>NC_091087.1:27400000-32412500 GCF_032405125.1 Capricornis sumatraensis | reverse complement strand
CCTGCCCCCCACCCCCATACTGGATGATGACGTGCCCACCGGCCCAGTGCTCCACCAGGACCGGAGGCCGCATTAATGCCCAATCCAGGGCCAAGTGAAGTCCTGCAGCAGCCACTGCTCCTCTGCCAGCCCTCCAGGAGGTCGTCAAGCCACCATCTCCGCAGGCTCCAATCCCGGTGGCAGAAGCCTCTGGCCAACACTTCCAGGATCCGGCTCAGCCGAACCACCCAAGCTATACCTGCCTCTCCTGTGAGGACTGACTGGAAGGGGAAAGGAGACCCTGGAATCAGACGGAGGTTGCTGTATCTCAGATGGTGATTACATGCAGCCTTTGCGTCTCAAGCCTACCCAAAAAATGTCAGATGGGCGGGGGCACCAAGTGATTCATGAATTTTTATACATCCCTGAATGCCTAGTATCTTTGTTGGGAAGAGACTTGCTGAGTAAACTGGGGGCAGAAGTAACCTGTCCCCCGACAAAAGACCTACTCTTCAAGTGGGGTCAACCACCTATTTACTCTTTCTCTCGGTAACGCCTCAAGATGAATGGAGGTTGCATGATCTCCCAGAAGGGAAACCAGATGGGGTAAACAGTGTAGAGAAAGAGTTAAGTCAACATATTCCCTGAGGTCTGAGCAGAAGACAACCCAACCCCCCCCACGCCCCCACGCCCTGCCCAGGCTTGCAAACAAGTCCCAGTGGTAATAGAACTCAAACCTGGTGCAATTACGTCAGCACTTGCCTTGGGCCTGCCAGACCTTGCTAAGCCATTTACTCTTTACGTGACTGAAAAGGACAAGGTGGCTATGGGAGTGTTGTGGTGACATGGGACAGACCCGTGGCTTATCTCCTGAAATGGCTGGACAGTGTTGCCACTGGGTGGCCAGAATGCTTACAGGCAATTGCGGTGGTTGCCTTACTGGTCTGAGAGGCAACCAAGCTAAATTTGGGCCAAGATTTGATCATAAAAGTCCTGTATTCGATCAACATCCTCCTGCAAGGGGACCCCCATAAATGGCTGTCGACATCAGTCATATACTGCTGAGGACATCAAAAGGAGGATACCCCCCAGGCTCAGGGGAACATACTGGCAGATGGACCGCTAAACAAGCAGCCAAGGGCTTGGGGGTGACAAGTGAGTCCCCTATTAAAGTTCTCATGTTGGTGGAGCTGCCTGAGCCAACGCTGGAGTCTCCAAAATACAGCGAAGCCTAAAACCAACTAGCCAAAGCGGAAGGGGCCATCAAAACTGGAAAGGGATGGTGGGAATTGCCAAGTGGCAAATTATTGGTACCGGAGGAGCTGGCACCCACTCTGGGAAGCCAGACACACCAAGCGACCCACCTAGGCCATGATAAATGGGAAGAGCTAATTCGAAAATATTTCTTGGTTCCCCGCCTCTCTCCCCTATGCAGAACAGAACCTCAGAACTGCACTGCTTGCTCACAGGTCAGTGCTGCCTCTTGGCACAGACAAAAACCTCCGGGGATTCAGCTGAAAGGCACGCTGCCCTTTGAACACCTGGGAGTGGACTTCACTGAAATGAAACCTCACCAACACTACTGTTACCTGCTGGTCATGGTATGTACGTTCTCGGGATGGGTAGAAGCTTTTCCTACCCGGACTGAAAGAGCATCAGAAGTAGCCCGGTGCCTGCTTAGGGAAATAGTTCCCAGATTTGGATTTCCTTCCGGCACTGGATCAGACAATGGTCTGGATTTCATAGCTGATATAGTACAAGAAGTAAGCAAAACTTTAAGCATCAAATGGAAACTGCACACTGCATATAGGCCCCAGAGTTCTGGGATGGTGGAACGGACCAACCGGACACTTAAAGAGGCACTCTCCAAGTGGATCATAGAGACTGACTGCTCCTGGGTGGACTTGCTTCCAATGGCTCTGCTCAGACTCAGGATGACCCCGCAGTCCCAAGGCTATTCTCCATACGAAATTGCATATGTGAGGCCCCCTCCCATAATAACACGGGTGTCAACAAATTTGCCTCAGGTAAGGGGGGGATAGGATTTCGCAGCAGATAGAACTGGGTAAGGTAATAAATCAGGTAACTAAGTCTGTGCAAGAAAGGGTGCCATTCCCCCTTGGGGAAGAGATTCATGAGTTTACTCTTGGTGACCAAATATGGGTCAAAGATTGGAAACGTGATTCACTAGCCCCTCAGTGGAAGGGCCCTTATATCGTTATTCTAATTACCCCTACTGCAGTTAAAGTTGCAGGTATTGCCCCTTGGATCCATCATATGAGGGTGAAGAGAACATACCACACAGACTCAGAAAACGCTGAGTGGACTGACCCCGCTGACCGTCGAGAGACCAAGATCATCCTTAAGAAGAAGAAGGAAAGAAGATCCCAGACGAGCCCCTTGAGGATGAAGCCACATGATCAACTCCTGCTGCTTGGTCTCATCAACGTGCACATTCCTACGTGGACTTCCACAATACCTGCAACTGCTGGGTGTGTGGGGCTATGCTTCTTCCTGTGATGGGTGGAGTTCCCTGGTGGGTGTCACCACTCTGCCAAGGAAATTTTAAACCACTCTGCATTTTCTGGGACAACAAAAAGAGACTTTGCTTTCTCTTGTCAATCATAATCTCTCCCTGCTCTCTTGGTGTAAGCCAGACCTAACAGTCAATAGACTCAGGTCACGGGGTCACTCACATATTATGTAAACACCAGTTCATAAAAGTAACAGAAGCGGTAATTCAAATAAAATGGTTTTGCACATGCTCACAGCTGCTCAAGGAGGGACCTGTGCTATAGTTAAGGTTGAATGCTGTGTATACATTCCTGATTTATCTGGCAATGTATCAGCTGCTTTCGACATCATGAAAAACCAGGTAAAAACAATGTCAAATGAAAACATTCCTTTCTGGACTTCGGTACTATCTTTGGTGAAGGGTGATTGGCGAAAAACTATATTTACCACTGTTATAGTTGCCTTGATAATTCTACTCTGTGGACCCTGCATTTTACAATGTATTATGAACTTTGTAACCCAAAGGTTGGTGTCGTTCTCCCAAATTGGTGGTCGGAGAGCCAGGGTGCAATATATCCTTATGAATGATGCTCATACTGTGAGTTAAGAGTATCAAGAGGGGGGAATGAAGGAAGAAACAGAACAGGCTCTATCTTGAAAGCAGGACTCCATCTTGGGTTGGACTGTGGACTCTGAGCTATATGCCCACTATCTATGGAAACGACATACCAACTGGAAAACCAGGCCCCCTGGAAGGAAGAGCCCCAGGGCTCTCCATCACCTAAAAGAATACTCTAATTATCTGTGTAACCGAATAGAATCATACATTCCATTATGCTTTATTGGTATGACCACAAGCCTATTGATAATTGTCCACTGTTAACTACCTAGGCTTAAGGCATATGAATTACGGGTTAACTTTGATTGTATCTTTCTTTTTCCTTTGTTCAGACTAGTTTCAGGGAATTTGGGGAGGTGGGTTTGGGCACATACGCTTAGGGTATAAGGTTTTCACAAAAACTGGTCTGGGTCCTTGGCTAAGAGGAGACTCTGCCTTGGGCCCGCCGGTGTAATAAACTGTACTCCACTATCTGCATTGTCCTGAGTGAGTTTGTTTCCCAGAACCCATGGCTATAAGAGGGTGTTGTTTTTGTTTTTTAGTTTTAGGTGGACAGCAATATGATTCACTTGTGCATAGGTGTGTACACGTCCTTTTTGGGTTCTCTTCCCATAGAGTTTATTATGCGATGTGACTAGGGGTCCTCACTGATTATTTCAAAGAGTAGTGTGTGTATGTTCATCTCCACCAGCTCGTTTCTCACTGTGCACCACCTTTCCCTTTTGGTAACTATAAGGGGCTTTGCTATGTTGTAAAACTGTTTCTGTTTGTAAAGAAGTTCATTTGGATCCAGTTCTAGAATCCACCTCTGCTTCCCTGAAGTGGCACTGGCTACCCCCAGCACTTGGCAGTTGGGACAAGGAAACGACAATCTTCTAGAGTCAAAGGACTCAATTTTGTTTGTAAGGTAAGTATATGTAATTCGATAGCTAGTTCAGCCAGTAATGATGTTTTGTGTGTCCTTTATGTGTGTTAAGAGCTGACAGGCTCGATTTTGGACACATAAGCTGAGCATCTGTCTAGAGGCCACATAGACTCACACGAGCTGTGTGCACGGCCTGGGGCCTCACAGACACAAGCTGAGCATCGGCCTAGGGGGCTCACAGACACACACGAGCTAAGCACCTGCTGAGAGCCCTCAGAGACATACACGAGCAGACAAGGACAAAACTGCAGACCAACTAGACTTCAACATAGCATTGGCCTGAAATTAAAGGAAAGAAAAGCAATGCCTAGTTTGTTCCGTGAAACCTGCTTGACTTAGGATGCTATCTGAATTGTGGAAACTGAGTTGGCTTGAGTTCCAGGGCTGGATTGGGGTGGGGTCGAGACAGCTGAGCAGGGTGCCCACCTTAGATAACCCCTCTTAAACCTGTACTGTCTGGTTTGCCCTGGCTGGGGCCAGAATCCTAGTGAACCCAAATCCTAATGGCCTGACCCTCTGACTTGGAGGAACATGGAAAATCACCCAGACTCCAGCGCCCTGGTGCTGGGGTCCCCAGTTCAAGACTTCTTCCTGAGAGTGCAGCCTCCTAGGCACCTCAGCAGGGAGTGGTGCCTCAGGTAGGCATGAGGCTAGAGGGGAGGGGTGAAGCTTAACCGGGGAAGGAGTCCTGAGATACAAGCCCTTGGGTGTTTGCTCAGGCACATTCCACCCTAATTCACAACCCAGGAAGCCTACTTTCCCTAAGGCTCTGGTTGCAGGTGGAACCAGAGTTGGGCATGAAGAGGTGCTGCCACCTTGTGGCCATTTTCTGAAACTACAACTTGTGCATCAGCGCTTACTGGCACCTCCAATTCAAAGGGCCTGTGGGGCAGTTAATGACAGCTGCTATCGGAAAAAGGTCCTGTCACAGGTATCGCAGAAAGGAATTCCAAACACAACTGACTTTCAAAAAGCCAATTTAAGAGGTCAATTTTCCTCGCACCCTTTAAGAAAAAGAAAAGAGATAAAAAGAATCCAAGGAGCCGTAGGACAAGATGTAGATAAGAGCTGAGAGTCTTTCTAGATGCCCATGGTCTCACACGAGCTGAGCGTCAGCCTTGAGGCCTCTAGAAAGACAGGAACTGAGCATCCACCTCAGACACACACAAGAGGAGCCTCAGCCTTGAGCCCTCTAGATACACCCTAACTGAGAGTCTTCATACAAGCCCTATAGTCAAACACGAGCTGAGCATCTGCTTAGAGGCCTCTAGAGAGACACAAACTGAGTGTCTGCCTGGAGGTGTCATAGACACAAGGAGCTGAAAGTCTGCCTCAAGGCCTCATAGTCACACATGAGCTGAGGGTCTACGTAGAGGCCTGTTCTTGCCTGGAGACTTCATGGAAAGAGGATTCCAGTGGGCTTTAGCCCTTGGGGTCCCATAGAGTCAGAATAGTTCTTCAGAAAGACATAATGTTCAGCACAGGGAGCTAATTGGACATTGTTTAGTAACCTCTCTGGCAAATAATTGAAAAAAGAACAGATATGCGGTATGTATATGGCATGACAGAATAAGGAGCCTGTATACTGACAATAAGAACAAAACTGCAAATCAAATATAGGGCTACATTGTATCAGCATGAGGTTAAAGAACAGAAAAGAGTGATGCCTCTTATTCCCTCTGATCTCCCCGACATGTGCTGTTTACCATACCTGGACCCTGAGCAGGCTTGGGTCCCATGACTGGATTGGAGAGGGGCTGACACAGTAGGGCCAGGTATCCTTAATTTTGAGCCCCCTCTTAAACCTGTACTATCTGGTTTTCCCTAGCTTGGACTATAGACCCTAGTGCATCGAAAATGGTAGCCTGAGCCTCTGACCACGAGAACTTTTGAAAAGTCACCTGGCCTCCAGGTCCCCTGGTGCTGGGGTCTCTAGCTGAAGCCTCTTTTCTGAGAGTGCAGCCTCCTAGGTGTTTCAGCAGGGAGCAGTGCCCCAGGTTGGGAAGAGTCTGAAAGGGAGGGGTGAAGCCTTAAGGGGAAGAAGTAGTAGTGAGACACAGGCATTGAGTGTTTGCTCAGGCGAGTTCCACTCTAATTCTCAGCCCAGGAAGCCAACTTTCCCAAAGGCTCAGTTTGCCTGAAGAACCAGAGTTGGGCATGAAACAGTGCTGCCTCCTTTGCATGTAACTACAACTTAAAACATCTTGCTTACTGACAACTCCAATTGACAAGTTCTGCGAGGTTGCTTATGACAACTGCCCTCAGGAAAGGTATTGTAGAAAAGGGCCGAGTATTGTAGAAAAAATTCCAAATGTAACTGACTTTTAAGAAGCCAGTTGCAACAAAGACATTTTCTTCACACAATTTAAGGAAGAAAAACAATTCCCAAACAGCCGCAGGACAAGATGCTCAGCATCTCTAATTATTACAGGAGGAAAGTCAATCAAAATAGCAAGAAATCCAATCACACTGTCAGAATGGCCATTCTAAGAAGTCCACCGACAATAAATGCAGTAGACAGCTGGAAAGAGATGTAACAGCTGCCTCCCCTACCCGACAGTCAGTGAGATGGACATTGGCAACAGCCACTGAAAGGAGAGTATCTGCATGCCAGGGGAAAAAAAAAAAAACCTTTCAAAGGAGCTAATCCTAGGATCTGACATACCCACATCTGCCCATATATTTCAAAAAGACACATGCACCCCCACACTCACTTCAGCACCACTTACAGGAGCCAAGAAACAGATCCAAGCAAATGTCCACTGACAGATTAAAGAAAAAGTGGTGCTTGTATACAGTGGACTATTATTCAGCCTTGAAAAGCCACCACTGAAATTATGACATCGGTCACTACAAGGATGAACTTTGGAGGATCATAAACTAAGTGAAGTTAGAACAAGAAAGGCAAAAGAATATGATATCCTTACAGGCAAAAAATTTTTAAATACATGAGGGAAAATCTCATTTAAAACTCAAAAAAATCCCTGAGAATTCAAACAATAACAATCCCCAAAAAGCAACAGTAAAGGGGCAGGGATAGATTCAAAGGGTCACAACTACCATATACACGGGAATCTGTATCTGTAATAGGTAATCCACAAGGATTATATTTTTCCTTTCATCCTTCCAAATTACACAGAAATCTGCATATCAACATATACACATAAAATGATATCTGTAATAGATAATTCACAAGGATTATCTTTCTTCCTTCCTTTCACAGATACAAAACATCTGCATCTCTAAAGATAATCCTGATGGATGTGATTTTCAGCAGATGATACTTTCATCAGCCTTCTGAAATAAGCTCTGTGGTAAATGAATCCCTCAAGCAAGAGATATGCTGTAACGTGTAGGTCATAATTGAATCAGGCGGCTGCCCACTGACAAGAAGCACAAAACTGGAGAGTAAAGAAAAGTAAAAGAAGAAAAGGGATGTCCGCTTCGTTACCTCCACCCTCCCTGACTTGGGCTGCTCTCCCACCCCTGGAACCTGAGCAGGCTTGGGTCCCACTGCTGGACTGCATGGGGCAGATAGCTGGACAGGGTGCCCTTAATTGAGGCCCCACTTAAACCTGTGTGGTCTGGTTTTCTTGGCTGGTTTGCTTGTGAACAAAGTCCCCAGTGCACCCAAAAGATGGTGGTCCAACCATCTGACCACCAGGATCTTGGAAAAGTAACCTAGCCTCTAGGTCCCTTGTTGCTGGGGTCCTCAATTCAAGCTTCCTTCCTGAGAGTGCAGCCTTCTAGGCACCTCAGCAAGGTGCTGTGGCCCAGGCTGGGAGGAGTATAGAGGGGAGGGGTGAAGCTTTAGGGGGAAGAGTAGTAAGAGACAAGTCCTTGGGTGTTTGCTCAGGCACTTTCCAGCCTAATTCACAGCCCAGGAAGCTGGTTTTCCCTAAGGATCTCATTGCCCAATGAAGCAGGGTTGGGCATGAAGAACTGCTGTTGCCATGAGCTGCTGCTGCTAAGTCGCTTCAGTCGTGTCCGACTCTGTGCGACCTCATAGACGGCAGCCCACCAGGCTCCCCCATCCCTGGGATTCTCCAGGCAAGAATACTGGAGTGGGTTGCCATTTCCTTCTCCAACGCATGAAAGTGAAAAGTGAAAGTGAAGTCGCTCAGTCGTGTCCAACTCTTCGCGACTCCCAGGACTGCAGCCTACCAGGCTCCTCCATCCATGGGATTTTCCAGGCAAGAGTACTGGCTGGAGTGGGGTGCCACTGCGATATTTCCTATAACTACACTTTGACCAACAGTGCTTAATTGCAGGTGTAATTCACAGGTCTGGGGGTCTGTTAATGACAGCTGCCTTCAGAAAAGGTCCTGGGGTGAGTATTGCTGATATAAATTCCAAACACAGCCGACTTTCAAGAAGCCAACTGCAACAGGCAAATTTTCCTCACACCCTTAAAGGAAAAAATCCACAAATACCCAAAGGACAAGATGCACAGCATTCCTAATTATTACAGGAAGAATGACAAAATGGCAGCAAATATCACACCACACCAGTCAGAATGGCCATCCACACAAGTCTACAAGCAACAAATGTAGGAGAGAGCCAGCAGGTGAGGGGACCCCCATACACATTTGGTGGGAACGCACATTTGGCCACAGTCACTAGAAAAGACGGTCTCTGCATGTCAGAAGTTAAAGTTCCAAGAGAGCTAAATTAAAGTCTGACATTCCCACACCTGAGCTATCCCGAGAAAGCCATCACTCAAAAAGACACATGCAGCCCAATGTTCACGCAGCATTACTTATAATAGACAAGACACAGAAATACAAAATTTCCACCCACAGCTTAAAGCTTAAACAAGATGTAGAACATATTTACCATGGACTATTACTCATCCATAAAAAAGCACCACTGAAATGGTGATATTAGGCCAGTGGTCACCACAAGGGTGGTCCTTGGGAGGATCATATACTAAGTGAAATTTGCAGAACAAAGGAAGAAAATAACAGATGAAGACCTTTCAGGCAACATAAAAACAGATAAAAAAGGAACCAATTACAACACAAAAGGATCCTCTGAGAATTCAAACACAAAAAAAGAATTAAAAATTTAAGTGGCCACGATGAATTCTGAGGAGGTTGGGACTAACATATACACAGAAATCTGTTAGTCCAACATATAAACCAAAATCTGTATCTGTAATACATATTGCACAAGGATCTGATGTTCAGCAAATGGAACTTTCCTCTACCTTCTGCAGTAACCATTATGGAGAAATAATCCAAGAAAGCACAGATATGCTGTATGTATACATCATAACTGAAAAATGCAGCTGTACACTGACAAGCACAAAACCGCAAATCAACTATATTCCAACATGGCAAAAGCATGAGATTACAGAAAAGGAAATAAAAGAAGTACCTATTTCATTGCCTCTTGCCTCCCTGACATGGGCTCCAGTCCCATTCCTGGAGCTTGAGGAGGCTTGGTTCCTATGGCTGAACTGGGGTGGGGTCATGACATCAGGAAGTGTGCCCTTAATTTAGACCCCTATGACACCTGTACTGTCTGGTATCCTCCGGCTTGGACCACACGCCCTAGAGCACCCAGAGAATGGTGGCACGACCCTCTGAGCTTGAAGGCCTGGGAAAAGTCACATAGCCTCCAGGTCTCCTGGTGCTGGGGTCTCCAATTCAAGGGCCCTCCTTGGGAGTGCAGCCTCCTAGGCAGGCCACTCACCTGGGATTGTGGCCAAAGTTGGGATGAGTCTGCAGGGAAGAAACTTACAAGTAGTGAGACACAAACCCTTGAGTGTTGCTCAGGCACCTTCCACTCTAATTCACAGCCCAGGAGGTCAGGGCGCCTTAAGGTTCTGGTTGCAGGAGGATCAGAGTTGGGGATGAAGAAGTGCTGCCTCTTGTGGACATTTCCTGTAACTACAACTTGTATGCCTGTGCTTACTGGTACCTCCATTCACAAGGCCTATGGGGCTGCTAATGACAGCTGCCCTCAGGAAAGGTCCTGGGGAGGGTATTGCAGAAATGAATTCCAAACACAACCAACTCAAGGAGCCAATTGCAACAGGTGAATTTCCTCAAATCCTTTATGAAAAATTAAAAAAAAATGGTACTGGAGAAGATGCTCAGCATCCCTAATTATTACAGAAGGAAAGACAATCAAAATGATAACACGAAACCAAATCCCACCGGTCAGAATGGAGATCCACAAAAATCTACAAACAGCAAATGTGGGAGAGAGCCAGGAGCTGATTGAACCCCAGCACAAGGTTGGTGGGAATGGACATTGCCAACAACCCCTAGAAAAGAGCCTCCATATACCAGAATATAAACATTTCATGAGAGCTAATTGTAGTGTCTGACATCCACACCTGGGCGTATATCCCCAGAAATCCATCATTCAAAAAGACACATGCCCCCCAATATTCACTGTTGTACTACTTATAATAGTCAAGTTACAGAACAACACAATATCTTCTGGCAGATTAAAGCTTAAAGACAATGTGATAAACACATTGGACTATTAAGTCACCCATGAAAAAGCAGCACTGAAATTATGAAATTATGCCACTGGTGGCCACAAGGATGGACGTTGGAGGGTCACACACTAAGTGTATTCAGGAGACAGAAGAAAATAGCATGTTCCTTCCAGTCAAATAAAGAGATACAAATAAACTAATTCACAATACAGAAAGAGAGTCTGAAAATTCAAACACAAGGAATTCCAAAGAAAAGAAACAATAAAGGGCCAAGGATTAACTAGGAATCTGGGACTATATATGCACAAAGACCTGTGTCTCAAACATATGCACTGAAATCTGTATCTGTAATAGATAATCCACAAGGATTATCTTCTTCCTTCCTTGCTTCCACATGTACACAGAAAACTGTATGTCTAACATATACACACAAATCCGTATGTCTAACATATACATAGAAATCTGTATCCATAAAAGATAATACAAAGGATTATCTCCTTTCTCTTTCCCTCCACATATATAAGAAATCTGTATCTCTAATAGATACTTAGAGCTTCCCTGGTGGCCAAAGGGTTAATAATGTGGGAGCCTGCAACCAACCCCTGGGTCCAAAAGATCCCCAGGAGAAGGGAATGGCTATCCACTCCAGTATTCGTGCCTGGAGAATCCATGGGAAGAGAAACCTAGAGGGTTACAGTCCTTGGTGTCACATACAGTCAGAATAGATATTTCAGAAGGATATAATGTTCAACACAGTGAACTTACTCAACCTTGTTCAATAATCTTTGCTGCAAAAAAATTGAAAAAAGAACAGATATGCTGTGTGTATATGTCATAAGTGAATCAGGAGCCTGTACACTGACAACAAGCACAAAACTGCAAAACAAATATAGGTCAACATTGTGTCAGCATGAGAGTAAAGAAAAGAGAAGACTATTGCCTATGGTATCCCCTCCGATCTCCCTGATTTAGGCTGCTTTCCAATCCCTGGAACCTGACCAGGCTTGGGTCCCATGACTGGACTGGAGAGAGGGTGAGATAGTTGGGGCAGGTGCCCTTAATTGAGCTCCTCTTAAACTTGACTACTTGGTGGATTGCCCTGGCTGGCACCACAGATCCTAGTGCACCCAAAGGATGGTGGCCTGACCCTCTGGCCACGAGGACCTTGGAACTCACCTAACCTTCAGGTCTTCTGTTGTTTGGTCCCCAGCTGAAACCTCTTTCTGAAAGTGCAGCCTCCTTGGTGTCTCAGCAGAGAACGCTGTCCCAGGCTGGGATTAAGGGCACCCACCCTGACTGTCTCACCCCCTCTCCAGTCCAGTCCTGGGATCCAAGCCTGGTCAGGTTCCAGGGATTGGAAAGCAGCCTAAGTCAAGGAGACTGGAGAGGATAACATAGGCAATAGTCTTCTCTTGTCTTTAATCTCATGCTGACACAATGTTGACCTGTATTTGTTTTGCAGTTTTGTGCTTGTTGTCAGTGTACAGGCTCCTGATTCAATTATGGCATATACACACAGCATATCTGTCCTTTTTTCAGTTTTTTGCCGTAACGATTATTGAACAAGGTTGAGTAAGCTCCCTGTGCTGAAAAGGAGGGGTGAAGACTTAAGGGGAAAAAGTAGTGAGACACAAGGTCCTGGGGCATCCTGTACTCTAATTCACAGCCCTGGAAGCCAGCTTTCCCAAAGGCTCAAGTTTGCCTGAAGAACCAGAGTTGGACATGGAACAGTGCTGCCTCCTTGTGGCCATTTTCTATAATAACATCAGGCAGAGCTGTGCTGCTGGACATTTAATATTCATGAGGATCTAGGGGCTGTAAAAAAATAAAACACATGCTCTCGAGAAATGTCCTAGGGGTAGTCATGGACAAAGAATTCAAAACAAGGCAGATATTAAAGAAGCCATTTTCAAAATGTAAGTTTAACTCACCCTTTAAAAAAAAATCGCATGAAATGATGTCAACATCACTAAACATTAGAGAAGTGCAAATCTAAACTACAGCAAGGCATCACATCACACTGGTCAGAATGGCCACTGACAAACAGTAAGTGCTGGAGAGGATGTGCAGACAAGGGAACACTTCTCCACTGATGCTTGGGATGGAAATTGGTAACAGCCACTATGGAGGCCACAGTGAGGGTTCCTTCAGACATGAAAATGAGAATGAAATTAGAAAAATTCCTAACACCATATACAAAATAAACTCCAAATAGTATAAATATCTAAAGGTAATGATGGATACTACGAAATTCTTGAGAAAAATATAAACAGGACATGATTTGACATAAAACGCAACAAGTTTTTGTGCATCTACCTTTCAGAATAATGAAAAATAAACCACAAATCAGAAAATGGGACCTCATTAAACTTAAAACCATTTGCCTACCAAAGGAAACCCTAACTATGAGACAATCTCAGCCCTCAGAATAGGGAGAAAGATTTGCAATGAGGATACCCATAGGGAATTCATCTCCAAAATGTACAAGCAGCTCATACAACACAATATCAAAAATAAATATAATCCAAGAACAAAATGGACCAAGACTGAAATGGATATTTCTCCAAGGAAGGCCTACAGATTGCAGTTAGGCACATGAAAAGATGCTCAGCATCACTAATTATCAGAAACACGCAAATCAAAAGTCCAATGAGCTAAGCACTTACATTGGTCAGGATGGCCATTTCAAAACACCTTAAAGAATAAATGCTAGGATTTCCCTGGTGGTGTAGTGGTTAACAATCAGCCTATAAACGCAGGAGATGAGGGTTCGATCCCTGGTCTGAGAAGATTCCACACATGTGAAACAACTAAGCCTATGGGCTAAAACTGTTGGGCATGTGCTTCTGAACTACAGCTACTGAGCCCTCGTGATGCAACTCCTGAAGCCTGGCACTCTGGAGCCCACATTCTGCAACCAGAAGCTCCCGCACGAGAAGCTGCACGGTGAAACTAGAGAGTAGCCCCCGCTTGCTGCAGATAAGAGAAAGCCTACGCCCAGCAGCCGACTCAGTGCAACCAAAGATAAATGAATAAATAAAATTATTTTTAAAAGAATAAATGCTAGAGAGGGTGTGGAGACAAGGGAACCCCCCTGAACTGTTGATCACAATGTACGTAGGTTCATCCAGTAGGGAGAACACATGGAGGTTCATTTAAAAAATAACAGAAGTATTTCAGCACTCAGCCAATCCCATGTCTGGGCATAAATCTGGAGAAAATAAAAAATTTTAAAGATACAAGAACCCCAGGAATCTCAGCTCCACAAAGGATAATAGCCAAGTCTGGGAAGCAAGCTAATTGATGGAATTACACAGAAATGAATACACGATTGGGTACATATACACAATGCAATATTTCTCAACCACAAAGAAATAGGAAATAATTCCAAGTCCAGCCACAGAAAAGAGTCAAGGTGATCATTCCAAGTGAAGGAAGCCAGACAGGGATGGACAAGTATCATATGATATCACTCTAGGTGTAATCTAAAAATGGATGCAAATGAACTTCTTTACAAAAGAGAAACAGATTCACAGACTTAGAAAAGAAACTTATGGTTACCAAAAAAGATATGTGGGGGGGGGGGTCAGGGAATAATTAGTTGGTTCAGATTAATATATACATATTAAACAGGTGCTATTGTTGTTTAACCACTCAATCATGTCTGACTGTGTGGCCCCATGGACTGTAGCCTACCAGAGGACTGTAGCTCCTCTGTCCATGGGATTTCCCAGGCAAGAGTACTAGAGTGGGTTTCCATTTCCTCCACCAGGGGATCTTCCTGACCCAGGGATTGAACCCATGTCTCCTGCAACTCTCCTGCACTGCAGGTGGATTCTTTACCACTGAACCAGCAGGGAAGTCATAAAACAGGTGATGAAGGGCTCTTAATAGTCTCAAGTCTAACAGGGCTTTAAATGACACCTGCCCTCAAGAAATGTCCTGGGAAAAATCATTGTAAAAGAATTCCAAACAGGGCCAAGTTTCAAGAAGCCAGTTTGAAGATGTAAATTGTATTTGCAAGGTATAAAATAATAAAAGCACAGGGGAAGATACTCCACATCAATAATTATTAAATCAATGCCAATCAAAATTTCAGTAAGCTATCACCTAATGCTAGTCACAATGGCCATCATTAAAAAGATCTACAGAGAATAAATACTGTAGAGAACATACCAAAAAATGGAATCTTCCTACAGTCTTGGTGGGAATGTAACTGGTGAAGCCACAATGGAAAGCAGCATGGACGTTCCTTGAAACATTAAACACAGAGGTATCATGACCCTGCAGTCCCATTCCTGGGCTTAGATCCAAAGAAAATCCTCATTCAAAATGACACGTGTACCTCGATTTTCAGGGCAGCACTATTTGCAGTTGTCAAGACATAAAAATTCACCAAAATGTCCATTGACACAAATATGAAGACTACATTGTACATCTATACACTAAAATACTACTCAGCCACAAAACAAAATGAAATAATCATATTGGCAGCAGCATGGATGAACCAAGAAACTATAATTCTATGTGAGGTAGGTCAGAGATAAAAAGACAAACATCCTAAGATATCACATACAGGTGGGATCTCTAAATTCATACGAATGAACTAATGTACATAACAGAAAGAGCCTGAGAAAACTAAGTTCTGATTATCAAAACAAAGTTAGAAGGGATAAATTACGGGTTTGGGACGAAAATATACACATGAATAAATATCAAGTTGATAATGAAAAAGGACCTGCTGAATAAAACATGGAAGTCTCCTGGACAAACTGTAATAACCTATATGAGAAAAAAACCGAAAAACAATATATATACATCCATGTATAATTGAATCAAGTTCATGTACACCTAAAACTAAACATCGGAAATCAACTCTACCCCAATATAAAATAACAATTCAATTACAAACTGGACCTGAGCTTGGTCTAGGGGAAACCACACAGTCATGACCCTATGAACTGGACATGTGATATGTTATGATATTAATATGACACCTCCAAAGATTTTCACTCAGCAGAACACAGAGCAGCAACCGACCCAAAGGTGCCTGACCTCATGTGAATGCGACAAGATGAAAAGAAGAAAAAGGACCGCAGGTTAATCAGGGCAGCACCTGCAATTCACATGCTGGGAATCTCTGAGGAGACAGGACACACTGTAGGTGAGGGGCAGACACGTGGTCTCCGTGTGCACAGGATCCTGACCCACGTGGATGGGGTGAGACCCACACAGTCCCCAGAGCCTGCACCTGGGGACATACTTCCACAGTCTCCAAGGTGGCACCACCTCCCCAGACCCTGCACATGGGGTTGCATGACCCTTGGTTAGGATACCATGTCTCTGCTGGTTGGGTCCCTAAGATGGAAACAAGTGGGTTCCTGTAAACTCTTGTCATGATAGAAAGAAGTGTGGGGTCGGTCTCCTCTCCCCACACTTGTCCTGAGAAGTCCTCGTCTCCTCCCTTTGGTTCTGTGTGATATTAGCAGTTTTTACAGCTGTCATGATAATGTTGAACACACCACCTTGGTTCTGGCAGGCTCGGTCCTTTCTTGTTCCACTGAGGTGTTGAGAAAACACGCCAGACGCAGGGCTGGGAGACGAGGGGCAGGTCTGGTCTCTGCTGAGTAGGGATGGTCCACTGGAAGGAGATCACAGCAGCAATGTCACCTGCTGCCCATTGGCTTTTTGCCTGATCCGTGTGCCCTGCAATCAGTTCACCAGGTGAACCTGCCTCCCTTCCCTCCATGCTTGTGCTGGAAAATTAGAATAATTACCAGGTAGAGACACCTGAGGAGTCTCCAGGAGCCCCAGGGAGGGTGAACCTCAAGAGGGTAAGAAGAAAACAGGCACAGGCCTGTATAAAGTGAATTCAATAAAGCATTAATTCCTAAACACACGTGAAGCGCACATGTGTTCTTCCCTTTTTCTTAGCTTTGTGTGTATGGTCTCCCCACACACGTGACCCTGACCCATGGAGATGGGGTGAGACTCGCACAGTCCCCTGACCCCGCACCTGGGGTCACACATCCCCTTGGTCGGGACACCATGGCTGTGGTCGGTGGGCCCCCAATGTGTAAACAAGCCTGGTCCCTGGGACCTCTAAGACCCTAGAAAAAAGTGTAGGGTCCATCTCCTCTCCCCACAATTGTCCCTGAGAAGTCAGGGCCCTCCTGTTTTCACTTTGGTTCTGTGTGATTTTTTCCCGGTTTGAAAGCTCACGCTAGAGATGAACACACTACCTTGGTTCTGGCAGGCTCTGTCTTTTTTGTCCCGCTGAGGTGTTGAGAAACACAGGAGAGCTGGGCTGAGAAACGAGGGGCAACTCCATCCTCTTTGGAGGAGAGAGTCGACTGGAAGGAGAGCACAGCAGCAACTTCACCTGCTGCCCGTTGACTTTTTGCCTGATCCCTGCACCCTGGAACCAATTCACCAGGTGAACCTGCCTCCCTACTCAACCTGAATGTGCTGGAAAATTGGAATAAATACTAGTTAGCCCACCTGAGGCGGAGAAGGCAATGGTACCCCACTCTAGTACTCTTGCCTAGAAAATCCCATGGGCAGAGGAGCCTGGTGGGCTGCAGTCTATGGGGTCACGACTGAGCGATGTCACTTTCACTTTTCACTTTCATGCATTGGAGAAGGAAATGGCAACCCACTTCAGTGTTCTTGCCTGGAGAATCCCAAGGATGGGAAAGCCTGTTAGGCTGCCGTCTATGGGGCCGCACAGAGTCGGACACGACTAAAGTGACTTAGCAGCCCACCTGAGGAGTCTCAAGGACCCCAGGGAACATGAACCTGTCACAGAGACAGACTACAAACCCTACCGCAGCACTGACCTCCCCCTATCCCGGGAGAGCCATGGAATCCTACTCAGAGAAGAGCACGGTTCCCCAGAGAAGCCCACCTCAGCCCCAGACCCTAGACATCTGAGCGCTGACGTTCAGACGCAGGCACGGAGTTTTCCAGGACAGAGGCCAGGCCAGGTCTCTACCCAGGTCTCCATGTCCTAGTGCAGAGAGTACAAGGTCAAGCCTAAATGTCCTCACTGCAGAAAGCACACGGTCTTGTCTAAACAGCATCAGTATAGACAAGACTTGGAGAGGTCTAAATCTACCATGTAGACAGAACTTGGTCAGGTTCAGAATAGTTTAAGGCTGGTTTCCCAGGAGGCACAGGTCACACACATGCAGGGAGTCTCACTGCTGAACAGGGGGCTCACCCTCGTGTGGGAGTTAGGATGTACATTTTTTGAAGAAATCATCCCTGGGCTCCACACTTCACCCGCATCAGGAAACTGAAAGGATCTGTGTCATTAAACATTTTAACGGGCAAAACAACGTTACCAATTTCTCTGGTCACATGGTGGTCAGAATCCAGGGGAGATCCAGGAACTCCTGAGTGCAGCCCAGTGTCCTGTAAAGACAGACAGGAAGTGGCCTAATTCCAGCATCCCAGGCTTCCAGCAGGAGGTGACCACAGTGGAAATCTGGAAAAATACATTCTTTATTAGTACAGAAAACATATGCCCCTTGATTTTTTGCTTCTCTGTTCAAACTGAGCTAGACTGAAATTGATATTCATATCAACAGGTAACATTTTTGAGGTTTGAAATGTCATACCAGGGAAACAGGACCTGGAGAAAAGGGAATACTCCTAAGCTGCTGGAGGGGAAAAAACATCCTAAAAATAAAGCTAAAATTCAAATTGGACTCAATTATGACAGTATGTGATTACATAGAGTGTGAACCAAGGGTCTACATATAGTAGGCAATATGTGAAGACAAATTTGATATCTCATGTGAGGGTAAAGGTTTCCTGTCAGATATGCAACTGGTATGGACAAATTCTTTAAGAATATTGCATGTGTCTTTTCAAATTAAAGCTTTGTCTGGATGCATGCTTTAGAGTAGGATTGCTGGATCATATGGTGACTGCAGCCATGAAATTAAAAGACTCTTGCTTCTTGGAAGAAAAGCTATGATAAACCTAGACAGCATATTAAAAAGCAGAGACATTACTTTGCTGGCAACGGTCCGTCCATCTAGTCAAAGCTATGGTTTTTCCGGTAGTCCTGTATAGATGTGAGAGTTGGACCATGAAGAAAGCTGAGCCCTGAAGAATTGATGCTTTTGAACTGTAGTGTTGGAGAAGTCTCTTGAGAGTCCCTTGGACTGCAAGGAGATCCAACCTGTCAATCCTAAAGAAGATCAGTCCTGAATATATACTGGAAGGACTGATGCTGAAGCTGAAACTCCAATACTTTGGCCACCTGACATGAAGAACTGACTCATTGGAAAAGGTCCTGACCCTGGAAAGATTGAGGGCAGGAGGAGAAGGGGACAACAGAGGATGAGATCATTGGATGGCATCACCAACTCAATGGACATGAGTTTGAGCAAGTTCCTGGAGTTGGTGATGAACAGGGAAGCCTGGCATGCTACAGTCCATGGGGTCACAAAGAGTTGGACACAACTGACTGACTAACACACACACACATGCATCTTTGAGCAGTTTGAGAGACTTGCATGCTTCCTATAAAAGAAAGTCTTGTGTTGGGACCAAGGTCTGCTTCCCAATAAAAGCTGTTCCTTGAGCAAATTCAGTCACTGACCAGGGGGCACATGGTGAGACCACCATGTCAGCTGACATTTCCCACATCTCAGGCCTCAGATTGACCATTCCATTTGAGGTGTAACAGTTTGCCCTGATGATACAGCTTGACCTCTTTCTGTATGACTAGGTGAGCTGTTAATGACATTTTAGGATTCTGTAGGATTAACAGCCCTCTAATAGCAAAATATATGTTTTAAAGTTACACCAGGACACGGGGTTACACCATGAGCCTAAGGAGTTTCTCATCAAAATTAGTTTCTTGATGGAATCTCTATTTTTTAAAATTTCCCATTTTTATTTTGCTAATGTTTTTGATTATTTTGTGCAGATAGCCATCAACAATTTTAAGTTGAAGTACAGTTTATTTCCAACACTGTGTTAGTTTTGGGTGTACAACAGAGTAGATCACTATTTTTATGGATTATACTCCATTTAAAGTTATTATTAGAGTCTGTATTTCCTTGTGCTGTAGAATATATGCCTATAGCTACTGACTTCATACCTAGCAGTTTCTGTCTCTGGCCCTGACACCCGTCTTGCCCCTTCCCCCTCCCCCTCCCCCCCAACCCCGACTGGCAGCCTCTAGTTCTCTATCTGTGAGTCTGTTTCTGTTTCATGGATAAGTTCATTGGTGTCATGTTTTAGATTTCACATAGAAGTGATAACACACGGTATTTCTTTTTGTCTTTCTGACTTACATCACTTACTATGATAATGTCTAGGGTTATATTGCTGAAAACCCATTATTTTAATCTTTTTTTATAGCTGAGTAGTATGGGGTCGCGAAGAGTTGGACTCGACTGAGCAACTTCACTTTCACTTTTCACTTTCATGCATTGGAGAAGGAAATGGCAACCCACTCCAGTGTTCTTGCCTGGAGAACCCCAGGGATGGGGGAGACTAGTGGGCTGCCGTCTATGGGCTCGCACAGAGTTGGACACGACTGAAGCGACTTAGCAGCAGCAGCAGTATTCAGTATGTATCTCACATATGAAAACCTAGGTATATATTTCATATATGAAAACCTAGGAAAGCTAGGTATATATTTCCTATATGAAAATATAAGTATATATATTTGAAGAGTGGAATCCTTTGCTATTGTTCTTTAACCAAAGGAATGTAAATTTACAATAACTTATAATGATACTAATTCTTACAACTTGGGCTTGGTAAAATGTGTTTCACTGGGACTTCTATGGCAATAGTTCTCAAACTTTGGTGTGCTTCAGAATCACCTGGAGGCTTTATGAATCCAAATTGTCAGATTGCAGTTTCATAGCTTCTGATTTAATAGATTTGCAAATACCAGTCCAGGGACCATAATGAAAATCACTGTGTCTTTTGAGTAATGCTTTTAGACACTGAAGATAACCCTTCTAATTCAAGTATACTGTCTTACATCTTAATACATACAAAAGTCTTAATTTGAAACTAGAAGATTGCTAAATGATTTCCATTTATAGGGCACTACAAACTGAAATCAATATGTAGGCATCAGAAATAATGAAAATAAAATATATTGTCAAAGAACATTGAGAGAGGAACTTAAGTTAAAAAAAATTATCCTGTAATTAGATTCATTTGGCTGAATAATTCTTTGTAAAAAAAATTAAGAGGAAAACTACTTTATGTGATTTTTAAAAATTCTCATCAAAATTAGTTTCCTAATGGAATCTTCTATTTTAAGTCTCCAACCTTTATTTTGCTGAGTTATATTCTATATATATTTCATATATGAAAATAGAGGTATATATCTCTTATATGACAATATAGGTACATATCTCATATATGAAAATAGAGGTACATATTTTTGTACCATAAAATTTAAAACTCATAAACATTTTCAAACAATTAAAGGCTTTCATTGCATGGCTCAAAACAAACTGTGGAAAATTCTTAAAGAGATGGGAATACTAGACCACCTTAACTTGCCTCCTGAGAACCCTGGATGCAAGACAAGAAGCAACAGTTTGAACCGAACAATGGACTGGTTCCAACTGGAAAAGGAGTATGTCAAGGCTGTATATTGTCACCCTCTTATTTAACTTATATGCAGTGTTGTTTTTGTTTAGTCACCCAGTCTTGTCTCTTTGCAGCCCCGTGGACTGCAGCACACCAGGCCTCCCTGTCCCTCACCATCTCCCAGAGTTTGCCCAAGTTCATGTTCATTGCATCAGTGATGCCATCCAGCCGTCTTATCCTCTGATGCCCTCTTCTTCTACCCTCAATCTTTCCCAGCATTAGGGACTTTTCCAATGAGTCGTCTGTTTGCATCAAATAACCAAAATCCTGGAGCTTCAGCATCAGCTCTTCCAGTGAATATTCAGGGTTAATCTCCTTTAAGATTGACTTGTTTGATCTCCTTGCTGTCTAAGGGGCTTTCAAGAGTCTTCTCTAACACCACAGTTCAAAGGCATCAATTCTTTGGCATTCTGCCTTCTTTACAGTCCAGCTCTCACAACCATATGTGACCACTGGGAAGATCATAGCCTTGACTAGACGGACCTTTGTCGGCAGATTTAATGTCTCTACTTTTCAACACACTGTCTAGGTTAGTCATCATTTTCCTGCCAAAGCAATTGTCTTCTGATTTCATGGCTGCAGTCACCATCCACGGTGAATTTGGAGCCCAAGAAGTGGAAATCTGTCACTACTTCCACATCTTCCCTTCTATTTGCCATGCAGTAACGGGGCTGGGAGCCACGATCTTAGTTTTTTTTAATATTTAGTCTTAAGCCGGCTCTTTCACTTTCCTCCTTCACTCTCATCAAGAAGCTGTTTAGTTCCTTTTTACATTCTGCCGTTAGAGTGGTATCATCCACATATCTGTGGTTGCTGATGTTTCTCCCGCCTATCTCAATGCCAGCTTGTAACTCATTCAGCCCGGCCTTTCTCATGATGTGCTCAGAGTATAGGTTAAGCAAACAGGGTGACAGCAGACAGCGTTGTACTCCTTTCTCGATCTTGAACCAATCAGTCATTCCATATGGGGTTCTAACTGTTGCTTCTTGACCTGCACACAGGTTTCTCAGGAGACAGGGAAGATGATCTGGTATTCCCATTTCTTTATGAGTTTTCCACAGTTTGTCATGATCCACACAAAGGCTTTAATGTAGTCAATGAAACAGAGATAGATGTTTTCCTGAAATTCCCTTGCTTTCTCTACAATCCAGCAAATGTTGGAAATTTGATCTTTAGTGTCTCTTCATTTCTAAACCCAACTTGTACATCTCGAAGTTCTTGGATCGAACAATGCTGCAGCCAAGCAAGCAAGATTTTAAGCATGACCTTACTAGCATGGGAGATGAGTGCAACTGTCCGATGGTTAGCACATTCTTTGGTACTACCCTTGGGAAATGGGATGAGGATGGACCTTTCTCAGTCCTGTGGCCGCTGCTAGATCTTCCAGACTTGCCGACATGATGAATGCAAAGCTTTGATGGCATCATCCTTTAGGAATTTGAATAATTTTGCTGGAATTTCATTGCATCCACTAGCTTTATCAACAGCAGCGCTTCTTAACGCCCACTTGACTTCACACTCCAGAGTGTCTGGCTCTGGGTGACTAACCACGCCATCGTAGTAATCCAGTTCATCAAGATCTTTTTTATACAGTTCTGTGTGTTCTTTCCATCTCTCCTTGACCTCTTCACTGTCTGCTAGGTCTCTACCATTTTTATCCTTTATTATGCCATCTTTGGGTGGAATGCTCCCTTGATGTTTCCAGTTCTCCTGAAGAGATCTCTAGTCTCCCCCTTCTGTTCTTTTCTTCTAGCTTTATGCACTGTTCATTGAAGAAGGCCTTCTTGTCTCTTCTAGCTGCTCTTTGGAACTCTGCATTTAGTTGGATGTACTTTTCCCTCTCTCCCTTGCTTTTCGATTCTCTTCATTCTTCCACTATTTGTAAAGCCTCCTCAGATAACCACTTTGCCTTCTTGCTTTTCTTTTTCTTTGGGACGGTTTTGTTTGCCACCTCGTGTACAATATTGCAGACCTCTGTCCATAGTCTTTCAGGCACACTCTTAGCTAGATCCAGTGCCTTGAATCTGTTCGTTACCTCTACTGTGAATCCATACGGAATTTGCTTTCAGTCATACCTGGCTAGCCTAGTGTTTTTCCCAGGTTTTCTTAGTTTAAGCTTGAATTTTGCTATGAGAATCTGATGACCTGAGCCACAGTCATCCCCAGGTCTTTTGTTTTTGCTGACTGAATACAGCTTCTCCACCTTTAGCTACAAAGAATGTAATCAATTTGATTTCGGTAATAACCATTTGGTGAGGTCCATGTGTAAAGTCATCCCTTGTGTTGTTGGAAAAGGGTCGACAACATGAAGGATCCCCTTCACGGATCACTGCCTTGTCGTGGTGAAGGGGCTTGCGTAACTCAATGAAGCTATGAGCCACGCCATGCAGGGCCACCCAAGATGGACGGGCCATAGCAGAGAGTTCTGACAAAACGGGATCCACTAGAGGAGGGAGTGGCAAACCACCCCAGGACGCTTGCCGTGAGAACCTCATGAACTGTCTAAAGGCCATATGCACAGAGTGCATCTTGCTAAATGCCTGGCTGGATGAATCACAAGCTGGAATCAAGATTGCTGGGAGAAATATTAACAACCTCAGATATGCAGATGATACCACCCTAATGGCAGAAAACTAAGAAGAACTAATGATGGTGGAAGAGGAGAGTGAAAAAACTGGCTTCAAACTCAACTTAAAATCATGGCATCCAGTCCTATCACATCATGGCAAATAGATGGGGAAAAAATGGAAACAGTGGCAGATTTTCTTCTCCTGGGCTCCAAAATCACTGGGCTTCAAATTATTTCATGGTGACTGAAGCATGAAATAAAAGACATTTGTTCCTTTGAAGAAAAGCTATGACAAACCTGGACAGCATATTAAAGAGCAGAGACATCACTTTGCTGACAAAGGTCTGTGTAGTCAAAATTTTTGCAGTAGTCATGTATGGATGTGAGAGTTGGTCCATACAGAGGGGTGAGCACCGAAGAACTGATGCTTTCGAATTGCGGTGCTAGAGAAAACTCTTGAGAGTTCCTTGGACAGCAAGGAGATTAAACCAGTCAATCCTAAAGGAAATCAACCCTGAATATTCATTGGAAGGGCTGATGCTGAACTTGAAGCTCCAATGCTTTGCCCACCTCATGCAAAGAGCCAACTCAATTGAAAAGACCCTCGTGCTAGGAAAGATTGAGGGCAGGAGGAGAAGTGGGCAACAGAGGATGAGATGGTTGGATGGCATCGCTGATTCAATGGACATGAGTTTGAGCAAACTCCTGGAAAGAGTGAAGGACAAGGAAGACTTGTGTGCTGCAGTCCATGGGTCATAAAGAGCTGGAAACAACTTAGAATCTGAACAAGAGCAAAGAATTAAAAACATTCATAAAATGAAAAAATTTCATAAAATGAAGACGTTTCTGAAAATTTAAAGCTTCATGAAATTAAAAACTACTTCATTAAATTAAAAACTTCCTCATAATATTCAAATTATAAAATTATTTATAAAATAAAAATTTCTACTCCATGAGATACCTTATTCAGAAAACCAAAAAATGAATCACAGACTGGAAGAAATCATTTCCAAAACACATATCGAATAAAGGATCTGTACTCAAATTAGACCAAACAGCCCCATTTATATTTGGTAAAGACTGAAAAACACACCTCACCAAGAATATAAGGAGATATGAACACAGATACTTTTTGAAGTGAAAGAAAGAGAAGTCACTCAGTCATGTCTGACTCTTTGCGACCACATGGACTGTAACCTACCAGGCTCTTCCATCCATGGGATTTTCCAGGCAAGAGTACTGGAGTGGGCTGCCATTTCCTTCTCCAGGGGATCTTCCCAACCCAGGGATTGAACCCGGGTCTCCCGCATTGCAGGCAGACGCTTTACCATCTGAGCCACCAGGGAAGCCTTATGTATTTTTTTATCAGGATATAATTTTTTATATCTCTGTGTAGATGTTAACATCTCTAGGTAGACAGATATTTCTATCTCTCAGTAGATGTAAATAGATATTCCATAAAATGAAAACTTCCATAAAAATAACTTTCATAAACTGAATAACTGGCATAAATTGAATAACTTCTATAAAATTAATAACTTTCACATAGTTAATAATATTCATATTACTCACTTCCATACAATTTTATTCACTTTCATATGACTAAAAACTTCCTCAGAAAAATAAAAATTATAAAATTATTTATAAAATTGAAAGCTTTTACTCTATGAAATACCTTATTCAGAAAATCAAATAATGAATGACAAACTGAAACAGACCATTTCCAAAACACATATCAGATAAAGAATCTGTACTCAGATTATATGAAACAGCTCCATTAAAATTTGGCAAGGACCGAAACACAAACCTGGGGAAAAAAGATAAAAATAGTAAATAAGGAAGGAAGGAAGAACTAGGGTGGGGTAGAGACAGCCCCTTGAGACAGCTAACCCTAGGATCTGACATCCCCACACACGGATCAATGTCCTGAGAAAACCATCATTCAAAAATGCTCGTGCGCCCCACTTTCATTGCACCACTGCTTACATAGATTAAATCTTAAAGAAATACGGTATGTATACACAATGGGCCATTACTCAGACATGAAAACCGCCACTAAAATTATGAAATTATGCCACTAGGAACCACAAGGTTAAACCCTGGAGGGTCAAACACTAAGCGGAGTCAGCAATAGAGGAAGAAAATAGCAGATGATATTCCTTCTAGGGGAAGTTAAACAAAGAGATACACTGGAAGTAATTTACAACACCAAAGGAGACTCAGAGATTAAAACACAAAAAAAGAATCCAGAAAAAAAAGAAAGGGGTAAGGATGATTAGGAGGTTGGTACTAATGTATGCACAGAAATCTGTATCTGTGACAGATAATCCACTAGGATTGTCTCCTTCCTTCCTTCTGCCTGTGCACTGAAATCTGTATCTCTAATATACTCACAGAAATCTGTATCTGTATTAGCTAATCCACAAGGATTATCTCCTGCCTGCCTTCCCTCCTTTTTGCCTTTCTTTCATTTACATATACATAGAAATCCTTATCTCTAACATATAAGTAAATACCTGTCACTGTAATAGATAATCCATAAAGAATATTTCCTTCCTTCATTCCCTGCACATATAAAAAAATTGTACCTCTAATAGTTACCCCACAGGGGCCCGATGTTCACCACAGAGAACTTGACTCCACTTTGCTCTGGAACCTCTATCGTAAAAGACTCAATAAAAAGTACAGACATGCTGTATGATTATGTCATAACTGAGTCAGTCTGTTGTACACTTATTGTAGTGAAAGGAAAAAAAGAGGAATGAGTTTTTCTCTTTCCTTTTCCTGAAAACAAAGACGATAAAGAGAAAGAACAGTGAACAGGCCTGAACACTCCTAGTTTCTTACTTCAGTTCGGTTCAGTCGCTCAGTGGTGTCTGACTCTTTGCGACCCCATGAATCGCAGCATGCCAGGCCTCCCTGTCCATCACCATCTCCCGGAGTTCGCTCAGACTCACGTCCATCAAGCCGGTGATGCCATCCAGCCATCTCATCCTCTGTTGTCCCCTTCTCCTCCTGCCCCCAATCCCTCCCAGCATCAGAGTCTTTTCCAATGAGTCAACTCTTTGCATGAGGTGGCCAAAGTACTGGAGTTTCAGCTTTCGCATCATTCCTTCCAAAGAAATCCCAGGGCTGATCTCCTTCAGAATGGACTGGTTGGATCTCCTTGCCGTTCAAGGGACTCTCAAGAGTCTTCTCCAACACCACATTTCAAAAGCATTCTGCCATATTAATGAACAAGAAATTTTACCACCATCAGTGATTTCTGGCCCCCAAATGTGAATGAAGGCTCCCCAAATTGTGATCCAGGGGATGCTGCTGCCACCCCCCCTCCACCCGGTGACTGCTAAGGGGCTGGGGGTGCAGGAAGCAAGGTGAGCCAGGAGACAGGACTGGCCCTGATGGCTGAGGTCACGGGAAAGGAGTGGAGGCAGTGAGTCCGAGGCTGCACCTCCCCACACACAGAATGCTAGATTCCTTAACCTGATACCTGACCTTTGATGAGCAGACTGCCTGCTCCCTGCGTTGCAAACCTGTATATAGCCTGACTTACCCTCTGCCTCCTTGGAGCAGTTTTCTCAGAGCTACTGAGATGCTGTCTCCTGGGTTTGGAGTCCTAAACATTCCCACCAAATAAAACACCTCTCTCCTTTCAGGTTGTGACTATATTTTTTAGTTGACAAAACAATGCACGAGGAAGAAATCGAGATCCTGTCGCCTTTGCCCCTCATCTCATGTAAGCCCTGGACTCCTCATGGAGCGGGGGTGCAATTCTTGAGGCATGAGACCACTGTGTTCCGCTCTCTGCCAGCTGAGAATTAAAGCCACCTTTCTATTTCCCCCAAACTCTGTCTCCATATTTTTCATTCAGCTTTGGTGGGCAGAGAGGCCAAGCTTTTGGCTAGCAGCACTCTGAGGACAAGCACAAAACAGCAAATCAACCAGACTTCAACATAGCGTTGCCGTGAGATTAAAGAAAAGGAAAGAAAACTAATGCCTAGTTTATTCCCTCCCACCTGCTGGACTCAGGATGCTATTTGATCCTGGGAACGTGATTAGGTTTGAGTCACAGGGCTGGACTTGGGTGGGGTCAACACAGCACGACAGGGTACCCTTCACTGAGATCTGTCTCAATCCTGTACTGTCTGATTTGCCCTGACTAGGACCAGAACTCCTAGTGCACCCAAACGATGATGGCCCAACCCTCTGGCCTCGAGGACAAGAGGTGAAGTCACCAAGTATCCAGGGTCCCTGGTGCTGGGGTCCAGCTCAAGACTCCTTCCTGAGAGCGCAGCCGCATAGGCCCTCAGCAGGGAGTGTTGCCCCAGGTACTGAATAGCCTAGCGTGGAGGGGTGAAGCTTCAGAGGAAAGAAGTAGTGAGACACAAGCCCTTGGGAGTTTGCTCAGACACATTCCACTCCAATTCACAGCCCAGGAAGCCAACTGTCCCTAAGGCTTGGTTGCAGGTAGAACCAGAGTTGGGCATGAAGAAGTGCTGCCACCTTGTGGACATTCCCTGTAACTACAAATTGCCCACCAGAGCTTACCGGCACCTCCAACTCACAAGGCCTGTGGTGTTCTTAATGGCAGCTGCCCTCAGGAAAGGTCCTGCCACAGGTATTGCAGAAATAAATTCTAAACACCACCAATTTACAAGAAATCAATTGAAACAGGCAAATTTTCCTTCATATCCTTCAAGGGAAAAAAAGCAAAAAACGGCCACAAGACAAGATACTCAACATCCCGAATTATTACAAGGAGAATGTCAATCAAAATGAAAACAAGCAATCAAATCCCATCTGACAGAACGGTTATTCTGACTGTCTGCAAACAGTAAATGGTGGAGAGAGCAGGGAGATGACGGAGCCCCCCTACAAATTCTCTAGGAATAGACATTGGCAACAGCTCTAGAAAAGACAGCCTCCAAAGGCCAGAAAGAGAATTTCAAGAGAGCTAAGCTTAGGATTTTAATACTGACACCTGGGCCTATATTCCAGAAACCCATCATTCAAAATGACACATGCACCCAACATTCACTGCAATGCTAATTCCAATAGCCAAGACACAGACCCAAGAAATGTCCCTCGACAGATTAAATCTTCAAGAAATGTGGTACATATATACAATGGAGTTTACTCAGACATGAAAAACCACCACTGAAATGAAATTAGGCCAACGGTCCCCAAAGGACGGATCTTGGAGGAAAATACACTAAGTGAAGTCAAAAGCAGAGGAAGAAAATAGCAGATGGTATTCCTTGAGAGTGAAGTTGAAGAGAGATACAGAGGGAGTAATTTACAACATAAAAAGAGACTTTGAGATTCAAATACAAAGAATCTCCCCCACAAAAAAAAAAAAAAAAATAGGAAAGTGCCAGGAATGAATTAGGAGGTTGCTACTACCTTAAACACAGAAATCTATATCTGTAACAGATAATCCACATGGATTATCTCCTCCCTTCCACGTATGTACTGAAATGTGTATGTCTAACGTTGTTGCTGTATGTTCGCTAGGTTGTGTATAACGCTTTGCAAACCCCATGGACTGTAGCCCCCCAGGCTCCTCTGCCCATGGCATCTCCCAGGCAAGTATACTGGAGTGGGTTGCCATTTCCTTCTCCAGGATCTCTAACATAACCACAGAAACATGTATCTGTATTAGCTAATCCACAAGGATTATCTTCCACCTTCTGTCCTTCATTTCTTCCTTCCAATCATGTATCCAGAGAAATATTTATCTTTAACATATACAAAGATATCTATAGCTGTAATAGATAATCCACAAGAACTATCTCCTTCTTCGTTTCTTGCACATGTACAAAAAAAACTGTACCTCTAATAAATGTCCCACAGGGATCTGGTGTTCAGCACAGAGAACTTTACTCAACCTTGGCAAAAGAATAAATAAAAATACTATGGCAAAAGAATAAATAAAAATACTAAAGCCTGTAATGCGTATGTCATAGCTGGATCAGTCCATTGTACACTGCAGACAAGGACAAAATTGAAAACCAACTAGACTTCAACATAGCATCGGCATGAAATTAAAGGAAAGAAAAGCAATGCCTAGTTTATTCCCTGTGACCTGCTTGACTTAGGATGCTATCCAAATCCTGGCACCTGAGTAGGCTTGGGTTCCAGGGCTGGACTGGGGTGGGGTCGAGACAGCTGAGCAGGGTGCCCATCTTAGATAACCCCCTTAAACCTGTACTGTCTGGTTTGCCCTGGCTGGGGCCACAATCCCGAGTGAACCCAAATCCTAATGGACTGATGCTCTGACTTGGAGGAACATGGAAAATCACCCAGACCCCAAGTCTCCTGGTGCTGGGGTCCCCAGCTTAAGACTCCTTCCTGAGAGAGCAGCCTCCTGGGCACCTCAACAGAGAGCAGTGCCCCAGGTTGGCATGAGGCTAGAGGGGAGGGGTGAAGCTTCAGAGAAAAGAAATAGTGAGATACGAGCTGTTGGGTGTTTGCTCAGGCATATTCCACCCTAATTCACAACCCAGGAAGCCAGCTTTCCCTAAGGCTCTGGTTGCAGGTGGAACCAGAGTTGGACATGAAAAAGTGCTGCTCCCTTGTGGACATTTCCTGTAACTACAACTTAAACACTGGCGCGTACTAGCCCTCCAGTTCACAGTATCTGTGGGCTGTTAATGACAGCTGCCCTCAGGAAAGGTCCTGAGATGGTTACTGCAGAAATAAATTCCAAACACAACCAACTTTCAAGAAGTCCATTGCAACAGGTAAACTTTCCTCACACCCTTTACAGAAAAGAAAAATCCCCAAACGGCCACAGGACAAGATGCTCTACATTCCTAATTATTCCAGGAGGAATGCCAATCTGAAAGACACCAAGAAATCAATCCTTACCTGTCAGAATGGTCATCCTCACAAGTCTACAAACAATAAACAGGGGAGAGAGTCAGGTGGACAGGAAACCCCTCTACGCGGTCAGAATGGACACTGGAAACAGCCCCGAGAAAGGACAGTCTCCTCAGGGCAGAAACTAAACTTCAAAAGGGCTCAGCCCATGGCCTGACATACCCACACCTGGGCCAGTATCCTGAGAAAACTGCCAGCGAAAAAGACACAGGCACCCCATCATTCACTACAGAGCCAGGACACAGAACCAGCCAGATGTCACCCAATGGATCAAAGGTTAAAGAAGATGGGTACATGCACACAATGGACTATTACTCAGTCATGAAAAGTGGCCACTGAAATTATGCTACTAATTGTCACAAGGATCGACCTTGGAGGATCATAGACTAAGCAAAATCAGTCAGATGGAGAAAGACAATAGCATATGATGTCCCTTGTAGGCAAAATACAAAAAGAGATACAAAGGAACAAATTTACAACACAAAAAGTGACTCTGAGAATTCGACACAATCAGAAGTTTCCAAGAAAAAGTGATGTCAGGACGTCAGGGCTAACATATACACGGTAATCTGTATCTGTAATATACAATCCAGAAGGATTATCTCTTTCCTTCCTTCCTTCTTGCCAAATATACACCGAAATCTGTATCTGTAATAGATACTCAGGAAGGACCTCATGGTCAGCACAGGGTACTTTGCTCAACCTTCTGCAATAACCTCTATGGCAATAGAATCCATAAAAGGTCAGGTAAGCTGTATGTATATATCATAAGCGAATCAGCTGAAGACAAGCACAAAACTGCAAATTGACTCTATTCCAAGACAGCACAGGCACGAGACTAAAGAAAAGGAATAGAAAAGCAGTGCCTAGTTTATTCCCCACGACCTCCCTGAGTTGGGCTGCTCTCCCATTGCTGGAGCCTGAGCAGGCTTGAGTCTCGTGTCTGGACTGGGCTGGAGTCGAGACAGCCAGGTTGAGACAACCAAAATTTTAATAGAGACACGTAACCCGCGATTTCGGCCCCACTAGGTACAACAGCCAAGACAGGAAAGCAAGCTAATTGTAGAAGCACAGACAAATGGATTCAGACAAGTCCATGTACACAGCGGAATATTTCTCAACCATAAAGAGGCAGGAAATAATGCCAAGTTCAGCCTCAGGAAAGACAGTGGAGATGATCATTCCGAGTGAAGTGAGGGAGACGAGGAAAGACAAGTATCTTGTGATAACACTTCTAGCTATAAACTAAAGATGGATACAGATTAACTTATTGCCTGGAGACACAGGCTTACAAACCTAGAAAAGAAACTTCCGGTCACCAAGATATAAAGATGTGGGCCATGGAGAAATGAGCTGCTTCAGACTAAGATATGCACACTACTATTGATAAAGTAAGTGACCAGGACTCACTGTGTAACACAAGGAAACTTACTCCACACTCTGTATTAACCTGTAAAGAAAAAACCCAACAAATCATATATACACCTATGTAAAAGTGAAACAATTTGGGGTAGAAAGAAAATGAAAAAACAATACACCCACGAGATTGTAAGTCACTGTATACTCCAGTTCAAATGATGAAATGAAAACAGAAAAATAAAAAAAAGAAATTCTGATTCTATTCTCCTTAGGACATACAGAGCTGGGCTGGTGTCGCATCCTTGGAGCCTGGCTGGTTTGGGACCCAAGGCTGGAGTGTCCTGGGGCTGAGGGAGCTGGGAGCATGTAGCAGGCAGTGTGTCTCCAAAATGGACCTGGAGTGCCTGTTGCCCCCTGGAGAGACCCCAACCTCCAGAGATAGGCAGGAGAAATTAAGAGATTGGAATTAACATATACATATTAATATATATCAAATAGATGATTAAAAGTACCTACTGAATAGCTTAGGCAATTATTGAAACTGTAATCATCTATATGCAAAAAAGAACCTTAAAGAGAATAGATAAACGTTTATGTATAACTGAGTCGAGTTCCTGCACACCTAAAACAAACACGACATCAGAAATCCACTCTAAGCCCATAGAAAATAACAAGGAATTTAGAGGAGAAAAAAATGTGGCATGAGGTAGTGCTGCCGCCTTGTGGCCATTCTATGTAATAACACCACTAAGAGCTGGGTCCCGGGAATTTAACATTCACAAGGATCCAGGGGCTTTAAGTAAAAAACACCCGTACTCCAGGACTGTCCTTGGGTTGTCATCGAAAAAGAATCCAAAACAAGGCAGGTGTTAAAGAAGCCAATTTCAAGATGTAAGTTTAAGTCACACTCTAAAAGAATCACATGAAAAGATGTCGACATCACTAAACATTAGAGAAATGCAATTCTAAACTACAATGAGGTATCACACCACACCAGGAGGAATGGCCGTTGCCAGACACTCTGCAAACAGGCAGTGCTGGAGAAGATGTGCAGACAAGGGAGCCCTCCTCCACTGATGCTTGGGATGTACATGGGTAACAGCCACTCCGGAGGACACCGTGAGGATTCCCTCAACCGTGAAAAGGAGAATGAAATTAGAAAACATCCCAACACCAAACACAAAATAAACGGCAGAGAGCATAAATATCTAAACGTAATGACGGATACTATGAAATTCTTGAGAAAAATATAAACAGGACACAATCTGACATAAAATGCAGCAAGTTCTTTATGGGTCCACCTCACAAATCAGAGAGTGGGACTGAATTAACCTTAAAAGCATTTGCATTCCTAAAGGAATCCCTCAAGGAAAGACAAGGACAATCCTCAGAATAGGAAAAAATATTTGGCAAAGGAGATACCCACAAGGGATTCATCTCCAAAACATACAAACAGCTTGTACAACTTCATATCAACAATACGTATAACCAAGAACAAAATCAGCCAAAGATTAAAACGGTTAATTCTCTCAGGAAGGTCTATAGATTGCACTTAGGCACATGAACATATGCTCAGAATCACTCATTATTAGGAAAACACAAATCCAAATCCAATGAGCTAGGCACTTACATTGGTCACAACGGTCACCTTAAAACATCTTAAAGAATAAATGCTAGGACTTCCCTGGTGGTGCAGTGTTAAGAATGTGCCTGCCAATGCAGGAGACACAGTTTGGAACCATGGTCTCAGAAGATTCCACATCAGTGGGGCCACTAAGCCCCCATGGGCCACAACTGCGGAGCCTGTGCTCTGCTGCTGCTGCTGCTGTTGCTGCTAAGTCGCTTCAGTTGTGTCCGATTCTGTGCGACCCCATAGACGGCAGCCCACGAGGCTCCCCGTCCCTGGGATTCTCCAGGCAAGAACACCGGAGTGGGTTGCCATTGCCTTCTCCGGAGCCTGTGGGGACAGTCCTGCATCTACAGTCAGCTGGTGGGTCAGCTGAGCTTGGCCGCTCAAGGGTAGCCATGGTTCACGATGGACAAGCTGGCTGTTGGCAGGGGTGATGATGGGAGTCTTGTCCTCCAGCAGGCTGGCCTGGGCTTGTTCACAGGGAAGTGGCCAGAGAGTAAAGCTCTCAAGGCCCTGTGAAGCTTGTCACTTTGCCTCTTTCTGTCGGCCAAGCCAAGTCACAAGGCCAGCCCAGAAGCTGCAGAAATACGCTGTGCCTCTTAACGGGAAATGTTGCAATGTAGTGTGGCAAACGGGGCAGTTACAGGCCAGGGCAGGAGAATCATGGCCTCCTACAATCTACTCCACCATGAACTACAGCACCCCAGGCCTCCCTGTCCTCCACTGTCTCCTGGAGTTTGCTCAAACTCACGTCCATGGAGTCTGTGATGCCACCTGACCATCTCATCCTCTGTCGCCCACTTCATTGGATAGAACTGAACATCTTCCTGCTAAAAACTCTTTAAAAACATCTATTTCAAGCCAAGGGCCAAAGTCACACTGAATAGTGATGTGTCACAAGTGGTCTCATCAAAGTCAGGGACAAGTCAAGGATGCTGTGATCACCTCTGTGAATTATCAATGCTCTGCAAGTTCTAGAATGTGCTATCAGGCAAGAAAAGTCAATAATAATTGTGGTTACTGAAAGAGGGAAATAAAATAGCCACTGATTAAAGATGATATGATGGCCTACCTGGAAACCCAAAAGTATCAGCTGAAACATGGTGATAATAGAAGAGCTCTGTCAGGGAGTCAGATGCTAACAACTCTCCAGAGTTACTGTTGGCAAAAGAATCATGTAACTGCTGGAAATTGCAGTGGAGAAAGGATGCAATCCAAAAGAGCAAGGTGGTGGGGGAATAGAAATACCCTGTGATTAAACTTAAGAGGAATAAAATACCAATCTGCACGAAAATGTAAAGATCTACTGAGGAGCCAAGGATGGAAGGAAGGGGTCGGGGGAGGGAGGAAGGAAGTTTGTATAGATGGGTGGGTGGATGGATGGATTAATGAGTGGATGGGTGGATGGGTGGATGGGTGGATGGATGGATGGGTGCTTGGATAGATGCGTGGACAGATGGGCGGTTGGATAGATGGATGGATTGATAGATGGAGGATGGATGGATGGGTGGATAAATGGATTAGTGAGTAGATAGATGGATGGACAGATGACTGGCTGACTGGGTGGACAGGTGGATGGATGGATGGGTGGAGGGATGAATTAGTGAGTGGACGGATGGATGAACAGATGGCTGGCTGGCTGGATGGGTGGGTGGATGAAGAGAGGATGGAATGAATAAAGCAGATGTTTACACTCCATCCTAGAAACATATTCTACGAAACTGAGTAGGAGCTGGGCAATGATTGTTTTCTCCAGAACAGTGGCAATTGTTTGGAAAGGGCCTAAGTGCTCATCAGTGAGGGGTGAGGTACAATCTGTGGACACCCCACAAGGAAGAGACCTCCCCCTCCTTCCTGCCACCTTCCCCATCCCCAGGAGTTCATCAGGGGTTCTGCCGATGTCCCGTCCCCAAGCCCATCCTCACGGTCGGAGGGGGGATGCTGCTTGAGTTCACCACCCATTAAACTCAATTCATAAGACGCTCCCTTTACTGAGATACTTTAATAAAACCTCCGGGGAACCCTCAGCACCTTCATTTCTAAAAAGGTGGCTCCAGTGAACCCTCTGGGGCACAGAGAGCAGAGCAGATACGCTGAGAACAATTGCATCAGTGCGGGGTGAGTTATCCACCCTCACGCTGGGCTTCCCTTCACCAACACCGTGCCCTACTCCTGCAGCGCTGCTCAGCTCAGAGCCTGGAGCTGGGGACGAGCCCCACGGGGAGGCTTCAGGACGCACACAGCTCAGCAGACCTGCTGACTCGGCTTCCCCTGCGAGCTGGCGCACGACAGTGTCCACCAAGGGGAAGAGGAAAGACAGCATTTAGAGCAGGAGGTACACGATGCCCGAGGGGAGTCCCCGCACGCCCAGGACACTGCGGTGACCAACAGGGACACGGCGGCCTTGGCCTCCACTCCTCATGGAGCACGTCCAGCACCTGGTGAGCCCGCACTGCTCTCCCTGGGAGTTTCCACAGAACGTGAAAATCTGAGATTCACCAACCCTCAAAAATTCTCTGAAAGTGGATGCATTGGCTGCGTAAATTTAGCAATTAAAAGAATACCTTTGAGACAAATTGGGACTTAATAGAAAGAAAATAGTTTTGAGAAACAAACTGATTCTCACATCTATAATGCCATAAATGTTAAACTATATTCAAGCGATATTTTTTCTGGAATACTAAAATATTTTTTCACGTTTTATAGATAAGGCATTTTCCCTGTAGTCAATGTTGTCTCTGGTTGACTGACAGAGCTGAGATTACCCACTGTGGTCAGAAAATCCTCGTACTTTGAATTGTTCTCTGGGAAGCCACCAGAGCATCCTAGAATTTGCCATGGTGTAGCAACAGAGCAAAGAAAAACCCACTTGTGCACGCCCACACACGAACACACACACACAGAGTAAGACGTCTACCTTAACGCCAGATCTAGAGAAACCTGCCTACCAGAAAACACACACACACACACACACACATCCCTAAATACAGGCACCGAATCCACTGGGATTCCTTTAAAATTATCCTTCCATCACTTTCAAGACAAGAGGCACAGGGCTCCTGAAACTGGCGACAAGGCGCGCAGGCTCCTCACTTGTGGGTGTCCCTCATGTCCTCGTGGCTGGCCGTGCGCAGCGCCCCATCTGCAGCCGGTCCAGCCGAAGGGACCGCAGAGAGGTGGGGCTCGAGGTTTCACTTTTGATGGTGGTCTTGTCATCTCGTACCTCTTCCCGTAAAGCTGGCAGCTGAGGGAATGAGGTAAGTGTAAAACTGGGTGACAATAGACTGTGTTGAATATGTGATCTGGAGCTCTGTGAATAGCTGAGTAGCTGTGGAGTAGCTGTCCCCATGTCGGCGTTTCTGTCATTGAATGTGCCGTTGATGCTCCAGTGTGACCGTCCCGCCCCCACTCCAGGTGGCAGGGACCCCCACGTGGGAGCCCCCAGGCTTGCTCTCTCCAGCTCATCCACCCTCTAGAAGTTTCCCCACCCTCAGTAGGCGTGGGCGCTGCAGGTGTGTGTGTGTCCTCGTGCCCCGTGTGATATTGCATGACTAACCAGTTTGTGTTTGCACGCTTCCTCCTGTGCTCTTGGGACCAAGCAGCGTGGAGGGAACACAGAGGCTGAGCTTACTCCTGACTTACTCCTGCTGAGCTTTGCGGTGAGTACACGCCGGCCTGGTCCCGCGGGGGCACGGAGGCCACTCCCTAGGAGTGGAGGGTCAGCAGGTCTCCAGAGGTCGCGCCGGGAGAGGAGCCCTCAGCAGCAGAGAACGTGACCTTGGCGCTCGCCGGCCACCTGAGTGGTCAGAACATGGCCTGAGTCTCCCTGGCGTCCGTGCACACGGGTGTCCCTCCCACAGCAGCAGTGCTGCTGGCCATGCCCTGCGTGCACGTTCTCGGAGGGAACAGGGCCCAGAGCATCAGGGTTCACAGGGCTGCCCTGCCCTGGGCCTCTTCATCCAGAGGCCAGTGTTTAACACAGAAGCGCCCTGGCATCTGGGGGTCAGCCACTGCTGAGGAGCCACCCTTCCTTGCAGGTGCTGCTCTGGGCGGTCCTCTGGTGGGTCCAGCCCGGGAGCCCAGCCCTGCTCGAGCCACTCTGAGAGCAGGAGGCTGTCTGCTCTGTTCACGTCTCAGCTAGAAAGCTGGATTGGGCTTTAAGTTTTTTACCAGCAGCTTTTAGCTGTATGTCAGAATAAAGTCAGCCACAGAGTTCTCTCCTTGATCTGCTTGGTCCTTCACATTTCTCTGAATTCTCAAAGCAGCTGAAGCCCAGAATGGGTTGGGGCGGGGTGTCTGGAGAGGAGGGGCTCGGGCACCAGCTGCCGTCCCAGGACTGACTCGTCTATGTGTTTGTTTCCAGTTTACCCGCACTACTTCTGTAGCTGATTATACAGCGTCCAGAATACGACAAAGGCTACATTTTGAACTTGATGCAATCTTTAATCTGTCAATATTTGTTATATGGACCAGAAGTTATTTTATTACAGTTTTTAATTAGTGAAAAATTCATGAATACCATAGAGAAAATATTTTAAAATTTAATGTTTCTTATATTTGTATAAACTTATGACTTCATTGATATACTTCCTTTTTCTTGTCTATCCAGGCTATGAATATCCTTTCAGATCAGTTCATGTTCTGATACCTGATTTTAGTCTTTCAAATGATTATACCCTAATACTTGTCTGTATAAATCCTATGAACAAATATAGGGCTTTTGCAAATGATGCATTTATTGTCATCATTCTTGTTTAATTTTTAAATGTTAAGCCATGAGAGAAGGGGTTTTACTGCGATTGTAAAATCATCATGACACAGTGTGCATTATCCTTCCAGAATATAACCAAGCTCTCCAACAATCACTCTGAAATGAGCGAACTTAATTTCAACCAATTGTTGTATTTTAACGACTGACCTAAACTGTACTTTGTTTCTGGGAAGAAATGCTTTTTGTCTGCAGCGTGAAGCCATTTAAAAGTACTGGGTGTTAAATGTGAGCTTCTAATGGAATTTGGGCTGAAAGGATAACTAGAAGACGACTATGAAAATCTCTCCTGTAACCCAGTCTCTGTGGACCCAGATCCCTCCTCTCCGGTGAGACTCTTCGAGGACCAGTCGCGATGCCCTGCACCCGCTGCGGAGCCATCGAGCTGGACAGTGAGGGCACCACATCCCCGACAGACAGACAGCATAGTGCAGCTCTGACAAAGGCCTTATTTTTCTGATGTAAATCATCTTTTTATATCTGTTTGTAAACATGGTTAAAGAATGGACCTAGGCATACATTCTTAGATTTTGATGACATAGCCATTTTGGATAGTGTAAGTAGCAAATGTAACTTTTACTTTTTCAGCAGCACATTAAAGCAGCCAGCAAGAGATGCATTCAGTTCATGGTGCCTTTATGCAGCTGATATCTCAGCAGACACAGACGGCATGTCTCTTTACATGTGTGTTCTGCCTTTCCTTGTACAATTCATTGTTAACATTCTAATTTTCTATCTTTTGTGAACTTCCTGAATATGTGACAAAGTATGTACAGTCTACTTTTGAACTATTTGTTATCACAGTATTATTTATTGCTTTCTTTCAATAAAGTACTGAAGCAAAATTTCCCACTGCCAATAAAGAGTGCCGAGGGTAAGCTGTATTCTCAATGAGAACAGACCAGAGCTGGTAATGGGAGCCCGTGTCATCACACAGACATTCTGTGAAGAGAAACAGGTGGATACAATGGAAAGGCTAGAAGGCGGAAGTATAGGTGTCCCCAGAGGACAACCAACCTGGTATTCATGTCCTTGGATCCGGAGACAAGGGACTCCATCACTTCAGCACCTGCGGGGACAGGGCCCCTCTGCTGCTGAGGCGTGGGCAGCGGGCCGAGGGTGGGAACAAAGTGCAGGTGTCGAGGCTCACCGTGGATCCCAGGGTGGGGTGGCCGAGGGCAACCCTGACGTGGACCCGAATGATGCACTAGGGAGTGTACGTGTGCACACTTGTGTGTGGGAGCTTTTCATGTTATTTTGGTCACCAGTCTTTGTTATTCATATATCCATAGAAACAAGAATGTAGCAGGGGGAGGTGCGAGGGAGATTCAAGAGGGAGGGGACACACGTACACCTATGGCTAATTCATGTTGCTGTACGGCAGAAATCAAACCGATATTGCACAGCAATTATGCTTCAGAAAAAAAGAACATAGCAAGGTGGTCAGGAAAGTATGAAAAAAAGATTTCTCATAGAGATTTATAATCACAACTCTGTGTACATCTGGGAGGAGGCTGCCCACCACCATCAGACCTTCCCACCAGCATCAGACGTTTAACCCCCAGCATCAGGCCTTAGTCCAGCATCAGGCCCTCCCCCAGCAACAGGCCCTCCCCCAGCAACAGGCCCTCCCCCAGCAACAGGCCCTCCCCCAGCATCAGGCCCTCCCCCAGCATCAGACCCTGGTCCAGCATCAGATGTTCCTGCCCCAGCATCAGGCCCTCCCCCAGCATCAGGCCCTCCCCCAGCATCAGGCGTGGCAGCCCCACTTGTCTGACGCTCCTGAGCACACTTAGGCAGCCCCAGAGCAGCAGGACAATAGCTCTTGCAGGATGTGCATCTTTAGGAATCACCTGCGGAGCAGCAGCAGCTGGGGTCTGTTTCAGGCCAAGGAGAGGCAAAGAAGAGGCACTTGTGCCAGAGGCAGCGGTGGGTGTGGGCACGTTCCCCAGCTCTGCTTCCTCCCCGAGGGGGCTTTGCTCTCCTGCTCTTCTCACATGCTCACTCCAGGGCCCCAGGGCTGTGTCCTTCCAGATTCACGGTCTCCTTGATATCTCAAGCCCAAGTCCTGAGTTGCGTCCCAGTCCGGCGTGGCAGAGGGCTGGGAACATCCAAGCTCAAGAGCTGAAAGGATCCCAGGGGGACAGCCGGGCCCCAGCAGGTGGCAGAGCAGGCGATGAGTGTGGCCGCCAACAGAGAGCCCCACAGCAGCACTGGAAGGAGAGCAGGGATGCCTTAGCTCACTGGGGACATTGCCTGGCCTCAGAACTCAGATGTCACCCCAGCAGCTCTGGGGACACAGGAAGCCGGTGAGTGACACCACGCCACTCGGGCCGTGTGGGTGGGCACTGTTGACCATGGCCTCGGTTTTCATTCCCGTTCCGACTGTCCCTCCAAGGGCTGGCGGGCTCCTCCTCCGAATGGCACAGATATTTTCTTTGTGGGTGAACACATCCCGGCTTGTTTCTGTCGGCACTGTTGCTGCTCTTCGTGTGTTTTCCTCTTCTCATCCTGTGCTTGCTGCTCTTCCAGTTTAACTTAGGAGCAGCCCCCTGATTTTCTGCATTTCCTAGTTGTCAGCGTTCCCTGGGGCTTTCCAGGTGCCGCTAGCGGTAAACATCCTGCCTTCCACTGCAAGAGATAACGAGAGATGTGGGGTCGATCCCTGGGTTGAGAAGATGCCCTGGAGAAGGGCATGGCAACCCACTCCAGTATTCTTGCCTGGAGAATCCCACGGACAGAGGAGCTACTGGGCTACAGTCCCTGGGGTCACAAAGAGTCAGACATGACTGAAGCAGTTTAGCACAAACTCAGGTTTTAGTTCAGTCACTCAGTTGTGTCCAACTCTTTGCCACTCCGTGGACTGCAGCACTCCAGGCTTTGCTGTAATTCACTCTCCTGGAGTTTGCTCAAACTCATGTCCATCGAATCAGTGATGCCATAGAACCATCTCATTCCTGCTGCATCCACCAGAGAGGTGGCTGGGGCTCGGCAAAGTGCATGGTCCCACTGCGTGGATGTGAACCTGCCCTCACCACTGCCTCACCGCGTGACCATCACTGTCTCCTCCCCTGTAAATCGGGAGGTGGCAGCACCTGCTTGGTAAGGGGCACACACAGCATCTGGTATACAATCAATGCACCATCCAGCTCAGTGTTGTATTCACTAACAAGAGGGATAGCACTGAACAATCTGCTCCTTTTTCTCTCTTCTCCCTTCACTGTGCTCCAGACCACATCTGTTTTACTCACCCTGTAAATCCCACACCCAGCAAAAGGAAGACACTCAACAAATATCTGGCTGAAGAGGCAGGAACATACCCTGTCCTTAAGGAGATGAAGCCGAGCGAGACGGGGGCCTGATGATAACACTGTGTGATGAGGAGACCCCAGGAGGACCTGCGTGGCTGTGGGCTGGGCGGGGGGCATGGGCAGAACCCCTCATGAGCTCCTGGGGATGGGGAAAGTGGCAGGAAGGAGGGGATGCTGTTCCTTGTGGGGTGCCCACAGATTGTACCTCACTCCTCTCTGATGAGCACTTAGGCCATTTCCAAACACTTGTCACTGTTCTGGAGGAAACAGTCATCGCCCGGCTCCTACTCAACCCGTTTCGTAGAATACGTTTCTCATCGGAGTAAGCATCTGCTTTACTCATTCCATGCTCCGTTCACCCACCCATCCAGCCAGCCATCTGTTCATCCACCCATCCACTCATCAACTGATCTGATCATCTCGGACCCTAGAGAAGACAGACGCCTCCTCCGCTCCTCCCAGGAGGACACCCAGCGTGAGTGACAGGAGCCTCGTGGGGACAGTGGGGGAGACACAGAAGGGACATACATGCAGACCCTCCTCCCTCTGAACGGTGAAGCACCCACCTGGTCCTAACGCCTCCTTGCTGGTGTGTCCAGGCCGGCCCTTTTCCTTCTTGCCAAACCAATGACCGATGGAAGACTTGATGCCCTTCTTCTTTGGGGCTTTCTGCAGCGAGTCCTGGCTGCTGTTGCTGTTGCTGGGGTTGCCCCCGAGACCGTCCTGAGAGCCTGTCGTGCTTCGGGGAGAGAAAATGACCTTTAACTGGCACCCTTGTGCAAACACACACCCCTCCATAAGACCTACTGATAGAACCGGACACCTAGCAACACCCACGCCTCAACCTCGCAGCAGATAGTGGAGTCTCCTTCACCAACCACACTCCACACGAGCGATGCAGGCTTCCGGCCACAACCAATGGCCCCAGGAAGCTGAGATTCTCTGACTGGAGCCCTCCCCCAAGGAGGGAGGTCTTCACTCCAGACGAGCTGGTGCAGAGGGCGCCCCGACCCTCCCTCAGGGTCGCTGCTCGGCAGGTGACAATGCTCCCAGAGAAGGCGAGCTCCCCAGTTCTGGGCAGTTCCCCCCGCCTCCTGCAGGGTGACCGTCCTCGGCCGTGGCAGGAGAGCGACGGTCACTGTGCAGGGCTGCTGGGCAGGTGACCACATGTGCCCTCCATCAAGTGCTGCCTGGCTCACGACGGGAGCTCAGCAGGTTGGGCTCTGAATGAGGACAGTGTCAGTCACAGGAGGGGACAGACAGTCTCCTGAGAGGAGACCCCTGAGGAAAAGGGAGGGACCCTCAAGAGCAAAGCCGAGAGGCATGGAGCCGTAACCATCAGGAACGCGCCCCAGGCCTGGCAGACCTCTAGCTAGAGCAGGAAGAGACCTCCCACAGGAGTCAACACGTAGAGACAGATGTTTTCTAAAATCACTGAGGTCACTGAGCTCTTCTACCCCGGCACCTGAAGTTCACCACTAAACACAGGCACCGAATCCAGTGGGATTCCTTTACAACCATCCTTGCAACTCTTTCAAGACAAGAGCCACAGGGCTCCTGAAACTGACGACGAGGCGAGCAGGCCCCTTACTTGCGGGCGTCCCTGATGTCCTCATCGCTGGCTGTGCGCAGTGAGCCCGTGAGCCGGTCCAGCCGAAAGGACCGCAGCGAGGCGGAGGTCGAGGTTTCACATTTGATGGTGTCATCTTCTACCTCTTCCTGTATGGCTGGCAGCTGAGGGAGTGAGGTAAGTGTAAAATTGGCTAACAATAGACTGTGTCGAAAAAGGCAATCACACAGGCTTTACATTATAACCAGAAACTTACTTGAAAATATATCAGCTATGCTATCCGCCAAGTACAAAAAATGCCTTGTTCTAGCTTAATGCCATCTTAAAGGACTGTTTGTTCAAGAGAAGCGGGGCCGTGGAGCAGCGAGAGCACCCCACTGACTGCAGAGACCCCGGACGGGAGCCTCCCTGCAGCCGGGCTCTGCACTCCCTGAAATCCAGCGAACAGATGGCCCTGCCAGGCAGGACAGCAGAGCCATGCCAGCACCGAGAACCCTGCATGGCATGAACTGCCCTGATGAAAGGACTGTGCTCATCGCCAGATGCTGCTCAGAAGCACCACTAGCAAGAGTAAGAAACCTCTCAGCAAAGCCGTCCAGACCTTTCGATTTGAAGGAGGAAAGGAAACAGCTTGTACCACCACCCAAGATCATCTGTAGTGATGATGCAGGTTACTGAGCCCAGGACAACAAGTGAAACACAGAAAAGGTACCTAAGCCCTCCATGTGAACACCATGTGTCTGGCTTGTATTTCTCAGTAACATACAGACCGGGGGCTACACACTGAAGTGCTTACACCCAGTTTGAGTGTCATTTGCTCCCTGGGGTTTACATAAAGCTCTCCTAGGTCTTCACTAAGAAATAATCTTGTATCAACCTAGAGGGGTGGGATAGGGAGGGAGATGGGAGGGAGGTTCGAAAGGGAAGGGATGTATGTGTACCTATGGATGGTTCATGTTGAGGTTTGACAGAAAAGAACAAAATTCTGTAAAGCAATTATCCTTCCATTAAAAAGTAAACTAATTAAAAAAAAGAAAAAGATGATCTCGCCTGGACTCCCAGCTCTTCCGCTAGTCCTGGGTCTGCAGCTAGGAAAGACACTGGTGGCAACAGCGTGGGGAACAGATGAACCCCTCGGGGTCCAGACAGGTCTCACGTATACATTTGGGTGTGTGGTTAAGCAGGGGAGGTTTGAGGAAACATGCATGGCAAGTATTTTTATAAACAATGAGTGCGTTGTTTTAACCAACTAACCAGTCCTTTTTTAATGGGATTCTGTAAAGAATACTGGTCCCGTGCAGCCCCACAGGAGCTTGGTGACAACAAAGTGACTTAGTGCAAAATACAGCTGGACTCATTTAACAGCAGCTGGATAAACTGGGCACCCTCCCCTGACCTCTACCAAGAAACCTCAGACAACAGAAGGCTACAAAGGCTAGAAATTATCCACATGGAACTGAACAGGGATCAATCTCAAATTCAAGTTAAAATAAGCACTTCTAAAAATCAGAAAACAACAAAGAACAGAGCAGGGAAGTGACACACCTGGGTTGACTATGGACTCAGTGGAGACAAACACCTGCCTTAGAGTCAGGGACCACGGCCAGCCCCTTCCCCCGGGCCTCCTCCTAAGGAAGGCTCTGGGTCCGCAGCCTGGCCGCCCTCCCCCAGGGTGGGAGCCGCCCCACTGCTGCCCACGTGACTAGGATGGGCAGTGCCGTGTCCTCACTTACCAGGAGGGCAAAGCAGGCCACAGAGCGGGCGAGCGGCACACCCAGGGCACCAACCCCAGGGTGATGACGCTGCTCTGCTGTGCCCAGCAGAAGGGCTCCCGGGCACTGAGCTGCCTGAACTGGAGCACGGCTGCCCGAGTCCTGCAGGAAGGCCCCAGGAGTGCTCCATCAGCGGGCTGGGAGTGGGAGAGGGACAAGGAAGGCCAGCCCTCGGGGCACTGGACTCCAACAACAGGGGCTCAACCAAGTGACCAAACGGGAGAGGCAGCGAGCTCCCTCCTGATGCTCCCTCCATCAGGGATGCCGTGATGGACACGAGAGCCTCTGGAGCAAAGCGGGCTGGACGGCACCACAGGAAGTGTCCAGGCTCTGATCAGACCAGTCCGAACCACACTGCTGGGTGTGGGAGCCTGGGCACGGTGCTCGGCCTCTCTAAGCCTCAGTGTCCCTGTCTGCTGAATGGGGATAACAGCAGCCTGGACCTCACCTGGCGTCTGCGGGATTAGATGACAGACTCGGAAAGCACTCGACAAGGTGCCTGGCGCACAGAGTCTCCTGCACACTGCTACCCACCGTCATTAAATCGCCTTCCCCCAAATCTAACTTCTATGGCTCTGATTCAGTCATTTGTTTAAAAAAATACTCTAAGCGGAAATTCCACGGTGGTCCAGATGTTAGGACTTGCCACTTTCACTGCCAGGACACTGGTATGATCCCTGGTTGCGGAACTAAGATCCTATAAGCTGTGCAGCATGGCCAAAAATATAAGTAAAGACAAATTTTAAAATAATAAATAATACTATGTCTATTATAAATAAGCATGAGATGATTAGAAGGCAAACACGTGGGAGATGGGCAAACTGTTACAATTGTCCCATCAAATGACCTATTTCCAACAGAACCATCAGCATACTTTAAGTGGTGGGTGAGTTTCATTACTTCCATTAAAATGTCAATTATTCACCAGTACACAACCACACAGGGTTCATTCGTGTAAAATGATAAGGACTCTCTAATACTGCACAGAGAAACAGAGGCATGCTAAATTACTAAATAGTTTACCTTTTGACAATGCTTCCTTAAATCACTAGGCTGATAGATGCATGCAAAGAAATGAAGAGAAACCAGATTTCTTGCGACTTTGAAGCTAAAAATTCAAGAATCAGTACAGACAAACACAGTATAGCAAAAATGATGGCAAACTTACAAGTGAGATGAAGACTTAGAGAACATGTAACTGGAAACAGAACATTTCTTTTGACCACAGAAATTAAATAAGCTATTCAAGTTTTACTAGAGAAACACTATAAATTATTACTCAGGAAGATACAATTCTATTACAACATCATGATTTATTAAAGCACAGCATTCTGTACAATAAAGGCCCTTAACAGTTGTCTATTCTCAGCCAAACTTCTCTATAAGTTAGTTTCTCTTCATAAAAAACATGTTATACTTTAAAATAGTAATTTAACTGATGAGGAAGTTACCATTAATACCTATTTGAACACTGAACAAATCGAACCACCTATTGGACATTAACATAAAATGCTTACCTAGAATTTGATTTAAAAGTTCTCAAAATAAATGTATTAAAGCACGTTCCCTGTGAAAATATGTAAGAAAGCAAGCTAGCATAATAGCAGGTGCAGTCTTTCCATTTTATTAACCATAGAAGATGCTTTTTAAAGAGTCTAGTAGAGACATTCACTGTGCAAAAGCTGATGAGATTTATAGTCTTAAAAACAAGCACCGACACAGAAAGGATATTATGTCAAAAGTCCATTAATTCTACACTTAAGATCATTTCTTTAGGTAAGGATAATCTCATTTATGAATGACACATGATATGCGGTTTAGGATCCATCTACATTATGCTTGTAACTGCATAGTGACATGCTAATTCAAACTTACTGCTATGGGGAAAAACACCATTTGATGAGACATGAAGACAAAGCACAAACCCGACTAAGGGGACGCCTGCTGTGGACCACAGCACTGCTATGACCAGAGCAGGTGGGAGGACGGGGAAGGGGAGATGGATGGGTCAACTGCAGCCTCGGGGGCGAGGCGAGGCAGTGGTGGGAAGCTGGGGTCTGGACTGACAACCACTGAGCAGACAACAGGATGAGCCAGGAAATCACAACCAATGATGAAAGCAGACACACCATCAGAGAACTCCAACAGCAGGACAAAATATACAGAACTGTTCTTTTACAAACACTCGGAAAGAAATCAATCGTGAAACTACAGAGAAATCGTCAAAGAATTTTAAATATCAACTAATTAGCCAACGATGCAAATTATAAAAACAGTGTCTCCAAAGACCACAAAATGGACTAGTTACCACTTCACATGCCGCTAAATGATTCACAGTTAATTTAATGATATGCCGACTAACAATGCAGCTAACATGAAACGGGTGGTAACCAAAAAAAAAGTGAAAATACAAGTGCAGTTGTAAACACGAGTTCATGGGGTAAACAGCAATGCACTCGCAAAACCTAAGCTAAACATGGAAGAAAGCTGGAACATGTGCTTTAGGGCCGCACACTCTGTCACCAAAAGCCCTAGGTCGTCATCCCGTTTTCAGACTCGGAAGAGTGAGGAAGCCAGACTTCTTCACTAGGGCCCTGGGGCACCGGGCTTTGAACCTGGTTTCACACGCAGAGCTGGCCTGAGGGCACGGCCAGGCGCATCAGTGAGCAGACCAGTTGAGATTCCTAAGCCAGGGGTCCAAATATCAAGACTAATTTGTCGCTGTGTGATTGTGGAATGATTTCGCTCAGTCGCGTCCGACTCTTTGTGGCCCCATGGACAGTGGCCTACCAGGCTTCGCGGTCCATGGGATTTTCCAGGCAAGAATACTGGAGTGGGCTGCCATTTCTTTCTCCAGAGGATCTTCCCAACCCAGGGATCGAACCCGGGTCTCCTGCATTGCACACAGACGCTTTACCGTCTGAGGCACCAGGGAAGCCCGATTCAAGACTAGGCAGTTTTAAAAATCTTAGACCTCTGAGCGTAGCAAACGTACCTGATTTTCTTCTGGGTAAAAAGAGAAAAAACAAACAAACAAAAGAAAACCAGTGTGCTCGGGGAGGGACGCGGCAGGGAGGAGGCAGACACATACCAGCGTCATGAAGCCCAGCTTGTCTTCTTCTGGCTCAGGGCTGGGCTGCCTCCTTTTGGGCATGGAGCGCCCTCCGCTGGGCGGGAAGGAGTTGGCATACCAGGAGGCGAGATCCAGGTTGAGGGAGTTGGAGCATTTAAAGCGCCGAAGGTTGCTGAAGCTCCCACTGCCCACCCTGCTCTCAATCCCCTCCGCCCGCTGATTCGTGTTCTCTTTGTCTTTTGGGATGAACCTAAAACAGAATAAAATCATCACCTGCCTTTGTCAGCAGAGGAACATGTCTGGACAGCAAATTTGGGCTTGCATTCTGTGTCACCATTAGCAAATTCCAGGAAGAGGTGCTCAATTAACATCTCAGCAAAAAGGTTCAGCTTTCCCTCTTTGGAATATTCTCAAACTTACAATAACTTATCATTGAGTCTTACAAAGTGTCCCCTCATCATTCACGTTTGATTTTATTTACTCTAACATTCTGATGGGGCCTGTGTGGTGACTCTCCCTGTGAGGAGATACCTGAAGCTGACCACCTTTACCTTCCCTGCTCTCAGGGCAGAGATGCACGTCAGTGCCTCAGATCTTTTCCACTGGGAATCCGGAACTCCGTATAACCAAAACAGCGATTCACGAGCAAGCTGGAGTTTCTAAACACGTCTCCAGACCAGATGAAGTGCTGAGTTGAACTTTTCATTTTGTTTTAAGCTTGTGTATGTGCAAACGCATCACTTGATGAAATTCTCCACCAGCTTTGTGTGAGTTTCTGGATTCAGGTCAATGTGCTGCATTAACCTAGAATTCACAGTTACTGCTCTTCTCCCCTAATGTGTCATGGATGATTTTATATACAGATTACATGCATGATTATGCAAGTAAAATGATTTTCCCATTAAAATACAAGATCCTTACAGGTAGTAAACTCTCCAGTTTCACTTCTACTTATACATCTTGAAAGTTTTTCACTGTTGACAAGTTGATGGACAGAATTTACCATTTACATCAAGTCAACTTGTTGCATAAGGAAAAATCATTTTTACCTGACAACTTGCTCTAAAAATAAAAATATTAATACAGAAGTGTTCCCAATTTCCTACGGGGATGAGGAAAGACAATCTTTCTGAGCTTGTCTGTGCTCAAACACGGCCCACAAAGCAGTCTGTCTCAGCGTCAAAAGTACAGGTGGCACCATCTGTGTTTTCTGGTTGTGCCATTCACCCCTGCCTTTTCCCCGAGCCCCCCGCACTCGACCAGCGGGAATGGGCACCTCGGCCAGGGGTGACAGGATGAGAACAATCTGAGCAGCAGCTCTGCCAGGTCCTGTGCAGGGTCACCGGCCTGCGGCCACTCTGAACGTGGACTCGGGACAGGAGGCACAGCTGTGCGGGTGTGGCACCAGGCAGGCCTCGGGGCCCCAGCCACCCGGCTGCCCCCAGACCCAGGGCCCCCTGCTCACCACGAGGCGGGCCTTTGGGTTCTATCCTGTTTTGTAAACTGTTCTAACTGCCAAGACTGGGTCTAAAGAAAACATTTTAAATATACTGATGAGATGAGAAAAACTCAAACACAGGTCCATGGATCACTGTCTTACAACAAGCCAATCTTCACAATGTATTAAGCTAAAAAGGAAAATGCAGATCTGAGTGGGAATTTGCCAAGCCCAGAACCCCAGCTTTTCTGTTCCAGGTGGCTTTTCACCAGAACGTAGAAGGCTCCGAGGGACACACGAGGGCGAACCCTCAGTGCTGGAGGGTGCACGGGCCACAGGGGACACTGCCTCGGGACCTCACCCACCTTGGGGCCCAGAGCTGAGGGGGGGACACCCCACAATGCCCCCCCACAGAGTGCTGACACCACACTGTGGACAGAATGCCCTGGCTGACTGAGCTCTATAATCAAGGGCAATCTCAGAACTGAAAATTCCTGAAGCAGACCTGAAGTCAGTTTTCTCACTATGGAACACTCAGACTTCTCTAAGCAGAAGACAGCTCCTCAGAGAAGCCGAGTCTCCGGGGAGCTGGGCTCAGGCGCACCCACCAGATCTCTTCATTGATCTTGTCCAGCTGCTCCTGAATCCTCATGGCCAGAGTCTCGGCATCGGCCTGGCCGCTGGGCGACAGCAGAGCAGGCGAGCTGAAGACGGTGACCCTGTCGCCCTCGCCGTCTGACATGCCCTCGTCCCTCTCCAACACCTGGCCCACGTTGGCCAGCATGCTGGCTTGCTTCCCGCGCTCTTGGTCCTGATCTTTCAGGGGCTGCACCTGGGGCACGAGAGGACCACATCTCGTCAGCAACATTCTGGGCACCTCAAGTCTATCAGGGACTGAACACAATTTTACATGGAAGCCCTGACTTTGGACAAATGGGCCATGCTTATGAGACACTGCCATCTCTTAAGCGAGCAGTACTGAAGAAACGGGCAGGAGGAGAATCCAGTTCCTAGATGGCCTGGTGACATTCAGGTCTCAGCGTGGACGGAAGGCAATCCTGTGAGGTTATTCACAAGGGTGGGCTGATGGAGTCAGAGACAAAAACCGAAAATTGCAAATATATATCCTTGCTTCCATCAGCCAGGCTGAAGGAAAATTAGAAAAAAAAACCCTTCAGCTCCGCAGCCGCTGGGTCCACCCCACCGGTCATCACTGGTACTAGTTCGCCGAGGAGTGCCGTCCTCGCGGGTTCCCAGCCCTCCGTTTTCCAGGCTGGTCTGAACACGCACAGACAGGAGTGAGCAGGGGCAGCCAGGGGACGGGAGGGCCAGCCTCCCGTGGCTCTCCTCTCAGGGCACAGGCCCTCGGGCTGTTCTGGGGATGGCCCCGCACACCTCAAGGGCGCCTCTGTCATCTGAGACGCATGCAAGAGTGCCTGCTGGGCCCCGTGCCACCCTCCCGCTCTCCTCACACCTCACTCCCTTCTCTCCGCAAATCTCCCCCTGCCCCACTCTCACCCAGGTCCTGCCTTGTTTTCCCAGACATGACCTCAAAGCAACGGAGGGGCAGCCTCGAGCTGCTGGCTTGCCGGCTCCCTGTCCCCCGTGGCCAGTACCTTCGCTTTCTGTCTTCATCACGACCCCTCCCCAGGGCTGGGCCACCCCTTTTCCTGGCTCCAGGACCACCTGCCATCATTCCTGCTCCGCTCTGGCGAACTAGCTGCCTATGGGTTCACCCCCATCAGCCTGATGAGCACATCCTCTCCATTCTCTCGCCTTAAAATCGCACATTTTTGAACACTTAATTCTGAGAAATTGTACTCTAAGTGTTCCATCGCAAAGAGAAACACTCAGAACAATACTAACCCTTATAAACCATAATGAATAAGAAGTCACATCTCAGGTGTAGAAAAGCTTCTGGAGGAAACATGGCCAGCCATTGACGACAACGAAGTCTATGGAGAGAAGCTGGACTTGGGGTCGGGGGTCGGGTGGTGGGGGACAGGACTCACTCTATTGCCCTCGCTCCTCCCATTGCTTTAGACTGTCTCCATGGACCTCACATTCATTCCTGGGCATCGCTCACATTCATTCCTCTACACCCCACTTCACTTCCTCACGGGGCAAAACAAGTCAAACGGCCAAGTTTCCGAGTCACTCGACTCAACCTGGCAGCTCTGTGCTGTCGGCCACGGCAGTCACTCGCCTTGTGCAGCACACTGAGGATGTGACGCAGGCCGGTGCAAAGCTCGATGTGGAAATCACACAGATTTCAAGACTCGCAGTGAAAAAAGCATGAAAAGCAGCCCGCTCATTTTTAGGAAATTTTAGATTGTGTATGTGGCTCATATTATCTTTCTGACGGACAGCACTGTCCACGTGAAAGGCTCATGCTTTGTCTCAGCTTTCGGGTGAACCCAGAAAGGACTACTTAGAATTCTGAACCACACACAACGGCCACACACTCTCAATCCACCTATAATGCAAATCACATTCAATGTTCAAAACCAGAAAACGCTATACACGTTACAGCAGTGGACTAGCCATAAGGAAAATGTAACTCCACTTCCGCGAAGCGTCTGCAGTAACTGTAACAGTGAACCCAGGTCAGTTCAGCTCTTAACACATTTCTAAAGGATTTAGAGATTTAAGGACCTTGTCGTTTTGCATTTCTTCTAAATGCTTTTTTGCATTTTCAACTTCCCATAGGAGAGAATTCTGAAAAAGATACATACAGTGCTTTCGAGTCAATTCTTAACAGACGTTGCGTGGACTGCGGGATGGCTACTCTCCTGTCTGAAAGCATAAAGCACCTCGGGATGAGGGGCGGACCTCGCGCCCAGAGCGAAGTGTCGGCACGAAGCCGGATGACAACTGTTAACACTAACTTGTACACAGAAAAACTCCTCCTTCCCCGACTGATCTTCTAGATCCAAGGAGGCCAGGTCCCTGGGGTAAGTGAAACTGCTTTATACTTGCTTTCAGCTTTTGCAGCTCAGTGGTCACTCAGGAAACTGGAGCAGGTTTCACATGTAAAATTCAAACCTGAGACAAAACTATCCCCACCTCAGGGCCAGCCCACAGGTCAGGGTGAAGTGAGCTCTCTAGTGAGGTGTGGGTATCATCTTGGGTTTTGTGGGGGAAAAATGTGCCGCAGAACTTGTAGTGACCATGGGTCTCTCTCAGACAAGCCTTGCCCAAGCGCCGACCTCGGTGAAGGTTCTGGGCCTCGTCTTTAGGGCACTGGTGCAGCTGGGACAGGTTTTCACCGAACCTCAACCAGACTGTTGCCCACTGAGCTGCTCTGATAGAGGTTCTCAGACATTTTCCAAAGCAAATAAAAAGAGAGATGGCTGGAGTTGGAATATGAGAATGCTTGCTTTTACTTGCTTCAATCTTTTCTATCACATTATATAAAAGATCCTGAACTAAACTTATTGATTTGGCTGCATCGGGCCTTAGCTGCATCATGCGCGATTCCTTTGATGTGATTGCCGCGTGGCACGTGGAATCTTAGCTCACCAACCAGGGATCGAACCTGCGTCCCTGACCTTGCAAGGCAGGCTCCCAGCCACTGGACTGCCAGCAAATCCCAGAAATAAACTTCTAAGAAAGAAACGAAGGGGTGAGGGTGGACCTAGAAGAATGTTCTAGCACAGCGGCTGGTAACATCGGGGCCACTGGTGATTCCGCCTCACTGAGGCTTTCTGGAAGGGTTGTGGGCACACATCTACGTCTGTTCCTTTACACACTGCCTGTGGATGCTGTCACGCTTATTGACTAGCGTGAAATGCTGCTACTCCAACCAGCAAAGACATTCACTCTGGGGCCCTCTATGGGAGTTTCCCAACTCCTGTCCTGGAGATTCCCCCTCTCACCCCCGCCACACACAGACCGGGCCGAGCCAGGCCAGGCCACATGCGCCTCTTGTAAAGGGGCCATGAAGCTGGCTCACCTTATCCTCCAGAGCAGCCATTCTCTCCTTCAGATGAAGCTGAAGCCTCTCCTCTGAAACAGACAGAAGCTTATCCACGGTATCCGATGAGTGTTCGTTGTGTTCTTCATTCATTTTTTCTCTTTGCCTTGCCTAAAACAGGAAAAACAAAAACTCATAAACTTCAAAAGCAAGCACAGTCGTTCTTTTAAAAGCACCAGGGAGCCACGACGTGAGCGGCCTGTGCCCTGGTTCCCGAGGCGGTCCCCTCCCACGGCCACCTCTGGTGGGCTCTTGAGCATCCCCAGAGCAGACGGGCGGGTGCAGAGGGAGGCAGGGACTTCACTGGTCAAAGGTCACTCCCAACACTTCTCTTTGGCAGAGCACCTGGGGGACCTTAGTGTCACCAGCCATTTCCTGTGGAAGCGGCTCGAGGAGCAAGCAGAGTTACACTCAGAAACAAGTACACTTGAAAGGGGATCGGCTTACACACACGTCGGTGGAGGAATTTCCCAGTATATAAATAGAAGCTTGATTCTGGGTTAAGGGTGTAAAATGAATTCAATTTATAAAGCAAAAAGTGAGAAAATTCATTTTGGAAAAAAAGCCAGTGGAGATAGACTTTCACATATTTTCCTTTACATGAAACATCACTTGAATTCTTTGTAATGATTGCTCTTGTTCAGTCCCTCAGTCGTGTCTGACTCTTTGTGACCCCATGGACTATAGCACGCCAGGCTTCCCTGTCCTTCACTGTCTCCCAGAAGTTGCTCAAACTCACGTCCTTTGAGTCAGTGATGACATCCAACCATCTCGTCCTCTGTTGCACCTTCTCCTCCTGTCTTCAGTCTTTCCCAGCATCAGGGTCTTTTCCAGTGAGTCAGTTCTTCACATCAGGTGGCCAAAGTATTGAAGCTTCAGCCTCAGCATCAGTCCCTCCAATGAATAGTCAGGACTGATTTCCCTTAGGACTCATTGGTTTGATCTCCTTGCAGTCCAGTGGACTCTCAAGAGTCTTCTCCAACACCTCAGTTCAAAAGCATCCATTCTTTGGTGCTCAGCCTTCTTTACGGTCCAACTCTCACATCCAGACATGACTACTGGAAAAACCATAGCTTTAACTAAGTGTTCCTTTGATGGCAAAGTAATATCTCTGCTTTTTAATATGCTGTCTAGGTTGGTCATAGCTTTTCTTCCAATGATAATTCATATTCAGTTCAGTTCAGTTGCTCAGTCATGTTTGACTCTAGGACCCCCATGGACTGCAGCATGCCAGGCTTCCCTGCCCATCACCAACTCCCAGAACTGCCACCCAACCATCTCATCCTCTGTCATCCATTCTCTTCTTGCCTTCAATCTTTCCCAACATCAGGGTCTTTTCCAAGATGAAAATTCATATTAAAAAACTGGAAATAATTACCTCAAGCAATTTTTAATTGTAATAACAAAGTTGGAAAGTCTGTGATTTATAAAATGAGCATCAATTTCATGGTTTAAAAAGCTGTTTTAGGACCTACTGTATAAAAAAGAATGGAGAGAAGACAAAAGAATGCTAGATTTGAGATTGGCCCCGTGTTAGAAATTGCTGAGGCCAATTGATTGGTCATGGGCATTTATTATACTACTCCGTCCACTTTTGTGCATGTTTGAAATATCCCATCATAAAAAATCAAAAAACAGGTTGCTGCTGCTGCTGCTGCTAAGTCGCTTCAGTCGTGTCCGACTCTGTGCGACCCCACAGATGGCAGCCCACCAGGCTCCGCCGTCCCTGGGATTCTCCAGGCAAGAACACTGGAGTGGGTTGCCATTTCCTTCTCCAATGCATGAAAGTGAAAAGTGAAAGTGAAGTCACTCAGCAGTGTCCCACTCTTCACGACCCCATGGACTGCAGCCCACCAGGCTCCTCCGTCCATGGGATTTTCCGGGCAAGAGTACTGGAGTGGGTTGACAGGTTATTTTCTGCTAAATATTTTCTGTTAAAACAGTGTCTTCTCCAGCAACACAATTCAAAAGCATCAGTTCTTCAGTGTTCAGCCTTCTTTACGGTCCAACTCTCACATCCATACGTGACTACTGGAAAAACGATAGCTTTGACTATACGGACCTTTGTCGGCAAAGCAATGTCTCTACTTTACAATATGCTGTCTAGCTTTGTCGTAGCTTTCCAAGGAGCAAGCATTTTTTAATCTCATGGCTGCAGCCACCGTCTGCAGTGATTTTTGAGCCCAAGGAAATAAAACCTGTCACAGCTTTCCCAATAAGGCATCGGCATTCAAATATTTTTAAAGCAAACCAAAAGTTTACTTTGAATTGGCTCAGTCATAAACAGCACCCCAATCTCAACAGCCTCTGAGCAGCAGTTCTGAAAGTAAGGAAGTGCACCCCTGATCGGGAGACATTGAGCTCTCTGCTTAAGCAGAGAGGGAGCCTCACCGAGGTCTCATGATGGGAGTTCAGAACCACAGCCCCCTGGGAGCCCACATGTGAGGCTCTGCAGTCCAGGCCCAAGAACACAGCTAAGGTGGGGATAGTACTGACCCCTGAGGCTGGACCTGGGATCCCCACTCCATTTCCTGGATGGTCGGTACCGCTGTGTGGCCAACCCTTCCGGGAAACCTCTCTCAGGGCTCTCTGATGCGAGCCTCCACCATCGCCCTTTCCTGGAGCGCCTTCTGTCGCAGCGCAACTACGGTTCTCCTCCTGTCTAGGAGCAGCCATCCTACACACACACCCCACGTCTGGACCGGCAGTTTGGCATGTGGGACTCCAGCGCCACGTCCGAGGCAAGCACCTCCACACCTGGGCACCATGCCTTCCGTTTCACGGGCCTCGGGCTGGCTCCCTCAGGTTGGAGGGCCACTCGGAAGGTCCAACTGTATGCTGAGCAGCTCCCCGGCCTGGCTGGTCAGAGCAACACGCGTCCTCCTTGAACGTGGGGACCCCCTGGCCCCTGCCCACCACCTACGGGCGACCACATCTGGCCCTGCTCCCGAGGTTGGGTGCCTGGATCAGCAGACAGGGCCACACACGCACTCTGGACGCCAGAGACAGGAGCGGCGGAGAAAGGCAGCGCCGGCCCCGCCCAGCCGCGTCTCCGGCCCACACGCCCCTCTCCTCCATGCTGCTGTGTCTCTCTCCCGCCTGTCGGCCAAGAACAGCGTCAGCTCCGCTCGCAACGACCCTGTCCTGACCGCACGCGGGCTGTGACCGCAGGGGCGGCAAGCGGGCCATGCTCTGTGCGGACCACTGGCCCCGGGTTCGCGGGGGGCACACCCGCACGCCTGCTCACGCAGCCGGCGCGGCTTCGTGTGTGACACGTGGGTGACGGAGGGTGCTGGTGACCGGCTCGTGAGAGGAGAGGTGCTCCCCCTGGCCCCAGACCCCCTCCTCAGACTGCCTGGGGCGAGCCAGCGCGGGCAGCAGGCAGTGGCAAGCACGGGACACACGAGGGCACACGTTCCTCCTTCCTAAGCTGGGAGGTAAGTTCGAACAGTTTCGCCTCCTTAGTGGCAGAGCTTCCGGAAGACAAAAGTTCAGACTACAAGGCCGACCGGGGACAGACAGCAAAGATGCCAGGGGAGAGAAGAAACCAGCCCTTGAGGGGAAGATCACAGGCAGAAGGGCGCCCCCTGGCGGCTGTTAGTGACCCTGCTCGGGGAGGGTTTGCGAGCACAGGACACCACCCGCCTCCGGAAACCGGCTGGCCCCTCAGGTGCTCCCTGAGCTCCAGGCAATGCTCCAACAGCCAGGCCAGCACAGGCCCGGCCTGCCTCTCCATGCCCAGCCAGTGCCCACCAGCAGTGCGGGGCAACACCTTTCCCACCAGAAGGATGGGGTGGCTAGCTGGCTGTGGGCACCATATCCCTAGCAGCGCCACGTCTCCTGGACGCGGCCTCTCACCCGTGGGCTCCCGGGGACTGCAAGCTGGGAGTGGGGCCCTGGGTCTGCACCGTGCCCCGCTGTGACTTATTCAACAGTGTATGAATAAAGACTTAAAACTGTGTTCATGACAGAGCTATTTTGGCCATCTCTTAACGAGAATGGGATTTTTCTCGTTCTGTATCCTGCTAGGCTTTGAGTTGCTGACTGAACTCTGAGCAGCAGTGACTCGGAGCTGAAGCATCCTGCGGACACACAGAGCACAGGACAAAACTGCAGGGAAGTTAACGTAGGGATGACATGGGAGCGGGGACTGTCTGACACTCAGGGAGCGCTCCCATCGCAGACGGGCAGCAGGACCCCCGCGTCTGCGCTCCTTTGTGGACTGAGCAGCACCGGGAGTGACACAGTGGGACAGCAAGGGAACAGGCCCTCCCCGCGCCCGCCCCCTGGGGACCAAGAGAAGCACCTTGGAGAGCGCAGCCACCCCCTGAGCCAGCTCAGCCTCCACTTCTGTCAGCATCTGCTGCAGCTTCTGCTCTGCCGGCTCCAGGCACAGCTGCAGCTGTCGGTCTTTATCCTCCTTCTACAAAGGGAAAGCAGAACATCAAAACGGGCCAAGTGGTGCAGCCTCTGCCATTGTTAGTAAGCTGAGACAAAACCTAAATGCATGTGTCTACAGGATTAGTTCTGTTTCGGAAGCCGCGTGACGGTAATTTTTCTCTCAGTGTTCCTGGGCTTGGTCTCAGTGGGCAGAACACCTTCTGCCAGAGTATTTGCTTTTCCTAAACGTCTCCAAAGAAGTCTTTAAAGAAAAAAAAAAGTTCTTATATATTAAAGAAGATCAGGTTTCTATAGAAGCTTATTCATTCTTATTGACAAGTTAAGGGTCAGTACTGACCCTTCTTAAAACATCACCAGAATCATCATTTGAAGGGAACCCTACCGACCGCAGACGGCCATGGGCTTGTAAGCCAAAATATGGCTTTCATCTCCTCTGAAATACAAACCTGACCAGAGTGTGCCTGGGGAAATGTCAGTCAACTAACATTTGTAAATGCATGATTATTCTTTTAATAGATCTTCTTCCTCTGAAAACTTTCAGTGTAGAACATTTAGACAGATTCTTTTTTGAAAAAGAAAAAAAATGAAATGATCTATACGCTCGGGTTCCTGAGAGGTTAGCATTTATTTCTAAGCAGCTTTCTTATTTTTTCTGTGTGTGTATTACTCTATGTACGTACATAAACAATAAGATGTGCTTTAAAACCCTCAGAAAACAACAGCATATGGTACGTAGTATTTTCTGATCTGCCTTTTACAGCCATTATTTTGTATATCAGAATGCTCTTAATTAGCATTCCACATCATACATTTCAATGGCTTTCTAGTATTTTATTTTTGTAGTGGGGCCAATGATATACTTTGTCACACACCAGACTGACTCACTTTGTTTTGGAGAAGCCAGATTTGGTTTTCCTGATTAAGTCCTGATTATGTGAGACCCACACAGGAACAGGAGCAAGTAAAGCTCACCAAACCACAGGAAGTACAAATCCTAATCAGACTGGAGCTCTAACCCTGCCTTTTGTCACAGTGACCCAAGTTCCTAACAGGCAGCCAGCTGCTGTGAAGTTCCCTGCTGCTCTCTGCTCTTTCAGGAAAAATGCTAACAAGCCAATAGATTCAAGTCAAGTGAGACAAGAGTCAGGAGTGGAATTCCACAAAATGGTTAACCCACATCCCAAATAATTCAAACCTCTAAGTTGCAGTCACCCTCAATTTTTAAAAAAAGTATTTCCTTTCAGTACAGCTGATTGATCATGATGTACATCCACACTTTTGAACGCAGTATTTTAGGGTCATAAGAACTTTACACTGGGACTTGATTTCCAACATGGGAGTCGCATGAAAAGGTCTTTACCTTCCTTCCTCAGTATTCACTACTACAGAAGTCAGACACAGTTCAGGAAAAGCCATTACCTGTCGATGCATAGAATCCTTATTTGCGATTTCATTTTCAAGTTTATCATCGAGGTTGTGCACAGAGATGGCTTTGTGCTGTGCAGCGAGGCAGCGTTTCTCAAGTGTAGTGATTCTCTTCTCCATGTCCTCCTTCTGGGCCATAGCCTACAACCAGGCATTGCAGAGGAGAAAAGGTAAGTCATTATCATAGAATATTGCGATACAATTAAGAGTAAAAAAGCTGGACTAAATCCTAAGTTTCAAATCAAACATAAAATTAGTGTCCTCAAAAATAAAGTCCTAGACATGGCAGTTTTCTGAGATGTGAGCAAAAACGCACCTACCTCAAATGTCACATTTGCCACGATGGAACCCATCTGTCTTAACGTCTGTCTGGCCACTCGATTTACCAAGCTTCTTTTCTACATCATAAACCCGACCAGCAAACAAAAAGTACACTAAACTACTCTGTCATTGCAAGAATTCCAGGAGGGAAGGTATCTGGCATGAAATGAGGATCTCTATCTCCTACACCATACAGGCGGGCTTGACCCAGAACAGGGAGGGACCTTCAACAGATCCTACCGGGAGCTCTGAGGCTCATTTCCTCAGGTAAAAGTTGGAAAAATCTCATGCAATTTCCTCAAAATTACATAAGAATATTAATGAGTAGAAACAGAAGTCACAGTGTTACACAACTGGGAGCAGCCTTCTCCAGCCGAGTCCTCCTCAAGCAGTTACACCACATGGAGGAAACGCCCAAACCAGGAGCAGAGCTTGCTGCCGATGCGACTCCTGTCCGCCGGCTCAAAATCCATTTCAGGTCCCTCCGTGCTCACTAAGTAACCGATGTTGTCCTAACATTAAAAGTGAAAGGTCTTAAAAACGCTTTTTCCAGAATTCTCTGTGTATTAATCTCTGCCACCTAATCTCCTCCTGTTGCCAAAGAGTAGTGTGAACACGTTATACAAACGTGTGCAAATATTTCTGTTTTGAGTTCTCACACCGAGCTACTAAACAAGTACACCTGCTGTACCACATGTTGGAGGGGTGCCCTCTGAGACAGTCTCACGGGGGAGGGGTGGGGCAGAGTGGGCGCTGTCTCTCTGTGCAGAGAGGAGAGGCGAGGCTCACAGGAGGAGGCCTGAGCCCCCAGCTCTCTTCTGTTTTCACAGTGACCGTTAGGGAGCTTCTCATAAATCACGACACCCGCAGACATGACCGCCAGAAACATCCTGATTCTGCCTTGGTTACACAGCACGGGCCTGAGGATCTGAGGGTGAGCAAAAGCCACTCGACTTGTCTGACCGCTGGTATCACTGTCACACATCCTTTCAAGGAGCGGAACCTCAGAAAACTAGAGAAGATGGCCAGGCAAGCTGCCTCAGCAGAGCCCACACAGCATGTTCCCATCTCTCTGGGAGAGCGGGCTCCACAGATGTTCAGACTCACCTGAGTGAATCAGAAGGAAATTTCAGCATCATCGGGAATATGTTCAGCAGGCAGGTAGGGGGATGAACTGGGAGACTGGGGTTGACATATACACACTACTGATACTATGCATCAAGTCAGCAACGAGTGAGGGCCTACTGAACAGCACAGGGCACTCTATCAGTGCTCTGTGGTGAGGTTAATGGGTAGGAAACCTAAAACACAGGGAGATTTGTGTGTGTGTGTGTGTGTGTGTGTGTGTATATATATATATATATGATTGGTTCACATTGCTGTACAGCAGAAATTGACACAGCAGGGTAAATCAACTCCAATAAATGAATGAGTGGATGAATGAATTTTTTAAAAAGGAACACACTGGGCCCCCTAGAACTTGTGGAAATGAGGAGTCCACACCCAGGGTGCAGCACAGCCATGTTGGTCCACTGCCAACGGGCCGCCTGGACCAGGCCTCTTCTACCCCAGAGACCTCGACGCAGAGGCGGGAAGGCAGCCAGTGGCGGTCTCGCCAGTGCTCTGCTCTTGCTCACGCAGCCGTGCCAAGGCTGAGATCACGGGGAGAACAAGGGACCCACATTCCGCCTCAGGACAACAGACACGTCCACTGTCACTCACTTCACGGACGTCCTGCTGTAATTTCACATTCACTTCCTTAGACTTGAGGAGGTCCTTCCTGGCCGTGTCCAGGTCGTTCTCCAGCTCTGTTACGTGGGCAGAGAGGGCTGCCAGGCGGTCCTTTATCTCTCTCTGCTCCCGTGACTTCTTCTCGATGATTTCCTGGAGCTCGGGCCCCTGAGCCAGGTCTTCGTCGCGGGTTCTCTAAGGGGGAAAGGAAACCTTAGACAGCCTTGTTTTGGGAGGAAGGGAACACAGCACTTCCGGAAAATCGGTGAAGTCAAAACTGCCTTCTGCGCTCTGGAGCTCACACGACCCTCACGGCCACTCAGACCTACATGATGCATTGGTGAAAGGTCTCAGCAGCCCCGCACAGACTGGATAGTAAGACGAGAACCAGACAGAGAGTGAGACCGAGGACATGCCTTTCCATTGGCGCTTGGCATGTTTTCTTGCTTGTGATTTACATCAAGCACCCCGTCCATTAGTATCTTTTTCGGGTTATTCTTCTCTTTAAGAATCATCAGTGAAAACCAAAAAATTGAATCAGAATAAAGAAATAAGTAAAGACAGCAAAACTCCATTTGGAAAAACTCAACTCAAAACTGAAAATACAGCATAAAAAGAAAATACATGGTGATGTTATCCATCCCGAATAGAAACAGGTGATTCGAGTCAGAATTTGTCTCCGACTAGACAAAGGGGTGCTTAAGAGATCCTGCAGCTCTGAGCCACAAGTCTAGTTTACTAGTCATTAAAATAACCCAGGTGGGCTGGTCCTCAATCAGAAAGATAAAGAACATCTGATGTCCACCACTACAGCCTTCACACTTTTTTAAAATGAAAGGATACAAATGACAAACCCTTGGACTGCAAGGAGATCCAACCAGTCCATTCTGAAGGAGATCAGCCCTGGGATTTCTTTGGAAGGAATGATGCGAAAGCTGAAACTCCAGTACTTTGGCCACCTCATGCGAAGACTTGACTCATTGGAAAAGACTGATGCTGGGAGGGATTGGGGGCAGGAGGAGAAGGGGACGACCGAGGATGAGATGGCTGGATGGCATCACCGACTCGATGGACGTGAGTTTGAGTGAACTCCGGGAGATGGTGATGCACAGGGAGGCCTGGCGTGCTGCGATTCATGGGGTCGCAAAGAGTCGGACACGACTGAGTGACTGAACTGAACTGAACTGAACTAACTGAAATTACACGATGAATGATCCAACTTACCTTGTTATGTGTGGCAGCTAATTCTTCTAACAAACTACACCTTTCAAGTGCTCCTCCTGTGTTGATGTGTGTATATACGTGAGTGCACTTCTTAGCGTATGCTGCTGCTGCTGCTGCTGCCAAGTCGCTCCAGTCGTGTCTGACTCTGTGCGACCCCATAGATGGCAGCCCACCAGGCTTCCCTGTCCCTGGGATTCTCCAGGCAAGAACACTGGAGTGGGTTGCCATTTCCTTCTCCAGTGCATGAAAGGGAAAAGTGAAAGTGAAGTTGCTCAGCAGTGTCCGACTCTTCGCGACCCCACGGACGGAAGCCTACCAGGCTCCTCCACCCATGAGATTTTCCAGGCAGGAGTACTGGAGTGGGTTGCCATTGTATACTCACCCTAATACGCGGCTACTATAACAGAATACATTTAATGTATCTCATTGATCTTAACATCAAAAAATCTGCTTATTAACAGCTTTAAATTCTAAGTTTGAGAGGAAAAAAAATGTTTCCTAAAATAACTCTATTACTTAGTTTTTAATTGCAAATTGATATACAGAACATAATAAATCTTGAGACATTTATACCAACTAATACTTTTCAACTGGCGGCTTCCCAGGTGGACCAATGGTAAAGAATCCACCTGCCAATGCAAGAGGGCAGGTTCAATCCTTGGGTCGGGAAGATCCCCTGGAGTAGAAGATGGCCACCCACTCCAGTATTCTTGCCTGGGAAGTCCCAGGAAAAGAGGAGCATGGTGGGCTACAGTCCACAGGGTCGCAAAGACTCGGACATGACTGAGCATGTATGCAGGCAACACTTTTTAACCACATAAAACTCTGACTTCTTACAGAAAAAAAGTATTTACAAGAATTCAAGAAGCTCAAAAGTCAACTAGTTACATAAATACGTGCATCATCCACCTAACAAGGCTGCAAGTGTACAAATCCAGGATGGCCGGGTGGCTGGTACCTTCTTGTCCAGGGCCTTGTGGTGCTCAAAGAGTAATTTCAGCGACTTGATCACCTCCAGCTCGCTGGTCATGCCGGCTGGGGACTGCGCCTGCCACTTGCCCGCCGTCGTCTGGAGGGACGGTGAATACCGGGAAACCAGGAACTCCAGGTGCTCCAGCAGCAGCTGCAGGGCAGGGCCAAAGGAGCACCATCAACCTCATGCTTGAATTCAGGGCCGACAACCCCTCTCAGCCTCATGCTACAGCCGGAAACATGCTGAAGCAAGTCGGAATCCCGCCACTTCAGTCTAAAGTTAGAGTGGACTTCCCCAGTGGCCCAGTAGTTAAGACTCCACACTTCTGCAGGGGTCATGGGTTTTAATCCCTGGTCAGGGAACTAAGACCCCACACAAACTGTAGCATGGACAAAATTGTAGGTTAAGAGAATTCCGCCCTCAAATGTACTAAAATTATAGTAGCTCTCATCATAAATTTGAAGCAAAGTATGAGAACTCCAAACTGATCCACCCTAGTCTGCTCAGTGGGAAGATGTGAAAAATGACTTGAAAACCAGAAAGAGTTTAAAGACAGCAACACGGAGCCCAGCGGTGACCCCGCGGGGCAAATGTCAACATGTGAGAATTCCCCTACTGACCATGATGTTATTCCGCTCTGCTATCAGCAGAGCTATTTCTTCTTCTCTTGCAAGAAGCTGTTCCCGGCATATATTGAGCTCTTCCATAGATGTTGCCAACTCCTAGAAAACAGTGAAATGAGTAAGTAACTAAATGCAAACACAAATTAAAAAGAGAGCGAGACTCTGAAGACTGACCCTGTCAAGTCTCTCCAGGCTCCACACAAAGGGTCTCCCTGCCCCTCCAGAGAAGAGGGGGTCCACTGACCCCAAGACCACACAGACCACCACAACTCAGACCGGCCTTCAGCCTCCACCTCGACCTGGCAGGCACGCGGCAGGGGAGAACCCGGAATCCAAGCCTGCCTTCTCAAGACCCAGGGACGTCTGAGAAACTTCCCTAAACATAAACCTAACAACAAAGTGGATAAAGAGATTCTTAAACGACACACAGACAAGTGACCTAGAACCGCTGGGGAGAGTGAGGAAGAAAGGTAAGATCTACAAGGCCATCAGGCTTTGGAGTGTTCCTCTGGGAAAAAGGCTGATGGCACCCCAAGGCCATCTGTTAGCCTGACTCCACTGAAGTCACCCAGTCATTCAATAAACTGGAGAAAATGTTAAATTCATGTTTTATGTATTTTATCACAATTTTCATGCACGCGGTGCCGTCCACGTGGTGAACTTGCTCAAACTGAACCACATGGAGTCTTTCATTCTTCTAGTTTTCTTTACACACACAAAAAAATCCTGGGCTACATATTCCCTACTACATACTGAGTATTCAGCACCTAGAACACTGCCCAACGCTTGTTCCGAGGCATGTAGTAGACATGTGAAGCTACGAGGGTATATGTTATACACATAAGCAGTAGGTACCCGTCATTAAGATACTGGACACACTGTTCTGTGCTTTGTAAGATGGGAGAGGTTAAGGGGCTTAGCCTTTCTGCTTCAAGGACTGACTCTATAGCTCAATCCATGTGCCCCAGTGACTCCTCCAGACAGTGTTTCCCTTCTTGTGGGGCCCCCGCCCGTCCTCCACGCAGCACCTGCACAACCACTTACAAGGTCAACCTGCTGGGGTCGATCTTGCCCAGAAGGCCAAAATGCCCTGGCCGGCAGGGCCTACAACCACGCTAACAAAATGAAACACAGCTCCAACGCTTTGCTGGGTGAAGGCCAATCCGACGGGCCCAGCCCCCGGCTGCTCTCACCTCAGGCCGCTCTGCTTCCAGGACTTGGGCCGAGGCCAAGTTCTTCCTTGTCTTGGCCTTTGCCTTGGGGATGCAGCACTGGAAAAGTGCCCATAGACGGGCCCTTCTGCGACCCATCCTCGCGGATGGGGGCAGCCCCCCACTCAGGGGCAACTGCTGTTTCACGGTTAGATACCTCAGCACCTGAGCTATCACCACCAATCTCACACTATGACCATCACTATTCACACTACGACCACCGCTCTCACACACACAGCTCTCACACACCACTCTCACACACTACTCTCACACACGACGCTCTCAGACACACTGCTCTCACACTAGGACCACCGCTCTCACACCACGACCATCAGCGCTGCTGTCTCTAGAAGAAATGGCACGAAGGCTCTGCCTCCCGCACGTCTCCCAGGAGCCTGGCACCTGGAACCCACTGGGTCATAAGGGGCTCCGTGGTAACAGGGGGGCTGGGCTCAGGCCCACCATCAAGGGTGCAGAGAGGGGGGAGGGGCTTCCCAAAAGATGACAGATGAGTGTGGGGTGCAGGAGAAGGAAGGCTGTGCCCACAGCTCAGGCCCACCATCAGACTTGACCCTGCAAGGATACTGGTTCACAGTCGAACCAAATAGTAGAAACTGCTTCAGAAACCACCACCACTAGGAATGAGCACGTCTTCTAAGTGGGCTTCTGCCTCCTCTACCCCCCAAACAAGCCTCCAGGGAGGCTACTGAAAGGGCACCACTGAACTCAAGGGTGTCCCCGGAACCCACCCGGGTGACAAGGACTCACCACACTAGCTGCCCCTCACTCACCCTGAGCTCCGTCCTCCCTGACTGACTCCCTCACTTGACTTCAGCAAGGGCTTGACCAACCTCGCTCCAGGCACTTAAAATGAATTCACAGTGGGTACGGGGCTTCGGTCAATCTGCTGCGAACTCGCCCTCTTCACTTTGACCCTGGGCTGCCAGACAACTCTGCCCCGTGGGGGCTGCACGGTGGAGGTTCAGGGGTGTCCCTGCCTTGAGCCGTGACAGCCAGCGCCTCCCAGACCCCGCCAGGTGCTGCCCCTCCCTCCACGCCCGAGTCTCCCACCCCCTCTCCTGGCCCCACTCCCAGCCTCGCGGCTCTCCACTCGCCAGGGCACAGGCCATACTGCTCCTGGCTCAGCCGGGGCCTCTGCTGTCACTTGAGGACCTCTGTCCCCCGGGGGCTTGAGGCCCCCATATCCACCCATCTCAGCAGTTACAGACTCTGGAAGATACAGAGTACGGTTTGGGGTCCTGCCCGCAGTTCACCCTGAACACATTCTCTTTTTATCGCTTTATCTGCTAGAGTTCTCTGAGATATCTTTTGAAAACCTCAACTGTTGCTTTCAAAAAGACTGTAAAATCACTGTGCTCAACTTTAAGGATAAAATCTTCATTTTCAACCTTAAAGTGAAACTGGAGAGAAGAGTCAAGGCAGTCATTTTTTCACACTGAAAAAGAAAACCCGCACCTGACCACATCACAGAATACAGTTCACGCAACCCCTTCCTCCTCAGCCTTCTCCTCCACTACCAGCCGCCTGTCATCACAAGGCCTGCCCTGGGCCGGCAGGGACAAGGGAAGAGGGCAGACTGGCTCCTCTGTCCCCAGGCCGCATGGGCCGCTTGCCCCTCCTTCTTCCCAAGTTCAAGTGGCACTGAAACAGCCCAGGCAAGCTGGGGATTCTGATCAGAAACACAACCGTGGGTAATAAGCAAGGGCCCCTGGTTCTTGTTTACCCCAGCACCAAAGATGATCAATATAATTACTGTGAATTTTACATGTGGCTTCAGATGAGAGACGACACCCGGGGCTTCCCCACTACCAGTTATAGATGCAAGCAGCTTGTGGGTCAGCCTACCAAGAGCTAGAGAAGCTAAATACTTTTCAAAAGAGGTCCTTAGGCAGCCACAATCCAAGATTTCAAACAAAAGCCCAGTGAGGGAGTTGGAGACTGAGAGGGTCGCTCCGTCCCTCGGGGCATCAGAACAAAGCTGACTCTGGGAAGAAAAGGCAGGGAAAAAGTCAAGCAGAGGGGACTGGCTAACAGCTCTGGACACTTCCTTGGGCTGGGAAGACAAAAATTCAACTGCAGGCCTGACAAGTCAGTCCGGATGGTAGAGACTAAGCTCCCCAAGAAAAGGGAGGCACAGAAAACATACCCAGCACTCTGCCCAAACCGGCTGAGCGCTGAGTATCAATCACCTTGTGGTGCTCGGGAGACAGACGGTGGGCTTCAGGACCGGCCGAGAAGGGAAGGGGCCATGGGAGGCACCCCAGGCTTCCAGATGGAGATGCTGGAGGGCTCCTCCCTGGGATCAGGGGGAGAAGGTGGGTGAAGGCTGCTGAGACTCAGCTTACAAAGACACCCCAGCCTCAAGTCACTCAGACCCTGAGTGAACAGACAGCTCTGTCCTCACTAGAGGTCTGCATCAGAGGAACCTCTGGAGAAGACAGCATCACCAGAAACTCTAGGGTTTCCGTAGATAACGTCCACCATGCAACCAAAAAAGCAAATAAGGGTGTAACAACAAATAAGACCAAGAGAAAAAGAACGGAAACAGGTCCAGAGGTATCTGATGTATATCAGCATATCAGAGGTATGCTAGAGGAATCAGATGCAAACTTCACCAGTTCAAAAATATACTTGACAAAAGGAAAACTTTCTGAGACTCAAAACCGATTCTAGAACTTTCAAATAACAGTGACTGAATTTAAGAACTCAGGCTCTGGGCTCCACATCAAGTTGGATGTAGCTGAAGAGAGGATCAGTGAACTGAGGAATAGATCGGTTAAAAAAATATATATGAGGGAAAAAAGTACAGAATATAGCGAAGGAACCCGCTGTTAAACTACATTGTTAAAAACTATAAATGGGGCCCCTCATGGTGGAGAAAAGACAGTCAGGGGAATAAGAAATGCCTCCAGGGCCTGAAACTAAAGAGCCTCTTAATGAAAGTGAAAGAGGAGAGTGAAAAGGCTGGCATAAAACTCAACATTCAAACAATGAAGATCATGGCAGCCGGCCCCATCACTTCATGGCAAATAAATGGGGAAACAACGGAAACAGTGACAGTCTTTAATTTCTTGGGCTCCAAAATTACTGCAGACGGTGAAATGAAAAGACACTTGCTCCTTGGAAGGAAAGCTATGACAAACCTAGACAGCACATTAAAAAGCAGAGACATTCCTTTGCTGACAAAGGTTCATTCAGTCAAAGCTATGGTTTTTCCAGTAGTCATGTATGGATGTGAGAGTTGGCGCATAAAGAAGGCTGAACGCCAAAGAATCGATGCTTCTGAACGGTGGTGTTGGAAAAGACTCTTAAGAGCCCCGTGGACTGCAAGGAGATCCAACCAGTTAATCCTAAAGCAAATCAGTCCTGAATATTCATTGGAAAGACTGATGCTGAAGCTCCAATACTTTGGCCACCTGACGCGAAGAACTGCCTCTTTGGAAAAGAACCTGATGCTGGGGAAGACTGAAGGCAGGAGGAGAAGGGGAAGACAGAGGATGAGATGCTTGGATGGCATCACTGACTCGATGGACATGAGTTTGAGCAAGCTCCGGGAATCGGTGATGGACAGAGAAGCCTGGTGGGCTGCAGTCCATGGGGTCGCAGTGAGTCAGACACTGAGCAACTGAACTGATTGACAGGGACAGTGGCAAGAGTTGGTTCAAGAATCAGAGCACTGACTCAAAAATGAAAACCACACATTGGTTTCAGCAGCTCTGCAGGTGCCTAAGGCAAGAAGAAAATGTTCAAGCTCTCAGAGGAAAAAAGGTGTGGCTTTTAATGGCACAGCAACACTAGGAGCTGACATTTCAAGAAAAAGGAAGTCAGAAGATAATGGACTGGCATCTGTAAAATGCTGAAAAACAAATAACCACCAACCTAGAATTCGATACCCAACAAAAACACTCTTCGAAAGTGCAAGCAAAATAAAGACTTGTAGGGCAAATGGAAATGAGACAATTCATCAAACACAGACATGAACTAAAAAAATATTAAGGCAGTGCTTTGGGAGAAAGAAAAGCCGTCTCTGACTGAAATATAAACAACAAGTAAAGACCAACAATGAGGTAACTGTCAGGGTAAATATTAATGCTACAGTGATGATAACGCCGACAATATATCTAAAATTTTAAAGGATAACAGTGACAAGGAGGAAACAGTCGTGTCAGGGAGGCAGTAAAAGTACTAAGTTAGACTTCAATGTAAAACACAGGCTGTGTCTGCGAATGTGCACCCACCAACCTGGCAGAGGAGCACAGAACTAGAGAAACACCTCATCCTTCTAAAAGAAGGCAAGAGAAAAGAACACGGAACAGGTGGGACAAACAGAAAACACACAGCAACACGGTATCTACAGACAGAAACATCAAAGTTGTAAACAGAGCAAATGTCCTCATTAAAAGATAAAAGCGTCACCCTGATTAAGATTAGAGCCACACACTCTTCCCAGAGGCACATGTTAAGATGGAAGACCACAGACAGGTGAGAGTAAAAGATGCCCAGGCGAACAAGGGCAGAAACCTGACGCGGCAACATCACTGTCAGAGAGAGTCTAAGGTCAGAAGCATCACTAGCGATAAAGAGGAGCATCTCATGCTCACACAAGTCCAGTCTGCCAAGACGATGAGGATTCTAAATCTGAATGTCCCTAATAACATAACCTCAAAACATCAATACATACAAACTGACAGAAATAGAAAAGCAGTCACAGCCAAGTTCATAATTGCAGTGGGAGACGTTAAAGACACATCTCTCGGGGAACTGGGCTCCCTGGGACGTCGTCACCTGCAGCCACGAAGCACCTGAAATGCGGCTGGCTCTACGATGAGATGTGCTTCAAGCCTGAAACACACGCTGGATTTTAAAGACTTAGCATGAGAAAACGAACGTAAAATATTTCATTAGGTTTTATCAGGTTGATTACACACTGAAATGACAATATTTGGGGAATGTTAAAATAAAATATATTACAGGTAACTTCAGCTACTTCTGCTTTACTCAACGTGGCTACCGAAATCTGAATTATGATTGACAAATCTGATCTAAGTGATACGCACGTAACACTGCATTCCCACTGATAGATATTATTTTTAAGAGCTCAAGGAACATATAACAAAATGAATATATATTGAGCCCTTAGGAAAGCTCAAATTATTTCAGAGGACTGAGATAATGCAGGGTATACTTACGGATTGCAATTGGCTGATGGCTTATGTGCCCTCAAACTTCACCCTGCACGTGGTGATGATACCAGGAGGCAGGGACTCTGGGAGGGCTCAGGTCAGGAGGGAATGGGCTCCCGTGCTGCCAGGACAGGGAGAAGAAGCAGGCAGTCTAGGAACCAGGAAACAGGCCTCACCAGACGCGGCACCTGCTGGTGATCTTGGGACTTCCCAGGCTCCGGTACTATAAGAAGCAACTTTCTGTTGTTTATCAGCTGGTCTACGGTATTCATAACAGTCGCCCCTAAAGACCGAGACGGGGCTCTTCATGGAATTAACAGAGATCAAAAAATGGGTCACCAGAAAAACCTCCCCAAACATTGGGAAGATAAATCACAGACTTCTCGTAGACTTTCATGAATAATAATTTTAAAAAGCACAATGTAAATTAGAAAATACTTTTACATAAAACATAATGAAAATTTGGCTTATTCAAACTTGTGGGACCCGGCCAACTGTGTTTAGATGGTAACCTAAAGCCTTAAACACATATACTGGAAAAGAAGGAAGGCCGAAATCAGCTGAGCCTCCTCCCAAAAATCCAGACAGAAAGCACAGCGAGTGGAGCACAAGGTGGATGGGAGAAAAGGAGCAGGAAATGAGGGAACACAGGGCAAACAGGGAATTGTTTAAACAAGCCAGACGTCGGCTCTTGGAAAGGACCGATAAACCTGATAAACCCCTAGGGAGACTGGTTAGAGAAAGAGACAGAGCACAAATCACCAGTATCAAGGACCTTTAAAAGGGGGCACAACACATCTTACAGAAAAGAAAGATAGTGTGAACCACAGTTCACTTACTCATAGGAGAGTCTACGGGCCTAGCAAAGGGGAAATGCCTTACCTAAACATACCCAGGAAGACATACAAAATCAGAAAATGTTATTTGCATGAAAAAAACTAAATCTGAAATTAAAAGCCTCCCCACAATGAAACCAACTGGTTTTGTCAATCAATGCTTCCAAAAATCTAGGGAAGAAAACAGCAATCTCACAGGAACTCTCAGGGTAAACAAGGAACACTCTCCACCTTGTTTTCGAAGACTAGCATACTGCTACTGCTGCTAAGTCACTTCAGTCGTGTCCGATTCTGTGTGACCCCACAGACGGCAGCCCACCAGGCTCCCCTGTCCCTGGGATTCTCCAGGCAAGAACACTGGAGTGGGATGCCATTTCCATCTCCAATGCATGAAAGTGAAAAGTGAAAGGGAAGTCGATCAGTCCTGTCACACTCTTAGCCATCCCATGCAGTGCAGCCCACCAGGCTCCTCCGTCCATGGGAGTTTCCCGGCAAGAGTACTGGAGTGGGTTGCCATTGCCTTCTCCATGGATTATAGGAACATTAAAGATACACACACACACACACACACACACACAGAGTTCACTGTGTGAGGTGATGCGTATGTTGAGCAATCATTCCATGATGTCTATGGGCATCAAGTCATCACAGTGTAGACCTGGAATACACAAAAACTGTCTCTGTCACTGACTGCTTAGTGAAGCTAGGGTTCTAAAATCAGGGCCTGGCACCTTATAGCTGGCAGGTGTGGGAACTCGGGTTCATGTGCAGGCTGTACACTCTCTTAATCACATGTGAGACCTGAAGCAACCAAGCCACTCTCCATTTTTCTTTTACTGTTTTCCTCTGTTCCCCTTGCCATTTGTGTTTAACAGATTCCCAGCATTGAGTGAGCAGCGTCAATGCAGCAAGAATGTTTCCCCATTTAAGGCAGGAGCATGTAACACCAGCAGACTTCCCCATCACCCCTGGGTGCTGCATCACACAGAAAAGCAAAGAAACTCGACATTCCCGAGACAGAGCTGCCCGACGGCAGTGGGGACTATGGTCCCCCAGGTGTCCCAAGGGGACCCCCAGGGGCTAGGAGCCCACGCTGGGGCCCCCAGCTTGAGGCCACACTTGCCTTTCCACCATTCTGAAGGTCATGGCAGAAGAAAGCCAGGCCATGGAAGGGGGATGGTGTGGGACTCAGGGCAGGACTGACTCGGGTCTGTGCTGGGCTCCACACCCAGTCACCACCCTTGGAGTGTACAAAGTTCTTGGGGTCATTCTGGGTATCTGGCAAAAAGCAATGGAGCCAAAGTCACTTGGCATGCTTTTTAAGGAAAAAACCTCACTGAAGATTCACTCAGCGCCAGCCTTGGCCCCTACTGAGATGCAGACTCCTGGTCATCCAAGGCTGTGCCCGCAGCCCACCAGGGCAAGGGCAGCCTCCCAGACACAGGGTGACACATGGCATTCTTCCCCCACTTTGAATGAAGGGCTGCACCCCCTGGATTAACCCGGCTCACCCCTACACTTCTGATGCTGAGGCCCCCGTGACTCCCACGACCAGAGGATCCAGCCTCTCCCGGGGCCTCCGTGTCACGGCACAGGCCTTCTCCACATGGCCCCAGCAGGCAGGGTGAGTCCTGTGCGGAGCCTCCCAGCTCGTTGGCCTTGCTGCTCACATCAGGGCTGTGCAGGAGCACTGTGGGTCCACTGAATGAGTGGATGAGGGCCCCTAACAATGACAGTGATGACGACGAGGAGGAAGAGGTGAAGGGGGCGGAGGTCCAAGTGTCAGCCCCTGATTCAGGCATCTGTGCGTATTAACTCATTTAACCTCATGACAAAGTTGTGTGTCTGTGTGTGGGGGGCAGGGGCCGGTCCTGCCACTGTTCTCACCTTGGAGCCGGCAAGTTCACTCTCAGTGTCCAGGGGTGGCTGAAGCCACTGGCCACAGACTGGACAGCTTTAACACAAACTCATTCACCCCCAGTTCTGGAGTCAGAAACCTGTGATCAAGGTGCGGGCAGGGCTCAGCTCCCTCCAGAGGCTCCAGGGGAGGGTCCCTCTGGCCTGGTCCAGCTCTTGGGGGACCCCAGGCCTTCCCGGGCTTGTGGCCACATCACCCCGACCTCTGCGTCCATGTGCCAAACCTTCTCCCCTGGGTGGCTCTGCGCTTCAGATCACTCCCTCTTCTCTTCCAAGCACACCTGCCATTGGATTTAGGGTCCACATGCATCCCGGGTGATTTGGTGCAGAGGTCAGTAAATTATCTCCATCTGCCGAGACCATTCATAGGAATAAGGTCACATTTGCAGGCTGTGGAAGGATGGATGGCTTTCGGGGCCACCACTCAAACCACCATACTGGTCATGAGGCCACCGGGCAGAGCCTCACTGGGCTTGGTGCAGGGAGCTTCGAAGAAGCAGGGCTCCAGGACTTCAGTCCTAAGGCTGCCTCAAGAAGACAGTTAGCATCAGGACATTTGGGCACAGAGAACAGATGAGCAGGGCTCCAAGGTGTGCTGGTGGGCGTGGGGCTCTCCTGCAGGGAACCTGGAGCCTGACATGACAGCCCAGGGCCAGGGGACATAGCGCATGGGTTTGGGAATGGACACATCCCAGCACAGACGAGGGGAGGCAGGCATGGGCGCTCAGGCCGGGGAAGCCCAGATCTTCCTGCTGCCCTCAAGGGGCAGGTCAGACGGGCACTGGAGGGAGCCGCAGTTTAAACGACAGGGGTCGCGGTCCCGGTCTGCTGCTGTGTTGTCTCTGGCGAGTGACTCAGCCTCTCTGAGACCATCTATTGCTCCTCTGCAAATCTTTGCCATATGTGACTTGCTTCACAGTTGAGGGGAGATCTTGGTGCTCTCAGCATCCCCGCCCAACCCCGTGGCTGGGGCTATGCCATATCTCCACGACCTTGAAGCCGCTAAGTCCACCCCTGCACAGACTCTCTTTGCAAAGAAGCTGGAAGCCGCTTCCCCTACCATAGGAAGCCGTGAGGCACCGAGACCCAAGAGGCAGCAACGCCTCTAGCCTGGGGGCTCCCGGGCGCGGGGTTGACCACATGGGGCAGTGGGAGTGACCATGGATGGCCCCATACGGCCAACCCCGTCTTTCCTGTTACAGCTCCCGTTTATTTCTATGCGTTCTGTTCAGCCACATGCAAAGACCCAAAATATATTCCTCCGAGTCCATGGAGATTTCTCTCGATGCTGGTCAAGAAGCAGTGCCCGGGCCACATCCCTGGGAAAACACGCTCAGCTGTTTATGTAAGCGACAGGGTCCCTCCAAGTAAAACATCTGGCAGGATTGGGAAAGGGTCGTGGGACTCGGTGGACGTATGGGACGTCCTCATTCTTACACATATAGGATGTTTTAAACCCTGGTGCCTGGCCTGACAGCAGTCTGCTCCCGGCAGGAAGAAACCATAAGATGCTGGTCCCCTCCGCCAGGAGGACGCCCCAGAGCGGTGGCTTCTGGCCGGACTGGCCCCTCGGGTGGGGAGTCTGGAGGCCACAGAACTGCAGAGGCCTTGAGCCTTGGCGTGGGCATGGGAAGGGCCAAGGGGCTCGGGGAGAGGACAGGGTCAGGGCCCTTGCAGTGGACTGCCGCCAAATGCTGGACAAAGACAAGAAATAACAAATGTCATACTTTAAAGTTCCTAAAGAGCCAAGAAGGCCCAGAAGAGTGACCAGGTCTGTGCCATCCGAGGTGTGGGAGGGGAAGGGGAGGCTCGCCCAGAACAGACTGGACTGGTTTAAACCTCCACTCCCGGCTCAACTCACAGGAACAGCGACCTCACCATAGGTGTTCCCGGCACTTTCCTTTTAGAAGGAAGAAGGGAATCACAGAACAAGCAAAAACATCCCCGTGGGGATTCCTTGTGGTCGAGGATGCCAAGGGCCCCTATTCGTCCCCACGGCTGCCTGAGCCGCCGTGTTATATGTCACAGTCACCCATCTTCGCTGAAGGGCAGCCTCCTAGGTTGTTGGAAGGTTGGCCTCAATGAGGCCAAGCCTGGGGTCCTTAGCTCCCCCCAGAGGCCTCCCGGGCAGCACACCTCCCCAACCCACCCTGACCCCACAGCTGCCACCCACCCCAGAGGGCCCCGTCACTGCCATCAAGGAATTAGGGGTGCCACATCTCAGGCCTGAGGGTGGTGGGCACGCTTCTACGCCATCTTGTGTGTGAACCCCAACTGGCTCATGGTCCAGCAGGAGCTGTGGGGAGCGTGTGTACATGGCAGGGACACACAGGACGGCTTCCGAGCACCGCCGGGCCAGGAAGCCGCAGAGCCCCAGTGGGAAGCCTGGGTCGGACTTCTGACCACCACAGGGGACTGGTCAACCTCCCCGCTGTGCCCTCGGCTTCCTCAGCTCTAAGGATAATACCACCACTCGGAGGGCCTCTGATGCCAGGGCCGCTCTGTGGGAGAGGCCGTGTTCTCCTCGAATGTGTTCAAGGCACGTGATGGCTGGTCTGTCCCTAATGACCGGGTGCATTCTTGGCAGCCCTGGGTCCTGCCTGCTCTTCCTGTTGGCACCGGGGTCCCACGTGGGTGTGAGCTGAAAGGCTGGTTCCAGGCTGAGTCTCTCTGCTTAGGTGACAGACGTGCCCCCCGGGAGGGAGAGTGTCTGGCATGGGGTGGGCCTCATCCCCTCCTTCTGATCAGCGCCAGGACCACCCTCCTTCCAGTTCCCGGACTTGGAAGACAGGGGCCCTTTCTGGGTCACCTGAACGTGTCACCTCACAGGAGCCTTGGTTGAGGATATTTGCTGAGTGATCCATGGGGCCGGGGGCACAGTCCTGCTGAGTTCCTACTGTGTGCAGGCCGAGAATGCTCCTGAGGTCCTTCCCCAACCTCTGGCAGCATCCTTGGGTTCATTTTAATACTCGTGGACGAGGAGGCAGGCTGGGACTGCCCTGGGGGCTGACCCTGACTTGCTCACGCCTGCCCTCCACCTGGACGGCTCCCGAAGCGGACAGCAAAGTGCTCAGTCCCTGGGAAAGGGCCTGCAGGGAGGCATTTCTGCTCTGCGGTTCCTGCTGACCACGTCTGCACTGCCCAGGAGGAGTGGTCACAGGGGGTGCTGGCATAAGCATGCTTTCTCCACATCCTGGACATGGTACCCTTGACTGTCTCCAGTGAGCCAGGACCCAGAATGCAGTCTCTCAGGGAGCTGGGGCTGCAGGACCGGCTGGGGCAGATTTACCCCTCAGGTTCGGCATAGGGTCTGGTTCCTAAGGCCTGGCTTCTTGAAGGAATAAAAGACATGTATTCATTCACAGTTCTGCTTTGATGATTGGTGGGTAGGTTACTCAGATCCACCCTCTCATGGAAAACAAAAACAATCAAAAAGTGTCACGCCTTAAAGTTAGTGAAGACCTGAGAAGACCCAGAGGAGCAACTGCCCAAGAGGAGGAGTCCAACAGAAGACTCCTTCCCCGCCCCCCCCCCTCCCCCGTGGAGCTGGACTCCCAGGAGACGACACTTTCAGGTGACCCAGAAAGGGCCTCCCTCCTCCAGCCTCGGGAATGACAAGGAAGGTGGTTCTGGTGCCGAGCAGGAGAAGGAGCAGGTGAGGACCCCAGTGGGTCCAGGCATGTCAGCCCGTGACCTTGGTTCAAGGTAACCCTATCCATAACACCCTCAGATGAGTGGAGAATGCAAGTGCCAAGTCTTTCCGGATAAGGACACCTTCTTCCCAGGCTTGGGAACTGCCCCACGGGTTATGGAAGAGTGGTGGCCGTTATGGAAGAGCGCCAGGCACACCAGGATGAAAGACAGCTGGAGGAGAACCAGCAGAAGTGACCCCCTCAGCTTTGGGATTCTGAGAGGATTTGATGGATAATACATCTCATAAATCAGCTAAGCTCATCTCATTTAGAGAAATGAACCTCAAGATAGAAAGGTCCTGCCAAGGACAGGAAACCATTAAAGAAAATGACACAGCCAACTTGGAAAAGAACCAAACAGAATGAGCAGAAATAAAAAAGTGTCATAACCAGAAGTGAAAATACAATAGACGCGTTTGAAGACACTTGGCCTCTTCAGGAAAAGGAGACACGTGGCCACTCAGCAGGGGCATGCTGATAATGTATGCAGCCCCCTGCCCAACCCCCTGCTCTCCAGGAAGGAACCCTGATCTGTAGCTGCATCATTTGCCAATTTCCATGGTGTAAATTCTCCCGCTGTGGCCTGTTTCATGTACCAAAGGGTTAACACCCGGCTGGCAGAATTCCCGATGAGCCAGAGAGAGCTGACTCTGGCACACAACCGGCCTAGAGACATGGGAGGACATCAAAACCGCAACCAGAGGGGCACAGATTTCAGCCCGACTACCTAGGACCAGGGAAGAGTCGTCCTTGGGGAACTTTAAAGACAAGACTCTTAAAACATGTCCAGAATTCACTTGATAACTTTGCCATTTCCTTCTCCAGTTTAGAACAAGTACGCTTCCACAAAACCAGGAGAGGCCCAGAGGGAGCCAGGTGGGGTGTAGAAAAGCCTCAGCACTTAAGACTCAAGAGACATAAAAACTTTACAGCCAGAGAAATGAATGTGTAATGGTGGAATTATGAATAGAGATATGAATCGCTTTGGGACTAGACAATGGCCCCTGACGCCTCACTGTCGGAGAGGCTCATGGCATAGGCACTAAGCCTGGGGGTAGGAGTGAGATGGAGGCTGAAGACCACATTTTGTTGTTGTTCAGTCACTAAGTCACGTCCGACTCTTTGAGATCCCATGGACTGCAACACACCAGGCTTCCCTGTCCTTCACCACCTCCCAGAGCTTACTCAAACTCATGTCTATTGACTCCGTGATGCCATCAAACCATCTCATCCTCTGATGCCCCCTTTTCCTCCTGCCCTCAATCTTTCCCAGCATCAGGGTCTTTTCCAATGAGTCAGCTCTTCACACGGGTTGGCCAAAGTATTGGAGCTTCAGCTTCAGCATGAGTCCTTCCAATGAATATTCAGGGTTGATTTCCTTTAGGATTGACTGCTTTGATGTCCTTGCAGTCCAAGGGACTCTTAAGAGTCTTCTCCAACTCCACAGTTCAAAAGCATCAATTCTTTGGCACTCAGCCCTCCCGACAGTCCAGTTCTCACGGTTCAGGGCAAAGAGTCTGACGTGAGAACCCAGCACCCACGTTCAACTGCCCCTGTCGGGCCCAGTGGCCTTGATCTCCTTGCCCCACCTCTCAGAGCCTCAGTTCCTTCCTTGGGTAAAGGGATCTGACCCTTTTACCACAAGCCAGGTCAGGATGCCCACAGAAGGTGGGGTGGGGATGGGGCTTTGCATCCAGGCTGACAAGTCCCTGAGAACATCTGTTGCTGCATTATCCTTACATATGGAGTTGTTGAAATTAGACCTGAGGTGCCCCTAAGTCGAGAACCCCCACTCCAATGTCCAGGCTATGGGGACGGACCCCCATCCCCCAACTCCATGCTCATCACCACACTTAGCCAAGTCTGGGAACTGTCTCAGACACCAGCTCATGCCCACAAAGCCTCAGCTGGAAACTGCAAGAAACATGCCCCTCTCCCCTGTCCCATGTCCATGGCAACCCTGCCCACCCCCCAGCAGGTGAAAGCCCCTCCATTCTAAGGTGGAAAAACCAAGGTCCCGAGTGAGGAAGCCACTTGCCTGAGGCTGCTCAGCCTTCAGGAAGTGGCCGGGCTGGGTCCGGACCTGCACACATGGCCACACGGGCTGTGTGGGGTCTGAGCCCCTCTGGGAGCTCAGGTACCCTTACCGCCTGACCAGCCATCCTGGAGTCTGGTGTGGAGGTGGCTCCCGCCCTCCAGTAGGCAGTTGCTCGCTTGCTTTTCAAAAAAGCAACATCCAAAAGACGGGAAACAGATACCGCCACGGCCCACACCAACTCCGGGAAGGAATGAGGAGAAACTACAGCCTGCCAGCCGTGGGGTGCGGTGGCGAGCCCTGAACGGCAGCTTGAAAGCAAACTGACCTTGTAGGGTTCACATGTCCGCGGCCTTAACAACTGGCCAAATCCGGAGTCAAGTTCAACATCAGGGAGGTGTGGGCCTCGGTCACCCCCAGTACATAGTCGGGATTTTCCTGTGTGGCTTTTCAGCAATTACCAGTGGACATACATAATGCCCTGGCTTTGAGTCTGCCCTTGAAAAATGCTGATGGGTTTCAGTTACAAGGAAACATGTTGGCCCACAAGCTGCTCTTGTCCATTTCCTGGGAACCCTGGCCGCTAACCCCACAGCCATCGGAGGGACAGAGCAGTGGGGAATGGGCGGAAGAGGCGCTCCTGCAGAAGGCAGGCCTGGGCCACCTGCCTCCAGGACCTTTTCCTCCCATTTCCATCCTGTCTGCTGTCCCAGGGGTCTCTGACATGACATCCCTCCTGGACCCTCATGTGTGAAACTGACTTCGGGGGTCGTCTCTGGATTAAGGGGTCAGATCCTGATTTGACAATGAGGGCCCCTCTCGTGGGTGGCTGGGGAAGCAACTTTTAAGCCGAGCTCCTCTGGGCCCACGGTGCCTGGCGGAGGGTCGGGGGGCAAGTGGGTCACCTGTGGTCACAGCCAGTTGGCCAGGCTCAGCCTCCATCCATCCTATACGCAAAGTTATGAGCATGTTTCTTCCAGACCCACCACTTCCCCCTCCACTGGGTTCCTGACCCAGGCACCCAGTGCTGTGTATGGGTCTCTGTCTGGGGTACGTCTGGGGCACTGGACAGGGGATTGGGGACTTGCATAGACACTGGAGTCGGGGGCCTTCCTTGGGGAAGTTTCTGACAGTTCCTGGGAAACAGGCCTGCACGCTCCTCGCACCTCTAAGCATGGACCAGGGTCAGCGGTTTATACACCCTGGGACCAGCTGAGAAGCGCACTGTGGGGCACTCCTAGACCTGCTAAAAGTCAGAACCTGCATCTTGACGACCTCAGGGGCTTCCGTGCACACCCCGGGACCCTGCACCGAGGCAGCCAGGCCAAGGCTTGGTCCCCACCAGACCACCTGCCCTGCTCAGCTCTCCAACCACACCCATCCATGGCTGTACTCGAGGGGTCCTGCGTGAGCTCCCCCCATTCCTGGGATGACTGCTTGTGTGTCAAGACTCAGCTTTGTAGCGGGGTGAATGGTGCCCTCCAAAAGAGACACCCACATCCCAACTCCCCATATTTGCCAGGGGGCCTTTATTCGTAAATCGGGTCATTGCAGAGGAAATCAAGTTAGATAAGGTTACAGTGGATTAGGTGGGCCTTATGCAGAATGATGGGTGTCTTTATAAGAAGAGGAGAGACACACAGAGAGGAAGAGACCATGTGAGGAGGAAGCAGAGGCTGAGGGGATGTGGCCACAAACCCAGGAACACCTGGAGCCCCAGAAACTGGAAGAGCTGGGAGTGACGCTCCTCCAGAGCCCAGGTCGGGGGGCCTGGTCCTGCTGACCCTTGAGTTTAGACTTCTGGCCCCCAGAACTGGGAGATTGTCGATTAGTATTGTTTTAAGCCTCCCCACCACCCCAGTTTGTGGTCGTCGGTATCAGAAGCCCCACCTGGGACACTCAATGTTCTGTGTCCCTAAGATCCACCAATCGACCGCTACCTCAGCCAGGCCAGTCTTCCCCCGGTCATCACGGGATGTCTTCTCAACAATAAACCTCCTGACTCGGGAGAAAGGCTCACGCTGCACACAGGGGCCCCATCTGTGTGGGGCTCAAAGCCCATGTTGCCTCAGAGCGGCTCAGCCTCACACACCTGCTGGCCCAGGGGGAGCAAAGGGGGTCACACACCTCTGAGCCCCTGTGCCCTCCACACCCTGCCCAGTCATAACTGCAGACGACCGGGCCCGCAGACATTTCAGGAGGGCAGACTTGCTTATCTGCCCCCACTGCTCTTGCTTCCCTGTCCTTTTGCATCCCCCCACCCCTGCTTCTGGGCTTCCCTTGGGCCTCCCTTGGAGCTCAGCGGGTAAAGAATCTGCCTGCAATGCAGGAGACCTGGGTTCGGTCTCCTGGGAAAGGCTACCCAGTCCAGTGTTCTGGCCTGGAGAATTTCATCGACTGTATAGCCCATGGGGTCGCCAAGAGTTAGACATGACTGAGCGACTTTCATTTCCTTCATCCTTGCTCCTGGTCCAGCCTGTCCAGCTGGCCCTCATGTTTGGGCCCGGGGGACACTGGTGACATCTGGGGACATTTTCAGTTGCATTTATGAATGCTGCAAGATATTAAATGCCAACAACACCAAGGCTGAGAAATCCCACTTTAAGACTCTTCATCTTTTGGAGGTCATTGTTTGAGTATCCAATGGAGTCCATGGATTTCTTTCTCCCTGGGGAAGCATGCAGAAGCCCCAGTTTTGTTTCACAGTGGGCAAGGTAGTGTGACTGGGCTCTCTCCGAGGCTATTTGGTTCCCCAAACCTTCTCACTTCTTGTAATCAGAGCACACCCGGGAATGAGTCTTCCCTGACATCTCTCCACGACTCAGGTTGGTGTGGACCCGCACACACCCCGCACGCTGCCTGTGCCCAGTGGCCGCTGAATAGACTCTGGTCTCGAGCAGGGGCAGGCAACAGGCTTCCTGGGGACTGATTCATCTCAGGGGAAAGCTGAGGGTTGCAGGGGCCACGGAAAAGTCGGTAATGATATGAAGACACCACAGGAAGATGGCTCATGCTCAGCTCCAGCTTTTTTGAAATCTTGAACCATTTAGTTTATGCCAATAACAGTTTCACCTAAAAAGGGCCCAATCAGAGACTTCCCTGGTGGTCCAGCGGTTAACACTCTGCCTTCCAATGCAGGGAGAGTGGGTTCAATCCCTGGTTGGGGAACTAAGATCACCGCATGCCTCGAGGGGTGGCCCCCAAACTTTGTTTAAAAAAGCCCACTCAACTGCTGAAAAACTTTTAAGGCTATAGAACCAAATTATCACTGATGTTTGGGGTCACCGTGACCTTGTGATTTGTATTAATAATAAGAAATACATTTTTGGTCTTTGCCCCCGGTCCTGGCACAGAGCTCCTAAAACTCTGGCAATTACTGAAGTGGGGAGAGCAGTCAAGGTGTCTCTTGTTAGGTGAATGAGGTGGCTTTTCGGAGAGTGCCTCTTTTCCAAAGGGGGGGCGCTGCTTGCCAGGGCAACTAAGCACATGGTTAAGGATTGGAATTTCCGGTCCCTCCTCTGCCCCGCTCCTCCCCTGACCATGTCTGGGAAAGCCAAAAGGGCTTCTGGTTGAAGCAATCACCAACAGCCACTGATTTAATCAATTGTGCTTGTGTGATGACTCCTCCATAAAAATCCCCAAACAGGGTCTGGACAGCTTCTGGGTTGAGGAACACATGCAGATTTGGGGAAAGTGAGGCTCAGAGAGCGTGAAGTTCCGTGCCTCCCCCCCCCCCCCACACGCCCTGTCCTATGTATCCCCCTGCATCTGCTGTTCCTGAGTTTATGACCTTTTACAATAAGGCTGTGATCTACTAGGCAACATGTTTCTCTGAGTTCCACGACCACTCAAAAAATTAATAGAACCCAAAGTCATTAGAACCTCTGAACGGGTAGCCAGTGGGTCGGAGCGCAGGTGACAATCTGGGCTTGCAAATGATGGCTGGAGTGGGGGGAGAGTCTTGTAGGGCTGGGCCTTTAACCTGTGGGGTCTGGAACTACCCCCAGATAGGCAGGGTCCACACTGAGTTAAGTTGCAGGACCCCCAGCTGCTGTCACAGAAGTGCTGGGTGATGCCGGGGAAACAACACATGCATGTTGGAACTGGAAGAAGCCTCGTCACTTACTAGCAGAACTCGATCTTTCCTGGTGGCCATAACCAATGTCTTTATGCTTGATGTTTATTTCAAAGTCAGAAGATTTAAAGAAGATATGTGTGGTGAAGGATTTAACTGGACTTGGAAAGGCTCTTCTTTCTCCTTTGTGAGCGTGGCCATTCCATTATCATATGAGCAATAATGATACATGACTGAATATTCACATCACCAATGAGAACCTCCCGAGTGCCAGACTCTAAGTGAAGTACTTTAGAATAACCCAGTGATGTAATGAGTTGTTTCCCAGACGGTTCAGCAGAAAAGAACCCGCCAGCCAGTGTAGATTGTGAAATGCAGGAGACCTGGGTTCAGTCCCAGGGTGGGGAAGATCCCCTGGAGGTGGAAATGGCAATCCATTTCCGTATTCTTGCCTGAAAAATTCCACGGATAGAGGATCTTGGGTGCCACAGGGCTGCAAAGAGTTGGACACGAATGAGCACCTGAACATGCACACAGTCGTGCAAATACTGTTGGTATCTCTGTTTGACAAATGGTGAGACATCATTGCTGTTGTTGTTCAGTCATCCGATTTTGTCTGATTCTTTGTGACCCCATGGACTATACACTCCAAGGAATTGTCTAGGCCAGAATACTGGAGTGGGTAGTGGTTCCCTTCTCCAGGGGATTTTTCTGATTCCCCGCATATTGTAAGAGTCAACTTGAGAATTCTTGTTTTTTATTTCATTTCAAATAGCCTTTGCGTATCTGAAAGGACAGTGTAGGTACTTTCGAGATGTATTCTGCAAAACAAAGCCCTTTTGGCAAATGTGGTCATGATCTCCAGGTCGGCATTGCTGTGGTAAGTGTCACATCTCAGCCAGAAGCCAGATCCTAAGCCCTTCCTCTGGCAGAAACAAATTCACAAAATAAGCCAAGAAAGGGAGCTGGAAAAACAAACCACACCAACAACCAGAAACTCATCCCTCATGAGACAAAGCTAGGGAAAAAGCCAATATCCTTGTGGCCCCAAAACCCTCTTGGCAATGAATGTTCAGTAAGGAAGAGACGAAACATATCAAGTTCTAAGGAGAGGCAATGCCCATGGCCAGTGTGGTTTAGCAACGGCCTGACTGCTCAGATGTAGACACACACCAATGTAAACCCTCTGCAGACAGCAGTGATGGTCATCACCATAGTAAGTGTTTACTCTGGTGACAACCTGCCCTGGGCACCACATAAGGGAGCAGACCTGATTCTCTTCCTCTGCCCCCACACCATTCACTCATGAAGGCAGCTCAGGTGCTATCGAGCCCTGCCTGCCTGTCTGGCTCATCCATGAGCTGTGACCACCTCCAGGGAAGGACTCCACCTTCTCTTCTCTCTGCACCATGAACCTGCACACAGGGGGCCTTCAGAACCTCAGGAGACTCACCCCACCCACACTATAGCCAGAACCCTCGCCAGGCATTAAAACAGCTGTGGAGTCACTTTGGCCTAAGCCCTGGTTACGGATCCCTGCAACCTACTACAGCCTCTACAGCGTGAATGATCAGGTCCTTTATACACAGGTTCCTGGCTGTGAGATTCGAGCTTTGGATTCATTGTCAGCTCTGTCCCTCCCGTGGCAGCCAGGTGGGCCGCGATGCAGACAAAGGAGCTCATGAGCTGAGTTTCAAGGGAGGCATTGAAAGGACAGCGATGGATGCAACCTGTTGCAAACTGAGGGAGGGTCCCTACGTGTCTCAGAAAAGGCCTCTGGTGTGCAGGTGTGGAGGAGGGCTCCCACGGTGCAAAGGAAGGAGAGGTACTCAGGGGCAAAGGCTCGTGGCCTCTCCTGTAGCAGCTCCACTTGGTAGCTCGTGAACAGTGGACAGCCAATGTGGTCACATGAGTGTGACTCTTATTCCCTCACAAGGCAAGAGAAAGGGGGCAGGGTATGGCAGAACCCGGAGGGTGTGGTGGGGCGGATGAAGGGAGGTGTCCTTCCTCTCTTCAGTGCAAATTGCTTTTGTGAGTCTCAGAGCTTCCAGACGGCAGTTACCGAGTCAGGTCCCCACAGTATCCAGTGTGGGCTGGGTGCCTTAGCCCCTGTCACATGGACAAGCCACACCATATGGCTGCCCTGGGTTCTCACAGCAGGATCTGGGGAGTTTGTCTAGGTGCACACTTCCTTGCTGTAGCTGTGTTACCTGTTAGCCGCTTCTCTGAGCCCCAGTTTTGTCCTCTAGAAAAAAGACATCGATTGCTACCTTAGCAGGTTGCTACCTTAATCCTGTGAAGACTAATTAGGGTAATCCTACAATTAATAGCTGGCCTTAAGAGATATCAGTGAATAGCTGGCCTTAAGAGATACTGCGCTTCCCTGATAGCTCAGCTGGTAAAGAATCCTCTTGCCATGCAGGAGTCCCAGGTCTGATTCCTGGGCTGGGAATCCTGATCCACTGCAGAAGGGACAGGCTGCCCACTCCAGTATTCATGGGCTTCTCTTGTGGCTCAGCTGGTAAAGAATCTGCCTGCAATGCAGGAGACCTGGGTTCAATCCCTGGACTGGGAAGATCCCCTGGAGAAGGGAAAGGCTACCCGCTCCAGTGTTCTGGCCTGGAGAATTCCATGAACTGTATAGCCTATGGGGTCACAAGAATCATACACCAATGAGGGACTTTCACTTCATTTTCAAGAGATATGACTTGAATCCAGATTAAACTGGTGTCTCCAAGTGTCATCTGGCATTTCTTCCCTGAAGCCAGCCAAAACCCACACAGCTGCATTTCCAGGGTCTCCACTTAGCCAGCTGGACAGAAAACCCAACATGGTTCAAACAAGCTGACAGGCAAGCAGGAGAGGACTCACAGGCAGACCGCTTCCCTCCGGTTTCAGGTGGAGCTCCGGGACCACAGCAGGAACCAGCGCTCTCAACCCCTGGGCTCAGCAACGCCCTCATTCTCAGGCCAGCAGCTCTGCCCTCATGGGCTCAGGAAGGTCACCAACTGCCCCAGGCTGACCTCACACCCCTCCCACTGCTGGAGCCTGACCTCACCCAGCCCCACCCCTTCTGGCAGAAGGCGAGCTCCTCTTCCCTTGCTTCCAGAGAGAGGCCCGGCCCTGGGCCCCGACTGGTCACCGCACCAGTCCTGAGCCAATCACGGTGGCCAGGAGGGATAGAACACACCGATTGGCCAGGTTCAGGTCATGTGACCATACTCTCCAGGACACGGGTGAGTTGCTCCCCCTGTGTCAGCGATGGAGACAGTGCGATGCCCAAGAGCAGGGCTGAGAGTCCAGTCACTGTGTCCGTGTGCTCAGTGTCCTGGGACGTGCCTGCGCATCCTCTCTACACACCACTTTGTCCTCTGCAGGCAAAATATTCATGACACACCTCTTTCCTTCCCAAGTGCTGTTTCACGCACCCACATTCAAGGGAGCAGGGCCTTCTGTTTGAAGATAGGTTATGAGATCCTCTCTTGACCTCTGGGCTTGGTACTTGCATCATGTTAGAATAATTTATTCAGTCTAAAAACCCCCACAAGCACCACCACATGCTGCTTTGCGTATTCAGGATTCTTAGCTGTTCTGAGTTGAGGGCATGGCCCACGGGCCTCCCAGAGGGAATGAATTTTGTCCAAGGAAGCACCTGAGAGGCTGAATCACTGAATCACTTTGCTATACACCTTAGACAAACAAATTATTGTAAATTAACAATACCTGAACTTAAAAGATATTCCTTCATCCAAAATTGTTCGAAATTCTGTAAAGTTTTTCTTTCAGTCGTTGGTTCTTCAGTTCAATTCAGTTCAGTTCAGTTCAGTTCATTTCAGTTCAGTCGCTCAGTCGTGTCCAACTCTACGACCCCATGAACTGCAGCACGCCAGGCCTCCCTGTCCATCACCATCTCCCGGAGTTCACTCAAACTCACATCCATCTAGTCGGTGATGCCATCCAGCCATCTCATCCTCCATCGTCCCCTTCTCCTCCTGCCCCCAATCCCTCCCAGTATAAGGGTCTTTTCCAAAGAATCAACTCTTTGCATGAGGTGGCCAAAATACTGGAGCTTCAGCTTTAGCATCATTCCTTCCAAAGAACACCCAGGGCTGATCTTCTTTGGAATGGACTAGTTGGATCTCCTTGCAGTCCAAGGGACTCTCAAGAGTCTTCTCCAACACCACAGTTCAAAAGCATCAATTCTTCAGTGCTCAGCTTTCTTTACAGTCCAACTCTCTCACCCATACATGACTACTGGAAAAACCATAGCCTTGACTAGACGGACCTTTGTTGGCTAAGTAATGTCTCTGCTTTTGAATATGATATCTGCGTTGCTCGTAAATTTTCTTCCAGGGTGTAAGCGTCTTTTAATTTCATGGCTGCAGTCAACATCTGCAGTGATTTTGGAACCCGAAAAATAAAGTCTGAAACTGTTTCCCCATCTATTTCCCATGAAGTGATGGGACGAGATGCCATGATCTTTGTTTTCTGAATGTTGAGCTTTATGCCAACTTTTTCACTCTCCTCTTTCACTTTCATCAAGAGGCTTTCTAGTTCCTCTTCACTTTCTGCCATAAGGGTGGTGTCATCTGCATATCTGAGGTTATGATATTTCTCCCAGCAATCTTGATTCCAGCTTGTGCTTCTTCCAGCCCAGCGTTTCTCATGATGTACTCTGCATAGAAGTTAAATAAGCAGGGTGTCAATATACAGCCTTGACGTTCTCCTTTTCCTATTTGGAACCAGTGTGTTGTCCCTGTCCAGTCTGTTGCTTCCTGACCTGCATATAGGTTTCTCAAGAGGCAGGTCAGGTGGTCTGGTATTCTCATCTCTTGAAGAATTTTCCACGGTTCATTGTGGTCCACACAGTCAAAGGCTTTGGCATAGTCAATAAAGCAGAAATAGATGGGTTATTTTGGAACTCTTCTTTTTGGAAGATTCAGCCGATGTTGGCAATTTGACCTCTGGTTCCTCTGCCTTTTCTAAAACCAGCTTGAACATCTGGAAGTTCACGGTTCACGTAGTGCTGAAGCCTCGCTTGGAGAATTTTGAGCATTGCTTAAGTAGTGTGTGAGATGAGTGCAATTGTGTGGTAGTTTGAGCATTCTTTTCCTTGCCTTTCTTTGGGACTGGAATGGAAACTAACCTTTTCCAGTCCTGTGGCCACTGCTGAGTTTTCCAAACTTGCTGGCAAATTGAGTGCAGCACTTTCACAGCATTGTCTTTCAGGATTTGAGATAGCTCAACTGGAATTCCATCGCCTCCACTAGCTTTGTTCATAATGATGCTTTCTAAGGCCCACTTGACTTCACATTCCAGGATGTTTGGCTCTAGGTGAGTGATCACACCATCGTGATTATCTTGGTCGTGAAGCTCTTTTTTGTACACTTCTTCTGTGTATTCCTGCCACCTCTTCTTAATATCTTCTGCTTCTGTTAGGTCCATACAATTTCTGTCCTTTTTCGAGCCCATCTTTGCATGAAATATTCCCTTGGTGTCTCTAATTTTTTTGAAGAGATCTCTAGTCTTTCCCATTCTGTTGTTTTCCTCTATTTCTTTGCATTGATCACTGAGGAAGGCTTTCTTATCTCTTTTTGCTATTCTTTGGAACTCTGCATTCAGATGCTTATATCTTTCCTTTTCTCCTTTGCTTTTCGCTTCTCTTCTTTTCACAGCTATTTCTAAGTCCTCGCCAGACAGCCATTTTGCTTTTTTGCACTTCTTTTCCATGGGGATGGTCTTGAGCCCTGTCTCCTCTACAATGTCACGAACCTCAGTCCAGAGTTCATCAGGCACTCTATCTATCAGATCTAGTCCCTTAAATCTATTTGGTTGTTAGTATGTTTCTAATTGGTTTGGTGGTGTTTTGTGAGGTAGGGATCCAACTTACTTTCCCATATGGATACCAAATTGCCCCCATGGGATGATTCTTTTGTCCTTTCTCCTGGAAATGTCCTTTCTGGGTTTGCATATTAAAAAGCTTTTTTTAAAAATGCCAAGTATCAAGCGCTTCAGATCTTTTTTAATTTGTAGAGCTCCCCAGAGGCATGTTTCCATTTCTGTGTCTTTTCTTTGCATTTCACCATTGCCAGTTTCTAGTATACACAAGTACCCTCAGAGGGTTCTCTGTAGTGAACCGTGTATGTTTCTGTGAGAACAGAGGATGTGAGCATGGAGGAGGGTCTGAGTCCATAGTGACCATGTGACCATGCTCAGCAACCCCAATATTAAGTCTGGCTGAGACCTCCTAAGGCAAGGTCTGTGTTTCGTCCTCTTGGTGTCTGGATATGCAGAACGATGTCGGTGGATTGGGACTTGGATCTCTGGGTCCAGCAGTGTAGAGATATATCTATAGCCTGCTTTTCCATTATATTTTCCTCCTGTAGGCTCTGCTGAGCTGGTGTGGAGATATTTCTGCTAAAGGCTTGAGAGGTCGTCAGTCCTTCTGCTTCTCATCCCCTGCCTCGTCTGTACTTCTGTCATTTTTTAAAAATTTAGCTAGTTTTCAATGTTGTCCGTCCTTGTGTCATTCTGACCCTCAGGCCCCTGTGGTTTAATAGACCTCCAGCTCCCAAGAGCTCTTTGCCTGGTGGAGACGTGGAGAACTCAGGGAGCAACACTACATCACACTGGAGCCTGGACCAGAGAGAAGGTTCTTGCCAGGAAGGCTCCATCCCTGCTGTGGGGGGTTCGGAGTTATCACTTCTGATTGTGCATGGCCCTCGGTGCAGGCCCCACTCTGAGATCTGGAAAGGAGGTGGCTTCCCTCATTGACACAGAACTAGTATTTGTTTGTCCTCGTCCTTGTCCAGTCCCATTCCGCTCCCAGGCTCTACCCTTGACCCTCGCCCACAGGATCAGGAGAGCCCAGTTCTAGAGGAGTTTCATACAAGGAGAGGCTCCTGGAGACACTCCAACCCCTCGGCCTAAATAACCATTTCCTTGGAGTTTCACAGCCCTGGGAGGAGACACTGGTTTTGTGTTCATTTTACAGTTGAATATGTTGAGCCTCAGATCATTGTGTGATTTGCCCTGGGTCACTCTACAGGTCAGTAGGTGAGCTGGGATTTGAACCCAGACTCTAGGTCTTGGAGCTTGTGACTGTACAGGTATTTCTGCCCCTCGGTGAAATACATTTTAGGTTTTTTTTTTTTGGGGGGGGATGCATTTGTATATGGGACTGTTCTGTTCTCTCTCTGATGGTTCATATCTTGCTATGTTGCTGAGTTTATTAGTTTTAATAGTTGTTACTTGGTGGAGTTTTTAAGGTTACATATAAATCCTGTTGTTATCGAATAGTGACAGTGTAACTTCATCTGTTCTGATGGGGATGCCTTTAATTTCCTTATCTTGCCTAGTTACTCTGGGAAGGACACTTCCACTATTATGATGAGCAAGACAGGTGAGAGTGGACATCCTTGTTCTTTCCTGATCTTTTAGGAAAACCTCTGGTGGCTCAGATGGTAAAGCATCTGCCTACAGTGTGGGAGACCCAGGTTGGATCCCTGGGCTGAGAAGATCCCCTGGAGAAGGAAATGGGAACCTACTCCAGTACGCTTGCCTGGAAAATCCCATAGACAGAGCAGCCTGGTAGGCTACAGTCCCTGGGGTCACCAAGAGTCGGGCACAACCGACAGACTTCACTGTCACTTTTCACCTCTTTACCACTGAGTTGGATGTTAGCCGTGGGCTCGTCTTATATACCCTTTAGTATGTTCCATGTATAGCCACTGTACTGAGAGATAGTATCCAAATTGATGTTACCCTTTGTCAAAAGCTTTTTCTGCAATTATTGAGAAGACCATGTGATTTTATTCTTAATTTTGCTGATATTTTGTATCACAGTGATTGATGTGCAGATCATAAATCATGCTTGCAGGCACAGAATAACTTACATTTGATCATAGTGTATGATTCTTTTAATGTATTCATCAATTTGGATTGCTAATATTCTTTTAAGGATTTTTACATCCATGTACAGCAGAGTCAGGGTTTTCTGGTGGTTCATATGGTAAAGAATCTGCCTGCAATCCAGGAGACCTAGGTTTGACCCCTAGGTCAGGAAGATCCCCTCGAGAAAGGAATGGCTACCCACTCCAATATTCTTGCCTGGAAAATTCTCTGGACAGAGGACCTGGTGGGCTACAGTCCATGGGTCACAAATAACTGAACATGACTGAATGATTCACACTTACAAGACTACTTCTTGACATTCGTAATATCTAAATTTAAGATTTTATCTCAGTCAAAAATTACAGTCAAATGCAAAATGTCAAAAGTCTAAGAGTCCTTAGAAATAAATGACAATAAGGCATAACAGATGAAAGCAAAGAGAACTCCACATAATTTACTTTTCATAAGAATTTTAGATCTTCAGAGGAATTCTCATTAAGCTGAATTAAAATGCAAGCTTTAGTTTAGAATGGAAACCTTTTTTGGTATTATGTTTCTATGTTGAGACTGAAATTTCATTATTTATGTATGATATATTAAGCAATACTGTGTGGATATTAAAATCATATTTTCAAAACCTTTAATGACATTTATAAGTACTTATTAATTCAGCATCCTGAATTATTACAGAAGCAGTGCGGATCAAAATGACAAGAAATCCAATCCTGTCTGACAGGATGGCCATCCTAACTGTCCGCAAACAGTGCGTGGAGAAGAGCCGGGGGATGATGGGACCCCTTCATGTTCCCTGCGAACACACACTGGCAACAGCCCCAAGGAGAGCCACAGGCCAGAGCGAAACATCTCAGGAGAGCTAAACCTGGGATTCTCATACCCACGCCTCGGCCTATGTCACGAAAAACCGCCATTGAAAGTGACACACACACCCAACGTTCACAGCAGTGGTTCCTCCCATTGCCGAGACATAGACCCAAGAACAGGCCCTCGGACAGATGGAATCTTATATACATATATGATATATATGGTGTGTATATATATATATATATATATATGGTACATATATATAAAGGGCTATTACTCAGACTTGAAACCCCACTTCTGAAATTATGAAATTAGGCCAACAGTCCCAACAAGGCTGGGCCTTGGAGAAAAATACACTTAAGTTAGCAACACAGAAAGCAAATACCAGATGATGTCCCTTGAGGGTAAAACTGAAAGAATGAGATACGGAGGAAGTAATTTACAACATAAGAAGAAACTCTCAGTTGCAAACACAGAGTTTAAAAAAATAAAAACAAAAAACAGGAAAGGGCCAGGCATGAATTGGGAGGTTGGTATTAATGTATACAAAGAAATCTGCGTCTGTAGTAGATAATCCGCAAGGATTATTTCCTCTTTCCTTCCACCCTTGCTTCCTTTCACATAGGCGCTGAAATCTGTGTACCTAACCTACCTCCAGAAATCTGTATCTGTATGAGCTAATCCACAAGGATTATCTCCTGCCTTCTTTCCTTGCTTGCTTTCTACCTTCTGAGAGGGTTACAGGCAGGAAGGATAGGGTCCCCAAACTGAGGAAATGGGCTGCAAGTGTCAGACATTTTCTCTCTCTTTTAAGTGGCAGGAGGAAACAAACCACAAGTGTCAGGCTTTGTTTTCCCCTTGGCGCTACAAAATTAAGAGGTTTATTTTAAAATTCTGTGTTGCCATGACGACACCTGGTTCCACCCGAACTTAACTTTTCTCAAACCTGGAGCTAACCAATGCCTTTTTCTTATGGAAATGCTTTTCTTAAGCTACGTTAATGTGTTATTGTCCTATGTATTTACATCAGACTCTGTCTTTCTTCAAGTCAGTTCTGCCTGAGACTCAGAACCAATAATGGCTCAGCAAACCAGTATGTTTTACTCGTGGAAATGTTCTTTTAACCTATGTTCACTAAACTGTGTATTTGCTCAGAAAACTACCTTTCATCAAGATTCACATCAGTTGTTTTATGGCCCTGGATGACTCACCTTGTGCCAATGTTATCTCAGAATGCATGTTGTGGGTGAGGGGCCTGGTGCCACTTTCTGAGTTTTGAGACATTTCCTTTCTTTAATTAGCAGCTAGCTAATAGGTATATAACTTCTTGCTGAAAACTAGCAAGGGGGCACTCTTTCTGCCCCCTTCTGATGTCTATGTCAGATGCTTTCTCTATCTCTTTTATACTTTAATAAAACTTTATCACACGAAGGCTCTGCGCGATCAAGCCTCGTCTCTGGCCCCGGATTGCATTCCTCTCCTCCGGAGGCCAAGAATCCTGACGTCGTTCCTGGCTCATAGTGGCAACTTTTCACGTCTGTGCACATATACACAGAAGCATCTGTCTCTAACACAGACACAGAAATCTGTCGCTGGGATAGATAGTCTACAAGGACCACTTCCTTGGCTCTTTGCGCATGTGCAAAAACTCTGTCTCTCTAATAAATACACCACAGGGACCTGAAGATCAGAATGGAGAACTTTACTGAACCTTGTTCAATAAACTGTATGGCAAAAAAATCAAAACAAATAAACACTACACATATGCTGAATATATCTGTCATAACTGAATCAGCTCACTGTACACCGAGGACAAGCACAAAACTGAAAATGGACTAGACTTCAACAGAGCATCAGCATGAGACTAAGGAAAAGGAAGGAAACGTAATGCCTACTTTATTCCCTGCCTCCTCCAAGGCTTGGGCTGTTATCCCATCCCTGGACCCGGAGCGGGCTTGAGTCCTAGGGCTGGGCGGGGGATGGGTAGAGCCAGCACAGCAGGGTGCCCATCATAGACACTCCTCTTGAGCCTCTACAGTTTGGTTTGTCCTGTCTTGGACCAGAATCCCTAGTGAACCCAAATCCTACTGGCCCAACCCTCTGACTTTGAGAAACACGGAAAATCACCCAGACCCCAGTCTCCTGGTGCTTGGGTCCCCAGCTCAACACTCCTTCCTGAGAGTGCAGTCTCCTAGGCACTTCAGCAGGGGGCGGTGCCCCAGGTAGGCATGAGGCCAGGGGGAGGGGTGAAGCTTCAGGGAGAAGAAGTGAGATAGAAGGGCTTGGGTGTTTGCTCAGGCACCTTCTACTCTAATTCACAGCCCAGGAAGTCGACCTTCCCTAAGGCTCTGGTTGCAGGTAGAACCAGAGTTGGCATGAAGAAGTGCTGCCGCCTTGTGGACGTATCGTGTAACAACAACTTGCCCACCAGTACTGACTGACACCTCCAATTCAAAAGGCCTGTGAGGTTGCTAAAGACAGTTGCCCTCAGGAAAGGTCCTGGGGCAGGTATTGCTGAAATGAATTCCAAACACAACTGACTTTCAAGAAGCTAATTTCAAGAAGCTAACTTTCCTTGCACCCTTTCAGGAAAGGAAAAAAAAAAAAACCCAAATGCCTACATGACAAGATGAGGACATGAGCTGAGAGCCTTTCTAGATGCTTCATAGTCACAAATGAGGTGAGTGTCTGCCTTGAGGCCTCATAGACACACACAAATTGAGCAAGAGCATTGAGGTCTCTAGATAAACACGAGCTGAGCATCTGCCTAGAAGCCTTATAGTCAAACATGTGGTCAGCATTTGCTGAGAGGTCCCATGACAAGAGATATGCTGTTTGTGTATGTCATAACTGAATCAGGTGGCTGTACACTAACCTGAAGCAAAACACTAGAGATTAAAGAAAAGTGAAAGAAAGAAAAGGAATGCCTATTTTCTTCCCTCCGAACTCCCATCTTGGCCTGCTAACCCATCCCTGGAGCCCGAGTAGGCTTGGGTCCCATGGCTGGACTAGATGGGGATGAGACATCTGGGCAGGGTGTCCTTAATTGACTTACCTTTTGAACCCCTACTATCTGAATTGGTTGGCTGGGAACAAAGTCCCCATGGCACCCAAAAGATGGTGGCTCAGTCCTCTGACCTCCAGGACCGTGGAAAATTCACCTCACTTCTTGGTCTCTTCATGGTGGGGTCCCCAATTCTAGCTTTCTTCCTGAGTTTCAGCCTCCTAGGCACCTCAGCAGGGTGCTGTGGCCCAGGTGAGGAGGTGTCTAAAGGGGAGGGTGGAGCTTTAGGGGGAAGAAGTAGTGAGCCACAAGCCCTTGAGTGTTTGCTCACACTTTCCACTATAATTCACAGCCCAGGAAGCCAGTCTTTCCTAAGGATCTGTGTGCTCCAGGAACAACAGTTGGGCATGAAGAAATGCTGCTGTCTTGTGTACATTTCCTATAAATACAACTTGACCAGCAGTGCTTAATTGCAAGTCCAGTTCACAAGATTGAGGGACTTTTAATGAGAGCTGCCCTCAGGAAATGTCCTATGGTGGGTACTGCAGAAAAATTTCCAAACACATTCAACTTTCAAGAAGTCAATTGGGACATGTAAATTTCTTCAAACCCTTTATGGAAAAGAAAGAAGACCAAATAGCCACAGAACAAGATGTTCAGCATCGTAATTATTACAGGAGGGATGACAATCAAAACAATATCAAGAAATCAAATCCCACCAGTCAGAATGGATATCCTCAAAGGTCTACAGACAGTAAAAGCAGGAGAGAGCCAGGACATCATTGAACCCCACTACACAGTTGGTGGGGATGGACATTGCCACCACCCCTAGAGAAGACAGCCTCAGCATGCCAGAAGATAAACCACTGAAGAGAGCAAAGCCTCGTATCTGACATCCATGCCTGGGCCTATATCCCCGAGAAAACCATCGTTCAAAAAGACACATGCACCCCAACATTCACTGTTGTCTTCCTTACAGAAGCCAAGACACAGAACCACAAGATGTCCTCTGACAGAATAAAGCTTATTGCAGATGTGGTACATAAATGCATTCGTATTAGTCAGACACACAAAAGCAGCACGAAGATTATGAAATTATGCACCACAAGCATGGACCTTGGAGGGTCATACACTAACTGTATTCAGCCAGGCAGGAAGAGAATAGCATATGATGTTCCTTCTAGGCAAATAAAGTGATATATACAAACTAATTTACAACACAAAGGAGACTCTAAAAATTTAAAGAGAAATAAGGAATTACCGGAAAAAAAAAAAGAATAAATAGCCAGGGATGAATTATGAATTAAGGACTAATGTATATGCAGAAATCTGTATCTGTAAGACATATTTTACAAGGATTATCTCCTTCCTTCCCTTCCCTCCTTCCTTCCACATATTCACTTAAATCTGCATCTCTAACATATATACCCAAAATCGTATCTGTAATAGATGATCCACAATGAATATCTCCTTCCTTCCTTCCACATATACACAAATCTGTACCTGATGAGATGGTTGGATGGCATCACCAACTTAACGGGCGTGAGACGGAGGAAGCTCTGGGAGATGGTGAAGGACAGGGAAGCCTGGCATGCTGCAGTCCCTGGTGTCACAGAGTCAGACATGACTGAGTGACTGAACAACAAAATATAGGTAATTCAAAGGATTATCTTCTTCCTCCTTTCTTCTACCTATACAAAAAATCTGTATCTCTAATAGATACTAGGGGTTCCTTGGTGGCTCAAAGGTAAATAATATGACGGGAATGTGGGAGCCTGCATTCAACTCCTGGATCCAAAAGATCTCCAGAAGGGAATGGCTACCCACTCCAGTTTCCATGCTTGGAATTCTCCAGTTTCCATGCCTGGAGAATCCATGGAAAGAGGAACCCAGAGGGTTACAGTCCTTGGTGTCACATACAGTCAGAACGGATACTTCAGAAGGACATAATTTTCAGCACAGGGAGCTTGCTCAACTTTGTTCAATAATCTTTCTGGCAAAAAATTGAAAAAGAACAGAGATGCTGTATGTATATCTCATAACTGAATCAGGAGCCTGTATACTGACAATAAGCACAAAACTGAAAAACAAATATAGGTCAATACTGTATCACCATGAGATTTAAAAAAGAGAAGACTATTGACTATTTTATCCCCTCTGATCTCCCTGACTTGGGCTGCTTTCTAATCCCTGGAATCCGACCAGGCTTGGGTCCCCAGGATTGGACTGGAGAGGGGTTGACACAGTCAGGGTGGGTGCCCTGAAATGAGCCCCTCTTAACCTGACCATCTGGTTTGCTCTGGCTGGGACCATAGACCCTAGTGCACCCAAAGGATGGTGGCCTGACGCTCTGGCCACAAGGATCTTGGAAAGGTCACCTAGCCTCCAGGTCTGCTGGTTCTGGGGTCCCCAGCTGAAATCTCTTTCCAGAGTGCAGCCTCCTAGGCACCTAAGCAGAAAGCAGTGTCCCAGGTCGGGATGAGTCTGAAAGGAAGGGTGAAGCCTTAAGGGGAAGAAGCAGTGAGACACAAGGCCTTGGTGTTTTTCAGGCACATTCTACTCTTATTCACAGGCCAGGAAGCCGACTTTCCTGAAGTCTCAGTTTGTCTGAAGAACCAGAGTTGGACTGGGGGCGTCCCTGGTAGCTCAGCTGGTAAAGAATCTGCCTGCAATGCAGGAGACCCCTGTTTGATTCCTCGGTCAGGAAGATCCCCTGGAGAAGGGAAAGGCTACCCACTCCAGTATTCTTGGGCTTCCCTGGTGGCTCAGCTGGTAAAGATTCCTCCTGCAATGCGAGAGGCCTGGGTTTGATCCCTGGGTTGAGCTAATCCCCTGGAGGAGGGCATGGCAACCCACTCCAGTATTCTTGCCTGAAGAATCCCCATGGAAAGGGTAGCCTGGCGGGCTACAGTCCATGACATTGCCAAGAGTGGGACAAGACTGAGGGACTAAGCACCAGGTTGGACATGGAATAGTGCGGCCGCCTTGTGGACATTTCCTGTAACTACAGCTTAAACACCTTGCTTACTGGTACCTCCTTTCACAAGGACTGTGGGGTTGCTAATGACAACTGCCTTCTGGAAAGGTCCTTGGGCAGTTATTGCAGAAATCAAGTCCAAACACAACTGACTTTCAAGAAGCCAACTGCAACAGGTACATTTTCTTCTCACACTTTAAGGAAAAATAAAGAAGATAAATAATCCCCAAAAGACACAGGATGAGATGCTCAGCATCCCTAATTATTACATGAAGAATACCAATCAAAATAACAACAAGAAATCTAATCACACTAGTCAGAATGGTCATACTAAGAAGGCTACAAATAAATACAGTAGTGGGCTGGCAAGAGATGTAACACCCCTGCTCCCCGCCTGACTCTGTTGGTGGGATTGACATTGGCAACAGCCACTGAAAGGATAGCATCCCCATGCGAGGGAAAAAACTTGCAAAGGAGTCAAGCCTAGGATCTGACATACCCACACCTGGTCATATATCCCATGAGAAACATGATTCCAAAAGACACATGCTCCCCAACGTTCACTGCAGCACTGCTTACAGCAGCTGAGACACAGACATGAGAAAATGTCCACCGACAGATTAAAGATTAAAGAAAATGTGGCAACATATATAGTGGGCTATTCCTCATCCATGAAAAGCTACCAATGAAATTATGAGATTATGCCATCAGGCACTGAAAGAATGGACCTTGGAGCATCGTACACTAAGTGAAGTCAGCTAGAGACAGAGGAAGACAAAATAACATGATATCTCTTACAGGCAAAATTTTAAAAATATACAAAGGAACTCATTTAAAACACAAAGTACCTGCTGAGACTTCAGTCATAATCAATAGGAACTCATTTAAAACACAAAATACTCGCTGAGAATTCAGTCACAATCAGTCAGTCTCAGAAAAGTAACAGTAAATGGGCAGGGATAAAATCAGAGGTCCCGAATAACATACACACAGGGATCCGTATCTGTAATGATAATCCCCCTTCAAGGATCACTGCCTTGTCGTGGCGAAGGGACTTGCGTGACTCACTGAAGCTGTGAGCCGTGCCACCCAACATGAACGGGTCACACCGGAGAGCTCTGACAACACGTGATCCGCTGGAGGAGAGAACGGCAAACCACTCCGGTACACTTGCCATGAGAAACTCATTACCTGCTGTTAAAACATCTAGAGGACGCGAGGGAATTCCAGTAGAGCTATTCAAAACCGTAAAGGATGATGCATCAAGGTGTAGCATTCAACATGTCAGCAAATCTGGAAGACCCATCAGTGGCCCAGGGACTGGAAAAGGGCAATCCTCATCCCGATTCCCAAGAAGGGTAGTACTAAAGATGTGCTAACTATCAGACAGTTGCACTCATCTCTCATGCTATAAGATCAATGTTTAAAATCTTGCATGCGAGGCCTCAGCATTATGTGAACCAAGGACTTCAAGATGTCCAAGCTGGGTTTAGGAAAAGAAGAGGAACTAGAGATCAAATTGCAACATTCGTTGGATCAGAGAGAAAGCAAGAGAATTCCAGAAAAACATCTACCTCTGGCTCATCAACTACACTGACTGTGTGGATCATAACAAACTGTGGAAAGCTAGCAGACCATCTTACCTGTCTCCTGAGAAACCTGGATGCGAACCAAGAAACAACAGTTAGAACCCTGTATGGAACAACTGATGGGTTTGAGATTGAGAAAGGAGGATGACAGGGCTGACTGCTGTCACCCTCCTTGTTTAACCTATATGCTGAGCACATCATGAGAAAGGCCGGGCTGCTGAGTTACAAGCTGGAATCAAGATAAGCGGGAGAAACATCAACAATCCCAGATATGCAGATGATACCACTATAATGGCAGAAAGTGAAGAGGAACTAAAGAGCCTCTTGATGAGGGTGAAAGAGCAGAGTGAAAGAGCCGGCTTAAAACTCTATATTAAAAATACTCAGATCATGGCATCCGGCCCCGTTACTTAATGGCAAATAGAAGGGGGAAAGGTGGAAGTAGTGACAGATTTCCTCTTCTTGGACTCCAAAATCACTGTGGATGGTGACTGCAGTCATGAAGTGAGAAGATGCTTGTTTCTTGGCAGGAAAGCTATGGCAGACCTAGAGAGTGTTGTTGAAAAGCAGAGACGTTACTGTGCTGACAAAGTTCCAAATAGTCAAGGCTGTGGTCTTCCCAGTGGTCCTGTGTGGTTGTGAGAGCAGGACCATGAAGAAGGCAGAATGCCAGTGAATTGATGCCTTCACACTATGCTCCTGGAGAATACTCCTGAACGTCCCGTGGACAGCAAGGCGATCATAATAGTCGGTCTTAAGAGAAATCAACCCTGAATACTTATTGGAAGGAGTGATGCTGAAGCTCCCAAATTGGTCATCCTACACAAACAGCTGACTCACTGGAAAAGTCCCTGATGTTGGGAAAGACTGAGAGCAGAAGAGGGTTTCAGAGGATGAGATGGTTGGATGGAATCACCAGTGCAATGGACATGAACTTGGGCAAATTTGGGGAGATGGTCAGGGCCAAGGATGCCTGGCATGCTGAGGTCCACGGGGTTGGCAAAGAGTCTGCCATGAAAGAACTAAAAAGCCATTTCTCCAAAGAAGACATACAGATGGCTAACAAGCACATGAAAAGATGCTCAACATCACTCATTATCAGAGAAATGCAAATCAAAACCACAATGAGGTACCAACTCACGCCAGTCAGAATGGCTGCCATCCAGAAGTCTACAAACAGTAAACGCTGGAGAGGGTGTGGAGAAAAGGGAACCCTCTTACATTGTTGGTGGGAATGCAAACTAGTACAGCCACTATGGAGAACAATGTGGAGATTCCTTAAAAAACTGGAAATAGAACTGCCATCCGACCCAGCAATCCCACTGCTGGGCATACACACCGAGGAAACCAGAGTTCAAAGAGACATGTGTATCCCAATGTTCATTGTAGCACTGTTTACAATAGCCAGGACATGGAAGCAACCTAGATGTCCACTGGCAGATGAATGGATAAGAAAGCTGTGGTACATACACGCAATGGGGTATTACTCAGCCATTAAAAAGAATACATTTGAATCAGTTCTAATGAGGTGGATGAAACTGGAGCTGATTATACAGAGTGAAGTAAGCCAGAAAGAAAACCACCAATACAGTATGTTGCTGCTGCTGCCGCTAAGTCGCTTCAGTCATGTCCGACTCTGTGCGACCCCACAGATGGAAGCCTACCAGGCTCTCCCCTCCAGGCAAGAACACTGGAGTAGGTTGCCATTTCCTTCTCCAATGCATGAAAGTGAAAAGTAAAAGGGAAGTCGCTCAGTCGTGTCCGATTCTTAGCAACCCCATGGACTGCAGCCTACCAGACTCCTCCATCCATGGGATTTTCCAGGCAAGAGTACTGGAGTGGGGTGCCATGTATACTAACGCATATATATGGAATTTAGAAAGAAGGTAATGATGACGCTGTATGTGAGACAGCAAAGGAGACACAGATGTATAGAACAGTCTTCTGGACTCTGTGGGAGAAGGCGAGGGCAGGATGATTTGAGAGAATAGCATTGAAACATGTGTATTATCATATGTGAAATAGATCGTCATTCCAGGTTCGATGCATGAGACAGGGCACTCAGGGCTGGTGCACTGGGATGACCCTGAGGGGTGGGATGGGGAGGGAGGTGGGAGGGGGTTTCAGGATGGGGGATACATGTACACTCATGGCTGATTCATGTAAATATATGGCAAAACCCACCACAATATTGCAAAGTAATTAGCCTCCAATTAAACACATTTACAAAATAAAAAATAAAAATATTGTAATCTTCACACACACACACACACACACACACACACAGAGTCGGCCATGACTGGGCAACTGAACAACGATGATGCCACAAGGATTATCCTCTCCTTACTCTCTCCCTTTCAAATATACACAGACATCTGTGTCTCTAACATAGACTAAGGAATCTATCTGTGTCAGTGTTATAACTATCTGCTATAGATAACTCACAAGGATTATCTCTTCCCTTCCTTTGTTCCACAAACACAAAAAATCTGTGTTTGCTGTGACCAGTGCCAGACCACCTGACCTGCCTCTTGAGAAACCTGTATGCAGGTCAGGAAGCAACAGTTAGAACTGGACATGGAACAACAGACTGGTTCCAAATAGGAAAAGGAGTACGTCAAGGCTGTATATTGTCACCCTGCTTCTATGCAGAGTACATCATGAGAAATGCTGGGCTGGATGAAGCACAGGCTGGAATCAAGATTGTCGGGAGAAATATAAAAAATCTCAGATATGCTGATGACATCACCCTTATGGCAGAAAGTGAAGAAGAACTAAAGAGCCTCTTGATGAAAGTGAAAGAGGAGAGTGGAAAATGTTAGCTCGAAACTCAATATTCATAAAACTAAGATCATGGCATCTGGTCCTGTCACTTCATGGCAAACAGATGGGGAAACGTGGAAACAGTGGCTGACTTTATTTTTCTTGGCTCCAAAATGACTGCAGATGGCAACTGCAGCCATGACATTAAAAGATGCTTGCTCCTTGGGAGAAAAGTTATGACCAAACTAGAGAGCATATTAAAAAGGAGAGGCATTACTTTGCCAGGCTATGGTTTTTCCAGTGGTCATGTATGGATGTGAGAGTTGGACTGTGAAGAAAGCTGAGCGCCAAAAAATTGATGGTTTGGAACTGTGGTGTCGGAGAAGACTTGAGAGTCCCTTGGACTGCAAGAAGATCCAACCAGTCCATCCTAAAGGAGATCAGTCCTGAATATTCATTGGAGGAACTGATGCTGAAGCTGAAACTCCAATACTTCGGCCACCTGATGTGAAGAACTGACTCATTTGAAAAGACCCTGATGCTGGGAAAGATTGAAGGCAGGAGGAGAAGGGGACAACAGAGGATGAGATGGTTGGACGGCATCTCCGACTCAATGGACATGAGTTTGAGTAAACTTCAGGAGTTGGTGAAGGACAGGGAACCCTGGCGTGCTGCAGTCCCTGGGGTCGCAAAGAGTTGGACACGACTGAGTAACTGAACTGAAAAGAAGGGGAAAAAATGCCCATTTGCTCCCTCCAGCCTCCCTGACTTGGGCTCTATCCCACCCCTGGCCCCTGAGCAGGCGTGGGTGCCCACGCTGGACTGCATAGGGTACAGACAGCAGGCAGGGTGCTGGTAATAGAGCCCCCCCAAACCTGTACTGTCTGGTTTGCTTGGCTGGGAACAGAGTCCCAGGCACCTAAAGGATGGTGGCCCAACCCTCTGACCTCCAGGACCTTGGAAAGTCACCTAGACTTTAGGTCTCCTGGTGCTCGGGTGCCCAATTCAAGCCTCCTTCCTGACAGTGGAGCCTCCTTGGCCCCTTGGCAGGATGCTGCAGCCCAGGCTGGGAGGAGTCTAGAGGGGAGGGGTGAAGCTTTAGGGGGAGAAGTACTGAGGCCAAGCCCTTGAGTGTTTCCTCAGGCACTTTCCCCTGTAATTCACAGCCCAGGAGGCTGATTTCCCCTAAGGACTTCCTTGCAAGGGGAACAAGAGTTGGGCAGGCAGAACTGCTATTGCCTTGTGGACATTTCCTGTCGTTACAACTTGACCAGCACTCCACACTTGCACCTCCAATTCACAATTCTTGTGGGGCTGTTAATGACAAGTTGCCCTCAGGAAAGATCTTGGGCAGGTGTTGCAGAAATTTATTCCAAACAGGATCGACATTCAATCAGCCACTATGACAGGTAAAGATCTAGATTCTTTATGGAAAAAAACCCCGAACCACCACAGGACATGATCATCAGTGAGGGGAATGACAATCACAACAGCAAGAAATCAAATCCCATCAGTCAGGATGGGCATCGTCTCATGTCCACAAACAGTAAATGCAGGAGAGAGCCAGGAGATGGTTGAACCCCACTACACAGTTGGTGAGAATGGACATAGCCAGCAGCCCTTAGAACAGACAGTCTTCCCATGCGGAAGGAAAAAAAACCCTTTCGGACAAACTAAACCTAGTATTGTCATTCCTCCTGTAATAATTAGATGCTGAAGGGCTTGTCCTGTGGATATTTTTTCTTTTATTCCTTAAAGGATTTGAGGAAAGTTGCCTGCCGCACTTGGCTTCTTGAGTCGGTTATGTTTGGACTTTATTTCTGCAATACCCGCCCAGGACCTTTCCTGAGGGCAGCTGTCATTAGCAGCCCCATAATTAAAAGACACTTACTCCTTGGAAGGAAAGTTATCACCAACCTGGATAGCATATATCAAAAGCAGAGTCATTACTTTGCCGACTAAGGTCTGTCTAGTCAAGGCTATAGTTTTTCCAGTGGTCATGTATGGATGTGACAGTTGGACTCAAGAAAGCTGAGCGCCGAAGAATTGATGCTTTTGAGCTGTGGTGTTGGAGAAGACTCTTGAGAGTCCCTTGGACTGCAAGGAGATCCAACCGGTCCATTCTAAAGGAGATTAGTCCTGGGTGTTCACTGGAAGGACTGATGCTAAAGGTGAAACTCCAATACTTTGGCCACCTGATGTGAAGAGTTGAATCACTGGAAAAGACTCTGATGCTGGGAGGGATTGGGGGCAGGAGGAGAAGGGGACGACAGAGGATGAGATGGCTGGATGGTATCACTGACTTGATGGACATGAGTTTGAGTGAACTCCGGGAGATGATGATGGACAGGGAGGCCTGGTGTGCTGCGATTCATGGGGTCGCAAAGAGTCAGACACGACTGAGCGACTGAACTGAACTGAACTGACTGATGCCTTGTGAATGGAGGTACCAGTAAGCACAGGTGTACACGTTGTAGTTGCAGGAAATGTCCACAAGGTGGCAGAACTTCTTCATGCCCAACTCGTCCTCAGGCAACCAGAGACAAGGAGAGCCGGTCTCCTGGCCTGTGATTTAGAATGGAATGTGCCTGAGCAATGGCACCCCACTCCAGCACTCTTGCCTGGAAAATTCCATGGACGGAGGAGCCTGGTAGGCTGCAGTCCATGGGGTGTGAAGAGTCGGACATGACTGCGCGACTTCACTTTCACTTTTCACTTTCATGCACTGGAGAAGGAAATGGCAACCCACTCCAGTATTCTTGCCTGGAGAATCCCAGGGAAGGGGGAGCCTGGTGGGCTGCTGTCTATGGGGTTGCACAGAGTTGGACACGACTGAAGTGACTTAGCAGCAGCAGCAATGCCTGAGCAAACACTCAAAGGCTTGTGTCTCACTACTTCTAAGGTTCTCCCCTCTTCTACAGACTCATCCCAAGCTTGGCCATAGCCCCTGGTGAGGGGCCTACAAGGCTGCACTCCCTTCAGAGAGCCTTGAATTGGGGACCCCAGCAACTTTGTTCAATAACCTCCATGGCAAAGAAGTGAAAAAAGAACAGATGTGCTGTATGTATATGTCATAACAGAATCAGGAGCCCTTACGCTGACAAGCACAAAACTGAAAATCAAACACAGGTCAACATTGTGTAGGCATGAGATTAAAGAAAAGAAAAAAGTAATGTCGATGTTATTCCCTCTAATCTCCCTGACGGGCCGCTTGCCATATCTGGAACCTGACCAGATGGCTTGAGTCCCATGACTGGGCAGGAGAGGGGTTGAGACAGTCAGACTGGGTGCCCTTAATTGAGCCTGCTCTTAAGTAACTACATCTACAACTACAAATACAAGTTGTAGTTACAGGTTTTGCCTTGGCTGGGACCATAGACCCTAGAGCACCCAAAGGATGGTGGCTTGAGCCTCTGGCCACAAGGACCTTGGTAAAGTCACCTATCCACCAAGTCCCCTGGTACTGGGGTCCCTAGTTGAAGCCTCCTTCCTGAGAGTGCAGCCCAGGTTGGGATGCGTCTGAAAGGGATGGGGGAAGCCTTAAGGGGAAGAAGTAGTGAGACAAGTTCTTGGGTGTTTGCTCAGGCACATTCCACTCTTATTCACAGCCCTGGAAACCAACTTTCCCAAAGGCTCAGTTTGCCTGAAGAACCAGAGTTGGACATGAAACAGTGCTGCCTCCTCGTGGCCATTTCCCATAATAACACCATGAAGAGCGGTGCTGCTGGACATTTAATATTCCCAAGGATCTAGGGGCTCTAAAAAATTAAACACATGCCCTCAAGAAATGTCTTATAGGTGGTCAAGAAAAAAGAATTCAAAACAAGGTAGGCATTAAAGAAGCCAATGTCAAGGTGTAAGTTTAACTCATACCCTTTTCGAAAAATCACATGAAATGATGTCAACATCACTAAACGTTAGAGAAGTGCAAATCTAAACTACAGCAAGGCATCATATCACACCAGTCAGAATGGCCATTGCCAAACACTCTACAAGCAGTAAGTGCTAGAGAGGGTGTGCAGACAAGGGAACCCTCCTCTGCTGATGTTTGGGATGTAAATTGTAACAGCTACAAAGGAGAACACAGTGAGGGTTCCTTCAGACATGAAAATGAGAATGAAACTAGAAAACTTCCTAAGACCATACACAAAATCAGCTCCAACTAGTATAAATGTCTAAAGCTAATGATGGATACTATGAAATTCCTGAGAAAAATGTAAACAGGACATGATCTGAGAGAAAATGCAGCCAGTCTGCTGTAAAAGTAAACCACAGATCAGAAAATGGGGCCTCATTAGCCTGGAGACCATTTGCCTACCAAAGGAAACCCTAAATGAGAGACAAGCACAAACCTCAGAACAGGAAGAAACATCTGCAAACAAAGACACCCACAAGGAATTCATCTCCAAAACACACAAACAGCTCATGCAACTCAATATCAAAAATAAATACAACCCAAGAACAAAATGGGCCAAAGATTGAAATGGATATTTCTCCAAGGAAGGCCTACAGATTGCAGTTAGGCACATGAAAGATGCTCAGCATCACTAATTATTCTCTCTCTCTCTTTAGTCGCTAAATCATGTCTGACTCTTGCGACCACATGGACTGTAGCATGCAAGGCCTCTCTGTCCACGGGATTCTCCAGGCAAGAATACTGGGGTGGGTTGCCATTTCCTTCTCCAGGGGATCTTCCCCACCCAGGGATCGAACCCAGGTCTCCTGCACCACAGGCAGACCTTTTACCGACTGAGCTACAAGGGAAGCCCTAAAGTGAAAGTCGCTCAGTCGTGTCGCATGGACTATACATCCCATGGAATTCTCCAGGCCAGAACACCCCAACCCAGGGATCAAATCCAGGTCTCCTGCATTGCAGGCGGATTCTTTACCAGCTGAACCATAAGGGAAGCGCGAGAATGCTGGAGTGGGTAGTCTATCCTTTCTCCAGGGGATCTTCCTGACCCAGGAATCGAACCAGGGTCTCCTGCATTGCAGCTGGATTCTTTACCAACTGAGCTATTATTAGAGAGACGCAAATCAAAAGTCCAATGAGCTAAGCACTCACACTGGTCAGAATGGCCATTTAAAAACATCTTAAAGAATAAATGCTAGGACTTCCCTGGTGCTGTAGTGATTAAGAATCAGCCTGCAAATGCAGGAGACATGGGTTCAATCCTTGGTCTGAGAAGATTCCACATATGTGGGACAACTAAGCCCATGGACCAAAACTGCTGAGCCTGTGCTCTAGAGCCCTGGAACCACACCTGCTGAGCCCTCGCAATGCAGCTCCTGAAGCCCGGCGCTCTAGAGCCCACATTCTGCAACCAGAAGCCACCACAACAAGAAGCTGCACGGTGAAACTAGAGAGTAACCCCTGCTTGCTGCAGATAGAGAAAGCCCATGCCCAGCAGCCAAGACTCAGTGCAACCAAAGGTAAATGGATAAATAAAATTATTTTTAAAAGAATAAATGCTAGAGAGGGTATGAAGACAAGGGAACCCTCCTGCACCATTGATTGCAATGTACATAGGTTCATCCAGTAGGGAGAACACATGGAGGTTCATTTAAAAAATAACATAGAAGTACTTCAGGACCCAGCAATCCCATGTCTGGGCATAAATCTGGAGAAAATTTTAAAAAAATTAAGTTTTTTAAACTTTTTAAAGTTTTTTAAACAGGAACCCCTGCAATCTTGGCCCCACAAGGTACAACAGCCAAGTCTGGGAAGCAAGCTAATTGATGAAATTACAGATGAATGGATACACAATGGGGTGCATACACACAATGCAATATTTCTCAACCATAAAGAAGTAGGAAATAATCCTAAGTCCAGCCACAGAGAAGAAGGTCAAGTGAAGTAAGGGAGACAGGGACAGACAAGCACCATCCATCACTCCTAGCTGTAATCTAAAAGTGGATGCAAATGAACTTCTTTACAAAAGAGAGACAGATTCACAGACTTAGAATCTAAGAAACTTACGGTTACTAAGAAAGAAATGTGGAGGGGCAGGGAGTAATGACCTGGTTCAGGTCGATATACACACATTAGAACGTGAGCTGCTGTTGTTTGGTCACTCAGTCACGTCTGGTTCTGTGTGACCCCATGGACTGTAGCCCAGCAGGCTCCTCTGTCCATGGGGTTTCCCAGGCAAGAATACTGCAGTGGGTTGCCATTTCCTCCATCGGGGAGCTTTCTGACCCAGGGATTGAACCCATGTCTCCCGCACTGCAAGTGGATTCTTCACCACTGAGCCAGCAGGGAAGCCGTAACACAGGTGCTGAGGGGCTCTTAATAGTAACGAGTCCAAGAGGGCTTTAAATGACACCTGCCCTCAAGAAATGTCCTGGGAAAATCATTGCAAAAGAATTCCTAAGAGGGCCAAGTTTCAAGAAGCCACTTTCAAGAGGTAAGTCGTACTCATGAGGTGTAACATAATATAAGCATATGGGAAGATACTCCACATCAATAATTATTAAATCAATGACAATCAAAACATCAATAAGCTATCACCTTACTCTAGAATAAATGCTGTAGAGAATGTACAAAAAATGGAATCTTCCTACAGTCTTGGTGGGAATGTAACTGCTGAAGCCATGATGGAAAACAGCATAGAGGTTCCTTGAAACATTAAACATAGAGGTATCATATGATCCTGCAATCCCATTCCTGGGCTTCCATCCAAAGAAAATCATCATTCAAAATGACACATGCACCTTGATATTCAGGGCAGCACTATTTACAATAGCCCAAACAAAACCCACCAAAATGACCACTGACACATATGAAGACATCATACATTTGTACACTCAAATACTACTCAGCCACAAAACAGAATGAAATAATCATATTGGCAGCAGCAATGAATGAACCAAGAAATTATAATTCTATGTGAGGTAAGTCAAAGACAAAAAGGCAAACATCTTAAGATATCATGTATAGTTAGAATATATAAGTTCATACCAATGAACTACAAAACAGAAACAGCCTGAGAAAACCAAATTCTGATTATCAAAAGAAAGTTAGAAGGGAGGGATAAATTAAGAGTTTGGGATGAAAATATATACATGAATATATGTCAAGTTGATAATGAAAAAGTCCCTACTGAATGGAACTCTCCTGAACATACTGTAATAACCTATATGAGAAAAACAAACAAAAAGAATATACATACATCTCCATATAACTGAATCAAGTTCATGTACACCTAAAACTAAACATTGGAAATGAACTCTACTCCAGTATAAAACAACAATTCAATTACAAACTAAATTACCTTAGCTTGGTCTATGGGAAACCAGACCGTTGTGACCCCATGAATTAGCATGTGATATGCTATGATATTAATATGACACCAGCAAAGGTTTTCACTCAGCAGAACAGAGCAGCAACCCACTCAAAGGTGCCTGACCTCATGTGAATGTGACAAGATGACAAGAAGAAAAAGGACCACAGGTTAATCAGGGCAACACCCTCAATTCAGATGCTGGGAATCTCCTAGGGGACAGGACACACTGCAGGTAAAGAGCAGACATGTGGTCTCTGTGTACACAGGATCCTGACCCACTAGGATGGGGTGAGAGCCACACAATCCCCAGAGCCTGCACCTGGGGACACACTTCCACACTCTTCAGATTGACACCACCTCCCTAGACCCTGCACCTGGGGTTGCATGACCCTTGGTTAGGACACCAGGTCTCTGCTGGTTGGGGCCCTAAGCTGGAAACAAGTGGGTTCCTGTAAACTCCCGGGATGGTAGAAAGAAGTGTAGGGTCTGTCTCCTCTCCCCACACTTGTCTTAGAGAAGTCCTCCTCTTTTCCCTTTGGTTCTGTGTGATTTTCTGCTGGTATGAAAGCTCATGCCAGAGGTGAACACGCGACCTCGGTTCTGGCAGGCTCTGTCTTTCTTGTCCCGCTGAGGTGTTGAGAAAACACGGGAGAGCTGGGCTGAAAGACGAGGGGCAGCTCTGCTCTCTTTGGAGGAGAGAGTCGACGGGAAGGAGAGCACAGCCGCAGCCTCACCTGCTGCCCATTGACTTTATGCCCTACCCCTGTGCCCTGGAACCAATTCGCCAGGTGGACCTGCCTCCCTACTTCACATTCAGGTGAACCTGAATGTGCGGGAACATTGGAATGATTACCAGGTGGCCCACCTGAGGGGTCTCCAGGAGCCCAGGGAGGTGAACCCGGCAGGGGAGAGACTAGGAGCCCGACCGCAGCACTGACCCCCGGGAGGGCCAGGGAAGCCCACTCAGAGGAGAGCACGGTTCCCAGAGAAGCCCACCCAGCCCCAGAGCTCAGACATCTGAGCACTGACGCTCAGACGCAGGCACGGAGTTTCCAGACAGAGGCCAGGCCAGGCCTGCACCCGGGTCTCCACGTCCCAGCGCACGCGGAACAGTCAGGGGTAAATGTCCTCACTGCAGAAAGCGCACAGTCTCATTAAACATCATCAGTGTAGACAGGACTTTTTTCAGTTGCTCTATTTTCATATATGAAATAAAGGAAATCCTACCACTTCATATATGAAATATGCACAGCCATATTCATATATGAAATTCAGGAAATTTTACCATTTTCATAGATGAATTATGCAGCTCTTTCATATATAAAATGTAGAAAATTTTACCACTTTGCAATATGTGCCTCTGTTTTCATATATGAAATATCCCCTGGAGAAGGGAAAGGCTACCCACTCTAGTATTCTGGCCCGGAGAATTCCAAACATGACTGAGTGACTTTGAGCCCTTGGTGACTCAGACAGTAAAGAGTCTGCCTGCAGTGCGGGAGACCTGGGTTCAATCCCTGTGTCAGGAAGATACTCTGGAGAAGGAAATGGCAACCCACTCCAGCACTCTTGCCTGGAGAAGCCCATGGACATATTGCAAAGAGTTGGACACAACTGAGCGACTTCACTTTCACTTTTCACTTTCATATATGATATATGGACCTCCATTTTCATATGAAATATAGAAAATTCTCTTTTCAGAGACAAAATATGCACACATGATTTCATAAATGAAATATAGAAAATATTATTATATTGCCATTTCAGCAACATGGACCTAGAGATTATCCTACTAAGTCAGAAAGACAATGATAAATACCATATGATTTCACTTATATGTGGAATCTAATATGCAAATGAATTTATCTATGAAACAGAACCCGGCTCACTGATATAGAGAACTAATGGTTACCAGTGCAGAGAGGGAGGTGGGAGGGGCAGGACAGGGGTAGGGGAGTAAGAGACGCGCACTGCTGCCTGTGAGGTGAATAAGCTCCCATGACACAGCACACAGCAGAGGGAGATGGAGATGTTATTTTCTGATGCCTTTAAATACATTCCATAAAAATACTGAATCACTATGCTGTACACCCAAAACAAATATAGGGATGTAAATCAGCTGTACTTCAGTTTAAAAATATAGTTACTGGCTAGCTACAAACACAAAAAATAATCAACAACAAAAACGTTAGCAAAATAAAATGGGTATTTTTAAAAATAGAAGATTCCATTCATCAAGAAGTTAATTTTGGTGAGATTTAAAATAATCATATAAAGTAGTTTAGTCTTTTAAAATTTGCTTCACAAAGAACTAATTAGTCAAGTCAAGCCAATTAATCTAACTACAGAATAAATATGGTTTTTTGAAAGTTGCTTTTTTTCAGTGTTCTCTAACAAACACTTTATTTAATGTTATTTTTGATACCTACATATTGATTTCAGTTCACAATGCCATATAAATAAAAGTAACTTAGCAATCTTCTGGTTTCAAATTAAGACTTTCATATGTATTAAGATGTAAGACAGTATACTTGATTTAGAAGAGTTATTTTAAGTCTTTAAAAGCATTACTCAAAAGGCACAATGATTTTCATTCTGGTCGCTGGACTGGTATTTGCAAATCTACTAAATCAAAAGCTCTGGAACTGCCGTCTGACAGTTTGAGTTCACAAGCCCTCCAGGTGATTCTGAAGCACTGGAGCACACTGAAGTTTAAGAACTATTGCCCTAGAAATCCAGGCAAAACTCAAATTTTACCAAGCCCAAGTTGTAAGACTTAGTATCATTATAAATTACAGTAAATTTTTGATTTTTTTGGTCAAAGAATAATAGCAAATGTGTTCACTCTACAGATGTAAATACCTATATTTTCATACATAAAATATATAAAATTCTATTTTCATATGTGAAATATGCAGTGGTATTTTTATATATGAAATATAGAAAATTCAATTTTCACATGTGAAATATGCACCTATATTTTCTGTATGAAATATAGAAAACTCAATTTTCATCCTGAAATACACACATATTTTCATATGTGAAATATGGAAAATTCTATTTTCATACATGAAATATGCACCATATGTTTACATAAAATACAGAAAATTCTACTTTCATATATGAAATATGCACCTATATGTTCATACATGAAATACAGAAAATTCTACTTTCATATGTGAAATACAGAAATATAGACCCGGGTTTGATCTCTGGGTTGGGAAGATCTCCTGGAGAACGGAATGGCTACCCACTCCAGTATTCTTGCCTGGAGAATTCCATGGACAGAGGAGCCTGGCAGACTACACTTGCTCCTTGTGAGGAAAGCTATAACCAACCTAGACAGTGTTTTCAAAAGCAGAGACGTCACTTTGCCGACAAAGGTCTTTGTAGTCAAAGCTAACAGCCAAGACAGGGAAGCAGGCTAATTACAGGAGCAACATGAATGGAGACAGGAGGTGGGGTACACGTACACAATGCAGCAACCTCAATCACAGGAAGCAGGATATGATGCACAGTCCAGCCACAGGAAAGGAAGGGGACATGGTCACTCCCAGAGAAGTGAGGGAGGCAGGGAGATGCCAGTGGCACATGATGTCACTTCAGGTGTGATCTAAAAATGCATACATATGTACGCCTTTCAAAAAGAGACACAGCCTCAAAGACTTAGAAGGGAAACTTCCAGTCACCAAGAAAGTAAGATGTGGGGCAGGGAGAAATGAGCTGCTTCAGACTAACACATGCAGACTCGAGGACCCACTGTGTAACACAAGGAATCTTATACCACACTATGTAAGCACCTATATAGAAAAAGAACCCCCAAAAAACATGTATACATCTACGTGGAAGTGAACCAGTTGCAGCACGTTGAAAAGAAAAAAAAAAAACCGACAAGATTTTAACTCACCTTTATCAGTTCAGCTCAGTCATGTCTGACTCTTTGCGACCCCATGAATTGCAGCACGCCAGGCCTCCCCGTCCATCGCCAACTCCTGGAGTTCACTCAAACTCACGTCCGTCAAGTTGGTGATGCCATCCAGCCATCTCATCCTCGGTCGTCCCCTTCTCCTCCTGCCCCCAATCCCTCCCAGCATCAGAGTCTTCTCCAATGAGTCAACTCTTTGCATGAGGTGGCCAAAATACTGGAGTTTCAGCTTTCGCATCATTCCTTCCAAAGAAATCCCAGGGCTGATCGCCTTCAGAATGGACTGGTTGGATCTCCTTGCCGTCCAAGGGACTCTCAAGAGTCTTCTCCAACACCACAGTTCAAAAGCATCAATTCTTTGGCACTCAGCTTTCTTCACAGTCCAACTCTCACCTCCATACATGACCACTGGAAAAACCATAGCCTTCACTAGACAGACCTGCAAAGTAATGTCTCTGCTTTTGAATATACTATCTAGGTTGGTCATAACTTTTCTTCCAAGGAGGAAGCGTCTTTTAATTTCATGGCTGCAGTCACCATCTGCAGTGATTTTGGAGCCCAAAAAAATAAAGTCTGACACTGTTTTCACTGTTTCACCATCTATTCCCCATGAAGTGATGGGACCGGATGCCATGATCTTAGTTTTCTGAATGTTGAGCTTTAAGCCAACTTTTTCGCTCTCCTCTTTCACTTTCATCAAGAGGCTTTTTCATTCCTCTTCACTTTCTGCCCTAAGGGTGGTGTCATCTGCATATCTGAGGTTATTGATATTTCTCCCGGCAATCTTGATTCCAGCTTGTGCTTCTTCCAGCCCAGCATTTCTCATGATGTACTCTGCATATAAGTTAAATAAGCAGGGTGACAATATACAGCCTTGACATACTCCTTTTCCTTTTTGGAACCAGTCTGTTGTTCCATGTCCAGTTCTAACTGTTGCTTCCTGACCTGCATACAGATTTCTCAAGAGGCAGGTTAGGTGATCTGGTATTCCCATCTCTTGAAGAATTTCCCACAGTTTATTGCGATCCACACAGTCAAAGGCTTTGGCATAGTCAATAAAGCAGAAATAGATGTTTTTCTGGAACTTTCTTCCTTTTTCCATGATCCAGCGGATGTTGCCAATTTGATCTCTGGTTCCTCTGCCTTTTCTAAAACCAGCTTGAACATCAGGAAGTTCACGGTTCATGTACTGCTGAAGCCTGGCTTGGAGAATTTTGAGCATTAATTTACTAGCATGTGAGCTGAGTGCAATTGTGCAGTAGTTTGAGCATTCTTTTGCATTGCCTTTCTTTGGAATTGGAATGAAAACTGACCTTTTCCAGTCCTGCGGCCACTGCTGAGTTTTCCAAATTTGCTGGCATATTGAGTGCAGCACTTTCCCAGCATCATCTTTCAGGATTTGAAACAGCTCAACTGGAATTCCATCACCTCCACTAGCTTTGTTCATCGTGATGCTTTCCAAGGCCCACTTGACTTCACATTCCAGGATGTCTAGCTCTAGATTAGTGATCACATCATCATGATTATCTGGGTCATGAAGATCTTTTTTGTATAGTTCTTCTGTGTATTCTTGCCACTTCTTCTTAATATCTTCTGCTTCTGTTAGGTCCAGACCATTTCTGTCCTTTATTGAGCCCATCTTTGCATGAAATGTTCCCTTGGTATCTCTAATTTTCTTGAAGAGATCTCTAGTCGTTCCCATTCTGTTCTTTTCCTCTATTTCTTTGCGTTGATCGCTGAAGAAGGCTTTCTTATCTCTTCTTGCTATTCTCTGGAACTCTGCATTCAGATCCTTATATCTTTACTTTCCTCCTATGCTTTTTGCCTCTCTTCTTTTCACAGCTATTTGTAAGGCCTCCCCAGAAAGCCATTTTGCTTTTTTGCATTTCTTTTCCATGGGGATGGTCTTGATCCCTGTCTCCTGTACAATGTCACGAACCTCATTCCATAGTTCATCAGGCACTCTATCTATCAGATCTAGGCCCTTAAATCTATTTCTCACTTCCACTGTATAATCATAAGGGATTTGATTTAGATCATACCTGAATGGTCTAGTGGTTTTCCCTACTTTCTTCAATTTGAGTCTGAATTTGGTAATAAGGAGTTTATGATCTGAGCCATAGTCAGCTCATGGTCTTGTTTTTGCTGACTGTATAGAGCTTCTCCATCTTTGGCTGCAAAGAATATAATCAGTCTGATTTTGGTGTTGACCATCTAGTGATGTCTATGTGTAGAGTCTTCTCTTGTGTTGTTGGAAGAGGGTGTTTGCTATGACCAGTGCATTTTCTTGGCAAAACTCTATTAGTCCATGCCCTGCTTCATTCTGCATTCCAAGGCCAAATTTGCCTGTTACTCCAGGTGTTTCTTGACTTCCTACTTTTGCATTTCAGTCCCCTATAATGAAAAGGATATCTTTTTTGGGTGTTAGTTCCAAAAGGTCTTGTAGGTCTTCATAAAACCATTCAACTTCAGCTTCTTCAGCGTTACTGGTTAGGGCATAGACTTGGATAACTGTGATATTGAATGGTTTGCCTTGGAGATGAACAGAGATCATTCTGTCATTTTTGAGATTGCATCCGAGTACTGCATTTCGGACTCTTTTGTTGACGATGATGGCTACTCCATTTCTTCTGAGGGATTCCTGCCCACAGTAGTAGATAAAATGGTCATCTGAGTTAAATTCACCCATTCCAGTCCTTAGTTTGCTGATTCCTAGAATGTTGACGTTCACTCTTGCCATCTCTTGTTTGACCACTTCCAATTTGCCTTGATTCATGGACCTGACATTCCAGGTTCCTATGCGATATTGCTCTTTACAGCGTCGGATCTTGCTTCTATCACCAGTCACATCCAAAGCTGGGTGTTGTTTTTGCTGTGGCTCCATCCCTTCGTTCTTTCTGGAGTTATTTCTCCACTGATCTCCAGTAGGGTGTTGGGCACCTAATGACCTGGGGAGTTCCTCTTTTGGTATCCTATCATTTTGCCTTTTCATACTGTGGGGTTCTCAAGGCAAGAATAGTGAAGTGGCTTGCCATTCCATTCTCCAGTGGACCACGCTCTGTCAGACCTCTCCACCATGACCTTGGGTTGCCCCGCAGGCATGGCTTAGTTTCATTGAGTTAGACAAGGCTGTGGTCCTAGTGTGATTAGATTGATTAGTTTTCTGTGAGTATGGTTTCAGTGTGTCTGCCCTCTGATGCCCTCTTGCAACACCTACCATCTTACTTGGGTTTCTCTTACCTTGGGCGTGGGGTATCTCTTCACAGCTGCTCCAGCAAAGCACAGCCGCTGCTCCTTACCTTGGATGAGGGGTATCTCCTTACCGCCGCCGTTCCTGACCTTCAACGTGGGATAGCTCCTCTAGGCCCTCCTGCGCCTGCTCAGCCACCGCTCCTGGGGATGCTCCTCCCAGCTGCCAAAATACTCATCAATAATTATTAAATCAATGCCAATCAAAACTTCAATAAGGTACCACCTTACACTAGTCACAATGGCCATCATTGAGAAGATTTACAAAGAATAAATACTGTAGAGAACATACAGAAAAAGGAATCCTCCTACCATCTTGGTGAGAATGTAAATGGTGAAGCTACTGTGAAAAACGGCATGGAGGTTCCTTGAAACACTAAACCTGGAGGTATCATATGATCCTGCAATCTCATTCCTGAACTTTGGTTCAGAAAAAAGACTTCATTCAAAATGACATGTGCACCTTGATATTCAGGGCAGCACTATTTACAATAGCCAAGACAGAATCCACCAAAGTGTCCACTGACAGAAGTATGAAGACTATGTGGTACATTATACACTGGAATGCTACTCAGCCATAAAGCAAAATGAAATAATGATATTGGCAGTGGCATGGATGAACCAAGAAATTACAATTCTATGTGAGGAAAGTCAGAGAGAGAGACAAATATGTGATATGTGCAGGTGGGATATATAAATTCATACCAGTGAACTAATGTACCGAACAGACTCACAGCCTGAGAAAACCAAATTCCAATTATCAAAAGAAAGTTAGAAGAGAGTTTGGGATGAAAGTATACACACTAATATATATCAAATTGATAATATATTAAGTTTTCTGAATAGTACGAGAAATTATACTGAAAAAAATTTTAATAACATATATGAGGGGAAAAAAAGAATAGATATATGTCTATGTATAACTGAATCAAGTTCATGTACATCCAATACAAGCAAAAACATTGGAAAGCAACTCACTCCAACACAAAATAACAATTACATTACCTGAGCTTGGTGTAGGGGGAACCAGACAGTGGTGACCCTATGAATTGGATATGGGATATGCTATGATATTAATATGACACCTCCAAAGGTTTTCACTCAGCAGAACACAGAGCAGCAAGCCACTCAAAGGTGCCTGATTTCTTATGAATGCGACAAGGTGAAGAAAAAGGACTGCAGGTAAATCAGGGCAACACCCACAATTCAGATGTTGGGAATCTCAGAGGGGACAAGACACACTGCAGGCAAAGAGCAGACATGTGGTCTCTGTGTACGCAGGATCCTGACACATGGTGGATGGGGTGAGACCCACACAATTCCTCAGACCCTGCACCTGGGCCCACGCCCCAGGTCTCTGCTGGTGGGGCCCCTAAGGCGGAAACGAGTGGGCTCCTGTAACCCCCTGTGATGATGGTAGAAAGAGGAAGAGTCAGTCTCCTCTCCCCACACTGTTCCAGAGAGGTCCTCCTCTTTTCCCTTTGGTTCTGTGTGATATTAACAGTTTTTACAGCTGTCGTGATAATGTTGAACACACCACCTTGGTTCTGGCAGGCTCGGTCCGTTCTTGTTCCACTGAGGTGTTGAGAAAACACGCCAGATGCAGGGCTGGGAGATGAGGGGCAGGTCTGGTCTCTGCTGAGTAGGGATGGTCGACTGGAAGGAGATCACAGCAGCAACCTCACCTGCTGCCCATTGGCTTTTTGCCTGATCCGTGTGCCCTGCAGTCAACTCACCAGGTGAACCTGCCTCCCTCCCGCCATGCTCATGCTGGAAAATTGGAATGATTACCAGGTAGACAGCTACCTGGTACCTGAGGAGTCTCCAGGAGCCCCAGGAAGGGTGAACCTCGCGGGGGTAAAGAGGCAGGCAGGCACAGGCCTGTATAAAGTGAATACCGGGAAGCATTAATTCCTAAACACAAGTGAAACTCTCATGTATTTTTTTTAGCTTTTTCTTAGCTTGGTTTGTGGTCTCCCCATACATGTGATCCTGACCCATTCAGATGCAGTGAGACTCACACAGTCCTCAGATCCCCCAACTGGGGTCACATGTTCCCTCGGTCAGAACACCATGGCTGTGGTCAGCCGGCCTCCGATGTGTAAACAAGCCTGGTCCCTGGGACCTCTGGGGACCCTAGAAAGAAGTCTAGGGTTGGTCTCCTCTCCCCTCAGTTGTCCCTGAGAAGTCAGGCCCCTCCTGTTTTCACTTTGGTTCTCTGTGATTTTTTGCTGGTTTGAAAGCTCATGCTAGAGGTGAACACATTACCTTGGTTCTGGCAGGCTCTGTCTTGTCTCGCTGAGATGTTGAGGAAATAGCAGAGCTGGGCTGAAAGACAAGGGGCAGCTCTGTTCTTTTTGGAGGAGAGAGTCGACTGGGAGGAGAGCACAGCAGCAAACTCACCTGCTGCCCATTGACTTTTTGCCCGATCCCCCAATTCACCAGGTGAACCTACCTCCCTACTTAACCTGAATGTGATGGAAAATTGGAATGACTACTAGTTAGCCTACCTGGGAAGTCTCCAGGAGCCCTACCCACAGCACTGACCCCTGGGAGGGTCATGGAACCCCACCCAGAGAACAGCACAGTTACCGAGAGAAGCCCACCTCAGCTCCAGACCCCAGACATCTGAGCACTGACATTCAGATGCAGGCATGAAGCTTTTCAGGACAGAGGCCAGGCCGGGTCTCTACCCAGCTCTCCGTGCCCTAGTGCACACAGAACACTGTCAGGTCTAAATGATCTCATCGCAGAAAGCACACGGTCTCATCTAAACATCATCAATGTAGACAGGACTTGGAGAAGTCTAAATCTACCATGGAGACAGAACTTGGTCAGGTTCAAACTTGGTCTTCCAGCAGGCACAGGTCACTCACATGCAGAGTCTCTCATCATTGGATGGGGGGTCACCCTCGTGTGGGAGCTAGGATGTACATTTTTTGAAGAAATCATCGCTGGGCTCCACACTTCACCCGCATCAGGAAACTGAAAGGATCTGTGTCATTAAACATTTCAACAGGCAAAACAACAATATTAGCAGTTTCTCTGGTGACATGATGGTCAGGATCCAGGGAAGATCCAGGAACTCCTGAGTGTAGCCCAGTGTCCTGTCTTAAAGACAGACAGGAAGTGGCCAGATTCCAGCACCCCAGGCTTCCAGCAGGAGGTGGACTGGAAGTCTTCCGGAAAATACTTTCTTTATCAGTATAAAAATATACTGTTAAAATTTCCAGCATACTAGTTATTACTTGCAAACCTAAACTAGTCTTAGAAGCTTGGCACCCTCATCTTTGCGGTTTCCATTGTTTCCTTTGTTTCAGGTTTTCTAGGTAGAAGCAAGCCATCATTTCAAACTACTTTCATCTAATTCTGTTATGTTATACTATGAATGAAGGGTCACACTTAAAAATAAAAGAAAGTCCCTGTCAACAATTCGTGATTGAAGGAGCACACGAGCTGCAGGAACTTTTTCTCCTAACAGTTTCATTTTTCTCCGGGAAGAAAACAGAAAACATAGGCCCCCTGATTTCTTGCTTCTCTGTTCAAAGTGAGCTAGAATGGAACTGATTTTCATATCAATAGGTAACATTTTTGAGGGTTGAAATTTCATACCAGGGAAAAAGGACCTGGAGAAGAGGGAATGCTCCTATGCTGTTAGAGGGAAAGCCTATCCTAAAAATAAAGCTAAAATTCAAGTAGGATTTAATTATGACAGTATGTGATTACATAGAGTATAAACCAAGGGTCTACATATAGCAGGCAATATGTGAAGACAAATTTGATATCTCAGATGTGAGAGTAAAGGTTACCTGTCAGATATGCAGCTGGTATGCACATATTCTTTTAGAATATTGCATGTATCTTTTCAAATTATAGCTTTGTCAGGATGTAGGGCTAGGAGTGGGATTGCTGGATCATATGGTGACTGCAGCCATGAAATTAAAAGATGCTTGCTTCTTGGAAGAAAAGTTATGACCAACCTAGACAGCATGTTAAAAAGCAGAGACATTACTTTGCTGACAAAGGTCCATCTAGTCAAAGCCATGTTTTTTCCAGTAGTCATGTATGGATGTGAGAGTTGGACTATAAAGAAAGCTGACTGCTGAAGAATTCATGTTTTTCAACTGTGGTGTTGGAGAAGACTCTTGAGAGTCCCTTGGACTGCAAGGAGATCAAACCAGTCAATCCTAAAGGAAATCAGTCCTGAATATTCATTGGAAGGACTGAAGCTGAAACTCTAATACTTTGGCCACCTGATGTGAAGAACTGACTTGTTAGAAAAGACCCCGATGCTGGGAAAGATTGAGGGCAGGAGGAGAAGGGGATGACAGAGGATGAGATGGTTGGATGGCATCACCGACCAAGTGGACATGAGTTTGAGTAAACTCTAGGAGCTGGTGATGGACAGGGAGGCCTGGTGTGCTGCAGTTCATGGGGTCACAGAGAGTCAGAAACAATTGAGCAACTGAACTGAATAGAACTGATCCTGCAATTAGATTCATTGGCCACACTTGACTGGAAAATTCTTTGTAAAAAAATGAAGAGGAAAACTGCTTTATATGATTTTTTTTAAATTCTCATTAAAATTAGTTTCCTAATGGGATCTTCTATTTTGAAAAATCTTCCACTTTTATTTTTCTATTTTGCTGAGTATTAGTCTATATATATTTCATATATGGCAATACAGATATGTATGTCATATGAAAATATTGGTATATCTTTTATGGCAACATATTTATATATCTCATATATGAAAATAGAGGTATATATTTTATATCATAAAATTTAGAACTTTCATAAATCAAAGATTTTCAAACAATTAAAGCCTTTCATTGTGTGGCTCACAACAAACTGTGGAAAATTCTTAAAGAGATGGTAATACTAGACCACCTTACCTGCCTCCTGAGAAAACTGGATACAAGTCAAGAAGCAACAGTTAGAATGGGACGTGGAACAATGGACTGGTTCCGATTTGGAAAGGAGTATGTCAAGGCGATATATTGTTACCCTGCTTATTTAACTTATATGTAGTGTTGATGTTCAGTTGCCCAGTCATGTCTGACTCTTCGTAACCCCGTGGACTGCAGCTCACCAGGCCTCCCTGTCCCTCACCATCCCCCAGAGTTTGCCCAAGTTCATGTTCATCACATCAGTGATGCCATCCAACCATCTCATCCTCTGATGCCCTCTTCTCTTTCTACCCTCAATCTTTCCCAGCACTTTTCCATTGAGTCATCTGTTTGTATCAGATAATCAAAATCCTGGAGCTTCAGCTTTAGCATCAGTCCTTCCAGTGAATATTCAGGGTTGATCTCCTTTAAAATTGGCTGGTTTGATCTCCTTGCTGTCCAAGGGACTTTCAAGAGTCTTCTCAAACACCACAGTTTGAAGGCATCAATTCTTTGGTGTTTTGCCTTCTTTACAGTCCAGCTGTTATAACCATACACGACCACTGTGAAGACTATAGCCTTGACTATATGGACCTTTGTCGGCAGAGTTAATGTCTCTGCTTTTCAACACACTGTCTAGGTTAGTCATCGCTTTCCTGCCAAAATAATCGTCTTCTGATGTCATGGCTGCAGTCACCGACTGCAGTGATTTTGGAGCCCAAGAAGGGGATCTCTGTCACTACTTCCACATTTTCCCTTCTGTTTGCCATGCAGTAATGAGGCTGGAAGCCATGATCTTAGCTTTTTAAATATTTAGTCTTAAGCTGGCTCATTCACTCTCGTCCTTCACTCTCAGCAAGAAGCTCTTTAGTTCCTCTTCACATTCTGCCATTAGAGTGGTATCATCTACATATCTGAGGCTGTTGATGTTTCTCCCGCCTATCTTGATTCCAGCTTGTAACTCATCCAGCCTGGCCTTTCTCATGATGTACTCAGTGTATAGCTTAAACCAACGGGGTGACAACAGATAGCCCTGTCGTATTCCTTTCTCGATCTTGAACCAATCAGTTGTTCCATACAGGGTTCTAACTGTTGCCTCTTGACCTACACACAGGTTTCTCAGGAGACAGATAAGATGGTCTGGTATTCCCATCTCTTTAAGAACTTTCCACAGTTTGTCACGATCCACATGGTCAAAGCCTTTAGTGTTGTCAATGAAACGGAGACAGATGTTTTCCTGAAATTCCTTTGCTTTCTTGATAATCCAGCAAATGTTGGCAGTTTGATCTCTAGTTTCTCTTCCATTTCTAAACTCAGCTTGGGCATCTGGAAGTTCTTGATTCATATAATACTGAAGCCTAGCATGCAAGATTTTAAGCATGACCTTACTAGCACGGGAGATGAGTGCAACTGTCAGAAGGTCAGCACATTCCTTGGTACTACCCTTCTTGGGACCTGGGATGAGGATTGACCTTTTCCAGTCCTGTGGCCGCTGCTGGGTTTCCAGAGTTGCTGACATAATGAATGCAAAATCTTGACGGCGTCATCCTTTAGGGATTTGAATGATTCTGCTGGAATTTCATTGCATCCACTAGCTTTCTTAACAGCAGTGCTTCCTAAGGCCCACTTGGCTTCACACTCCCAAATGTCTGGCTCTGGGTGACTAAGCACACGATCGTAGTAATGTGGTTCATCAAGATCTTTTTTATACAGTTGTTGCATGTATTCTTTTCATCTCTTCTTGATCTCATTGTCTACTAGGTCTCTACCATTTTTATCCTTTATTATGCCATCTTTGGGTGGAATGCTCCCTTGATGTTTCCAGTTCTCCTGAAGAGATCTCTAGTCTCCCCCTTCTGTTCTTTTCTTCTAGCTTTATGCACTGTTCATTGAAGAAGGCCTTCTTGTCTCTTCTAGCTGCTCTTTGGAACTCTGCATTTAGTTGGATGTACCTTTCCCTCTCTCCCTTGCTTTTCGATTCTCTTCATTCTTCCACTATTTGTAAAGCCTCCTCAGATAACCACTTTGCCTTCTTGCTTTTCTTTTTCTTTGGGACGGTTTTGTTTGTCACCTCCTGTACAATATTACAGGCCTCTGTCCATAGTCTTTCAGGCACACTCTTAGCTAGATCCAGTGCCTTGAATCTGTTCGTTACCTCTACTGTGAATCCATACGGAATTTGATTTCAGTCATACCTGGCTGGCCTAGTGTTCTTCCCAGGTTTCCTTTAGTTGAAGCCTGAATTTTTCTGTGAAAATCTGATGACCTGAGCCACAGTCAGCTCCAGGTCTTGTTTTTGCTGACTGATTATAGTTCCTCCATCTTCAGCTACAAAGAATGTGATCAATTTGATTTCAGTAATGACCATTTGGTGAGGTCCATGTGTAAAGTCATCTCTTGTGTTGTTGAAAAAGGGTCGACAACATGAAGGATCCCCTTCACGGATCACTGCCTTGTCGTGGTGAAGGGGCTTGCGTAACTCAATGAAGCTATGAGCCATGCCATGCAGGGCCACCCAAGATGGACGGGCCATAGCAGAGAGTTCTGACAAAACGTGATCCACTAGAGGAGGGAGTGGCAAACCACCCCAGGACGCTTGCCGTGAGAACCTCATGAACTGTATGAAGGCCATATGCGCAGAGTGCATCTTGCTAAATGCCTGGGTGGGTGAATCACAAGCTGGAATCAGGACAGCTGGGAGAAATATTAACAGCCTCAGATATGCAGATGATACCACCCTAAGGGCAGAAAACTAAGAAGAACTAAAGAGCCCCTTGATGAGGATGGAAGAGGAGAGTGAAAAACTGGCTTCAAACTCAACTTAAAATCATGGCATCCAGGCCTATCACATCATGGCAAATAGAGGAGGAAAAAATGCAAACAGTGGCAGATATTCTTTTCTTGGGCTCTAAAATCACTGTGCTTCAAATTTCATGGTGACTGCAACATGAAATTAAAAGACATTTGCTCTTTTGAAGAAAAGCAATGACAAACCTAGACAGCATGTTAAAAAGCAGACACATCACTTTGCTGAAAAAGGTCTGTATAATCAAAGCTATATTTTTTTCAGTAGTCATGTATGGATATGAGAGTTGGACCATAAAGAAGGCTGACCACTGCAGAACTGATGCTTTTGAACTGTGGTGCTAGAGAAGACTCTTGAGAGTTCCTTGGACAGCATGGAGATCAAACCAGTCAATCCTAAAGGAAATCAACCCTGAGTATTCATTGGAAGGACTGATGCTAAAGTTGAAGCTCCAATACTTTGGCCACATGACGTGAAACATGGACTCATTTGAAAAGACCCTGATTCTGGGAAAGATTGAGAGCAAGAGGAGAAGAGGGCGGCAGAGGATGTGATGGTTGGATGGCATCACTGACTCAATGGACATGAATTTGAGCAAACTCCAGGAGAGTGAAGGACAGAGAATACTGGTGTGCTGCAGTCCATGGGGTCACAAAGAGTTGGACACAACTTAGCAACTGAACAGCAACAAAGAATTAAAAAGGTTCATAAAATGAAGAAGTTTCTGAAAATTTAAACTTCATGAGACTAAAACCTGCTTCATCAAATTAAAAACTTCCTAATATTGAAATTATAAAATTATTTATAAAATTAAAAATTTCTATTCCGGGAGACAGCTTATTCAGAAAACCAAAAGATGAACCACATCCTGGAAGAAGTCATTTCCAAAATACATATCAAATAAAGGCTCTGTACTCAAACTAGACCAAACAGCCCCATTTACATTTGGTAAAGGCTGAAAAACACACCTAGCCAAGGAATATAAACAGATATGTACGTAGATATTTTTATCAAGATATAATTTTTATATCTCTGTGTAGATTTTAACATCTCTGGGTAAATAGATATTTATATCTCTTGGTAGATAAATATATATATATATTCTATAAAATTAAAACTTCCATAAAAATAACTTTCATAAATTGAAAAACTGGCATAAAATTAATAACTTTCATAAAATTAATAACTTTCATAAAATTAATAACATTTATATTACTCAGTTCAGTTCAGTCACTCAATTGTGTCTGACTCTTCATGACCCCATGGACTGTATGTAGCACGTCAGACTTCCCTGTTCATCACCAACTCCCAGAGTTTACTCAGACTTATGTCCATCGAGTCGGTGATGCCATCCAACTATCTCATCCTCTGTTGTCCCCTTCTCCTCCCGCCTTCAATCTTTCCCAGCATCAGAGTCTTTTCAAATGAGTCAGCTCTTCGCCTCAGGTGGCGAAAATATTGGAGCTTCAACTTCAGCATCAGTCCTTCCAATGAACACCCAGGACTGATCTCCTTTAGGATGGACTGGTTGGACCTCCTTGAAGTCTAAGGGACTCTCAAGAGTCTTCTCCAACACCACAGTTGAAAAGCATCAATTCTTCAGTGCTCAGCTTTCTTTATAGTCCAAGTCTCGTGTCCACAACTGACTACTGAAAAAACCGTAGCTTTGACTAGACAGACCTTTGTGGCAAAGTATTGTCTCTGCTTTTTAATATGCTGTCTAGGTTGATCTTGGCTTTACTTCCAAGGAGCAAGCATCTTTTAATTTCATGACTGCAGTCACCACCTGCAGTGATTTTGGAGGCCCCCCCTCCCCCGCCCCCGGCAAATAAAGTCTCTCATTGTTTCCATTGTTACCCAGTGTATTTGCCATGAAGTGATGGGACTGGATGCCGTGATCTTAGTTTTCATATTACTCACTTCCATACAATTACTCACTTTCATGTGACCAAAAACTTTCCCAGAAAATTAAAAACTTCCTCAGAAAAAGAAAACTTATAAAAAAAACTTTCACTCTATGAAACATCTTATTCAGAAAATTAAATAATGAACCACAAACTGAAAGAGGCTATTTCCAAAACACATATCAGATAAAGGCTCTATACTCAAATCATACCAAACAGCTCCATTAGAATTTGGTAAGGATCGAAATACAAACCTGGGGGGAAAAAAAGGTAAATAGATAATAAATAAGGAAGGACTAGGGTCGGGTAGAGACAGCCCCTTGAGGCAGCTAACCCTAGGGCCTGACATTCCCACACCTGGTCAATGTCCTGAGAAAACCACCATCCACACAGGCAAGTGCCCCCCGCCTTCATTGCACCTCTACTTACAATAGACAGATTAAATCTTGAAAGAAATGTGGTGTCTATATTCAGCGGGCCATTACTCAGACATGAAAACTGCCACTGAAATTATGAAGCTATGCCACTGGTCACCACAAGGCTGAACCCTGGAGGATCAAACACTATGTGGGGTCAGCAACAGAGAAAGAAAATAGCAGATGATGTCCCTTCTTGGAAAGTTAAACAAAGAGATACTCTGGAAGTAATTTACAACACTAAAGGAGACTCAGAGCTTCAAACACACACACAAAAAAGAATCCAGGAAAATAAAAAGGAAAGGGCTAGGGATAAATTAGGAGGTTGGTACTAATGTATGCACAGAAACCTGCATCTGTGACAGATAATCCACTAGGATTGTCTCCTTCCTTCCACCTATGCACGTATCTCTAACATACCCACAGAAATCTGTATCTGTATCCACAAGGATTATCTCCTGCCTGCCTTCCTTCCTTTTGGCCTTTTTTCCATTTACATACACAAATACTTATCTCCACATATAAATACCTGTCACCATAATAGGTAATCCACAAGGAATATATCCTTCCTTCATTCCTTGCACATACACAAGAATTTGTATCTCTAATAGTTACTCCACAGGAAACTGATGTTCACCATAGAGAATTTTATTCCACCTTGTTCAATAACCTCTATGGCAAAAGGATCAATAAAAAGTGCAAACATGCTGTGTGATTATGTCATAACCGAATCCGTCCGTTGCACACGTTGCAATGAAAGGAGGAAGAGAGGAATAGGTTTTTCCCGTTTCCTTTCCTGAGAACAAAGAAGATAAAGAGAACAGTGAGCAGGCCTGAACATTCCTAGTTGTTTTTTTACTTTAACTGCTCCTGACTCTGCAGGTCTGTAACTAAATTTGCTTTGTTCCTCCCTAACTCTGCAGGAGCTACAATTCACATTTTTCTTTAGACTCGATGCTAAACACATCTCTCTGCTTACAACACCCTTCCCCTTGCAGTCATACATCAGAAAGTAGGCCACAGAGCCACTGAAAGCCCAGACACAATTACTGAGTTACTGACCCCAGCCTGTGACTGTCTTTGAAACCATCAAATGAAAACATCTCCTGCCATATTAATAAACAAGAAATATCACCACCATCAGTGATTTCTGGCCTCCAAATGTGAATGAGGGCTCCCCAAACTGCGATCCAGGGGGTGTGGCCACCCCCTCCCATGGTGATTGCTGAGGGGCTGGGGGAATGCAAGAAGCAAGAAGAACAAGGAAACACGATTGGCCCCAGACAGCTGAGGTCACGGGAAAGGAGTGGAGGCAGTGACCCCGAGGCTGCACCTCCCCCACACAGAATGCTGGATGCCTTAACCTGATAGCTGATCTCTGATGTGCAGACTGCCTGCTCCCTGCGTTGCAAACCTGTATATAGCCTGACTCACCCTCTGCCTCCTTGGAGCAGTTTTCTCAGAGCTACTGAGATGCTGTCTCCAGAGCTTAGAGTCCTAAACATTCGCACCAAATAAAATAACTCTACTTTGAGGTTGTGACTATATTTTTTAGTAGACAAAACAATGCACGAGGAAGAAATCAAGATCCTGTCGCCTTTGCCCCTCATCTCATGTAAGCCCTGGACTCCTCATGGAGCGGGGGCGCAGTTCTTGAGGCATGAGACCACTGTGTTCCGCTCTCTGATGGCTGAGAATTAAAGCCACCTTTCTATTTCCTCCAAACTCTGTCTCCGTGTTTTCCATTCAGCTTTGGTGGGCAGAGAGGCCAAGCTTTTGGCCAGCAACACACTGAGGACAAGCACAAAACTGCAAATTGACTAGACTTCAACATAGCATTGGTGTGAGATTATAGAAAAGGAAAGAAAAGTAATGCCTAGTTTATTCCCTCCCACCTGCTGGACTCAGGATGCTATTTGATCCTGGGAACGTGATTAGGCTTGAATTCCAGGGCTGGGCTAGTGTGGAGTCCAGACAGCCAGGCAGGATGCCCTTCATTGAGATCTGTTTCAATCCTGTACTGTCTCTGGTTTTCTCTGGCTGAGACCAGAATCCCTAGTGCAACCCACTGATGGTGGCCTGACCCTCTGGGCTTGAGGGCAAGAGTAAAGTCACCAAGTATCCAGGGCCCTGGTGCTGGGTCCCCAGTTGAAGCCTCCTTCCTGAGAGTGCAGCCTCCTAGGCACCTCAGCAGGGAGCGGTGCCCCAGGTAGGCATGAGCCTGGAAGGGAGGGGTGAAGCTTTAGGGGGGAGAAGCAGTGAGACCCAGGGCCTTGGGGGTTTGCTCAGTCACACTCCACTCAAATTTATGGCCCAGGAAGTTGACCTTCCTTAAGGCTCTGGTTGCAGGTGGAACCAGGGTTGGGCATGATGAAGTGCTGCCACCATTTGGACATTTCCTGTAACTACAACTTGCCCACCGGTGTTTACTGGCACCTGTGTGGCTATTAATGACCGCTGCCCTCTGGAAAGGTCTTGGGATGAGTATTGCAGAAATCAATTCCAAAGATAACTGCCTTTCAAGAAGCAGCTTGCAACAGGTAAAATTTCCTCACACCCTTTAGGAAAAAAAACAACCCGGATGGCCTCAGGACAAGATGCTCCACATCCCTAAATATTACAGGAGGAATGCCGATCAAAACAACAAGAAATCAAATCCCAGAATGTCCATCCTCACAAGCCGACAAATAATAAATGTGGGAGAGAGCTGGGTAAAGGGGGAACCTCCCTGCATGGTCAGTGGGAATGGACGCTGGCAACAGCTGCTAGAAAGGACAGCTTCCCTATGCCAGAAAAGAAAAAAAAAACTTTCCAGAAAACTAAGCCTAGGATATTGATTTCCCACACCTGAACCTAAATCCTGAGAAAATCATCATTCAAAAAACACATGCACCCCAATGTTCACCGCAATGCTACTTCCAATAGCCAAGATGCAGACTCAATAAAACATCACCGACAGATTAAATCTTAAAGAAATGTGGTACACATATACAATAGGCTGTTACTCAGATATAAAAATTTCCACTGAAATTATGAAATTAAGCCACTGGTCACCACAAGGCTGGACCTTGGAGGATCATACACTAAGTGGATTTAGCAACAGAGGAAGAAAATAGCAGATGATGTCCCTTCTAGGCAAAGTAAAAAAAAAAAAGAGAGAGAGAGAGAGATACAGTGTAAGTAATTTACAACACAAAAGGAGACTCAGAGATTCATACACAAAGAATTGCAGGGAAGAAAATGGAAAGGGCTAGGGATGAATTAGGAGGTCGGTGCTGACGTATACACAATCTGTATCTGTATTAGCTAACCCACAAGGATCATCTCCTTCCTTACGTTCTTCCGTTTATGCTCATATACAGAGAAACAGTTGTCTCTAACATATACATAGAAATCTGTGGCTGTAATAGATAATCCACAAGGACTATCTCCTTCTTTTCCTTGAACATGTACAAAAAATGAGTATTTCTAATGAAGAGTCCAGAGGGACCTGATATTCAGCACAGAGAAGTTTATGAACTTTGTTTAATAAAGTCTATGGCAAAAAAAATTTTTTAAGTACAAATATGCTGTGTGTATCTGTCATAAGTAAATCAGTCCATTGCTCACTGAGTGATAGTTGCTCAGTCATGCCTGACTCTTTGCAACCCCATGGACTGGAGCCTGCTAGGCTCCTCTGTCCATGGAATTCTACAGGCAAGATTCCTGGAGTAGGTTGCCATTTCCTTCTCCAGTGCATGAAAGTGAAAAGTGAAAGTGAAGTTGTTCAGTTGTGTCTGACTCTTAGCGACCCCATGGACTGCAGCCCACCAGGCTCCTCCATCCATGGGATTCTCCAGGCAAGAGGACTGGAGTGGGATGCCATTGCCTCCTCTGGGGAACCTTACTATTAAGAGACATTTCTAAGTATAAAGACAGGTCAACTTAAAAAGTATCAGCAGATACATGCTTGACTTTATCTTATAATCTATAGACAATACATTAGAATATGTAATGAATCCATACACCTTTTCCAAAGGAATACCCTAGACACAAGTAGCAATAAAGTTATAAATGACAGTCATCAATCAGATGAAATAATTTAGATGAAGCTTTTCTCTCTCGAAGACATGGGGACTGGGCAAGCGGTCAGGAAGGAAATACAATGTGCTTTTAACTTTGTATGAAAAATAATGTTGCTGATAATAATGCTGTTCCACGTTGCTGAACACAGTTCTGTTTTTGTCAAATAAATCCTCTACTTCAAATTGCTGTCCAAATGCTTTATTAAACTCTGCTTCTGGCCTTTGTTTTGGAATCTGTCACTTTTGTTGCCACCTCCTGATCGCTGTCCCCTGAAGCTTCCACTTCTTTCCTGCTGTCCCCTGACACCTCGGTTGCCCTCGCACTCTCCCCTGAAGCCTCGATGGCCTTCTCACTGTCCTCGGAAGCTGGGATATCCTTTCCGTGGACCTTCTAGCTCTGGTTGCTCTGTGGCCACAGAAAGCGGCCAGTGCGTGAATCATGCCACTTTTCCTGTACTTCTGCTACTGATGCAGTAGGGATATCAAAGCAAACACCCTGCTTTCCTTTGAGAAAGACCATTCCCTTCACTTTGGAATCAATATCCTCACCCAGCTGCCTTTTAAGTTCTTTCCAAGCATAGCTAATGTTTGGCATTTCAACTGAGCACCACAAGGTCATGGCCACAGAGCCTGCTTCGGAGTTGATCAAGGAGCGCTGGTCTACCGACACGGCCCCGGAAAGGCGGGCCAGGGCTGCAGCCAGGGCTTCTGCAGCGCCCTCTCCGCAACCAGCTGCTCGGCTGACCGCTTGAAGTGACCAGTCGCAGTGGGAGGCACCGAGTCCAGGAGCCTGATGGCATCTTTGCTAGAAGCTTTAATTATCTCTGTTGCAGAAGGAACAGCTATTTGTTTAAATTTAATTCCTGCTTTTTGCTCCACTTGGGCTGACTGGTATTCTTTGTGCTGGTAAAAGCAGATGCAAACCCCGGTCCTCTCGGCTCTACCTGTTCACCCATAACGATGAATGTAGGATTGCACATGCTTTGGTGGAGAACTTTGAACAACCAGATCGACCTTGGGGATATCTAACCCATGTGCAGGAACATTGGTTGCAACCAAAACTCCAAAATCACCATTTCGAAAACCTTTCAGGGTGATTTCCCTTTGCTTCTGTGGAAGTCTCTGTGTAATGACTGGGCATCCTGTCTTACAGCCACATTCTGTGACAACTCCTGGACTTTATTCTTCATTTCGCAAAATATGCTAGTGTGCCCTTGATAACCACTGTACACGCAGGTCACGTCTCCAGTAACTGCTGTCCTCTGAGTCCCATGGCACTTGATAGCCAGATGCTCTAGAGTTACTGCTGTTTTCTGCGTCCTTTTACCAGTCAGGCCCACTTGTTCTTATGTAGATTTCATGTATTTTGTAGCAACATTATACACCCAATAGGGGCAAGTTGCAGAAAAAAGCAATGTTTGGGGATTGTCTTCTGAATCTTTCTTGTATGTCACACATAAAATGTCTTCCGCTTGATCAGGAAAGCCCATATCCAACATCTGGTCAACTTCATCCACGATAACATGCTTAAGTTTGGTGAGATCTAGCTTGCCATTCTGCAAGTGGTCTTTGACACGACATTTCTCCGTAAAAACAAGCCACTGCCAAGGTTTTTTGTGATGTCACTGAAGTCTCTGCTTACTTGACTTGCCAACTCCCTTGTGGGTGCAAGAACCAGTACCTGAGGGGCATGACCTCTCTTCCAGTCTTGCAGTTCTCCAAGAAATTTCTCAACCAAAGGGATAGCAAAGAAGAATGTCTTTCCAGTTCCTGTCCACACCTGTACAATCAAATCCTTCTCAGTATAGACATAGTGAAACGTCTTTGCTTGTATAAGAACCAGGAAGGTCACCCCACAGGCTTTGAGAAGTTTAATAGTTTCTTCAGATATGGGAAAATTAGAGAAAGCTCCTTCTTTTTGCTCCACAGTCATTCCCTGTCTAACTCACTGTTTTCTTCACTGGCAGCTTCCTTGGAGTTGGAGTCAGGTCCAGAATCAGGGAATCCATTCTTGAGGTTGGGGCTTTTCTCTCAAATTTCTCCATTTATTTCTTTTTCTTCCTTCATCTTTTTGGGCTTAGGTGCACCCAATTCTTCCTCAGAAGGCTCTTCATTTTTTTATCACTTTTTTGGTTTTAAGAGGAACAATTGTCTTTTCACAGGCGTCCTTTGATTTTTTTGAACCTTGGTTTTAGGAGAAATAATGCCATCTTAGGATGGCTCCTCTTTTTTGACTTTTTAGATTTAGGAGAATTCACGTCAACCTCAGAAGGCTCTCCTTTTCTTTTTAACCTTTTTAGCTTTGGGAGAAATCATTTCTTCCTTTTCTTCTGGTTCCTCTTCAGTCTTACTAGATTTTGGCTTCTCTTTTTTACCTTTCTTCTCATTTTGCTTTCACGGTATCTCCATTTCTGCCACGGCTGCGTCTGACTCCAAATCTGCTTCACTATGAAGTTTCCCTGGCATCACTCACACAAGCTGTATAGGCCGACCAGTCTCAGTTGCTCACTGAGGACAAGCACAAAACTGCAAATTGACTAGACTTCAACATAGCACTGGCATGAGACAAAATAAAAGGAAAGAAATATAGTGTTAGTTTATGCCCTCGACCTCTGTGACTTGCTATCCCCTCCCTGGACCCTGAGTAGACTCAGTCCCAGGGCTGGGGGTGGGGCCCACACAGCCGTGCAGGGTGTCCTGCACTGAGGCTCCTCTTAAGCCTGTACTGTCTGGTTTTCTCTGGCTGGGGCCAGACTCCCTAGTGAACCCCAGGAATGGTGGCCTGACTCTGGATACAGGGTAAAGTCACCAAGTATCGAGGTCTCCGGTGCTGGGGTCCCCTGTCCTTCCTGAGAGTGCAGCCTCCTAGGCACCTCAGCAGGGAGCGGTGCCCAAGGAAGGCATGAATCAGAAGGGGAGGGGTGAAGCTTTAGGGGGAAGAAGTAGGGAGACTCAAGTCCTTGGGTGTTTAACAGCCCAGGAAGCCGACTTTCCCTAAGGCTCTGGGTGCAGGTGCAACCAGTTGAGCAGGAATAAGTGCTGCCGCCTTGTGGACATTTCCTATAACTAAACTTGCCCACCAGTGCTGACTGGCACCTCCAATTCAAAAGGCCTGTGGGGCAGTTAAAGACAGCTGCCCTCAAAAAAGGTCCTGAGGCAGGTATTGCAGAAATGAGAGCCAAACACAACCTATGTTCAAGGAGCCAATTTCAAAGGTCAATATTCCTCACATTCTTTAAGGAAGGAAAGAAAGAAAAGAGAGAAAAAGAACCCAAATGGCCACAGGCCAAGATGCTCAGCATCCTGAAGTATTACAGGAGTGACGCTGATCAAAATGACAACAAGAAATCAAATCCCATTTGACAGAATGGCCATCCTCACAGTCTGCAAGCAGAGAAGAGAGCCAGGAGATGACGGAAACCCCCTTCATGTTCCCTGGGAACAGACATTGGCAAGTCTCTTGAAGGGATAGCCTGCACAGGGCAGAACAAACAGGTCAAGAGAACTAAATTAGAGCTAGGATTCTAATACTCACACCTGGGCCTATATTACAAAAAAAAAAATCATCACTCAAAATGACACATGAACCCCAACCTTCCCTGCAGTGGTACCTCCAACTGCCAAGACACAGACCCAAGAAAAGGTGCACCGACAAATTAAATCTTAAGGAAATGTTGTACATATATACAAGGGGCTATTACTCAGACTTCAAATATCACCAATAAAATTATGAGATTATGCCAATGGTCCCCACAAGCATGGACCTCGGAGGAAAATACACTCAGTGAAGTCAGCAACAGAGGAAGACAGAATAGCAGATGATGCGCCTGGAGGGCGAAATTGAACAAAAGAGATACAGAGGAAATAATCTGCATCATAAAACGACACTGAGATTCAAACACAGTTCAGTTCAGTTCAGTCAGCTCAGTCGCTCAGTCGTGTCCGACTCTTTGCGACCCCATGAATCGCAGCACGCCAGGCCTCCGTGTCCACCACCAACTCTCGGAGTTCACTCAGACTCACGTCCATCGAGTCTGTGATGCCATCCAGCCATCTCATCCTCTGTCGTCCCCTTCTCCTGCCCCCAATCCCTCCCGCATCAGAGTCTTTTCCAATGAGTCAACTCTTCACATGAGGTGGCCAAAGTACTGGAGTTTCAGCTTTAGCATCATTCCTTCTAAAGAAATCCCAGGGCTGATCTCCTTCAGAATGGACTGGTTGGATGCCCTTGCAGTCCAAGGGACTCTCAAGAGTCTTCTCCAACACCACAGTTCAAAACCATCAATTCTTCGGCGCTCACCCTTCTTCATAGTCCAACTCTCACATCCATACATGACCACTGGAAAAACCATAGCCTTGACTAGACGGACCTTTGTTGGCAAAGTAATGTCTCTGCTTTTCAATATGCTATCTAGGTTGGTCATAACTTTTCTTCCAAGGAGTAAACGTCTTTTAATTTCATGGCTGCAGTCACCACCTGCAGTGATTTTGGAGCTCAAAAAATAAAGTCTGACACTGTTTCCACTGTTTCCCCATCTATTTCCCATGAAGTGATGGGACCAGATGCCATGATCTTCGTTTTCTGAATGTTGATCTTTAAGCCAACTTTTTCATTCTCCTCTATCACTTTCATCAAGAGGCTTTTTAGCTCCTCTTCACTTTCTGCCATAAGGGTGGTGTCATCTGCATATCTGAGGTTATTGATACTTCTCCTGGCAATCTTGATTCCAGCTTGTGCTTCTTCCAGTCCAGCGTTTCTCATGATGCACTCTGCATAGAAGTTAAATAATCAGGGTGACAATATACAGCCTTGACGTACTCCTTTCCCTGTTTGGAACCAGTCTGTTGTTCCATGTCCAGTTCTAACTGTTGCTTCCTGACCTGCATACAGATTTCTCAAGAGGCAGGTTAGGTGGTCTGGTATTCCCATCTCTTTCAGAATTTTCCACAGTTTATTGTGATCCACACAGTCAAAGGCTTTGGCATAGTCAATGAAGCAGAAATAGATAGTTTTCTGGAACTCTCTTGCTTTTTCCATGATCCAGCGGATGTGGGAAATTTGATCTCTGGTTCCTCTGCCTTTTCTAAAACCAGCTTGAACATCAGGGAGTTCACGGTTCACAGATTGCTGAAGCCTGGCTTGGAGAATTTTGAGCATCTAGCATGTGAGATGAGTGCAATTGTGCGGTAGTTTTGAGCATTCTTTTGCATTTCCTTTCTTTGGAATTGGAATGAAAACACAAATATTCCAAAAAAAAAAAAAAAGAGAGAGAGAAAGTTCCAGGGATGAATTAGGAGGTTGTGACTACTGTATACACAGAAATCTGTATCTGTAATAAATTATACACAAGAATTATCTCCTTCCTTCCTTCCACACATGCACTGAAATGTGTATCTCTAACGTTGTTTGGTCGCTAAGTCGTGTCAGAAAGTTTGCAAACTCCTTGAATGGTAGCCTGCCAGCTTCCTCTGCCCATGGCATTACCCAGGCAAGTATACTGGGATGGGTTGCCATCTCCTTCTCCAGGGTTTCTAACATACCCGCGGAAATATGTATTGGTATTAGCTAAGCAACAAGGATTATTTTCCACCTTCCATCCTTCCTTCTGTGCACGCATCTAGAGGAATATTTCTCTCTATCATATACCAAGAAATCTGTAGCTGTAACAGAACACCCACAAGGACTATCTCCTTCCTTCGTTTCTTGCACATGTACAAGGAAACTATACCTCTAATAAATGTTCCACAGGGATCTGATGTTCAGCACAGAGTACTTTATTCGACCTTGTTCAATAAACTGTGTGGCAAAATAATCAGTAAAAAGTACTAAAGCCCATAATATATGTGTCATAGCTGAATCAGTCCATTGTACACTGTGGACAAAGACAAAACTGCAAATAGACTGGACTTCAAGATAACAACAGCATGAAATAAAGGAAAGTAATGTCTAGTTTATTTCCTCCAATCTGTTTGACTTAGGATGCTATCTGAATCTTGGTAGCTGAATAGGCTTAAACCAGGGATGGACGTGGGTGGTGTCGAGATAGCCGAGCAGGTTTGCCCTGGCTGGGACCAGAATCCTTAGTGAACTGAAATCCGGATGGCCCGACCCTCTGACTTGGAGGAACACAGAAAACTGCCCAGATCGCAGGTCTCCCCGTGCTGGGGACCCCAGCTCAAGACTCCTTGAGAGTGCAGCCTCCTAGGCACCCCAGCAGGGAGCACTGCCCAAGTACAGCATGAGGCTAGAGGGGAGGGGCGAAGCTTCAGGGGGGAAGAGGTGGTGAGATGGAAGGGCTTGGGTGCTTGCTCAGGCACACCCCACTCTAATTCACATCCCAGGAAGCTGACTTTCCTTAAGGCTCTGGTTGCAGGTGGAACCAGAGCTGAGCATGAAGAAGTGCTGCCGCCTTGTGGACATTTCCTGTAAGAACAACTTTCCCACCAGCGCTGACTGGCACCTGCAATTAGGAAGGCATTGCAGGGAGAAATATCAATCACCTCACATATGCAGATGACACCATCCTTATGGCAGAAAGTGAAGAGGAACTAAAAAGCCTCTTGATAAAAGTGAAAGAGGAGAGTGAAAAAGTTGGCTTTAAGCTCAACATTCAGAAAACGAAGATCATGGCATCTGGTCCCATCACTTCATGGGAAATAGATGGGGAAACAGTGGAAACAGTGTCAGACTTTATTTTTTTGTGCTCCAAAATCACTGCAAATGGTGACTGCAGCCAATTAAAAGATGCTCACTCCTTGGAAGAGAGGTTATGACCAACCTAGATAGCATATTGAAAAGCAGAGACATTACTTTGCCAACAAAGATCCGTCTAGTCAAGGCTATGGTTTTTCCAGTGGTCATGTATGGTTGTGAGAGTTGGACTGTGAAGAAAGCTGAGCGCTGAAGAATTGATGGTTTTGAACTGTGGTGTTGGAGAAGACTCTTGAGAGTCCCTTGGACTGCAAGGGCATCCAACCAGTCCATTCTAAAGGAGATCAGCCCTGGGTGTTCTTTGGAAGGAATGATGCTAAAGCTGAAACTCCAGTACTTTGGCCACCTCATGCAAAGAGTTGACTCACTGGAAAAGACTTTAATGCTGGGAGGGACTGGTGGCAGGAGGAAAAGGGGAAGACAGAGGATGAGATGGCTGGATGGCATCACCAACGCGATGGACATGAGTCTGAGTGAACTCCGGGAGATGGTGATGGACAGGGAGGCCTGGCGTGCTGCGATTCATAGGGTTGCAAAGAGTCGGACACGACTGAGCGACTGAACTGAACTGATGGGGATGTTAAAGCCAGCTGCCCTCAGAAAGGTCCTGCGGCAGGTATTAGAGATAAATGCCAAACACAATCGACTTTCAAGAAACCAATTTCAAAGGTCAATTTTCCTCATACCCTTTAAGGAAAGAAAAAAGAACCTAAACAACCACAGGACAAGATGCTCAGCATCCTGAATCATTACAGAAGAGATGCCGATCAAAACGACAACAAGAGATCAAATCCCATCTGACAGAATGGCCGTCCTAACTGTCTGCAGCAGTACGTGGAGGGGAGAGCCGGGAGGCGATGGAATCCCCCTTCGTGTTGCCTGCGAACAGACACTGGCCAGAACAAAACAGTCAAGAGAACTAAAGCTAGAATTCTAATACCCACACCTGGGCCTACATTTGGAAAAACCTCCATTCAAAATTACACATGCAGAAAAAAACAAAAACAAAAACAAAATTACACATGCACCTCAGCTTTCACTGTAGTGGTACCTCCAACCGCCAAGACTCAGACCCAAGAAAAAGTCCACTGACAGATACAATCTTAAAGAAATGTGGTACATATATACAAGGGGCTATTACTCAGTCTTCAAATATCGCCACTGAAATTATGAAATTATGCCAGTGGTCCCCACAAGCATGGACCTTGGAGGAAAGCACACTAAATGAGCAGAGGAAGAAAATAGCAGATGATGTCCCTGGAGGGAAAAACGGAAAAAAAGACATACAGAGGAAGTAATTTATAACATAAAAAGAGACTCAGATCAAACATGAATAATTGTTAAAAAAAAAAAAAAAAAGAAAGTGCCAGGTACATATTAGGAGGTTACTACTACCTTATACATAGAAACCTGTATCCGTAATAGATAATCCACAAGGGCCTGATTTTTAGCACAGGAATTCTATTCAGCCTTGTTCAATTATATTTACGGCAAAAGAATGGATAAAAAGAACAGATACGCTGTATATGTATATATGTCTTAACTGAATAGTGGACTGTACACTGAGAATCACAAAACTGCAAATTGACTATACTTCGACATAGCATTGGCATGAGATTAAAGAAAAGAAAAAGAAAAGTAACGCCTATTATATCCCCCCGACCTTGCTGACTTGCGCTACTATTCGCTCCCTGGACCCTGAGTAGACCAGAGTCCCAGGGCTGCACTGGGGTGGGGTTGAGACAGCCAGGCAGGGTCCCCTTCATAGAGATGCCTCTTAAACCTGTACTGTCTGTTTTTTTCCGGCTAGGACAAGCATCCCTACTGCACCCAAAGATGGTGGCGTAGTCCGCTGGCCTCGAGGATACAGGGTAAAGCTCCCAAGTATCCAGGGCCCTGGCGCTGGGGTCCCCTGCTGAAGCCTCCTTCCTGAGAGTGCAGCCTTCTAGGTGCTTCAGCAGGGAACGGTGCCCCAGGTAGGCATGAATCTTGTGGGGAGGGGTAAAGCTTTAGGGGGAAGGAGTAGTGAGACTCAAGCACTTGGGTGTTTGCTCAGACATAGGCCACTCTAATTCACTGGGCCAGGAAGCCGGCCTTCCCTAAGGCTCTGGTCGCAGATGGAACCAGAGTCGGGCATGCAAAAGTGCTGCCGCCTTGTGGACATTTCCTGTAACTACAACTCAATCTTTTGTGCTTACTGGCACCTCCAATTCACAAGGTCTGTGGGGCTGTTAATGACAGCTGCCCTCAGGAAAGGTCCTGGGACGGTTATTGAAGAAATAAATTCCAAACACAATGAACTTTCAAGAAGCCAACTGCAACAGGTAAATTTTCCCCACATCCCCCAAATCCCCAAACGGCCACAGGACAAGATGCTCAACATCCCCAATTATTGCAGAAGGAATGCCGATCTAAAAGACACCAAGAAATCAATTCCCACCTGTCAGAGTGGTCATCCTCACAAGTCTACAAACAATAAACAAGGGAGAGAGCCAGGCGGAGAGGAAACCCCCCTACGCGGTCAGTGTGAATGGACACTGGAAATAGCCCCTAGAAAGGACAGTCTCCTCAGGGCAGAAACTAAAGCTTCAGGGGCTCAGCCCATGGCCTGACATACCCACACCTGGGCCCATATCCTGAGAAAACCGCCAGTGAAAAAGACACAGGCACCCCATCATTCGCTACAGAGCCAAGACACAGAACCAGCCAGATGTCACCTGACAGATTAAAGGTTAAAGATGTGTACATACATACAATGGACTATTACTCAGTCATGTAAAATGGCCACTGAAATTGTGCCACTAATTGTCACAAGGATCGACCTTGGAGGGTCATAGACTAAGTGAAGTCAGTTGGATGGAGAAAGACAATTTTGCCTTATAGGCAAAATACAAAAAGAGATACAATGGAACAAATTTACAACAAAAATAGTGACTCTTGAGAATTCAAATACAAGCAGAAGTTCCCCCAAAAAAGTGAAAGAGCAAGGATGAATTAGGACGTCAGGGCTAAGATATACACAGAAATCTGTATCTATAATAGAGAACCCAGAAGGGTATCTCTTTCCTTCCTTCCTACTATACACAGAAATATCTCTCTCTCTAGACACTCAGGAAGGGCCTGATGGTCAGCACAGGGTGCTCTACTCGACCTTCTGCAGTAACCTCTATGGCAACAGGATCCAGAAAAGAACAGATATGCTGTCTGTATGTGGCATAAGTGAATCAGGTGGCTGCAATCTGAACACAAGCACGAAACTGCAAAGTGACCCTACTCCAAGACAGCACAGGCACGAGACTAAAGAAAAGGAACAGAACAGCAGTGCCTAGTTTATTCCCCACGACCTCCCTGAGTTGGGCTGCTCTCCCATTCCCGGAGCCTGAGCAGGCTTGAGTCTCATGTCTGGACTGGGCTAGAGTCGAGGCAGCTGGGTCGAGACGACCACAATTTTAATAGACACGTAACCTGCGATTTCGGCCCCACTAGGTACAACAGCCAAGACAGGAAAGCAAGCTAGTTGTAGAAGCACAGACGAATGGATTCAGACAAGTCCATGTGCACAGCGGAATATTTCTCAACCATAAAGAGGCAGGAAATAATGCCACGTCCAGCCTCAGGAAAGACAGTGGAGACGATCATTCCAAGTGAAGTGAGGGAGACGAGGAAAGACAAGTATCAGATGATATCACTTCTAGGTATAAACTAAAGAGGGATACAAATGAGCTTATTGCCTGGAGACACAGGCTCCCAGACTTAGAAAAGAAACTTCCGGTCACCAGATATAAAGATGTGGGGCGTGGAGAAATGAGCTGCTTCAGACTAAGATATGCACACTACTATTGATAAAGTAAGAGACCAAGACCCACCAGGTAACACAAGGAAACTGATTCCACACGCTGTATTAATCTATGAGGGAAAAATCCCCAACAAATCATATATACATCCATGTAAAAGCGAAACAATTTGTGGTAGAAGGAAAAGCAAAAAACAAAAAACCCACAAGACTGTAATTCACTGCATTATGCTATGCTTAGTCGCTCAGTCGTGTCTGACTCTGTGCGACCCCATGGACTGTAGCCCGCCAGGCTCCTCTGTCCATGGGATTCTCCAGGCAGGAATACTGGAGTGGGTTGCCATGCTCTCCTTCAGGGGATGTTTCCAACCCACAGTTCAAATGATGGGATGAAAACAGAAAAAATGAAAAAGAAATTCTGACTCTATTTCCCTCAGGAAATACTGAGTTGGGCTGGCGTCATATCCCTGGAGCCTGGCTGGTTTGGGTCCCAAGGATGGAGTGTCCTGGGGCTGAGGGAGCTGGAAGCATGTAGCAGGCAGTGTGTCTCCAAAATGGACCTGGAGTGTCTGTTGCCCCCTGGAGAGCCCCCAGCCTCCAGAGACAGGCAGGAGAAATTAAGAGATTGGAATTAACATGTACATATTAGTATATATCAAATAGATAATTTAAAGTACTCACTGAATAGCACAGGAAAGTTTATTGAACACACTATAATCACCTATATGCGAAAAGAACCCGAAAGGGAATAGATAAACGTCTATGTGTAACTGAATCGAGTTCCTGTAACCTGACACAAACACATCAGAAATCCACTGTATTCCAATAGAAAATAACAAGAAATTTACAGACCCCCCCCTCCCCCTCGACGAAGAGAGAGAGAGACAACGCGGCATGAAGTACTGCTGCCGCCTTGTGGCCAGTTTCTGTAATAACACCATGCACAGCTGTGCTGCTGGGAATTGAATATTCACAAGGATTCCGGGGCTGTAAGTAAAAAACAAGTGCCCTCCAGAAATGTCCTTTGTCATCGAAAGAGAACCCAAAACAAGACAGGCGTTAAAGAAGCCAATTTCAAGATGTAAGTTTAAATCACACGTTTTTTAAAAAATCACATGAAAAGATGTCAACATCACTAAACATTAGAGAAATGCAATTTTAAACTACACTGAGGTATCACATCACACCAGGAGGAATGGCCGTTGCCAAACACTCTGCAAACAATGAGTGCTGAGAGGGTGTGCAGACAAGGAAACCCTCCTCCACGGAGCTTGGGATACAAATGGGGAACACCCACTCGGGAGGATACCGTGAGGATCCCTTCAACCATGAAAATGAGAATGAAATTAGAAAACATCCTAACACCAAACACAAAATAAACACCAGAGAGCATAAATATCTAGATGTAATGACGGATACTATGAAATCCTTGAGAAAAATATAAACAGGACACAATCTGACATAAAATGCAGCAAGTCCTTTATAGGTCCCTCTCCTAGAATAATGAAAAATAAACCACAAATCAGAAAGTGGGACTGAATTAACCTTAAAAGCATTTGTATACCTAAAGGAAATCCTCAAGGAAAGGCAAGGAAAATCCTCAAAATCAGTTCAGTTCAGTTGCTCAGTCATGTCTGACTCTCTGCGACCCCATGGACTGCAGCATGCCAGGCCTCCCCATCCATTATCAACTCCTGGAGCTTACTCAAACTCATGTCCATCGAGTTGGTGATGCCATCCAACCATCTCATCCTCTGTTGTCCTCTTCTCTTCCCACCTTCAATCTTTCCCAGCATCAGGGTCTTTTCAAATGAGTCAGTTCTTTGCATCAGGTGGCCAAAGTATTGGAGTTTCAGCTTCAGCATCAGTCCTTCCAATGAATATTCAGGACAGATCTCCTTTAGGATGGATTGGTTGGATCTCCTTGCAGTCCAAGGGACTCTCAAGAGTCTTCTCCAACACCACAGGTCAAAAGCATCAATTCTTCAGTGCTAAGCTTTCTTTATAGTCCAACTCTCACATCCATACATGACCACTGAAAAACCATAGCTTTGATTAGACCGACTTTGATGGCAAAGTAATGTCTCTGCTTTTGAATATGCTGTCTTGGTTGGTCATAGCTTTACTTCCAAGGAGCAAGCATCTTTTAATTTCATGGCTGCAGTCACATCACATCTGCAGTGATTTTGGAGATCCTCAAAATAAAATCTCTCACTGTTTCCATTGTTTCCTCAAGTATTTGCCATGAAGTGATGGGACCAGATGCCATGATCTTAGTATTCTGAATGTTGAGTTTTAAGCCAACTTTTTCACTCTCTTCTTTCACTTTCATCAACAGGCTCTTTAGTTCTTCTTCACTTTCTGCCATAAGGGTGTATCATCTGAATATCTGAGGTTATTGATATTTCTCCCAGGAATCTTGATTCCAGCCTGTGCTTCATCCAGCCCAGCGTTTCTCATGGTGTACTCTGCATATAAGTTAAAGAAGCAGGGTGACGTACTCTTTCCCCAATTTGGAACCAGTCTGTCATTCCATGTCCAGTTCTAACTGTTGCTTCTTGACCTGCATACAGATTTCTCAGGAGCCAGGTCAGGTGGTCTGGTATTCCCATCTCTGTAAGGATTTTCCACAGTTTGTTGTGATCCACACAGTCAAAGGCTTTGGCTTTGTAGTCAATAAAGCAGAAGTAGATGTTTTTCTGGAACTCTCTTGCTTTTTTGATGTTCCAGCGGATGTTGGCAGTTTGATCTCTGGTTCCTCTGCCTTTTCTAAATCCAGCTGGAACATCTGGAAGTTCACGGTTCATGTACTGTTGAAGCCTCAACGTGGAGAATTTTGAGCATTACTTTGCTAGCGTGTGAGATGAGTGCAATTGTGCAGTAGTTTGAGCATTCTTTGGCATTGCCTTTCTTTGGGAATGGAAGGAAAACTGACCTTTTCCAGTCCTGTGGCCACTGCTGAGTTTTCCAAATGTGCTGGCATATTGAGTGCAGCACTTTCACAGCATCACCTTTTAGGATTTGAAATAGTTCAACTGGAATTCCATCACCTCCACTAGCTTTGTTCATAGTGATGCTTCCTAAGGCCCACCTGACTTCGCATTCCGGGATGTCTGGCTCTGGGTGAGTGATCACACCATCGTGATTATCTGGGTCATGAAGATCTTTTTTGTATAGTTCTTCTGTGTATTCTTGCCACCTTTTCTTAGTATCTTCTGCTTCTGTTAGATCCATACAATTTCTGTCCTTTATTGAGCCCATCTTTGCATGAAATGTTCCCTTGGTATCTCTAATTTTCTTGAAGAGATCTCTAGTCTTTCCCATTCTGTTGTTTTCCTCTATTTCTTTGCATTGATCACTGAGGAATACTTTCTTCTCTCTCCTTGCTATTCTTTGGATCTCTGCATTCATATGGGTATATCTTTCCTTTTCTCCTTTGCCTTTCACTTCTCTCCTTTTCTCAGCTATTTATAAGGCCCCCTCAGGCAACCATTTGGCCTTTTTTGCAAAGGTTTCTTTTTCTTGGCAATGGTCTTGATCACTGCCTCCTGTACACTCTGAGGAACCTCCGTCCATAGTTCATCAGGCACTCTGTCAATCAGATCTAGTCCCTTGAATCTATTTCTCACTTCCACTGTATAAGCATAAGGGATTTGATTTAGGTCATACCTGAATGGTCTAGTGGTTTTCCCTACTTTCTTCAATTTAAGTCTGAATGTAGCACTAAAGAGTTCATGATCTGAGCCACAGTCAGCTCCCCGTCTTGTTTTTGCTGACTGTATAGAGCTTCTCCATCTTTGGCTGCAAAGAATATAATCAATCTGATTTCGGTGTTGACCATCTGGTGATGTCCATGTGTAGAGTCTTCTCTTGTGTTGTTGGAAGAGGGTGTTTGTTATTACCTGGGTGTTCTCTTGGCAAAACTCTGTTAGTTTTTACCTGTTTCATTTTGTACTCCAAGCCCAAACTTGCCTGTTACTCCCGGTATCTGTAGACTTCCTACTTTTTCATTCCAGTCCCCTATAATGAAAAGGACATCTTTTTTGGGTGTTAGTTCTAGAAGGTCTTGTAGGTCTTCATAGAAACGTTCAACTTCAGCTTCTTCAGCATTACTGGTTGAAGCATAGACTTGGATTACTGTGATATTGAATGATTTGTCTTAGAAACAAACATTATTCTGCTATTTTTGAGATCAGGAATAAATTTTTGAAATAGGAAAAAATATTTGCCAAGGAAGATACCCAGAAGGGATTCATCTCCAAAACCTAGGAACAGCTTGTGCAACTTAATATCAACAATACATACAACTAAGAACAAAATGGGGAAAGATTGAAATGGTTATTTATCTCAGGAAGACCTACAGATTGTACTTAGGCACATGAAACTATTCTCAGCATCACTAATTATTAGAAAAACACAAATCCAAGTCCAAGGAGCTAATCACTCACATTGGTCAGAATGGTCATCTTAAAACATCTTAAAGAATAAATGCTAGGACGTCCCTGGTGGTGCAGTGTGAAGAATGTGCCTGGCAATGCAGGAGAAGCAGATTGAAACCTTGGTCTCAGGAGATTCCACATCAGTGGGGCCACTAAGCCCCCATGCGCCACAACTGTGGACCCTGTGCCCTAGAGCCCCCGGACTACAACTGCTGAGGCCTCCTGCCACGACTCCTGAAGCCTGGTGCTCCAGAGCCCGCTTTCTGCAGCCAGAAGCCACCACAAGGAGGAGCCTCATTCTACAGTGAAACTACAGAGTAGCCCCGCTCACTGCAGATAGAGAGAGCTGGATTTCTGCAACTGAGGCCCAGTGCAACCAAAGACAAATGAATAAGTAAAATTATTTAGAAAAGAATAAATGCTGGAGAGGGTGTAGAGACAAGGAAACCCTCCTGAACTGTTGATCACAATGTACATAGGTCCCTTCAGTAGGGAGAACAGTATGGAGAGTCATTTGAAAAACAACATAGAAGTACTTTAAGACCCAGGAATCTAAATCCAGAAAAAATAAAAAAATGTAAAGGACACCCCTGCAATCATAGCCCAAAGATGCAACAGCCAAGTCTGGGAAACAAGCTAATTGTAGAAATTTCAGATGAATGGATACAGATGATAGGGTACCTATACACAATGCAATATTTCTCAGCTATAAAGAGGTAGGAAATAATGCCAAGTGCAGTCACAGAAAAAGAAATTAGAGATGATCATTCAAAGTGAAGTAAGGGGAGACGGGGGCTCAGGGCGCGCGTGCGCGCGCTGGGGCCGGCACCGGAAGTGTGTGGTTGCCATGTAATATCCTGGCCGCGCGGGCTCGCGAGGGTCTGAGGCGGCTCCGGGGCGGGCGGGGCTGGCTTGAGGGCGGCGGAGGCCGTGCCGTAGGCGCCCGTTGAGGCGCCCGTTGAGGCGCGCTGGGGGTTGGTGGCGCCCGGAAACCGTCGCCTGCGCGGTCCCTCCAGTTCGCTGTGTCCGGGCGGCAGGCCCGACGGCGGGAGGCAGCATGTCGGTGGCTGGGCTGAAGAAGCAGTTCTACAAGGCGAGCCAGCTGGTCAGTGAGAAGGTCGGAGGGGCAGAAGGGACCAAGCTTGACGATGACTTCAAAGAGATGGAGAAGGTGGATGTCACCAGCAAGGCTGTGACAGAAGTGTTGGCCAGAACCATTGAGTACCTGCACCCCAACCCAGCCTCTCGGGTCAAGCTGACAATGCTCAACACGGTATCCAAGATCCGAGGGCAGGTGAAGAACCGCGGCTACCCACAGTCGGAGGGCCTGCTGGGCGAGTGCATGATCCGCCATGGGAAGGAGCTGGGCGGCGAGTCCAACTTTGGTGACGCCCTGCTGGATGCCGGGGAATCCATGAAGCGCCTGGCTGAGGTGAAGGACTCCCTGGACATTGAGGTCAAGCAGAACTTCATCAACCCTCTGCAGAACCTGTGTGACAAGGACCTGAAGGAGATCCAGCACCACCTGAAGAAGCTGGAGGGCCGCCGCCTGGACTTTGACTACAAGAAGAAGCGGCAGGGCAAAATCCCCGACGAGGAGCTGCGTCAGGCCATGGAGAAGTTTGAGGAGTCCAAGGAGGTGGCGGAGACCAGTATGCACCACCTCCTGGAGACTGATATCGAGCAGGTGAGCCAGCTCTCTGCCCTGGTGGACGCCCAGCTGGACTACCACCGGCAGGCCGTGCAGATCCTGGATGAGCTGGCTGACAAGCTCAAGCGAAGGATGCGGGAAGCCTCCTCACGCCCCAAACGGGAGTATAAGCCCAAGCCGCGGGAGCTCCTGGACCTCGGAGAGCCTGAGCAGTCCAACGGGGGCTTCCCCTGTGCCGCGGCCCCCAAGATCACAGCTTCATCATCTTTCCGATCTTCTGACAAGCCCATTTGGACCCCCAGCAGGAGCATGCCACCCCTGGACCAGCCGAGCTGCAAGGCCCTATACGACTTCGAGCCTGAGATCGATGGGGAGCTGGGCTTCCATGAGGGCGACATCATCACGCTGACCAACCAGATCGATGAGAACTGGTACGAGGGCATGCTGGACGGCCGGCCAGTCAGGCTTCTTCCCCCTCAGCTACGTGGAGGTGCTGGTGCCGCTGCCCCAGTGACCACCCCTCCGTCCAGATCTCTGCATTCCACACGGCCAGGGCAGTGCTTGTGGCCGGTCCAGGGGCAGCAGGGTCCCCGTTTACACTAGCACTCACCGCCAAGGGGCTCCCTTCCCCACTCCGCATGGCCATCTTGGGGCTGGGCAGTGTTCCCCATCTTGCTGCTCTAGACTCTGCCCCCGGCCTACCCGCTCGCCCCAGGAGGCTCACACTAAGGTGCTCTTAGAAACACTAACTCCTACCCCTTTCCAGGGATGGGTGACTCCAGGTGGACCTCCTTCTCTCCCCCCACCTCTTTCTCACACACACAGATTCAAACACACATTCTTTCCCACACACATACATGCACACTCACATCCTCTCATGTCTCCATCCAACATTCACACACATGTGCACATGTCCTCTCCCACCTCCATCCCTCACAGCCCAGAGACTTAAGGCTGGGACTGAACGTTGGTGTGATGGGGTGGTCTATGCAAGACACCCTGGCTGAGACTTACCACCCTGCTTTTAAATCCCCTTCCAGGGTCCCCTGGGCCCATGAATGTCTACAGATGTCACCTCCCTGGAAGGGCCTCGCCCCTTCCCTCTGGCTGGGGGCTCACGAAGAGACAAGGCTGGGTGTCTCAGAGGCCAGGGCCCCCAAGGACAGGCCATCGCCCTCCTGCAGGGCACTGAATCCCACACACTCATGCCCACCGCCCCATCTCCAGCCAAGCACAGGGAGCATCTCTCTCTGGCACAAGCTGCCATGACCAGCATATAGTGCGTGTACACATACACACACATTTACAGACACACACGGGACCATGGGGGCCCAGCCTCCACTATGTGGAAGGTCAAGCACAAAGGCTTTGATAAGTGAATGTTCCTGAGCCCTGGTGCTGGAACCCCTGGGGAGTCCCAGGCAACTCCCTGTCCCAAGCCAGCCATCACACCCTCTCTGGACAGTGGCTCAGGCATCTCCTCCACACCAAGGTAGGCAGCTGCCCAGGCCAGCAGGGGACCCTTGGCCTGGCTCACATTCCTTTCCTCTGGTGACTGATAAAGCCCCCAAGGACATCAGGCCCCCCTTCTCGTCCCTGAGGCCCCCTGGTTAACCAGCATCTGGAGGAGGCACAGATGTCATAGCCTGGGGAAGATCCAAATGTAATCCTGATGTTTTTTTGAAAAAGTATTAAATGTCTCTTTCTACAAAAAAAAAAAAAGTGAAGTAAGGGAGACAGGGACAGACAAGGATCATATGATATCACTCCTAGGTGTAATCTAAAAATGGATGAAAATGAACTTCTTTTTTAAATAGATACAACCTCATAGACTTAGAAAAGAAACAACTGCTCACCAACATAGAAGGCTATCGGTGAGGGAGAAACGAGCTGCTTGAGACTAATATATATATGCACAGTGCTATTTATAAAGTCACCAGGACCTACTGTGCAACACAAGGAAACATATGCAACACTATGTGATTACCTACACATAAAAAACCGAAAAATAATGTATATACATCTGTGAAGTGAATCAAGTTATCCTAGATAACAACCCACATGATTGTAATTCACCTATTTACTCCAGTTCAAATTATAGGATAAAAACATTAAAAAGAAAAATAAGAAGAAATGCTGACTCTATTTCCCTCAGGCCATAGTGACCTAGGCTGCTGTCACATCCCTGGAGCCTGACTGGCTTGGGTCCCAAGGCTGAGTGTCCTGGGGCTGAGGGAACTGGGAGCATGTGGCAGGCAGTGTGCCTCCACAAAGAACCTAGAGTGCCTTTGCCCTCTGCAGAGCCTCCAGATACAGGCATGAGAAATTAGGAGTTTGGAGTTAACATATACATATTAATATATAATCAAAAAGATGATCAAAAATTAATTGCTGAAAAGCAGAGGGAAGTTTATTGAACATACTGTAATCACCTATATGCAAAAAAGAACCTGAAAGAGAATGAATAAATATCCATATATGACTAAATTGAATTCCTGTACATCGTAAACAAATACCACATCAGAAACGACTCTATTCCGATATAAAATAGCAACGAAATTACAGATTAAAAAAAAAAAATTGTGGCATGAAGAAGTGCTGCCACCTTGTGGCCATTTTCTGTGATTACATGATGAAAAGTTAGGCCGTTGGGCCTTTAACATTCACAAGGATTCAAGCTCTGTAAGGAAAAAACACAACATTTGAGGTCTTAGGATTGGACATCCAAAAAGAATTCAAAACAAAGCAGGTGTTCAAGTGGCCAATTTCAGGTGGTAAGTTTAACTCACACCCTTTAAAAAAATCACATTAAAATATGTCACCGTCACTAAATATTAGAGAAATGCAAATCAAAATTCCAATGAGGTATTTCCTCATATGATTCACAATTGCCATTGTCCAAAAGTCGACAAACAATAAATGCTAGAAAAATGTGGAAAAAAGGAAACCCTCCTACACTGTTAGTGAAAATATAATTAAATTAGTAATAGACTATGGAGAATGGTGTGCAGGTTTTTAAAGAGATGATAATGAGAGTGTAATTAGAATACCCCCTGGTGCATGCATAAACATAAACTCCAAATAAAGACCTAAATAAAAGGACGGATATAATGAAACTCTTGAGGAAAGGAGCAGAACACACTTTGACATAAAATGCAGCAAGTCCTTTTCCAACCCACGTCTTAAAATCATGAAGAATAAAACAAAAATAAATTAATGGGACCTGCTGCTGCTAAGTTGCTTCAGTTGTGTCCGACTCCGTGCGACCCCAGAGATGGCAGCCCACCAGGCTCCGCCGTCCCTGGAATTCTCCAGGCAAGAACACTGGAGTGGGTTGCCATTTCCTTCTCCAATGCATGAAAGTGAAAAGTGAAAGTGAAGTCACTCAGCTGTGTCAGACTCTTTGCGACCCCATGGACTGCAGCCCACCAGGCTCCTCCACCCATGGGATTTTCCAGGCAAGAGTACTGGAGTGGGGTGCCATTGCCTTCTGTGTGTGTGTGTGTATGTTATAAACACTAATATTTATCAAACTGATAATCAAATAGGCCCTACTGAATAGAACAGGGAACTCTACTGAAAAACTGTAATAACCTATATAAGGAAAAAACTGGATAAAGAATAGATATACTTCTATGTAGAATCAAATCAAGTTCCTGTACCAACAAGACAGTGGAAATCAACTCTACTCCCCTGTAAAATAAATAAAAATTAAATTACCTGAGATTGGTGAAGGGGAAACCAGACAGTGGTGACCTATGAATTAGCATGTGATATGCTATGATATTAATATGACACCTCCAAACATTTTCACTCAGCAGAACACAGAACAGCAACCCACTCAAAGGTGCCTGACCTCAAGTGAATGCGACAAGGTGCAGAGAAGGAAAAGGACCACAGGTTAATCAGGGCAACACCCTCAATTCAGAAACTGGGAATCTCTGAGGAGACAGGACACACTGGAGGTAAAGAGCAGATATGGGGTCTCCGGGTACAGGAACCTGACCCATGTGGATGGGGGTGAGCCCACACAATCCCCAGACCTGGGGTGCCATGACCCTTGGGTAGGTCACCAGGTCTCTGCCAATTGGGCCCCTAAAGTGGAAGCAAGTGTGTTCCTATAGCCCCCTGGGATGGTAGGAGGAAGTGTAAGGTCAGTCTCCTCTCTTCATACTTGTCCCAGTGAAGTCTTCCTCTTTTCCCTTTGGTTCTGTGTGATATTAACTGTTTCTACAGCTGTCATGATAATGTTGAACACACCACCTTGGTTCTGGCAGGCTCGGTCCTTTCTTGTTCCACTGAAGTGTTGAGAAAACATGCCAGATGCAGGGCTGGGAGATGAGGGGCAGGTCTGGTCTGTCCTGAGTAGGGACAGTTGCCTGGAAGGAGATCACAGCAGCAACCTCACCTGCTACCCATTGGCCTTTTGTCTGATCTATGTGCCCTGCAATCAATTCACCAGGTGAACCTACCTCCCTCCCGCCATGCTTGTGCTGGTGAATTGGAATAATTACCAGGTAGCCACCTGAGGAGTCTCCAGGAGCCTCAGGGAGGGTGAACCTCATGGGGGTAAAGGGGCAGACAGGCACAGGCCTGTATAAAGTGAACACCGTAAAGCATGAATTCCTAAACAAGTGAAGCGCCCCTGTATTCTTCCCTTTTTCCTAGTTGTCTGTGTGTGGTCTCTCTCTACACATGATCCTGACCCATGCAAATGAGGTGAGACTCACACAGTACCCAGACCCCTCACTTGGGGGGGTCACACATCCCCTCTGTCAGGACAAGGACACCGTGGCTGTGGTTGGCAGTTCCCAATGTATAAAAAAGCCAGGTTCCTGCGACCTCCAGGGACCCTAGAAAGAAGTCTAGGGTCAGTCTTTTCTCCCCTCAATTGTCCATGAGAAGTCAGGCCCCTCCTGTTTTCACTTTGGTTCTGTGTGATTTTTGCGGCTTTGAAAGCTCATGCTAGAGGTGAACACACTACCTTGGTTCTGGCAGGCTTTGTCTTTCTGGTCCCGCTGAGGTGCTGAGAAAACAGGAGAGCTGGGCTGAGAGACGAAGGGCAGCTCTGTTCTCTTCGGAGGAGAGAGTGGACGGGAAGGAGAGCACAGCCGCAGCCTCACCTGCTGCCCATTGACTTTATGCCCGATCCCTGTGCCCTGGAACCAATTCACCAGGTGAACCTGCCTCCCTATTCAACCTGAATGTGCTGGAACATTGGAATGATTACCAGGTGGCCCACCTGAGGGGTCTCCAGGAGCCCCAGGGAAGGTGAATCTGGCAGGGGACAGACTAGGAGCCCGACCGCAGCACTGACCCCCGGGAGGGCCAGGGAAGCCCACTCAGAGGGAGAGCACAGTCACCCAGAGAAGCCTACCCAGCCCCAGAGCCCAGACATCTGAGCGCTAATGCTCAGACGCAGGCACGGAGTTTCCAGACAGAGGCCAGGCCAGGCCTGCACCCGGGTCTCCATGTTCCAGTGCACAGAGTACAAGGTCAGGGCTAAATCCCACTGCAGAAAGCGCACAGTCTCATCTAAACACAATCAGTGTGGACAGGACTTGGAGAGGTCTAAACCTACAGTGTAGATGGAACTTGGTCAGGTTCAAACTAGTTTAAGGCTGGTCTCCCAGCAGGCACAGGTCACACATATGCAGGGTCTCTCATCGTTGGACGGGGGGCTCACCCTCGTGTGGGAACTAGGATGTACATTTCTTGAAGAAGAAAGCATCACTGGGCTCCACACTGCACCCACATCAGGAAACTGAAACGATCTGTGTCATTACACATTTCAGCAGGCAAAACAACAGTGTTATCAATTTCTCTGGCCGCATGATCATCAGGATGGAAGGGAGACCCAGGAATTTTTTAGAGTGCAGCCCAGTGTCCTATAAAGATACACCGGAAGTGGCCTGATCACAGCATTCCAGGCCTCCAGCAGGAGGCGGCCACACTGGAAGTCTTCTGGAAAAGTACCTTCTTTATTAGAATAGAAATATGTTGTTGAAATTGCAAGCATTCTAGTTATTATTTGCAAACCTAAAATATTCTTAAAATCTTGGCACTCTGATCATTGTGTTTCCCACTGGTTCCTTTGTATTCAGATTTTCTGGGTAGAAATAAGCCATCATTTCAAATTAGTTTCTTCTAATTCTGTTTTGTTGTTATATGAATGGAAGATCATATTTGAAAAAAATATAAAAATTTTCCCACAAACAATAGTGACTCAAAGAGCCCATAAGGGGCATGTACTTTGTTTTCTAAGAGTTTCATTTTTCTTCTTGAAGATACCGAACAAATAGGCCTCCTGGTTTTTTTGCTTCTCTGTTCCAACTGAGCTGAAAATTTAATATTTCAAGATATAACAGTTTTTGAGTTTTGAAATATCATACCAGGGTAACAGGGGTTCAAGGAAGTGGAATGCTCCTATGCTATTGGCAGGCAAACCACATCCTTAAAATAAAGCTTTTGGATGTTGGTTAAAGTATGTGCCAGAATATTGTGTGAAGTGTTTCTCAGTTGTGTCTCTTTGCAACCCCATGGACTGTATCCTGCCAGGGTCCTCTGTCCATGGGATTCTCCAGGCAAGGATACCATTCCCTTCTCCAGGGGATGGTCCCAACCCAGGGATCGAGCCCAGGTCTCCTATATTGCAGGCAGATTCTTTACCATCTGAGCCACCAAGGAAGCCCAGAATATTGTGCAGACCCAAATTAAAACTATCTAAAATCACTGGCAGGGTCACCACCTTTGGGCATGAGGATGCCTTGTGGCAAATTCCCCACAACAGCAGCCTTAAAGGTTTTGCTTTTGAGTACTTAATATTCACAAAAATTGCTGGGCTCTAAATGACAATCCCAAGAAATCTCCAGAGTTAAAGAATAAGAAATGCAGGGAAGATCCCACATGCCACGCAACAACTAAGCCTGTGTGCCACAACTACTGAGCTTGTACTCGAGAGCCTGCAAGACACAAGCACACAGCCCAGGCCCTGCAACTCCTGAAGCTCATGTGCGCTAGAGCCTGTGCTCCACAGCAACAGAAGCCACTGCATGAGAAGCCCACCCGCTGCAGTGAAGGCCCTGCACAGCCCAAAATAAACAAATAAAACATTTCTTGTGAATTATTCACCAGGCTTGTTCCAATTCCACAAGGACTTCACCACAGTCACTAGGAGGAGAAATATCACTGGTTTTCCATGTGCTCCTATTTTGGCCTCTTCACTCAGAATATGAATCTTTTCTTTCAAATCCATCACAGCTGCATTTATATTATCTACCTTGAGAAAAGGAAATAAGCAAGAACACATCTAAGATCATAAAAATACCATAAAATACCATAAAATGGTTCTTTGTGCAGAACCATTCTTTAACCATCACAAAAATCAGCTTAATATTTCTAGAGACCAAAAAGGAGGTTGCTAAATTTTCCTAGGTGAAGAATGACATGCTTCAGAATTTTCTCCATTAGTCAACATTTCTCCTTATGACCTAAATGATGTCTGCTCCACTTCCTAGCATGTTCTTGTGGCAGCACTATTGATGATTCTTCACAAATTATTCTTCTTAAGAGCCTTGGGTTCCTCCTTTATAAGAGGGAGAGGAGGTCTGCCATATAAACGGCCAAGAGATCAAAACGAGATAACAGATAAGAAGCTCTTAGCACAGTTGATAGAAGGTACTCGACAAATATGAGTGATTCCCTGATCTCCAAACCTCCCTTCTGCTAAACTCTCTGGTTATTACTCATTTTGGCCATTCAGTGCGGCATGTGGGATCTTAGTTCTCCGACCAGGGAACTGTGAGCATTTCTAGGGAGTTACTGGGTATGAGGGTGGGTTTGTGCTTTGCTGTGCTTAGTCACTGAGTCGTGTCTGACTCTTTGTGACCCTATGGGATGCAGCACGCCACTTCCCTGTCCTTCACTATCTCCCAGAGTTTGCTCAAACTCATGTCCATTGGGTCGATAATTTCATCCAACCATCCCATCCTCTGTTGTCCCCTTCTCCTCCCACCTGCAGTCTTTCCCAGCATCAGGGTCTTTTCTAATGAGCCAGTTCTTCACATCAGGTGGTCAAAGTATTCGAGCTTTACCTTCAGCATCAGTCCTTCCAGTGAATATTCAGAGTTGATTTCCTTTAAGAGTGACTGGTTTGATCTCATTTCAGCCCAACAGAATCTCATGAGTCTTCTCTAGCACTGCAATTTGAAACCATCAATTCTTCGGTGATGACTGGCTCTAAACTTTGCAGTCTGACTGATAGGTATATCAGTTAAAGTTTATATATAAATATATGCATGCATGTTAAGACAGTTACTTCAGTTGTGTCTGACTCTCTGTGACCCTAGGGACCATAGCCTGCCAGGCTCCTCAGTCCATGGGATTCTCCAGGCAAGAGTTATTGTAGGTGTGTATAGGTGCACATGATGTCTGCTGTATGCATTATTTGCTTTTTAAGATGTCTTAGCAATTTTTCCATGTCAATAAATAGAAGTCAACTTTTAACCTAGTACATAGTACCCTAAATAATTATTTCATAGAAATAAACAAGGTGACCTAATCATTCCCGTAGTAATAAAAATTTGGACTATAAGAAGGGAAGTGTGCTCTTCCCAATGGTTCAGTGATAAACTATGCTTCCCTGGGGTTGCCTGTTGAACAAGAGTTTAGTGTGAGTTTGTAGAAAACACTCCACTGGCATCTGAGACCACATGCACACAGCAGGGATTGGCGGAGACAGATGTAAATATACTAGAGTGAAAAGAGACCAGCAGGAGTAACAGTAGAAATATTTGAAGAGATATCTGATCTTACATAATTGAAGAGAAATATGAGTTCTCAAATTAACAGTACACTTGAGAATGAAGCAGGATTAAGATAAACCAATACTGATACATGTAATAGAAAAACTGAGTAACATCAAAGATACAAAGACTTAAGATACAAAGACTTATCTTAAGAGCTTTGCAGGGCAGGAACAGAGGCCCAGACATAGCGAATGGGCTTGTGGACACAGTTGGGGGAAGGGAGGGTGGGACGAACTGAGAGAGTAGCATTGACATATATACACTACCATGTGTCAAATAAATAGCCAGTGCAAAGCCGCTGTATGATGCAAGGAACTCAGCTCAGTGCTCTGTGATGATCTAGAGGGGTGGGATGGGTGTGGAGGGTGAGAGGGAGGCTCAAGAGGGAGGGGATACATGTATGCATACAGTTGATTCGCATTGTTGTATAGCAGAGATTAATACAGCATTGTAAAGCAATTACATTCCAATAAAAAAAGAAAAAACTATAAAGCAAACATTTTCCCAGTTGCTGATGATAAAATATAGAGTGAACTTGTGGTTCTGTCACTCAGTCATGTCTGACTCTATGCGACTCCACAGACTACAGCATGCCAGGCTTTCCTGTCCTTCACTATCTCCTGGAATTTGCTCAAACTCATGTCCGTTGAATTGATGACACCATCCAACCATGTTATCCTCTGTCGCCCCCTTCTCCTCCCGCCCTCAATCTTTCCCAGCATCAGGGTCTTTGCCAATGAGTTGGCTCTTTGCATCAGGTGGCCAAAGCAGTGGAGCTCCAGCTTTGGCATCAGTCCTTCCAATGAATATTCAGGATTGATGTCCTTTAGGATTGACTGGTTTGATCTCCTTGTAGTACAATTCAAAAGCATCTGTTCTTTGGTGCTCAGCCTTCTTTACAGTCCAACTCTCACATCCATACGTGACTACTGGATAGCTTGAGCTGGCCCAACCAAATCTTTGTGTATCACTTCATGTTGTTCATATGTGTACCTGATCTCAAGGCCATCTTCAATATGCTTAATTGTATGCTCTGTATAATAGTAAAATGCCTTTAAAACTTTATTTTAAAAAATATTTAGATAATGTCATTGTTCTTATGGGGACATAATACATGATTACTAATTGGATTGGTGCCTAATTATTCTCATTTTAAAGATGTAGAGTCTGATGCACAGAGTGATTAATTTTCGAGGTCATGTGGAATCCATGAGTATAATTGGTGAGATATTTTGAGTTTCTCAGATAAGTAATATCATGGAAAAAAAGACCCCTGCTTATACTCCTCCCCCCCAAAACATAACTAAATGACAACAAAATACTCAAAGGAGATATAGCAACCAATGGCAATATGTGCCTACTACTGGGATTTTAATTCAAACACAGACACTATAACAAACTTTACTATCTATTAGATATTTCATGATATTAGAGGATTACCATTAATTTTGTCTTAGGAGCCATTATGATTTTGTATAAATATGTAAAAAATGCAACAAACACAAACATACAACTAAATTATAGATGAAATTACATAACGTCTAGAAATGGCTTCACAGTAACATAAGAAGGAGTAAATGTGATGTGATGGAGCGAGTGTATATCAAAAGCAATAACCCTAGTACAATCATGAGAAAAATCGCAGACAAATCTCAGCTGAGGGACATTCTACAAAAAAACCAACTAGTAATCCTGAAACATATCAAGGCCATTCCAAACAAGCAATGCCAAGAAATCATCACAGTCAAGAACAGCCTCAGGAGACAAGGTAACTAAACCTAATGTGGTAGCTGGATGGGATCCAGGGCATAAACTAAGAAAACCTGTATAAAGTATGTTTTAGTTGATAATAGAGTATCAATTTGGCTCATTTACTGTGACATAGGTACCATACTATTAATAGTAAAACATTAATATTAATAATATATATTTTTAAAAGAACCTAAAGAGATTAATAACTGTTTGTAATAAGTGAACCTTGTTTGGGTCTTGATTAGAACACATCACCTATAAGGACATTCATGAATCAATCTAGTAAACTTGATAAATCTGTGTATGATGCTGAAGCTCCAATACTTTGGCCATCTGATGTGAAGAGCTGACTCACTGGAAAAGACCCTGATTCAGGGAAATACTGAAGACAAAAGGAGAAAGGGGCAATGGAGGATGAGATGGTTAGATAGCATTACTGATTCAGTAGACACGAATCTAAGCAAACCCTGGGAGATGGCGGAGGATGGGGCAGCCTGGTGTGCTGCAATCCATGGGGACACAATTTTTCAACTGAAGAACAGTGGGCTCTAGCAAGTTTCTGTTGAATGCACTTCCACTTTCCTATGAACAAGAGTTTTAAAGTGGTCATCAGAGCATTCCTTAATCTTCTCCCATTTTACCTTATCTTCTAGAAACTTCTTAAAGCATTTAGTGTGTGGAAGGCTCTCTCAGTTCCCAGTGCTCCTGTAGATTTCCCCTAATTAAAAAAAAAAAATTTATCTGCTTCTACTGGGTGGAATTCCTGCTTTCTTCCTTCAAATCTTTATTCAAAAGTTAGAAGCTTATGAGAGAATTCTCAACATTAACAGTCACTGATTATCCTTGAGCCTTTCTTTTCTTAGCTGCAAAGTGGAAATCACCCTGTAAAGCTGTCGTCAAGGTGAAAGGGGGTGTGGCATGGGTTGGGATATTAAGATTGACATGTATACATAAGTATGTGTACAATAGACAACTAATGAGAACCTACTGTATGGCACAAGGAACTCTACTCAAGGCTCTCTGGTGACCTAAATGGGAAGGAATTCCCAAAAAGAGGGGATATATGTATACATGTAGCTGATTCACATTGCCGTACAGCAGAAACTAACGCAACTCTGTAGAAGCAACTATACTTTAATAAAAAGTAAAAAAAAAGATTTAGTAATGGCATGTATGTTGAGTGCAGCACAGAGCCTGGAGCATGTTAGTCGCTCAGTCGTTTCTGACTCTTTGCGACTCTATGGACTATAGCACACCAGGCTCCTCTGTCCATGGAATTCTCCAGGCAAGAATACTGGAGTGGGTTGCCATTTCCTTCTCCAGGGGGTCTTCCTGATCCAGGGGTAAAACACTAGTCTCCGTCACTGCAGGCAGTCTTCACCATCTGAGCCACCAGGGAAGCCCACCTGGAGCATAGTGGAAACCTAAAAAACGACAACGGTTTTATTGTTGTATCTCTAATGGTATTATTTAAACCTCACCATGGAAGCATGGCTAGAAAGGTAGGAGTTTAGCAATTATTTGTAAAAAAAAGTATATTGCAAATTTGTTTACTATATAACAGAATTATATAACAGATATGCAACGTGTGCTCTAACTACAAATACAAATAAAATTGTGAAAATGCCTCTTTCTAAAAAGCATACGAATCTAATTAACATGCCACAGTACTCAATCAACAGTGTAGAATTTAACTCTGGGTGTTTGCATTTATTGCAGTTGGCCATGGATAAGGTAAGCAGCCTGCAAGGTCCAGAAACATCAGGAAGCAATATACTTTCTTTACAGATTCTCTACATGAATCAGGTCAAGTCTTGAAAAATAATTTCAAAACGATTCTAATCAAGCTTTCAGGCTTAAGTTGAAATAATGTTAGTAATGGTGATGATGGCCATAACAATAGTTCATATATAACTGCTAAACTCCAAACTTTCTAGCCATGTGTCCATGATGAGGTTTTAATAATACCATTACAGACACAATAAAACACAGTTGCCGTTTTCAGGTTTCCACAATGCTCCAGGCACTGTGTAAACTCAACATACACAGTCACTAATTCGTTTTCATTTTTATTGGAGCTCCCTGGGAAGTAGGCTGACTGCTGAGGGAGACCACTCTGTATGATTGGAATTCATGATCCCAGCCTGATCACAGGAAGGATTAAATGTTAGCACTATCTTTCTTGAGATTCAACAAGGAAGACAAACTAGAGCTAATTATGATCAGTCTTATTAAATTTCTACCTTGCTAATTTGGAAACTGTGATAATGCAGACCTGGTATATGTGAAAGACAATTAAGATATATGATTCTGTGCTGTCAAGTGGAAATTTTCTATTAACTGTGCACCATTGGATGATACAGACCAATCATTCACGTGTTTATTGTTTAGTTGCTAAGTTGTATCTGACTCTTTTGCAACCCCATGGACTGTAATCCGCCAGGCTTCTCTGTCCACAGGATTTCCCAGGCAAGGATTCTCTACCACTATGCTACCAGGAAAGCCCCTTATGTGAGTTTATCATCTCTCAATTTTGTGCACTTATTTTTTACAGATTTTCTTTTTTTGGTATTGTTCATCGGTAAAGAATCCATGTGCTGATGCAGACTTGGGTTCAATCCCTGGGTTGGGAAGAACCCCTGGAGAAGAGAATGGCAACCCACTCCAGTATTCTTGGCTGGGAAATTCCATGGACAGAGGAGTCTGGCAGGCTACAGATCGAGGGGTCTCAAGAGTCAGGACACAACTTATCAGCTATCTTCATTAGATTTGTTACAATATTGCTTCTGCTTTGTGTTTTGACTTTTTGGCCATGAGACATGTGGGATCTTAGCTCCCTGAACATGGATGGAGCCTGAACTTCCGGCAGTGGAAGCTGAAGTCTTAGCCACTAGACTACCAGGGAAGTCCCTGTGCACTTATTTTTGACTCCTAAGTGCCATGTGCTTCAGTGTTATAAAGGTTCACCTCAGGCTGAAGGAATAATACTTATGTGCCACAAAGCATGAGTGGTTTATGGAGAGAGGTTCATGAGGGGACCAACAAGGATGCAGCAGGGGTGGCTTACAGAAGGGGTGTCAGTCTGTGCTGCACACGTCTTGGGAAGATGACCAAAATTCCAGAGCAGAGAGCTGAGCTGGTGAAACTCAGAGTCCCTCTGCAGGGATGATGTGGAAGCAACTCTCAGAAGTATGGCTCTAGGGTGCATCTGGATGGCCAGGGTTTAAGTACATACACACTGCTGATACTGTGTATAAAACAGAGGGTGGCTCAGCTGGTAAAGAATCTGCCTGCAATGCAGGAGACCCAGGTTCCATCTCTGGGTCAGGAAAATCCCCTGGAGAAGGAAATGGCAATCCACTCCATATTCTTGCCTGGGAAACCCCATGAACAGAGGAGACTGGTGGGCTACAGTACATTGGGTTCCAAGAGTTGGACACAACTAAAACGACTGAACACCATATAAAATAGGTAACAAATGAGATAACCTGCTGTACAGCTCAGGGAACTCTACTCAATGTTCTGTAGTGAACTAAATGTTAAGGAAAATTTTAAAAAGGGCATATATATATATATACACACACATACACACACATATATAAATACATGGGCTTCCCTGGTGGCTCAGACAGTAAAAAGTCTGCCTGCAATCCAGGAGACTGGGGTTCGATCCCTGGATTGGGAAGATGCCCTGGAGAAGGGAATGGCAACTCACTCAAGTATTCTTGCCTGGAGAATCACATGAATGAAGGAGCCTGACGTCCACGGGGTCGCAGAGTCAGACACGAATGAGCCACTAACACTTTCACATATGTATAGGTATAGGTGATTCATTTTGTTGTACAACAGAAACTAGCCCAACACTGTAAAACAACTGTGCTCCAATAAAAATTAATTTTAAAAACTGTGAAGAAAACAAAAACAAAACAAAAAAAACAGAGCACCTGTTGAGCTCACTGGGGCCCTGGGTATCGCCTGCCTGTGACCTCGCAGGGCAGTGGTTTCAGTGCAGCATAGAGAAAGCCTCTGTTCTCCTTGTCGGTTTAACCATACAATACACAATCATGTAAACAAATTAATTTCCCTGGGGACTTTTGAAAGCATCCTAACTGTATTATCATTTTTCTGCATAAAGGAAGGTTAGCAAGAAAACAATTACAGAATGGACTTGAAATGATCTCCAAATGGCCATCAAATAGAGATGGCAGTCCACAGACATGCTGGGGAAAAAAAAAAAAGTTTCTCTTGTTAAATCCAGATTTGTTTATTCTGAAAGCTCGGTTGACCCTCTCCTGTTCTTCTTTCCCTTTGGGCAGAAATTCTTTGGCACCAGCGTTTAAAAAAATTTAAATGTCCAGAGACTTTGTGCTCTGTCCCCTCACTCCAGCCTATTATCAAGGCCAAGGAATTCTCAAATTTGGCCTATTCTGCAATGAGCTGACCAGGCTGGGATGGGGAGGATGAGTGGACAAGCCACTCCAGTATTCTTGCCTGGAGAATCCCGGGGACACAGGAGCCTGGTGGGCTACAGTCTATGGGTCTGCAAGGAGTCAGATGCTGACTGAGCAATTGAGCACACGTACACACACATAAACAAAAATAATGCTAAACCTCAATTAACTAGAACTTTGATTCAAAAACAGTGCCTCTGGCAACCCATTCCAGTATTCTTGCCTGGATAATCTCTTGGACAGAGTAGCCTGGTGGGCCACAGTCCATGGGGTCACAAAGGGTCAGACACAACTGACCAGCAAACACTTTTAGAAAAAAAGACAAGTAACAAAAAATAAAAGGATAATAGATATTTATTTATAATTCCAGGGGATGTCCCATATCAGTAAACTGTTCCATTTCTTGTCCCTTCTATGACTACTTTCAGTTACAATCATTCAGCGTAACACACTGGAGGCAACTGAAATACCTCAAGCATCAAACAACATTAACTTACCTCTGGCATACTGTACTTTTTAAGGCAGAAGTATTTTCTGCAGTTGTATTTTCCAGCAAAACTGAAGAGTTATTGCTGGTTAATCTTCAGTTTATCAGACCACACATTTCAGAGTTATTCCAGTTAACTGAGGTTTACAGTCTTAAGATCATATTACCAGAGAGGGAAAAATTTCCCTTTTCCTCAAGCCATTTTAAGAGACCTCTGCTGCCAACACACCTCCCTATCTTCATGAAAATATCAAGTGAAATACTACTTTGGATGGAAATTTTATCCTAATTACCATTTAGAAAAAATTCTTTTTAAGTTGATACTAAAAAGAATTATGATTTCTGCACATCTTCTACAACTATTTGATAGAGCTTAATTATACATACATTTTTAATGAGATAATCATTTTCAAGGGAAAGAAAAAGAAAGTTATTTATATAAAAATTTTGCTTTATAAAAGTGTATAAATATCATCCTGCCAATATACTTCCCATTCCCTCCTAAGGCAGCTGCACCTGTGACAGTGAGGCCGTAAATATTAAATCTTATTTCTTGGATAGAACTATGTAGGTGTTCAGAAAGTATATTTTCCAGCAGGTGTGATTCTGTTGGATATCAAAGCAGTCGTTAGAGATGTTAGTATTTCATTCCATTCCTCCTTTTGTAAGATTATCACCAAATGTCGAATTGATGATGTCTGTTTAGCCAGGCACCACCACCATCACCATCATCATTTCAATTTTGGGAATTCTCAACAGCATGCCTCATTCAGAGAGATGGGTATAGTTTATATATACTATAAACTTTAAGTGATAAAGATTAAGTGATAAAGAATCCAGCCTTAAAGTACATCTTTAGATCCTCTGTTCATAACAGATTACTGTGAATTTGTACAAATTCAATTTTATTGATTAAAACTGTACTATGTAATATATTACTAGACTATTATGAAATATTTTTTCTATAAATGCACTCAAAATTTTCTGAGGCATTTGTTAAGCCTATTTCTAGCACTATGCCAAATACTAACAACCAGATATTTCAAAACTCCAAGGATGAAGTCAGCTTTCTTCATTTTCTGAAAATTAACTTTAGTAGGAATTCTGTGGAAATACTGACCTACCTCATCTTATGTAACCTTCAAAATAGTTCAAACAAAAACAAACAAAAAACACAAACAAGCTACATAAAACAAGAATCTTTCAATTATAAAACTGCTGAAATATCATGAGTCAGCTGATCTAAGAAATTATACAAGATAAAGCTGAAATAGCTGTTTTTTTTAAAACAATTAAACCCATTCTTTTTTCCCTTAAGGTTATAAGAAAATGGAAATCACCCGTTAAATCATGCAGAGATTTAAGTCACATTTATTTACCTAAGAAACCAAAATGTCTCTTATCTTACAGTTATAAATATTCATAACACTCAATCTCTTTTTTGTGACCAGTTCTTTATGCTGTTGAGACTAGACTGCATGGTACTGTTTAGCCAGGATGTATTGTAACGCTGAATTAGGTATTGTTCAGCTGGATGTTATAAAGCTGAATTAGGTATAAAATATTATTTCTGGTATTTGCCCATCTTCTATTGAAGTGCCATTATTATTGCCAGGAGAACTAAAAAAGAAAAAGACAGTCTTGCTAGCAGTAGGTGTTTCATGCACCACTTTCTTCAGTCCTTTTGTGCCATAGTGGGAATCTGGACCCTAAATGAGAGCAAACGGTTCATTAGTAATTTTATTTAATAAGCACTCAACTGGACGTGGCATTTCAATTAGATTAACGATCTACTTTATTTCTTTATAGCTCTTGGATAAAAATGCATGCCAAGTCATTTACTGAAAAATGTTGTTTCTGCTACAAGCTAATTAATGACTAAAAATACTGAACGCAGAGCTCGGGTATTAGAGAACAGTGAAATGGTTTTAAGAAAAACTGTTTTATCTTCTATTAAACTTGCAATCTCCTGCTCAAAGGGGCTACTAGATTCTTGTGGAGAACTAACCATTTCTTCCCAAGCAGAGCTGTGCTGAGAGGGACTGCTTTTCTCAAAGCCGTGGTACAATTTAGCTCCCAGCTTCCTGCCTTCCCTGCTTCCGCCAAGGATGTATTTTGAATGATTCTCAGCTGCTATTGAAACACGTGCTCTGCAGCATGAAGGATGAAACCCCAGGCCCCATAGCTCACCAAGTAGAACATTCGGGAAGACTCTTACTTTGAGTGTTGCGCATGCCACGTAGCACAAGTTGGGCAGGATCTCTATGGGTTCTTTGAACATGACTCTGAATGTGTTAGCAGTTCCATCACAACTGAATCCAGTATCGTTTTGTCCCAGTGTTTGTTTTTTTTCATATTCAATGATCTGTAATTTTTAAAAGAAAAGTTAAATTTAAGTTACATCAACTGGAAAAAAGTTTCCTAGAAAATAATATGAAGCCCTTAGGAACAGCACAGCAGGCTTCTACTTCTTTCTGTTGTCATTTTTCTCTGCCATCTCTAACCACCAAACATGGCTTGAAACACGTGGTCAGAAAATGCATTCACCACAGTGAGGATGGGAGGATGTCAGATAACTGGGCCTTGGCTGTAGAAGAGCTTCTAAAAAGGACACATGGCTTGGGAACTGGTGTTAAAGAATGTGTGGATTTTAGAAACTTGAGGGGAATGAGCCTTTACTCCTTGTTAGCCTCTGTCTTGTTGCTGGGAAATTCCTGTAACGTCCTATGTGGATATTTAAAATATGATAATTCTGTCTGTCCCATAATCTGTGCCAGGCACTGAGACACCCTCAAGGAGCTTCTAGTCATGAGAAGACAAGTAAACAGGGACGATTCAGAACAGCACCTGCAGCAGGAGAGTTGTGCTTGAGATGAAGTGGAGGAGGACAGGAAACACTGATTTTGTCAGGAAGTGGTGAGGCTACACAGAAGAGTTTTAAAAGCTCAAGTCAGAGGTCCAGGTTATAAGAGAAAAGTCTTCATGCAAAGGCAGTATGTGTGGAAGCCAAGGCTCACAAAGCCATCTTATTGCATACTTCAGATAAAAAGAGTAATAGGAACACAGGCTGAACCAGTACAAGCAGTGGAAGATCGGGACAATGGCCACCTTGGGGGGAAAGAGGCCAGAAAAGATCACGCTGGATGTCTGGGGTGCTGTAATGCACGAATCCTTCATCAGGCTGCTGGTTACACAACCGAGTCCACAGTATACGAAAAGGAAGTCATACACTTATAACTATGTGTACTTTTCTGTATATACAATTGGCCCCTGTGGACGTGGAGGGCTGACTGTATGACACCATTTTATAAAAGGGGCTTGAGTATCTATGGATTCTTATAACCACGTGGGGTCCTGGAACCAACCCCTCGAGGATACGAAGGGACCACACTGTATCACAGCTCAGTAAAAAATTTAAAAGAAACAAAAGACATGCTGGCACCCGGGAATAAAGTAGTGGAGACACAAGATTTGGTTGTGCCAATGTAACCTAGAGCAAGCCACTTCACTTCTCTGAACCTCAGTTTTATCTTTTAATTTGGGAAAAAATTTGTTGGCCTTCTTCCTAAGGCTACGGTGAGAATCAAATTGTAAAACTAGAGCAACAATGATAGCAACAGACTCTGTTTCAAACACTTTACAGGCATCGGCTCAACTGGTCCTCAGAACATTATAATGGAAGTACTATGCCTATCAAAGTAAACAAGGAAACTGAGGCTTACAGGGGTCACATAATCTGCCCACAGTCACACCGTGGAGATAGCAGAGTTGAAATTCAAACCCAGGGAGATCTATCTGGTAATGTATCTAGAGAGAGCATAAGACCAGTCACTCAGTGGAAGAACATAAAGAGAAGTCCTATTTCTATTCATTTTCTATTTTATCAGCTAAGTACACCTATAACCCTGATGCCCTCCAGTTTGTAAACAAGGGCTCTGGAGTCTCATGTAACAAGTGACGGGCACTGAAGGAAGAGAGGGCTCTTCAGCCATAGAGAATGATCGTGGGACCCTCGCTCTCCCAGGCCTGCAGATTACACAGCCTGCCTAAGTGGGTTTACGGATCCTATTAGGTAGGATCTCAACAATATATAGAGTAAAACCGGGAGTGACCATGAAAATCTTTATACCCCTCAGAGGTCTTCTGTGATTTTTTATTTTCTAACCTTTAAAATCTCTCAGATAAACAAATTTCAGTGGCTTTTGAACCTATTTGTTAAAAATATTAAAACTGTAACTTTCTGATTTATAAAAGCAATGAATTGATATGAATGATATAAATTTATAGCTGAATTTCACTAGATTTTAGTGGACAGGATTTAAAAATAAGCATGATTTCATTAGCTCAGCCAATAAAACAATTCTTCCATTTGGAATGAGGTGTCTTTTTGAGGGGGCTTCCCTGATAGCTTAGTTGGTAAAGAATCCACCTGCAATGCAGGAGATCCTGGATTGATTCCTGGGTGGAGAAGATCCACTGGAGAAGGCATAGGCTACCCACTCCAGTATTCTTAGGCTTCCCTTGTGGCCCAGCTGGTAAAGAATCCACCTGCAATGTGGGAGACCTGGGTTTGATCCCTGGGTTGGGAAGATCCCCTGGAGAAGAGAAAGGCTACCCATTCCAGTATTCTGGCCTGGAGAATTCCATGGACTGTATAGTCCATAGGTTCACAAAGAGCTGGACATGACTGAGCTACTTTGTGAGTCTTTGTGAAGAAGTGAAGTATCTTTTCTGGATGTCATCAGACAAGGTCTTTGAATTATTGTGTGGTCCTGAAGACTAATGATGTATTTTGATCACAAAGTTCACTCATGTTTTCACTATTAAAAACAGAATGTTAATAACATTTTGGAGAGGGCAGTTTTTTCTGTTGATGGAAGTCTGAAATATTGTTTACTTCCTTTTTTCCTTTGTTTTGTGTTTTTATTTATGTATAAAATTAGTATAGTACTGCATAGGTGTATGTATATAGTAGATAAAAGTACAATGTGGATGTGTTTCAAAAATAATTTTACTAACTAGGGCATGCAATGGAAAGTGTGGAGAACACTGGTGGACTGGGAGGGAAGGAGAGAGGCGCTTCACTTTCCTCAAGGGTAAGTGACCATGCCTTATCTGAAAAAAACTGAGGTGGAGCAGACCTAAGAATGGGGCAGGGCACAGTCAGACCATCAGAGACCAGGGATGTCACCAGGAGTTACAGGCAGTTTCAAGCTCTAGAGTTCAAGCATCATGAAGAAAGCAGGTGGGTGTTTGCAGATACCCAGTGCAGATAGGAAGGGCTAACAGAAGGGGTTCCTGGACAAAGGAGAGCTCCTTATAAGTGAATGGTTCTGTTAGGAGCCCCAGGACCCCAATTTTCTGAAACCACAAACTTTAGATCAATTGTAAAAAGGAATCCTCTAGGTTTAAAATGCTACTAGTAGGCTTTCTGATGCCTTTGATAATTATACTGAAACTTGGATTTCATCAAAACAATACCTTACTGCAAAATTACACTTGTTATATACTTCAGATGGTATAGAGTGGGTGAAAAAAGTGTACCTGTATATTCACTTGATAATCCGTGGGGCCATGAATAGAGCCATATAAACCAAATCCAACTATAGAGATTCTTCTGTTAACTGTGAACCTGAGGAAATGAGAACAAATATCAAATAATATACAAAATTCAATAAGCATTCATGTTCTAAATGCTTATACATTTTTAAAGTATTACTCAGCACATCTAACTTTGCTCATAATAAAGAAAACTATTAAAAATTAAACATCCTTAGAAATGTCTTCTGCTTACCAAAAACCTCTAGCTAGAGTAACTTAATGGGAACTTAACTAGAATCTGTTGCCTGCACTGTACACCTTTTGAGTCAAGCATTTCAGCCTACATGCCCACTTCTGTTGTGATAATTTTAGTCCACATCTGCCTGCACATTTCCTTCATGAACACAGATGTGTAAACCAGCAGCAGCCCAAACTCTGACAATTCCTCAGCTAGATGACTACTTCAGTTCAGTTCAGTTGCTCAGTTGTGTCCGACTCTTTGCGACCCCATGAACTGCAGCACGCCAGGCCTCCTTATCCATCACCAACTCCCAGAGTTCACTCAAACTCACGTCCATCCAGTCAGTGATGCCATCCAGCCATCTCATCCTCTGTTGTCCCCTTCTCCTCCTGTCCCCAAACCCTCCCAGCATCAGAGACTTTTCCAATGAGTCAACTCTTCGCATCAGCTCTTCGCATCAGATGGCCAAAGTATTGGAGTTTCAGCTTTAGCATCAGTCCTTCCAAAGAACACCCAGGACTGATCTTTAGAATGGACTGGTTGGATGTCCTTGCAGTTCAAGGGACTCTCAAGAGTCTTCTCCAACACCACAGTGCAAAAGCATCAATTCTTTGGCGCTCAGCTTTCTTCACAGTCCAACTCTCACATCCATACATGACCACTGGAAAAACCATGGCCTTGACTAGATGGACCTTTGTTGGCAAAGTAATATCTCTGCTTTTGAATATGCTATCTAGGTTGGTCTACTGAGGGCATATTAGACGGAGGCACTGTGCCTGGCCCTGCAGAAATAATGGTCAACAAGACAGTTTCCAGCCCTACTGCACTTATGTGGAGGACACTGATTATAGATAAGTAAACAAGACTTAAATCATTAATTATAAATTGTGCTAAGAATTGTGAAGGAAGCAGGCTGCTGTAACAGCATAGGTGGTGGAGGACTTGGGCACAGGACCTGAGTTACACCGGCAGATCAGAATGGGATTCCACACTAGAACAATGAGCAGGTCCAGTCTGGTCACTATAGTTAAGAAACAGACCCACCTTACTCCATTTATAAACGTATGAAAACTAGCATCAAGCACAAATGGCACAAATGATTGTATAATAAGAAAGAATCTATAACATAAAGGAGTTATCCTCAATATTTCATGTTTCAAGAACTGAAGTCACAAGTTTAATTTTACTATTACTACTACCACAGCATTACCACTTTATAAGCACTTCCTGTGTTAGGCACTGAGCCCAGTTCTTTATATGAATTATTTCCTTTAGTCATAATAGTTCTATAAACTAAGTAACAGTATTATTTTTATCACTGTCAGTTTTTATAGTTGAAGAAACTGAGGTTTAGAGAAATCAGCCTATCTGGATCAAAATTGCATACCTGAGCTGGGACACAACCCCAGGGCTGCATGAATCAAAAGGTCACACTCTTAACAAAACTCCCAGTATGAGACTCTCCTTAAAATTTTAAAAATTTATAATATAGCTTTTATTATAAAAAAGCAATATACTATTTAAAGAGTTAGAAAATGTAGCTAAACAAATAAGAGGAAAAATTTAAAGCAACTCTAAATATACTATCTAGAGATAACTTCATTTTTAATTTGGTGCATTTCCCTTTCAGACTTTTACTTCTATTTTTAAAGAACAGAAAAATAGACTTTTTTCTGTGAATATACATGTGCTATTTTAAAAACCATGTCAGTATATATTTTTATAACTTCATATAAAAAGGTCAAAGATTATTACCGATTCATTTAACTAATTCCTATATGTTAGATAATCAAGGTTGTTTGCAATTTTTGTTGTTATATAACAATGCCATGATGAACAATCTTATAGCTAAATCATTTCACAGTGCCTTGACTATTTCCTAGAATTAATTCCTGTAAGGAGATTTTTCTGGGGAAAATAAAAGGTATATTCTTAAGGCATTAGATGAACTTCATCAAACTGCTTTCTGGGCAGATTATAAAACTTTATACCCAAGAAGGAATCAAAATCACTGCTATCTCACTCTCAACTACAAGTATCATCTTTTTACTGTTGAGAAACTGATGACTGACAAATTCTATTTATATTTGATTATTAATGAGTTTGGGCTTCCCTCTTAGCTCAGTCAGTAGAGAATCTGTCTGCAATGCAGGAGACCTGGGTTTGATTCCTGGATCAGGAAGATCCCCTGGAGAAGGAAAAGGCTACCCACTCTAGTACTCTTTCCTAGAGAATCCCATGGACAGAGGAACCTGGTAGGCTACAGTCCATGGTGTCGCAATAGTTGGACATGACTTAGTGACTAAACCACCACCACCACAATTAATGAGTCAGCACATTTGCTTATATGCATACGGTCTACTGGATTTTCTCTTTTAATGAAAATCCCACTCATGTTCTTTCCCCTTTTTCTTGGCTGAGGAGTGTCTTTTCCATATGGATTTGAAAGTTCATGCTTTGTCAATAATATTCATTTCAGAAAGTTTCATTTGTCATTTATCTTTCAATTTTATGGTGGTTTTGGACATAAACATTCTGACTTATTTGTAGTCTAATTATGATCTATGCCAAGTTTAGAAAGGCCTATCTCATCCTTATAATAAATATTCTGTTCCAACACTTTCTCAGTTTCATTTTTTTAATGTTAAAATTTTAACGTATGCAAATGCTGGAAGATGGCATCAGTAAAGACTGAACTTTATTTTTGCAGTGGTTAATTCTTGCCTCACATTCTGAATGTTCATTTTACATTAGATTGGTTTCTGAACTCTTTATATACACTATCTTATTATAGCTTTACAATATTTTTCATATCAACACCACTCTCTTAAAAGAAATATTTATTTTTGCAGATCAATTTTGGAATAGTTTTGCCAACCCACCCCTCCCTACCAAAAACATGTGACCTCTATAAGGAACTGCATAACACAGAGTTAGTTTGGAAAGACACTGCCTGATTTTAGTCAAAGTTCTCCAGTTCTTCAGGTGGTATACCACACTGTACATTTCCTATAGGATTTAATTCTGCTACTTTGTTATTTGCTACTATTGCAGGTGGGTCTGTTTCTACTATTAAAAATGAAAATTCAAACATTAAATTTTGGGGGGAGGGCCGTGCTGTGTGGCCGGCAGGATCTTAGTTTCCCTGACCGAGGATTGAACCTGGGCCTCTGCAGTGAAAGTGCTAAGTTCTAACTACTGGACTGCCAGGCAATTCCCTAAAAATTTTTATTGTGGCAAAATATATAACAAAATGTACAATCTTAAGTATTTTAAAGTCCCTAGTTCAGTGGTATTAAGCACATTCACACTGCTGCTAACCACCAGCACCATCCATCCCTGTAATGGAATTTTAATGACATGAGAACATCACTGGCTTTTGCAAATACATTTTGTAACTGACCACTATTTTTTTTTATTGATTCTAACAGATTTTTACTGATCCCGAAGCTGTCTGGGTTGAATACTTGTTCTCAAAAGGCTTTCCACCCCAAGGAGGTATGTTCTGTTTTCATGAGGATTATGAAGCACTACTAGCAGGCAGCCAGGGCCACCAGGTTTACTGCAATGCTTGGGACAGGCTCCCAAAAAAAAAGAACCCCGATTAGTTCAAGTGTCCGGTCAGAATTCATGCAGATAAAACACCTGTTTTTAACTATGAGCTTTGAACCTAATTAAAACTTATTTATAGACCAAAGATTTTTACGGTAATTTTAATATTCACGGACTTTTACAAGAGGTGATTACAATTCAAATCAAGGAAGTAGAATTTTGGTCAATTCTCATTGTGGCAGTTCTATTTTATAGTTTTCACAAACAAAGAATCAGCAAATACTAAACCACTGCTCTTGGGGGAATATGTATACACACCCTGGGCTTTCCTGGAGGCTCCTGCCAATGCAGGAAATGAGGGTTCAATGCCTGGTTGAGAACATCCTCTGGAGAAGGAAATGGCAACCCACTCCAGTACTCTTGTCTGGGAAATCCCATGGACAAAGGAGGATGGAGGGCCACAGTCCATGGGGTCGCAAAAGAGTCAGACATGACTTCACGACTAAACAACACACACACCCGACTTATGTGGAGTATAATCTTAAATTCTATGAATGATTCAAATCTTTCCTGGGAATGACTGAGAACGCACTACTGGTGTTGACTTGGGGGTCACAAATAAATTCTAGTGAGTAGATGAGTTCTCAAATATGGAAAAATAGGATGGACTGTAATGTGCTTTGCTTGAAAACCTTTAAAGAAAATGACAAAACTAGCAGCACTCCACATCCTGTTCTCTGCACCTGCAGCTGTCTCAGCATGCTGGTGTGCACAGGTACTATGTCTGATTGCTTCTTGTCTTTTGTTGCTGCCCAAGTGCCTACATGTTGAGGTATGCATTTTATTTTACTATCAGTTACATTTATTTTCCTTTACATTATAACTAAGCCATTATACCACTTAAAAAAAAGAAACACAGGCTTCCCTGGTGGCTCAGTGATAAAGAATCCATAGGGAACACGCGTTCAATCACTGATCCGGGAGGATTTTACATGTGCAGAGCAACTAAGGCCGTGCACCACAACTACTGAGCCAGTGCTCCAGAGCCTGTGCTCTGCAACAAGAGAAGCCACCGCAGTAAGCCCAGGCACTGCAGCTAGAGAATAGCTCCCGCTCACATACCTCCCGCTCGCTGCAACGAGAGAAAAAGCTAAAACTAAATAATTATACAAGAAAAAGTTACTCTTAAAAGAAAAAAAGAAAAAGAAACACATTATAAATTTCATTTCAGGTTACTAAAGGGGGAATACAAATTATAAAAGGAGAAATAGATCTGATGGAGATAACACAGATGTTATCTGCAAAAAATGAAAAAGACTCTTCCTTTCCAATAGTTATTTATTTATACTGAAGTATACTTGATTCACAACGCTGTGCTAATTACTATGTTTCTTTATCCTTTATGCCTACATCAATCAAGCGTTAAAACAATATTGCTGAAATCAGCAACGTTACCAGGCACCCCTATCTTGAGGGTTCGATAGTCTATTGTGTTAAAATAAGTATTCCTCTAGACCCAGCCTATTAATAGTTATACCTGGATTGAAGGTGAAATTTTATCAAAAGTTTTGACATCTATCCAAATACACTGTTTATTTTTTCTTTGATCTGCTACCATGGTGAGTTAAAGCAACACGTTTCCTAGCATTGAGCCATTCTTTCAAACTCCAAACAAACTTTCCCTTTTATGGTTTCTTTGCACTACTTTTCCACTGATGGACTTTTGTAGGAATAGCCCTACAAAACTCACTGTTGGATGGATGTTACTTTAAAAGATGTTCAATGTATCGCTCAGTGTCCTCTTTCTAAGAAACCACAGGAGGAACTTAAGTCTCTGTATCTGAAATGGCCACCCTTCTCCTGAGCAATATGTGTGCCTTTCTTGTTATAAACACTTCAATTTCTATAACTTTACAGCTTCAGAACCAAACTTAAAATGGCAGAACTTGGATCTTGCATATTTATCTCCACTGGATATATTTTTCCAACTCTGATTTATCTTTTTTTAAAACTGGAGTATAGTTGATGTACACCTATTTCTGATTTACATCTACTTGCTTTTATAGTATTATCCTTGTGAGGTACTGCTAGATTCAATAAGCTATTTTAGGTAGGATGTCTTTTCTATATCAGTGAGCTTGTTAGATTCCTGTATAAGGGTTAGGCTTCCTTCAATAATTAACCAAGAAGTATTTTCTTTTTCGAATGTTCAAGGAAACAATTTGTTCCCTGAAGGTCTCATCAAACTCACCTGTCAAAACCACCTTGTGAAGGGACAGTTCTTTGATAACTTTTAATTTCTTCCATGGTAACTGGTCTAGTCAGGCTTTCTTCTTCAGTCAATTTTGATTATTTATATTTGCCTATAAAATGATCCATTCCATGAAGATGTTCAATTTATTAGCACAGAGTAAACCCAGAATTAAAATTAAAACATCCTCAGTATATGATTATATTCCATTATTTGTAGATGTAGTTTATTACCTTTGCTAGAGGTTTACTTTATTGGTCTTTTTCAGGAACCAGCTTATGGATTTAGCAATTCTACTATTTTTAATTCATTAATTTCTATGTTTATCTATTTCTTTTCTCTTTTCATATGGTTTTTTGCTATTCATTTTCTACCTTCATGGGTGAAATGGTTAAATCATTTATTTCTACTCTATTTAGTAAAGGTAGTTAATTATTGCTAATTCTCTCTGTGATGCTCTGGCCTCATCCCCTAAGTTTTCATATATAGTATTCTCATTGTGTGAATTACTACTAAATAGGCCACAAATGCATTTTTATTTCTATTTTAACCCAATATTTACAGGCGTCCTCTCCCCCTTGGGAGTTCTAGTTTTAAACAAACTTGGTGTTAGTTTCTAGTTTTATACCAAAGTGCTATTAACATTCAATATGAAAACAGATACATATCTTATTTTCACATTTAGCCTAAGAAACACGGTAGGGCAAATATAAATTCCAAAAGGATTACATGCATACATCTTTTAAGATTAAAAATGTTTTTCCCATTCAAAATTGTTATAAATGTATACTGAGATATTTTCCATGTAACATCTATGCAAAGAAAAAACTTACACTAAACTGAGTTAATGTTCAATGTATTAAACTGTAGCCCTAAGACTCTTAAAACAGTGTTTGATCAATTAAGGTCTAGACTTCAGCTCCCCACCAGAGACAATCCTTACAAAACTCACAGACCCATTCAATCCTTCGTTACTTGTTTCCTAAAAGGTTCCCTTGCTCATAATTCAGTAAGGAGACCAGTAAGCCTCCCTTATTGCTATATCAAGTTAGACATGTATTAAACAAAGTATAAAATAAAATGTGGTTAATCATCTCCCAGGATATGAACAGAGAGTCAAAGGCTAACCACTGCCCTGCCCACTCCTGAGACTCCAATATAGCTAATACCTGATCCGGTCACTCGTGCCACTGTAGCCCCACCGGCTCTCTACTTGCTGGAACCTATTGATGCAGCACTCCTTTCCTCTGAGGCAGCATCTCGGTCGATCAATGTATTCAACACGGGGTTTAGGATTGACAGTGAAATGAAGAAAGAGATTGACCACCTCCCGATCTGACAGAATTCCAGACTGAGCAGGACCTGTAGAAATAAAAGCATAAACCTCAGTAAAACTAACTTCACTACAATTCCTAACTGTGTAGTATTCCACATAAGGTGAATTCAAATGGGAAAGATGTAAAGTAAAAATGAGGTAAAAAAATTCTTAAGCTTATGTTCAGTTCAGTTGCTCAGTCGTGCCCAGCTCTTTGTGACCCCATGGACTGCAGCACGCCAAGCTTCCCTGTCCATCACCAACTCCCGGAACTTGCTCAATATGTAATTTTGTAATAACATACATATTACATTGCCTGGAGAATCCCAGGGACAGGGGAGTCTGGTGGGCTGCCGTCTATGGGGTCGCAGAGTCAGACACGACTGAAGTGACTTAGCAGCATTATAATATGTAATTTTAGCATATATTTAAAACTTATACTAAATTCATCTGAGGTTAACCTAGTATATAAGTGTGCAAATCACTGATAAATCCAAGCTTAGGTGAAACCTTGAGATCAGAGAAAGATCTCTGGACTTTGCTATCCATTCACTCTCTCTGAGGATTCTGTTTACCAGAAAGGAAAAGTGAAGAAATGCTTACAGTGGTAGACAAGAGTTATCCTGACCTTTCCAATCCTCACCTGTCTGAGGCTATAATTGAACAATGGAATATGTACAGGTGGAAATAGATGGCACAGTGCTCTTTCACTGTGGGATTTTGAAATTAGCAGAGGGCAGGAGTTAAGACTTGGAAGAGTTGTGAAAGCAACGTATCACATGCTATACTTCTCTCACTCACTGCTTCTGAGAAAACTCCAAACTGCTTAAATTTACCCAGGAATAAATGCTATTCCTCATAAAAGATGCCAGGAGATCTCTTCCAAGGCTGGAAAAACAATTTAGATAAGAGACTGCAATATATTAGAAATATGGTTTCAGTTCAGCTCAGTTGCGTCCAACTCTTTGAGACCCCATGAATCACAGCATGCCAGGCCTCCCTGTCCATCACCAACTCTTGGAGTTTACCCAAACTCATGTCCATTGAGTTGTTGATGCCATCCAGCCATCTCATCCTTTATCGTCCCCTCCTCCTGCCCCCAATCCCTCCCAGCATCAGGGTCTTTTCCAATGAGTCAACTCTTCACATGAGGTGGCCAAAGTATTGGAGTTTCAGCTTCAGCATCAGTCCTTCCAATGAACACCCAGGACTGATCTCCTTTAGGATGAACTGGCTGGATGTCCTTGCAGTCCAAGGGACTCTCAAGAGTCTTTTCCAACACCACAGTTCAAAAGCATCAGTTCTTCGGCGCTCAGCTTTCTTCACAGTCCAACTCTCACATCCATACATGACCACTGGAAAGATCATAGCCTTGACTAGATGGACCTTTGTTGGCAAAGTAGTGTCTCTGCTTTTTAATATGCTATCTAGGTCGGTCATAACTTTCCTTCCAAGGAGTAAGCGTCTTTTAATTTCATGGCTGCAATCACCATCTGCAGTGAAATTTGGTTTAGGAAGCTATATATCAGATTTTAACAGAAAACACCCTAATTTTTAATAAAAAATTTTAAAATATCACACACAAAATATATCAACCTGCCAGACCTAGCACTATGGTTCATTTGGAATCTCTGGATAGAGAATAGTCTGAATAGAGACTGTAAAGAAGAAAAAATACAATTACAAACTTAAAACATGCACTTAGAGGGGAAGAAAACAACGGAACTAGAACTGTATAAGATCAGAAGAGAGACGGAGGTGAAAACTCATGTAACTTTCTGAGAATAACAAGAGGTAAGACAAAAGAATTAAAACGTTAAAGGTGATTAAAATGGATGATAAAAAGCAGAGATCAACATACAGTAACTAGCATTCCTAAGAACTAACAAAAATAGGATGATGCAATAATTCAAGGTACTGGCACATCTCGCTTGTTTTGCAGACACATTTTCATTTTTTTCCACAAATTAAAGGTTTGTGGCACCAAACAAGTCTACTGCCATCATTTTTCCAACAGCATTTGTTCACTCTGTGCCTCTGTGTCACATTTTGGTAATTCTTACAACAGTTCAAACTTTTTCATTGTATTTGTTATGATGATCTGTGATCAGTTACCTTTGATGTTACTACTGTTAATAGTTTTGAACCACACCCATAATAATACTGTGAACTTGATGGATAAATGTGTGTGTTCTGAATGCTCCACTGATCAGCCATTCCCATCTCCTCCTGAGATACCACAATAATGAAATAAGGCAAATTAACAACCCTACAGTGTCCTCCTAAGTGTTTCAAGAAAAAGCAACAGTCACACATGTCTCCTTTAAATCAAAAGCTAGAAATGATTAAGCTGAATGAGGAAGGCATGTCAAAAGCTAGATCTCTAGCACCAAACATTAGCCAGGCTGTGGATGCAAAGGAAAAATTCTTGAAGAAAATTAAGTGCTTCTCCACTGAACATATAAATAATAAAGCGATATAGCCTTAAAGCTGATATGGAAGAAGTCTGAGTGGTTTGGATAGAAGATCAAACCAGCCACAACAGTCCCTTAAGCCAGAGTCTAATCCAGGGCAAGGCCTAACTCTCTTCAATTTTGTGAAGGCTGAGAGGAATGAGGAGGCTGCAGAAGAAACATCTAAAGCCAGAAGAGGTTAGTTCAGGAGGTGTAAGGAAAGAAGTCGCCTCCTGACATAAAAGGGCAAGGTGAAGTACCTGATACAGAAGATGAAATGAGTTATTTAGAAGATCTAATTAAGATAATTAATGAAGGTGACTACACAAAACAACAGATTTTCAATGTAGACAAACAGCCTTCCATTGAAAGAAGATGTCATCTAGGACTTTGACAGCTAGAGAGGAGAAGTCAATGCTTGCCTTCAAAGGACAGGTTGACTCTCTTGCTAGGGATTAATACAGCTGGTGACATTCAGCTGAAGTCAAGGCTCATTCACCATTCTGAAAATCCTAGGGTCCCAAATTTATGCTAAATTTGGATCAAAGAATGTAGAGTTTCAAGCCTTATTATTTAAGAAGTACATTTTGTAAAGCTACAGACAGTGATTCCTTTGATGCATCTGGACAAAGTAAATTGAAAATCTGGAAAGGAGTCACCATTTTAAATGCTACTAAGAACATTTACGATTCATGGGAAGAGGTCAATACCAAAACCAAACAAAGTTTGGAGGAAGTAAATTGCAACCCTCATGCATAACATTGAGAAGTTCAAAGACTTCAGTGGAGAAAGTAACTGCAGATGTGGCACAAACAGGAAGACAACTAGAATTAGAAGTGGAACCTGAAAATGTGACTAAAATGCTGCACTTTCATGGTAAAACTTGAACACATAAGGAGCTGCTTCTACAGATGAGAAAAGAGGTTTCTTGAGAAGGAATCTCCTCCTGGTGAAGATGCTGTGAAGACTGTTGACATGACAACAAAAGATTTACAGTATTACATAAATGTGGTTGATAAAGCAATGGCAGCGTGTGAGAGGGTTGTCTCTAATTTTGAAAAAAGTTCTACTGTGGGTAAAATGCTATCCAACAGCATTGCCTACTACAGAGAAATCATTTGTGAAAGGAAACAATCTGTGAAAGGAATCAATGTGGCAGATTTCACTGTTGTCTTATTTTAAGAAATTGCCAAGACCACCTTGATCTTCAGCAACCACCACCCTGATTAGTAAGCATCCATTAACATCAAGGTAAGACCCTCCATCAGCAAAAAAATTATTACTTGCTAAATGCTCTAGTGTTCTTTAGCAATAGTCTTTTTAAATGTAGGTATGCATTTGTTTTTTTAAGACATAATACTACTGCACACTTAATAGACAACCATATAGTGTAACTATAACTTTTATACGCACTTAGAAACCGAACAATTTGTGTGACTCCCTCTATTGTGATATTCAATTTATTGCAGTGGTCTGAAATCTAACCCACACTATCTCCAAGAAATGCCTGTATAATAAAATTTCCTTAATTGAAAAAAGAAGTCTTCAGATCATGAAAAACACTCTCAGATACATACCATATACCTATCTAAAGAAAGTAATCAGGAATACACTTGGGATGAGCACTAAAACCAATACAACCTATAGTTAAGAAGTTGTATTTTTGTAGCATGTTGTGTGGGTGTACAATCTACCTATAATAGTCAAAGGGTGAAAGGATGAAACATCATACTAACATTCATATCTGAAATAGGGAAGGCAAATAAATACTGTTTTATTATGAAATGGAGAATTAAGAAAATTGAAGGGGAAAAAATTAAATGCACAATTTATTACTTCCTAATCTCTAGAAGGAAAAAAAAAGTGTTAAACACACAAAAGCAAAATAGAGAATATAAAGGGAATTCTCCCCAAAACATTTTTGAAAAATATAATACAGAATAATATGCACAACAGAAAATAGCACACGTAACAGCAAAAGAAGAAATGTTATTTGACTACATAAAAATATTAAGAAGTCTGCAGGATGGAATAACCTACTATGGGTTTCGCTGGTGGCTCAGGTGGTAAAAAATCCCACTGCAATGCAGGAGACCCAGTTTCGATCCCTGGGTCGGGAAGATCCCCTGGAGAAGGGAATGGCTACCCACTCCAGTATTCTTGCCTGGAGAAATTACAGATGAAACAGTACATAAAACAGTTATTTCACATTAACAGTGAACAACTGAGACAGTAAACTGAGATTATGCCCTATATTTGTCATCACTTTCCCCCTTGGAATATTTGCTGATCTGCTTCACATAGCTATAATGTCACACAGAAATGGGCAATCTAGAAACTATACTAGTCCTCACTCAACTGAAGAGACAAAAAGCCACCAAGGCAGCCAGACAATGATCTGGAAGAGAATACTTAATAGACAAACAAGAGCAACATCTTGTGCATCACTTCTCCTTGAAGTATTGGTCAATTCCTAAGCTATGCGCAAGCAAGAGAAAACCATGACACCAAGAAACCAAGCAGAACGGAGCTGCTAAGGGATAAACACTTAAACAGAAATTTGTCTTAATGTTGGGAAGAAAAATGCCCAAATATTTGAAAATTAAGCTACGTATTTATAGCCCTTGGATCAAGAAAAAAATTACCATGAAAATAATTTGTATTGAATGGCAATGAAAATACAATATATCAAAATTTCTGGGGGAAAAATGGATGTTTAGACAGAAAACTAGACATGAAAAGAATAAAGTTGAAAGCCACTGTTTTGAGTATATCTCAAAAAGTCATAATGACTAAGTAAATAATCCCCAGCAAATTAAAATTAAAGGAAATAATAAATAAAAAAGCAGAAATTAGTGAAATGGAAAACATATATACAATAAAGAAAATTAATAAAGCCAGACGTCAGTTCTTGGAAAAAATTAACAAAATGGATAAACTCCTAGGCAAGGCTGATTAAAGGTACAATAAATCAGTATCAGAAATGAAATAGGGGACATAATTTAGATGTCACAGAGATAATAAAAGGATATTATGAAATTCACATTAATAAATTAAAGGTCTAGATGAAACTGTTACAAAAATAGGAAACCTGAAAAGTCCTACTCTATTCAAGAAATTGAATCTCTAATTAAAATACTTCCACAAAGAAAACACTAGATCCAGATAGCTTCACTGATGAGTTCCTCTAAACAATTAAGGAAAAATAGCACCAATTTTACATAAACTCTTGAATACTGAAAAAAGAAATATTCCTAAGTTTTGCATGAGTCCAGCGTAAACTTGATAATAAAAAATCTGATCATTTCATTACAAGAAAGGAAAATTATAGACTAATTTCTCTCATGAAGCAGTCCTAAAAATATTTTTTAAATTTGGTAAAGAGCATCTAGTGATATATAAAAAGAATAATGCATGACAACCAAGCCAAAGGTTTAACTTGGAAAATCAAACAATGCATATTAAAAAAATTAAAGGGGAAAACTGCATCACTATCTCAACAGAGGAAAAACATTTGATAAAATTCATGATAAAACTCTTAGTAGAGTAGTAATAGCAGGAAACTTTCTTAATCCAATAAAGGCTATCTGCAAAAAATTTACAGCAAGCATAAATTCCTCTGTTGGGAAATACTGAAAACTTTCTGCCTAAGATGAAATAATATAAGATATTCACTTATCTGTACCTCTTAGCATGCTCAAGCTTCTAAGTCATACAGTAAGGCAAGAAAAAGAAATGTCTAACAGAATTATCATTGTTTGCAGATCAGATAACTGTACATGTAGACTATGCACAATGAACTACAAATGAATTACTAGAATTTGTGAATTTAGCAAGCTCAGTATAGGATACAAAGTCAATACAGGAAAACCAACTGCACTTCTACTGGCAAACAATTAATTAGGACATGAAAATTAAAAAACCAATCACTGTAATAACATTTAGCAAGTCAAATATGTACAGAATAAACCTACCAAAAAAAAAAAAAAATGCAAGACCGCTACCAGAAAACTCAAAATATTAATACTACTGAGAGAAATTTTTAAAGACTTAAAGTTTATGGAATAGAAAACAGAGTATCATAAAAATATCAATTATCCCCACACCAATCAATGGATTCTACGCAACTCCAATCAGAAACCCATGACTGTTTTTGGGTGGAAACTAACAAGCTGCTTAAAATGTTTATATGAAAATACTTAAGACCAAGAATAGCCAAGATAATCCAGAAGAACAAAGCTAGAGGATTTTCACGATCAGAGGAAATGAAAACTCCACAGATTTGGTTCAAGTAAAAACAATACAACAGCAGAGTAAACATTACAGAAATAGATTCATTCATATATAGTGAGATGATTTACAAAAGTTAGCACTGCCGTAGCTCAGTTGGTAAAGAATCCGCCTGAAATGCAGGGGACCCCGGATTGATTCTTGGGTCGGGAATATCCGCTGAAGAAGGGATAGGCTACCCACTCCAGTATTCTTGGGCTTCCTTTGTGGCTCAGCTGGTAAAGAATCCACCTGCAATGCAGGAGACTTGGGTTTGATCTCTGGGTTGGGAAGATCCCCTGGAGAAGGGAAAGACTACTCCAGTCCAGTATTCTGGTCTGGAGAATTAGTCCATGGCGTCACAAAGAGTTGGATACTGAGCAAGTTTCACTTTCACTATCACTGTTGCTGGCTCAGACAGTAAAGAATCAGCCTGCAATGTGGGAGATGAAGGTTAGATCCCTGGCTCAGGAAGATCCTCTGGAGGAGGAAATGGCAGCCCACTCCAGCATTCTTGCCTGGAAAATTCCATTGACAGCGGAACCTGGAGGGCTAAAGTCCATGGGGTTGCAAAGAGTCAGACATAACTGAGCAACTAATACTTTCACTTTAGCACTGCTGGGCATGGGGGCAAGGATAGTTTTTAATATATAGACACATGGGGAAAAAAATGAATCTTGACCCCTAACCTCACACCACACACGTGTGGGGAAAAAAGAACACAAAAAACAAAAACCCAACTAGATTACAGACTGAAAAGTTAAATGAAAAACAATAAACTTCCTAGAAGAAAACCTAAGAGAATATCTTTTATCACCTTGAGGCAGGTAAAATTTCTTAAGGAAGACATAAAAAGCCTTGACCTTAAACAAAAAGATTGATAAATTCATTCATTAAAATTAAGATCTTCTATTTATAAAACGACAACATTAAGATAATGAAAAGACAATTCACAGACTGGGGGATATTAGCTGTATATACACACATTATATATGTGTCTAACATATTCTGGATACAAGTATTCTGTCAGATTATATACATCGAACAAAGCTAGTGGAGGTGATGGAATTCCAGTTGAGCTGTTTCAAATCCTAAAAGATGACGCTGTGACAGTGCTGCACTCAATATGCCAGCACATTTGGAAAACTCAGCAGTGGCCACAGGACTGGAAAAGGTCAGTTTTCATTCCATTCCCAAAGAAAGGCAATGCCAAAAAATGCTCAAACTACCGCACAATTGCACTCATCTCACATGCTAGTAAAGTAATGCTCAAAATTCTCCAAGCCAGGCTTCAGCAATACGTGAACCATGAACTTCCAGATGTTCAATCTGGTTTTAGAAAAGGCAGAGGAACCAGAAATCAAATTGCCAGCATCCACTGGATCATGGAAAAAGCAAGAGAGTTCCAGAAAAACATCTCTTTCTGCTTTATTGAGTATGCCAAAGACTTTGACTGTGTGGATCACAAGGAACTGTGGAAAATTCTAAAAGAAATGGGAATACCAGACCACCTGACCTGCCTCCTGAGAAACCTACACGCAGGTCAGGAAGCAACAGTTAGAACTGGACATGGAACAACAGACTGGTTCCAAATAGGAAAAGGAGTACGTCAAGGCTGTATATTGTCACCCTGCTTATTTAACTTCTATGCAGAGTACATCATGAGAAACGCTAGGCTGGAAGAAGCACAGGCTGGAATCAAGATTGCCAGGAGAAATATCAATAACCTCAGATATGCAGATGACACCACCCTTATGGCAGAAAGTAAAGAGGAACTAAAAAGCCTCTTGATGAAAGTGAAAGAGGAGAGTGAAAAAGTTGGCTTAAAGCTCAACATTCAGAAAATGACGATCATGGCTTCTGGTCCCATCACTTCATGGGAAATAGATGGGGAAACAGTGGAAACAGTGTCAGACCATTTTTGGGGGCTCCAAAATCACTGCAGATGGTGACTGCAGCCATGAAATTAAAAGACACTTACTCCTTGGAAGGAAAGTTATGACCAACCTAGACAGCATATTAAAAAGCAGAGACATTACTTTGTCAACAAAGGTCCGTCTAGTCAAGGCTATGGTTTTTCCAGTGTTCACGTATGGATGTGAGAGTTGGACTGTGAAGAAAGCTGAGCGCTGAAGAATTGATGCTTTTGAACTGTGGTGTTGGAGAAGACTCTTGAGAGTCCCTTGGACTGCAAGGACATCCAACCAGTCCATTCTGAAGGAGATCAGTCCTGGGTGTTCATTGGAAGGACTGATGCTGAGGCTGAAACTCCAGTACTTTGGCCACCTCATGCGAAGAGTTGACTCACTGGAAAAGACCCTGATGCTGGGAGGGCTTGGAGGCAGGAGGAGAAGGGGACGACAGAGGATGAGATGGCATCACTGACTCGATGCACATGAGTCTGGGTGAACTCCAGGAGTTGGTGATAGACAAGGAGGCCTGGCATGCTGTGATTCATGGGGTCACAAAGAGTTGGACATGACTGAGTGACTGAACTGAACTGAACTGAATGGAGAGGATATGAGGAAACTGGAATGAACTCTTGACTAAGTTTGGTATTTGGCTATGAACTGTTACAACTACTTTGGGCCACTGTTTGGTAGGATCTACCAATGCTAACATATGTACACTCTGCAACTTTGCAACGGTACTGCTCCCACTCAATAGAAATGTTCACATATAGACACCAAGCCACAGGTATAAGAATATTCTGCATGGTGCCATATAGAAACAACACAAATGTCCAACAGTAAAGTGGATAAATAAACCATGGTTCATCCATACAGAGGATGCAGCAATGAAACAGTGTGTGGCTTTGCCATACACAGCCACAGACATGAATCCAACAGACATAGTGTCAAGAGAAAGAGGCCACACACAAAGAATACATGCTGAATGCATGGCTTCCTTTACAGTAAGTTTAAAAACAGACAAAACTCATTTATAGAAGCCAGAAAGAGTCATCTTTGGGAGGGAGATAAAAGACTAGGAGAGACATGCATGATGGAGACTGGAGGGATATGATAATGTATTATAAAGAGGTATGTGTGGTCACATAGGTGTGTTCACAGTATTTATCCACTTTACTATGTAGATGTTATAAACAATTTACAGAAAGAAAAAAACAAATTATTCCAACCAGCAAAAACAACTTGGGAGAATACTGGAACATAATAAGAAAAATCTGAATACCTCAATAGAATAAAAGTCATGAATGTTAAGAAAAAAATACAAATGGCCAATGAACATAAAGAAGTATAACTGTAAACAATTATGAGTTTTTTTCTTTTAAATCAATCTGGCCATGACTTAGAAGCAGACTATACTCAGTGTTGATGTGGGAAATAAGAACTGGTCACAGAACTAAGAAGCATCAACCCTAAGAGTCAGAAAGATCTGTCATTGTAACTCTGGGTAAGGTGCTTAACCCCTCCCAATCTTAAACCTATAAGATACCGTTTAACTTCTATGTATTTATAATATTTTTTAATGATATAAAATACATAATTTAAAAAATACAAATATATAACCTATAATATTATCTTCAAGGGCTATCAGGAGAACTGGAGGAAATTACACACACAAATGTATATACACATAAATAGCTTCTTTTTCTCTCTCACACAGGGAGACTGACTGCCCATTGCAATAGTTTCAAGTAGATTTTGGACAAGTTATAGCCTTACCTGCCGCAAACTCCTCAATGGTCATCAGTGGGAAGCGGATCAAGGACAGTGCTTTCCCCAGAACTTTCTGCTTGTTTCCAAAGGTCATAGGCAATTGTTGTCTTTGACATTCTGCTTCTGCCCATCGTACAACAGCGCCAAAAAGTCGACATTCTCTAATACTAAGAGTGTCTCTTTCTAGAACTGCACAGAGTGTGTCTACAAGTAATTTACAAAAATAAGTCAAATTAGGAATATTTTGCTATTTAACAAAATACTGACAAATATACTTATATTAAAATTTCAACTCTCAATAAAAAATAGGTTACTTAAAAGCTATAGATTCTATATTTTAAAATATTAAAGAATTAAAGTAACTGCAAAGAATTCTTTAAAAAATTACAATAAGGTTAATATTGAACTTATTTTAATATATGAAAGCCTACATACAGTATCTCCTTATATATTTCATGCCATTTATAAGCAAACTCAAATATCCAGGATAAGAATAGTAAGTCAGAGAAAAAGGCTCCCAATCAGTAATGAACAAATTTATAAATTTGAATTCATAGTTGAACAAATGCAACTACAGATTACAGTTAATTAATTCATTCAGCAAATATTTCTGATTAATCACTCACAATGTGTCAGGTACTATGTTAGACACCAAGGATACATCATTAAACAAAAAGGTTTAAAAATTCTTTCCTTCATGGAGCTTACGTTCTAATGGGGGAATCATTAAATAAACATAAGTAACTTATAATGTGTCACATAATAAATGTAGGAAAAAATAGCAGGGTAAGTGGAATAATCAGAAATGTAGCTTAAAACAGGATAGTTTGGATCGGCCTCATTTGAGCTAAGATCTGAAGGAGGCTTTGGGTCAGGGTTGGTAGGCCAGATAGACATCTCGAGAGAAGCAGCACTCCAGGACCAGCCAGTGTGAAGGGTCTTTTATGAGGGTGTGCCTGGCGTGTCTGAGGAAGAACCAGGAGGCCAGTGTGGTGGGAAGTGAGTGAGCAAGAAGGGAAAGCAGGAGGTGAGGAAGCTATAACACGGGGGAAGCACGATGCATTCATAAGGCATCCTGCAGATCATTTGGCTTTTGAATGAAAAAGGGAACCTCTGGAGGGTATTGGGCTGTGACATTTTATGCTCTACAAGGACCACCCTGGAAGCTGTGATAAGAAGAGATGGTAACAGAGGCAAGAGTGGAAACACTATCAGTAGGGAGGTTCTTGTGGGGTTCCAGGTGAGAGGTGATGGTGGCTTGGACCAGGCAGAAGTGGTGAAAAATGACAGGATTCAGGGTATATTCTGACAGGAGACAGGAGACTTCCTAACAGATTGGATAAAGGGGTGACAGGAAGCCTAAGTCCAGGGTAACTCTCAGGTTAATGGTAAGCAATGGTGGGCTGACAGTGGCACCAACTGAGATGAGAGCAACTATGCAGAAGTGGGGTGGGGAGAGGAAGTGGTGAGAGGCTGAAGTTTAATTTTGGACTTCAGTTTGAAGCCCTATTTGACATCTGAGTATAAATGTCATGACCGTAACTCAGGCCCTCACTCAGAATCCTTTTCCTCTTATCATGGGCAAAATTAAAATAGGCTGAGTTATTTTTAAGCTACAGTAGACCAGAAGCGGTAAGTTCAGAGAAAAGGGCTTTAGAGGTTAACTTATTAACATGAGATGACATGCTGCAATCTAACAGGGACAAGAAGAGAGGAAAACTCTGAAAAGTAGACAGAAGTACTTGAAAAGACAGTGTGGAGTCTTTTACACAAAGAGAAAGAGATGTTAAAAAAACTTCAGAGACCTGGCGGTTTCAGTTTACAACAACTGATACTGATCATAATGAGTACTAATAACCACAAGAATCCTAAATTACAGTCAATATGTATTGTTTAATAAGGACAAGCAAAATAAAACATTTTTTAGGTATCTTTCTCAAATGGCCAAAATGAAAGTCTTGTTTCTTTAAAAAAAAAAAATTGTTCAAGATGTACAGAAAAAATTTCTTAAAGAACCTTATTTTCTAAAGACCCTCAATATAGTAGGCACTATTATAAAATATCTAACAATTGTATTTTAAGTTTAAATAAAAACAAGGATAGTATATTGCAGAAATCAATGAAAACATTAAAATACAATTAAATTGCCCAGAAACACACACCTCAGAAAAATTTGTTAAAAACAAAATTTTATTCTGCAGTGGCCTACACATTCATACCAGAACCAAATATTGATTTAATAACAAACACAGGTATCATTCCAGCGAAGACGTCACAGTCCCTAGAACAGAGAAGGGGCTCAACAGTATGTTAAAAATGAAAAGGTTAAGCATAACCCTTTGATTTTTAAAAACTCAAGCTTTTTTCTTCTCTAACAGCTGAGTAGATGTGTATAAACTAAGGCCCCAGGAAAACTCAGAAAATGAATGTAAATCAATTAAATCAATATACCTCAATAGTTGTAGAATTAGGAAAACATCATTACCGTAATATTTAATCATTCGATAGAAAAACAGACAACTTTCAACATACATGTTTCTACCTTGTATGCTAGTAACTGCAGTAAAGATAAACACAGAAACTTAAAGACTTGAAAAAAAAAAAGGCACATTATACTGCCCCTGGCATAATGTAAATTGATTCTGTTCAACCAAAGGATGTATTATCTTTTTCCTTTGACAGAATGCTGCAAGAGAAACAGTATCTCACTACTTGTAAAAAGGTAGGCATATCCCTCTAGAGCACATATTCAAACGCCAAAGGAGAAAAAGCACCCCCAGAATGTAAAACAGCTGTTGAAAAAAAGCTCCTGAAGCCAGGGCTTGCTTCCTCTTAGCCCTGGACTGCTCTTTCATTCCCAAGTCTTAACAAGTACACTTGAGACAAACTAGACTATGAGGTGAGAACGCATAGGTTTTCTACTGACAGATGTGTTATAATAAGAAATGACAGCTGAGAGCCTAATAAAGATCATGAAAGCACATAAGATTATATTTATATACATAATACAATACTGGGTTTAATATAAACCACTGCCAAGTCAAATTCAATCAACAAATATTTATGGGGTTTTCATCCTGTGCAAGGAGCCTACTTCAAGACTTCCAGGACCCAATGGCATGACTAATGTAGAAGCTATTTACAAAACAGCTTCTTGGAGTGAGTCACTCTGATGCCGGCAGCATCATTTCACGTGAGAGTAGACTGAAGTGGAGCACCTGACGCCCCTTCAAAGGAAAGAAACTGGGATTGAGTCATGCTTCCTTGCCAATGGGTGGAGTGCTCAGGGTTCTCAAACATCCAGTAACTCAACAAAAACTCAAGAGCACACAATGTGTAGGTGCTGGGGAGGAACCTAATGTAGTGCCTCCCCGTCAGGATAATGCAGAAGAGTATAAATCCTTCCCATGATAATATGCAAGAGACAGGGAAACCAAAACAGAGATGTTACTGTAAACAGGAATATATTAAATTTCATGGAAGGGGAACGGTAGCAGCTTTTAAGAAAGGAGTCTCTGCAGAGTTATAATCTGAGCCAAGACATGAAGACTGAGTAAGAACCAGCCAAGATGGGAAGGAGCGGCAACATTCTAGACGCAGCCAATCAGTCTAAGAAATATTAACTGAACACGTATTGTGTTCTACTGCTTTCAGTGTTGGAGGTACAGTGGTAAACAAGACAAAGGAGTTTAGAGTTTAAGAAGTTTACAATCTAGAAGGGGAAGGTGGACAATCAACATATACATAAACAAAGCCCCAGACAAGATAGTCAGAGAGTGATACATATTAAGAGAAAAAGAAATCTGAGTAATGGAACAGGGATTGTTTAGGGGAATGTGGTATCTACTTTAAGTAGGTGTGAGATGGCACATCTCAGGTCTCCTTTAACCTAAGATCTGAATGATTAGAAAGAACGAGCCATATAAAGAAGCTCCAATACTCCGTCATCTGATGCGAAGAGGCAACTCATTGGAAAAGGCCCTAATGCTGGGAAAAATTGAGGGCATGAGGAGAAGGGGGCAACAGAGGATGAGATGGTTGGATGGCATCACTTACTGAATGGACAAGAGTCGGAACAAACTTTGGGAAATAGTGAAGGACAGGGAAGCCCTGCATGCTGCAGTCCATGGGGTTGCAGAGTAAGACACGACTGAGTGACTGAACAACAATAATACAAAGATTTAGAGTGGGGAAAAGGATTCCAATCAAAAGGAACAGCAAATACAATGGCTCAAAAAATAAAAATAACTGGCCAGTGTATATGGAACACAGCGAATAAGGAACAGAATGGCAGGGGACAGGTGAGAGAGAGAGAGTTAAGTAGTGACTGCCAGCTCTTTACAAAACTTGTTTTCTCTTCTTCCTGGGATGTGGATCATCTGCATCTCCTCGCTTCCCCAAAGTGAGGAGGGGTCTGGTGACTGAATTCTGTCCAGTGAAGTAAGAGCCAAAACAAGGGTGCCATTTCAAGGCCAAAGCTCATAAAACGTTGGTGTTTTCCCATCTGTCAGCAAGGTACAGATAATAACTCAGCCATAGGAAGTAGCAGAAAGCTAATCACCAGCCAGGGATACTGCCTCGGACTGCTGTCTGAGTGTGAAATCAATTTCTTTGTGTTGGAGTTTATCTGTGCAAATATGTTGAGCTTGCATTTTGGGGTATATCTGTTATCAACACCATGGCCAAGCGTAGCCTACCCTAATAAAAGGCCTAATCATGTAGGATCTTGTAAGCTTTGTAAGCAATTTGAATCTTACTCTAATTGCAATGGGAAGACACTGGAAGCCAAGGAGGTGATACAATTTGCTGCTATGTAGAGAATGGACAGGATGAAAGCAGGAGTGAGTGGACAAGACGAGAAGACAACCCTCAGGATGGGAGAAAATAACTGCAAATGAAGCGACAGACAGAGGATTAATCCCCAAAACTTAAGCAGCTCTTGCAGCTCATTACCAGAAACACAAACAACTCAATCAAAAAATGGGCAGAAGACCTCAACAGACATTTCTCCAAAGAAGACATACAGATGGCCAACAAACACACAAAAAGATGCTCAAAACTGCTCATTATTAGACAAATGCAAATCAAAACCACAATGAGGTATCATCTCACACCGGTCAGAATGACCATCATCAAAAAATCTACAAACAATAAATGCTGGAGAGGGTCTGGAGAAAAGGGAACACTCTTGCATTGTTGGTGGGAATGTAAATTGATACAGCCACTATGGAGAACAGTGTGGAAATTCCTTTAAAAACTAGGAATAAAACTACCCTATGACCCAGCTGGAGAAGGCTCTAAAAAGTTCCTTGAATAGCAAGGAGATCAAACCAGTCAATCCTAAAGAAAATCAACCCTGAATATTCAATCGTGGAAGAACTGATGCTGAAGCTCCAATACTTTGGCCACTTGATGTGAAGAGCCAACTCACTGGAAAAGACCATGATGCTGGGAGAGACTGAGGGCAGGAGGAGAAGGGGGTGACAGAGGATGAGATGGTTGGATGGCATCACTGACTCAATGGACATGAGTTTGAGCAAACTCCAGGAGACAGTGAAGGACAGGAAGCCTAGTGTGCTGCAGTTCATGGGGTCACAGTTGGACACAACTGAGCGACTGAACAACATGACCCAGCAATCCCACTACTGGGCATATACCATAAGAAAACCATAATTCAGAAATACTCCTGTACCCCAATGTTCACTGCAGCACTATTTATAACAGCCAGGACATGGATGCAACCTAGATGTCCATTGACAGATGAACGGATAAAGAAGTTGCAGTATACATATACAATGGAATACTGCTCAGCCATAAAAAGGAAGAAACGAGTCAGTTGATCTGAGGTAGATGAACCTAGAGCCTGTTATACAGAGTGAAATGTCAGAAAGAGAAAAATAAATATTCACACATTAATGTATATATATGGACTGCAGAAAAATGGTATTGATGAACCTATCTGCAGGGCGGGAATCAGACAGATGTAGAGAACGGAACTGCGGACACAATAAGGGAAGGAGAGGGTGGGATGGATTCAAAAAGTAGCATTGAAACATACACCTTATCATACGCAAAACAGATAGCCAGTGGGAAGATGCTGTATCGCACAGGGAGCACAGCTAGGTGCTCTGTGATGACCTAAAGGGGTGGGATGGAGGAGTGGGGGGTGGGAGGCAGGCACAAGAGGGAGGACACACACACACACACACACACACACTGATAGCTGATTCACAATGTCATATGGTAGAAACCAATACAACATTGTAAAGCAATCATACTCAAAAAAAAAAATAATAATAAAGTAAAAAAAAAGAGTGAGTGGCAGCAGGGAGACAACAGGAGAGCACAGAGCTTATCCAGGTGAATGAGAACAGTGATTTAGACCAGACGGGAGCAACAGACAAAGTAAGACATAGTCAGAACTAGGGATACTATTTTTTAGGGGGGTGGTGGGGTGTGAGCTGCACCATACAGCTTGTCATATTTTAGTTCTCCGACCAGGGACCGAACATGGGCCCAGCAATGAAAGCACCAACTCCTAGCCACTGGATCACCAGGAATTTCTCCAGCATACATTTTGACTGGAGAGCAGAGAACATATGCTGATAAACTGCATGTGGAGTATGAAAGAGAGTAGCTAAAAATAACTTCCAGGTTTTTAGTTATGCATGGTGGTGCCATTAAGGAAGAGCAAAAAAAAAAAAAAAAAAAAAAACTGGAAAGGAACAGAAAAGATAATGGGGAGTATGGGACAATCAATGGCTTTCTTTTAGCTGTGCTATTGGAAATGCCTATAAAATCTCCAAACGAAGATGTCAAGTAAATAGTTGGCTACACAAAATTTGGAGCCCAGAATAAGATAAAAGTTATTTTGGGCTTATTAGATGATGATGATATTTAGAGTTATAGGCTGGATCCTCTCTTTCTGCTACCCTACATGACAAAATTCAAACTCCTGAGCCTATGACTGCATGGCCCCCACACCCTGGATTTCACTTGCCCTGCACTGCCCATCCTCTACACACACTTTCTTCATGTGGTTCTACCTGCCTCTAATGCCCTCCCCTCTTCACTACCCAAATACTATCCATTCCCTAAGGCCCATGTCAGAACTTCCTGTGCCAAGATTCTCCTAACATCCCATTATGAGGAGCTCTCTCCACATTTTGGATTTGCGTAGTAATTATTTTCTATGTATCTAGTTCCGAAAAGGCGAAAAGACATTTTGCCATATGTCATCCTTTCTATGTAATGTCTTAATATTAATTTTCACATATTTCTTCCCTGATTCTCCAAAAAGATGACAGTTTCCTAAAGAAAAAAAAAATCAAATCTTACCCTTCTTTGTATTTCTTATAGGGCCCTGATATAATGCTATGCATATGGTGAGCATTTGTTTGATCTGATCTCTTTTAAAAGGCAATGAGGTAGTTATGACTTTTAGGACTATTTCAGCAAAATAAAGAAAGCAAAACTCTTAAAGAGGCAAACTTAAAATCACTTGGAAAAACCACTGATTTAAAAACAGCTCCTCTGCCAACAAGGCTCACTAGTAACGCATTACTGTACTCAAAAGGTTAACATTTTAATTCACAGTGAACTTACCTATGTCAATATCAGTAAACCCTTCTGCACTTATTGCATCCATTGTGTTTCTGTCTATTGTGTCTAGACAAAGACTAGCAAGCTGAGGTTCATCAAATAAACGAGCCTGAACATATAAAAAGATAGTTATTTTCACAGTTATTCTAACTTCAGGCTGTCCATATTCAAAGGTAACACTGTAAACAGTTATAACTGACAATTATATAAAAACTCATACTTAAAAGTACAATTATAATATGCTTAACTTTTCATTCCACAATCAGAAATAATGGAGAAAAGCACAAATGCCCAAAAGATAACAATTAATTCAATTACCATTAACAACTGTTATTTTTATATGCATATATATGACATATTTTGATCCTTAATGAAGCACTCTAGGGTAGATAAGGCAGACATCTTCCCATTATACAGATGAGAAAAGAGAGGCTCAGAGAGGTTCACTGACTCTAGCCAGATATGTTCCAAAGTGAAAGTGAAAATCGCTCAGCTGTGCCTGACTCTTTGCAACCCCATGGACTATACAGTCCATGGAATTCTCCAGGCCAGAATACTGGAGTGGGTAGCCTTTCCCTTCTCCAGGGGATCTTCCCAACCCAGGGATCGAATCCAGGTCGCCCGCATTGCAGGCGGATTCTTAACCAGCTGAGCCACAGGAGAAGCCAGCCCTTAAATCCAAGTCTTAGGATCTTTTCACTAAATGATAACATCAATTGTCAAACATACCAGTACAAACAGATTTTTTCCCCCATTTCCTGTTTGATTGGGGGGAAGAGAATAAAGTACAAAAATTTTAGAGCATTAAAGTTCTGGGAACCTAAGCAAAAACCTAACAACAGAAAAGCAAATAAGTAAATCCACATGATAGAATATTATACAATGAGAATGAACAATCTACAACTACACACAGCAAGAGGAATGAATTCCTAATGGTAAGCATAAGGAAGTACTGTATATGTTGAGCAAAAGAGTATACAGCTGACACCTGAACAACTTGCAGGTCGGGGGCACTGACCTCTGTGCAGTTGAAATCCACACAGAACTTACAGTTGGACCTTTGCATCTGAGGTCCTTCCATATCCGCGGATTTAATCAACCACAAATCATCTACTATTTACTACTGAAAAAATTACATATATAAGCGGACCCACTAAGTTCAAAGCCATGTTGGTCGAGAATCAACTGCTATATGATTTCAGCAAAGCTGAGCTTTAAGAAGTCAGAAGTCAAACTTATAATATGTGTTTTATCAGGCTGTACATTATAATTCAAAAAACAAGTTTAAAAGTAAGTAAAATTCTAATGTTAGCAGATATTCTAGCTGGCCAACTCAGCGTTTATAGTTGAGTTAGTATTTATGCAGAAAAATGAATTGTTTCACTTTTAGGAAAAATAATTTTTGGTAAAAGTTATTTTATTCAGAGTAGGAATATTTTCAGTCATTCAATACGATATCATATTTGCCTAGGAATCTACCACTGCTACTTAGGAGTAAAATTAATTTTCTCTAAATTTGAGTGTGGCACTGTTTTTAATGACTCTATTGCCCCAGAGTGTTTTCCCTCTGTAATCCATGCTGGGACAGCACACTGGTTCTTTGTTTTAGAGGGACGCTGGCATAAGTCCTCTCAAGTAAATGAACATTCTCAGTTCAAATGATTCACTTGGCAGGAACAAGACATTCACATGACAATTCATGGGCTAATTCACATGACCCCACCAAAGAAAAATCTGGAGTAATGTTGAGTTCTAAGACCAACAAAGCAATGAAAAGTTCCTTTTTTCCTCAGTGACATATGTTAAGCCTTGCTACTCAAAATGTGGTTTAGAAGCACCAGCATCATCCTAAAGTCTGTTAGAAATGCAGATTTTCAGGCCCATTTTGCTGTGTGTAGATCTAGAACAACAGGAATGAATCCCAGAAACTTAATGGTAAGCAGAAGAAAGGAAGATACATGTTGAGCAAAAGTATACAGCTGACTTTGGCTTACTGAACTAGAAAGTGGATTTTCATTGTCAACGTTTAATTTATTGGCTTCTAATTTTTCTTTTTTTGGCCACATCGTGTAGCATGTGGGATCCTAGTTTCCCAACCAGAGATCTGACCCAAGCCCCCTGCAGTGGAAGCTTGGAGTCTTAACCACTGGAGAGCTAGGAAAGTCCTACTGGTTTCCAAATTTTATGACTGAATTTAAAAAAATGAATGTAGCTAAGTGACCCTCTTCACACACAATAAAATTCTTCAGACAACAAAGAATCATGATTATCAACTTCTGTATTAGATTTTCATCGCAAGTTCAGAAAAGGAAAAAAAAAAATGCAAGTGGTAAAGAATCCACCTGCCAATGCAGGAGATGCAGATTTGATTCCCCGGTCAGGAAGATGCTCTGGAGAAGGAAACGGCAACCCACTCCAGTATTTTTGCCTGGGAAATCCCATGGACAGAGGAGCCTGGAGGGCTTCACTCCAGGGGGTTGCAAAAGAGTTGGACATGACTTAGCAACTGAACAACAGATATCACTTGTTAGTTATATAATCTTTATTGAGTTATTTCACCTCTCTGTGCTTCTATATAAAAAGTGGATGATAAGAAAATCTTCACTGAGGATAGCTACAACTCCTAAAGTTATTGCAAAGATTAAATGAATTAATGCATACAAAGTATTTAGAATGGGACCTGGCATACACTAAGTCACTCAATACATTTTGCAGTTATTATCAATATCACCATACTCTATTGGTTTGAGACCTTTTACCAGTTGCTATCTTACATTACGTTAGATATTTACCTCTTTAAGCTTCCATTTCATCTTTGAAAGGGGGATGATAATAATAATAAATAACATCACAGCTTAAAGAAGGAGTAAATGTGATAATATATACAAATGGATTAGCCTGTGTCTGGTGTACAATATACACAGACATGGAGTTCTGTGATTACGTCCAAGAAGAGGTGACATCAGCATGTTCTTTCTTCTGTAACTATAAATACTCAATGACCAAAGATTTACAAAAAGACATATCATCAATCATTTGTGATGTGACAGAACGCATGCACAATGGCAAACAAGTCTGACTCCACCCAGCCTGTTGTGAGACTTTGGGCAGGTAGTTAACTAGTCAGGTTTTAGTTTTTTCATTTGGAAAATGACAGGGTTAAGCTAAGGAATATCCATGATTATTTCCACTACTAGTATTCAGCAGGATTACATATTATCAGCTTAGACATTTCTCCCCCTCTCATTTTACTCTCTCACCTTTGTAAAGACCCTATCTGCAAGTAAGGTCACATTTTGAGGGTCCTGGGGATTAAAATTTCAACACGTGAGAATTCACCCCCTGGCACTGAATTACAAACTAGCTTAGGATTTTTTTAAACAATTCGTAAAAGGGTATCATTACATTGTCTAAGAAGAAAAAAACCGATTTACTTATATCTCAAGTATGAAGCTCAGATTATAGGCATTTAACAAGTGCTAAATAGCGTATGTTGAGGACTGGTTAATGGTTCCATAAATGTGTTCAGTATGTAAACCTTCAGACTATACACATTATGACATGTGCACTTTTCTGTATTTATAGTATACACGTTGAAAACTTTCGTAAGTGTCAAAGAAAGAATATTCTTAAATTTTAACTCCTCCAAAATATCATATGACATCCCTTACATGTAGAATCAAAAAAGAAATGATACAAATGAACTTACTTTCAAAACAGAAAGAGACTCACAGAAAGATTTAGAAAATGAACTCATGGTTGCCTGGGGGAAGGTACAATTAAGGACTCTGGAAAAGTCATGTACACACTGCTATATTAAAAATGGATAACCAACAAAAACCTATTATATAGCACATGGAACTCTGCTCAATGTTATGTGCCAGTGTGGATGGGAGCGGAGTTTGAGGGAGAATGGATACATGTATATCTACAGCTGAGCCCCTTCACTGTTCACCTGAAAGTATCACAACACTGTTAACTGGCTATACCCCAATACAAAATGTTTTTGGTGTTCAAAAATAAAAATAAATTCTAAACTCTTCAGAAGTGGGTCATCAAGCTGACAGAATACAGTAAATCTTACAACTGCTCTGGACTTGAAATACTAAATGTTAATTTCGGACCCAACAAAAATAGAGCACTAAGGTCCAGAAAGCTTCATACTCTCAATCACAGCATAAACAATGCTGGATACTACTCTCAACTCCAATCCTAAACAGCTATATAACTTTATAGAGATGAAACACCTTATTTACATAAGGTTTGGCTCAGATGGTAAAGAACCTGCCTGCGATGCCTGCAATGCAGGAAACCTGGGTTTGATCCTTGGGGTCAGCAAGATCCCCTGCAGAAGGGAACGGCAACGCACTCCAGCGTCCTTGTCTGGAGAATTCCACGGACAGAGAAGCCTAATGGGCTACAGGTCTGTGGGGTCTCAAAGAGTCGGACACAACTGAGTGACTAACACTTTCTTCAGTTTCTTCACCTACATGATACATTAACTTTAATTTGTTTTTCTATTCTAAAATCACATGAACCTGACATATTTCCCTCAATGAAATCAGAAGATTTCATACGCTTTAAAAATAATGATCTTGGACTAATTCTCCAGGAAATATTAAGTTTTCATATACAGTTAAACCCAATTTTTAAAGTTAAAAGATACATACCTTAGCTACATCAACTTACCTGCGTAAGTAACATAAAGGCATTATCTGCCCTGAGATGTTTGGTGAGAAATTCCACACAATGCGCTTCCAAGGCTGGGACCGCGTACTTCTTAGCCGTATAAAGAGTCGTCATAACTGTTTCTGGGCCGATTTGAACTTCATCTGAATACAGAAATCTGGAAAGCAAGTGGAAATTGCAGAGATGGTCAGGAGGGTTTTAGACAAGCAATCCATTGGAATTAAGTCTCTGAGGAATATTTGAAAAGATAATTAGCAAAGTGAAAAATAACTTGAAAAGTACATCAGACTTTCCAGGATTATTTGCACATACATCACCTCATTTTATTCTGACTCAATCCTGAGAGGCAGGCAGTCTCCATTTATAGAGGAGACTAAAGTTAAGTCTTCAAGCCAAATTTTTAAAGGCCTTTTAGCATTCCATAGGAGCTTCCTTTCTTCTTCATAAAAAAATTTTCACTTAAGCAAACTTACAGACAGCTTAAGTTCACATCTCTGAAGGTCAAAACATCCATTTATTTCCTGATGATGGTATCTTCTTATTCTGGGCATCTTTTAACCTTTCCTTATTATCCCAGAATTAGCATTATGACCAAAGACTAGAGTACGGGGGTTCAGAAGAATAAAACTGTTTAATGATATCTTAAATGGCCCTATATTGCTATGCACTTTTGAGTATATAGGTCCAATTTTCTCTCGAAATACTACCAAACCAATACCACCTTACCTATGGCCTCAGGAGCCGATTCTACCTGGTACTAGGTAAGTCAGATTCCTACAACTGCACATAGAGGATAAGAATCTCAGACAGGGCCTGGGCAGTTCCTGCTGAATTATACTGAAGCTACTGCATATTCATTTTAGTTCCCCTGCGGTTCCTGAGAAACCCTTGAGCTTACTGCCCAATGCTCAGTTACACTCAGAGCAGCTGAGGGTGCTAGAGAAATGAGGCAATGAGAACAAGTATTTTATTTTAGCAATACGAATTAAGACTTAGAACACTGGAAAGCCCACGAATATCTTTCAGAACACTATACAGTAGAGTGAGTGAGAAAGGAGGTTCTAGTTCACGTCCCTTCCCTCCGCTTTTCAATTTCTCTATTCTGGTGTCCAGAATCACCGTCCAAGATCAAATTCTAGCTGGTTACATCCCCCAACTTCCCACTTTAACCAAATGCTGGCATCCCTCTAAGAAGATCATTATCCTTACAACTACTTCGACTGGAAGCTGTTCACCTCCATCCTTCCCTGGTGGCTCAGATGGTAAAGAATCTGCCTGCAATGCAGGAGATCGGGGTTTGATCCCTGGGTCGGGAAGATCCCCTGGAGAAGGGAATGGCTACCCACTCCAGTATTCTTGCTTGGAGAATCCCATGGACAGAGAAGCCTGGTGGGCTACAGTCCATCGGCTCACAAAAAGTCGGACATGATTGAGCAACTCCCTTACAACTCAGGTGCAAAAGTGAAGGTTGCTGTTTTTCAAGATTACACTGTTTTCAAACATTTTTCCAAAACCTCTCAAGCCAGCCATCTGTATCACCCTCATAATACTCAACGATACGTGCCATTTAGTGATGAGTGCACGGAATTAAGAAAAACCTTAAGTGTCTTATAGTCAGGGGTAGGGGGATGAATAAAAAGAGGAGGGCAAATTAGCATTTGTTGAGTCTCTATCATGTGACAGACGCCAATTCATTTAATCCTCTCACAAGGAAGGGAGGTGCTGCTACCTGCGTTTTAAAGATGGGGAAACAGGCTGAAGAAACACAAGAGCTGTCTACCATAACACACCATTTCTATGCTTCTGACTGCTTTCAGTGTTAGACTCTCAGACCAGTCAGGTGGGAGCCCTCTTAATTTGTCTGGACTCAAGAAGAGATCCCTTGAGTTTGAATCTGTTCTATCACTTGCTAGCTACATGACTTTAAACAAGTTATCATTGTGCTTCTTTCTGTTAAGAGATGTGAACAACAGTGTCTTCTTCATAATGCTCTGGTGAGGATTAGTATCAGTTAAAATACACACAAATAGTTAGTAAACATTAGCTATTTATTTTTTATACCGCTTCATTTTTTATCTCTGCTATTTTCCTCTGTATTTCACAAGATTTCAAGTGTTCCAGCCCTTCTATTTTTTCCCCCAGCAATCATACAGTTAAATTTCTAAGAATTCTTGCTTCTTGAGTATTATTTTTTTTAACTCCACAGTACCATGTCTCATTTTTAAGGATGCGAAAAATGTTCTCAGTCTCCAAGTTTTAAAAGTTCCTTTCTGTTCCCTGAACTACCTACTTCCTCGAGGATCAGCTGTTCTTGGTCTTTATCATTCATATTCTGACTTTCCTTATATGTCAAAAGTTTAATGATTATCTCCAGTGACCATTCCAGTAGCTGGTGTGTTTTCTTTGCTGTTGTGTAAGTAGGACTGCTTTCCAGCTAAAACCTTCTCCAAAATGGAGAGGTGGGTGGGGAGCTGTGTATGTGGGAGGCTCGTTGACTGACACCTTACCTGAGAGTGGGAAAGCAGCCTTTAGGTCAGATACCACAACTCCTCCACCCCCTTTCAATGCCATTACCCTGAATTCCCTAAGATAAGCCAGCATTCTAGTTCTCCCCAGGTGGTTTGTCTAGTTTATGTAAAGAGGAGTCTGTCAGCTATTGTGGAGGGGGGCAGGGGCGGGGTGGTGGTGGTGGTGGTGGTGTGCAATGGTCAGCATACAAGAGCTGGTTGAGGGGATGACCTTCTCATTTCACCTTGCTCACCACCACCTCTCAACCTAGAGCCAAGCTGGGGCTCAGCCAGGAAGGACAGCCCCCATCTCCATCACAGCTCCTCCTTCTCTGGATTCTGGGCTCCAGTCACTTTACTTCATTATCAACACACTTCCAACTGCCTTGTTCCTTTTCTACACTGGCTTCCAACCTCTCTCCCTTTTTAGTCTTCACTGTAATGGGTTACTTCTTTTGTATTTCTCTATATAGTCATTTTAACTGGAACAGACAGAAGGCTAACAGCATGCTCAATTCCCTTCTTAAACGAGAAACCGATTAAATTTTTAAGGAAGAGATAGGAAGAAGTCTTCATATATGTCTTAGTTTGTTTTCAGGCAAAAATTACTAGTTATAAACTATAGAGCTGAGATGCAGGGCCTTTATTACCATTGTTTGAATAGATTCAAGCATACGGTTCTGTAACAATCTATAACTGGTGTCCTTGACAAAAAGACCTGGAAAAGATTCCCACAAGAACTTCTACTTGAGATCCAAAACATGAAAAGCAGGTAGGAAGAACATTCCAGGAACCAAAGAATTGTGTTTTTAGACTATACTATATGGCCCACAGGGCTTCACTGGTGGCTCAGTGGTAAAGAACCTGCCTGCAATGCAGGAGACCTGGGTTTGATCCAGAGGTCGGGAAGATTCCCTGGAGAAGGAAATGGCAAGGCACTTCAGTATTCTTGCCTGGAAAATCCCATAGACAGAGGAGCCTGGTGGGCTGCAGTCCACGGGGTCGCACAGAGTTGGACACAACTGAGTCACTAACATGTGGCCCACAACTCCATTCAAGTTGCCTTTCATGACCCAGATAACCACAATGGTGTGATCACTCACCTAAAGCCAGACATCCTGGAATGCAAAGTCAAGTGGGCCTTAGGAAGCATCACTATGAACAAAGCTAGTGAAGGTGATGGAATTCCAGTTGAGCTATTTCAAATCCTAAAAGATGATGCTGTGAAAGTGCTGCACTCAATATGCCAAATTTGGAAAACTAAGCAGTGGCCACAGGACTAGAAAAGGTCAGTTTTCATTCCAATTCCAAAGAAAGGCAACGCCAAACAATGCTCAAACTACCGCACAATTGCACTCATTTCATACGCTAGCAAAGTACTGCTCAAAATTCTCCAAGCCAGGCTTCAGCAGTATGTGAACCGTGAACTGAACTTCCAGATGTTCAAGCTGGATTTAGAAAAGGCAGAGGAACCAGAGATCAAATTGCCAACATCCACTGGATTATCAAAAAAGCAAGAGAGTTCCAGAAAAACAACTTCTGCTTTATTGACTCTGCCAAAGCCTCTGACTGTGTGGATCACAACAAAGTATGGAAAATTCTGAAAGAGATGGGAACACCAGACCACCTTACTTGCCTCCTGAGAAATCTGTATGCAGGTCAAGAAGCAACGGTTAGAACTGGACATGAACAACAGACTGGTTCCAAATCGGGAAAGGAGTACATCAAGGCTGTATACTGTCACTCTGTTTATTTCACTTATATGCAGAGTACATCATGCAAAATGCCGGGCTGGATGAAGCACAAGCTGTAATCAAGATTGCAGGGAGGAATATCAATAACCTCAGATAAGCAGATGATACCACCCTTATGGCAGAAAGCAAAGAACTAAAGAGCTTGATGAAAGTGAAAGAGCAGAGTAGAAATGCTGGCTTAAAATTCAACATCCGGTCCCATCACTTCATGAGAAATAGACAGGGAAATAGTGACAGACTTTTATTTTGGGGGGCTTCAAAATCACGGCAGATGGTGACTGTAGCCATGAAATTAAAAGATGCTTGCTCCTTGGAAGAAAAGCTATGACCAACCTAGACAGCATATTAAAAAGCAGAGACATTACTTTGCCAACAAAGGTCCGTCTAGTCAAAGCTATGGTTTTTCCAGTAGTCATGTATCGATGTGAGAGTTGGACTATAAGGAAAGCTGAGCACCAAAGAATGGATGCTTTTGAACTGTGATGTTGGAGAAGACTCTTGAGAGTCCCTTGAACTGCAAGGACATCCAACCAGTCCATCCTAAAGGAAATCAGTCCTGAATATTCACTGGAAGAACTGATGCTGAAGCTCCAATACTTTGGCCACCTGATGCAAAGAACTGACTCATTGGAAAAGACTGTGATGCTGGGAAAGATTGAGGGCAGGAGGAGAAGGGGATGACAGGATGAGATGGTTGGATGGCAACACCGACTCACTGGACATGAGTTTGGGTAAACTCCAGGAGTTGGTGATGGACAGGGAAGCCTGGCGTGCTGCAGTCCATGGGGTCGCAAAGAGTCGGACGTGACTGAGCGACTGAACTGAACTGAAACTATACCTTGGCGATTTACCTTTGGCTTGAATATATTTGAGAAACATCTATATTTATATCTAAAGATGTAGATTAAGGACACTATTCATCCCAGCAATGCCTTCTTTATGATGGGACGGCATCAGGAATTTTTTTTAACTGATCTTAGTATCAGATAAGAGTTGTGCATCTCTTAAGCAGTTGGCCTGTTTTCAATCTGACAAACACTATGAACTGTAACTGCCTGGCCAGCTTTCCCTTTTTGTAATAGTTGCTAAAATGATCAAAATTAAGTCTGTAGAGTATGCACAGCATGCATTTTTATATTAGCTTCATTTTGACTGCTTTATTTCTTACCTCTGTGTTTCTTGTTAGACATTTTAAATTGTTTTTGGAGCAATGGAAGTTATAAATAAATACCAGACTATAAACTGTAAGAAAGGGAACTCTGTGTTTCTTATATTTTTTCCCATATCTTTCCTACAGCACCAGGCTCAGTTTGGGTACCTGGCAAAGATTTAATAAATACACGTTAGCCAACTACACAGCTCAGTACAAGTTTCTAGCTATTGATAGGGAAACCATTTTCATTTCTAGTAAGAAAAAAGGCTACTTAAAAATCCAAGAATCACCTTGATTCATATTTTACATACATGTTTTCCCCACATTTTATTTAATTACTAACACTCTTGTAATTCAAAAAAACTCTGTAAGCCAATATTTACAAATTATAACTTAAAATTAAACATAGTATTACCACAGTACTTTGCACTTTAAAATTAACGTTTCTAATACACTACCTCTAAGAACCAGAGCACAGAGAAATAATTACAGGTCATCAAACTATTTCTGATTTTTTCCTGAAGATGAACAGCTTTCCAAAATATAAAACTCAGGTTACATTTAATCCAATTTAAAAATTAAACGACTAAGGTACAAACTTCATTGTAAATTAGAAAAATCATAAGATTATGTACAGGAAACTGTGTCACTACTGATTTATTCATTTTACTCAAAAACATTTACTGAGGGCTATATAATAATAGACAGGTCCTAGAAATACAAACACAGACAACACTGCCCATAAAAAGCTCATGGTTTGGTAATAAAATGATTAAAAAGTAATGTCATAATTATAACAGCATTATACATTAGGCATGATTTGATAACTATCTCTAAAGATGGCCCTAATAAATCATGCTTTCCATGATCCAGACCTTTACACAGAGCTGTCCCATAATGAATCTGGGCTCGTCCTGTTTGATTTCCTTTAATCAACAGAACGTGGCAGAAGTAACACTATGCCAGCCTGGGGCCTAAACTCTGAGGATGCAGAAGCTCCTACTTTTGTGCTTTCAGGAGCCATGGCCTGCTGCTTGCCAGGAAGTCAGGCTAACCTTGCAAAGATCAGCTGGAGGAGCTTTGGAGAGAGAGAGGCTCAGCCAAACCATAATCTGAATCAAACCCCCAGATGACCCTTGCCCCAACTGTTATCAGACTGACTGCATGGGAGACCTGAAGAATATGCTAGAAGAACCTCTCACACAGTTGTGAAAGATAATAAGACTATGTTTAAGCCACTAAGTGTTGGAGTTGCTTGTTCTACAGCAACAGATTAAAAACTTGATACAAGACATTACATGAGGCAGCAAATCTGCTGGCAGCGATGTTTTATAAAGAGATAAAGCCTCAAGTATATCTGAAAGGTAATTATTAAGTCCGTAAACCTTCTAGGCAAAGAAGTACAAAGGCAAGGAGGCATTAGAAGGCAAGTATTAAAATAAGAAAAAGACCATCAGCAGAACTGGGGTACTCACTAGATGGAGAGGAAGAGAAAGAGATATCAAATCATACAGGTCTTGCATATCGGTTAAAATGTTTAAATGCATCCCATACGCAAAAAGAAGTCATTAAGAGATTCAGGGGAGTCCTGTAATAATGTCTAGATATCAGAGAGATAACTTTGTTAACAGCGTGAAGAATGAAGCGAGCTGAGTCTAAAGGCAGTGTGATCTGTTTGAAGCAATGCAAAAAAAAAATTGAGAGAATTGAGCAGAACCTTTAAGATTGGTCCAAACAGGATGAGAAACAAATGGAACATAATGGAACCAAACTACAGCCTGCAGCCAAGCCCACCTGAGTCATCCCCAACTGACCCACATAACAAGAATATTCAGAGGAAGAATACACGATTGCTTTTCTAAGCCTCTGATTTTGGGGGTGCTTTATAGCACTGTTATGACAAAAGCTGCCTGAGACAGGACATATGAAGTATGCCTGCCTCAAAGACTGTTCTGAAATTTGGGTTCACACAAGGTGCTCAGGAACAACAGTAAGGAGAACATGGCAAGCACTCATTAAGTGTTAAGATATTTTTATTGTTGACAGTCCATCTGCATGTGTACTAAACAGACACTCATTTGTGATTGTCCAGTTGGAAACGGGGTTTGGGTTGAGCACAAGTTTCACGGTACCGCTGGAGCAGTATGTAGCGCCACAGGTTAATGGGAGAAAGGAAGACAACAGCTGTCACCTGCTCCTTTTACTCCTTCCACAGTCTAATCTCCAAACAACTGCCAGGAGTTCTTAAACCAGATCACAGCAACCCCTGATTCCATGGAGAGACAAGCTTGGCGGGCTATGCAGTCCTGGTGGGGCCACAAAGAATGGGATACTACTGTGTGACTAACACTCACTTTTCCTATCAACTCCCTGTTCAAAACCCTTCAAAGGATTCCCACTATAGACAGGGGAATCCAAGTCTTTCCATGGGCTCTACAGCTGTGCACAATCCTGGCCAGCCTATCTTGTTGACCTCATCTTCTACCACTTCCCCCCTTATTCTGTCTGTTCAGATCACACTGGTTTACTCTTGCAGTTTGTCTAACAGGAGAAATTTGGGGCCTTAAACACGTTTTTCTTGAGATGAATGGTCCTTCTCCTACAGGTTGATCATCTTTCCTTAAAACACTTATTTGTACTTGACATTCTGTCTTTGTTTCTCCCTACTAGATGATTAACTCTGTGAGGGTAGGGACTTCCTCTTGTTCACTGCTATATCCGATATCTAAAACAGTACAAGGAAGGCAGTGTTTCTCAAATGAACAACTAAGAACATCACTTAAAGGTCTGGCAGATCAAAATGAGCAGTTTCTTAAAGTGCTTCAAACTCAAGTTCAAAAGCCTTTAAGTAATGTTTAATTCAAGTTGTAAACATAAAAGTATGCCCAAGCTAACCTGCTTTTCAACCTCAGTAAGTACCATGACACATCTTTTTGTCACACAATAATAGGTAAATACAGCATCTTTGCTTCACAACCAGCCAACAACCTAAGTTTAAAAATCAGTCCAGAGATCACTTTCAGAATAAAACAATGACTAGAGCCTGAAGAAGTATAAATACCATGACCACACTGAAACTAGAAAAATTTCAAGGACTCAGATGAATCCACTTATTTTCTATTCGTGGGAAACAACAGACTGATTAACAGTTTCAGTGAAAACATGAACCCAGCATTTTCTCTCTACATTCTTATCCTAGCAATCTCTGTATTTTTTAAGAGAAAAAGTTACCCAACAATATTTAGATCGGTGGCTCTCAAACGTAGCCAATATCAGATTCAGGGAAAGAATTAAATACACTCTCAAGGTCCCACTGGCAAACATTACAATACTGTGAGGAGGAAGGAAGAGAATTAAAAATGTAACAGGTGATTACAAGGAAGGTGAACCAACAATTCATTAAAAAGTACTTCCAATTTAGAAAATCTAAAGAAGTAAAACCAATGCTCCCAGTCAACTTCAAACCAAATCCCCAAATGATCTAGATATTAGCTTGAGTTGTTGTTTTTCCTTTTATAAATGTAACTGAACTAAATTACAAAACATATGAAAAACAAGTCAACACCATCTTGCCACTCCAACACAACTTTGGTTAGCATTTAGGTATATTTCCTCTCTCCCTTTCTCTAAGTATATCTTTGCTGCTTCTTTTCTCAGTTTTTAACTACTGTGAGCAATTCAAATGCTAATTATACACTTTTTTTTTTCACAATAATGTTATTATCTAGTCTTCATGACTATCATACTTAGCAGCTGCACTGCTGCTAAGCCACTTTAGTCAATTCTCTGCAACCCTATGGACCACAGCCCGCCAAACTCCTCTGTCCATGGGATTCTCCAGGCAAGAACACTGGAGTGGGTTTCAGTGCCCTGCTTAGCAGCTGCACCACATGCCATCAGATGGACCTATCACTGGTAAAACCGTTCCCTCTGCTACACTACTTCCTCACTACTATAAACAGTCCCCCTTAAATATTTTTGTGTGGAACATTTTCAGTACTTGACTACTTCCTACCTGTGGGGAAAATAATCTACAACGCCCAACTGTTTTCCTACCACCTTTGTTGGAAAGGTCTTGCCAGATGTTATCTTCACCAAAACACACACACACACACACACACACACACACAAACTGGAGGGTTTGTAAGAAGAGGAAAAGTACTATACTTTTAATTTGCACTTCTTTAATTGTTAATGAGGTTAAACACTGGCTGCTAATTATACTTTTTCTTCCCTAAATGATCTATCCTGTCCTTTATTCATTGTTTAATGGGATTTTGGTATTACTTTCTACCTGTGCTAACTTTGTATTCCATTTCCTACTGACCTCACTGAGCTGTTAGCCTTTGTGGAGAACTTATCTGTTCCCTGACCTACCTGTTATGCCTCAGTACCATCCAAGCCTGTTGTTTTAACAATACATTCTATTCAGGCAGCTAAAACCATCTCATAATGAAACATACATGGTCTCTGGTATGGGCTGGCTCTATTACCTCCATCAAGTTACTTGACTTCTCTGGGCCTCAGTCTCATTATCAAAACTGTATAAAACAATACTTCAGTTCAGTTCAGTTCAGTCGCTCAGTCGTGTCCGAGTCTTTGCAACCCCATGAATTGCAGCACCCCAGGCCTCCCTGTCCATCACCAACTCCCGGAGTTCACTCAAACACGTCCATCGAGTCGGCGATGCCATCCAGCCATCTCATCCTCTGTCGTCCCCTTCTCCTCCTGCCCCCAATCCCTCCCAGCATCAGGGTCTTTTCCAATGAGTCAACTCTTCGCATGAGGTGGCCAAGGTACTGGAGTTTCAGCTTTAGCATCATTCCTTCCAAAGAAAACCCATGACTGATCTTTAGAATGGACTGGTTGGATGTCCTTGCAGTCCAAGGGACTCTCAAGAGTCTTCTCCAACACCACAGTTCAAAAGCATCAATTATTCGGCGCTCAGCTTTCTTCACAATACTTACACCTTCCTATATGGACTTTTGTGAATAACCAGGTAATAATGCCAGACTATTAGCTCCCTCCATTAAATAATATTAATCAGAAGTCAATCTTCTATCCTCACATAATCAAAAAGCCAATTCTAACACTGATAGGAAGATTTTTTTTTTAGCAAACATAATCTTGTCTGCTGGAATGCAAGCTAGCTAGAACCAAACTTACTTGTTTAGGTGTTTACTTTCCTGGATCATGACAACTAATATTAATGGAAAAGGAGTAACAATTTACAAAATAATAAAATTAAAAGGTCATCGGTCTTCCAAGACTCCGCAACTACCCCTCTCCCCCAACAAAACCCTAAAACGTCGCAAATAGGCCATCAGGGCGATCTGACCCAAACTCTGTTCTCATCACGTCCCTAATTCCCTAAAATCCCCGCTACTGGAAACGGGAAAACGCAGGCTCCTGGGCCCCAGACACTAGCGTTTACCCTAACGACAGGCAGGCAGCCGTCCAGGCTGACGAATGTCGGTTTCGACCTCCCCGAGCATCACCGACGCGGGAGGAAACTGAGGCCGGGGGGTAAGCAGAGCCTCGCCCAAAGTCACGGCTGGGCGGCCGCCCTCACCTCAGCAGCGCCAGGAAGGCGGCGGGCTCCACGTCGGGCAGCTCGATCTCGGCCGACGTCGTGGCCATGCCGCCGTTGAACATGGCGTCGAAGACGGCGCTGCCCGCCGCCAGTACGAAGCGGTGGGCCGGGATGCGCTGCGGGCCCCCGGCAGCGCCACCGCCGCGGCCCTTGCCCAGCACGAAGCGCACATCGCTCAGGAGCTCCGAGTTGAAGAGGAAGGCGAAACGCTCTTTCAGCGATGCCTTGGTCGCCTGCCAGTTGTACAGCGGCTCCCGCTTCAGGGGGAGCAAGGGCCCTAGAGAGGAAGTCGACGGCGGCGGCGGCCCCGCGGCACCCGGCTCCGCTTCAGCCCCTGGGACCTGCTCGCCTGTAACTGCTGGTCCGAGCGAGGCCATCCTCCAGCGGCGCGGCTCCGCGGGCTAGAGAGAGCGGTGCTGCCGCCCAACCGCCATCGCCGAGGCTGGCACCGCCTCCCTACCTTCCGGGAAAGGCGCTTCCGGAAGCCGCGCGCCTCCGCCGGCCCCTCCCCGAGCTGTCCGGCGCGCGTGCCCGGGCGGAGGCGCGTCCCCGCCGCGGGGCCGGAGGTGGGAGTTCTACCGGGCCTGAAACGCTGGCCCCTTCCTTCCCTTAGGCCCCTCCTCAGCAACTGCAGCGCCTCCCACTTGTATCCAGGGCGAGTTCCTAGGCTCTCCTTCTGGGAGTTTCACGTCTGGAAGAAGAGGGGGCGGAGGGCATGGCCAAGAAAGGTCGTGAGAGGGGAGAAGGTGATTTCACGTGGCCCCCTCCTCTAGGAATCCTCAAAGTCACCCCTCCAGAGGGGCACTGTTCCTGTGGTAATGCTGGGAGCAAGCGTGGAGCCCTTCTACGTCTAACAGCCTCCCCCTATCCTCCTCCCTCTTTTGCCTCTATTTTTGGTATCTATATAGATCAGGGATTCTTTTTTCTTTCCTTTTCTTCTTCTTTTAAAAATGTGTTTGAATTACCCAAAATTGACCGTATTCTAAATCTCAAAAAACAAAACCCCTCAAAGTTACCTAAGTAAATTAGGGCTCCCCTGGTGGCTCGTGGTAAAGAATCTGTCTGCAATGCAGGAGACCCAGGTTCGATCCCTGGGTCGGGAAGATCCCTTGCAGAAGGGAATGCAAGTATGCTTACCTGGGAAATGCCATGGACAGAGGAGTCTGGCAGGGCTACAGTCCACGGGGTCGCAAAGAGTCAGGACTGAGCAACTGACACTTGTATCTAGTAAAGGACAATAAAATCATAATAGAAAAAAATAAAGACACTGCATTATTAAAGCTTATGGAATGTGATAAAAAATTGAGTGCAAAGAATAGCCAAAAGCACTTCTTGGCCGAACTGAAAATAAAAATAAGTGAATTTGAGGATTCTGGGAAGATAGCAGAGTTTGGATCACCAGGAGTCTGTCTTCCTACGCAAACAATTTCACTAGTAGAATCTGTTTACTGTACTTATTTTAGAACTATGGACTCTGTTGAAGGCTGGTAACTTCTAGGGGAAGACTTGGAAAGCAAATTGCTGTTGATTTTGATCAGCTTCAGCTCTTTGCACAGTAGCAGCTACATGTCCTCCACCACCAGCCACATGGTAGTACACACCTCTGTCACCTACAAATGGCACTTGCCATCTACCTCTGCAAGGATCAGATTATGAGCCACTGCAGCTGCTGATGTTCAACACCCCCTGAAAGGAGTTCAGGGTGGAGATCAGGAATGAGGCCCTCTGTGCTCTGGGAGAAACTGGCCAAACAGGTCTTCAGATAGATATTTTCAGGAGATGATTTTATGACCCCAATCCTTGCCTCTCCTTGTATCTAGAAAAGCACTAAAATCCTTCATGGTGACGTCTGCTCCTCGTGACTAACAGTAACCTTCTGCAAAATATATGTCCTTGATTGCATGTATTCCTCCCTTCACCAAAATCACATCTATACTGACTGTCCCTCCACTGCCCCCCCCCCACCACCCACCATGCCTCTTTGGAGCAGTTTCTCAAAGCTCTCTGAAATGCTGTCTCCTGGGCTGTAGCCCTCATTTTGCCCCAAATAAAACAACTCACAATTCTCACACTGTGGATTTTTTTTTCAGTTGACAGCCTGTAGGAGCCAAGGAGGGCAAAAAGGCACCTATCCTCCAAATATTGGGGATCTGTACTCAAGAGGATTTCTGCTTCTGAACACAAAGGCACAGACAAAGAGGGTGAGCTATTGTTGTTGGGGTACCCCTCTCCACTGCTGCAGGATGCTTAAGCTGAAGTGACTTCCAGGGGTTTTAAAGGACCCGCACCCTTCCCTACCCCTCCTTCATTTTCACTTTTTCCCTTTTGTGGAACCAGATAGTAAAGACTAGTGTATTAACAAGCAACTGTACACATGGGAAAAATTAGAGTGACCATACATGCCCAGGGAACGGCAGAGAAAATGCCTGAGAAGACCTTAAGTTTACATCTCAGGCAGGTCCTTGGCAAAAAGATAGATTTTAAAACAATCAATGCAGGAGACACAGGTTTGATCCCTGCTCCGGGAAGGTTCCACATGCTGCAGGGAAGTTAGGCCCAGGTGTGCCAACTGCTGAAGCCCAAGTATCTAGAGCCCAGGCTCCACAACAATAGAAACCACAGCAATGAGAAGCTTGCGCACTGCAACTAGAGAGTAGCCCCCACTTGTCTCAGCTAGAAAAAGACTGCTTGCAGCAACAAAGACCCAGTGCAGGCAAAAATAAAATCAATCAATAAAATTAATAAAAAAATACTTAAAAAAATAGAAAACCGTGGGGGAAAGGAGAATCTGATTTCCAAAGTCACCATATTACTAGACTCGAATGTCCAATGTTCAACAACAACAAAATCACAAGTCATACAAAGAAATAAATGTTTGTTTGACCCATGCAAACAAAAAAATAAATCAGTAGAAAGAAACCACTTCTACAAAAGACCTAATGGCAAATATACTAGACAGACTTTAAAACAACTATTTTAAAGATGGCCAAAGAACTTAAGAAAATATGGAGAAAATCAAGAAAATGATGTGTGAACAAAATGGAAGTATCAATAAAGAGATAGATAGGAAACCTGGAAAGAAACCAAAAAGAAATTCCAGAGCAGAAAAGTACAACTCAAATAAAAAATTCACTAAAAGAATTTAAAGGTACATTTGAGCAAGCAGAAAAAAAAAAAAAGAATCAGCAAACTTTAAGATAAGACAACAGAAATTATCAAGCAGAGAACAGAAATCAAAAAGCTTGAAGAAAAGCAGAGAAAAGAAAAGCAAACACCCTAAGGGAACTAGGGACTTGTCTGGCAGCTCAGATGGTAAAGAATCTGCCTGCAATGCAGGGCACCCTGGTTTGATCTCTGGGTTGGGAAGATTCCTGGAGAAGGAAATGGCAACCCACTCCAGTATCCTTGCCTGGAGAGACCCATGGACAGAGGAGCCTGGAGGGCTATAGTCCATGGGGTCGCAAAAAGTCAGACACTACTGAGCGACTAACACTTTCACTTTAAGAGAACTATGGCCCCTCATTGACTTCCCTGGTGGCTCAGACGGTAAAGCATCTGCCTGCGGTAGAGGAGACCTAGGTTTGATCCCTGGGTTGGGAGGATGCCCTGGAGAAGGAAATGGCAACTGACTCCAGTACTCTTGCCTGGAAAATTCCATGGACTGAGGAGCCTGGTAGGCTATAGTCCATGGGATCTCAAAAAGAGTCAGACATGACCGAGCAACTTCACTTTCATGGCCCCTCATTAAACAGACAATGTTGTGGGATTCCTAAAAGGAGAAAAGAGAGCAAAAGGGGCAGAGAGAACACTTGAAGAAATAATGGCTGAAAACTTAGGAAGCAAAAACTGAAAGAATCGAAGGGAGAAATAGATGGCTTTACAGTAATAGTTGGAGCCATCAATATCCCACTCACAGTAATGGACAGAGCAACCAGACAGGAGATAAGTAAGGAAATAGAGGACTTAACATAATAAACCAACTAGATCTGACAGACATATACAGAACACTTCATTCAACAACAGCAGCACGCACGTTCTTCCCAGGTGCACGTGGACTATGTCTTCTCTGACCACAGAGAGATGCAGTTAGAAGTTAATAACAAAGGGAAAACTGGGAAATTCATAAAATTGTGGAAATTAAGCATCATACTTTTAAAATATTTATTTTTATTTTTTAAATTTACTTGGCTGCATAGGGTCTTAGTTGCAGCATTCGGGATCTAGTTTCCTGACCAGGAATCAAACCCAGGCCCCTTGCATTGGGAGTTCAGAGTCTTGGCCACTGGACCACCAGGGAAGACCCAGATATTCTCACTAAGTTATTTATAACTTAGAGAATTCTTGCTAAGACTGAGTTAGGCAGGCCAAAGACAGGCCTGGGACCACAGCTGAGGCACAGTTGAGAAAGGAGCCTGACTGAGTTTGGTCAAAGAGACTTTGTCAGCAGTAAATAATAAATATTGCAGATAAGACTTGAGGAACTAGGGTCCTAAAGAGAAGGGAAGCACATGAGATTTACTCCTGTTTTTTCCCTGAGGGTATTTTCTAATTTATTGCTTGTTTCTTAAGCAGAAACATCTTTCCCAGTGACTCAGACGATAAAGAATCTGCCTGCAATGTTGGAGACCCAGGTTCAATCCCTGGATCCAGAAGATTTCCTGGAGAAGGAAATGGCAACCCACTCCAGTATTCTTGCCTGGAGAATTCCATGGACAGAGGAACCTGGAGGGCTATAGTCCATGGCATTGCAAAGAGTTAGACACAACTGAGCGACTAACACTTTCACTTTCTTAAGCAGAAAGAATTCAAGAGACAGACTATGAAACTGCCAAAGTTGGAGCAGAGTCCTCAAAAAGAGGGAACTGTGAAGATTTTCCCTTCCTAAAAGGGAACGCCAAAATTGTCATATAAATTAACTTCATGCTATTGGATAATTTCTAAGTTGTGCATGTACAAGGAGAAACAATAGCAGCTGAGAGAATAGAGATAAGTAGAGGCTTCACATGTGCTACAGTGTTAGGGAGACAGAAGTTTTAGTTCAAGCTCCACTAAAATGAAAGAGTCTTAGTAATTAGATTGAGATCTCATAAGGACATGCCCTAGAAGAAAGGCTTACATGCTAGCAATATGAAAAAAATTAGCTAGAGTAAAATCAGTCTTTTGACAGGGTCAAGGTGATATGTAGGAGCTGCTGCAAGGAAATTCAATTCTATTTGAAGAAAGATATGCCTGGAGAATCCCAGGGACAGGGGAGCCTGGTGGGCTGCCATCTATGGGGTCACACAGAGTTGGACATGGCTGAAGCGACTTAGCAGCAGCAGCAGCAGCAGCGTACCATCCAGAGAGTCAACATTTTTTTTTCTACAATGTTGTCAGGAAAAAAATGAAAATTATGAGGCATGTTAAAAAACAGAGAGAGAGAAGGAGAAAGAAGAGACAACAGAAATCAGTTTTATGGATGATTAAGTTCTATGGACAACAGAATCAGTTCTATGGATAAATCCAATCAGTTCTATTGGATTTATCAGACAAGGACTGTGAAATAGCTATGATTAATATGATGAGGAAAACAGAAGATAGAGAAGAATTTCACCAGAAAGTTAGAATCCATGAAAAAAGGGTCAGAGATTCTTTATCGGAAAGGCACTATAACAAATTGTGTTTAACAGCAAAACAGATGACTAGTATAACTAGAAAGCAAGTCAGTAGAAGATGTACAAATTGAAACAGAGAGGAAAAAGGTCAGAAAATACAGAAAAGAGTATGTGTCTATTAATTATCTGAGACAGAATGAAAAAATGGACTATTACAAGGAGAATGAGAATGAGGCAGAACAGTATTTAGAGAAATTCTGGTTGGAAATTTCCCAGAGGTACTGTCTCAAGAAAACCAGGTGGAGGTGCATAATTTTTTTAGACCTAGCCTCAAAAGTCATGCAAATGAAGGGCCATATCCATTATATTCAACCGATTACAAATGATTCGCTAAGACCAGTCCAAATTCAAGGAGGGGGCACACATACCCTTCCTTTATGGAGTAGTATCAAAGAATTCATGGGCATATTTTAAAACCACCACCCTACTAATGGACCTATTTGTAGGGCGGGAATAGTGATGCAAATGTAGGGAATGGACATGTGGGCACAGCAGGGGAACGAGAGGGTGGGACAAACTGAGAGAGTAGCATTGATGTATACACACAACTGTGTGTACCAGGGCCTCCCAGGCGGCTCAATGGCTAACAATCTGTCTGCCAACGCAGGAGACACGAGATGCGAGTCCGATCCCCTGGAGTGGGAAGCGGCACCCTACTCCACTATTCTTGCCTAGAAAATTCCATGGACAGAGGAGTCTGCCAGGCTACAGTCCCTGCAGCTGCAAAGAGTCGAACGTAACTGAGTGACTGAGCACACTGGGAAGCTGCTGCATGGCACAGGAGCTCAGCTTGGTGCTCTGTGATGATCTAGAGGGTGGGATGGGGGGAGGGGGACGCAAGAGAGCGGATATATGTATACTTATAGCTCATTCACATTGCTGTACAGCAGAAACTATCACCACGTTGTAAAGCAATAACACTTCAATTAAAAAAAAACAAAACCACCACCCTACTAAAACTAAACATACCTATATCCTGTGACTTAGCCATTCCACTCCTAGGTATATATCCAACAGAAACTAGTACTTATGCCTACCAAAAGAAGTACATGAATGTGCATAGCTGCTTTATTCATAATAAATGAAAAAATGATGACCAGTACTAGAATGGATAAATGGTGGTATATTTCTACAATGGATGAAAAAGAACAAACCCAAATACTGAAATAATACGAATTTCATGTTGAGCAGAAGAAGCCAGACACAAACAATATATCATGATTCTAATTATATCAAACTTCACCGTAGCAAAACTAATGTGGTGCTAGTGGTCAGAATAGCACTTAAGCTTTGGGAGGGTTGTTGAATGGAAGGGTGCATGAGGGAACCTTCTAGGGTAACAGAAATGTTATGTATACAGTGGTAGTTACATGGGTGTTGTTCTGGCTCTTTATTACTGTGTAACAAACCTGTCCAAAACCTAGTGGCTTAAAACAACAATTATTGGGGTCTTCCCTGGTGACTCAGTAATAAAGAATCTACCTGCCAATGCAGGAGACAAGGGTTTGATACCTTGTTTGGGAAGATCCCACATGCCGTGGAGCAACTAAGCCCACATGTCACAACTATGAAGCCTGTGCTCTAGAGCCTGGAAGCCACAACTACTGAGCTCATATGGTGCAACTACTGAAGCCTGTGTGCCCTAAAGCCCATGCTCTGCAACAAGAGAAGCCACGGCAACGAGAAGCCTGTGTACCTCAACCAGTGAAAAGCCCGAGCAGCAGTGAAGACACAGCACAGCCCCCATTTTAAAAACAAATAGCATTTTTTGAAAAATGAGTTATGAAGCTGAAATAATACAAAATCTAGTAGGCACTATAGTATAAAGCAAAAGGACAATGTGACAGTGTATTGTCCAACTGTTGGCCTTGACCTCTCTCTATTTTAGTCTCCTTTCAATTCAGTTCAGTTCAGTCGCTCAGTCGTGTCTGACTCTTTGCCACCCATGAATCGCAACACCCCAGGCCTCCCTGTCCATCACCAGCTCCTGGAATTTACTCAAACTCAAGTCTATCAAGTTGGTGATGCCATCCAGCCATCTCATCCTCTGTCATACCCTTCTCCTCATGCCCTCAATCCCTCCCAGCATCAGAGACTTTTCCAATGAGTCAACTCTTCGCATGAGGTGGCCAAAGTATTGGAGTTTCAGCTTTAGCATCAGTCCTTCCAATGAACACCCAGGACTGATCTCCTTTAGGATGGACTGGTTGGATCTCTTTGCAGTCCAAGGGACTCTCAAGAGTCTTCTCCAACATCACAGTTCAAAAGCATCAGTTCTTTGGTGCTCAGCTTTCTTTATTGTCTGACTCTCACATCCATACATGACTACTGGAAAAACCATAGCCTTGACTAGATGGACCTTTGTTGGCAAAGTAATATCTCTGCTTTTTAATATGCTCTCTAGGTTGGTCATAACTTTTCTTCCAAGGAATAAGCGTCTTTTAATTTCATGGCTGCAATCACCATCTGCAGTGATTGTGGAGCCCAGACAAATAAAGTCAGCCACTGTTTCCACTGTTTCCCCATCTATTTGCCATGAAGTGATGGGACCAGATGCCATGATCTTCATTTTCTGAATGTTGAACTTTAGGCCAACTTTTTCACTCTCCTCTTTCACTTTCATCAAGAGGATTTTTAGTTTCTCTTCACTTTCTGCCATAAGGGTGGTGTCATCTGCATATCTGAGGTTATTGATATTTCTCCTGGCAATCTTGATTCTAGCCTGTGCTTCCTCCAGCCCAGCATTTCTCATGATGTACTGTGCATAGAAGTTAAATAAGCAGGGTGACAATATACAGCCTTGACGTACTCCTTTTCCTATTTGGAACCAGTCTGTTGTTCCATGTCCAGTTCTAACTGTTGCTTCCTGACCTGCATATAGGTTTCTCAAGAGGCAGGTCAGGTGGTCTGGTATGCCCATCTCTTTCAGATTTTTTCACAGTTTCTTGTGATCCACACAATCAAAGGCTTTGGCATAGTCAATAAAGCAGAAAGAGATGTTTTTCTGGAACTCTCTTGCTTTTTCCATGATCCAGCAGATGTTGGGAATTCGATCTTTGGTTCCTCTGCCTTTTCTAAATCCAGCTTGAACATCTGGAAGTTCATGGTTCACGTATTGCTGAAGCCTGGCTTGGAGAATTTTGAGCATTACTTTACTAGCGTGTGAGATGAGTGCAATTGTGCACTAGTTTGAGCATTCTTTGGCATTGCCTTTCTTTGGGATTGGAATGAAAACTGACCTTTTCCAGTCCTGTGGCCACTGCTGAGTTTTCCAAATGTGCTGGCATATTGAGTGCAGCCCTTTCACAGCATCGTCTTTCAGGATTTGAAACAGCTCAACTAGAATTCCATCACCTCCACTAGCTTTGTTTGTAGTGATGCTTCCTAAGGCCCACTTGACTTCACATTCCAGGATGTCTGGCTCTAGGTGAGTGATCACACCATCGTGATTATCTGGGTCATGAAGATCTTTTTTGTATAGTTCTTCTGTGTGTTCTTGCTACCTCTTCTTAATATCTTCTGCTTCTGTTAGGTCTGTACCATTTCTGTTCTTTATTGAGCCCATCTTTGCATGAAATGTTCCCTTGGTATCTCTGATTTTCTTGAAGAGATCTCTAGTCTTTCCCGTTCTGTTGTTTTCCTCTATTTCTTTGCATTGATTCCTGAGGAAGGCTTTCTTATCTCTCCTTGCTATTCTTTGAAACTCTGCATTCAGATGCTTATATCTTTCTTTTTCTCCTTTGCTTTCCGCTTCTCTTCTTTTCACAGCCATTTGTAAGGCCTCCTTAGACAGCCATTTTGCTTTTTTGCATTTCTTTTTCTTGGGGATGGTCTTGATCCCTGTCTCCAGTACAATGTCACGAACCTCATTCCATAGTTCATCAGGCACTTTGTCTATCAGATCTAGTTCCTTAAATCTATTTCTCACTTCCACTGTATAATCATAAGGGATTTGATTTAGGTCATACCTGAATGGTCTAGCGGTTTTCCCTACTTTCTTCAATTTCAGTCTGAATTTGGCAATAAGGAGTTTATCATCCAAGCCACAGTCAGCTCATGGTCTTGTTTTTGCTGACTGTATAGAGCTTCTTCATCTTTGGCTGCAAAGAATATAATCAATCTGATTTTGGTGTTGACCATCTCGTGATGTCCATGTTTAGAGTCTTCTCTTGTGTTGTTGGAAGAGGGTGTTTGCTATGACCGGTGCGTTCTCTTAGCAAAACTCTATTAGTCTTTGCCCTGCTTCATTCTGCATTCAAAGGCCAAATTTGCCTGTTACTCCAGGTGTTTCTTGACTTCCTACTTTTGCATTCCAGTCCCCTATAATGAAAAGGACATCTTTTTTGGGTGTTAGTTAACCGTTCAACTTCAGCTTCTTCAGCATTACTGGTTGGGGCATAGGCTTGGATTACCGTGATATTGAATGGTTTGTCCTGGAAATGAACAGAGATCATTCTGTCGTTTTTGAGATTGCATCCAAGTACTGCATTTCAGACTCTTTTGTTGACCATGATGGCTACTCCATTTCTTCTGAGGGATTCCTGCCCACAGTAGTAGATATAATAGTCATCTGAGTTAAATTCACCCATTCCAGTCCATTTTAGTTTGCTGATTCCTAGAATGTCAAAGTTCAGTCTTGCCATCTCCTGTTTGACCACTTCCAATTTGCCTTGATTCATGGACCTGACATTCCAGGCTCCTATGCAATATTCCTCTTTACAGCGTTGGACCTTGCTTCTATCACCAGTCACATCTACAACTGGGTATTGTTTTTGCTTTGCCTACATCCCTTCATTCTTTCTGGAGTTATTTCTCCACTGATCTCCAGTAGCCAGGCCCTTCTGTCCATCACGAACTCCTGGAGTTCACCCAAACCCATGTTCATCGAGTCAGTGATGCCATACAACCATCTCATCCTCTGTCGTCCCCTTCTCCTCATGCCCTCAATATTTCCCAGCATCAGGGTCTTTTCAAATGAGTCAACTCTTTGCATCAGGTGGCCAAAGTATGGGAGTTTCAGCTTTAGCATCAGTCCTTCCAATGAACACCCAGGACTGATCTCCTTTAGGATGGACTGGTTGGATCTCTTTGCAGTCCAAGGGACTCTCAAGAGTCTTCTCCAACATCACAGTTCAAAAGCATCAGTTCTTTGGTGCTCAGCTTTCTTTATTGTCTGACTCTCACATCCATACCTGACTACTGGAAAAACCATAGCCTTGACTAGATGGACCTTTGTTGGCAAAGTAATGTCTCTGCTTTTTAATATGCTCTCTAGGTTGGTCATAACTTTTCTTCCAAGGAATAAGCGTCTTTTAATTTCATGGCTGCAATCACCATCTGCAGTGATTGTGGAGCCCAGACAAATAAAGTCAGCCACTGTTTCCACTGTTTCCACTGTTTCCCCATCTATTTGCCATGAAGTGATGGGATCGGATGTCATGATCTTAGTTTTCTGAATGTTGAACTTTAGGCCAACTTTTTCACTCTCCTCTTTCACTTTCATCAAGAGGATTTTTAGTTCCTCTTCACTTTCTGCCATAAGGGTGGTGTCATTTGCATATCTGAGGTTATTGATATTTCTCCTGGCAATCTTGATTCCAGCTTGTGTTTCCTCCAGCCCAGCATTTCTCATGATGTACTGTGCATAGAAGTTAAATAAGCAGGGTGACAATATACAGCCTTGACGTACTCCTTTTCCTATTTGGAACCAGTCTGTTGTTCCATGTCCAGTTCTAACTGTTGCTTCCTGACCTGCATACAGGTTTCTCAAGAGGCCTATTTAGACAAGATTTTGCATTTTCAGAACTTGTTGAAAATAACATGCATATTTTAAGCATTATTTTGAAACCTTGGAAACTATCTCTAATGTTTCCCTTCTGTCTGAGGTGTAATAGACATTTACAGTACTGCTAGAGGTCTGTGCCCTGCTGCTGCTGCTGTTAAGCCGCTTTAGTCGTGTCCAACTCTGTGCGATCCCATAGACAGGAGCCCACCAGGATTCTCCAGGCAAGGACATTGGAGTGGGTGAGGTCTGTGCCCAACAAATGGGAATTCTGATAAACTCTATTTTGTGTGATTCCTGTCACAAAAGGCTATGATTAGCTATCATTGTAACTGATGAGTTATCAAGAATATTCCCCCTACCAAAGAAAGGACTTCTTTTTTGACCAGATGTTGATAAAAAACAAACCCTCCTCAATTTGCAATTTTACATTTTGATAGGTTGGAACAATTTCCCATAGAAATCTGTTGTTATTTATTTTTAACCTTGTTTTTTTCCACTGCCCACATACTTCTGGGGCTGGGTCCCAGAGGATCCATTTATGTTGTAATAAGAGTGCTGGCTTGTACCTTTGTGTCATGATGCCAGGTAAGTTGCCACAAAGGCAGTACAAGTAGTCCTGGAAGCTGTTCCTACATGAGGCATCCAGCAAAAGTGAGTGATGACCACATAAGTCTATCCTGCTAAACCTAACCAAATGTGTCCCTGACTCAGCTTCTTCTTAAGGCCAGAGGCCATTCCAGTGCCTCCCAGTGACATAGGAAATTGTGATGGAAGATTCATCAGAACCTCTAGTCTTAACCAACCATCATTAAAATACTTTGTTTTGCAAATTTTATAAAAACATAACATAATGTGAATAACTAAGGCCCCTCCCAGACTCTTGGATGAAGTCTGTGCAAGTGAGGGGCCTTGAAGCTTAAACTTCATTAGTTTCATGATAAATGTGCCACTGCATAGAGTTGCTGTAAGGTTTAACTAAATTAATATGTGGAAGCATTTAGAATAGCCCCATTAAGTGCTCAATAAATATATTTATTATACATTACTGATATGGAAATAGATAAATATAGCAGACTAGCCAATCTAGAAAGAGACTCAATTACATATATACATTTATTTATTGGAGGTAGATTATATTGTACTCTCCAAAATATATACCTGAAAGAATAAATCTATGTAGTAAAGAAGGCAATGATAACAAAGAAGAAAAGAAGAACAATAAGAAGACAAAAGAACCAAAATAAAGTGCAAGTGAAATGATCTGGTTTTGAGGTGGGGAATTTCTTTCTAAGCATAACACCAGGATTAAATCCATAAAATAAAAATAGGAGCAGATTTGACTACAAAAAATGTTAACTTCTGTCCATCTACAAATAAAGCATATTAATATTAAAAGTAAAGAGACAGGGACTTCTCTGGTCCAGGGATTAAAACTCTGTGCTCCCATTTCCGGGGGCCTGGGCTTGATTCCTGGTCAGGGAACTAGATCCTGCACGCTGCAACTAAAGATCCCACATGCCACCATGAAGACGGAAGCTCCCATGTGTTGCAACTAAGACCTAGTGCTGGCAAATGAATAAGTAAATAAAATAAATGTTTTTTAAAAAGTAAAGATACAAACTAGAAAAAAATGTTTGTGTATCTTTTATGACAAAAGAACAACATCCTTAATATGCAAAGAGCCCTTGTAAATCAGTAAGATAAATATCCACTTACACCCTTTTAAAATGGACACAGGACATGAACAGGGAACCCATAGAATAACCTTTCTGAAGAGTGACTCAGAAATGTGTGTTCCATAGTTAAAAATGTATGTATCTTTTGTCCCAGCAATTCAACCTATGGTAATTTATCCTGAGGAAAGAAGATCAAAGTATAGAATAAAATCTGAGAAGGAAATGCAATCCACTCCAGTATTCTTGCTTGGGAAATCCCATGGACAGAGGAGCCTGCTGGCTAAGGCCATAGGGTTGCAAAGAGTTGGACACGACTGAAGCGATTTAGCATGCATAGAATAAAACCAGCACCACCATGGATGTCAAAGCATGATAATAAGTTTAAAAAATGGAAACAGCCTAGACAGATGACTGGTTAGGTAAATTATGGTACAACCAATCATATGCCAGAATAATAAATACCTACTGAGGAATGTTTATTGGTATAAGAATGTGTTCTCAACTCATAAAGCTGAGTGAAAGAGGAGGCTACAGAACAAAATACAGAGCATACCATTTTTTCCTGTGGGCTCAAGAGGACATCATTTTGTTTTAAATGTCTATATTATATGTATAAAAAGATGAAGTTTATAACCACTGTTGCTAATTTGCTATATTGCAGGATGATGGGATTGTGAGTGATTCCACTCAATTTATATTACTCTTCTCATTTGAGGTTAAGAGGTAGGGGACTTCCCTGGTGGTCCAATGGTTAAGACTTAGCTTCCAATGCAGGGAGTGCAGGTTTGATCCCTGGTTGGGCAGCTAAGATCCCACATACATCACAGCCATAACGCCAAAATGTAAAAAAAAGATGAAGAAATATTGTAACAAATTCAACAAAGACTTTTAAAATGGTCCACATCAAAACAACCTTTTAAAAAATTATATTAAAAAATAAAAAGGTAAAAATATTGTGAGATTTGACTACAACTGACTACGATACAATAATTGAATTGGCTAACTGGTAAGTAAGCAAGGACACCTGCATGTCTGTCATAAGATGTGGTTCATTTCTTTGTCTTCCCCTGAAATGCTGTGAGGTATCACCTCTCGTTTGACAAAATAAAATTTAATTCCGTTCAACACTCATTTCCTACTCCTAGTGCAAGGCACTGGAGATGACATTACAAAGATGACTAGAACATACTACTTTCCTCGAAGAAGCTAATAATTTAGCAGGGGGGAAACCCGCTGGGACCTGCTTTAGCTAGAAATAAAATTTCTTTTGGGATTAAAAAAAAAACAACCCAGCAGCAAAGGCAATTTGCCATCCTCTAAATTCAGCTTACTTATGGAGCTCTTCTTTCTCTGCTTGTCATCGCTTTCTGGAATTCAGCCTAGGAAAGTAATATATGTCACCATGTGTGCTAGTTTATAATTAGAACAAATGTGAGGATTTATAAGAAAAAGACCTATTGGCAGAAAAAACATCTAGTGAAATTCTAGAAAAGGCAGTCAGGAGAATGAGGAAAACATCTATTTTGGAAATTAATGCTATAAAAAGAAAAAACATTTGAAAAATATAAAATGCACTTACTATGTCCTTATGATTTTTTTCTCTTTTTTTTAACTTAATGCAAGTTTGTACTTAGATTAAAAAAATAAACTTATAATTCATTTACAGCAAAATTAAACTTTTACAGAAAGATAATATAACAATACAGTTAAGTCGGGCAACAGCATCATGAATTTATCCACAATTTCACCACATTAATAACTTCTATGTTTTCCATTATGATGTTTTCCTGTGTATTTTAACAAGGTTGTATTTATATTTTGTAATCTATGTGCAATTTTTGTATCCTTTTTTAACATTTAACATTATATACTAAAATTTTTCCGAGGTCATTGCACAGTTTCATAATTGTCATTCTCATGACTGCATTCTCACACTGCATCAAGGGTACAAAACTTTAATGTATTTCTTTGTTGCTGGAAGTTTCCACTGCTTCCAGCTTTGGTGATTACAATACTGCTGCAGTGAAGAGCTGACTGCTTCAGTCTTTAGGATTTTTATGTTTCAGGAGCGTGTGAAAAAGTAGCTGCTATTGGATTACCCTCTATTCGAAAGGATGAGTATTGTGGGTATAAATAGAAGCTAAGGTCAGAAGCTAAAGGCAGAAAAAGACTCACGTGTCCAGCAGAAACTGATAAGCATGTGAAATAATATCCTTGACTCATAAGGCTGCAATTATGCCTGTGACCTGAGTGTGAGCTCCAGGGAAGAGGGGAGGGGTGAAAGTCAGAATGGCCCAAGATTGCCCTTATAAATCTTTTAAACCACTCCAAGTCTTCACCAGACTTCACTACGATAATATTAACACACAGCAGAGGCTTATTCCTAAGCCCTCTGAGCCTATAGAGTAATTTTCTCCCCACACTTTACCTGTTTACAATGAGCATAAACACTTTTTGGAAATATGCGGCAGACGTTAGCCCTAAAAACCATCATCTCCTCTCTCTTTAGGGTCAAGAGTTTCTGAGAAGGCTTTCCTAGAGGCATAGCCCCAGGAATTTAAAAGCAAGCAGGTGAAGGGTCACGCTAGTCTGAAGCAGCTTGATTTCCCACCATCTCTCCATCTCCCTACTGACCTCCTTGATCTCAGAATTCCACCTTCTGCTTTCCTGCTCCAGACAGAACAGCTCAGCTTCCATCCTTCTCTAGTGTTCTGTCAGCTTTCATGTCTGCTCGGGCTCTTGTAGGGCATGTTTCCCTGAACACTTCCCCACCTCCTCCTGCCTTGACTGTCCCCTCCCTTTTCTTGGGCTCTGGTCCCAGCTGCCCAGGCTGGACTCATTCACCAAGGGCTCTACCACTGTGCTCCACCGTGAATGGTTGCCAGGGTCTCTGCTGAGTGGTGGTGGATTACCTGGATGCTCAGTCAATCAGCTGCCTCTTCTTGGTCCTTCTCTGAGAGGTCTCTTCTCTTCACTTGACTCCCATCCCTTGAGGCTCTTCAAGAGCAGGGGAGACAATCTCTAGTTTCATCCATTATGCTCCAAATACCATTACTTCATTCTTTTCAATGGCTGAGAAATATTCCACTGTATGTATGCACCACATCTTCTTTATCCATTCCCCTGTGAATGGACATTTAGGTTGCTTCCATGTCCTGGCTATTGTCAGTACTGCTGCAATGAACACTGGGGTGCGTGCATCCTTTTGGGCCATGTCTTACTGAGTGAAGTAAGTCAGACAGAGAAAGAGAAATATCCTATGACATCCTTAATATGCAGAATCTAAACAGAAATGATATAAATAAGCTTATTTATAAAACAGATACAGACTCACAGACTTAGAGAAGGAACTTATGGTTGCCAGGGGGAAGGATGGGGGAATGGGATAGTTAGGGAGTTTGGGATGGACAGGTACACACTTCTATATTTAAAATGGATAACCAACAAGGACCTACTGTCTAGCACAGGTAACTCTGCTCAATATTATGTGGCAGCCTGGATGGGAGGGGAGTTTGGGGGAGAATGGATACATGTTTATGTATGGCTGGGTGCTCTGCTGTCCACCTGAAACTACCAAAACATTGTTAATTGGCTATACCCCAATACAAAATAAAAAATTAAGAAAAAAAAAAAACAAAGGAGAGGATGGCTTTTTATTTCACCAAGTCAACGCAAGCTCTCTAAGTCCCCAGCTCTGAGAGAGATGGACATGCCTCATCTCCATGAGGAATATTTCTCTTCTGCTTCCACCTGGGAGCCACTCTTACTGACTTTAATGAGAATGTAATGGCTGAAACACAATTTTAGTCTGCGACCCACCTGAGGGATAGGCAGGACATGTCTACCCATCCCAAAGAGATTTGTGGCATCTTTTTGCTGAGGTGCTGGAACTTGTGCGTGGGAAGAGGAGGTATTTATTGTCTGTGTCCTTTATCTTTTGAGCTCTATTTCTTAAGTTCCCTCAGGCAATAATATTCCTTCTGATCTAGCTTTCTGGGAGATGAATAAGGGAAAGTCGAGGTTTGTAATTTCAAATAGCCCTGGTTTCTTAACCTAAACATTTGTCCACTGGCAGGCCCTGGGGCCCTATGTGTGGTTTATTGCCTTCTCACTATTTTTCTTCCAAATACCAGATACCATAAAATTCTCATGGATTCCCAGAATCTGTCATCTTCTGTCAAAATTTCACCTCCTGGGATTTCCCTGTTGATCCAGTGGCTGAGACTCCACACTCTCAGTACAGGGAACCCAGGCTCTATTCCTGGTCAGCGAACTAGATCCCACATGCTGCAACTAAGACCTAGCTCAGCCAAATAAATAATTTTTAAAATTCATCTCCTTTCTCTGATCCCATAAGAACACACATTATCATGGGCCAGGACAACTGACACAAATGTTGGGTTTTTAGTTAATTAAATTTACATGAAGACGAGTGTGTAGAGAAACTAGACTTGTCAATCAAGTAGAAGTCAGGGCACTCTGAGGATAGTTTACTTAGATGCCACAACAATACCAATAAGCACATTCACATAAGTGTATGTTATTGTTTTTGGTAATTACTTTTCTCCTTCCTCCCTCCCTCTCCTTCTTCTGACACTGAGATATAGGTCTGGGACATGAGATCTGCTGCAGTGCTTGCACCTGGACACACCACTCCATGAGCAATAAAATATGAAGAAACCATATGGGACTAAAAATAAGTGCATGCATGCAGTAGTTGGGGCAAACTCTGGACCCAAAAGATAAAAAGAGACCCAAGAATCCAACTGCCACTTCTGAAGAGCCTGGAGCAAAAACAGGGGTTTGAGAGACAATTGTGCGTGTCCTCTGCACACAGCGCCACCTAGGGGTGGGCAAACCACCTAAGCCATCCCTCCAGCCTGATCCCTGGCCACATTCGTTCAGTTCAGTTCTGCCTCAGTCATGTCCGACGTTTTGCGACCCCACGGACTGCAGCACGCCAAGCTTCTCTGTCCATCACCAACTCCCAGAGCTTACTGAAACTCATGTCCATTGAGTCGGTGATGCCATCCAACCATCTCATTCTCTGTCAGTCCCTTCTCCTCTCGCCTTCAATCTTTCCCAGCATCAAGGTCTTTTTTAGTGAGTCAGTTCTTTACATCAGGTGGCCAAAGTATTGGAGTTTCAGCTTCAGCATCAGTCCTTCCAATGAATATTCAGGACTGATTTCCTTTAGGATAGACTGGTTGGATCTCCTTGCAATCCAAGGGACTCCCAAGAGTCTTCTCCAACACCACAGTTCAAAAACATCAATTCTTTGGCACTCAGCTTTCTTTATAGTCCAACTCTCACATTCATACATGACTACTGGAAAAACCATAGCTTTGACTAGAGATAACTTTGTTGGCAAAGTAATGAATCTGCACACCCATAACCCCACCCCAAATAAGGAGCAAGCTTGCCCCCCTTCCCTGCGGAGCAAGCAAGGGAACCTGTTTTTGTTCTTGCTCCCTGATACTGCAGCAGGGACCCCAATAAAGCCTTGCCTGAATCTCTTCTCTGGCCTCTGATCAACTTCTGTTGATTGGGGAAGGCCAAGAATCCTGGTCAGCACACACACTATCTCATCACTTATTTTTAACAATTTTCTTGTTCAAAAGTTCCATTTCTAATTTACTCTGGTTCCACCCAATAATTTGAAGTTGAATAGCACAAAGTATCAGAGAAGGCAGTGGCAGCCCACTCCAGTACTCTTGCCTGGGAAATCCCATGGATGGAGAGCCTGGTAGGCTGCAGTCCATGGGATTGCTAAGAGTGGGACATGACTGAGCGTGTTCACTTTCATTTTCCACTTTCATCCATTGGAGAAGAAAATGGCAACCCATTCCACTGTTCTTGCCTGGAGAATCCCAGGGACAGTGGAGCCTCATGGGCTGCTGTCTATGGGGTTGCACAGAGTTGGACATGACTGAAGTGACTTAGCAGCAGCACCAGCAGCAGCACAAAGTATCATATGGTAAAGAATCTGCCTGCAATGTGTGAGACCCAGGTTTGATCCTTGGGTCAGGAAGATCCCCTGGAGAAGGGAATGGCAACCCACTCCAATATTCTTGCCTGGAGAACCCCATGGATGAAGGAGCCTGGGGGGCTATAGTCCATAGCGTCACAAAGAGTCAGACACAACTGACTGACCAACACTACACCAGCACAAAGTGTAGAGCACACAGTCTAGAGCCACACTGCCTGGGTTTGAACTCTGGTTCTGCCCCTCAGTGACTGTTCAACCTGTGGTAAGTTGCTTACCATCTATATGCCTCAGTCTCCTTATCTATAAACTGGGGATCATGACATCTACAGAGTTGCCATGAAGATAATGTAATAAAGCCTGACATGATAGAATATTGCCTGACATGTGGTAAGAGCTATATTTAAGTGTTTTAAAACAAATATATGTCTTTGAGAAAATTAGGCAGTATAAGCATTTGATTACTAAGATTTTTTTTTTAATTTTTATTTTTACTTTATTTTGCTTTACAATACTGTATTGGTTTTATCATACATTGACATGAATCAGCCACGGGTGTACATGAGTTCCCAATCCTGAACCCCCCTCCCACCTCCCACCCCATATCATCTCTCTGGATCATCCCCGTGCACCAGCCCCAAGCATCCTGTATCCTGTATTGATTACTAAGATTTTTAAAAGCAGAGATACCACTTTGCTGATGAAGGTCTGTATAGTCAAAGCTATAGTTTTTCCAGTAGTCATGCATGGATGTGAGAGTTGGACCATAAAGAAGGCTGAGTGCCAAAGAACTGATGCTTTTGAACTGTGGTGTTGAAGAATATTCTTGAGAGCGCCTTGGACTGCAAGGAGACCAAACTAGTCACTCCTATCAGAAATCAACCCTGAATATTCATTAGAAGGATATATGCTGAAGCTCCAATAATTTGGCCACCTGATGTGAAGAGCCAACTCACTGGAAAAGACCTTGATGCTTGGAACGATTGAGGGCAGGAGGAGAAGAGGGAGGCAGAGGATGAGATGGTTGGATGGCATCATGGACTCAATGGACATGAGTTTGAGCAAACTCCAGGAGATGGTGAAGACAAAGAAGGCTGTTATGCTGCAGTCCATGGGGTCACAAAGAGTTGGGCACGACTTAGCGACTGAACAATAACAACAACAGAAAGTACCCAAGTGTTGATCTTTAACAGATAGAGATGTAAATTGTCTCATATTATCACAATGGAAATCTACACAAAATGAACTGATATAGCATAGATGAATTATTCTCCAACCTAACATTGAATAAAAGGAGTCTGACCCAAAAGAGTATGTGATTCTGCTTATGTAAAGTTCAAAAACAAGAAACTGATCTACGGTGCTATGTCAAGACATGGAAATGACAGGAGGCATGCTTCTGGGTGCCATTAATGTTCTGTTTCTAGATCTGGGTGCTGTACAAGTGTAGACTGACCTCTGAAAATTCATTGAAGGGATAAGAAAGCCTTCCTCAGGAATCAATGCCAAGAAATAGAGGAACACAACAGAATGGGAAAGACTAGAGATCTCTAAAAGAAAATCAGAGATACTAAGGGAACATTTTATGCAAAGATGGGCTCAATAAAGGACAGAAATGGTACAGACTTAACAGAAGCAGAAGATATTAAGAAGAGGTGGCAAGAACACACATAACTGTACAAAAAAGATCTTCACGACCCAGATAATCACGATGGTGTGATCACTCACCTAGAGCCAGACATCCTGGAATGTGAAGTCAAGTGGGCCTTAGGAAGCATCACTACAAACAAAGCTAGTGGAGGTGATGGAATTCCAGTGGAGCTGTTTCAAATCCTAAAAGACGATGCTGTGAAAGGGCTGCACTCAATATGCCAGCACATTTGGAAAACTCAGCAGTGGCCACAGGACTGGAAAAGGTCAGTTTTCATTCCAATCCCAAAGAAAGGCAATGCCAAAGAATGCTCAAACTACCGAACAATTGCGCTCATCTCACACGCTAGTAAAGTAATGCTCAAAATTCTCCAAGCCAGGCTTCAGCAATACGTGAACCATGAACTTCCAGATGTTCAAGCTGGATTTAGAAAAGGCAGAGGAACCAGAGATCAAATTGCCAACATCTGCTGGATCGTGGAAAAAGAAAGAGAGTTCCAGAAAAACATCACTTTCTGCTTTATTGACTATGCCAAAGCCTTTGACTGTGGGATCACAAGAAACTGTGAAAAAATCTGAAAGAGATGGGCATACCAGACCACCTGACCTGCCTCTTGAGAAACCTATATGCAGGTCAGGAAGCAACAGTTAGAACTGGACATGGAACAACAGACTGGTTCCAAATAGGAAAAGGAGTACATCAAGGCTGTATATTGTCACCCTGCTTATTTAACTTCTATGCAGAGTACATCATGAGAAACGCTGGGCTGGAGGAAGCACAAGCTGCAATCAAGATTGCCGGGAGAAATATCAATAACCTCAGATATGCAGATGACACCACCCTTATGGCAGAAAGTGAAGAACTAAAGAGCCTCTTGATGAAAGTGAAAGAGGAGAGTGAAAAAGTTGGCCTAAAGTTCAACATTCAGAAAACTTAGATCATGACATCTGGTCCTATCACTTCATGGTAAATAGATGGGGAAACAGTGGAAACAGTGGCTGACTTTATTTTTCTGGGCTCCACAATCACTGCAGATGGTGATTGCAGCCATGAAATTAAAAGACGCTTACTCCTTGGAAGGAAAGTTATGAGCAACCTAGACAGCATATTAAAAAGTAGAGACATTACTTTGCCAACAAAGGTCCATCTAGTCAAGGCTATGGTTTTTCCAGTGGTCATGTATGGATGTGAGAGTTGGACTATAAAGAAGGCTGAGTGCCGAAGAGCTGATGCTTTTGAACTGTGGTGTTGGAGAAGACTCTTAAGAGTCCCTTGGACTGCAGGTAGATCCAGCCAGTCCATCCTAAAGGAGATCAGTCCTGGGTGTTCATTGGAAGGACTGATGTTGACGCTGAAACTCCAATACTTTGGCCACCTGATGCAAAGAACTGACTCATTGGAAAAGACCCTGATGCTGGGAGGGATTGGAGGCAGGAGGAGAAGGGGACGACAGAGGATGAGATGGTTGGATGGCATCACCAACTCGATGGACATGGGTTTGGGTGGACTCCGGAAGTTGGTGATGGACAGGGAGGCCTGGCATGCTGCGGTTTATGGGGTCGCAAAGAGTTGGACATGACTGAGCGACTGAACTGAACTGAACTGAATACTCTTAGGATTTGTGCACCTTTTGGGGTGTGTGTTAGACTTATATTAGAATTGCCAGAAAAATTTTGAGGATTTTTTCTCCAAATTCTTACATTTCTTCTGGATTATTTAGTAGAGAAGTTTTCCTTAAGCTATTACTGCAGTTTTACTATTATCATCCTTAAATTACTTTTTGCTTGCTTTAAGTATTGGTGACAAAATTTTTGCACACAATAAACAGATGTATTTTATTTCCTTCTAAGAACTGTTCCCATGCAGCCTTCCCTAAGACAGGAGGCTTATCTTCCCAGAAGAGGAAAGAGTGAATTTGGCCTCCTCAAAGGGATTGGTCTAAAATTAAGGTGGCCAGGGAAAAGACCCAGTGTTCATTCCTAAGCCTTTTTTGCCTTCACCCGCCGCACCCCCCCCCACCCCCCCACACACAGTTAGTTGCTCAGTTGTGTTCGACTCTTTTTCGACCCCATAGACTGTAGCCCGCCAGGCTCCCCTATCCATGGAATTCTCCAGGCAAGAATCCTGGAGTGGGTAGCAGTTCCCTTCTCCAGGCGATCTTCCCAACCTAGGGATCAAACCCAGGTCTCTTGCACTGTAGGAAGATTCTTTACTGTCTGAGCCACCAGGGAAGCCCCTTTTAGCCCCTAGAAAAGTAGAACTGAGAATCATGATCTCGTGAGTGGGAGTGAGGCAAACCCACTGCCTGGACCTCCTGTTCAGGGGCCAGATTGACAATGTGGTAGCGACTCAGTGGAGCCCAAGGATCACTTCAAGCTACAGTGAGGACATGCCAACTGGAGCACAGTCCTCAAGCTCTGACCAAGACAAATAAAACTGGGTTGCAAGTTAGAGCAGCTGCAGGATCAGCTGTGGACACTAAAAGCCAGGCCAAGACAAGCTGAGTCTCAGTGGTCACCAGCTCCCACAGAGCAGAAGACCAGCATGAGACCAGGGTATCTTGAGGTCACCAGGGTCCCTTTCCTGTATGCAAATGCTTACCTTGCAGACAAGCTGGAGAAAGAAAGTGGAATCGGACAGACTGAGTTGTTTTGCCCCTGAAGCAACCTTACTAGAAGGGATTGGTCTCATTCCTTACTTGGATTGACTATAATCAAATGGGACTAAAATACATGTTTCCATGTCACCTAATCAGTAGGACCCAGTAAGGTCAGATTGTGGTATAGCCCGCCAGGCTCCTCTGTCCATGGGATTCTTCAGGCAAGAATACTGGAGTGGGTTAGCATTTCCTTCTCCAGGGGATCTTCCCAACCGAGGGATCGAGCCCACATCTCCTGCACTGGGGGGGATTCTTTACCAACTGAACTATCAGGGGTATAGTGCAACTAAATTTGCAGCTGTCTTTCTTTGGTTTATTTTTCCTTGATTTTACCAACTTGTAAACTTTTGTTGCTGAAAACTGTTCATTTTAGGAATTTTTCTGAATAGAAAGCTCCTGGCATTGCTACTCTCCACAACCATCCCTTTATGAGTAAAACAATTTCATAGTTTTATAGTTTCTCTAACTTTTCCATTCTGTTCATCATCCAACCATCTATCTACCCACCCAAACAGTAACCATCTCTTTGGAGTCATGTGCCAGGAATTGAGCTAGAAGGTTTGATGACAGTCCTTGACACTGAGACTTCCCTGGAAGTCCAGCAGTTAAGACTCTGTGCTTCCAATGCAGGGGTGAGAGTTCAATCCCTGGTTGGGGATAAAGGATCCCACATGCCATGGGGCATGGTCAAAAAAACTAAGTAAATGAAAAGTTTTGAATACAGAGGGTGAACAGATAACCAACACTGTTCTAGCTTCACCTTTCCAAACATCCACAGAGGCTTGCTTTCACTTTTCGTGTCTAGGCACATTAATTGCCAAGTTTTGCTAAGAGTACCAGGTTTCTGAGCCTTACGATCTGATGGCAAAAATCTTTAATAAGAGTTCCCTTGCTTTGTAGTATGTCAAGCTGTGTGTCTGCTGTCCTAGACCTGGAATTAGTCATTTCTCTAAGGAGCTTCAATTCTCTTTAATAGGAAATATATTTAGAAACCAAAATGTGGCCTCTAATGAAGCTCATTTCTTCTGGCTTGGTCATGATTTCTAGTTCTTTTCAATGGACAGAGATGAGATGAAGGATATTAGGGGATGAATAGATTTTAGAGGATGAAGGAAGACATTTTTCTCATTTTTCTATGATGAGTTATAGATTACTTTTGACTGTAAATACATAAATCTAAGTACTCTTATTTTTAGTTCCCCCCCCCCCTTTTAGGTTTTTTTTTCCCCCTGTTTTTGAATCCATTCATTTAGGATAAATTACCCTTGTTGGTTTATTATATTAGGACCACTCAAGTGTCTTTATTTTTTTAGAATATATATAGATACAAAATTTTAATTTTGGCTGCACTGGGTCTTCGTTGCCATGCAGGCTTTTCTCCAGTTGCAGTGAGCGAGCGCTACTCTCTAGTTGTGCTCAGGCTTCTCATTGTGGTGGCTTCTGTTGTTGCAGAGCACGGACTTTAGAGCGAGTGGGCTTCACTATTTGCGGTGGGTGGGCTTAGTTGCTCCACGGTAAGTGGGATCTTCCTGGACCAGGGATCAAACGGATGTCCCCTGAGTTGCAAGGCAAATTTCTTAACCAATGGACCACGAGGGAAATCTCACTCAAGTGTCTTGATTATTCCCTAAGTCTGTATACAGTCTTAATTATTTCCTGACCAGCTACTTAAAATGAACATGGGGGCCCTGGTTCAAACAGCAGTAAACAAATTCCACTAAGATACTAAAATAAAAAGCTTTTTTCTTTTTTCACTTTCTCTCCCTCTCTACTCCTCCCCTTCCACCTGTCCTGGTGTTTCTTATTTGCTATTATTAAATAGCAATGTCAAATTCCCCTGGGTACAGGGATGCTGGCAGGCTGAGTGCAGACTCACAGGCCCCCTAGGGGTCAGTCCCCTGGTGTCAGGCAAGCACTGGGCTCAATAGCTGCTGGGTTCCCTTCTCTGGCCAGCCCAGAGCTGTCCTCCTCCCATAGGCCAGTTGCTCCAACTCACAGGAATGGGTAAACCTCACAGGTATTGCAACCTTTGTGCCAGGACGTGGTGAGTATCTAGGTTTGGGGACAGGTGAGAGGTTTGCCCTGAAGTCAGGGTATTTCTACTATGGAGTGAAGTCAGCTGCCCGAGTCACCACTGAATGAATGGTGCTCAACTCTGATCCTTCCCCTGCCCTAGCTAAGGCACCCACCAGGAATGAGGGTGCCAGTGTGTGCTGGGCAGGAAGGCAGGCCAGGTGGAGGCTCAGGGTACCCTGGGTGGAGTGGGTGGCTTAAGCTGGTCCCTGGGAGGCAGGGAATCAGCAGAAGTGGGGGACAGTGCATGAGCCAAGGCTCCAGGCACTGGGTGCCTGCTCCGTTGTCCCACTGGACTTCACTGACAAAGTGAAAAGTGTGAAAGTGTTAGTCCCTCAGTAATGTCTGACTCTTTGCAACCCTATGGACTGTAGTCTGCCAGGCTCCTCTGTCCATGGGATTCTCTAGGCAAGAATACTGGAGTGGGTTGCCATTTCTTTCTCCAGGGGAATCTTCCCAACCCAGGAATCAAACCCTCATCTCCTGCATCGCAGGCAGATTCTTTACTGTCTAACCCACCTTACAAAACAATCATTCAAATATTAGATTCTTAAGAATTTTAAGATGGGGACTATAGAGCATTAACCCCAAATGTGAGGCCTGTCAGAGCACAGGGCTCTGTGTGCCTACACTGGTCCTGTGTCCACAAAGCTGTCCCTCTCTGTTTTCAGCCACAGTTTTATAAATATGCCTGGGGCCCCTGGGGTTCTTGGAGACACTTTCAGGGGGTCTGTGAGGTCAAAACTATTTTCATAATAACAATGAAGACAATATATGCCTCTTTCATTCTCTTAGGTGTGTACAGTGACATTTTTCCCAAGGCTGCCTGACAGTGTGGTATTGTAACAGGTTTAATTCAGAAGCAGAAAATTCAGCTGTCTTCTAATAAGCCAGATATTAAAGAGATTTTTTTTTAAAAAATGTAAAACAATACTATTCTTCTAACTATTTTCTGTTGTGGAAAATACGGTTATTTTCTAATAAAAATATGTTATTTGTCAACATTTTAAATTTTTAATATTTACCTCTATTTTTTTATTATAATTTTTAGGTAAATAAAGATAAATTTTTAACACAAGAAATGTTGATAAATAAACCCACATAGACAAAAGCTCTTGGGGTCCTCAGTGCTTTTTTTTATGAATAAATTTTAAAAGTTGAGGTAAAATTCATATGACATAAAATTAAATATTTAGGGACTTCCCCGATGGTCCAGTGGCTAAGATTCTGTGCTTCCAATGTAGGGCACCCTGGTTCAAACCCTGGTCAGGGAACTAGATCCTACATACTGGAACTAAGAATCTGTGCACCCAGCTAAGACCGGGTGCAGCCAAATAAATAGATAAATATTTTTGAAGTTATTAGAAAATAAAAGGTAAAATATTAATATATTTGTAAAATATTAAATATTTAAATAAAAATATTAGCAATATTTAAATTAAAACTTTAAAATGTTTTTAAGCTAAAATATGAAAATGTTTTAAAATTAAAATATGAAAAAATTTAGTAAAATATTGTATTATTTTTTAATTAAAAATCTTTAGATTTTTAATTTAAAATATTTTTTAAAAGATAACATTAAAACAGTGTCTGATGTGGAGTACATGATCAATAAATGTTGGCAGCTATTCAAAGGACTGAACCAATTTCAGTGCTCACTGGCAGTCTCTATTTTTCTAAAGTCTACATCACATAGATTTAATAATTTGACTTTGCTTTTGATCATTGAATAGCTGGTGCCTCATTTTTCAAATTTACCTTTCTGTAACTACTGTGGAAGCTGAATAGTTTTCACATTTTTGTCACAGCTGTGACTTTTCCCTTTTTCAATCTATTTTAAATCTCATTGTACTGATGCAATCATGTATAAAACAAATAACTAAAATTAGTCTAGTTTACACCACATTATCAAGGCTGTTGTCATGCTCATAAAAATAATATTAGGGCTCCAAGGGCATTGAAGAGCTGGAATTATCCATCCCACATATTTTGAATCTTTGAAATGAGCCACAGAGACCAAGCAGAGTTGCTGTGATTCCGCCGCAGTGATATAAATATGACCTTCCACGAAAAGGCGTGTCATGGCCAGCAGTGAAATTCAAAGCCACAGGCTGGGTTTCAGAGTCCACATCATTAGGACATGTTGCCCCTCTGGTTACAGCAAAGTAAATATAGACCAGGGTGATTAGGTGAACACATTGCATTTAACTTTGCCTGTCTCTATTGATTTCCCACTTCATTTCAACAGCAACTGGATCAACCTGGTGATAAGTAGGTCTTTCCATCTGCCTCAGATACTTATTTCCTTTCTTTCCAAGACTGTTTTCCACCTTCTATCTTCAGTTCATTCCCTTACCATCTTGCTGCGCTGTCTCTTGCTTTTCTTCCAAGTGACTTCAAACTCTCCTTTCTTCCCACTGGCATCTTTTCCTGGTACTCACAAATATTCCAGAAGATGTTATGGAAAAACCTGAACAAACTTTTTGACCAACCCAATATGTAACTATTTCCCCTAACGGGAAAACGTTCCTCAGCCCTGTGTCAGCCTCAAAGTATCCCCTTTTGCATCTTCTTTCCTATCACAGCATTCACTCTGCATCCTCATCTCCTGCCAGTCCTCAAGCAATGAGAGGATGGCTCTGGCTACCACTCCACTGAGCACCTCGAAGGCTGCTCAGGGTCTCCTAACTGCCAAAGCTGGCATTTCATTTTCATTGGGTGTGATGGTTGACTACTTACTCTTTGACTGTTTGATTACATTTACTCTCCTTGCCTGGGTTCATAAGTTTTTATAATTTTTCATGACTGTAATTTTTTTTTTGGCCACGTGGCATGTGGAATCTTAGTTCCCCAAGCAGAGATTGAACACAAGCCCCTACACTGGACAGCACAGAGCCTTAACCACTGGACCACCTGGGAAGTCCCACGTCTCTTACTTTTCATTTTCTGTTTCCTACACAAGCTCCTCCCAGCCTTACCGTTGGTTTACTCAGGCTTCCATCCTTGGTGACCTTGTTTTTTCCCCTTCTACCACGTTTTTCTGTGTGATCTCTTCTATTCCCATGATTTCAGCTAATGCTGCTGCTGCTGCTAAGTCATGTCAGTCGTGTCCGACTCTCTGCGACCCCACAGACGGCAGCCCACCAGGCTCCAGTCCCTGGCTGGTGATTCCCAAATCTGCATCTTCATCTCTGATCATTCTTATAAGCATAATACTTGCTTTTACTTTTTAACTTTTATTTATGTATTTATTTTATTTTGGCTGCTCTGGGTTTTCTTTGGGGTGCATGGGCTCTTTAGCTGTGGCATGTGGGCTTAGTTGACCCGAAATATGTGGGATCTTAATTCCCCAGCCAGGGATTGAACTTGTGTCCCCAGCGTTGGAAGGTGGATTCTTAACCACTGAACCACCAGGGAAGTCCCATGATACTTGCTTTATTAATAGATATCCAAACACCTACAAGCAATATTCCTGGAGCTCCACAAACACATCAAGCTGAGCTGACATCTTTCCTGGAAGCTCCTTCAGATCCTTATGAGGTAAACTGCTGCTACCTTAAAAAAAACCTAGCTGAGATCCTGGCACTCAGATGGAAAGAATGTCTTGCTCTCTGATTTCAGCTTCTGGTTTCAACAGATCACAAAGTGTATGCAACACAATTGTGTTCAGTCTTCACTAGTTTATAAAAGTTGATTTTATTTGGGCAGCCACAAGCACAAGGAAGGAAGCTCTGTCTTCAGAGTTCTGAGAAAAACCACAGTCTGGGAACTTCCCTGGTGGTCCAGACGCTAAGACTCCGAGCTTCCAATGCAGGGGACCAGGGTTCATTTCTTGATCAGAGAACTAGATCCCAACTAAAAGTTCACATGTTGCAGTGACGACCTGGTGCAGCCAAATAAAGAAATATAAAAATGAAAGATCACAATAGGTTTCCATAAATTTCAGTGTATCTTTGTCCCTTTGGTTCCCTTTCCTTCTCCCCAGAAAGCTGCCACTACTAAGTTCTTCTCTGTATCATGCCTCTCACGTCCAATTAATGACCAAGATCTGTATATTCTATTCTTAAGTAGCGTCTCCTTTCTACCCTCACTGAAGCTGCCCTGGTAGAAGAGGCCTTCAGTCTTCTTGCTTGGATTACTGACTCCTCTCAACCTTTTGCCTCCTGTTTCATTTCCTTTCACCTCAGTCAGCCCACCTACTAGAATAGTCTATAATGGTCAACCTAAAAGTGCCCCTCTCTATTTTAACAATTTCACTAGTTCCTCTACCCTAGTGTTGGCTGGCAGTTCCCAGACTGTGCTATAGTATTTCCACTTCCATTTCATTCTGGTGGCTCAGACGGTTAAAGGATCTGCCTGCAATCCAGGAGACCCGGATTTGACCCCTGGGTCGGGAAGATCCCCTGGAGAAAGGAATGGCTACTCACTCCAGTATTCTTGCCTAGAAAATCCTATGAACAGAGGAGCCTGGCAGGGTACAGTCCATGGGGTCACAGAGTTGGACACGACTGAGCAACTAACACTTCATTCCATATGTTGTAGATAACTTCTTTCTGAAATGCCCTCTCTGGGTTAGTCCTTCAGGGGTTACTTCTTCTGAGAAGCACTGGCTGAATTAATCATTCTCTCCCCTGGGACTTCCCTGGTGGTGCAGTGGCTAAGATTTCACCCTTTGAATGTAAGGGGGCACAGGTTCCATCTCTGGTTGGGGAACTAGCTCCCACATGCTGCAACTAAGAATTCAAAAACCACAACTAAAGATCCTGCATACTTCAGCTAAGACTCAGTGCAGCCAAATAAATACATATTTTAAAAAATCATTCCCTCCCCAGGTACCTTTAATCTGTATGATTATTGTCTTTCTCAAGTACACCTGTCATTTTTGTTTTTATAGATCTGAGTCCTCTGCAGATTGTGAAGGGGTTGGTCACTTTTTCACACTTTCCTTTTTTATAACCACAGTGCCTAGTTGAGCGTGTGGCACATTGTGGCACACTCAATAAATAAACGTGTAGTGAATGAATGTTTTAAACGTGATTGTTTAGATATGGATTCAGTGAGCACTCCAGCACCCAGAGGCTGGTTATAAAGTATATCGTGTACTGAGTCCTCATTCTGCGTCTCCTTCCACTTCTCCTTTATGCTTCCTGCCTTTATGCCATTTCCCTTCTGCACCAGACATCTAGCAGGTGGGGAACCATTGAGTGAGGAGTGAGTGTGGCAGCTGGGACAGACAGTCAGTTTTACCATAAACAAAATTCTTACTGTCTGAATATTTATTAGTCAGGACCCCACAGTTTGGGACTTCCCTGGTGGTCCAGGGGTTAAGATACCATGCTGCCACTACACCAGTTTGATTGGGGAACTAAGATCCTGCATGCCTCATGACAGGGCCAAAAGATCTCTCTTGGTAAATGTCACACTGCACTTCAAAATATGTGGGTTATTTTCAAATATCTTGTGATATTGATTTCTAATATAATTCCACCATGATAAGAGAACAGACTATGTATGATTTCAATATCTTTAGACCATGAAATTTTTGCACCTTGTTTTATTGGTTCATAGAACTTTTTAGGTCTACTACATATCCTTCTATCTTTCTATTCATTCTATTAATTTTTGAGAGTTTTATATTGAAACTCCAGCTAAAAATCTTAATTTATCTACTTAAAAAATAATTGTAATATATAGTGGAACTATGTGTGAGCTTCCCAGGTGTCACTTGTGGTAAAGAACCCACTTGCCAATGCAGGAGATGTTAAGAGAAGCAGGTTCTCTCTCTGGGTCAGGAAGATCCCTTGGAGGAAGGCATGTCAACCCACTCCAGTATTCTTGTCTGGAGAATCCCATGGACAAAGGAGCCTGGCAGTAGTCCATGGGGTTGCAAAGAGTCAGACACAACTGAGGCAACTTAGCACGGTAGAACTATATGTATCTTTGTTCTGTATTATCCAAGTTTCCTATAAATGTTATCATACTTTCATATTTTAAAAAGAAAAAAATGAAAAAAATAGTTGAAAAAAAGATCCCATAATTAGAGTTTATGTAAAGTAGCAGAAGTCAACAACCCTCCAAAGTGTTCACTAACAAACCAGTCAGTTACGAAATCAGTCCCCACTGGATCAGCCACAGTTCACCTCTGCAATTGAGTAAATGACATTTTTGGATTAGTCAGTCGGTCTCTTCAGGATTGTGGAATTGCAGGATTTCAATTTGAGGTTAGTTAACCTGATGTTGGAGAATGGCTTATTCAGAAATGAAAATTTGATTACAAAACCAGTTCACAAATGAAGAAGATAAGCAATAGGGATTAAAATGTGATAAGTGCTTCAAAGACAGTGGTTTGTACATCAAAGGATTAAGAAAAACTGACTAATTGTCTGAATACTTATGCAAAGACACCTGCCTTGGATCTTGCTGCGAAACTAAAAAATGATATGAATGTTGTGTATTATGCCATCATCCTTATCTTATTTACTTATTTATTCTTATCCAAGTTATACATCTATTGGAGAAGGCAATGGCACCCCACTCCAGTACTCTTGCCTGGAAAATCCCATGGACGGAGGAGCCTGGTAGGCTGCAGTCCATGGGATTGCTAAGAGTGGGACACAACTGAGCGTCTTCACTTTCACTTTTCACTTTCATGCATTGGAGAAGGAAATGGCAGCCCACTCCAGTGTTCTTGCCTGGAGAATCCCGGGGACGGGGAAGCCTAGTGGGCTGCCATCTATGGGGTCGCACAGAGTCGGACACGACTGAAGTGACTTAGCAGCAGCAGCAGCATACATCTATTTAGTAAAAGTAGATTTCTATGGCTGAAAGGAAAACTAGAATCCTTTGTTCTATTTTTCCCCATCCCTGAATTCTGCCCCAGAAAGAAGCGTCTCATAATGCCTGCTTTGGCCCCATATTTCTAAATAACATGTTTACATTGGATTTCTTGATTTTTTTTTTCAGGATGTTATCTATTAACTACTATAGAAGATGAGGCCATTGCTTAGTTTTCTATTTCCTCTCACTATTTAGCCTCAGGGTTTCTGGAATTTTTCATATCTTGATACCTTCAAACATACTAGGTAACCTAGCAATTACATCTTTTTTCTAGAGACAGTTCTCCTGCGGTTGCCTCTCTCTTGCCCTAATCTGGATTTCTTGTTCTCCAGACTGGCTCCTGAAAAGCTGTCCCCTTATTCTCCTGGGGGATCTTTCAGTCATGTTCACGGATTGGAGGTCCTGTTTCCCAAATCCCACATCACCTTCTACATTGCATACTGCCTTGTTTTGGTGGAGCATGTCCTCCAGTAGCTTCCTGAGAAAAGGCTCAAGGGAGGTAGATTTTTCGAGACTGTGCATTTCTGAAAATGCCCTTTTATTTTCACCTCTCACTTAGAGCTTCATTTTTTTGCGTTAAAGTCCTGAAAACCTGGACTAGATAATCTGAAATCTCTACCGCTTCAAATAACTAAATGCTGGGTACAAGGTAACCGGATCACTTAAATACATAGCCTAGACTGCAATAAAGTTAAGTGAGATTCCCAGAGACTAAAGCTAAAGACTGGTGCCTGGAGTTTGTGAGCAATGCAGTGTCCACAGCTCTAGGGAGGCTGTTGTTTCAATAAGTTGGAAACTTGGTTTTTATGTCTACATTAGGCTAGGAGACCTGGCTTTGAGTTCGCTGGATGCAGAACATTGAAACTGACATTTGCAGAGGTATGGGACCTTGCAAGGAGACACACTGGTGATGAAAGGGCAAACTAGCAAAAAAACAAAAAATTGTCCCACTGCACAAGGAGCTAAAAACAAAGATCATATGTCATGTTCTGAGCTCAGAGTAGGGGAGGAACTCTCCCTTGTAAAACTGTAGCCTGAAATCTGAATCAGGCTGAATCTGAATCTGAAAACTAGCCTGAAGTCATCGTCTGAAATCTGAATTTCTGCTACCAACATATTCTGGGGGAAATTATTAACCCTCCCCATCTGTTTCTTCTTAGGATCAACTGCATCTTTTCCTGATGTGTGATATAGGCTTGAAGATTATATCTGTCTCCAGCCATGGATTAGGACCGTGGTTCTCAGAGGGTAGACTGGAGACACCTTTTGAGAACTTCTTCATTAAGCCGAGCTAACTGACTCTTGGGAAGGATTCTTTGCTTTTAAAGCTCATCAGGTGAGTGAAGAAACTTGCAGGAAGGTGGCCTGGACTGAACAAATGTAAAGCTCCAACAACGTGCACAACTTGCCTGCTATTCCATGTTTAGACATTGTCACCTGGAGAAACTCTTGTCATGTGCACAGGAGAGAATTATAGGATGTTCACTACAACACTGTTTATAGAAGTGAAAAGTTAAAACCAACTCTGAGATCTATTAGTAGAGGAATGAAAAATAAATCGTAGTATGGTCATATGGTGGAATGCTCTAGCAGTGAAAATGAGTGAATAAGTGTATAGAAATAAGTGGATTTCAAAAAGTCCATGTTAAGTGAAAAAATATATGAGGATATTATAATTTATATATATTTTATGGAATAACTACATATTGTTTCTTGTTGTTGTTGTCTAGTTGCTAAGTCATGTCCAACTCTTTTTGCAACCCTGTGGACTATAGTCTTCCAGGCTCCTCCATCCATGGGGGTTTCCAGGCAAAAATATTAGAGTGGTTGCCATTTCCTTTTCCAGGGTATCTTCCCCGACCAGGGGCTTGTCTCCTGCATAGGCAGGCAAATTCTTTACTGCTGAGTGACCAGGGAAGTCCCATATTTTGTTTATATGTATATAAATGTATATAAATGTGGGCTGGGTATGCCCCCAATTTCAAGGTAGTGATTGCTTCTAGAGACGAAGGGAGACGAATGGGACTGAGGAGGGGATTTCAATTTCAATTTTCTTTGAAAAAAAGAATTTGAGGTACACGTGTCTCTTTCAATTCTGGTTTCCTCGGTGTGTATGCCCAGAAGTGGGATTGCTGGGTCATAAAGCAGTTCTATTTCCAGTTTTTTTAAGGAATCTCCACACTGTTCTCCATAGTGGCTGTACTAGTTTGCATTCCCACCAACAGTGTAAGAGGGTTCCCTTTTCTCCACACCCTTTCCAGCATGTATTGCTTGTAGACTTTTGGATCACAGCCATTCTGACTGGTGTGAGATGGTACCTCATTGTGGTTTTGATTTGCATTTCTCTGATAATGAGAGATGTTGAGCATCTTTTCATGTGTTTGTTAGCCATCTGTATGTCCTCTTTGGAGAAATGTCTATTTAGTTCTTTGGCCCATTTTCTGATTGGGTCATTTATTTTTCTGGAATTGAGCTGTGGGAGTTTCTTGTATATTTTTGAGATTAGTTGTTTGTCAGTTGCTTCATTTGCTATTATTTTCTCCCATTCTGAAGGCTGTCTTTTCACCTTGCTTATAGTTTCCTTTGTTGTGCAGAATCTTTTAAGTTTAATTAGGTCCCATTTGTTTATTTTTGCTTTTATTTCCAATATTCTGGGAGGTGGGTCATAGAGGATCCTGCTGTGATTTATGTCGGAGAGTATTTTGCCTGTGTTCTCCTCTAGGAGTTTTATAGTTTCTGGTCTTACATTTAGATCTTTAATCCATTTTGAGTTTATTTTTTTGTATGGTGTTAGAAAGTGTTTTAGTTTCATTCTTTTACAAGTGGTTGACCAGTTTTCCCAGCACCACTTGTTAAAGAGATTGTCTTTAATCCATTGTATATTCTTGCCTCTTTTGCCAAAGATAAGGTGTCCATAGGTGTGTGGATTTATCTCTGGGCTTTCTATTTTGTTCCATTGATCTATATTTCTGTCTTTGTGCCAATACCATACTGTCTTGATGACTGGGCTTTGTAGTAGAGCCTGAAGTCAGGCAGGTTGATTCCTCCAGTTCCATTCTTCTTTCTCAAGATTGCTTTGGCTATTCGAGGTTTTTCATTGGAGCACTGTTTATAATAGCCAGGACATGGAAGCAACCTAGATGTCCATCAGCAGATGAATGGATAAGAAAGCTGTGGTACATATACACAATGGAGTATTACTCAGCCATTAAAAAGAATACATTTGAATCAGTTCTAATGAGGTGGATGAAACTGGAGCCTATTATACAGAGTGAAGTAAGCCAGAAAGAAAAACACCAATACAGTATACTAACGCATATATATGGAATTTAGAAAGCTGGTAACGATAACCTTGTATGCGAGACAGCAAAAGAGACACAGATATATAGAACAGTCTTTTGGACTCTGTGGGAGAAGGAGAGGGTGAGATGATTTGGGAGAATGGCACTGAAACATGTATAATATCATATATGAAACGAATTGCCAGTCCAGGTTCGAAGCACGATACTGGATGCTTGGGGCTGGTGCTCTGGGACAACCCAGAGGGATGGTATGGGGAGGGAGGAGGGAGGGGGGTTCAGGATGGGGAGCACGTGTATACCTGAATCAACATGAATCGACAGATTCATGTTGATGTATGACAAAACCAATACAATATTGTAAAGTAATTAACCTCCAATTAAAATAGATACATTTATATTAAAAAAAAGAAAAAAAGAATTTGAAACACTTTCTTCTCTGTCAATACCCCTTAATTTTTGCAGTTATGATCCTTATAGGGTATGTGTTTATAATACTTACATTTTGTTTTGTAACTCTGTTTTCCACATTTTGCCTATGGTTGTCTTGAAAATAGAAAAAAAGGGTTTTTTTCACCATGCAATTTGGCGTGAGGAATCTTAGGTCCCTAACCAGGGACTGAACTCATACCCTCTGCAATGGAAGCACACAGTTGTAGTCACTGAATCACCAGAAAAGTCCCTATGTTAACTACTATTTTTATGTTAATTCTTTAGTCAGAGGATGGCAAGGTATCTTGAGAGGAAAAGTAAATGTCAAGGAAGTCCCTCAATCTTCTTTCCAGTTACCTCTTTCTGACTTACACCCTAACATGTGAGGTCTTCTGTTATACCTGGGAAGCAGTCTGAACAAGGCAGCAGTCTTGGGTTTGATTGTCCCATGCTCATACTTCTCATGAAAAAATGTCAAACTACCCTCCATGTGTTTGCCTGTCAAACCATAATGCTCTGTCCTTACTAATCCACTTAGAATGCTTCCTCTCTTGCCAGTCAATATAATTTCAAACTTTCCATTAACTCATTTGTATGAAAATGTTATTACATGGAATTAATACTCACAGAACATTGCCTGAAGGATAGTAATGAATACCGTTTGATCAGAGCTGGCAGATTGATTTCAGTTGGCAGAAGAGAAGAAGCCTGTTGGTGATGTCCAGTCTCCACAGGAGAGAGTTTCAGTGATCACTGGTGATATCTGCTCTGGGCTTAAACTGGAAGGGACAGTGTGCTTGCCAGGAAGGTATTTCCACTCCTGCCCCCACATACTGTAAAATGTATCACTGAACCAAGCCAAGCCTTCTGAGAGTTGCTTATCTGCAAGGAATGATTTTTGGCTCCTTCGCAGTGAGTGCCTCTTGGCAGTATGCCAGCCACCTGCACTGAAGATATACTGAGAGACAACTGTGTGGAATTAGATTCTATATTTATTGTAGGAATGCTGCTGAAGGCATACTATATAACACGCTTTCCTTTAAGAGGAGCCATGAGAGAATTCTTTGGAACAAGTGATCTGTTTTTACCTTATGGACACTGTGAATGTTATAAGGTTTTCTTGTTTGCTTTGGTTGCTAGGAAACTCAGGGCAATGGTACAGTCTCTAGCAGGAGACTTTTGGACAAACATTTTACATACTAACTTCACCTCTCCCTTCAGTTAGTACTTATTGCACCTGCTCTATGCCTGTTAGGGCCCCAAAATATCCACGGAGGGACTTCTCTGGTGGTACAGTGGCTAAGACTCCGCACTCCCCATGCAGAGGTCAGGGGGTTTAATCCCTGGTTGGGGAACTAGATCCCACATGCAACTAAGAGTTTCCATGCTGCAGCTAATACCCATGCAGTCAAATAAATAATAAATTAAAAAATATATTAATGTTAATCACTGTAACATATTAAAGAAATCATGAGAGCACTCACTTAAGGCTGAAGACAAACCCAAGGTTTAAGGTGACTTAAGGACTTGTTGTTGCTGTTGCTATTTAGTCACTAAGCCATGTCCAACTCTTTGCGACCCCATGGACTGTAGCCTGCCAGGTTCCTCTGTTCATGGAATTTCTGAGGCAAGAATACTGGAGTGGGTTGCCATTTCCTCTTCAGGATATCTTCCTAATTCAGGGATCAAACCCATGTCTCCTGCATTGGCAGATGGATTCTTTAACACTGAACCACCTGGGAAGCCCATCCCAACTCAGTGTTGAGGATCATTTTAATGTTTGAGTGGACTCTCGAGTCATTTTATTCTGTCTCTATATAACCCACAGAGCAATCTGTTTGATTGCCCCTTGCACGTTCATCTAGAGTGTTCAGGCTTTCCAAAGATCACAATCATAACTTTTATCAGAAGGGTAAAAAATGAAAAAAAGAAGGATAAAAAATGGAAGAAAAGGGAAGAGGAAGAATGAGAGGGACAAATTAGAGGTATGGTATTAATAGATAAAACTGCTATATAAAATAGATAAGCAACAAGGATATACTATATAGCACAGGGAATTATACCCAGCATCTTGTAATAACCTATAATGGCATATAATCTGCAAAAAGCATTGAATCCCTATGCTGTACACCTGAAAGTAACACAATGCTGTATTTAAATCAAATATACATCAATAAGAAAAGCAAAGGAAGAAAGGAAGAAAAAAGTGGAAAACTGAACAAGGGGAAGAGGCGCTGGGATTGGGAGCTAAAGCATGGACACAGGGCTGACTCTTTGCTCCCTCAGTACCTGGCCAGCAGCCTTCTCCCTAGTTTCTCCTCACATGACCAAGTTCTCTAATGAGCTGCTCTCACTTTCCTCCATGGCAGAAGCAGGCACTCTCAGGGGCTCTTCAGTGTCATTTCTGATTAGTCAATTATTTTGAATCAACACACACAAAACTGTCTTTCTCATCAGGGAATGGGCAGAGGACAGACCTTAGTGTGTCTATTTTTGCTTGCAGAAAGCTTGGAGTCCAATTTCACAGCTACAATATCAGCCTTCATGGCTTGCAAGATGGATGGTCCTAAAAAAAAAAAACAAACAAACTGAATATCAAAAACTAAACAACTTTATTCTTTGAATGTCTTTTAAGTCATATCCAACCGTTTTTCAAGAGAAGGGCTACTTCGTGGTGGTCCAGTGGTTAAGATTCCACCTTCCTATGCAGAGAGTGTGGGCCCCATCCTTGGTCTGGGAACCAAGATCCCACGTGCTACAGGGTGCAGCCAAAAATTTAAAAATGAAGAAATAAACAAGTTGTTAAAAAAGACATCTACATGAAAACAATATTTATTTGTATGATACCTGCTTAATTTTTAAATGTTTAATTTTTAAATTTTTATTTATTTACTTTTGACTGCACTGGGTCTTTGTAGCTGCTCTCTGGCTTTGTCTAGCTGTGGCAAGCAGGTGCTACTCTTCATTCTTCCCTCTCGTTGCCAACACTTTGGTTCAGATCTTCAGCATCTCTTGCTAGAATAAGCCTCTTAAGTGGACTTCCTGCCTCCTACTTCTCCTCTTTCTAAACCTTGTTCCACATCAGCTGCCAGGCAAAGCTTTAAAGATGTTACTCTGGGAGATTTCCAGGATGTCCAGTGGTTAGGACTCTGCACTTTCACTATCTCAGCCCCAGGTTAAAAAAAAGTAAGAGTTACTCTGATGAAGTCAGCCTCTCCTCCTACTCAAGTCTTTTTTTTTTTTAATATTTATTTATTTGGTGGTGCTGGGTCTTTAAATTTTTTTTACTTTATTTTTAATTGGAGGATAATTGCTTTACAATATTGCATTGGTTTCTGCCATATCTCTGTGCTGGGTCTGAGCTGCACATTTTTGAGATGTTTAGTTGCAGCATTCAGGACCCAGTCATAAATCTTACATGCTCCCTGCCCTTAAGGTTTTCTAAGACTGAGCCTCTGATCAGCTCTCCATCTTCACTTCCTACCAGCCCCATCTCATGCACGAGTACTTCCCACCAGAGCAAACAGCTTGAAGCTCATCGAGTGACATGGTCTCTCATACATTTCTGCCTTTAACGTGCGTTATTTCCCTTTCCTGGAAAACCCCATTATTCCTCGTCAGATTGGCCAGCTTCTACTTGTTTAGCAAGGCTGGTCTAAAGGCTCACCTCCTCCCTGAAGCTCTTCTTAACTCCTCTAGAGAGACTGGTGATGCCTACAGCAATTTCTACATGAATCTTTTGCATGCCACTTGTTTACATGTGCTTTTCTCACACTAGACTATGGTCTTCTTGGGCAAGATGTATTTATAATTCATCTTTGTGTGACCATTTCTTACAATAATGCTGGAAACATGGTAGACTCTCTGAAGATGCTTGAATAAGTTTATTAGGGATCTAATTTTCATATCTATTCTTAAAGAAACAGAGAGCATAATTGAAGTCAGCTTGATCTGACAGGAGGAACAAGTCTAGAGCTATGAAGTTCAATACAGAAACACTGGCCACATGTGGCTATTAAACACTTGAGATGTGACTAGCCTGAAATGAGATATATTCTAAGTATAAAATACAGACACAATTTCAAAGACTTAGTATTAAAAAAAAGAATGTAGTGGTGCTCCAGTGGCTAAGAATGCCCCTGCCAATGCAGGGGGCACAAGTTCGGTTCAATCTCTGGTCTGAGAAGATCCCATGTGTGGCAGGGCAACTAAACCTATGCACCACAACTACAGATCCCAAGCTCCAGAGCTGGTGCTCTGCAACAAGAGAAGCCACTGCAATGAGAAGCCCGTGTACTGTAACTACAGAAAGCCCACAGGCAGCCAGACAAAGATCCAACGCAGCCAAAAATACATAAACAAATAAATAAATAAAGTTTTAAGTTCTTGTTTTAAAAAAAAGGAATGTAAAATTTCCCATTGATATTTTTTACATTGATGACCTTTTAAACAATAATCTTTTGGACATATCATGTTAGATAAAATATATTATTAGAACTAATTTCACCTCTGTCTTTTACTTTTCTAATGTGGCTACGAGAAAATTTAAAACTACACATAAGGTTCACGTTTGTGGCTTGTGTTATAGTTCTGTCAGAAAATGATGTTCCAGAATGTTCATTCTGTGAACAAATATCTCTTGAGCACCGGCTCTAGACAGCTATTAGTCCAAGTGATGGGAACAGAATAGTAAAGAAAGTAGATAACGTTCCTGACCACAGGGTGCTTACATCATAATGCAGAGAGGGACACAGAACAGGAAGCAGATGTGTAAACGAGATGGTTTTGGATGGCATAAATAAAGTACTATAAAGAAAGCAAAGAGGGTGGGAGGGCGGGCTTTCAGAGCAGGTGAGGACAGAGGAGGGAGATGAGGCAGGAGGCTGGAACCTGGATGATGGTAGAGACCTGCAATGCTACAGCAATGGCATGGATAGGGAGGCGCAAACAGACTTGAGAGATATTTGGAAAGTAACATTAGGAGGACTGCGGTAAGTATGGATATTTGGGATTGGCCAGAGCAGATGTGGATTCCCAGGATTCTGGATGACCAGGTGAATGGTGGCACCACTGGATGAGATAACGCTGGAGTGGACTTGAGGCAGATGGGGAATTCCAGTTTGGCTATGTTGAGCATGAGGTGCCTGTGGAAGGCCAGAGGGCAGTGCTGAGGGGAGACGTCAGTGCTAGGAACGATCATTTGGGGTCTACTAGCACAGAGACATTCAAACCCAGCACGATGGGAAACGAAAGAGAGAAGGTGGCGAATGAAGACGACACACAGGTCCAGGTTTTACTGACCAGGGTTCTTCACTTTGCCTATTCAATAGAAATTGACTAGAGGCCAGACACTCCAGTATTCTGACCTGGAGAATTCCATGGACAGAGGAGCCTGACATGCTATAGTCCACGGGGTTGCAAAGAGTCAGACATGACTGAGCGACTAACAACATGCCAACAAGAGGCCAAACATTCATTGGGACCTGTCTGCAGCTAGAAGGAGTGAAAACAACAGGTTCCCCATCTTGATCCCTGAGGTGGGGGCTGAGCTTTTTTCTTCTATGGGTGAGGGTAGCAGTGTGTCCATGGCTTGGGCCAGAGGGGTGGCTTGAGTGTTTTGCCCACCTCTTAGGTGGTGTATGTGAAAGGGGCATGCACAGTATCCTATTTTGCTCCTGACACCGTTTTTGTTCCAGGCTCTTCAAAAGTGGCAGTTGGGCTTTTCAGTCTTTGTATCTTTTGGGTCCAGAATTTGCTCCAACTGCTCATGGTCACAGTTATTTTTAGTCCCATACAGTTTCCCTGTATTTTGTTGCTGGAGGAGAGGTGTGTCCAGGTGCAAGCACTATAGTTGCAGAAGGTCTCAGGTCGTAGCCTGTCACCGAGGGAGCACTTTCTAAACTGACTCATACATCAACATGTATCTAGACTGCAGGGGGAGGACCCAGGGTAGCTAAAGGGGTTCACGGTATAAGAGAGAAGGCAAGACTGATTCTGCAAGGTTTGGGTGGTGACGGAGGGGCTGGGCTGGTCTGGGAGACTGGCTGGGAGGAGAGAAGGGGTCTCGGAGGAGATATTTGGTGTCAGGGAGGAGGAAGGAGGCTAAGCAGCTGGTAAAGGAGTCATTGTGGAAGACAGTAATGTCCAGGTAAGGACATCGCTTGGGGAAGCTCTGGATATGTTACAGTTTGGGCCAAGGCTTTATCACGATGACCTCAGAGTTTGAGAAGTCCTCCAAGAAGCAGTGGATGGAGGGGATAGGGAGAGCTGGCTTTTGAAAAGTTGAGTGGCCCAGGCTCTAAGTCTCTTTGCCACTCTCTTCTCTCCTCTCTAAAATGAGCCTCTTCCACATGCTGAGGTTGTTATAAGGTCACTAAGTACAGGTGCTTCCCTTGGTTGCTGAGCTGTTCTCTGTATGAACCACACTTACCTTCCATTTCCCAGTAGCAGAGGAATCCAGGCTCTGTCCCAGGGGGTGCTTTCTGAGGCCGCCCGCTAACACAGTCAAGCAGCCAGGGCAGACTAGGCACAAGGTGTTGGGCCCACTATGGTGGGCGACTGTGGGGAAGCCAGTTGTGCATGCTGGCTGGTGGTAAGCTGGCTTCCAGGAACGCGACCTGGAATGGAAATAAATAGGCCTTCTAGTCTCTTCAATCATCGTATTCCTCCGAGTCTCAGTTCCAATTTAAAAATGGGAATTGCAGGTGATAGCAGTGGACTGAGGAGTACTGGGCAAGCACTTCGTGTCCATTAACTCCGTGAATCCCACAGTCACATTGACGCGGGTGACCTCCGTTTGGTAGAGAAGGGGAAAAACAGGTTAAGTTTCTTGATCAAGGTCAACAGCTGGCGAGTGCGTAGCCGGGGTTTAAACCCGGATTCAAACTCGGGGTTCAAACGGGACTCGCTGCCGGCTGCCGATGGAGAGGTTCCAAGGTTTCGGTATCATTTATCCCTTCCTATCCCAGCCCGAGGGTTCCCCACGTGGACGATCTCGCGGGCTCTTCCCGCTCCGACACCCCCGGGTGTGGCTCCACCCTATGCTGGCCCACAGCTCGGCCCAGAACCTCTATGGGTCGTCGATGACAAGCTCCCGGCGGCGCCTCGAGCCCGCCTCCCGGGCTGCCACCTTCTCTCAGAGCGCGCGCCTCGGGGGACACCTGTCCCCGGGCAGGGGGCTTTGGCCACTCCTCGGCGCCGCCCCACGCTCGCGGTGGAGCCCCAGCGCCGCTGGGCGGGAGGACGGCAGGGCACCTCCCGGGACTGCGCCGCGGCCCTGCGCACCGGGCGGCTGCGGGCGGGCGCGCAGAGGGGGCGCTGCTGAGGGCGCGGCACGGGGGGCGCGCGGGAGGGGCGGGCGCGGCGCGGCGCGGGGCGCCTGGAAGGGCACCCGCGAGGGGCGCGGGCGCAGCCGGAAGCTGGGGCGGGGCGCCCGCGCGGGATGCGGTGAAGGGCGAGCGGCGCGGCAGCGGCGATGAGTGCCTCGGCGGCCACGGGGGTCTTCGTGCTGTCCCTCTCGGCCATCCCAGTCACCTACGTCTTCAACCACCTGGCTGCCCAACACGAGTGAGTGGGCGCGCGCAAGCGGCGGGGGTCGGCGCGGCGGGCGCCCCAGCAACTTTTCGGAGGGGGCTGAACCGCCAGGCAGGGCAGAGGCTCGCCGGCCGCCAGGGCTCTCCGCGGCCGACCGGAGGAGGGGAGGCCCCCGGAGTCCCGCGGGCCGGGATCCTCGCTCGGGCTGGCATCTTTGACACTCGGGCTTAGTTCTGGGGCCGAGTGCTGGGTGTCGTTCCAAGTATTGCGGTGCTGGTATCCCAGCCAGGCGTCCAGGGTTACAGGGGTCATTAAGGCAATGCCTCTGCCCTTGAAGTGCCCAGGGACAGGGGTGGGGCGGTCCACACACCAACAGCTAGGAGCCCGGCCGCGCCTCGTTCCTTTTGCATTTCAGAGGAACGTTTCCATGTATGGACACACACATACTTCTCATTTCGTATTAATTTTAGAAACTGTTGTGAATGACTAGCAGAAATAGCGCGGAATGAACAGGCAAAGGCCTGGGTTCTAGGCCTGGCTTTGGCACTAGGCCTGGCCTCAGTTTTCCCGTCTGTCAAATGGCCTGTATTTGCATCCTATTGTCAGGATGCCATAAAGGCGCCCATGGAGTATAGGATGGGGAGCCGGGCAAGCGGCAGGGCAGTTCCATGCTAGAGAAATGGGTGGGGCTGAAGGAGGCCGCAGATGGACTTGGTTCAAAGCCCTGGCTCTCCTGTGAGGGCTCTCTGGCCAAGTAGGCGGCAGCGGCCGGCCTGCTCCAGCGGCAGGAAAGGCGCCAGGCCTCTGAGCCTGCCGATGTTCCTGCTGTCAGCCGAGAGGAGGAAGTAACCTGCGCTGTTTCCCACAGCAGTTGGTGCTAAGGAAATTGCATCAGTGTGTATGTTGCACCCCCTCTCCAGACCTTCAAGCTGTGAAGTGTCTGCCCACGGGGCGGTGACTTCCTCCTCACTCGTTCCGGGGGCTGAGGGCCTTATCCAGACTCCACCCATCTACGGGGGTGCTCTCTGGGCATGGGGAATGACTGCCTTTGGTCTGACCCAGTCTTGGGGCACAACTCCTGAAAGAAGCATCTCTGGGCAGGGAATGTCACAGATCTGTGAATACAGTGCATGGGGGACTCTGCCCTCCTGAAATGGCATTATGGGCAGCTCAACAAAAATTTACTGAGGACACACTGTATGCTTGGTACAGTTCCAGGTGCTGGGGAAATAGCTATCAAGAAACCACAAGAGATCTGGGAAGTTGTTGTTGAGACAGGAATCAACACATAAAATGGGGCGATTTGAGAGAGTGATTGTGGGGGACTGGGGATCAGGGAAGTCTTTTTGGAGGAGGTGACATGAGCTGCAGGAGGTGGCTCCAGGAAGATCTAGGGACAGAGCCTTCCAGGTAGGGGACCAGGGAACAGTGTAGGGAGAGGGACGTGGCCTGGGGAGGGTATCTTTGGGAGGGAGGGTCACGCAGCTTATGGAAGGATCATGTGGCATGGAGAGGATCTGAGGGTGACTGAGATTTTGATCTTGGCTCCTGGGAAGAGAGTGATTACATTTACTGAGCACATACTGAACTATGTGCTGCTGTGTGTTGAGCACATTGCTGGGCCCTGTGGGGGTTCTGAAAAACTGGTTCCAGCCATTCTTCCTGTCCTCCTGCAGATTAAAATCCCAGTAGCCTTTGACTCCTCCCTCTTCTTCCTCCACTCCTTCCGTCCCACCCTCCCACTCTCCTTCCCCATCAGTCCTGAGGCTGGGCTAGCATCTGTTTCCTTCTTCCTGTTCCCCCCACCCCATCAGAGGTACTGGCCCTCTCTCTCGCAAAGCCTCCCAGGGAGTTTCCCTTTGCGCTGCCCTGTGCATGTCTGCCTCAGCCCTCCGGCCCAGCCCAGTCAGCTGTTCTGGTGCTTTAGCCGCACTGGACTGTTCTGTGCCCCTGGGCCAAGTCCCTTCAGTCGTGTCTGACTCTTCAAGACCCCATGGACTGTAGCCAGCCAGGGTCCTCTGTCCATGGGATATTCCAGGCAAGAATACTGCAGTGGGTTGCTGTGCCCTCCTCCAGGTGATCTTACTGACCCAGAGATCGAACTGAGTCTCATTGCATTGGCAGGCAGGTTCTTTACCACTAGCACCACCTGGTTCTGTGCCCCGGACACTCCTTAATCCCCTACCTCCTTGCTGCTGCTCACACTGTTCACTGGGACTGGGACGCCTTCCTTCCTGTCACTGATGGTTGCAGCCACACCTGGACTTTATAACCTGGAGTAAAATGCCACCTCTGCCTCTTCCAGACTCCCCCCCAAGCAGGGGAGTCTCTATTCCCTCTGTCTGTCCCTCCTCTGAGCCCCTGTTGGGTTGGTTGTGCTTTTTCCACAAGAGTTACTTCTTTGTGGTCAGAATTTACCTTCTCAGGCCATGGCTCCCCTTAGCATTGTCCTGTCCAGTGCGGGGCAGAGAGGGGTGGGGGTGGGGGACTTCTACCTAGCAGGCATCCCATTCAGTTTGCATTAGTTGAATTAGCTGAAGCTTCTTTCCCACCAGACCTTTTACAAAAGCCTGAAGAATAGAAAAAGCCACTTAAGTCGAGGCATCAGGACAAGAGTTGAGTTCTCTCTCTGTATCTCATAGACACACACATACATACACAACTCATACTCACCCACACATGATCCCTTTCAGTAGCCATCTATTCATGTAAGGGCATCAGAAACTCTCCCCCTGCTCCCCAGCCTCATCCCCAAACACACACATTACAAGACTAATAGCTTTTCCACCCTCATATTAGTGGCAGCCCTTACCCCTCCCCCCACCTCCGGGTCCCTGCTGGACCCATTTCTCCCTGTTCTGAGCAGGTCCTGCACTTGGCTGTCACTGGGAGATGCAGATGCTCTGTTGCCCCAGTTACTCTTCATCCTTTGCTCCTCCCCTAGAGGTAGAGAGTGGGAGCAGGCACCATGAAGCAGTTTATACTGTTCTCTAGTCCAGAAGAGCACCAGCTGTGTGATGGTGCTGGCTGTGAGCTGGGTCCTTGATGGGAACAGGGATGGGAGTTGTCTCCTGGGCCCTGCTGGAGTCAGGCTGTGATGAAAACTGTCAACCTACACGTGTGTGTGTGCGTTTGTGCTAAGTTGCTAAGTTGCTTCAGTAGTGTCCGACTCTTTGTGACCCCATGGACTGTAGCCTGCCGGGGCCTCTGTCCATGGAATTCTTCAGGCAAGAATACTGGAATGGGTAGCCATTCCCTTTTCCAGGGGATCTTCCTGACCCTTCAGCCTACACAGCACCTTAACCTCTTCTCTGTTCACAGGATGCTTCTGCCCCGCAGTGTGCTCCTGACGTATATTAGTTCCCTCTTTCATCATCTCCTCCTTTGGCTCATCCTACAGGAGGAGCCTGGAGCATCCACTGATGTGTGGCACTAGAAACCTCCTATTTCAGTCTCTGAAGGAGGAGGACACTGACATGGTTGTCTTCATTTTTATCATAGAACTGTGTCCTCCATTCACCCTGGATCCTTCTATTCATCTACTCACAAGCCATGCATTCACTATCCACTATCCATTATCTAATCATCCATCTGTCGTCCATTCATCTATCATTCTTCACCCATCCATTCATTCACTGCCCACCACCAATCATCTGTCATGCATGCATCTATCCATCCAAACATCCATTCATTCCTCTACCCATGCATCCATCATTCACCATCCATCCATCCATAATCCATTCATTCATCATCCACTATCCATTATCTAACCATCCATCTGTCATCCATCCATTCATCCACCACCAATCATCTGTCATCCATCCATCTATCCATTCAAACATCCATTCTTCCATCATTCATCATCCATCCATTCATCTGTCCATTCATCCACTATCCATCATGTCATCCATCCATCTGTCCATCCATCTATCCATCCAAACATCCATTCATCCATCATCCATGCATTTCTCCTTCCTTTCTTTCTCTCCCTTTCCTTCCCTCCCTCACTCATCCATCAGTTCCTGAAACTCTTAAAAGAGGTCCCCAGGCAGACTTTCTGTGCATACTCACCCAGGCATCTTGAAAAAATTAACCTATTCCCATACCCCACACCTGAAGTATTCTAAGTCTGTAGGTCTGCAGTGGCATTTGAAAGCCTGGGTGCTGCTGATTCCCAGAAACCACTCCTCGACTCTTAAGTGGGGCCTGGGGCCAGGTGCACAGGATACAGTTTTCCTGGACCTGGGGCCACTATCCTTGGGGTTCGTCTACCTGCACATAGATGGATCACTCCCTCTCTGACATTAGGAGCAGATTTCTGACTTTCCAGAAGTCCCAGGGACATACAGCAAAAGTTATCCAGACATCCTCTGTCATGGTGTGTAAGGGTCTTGGCTAAGGGGTGGTTCTAGAGCAGCTCTCGAGAATTACTGAGGAGGCCCTAGTGTAAGCAGGCCCTGGGAATGGGCTGGGCGGTGCTTCGTCTAGAACTGGATGCCCTGTCGGTGTGGAGGTATGAGAGAGAGAATACCTCCTAGGACTGGAGGTGACCTCTGGGTGAGGGAGCTTAGCCCACTGAGATAGGTCTTCCTGTGTAGACAGGGGTCTCTCTATTTCATCCACAGTGACTGGCCTATAGGGGTGTGTAATGCATTTTTCCTTAATATGTTTTCTTTTAAAGATTTTTTAATGTGGACCATTTTTAAAGACTTTATTGAATTTGTTACAATATTGCTTCTGTTTTATGTTTTGATTGTTTGGCCTCTAGGCATGTGGGAATCTTAGCTCCCCAATCAGGGATTGAACCCACACCCTTTGCACTGGAAAGCAAAGTCCCAACCACTGAACCACCAGGGAAGTCCCTCAATATGTCTTAATTAACTAAAAAACAGATGATGCAATGACATGACTTTCCTAAGGCCCACAGCCAGGGGCAGAGTAGGTACCAGCCTCCCGGTCTCTCGACCTCTCACTGCAGCAAGCCTTGTACCCTTGTTCTGTCCTGCTGAGGAGCGGCTTTATTTGTTCCCTGTCCCCTTGTGCCATGCCTTTTCCCAGGAGGAAGTCCAGGGCTATGCCCAGCCTAGCTCACTTTGGCTTCCTGGGTGTGGAGGCGCTGGCTTCATTCAGGCCTTGGGCCCAGCCACAGCTCTTCTCTCCTTGGGTTGGCCTGGTCCTCTGGTCCCTTTGATTATACACACAGCCTGGGGCCCTTCTTCCTTAGAAGGTGATGTAGTTGTTTGACTCCTGCATGCTCCCTGGAGCTCAGTGTGAGGGTTTCCAGCCAGCTCTGTGGAAGGAGGCAGATTCAGTGGTTAGGCCTGTCGGACATCAGGCACCGGGGTTGGAGGAGCAGGTGGACAATGGCAGACGGACAGTGGTAGAGGGCACATCATTCTCCCAGGCGGGCGGGATGAACAGAGAGTGAGGACCTGGTGGCTCTGGTCCTGGTGCCTGAAAGTCACGGGGTGGCCCAGAGGGGCCCAAGCTCTGTGGACAAACTTCAGGAACGCCACAGTGCCTGGGCTGCAGGCAGAGGCTGCGCTGGGAGACAATGCATTCAATAGCCAGGAAATTCCACGCACCCGTGTGTTTATATTGATAAGTGACCACCTCCCTATTCTGGTCATTGCAGTTCCTGGACGATTGTAGGGGCTGCTGCCGTCGTCCTGCTCCTGGTGGCCCTGCTGGCTCGTGTCCTGGTCAAAAGAAAACCCCCTCGGGACCCACTGTTCTATGGTATGTCTCCATGGGAGGGGGCCCTTTGTGTCCACCTCAGAGCACAACATGTGAGACTCTGTCTGTTTTTCATTGTGGCTGTGAATACTTTGAGCCAACTGGTAAGGTGATGCGAAGTGCAAGAGTATTTCCATAAGACGCAGCCCTGCTTCCCTCTAAGGGAAGGACTCTCGCTAGCAGTGGACCCCACCCTGTCCCAGCTGGGACCCAGGCAGGACACCCCTCTGTTCCTCGTCTCTGCCCTGAGCCATGCTCTGACCTCTGACCGTGGCTATTGTACCAGCTCCTTCCTGGCTTTCGGCCTTCAGCCAGCTATGTGCAGCCCCTTCCATTTGGCTTTGAGCTTAGCGGTTTCTGGTGCCTCAGTATGCTCATTTGTACAATGTGGAAAATAATAGTACTTGCTGTGGAGGGTTGGTACAAACATTAAATAAGATACTGACTGTAAAGTACTTGAACCACTGCCTGGCAAATACACATGTATCTTAAATAAATGAAAATACCACTGACTGAGCACCTGTGGTATGCCTAGTATGACTCTGAGCACATTAGCATTATCATTTTAGTTAATCCTCACAACAAACAGGGCTTTCCTAGTGGCTCATATGGTAAAGAATCTGCCTGCAATGCAGGAGACCTGGGTTTGATCCCTGGATCAGGAAGATCCCCTGGAGAAAGGAATGGCTACCTACTCCAGTATGCTGGCCTGGAGAATTCCATGGACAGAGGAGCCTGGCAGATACAGTCCATGAGATCACAGAGTCAGACACTGAGCAACTAACACTTTTACTTTCTTTCTTTCACAAAAGTATCCTCCCTGTACACACGAAGAATCTGGCTCAGAGGTGCTGAGAAATAGGGTCAAGGTTACAGCCAGTGAGACAGCATTGATGCCCCAGATTTCTCCCAGTTTGCATATAAAAAACTCTGAAGCTTAGAGAAATGAAACTTACCTAAGCCCTGACAGCGAGTCAGCCGATGAGCTGGGCCTGTCTGAATCCATGTCCTCTTTCTGCCTCCAGTCCCCATGCCGCTGGTCTGGCCTCTGCCCATGTTTGCAGACTGGCCTCCTGCTGCCGGCTTCCTTCCCCTTCCTCCATGCTCCGTGGAGCCCTTCCTCAGCAGCACTCGTGTTTCTCCAGGCTCCTCAGGGCTGAGTACCCTCCTCTCCCTCAGCCCTCTGTCCTCATGTCAGTCAGTGCAACCCCGACTGGAGGGCAGGGACTGTCCTTGTCATCGGTGACCCAGAGCCTGACCCTGCTGTTGGCATCAGCGATTGTCGGTAGAAAAGCTGAATGATCAGTTGCTGAAGGCTTCCTCTTCCGGGAGACACGCAATGGCTGATCACCTAAATGGCTCATCACTGTCAGTGAGATCTGGACCAAAGGGCTGCACAGAGGCATGGGGAGGCAGGGCACGTGTGGGCCTCCCGTTCTTCCTGGGGAAAGTGTAAACACTGCACTCCTGGTTGCAGACGTGGGGCAAGGCCGGCTTTGCTGCTCTGTGAGTTAACCTTGCCTGCCTTCCTGGGTATTTTCTTATTTCACAGCTGTTTTTATATTCACCATTAAATTTTTAAAAAAATTTCTTTCTTTTGGGGTGTGCCATGCAGTGTGCGGGATCTTAGTTCCCCGACCAGAGATGGAATCGATGGCCCCTGCATTGGGAGCACAGAATCTTAACCACTGGACCACCAGGGAAGTCCCACCACCAGATTTTTTTACCATCCATGCCCATCACACAGTTTGATGCTGATTTATTATGATTTGAACAGAAAGCTTTATTGACAAACCGCCACATACTAAATTTGATCACTTACTGTTTAAAAAGTATTATTCCTTAGCTGGTAGTTTTCAGCTGGTAGTTGTTGCTGGTAGTTTTCAGCCCACTGAGGAGCTTCTCACAGCCCTAGTGAGACTCTCTAAGATGCTGTGGCTTTCCCTCTTTAATATTCAATGGTTCCACCTCATATCCAGTTTTCTAAAAATCACTAGCCTTCCTTCCTAAAACAACCGTTACTTTCACATCAACCACTGTTTGTCCGTAGGATCTCCAGTGTGGGGTAAGGCAAGCATGTTGGATACACTCTGAGTCGGGCCACCTGGTAACCATTGATGTGAATGATCTCTTTGGGTCAATGGTCACCTCTGTGCTCCCTGGGCCACAGGGGAATGGTTTTGTTCCTGCCGCCCAGCTGGAATGCAGATGTGGCCTTGGCAGCAACGTGTAGGAAGTGGAGGAGGGGAGTTGGGCAGCCTGGTAGAATCCCCTGGGACCTTGTCATGCACTCTTCCCAATGGGTGTCCTCTTGCAGGTTCATGACACTGGTGGGTGGCTCCAGCTGTGTGCATGGGAGGTACATTCTGTGAGTCTGTGTTGATGGCATCTATAGAGTCTTCTGGAAAACATGACAAGAAATCATTATTGAGGACTTCCCCAGTGGTCCAGTGGCTAACACTCTAAGCTCCCACTTCAGGGGTCCTGGAGTTCAATCCCTGGCTGGGGAACTAGAATCCCACATGCCTCAGCTAAGACCTAGCACAGCCGAATAAATAAAATTAAAAGTAAAAAAGAAATCATTACTGGTGGACGCCAAGCTCTTAGGCTTTGCCCCCTGAGCTGCAGCTTTCTGAACTGTTGCTTTCTCTGCTCTAGTGTATGCGGTGTTCGGATTTACCAGCGTCGTAAACCTCATCATAGGACTGGAACAAGATGGGATCATCGACGGGTTCATGACGCACTACCTGAGAGAGGTACGGGGGCGCTCAGCCACCACGCACACCATGCACCACGCGCCACCATGCGAACTGAAGTGTCGGTGACTCCAGCAGTATTGCTCTAGCTGGAAATCCTTTCATGTCATGTAAGAAGGCACGGCACGTGGTATTTCACTGACTGCCATGGACACAGGACACTCAGTTATGTGGAAAGTAAAGCGGAAACTTAGGATTAGACTGTGGGAGGCAGCTCTCCTCAGTGTTGGGTCTTACAACTCTGTCTTCACACCTAACTCACCACCTTCCTCCTCTACTTGTGTTTACAATAAGTGGGGTACTTTAAGGCTTCTCAGGTGGCGCTAGTGGTAAAGAACCCAGCTGCCAATACGAGGGCTCACTGCCTGAGTGGGGAAGATCCCCTGGCAGAGTAAATGGCGACCCACTCCAGTATTCTTACCTGGAGAATCCCATGGACAGAGGAGCCTGGTGGGCTACAGTCCATGAGGTTGCAAAGAGTCAGACACGACTGAAGCGACTTAGTAGCAGCAGCAGCAGAGGTCTTTAAATGAATTCAGTATCTGTGTATCTTGTTATCAATGCATTACTCCTTAAGAAAGCCCAAGTCAGTCCGTCCTAAATGTGTAAACTGCCAAGCATGGAGTCAGTTAATAAAGCCATTTGATTGTGATGATAAATACGTGCTCTGCCCCTCATCACAGCATTATCAATCTACCTGGCACTTGGCAGAGCTGGTGCTCTTTCCTTATTTGATGGTGTGATGAATCTAGCCCCAGAGAGGTTAAATAACATACTCCAGGTCACATAGGAAATAAGGAGCAGTGTAGTCATCATTCATGTTTCAGGTAATGGGTAGCTTTGAGTGCAAGCCAAGGGAGTTTGGGTTTTGTCCCTTGTGTGAGGGAAGATGTTAAGTAAGGGGACAATGCAGTCAGCTCAGAGAAGGATGGGCTTGAAGGGAAGGGTCAGTGCTGTGAGCTAGGACACCAGCCAGGAGGTGTCCTGCAGGGCCAGTGAGGGCACGAAGGTGACCCAGATGGAGGCCAAGCATGAACGGTGGAGAGGAGGGATGACCTTAAGAGAATTTGAGCGGCTGGAATGAGTAGGTCTCAGGGATGAGCTGGGGGCAATGGGCAAAATAAGGGCTAAGATGCCATCCTGACTCTGGGAGCACTTAAGGGGGCCCTCTGTGACGCTTCCCTAGCTTAAAATAAATTTTTTTTAATTTAATTTTGGTTGTGCTGGGTCTTCTTTGCTGCACAGGCTTTTCTCTAGTTGCAGAGAGCCGGGGCTACTCTCTAGTTGTGGCCCGCCTGGGTGTCTCATTGCAGGGTCTTCTCTTGTTGTGGAGCATGGGCTCTAGGGCTTCACTTGTTGCAGCTCCCGGGCTCTAGAGCAGGCTCAGTAGTCGTGGTGCACGGGCATGTGGGATCTTCCCAGACCAGGGATGGAACCTGTGTCTCCTGCATTGGCAGGTGGCTTATTTTTCTTTTCCTGCTGAGCCACCAGGGAAGCCCTGCCCTAGACTTTTAAAAAAATGGCAATGGCAGTGGATGACACACATTTTCCAGATAGACTTGAGGGTGGAGAGACTCCAAGGAGAAGAGACAGTGTGGGCAGAGGCTTCGAGATGAGAAACAGCATGGGGCTCCCCACTGCCAGGCAGGGATGATGCTGAGTTCATGTGGGGATATGAGGAGTTTCAGATGGGTAAGGGACATCCTGGCAGGTGGCCCAGCAGGCACGGCTTTGCAGGTGTTGAGCTCGGGGAAGACATAAAGGGACCATCTCAGGAGAGTTGGCACCTGAAGGTCTGAGAAGAGAGGAGAAGGTAGAGAGGAGGGCCAAGGGTGGAACTTTGGAGACCTTGGCCAGAAGATCAGGAGCCTCTGAAGTGGCCTGGGAGGGGGCAGGCACAAACACAGAAGGAGGGCTTCCCAGGTAGTCCAGTGGTCGAGAATCTGACTACCAATGCAGGGGATGTAGGTTTGATCCCTGGTCTGGGAAGATTCCACATGTCGTGGGGCAACTAAGCCCGTGCGCCACTACTGAGCCCGTGCTCTAGAAGCTGCGGGGTATGACTACTGCGTCCTTGTGCTCAAACTACTGAGCCTGCACTCTCTAGAACCTGTGCCCCACAGCAAGAGAAGGCACCACAAAGAGAAGCCTGTGCACCACAACTAGAGAGTAGCCCCCATTCTCTGCAACTAGAGAAACCCCATCTGCAGCAACAAAGACCCAGTGAGCGAACAACAACAACAGAAAAGAATACCTATATTTTAAAAAGAGGCAGAAATACCCAGGAAGTGCAGGGCCACAAAGCCCACAGCGAGGAGGGTTTAGGAAGGAGGTAGCTGCCAAGAGGGCCTGGAGTTTGAGCTAGTGAGGGTGGTAAAAGGGGGATGAGGAGGGGGGCTGAGGTGCAACTGTGGGAGGGGTGCAGGGCCAGGCTGGGGGACCTGGCTGCCAGAGAAGAGGAGGTAGGGCTTGGTCTTGGAGTTGCCACCAGCTTTGCGAGGTTTCTGAGCCGAAGAATGACATGTCCAGAGCTAGGGCAGGGGTGTGTTGAATCGGAAGGAGAGGAGAGAGGTGGGACGACCACGTAGGAAAGGCCCAGTGAGGGGTGCCAAGGGCTCAAATGAGGCTGCGACAAGAAGGAGTATTGCCTGGGGTTGACATCATAGAGACAGGTCAATGGGACCTGCCAGCAGACTGCGTAAGAGGAGGAGGAGTGAACAACGACCCTGTGGTTCTGACCTGGGTGAGCTGAGTGGCGTCTCCGTGAACATAGGCCAAGTGGGGCTCAGTTGAGGGGACAAGGAGATGAGTTAAAGGAGGTGAGGTGGGCTTGAAGGGTCTCTGGACCCATCCAGTGGAAGATGCTCAGCAAGCCACTGGGTGAGGCCAGCATGGCTCAGAGAACCAGATGTGTAGGCACGCATGGTGAAAACCATGAACTTGGATGGACTTCCCTGGCGGTCATGTGGCTAAGACTCCATGCTTTCACTGCCAGGGGCCCAGGTTCCATCCCTGGTAGGGGAACTAAGATCCCACTTCACATGTGGGATGGCCAAAAAAACCCCTCCAAAACAACATGACCTTGGATGGTATTATTTGATCAAAGCACGTCAGAGAGAAAAGATGTGGGCTGGGCGTGAGTATTAAAGTCTGACTTGTATGTTGTTTCCTCCCTCCCCCCGCCCCACCCCCCGCCCCGTGATGATCACATGATTTGTGTGAGGCAAGATGACAGGCAGTTGTTGCCCCAGGGAAGCTCAGAAAATCCCCTGCTTGGTTGGCTGGTTGATCTGCACTCTTCCTTATTGTGGCAAGGTCTTAAGGCATCTTAGGAAGACATCTGAAACAAGTGGGAGAAGGGAAGACAGGGGGTGGGGAGGAGCCAGAATGACACTGCACCCAGGCAGGTTCGGCAGTGGCTCTCGAGTAGTGGCCTGCAAACACAAAGCACCAGGGACAAGGAAGTGTATTAATGGCTCATCGTATAATCTGTGTTTATAAAACTTAAAATTTCTTGGAAGTATATTTCTTCCTCTTTTTGTTGTTTAGTTGCCCAGTCATATCCAACTCTTTTGTGACTCCCATGGACTATAGCCCACCAGGTTCCTCTGTCCGTGAAATTCTCTAGGCAAGACTACTAAAGTGGATTTCCATTCCCTTCTCAGGGAATCTTCCTAACCCAGGGATCTAACCTGTATCTCCTGCATTGGCAGGTGGATTCTTTACCAATGAGGCACCCGGGAAGCCCACAGCTCGTCTTGGTAGTACAGTTTCTGCTAGGAATTAGCCATGTGACCTTAGGCAGGTCAGGTAACCTCTTGGAACCTCTGTTTGCTCATCTGTAAAATGGGGTCACTTGTATCTATCCCATGGTGCTGCTCGGAAGGTTGAATGAGGGGCAGGGTGTGAAGCCCGTCCATGCCTGCATAGGGGATAGCGGCGGGGGAAAGCCCTGCCTTCCTTACACGCAGCCCAGCACGCTGCTGGGTCGGCATGAATTTTGAAGGTCAGCCAAGTGACTCTGGTCAGCACGGTCTCCCCTGGCCACCCTGCCTGGCCAGAGATAAACACCTTTAGTCACAGACTGGACTTGGCCTCAGTGAGTTTGCCACAAGGGCAGGATTGCTTGTGATACCATTTGTTTTGCATCACTGTACACACTGACAGAATCCATCTGTCAGTGCAGATGTGGGTTCGATCGCTGGGTCAGGAACATCTCCTAGAGAGGGGGATGGCTACCCACTCCAATATCCTTGCCTGGAGAACCCCATGGACAGAGGAACCTGGTAGGCTACCGTCCATGGGGTCACAAAGAGTCAGACTCGACTTAGTGACTGAACAACCCACCTGTGTAGACCTAGCATAAGACAGGCACAGACTCATTCCACCTGATGCGGCAGACCCTAGTTTCTGCGGCTCCAGGGTACTTGTATTATTTTCATTGCTGTTGTTCAGTCACTAAGTCCTGTCTGACTCTTTGTCTGGACTACAGCCTGCCAGGCTTCCTTGTCCTGTATATTTGTATACATATATATGTATATAAAACATGTATACTTTCATGTTGCTACCAATTTTGTAATTGTCTTGGATTCCGAATAGTTTCAGTTCAGCAGACGAACATGTTAGTTCTGCTGTTTTATTTTACATGCAATACTGGTCTTGTATTTTGCTTTGAAATGTTTGAGTTTTATTTACAGTGGACCTCTTATGCTTTCCTCAGGGTGAACCGTATCTGAACACGGCCTATGGACATATGATCTGCTACTGGGACGGCTCTGCTCATTATTTGATGTATCTGGTGATGGTGGCAGCCATAGCCTGGGAGTAAGTCGGCTAACCTGGTGGGTGTGCCTGGGTCACCTTAGCAACTGATAGGCGAGTGTGTAAGGAACAGGGATGTACAGAGGCAGATACATAGAGAGGGGCACACGGACATGAGTACAGGCTCTGTGGAACCAAGTGAGACATGGCTGTTTTTCTTTGCATCACTTACTCCCTTTTGAACATATGCCTTTGGACTGCCCCTCTGGCTTCCCTGGTCACTCAAATGGTAAAGGATTTACCTGCAGTGAAGGAGACCCAGGTTCGATCCCTGGGTCAGGAAGATCTCCTGGAGGAAGGAATGGCTTCCCACTCCAGTATTCTTGCCTGGGAAATTCCATGGACAGAGGAGCCTGGTAGGCTACAGTCCGTGGGGTTGCAAGGAGTCAGATATGACTGAGTGACTAACACACTTTTTTTGCCACGATGGACAGTTCTGGCAGACCCCTTAATGTTTTCATTTCCAGGAGTAAAAGCCCATTGTAATTAAAAACTTCAGACTCCTTTCAGTTCAGAGCTCTCTCCCCCCCTCCAGCTCAAGTTTAGCCCTGAGACTGAGAGGTCTGCACTGAGGCTGGGGTACATGCTCAGTCCTTTTATTACTTCTCAGCTCACTCCTCTGGGAGCATGTGTGTGTACATGGAATTAAGGAAGAGGAGCACAGTCTTACATGACCAGTGCTCTTTTCTGGGTATTGGGAGCCAGGTGGTATGCTGGCTCTGCCTTGTGGGGCGCATGTGTGGGGTCTTTGGAGACCCCAGCCATAGAAACCAGGCTTCCCAGGTGGCACTAGTGGTAAAGAACCCACCTGCCAATGCAGGAGACATAAGAGACATGGGTTCAATCCCTGGGTTGGGAAGATCCCCTAGAGGAGGGCAGGGCAACCCACTCTAGGATTCTGGCCTGGGAAATCTCATGGACAGAGAAGCCTGGCAGGGTACAGTCGATAGGGCTGCAAAGAGTCGGACACGACTGAAGTGACTTAAAGACACACGCACCATAGATGCCTCTGCACTACCCTGATCCCTGACATGAGCAATGCTCTTACAGACTGAAATTGTGCGACTCTTCTGCCCATGGGGTACACGCACAGCTTCTTTCTGCTGGAACCCCTATAATCCAGAAGGTATACCCTTGAGGTGGAGTCCTTTAAAGATGTCTCACGTCCACCTACCTTCCCAGGCCTGCCTTTGGCTCCAGGTTAAAGTCTCACATTCTTGCTTCTCACAAGGTTGAAATTCAGCTTGACCAACTGTCCTGTGCCTCTCCAGCCCCCAGTTGTCCACTCCCAAGATAGTCCCAGTTAATTTCTGGACTTTTCTAGGCTCTCGCCCATCTCTTCATGAATGTTCCCAAGCTCCAGGGAACACAGCAGGTGTTGCCGAGAATGCTCAGGCTCTGCCTCCTGCCAGGAGTGGGCCAGCATTTCTGTGGTCCTGTTGGGGAAGAAGATTCTGATTTGCCCCCTGCTGACAGTCCCAGTCATCGTGAATGGGCCTCCTGGGATCTGATACATTGGGCTTGGCGGGTAGGGCAGGGCAGAAAGCACACAGTATTCTTCACTTCTCTATCCCAATAGAGAATCCCTTTTTAAATTTCTCTGAGTCCCTTATGGAGGTGGGCTGTCACTTGTTATTCGGTCCCTAAGTCGTGTCTGACTCTGTGACGCCACAGACTGCAGCACACCAGGCTTCCTTGGCCTTCACCATCTCCCGGAGTTTGCTTAGACTCATGTCTATTGAGTCTGTGATGCGATCTAACCATCTTGGGTTGTCACTTATCGGTTGCAGAAACTTTTTGCCAACATCACCTGTTAAGATTAGAGGTATGTGTCTAGCAGCTCCTTCCGAACATGGATTATGTGTCACTTGTATTTATCTTTGGGACTTTGACTGAAATTCTGTGATACCTGGGAAAGTCCATTTATTAGCATCCTACTACTCATACTTAAAATGATTTTTAAAATGGATCAAATTTTCTTCTTTGAACCTTCTTTTCCCTTTCATGCTATGAGTTTCACAAATAATAGTGAAATGCAGGCCTCCTTTGAAAGTGATGACCATAGTGTGGTTGAACAGAAGACTGGTGTAGTAATCATAATTTCCTATGCAAAAGGACATAAAGAGGATTCTAGAGCTCATCACATAGGGAAATGCAATTTGTTCAATCACCAGGGTTCCTTGTACTGGGTTTATTACTCTTGATTCAGTACATTTTCGATTCACGTACTTTACTAGTTACAACAGAGATCAATTGTGGAGCATCTTATACTAACAGTATTCTAAAACAAGTGTGCTAAGTCAGGATTTTTTTCATTACAGGGAAAGTTATAGAACCATTGGCCTATATTGGGTCGGATCTATTATTATGAGCATTGTCGTTTTTGTGCCAGGAAACATTGTCGGTAAGAAACTTTATCTTAAAATTCACTTTTCTTTTCTGAAACAATGGGAATAATTTTTAAATAGGGAAGCTATTTTGGTTGTGATAGAACCAAGAAATTCCAAGTTTACCAAAGAGCTGTTTTGCAGTTACTTCTTTTCCCTTCCAACTTTCCTTTTAAGAAATTCTGTTGAGCAATTTTCAAAAGTGTACACTGAACAACTAGACTAATATCAGTGATTCATGACTTCTAGAAAGATCTAGTGGGGTAAATATTGGGTTTGTCACTAAATTCGGTATGAAAATATTTCTTACATCTCTTTGTATTATATTTAACTCGACACACAGTGGGCACATGATAAGTATACTTGAAAATAAAGATTCTTGAAAGCTGATATATAAAAGTTATTTATGTGTGCCAGAAATCAGGATATTATATTAAGTCTACTTTTAAAGTACTGTAAATAAGGCATACCTGTTAACAAATACCTAATAGTTTTAAATTAACCTATGCTTCTGGTCTCATTTAAAATACTGTCTGGTCCATATCAGGATTTTAGATGACTTGAGATGGGGAGGGATCCTACATGTTACATGTATGTGGATATACTTTTGGTAAACTTTTGACTTTTTCTTTTTCTTTCTTTTAAATAGGGAAGTATGGAACACGTATTTGCCCTGCCTTTTTCTTAAGCATACCATATACTTGTCTTCCTGTCTGGGCTGGTTTCAGAATCTATAACCAGCCATCAGAAAATTATAATTATCCCTCAAAGGTGATTTTATTAATTTAAATGTAAACCTGTTCTCAAACTCAGAGGTCACTTGTATCCACCAGCTATTGGACTAGACCAGGCCTCCAGGGACTGTAGCCTTCGGGGCAGTCGGTCAGCATGACTATGTTGATTCTGCAGCAGTGGTTCACACCTTATTATGGCGGCCAGAATGGTCTGCTTCTGTGTGATTAGATCTGCTTTGATTGGCTGGGCCATGCTTTTTGGAACTTCCGGTGCCACAGGTTACACTGGCTCTTCCCATTAGATTTCGTATTATTGCCCAGCATGTGAAGTTTATCTGGGGGCTGCTAATGGCCTGGAGTTTGAGCACCTGGGCACCTCTTTCAGAGCTATCTATGCACTACTGCCCCAGAGGGAGGCTGGAGAGATACTGCTGTTCCAGGTAGCACACAGTCAGAGGGTCTGATTACCAGGAGATCCAGGCACATGGAGACTGGCTGCAGGACATCTTCTGAGATACCCCCCTTCCAGTCACAGCCAAGGTGGTCAAGGTGAAACAATACTGGCCCAGCAGGTACTCTGTTAAGGTCTTCAGTTCTAAGCTAGTGACATCTTTCTAAGTTCCTCTTCCTTTTATAGGTATTAGATCCTTAAGCAAAATTGATACATGAAAATATGAGTTACTAGAGATAATCAGAACATGATTCTTCATTTTATAAAGACTTACAATAGAATGCATTAAAATACATTTTAATTTACAAACACTTCATTTGTGAATGTTTGGACACATGCTATGTAAACTCAGCTTGGGACGTTGATAACTGGTGCCCCCTTATACCCTTTTGAGGAATGAGGTGGTTGTTAAAAAAACAAGCAGACAGTAACCATATCCTTAAAGGCTTCCCCAGTGGTTCAGTGGCAAAGAATCTGCCTACAATGCAGGAGATGTAGGTTTGATTCTTGGGTCAGGAAAATTCCCTGGAGGGAAATGGCAACCCACTCCAGTATTCTTGCCTGGAGAATCCCGTGGACAGAGGAGCCTGGTGGGCTACAGTCCACGGGGTCACAAAGAGTCAGACACAACTTAGTGACTAAACAACAGCAAACCATAGCCTTCCTGCTTGCTTCACTGACGCTGATGGCTCCAGGCTAGCATATCTGTACTGTTCATGTTGTAAGACACACAATTAATTTTTTTAAAAAATGTTAAAACACAGTGATGGCCAGGGAGAAATAGGCAGTCATACATTGCTGATACGAATACAAATTCAGAGTCACTCTGCAAAGCCACTTGGCAATGTTATCAACGTTAACAAACTTAACTTTTTAACCTTAGTAATTCTACTTTGAGGGCTGTATCCTAAGAAAATCATCAGAGATTCTGTCAAAGATTTATGTACAGAGTTGCTTGTCATTGCATTAAGTATAAACAGTGAAAATGCCTAAATATCCAACAATGGAACTTTTAACAATATGGTTAAGTACTTACATGTAGTGAAAGGCAAAAAAACAAAATTATATATACTTACACATGTAGTATTATATATAACTATGTATTTGTGACTGGAAAATACAACAAGTGTTAATAGTAGTATGATGGGTTACTGGTTTATTTTAAAGATGAGTATATTTTACACTTAAGATCATAAAAATGCTATTAAAAAAAATATGGCCTCATAGAAGCAGAAGGGCCCTTCAAGATCACTAGGCCCAATCTCATTTCACTGATGAGCAACTGAGACTTGGGGAGAGGAATTATTTTCCTAAATAATTAGTGGTTTTGAATCTTGGAAATTCTCTTATCACGGTATCTTTGTTTCAGTAGATCTCAGATTATTCTTTGGCACCTCATCAGTTACCAACTCTATTTTAGGTCATTCAAGAGGTCCAAGCAAAAGACCTGCTGAGAAGACCTTTTGATTTAATGTTGGTTTTATGTCTCCTTCTGGCGACTGGATTTTGCGTGTTTAGAGGCTTGGTAAGCATAAGGGGCCACAATAACATAAAAAAAACTTTAAAATCAGATTTTCCATGGCACTAACAAAACATACTTTCTATTAGAGCCTGGTGGAGAAGAAAATGACAACCTAGTCCAGTATTCTTGCCTGGAAAATCCCATGGACAGAGGAGCCTGGAGGGCTACAGTCCATGGGGTTGCAAAAATGTCAGACGCGACTGAGCAACCAAACAACCAATTAGAGCCTAGAGGCCTGGACCTGCTTCCTGCTACCCTCCTACCCTCACCCCAAACCTCTCCTCCCAAAGGGTGGTCCCTTCTGGGCTGTTTCATGCCATCTTCTTGAGGTCCTCAGATCAAGCCCTCCACCAATTAATCTTTAAGGCTCCTGAAAAATTAGCCATTCCTCTCATTCTTTTCATTTGTTTGACGTTTCTGTTTGAAATCTCTTTGTTAAGGGTGGTGACTTAAGACTCTAATCAAGCTGGCATAGAGCATCCATGTGTTCTCAGGAGCAGGGAGATGGGATTGAGGACAGGCTATGAGAGGAAGCTGTCAGACTCCTGGCTGTTTCCTAGCTGTGTGGTCTCGGAAACATCACTTAACCTCTCTGATCCTCAGTTTCTTCCTCTATAAAATAAGAGTACCTACCTTATTGTTTGAAGATTAAATGATGACACATCAGGCCCACTTGCAGAGGGCCTTATACCTAAAAAGTACTCAGTAAGTGACTGCTCTATTTTTATTAATCAAGGGTCCTTCAGAGTATCCCAGTTTCATGGTTTATCCTCAGTAGCAATAAATTTGAGCAGCCAGAATTATATGGTTAATTATATTCAGCTGCAATGACAATTACTGTTCTAAGCCTGCTGGCATTGCATAGCAGTTGGGGGCAGAATGCTAAATGTAAACTGATGCACCTGATTCATTGTTTTGGGGTCCTTGGGCTCTAAGGGGCCTGTACGACTGGTAGGTCAGGGTGAGTAGTCCTCAGCGCTGTCTCCCTCTGTGGATCATCAAAAACTTCCTGGAACAGAGTCAGCTGGTAGGAGTGGCCTAGGGAAAGGATGTAAAGGAGAAATCAGGGCAGAGGCTTTGCTCAGACCAGAGCACTGATAACCATATCTGGTTGGTTGCTGTAATTCCTCAAGTCAAAAGAAGAAAAACAGCAACAATAAAAATGAGCTGCAACTGTTTTCTTGCACAGCCATCTCCATGCCCCTGTGCACATGAGAAAAACATGGGTAAAGCGTATACCCTTGGAAGGTGGGGCTTTAAGGTTGGGATCCATTTTAACCAATTCCGCCACTGACGTGTTCATGTGTTACTTAAGTGGGACAACATTTATGGCTAAGGACACCAGGAGTGGTGCCTCAGGGAAGTGGGTTAGAGGGGACTCAGCATAGTTAAGATGAATCTGGTATAGAAATGTACTATTCTTCCTGCAGGGACTAGTTGGCTAGTTATTCCCGGGAAAAGGGAAGCTGATCATTTAAAACAAGCTGTATTTTAATTAGCCAAACCTAGATGTTTAAACTGAACATGAGAAAGATCTCCAGGTACAGAGAATTAGTTTCCATTTTCTTCTCCACTGTTATCCTCTACTTGATCTCTTTAATCTGTATTTATGTTCTCTCCCTTTTACTGATGAGCTTCTGAAGTAGCTTTTGTTACACACAAAGCAGCTTGTGACTAAACTTGGCACATTTAGCCTTATCAGCAAACCTAAGGACCAGATGTGACTGTCTCTTATAATGAACTCATTTTTGTTCTTAGATTGCCTTGGATTGCCCAGCTGAGCTCTGCCGATTATATACGCAATTTCAGGAGCCGTACCTAAAGGATCCTGCTGCTTATCCTAAAATCCAGGTCAGGTGGCTGTGAAGCCTAAGGTTTTTCTAATTTTCTTTAATAATAGGAAAATGTGATACCATGTAGGAAAGAGGAGTTAACATTTTCTCAGCTGAAAGTGTTTTGTGTGTGTGTGTTCTTTTCATTAGGCTAGGTTAACTGCCATTTACTGATGGCATTATTTCTCTGTTCTGTGCAGATGCTGGCCTATCTGTTCTATTCCGTCCCTTACTTTGTGATTGCACTTTATGGCTTGGTGGTTCCTGGATGCTTCTGGATGCCTGATATAACCCTGATACATGCTGGAGGTCTAGCTCAGGTACTGAGAATATGCTGTTTATTGGAGAGCTGGCTGTCATTGTTGGGCATCTAAAAAAAAATACCTCTGCCCTGTGTGTTAGAGAAGGAAATAGTTATTAGATATGTCGTCCTCTTTGCTTGACAGTTCTTTAGAATATGTTTCTGCATTATTTAAATCTCAAAATTAACTATCTGGTAGGTGCGCCATCCAGTCATACAGATGAGGAAACTGAGCGAGCAGGATTAAATGATTTGTTCAAGGTCACGTACCCAGAGAGCGGCACTGCCATTTTCTACTGCTGTTTCACAGTCTCTGAGCACCACAGTTACTAAAAGAGAATTGAGAGCTGTTATCTTTAAGATGTCTGTCTGAATTTAATGTTTCGGAAGTCCACTATCTTATCCTACACAGGACCAGGGAAACTGGTTTTTAACAAAGTTCAGCTCCTGGAACACAGGGCCTGTCATTCCATTCCTCCCTTCTGCTACTCAGCCAGGCCTCTGGCTTAGAGTAGGTGTTCAGTGAACACTCACTTCATGGAACTAGAAGTGAAATTATTGATGGAAGCATCATATAAAGCATAGTTTTTATAAGATAACCTATCAAACCAACTGATGTTAGAAACAAGGAAGAAAATTACTTTTTTTCCTATTATAAATAAAAAAACGGGCTTCCCAGGTGGCGCTAGTGGTAAGGAACCTGCTTGCCAGTGCAGGAGGTATAGGAGATGCTGGTTTGATCTCTGGATTGGGAATATCCCCTGGAGGAGGGCATGGTAAACCACTCCAGTATTCTTTGCCTGGAGAATCCCATGGACAGAGGAGCCTGGAGGGCTACAGTCCATTGGGTTGCAGAGTTGGACATTACTGAAGGAACTTGGCATGAATACATAAATTAAAAAAACCCAGATGAACTCATCTTTTAGAATCATTCTTTGTCTTGCTCTTGTCAAGCAGCCCTAATAATGAGGTTTATCTGGAAGCTCTCAGCATATATGGTTAATGATATCCATGGTATAATAATCCTGCTGGCAAAAAGACACACTGGAATTTACAGAGTTTAAGAATGGTAATGGCATTTATAGGTTAATACAGTGGGCTCAATCTTTCCAATCTGATGTGCTTCTTAATTACAGAATTAGAGCTTAAATAGGTTGATGCAGTATCCAGTCATGGTTCCTGTCCTTTCCTTGGAGGACACAAGGAAAGAGAACTAGTATTTGCCCTCCTTGCAGACCTCTGAATTACTCTATTTCTCAGGCCTTGGTTTTTGGGTCTTTATTTCCATATCTTTTAATACCCACTATAAGGTGATGGCTTTCAAATTTCTATCTTTAGCTCAGACTGTTTTGATTCCTGTATTTAATTCTAGAGTCTCTGACATCTCAGATTTATGTCTAAGATAGGACTCCTGATCCTGCCCACTTTTCTTCCACTTCCCCCATCTCTGTAAATAGTCCTTTGTGGTGTCTAGCAGCTCAGGTTAAACACTTGGAGTAATTCTTCACACTTACCACTCCTCATCCTCTATCTGTAGCCCATTACTAGGTCTGGTTAGTTCCCACTCCAGAGTAATTCTCAAACCCACCACTTTTTTTCTTTTGGCCATGCAGCATGTGGGGTCTTAGTTCCCCAATCAGGGATCAAACCTGTGCCCCCTGCATTGGAAGCACAGAGTCTCAACCATTTGACTACTACGTAAGTCTGCAAATCTGCCACTCTTTTTTTTTTAAACAGCTCCGTTGTAGTCTGGGCTCTCATTACCTTGCTTCATGCAAGGCAAGCCACGCTGTGTTCTACTCACCTACTTGTGCAAAGGCAGGTTGTATGCTCTGCTGGAGGAGCAACTACTCAAGTTTTATTTATGCTTGTGCAAAGATCATATGGGATGTTTTCAAAAGTCAGGCCTGGCATGGACCCAGCTGCAAAGGAAGCTGATACATGTGGTCTCCCTGTGTGCTTCAGAGGAAGGAACTGTGTGCTGAACACAGAGTATCGTCTCGGCAATTTTTTTTTTTTAAAGCCTCACTTAAAGATAAGCAAGTGGAACTCAGGCTAGTTGTTACTTGCCTAAGGTCACAACATTACGAAGTGGCACAAGAGGAATTCAGAATCCCATGTGGCCCCAGAGCCCATATTCTTCCCCGCTGTGCTGTCCCTCTCCTCTTGCAAACAGTGAATTAAGCTCCAGCATCCTACAGGATAGAGTAGGGCTTTGTACATGGCATGGATGAGGCAGAGGACCTGCTGGGGGTAGAAGGCAGTGACACCTGAGCTCTGGGCTTTGTGGGCTGAATAGATTTGAAAAGACTGAGGAAGCCTTTAAATGCTGGAGTATGCAGTAGTTAGAGGGTACTGAGGGCCTCCCCCAGCTCTTACTGGTCCCTTGATTAGATTGTTCAGGGTGTAGCATCTACTCACTGCCCGTGTGCTTTGCCTGCCCAGGCTGGCTTCCTCTGCATGCTGTGTCCCCTGGTCTGCCCCACACCAGGCCCTGATGCAGGAACACTAAGTGTCACCAGCTAGGAGGCTGGTAGGAGTGAGGCCAAGACCTGAATCTGGTGAGGTCTCAGGAGACAACCAGAGAACTAAGCAGGAAGCCCTCGGCCAAGGCCTAGTCATGCACAGCGTCAGCAGTCAGGAGCCTTGGGATGGACAGAGCTTGGGGTGAACAGGTGCTTCAATCTGTAACAGTTAAGACCAGCCCCACACGAAACCTGCTAGATAGGCTGAACTGGCAGACAGGCACTTGGGACTCTAGCACATGGTGGTGGTAGTTTAGTCACCAAGTCATGTCCGACTCATTGTGAACCCATGGACTGTAGCCCACCAGGTTCCTCTGTCCATGGATTTCCCAGGCAAGAATACTGGAATGGGTTGCCATTCCCTTCTCCAGGGGATCTTCCTGACCCAGGGATTAAACCCAGGTCTCCTGCATTGCAGGCAGATTCTTTACTGACTGAGCCACCAGGGAAGCCCATGACTCTAGCAGAAGTCCTGGGAAAGGCAGTGTGGAGCGCAGAGCAGATGGCAGCGGCAGTGGTTTCAGCCATACACCAGGCCTTGCAGAAATCTCTGGGCTCATCCCTCACCAACGGATTTGTAAAGGTAGCCTGAGGCTGTGGACTGGATCCTGTAGGTGTCAGAAGGATGTTTCTCCCAACCAGCAGAACAGGGATGGCCTGAGAATCATGTGTCTGACATACCCGTAGCTCCTAGCTGGGCTGTAACATCTACCTATTCAGAGCATTTGGCCTCAGGAAGACCTAGAAATCATACTGCAACAAGACAGTGCAGACAATGAGAAGGCTGAATTACCGTTGTGTGATTTCTGCTTGGCAAATAAATACTTGTTTATGAAATGAATTCTCATTGTAAGAGGACATTTGACACACTCGTCATAGAAGCACTCTCCATAGGCTTGACTAGCACCCCTAGCTTGCAAAAACTACCACTCCTGATTTAGAAGCTTTATGGATTCATGATCCCACTGAGTTTATAAAAATCTGCTTTTACTGGAAGATCTAGTAAACTCCCAAGAACCTGCAACTTAAGAAAAAAATCTCTGAAAAGCTTCTAGGTCAGTACAAGTCAACAGAAGACATAGCTAGTAGTTATGAGGGCCCTCGTTTCTGACCATTTAGGAATCTGCCAAGCCTGCTGCCTTCAGAAATCAGATAAATCAAGAGCTGAAGTAAAATACAGTAAAACCAGGACACATTTGGCACCAAAGAATCCCACTGGGGACTTATTCATAACCCAAGTCTCTTTCCATGTAAAATTAAAGTTTCAAGTCTAATTTGAAAAGTACTGAGTTGGCCAAAAAGTTCGCTTGGGTTTTCCTTTAAGATATTTTGGAAACCCATATGAACTTTATTACAGGCTGCTTAGGTCTACTCATTAGCCATTTCTATTAGTGGAAGAATTTATCCCCGAAAAGATGTAGTTAATATGGTTAAGAACGTGAGCTCTGGAAGCAGACTGGTTCAGCTCTCGGTCTGTCACTGATTAGTTCAGTGACCTTGGTGACTTAACCTCTTTGTTTCCTCTTAAGTAACAGTACCTTCCTCATAGAGTTGCTGCAAGGATTACTTACATGAAGTAATCTCTGCAGAGGGTGTAGAGTAGTGCCTGGCACATCAAAAGCTGTGGGCCTCTTTGTTGCATTCATTACTGCTGTTGTTAGAAGATCCCCAGTGAAAGTTTTGAGAAATGCCTTGTGTTTCTCAGAAGATACATGATCTGTAGCTCTGTATGTTGTGTATAGTTACCTAAACATCAGAGAAACTGGAAGCAGCTGTGGGACATATTCACAGTGGGTGTGGCTGGGAGCCTGCCGTGCCATTCAGCAAGCAGGCTGCAGCCATAGAGGCAATGCATGACCCTTCCCACTGGGTTCAGACTCGCTCAGTCCCCCGTCTATTCAGGTGCCAGGTACTGTCTCACAAAAGGGTCTGGAGGCTTATCTGTGGGTGACTTGGTTGTCCAGAGTTGACTCTACTGGGAGGCAAATTCTTGAAGTTTTTTCCTTTATGGAAACCTTTAAGAAACATCTGAGACTAAAGGTTTAGAAAGAACTTGAGTAATTGGCATACTAATTACAAATCTCATTTTAATCATTTGCTTCTGATGTTGATTCACCTCTAAACATCTTCATTTAGATTTAAAACTAGAGTTTGGGTTTATTGTCTTTATATGCTTCTTATTCTTTGGTGGAGACACACAGTCTTGGCATTGTCAAAAGATCAGCAAGGGAATCTAAAAACAATGCGCCTGGATTTTCAACCAAGTAGGGTGCCAGCTCACGAACAAGCATTTCAGCTGGGTTTTGTGTCTGTCTATGGAAGAACTCCATGTGCTTGGCACTGTCCTAAGCACTTGACAAGAGATCAAGCCATTGAACCTGTGTAACAATCCTATGAGGCGGGCTCCATTATTACCTTGCTTTTCAGGCAAGGAGCCAGAGGTAGTTACATACCTAACACAAGGTCACATTGCTGGGTTTTGGTGGAATTGGGATTTGAAGCTTTCAGTCTGTTTCCAGATTCAGTGTTCTTAACCCCAAGACTATGGTGTCCAGAAAACCCTAAGAAACAGTAACACAGTTCTCCATTAGCTACAGTATCAGCCCAATAGCCTGGCTGTTGTCCCCATGTTCTCATTCGTTTTTGCCTACATTTACATAGACAAACAAAACTCAGTTCTTTTTTCTGGAACTAAGATTGGGATTTTTATTCAAATTCTTTCCAGGCTGTCTCTGTAAGAAAACAAGAGCTATCAAAAATTAAGCCTTTTTTTTTTTTTGCCTTTATTGCCTCATTTTCCATCCCAACCATTCATTCTTTAAAAATCATAATCTCTTAAGGTAAAAAATGATTAGAATGAAGTTTAGGAAAAATGATGAGGTGCTCAAACTCACATCTCTGAATTCTGGAGGAATTTCTGGGACCTGTAACTTGTACCCGTGATCCTGGCCATGAGTCAGTTCAGTAGCAATAAGGTCACCGGGTCACCAGATGCTAGCAGGATGCTCGCTTGAGCTCTCCAGGCCCTGTTCTAAGGAGGTCTTGTGTGCTGGTGGGGAACATCACCAAGAAGCTCAGTGCAGCCCCTTCTCAGCTGTGTACTTTGAAGGGAACCCTTCTCAAGTGAGACTGAGGGTCTTTTGAAACTTCAGCATCCTGGAAACCAGACACCATAAGCTTTGGGAGGAAGCTGTGATTGGGTTGCTCACTCAGGTATAGGTGAGGCCACTCTAAATACCCTGTCAGAACTATGAGCAGTACCAGAAACTACAGAAGACCGGCCTCAGGCCTTCTGTCTCAATTACATACCTCTTTTAACTAGAAATGCAATCATCTTGGGCTTCCTTGGTGGCTCAGACGGTAAAGGATTTGCCTGCAGAAGACCTGGGTTCGATCACCTCTGCCCCTTATTAAATAATTCTGAAGCAAAAGGCCTACTAAAATAGGTATAAAAATAGAGTAATGCCTTGTAGAAGCTTTTTGTATTTTGACAGTCACAAGACCATTACTGTTGAACGTTTATTGAGCTCTAACAATGTGAGGTGCCACACAAAAATTCAGACACAGTACCTGCCCGATGGGCTTACAATCTAAAGGACATGATCATTTTTTAATGTTCCCATGAGTTTGCTGTTTGTGAAAATGAGGTATTAACTGCACTGGTTAGTGCAGGAAAAGAGCCTATGATATTAGACTTTTTAAGCAGGTTCCCTATGCAAGTAGGCATGACTGTTCATATTAGTCTCTTAAACTGTGGTTTGCATTTCCCCAAATTTGTCTGAGATATATGTAAAGTCTGAAAAGATAGACAAATGCACATTTCTGAAAATCAGGGGTCAAATCTGGCACCTAGTCCAGAAGAAAAAGTCTGGTTACATATTCAGAAAAATATTTTTATTCAAAATTGGCCCTGGGGAAAAAAATAGTGATGGGGGGGCCAAGTTCCTGTTGGGGGTTCTTAGAATGTCCACAAGAGCAGGTCCTCAGGGCAGCCTCTCAAAGGCCCTTCCTTAACTCTTTTCTAAGCATTTGGTGGGTTGTGTTTGGGCACTGGCCCTGGGGGCGGTATGTTTGAGGATAAAGCCCTCTCAGTGGCTCACAGATCACCAGGCAGATGATTCCTGCCTTGGCACTGGCCTTTGTCCTTGGCAACACACCACTCACGCTAATTTAATGCCTATCTCCAGAGAAGAACAAGACTACCAGACACCCTCAGGATGTATCAGGAATTTTGTAAAAATGTAACCTGCTAAAATGCCTGTTGCTGATACCATCCGTATACATACTGCTTTATGAAAACTTGTCCTTTTCTTGTCATAAAGTCAAGTGCTAAAGTAACACTTTTGTTCTGTTAACCACTTAGCAGGATAAACTGATTTCATATGGAAGGAAATGTAAGATAACTTATACGTATTTAAAGCAAGTTATTTCATTTTCATTCTCATGATTTCTGTCCTTTTATCTTTTGTCTCTTTGCTCTGATCCTGATAAAACTAGTAAGTCACCACTTACTACATTTAAATTCCCAATCCTTTATTCATGTATATCTTGAGTTTCAGTTATGATATGAAATAAAGACTCCAGGGGTGCATTTTGTAATGATACAAGGATCCTGAGGAAATACTTTCACAGAAGCCTTTTTCTAATACAGTTTTCACCTGAGCTTATGAAAAGTATCAAAAAAGGCCAACTGGCACATTCTGGAATGTATGTTCTGAGCAGGTATCTAAATACAAGTGGGAAGTGCTTGCCTTTATGTTTTGTAAATTCAGCTTTTGCTGACAAGCTGGACGGACATCTCAATAATCTGATGTGAAAAAGTTGCGTGCGTGTACATTTGCCATTTTATAAAAGAGCGAACAAATCCATACCCCCACCTTATCTTACAAAACAACCCTTAGTATTTTTTAAGTTGCATGAAAAACAAATATACAAGTAAAAAAACAAGCAAAATGCATAATTAAGGGCTTTGAGCTCTTGCTCCAAGGAGTAGGTGAAAGAATTGATATAAATGAAGCTGAGGTTTTCAGAGCTTCTCTTTAAATAGCTATGCTAAAAATATTTCAGCTGTCTAATCTCTGTACTTGCTTCATTTTTACTAGAACACACTGTGTGAGCTGCAGCTGAGTTCCTATATAGGATATCTCCAGAATGCAAATCAGGACAAGGCAGATTTTATTCAGATTTTTCTTTTGTAAATTGAGCCACTACTTTTTGGTATGGGACTGGGCGGGGTGGGCACTAGATGGGTTAAAAATCAGTTAGCCTGATAAAGACATGCTAAAGAAGGCTTAATTTATTTGAATGGTTATATCAAGACTGACCCCAAGTTCAATGAAATATTGAGGATTCTGGATTGTTTGAAAATCTCATTTTGAGGGCAGAGGAGCGTGGTCTGAATGGACCTTTAGGAATGCATCTGAACACAGAACTTATGCTTACCTCACTCCCCCGCCCCCCTTTTTTTTTAACATGACAGGCTCAGTTTTCTCACATCGGTGCTTCTCTTCATGCTAGAACTGCTTATGTCTACAGAGTCCCTGAAGAAGCGAAAATCATTTTTTTAGCCTTAAACATAGCATATGGAGTTCTTCCCCAGCTCCTGGCCTATCGCTGTATCTACAGACCCGAATTCTTCATAAAAACAAAAGCAGATGAAAAACTTGAATGAAAACACTGTTTTATGTTCTTTCTCTCCAGATGACTGACTTTTGCTATCTTGGTACCTATATCTGGCCCCATTCCACTCTTTTCTTGCACAGGAACATTTGCGAATTCATCAGTTCTTGCTCTGTACTCTGTATCATAGGAATTATGTGGGTAAATCTTTTTTTGAAGGAAAGTTGAAGTTATTCAGAAAGTCTGTTTAAAAGAAATACATTTCAGGGTATTTGTGAATAAACAACCACCTATCTCAATATTGTTTGTATATATTAAATATAAGTGTGAAAAATTACAATTTAGCTCCTATAATAATTAACATGAAAAGGTAACTATTCGAAAGTGAAAATGGCCTATGCATATTAAAAATTTCAAACGAGCAAATACAGATTGGAGGAATATTTTTGCATATAAGATGTATATGCTTTATGATCAACCTCAATATAAAAGACAAATTACCAGAATATTTAAAAATGTTGTTTGAAAAGTGTTTTCCCAAGGAAAGTGAATTATTCACTGGGGTTTCAAAAACTGCTTTCACTGAAATTTTTTATTGAGTCTAAACAGTTAAGAAGGGATCTATAACTTTATTATTACCTTTATTTTACTGGTGACTGGAAATATTTCTATTGTGTTTCTGTGTATATTTTTAATAAATTATTTTTGGCCTTTTATGAAGACAGATCTTATTAAATTTGAAACATATTGTGTATTTTCTTTTTCAGAAAAAGTTCTGTGGTCTTTAGTTTTGTTTTAAAAATCTGTCACTTATACGTTCCAATTCGAAATGTCATCTACATTCTCCTTATGTTTTAGTGTGAGCGATGAAGAGGACTTTTGATGAATTAATTAAATTTCCTTGATTTTAAATTAAAATATTCAAAATTAAAAAGTACCTTGTAAGGACAAAGAACTGGACTGGCTTTCCTACTCTCTTTTAAATGAACTGTTCATCATGTGGAAGCGTGAGTCGAGTATAATAGAGGAAAATCAGTATTTGCTAAATGAGAGAAACAAACCCCAAACACAGCCGCCGCCTCAGTGCCCAGGAGTGGTAAGTGGATCCGTACTCTTATGCCCTCAGGTGCCATCGTCACCACTCCCATCATCACCAGCATCATCACTAATGGCCCTAAGCTTTCAGAGCTTCTCACATTTTTTCCTTCATGCTATTTACTAGCTCGTCACCAAAATAAGAAAACCTAAAAGAAAATGGTGTCCAGATCAGTGCATGGATAAGGTCCAGTGTGAATTTAGGGGTCCACTGAACTGGTAAGTAACACAGATACGCAAGCAGTCCTGTAGCCAGTTCCTCTCCCTACCCCCCAGTGTTAAAAAAAAAAAGAAAAATACAAGTCCTAAAACCCAGAGTGTTTAAAAAAAGAAAAGAAAAAGCCTCACCTGCACTTGATTCTCTTATCAGCTTGCTGTTAACAATTTTTGCTTTAATATATGAATTACATTAATACCTCACATTACATATATGAAGCCAAATTACACTAACTTAGTTGTTTACAACCTCAACTCTTACTCCCAGTACACATTCCAATAAATTTATTCTGTAAAAACAATACATTTTTTTGTTTTTGATTTTTTTTTTTACAGTAAACTTTTCAACTACAAACCTCGAATACGCAAAAGATGTTCCAAGGACAAGCATAACAGGATTGATAAAACCCAAACTGACTAAATGTGTTCTCACAATATAAGTTGGCATAAAAATAAATAAAATTTTCTATTATCACAATTGCAACAATAATGTACACATAATAATGGTTTGTGGATGAGTATTAACTATTCTAATTCTAGTTCCAAAAGAAAACAACAGATTGTTTAAAAGTCTATATTTAAAAGTCAATGCTTTGTCTTACTTCCCATAGGGCTACTGCTGAGTCCAGCTTTAAAATGTAAAGTATCCAGCTTGAGTGATTAGCTCAAATTGTATTGGCATTGGGAGAAAATAAATCACTGCCTTTATCTTGGAGTAACACAAAAGACTCACTTAACTTCACATATAGAAACTTGAGTTTGTGTACGTAACAACATGAGTTTTGAGAAGTATAAGTTGTCAACTAGCTATTTCTAATAAGGAAAAGGTATTTTACAATATGATTCAACTTTACACATGGCCTCAAAACTGAAGGACAATTTTAAGTTCACCTTCAATATGCCAACATTATGTATCTAGGAATTGGTTCCTGGGTTCTGTCACAGAGAAGAAATCCCTTAAGCATTATGTTGAGTGGTCCTTTTAAAAAAATGCTAATTTATATTTAACTGAGTGTTTGGTGACGGTGGAGTAAAAGGCAGAAGAGTGAATGAACATAACTGCCTTGATAAAGGATCCTAGACTTGTATAAGCTTGTGCAAAAATCTTGATAATCCTTAGTGGTTAAGGGCAACTTCATGCAACCAAATAACATGAAATTAAGTCAATAACCTTAAAAAAGGCTAAAATGTCTTTTTTCCCCCAAACACATCAGAGAGGAATGTGAATAATGTACATACAAACTGGGGTTCTGTCAATGACAACAAGGACTATGTGTTGGTTCATATCAAATCTGAGAATATTGGACAACCAAACGTATAACCTTCTTGTGGTTTTCTTAGTATGCAGCATTCATTATGGTGGTTAGGTCTGGAAAAAAACACAGAAGAAAACAAGCCTTTAGATGATTCTGGATATTAACAATATAAGCTACCCACATCTTTATACTATATATCTGGATTTTTTGCGATTCCAATCTGCATTGCAGCATTAACAATACTTAGTAGGAATAGTCTCTAAGGGTTTGCTTTATACCAATCAGTGCAAAAAGCTAAAGGAAAAACTAGGGCATTTTTAGTGTAAACTTTGTCTATTGTCTGGCAGGACACTGAAGTAGCGTGCACTCTGTAAAATTCTAGGACAATGCATTGCTGGGATACATAAAATTAAGGCAAAAATGGAGATAATTCATCTTTGTGATGATTCTGGTATCACAAAGAAAGGTAAATTTCTTAAAATTTTAAAAGTATTTGCAGAATTGCAAATTATTCTGTGTAATATTTATAACTTAATTACTTGTGACAGTATGGCTCAATGAAATACAAGAGTTAATAATATTAAGTCAAGATATACAAAGAGAAAGGAAGCCTAGATTTTTGTCAAGTTTAGATTGTTTCCATTTGACAAAGATAAAATACTTCCATTTCCTAGAAGGACTGTGTTTTAGTTTGGGTCCCACTTTTAATTGTGTCAGGTTACATTTCCCCACCGGGATGCTATTTTTGTTTTCTTCATCATTAACCCAAATACATTAACCCCCTTAGTACTGTTCTTGTGGGATAAATGAAAGAGGGAACTCGGGCCCCCAATACTTTTTCTGAAAACAGCCTGCTTCAGCTCTTCACTTCACTAAGTGAATGAACTTGTTTGTATGATGCTTGTCATCATTCATGGGTATGGTTTTCACTTATGTAGTTGAACTCTACCCTGCACCATACATAATATAAAACTAATTCCAGAACCTTCAAAGAGGAAAGTTTCTAAACCTACTATCCCCTCAAGATAGCAGAAATACATTTCTTAGTCTTCTTTGTTCTTACCAAAATGAGAAAGCCAAGCTTAAAAAAAAAGATGAAAAATCTATGAACTTGCAAGATATAGTGCCTGGTGACTCCTCATTATTTATTTATTTATTTTTCTCATTATTTATTAACAAAGAAAAGCACTAGAAATAAGATTATACTCACAGGCCTTAGAGGATTTTCCTCCCTTGTGAAGGAGGAAAACACCCATTAAAACAATGAAAAATTGTTAATCAACCAAAGAAACTTCTTTAACAATGTCTTTATTAATATTAATGTGAAAGGCAATACATTCTATGTTTACATCATTAGAAAACTCTCAGTAACAACTACTCAATCCATGTTGAAGAATATTTTTAAAACACATGGTCTGATAGTAGCCTCAGAATATTATTAATGCCCCCAACAGTAGAGTGGTATCAGAATGTGACTAACTTTGACGACATGCTTTTTGGGTGGAGGTACTATTAAATGGGTGCTTATATTAATAAAGTCAAATTACAAATTAATTTAACTTCTCATACCATAATCACTCTATCTGCATATGAAAAGAATACCTTGCTCATTCACACTGGTGGATATTCTGCACAGTGTTCCGTTTGCTAGACTGCAGATCTCCCCCACATAAGCAGCTAGGACTTGTGCCTTTATGCACTGGCTGCCCTGCTCAGCGCCACACCAGTTTCATTTTGCACAACGGCTGGCTAATCCACTGGGTTTTCTCTTGAGGCATTTCAATGTGAGGTACACTAACAGGCTGAAGGATACGCAGAACATAGTAAGCAGAAGTTACAGGCTGGAGAAGTCATAGGGTCTTTTTATGGAGCACCAATTTTTCTTGGAAATATGGCAGATAAACTGTGGTTACTCAGACTTGCGTATTTGGCATTTTGTCAAAAATAAATGAAACGAACCTATTACTTTATGGAAAATGACTGACAGTATTCGTTGCCAATGATAAAATTTGGGCTTGTAAGTGAAGGTTGGGATTCTAGAAAACTTAAATCCTCTCTAAAATCATCAGCTTCCCAAAATGTAAAGATTTTTTTTGGGGGGGGGGACAAGATAGTGATATTTAAAATGTGATTTAAAAAATTTCATAGTGAAATATTTGGAAAACTTAAGTAACTCGGGGAACAAATATTTTCCAAATGTGAAAAGAAATTCATAGTGCCAGATGGTCCAATGGATTTTAACCAAACAGAATATAAGAGGTTCAGATTCAACACTGCAACTAACCTCTAAGAAATGACCACTTACAGAATTGGTGTAATATCAAAGAATACACACAATGACCTGAATAGACTATTAAAATATTCCTATCTCCATTTTCAACTACATGTCTATGGAAGACTACATTTTCTTCTTACATTTCAACCAAAATAACATATCACAACAGTCTCAATACAGAAGCAGATATGAGAATATGGCCTGAGAGTTTCTATTAAAGCAGACATTAAAGACATATATATTTTTAAATGTAAAAAAGTGTGTAATTTTTCTCAAGAACTTTTTTTTGGAAAATGTATTTATTTTTCACAAAAATGTGTTATTTTATGTTAAGTAATGGGTTTGCTATTATTTTAAAGTAAATAACATTACAATTTTACTTTTATTTCTAATTAAGTAAATATCAATAGCTATAACAAAAACTCTTTGGGGCCCTTAATAACTTCTAAGAGTAGTAAAGGGGTCCTGAGACCAAAAACCTTGATAAACCACCGGCCTGGAATAAATTAGAGTGAATGGTGAAAAGTGAGGCTAAAAAAGATAAACTAAGGTGAGAGTGATAAGGCCATTTCATGCGGAAATCAGGAGACTGGGCCTGACGTGGAGGGCACCAGCAGCACCAGACGGTAGGAAGAACAACAGGTCCTGAGCCAGAAGAATAAAGGCAGGAACACTGATTAGTGGCGACAGTGAACCCTCTGGCTGTCCGCCCCACATTTATTCTGTCCTTTGCTCCTCCTCACAACTATGTGACATCCTTGTGATTAGCGGACTTGACTCCAGTGTCAGGGATGGGCAGAACCTGACTGGTCTAAGCCAGTTATCTCCTTGTTGTCAGTGCTTGGTTCAGGGCGGGGCAGCTTTCTGACATGGATCTCAGTGACACCTGCCTCCTTAAATTCATACCCTTGTGTAACACCCTACCTTTTAGAGTAGGCTAGATCTTGTGACATTCGTCTAATGAACTGAATGAGGCAAAAGTGATGGGATATTGCGTCTTGAGATTGGAGAACAAAAGGTTGACTTCCGTGTTGCTCCCACCCTCTCTCTTGCTAATGAAGCCAGCTGCCATGCTGGAGCTGCCTTATGGAGAGACTCATGTGGCAGGGAACCAAGGGAGGCCTTTGGCCAACAGTCAGTGAAGCACTGAAGCCCTCGATCCAATAACTATGAGTGACCAAATCCTGCCAACAACTTCCTGAGTGAGCCTGGAAAAGGACCAAGCCCCAAGCCAAGCCTCAACTCAAAAATGATTTGAGCTCCTGCTAATACATTAATTGCAGTTTTGGAGAGATGTGGAGATAGAGGTATCAACAAGTTACATCTATTTTGGTTCCTGACCCATAGAAAATGCTATTTTAAGCCACTGAGTCTTGGAGTTACTTGTTCACGGCAAGAGGTATTAACACAGCAGTGTATTATCTGCATGGTGTCCTGGCCACAAAGTCACCTCCACTTCAGTGAGTCAAGAAGGGAGCTCTACGTGCCCTGCAGCCTGCCCCTTTCTGCTCGTGCTTCTGCTAGAGGAAGGATGAAGGCAGAAAGCATCCAGACATAAAGGGAGTCTTGGAATTCTATGGGTTCCTTGTAAGAACCTCTTCTTCCTTCACCAATATATGTGACTTCCACCCCACCCTCTGCCCTGAGACAGTAATCCTTTTGGGGGCTCCCCTGGTGGCTCAGACATTAAAGAATCTGCTTGCAATGCAGGAGACTCAGCTTCGATCCCTGGGTCAGGAAGATCCCCGGGAGAAGGGAATGGCTACCCACTCCAATAACACCCTCTGCCCTGAGCGATCAATCCTTCCTGCCACAAGATGGGCTCCAGAGCATCTATCACATCCTGGACTCTCATCCCTGACACTTTGTTCTGTTCATTTACAACCTCATCTCTTAAATGCCAGCCTCCCCCTGCCCCCCAATTCCTTAGTCTCTTCCACTGGGTCCCTTGGATATTACAGTCAGTTCAGTTCAGTTGCTCAGTTGTGTCTGATTCTTTGTGCTGATGGACTGCAGCATGCCAGGCTTCCCTGTCATCATGCTCTCCCAGAGCTTGCTCAGACTCATGTCCATTGAGTCGGTGATGCCATCCAACCATCATATCCTGTCGTCATCTTCTTCTCCTGCCTTCAATCTTTCCCAGAATCAGGGTCTTTCCAATCAGTTCTTCGCATCAGGTGGCCAAAGTATTGGAGTTTCAGCTTCAGCATCAGTGCTTCCAGTTAATATTCAGGACTGATTTCCTTTAGGATTGACTGGTTTGCTCTCCTTGCAGTCCAAGGGACTCTCAAGAGTCTTCTCCAACACCACAGTTCAAAAGCACCAATTCTTCAGGGCTCAGCTTTCTTTATACTCCCAACTCACACATCCATACATGACTACTGGAAAAACCTTAGCTTTGACAAGATGGACCATTTTCGGCAAAGTAATGTCTCTGCTTTTTAATATGCTGTCTAGATTTGCCATAGCTTTTCTTCCAAGGAGTGTCTTTTATTTCATGGCTGCAGTCACCATCTGCAGTGATTTTGGAGCCCCCCAAAATAAAGTCTCTCACTGTTTACCCATGTATTTGCCATGAAGTGATGGGACCAGATGCCATGATCTTAGTTTTCTGAATGTTGAGTTTTATTTTTTTTATTTTTTATTTTTTGAATGTTGAGTTTTAAACCAGCTTTTTCACTCTCCTCTCACTTTCATCAAGAGGCTCTTTACTTCTTCGCTTTCTGCCATAAGGGTGGTGTCAACTGCATATCTGAGGTTATTGATATTTCTCCCAGTAATCTTGATTCCAGCTTGTGCTTCATCCAGCCTGGCATTTTGCATGATGTACTCTGCATATAAATTAAATAAGGAGGGTGACAATATACAGCCTTGATGTACTCCTTTTCCTATTTGGAACCAGTCTGTTCTTCCATTTCCAGTTCCAGCTGTTGCTTCTGGACCTGCATAATTTCTCAGGAGGCAAGTAAGGTCGTCTAGTATTCTCATCTCTTGAAGAATTTTCCACACTTTGTTGTGATCCACACTGTCAAAGCCTTGGGCATAGTCAATAAAGCAGAAGCAGATGCTTTTCTGGAGCTCTCTTGCTTTTTTGATGATCCAACGAATGTTGGCAAATTGATCTCTGGTTCCTCTGCCTCTTCTAAAACCAGCTTGAACATCTGGAATTTCACAGTTCATGTACTGTTGAAGCCTGGCTTGGAGAATTTTGAATACTTTGTTAGTGTGTGAGATGAGTGCAACTGTGCAGTAGTTTGAACATTCTTTGGCACTGCCTTCTTTTGGGATTGGAATGAAAATTGACTGTTTCCAGTCCTGTGGCCACTGCTGAGTTTTCCAGATTTGATGACATATTGAGTGCAGCACTTTCACAGCATCATCTTTTTGGATTTGAAATAGCTCAACTGGAATTCTATCACCTCCACTAGCTTTGTTTGTAATGATACTTCCTAAGGCCCACTTGACTTTGCATTCCAGGATGTCTGGCTCTGGGTGAGTGATCACACCATCGTGATTATCTGGGTCATGAAGATCTTTTTTGTATAGTTCTTTTGTGTATTCTTGCCATCTCTTCTTAATATGTTCTGCTTCTGTTAGTTCCACACCATTTCTGTCTTTTATTGAGCCCATCTTTGCATGAAATGGTCCCTTGGTATCTCTAATTTTCTTGAAGAGATCTCTAGTCTCTTCCATTCTCTTGTTTTCCTCTATTTCTTTGCATTGATCGCTGAGGAAGGCTTTTTCTTCTTTCCTTGCTATTCTTTGGAACTCTGCATTCAGATGGGTATATCCTTCCTTTTCTCCTTTGCCTTTAGCTTCCCTTGGAAATTACAGTCAGCCATCAGCAAACCTTCTTCATTCCCAAGATACTTTATTCATCAACTTGTTCTAACTGCAGTCTAGCTTCACCCTGGAGATCCTGCTGTTGCTTTCTCTGCAACCCCCGGGGGGTAACCTTCTCCTCTGCTACATACTGCATACAAGCAGCTCTCATACTACAGGCCCTGGAGGTGGGGAAGGTGACCTTAACCTTACTACTATTTCTAGCTATTCTTCCTCTCTCTGTGCTTCCTGCCAGGGAAAAAATCCTTCTGGACTTTAGTCTCAATGCTGTAAGATGCCACCCCTTCCCTACTGCAGTCTTCTCCAAGACTCCCCAGTCACTCTCTCTGACTCCTTGAAGATGTCAGCTCTGGCTCACTGTCATTCAGCATCCTAACTGGTGGATGTCAACATGCACAGAGATTGTCTTTGCAACACTCTAACCTCTTAGTTCCTGGACTTCCTCTTCCCTAAAAATATTGTCTGCTACCTCACCTTAGCTGCTCATTTCCATGGTTATTTCTTAAACAAGCAATTTTTAACCACTGAGAGCATTTGTAAATACTAGGTCACTGTTTTCTAGGGGGAAATTATGCTTCTCTGATGGCTCAGAGGATAAAGCAACTGCCTGCAATGCAGGAGACCCGGGTTCGATCCCTGGGTTGGGATGATCCCCTGGAGAAGGAAGTGGCAACCCACTCCAGTATTCTTGCCTGGAGAATCCCATGGACAGAGGAGCCTGGCAGGCTACAGTCCACAGGGTCGCAAAGAGTCGGACCCGACTGAGTGACTTCACTTTCACTTTTCACTTTCATGGGAACATTGTAGGTTGGAGTTTTCGATGGCATTTAATGAGCAGGGGCCAAGGGTACTAAATGTTCTGCGCTGTGAACAGGGCTCACACAATGAAAACCTATCTTACTGAAGACATCAAGAGTACCGGCCCTGCCGCCTGCTTCCGTAATTCCATCTAGACATCTGACTATTTCATCTCTACTTGTCTTTCCAGCGCATTCCCTTTACCTAGTACTTTAACTCCAAGAACTCTTTGATACTCAAAATCTGTTGATCCTGTCCCTTCCTCACATCCTGTTTCCCTCTGAACATGTTTTGGATTCCATGTGTCCAACATTATAATTAATCTCTTCCCCACATACACCCTCAACTCCCTAGCCTCAAACTTCCTTTACTTTGCTCTCTCGGCAAACTCCAATTCTGGATAAACTCGGTTCTTTACTTTTCTGTGATCGCACAATTGAATACGCCTGGAGAAAAACACAGCCATCTGAATTGGTTCTTAAATTAATGACCACTAACCTCGAGTGGGCCCTTCCTGCTGTTCCAAAGTCCAGTCACTTTTGTATTCTAACTATTTTATCCCTTTTCCTCCTCTCGAAATTTCAACACTTCTTCCTGCTCTCACTCTCAATTGTTGACCTTGCTGCCTAAGGAGACAGAAGCAATCAGATGAGAACTTTTACAAGCTCTCACCCCAGGTACCCACTTACCTGCCCCCGCGCCCAACAGGAGGAAAACACAGAGTGTTGAGCGTAGAGGCACATAAGTTCCTCCTGTTTCAGTGCGTGAACTAAGGCAGGCCCCTCCAGATGTGCACTGGATTTTATGCCTGTTTGCCTTCTGAAGAGCCCTACTTTGGCAATTCTTTCCTACATTATTATTTTGTGATCATTCTACATTTGGATCATTCTTATCAGCCTATGTGCTACAAATTCTCGCATCAAGAAAAAAAGCCCCTCCTAACCTTCTATCCTAGACTGTGTCTAAAAAATATCTGAGGAAAAAAAATTAGGCTGCCTGTGTGTGTGCTCAGTCATGTCCAACTCTTTGCAACATGGAGTGTAGCCCACCAGGCTCCTCTGTCCATGGGATTTCCCAGGCAAGAATACTGGAGTGGGTAGCCATTTCCTTCTCCAGGGAATCTTCCGACCCAGGAATTGAACCCGTCTCTTGCGTCTTCTGCATTGACAGGCGGATTCTTTACTACTGTACCACCTAGAAAGCCCCCCACATTAGGCTACTTGCCCTATAAGATATCAGGACACATTATAAAGCTACTGTAATTAAGAAACTGTAGTACTGACCAAAGGAACAGAATAGAGAACCCAGAGAGACCCATGGCTACATAACAGATGACACTGCATATCAGAGAGGAATAGAGAGACTGTTTAATACATGGTACTGGTTAAATGATTATGCTGTGGGGAAAATGCCGTGGGATCCTATCTCGTAACCCACACAAAGGTCAATTCTAGATGGATTAAACACTAAAATGTTAAAAACAAAAGTTTACAATTTTAAAATGAAATACGGGAGAATATCTTTCTGACTTTGGGATAGGAATGGATTTCTCAAACAATACAGAAAAATGATAACCATAACAAGAAAATTTTGATATATCTGACTACAATAAAATGAAGAATGTCTATTCACTAACAGGTATCATTAAGAAATTGAACAGAAAAGCCACAAACTTGGAGATGTCTATAATGCACATGACCACCTATGTTTGTTAGAATCCAGAATATGTAAAGGAGTCCTTTACATGTCAGTAGGAAAATAAATTCAATAAGAAAATGGGCAAAATTCGCAAATCAAGCACTGCACAAAAGAGGAAGCACAGGTGGTCAAACAGGTAAAAAGAGGCTCAACTTCATTACTGATCAAAGAATCACAAATTAAGACTAGAATTTTCACCCACTATATTGGGAAGAATTTTAAAGTCTGACAATGACAAGTGAGTCACAGGCAGGGAACTCATACATGGAGAGTAGAATATAAGCTGGTCCAACAACTTAGGGACGTAATTCGGCATTATCTTATAAACACCATAAAAACAGTTGTGACTCAGCCTGTCCAGTCTGAGTTTACATACCCTTAAGGAAACCCTTGCATGTGTACACTAGGAGACAATATGGAAATATTCACAGCAACACAGTTCCTAACTGCAAAAAGCTGGAAATGACCAAAATGCCTGTCAACAGAAGGATGGATAAAGAAGTTGCGATATACTCATAGAATTGAGTATTATAAGGTAATGGGAAATGAGTAAACACATATAACCCCATGAAGGAATCTTGGAAGCACAGTAGTGAGTAAATGTCATCATTTTTAAAAAAGCTCAAAAAGGAGCAAAATTTTATTATTGTTTAAGTATATACCTGTATGTTAGGCATGGGCTAAGTTTTTTAAAATGGAAGGAAATGGTAAATACAACACTAGTGGTTATCTCTGGGTAGGAAGAAGATGGGATGGGAAAGAACATGTAAATGGATACAAGTTATTGTTATATTCTACTTTTGGGGTTGAGTGGTAGGGTCTCTGGTATTGCTTACTACTTGATATTATATATATCCTTTTGTATATAAAATAATATTATTAGACACAGGGTAGAAATGAAAAGATCTTAGGCCCTTGCTTCTAACTTAGGCCCTGACGAGCTGTGTGACCCTGCCCATCCTTTCGGCTTCAGCTTACCCAGCTACAAAGTACAGAGCACCTGGCACCTGCCTCCTGGGATCTACATGAGGACTAAGTGCAGGGGCAGCACTGAGCACAGATTGGGCACAGAGTCAAAGTGTCAGCTGCTACCAAGCTGCTGCTCTTGCTACTTCCGATGGCAACTGTCTTCTGAGTGGCTTTCAAGATGTTAAAGTAGAGATGGTTTCATTAACAGAAAAATGAGTCTACAATACAAGAGATACAGAATGGGAAGCCATCAGTCATATATGACAGTTGAAGCCATGAGAATGCCTAAGATGGACAGAGGGGAAACTTTCAGACTAGAAGTGTGCCAAGACAGCCTGGAGGAAAGTGCTCCAGAAAGAGACTGAGAAGAAACTGGGAGAAGCAGAAAAGACTAGTGAGCTGGAGGCACAGCCAGAAGGAGAAAGTGGTCAATGGTACTAAATGCTGCAGACTAAGACTAAAGCAGACACTGGGTTTGGCAATGGGAGGATCACTAGGGACCTTTACAAGAGCAGTTTCAATGAAATAGCAAAGGAGAAACAAGAGTGTTGGGGGTTAAGTCATGAGTGGGTGAGACAATGGACACTGGGAGGAAGAAAATAACTTTTAAGAAATTAGAGAAGAAGAGAAAGGTGGAAAGAGTAGGACATACAGTAGAAGGGAGGTATCTATAATGGTAAAGTGAAAGTGAAAGTCGCTCAGTCCTACTCAACTCTTTGCGATCTAGAATTCTCTAGGCCAGAATACTGGAGTGGGAAGCCTTTCCATTCTCCAGGGAATCTTCCCAACCCAGTGATCAAACCCATGTCTCCTGCATTGCAGGCGATTCTTTACCAGCTGACCCACAAGCTGCTGCTAAGTCACTTCAGTTGTGTCCGACCCTGTGCGACCCCATAGAGGGCAGCCCACCTGGCTCCGCCATCCCTGGGATTCTCCAGGCAAGAACACTGGAGTGGGTTGCCATTTCCTTCTCCAATGCATGAAAGTGAAACGTGAAAGTCAAGTCGCTCAGTTGTGTCCAACTCTTAGCAACCTCATGGACTGCAGCCTACCAGGCTCCTCCGTCCATGGGATTTTCCAGGCAAGAGTACTGGAGTGGGGTGCCATTGCCTTCTCCGTGACCCACAAGGGAAGCTCCTATAAGGGTAAGGGAGACCTAATACTGTTTAGAGGCAGAGAGTAAGGAGCAGTGGGAAAGAAACGAAAAGCACAGGAGAGAAGGGGGACAAGTGATGGGGGTGAGGCGGTAACCTTGGAGAAGGTAGGAGGAGATGATATTCTGGACTCTGATGATAGAAAGGTAGAGCTTAGTGCTTCTCACACTGTCATGTGTGGATGAATAACTTGGAAGTTTAGTTAACATGCAGATTCTGGCTTGGGTTGAGCTTGGATTCTGCATTTCTAACAAGCTTCCAGATGATGTTGGTGTTACTGGTCTGCAGGCTGCACATGGAGTAATAAGGGTGTAGACTGCCTCCTTCTTTGTCACAGGAAGTACAGCCAGACATGAAGTTGGTAGTAAAGGGGAGACATGTGGTGGGAGTTTTTGCTATATGCATATTAAAGATACCTAGGTGAAGGTAGCAGGTGAGATGAAAACTGAGTCTAAGTCAGGTACTCAAGCCTTTGGTGACTGTTAGCAGCTCAGTGTCCCTGGGAGGGCTATGTGTATAGGTAATGAGAGGGGTCTATTTATTGGAGGGGTCGAGAGAAGGCAGGCAGGCAGAGGACAGAGTGAAGCTGCGCTGTGTAAGAGGAACAAGGGAGTAGTTAGAATTGTCATAACTTGGGAATAAACATGGGTTACTAGAAGCAGGAGACAGCTGAGAGGTAAACAGTACTGACAAAAGCAGACCAGAAATGAAATCAGAACTAAAGAGTAATAACTTGTTTTATGGATACTGTTTTAAAATGATTTGCTGCTGTCTAGTTAGTCTTCATAAAGATCCATGGAAAATGACTAGGGGCAAATCTGCCTTCACTAAAACTTTTACAAACGTTGACTTGCCTGTGACCTTGAAGTTACTGACAGAGGTTAACACTAGTGAACAAGATTCAAGACAACTTTCCCCCTTGGTTACTTTAAACATTTACATTCACATATAGTTTGAATATTTAAATATTTAAAGTCCCCTGGGTATATTATATTACATACTGCTTCTAGGAAAGAAGGAGCGGTATAAAATACCCTATTTTGAACATGCCATTCATTTTATAATAAAAGAAAAACAACTGTCAAATTCTGAGGTGGCATTTCATCATTTCAGTACTTCATGTCTAACTTTTTAAAAACTCACAAGCTGCTGAAGTTAGTTTAAAAGAGAATAAACCTGTTTGAGTTCCAAACTGATGGGCAGGTGTAATTCCCACATGGCTGTCTTTTGTTCTCAGACTGTGAGCAGCGCATCACTTAGTCAGGAGCAGGAAATGAATGCATAGGTCCAGCTGAGCACGTTCTCAGGCCACATTTTCTAACGCTGAGATACGAACCCCGTTCTGAGGCAGAGTGCCTCCCAGGTGAACAGGAAGGTAGGAAACGTTACAGGCATATTCTTACCCCTTCACTGGTTTTTTGCAAGTCTGAAGTTGTGTTTCTTGTGTCATTGCCGGCATCTCCACCCTCAGAGCTGCTTTTATTTTCTTCTTCTTTGCAGTCTTTGTCATCTTCGTCTCCTGGAGATTTCCGGGACTGTTTAGAGGATTTCTAAAGGTTTAGACAAGTTAAAAATTACAGTCAAAAGTAGAGCCCTGAATGCACAAATCCAAGTGAGAAATGTAGGAACAGCTGGCCTATATCCAGTTTGTGTGGCTTGATACAGGATACAGCATGATACAACATGCAGAGTACTAAGACTGAGCTAGACAACCCTGGACAAGTCATCTCACCTCCCTGGGCTTCAGTTTAACCAGCTGGAAAGGAAGTAGAGGTGGACTAGATAACCTTTTAGTTCTTCCTGGCAGTGTGATATGAAGGGCAGAAAATGAACAGTCATACACCTGGAACACTATCAATGAATAAATACAGCTGATGGAGACCACTCTAGGAAGGCTACAGAGCTAGGAGGCACTAAAGGTCGCCTGTCCTTCCCCATTATTTCACAGCAGAGCATGAGGCCAGAGAAGCAAGATCAACCCTCTGGGATCATACACGACACCCATATCAGAGCACGTATGGAAGCTGTCAGGTCAATGGCATATGTGGCATGATCTTGGCAGAACTTGTGCATCACCGTGTGATCTGAATTAACTTTAATTTTTTAAATTATTGAAGACTTGAAGGCCATACTCGTGAACTAGCTCCTTTTTTATCATCTAGCTTCTGAAACCAAGATGAATTCTGCAGTGAGGATGAAAACACAATTAGAGTTCACAACCAGAGCTGCTTTGCAGAACAGCATTAAAATGATCAAAAGCTGGCTCCACTGTGCACTTTTAAGAAAATAAAATGTAGCATTTTACTTACACTTCCTTTCTGAAAAATTTTATGAATCTTTAAGCACATGGCAAATAACAGCTAAGAAAACTCATTAAGCCAAGTCACTTTTGGTCTTAACAAAAATGAAGTTAGCAAATTTGAGCTTCCTCAGACAATCTGTATTTTAAAATGCAACTTTTAAAGAGAAAATACCTTTTAGCTATGTGACAGAATCTATAATTACATTGTTTCTATTTTACTTAATTGAAAGGACCAACCAAGCCTCAAATATCCCTTTAAAATGACTTCGTTTTTACTTTTTTTACATAGAAGGAAAGCAGAGATTTAATAATCTGAATGTGGAGTGCCTAGAGTTTAAATCAAGTGATATAAAAGGTGAAATACTTTTGTTCTCCTAGTAAATTTTTTTCCCCACAGAAAAACAGAATTGGGTGACGTAGAGGGGACGTGGGACTCTTCCCTCAACCTAACTTGGATGCAGTCAGAAAAGTTTGTGAGCCACTGGTGTTCAGTGACAAAGGAAGATCATTCAACTTTAATAAACAGATGTAGGGGAAAAAAAATCACCACACACAACCAAACGGAAATATTTGGAAAGCCAAAGAGAGCAGTGAAGTTACCCCAGGTACGTGGTTCCCAGATTGGCAACCTCAGCTCACGGATATTTAAGGTCCTACCCTAGACCAACTAAAATAGAAATTTTGGGGTGGGGTGGCGCTGGGCAATATATATTTTAACAACCCTGTTTCCAGGTGATTCTGGCGCATGTGAAAGTTTGAGAACCATTGTGTTAGCTTATACAGTTGATACTGAAAATAAATCATGGTTCTCTAGTGATCACAAAAGTTGTGATCTTGAAGGAGACAAAGGGAATGATTCTTTAATTTAAAAATAGATAAGCCTTAGTAAGTATAGTATGCCTTTCCCTTTTCACTGCTTTACACTGTAAGTCTACCCCAGGCAGAGTTCCATTCTGGTTTTCACAAGAGAAATGAAATAAGGATGTTTAAAAGTCACATATGTATCTCAGCTACCTTAGAAAGCTTAGATAATTTAGGGTAGCACAACACATTTCATAGAAGCTCAGCAGACAATCATGAATTAAATAAAATAAATTCAGTTGGTGTTTAAGTGAAGTCCAAATGCTAAAAGAAATTCAGCTTAAAAAATAATCCCTGTGGGAGATCCAGTCTTCCACAGGGGTTATTTTTCTAACTCTTTTGCTGTCATTTGCAAACTTTATCCTCATTTAAGGCAGATACCATGTTCTTCATGAGGCATACAGGAAGTAATATGCATTTATAAAACTGTACCTGTATGCCAGTTGGGTGGGTTTTATAGACTGTGAAATAAAATGCTGACAGTCTAATAAACCCATGATACTTGTTTTTAAGGAGTTTCCTAAGTATATCCAGTCACTAAATGCCACAGTCTAAATGGAATTAATTTCTCTAAGGATTCACCTTTGTGACAGACCCATTACAGCAAAACTTGTACCAATCTTTATCTTCAAAGATACATTAATCCTGCTTAAAGTTTCTATAAGGTGAACAAACTTCCACAGTATCAGTTTTTTCAACTGCATTTGTGAATTACTGTATGAAAAACCTAAACTTCTGATTTGTAAATCAAGGATCATGTCATGTCTCCAATAAAATTCAAACTCCTTAACACATTATTGACCATAGGCAGAAACTATGCCTGTGGCCAGTGGTTTTTTATGTACATGAATACTGAAACGTCTCTGGTCAATACCGTTCAGGTAATCAGACATATTTAATACATCTCTGGTCAGTAAGCTGTCAACATGGCATACCAGTCTCCATTGTTTAGCCTCTGCTTGTCTCTCCCTCCTGATCCTGATGCCTGCCTTGTTGCAGTTCAGGAACATGTCAAACCCTCCCCACCTTCAGAGCTCTGCCACACACGGCTCTTCCTTCCAGATTCTTTCAGGTGTCAGCATAAACTTAGTCTTTTCAGGAAGGCCTGGCCACTCTATCTCAATAGATGTACTTTGTCATTCCCTGCTCCCATTCATTTCCTTCATAGCCCTTCCAGAATTTATATTCATTATTGGTTTTTACTCTGTGTTTCCACCCCCAATCCACTGGATGGTAAGTTATAGGAGGGTAAGAGTGGAGTTGGATTTGCTCACTAGGATCTACCTAGTACAGTGTCTGACATAGAACAGGTGATTAGGAAATAGGACTGAACAAATAAAGTGCCAAAATACAGTCTTTAAAGAAAAGAGACAAGAGTCTGAGTCTATCTTTATGCTTCCATCAACAGTAGCAGACATAGTCCTAAATTGTACTGAAGTCTCCTACATTCTTAAATTCTTCAGAGCTCATCTGGGGACAGTTATCAGAGGGATACCTACTCTTACACCCTTGATTGAAGAACAGTCCTCCTCCAACTGAGAAGGCGGTATTTCAGGGCCAAATAGCCCTTACGAGAGTCCACAGCAGTTACCCTCACGTCTAAGATTACCTGCCTATTCCCTTCAGATGTACTACTGTCTTTAAAGGAAGAGGCTCAAAAGAGTTGATATATTTCTATGTGTATTAACAAGGGGAAAGGTTTCTCAGTAACCTTTGAAGTGTATGACTTTTTCCGCTTTGAGCCTGCTTTTTCACTCTTTCTTTTGCCTTTTCCATCTTCCTCTACTCTGTCGCCTTCTTCCTCACTGCTTGCATCAGCAGTATTCCCGCCTTCTCCCTCGGTTTCTGAAGAGCTCTGCTGCTGAATTGCCTAAGAAAAAAATAAAATATTAGCTAATTACATTTTGAAAAATGGCAAAGATCATAAACTGCAAAAACAATCATTCTATTTTAATTAGAAAAAGTTCAGCTTACTCTAGATTTTCAAAATAGAGGGCTGTCAACTTCAATTTTCCAGTGACCACTTGACATGAACCCTCTTATAGTAACAGAATTACAGGCATACCTGGGAGATATTTTAGGTTCAGTTCCAGACCACCACAATAAAGCAAATATCACAATAAGGCAAGTCACATGAATTTTTTGGTTCCTCATTGCATATAAAAATTATGCTTATACCATACTGTAGTCTAAAGTTTATAGTAGCATTATGTCTAAAAAAACTATATATATACCTTAAAGATATTTTACTGCTAAAAAATGTTAATCATCATCTGAGCCTTCAGTGGGTCCTAACTTTTTCACTGATGGAGGGTCAGTCACGTAGATGGCTACTGACTGATCAGGGTGGTGGTTGAAGGTTGGGGTGGCTGTGGCAACTTAAAGTTAAGACAACGACATCTGCAGTATCAGCTGACTCTGCCTTTTACGAATGAGTTCTCTGTAGCAGGCAATGCTGTTTGACAGCATTTTAGCCACCACAGAATTTTTTTCAAAACTGGAGTCAATCCTCTCAAACCTTGTCACTGCTCTATCAACTAAGTTTATGTAATATTCTGAATCCTTTGTTGTCACATCAACAGCCTTCACAATATCTTTACCAGGAATAGCTTTCATCTCAAGAAACGACACTCTTTGTTCATCCGTAAGAAGCAATTCCTTATCCATTCAAATTTTAATAGCAGACTGCAACAGTGAAATTCTATCTCCAGGCTCTGCTTCTAATTCTCTTGCCATTTCCACCACATCTGCAGCTACTTCCTCCACTGAAGTCTTGAAGCCCTCCAAGTCATCCATGAGGGCTGGAATCCACTTCTTTCAAATTCCTCTTAATGTTGATATTCTGACCTCTTCCTTTGAATCAAAAATGTTGTTAATGGCATTTAGAATGGTGAATCCTTTCTAGAAGGTTTTCAATCAACTTTTCCCAATATCTGTCAGAGGAGTCACCAAGTATGGCCACTAAAGCCTTATAAGATGTATTTCTTAAATAATAAGACTTGAAAGTCTAAATTTTTCCTTGATCCATGGACTGCAGATGGATATGATGTTAGCAGGCAAGAAAATAACACTAATCTCATGGTACATCTCTATCAGAGCTTGTGGGTGGCCCGATGCACTGTCAATAAGCAGGAATATTTTCAAAGGAATCTTTTTTTCTGAGCAGTAGTTCTCAAGAGTGGCCTTAAAAATATTCAGTAAAGCATGTGGTCAGTAAACTGTGTTGTCATCTAGGTTTTGGTATTCCATTTATAAAACACAGGCAGAGCAGATTCAGCATAATCGTTAAAGACTCTAGGGTTTCCAGAATGGTCAATGAGCACTGGCTTCAACTTAAAGCCACCAGTTGAATTAGCCTCTAACGAGAGTCAGGCTACCTTTTGAAGCTAAGTCAGCAGAAGTCTCTTCTCTAGCTGTGGAAGTCCTAGGGGGCACCTTCCAATAGAAGGCTGTGTCATTTACACCAAAGAATCTGTTGTTTAGTGTAGCCACCTTCATGAAGCACCTTAGCCAGAGCTTCTGGATCGCCTGCTGCAGCTTCTGTGTCAGCTCCTGCTGCTTCACTTTGCACTTTTATGTTATAGAAACAGCTTTTTCCTTAAGCCTCTGGCACCAACCTCTACTAGCTTCACACTTTTCATCTACAGCCTCCTCACCCCTCTCAGCTTTCACAGAATTGAAGAGAGTTAGGCCTTGCTCTGGATTAGGCTCTGGCTGAAGGGAATCATATGACTGGTTTGATCTTCAATCCAGACCACTCAAACCTTCTCCATAGCAGCAATAAGGCTGTTTCACTTTCTTATTATTCATGCATTCACCAGAGTGGTACTCTTAATTTCTTTCAAGAACATTTTCTTTGCATTCACAACTTGGCTAACTGTTTGGCTCCAAGAGGCCTAGCTTTAGGCCCATGCCAGTTTCCTACATGACTTCCTTAGTCTCTAAGCTGAATCATTTCTAGCTTTTGATTTAAAGTGAGAAACTTGACTCTTCCTTTCACCTGAATACTTAGATGCCACTGCAGGGTCATTAAGTGGCCTAACTTCAATATTGTGTCTCACAGGGTGGCTCAAGGAGAGGGAGGGAGACAGGGGAATGGCTGATCACTGGAGCACTCAGAACACACACACATCAATTAAGTTCATTGTCTTATATGGGTGGGATCTGTGGCACCCCAAATCAATTATAATGGTAATATCAAAGATCATTGGGTACTATTAACAAATAGAAGAATAATGAAAAAGTTTGAAATACTGAGCGAATTACCAAAATATGATGCCAAGACACAAGGTGAGCAAGTGCTAGTGGAAAAACAAGGTCAACAGACTTGCTCAATGCAGGGTTGCCACAAACCTTCGATTTGTAAAAAATGCAGTGTCTGTAAGTGAAACAGAGCAAGGTATGCCTGAACATTTAATCCAAAGTACGACTGGAGCAAGACAGAATTCTGACTTCAGATGGGTGGTGGGTAACTGTTAATATAAAGGACACACAAGAAAGATCGAAAAAAGTTAAAATTAAAAAATGAGATACAGCAAGTGATAATGAAGTAAACTGTCACCTGGTATCCAGTAAACTTTACTCCCGGGTTATTTTCTATTTCCCACAACCCTTCATTAAATCCTTTCCGTTTGTTTGATTTTCCAAACTTGTCCTTGTATTCCTTGTAAGGGAAGAGGTCTTTGGGACCTAGAAAAGCACTGCAGAGACATATCAGAAAGAGATTTGACATCTGACCTTCAAATGTAAGGCATTTTTAATATCAACTCAGGTGTCAGAGCATATCTTAGTATATAAATTATAAGTATTTACAAACTCTCTGAGTTAGGCACATATCACAAGATGTTTTGCACACATAATTCAAGGTAGAAAAAAATGGACAGCTAGGTATACAGGCCAGCAACGCTGACTGTGTTGCTTTGATTTTAAATTACTAATTTCTTTTTTGTTTTGAAACTGATTTTAGTTAAACAAGTAGTTTTAAGGATGTCTACTTTGACCACTTAAATCATCTTACACTAAGACTTATATATGCTAATCTTTCATAGGTAAGGGGTGTAAAAACAGAAACACTAGAGTAAAAAATGATTCTAACTCTATATACCACATTAGTATATTTATTATTTCTATAAATTAAAAAATCATTAGTGTTTAATGAGGCATTAGACAAGAAAAAAATTAGAAGTGGCAAAGTAGATAGAATCATCCAATTTAAACCTAATCCTAAATTAGTCATAATTATGAAAAGAAAATGAGAATAATCCTGAGGCTGGCCTAGAGATCCGAGCATTTAAAGTCTTCAGCATTACTGTCTATGACATTAATCTGGCGGATGACATAGTGAGGCCCACAGCCTGGCTGAGATGCATTTCAAACTGAGACTCATTTATTCACATTTTACTGAACATCTCTAAAGTGTCAGCTGTTCTGGAGGTGCTGGGCGTTCTTCAGGGAACAAAAAGATGAACATCTCTGCCCTCATAGAGCATACTTCTAGTAGCAAGGGTAGGAGTCTAGACAATAGAAAAGATAAATAAAATATAGTACCATGTGCTAAAAATAAATAAATCTATTGATGAAATAGAGAAGGGGGATAGTAAGGACTGGTGTGGATTTTAACAGTTTTAGAAATATAGATCAAGAGGGAAGGCCTCACTGAAAAGGGAACATCCAAGAACTGAAGAGGGTGAAGAAGAGACCAATGTGGTTATTTGGGGAAAAGGAGAGCAAGTTGAAGAAAGAGCAAGTATAAAAGGCCCTGAGATAGAAGAATGCCTAGCGTGTCTGGAGTGAAATGAGTGAAGACAGAGTTGTGAGACGAGGTCAGAAAGGTACCAGTATGGGAGCATGATCGTGATGGGGCTTTGAGGCCACTACAAAGGCTTTGAGTCAGATGGGGAGCCATTAACGGTTCTAAGTGTGACAATTTGTGTTTTAAAAGGGTCACTCTGGCTGTGCTGAAAACACACTGAAGGTCTGGGTACTAGGGCAGAAGTGGAGAGACTAATTAGAGGGTACTGAAGTCACAATGGTGACTAGGACCAGGGTGTTGGTGAGGATTCAGGATCCAGGTGGCTGGATTCTGAATTCACTCTCCAGAAGGAGCCAAGGTGATCCGTTGGTGAGTCGTATATGGTATGTGAGAGGGTGGGACTAAGGCTATCTCCAATGATATGGGCTTCCCAGGTGGCTCAGCGGTCAAGAATCCACCTGCCAATGCAGCTGATGCAGGAGATGGAGGGTGGATCTCTGGGTCAGGAAGATCTCCTGGTGAAGGAAATGGCAACCCACTCCAGTATTCTTGCCTGGGAAATCTCAGGGACAGAGGAGCATGGCGGGCTACAGTCCATGGGCTCAAAAAGAGTTGGACATGACTGAGCATGCACACACACCTGCCAAGGATACAGACTGAGAAATTAGAAGAATGGACTTAGTATACTGAAACGCAAAATTTTTGAGAGAACAAGATTTGAAGGTGACACGTTCAGTTCTGGATGTTAAATCTGAAAACCTAGTTAGATATCCCAGTGAAGACGTCAAGTAGGCAACTGGGCAGGTGATCTGGAATTTAGGGAAAACGTCTGTGCTAGAGGTGTGTATTTGGAACTTATCAGCAGAAGTTATATTGAAAGTTTTGAGACAATGGATTAACAGTTTACTGTTGATTTTATAAATTCCATTTTCTGACTGGATCTTAGTACTGGTCCCTTCCTTACACTGCCCAGCTGATCAAGAATTCAAGTTGATAAAATTACCCAAACATGCTTTCTGACCCCAATCACCACATCTGCTTTGGTTGTTCAACTTTAACTGTTCAGCATGATTGTATTTCACTGCATCCAGAGATAGTTTATTAGGTTACTGGACATTTTAATCAAACTGAGCATGAGAAGGACATGTGACTTTGCATCTGGTGATTTCACTTGTAGAGCAATTTGACATAAATTATTAGACTACAGCTTTTGACCTTTCTCCAGTTGTCCTTGACTCTAGGTACAGGAATTAACTGTGGGCTAAGCTGCCTGAGGTTCATGTCAGCTATTGATGCTAACCAGAGCTTGTCTGTACTTTATGCCACAGGAGCCAGGGTTAATGATTCAACTGGCCATGTGAGCTATTGCCAGAAAGAGGGACATTGATTGAATGAGCTAATCTAAAACAAATTCTTATTTTTGATAGATGATCTCGGGTTTTTCTGGTTTACAGATAATTCCACAAATCAAATCTCCTTTCAACTGGTTAACTTTGCTATATGTTTTATCAATTTTAACGGGTAGACCAGAAAATAAAATTGTTCAAAGTAATATGCTCTAAGAATGTTATTTTTTTTTCCTGGCAAAGGCTGCCTTAAGAATTGTCCAGACTAAAACTACAGGGGTAGAGTTATATGTGGCAGAAGAAATTTGGGCTCCAATCTCCTGTCTGTCTGAGCAACAGATTCAGAGCCATGTTCTGAGAATTCTGGCTTTGCCTGGGGGGTGCTCCTGCTGATAGTTTTCTTGTTAAATCCCTCGCTTTTCACATACTTTCCCCCCACTGCATTTATTTCATTGAATCAATTTTAATTCATTCAACGGCTATTTTTGAAAACACCTGCCATAAGCCAGGCACTGTGCACAGCACTGTGTATACAGGGCTTAGCAACATTCACATAATCTTTGCCTTCATAGAGAGACTGAATATTAGGCACTTGCCAGGGCATATAATCTCAGGTTCAAGGACACCCAATACCTAGTAAATGATCAGCTGAAACAATCTTGTAACAATTTGTCTCAAGTTCACTGTCCTCTAGATGTTTTAAAATCTACTCCTGGATGATCAAACCAGCAGAAAATTCACAAATGGACCATAACACACTACTCCTTGGTAGAAATGCTTTTACTGAATTGAGACTTGGAATTATGCCACTGACTTATATTAAGGATGCTACAAGAAAGAGCTCCATAAAATCCTTCATACTGTTCCCTGGAATGATTCTGTTACATTTATTAGCAATATACCAGGTGGCAAGCTCTTAAAGGGCAACTTTTATTTCAAGTGCCTCAAAGAATACCCAGAAAATGTTTACTAAGTGAATGAAAGTCATCACATAATATGAGTAAATGGGTGACTTTGGTATATATAGTGGGAATGTAATAATCTTATTTATTAAATTCTGCCTTGTTCTAGATATACAATCAGATCACTTAGAATTAAGTCCTAAAGGAAAAGCAAAATAATGTATAGACACAAAACAGAGTTAGGAATGAGGGAAATACAAAAACAGGTATCACAAAGCCCTGAGCACTTATTACTTTGGTAAAACATTTCTTTCTTAAGCCTCTAGCAACCTCTTCAAGGAGAAAAACGTGTTAAGTTGCATTGTCCACAAGTGTCTATTAGATAAAAACAAAACAAAGAAAAGAAAACTAACCTCTTAAAAGAAACATAAACGTTTCTCAGATGAAGACAAGCAGGAACTATGACTTAAAGGGCCCTCTCTTGGCTAACTCTCTTTCCGTAGGAAAAAAAGGAAGACGTAAGGGTGCTAGAGACAGCACCGTCAGGAGAAGTGCATGCCTGGCTCTGCTAACATTAATATAAACACAGGAACAGCCCTGACTTTGAAGACTTACAAGATTTCATCGTAGTTTTAGCTTTTGCTCCCATTTGCAACTCCTATTCCATTTGTGTCCTTGTTGTAAACAACCATATGTGTTCTCAGTGTGTCAAGGTTGCCTACTGTTCCCTAGTACCCACGACCATCTTCTTCCTTTTAATGGATTACTCCTCCCAATTTGTTTCCCAACAGCGCTGCCTGGCTAGAGACCATGTTTCCAGCTTCCTTACAGCTTGATATGGCCTTATGACTGACCAAGTTCTTGCCACTGGAATAAACAAAAGTATAAGAGACATATTCAATTTCCCTGTCATTTCCTTACCTCTTCTCTCTCCGCCTTCCCTCTATCTGGAAGATGCATGGGTGCTGCTGAGCCAGTTTTTGCTTTTTTGTTCACTTTTCAAAATAAACAGACAAGACCAATACCCCCGAGGACGGGCAGAAACACAACAGAAGAAACCTGGGTCCCTGGAACAGAGCTGACTACCCACCTTGATGAATCTGCCTCTCTCTGGTTGTTTTTTTAAAAAATAGTAAACGCCTATATTATTTGAGACACTGTATTTTCAGTTTCCTTTATTCAACAGTTTAACCTGTACTAAGTGACCAACAGAATTATAAAAACTTATAAAGGTGGTACGTTTCCTTCAGAGACTGACTGTGAAGAGGCCCGAGAGACTGTGAAATATGAATGGAAGACATAACTCTAGCAGGGAAATATACAAGAGCTACAAAAGAAATGACAAGAAAATCACCCTAGTACTGAAAAGTATCCTAAAAGAAACTTCTGGGCCATGCCCAACATTTAAGCAGAAACAAATGACATTCAAAAGCAAAATGAATGAAAAATCTTGACATTAAGAAAAGATATATTACCTTTGTAATTTTATATAAGTGGTTATAATGATTTTAAAAGTATATAAAATAATATAAGTGATTGTTAACAACATATGTCATCTAGCAGAATCAAATCAGAACTGTTGAAAATCTATGTTGTTTTGTTGACTTACGTTTCGTGGGTGCCAAAAAAGAAGATAGGGTACTTATTGGCTGGAGGCTTCACAGCTCCCTCTGGGAGTTCATCGATCTGTTAAAGATAAAATCAGGTTAAATAGCATAAACATGAACAAACATTGTCATGATAATTTATTGCTATTTTCAAAATAAAATTACTCTAATAAAAATCCCAGTCATTTTTCTTTTCCCTGAACCTTATAAAATGATTCTAGAGGTCATACTGACACATCATATGGAGAGTAACTCTGTGAACTGATAGTAACCATCATGGCAACACATCATCAGGAGCCGAAACTACTCACGTCCTTCAGCTCAACAGAATTACACTTGGGAATCTGTCCTTGTGAAGTATTTCAAGAGAAGAACGAAGAAACAAAAAAGATGCACTTTGGGGGGATAGCAGCAAATTTTTACACATACACACACACACTCCCTAGAAACATAAGCATTACAATATAGGAGAATTATGGAAAATTAACAAAATATTATATAGTGGCTAAAAGGTATCTCTTGCCTGGACTACTACAAGTAGTAGTAGTAGTCTTGTAGTCTACTACAAGACTCTCCCCACAAGCTGAAGTTGGAGCCATGTTTTCAAAAGCATATTCAATTGCGTCAAATCCTTTAACAGCTTCTCAGAGCTGTGCACCTGAAACCTCTGGGATTTTTTAAAAGTAAAGATCATCAGCCTTCCCCAGATCCATCAATTCTTACATACAGCTGAGTTTGAGAACTTCCAAACTCTTCAGAATGCTACATATAGACCCATTATTTCCTAGAATGTTTCAAGAAATGGTCCTTGACTTCTAAATCTCCATCTGCAGCCCCCACCCTTCTTTTGAACTCCAGGCTTGAAATTATAAATACCTTCAAACCATTTTCATTAACAGCTCCTGCAAGCAGCTTAAAATTAAGACAAGGTTACGAATAGAAGAAGAGACATACTTGTAGTTTATCGAGCAAGGAAAAGGGTCTGGTATCCAGTGTCTTGAAGAAATCTAAGGCCTTCTTAACTAACATATGCCAACAGCCTGAAGATTACTAAATATCACACATTCACCTCTGAACTGAATGAACCATGTGTCACAGAACAGATGTTCTGGCGTACTGAGAGAAGATGGACTTTGAGTCTAGAAATGTGCAATTAAGTCTGGCTTCTGACTGATATAGAAAACATCACTTAATATTAGACTTTCACATCTGCAAAATGAGATGGTTGTACTAGATAACCCCTAGGTTTCCTTCAAGTCCTGAAATCCCATGCCTTGTCTAGAACTGAACTAATTTTCTCTGAATTTGTTTTGTTTCCTGTCTTATGGATTGGCACAACCAGTTACCAAGAAAGAAACCTTAATCTTTTTATTATTTCCTCAAGCACTATGTTCAGTTTTTCACCAGCTTCTCCAATTTGGCTCCTGAAATGTCTCCAAATTGAATACCATTCCCATTACTAAATTTAGTTCCCTAAAAAAGTTCTCATGATCTTTTGACAAGGCCATAGCAGCTTTTCAAATTATCTCCTTGTCTCTTAGGCTTGCCCCTGTTACCTACTATACAGTGTTGGTTACTAAATTGTGTCCAGCTCTTTGTGACCCCATGGACTATAGCCTGCCAGGCTCGTCTGTCTATAGAGTTCTCCAGGGAAGAATACTGGAGTAGGTTGCCATTCCCTTCTCCAAGGGATTTTCCTGACCTAGGGATCAAATCTGGCTCTCCTGCATTACTGGCGGATTCTTTACCATCTGAGCCACTAAGGAAGCCCACTTACTATACAACTTCTGTGTAAACCTTGTATATATTACATTCAATATACTACCCTGTAAGGACAATTTAAAATGAGTAATTTCATTCTGAATAAAACTCAATATATTTTCAGTTTTATACACACACACACACACACATTATTGTGGTAAAAAAGACCTAACATAAAATTTTCCATATTACCCATTTTTAAACTATAGTTCAGTAACGTTAAGAATATTTACACTGCTATGGTACAGATCTCCAGAAAGTGAATATATTTTAAAAGAACAAAAAATAGAAATTAATATGGAAATGCATATGTTTATGTATGTGGGGGGCACTGAATTGCTAGCTGACAAAACACTATCATATCAGGTTTTTTTTCCACCCCTGTGAGAAAACTGAAAGTGAATCTTTTTAAAAAATCTTTTAAAACTTTTCTTTCACATAAGACATAACTTGTGACTGAACTCTTCCTCTGCTGTGATGTTATGTAACTAACATCTACTGTAGAAGCTACAAACTGATGGCTCTTAGACCCATGTCCAGCCTGAAGAAATGCTTTGTTTGGCTCATACAGTGTTTTAAAAATACTGAATTAGTTGTCAACACTTTAATACTGGAAGATTCATTATTAAAATCCAGACTAATAGCTTCTGTGGAAAAAATACTGAAGATAGGGCTGGGCAACACTAAGCCTGATTCCCACAAGGCAACAATCAGCTGAAGATGATCGACAGCTGCCTGCAGACAAGGTCTGCGCTCTCAGGTGTAACCTGTCTACCTTTCTCCAGGTGAGCCTTTACATGCCTGCTTCCCTTACGTACATGACTTGCTTGGCCTCTTTGAATATCTGAGTTCATGCCTCCTGTGATACACAGTGTCAAGACAGCGACTTTATCATCACTGTGGTTCCCTCAAAAAGGTGTTTAAAGTTGACATGCACTCACTGTATTTAATTGAGAGTCTTTGTTCTGAAAATTACACTTTTGGAATTATACTGAGCTGTTCAAGGAGATATACTTTCTTGATCAAATTAAAGAGTGCACCTCCGAGGCACTGGTTTTTGTGTTTGTTTTGGCTTCTAAAGTGAGTACTCAGTGGCAACAGAACTTTATCTTCAGTTGTTGTTGTTCAGTCACTAAGTTGTATCTGACTTTGCAACCCCACGGACATAGCACACCAGGCTTCCTTGTCCTTCACCGTCTCCTGGAGTTTACTCAAACTCATGTCCGTTGAGTCAGTGATGCCATTCACCCGTCTCATCCTCTGTCGCCCCCTTCTCCTCCTGCCCTCAATCTTACCCAGCATCAGGGTTTTTCTCAATGAGTTGGCTCTTCACATTAGGTGGCCAGAGTACTGGAGCTTTTGTTTTTCTACTGTTTCTGCTTTCCTGAATTTTATTTTCACTTTTATCTCTGGTTCTTGGCTATGTTCAGTTCTGATTCTGGTGTGCACACAGCCAGTGTTATTCCCCATAATAGAAGGATGGGGATCTAGTTTCTTTTGGGTACGACAGGGCAAATAATCTGGTACAACAGTCTTCTGGTTTCTAGAAGAATAAGTCCTGCTTTTACTGGAAAGAAGAAAAGCCCTTTGAGATCCAGATCAGTTAGTGTATGAATTTAGCGCGTCCTTTAACCTACAGCTGAAGCTGTAGACCTGAAGCTGAGGCCTCTGTGTGTGTCTATACTTGAAAGAGTCTTTACCCTTCCTTGCATGAGTTTGAAATATTTTCCTTTTTCTAGGAAGGGTATTAACAAATTAGATATAAATTTCTTAAAACGGAAGAGTTTTGTTTTTATTGAGTTATTGATACTAGTAAGATTACAAAAATCTAAGATAAAGGAACATAACAATCCCCAAGAAATTAAAAAAGTGAACGTAGAGTACTTGTTATTGTTCTTTGTTCGTCTGCTCTGCTCACTGCAGAGACACTTCGGGGAGGTCAGGCAGAAATTGAGACTGTCCCGTGGGCCCATGGAGGTGGGGCCTGGAGGGAGGGGCCTCATGTTTCCTAGGAAACTTGTTCTCTGAGACTCATCTGAGTCTCACCCCTGGGCCCTCGCCATCAATACCACCTAAGGACTCAGGAGAAATGCGATTTCTCAGTCCACAACCCAGGCCAACTGACTCAGACACCTTGCAGGTTAGGCCCAAAAATCAGTGTTTTAAGAACCTCCAGCTACGCACACTAGGGTGCATGCATTCTTTCAGACTATGTTTTTCTCTGGAATATATGCCCAAGAGTGGGACTGCAGGGTCACATGGCAGCTCTATGCTTAGACCTTTAAGGAACCTTCATACTGTTCTCCAGAGTGGCTACACCAAATCATATTTCCACCAAAAGTGTAGAAGGGCTCCCTAGCTGTTTCTGATGTTAATAATAAGACATTCCACCTTCCTGTTGGGGGTCCTCCTGGTGAGCCACCTTTGTTTCCTATGATTAACCAAGTTTGCTTAAATCTGCAGCATTTTTGCACTAAGACTGCAAAATTGCATCAGTGCACATTTATTTGCCTAATACTTTTAAAAAATGTATGTACAATTCTCAATCTTTTAAAGGAGTGCTACACTGTGATGGCCTCTTAAGGGAAAAAACCCTTCTCACAAGAATATTTTTATACATTAATCCAAATTTAAGTAATCAAAGTGAATCTTTGAACAAATCAGACTGGTTTACAATTCTGGTTTAAAAACAACTATTTGTCTTTATCTGGATTTAATCATTGCAGAGTGTAACATAAGTAAATAAAAAATAATAAAACGGGTTTCTCATGAAGATACTAATTTACATCTGAATTTAAAAGAGTCTACTGATAAGCTAGTATTACTTCCATATAATGTTTAGGATACAGGAAAATGTAAACTTAAATTACAATTCTGACAAACTTTCCTGTATCAACAGTAATTATATTCTGTGGGATGTTAAGATCAAACACAGTTTCCAATAGTAAACTTTAAGGCCTTGGACTAATAATTAAATTAATTAAAGGATATCTCTGCATCTCCGAATAATTCCTAAGACAGAACGCTGAAATGACTGGTCAGCAAGTACGTGTGCCGCATGCTCAGGTGCTCAGTCACTTCCAACTCTTTGTGACCCCATGGGCTGTGGCACACCAGGCTTCTCTGTCCATGGGATTCTCCAATCAAGAATACTGGAGTGGGTTGCCATGCCCTCCTCCAGGGGATCTTCCCAACCCAGGGATCAAACCCATACCTCTTATGTCTCCTGAATTGGCAGGCAGGTTCTAGTGCCACGTGGGAAGCCTTCAGCAAGTGTAGTTTTAACAAATATATGACTTTTAACTTTTAAATGTACTGGAAAGGATATCTGTATTATGTGTATCCATGAGCTTTTCTGGTTTGTTAAAACACTTGTATGTGACAAATTTCTCAACTTCTCTGTGAAATAGGAGTTACTTTGGTTAAATTATAATTTAATATGGAGATTGAGACTATACTAAGAGCATAGTGACAAGAAGAACAACCATGTATGCAAAGGTAATGAATGGCATATGCTCTTGTTTATTAATGGGAAAAGGTTAGTCCTATACTTGAAGTTAAGTATCTAGGTTGTACCATAGTGAGAAACAGGACAAATCTGGATACTGAAAGCTGCAGATTTGTACAAAGGGAAATTTATTTGCCCTGGACAGCAGTAACTGCAAATAACAGTCTAAAAATATGCAATGAAATGTTAAAATTTTGCCAAAGCTGGCTCAGTTTTGATGGATTTATCTGTAATATTAAAAAGTGAAAGCTTATAAATCCATTAATGTCAAATACTTATTAATACAAAACCAGAATCTGGCTTTCTCTGTTAAAATAACAAACTGGTCTTGGAATACTCTATCCGTTTGTAACAAAATATGGCAAAGGTTATTCTCTATCTCCTGAATACTCTGCATAGACAGTCATATCTCACTAGAGTAACTTCCTGAACTTTGTGCTCTTTCCTACCCTTAAATTTTGCTAAAAAAAAAAAACAAACAACAGAAGTTCCTTGCTAAAGAGTTAAAGTTTAAAAAAAAAGAGGGGGGGTCATCATCTTCAATGCTAATTTATTTAAAAAATTATGTTGTTACTTTGACTAAGTCATTATTCATTACCCTCAGATATCTAAGCTCCAATCTTAATCAAGCTATGAAGTCTGATAATTCTGTGATGTTACTGAGTTCATAGTACTCACTGGGAAACAATTTGGTTCAGACTGTGGTATAAGACTGCAAGCTCAATATTATGTGCTGCCTCAATATTCTGTAACATTGGGATGGTTCTGAATGGCCTACCCACAACTTCTCTTCCTCATTCTGCTCTGTGGACAAGGTCCCCTGGTCAAAAAATTCTCCTCATCAGAGGGACCACGCACAGTCTCTTTCTATCCCTAAGTAGCAGGTTTTGGTTCCCTTCTAGTCTCCGAATTATTCAAACAAGACAATCACACCCTCCTGTGGGAACCCCACTCTCTTGATACTACAAAACCTGCCTCCCATTGCCCCAGCTGTTCACTGCTTCTAAGGGCAACCTCTAGGTTGCCCTGTAGGGCATGCAGTGTCTTCCTCCTCTGGGAGTGAGTTTACAGAATAAATAGTTGGCTATCTTTCTTACCTGTCCAGTGTTTTGTGTGAGCCATTACCAAAAACATGTGGGGGACTGTCTCTCATCAATAGATTTTATAGGAAGTGATCAAAATACAAACAGGCACCAACATCACGGGAATCTCATCAGAATGCTGGAATAAGAGGTTCTGCACAGTGGTACCTTAGCGGTTTCAGCTACTACAGGAGTCCAGATGGTAGTTGGGGGTGGGGTTGAATGGAGGATGAGAAGTCTTGAGGTCCAGAGGGCTAGGCAAAGATACCAAGGTCCCTCCCTTGGCAGTGTCTCTTCTCTCAGAAAAGCTCATGGTCCATTCATGCACTTACTTTGTTCAAATGTCTACTCACACAGCACTGCATCAGAAGATTTTCCCCTTACAACCCAACTTAAAATAGTACCTCTTACCCTGTCATTCTGTATTCTTTTATTCTGCTTTATTTTTATTATAAGAATTCCCCTGACATTGAGTATCTGTTGTGTCTTCACATTAGAATATAGTCTCTGTGAGAAGGAATCTTGGTTTTGTTCACCATAATAGCTCTACTGCCTAAAGCAGCACCTGATGCTGGGTGGGAGCATAATAAATATTCCTCGAGGACCAAGGTTTCCTTACTCACTCAGGATCTGAGGAAGCCCTAACTACACTTGCACAGAGAGAAAAGCAGTAACCCTGGCTGTGAAGGAGAAGAGAACTGTACATCACAGAACACTTTCAATAACATTACTAAGAAAAACTATTAAAAGGTCATAGTATAAAGGAATCTCTATGCTTAAGAAAAGAAAACAAGGACAAACAACTTGTCTCTTTGAATATGTCAGTAAGAAGAATTGTGGGGGCCAGCTGACTAAGAATGTGGAGAAATAAAAAGACCATTTTACCTATGAAAGTTTATGAAGTAAGGTTAAATTACAGAGGGGAAAAAAGCTTGTGATCTTATCATAAAATGGTTTCAGGTAAAAAGAAGTCTACGAATAAGTCAACAAATTCACTGTAGGGGAAGAAAGCACAGTATGGAAAAAGGAAATGTGTACAAGAGGACAGGAAAAGAATTTTTAAAATTTGAGTATATTTGAATTAACAAACAGGTAATTGATCATCTTAATATCTGAAAATAATACTTTCTTAGAAGGACCCCAAGAATGATAAGGAAATAACTTGCGATACAACAGTTTAAAAAATCTGCTGAAAATCAGTCCCTAATTATCTTCAAGAATATAAAACCATTACTTGTTAGTTGACAGAGTAATCTCACACTAAAAGACAATTTGCTTTTCACTCCATAAAACTTTGAAAAACCTTGCCATTTTCATCTTTAAAAAATTTCAAGTAATTTTGAGAGGTCACAATATACTTAGAACGCAGCGCTTTTACTGTAGGCTTTATGTAGGGGGCAGGCCAGATGACTTACTGAAGTGCCGTGTTGGTATGTGACACTGCTGATTCTGAAGGAGCATGCTGCTGCTACTGCTAAGTTGCTTCCATCGTGTCCGACTCTGTGCGACCTCATAGACGCCCTCCTACCAGGTTCCTCCATCCCTGGGATTCTCCAGGCAAGAACACTGGAGTGGGTTGCCATGTCCTTCTCCAATGTATGAAAGTGAAAAGTGAAAGTGGAGTCGCTCAGTTGTCCGACTCTTAGCAACCCCATGGACTGCAGCCTACCAGGCTCCTCCATCCATGGGATTTTCCAGGCAAGAGTACTGGAGTGGGGTGCCATTGCCTTCTCCGGAAGGAGCATACATGGGGCATTAATACATCTCACAGTGCACCTGCAGAGAGCCAGCTGGACAACTGGAAGAACTCAGGCTGAACAATAAAGAGCGAGGGGTGTAGCTTATGATCTTCATATAAGATCTTTATTTGTAGTGCCAGATCCTTTTTTAAAAAAATTATAGCAATCATATTTTTAAATGAAATGTCTGGCCCATTCCCCCAACTTATCCTCAGTTTTTTAAGCAACTGTCCACATGGGTTCAATTTTGAAGAGGTATAAAATACACTTTTAGGGTTTACTTTCACTTTTATTGGAATGAAATTAATATATAGTGAAACATATTGATCCTAAATGTAAATCTAGTGAGATTCTGATACATGCGTATGTCCATATAAGCAGCCCCTAATCAAGTATGCAACATTTAAGTGGTCTCAGAACGTTATCTCAGCTTCTCTACTGGTTACTTTCTGTCTACCAAGACAACTATTTTCCTGATTTCTGTCATCATAGACCAATGTCGCCTGTTTCTGAACTTAGAAGTTTTAAAAAAAACAATAGCAAGAAGTCTTTGGTCATTGGCTTCTTTACTCAATGTCTTTTTGAGATGAATTCATATTATATTAGTAATATCATTCCTACATCATTCTTTTATATTGCCAAGTAGTATTCTACAGCATCTGTTCTCCAATGTAATGATGGACATTTGTACTGTTTCCAGTTCTGACTACTGTGAATGAAACTGCTATAATTATTCTTGTGACTTTTTTGGGAGGGTAATACATGCTTTTCATTTTTTTGGATCCTAGGAGAAGCATAGAGTGCCTGATGAACTATGGAATGAGGTTGGTGACACTGTACAGGAGACAGGGATCAAGATCATCCCCATGGAAAAGAAACGCAAAAAAGCAAAATGGCTGTCTGCGGAGGCCTTACAAATAGCTGTGAAAAGAAGAGAAGCAAAAAGCAAAGGAGAAAAGGAAAGATTTAAGCATCTGAATGCAGAGTTCCATGGAATAGCAAGAGATAAGAAAGCCTTCTTCAGCGATCAATGCAAAGAAATAGAGGAAAACAACAGAATGGGAAAGACTAGAGATCTCTTCAAGAAAATTAGAGATACCAAGGGAACATTTCATGCAAAGAGGGGCTCGATAAAGGACAGAAATGGTATGGACCTAACAGAAGCAGAAGATATTAAGAAGGGGTGGCAAGAATACATGGAAGAACTGTACAAAACAGATCTTCATGACCCAGATAATCACGATGGTGCGATCACTAATCCAGAGCCAGACATCTTGGAATGTGAAGTCAAGTGGGCCTTAGAAAGCATCACTACGAACAAAGCTAGTGGAGGTGATGGAATTCCAGTTGAGCTGTTTCAAATCCTGAAAGATGATGCTGTGAAAGTGCTGCACTCAATTTGCCAGCACATTTGGAAAACTCAGCAGTGGCCACAGGACTGGAAAAGGTCAGTTTTCATTCCAATCCCAAAGAAAGGCAATGCCAAAGAATGCTCAAACTACCGCACAATTGCACTCATCTCACATGCTAGTAAAGTAATGCTCAAAATTCTCCAAGCCAGGCTTCAGCAATACGTGAACCGTGACCTCCCTGATGTTCAAGCTGGTTTTAGAAAAGGCAGAGGAACCAGAGATCAAATTGCCAACATCCGCTGGATCATGGAAAAAGCAAGAGAGTTCCAGAAAAGCATCTATTTCTGCTTTATTGACTATGCCAAAGCCTTTGACTGTGTGGATCACAATAAACTGTGGAAAATTCTGAAAGAGATGGGAATACCAGACCACTTGACTTGCCTCTTGAGAAATCTGTATGCAGGTCAGGAAGCAACAGTTAGAACTGGACGTGGAATAACAGACTGGTTCCATATAGGAAAAAGAGTACGTCAAGGCTGTATATTATCACCCTGCTTATTTAACTTATATACAGAGTACATCATGAGAAACGTTGGACTGGAAGAAACACAATCTGGAATCAAGATTGCCGGGAGAAATATCAATAACCTCAGATATGCAGAAGACACCACCCTTATGGCAGAAACTGAAGAGGAGCTAAAAAGCCTCTTGATGAAAGTGAAAGAGGAGAACGAAAAAGCTGGCTTAAAGCTCAACATTCAGAAAACGAAGATCATGGCATAGGGTCCCATCACTTCATGGGAAATAGATGGGGAAACAGTAGAAACAGTGTCAGACTTTATTTTTGGGGGCTCCAAAATCACTGCAGATGGTGACTGCAGCCATGAAATTAAAAGACGCTTACTCCTTGGAAGAAAAGTTATGACCAACCTAGATAGTGTATTCAAAAGCAGAGACATTACTTTGCCGACTAAGGTCTGTCTAGTCAAGGCTATGGTTTTTCCTGTGGTCATGTATGGATGTGAGAGTTGGACCGTGAAGAAGGCTGAGCACCGAAGAATTGATGCTTTTGAACTGTGGTTTTGGAGAAGACTCTTGAGAGTCTCTTGGAATGCAAGGAGATCTAACCAGTCCATTCTGAAGATCAACCCTGGGATTTCTTTGGAAGGAATGATGCTGAAGCTGAAGCTCCGGTACTTTGGCCAACTCATGCGAAGAGTTGACTCATTGGAAAAGACTCTGATGCTGGGAGGGATTAGGGGCAGGAGGAGAAGGGGACAACCGAGGATGAGATGGCTGGATGGCATCACGGACTCAATGGACGTGAGTCTGAGTGAACTCCGGCAGATTGTGATGGACAGGGAGGCCTGGGGTGCTGCAATTCATGGGGTAGCAAAGAGTCGGGCACAACTGAGCGACTGAATTGAACTCAACTGAGGAGAAGGATTACTGGGCAATAATAGACGTGTATGTTTAACAACCTAAGAAACTTCCACACTGTTTCCCAAAGTGGTTATATTATTTTATAACCCCTTGAACAATACATGAGTTCCATCTGGTCTGCACCCTAACCTACATTTAGTGTGGCCAGTCTTTTTAATTTTAGCCATTCTGATAGATATGAAGTTTTATCTATCTTTTAACACATCAAATGGTCACAGTGCTTTACACATTTAACCAAGGGAAATGAAAGTGAAATGAAAGAGAAAGAGAAATCCAAGTTAACACAAAGAGATGTATAAGGATCTATATGGCAGCTTCACTCAGAATGGTAAAAATCTGGAATAGCACAGATATCCATCAACATGAGAATGGTTTAACAAACTGTAGTATATTCTTACAAGCGAATATTATTCTGTAATAAAAAGTACTAATCACACAATAACACGGATGAATCTCAAAAACATGGTAAATGACAGAAATGTACATAAAAGAATAATACTGGAATATAGCATAAATAGAATATTACATGATTCTATTTACATGAATTTTCAGAAAAGAAAATGCTAGTTTATGATAAAAAAAAAAACAACCCTGAACAGTGGTTACCTCTGGGGATAGATGGGAGTGGTGTGACTTATAGAAACAGGCATAAGAGAATTTTCTGGGAGGATGGTGTATTTCATATCTTGATAGGGGTTTGGGTTTTAACAGGTGTATAAATTTGTCATAATGCATCAAATGGAACACTTAAGATTTATGCATTTCACTGTAAGTGACTTTTTACCTCAAAAATGTAAATAAACATTAAATCCTAGTTAATTACATGCATGCTAAAGTGTTTAGGAATAAAACATAACAATGTACACAAATTAATTTAAAATATATAAAAGTAAGATAAATGGGTGATGGATGGATAGAAATGTTTTAAAATAAAATAAAATGTTATTAAATAAAATGTTAAATGTAGATTCCAGGTGGTGGGGGTATGAAGCCCACTTTTTCTATCAACTTTCTTTATATTTCAAAAATTCTGTAATAATATTTTGGTAAAAAGAGGAGGAGAGAGGAGAGAGGATAACGAAGGTATAACAAGTTGGTTAAAACCTTGTTTTTAAAGTATGATCAACTAATATTGTTTGGACAATAAATCAATATGAGACAGGAAACTGCTGTGCTTTCTTATATGCCAAGGGTTTTAAAACTGTGTATGTACTTTAGCTAAAAATAACTGAATTTAAAGAAGAAGTTTTAATCAAATAATGCCATTTGCAGCTACATGGGTGGACCTAGAGATTATCATACTAAGTGAAACAAGTCAGGCAGAGAAAGATATCACATGGTATCTCTTATATGTGGAATCTATAAAACAAAGATAATTTGAACTTTTAAAAAAAATTTACAAAACAGAAACAGACTACAGACATTGAAAACAAATTTATGGTTACCAAAGGGAGAAAGGTAGGGGAGAGATAAATTAGAATTAGGGATTAACAGATACACACTACTATATAGAAAATGGATAAATAACAAGGATCTCTGGCATAGCACAGGGACTGATAGTATCCTGTAACCACCTATAATGGAAAAGAATTTGGGAAAGTATATATATCCGAATCACTTTGCTGTATACCTGAAATTAACACAATATCAACTATATTCCAATTAAAATATTTTTTAAAAGTTTTAAAAAACCACGAAATTGTCAATTAGACATTGCACTTCCACCAATAATGTGTCTCTAAATCCCTGCATCTTTACTAATAATGGAGAAGATCTATTTATCTTATCTAGTCTGCTGTGTGAAAAATGGGGTTTTAATTTGCACTTTCTTAATTACAGATGATGCTCAGTATCCTTTCACATGCTAGAATTTATTTGTATTATATTTCTATAAACTGCTTATTCATACCCATTTTTCTGCTGGGTTGTTGTCTACTTTTGTTATTGATCATTAAAAGCTCATTTTGTCTATCTATGTCAGTCCTCTTCCTACCATTTGTTACATGTATTTTACCCATTTATCATGTCTTGATTTCATCTGCAACATTTTTTTGCTAGCAGAAATTCTTGATTTTTATATAGTAAAAACTATTAATCATTTCCTTTGTAACTTACAGGTTTGTATTATGCTTAAAAGGTCTTTGGTATTCCAAGATTACCCCCAAATTCTCCCATATTTCTTTTGTGACTTTACCCATTGCAAAAGGATTCCATGAATTATTTTTGTAAGCTAGAAATGTGCCTAACAATGAGTGTAGGGAAGTGAACACCACCCCACATAAACAATTACTAGGACTATAAACTGCTACAAACATTTAAGAAGCTGATATGATCACATATGTTATAAAATGAAAACATACATACCACATGGCCTAACAATTTCACTTTTAGGAACCAATCTATCCTATAGAAATAAGAACATGAGTGAGTATACAAAGATAAACAAACCAACACGTTCACTGAGGTTCTCCTGCCAAAGAAGAAACAACTAGCAGGCCAACAATCAGTGTAGCAGTGGTTAAGTCAGTTACGGTGCAATCAGGCTCTGGCACATCCATAACCAAGATCATATGTGTTGACTTGGAAAGCTAGCAGTATATCAAGGACAAGAGCAAGGAGCATCATGCAGAATAAAAATGGTAACTATAAAACCATGCATGCATGTGAATGTGTACACAAGTGGAGTAAAACACGAGGAAGGGTGCATACCAAACTGTCAGTACTAGCTACCTCAATGGAATAGGCATGGTAGTGCTATAAAATTATACTTCTTCTGTAATTAGAACTAAATAAAAATATTATTTTTTAAGAGTAATTCAATAAAAATATTGATGCTCAGAGCATGCACGATCAAGTCTGATTTAAAAAAAAAAAACTGCAGAATGGAATTTATATTAGGTAAAGAGCAAAAGGACAATTAAACTTCCAGACTCTCCTGAGGACGACTTTTTCTCTGAACAGTCAGCCTCTCTGGACCAATGAGAATCTTGTGTGTGTGTTCAGTCGTGTCAGACTGTTTGTGACCCCGTGAACTGTAGGCCACCAGGTTCCTCTGTCCATAGGATTTCCCAGGCAAGAATACTGGGGTGGGTTGCCATTTCCTTCTCCAGAGGATCTTACTGACCCAGGGATTAAACCCGAGTCTCTTGTCTCCTGCATTGGCAGGTGGGTTCTTTACCACCAGCCCTGCCTGGGAAGCCCCAATGAGAACTTTCTCTGATTAGATACAGAGGCACCTTTTCCCACTGCAAGGGGGGTCTGGAATGAGTCTCCAGTTTTAAACCTGGTCTGAATTTCAAAGGATACTATAACTGCAGAATTTCAGCCTTTCCTTTCCCATTCCCCTAGAAGAGAGTCTTAGCTGGTCTTCCTCTAGCTAAGTTCTCTTAATTATAAGCAAAATTTCATATAAAACATTTTAATGGGGAGAGAATTCCCTGTTTTACTCATATCTTCCAAACCCTGTCTTCTCCATCAAAAAAATAAAATATTTTTAAACTAAATACAGATAGCTATGAATCCAATTCACAGTATCTGTACCAATTTGGGCACATCTTTTATTTTTGGTGTCAATTCACTGAGGTTTATGTTGTCAACAAAATGATACATAATATCTGCTTTTCGCCCTTAAATTCTATTTTATATGATACAAATCACTGCCACTTCTTGTTTTATTCAAATATGGTATCTTCTCAATTTGGAGCTAATTTTTGTCTTCTACTATTTCGTGTTAGATTGGTCTCTTATAAACATTGCATTACTTTATTGATACAAATGGTGACCATTTCTGTTTGTAATATAATGTCTGGCTTTTTATGCTTCTGTTTTTTCTCTTCAACTTTACTTTTACTACATGAATTATAACTCAAATACCTCATTTTTAATTTAAAAAGTACTTCCTATATTTCAAGAACACTATTAAAATAGTATTTGCTGCTAAGTCACTTCAGTCATGTCCAACTCTGTGCAACCCCATAGACAGCAGCCCACCAGGCTCCTCTGTCCCTGGGATTCTCCAGGCAAGAACACTGGAGTGGGTTGCCATTTCCTTCTCCAATGCATGAAAGTGAAAAGTAAAAGTGAAGTCGCTCAATTGTGTCCGACTCTTAGTGACCTCATGGAGTGCAGCCTACCAGGCTCCTCCATCCATGGGATTTTCCAGGCAAGAGTACTGGAGTGGGGTGCCATTGCCTTCTCCAAAATAATATTTAACCAATAATATTAAGATGATATTCATCTATTTTAATTTGAAAAAAAAAAAGGTATTTAGTGTTCTCTTGTCTCTTCTTCCCTTTCCCAATCTTTATTAATCTTTCCTCCATCTTTTCTCTATTTGTTTTACTGTCTGGTCTACTAAATTAGCTGCTAATCACTTTTCTTGTTATAGTGACTATAACTGTCCAAGGCAGACACCTTCAGTGAAGGAGTAGGAAGAAGGCAAATCACATATCAAACAGGAGATACACTACCCGAGTGTCAGTTTCAGTTGAAGATGCAAGACATAGATAATACATGCAAAATGAGGTGAGTAAGAACCTTGTAAACTTTAGCTTCAGCACAGTAAGAAAACAAAACAAAGAAAGGCTGGAGAAGTCAAAAGAAGAGGTGGAGATTAGGAGAGGATTTTTGGAAAAAGCTCTTTTACCCCAAGTGCCTTGACCTAGGGAAAGATGTTTCAACAAGACCCTTGGAGATCTTAAGATAAATCTTCTAGAGCTTGGGTGTCACAGGAGACTGGTGTTTGACTCAAGTTTGAGAAAGCCTGAGGAAGACTACAGAACTTCCTGGTGAGCCCGTCTGATGGCAGAATGAAATGGTTGATGACTGCACTGAGACTGGTGTGTACTTCAAGAGTTCCTTGTGGTAAGAATGCAGGTCTTCCATGGACCATTAGGTAGAGACAGTATGAGAGATGTCTTAAATTCTATCCAAGAGGGCCATCTGAGGTGAGGGGACCACAGCAGGAAGAAGGTGGAAATGTACCATGACAAACCCAGGGTGGAGGGACTGGATTAAGTGACTATTCACAGGAAATATTAATACATTTGCCTGTATCAAGAGAAGTGAAGATGAGATAATCCCAGGATTACTGGTGGTAGGCTGCTTCTAAATCAGTTCCTAGTAATCCCCATTTCCTGGTATTCATGGCCCTGTATAATCCCCTTTTTGAGTGTGGGCTAGATCTAGCCACTTAATTCCAATGAATGGAATATGGCACAAGAGATGGGATGTCATTTCCAAGACCACGTTACGAAAGTCAATCACTTTCAGCTTGCTGACTCTTCCTCTCTTGGTTGCTTGTTCTGAGGAAGCTGGCTGCTGTATCTTGAGTTGCTCTCTGGAGAAGCCCATGTGGCAAGGAATCCAGGGATGGCTCTGGCCAACAGCTCATGAAGAAATAAGGCCAATAACTCGCAAGGAACTGAAGCCTGCCAACAACTACTGGAATGAGCTTGGAAGCAAATCCACTCCCTAGACAAGCCTAATGACTGTGATAGATACAGAGGCAGAGGGTCCAGGTAAGTCACACCTAGATTCCTGATCCACAGAAACTTTAATGTTCACTGTTTTAAACCAGTAAGTTTTTGAGTAATTTGTTATGTAGCCAAAGGTAAAACAGAATAGCTCTGAAGAAAGCACAAAAGAATTCATGAGCTAAAATAATCAGCTCTAAAATGTTGCCCAGGCCAGAAAGCACCAACACCAGCTCATGATAATAAGAACTGTCCTATCACCTTCTATCCCATTTCAATCCTAGAGGGCTGAAGAATGTTGGATAAGCAGTCAATATACTAGGTAAGGTCAACAAAATTAGTTGACCCCTCCTCTTACTAGAGTACACCAACCTTTAGGAGGCACAAGCTTCTTTGGAAGGAAGAAAATTTGGCTTTAAATAAAGTTTGAAGTTTCAAATAATTATACAGAATTGACCACATTAATTCTTGTATTTAGCTTGCTTCTGTACTAGGACTGCTTTGAGGACTTCTCATTAGCAGAGAGTGATCATCCAAAGGGACAGGAGCAATGTGAGCATCACAGAATGGGTTTGGACACAGAGTAGAGGCAAAATAGTTTCAAAAAAGTGAAAGGAGGAACAAAAGAAAAGTAGCTGAATCATAGGGAGAAACAACAAAAGTGGGGGCAAGTCAAGATGAGTAATAAATCTAGAAAAATGGTACAGATGATCTCAACTGCATAGCAAAAAGAGACACAGACATAGAGAACAAACATGGACCAAGCAGGAAAGGGGGGAAGTGAGATGAATCGGGAGAGTGGGGTTGACATACACACACTACTATGTATATAACGGATAACTAATGAGAACCTACTCATATCACAGGGAACTCTACTGGTGCTCTGACGTGACCTAAACGGGAAGGAAATTAAAAAAGCAGAGATATATGTAAATATATAGCTGATTCATTTTGCTGTACAGCAGAAACTGACACAGCAGTGTCAAGCAATTATACTCCAATAAAAGTAAAACAATACATTTTAAAAAGAGGAAAAAAAGGCAAGAACTAAATAATGCATGAAGACAAGACAAAAGAAAATCAGCCAGGCCAGAATCCAACATTTTGTAAAATGACAGTTTCCAAACCCACAGGTCTCCACAGTGCTCTGAGAAGTTTGCATTACTAATGAGAGTCATGATACCTGCTTCAATTTCATTTTAAAAGTCAACAGATATAATAATTTAAATACTTTCTGTCTACAACTGAACAATATGAGAGTCCCTCCATATCCACTGAGCGAGTATGTGTAGCCAACAGTAGACAAGAGTGTTCATGATTCAAACATTCAGTTAGGTTTACCCCTCAACTGAACACAGCTAGCTGCTTCTGGATTTGATCACTGACCTGTTCTAATTTTGAGTATCATATTATTTAGTTTATTCCCCAAAAATGGTTGGTTAAGACAGCAAAATAAATATGGATACTGAAGCAGAATTTAGTGAAGAGCACAAAATGATAATAATCTTATGTTTATTTCAAAATTATCTTTATGCTCTCTGAAAACTGAATTTATCTGATCAATATCAAGTTTCTCCATCTGAATCAGTATCGAAGAGGGAAAAACAATGATGGCAAGTACATTCTAGTTTAGCATTTTATTTTTAAAAAATAATTACATTTTAGATGACCATTTTTGTGACTATCTTTTCATGTCTTATATACATGCACATATATTTTGGGCTCCCCTGGTGGCTCAGATGGTAAAGAATCTGCGTGCAATGCAGGGGAGACCCAGGATTGATCCCTGGGTTGGGAAGATCCCCTGGAGAAGGGAATGGCTACCCACTCCAGTACTCTTGCCTGGAAAATCCCATGGACAGAGGAGCCTGGCGGGCTACCGTCCATGTGTTCACAAATAGTTGGACATGACTGAGTGATTAACGCTTTCACTTTTCACATATATTTTACATAAGTGGGATATGTCACAAAAGCTGTTTTATCAGGGAGATTCTTTTTTTCTTTTAAATAGAGATGTGTGTGTGTGTTAGTTTACTGAGTGGTAGATAAGAAGTTTACCTCTACAACTACCTCAGATCTACTTATCTCCAGGTCATAATTACAGCTGGAACCTCCATATCCATGGTTCCTCATCTGCTGATTCAGTCAATCAAGGAATGACAATTATTTGAGAAAAAAAAAATCCAGAAAATTCCAAAAAGTAAAACCTGAATTTGCCAAATGCTGGTAATTATACAACATTTACATTGTATTATATATTACTAGTAAGCTAGAGATGATTTAAAATGTATGGGAGGGTGTGTGTGGGTTTTATATAAAGGACTTGGGTGTCCACAGATTTTGGTATCTTTGGGGGTACTGGAACCAATCCCCCCGAGAGTCTTGAGGCATGATTACTCATAGCAAAGTATGCGTTTCTCCATGTTCATATACAAATATTTTATACACAGGCAGAAGTTTTTTTTGGGGGGGGGGCTGCTATGTTTCACATACACATGCTCACCAAATGAATATTTTATCAAATTCTCTGCATTATTAAAAGTCCTTAAAGTCAACTGGCATAGATTTAACTCATTTATTTTTAATGACTGCATAATAATCCAGTGATTGGATAACCTATAATTTATCCAACTTTTCCTTCAGGAATGGGTATTTACCTTATTTTTAGCATTTTTGCCCTTAAAAAAAGCTAGAGTAAACATACGTAAGATTTTTATGCACTGGTGCTTCTATTTCCACGAGACAGATTTCCAAAAAAGAGACTGCTGGATCATACAGTAAAGGTATTTTTCATTTTAATAGGTATTGCCAGACTGCTTTCAAAGAGGGCTATAATATTCACATTTCCACCAACGTATAAAAACGACCTCCCTTCCAATCTTTTACAGCATTAGGTACTATTGCTCTTTTAAATTTGCATTTCCCTGATTAATGGTAAGGTTAAGCATCTTTTCATAGGTTTATTGGCTATTAGGATTTGCCCTTCAGTGATTTGCCTATTCATATCATTTTTGCATTTCTCTATAGGTTTCTGTCTTTTTACTATTCATCTGTAATATATTAACCTGATATCTATAATTTCTACTGCAAATATATTTCTTCACTATAGAACACATTTATTGAAATGTTTTCTTCTCTTCTCAGGACATTACACTCTCCTGGTATTTTTTTCCTCTCTCACCATCCACTTCTTTTCACAGCTCCTCTTCTCTACCTACACTTACTCCCTTGGTGATTTCATCCAGTTCCATGAATGCCACTGATACACTGATGGACTCATATTTCTAACCCCAAACTTCAGACCTCCCTTTTGAGTGTCAGACTCACATACTCCAGTGTCTCACAGGCATTTCAAATTTAATAGGTCTAAAAACAAACTCTTAATCTTATGGCCCAACTCATTTATCTTTCAGTATGCTCAATGCAAGTAAATGACATCACTGTTCAACCAGCTGCTCCTATTAGGAAACTGAAGTCATTATTGATTTACTGCTCCCCCATACAGATATATCTCATTAAACACTAATTCCTTTCCATCACACCCCCTCAAATATATCACCAAACTTGCCATTTCTTCCTGTATTCACTTCTGTCCCCTCTGATCTACTCTACTGTCATCTAATGCCTACACTTCTACACAAGGCTCTTAACTGGGCCCTTTGCATCCACCTCCCTACCTGCCACCTCTGCTCCCAACAGTGGATCCTGAATATAAGTCAGATCATGTTATTCTGCTCAAAACACTCCAATGACTTTCATTATTTTTTAAAATTCTAAACTCATTGCTAAAGCTCTAAGAACCCTGGTATAAATTTTGTCAACCTCCTTGAACTCATCTCCTGCATTTCTGCCCCTGGTCCTAGCTCATACCTTATTAGTCGCATTTGTCTTCTGGCTCTTCTCTGAACATGCCAAGTGTATTCCAACTTCTACCCCCAGAGAGCTGTATGACTTCCTCCTCTAGAAATTCTGACTCTGCTCAAATGTCACATTTTCAGAAAACCCTTCCTTGATTGTGCAGAAACACACACCCACACAGCAGCACATCATATGCTCTCCTCTTTCCTTGCTTCATCTTTTTCCATATCTCTTACAGTTACATTAAACTACAGACTGCTGTGCTTGCTTGCTTATTCGTTGTCTGTTCAGCTCTAACCTAAAACAAGCTTTATGGGACAGAAAACGGCTCCATCCTCATTCACTACTAAATCCCTGGCTCCCAAAACACTGCCTGGCACACAGCAGGAATTCAGTAAAATTTTTTTTCCACAAATGGGTAAATGTTGCTTACCCAAAAAGTAAAACTGCTTTATTATTTTTTTGACACTGATAATTACAAAGCTAGCCTAATTACATTGAAAGGAACCAATATATAGCTATAGTTCATTTATTTTTAATGCTTAATATTTTTACAACAATATACCATAATTTAATTTTCCATTCTCTATCAAGGACATCAGGGTTACTTCCAAGTTTTTTTTGCTATTATGGATCAGGCTGGTGTGAATATTCTTCTACACATCTTCTAGTACACATATGTGAGTTTCTGTAGGGTTACAGATGCTGAGTCAGAAAGTTGCAAGATTCAACTTCACAACATAAAGCTAATTTGTTTTCCAAAGTGACTGACGAATTTATACTCTAGTGGTGTATCAGAATTCCTATTGGGATAAACAAGGTCTTACTGCATAGCACAGGGAACTATATCCAATCTTCTGGGAATAAACCATATGGAAAAGAATTTTTAAAAAGAACATGTATATGTGTATAACAGAGTCACTTTGCTGCACAGCACAGATTGGCACAACTTTGTAAACCCACCATATGTCAAAAAATATATATTAAAAAAAGTCATGCAGTCTAATAAAACACAGATAATGACCAAAAAAAAAAAAAAAAAAAAGAATTCCTGTTGATCCATAACCCCTCCAATATACGATGTTGGAAAATCTCTTTAATTTTTGGCATACATTATTATCTTGCCTTATTACTAAAAAGGTTGAGCATCTTTCATGGTATTTACAAGGCCTTATATATGTATTTTTTATGAAATGGCTATTCATGTCTTTTTGCCTATTTTTCTATCCAGCTATTTGTCTTTTTCTTATTGATTCATTCTGTACTCTAAAGCTTTTTTGGTTCTGTGTGTAGCAAGCAACTTCCTCCAGGTTGCAGCTTCAAGTTCATTAAAGGATTTTTGAATTGAACAGAAGCAGTTGATTTTAATGTACTAAAATTTATCAATTTTTCCTTCCAAGGCTAGTTTTTTCCTATGTTGTCACAGAAAATTCTTCCCTATCCCAGGGATATAAAAACTGTATATTCCTCTCATATGCTCTAAAAGCATTTTCACACTTCTATCTATGTGGAAATGATTTTTGTACACAGTGTGAAATAGGGACCCAACTTCACATGGATCCTATATAATAAACTCATGTGGATAACTAATGCTAGCATTGTTTAAAAATACTCTCCATGTTCCCCCTTCCCCACCTGCAATGCCACCCTTGTCACAGCATGATTCCATATATCCGGACCAGTTTCTGGGTAACCATTCTGTTCTACTAGCCAATACAACTCTCACTGAGGCAAAAACACTGTCTTAATTTACTATTAATTACTATTTGAGCAAATCTACAGTTTGATATTTGATAGGACAAGTTCCACCATCTTATTTTTACTGTTCATAAATGTCTTGTCTTGTCAGAAATATCTGCCCTTCCTCATACATTTCAAAGGACAATAAAATGAAAATATAATTTAAAAACAAACACTCATTTACAACAGCAACAAAAAGTGTAAGTTACCTCAGCGAATTATAAAATGATTTTAAAACATTTAAGAAAGCCCAAATAAATGAAGAAACAGACATTTATGTATTAGAAACCTTAATATTATAAGATGCAGATTTTTCCCATATTAGACCATAAATACAATTCAAATTCAATAAAGATCCCATCATAGTTTATTGTGTATCATGGTAAGCTAATATACTGTTTGCACCTCACTCCTTGATAGGAAGCATACAGAATTATAAATTTAATATAAGATATAAAACTTTTACCCAAATATGTAGTATAATCTAAAATGCCATCAGCCTGATCTATTTTCAATGTTCAGTTCAGTTCAGTTCAGTCGCTCAGTCGTGTCCAACTCTTTGCAACCCCATGAATCACAGCACGCCAGGCCTCCCTGTCCATCACCAACTCCCGGAGTTCACTCAGACTCACGTCCATTGAGTCCATGATGCCATCCAGCCATCTCATCCTCTGTCGTCCCCTTCTCCTCCTGCCCCCAATCCCTCCCAGCATCAGAGTCTTTTCCAATGAGTCAACTCTTCACATGAGGTGGCCAAAGTACTGGAGTTTCAGCTTTAGCATCATTCCTTCCAAATTATCCCAGGGCTGATCTCCTTCAGAATGGACTGTTTGGATCTCCTTGCAGTCCAAGGGACTCTCAAGAGTCTTCTCCAACATCACAGTTCAAAAGCATCAATTCTTCGGCGCTCAGCTTTCTTCACAGTCCAACTCTCACATCCATACATGACCACTGGAAAAACCATAGCCTTGACTAGATGGACCTTTGTTGGCAAAGTAATGTCTCTGCTTTTTAATATGCTACCTAGGTTGGTCATAACTTTTCTTCCAAGGAGTAAGCTTTTCAATGTTAGGTCTTTCTTAATTAAAATCGAGAAATTTTCCTTTATTATACTTCAGATAATTAATTTTGAATTATCTGTCCTGTCTTCTAGGGTTCATGTTGTTGCCAAGCTGATGCTCTCAAAAAGGAAGAAATTCTAACACATGCTACAACGTGGATGAACTCTGAGGACATTATGCTAAGAGAAATAATCCAGTCACAAAAAAGACATATATTATAGGATTCCACTTATACGAGGTATACAGAAGTCAAATTCAAAGACAGAAAGTAAAATGGTGGCTGATAAGAGGTCTGGGTGTAGAAGAGAATGGGGAGTTACTGTTTAATGGGTACAGAGTTTCAGTTTTCCAATATGAAAAAGTTCTGAAGATGGATGATGGTGATGGTTACACAACAGTGTGAATGTACTTAATACCACTGAATTGTACACTTAAAATCAGTAAATTTTGTTATGTGTATTTTAACACAATTAAAAAAGAAGAAATTACAATTAGCACATAAATGGCAACCCACTCTAGTATTCTTGCCTGGAGAATCCCATGGATGGAGAAGCCTGGTAGGCTACAGTCCACGGGGTCCCAAAGAGTCGGACACGACTGAGCGACTTCACTTTCAGCTCATCCCAAGACTGGTTTAAACCCTTTTCTTACTGGTGTGTTAAATTTTCCAAATCACATAAGGGTTTCTGAATAACTCTCAAATTGGTTAGAGTGAATTCTGTATTTTCTTTCACTTCTCTCTCTCATCCTATTTGGGTGAGTAAAGAGGGCAATGGACTGTACTGCAGTTCTTTCTATTAACTTGCTCTGTAACTCTAAGCAAGTCACTTGGTCCAAACTTGAAGGCATTTTAATTTTCTCATCCAATCCCTCAAAATAACAACACTGGAAGTCCTCTTAAATTGCACATCTCAGAGGTACTATCACTTTTCATTAAAGCTTTCAAAACTGACTGCAGAGAGGCAGGAAGCAATCACACCAAATGTAAAGGAAGGCCCATCCAACCTGGACTAGGCCTGGGGGTGAGGCAAGACGTATTGGAGAGAAGTAGATGAAACAGAGAAATATTTTACATAAGGAAGGTCCATTCAAGATGCAGTATTCCCCTGCTCTGTAAGAGTTAGACTGTTCTATTCTAAGTTCTTTTGCAAATAATAGGACAATAAATATTGAGAATAAATAAAACCTATTTAGAATAAATAATTCTAGAAACTACATTTCAATGTCCTGTGACAGAGAAGGGGGCTGAAACCCAGGAAATGTCAACAAAAATGTCTCCATCCATTCTCTTTTTCATGTTCCTTCTGGGTTGGTCAGTTTTATTACTTGTTCATTTAGTCTAGCTGCCCTGTTGACAGGAAAATCTTCTCATCCCTCTCTACACACATCTCATTCTTTTCCTTTATAAGTCTATGGTTCTCTTCCTTAACCTATCTCAAGCTCTTTAAAGGTAAGGTTACATCTGACTCCTTTTCATAAAGCTAAGTCATCAAGTCTGTCAGGGAGACTAACCCAAAGTTAACCCCCAGATAAAATCTTGAGGAAGACTGCCAACAAAGAGGAGGAATCGGGGGAAACTCCCCAGGGGTGGTCAAAAAACAGTAAGATACATATATACTGTTTACACAATTTACATCTTAAAGCAGGAAAGAAAACTTATGAGTTGGATAAAGCCACATAGCCAGGAACTTCCCTAGTAGTCCAGTTGTTAAGACTGTGTTTCCACTGCCCACTGCAGGGTGCATGGGCTGTATCTTTGGTTGGGGAACTAAGGTCTGTGAAGTGCACGACCTCCCAAAAGAAAAAGACACAACAGCCAAATACATACCAAAAATAAAGCAGGTTACGGGTACCATAACTTATGAGGTTAAAAAAAAAGCATGAAATAGTAGAGAGTGGATCTTTATATTTTGACAAAGGTACACTACACTGGAGTTATAAGTCATAAACATTTTTGTGCCAAGTGAGGCCCTGAAATTTACTCAATAGTCAAGAATGCTGTGAGAGTTGTGTGGAAATATAGTCGATACAGTAGCTATGCCTCTGCATCTCTAAATACTGGCTCCTACAGAACTCTTCTTTTTAGGGATATGAAGAACATTTTTGAAAAGTTGATCAAAATTAAAAGAAAACTTAAACCAAAAAATAGTTTAAAAGACTCCATACTCTGATAACAGGGTAATTATAGTAAACAATTTTAAACATTGTACAAAAACTTGTAACCAATGATAATTTCTAAAATTATCTTCTAAAACATCTCTTAGGTCAAAAAAGAAAGTCATAATTAAAATCTACTCTGAAAATGATTATAAAATACCAATTATCCAAATCTAAATGTTGAAGCCAAATCTGACCTTAGGAAAACTCCTAGCTTCAAAATTTTTCATTTTCAAAACAATATAAGAATTTATTTCATAAAATTTGAAAGGAAAATATACTTGGGAAAGGTAGTGAAGATGGAATCAGAAATTCCATCATGAAATTTTTCATGATATAGGGAAAAAAACAAGAAAACTGGTTAACCCAAATAAGGGGGGGATAAACACCAAGAGTTCAAGTTCTGGTTAAAAAAAAATGACAGTAAGGCTGACACATCTTTGACAAATCTAATTAAATACAAACTTTTAAAAATATAAAATTAATAATGAGATGTAACTATAGTGACTGACTTTAAAAATTATAACAGGACGGTGTGTGTGTGTGTGTGTGTGTGTGTGTGTGTGTGTGTGTGTGTGTGTGTGTGTGTGTGTGTGTGTGTGTGTGTGTGTATAGTATGAAAATAGACACTATTCTAGGGAAATACAAATGGCTAGAATTTACTCAAGAAGAATGGAACATGCAAATAAAGCAACAACCATGAAATGATTTAAAAGATGCCCGAAAAAAATCCTCAAAAAGTCTCCAGGCCTGAAGTGGTTTTAAGATTTTTTTAATCATTGATAACTGCTGGCTAAATATAAATTATTTTAGAGCATCTAAAAATTGAAGAGCTTACCACATATTTTACCAAATCAGCAAAGCTAGAAAAGAAATCAGACAAAAGACTTATTATAACACAACAGAAAGGAGAACAGACAATTCAACAATAATAGATGGAGACTTTAAAACTCTGCTTTAAATAATGGATAGAACAATTAAACTCGGCAGAAGATTACAAAGGAAACAGAAGACAGTATAAACCAACTAACAGACATCTACAGAACACTCCACTCAATAGCAACAGAATACACATTCTTCTCAAGTGTACATGAATATTCTACAGAATAGAATACACATTAGGTCATAAAACATGCTTCAATGAACTTAAGAGCACTTAAGTCATACAAAGTATGTACTCTGACCACAGTGTAATGAAATTGGACATCATTATTTCAATGAAATTTGGAAAATTCACAGCTATGTAGAAATTAGACAACATGCTCCTAGATAACCAATTGGCAAAGGAGAGTAAAGTAAAATCAAATCACAAGTAAAATTAAAAATACCTGTAGATAAATGAAAACACAAGCAAAATATACCAAAACTTATGGGACGCACTGAAAGCAGTGCTTAGAGAGAAATTAGTAACCGTGTACACCTGTAATAAAAAAGATCACAAATCAACAGCCTAACCTTCTACCTTAAGAAACTGGAAAAAGAATAGCATATTAACTCAAAGTAAATAAAAGATCAGAGCGAAAATAAGCAAAATAGACAAGACAAAAATACAGGAAGTCAATAAAACCAAAAGTTTATTCTTTGAAAAGATCAATAAAACTGATAAACTTTATGCAAGATTGACTAAAAAAAAGGAAAGATTCAAATTACTAAAATCAGGAACAAAAAGAGAACATTACTACTGACCTTAGAGAAATAAGGCTTCCCTTGTGGCCCAGACCTGGAGAAGGAAATGGCACCCCACTCCAGTACTCTTGCCTGGAAAATCCCATGGACAGAGGAGCCTGGTGGGCTGCAGTCCATAGGGTCGCAAAGAGTTGGACACGACTGAGCAACTTCAGTTTCAGTTTTCAGTTAGAGAAATAAAAAAGACTATCAGGGAATAGTATGGATAATTGTATACCAACAAATCAGATAACCTACATAAAATGAACAAATCCTAGAAAGGCACAAACTACTGAAACTCACTTAAGTAGAAATGGGAAATTTGAGTAGAACTATAATAAGAGATTGAATTAGTAACAAAAACATTACCAGAAGTAATAATAAAAAAGAAAACTACCACAAAGAATCTAAAAAAACCCAACTCACAGACACAAGAGTAGAATGATGGCTGCCAGGGACTGGAGGGGGAGAAATTGGTAGATGTTGGTCAAAGGACACAAACTTCCAGCTATGAGATTAGAGTTTTGGGGATCTAACATACAGCACGATGAGTATAGTTAACAATACTGTATAGACTTGAAAGTAGCTGAGAGGAAATCTTAGATATTCTTACTACAAAAAGAAATGGTTATTATGTAGGTGACAGAAGGGCTAAACAATGCTACTGGGGCAATCACTTTATAATATGTAAGGGAATCAAGTCAATACTGCAAGCCTTAAATTTACACAATGTTTTATGTCAGTAACATCTTAATAAAGCTGTTCTTAAAAAAACACTAACCACAAAGGAAAATTCAAGTCCAGAAAACTTCACTGGTTAAAAACCTACCAACATTGAAAGAAGAATACTAATCCTTCACAAACTCTTTCAAAGAACAAGAGGAGGGAACACTCCCCAGTTCATTTTTTAAGGACTGTTAATCGTGATACCAAGATCCCAGAAATAAACATTACAAGAAAATAGAAATATAGTCCATCATGTATGACTATAGATGCAAACTTCTACAACAAAAAGACAGACCTTTCTCAACTTATGATGGGGTTACATCCCAATAAACCCATCATAAACTGAAATTATCGTTAAGACAGAACTGCATTTAATACACCTAACATTTCAAATATCAGAGCTTAGCCTATCCTCTTTAAATGTGCTCAGAACACTTACATTAGCCTATCGTTGGGCAAAATAATTTAACACAAAGCCTATTTTATAATAAAATGCTGAGTATCATGTAATTTATGGAATACCATTCTGAAAGTGAAATACAGCATGGTTGTATGGGTACAGAACGGTTCTAAGTGTATTGATTGTTTACCTGCATGACAGTGTGGCTGCCTGGGAGCTACAGCTCGCTGTCGTTGCCCAGCATCACAAGAAGTATCTTACTGCCTACCGCTGGCCTTAGAAAAGATCAAAATTCAAATCAAGTGTCATTTCTACTGAATATGTATCACTTTTGTACTGTCACGAAGTAAAAAATAGTAAGTTCAATCATTGTGTGTCAGGGGTTCTGTTTTTTGTTAGCAAACAGGATCCAGCAACATAGAAAAGAGTTGTGCACCATGACCAAGAAATTTTATCCCGAGAACGAGAGGTTTAACATAGAGAAATCAATCAATACACCATATTAATAAGACAAAAGATAAAACACAAAATGATTATATCAATAGATGTGGGGAAAGCATTTGTCAAAATCCAACATCCTTCCATGATAAAAACATTCAACAAACTAGAAGTAGAAGGAAATACCCTCAGCCTGATAAAGGGCTCAATGAAAAACTCACAGCTAACATCATATTTAATGGTAAGAGACTGAAAGTTGCCTGTGTGAGATCAGGAACAAGATAGTGGATGTCCACGTTGACTACTTCTATCAGCACTATACTAGAGATTCTGGTCAAGGCCATTAGGCTGTATGGAATGTAACATGGCACAACGGCTGTGAAAACTCTAGAAATTTCACAAAGGGTTAAAAACTAAGAGTTACTATATGACTTATCAATTTCATTCCTAAAGAATATATTCAGGAGACTGAAAACATTAAATCCACATAAAAAGCTGTACACATATGTTCACTGCAGCATTATTTATTTATAACAGCCCAAAGTGGAAGTGACCCAAATAACCATTAATTGATGAAGAAATAAACAAAATGTGGGATACCCAAGGAATGTTACTCAGCCACTAAAAGGAACAAAAGTACTGGTAAATGCCACAACACAGATGAACTTTGGAAACATTACGTTAAATCAAAGAAGTCAGATATAATTTTGGTCATATATTCTATGATACTTTCTAATGAAATATCCAGAATAGGTAAACTCCTAGAGACAAAATAGATTATTGATTGACATGGATTGGAGTAAGCATGAATAAGGACTGACTGCTTAGTGGGTATGTGTTTTCTCTGAGGGTGATAAAAATGTTCTAGAATTAGTAATGGTTGCATAACACTGTGAATATAATAAAAACATTGAATTATATAATTTAAATGGGTGAATTTGTTACCTAAATTATATCTCAACAGAAAAAAAGATGTGTGTACTGTAGTTCCTCATTATCTGCAGTTTCATTTTCTGTGGTTTTGGTTAACCTGTGGTCAACCATGATCTAAAAATATTTAATGGAAAATTCCAGAAGTAAACAATTCATAAGTTTTAAACTGCATGCCATTTTGAGTAGCATGATGAAATCTCAAGCTGTCCTAGAATAGGACATAATCATCCTTTTGTCCAGCATACCCTGTTAACAATTTAGTAGCTGTCTCAGTTATCAGATCAATTGTTGCAGTACTGCAGCGTTTCTTTCAAGTAGTCTATATTTTGCTTAATAATGGCCCCAAAACATAAGGGTAGTGATGCTGGCAATTTGCATGCACTAAAGGAAAGTAGTGATGCTTCCATTAACTAAGTGAAAAGGTGAAAGTTTCGATTTAATAAGGAAAGAAAAAACATCATTTGCTGAGATCTGCTATATGAACGAATTGTCTATCCGTGAAATTGTGAAGGAAAAAGAAACGCATGCTAGTTTGCTATTGCACTGCAAACTGCAAAAGTTTTGGCCACACTGCACGATCAGTGCTCTGTTAAGATGAAATGGCATTAAATTTATACAAAGGCATTTAAATTTATTACAGTGTATTGAGATAAACTTTATTTTATTATTAGCTGTTGTTAATTTTTATTGTGCCTAATTTATAAATGAAACTCTATCATAGGTATGCAGGTATAGGAAAAAACATGGTATATATAGGGCTCAGTATTATCTGCAATTTTAGACATTCACTGGGGGTATTGTAATGTATTCCCCGTGGATAAGGGGAGACTACTGTACTGCGAAAAAGTAAGGAGTTTTTCAGGTATACAAGTACACTGAACACTGAATAAAGTATATAATTAACAAAAAGACCAAATGGGAAAACTTACAAGATTATTATAATCTGACAAAATTTAACTTCTCTTCCCAAAAAAAATTCTTGAAAAACAAGAATTAAAAGAATAGATCAATGGAAAACAGTACAGAATTTAGTTCCTCAAAAAACTAAACACAGAGTTGGCATATGACCCTGCAATCCCACTCCTCGGCACATATCTGGAGAACACTTTAATTTAAAAAGATAGGTGCACACCGATGTTCATTGCAGCACTATTTATGACAGCCTTGACATGGAAACAACCTAGTTCAGTTCAGTTCAGTTCAGTTGCTCAGTCGTGTCTGACTCTTTGTGACCCCATGAATCGCAGCACGCCAGGCCTCCCTGTCCATCACCAACTCCCACAGTTCACCCAAACTCATGTCCATTGAGTCGGTGATGCCATCCAGCCATCTCATCCTCTGTCATCCCCTTCTCCTCCTGCCCCCAATCCCTCCCAGTATCAGAGTCTTTTCCAATGAGTCAACTCTTCACATGAGGTAGCCAAAGTTTTGGAGTTTCAGCTTCAGCATCAGTCCTTCCAAAGAACACCCAGGACTGATCTTTAGAATGGACTGGCTGGATCTCCTTGCAGTCCAAGGGACTCTCAAGAGCCCTCCCAACACCACAGTTCAAAAGCATCAATTCTTCGGCACTCAGCTTTCTTCACAGTACAACTTTCACATCCATACATGGCCACTGGAAAAACCATAGCCTTGACTAGATGGACCTTTGTTGGCAAAGTAATGTCTCTGCTTTCTAATATGCTTTCTAGGTTGGTCGTAATTTTTCTTCCAAGGAGTAAGCGTCTTTTAATTTCATGGCTGCAGTCACCATCTGCAGTGATTTTGGAGCCCCGAAGTCTGACATTGTTTCCACTGTTTCCCCATCTAGCTGCCGTGAATTGATGGGACAAGATGCCATGATCTTTGTTTTCTGAATGTTGAGCTTTAAGCCAACTTTTTCACTTTCCTCTTTCACTTTCACCAAGAGACTTTTTAGTTCATCTTCACTTTCTGCCATAAGGGTGGTGTCATCTGCATATCTGAGGTTATTGATATTTCTCCCAGCAATCTTGATTCCAGCTTGTGCTTCTTCCAGCCCAGCGTTTCTCATGATGTACTCTGCATGTAAGTTAAATAAGCAAAGTGACAATATACACCCTTGACGTACTCCTTTTCCTATTTGGAACCAGTCTGTCATTCCATGTCCAGTTATAACTGTTGCTTCCTGACCTGCATATAGGTTTCTCAAGAGGCAGGTCAGGTGGTCTGGTATTCCCATCTCTCTCAGAATTTTCCACAGTTTATTGTGATCCACACAGTCACAGGCTTTGGCATAGTCAATAAAGCAGAAAGAGATGTTTTTCTGGAACTCTCTTGCTTTTTCAGTGATCCAATGGATGTGGGCAATTTGATCTCTGGTTCCTCTGCCTTTTCTAAAACCAGCTTGAACATCTGGAAGTTCACAGTTCACATATTGCTGAAGCCTGGCTTGGAGAGTTTTGAGCATTTACTAGTTAGTGTGTGAGATGAGTGCAATTGTGCGGTAGTTTGAGCATTCTTTGGCATTGCCTTTCTTTGGGATTGGAATGAAAACTGACCTTTTCCAGTCCTGTGGCTACTGCTGAGTTTTCCAAATTTGCTGGCAAATTGAGTGCAGCACTTTCACAGCATCATCTTCCAGGATTTGAAATAGCTCAACTGGAATTCCATCACCTCCACTAGCTTTGTTCATAGTGATGCTTTCTAAGGCCCACTTGACTTCAGATTCCAGGATGTCTGGCTCTACTTGAGTGATCACACGATCGTGGTTATCTTGCTCGTGAAGATCTTTTTTGTACAGTTCTTCTGTGTATTCTTGCCACCTCTTCTTAATATCTTCTGCTTCTGTTAGGTCCATACCATTTCTGTGCTTTATCGAGCCCCTCTTTGCATGAAATGTTCCCTTGGTGTCTCTAATTTTCATGAAGAGATCTCTAGTCAACCTAAATGCTCACCAAAAGATGAACTGATAAAGATGTGTCACATACAGAATGAAATACTACACACCCATAAGAAAGAATGGAATGATGCCATTTGCAACAACATGGGGCTTCCCAGGCAGCATTAGTGGTAAAGAGCCTGCCTGCCAGTGCTGGAGATGTAAGAGACAGGGGTTTGAGTCCTGAGTCTGAAAGATCCCCTGGAGGAGGGCATGGCAACCCACTCCAGTATTCTTGCCTGGAGAATCCCATGGACAGAGGAGCCTGGTGGGCTATAGTCCACAGGATCGCAAAGAATCGGACTCAACTGAAGCAACTTAGCATGCATGAATGCAGCAACATGGGTGGACTTACAGATTATCCTACTGAGTCAGAAAGAGAAAGACAAATACCATATGGTATCACTTATATGTGTAATCTAAAATATAACACATATTAACTTATCTATGAAACCGAAACAGACTCAGAGTCCCTAGGAAACAGACTTGTCGTTGCCAAGGGGAGAGGCAATGGGGAGGGATGGACTGGGAGTTTGGGGTTAGTAGATGCAAACTATCATACATAGAATGGATTAATAACCGGGAACTATATCCAATATCCTGTGATAAACTATAATGGAAAAGCATGTGTGTATATATATATACACACACACACACACACACACGTGTGTGTGTATAAATGAATCACTGCTGTATAACACAACACTGTAAATCAATTATACTTCAATAAATTAAAAAACAGTATGCCAATATGATGTGGATCCCAAACTGTCATCAAATTTCATCATAATGTTCTGAAATGTGCACAAATTTAACAGCAGTTCTATTGTAACGATACACTATAAAACCAAGATACATTTATATATTAACTAGAAATAAAATGACACCAAAATACCCAATTAATAATTTTACATCATACTGTTTTTCTGAAATTACATCCTGTTTACAACATGAATATGCCTTGGGTTCTTTTGTGTTTAACACTCTAACATTGCCCTGGGCTGTATAATAAATCAAATTTCACACTGTTTTCCTCTATTAGAACTACCACCAGACCTCCATTGGTATAGTCCATCATTAGGTGATCAGTAAGATGGAGGCAAACAAAAAGAGCATAATTTGAGGTCTTTATTTTTTAGGATGACTCCCTACATAGTAATCTCTAACTAAAACAGGAATCCTTGGGTTGGGAGGGGTGGCTAGATTAGTTTTGATGATGAACTTATGGTATCTGTGTGTTTGTGTGTGTGTGTGTGTGTGTTAGTTGCTCAGCTGTGTCCGACTCTTTGCGACCACATGGACTGCAGCCTGCCAGGCTTCTCCGTCCATGGGATTTTCCAGCCAAGAATATTGGAGTGGGTTGCCATTTCCTCTTCCATGTGGTACCTGAGAGACAGCTAGATGGAGCTGTCTAGTCAGTAAATGGATGTCTGGATTTGAAGCTCACAATAGTGAATATGGGCCCGAAATAGTGGTTTAGAAGATAGTGGTCTCAAGAATGGTGGCTTGAAGCCAAAGACAGATCTATAAATGTATGGTTAGAGAAGCAGAAGAATCTCTCATGAAGAAAAACACATAAGGGAAGCCAAGGGAAGAGAGTCTTTTAAAGGCAGTGTTAATTTCCACAGAGGCAACAATCAGGATTGAAACGAGTTCTATTATTTGGCAGGAGATGCTGACTTCTGGTTGAGGGGTGAGAAAGAGACAGTTTAGGTCAGTTATTTAAAGAAGCCTGGACCACCAACAAAGGCAGATAGAGAAAGACAGAAGAGATTGTTCTTTCTAGTCTGAAAAGAGAGAGTTAGTGGAGGGGAAGAGACTGATGACTTTAAGTCTATGAGAACAAAACTTTGTTTAGGTCACTTCTCTAACCCCTAGTATCTTTAGGGTACCTGGGACATAACAAGCATTCAAAAGTATTTGCTGAATGTTGAATGAAGAAAGAAAATGAGAGGGGTCAAGCAAGAAGGGGAGGGTCTTAGTAAAGAGGATGGGGAAGAGGTGATGGAGAGAGAGAGAAAAAAATATTTTTTGATCATTTGTTAAACTTCAGACTCCTTATGTTCAAAATTCCTGAAATAACCCTCAAAAGTAGGCATTACTGTCTCCATTTTACAGTCCACAGAAGCTAAGAGATTTGGTACCCAAGGTCATTTGTCTGTTGATGGACACAGACAGGAAGCAGGCATGGCTTCACCTGTGCGAGAAGCTCCTACTCTTCCACGGCACCTTGAAAAAGAACATATAAAATATGAAAATAAAATAATTTGCTGAAAAGAAGGGGGAAAGAAGTTGACCTGGAAAAGGGCAGTAAAAGTATCTACTACCACCTGAGGAGGATGGACAGGGAGCTGACCAGGTCAAGTAAAAGGAATGATGAGCAGAGTTGAGGTCCTAACTGAAATTAACCCTGGAGCAGTACCGTCTGCATGTCTTTGTGATTACGTCTAGCTGGTCTTAGTAGGAGTTTGGCAGTTAAGTGCATGAAAATGTGCACAAGGTGAGAAATAATCATGTAGGAATAATTTTGAAAAGAAAGGAGTAAAGCCGGGAGGTAGTTGTGATACCACAAGGAAATAGAGAGGACAAGGGCTGAGTTTTCAGAGTTTACAATAATACTGAATGAGAAGCAATTCTAGTGGCGTGGAGTCTTCAGTCACCATCATCTCCCTTTCAACAAACTTCTCTAACTGTCCACTCTTGCTGAGCTACCCTACTGCTGTAATTTGCTTTTACAACAAAAAACAAGGGACATGTTTGTTCTGGGTTATCTGATCTCTTGTAGTCAAATAAATCTTTGCCCCAGACAAGGAGCTTATTAAAAAATGAACAGTGGAGATCGTCAAATTTCATAACTCTATCAAACACTTTGTCCTTCCCCTGCGACCCCACATGGCACAAGGCAGGGCCAGTAAGCAACAGCAGTGACAAAAGGCTAAGCGGAGAACCATCAGAGTTCTCGAATACCTGGCTTAACACAAAGATTAACAGAATGTTATCCCTTTTGTTTCCAGATATTTCCACTTAGTATAGTTGGGCTATTTTCCAATAGAAATGTACTTATTTTCTGAGTCATCAGCCAGATGTGAGATCTAAAACTGTTTCCTGTAACTTTTTGGAAATTATCATTTTTGGAAATTGAAGAGTGTCTTACTATCATCAGCATGAGATTTCTCTTCTGAGATTGCTGTATGTAATAGTAGCAAATCTCTTTTTGATTGGACAAAAATGACATAAAGAAAATACAGAATCATTAGAAATGTGTTAGACCCATGACTTTACATATACCTCGGAGGGTACCACAAACCTACCCCACCAAGTCTTCTGGAGTTAAGAAAAGCCCACCAACCCCAGTCATAGATAGCTTGATACCTCCACAGTCTAGTCTCACAAACCCAAGAAGACCCCATATCCTCAATATTATCAGCCAGGGAACACTAGGTGTCAAACAACGTTTATAATTGACTAGTTAGCAAATGTACGAAGCTTATTACCCTCAAGAAGCCATATGTATGAAACTACAATTAGCTTCAAGACAATTATAGGTATATTTACAGTTCAAAGATTAGAAGGAAAATGAGACCAGAAATATTTAACCTGTATACTTTTGGGGATCAAGGAAAACACTGGCCAGGATGGTTAAATGACCTAACATAAAGTAACTTTACAGACTATGGCTAGAGCAGAATAGAAAACTCAGGACTACTAACTCATCTCAAATATTCAACTACTCAGTTCAGTTCAGTTGCTCAGTTATGTCCAGCTCTTTGCAACCCCATGGACTGCAACACACCAGGCCTCCTTCTCCATCACCAACTCCCGGAGTTTACTCAAACTCATGTCCATTGAGTCGGTGATGCCATCAAACCATCTCGTCCTCTGTCGTTCTCCTTCTGGCTTCAATCTTTCCCAACATCAGGGTCTTTTCAAATGAGTCAGCTCTTCGCATCAGGTGGCCAAAGTACTGTAGTTTCAGCTTCAACATCAGTCCTTCAATGAATATTCAGGACTGATTTCCTTTAGAATGGACTGGTTGGATCTCCTTGCAGTCCAAGGGACTCCCAAGAGTCTTCTCCAACACCACAGTTCAAAAGCATCAATTCTTCAGTGCTCACTTTCTTTGCAGTCCAACTCTCACATCCATACATGACCACTGGAAAAACCATAGCCTTGACTAGATGGACCTTTGTTGGCAAAGTAATGTCTGCTTTAAATATGTTGTCTAGGTTGGTCATAACTTTTCTTCCAAGGAAGAAAATTTCTTTTTATTTCATGGCTGCAGTCACTATCTGCAATGATTTTTGAGCCCAAAAAAATAGTCAGCCACTGTTTCCCCATCTATTTGCCATGAAGTGATGGGACTATATGCCATGATCTTAGTTTTCTGAATGTTGAGCTCTAAGCCAACTTTTTCACTTTCCTCTTTCATTTTCATCAAGAGGCTCTTTAGTTCTTCTTCACTTTTCTGCCATAGGGTGGTGTCATCTGCATATCTGAGGTTATTGATATTTCTCCAATCTTGACTCCAGCTTGTGCTTCTTCCAGCCCAGCGTTTCTCATGATGTACTCTGCATATAAGTTAAATAAGCACAGTCACAATATACAGCCTTGATGTACTCCTTTTCCTATTTGGAACCAGTCTGTCATTCCATGTCCAGTTATAACTGTTGCTTCCTGACCTGCATATAGGTTTCTCAAGAGGCAGGTCAGGTGGTCTGGTATTCCCATCTCTCTCAGAATTTTCCACAGTTTATTGTGATCCACACAGTCACAGGCTTTGGCATAGTCAATAAAGCAGAAAGAGATGTTTTTCTGGAACTCTCTTGCTTTTTCAGTGATCCAATGGATGTGGGCAATTTGATCTCTGGTTCCTCTGCCTTTTCTAAATCCAGCTTGAACATCTGGAAGTTCACAGTTCCTGTACTGTTGAAGCCTGGCTTGAAGAATTTTGAGCATTACTTTACCAGCGTGTGAGAGGAGTGCAACTGTCTTTGCGGTTGTTTGAGCATTCTTTGGCATTGCCTTTCTTTGGGATTGGAATGAAAACTGACCTTTTCCAGTCCTGTGGCCACTGCTGAGTTTTCCAAATTTGGCATATTGAGTGCAGCACTTTCACAGCATCATCTTCCAGGATTTGAAATAGCTCAACTGAAATTCCATCACCTCCACTAGCTTTGTTCGTGATGCTTCCTAAGGCCCACCTGACTTCACATTCCAGGATGTCTGGCTGCAGGTGAGTGATCACACCATCATGATTATTTGGGTCATGAAGACTGTTTTTGTACAGTTCTTCTGTGTATTCTTGCCCCCTCTTCTTAATATCTTCTGCTTCTGTTAGTTCCATACCATTTCTGTCTTTTATTGTGCCCATCGTTGCATGAAATATTCCCTTGGTATCTCTAATTTTCTTTAAGAGATCTCTAGTCTTTCCCATTCTACTGTTTTCTTCTATTTTTTTGTCCTGATCTCTCCTTGCTATTCTTTAGAACTCTGCATTCAAATAGGTATATCTTTTCTTTTCTCCTTTGCTTTTTGCTTCTCTTCTTTTCACAGCTATTTGTAAGCTATTCAACTACTACTGTTCTATATAAACATACCACCCACATAGATTGATTTCCCTTTGGCCTAACAGACCAGACCAGTGCTTTTTAAGCTGTAGGTAGTGAAACTGATTTTGTGGGTTACAACCTGATTTTAAACAAGATGAAATATAAAAATATCAGGATGTATCACATTTAGTATGATTTGTGAATAACTTTTTTTAGTGTGTGTATAAAATTAATAATTATTTATTAATATTTATTATAAATTAACATTTACTGTCAGTTATAACCAAAAAGTTTGAAAGCCACTAGACTAGACTGCTACAGAATCAATCAGCAACAATGACTCATTTCCAAGGTCTAAATACTTTTTCAAAATTATTGACTTAATCCTCATGAAGCAGTCCAGTGAAGGAGATAAGAACAGTTATGCCTAGTTTGAAAATAACTGGTCTCATTTTGAAAGTCAAACAGAAGTCTAAAGGGAATTAATTTTCAATCCATTTAACATATACTAACTTTAAAAAACTGAACTGAGATTGTATAATACTGCTCCCTCTAAATATGCATTTCCTCCAAAATTAAAGATGTCATTAGAACAAAAATTCTACTTCAGTAATAAAAAGGAAAAAAGAGATCTAAAGCTATGAGTTTATTTTCTGACGTTTTACCCTACATAAAAGTTTTTTGATCTTCTGTGAAACTCATTTATATATTTGCTAACAACTACTGAACCTAACTGAACCTATCACTTACAACACTTCTCATGTTAATAAACATAGAAGTTACTAGACATTACTAGATAGAAACAAGGAAGTTACTACTGTGTTAGTAAGAATTACACAGTCCGTTTTGAAATGGTACCTCCACTTTGGGGAAGACTTAGAGACTATAATCAAGCTTAGAGAATCCAGTCAGATCTTGAGTCCCAGTAATCAACTGGGAAGAGTGGTTGATTCACAGACCCTTTTTATCTGCCAACACAGTCCAGCTTAATTTGTCCCCAACCTAAAGCTATGTGGAATCTCTAGAGATGGCTCATCACACTCAGAAATCTGAAGGAGGGGTAATAATGGGAAGTCCTCACAACTCCCAGAGCCTAGAGCCAACCCACTATGATAAAGTCACAAGGAAACGGCTGAAACACTTGCCAAACCACAAAAGCACTTACTGAGACTTCACTAGGCTCCTAGTCTGGTGTTTCTAGCAGGTAATTATTAGGTACTTAATTAGCAAACAGTTCCTTCAAGTATATTTTCACATTTGATTACTAGGGAAAAGGATGAGAGTAAGAATTAGCACTCTCCCTATTTTATAAAGAGGTTATAATGAAAAACATAGCAAACCATGACAGTGGTAGAATAAAGTGCTTATCTTTGAACTCCTGGTCTAGTTGTCTTTCCATACATGGCAGGAAGTCTTGCTCAGAAATCTGGAGGATGTCATTCTAAAGGTTTGAGCTCACCCATCTTTAGATTATTTCACTCTTTTTATCTCTATGTGGCTCTCTGTAACCATACAGATGTTACTTACCTGACTATAGCAAATTTTGATCAAGAAAGAAGATAAAAGAAAAATTCAATTCCTACCTCTATTTTAATCAGCTGAAAGGAGATTATGTACACAAATGGCAGGAAATGCACAAAGGAAAAGGCTGGTATACAATCTTGGAATGCAGTAAACTGGCAAGAAGCTGCACAAGCTAGTAGTAGTTCTTATGATGCAGCTTCTAGGCTCTACTTAACAGTAACTTTCATGACTACCCTACTTGATGGTCAAAGGAGACAGGTTCTCTCACACATAAAGGTTTTGGAAACTACACCAAGTCAACATCATGCTATTCATTCAGAATTGATTTTAATGAGTCTCAGCTTTCTTTAAATGTACAACTAATACTTATTTTTATACTGCCTTGTGTCAAAGCGCTTTCAAAGAGATATGGACTAAAGATAATATAATAAATGTTATAATAGTAAATCTCTGAAGATTTCTAGCTTCACAGCAACTCGTGAGCCCTACAAACACACGTCAGTATGTATGGCCATGTTGTTTAGTTGCCAACTCGTGTCTGACTCTTTTGCCATTTCATGGACTGTAGCCCACCAGGCTCCTCTATCCATGGAGTCTCCCAGGCAAGAATACTAGAAGAGGTTGCCATTTCCTTCTTAAGGGGATCTTTCCAACCCAGGGATCAAACTTGCATCTCCTGCATTGGCAGGCAGATGCTTTACCGCTGAGCCACTAGGGAAACCCCCAACATAACGTGAAATGCTTCTTCAGTCCTTAACCCAATCTGGTATCATTTTTCTTATGTTCTGTGGCATTCTTAATAGTCTAGAATTAAGACTTAAGTGTCTTTAGGTGAAAGTCCTTGTTCTCTAATGGGGATATCGATCTCATAGTAGTGTTATATATACTCATTCTAACTTGATAACAAGATGAGTTCAGTTCAGTCGCTCAGTCGTGTCCGACTCTTTTCAGCCCCATGAATTGCAGCACGCCAGGCCTCCCTGTCCATCACCAACTCTCGGAGTCCACCTAAACTCATGTCCATCGAGTCAGTGATGCCATCCAGCCATCTCATCCTCTCTTGTCCCCTTCTCCTCCTGCCCCCAATCCCTCCCAGCATCAGGGTCTTTTCCAATGAGTCAACTCTTCGCATGAGGGCCAAAGTATTGGAGTTTCAGCTTCGGCATCAGTTCATCCGATGATATACATTATTGATATAAATACATATATTTTGCCTAATAACCAAAATTAATTCCATCAAGTATTCGTTAAATGGGGAGACTGGAGGACTGACATAAATACACTGCCTGTGTAAAACAGCTAGCTAGGGGGAAGCTGCTGCATAGCACCGGGAGCTCAGCTCAGTGCGCTATGATGACCTAGAGGGTGGGATGGAGGTCCAAGAGGGAAAGGATGTATTTAAACATATAGTTGACTCACTTCATTGTATGGCAAAAACTAATGCAACATGGTAAAGCCATTATATTGCAATAAAAATAATTGTGCTTATTAAATTAACAAAGGCTTTCAAAAGTTTGAATCATCTAACTTTTAATGAATATGTGAGAAGACAAGTGTTCTCTTATTCTGGTTGTGGTTAACATAGTGAAAAGTTTATAATACAAAGCTTTAAAATACGCATATGCCCCTCGACTCAGATAATTTCCAGAGATTTGTCCTAAGGAAATAACTAGTGATTTAGCCAAAAGAATGTTTCTCAGAGTATTCTTTTATAGTATAAAACTATTAATAAACTAAAAGTCCTATAATAGGTAGTTATAATTTATAAAAATAGTCCATGTCATAAATTATCAGATGGCTGTTACAAATAATGTTACAGAAACATATTCACTGCCACTGAAAGTCTTCTAAAGATATAGTGTTTAGTGGGGGAAAAGATGGAAAACTGTATATATTACAAAAATTATGTACCTACTGTTATAGGTACATATTCATGATGCTTACATGTATGTCTAGGGAAATTAATCTTTCTAGGATGAACATTCTAGTGTAATAAAATTTTGTTACACAGGTGGAATTAATACATAACATGAAGGTCAGTCCATTCTCTCTTTAAATAAAGACAGTTTAAACAGTTTACAGTATGAGCAAAGTGTTTTTGGTGCAAGGAACACTGTTGACTTTTAATGGTAATCTACAGTCAGTACTTCTACTCTGTGGTGAAGGAGCAATTAAAAAAAAATTCTAATTAGTTAGACATTTTAGTAAAATATATTAAAGATGAATTATTAGAAAAATAAAAGATATACAAATACAAACCTCATTTTAAAATCAGATTCACAAACAAAAGGTTACTTTATCAAATAGCTAAAAAAGATTCTAAACTCCTGCTCTCAATTTCTATACCTATCTTGTCAGTGATAGGTAGCAATCCACAGACCATGCTTTCGGTAGTACTACTTGAAATGATTAAGAAGCCTGTTCACAGTGGACTAATAACTGTATTGAGTGGGCTATATTTTGATCAAATATCTGGAGACTCTTCTGCAATAGAAAATCTTTCTCCAACAAATAGGAAGATTTGGGCTCTTCCTTTGTCATGCTTACTATACTTATTAAGTCTATAATGTTTTTCTAAGGCTAACAGACATTTTCAACAAAGTTATGTATCATTTTAAACCATCATTTTCCAAAAGAATCAAACATGATCTCATATAGTGAAACTAAGAGAATTAATATTTTTCTAATCATGGGGCAACAAGTAGTCATTCAGTTCAGTCGCTCAGTCGTGTCCGACTCTTTGCGACTCCATGAATCGCAGCACGCCAGGCCTCCCTGTAGTCATTAGGGCGTTCCAAAAGTGATATGACAGAAACAGATTCACCTGGTTGAAAAGGAAGCAATGGAAAACGTTGGTAGTGAGAATTTAAGTTATTGATCTGCTCCCAGGGTTGAGCAGAAGAAAATGAGACAGCGTGCCAGTTCCTTGGTGATGCGAATACAGTCTCTCAGGGAAAGGGTGCATGAGCCTGTGCCACTCTACACGAGGAATGAACCAATGATGGACCTCCATGAACTCAGGACAAAAGTAATAAAGATTATAAACACCTTACTTTATGTTGAGATTAAGAAGAATTTAAGGCTCAGCTGATTCTCTGAAAACATGTAGTCTGGTCTGTAGAAATAAACCTGCTAGGTTCATAACCTAGCAGTCTATTGTTGAAGGAAAAACAGACAAAGAAACCAGCAAAGTGCTATGTTAGAAACTGAAAATTCCCAACCAGTATGCACATTAATAGAGGGTATGGTACCACTTCCCAGGTGGCACTAGTGGTAAAGAACCCATCTGCCAATGCAGGAGACCTAAGAGACCTGGGTTCGATCCCTGGGTAGGCAAGATCCCCTGGAGTAGGATATGGCAACCCACTCCAGTCTTCTTGCCTGGAGAATCCCATGCACAGAGGAGCCTGGTTGGCTACAGCTCATAGGGTCGCAAAGAGTTGGACACCCAAGGAAGCAACTTAGCATGCATGGTATATTACTTTAATCACTCCATTACAGTATTTTTAAATTGCTGCAAGTTTAACCTGTTGGTATAAAAATGAAAAAATATACCTAGTATAGCGCCTTACATACAGTAGGTGCTCAAAAAAGGTACAGCTCTTTGAACTGTTGCAGATGGTCAGGTCAAATGCTTTATTCTTGTATTCTTGAGTTTTAACAAGTGAGAGGTTGATCACTAGATCAAAAATATGAAGCGTAATGAATGATTTAGTATGAAAGGAACAGAAAGACTCTAGTGCAGTTAAACAAAAGACAGATGTAGAACACAGAACTAAAAAGAAGCCTCAAGGAAAGTTATGAAGTAATAAATGAAGTTTCTCAAATAGTCAAAAGGGAATAGAAAGATGTAACATTGTAGGACTGAAGCCTTAAAGGAAAACATTTCTTACTGAAAGCTAAGAAGGGTGAAATTTAATCCATGAAAAAGCTTGGAGTATTACATTTTTTTTTCCCTCACCTCATACAAACTGCATGTTTTTTTTTTTTTTTTAAACTGAGGCATTACATATGGGAAAGTCGCTGAGTTGTGTCCGACTCTTTGCGACCTCATGGACTATAGAGTCCATGGGATTCTCCAGGCCAGAATACTGGACTGGGTAGCCATTCCCTTCTCCAAGGGATCTTCCCAACCCAGGGATCAAACCCAGGTCTCCTGCATTGCAGGCAGATTCTTTACCAGCTGAGCTACCAGAGAAGCCCCATAATATATGCAACAGTGCAAAAACCCCACATGTGCAAGTTTGATAAATTTTTACATATGTACAAACCCAGATCAAGGTATGGAACATTTCCAGTGCCTCCTCCCAGTCAAGGGTGACAGAGGATGAGATGGTTGGATGGCATTACTGACTTAATGGACATTTATGAGTTTGAGACCCTGGGAGATAGTGAAGGACAGGAAAGCCTGGTATGCTGCAATCCATGGGGTCACAGAATTGGACACAACTTAGCAACTGAACAACAACCAGTCAGTAACCCTACCATCACCTCCACCTACCACAGACTGATGACCATTGATCAGTTCTGCCTGTTTTTGAATATCATGGGATCATTCTGAATGTACTCTCTTGTATCTGGCTGTTTTCAGTCAATCTTGTATTTTTGAGATTCATCCATATTTTTGTGGGCATTAGTAGTCTGTTCCTTTTTATGGCTGAGTAGTACTTCACTGTACACATACACTACAAATTTGCTTAACTGTTCTTGTGTTGATGGGCATCTGGGTTGTTTTCAACCTTCTGCTTTTATGGATAAAGGTGCTATTATGAGTATTGCTGTATAAGTCTTTTGGTGGACATAAAAACTCATTTCTCTTGGATATATGCCTAGAACAGACTGTTAGGTCACAAGGTTGCCACAGATCAGGGCCCTTTTCTAAAGTGATTGTATCAGTTTACTCTATTAACAATGTTTGAGAATTCTCACATAAAGTTTAATTTTAAAAAGCTCTTTAGTTGAAACACAGAGCTTTAAGACATTTTTTGGTATTCCTTCTTTTAGAGGAGTAACATAAGCAGATTTCTCACACGTCAGGAAATACACAAGATGATTTTAATAGGTATGAGGAAAAAAAGTACAATTCCTATTTTAGTTTATTCTTTTGCCCAAAAAGTAAACTTTACTAATATTTAATATATAAATTAACATTAGTGTGTTTTAGATGGTTATATTTACCTATTGTCATTTGTGTGTGCCTGGCTGAGCAAAATTATGGGACATCTACTACTAACAGAATTCTCCCTAAATGAACAAGCTAAAGGAGTCCTGCAAAAGCTGTTAGTCACTCAGTCATATCCGACTCTGTGACACCATGGACTGCAGCCCACCATGTTCCTCTGTCTATGGGATTCTCCAGGCAAGAAACTGTACAGTGTTGCCATTCCCTTCTCCAGGGGATTTTCCCAACCCAGGAATCGAACCTGGGTCTCTTGCATTGCAGGCAGATTCTTTACCATCTGAGCCACAAAGGAAACCCCTACATTGGTCCTACAAAGATGACATGAATAATATAAGCACAAGCAAGCAAGGAAATGGCCAACCTGACCATTATTTATTTCTTTAGAAGATTAAAAACTCTGACATTCTAGTCAGGTTTCACAAGCAGTAGGCAAAAAAAATCCAAAACTTAGAACTTTTAAAAATATAAACTTAATTTAGTACTATTAATGACATTTTGCCAATAAGAATTTTAAAACACAAAATATCCTCTAAATCATGTCATCCCTATTAGTTTCTTTTTGCCTTTATTTTACAGTGTAGATAACAGTGCAAAGAACATGTACATATAATTTTAAAATAAATGTACACATATTAGAGGTGCCCATGCTCAATTTTTTTTAACCAATAATGTACATACTCAAAAAGATTCAGAAACTCATTTTACCACAACTGTTTTTTAGTATTAATTTAGTTTATCTTCAGGCATAAATGAACTTCTAATTTTTAAAGTTATATACAGTGGCTCAGACAGTAAAGAATCTGCCCCCAATGCGGGAGACCCAGATTTGATCCCTGGGTCCAGAAGATACCTTGAAGAAGGAAATGGCAATCCACTCCAATATTCTTGCCTGGAGATTTCCATGGACAGAGGAGCCTGGTGGGCTATAGTCCACGGGGTTGCAAAGAGTCGGACATGACTGAGCGACTAACATGTTCACTTCACTTTCACAAGTATTCCCATCAGAAACAGCCAGCTGCTATTTAATGTTAAAACAACACATGTGAAAAGGCGAGAGGACAAGAACCGCCTGGGGAAAGGCATGAGGGAACTTTCCTGGGTAGTGGTACTGTTCTATGCCGGTAGGGGCTTGCCTTCCACCAGTGTACCCATTTGTCAAACTCCCTGAATGGTATATTTACAGTAAGTGTGTTTCAGTCTACATAAATTTTACCTCAAAAGGAAAAAGGGGATCTATTAAAAGTATTGACCTCTAGTTAATGACTTGATGGACATGACTTTGAGGAAACTTCTGAAGTTGGTGATGGACAGGGAAGCCTGGCGTGCTGTAGTCCACAGGGTCACAAAGAGTTGGACATGACTGAGCGGCTGAACTGACTGTACTGAGTTAACGATACACATGCTCAACTGTGTAGGAGTAAATTATAATGATGGGTGCAACTTACTGTGAGGTGCATTAAAATAAGATGGACTGCTATACACCTAGAGGGATGGATATATAAACAAATATTAAGTACAGTAAAATGTTAAGTGTGGAAATCTAGGTGGTAAGATATATGGCCGTTCACTGTACAGATTTTTTAAAACTTTTCCATATATTTGAAATTTTTCATGATAAAATGTTGGACAAGAAACAAATTTACTGAAGAGTTGAAAATTTTAAATAGTGTAGTGATACAGGGGAAAAGTTAGAAATCCAAAAAGGAAAAAAGGAAGGAACATTCAATACCACTGCTTAGTGTTTTTACATACACTATACCTGTGAGGTGAGAATTATCCCTATTTTACAGACTAGTAAACAGAAACTTGGAAAGACTACAGAACATGCCCCAGGACACAGAGTGTGAAGCCCAGCCAAAAGCTGAAACCAACCTGATCAAATTTACCAGAGGTCTGAATTCTCTTGGCTCACATTCCTCATAAGGGGATTCCTAGAACTAAAACAAATGTCATCTCTACAGCACGGAAGTCACTTCTCCATTCCATGTGGATCAGCTCTATTAGAAAGCTCCTCCCCATAGCCTGAAAAAAACTGTCTCCCCCATGTTCTTCCTGTGTTTGACTCCTTGTGGCCATACAGAATTCAGGGCTGGCCTTCAAATCAAGCAGTAGTATTGAAATCTGAATAATTAGGATTTTTCCCCTGTAAGTATTTTATAATATCATCATCTACAAAGCTATAGCTAGATGTAAAGTAGGGATACTATCTCCTAGAATTGGTAAGAAAATAAAATGAGAACACTTGAAACATTCAACTGTAGCTCAAGAAGAGCAGAAACTCAAATGGCTCCTTCTTTTTCTAAACTTTACCTTTATTTGGAAATTACAGCATGCCACTCATTATAAAATATTTTAGAAAGTTACGGAGACTTAGGTCCTTTCCTTGAGGAACTCATTGTAATGTGAACAGACAGATTTCCCCCCTGTATTTACTGCATCTTATCTAACAATGTAATTGACTTTACTTCCTCATTTTACTTTCCATTTTCCCTTGGTATGGAGTTAAAACTCCTAGGAATCTTATGTACAATTAAATATACAACTAGGACCACTTCTGCAGCACGTTTTTGTTTCAAAATCACTACAGGTGGCCAACCTATGCAAGCAACATGTTAATAAAATTTTAAGTCTATTTTCTTTTTGACTCTCAGGAAATATTTTTCAAAGATAAGATTAAAGAAAGCCATTGTGTTACAAGAAAATGACCAACTGGTGATGATAACTTTTAATTTACTTTTGACTATGTATAAACATATGTGCCCTGTAACTGTTTATTTCTTACTTGAAGAGTATATTCAAGGGATTCTCTAAAGGACTCCTAAAGTAACAAATCTTGCCCTATATATATATATACATATATATATGAAGAAATAATCCATTATTCTACCATGAACTTTGATACAGTTCAGATACGGATAAAAGTTATTTGCACAGCCTCATGAAATCTGAATGAGACTGTTTTTTTCCCCTTGAAATCTGAGGTTGTTAGTGTTGGAAGAAATCCTAGAGATGATCATTTTATAGTTGCAGAAATGGATATTCCGACAGTCCAAATGATCAGCCCATAACAGAGCCCAGACCAGATGCCAGGGTCCCCCAATTCCTGACCCAGTGTTCTTCCTATTTTACAAGCATGACAAACTGAAAAAAAAAAAAAAAAAAAAGGATTATGTCCGTCCATTACTTCAACTTCACTAAATTTCAGTCTGGCCACCCATGATATCACTTCTTTTTGTGAATGGGTGTATTTGGTGGCGAGAGGGGGGGAGCGGGGCGGGTAGGGGGAGTCTTGGGTATCTTCACTGGCATATAATACAACATTTTTAGAGTTTTCATTCATATTTATGCTACCACTATTTCCCATGTCTACTTCTATTCCTCAAGGATACCAATTCAGACTTGAACATGCTTTGACCCTCCTTTCCACTACATTTCTTATGTCAAGCAATTAACTACCAACTATTATAAAAGTAAAAGGGATTGATTTTAAAACACAAAGCACACATGCTAGTAAAGGGCCTGGTAAAAAAAATTTAATGTTATGTATTACATGTCGATGCCTTCTAGAGAAAAAGCACAGCAACAACTCTGCTTATGGGAAGAGAGAGCTATTGTGGACTGAGGTGGGGGGACAAGGATGAGGTCTGGAATCCGACCTAAAACAAATATGGAGGTGAAAAGGCATAAGGAGCTTCCGGGACCCACTAGCCAGTGGCAAGCTGCCAGCTCCTGACTATTCGGTGTCGGTTTAAAAGAAGCAGGGGCACCGGGGATGCTTGTACCCCAGGACAATGATGGAGCAGGTAGGGCACCCAGAATCGCGCTCAGGGAAAACTCAACAAGTCTGGATGGCGAAGGATGCTCTGCGAGATGGATGAACGACTGCCAAGAGGCTGCCGCTGGCTCGGAATGACCACTGCCCCTTTCCAGGATCGACGCCGCGGGCGCCCGCCGGCTCGCGGACAGCCATTTGCACTACGCTCCTCTACGTGCCCCGACGTTCGCCCCGAGACCGCCGAGTCCGCCAACCACCCTGCCCCGGGCGATGCCTCTGCTCCAGGCCCACTTCCCGGCGAAGCGGGCTCCCAGTCACCGCCGGCTTTCCGGGAGGAAGGCAGCAGCTGGCCTGCAGGGGCCGGAGCCGCCTTCGAAAGTGGGCGGAAGGATGGCCGCCCTCGCGGGGTGCGGGCGCGGCCCGCGGGAACCCTCGCCTCCGGCGCGGCCGAGTTCTCTCTGCGCAGCGCCGCCCGAGCCCTCAGCCCCGGCCGCAGTCGGCCGCTCGCGGCGGGCTCCGCGCTCCGGGCTGAGGCGATGGGGAAAAGGGGCGGGCGCGCCATCATGAAGGGGAAAATGGTGGGCGGGCGGGCCCGCGCGCCGCCGCCGTACTCACCCGGGCGGGCCAGTGCGGATAGCCCTTCATCTTGGCGAAGACCAGGTCGCCCGCCTTGTACTCGCGGGGCCGCGGACGCGCCATCCCTGCCGCTCCCCTTCTTGGTCGTCCTTGGGCGCCGCGAAGATGCCGGGAGGCCGCCCCCCCGCGGGCCGACGGACTGCGCCGCGCTCCCCGCGGGCCTCGAGCCGGGCGGGCGGGCGGACTAGCGGCCGCTCCGACGAGGGGAAGCGTCGAGGCGGCGGCTGAGGCGAGGGGGTGGGCGGGGGGCTCAGCAGGCCCGGCAAATCACCGCCCGGCAGCGGGGGAGGGGAGCCCCCGGCCGCTCGGCTCTTGCCCGCGCCCAGGTCCCCGCCGCCGCCGCGCGCTGCTCACAGGCGCCGCGTCGCCTGCCTCATGCCGCCGCCGCCGGCCTCCTTCCCGGGCTCCCGGGCGCGGCGCGAGCAGCGGGCCTCGCGCCTCCTCCGAATTCCTCCTCGGGCAGCGACCGCAAACACGATCTTATTATTGTTCTCGCGCGCGCTCAGCATCCCCCCCCCACACACCCCACTTCCCGCTCCCCACCCCTCCCCTCCAGCGCCGGCCGGTTAATTCCTAGGTACACGGCCGGCTTTCGCGCAGAAACCGAGCGCGCCAGCCCGGCTGCTCGGCGGGCGGGCGGGCGAGTGGTAGGTACGTCCTCCCCCAGCACCGAAGCCCGCGCCGGGCGGGCAGCAGCGCCTACTCCGAAGGCCGCCCGCCGCCCGCTCTCTTTTGTTCTTGGCCTGGAACTGCCAGCCGCAGCCCAGCCAATCACCACCTGGCCGCCCCCCTCCCCACAGGTCCGCGCCACCTCGGGGGCGCTCCCACCAGCCCCCAGTCCCACGCCCACCTCCCGCTGACAGATCTCCCGCGCGGCTCCCCCCGCCCCCCGGCGCGGGCCGCTTCTACGAGTGCGCTCGGCTGAGGGGGGCACAAAGGCGCCCCAGAGCATCAGGCTGATGGAAGAAGCACTGGGGTCAGCGACCTTGTGGTGGTGGGGGGGGGTCTCACCCTAGGTCTGCCCTTCACAGTGCGGTGTGACCCACCCAGGGCAAGCCGTTTAACCGAAGTCACCGAAGGTTTTCTAATTTGCCGAGCGGGACAGTCGGGATTCGAACACGGATCTCCGTAACTTCAGAGTCCGTCAGCGGTTATGCCTTTCGGGGTGCGTCCGCCGTCCAGGCCTGTAGTTTTGTGAAAGGGACATCTTCTGGTACTCGTTTCCAATCCTGGCAACATTTTGGACAGAGTTTTTGTTTTTTAATCTGCCCAAAGAACGAATGAATGAACGCCGCCTCTTTCATCATCCTGGAGCTCACCTTTAAGAAGCAGGCTGCCGCGGCTCCTGAGCGTAACGGACTTTGGTCCTCAGCTTCTTTCCTTGCTTGTGTCTGTCCCTCTCCCAGGCTTTCCTGCAGTTTCTCCCAGCATCTGCTTTCCTCACTCGCCCTGTAGAATCGTGTGTGTGTTTTAACCCCTGTTGTTCTTTTATCCAGGGCTTCGGATAATGGGGCGTTAAATTCTCTAGACTTCCTGTGAATTGTTTACTTTAATAGTGCTTGACTTTATCTGCTAACGGCATTCCCTTACTCCTTGCATCTGGTGATTTTTTCCTTTTGAGATATTTACCGTTCCTCAATAGTCCTACATTTTCCTCTTTTCTAGCTGTAGACTAGGTCCTTTTGCCTCTCTTGCCTGTGTCAGTCCTTTAGAGCTGCTATATAACAAACTATCATAATTACTATAGGCTGGGTGACTTTCAAACCTCAGAAATTTATTTCTCACAGTCCTGGAGGCTGGGAGGTCCAAGATCAAGGCATAGCAATTCAGTTGTCTCCTGAGGGCCTGCTTCCTATTTCACAAAAAAATAGCCTTTTCTTCGTGTTACTACATGGGGTGAGGGGTAGAGGGGAGGAGGGTGAAACTCTCTGGGATCTCTTAATCTCATTGATGAGGTCTCCGTCTTCATAGGGATTCCCACTTGGCAGTAGTGGTAAAGAATCTGCCTGCCAATGCAGGTGATGCAAGAGATGCAGGTTTGATCCCTGGATCGGGAAGATCCCCTGGAGTAGGAAATGGCATCCCACTCCAGTATCCTTGCCTGGAAAATTCCATGGGCACAGGAGCCTGGTGGGCAGAGGAACCTGGCGGGCTACAGTTTATGAAGTCACAAAAGAGTCAGACATGACTGAGCACACACACACACCCACACACACCATCCTCATGACCTAATCACCTCCCAAAGGTCCCACTTCCAAATACATTGGGCATTAGGTTTTAACATGAATTTTGGGAGGATACAGACATTCAGTCTGCAGCAGGCTGCTCATGTGTATCCCACTTGTAGGACTGCCATGTGTACCTGTCATCGTGTCATCATGCCCTGCCTTTGAACCTGTGAATGGTTCCTATATCGTCTTATGCCAAACCTAAATCCCTCTGACCAGCTGCCAAAGCCCTGACTGTTGGCTGCTCTCCCCAAATGGTCCTCCCTCCTTGTGGGCACAGACTGGAACTAAGGGAGAAAAATGAGAGGGGGAAAGGTGGTCAGTTGGAAGTCATGGGAGGACTTTAAATAGGAGAGGGACACGATCATAGTTTGGGTTTAGACAGATTTCTCTGGTGGCCTGTGTGGAGGTAGATTTGAGGGTGAGAGCCTGGAGGCAGGAGCTCAGTTGAGGGGACCTCTCTCCAAGACAGAGAAGATAGGGGCTGAAACAGGGCTTGCTGACTCACTGGGTGGCCAGTGGCTAGGAAGAAGGAGGAGTCAAAAACTATTTTCTGGTTTCTGGCTTCAGCAATGGGATGATTAATTTTGACATTCACTGAGATGAGGAAATCCATGAAGAATGGGCAGTTTGGGGGATGAGATCATGAGTGGTTTTGTGTGTTGAGATTTCACAGGGCATCCAGAGAGAGGAGATGTTTTAGTGGGGAGATGAATATATAGCTCAGGGGAAGTAGTCAAGGTAGAACACAGAGATGGGAATCATTTCAATAGGTAGGTTGTGGTTGAAACCATGAGAGGGGTTCTAGAAGACCATGCAGAATGAGAAAAGGAGTGGCAAGGATGGAGCCTGGTAACACCAACATCTAAGGGTCAGGCAGAAAAAGAGGAGATCCTGTGTGGTCCTGTGGCGGAGATGGTAGTTTAGTTGCTGAGTCGTGTCTGACTTTGCCACCCCGTGGACTGTAGCCTGCCAGGCTCCTCTGTCTATGGCATTTCCCAGAGAAGAATACTGGAGTGGGTTGCCATATCCTTAGGAACCAAAGAATTAAAGAATTTTCGGAAGGAAGGAGATGTCCAGATATATGCCATAGGGAGGTCAAGACAAGGAGGGAGATGGTGCCATTTAATCTGATGATTAAGTACTTGGTGTCCTTGTTGGGAACTGTCTCACTGAAATGGTGATGAGAAGAAACGAGAGAGCAGTGGCTTGAGATATGAGTGAAAGGTGAAAATGTGGAGGCAAGAAGTGTAGACAGCTCATTCCCAGCGGTGGAGAAGGAGTAGCTGAAAGTATGGAGGGAGAGTTATTCTGTGCAATTGTTTGGCTGGTTTTAAAGATCGGAGAAATTTGAGTTTGTTATTAGAGGAAGCCAGTAGAGTGGTTAAGACAGAATCCAAGAAAAGGAAACTTAATGGAGGGAGTTGGTTAAATCAATAACGTGGAAACTTCTCCCAGTCTAGGCTTTGGTTTTAGGTATTTTTTGTTTTATTTTTTCAACAGTAAACAAATACTTTTTAAAATTGATTTTGAAGCTTGACATATAGGCATATACTTATTGCTGTAGTTTTTTTAGACAACAATCAAAATGGCTACTGAATCCAAGGTAGAATTATTACTGCATTTACCTCAATTGATGGAACAGTGCGTTTTCTTATAGAATGTCTTAAATGTTAAATCACAAAGGATAGCATATATATATATATTTTTTTAAGTTCTAAAAAGGCAAACAATTTATTTAAACGGATACATACATGTAGGGTAAGATTATTAAAACACACAACACCACAGACACATATACAAGTGAGTGTTTAACCCAAAACTCAGAAGAGTGGTTACCTTTGAAAGTGGGGGGAGTGGTATGAACAGGGAGGGGCACATGAGGCTCTAATGTGTTTTAAGCTGGCTGATAATAGGTACATTGGTGGGTTTTCTTTTGGTGGGGGGTTCCTACCAATTTATTTATTTATTTTTATTTAATTAAGCCTTGGCCTGGCTGCTCAGCACACATTTTCGCCTGCCGCTTGTGCCCTATGAAGTCAGATTAATGACGTATGCACATGGGATCCCCTGTAGGCTCCCTCTGACTGGTCATTGGGAATCTCCTCATGTGCTTGGCTGGGAGCCTGTGTGTTTTGCAGCCAGGTTGGATGCAGACCACCTTGTCAACACAGTTTTGCCAGGAATGAAGCATTGCTGTACGGTTTTCACTGCAGACAGAGCTTTCAGACTGGTTCCTCCACTTTTCTGCAAAGGATTGTTCCTGTGGCTATTCCAGAACAATGCTCTATTCAAATATTTAACAGATAATAAGTAACCCTTTAGAGATACCGCTAAAACCATTAAAAGAGTCTGATATATTTTATTTTACTCAGTGTGGCCCCAAGAGCTGGTCTATTTGCTGTGTCAAAATAGAACATACTAATTTTACTTGAAACTTGGAAAGATCTCCATTCACAAATGGGGTAAGATCAGCTTCCAGTGATCCCTTGATTTCAGCATCCTCAAATCCCAATGGGCTACTGCATCTTCCTGCCCTTGGCTACCTGATCTGCCTTTTGCCACTCCTCTTTTCACTTGCCTGGCTTTCCAGATGGCTCAGTGATAAAAAATCTGCCTGCCAGTGCAGGAGAAGCAGGTTTGATCCATGGATCAGGAAGATCCCCTGGAGAAGGAAATGGCGACTCTCTCCAGTATTCTTGCCTGCAAAATCCCATGGAGAGGAGCCTGGCAGGCTACAGTCCATGGGGTTACAAAGAGTTGGACACTACTGAGAGTCTGAGGGTATTATCTGAGCATGTCTTCACACACACCTCCACACATTTTTGTCAACTCTGTCCTGTTTTTACCTTCTCCTTTCATATCTTGGCTCATCTTCCTGATAAAATTCTTTTAACAGTTCCTTCCATGTTGCTTCAATTACCTACAATCTATTCATCCACTCAAAGTTTTATATGAGATGATATATCTAAAGCAGTTGAAACTGCCTGGCACATAGTGAGTACTCATTAAATTTTAGTTTCTGTTGTCTTTGTTGTTATTGTTGACATGGTGTGGTGAAAATAACTGTGGAACCAAGTTGGGAAATTTTTGTTACACACACACTCAGTATGTCAGAACTGCGCTCCCTGGACTTGTCATCAGAGTTCGTTTCTACTGCTTTTGCCACTAGAGGTATCTCTCTGATGTCCTCTGACCCAATCCCAGAAGAACTACTCTCACCTTCTTTGAAAGAGAAAGGGTCGGGATCTCCCTGGTGGGCCAGTGGCTTAGATGCCATGCTACCAATGTAGGGGGCCTGGGATCCACCCCTGATGGGGACCTAGATTCTGCATGCCACAACTAAAGATCCTGTGTGCCCCAACTAAGATGCACCCACACAGACAAATTAATTAATTAAATATTTAAAAGAAAAAAGAAAGAAAAAGGGTCATAAGAAGTGACAGTCAAATAAAAGAAATGTAATATGCTACTTGTAGTGAGCACCAGGGAGCTCTAAGTCAGCAGAAGGCACCATAATCAGCATGAGCCACGATGAGAGGGGGTAGGGGTCAAAGGTTGGGGTCAGCATTGCTGGAGTGAGGGTGGGTAGCAGCAGCAACTGCACTCAGGCCACAAGTACAGAAACACAGAGCTCCCCAATAATGACCCAAGAAACAGGTTAATGGTCTGTGTAGACACACTTGAGTTACCTGGGATCTTAGTTGGGGAAGGAAAGGGATAGTGTTTAGGTCCTGGGGACTTTTCTCTCTAATAATCAGAATTCAAAGGCTGTTTCTATTAAGACTGCTCTGGAGACTTCCGATACAGGAAGTGGGTTTGATCCCTGGTCATGGAACTGAGATCCCACATGTTTCAAGGTATGGTAAAAATGAACACATTCTCCTTCCTTCACTGTCCTGTCTCAGGCTGAGAAACAAACTGGAGAATTTCAGTGAGTTACCAGCTATTTGGGAGAGGAGGTGATTCAATATGTAGAAAGTATTAAAAACAAAGGATTTGCAAATTTAGCTACCACTTTGGCTGCTATTGTTCCTATATTTGCATATGTGATGCTGAAGAGAGCCTTGGATCAACAGCATCCTTTTCTTCATTGATTTATTGGACAAGTATCTATTGTGTACTGCTTCATGTCAGTCATTGTTCTAGGTCTAGGACTCATGGAGAGGAGGATGGTGAGGGAATCAGAAACATGTTGGATGGAGTAGTGTTGCAGGAGTTCTGAGCGTCCATCTGAAGGGCTGCTGTGTTTAGTGAAGGATGTACGAGAAGTGATGCTTTGCTAGCTCTAGGCCTGCCTAGCCATTGAGAGGAGTGGCAGCTTCCATTTTCACCCTCCTGGAGACCTGACCCCCATGTCAGTAATTATAAATACCCTGCTGGTATGAAAGGGGAGGGAAAGATGGAGGCAGACAGGCCCTGGAGAATGAAAGACTACACAGATAGAAACCCAGCCAGCCCCCAACTCTTCTGACCTTTCTAGTTGAGGTGCCACACATGTGAACAAAGCCGTCTTGGGTCCTCCAACCCCAGGAAGCTACCCTCACTAGACACAGAGACAGGCTGTCTGTAATGAGCCTGGCTCAAGTTGCAGAATCATGGGCAAGTAAATAGTGGCAATTGTTTAAAACCACCCAGTTTGGGATGGGTTGTTATGCAGCAACAGATATCTGAATCACAGTTTCATAGCAGATTAGATACAGCTAAAGAGAGCTTGTGATCTGGAAGATAGGTCAACAGGAAAAATATTCAGACTTAGGCCCAGAGATATAAATGGAAGGAAAAAACAGAAAAGAATGTAGTCTAGCTACACAGGCTTTCTATTGGTTAGTATTTCTAAGGTATTTTCTATCTGTGAGATACGGTGAGAAAACCTAATATGAAGTCTCAGTGTTAAGGAAAGAGAGAAAATGGGATAAGTATTTGAAGCCATGCTGGCCAAGAATTTTCTAAAGCTGATTAAAGCTATCAAGCTATGGATTCAAACATACTTTGAATTACTTGGGTTATATGTATAGAGAAATAAAAATAAAATTCACAAAAAGTGAATGCAATGAAAAGGCCCCAGGTCCTAAGATAGTATAGAAAGTAGCTAAAGCACTAACATATTACATTTTAATAAGTTAAAGATTCATGTCATGATCTATCAGTTCCTGATAGAAGAAATGAACAAAAAAAGTATGTGCTTTAAGTAATGTAAGTAATAAACCAACAAAGGTCTGTATAGTCAAAGCTATGGTTTTTTCCGGTAGTCACAGATGTGAGAGCTAGACAATAAAAAAGGTTGAATGCTGAAGAATTGATGCCTTTGAACTGTGGTGCTGGAGAAGACTCTTGAGAGTCACTTGGACTACAAGGAGACCAAAGCAGTCAATCCTAAAGGAAATCAAACTTGAATATTCATGGGAAGGACTGATGCTGAAGCTGAAGCTTGAATACTTTGGCCACCTGATGTGAAGAGCTGACTCATTGGAAAAGACCCTGATTCTGGGAAAGATTGAAGGCAGGAAAAGAAGAGGATGTGATGGTTGGATGGCATCACCAATTTAATGGACATGAATTTGAGCAAACAACAGGAAATAGTGAAGGACAGGAAACTCTGGCATCCTTCAGTCCATGGGGTCACAAAGAGTTGGACACGACTGAGCTACTGAACAACAGCAAGTAATAAACACAATCTTATTGGTAGGTTTAGAACACAGTACCAAATATCAATAGAATACACATTATTTTCAAATATATGGAACATTTACCAAAATTGACCACATGCTGACTTTCAGAGTTAATCTCAACAGCCTCCAAAGGATAAAATTAGGCCCAGTGTATCTGTGGTGTTGGAGAAGATTCTTAAGAGTCCCTTGGACTGCAAGGAGATCCAACCAGTCCATCCTAAAGGAGATCAGTCCTGGGTGTTCACTGGAAGGACTGATGTTGAAGCTGAAACTCCAATACTTTGGCCACCTGATGCTGACTCATTTGAAAAGACTCTGATGCTGGGAAAGATTGAGGGCAGGAGGAGAAGGGGACAACAGAGGATGAGGTGGTTGGATGGCATCACTGACTCGATGGACATGGGCTTGGGTAGACTCGGAGTTGGTGATGGACAGAGATGCCTGGAGTGCTGCAGTTTATGGGGCCACAAAGAGTCGGACACGACTGAGTGACTGAACTGAACTGATTCTCTGACCATAGTGGAATTAAGTTCTGAAGTCACTGACGAAAAGAAAACTAGGAAATTCCCAAATATTTGGAGATTAAACAATATTTTTATTGTCTAATTTTTAATATCCGTGTGTCAAGAAATTACAATGGAACTCAAAATACACTTTGATGTGAATAATATTGGAAACATCATGTATTTAAACTTGTGAGAAGTTAAAACTGTGTAGAGAGTCTTAAATGCACATATTAGGAAGAAAAGGATGAAAAGCAGTGATCTCAAGCATTTATATCAAGAACTTAGGAAAAGGGGCTTCCCTGTTATTCAGTGGTAAAGAATCACCTGCCAATGCAGGAGAAAGTGAAAGTGAAGTCGCTCAGTTGTGTCCGACCCTCAGCGACCCCATGGACTGCAGCCTTCCAGGCTCCTCTGTCCATGGGATTTTCCAGGCAAGGGTACTGGAGTGGGGTGCCATTGCCTTCTCCGTGGATTCAATTCCTGATCTGGGAAGATCTCACATGCCTCAGAACAACTAAGCCCACGAGCCACAACGGTTGAGCCTGCGCTCTAGAATCTGGAAGCCACAACTACTGTGCCCATGTGCCACTACTACTGAAGCCCACGCACCCTAGAGCCCATGCTCCACTTCAAGAGAAGCGACTGCAATGAGAAACCTGCACACTGCAACTAGAGAGTAGCCCGAACAGCAAAAAAGACCCAGCACAGCCAAAATGAAATAGATAAAATAAATAAAAATATTTTAAAGGAACTTAGGAAAAGAACATAAATGTACACCCAAAAATGGAGAAGAAAGGAAATAACAAAAAGCAGAAATAAATAAAACCAGAAAAAATAGAGAGGATAAACAAAGCTGGTTTTCTAAAGGACTAATAAAATTGATAAGCCTCTGTCAAGACTAGTCAAAAGAAATAGAGAAACAACAAATAATAAATGAGAAATGAAAAGAGGGACATTATTTCAAATTCTATAGACATCTAAAATAAGAAAAAAGGCATTGTGGACAACTTTATGCTGTTGTATTTAGAAATTTAGATGAAACTGACAACATTCTAGGAAAACATGCTGCTGCTGCTACTGCTAAGTCGCTTCAGTCGTGTCCGACTCTGTGAGACCCCACAGACGGCAGCCCACCAGGCTCCCCCGTCCCTGTGATTCTCCAGGCAAGAACACTGGAGTGGGTTGCCATTTCCTTCTCCAATGCATGAAAGTGAAAAATGAAAGTGAAGTCACCCAGTCGTGTCCGACTCCTAGCGACCCCATGGACTGCAGCCCACCAGGCCCCTCCGTCCATGGCATTTTCCAGGCAGGAGTACTGGAGTGGGTTGCCATTGCCTTCTTACCAAAATTCACACAAGGAGAAACACAGATGTGAATAGTCCTAAATCTACTATAGAAAGAAATTCCATCTGGATGTGAAAAAAATGAAAAAATGTTAGTCACTCAGTTCTGCGTTCTTTGCGACCCCATGGACAGTCGTCCCCCAGGTTCCTCTGTCCATGGAATTCTCCAGGCAAGCATACTGGAGTGGATAGCCATTCCCTTCTCCAGGGCTCTTCCTCACCCAGGTATCAAACCCAGGTCTCCTGCATTGCAGGAGGATTCTTTACTGTCTGAACCATCAGGCTGCTGCTGCTGCTAAGTTGCTTCAGTCGTGTCCGACTCTGTGCGACCCCATAAATGGCAGCCCACCAGGCTCCCCTGTCCCTGGGATTCTCCAGGCAAGAACAGTGGAGTGGGTTGCCATTTCCTTCTCCAATGCATAAAAGGGAAAAGGGAGAGTGAAGTCGCTCAGTCGCGTCCAACTCAGAGACCCCATGGACTGCAGCCTACCAGGCTCCTCTGTCCATGGGATTTTCCAGGCAAGAGCACTGGAGTGGGTTGCCATCGCTTTCTCCAGAGCCACCAGGGAAGCTCCAGTAAAGGGAAATCTGCCCCCAAAGAAAATTCCAGGCCCAGATGGGTTCACTGGTATATCACAGCAAATATTTTAGGAAATAGTGCCAACTCACACAAACTCTTTCAGATAATACAAAAAAAAAAAAAAGACTGGGAAGTTGTTTTATAAGGTCAGCACAATCTTAATATCAAAACTTGACAAGTATAACACAGGAAAGCAAAACTATATACCAATGGATTTCATAATACAACTTAAAAAAAAAAACTGAACCAAAATATCAACAAACCCAAATCTTGGTATACATAGAAAGAATAATATAACATGACAAATTTGCATCTAATCCAGACTTCAGGTTGCTTAACACTAAAAATTAATGTCACCCACAATGTTAATGTATTAAAGGAGAAAAATCACATGATCATTTTAAGAAACTCAGGGCGAGTTATTTCAGCATATGTATTTTTTTCAGTTCATTTCAGTTCAGTCTCTTAGTCGTGTCTGAGTGTTTGCGACCCCATGAACTGCAGCACGCCAGGCCTCCCTGTCCATCACCAACCCCCAGAGTTTACTCAAACTCACGTCCATCGAGTCGGTGATGCCATCCAGCCATCTCATCCTCTGTCATCCCCTTCTCCTCCTGCCCCCAGTCCCGCCCAGGATCAGGGTCTTTTCCAATAGGTCAACTCTTCTATCAGGTGGCCAAAGTATTGGAGTTTCAGCTTTAGCATCAGTCCTTCCAATGAACACCCAGGACTGACCTCATTTAGAATGGACTGATTGGATCTCCTTGCAGTCCAAGGGACTCTCAAGAGTCTTCTCCAACACCACAGTGCAAAAGCATCAATTCTTTGGGGCTCAGCTTTCTTCACAGTCCAACTCTCACATCCATACATGACCACTGGAAAAACATAGCCTTGACTAGACGGACCTTTGTTGGCAAAGTAATATCTCTGCTTTTTAATATGCTATCTAGGTTGGTTATAACTTTCCTTCCAAGGAGTATTTTTTAAGCAATAGCAAACTAGGGATAGGTACTTTCTTAATAGAATGAAGGGTATATACAAAAATCTATAACAAACATCATGTATAATAGTGAAATACTGAAAATTTTCCCTATGATTGTGAACAAGGGAAAGATTTCTGCTATAACCATTTATATTCAAGATTATACTAGATTTTTAGCTTATGAATTCAGGTAATGAAAAAAAAAGTATGAGGACTGGAAAAGAATAAATGTACTGTTACTTGCAGATGACATAATTATGTGTGTACTAAGTCTAAAATAATCTATTAGAATTAGTAAGTGAATTCAACAATATCACCAAACAAAAGGTCGATACAGAAAAACAGTTGAATTTCCATGCACCAGCAATAAACAATTAGAAAATGAAATTTTAGAAATGCTATCATTTGTAATAGCATCAAAAAATCAACTACTTAGTAATAAATTTAATGAAAGAATCATTAGAACTTTGCACAGGAACTATAAAATATTATTTAGAGAATTTATAGAAGAATTAAATAAATGAAGAGACATACCATTTTTAGAGATTGGAAGACTCAATATCATAAATGTGTGTTATTCCTTCCCAAACTGATGTCTAGAAACAAATTAAATCAAATTAAAATCCCAACAATTTTGGGGGGAGGCAGGATATGGAAATTGACAGGCTGATTTTAAAATTTGTACAAAATGTGAGGAGGCAACAGTAGCCAAGACAGCACTAAAGAAGCAAAGGACTTCCCTGGAGGTCCAGTGGTTAAGACTCTGTGCTTCCACTTCAGGGGGCTTGGGTTCAATCTCTGGTTGGGGAACTAAGATCCTATATGCAGGTGGCAAGGCCAAAAAAAGAAAAAGGGGGGAAATAGGGTACAGAAATGGATAAAAAGACAAACCATAGACTGTGAGAAAATATTTGCAAGACAGGTAATCAACAAGGGGCTTATATTCAGAATATATTAATACCAAAAGAAGAAACCTCCTATAAATCAATAAGTAAAAGCAACAATCCAAAAGCAAGATGGTTAGAAACTGGAATGAGAACTTCACAAAAGATGTTAGGCATGTGAAAAAAAAAAGAATGAAAAGCTTCTCAAATCATTAGCTATCAGAGAAACGCCAATTAGACTAATAATGAAATACTACTACCTTCCTAAGAGAATGGCTAAAATTAAAAGTACTAACAATTCCATGTGTTGGCAAGAAATGTGGAGTAACTGAAACTCTCAAAGTCGGCTGGAAGAAGTATAAGTTGGTATACCAATTTGGAAAATAATTTATCACTTACTAAACATGTAATAAATACAGATTCATCTAAAAATGTTGAGCAAAAGTAGCCATGCACATGAAAGAATAAATACTATGAGATTCCATCACAGAAAGTTCAGAAGTTATGTAGTATGAGAAGTCCTGGATAGCTGCTGGTGCTCAGTCATGGCTGACTCTGTGACCCCATGGACTGTAGCTTGCCAGGCTCCTCTGTCCATGGGATTTCCCAGGCAAGAACTCTGGAGTGGGTTGCCTTTTCCTTCTCCAGCAGTCAGGAGAGTGACTATCGTTAGGAAGGAAGATGGAGATAATAATTGTGAATGAGCACAGGGGACTTTTGGGTGTCTGGGGTCTGTTTACACAGATGTGTTCACTTTATGATAATCATGTTGTACACGTGCTTTTTCCCCCACATCTCTATAATTGTTATACTTGAATAAAGTTTATTTCAAAATGAAAATGAATGTTGGCGTACCATGGCTTAAAAATTCTGAAATCAACTCCATTTATGTGCTTTTGTGTCTAAATGTTTGCTTTTCTTGACAAATCCCTAAAGGATGAAGGGGATTTCTTACTTTCCAAGTGACTTCAGGAATGGGAGATAATTCTTAGAAAGTATACAGAATCCTTTCTAGACAGTTAAGGACCTCTTACCAAGAAAATTTGAACTTCTCAAGGGGGAGGGACTATTTCGTCTACATCTGTATGCCCATCACCTATCACAAGATCTGACCTAGCTCTAGGCCAGGGATGGCAAATAGATTTCACTAACTGTGCCAACTGCAAATTATCAATAATGGCTTTACCTGGAATGCCATATAGGAAAATGCATTTGAACCTGCATCCAGAACCAGTGGGAAAGATTCTGTGTTCAGTTTGCAATGTCTACCATGAGTACTAAATACAAAAGAGTGGCACAGGGATTTCCCTGGTGGGCCAGCAGTTAAGACATCAAGCTTTCTCTGCAGGGGGCACGGGGTTCAATCCTTGGTCAGGGAACTAAGATCCTGCATGTTGCACAGGGCGGCCAAGAACTAGAAATGAAACAAACCAAAATGATGGCACATGCAACATGTAACCTGGCCTTTGGGGCTTAAGGATGCCACAACCATGAGTCCTTGGCTGGTGATGCAGAGCACTGAATTAAGAGCGTTGTTTGCCCAGAAAAGTCAATGATTCAAATCTGTAGAACTAATTACTGTGGAGGAAGTTTTGATAGAAAGAAAAATAATAGTAAAGGATGATGGCGGTAAGTCAAAGGAAATGGAAGGGGAATCAGAAATAGTACTTATTGAAACAGAGCAGGTCCCTATGGTCCTTCCCCCCACCACCCCATGTCCTCTGCCTGCCTTCTGTCTGTGGAAAACTTTGGTCAAAGAATAAGTTTAATCAGAGAAATGAGGAATGCAGAAACAAAGGAAAACAGTCAGAGGAGACCAAATAATAATAATGTAGGCATTAAGCATAGTCAGGGACCTTTACTTTCTTCTCAAGGGCTATAGAGAATATTCTGAGCCATCTCCTGTGAACTGTCTTACTAAAGATACTAAGACACCAGGTGGAAGAAGTTAACTACATGATGACCGGACTATACTCATTACATAAACTGCTATAATTCTAAGAATTGGCCTCAAAGAAATGGAAACAAATGGACCCTGGAACTGAAGATTCAGTTCAGTTCAGTCGCTCAGTTGTGTCCGACTCTTTGCGACCCCATGAATCGCAGCACACCAGGCCTCCCTGTCCATCACCATCTCCCGGAGTCCACCCAAACCCATGTCCATCAAGTCGGTGATGCCATCCAGCCATCTCATCCTCTGTCGTCCCCTTCTCCTCCTGCCCCCAATCCCTTCCACCATCAGAGTCTTTTCCAATGAGTCAGCTCTTCGTATGAGGTGGCCAAAGTACTGGAGTTTCAGCTTCAGCATCATTCCTTCTAAAGAACACCCAGGGCTGATCTCCTTTAGAATGGACTGGTTGGATCTCCTTGCAGTTCAAGGGACTCTCAAGAGTCTTCTCCAACACCACAGTTCAAAACCATCAATTCTTCGGCGCTCAGCTTTCTTCACAGTCCAACTCTCGCATCCATACATGACCACTGGAAAAACCATAGAATTGAAGATTAACTGTACCTAAAACAATCAGGATGATGCTGGTCAGACCACCAATGATGGATTTGAAGATGACTGTCAGGGATAACTGTGCTGTTTTTGCCTGTAGCCCCCACAACTCCCAAAGTCTGTCTGTAAAAAAGTTCTGGTGTCGGGTGGCAGGAGTTGGCTTTTGGACAGACTTCCACCACCACCCCCCTCACCAGCTGCCAGCATCCAAAATAAAGCAAACTTTCCTTTCCTCCAACCTGGCCTGTTCATTGGCTTTTTGAACCGCGAGCGGCCGGACTCCACACTCTTTTGGTAACATTATGACCTCTGATGTCTATACATCAACTTTTCCCAAACAAATACTGCTTTTCATGATATTCATAAGCAGATTTCCTAATATTTGTGAGACCCAGGTCAATGGTATATATTGAAACCATGTATCATACAAGAATGGGCTTCCCTGATGGCTCAGTGGTAAAGAATCTGGTTCAGTGGTAAAGAATCTGCCTGCCAATGCAGGAGATGCAGGTTCGATCCCTGGGTGAGGAAGATCCCCAGAAGAAAATGGCAACCCCTCCAGTATTCTTTCCTGGAAAATTTCATGGACATTGGAGCCTGGCAGGCTACAGTTCAAGGGGTTGCAGAGAGTTGGACATGACGCAGTGACTAAACAACAACAACATCATACAAAAGTACTTAAAAGTTATAAATAAAGCTAACATACTGTTAGACAAAATATGTTCTGCTCACTTACTTTGGCAAGTGTTCTTTCAAAATGATAAAACTGAAAAACATGTAAGCAGCTAGAATCTTAATGTGATTGAAACATGGCAAAAATCAAGGATGATGAAGATAATTATTATCATGCATGTCTGCCTTGTTGTGTTGATGGTCCAGTGATGTTTGGGTGAGTAATAAATTAAAGGTGCACATGGTTAATCAGTTGTTTTTATGTGCATCACATAAAATTCATTTTCCTGCCCTCATTTCAGCAAAATCAATATTTCTATAACATGCATTTTATTGATAATGATGTCAATTAGACATTACTAATGTCTGTAATATACCACTGTAGTTCTTGGATGATTTTAAAAAAATGTTTAATTATTACAATTTGGAAAAATGTTGCTCTCTTAGAGCAGGAACAACTGCAATTGCTAATATTATCAAAATAATACCTACATTCAGAAAGAAACCAAGAATTTTACTTATTTTATTTATCATGGATATCATGATATGCAACAATGGGGTTGAATATATAAAATGATTATTAATACAGAATTATACAAATTTTAAAATTTCATCATATACTGTTACATGATGAAATCACATTATAAAATATTATATTACAAAATATTTTAATTTCATCATTTAATGTTAATACTTATGATTTCTATCATCTTATAAAGGAATATCTGTATACATACAGTATTTATTCAGCTGTTTTCAAATTTTTTCAGTGTTGAAATATTCTGTAGAAAACCAAAATAGCAGTATCTTGCTTGATTGATGCAAATTTCTCTTTAAATGAGACTACCTCTTGATTTGGGCTTCCCTGGTGACTCAGTGGTAAAGAACCCAGCTGCAATGCAGAAAATGCAAGTTCGATCCTTGGATCAGGCAGATCCCCTGGAGAAGGAAATGGCAACTTGCTCCAGTATTCTTGCCTGGGAAATCCCATGGACAGAGGAGACTGGCGGACTACAGTCCATGGGGTCACAAAGAATCAAACATGACTTAGTGACTAAACAACAATAACCTCTTGATTTAATTTGACCAGAGAAGAGTCTTCACAGAATTAGTTTTAGGATCTTTTGTAAATAAGTCTTCTCCTTCAGAATCAAACAAATTATTCTGTTTCCATGTTCTGATATCCTAATATTTTATTGGACTATCACTTTTGTTGCATATTTCATTTGTAGCTTCTTTCGATTAGAAAAACATGTTCTCTAAAATTAAAAAAATGAATCCTTTTGAAAGAAGGATTTTTTGAAATTTTGAAAGAATTTAAAACATAAAATTCTAAAAAAAAATTCTGCTAAGACTCTTAGTAGCAAGCAACAGTTTATATCAAATAATTGCAAATAATGAAAATTCAAGATTATTTTAATTTTCCAGCAAATACCATGATTCGTTTTTCATTTGAGGATTTTCTGTAGTTTCAGTGAACTCTTTCTGGGCATTTCATATCTGTCTAAATTAAATCAAACAGCCTCAGCAACATTCAGCTGGACTATAATTAGTGTCTTAGAATGGTTGTTATTTTATATATATTTTCATCAATATTGTTCTATCTTAGGGCAGTACTACAAAAATTGTAGGGGAGGAAAAAACTTTCTTTATCTTTTAAAATTCTGTGACTGGGGCCTGAGAATTAAACTGACAAAGACAGATTAACAAGAGGAAAGGCACACAAATTTTATGTAATGTTAATACAAATTTAAATTTTTACATGCATAGAGGCCTTCATAGAAAAGCAGTTAGGACCCGAAACAAACAGTTAGACCTGGGAGCTTGTATACATTTTAACAAAGGACGATCAATATGGGAAAATGACAAGACAAAAAGGAAAAGGGGTTTGGGCTTCTGTTGTTTTGTTGTTGTTCAGTTGCTAAGTCATATCTGACTCTTTGCCACCCCATGGACTGTAGTACGCCAGGCTTCTCTGTCCTTCACTGTCTCCCAGAGTTTGCTCAAATTCATGTCCATTGAGTCGGTGATGCTATCTAACCATCTTATCCTCTGTCGTCTCCTGCTCCTCCTGCCTTCAATCTTTCCTAGCATCAGGGTCTTTTCCGGTGAGTCAGTTCTTCACATCTGGTGGCCAAAGTATTCATCTTCAGTTTCAGCATCAGTCCTTCCCATGAATATTCAGGGTTGATTTCCTTTAGGATTGACTGGTTTGATCTTGCTATCTAAGGGACTCTCAATAGTTTTCTCCAGCACCATAATTTGAAAGCATAAATTCTTTGGCCCTCAGCCTCCTTTACGGTACAGTTCTCACATCTGTATATGACTACTGGAAAAATCATAGCTTTGACTGTACGGATATTTGTCGGCAAAGTGATGTCTCTGCTTTTTAATACGTTACCTAGGTTTGCCGTAACTTTCCTTCCAAAGGGCATGCGTTTTTAAGTTTCATGGCTCTAGTCAACCTCTGCAGTGATTTTTAGATTCTAGGGGTGCTAAATTGTGGAAAGGGAGGAAACTAATGGAAGATAATGGTTATTTTAGTAAGATTTGTTTGTGCAGACCTATCTTGGTGCTGACTTTCTGTCTCCAGTAATAAGAACTGTTTTCGTCTTGGTATAGGAGAGGGAGGGGGAACACTTTCACTAAGGAAAATTTATGACCTGTTTTTTGGGAAAGAGCTTTTTCTTTTTTCATTTGCAGCTTCTTAATTGCCTTCAGCTCAAAATAATCCTTATGCCAAAGAGGCATACTTTCAGGTGGCATATTCTCATCTTCTGATCTCCTACAATAACATATATAACTTCTGAACTATTTCTCTTATCAGAACAGATAAGGCCATATCTTTTAATACTAAATTCAAACAATCTGCTATAGTTGGCACAAAGAATACTTCTGCTTCTGGGCCAAAATTCTGGCTTATATACCTTTCTCTTTATTAACTGTTAGTACCCTTGACAGATTTTTTTCCCCAACTTTACTGAGATATAACATTGTGTATATTTAGGTTCATAATGTGATGATTTAATATACATGTATATAGTGAAATGGTGTTTCCCTGGTGGCTCAGTGGTAAAGAATCCACCTGCCAATGCAAAAGATCTGGGTTTGGTTCCTGGGTCTGGAAGATCCCCTGGAGAAAGAAACGGCAACCCAGTTCAGTATGAATTCCAAGGACAGAGGAGCCTGGGGGACTATAGTCCAGAGAATAGCAAACAGTTGGTGACGACTGGGTGACTGAGCACACAACACACACAGTGAAATGATTACCATGATAAGGTTGGTTAACACACTCATCACTCATGGATTACTATTTTTCTGTGTGGTAAGAATTTTTAAGATTTACTCTCTGGATTTTTCTGGCGATCCAGTGGTTAAGACACCAGGCTCCCAGTGCAGTGAACCACAGGTTCAATTCCTGTTCAAGGAATTAAGATCCTGTATGTTGCTTGGTTCAGCCAAAAAATAAATAAATACAAGAAGTTACAAAATATTTGGTCTCAGCAATTTGCAAGTAGATGATTCAGTATTGTTAATTTTAGTCATCATGCTGTGCATCAGGTTCCCTAGAATTTACCTATCTTATAACTGGAAATTTGTATCCTTTGATCACCATCATCCATTCCCCACGCTCTGATGACCACCAATTTACTTTTTGATTTTATAAGTTCCGCTTTTCTAGTTTCCATATATGAGATCAGACAGCTCAATGGACCCTAGAACAATGCAGGAGTTAGGAATGCTGACCTTCCCCTGCATATAACTTATGGTTGGCCCTTTGCATATCTATTTCCTCCATATCTACAGTTACAAATCTGCAGACTGTGGAGTACCGCAGTATTTACTATTAGAAAAAATCTGAGTATAAATGGACCCATGCTGTTCAAGCTCATGTTTCCATTTAGCATAAAATCTTCATGTTTCATCCACGTTACTGCAAATGCAGAACTTCTTTCATTTTCATGGCTGAATTATATTCCATACATATATGTATGTAGCCTGCTAGGCTTCTGTGTCTATGGAATTCTCCAGGTAAGAATGCTGGAGTGGGTTGCCATTTCCTTCTCCAGAGGATCTTCCTGACCCAGGGATCAAACCCACATCTCTTAAGTCTCTTGCATTGGAAGGCAGGTTCTTTACCACTAGTGCCACCTGGGAATCCCATGTATACATATATATATATGTATATATATACAAAAGAAGAGCAGAGAATTCCTTGGCAGTCCAGTGGTTAAGACTCTGCACTTCCACTGCAGGGGGCATCAATTTGATCCTGCAAGCCTCACAGTTTGGCAAAAAAAAAAAAAAAAGAGATAAAGAAGAGCAGAGTGTTTTGCCCACCATCCAATTTACAAAGATTAACCCACTGTAGTTGCCGACTGGCAGAGCACTCTGTGCTTCAGACGGAGAAATTAAGGTGATAACAGGATGAAGCACCCGGTGCTTCAGACAGAGGAAATTAAAAGTGATAAGAGGATGCTCTGTGCTTTGTGTTGTGGACAACAGGCCCCTTAGATAGTTCGATGTATGTCAGGAAGAATTTTAATGAACCCAGTTTCTTTCATCTTCCCATACCTAGAGAAGCACTAAAATCATTAACTTGTGATATTTGTTCTTTGGGGCTGGTGGCAATTTTCTACAAAGATGCATACTGGACTGAGTATATTCTCCAGCAAAAAAAAAAAGTCATATATATATATAAAGTCATATATAAACTAGCCTTCTCCCACCTCTTCAGAACAGCTCCTCAGAATCCTCTTCAGATCTCCCAGGCTACCGTCTTCAGCAAGCTTAATTCACAGCTCTTGCATTGTGCATGTTTCTTTCAGTCAACTACACACCACACCCCCCACATTTTCTTTATCCATTCATCCATTGATAGATGGGCTTGGCCGCTGTGAATAATGCTGCAATGAATACATGAGTTCATCTACGAGAGTCACTTTATTTCCTTTAGATATAGTACCCAGAAATGGGATTACTGATCATATGATAGTTCCAGTTCGAATTCTTGGAGGGAACTTCATGCTGTTTTTCATAGTGGCGGCACAAATGTACATTCCTACCAACAGTGCATAAGGTTTCCTTTTCCCCACATCCTTGCCAACATTCCTATCTCACGTCTTTTTGATAATAGCCATTCTCACAGGTATGAGGTGATATCTCACTGTGGTTTTAATTTGCATTTCCTTGATGACTAGTGATATGGAATATTTTTCATATACCTGTTGGCCATCTCTGTATATCTTCTTTGGAAAAATAGCCCTCAACAATTTTTGACACTTACTTACATAATTTATATAAAACCAAAATGTTTTAATTTTAACTTTACACTTTCAAAATATTTTCATGAAAAAAAAAAGCATTTGCCATTTGAGCATAAAATGGGTATTTTACGCCAAGGTAAAGAATCAGTATTGTACAATATATGATACATCTATATAAATATATATTTATCTATATAAAATATAAAATATTTATATATATATATATGGGCTTCCTTTGTGGCTCAGCTGGTAAAGAATCCACCTGCAATGCGGGAGACATGAGTTTGATCCCTGGGTTGGGAAGATCACATGGAGAAGGGAAAGGCTACCCACTTCAGTATTCTAGCGAATTCCACGGACTGTATAGTCTACGCGGTCATAAAGAGTTGGACACGACTGAGCAACTTTCACTTTCACTTTCATATATATATATATATATGTGTGTGTGTGTGTGTGTGTGTGTGTGCTAAGTCACTTCACTCATATCCACCTCTTTGTGATCCTATGGACTGTAGCCTTCCAGGCTTCTCTGTCCATGGGATTCTCCAGGCAAGATTACTGGAAGGGGTTGCCATTTCCTTCTCCAGGGGATTTTCTCGACCCAGGGATAGAACCTGTGTTTCTCACATATCTTCAATTGGCAGGCGGGTTCTTCATCACTAGCGCCATCTGAGTAGCCCATGTGTATATATATGTATACACATTTAAAATTAGTTCTAATTGTTTAGTATTGCAACATATTCTCCTCCCTGTGCAGTAGTTGGTTGAAACCAAAACAGTGAACTGAAATACAAAGAAAGGAAAAGAAGGAAACAGTCCTACCTGGAGAAGATGTTTTGTTATGCAAAAATGTGTTGCATTCATGCTATCAGAGAAGGATTTGACACATTAATTTTTCTTTCCTCTTACCCAAGGGCTTCTCCCACTCAGAACTTCTCCAGAGTCCCATCTGGTGTTGATCATTCATGCTGGCAGCAGAGCCACCCACAAGTCTTCGCTGTGTTTTGACCCAGTCACCTTTGGTTTTGAGGAGGAAGGGACAGTGATGCAGAGAAGCTTTTCTGTGGGTCCTGAACAGTGTTTGGGATATGCAGGGGCCAGGGCAAGAATTCCTCTTGCCTGGATCTGTGTCTGGTATAGTAATAAGTGTAGAGCAGAATTATGTAGTCCCATTAGTTAGGCAAATGCTAAGTTAAAGCATAATTAAGCCATCTTTACTATGGGGATTCTTAGAGACTTCAATATGTTGTTTTTTTGTTGCTAAGTCATGGTGGACTCTTTGTGACCCCATGAACTGTAGCCTACCAGGCTCCTCTGTCCATGGGATTTCCCAAGCAAGAATACTGGTGACAGATACATGATACTTATTTGGCTTTGTTCTGCTCAGCAATTAAACGTGATTTAGACATGTGAATGGATGATCTGATGACCTTTATTAGATTACATAATTGGAAGGCATCATTAACACTTTGGAACAAAATTATAAAGAGATTTTAAAATTTAGTTAAAAATATAAAGTAATATCTGTTTGTTACTAATAACACAGAGAGAAATAAGTAAAGATTCCCCCCCCGACCCTATTCTACTAGTCTTCACCTAATTTCACTCTCTAGTGACAGCCACTATTATCATCTACTACTTACAAAAATCCTGAATAGTATTTTCCTAAAGATACTGATCTATAACTTGCTTGTTTTATTTAGCAATCAACGGTAGGTATCTTTCCACATCAGGAGATAAAGATGTCTTTAGGTTGTTTCCAATTTCTCTCTACTATTTGCAAGGCTGCAGTGAATATCCTTGCATGTATACTTTTCCATAATGGTTGAAGGTGAGAGCTTTTGAACAAAATTTATAAAAACGAATTATCTGGGTTGCAGGTACGTGTATTCATCAACGTTGCCTCCAAAAATTTACCAGTGGACATTTACAACTACACACACCTCTTTTTCAACATGCTCATCAATAATCCTCTTTAAGTCCTTCCCAGTTTTTAAGGTAGTTCAGTTCAGTTTAGTTCAGTCGCTCAGTTGTGTCTGACTCTTTGCGACCCCATAAACCGCAGCACGCCAGGCCTCCCTGTCCATTACCAACTCCCGGAGTCCACCCAAACCCATGTCCATTGAGTCGGTGATGCCATCCAACCATCTCATCCTCTGTCGTCCCCTTCTCCTCCTGCCTTCAATTTCCCAGTATCAGGGTCTTTTCAAATGAGTCAGCTTTTCGCATCAGGTTGCCAAAGTATTGGAGTTTCAGCTTCAACATCAGTCCTTCCAATGAACATCCAGGACTGATCTCCTTTAGGATGGACTGGTTTGATCTCCTTGCAGTCCAAGGGACTCTCAAGAGTCTTCTCCAACACCACAGTTCAAAAGCATCAGTTCTTCTGCACTCAGATTTCTTTATAGTCCAACTCTCACATCCATACATGACCACTGGAAAAACCATAGCCTTGACTAGACAGACCGTTGTTGGCAAAGTAATGTCTCTGCTTTTTATATGCTATCTCGGTTGGTCATAACTTTCCTTCCAAGGAGTAAGTGTCTTTTAATTTCAGGGCTGCAATCACCATCTGCAGTGATTTTGGAGCCCAGAAAAATAACAAGCCTATTGCTTGTAGTAGCCACACCTTGAGATGGCCTCCAATGATCACAGCTCCCTGTTATGTCCACCTCTGAGTTTCATCTCACATTGAGTCAGAGCTGGTTTGTGTGACCGTAAACAGCTACATAATTTGCAAGGCTCACTGAAAAATGAAAATTTGAGACCTCTTGTTAAAAAAAGGAGGAAAAAGTGCCAATAAAGTTATTATACACAAAGCTTTTCCTTTTCTTTGGCAGTCTCTACCAGCTCATCGTGATGCTTTCTATTTGCTTTTTAATATGTTAACTAAAGAAAAATTGAAATATCAGTACAAACTTTACTGTTCATCTTTATATGTGCAATGCCAGTTTGCACAATAAATATAAGAGCACTTAACTCATAGGCAGAAATGCCAAAATCACCAATTCAAATTTCACAGCTAATATATACATAGTTTTTTCCTAACCAGAATAGTGAAAGTGACCACAAAATTAACTCTTTATTTCACTTATATATTTTGGGATTTCACTAGTGGTCCAGTGTCTAAGACACCAAGCTCCCAATGCAGGGGGCCTGCTTTCCATCCCTGGTCAGGAAACTGGATCCCACATACTACAACTAACAGTTCACATGTCACAGTGATGATTGGAGATCCCAAGTGCTGCAACTAAGATCCAGCACAACCACATAAATAAACATTAAAAGAAAAACATGTGCCCTTTCTCCCAATACGCTGAAAACTGGAGGCTTTCAATACATGCTGATGTTTTCCTTGCTTTAGGTCTCATTGACTTCTCACCAGAATTCCGTGCATTGTTAATGCTACAGGAATAGGGGTGGTGAGGAATAGCAGTGAACACACATATGGCAACTACCTTCTCTGCTCACAGGTGTACTCCCTGGTTCCTGTTCACTTCACTTATGAAAGTCCAAAGATTAAATGATCAAGAAAATCAATATGGCAACATCAGAACTTTAAACCAAGTGCAGGGCTCTTCCAAATGTAGGGTGCTGTGTGACTGCCCAGATGACATGCTCACGAGGCTGTCCCTGTGTGACCAATAGAGTGTGGTGGAAGTGACATGCATGACTGCCAAGGCTAGGTCACAAGTCACTGTAGCTCCTGCTTTGCTATCTCGGATCACTTGCCCTGTGGAAGTGTCTCAGATGGCACTCAGACAGCGGTGTGGACATATCAGCTTGGGGAGGATCTGAAGGTTTTGTCAAGAGACAACACAAGTTGGCAAGTTTGCCAGCCATGTGAATAAACCACCCTGGACATGGATCCTCTGGTTCCACCCTAAGATGACTACAGCCCCAGTGAGCATCTTGACTGTAACTTCATGAAAGAACTCAAGCTACAATTTCCCAATTTGGTCCCTTCTGAATTCCCACATGCAATAACTTTCAGAGATAATTGATATTTACTGTTGTTTTTTTTAAATTTTTATTTATTTATTTGTCTGCACCAGCTCTTAGTTGTGAATGTGGGATCTAGTTCCCTGACCAGGGATCAATCCCAGGCCCCCTGCAATGGGAGCCTGGAGTCTTAGCCACTAGACCACCAGGGAAATCCATTTATTGCTGTTTTGAGTCACTAAGCTTTTTTGGGGGGAGGGATTTGTCCCACGGCAATAGATAACTAAAGTGATGCTTTAATTCACATTGTCTTTAATTTTAACAACATATGGCATCTTTTTGTCTGCATAATGGCTACTTATTTTCTCTTTTCTTTGAATTGCTGTCTTATTTGTTTATTTTTATTGGGTTATTTATCTTGATCTTACTGATATATATAGAGGGCTAACCCAGAAAATCAGCACTTTATTGGTCATATTTATGGCATGTGTTTTTCATTGCTCATAATTTGTTTTTGGAATACTTTTTCATTACAGAAGTTTTAAATTACTATTGTGGTTTAACTGACCAATCTTTCCCATTGTGCCTTTTAGATTTTGCTTCAAACTTACTAGTGGTTTTCTCATTCCACAGTTATAAAAGCATTTATCCATGTCAGTTTCAGTACTTGATGGTTTCATTTACATTGTGTGATTGTGCATGCTCAGTCATGTCCAACTCTTTGGAACCTCATGGACTGTAGCCCCCCAGGCTCCTCTGTCCATGGGATTCTCCAGGCAAGAATACTGGAGTGGGTTGCCATGCCCTCCTCCAAGGGATCTTCCTGACCCAGGGATCGAACCTGTGTCTCTTCCATCTCCTGCATTGGCAGGCAGATTCTTTACTGCTGTGCCATTTGGGAAGCTCTCATTAACATTGAAATTTTTTATTGTTGCAGATTTTTTTTGCGGGGGAGGGAGGGTGGTGATAACAGAGAGAAAGTGAGAGAGAATTACAACTGCACAATAGAGAGGTCATTACACAATTTCAGTTGTTAACTCATCCTCTTCACTGATCTAAAATACCATCTTCATCTGATCCCAGATGCCTGCTTATTTTGAGGTTGTACTTCTGCACTCTTGATTCTCTTCTGTTGATTTGTATGCTCCTGTGCCAATGTTACTCTTCTATTTCTGTATATCTTGGATATTTTCATTTATCTATAATAATTTTGTAATCATTTTCAACCTCAAATAATTATCTGAATCAATATCCCTTGGTATTTTTATTGCACCAGATTTATGAAATTTAGCATTCCCATGGAAGAGTAAAGTTTGTCTTTCCATAGGTTCACATCTATTTTCTGGGTTTTTTTTGGTAGACTTTTAAGATTTTCTTCAGTTAGGTCCTATATGTTTCTTATGAAGTTTATTCCTGGGACTTTAAATAAATTGAGGTTATAATTGGTATGCAGTAAACAGCACATATCTAAGGTGTACAACTGGGTAAGTGTTGACAAAAGTATATGATCATGAAAGCATCAATTCAGTCAAGACAATGATCATACCCCCAGAAGTTTCCTGGTGACCCTTTGTGATCATCATTTCTCCAAGCTACCACTGATCTGCTTTCTGTCACTATAGATTAGTTTGCTTTTTCTAGAATTTCATGTAAATGCAATTATGCAATCTGTGCTCTTTTTTTCACAGCTTTCACTGTACTCTTCTTTTTGTTGTGGTTGTTTAGTCAATAAGTTGTGTCTGACTCTTTGCAACCCCACGGACTGCAGCATGCCAGGCTTCCCTGTCCTTCACTATCTCCCTGAGTTTCCTCAAACTCATGTCCATTGAGTCTATGATGCCATCCTACCATCTCATCCAATGACTTAGCTCTTTGCATCACGTGGCCAAAGTATTGGAGCTTCAGCTTCAGCGTCAGCCCTTCCAATGAATATTCATGATTGATTTCCTTTAGGATTGATTGGTTTGATCTCCTTGTTGTCCGAGGGACTGTCAAGAATCTTCTCCAGCAATACAGTTCGAAAGCATCAATTCTTCCATGCTCCACTTTCTTTATGGTCCAATTCAGGGATGCCCACTCTTCTTTTATTCAGCATAATTATTTTGAGATGCATCCGTGTTGTTCCCTGTATCCATGGTTCAGTTTTTTCATTTCTGAGTGCCATTCCATTGTATGAATATAAGTTGTTTATCCATCCAGCTGTGGAGGAATAGTGGGTGTTTCCAGAATTTGGCTATTACAAATAAAGCTGCTACGAATATTTATGTGCAAGTTTTTAATGTAGACATGTGTGTTCTTTTTTTTTTTTTTCCTTTGGTAGGTACCTAGGAATGAGATGTTTGGGTCATATGATAGGTGTAAGTTTGACACATTCAGTTCAGTTCAGTCACTCAGTCATCTCCAACTCTTTGTGACCCCATGAATCGCAGCATGCCAGGCCTCCCTGTCCATCACCAACTCCCAGAGTTTACTCAAACTCACGTCCATCAAGTCGATGATGCTATCCAGCCATCTCATCCTCTGTTGTCCCCTTTTCCTCCTTCCCCCAATCCCTCCCAGCACCAGGGTCTTTTCCAGTGGGTCAACTCTTTGCATGAGGTGGCCAAAGTATTAGAGTTTCAGCTTAAGCATCAGTCCTTCCAATGAACATCCAGGACTGATCTCCTTTAGGTTGGACTGGTTGGATCTCCTTGCAGTCCAAGGGACTCTCAAGAGTCTTCTCCAACACCACAGTTCAAAAGCATCAATTATTCTGTGCTCAGCTTTCTTCACAGTCCAACTCTCACATCCATACATGACCACTGGAAAAACCATAGCCTTGACTAGACGGACCTTTGACACATTGCTAAACTATACTGTAAAGGGACTGTACCATTTGACATTCCCCTGAGTGATGCCTCAGAGTGTTTTAGTTTCTATTTGTGTTATTAACTTCTGCTTTGGGGACTTCCCTGATGGTCCAATGGTTAGGACTTGCTTTCCAATGCAAGGGGTATATGGGTTTGATCCTTGGATGGGAGGTAAGATCTCACATGCCTTGTGGCCAAAAAACTAAAACATAATTTAGAAGCAATATTGTAACCAATTCAATGAAGACTTTCAAAATGGTCCACATCAAAAAAATTTCTAGGTTTAATGCATTATTAGAACACAATGGAGTCTGATTTTATCCTACTTTTTGGAATTTATGGGGTTTTCTTTTTGGCCTTACAAAAGATTGATTTTTATAAAGGTTGTATTGGTACTTGAGGAGAATGTATTCACCATGCTTGGGTATAGAATCCAATCTTATTGATTATACAATTCAGAGCCTTTATAGGCCTACTTATTATTTATCTATTGTAACTGTCATGTACTCAGAGAAATGAATTACAGTCTCTTAATGCTATTATGTTTTTGCCAATTTCTTATTTTCTGAAGTCTTTGTCTTATGAATTTTATTTATTGCGAAAAGATTCATGACTGCTATAACTTCACTGTGGATTGTTCCCTTTAACATTATAAAGTCTCTCTTTGTTCTCTAAACCACTGTTTCATTTAATTTAACCTTGCTCAATTTTAAATTATTAGCTTGTATAATTCCTTTTGCTGAATCTTCAAAGCTTTTGTTATGGAAATTTTCAAACATGTGCTAAAGTATGAAAAAAAACTCAGTATAATGCACCTACATTGTATCTATTGTCCAGTGTCAACAATTATCAACTGATGGCCAATCTTGGTTGTACTCTGAACACTGTCTCAAACATGGATTATTTTGAGACAAATATCTGATATTATATAATTTCATCTATAAAAACATTTCAATATGTATCTCTAAAAGTTAAAGACTCCTAAAATGGACAGTAACTCCCTAATATCATCCAATATTACAGTCTGCATTCAAATTTGAAATCAATGATTTCATAATTTCATTTTTTAATTTTCTTGCCCCAAATATGGAATCAGTACTTTCTCCCAGAAGCCCTGCTTCTTTTTAGTGGGTAAAGCTATTTCTAAATCATAACATAGATGTTAAGGACTATATTCTTTATGTTTTCATATGGTCTATGTCTACGCCCATACTTTGATTTTAAGTCTTTCAGAATCATTTTATTTTAGATTCATGAGTTGGGTTTTGTTCATTAGTACATTCTGAGGTTAGCAAAATAAACTGGATTATTTCCATAGTTCTTGAATGTTTAACTGAAATAGACCTATTCAGCAACTTTAAGAATTCCTACACTGGCTTCTTTATCTATTGAATGAGGACTATTGCAATAGGGAGAGTTAAATAGAAAACTTTGAAATGTTTCTCCCCTGCCAGGATATAAATCAGAAGCATATCTGGAGGGTTTTCAGAGGTCACTGTTACTGTCAAAGATTTAAAAGATACAAGGATGTTGATTCTATTGTGTGTCAATTTACCTTCTGTTTGGGCTGCACAGAAGGTGGCTGGAACTTTAAGAATGACATTTGATTATCTTTTTTTTTTTTTGGCCACGCTGGGTCTTCATTGCAGCATATGGGATGTTAATTGTGACATGTGGGGTCTAGTTCCCCAACCAGGGATTGAACCTGGGCCCCCTGCATTGGGAGCTCAGAGTCTTAGCCACTGGGCCACCAGGGAAGTCCCGACAGCTCATTATCCTTAATCAGGTGAAGATGCCAACTGCAATGGCTTTTGAAGATGTAACATCTTTTCTGGAGCAAATCTTGGTACACAGCTATGAAAGTGAAAGTGAAAGTGAAGTCGCTCAGTCGTGTCCAACTCTTCGGGACCCTGTGGACTGTAGCCTACCAGGCTCCTCCATCCATGGATGATTCTCCAGGCAAGAATACTGGAGTGGGCTGCCATTTCCTCCTCCAGAGGATCTTCCCGACCCAGGGATCGAACCCGGGTCTCCCGCATTGCAGGCAGACACTTTAACCTCTGAGCCACCAGGGAAGCCTATAGCCTTGACTGCTAGTACACAGCTATAGATGCAACAAATGATTTTTTTTTTCCTATGTCAGTTTGCAGGGTTTCCTGAAGCAGTTTCCACCTAGCAGCTATAATAATACACTCTCACTTGTCTTAGGGCCATGTCAACTCTCCTGTTCTCTACCAAGATCTATTGGCTGAAATATTGTATTGAGATAGAAAATTAAAATAGCCCACTACATTCATGATATAACGATGTTTGGTTCTGATGATCAGGAAGTGCGTGTGTTCATGCTCAGTTGTGTCCGACTCTCTGTGACCCCATGGACTACTGCCCACCAGGCTCCTCCGTCCATGGGATTTCCCATGCAAAAATAATGGAGTGGCCTGCCATTACCTTTTCCAGGGGATCTTCCCAACCCAGGGATTGAACCCGCATCTCTTGCATCTCCTGCATTGGCAGGCGCATTCTTTATCACTCGTGCCATCTGGGAAGCCCTGAGCAAGAGGTAGAAGATATCTTAGATGTCTTATTAAGATACATGTGTGCCAGAAGGTGGGAGATAATAGTCAGAGAGTTTCAGGGGTTTACCTCAAAAAGGTTTTTAGAAGTCCGTGGGTCTATAGCATGCTGGGATATCCCTTCTAAAGGAATTCACACACTATCTTGCATTGCCAACCATTAAAGAGGCGAAGTGCTTGATTTTCCTCTTGGAAGAAGTATAAGCTATATTTGATTGTGTTCCAGCTCATTTATAGGGCACCATGTCAGCTTTGAGAGGGGCTCCAATGAGAAAAGGCTCTGAAGCAGGTCTCTGCTTTGCTGCTTGGTTCCTATGACCCAGATGTACTTGAAAAGGCTATGGGACAAAGTGAATGGGCCCCTGGAAAGCCCTATAGGAGAATAACAAGTAAGGTCTCACTTGAGGAGCAAAGTCATGACCCATTCTCCAGCTGAGAACTGGCTCCTACTCATTTCTGGAAGAGCTAGAATGTTTAACCATGAGATATCAAATGGCTATGTAATTTGAGTTTCTCATCATAAACTAGGAGTTATCTGGCTCGTTAAGCCATAAAGCTGAGCAGGCATAGCCGCAATTCATGATTAAATAAACGTTGTTTAATAGAGTTCAAAATTAAGCAAATTCTGAAGGCATAAATTAATTACATGAGCAGTTATCTCAGACTCATGATGCCTACTACTCCTGCTTAATTCTGTCTTCTCTCCTTTTTATACCTGTACTTTATTGGTGAATTCCTTACTACCAATCAGCTAAGGAAGAAAAAGCTTAATGATACTTCACAAGACCCTGACACCCTCAGGAAGTGACTTGCTGTGTGTAGTATTACAACCTTAAATAGAAGTATTCGTGAAAGACATTATTGGAGAAAAATTCCCTCTCCTAGTGCAACTTCAAGTGGTCCATTTCACTGACAATTCATTCAACATGTAATACCTAGAGATGAGAATCTATATTTATCTCTTGGAAGAGGTTTATTAATTCATTTATTTTTAAGATATTTCTTTATTTGGCTGCATCAGGTTTTAGTTGCGGCATGAGGTATCTTTAATTGTGGCATGTGAACTCTTGGCTGCAACATGTGGGATCTAGCTCCCAGACCAGGGATCGAACCCAGGGCCCCTGCATTGGGAGCTTGGAGCCTTAGTTGTAGGACCACCAGGGAAGTCCCTTGGTAGAGGTTTATAAGTTGGCCAGTTGGTCAGGGATTTGGAAGGAACAATACTGTAGTGATAAGGAGATCTATGGGCTTCCCAGGTGGTGCTAGTTGTAAACAATTTGCCTGCCAATGCAGGAAAAATAAGAGAACTTGAGTTCAATCCCTGGATCAGAAAGATTCCCTGGAGGAGGGCATAGCAACTCACTTCAGTATTCTTGCCTGGAAAATCCCATGGACAGAGGAGCCTAGCAGGCTACAGCCCACAGGGTTGCAAAGAGTCAGACACGACTGAAACGACTTAGTACACACCCAGTAAGAGATCTAGGGAACAGGTATGAAGATGGACCTCCTTGAAAGGGCACAGAGTATAGGGACATCTATGTGGGTGCTCACCAAAGGGCATCCGCCATCAAATAATAAAGCAGATAAGAAGACACGATCTGAGGAGGTCAATAAGTCTCTTTTCCCATCCACCTTAGTGCTTACTGAATGCTCTGTATTCAAAGTGGCCATGATAGCAGTAATGGGCCCCACACGTAGACCTCCTCCTCATCAGGGCTATGTAGCAGCTGACCCCCTTCTTTGCCTGTTAATTGAGTGGCACACTAAAGTCCAAATTGGCCAATGGTAGTCTCAACTTATAATTCAAGGATGTTAATCAATTAAGATCCCTAGTGGAAACATTCTTCCCTTAGAAACTGAGACCTCTAAACTAGCAGAAACCTGTCACATTTGGAAACACATGCTTTGTGAGTGGGTTATTAGAAACACTCCAGCTTCCACCCCTTGATCCCTAAACCTGAGTATTTTGATTGTGGAAACCTATTACAGTCCAGTCCAGTACTAGATAACCAGTTGTGTCAGCTGGATAACCAGGCTAAATTTGTTGGACTTACAAACAAATTGGACTTACTTATGTGCTCCTAGAACAGAAGTTGTCCACAGGTAGGAGACTTACAGCAATGAGCAGAGTTCTCTAAGCTATACAGTAGGTCCCTGTTGGTTATCTACTCATTTCATTTCTTTTTTAAATTAACTTTTTAATTCGAGTATAGTTGATTTACAATGTTGTGCTAGTTTCTGCAGTACAGCAAGGTGAGTCAGTTATACATATATCCACATTTTTAGATTCTATTTCCATATAGCTTCATTACAGAGTATTGCAGTCGGTTCTTTGTGAATGCTTTTCTAGAGGTCCTAGACGTGATAATGCTGTGCTGTGCTTAGTTGCTCAGTTGTGTCTGACTCTTCGACCCCATGGACTGTAAACCACCAGGCTCCTCTATCCACGGGATTCTCCAGGCAAGAATACTGGAATGGGTTGCCATTCCCTTCTCCAGGGATCTTCCTGATCCAGGGATCAAACCCAGGTCTCCTGCACTGCAGGTGGATTCTTTACTGTCTGAGCAACCAGGGAAGCCCAGATGTGATTATCAGTTCAGTTCAGTTGCTCAGTTATGTCCGACTCTTTGCAACTCCATGGACTGTAGCATGCCAGGCCTCCCTGTCCATCACCAACTCCTAGAGTTCACTCAAACTCATGTCCATTGAGTCAATGATGCCATCCAACCATCTCATCCTCCATCATCCCCTTCTCCTCCTGTCTTCAATCTTTCCCAGAATCAGGGTCTTTTCAAACGAGTCAGCTCTTCACATAGGGTGACTAAAGTATTGGAGTTCAGCGTCAACATCAGTCCTTCCAATGAACATTCAGGACTGATTTCCTTTAGAATGGACTGGTTGGATCTCCTTGCAGTCTAAGGGACTCTCAAGAGTCTTCTCTAACACCACAGTTCAAAAGCATCAATTCTTTGGAGCTCTGCTTTCTTTATAGTCCAACTCTCACATCCATATTGACTACTAGAAGAACCATAGCCTTGACTGGACGGAACTTTGTTGGCAAAGTAATGTCTCTGCTTTTTAATATGCTGTCTAGGTTGGTCATAACTTTTCTTCCAAGGAGTACTAGTCCTTAAATTCATTCTCATGAAGAAGTTACCTAGGTACTTGTATTTAGTTAGGGTTCTCCAAACAAACAGAACCAATAGGGTGTGTGTGTGTGTGTGTGTGTGTGTGTGTGTGTTGTGTATCTGATGGGGTAGGCTGGCAGGCTGGAGACTTAGGGAAGAGTTATAATTTTAGTCCAAAGGCAGTTGGCTGGCAGAATTTTCTCTTTCTCAGGGGAGGCCAGTTTTTGTTCTATAAATTTTTCAACTGATTGAATAAGGCCCACCCATGTTATAGGGCTTCCCTTATGGCTCAGACAGTAAAGAATCTGCCTTCAATACAGGAGACCTGGTTCAATCCCAGGGTCAGGAAGATCCCCTTGAGAAGGGAATGGCTATCCACTCCAGTATTCTTGCCTGGAGAATCCCCTGGACAGAGGAGCCTGGTAGGGTATAGTCCATGCAATCGCAAAGAGTTGGACACGATGGAGTGACTAACACTTTACTTCATTATGAGAGGTTATTTGCTTGACTCAAAGTCCACCAGTTTAAATGTTAATATTATCCAAAATACACCTTCGTGGAAATATCCAGAATAATGTTTGACTAAATAATTGGACACTGTGGCCTAGCCAAGTTGACACAAAATTCACCATCAAAGGACTAGTATTTTTTGAATGGTGATATCAAGAAAGCAAGAATACTGAAGTGGTTTTCCATTCCTTTCTCCAGTGGACCACATTTTGTCAGAATTCTCCACCATGACCTGTCCATCTTGGGTGGCCCTACATGGCATGGATCATAATTTCATGGAGTTAGATAAGGCTGTGATCAGACAAGGTCCATGTGATCAGTTTGATTAGTTTTCTGTGATTGTGGTTTTCATTCTGTCTTCCCTCTGAGAGGATTATGGAAGCTTCCTGATGGGAGAGACTGATTGTGTGGGAAATTGGGTCTTGTTCTGATGGGCAGGGCCTGCTGCTACTGTTGCTAAGTCGCTTCAGTCATGTCTGACTCTGTGCGACCCCATAGACGGCAGCCTACCAGGCTTCCCCGTCCCTGGGATTCTCCAGGCAAGAACACTGAAGTGGGTTGCCATTTCCTTCTCCAATGCATGAGAGTGAAAAGTGAAAGTGAAGTCGCTCAGTTATGTCCGACTCTTAGCCAGCCCATGGACTGCAGCCAACCAGGCTCCTCCATCCATGGGATTTTCCAGGCAAGAGTACTGGAGTGGGGTGCCACTGCCTTCTCCGATGCGCAGGGCCATGCTCAGTAAATCTTTAATCCAATTTTCTGTTGGTGGGCGGAGCTGTGTTCCCTCCCTATTGTTTGACCTGAGACCAAACTATGGTTGAGGTAATGAAGATAACGGCCTTAAGGTGGCTCAGAGGTTAAAGTGTCTGCCTGCAATGCGGGGGCCTAAGTTCGATCCCTGGGTCGGAAAGATCCCCTGGAGAAGGAAATGGCAACCCACTCCAGTATTCTTGCCTGGAGAATCCCATGGATGGAGAAGCCTGGTGGGCTACAGTCCACAGACTCGCAAAGAGTCGGACACAACTGAGCGACTTAACTTTCAACTTTCAGTGCTGAAGAAGCTGAAGTTGAAGGGTTCTATGAAAACCTACAAGACCTTCTAGAACTAACACCCCAAAAAGATGTCCTTTTCATTATAGGGGACTGGAATGCAAAAGTAGGAAGTCAAGAGATATCTGGAGTAATGGGCAAATTTGGCTTTGGAGTACAAAATGAAGCAGGGCAAAGGCTAACAGAGTTTTCCCAAGAGAATGCCCTGGTCATAGCAAACACCCTCTTTCAACAACACAAGAGAAGACTCTACACATGGACATCACCAGATGGCCAATACCAAAATCAGATTGATTATATTCTTTGAAGCCAAAGATGGAGAAGCTCTATACAGTCAGCAAAAACAAGACCGGGAGCTGACTGTGGCTCATGAACTCCTTATTGCTAAATTCAGACTTAAATTGAAGAAAGTAGGGAAAACCACTAAACTATTCAGGTACGACCTAAATCAAATCTTGTATGATTTATACAGTGGAAGTGACAAATAGATTTAAGGGATTAGCTCTGATAGAGTGCCTGAAGAACTATGGACAGAGGTTCATGACATAGTACAGGAGGCAGTGATCAAGCCCATCCCCAAGAAAAAGAAATGCAAAAAGGCAAAATGGTTGTCTGAGGAGGCCTTACAAATAGCTGAGGAAAAAGAAAAGCTAAATGCAAAGGAGAAAAGGAAAGATATGCCCATCTGAATGCAGAGTTCCAAAGAATGGCAAAGAGAGAAAAGTAAGAAAGCCTTCCTCAGCAATCAATGGAAAGAAATAGAGGAAAACAACAGAATGGGAAAGACTAGAGATCTCTTCAAGAAAATTAGAGATACCAAGGGAACATTTTATGCAAAGATGGGCTCAATAAAGGACAGAAATGGTATGGACCTAACAGAAGCAGAAGATATTAAGAAGGGGTGGCAAGAATACACAGAAGAACTGTACAAAAAAGATCTTCATGATCCAGATAATCACGATGGTGTGATCACTCACCTAGAACCAGACATCCTGGAATGTGAAGTCAAGCGGCCTTAGAAGTATCACTATGAACAAAGCTAGTGGAGGTGATGGAATTCCAGTTGAGCTGTTTCAAATCCTGAAAGATGATGCTGTGAAAGTGCTGCACTGAATATGCCAGCACATTTGGAAAACGCAGCAGTGGCCACAGGACTGGAAAAGGTCAATTTTCATTCCAATCCCAAGGAAAGCCAATGCCAAAAAATGCTCAAACTACTGTACAATTACACTCATCTCACATGCTAGCAAAGTAATGCTCAAAATTCTCCAAGCCAGGCTTCAGCAGTTCGTGAACCATGAACTTCCAGATGTTCAATCTGGTTTTAAAAAGGCAGAGGAACCAGAGATCAAATTGCCAACATCCACTGGATCATGGAAAAAGCAAGAGAGCTCCAGAAAAACATCTATTTCTGTTTTATTGACTATGCCAAAGCCTTTGACTGTGTGGATCACAAGAAACTGTGAAAAATTCTGAAAGAGACAGGAATACCAGATCACCTGACCTGGCTCTTGAGAAAACTATATGCAGGTCAAGAAGCAACAGTTAGAACTGGACATGGAACAACAGACTGGTTCCAAATAGGAAAAGGAGTCCATCAAGGCTGTATATTGTCACCCTGCTTATTTAACTTCTATGCAGAGTACATTATGTGAAATGCCAGGCTGGATGAAGCACAAGCTGGAATCAGGATTTCTGGGAGAAATATCAATAACCTCAGATATGCAGAAGACACCACCCTTATGGCAGAAAGTGAAGAGGAACTAAAAAGCCTCTTGATGAAAGTGAAAGAGGAGAGTGAAAAAGTTGGCTTAGAACTCAACATTCAGAAAACTACCATCATGATATCTGGTCCCCTCACTTCATGGCAAATAGGTGGGGAAACAATGGAAACAGTGACAGAATTTATTTTCTTAGTCTCCAAAATCACTGCAGATGGTGATTGCAGCCATGAAATTAAAAGATGCTTGCTCCTTGGAAGAAAAGTTATGACCAACCTAGAGAGCATATTAAAAAGCAGAGACATTACTTTGCCAACAAAGGTCTGTCTAGTCAAAACTAAGGTTTTTCCAGTAGTCATGTATGGATGTGAGAGTTGGACTATAAAGAAAGCTGCGCGCTGAAGTATTGATGCTTTTGAACTGTGGTGTTGGAGAAGACTCTTGAGAATCCCTTGGACTGCAAGGAGATCCAACCAGTCCATCCTAAAGGAAATCAGTCCTGAATATTCATTGGAAGGACTGATGATGAATCTGAAACTCCAATACTTTGGCCACCTGATGTGAAGAACTGACTCATTGAAAAAGACCCTGATGCTGGAAAGGACTGAAGGCAGGAGGAGAAGGGGACGACAGAGGACGAGATGATAGGATGGCATCACCAACTCGATGCACCTGAGTTTGAGCAAGCTCTGGGAGTTGGTGATGGACAGGGAAGCCTGGCATGCTGCAGTCCATGGGGTTCTGAAGAGGTGGATATGACTGAGTGACTGAATTGAACTGATCAAGAAAGCAGCTGGGTAAACAGGAAAGGACAAATTATCTTCAGACGTGTAGAACAGATTTCATCAGCCAACCAAACATTAGAGAAGCCCAAAGCTTCTGTGGTAAATAACTATCCTCTTTAATAAAGGGTAGGGACTTCCCTGGTGGTCCAGTGGCTAGGACTCTGTGCTCCCAGTGCAGGGGGCCTGGATTCCATCCCTGGTCAGGGGAATAGATTCTACAAGCCACAGCTAAGAGGTCATCTGCCTCAACTAAAGATCCTGCATGCCACAACTGAGAGCTGGTGCAGCCAAATAAATAATAATTTTTTTTAAAGGCTAACCCACTATGTAGCATTTTACTCATTCAAAGAGAAGGCAAAGAAAATTAGAGGTGATGAATCAATAGGTGTAACCACAGCTTTGGGAAGACCAAAATGCCTTCCAGGTTATTAAAGAAAGAAGGTAATTTGCATAAGCTAATGATGAAAGAATCACGGTCCTTCATACGGACCACAACATATGCCCCAGGTACTACCTATGCTCATCTTTCCCCTTTCCCAACTTCTGTTTGGTTAAGTGCTCCCACCCTTTGGGGCCCAATTCTGTTCATCTCCTGCAGCAAAATTCCCCTCTATGATTTAGACTTCTATCAAAGGCTAATGCCTTTGGTATCTGTACTAGGCATTTACTGATCACTTATCTTACGTATCCATCCTTCTGATGCACAAGACTGCAAGTTTCTCAAGGAACTGTGTCTTCTCTGGAGTCCAGCACACAGGGTGGGGAGTTAATGAGCTGATAACATCTACTAAAAATGACACTATGTGGACTTCCCTGGTGTTCCGGTTGCTAAGATCCTCAGCTCCCAATGCAGGGGTCCCAGGTTCCATCCTTGGTCAGGGAACTAGATCCCACATGCTGCAGCTAAGATCTGGAGGAGCCAAATATATAGATAAATAAATATTAAAAAAAGAATGACACTATGCACTCTTTCTTAACACTGGAATCTACATGGTACTGTAAAAGTGTGATATCTTTATATAAGATTTCAGGGTTAAATGGTGAGTTGAGTAAAGGCAACCTACTCCTTCTATCTCAATCCCAATGGAAATGAACAAGCAAAGAAAAAAAAAAAACAAACAAACAAACCTAGAAAATGTCCTAGCTCTTTTCTACAGAGGAGGACTGTTGCATGACAGAAAATTAATTTCTGGAAGTCACAAACATGATCAAGGAGAGTTTTGTGGTTGTTGTTTAGTTGCTCAGTTGTGTCTAACTCTTTTTCAACCCCATGGACTGTAGCCCAGCAGGCTCTTTAAATACCTTAAAAATTAGAACAAACAGAATACATCCAATAGAGAAAGAAATACAATAAAATAAATAGGCCAAAATATACCAGGTAAATGGAAATTGAAAGAAAGCTGGAGGTGTGGTCCTGATATCAGTCAAAGCAGCATTTAAGCCCAAAAGCATTGTACATAAAAGATAAAGATGATAAACTACACCTCCCAATTAAGATATAACAATTATAGACAGGCATGCACCAAGCAGGGCTTCCCTGGTGGCGCAGGTGGTAAAGAATCAGCCTGCCATACAGGAGATCCAGGTTTGATCTGTGGGTCAGGAAGATCCCCTGGAAGAGGAAACGGCAACCCGCTCCAGTATTCTTGCCTAGAGAATTCCATGGACAGAGGAGCCTGGCCGACTATAGTCTATGGAGTTGCAAAGAGTTGACATGACTGAGCTACTAACATTTCACACGTACCAAGTAACATGGCAACCACCTATAATCACAAGAGTTACAAGGAGGCACAGATAGGAAATCACTACTACTAGTAGGAGGATGTAACATACCACCACGAGTACAGGACAGATCAAATGGCCACAGTCAGCAGGCGTAACAAAGACAATATAACCGATAGGGCAGATTTTACGCACGTATAAAACTTTTACACCCTGACTGCAGAAAATACACTTTCTTAAGCACACACAGATCATTAGGAAAAACTGATCATGTATAAAGTCATAAAGGAAATATTAAATTTCATAAAGTAGAAAATATTATTACAGTAATACTTTCTGATAACTTAGAATAAAACTAGAAATTACTGACAAAGTATTGTTAATGGTCCACCCAGAAATTTAAAAATCTTCTATTAGGTCTAATTTTTCCAATGTTTATGGAACATCTACAAAAATTAATTGTGTATCGGGCAACACAGAAACTTCAATTAATTCCTCAAAGCTGAAAATGAATAGGTCACACCACATCTTATTATGATGCAACAAAACCATAAAGTAATAACCCAAGGTTAAACAAAGAAAGAAAGAGTCTTGTAATACTTGGAAATAAAAACAAAATGAATTTATTATATCATGGATCAAAGAAGATATAAAAGTTAAAATTACACTATATAGAAAGTAATAATAATAACATTATATTTTAAACCTCCATAATAAGAATTAAATTCTTAGCAGCAAATTCTTATACTAGAGTAAGAATAAATGATTGAATATTCAACTTATGAAAATGGAAAATAGATGGAGGAAAAGCAGGAGTAAGGAATTAATAAGGATAAAAGTAATATATTTATAAGTAGAAAACTGAATTAGTGTTATTGATAAACAAATTGAAGGAAAAAGAATAACACAGATTTATGACTGGATTGATTTAGAAAGGAGAAAGAAAATACATGTTTATATTACCCAAATTGGGAAATTACTATTAAAATTGGCAAAGTAAAGGCATTTCTTTTTCTTCCCCTCCTATTCCCCACCTCAAAGCTCATCAAAAGCAACCATCAAAGAGAATGTGTTCTACACTGTGCAACGGGCATAACACTTTCTATGTTTCAAAAGACAGACCAGGACTTCCCTGGTGGCCCAGTGGTTAAGAATTCGCCTGCCAACTCGGGGACACGGGTTCGATCCCTAGGCTGGGAAGATCCCATATGCTACAGGACAGCTAAGCTCGTGTGCCACAACTACTGAAGCTTGAGTGCCTAGAGCACGTGCTCTGCACAAGAGAAACCACTGCAGTGAGAAGCCTGAGCACCACAACTAGAGAGTAGCCCCTGTGCTCTGAAACTAGAAAAAAGCCTGAGCAGCAGCAAAGACCCAGCAAAGTCAAAAAGAAATAAATATTCAGAAAAAAAGAGAAAATCCACTTATTAAAAAAAGGGAGAGAGAGAGCCTGGGAGGAAGCAGGCACTTTGTGGATTCCATTATCTGGAAGGTTGTCTGGGGAGGGGTCTGGCCTTGGGTGCAGTGTGGCAGAATTTCAGGGCATCCAGAACCAGTGACTGAGGTCCCAGCTGGTATGTGGTCTGCAGTAGTAGAAGAAGAGAGGTCTCTGCTGGGTGAGTCGCCTGTGTGGATAGGCAAGCATTGCTCCTGGCTGCGGAGCCTCCAAACCTGACTTGCTGTCTGGTTCCCCTGGCGGTTTTTATCTTCTGATAAATTCCTTTTCCAGGTACAATAGCTTGAGTGAGTTATGTAGTTAATGACCGAGAACCTCCTGATCTGAGAAGGATCAGAGACCTCAAAGTTCATTGCAAGGGGCAGTCTTTTCCAATTTTTTTTCCTTTTGGCTGCGCTGGGTCTTCGTTTTTGGGAGCTGGCTTTCTCTAGTTGCAGCAAGAAGGGTCTACTCCTCATTCTGGCGCACTGGCTTCTCATTGCAGTGGCTTCTCCTGTTGCGGAGCACAGGCTCTGGGTGCACGAGCTTCAGTAGTTGCGGCATGGGCTTAGATGCTCCGCGGCATGGGCTTAGATGCTCCACGGCATGGGCTTAGATGCTCCACGGCATGGGCTTAGATGCTCCGCGGCATGGGGAATCCTCCCTGATCTGGGATTGAACTGGTGTCCCCTGCATTGGCAATGGATTCTTATCTACTGGGCCACCAGGGAAGTCCTTCTCCCAACATTTTTGATGGTGAAACCACTACCAGAATAAAATAGACACACCGCAACCCCAACACATATTTATTACCTGTGATTTATATACAAATATTGGTATGGTCATGAATGATAAAACAGATTAAAGGAGAAAATTTAAACTGATGAGATTTAATTGGACTAAAAAATATTTAAGGACAGATCATTTTAATTTTACTTATTAACAGTACATATTTACTCATATAAGAATCCATGCATCAGATACTTTTTTTTTAAGATAAAATTTGGCTTTTTCTTTTTCGGTGTATCTGACTAGGTTGTCGTTTTTACTCTGGAACATGGCTGATGAAAAGTTCATTTCTAATAGTAAAAGGGGTGTTATGTCGGCCATTTTTGTATTTTGCCCTCTTTTTTCATATTCTTTTCCATTATAGGTTATTATAAAGTATTCAATGCAGTTCCCTGTGCTATGCAATAGGTCCTTGTTTATCTCTTTTATACACAGTGGTGTGTATCTGTTAATTCCAGGTTCTTAATTTACTCCTCCTACCCGCTTTCCATAAGCTTGTTTTCTATCTGTGAGTCTGTTCTTGAAACTACTGCTACTTGACTAACTCCACAGAAGTTCCAAACTCCTTCTTTGTTGCCACTTCCCCTATGTTGTTGTTGTTTAGTTGCTAAGTTGTGTCTGAGACTCTTTGCAACCCCATGGGCTGTAGCCTGCCAGGCTCCTCTGTTCACAGAATTTCCCAGGCGAGAATACTGGAGTGGGTGTTCATTTCCTTCTCCAGGGGATCTTCCCTATCCAGGGATCAAACCCACATCTCCTACACTGGCAGGTGAATTCTTTACTACTGACTATAGAGAAAGTGGGAGTGTTAGGTCGATCAGTTCTGTCTGACTCTTTGTAACCCTATGGACTGTAACTCGCCAGGCTCGTCTGTCCATGGAATTCTCCAGGCAAGGATACTGGAGTGAGTTGCCACTCCCTTCTCCAGGGGATCTGAACCTGGGTCTCCAGCATTGCAGGCAGATTCTTTATGAGCCACCAGGGAAGCTTGGGTATAGAAGAAAGGAGAACTAAATATTTGCTTTCCCTGCTTCCCTTGCTGCTAGGTATGTCTATATGACATGGTTCTGGTTAATGATCCATAAGCAGACATCTACCAGGGCCTTCTGGGGGAGCTTTTGTTTTTCTTGATGATACAGAGAAACATACTTTGTGCCACTCCTCTACCCCTCCCTCCTACCTTCAGCTCAGGTGTGGAGGCTGGAGTCAGAGCAGCCTCTGTGTCCCTCTGAAGGACCAATGGAGGAAAGGTCGAGAGAATTGCATTGCTGCTGGCCCTGGCCAGGCTAGGCCACTAGACAAACCCCAGCAGTTACTTATGCTTGAATTTCTTGATATTTGAAATAAATTCTGTCTGTTTGACACTGATTTTTTGAATTTTCTCATGTATGCTTCAAAGCATTCCTAAGTGCTACAAAGACACCTTGTTATAGACTAACATTACTGAACATTTCATGCACACACATAGAGCATGTCTCTCCATTTCCTCCCTGCTCTTAGCCACTCTTCCTCACTCTATTCTTTAGCAAGTAACCAGCCCCATTCAAAGGTGAAAAGTCATCAGAAAGACCAGTGCATGGCAATAGCAAAAGCAAAGTGGGAAAGGAGCATAGGCAGTTGAAAACCATGCATCCCAAGAAGAGTTACTCCTTTGGAATAAGGAGCTCTTAGAAATAAATAAATATAAATATCTATGAGAATATAAACATAATAGCCAGAATAAATGTTACTTAGATAAAAATGAAAAGTAAATGATTAAACAGATATTATTTTTTTTAACAAAAGAAAGGAAAAAGATGGAAGAATGTTGGCAGGGTGGGATTTTTTAACTTGTATCTTTTTCTGTGTTTTCATTTGCCTTCAGCATCCCGCACCTAATGAGTTTCATTATTTTGCATTCAGAAAAACCCCCAATATTTAAGAAACACCGTCACCTTATTATGGGCTTCCTAGGCGGTACAGTGGTAAAGAAACCACCTTCAATGAAGGAAACGTGGGTTTGATCCTTGGGTCAGGAAGATCCCCTGGAGTAGGAAATGACAACCCATTCTAGTATTCTTGCCTGGGAAATCCCATGGACAGAGGAGCCTGGTGAGCTATAGTCCATGGCGTTGCAAAGAGTTGGACACAACTTAGCAACTAAACAACAACCACAACAACTACTTTATTATATTCTCATGTCTGTACTCTGGTGGCTTGGATTTTAGGTCTGAGGAGACCCCTTTCTTTACCAAAAGGCATGCTGTCCTGACTGTGTTTATTTTTTTTACCCAAGGATTGTGCAACAACTTTCCTCTTCCGTCCCTCAGGTAGGTGTGTGGGCACATCCCACCTTGGATCCTGACCTCAAGCCATCTTTGCCAGCACAGCCCTCACCTGAGAAGCTCTGGGAGATCCAAGTGGGGTCTGAACTGTGGGCAACAGAGTTAACACCATCCCTATAAAAATTCCAATGACATTTTTTCATAGAAATAGGAAAACAATCCTAAAATTCGTATGGAACTATAAAAGACCCAGAATAGCTAAAGTAATCTTGAGCAATAAGAAGAAAACTAGAGGCATCATATTTCTTCACTTCAAACTGTGGTACAAAGCTATAATCACCGAAACCATATGGTCCTGGCATAAAAATAGACACATAGACCAGTGGAACAGAAAGCCCAGAAATAAACCCATGCACATACAGTCAACTAGTTTTTGACAAACATCAATAATATACAGTGGGGGAAAGAAGAGTCTCTTCAATAAATGGTGTGGGAAAACTGGACAACTACACACAAAGAAATTAAACGAGACTCATAGTATTAAAAAAAGACTCAAAATGGATTATATTCTTAAAAGTAACACCTGAAATTGTTAAACTCCTAGAAGAAAACAAGGGAGAAGCTCCTTGATGCTAGTCTTGGCAACGATTCTTTGGAATTGATTCTCAAAAAATTAAAAATAGAACTACCATGCGATCTAGCAATCCCTGCTCTGGGTGTATGTCCAAAAGAAATAAAATCACTATCTTGAGGCAACATCTGCATTCCTATGTGTGTTGTAGCATTCTTCACAGCAGCCACGACATAGAAACAACCTAAGTGGATAAACAAGATGCATGCATGTGTGCTAAGTCCCTTCAGTTGTGTCTGACTCTGTAGCCTGTCTGACTCCTCCTCTGTCCATGGAATTCCCTAGGCAAGAATAGTGGAGTGGGCTGCTGTTCCCTCCTCCAGGAGATCTTCCTGACCCAGGGATGGAACTCATGTCTCTTATGTCTCCTGCATTGGCAGGCAGGTTCTCTACCACTAGCACAACCTGGGAAGCCCCAAAGAAGGGGTGTGTGTGTGTGTGTGTGTGTGTGTGTGTGTGTGTGTGTGTGTGTGTGTGTGCATGTTGTTTAGTCCAACTCTTCTGCCTGTCCGACTCTTTTGTGACCATTGACTGTAGCCTGCCAGGCTTCTCTGTCCGCTGGATTTCCCAGGCAAGAATACTGGAGTGTGTTGCCATTTCCTTCTCTAGGGGATCTTTCTGACGCAGGGATTAAACCTGTGTCTCCTGCATTGGCAGGAAGATTCTTTACCATGGGGTTGCAAAGAGTGAGACGTGACTTAGCAATTGAGCACACAGCACATACTCTCATACACACACCCATATATATTCCCTTTTTCTTTTTAGCAGAACACAAAACAAAATATTAAAATCTAGTATGTGAGAACAGAGAGAAGGGCAATGAACTCCTCTGGTGGTTGTTGCCCACCTGGTTACTCCTCATACCTCCTTTGACTTGTGGGGCCCCTTGAAGTTCCTAGAGCACTCTGAAATACAATATGAAACTGCCATGTGATAGACAGAGAAATGAGGCCTCCAGGCGTGAGAGATGTTTAAGGCCCCACAGTTAGTGAGGGGCAGAGGTGGAAGTTGAAACCAGGAGCCTGCAGGCCCCAAATGTCATTTCCACCACATTATTCCTCCACGTGTGGGCTGACTGGAGAGCAGGTGGGCCTCTGGTTTCACCTTCCTTTAAAAAAATATTTTTATTTTAAATCATTTATTTATTTGGGTCTTAGTTGCAACATGTGCGATCTAGTTCCCTGACCAGGGATCAAACCTGGGCCCCCTGGATTGACAGCTCAGAGTCTCAGTCACTTGGTTTTTCTTTTGGCCCTAAGGAAGGCATGTGCCAAACTGTGAGTGACAGAAGGAAGCCTGTGTGAACTTTTCCCTGAGACCAGTGCCCTAGGTGGAGGCACTCAACTCTAGGAAGCGGGTTTAACAACATTCAGGAAGCATGTCTTTTTAGCTGGATTTGGCATTGGAGGTATGCAAGTCACGAAGCGACAGTTAGAATTGGACATCGAACAAGAGACAGGTTCCAAAGGGGGAAAGAAGTACGTCAAGGCTATACTGTCACCCTGATTATTTAACTAATATGCAGAGTACATCATGAGAAATGCTGGGCTGGATGAAGCACAAGCTGGAATCAAGATTGCCGGGAGAAATATCAATAACCTCAGATATGCAGATGACACCACCCGTATGGCAGAAAGCGAAGAACTAAAGAGGCTCTTGTTGAAAATGAAAGAGGAGAGTGAAAAAGTTGACTTAAAACTCAATATTAAGAAAACTAAGATTATAGCATCTGGTCTTATTACTTCATGGCAACTAGATGGGGAAACAGTGGAAACAGTGGCAGACTTAATTTTTTGGGGTTCCAAAATTGCTACAGATGGTGACTGAAGCCATGAAATTAAAAGGTGCTTGCTCCCTGGAAGAAAAGTTATGCCCAACCTAGATAGGATATTAAAAAGCAGAGACATTACTTTGCCAACAGAGGTCCATCTAGTCAAAGCTAAGTTTTTTCCAGTAGTCATGTATGGATGTGAGAGTTGGACCATAAAGAAAGCTGAGTGCTTGAAGAATTGATGCTTTTGAACTGTGGTGTTGGAGAAGACTCTTGAGAGTCCCTTGGACTGCAAGGAGATCAAACCAGTCAGTCCTAAAGGAAATCAACCCTGAATGTTCATTGAAGGACTGATGTTGAAGCTGAAACTCCTACTTTGGCGACCTGATGTGAAGAACCGACTCACTGGAAAAGACCCTGATGCTGGGAAAGACTGCAGGCAGGAGAAGAGGATGAGGAGAAGGACAGAGGATGAGATGGTTGGATGGCATCAGCGACTCAATGGACATGAGTTTGAGTAAACTCCGGGAGTTGGTGATGGATAGGGAGGCCTGGAGTGCTGCAGTCCACGGGGTCACAAAGAGTTGAACACAACTGAGCAACTGAACTGAACTGAACTGAACTGGCATTGGAGGACAAGAGGGGAATTTCCAAACACATTTCCCAGATCAGACAGGACTCCAGTAGTGCACAATGCCAAGTGCAAAACCAAGAAATTCCAGAAGAGGGCACTATTCACCAACAATCTGAAAGGTGGCTTGGCATCAAAGATTGGAAACCCAAACAGCTCTTTAAAAAAAAAAAAAAGTTTGTTTTTTCTTAGTGTTCCCAGCCCTCTGCAATACAGACCAATTAAGAATCAATCACAGGTTTCTAGGCTGTAGCTTTAAAAGCCTCAGGTGACCAATAGACATTCAGTACTTTGTACATTTTTTCTGATGTCACTTTTTTTTTTTGCAAGCCTTTATTCATTTTTTGCAAGTTTTTATTCATTTTTTCTTAATTTATTTTAACGGGAGGCTAATTACTTTACAATATTGTGGTTTTTGCCATGCATTGACATGAATCAGCCACGGGTGTACATGTGAAGCCACTTTAAAAGTTTCTTGAAAAATATGGTTTGAATGAATGGCCAAGAGTAGACCTTGCAAAGAAGGAGTTGTGGGTGAGGAGGGAGGGTGACAGGGGCTGGACTGCTTGTCAGGCAGAGATTCAGAGACTTCTCTCTTTTTTTTTCCTTCTTAAATTAATTTATTTGGCTGTGCTGGGTGTTAGGTGTGGCTCGCAGGCTCCTCCTGTGTCGTGCGAGACCCTTTGCTGCAGTGCACAGGCTCTCTAGTTGAGGCACTCGGGCACAGCTGCTAGTCGCTCTGGGGCATGGAGGATCCTAGCTCCCTGTCCAAGGATTGAACCTGCGTCCCCTGTGTCGCAAGGCTGACTCTCAACCACTGGACCAGCAGGGAAGTGCCCAGACATTTCTCTTGCACCCTGGCAAAGCCATTTCCTCATGAGTAAATCAGGGTTCAAAGATGTTGCCCGAGGGCATCTCAGGCTCCTTTGTAGATGCCCCTCCCAGGATCTGAGCGGGTAGGAGGGGAGGCTGAGAGAGGCTGCCTGAGCCAGAGGTCAAGTCTATTCTCCCCAAGAATGGGATAACTCACAGGACCATCCCTTTTAGGAATGGTCTAGATCAGTGGCCCTCACCTGGGGACTATTTTGCCACCTACTCCCACCAGGGGTCATTTGGCAATCCTGGAGAAATCTTCAGTCATCAGAATTTTGGGGGTGTCACTGGCACCTCGTGGGTAGACACCAGAGAAGCAGGTGAACATCCTGCAGGGCACAGGGCAGCCCCCTACAGATAATAAAGATTTCTCCGGCCCCAAATGTCAAGAGTGCCCAGACTGAGAGACCCTAGTCTAGAGACAAAGAATTCTCAGAGCGTGGTCCCCAGTCCAAGTACGCCAGCATCACCAATTTAACTGTAGATTCTCTGACTGTTTCTCAGACTTGTGAGATCAGAAGCTCAGAGAACCACTCATGCTTCATTCAGTGAGCCCTTGAAATGATATAATGCATGTCAGGGGCTTCCCTGGTGGCTCAGTGGTAAAGAATCTGCCTGCAGTGCAGAAGATACGGGTTTGATCCCTGGGTCGGGAAGATCCTCTGGAGAAGGGAATGATTACCCACTCCACTATTCTTGCCTGAGAAATCTCTTGGATAGAAGAGCCTGGCGGGCTATAGTTCATGAGGTTGCAAAGAGTCAGACACGACTGAGAAACTAAACAATGCATGTCTCGTTTGAGAAACACTTGTCCAGGGGCGATCCTGCTTGAGATTTAGCAGTCTAAGTGTGCTTCTAAGATATGTGTGTGCTTACAATCCCCGTGAAACTGTTAAAATGCACATTCTGGTTTAGCAGTCTGGGAATCTGCATTTCTTACAAGCTCCAGCTGATGCTGATGTGGCTGGTTGAGGCCCACACTTTGAGAAGCAAGGATTTGTGATACGGCTTCCAAAACCTGCCAGGTCATGAGGGAGACCTGAACTGTGTGTGTCGAAACTTCAGATTCTCAGGCTCCCCCTCAGGCCCACTAACCAAGCCATCTCCAGAGAATGGGCCTGGGAATCAGTATTTTTCAGTAAGTGTCTCAGAAACTTCTCATGATCAAGCAGGTCTGAAAGCACTGACTTCTGACAGTAGGTTCAGGAGTTATCAGTTAACGATGTCATCTCTGAGTCCTCTTTGTTTATACTGGAAGTTCTCAACCAGGGCTGAGAATCATCTGAGGAGCCTCAGAATCCTCCTAGCAAAGGCCAAAAGGCAGATTGATTACATCAGAACCTCGGAGGATGGGACCTAGGAAGTGGTACTTTAAAAAACACAATTATTTTAAAATATTTATTTTAATTGGAGGCTAATTACTTTACAATATTGTAGTGGTTTTTGCATACATCGACATGAATTAGCCACGGGAGTACATGTATTCCCAATCCAGAACCCCCTCCCACCTCCCTCCCCATCCCATCCCTCAGGGTCATCCCCGTGCACCAGCCCTGAGCACCCTGTCTCATGCATGGAACCTGGACCAGCAATCCGCTTCACATATGATAATATACATGTTTCAACGCTATCCTCTCAAATTATCCCACCCTCGCCTTCTCCCATAGAGTCCAAAACACTGTTCTTTACATCTGTGTCTCTTTTGCTGTCTTGTATATAGGGTCATCGTTACCATCTTTCTAAATCCCATATATATGCATTAATATACTGTATTGGTGTTAAAAAATAATTATTTTTAATTGGAGGATAATTGCTTTTCAATGTTGTGTTGGTTTCTGCCATACAGAAATGTGAATCAGCCATAAGTATATGTATGTCCCCTTCCTCTTGAAGCTCCATCCCACCCCTCTAGGTTGTCACAGAGCCCTGGTTTGAGCTCCCCGAGTCACATAGCAAATGCCCACTGGCTATCTGTTTTACATATGGTAGAGTATATGTTTCCGTGCAACTCTCTCCATTTGTCCCAGGCTCTCCTTCCCCCACCATGTCCATAAGTCCATTCTCTATGTCTGTGTCTCTAGTTCTGCCCTGCAAATAGGTTCATCTGTACCATTTTTCTAGATTCCATAAATGTGCATTAATATATTATTTTATTTTTCTTATGGGCTTCCCTGGTTGGCTCAGACAGTAAAGAATCTGTCTGTAATGCAGGAGACCTGGGTTCGATCCCCGGGTTGGGAAGATCCCCTGATGAAGAGAATGGTTATCTACTCCAGTATTCTTGCCTGGAAAATCCCATGGACAGAGAAGCCTGCCAGGCTACAGTCCATGGGGTCGCAAAGAGTCAGACATGATGGAGTGACTAACACTTTCACTTTCTGATCTAGGAAGTGGTACTGTTAAAAGATGCCCAGGTGATTTCAATGTGCAACTACATTTAAGAATCAGTGCTTTACCTATGGGACTCCCAGGTGGCACCGTGGTAATGAATCTGACTGCCAATGCAGGAGACATAGGAGACACAGGTTTGATTCCTGGGTCCAGAAGATTCCCTGGAGGAGGAAATGGAAACTCACTCCAGTATTCTTGTGGGGAAAAATCTCATGGACAGAGGAACCCGGCGGGCTACAGTTCATGGGGTTGCCAAGAGTCAGACATGGTGGAGCGCACACATACATGACCTTATCTATAGCAATTATAATATTAAAAAAGAGTGAAATGGAGGATGAATCTATGACACTTAAGAAACATGTTACTGCAACTAACACAACATTGTAGATCAACCCTACTCCAATAAAACTTAAAAACAAATCTCTACACAATCCAAGCAATATGGGTGCATGCTGAGTTGGTCACGCATCTCACTCTTTGCAATCCCTTGGACTGTAGCCTGCCAGGCTCCTCTGTCTGTGGCATTTTCCAGGCAAAAATACCGGAGTGGATTGTCATTTCCTCCTCCAGGAGATCTTACTGACCCAGGGATTGAACCCATATCTGCATTGGCAGGGGATTCTTTACTGCTGAGCCACCTGGGAAGCCCCTCCAAGGAAAATATTTTGTATTAAAAATGTGGTATTAATTGAAATATGACTGGAGATATTCAGATAAAAATAAACTTAATCTATTAAGAATTCTCATAGAATTTTAAAATTATCAAAGAAATCCATAAAAACATATATGTGAAATGATATGTATATATAATAAACTACATTTATAAATACAATTTTTAAAGTTTGAAACACACACACAAAAAGAAACATGTTAAGCAATCACAGTGCATGGCCTTTGCTTAGATCCTAATTCAGTAAACAAAGAGTAAAAATTAAAAAAAGAATCAATGATATTAAAAAACATTCCCCAGAATACCTCAAAAAGTTAAACACATTGTTTCGATATGACCCAACAATTCTACTCCTAGGTACATACCCAAGTGAACTGAAAATGAAAGTTTACACAAAAAGTTATATATGAATATTCATAGCAGCATTGTTCAAAGTAGCCCCAAAGTGGAAACAATCCATCTGTCCACCAACTGACGAGTGGAAAAACAAATTAAAATAGTTATGGCATATCCATATAATGGAATATTACTTAGCCGTGAGAAGGAAGGACATATGTTACAACATGTATGAACTTTGAAAATATTACAGTCAGTGAAAACAGCCAGATGCAGAAGACTATATTTTATGACTATACTGTATGATTCCCTTTATATGACATATCCAGAATGAGCAAATTCATAGAGGTAGAAAGCACATTAGTGGTTTCCAGGGGCTGGTGTGAGGGGCGATGGAGAGTGATTGTTAATGGGTACAGTGTTGTGTTTGGGGGTGATGAAAATATTTTGGAACTAGATAGAGGTTGTAGTTGCAAATATTGTAAACATACTAACTGCCACTGAATTATTCACTTTAAAATAGCTAAAATGGTAAATTTTACGTTATGTGAATTTTATCTCAGTTTAAAAAAAAAAAAGAATCAGTGACCTATACAATTTCCTGATAGAGTTGAAGAAATCCGGAAAATCTGGATGTGAGGGGAATTAGTTCATTCAGAATAAGCCCTAAGATAGGGTTATATTTACCCTCCCCATGGTTTATTTTTTTTGGGGGGGGTTCTTTTTTAAATGGAGGACAATTGCTTTACAATGTTGTGTTGGTTTCTGCTGCACAACAACGTGAATCAGCTGTAAGTATACATCTATCCCCTGCCCCTTTCCCTCTATGCCACCCGTCTAAAGCGTCACAGAGCATGGAGCTGAGCCCCATGTGTTATACAGCAGCTTCCCACTAGCTATCCCTTTTATACATGGTAGTGTACATATGTCAAAAGCTACTCTCTCAATTCATCCCACCCTCTTCCTCCCCTACCGTGTCCACAAGTCCATTCTCTATGATTCCCAGTGGTCTTTGACCCTCTGCTAGAGGAGAGAGTGAATGGTTTTTGGAAGCATGATTGCAGGAGTAGATATGATCAGATCGCTGTGACCAAGGGCAGAGAAGCTAGTTATCATCTGTCAGTTGAAGCTGTATTGATTTGAGTTTGCTCGCAGAATCTGGGAAGCTCAGGCTGTTTTTACATTCAAAGGCTGATGGAGAAAGTGACTGCTGAGATGAGTTCTCTTCAAGTGTGGGACTTCTTTAATGTGAATATAAACAGAAGGGTGATCCACACAGCTGCAGGTTTAGGGATGCGCAGCAAATTGACAATTAAGTTACACTGATGCAGCCACATGTCCGGAGGGGAGACAGAGCACCCAACCTCCAGAAGGGGAGGTCACGGGGAGGTCATGACCCCATGCCCTCAGTCAGATGGACACAGCAGGGAGGGCTGCTAGGGAGAGAAGTTGTACAGAGACCTCTTTTCTGGAAATTCCACCTGTATATATTTTTTTTAATTTTTTGGTTTATTGTCTGTCTTCCTTGTTGTTGTTCAGCTAAGTCGTGTCTGACTCTTTGCAACCCCAAGGACTACAACATTCCAGGCTTCCCTGTCCTTCACCAACTCCTGCAGTTTGTGCAAACTCGTGTCCACTGAATTGGTGATGACATCCAACCATCTCCTCCTCTGTCGTCCCTTTCTCCTCCTGCCTTCACTCTTTCCCAGCATTAGGGTCTTTTCTAATGAGTAACCTCTTCGCATCATGTGGCCAAAGTATTGGAGTTTCAGCTTCAACATCAGTCCTTCCAATGAACATTCAGGGTTGATTTCCTTTAGGATTGACTGGTTTGATCTCCATGCAGTCCAAGGGACTCTCAAGAGTCTTCTCTAACACCACAGTTCAAAAGCATCAATTCTTCAGCACTCAGCCTTCTTTATGGTCCAACTCTCACATCCATACCTGACTACTGGAAAAACCATCCCAACCTTTGTCAGCTAAGTGATGGCTCTGTTTTTTAATATGCTGTCTTGGTTTGTCATAGCTTTTCTTCCAAGGAGCAAGCATCTTTAAATTTCATGGCAGTCACCATCCACAGTGATTTTGGAGCCCAAGAAAAAGAAGTCTGTCACTGTTTTCATTGTTTCCCCATCTAATTGCCATGAAGTGATGGGACCGGATGCCATGATCTTAGTTTTTTGAATGTTGACTTTTAAGCCAGTTTTTTCACTCTCCTCTTTCACCTTCATCAAGAGGCTCTTTAATTCCTCTTTGCTTTCTGTCATAAAGGTGGAAAGTGAAAGTGAAGTAGCTCAGTCGTGTCCGACTCTTTGTGACCCCATGAACTGTGTAGCCCACCAGGCTCCTCTGTCCATGGAATTTTTCAGGCAAGAAAACTGGAGTGGGTTGCCATTTCCTTCTCCAGGGGATCTTCCCGACCCAGGGATCGAACCCGGGTCTCCCGCATTGTGGGCAGACGCTTTACCATCTGAGCCACCACTGAAGCCCATTAGGGTGGTGTCTGTCATCTGCATATCTGAGGGTATTGATATTTCTCCCAGTAATCTTGATTCCAGCTTGGAATTCACAGCCCAGTATTTCCCATGATATACTCTGCATGTATGTTAAATAAGCAGGGTGAGAATATTCCAGCCCTGATGTACTCTTTCCCAATTTTGAACCAGTCTGTTGTTCCATGTATAGTTCTAACTGTGGCTTCTTGGCCTGCATACAGGTTTCTCAGGAGACAGGTAAGGTGGTCTGGTATTCCCGTCTCTTTAAGAATTCTCCACAGTCTGTCTTCCTTTCTGGGATTAAATTCCACAAAAGCAGGGACTATGTCTACTGCATTTGGAGTTCTCTGCTGATTGAGAGCCAGAGGCCACAAATAAAGCCCTTGGTGAGGAATGAATGTTGACAGCAGAACTGCCCCATGAAGGTCTGGGGGCAGGGGAAGGCAAGCCAGTGAGTAAACCTGACTACCCATGGGTGCCTAGAACCGGCTCTCTTCACTCAACACCAAGAGGGAGACAGAGGGAGGTTGCCAGGGGCTTCTGAAAGTGGTGACACCTGAGCTCAGTCTCCAAGGAGGACCAAGGGTCAGTGGGTCAGAGACTGGAAAGGCAGTTTCTGCAAAGAAAGCAGCAGTTGCAGGGCGTTCGGGACCTGACCAGGCTGGGGACGGTGAAGCAACTGCAGGGGAAGCACCTGGAGGGGGTCACATCGTCAGACCTTGGACTGCTGTCTGGAGGATGGGCTTGAGAGAGAAATAAAAGGAGGAGGCCGCTGAAAGACTCTCAAGAGAAGCGAGTGGAGGATCTCCTTGATGAACTGACGTTGATGGTGAACAGGAAAAACAGGGAGGATGTGAGTGTTTTTTAGAAAAATTTTTGGCTGTGCCAGGTCTTCATGGTGGTGCAAAGGCTCAGTTGAGGTGTGCAGGTTCAGTTTCCCTGAGGCATATGAGATCTTAGTTCCTGCACCAGGGACTGAACCTATGACCCCTGTGTTGGAAAGTGGATTCTTTATTTTTTAAAGTTTATTTATTTTTAATTGGAGGATAATTGCTTTACAAGATCCATGGACATGAATCAGTCATAGGTATACACATGTCCCCTCCCTCTTAAACCTCCGTCCGACCTCCCATGCCATCCCACTCCTTGAGGTTGTCACAGAGCATGGCGTTTGAGCTCCCTGCTTCCTATTTTACATGTGGTAACGTCTAGGTCTTCATGCTACTCTCTCCATTCCTCTCATCCTCTCCTTCCCCACCATGTCCACAAGTCTGTTGTCTAAGTCTGTGTCTCTGCTGCCCTGCAAATAGATTCATTAGTATCGTCTTTCTAGATTCCATATATATGCATTAATAATTATTTTCTCTTTCTTACTTAACTTCACTCTGTATAATAGGCTCTAGGTTCATCCACCTCATTAGAACTCAGACGTGTATCATGGCTGAGTAATATTCCATTGTGTATATGTGTACCACAGCTTCTTCATCCATTCATCTGTTGATGGACATTTAGGTTGCCGGAAGGCAGATTCTTAACCACCAGACCACCAGGGAAGCTCCATATTGGAATATAATTGCTTTACCATGTTGTGTTAGTTTCTGCTGTACAGCAAAGGGGATCAGCTATATGATTACCTACCTCCCTTCTTTCCTGGATTTCCTTCCCATTTACTGTTAAGCGTTTTTTTGTAGATATATGTGTTGAGATTTGGTGACTGACTGCTGCTGTTGAGAGCAAGATGTAAAGAAAAGTCTAAAAGAGGAATGATGTTATTGATGAAGACAATGGTTACGGCTGAAGTTAGATGAGTGTGTACGTGCCAGGCACTGTGCTAAGTGCTTTGTGTGACCATGTCATTTGAGTCTCATCATGAGCCACTGAAGCAGAGATTATTTTTGTACCCATTATACAGATGAGGAAACGGAGACCCAGGGAAGCTATTACCTGGCCAAGGTCAGTCAGAACTAAAGAGCTATGCTCGTAACCACACTCATGATAGTCCCCAGGGTTTTAGTTTGGTTTGGTCAGGTAATGGCACCACTCCCTCAATTTGAGGAAATGGAAAGAAAATGGTTGGTGGGGAAATAACAACTGAGTGGAGGACAAGTTGAGCTGGAGATGCTGTGGATTATTCTGTGGTAACCAATAATCAAGAGGGCAGCTCTAGAGGGATCCTGCTGGGGCTGCTGATTAAGGAGGTATCAGCCTACAGAGAGCAAGTAGTCTGAGTCATGGGGATAAAGGAGCCAACTGAGCAAGAGAGTGAGGGACAGACCAGGGTACAGCAAGGAACCAGATGTGTCCTATAAACATGACCATCTGGGTGTCACTGGGAGCAACAAGTGTGCAGTGATAGGAGAGCAGCAAAATCCACTATTATGGGACTTTCCTGGAAGTCCAGTGGCTAAGATTCCATGTTCCCAATGCAGAGGGCCTGGGTTCAATCCCTGGTCAGGGAACTAGATCCCTTATGCTGCAACTAAGAGTTTTCAAGCCGCAAAGTTTGCATTCTTTGCATGCCTCAAAGAAACCACAGGACACAACAAAGACTGATGATCCCATATGCCACAGCTAAGATCCAGCACAGCCAAAATAAATAAATATTTTTTAAAAATCTACTAAAGTTCTTGGCTGCACAAGGAAGAAAGCAGAGTCACCAGAAGGGATTGGGGAAGAGGGGACAGAGAGTAATTTTTTCTTTCTTTTAATCATTATGATGAGAGAGATTTGCAAATGTTGCAGGCTAGAGAGACAGAACCCTTAGAAAGGTGAATTTGATAATCAATGGGAGAGAGGAGTGATGGAGTGACATCCTTGAGGCAGCTGGAGGGATGAGGTGGGAGCATCAGTCTTCAAAAGGAAAATGAACACTTGAGTTCAGAGGAAAAATACAGGTTTAAATCTACCTTGAACAGGCCCTGGGAGCTTTAGAAAGGGAAGGGCTGGCCAAGGGCTCCAGCCACCGGGATTTATGTCCATTGCTGCATTTCCCATGGGCTGCTTGCAGCCAATGATGAAGCACGGCAGGGACCGATTTTCAGGGAACCCACCTTGGGAGGTAGGAGGCTGCTCAGATGGTTCATCTGGGTTCAAGGACTTGCTAAAGGCCTGGCTGAATCTTCCTCAGGTACAAGGCAGGCTCACATACTTTCACCCAACCTTCCCTCCTTCACTTGGGGTCAGACCTGCATCGTTTGCCGGCTCCTCCAGCTTTTTCCAGCTTCCTTCCTCTTTTCTCTCAACTGTCTCTTAATATAATCTGTGCATGTTTATAGCTACCGTGTCTATTTAGATCTACTGGCATCTGCTTCTTGGAGGACCCAGACTAACACAGCCACCCACAGGCACACAGGTAAAATCAGAAAGCCTGAAGGACGTTCCTGGTGGTCCACTGGTGAAGACTGCATGCTCCCAAAGCAGGGGGCCCCGGTTTGATCCCTGGTTGGGAAACTAGACCCCGCAGCCCGCAGCTAAGAGTCTGAGTGTTCCAATTCAAGAGTTTGCATGTAGGGTCTTCCCTGGCAGTCCAGTGATTAGGACTCTGCCTTCCAGTGCAGGGGTCAGGACTCAATCCCTAGTCAGAGAGCTAAGATCCAACATGACTCGGGGCCAAAAACAAACAAATAAAAACTCCACCAAAACATGAAAGAGAAGCAATATTGTAATGAATTCAATAAAGGCTTTGAAAATGGTCCACATTAAAAAAAAAAATCTTGAAAAAAAGCTTGCATGCTGCAATGAAGATAGAAGATCCCGAGTCCTGCAACTAAGATTCAGCACAGTCAAATAAATAAATAAATATTAAAAACCATTCCCTCTGATGAGGGGCTTCCCTGGGTGGCTCAGCTGGTACAGAATCCACCTGCAATGCAGAAGACCTGGGTTTGATCCCTGGGTCAGGAAGATCCCCTGGAGAAGAGAATGGCAATCCACTCCAGTACTCTTGCCTGGGAAATCCCATGGACGGAGGAGCCTAGCGGGCTACAGTCCATGGAGTTGCAAACAGTCAGACACGACTTAGCAACTAAATCACCAACAATATGTAATGGAAAGGTAGAAAAAAGACGTGAAGAAGTTGAAAGATAATAAAAACTTTAAAAAACTGAATATTCAAGAAAGAAAAGGCAATGGCACCCCACTCCAGTACTCTGGCGTGGAAAATCCCCTGGATGGAGGAGCCTGGTAGGCTGCAGTCCATGGGGTTGCTAAGAGTCGGACACGACTGAGCGACTTCACTTTCATGCCTTGGAGAAGGACATGGCAACCCACTCCAGTGTTCTTGCCTGGAGAATCCCAGGGACGGGGGAGCTTGGTGGGCTGCTATCTATGGGGTCGCACAGGGTCGGACACAACTGAAGCGACTTAGCAGCAGCAGCAGCAGCAGCAGCTCTTTAACTGCATTTCATTTTGAGCATTGGCCATAAGGCTTATCTTTGACAGCACAGTATTTTTAAAAATCCAGGTATTTTCCCTTGATATTTGATACCAAGCCCCTCCTCCCAGGGAAGTAACCACTTAATATCTTTGGAACTCACGACCGCTGCAGTTCCTGTGTGGACGTGGTGTGCGTGTGCATGCTAAGTCACTTCAGTCACAGTAGTTACTGATTCCCGGCCACCAGACCTCCCCTGAGTGGCAGGATCTGTCAGATTCAGTGTGTGTGTATGATGACACACTCATCACACTCATATGACATGCAGGATGCACTCATATGACAGGCAGGATGTGTGACAAAACTGCTCTGACAAATGTCTGCCTTTTTAAACAAAAAGTGTGCCATATATTTTTATTAAATCATAGAAAACTCATTTGTAAACAAATTCTTCCATTTGGGGGACATTGGAATATGAAACAGCTGTGTAACAAAACATTTCAAAGATACATCTCACTTTAAGCAGAGACAAAGTTTAAGTTGTCACTTTTTTTTTTTTTAATGTTGAGATAATCATTAACATGTTATTGGCTTTTTTTCACCTTTGGGCCAGAGGAACGGTATCTCTTTTGACTCCCCGACTCTCATTACTCAAACCAACCATGAGTTTAAAAAGCGATTAACTTGAAAGTTTAATACAAACTCAATTTCTTTTTTGCAACCATGGGCTTTTAGGGCAAATGCCGAATTTCAGGAGATGGTCTCCTTTCACAGGACCTGTTAAGTTTCTTTTCTACAACAGCAAACATGTATAATGGTACAGAATATATTTCAGAATAAGTTAAATATTAAGACATACAGTATGGCAATAATGTCCTACTTTTCTTTCAACCATGTAAATTCCAAAGTTCATCCTAATCTTACACATCTGTAAAAGGGTGAAGACTGAGGGATCCAGTGATACTGAAAATACACAACAACTGTCAGAACCACATTCTCTAAATGCTTTGGCTGATTATATACAAATGGTCCTGCCAGCATCACGCCTGCATTCGTTCCATGGGGGCTCTAAATGAACAGATACTGGAGTTCACCAAGCAAAAACAGGCAGTGGTTTTGAATTTTAGGCTGTCACTCACTCTGCTTCTGAGCAGAGACTCAAAGGTCACACTGTGACATGTCTGCACTCACCCCAAATACTCACATAACATAAACACAAATTAAATACTATCAAACTTATTTTAAATTAAATTGAAGACCACTATTTTTAAGTGCATGAAGTACTCCCCGCTAGCTTCCTGAATGTGTGTTACGGAGCAAGAACTAACATCCCAGGGAACATTCGTGTTCCTACATATTAAAGAGGCCAACCCTCTTTCTCTGAGAACTCCCTGGAGTAACACATGAGACCCATAGGGGGAAGAAAGCAATTCTCCAATCTAAATGGAGGGAGAGTCTCGGTCATTTTCCCAAACTCCAGTTTGGATTTCAGACTCACTAAGGCAGGAACTCAAAAATGTGATCTTTGGGACTGGCTCCTGGTGTCACCTGTGGTGACAGTCTGTGTCCTCAGGACACTTCATTGACCCTTAATACTACAACCTCCCTTCCAGCTCCCCTCTGGGTCCTGGGCCCCTGTGGTCAAGACACAAACCTGGCACTGTCCCAGGTGATGTGTAAACAAATCTGGGAAAACCGCATTTCTGCAAGTGTTTGCTATATCAGTGAAAAACCTCTTGGGCTGAGAAAGATAACAGGAAACGCTGCCCCTATGACAGCTTCTCACAAGGCCTCTCTTCTGTTCATCCTGCTCTTGAAGACTATGAAGTCAACCCACACACTCTTTGCCTTCCTTGCCCCAAATGGTATTAAACATAGTGAGAAACTTTGGACTACCTTATTCCTGAATTCTGACCAGTGCTTATTCAAGCCAAGTCATATACCGTCTTGTTACCGCAGGTGACTAGGAGAGGAGGTGAGGCTTCTGTGCAGGTTGGGGTTCTGGCTGTGTCTGTTCCGGCTGCGGACAGATGAGAACATGGTGTTGCAGCCGGGGACCTTGCATTTGTGCAGCTGGCGGAGGTGCACGGTCTTGTAGTGGGCCCGGAAGGTCCCCTTATTGCTGTATGTCTTCTGACAGAGGTGACACGTCAGGGGCAGCCCGGAAGGGAAGCTGGCGAGGCTCTGGTCAGCCTTCCCCATCAGGACGCAGAGTGAGTAGTCCTCCCCGGGCACCAGGCCTGGCCCATCACAGCTCCCGTCGCAGTCCTCCGTGAGCACAGCGCCCTCCTCGCTGGCCCCATCTGAGTCCCAGGAGGAGTGGCTGCTGCTCTCCGACTTTACACTCGAGGTAGTGCTCAGATCCAAGACGGTGCCCTCGCTGGGCAGACCAGAGGCATAGCTCTGTAGGCCGGCACTGTGGACCTGGGCTAGTGGGTACACCAGACTGCCCATCCGGCTCATCCCCTTGAAGATGACAGACGTCTGAGAGGCTTGTGGTGTGAAGGCTGCCTCTTGGTATGTCTCCTGGGCTGTATCTTTCAGGAGGTAAGCTGCCCGGAAGGGGTCTTCACTGCTCTCCAGCACTTCTTGGGGCAATACTTTCTGGTGGAGGTTTAGGTTTGAACTGTGTCTACAAGAGTGAAAAGGTGGTTAGCAATGGGTAGGGCTGTCATTTTTGTTGTTTTAAAGACAGTCTTTGTTCTGAGTAGAGACACTAGGTAGATACCGGGAAAGCTTGTGGCGTGAGGGAAGTGACGCTAAGGGGCTCAGGATGCAGTGCCTGTATGGTAGACACTGCCCACTGCCGTCCATCGCTTGTCCCAAGTCAGCATCTGACCAGGGGAGTTGACAGAATGTGTAGTTCTCTTCAGCTTGCACAGTTTGACTGACATGTAAGTTCCTGTACCTCTTCTTTGGAGAATGGCTAGACTGCTTCAGTTAGGCCCATTCAACTGGTACACTAAAACCAGGAGATCCCAGAAGAAAGCTGGTCACAAACAGTAAAGAACTAAGCAGAGGACTTTATTTCAATGAAACCAGGAGACACGCTCTTCTAGAGCTGTACTATCCCAAATAATGGCTACTCATAAGCAGCTACTGAGCACCTGAAAGGTGACTAGTGTCATATACTGAAATGATAATATTTTGAATAGACTGAATGATAGGAAATACATTACTAAATTTACTTGTTTCTTTTCACTTTTTTTTTTTTTTTTACTGTGGCTACCATAAAACATTAAGATTTCCTAGGTGGCTTGCATCGTGGACTAGAGCATCTGAATGAAACATCACCACATGGAAGTTCTTCAGGTGAGAGGCTAGAAGTGGTATATATGTGTGTGAGTGTGCGTGTGTGTGAAATTTAGTTCATATTTGCAACATTTCACTATATACCAGACAGGAATTTTGCAAGTGCAGCACTGTGAGCACACTGCCAATCACCCACCCAATGGTTAGTCCTGAAGGGCAGATAATGAGTATCCATTATGACACACGCCTTTTACTCATAATGTATCATTTGGATGTAACTTGTCAATCAATGCTGGGCTTGCTCAGAGATCCCCTAACTTCTAATGAGCAAAAATATCCCTTACTACAAGGGCACATTCTCAAAGGTGGCTGGAGAATTATTCTGAGCAGGGAACATACCTCTTCCAATACAGATCAGGATGCATGCCAGGGTCAAACTGGGAAAAATATCCTCACCAAAATAACAAGAAATCTCCAAAGATGTCTTCAGTGGGGGGCTGTGGGGGGGATGTTACTCAAAGTGCATGAAATTTGTTACTCAACTTCTTTTTAATCCTTGTACACTTTCTTTTTTGGGGACATAATCAGAATTATATTCCCAGATCACCCACTTTGCAAGCAGCCCTTTTCCATTGCAACTCTGCCCTGTGATTATGTCAGCGTCCTGGGTTGAAGGGGCAGGTATGTCTCGGCAAAAAACCAGACACTAGATTGACAATTAGATTCCAGGATATACAAGTGGTCAAAAAAAGGTCAGACAAACACATTTACTGGAACCCCGTACAGATGTAAGAGGGATGTAACAGAGGGATGTGATGTAACAGAGGGAACCTCTGGGTCCTGTGCTCAACTCCTGAGGATTCTATGAACACCAAAAGCTAACACATGGGCAGCGCTCTCTCCTTCTTAACCATCCTGAGGGTTAAATGCACTTTCCAAGGTGCCATGTCCCCTAAGGCCAGTGACAACCACATCTGCAAAACCCTGGGACCATGTGCTGGGCTTTCTGCTTCCAGGACTTTGCTAATGCTGTGCCTCCTGCCCAGGTCTGCATTTCTTCACTTCAACCTCAACCTCACACTCCAACTCTCCCCTCCCCTGCTCCTGACTATGTAGATTAGCTGATACCAGTGGGTTTCAAAGTGTGATCTGGGTACCCTGAGTGGTCCCTGAGATCTTTTCAGGATGTCCCTCAAGTCAGACTCGTCTCATAACAATACTAAGACATGATTTTCCCTTTCAGCCTCATTCTCTCTCTGGTGTGCATGTTTGTGTGCTAAGTCACTTCAGTTGGGTCTGACTCTTTGCAACCCCATGGACTGTAGTCCACCAGGCTCCTCTGTCCATAGGATTCTCCAGGCAAGAATACTGGAGTGGGCTGCCGTGCTGCTACTCCAGGGAATCATCCCACGACTCTTAAGTCTCCTGTACTGGCAGGTGGGTTCTTTACCACTGGTGCCGCCTGGAGTGGTATTCCAGAGGCCACATGACATGTGATATTTCAACAGACTGAATGCAGAAGCTGACATGAGAATCCAGTCGTCTTCTACTAAAGATACTAGCAAAGAGTAAAACAAAGCCGCTTCTCACTAAAGCTCTTGATCCGGAAAATGTAATTTTTCATAAAATTGTAATAAACTAATTTATTAAGTGATGTGATGTACATATTAATTTTCAGTTTTAATTTCTAACAGTAAATATTGATAGATATATACCCAAACAGACATATGTTCTTGAGGTTTTAAGAATTCGTAAAGGGGTTGTGACATCAAAACTTTTGCAAGTGGTTGGTTTAGACATAATGCCATGTAAAAATGATTTATGGGAACCATCCCTAACTTCTCGAAGAATTCGGTGAGATGCCCTCCCATGTGCTCATTATAGTCTGTATCCCCCCAGTTATAGCAGCCACCACAGTCAGTTGCAATCACCCGTGTACTCCTGCCTCCCCACTGGCCTTTGTGGGCAGGGACTGTGTCCAGAGCACCTAACACAGAAGGTGATTAAACACCTGCAGTCCAAGTACCCACAGTGCTGTGGCAGTCCCCTTGATGGGTCCTAGGAAGTGCTGTGGGCAGTAGCCGTGGCTTGAAGACAGGAAGGCAGCTTCCCTCACAGCAACGCAATTCTCATCTCTGACTCAGAAAAATGGTGGTGGACCTGGGACTGCTAGCCAAGTCCTGTTCAAGATGGTATCGCTTTAATCACAGATTCCAGGGAAAACGCAGTGCCAGTTCTAGATTACTAGAATTAGTGGTTTACATTTAGCATGCAAGATGATTTCCTGTGGTGTGGGGAGGAGGCTCGCATCTCAGATAGATCCAAAAACAGGAAAATATTAAATATGTGAAAAATAAATACGAATAGTATCTTAAATACAATATGCCTTCTAACTTAGCAGGTGATGTAGGTCAGAACAGTATCATAAATGACAAGGATAATCTGACTGACAGGACTATCCCTTCCTTATAACAACAGCTTATTCATGAACAAATTCTTCTCTCAGAGTCTGGAGGAGGAGGACCAGCTCACTAATTAGGTGTCCTGGAGGTTGGGTGCAACATCCAGCAACGGAAACAGGAATTTTAACAAATATCACCCCTGCCCTATCCTCTCTGCTCGAGACAATGAGTGTGTTCTTAGGAACCCTGTCCAGGAATGTGTGTGGGAGTCTATACCTTTTCGCCCTGTTAATAAATTAGGGGCTACAATTTGGACTAAGGCAATGGGGATGTTGAGCTGCTTGAAATAAAGCTTGTTTGGACAAATGTAACATTTTAATGTTCTGTGAACCATTTAGCATCTCTAACGCTGCAGGTGAGGGCTGGTTTCATCAGAGAGCTGGTTCTCTCCCTAAAGCCTCCTGGTATCATCTTTCGGTAAGCCTCCTCTTCCCTTTACAGGCTGGGGAGGTAGGCGACCTGAAGCATGTTTCTGCAACCCGAGTTCATCAAGAAAAATAAGACAGGAATGCCAGTGCTGTGTGACCACAGTGATGAGGGGTACTCTAACCCCGCCAGCAGTTGGCGAGCAGTCTGATAGAAAACCCAGCACCGACAGACCTCTCATCTTTCAACTACATGTCACAGACATGGAAATAACTTGTTAATTGCCTTTACTCTTTGATAGCTCAATATTTCAGACATCTTCAATCAGGCAGTTATTCTTCTTTTCAAATAGAGCAATTAAGTAGAAATCAGAGAAAATGCTTCATTCTGTGGACTTCAGTTTGAAATGAAAGTCAGACAAGCTTTGGGAAGCTACGATCCTAACGTGAAAAGCTCCCTGCCTCCCTTGCTCCTCTAATGTGTGACCTAGTTCATGGTTCCTGATATCCCAAACCACTGGGACCAGATGTGTTTCTGAATCCAGAATTCCTCAGGCTTTAGAAAGGCAAAGTGATGCATACACTGTGATATCACGGTAATGTCCCCATAAGAAATCCATTAACATTTCTGTACTGAATATATACAAAGCCCCACACAAAGGGAGACTCTAAAAGATCAGATAGCCTCATGTCATTTCATGTCAGGTCTTGTGACTAAATGAGTTTAAACACTGGAGCTGAAAACGCAGGGACCTGGATCTATAGGACACTCTTCCTCAGACCATGGCCCCTGGAATAGCTCAGTGTCCCCTGGGAACTTCGCAATGCAAACCTTCATATCCAGTCCCAGACCTGCTGTGACAGAAAAGAGTAGGGGTGAGGCTCCGAAGTCTGCTTTAATGACCCTCCCAGTGATTCAGGTGCATATTAAAGATTAAGACCCATTGCCCTGAAAGCAAAGATCGCCGCCAGGTGTCTTACCTGTCCCTGCTCCTGCGGGAGGGGAAGGTGGCCTTGCAGCCCTCCACTGTGCACGTGTGCATTTCCCGGGAGTGAATGTTTTTCTGATGCATCTTCACGCCGCAAGCGTTTTTAAAGGTCTTCTTGCAGATGTCACACTGGAAGCGATTCTCCTCCTTTGACCTCACTGATGCTGGCTGACCCAAGTGCTCTGGCTCTTTGGAATCTTCGAAACAAGGAAAAGCCATTCCTTGGGTGGACAAGGCACCAAACAGGCCCCCGGCCAGCAGCTGCTGCTGCAGTTTGATATAGTCGGGAAAAGGCACGCAGGGTTCCAGCCTGGGTGTGAGGTGAGGTTCACGGCCATCCTCCTCTGCGTCCCGTGGCACAGTGTTCAACACTGACTTCTGCCCAGTCTCCCTCTCCGAGTTGTGCGTGGCCTGCTCAGGAGTCTGGCGGATGGCTCCACTGGACTCAATTCCTGGCCCGAGACAGCAGGGCCTCTCTTCCTCAAGGCGAGGCCTCTCGGAGCTCCCTGCTGGCGTGTGCAGCTCCTCTGGGGCTCCGTCTGACTGGGGGGTGCAGGTCTCCAGCTCGTCTTCACTGACCAGCTGCAGGGGCATGTCTTCGTCAGAGCTCAGAGGCTGCCCCTTCTCATCTGCTGTCTCCACGGTCTCCTTCTCTATTTTGATGGGCATACTGGACTTGCGGGATTTCTTCCTGGGCAGGGTGTCAAACGGCGCTTCGTTGGAAGCCAGCTGTTCCGGGATGGACGAGGACAGCAGAGGGAGGGAGGGCAGAATCCCAGGGGTGTTGGCCAGCTCGGCCGGAGTGGCTGGGCTGCGGTAGAAAGGCAGGACTGGCTGGACAGTCTTCAGGTTGGGGAAGAGCACCCCGTTGTGGCTGAGGCTCGGGAAGGTGGGCTGGCTCCGGGAGTCTTCCAGGGGCCCCGCGTAGCTGGGGAGAGGCCGGCAGTCTGGAGGTGTCACCCCGCGGCCGGGGCGCCTGGCGCTCTCCAGGGCAGCCAGCGTCAGGCCGCTCCTCAGGTCTCTGTCCCTGTTGTTTCTGTTCATTGGCATGTGCAGCCGGGGATTGGGGTTGGCGCTGTGGCGGTTGCGGCTCCTCAGGGAGCTGAACACCATGTTGCAGCCTTCGATGGTGCACTTGTGCTTGATCTTCAGATGGACGGCGTTGTAGTGGATCTTCAGCGTGCCCTTGTCATAGAAGGTCTTCTCACATGCGGTACAGAACACCCGGCCTTTCTTTGTGCCCAGGCTGTTCCTCTCGGGCTTCACTTTGGCCTCTGGGGACAGCTGTGTCCTTTCAAGCTTCGTGACTATGCTGTATGAACTGGAGTCGCTGAAGTGGGTGCTGTCTTCCTTTTTGGTGACAGCATCGGGACAGTTGAGACACGGATCTTTTTCAACCTGAAATGGGGTAGAACTGGAAGTGAGGAAGCTGCTGTCAGGGAAGGCTCCACGGACTTCCTGTTTGGGGTCCTGGCTTTGGTCTTGACTCTGCTCTAGCACATAGGGATCGGGCAGTGACCCTATCAGTGCTGGGGGCAAGGGGTTGAAGAACTGGAAAGGCAGCATGAAGGTCATGTTGTTTATGAGGTTCTCGAAGGGGTGCACGCTGCTGGGGTTTCCTCTGTCCACGGGAGTGGGGAGGCTGGCACTCCGATGGCTGCAGCTCTCGATGAAAGCCCTAATGTCGACATTGGCTGTGGAAGGTGGGATGACAACAGACTGCTCTTCTTTCTCCTGAATTGCCATGAGCTCAACTATGGACTTGGTCTCTCCAAAACGAAGGAACTGCTGTAAGGTGGCCACCTCCTCCTCACTGGTCATGATGCTCCAGTGATCCAGCACTTTTCCCGATGCATCCTAAACCCAAACCAGAATTTAAAAGGACAATTAATTTACTGTTCCTTACCCTTCCCAGGTGGCTCAGCAGTAAAGAATCTTCCTGCAATGCAGGAGACGTGGGTTTGATCCCTGGGTCAGGAAGATCCCCTGTCATAGGAAATGGCAATCTACCCCAGTATTCTAGCCTGGAAAATCCCATGGACAGAGGAGCCAGGTGGGCTACAGGCCATGGGGTTGCAAAACATTCAGATATGACTGAACGACTAAACAGCAACCACCACAACCCTTTTCTCTAAGAAAGGAGTCATGCCATGTGGTTAGGGCCTCCACTAGCATCATGGGACACTTTTGTATATATTAGAAAAAGACACCCCTGGGAGTGCTGGGCTCGATAAGTTCAGTCCTCACTCACCCCACTTTCCTAGGAAAGAAACTCTCTGTGGAAAAATAAACCACAAATGTGAGTAGTGGTCCACAAGACAGAAATAAAATTATATCACCCAAGCCTAAGGGAAGTTTGGTGATTATTTTCCAGCCTATTTCAAACCAATTGGTAGTCTTGAATTAGGCATACAATTTTCTCCCACTAAAATTAAAATATGTATCATTTGAACAACAGTAATTTCTTTATCTAAAGAGTATAGATGGGAAATCAGGCCTAGATATAGCTCAAGTATTTATTTGCTGCAGGTTGAATGATCTTTCCCAAGCAACTAACATCAAAATACAAATGAACCTGTATTGATCTAGTGCCTGTGTTCACAAAGCAGAGCGGTAATTACACTGGAGTGTTGGAGATTTTTCAAACTCTAGCAAGACCTAACTTTTCCCAAAACTACAATAAATATTTTATCACAGAACATGTATTTGATGGCCTACTGAGATTTTTCACAGTGCATGTAAGAGTTTTGAAGATGATGAGGAATGTAACATCATAAATTTTTCATGCGCTGGAGGTTCAAGGTAATTGATTCCATATTTTTAATCCTAACACTAGAAAGCAAGATTATTAGGATCATTAAATATTGATCTATGTCATAACGTAAGAGCATAATGCTGCTCTACATAAAAGGTGGTTTCTGGCCTGCTAGGGGTCCTGCACTCGAGGTGAGCCTACAGGGTTCCAGAGGAAGCCTGCAGGTGTTGTCAGAGTCAGAGAGAAATGGGTTCACATTTCCAGTCTGCTGCATGCAAACTGAGGGACTTCAGCAAGATCCACTCAGCCTCTGTTTTCCCACCTGGAAAATGGGGATAATCGACCTACCTTGTGAGATGACTAGAAGAGGGACTAAGTCAGTAAATGGTGGTTTTTCGTGCTTGTTTCAAGTTTATGGCTTAGCTGAGTTGGACTGAATGTATGTGAGTCTTGGAAATACATTCATCTACCCACTGAAATTTTTACCAAAGTCAGCTGACATTTTCTAGCATAGTGACAGGGAAGAAATGCTATAGCTGTTTCCTATGTCAGAAAAATCCAGGAAACATGTTCTTTGCCTGTGAAAACACTTCGACAGCCTCTCTGGATAGGAAGCATAAGGTCGACCCCTGGAACACAAAAGAGAGGTGAAACTACTCTGCAAAGAAGAGAGATGAGAGAAGGGATGAAAGGCATAGGATGATGGAGTGATGCAGAGAAGAGGCAAGAAGGCTGGAAGAGAACTGGTAGGAGAGACAATGAGCGAGAGCATGCCCACAGAACTATCACAAGTCACAGAGGCCTGGGAAGGATGATCACCAATTAGGTGGATGGCAGAGGGCTTTAAAGGACAGGGAGGCATGGGATGAAACTGAAACTGTCTGCTGTGCCTTTCTGCAACGTTAAGTTCCTCAACCCCCACCCTCAGTAAAACTGGAAACCAATGATGTCGTGTGTCAGTAAATGCTCTGAGGATGATAAAAGAAATGGAGCAGTGCCAAGGACGGGGCCAACGGCTGACTGTGCGAGTGAGTGTGCAATGTTGACTGTGCAAGCTGGCGAGTGAAACCCAAATCAGAGAACATGTAATGGTCCAACTCCCTGAAGTCTAACAGATACCAGTGCCTGTGTGCTCAGTTATGTCTGACTCTTTGCGACACCACGGACTATAGCCCACCAGGCTGTTCTGTCCATGGGATTTCCCAGGCAAGTATACTCTGTCCATGGCATTTCCCAGGCAAGTATACTGGAGTGGGTTGCCATGCCCTCCTCCAGGAGATCTTCCCAACCCAGGGATCGAACTCACATCTCCTGTACTGGCAGGCAGGTTCTTTACCACTGTGCCACAAGGAAAGCAATGGATTTCTCCCTGAATGTGAGATAGGGCTGGGGCCAAGACGAATGACAATGAAAGGGAGGGATGACTACCGGCAGCTGGAGCACTGGTGGCACTGGGTTACACCTGTTCTGCTCTCGGGGAGTGGCACCCACATCCCCGTACCTGCAGCACATATCCTCGTATGTAATCCTGGAGGGTCCAGTCCAAGGCGTGCAGGATCTGGAGGACTTCGTCTTGCTTCAGCACACTGAAGAGCCGGTCCAGAAGGATCTTCAGGCGGACAGGGATGGCCTGGGTCCCATAGAGCATGAGGCTGCTGATGTCGAACACCACGTTGGACTGGACGATCTCCACCTGGCTTGTGGGGTACATGGCGGGGATCCTCAGCTTACTCAGAGCTGAAAAAGGAAATTGAAAAAATGTTGTTTTTCAAGATTCTACCTTTAAGAGAAAAACACCGCTTGGGAATTAGGCTAAGGGTTTAATCTCAGTTATTTGTGCCAATGGAAAAGCCACAAATATGCAAACAATTAATAATCTTAATGGCTATTTGGCTCCACGTTATTCAGAGGAACCTCTAAGACAAAATGGAGCGCCCTGAGAGGCCTCTTTTCCCCTTTCCTGGGCATGCCTAAGGAGTACAACAGCCACAGGTAAGGACCACACCTGGGAAACTGGTAAAAATGAGGGCGGCAGGTGTGTAATCAAGAGGATGGAAAACCAGGAAGCACAGGGCCTGGGGGAGAAGCTAGACTTGGGTTCTCCCCCAACACTTCAGACTGGGTTGGAGCCCCAGTCTGGCACCCTCCAGATGTCAGGCTTGGCAATTGAGCCCATGCTGTCCAATGCAACAGTCACCAGTCAAACACAGCTGTTCAAATTTAGATTTACATTAATTAACATTAAATAAAACTAAAAATTCAGCTCGCCTGTTATGCTAGTCACATTTCAAGGGCTCGTAGCCACATGTGGCTAGTGTAGTGCTGGGTTGTCAGCACTACAGGAATAAAAACACAGGAAGTTCCTATTAAACTTGAATATAGGTTTCAGATAAACAACAAATAACTGGGATATACTTAAACCAAAAATATTAATTGGGATATACTTAGGCTAAAAAAATTATAGTTTAACTGAAATTCAAATTCAACTGAGCATTCTGATTTTTCATCTAGCAACCCTGGGCTAGAGGCTACTTACTGTATATGCACAGAATATTTCTTTCACTGCAGAACAGCCCTGAAGCACCACTTTCTACATCTTCAGAAGGCAGTGGATAAACACTTTTCAGAGTTAAGATCCAAAGAGATAACACATATAAAGCTCTTAGCCTGTTTCCTGGCACACAGCAGTAACTTCAGATGTTAGTTGTCATTCATGGATATTAAACCTGTTCCTGAGTAACTGCGTTAGTGAGAGGAAACACTACAGGCCAAGGGGGGAAATGGTTACCGTGAGCCACCCATCCATGTCTGCACTGCTCACACTGACGGTGGTTGATCTTCCCTGGTTTGAAGCTTTGGCAGCTGCAGTTCAGTGTACAGCCAATAGCCTAAAGGAGAGAACATGGGGACACCCGGGATGTTAGTGATGTGTGGAACACACACAGCATCTACAGGACAGAATGCGTTCCTCCACTGAGCAGCGCTGGCTAAATGACCTGTGCCCACTCCATGCCAGGCCCGGACATGCATACTGTCCCCTGGAAAGAGGTGCAGCTCCCTGGAGACAGCAAACACACTACACAGATATTCCGCATGCAAGGATAGGTTACAACCCTAGAACTCTTTATAAGAAAGGATTACAGGCAGGAAGGAGATAGCCTGCTTATTATGGAAAGGGCATGGAAAGGTGAAGAAGAGTCACATTCTCACTAAATCTCTTAAGTTGACCAGAACACCAACCCAGAAAGGGATACTGGGGCTGCCTTGAAACAAGTAAATAGGAGAATGATCCGAACGGAGAGTGATGCACATGGGTACTTCGTTCCTCCCTCCCCCAACAGGGTAGATGCTGAATATCCTGACAGATCTGGGGACATGCAATGGCTGACCACACCAAGGATCATTCCCTGACTCCGCTGACTGCACTGTGTGATTGACAGCCAGATGCAGGCTGGACAAGCCCTGCACCAATGCCCAGGTGCAGGTAAGGTGGTGGGTGTGGCGTGGGAGTGTGGAGTGTGCAAGCATACGACTGAAATGGAAGATACAGATGTAGGTGTCAACAAAGTTCTAGGATTAAGAACAGAGGTTCACATATATTTTTAAGATGGATTTTTCAAAAGGGGATTAAGAGGCTTGAGGAATGTAATCTATTATTAAAGAGAAAAAGCTCTCACTGGAGCTCTGTCAGTGAGATTTCTGGGAGGAGGTGCTGGATGGAATCATATGATTCAAGAGAGCTTGGACAGCTGGGGAGTGCCTGGGTGTTTGCAGGCATGAGAAAGCCCTACGACTGGGGGTTTAACCTCCATGTGACCATTAAGGGACTGTGTGGCCTTGTGTGTGGACAGGGAAGGAGAGAATCTGGCCAAGGACACATTAAGGAGCATATTAACTAGTCTTCACTTAAAAATCAGTTGTTGGTAGGAGTGTAAAATGGTGCAGTCACTTTGGAAAATAGTCTGACCGATCCTCAAAAACAGTTACCTTACAACCAACTGATTCCACTCCTAGGTTTAAGCCCAAGAGAACTGAAAACCTATGTCTACACAAAACTTGTACCTGAACTTTAAAATCAGCATTATTTACTAGCCTCAAAGTGAAAACAACCACCATATATATTGATTGATGAACAGATATTCAAAATGTGGTATGTCCATACAATGGGATATCACTAGGCAACAGGAAAGAATGAAGTACTGATACCTGCTAGAACATGTGTGAACTCTGAAAACATTTATGATAATGACAGAAACCAAGTACGAAAGGTCACAGGCTGAGTGATTCGCAATTTATGTGAAACGTCAAGAACAGGCTAATCCATAGAGACCCAAAGCAGACCAGTGGTTACTGGGGTTGTGGGGAGCAGGTAGGATGACGAGTGACTGCTAATGGGAAAGGGGTATTTTTTAAATTGTTTTCATTGTTTTTAAAGACAGCTTTAAGTTGAGACTATATTACTAGTTCACATATCATACAACACCCATTTAAAGTAAACAAATGATTTTTAGAATATTCAGAGTTGAACAACCATCATCACAATACAATTTTAGAACATTTCCATCATCCCCAAAAGAAACCCTGTGAACAAGTTTATGATAGACATATGCTTTCATTTCTTTGGGATATATTCCTAGGAGTGGAACTGAGTGATCATATAGTAACTCTATGTTTAACTTTCTGAGAAACCCCCAAACTGTTTTTAAAGGTTTATTTTCCCACCAAGGTATGATGGTTCTGATTTCTCCACATCCTCACCAACACTAGTTATGGTTTGTTTTTCTATTGTAGTTATCCTAGTGGGAATGAGGTGGTATCTCCTTGTGTTTTGATCTACATTTCTCTGATGGCTAATGGTGTTCAGCATCTTTTCAAGTGCTCAGTGGCCATCTGTGTGTCTATTCAGATCTTTTGCCCATTTTTAAATTGGGTTGTATTTTTAGTATTGTGTCATAAGAGTTCTTTATATATGCTAGGTACAAGTTCCTTACCAGATATATGAGTGGCAAATACTTTCTCCAATCCTTGGATTATCCTTTTACTTTCTGCATGATATCCTTTGAAACACAGATGTTTTCAATTTTGACCAGTTTCTTTTTGAGGTAATGGAATGTTCTAAAGTTCTTAGATAGCAGTGATGTTGCACAGCTCAGTGAATACAGTGAAACCACTCAGTTGACTTTTATGGTATGTGAATTATATTTTGATAAAAATATAATTTTTAAAAATCAGCCCACCACACTATTAGAATGGTTGAAATCCAGAACACTGACAGTATCAAGAGACTGTGAGGACGTGGAGCAACAGAAATCTCATACATTGCTGATGACAACACAAAACATAAAGCAACTTTGAAACTCAGTTTGGTGGTTTCTTACAAAACTAAACACACTCTTACCACACAACCCAGTAAACTGCATTCCTTGGAATTTAAAAGGCATTGAAAATCACACAAAAACTGCACATGGATATTTATAGCAGCTTTCTTCATAATTTCTAAGATTTAGAAGCAACCAAGATGTCCTTTAGCAGGCAAACAGATAAATAAACTGTGGTATGCCCAAACAACAGAATATTATTCAGCATTAAAAGACATGAACTATTAAGCCATGAAAAGACATGGATGAAAAGTAAATGTACATTACTAATTGAAAGAAGCCAATCTGAAAATACTACATACTGCACGATTCCAACTATATAACATTCTGGAAAAGGCAGAGCTATGGAGACAGAAAAAGTTGGCTTAAAGCTCAGCATTCAGAAAACTAAGATCATGCATTTGGTCCCATCACTTCATGGCAAATAGATGGGCCAACAGTGGAAACAGTGGCTGACTTTATTTTTTGGGCTTCAAAACCACTGCAGATGGTGACGGTAGCCATGAAATTAAAAGAGTCCTCTGGAGGCGGTACCAAAATACCTGCTATGCTGCTCTTCTAGAATTTTGAGGTTTGACTCATTCTTAAAAAAATGTTTTCTTCATAACTTCATTAACTTGGTAATCTTATTGAAGCTTGATGGGGATGTGGTTGCCAACCATAACTTTAAAATGTACTCACCCTTTTGCTATGAAATCAGTGCCCAGCAATCTTGTCTAAGATGGACAGAGGAGCCCAGCAGGCTACAGTTCATAGGATCACAAAGAGTCAGACAAACTGAAGCGACTTAGCATTCAAGCACGCAAAGATACCTATATCTTCTACAGACTGCTTGACACAAAAGAGAACCACATACTCCTTGGAAGGAAAGTTATGACCAACCTGGACAGCATATTAAAAAGCATAGACATTATTTTGCCAACAAAGGTCCGTCTAGTCGAGGCTATGGTTTTTCCAATGGTCATGTATGGATGTGAAAGTCGGACTATAAAGAAAGCTGAGCACCGAGGAATGGATGCTCTTGAACTGCGGTACTGGAGAAGGCTCTTGAGAGTCCCTTGGACTGCAAGGAGATCCAACCAGTCCATCCTAAAGGAGATCAGTCCTGGGTGTTCATTGGAAGGACTGATGTTGAAGCTGAAACTCCAATACTCTGGCCACCTGATGTGAAGCGCTGACTCAATGGAAAAGACCCTGATGCTGGGAAAGATTGAAGGCAGGAGGAGAAGGGGACGACAGAGGATGAGATGGTTGGATGGTATCACTGACTCAATGGACATGAGTTTGGGTAAACTCCAGGAGTTGGTGATGGACAGGGAAGCCTGGTGTGCTGCAATCCATGGGATCACAAAGAGTCGGACACAACTGAGCAACTGAACTGAACTGATGGAGACAGAAAAAAAGACCAGTGGTTGCCAGGGGCTTGACAGGAGTTGGGGAATGAATAGGTAAAACACAAGAGGGCGTTGAAAATGCTTTGTACAATGATATAATGATAGATACCCAACGTTGTACATGTTTTTCAAACCCGCAGGATGTACAACAACTAGCAAGAACTCTGAGGTTAAACCATGGATTTTGGGTGATTGTGATCTGTCAATGCTGGTTCATCAATTGTTATCAACCAGTGAGGGATGTTGAAAATAGGGCAGGCTATGCCTATGTGGATGTAGGGGTTATATGGGAAATCTTTGTATTGCGTTGGCCAAAAAATTTGCTTCCATTTTTTGGTAAGAAGTTACCAAAAAACTCAAAGTTTTTGGACAGTGCAAACACTCTCCTTTCAAATCTTCTGTGAATCTAAAAGTGTACTAAGAAAAAAAAGTCTTTTTTAAAAAATCAGTGACCTTACTTAAATACAGGTTAAAATTGGAATGATTTGAATGTTTTCTATAGTTTCTTTTGGATTACAATGGGCCTGAACAGAAGAACTATACAGAGATTTTCAGGTGAAGGAATAAGGCTGCTGATAACTGAGGTGCAGCAGGTAGCAACAGTGTTACCCAGTCTCTTCAAGAGGCTATGGAAAAATAGGAAATCTAGGGGAAAACGGCTTCACTCTGTACTAAGTTATAGACTGTAACACAAAGAACTCCAGACGACCAAAACAGTCTCTCACTCTAACCATTCTCAGCTGGGGTACACCATCCCCAAAAGGTGAGAACTGGTCTATTCTTTTTATGTGTAAAGCACACACATACATACATAAACAGATATACAGTAGATGGCGTGACACTAAAATTTCATTGGGGGAGGCACAGTTAGGAAAAAAATTTCCCAAGTCTCCTTAGATGTGTGTGGGAGTGAATAATAAAAAAGATTGAGAAATATTGTTCTAATGAAAGACATTATATTACTTTTTCATTATAGAGTTTCTATTTGTGTATATACATAGACAAAGTATTACATACATAAACACACACATCTAGACTCATATATACATAATTATATAGTTATCTTGGCTGGAAGTGAAAGGATAAAGATGAGTGATGGCTTAATTTCTATTACACACTGTCAAAATTTAGAAGAGCATCATTAGGTTAGTTTGTGGCATTCCTATGTGGTCCAGCTTCTAAACTTCTGCAACTCTCTGAACATCAGCTCACAGGTGAGCCAATCATCTATATTCTTTTTTTTTTTTTTCACAGATCTCAATAGCTACCAGCACACTAAGCACTAAACTTCTGAAATATTTCACCACCTACATTCTACAAATATGACTGTCTTCAAGGAAATTTTTAAAAGAAGAAAAGTTCTTATTTTGGATAATGTCCCTCAAGATGCATTCACTCTTTAAAAACAAGGTATCTGAACTATACAAAGTGAATTCACATTTCAAAAAACAGGACCTATCTGAATCAGAGAAAGATGTCCTTGAGCACACACCTCCTCTACACCCTAAAGGGTGCTTGAAAAGCTCACTACTTCGGACCCAGCACAGCAAAACTATAGAAGGAACAATTCCAAACTCATTTCATAGCCTAAGGTTGAAAGTAATTTTTTCTGCATCTCCTGACACTAAGTCAGGATTTCGCCAGCATCACAGACATTCTGAGCTGGGTAATTCTCTGTGATGGAGGGCTGTCCTGTGCATTGTAGGATACTGAGAAGCACCCACGGTGTCTACCACAGTAACACCTCCCCTCGTCCCCAGCTGTGAAAACCAAAAAGTCTCCAGACATTGCCAAATGGCCCCAGCTGAGACTCCGTGATCTAACGTGACTATTCAGATACAGAAGATTCTAGTTTGGGGCCTTAATTTTAATTTTAATCTATAATTCCAGTGTATGAATGCTGCTTTATTAAAAAAAATCATGTAGTTCTATATGAACTTATTTGAATAAGGCTTAATAAAGCTCATTAAACATCTATGGAAATACATTTCAGAGGAATTATTTATGAACTAAAAAAAGCTGATTACAGCGTCTAAGAAAACTTCCAATATTAAAGTCCTTGGGTTTTTCCACCCATCTCAGAATTCCACGATGTAGTAGAATTATAGCACCATTATCTAAAGACAAATTAACACTCCTAGAGTGAAATCAAACCAAAAATTCTAATTATAGGACGAAAAGTACTCATGTAAATCAAAATGGAAAACTGTTAAAACTTACATCCTTTCTTTTAGAATTTTGATACTCATTCCATTCTTCAGAAACATAAAGCAGATGTTTACCACATTCTGAATTCATCAAGGCATGATTATGCTTTTTACGCACTCATTTTAATCAGACTATTTCTGAATTAGTCACTTTGACGCTCTACAAATCAACATTCAAAATTCTGGCTTGCTTTTTTGTCACTGACATTTGCTCATTCATCCACCCAGAAATTACTGACACACCTAGCACAGGATGGATGCTTTAGTTATTTGCAGTCGTGGGCTGGCAAGTCTGGAAAGTTATGACCTAGATAGTAGGTAGATTTGAGGGCCCCACTTCCTTTCCTGGATACCTGTGATCTACCTTGAGCATGGCTGGATGCTGCCATGGGCCTCTTGTCAGAAAGGCTGACTGCAGTTCCTAGCAGCAGCCAGGATGGGCATATGCACAGACATCCACTGCTGGACAGTACGGGCCTTTGATGGGATTTGAATTATTGAGCTTGAGAATAGAAACTACCCACTTCAAAGCTATTTTCAGCTGTAGTACACGCAAACATTTTCATATCACTGAAGATAAATTCAGGGGGATACTCTTGGGGGACCAGATGGAATGGGGCAGGGGAAAAATCAGAGGACTTCTGGGGACTTTCAGACTGACCATCTGAGGGGAGTCATTTGTAATCTGGCTCAGGAACATAACTGAATGATATACCAGCCAGACAGCTTTGTAGCATCAAGTTAATCTGCCTTAATAGTACCCGCCAGCCACATGCGGCTATTTAAAATTAATTAAAATAAAAATTCAGTTTTTTAGTCACTCTAGTCACATTTCAAGTGCTCAGGAGCCACAGGACAGCAGAGACAAGAACATTTCCATCATCACACAAAATCCTACTGGACAGTTCTGAGTCCAATGGTGAGACGAGCTACTCTTCCAGCATCTGTCTGTCCACACAGTGGCATTCATATGGAATAGGTGATCTCATTCAGTCCATACTGCCTCACTGTGGGGCAGGAATTATTCTCAGGAAACTTAAATTTATGGAAGATTTGTAATCTGCACAAGGTCACACAGTTTGTGATGGTGATTATTTATCATGTGTGAGGGACTGTAGTAAGCAGTACCTATGAGCTATCTCATTTCTTACTTTAACCACCCCATTTTATAGATGAGGAAGCTGAAGAACTTCCAGGCTACTTGAAAGTGGTCTCAAATTTGGATATTGAGGGCAGATTATATCTTGGAATACCAATATTTGGTACTAACTGCATTTGTATTTATGGTTTCATTTAGTCTCAACGGCAACTATAAGAATATTAAATTTTCGCATGGTAAAGAAACCCCATTCACTGAATAAATATTTACTGTTTATGAGCCAGGCTTTCTAAACTCTGGTGGCTAAAGTGTTGAATGAGAATGGTAAGTCCTTGCCCTTGAGGAGGAAGGAGACAGAATAAACAAGTAAACAGACAGTATCTTTTCAGAATAAGGCAGGTGCTATTAAAGAAACATGCAGAAAGCTTTGCTAGCAATTTTCCTGGGTGGCATGGGGAGGCGGGGTAGTGCCTTTCAAACAGAGTCATCATTAAAGGCTTTTGAAGAGAAGACTCCTAAACTGAGTTACAAGGGATGGCAAGGGGCCAGTAAAGAACTGGAGACCGAAGGCAGACAGCAGAGCAAGTGCAAAGGCTCTGGGGCATGAAAAGAGGCTGGAGGTGTTCAGGGAACAGAAAGAGGCCAGGGCAGCTGGAGCGGAGTTACCAGGTCCATGGTAGGAAATGACGGTCAGAAAGGTGACAGAACCACTCTGCACAGGATCTCATGCGGCAGGCCAAGGAGTACGGATTTTGTCCTGAGTCTAACAGTGAGTCGTTGAAAACAGTATGAAACTATTAATATTAATATAATGTGATCTGCCTGCTAAAGTGACACCTCTGGATGCATAGCTGGGGAAACTGAGCTCCTTCCTAAACTCCTTCTCATCATACTGAGCATCTTTCTCTGAGAGACACTGCAATCTACAACTGACCTCAGTCTATATCTCGCTTCCTGTTGAGCCATACAGCCTTCAGCTCCATGTCTTGGATTCTTTGACTATAAAGCAGGCTGGATATCTGCTCCTGCCAACCTCTAAGGCTGATCAGCCACATTAATGAGGATATACAGATAGAGAGCGGAAAAGACCAAAGAGCACAGCAAAACTGCTGTTGCTACCAGGCCTATGACAGATCTTAGGTCCTCTGGGCTCTGATGATCTGACTCTGCACAGACAGAGCTACCAAAAATACCCATGATAAAAACGTCCCAGAAAGTTGTTCCATAATGAATCATCCCTGAAAGAGGCAACAAGACAAGTGAAACTCCAAACCTTGTGGCTAGCATTGGGTCTGCTATTCTGTAAGATTTCCAACTGGTATTAAGAGAATAAGGAATGAACCAATTAGAGAGCTGCACCACGCTTATTAATTACAGACACACATCCAATATCCTTTGCCTGATCTGCCTTGGTAAAGAATCTGCCTGTAATGCATGAGACCCAGGTTTGATCCCTGGATGGGGAAGATCCCTGGAGAAGGTAACGGCAACCCACTCCAGTATTCTTGCCTGGACAGAGGACCTGGCGGGCTACAGTCCATGGGGTTGCAAAGTCCAGTTAGTTGCTCATGATGGTGCAACTAACAGTTTTGGTAGCTAGATCACTAAGGACTGACGTGTGTAAGTATAAGTTGTTGGATAGAGGTTTACAGAAAGCTCTTTACAAATGGGAGCTGACTCAGCCAGGGGACTTTTTTTTGCCATTCTTCCTTCTTCCCTCTTGGAACAACATAGGTGCAAACATGAGCCCAACCTTGAAATCAGGCCCTAAGGATGGCTGAGCAGAAAGGATGGCAACTATTATTTAGGAGCTTTTTCACTAAGCAGCAGCCAAGTGCCATTCCTAATTTACACACTGATCTTCCTATCGACTCTTGAGAGTCCCTTGGGTAGCAAGGAGATTAAACTAGTCAATCCTAAAGTCACTGGAAGGACTGATGCTGAAGCTGCTGATCCAATACTTTGGCCACCTGACGCAAAGAGCTGACTCACTAGAAAAGACTCTGATGCTGGGAAAGACTGAAGGCAAAAGAAGAGGGTGGCAGAGGATGAGATGGTTGGATGGCATCCCCAATTCACATGGGTGAACTCCTGGAGATGGTGAGGGACATGAAGGCCTGGCATGCTGCAGTCCATGGGGTCACAAAGAGTTAGACACGACTTAGTCACTGAACAACAACTTCCTATTGACTGTGGAGAAGGAAACATACAAATTATGTAAAAAAAAACTGCTATTAATAGTAGAGATCATTGAGGCCAAGTTTAGAGTTTATGGTCCTCTCTTTGAGTGTGAGATTCTAAGGCTGGGCCAGATTCTCAGTTCTAAGCATCATAATTTCCCAACTTGAAATCAAAGGATCTGGTCTGATAAATCACAAATCACTTTTTAAAAGTCACTAAGCTTTGGAGGAAAAGTGATTCAGGTTGTTCCAAACTGTATTTTTAAATGTTGAATATAGACAATTGCTTTTCATATGTTTGAGTCCTGGAAATCTACGCTGCATATCAAAAACTGCCAATCTATAATACAGAACATCTTCTAAAGTGGCTGGACCACCCTTACTTTCGGGGAGAGGACTTCTTTCTCTTCATTTACAGTGACAATGTATTTCCATTCTCTCCTGGCTGCAGATCTAGCCTTCCTAGTTTGGAAAAATGCTTGATTCAAGGGTGGAAGATCTCTATCCCATTGCTCTTTGCCTCTTACACACATTTTGCACTTCTAACTTCTCTTACTAGAATTAGCTTTTTGTTGTTGTTGTTGTTGTTCCCTACTTTCCCTCCTGCCATTTTTCTCTAACTTCTTCCACTTTCCATTAAATTTTTCTAACATATGCAAACCCACAGAGTTACAACTAGGATTCTAAAAGTAGTATCAGGTGTCCCAGGACAACTGGGGTGAAGGGAGAAGAAAATCCATGTGGTCCTTTTGTGTGAGGCAGTTTATCTGCTGCTGGCAGCACCATACCGAAGTCTATCTGGAGAACTCTACATGGACCAGAAGTGCATCATGCCATCGTCTTCCATAGCAGTTTGACAAAATGAAACCAAAATCTTAACGAATTTTTTTTTTTCTGTCGGGGACGGGGGAGTGTCATTATTTGTTTTTAACAAGTAATAGCTAACAGTGGGGAGCCTCGGGCAGACAGGAGGAGGAACTTCCAGTGTCTGCTCTAGGGGAGCAAGCACATGGCTTCATTGGGAAAGGAAAACCATGCATCCTGGTTGACCAAGAATTGCTGAACAGAGAATATGATTTGCTAAAAATTAGTGTGAGTTATTCAGTATTACTAGAACCTAGCAAATTCAAAAGATAGTAAAAACAAATGTAAAACTCACTGGCCACCTTTCGAGGATGCTATGGAACCAAAAAAATGGTAAAAAAAAAAAAAAAGTAAAGAATCAAGCACGCATCCTTTTTTATACAAAATGTACTGCAGAGCAAGCAAATGGTTGATGAGGCAAAGACTCTCTTTAGAACATTCCAGTGAATAAATAAATGAAGAATTAGAATACTAGCATTCTGCAACTCTTAATGAAAAGACAACAACCAGGTCACTTGCCTCAGCGCTGGAGGATACATACTACTACATATGGGTGTTCTCGCCTCAGAAGTTCGAATCTGAATTAGATCAAGCCTTTTGGTACTGGGGATGGAGGAATGCTTAAACTTTCCTCACAAAGATATCACAAGGATTGTGTGACATCCTTGTGTGACATCACAAGAAAACAAAACCCCGAATCCAGGCCGGGGAGTACTTCATAAGACAAATGACCCAGCTTTTTCAACAGGTAAATTACAAGGAAAAAAGTAAAATTTAAATTTGTAGATTAACAGACACAATTTATGGACCTTATTTGAATCCTGATTTGAACAAATCAATGATAATATAAACTTCAAGAGACAACTGAAGACATCTGAACACTTAGAAATTTAACGACATTCCAAGTTATTGTTAATTTTTAGGTGCTATACAGTCAGTATACTGCATTTCTTTAAAAAGAGCTTTTTATTTTAGAGCTACATATTAAAATATTTATGAATCAAACAGTATGAATGTTCAGGATTTGCTTCAAAGGAATTCAGTGTTGATGATGGTGAGGGAAATGGGTAGAAGAAACAGACGAAATGGGATTGGCTCAAAGTTGATCACTGTGGAATCCCCAAGCACGTATCACCAAGCATTCTTAAACTAATCTAATTTTGCTTAAAATTCTAAACAACAAAAAGTGAAAAAAAAAAGATAAATCAAGACTCCACCTCTCCCCTCAATTTTAGTTTTGAGTAAGATGGTGTAGAGGGAGGGAGCAATGTTATGTAGAGGCCAGAGGAGTCTTCACGCTCTCAACAGTGCACGCAAGAAACACCACAGTCCTAGGCAAAGAGAAGGCTCACCCTGAATGTGTGTGTCAGGCCCAGGAGGCTGATTTCTGTCATGGGCAATGAGAGCGGACTCAGAAAGGCAAAACAGGGTCGGGGTCGGGGTGGGCTGTCCAGATGGGCAGCCACGAGTCTCTCTCTTAGGTTCATGGAATCATCAGGTTCTTAACAATGGGAAGACAAGCGTTTACTGTGAGCATGGTTCAAAGAGGGATGTGAGAAGCCTCAGAAACTGGGAAGGTGGCATCTGCAATATAAAAATGACACTGAAGGAAAACGGACAGAATCTGGTTTCTCACTGCAAGGATGGGGATGAAAAGAGAGGCTGGTCAAAGAAGACTGAGAGAGTGGAGCGGGGTCTGGCAGAGAAAAGGGCAGGTGGGAGGTAGAACTCAGGGAATGGATGTTGGGCCAGGTCTACCTGTGAGTAGAAAGCATGCGTGACACACTTGGAGTGTTCTCTTGCTGCTCAGTTCAAAGAGGGAGATGGGGAAAATACTTGTTCTTTTGATCTCTATAAATCAAAGTATAAACTCTGTGCCAAACTAATTTAACAGCTGTGCCTTTTTTTTTCTTAAAATTATTAGTTCTAAAAACAGAAAATATAAAAAGCAGAAAAATATGCAAATAAGACCATAGAAGCCAAACCAAATATTTCTTCTTTAAAAAAACCACAACAGCAACAAAAATCTATAGTTATATAAATGGTACAGATACATTTTTTTCTCCTTCATGTTTGAGAGAGCTCAGTTGTGATTTTCAGAAACCTTTGATAACAAAAAATGGAAGAATGTTATTCATGTAGGGAACTTCTGGACACAACCGTCAACCTAGGGAAAAAGAAATAAAAACCAAAACAAAAAAACCCCAACACATTTACACTTCAGGATAATTCTAACTACACAAACCATGCAAGTTCACCTTTTCTACTGTTGCAAAATAATGATGAAATGAACATTACTAAGTAAAATTCTGCAAACCTTTCAGGGACTTACTGAGAACTAGATTTTAAAGACTATAGTAAAAAAAAAAAAAAAAAATCCCGAGATTTTCCAAACAAAGTTTTTAAAAAGGAAAGATCAGATTTATGTATGCCATTCTGATCACAATCTTAACATTCAGCATGGTGTTATTGTGAAACAGAGTTGTCTGCATAAAAATTTTATACTCATAAGGAATAACGAAAGAAATAATCAGAGGGCTACAGAAGGAGAACAATACTTCTGGAAGCTGATGCAGAGTTGAAAACAACTTTGATGTTTGCTAGCACCTACTGAAGGATCACACGAAAAATATGTAAGAGTACACAAACTAATATAACTCTGTGAAAAATGTTAGCAGCCTGGATTAAGTTTACTTGAGACAACCATTTCCTCCCACATAGGCTGTTTGGACCTGGCCTTCTCAACATTTTATTTGTCTCTCTGTTCTCTCACATTAGCTAACTGAAATTATCAGCCCCCACCGGCAAGGCAGAATCCTCCTGTGATACGTTAGGCTGGTTTATAATCATGAGTCCATGTGTGGACTGGAATAGCGACAGCCGGTTTGCTTATTCACGCGAAGTTTGAGGAGACCCCAAGTTGGACCCTGGCGAAGCAGGTCTGCTCTGTTTAGATCCACCATTTCTGGATAAAATAGGCATGTGTCTGAGTAGAGAAATGGGGCTGCATCGTAATCTTGGAATTTCCAGAATTAGGAAAAAGGGCTTCAAAGAATGACAAGAGCAAATAAGGTTTTTCAGGTGGAAACCGATGTAAAAGGAAAAAAAAAAAACAAACCCTTTCCAGATGCCTCTTCTGTGCAGATCCAGTTATCTTTAACATCTCTCAGAAAAGTCATCAAAAATAAAATATCTAAATAAATGAAATTTTAAAATCTATAGACTGCTCAGAATAGTAGTTTTGAAAATCTATTGACTCTCTAAATCTCAACCTCAGATATCAAAAAGATGTGCTGCTCAGCACTGAGATTTTACCTTAGCTGTGATATTTCTCCTTCTTTTAAAACAGGACTGTTTCTGACAAAAGTAACTCATTCTAAATGACATCTGTAGAGGTGAAAATTCACCCCAGGGTAAAGCACTTGCTCCTCCTGCAAGTAATTTACTTCGTGGAACCTTCAGGGCAACTCTAATGGCCACTGTCAAAATAACTTCTAAAGCCATACACAAAAGCTAAAAGACACTTATACCCCTCACCCTGTACGCTGTGGTTTAACTGTACTGGCAAACTGAACTTTTCAAATGTCTTCCCATTTATATTTATCCCTAGGCGTTCATAAATAATAAGTGTATGCTTAAACGACAATTATGATTTGTCCCACAGGGAAACCCATATGGCTCTTCTCACCCAATAGGTTGGTTCATCCTTCTTTCCAAGCTGAGGTACAGAATGCCAGCATGGGCTTGGACACAGGCCTAACTGCTGCATGGGAGAGGTGTGAAAAATTAAAATAATATAAAGGTAACCCTCTGTGCAAACTTTATGCTTCTACTGCAATAACTCCATTTGAGTTAATATGTCTAGTGTGAATTATAACCAGAAAAACAGATCATCATTCCACATTCCTGTAGATATCAACAGCCAAATCACCACTTCAAACTCATTACACTCTCTGATTGAAAAAGAAGCATGATGCTAAATCCTTACAATTCTGAAGGGAATACAACAATGGACATAGATTATATTCCAAATCAAATTATGCAGATGTCTGAACATGAGTTCCTAAAATATGAGCAGTACTTGTGCTAAGTGAAGATTCCACCACTTCTCAGCATTTAGCTAAAACAGAACATGTTCAACCAACTTCCTTGGTGAAATTAAAGTCAGCAAACTTCTAAGGTGAGAAATCAAATAATGACACATCTTATTCTTTTAGGTATGCCACAAAGGATAAAGCTATTCATCAAAATTTATTTTAGCAAAAGTGGTGGCTATCTTTCTACACCTATTTAAAGCAAAAATCAAATCCTGGACAATCTGTAACATTTGAAGTAATGTTCTTTTACGTGATGCACAAAAGTTTATTTTGACATATTCAATTTAAAGGAAATATTGATAAATCAAGAGATTTGGGGACAACGGAGAAGCCATATTAATCACTGAACAAAACTGTTAACATATAAGCACATATTCGCAACCAAGAGTCTACGAAATCTTATGCCATGAAATCCAACAGCAAATTAAAATAAGGAACAGAAGGACACCAGAAAAAGAAATGACCTGTTAAATGCTGTTTTTCAATTCACTTACTGTCAAGCCAAAATCTTTGTTGCTTTGATAAGAATATGCTTTAAAAAAAAAACGGTTGCTAAATCTGCTCTATGAATCCAAAGCTGTAGGAACACATATTTCCCCCTACACACACACACACACACACACACACACGCATACACACCGGGACAGGGATTCCCAGGACACCAGCGGGGCCTCTTTTAGGTCCCTTAAGTGTTAACAGCAGAGGCCTGGCTGCGACCAGGCGTCTGGCCCCATTTAAACGCCCTGTCTTCAGAGGGCTGCGGTGAGCACAGCCATAAAACGAGGGGACATTAGTGAACCTTAGCGTGTCTGATCCTCCCCCCAACAACACACAACTTTACTCATACAATTAAGGCTGCTAGTTGGCATTCCATTTAACTGTCAAAGTCAGGCCGGTGGCAGCCCCGCCGCCACAAAGAGATGCCTTAAATGAGAAGAACATGTTTCTACACCGCATTTGAGAAAGTTTGGCTCCAAGCTATGCGCTGATTAATATCAGATCTCCTCCTTCACTCGCCGCTCTCGACAATCTTGTCACATCTGGCTGACAAATCCTTAGGAGCTTATGCAAAGCCGGGCGGCCGCTAGGGCTCGGTGTCTGGCCCGAGGAGCAGCGGGGACCACGCAGTGGCCGCCGCCCCCTCCTCCGCCCGCGGGGGGCCCCCGGTCCACTGCTCCGCCGGCCGGGACCCTGCTTGGGAGCGCGGGAGGAGGGAGGTCGCGGCACCTCCGAGCCGGGAAGCCGAGAGCGGCCCGCGATTCGACACCGCCGCCGGCTCCGCAGCCCGGTCCGGCCCGGTCACCCGCAGGCAGCCCGTCCCCCCCAAGGGCCAGAGCCCCGTTTGTTAGGCTCGGACGTGTAAACACTTGAGCCCGACCCCGATTCCCCGGGCTGCGGCAACATCTCGCGCTGAACCGTTTCGCGTACCCGGCAGGTCAGCTGGAACGTTTATAAAAACCCTCGACTCTGCTGTCCCGGGAAGCCCCTCGACCCGACCGCGTCTCCATTTGTAGTTTTGTACAAAAGACTCCCATCCCCATCCAACCACTCCATCTCGACAGAAGCCCCCGTCACTGCCCCTCGCCCGGCTCCGCAATTCTCTGAGGGACCCGAAGGCACGCTCAGTTCTCCAGAAACAAAATCCAGGTGAAAATCGGTCACTTTAAAATAGCAGCTATGTAATTAATTCTGCGGTAAGAGCGGTTGAAACAGTCCCAACATCCTGGACCGAACAGTGGTGGAGGTGCTGAGGGGGCGGGAAAACGCGCGCAGGGAGAACGCGGCCTACCGGTCCCTCCCGACCCCGCACTTTCGACGCTTCGACGCGGCCCCGGGGACGCCAGCGACCCGCCCTCGCCCGCCGACCCGGGTCTTACACCCGGAGCGCGTCGGGCGGCTCCGGGGCGTCGGGCGAGACCGGTCCGGGCGCCCCCAGGGGGCCTCCCCGCCGCGGAGGCGCTCCCTCACGCCCGGCCCCGGGGAAGGGCCGCGCCGCCGCCGCCGCCCCTGCCGCGCAGGTGGCCTTCGGGGAGGTGGCCCGGGGCGCGCCCCCGAGAACCGAGCGGCCCCGGATCCGAGTGGCGTCCCCGGCCGCCCCACCCCGCGCCCTGAGAGGGCCCCGCGTCCGCGGAGGGCGCCGTGCTTACCTCGGCCATCCTGCGGCCGCTGCAGTGCCGGGGCTACCGGCGCGTGTCCCCGTCCCGGGTCGCCCCGCGTCCGCCCCAGCTCGGCGGGCGCCGCCTCATCCAAGCTCCGGCCGTCGGGGCCCGCCGCGGCGAAGTGGGCGGCTCCCCGGGCGCCCCAGCCGCGCCGCACGGTGGCCGCCCCCGCCCGCCGCGCACCGCGTGTGCCCGCACGCCCGCCCCCTGCGCCCCGGGGGGCGCCCCTCCCCCTCTCCCCTCCCCCTCCCGCCGGGCCGCCGAGTCGCCCGCGGCTCAGGCGCTGCTGCTGCGCCGCCTGGAAGCCGCCTCCCGCAGGGGCGGCCCACGAACGCGCTAAATCGATGCAGCTGAGGCGAGGCCGTGGCCCCCGCAGACAGCGGAGACCTCGCCGGCGGCCGGCGCGGAGGTGTCTGCCCCCGCCGGGCTTGAAGGCACTTGTCGGGAAAGACACGGACGTGTCGATGTTTGCCTATCCTGGGGAAGGGCGAAACGCTCTGAAGTTCTCTCTCTGGCTCCCATCGCGGGCGATGATCCTGCAGCTCTGCCCGCCCCGGGGCGCACTCGGGGTCCCACCGCGGCCAAGAAGAGGGCTGTGCCACCCTCATCACCAAAAACTTTATTTCCAGAGGAAGTGGTGGTGGGGGTAGGGGACGTATCCCAGGATGTGGAGAAAGGAGGGCGCCAGGAAGGTTTATTACAACCGCTAACGGGGCAGTCCCGCTTCCTTTCTGTAGTGTGAGTTAATCAGTTCCCGCTTTACCGAGTCCCGAGGACGAGTGACTGCTCTCTAAGCCTCAGTTGCTTCCGGTGTAGAATGGGATTAAGTTTTCACCTGCCTTATGGGGTGTTAAGAACACAATGAAATGTCCTGGGAAACCTAATAGAAACTCGGGCCCCCATGAGGAGAAGGGGAGGCGGCCTGCGGGGGGGAGCCTGGCCTTCTGTCCTGGGGACACAGCGTCCTTCACCCCTAGAAGCAGACAAACAAGGCCTACGGCTGCTGAAACAGGACCCAGCTTTTCTTCTGCCCCGCACTGGGGCAGACGCAGACCCTGCAGGAGAGTCTTGCCTTTTCTCCCTTTTCAGGTCCCTAAAAGAATTCTCTGAAGGCTGGACTTAGTGGGGATCCTGCCTTCTTCTCCCCCAGTTTATCCCACCTACCTTGCTGCTAGTGAAGAACTTTGAAGGAGAAAAAGGAAAAAAACAAAAAAACAAAACCTTGCACATTGTGAAAAAAGATGAGATGGAAGGGAAAAGAAGGGAGTTGCAGTCATTCAGACAGAGGGTCCTGGCTCTGAACCTCACAGACCTCTGAGTGGAAAAGGAGAGAAAGGAGCAGCTGTGGTGTCTGTGGAGGAAAGTAGGAGAATCTGGGCTTCATGGAGTAGTCCAGAGAGCTCCTGCTGCCTGTGCCCAGCAGGCTGAACACACACATCTTGTGTCCTGGTCGTGTCCTGGGTCTGCAGCGTGGTGCCCTTCCATGCAGGTATGAGGTTGCCTGACCTCCTGTGATAGTCTCTCTTTGCCCTGCCTTGGCAAGGTGTTGGCAAGATGCGTTTTCTCACATGACTGTTTTTATTATGAAGCGTTGCTTTGTGAATTGCAAACCTAAACAGCTTACCTTCTGTTCATATCCTCCTTCCCACTCCCAGCATTTTGACCTTTCTCCTCCTCTCTGCCTGTTGTAATGCAGTGCATCCTTCAGGACCTTTCTCAAATGTCACCGCTTCTCAGAGGCCTTCCCTGATCCACCAGCCCTCCACTCCGCCTGCTTTTGTCCTCTTCTGACCCCCAGGCACTTGCAGCTGCATCTCTTATTGTGCTTATTACATTCTCTAGCCTGGTCGTGATGTGTCCTTGTCTTGACTTCTTTGGTCATTACTCATCTTAGTGACTTCTGTGTTACGAGTTGCTGCAGCAGACAAAGCCCAGGTTTTGGAGTTAGAATGGTTTGGGTGTAGCTGGTTCCCACAATTGGAAACCGGTTGAGGAGGACAGCTTTCTTGGCCTCACTGTTCTCATCTTTAAAAGTAGGTATGAAGTCCTGTCCCTAGTTAGATAGGTAGAGTCAAATAAGATAGTTTCTGTTCTGTAAATGCTATTCTTCTCCCTTTCTGCTGCTCATAAAACTGATCTTGTAATTACTTTAAATTCATTTCCAGAGAAGTTCTTGGTTTCAGCATTCTTGAATGGCCGCATAGGCTTATTATAAATACACTGAAATGTCAAAGACCCAGACAGTGGCCCAGTTAAATACATTTATTCTGTCTTATTGACAATTTTAGTCAGTATCTTTGTGTTGTAAAATTAATTTACAACTTAATTATATTTTAGTAAAACGTTTCACTAGCAGCAAAAATCAGGATCAACCTGTTTAACTCTAGTTACAGACAAGGAGGATTTTTGGCAATACACAACTTGAAAACGTGAAAATAGGCTGTCTGTTCCAACATGCACCATTGGGATGCACATATGCATGCATGCATGCTCAAGGATGTCCTACTCCTTGCGACCCCATGAACTGTAGCCCGGCAGGCTTCTCTGTCCATGGGATTTCCCAAGCAAGAAGATTGGACTAGGTTGTCATGCCCTCTTCTAGGGTATCTTCCCGACCCAGGGATCAAACCTGCATCTCCTGAATTGGCAGGCGAATGCTTTAGCACTGTGCCATCTGGACACCTGAGGATGCACATATACATTTCTCCAAATGTGACAATTTGGACTCATATAGGGAATCAGTTAGGACTAGATGAAAATTGCTGATTTATTTTCTACAGGTTCATCGAGAACCATATACCTGATAAGTGTGGCTTCTGACGTCAGCCTTCCTATTTATTCCCAGATTTGATGGACTTCTCTGCCTCTCCTTGGAAACATGTAAGCAGAAACTGGGCCAGAGAAACCACCCCTGAATGAAGAAAAGGATGTGGCACTGGCTGGGTAAGGACCATCCAGACCATGCTTCTCTTCTTCTACTGGTCAGTAATGGGCATGAGTTTCCTGTCTCCAGGCCTCAGCTTCTTCAACTGGTGAATGGTGTACCCCAAGGGCCTACCCCGTTCTCACAGTTCTCCCTTTTTGCCTCTGTGTGCTTCTTTGCTTCAGCCTGGCCATTTCACGTTTGTGTCCAGTTTCTTGTTGTAGTGAGCATAAAAAAACAGTATCTTCAATGATACCAGGGATTAAAAAAAAACTTAATTAAAAAGGGTAAAAGTCGAGAAGGCGTAAATTAAGAAAAGCCCTGTGACCTGTTCTTATGGCGGCATAAAGCTGCTCTGTTTTTTTTTTAAAGTAATTCCTTTAAAAAATATTTTTATTTATTTATGACTGTGCTGGGTCTTTGTTGCTGCCTGGGCCTTTCTGTAGTTGTGGTGAGTGGGGGCTACTCTCTAGTTGCTGTGCCTTTGCCCTTGCTTCTTATGGTGGTGGCTTCTCTTATTGTGGCACACGGGCTTAGCTGCTCCATGGCATGTGAGATCTTCCTGGATCAGGGATCGAACCCTATGTCTTCTTCATTGGCAAGCAGATTGTTTACTGTTGAGCCACCAGGGAAGCCCAAAGCTGCTCTTTTTAAGTGAGAGGCTTGTCCCTGTCCCTGAGTGAGGCCTTTCCTGGGAGGGTATGCTAGGATGGCCCACCCTGAGAACTGTTGGTGTATCCTGAGAGGCGGGGCAGCTTGAGCTGGGGTAGGCAGGACAGGTGGGGGTTGTGTGCACTGACAGCCAGTGCCTGTGTGAGGTGATCAGTTTTTATTCTGCTTGTCATCAGCTGGGAATGTGTGCTCACTTATGCCAGATTTCCTGAGTTTTCCAGAGAAGCTGGAAATATCTTGATATTTAAAAGTTGGCAACTCATTAAAATTTTTGATAAATACTGTTTGAGTCAAACAAAGTATGTTTTCGGGCTGAATCTGGCCTATGTGCTGTTCATGTGCACCCTCTGCTATATATAGTGATGTCTTCTTGGGGCTTGGGTTTGTAGTATATAGTAGATGTGCAGTAAACATTTGTAGGGTGAGTATCACTCCTGATGCAAAATGGCTCAATGCCTACCTTAGCTTTAAATGGAATTCTCAAAAAGCCACCTGGAGATTAGTAGCAACCTTTTTGTTCTGGATTCAGAGCTCACTAACAGGCTGATAAACTTTTTTTTTTTTTTTAAGATTTTTTTTTTTGATGTGGCCTATTCCCAAAGTCTTTATTGAATTTGTTACAGCACTGCCCTTGCTCTGTGTTTTGGCTTTCTGGCCGTGAGGCATATGAGATCCCAGCTCCTCAGCTAAGGATCGAACCTGCACACTCCCTCATTGGAAGGCAAATTCCAAACCACTGGACCACCAGGGAAGTCTCTGGGCTGGTAAACTTTTACAGTGTTTATACACTGATGAGACTCCCTCTAGTTGATAATAGTTCTATGAAATATAGAATTGCCTCTCACTGAAAAACTAATTCTCATGAAAAGTTTTTCTCCAGTGGGAACAAATGAACTTGAAAAAAAATTTTTTTTTAATTAAAAAAGGGTGTTTTAAACCATGGGTCATAATAAAAAGGAAAAAAATCTGCAGCTTTAGCTCTGTGGAGTTTTGGGCACCACTGATGGGAACAGTGTATGTCAGCATGGTGTGTGGGTGGCCGCCCCCCACTCTTCTGATCTTACCTGTGGCTGGAGGAGGAACTGCCCTTGGGCGGTTGGCAGGAGGACTGTGACGCCAGAGGGCTGGACAGGGAAAGGCTTCTGACATGCAGGGTGGGCAGAGAGCCATGGCTCTGTCAGACGTCTTCTGAGGTGGCCTCACCTGAGTCCTCCAGTTCCTCAGAGGATGGTGTCGGGAAACACTGGGAGGCAAGAGTCCTATTGGCTCGGTCACCTCCCAGCCCAGACACAGACACCTGGTGGCGGCAGGTCTGGGCACATCTGGAGCTCAGCTCAGCAGTGGAACCTGACTAAGCAGCGTTCAGGCCAACTGCACCCCCCACCCCACCGCCCCCAGCTGCCTGCTGAGGGGCAGGCCGGCCTGCTGCAGGCCTGGCCCAAGTGTTGCAACTTCTTCCCTCCAGCCTCTGGGCTGCTCCCTATGGAGAGGAAGGAGATGAGGCTGTCCCAGAGGTGGCACAGGGTTTTGGTGGCAGAGACCTGTTCCTGTTTCTCCACTTCTCACACAAGGTCAGGGACTAGGGAACCACAATACCCTGAAGGCCCTGCTCCACAGAGGGGAATGTGCTGGGTCTTGTGTTGTGGGTTTGGTAGCCAAGACTGCTAAATCTCAAGGAGGGGATGTCAGAAGAAGAGTGATAAATTCTGTTGTAAATTCCCAACTGCAAACAAACCCAGGCCTGATACTCAGCTGCTTCCCTGATTGCGTCTGCCAGTGCTGCAATGTGTGAGCATCATTGGCACTCTCAACAATTGGAAAAGAATACTCATTTCTGACACAGACAGGTCGAATGCTTATGATGGTCTTGCAAGTGTAAGGCTTGGAGAAAATTTTGCGAGTTTGGCTACTATTGTTTTGATATGTCTGGGAAATGTGAAGTTAGCTTCTCATTTAATCTGTCCTCCATGGCCTTTAAACAATTGGCGACAGTCATAAGAAGGCCTGCCTTTTGAACAGCTCATTCTCTCTTCACCAAGGCAGTGGAAAGAAAATACAGTGGACCCCTCCCTGTACACTTTTATGTAGTACTACAGTTTCAACTCTGAACTCAAGGAGCTCTTCTAAGTAAAGTTTAGAAAAACTACTTAGTTGTTGGAAATCCCTTAGATTGGCCCTTCACATATCAAGTTGATGGATTTGGAGTGGGTTTTATCAGGAAAGGGAAACAAGTGAACATGTGTCAAAAGAAAACTTGTAAGGTTCATTATACCTTGGAATATGGCATCTTCTGCAAATTTAATGACCTATTATTCAAGTCAAAGGAGAAAATATTTGGGTTCCTATAACTGAGAATTCAAGATTAGGTCATATTGCTTTTGGAAATTGGGAAGAAAGGGCTAGGGAAGATGGACCATAGGATGGATTTTAAATCATTCTCAATTACCCACTGATATCAAACTAAAAATATTTCTTTGGGAGTATTCTTAAGGGAAAAGAGAGCTGTTGGAAAAACAAACTTAGAGTTATACATTTTAAGTTTTTGAAGCAGTAAAAACCATCTTTAAATTTTTCATATCAAATTCAGAGGAAATAGATTCCTTTTGATAGCCCTCATCTCTGAGACTGAATAAAGATTAACTAGGGGGCTTCCCTGGTGGTCCAGTGTTTAAGACTCCAAGCTCCCAATGCAGGGGGCCCAGGTTCGATTTTTCATATCAAATTCAGAGGAAATAGATTCCTTTTGATAGCCCTCATCTCTGAGACTGAATAAAGATTAACTAGGGGATTTCCCTGGTGGTCCAGTGTTTAAGACTCCAAGCTCCCAATGCAGGGGGCCCAGGTTCGATCCCTGATTGGGGAACTAGAGCCTGCATGCCCCAACGAAGTTCCCACGTGCTGCAACTAGAGACCTGGCACAGCCAAAAAAATATATATATATATATATATATCATCCAGAGTCTATGCATGAAAAAGGATTGCAACAGATGCTATGATGTGATTGCCTCCTCAATCTCCATTTCATTCCTTCTAAAGCGTGTAGCAGCTGTTTCTCCTAGGTAGGGACCCAACCTGAACCCCACAGGTGATTGGTTCAGGTGAAAGAAAGTGAAAGTGTTAGTTGCCGAGTTGTGTCCGACTTTGTGATTCCATGGAGGGCTCCATTCTCCATGGAATCTTCCCAAAGAATACTGGAGTGGGTTGCCATTCCCTTCTCCAGGGGATCTTCCTGACACTGGGATCAAACCCAGGTCTCCTGCATTGCAGGCAAAATCTTTACCATCTGAGCCACCAGGGAAGCCCCAATCAACACCAAGGTATTTTCCTGGTCAGAGGGATTGGTTCTGTTGTAGCCCAATCAGCTCAAAGCTCAGTATTTTTGCTTGACGGTTATGGGAAGCCAAATTCTTCTTTCCCCATTGTCATAACGGAGTCATATAATCTCTGATGTTACCTGTAGCTGAAGCTTTGATCAAACCATGCCCAAAGCCTTCAGCCTTTTAGATTTGTGAACAGTTAAGCCAGTTTTATCATGTAAGCCAATGTGAGTTTTTCCTCCTTACAGAAATAGAAATAGAAAGCTTCTCTGCTGATGTAGAACTTATATTCAGTTTTACTGGAAGATTATTCTGGGATAAAGGATAAATGAAATACCAAGTGCCCTCTGTTATAACAGTCTTTGTTCAATCTATCACTCTCAGATGATAAAAGATTAGGAGAATCTCCAAACACAGACCTTAAATCCACAAATCCTGGGCAGGTGAGGAGATCCTTCTAATTAAAGCATGTCAGTTTTTCTGGTCATGCTTATCTCCTTGATCCTAAGTAAAATATTTTCCAGAAATGCACTGACCACATACTTTAATTTTTGAAGAGATTTTTCTTCTTGGCTTTTGAGATTCAGAAGTTAGAGACTGTTGATTCTTACTATATCAAGAACAGGGCTCTTCTGGTGCTTCTTAAATAGGGGCTCACGTATAAATGTGTATATGAAGGGATTTAAAAATATATTCTTGACTTGTAGCTTCTTAAAAGTACCTTCTTATAAAATGGCATAATTGAAGACTTCTAAAAATGTAATTGCCAACTGCACCTGGGGATCCACTTTGTCAAACTGTGGCCTCTAACACCTTGTCTCGACACCAAATCAGTTTTGATACCGACATTTCTCAGAGGTGTGGCTTGAAATCCTCAAATTACCACACAAGTTTTAACAGGCCAGTTTTGTCTGTCACCAGGAGTTTAGTAATTAACAAAATGCCCCAGCACTAATGGTTTATCCAAAGGCAAGTCAGTAAGAGACATTATACAGGAAACAGACCTGTTCGCTCATGAAGGAACTTACAGAAGGAGCACCCCAGGTACACGTTATGCTCAACTTGGACCCAGTCACTGAAGCTCAGTCTGAGACTTCAAAGGGAGACCAGAAGCAAGCCCTGGGCATAGAGCCTATATATTAAAATCGAGTGACCTTCGTAACGTCCGTTCTAGGAGTCACACACCTCCGAATCATTTTCACAGCCATGGGTATTTCGCAACAGCCTTTGTTACACACCTTCTAATCAAAGTTAGTGGTTTTCTTGGGAGTCTGAAACAGAGCACATAACAGCCAGTGAGTAACCTGCCAGTAATGCCATGGTGACAATTCTGCTTTGTTCTGTGGGAGTGTAAGAAGCCGAGTCAGGACACCCATCACTCTCCGCGAGTGCTGAGAAAGGAAGGTCTGCAGACTCACAGAGGGGAGTGCTGTCTTTATCTGAGGTGGCTGCCAAGTCTTAAATACTAAAACATGTAGGTGTACTTGAGTAAAGAGAAGGCACTGACATTTCAAAGATAACGCAATAGAAGGGAACCAAAAAAAAAAAAAAAAAAGAGGAACCAGGTTATTGGGCAGAGATGTAAGTTTACCCCTGAAAAGGTGACCTGTCTTAGAACCTTGCCGTCCCCAGATCCTGGCAGAAGGGTCCACACACGTCCTCATGCTCGTGTTTCTGCTGAGCAGGCTTTCTGCCCAGACCTCTCCTCTCACTTTCTCTCTTCAGGACACCCCTAATGGATTGCAGATGTCCCATTTGGTTAGAAGCACGTTTCGGATACATCTGCCCTTCTTGCTTTTATGCAAAAAACACCTGCAAATCTTTATCTTTGGTTAGATTTACCACACATTTGAAGCTTTGAAATCTTGGTCCAGTGGGAAGGAGGCATGTGTCACCACCCTCTTTCTTCAGTTGGATTCCACAGTGGTCAATAGCCTTTGGGGGGATATTTTCATTTCTATTAATATTTAAATATAAGAGTCAGGAAGACTTTCACAGCCCAGACCTACTCAACTGGAGACCAATTCATTTCTTAAAGACTATAGAATCTATGGAAAAAAAATCTATGATGCCTGTGGATGGGCAGCCATCATGTGTGTATGTGATTTCCTGATTTTCTGAGTCTTAATGAAGAAGGTAGGACCACAGCACCTGAAGAGGACAATAAAATGTAGGCAGACTGGTGAGGATATGTTTACAGGACCAAATGTGCCTTGAAAATGCATGTGATGTATTATTTCCAATAAGTGAGTAAGTCCCTCTAGGCCTCAAGGAAGATTTTCAACCACTCCCTTTATTCATTCAGCTTCAGGATATTCCATCCCAGCACCCAGGGAATGACAAATGCCACTTAAATAGTTCTGAGAGAATAAAATAATAAAATCATGAACTGCCTCTGGGAGGTTGAGAAGGAAATCCATATTTAGTATGGTTTTGCAAGGAAGAGGTAAGCACTGGCTAGCTGAACACTAGCTGTATAGCTTTCGGAGACTGGGTTTTCTACATGTGTTAAGTGATGGAGGTGGAGTAAAGTCATTTGTTTGTTGCACAAATAATTATTTTTTAAAAACTTTTTATTTTATATTGGAGTATAGCTGATTAACAATGTTGTGATAGTTTCAGGTGAACAGTGAAAGGACTCAGCCATACATGTACATGTATCTCAGTTGAGTTCAGTTCAGTTCAGTTGCTCAGTTGTGTCTGACTCTTTGCGACCCCATGAATCGCAGCACACCAGGCCTCTCTGTCTATCACCAACTCCTGGAGCTCACTCAAACTCAACATCCATTGAGTCAGTGATGCCATCCAGCCATCTCATCCTCTGTCGTCCCCTTCTCCTCCTGCCCCCAATCCCTCCCAGCATCAGAATCTTTTCCAATGAGTCAACTCTTTGCATGAGATGGCCAAAGTACTGGAGTTTCAACTTCAGCATCATTCCTTCCAAAGAACACCCAGGACTGATCTCCTTTAGGATGGACTGGTTGGATCTCCTTGCAATCCAAGGGACTCTCAAGAGTCTTCTCCAACACCACAGTTCAAAAGCATCAATTCTTCAGCACTCAGCTTTCTTCACAGTCCAACTCTCACATCCATACATGACTACTGGAGAAACCATAGACTTGACTAGATGGACCTTTGTTGGCAAAGTAACGTCTCTGCTTTTGAATATGCTGTCTAGGTTGGTCATAACTTTCCTTCCAAGGAGTAAGGATTTTTTAATTTTATGGCTGCAGTCACCATCTGCAGTGATTTTGGAGCCCCCAAAAATAAAGTCTAACACTGTTTCCACTGTTTCTCCATCTATTTGCCATGAAGTGATGGGACCAGATGCCATGATCTTCGTTTTCTGAATGTTGAGCTTTAAGCCAACTTTTTCACTCTCCTCTTTCACTTTCATCAACAGGCTCTTTAGTTCCTCTTCACTTTCTACCATAAGGGTGGTGTCATCTGCATATCTGAGGTTATTGATATTTTTTCCTGGCAATCTTTATTCCAGCTTGTGCTTCTTTCAGCCCAGCGTTTCTCACGATGTACTCTGCATGTAAGTTAAACAATCAGGGTGACAATATACAGCCTTGACATACTCCTTTTCCTATTTGGAACCAGTCTGTTGTTCCATGTCCAGTTCTAACTGTTGCTTCTTGACCTGCATACAGGATTCTCAAGAGGCAGGTCAGGTGGTCTGGTATTCCCATCTCTTACAGAATTTTCCACAGTTTATTGTGATCCACATAGTCAAAGGCTTTGGCATAGTCAATGAAGCAGAAATAGATGTTTTTCTGGAACTCTTGCTTTTTTGATGATCCAGTGGATGTTGGCAATTTGATCTCTGGTTCTTCTGCCTTTTCCAAAACCAGCTTGAACATCTGGAAGTTCATGGTTCATGTATTGTTGAAGCCTGGCTTGGAGAATTTTGAGCATTACTTCACTAGCGTGTGAGATGAGAGCAATTGTGCGGTAGTTTGAGCATTCTTTGGCATTGCCTTTCTTTGGGATTGGAATGAAAACTGACCTTTTCCAGTCCTGTGGCCACTGCTGAGTTTTCCAAATGTGCTGGCATATTGAGTGCAGCACTTTCACAGCATCATCTTTCAGGATTTGAAATAGCTCCACTGGAATTCCATCACCTCCACTAGCTTTGTTCATAGTGATGCTTCCTAAGGCCCACTTGACTTCACATTCCAGGATGTCTGGCTCTAGGCAAGTGATCACACCATCATGATTATCTTGGTCGTGAAGATCTTTTTTGTACAGTATCTATTCTCTCCCAAATTCCCCACCCATTCAGGCTGCCACATAACATTGAGCAGAGTTCCTTGTGTTAAACAGTAGGTCCTTGTAGGTTATCCATTTAAAATATAGCAGTGTGGACATGTCCATCCCAAGCTCCTTAACTATCCCGTCCCCTAGTCCTTCCGCTTGGCAAGCATAGATTCCTTCTCTAAGTCTGTGAGTCTGCATCTGTTGTAAATTCATTTGTAGTATTTCTTTTTAGATCCCTCATATAAGTGATGTCATATGCCATTTCTCCTTCTCACAAATAATTTTTGATACTGAGTGCTTTGTATGTGTCAGACATTTCCAGTGCCTGAGGCCACAACAGGCCCAGTCTCTGTCCTTATGAGCGGCCCCTCCACAGAACTGTCACTTGTTGATCATGACCTGTCATTCACTGATGACCCTGGGTATTGGCTAGAATTTTCCACCCCACCTGGACCTTCATTAATTCCTGGATTTCAGTGTTCATGTGGTCTGCCTATCCAGTAGTATGGCCCTACGATTCTTGGACCTCCCTGGGGTTCAACATCTCTTCCCTTTCTGCCATCTGTGTATTTTGGCCTGTAAAGGTATCTAGTTTCCTGACTCCTCTGTTTTCCCTATTAGTCTCTTCCTGGCCTCTGTCTCTTACCTATGAGTAAGAACCCCATTTCTATTACTCAGATTATTATCTCCCATAATCCATAATTCCCTGGCACCACTATCCTTCTGGAGCATCCAACAACCAAATTCTAAACCTGGATCTATACCTTAATCAGCCTCCTCAGCTTCAGCATACAGACTGAGTGTTGATGGAGTAGCAGAATGATGGCGGGGTTGGTGTCTCTACCCCAGTGCCACATTTTCCTGGAAAACTCCCCCTTTTATTCCCCTCAGTGATTTAGCCAAAATACATTTAAATACCTGTTTTACTTTTTTATTTTTTAATTATTTCTTCTCTCTCTCTTTTTATCAGGCCATACCATAGAGCATGCAGGATATTAGTTCCCTGACCTGGGATCGAACCCGTGTCCCCTGGAAGTGTGAAGTCCTAACCACTGAGCTGCCAGGGAAGTCCTAAACACATGTGTTAAAGATTTTCTCCTCCAGTCTCAGAGGGTGGTGTTCCTCTTCCCTCCCCTACTGAGACCTATTAGTAATACTTTCTCTTTGTTGTATCTTCAGACACTGAATACTAATTGAAAGATACGCTCTTTCAATTAGTTCTGTTGGTCCCAGCCTATAAACATTTTAAACTCTCCCATTTTAGGGGAAGAAAACAGTTAACTGTTACAGTGAACTGTTGTATCAGTAGACTCCTCCTTCCAAATCTCCCAGTGTTCACACGCTCCATAGTCCCCTCCCATGTGGACTCTAGGTTTGACCATGTAATTTGCTTTGGGTAAAGGGTCATTGGCAGGTGTGATGCAAGTAGAGGCTTGGCAACACTGAGCTTATCTCTCTTAGTTTACAGTAAGTCCCCTACATACCAACAAGCTCCATTCCAAGAGTATGTTCACAAATCCAAGTTGTTCATTAAGTCCAACGAAGTTAGCCTAAGTACCCAACTAACACAATCTACTGTATAGTACTGTATTATAATAATAGGTTTATAATACTTTTCACACAGAAAATGTGTAACAAAGAAGAATGAGAATGTTTTTAGTCTTACAGCACAGCACCTTGAAAAGTACAGTAGTACGGAACAACAGCTGGCACTTTTTAGCAGTACCCGCTGCATCACTGTTGCTTTTCCACTTGCTTCTGGAAATCCTGGGCTTGAAACAAAGATACTGCACTGCTGTACAGTAAAGTACACACAACCACAACCACTTGTAGAGGATGCATGCACGCGATGATGTACGCCAGACACGTGGACTAATTCACGTGATAGGGCATGTTCTCATCTTTGAAAGTTCACAAGTTGAAAGTTTGCATGTAGGAGACTTACTGCATTCCCTTTTGGAGCCCAGCCACTGAGCGACTTCCCTTTCACTTTTCACTTTCATGCATTGGAGAAGGAAATGGCAACCCACTCCAGTGTTCTTGCCTGGAGAATCCCAGGGACGGCAGAGCCTGGTGGGCTGCCATCTATGGGGTCGCACAGAGTCGGACACGACTGAAGCAATGCAGCAGCAGCAGCAGCAGCAGCAGCAGCAGCAGCAGCAGCAGCAGCAGCAGCACCACCACCACCACCACCACCACCACCACCACCATGTTATAAGGATGCCCAGACTGTTCTGCTAGACACAGTGGCCATGTGGAAGAGGCCCTGTAGCATGACTGACCAGTTTGGGAGAGAGGATCTGTGATCACGTGGACAGAGAAGCCTGGTGTCCCAACTAGCCCAAGCACATGACCCACCAGTTGAATATAGCCCAGGACTGACCACAGGAGAGCTGACCAGCAGAAGAGCTACTAGAGCAATTGATAGGATCCTGAGAAATGATATGTCTTTAAGTCATAACTTTTAGAATTATATCTGAAACAACCCTGTACAACAGAAAAACCAGAATATTCGTTTGAATGTCACACCTTCTCCACTCTTTTGTCTTCTTCTTGTCCTAGCTTTTCAGGTGGTCTACACTTGTTGCTCACTTCCTTGTTCCCATCCAACAGGCATCCTTCCACTGGTCACACTGTCCTCTGCTGTATTAATCTCTGTGGACCACAACTTCCCTGACTTCCACAGCATCTCGTGCTCCTGGTTCTCCTCGTTCCTCTCTCACCAGATATTTTCCACGAGCTTCGTGGGTTCCTCTTTCTCCACCTGCACTTTGGATGTTCCTCAGGGTCTGTCCTCAATCATCTGTAGTTTGTACTTCACACTCTGTCTCCTTTGGTTTAGACCCTGCACTTACAGTATAAACAGTATACACCATCCTAAGCCTGTAGGCCACTATTGTGCATAGTAGTTTTTTTTCCTAAGCAAGCTTACCTCCATGTCTCTGCTCCTATCTTTCTCTTTTTTAAAAGATATTTATTTATCTGTCTGTGTTGGGTCTTGGTTGCAGCATGCAGGCTCTCTAGTTGTGTCATGCAGGCTTAGTTGCCTGGCAGCATATGAGATGTTAGTTCCCCGGGACTGAACCCATGTCCCTGTATTCAAAGGTGGATTCTTAACCACTGAACTGCCAGGGAAGTCCTTCCACTCCTGTCTCTTTTGCCAGGAATAACCTCACCAGCTGAGGTGGAACATTGCTCCCCCGCCTCCCTATTGGCTAATTCCTACTCTTCCTTTAGGCTTAGTTTAAGCTCATGGTCCTCCAAGAAGTCTTTGCTGAAAGTTCTCTGTTTTCCTTTTCTAGGCTGGGCTAGATGTCCCTGTTCCTTGCTATACTCTGAGAATAGGTTTCCTTTGCATGTAACACATTTAAATTGTTCTCTTACATGCCCTCCCCATCTATTAGACTCTGCTCCTTGATGACAAAGGCCATATCTTACTAATTTAGTATCTCCCAGGGTTTAGCATAAAATGGTTGGTGTATCATCTTTGCCCAGTAATAGGTATTCAATGAATGATTGTTGAGAGACTGAATTGTAGCATCAATATCCTTTGGAATTCTGTTCCATTTTAGGTTTTCATATCTCTGTTTATAAGGGAAATTGGCCTGTAATTTTGTGTATGTAAGTCAAAGAAATTTGGAGTCCATGGACATATTTGTTTTATAACATCAATTGGTAGCTTCCCATTTTCCCCAATGCTATAGAAAAGTTATTATTTTTTTAACATGGAAATTATGTTGCTCTAAGATTTGACAGCATTCAAACCTGCTGGTCAAATAGATGGCAAATAGATGGGCAAACAGATGGGCAAATAGATGGGGAAACTTCATGGCAAATAGATGAGGAAACAGTGGAAACAATGGCTGACTTTATTTTTCTGGGCTCCAAAATCACTGCAGATGGTGATGGCAGCCATGAAATTAAAAGAAGCTTACTCCTTTGAAGGAAATTATGACCAACTTAGACAGCATGTTAAAAAGCAGAGACACTACTTTGTCAACAAAGGTCCATCTAGTCAAGGCTATGGTTTTTCCAGTAGTCATGTATGAATGTGAGAGTTGGACTATAAAGAAAGCTGAGTGCAGAAGAATTGATGCTTTTGAACTGTGGTGTTGGAGAAGACTCTTGAGAGTCCCTTGGACTGCAAGGAGATCCAGCCAGTCCATCCTAAAGGAGATCAGTCCTGGGTGTTCGTTGGAAGGACTGATGCTGAAGCTGAAACTCCAATGCTTTGGCCACCTGATGTGAAGAGCTGACTCACTGGAAAAGACCCTGTTGCTGGGAAAGATTGAAGGCAGGAGAAGAAGGGGATGACAGAGATGAGATGGCTGGATGGCATCACTGACTCAATGGACATGGGTTTGGGTGGTCTCTGGGAGTTGGTGATGGACAGGGAGGCCTGGCGTGCTGCGGTTCATGGGGTCACAAAGAGTCAGACATGACTGAGTGACTGAACTGAACTGAACTGAAACCTGCTGGTCGGGCTAGAGGGTTTTTTTCTATTCATTTTCCTTTATTACTCTTCAGGTTTTCTGTTTCTTCTACCTTAGTTTATTTATTTTTAGGCAGAAATGTCCATCTAGTGCTATTTTAAATTAAATCTAATGATGTTTTAAAATTAAATAACACATAATTGTGTGCTGCTGCTGCTGCTGCTAAGTCACTTCAGTCGTGTCCAACTCTGTGCGACCCCATAGACAGCAGCCCACCAGGCTCCGCCATCCCTGGGATTCTCCAGGCAAGAACACTGGAGTGGGTTGCCATTTCCTTCTCCAATGCATGAAAGTGAAAAGTGAAAGTTAAGTCGCTCAGTCATGTCTGACTATTCGAGACCCCATGGACTGCAGCCTACCAGGTTCCTCCGTCCGTGGGAGTTTCCAGGCAAGAGTACTGGAGTGGGGTGCCATGGCCTTCTCCATAATTGTGTGCATTATAAAATAATTTAAAATATTATAGTTATTATTATGTGAATTTTCTTAATTCTAATTTTTTCTTTTTTTCCTCTTAATCAGATTTTTCACTATATTATCTATTTGTTCATTCATCAGTTTCTTTTATCTTCATTATTTTCTTAATCTTATTTTTCTTAGGATTTCTTTAGTGTTCTATATCTAGAACTTTAAGTTGAATGCTAAATTCCTTTCAAAAAATTTTTGTGCTATGATTTCAATTCTGAATGTATCATTAGCCACATTTGCTGTATGTAGTATATCCAGTTATTTTTCTGGATCACCTCTTACTATATTATCAGTATTTTTCATTGAGCCAGATGTTATTTAAAGCTTTCCAGTTCATTAATGCCTTCTGTTTTGTTCTTAAACTGTATGCTTTATTACTTTACTACACTTTGATCAGAGACTGTAGCAAATATAATTTGTGTTTGTTTGTGTATATTTTAGGGCGTGTCTTGAAAATCTTGGAAGGCTGTTTGGAAAGTGGTGCTGATTTGTGGATAGCCTAAAATTAAAGGGGTTAAAAATACTAAGGGAGAAAAAGTTACATCAACCAACTTTTCTTATGTCCTACTTTTCCTTCACCATTGCACTTACTATCCTGTGTCATAATTGCTTGTTTGTATTTAATGTCAGACTGAGTCAGGCTTATTCATCAGGTATCCCAGTTGGGGCTCAATAAATAAATTTTTTACTAAATAAATAAATATTTTTGAGTTTTCTTTTTTAACCCAACGTGAGATTCCTTGCTTTCTAAAATGGTTCCTGGTTTAATTGCTATACTTGCTCTGACTTAAGGGATTTCATTACATGCTTTTTCAGTATTTCTTTGCTATTTTTCATGCTATTTCAACACGCAAAGTATGTTCTTTTTACTTTGACTATTTGGAAGCCAACAACTATATTGTTAAACCTAGTAATAATTTTCTTTAAACATTTTATACATTTTTTTTGGTTCTGTACTAAATCAAAGCTGGTATTTCTTGACTCCCTTTGGCAAAAAGAAATATTATGCTCTTCTGCGCTTTCGTCTTCTTTCTCTTCCTCTTCCCATCCTTCTAAAATATAACCAGTGTAACAAATTGTCCCAAAACGTAGTGACTTAAAAGAACAGACATTTATTATCTTGTAGAATGTGGCTTAGCTAAGACCTATGGCCCAGGGTCTATAGTAAGATGGAGTCAAGGTGTTGGTTGGGGTTGCAGTCATCCCAAGGTTTCTCTGGGGCAGCATTTGTCTCTCACTCACCCATGAGGCTGTTGGCACCCTCACAAGATCTTGTTCCAAGCTCACTCATGTGACTCTTGGCAGGCGCCAGGCCTGGCTGGCTGTTTGCCAGAGTTATCAGTTTCTCTTCATATCTATAGAGCAGCTCACAACAACATGGCAGTACTTCCTTCAGAGAAAGCAGGCTAGAACAAGAAATGGTGAGCAAGGTGGAAGCCAGAGTCCTTTTGTAACCTAATCTTGGAAGTGATATCCCGTTCTTTCTGCTGTCCTTTACCAGAAGAGTGTCCCTAGGTCCAGCTCACACTGGGTAGGAAATTTCACCAGGACCTGAATGCTGGGAGGAAGGGCTCTGTGGGAAACCCCTTAGAAACTGTCTCCCACAATATAAAACTTCCTCTCTTTATTCTTTCAAAGTGTTTTTCTTTCTTTTGTTCCAATATCTCTATCAGTTATTATTATGATTTTATTTGTTTTAATTGGAGGCTAATTACTTTACAATATTGTGGTGGTTTTTGCCATACATTGACAAATTATTATTTTTAAGTTGGCTTTGTCAGGTCTTAGTTGTGGCACGTGGGGTCTTGGTTGTGTTTTGTGAGACCTTTCATTGGAGCATGAAGATTCTCTTGTTGTGGCCCTTGAGCTCACTAGTTATAACTCTCAAGCTTTGTTGCTCTGAGGAATGTGGGATCTTAGTTCCCTGACCAGGTATTGAACTCGTGTCCCCTGTGTTGCAAGACAGATTCTTAACCACTGGGCCGCCAGGGGTGTCCCTATATCAGTTATATAGACGTCAGTAATATTCTTTCCCTGTTGCTTGTAAAAACCTGATGCAGATTTTAATACTTATCTCCAATTTAAATAACAACCCCTGTTTATTTTTAAATTATAGCTTTACGATTAATAGTTCCTTTACTAATTTGGACCACAGTGATTTGAATACTCTTGAAGAATCTCTGCTTAAACAGCACTGAGCTTACTAATGTTTTTGAGTCTCTGCAAATCTCAGAATGTTTTTTCTTTTCTTTTTTATGAAAACCTGTGGCTAGGAATGAAATCCTTGGGTGTCACCTCTACATAATAGTGTACTGTATAATGTTTCTCCTTTCGCTCTTTTTAATATTTATTTATTTTGCTGCAATTTTCAGTTGTGGCAAGTGAGATTTTTATTAATAGTTGCAGCATGCAAATTCTTGGTTGTGGCACATGAGATCTATTTCCCTGACCAGGGATTGAACTTGGGCCCCCTGCACTGGGAGGGTGGAGTCTTAGCCACTGGACCCACCTCTGGTGTGTCCTCTTGATTTCCATTGTCAAGTTTTTTCCCCTCCAAATTCTGAGAGCTTTGATAATTAATTCTTAACCAGCCGTTCCTTCTTTGTCAGGAATGTTTATTCACAATTTGGCTGTCAGGTCTGTGTCCTGTTTTTAATATCTGTTGTCTTCTTTTGTTTCATATAAAATATTTTATATTGATTTATTCTGTGTTTGGTGTATCATTCTTGACATTATCATCTATTTGAATGAGTAGATTCTCTGTATTTTTCATTCTTCTTTTATTACTTTTAATGAAGACCCAATTTCTGGTGTTATGGGTATACTTTTGTTGCATTCTTTTTATACTGACATTTTTCATTGATGGACATAATAAATTCTTTTATGTTATTGGAAATATGAAGCAGCTTTATCTTCAAGTTTACCTACTTGAGGAAGATTTTCCCGTAGGGTCTTACATATTCTTTAGTGCTGTAGAATTTTTTTACAAGTCCCATGTTCCATTTTCCTTTGAGTTTTTCTAAAAAGTCTTTGCTGTGCTTGTCAAAAAAAGACTTGAGGAACTGGATTGCTTTAAAAATACCGCATCCCGTGATTCATTTTAACATGGAGAGCCCTCCCTGGGACTAGTGCCAAAGGTTCAATCAAAAGGCTGCCAGTGACTCCCTTAGGAAGTTCCTGGATCTGAAAATGAAGGATAGACCAGGAATAGCTGTAGGTTAGCTAACCTAAATCTTTCTTGGAATAAGACTGGTGTATAAATCAATCATTAAATACAGGTCACTCATTCCTCCTTTGCTGAATGGCTGAACAAAGAGAATCTAGAGCAGACCAAGTTCTTTCTTATGAATGGTGGTGAATTATTTCTTTATTTTGGCTCATGTTTCAGCATTTCCTTTTGATCTTATACATCTCAGGTAACTTCTGGCCCAAAGTTACAGTCTGCTGTTAATCTGCCAATTCATTTTTCCCCTATTTTGGTTGATTTTGTTCATACCACCGTCCATCCCTTTGGGTTCACTTTTCTTCTTACTGAAGTAAGCCCTTTGGTAGTCTTTTCAGTGACCATTGTGAATGGCACATGCTCTTAGACTGTAAATCTGAAAAAGACTTTATTTTGCTCTGACTCATAAAAGGTCATTTAGCTGTGTGAAGAATTCTGAACTGATTCTTTTTTCAAAAAAATTCCATCAGAAGTCTTCTGTGATATTGTCGATGTGTGGTTCACTGTTGATCTAACATCATTCTGTAGCAGGAAATCTATCTTGCCACTTACATAGCTTTAATTTTTTTCTTCTTATCCTTGATTTTTTTCAGTCTCATGAAGATTTGCCAAGGCATGATTTGAGTTATCTTGCTCAATATTTGATATGTATTTCTATAAGAGGAAAAATTCTCAGCCAGTATATCTTCAACTATTGCTGTCTTCATTTTTTTTGTTTTCTTAATCCAGACTCCTATTAAATATATGTTGGAACCTCTCTATCCTGGGTTTCTGAACTGGTTTCTACCTGGGTTTCTAAACTGCTCTTCAGTTTTGTTCAGTCGCTCACTTGTGTCTGACTCTTTGCGGCCCCATGAACCACAGCATGCCAGGCCTCCCTGTCCATCACCAACTCCCAGAGTTTACCCAAATTCATGTCCATTGAGTTGGTGATGCCATCCATGCATTCTCCTCCTGCCCTCAATCTTTCCCACCATCAGGGTCTTTTCAAATGAGTTAGCTCTTTGCATCAGGTGGCCAAAGCATTGGAGTTTCAGCTTCAGCATCAGTCCTTCCAGTGAATACCCAGGACTGATTTCCTTTAGGATGGACTGGTTGGATCTCCTCACAGTCCAAGGGACTCTCAAGAGTATTCTCCCACACCACAGTTCAAGAGCATCCATTTTTCGGTGCTCAGCTTTCTTTATAGTCCGACTTTCACATCCATACATGACCATTGGAAAAACCATAGCCTTGACTAGATGGACCTTTGTTGACAAAGTACTGTCTCTGCTTTTGAATACACTATCTAGGTTGGTCATAACTTTCCTTCCAAGAAGTAAGCGTCTTTTAATTTCATGGCTGCAATCACCATCTGCAGTGATTTTGGAGCCCCCCAAAATAAAGTCTGACACTGTTTCCACTGTTTCTCCATCTATTTGCCATGAAGTGATGGGACCAGATGCCATGATCTTAGTTTTCTGAATGTTGAGTTTTAAGCCAACTTTTTCACTCTTCTCTTTTCCTTTCATCAAGAGGCTCTTTAGTTCCTCTTCACTTTCTGTCATCAGGGTGGTGTCATCTGCATATCTGAGGTTATTGATATTTCTCCCGGCAATCTTGATTCCAGCTTGTGCTTCCTCCAGCCCAGCGTTTCTCACGATGTACTCTGCATAGAAGTTAAACAATCAGGATGACAATATACAGCCTTGACATACTCCTTTTCCTATTTGGAACCAGTCTGTTGTTCCATGTCCAGTTCTAACTGTTGCTTCTTTACCTGCATACAGGATTCTCAAGAGGCAGGTCAGGTGGTCTGGTATTCCCATCTCTTACAGAATTTTCCACAGTTTATTGTGATCCACATAGTCAAAGGCTTTGGCATAGTCAATAAAGCAGAAATAGATGTTTTTCTGGAACTCTCTTGCTTTTTCGATGATCCAGCGGATGTTGGCAATTTAATCTCTGGTTCCTCTGCCTTTTCTAAATGCAGCTTGAACATATGGAGGTTTGCAGTTCACGTATTGCTGAAGCCTGGCTTGGAGAATTTTGAGCATTACTTTACTAGCATGTGAGATGAGTACAATTGTACGGTAGTTTGAGCATTCTTTGGCATTGCCTTTCTTTGGGATTGGAATGAAAACTGACCTTTTCCAGTCCTGTGGCCACTGCTGAGTTTTCCAAATGTGCTGGCATATGGAGTGCAGCACTTTCACAGCATCATCTTTCAGGATTTGAAATAGCTCCACTGGAATTCCATCACCTCCACTAGCTTTGTTCATAGTGATGCTTCCTAAGGCCCACTTGACTTCACATTCCAGGATGTCTGGCTCTAGGCAAGTGATCACACCATCATGATTATCTTGGTTGTGAAGATCTTTTCTTGTACAGTTCTTCTGTGTATTCTTGCCACCTATTCTTAATATCTTCTGCTTCAGTTAGGTCCCTACCATTTCTGTCCTTAATTGAGCCCATCTTTGCATGAAATGTTCTGTTGGTATCTCTGATTTTCTTGAAGAGATCTCTAGTCTTTCCCATTCTATTGTTTTCCTCTGTTTCTTTGCATTGATCATTGACAAAGGCTTTCTTATCTCTCCTTGCTATTCTTTGGAACTCTGATTCAAATGGGTCTATCTTTCCTTTTCTCCTTTGCTTTTCACTTCTCTTCTTTTCACAGCTACTTGTAAGGCCTCCTCAGACAGCCATTTTGCTTTTTTGTATTCCTTTTTCTTAGGGATAGTCTTGATCCTGTCTCCTGTATGATGTAACGAACCTCTGTCCATAGTTCATCTATTATTTATTCATTTATTTGGCTGTGCCAGGTCATAGTTGCAGCACACGGGATCTTTGATCTTCATTGTGGCATGCAGGATCTTTAGTTGTGGCATGTGGGATCTGGTTCGCTGACCAGGGATCGAACCCAGGTCCCTGGCATTAGGAGTGCGGGGTCTTAGCCACTGAACCACTGGGAAGCCCCGATCTTTGTTATTTATCTTTCTATGCTCTCTTTGAGTAAATTTCCTGTATTATCTCTCAATATTCTACTTTTTGAATTCAATATAGAATATATTTTATATTAATAAATACATTTTTCAATTTTAAGATTTATTATAAGTTGTTTTTCATACTCCCCTGTTCTTGTTTCATTCCCACTTATTTTGTTTCATAATTTTTTATTCTTTTATGCATGTTACTCATTCATTTACCTCTTTGAAGATCCTGAAACAGTCATCTTAAAATCATTTTCAGGTAGCTTTTTAATTGTCATTTCATCTGGATTGAATTCATCTACTCTTTGTTTCTTTGGGTTTCCCAGGTGGTTCTAGTGGTAAAGAACCTATCTGCTAATGCAGGAGACATAAGAAACTCAGGTTTGATCCCTGGGTCTGAAAGATCACCTGGAGAAGGGCATGGCAACCCACTCCAGTATTCTTGCCTGGAGAATCCCATGGAGAGAGGAGCCTGGTGGGCTACAGTCCATGGAGTCACAAAGAGTTGGACACAACTAAAGCGACCCCTCATTGTTGATTTAAGAGTGGGGACCAGATATAGTGTCATGGTGTAAAATTGAGATTAAGGTGGGACTCCCTCACTCATTAAAGAAGCCTGTAAAAAACAGACTAAGGCTATCACTTGGACCTATGGTTCTTAAAGTAGCCACATTCTTAAGGAGATGAGAGAAACTCTACGTAGCATCCAGGACCTGAGAAAAGCCATGTCATTGCTCAGTGTTTGGATCTGTGTGGTTCTGCAGTGATCCTGGCTTTGGTTCCCCATTTCCCATGTGGTACTTTTTTATTATTTTTAAAGATAATTTTATATTTGGTTGTGCTGTGTCCTTGTTGCTGCGCAGGCTTTTCTCTAGTTGCAGTGAACAGGGGCTGCTCTCTAGTCTTGGTACACTGGCTTCTGATTGCTGTGGCTTCTCTTGTTGCAGAGCATAAGCTCTAGGGCGCTTGGGCTTCAGAAGTTGCGGCTTCTGGGCCCTGGAGCATAGGTTCAGTAGTTGTGGTGCACGGGCTTAGCTGCTTCACGGCATGTAGGGTCTTCCTAGACCAGGGATCAGACCCATATCTTTTGCATTGGCAGGTGGATTCTTTCCCACTGAGCCACCAGGAAAGCCCCATCATGGGGTACTTTTGAACTCATCAAAAGTACCACTGCCTGCAAGCTTGTATTTCTGATAAATATGTAGCCCATGGAAGTGCTTATTTTCTATTTGAGCATTATTATACATTTTTAGTGTTCTGTTTTTTACATTTTATCTCTCACTGTCTTTTGGTTAGAGAGGGGCTTAAATTGTGAACTAAATTTTGACTAAGCCCTGATTCCAAATGTATAATTTATATTAGAAGTTCAGTATCAATCTCATATCTTCAGTGTCTGTACATTTCAATAGGTGTTCTGATTTCCAAGGACAATTTTAAAGTTCAGTTTTGAAAAGGAAGTGTTAGGTATGATTCTTTGATTTTGAATTTCTTTTATTATCTGTAGGCCACATATGCTTATTACACATTATTCTCCCAAGCACAGCTTCTACCTAAACTGAAATGCCTTATGAATCTTTGAACTGTGGGTATATGTCAAGGGATGTGATCATTCTATTCAACTACCAGTTTAAGTTATTTCCAGCTCACAGTTCTTGTTTATACACATTTGGTTGGTTCTCTCAGGCAGAGATGTTTATTGATGACTTTGCTCCTGGCCCAGTGCAGTCCCCGAGCCTGGGGGCAATCAAGCACACTCGACATAGGTCAGCAGAGGCCCCTCCTGCACCCACGAGGCTCTAGACCTCAGTGCACACTTACGTCATGCTATCTGTGTCCACCAAACATTTGTGTAATGGCCAGAACAAAGTGGTAACTTGAAGGATGGGAGGGTGATGTCCCAATGACTAGGGAAAGGATTTGAGGTGTTAAGTTACTCACATCCTGTTCTATCTCATGTCACCAAAGAATATTTGCAACCCCTCTACCTCTCTTCTTTGCTTCCTTGGCCCCAGGGCGCGCATGCGCGCGTGCGTGTGTGTGTGTGTGTGTGTGTGTGTGTGTGTGTGTGTGTGTGTGTGATGATTTGACTTGAAAAATACAGAACAAAGTTACATACATTTCTATTATATATCCCAATTATAGTTTCAGTAGATAAATTAAGATTTTTTTTATTGGAGTTTCAATATCAAACTCTCAAAAATTAACAGGATAAATTTAAAGAAAAGTAGGACAGACCTGAAAAGCACCATGAACCAATTCAACATAATTAAGATCTCAAGGTATCATATAAATTTTAAACACCTGTCTTAAACCACTATTGACCTACTCTAAAGGAAGGACTGCTGTGTAGGGTTTAATATGAATTGCTGGGAGCAATGAACTGAAGGGCTTTGGGAGAGAAAGGGCTCTCGGGCTCCTATTAGGAACTGAATCCATACTCCTGTGGCCAGTAAGCAGGTGACAACATTCTGGTTGTGGGAGCCTCTAGGATCACGCAGCTGGAAGGACCAGTCCTATTCACCCAGCCTGTGCATGTTCTGGACAGGTAATGCCACAGAGTGAATGCCTGTGGAAATGTGGCCAAGAGAACTGGTACTTCATCACCGATCATGTACTCATTTTGGTGGTTTAAGGTGAGAAGGTTGAGTACCTAAAGTAAGCAGCACCCACCTTAACACTCGCTCAATGTTATTGTTGTTCAGTCACTCAATCGTGTCTGATTCTTTGTGACCCCACGGACCATAGCACACCAGGCTTGCCTGTCCTTCCTTATTTCCTGGAGTTTGCTCAAACTCATGTCCATTGAGTTGGTGATTCCATCCAACCATCTCATCCCCTGTGTTCCCTTTTCCTCCTGCCTTCAGTCTTTCCCAGCATCAGGGTCTCTTCAAATAAGTTGGCTCTTTGCATCATGTGGCCAAAGTATTGGAGCTTCAACTTCAGCATCAGTCCTTCCAATGAATATTCAGGGTTGATTTCCTTTAGAATTGACTGGTTCGATCTCCTTGCAGTCCAAGGGACTCTCAAGTGTCTTCTCCAGCACCATGATTTGAAGGCATCAGTTCTTTAGTGCTTAGCCGTTTTTATTGTTCAGTTCTCACATCCATACATGACTACTGGAATAACCATAGCTTTGACTATATGAACCTCTGTCGCCAAAGTAATGTCTCTGCTTTTTAATATGCTATCTAGGTTTGTCATAGCTTTTCTTCCAAGGAGCAAGCATCTTTTAATTTTATGGCTGCAGTCACCATCTGCACTGATTTTGGAGCCCCCCAAAATAGTCTGTTTCCGTTGTTTCCCCTTCTATTTGCCATGAACTAATGGGACCAGATGCCATGATCTTAATTTTTTGATTGCTGAGTTTTAAGCCAGCTTTTTTTACTCTCCTCTTTCACCTTCATCAAGAGGCTCTTTAATTCCTCTTTGCTTTCTGCCTTAAGGGTGGTGTCATCTGCCTATCTGAGATTATTGATATTTCTCCCTGCGATCATGATTCCAGCCTGTGCTTCATCCAGCCCGGCATTTCACATGATATACTCTGTATAGAAGTTAAATAAGCAGGGGTGACAATATACAGCCTTGACATACTCCTTTCCCAATTTTGAACCAGTCCGTTGTTCCATGTCCGATTCTAACTGTTGCTTCTTGACCTGCATACAGGTTTCGTACTATGTACAAGATAGAGAAGGGATTTGTTTCATGTTACTAACTTCTGGCCACATTATATAAATTTTATTTCCTATGTTGTTAATCTCATATTGGAGTTATTTTTTAAAAACTATTTATTTGGTTGCACCGGGTCTTAGTTGCAGCATGTGGAATCCAGTTCCCTAACTAGGGATTGAACCTGGGCCCCCTGCATTGTAAGCATGGAATCTTAGCCCCTGTACCACCAGGGAAGACCCTATATTGGAGTTCTGATAAGGGACTCTCTGTCTCAATACTTATCCCTGTTACAAGAGTACACTCTGCTACTTTTATTCTGTTCTAGTCTATTCTATCAGATTCATTGGATTTTTTTAAAAAAAGTTTGCAAATGTGAATCAATAGATGAATAGATAAACAAAATGTGGTATGTATACAACAGAGTATATTTCACTTTAAAAAGGATGGAAATCCTGTTACAGGCTACCAGATGGATGAACCTTGAGGATGTTATGCTAAATAAAATAGCCAGTTAAAAAAGACAAATACTGTACAATTCCACTTGTTATATGAGATACCTGAGAGTGGTCAGATCCCTAGAAACAGAAAGTAGGATGTTGGTTGCCAGGGGAGAGGGGAGAAGGAAATGGGGTACTGTTTCATGGGCGCAGAGTTCCTGCTTTGCAAAATAGAAGAGTTCAGGTGATGGATCGTGGTGACAGTTGCACAAAAACGTGAATATATATAACACTACTGTACTGTATGGGGTTCCCTGGTGGCTCAGTGGTAAAGAATCTGTCTGCCAGTGCAGGAGATGCAGGTTTGACCCTGGGTTGGGAAGATCCCCTGGAGAAGGAAATGGCAACACACTCCAGTATTCTTGCCTGGGAAATCCCAAGGACAGAGGAGCCTGCCGGGCTACAGTCCATGGGGTTGCAAAGAGTTGGACACGACTTAGCAACTGAACAGCAACAACTGTACTGTATACTTAGAAATGGTTAATATGGTAAATTTCATGTTATATATGTGTTTTTAACACATACACACACACACATCACAGTGAAGTAATTATGACAAAGCAAATGGGCTTCTGTGGGAACATACGGCAGAGGGACCCTGCCTAATAGGAAGTTGGTCAGGGAGGTCTCCCTGGAGGAAGTGGTATTTAAGCCAAGACCTAAGGGGTGAATGAAGTCACCCATGAAAAGGTGTGGAGGGTAGGGCCTGGAGAAGGCTCTAGACTTCTGCAATAGATTAAGTAGCCATCTCCTAGCCCTTATCAAATGGTGCATGTGTTTATTACAGTCAACTGGCTTCTTGCTTTCAGTTTCTTTCCACGTACACACTGGTGCCAGATTAATTTTTCTAGAATACCACCTGGATCATGTCACCCTCCCACCTTCCTGGGTAATCCTTCCAGAACTTTTTTCTTTTTGTCTCCTGAATAACCCTCCACCTGGCCCAACCCTGGCTCTCCAGCCATCCTCTCTCCTCTCCTCTCACTCCCCTGGGTGACCTCTTGCACTCCCATAGTCCTTGGTTATTGTTCCCCGAATGGCAGCTTATTAGTTCCTGCCTCAGCACCTTGTCTTAGGTCACTTCTCCCATCAGGACACCCTGCCTTTCCCCTTCCGTGTCCTGGTGCTTTTTGTTCCTTCAAGCACCCTCTCAGTTCCTTCCACTCCTTGGGGATCATTCTCTTTCTGGATTCTGCCACATGTTTGCTTTCTTGACCTTTAACCTCCCCCCCTCCCTTCCCCCACCTCTGCGCACATTACCTGGGGATGGAGTCTTACTCATCATGAGTCCCTAGTGTTTAGTGCCACATCCAAGGGGCTAAAACAACACTTGTCGGTACATAACTGCCATCATGGCAGTTAGTCCTTAGGGTCAGCAACTTATCAGCGGCCAGTGGGAGCTGGCCAGCCCGAGGCTGCCGTCCAGCAGGGAAGAAGCCTGTTTACCCTCAGCCCCGGGCCAGGAGCCCACCTCCAGCACCATTCCTTCTCATCCTGACATTCTTGAGCTGAACATCCCCTGGCCAGGCCCTCCAGATGCCTAACAGGATTATCTGCCTCACCGCCCAGCCCTCCCAGGCGAGTGGCTTTATCCAGGGAGATGGAGAGGCTGTAACAAGCACAAGGCACATTTCCCTAAAACCCAGAGGACATGTGGTTTGGGGCTGGGGCTCTGGTGGTAGGGAGAATGGAGGAATCAGGTGGAGGCCCTGGTTTAACTCAGGAGAAAAGCCACTTTCATGGGCTGCAGTTTTGCACAGCAGCTCCTTGCCTAGCAATCACATTGGCAAAGGCAGCCATCTCCGTGGGCCTGAGTGGAGAAGTGGGGGCGGAGAGCAGGGAGGCGCGGGGGTTGAGAAGTCCACCTGGACGCCATCAGTCTTGCCAGAGTAAACAGAGCTGACAGGGAGTGCTTGCCGGCAGCCTGGTACAGGTTAGGGGGGGTCACAGCAGCGGCCTGGTGACCTGCCTGCCTTAAGGTAGAGACGCTCTGCAATCCGTCACAAAGGACAGAGCTGAAAGCTCACTTCTTGCTGAATGAACTCGGTGTCCTGGCATTCCACACGACTGGGAGTGCACACACTTTTAAAATGCTTGAAATGTAAATCCGGGCCAGGATCAAATACACACATTTAAAGCAAAACAAACAGAAAAGATCCCCCCACCAACCTCAAAGTGGGACCCGTATTATAGATGTCACTCGCAATAAAAAATAATATTTTAAAAGCTCTCTCTTGGTTTTCGAAGCTTGAGGGTTTAGGGGGAAAAAAATAGCTGGATTTATAAGGAGAACTTACCACTTAATTATCTAGAGCTCTCCCTTATAACAGCAGAAGCTAACTTGAGCAAAGGACCTTTTATTAAAATCTCTTAATATGGAAGATGGAAATCTCTTCCTAAAGGACAAAAACCTGCAAACAATTCTTAGTGCAACTGGGAAAACGATAGCAGCATATTTAGCATACTTTACAGGACTCTTCCATATGCTGTACAAAGTAGGAGAGAAATTGTAAATTAAAGAGTTGGAGTAGCTAATAAGGAATTTCTGAATTGAAAGCACCAGTGCAACTACCGTTTATTCCTCCCTTCAGCAGGCACTGAAGTCCTCTTATGTGCCTTGAGTGTGCCGGAGTGGATGGGGGCCACCCCACCACTGAAAGTCATGGCCGTGACCCTCTAGCTCAAAAGACACACAAGTGATTTCTTGCAAGGCTGAAGAGAAACAGTCACTGCCTAAATCTGCCTGCGTTCTCCAAGATGTCCCATTTGTTCTGTGACCTTGGGCAAGTCACTTCACCAGCCCCTGTCTTGTTTCTTTACCTATAAAAGGAAAATAGTAAAACCCTGATGCCTTCAGGGCATTCCTGGCACTAATGAAGGCTCATAAAGTGCTTTGAGATCCCTAGGATGAAAGTCTTCCCCCGAACAGTAAAGCCTGATTATTATGCTTCGAACACGACATTCCCATGAAAACCCCGGTCAGGCTTGTATCCCCACCTTCCAGTGAATATTTAATAGCAGAGAGTTGTAATAAGTTCTTCAAGGCTGGAGACCTCCATTACTGATACAGAATACACTGCCGTGAACTAGAATATTAAGGGCTATTATCATGAATAATTAAGGGCAGGTTCTACTTACTGATTAATGAACCAAGTATATGTTGTGATGCAGTGGATTTTCATTGTGGCTTCCCCCGCCTGGCTAATGTCATGAAATTTATTTATTCTCAGCGGATCCTCTGGTTTGCATGGATTCGAAGGTTTACTTCACAAACTAGATTGGCAAAGTAAACTTCTGAGGGATATTTGTGTTTCTACTGAAAGAATAAACCCAATTAGAGCTTTCTTTTTAGTACAGACGAAGTGTTCATTAATGATAATGAAGGACTGAGCTGCACGAGGGCCCTAAGTTTGTAATTAAACTTGCACAGATCTTCCAGCTTGAAAATATTGAAGAATATCAAAGTCGCATACATTGCCCTGGGCTAAGATGCACGCACGTGAAAAGGAGAATGCTAGCGTATGCACAGACATTTTGGCTGATCTTGGACAATGCTCTACTTCTGATGATGCATACCCTTAGGAAGGTGGAACCATAATTAGATCAGACGAGCCTCTGGATAACTCACTAAGTCTGAATATTAAAAATCCGTAATTTCTGAATTGAAGAGCATAAAGAAAGTTGTCCAGAGGAGAGGACAAAGTGTCGATTTTTTTAACATTTCTTTTTTGATGTGGACCATTTTAAAAGTCTTAATGAATTGGTTACAGTATTGGTTCTGTTTTGTATTTTGGTGTTTTGGCCTTGAGTCATTTCGGAATCTAGCTTCCCAGTCAGGGATCACACCCACACCCCCTGCATTGGAAGCTGAATTCTTAACCACTGGACCAACAGGGAAGTCCCCAAAGTGTGGATTTTAAAAGACATGGTTAAGACGAATTACAGACACTAGTGTGTCTGAATTAATTAGTGGGATGACTTAGGTTCTAACTGTCCCAAAGTGATTTTAAGCAAATATTCCAAAGTATTAGTGTCTACATTGTATGCTCCTTTCCCCGATTTCTCTCTGTGTGATTTTTATAATAACGCTGATGTTGGAATTAGCCAACATAAGGTAATTAGTAATGCCAGGGTACCCGTGACTGTATGAGAGAAAAAGAGGTTACCCTCTGCTAGAGATAAGGGTTATGTTCAAATTTCTGGAATGTTATTTGAAGAGGGAAAAGTGCTGGGTAACAGGCGAAGGATGTGATTACACCAGTGATTGCTGTCTTTGCAGCTGGGAAACTCATCTGCAATTCACCTTGATGGGCCAAAATACTGAAAAAATAATTAAGGCCATCCTGAACCATTAGGTTTATAGATAAACAGGGTAAACTAACTTTCAAGGCAATCTGAAATTCTCTTCCTGACTCAAAGCCAAGTTTTGCAAACATATCATGCAGTGGGGCACCTCCATGCCTTTGCTCAGCAAGTACCTCCACCCCTAACCCACTCTCTGTCTGGGAGACTCCTACTTATCCTTTAAGACACAGATCTAAACGTCTTTAGTTCTGTGGTGCCTTCGTTGGTATTTCCAAATAGAGAAATATACTTCCCTCCTTTTCTTTTTTGGCCATGCCCCAAAGCATGTGAGATCTTGGTTCCCTGACCAGGGATTGAACCCCCACCCCCTGCAGTGGAAGTGTGCAGTCTCAACCACTGAACTACCAGGGTAGTCCCCATTTTTCCTTCTGATCCTCTTACAACACTCAGTTTACGCCCTCTTCTATTGTGCAGTATATCCTATTGCAAGTATTTCAGTGTCTGTGTCTTCCTTGAGGTCTTTAAGCATCAGGACCATATTTTAATTACCTTTGTTGTGCATTTAGCAACAGGAGTGGTGTGACAAAGTGTGTGTGTGTGCATGTGCGTGTCCAGTGCTCTGTCGTGTCTGACTCTTTGTGACCCCACAGACCATATCCTGTCAAGTTCCTCTGTCCATGGGATTTCCCAAGCAAGAATACTGGAATCAGTTGCCATTTCCTCCTCCAGGGAATCTTCCCAACGCAGGGACCTAACCTGGGTTTCCTGCATTGGCAGACAGATTATTTACCACTGTGCCACCTGGGAAGCCCTTCTTAAAGGGCTCAATTGGTTCTCAAATTCCCTGGCACATTAGAGTCACCTGGGGATTATCAGAAGGCTGGGGACTGGGGATGTGTGCCAAATGGGTTATGTTGATGAATGCTAAGTAGAATTTTAGGGATGACCACTTTGTAGATTTTATAGATATCAAATTAAAATGTTATACATATGGAACTTACACAGTGTAATAATATACCAATTTTACCTTAATAAAATTTTTTTGGTAAATTTTTCAGTTTTTCCTAGTCATAAAGGAAAAAAAACAAGAATCGCCTTGGGAGCTTTTAAAACTATTACCCAGGCTGTGCCCCAGGTGAAGTAAATCAGAATCTTTGTAGGTATGACCCAAACATGGGTACTTCATAAAGCTCCCTTGGATTGTTCCAACAGGCAGCCAAATTTGAGAACCAGAGTCTAGGGCCTAGGAGTCCTGGAGCGAGGCACCCACAGAGGCTGGGCTGTGGACAAGTCAAAGTCAGACAATTCAGAGTGGCGAGGACTGGGGTAAATTGGACAGTACACGTCCTGTTTACAGGTTCCCAACTTTTAAAAGATGAATCCACTGTTCACGTCTAATGAAACACAGCTGTGAGCCTGATTTCACCCAAGGGACTTTGGTTTGGAAGCCCTGCCTGCGCTCCTATCACCTGGGAGGCCCAGGAAGATTCTCAGAGTAGGTCAGCGCCAGGCCTCAGGAAGCTCCTGCAGCCATCAGTGGCATGCTTCCCAAGGATTTCCCCTGCATTCCAGTCCCTTTCTCCCCAGATGCTACCGTTAATTGGCTCTTATTTATTTCACATGCTTTTACATTTAAGGTGCCTAGAAAATAGATTCTTAAAAAAGCCGCCACAGCACAGGTGCCTACAAAAGTTGAATTTCATCTCGGCAGAGGTTTTTTCACAGTGATTACTGCTGACATGGCTCTTGTTGAAGCAAGCTGCTCAGTTCTTCTGCTTAAGGGGGAGGAGGGATGTCGGGTCAGCCACTAGTGTGTTCAGAGAAAAGATTGGATAGTCTTCAGGACAGACTCCCTCTCAAGACCATCCATGCAACATGAGGGTGTTTTTTTTCCTCATAGAAGATTGAAAAAGGTGGACATTAAAAAATCTAAAGTCCCAGGTACGACCTCTGCTGTGTCCCTTTAACGTTCTTCAGGTTCAGAAATCATTGACTAAACTGGGTGTGGCCTGGACAAGGCTGAACTAGTCCTGTCACATTTTGCTCCCAGCTCATCCCCACCTGTTATTAGTAAGTAATTCCTTTACCGAGCTGAGGTCTCACAGTCTTTATCCCCAGGTAGGCCTTGGGTGGGACAGCCACTTGGGTTAGGGTTAAGGTCACTTCCTCTTCCACTACTGCAGGTCCCCAGAGTCACCATCAGAGGGTGAATGAACAGCATCTGCTCCCCACCTGAAATATCTGAATTTCTTTCCAGAAACTTCCCCATTTTGTATTAAATTGCTGTTCTTCAATCAGCATTGCAAATTAATATATTTTTAAGATTTATCAATTTATTTAAAAAATTTTCTACAACTTCTTTCTGTATAAAACATGTACTTTTCCAGTCAGTATCATTTATGAATTGCTACTTTCTACCTTTTGTTAGGTCCAACCAGTCCATCCTAAAGGAGATCAGTCCTAGGTGTTCATTGGAAGGACTGATGCTGAACCTGAAACTCCAGTACTTTGGCCCCTCATGTGAAGAGTTGACTCATTGGAAAAGACCCTGATGCTGGGAGCGATTGGGGACAGGAGGAGAAGGGGACAACAGAGGATGAGATGGCTGGGCATCACCAACTCAATGGACATGAGTTTGGGTGAACTCTGGGAGTTGGTGATGAACAGGGAGGCCTGGCGTGTTGCAATTCATGGGGTCACAGAGTCGGACACGACTGAGCGACTGAACTGAACTGAATCTTTTGTTAAATAATATTTTGAAAGCCGGTTCTTTTTTTTTTTTAATTAAAATTTCTTTTTAATGGGAGGATAGAGTCCCTTGGACTGCAAGGAGATCAAACCAGTCAATCCTAAAGGAAACCAATCCTGAATATTCATTGGAAAGACTGATGCTGAAGCTCCAACATTTTGGCCCCGTGATGCGTAGGGCTGACTCAGAAAAGACCCTGATGTTGGGAAAGATTGAGGGCAGGAGGAGCAGGGGATAACAGAGGACAAGATGATTGGATGGCATCCCTGACTCAATGGACATGAGTTTGAGCAAGCTCTGGGTGTTGGTGATGGACAGGGAAGCCTGGCGTGCTGCAGTCCATGGACTTGCAAAGAGCAGGACACGACTGAGCGACTGAACTGAATTCCTTTGCAATGTTATGTTGGTTTCTGCTGTACAACAAGATAAACCAATAAATTATATATATATGTAACTATATATATATGACTTATATATATATATATATCTCCTCCCTGTGTTTCCTTTCCACTTCCCTCATCCTACCCCTCTAGGTCTGGAAGCTTGTTCTTGATCAGTAATTTGTATTAAGTTAGTGAGTTCTGCAGTGGATGAGAGACTGAAGTCAATCAAAAAATAATATTCAGAGTATTAGCTTTTCCTTTCATGAATACAATGTCTTTGTCTCTTCCAGGTAACATGGGTCTGGTCAGCCAAAACTGTACCACGTATCCACTGGCCTTTCAAATAATTTCCATGTACGCTTGCTTGCTAAGCAGGAACTATTTCTTACAACCACTTCCATCTAATGTATTCTTAATGATTACCTTCATGGGTAAATTGAAATCTGTCATAAAAACAGATACATAAACATGTATGAGGCACTAATTTTTCTTTTTTATGCTTATTAAGTATAATAGAACAAATTAATATCTTTAACAAATGAAATTACTGAGATCAGTGACAATAAAGAAAAACAACACCTAAGCATAATGATGGTGACATAAGCATACACAAGTATTTGTGAAATGAATGAATAAGTGATGCCTCACCCTAGACCATATTTCTCACAGATCCATAGCATCTAAGTTTCATGGGGAAAGATGAGGACAGGATGTGATTCCATTTTTGGTCCCACTAGACATTTTGAGCATCTGCTCTGTGTCAGTCGCTACATCAGAACAAGAGAACAAAGAAAGCACGTAAGTTGGTGCCCTCAGGGAGCTGCCTGGAGAGTGGGGAGATCTAAGAGTGCTCCTGTACGCCCAGCACTCCAACAAAACGGGTGTACTTGGTGCTAGGAGAGCACAAGAAGGAAGTGACTAACTCTGCCTTGGGGCACAGAGAACGTGTCAGAGAAGCTGGGACATCAGGGCTGGGTCTCCAGGACACTCCCTTTCCCAGCAGGAGCCTGACTCTAAATTTGGGGACAATATCTGCCTTCAAGGGAAAAGCCAGAGTTGGACTCCATGTCAGGCTTCCCAGCTTCTCTTTCCCAGACATCTTCATGGGGAGAAGAGGCAGACACAGCCTTTAAGGCCAGCCCTCTCCCTTCCTCCCAAATAAAGCCTCTCATCCAACTCAGCCATCACTCAGGGTACCAAGAACCCCAGTGAAGAGAGAGGGTATCCGGGGTGGACAGTCAGCCTCACAAATAAAATGGTAGAATGTAAAAGCCTCCTTGTTGGCTCAGACAGTAAAGAATCTGCCTGCAGTGCAGGAAACCTGGATTTGATCCCTGGGTTGGGAAGATCCCCTGGAGAAGGGAATGGCAACCCACCCTAGTATTCTTGTCTGGAGAATCCCATGGATGGAGGAACCTGGCAGGCTATAGTCCATGGGGTCACAAAGAATCAGACACACATGCAAGAGAAACTAGGAATTAAAGCTGTGGTGTACCAAGGCTCATGGGTGGGGTTGGTGGGAATTGTCCAGTCCACCAGGTTGATGTGTTTTATCACTGACGTTGTTGAGAATTGTTGGCGATGGAGATGATAGCAGATTGACTTGTGCTTAGTTCTGTTGTTTTTAAATTCTCTACAGACAAGGCATCCCTTATTCCCTGCACCCCAGGAGGACTCCTCCCATGCTCCCTGTTCCATTTGTCAAGTATAATAACTTCCTGAAAGTTCAGAAAAAAAAACCACTGAAAATTCAGACTCTTGCCCATGTCTTGGGATTTTGGACAGGTGTTGGCCCTCAATCCAAGGAACCCCACATCTCCAGAATTTGGAACAAATGGATGTAAGATGATATAGGACATGCCTCTAGGACCACTCTGACTCTCTCAGAAATAGTCATCATAGCCCAGTGACAAGGTGACAAAGCTTTCCCAAATGATAATGGCAAGATGTTTTTTGGACCCAGGAGTATTGATTTGTTGTTAAAAGAGACTCTAAAAAGTCTAAAAAGACTACAGCCAGAATCTTGTGAGCTTAGGCAAGTTACTTAACCTCTCTGTGCCTCAGTTTCCCATTCTAAGATGGATATAATAGTAGTACCTATTGGGTTGTGGGAATTAAATGAGTTAATACATGGAAAATGCTTGGAATGGAGCCTGTCAAAGTACTAAGTGTTGAGTGAATGTTACCTGTTTTTGTTAGTGGAGACGAGTCCCATTAAGCTGCTCAAATGTGATGTCATTACCATCTCCTTTGCTCAGTGATTTAGGGTCTCTGAATTCTACCTGAGATAAAATATTTAGGGAAAAGAATTCTCTAAGAACGCATGGTACTCTTCAAGAAGCATCTTTTCCTTGCATGCTTGCTAAACAAGTGGCTTAAATGGTAAAGAACCTGCCTGCAATGCAGGAGACCTGGGTTCGATCACTGGGTCTCAAAGATACCCCAAGAAGGGAATGGCTACCCACTCCAGTATTCTTGCTGGAGAATTCCGTGGACAGAGGAGCCTGCAAGCTAAAGTCCATGGGGTTGCAAAGAGCTGGACACAACTGAGTGACTGTCAGTATCACTATCATTGCTAAACAAATGTTTTCAGGAGTGGAGCTCTTTGGTGCTATCACAGTAGGAAAACAGCATACAGAACATTATTGTACGAATGAAGGGGGAAGGATATTGTAGAAATACAGCAGAAAGATTTCTATAGTAGGAATACAGCTGAAAGAGTTTGGCCTCCAAAGGCCATCCCTATTCTATTCTGGCGTTTCCACACTGTTCCTGGTTTCCATTTCCTAAACATCTGAGAGCATCATCTCAGAGAAGGGAGTGCCCCTCTCAGTTTTACAATTCCTTTAAAAAGTGAAAAGTAATTGTTTCCTTATTACAGAAGCACTGTATAATACCTTCAGGAAAAAAAATAGCTTAAAAGAAGAAAAATTCATGCTATTCTCCTCACCAGAGACACTCTCTGTAACTGGATCTTTCATATCACATACAGCTTTTAAAACAAAAGTTGGTTCACAATGTATATATTATTTTGTAATTTGTATTTTTCATTTGACAATATGTAATGAACATCTTTCAGGAGACTCGGGGTCAATTCCCTGGGTTGGGGAGATCCTCCAGTGTTTTTGCCTGGAGAACCCCATGACAGAGGAGCTTGGCGAGCTACAATCCATGGGGTCACAAAGAGTCAGACACAGAGTTAGCAACTAAACAAGTATTTCATTTGCTAGAGGGACCATTTTTCAACATAGCCTTCATTGTTTAGCATTTAGCTCCTTTCTCGTTTCTAAAATTTTAAACAAGGTTGCTTGGACAACCACCTGAGGATAGCTGTTTGGACATATTCTTAGCTATTTCTTTAGTATAAGTTCATGTAAATGATATTGCAGTCTCAGGCTTGAAAGGTTTTAGAGGTACATTGTCAGATCATACCCCCTCCCAGAAGTCTGTACTTTAACCTATGAAAAATTATTTATTTTTAAAATTTATTATTTTTTTATTATTTTGCCAGTTGAGCAGGTAAAATACATCTTGGTTTAAGACACACACACACACATATATAAAGTATAGTTTTAGATGTGCAACATACTGCTCTTATATTTTTATATATTATAAAATAATCACCACTGTGAGTTTAGTTACCATCTGTCACTGTGCAGAGTTATTGCAATATTAGTATATTATTGATTATACTCCCTGTGCTGCCCATTACATCCTGACAGCCTTTTCATTTTATAACTGGAAGTTTGTACCTCTTAATCCCCTTCACCTATTTTGCCCATCCCCCAACCCCCTTCTCCTCTTGCAACCACTTGTTTGTTAACTGTATCTATGAGTCTTTCTGTTTTGTGTGCTTGCTCTTTTCTCTGTTTTTTAGATTCTATATATAAGTGAAATCAATGGTGTTTATCTTGACTTATTTCACTTAGCATAATACTCTCTTGGTCCACTCATGTCACAGACGGCCAGAATTCATCATTGTAAAATGTAAATGCAGTAGTTTGCAGTATATTCTCCAGGTTGTACAACTACAACCACTATCTAATTCCTAAACAATTTCATCACCCCTCAAAGAAATCCCATACCCATTAGCATCACTCCTCATTTCCCCCTTCTCTCAGTCCTTGAAAACCACTAATCTGCTTTCTGTCTCTATGGATTTGCATGTTCTAGATATTTCATATAAATGAAATCATGCACTCCATGGCCTTTTGTGTCTGGCTTCTTTCACTTAGCATAATGTTTTCAAGGTTCATCAATGTTGTAGGACAAATCAATATTTTGTTCCTTTTTATAGTTTCCATTGTATGGATATACATTTGGTTTATCCATTCATCAATTGTAATTTTATGATACATTTTCTGTCAGGGAATAGTATACTTCAGTGATTCTTAAGGTGCGGTCAGCCTTCTGCATCACCTGGGAACTTGTTCAGAATGCCAATTTTCTGGTCTCACCTGACCTACCAAATTAGAGCCCCTGGGGTGGGGTTTAGCACTCCCTGTCTTCACAGGCTTTCCAGGTAATGCTGATGAGTTTGAGAATCACTGCTATACCTTATTGCCCTTCTTTCACACTTTCTTGTTTTTTCTTATGTATATTAATTCCTCTGGCTGAAGTCTAGTGTTTTGGAACGTGTATTTGGTTTCTAATTTTGTGAATTCTTAAGGTCTTCCTAAAGTTTTACTCATGATTCTTTCATTGTTAGACTCAATAGTTAACTGGTGTTTAAATCTTTCTCTTGGACTTCCCTGGTGGTCCACTGGTTAAGACTACATGCGTCCAATTCAGGAGGTGTGGGTTCGATCCCTGGTCGGGAAACTGAGATCCCATATGTAGCACAGCATGGCCAAAAGAAAAAAGGCAAAAACAAAACAGAAAACTTCCTCTCCTTTTTTTCCTCTCATTTATAAACTCCATCTGGATTATTATTATTTTTCAAAAGGTAGATTCTCTTCAAGAAGAAAATATTCACATTTACATTTAACCTTACTTCATTTAGAAGTTTCCCTGTTTTAGCTGGTTTTATTTTTCATTTATTTTTTAAAAACCAATTATTTTTCAGTCAGAAATGACACAGATGATAGAATTAGCAAACAATTAAAAAAAATTTTTGGCCACACCCTGCAGCATGTGGGATCTTAATTCCTTGACCATAGATGGAACCCACACATCCTGCATTAGAAGGTGGAGTGTTAACCACTGGGTTTGGTTACTAAGTCGTGTCTGACTCTTGTGACCCCATGGACTGTAGCCCATCAGGCTCCTCTGTCCATGGGATTTTCCAGGCAAGGATACTGGAGTGGGCTGCCATTCCCTTCTCCAGGGGATCTTCCCAACCCAGGGATTGAACCTGGGTCTCCTGCACTGCAGGCAGACTTTTTACCAACTGAGCTACGAGGGAAGCCCCACCACCAGGGAAATCCCTTAGCTGGTTTTAGAGCTTATGATAATTTCCCTCTTCTTGGGCCTTGAAGTACTATAAAGCATAAAGACTACAGTTCTCAGTACGTACTTCCCCCTGCGTCCTTTTGTCTCCACTGCCTCATTTATGGAGACCATATCTTGAGATGTGTCTCGGTATGCGTCACCCTTTGCCTGACCTCTTTCTGCCAAGGTTGCCTTTCTCTGTATGGGTCTGTAGAGATGGTTATACCGGGTGGTATGGCAGTGGGGCAGGAAGAAGGGGTCTTGTAGTGGAATGCCCAAGAGGTAGACTTGCCTGGTTTTCTGGTGATGATGCACAAATATCTTCCTTTCCTTGTCTTCTGTTGACCGCTGTTTTGAGATACGAAGCCAGATCATTCCATGACCTGAAAACTAAAGGAAGTTTAAAAAAAAGTCTGCTTTTTTTGCCTTATGTTTAATATCAGTTCCTCCTAAGATTCTTTTTTTTTTTTTTTTTTGGTTGGGGGAGGAGGTATCAGTTTTAAGCAATATGAATTGGAAAAAAAATCCCTCCCCACCCTGTTTTCATGGTTATGTTAGTGACAGGCTGAGAGGATTTGTTGGGGTAGGGTGGCCAGACACTGCTGTGAAGGATGGAGGCACGTTTGCATCAGAGCCTGTGTCTCAGGAGAGAGGTTCTTATCTCAGGAACTGGAGCCAGGGTGTTGCCTCCATAGCATTTTGGTTTAAAAAAATTAAAAAATCACAATTGGACAGAAAGGGACAGAGAAAGTACAAAATGAAAAGAGGCCTGTAGATTCCCAGAATTCTGTCAGTGAGAAGCAAATGGTCACTTTTCAAGGAAAAGGAAAGAAAACACAGAACTAACAGCCATGAGGATCACTCCTGAGCAGAAACAGGACTGAATCCTAATCAAGGAACTCCCAGCATTTGGCCAGCTGAGTTTCAGATCTGCTACTTACTAGCAGTGACGTCAGTGAAAACTCCCTTTTTACCCCTTTTTGAACAGAAACGTTGATAGTGGTTATCTTATGCCTATTCCATCATCTTACGTTGACTGGGTGTTTCTCTGGGTGGTGGATAACTTGTATCTTTAGTTCAGATCAAGAGGAACTGCAATCAGGACCTGCACTTGAGGAGTTTCATCTGCACCTGGGCTTGATCTTAATGATGGGCTTCTGGGTTCTGAGCTGGTACTCAAATGGAATGAGACTTCTGGTGGCCTTGGAAGGGTGGGTGTCTTTTGTATGTAGGAAGAATGTCAATAATTTTTGGTCAGAGGGTGGACTTCAGTGGTTTCAAAAACATGTCCACAGTTTAAAAATATTATCCCTGCAAGAGGCAGACCGTAATTCTCTCCCTATTGTGTGTAGGCTGGACTAGGTGACTTTTTTCTAATGAACACAATATAGTGTGAAAGCTGTTATGTGACTTCTGAGGATAAATGATAAAAGATATACTGGCTCATCCTTGCACTCCTTCTCACTGACTGGGAGGAAGCCAGCTACCATGTTGCAGGGACACTCAGACAGCCCTATGGAGGTATCCATGTGGCAAGGAGTTGAGGCCTCCTTCTAATGACCATGTGAATGCGTCCTCTTGGAATCGGATTCTCTAGGTCTGGTTAAGCCTTCAGAGGACTGAAGATCCTGCCAACATCTTGACTGAAACCTCCCGTGAGATTCTAGGCCAGACCTACCCAGCTAAGCTGCTCCTGAGTTCCTGACCCACAGAAGCTCTGAGATAATGTTTGCTCTTTTAAACCACTATGTTTGGGGGGTAATTTGTTATGCAGCAGTTGTTAATTATTCCACCAATGCACTATCATTCTTGGAGAGCTTGATTCCTGATACCTTTTGATTTTTGTCGTCTATCTGGAAAGAGGGATCCAGGTCAAAATCTCTCCAGAGACAGTGCATGTGGCAGAGATCTGCTCAGAGAGATACTTGTATCATAGATGTAATTACAGTAGATTGTTACAAGCTGGAAACAGGTGCCATCACATCCAAATCAAGAAGCAGTTCACTGAGACTTCCCTGGTGGTCCGGTGGCTAAGATTCCACACTCCCAATACAAGGAGCCCAAGTTCAATCCCTGGTCAGGAAACCAGATCCCCATAGGTCACAACTAAGACCCGGCAGAGCCAAATGAATTATTAAAAAAAAAAAACAATAGTTCACTCTCAGCACCCTAGAACCTCCCTTGAGTTCCCTTCCAGGCATCACCCCTACAAGGGCAGTTATCATCTCGAACAGCAAAGATTAGTTTTGCCTGTTGTACTTTGAAGTGAGGTGAAGTGAAAATCGCTTCAGTTCAGTTCAGTTACTCAGTCGTGTCTGACTCTTTGCGACCCCATGAATTGCAGCACGCCAGGCCTCCCTGTCTATCACCAAAGTCATGTCCAACTCTTTGCGACCCCATGGACTCTGGAGAGTTCATGGAATTCTCCAGACCAGAATACTGGAGTGGGTAGCCTTTTCCTTCTCCAGGGGATCTCCCCAATCCAGAGATTGAACCCAGGTCTCCTGCATTGCAGGCAGATTCTTTACCAGCTGAGCCACAAAGGAAGCCCAAGAATACTGGAGTGGGTAGCCTATCCCTTCTCCAGTGGATCTTCCTGTCCCAGGAATCGAACTGGGCTCTCCTACATTGCAGGCGGATTCTTTACCAATTGAGCTGCCAGGGAAGCCCTGTTAGCTCATAATTAACATAATTCCTGTTGTACTTTATTTAAATGGAATTATACTCTTTTGTGTCTGGCTTTTTCACTCAACATTATGGGATGTACTCAAACTGTTGAATGTAGTCATAAATGGCTCATTGTAATTGCCCTGTGTGTGAAATCTCACAATCTATTATCCATTCTATTAGTGATGGGCATTTGGATGGTTTCCATTTTTTGACTATAACAAAAAGTCCAGGCTTTCGTGGGATCTCAGTGGTAAAGGAATTCACCCCAACGCAGGAGACAGGTCGGGAAGATGCCACAGGCTGAGGAGCAACTGAGTCTGTGTGCCACAGCTATTGAGCTTGTTCTCTAGCGCCCAGAAGCCACAACTACTGAAGCCGGCGCACCCTAGATCCTGTGCTCCACAGCAGAAGCCTGATTTAGGCTTTAGTCTACACTGAAGCCTGACCACAGTGAGAAGCCCGGGCACCACAACTAAATGGTAGCCCTCGGTTGCTGCAACCAGAGAAAAGCCTATGTGCAGCAATGAAGACCCAGCGCAGCCAAAAATAAATAAATAAAATAAAAATTATTTTACAAAATCCAACCATGAACATGTAGAGATAAATTTTATGATATGTATATCTAAAGATTAACAATTGAGTATGCAAGTTACTTTCCATGGCTTGACTTTCAAACATGGAAAAGAGGAAGCAGAAGACTGTAACAGTTGAAGTCAGTGTTCGCCAGAGCTAATCTGAATCATTTCTGTGGCTGAACAAACAGCACAGAGCGACTCCCATTGGAACCGTTCATTCCTTCATATTTGTTGACTGCTGTCTGGGGAGAGTGAAGTCCTTTTTTCCAGTAGTTTTCTACATGGCATGGAGTAAGGGAATTGGGCAAAGACCCACATGTCTTGGATGAGAGCCAGAAATATGCCTTAATGAAGTTAGTGTGGAGAAATCAAGGAGGGGGGGATCTTGGATAACAGACATAATCAGACACTCAGAGTTGGTCAGGGATAGGGTAAAAAAATAAAGGATGTTTCAGGAGGAGGAAATACAAGGAGAAAAGTAACACAAATTGGCATTTATAGGGCTTCCCTGGTAACTCAATTGGTAAAGAATCTGCCTGCAGTGTAGGAGACCCTGGTTCAATACCTGGGTCCGGAAGATCTGCTGGAGAAGGGATAGGCTACCCACTCTAGTATGCTTGGGCTTCCCTGGTGGCTCAGCTGGTAAAGAATTCGCCTGCAGTGTGGGAAACCTGAGTTTGATGCCTGGGTTGGGAAGATCCCCTGGAGAAGGGAAAGGCTACCCACTCCAGTATTCTGTCCTGGAGATTTCCATGGATTGTATAATCCATGGGTTCACAAAGAGTCGGACATGAGTAAGTGACTCACTTTCACAAGTAACTCAACTAATTAAAAATGATTTGAAGGATCTCACAAGTGGGAAGAACATACCTTCATTCCAGTGCTTCTCCTACTGACATCCCTATTGTTAAAGAGGATGGCAACTGTTTTCTACAGTAAACACACACACACACATACACACACAAACCCAGAAAAAACCTTCACTTCAGATACAGCTTTCTGGGATTTCCCTGGTGGCCAAGTGGTTAAGAATCTGTCTTCCAATGCAAGGGGTGAGGGTTTGATCCCTGGTTGGGGAACTAAGATCCCACATGCCACAGGGCAGCTAAGTCCATGCACTGAAACTAGAGAAGCCCACACTCTGGAGCTCATGCTCTGCGACGAGAAGCCCACAAGCCACAACTGGAGAAAGCCCTCATGCTGCAACAAAGATGCAGCGTAGTCAAAAAAAAAAAAAAATAGATACAGCTTTTTTTTGAACCAAAGTTTATTTTATTAAAGATTAATATGTCTGCAATTAAAATGCTGGGAAAGATTGAAAGCAAAAGGAAAAGGGGGTGTCAGAGGATGAAATAGATAGCATCATGGACTCAATGAACATGAGTCTGAGCAAACAGTGGGAGATAATGGAGTACAGAGAAGCCTGCTATGCTGAAGTCCATGGGGTCTCAAAGAGTTGGATATGACTTAGTGACTGAACAGTAACAACAGTATCTGCAATGGAGACCTGGCTTAAGTTAAAAGATGCCAAGCTTGTTCACTCATCCATTGAACCTATTGTATTAATACATGTAAGTCACTGTCCTGAAACCACTGAGTCTCCCTGTGAATGATGGATGGCTCCAGACAAACCAGTTCCTAGGGAACTTACTGCAGCCCATGTAGAGTGGTTATGAAATGGTTAAGGAGTGAATTCCTGGGAAAGCTTGCCACAGGAAGTTTGGTAAAGTTGATGATATCTGCATGGTCGGGGAGACATTTTTAAGTTGTTCTCAGCCTGGAAATAGTTCCTTTCACCAAAACAAACAAACAAAAAAGTAAAAATTCCCTCATGGCTACAGCTGATGATCAGAGATGCAGACTGCTGGGTGGAGAGAGTTTTGAGCAAGCAGAGCATGGTCTGAAGATGGAGCGCTGCTAGAGCCATGCAGAGGGCATTCTGAATTCTGTGCAGCAGAACTCATAGCATGGGCACAGGTCTGTGTAGTAGCCAGTAGGAACAGTTCTACTTAGAGCTGAATGAACTGTTGATGAAGACGTGCTTACAGAGCAAACTCTGAGCAACGGTGGGTAAGAGAGAGACAGGTGATCACTATTGATATAAAAACAATGAACAAGGGAAGAAACCATGCAATCCATGTTGAATATGACATTGCAAAGGCCCCAGAAAAGGACATGGAGGTGAGGTACCTCCAAGACAATGACAAAAGAAGAAGATTCCAATGGCTTGTAGGAGACTTCTCTCTCTCACAAAGGGCTGAGGGTCTCATTGGTGGAAAAGTGGCTGTGGTCAACAGAACCCCCTGTGTTGTAGAGTGTTTGCATCATAGCAACACATACACATATATATCATTCAAATTATTCTGGAAGCAGAATCTGGCACATATTATATGATGAATTCTATTCTTAGTAATATGAGTTACCTGGAGGAGACCAGCCCAATAGATAAAAAAGACCAAATGTAGGGACTTCCCTGGTGGTCCAGTGGCTAAGACTCAGTACTCCCGGTGCCCGGGGCCTGAGTTCCATCCCTAGTCAGGGAATTAGATCCCACATGCTGCAACTGAAGATCCTGTATGCTTCAATGAAGACCTGGCATAGCCAAATAAATAAATATTTTTAAAAAGACCATGAAGTGAAAGTGAAAGTCTCTTAGTTGTGTCTGACTCTTTGTTACCCCATGGACTGTATAGTCCATATGGCCTGAATTCTTCAGGCCAGAATACTGGAGTAGATAGCCTTTCCCTTCTCCAGGGGATCTTCCCAACCCAGGAATGGAACCAGGGTCTCCTGCATTGCAGGCGGATTCTTTCCCAGCTGAGCTATCAGGGAAGCCCCTCCGCCCCCTCCAATAAAAGACCATACAAATTATGAAATTTTTTATTCTAGTTCTGTGAAAAAATATCACTGGTCTGACGGGGATTGCAACATCGAGTGTAAGATGGCTGGCTGATGAGAAGCTGCAGTGTAGCACAGGAAGCTATGCTGATGCTCTGTGATGACCTGGAGGGGTGAGATGGGGGGGGGGGAGGCTAAGGAGGGAGGGGATGTATGCATAATTATGGCTGGTTTGCATTATTGTATAGCAGAAACCAACACAATATTATAAAACCTTTTTAAAATGTAAATAAAATAGACAACCAAAAAGAAAAAGAAACAAAATAAAAATGATCCATGAGGATACAACCTGGAAATAACAAAAACAAGACCAAATGCAGTAATTCTTCATCCTGCCTTTAAAGTTCTAAAGAAGAAACTTCTTAGCAGATTTCTGGGCAAGGTGGCCTCCACCCAGAGACCAGAATCCACTGTGTTCATTGGAGTGCCCTCAGGGCCTGCTCTGGTCTGACAGTGAGAGTCCTTGATGGGGTGACAAGGAAAACCCAGGCATGTTCTCTCCCAGGGATGTGTCCTAGCCCTACTTTCAAAACATGACGAGTCTGTGCAGAGTCGCTCTGCTGGCAGTGGGCCTGTGTGGACAGTGAGCTTGGCTACCAAGAAGGAAAAATCCACCCTTTTCGTGCATGGTCAAGCACATTCTCTCCCTCTCACCTGGGGGTCTTCAAAGTTACCTATAGAGTTCCCCGCTTGTTCCAGTCTTCCTGTAGCTGCAAGAGGGATTACCATCAGACATACCATTTCCTTGGAGCTCGCCTGGAAGGAGTGGTATCTCCAGGGCAGCTGGAAAACCGCCTGGTCATCAGTGTGGCTGAACACAAAGGCCCTTGGGGGAATGTAAGAGAGTTCAGTCCCTCATTTTACAGTTAGAGAAGCTGAAGGACAGCTTCAAACTTAGTTGGAAACCCACACTGTGGATTTCCCTGGGGGTCCAGCGGTTAAGAATCCACCTGCCAACGCAGAGGACACGGGTTCCATCCCTGGTCTGGGAAGATTCCACATGCTGCATGCGGACCAACTAAGCCCAAGCACCTCAATTACTAAGCCTGCATGCCTAGAGCCCGTGTTGTGCCATAAGAGAAGCCACTGCAATAAGAAGTATGGGAGCTGAAATTAGAGGGTAGCCTTCAATTGCTGCAAGTAGAGAAAGCCCAACACAGCAACAAAGACCCAGTGTAGCCAAAAAAAGAAAAAATGCACACTGTTAGCTGACACATTCCCAGTAGGTCTCCCCGCCTCCCCACCCTAGGCAAGACAGCTCCGATTAGTCTTTCTGTACAGCAGCCTGCATTATATAGATGAGGATCTGGGGGCACAGGGACTGTGGCCTGTCTGGATCCTACTTTGAGGGTCAGTGTTGCTGTACTTGGGCCAAAGAAGCCCTGGTTCTAGACCCCTTTTCCAGGCTTCTTCCATTAGTACTGCTGCTTGCCTATGGCTAGGAACCCCTACCTGCCATCCCTTCCCCTCCGAAATATAAACGAAAATCCTTCCAAGTCCTTGTTTTCAAACCTAAAGGCAGAGAGACAAAGAGTCTAGGCCTCCAGAAAAGGTGTGTCCAGGAAAGGGGGGTCCACGTTGCTGAGGCCACTCTACCTGTTGAGGTCAGGTGCTTGCGGCAACAGGTATTTCTAAGTCAGGGCAGCTTGTCGGCAGAGTGGGCAGCTGTGGCCACTCAGTCTAAGGACTGCTGCCTCAGAACTTACATACGGGGATATCAGAGTACTCAGAGGGTTTAATCCTCTCTCCGGCAGCCTTTGCCCATGGTATTTCCTGAGGACAGTGTGGGGCCTGCAGCGACTAGCTTTAGGTCTGACTAAGCATTTTTCTCTTGAGAGGAACAAGCTACAACGAGGACCACATTCCTGGATGGATGTAAGACCCGGGGGAGAGGCAGAATGAGGTCTGAGAGCCAGGGCTCGTGGCCTGAGGCCTGGCTGTCCCTTCAGAGAGGGGAAGACCTAAAGGCATGTGGCTGTACATTTACACATGCTGAACTCAACTGCAATGTATGGGTAGGCTTCTGGAACAAGAACAAATCCAGAATTCTCACCAGTAAAGATAAAGACAAGGAGCTTTCCTCTGGGAATCCGTTGTTCCCAGTTGTGAAATACCTGGTATAGGAGGACCCCTACATGCTGTAACATGCTGTTGTTGTTCAGTTGCCACGTTGTGTCCGACTCTTTGCAACCCCATGGACTACAGCCTGCCAGGCCTCCCTGAATATTCATTGGAAGGACTGATGCTGAAGCTGAAGCTCCAATACTTTGGCCACCTGATGTGAAGAAATGACTCACTGGAAAAGACCCTGATGCTGGGAAAGATTGAAGGCAGGAGGAAAAGGGGGTGACAGAGGATGTGATGGTTGGATGACATCACCAACTCAAGGGACATGAACTTGGGCAAACTCGAGGGAGGCCTGGTGTGCTATAATATATGTGTGTTTCAAAGTAATTTTTTTGGAAACTTGACCTTGGGTCCTTTCTGAAAGTTTGTGCCAATTTAGAAAATTGCTGTTGTTTGTGTATAGTGTGAGATAGCTATTAACCAGCAGGCCCTCCAAAATAAAAATATCCTTTTCACTACTGTATGGTGATAAAGGCCAGAACAGTGGGGACCTTCGTGGGTGGGCTGTTGACAGGGAGGTGGTACAAAGGAGCTTTCTGGGGAGCTGGAAGGATTCTAAACCTTGCTCTGGGTGGTGGGTGTGTATGTGTGCATGTAAAAATTTTAAAGTCATCAAGGTGTACACATAAGATATGTAAGATTTGTGCAATTTTACTCTTAAGGTATCTCTCAATTTAAAAAAAAAGAAAGAGAAATTTAAATGCTGTTTTCATTGCTTTGATAAACTCATAGTCTGGGCAGGAAGTTTTCATTTCCAAAGCGCCAATGTAAGTGACTTCCATATTTCAAGCCATCTCTGGGCTCTCACTACAATACTTCTCAGTGCCCAAGCTCTTGCCTCATAAAACATGACCGATTTTTAAGGGTCAAAGACGATTTTCTCCATCTGTCATTCTCATCCACAGCAAATTTGGACATGTCATTCAGGACATGGTACGGAGGTCCTGATGAAATTGGAAAAGCATTCAGAGATAAAAATCATTCTGGGATGAATCCAGACACTTCCTGCCCATCTCCAGATGTCACAGAGCTGGAAGCCACCCTCCCGGGGGAAGTGATTCAGTCGGCCTCAGCCAGATGTGTAGGAAGCTGCCCCGGCCCTGTGTGCTAACACTGTCCCGATTGTGCAGAGCATATGCTCTCAGTCAAGAGTGAAAAATGCAGGCAGGGGCACATGCCAGGAGTCTTTCAAGCATGGCCCACCCGTCAGCCTACAGCGCCATGCACTGATCCGTCCAGTCAGCAGATGTGTGTCACCACCGCACAGGCCGGGGCTGGTTAAACGGTAACAGAGCCCAGTGACCTAATACACACACTCAGCCCTTCCTGAGAACCTTGTGCTGCGGCTGTTAGGCTATAGGATGCGTGTCAGCTTGATCCCGAGACCGCCTGCCTGGAACATCTGTACTGGAACTGCATGGAGTGGCAGCCACACCCTTGCCAGCACCCAGCAGTGTGTCAGTGACCTTGCCCAGCAGACCAGCAGCCTGCTGGTGCCCAAGTGCAGAGTTTGAGCTCTGTGTCACTGTGAATCATCTTGAACTGCAACCACATGCAACCACATGGCAGGCTGTTTGGGAAACACTGTCTAGTCACCGGGTTCTCTCTCGGGATCTGGCTTTCCAGGGGCCTGGGGTGCCTACAGGAGAACCCCTCCCTTCTCCCAGCAAGCCTTCTAGCCTGCCCCCTGCCCCTCTTGTTAATAGGTGTGTAGGATGGCCTGAGTGTGGGATTTGCCCCTCTGTTGTAAACTCTGAGACAGACTTTGCAGGAGGCCTGCCTGGTCTGATTAAAGAGGGGTAAATGTGACTCCCCTGGTGACTCAATGGTAAAGAATCCACCTGCCAATGTAGGAGACAGGGGTTGGATTCTGGGTTGGGAAGATCCCCTCTAAAAGGAAAATGGCAACTCAGTGTTCTTGCCTGGAAAATGCCATGGACAGAGGAGCCTGGCAGACTACAGTCCGTGGGGTCGCAAAAGAGTTGGACACAACTGAGTGATGGAACAACAACAAATGTGCCTGCACACTTGCTCACAGGCACCAGCACACACTTCTACAGGTGTGAGAGGAAAGAGGCACCCACATACAGTGTACTTCAGGACAAGAAACGGACAAGAGGTAAGGGCAGAGAAACCCCAGATGAAGCCTGGAAGCCCCTAAGTGCACGCAATCCCTTGGTTGGCCAACAGCGGCAAATACTGCTCTGAGACAGAAGTCATGGTATGTGGTTCTCATGGGCAAATATACCTGAGCGGAAGTAGAAATATTTCTCAGCAGTCGTTCCCACTTACGGCTCAGAAACAGGCCTTGGTGAGCTGTGCCCCTCGTGCTTTTATCTGCAGACCTCCCAGCCTCTGTGGAATTCACTGATGGCGAATGAGGACTCTGTTCCCTGGGCGTTGATAGAGCCCATAGGCTGTCATTTTTGGCAGAGGCACACACCTGTTCTCTTTTCACCCAGACACCAGGAGAGCCAAAACAACTTTAGTCATCACTTCAACTCATCAACACACACACACACACACACACACACACACACACACAAAATGAATGCCTTTTTGTCTACACAGGATCTAACTTTTTAAAAAGTTTTATTTATATTTTTGGCTACACCACAGCATGCGAGGATCTTCGTTCCCCGACCAGGGATGGAGCCCACACCCCCTGCAGCAGAAGTGCAGAGTCTTAACCACTGGACCACCAGCGAACTTTGTAGTCATGGCTCTGGTTGTTTAAAAGCTAGTGGTCAGAATGGCAAGACCAGGAACTTCCTCATCCACGGTGTGTTCCTGTCCCTTTGGGTGTTGGCAGTACAGGCTTGGGGGACTGTGCACATAGGTCCATCTGCCAGTCACCCTTTCTGTACCAGGCACTAAAAGGAGTTGCTCAAAAATGGGCTGAACCTCACATTTGTGGGATGGATCCCTCCCCTGGCAGAGAGATTCCTCAGGAAAAAGCAGTGGTCATGATAATACACACCTGGGGCTCATCACCAGTCATTTACTTGGCTTTAGTATTTGTTTTTGTGCTTACGTTGGAACATGGGTCTGCCTAAGGCTGTGGGAATTCACAGCACTTTAGATAAACTAAATGTTCTTCCCCTTAAAGACCTGACTCAGGCAGAACCGGAGGTGGTTTGGTCTCCTCTCCTCTTCTCCCTGCTCAGAACAGGCATCAGGAAACCCTTGGTCTTTCCTGGTTGGGGGGCGGGCAGGAGTCTTTGGCTGTCATGGTGTCAAAGGAAGTGGCTGGCCTTGGGGAAGACCCCACTGTCCTCCCACCTGCCTCTGTGCAGCAAAGCTGCCACCTCCCTATGACACCCAGTCTCCTAAAAAGCTTCTTCCTTAACAGCATGGATTTGAGGGGCCACAGAGAGGGCAAAAACGGGGTGCCTGCTGTTTTACAAAAGTGTTTATTTTGTAATTGTGCCTTGTGTATTTTTGCTTATTTGGTGAAAACTGTCCTGATGGCTCCTTACCTTCAGGGAAAAAGACTAGAGAGGTGAATATAAGGTCAGAAATTATAGAGGAGGATCAGTACTCTACAAAGAATGCCATCCTTAGAATGTAAGTGTCCCAAGGCCAAGGCCCTTTGTATGTTCTGTTTCTCCAGCACTTGAAGTACAGAACAGCACTTGGTCAACAGGGATGGTCAACAAATATTTGCTGAATGAGTGAGGTGAAATAGTCTGTTTAAAAGGCCTTACCATCTCTAGAAATTCTGGACTGTCATTTTTCCTTTCTTTTTTAATATTTCTTTCTTTCTCAGCCCTGTTGGGTCTTAGTTGTGGCATGTGGGATCTTTCATTATGGACTCATCATTGTGGTGTGCGGGCTTAGTTGCCCCGCAGCGTGTGGGATCTTAGATCCCTGATCAGGAATTTAACCTGCATCCCTTGCATTGAAAGGCAGATTCTTAACCAGTGGACCACCAGGGAAGTACCTGGGATGTTGCTTTCTTAAAAACAACAAACAAACAAGCACCCTCTCCCCAAATCAAAACCTAGGGGGAGAAAAACCCCAAACAAACAAAAACCCTCATTATCTCTTGATTTTGATAGGAAAGGGTAAGGAAGGTCCGCCTGGATTTATTTGTTCATTCAGTATACGCTTCTTACACTGCAGTCCTTTGCCAAGTCCCGGTCCGGAACCCGTGGGACTTAAGCCGATGAAAGAGCACACCCCACCCTCAGAGTAGCTCCCCGGCCAGTGTCAGACAGACCTGGGCCCTGATTATCACTGTACAATGTGAGGAGTGTTCTCCGGTCCTGGAGAGGGGCTCCATGAGCCAGGGAGGGAATGACTAACTTCTGACTTTGCCCCTGGGGCCTTAGGGAAAAAGGCTGGGACTTGAAGCCGTAACAGGAGTTCACATGCCTGGCAAGGGGCAGAGAGAGGGAAAGAGTCCAAATTCTCATCTTGGACCATGGTTCCATCAGATTACACACTTACTAGAGCTGTTGACAAGGAGCCAAACGGACAAGCAAAAAGTTGGCTCTTTTCCCCTTGTCTCTCTTCTCCTGGGAGAGATGCTAATGAACAGCAGTGGCCAAAAAGGCGGGCGAGAGTAAGGAAGATGCTGGGTCATGGGCCAAGTGGATAGCCAGCCCCTTCCGACTCTTGCAGCCTGGGCCATGTTTGGTGTCTGTGATGCAGTTGGATGCCTCATAACCTCATGGCTTCTCCATCAAGCTGGGCCCTCAGCCAACAGAGGTCCCAACAGTGACATCCACTTGTTTTATCACTTTGCAGAGAGCCAGCCTCTGGGGGTTGCTTGATCAGGCCAACGTGATAACATGATACGCAGGGATTCTCGAGACAAAGAGTAACTGCTCTTCAGAGAGTGGGTGCTGCTAAAAACTGGTTGCCCGTTAATTGCTGAGAAGTAGAATATGCCAAGGTATCTTAATTCAAATCTTACCTCACCATCCTAGGGACCTTTTGTTGCTATAAGTAAGGATGGTCCTTGGATCCAAGAAGAAAATTAAAGGCTGCTCCTGAGATGAGCACAGTCATTTGGATGAAAGAAAACACATGGTTGCATTTAGAAATCAGATCTCGACAAGACGAGACACCACCTCCTGCCCAGAGACGATGGGGCCACAGGAGGCAACGCTGGAATTTATGTGAGGGTACTTTTTGCCCTTATTACAGTGAGGGAGCCTGACACAAGTTTCAGGCGCTAATTAGTTCTTGCATCTATTGCCATCAGCGCACGTCATGCGTGCCCATTTTCCTGATGGGAAGACTGACGAGGAGGAGATGGGTAGAAAAAATGTGCTGGGAGAAAGACATGCTGACTTGTCTGCTTAGCTGTGTTTGCCCAGGCAGAGCTGTGCCTTGTTGCTTTTGCCTGAGGGCGTTCATTTCCTGCTGAGCTCATAGGCTCTGCCCTGCAGGGTTTAGGTCCGTAATCCATCCCTGATTTTAGAATAAAAATGGCAAAATATACTATGCTGGACAAAAGGGCATGCTTTTTTAAAGTTTTTTAAAATTTATTTTTAATTGAAGGATAATTACAATGTTGTGTTGATTTCTGCCACACATCAAGATGAATCAGCCATAGATATACATATGTCCCCTCCCTCGTGAACCTCCTTCCCACCTCCCTTCGCATCCCACCCCGCTAAGTTGTCACAGAGCACTGATTTTGCGCTCCCTGCATCATGCAGCAAATTCCCAGTGGCTGTCTACTTTATATATGGTAAAGTATATGTTTCCATGCTGCTCTTGTCAATTCATCCCACCCTCTCCTTCCTCCACTGTGTCCACAAGTCTGTTCTGTATGTCTGCCTCTCCTTTTCCGAGGAAGCACATGCTTTCTGGAGTCAGCCTTCTCAGGTTTAAACTCAGGCAAAGGCACTTACCCACTGTGTGACCTTGGCAAATTTCTGTTTCTTTTTTAAAAAAATACTTATTTATTTGCCTGTACCAGGTCTTAGCCGCCCCATGTAGGATCTAATTCCCTGATTAGGAGTCAAACCTGGGCCCCCTACATTGGGAGTGTAGAGTCTTAGTCATCAGACCACCAGGGACATCCCCCTTGGCTAGTTTCTTGGGTAAGAAATTGTGTCTCAGTTTCCTCAGCTGCAACATGGCCTCGATAATAATTCTTTTCTTGTAAGATCATCATTAGAATTAACTGGTTATTTGTAAAGCTTTTGAATAATACCTGGCCCACAGGAAGAGTTAAGCATTAGATTGATCTGTGTGAAATTACCAACACGTGACTGCTTTTGACCTATGAAAAGCAACAATTTCATATTACTCATTCTGATTTAGATATAAAAGAGTTTTAATATAAATATTTATAAAATAACATAGTATTTCATGTTCCTATTGTTATTGCTAGTTATTGTCACTTAGTTTATAACGATTATTATATTTATAATACTGGTTTGTAATATGCCTAATTTTCATTTACTCTTTCAAATATATTTTGAGAGAAATGTGCAAATTCTTTTTTTTTTTTTAATTAGATGTCACAGGATGGTGTGGGTATCATGTGCCTGAATTGGTAACCAAAGTCTCCAGCTGAGAAACAAGGAGCCTGCATTCTGGGGTTGGGGAACTGTGGCCCAGGGATGCTGGGGAAACCACCTCTGCAGAAAGTGTGGGCATCACTCTGGCAGCCTCAGCCTCTCGACACTGGCTGGAGGAGGACAGACTTAGCCTGTCAGGAAGAGGAAAGGGCTGTTTCTCTCTTGAAGCCAAGGCACGGATGCCTCAGAGAGAACCCTCGTCAGATTGATAGGATGTGAGCTTGATGTGGTCCTGGCTCACCAGGAACCAGTGAGCCCTTGACACAGCCTGATACAGCAGTACCTAGGTGTGGGAGAGGGCCTTGGGGTGAGCTGCAGGGTGGGGGCCGTGGGAGAGAGGGGAAAGGAGCTACCTTCCCATTCCTTGGCCTCTGGCCTTGGAGTTTCAGTTCCAGCCAGAACATAAAATCTATTCTGCACAGATCCGTGCGTTTATTTATTTATTTATTTGGTTGTGTCTAGACTTGGTTGCAGCATGTGAGCTCTTCATTGTGGTGCAGGGGCTTCTTTCTAGTTGTGGCTCAAGGGCTTAGTTGCCCTTTAGCATGTGGGATCTTAATTCCCCGACCTGGGATTGAACCTGTGTGCCCTGCATTGGAAGGTGGATTCTTAACCACTGGACCATCAGGGAAGTCCTGGCCCAGGGGTTTCATAGTGAAAGTTTGAGGACTGGTAAGTTTGGGAGCCTGTGACCACTACTGAATGGGGCATCAGAAGTATGCAGCAGGATGCTGGGAGCTGGGGCTGGAAGACACAATCCAAGAGTCTGAAGGGGTCATCAGTAGCTCTGGGAGGTTCCCCGGAGGGAGCCCTTCTTCGGTGCTCTATTGAAGGCACCACGTGCTGTCATTAAGCCCATGTGTAGTGTATTACTGCTGTGTGAGAAAGAATGTCACCCCATCTAGGGCAAGTGGGAGAGTAGTTATCCTTCACTTATTCCTCCAGGCCCCAATACTGGTCCCATTTTGGAAAGATGGAGGGAGGGGAAAGGCTGATGAGAGAGACCACAGAACTCAGCAGACACAGCCCCAGATCTAGCCTTACCTGGAGAAAATGAAGAAGTCTCTGAGTGGGGTGTAATAATAGCAGAACGTACATAGTGTTTATTTTGTGTGCCTGGCACTCCCCTAGTGCTTTCATTTCATCTAAGCCTGGCAACAATCCTATGAGGTAGGTACAATCATTATTCCCATTTTACAGATGAGGAAAATGGGGGCACAGAGAGGTGCAGTAAATTGCCAGAGTTCTCAGTTAGTGAGTGTTGAGTTGGGATTCCAACCAACACAGCTGGATCCAGAATCTATAGTCTTTCATGGAACCCAACAAAATATTTTTTTTAAGTGTGTTTGTTGGGATGGTTCACATTCATCTTTTTTAAAGTCTTTATTAAATTTGTTACAGTATTGCTTCTGTCTTGTGTTTTGGTTTTTTGGCCCTAAGGCATGTGGTATCTTAGCTCCCTAACCAGGGATAGAACCCACACCGCTGCATTGGAAAGTAAAGTCTTAACCAATGGACCAGTAGCTGCTGCTGCTGCTAAGTCACTTCAGTCGTGTCCGACTCTGTGCCACCCTATAGACGGCAGCCCACCAGGCTCCCCCTTCCCTGGGATTCTCCAGGCAAGAACACTGGAGTGGGTTGCCATTTCCTTCTCCAATGCATGAGAGTGAAAAGTGAAAGTGAAGTCACTCAGTCGTATATGACTCTTAGCGACCCCATGAACTGCAGCCCACCAGGCTCCTCCACTCATGGGATTTTCCAGGCAAGAGTACTGGAGTGGGGTGCCATTGCCTTCTCTGAATGGACCAGTAGAGAAGTCTGCAAAACTAAATCTTAAAAATTGAAATAAGACTTTTTAAAGCAACAATAACAAATAAATGGATGAACAAAATGTGGCCAAGAAGTTATAAACCAGAAGGAAATGTCATCAAGGGTGCTACTATCCAATAGGAAAAGAGGGTCTGACAGCATGACTAATACATTTTCAATAAATAAAACAATCTTATTAATCTGCCCCAATGGGTTGAGATTCCTTGATAAAGTGCTTTCCCAAAGACTTCTCAGCTCCTTCCCAAGAAAGTCTGTGAGGCAGTCACTATTATCATTTTAATTATACAGATAAGGAAACCAGAGGTTCAGAGGCCTTAAATGAATTGCCCAAGGTTACTCAGCGAGCGATAAGGAGGGTCTTTGAAAGTAGTTCTTACTGGCTTCTGGAGAAGGAAATGGCAACCAACTCCAGTACTGTTGCCTGGAAAATCCCGTGGACGGAGGAGCGTGGTAGCCTACAGTCCATGGGGTCACAAAGAGTCCGACACGACTGAGTGACTTCACTGTCACTTTCACTTCACTGGCTTTAGAACCTGTGGTTGGAATGCCTTTGGTTCTGTGGAGCTGGCCACATGAAGCTGACATTCAACATGAAGCTAATATAGATTTTTACCATGCTTCTGGTCTAGTTATATGGACAAGACATGGTGTAGAACTGGGTTATGAGGGAGAAAGGTGGGAAGACCCATGAGACGGAGGTATACATTTGACTTCTTAGTGGGTAGAGGAAAGAGGGTCTCAAAGTCACACTGTGCGTGCGTGTGTGCTAAGTGGATTCAGTTGTATGCAACTCTTTGCAGCCCTATGGACTGTAGCCCACCAGGCTTCTCTGTCCATTGGGATTCTCTAGACAAGAACACTGGAGTGGGTTGCCATTTCCTCCTCCAGGGAATCTTCCCAACCCTGGGATCAAACCTGAGTCTCTTGTATCTCTTGCATTGGCAGGCAGATTCTTTACCCCTAAGCCATCTGGGAAGCTGAACTCACCATGTTGTTGTTGTTCAATTGCTAAGTCCTGTCCAAATCTTAATGACACCATGGGATGCAGCATGCCAGGCTTCCCTGTCCTTCGCTATCTCCTGGAGCTTGCTCAAACTCATATCCTTTGAGATAGTGATGCCATCCAACCATCTCATCCTCTGTTGTCCCCTTCTCCCCCTGCCCTCAATTTTCCCCAAAATCAGGGTCTTTTCTGAGTCAGCTCTTCATATCAGGTGGCCAAAGTATTAGTTTTAGCTTCAGCATCAGTCCTTCCAATGAATATTCAGGACTGCTTTCCTTTAGGATTGACTGGTTTGATCTTGCAGTCCAAGGGGCTCTCAACAGTCTTCTCCAGCACCACAGTTCGAAAGCATCAGTTCTTTGGTGCTCAGCCTTTTTTATGATACAAACTTTCACATCCATATGTGACTACTGGGAAAAAGCATAGTTTTGACGATATGGACTTTGTTGGCAAAGTGATGGCATGATTTTAGTTTTTTGAATGTTGAGTTTTAAGCCAGTTTTTTCACTCTCCTCTTTCACCCTCCTCAAGAGGCTCTTTAGTTCTTCTTTGCTTTCTACCATTAGAGGAGTATCATCTGCATGTCTGAGGTTGATGTTTCTCCCAACACTGCTCACCTGTTTCATCTGTTGATCGCTTTCCTGGGAACAAGACCCCTCCTCTGGAAAACGCAAAACCAAGAAGGGAGCTAGTCCAGCCGTTTGCACTCAAAAGGCAAGTTTTTAAAACATTCTAGGGATGGTGACTGATCTAAAGGGCTTTGCTGTCCCAGCAAGGTAAACATTTAGACTAACAGCATAGTAATAGGTTGTAATTCATAATGTCACACGGTGGTTAATAAAAACGTGGGAACATAATCCATGATGAGTGCTCTTAAAATGGTTATAAATCTAAACACTGTGTTTCCTTCCTTGTGTTCTAATTGCAGAGGTGTTCAAAATTAGTCATATAGCACCATGAAGATTTAATGCCATTTAGGGTCACCAGAAATACATACGAAAAATTAAAAAGCTATACTGACAGTTTAACTGATGGTTGACGGAGTTCAGGGTTCTACCTTCTCTTCTCAAATATTTTTATATATTTCACCTTAAAGGTGAGGTCTAAGTAAGAGAGTCTCTTGAGCATCTCAGGCTTCTAAGTTGTATAATTCTGGAGATTTTCTATCTTCCCTAACATTTAACTGAGGAAATTCCAGGTATACCAGATATTCTGTGCTTGCGAGAGTTTGTATTGAGTATTTTATCAAACCAGGATTAATGAAATAATGAAAATTTATTTGTATGGAATCCCATCTTAAAAATAGGAAAGAAAGCTGGTGGAATCTGCAATTTTAAAATTGCTATTACAAAATGTTTTGAAATTTAACATTATTATTTTATAGCTTTAGATTGAGAGATTCTCTTCTTGAGAAGTTTTATGCCAGTGAGAACTGTAGTGATGTATCCTTTTCTTTCCTGTTATTGATTGTTTATGCCTTTTTTCTTCTTAATTAATATTGCCAAGGGTTTGGCTACTGGAGTGGGTAGCCATTCCCGTCTCTAGGGGATCTTCCTGACCCGGTATTGAGCCTGGGTCTCCTGCAGTCCAGGCAGATCCTTTACTGTCTGAGCTACCAGGGAAGCCCCTTCTCTCAGTCTATACAGACTCAACTTTTGTTCTGTAGATCCTCTCAATTGTCCTTTCACTCTTTATTTCATTGGTTTTTGCTCTTACTTTTATTATTTCCTTTATTCTCCCTTATTTGGGTTTTCTCAGTTTCCCAAGATAAACACTCAGATAACTGACCTTCTGTTTTTCTAACATATACATTTAAAGACATAAATTTCCTTGTAAGCCTAGCATTAGCTGTAGTCCACACATTGTCATATCATATATTCATTATATTTATTAAAAGTTATTTTTGTTATTGATGTATAGGTAATCGTACTGCAATCTTGGAGCATGTGCCATATGCTTTCAAAACTTTGAAATTTGTTAAGACATAATTTTTGACCCTGAATCATATGGTCAATTTTGGTAAATGATCCCATGTACACTTAAAAAGAATAGTGTGTTTATTAGGTAAAGTGTATGTGTGTGTAATTATATCAACTTTATTCCAATCTTTCCATGTCGTTGCTTATCTTCTGTTCACTGTTCTATCAGTTACTACTGAGAGAAGCATGTTAATATTCCCTGTGTGTATGTGTGTGTGTGTGTGTGTATTAGTAGCTCAGTCACGTCTGACTCTTTGTGACCCCATGGACTGCAGCCCACCAGGCTCCTCTGTCCAGGGAATTCTCTGGAGTGCCATTTCCTTCTCCAGGGGATCTTCTCGACCTAGGAATCAAAACTGCATCTCCTGCACTGCAGGCAGGTTCTTTACCATCTGAGCCACCAGAGACGCCTGTTAATTCCCTTACCATGAGGTAAAGCTGGGCTTTAGTCTTCTTGAGCACCTCTCTCTCTCTACTGCTGCTGCTACTGCTAAGTCACTTCAGTCGTGTCCGACTCTGGTTCTCCCTTAATTCCTAGAGCCATAGTCCTTCAGGGCATCCAGAGGAAAGCCTGGCATGTTTACGTCCTCTTTCATGGTCCTCAGAAATTCGTTTCACCCCTCTCTTTGAGACCACTGAGAGTTCTGTTCAGCTTCTTGACTGCCCCTTGGCAGCTTTCCACTGGGATCCCAGTCTCTCCACGGCTGCCTTGTAATTGACAAATGCCTCCAGGGGAAAGTGGTGCCTCCTGCTGCTCACCTCTCTGTGCTTCCCTCCTCTCCAGGATCTTGGCCCCTCAGGTCAGCTGCCTGCAGAGCTCTTGGATGACCTCAAATATGTTTTATTTTCCTTAGTATTTATCCAGTTTCTCTAGTTGCTTTTTGACAGGAAGTTCAGTTGGCAACAAGCTAGGCTGCCATTGTTGGAAGTAGAAATCCCTTTTCAGAGAATTTTTAGCCTTAAAAAACATTCATGGGTATAAAATTTGAAAAAAAAAATTAAAAGGAAACTGACCCCAGGTGGAAAGAAGTACCTTCTTTATGTCATTCAATTAAAAGCTTAAGCCACAGGCATGGTTAATTGATAATGTGTTTGGTGAGATGGTTCACTTTGTGTCCTTCCTCCCTAATTTTATTAATTATACACCAAAAGTAATAAAGAAAAGCAGTTCATTATCCACAGTCTCATCCTTCTGTCACACTGCTTTAAAAAAATCCTATTTGGGGGGATGTACCCTTATGATGTGTCCTTTGTGAGTAAATTCTACCTATGGTGTCATAACATATATGTATATATATTTTTTCATTCAACATCACTTCAAAAAGATATTCTGCCAGTCTGTACAGTCCTAATTTTATGTGCTTACTCTGAATTTCCTTGCTTCAGCCTACTTGTTTTAAAACTTTTATTTCCTATGCAAATTACCTGTGTGTCCACTTATTTGGCAGAAGTCTTTATTTTTAAAATTAAGGGTATCATAAGTACTTTGAAATGGCTTTCTTTCTAAATCCATGATATTTTATTTTCTACGCTTGTATTATTATTATTTCACACAGTCAAATGTATCACATATTTCCCATGTAATCTCTTTGATTACAGAGAAAGGCCCTTGCATTTGCTGAATGCAAATTAACATTAACATTAATGTTAACATTAATGTTTTAAAAAATAACATTATCATTTTAAAAAATATTTATCTACTTGACTGTGTTGGGGTCTTAGTTGCAGCATGCAGGATCTTTTTCTAAAATTTTATTTATTCTTAATTGGAGATAATTACTTTACAATATTGTGTTTGTTTCTGCCATACATCAACATGAATCAGCCACAGGTATATATATATTGGCTCTTTGCAGCAGGTGGCCAAAGTATTGGAACTTCACCTTCAGCATCAGTCCTTCCAATGAATGGGTTTGTTGGAATAAAAATAATTTGCTTGCTTCATTCCTATTGGTACTGCGCTACATAAACCTCCCTTCCTATGTCCATGGCAGACATCACTAATTGATCATGAGGACTTTCTAGTTGAGCCACAATATGGCCTCAGGGGCTTCACAACCTGACTCCCAGACATCACAATCAATGGATTGCATTTGTTTGTGAGATGAAACCTATATAGCACCCAGCATCATCTCTGTATTACATTCTTCCTCTTTTCTGACATTGGAAATCTTATGCCTTCACACAGATCTCCAGTTTTGTGATGTTTATATGTTTGTTTTCCCCCTGCCCCCACTTGTTGACCACATTTACAGGCTCATGTCCATCCTCAGCATTTAACAACGGAAGACTCTCCTAACATCCACCTAACTGAAACATCGATGGCAAAATAGCCATGTTGGGTATTTCTATACCAGCAATGAGTTGCATAGCAGCCTTTCCCAAAACTGAAGAGAATAATTCTCGAAGAGAACTCAAAAACCCAGCCTATTTCCCCAAATATTCTGTGGAATTCCCTGAAAGATTTTGAGATATAAATGATGATCAAGACCTGGCCCTGAAATGGCCCCAACATCTGGCGCAGAAGACTTTTCATTATAAAGTTTCCTTTTGAACTCATATCAGACTATTTATGTTGCAAAAGTCGCTCATACTTGTTTATTGTGAAAACAGCCACAAAATATAAAGTAAAACACAAAAGTCCCCTTATTCCTTTCCAGTTGCCTAAGGGTAATTACTGTTGAAAGGTCTTTTAAGACAGTCTTCTATGTATATATAAATACATAAGTGTCTCCCTCTATGTGCAGTGAGAATTTTCTTTTTAACAAGCATGACATTATACCAAAAGTATTATTCTGAAATTTGCTTTATTTCTTCCATATGATTGATACATGTATGTGTTTATAGATTCATATCCTTCCAAGTCAATACTTTGCAACTCTACTCCATTTTTTCATAGCTGAATAATTTTTCATGTATGGATATACTCTGGTTATCAAAAGTGAAAGTGAAGTCGTTCAGTCTTGTCTGACTCTTTGCGACCCCATGGACTGGACTGTAGCCTATCAGGCTCCTCAATCCATGGAATTTTCCAGGCCAGAGTACTGGAGTGGGTTGCCATTTCCTTCTCCAGGGGATCTTCCTGACCCAGGGATCGAACCCAGGTCTCCTGCATTGCAGGCAGACACTTTACCGTCTGAGCCACCAGGGAAGCTAACTATTATCACTTATCAAACTATTCTCTAATTATTGGATTTCTGCTCTATTACAAATAGTGCTGTAAAGACTGGCTTTATGAATTGTATGTAAATACTTGTGTACATACATGGTTATTTTTATAGGAGAGATGACCGGTAATGAAATTCCTGGATTAAAGGATGTGTTAGAAGATTCTCTGAGAATATGCCCTTCACCTTTACTAACATTCAATATTATCAATCTTTCTGATTTTTGCCCAAAGAGTAATCTTTTAAAAAATGTTTACATTTCTCTGGTCATTAGAATGTTAACCATTTTCTCACATATTTATCAGCTATTTGTATTTCTTCTGTAACTTGCTTGTTTTTATGCTTTGCCCAGTTTTCTAAGGTTTTCTTTTTATTGATTTGAGTATTGTTTGAATGTATTTATTTCAGTTGGATTTTGATTGTGACTGCACATTGAATCACCTAGGGAATGTGTAAATAATAGTTCCCAACTTGAGAAATATTCTTTTAAATTTTTATTTTTTTATTAGTATAACTGCTTTACAATGTTGTGTTAGCTTCTGCTGTACAACAAAGCGAATCAGTTATATGTATAAATATATCCCCTCCCAATGGAGCCTCCCTCCCACTCCACCCCAATCCTACCTCTCTAGGCCATCACAGACTATTCTGATTCTAATGGGCTGTGGTGAAGTCCATGTTTCCCAAGCGAGTCTGATGTGCAGTCAAGGTTGAGAGTCTCTGGTCCAGGGAGTATGTGCTTTAGGTAGGATGGAGGTCAAGGTTTTAGGAATAAGCAATTAAGGAGCCGAGAGGTCAGGCTATTAGGAGACTTGTGAATGTAGCTTCTGTAGTCTGCTTAGACTGTCATAACAAAATACTGTAGACTGGGTGGCTTAAAGAACAGAAATTCATTTTCTCACAGTTCTGAAACCTGAGATTTGGACTTCTGGAGGCTGAAGATCTAGCAGGATTTGGCTTCTGGTGAGGGCTCTCTTTCTGGCTTGCAGACAGTCGCCTTCTTGTGGAGCCTTCGCATGGCAGCAAGAACATGAGCTCTGATATCTCTTCTCCTTCTTATTAAGAAAATTAAAATATACATTTTTGGGGGGCAGCGTCAGATAAGCAGTCAGGTTTGGGCTGGAGGTAGGTGTACATGCCCTGGAAGCACAGGAAACCCTCTAATCCGATTTTGTAATTTGCTTAAAAATGCCATAGGATGAAGGCAAGGAGGCCAAGAGCAGGAAAGTAAAAGGAAGGGGTGGAATGGGGGACGGGGTTAGGAAGGAGGTTCAAGAGAAAGAGGATATATGTATACATATAGCTGATTCATGTTGTTGCATGGCAGAAACCAACAACACTGTAAAGCAGCTATGCGTGTGTGCATGCTTAGTTGCTCAATTGTGTCTGACTCTTTGAGACCCCCATGGGCTGTAGCCCACCAGGCTCCTCTGTCCATGAGATTCTCCAGGCAAGAATACTGGAGTGGGTAGCCATCCCCTTCTCCAAGGGATCTTCCTGACCCAGGGATCGAGCTGCGGTCTCCTGCATTGCAAGCGGATTCTTCACCATCTGAGCCACCAGGGAAGCCCCAAAGCGACTATACGCTGATTAAAAAAAAGAAAAAGTCAAGGTGGGAAGTGAGATGCACAGAAAATCAGGAAGACAGTCCTAGACTGGCTCTGCTGTCAACTTTTTTCTGGTCTGACTTTCCCATAGAAGGGGTTGGAGTTATTGTTGAGGTCTCTTCCAGCCCTACAAGCCTTTGGCCAGGAGAACAACACCCACCCTTAATCCTGCATTTGGAATTTAACTGTCCAATGTTAAAGGCAACAGTAAAATTTCCATGGTTCTTTTTTAGAATGAAATCCTGCAGTCAGGAGGAAAGAATTAGGACCATTGTGTCTGATGGTGTAGCTGCCACATCTTTACATCTGCCTGAGGTCTGAGCACAAGTTGGAATCAAGATTGCTGGGAGAAATATCAATAACCTCAGATATGCAGATGACACCACCCTTATGGCAGAAAGTAAAGAGGAAATAAAAAGCCTCTTGATGAAAATAATAGTGGAGAGTGAAAAAGCTGGCCTAAAGCTCAACATTCAGAAAACGAAGATCATGGCATCTGGTCCCATCACTTGATGGGAAATAGATGGGGAAACAGTGGAAACAGTGCCAGGCTTTATTTTTTGGGGCTCCAAAATCACTGCAGATGGTGATTGCAGCCATGAAATTAAAAGACGCTTACTCCTTGGAAGAAAAGTTATGACCAACCTAGGTAGCATATTCAAAAGCAGAGACATTACTTTGCCGACTAAGGTCCGTCTAATCAAGGCTATGTATGGTTTTTCCTGTGGTCATGTATGGATGTGAGAGTTGGACTGTGAAGAAAGCTGAGCGCTGAAGAATTGATGCTTTTGAACTGTGGTGTTGGAGAAGACTCTTGAGAATCCCTTGGACTGCAAGGAGATCCAACCAGTCCATTCTGAAGGAGATCAACCCTGGGATTTCTTTGGAAGAAATGATGCTGAAGCTGAAACTCCAGTACTTTGGCCACCTCATGCGAAGAGTTGACTCATTGGAAAAGACTCTGATGCTGGGAGGGATTGGGGGGCAGGAGGAGAAGGGAACGACAGAGGATGAGATAGACGTGAGTCTGAGTGAACTCCAGGAGTTGGTGATGGACAGGGAGGCCTGGTGTGCTGCGATTCATGGGGTCGCAAAGAGTCGGACACAACTGAGCGACTGAACTGAACTGATCTGAGGTCCAAGCAATGTAATGCCAAACATTAACCACTGTATGTGTGTGTGTGCTTTGTTGCTTTGGTTGTGTCTGACTTTTTGCGACCCCATGAATTGTAGCCCGCCAGGCTCCTCTGTCCATGTGATTTTTACGGCAGGAATACTGGAGTGCATTGCCATTTCCTCCTCCTGGGATCTTTCTGACCCAGGGATTGAACCTGCATCTCCTGTGTCTCCTGCATTGCAGGCAGATTCTTTACTGCTGATCCTGTTTAATCCTGTAATGATGTTTAAAGTGCAGAGTAGTGGCTTTTAAATATGAATCTTAAAACATTTACAGTATGCATGCATAAGGTACATTTTTAGAAAGCTTAAAGGAAAGGAGAGCTTTGTAGTACCAAAATTTATTCCTGAATTGAGGGCAGCTATGCTCACCACTGTACCACCAGTGCTGCTTTGCTCCTGAATTGCTAGCCTGTCTTCCTTCCACCAATATCTGAGCATCTTCCATGTGCTGGGAGGGTGACCAACCATCTCGGATTTTCCTGGACATTTTTGGTTTTAGCACTAGAAGCCCTGTGTCCGACAAACCCCCTAGTCCTTAAGTAAATAGGGACAATTGGTCAGGCACTCTACAAGGCACTGAGTATGAAGTGGTAAGCAAACAATTATAATAGCTCATAGCATATCCCAGTTATTGGGCTTCCCAGGTGGCGCTAGTAGTGGTAAAGAACCTGCATAAGGGACTTGGGTTTGATCCCTGAGTCAGGAAGATTCCCTGGAGGGGAGAGCATGACAACCCATTCCAGTATTCTTGCCTGGAGAATCCCATGGACAGAGGAGCCTGGAGGGGCCTGGACGGCTACAGTCCATGGAGTGACAAAGAGTTAGACACGACTGAAGTGACTTAATACACACATATCCCAGTTATTAGAGATAAAATGTACATGAGTGAGAGAACTCATCCTTCTGTCATATATTTTTTCATAGATAGCTCCTAAATTTTTCTTCAAATATAAGTCTCCAGATTACCAAAAGGTGATTCTGTTGTATTTGACTGTGGTAAAATGAAAACACTGAGAATTATGAAGTATTGATTAACAAAATATGAAGTTGTCTCAGTGAACCGAAGTGACCAGTTTCTTTATAAACTCAACATCTGTTCAAGACTGTTAGTGACTTGCAACCAACTTTAAATCATTCTTTTGTCTTTTCACCAGCACATAGTCTAATAGCAATTGGAAATGTCTGTATGAAGTATTACCTTATAAAGTACTTTTACTGGAATATGATAGATACACACAGTTATATCTGTGTGGCTTGGTGACTTTCACACAGTGAACACACTGAGGTAAACCATCTTAAAGCACTGGTACCATATACCATCTCATTTAACGTTCACAGCCACCCTGGAGGTAGGCAAGACAGATTTTATTTATTTATGTGAACTCTACAGGGTGAACATTAAAAAAAATATTTTATGTATTTAGCTGCGTTGAGGTCTTAGTTGTGGCACGTGGGATCTTTCGTTGCAGCCCTTGGGTTTCTCTAGTTGTGTTCTGGAGGCTTAGTTGCTCCAAGGCATGTGGGATCTTAGTTCCCAGACCAGGGATCCAACTTGTGTCCCCTGCATTGGAAGGCAGATTCTTAACCCCTGGACTACCAGGGAAGTCCCAAGACAGGTATTTTTATTTCCAGTTCACAGCTGAGCAAATTGAAGCTGAGGCAAATTAAATAGCTTTTGCAGCATCCCTCAGCTAGTAAGAGGCACAGCCTGGATTTGAACCCTGGTCTTCTGGCTCTCATTGCCAGCCTCCTGGCCTCTGTTATCTCTGGCAGAGCGACATAAAAACCACAGGAAGAATGAGGGAGGAGGCGGGAGGAGGAGATCTCACTAAATCACATTTCTGGGCGGTGGGACGCCAAGGAGGATCACTCTGTTTATTTGCTCTCAGTAAAGAAAAAATTCTGAATGTTCAGCACAACTGGACTTAACATTAAGACCTCTTTCATTAAATTGCACCATTTCCTATAAACAGTAATTTGTCCTCAAACGTTCCCAGGGTGGAATAGACACAGAACAGACACATACTGAGTCCCTCTTCGATGTGAAGACTCTCGGGGACAGTTTACAATTAACAATTCCTGTTAAGAATGCACAGGCTTTCCTTGGAGGACTTTGAAATTTGTAGGCAAGATCATAAACAAACAGCTGCCTTTTAAGAACAGTGAGAGGCCAGAAGAGAGGAAGAAATTCCCTCCAAAGAACACCACTGGGACAGCCCTTGAGAGGTGGACTAGCACGTGAGCGGGGCCTGAGAATCATTCAGCCTGAAAAGGTGGGGAAGTAGTGGTTCAGGTGACTTGAGGAGGAGAAAGCAAAGGACATTTGTTATGGAACCATGACTGTCAGTGGAGCTGGACTGAAGGAAGACAATGACTGGGTTCTCCAGCACATCTGACTGCCGTGCCTAGCTCTCGGGCTAGAGCTGTCCCTACACACCCCTCTGTTTATGCAATCTACCTTCTCCCAAGAAGCTACCGGAGGGAATTATATACCTGGCAGTTTGAGAACAAAGGTAAACGAAGGGCAGACACAGCCTGAGGTCACAGAGTGAGCTGGTAATAACATCACAGATTTCTAAAGGGACGGGTAGTCTGGTTGCAGCTGCAAACGCCTACAGGGAGGAGGTAGGCACTTGCTTGGGTTCCAGCATTCTCCCTTTAACATGCTTTTCCTGATGATAGCAGCAGATTTGGTGCACTAGTGAGTCCTTCCACACAACCTGATCTGATTTGATTCTCAGTCAACCCAAACCTACAAGGGGCTGCCTCCCAGGGACCCAAGATCACCTCCAAACAGCTAATGCCTTGGACAAACACACTTCCTACCCAGGGTTGCTAGGTCCTAAAACCGTTGCTGATTTTGGCTCTCTTTAGAAGATCGAGACATTTCTGGACTCAATTTGAGGGCACTATTACAGATAGGAATTTAAAGAACCATGCACTTGCAGGAGGTGACTATGTATGTATCTACTAGGCAGTGTGCTTTTTTAAAACAAATTATTTATTTATTTTTGGCTGTGCTGGGTCTTCATTGCTGGACGGGCTTTTCCCTAGCTGTGTTGAGCGGAGGCTCCTCTTCATTGAAGTGAGAGGTCTTCTCATCGCAGTGGCTTCTCTTGCTGCAGAGCACGGGCTCTAGGGCACAGGCTTCAGTAGTTGCAGCACATGGGCTCAGTAGTTCCGGCTCGTGGGCTCTAAAGCACAGGGTCAATAGTTGTGTCCATGGTCTTAGTTATTGCACAGCATGTGGGATCCGTCTGGCCCAGGGGTCGAACCTGTGACTTCCGCATTGGCAGGCAGATTCTTTACCACTGAGCCACGAGGGGAGCCCTGCATTTTGTTTTAAAAACAGAAACTAATATAGAACTCAGAGTTCAGTAAAGTGGTCTGTGATAAAAAGTTAACAAGTCTACGTTTGAACAGAATCAGAAACCAGATGCCAAGAACTTGTGTCTATTCTCCTAATAGAAAATAAGCTTCCTGGGAGCATGGTGGTGTCTATCTGGTTCCCTGCTGAATCTCCAGTGCCTACAACAGTTCTGCTTAGTTACTGCTTGAATTACTGAATAAGTCTGGGTGGTAGAAATGACCACATGGCCTCTTTTCCCCTCCTCACTCCTGAGGCTGGCCAGAAGTGTTCAGTTATAATAGATTGCAACGCATCCCATTATCCTCTCTGCTCCTGTTTTAAGTCAGTGGTTCGTGGGCTTTTCCATGAGAAAACTGGAGTCTTAGCAACATAAAAAAGCATGTACACACACAGATCCTCACTTACTCACTCACCCTCAGAAATGTTGCAGAGACTGGCAACACTCAAGTCACTCTGTTCATAGGTTTACATCAGATTCTAGTGCTCAGTGGGGAAAACCTGGTGGGGATTCCTGTTCACACTGGCTGCAGTGAGAGTGCCTGACTCCCACAGTGACAAAAGCTGACCAAATACCCAATAGCCAGCAGTTCTGTGCCCAACTCCTGGGCATACAGGCTCTAATTCATGCCTCATGCCAGCCAATTGCTCAAACTGATCTTGCCAGGCACAAGAATTTCTCTGCTCCCTATTTAAAAATAGTCCCCCAAATATACTTCTCATTAGATTTATTTTTATTTCACGTCATTCTGCAATTTGAGCTAGCACACACAGCACGGAATAATTAAACGTGAAGTCAGACCGTGCCTGAAAAGTTAGCCCCGTTGCTCTGAGTCATCACCCCCTCAATTCAGCTAACAGACCTTCCTCAGATGCAGGGTCCATGGGGAGGGCTGAGGCAGGAAGACAGGACTGGAGAGGCGGGGGTCAGCTTGGAGTTTCCCAATCAAACCTTTTCCCTCCCCCACCGCCCTCTCCTCTTGTTGGGACTCTCTTAAAGCAGTCACGTCTTCTATGAAAGGCAAGGCCTGTCTGGACACGAAGCTGCCACGGAAGGTCCTCCAGGCAAAGCTTCCCATAGACGGTTTGGCCAAATTCATAAATTAAGTTGAAAATTTGATCCTGCTTGCTGCCAAGCGGGGCTAATTAATTTCTGTAGAGACTGATGAACAGGAAGCACACTATTCACATTATTTCATCAACAATTAATTCACTAAGCTCAGATTCATTAGCTTCCTGGCATCCACCATCCCAAACAGTGTTGGAAGGTGTTTGTGGTGGGAACCCGGCTATTTTAAGCCTCCTGGAGAACACCTGAGGCTTAGCTGCCTCCTGGCAGGTGACTTCACCCTCCCCTGGAGAGGACTCATTAGGGATTGTTTTGCAGCCCCGGGAGGCAGGCCTGGGTGGTGCTCCATTCCTTCCTGGGATGTTCTGGAACTTTGTGGCCTCCCTGGCAGGGATAAGCCATGCTCTGGGCTTCATATTAATCGCTGCTTCACTAATGAGCTTCACAGATGCCCTAGGGTGCTCCCAGGGACCGGAAGCTGGAGGGGAAGGAGCTCCAGCTCAGGCGGATTCAGGGCTTCAGGTTAGTCTCTTTAACTCCACTTGTCCTTCCTTCTCAGATTCTCTCCAGACCAGAAGCACTGTGTTCTAGAGCCAATGTTCCCCAAGTCAGAGCCATTCATCAATCAGCAGGCACTGGAGGCAATTATGGGTGCAGTTGGGGAAGGCTTCCTGGAGGAAAGAAAGAAAGTGAAAGTCGCTAAGTCGTGTCTGACCCCATGGACTATACAGTCCACGGAATTCTCCAGGCCAGAATACTGGAGTGGGTATCCTTTTCCTTCTCCAGGGGATCTTCCCAACCCAGGGATCGAACCCAGGTTTCCTGCTTTGCGGGCAGATTCTTTACCAGCTGATCCACACAAGGGAAGCCCAAAATACTTCACATGAATGTAAGTTCCACAAAAACAGAGACCCTGTCTATTTTGTTCCCAGATATACTCAGCTTTATACCCAACTTCTAGCACAGGTCCTGACACATAGTAGCTGCTTAACAATTGTGAGAGACGGGAAGAAAGGAAGGGAAGGAGAGAGGAAAGGAAGAGGGACAGAAAGGGAAAGGTAATGATCTAAGCTGAAAACTGAGATGACTCTGAGCTACTCACAGGTAGGAGAAATGGGTGAGATGGCAGTCAAAGGCACGTTGTACAGTTGTACAGGCTGTGCACTGCACATTTTGGGGCACAGTTCAGATCTGTGTACTCAGATCTAGAATTATGCAGTATGCAGCCTGCATTGCTACAGACAGCAGTCCTAGCAACAGAGGGATAGAGTGTTTTGGGTCGACGGTGCAACATGTGCAAAGACTTGGAAGTAAACAAGGAAGACGAGGCGTGTTGAGTAACTAAAGAAAGTCACATTAGCTAGAAATCTCCTTCAAGGTGGACACTGTATTTTCTGCTTCTCAGTGTCTTCCATAGCGTATCTCACACAACAGTGGCAGGTGAGGAATGGTCCCTGAATTTAAGTAACCCTCGCCTTTCCTGTTAGTATAGGTAGAGGGCACCCAGGACTCCATACTGACGTCAAGCCCTGTGGCCTTGCCCAGTGCCATAAGCAAGCTGCTCTCTCTTTCGGGGACCCCAGAGGTGAGACACTTCCAGGCATTGTGCTATGGCCCTAGCAGGAGACAGAGGTCTTCCAGTGGTTCCAACTGTCCCCATTTTCTTCTTAGAACTGGGAAACTTTTAGGTAATTGCTTGAGTTTATTTTCATTGTACTATCTCAGAATGTTAGAGCCATAAAGAACTGTAGAAATTGTTTTGTCCAGTCCCCACTTTACTCTTGAGGAGACTGTGACTGGGAGAGTGAAATAAAACCACGCAGGGCCACCCAGTTACTTGGCAAAGGGGCCAGGGCTTCACCCTTGTCCTCTGGAAGTTCCTGCATTTCAAAAGCCAGCATTCCTCCCCCTCAGTGCCTGCCTGACAGCAGGTGAGGTGTGCTCAGTGGTCCCGGCCAGCTTTGAGTCTAAGCCAAAGTGATGAGCCCTAAGTGGTGCTGTGTGGCTCCGTCCTTGCCGTGGGGCTCCCTAGAACCTTATCCTGCAAGCTTCTGGACCTCAGAGAGTGTATGGAATGCAGATTGGCCAGATGGGCATTGTGGGAAAAAATATGAAAATGTTTGGGGAGGGCCACTTCCAACAACCCCAACCCTCCCAAGGAACCTGCAAGGTGTCTGCATTGGATAGGAACTTTGCCTGCAACCCTGGTTAGGTGACAGTGGGCATCCTCATTCAGGCTGAGGAGGAGTCATAAGAAGCCCTGCAAGGACATACTCCCACAAGCCAGCCACAGGCGTGCACACAGGAAGATGATCAGATCAGTTCACCTGGCCAGGCTCCACCCTTGTGACAAGCAACAGCTGAGGAGAATTCTGGCTCTCCTTTTTAGCAGTGGTCATATACATGATGGGGCTTCTCAGGTGACTCAGCGGTAAAGAATCCACCTGCCAATGCAGGAGACATGGGTTCGATCCCCTGTCCCGGAAGATCCCCTAGAGAAAGAAATGGTAACCCACTCCAATATTCTTGCCTAGGAAATCTCATGGACAGAGGAGCCTGGTGGGCTATCGTCCATAGGGTTGCAAAAGAGTTGGATGCTACTTAGGTCCTGAACAAAAACAACAACATACACATGACATCCTCTCTGTTCGTGAATTTCCCTTTCAGTCTCTCATAGTACACTATGGCTAATCAGGCATGGGCCCACAGGGCAGGCAAGTCAGAGTACTTAAAGCCACCCTCTTTAGAAGGCTTGACTTGCTGGGACCCTGTGTCCTTGGGAGAAAGCACTCCCATGTCATCCCAGGGAAAAGAGCCCCAGAAGTGCATCACTACTTCCCCATTCCCCCTGGGTGCGCTTAGAAGCAGGACTTTACTGAGGCTCCAGTACTGGAACATTTTGCAAAAAAAAAAAAAGTTCACTATTGCTCTCTCACCACTACAAACAGGAACAGAGGTTGTGTTTCAAAGTTGAAATTCTTCACTTAAGGAAGGTTGAATAGGGTTTCCCCAGTGGCCTAGTGGTCGGGAGTCTCTCTGCCAGTGCAGGGGCCATGGGTTTGATCCCTGGTCCAGGAAGATCCCACACGCCGAGGCATGACTAAGCCGGTATGCCACAACTACTGAAGCCCACACGCTCTAGAGCCTTTGCTTCACAAGAGAAGTCTCTGCAATGAGAAACCTGTGCACCGCAATTAGAGAGTAGCACCCTCCCCCCGACACTGCCACAGCTAGAGAAAGCCTGTGTGCCGAAACAGACCCAGCTCAGTGAAAAACAAATAAATTAATTTTTTTAAAAAAAGTTGAACAAGCCAAAAATGGGACACTTAGCTTTTAGGGTAACAAGGCCCTTCTTTACCAACTCATAAAAATGGGTGAAGTCTGCATTCATGCTAAAAGCTGTGCCAGGGTGCCAAGCAAATGCCAGCAAACTTTAAGAAATTTCTGTCTGACCGAGAAAGTAGCAAAACCTTGTGGGAGGAGTAGAAGAGATCCTGGACACCATGAACGTCTTCTAGTTGGAAGGGGTAAAAGTTGGAGGGAAGGAGAAGAGACCCAGGGCTAGGGCTTGAGGTTTAGAAGCGGCACGAAGCCAGAGGCTTGGAAGAGTGGGAGGAGATAGGGGGAGGGTACGTTTGAAAGAGCAGATGTCCAGCCAGCAGCCCCCAGAGGCACATCAGGCAAATGTGAAGGCTGCTGTGCTGGAAGGTCCGGTGCAAAGGCGGCGTCATTCAGCCCCGGCCCCTGGAGGCCCAGAGGTCTTCTGGGAGCAGGGCCCAGGGTTACAGTCCAAGGAGAGGGTTGGCAGGAGAGGAAAGCTGTTTATGCACCAATCCAGGGCCCTGCATGGAGAATCCAGATGCCAGGATCTCTGCTCTCTCTCCATTTACTTAGGTCCCTGGGCCACTGAATGTTTCCCAGTTACAAGATCAAAGAGAAAACCAAATCAAATAGCAGCATTAAAACCAAGCCAGGCAGGAGGAGGATCGAGAAACTTTGAACCTCCGGTTTTGATTTTTGACTTGTGGGCGATGAGGAAACAGATCTGAAGAAAAGTCTGGTTGTACAAGGATGAAATACCCAAAGAGGAGGAGATGCCATAAAATAAGGATAATGATATAATAATAGTAGCAGCAACTAACATTTATTGAACAGCCACTAAATGCCAGATGCAAACTTCTAAATGCTTTAATCCTTACCAAAAAATTCAGGCTTATTATTATATATATATATATATCATTATTATTACTACCCCCCCCATTTTAATAAATATGGAAACGGAGGCTCCGAGAGATTCAGGAACTTACACAAGGTATGAGAGCAAGATCACACTTCTGAGAAATATTTACTGCAAAAAAAAATACATTTTATGCAGTATCCGCTTTATGCTCTCTATAAAATTCAGGAATGCTTTCAAGACACAAAACCTGAGTTAAGATGAAAGAAAAAAATAGGAAGGAAGCCGGATGACATAATGATAAAATGATGTGAATCTGACATGTTATGGTGGAATTTGAAGCCTTAGAAGCCATAAAGAGCAGAATTTATACTGGAGAAAATGAACGTGGAATCCGTTTCTTTATCTGTTGAGGGCATGGAGGGGAGGAGGGGTGACAGGGAATGGTGTTTAGGTTGAGAATCATGAGATGTCCAGGCCCAGGACTCGGTTCTTTCATTGGAAACATTGACGCATTTTCATCCGTCTGGAAAGATCTGGATTTGATCCCACCCAAGGAAAGAGGATCAAACCAGATGACTTCTTTGTTTGCTTTCCAGCTCTTCCATTCTGTGAGTTTTTCTTCTATCGACAAGCATAAATGGGTCCTACCAAAAGTTAGGTTTTTTGATAGTGACTTGGGGTGGGGGTGGTGAGGCTCTTAGATCTATTTACTTTTCTCCTATTAAAAAAATTCCAGTTTCTTCTCTGGGGCCCACACCTCCCCCACTCTGAGCGTCTGAACTTTGGGTGGGTCTCCTTCCTTGCTTCCAGCTCTTGGAGATGGCACTGGTAGCCTTCTGCTCCCTTTTCACAGTGGGATTTCAAGCTGAGCTTTAGCAGCTGCCTTCTGACCCCAAGGGGAGATACTGTGTGAGAACAACATCAACACTCTGGAAGAACAGAGCTGTGTGGAGTACTAGTAATATCGGTTGGCCCCTGCATTAAGTTGTGCCTGACACTTAGCACTACGCCAGGACTATCCAGTAACATCAGCCAATAAATTCTCTTTTTGCTTAAGCCAACTTGAGCGGGGCTTTCTATCACTTGTAACCAAAAGATTTCCAACTGATTCGATTGAGCAGAATAAATCAATAATAAGAGTCTAAAGGCAAGCTTACTTCTCTGAGGAACTGTGGCTGCTGGATGTAGCATTAATATTAATATTAGCTCATGAAAACATTCTATCTTAAGATACTTTTCAAGAACATCCAACAGAAGGAAAATCAATGAGCTATCCATAAAGGTCATATACATAAACACGACTTCATTCATGTGTGATTTTGGCATTTTAAGTGCCCTGAGGGCTCCCTTCATAACCTTTGACCCTCAGGGTCTCAAAAACCAAATGAAATAAGAAATGGAACAAATTGAAGGTGACATGACTTGTTTCTCTACCCTGATGCCAAGTCTACCCAGTTTGAAGACAAATCTGTTGTTTTCCAAATCGGTAGAAATGCTCCATCTCCCATTAGACATTCTATGGGCTTGTGTTAGAAAGAAAGGTAAAAAGAAGACAGTCTCGTTTGTCCATCTAACACCCTCCCCTGACTCTGTTCCCATGTTCTGGACATATTGCCTCCTTCCATTCTCTTAAGTTTGCTATGATTTTTCCTGCTTTTTCCTTCACATATGTTTTCCTTCATAGCACCTACTGTTGTTGGCCATAAAATGCTTCTTGATATTCATTGAATGTCAGATTCTTTCTCAGTGAAGGTCTGCACGCAGTGGCTGCATAGGTTTTAGCCTCTATACAAAGGGCAGCCAAACAAGAAAGCAGTACTTTTTGAATAAGTGAAGGACTATTGTATGAATGACTGCTTGTTGTATTTTGGGGGTTAAAAGAGGTGAAGGAGTGAGTTTTTTCATGCATTACTTTTGATTGACGCTTTTTTCTTTCTCTAAGGCTTTTTCTTTAATAAAAGGTTGATTTTGTCAACCGATTTAGAGCTTTGATTTCATCAGAGGAGGGGAGAGGAGGTGAGGATGCTCAGAACCCAAGGGACGGAGGAAGGTGGGACTTGGTGCTGCCTAGAAACTGGTTCTGTGGGTTGATTCCACTTCTGAAAGGGAATCTAAACAGCTGGTGCCAGGAGTCAACACAGCTGGTGGGTGGTTCAAATTCTGATTTAGAGTAAAAGGACATTAATACATCTATCCTGCTCAGAATTTCCCAATTGGTCATTATCTGGAGACCTCGGAGAGCTACGAAGGGAGTGGAATGTGAAGCAAACATACACCAGCTTTCTTTAAAAAAAAAAAAAAAAAAAAACACGAATGATGCCTCATCCAGTGGGGGAATATTATGTATCCATTAAAATAGTTTATGTGAAACATGATTATGCTATAGCATGAAGTCTAAAAACAAAAATAAGAAAACAGAAAAGGAAGCAGGACTCAGTGTTGCAGCTACAGAACAATAACGACTGGGCTGATAAATACACCCAGCCTGGCAAGGCCTGGCTTGCCTCCCCAGCAGCATCTCTTATCAACCCTCCTCCCAGAGGCCCCTGCCCTCTGCCCTCCAGCTATCCTGAACCCACATTTCACTCATGCCTTCCTCCCATCACCATCCCTCCCCTTGCCTGGACACCTCCCTTTGACTCTCCAGGTCTCAAATGTCTCTTCCTCTGGAAACCCTTTCCTAAACCCAGAGTCTGACTGAGGAAGAGTGCCGAGGTCAAGCCCCTCCAGTGTATACTTCTGGGTCATCACACTCACAGGGTCTCTCTCCATAGGCTGTGAGTTCTGTGAGGATGAATGGGCCATTCTTGTCCCATGCTTAGCACTCAGCACAGTGCCAGGCACAGGGTCTCAAGAACTATGTTGACTATAAACCTTAAGGAAATAGGCCAAAATGTTGCCAGTGGTTGCCTCTAAAGTAAGGCAACTCATGCTCATTTGTTTTCTTTCTTTCTACTCTTTTTTTTTTTTTTTACAGTTTTCTATAATAAGCGTGGGGCTTCCCAGATGGCGCTAGTGGTAAAGAACCCCGCCTGCCAGTGCAGGAGACGCAAGAAACAAGGGTTCGATCCCTGGGTTTGGAAAATCCCCTGGAGGAGGGCATGGCAACCCACTCCAGTATTCTTGCCTGGAGAATCCCATGGACAGAGGAGCCTGGTGGGATACAGTCCATAAAGTTGCAAAGAGTCGGACACGAATGAAGCTACTTAGCACACATACCCACACACATAATAGGCATGGCTTACATTTATGATAGGAAAACAATAGTAACCTTTTCTGTTGTTGTTGCCTGGCATGTGGGGTCTAGTTCCCCAACCAAGGATCTAACCTGGGGCCCCTGCATTGGGAGCACTGAGTCTTAACCACTGGACCACCAGGGACGTCCCAATAGCACGCCTTTAACTGTAAAATATCTCAAGAAGGCCTGAACTGCAGCAATACCAACACTGTTTTCTGTTTTCATAGGAGAACGGTGGAACTTCATCTACATTTTTTTGGTCTTTAAGGCAAAACATACAAATCCAGGAGGAGTGTCCTGTGGCCAGCAGTCTATGCAGGGCTCACTTCTGACATTCTCCCAGCCAAGCTTCCTATCCTGGCCACCTCACCCTGCCTGGGACAGGCTTTTTTGACTCTGTTTCCAGCAACAGAACAGGCATTAGTCTTAGCAACACCTTGCTGAATGCCTTGATACCAGTTTTAGGAATAAAATGAACTTTGATTGATGCAAAGTACGATATGTTTTGTGCCAGTCTTCTAGAAATTTGGGAAGGCATGCCAGGGAAAGTTTCCCTCTGCCTTAGAAACAATAGCACAATTGGTAGGTGTGTGAAGGTAAAGTTATACTCTAATCTAGAGGTAAGATTTGAAGCACCCTCAGGACTTCACTGGCAGTCTGATCTAGTGGTTAAGACTCTGTGCTTTCGATACAGGAGGCAAAGTTTCATTTCTGGTCAGGGAACTGAGATCCACATATTGTGTAGTGCAGCCAAAAGAGAAAAAGAGCAATCTTAATCTTCTAGCAATGATTAATTACAAAAACAAGCAAAAAAAAAGAAAAAGGAAAATGATAAAGAGAATGCTCATTTGCACACGCTAGCAAGTTCACAAGGGCCAGGCTGTCCCATTCATGCCCTGGAAACCCCCAAGAACATGGCAGAGCCTCCCTCGGGGTCTGTTTTTGGGGACTTTGGATACAATTCTAATGAGCACAGTCTGGGCCTGTAAAGAATCTCAGATCATCACGTCCTAGGGGTGTTTTCCACAGGGGCACACTGCCTGCCACTGCAAAGTCACCCAGTACTTGGCTATAATAGCACAAAATAAAGGACAAGACACCAGCACTAGAAGCAGCCTTTAAAGAGCATCTAGTGACATCCACCCCTCCTTTTACAGAGAAAGAAGCACAATCAGAGAGGTTAACAAGTCTGCTCCAAGTCACACAGCAATGAAAGTAACCCTGTGATATAAAATTAACAAAGAGGATGCTCCCAGCCTCCTGGCTCCCCGAGCAAAGGTAGCTGTAATTTAGGGTCAGCATGACCAAATGAGATCGAGGCAGGCAGGGGAGTGAGGGGAGTGAGCCTTATATTTCAGGGTGCTTCCTAACAAAAATTCTTTTTATAATTTTTAATTGGTTCTGAAGAGTGATTATCCTCAGTTATCTGAAATACTGATTTCTAGGCTATGTCCCAGTATTGCCAGACAGATAAAGAACTCCTTAAATGGTTACTTACTTTTTTCTCTCTATTATTGCTAAATGAATTCAGTACCCCCACCCCCACCCCCACAACACACACTGAGATTTCCAGGGGATTCCACTGGGCAGACTGGGTACTTTATGAGGGCAGGGTCCAACTTGCCCATTGTTGTACAGTGCCTGCAGCTGCGCTTTTTCTGGATGATTGAATAAATGAATGAACAAATGAGTGAATATTCAAGATTCAGTAGTCAAGCTGTCCTATTTAACTTTTGATGTAGCACACCCATGTCTTGAGGCCAATTCTTAAAATCCATATTGTAGATGCATTTGGTATGACAGGAAATAATTAAAACACACCATAAGCATTGAGGGAATGCTTGTCAACGCTCATTTCTATAACCGACAAACAATGTGGAAACTGCATTTTCCCCTGTAAACCAGGGTGTGCTGACATGTGGGGAAAAAAAAAACTCACCTTCAACACAATATGTAAAACCTAGTTGGGAAGAAAGAAATCACAGAAAGTAGTGACTCTCTGTATTTTTGATTCAAGATTTACACACATGTAGTTTTATATTTGGGCTTCCCTGGTGGCTCAGAGGTTAAAGCGTCTGCCTGGAATGTGGGAGACCTGGGTTTGATCCCTGGGTCGGGAGGATCCCCTGGAGAAGGAAATGGCAACCCACTCCAGTACTCTTGCCTGGAGAATCCCATGGAGGGAGGAGCCTGGTAGGCTACAGTCCATGGGGTCGCAAAGAGTCGGACACGACTGAGCAATAACGAAGGAAGGAAGTTTTGTATTTGGGCTTCCCTGGTGGCTCAGACAATAAAGAATCTGCCTGCTAATGCAGGAGACTGGGGTTTGCTCCCTGGGTGGGGAAGATTCCCTGGAAAAAGGAGTTTGGTGGGCTAGGTCCATGGGGTCTCAAAGAGTCGGACATAACTGAGCAACTAAGTACACACACAGTTTCGTATTTTTTTTTTTTTTGCAAACTTACCTTTTCTTCCCTGGGTAGCTGTCAAAAACATTTTCCCATTCAGTTCTCTTATTTAGCACCTCCTAAAAATAAAACCTATTATTTCTTTTAATGAGCAAAATTTGGGGATCCCCTCCTTCTACTCATCTTCATATTCTCTGAAACTACAAATTAAATCAGGATGCACCTCAGGTCTAGACTCTCGCAGGTGTCATTTGAATCACAGATTTAAGCTGTTTACATCCCACATCATTTTATTTATCCTTCAACATCAGGGCTCTGTTTAATTAAAAAATTCTCTTTGGTCCTCCTGCCGAGATTGTGCCATCTCCGTGCGAGGCACAGAGGTGGTTTTGCTCGAAATTCCATCTCTGCCTCTGTCTGCTCTGACAGAACACTTCTGGCCGCCCAAATCCTGAGCTTGCTTTCCTTGAGTATCGGGAGTCTTGAAAACCACAGGCGATTGCCAACGACGTCTCCCTTTTACAAGCTGTTCTCCAAAGGCTAACGCTGATCTTCCCCAGACGCTAAATCATAACCTTCGTGTTTTTCGTATTTCACATTCTAGCCGCAATTTCAACATCCCATCCCCGTGACATTAGGGAATGATAAATCAGCGGGCGGGACAGCTCCCCTGTACAGACTGGTACGGGCGGACCGGCTCTGCCAACGCCCTCACTCCGGCCAGATGTCGGAGCCCCGCGGGGTTAACCCTTTCCCATAGCTCAGCTCCGCCTGGCCAACCGGAAACTTCCCCAGGCAGCTGTATTTAACAACTAACACAGGTTTTGTTTCTCCTCTTTTTAAACGTTCCTCCTTTTTGTCTTTTCCCTCCTTTCCTTGCCTTGCCAAGCCCAATAGAGACAAATAAAAATGCTATCGAACCACGTCTGATGTAAATGTTTATTTTTTCTTAAATCAGTCTGTATTAAAACCACTTTGCCCTGTCCTCTTCAATGATTAGTATTAGAGGAAAATAAGGGTGGAAAGACTTTTTTTAAAAGTGAAGAAATACTTAATCCTAATGTTTTGTTGCTGTTGTTATCTTTTAAAAGTAGCTTTATTGAAGCATAATTTACATTCCATTTTCAAAATGGAATTCATCCATTTTGCCAGGACCATGCAGTGGTTGGGTTTCCCCCGTGGCTCAGGGGTAAAAAACCCGCTTGCAGTGCAGGAGAGTGGCAGAAGCCATGGGTTTGATCCCTGGGTCGGGAAGATCCCCTGGAGAAGGAATTGGCAACCCACTCCAGTATTCTTGCCTGGAGAATCCCATGGACAGAGGAGCCTGGTGACTAAGCAACATGCAGTGGTTTGGGGTATATTTATAGAATTGTACAACTGTAGCTGTAATCTAATTTTAGAACATTTCTATTTCACCCCCCCCCCCCAAAAAAAAACCTGTTAGTGCCCATTTGCAGTTACTTCTGTACTGACCCCTGCCAGACCCAGGTAACTGTTAATTTACCTTCTGTCTCTATAGATTGCCTTTCCTAGGTATTTCTTGCAAGTGGAATTATACAATAGGTGGTCTTTTTTGTGTGGCTTCTTTCACTTAGCCTAATGCTTTTGAAATTCAGAGCTAATGGCTTTTATAAGAAGGCGGAGCCATTTGAAATGGTCAGACTGTCCCAGGTACTATAGAATCTAATATGCACACGCTAAGTGTGCACTCAGAGTACATGCTGTGTAGACGTGTTGCATGAAATAAGGTGAGAGATTCACTCCTCTGTTTAGCTTTAAGTTCTAAGGTATGGTGGTTGGTGGGGGGTGGGGGGTGGTACTGTCAGTCATGGGCCACGTGCAAAGACAGAGCATTTCAATTAGTAGTTGGTATTGGTTTTGTTTTAGAGAGAGTAAAATCCAAACCATTCAATTCACCTGTTATTTAAATAACAGATCAAGGCCAGATAACTTTATTAAGAACTGGAGCTTTAAAACTCTCCCCTTTTCATATCATCTAATAAGATTAAGAAGAGGTGGCAAGAATACACAGAAGAACTATACAAAAAAGATATTCATGATCTAGATAACCATGATGGCGTGATCACTCACCTAGAGGCAGATATCCTGGAATGCGAAGTCAAGTGGGTCTCAGGAAGCATCACTATGAACAAAGCTAGTGGAGTTGATGGAATTCCAGTTAAGCTATTTCAAATCCTAAAAGATGATGTTAAAGTGTTGCACTCTATGCCAGCAAATTTGGAAAACTCTGCAGTGGCCACAGGACTGGAAAAGGTCAATTTTCATTCTGGTCCCAAAGAAAGGCAACTCCAAATGTTCAAACTACTGCGCAGTTGCACTCATCTCACATGCTAGCAAAGTAATGCTCAAAATTCTCCAAGCTGGGCTTCAACAGTACATGAACTGTGAACTTCCAGATGTTCAAGTTGGATTTAGAAAAGGCAGAGGAACCAGAGATCAAATTGCCAACATCTGCTGGATGATCGAAAAAGCAAGAGAGTTCCAGAAAAACATCTATTTCTGCTTTATTGACTATGCCAAAGCCTTTGACTGTGTGGATCACAACAAATTCTGGAAAATTCTTAGAAATGGGAATACCAGAACACCATACCTGCCTCCTGAGAAATCTGAATGCAGGTCAAGAAGCAACAGTTAGAGATGGACATGGAACAACAGACTGGTTCCAAATCAGGAAAGGAGTACCTCAAGGCTGTATATTGTCACCCTGCTTATTTAACTTATATGCAAAGTACATCATGAGAAATGCCAGGCTGGATGAAGCACAAGCTGGAATCAAGATTGCTGGGAGAAATATCAATAACCTCAGATATGCAAATGACACCATCCTTATGGCAGAAAGCGAAGAAGAGCTAAAGAGCCTCTTGATGAAAGTGAAAGAGGAGAGTGAAAAAGTTGGCTTAAACCTCAACATTCAGAAAACGAAGATCATGGCATCTGGTCCCATCACTTCATGACAAATAGATGGGGAAACAATGGAAACAGTGACAGACTTTATTTTCCTGGGCTCCAAAATCCCTGCAGATGGTGACTGCAACCATGAAATTAAAAGACGCTTGCTCCTTGGAAGAAATGCTATGACCAACCTAGATAGTATATTAAAAAGCAGAGATATTACTTTGCTGACAGAGGTCTGTCTAGTGAAAGCTATGGCTTTTCTAGTAGCCATGTATGGATGTGAGAGTTTATAAAGGAAGGTGAGTGCCGAAGAATTGATGCTTTTGAACTGTGATGTTGGAGAAGACTCTTGAGAGTCCCTTGGACTGCAAGGAGATTGAACCCGTCAACTCTAAAGGAAATCAGTCCTGAATATTCATTGGAATGCTGAAGCTGAAACTCCAATACTTTGGCCAACTGATGCGAAGAACTGACTCATTGGAAGAGACCCTGATGCTGGGAAAGATTGAAGGTGGAGAAGGGGACGACAGAGGATGAGATGGTTGGATGGCTTCACCGACTCAGTGGACATGTATCTGAGTAAGCTCCAGGAGTTGGTGATGTACATGGAAGCCTGGCATGCCACAGTCCATGGGATCACAAAGAGCCGAACATGACTGAGTGACTTAATTGAACTGAATAAGATTATATATATTACGGCACTTTGCATAGTGAAATGATATACTCGCAGGGAAAGTATTTTTTATGCTAACTAATATATATCGTTTAAGGAGTAAGAAAGAGGAAGTAACACAGAAGAGGAGGTCGAAGCCAAGCAAAATGAAGAGAGGAGTGAAAAAGAGGTTGAGGTTATTTGTGGGGCCATGAAAGGGGGTAACCTGTCTCTACCTGACCCAGTTATATTCTCGGCAGTTAGTGATGACTTTGCAGCTTTTTGACTGCTCTTTCAAATTTTCATCATTGAATATTTGCAACAGCTGCCCTGACAAGGAACCCTTTGCCCACCTAACAGTTATGGCCAGCGTGTTGATTCACAGCCGTGGCTGCACATCAGAAGACCCTTTGGAGCTTTTAAAAAATTGTTTGTTTATTTGGCTGCTCTGTGTCTTCGTTGCTGTGTGTGGGCTTTCTCTAGTATCAGAGAGCTGGGGCTACTCTCTTGTTGCAGTGTGTGGGCTTTTCACTGGGGTGACTTCTCCTGTTGTGGAGCACGGGCTCCAGGGCACACAGGCTTCAGTAGTTGCGGTACATGGGCTTAGTTGCTCTGCATGTGGGATCTTCCTGTATCAGAGATCCAACCCGTGTCCCTGACATTGGTAGGAAGATCTTTACCACTGGACCAACAGGAAAGTTCCTCTGGGGAGCTTTTAAACTCTACTCATGCCCAGGTTGGATCCTAAATCAATTACATCAAAGTCTCTGGAGGTAGGGCCTGGGCGTATTTTTGAAAAGCTTCTCCAGGTGATTCAGTTTAGGGCCAGGCTAGAGAATCAGTGGGCTACACAGAGCAGTGCCTGTCAAATTTATATGCTTATAAATTATGTATGAGCTTTGTTATACTGAAGACTCTGATTCAACGGATCTGAAAAGGTGGCCTGAGACCTTTAGAACAAGCTCACAGGTAATACTGATGCTGCTGCTCCTCAGCCGCACACTGACTGGTGAAGAGCTAGAGAAAAATCCAAGATTTTTTGCATGCACGGGATGTTCCATCATCTGTCTCTGTTCTGGACTAGCAGCGTTAGCATTACCTGAGAACTGACTAGAAATGCAAATCCTTGGGCCTTACCTTAGATTCATTAAATCAGAAATTCTGGGGGCAGAACCTAGCAACAAATTGTTTTAATATGCTTTACAAAGGCCTGTATACTCAAAGCTATGGTTTTACCAGTAGTCATGTATGGACCATAAAGAAGGGTGAGTGCCAAAGAGTTAATGCTTTCGAATTGAGGTGCTGGAGAAGACTCTTAAGAATCCCTTGGGCAGCAAGGAGATCATGGGAAGGACTGATACTGAAGCTGAAGCTCCAGTATGTTGGCCACCTGATATAAAGAGCTGACTCTTTGGAAAAGACCCTGATGCTGGGAAAGATTGAGGGCAGGAGGAGAAGGGGACAACAGAGGATGAGATGGTTGGATGGCATCACCGACTTGATGGACATGAGTTTGAGTAAGCTCCAGGAGCTGGTGAGGGACAGGGAAGCGGGCATGCTGTAGTCCATGGGGTCAGAAAGAATCAGACACGACTTAGTGACTAAGCAACAGTGATAATCATTTTATAATTCTGTGTTAGTAAATCAACCATTGTATACGTATATTCCCTCCCTCTTGGACCTCTTGGACCTCTCTCTCATTCTACCCTCTATTCCACCCCTCTAGGTCATCACATACCACTGATCTGCGCTTCTTGTGCTTTACAGCAACTTCTCACTAGCTAGCTATTTCACACATGGTAGTGCATATATGTCTATCCCAGTCTCCCAGGTCTTCCCACTCTCCCCTTCTCCCCACCCCTGCCCCGTGTCCACACGCCCAATTTCTTCACCTGCTTCTCTGTTCTTGCCTTGGAAATAGGTTCATCTGTACCATTTTGTCTAGATTCAAGAGCAGTAATTTTAGATCAAGCATAATAACATGTGCCATCTATATTTTATTTCAGGACTGGGGGCACATGTAAAGTTAATTATGATGGTCTCTAGTAGAAACCTTGTGAATTAGAAGCACTACTTTGTTTAGTTTCAAAGTATGCACAAATGTGGAAGGCTCCAGGTGGTGGCTTCACGGCGGGAGGAGGGACCTGGGAGCCTGGCAAGTGTCCTAGCTCTGCCACTGACCAGGTTTCAGGGCCCCCTGGCCTTCCCAGGAGGCTCAGTGGTAAAGAATCCACCTGTCAAGCAGGAGATGTGGCTTCTATCCCTGGTTTGGGAAGATTCCCCTGGAGGGGGAAATGGCAACCCACTCCAGTATTCTTGCCTGGAGAATTCCATGGACAGAGGAGCCGGGCGGGCCCCAGTCCATGGGGTCACAAAGAGTCGGACATGACTGAATGACTAAGCACAGCACTCATAAGCACAGCACTCATACATAGGGCTCCCTGTCACTCGTGCTTATCTGCAAAGGAAGATGCAGTCTCAGATTATTAGCTCTAGAGATCTGTTCTAGCTCTAGTTGTTAAACTGTAAGTTAGGACTCCAGATGCTCTTTAAACTGAAGGGAAAGCCTGACTTCAGAGATGTTTTCTCCATTAAAAAAAAAAAAAAAACCTTTCCATTTTACAGAAAGGGTTAAGTATCTAATATGCCCTAAAGCATCAAGGGCTTGTCTCGGCATCCCTTCCTCCTTACCCCTGATGAATTGCCTGACACTTCCCTGATCTTGCAGCTCTTTTCTTTAGAAAATAACATTTGGTTCCTGTCATGGCAGAAGCCTGGGCTTTGCTGATTTAAGGCAATAAAGGAATGTGACAGAAAATTTAAATGCTCTCATATCTATAAAAGTATGAAATACAAATGTTAATATAAAACACTCTACATTGCCTCGTTATGTACAATAGAGTTATCTCTAATTGTGAGCGGTTCAGTTACTATTTGTTCATACCTAATTCTCTTAAGGAAGTGCATAACTTGGATGGAGTTACAGTTTTCTACACTTTTAGGCCGTATTAACTCAACTGTCACCTTGAGGTTCAGTTGTTCAGTCACTCAGTCCTGTCTGACTCTTTGCGACCCTGTAGTCTGCAGCACTCCAGGCTCCTCTGTCCTTGGGATTCTCCAGGGTTCTTTTTATCAGTAGTTCAATAGGTTTAGCAGGCAATGACCAGAGTCCCCTGTCTGTCTTCAATTGCTTTCTTTGCTAAACTAGGAATTTCACATCTTCCTTCCTTCATGAATTCAGTGAATATTCATGGGATGACTTCTGCATGGTAGACTCTGTGCCAGAACCTGGAGTCATTGGCCCGTCCCTGGTCAGGAAACTAGATCCCACAACTAAAGACCCTGCATGCCACAGTGAAGACTGAACATCTTACGTACCAAAACTAAGACCCTGCGTAGCCAAATAAAATTACAAACAAAAACAGTGAAAGTTCAGCCTAGTAACTGAATTTTTGACAGATCCCATTAACTCTTATACTTTCCCTAGTAGGTTTCTCTCCCATCCCAAAGGCAGCTATTCCAAATGTCTCCCAATTCCTACTCAAACTCCGTCCTACTTTCTTATCAGATATTTTCCATCACCTTCCTAGGGCAAACAGAGGCCATGAATGCAATTCTTTTGGCTTTCCTTTCCTCTGCAGACATACTCAGTCACCATAACTTCACTCATTCTCATCTAGAGCTACCCATTTATTTTTTCTGCCCTTGTTTAAGCCCCAGCTCAAATATCACTTCCTGTTTAATACCATAAGAATAATGGGAAGGGGGTTCATGTTTGGGAACACATGTACACCCGTGGTGGATTCATGTCAATGTATGGCAAAACCAATACAGTATTGTAAAGTAAAATAAAGTAAAAAAAAAAAAAAAAAAAGAATAATCACAATACCATCACTAACAGGTAAAAATCTGGTCCTGGGCTGAGCATTGAACAGGATTTATCTCAGTTTCATCCTCACAGAAAACTATGAGGAGGGCATCATGTCCATTTGGTAGACAAGAAATGAAAACTTAGGTTCAGTAACTTGCCTTGCTTTGTGTGCATGCTCAGTCTTGTCCAGCTCTTTGCAACGCCGTGGACTGTAGCCCACTGGCCCAAATTCTGTCCCCGGAATTTTCCCAGCAAGGATACTAGAGTGGGTTGCCATTTCCTACTCCAGGGAATCTTCCCAACCCAGGAATTGAACCCACGTCTCCTGCATTGGCAGGTGGATTATTTACTACCGAGCCACCCGGGAAGCCCAGGTTAAGTAATTTACCCAGCATTAGACGAGGGTGGAGATGGGTTTCAAGCCTGGATCTGCCTGGAACTCAGAGTCCTGCTTCCAAGCAGGGGATGCAGTCTCCGGGGGCTCCCCCAGCCCTGTCATTTGTCTCCACCCTGTGCACACACATCCTCTCCCCACACCTGCTAATGCCGTCTGTCTCCTGTCTGTTTTCCCCACTGAACTGGGAGCACCCAGGGGGGAGAGACTCTATCGGATTCATAATATCCTCCCCATTCTGCCATTCCTGTTGCATGGAGGCCACCAGTGGAGTTTTACTGACTGAAGGGATGAGGTCTGACCCAGCAGAAAGCAGGGCTGTACCAGAGACTGGTCTCCAGCAGAGTGGTTAGTCTGCTATGAGGTGAGCAGTGGCAGGTATGGGGTTTGCTGTGCTGTGCTGTGCTTAGTCGTTCAGTCATTTCCAGATCTTTGCGACCCCATGAGTGGAGTGGGTTGTCATGCCCTCCTCCAGGGAATCTTCCCAACGCAGGGATCAAACCCAGGTCTCCCTCACTGCAGGTGGATTCTTTACTGAGCCGACAGGGAAGCCCAGTATGGGGTTTACCTCCCTGCATTATTTACCGTTTATTCAACAAATGTTTCTTGTGTGTCTTCTGTGTGTCAGGCACTGTTTTAGTTGCTGGAAACACAGTGGGTGAGCCAAGCAGACAAAAAAATTCCCACCCTCAGGAAGCTGATATTCTAGCAGCGCAGGCAAATGAGTTTGCCAGGCACTTTGCCCACATTTCCAGTCCCCACTTCTTTCCCAACCCTAGGTTGGGGTGCTTATTAGGTGATTCCTTGTCAGACATTCTCAGATCTCCTAAGAGTTACATCTCCTGTACTTACTGCTCAGGCTAAACAGCTGTGTGCACTCAGTCGCTCAGTCTTGTCCAACTCTCGTGACCCCATGGACTGTAGCCCACCAGGCTCCTCTGTCCATGGGATTTTCCAGGCAAGAATACTGGAGTGGGTTGCCATTCCCTTCTCCAGAGGATCTTCCTGCCCCAAGGATCGAACCCTTGTCTCCTGTGTCTCCTGCATTGGCAGGCAGATTCTTTACCACTGAGCCACTGTGGAAGCCCAAACAGCTGAAGAACCACAGATAAGGGCAAGTACTGAACAGACAGTCTATAGGCTCAAATGTCCCCTCCCTGCAAAACCTCTACAGGTATCGTCCTCCACAGGGTTCTTTTGTAGTCTGGATACATCATGATCCATTTCCCATTTTTCTGTGACTATTAAGTTGTGAGCTGAGTTCCTTGGGAGGGCGAGAAAGAGTGCTTTAAAAAAAAAAAATTTGTTTGGCTGTGCCGGGTCTTAGTTGCAGCATGCAGGGTCTAGTTCCCTGACCAGAGATTGAACCCCAGACCCCTGGATTGGGAGCACGAAGTCTTAGCCACTGGACCAGCAGGGAAGTCCCAAGAGTGCTTTTGGAGTCATGTCCTATTGGGTCAGGGGGCCTTCGCTTCCCCTCTTCTGGGTGGAGAGCACCTTGGGTGCTGGAGCTCACCCATCTCCTCCTCACCCCAAGCCGGGGATGGGAAATGCTCCTGACCTCTGGGCCTTTCCAGGACTGGATGAGGTGGGAAACTGCTTCCGGATCTGGAAGCAGCTGCTACAGTGATTCCATCAGGCCATCCATCGGTCCCCAGTCTGACTAGGGGTTCTCGCACGCCTGTTTCAGAAGAGATCACAGACAAGGCATGAAGCCTGTGCAGGGTGTATGCCACCTTAAGCCCTAGGAGAGAAAGAAAGGCTCTTTGCTCTGCCACACGCCTCAGTGCACCATGCTGCCTGGTGCCCAGGAGCCTCCTCCACTCTGCTGGGGGTGGGGAAGGGAGAGGCTCAAGCGCTGGCCTCTGCCCTTGGGTGCTGATCACCCCTACCTGAGCCACCTGGGGCCTGGAGGGAGAGCCGGAGATGCTACCACCTTTCTCAGGAGCCCCCAGCCTCTGCAGGACGATTTCAGAGCCCCGAGCCCTGGATCTGCTACTGATGGCACATTCCAGGCAGAGCCACTTGCCCAAAGTGTGCAACCCAGCCCTCGGCCCTGGTCCTGCAGTCCCCTCCTTCTCCCTCCGGCCCATCCTTGTCTCCAAAAGGAAGTTTCTATGCTGGGTGTGTCCCGATCGCTGATTCCAGAGTTACAGAAAATGACCCATCCAGGGTGAGGGTTGGGAGTGAGTCCTGGTCACAGACACATGCCCAGGGTCCTCCACGTGTCACCAGACAGGCGCCCGCCCTGCCCTCTGGGCTAATGAGGGCCACCTCTGGGTGGAATCTTCTCCCATTGCACGTGGTTCCCAGGTTCTCCTAGGCATCCATGGAAGGGCCCCAGAAACCTAGTACCAAGGGGTACAGCAAGGCGCTGGTCTAGCAGCGGCCTGACTGTGCCAACTCCAGCCTCTGGAGTCTGTGTTCCCTGTGCCCTCCTCTGAGGGCCCCTCAGGCAGGGTGTCTGGGCCAGGACACTGCCTTTCCCAGACTAAGCCTGGGACGGGCGCTCCCCAGCACCGTCAGCATGAGGTCATCCTCCCATTAGGGATTTCCTGTCACTTCAGTTCTCCCTGGAGACCGTCACCACCCTCCGCCCAGCCCAGGGCTCCCAACTCACCTTGGGGGCATTCATTACAGGCAGTGCCAGCCCTGCCCTCCAGGCTTCATCTGCACTGCAGATGCGGGACAGGTCTCACCGCGATGGAGAAAGTGAAGCCCTGTGGGTGAGCCCATTCATTGGTGGGTGTTCTCTGCACCGGACAAGCCTGCTTTCCTGAGCATTGACCCTTCTGTGTCCCATCTGGGGTTCACCCTTTGGTGCTTGGCAGAGGTCTCCGGGGAGACTAAGACCTGTTGGCAACAAGGTGCCTTGGGGGCCACAGTAAGCACACAGCTTCCTTGAAGTGAGGAAACTGCACGAAGCAAACTCTGGACAGCGTCAGAAGACGCAATTATCAGGTGAATCTTAGGCTAAGAATGTGGGGATTCACCACAACCTCTGTCTCTCCCTAGTCAGATGGTGGTGGCACAAACCCCTCCCTGCTAGGATGTGGTTGAGGGCAGGGAGGGAGAACCTGGCTGTGTGCTCACACTGATTTCCAGCACGCTGTGCACACAGTAGGAACACAGCAAACCTCTGTCCACTGTTAAAGCTATGATTTTTCCTAGGGCTTATTTGCTCTATCAGTTCTGGCTAAGGGAGGAGGCAGGGGTCTTGAGGTGGTGGGTAGGGAACTGAGGAGGGTGGGATGAACTGAGAGACTGGGATTGACGTATATACACTATTAATGTGCACATTGTGCTCAGCTGTGTCCGACTGTTTGTGACCCCATGGACTGTAGCCTCCCAGGCTTCTCTGTCTGTGGGATTCTCCAATCAAGAATACTGGAGTAGGAAGCCGTACCCTCCTCCAGGGATCTTCCCAACCCAGGTATTGAACCTGCATCTCCTGTGTCCCCTGTATTGTGGGCAGATTCTTTACCCACTGAACCACCTGGAAAGCCCATACAGTATCGATACTTTATATAAAACAGGTAAATAATGAGAACCTACTGTTATTGCACAGGAAACTCTACTTAATATTCTGTGATGACCTATATGGGAAAAGAATCTAACAAAGAGTGGATATATGTATATATATAATTGATTCCCTTTGCTATACAGTAGAAGCTATTAATAACACAACATTGTAAAGCAACTATATGCCATTGAAATTTTTTTTTAAATAGTGTAGGGAATATCTAATGGCTACAACATCTTTGATACAGAAAGACTGATAAAATTTAAAAATTATTTTTTCCTAATTAAAAAAAAAGAAACAGCAGGCTGTTTGGGACTGGATCAGGACTCTGAGGGGTACATTAAAGGGAGGGCTGAAGGCAGGAGTAGACGGAGTGTTTTCAAGAGGTGGGGGTGGTGGTGGAGGTGGAGGAGGAGGGATTCTGGGGGATAATTAGGGCCCAAGTTCAAAACGGGAACAGAATGGGAGAGGGGGACTTCTCACTCTGGCGGGGGCTCAGTAGGTGGGGACACCAGGCACCTGTGCTGCACTGGGGCTTGCTGTTATAGAGTTCCAGGCTCTAGCGTCTTGGGGTGTGTGTCCTGGTTGGGCTGGCCCCTTTGGTCACAGTGTCACAGTCACAGGCGCCCCCAAGTGGCTTCAGAGCAGCACACCTGAAGGAGGGGATGGAGTTCAGGAGAGCATCTGTGGTACGCCCCCCGCCTCCTCTAAGAAATTAGAGCATCTGTGGTACGCCCCCCGCCTCCTCTAAGAAATTACGTGCCGAGGCTTTGAGGGCGCCAGGAAGATGGCTCAAGATGGGTCAAGAGACACTGAAACCAGATGAGTTTTTGAGAATGTGTCCCCATTTGTATCTACAGACTTGAGAAATCTGAGAAAGCTGGAATATTTAAGAATATAATATTTTATTCCCCCGTATTTCTCGCTTGTCCTCCCCTCGGAGGCAAAGAATCTGTGCAGGAGACCTGGGTTCAGTCCCTGGGTGGCTCAGAGGGTAAAGTGTCTGCCTGCAGTGCGGGAGACCGGGGTTCAATCCCTGTGTCAGGAAGATCCCCTGGCGAAGGAAATGGCAACCCACTCCAGTACTCTCGCCTGGAAAATTCCATGGACAGAGGAGCCTGGTAGGGTCCATGGGGTCGTGAAGAGTCGGACACGACTGAGTGACTTCACTTTCACTTTCTGATTACAAATCAGTATTTGTTTACAAAGAAAATTTGGACAATACTTGGATTTCCTTGGTGATCCAGTGGTGAAGACTCTGCACTTCCAATGCAAGGGGCAAGGTTTCAATCCCTGGTAGGGGGACTAAGATCCTGCATGAAGTGAGACATGAACAAAAAAATAAATAAATATATAAATAAAATGGTTAGTACTTTAAACAAAAGAAAACTGGACAATAATATACAGAAACCACAGAAGGAAGACAAAAATGACTCAAAAGCTCATCCCCAGAGGTAACTACTGTTTATAATTGTATATTATACATACTGTTTTTAACTTACTTTATCAACTTAAAACTGTATCATGAATCTCTTCATATCTGTAGGTCTGCTCAAAATTATTTAACCAGTTCTTCTGTTGGACATTAAGGTGGCTTACAACTGTTAGCCACAAAATAAAGCTGTGATGAATAGCCCTATAAGCAAATTTTGTACATATACACAGTGAGTTTCTTAGGATAAATTCCTAGGAAAATAATGACTGGTCGAATAATGGGCACATTTTTAAGGCTTTAATACACATTGCCAAATTGTCTTTCAGAAAGGCGGTTTCAATTTAGACTCCTGCCTACAAAGTATTGGAATATCTATTTCCCCACAATCTCACCAAAATATGGTATTATCAATCTTTAAAAATCTTTGTCGGTTTGAAACTAGAAAGAGATAATGTTTAGTTGTTTAAATTACCATTTCTTTGATTTTTAATAAGAACTAATAATACATCTTTTCACTTTTTAACTTCCTATGTAAATAGCCTGTTTGTGTCATCTGTTTATTTTGTTGAATTTTTATTATGTATCAGATATTAGGGTTTTCTGCTTGATGTGTTCAGCTTTCTTTCGTTAATTTTCAGGAGCTCTTGAAATAGTATTATTAGCCCCTTGCTCATCATGCTTTGAAGACTTCATTCCTATAGCTTTAAGCTTTTTTCCTTATAGTAATTTTAAATATTTATTTAGTCAGAATTGTCAGCTTTGTTATATCAGGAAAGGTTTTCTCCTTATCAACAATATAAAAATATAATTGTCTATTCTCATTCATTTTTTATTTTCTCACTACATTTCAATCTTAATTCTTTAATCCCTCTTGTATTTATTCTGGTGTCTAACATAGTTAAAAACCTAACTTTTTTTTTTTTCAAAAGTTTGGCCAATTTTCCCAACATCTTTGATCGTACAGTCTGTCTTGCCCCCAAAGATTTAACACATGATTGTTTTGATTAATCCTCTTTTAATTTTCCTATTTATTAGCCATTTGCATTTCTCTTTTGGTGAATGGTCTGTGCATGTGCTTTGTCTATTTTTCTATTACTGCCTTCATCTCTTATGGATTAGAAAGGATATTTTATATATCGAATCACAAATTCCTTTTAGCTATTATGTTGCAAATGTTTCCCCCAGTTTGAACTCTAAGAATTAATTTTCTGGCATAGAGGCTTTACATTTTCTCTAGTCATATTAATCATTTAATTTATGATTTCTGATTTGGTTCTTGGGTTTGGATAAGCCTTTCCCTTGCCAAGATGGCACAATCTGTCACCTAGAGTTTACTTAGCTTTGTTTCTTCTTTCCTTCCTTCCTTCCACCATCCACTCTAATTTATTTGTAGTTTATTTTAATCCATTATATTGGGCAACAATCTAATTTTGTCTTTTCTCAAAAGAGTTACCTAACAGTCCCACTCTTGTTTATTGAATGGTCTTTTACTCTCTTATTTGAAATGTCACTTTTATCATAAATTTTTGCATGCAGCAGGTCTTACTCCTTGCTAACATCCTGTCGCTGCCCTGCTTTTAATTCTGAGAATGCCATCCTACAAAACCCTTGTCCTGCATCATTCTAGCCTTCCCCGCTTACTGCTTCTCCTCTCTGGATGCAGAGAGCTGCTGGGGAAATTATTTAATTCTGCTGGTTGCCGTTACTCGAAATCCACAGTTTTCCATCTTAGCTGGACCCTCAACTTTGCCTTATAGGCATGTCAACTCCCTTGCCCAGTCTTGTAATAGCCATTACCAAAGCTCCATCTGCTTTATCCTTTACCCCATCACCAGCAGATAACCTCAGATTCTATCTGAAAGTGTGTGTTAGTTGCTCAGTAGTGTCCAACTCTTTGTGACCCCATGAACTGTAGCCCGCCAGGCTCCTCTGTCCGTGGAATTCTCCAAGCAAGAATATTGGAACGGGTAGCCATTGGAGTGGGTACTCCTCCAGGGTATCTTACCGACCCAGGAATTGAACCTGGGTCTGCTGCATTGCAGGCAGATTCTCTACCGTCTGAGCCACCAGGGAAGCCTCTATATGAAAACATATGTTCTATCGGATCTTTCTCAATTCCGACTCACCCACTAGCTCTTCCTCCTTGAGGAACCAATCACTGTTGGTATTTACTGAGTGCTTATTCTGTGCTGGGCACTCTTTTAGCCACTTCACATGTGGTTCATCCTCACAACTGTATGAGGTGGGTCTTCTTATTATCCTCAGATAACAGGAAAAGAAAGATGCCAAGTTATGTAATTTGCTTCAGGTCATGCTACAGCAATGACTGACAAGTAGGATTCAAATCCTAGTTATGCCTTGATTGTTCAAGCTCTTGACCATGATCCCTTTTCATCTTCACATGTGTTAATGGATGGGGAGGGTGGACTACCTTGGTTTTAATCTTCCTTCTCTGGTGTGTTAGTAACATCATTCATTTCTTCATTGATTCAGCTCCTCCACAAATACTCAAACTCCTTCACTGTGCCAGCCACTCTGCTGAGGATACAGCAGGAGGTAAAACCAGACACAATCACCATTCTCTTGAGGCTGACAGTCTATTGGAAAAAGAAATTCACCAAAGCATGACACCCACACTTAAACACACAAACACATCCCATGTAGGTGTTTCAAAAGAAAGGAACATAGTTCTTTGAGAGTGGACAGGAAAGGCTTGAGGAGCAGGGGGTGAGGGTGTTAGGAGAGTGCCTTCCTGAAAAAGTGAACAGTGAGCTAATAAGCTCAGAGCAAAGGATGAAGAGGAGTAGATTATGCAAAGGGCAGGGACGGGCAGGATCCAGGCAGAGGGCTGTATATGTCAAATGGTTCTCTACATGTTTAGTGAAATGTTGTGAGAGGTTGCTAGGCAGACACTCATAGACACAGGGCCTTGCTAGGATCTCCACCCAGGCTCAGCCCATGGCTGCCCCAGGCCATGTCCCTGAGTAATGACCTTGGACCTGGAAGGTATGAAAGGAAGGAGGTGAGCTCTCCTTCTAGTTGCTGTGTTGTGACTGCAGCTCTTCTGGCAGTAACTTGTGCCCAGATCTGATGCCAAATGATAGCATTTGTCCACAGACTCTCCTGCCTTTTCACAGTGTTAACACCTTTTATTGAAAGAGCCGTTATGGTTCTCTATGGCAGGGTCCCCAGCCTCCAGGCTCGAATGCCTGATGATCTGAGGTGGAGCTGATGTAATAATAATAGGAATAAAGTGCACAATAAATGCACTGTGCTTGAATCATCCCGAAACCATCCTCTTGCCCCTGGTCCATGAAATACTTGTCTTCCACGAAACCTGTCCCGGGTGCCAAAAAGGCTGAGGATTCCTGCTATGGGACGAGGGCTATCAGTTTACAAGGCAAATGTGGGCGTCCCTTGTTTTCAGGTGCAAGGACTTGTGTCACTGAGGGACACTACTCATTGCCTGTCCCACTCCTTGCTCTTCTTGGGAGTGGAGTTCAGTGTCTGCTGAGTCACTCAGTCCTGTCCAACTCTTTGTGACCCCTGTGACCCCTGCCAAGCTCCGCTGATCATGACATTTCCCAGACAAGCATACTGGAGTGGGTTGCCATTTCCTTCTCCAGGGGATCTTTCTGACCCAGGGATCGAACCCACGTCTCCTGTGTTCCCTGCACTTGCAGGTGAATTCTCAACCACTGGACCACCAGGGAAGTCCCATGAATTCCTTTTTGTAAGAGAAACAAGCTGTGTCTTCTCTGTCCTTGCTGTGGAGGAAACATGACCTGGTGTTTCTGGAACCATAATAAGCATACTTAGGTTCAAATTCAGGTTTAGGAGTCAGCTCATCCTCTCAGCCAGAGAGGATAAAAGAGCCAAGACAGAGGGGAAATATCCATGTGGCAATCATGTCTTTATTTATTTTAAAAAGAGTTATCTTGGACCCCAGAGATTACATTTTTTAAAATCCATCGCAGGGCTCTGGCATGGACCCTGTTGTATAAAATACACAGGGTGGGGATGTTGCTGGAGAAGTGGAAGTCCTCTGAAGGGATGTAGGGGAAAGGTAGACCATAGGCCTTCTGAGACCTTAGTCATCATTAGTGGCTGGGATGCTGATGTGTCTGAGAAACAGCAGGGCTGCTGCTGCCAAACAAAACCAAATTTATCAGCAAATGGGGCATTGCTATGACAGTTTCCAATACAGGACACATTAAGTACTGAATATCACAGGCCATAGCCAAGCCTCTTCCTCCTTTTATATGGTCCCCAGATCCCATTCAGTTCCTTATGCAGTATGTATTTACTTCAAGAGGAGCATTCCTGATTCCCATAGAGTCTAGGTTTCCATTTTAGCTTGAATTTAGAGTTAAACATGTAATTTGTTTGCTCAGCAGTAGTCTTTGATACAGATGTTTATCTTGTCTGGAAAGTGTTTGGAGGTATGAAGCAGCCTCAGAAGTCAGCTGGGCCTGTCTCTCTTCCAGAAAAGGAATCCCCTCTGTATAAGTTCAAGGTCAAGAAAGAGAAAGCCCAACTCAAAATAGCTCAAACAATAAAGGGATTTATTGGTTTTTGTAACTTGTAGAGCAGAAGGAGGGCTGGCTTCACCCAGTAGCTTAGTGAAGAAATTATGGGTGGTGTTTCTTGCCATCTCTGTGCTCTGACTTCGTCCTCTTAGGAAGCGTTAAGTGTTAGTTGCTTAGTCGTGTCCTACTCTTTGTAACCTCTGTAGCCCACCAGGCTCCTCTGTCCATGGAATTTTCCAGGTAAGAATACTGGAACGGGTTGCCATTTCCTTCTCCAGAGGATCTTCCCGACCCAGGGATCAAACCTGTGTCTCCTGCATTGGCAGGCAGGTTCTTTACCAGCTGAGCCACCAGGGAAACCGCATCATAAAGGATACACTACAACTAGTTAGTCCACCTCCAGCTTCCCCTTGCCAGCAGCATCCAGTCAGGGCACACCTGAAACCTTCTGTTCTCTCCCACCGTACAGCTTACTCACTTCTCTGCCTGCCTTTGAATCTCTGCCAAAATGCATGTGATAGTAGTTGATTCCCTTAGCTGAGCAGATTCAGCATAAGTAGCCTTTGCTTTCTTCACTTGTTTGGGCTTCGTTTACTTCCACTGAGTAGATGCTCAGTAATTACTGCGGGAGAAAGAAAAGAATGAAATATAGTTAGGAAATCTAAGTAGATATAATTTTCCCCCAGATTTATTGAGATATAATCGACACGTCATTGTGTAAGTTTAAGGTGCACAATGTGGTATACGTAAATAGATATAATATTTATTTGCCAATTGCACTTCAATAAAACTGGAAAAAACCCACATTAAAAGAAGAATGGAGATGCAGATATAGAGAACAGACTGTGGACACAGAGGAGGATGGAGAGGTGGGATGAATTGAGACAGTAGCATTGATATATATATACTCCCATGTGTAAAATCGATAGCTGGTGGTAAGTTGTTATTCAGCACAGGGAGCTCAGCTCAGTGCCCTGTGATGACGAAGAGGGATGGGATGGCAGGTGGTTGGGTGAGAGGAGGGCTCCAAAGGGAGGGGATATAAGTATACATAATATGGCTGATTCACATCGATTCACATTGTTGTATGGCAGAAACCAATGCAACGTTGTAAAGCAATTATCCTCCAATTTAAAACAAATAAAAAATAAAATAAAGGAGACAAAAAAGAAATAAAGAAGGAACTAGGTAATCTCTGTTCCTTTGCTTAGACGGACTACTGGCTTTTAGGCATTAGATACAGTTTTGGCTTTTGTTTCAGGGTAGCCACTTCTTTAAAGTGTTAAGAAGTGCTTTTCATCAGTATTTATTTAATTTTTTCCTTGAAATGTAGTTCCTTGACTTCTGTAGAAATTGACAGAGTAAAATAAAAGCACATGGTCTTCCTTTCCCGTCTATCATCAAATATCCATTACGATAGGCAAATAGAAAAACAAATCTCCCTCAGCTTCAGGAACGTAGGGTAAAATTAAACATGTGTCAGAATCTAGGAGGAGTAGATACTACATACAGCTCTGTGGGGCTGGATTAACAGCTAATTCCTCCATGCCTTTGATTGTAAAACAATGCCAGGTGAGACCCAGCCTTGGCTGCTCTCCACACCAACAGCCCCTAACTTATTGCTTTGCCAGCAGGACTCACCTGGCCTGTCTAGAGGTGTCTTGCCCTCTGACACATAAATGACTACACCCACCAGAGACTGGGGAGGGGAGCCAGGGAAGACTTTGTCATTGGGAGAGGATGCCAGAGCTGAGAAAAAGGAGACCGCTAAAATCTGTCCGTCAGGCTTCCTCCTGGCCTCATGCACAGGCAGGACTTAAAATCCAGAATCGTGTTCTGCTTCCCCCTCCATATCCTCTGAAACAACAGCCACAGTCACCAGAGGGAGCTTCTTCCGGGCGTGCTGGGTGTGGGCTCTTTGAATTGCCTGGAGAACTGGGATGGAGATCACCTCCCCACCCCAATTCCTATTAGGTGCAGAACAAAGGTCAGGAAACCTGCCCTCAGCCCCAGGTGTGAAAGGGAGATGGAGCCTCCCAGGCATGCTGGCCACTGTCCACCTGGAGACACTGTTTGTTAAAGGGTGGAACACCGGAAAACAGAGCTTTGTGTAAGAAAAACAAAAACAAAAAGCAAAAAAACCCTCTAGCATTAAAAGACACATGTGACAGTGAAACTGAGGAAAAGACAGACCCTTTTCCATTCACTCTTTCCTAATTAATTGCTTTGTCTGCCTGGTGCACGGGCTTCTCTTTGCGGCGGCTTCTCTTGTTTCGGAGCGCAGGCTCTAGAATGCATGGACTCCAGTAGTTGCGGTGCGCTGGGTGTGGTTATGGCACCTGGGCATAGTTGCTCTGAGGCATGTGGGTTCTTCCTGGACCAGGGAATGATCCCATGTCCCCTGCACTGCCAGGCAGATTCTTAACCACTGGATGATCAGGGAAGTCTCTCCATTCAACCTTTTATCTTAGCTCCTGGAACTGGGTTTGACACATAACTCATCACTTCATAAATATGTTTTGAAGACTGAGGGTAACACAAAAGCAGTTTACAAAGAACTTGCTCTGTATTTTTAATAAATAGCAGTCCTTTCATCTCTTAAGACTGATCAGGCCATGGAAAGAGAAGAATGCAGTGTCCAACTCACCTGAAACATGGTGTTTTGATTCACTAGTTCTGGGGTGGGGCCTGGGAGTCTGCATTTCTAACAATGGTCCAAGCAAGCCAGTGCTGCTGGGGTACATCAGAGCAGTAAGAAACTAACAAGGACTTCCCCAGTGGTCCAGTGGTTAAGAATCTGGATCTTCCAATGCAGGGGATGAAGATTCAATCCCTGGTCAGGGCATTAAGATGCCGTAGGGCTACTGAGCCCGTGTGCCACAGTAAAGAGCCCTCGTGATACGACTAAGACCCCATGCAACCAAATTAATTAATTTAAAAAAAAGAACAGTTTGGGAAGTAGCTCCACGCAGGAAGCGTGAACTCTGTTGCCATCTCTCCGCATCACGATGGACAGCTCACTTCGCATGAGACACAGAAAATGCAAATGATGGTCCAGTGTAGAAACCAGTTACTCTAGAAGTTAGAGAAGATACAGAAAACAATGTATAGTTCCATTCAAATAAAAAGGAAATGATATTCTTGGGCCAGCCTTGCTATGAAGGAACAAAAGCTTTTCATCACGCTTTGATTAAAGGTAAGGCACTTCCTTAATCTGGACCCGTGGACTAAACAGCTGGTCAGATCCCAGTTTGGAAAATTATTGCCAAATGTCGCTGACTCTCCCTTACCAGGCTGGTTCTACACTTTGGTTGGAATTCTGTGCTTCGGACAAATGGATGCTGAGGCGATTACTTAGCTTCACTTGACACTGCAGGCCCTGGGACTTGTGCGTGATTATGGCTAAAACCACCGGTAATGAACACTTCCAAATTATGACTCATTCCGCTGAGCTGACTCTTCACAATGTCTGCTCAGCCTGTTACAGTCCTGATCACCCCTCTTGTCATCTGACTTGCAGACGGATGCCTGATCTCCTTTGATATACTGTACATGACATCCCAACAAACCCTTCTCTTTAATCAAAGGCATCAGACATATGCCACCGTCAGAAGTTGGGTGGGGTGAACACAGAGCAGATGTGTTCCTGCAGGTCAGATGGAATGAGTGGATTTGCAACATACACTTGGCATAATCTTTAAATTAACCCTGGGATCTAATTTTAAAATAAAGCTCCACTTTTTTTTTTTTTTTTTTGCACAAGGCAGAGACATTGTAGCCAGCAGCTTTTAACGGCAGTGAGAAAGCAGAAGTCCTGAGATAACTTTTCATAAATCCCTTTAGGAGGACAGCATCACATATGAAAATTCTTGGGCCACAGAATCTCACCTTTTAAAATATCTAAAGAAAAAACTCAGTCATGTTCAAACACCACAGAGGATATGTATCTATTAATTTTATTTATTTAAAAATTAATTAAAAAAATATTTTTTTGGCCACACCACATGGCATGTGGGATCTTAGTTCCCCTACCAGGGATTGAACCCACGTGCCTTGCATTTCTACATTGGAAGAGTGGAGTCTTAACCACTGGACCATCCAGGAAGTATCTGTATCTGTGAAATTTAAATCAGCCTTGCAAATAAAGACAAATACATTACTGACCATGCATATTAATTTTTAAAATAATGTATATTTATTATTTATTTATTTTTGGTCTTCATTGCTGCATGTGGGCTTTCTCTAGTTGCAGCAAGCAGGGGCTGCTCTCTCATTGTGGTGCACGGGCTTCTCACTGCAGTGGCTTCTCTTGATGTGGAGCATGGGCTCTAAGGTGCTCAGGCTCAGTAGGTATGGTGCACAGGCTTAGCTGCTCCGAGGCATGTGGGATCTTCCTGGCCCAGGGATTGAACCCAAGTCCCTTGCATTCACGGACTGATTCTTAACAACTGAACCACCAAGGAAGTCCTACACATTAATTTTTAAAAATCATAATGCCAGATGTATGCCTAAAGTGGGATGAAAAGAAGTATTGTTTTTTTCTAACAATTCTGTAGCTTTTTTTTTTTTCTTTCAAAAAAGGAGCAGGTACTCAGCAAAGGGTCTGTACTGATGATTGTGCTCAAGAAGTGCTAGGATGAGATGCAGATGGTGAGCCAGAGGCTGGACTAATTATTTGGCAAGGGCCCCTTTTTTGGTTGTTTTATTTTATTATTGAAGTGTAATTGCATTACAATATTGTGATAGTTTCTGCTGCACAGCAAAGTGAATCAGCTATATGTACACACTTATCCCCTCCCTCTTAAGGCGCCCTCCCACCACCACCCGCCCCTCCCCCCGCCCCTCCCCCCACCCCCCCACGGCCCCACCCTACCCCTCTAGATCATCACAGATCACAGAGCATCAAGCTGAGCTCCCTGTGTTATACAGCAGCCTCCCACTAGCTATCTTTTTTGCACATGGTACTGTGTATGTCAATGCTACCCTCCCAATTCATCTCACCTTCCCCTTCCCCACTGTGTCCACATGTGGCAGGCTCCCTTGTAAACCTGTGATGTCTGAGGTTCTGTGTCTGAGATAGCCACCCGTTTCCTTCACTGCAGCTTGAGGCTGCTGGGTGTGGTCAAGGAAGGGCCACACTGGATGTGGCTGTTTGGGTCTGGTTCCCTCCCACCTCACCCCACCCACCCTGTAACCAGCCTGCTCATGATACCCAGCGCTGCCCGCTGAACCTGCGCATAGCAGACTCCTCTCCTGCCCTGCACCGCCTCTTCTCCCAGCTCCCCTTCCCTGGCTGATGACACCCGCCCCTTTCAGCCCTTCCCTTTTGGCCATCCATATCACTTCACAAAGAATCGGACACCACCAGGTGACTGAAAAACACCAATAAAAGACAGTCACTTCCAGAAAGGGAGAGAGCAATCAAACTGCTCTCCAAGAATTCTCTCCTTTACCTACAAACGAGCTCCTCGTTTCCATCATTCTCACTCTGGGGAAACAAGGGGAGAAATAGAAAGACTATATTCTTTGTTTATGTAGATTTGAATCCTAGCTCTGCCACTACTATCGGCTGACCTTAGACACCAGTCTGTACTTAGTTACAAAGCAGGGAAATGCTGGCTATAGTTAGGGAAGTGTTCAGTCAAAACTCAGCAAGTCCTAGTACTCAAAGGCAGAGGAGAGGATAGATATCCTCTGCCCAAAAGGTGAACCCAGACCCTGTTGGGAATAAAGCTAACGTAAAATGCGTATCTCAGAGATCTTTGTGGCCTTTCCTGAAGAGCAGAAGGACCAAACCCCTTACGGTCGGGGTCAGAAGGAAGACTGTTACACTCTTGGAGGATACAGTAAGTCCCCTACATATGACCCTCCAAGTTGTGAACGTTCAAAGATGTGAATGTGCGCTGGTATGTAAGTTTGTTGATGTGCATGCATCCTCTACGCGTGGTTGTGCTTGTGTGTACACTACTGTACAGGACTATATGGAGGACAGTATGTCAAGCCCCAGCTGTCCAGAAGCATTCTCTGCCCCAAAGGTGAACCCAGCCTGCTGCTGCTTCTGTCCTGTACCAGCATCATGAGATTTTATCCAGTCAGCATTTCCACAGGACCAAAATCGCCAGCAAATGAACACAAACTCTTAATGCTCAATTATTTGTTTGTAGACAAGATGACACTCGAAGCCACAGAATAGAGTGAGAGACCCAACCATACTCATGCAAAGGCACCGTACGTTTTCCAGAAGACCATGGTCAATAGTGGGAAATGCCTGCTGGCAGGAAGCTTTTAAATTGCTGAGACCATTATGTACAGCAGACATGATTTGAGCCAACATCTCTTAGAGTCAACATATGAATGGATAATGGACTCTGTGAAAAGAAGGATCAATGAGGTACTGCAATCTGTAATCAGAGAGAGATGGACAGATGCCTGGGGAGACAGTCGGATGTTGGGATTACATCTCACCCAGGTTTTTATGAAAGCCTGGAATTGGGAGTAAACAGACTGGCTATAAAGTTCAGCAGCTTTAAAATGTTTCAATCTTTTGTAAGATTTCAGTTTAAGGTAGTAGTTCTTTCTTTAAATTAATTTTGTTGGACTGTAGTTGCTTTCTAATGTTCTGGCAGTTTCTGCTGTACAGCAAAGTGAATAAGCTGTATGTTTACATATATCCCCTCTTTTTTGGATATTCTTCCCATTTAGGTCTCCACAGAGCACTGAGTAGAGTTACTTGTGCTATATAGTAGATTCTCATTCGTTCTCTATTTTATACGTAGTATCAGCAGTGTATATATGTCAATTCCAATCTCCTAATTTATCACCTTCCCTTTTCCCCTTTGGTTTCCATATTTGTTCTCTACATCTGTGTCTCTGTTTCTGCTTTGCAAATAGGATCATCTATACCATTTTTCTAGATTCCACATATATGTGTTAACATATGATATTCGTTTTTCTCTTTCTCACTAAGGCAGTGGTTCTTACCCAGAGGCAATTTTGCCCCTGGGAGGACATCTGGCACTATCTAGAGAGATTTTGTCACCATTGGTGGGAGAAGCTCTGGTCAAAGCCAGGGATGCTGCTAAACTTTCATAAAGGAGAGAATCTCTTCCACTCTCCATCACAACAAAGAATTATCCCGTCTAACATGTCCAGTGGTGTTAAGGTTGAGAAACCCTGGCATAACAGACAAACAGCATGAAAGATTTTTAGAAGGGGTGATAATCCACAACTCCTTGAAATAGATTGTGTACCCTAGAGTGTGAAGTTGGACCTTCCTGAGGAGTAAATAGGATGTGTCCTCTATAGCATACATCCTAAGGAAGAGGGAGAGAAGCTGTATTCTTGTTGTAAAACTAGGCTTCAAGACAAAGCAGAAAGAAAAGACATGAGAAGGCAAGCAGTCCCTATAATCAGTTACATAGTTTATCTTGGTCATGCTCTTTGTTGCTAGCTGGCTTTCATAAAATCAATCACTTTTGAGAATCTTGCATATACAGTAATTGAGAAAAAAGTTATTAATGAGACATAAAGAATGTTGTCATCAGCCCATGTGGGCTGCTACAGATCTCTTGGATCCAGGTTCAAAGACAGAAGGGAATACCGTAAGAGCCGGGCTATTGCACTATCCAGATTCCAACACAAGTTGCATAGCATTACAGTGTTGGAAAGCCTCATTTTCTTTGGTGTTTGGATCAGGAGCCCAGCTCGGACTTGTGACAAGCTCACATTTCCACCAACAAATGCCGGGGTGTCTGCCCAGTATCACTTCTAGCTTTTTTACTATACCTTCTGCAGCACATGAAAGAAACTCATCTATGTTCATGAGTCATAAAATAAACTAGGTTTGGGAACAGGGCAGAATTTTGTCTCATTTCAAACATATCTTAGGTTTTTAGATGTCCATGAATAAACTGATTTAACTACTTACCATTTAAAAATTTTTTAATTTTTATGAATTTTTATTGGACTATAGTTGCTCTACACTGTTATGTTAGTTTCTGCTGTATAGCAAAGTGAATCGGCTATACATATGTGCTAACTCACTTCAGTCATGTCTGACTCTTTGAGCCTCCGTTGACTGTGTGCCTGTCAGGATCCTGTGTCCCTGAGATTCTCCAGGCAAAGATACTGGAGTGGAGTGCCATACCCTCCTCCAAGGGATCTTCCTGACCCAGGGATTGAACCCGCATCTCTGCGTCTGTTGCACTGAAGGAGGATTCTTTACCCCTGAGCCAACTGAGAAGCCACCCCCTGCCCCTCTGCCTCTGGCCTCTTTTTTGGATTTCCTTCCCGTTTAGGTCACCACAGAGCATTGAGTAAAGTTCCCTGTCTTATACAGTTGGTTTTTTTTAGTGATCTATTTCATACACAGTGTTCAGTTCAGTTCAGTTGCTCAGTCTTCTGACTCTTTGCAACCCCATGGACTGCAGCACACCAGGCTTCCCTGTCCACCACCAACTCCCGGAGCTTGCTCAAACTCATATCCATTGAATCAGTGATGCCATCCAACCATCTCATCCTCTGTCATCCTCTTCTTCTCCCACCTTCAGTCTTTCTCAGCATCAGGGTCTTTTCCAAGGAGTCAGTTCTTCGCATCAGGTGGCCAAAGTATTGGAGTTTCAGCTTCAGCATCAGTCCTTCCAATGAATGTTCAGGATTGATTTCCTTTAGGATGGACTGGTTGGATCTCCTTGCTGTCCAAGGGACTTTCAAGACTCTTTTCCAACACCACCATTCAAAAGCATCAGTTCTTTGGTGCTCAGCTTTCTTTATAGTTGAACTCTCACATCCATACCTGACTACTGGAAAAGCCATAGCTTTGAATAGACAGACCTTTGTCAGCAAAGTAATGTCTCTGCTTTTTAACATACTGTCTAGGTTGGTCATAACTTTTCTTTCAAAGAGTAAGCGTCTTTTTATTTCATGGCTGCAGTCACCATCTGCAGTGATTTTGGAGCCCCTCCAAATAAAATCTGTCTGTTTCCATTGTTTCCCCATCTATTTGCCATGAAATGATGGGACCAGATAACATGATCTTAGTTTTCTAAATGTTGAGCTTTAAGCCAACTTTTTCACTCTCCTCTTTCACTTTCATCAAGAGGCTCTTTAGTGCTTTCTGCCATAAGGGTGGTGTCATCTGCATATCTGAGGTTATTGATATTTCTCCCAGCAATCTTGATTCCAGCTTGTGCTTCTTCCAGCCGAGCGTTTCCCATGATGTACTCTGCATATAAGTTAAATAAGCAGGGTGACAATATACAGCCTTGACGGACTCCTTTTCCTATTTGGAACCAGTCTGTTGTTCCATGTCCAGTTCTAACTGTTGCTTCCTGACCTGCATACAGATTTCTCAGGAGGCAGGTCAGGTGGTTTGGTATTCCCATTTCTTTAAGAATTTTCCTCAGTTTGTTGTGATCCACACAGTAAAAGGCTTTGGCATAGTCAATAAAGCAGAAGTAGATGTTTTCTGGAACTCTCTTGCTTTCTCGATGATCCAGCGGATGTTGGCAATTTGATCTCTGGGTCCTCTGACTTTTCTAAATACAGCTTGAACATCTGGAAGTTCACGGTTCATGTACTGTTGAAGCTTGGCTTGGAGAATTTTGAGCATTACTTTGTTATTATGTGAGATGAGTGCAATTGTGTGGTAGTTTGAGCATTCTTTGGCATTGCCTTTCTTTGGAATTGGAACGAAAACTGACCGTTTCCAGTCCTGTGGCCACTGCTGAGTTTTCCAAATGTGCTGGCATATTGAGTGCAGCACTTTCACAGCATCATCTTTTAGGATTTGAAATAGCTCAACTGGAATTCCATCACCTCCACTAGCTTGGTTTGTAGTGATGCTTCCTAAGGCCCGCTTGACTTCAAATTCCAGGATGTCTGGCTCTAGGTGAGTGATCACACCATCGTGATTATCTGGGTCATGAAGATCTTTTCTCGTACATTCTTCTGTGTATTCTTGCCACCTCTTCTTAATATCTTCTGCTTCTGTTAGGTCCACATCATTTCTGTCCTTTATTGAGTCCATCTTTGCATGAAATGTTCCCCTTTTATCTCTAATTTTCTTGAAGAGATCTCTAGTCTTTCCCATTCTATTGTTTTCCTCTATTTCTTTGCATTGATCTCTGAGGAAGGCTTTCCTATCTCTCCTTGCTATTTTTTAGAACTCGGCATTCAAATGGGTATACCTTTCCTTTCCTCCTTTGCCTTTCGCCTTTCTTCTTTTCACAGCTATTTGTAAGGCCTCCTCAGACAGCCATTTTGCCTTTTTGCATTTCTTTTTCTTGGGGATGGGCTTGATCACTGCCTCCCATACAATGTCACAAACCTCTGTTCATAGTTCTTCAGGCACTCTGTCTATCAGATCTAATCCCTTGAGTCTATTTGTCATTTTCACTGTACAATCGTAAGGGATTTGATTTTGGTCATACCTGAGTGGTCTAGTAGTTTTCCGTACTTTCTTCAATTTAAGTCTGAATTTGGCAATAAAGAGTTCATGATTTGAGCCACAGTCAGCTCCCAGTCTTGTTTTTGCTGACTGTATAGAGCTTCTCCATTTTTGGTTGCATTGAATATAATCAGTCTGATTTTGATGTTGACCATCTGGTGATGTCTTGTAGTCTTCTCTTGTGTTGTTGGAAGAGGGTGTTTGCTATGACCAGTGCATTCTCTTGGCAAAACTCTATTAGCCTTTGCCTTGCTTCATTCTGTACTCCATGGCCAAATTTGCCTGTCACTACAGGTGTTTCTTGACTTTCTACTTTTGCATTCCAGTCCCCTATAATGAAAAGGACATCTTTTTTTGGGTGTTAGTTCTAGAAGGTCTTGTAGGTCTTCATAGAACTGTTCAGCTTTAGCTTCTTCAGCATTACTGGTTGGGGCATAGACTTAGATTACCGTGATATTGAATGCTTTGCCTTGGAAATGAACAGAGATCATTCTGTCATTTTTGAGATTGCATCCAAGTACTGCATTTCAGACTCTTTTGTTGACTATGATGGCTACTCCATTTCTTCTAAGGGATTCTTGCCCACAGTAGTAGATATAATGGTCATCTGAGTTAAATTCTCCCCTTCCAGTCCATTTTAGTTCGCTGATTCCTAAAATGTCAACATTCACTCTTGCCATCTCCTATTTGACCACTTCCAATTTGCCTTGATTCATGGACCTAACATTCCAGGTTTCTATGCAGTATTGCTCTTTACAGCATCGGACCTTGCTTCTATCACCGGTCCCATTCACAACTGGGTGTTGTTTTTGCTTTGGCTCCGTCTCGTCATTCCTTCTGGCGTTGTTTCTCCATTGATCTCCAGCAGCATATTGGCACCTACCGACCTGGGGAGTTCATCTTTCAGTGTCCTATCTTTTTGCCTTCTCATACTGTTCATGGGGTTCTCAAGACAAGAATACTAAAGTGGTTTGCCATTCTCTTCTCCAGTGGACCACATTTTGTCAGAACTCTCCACCATGACCCGCCCCTCTTGGGTGGTAACAGTGCATATTTGTCAATCCCGGTGTCCATATTCACCCCATTTTCCCCCTTGGCATGCACACATTTGTTCTTTCTGGTTTTGTCTTTATTTCTGCTTTGTAAATAAGATCATCTATACCAATTTTTTCAGATTCCACATATATGTGTTAATTTGCAGTATTTGTTTTCTCTTTTTGACTTTCTTCACTGTGTGTGACAGTCTCTAGGTCCACCCACATCTCTACAAATGGCCCAGTTCATTGCTTTTTATGACTGAGTAATCATCTATTGTATATATCTATGTACCACATCTTCTTTATTCATTCCTCTTTTGATGGACATTTAGTTTGTGTCCATGTCCTGGCCACTGTAAATACTGCTCCAGCGGGTCTTCTCGACCCAGGGATCGAACCCAGGTCTCCTGCATTGCAGGCAGAGGCTTTAATCTCTGAGCCAGTAGGGCAGACCCCCAGTGAACACTAGGGTGCGTGTATCTTTTGGAATTATGGTTTTCTCTGGGTGTACGTCCAGGGGTGGGATTGTTGGGTCATATTTTTAGTTTTTTAAGGAACCTCCATACTGTTCTCCTGCCTACTATTTAAAAGGGGATTTATCTTCACTTTTCTGCTAAGTTCTGAAGAATTGTCTTTGCATCTTTCCAAGTCTATTCTCATACCTGATTTGAATTGGATAGCTCTTGAAGTCTTGTTGTATTAGCTCTCCCTGCTTCTGTAATTTCTGTTGAGTTCCTTCTCCATCCTTGGCTCTCATCCAGTGACTACAGGTTGGGTATTTAATAGGATGTCCCTTGATTTGGGTCAATGGTGTTTCCACTGATTAAATTTAAATTTTTAATGTTTGGCAAACATGCCCCAGGTGTGATGTTGTGTTATTGTCTGTGTATCGCCTTAGGAGGGACATAATGTGAGTTTGCCATAATATTGGTGATGTTAACTTTGATCACTTGGTTAAGACAGTATCCACCAAGTTTCTTCTCTGTAAAGTTCTATTTTACCCTTTGTAATTATGGGAGATATTTGAGGTTATATAAATATCCCTTTATATATTAAACTTTCACCCACTAGTTCTAGCATTCACTGATAATTTTAAAACAATTATTCTTCCAATTGTTATTTCTTCTATGCATAAGGAAGAGCTGTCAGCACATATTTATTTATATCAGAGTGCACATGTAGATTTTGTATTTTATTCTATGGGTTAGAAGTCATCCAATTTGATGCTCAAATGTTTTCTCATGATTATTTAACTTGATTCCCAAGTTATTTGAGGTTTAGCAAGTGGGGATCTTGTCAGGTAGGCTTCTGTGTCCTTTAAATATGTTCCCACTGTTTTTAAAAAACATATCCATATTTTCTGGTGGGATGAGATGTTTCATCTCATGGTATATTGTACCATATATTGTATATTGTACCATACCTTGCTCCATTCCTGGAATCAGCTCTTTTCCAAGAAGCCATTATCCTATTATAGAAGAATAATTTGAAATCACATGTGGGTCCTGGGAGTGTTCGTTGCTACTGGAATCATTGCTTCTAGGCCCTCCAGCTCTCAGGGCTGGGAAAAATATCAATCTCTAAATCAAAAATTTTATAAGGCATTCATGCTGATCTTTTTATTCAGTCCAACACTACAGGGTTTATTCTAGTCTTCCTGTTGCCAGGTCTTTCTTCAGATAGATGTATTGTGATTATTTTTCTCCCACCAGGTGGTTCTCCATTTCATCTACTTAATGATGTCTTTTTAAAATTTTTATTTATTTATTAGGCTGTACTGGGTCTTAGTTGTGGCACGTGGGATCTAGTTCTCTGGCCTCTGCCCAGAGAGTGAACTCAGACCCCCTGCGCTGGGAGCAAGGAGTCTTAGCCACTGGGCCACCAGGGAAGTCCCTCAGTGGTGTCTTTTGATAAGCAGAATATTTTTATTTTGATGTCATCCAGTTTGTCAAAAATTTCTTTGTGTTGTGTGTCTTTTACAAAAAATATTTGCCTATTCTCCTGGTTTTTCATCCTAGAAAATTTGTAGTCTTAACTTTCATGTTTAAATCAATGATCCATCTCATATTAATTTTTTGTGTGGTGTGTGATTGGAGTCAAGATTCGTTTTTTCCCACATGTTCATCTGATTGTTTCAGCTCCTACTTACTGAAAAAAATTTATTTTCCTCCACTGAATAGCCTTGGTGCCTTGGTTGAAAATCAGTTGTCTTTATATGTGTGGGCCTATTTCTGGACTCTGTTCTCTGCCAGTAACCTATTTAACTGTTCCTACATTAATGCTGCATTCTCCTGATTACTGTGGGCTTATAGTACATTTTTAAGAATAAATGTATTTATTGTTGGATTCATTGGCTCTTCATTGCTGTGCATGGGCTTTTTCTAGTTGCGGTGTGTGGACTTTTCATTGTGGTAGCTTCTCTTGTTGTGGAGCATGGGCTTCTAGGGCACACAGTCTTCAGTAACCCTGCAGCAGGTGGAATCTTCCCCAGCCAGGGATCAAACCTGTGTCCCCTGCATTGGCAGGCAGATTCTTAACCACTGGACCACCAGGGAAGTCCTATAGTACATTTTGAAATCAAGTTGTGTGTATCCTTAAGCTTTGTTATTTTTTTAAGATTCCTGTGACTACTCTAGGTCCTTTGCATTGCCACTTATAGTTCACTCATCTATTTCAACAAAAAATGTCCTTTGGAAATTCAATTGGAATTAATCTACAGATTAATTTTGGGGAGAAATAAACTCTTAACAACAATGTGTCTTTTAATGTATAAACTTTGGTTTGGACTTTGACCCTTTGAATTTCTCTCTCATGAAGTCTGTGTGCATGTATGTATATATATGTATATATATTGGTCAACTCTACTCAAAAGGAATTTCTTTACTCTTCTTCCATTGAGCTGAAAACTTTACCTGCGAGCACTTAACTTCCTGGCTCAGAAGCGGGGAGGTTATGTATTAAAGATAAGTTGATTTTGGGAAGAGTTAGTGGTAAGAATGAATAGGAGGGATGTCCCTGGTGGTCCAGTGGTTAAGACTCGTGCTCCCAATGCAGGGAGCATGGGTTTGATTCCTGGTCAGGGAACTAATATCTCATATACTGTGGTGTGGCCAAAAATGGGAATAGGAGAGAGAGGCATGGACTCTTCTCTCTGTACTTGTAGGGAGCATAGGCTATGGCTTTCCTGTATGAAGGTCCAGTGTGGGAAAGGGGTGGTTAGAAATGGGAAGGGGAGCATCTAGAGCTAAGATTAGGGAATTCTGGGAGAGAGATCAATTGTATACATTTGGCTAATAACTGGTATCTGAAGAAGCTGAGAGAAAAAATAGCCATCTTAGGCAGATACATCCCATGTAAATATATCTTCCCCAAAAGAACATATGTCCCATTCAGGGCTCAGCTGAGTCTTTGGGTCTGAAAGATAAACAGACTTTCACTTCTCAGGTCTGGTCACTGGGGTGAATATTTCACTGTAGCAGAAAATATGACAACGATAACATAATATAAAAATGGTATACGGGACTTTCCTGATGGTCCAGTGACTAAGACTCCACGCTCCCAGTGCTGGGGGCGGGAGGGTCAAGTTCTATCCCTGTTCAGGGAACTAGATCCTATATGTTGCAACTAAGAGTTCACATGCTGCAAATAAAGATCTTGCATGCGTGGCGTGCTCAGTCGCTGTTGTGTCCGACTCTTTGCAACCCGCATGGACTGTAGCCCACCAGGCTCCTCTGTCCATGGGATTCTCCAGGCAAGAACACTGGAGTGGGTTGTCATTTCCTCTTCCAGGGGATCTTCCCGATCCTCGGATTGAACTGCATCCCTTGCACTGGCAGGTGGATTCTTTACCCGCTGAGCCACCTGGATGCCTCAACAAAGATCAAAGATGCCGTGTGCTACAACTAAGACCCAGAGCAGCCAAATAAAAAAAAATAAAAAGCTACTATTTATTGGGCACCTGTTCTGTGCTAGGCCCAATACTGCCGTTTTCCATAGGTTTCATTTTTTCAACAACCTCTGGGGATAGATAACAGTTAGTTGTAGTTGACAGATGAAGAAGTTAAGGATTTGAATAGTGAAGTGTACTGGGGCCACGTAGGTAGAAGTAGAAGAGGCCTTTCAGTAACTCCCACACCTCCTCGTCTCTGCACATAGCACTGATCTACACTCACGTTAAATCTCACAGCCGTGATGCCCCTGAGGCCTCATCACACTGAGGGAAGCCCTGCTGACGTCTAATCTACCTGCTTGGCAACTTCTTTTCTCCATAAATCTGGACAAAGGCCAGGGTGAGCTTCTCTGTCAGATTCTGTCTCCGCTGTGCCTTCATTAGTCCAACGGAGATGGAACACTGTGGCCATCAGGACTGGAAATTAGGCTTGGGAAATCCCTGGTGGTGTTGAGGCCATTATCACTCAGCCTGGGTTGGCTTCTGAGCTTTTAAGTGCATTAGAGCACTCTGCATTGACTCGATGGGCTGCTCCATGCTGGTTGACTTGTCAAATTACCTCTCATTTGTACAGCTCACCTGATGTTGCTGAAGCACTTTCCTGGCATCGGGAGCTGCTGGTCCATCCTGAGGGATCTGGGGACTGAGCCTTGTTTTACAGAAGGGGAAGCTGAGACCTGGCTGTATTGAGTAAGTACGTATTCAGTCTCCCTCAAATGCTTCATGTTTGTAACTGGAGTGATTGTTTTTTTCATGTGGCTGAATCTCACATTTCAGTATAGATAGCTTAATGAGTCTCCGAGTGAGGCTATGTTTGGGGGATCAAAGTGAAGCAGAGAGGGGATGATTCTTTCATTATAGCATATGGGTCCTGTTTGTTGTTTTTGTTGTTAGTCACTAAGTTGTGTCCAACTCTTTTGTGACCCCATGGACCACCAGGCTCCTCTGTCCATGGGATTTCTCAGGCAAGAATACTGGAGTGGGTTGCCATTTCCTTCTCCAGGGGATCTTCCTGACCCAGGGATCAAACCCAAGTCTCCTGCATCTCCGGTACTGCAGGCAGATTCTTTACCACTAAGCCACTGGGGAAACCCTTAGATGTTTGCTACCTCTCATAGCATCTACTACATGCTAGGTTTGGAACTAGACAGACACTTAGCATGGAATCTGAAGGGGATATACAACCAGGCACAAAGCAGAGTCTCCAGAAATGGTTCAGGCCAAAAGAACCCCAACAGCTAGCAGTTGGGGCTGGGCATCAGTCCCCCAAAGTTCTAGGAGAGACACACTAAAGATGGGAGTCCAAGCAGCCCCCTCAGTGAACTGGACCTCATATTGGAGGTGGAGCCAAAGCTGGTGGGAATTCCTTGTGTTGAGCCAGTCTGCCAGGAGCAGTGACCTTATTTTAAGTCCCTATCCATTGGAGGCTTTGCAGTTGGCACAGTGGTAAATGATCTCACTGCCACTGCAGGAGACGCAGGAGATTCGGGTTTGATTGCTGAGTCAAGAAGATCTCCTGGAGAAGGAAATAGCAACTCACTCCAGTTTTCTTGCCTGGAAAAACCTATGGGCAAGAGGAGCCTGGTGGGCTATGGTCCATGGGGTCACAAGAGTCAGACACAACTGAATGACTGAACAACAACATCCATTTTGGGAAGGGAGCCTGACAACTTCCTACCTAAGTCTGTCATTCTGAGATACAGGAGTCAGACTGAGCTTTTCAGTAGGGACAGTAGGAATGAGGAGCTTGGAAGGGCCAAGGTCAGGGGATGAGACCAGGGCTCATGGGTAAAACTTTCTAGGTCTACAAAGTTGGGAAAAATGGTGTTTCTGACTGCTGTCCTAGAATCCAGATGACCTTTCCAGCTAGTTGTATCTCTTTACCACTCTCTGAAGCCAGGAATCTCTACTGCAGTGAAGTTCTAAAAATGTAGAAATATAAAAATAATTGTGGGGAGTTCTGCAAAGGCTGTTTCTTCAGTACGGGCCCTTCGGTTGGCCTGGTAGGAGGAGGCAGCTCTGAATGAGGAGTATCTGTAATCTATATTTTGAATAAGTCAAAAGGAGATTCAGAGGCAAATAGAGGATTGAGGCTGGCGGCTCTGACAGTAATGAATCCACCTGCAATGCAGGAGACCTAGGTTCGATCCCTGGGTTGGGAAGATCCCCTGGTGAAGGAAATGGCAATTCTACTATTCTTGCCTGGAGAATCCCATGGACAGAGGAGCCTGGCAGGCTACAGTCCATGCGGTCACAAAGAGTCAGACTTGACTGAGCGACTAACACTTTCAGGGGATGGTGGAGACAGTTTTACAAACACCAGGAAATCCATTGGCACTCGACCCTGTTCAGGGCCATATGCAGAAGGGAAGGAAGTCTCCAGCACATCAGCTTCTGTGTAGGATCCTCAAACAGACTCCCTCTAGCCTGTCACCCAGGTCCCTTGCCTAGACATTGGCCCAGTCTTAGGACCCAGATTTTGTGCTCTGAGATTCTGCTCATTGTTCCTCAAATTCTTAGCCCTGGTTCTTTTGGTCCAACTCCCTGGCTACCCCCAACTCCACCCCTTGTTCACCATCACCTGTCCTAGTTGCTCTCCTGGAACTTGACCACCTGCTGTCTGGGTCCGTTCCCAGCCCTCTTCCCACCACTCCATCCCAGTGAATGACTACACAACATGAAGTTGGACTGCTGCTTGTTACAAGTAAGACTTTGACATTGAGAAACTTCTAAAAGCCGGCCACCCAGGGAAGACAGGGCTTTTGTACCTAATTTTAAGGTCATCCAGTGGTTTGAATACCACACTTCCACTGCAGGAGGCACAGGTCTGATCCCTGCTTAAGGAGCTAAGATCCTGCATGCTGTGTGTAGCCAAAAAATAGAAAGAAAAAAAAAAAAAGTTAATTGATGGAACCTAGAAGCTGGAATTTTTTTATGTTTCTTTGACTTTCTCTTTTGGAGTGGACAGTGAAATTGTGGTACCTTGAGAGATAAATAATTTCAAAGAACTTGTAGATTTGATTTAATAATCTAGGACCCTGGGGGTCCTAGATAGGTCCTATCATCTAATGAGAAGTCCGCATATGTATGTTGACTCTATATCTCTCATGAAGAGCTCTCAGAACTCAAAGGTAGGGGCTGATCCAGCAAATATCTTAAATTTGTGAAACGTGTGTCTTTCTCTTCACTTCCTTCTCAGAACTTTCCACAGTGTCTAGAACTCTACTCAATTCATCATAATGGACTAAGGCCCACTAATGATTTCATTATAACTTAATTACCTCTTTAAAGACCCTATCTCTAAATACAGTCACATTTCTTAAAAAAAAAACAACAACATTTATTTGGCTGTGCTGGGTCTCAGTTGTGGCATGTGGGATCTAGTTCCCTGACCAGGGATTGAGCCCAGGCCCCCTGCATTGAGCCTTATCCACTGTTCCATGAGGGAAGTCCCTACAGTCACATTCTGATGTACTCGGGGTTAGGACTTCAGCATATGAATTTGGGGGACAGATTTTTACCACCTCTTCCCACACCCCAGCCTTTCTCTGGCACCCAGAAAGTTCAGTGGCTTCTACAAATGGTATCTTTTTATATTAGTCTATTCCTACTTGGATGATGTTGGTATGTAGAATTTTTAGGGTCTAGTTGTATTAGGTATTGAAGTTCATTGTTGGTGATGTGTTGCAAATATTTCCTATTTGTCTTTTTGTTTTCATCATTTAAAAAACCACATAATTAAGAAATGATTGCTTTCGGATATTGAGTGATAGTTGGAGCTTTCTCTTGTGATAGAGATGAATATAAATAAAATGGCAGAGAATGTTAAGGAGATTGGCATAGCTGGCATCTGAAAATACCAGATGGAGGACAGACATGGCTGAAGCAGGTATGCCTCTCTGGGGCCTCAATTCCCCCGAATTCTGCCCTGTTATGGGATAAATGCTCCCCCTTCATCCACCTGCCTGTCCTCTGGCCCATGCTAATAATAACCTTTGGAAAAAATAGGCTTAAGCTTTCCAGCACTTCTATTTTTCTCTACTCAGGAGCATAGTATAGGAAATCTGGGGTAAAAACCATGAGCAAGACTATAGTTAACTATGGTTTTTCCTGTGGTCATGTATGGATGTGAGAGTTGGACTATAAAGAAAGCTAAGTGCCAAAGAATTGATGCTTTTGAAACGTGGTGTTGGAGAAGACTCTTGAGAGTCCCTTGGACTGCAAGGAGATCCAACCAGTCCATCCTAAAGGAGATCAGTTTTGGGTGTTCTTTGGAAGGACTGATGTTGAAGCTGAAACTCCAATACTTTGGCTACCTGATGCGAAGAGCTGACTCATCGGAAAAGACCCTGATGCTGGGAAAGATTGAGGGCAGGAGGAGAAGGGGGACACAGAGGATGAGATGGCTGGATGGCATCACCGACTTGATGGACATGGGTTTGGGTGGACTCTGGGAGTTGGTGATGGATAGGGAGGCCTGGTGTGCTGCAGTTCATGGGGTCGCAAAGAGTCAGACACAACTGAGCGACTGAACTGAACTGAATTGACATGTCAATTTTTCTAGTTTTCTATCCAAGAAAGTGTGGCCCAGAATACAGATGGTCTGATGTTTGTGGGGGGAGTGGAGGGGACAAAACTGGAAAATCATTAGTTGCCCTCCTGCTCCCTACCTGGGACTGTTAGATCTGTGCACAACCGGAGGAGATGCATTATTCTCTGAAGGAGGGTCATCTTGAGGGGAATATTGATTTTGACCACAGCTATCCCTGTCTCAAAAGTCATTTCATGTTTGAAAGAAGTGATATAGTTGATAAATGAAGATAAAAATATCTCTACTCGATATGACTTAGCAATCATCATATTCTGTCTTTTAAAAAAATAACCAGCTGGAGTTTCTATTACTGTTGCTGCTTCTAAAATGACCCTTTATGGGAGGGTTCTGGGCATTTATCCCAAGAGGCTGCCTTGTTTCTAAAACTCTTCTTAAGTGCAATGTCCTTTGAATAAAGTCCACACCCTTTGAGGCTAAAGCAGAATTTCAGAAACCCCCCCAAAGCCTTAGAAGACAGGTAGGAAGTCAGTTTTGCAATTCTGTAGTGACAGAAGTTGACTGATGCTCAAGCTAATGAAGCTTAAGTCTCAGAGTCTCTAGCTTGTTAGGGTCTCTTCTCGGGGTCAGCAGGTTCCCCTCCAGGACTAAGTGGAGAAAGCAGCCACCCCAGCCTACCTCTGCTAGGCCGCATGCTTGAGCTGCATGTCCGTCCTCTACGTGTGTCCTGTCCCGCCTTCCTTCTGTGCTAGGAAGCCACTCCCCATGCCCCCCACTCAACACCAGTAACACCCCAGGCCCTCACTCCAAGCTATTGAAGAGACCAGGAGTGCAACTGGTTGTTATTGTTTAGTCACTAGTGTCTGACTCTTCTGTGACCCCGTGGACTCTAGCGTGCCAGGCTCCTCTTTCCATGGGATTTCCCATCAAGAATACGGGAGTGGGTTACCACGCCCTCCTCCAGAGGATCTTCTAGACTCAGGGACCAAACTCGCATTTCCTATATTGGCAGGCAAATTCAGGGGCATTTACAAAAGGCTCTGAAGTTGAAGGCAGCTATTCTGAATTATCAACACTAAAAAAACAGATTTCCATTAAGCATGCTAGAAGAAATACTGAATTACTTTTCTAGTCTGTCGATAGAGAACAATGTCACAAAATCAGTATCATATGAACAAGCACTCAAAGTGTATGAAGCCCAGAAAGGGTAGGAAAAATGTATCATAGCGTTGTGTCAAGCAATTAATGAATGATAGTGATTTAAGTAATTTTCCTGAATTGTGCCGGTTACCACTTTATTGCCTCTCAGTTCCTACCCAGCCTCCTGTGCTCTTCTTTGTCATACTAGGGGGACCATGTAAACACTGCTCCTCCATTTGCTGGTATCGTATCAAGCGTTGCTCCAGAAGGGTGCTGGAGGGCTGCTGGAGGACAAAGATGCTTCTCGTTTCCTGCTTCTGGATTTTCCTGCCTCTCTTCTTGCTTCTGGGGCTTATCCTCATGCAAGTTTCAGGGCCACCCCAGTGGGTGGTTCCAGTGGTTTCTGCTAGCACTGCAGCCAGCTTCTGGCAAGGCTCCCAGGCACCCAGCAGGAGAAATACCAACAAGCCTCGCTGGTGCCCTGATGGGCAACTTTCCAGTACATTTCCCTGCAGAAGCTTTTCAGGAAGTTCCACTCGCGTCGTCAGGAAGTGTAGTCCACAACCCGGCACATGGTTTATTGCTTGTCAGACCTGGCCGAGACACCTCAGTGAACTGCTCCACCATCCAGTGGGCCACACCCATACACCCTCTCCATGAAAGTCTGAATCTCAGCCCTGGTGGGGGTGGGACAGTGGGGAACTCTTCCAAATATTTTGTCTTTGTTTTTGGTATTAAGTAAAAAAAAAAAAAAAAAAAAATCATTGCCAAGATTGATGTCAAGGATCTTACCCCTGTTTTCTTCTAGTTTTATTATTTTAGATCTTACATTCAAGTCTTAAATCCATTTGAGCTGATTTTTGTGTATGGTGTAAGATAGAGAGAGGTCCAATTTCATTCTTTTGCATGTGGATATCCAGTTTTCCCAGAACAATTTATTGAAGAGACTGCCCTTTCTCCATTCTGTATTCTTCACTCTTGTTTCATAGATTAATTGATCACAGAGGTGTGGGTTTATTTCTGGCTCTCTATTCTGTTTCATTGATCTGTGTGTCTGTTTCCCCCCCCAATACCATATGCTTTTGATTATTATAGTTTTGCAATATAGTTTAAAATCAAGAGGTGTGATGCCTCCTAATTTGTTTTTCTTTCTAAAGATTACATTGGCTATTTCTGGTCTTTTGTGGGTTCATACAAATTTCAGGATTGTTTTTACTGTTTCTGTGAAAAATGCCATTGGGATAGTGATTGCACTGAGTCAAGTCTATAGAACATTTTGGGCACTTTGGGTTGTATGGACATTTAAACAATGTTAATTATCTACACTGAGAATTAAAAGATATTGTTGAAAGAATTTGAAAGACAAATAATTTGGGAAAATACTCTGCTCTTGGATTGGAAGAATTCATAGTGTGTGTGTGTACACACATATAACTATTATTTATTAAAAAAAAGAAAATTCTGTCATTTGTGATAACATGGATGAACTTAGAGGGCATTTTGCTGAGTGAAATTAGACAGAGAAAGACAAATACTTCATGGCACTACTTGTATGTGGACTCTGGAAGAAAGTTTAACTCATGGAAATAGAGCAGAAATGTGGTTGCAGAGGGTTGGGAGGAATAGGGAAAGGTTCGTAAAAGGGTATAAACTTTCATTTATAATATGAATAAGGTTTGAGGATTTATGTATATATGTCCCAATCACTATAGGTGATAACACTGTATTGTATAAATGAAATATGCTAAGAAAATAGAACCTAAATATTCTCATTAAAAGGATAAATATGTGAGGTGAAGGATAGATATGTTAATTAACTCAGTGGAGGGATCCTTTCACTATATATATATATTATATATATATTATATATATATATATAATATATATATATTGGAGAAGGCAATGGCACCCCACTCCAGTACTCTTGCCTGGAAAATCCCGTGGACAGAGGAGCCTGGTGGGCTACAGTCCACGGGGCTGCTAAGAGTCGGACATGACTGAGCGACTTCACTTTCACTTTTCACTTTCATGCATTGGAGAAGGAAATGGCAACCTACTCCAGTGTTCTTGCCTGGAGAATCCCATGGACAGAGGAGCCTGGTGGGCTACAGTCCACGGGGCTGCTAAGAGTCGGACACGACTGAGCGACTTCACTTTCACTTTTCACTTTCATGCATTCGAGAAGGAAATGGCAACCTACTCCAGTGTTCTTGCCTGGAGAATCCCAGGGACAGGGGAGCCTGGTGGGCTGCTGTCTCTGGGGTTGCACAGAGTCGGACACGACTGAAGCAACTTAGCAGCAGCAGCAGCATATATATATATATATATATATATGTATGTATAAAATCATCACATAGTACACTTTAAATATCTTAAAATATCTTATGATGGAAAAGGGGAAACAGGACAGGAGAAATAGAAAACAGATATCAAGATGGTAGCTATAAATGCAACCATATTGATGATTAATTAAATGTAATGTTTTAAATACTCCAATTTAAAGTCAGAGATTATCACATTGAATTAAAAAAAAAACTATATGCCATCTACAGGAAACCTGCTTTAAAATAAAGATATACATGGGTGAAACCTAAAGGATGAAAACCTATCCTATGCACACATTCATTAAGCACCCCCAAAGCCTGCCTAGTTGCTGTCGTAGCACATGCACAAGACCAGCTCTGTTTTGTCCATAAATTTGCCATTCCTCTCTAATTGTACCACACAATGAAGCTGTACACTTGTAGTATCTCCTCTGGGAGGCCTGGATGGGAAGTGACTTCTATGTTGCAAAATAAGGTCTAATCCCAGTCCTCAGCTAACACATCCATTGCTACACAGGGCGTCCTTCCAGTAGCTCTAACTCAGATATCACTGTTGCTTCTACATAAACCCTTTTCCCCTCCAAGCAGCATTACCATTCATTCTGGGGATATTTTACCCCTGAAAACCACTGTTCAGCTGCCAAGGCAGGAACCTCTTGGCTAAGTTTTATGAAATTCAAATGGGCACAGCAGGCACTGCACCACACTTCCATCATCCCAGACATCTATGGCCTTTCAGCTGGAAGGAAGGACGGAGCCACCAGTAAAGCAAGTCAGTCTGACTGGTCAGCTGCGAGGCCGTCTCTGTGTTGTGGTCTCTTAAAACCCCTCTGTCAGACTCTGAAGAAATCCACACATCTGCTGGTGATTAGGGGAGCAAAGAGGTGGTCTAATCCCCTCTCCATCCAGAGCACACGTACACCTAATTCTAAAGAATGTCCAACGAATTCCTTTTAAAAATGTAGCTTGATTCTTACTGAAGTGATATGTGCACACAATTTTACAAGTCAAATAATACCCCACAACTTACAGGAAAGGAAGCGCTCCTTCTCCCCAGCCTGCCTGCACCCTACTTTTTGCTCCCCATCTCCACCACTCAGAATGCATGCTTTTGAACCATTTAGCCTTTTCTTCTCTTTCTCCCTTTTTGAACATTGCTATTTCTACATAATGTGTATATATTACTAGTTATAATTTTTTAAATTTTAGAAGTAATTTATTGACTTCCTACTACTGAAATACTGTTATGACTTCAATCCTCTGGCCCCTGGCATCTATTGATACCCATGTATTGGGTTGGCTGAAAAGTTTGTTTGGGTTTTTCATTGGAATGAATTTTCTGCCCAACCCAATACTTTGTGACTCTATGAATTTGACTATTCTCAGTACCTCATATAAATGGAATCAAACAGTATTTGTCTGCACCTAATGTGTATTGAAATGCATTATATATGTATTTAATATTTATTTGGGTGGGATGAGTCTTGGCTGCAGCACATAGGATCTTTTGTGAAGTGCATGGACTTGGTTGCTCCACGGCATATAGGATCTTAGTTCCCTAACCAGGGATTGAACCAGTGTCCCCTGCATTGCAAGACAGATTCTTAACCATTGGACCACTAGGGAAATCCCTGGGATGCACTTTTAAGGTTAATTTACTATATGTCCCACAAACATTGCACCTCTGTTTTCCCCCTAAACCACCATATACCCTTTCCCCATCTTCCTAATTTATAGTGTTTTGGTCAAATTGATATTTTGCATTGTCATTATTTTGATTATGCAAATATTGTTCACAGCTATACCGTGTATTGTATTATGATTTTATTTCCCTTGTTATATAATTTAAAATAGTTGCTTTACTTTTTATTTACTTAGTTTCATAGCAGTTACTTATCATTGATTCAGCCCCAAACATTCTCAAAGAACCTGAACAATCCTCTTGTAGATGTGTGTTAAGTCACTTCAGGCATATCTGACTCTTTGCGACCCTGTGGACTGTAGCCCATCAGGCTCCTCTGTCCATGGGATTCTCCAGGCAAGAATACTAGAGTGGGTTGCCCTGCCCTTCTCCAGGGGATCTTCCCGACCCAGGGGTTGGATCTGTTGCTTCTCTTACATCTCCTGCATTGGCATGCAGGTTTTTTTTTTTTACCACTAGTGCCATCTAAGAAGCCAAAATAATCCTCTTACAGGGGTCAAACACACCAACTCATCTATCAGTTCCATGCTTTCCCCTTATAGGCAGCCCTCCTGAAGCCCACATGTCAGAACTGAGTGGGGGTGGGGTAGGGAAGAAGGCCCTTACCGAGTTCACTTCTCCACTGTCACCCAGCGTTTCTCTGGTCCAGCCCTTCTGGAGAATAAGTCTCCTGTCTTCCACAAAGAGAGGCAGGGTCATTCCCATGGCTTTGCAGCCTGCACTTAGATCTGGGGGCCCAACTCCTCCTTATTAGAGCTTTAAACCAGCTCTCCTTTCTGCCTTGCACTGCCAAACCCATCCTATTCTTTCTCTTTGAAGGTGTCTGTGCCTTGATTTCTGAAACTTTCCAGGCTTCTTCACTGGGAATCATTTTTTTCTTTTTTTTAACCAGTTTCATTTCCTCTGCAGGCAGTCGGATTTTTGCTCTCAGAGCTCAGTGAAGGCAGCACCATTTATTCAACTGTTTTCAATTTTCCCAAATTTGGTTGACATCTCTAGTCTGTCATCTCTTCTCTGACTCTCTTTCTAATTCTCTTAGTGTCCTTCTGTGGGAATCAGGGAAGAGGTGGAGATAAACATGTGTTATGTCTGCTTTGTTTAGCTGAAAAACCTCCTTCAATCAATTCTTAACTTCTGTTCTAGTGATAGAATCAATCTGTTTGCAGTCAAAACGGGTGGCAGGGGTGAGTCTACCCAGGTTCATGCCCTGTACCATTTAGGAGTAGTCAGCCATAGAGGTTTTTAAAAAACTTTTATTGGGGTATAGTTCTTTACAATGTTGTGTTAGTTTTCTTCTGTGCATCAAAGTGAATCAGCCATGCATATACAGATGTCCTCGTTTTTGAATTTCCTTCCCATTTAGGTCACCACAGAGCACTGAGTGTTCTCCGTGCCATACAATAGGTTCTCATAGGTTATCTGTTTTATACACAGTACTGTATATATGTCAGTCCCACTCTCAGCAGGCTATAGAGTTTTAAGGGACCTTTATGGACAATCATGTTTGTCTTCTCAGTACATCTCCCATGCTTGACCCCAGTCTGTGATAACCACTCAGTGCATGAGCCAAAACAGTTCCCTTTGGAATGCTTCCTTGCCATTTCCTACTCCCCACTCCCAGTGTTTTTTATATTCCTCATATTCTCCCTAAAATGGTTGCTTTTGCTCTTGGCCTTGGGTGTGCATTGTCAATCTATCAGTCCTTAGCAGTGAATTTCTCTCTTTTGTTCATTGTTGGAGAGAGGGTGGAGGGAGTCTCACATCCTGCTGGTTGGATGGAAAAAGACCATTATGGTCATCTGGTCTCCAGGTGGATTATCTAAAATACATCAGCTATCTGTGCTGTTGGCATATCTCCTGTATTTTATCATTCTGAAGAGTATCTGCCTTCTCCCCAGACTTGGGTTATGTTAGGAGCATCCTTTGGAATTATCTTAGCCTTGCAAGCCATGGGCTCTAGGAAAAGAATGGTGGAGGGAAAACCCACAAATGTATTTTAAATATGTTGGATGTATTAATTAGCATTTGCGATTTCCCAATCCTTTTATTTATTTATATTAGGTTTTAAAACAAATTGCAATATATTACCTTTAAAAACAAAGTGCAATATATTAGCTTTGAAAACAAAGTGCAATGGAGCTCAATACATTTGTGTTACAGCTCTTGCCTCTTTTCATTCTGTCTGGGCAGGCCTCAGTAATTTGGCATAAACCCTCTATATGCTATGTAATTTGATTAAATAATTCCCTATGGTGTGCCAAGTTCTGTAAAAATCCATTTTTAAACGGTAAAGTGGAACTAAGACACTTTAAAGAGATAAATCTGATACCTTGGGTAAAGATTCTGGGGATTTGTTAAATATGTACCATAAGCATGAAAATAAAGTTAAAGTATTCTTAGAAGGAGTGGTTAAAAATAATTATTGATATGATTAAAAGTAGAGGAAGCAGAAAGATATCAAAAGTTACCTAAAATATCTCCAAAATAATAGACAGGGGCATCGTGAACAGTTGTGCGGGTTGTATCCTGAACAAGATGTTCAGCTGAGGAAGTGAACCTGCATTCCACTCCCCAGGTTAGGTGCCCCTGGGAACGCATGAACGCTGTAGGGTTTATGGGAGCAGAGACTAGTTTATCTTATGTGAACTGAATGGATCCCACAACTATGAACTTTGGGGAAGTGTATCATTAAGGGGCTTCCCAGGTGGCGCTAGTGGTAAAGAACCTGCCTGCCCGTGTGGGAGACAAAAGAGACGGGAGTTCAATCCCTGGGACAGGAAGATCCCCTGGAGGAGGAAATGGCAGCCCACTCCAGTATTCTTGCCTGGAAAATTTGATGGACAGATGAGCCTCACGTTCACAAAGTGAACAAAGGGTCACAAAGTGTCAGATGTGACTGAAGTGACTTAGCATAGCACACAACAATGGATGTTTTAGCTTTTAGGAAAATCAGGCTTCTCCAGGGCCTTCCAGCAGGTTGGGACCCAGATTGTGTGACACCTGGTAAATTCCTCGCTAGACACTTTATCTGTGTATTGTGGACAGGAAGACCAGGCCTGGGCCTCCAGCTCTCTGACTGCACAGCTGAAGCACCCAGTTAAAAGAGTTTAAAAGGTTCTAGGTATTTCGAGAAACTTGAGCATTTCTGGCCATTCAATTAAATCATTTGCAAAAGCCTGAATGTCTAAACTTCGAAAGCCATTTAAAATTAGGCCCTATGTATGCCTGGAAGTCAGGAAATAAGACAAAAGTCAAGGGGTCAATACTGTGTAAAAGGTGAACTCAGATCTCAAGGGAGGGGTCTACCAGCATCCTCAGGGAGTGGGGCAGTGGCTCAGGTTGTTTTCCTGAAACTGAAGACCTTGGAAACCTGCTGGGGCCAGGTCTGGAACATCTGGCCTCTGTCTGTGGGGAGGGGATCCACACCCCCGCCCCCTTGCCCTGGAGGTGTGTGTCAGGACCAGACTTGTGGGGTGTGAGCTGCAGAGAGGCCAAGAGGAGATGGGGCTCCTTCTCCTCACTGTCAGAGGGGAGCCTGGTGGGAAAACATGGACTCCCAGGACCACATTCAAGTTGGGGGAAGGGGGCAGGAGGGATCTATTGCCAGATGGACTCAATTTTCTACATAAAAATCAGGTGAGGTCGTTCCCCAAGCATCAGTGGGGAGAGAGGAAAAGCAGAATGGAAAACAGAGAGGAGACGGGCCGTTTTTGAAGTTTTTAGCCTTACAATGCATTTGCATGGGGGTGGCTGAGATTAGGTAATTGGTGATTTGTTTTGTTTTTAAGCAGAAGTGATGGATCTGCAGAAGGGGGGAATTCAGGGCATTTGTTCATTGTCATTGATTTAAGCATTATGATTTAATTTGTTTTTTTAAATGGCTGCTCTTTGTAGTCAAAATCCTTCCAAGTTATGAACTTTAGGTAATTTTTTGGTGCAGCTAGAGGAATGCACATGTTTCACGGGTACAGCTTACTATATTTTCGCCAGGGGAGCCCTGTCCTGTGCCCTGCACCCAGCCTGAGAAATGGAACATTAGCAGCCCCTAGAAGCCTCACTGGGACCCCTTCCAGTCCTGACTGCCCCTCCCATGGGTCAGTAGTTTCCTGATTTTTAACAGCTTAGGTCAGATTTGTTTAAAACAAAATGAATTTAAAAGTCCATCCAATTATGACCTGCAGACCCTCAGGTGAGATCTTAAGTCACTCATTTACTTCTCAGATTTTGTGAGGTGATAGAGTTCATCAGGTTCTTTTTTTTTTTAAATAGGTGTTTTTCTTTCTTTTATTTTTGGAGTGCCAGGTCTTCCTTGGGGCTTCCCTGGTGGGTCAGTGGTAAAGAATCTGCCTGCAGTGCAGGAGATGTGAGTTTGATCCCCGGGTCAGGAAGATCTTCTGGAGGAGGGCATGGCAACCCACTCCAATATTCTTGCCTGAAGATTTCCATGGACAGGAGCCCGGCGGGCTGGGCTCCTGTCCATAGGGGCCGCAAAGAGTTAGACACTCCTGAAGTGATTCAGCACTCACACATGCAGGTCTTCCTTGCTGTGTGTGGGCTTTCTCCAGATGCAGGAAGCGGGGGCTACTCTCTAGTTGTGGAGCATGGACTCCACCGAGTACAGGCTCAGTAGCTGTGGCACACAGACTTAGCTATCCCATGACATGTGGGATCATCTCGGATTAGGTCTTCTCGAACCTGAGTCCCCTGCATTGGCAGGTAGATTCTTAACCACGGACCCCCAGGGAAGCTCCCTAGTGTACTTTAGAGCAAGGACTGTTCATACACATCAAAGTCCTGATTCTCTCCAGGCAGTGGGTAGACTTCCGAGGCCAGAGTTTGGGAGGTGGGTCAGTTACCTCTTACTGGGGCCGCTTTATCTCTCTGAGCTCGGTCTCATCATTAAATGAGGAACTGTACATATCTCTCAGGCTTGCTGTCAGAGTGCACAGTGGCATGTCCCATACACACCATGGCTTCTTTCCCTTCGCATGTCCAGGGGCCTCTGATGGTCCAGGTCACAGAAAGTAGCTGCAAGCAACCAGTTGCATATTTCAGGGGCAAAGACACGTTTTACTGTCGGACAAGATCTGGCAAAATCAGGTTCGGAATCCCACACCCACTGGGGCGAAGGTGATGACAAACAATACCAGCCTCTGATGTTTACCAGAAGAGTAGCTGTGCCACAGGAGAGAAAATGTTGCTCCCATTGGCAAGGGAAAGACAAACCTGGAACTCAGCCCATCCAGATCATTTAAATACAAAGAATCCTGTTTATAGTGCATTTCCAGTGCTCATAGAATGAGCATGTGTTAAATAAGAAAAGCTACATCCTGGGGTTTCTCTAAGACTGTTGAGGACTTGTCACTTACAGCCTTGCTACTCAAAGAGTGGTCCCTGGCCCAGCAGCACATCTATGGGGTCTCACAGAGTCGGACACGACTGAAGCGACTTAGCGGCAGCAGCAGCAGCAGCAGCAGCAGGGGCTTGTCAGAAATGTGGAATCTTAGCCCTTGGGGAAGACCTGCATTCTACCCAGGCTTTAATCAGAGCCTACATTCTACCCAGATACCCAGGGGATTTGTGTACACATTAAAGATTGAGTGAGTGTGTGAAAGTCACTCATTGTGTCCAACTCTTTGCGACCCCATGGACTGCAGCCCACCAGGCTCCTCTCTGTCCATGGAATTCTCCAGGCAAGAATACTGGAGTAGGTAGCCATTCCCTTCTCCAGGGGATCTTCCTGACCCAAGGATCAAAGCCAGATCTCCTGCATTATAGGTGGATTCTTTACTGTCTGAGCCACCAGAGAAAGCCAAAGATTGAGAAGCACTGCTTTATGGAGCTGCAGAATCATGTTTGACCATGTTTTAAGTTCTGCTGTTTTGCTTTGAGGTTCCTCGCTACCCACTATGGACAGTCATCGTAACAGCAACAAACCAACATTTAAATACACACCAGCACAGACACTGTGTAAACTTGTAGGGTTACAAAAGGCACGTTCAGAACAAGTGGGAGATTCTTGGTACTGGCACACAGACAGAAATATAGATCAATGGAACAAAATAGAAAGCCCAGAGAGATATCCACGCACCTATGGACACCTTTTCTTTGACAAAGGAGGCAAAAATATACAATGGAGAAAAGACAATCTCTTGTTAAGTGGTGCTGGGGAAACTGGTCAATCACGTGTAAAAGAATGAAACTAGGACACTTTCTAATACTATACACAAAAATAAACTCAAAATGGATTAAAGATCTAAATGTAAGGCCAGAAACTATAAAACTCACTCTTAGAGGAAAACATAGGCAGAACACTCTCTGACATAAATCGCAGCAAGATCTTCTGTGACCCACCTCCCAGTGTAAAGAAAATAAAAACAAAAATAAACAAATGAGATCGAATTTAACTTAAAAGCTTTTGCACAATGAAGGAAACTATAAGCAAGGTGAAAAGGCAGCCTTCAGAATGGGAGAAAATACTAGCAAAGAAAAAAACTGACAAAGAATTAATCTCCAAAATACACCAGCAGCTCATGCAGTTCAATACCAGAAAAACAAACAACCCAATCAAAAAGTGGGCCAAAGAACTAAGCAGACATTTCTCCAAAGAAGACATATAGATGGCTAATAAACGCATGAAAAGATGCTCAACATCACTCATTATTAGAGAAATGCAAATCAAAACCACAATAAGGTATCATCTCATGTCAGTCAGAATGGCCACTATCAAAAAGTCTACAAACACTAAATGCTGGATAGGGTGTGGAGAAAAGGGAACCCTCTTACACTGTTGGTAGGAATGCAAACTGGTATGGCTACTATGGAGAACAGGGTGAAGATTCCTTAAAAGTCTGGAAATGGAACTGCCATATGATACAGCAATCCCACTGCTGGGCATACATGCCGAGGAAACCAGAATTGAAAGAGACACGTGTACCCCAGTGTTCATTGCAGCACTGTTTACAATAGCTAGGGCATGGAAGAAACCTAGATGTCCCTTGGCAGATGAATGGGTAAGGAAGTTGCGGTACATATACAGTATGGAATATTCAGTTCAGTTCAGTCGTTCAGTCATGTCCTACTTTTGGTGACCCCATGGACCGCAGCATGCCAGGCTTCCCTGTCCATTACCAACCCTTGGAGCTTGCTCAAACTCATGTCCATTGAGTCAGTGATGCCATCTAACCATCTCATTCTCTATCATCCCCTTCTCCTCCTGCTTTCAATTTTTCACAGCATCAGAGTCTTTTCCAAGGAGTCAGTTCTTTGCATCAGGTGGCCAAAGTATTTGGGAGAAGGCAAAGGTGGGATGATTTGAGAGAATAGCATTGAAACATGTATATTACCATATGTGAAATAGATGACCAGTGCAAGTTCGATGCACGAAGCAGGGCACTCATACCTGGTGCTCTGGGACAACCCAGAGGGATGGGGTAAAGAGGGAGGTGGGAGGGGAGTTCAGGATGGGGGGACACATGGGCACCCGTGGCTGATTCATGTTGATGTATGGCAAAAATCACCACAATACTGTAAAGTTATTATCCTCCAATTAAAATAAATTTTAAAAAAAGAACTAGTGGGAGATTCTTGAAATACCAAATGCTAAGCACCTTTCTGCAACATTTGTAAATGCACCAAATACTACACTTAAAGGAAACCACAATTTCTTCTCACAAAGCAGTGGAAAGAGAATATGAAGTCAATCTGGGGATTGATTTCTCCTCTGAAATAAGGGGGCTTATAGGAAAATGGGGGCTTTCCAGGTGGCTCCGATGTTAAAGAATATGCCTGCAGTGCAGGAAACCAGGGCTCTTTCCCTGGGTCTGGAAGATCTCCTGGAGAAGGGAATGGCAACCCACTCCAGTACTCTTGTCTAGAGAATTCCTGGGGCAGAGGAGACTGGTGGGCTATAGCCCACGGGGTTGCAAAGAGTCAGACATGACTGAGCGACTAACACACACACACATATAGGAAAATGGGTGGAAAACACACTTTTTAGCAGCCTGACAAGCATTCTTTTCTTAAAATCAAACATCTGTGTCTTTGGGGGTCTTTTTAGAATGATCCTGTGATCTATAATTCCATAATTATTACCTCTAAGTCCTGAGAATTGGTGTCTTAATGTCCTTCAGTGCTTCATTTAGCAGATATTATAAAAGGAATCTGACATTTTTCCCCTGGGGGAATGGGGACACACTTAGAGCATTAGTCCCAGTAGGTGCCTGGAGCAGACGGGCAGAGGAGACGTGCAAGCTTGGACTGCTGGGGTCCAGGGTCAGAGTCTCTGGCCAGAGAGGGTCACAGACTTCTCTGCAACTCCATGAGCAGTGACCGGAAGAGGAAGGAACCATGTGTAGTCATGATACTAATGAGGCTGTCTTGTGCACTTAACAAAGCTCTTCCCCGAGTCCTGTCACACCTGTGAGGTCACTGTTGTCAACCTCATGGTCCACGGAAGGACCTGGGGAACTTGCAGGTTCAAGGACAAAGCCACAGACAGATAGGAGTTCTCTGTCCCCCATGGCAGGGCTGCTGTGGACCCGCCCAGATGGGCCCATGGGAGAAGCTGGTTTCCTATGCTCCCTCCCTCCGCTGACCCTCCTGGCAGGATTCCTGGCTCTTAGTTCAGTCTCTGACCGCGGAACTGACGCCCACCAGACCGTGGGAGTCAGTGCTGGCAGGACCCTTGTTCACATCACCTTGGACATGCAACGCGAACATGACCCCTCACATCTCCTTGGTTTTCTAACTGCATCTGCCTGGACCACAGCTCCTCCCTGATCGCTTCACCTCAGCACACAAGTGAGAGTGGTAGTTGTTCAGTCCTGTCTGACTCTCTGCAACCCTGTGGACTGAAGCCCGCCAGGCTCCTCTGTCCATGGGATTCTCCAGGCAAGAATACTGGAGTGGGCTGCCATCCCCTTCTCCAGGGGATCTTCCTGACCCAGGGCTCAAACCCAAGTCTCCTGCATTGCAGGGAAATTCTTTCCTGTCTGAGCCACCAGGGAAGCCTCAACCACAACTTCTTACTAAATAGAATAAATTGCTTTGAGTCTTCATAGTCATGTATTCACCAAATGAATTATGTTTGTGGAGGGGCTCTAGGCCTCTACATTGTCTTCTGGTGTTGGGAGCATGGCAGGAAATAGAGTAGAATACTCTTAGCCTTCTGCTTCATACAACACAGTAGCCACTAGTCACATGTGGCTATTTAAATCTTAATTCATTAAAGCCAAAGCAGAAATTGAGAGCCACTGTGGCCACTTCTTAAGTGACTCATAGCCACAGTTGGCTAGTGGTTCTCAGATTTGGACAGCACAGGTAGAGAACATTTCCATCATCATGGAAAATTCTATTAGAACTTCTGTTCTGTCCTACTGCCATAGAACTTAAAAAAATTTTTTTTTAATTTAAATAACTTTTTGTAAAATTAAGATTTATTTGGCTCATGGAATCTTCTGTTGCGGCGCATGGACTCTCTAGTTGTGGCACGTGGGCTTATGAGTTGCTCTGAGGCATGTGGGATCTTAGTTCCCCAAAGAGGGTTCGAGCCTGTGTCACCCGCAGAGCAAAGGCAGGTTCCTAACCACTGGACCACAAGGGAAGTCCCTGCTGAAGAGCTTTTATCATTCTGGTGGTGGAGTTGGATAATACAAAATTAAAGATTAGATATTATGAAAGTATCAGGCATCTAGAATAAAGAGCTACGGAAGAAGAAATAGAGGGAGGAAAGGGGGATAGAGAGTGATGGAACTGGGATGCTGGGGGCTGCTTAGCAACCACCGGCTCTGCTGACTACTTCCTTTCTTGAAATTCCTCCTTTGATACCATGACCACCACCCTCTATTTATTATTCTGCTTCCTCTCTGGATAATGTCTTAGCGACAGAGCAGCCCTTCTTGAGATTCTTACACAATGAGAACTGTGAGGCAACCCTTGATTGGCCAAAGTCCCAGAAGCGACCCAAAATCTCAAGGTTTCCAAACTCCAGCAACATTTTTTGCACTCAGCACCATTCAGATGAGCTGCTGTGACAAGACTAGAGGTGTTAGTGTGCTCTTAAAAAACTGAAATGTAAGTAAATGACCTACAACTAACCACCATCAGATAAACTTACAGTTCCTAAATGTTCATCTCGCCCACTTTTCAGAAGCACCACAAGGTGGCAGCAGTAGTTTACAAAAGCCACCAGGGCACCACTCACTAATTGCTCATCTCCGGCATTTATTTCAAAATAAATCTTGTGGGGTAAAATGTGAAAATGAAAACTGCACTATGCAATTAACAAAGACTAATTAGAATTTCACCATGACCTAGAATGCTTAACTGAATGTTTTTAGAGCATAGAATAACGGAGTCATGTATTGTGTATAACCATGAAATGGATTAAGTCACCAGTTAAGTATATTTACTGTCACTGTTGATCGTAGCCCTTCATCCAGTCCTCATTTTGAAACACTCAAGAATGCTTCAGTGTTTTTCCTTTCCATTTTAAAATGGAAAGATTTCTCTGGCCTTTTCTTGAACTGATCAATTGATTTTCCATCAGCTTCATGTAAAACAATAAGTGAAGAAAATCTATACGTTTGTTCCCAGTTGTGGTCTTGCAAGTTCAAGGCAAATTGCCACGGTGAACATCTGGGATTCATCATATCTGCTCTGTTACCTCATTGATGGGCACATGTCTTTCCCACATGTGCACAGTGAAAGGCCTACGGAGTTACAAGGAAAGCAAAATCATAGCCATGCTCTCAACTTTCTGCTTCAAGCAGGTATATGAAAATATTAAACTGGGAGAAGGAATGCTTCTGGGTCAAGTTTATCTAAATACTTGGCACATTGTACAAATGCTATTTCATGGGCCAGAGCTCCACCCTTTCATGCACGAGCAACCCACAGTGCCTCCCCAGAACAGAGTCTGGGTGAAAGCTTTTTATTTTTTTTCAGGGAAAAAAAGAGAGTAAAGTTGGAAATTGAGAGGCCATGGTTAAACTAACACTTTAGGTTTATTCAAGGCTGATGTGTTTGAACTCAGCTCTCCAAAGACAGCCAAGAACTGCAGTTTGAAGCTTATATGATGCCACAGGATTCATGTCATGGAATTCAAGAAAAACGGTAGCCATAGATCTATGTCTCTTTGACACACCCTGACTTTATATAATACTGCTCTCTAATGACCATGGGCAGTGAGAGCAATTATAACTATGCTCCAGAAATGGCAATTTGCACTTAGAACTGTTCAAGTCTTTGTTGCACTAACTTTACATCTGGGGATCCGTTCTAAGGAACTATTCCTAAATACAGAAATACGTTCTAATATGGAAAAAGACGTTTCATGTAGCATTATTTAAGTGATGAAAAATTTGGGGGAAAATCCTTTAAATGAGTAGTAATAGAAAACGATCAAATATAATTTGACATGTCTACATAATTGGTTATTAAGTTGTCATGAGAATATGTGTGTGAAGACTAGACAGTGTAGAAATGCTCACATAATTAAGAGAATAAAGAAGAAAATAAAGTAGTATGCATAGTCACGATCCTGCTGTGTTTAAATTTTGCATAGAAAAAGGCTGTGAAAGAAAAACATGCCAAAATATTAAGAGCAGTTGCTTCAGTGGTGATTCCCAAGGTAAAATTTCCTTCTTTTTTTAAAGATATTTTTTATGTGAACCAATATTAAAGTCTTTACTGAATTAGTTATAATATTGTTTCTGTTTTGGTCTTTTGGTCACAAGTCATGTAGGATCTCAACTCCCCAGCTAGGGATCAAACCCATACCCCTTGCACTAGGAGGCGAAACCTTAGCCACTGGACTGCCAGGGACGTCCCTGCTTTTTTACTGTTTGATAGCTTCAAATTGTAGGTGTTACTGTGTCACGGAAAATCTATACTTGTGAAAACTTTTATTTTGAATTTAAAATAATTTCATTATTCTTTTATCTTAGAATTTCTGTTTAAGTTGTCTTCTTCTCTCCATCTTTCCTCCCTTACTTAAAAATCAACACGCTGCATCCTAGTCTCAAACTGGTTCATTTTCTATTTCAGACAAAGGAAAGTGGACTCACTCTGGTCTCTGGTGGAAGCTTCTCAGCTGGCTGGGGCTAGAGCATGAGCTGTTTTAAGTGGACAGAGGTGATGAGATGACCCTAGTCCAGGTGCCCTGGCCACAGCTCATTCTAGCCATGCTATGGCTTCCCTAAATGTTTAATTATTGATGCTGATAGAGAATATAAGGTCAAATATTTTATAGAACAATGGTAACCACTAGTGGGTAAAAATTGAGTATATAACTTCCAAAAATAAAGAAGGAAAAGCAGAGAAAAGCTTTGAAACAAATAGATACTAGTGATAAAAGGAGCTTTTTTTTTAAAAAAAAGTTATTTATTTGGCTGTGCCGGGTCTTAGCTGTGGCATGTGGGATAGAGTTCTCTGACCAGAGATTGAACCCGGGCTCTCTGCATTGGGAGTGCAGAGTCCTAGCCACTGGGCCACTAGAGAAGTCCCAAGGGAGCTATTTGAAGGGAGGCAGGGACAGATAGCATGCATGATGGGATAATATTTGGAGACGCTAATCAGCAAGCTTCCTTTCCTGCCAGTCCCCTGCCCAAGGCTCTTCTGCTCCTGCCCACACAGACAGCTGTGTCATTCATGACCGGGCCAGGCGTGAGGACTGCCTAATTGACAAGCTGGCCTGCCCACAAGACGAGAGAGATGTGAATGGGCAGCAGCATTGTCCTCTGTGGACCAGGGAAGGGAAAGGGGAAGACGGAGCAAGTACTATAAGGAAAGGAACACAGGAGAACACCCAAACCTCTGGCAATGGGCCGTCTGTCCAGAGTGCCATGACGGCATCCCTCTTTGTCATGGACCTTAAGGTCATCAACAGCCCAAGATCCTTCAAATTAGGGTGATGCTTGTTTGTGCCTCAAGACTCTCCCATTGGTTTCATTCCATGCAGACAGCTCTGTCAAACAGCCCCAGACATCTGTATTCTCTTCCTCTAAGCAGATTGAGGAGCTATGGGCCTTTGGGCCCTGGAGGGTTGATGGTGATGTAAAAGGCAAACCTTGAATTGGCCATCGTGACTCCAGTTAGTGGGACTTTGAAATCTCCCTCTGAGCTAGAAACTTCAGAAGAACACATGCTTCCGCTACCCATGAACTTAGAACTATACCCTAGAAACCGAGAATACACATTATTTCTAACCTCTGTGGTACATTTATAAGATGTAACATAATAGACTATGTTGAAAGAAAAGAACTTAAAGACAATAGTACCACAAGTCTCAAATTTCATACACCATGAATAAGAAAAATCAAACCACCTAGAAAAGGTTTTCAAAAATTGTCCTGAATAAAATTTGGATCGAAGGGTAATTTCCTCTTTGTAACTGCAATTACAAATTTATTTAGAACACAAGCAAGAAGAGCTATATTATATAATGAAAACAAAGTGTGAAACCAAAGCCATATCGAGGAGGAAAATTCATAGCTTTACATTTGCCGACTATAAAACCAGAAAGTATAACAAATAAATAAAGCACCTTCAACTGAAGGAACGAAGGAATCCCCAGATAAACATTAGTGGGCATTCGCGTTTTGTTTGTAGGCAATTGTTTTTGGCTGCCTAGCTTCTGAAGCTTCTTCTCCCATCAGGGCAATCCACCATGATGTTGGTCTTAGACATGGAGAGCTGAGGCAGAACATCTAGACTTAGTTGATGGCTGCTCCCTGGAACTGGAACTTTGAACTTGGAATGAGTGCCTAAAAGAAATAGAAGCAGCTTAGTGGTCGTTCTGGTAGCTGCAGCCTGGACATGTGGTACAACCAGCACATCCCAACAAGCTGGGGATCTGACTACTCAGATTCCTAGTTTCTGCTCATCCCCCCACCTGGTTCCCTACAACCTCTGAACATCTGGGCTGCACGATATCCTTCTCCGGTACATTCTTCTTCCGGTCTAGGGTCAGTTTCTACTGTGAATAACTTCAATCCCCTGAACAAGACAGATGGAAGGAATGTATAATAAAGACATAAACTAACGAGAGAAAAAAACCCATAGCAATGATGAATAAACTCAAGTTTATATTGGTTGTTTTAAACAACCAAAAAAACTGGCAAATTTCTGAGACTTATCACAGAAAAAAACAAGAAAAGTCACAAATGCTTGTACGAAGGAAAAATGTATATGAATGATTCTGAAGTTATGAAATGATGAGACTATGATGACAGTTCTACACTTGATAAAATTAAGAGATAAATTACCGAAATTAACTGAACTGGAATGTGCTATCATCCAAGGGAAAAAGGTTAAAAAGTTTTATTAATAAAAAATTCAAACCCCTTTCCTCCTTCCCAAGGGCGAAGACTTAAGGAGACTTAAGGAAAAATTAAGGAGACTGACTTAAGGAGAAATTCCTTCAAACCTGTTCTATTTAAATTACTTCTGGACACAGAGCAGGAAAGGCAGGTGAGCCTCTTCCAGGTGGCCCTGGCCCCTAGCTGCCCTTGCCTTAGTAGCAGTTCCCCTGGAGCAGAGCCTCCTGTTGAGTGGAGGTCAGCCTGTCGCATGAACGGGTCATCTTGCTATACTCTTTGGACCTAGCTGTTACAACCCTCACACCTTCCAGTTACCTCTCTGTGGCTGGTGTCAGCTGTATGTAGGTCATTCGAGCACTTGCACAAGTCATGCTGATTAACCCTCTGGATGGCTGCCTTTATCTCCTTCACTAGGTTCCTTCATTACCTCCCCTATCCGAGGAAGAATGCGCCAGTCCCACCCTCCAAAGGGAAAGTGAGGGAACGTAGGCACAGGGAGATGTAGATACTAGCCTCACTAGGACCTCAGGAATAAGGGAGTTGGGAGCTAATGTCAAAGGAGAGGCTGGGTGACTTTTATCCTGCAGAAATGCAGGTAACCAGGAGTGGACGCCAAGGAACAGGTGTAAACCGGGGCTCTGAGAGTCCCTTGGACTGCAAGGAGATCCAACCAGTCCATCCTAAAGAAAATCAGTCCTGAATATTGACTGGAAGGACTGATGCTGAAACTGAAACTCCAATACTGCCTGGCCGCCTGACGCGAAGAACTGACTCCTTGGAAAAGCCCCTGATGCTGGGAAAGCTTGAAGGCAGGAGGAGAAGGGGATGACAGAGGATGAGATGGTTGGATGGCATCACCAACTTCATGGACATGAGTTTGAGCAAGTTCCGGGAGTTGGTGAAGGACAGGGAAGCCTGGTGTGCTGGGGTCACAGAGTCGGACACGACTAAGCAACTGAACTGAACTGAACTGAACTTGGTCATCCCAGATAGGATCTGTTGAAGGTGCAGAGAGAGGAGCTTCTTCCTTTTAGGTGGAGACTGGAGGAGGAATATGCTTGTTTCTTTTAGTGTTAGGTGCTGCTAAAAGTGGTTTCTAGGTCTTGGGAGCCCTAGGGACCTTTGGGGGTTTCCCTGGTGGCTCAGATGGTAAAGAATCTGCCTGCAATGTGGGAGACCTGGGTTCTACCCCTGGATTGGGAAGATCCCCTGGAGGAGGGCATGACAACCCACTCCAGTATTCTTGCCTGGAGAATTCCCATAGATGGTGGAGCCTGGCAGGCTACAGTCCATGGAGCCACAAAGGGTCAGACATGACTGCGTAACTAATTCAGGGACCTTTGGAGGCCAACTTCTAGCTCAGATGCTGGCTTGTTGGGTGCAGCTCTGACTCGAAGGTCAATGGCATGCTTCAGATCCCTGGCTAGGCCTCCATGCAAAAGGGTGCCTTGTAGCTGACATGGTAAGACTTAGGAGGGAGCTGGTCTCCTCCTGGGGTGAGTTCCCCTGGATACAGAGAGCTTCCTTTAAGGCTCCTTGGAGACAGTTGCTCTTAATATAGTTGACAGTGGGCTAAGTGCTGTATGGAGGCAGCACCGCATTTAATAAATTACCCAGTAACTTTTGGGCTCCTAGAGTGCCGGATTGCACCCAGTGGGGCTGAGAGGAAACAGATGCGCCGCCCACACACCAATTCCTCCTATTACAGATTCTGTGTTCTGTTATCTTTCTCTCCCCTTAAGTGTATTACTGTTTCTGGGGTTTTAAGGCAAGAATGCTGCAGTGGTTTGCCATTCCCTTCTCCAGTGGACCACTTGGACGGCAAGGAGATCAAACCAGTCAATCCTAAAGGAAATCAATCCTGAATAATCATTGGAAGGACGGATACTTTGGCCGCCTGATAGGAAGAGCCGACTCATTAGGAAAGACCCTGATACTGGGAACGATTGAAGGCAGGAGGAGAAGGGGACCACAAAGGACGAGTTGGTTGGATGGCATCACCAACTTAATGGACATGAGTATGAGCAGGCTCCGGGAGATGGTGAAGGACAGGGAAGCCTGATGTGCTGCAGGCGGACACAACTGAGCGACTGAACAACACGCCGTTATTAGGGGGCTCCTGCATTGCAGACAGATTCTTTACCATCTGAGCCACCAGGGAAGCCTGTATTATGAGGGCGTCCGTTTTTAAAAACAGAAACCTACCAAAAATGCCCCTGAGGGCGGCGATATTTCCCAGAAGCATAGAGAGGTGATTCCTCTGTCCCATCCAAGGCAGTCCTACGGCCAGATGCATCCGGTCCCACGCCCTGCAGACAGCCCCGTATGGCTCTGCTCTCGGGACCCGGGGACATGCCCACGCCGCCCAGCTTCGGAGGCCCATTTTCTCCGCAGCTCCAGTCCTCCAGGGTATCCACGCAACAATGAAGCGTGGGCGGCCCCAGCGGCCTCATTTGCATATCTCCGCGGCTTGGCCAATGGGCTGCGCATGGGCTTTGGAACGCAGTGTTGCCATCGGCGTGCGCGCGTGTGTGCGCGTGTGACAGCGGCTGTGGCCGTGGCCGTGGCCGTGGGAGGCCGGCCCGGCGGAGCCCAGCCGCGCGGGGACCGGCCCCGGCGCCCGCTCCCCCAGCGCATCGCGGCCGCGTGGCCCGGCCGAGTCCGGGGACCAGCAGCCCCGGCCGCCGCGCCGTCGCGATGTCGGTGGCGGGGCTGAAAAAGCAGTTCCACAAAGCCAGCCAGGTAGGGACGCACGGAGGAGGGAGGGAGGAGGGCTAGGGGAGCAGCGGTCCCCTCGAGGCTCCGGGGCCTCTGAGGCTCCCGCGCCCTTAGGGTCCTCTTTGAGGGTTCGATTTCTTCCCGCCTAAGAGGGCGCGGGGGTGGAGTGAGGGGCCGCCGGCTCTCCTCCGCTTCTTGGCGCCTCCTTCTTGCTAGCCCCCAGACCCCCTGCTCCATCCCCAGCCACTGAAATTCCGAGAGGTTCTCGGGAGGGGAGGTGGCGGGCCGCAGGGGCTCGGGCGAGCAGAGACTGGGCGTCCCGAGGCCTGGAGGCTCTGCTCCGTGCCTCTATTCCCGGACCGGCGCGGGGAGGAGGACCACAGAGAGTGCAGGGCCGGCAGGGCCTCCCTCGAGTCCCCCACCTTTTGGTTGGGAAGACCCCCCCCTCCCCCGGGGCACGTCCTGCCACCCCTGGGCAGCCGCGCGGGCGTCGGCGGATCCGGGGATGCTGTGTACTTGGCGCTCCCGGCCTGGACATGGACCCCGCCTGCCTGACTGCCCGCAGCTCCTGGCTGGGCTGTCTACTGCCGTCCTTCCTCCCGCATAGTCTTCCCGGTGTCGGCCCGGGCCTGGGCAACCAGGCTCCCGTTCTCTAAGAGCTGCTAGTTTTGTGGGAAGACACTGAGACAGACACGTAAACATATAGTGTTGGACACACCTCCACGCACAGTGGATGGCAGATAATAAGATAGGGGCATCAGGGAGAGCTTCCGGGAGGAAGAGTCGCATCATTTGAAAATTAAATATGAGAAGGAATTGTGGTGGAGGGTGTGGGTGGAAAGGATAGGCGTTCTGAACGGAGGAAACAGGAAGACAGGCAAGCTGGCATGTGATTGGTGTGTGTGTGTGTGTGTCTGGATGTTTGTTGACAAGCAAATTCGTATTCTAAGATTTCAGTCTCCCAGCCATGGCAGAACTCACATTGTAAAATCAACCCTATATCAGCACTGCTGGGTCTGATGGACAGATTTCATTCAGAATTCACATTTCTGATGAGGTCTTATCTTGCCTCTTTCACACATTGGTCCCTGAAAAGCAGCTGGAATTAGAAGATTCTTTTCTGTCTGTCTCATGTTGAAAAGCGCTGCCTGTTCTCGCACTCACATCCCTTCCATGAAGAAACTGGGTGGTGTGCAGTTTCCAGCTGGGGATGCTGGGTGGTTGGTGATACTATTAGGGTGATGAGGAATCCTGGATGAGGGGTTAATTAGGTGATCAGGGAGATGATGGGGTCACTGCAGGCGGGCTTTGGACACTTTGAAAAATCCATGAGATACTCAGATGACTCTGGCCTGGGGGCCAGTGGGTGAGATCCAGATTGGAGCTATGGACTTCTGGGGATTTCCAGCCTCAGTGGAGATTTTAAAATATAAGTGCAAATGGAAGTCAAAAAGTGCACAGTGAGTTATACTCATAGACTGTAGGGAGCACCCACATTTAGGGACAATGTTTAGGCCCGGACTTGATAAGCAGTGACCACTCAATAAATATTTATTGGATAAGTGAAAGCATGGGGGTGGAGAAACACAAGAAGGGAAGAACTAGTAGAATGGAGGAGAGCAGAGTATCATGGGAACCTAAGAAGTGGGTGCATTTAAAGGTGGGAGCAGGGACTTCCCTGGTGGTATGACTCTGCACTTCCAGAATAGGGGGTGTGGGTTTGATCCCTGGTAGGGGAACTAAGATCCCACATGCGATGCAGCCAGAAAGTAAAAATAAAATAAAATAAAAGGTGGGAGCAGTTAGCAAGTCTGCCTTGAGCTCAGTACTGAAGGGTGGGCAGCCCAGAGGCCTATTGCCTCTGTGTTCAGGGCAGTGTCAGCTTAATCACTAGCTAGCTAGGCTTGCTACAGGAGCTTTCTTAGCTCAGTCGCTCAGTCGTGTCTGCCTCTTTGTGACCCCATGGACTGCAGCTTGCTAGGCTTCCCTGTCCTTCACCACCTCCCAGAGTTTGCTCAAATTCACATCCATTGAGTTTGTGATGCCATCCAACCATCTCATCCTCTGCAGGGTACTAACCTCTTTTGAAAGATATTCTTTTACTGAGAATAGACTTCATGGGAGCAAACCTTAGCGATGAACAGGACACAGCCCTAAGAGGATTGAAATTGGTTTCTGACCACTAACCGGAGTGAGTGGTTGAAATCCCAGGAAGTTATTGACATTGGTAAATAATATGCTAAAGATGATGTCGTTTAGTTTAACTACTCATCATCAGTCCATTAAAAAAGGAAGTGAGCGGAGGGTCTAATTTAGTCTTTTTGCATGAACCGAAATCTTTCTGTGACTTTATCTGAAAACAAAGACATCACAGATTCTCTCTGGGCTTTGCAAATCACATTTTGTGGTCAAAGTGCCTAATAGATACGTTTTTATCTGTTCTGAAAGTCTTTCTAAGAAATATTGCAGTGGGACAGATTTGGTGGAGAAATTAGACCAGGCTTAATATAATAAGAGGGAGCATGATCATAAAAAGTGCCAGATGTTCTTCGCAGGCAACATTTTAACAGCAGGTTTTAATTCACATAGAACTTTCCCAGGGCTGGGGAAAGGGAGGCTGGGATGATGTCAATGGTTTAATAATTCCCAGGGATCCAGACCTGGCTGTGCCACTGACCAGATCTGTGACCTGGGAAACATGATTTAACCCATCTGTATAGTGAATTAGACGACTTAGAAGCTGTATGTGTGCATGCTCAGTCATGTCTGACTCTTTGCAACCCCTTGGACTGTAGCCCCCCAGGCTCCTCTGTCCATGGGATTTCCTGGGCAAGAATACTGGAGTGGGTTGCCATTTCCTCCTCCAGGGGATCTTCCTGACCCAGGGATCAAACCCAGGTCTCCTGCATTGGCAGGCTGATTCTTTACCACTGAGCCACCAGGGAAGCCCTTAGAAGCTGTGTTCCTGTTCTAAAATTTCTTGTGATGATCACACAACTCTGTAAATATGCTAAAAAACCCACTGAATTATAGACTTTAAGTTGTGAATTGTATAGTATATAAATTATATCTCAAGAAAGTATATAACTAACCATATCTCTATCTTTATATCTAATATATCTCAGTTCTGAAATTGTTAAGTAATTTGCTTAAAGTATTTCAGAGAAAGATAAAGATTATAAAGTGGGCCTTTTATAAATAAGGGAACCCAGACCTTGACAAATTGAGATGATTTTTCTCAATGATAGAAAAGGTGAAATAACTTATAACTTCCTGGTTAAGTGCTCTGGCTTTCTTGATACCTTACCTATCTCTGCAGGAAAAAAAAAAAAAAAAAAGCCCCCTTACTTTACAGAGAATGAGGAACTCTGAATCCCAGGGATTAGGCATCACTTTGGCAGCATGGAGACTAAAAGGAAAGAGGAAGAAATCAACTACAATGAGAAGAGTCCAAGTTGAGCTGATAACAAAATTTAATTAATCCTTTCCTTCAGCATTTGGGATTGTAACCTAAGGGTCCCACGATCATAATTAAAAACTTTTTTCTCTGGAACAGGTTTTTTTAGTAGAGAGGTTTACTCTTCTACTGGTAGGGATGCAGTTTGAGTTATTAGAGATAAATACAAATAGCTTGGGCTTCCCCGGTGGCTCAGATGGTAAAAAAATCTGCCTGCAATGCAGGAGACCTGGGTTTGATTCCTGGGTGGGGAAGAGTCCCTGAAGAAGGGAACGGCAACCCACTCTAGTATTCTTGCCTGGAGAATTACATGGACAGAGGAGCCTTGTGGGCTACAGTCCATGGGGTCGCAAAGAGTCAGACTGAGTGACTAACACACATACACAAATAGCTTAGAAAGGTCATGTGGTTTCTTGTTAAGTGGTGTGCCTGACCAATAAAAATGTAACTCATAATAATTATATGTCGCCACTCATTGATTTGTATTAATTATGTTCACGTCATAGTAATTTTCTTGACAGCATTTTATTTTGGCTGCAGGATGCTTAGGCCACATCTGTGCTTACTGTGACATGGACATTGTTCTAATAGCTGTATTTGTTCCCTTTCTGCACTTCTAGGAGCTGGTTCCCCATCCCATGAAAGCTTGATTTTATTCTTTCCTCTTGTTCTTCTTGCCCCAAACTAACCAGCTAGTCAGGACACAAGAGGGGTGATGACTCTTCATGTTAAATTTTCTTGTTTTTACTAGCAATGTTCTATCACGTGACCCAGAAATACAATAGGGTGTGGGGAGCTCCTAACAAAGCTATTTTTTTTTGATAATTTCCCCCTCTTTCCCTTTTGATGCCTGAATCAGAAAAATGATGAGTGGTCCTAAGGGGCCAAGACATTCTCTCTGTAAAGACTAAGTGCACAGGCTGGCCATTTATGGGTAAACACTATAGAGGAGGATATCTTTGTAAATTATGAGAATCTCTAGGGAGGCGGTGAATGTCTCTTGTTTCATTTTCTCATTAGGGAGAAAGATAAAAATGCACTTTGCAAAGTCCATAATGATTCTTTGTTTTTTATGTAGGTGCATCAGAAAATGTGTTAAGCTGAAACTTGCTTGCTCCTTTCCACATAGACTGCTTGATAAATTAATCCTTGGGTCTATGTGTTAACCATATATTTTTAACTTGGGATGCTAGAGTAGATGTTGAAACTAAATTGGTTTTAATTTTTTAATCTCTGAAGAACATAGTATAATTCAAGCATTTCTTACCACTGATGCCTTTTCTCTAAAGTAAAAGTAATTTAGGCTATCTCTTAGAATTTGATTAAAAATGCATTTAAAAGCAGATTTGTGTGTGTGTGTGTATGGATATACTATTTGTTTCAGATTAATTTTTCAACTTTATTAAAAAAATGACTATAAATTATATTTCCCAAAATTAAGTGGGGGATGTGTGTGTATCTTATGTATTTGGAGATTGCTATTGGTTGGTGATGGACAGGGAGGCCTGGCGTGCTGCGATTCATGGGGTCGAAAAGAGTTGGACACGACTGAGCGACTGAACTGAACTGAACTGAACTGATTGTTGGCATACTTTACCCAGAAAATGAAACTGCCAATAAACAGAACCGATACACGACTTTATTTGACTAAATAATAGGTGAATGTATTCTGGAGATTCTACACCAGCCAAGTGAGGATAGCTAGATTTTGGTCTCCTGTGTTGCAGGCAGATTCTTTACCAACTGAACTATAAGGAAAGCCCTTACTTTTTGCTAGAAACCTGGGAAAGTGTTAAATTGGGGGAAAGAATCTGGAGGAATCCAGTTGGTATTGGGAAGACATTGCTGCAGTTCTATTTGAGTTCTTCTGTGAGATGCCTTTATCATGAGCTCTTCCCTTGCAATTCCCAGGCTCATCCCCACTTGTTTTCACCACAGCACCAGCAGCAGTGACCTTCCTGAGCCCAGTGTCCTTCCTTCTGACTTTGTCTTTCATTGGGTGGAAGTGTCTTTCCCACCGGCATTTGGTTAAGTCCTTTTCAAGCACTGACATCTCCAGGTGCTTTGCCAGATCAAATCATCCATCAGTGGTAGAAGCTGCTGCTGTTTCAGGCCGGATAGCGTGGGTACTCTCTACCAATGCACCTGATATCTGAGTTGTATGTCCTCATCTGAATCTGTGTTCCTCCTTGCTCTTGGGCAGAGACTGCCTTGTCTGGGTGTTGTGACCTCCAGGTTGCTGAGTCTGAGGGTCACTTCCCAGCTGACACTCTGCGGCTTTTGACCCAGTGTACCGTTCTCTGCTTACAGCCCCTTCTATGCTGGTCTGGTTTTCCTCTGGCCTCAGTGGCTGTTCCTTCAGATCTCCTTTAATGGCTCCTTCCTGTCCCCTTGAACTCTAAATCCTGGAGTGCCCCAGGGCTCTGGCTTGGAATAGCTCCTCTTTTTCTCAACCTTGAACTCTGCCAAGGTGTTTTATCCAGCCTCACAGATTTATAAACAATCTGTACATTGATTACTCTCTAAATTATGTTTCTGGCCTAGACACTCCTCCTGTTCACAGACCCATAACAAACTTCTAAGTCTAACTGCTTACAGCACCTCACTTCTTGGATATTTAAAAGGCTGTCAGACTTAAGATGTTCAAACCTGAACTCTTAATTTTCTCCACCCCAACCTGTTTTTCTATTGGTGGTTCGTATTTAAGTCAGTTTTACCAACATGTGTTCAACTGGTCAAGCAAAATAAGACAAAAACAAGATTCATCTTTGATTGCTTTCTTCCTCTCATCCCTAATTCATCAGAGAGTGCTAATAACTATTGGTTTTATTTTCAAAATACATCCCTCTTCCATTTATCTCTCTCTGGCTCTGCTTCTACTATCCTCCTGACTGTCACCTCTTGCCCACATGGTTCCTAGAGCCTCCTCACCAATTTCTAGAACTTTGGAAGCTAGCAGCTTCCTACCAGCTACAATCCATTGACCCACAGTGACCTGAATGCTCTTCTGAAAATGTATCTCAGACCATGTCATTCTGTGAATGTAATGTAGACTGCTTACAAGTCTTCAGTGCTTCAGTGGCACCCAGCTGTGTTTAGAATAAAACCCAAGCTTCCTCCTCTGGCCTGTGAAGCCTCACACAACCTGGCCTCTCCCTTCCTTCTCCTGCTGCCATTGAGCCACACCGGCCTCTCTTGGCTCCTTTAATGTGCTGAGGTCTTCTTTTCTTTGGGCCTTTGCCAGAGCTGTTCCCTCAGCCTAGCATGCCTTTCCTCTAGATCTTTGCAAAGTGTTTCCTTACTGTTGTTTAGATCATAGCACAGATTAAAGGCCACTTTGTCAGAAATGTCTTCCTGACCATGCAATTCAAATGTCGTATGCCCTCTCTATCACGTTGCGTAACTTTTAAAAAATATTTTAAAAATAATGTATTTATTTGTGTTTGGCTGTGCTGGGTCTTTGTTGCTGTGCATGGGCTTTTCTCTAGTTGAGGCGAGCCGGGGCTGCTCTCCAGCTGCGGTGCGTGAGCTTCTCACTGAAGTGGCTTCTCCTGTGGACCACGGGCTCTAGGGCACTCAGGCTTCAGTAGCTGCAGCCCCCAGGCTCTAAAGCACAGGCTCAGTCGCTGTGGCGCGGGGCTCAGCTGCTCCAAGGCATGTGGGATCCTCCCAGACCAGGGATAGAATCCGTGTCCCCTGCCTTGGTAGGGAGGATTCTTTGCCATTGAGCCACCAGGGAAGCCCATGTTGCTTAACTTTAAAAGAAAAAACTGTATCATAAATATTTTGATGACTATATTCAGTACAGATGGTTTCCTTTCTAATCCCATGTATTTTTACTTTAAAAATATATTTAAACTTGGGGGATAATTGCTTTACAGTGTTATGTTGGTTTCTGTATGACGTGAATCAGCTAATGGTTTGTCATGGATTTTTGTTTCTATACGAAATATTGGTCTTTAGTTTTTGCACTGTGTCTAATTTCAGTATCAGGTAATACTGCTTTAATAAAATGAATTGGGAGATGCTTACTCTTCTGTTTTCTGGAAGAAATTACACAAAACTTATGTTAATTCTTTTTTAGACATTTAGTAGAAGTTTCCAGTAAAACCATTTGGGCTTGGAGATTTCTCATTTGAGAATTTCATTAGTTTGTGATTTTTTAAGGAATCAATCCATTGCATTTAGGGTTATCAGATTTATGTGTGGAGAATTATATGTAGTATTCTTCTCTTAATCATTATCAGTTCCCTTATTATATGTGTATAGAGTTGATTTTTGATACTGATAATTCCATACCTTCAGCCTTTTTCTCTATCAGTCTTACTAGAGGTTTGTCAGTTATATTGATTTTTTCAGAGAACCAGGTTATTTCATTTTCTCCATTGTTTTGCTTTTTCAATTTCATTGATTTCTGCTCTTGTTTTATTATTTCCTTCCTGTTACTTGCTCGGGTTTACTTTGTTCTTTTTATAGATTCTTAAGGGAAGCAGATCATTGATTGGAGACCTTTTTCTTAACGTATGCAGTGAGTGCTATGTATTTTCCTCTCAGCACTGCTTTAGTTGCATTTCACTAATTTTGATGTATGAACATATATATATGTATATGTGTGTGCATTGTATCTTCTTGTTGGATTGATCCTCTTATCATTCTGTTATGCCCTTCTTTTTCTCTTCTTACAGGCTCTGCTTTAAATCTGTTTTGGAGTCCCTTTTCTTTTTTGTGTGTTTATGTTTTATTATAGATTTTGTTTTCCTGAGGTTTGTATATGTGGTGTGAAAATCACTCAGTTGTGTCTGATTCTTTGCAACCCCATGGATTATACAGTCCATGGAATGTAGTCCATGGGATTCTCTAGGCAAGAATACTGGAGTGGGTAGCTGTTCCCTTCTCCAGGGGATCTTCCCAACCGAAGATTGAACCCAGGTCTCCCACATTGCAGGCGGATTCTTTACCAACTGAAATTTATATATAACAGCAGTTATATATAACAGAGGTTATTGATAACCTCTTAAGCTTGAATGTATTTTAACAATCATGCATTTCTACTCCCTCTCACTTCACATTTAGTAATTTGACTTCATATTTATATCTTTTTAACATTTACCTACTTATTGTGGATATTTTGTCATTGTTCATTTGTTCAGTTGTGTCCAACTCTTTGCAACCCCATGGACTACAGCACACCAGGTTCCCCTGTCCTTCACTATCTCCCAGAGTTTGCTCAAACTCATGTCCATTGAGTTGGCTCTTTGCATTAGGTGGCCAAAGTATTGGAGCTTCAGCTTCAGCATGAGTCCTTCCAATGAATATTCAGGGTTGATTTCCTTTAGGATGGACTGGTTTGATCTCCTTGCAGTCCAAAGGACTCTCCCAAGAGTCTTCTCCAGCACCACAGTTCAAAAGCATCAGTTCTTCAGTGCTCAGCCTTCTTTATGGTCCAACTCTCACATATGTACATGACTACTGGAAAAACCATAGCTTTGACTATATGGACCTTAGTTGGCAATATGAGATCTTTGCTTTTTAATACACTGTCATAGCTTTTCTTCCAAGGAGCAAGTATCTTTTAATTTCATGGCAGAAGTCACCATTTGTAGTGATTTGGGGGCCTAAGAAAATAAAGTCTGTCACTGTTTCCATTACTCCTCGGGTAGAATCTCTGCAATTGTAACTACCCTCCCGTTCGTGGATGTCTAGCTGGGGGTGTGATCTTGACTACACCATGTCTCTGCCCCTCCGACTCCTCCCTCTGTGGTTCCTTCTTTACATCTTTCATTGTGGAAAACCTTTTTTTGCTAGTCTTTGGGTCATTCTTATCCATAGTTGATCTGTAAATAGTTATAATTTTGGTGTACGCAAGGTAGGTGGGCTCAGGGTCATCCTACTCCACCATCTTGGCCATGGCCTCATGATGGCAGGATTTTTAAAATAGAACCTCGGGCCTTTCAGAATTATTTTATGAGACTCTAGATCGTATTTAAATTGTCTGTTTTTATTGGCTTTCTTTTCCGCTGCTCTGGCAGGGGAAGGTGGTGGCATTGCCTTGTTACTTCCAAGTGGGGGTTAGTGTCCAGGCTTCTCATTTAGACTATTGACATTTGGGGCTCGTGCCTCCTTACTGCTGTGTGGGAGGGCATTCTGGTGCCTCACTAAGCTTCTGCTGGCACCCCTCTGGCTGAGGTGGATAGATGTGCCTTGTTGCTGTTTCCCACATGGCTATGGGAGGGGTGGCCTCCTTACTGCTGGGTGGTGGTAGAAGTCCTGACTTCCTACAAGGCCTGTTCTGGCCTCCTCACCCAGAAGAAGGGTGAGTGGGCTCCTTAGTACTGCTATGGGAGTGGAGGTCCAGGCTCCCCGACATGGTCTCAACTGACACTGAAGGGGTGGGAGGAGCCGGCTGGAGCTTATCGCCTGGCAGGGACTCCCTACTTGGCTTTCTCTGGCACCACCCAGGGAAAGAGAGAATTGGGGGGTGCTGGGTCATCTTGTAATAATGTGGCAAAGACGCAAGTTCCTGCATTCCACTCATCCTTTACAGTGTCAGTGGGGATGGGGTCCCAGTTCTTTCTATGGTGTTTGGAGTAAAGCTGGAGTAGAGTGTGTGCAGGCTCAGTTGCTCAGTTGTGTCCAACTCTTTGCGCCCCTTTGGTCTGTAGCCTGCCAGGCTCCTCTGTCCATGGGATTTCCCTGGCAAGAATATTGGAGTGGATTTTCATTTCTTTCTCCAGAGCATCTTCCCGACCCAGGGATCAAATCCGCGTTTCCTGTGTCTCCTGTATTGCAGAAGGATTCTTTAACTGCTGAGCCATCGGGGATGTGGGTATTATATAGTAATTTCTAATAGTTTAGATATTGTCTAATAATTTCTGTGTTGCTAGACTGCCCCTTGCCTGGTCCTTTGACAAGAGAGAGCAGGCCTTTATTGAGTTTATTTGCCTGTTTTCCTGTGTCTGTTGGTATTTCTAGACTGCCACTTCTTCAGCTCCAAGTCTTGGATTATGAAGGAAAAAGAAAATGGAAGCTCACTACTGTGTCATTTCTTGGGCCCTGGGGTGCCTACTCAGTGTACCTCCTTTTCTCCACCTGCTTGGGCCTTCCTGGGTTTGTGTTATATATAATGCCAAGCATTTTGGTTATAATTAGTGAGAGGAATAGAGAAAATGTATCTATTCCATCTTCCCTGAAGCAGAAGTCCTTTGAGTTATCCAAATCAAATCCCTTCTGAGAGGGTCTGACTTTCTGGTTGTTTCTTGCCCAGTTTGTCCCTTGTGGAATCCTAAGTCTTTTGAACACCACTGGAACCATCCGCTAATATTGAATGAACATTCGGCAGGTTTTGAGGATCGGAACCTGGATAACCTGCTTCTGTTGAACTCCAGCCTATTGTTTGCCTGGATGCTCTTGATTTGGGGGAGAGGGGGAGAAATGTTCAAAATCCAGATTTTTAAAAAATGAAATTTCCTAGTTTTGAAATATTGGCAATTCATGTAAATTTTAAAAGAGCTGTGCAGGGCCAGAAGAAGCATGTGTGATGAGTTAACATGGTGCACCGCCAAACGGTCGACTAGCACACATGGTTTATCTGCAGGTTAACTTTTCCTCAAGCTTGAATAGTAGAAGGATAATTCCTGGTCACTTGTGGTGTGGCCAGGAACTTGCTTAGGAGATGAATATGGTCTCTGTAGAGACAGCTCTTGGCTTTTTGTCCTGGACGTTTCCTGGAAACCTTGTTGGAAGGCAGATTGGATGGAACCAAGCTGAGTGTTTGCCCATGTGCATTGTGTTAGACTCTTTGATGGAACTTGGCTGGCTTGATGTGGGAACTGTGGAATGATCAGGCTTGAGGGCAGAGAGCTGTCGAGTCCTGATACGAATTCGTCAGTGCTGAGCAGACAGAGCAGCAGAAGGCAGGCTGTGAAGAAAGTGGGCAGCCTCACGTGACTGTGAGAACGCTGGCAAGAAATGAGGGAGAGTGAGCACTTTGCTTTTAGTGACCTACTTGGGACTAATCTGAGAAGAGGATGTAAGAATAGATGGTTTCTAGAATAGCCTAAGGCAGATAGGACCCCTTCCCTGATGTTCTCATTGAACCTTGGCATCTCAGAAGTCAAAGTTATGTATCTTAAGAAAGATTTTGATTAATTTTATTAATTGGGTTAGCCAAAAAGTTCATTTTTTTCTGTATGATGTCCCTGAACAAAGTTTTTGGCCAACCCAATAACTTGTTAAATTTGTTTAACAAAATTAACCAATATCCTTGAATTTTATTTATCTTGGATCCCTGCTATTCAAATTGACATCTTAGATCAAGCACTTTTTCCAAGAAAAGACAGAGTTTTCGTCTAAACCTTGTGGTCATATCTCTTCAAGGGCTGAGTTCTCCGTATGATGGAATGATATTCCGGACCAGATGCAGTGTTGGCAGTTAGGTAGAAATGTAGAAATTTCAGAGTGAAACAACCTATACAATAGCCTGATTTGGCCATAAATAGCAAAGACTTGGGGCTTCCCTGGTGGCTCAGCAGTAAAGAATCTGCTTGCAGTGCAGGAGACCTGGGTTTGATCCCTGGGTTGGGAAGATCCCCTGGAAAAGGAAACGACAGCCCACTCCAGTGTTCTTGCCTAGAGAATCCCATGGACAAGAGGAGCCTGGTGGGCTATAGCCCATGGGGTTGCAAAGAGTCAGACCCGACTGAAGACTGAGCGGTGACAGCAGTGAAGACCTAGACATTTGGAAGCTCGGGGCCAACAATTCACTTTTATTTCTCTTGATTTTCAGCCGTGGGTTTCTTTCCTGGGAAATAGTGGATGGAGGCTCAGATTTGTTTTGAAGGAGTAGAAGTGGGTATGGTGCTTTCCCGGTGGCACAGATGGTAAAGAATCTGCCTGCAATGCAGGACTTACAGGAGGCACAGGAGATGCAGGTTCTATCCCTGGATGGGGAAGATCTCCCAGAGGAGGATATAGCAATCCACTCCAGTATTCTTTTTTTATATATATCTTTGAAAAGTGTCTGGAGAAGGTAACGGCAACCCACTCCAATACTCTTGCCTGGAAAATCCCATGGACGGAGGAGCCTGGTAGGCTGCAGTCCATGGGGTCACGAAGAGTCGGACTGAACTGACTTAGCAGCAGTAGCAGTTGAAAAGTGTCTTTATTTTTATTTATTTATTTCTAATTGAAGGATAATTGCTTTACACTATTGCATTGGTTTCTACCATACATCAATATGAATCAGCCATAGGTATACATATAGCCTCCACTCTTTTTTTTTTAATTAATTAATTAATTTTCAGTATTCTTGCCTAAAAATTTCCATGGACAGAGGAGCCTGGTGGACTGCAATCCAGGGGTTCGCAAAGAGGCAGACGCGAGTGAGCATGCACACTCAGGATGCACACATGTGGCAAAATTCTGATGTGGAAGCCAGCCTGGACCCACCAAACTGAACTGCCTGCATTTTGGGTGTATGATTTATACATCGATAAATTTTGGCTTCAGTCTGTCACTCTCAGTTCCTCCCTTAATTTCAGCCTGGCATCTATGGTTCTTTTCAAATCTATTTGCAAGCGATGTGCAAAGTCCTTGAATATGGTTGAACCTCCAGAGAGGAAAATCTTGTAGAGATGACGTCTGACATCAGCAGGACAATTGTCAATGCCTTCATTTACAACTTCTGAGATAGGTTGAGTAAAGCCTGAATTAGCACACTCTAGATGAAAAGAAAATTCAGGTCCTAAGACTCCCTCGGTAACCAACACCTGGACTTCTCTGGTGGTCTAGCAGTTAAGAATCTGCCTACCAATGCAGGGGACATGGGTTTGATCCCCGGTCCCAGAAGATTCCATAAGCTGTGGGGAAGCCAAGCCTGAGTGCCACAGGCCATCCACCAGCCCATACGCCTGGTGCCCATGCTCTGCAACAAGAGAAGCCACCATGATGAGAAGCCTGCACACCACAACTAGAGTGTAGCCCCTGCTCTCTGCAACTAGAGAAAAGAACCTGTTCAGCAATGAAGATCCAGTGTAGCCAATAAATAAATAAAACACAAATTTAAAAATTGCTGTATAATGAGATATCCAAAAGGTTAAACAAAACAAAAGCAACACCAATGGAAAATTCTTTCTTTGAGATAGAATTGATTCTAGTATACTGTTTAATGCACTTTGATCCATCTGTTTATACTTACCAAGTTCTTTTACTAAATCTGGGCAGGCATACTATAGTGTTCTTTGAAGTTTCCCAGGATTGCTATGAGGGATTCCTCTGTCTCCATCTCCCAGCAATTGCTGAATAACATATGTTCTATTTCATCCTGTGTTTGGAATGTGTGCTTAATATAGCTGACAATCACATGCCCTTCAGTCACAGGGATGACCTGAGTGATACTGATTCCTCTGTCTGGTATTGTACCAAAAGACAGACTGTTCTCCTGCTTGTCTTGAGGTCTAGTATGCAGCTTAGGCGAGAATGGCCTGCCAAGAAATGTACAAGCCTAGAACATTATTTCAGCAGTGTATTCCCTGTTGTCTGGAGTATTCGGTGGAGATTCAATCAAAAAAAATGGTCTTCAGGTTCTGCTCTTAAAGATCATTTGATCCATAAAGCTTTCCATCAAGTACCAGTCTTCAACTATGCCATGGCAGATTGGCCACTTTTAAAATATTTATTTTTATGCATTTATTTACTTGGCCATACCAGATCTTAGTTGTGGCACTTGAGATCTTTAGTTGTGGCCTTTGGGATTTTTTTTAGTTGCAGCATGTGGGGTCTAGTTCCCAGACCAGGGATTGAACTTGGGCCCCCTGCATTGGGAGTGCAGAGTCTTAGCCACTATACCACCAGGGAAGTCCTGATTGGCGACCTTTTTTTTTTTTTTTTTTTTAACATATGAAGGTTTTCCTGTTGCTTCATCAGCAACAAAGAACTCTGGGCCACCAACACATTTCATCCGCCGCCTCTGAGCTTGCTCATCCATTTTTGCTGACTTCTTAATAGCAATGCCCTGTGCCACAGTCTACCACGCAGGCTGGCAGCCATCCACAGTCTTCCTCATCACCTGCTGCTGCCACTGCCACTGTCTATTTGGTGCTGGTCGGGGCCAGGGCTGGGCAGGGGGAGATAGAAGCTATCTTGACCATCCGCAGCCGGCTGCTATCTTTGTCATGGAGTAAAGGTTAGAGACAGGAAGCAGAAGTGAAGGCAGGCTTGGTCAGTGGCTACCTCTTATACAACCAGGCAGGCAGGCTCTCATGGAAGTCTATAGAAATGCCTATTGAGACTGAATGACTGTTGATGCTTGCATTCTTTTCTCATGAATTCAGGCTCGGTGCTCGCAACTTTTATAGAAAATGGAGACTCCCAAGTGGTACAGTGGCAAAGGATCCACCTGCCAGTGCAAGAGATGCAAGTGGGACCCCTGAGTCTGGAAGATCCTCTGGAGGAGGAAGCAGCACCCACTCCAGTACTCTTGCCTGGGAAATCCCGTGGACAGAGGAGCCTGGTAGGCTGCAGTCCGTGGGATCACTAAGAGTCAGACACGACTGAGCGACTTCACTTTCACTTTTCACTTTCATGCACTGGAGAAGGAAATGGCAGCCCACTCCAGTGTTCTTGCCTGGAGAATCCCGGGGACTGAGCACAGGGTCCCAATAGGTGAATAACTGGGGTGTTGCACCAAATTAAAATATTCTGTTTTTGTATTTTATGTTCGTCTCTGGCATCTACCTTATTTTGAGCTTTGACTTCCATAAATTAGGAGTCTGAACTTTTTTCATCCAGGAAATGTTGTCTTCATATCCAGGAAGAATGTTTCCCAGTCAATCAACTCATCATTCTATGAGTATAATAATAATGCTAATTAGCTTTTTTTTTTTTGTAGAGGTGCTGAGTACTGTGCAAAGTATTTTTAGAGGCAGCATCTCATTTCATCTCTTTGATAACCTCTATCAAGAAGGTACTAGCCTATAATGGAAAAGAATCTAAAAAAGAATCTAAAAAAGAATGTATATATATACACACACACACTCACACAAATATATCTGAATACCTTTGCTATATACCTGAAGCTAACACAACATTATAAATGAACTATATTTCAATTAAAAAATGATTATTGACAAAAAATAATGTACTCATCATATTCCTTCTTTTACAAGAGAGGGAATTAGGCTTGGCAAGGTTAAGTGAAACTTGCTCAAGGTCATACAGCTGGCAAGTGGTCTTGTAAGGACTCAAGGACAGGCCTCTGCGATTCCAAGACAAATGCAGTCCAGTATTTGTCACCATTGCATGAGATAAATCTGTTCCTACCCTCCACCCTCTTCCTCAGGATTTTCAATCTTTGCATAAATTCAGGGTGTTATCATTCATTTGAACCATGTGCCACTTGTTTAGCCTCTATTGAATAGAAGTTCTCAGTCAGAAGTTGGTAAATTGGCCCATGAGTCAAAGACAGCCCATCGTCTATTTTTTTGCATAACCTGTGAGCTAAGAATGATTTTCACATTTTTAATGACACATGATAATGACATATGATTAAAATTTCAGTGTCTGTAAATAAAAGTTTTATTGGCATATACACCCCAGCTCATTTCCATGCTCCTATGTCTATGGCACAAAGCAGAATCAAATAGTAGTGACAAGGGACAACATTGAGTGCAAAGCCTGAAATATTACTCTCTGGTCCTTTACAGAAAATGTTTGCCAACCTCTGTTCTGAGCTGTACGTCTAGGGAATTTGCATATGCTGGTGTGAGCATTCCTGAAGTCCTGGCCAGAACGCTGAAAACGTTTTGTCTGCATCTGCAATTGGCTTGTGTGTTTTTGGAGGCTTTCCAGTCACTTAACAAGTCTGATTCATCCTGGTGACCTGGATACATTCTTACTTTGTAATTCAGGAGACTCGAGTACCCCGAGGTCACCGGCTGTCACACACCTACGGACTCCTCTAGCCAGAGTTTACACTGCTGACGAGGAATGACCTAGATGTTTTTACTAGGGTTGGGTAGAGGTTGTTAGGTGTTTTGCCATGCGTCTCTCACTGTGATTCCTCACCAGGGAAGCAGCACCGATTCCCCTCACTGGGTTCCCTCCTCTCCATGATTGCTCCCTTCTTGTTTTAATTATTCCGACTTCATTTTGCCTTCTCCTTTGCTTCATTTTGAAAGAGTCCCAGTTGCTTTTCTTGCCAGTTCTCTACTTACTTTTCCCAGGGCTCAAAAATGATTCTTGAGGATGATGTCATTTCCATGTTTATCTTTCCTCTCTAGCATGACATGGATTAAATATGTATATTTTAATTGGTGAGCCATGTTCTCAGGGTGTTGATCATTCTAAGGACCATGGCCAGTTTCAGCCTCAGTTAACCTGAGTCAATTTGCACAATAACCATGGAATGTTTTGGCTTCTACCGCAGCAGGAGTGCCTCATATAAGTTGTATAGGCTTTTCGGAAACTGCATAATTTCATGCAGAAATTATGCGAACCAGATGGTACCCTTTCGAGTTGCCAGACACGCATATTTTAAAGAAATATGGTGTATCTATTCTCCTTGGTAGATTTAGGTGGAGGTTCTTTGGGAATGGAAATCAGCTGAAATTGTCATAATTGAAAAATTCTTGGAAGCTTGTTATCAAAATAAGGACTGTAATATCAGAAGACTGGCATAGATTGTTAAAGAACAAATATTATTGGATTTATTTAATTTACTTCTCCAAGGATGAAAAGCACTATAGACAGCATGACATGTTCTTTCTTTGATAAGGCTATTGATTTGCTCACTGAGGTCTCGAGGGTATTTGGGGCAGTGAGAAAAGGTGGGTGTGAGGCAGGGGTAATGCATGGGTCCATAGGAGGAACAGAGAGGGAGGGCCAAGCCATTTAACCGAAAGCTATTGGGATGGGGTCATGTCTCTCTGAGAAGGCAAGACCCAGGACAATTTGCAGGTTAAGGAAGAGGCAGAGCCTTGGGTGAAGGCTCCCCTGGTGGCTCAGAAGGTAAAGAATTTGCCTGCAGTGGAGGAGACCCAGGTTTGATCCCTGGGTCAGAAAGATCCCCTGGAGAAGGAAATGGCTATCCACTCCAATATTCTTGCCTGGAGAATTCCATGGATGGAGGAGCCTAGCAGGCTACAGTCCATGGGATCACAAACAGTTGGACATGTCTGAGTGTGCGTGCATACAGGGTTAACTACCGTTACCTCCATTTCTCCATCCCTTTCTCCACTTTCATCCAGTTTGCGTTTCCAGGGTATTTCCTGCTTCTTGTGTTGAGGGTGAACCTCTCCCTAGTCCCCAGTAGTAGCTGACAGCCTAGGTGCAACTTGAGGTGTTTGCAAACAGTATCTTTCTTCCTATTTAACTAGAAACACAAGCATCCTTTCATATTGAATGGTCCAGTAACCCTGGGGCACAGCAGTTTTAGACTTCAATCTGCCTCTGCTTTGTGATCTTGGGAGAATCACTTAACCCATCTGGGCCTCCACTTTGATGGAAAATGAAGAGGCTGAACCAGTGTGTCCTTTCCAGGTGAAATCAAGAAGGGGAATTAAGCCTGTTGGACAGTTTGTGCCTGTTGTCAGTAGGGGCTTCCCAGGTGGCACAGTGGTAAAGAATTTCCCTGCCGACACAGGAGACCTGAGTTTGATCCCTGGGTCTGGAAGATCTCTTGGAGAAGGAAATAACAACCCATTCCAGTATTCTTGTCTGGGAAATCCTATGGACAGAGGTGTCACAAAGTCCATGGTGTCACAAAGAATTGGACTCAGTTAAGCACAATCATTTGATGTTCTAACTACCTGCTCTTTGTTGCAAAACTTTTATTTAATCTGGGTCCTCCCCTCCCCTCCTTTGAGCAGTTCTCTTAGGCTTATTTGAAATGCTGCCTCTCAGGCTTAAGTCCTAAAAATTCCCACGGAATAAAACATAACTCTTCACTTTTAGGTTGTGAATATTTTTTAAGTCCACAGTAGCCAAGTCAGACAGAAGTGTGGGTAACCTGGAGACTCCATACTTGTGCCTGGTATCTGAAGTCTGGGCAGTCTTGTGGGATGGAGCCTTGAAACCTGTGGAGTCTGATGCGAGCTTTGGGTAATCAGTGTCAGAAATGAATTGTAAGACACTCAGTTGGTATTGGAGAATTAGGGAATTGGTTGTTGGTTGGAAATGAAAACCCACACATCTGGTGTCAGGGTGTTTTGAGTAAAAATGGATCCTTGTCTCTGATACTTTTGTAAGAAGATACACAGGCTGGAACATTGTGAATCTGGGTTGACATTGAAAGAACTGGCATTACAGGGGAGAGAAAGAGAACTCCTTCCCAGGAAGCTTGGTGCCCTTCCTGAGCTCACAGGGTTAGGTCATTTTTTTTTTTTTTTAAATTGAGTGAATTGACAACAGGGACTCTGAAATGGAGAAAGTTTGATGGAGGCAAGTGGAAATGACCTTGGATAATTAAACAGCAATGAGGTTCTTTACCAAACATCAATGACTGAAGATTTTCAACTTGTCAGTATTGTGTGAAGCATTTCTGTGGGCTAGAACCTTCTCTGGATTTAATTTTAGCATTTCTTCAAGAGTCTTAAGCTGTTTCTTGAGCATGCATTCTTGCAATAGGGCAGACTTTTGTGAAGTGGTGTGGGTAAGATTTCAGGATCTGAACATCTCTTCTCTTTGGAATGTGTTGAAGCTTAAAGTGTAAGCGAATTCAGAGCCAGAGAGATACACGTGGTGCATGCACTGTTGCGGTATGGAAGTTGGTTTCAAAAGGAGGTTGGTATTTGAAATGTGCTCTGAAGAGTGGGGGAATAAATGACATTTTAGGGTGTGTCTTCTGAGTCACAAGCAACCCTGCTTGAAAATTTCAAGCAAGACCTTTGGATGACACAGGGCTTGGCTTGTCTACTTCATATTTGCTGAGCTTCCATAACGTTTGGAAGAAGTTAGCCTGCTTGGGAATATGTTGAATTAAGGAATATTAGCCAACCAATGAAAGAGGAGAAAAGCTGGTTAAAGCTAGACAAATCTTCCATTCTTAGAGGCCCTTACTTCCTGATGTGATGCATTGCAAGGTCATGGCAGCACCCATAGGGCTTCCCAGGTGGCTCAGTAAAAATCTGCCTGCCAATGCATAGACGCTGGTTTGATCCCTGGGTTGGGAAGATCCCTTGGAGGAGGCAATGGCAACTTACTCCAGTATTCTTGCCTGGGAAATCCCATGGACAGAGGAGCCTGGCGGGCTATAGCCCTTGGGTTCGCAAAGAGTCGGACAAGATTTAGCATGCATGGCTGAGCACACATGCATGGCATCACCCAAAGGTGAAATCTTGCAGATTCATTTGTAAATCTAGTAATATTGGTGTTGAAAATGAAAAGCACTCATTTCACTTGCTCTTTGAATAGTTTTATAAATGTAACCAATGAAATCCCACACACAATACCATTTATACATTCTGTTAATTTCTCTTAAATACTTTATAGTTACAGGTTCAATAGGTATGATTCTTATAAGGCTTAAAAAGTAGATGAAGTATGTGCATATAGAAATGCCTACAAAGTTATTACTGTCATTATACCTTATTACAATCATTATATTCAATACAGGGGCTTATTTCTTTATCCCATACCCCCCAGATAAGGGACTGTGGTCACCTGTAGTCCCCTGCAAAACATTAGTACCCAAAATGTAGCAAAGCTCCATGGAACTGGTTAGAGTTTGGGACCTGGACTCAGAATGTGGGTCCTTCCTCCAGAATCATGCAATGTGAGCTCGCGTCTGTTCCGCGGCCCCCTCACTGGTATCAAGTGGTCAACAGGACTTCCCTACTCCATTCCTTTCACTGGGATCCTCTCCAATTTATAGGTCAGTTTTTCAGCAGACTGGCACCTTTTCCTGAAAGAACACATCCTGCAAAATATCAAGGACTTGCTAGGTTCCTGGATTCTGGTTCCATTTTCCAGGACTTTATCCAGATCTTTATCCATTTGGTGCCCAGGCCCTGTTGTTTTGTGTTTGTTCTTTTTCAGTCCCTTAGTCATGTCTGACTCTATGCGACCCCATGGACTGCAGCATGCCAGGCTTCCCTGCCTTCACGAGCTCCCAGGTTTGCTCAAACTCATGTCCATTGAGTCGATGATGCCATCCAACCATCTCATCCTCTGTTGTCCCCTTGTCCTCCTGCTTTCAACCTTTCCCAGCATCAGGGTCTTTTCCAGTGAGTTGTTTCTTCGCATCAGGTGGCCAAAGTATTGGAGCTTCATAATGGTTTTTAATTTGTTTGCTTCTTAAAACCCTACATAGTGATGGGATTTCATATACCTGACTCAGGTCCCAGTGCAACTAGTTAAAACACTAGCAATCATTTACTCAAGCTTCCCTGGTGGCTCATTGGTAAAGAACTCACCAGCCAAGGCAGGAGACACGGGGTTCAATCCTGGGTTGGGAAGATCCCCTGGAGAAGGAACTGGCAACCCACTCCAGTATTCTTGCCTGGAGAATCCCATGAACAGAGGAGGCTGGGGGTCAGTCCATGGGGTCACAAAGAGTCAGACATGACTGAACTTGCGTGCAGTCATTTACTAGCGGTTATAATCAGTACAGTTCTCATTGTTTACCATTCTGTGGTCATTTTATTGACTATTAATCATGGAGTCTCCAGGCCAAAAGGAGAGTCTAGCACTCCAGCTAGGCACTCAGTAAATGTTTGTTTAGTGAATGACGCATGTTTCCTTGAGTAGATTTGGGTCTCCTTGAGGACTGGAATTGTCTTACTGTTTTGCTGGGACTTAGCACAGAGGGGGAACAGGATCCTGGTAGTCACTCATTACATACGTATGAATGAATGAATGGGGCAGACATTGCTGATTGTGATTACGGAGTACCTTAAAGCAGTTGGACAGAGCTTTAATTCTTGAAAGGTTCTATACTGAACCCAAACCTGGAGCATCTCATGAGATTCTCTCCCTGCTTCTTCTGTTTGAGTCTCTCCACCAGCAAAAAGATGATGACTTGCTGAAGGCTTGGATGATATAGAGCACTTTTTATCAAGAAGCTTTTTAAAAATTGTTATGTAGCTGGTTTTTTTAGACATAATGTTATTGCATACTTAGAAGACTACAGTACAGCCTAAACATAACTTTTTTATGTGCTGGAAAACAAAAATTTCTGTGATTTTATTGTGTTCATCACTTTATTGTGATGGTCTGGAATCAAACCCACAATATCTCCAAGGTATGCTGGTATAAACCAAACTATGAAGGATATATCTTAAGGAAATTTCAGTTTTAGATTTGTAAAGAACATCATAAAAGTACTTTTTGCTCCAATATTTTTGTCTCCTGTTGACTTACACATTTTTTTTTAAAAATTCACTTTGCTTATCATGGTCCTGTTTAATGGGAAGGAAAAGGTGGAATTCAGAATGGGGTTATTGATATCACAAGGAGAACAGACATTTAAAGGTCGATTTATTATTTTCTTGTTAGGATGTAAGATCTTAGTTAAATATGAGAACCTATCTTGCATTTAAGACTTATTAGCCTCCTTTCAGACAGTTTGTAGGAAAGGAAAGAAATTTGATGATTCATTAGAAAAATAGGTACTTTATAAATCATGTTAACTGCAGTAGTTTCATTTTCAGACAAGTTATATAGAGATCAGATTTCTCTCCAGGAATAATACAAACTTCTGATCTGAAGAATGACTTAAAGTCATCTGAAGATGTGGCTTTGGTTTTAGACTGTGATAACTGCGTGTCTAAATTACAGCCTTCTCTCTGAGGGTCTAGTTTTGTCGTTGTTTAGCTGCTCAGCTGTGTCTGACACTTTTGTGACCCCATGGACTGTAACCCACCAGGCTTCTCTGTCCATGGGATTTCCAGACAAGAATACTGGGTGGGTTGCCATTTCCTCCTATAGGGGATCTTCCTGACCCAGGGATCGAACCCTAGTTTCCTGCTTGGCAGATAGGTTCTTTATTGCTGAGCCACCAGGGAAGCCCCAAGGGTCTAGTTAGTGTTCGGGAATTACCTTCTCCTGGGGATGATGCATTTTCTTCACAGGTGTGGTGAAACTAGAAAGCTGACTTGCAGATCAAAGGTGTGAATCATTTACAGGGCTTGGTAATCACAACAGAAAGCTTTTTGCACCTTTCTTGGGCTGCTTCAGAGCTCCAGCAGTTCTGGTACTCAGTGTAAGTGATGTCTGTAGCAATTGTCCCATTTCACGGCTGCTGCACTTAACTGCTGCTACTTCCGGATTCAGTTTCGTATTGCGCCCAGTTCTCAGCACACCTGTCTCCCATTACTGCTCAGGAATAGGGCTTCACATCGTACATGGTGTTTGTGTTTTATTGATTTCTAAGAACCTCTTTATGTAGTTTACATCCTCACCAACACTTGGTATTGCCAATACTTTAGTATGTATGTAGGGACAACACATTGGTGTTTTACTTTATGTTTTCTTGGAGACCAAGAGGCTGAACATTTTTATTTATTCATTGGCCACTTGAATTTCCCTTTTAGTAACGTGCCTGTTCAGGTACTTTGTCCATTTAAAAGTAGTTTTCTTTTTCTTATTTATGGCGGTTTTAAAATACATGCTGGGTACTGGCCTTTGCTGTTACATGTTGTGCGCATGTGTTCTCCTACTCTCTGGCTTGTCTTTTCACTCTCTAATGACTGGATGGTGTCCTTGGACAAAACGAAATTGTTGTTTTAATGTAATAGAATTTATTTATTTACTTACGATATTTTTATTAGTCCTTCTTATCATAGCTTCTGATTTTGAAATCATACTTAGAAAGGCTTCCAACTGAGATTACACCAATTTCACCTACCTATGGTGGCTTTATTTATATGGTTTCATTTTTAAAATATTTATCTATTTATTTGGCTGTGCCAGGTCTTGGTTGTGGCATGTAGGCCCCTGCATTGGCAACATGGAATCTTAGCCACTGGACCTTGAAGAAAGTCCCCCATTTTTAAAATACTTAAACTGTGAATTCACCAGAAAATTTTTTTTGAAGCTATAAGGAATCTGCCTGCAGTGTGAGAGACCTGGGTTCGATCCCTGGTTTGGGAAGATCCCCTGGAGGAGGGCATGGCAAAGCACTCTGGTATTCTTGCCTGGAGAATCCCCATGGACAGAGGAGCCTGGGGGGCTACATTCCACGGGATCTCAAAGAGTTGGACACAACTGAGCGATTAAGCATGGCACAGCACATAGTTATAGCAATGCTTTTTTCCCCTCAATGTCATTAATGTGGTTAACTGTTGCTGTTTAGTTGCTCAGTTGTGTTCAACTCTTTGTGACGCTATGGACTGTAGCCTGCCAGACTCCTCTGTCCATGGGATTTCCCAGGCAAGAATACTGGAGTGGGGTGCCATTTCTTATCTATAATGTGGGTAGTGAGTTTACTAAATAATGTGGCCTCTTCCTATTGATCTTAAATGCCACCTGAATTGTCAAACCAGATCCTACATATTGGCTCTGTTTCTATACCTTCTATTCTGATTGTTGCTCTCTCTATGGATTTGGGCATTTTCTGTTTTTTTTTTTCTTTTTGCATTTTTATTTTCGAGATGAGTTTTAGGATCTATTTATCAGTTTTATCAAGCTCTTGCCATTAAAGAGTTGTTGGGAGTGTGTTAGATAATTACCTGTGGAGAAACAGCTTGTTTGGGATTTTTGAATCCTCCCACTTAAGAATTTACCATGTTTTGCCATTTACTTTTGAATTCTTTTATGTCCCTCAGTAAAAATTTTGTAGGCTTTATTTCAATATAGGTCTAACAAATTATTCTTAAGTACTCGAAGTACTTAATGTTTTTTGTTGCTGGGATGAATTGGCTCTTTTCTTCTGTGTGTTTTTTAGTGTGTGACTTTTCAAACCCCTCTCCTTCAGAGATCAAAGGCTTCTAGGAGTGGCTGAGAAGCTGGGGAGCATCATAGCTCTGTTCTTCCTTGTTTACTGTCATAGGTTCTATTTATATAAACAATTCTTCTGCTTAAAAACATGCAATTTTCCTAGCTGGTTATTATCAAGATTTGAAAATTCATTTTTGTGTGTACTTATTTTTAGCTAATGACCTTTACTGATATCTTTCATTGGTTTTAATTTCTTTTTGGTTATTCATCTTGGATCTTTCCAAGGAATCACTTGTTCATTTGAAACATATTTATTGAGTACATACTATGTACCAGACACTTTTCTAGGTGCTTGGGATGTGTTTGTATAAAAACCCAACAAGTATATTACATGGTAGGTTCAAAAGTCATAAGACCTTGGGAAAAAAAGAAAATGTAGAACAAAGGGAAGATGGATTGGGAGTTCCCTGATGGTCCAATGGTTAAGAATCTGCCTTGCAATGCAGAGGCCCTGGGTTTGATCAGTAGTCAGAGAACTAAGATCCCATATACTGGGGAGTACCTACTGAGCTCAAGCGCCCCAACTGGAGAGTCTATGCATCTAAACCAAAGATCCTGCATGACCCAGTGAAGACCCTGCCATCAAAACTAAGGTCCAATGTGGCTAAATAAATAAATAAATAAATAACTTTTTAAAGAAGGGGGGATGGGTTGGGGCAATACAGGTAGGCATGGGGGCAATTGCAGTTTTAAATAGGATGGTCTGTGTACATCTCATTGTGAAGGTGACATTTAAGCAAATACTTGGAGGTGAGGAAGGTGGCTGTGCAGATATCTGCTGGAAACGTGTGCTCAGCAGAGCTGTCTATGGAGCAGGCCATTTAGCTCAAGCCTTGTCTTAGGTGAAGAATACAGGATAACATAGGTTGGCCTGCTTCGGAGTTGAAGATTGGGGCGGCACGCCCTGCATGTACTAAGAATAGAACCCAAGGATATTGTTATTGGAGTAAAGTCCCTCCCATGTACACTGCCGAAGGCTGGGGGACAGCGAGGACTATCATGATGATATTCATGTTTTGCTTCCAAATGATCATTGTGGATTCTGGCTTTATTTTATTTTTTAAATATTTATATATTTTTGGCTGCACTGCATCCTCACTGCTACCAGAGGACTTTCTCTAGTTGCTGTGAGCCCGGGCTCCCCTTGATGTGGAACATGGGCCCTAGAGCATGGGCTTGGTAGTTTTGGTGCATGGGCTTAGTTGGTCTGTGGCATCTGGGATCTTCCTGGGCCAGGGATGCAACCCATGCCCTCTGCCCTGGCAGGTGAATTATTGCCTATTGTACCACCAGGGAAGTCCGGATTCTAGTTTTAAATTAGTTTATACTTTCTCTGTCTCATTTCTTCCTAGCTATTCACCCAGGAGATCGGGACTTCTCGGTAATTTGTTGCTCAAATGTGGGAGAAATGAAGAATTTTGCTTTTAAGTTAAGACTTCATATTTCAAATCTGGTTTTATTGCTGTGAGAAGTGTCAGTTCCTGTTAATAGGTTGGTCAGTGTTGGATCTTCTTTAACTTAAGAACTATACTTATACTCTTTTCTTAAAAAAGGATTTCTCGATGTGGACCATTTTTAAAGTCTTTATTGAACTTGTTATAATATTGCTTCTGTTTTATGTTTTGGCTTTTGGCTGCGAGGCATGTAGGATCTTAGCTCCCTGACTAGGGATTGAAACCCCAACCCCTGCATTGGAAGGTGGAATCTTAATCACTGGACTGCCAGGGAAGTCCCTCTATTTACAGTCTTAAGAAGACAGTTTAAACTTTTGGAGATGAAAGAGCAAAGTTCGTTAAAGAATATGCTACTTTTATAATGCTTCTGTAATTATCCTGAAATATGAATAATTCAGGGATTTAACCCTAGAATAAGTAGAAACTATCTTTTGAGAATTGATGCTTTCAAACTGTGGTGCTGGAGAAGACTCTTGAGAGTCCCTTGGAATGCAAGGAGATCAAACCAGTCAGTCCTAAAGGAAATCAACCCTGAATATTCATTGGAAGGACTGATGCTGAAGCTGAAGCTCCAATACTTTGTTCACCTGATGTGAAGAGACAAGTCATTGGAAAAGCCCCTGATGCTGGGAAAGATTGAGTGCAGGAGGAGAAGAGGGCAACAGAGGACGAGATGGTTGGATGGCATCACTGACTCAATGGACCTGAGTTTGAACAAACTCTGACAGAGAGTGAAGGACAGGAAAGCCTAATGTGCTGGGTCGCGAAGAGTCGGACATGACTTAGTGACTGAACAGCAACAATCCTTTGCTGTCTCAGTGAGTTCACAATCATTTGGGGGGAGATTCTTCCCTGGGCCTCACCTCCAACCCCCAGCCTCACAAAACCTATTTAAAATTGTACCTTTGGAAAAAATTTAACCAACAGCTGTTCAAAAATAGTTGGTATGGAGGTTCATGTTTCTTTTATTTGGTCCTTTCACTCTGGGCCCACACACTTTCACCACCCTTAATGGAGCACTCCCAGTGCTAGGTTAGCAGTGAATGCATTAATGTATGGTTTGCTCATCAACGCTTGTGTTGAAGGAGAAACAGAAGAGAGTGTCATGGAGGGCTTAAGTATTTTTTTTTTCTTATTTGGTAATACAAAGTGCTTTTTGTTATTAATGCATGTGCAATCAGACAACCTCATCCAGAATGCACAGTGGTTCTATAATACGGCTCTGCCTGGTGCAAAATACCTCATTTTGTATAAAAATGCAGAGTTGCTTCATGTAGATAGAACAGAAAGAATCTTTGCTTTATTCACATATGAATAAAATGTCTTTGTTCATGGAAAAGAAAAGTGCCTCTTATTGTTTAGAAGCTGTGTGCATTTTAAATTAAGCTGATAACACACTATATTATATCTTTCAGGGAAAAAAATATCGTTTTGCTTTAGACAAGTCTGGGCCCTGATGCCTTATCTGGTGGCCTAAGTGATTTTTTGCAGTTTTGTTATTATGTAAAAGACATCATGTCTGCCTCAATTGTCTGTGAATTGCTTTCGCAAATTTTTATAATTTTAACCTAAACATTTTTTTCCTTGGCATATAGTATTTATATTCTCTTGTACCACATAGGGTTTGAAACAGTTTACAAGAAATTTTAGAAGTAAAATGTGAAAAAGAGTAATTGTGACCAGGGAAAATATAAATACATTGTTGTAAAGTCAAGGCTTGTGGAGGTCTGTGGGTGTATGCACGTGTGCCAAGTCACTTCAGTCGTGTCCAGCTCTTTGTGACCCTATGAATTGTAGTGCGCCAGGCTCCTTTGTCCATGGGGGTTCCTCAGGCAAGAATACTGGAGTGGGTGGGTTGCTATGCCCTTCTCCAGGGGATCTTCCTGACCCAGGGATCAAACCCAATTCTCATGTCTTCTGTACTGGCAGGTGGGTTCTTTAATGCTAGCATCAGCTGGGAAGCCCCCATGTGAATATATGTTCATGTAAATACACATGTGAGAAGGTCCATGGAGTTGCTATTATTGATCCTCACATTTGTTGTTGAGCTTCCTGGCAGCCAAAGTGAAAAGAGCAGAGCAGCCAGTTAATGCTTTCTCTGGGGCTCTGGGAAGGGTCACTTAGAGCATGTTCACCAGAACGCAGCAGTATGGGAGTGAGGCTTGCCCTCTGTCTCCCTGATGCTTCTCTGGTGACTCAGATGGTACAGAATCTGTCCACAGTGTGGGAGACCCAGCTTTGATTCCTGGGTTGGGAAGATCCCTTGGAGATGGGAATGGCTACTGTCTCCAGTATTTTTGCTGGAGAATTCCATGGACTGAGGAGCCTGGTGGGCTACAGTCCATGGGGTCACAAAGAGTCAGACACGACTGAGCCACTTTCACTTTCTTTCAAAAGAAAATTGGCCAATCAGAAGAGCAGATTGCATGAGGGGGTACCGCGGGCCCTGGCATCCCAGTGTCTGAGCCTTAGGCCTTGCTCTTTATAGAAGGCATGTCCTCTGCAGAGCCACCTGTGGAACAAGTAGATACAGGGCTGGCAGAAGTGTCTGGTGTCCAGTCCCTCTGACTCTCCAGTTCCGCATGTGAACTTCTGGCCTCTTTTGAAGTGGTCACTGGTCCTTAGCAAAGTGAGAAAAATATAAAGACAAATAAGGGAATGAAGCAAATTTCTAGCAAATCTGAATTTACCTGATTTCAAAGATTATCTTCTTTCTAGGGAGCTCAGCTCAGTGCTCTGTGATGACCTAGATGGGTGGGATGGGGCTGAGGGGAGGGAGGTTCAAGAAGGGGGGGAACATATATATAGATGTAGCTGATTCACTTTGTTGTACAGCAGAAACTAACGCAACATTATAAAGCAACTCTGCCGCTGCTGCTGCTAAGTCGCTTCAGTCGTGTCCGACTCTGTGTGACCCCATAGACCGCAGCCCACCAGGCTCCACCTTCCCTGGGATTCTCCAGGCAAGAACACTGGCATGGGTTGCCATTTCCTTCTCCAGTGCGTGAAAGTGACAAGTGAAAGTGAAGCCTACCAGGTTCCTCCGTCCATGGGATTTTCCAGGCAAGGGTACTAGAGTGGGGTGCCATTGCCTTCTCCGATTTAAAAAAATGTTTAGATGTGCAAATATATATGTATAATTTTAGTATTGAAAGGACTTTATTCAAATGGAACAGCAATAAAAAAGAAGTGTACTTTCCTAATAAAATGAAAACTCAAAAACATTTTGTTATATGATAACAATAATAAATTAATAATATCACTATTACATTTAATATAACACACTAATTTATTGTATTTAATGATAATAGGATGATTATTATTATATATCTATTGTCTTAGTTTAATACAAAGTATTTTATAATATGATTGGATAATGGAAAGTGTGTGTGTGCTCAGTTGTGTCTGACTCTTTGTGACCCCAAGGACTGGAGGAGCCAGGCTCCTCCATCCCCCAGGATTTTCCTGGCAAGAAAACTGGAGTGGGTAGCCATTTCCAATTAATGATAAAAATTATGTTTTACATTTTTATTATTATTACTACTACTGCCATTATTGGTATTTACTACTGTAAAATACCAAAGTCCAGAGACTCCTCTTCTCTTGGCCTATGAGCATCCCCACCAGCTGCTTAATCTCCAAGGTCCCAGTGAAACATGCCAGTTTGCTCCCCCAGTGTTCTGAGAGTGTGCCCTTCCCCTGCCCAACTCACCTTGGCTTCTGAGAAGCCATGCTCGACCTTCTCCTTCCTTTCTGGGATCTCCTAGCACCCCCACCCCACAGGGCAGTAGGCTGTCGTGGTGCCCTAGTGGTGGACAGCTGTGAGCTCACAGGGGTCTAGGCTCAGAGGGGAGTTGGGGAAAATGCTGGACCTAAGGGAGCCAGGCCCTTGGATGCCTAGTCGCTCGGCATGAGGGGCTTTCCCACAGTGTAGGTAAGACAGACTCGCTGTGGTGAGGTTCCCCACGGGGAAGCATGTGGTACAGGGGCCTACAGACCTGGGTCCCAAGGAGAGGTGTGGGATGGCTCTGATGGGTCCTCCCAAGGGGGGTAAACGTCACTGGTCTCTTCAGGGCATTTGGCCCATCCTTGCTTCTCTCCATTAATGAGAATGAAAAAAAACCTCTTCAGGAGCTCTCATTGCCAGCATTTTGGTGGGACTGTGGGTGAGGTAACCTTTCTGTAACCCAGATACATTCACACTAGCTACATAACGTAAGAGGTAGAGATACATAGTTCAGTTGATTAAAAATACACCTCCAGTAAAAGATGTTTAATAATCTTCATCTTCTTAAACTCTACCTTTATTTAGTAGTGATCTAATCCTTGGCTTCTCTGAGGTCCCAATAGTTTCATTTCAAATTGAGAGAGTGGCACTGGCATCTACACACTTCAGGGATAGAATGGAGAGCTAGTGGGAAGCCCTGTGTAGCACAGGAAGCTTAGCTCGGTGCGCTGTGATTATCTAGAGGGGGGCGATGGGGCTGGGGTCGGAGGGAGACCCAGGAAAGGGGATCTACGTATCCCTGTGGCTGGTTCACTTCATTGTACAACAGAAACTTAATATTGTAAAGCAATTATACTCTAATTAAAAATTTTAAAAGACTGCTGCTAGAGTCAGGAGTATCTAGAGGTACTTATGTTCCAAAAATTTGCTTTTGAGCAGCAGCCACAGTGTGGAGGAATGAGCTCTGCCTATACCAGCGTCTGAAGAGCTGGTCCCGAGAAGATGCTCACCTAAGACTTTTCCTCCAGCTCAGTCTTAGAAAGCTCTCCTGTCTTTCTGTGAAACCAAAGGTGCCAAACAGTGTAGTCAGACACCAGCATCATCTCCTGACCTTCCCCTCTGTTCCTCTCTTTCTTCCTCCCCTTCCTTCCCTCCTTCAAGTCCATCCCCCGTCTTTCTCTTTCTCTCTCTCTCTCACACACACACATACACAGAATCACAATGTGACCAGCACTTTGTTCCCCCACCTTGGCCTGGCTGTCACCTCACTCCTTCTCTCCCCTCATCGGCTCCCTCCAGATAAGGTATTACTCTGCAGAGAACCCTCAGAGAATCCTCATTAACTCGATAAAGGAGCAACCGACAACATTTTTCCTGCTTCTCACATATTAAAAGGTGGTGCCAGTGGTATAGAGTTCTCCTGCCAATACAGGATGTATGCAAGAGACGCGAGCTCAATCCCTGGTGGGGAAGATCCCCTAGAGTAGGAAATGGCAACCCACTCAAGTATTCCGGGAGAATACCATGGAGAGATGAGCCTGGCGGGCTACTGTCCATGGGGTCACAAAGAGTTGGAAACGACTGAAGTGACTTAGCACACATAGAAAAAGGATAGCTTTATTGCTTTGCCAGGCAAATGGGGACACAGCAGGATCCTGCCTTGAAAAACTATGTGTCCACTTGGAGAGGATAGTGAGAAGTCTTATAGTAATTTTTCAAAGAAGACATCGTCAGCTGGTGGACATTCTTCTGATGGGTGGATGGTGAGATAAGAAGGAGTCAGCATCCTCAATCTTCAGGTCCAGCTGGTCTGGGGTCTACCTGCTTGTGGGGCAGTATACCATCATTAGTCATTAACTTCTTCCTTAACCCCCTGCTGGGGGTTTCAGTATCTGCAGAACACCTCAAAGATACTGTTGTGTGTATCCCTTGATGGGGAACCAGGACCTTGCCCCAAGGCTGCTTGTTTCTCCCTGGTCTCGCATTCCCTCCCTTCCCTAATTAACAAATACTCGAATCTGCCCATTGAAACTCATGGAAGCTCATGGAAGCTGAATGAAGGTTGTTTCCTGTAATCAAAGAAATGGACATGGAAAGGCTTTTGCCCAGGAGCCCCATAGGCCTTGCTTGGTATCAATTAAGTTAAGGATTTTGAGATGGGGGCATTATCTTGAATTTCCTGGTTGGGTCTGATGTAATCACAGAGTCCTTAATAAGACAGAGGCAGGACAGAGGAGAAGGCAAAGTGAAGGTGGAAGCAAAAGATTGGAGGGTTGCGAGGAAGGGGTCAGGGGCGAAGGATGCAGGCGAATATGACCTCTAAAAGCCCAAAGAGGCAAAGAAACGCTTTCTCCCCCAAGCCTCTGAAAGAAACCAGCCATGCCGGCAACTGATATTAGCCTGGAAACACCAACTGTAGACTTCTGTGTTTTATTTTTTCAAGATTTTTTATTTTCCCCGATGTGGGCCATTTTAAAAGTCTTTATTGAATTTTTTACAATATTGCTTCTGTTTTATGTTTTTTTTTTTTTTTTTGGCCAAGAGACTTGTGGGATCTTAGATCTGTGATCAGGGATCGAACTCTCATTCCCTGCCTTGGAACACAAAGTCTTAAACACTAGACCACCAGGAAAGTCTCAGTCTGTGTTGTGTTAAACCCCTAAGGTTTTGGTAATTTTTTACAGCGGCTGTCGGCAAGAAAAGCACCGGGTGAGGGCTTTCTACTCTTGAGCTCGGAGGGAAGCAGCTGCAGTGCCAAAGCATGAGCTGTGGGTAATTGTCATTAGCGTTTCAAAGATCTGTCACCCGGCCCAAATAAACTGTTTGCACACTTCCCTTAGTTGCTTGTGCCTGATTTTGGTCCCCAGCTTTGATCACCTATATGACAAATGGAATTGGAATGAATTCCAAAGCTGACATGCAGAGTGCCTGACATACTTCACAGAGATGACATGGGTGGTTTGGAAAGCATTTTGCTTAAATGTTCCCGGCTGTAAAAAGCAAGTTGTGGTTTTGTCTTGGGGTAAAGGTGGAGTAGGGTGTAGGCAGGAGAGTGAGATGGGAGAATTGTGCGTGGGGGGGGCGGGCAATTCCTAGGCAGGGTTTCTCAAATCTGTGTGAACACCAGACCCCTTTTTATAAGGGACTCCATGTGTCGAGTTAAATTTAGTTTATTATATTGTTACTTAAATATGGATGAACTTGAAACTGTTAACTTATGCTTATAGTTTTAAGCATGAACTCCAAACTTAATTCAACTTAAATGCAAATAAAACTGCTAATCCAGTAAAATTCAAATGAACACCACTGAGTTAATGTCATAGATAAGGTTCCTTTGCTTAATTTCAGTTGGTGTTCTCATGAATCCGCACATAGCCTTTCCCGTCTCCAGGGGATCTTCCCGACCCAGGAATTGAACCGGGGTCTCCTGTATTGCAGATGGATTCTTTACCAACTAAGCTATCAGGGAATCCCATGGATAAGGTTCTCTTGCTTAATTTCAGTTGCTGTTCTCATGAATCCACACACATTTGTAAAGGTCTGTTTCAACTGAACTGTTTAATTCATTACAAAAATATTATGTTCAAAGAAGCATTTGCATCATAGGAGTGAGTTGATTTATCAAGAATAATTTTCAGACTCAAATGCAAATATTTTATTGATTTCATTTAGGGAAAAATCAAAAGCAGACAGAGGTAAGCCATAGTATTTGATAATGTACGCTTGAGGGTAAAAGTTAAAAGTGAGAGTGAAAGAGTTAGTCACTCAGTCATGTCTGACTCTTTGCAACCCCATGGACTGTAGCCCTCTAGGCTTCTCCATCCATGGAATTCTCCAAGCGAGAATCCTGGAGTGGATTGCCATTTCCTTCTCCAGGGCATCTTCCCGACCCAGGAATCAAACACAGGTCTCCCGCATTGCAGGCAGATTCTTTACTGTCTGAGCCACCAGGGAAGCCCAAAAGTCAGAATAGTGATAACCTATGAGGTAGGGGAGAGGGTTGAGTTGGAAAGGGCTATGTGTGAGCTTCTGGTTTATGGGCTGAGTTCAATTTCATGACCTGGATATCGTTTGCTCAGTCTTTTTGGTATATATTCACTAATTTGTAAGGGTATAAAACATACAGATTGTTGGTTTATTTGTAGACTGAATACTGGTGTAATCCCATCAAGAGCAAGCATCCCAGACACTACCTGTCCCCATGTAGCTTCTCAGAGTTAAATACCCCTCTCTCTCCCTAAAAGCAATTGCTATCCTGCCTTTCTTAGCCCATTGCATATTGCTTTTATTTATAATTGTACAACCCAAACATCCCTAAGTACAATGGGTTACTTTTGCCTGTTTTTTTTTTAACTTATAAATACAAGGTGTGATATATATTCCCTTCTGTGTTTGACTTCTTTTCAACTCAACGCTTATTTTGTAAGAGCCATCCATGTTGTTTCATGTAGCTGTAGTTTGTTCATTTTTATTGGGGTATAAAATACCTGATTTATTTATCCATTTTCCTGTTGGTAGGCTTCTGAGTTATTTCAGTTTGGGGCTAGTACTGATACTGCTGCTAGGAATGGCTGGGTCCTGTGGTGCCCATCATTAGATAATGGCAAACTGTTTTCCCAAATGATTTTCCATGGTGCTTTCATTTTTATTTTGTTGATTTTGAATGAGGCTAGGCACCTTTTTCTGTTTATTGGCCCTTGGGTTTCCTTTTTGTGAAGGTTGTACTCAACTATTTTGCCAATTTTTCTATCAGATTTTATGTGTTTTTCTTACTGATTTACAGGATATATGTTCGTTCTGCATTTACTTTTGTCAGTTGTACATCAATATATTTTTTTTTATTATTGTGAACATCATCTCCACTGTCCTAATAGTGTCCATTGGTGAATGGAATTTCTTAACTTTAGTGTAGTCAAATTTATCTATTTTTTCCCTCTTTGATATTCCTTTCATGTATTTTGTTTAAGACATTTTTCCCAGTTCCAAATTATGAAGCAGTTCTTTACTTCATCCTCTAAAGCGTGATAGTTTTTGTTTTCACATTAGCTGACGTGTGCTAAAAACTGTGGAGTGTCTGAAACTTTCCTCTGCTTGCAAGCTAATAAGCTAGCTTGTTCCATTTCATGAATGCTGCAAAAGATACAAGGATTCTGGGTCAGAGACAAATGACTTTGCATGTGTGTGTGCTAAGTCACTAAGTCGTGTACGACTTTTTGCGACCTATGGACTGTAGCCCTCCAGGGATTCTCCATGGGATTCTCTGGGCATGAATAATGCCATGCCTTCTCCAGGGCATCTTCCTGACCCAGGGATTGACTCAAGTTTCTCAGTCTCCTGCTTTGGCAGGCAGGTCCTTTAACGACTAGTGCCCTCTGGGAAGCCCTGACAAATGAGTTTATTACTCACAAAAATAGTAGTAGCCAGAGTAGCAGAATTTTCTAGTGCTAGTTTCCAAGACCGAATTCCCGTAAGACATGTGAAGAGGGTCACATAACTCCTGCACACAAAGTAGATTGTGTTGCGGGAGAGGAATCCTGAGCCTAGGGAACCTGAACGTTTTGTTATGGGCAGTAAGCCTGCCTTACCTTTGCTCCAAAGGGAGACACCCTCTTTTATTTCTGTCTTACAAGCAGAGGCTTTGCTCCCTTTCCCCAGACTGTCTTTTCAAGGATGTTTGCACAGCGACGAGTCTTGGAAGATATGATGTTTCTCTCCAGGAAAAAAGATGGGTGTGTTTGTGTGCCTGTGTGCCAAGTTGCTTCATGTGTGCACACAACACATCTGTCCTTTTCCCTGGAGAGAAACATCGTATCTTCTAAGACTGGTCGCTGTGTGGGCATCCTTGAGAAGATAGCCTGGGACAAAGGGAGTAAAGCCTCTGCTTGCAAGACATGCAGAGACATGAGAGATCTGGCGAGAATTATCTCACGCCGGTGTAACCTACCTGGTATTAATTTGTCTGTGAAGGGAGGTCAGCTTTGTCATTTTCCATGCTAACGATTAATTCCACGCAGTTATCCAAATATCACGTCCTGGACAAGTGCAAGACTGTCCAGGGTCAGGTCCTGGTGAGTTAGACGGGTTCCTGCAGCTTGAGCCTGAATGGACAGGACTACATAGGATGGTGGCTTGTTGGAGAGGGGCCACAAGAGGGAGAGGGATCAGAACAAGATTCTTTTTCATCAGATCTTAGGATGTATTTGTGTCCACAAAGAGAAAACCCCAAACATTTAAAATAGGCCTATGCTTCTCTTAACCTATTAAATATTCAGTATAAAATTGAATTTAGAATCTGTGAGTTATGTGGATCGCAGGCCCAGAATTATCTGCGAGTCCAGCCAGCCTCCTTCATGAGATTTCAGTTTCCTCTGACTGATGTGTACTCTTCCATTTCCAGGCTGGAGAGCAGTCTCCTTGGCAGAACAAATGGTAACCAAAGGTAGAGACTTCAGCCATGGGAAGTGATATTTTGTGAGCAGAGAATGTAAAATCTATAACAAAAGAAAACAAACTACAGAGCAAAAGAAATTTTGTATCATAACTCAGGGTCCATTTAGGTTACAGAAACCACGTGAAGTGTTTCAATTAAGGGACATTTCTTCCATGTCCTAGCTATTGTAAATAGTGTGGCAATGAACACCGGGGTACCTGCATCTTTTTCAGTTATGGTTTCCTTCAGGGTATACGTGGAATCTAGAAAGATGGTCCTGATGAACCTCTTTGCAGGGCAGCAGTGGAGACGCAGACTTAGATAACAGACTTGTGAACACAGAGGGGAAGGAGCAGGCGGGAAGAATTGAGAGAGTAGCAGGGAAGCATATACACCACCACATGTAAAATTAGATAGCCAGGGGGAATTTCCTGTATGACACAGGGAGCTCAAATCCAATGCTCTGTGATAACCTAGAGAGGTGGAATGGGGTAGGAGGTGGGAGGAGGCTCAAGAGGGAGGGGACATATATATGTACCTATGGCGGATTCATGTTCTTATATGGTAGAAACCAACACAATATTGTAAAGCAATTACACTTCAATTAAAATAAGTAATTATTAACAACAAAAAAGAGGGGTTTCTGACTGTGCCAGGTTTGGAAGATTGAAAGAACACAAGGGGATGCTGAAGTCATCCAGACATGAGTAACTTCAGGAAGTGGAAGCGGCTGCTACATCTAGATGCTGGGGGACAAAAGGAAGAGCTGTGATCTCAAAACCTAGGGTTTCAGAGGAGGGCTGCCGTGGCTGGGGGCTGCCCTGAGGGAGTGATGAGAGCTGGGACTTGAATCCCCTGGGGCACATCCCACAGCTGGTACTCAAGAGCCAAGACTAGGAAATGGAGCTTGTGCTGCTGCTCAGTGGATGCTAACAGAGCCTGAAAGCAGAAACAGAGCCTTTTCCCGCCTCCTCCCTCGTTCCACCATCAGAACCTCATAGAAGCCAGCGGCATGCAAGCCTGACGAATGTAGATTGCACAGTCCCAGTCTTGGCATCACCTAGTAGATGCAGGAGGGTGGGGCTGCGGCTGAGAGTCAATAGGGAAATAACCAGCACAGATTCCCAGCAGCAAACTGTTCAGATTGGAACATCCTCCAACAGTTCAAGAATTATAGTGCTCATTTTATTGCCAGTCCTGGGTCCATGTGGAGTGGTGATCAGCTCTTTGGCCTCTCTCTCTGATGTCCCAGCCCCTCAGCAGGGACTGTGTCCAAGCTGAGGCTAGTGGAGGCCAGTGTTGCTGACTATGGAAGGAGGCTCTGGGCCTGTGTTTGCTCTTTGTTATGCATCTGATTATTTTCCTAAGTCAAACTGAATTAGTTTGGGATGTATATGCACTTCCCAGGTCAAAGCCGAAAGTCACAACTTCGGAGATTGTAACGTGGTCTCCTCTCTTATCGCCTGGGAAGTTGGGGCTGTCTGGGCAAGCAGGCAAGGGAGGAGGGAAATGACGAGCTCCTTGTGGGGCGTGACTTGAATGGAGACGTGAATCTGGGTCTCAGGGGAGTGATTTGGGGATAAAGATAATAATTTGGGTGCTTGATGGTAAGTGAAGATTTTGAGAGTGTATGTAATTTCCCAGGAGAGAATGCAAGAGTTGAGGGGAGAGTTGAAACCAGACCTTGTAGGACCCTCAGCATTTTCAAAGTGAGAGGAGTCTGTGGAGACGAGAGAGAGACCATCTTGATAGAAAACTCTTTTTTTTTTTTTGATGTGGACCAATTTTTAAGTCTTTATTGAATTTGTTACAATATTGCTTCTGTTTTAAAAAACAATATGGCTTCTGTTTTGGTTTTGGGGCTGCAATATGTGTAGGCTCTTAGCTCCCTGATCAGGGATGGAACCCCCATCGCCTGCATCGGAAGGTGGAATCTTAGCCACTAGACTGCCAGAGGAGTCTCAGAAAGCTCTTCCTTTGACCTGATTATTTGCTTGAACCTTTCATCCTGGGTATTACTTATTTGCGCTGTAATAGAAGATACCTTCAACAACCGTGATGTCAGTTGGAAGCTCTGATCCCAAAGTGTTGATTTTTGGAGATAGTCTCCTCTAATGACGTCTTGTACAAACATGATGTGGGCAGACAGTCCACACTCCTGCCCCTTTGCTGCTGGACTGGCCTTTTCTGTCCCCATTTCTGCAAGTTTCTGGGAATTGCATACGCTTTATGGTCACACTAATGTTGCTGCCTTAAATTGGTTCTGGAATTGAGTTTGATCCATTGACTTTCTTTTTTGCTTTGTCATTATAGCTGCTTTTTAAAAAGCAAAATTACTAAATTTTCTGAGTCAATAGCTTCGTTTGGCAAAGAAGAGGCAAAATGCATGCAGGCTCTGAAATCTGCATTGAGATCACAGAAAGGTCTTTTTCCTGATTAAAGTGTCCAGTGAAACCTCCTGTGTGACTGTAGGAAAAAGCCTATATGGGTAAGAGCAAGTAGAACTGAAAAAAATATTACTACTCTGGATAAAATAAATAAGCTTCAAAGGTATATTGTACAGTACAGGGAATATAGCTACTTATTTTACAGTAACATTAAGTAGAGTATAAATCTTATAAAAATTTTGAATTATTGTGTCGCGCACAAAAATTTGTACTGCTGCTGCTGCTGCTAAGTCGCTTCAGTCATATCCGACTCTGTGCAGCCCCATAGATGGCAGCCCACCAGGCTCCCCCGTCCCTGGGATTCTCCAGGCAAGAACACTGGAGTGGGTTGCCATTTCTTTATCCAACGCATGAGAGTGAAAAGTAAAAGTGAAGTCGCTACAGTCCTGTCCGACTCTTAGCGACCCCATGGACTGCAGCCCACCAGGCTCCTCCACCTGTGGGATTTTCCAGGCAAGAGTACTGGAGTGGGGTGCCATTTCCTTCTCCAATGCATGAGAGTGAAAAGTAAAAGTAAAGTCGCTCAGTCCTGTCCGACTCTTAGTGACCCCATGGACTGCAGCCCACCAGGCTCCTCCACCCATGGGATTCTCCAGGCAAGAACACTGGAGTGGGTTGCCATTTCCTTCTCTAATGCGTGAAAGTGAAAAGTGAAAGTGAAGTTGCTCAGTCGTGTCCGACTCTAGTTGTTGTTAAATCAAGGCTGTGTGAGTCTCTCAGTCGTGTCCCACTCTTTGCGAATCTCTGGACTGTACCCCACCCCCAGGCTCCTCTGTCCATGGAATTCTCTGGGCAAGAATACTAGAGTGGGTTGCCATGCCCTTCTCTAGGGGATCTTCCCATTCCAGGGGTCAAACTCATTTCTCCTGTGTCTCCTGCACTGCAGTTAGATTCTTTACCTGCTGAGCCACCGGGAATTGAAATCAACCATATTTAAAAAATAAACAAAAGAACAAAAAAGAAAAAAAAATTTTTTTTAACTCAAATAGTTATCTTCCCCTCATCCACAAACCATAGAGATGGTCCACATTTTGAGAATAGAAGATGTACCCAAATCTGAATTTATATGACCAATAGATATAAGTGTGATCTTTACATCATTAGCATCATTTTATTTTACTAAAGGGTTCTTTGATGATGCCTTTAAGTAAACAAGCTGCTAAAGTGAGTTAAGAACATGTTTTGAATTGTGAAAAAACAGATTTACACATTTTTTCAGGGACACACGCCAGAGAGGAAGTATGGTTGTAAAGTGTAGAGCAAGGTCATGAAAGCTTTCATGGGAAGGAGAAGAATGTACCATTCCTTTTTACGCCTTCTTTCCCCCTTATCAGCATCTCAAAATAGACCAGCTGTACATTGTACTGTTACAGTTTCATGGCTGCAATATCAGTGACGTCTCACTTGATTTGAGTCCTTTAGCCTTGAGCTCAAATGACCCTGTGGAAACAAGCGAGGACTTTAAAAACGTCCTCAGAAGAGTTTGGAAAGGCAGGGCTGTGTGGGAGGGTTTATGGAGGAAGCACGCGGTGGGTGCCCTGGAGGAGAATGGAGGCTCTGCGAAGAAGAGACAGAGGAGGGCCAGAATCGCATCTCCCAGGAAGCTGCCGAGACTGGCTTTTCTTACATGAGGCCGCCATGTTGAAGGGGACGTGGGTGGTGCACCCAAACCGTTCCAAGCAGCACTGAGGCTTTCTTACCTCAGGTTTTCAACTGTGTTAGAGGTCATCTTGTGGGCTTCCCAGGTAAAGAATCTGCCTGCAATGCAGGAGACATGGGAGATGTGGGTTCAGTCCCTGAGTCTGGAAGATCCCCTGGAGGAGGAGATGGCAACCCACTCCAGTATTCTTTCCTGGAGAATCCCATGGACAGAGGAGCCCTGTGGGCTGCAGTCCATGGGGTCCCAAAGACTCAGACATGACGGAGCACACGTGCAGGATTTGCAGGAGGGGTTCATGTCAGTAGTTTCTTTGCTCCCTGGGGCCAAGCTTGGGGAGCTTTTATGACATCTGGCCCTCAGCTCCAGATACAGACCCAAGTTTAACTTAAGCGTCTGGTGTGGCCTCAAGTACTTGCAGGGTTATTTTGTTTTGTTTTGATTTTGCTGTTATCTTTTGTATCTCTCAGTGGTATCACATTTCCGATATCAACTGAATGTGAAATTAGTGAGGATTCTCCTCCCTGAAGCCCATGTGTTGGGAAAAACCAACTATCCCAGTGGTCACCAAAACCTTCTGGTGAATGGAGAAGGTCATATTTGGTATACAGAATGTTAAATTTAACCCAACAGCTAGGGCCAGAGGATATGACAGAGGCCGTAGAAAGGGATTAAACTATGTAAGGTGATTTCTGTATGTTCTTAGTTGCCTGACCAGGGATTGAACCCCGGGCCCTTGACAGTGAAATCACTGAGTCCTAACCATTGGACTACCAGGGAATTCTCTAGTCTGGCTCCTCTTGGAGTATTGGGGAGTGCGTGAGGTCAGCATGAGAGGAAGTGACAGTGGAGTGTGTGCACAGTTAGGGAGATGTGAGCCTAAACCTTTGTGGTCCTGGAGATTTTTTTTTGCAAGTTGGTGTTGGTGAATCAGCATTTTCTTCTGAAAGCTTCAGTACTTACAAGTTGCTGCTCTATTGGCTTAAAAATAAATCTAGATACTATATTCTTTGTTGTTTTCTCATGAGCAATGTGTCTTCCGATTTCCAAAGAGAAGTCATATAGGTTCATGCCTTTCACTTGTAACTCTGTGGGAGGAATTTTTTTTCTAAGTTTCTGAGATTTCATTCCACATATCTCTTGTAAAGTGACCCAGACAAAATCAGAAGTTACTAGTTTTTTTCTTATCTTGAAGTTACTAAAGCAACAGGTTTGCTTTCCTTCAATTAATCATCATGCTTTTCTTTTCTGTTATTGCCATGTAGCAACTGTATGATGAGAATTTTTTTAACCTTCTTAATTTCACTGACTGGAATCTTCTTATCTTCATTGGTGACCACATGGTTAGACATAGTATAGTTATTTCCTTGCTATCATTCAGGATCAATTTTTTCTGGACTTTTACTGGAGAAAAGTGTCATTAATAGAAAGGGCTTCCCATGTGGTACTAATGGTAAAGAACCCACCTGCCAGTGCAGGAAACGTAAAAGACATGAGAGTTCGATCCCTGGGTTGGGAAGATCCTCTGGAGGAGGAAATGGCAACCCACTCCAGTATTCTTGCCTGAGAAATCCCACGGACAGAGGAGCCTGGCAGGCTACATACAGTCTATGGGGTCGCAAAGATTCAGACACAACTGAGCAACTGAGCAGAGCAGAGAGTCACTAATAGAATTTCAAACAATGTTCTTAATGTTTCCACGGATTGCCTCCGTGTCCTTCAGTGCATTGACGGGGAGTGGGAGGGGGAGCAGTTATTGGCTAGGAGGCCTACTGTTTGGCTCGTACTCTTCTAGTGTTACGGATGCTGTCATGCGGAGGACAGACAAGATCCTGCTCTCAGGGATCTCACAGGCCACTGCACGGGGCTGGCTGACAGTGCAGGGGGATAAGTGCTGCGTTAACACTTACTGTGTGAAGGGGACCACAGGAGCGGCATCCAGCTAGGTCATCCTTGTGACACTTGAGCTGAGCCTTGAAGCCTCGTTAGGGGTTAGCTAGATGGGAAGAGCCTTCCGAGGCATTGGGAATAGCATGTACAAAGGCTGGAAAGGGCAGGATACTCCAAGGGACTCAGGATCGGAAAGGGAGGAGTGTGCAGTGTTGATCAAGAGTGGCAGGACAGTGACTGGAGCAGTCAGATCACGGAGGGCGTGGTCCTCTGTGTTAAGGAGATGGGTTTAAAAAAAAATTGTTAAGGACTTTTTTTTTATTATTCTTTTAAAAAATAATTTTATTTATATATTTTTGACTGTGCTGGGTCTTTGCTGCATGGGCTTTTTTTTTTTTTCTTTAATTGCTGCCAACAGAGTCTGCTTTCTACTGTGGTGCGCGGGCTTCTCATTGTGGTGGCTTCTCTTGTGTAGCTCAGGTTCAAGGGCTCAGGCTTTGACACTCTGGCTCAGTAACTGCAGCTCCCGAGGCTCAAGAGCTCAGGCTCAGTAGTTGTGATTCATGGGCTCAGTTGCTCCGTGTCATGTGGGATCTTCCTGGATCAGGGATCGAACCTGTGTCTCCTGCGCTGGCAGGCAGATTTTTTACCGCCGAGCCACCAGGGAGGCTGAGGTGGGATTTATTTTAAAGGCAATGGGAAGCCACTGAATCAGTGTGGGGAATGACATTATTCAGTTGCCATTTCGGATAGCTGACTGGCAGCAGTGTGGAGGAGGGGTTGAAAGAGCCCAGCTGGGAGGTTCTCAGAGTAGTGGCCTGAACGGAGGACGTGTTCAAAGAAGTGGAGAGAAGGCAACGAAATCAAGAGATGTTTGGGATGTAGGATAGGAGTTAGTGGCTGATGAGTTGGGAGTAGGAAGGGGAGGAGTGTGTGTACGATGAGAAAAAAAAAAAAAACTTTAGTGGTAATAAAGGAGCATCCAGGGATGAAAGAGAAGAGACTTAGGTTCCACAGGCCAAGAAAAGAGGAACTCTGAGGAAGAGGTTGGTCAATAGAGTTAGAATACCCAGAGAGCCCATCTTAGTGAAGAGTGAAAATTTATTTTGGAAGTTTAGAAACCAGAAGGTCATTGGTGATAGCAGGTTGAATAGAACCATTCAAGGTGTATCAATACTAAGGTCTATCAAGTAGGAAAGAGTTTGGCTGCAAGTTATTATAGCTGTGACTTCCCTGATGGCACAGTGGTAGAGTCTGCCTGCCAGTGCAGGAGATGCAGGAGACATGGGTTTGATTCCTGGGTTGGGCAGATCCCCTGGAGGAGAGCATGGCAACTCACTCCAGTATTCTTGCCTGGAGAATCCCATGGACAGAGGAGCCTGGGAAGGGTACAGTCTATAGGGTCGCAGAGTCAGACACAACTGAAGTGACTTAGCACACATGCACCCATGTATATCTAGTATATAATATATATCAGTTCAGTTCAGTTCAGTTCAGTCACTCAGTCATATCTGACTCTTTGTGACCCCATGAATTGCAGCACTCCAGACCTCCCTGTCCATCACCAACTCCCGGAGTTCACTCAGATTCACGTTCATTGAGTCAGTGATGCCAGCTAGCCATCTCATCCTCTGTCGTCCCCTTCTCCTCCTGCCCCCAATCCCTCCCAGCATCAGAGTCTTTTCCAATGAGTCAACTCTGCGCATGAGGTGGCCAAAGTACTGGAGTTTCAGCTTTAGCATCATTCCTTCCAAAGAAATCCCAGGGCTGATCTCCTTCAGATTGGACTGGTTGGATGCCCTTGCAGTCCAAGGGACTCTCAAGAGTCTTCTCCAACACCACAGTTCAAAAGCATCAATTCTTTGACACTCAGCCTTCTTCACAGTCCAACTCTCACATCCATACCTGACCACAGGAAAAACCATAACCTTGACTAGACGAACCTTAGTTGGCAAAGTAATGTCTCTGCTTTTGAATATGCTATCTAGGTTGGTCATAACTTTTCTTCCAAGGAGTAAGTGTCTTTTAATTTCATGGCTGCAGTCAACATCTGCAGTGATTTTGGAGCCCAAAAATATAAAGTCTGACACTATTTCCCCATCTATTTCCCATGGGACCGGATGCCATGATCTTCGTTTTCTGAATGTTGAGCTTTAAGGCAACTTTTTCGCTCTCCTCTTTCACTTTCATCAAGAGGCTCTTCAGTTCCTCTTCACTTTCTGCCATAAAGGTGGGGTCATCTGCATATCTGAGGTTATTGATATTTCTCCCAGCAATCTTGATTCCAGCTTGTGTTTCTTCCAGCCCAGCGTTTCTCATGATGTACTCTGCATATAAGTTAAATAAGCAGGGTGACAATATACAGCCTTGACGTACTCCTTTTCCTATTTGGAACCAGTCTGTTGTTCCGTGTCCAGTTCTAACTATATATTATATATATTCACATATATAATGTTGAATATATATATATGTATATATACCCTTATGTCTCTACATTTTGCAGATAAGGAATTGGAGGCACAGAGAGCTTCCATAATTTGCCCAGTTCTTCTCTAATCAGCAGTCTGTTAGGGGTTTGAACCAAAAATGGAGTAAATTCAGACCCTGCCGTCAGGTACAGATGTGGGAATGGGGACGGGCTGGACAGTCGTCGTCGGTCCTTGTAGCTTTCTATACGGCTCTTTTATCAAGTCTCTGGATGATAAAAGAGACTTTCTTCTATCTGTGCTCATTTTATTCAGACTTGGAATCTCTGTATTAATTTTTATCTTGGGAGCGGTTTTCTGCCATGTCTATATTGGTCCGTTTCCTCAGCTTGCTGATCCCATCTGCTTCCTGTCTTCTAGGAATTTCTCACCATTTCTGATCTGCTGCTAGCACCCTTTTTGTTGTTCAGCACTGTTATGTATGTGTCATATGCCTCTCTTTATATATGTATATATATAAAGTTTATTTAAAGGTATTTGGTACAGTGAAGAGATGTGTGTGTTCAAGCCACCATCTTGATTCAATATCTGCAACATTTTCTGTAGGTCTTTTATCTATCTCCTTTCTCCTGTTGACATTTGTCAGTTTCTTTATCCTGCTGCTGTAACGATTAAACTGAAAGCAGCATTTAGGGCACAGTGGATGCAATACCACGTAATAGCCTACAGGCTTTTTGTTCTTTTGAATCTAGGTGATTTGATTCTGTATGGTTTAGTCACAGTTCTAAGAAGCAGACCCTTCCAGATGTAAATAGTCAGACAACGAACTTTTTTTCTGTTATTGAGACAAGGGAGGAAGAAGTGGACCAGTATTGTTTATTAAGCTTCCTTGTGGAAAAATAAATCATGAAAATATGATAATTGCAAATATTGAAAGCATTGAAAGCAGGGCTCATGGGAGAGTGAGTTAAACATTTTTTTTTAATTGAAATAAAATATACATACAGGGAAGTGACAGCTCACACATATGTAGCTTGATGTATTTGAACAACATGAGCACATCCACAAAACCAATTCACAGTGTAGAACGTGACCGGCTCCTTGAAATGCTCCCTGGTAACCCTGAAAAGATAACCCATTAAAGATAACCCTGAAAAGATAACCCATTAAAGATAACCATTACATTTATTTCTATCATTATGGGTTAGTTTTTTCTGTTTTTAAATTTTATGTGAATTGAATAAAACTACCCCTTTCCCCCATCTTTCCTGCCAACAATGGTCAGCTCATTCTCTACGTCTGCAGCAGTCTTTTTCATATTGATATTATACCCTGCAGCTTCACTGTATTTATTATCTTAGTCTTAGGCAGTTAGTCTTAGGCCTTTAAGCCTTCAGGGTTTGAACCAAAAACCCAGGGTGTTTACTGAGGTTCCTTGTTTTTGGGCATCTTGAACTCTATAATTTTGTCTCTTGATCACTGTGATGATGCAGAAATCTCCACTTTGATCTTTAGCCTTCTAGCAGCCACTTTTTGCTGGTAGCCAAGCATCTTGCCTTGTGCATATATAGCTTAAGAATTGTCAAAAGCCTTGATAGAAAAATTGCACACAGCCTATTGGGTTTACTTCTTTATATGTCCTTTTTTCTTTTCCTGGAATTTTGGCCTCTTCTAGCCTGATTTCCTGGAGAAGGCAATGGCACCCCACTCCAGTGCTCTTGCCTGGAAAATCCCATGGGTGGAGGAGCCTGGTGGGCTGCAGTCCATGGCGTCGCTAAGAGTCGGACACGACTGAACGACTTCACTTTGACTTTTCACTTTCATGCATTGGAGAAGGAAATGGCAACCTACTCCAGTATTTTTGCCTAGAGAATCCCAGGGATGGGGGAGCCCGATGGGCTGCCGTCTATGGGGTGACACAGAGTCGGACACGACTGAAGCGACTTAGCAGCAGTAGCAGCAGCCTGATTTCCTAGGTTACAGTGCACTTCAGTTTCCCTCTTCCCAGCCCAGCAAGGCTGCTGCAGGTTCTAGGCTGAGGCTTTCTGTTTAGCTTTTATATCATGTGTGGCAAGGCAAGAATTTCCCCAAAGGGAAAAAGCAGCTGTGAATGTATTGCTCTTCTCAGCGCATTTCCCTTCTTCATGATTTTGGGCCTCTGAGATCCTGATTGCCTTGGTTGCTCTCTGCTGCCTCTGAGATCCTGATTGCCTTGGTTGCTCTCTGCTGCCTTCAGAGACTTTTAAAAATCATCTTGTATTTTGAAATATTTTTAGACTTACAGAAAAGTTGCAAAACTAGCACAGAGAACTCACAAGTGCCCTGTGCTCATCTCCTAATGTTAACAACTCATAAATAACCTTCATGATTTAGATTTACACTGGAGTATTGCCTTGTTTTCCAAGCTGATAACAGCAGGACATGACTGCTGACTGGTTGAATGAAAAAAAAAAAGGAGCCAGTAGAGAAGGTGAAATTTTTGGTTTAGGACTTCTCAAAGCACATACTACTCAGCTGAGACATCTCCCATGACCAGATATGGGTGGGAAATGCTCTATCTTACATGCACCCCCTTGGATATCAGCGATGCCCATTTCCACTTTAAAGTCTCTGAAAAGTCTCTTTTAGTAGAGGTCTGCTTAGTTTTGTTTATTGCCATGTTTCCAAGGACGTGGTGAAGGAGCTGTTCTTTTGTACGATTCTTACTCGTATCCTGTGCAGCAGGTGTTTTGTGGCACATGTGTTGGAAAACACCGTTCCAAAGCACACTTTGAAATCCTGATGTATAAAATCTGCTTCTTTACATTTTCTCCTAGGTTCTGGCTTTCTTGCTGTCTAATTTATTGCTTCGTAAAAGGGAAGAAGTTGGAGAAGCCAAGAGTTCTTTGAAAACAGATTTTATTTTTTTGCACAAGCAGAAGTCCAAGGCTGTGTTAACGTTTACCACTAAAACCGCAACGCATCTAGATGAAAAGCAAAACCTTCATGTCTCCCAAATAAGTGTCTTTTGCATCAGTGCTCTGTGGTAGTCTTTGAAAACGGTTTTTATTTTCCCATTACTGATTAAATTGGAGCCCACCGAGAAGAAATTGTCAGAAATGGTCATCTCTGATTATAGCAACAGGCCATCCTGGGACAGGTCTGATGGGCAACATGACCCTTTTTCTCATGAGGGGAAGATCACAGGAGAGATATTTCCTTGGCTATGTGTATTTTGGATTCGTTACTTAGGTCAGATGCAGTGTTTGTGATGGAGAAGCTGGATAGGTGAGGGCTTACTAGTGTTTAAGGCTGAAGAGGGTAGATAGAGTTTTAGATTAAAATTTGGACACTCTTCCACTGTCTGCCTCTTCATTGTGTGTGTGTCCCTTATCTCCTAATGAATCTCCTTGTCCCACTTCTGGTCAGTTCTGGGAATTTCTTGGCACCTTCTCATCCATTTAATTTGCTTTCCTCCGTCTGGGTTTGAAGAACAAATTGTGCTTCTCTCTGTTCCGCATCTCGTTGTGTTACGGCCATTTGCTTCTGCTTCTCAGTGTAAGTGGTTGCAATGTATTTAAGGAGGTCTGTTTATTTCTGGCTGCACGGGGTCTTCGTCGCTGCACGGGCTTTTCTCCAGTTGCGGCGAGTGGGGGCTGCTCTCCAGTGCAGTGCTTGGGCTTCTCCCTGTGGTGGCTTCTCTCGCTGCGGAGCACAGGCTTCAGGAGTTCAGCGTGTGGGCTCAGTGGCTGTGGTGCCCGGGCTCTGGAGCACAGGCTCAGTAGTTGTGATGCATGAGATCTGCGGTATATGGGATCTTCCAGGACCAGGGATCGAACCCATGTCCCCTGCATTGGCAGGCAGATTCTTCACCACAGAGCCACCAGCTGCTGCTGTTAGGGAAGACCTGAAATTGTATTTAGATTGATTGATCTTTGTACGTTTAGCATATTGACCTAGTTGGTAGACTTTCAGATATTTCTTGAATTAGACTGAATGACATGTATCAGTTTGAAACATGGAGGTGATTTTTTTTTTTAATGAGTTTAACAGATTGATTTCAAAACACTGATTTTGCTGCATCTCACAGGTTTTGATGTATCTTCATTATAACATTTTTTTTTTGGAAAACTCCTCTTGAGACTTCCTTTTAAACTCGTTATTTAGGACTGAATTTTAAAACTTTATACCTGCATATTTATTTATATTGGATTGATTTCTAATTTAACTGAATTATGGTTAAAAATGTGTTCTGTGTGGTATTGACTGATTTGTGACCTAGTAAATGATCACTGTTTCTAATGTTCTATCTGTACTTCCAAAGACTATATATTATCTGTTTATTAGTTGGAGGGATATATATATTTGTGCATATTTTATCAAGGATATTAATTTGATCATTAAAACTATCTGTATCCCTTCCAAGTTATTTTCTTTTAATCATGTTTGACCTGCCAGTTTTCTGAGAGAGTTGTGCTAAAATCTCCTTAATGATTGTAGATTTGTTATTTCAGTTATTTCTCTCAGTTTTTGCTTTATTTTTTTTTCTAAGTTATGCTGTTAGACAGATTATATTATACCAGAATTTTCATGAATTGCTCCATTTGTTGTTAGATCAGGTCTCTCCTTATTAATTTTGTTTTCATTCTTCAGTCGCTAAGTTGTGTCTGACTCTCTGAGACCCCATGGACTACATACAGCAGGCCAGGCTCCCCTGTCCTTCCTTATCTCGGGAGTTTGCGCAGATTTATGTCCATTGAGTTGATGATGCTATTTAACCATCTCATCCTCTGTTTCCCCTTTTCCTCCTGCCCTCAATATTTCCCAGCATCAGGGTCTTTTCCAATGAGTTGGCTCTTCACATCAGGTGGCCAAAGCATTGGAGCTTCAGTTTCAGCATCAGTCCTTACCATGAATATTCAGGGTTGATTTCCTTTAGGATTGACTAGTTTGATCTCCTTGCAGTTCAAGGGACTCTCAAGTTTTCTCTAGCACCACAATTTGAAAGCATCAATTCTCTAGTGCTCAGCCTTCTTTATAGCCCAACTCTCATATTCATACATGACTACTGGAAAAACCATAGCTTAGACTATATGGACCTTTGTTGGCAAAAGGATGTCTTTGCTTTTTAATACGCTCTCTAGATTTGTTATAGCTTTTCTTCCAAGGAGCAAGTGTCTTTTAATTTCATGGCTGCAGATGCTAAAGAATCTGCCTGCAATACAGGAGATCTGGGTTCAATCCCTGGGTTGGGAAGACCCCCTGGAGAAGGAAATGGCAACCCACTCTAGTATTCTTGCCTGGAAAATCCCATGGACAGAGGAGCCTGTTGGGCTACAAAGAGTCGGACATGACCTAGCAACTAAACAACACGAAGAAAATTTGTCTATTAGTATTTTCATTCTCCTGTGCGTTGCATTTTAGGTATGTCTCTTAAAAGCTCTATGTAGCTGGATTTTTAAAATCAACTCTATTCATTATCCTTTCATGTGTTGAACTTAGTTGCATAGATAATGATTACTGACCTTTTTGGACTTGTGATTACTATCTTAATTTTGTAGTTTCCACTTGTCACCTTTTATGTTCTCCTGAATATCCTTTATCCTTGTTTTCTTTTGGATAGGAAATCGTTGGTTTTCCACTGATGTGCTGGTATGGTTATAACTCGTAGTATTATATGTATATTAATTGTTTTAAGCTTTTAGTAGTTACCCCTGATTACATAAAGCAGATACTTCTCATACCTTATTAAGTCAGTTATGCCATTCATTCTCCATCTCCTCCTTAACACAGATGAACCTTAGTGTGTTCAAAATAACGTGGTCCAGTGGTTAAGACTCCACACTCCCAATGCAGGGGGCCTGGGTCGATCCCTGGTCAGGGAACTAGATCCCACATGCCACAAGTAAAGATCCCACTTGCCGCAGCAGAGATAAAAGATCTTATTTATGTTTCTACTAGAGAAACTGCCTGTGTTTCACATATGCTGCTGCTGCTGCTAAGCTGCTTTAGTCGCGTCCGACTCTTCGCGACCCCGTGGACTGCAGCCCAGCAGGCTCTTCCACCTATGGGATTTTCCAGGCAAGAGTACTGGAGTGGGTTGCCATTGCCTTCTCCGGTGTTTTACATGTAGTAGGTGCATAATAGGTGTCTGTTGAACGAGTGAGGGGTGTGTTTTTTCCCATATTCTTAGCTGTGGTTACCCCCTCCAATGATTTTCTTAAAGTACTTCGTCCAAAAAGTCCAACAATTTGGAATTGAATTTTTTTTTTTGGTAATAATTTGAGTCAAATACTGTGATAACAAATGATTGTACAAACAAGTTACTTGTGTTTATTTCTACAGCTGTTTAGTGAAAAAATCAGTGGTGTTGAAGGAACAAAACTAGATGACGAATTTCTTGACATGGAAAGGGTAAGAAAACATTTTCATGTGAATCATCTCGTAAATTTGACTTTTACTGTGGTATGAGATATACTGGTATCGTAAAGGATATTAGAGTGGGGATCTAGGAGGTATGAATTAAAGTGTAGATTATGGAATCCAAAAGGCAGTTCTTTCATTACTTCCAAGTTCAAATAAAGACCCTGGCTTTGAGAGATGGACTATGGCTAACTGGTGCCCTCTACTGGACAGTCAGAATGCTCAAAAGATGGCCCATCTTGGTGAACAGTTTCAGCCGAAGTCGTTGTGATTAAGTATCTTGGAGAGTCAAACTGTATTATTGGGAGGAGACTCTTCAAATACGTAAACATTGATCTAATGTGTGGAGGACTCTGTTTCCATGTGTTACAGCAGCTGCATAGCAATTTTTATCTTGGTTCTGCCACTGGAATCAGTTGCGCCTACTTGGATAAGCTGTTTCAAACTTTCGTGACCTGTGATACAGGATGATAATGTGTGCTCTGCTTGCCTCACATGGATGTTTTAAGAATTATGCCAAAAAAAAAAATTATATGTGTGAAAACATCTAAAAAATCCAGTGAGTGTACTATAGAAATGATTGTTATCATGTTCCAAAGGAAGACTATGGACTCTGTGTCTCTGAACAAGCTTCCTGGTCCCCTGTGTGAAGTCCTTTGCTGTTGTTGTTTAGTCAAAGTCATTTTTAACTCTTTTGCGACCCCATGGGCTATATCCTGCCAGGCCCCTCTGTCCATGGGATTTTCCAGGCAGGTGCCATTTCCTTCTCCAGGGGATCTTCCTGAACCAGGAATGGGACCTGTGTCTCCCGCATTGGCAGGCCTGTTCTTTATCACTAAGTCACAAGGGAAGCCCGTGAAATAGTTTAGGTGGAGGCAAAAGTGGGACCATCACTACTTATCAGTCTCCTCAATTCCCTTCCCTTTTGTCTTGGGACCTTTAAACATAACCCTGTGTTAACAACCAGACTCCCCCAGTGAGAGAGGGCTGAGAGAAATCAAAGCTTTCTCTGCTTTCCAAGGAAAGGCTTCCTTGGGGGTAAGATGGAGGCTGTAGCAGGTAGCAGGGCTTTCAGCAGATGCTGGGGAAGGGAGCCCAGCCCCAGATTGTGCCATGCAGGGTGTGTGGGGGGCTACCCTCTACAGGATGCCCTGGACCTGGTCTCACTGTCCTCCGGGGAGTTTCTTGTTTTCTGGGTGAGCACAGTTAATTTTCTAGAAATGTTAATGCTTTAACAGAAAGCTTATTTTGTTTTGCTTTTGGAAACAGTTTTGGAAGAATGAGAAACACAGAACATTTAAACATCACTGGCATACCTAAAATTACTTTAAAATTTCTTTACAAATAAAGATATATTTTATGCAACGTTATTACTAACAAAGTGATTCAGTTGAAAGGTTAAATTTAAAAGCACATTTCAGGAATTTTAGTTTCAGTTGATGGACTGAAACCTCTCTTCATTACTTCTTTTTCCTCTCCAAACCCAAGTGAGTGACACAACAAATATAAAAATAAAATTATTATCTGTTTTGCTACAGCATCAAAAAGCATGGAAATATCTAATAGGTGACAAGAAGCTTTAAGGACTTTCTACAACAGGTGAATTAGATGATATTAGACTCACCTGAAACATAACATAGAAATGACAAAGTTAATGTTGGTTCAGTGGTAAAGAACCCGCCTGCCAATGCAGGAGACATGAGAAATGTGGGTTCGATCCCTGGCTTAGAAAAATTCCCTGGAGGAGGGCATGGCAACCCACTCCAGTATTCTTGCCTAGAGAATCCCGCGGACAGAGGCGCCTGGCGTGGTGTAGTCCCTGGGGTTACAAAGAGTCAGATGTGACTTAGCGATGGAACAACATTATGCATCATATAACATGGCAGCTAAATATAGAAGGCAAAAGCCATCAGAAATACATAGAGAACTGACAAAAATGCATAGCTTTCCCATAAAATAACAGATTAAATTAACAATAATAAATAGGATCGTAGGGAATTTGCATAAAATATGACATAAATTTGATTGTAAGTAAATATAGTCTTCATTTCTCAAATTGAGAATTTATATTCACTTCAAATTCCTTCAAAACAGTTTCAGTAATCAATTATTTACTGGACTGTAGGAAAAAAAAACAAATTTCCTAAGTAAAATCTTAGAACACAAGAATTACAAGGAAGGTATAGTTTCCAAATTCTGGATGTTTGGAAATGGAAGAACATGCAAAAATAATTCTTATCTCAAGAGGAAATGGAAAGTAAAATTAAAGATCACTTAGTCATGAGAACTCTGTGTGTCAAAACCTGTGATATATAGCTGTCTTAAATGCATTTAACAGAAAGTAAATGTTGGAAGAGAATGAATAAATCATTCAAACCAAAAGGTAGGAAAATAACAGCAAACAAATCACTCTAGGTGAAAGGAAGAAATCAATACAGATAAATGAGAGATTAATCAAATACACAATAATAACAGCAAAAAGGTAGAATCAATCAATAAAACCAAAAAAAAAGATAATTCTGGCAGTCTCAACTACTGGACCATCAGGGAAATCCCTTCATTGCATTTTCTTAATCTGAACACATATACCCACCCTACCCCCAGTATTTTCTCTTATTCTAGAAGCAAGGTTTTTGTTTTTAATTTTTTTTGTTTTTATGCAATGAGTTATTTTTTCAGTGTTTATATTGATTGACTGCATTTGCCAACATGGTTAGTGGCATCCTCTTTCATTTGTAAAGGATTCATTCCCTGTATTCATTCCTGGGCTGTCTTGGAAGCACTGCCAGTATGTGCAGAGCAAGGCCTGTTGAGTTTTGGGCTGTTTGTTTCTTGGTGTTTTCCCCCAAAAGAAATAGAAGAGTCTAAGTAGAAAGTATTCTCGCCTCTACCTCCTCTCACCCTCACCCTTCAGAGGTGATTCTTAGATACCTGGTGACTTTTCATGTCCCAGGAGAACTGTGTACATGAAATGACCACTCCAAGTTGTGCTTTAATTAATATTGAATTTATACAAAGTTATAAATCTCAAACCCAGGTCTTAAGCCTTAAGCTAAGCATATGGATCTTATTCATACAGTTAGTAATTTCAGTACTGGGCTTTCCTTGTGGCTCAGTGGTAAAGAATCTGTCAGCCACTGTAGGAGACATGGGTTTGATCCCTGGGTCGGGAAGATCCCCTGGAGAAGGAAATGGCAACCCACTCCAGTATTCTTGCCTGGGAAATCCCATGGACAGAGGAGCCTGGTGGGCTACAGTCCACAGGGTTGCGAAGAGTTGGACACTACTTAGCAACTAAACAAAAACAACTTCAGTATAGAAAACTGGCGATCATTTTTAGTGAACTTCACTTTAGGTTCCATTAAGTCATACATTAACAGATGAAATACACATTTATCACCAACTCATTATGTCATTAGGCAAAGTCCCTTGGAGTTTTCAAACTACAATACAAATGCATTGCTTAGGATTCCCTCAAACTTAACATCAAACCTAAAACAAATATTTATTCTCATTATTTTGATGATTTTTAAATTGTTCTCATGAGTGGAGTATCCTTTTACTTTAAAACGTTCTCTTTTTGACTACTGATGGTATAAAATAAAGCTATTGAAATGTGCATAGTTAACTTTACTGTATATGCTCATATTTATCTTCTGGTCAACCAACAGCTAGAGTGTCCAGAATTGGTTGGCTTGGTTTTGAGAGACCTTCAAGTATATCCAATAATCTAGTGGAGCATAATAAGTTTTGCAAGTTTCCTAAATTACATTAATATTCATTTTAATGCTGAAAAAGAAGTTAGTGTTCTCCACTGTCATTGGGAGGAGCAATTATTGAAAGGATGTCCCAGAATCTAAAAGTTAAGAAAATATTCTGTCTACCCAAAATGTTGAAAGGCTCATTGGAGTTAAAATCATTATAACAGTGTTGTTATAAATACTAACTTAATTAAATTTATTCTTCTGTTTGTTTTTCTGTTGAATTTGTCATTTACTAATATTTTTATGTTTCTTTCTTTTCTAAAAAGAAAATAGACATTACGAATAAAGCTGTTGCAGAAATTCTTTCAAAAGCCACAGAATATCTTCAGCCAAATCCAGGTAAAGTTAGAAAATGTCTTGAAATATTCAATTGTTCACTCACAGATTCTAATAACCGAGTTTTACTGAGCATCACAGATTCTAATAACCAATATCTACTGAGCGTATGGTTGACATGATCTAGAAACAATGTCCTCTATGTCCAAATAATGAAATTAAGTAGTTTAAAGTTGAGTGACTAAAGGTAGTTGCAGTGTTTCTTAGCTGATGGCAAACAGGGCAGAGGCTTCTGTGAACTATGGAGACGTTATTTGGATGGAGCCTTGATCTTAGAGCAACAGCCTGCTGCATGCGTGCGTGTGTGCTCTGTTGGGTCCGATCCTTTGCGGCCCCACGAACTGTGGCCCACCAGGCTCCTGTGGCCTGGGATTTCCCAGGCAAGAACTCTGGAGTGGGTTGCCATTTCCTTCTCCAGGGGATCTTCCCCACCCAGGGACTGAACATGCGTCTCCTGAATCGGCAGATGGATTCTCTACCACTGGTGCCACCTGGGAAGCCCTAAGGCCCTTTTCTAAGGAAGAGAGGCTTTGGAAACCCACTGAATATTTTGTCAATACTTCCTTATTCAGTTGTCTCTTCTGTTTTTTTCTTTTTAATTCTGCCGTCCTGTTCTGACAGTGTCAGTGACTTTGAAACTGCTTTCACTTCATGACTCAAACACTGATGAAGTGAATCGGATAAACCTCAGAAACAGGAGAATATCCGCTGTTCCTGCAGCTTCTTGACAGGAGGTCTTCCGTTCCTAGGCACTGAAGCAGGATTCCCTTGATGAAGTTTTCCTAAGTTCTAAATTATAGAGACCAACAGAGGGCGTCCAAGCTTTGAATTCTGTGGATTTCCAAATCTGCTTTTACTTTGTATGAGTTTATTATTTTACATAATTACTGTGATTCCCTTGGCTGTAGGAATCAGCACACATCCAAACATCTGAAAATCTAGGAAATAAATCTAAAAACATACATTGGATAAAATATTCTACATTTTAACAGGATCCTTGGGTGTTTTGCAGGCACATTAAAGTTCTTGCCTGGAGAATCCCAGGAGAGGAGCCTGGTGGGCTGCTGTCTATGGGGTCGCACAGAGTCAGACATGACTGAAGCGACTTAGCAGTAGCAGCAGTAGCCTAGAATACATGAAAATAAATATGTAATTATTAAAATAAGAGAAAATAAAAGTTTATCCTGTTACTGCCTAAAATTATCTCAAACATCACATGGCCTGCAGAATAAAATCCCAGATCCTTAGCTTGGAGTTCAGTTCATAGTACAATTTTCCCCTAAGGATTTCCTGATTTGTTCTGTATTAATTTCTTCTTCAGTCAAAGCAGCCTACCCTTTATCTGTTGGTTATAAACCATAAGCATTCCTTTTCTGCATCTTACTCTATTTCTGAACTTTTGAGATGGAGGCATCTTTCCATCTTTATTCAGCATATTGTTACATTTTCTTTTCTGTATACCACATAAGACTTTATTTGTATAATGACATCTTAGATTTTTTGCCTTCCAAGAACTATGTGTGAACTCCCTGAGGGCAGAGTGTGTCTTAGGTGTCTCTCTTTTTTAAGATTATTATTTGCCCACCTTGAGCAGCATGGGGGATCTTAGTTCCCTGATCAGGGATTGGACCCATGCCTCCCGCAGTGGAAGCACAGTCTTAACCACTGGTTCACCAGGGCGTCCCTGTCTTCGGTCTCTCTAAGGTCCTAGTAGTTAGCATGGTGTGTCGCACAGAGCTGGGATTAGTCAACCCTCATGGCCTAGGTCAGAGAAAGGATCTAGTGGCCGCCCACCATTTCCCTTGGGTCCAGAAGTGGAGCTGTATCCAAGGGGCCATCAGCACAGACTCCTGTTCACCATGGGAGTGTCTGTTGCCTACTGGTTCTGCTTCCTAATTGGGAGTGTGCCGCGCAGTGCCCTTGCACCATAACACTGAAGACCATCAGTCTGGATACACTCTTGGGGGTGGGGGTGGGTGTTAACCACCAATTGGTTTGAAACACCCACCTCAGCCATTCTATTCTTAGTTTGCAGTCGGTCCCTAGGAAAATATGTCTTCCCCAGTGTCCGCGTCTTGACTCAATGAGTTAACTATGGGTAGGGTAATGATAGCCTCGGTTACTATAATGTTATTTGGGAGTCAACAGTCTGTGCCCTAATTTCTCTTTTTCATCATGGCCCTTAGCACCTATCCTAGTTAATAATCTAGGAAGCCTTGTGAGAAACTGGGTCACACAGGGCCCTTCCTGTCTCTGGTCTCTGACACTGAGTCTAGGGCGACCTTGATTTCACGGCTGCATTTGTTAAATGCTGTGTACCTGTCACTCTGCTGTGCCACTTTAAGGAATTACAAATGATAATGTTTTTAAGCATACAGAGCTAAGCTAGGAATGCTGAACACTGTGTCGAAGATCCGAGGCCAGGTGAAAACCACGGGGTACCCGCAGACGGAGGGCCTGCTGGGCGACTGCATGCTGAAATATGGCAAGGAGCTCGGGGAAGGCTCCACTTTTGGTGAGTATTACCACGTCACTGGGAGAGCTGAGCACGCAGCCTTCGTCGAGTTTTGGTAATGCACAAAACCTTCATTTTAACAACCCTTATTAATTTTTCCTATTATCAAGAAATGCATGTTCAGGGCTTCCTTGGCAGTCCAGTGGTTAAGACTGCACTTCCAACACAGAGGCGCGGTTCTATCCCTGGTCAGGGAACTAAGATCCTGTATGCCACATGGCATGGTCAAAAATTAAATTAATTAAAATTTAAAAAATAATACATGTTCATCATAAGACATTTAGAAAACAGGCAAGTAAAATAAAAGAAGATGCCAGCATCACCCATAGTTACCTCCCCAGTGATGGGCCCAGTTATACTCTTTGTTGTTCTTTTTTTTTTTAATTTAAATGTATTTATTTTAATTGGAGGCTAATTACTTTACAATATTGTATTGGTTTTGCCATACATCAACATGAATCTGCCACGGATGTACACATGTTCCCCATCCTGAACCCCCCTCCCACCTCCCTCCCCATACCATCCCTCTGGGTCATCCCAGTGCACCAGCCCCAAGCATCCTGTATCCTGCATCTAACCTGGACTGGGGATTCGTTACATATATGATATTATACATGTTTCAATGCCATTCTCCCTAATCATCCCACCCTTGCCCTCTCCCACAGAGTCCAACAGACTGTTCTATACATCTGTGTCTCTTGTTCTCTCGCATACAGGATTATCGTTACCATCTTTCTAAATTCCACATATATGCATTAGTATACTGTATTGGTGTTTTTCTTTCTGGCTTACTTCACTCTGTATAATAGGCTCCAGTTTCATCCACTTCATTAGAACTGACTCAAATGTATTCTTTTTAATGGCTGAGTAATACTCCATTGTTTATATGTACCACATTCATCTGCTGATGGACATCTAGGTTGCTTCCATGTCCTGGCTATTATAAACAGTGCTGTGATGAACATTGGGTACACGTGTCTCTTTCAATTCTGATTTCCTCAGTGTGTATGCCCAGCAGTGGGATTGCTGGGTCATAAGGCAGTTCTATTTCCAGTTTTTTAAGGAATCTCTACGCTGTTCTCCATAGTGACTGTACTAGTTTGCATTCCCATCAGCAGTGTAAGAGGGTTCCCTTTTCTCCACACCCTCTCCAGCATGTATTGCTTGTAGACTTTTGGATTGCAGCCATTCTGACTGGCGTGAAATGGTACCTCATTGTGGTTTTGATTTGCATTTCTCCGATAATGAGTGATGTTGAGCATCTTTTCATGTGTTTGTTGGCCATCTGTATGTCTTCTTTGGAGAAATGTCTGTTTAGTTCTTTGGCCCATTTTTTGATTGGGTTACTTATTTTTCTGGAATTGAGTTGCAGGAGTTGCTTGTATGTTTTTGAGATCAGTTGTTTGTCAGTTGCCTCATTTGCCAGAGTTGTTTGTTCTTTATATTAATGCTGTTGGTTTATTCTTGTATTTGTTCATATACAGTTTTAAAAATATTAAAGTGGGGTTATAGCATATATACCCTAATTCCCTTTTGTAATCTGCTTATTCCCACTGACTATAACACGGTCCCTGTTGTTAAACAATCTTCCGCAGTACTTTCCACTGTTTTTCTGGGGGGGATAGTTGCTTTACAGTGTTATGTTAGTTTCTGTCGTACACAGCGTGACTCACCATGTGTATGCACGCATCCCCTCCCCGCCCTCCCCTCCCCGACCCCTCCCCTGTAGGGCGTCACAGAGCACCAGGCTGAGCTCCCTGTGCCCTGGCAGCTCCCCACCCGCCATCGGTTTTACACGTGGTTGCGTGTCTGTCAGTGCCGCTCTCCTGATTCACCCCACTCTCCCCTCCTCCCCACACATGCGCACATGCCCATTCTCTGTGTCTGCGTCTCTACTCCTGCCCTGCAGGAATGGGTCGTCTGGACCATTTTTCTAGATTCCACATATATGCCTTAATATATTTGTTTTTCTCTTTCTGACTGACTTCATTCTGTATGACAGACTCTTAGCCCATCCACATCACTAAAAACGATTCAGTTTCATTCCTTTTCATGGCTGAGTCATATTCCACACAGGCCTTTTTTTTTAAAAAAGACTGCATAATATTCCATATATCCATAGTTTGTTCAATGAATCCCATTTACTGGATATTTAGATTTTTTAATGTAAAAATAATTTACACAGCACTTATGATAACCACTTTCCTAGATAAAGCTTTGGAAATATCCAAGATTATGTTCTTAGATGAAATTCCTAGTAATTAAGTTGTTGAGTCAAGAGGATGCTTAGTTTTCAGGTTTTTGAAGCATAATTTCAAATGACCCTCCAGAAGGGTTATACCATATTGACACTCCTGCCAGGAGGGTATGAGAATGTTTTCCAGCACAGTTATACTAACTCTGAGAGTTATCCTGTTAGTTTCCTTTTAAATAACTGATCATCTGATTTCTAGCAAATAGAACTGGTATCTGGGCACTGTTTTAACTTCATTTTTTGGATTGTGTGTGAGGCAGATTTTTTAGTTATGTTTTTCATCATCTTTGTGAGTTTTATATTTGTGTCTTTTGCTTATTTTTATATTAAGGTGTTCATTTTTTTTCTTACTGTTCCGTGAACTTTTTCTTTGCTGTAAATATTTATTTGGCTGCACCGGCTCTTAGTTTCAGCGTGTAGGATCTTCCATCTTCGTTGTGGCATGTGGAACCTTTAGTTGTGGCCTGTGATCTAGTTCCCTGACCAGGGACCGAACCCCGGGCCCCCTGCATTGGGAGCACAGAGTCATAGCCAGTACACCACCCGGGAGGTCCCTGTGAGCCTTTTGCAGTGGTCAGAATATTTGCTCTTTGTCTGTCACATATGTTGGATGAAGTTTCGCCCCAGGTATGCCTGTACCTTCTGCTCTTGTAGACAGAGATCATTTTAATGGAGAAAGATTTTTGCTTTTTATTTAGTGGGGCTCACTGATCTTCTTTTATGGTTTATGGCTTTGGTATCCTGTTTAGAAAAACATTTCCACCCCTCCCCCTGCACTAATAAACTGTACAAATGTTTATTTATACTTAATTTTCATACCTATATTTTCTTTCCTTACCTTTAAATTTCTAAGCTCTTGAGTTTAATGGACAAATACTGTGCAATAGGGTTTTAATTGTGTGTTCTCACAAATGCATAGCTAGTTGCCCTAATACTTTTTTGAAAAGTTCAACCTTTCTCAGCTATAGCTTTTCTGTTATAAAATTTCATATATACTATTTTAAATTTGTTTCTGATCTTTCTCTTCTCTTTTCTGGATCTGTACTCTGCTTTGATCAAGTACCATGTTAAGTATCATCATTTTAAAATATATTTAACTAAATTTCCCCCAGAAATTATAAAAATTTCACAGACATACTCACCTATTTTATTTTTCCAGATGAAATTTAGAGTTCTTTTAAGTTCCTTCTACTAAAAACAAAAAAAATATTAATTTTCTCTTATTTTTTGCCACGTTGTGTAGCTTGCAGGATCCCCAACCAGGGATTGAACTTGGGGCCCATGGTAGTGAAGGCAAGTCCTAACTACTGGACCGCTAGGGAATTCCACAGAAAAGCATATATAATTTGATTGAGATTACTTTAAATTGATAAATTGTGGGTGAATTGAATTGTTAAGTCTTCCCGGAGAATTTGGCATGTTTGCTCCTCTTGTAGTGGTAACAAGGCAAGATATGGCAATTGAGAATTCAAATATTAGGCCATAGTAACTCATTTAGGAAACTGGGGGGAAAGTCTTTTGAAAACTTGAAAAAAAAAAAGACCCTCAAATGTTAGTCTCAGAGGGTATCAGTGTCCTTTGGAGCAGTATAATCTGAATTTTATTTTATTTCCTGGGTGACTGGGACCAAGACGGCCTATTCCTTGTTCTGAAGGCTCATCAGTGAAAAGAACAGGAGAGGCCGCCAGGCAGGCCCTGACATCCATGGATAGCCCTGCAGTGCATCTGGCCAGGTGACAGGGCAGGGGCTTCGATGCAAAGAGAGTTGGTCAGCTTGGTCACTACAACCCTCCTTGTGCTCAGCTGCCAGAATGTGTGCATGCATGCTCAGTCGCTTCACTTATGTCTGACTCTGTGTGACCCTATAGACTGCAGCCTGCCAGGCTTCTCTGTCCATGGGATTTCCCAGACAAGAGTACTGGAGTGGGTTGCCATTTCCTCCTCCAGGGGATCTTCCTCACCCAGGGATCAAACCCGAGTCTCCTGCATTGCCTTCATTGCCAGGAAGATTCTTTACCATGAGCCACCTAGAATCACCACCTCCCTGCCCCCGCCCCGAATGCCTACTTGCGTACTATTGCAGGTTAGCTGGTGCCAAATATCAGGGTTCAATCCAGCTGAAGCTGCCTGTGGCTGCTCAAGCCTGGTGTGGCTGGCCTGCACTTCACTGCAGGAGCAGATTCTGCCCACCCTGTGTGTGTGACTCTGCCAGGCTTTCTTTGATCAGAAAGGGCTGGGAGCCTTAGAACCATCTCAAGAATACAGGGAGTATTCAATACAAGGCCTCAAGAAGACCTAGAAGCCAGAAGCTGAGATGAGGATTTGTTCACTTATTTCTATTGTCATCTTTATTGGTTAATACTTAGCCCCCATGAATGAATCCTTTTCACTGTTTACAAAGAGGGATTTTGTTCTAGTTTCTAAGGAACCTTTGGTGCCAGGTCACAAAACCACCAGTTTAAAATCAAGGAGCTTTATCCCCCTCTAGTGGCAGATACGGCAAGTGCCTCAGTCTGTCGGAGCTTTGGTTTTAATTCTCTGCAGTGAAAAGCGCAGAAGCAGTGAGGAAAATGTGTAAAATAGAAAGACTTTCTCATTTTAACATTTTATTTTCTCTGGGTCAAGATTCAGAGGTCCCAGACTGAGGACCTTATTTCACATCATTGATCATCACAAACTTTGGGGAAGAAGTTAAATAAATATCACTGTTCACTTAGATTTGAAGTCTGCTAAAGAGCCTTTTTTGTTTGTATTCTCTGTTGAAGGCAGTGCATTGATAGAAGTTGGTGAATCCATGAAGCTAATGGCTGAGGTGAAAGACTCTCTTGATATTAATGTAAAGCAAACTTTTATTGATCCACTTCAATTACTACAAGACAAAGATTTAAAAGAGATCGGGGTAAGTTTTCTAGGCTATAAATCTGCCTGTTGCTACTTAATATGATGTTTAGACTGTTTAAAATCATTAGAACATTTCCATAGCAACTCAGTGAAAACATCATCTTACTGTGGGTGGTAAAATAATAACTCAGTTATGGTAACCTGGCTTACCAGGAAGGAGTTCCAGGACAGTCAGACCTTTATTCTGTGTCTTATTGAAGCCAGCTAGAAGCCAAGCTCAAGATACCTATTTCTACAGCCGTTTTCACATAACAAAATGATTCCAGAACTTTGTACTGGTTTTTTGATCATCAAAATCATGCGGTATTAGTTGCATCTTTTTTTTTTTTTAATGCCACCATCTATTATTTATTGTTTTAACTTTTATGTTAAATTAGAGGATAATGACAATGTTGTGATGGTTTCTTCCGTCCATCAGCATGAACCGGCCATAGGTATACACATGTCCCCTGTCTCTTGAACCTCTATCCCACCTCCCTCCCCATCCCAGCCCTCTAAGTTATCACAAAGCACTGGCTGGCTTTGGTTCCCTATGTCATACAGCAAATGCCCACTGGTTATCTCTTTTTACATACGGTAATGTATGTGTTTCAGTGTTACTCTCGCAAATCTTTTTTATTTTAGTTTTAAAACATGTTTTATTTTATACTGAAGTATAGCCAATGTTGTGATAGTTTCAAGTAGAACGGAAAGGGACTCCGCCATATGTATGCATGTATCCATTCTCGCCCAAACTCCCCTCCCATCCAGGCTGCATCTTTCGATTCATTGCACTAGGGATCATTATTTTCCATTACTTCTCATGGAAATCAGTATCTAGGAATCAGCATTTTGTGTTTAGTGTTGGTGTGAGTCTCTTAGTCGTGTCTGACTCTTTGCGACCCCATGGAATGTAACCCTCCAGGCTCCTCTGTCCATGGTATTCTCCAGGCAAGAATACTGGGGTGGGTTGCCATTCCCTTCTCCAGAGATCTTCCCAACCCAGGGACTGAACCCAAGTCTTCTACACTGCAGGCAGATTCTTTACCATCTGAGCCACCAGGGAAGCCCAATTTTGTGTTTGGAAAATGTTAAAAATGGCCCTCCAGAGCATATCTAGGAGCTTTCAGGGACCTGTAAATAATCACACATCACTTGCTTGGTGGTGTTTTGGCAGATGCCCAAAAGCAGCCTTGAGACTTCCACCCCACCAGGGACTTCTATTCTGGAGGGACAGCCTGCACTGAGACCTTCTTTGGGCACCCTCTTGAGGAGCTGCCCAGAAGTCTAACACCTGGGGCCTTGAAGAGTGATCTGAGTGCAGCCGGGGACCAGCTTGGAAGTCATCTGAACTTTGGGGAGATTCCCCCTTTTTCTTTTTCAGGCCCAGTGATTCTCCTGGTGTGGTCCCAGGGCGAGCAATAGCATCATCATCTCATGTTAGAAATGCAGATTCCTGGGCTGTATCCCAGAGCTTCCCAGGGGAGAGTCTGGGGTGCCCGTGTAGACGTTTAGAATTTGCATTGAAACCAAGGGCTATGGAGGGGAACTTGGCAAGGTTGAACGAAAAATGAAAGCATCCATTCAGGAACTCCTAGAACATTCTGCTACCCCATGCCCAGCACCTCGCTTAGAGCCTTACTCCCACTGTCCTCCTTTTTCCTCTTCCATATCAGGGCAATTGCTGTCTATTCTTTTGGAGAAGGCAATGGCAACCCACTCCAGTACTATTGCCTGGAAAATCCCATGGACAGAGGAGCCTGGTAGGCTGCAGTCCATGAGGTCGCTAAGAGTCGGACATGACTGAGCAACTTCACTTTAACTTTTCACTTTTATGCATTGAAGAAGGAAATGGCAACCCACTCCAGTGTTCTTGCCTGGAGAATCCCGGGGACAGGGGAGCCTGGTGGGCTGCCGTCTATGGGGTCGCAGAGAGCTGGACACGACTGAAGTGACTTCGCAGCAGCAGTAGTTGCTCCCTCAGGCCAGTCCTTCACTGGGCCCCAGAATCCTTCATCCTCACCTCTTCAGGGCCTTTGCCACATCCTTCATCCTCTCTCTAGAACCTCCCTTCTTCCCCCTTCTCTCTATTGACTTCTGGTTAATGTTTAAACACATCAGCACAGCAGCCCTTGACTCCCAGCCTCACATCTCGGCCCCTGCGGTCCACGCTCCACATCGCAGCCAGAGCGGTCTTCCTAAGGGACAAGCCCTCCAGGAGCTGCCCACGGGGAGTAAAGACCTAGCAGCTTAGTCCCCAATTCCCAGTCCTTCCTCCTCTCTGTTGATTGACTGGTTGGGCTTGATAGCGCCTTCCCACTTGAGCTCTTTGCCCAGCCTCACTGAATTATGTACAGTCCCCATGGCACTGGGCGCTCTCTCTGTTCTTTCTCGTTCTCCTTTTCCCCACTTCTCCCGGCTGAGCCATCTCACCTCACGGGTCTCAGCTCCGATGTTCTGCCCTGTGGGAAGCTCTTGTTCTCTGCTGGACTTAATCACAGCTCCTTGTGCTATGAGTATCACGGCTTCTCTGTTTCTTGTTTGGGAGAAAGTGCTTTGGAGTAAGGAGTCAGGTTTTGTTCACTTTCGTAGTCACGATGACTAGCACAGCCTTTGTGCTCACAGATTATTATTGAACAGATGATTCTAGAGAAGAGGCATTATGAGCTGTGGGGATACCAAGGTATCTTTCCCAAATGCAGAACCTTTAAACCAAACACCTCCTTTGTGGAAATACATAATATACCCTTTCTTTTTATGCTGCTGTCCTTGAAGAAAGACAGAAACTTCACCGGACGACATTGCTCTTCCACCCCACCTGGTTCAGTAGGGTGGCTGGATATGAATGTGGATCCTAAATAGAAAGTGGGATAAATGTTCAAAATACACATAGCCTTAGATGTTTTTCCCTATGAAAAGGATAATTTTTAAGTGGTACCACTTGTTACTCAGCTCTGGTTTGATGGAGAATCTGTATACATTTAAACCTAATACTATAGATGATCAAGACTTGTGTCCAATATTCATTAGGCTTTTCATAGTCTCAACTATGCTTTATGTATCTTGGACCTCCTGAGTGGAAGCCCATTCATTTAACATATGCCTGACATATCTATAAAAGGTCTTGTTGGAGTCAAAGAGCTTTTACAGACATTTCATCACCCATAAGTAGCCAGGTTAAGCCCGGTTGTCCCCATTTACAACCATAGTTGTGGAGGTATGGAGGGGTTTAGAGACTTGCCCAGAGTCATGGAACATGTAAGAGAGATGGTTCTGACTTTTTGTCTCATACTTTTTTCACCCAACCATTGTGGAAGTTAGAACCAGTGCTTCCCACTAAAAAGAATAGTCAAGCTACCCACATGCTTCAGTGGGAGAGTCTGTTTTGACTTACACTTTCAATATCAAATATCTGTCTTCCAGGGGTTATAATTGTAAACTCCCTTGACCTGTATAGTGATCCCTTCTATAGCATTTCTGACACGAGAGCCCTCAGCTTAAACAGACTGTAAGGGGGAACTTACTGCACAGAAGGCACTGGATTGCACGAATGGACACCTCTAAATTGTCCTACTTCGTTAAAGAGATCGTACTTTCGCTCCTCTGTGTGCCTTACATTCATCAATAGCGTTTATTCGACTTATTTTGTAGTTATTTGGGAAATTTATGGAAGATCCCTAAGTATTCAAGAGGATACTAGAAATTTGTGTTTCATAATCTACTTCTTAGTGAGGCGTTGCCAAAAGAAACGTACATTTTTGGGAGTATGGTTAATGTGGTTGGAAATTACCTGGAAATTAATGGAACTTAATTGAAGGGTTCTATAGAGAACCTTGGAAAATTAATCTAAAACCTGATACTGCATCTTTATGTTCCATATAGACAATCATTTAGTCTATCTTCCATCCATCCATCTACCCATTCAATCATTCCACAAATATTCCTTGTTGACCAGCAGTGAGAGGAGCTGCTAATAGATGCTGAGTGCATGCCAGAGAAGTAGAAGGTGGGGTCCTGCCCCCTAGAATTTATGCTGAGAAAAAGCAATGACTATTTTCGTAATGCCAACAATTTGTTTGTGTTGTGTAACAGTTCTTTGAAGGACTCCTTTGTCTCTTAGCACCACCTGAAAAAGCTGGAAGGCCGCCGCCTGGATTACGATTATAAAAAGAAGCGAGTAGGTAAGATACCAGATGAAGAAGTCAGACAAGCAGTAGAAAAATTTGAAGAGTCAAAGGAGTTGGCTGAAAGAAGCATGTTTAATTTTTTAGAAAATGATGTAAGTATTTACACCAAACAGGAGACTTTAATGTGAATGAAAACGTTGACTGTATGACGAGGGTCGTCAGCATGTTGAGGAGCTTGGGAGCCTTAGTTGTTACAAATTTCTGGAATTTTCCGTAACCATTATCTCCTGCCTCAGAAATAGCTTCGGGCATCCAGCAAGTCCTGACTCAAATCTCAGATCTGGAGAGGGTCCTGTTTATCCTGGGATTACCTCAGAGATGCGCTTAGGTCAGCCCTGGGGAGGCGGGATTGTCTTGGGTGAAGTGCGTGATAGAGCTGCCCTTGTGATATTTGAGGCTATACTATTGGTGGTTTTGCAGGTGAATGGAAAGCCCAAGAATATGGTAATTTGTGGTCTTGCTAAAACTGTGCTCTGTGAGGCAGATGTTTGAGGAGGAGCAGCTTCCTTGGCTCATGGGAAGCCTCACTCATCATCCAGCTCTCCAATGCCTTTGCTTGTCACAGTGAACCTTCAGGATATGAAAACATGGCCAGCTGTACCCTTGTAGTACCTGTGAACTTGGCGATTGTGAAGGTCTTGACACAGATCCCTCAGAAATGCTAACATTCTCTTGTACCGTGATTCTTGCCACCGGCTCTTATTTTATTTGTGCAAGTAAAGTTAGATTTTGTGTGCGCGCTCAGTCGTTTCCAGCTCTTTGCCATCCATGACTGTAGCCCACCAGGCTCCTCCGTCCATGGGGTTTCCCAGGCAAGAATATTGGAGTGGGTGGCCATTCCCTTCTCCACGGGCTCTTCCTGACCCCGAGATCGAACCCGCGTCTCCTGTGTCTCCTGCATTGCAGGCACATGCTTTTCCACCTGGGAAGACCAGGTGGGAATGAAACTAAACAGGATGGTAACCCCCAAGCGGACACCATGAAGGTTGAAAGCCACTCTTCTTTGCCTTGGCAATGAGAGGTCATTTGGCATTTTTCAAGAATGCTTGGCCACCTGCCTCTGGAGTTCCTGCCCTAAGCCTGGCCTTGGTGAAGCCATGAGCCACCTCAGCCCAGCATTACTTTGGTCCTATTTGTTGAACTTTCCAACCTGTTGGAACAAGTCAGAGGATTTATATATCTGCAAAACTATGTTCTACTTACAATAATTTATTAAAAGGTACATTGAGGTCTTGCATCTTTTGAGTCAAGTCAAACCAAGTCTCCTGAGCACCTTTTATCTGCCATGGTGATGTCAAGGAAAGATTATGTTCAATGTTAACAAGACATCAATCCTGGAGGAAACAATTTGAAATTCCCATGTCCGTTAGACCCCAGTGCTGAGAAGCACATTCTGTTTCTCCTTTTAAATATTTTATCAGATTTTTTTCTTTTTTACACTTTATGAAAAATGAGAAGTGGTATAACAGTTTTCCCTTGTTGTTTGCTTTCCCTTAAAAATACAAAGTTCCTTGAAATTATCCCCAAACCATAGGCCATTTGGTTTAGTTTTGTCTTGGGTTGCCATATTGATTCAAAAATGAAGTATTTAGAGAGTGTTTTGAGAGGCATCAGATGCATGTATTCCTTATTGGGCTGCAGTAAAGATCGCCCCTCCGGCCCTGTGCCCTTTAGAGATGGATTTAAACTCTGAGGCAAACATGCTATCTAACCCATGTGCTTTGTCGTAACCTTCATTCATAATCTGTGATAAGCTATTACAAAGTACTCCATTAGGGAGACCTGAATCAATTTCTCTCTCCTTGGTGGTTGACCCAAGAGACCTCAGTTTTCCTTCTAGTATCAATCAAAATCAGAAATAATCCCTTCCTTATAAAAGCTCAGTCATTTGTCCATTTGTTGACAGGGACAGTATTCTGCTTGTCTCAAATGAGTTAACCCCTTCCCATGCTATCCTGGGAGAAGGCTAGTTTGTAACTCAGGGCTCACAGAGGCATGAATTTCAGGGTTCCCCCTAAAGTTTCCTTTAGCAGGTAAAGGTGGGGTGGTTTCATTCAGCTCTGAGGAGCAGGGTCTGCTCCCTCATTTTAGGACCTGGGCTCACATCTCCATGGAAATCGACTATTGAGATGGGAAGAGATCAAAATAAAGAAAGGGTGAAGGCCTTTGCAGGCTTCCTGGGTACGAGATTCCTTCTCTTTCTCTTCCCACCTTTCCTTGTGCTGTTTTTAACCACAGTGGTCCTTACCCATCTGTGCTGTGGTTGCTGATTCTCGAGATAATGACAGTGCTAAGGAGACCGGTGGTGGTGGTGATGATGACAGTGACGAGAGCTACCATTTACGGAGTGACTCATGAGAGGGAGGCTGCTCTTAACTTTGCCCCTCTCAGGTTTACAGTCGAGAAGACTCACAAGTTATTATGGAAGCTCCGGAAGACTGCCTTCATCCTCTTCTTGTGGCAACCGCAAGAAAGGGACCCAGAAAGGGACAGCCTTGTCTTTTTCCACAACAGTGTCTGGTCACATCCAGGTGGTCTGGCAGTCTTTTTGAGGAGGAAAGGTCTGGAAAATGTTCTCCAGTTCCCCTTGATTCTCTGGCCAACAGGCCATTTGTAGGGGTTTCCAGGTGAGGTTGCCTATCTGTCTTCTCCATCTACATTCTCCCTACTGGGAAGTAGGGGGGCAGGCATACAAGGACGACAAACGAGCCCCCTGCCTGGAGGACAGGACCGTCTGGAAAATCATGTGGGTGGCTTGGGCCTGTGCCCACGTTGGGCTCCAGCTGCCTCCCCCAGGCCTGGTCTAGCCTGTAGAGCCACCCTCGGGGAGTGGGTGGGCCGAGCAGAAAAGTCGCTTCACAAACCCACTCTCTTCAAGAAAACAGACCTCGTGGGCCAAGACCCTCTTGCCTTTCCAGTACAGGGTCCTTTCGCCCTGATCGCATCAATCAAACAGGCCTCCTCCTCCTCTGGTGTAGAAAGAAGGAAGGGGTGGTGAGAAGGACCTGAGTGGTTCACACCAACACTCCTAAGGGAAAGCGGCCTCTGTTTTCCTGCCTATTTGGGGTAGAGTTGGGAATGCGAGAAGAGTCCCCTTTGGCCCCCCACTGTTGTCCCTGAGGGACTTGTCAGTAAGAGTGGGACTTGAGACATCGAGCATTACTTCATCTCTGGCTGGGGGCCGAGTAACTTCCTTATTCTACACGCAGGCGCAAGCAGGAGGCATTTGGGGCCTTAAGCTTTCCAGGAGCCCAGAGGGGCAGGTCTAGGATGGTTCCTTCGCTGGGTCAGGCTGGGACTGCCAGTGCCCTCAGAGGCACCCGGAGCAGCGCCCCCTAGGAGAGGGGCCCTTGTACCCCCAGCAGTGGGCTCTGAGGTGGGGGTACAGGGTATTCAGAAGTTGGTTCCCAGCCTGCATTGCCTTTTTTTTTTCCCAATTATTGTAATGTTTTTGGCTGCGCCGGGTCTTAGTTATGGTGCTCAGAATGTTTAGTGGAGGCACGTGAACTCTTAGTCGTGGCACGTGGGGTCTAGTTCCCCGGCGAGGGATGGCACCCAGGCCCCTGCATTGGGAGTGGGGAGTCTTAGCCACTGGACCACCAGGGAAGTCCCCCCACTGCTGCTGAATCACCTGGAGACCCGTTAACATGCTCTTCTTCTGTCTTTGCAGAGAAGCTTATTCCTCATGACTTGACATAACGGAATGTAGGTCTTTGACTTTGGCAAGAGCCAGAAATACCACACAAAGATGCCATTTCCCCAGCTCCATGAAGGCAGGCATCTGCAGGATTCTGTATGCTCTCTTGATACAAACGCCCAGCCTGGGAACCCTCCCCTGTCTATGGGCTTCCAGGACAAGTGGACTGACTAGAGTCCAGATTCCTGGGTGCTTTTCATTGATCTAGAGTGGAGTTTCCCAAAATTTATTCCACAGGATGTAGTTTGTGTTTTGTCAATAATGTCTCCACAGTCAAATAAGTTTGGGAAACCCTGGGTTAACCAAAACTAAACAGGTTTTCTTTATCACAAGGCTGTTCAGATTATATGAATATATGAAAAATTAATCTCTAAGAGAGTCCTAAGAGAGAATACACACGGCAGTTTCTCAAAGTTATTTGATCATAGAACTCTTCCACACCACTATTATTACTATTGAATGAATGAGTGTGTGCTCAGTCGTGTCCCACTTTTTGCAACCCTTGGACTGTAGCCTGCCAGGCTCCTCTATCCATGGGATTTTCCAGGCAAGAATACTGAAGTGGGTTGCCATTTCCTCCTCCAGGGGATCTTCCTGACCCAGGAATCGAACCTGAGTCGCTCAAGTCTCCTGTGTCTCCTGTATGGCAGGCGATTTCTTTACCTGCTGAGCCATTAGGGAATTTATAACTATTATTTTATAGACATATCAAGGGACTTGTGATATGTGGAAGAAGACATCTAGGAAGTATTGCATTAGTAGAAAGACACATCCAACCAAGAGTGAAAGACCTGTTATGTGGTTTTGGTTTTGCTTCTGCTTAGTCACATGCCCCTAGAAAATGACTTTTGGGACCTCCCTGGTGGTCCAATGGTTAAGACTTTACCTTCCAATGCAGATGGTGCGGGTTCAATCCCTGGTCAGGGAACTAGGAGCCTACATGCCTTGTGGCTACAAAAAAAAAAAAAAAAAAAAAACACCCATAAAACCAAAGCAATATTTTAACAAATTCAATAAAGATTTTAAACATGGTTCACATTAAAAAAAAAATACACTCTTTTTAAGAGTTGGGCTTCTCTGGTGGCTCAGTGGTAAAGAATCCACCTGTCAATGCAGGAGACATGGGTTCAACCCCTGATCCGTGAAGATCTCACATGTCGTGGAGCAGCTGAGCCCATGCTCCACAACAAGAGAAACCACCACAATGAGAAGGCTATGCATTGCAACTAGAGAGTAGCCCTTACTTGCCACAACTAGAGAAGAGCCTGTGCAGCAATGAAGACCCAGCATAGCCAAAAGTAAATAAATAAAAATTTTAAAATATGTATGTATCTATATAAATTAACCTTACTAAAGACCGAGGAGTGTGGTGCAGTTGTTAACCAGCCACAGCTCTTGCACTGTGAGGAGCCTGAAGCAGATTCTGCTGTGATCCTGTTAGGCCATGGTGCTGGACTTATTTAAAAGCGTGTGTAAAAGCCAGAGACGTGAACCTTAAATCCTTAGAATTTCGCAGGGGCCAGGCTGTCTTTGTTTTGTTTATTGGGTTTTTGGAAATTTCAGGCTTAGGCTGGTTGCTTTTCCAGCCACAGAGTGTGGTTATGTAAATGTGATATGATGGGATTTCATTGTGCAGATGCGGATCACAGAATGACCCAAATGGAAGTCCATGTAGATCTTAAACACAGTGAGCCTGTGTTTAAGATGGTGTGCGTGGGCAAGGAGAATTAAAGTGTAGACAGATAAAGCACAGTCAATGATTGAAAATGAAAATAGCTTGGGTCTTTGAAGGCAAAGGAGCCCATGATTGGTTTTGCAGGGTTATTGTGTAGGAGGGACTAAGCAGGCAGACTTCCCCCTAAGTTACTTAGAAATGAAGTAAGGAGATGAGGTATGCACTCTGGGGAAGTTTAGGAAAGAGCGGGATTGATTTTGGTTTGTGCTTTGTCTGGTTCTGGAGTTCACGGCATTCACTCTTGGAACCCCTTCCCTCCCCATCACCTCCACCCAGTGATCCCTCCTCTGAGACGTGTGGAAATCAGCTCCATTCATCCCTCTTTTTTGTTGCAGCCCCCCAGACATATAGGGAAGCTGGGGGCAGAGCTCTGATACCCCACTGGAGATATCTCTTCCTAAAATTTTGCATCCCCACGTCTTTGGGGCTCTCTATATAACATAACTTTTTGATTTTTTTTTTAATCCCTGTAATTTGGTCTCAAATTTCATGAATGTCTTGGTTCATGGGAAAGAGAGATACCAGAGTCTTCCTAGTTCATTCCTTTGGGTTGTTTATTTCCGGGAAATTATTTTGTGCTGATGGCAATAAATACATATAGGGGGCTGGCATATCTTTGCCCTGGGGCACGACCTGCTCCCTGGCTTCTTTTCTTGTCTGAAAACAGCTTGTGTGCTGCTCAGTTGCTTGTTGTGTCTGACTCTTTGTGACCCCATGGACTATAGCCCACCAGACTCCTCTGTCCATGGGGATTCTCCAGGCAAGAATACTGGAGTGGGTTGCCATTTCCTCCTCCAGAAGATCTTCCTAACCCAGGGGTTGAACCTGCATCTCCTGTGTCTCCTGCATTGATAGGCGGATTCTTTACCACTGCGCCACTTGGGAAGCCTGAAAACAGCTTAATTTACTTACTTTCTTGATGTGACTTAGTTCAAAATTGCCAATAGAGACACTTCACTAAGGAAGCAAATTCATTTACTAAATGTTGGCTTGAGTTGTCATTGGAAAAGCTTTATCTCTACTTTTTCAGATCCATGAGCTTTATAGCATACACATCTCCCGAGAATATCATCTAATTGGAAAAACAGACTTTTTTTTATTGAGTTAAAGCAACTTCATAATCAAAACTAGATTTGAACATGTTTCTCTAGCATGTCTAGCTCTCTACCATGACCTGTGTGATTATTACTTTGTGATGAAATGAAACAAAATCGACCAGAGCCCAGGCAGACAGGGTTGGTGGTGGTGGTGGGGTGGGGGTCTTCCCTGAAAAGCCGGGTCTGGGTCACTAGTCTCCTCTGTCTGAACATGACCCAGGCGCTGGCCTCCACGGAGTCATTTTCCACTTGTGCCGCAGGTAGAACAAGTCAGCCAGCTGGCCGTGTTTGTCGAGGCCGCTTTAGATTATCACAGACAGTCCACAGAGATTCTGCAGGAGCTGCAGAGCAAGCTGCAGATGAGGTAAGTGCCTCCCCATTGACTGCCAGACGAGGGCCGCAGAGTTGAAGTCAGAAGTCCATCTCGCTCTCTTTCTCCCCAGTTCCCCCTTCCCACTGCCCCTTCCTGGGTTGCATTTTCTTCCACTGGTTTTCATGGTTGGGTGTGGATTGTGCTGAGATAATAAGCGTATGACTTTGTCCAATAGGACAGAACCTGGAAAGGAGGTCTGGCAGCTTTTCTCCTTTCTCGTTTTGCTCAAGTCCCTTATTTCATGACCTGTGTTTAGGGCAACCCAGGTTGCACACTTACCTTGGAGTTCAGCCCTTTCAGAGCGGTCCTGTCTTCATTGCTGACATGATGAGAGTTGAGCTGAAGGTGGGATGGTATAGGGCCACTCCCCAACATCTAGGGATGTGGGGAGGAGTGAGATGGTCTTCAGACAATGTGTATTATTAATAGTTTCAGGTGTATAGCAAAGTGAGTCAGTTATACATATACATACATCCCTGGGTTGGGAAGATCCCCCGGAGAAAGGAATGGCTACCCACTCCAGTATTGCCTGGAGAATCCCATGGACAGAGGAGCCTGGCAGGTTACAGTCCATGGGGTTGCAAAGAGTTGGGTACAACTGAGCCACTAACACTTTTCACTCATTTTTTTAGACTATTTTCTTGTGTGGGCCATTACAGAGCATTGAGTAGAGTCCTGTGCTATACAGCAGGTTCTTGTGTGCGTGCTCACTCAGTCAAATCTGACTCTTTGTGACCCCGTGGAGTGTAGCCTGCCAGGCTCCTCTGTCCATGGGATTTTCTCAGCAAGGATACTGGAGTTGGCTGCCATTTCCTACTCCAAGGGATCTTCCTGACCTAGGGGTCAAACTGCATCTCCTGCATTGGCAGGCGGATTCTTTACCACTGACCCACTGGGGAAGCCCACCAGATAGTATGTAATTATCTCGAACAAGATGTATTTTTACTTCCCCAGCAGAAATATCAGGGCATGTTTATAATATTGACTCTGATACTGAATGAGCCAAAAATGCCCCCAAATGGTCAAAGAAAGATTGCCATGTTCCTTATGACTTTACTGATGAGCGTGTTGTCTGGTTTTCTGAAAATCAGTGATGTCATGCTTAGTAACCCTATTAATTGAAATACTGGGTTGAAATACTACCCCCTTTTTTGATCAAATTTGAGAACAGATAATTGTTTTACATGGGATTATCATAATGAGTAAATTTGGAGGGATTTTGGCTTAAATCAATGCAGCAATTATAAAAGGAAGACACAAGATGTGTCCAGTCTCTGAATCATCCACTTTCGAAGGCAGGTAGTTCATCTCCTGCTCACATGTGTGTCTTTTCCTAATTCTATCTTTATAAGAGGAAAAAGAGAAGGAAGTGAACATTGTTGAGTGCCCAGTTCATCCCTGGTACTTGCTAGATGCCTCAGAGACTTTATGAGAGAAAATACTTTACAGATACAGACATACCTTGGAGATACTGAGAATTTGGTTCCAGACTATCACAATAAAGTGAATGTTTCAGTAAAGTGAGTCACATGAATATTCTGGCTTTCCAGTGCATATAAAAGTTATGTTTATGCTAAACTGTAGTCTTTTAAGTGTGAAATAGCATTATGTCTAAGGAAAAAAAAAACAACCCACTCTGTATTGGGTTGGCCAAAATGTTTGTTTTGGGGTTTTTCTGTAACACCTTATGGAAGACACCCAAATGAATGTTTTGTCTAACCCAATATATACTCTAATTTTAAAATATTTATTGTTAAAAATGCTAACCATCACCTGAGCCTTCAGCAAGTCCTAATCTTTTCTGCTGGTGAAGCATCTTGCCTTCATGTTGATGGCTGTTCAATAATCAGGGTGGTTGTTGCTGAAGGTTGGGGCGGCTGTGATAATTTCATAAAGTAAGACAACGAAGTTTGCAGCATCAGTTGACTCTGCCTTTTACAGACGAATTCCCTGTAGCAGGTAGTGCTGTTGGATAGCATTTTACCCGCAGTAGAACCTCTTTCATAATTGAAGTCAACCCTCTCAAACTCTGCTGCTGCTTTGTCAACTAAGTCATGTCATATTCTAAATCTCTGTTGCCATTCCAACAATCTTCACAGCATCTTCACCCGGAATAGATTCCATCTCAAGAAGCCACTTTCTTTTCTCATCTATAGGAAGCATCTCCTCATCCATTCAAGTTTTATCAGAGAATTGCAGCAATTCAGTCACGTCTTCAGGCTCCACTTCTAGTTCTCTTAATCTTTCCACCACATCTGCAGTGACCTCCTTCACCGAAGTCTTGAACCCCCCAAAGTCATCCGTGAGCTGCATCCACACCCCTACAACTCTCCCCATAGCAGCAATAAGGCTGTTTGGCTTTCTTATCATTTGTGTGTTCACTGGAGGGGCACTTTTCATTTCCTTAAAGAATTTTTCCTTTGCATCCACAACTTGGCTGTGTGGTACAAGAAGCCTAGGTTTTGACTTCTCCTGGCTTTTAATGTGCCTTCCTTACTAAGCTTAATCATTTCTAGCTTTTGATTTAAAGTGAGTGATATGAGACTTTCACTTGAAGACTTAGAGGCCATTATAGGGTTATCAATTGGCCTAATTTCAATATTGTTGTGTCTCAGGGAATAGGGAGGCCCAAGGAGAAGGAGAGAGATGGGGGAACAGCTGGAGGTGGTAGGTAGAACAGTCAGAACACATAGTTATCAATTAAGCTTGCCAGCTCACATGCCACTGTTTCTGGGGCCCATGTTAATTACAACAGTAAACATCAAAGATCCCTAATCACAGATCACCACAAAAGATAGGATAACTAAGAAAAAGTTTGAAATATTTGGGGAATTATCAAATGGGATACAGAGATGCAAAGTGAGAAAATGCTCTTGGAAAAATGGCACCCAGAGACTTGCTGTACAAGAGTTGCCACAAACCTTCAGTTGTTTCTTTCTTTCTTTTTTTTTTTTTTAAAGCAGATATCTGCAAAGTGCAATAAAATGAGGTATGTCTGCATATAGCCAAAAAACTACATTTGGGATATCAAAGCCATCACTTTGGGCTACTCAAGGGTCAATGTGTAAAAACCAACCCCTTCATGACCATCACCTTAGGACCTAAATGTGTAGGTCCACAAGGCAGAACAAATGTAGGTTTGGAGGCTTTGAATTTTTCATCAGATGTCTGACTCATCTTAAAATGTGTATCACAGGATATCGGCTGCATCCAATGTCCCCAAGCGAGAATACAAGCCACGGCCCATAAAAAGGAGTCCCAGCGAGCTCAATGGGGTGTCCACCGCCTCCTCAGCAAAGACAACAGGTGAGCTGACCGTTCTGTGGGTACCGCACGCCCTTCTGCAAGGCTCTCCTGAAAGTGCTTGCTCATTGCTCATTGCTGTATTCTGTGTGGCTACACTGAGGTCCTGAATTTCTCTCTTAGGTTATTTGGTAAATTCCTTTTCCTCCTTAGTAATGCACCCTTTCCTGCTTCCTTGTATTGAGCACTTACATCAAGGATGAATTCCACCACGTTCAGTTCAGTTCAGTTGCTCAGTCTTGTCCGACTCCATGAACTGCAGCACGCCAGGCCTCCCTGTCCATCACCAGCTCCCGGAGTTTACCCAAACTCATGTCCATTGAGTCAGTGATGCCATCCAACCATCTCATCCTCTGTTGACCCCCTCTCCTCCTGCCCTCAGTCTTTCCCAGTCTTTTCAAATGACTCAGCTCTTTGCATCAGGTGGCCAAAGTATTGGAGTTTCAGCTTCAACATCAGTCCTTCCAATGAACACCCAGGACTGATCTCCTTTAGGATGAACTGATTGGATCTCCTTGCAGTCCAAGGGACTCTCAAGAGTCTTCTGCAACACCACAGTTCAAAAGCATCAATTCTTTGGCGCTCAGCTTTCTTTATAGTCAAGCTCTCACATCCATACATGACCACAGGAAAAACCATAGCCTTGACTAGACGGACCTTTGTTGGCAAAGTAATGTCTCTGTTTTTGAATATGCTACCTAGGTTGGTCATAACTTTTCTTCCAAGGAGTAAGCGTCTTTTAATTTCATGGCTACAGTTACCATCTGTAGTGATTTTGGAGCCCCCAAAAATAAAGTCTGACACTGTTTCCACTGTTTCCCCATCTATTTCCCATGAAGTGATGGGACCAGATGCCATGATCTTCGTTTTCTGAATGTTGAGCTTTAAGCCAACTTTTTCACTCTCCTCTTTCACTTTCATCAAGAGGCTCTTTAGGTCTTCTTCACTTTCTGCCATAAGGGTGGTGTCATCTGCATATCTGAGGTTATTGATATTTCTCCTGGCAATCTTGATTCCAGCTTGTGCTTCTTCCAGCCCAGCATTTCTCATGGTGTACTCTGCATATAAGTTAAATAAGCAGGGTGACAATATACAGCCTTGACGTACTCCTTTTCCTATTTGGAACCAGTCTGTTGTTCCATGTCCAGTTCGAACGTTGCTTCCTGACCTGCAGGTTTCTCAAGAGGCAAGTCAGGTGGTCTGGTATTCCCATCTCTTGAAGAATTTTCCACAGTTTCTTGTGATCCACACAGTCAAAGGCTTTGGCATAGTCAAGAAAGCAGAAATAGATATTTTTCTGGAACTCTCTTGCTTTTTTCACGATCCAGCGGATGTTGGCAATTTGATCTCTGGTTCCTCTGCCTTTTCAAAAACCAGCTTGAACATCTGGAAGTTCACGGTTCATGTATTGCTGAAGCCTGGCTTGGAGAATTTTGAGCATTTCTTTACTAGCGTGTGAGATGAGTGCAATTGTGCAGTAGTTTGAGCATTCTTTGGCATTGCCTTTCTTTGGGATTGGAATGAAAACTGACTTTTTCCAGTCCTGTGGCCATTGCTGAGTTTTCCAAATTTGCTGGCATATTGAGTGCAGCATTTTCACAGCATCATCTTTCAGGATTTGAAATAGCTTAACTGGAATTCCATCACCTCCACTAGCTTTGTTCGTAGTGATGCTTCCTAAGGCCCACTTGACTTCACATTCCAGGATGTCTGGCCCACGGTTAGTGATCACACAGTCGGCCATGAAGATCATTTTTTGTACAGTTCTTTTGTGTATTCTTGCCACCTCTTCTTAATATCTTCTGCTTCTGTTAGGTCCATACCATTTCTGTCCTTTATTGAGTCCATCTTTGCATGAAATGTTCCCTTTGTATCTCTAATTTACTTGAAGAGATCTCTAGCCTTTCCCGTTCTATTGTTTTCCTCTATTTCTTTGCATTGATTGCTGAAGAAGGCTTTCTTTTTTCTCCTTGCTATTCTTTGGAACTCTGCATTCAAATGGGTATGTTTTTCCTTTTCTCCTTTGCTTTTTGCTTTTCTTCTGTTCACAGCTATTTGTAAGGGCTTCTCAGACAGCCATTTTGCTTTTTAGCATTTCTTTTTCTTGGGGATGGTCTTGATCCCTGTCTCCTGTACAATGTCATGAACCTCTGTCCATAGTTCATCAGGCACTGTCTATCATATCTATATCTACTGCCTTCTTGTGTGTCAAACCTTGGCCATAGAACCATCATGGTGCATTACCCTCTATATTTAAATTTTTAACTCTTGTAAAAATATTTTCCTAATTTAAGAAAAAATTTGAATCAGCATTGGCTGAGCACCTGCTATGTGGTAGGCACCGTCATATGTGTTGCATCATTATTTTTTAATTAGACAATTGGCACAAATATATGCCTAAAGAAAATGGTTGAACTGAGAAAAATAACATTCAAGTGGCGTAAGTCATACTTTAGCTCCTTGTGATCACTCACTCTACCCCAGGCCCCTTCCTAGATGTTGCCAGTGTTAAAAATTTGGTATGAACACTGTCATATCTATTGATGTGCATAGATATACTGTATACTTACTGCTTTAAACCCTTCACTGTTTTTCAAATACAAGATCTTATACTAGAGGTATTGTGCTACGCTTAGCTTTTGTAAATGTACCATTGTTTCTTGGAGTTATTCCCACATCATGCATATGGATCTATCCCACTATTCAAAAAAAATTTTATTGCAGTATAGTCGATTTAAAATGTGTTAGTTTTAGGTGTACAGCAAAGTGAATCAGTTATACATATGCATGCATTCACTCTTTTTTAGATTCTTTTCCCTTATAGGTCATTACAGATTGTTGAGTTGAGTTCCCTGTGCTCTACAATAGGTCCTTGTTAGTTATCTATTTTATATGTAGTAGTGTGTATATGTCAATGCCAATCTCCCAGTTGAGCCCTCCTTGCCCTTCTTCCCTGGTAACCACAAGTTTGTTTTCTAGATCTGTGATTCTACTTCTATTTTGTAAATAAGTTCATTTCTACCATATTTTTATTACTTATATCACATGTATATATATGTCTGACTGTCTTTCTCTGTCTGACTTACTTCACTGAGTATGACAATCTAGGTCCATCCATGTTGCTGCAAATGCCATTATTTTGTTCTTTTTATGGCTGAATCATATTCCATGTTGTATATGTTATCCTATTATTTTTTAATGGCTTCATAGTTTTCCATTATAGATACCATTTCCCCTATTAATAGACATTAAGGTTGCTTCCAGTTATTTTCTAAAAGGAATGTCCTTTATCTGTCTCTACATGCTGATGGGCAAGTCCTTCTTGGAAATGAAATTGCTGAGTTAGAGTGAATGCATTTAAGAGACCATTGATACTGCCAAATTACCTGCTGAAACAGGTACACTACTATTAATATAGCAATACCTGCTTCCCCTTGCCTGTGTCATTAGACTTCAGTTTTTGCCAAGTACTAATGGATAAACAATTCTTTGCTGTGTGTGCAACTTCTCATTTGAGATTCCATGTCAGTTTGCCTGGGGTGCTGTGTCTGTTACTGCTGCCCACTTCCCATGGTTTTGAGGGATTACAGATGCTTTGCTGAGTGAGGTGCAGTGGTTTCTGGTTTTCTGGCTGGCTGCCTCCCTCATGGCACTGTTTCAGGTCCCTGCACTCAGTACTCCTCCTGGAGGCAGATGCCTGGTCTCCCAGGTACTTGGTACAAGGCCAGGGTGGGAGGAGTCATCAGGCCACTCTTTTCCCAGAATGCCAACTAGTCCTCCAGCTCCCAAATCTACTTACTCTGAGGTTGGGGCACCCTCCAAACCCACTTTTGTTGCATCTCTTTTTGGGGACCATTTTGAGCTTCATTTTCTCCAGCTGCTTGATTTCTATCTTTCAGATATTCCTTATAGTTTTCATAATTTATGGTCCTTCTTGTTTTCCAACATTATTTGGAATTTAAGACATACCTATTTTATTTTTTAATTTTTAAAACTGATTTTATTGAAGTATAGTTGCTTTTCAATGTTGTATTAGTTTCTATGGTATAGCAAAGTGAATCAGCCATACATATACATATAACCCCTCCCTTTTGAACTTTCTTCCTGTTCAGGTCACCACAGTGAATTAGAGTTCCTTTTGCTATACAGTATGTTCTCATTAGTTGTCTATTTTATACATAGTATCAATAGTGTATATGTATCAATTCCTGTCTCCTAATTCTTCCAACCCCACTTCTTCCCCCTTGGAAGACATACCTATTTTATAATCCTTAGTGATTGCTGGGATTCCCTGGTGGCTCAGTGGTAAAGAACCACCTGCCAATGCAGGAGACATGGGTTTGATCCCTGGGTTTGGAAGACCCCCCGGAGAAGGAAATGACAACCCACTACAGTATTATTGCCTGGAGAATCCCCATGGACTGAAGAGCCTAGAGGGCCACAGTCCATGGGGTCACAAAGCGTGAGACATGACTTAGTGACTGAGCATGCACACACTTGTCCAAAGAAATGATGGATTCTGCGGGACCCCCTATTGAGTCAGTGAAAGAAGATTAGACCCTGGTTCTACTCCCTGGAAGGGGTGAGAAGCCTAGCTCTTGTCCTTTATCCTGCAGGTCCCCAGATTTGTCTTCTCAGACGTCTTTCATAGCTTCCACATCTTCACATCTGAAGTAGCCTTTGGAAAGCCGCTTCCTTGGACAATTGTGCTTACTGCTGCTTAGGTGTCTTGAGGGTTCTTCAAGGTTCAATAGATGCAGGTGTTTTCAGGTTAGAGCAGCACTTCCTTTTCCCAATTCAAGGCATCCAAAAGTGTAATAGCTTCTGATCTGGGTCTCCCAAGCACTCCCACATGCCAGTAATCACATCCAAGTTTCTTTCTTAGATAGCTCTTAAGACTGCCTTACTTCTTTCCTTTCTTGCCTAACCTTTCCTTTCTTTTTCTAAATATTTCTATATTTGGCTCTCTTGGGTCTTAGCTGTGGCACGTGGAATCTTCTTTGCATCATGCAGGCTCTTCACTGTAGCCCATAGACTCTCTAGTCGAGGCGTGTGGGCTTAGTTATCCTGCAGCATGTGGGATCTTAGTTCCCTGACCAGGGAGTGAACCTGTGTCCTCTGTGTTGCAAGGCAGATTCTTAACCACTGGACCACGAGGGAAGTCCCAGCTAACCTTTCCTAACTTATGGAGGCTACCTTGAGGCCATCTGGAATAGCAGATGAGTGGGAAGGCAATACCTTTAGATAAATCTTTGCTGTGGAATGAGGTCCATTCATTCAGTTTACAGAAGTCTCTGAGAATGACTTGGAGCACAACCTGCCCATCGTCCGTTCTTTGGTGGTACAGAAGCTTTTCTAATGCCCCGGGACCCAATCTCTGATTCTTGTCTCTTCCCTTTTAGCTTGCAAACCGGGCAATTCTTCCCTTTCTTACAATAAGTAGCTAGATGTACCAAGGAGCAGTTACCATCCAGTCACATTCTATTTTCCCCAATTTCTTCCTTTAGGCTCCTGATATGTGGCATGCTTTGAAAGTTATCACAGGCAAAAGTTTTACCAAATATTTGTCCACACCCTAACTAGGATCACCGACTTTCATGCCATTTTTATCTGTTTCTTCTTCATTACGGCTTGGCCACTAATTTTAGCTTTTATCATGACAACATCCCACTTCTGGTACCAGTTTTTGCATGAGTTAGGGTAAGAATAGTTACTGTTGTACAGAGACTCAAGAAAGCAATGGTTCAAATGAGATAGAAATTAAGAATGGAAGTCCAGGTCTAGAGGTTTCCTTTTAGGGAAGTAAGCCAAAGATGGTTGACGTTACTCCCACTCCCATCCCCCTGGGATGGACCTAGACACAGGACCACAACTAGCTGCAGAGGTTGGGGGAGTGGGTTTAGCTGGAGAGCCACATCCCACCACTATATCACTGTGAAGAGGAGAGAGAGTGTTGGTGGCCAGCTTGCAATTTCTACCACACACATCTATCTACTACACATATGTTGTGGAAGAGCACATCAGACCCTACACAATTCATTTCCATTAGAACGTGGTACCACATGCAGGGTGATATGGGAACGTGCATTAAGGATAACCTAGGAGTTGGCAAGCTTTTTTTGTAGAGGGACAGGTCATAAAAGGTTTACGCTTTGTCAGTTATTTGGTCTTGGTTGCAACCTCTCAACTCTGTCCTGATGTGAAAGCAGCCCCAGACCGTATGGAAATGGATGAGCATGGCTGTATTCCATTCAAATGTCACTTGGCCCACAGGCCAGAGTTTGCCACCCTGGGGTGACTCGTTGGGAAATCAACTCAACAATATCAATCAAAATTAATAAAAATGTTTGCCTACTCTCAGTGGCTTCATTCCTGGAAATGTACCCTAGAGAAATAATTTAACCAAAAGCATATTCCTGTACCTATTACAGCACTATACAGAGGAAGAACAAGTTATAATTGGGAACAGACTAATGACCAATATTTATTTATATATATTTGTCAACATTAGGATAATGGTTAAGTAGATGATGGTATATCAAGTGGGATATTGTGCAGCTTTTCAAACTCACTGACATGGAAATTATGTCAAAACATTCGAATGTTTGTGGTTTGATATGAAGTTGAAAAGAAAGACATAGAGTTATCAGTGTACTATGATTCAGTTCAGTTCAGTTCAGTTGCTCAGTCATGTTCGACTCTTTGTGACCCCATGAATCACAGCACACCAGGCCTCCCTGTCCATCACCAACTCCTGGAGTTCACTCAGACTCACGTCCATCGAGTCAGTGATGCCATCCAGCCATCTCATCCTCTGTCGTCCCCTTTTCCTCCTGCCCCCAATCCCTCCCAGCATCAGAGTCTTTTCCAATGAGTCAACTCTTCTCATGAGGTGGCAAAAGTACTGGAGCTTCAGCTTTAGCATCATTCCTTCCAAAGAAATCCCAGGGTTGATCTTCAGAATGGATTGGTTGGATCTCCTTGCAGTCCAGGGGACTCTCAAGAGTCTTCTCCAACACCACAGTTCAAAAGCATCAATTCTTCAGTGCTCAGCCTTTTCACAGTCCAACTCTCACATCCATACATGACCACAGGAAAAACCATAGCCTTGACTAGATGGACCTTAGTCAGCAAAGTAATGTCTCTGCTTTTGAATATACTATCTAGGTTGGTCATAATTTTCTTCCAAGGAGTAAGCGTCTTTTAATTTCATGGCTGCAGTCACCATCTGCAGTGATTTTGGAGCCCCCCAAAATAAAGTCTGACACTGTTTCCACTGTTTCCCCATCTGTTTCCCATGAAGTGATGGGACCAGATGCCATGATCTTCGTTTTCTAAATGTTGAGCTTTAAGCCAACTTTTTCACTGTCCTCTTTCACTTTCATCAAGAGGCTTTTTAGTTCTTCTACACTTTCTGCCATAAGGGTGGTGTCATCTGCATATCTGAGGTTATTGATATTTCTCCCGGCAATCTTGATTCCAGCTTGTGTTTCTTCCAGTCCAGTGTTTCTCATGATGTACTCTGCATAGAAGTTAAATAAGCAGGGTGACAATATACAGCCTTGACGTACTCCTTTTCCTATTTGGAACCAGTCTGTTGTTCCATGTCCAGTTCGAACTGTTGCTTCCTGACCTGCATACAGATCCTTGTAAATCAATATGTGCATGTAGGCCAGGCTAAATGGTAGGATTCTGGGCAATATTTTCCTTTTTAAAGATATATTCTTTAAATTGTATTTCAATAAGCGTATTTGAATAAACAAGCATGTATTTAATAATGGGAAAGTCGACTTTTGAAGAATAGGTATACTTCCTTCTTTATAGAAAACTGTGTACCCATTGTATTCCATATTCTCCCCAGCCCCAGGAAGCTTAGTGCCAGATGCAAAGTTCAAGCACAGCAATCATTATAAAATGGCCCGAGCTGGTCCATGTGCACCTCCTCCCCTTTAATGAGGGTGACCCTGCATCCTAGTTTGCTTGGGACAGTCCCAGCATATGTCTGTTGCTCCAGTATAATTTTTGAAAAAATGTCTTTGTTTAGTTTTGGCTTCACTGGGTCTTTGTTGCTATGTGCAGGCTTTCTCTAGTTGCAGTCGGGGGGCTACTCTAGCTGTGGTGTGTGGGCTTCTCATTGCGGTGGCTTCTCTTATTGCAGGGCACAGACTGGGCACATGGACTTCAGCAGGTGTGCTGTGCAGGCTTAGTTACCTAGCAGCATGTGAGATCTTCAGGACCAGGGACGGAACCTGTGTCCCCTGCATTGGCAGGTGGATTCTTAACCACTGGACCAACAGGGGAGTCCCTCTCATATAATTTTTAATAGTCCCCTCCCACCTTTACTCACAAGTTCTACTGTTTGTATGAAAATACATTGTTTCCTTACTTTTTATGGCTTTACTTTTCTCTTTCTGTTCTGTGGAACCTCTCTTCTGAATACATATGTTATTGTGAGCCATTTCAAAATTTCTGTTAGAAAGAAGCTGGTTATAAATATAACTAAAAACGTTGAAAGCAAGTCCAACCCCAGCCTGCCTTCCTCCCTGTATTGTATCTGAATGAATTAGAACCAGCAGACCCTAGGACCCCAGAAGGGCTTCCCAGGTGGCTCAGTGGTAAAGAATTCATCTACCAATGCAGGAGACACTGGAGATGCAGGTTTGATCCCTGGGTCGGGAAGATCCCCTGGAGAAGGGAATGGCGACCCACTCCAGTATTCTTGGCTGGGAAATCCCATGGACAGAGGCTACAGTCTGTGGGGTCACAAAGAGTTGGACACAACTGAGTATAGTTGTTTTACAATGTTATGTTAGTTTCTGTTGTACAGCAAAGTGGATCAACCATACATTTACAAATGTCCCCCCTACTTTTTTTTAGATTTCCTTCCCATTTAGGTCACCACAGAACATTAGGTCGAGTTCCCAGTGCCATACAGTATGTTCTCATTAATTATCTATTTTATACATAGTAGTGTGTATATGTGGAGAAGGAAATGGCAACCCACTCCAGTGTTCTTGCCTGGAGAATCCCAGGGACGAGGGAGCCTCAGGGGCTGCCATCTATGGGGTCGCACAGAGTCGGACATGACTGAAGTGACTTAGCAGCAGCAGCAGTGTGTATGTGTCAGCCCCAATCTCCCAATTCATCCCACTCCTGCCTTCCTCCCTTGGTGTCTGTACATTGTTCTCTATGTGTCTCTATTTCTGCTTTGCAAATAGGTTCATCTGTAACATTTTTCTAAATTCCACATATATGCATTAATATACAATATCTGTTCTTCTCTTTTTCTGACTTCACTCTGTATGACATTCTCTGGGTCCATCCGTGTCTCTGCAAATGGCACAGTTTAGTTCCTTTTTATGGCCAAGTGATATTCCATTGTCTATACATACCCCAGCTTCTTTATCCATTCATCTGTTCATGGACATCCAGGTTGCTTCCATGTCCTGGCTGTTGTAAATAGTGCTTCAGTGAACAATGGGGTGCATGTGTCTTTTGGGATTATGGTTCTTTCTGGGTGTATGCCCATGAGTGTGGTTGCTGAGTCATATGGTAGTTCTACATCTTACAGATTTTTCATTTTATCTTGTTAAGAAATAATACTGGGGAATGTCAGCAAATGTTCAAGAGCATCAGGAAAGATTTCTTTCCAAGATTCTTGATCGGAGGGAGTCGGGCCAGCAAGTGGTTGCAGAGGGAGTCTGTTGTATGCATCTGACTTGGAAGAAGAAAGCAGTGATAGGACAGTCCGTTCCTTGGCTTCCTCATCCAGACTGTGCACGTAGTATTGTGTCCCCTCCTTCTTGGCCAGTAGCTCAGTCCCCAGGCAGATTAAGTTGTTAGCTGGGTGATGGTCAGCCAGAGATCACAGATGTGTAGAAGACGGCTTTCAGGAAGGCTCAGGGTCCACAACTGGAGCCTCCATTCCAGCACATCACATGCCGTGCCGCCGCGTACCATCTGCCTCCGCTTTAGTCCCCAACCCCTGCCCTGGGCTCCTCGTTGATTCGTGGGTAGAATTTGCGAGTGTGAAGGGGTCCCGTACTGTTTGTTTCTAAGGCACAGTTTCAAAAGAAAATGGCATTTTATAGCCGGTATTAATGGGAAATTACTTTCCATTAGGATTCTGAATGATTTGCACATAATGTTTATAAAGTGAAGGAAAAATGTCAAGCATTTCACTAACAATTTAAAGCAAAGCTCCTAGGACTCTGCCAGAAATGAATTCCAAGAACATTTTCTTCATCATTTCTTCTTTCTAAAGAAAAAAAAAAAAGAGGTGGGGGGAGATGAAAGGACGTGGATCAATTAGGCTGAATCCATGGTGGGACTGAGATGGAATCTTTGATAATATGGTTTCTAGGTACTTAAGAGAATGAATAAAGTGAGCCAAAAAGGGAGAGGGGGGTGGTGGTGGAAATCACATCTTGAAATGATGGATTGCAGACAAAATCCAAGTTTAGGCTCTGGCGAGGAGAAACCACTGCCTGTCCAAGCCCCTGAGTGTGGGGTCATGAGGCTTCATCGGAGTATGCTGCCTCTTTGTCCCCAAAGAGAAAGGGAGGCCAAGAAAAGTCTTCGTGCTAAAATGTGTGCCTGGGTCGTTCCCAGAAAACCCTTGGTTTTCAGGAAAATAGTAAAGGAACTTGTGACCTATGCTTAGGCATCTTCCCTACCTTGGGTAAGTTGTCACTTGCTGAATTCTAAATGTAAAGACTAGAGAACAGAGGCTATTGTACATTTTTTAATCAACTCACTTATTTATGAAGCCCTTCTTTTTTCTAATTTTATTTATGTTTTTATTTTTGGGTGTGCTGGGTCTTCATTGCTGCAAGCGGGCTTTCTTTAGTGGCGGTACGTGGACTTCTCATTGCGATGGCTTCTCTGGTTGTGGAGCATGGGCTCTCGGTGTGCGGGCTGCAGCAGTTGCGGCCCCTGGGCTCTAGAGCACAGGCTCAGTAGTCATGGTGCATGGGCTTAGTTGCCCGGCGGGCATGTGGCGTCTTCCTGGATCAGTGATTGAACCTGTGTCCCCTGCATTGGCAGGTGGGTACTTATCCACTGCGCCACCAGGGAAGTCCCTATGGAGGTTTTCTTTTGCACTGCTCTTCTTAAAGAGGGCTCCACTTTGTCTAATCACAACTAAGGGTTAATATGGACCAAACTGAGACTGGCGTTAAGAATGTGGAAGGCAGAGATGGGTGAACAAGTGTTGGTTTCAAACGTGCTCCAGGCATTTCAGAGCGAGGTGAAATAAATCTTTCAAATGATGTATATTAAGACATTCTAACTCCCTTTGGGTATAAAGAGACTTTTTATAAATTCCTTGACACTTCTTAGGGAGCTCGGATGTAATGTCTAGGGCTTAAGTCCTTCCCCTCAATGGAGTAAAATCTCTAGGATTACATTAGAAAATAAACATTTATTCAGAAGTAAAGTGTGAAGTGTGAAACTTAAAGAAGACGAGCACTCTGCAAGTAGAAATGGATGTATTTTTAACCTGAATTTCCAAAGAGGAAATTAAAATTTCACACAGCAGTGACAACGGTGATTGCTCGGTCAGCAGGTCCTTTTTTACTCTTTCTCTCCTGTCCTTCCCGCTCTTTCCTTGTTTTTTTTTTTTCCCTTGCCATCAGCCTGTCTGCAATCTCCATGTCTGTATATTATCAGTAGTGGTTCAGAGTCAGAGTTATAGACAAAGAGATATAAGCAAAAAATGGGAGTCTCATGTTGGAATTCAGAATTCTGGCGCTTATTTGCTGTGTGACTTTGGGAGGTTTCTTAACATCTCTGGACTGATTTATACTTTTTCCTAAATGAAGTGATTGGACTCAATACATTCCAGGTTTCTTTTCCAGCTCTAAATTCTGTGGCTTAGCATTCTTAAAAATTTACAAAGTGCACAGACAGAACGTTTTTCTATTCTCTGTATTTTAAAAAATACTATTAAAAAGTAAAGTGTGAGCTCTGATTATTATTCTTGATCAATAGGCGTTGATGTGAGAAAGGGGGAAGGGTCCTTTTTTATTCTTTTTGTCTCAAGAAAGTTTCCGAGGGAAAAGTTTTCTTGCCGCAGGGGATGGTTTCCTGTAACTCTGCTAAATAGTCTGTAAAAAGAGTTTTTGAAAAGCCTGTTTGACATAATTTCCAATTTAGTTGTCAAAATTTTAATACTCCTTGGCTGAAATGGTTCTATCATCTCAGATGCATATTTTAAAATCTCAGCATATATTCTACAATGATATGCTTGGTCTTTAAGCTCAAACTTAAAATAATGTTATCTTAATATTCATGTATGTACTTATGTTTAAAAAAAAAAAAGTCAAGTGAAGTCAGTCTCCAAGGATGACAAACAGGGCGGCCATGCAGCACAGTTCCAGAGGACCTTGTGTTTGAATCCACATGGGTGACACCCCCTCTGGAGTTGAGTGGGTGTGGCCTCAGGTGCAAATCCTGATGCCAGATTGTGGGAAGGTCTTCCCAGGTGGCTCAGTGGTAAAGGATTTGCCTGCCAATACAGGAGACATGGGTTCGATCCCTGGGTCAGGAAGATCCTCTGGAGGAGGGAATGGCAACCCACTCCAGTATTCTTGCCTGGGAAAAAGAGGAGCCTGATGGGCTACAGTCCATGGGGTCACAAAGAGTCGGATGCCACTGAGCAACTAAACAACAACAACGAGAAAACAGTGAGGCCAGTGATGTCTGACTGCAGACCTCCAACTCCGGAGCACCGCGGCAGAGGAGTCTGTAGCGGATAGAGTACTCACCCTGTCCAAACTGCAGCCGCTTGTTGCCCGAGAATGTGGACCGAGGATAGCCAGCCCTTAGGATTTTTCCAAGAGAAGCCAGAAATCACATATTTATGTGCAATCTCCTGATTTTTAAATACTGGCAACTAATCCACAATGTACAAAGCATGGAGCTGGCCAAGCAAAACACCGTCTGCAAACTGATCCCCCTGCCAGTGGCCAGGAAGCCACCTCTGATTAAGGCTGCTGTTCATCTTCTCCTTTCACTTAACTCAGAGTGGCAAAGGCAACCCACACACCCTGGACCCGGTTGTAGCAGAGGGCTCACCTCCCAGGAAACTTTGCTAAATAATGGGCCACAGCTTCCGAGAAGTCTGTGCGAGTTATCTTGGTACACAAGGGAAAGCTTTGTTAGTGAATGGAGGAGGACACAAACATCACTAATTAAATCCATCTCCTATAATCTGTGAGTGGTAGAGGATCGGTATTAAGGTAAAAACAAATTAAAGGTGCTTATTTTGATAGATTATAATAATTAAGCTTGAGTTCCACTGACAAGTTATTTTAACAAATCACATCTCCTATGGATAAATACAGAGTTCTTATTTCTAGATTGTTCATAAACCTTTACTAGACAGTACTCACTAGTTTACGACTTTCTGTCTTAGCTCGAGCTGCTATAACAAATACTAGATCAAGTGGCTTAAAACAACCAACATTTATTTCTCACAGTTTCAGAGTCTGGGAAGTTCAAGATCAAGGTGCTGGCAGACTCGTTGTCGGGTGAGGGACTCCTTCCTGGTTTGCAGATGGCTGTCTTCTCGTCGTCTGTCCCTGGTGGCACTAATGCCATTCATGAGGGCTCTACCCTCATGACCTTGTCATCCCCCAACATCCCCACCTGCTAATACCACCACTTTGGGGGTTAGGACTTCAACATCTGAATATTGGGGGCACACAGACATTCTGTCCATGGTGTTAGCCATAGATCTATACGTAAAATTTGCAGGTAAGGAAACCAGGGTCCAGACCTCACCCAGAGCTAGAACCCAGGGATCCAAACTGTCTATCTCATAGGGTCTTACCAAATGAACGAAAATTGTCCTTTACAGATGTTGAACAAAAATGAGTTTTGTAGTATTCGTCAGAGTTATATACCAGTGCTGTATCTGGGTCAGCTCAAGCAAAAGTGTTGGCTTCAAAAAAATGTTTGCTACCAGAGCTTAAGATTTTTGATCAAGAAAAAAATGACAACTTTTGAAGGGAGCTTGAACCAGATATGCTGGTTCTAATTCAAGAGAGATGGTGCCTGGCCCAGGGTACACACTCAGTGTTTGAGTCTGAAGCAGAAATAGACTTGAAAGTTCCAAGTTCTTTTTTGGCCCAACCCGTTAAGAGATGAACTCTCTAGTTAGATGGTATGGGTGTGGTGAGTCTCTGGGTGGCTGACCATACTCCTCCTAACTGGCTGCCCATTCTACCTGCTGTCAGGTACCTTCCTCTCTCCCCATGGGAAGCAGAAGTCATGTGCAGACACCCCTGCATTCCAGACTTGAGACCAGGAAGTGAGCAGAAAACAGGCTTACCCGGCCAGGACAGGTGTCACCTGCCTTTCAGAGGAAGGCCCAAGTCCTGGCTTTTACTCCATCCCTCTCAGTCAGAATTCTGTCATCAAAAAAATAGGAATTCTCACCTTACCTGCAGAGGGTTATTCTGAGGATTATATCAGATCCTGTAAATAAGAGGTACTGGGCATACATGGTACTTGCTACATAGTATAAGTGCCCAGGACACAGCAGTTGTTAACATTTCATAACTGGTTATCTGATTTCCCAGCCTACAGCAGACTGGAAGGAGCAGATTAGAAAGGCCTGGGGGACTGCTCCGGGAAGGCCCACTGTCGGCAGGAAAAAGTGACAGGTCGCAGCCTGATGACAAGGGAGGCAAGAGAAACACTATAAGGAGCAGGAACAAAATCTCTAAAAGGCACAGCAGTTTGGGGCATTTACTAAAAGACAAAGAACTTCCTCAGGTCAGTAGCTTCTGTAGACTCTGTACCTTGTACATTGATAGGCACGCATGTTGACAGCAGGTGTGTGAATTTTACTTCTCTCTCCATCCCCTTCCCCGCTCACCACAAAGTAGGAGTGAGGGTTGTCGCTTGCCTTTCGATTGTGATGCTCTGACCAGATGCTTCCAGGTAATGAAATCCCCAAAGTCAGGGCCACCAGAGGAGACAAGAGTGCAGTGGGTTCCTTGGGTGATCTGAAAATATGGCAAGTTCAAGGACAACGAAAGAGCTGTGACTTCTGGTGTCACGGAGAGAAGGATGTCCCTGCCCCTCTTACCACTTCTGCTTCCTCCATGATCTCCTTCAAAGTCAGGGTGAGAAATATATTTTCGACAACAGGCCCCCAGATCCTGGCTGGTGGCAGAGAGAGAGGGAGGGAGCACATGAGGTGGCCAGGCTGCAGAAACGCCAGCACGCCAGCTCCACCCTGTGGTCTAACCCACCACCCGGAATAGACGCCCATTTTTATTTGCTTGTTACACTAAGTCCGATACATATGAACCTTCAAGTTGGGAACTTTCCAAGATGTGAATGTTCGCATTTCCAATCAAAGCTATCGCAAGTTACTTCTCATGTCTGGCATACATTGTCACGTGCATGCATCCTCCACAAGTGGGTGTGCTTGTGTGCACTTTACCGTACAGTCCTGTGTAGAGGACAGTAGAGCGGTGTCTTTATTTCAAGCCCAGAATGTCCAGAAGCAAGCGTAAAAGCAGCAGTATATAGCCGATTAGTTAGTTGGTTAGCTAGGATAACTTTGTTGGACTTAAGAACAGACTGGACTTACAAATGCACTCTCGGAATGGAACTCGTTCGTATGTATAGGGACTTAATGGTATTTTTGATTGAAGCCTGAGCTGCTCACTTTGAAACTGCACAGAGAGTAAGGCCCTGAAGGGCATCCCTCCAGTGACTGACAGAGTGGGGTGAGATGTGGGCAGACCTTCTAGGATCAGAGAAGGATTAAGGTGGAGAGCACTCTTGAAGAGCATCCCAGGCCTGGGAGCTCCAGGAGCCTGCCCTGCTGAGGACCCATGGCTCTTTCCAACCCAGCTGATGGACCACCCTGTTGACTGCGGTTGGCTCGGAAACCGAGTGGGCATAAACTCACCATCCAACGATATTCAGACTGGGTGCATGCCATGGTGATCAAGAGCTCAGAATCTGGACCTAGATGGAGGTCAGATCTCAGCACTGCTGCTTAAATGCTTGGAACCCCAATTTCTCTCTCTATCACATTGGGGGGAATACCTCAGGCTTCCCAGGTGACTCAGCAGTAAAGAATTCGCCTGCCAGTGTGGGAGATGCAGGTTCAACCCCTGGGATGCGAAGATCCTCTGGAGGAGGAGATGGCAACCCACTCCAGTATTCTTGCCTGGGAAATCCATAGAGGAACCTGGTGGGCTATAGTCCGCGGGGTCACAAAGAGTCAGACACGACTGAGCTACTGAACAACAATGACAAATGGTGCCTCATCGAAGGGTTCCTCTGAGAACTAAGTCTGCTTGTAGGCATTTAGAATGTTTTCTTGGCACATGGTAAATATTGAAAACTGAGGGTTAGTCTTCTATCCCTCTAGCTGACCAGGACTGTGGTTTTCATTCTGGGACTGTGGCTACCAGAGTAAAATGTGCCTGGCAGTTCTATTCACGTGAGTAGCTTTTTGCAGCAGGGACTTGGGGAGATAAAAGCTGGAGTCAGAGAAGAGCCTCCAGAGAATCTTCCTTCTGTTAAAACAAGAGGGGACCAAATACTGTCAGAAGCCGGTCCACATTATTGCCCAGAAGGGAGTGAAATTTCTTTTAGAGAGAACACGATTTCCTGACCTGTTGCATGTTGCCGATGCAGTATTGACTGACCGACCACCTTCCTTAAAATTCTTGTGGTTGGGTCTCTTTTTTAACTCCCTAATGGTGTGGAACAGAGCTTGAATAATAAATATTCAATAGGGACACACCCTTCTCTCTGTTAAAATAATCTTTGTTTCAGTGCCTTAACAAGGAAGAGACTGTGTTTTCCCCACCTCTGCTCTCACATTACGTGAAGCCAGGCCTCAGGAGTGAGAGAAAATAAACACAGGCTCCCCGGCCAGGGCGGGAGAAGCAGCCTCCTCACTGGATGGCCCGGGGCTGGGGCTTCGGCTGCCAGGAGCTCACGTGCACAGATTCTCAGCAGGTTCAGGTGCCAAGTCCCATGCACGAGACAGCTTGCATATGGAGGTGGTGGTGGAAGGTCCAGGGGAAAGGGGAGTGGGTGTTCAGGAAAGATGCAGCCGCTGGGTGGGACCCCTCCTTTCTTCGGGGAAGATCTGGGTAGAGGTGCAGCTTATCCTCGGGCACTGAGCACTCAGGCTCCTTGCACACATCTGTGCCAAGCACGGCCAGTTTGAAAAGATCCCACTGAGCACGTGTCACCTCTTCTGCCTTCACTTCTAGCGTCCCATCTGTGGTGTCCTGCCCTGTCTTTAGTGCAGAGGGAAAGTTCACACACTGTCACGGATTGAGCACAAACTCGATTCCTCTTTAACCAAACTTGCTCGTGAGCCTCCCTTCAGACCGATGGCGGAAACAACTTAATCTTTTTTCCATTTCTACTGTTGGCCAAGAGAAAAAAAAAAATTAATCTTTTTTCCATTTCTTCTAATGGTGGAAAAAAACGTAATCTGGCCATTTCAAGGTAACTCGGTCTCTTCCAATAGAAAGCGCAGACTGTCCATTTATTGCTTGCTCGATTCAAGACAAACCTGGTCAGTTCAGCTAAAATTTCCTGCCAGAGCTATTGGTTTTTCCTCCAAGGCTGTCTCTTACCTCCTTCTGTACCCTCAAGATGTTGCCTGGGTGCAGGAGGTGTTTAGGGAACATCACAGTGATGGGTGGGGAAGCTTGTCAGGGTCTTAACTGCTTCCACAGAGGAGATTTATCACACCAGGTCTGGGTCCGGGTCAGGGGACCAAGGCTTTGCCCTTGGGTTATTGGACCTCTGTACTGGGAGCCTGTGCAACCACCCCCAGGCCATCTCTGGTCCAGATCCCCCCTCAGCACTTCTCACTTCCTGCCTGACCTTGAGGAGATGTATTCACAGTGCATGGGGAGCCCAGGTGACCCCCTCAGGCACCCTCCCTGTTTAAATACATGTGAGGGTGCTCAGTGGCTTCACTTGTGTCCGACTCTTTGCAACCCTATTGACTGTATCCTTCCAGGCTCCTCTGTCCATGGGGATTCTCCAGGCAAGAATTTCGGAGTGGGTTACCATTCCCTCCTCTAGGGGATCTTCTGGACTCAGGGATTGAACCCGCGTCTCCTGCATTGCAGGCAGATTCTTTACCGCTGAGTCACAGGGGAAGCCCCTGTTTAATTACACAACCCACCATTTCCACTGTGCTCAGCACCCCCAAGTCTAGAGCTCTTTGAAGCCTACCTTCTCCTACAGTTCCAGTGGGAAGTGGGGCCAAGACCCCCACCCCAGGGTGGGATCAGGAAGCATCTCAGCCTTTTCAAACTGCCCTCTTCTTCCACCTCTTCCCTGACTCCAGGAAGTGCTCTTGTCTCTTCTCTGGTGGCAAGAAACAGTCCCTCCCTCCCCACGCTTGTAAGACAAATCTCTGTGCTCCGAGTTCTTCAGCCTCTGGTTCCTTGGAACCCAGAAGTCTCGCTCCACCTCAGCTTCAAATCTCCTAAAAGCCTATCTGGCTCAGGCATGAAAGCCCGAAAGCCTCAGTGTCCACACCATCTCGCAACTGAAATGGCATTATTTTGGAACTTACCAGTTAAACATCACTCCCTCGTGTGGGTTCCACCCTCTCCCTAAAGTACAGGAGACCATGGCTCTCTGGATTGGGGTCCCCAGACGGCCAAGATGACCCAGCATGATGAAGGCATCAGATGATTCTTCCCAATATCATCCTCCTGCATGTACAGTTCAGATCAGTGGGCCGAGCTCCGCTGGGGGTGGACCTACCTGGTGCCTGCACTGTTGTTGAGAACTGTGTTCGGTGGATGGATGTTGGGGGTGGAGGGACAGTGCAGAGGCTGGGGAGAACCCAGCACTCACGCCTCACTGGAGTTGGGGAACTCTCGCCCAGGGGCTCTCCACTCCCGGGTCTTGGGAGAGACGCCACGTTTGGGGTTGATTTGCTGATGGAGTGTGATGTGAGTGCTGGTTGAGTTCCAGCTCTTAGGAGACAGAAGTGGGAAGTATGGCAGTGGTCCCTCACCTGGAGTAAATGAAGTGAGACGGGAGGGACGTGTCTCTCCCCCGATTGGTTCAGAGCATGTGTGCAGCGAGGGCACATGTATGCATGCATAGGCGGGGGCTGGGATAAATGCATGTCTGCCATTTAGTATTTATTTCAGTCATCACAGTTGGCTTACAAAGTGAATGGGAGGAAAAATAGATTGGCCAAGAAGTTCATTCGGGTCTTCCCATGCGATGTTATGGAAAAACCAGAACTGACTTTTTGGCCAACCCAACATACACACGTACACACATACACACACAGCCCTGTAATCAGTGTGATAGCCTATGAAGTTTCTTGGCAAGACTTAGCAGCGGCGTAGAGCATGTAGGAGGTGGCATCAGGAGAGGCGGCCACGGGCGGAGCCCTGGTGTCTTTCTGACTTCGCCACTAGCTCTGGGGCCAGGCTGTTGTGACCTCTCAGGGGCACGCACTGCCCCTTCTTCAAGAAGAGGGCTTGTGGAAGACCACTAAAGACCCTTCTAGCTCGGACGTTTTGTGTTCCAGGAAATGCCTCCCAAAACCATCATGGGGCTTGGCAGTTGACTCCCTCTGTGTCAAAAACTGGTCGTGGGAGAAATGACAAAAGAATACTGATCGTTTTAATAGACCACTGTGGAACAGTTATTCACTAGTGAAATTGACTTTGACTCAGCAGCCTGACTTGCTGCAGGGTTTCAGTGACCAGCTCCCACAGCCCCCCAGCCCACCTAGATCTGAGCTGTATTTCCAAAGGAAAATGGAAAGTCTGGCCTGGAAACACACAATTCCCTAATGCTTTGAAATCGGTGAAGGTTATTCTGTTCACATTCAAGATCATGAACTGGGCCCCCTATTTAAATTCTCCTGCTTCCTGGTGGCTCGGTGGTAAAGAATTCACTTGCCAATGCAAGAGAGACAGGATTGATCCCTGGTCCAGGGAGATCCCTTAGAGAAGGAAATGGCAACTTGCTCCAGTATTCTTGCCTGGGAAATCCTATAGACAGGAACCTGGCGGGCTACAGTTCATGGGGTTGCCAGGAGTCCGACATTACCAAGCGACTAAACAATCCCCAATTCCCGTCATTACAACAAACTTGGGGTGGGACAGTGTTCTGTCATGGAAGGAGCCATCTACATGCTGGAAGCATCAGGAAGATTCTAGAAATAATGAGGCAGGGAGCCCAGATTTTAAAATGCTGACCTACCTGGAAGTCACACCTGGGAAGTAGCTTCCCACCTGAAGTGGAAGAACAGCCTCCCCTCCCCCGCCATCACTCCCCACCCCCCGCCCTTTCCCCACTAGCTCCCAGACACTCCCAGCCTCTTGTCAAAGGAGTTGGAGTGAAAGAGGACCATGGGGCTGGTGGTTCACAACCTCTCTTGGAAATTGGAAACACCTGAGAAATTTTTTAAACTCCAGTGTCTGGGTCCCATTGCCAGAGCTTCTGATTTAGTTGTTCTGGGGTCAGTCCAGGTAGAGGGTGTTTATCATGCCTCCAGATTGAGAACCACTGCAGCAGGAAGGCAAGAGGGGACCATCTCAGTCCAACTGGGGAACTTCACTGACAGACGCTCCCTAAGCGAGGTGCCAGGGTGGGGCTTGGCTCTCACTCCCACGTGGGGTGGAAGGTTAGCAGTGGGCGTGATACTGAGGGATTGCTTCCCTGGTGGCTCAGATGCTAAAGCATCTGCCTGCAATGCAGGAGACCTGGGTTGGGAAGATCCCCTGGAGAAGGAAATGGCAACCCACTCCAGTACTCTTGCCTGGAAGATCCCATGGATGGTGGAGACTGGTAGGCTGCAGTCCATGGGGTAGCATTCCAAAGAATAGCAAGAAGAGATAAGAAAGCCTTCTTCAGCGATCAATGCAAAGAAATAGAGGAAAACAACAGAATGGGAAAGACTAGAGATCTCTTCAAGAAAATTAGAGATACAAAGGGAACATTTCATGCAAAGATGGGCTCGATAAAGGACAGAAATGGTATGGACCTAACACAAGCAGAAGATATTAAGAAGTGGTGGCAAGAATACACAGAACTGTACAAAAAAGATCTTCATGACCCAGATAATCACGATTGTGTGATTGCTCACCTAGAGCCAGACATCCTGGAATGTGAAGTCAAGTGGGCCTTAGAAAGCATCACTACAAACAAAGTTAGTGGAAGTGATGGAATTCCAGTTGAGCTATTTCAAATCTTGAAAGATGATGCCGTGAAAGTGCTGCACTCAATATGCCAGCAAATTTGGAAAACTCAGCAGTGGCCATAGGACTGGAAAAGGTCAGTTTTCATTCCAATCCCAAAGAAAGGCAATGTCAAAGAATGCTCCAACTACCACACAATTGCAGTCATCTCACACGCTAGTAAAGAAATGCTCAGAATTCTCCAACCCAGTCTTCAGCAATACATGAACCGTGAACTCCCGGATGTTCAAGCTGGTTTTAGAAAAGGCAGATGAACCAGAGATCAAATTGCCAATATCCTCTGGATCATCAAAAAAGCAAGAGAGTTCCAGAAAAGCATCTATTTCTGCTTTATTGACTATGCCAAAGCCTTTGACTGTGTGGATCACAATAAACTGTGGAAAATTCTGAAAGAGATGGGAATACCAGACCACCTGACCTGCCTCTTGAGAAATCTGTATGCAGGTCAAGAAGCAACAGTTAGAACTGGACATGGAACAACAGACTGGTTCCAAATAGGAAAAGGAGTCCGTCAAGGCTGTATATTGTCACCCTGCTTATTTAACTTATATGCAGAGTACATCATGAGAAACGCTGGGCTGGAAGAAGCACAAGCTGGAATCAAGATTGCCAGGAGAAATATCAATAACCTCAGATATGCAGATGACACCACCCTTATGGCAGAAAGTGTAGAAGAACTAAAAAACCTCTTGATGAAAGTGAAAGAGGAGAGTGAAAAAGTTGGCTTAAAGCTCAACATTCAGAAAACGAAGATCATGGCGTCTGGTCCCATCACTTCTTGGGGAAATAGATGGGGAAACAGTGGAAACAGTGTCAGACTTTATTTTTGGGGGGCTCCAAAATCACTGCAGATGGTGATTGCAGCCATTAAATTAAAAGATGCTTACTCCTTGGAAGGAAAGTTATGACCAACCTGGATAGCATATTGAAAAGCAGAGACATTACTTTGCCAACAAAGGTCCATCTAGTCAAGGCTATGGTTTTTCCAGTAGTCATGTATGGATGTGAGAGTTGGACTGTGAAGAAAGCTGAGCACCGAAGAATTGATGCTTTTGAACTGTGGTGTTGGAGAAGACTCTTGAGAGTCCCTTGGACTGCAAGGAGATCCAACCAATCCATTCTAAAGGAAATCAGTCCTGGGTGTTCTTTGGAAGGAATGATGCTAAAGCTGAAACTCCAGCACTTTGGCCACCTCATGCGAAGAGTTAACTTATTGGAAAAGACTCTGATGCTGGGAGGGATTGGGGGCAGGAGGAAAAGGGGATGACAGAGGATGAGATGGCTGGATGGCATCGCAGACTCGATGGATGTGGGTTTGGGTGAACTCTAGGAGTTGGTGGTGATGGACAGGGAGGTCTGGCGTGCTGAAATTCATTGGGTCACAGAGTCGGACACGACTCAGTGACTGAACTGAACTGATACTGAGGGTGGCACTGAGGGAGGCCCTCCCCCAGAGAACAGGTGCTGCTTGCTGAATTTTTGACCAGCCCCAAATTTATCTTCTCTCTTTACTTGGCTGGAAAAGACTTGTTGAGAAAGGAACACAGTCTCTAGTAGAACTTGTTTCAACTCTTACTTAAAGTCTAGATGGGGAGAGAAATAAGAATGTTTCATAATAATAGAAAGAGGAAATTGAAATGGAAAATGCAGGATGGCAGAGGAACTCTTGTTTCAGAGCAGACTCTAGAACACAGGCTCGCTGGTTGTGGTACACAGGTTTAGTTGCTCTGCTATGTGTGAGATTGTCTGGGACGAGGGATTCAATCCATGTCCCCGGCACTGGCAGGTGGATTCTTAACCACTGCAGGGTGAAGTCGCACATGCTGATGTTGAAGCTGTCGCAAGTGATGTAGAAGCTGCAGCAAGTTATCAGGAAGATCTAGCGAAGAGAGTTCATGAAGGTGGCTACGCTAAAGAAGAGATCTGCAGTGTAAATGAAACAGCTTTCTATCGGAAGAAGGTGCCATCTAGGACTTTGAAAACTAGAGAAGAAAAATCAGTGCCTGTCTTCAAAGTTTTAAAGGACAGGGTATCTCTCTTGTTAGGGGCTATTGCAGCAGGTGACTTTAAGTAGAAGCCAATGCTTATTTACCATTCTGAAGATCTTAAGGCATTTAAGAATTATGCTAAATCTACTCTGCCTGTGTGGGGCTTCCCTGGTGCCTCAGTGGTAAAGAATCTGCCTGCAAATGCAGGAGACATGGGTTTGATCCCTGGGTTGGAAAGATCCCCTGGAGAAGGAAATGGGGACCCACTCCAGTATCCTTGCCTGGAGAATCCCATGGACAGAGGAGCCTGGTGGGCTGCAGTCCATGGAGTTGTAAAGAGTCAGACATGAGTGAGCAGCTGAACAACATAGCTACCACATATAGTGATCCATCTAATGAATCTGGGCAAAGTAGATGGAAAACCTTCTGGAAGGGATTCTGCTTGCCATTAAGAATGTTTGTGATTCATGGGGTGAGGTCAAAATATCAACATTATCAGAAGTGGCTTTCATTCCCCATGCATGACTTTGTGGGGTTCAAGACTCCAGTGGAAGAAATACCTGCAGATGTAGTGGAAGGAGCAAGAGAATGAGTAGAATTCAAAGTGGAGCCTGAAGATGTGACTGAACTGCTGCAACCTCATGACGAAACTTGAACAGACGGGGAGCTGCTTCTGATAAATGAGCAAAGAAAGAGGTTTCTTGAGATGGAATCTACTGATGATGCTGTGAAGACTGTTGAAGTGACAACAAAGGATTTACAGTATTACATAAACCTAGTTGATAAAGCAACAGCAGGGTTTGAGAGGACTGACTCTAATTTTGAGAAAAGTTCTACTGTGGGTAAAATGCTATCCAACAGCATTGCCTGCTACAGAGAAATCATTTTGTGAAAGGAAGAGTCAATCCATGAGGCAGACTTCACTGTTGTCTTATTTTAAGAAGTTGCTGCAGCCACCCAGCCTTTGGCAACCCAACCTTTGGTGGTTGGGTGGCTGCGGCAACTGGCTAAGTCAGCAGCCATCAACACCAAGGCAAGACTCTCTGCCAGCAGAAATGATTGACTTGTTGAAGGCTCAAATGATGGTTAGCATTTTTCAGCAATAAAGTATTTTAAAATTAAGGTGTATACATTGTATTTTAGACACAATGCTATTACAGGATGGTGTAAACAGCTTTTATATGCATTGGGAAACCAAAAAATGTGTGACTTGCTTTATTGAGATGTTTGCTTTATTGCAATGGTTTGGAACCAAACCTGCAATATCTCCAAGGAATTCCTGTAGAAGAGTAATAGAGAGGAACTTGCTCTACTAATTGCTTTTAATTTTTGTTGTTCTTTAGTTGCTAAGTCGTATCAGACTCTTTGTAATCCCATGGTCTGTAGCATACCAGGCTCCCCTGTCCTCCACTATCTCCTGGAGTTTGCTCAAATTTATGTCCAGTGAGTCAGTGATGCTGTCTAACCATCTCATCTTCTGCTGCCCCTTCTTTTGCCTTCAATCTTTCCCAGCATCAGGGTCTTTTCCAATGAGTTGGATCTTTGTATCAGGTGGCCAAAGTGTTGGAGATTCAGCTTTAGCATCCGTCCTTCCCATGAATACTCAGGGTTGATTTCCTTTAGGATTGATTGGTTTGATCTCCTTGCAGTCCAAGGGACATTTACTTTAAAGCTACACTATTTAAAATGGTGTGGTACAGTTACTGAAATGCATCAGTGGGGGAAAGTAGAAAATGCTAAAATAGATCCAAGCGCACATAAGACAAAAGTAGTATTGAAATCAGTGGAGAATAATGGATTATTACTATTTAATAAATTGTATTCAGGTAGCTGCTTAAACATTATTAACAATATATAATATCTTTATTTGCAAAAATCTAAATGGATTGAAGGAAGGCATATTCACATTAAAAATTAATTTTAAAAAGTAACTGGGATAAATTTAGTTGAATATTTATATATAATTGTGGAAGGGAAACTATGAATGAAAAGTTTCATCACTTTGCTTATGTGGTTTAAAATTTATGCATGGATGACAAAATAAAACAGAAACCCCCATCCCTGCCCCACCCCCAGTACACACTCCAAAAACAAAATGAAAGGAAAAAAATACAGATAATAAGCTGGAAATAGTGTATATATCAAACATGACAGATACGGGGTTAATATTTATGATATAAAAGTCCATAATATATTCAGTTCAGTTCAATTCAGTCACTCAGTCATGTCCGACTCTTTGCAACCCCATGAATCGCAGCATGCCAGGCATCCCTGTCCATCGCTAACTCCTGGAGTTCATTCAGACTCACACCCATCGAGTCAGTGACGCCATCCAGCCATTTCATCCTCTGTCGTCCCCTTCTCCTCCTGCCCCCAATCCCTGCCAGCATCAGAGTCTTTACCAATGAGTCAACTCTTCACATGAGGTGGCCAAAGTACTGGAGTTTCAGCTTTAGCATCATTCCTTCCAAAGAAATCCCAGGGCTGATCTCCTTCAGAATGGACTGGTTGGATCTCCTTGTAGTCAGGCACCTAATACTTTTAAGACAAAGAAAATAGAAAAATACACTGGTAGTAAAATTTAAAAATCTTGGAAAAAGTTATGTCTATGAAGAGGAAATTTCCTTCTAGAAGTTTACCCTCAGGAATTAAATGTATGTTATTTGTAAATACACATATATTATGATATTTTTCAAAGAGTTATCAATGAATGCTAAGAGGAAACAAATGGGAAAATGAAAAGGAAGGAATGTAGAAGGGAAGAGAGAGAGAAAGAGGAAGGAAGGAAGGAAGGAAGGAAAGGAAGACCTTTAAATATCCTATGAGAGGATATCAGTTAAAGAAATTATGTTAGGGACTTCCCTGTGGTCCAGTGGTTAAGACTCTGAGCTCCCAATTCAGGGAGCAGGGGTTTGATCCTTGGTCAGGGAATTAATATCCCACATGCCACACCATGCAGCCAAAACAACAACAGTAAAGAAATTATGTTATCCTGATATAGTTGACAACTGTTCAGTAATTAAAAGTAACCTGGAAAATATTCATAGTAATATAATAGGAATATTCTTTTATGAAAATAATTATGTTAAATACATACACAAATATATTCATAAAGTTATCTGGAAGCTTCTATGCCATCACATTAATTTAACACTGGTAACCTCTTCATTGGGGCTTCCCAGGTGGCACCAGTGGTAAAGAACCCGCCTGTCAATGCAGGAGTTGTAAGAGATGTGGGTTTGATCCCTGGGTCCCGAAGATCCCCTGGAGGTGGGCGTGGCAACCCACTCCAGTATTCTTGCCTGGAGAATCCCGTGGACAGAGGAACCTGGGGGGCTACAGTCCATGGGATCACACAGAGTCAGACAGGACTGAAATGACTTAGCACACACACACGCACCTCTTCATTAGCAGTCAGTTTTGCATGTATTTACTCTCTCTTTTTGTCTTTCTCTTTTTACCGTGTTTAGTTTTGGTTTTGAAGTGAAACAATAGCTATGTTAAAAATGTTGTCCTGAGAACTACTGGCTTGGTGCAACAATCCCAAGGCTGAAGGCTGACCTGTGGAAGATTCTGCTCTTGTCTCTGTAGTCTCACACCCTGCCATGTTCCATGACCCTGGTTACCAGCTCTAGGAATACGGCCCTGACCATCCAGGCCTTTGCTGCTTCCTTCTTCTCTGAGTTATAGGTGATACACTACCTTGTCTTTGTTGTTTTGTTGTTGCTGTTGTTTTAGCCTTGGTTTTGTACCACTTTACTTTATTTTTTGGCCGCACTGTGTGGCATGCGGGGATCTTAGTTCCCTGATCAGGGATTGAACCTGCGTCCCTGGCATTGGAAGCTTGGAGTCTGAACCACTGGACCACCAGGGAAGTCCCTCATCTTTGTTCTTCAGGTGTTTCTCATGTGTTGTCCACTCTCCGAAAGAAACTATGAGCTCCCTGAGGGCAGGGGTTAGGCCTTGTAAAATTCTGCACCTCCCTTGGGCTGCGGGCAGAGCTGAACAGCTGCTTCAAGAACAGGGGCTGGGCCTGAATTTTTCTGGCTAGGAGAATTGATGAGGAAAGCCATGGGCTCAGGAGGTCAGCTAGGGGAGGAGGGAGAGCTGAGGGGGGCAGAGGCCCCAAGTGCAGGGCCCCCTGTGGGTGCTGAGCCAGCCTTGTCCTGGAAAGGCAGGCAGGGGCCTGCTGTTTCTGGTCTCCGCAACTCTCCACCTTTGCAGCGCCCCACAGATGCTCCGTCATGTTAACCATGTACTTTTTGTCTCCACATGATGCGGACAGGTTCTAACGTTCCCATGGACCAGCCCTGCTGTCGTGGTCTCTATGACTTTGAGCCTGAAAACCAAGGAGAACTAGGATTTAAAGAAGGGGACATCATTACGTTAACCAATCAAATAGATGAAAACTGGTATGAAGGAGTTCTGCATGGGGAATCTGGCTTCTTCCCCATTAACTACGTGGAAGTGATTGTGCCTTTACCTTAGTAAATGTGAAAACTCAGACTCTCTCGGACATACGTTTCATAACCGAAATGAATTCACACCAGTGTTCTCAGTGTGGTGGTTCTGTGGCATTCTTGCTCTTTGACCAGCTTAATGACTTTTGTATGTGTGGTTCTCTTTATAATGTATTTTGTATCAGTTTAATTTGTATAATGATTTTCTTGTCTTGGCTCCATGGAAATACAGTTTTCTTCTTTTGCTGATTGTCCTAAAGTCACTGGTTAAATAAAAGTATGTGCTTCTTGTTGCTAAAAATAAACAGCACCCACTACAGCTCTGTCAGGGACTGGCCCATCTTCCTCAAGCTGTGATGGAAGACAACACTTGAAGCTAAGAACTGCTAAATATTTTGTTTCCTGACGTGACTGATAGCTTCCGGTCTTTCCCCTTCATGTGTTTTAGCTGACCTGTGAATCACCCAATAAACATGACACACTGTGTTGGCAAAAGGCCTCGGTCATTCTTAATGTTGAATTGATTCCGAAGTACAGTCGTACAGCTGCGAATTCCTCCTGTGACCACCCTGACCTGGGGTGCAGGCTGGTGACTTGTTTGGCCTGTGGATGGTAGCAGGCTGGATACCAATGGAGACTTGAAAAGTCCTCAAGTCTTTCTGCCTGTACGCTGCACCTGTGCATCTCCACCAGGAGGACATGCCCAAGCTAGCTGACTGCAGGGAGACGCGTGGGCCAGCACTGAATGGCTCTAGCCAACCTCCAGACCGGTGCACAAAGGTAAGGAAGCAGACACTGACCCACCACAATTCTAAATATAAATAGCTACTCGATATTCTTCTGTTGTTGTTGTTTGCTTTCTTAATTTTTAAAAAAATCTGGACCATTTTTAAAGTCCTTATTGAATTTGCTACCATTGGTCCTGTTTTGTTTTGATTCTTTGGCTGCAAGGCATGTGGGTTTTTAGCTTCCTGACCTGGAATTGAACCTGCACTCCCCTATACCACGGAAAAGCAGCGGTGATATAGCTACTGTACTTCTCAAGGTACTGTACTGTAAGATTAAAAATGTTTAATTTTTTTAATGTAATATTTCTGTGAAAAGTATTATAAACCTATGACACTGCAGTACTATATAGCTATATATACTATATAACTATATAGTGTTAGTTGGGTACCTAGGCTAACTTTGTTGGACTGATGAGCAAACTGGACTTATGGATGCAGTCTTGGAATGGAACTCATTCGTATGTAGGGGACTTAGTGTAGAAAGTCTCTTGTTTAATAGACAGTACGCAACTCTAAGCCCCTTTGTGCCTCCCTTGGCCAGTCTCTGATGCTGAGTGATGATGTGGGGCATCTTTCCATGTGCTCATTGGGCATATGTGTAGCTTTTGTGAGTGCCTCTTCAAATCTTTTGACCATTTTCAATTGGTTATTATTGACCCGTGAGAATTTTTTCTACATTCTGTCTGTGTCTACATTTGTATTAGTATGTTATTATTAGAGTGCCTTAATGTCCTTTGGTCTCAGTCATAGGACCTCTGATAAGCTGTGTTGGACAACTTCGTTGGGCATCATTTCAAGTGGGACACAGAATGTAGAGTAAACTTTAGTATTGGTGGCTGGAGTGGGTTGATTAATGGCCTCCAAAAAGAAATGTCTGAGTCATCATCTCCAGTACCTGAAAATGTGAGTTTGGAAATAAGGTCTTTGCAGATGGAGTCAAGTTAAAGGTCTTAAAGTGAGATCATCCTGGATTTAGGGTGGGCCCTGAATCCAACGGGGCTTCCCCAGTGGCTCAGTGAGTAAAGAATCCACCTGCAATGTAGGAGACACAGGAGATATGGGCTCAATCCCTGGGTCGGGAAGATCTCCTGGAAGAGGAAATGGCAACCCATTCTAGTATTCTTGCCTGGAAAATCCCATGGACAGAGGAGCCTGGTGGGCTGCAGTCCTTGGGGTCGCAAGTCAGACATGGCTGAGTGACCAAACATACACACTGAACCCAGTGACTGGCATCCAGAGAGAAAGGAGAGGGGGTTTATCACAGAACCAGACACAGGGGAGCCGGCCCTAGGACCAGACACAGGGGAGCAGGCCCCAGGACCAGACACAGGGAAGCCGGCCCCAGGACCAGACACAGGGAGCAGGTCCCAGGACCAGACACGGGGGGCAGGCCACAGGGAGAGCAGTGAAGACAGAGAAAGACTGGAGTGGTGCTCCCGGAAGCCAAGGAAGAGGCGAGAAAGGATTCTCAGAGCCTTCAGGTGCTGCACGGACTTGCTGACACACTGACTTTGGACATCTGGCCTCCAGAAGAGTGAGACAGTTAGTTTCTGTTGTTGTGAGTCACCTGGCCACAGTCATTTGTTAGGACAGCCCTAGGAAACTGATGCAGCATTGTGTCAGTCACTCAATCGGGTCCCACTCTTTATGAGCCCATGGACTGTAGCTTGCCAGGCTGCTCTGCTCATGGGGTTCTCCAGGCAAGAATTCTGGAGTGGGTTGCCATGCCGTCCTGCATTGGCAGGGGGGTTCTTTACCGCTAGTGCCCCGTGGGAAGCCTATTCAACCCTTAGGTACATATTAATAACTGTCCATGTGAAGCCACAGGCATGGTAATAACTGAGCACCCATAACGGGAGGACACGAGGCTCTGTTGCTCTCAGCCGTCACCACCTCTGCCTCTTGACTCTCCCAGTGCATCTAGATGCAGCTCAGAAGATGATCGCTCTTCAAAGGCTCCTGTGACTCTTGAGATTCCAAGGATGGAAGGGTTGCGGCTCCTCAGAACCTTCACCAGAAGGGTCACCTTAAACTGATCATTGTGAAAACCACGGTCTGCAGTTTGCACACACTCCAGGAGGCAGCCCAGGGGTATACCACACAGGGAGATGCCCCTCCAGAGGGACCATCCCTGTGAGGTCACAGGCCAGATGTAGTAAAAGAATCAGGTGATGTTGGGACTAACCCTGGCAGTCCTGTGGTTGGGAATCCATGCTTCCATTGTAGGGGGCGTGGGTTTGATCCCTGGCCGGGGAACTAAGATCCTGCATGCTGTGCGGCACAGTCAAAAATAAATAAATAAAAAAGAAAAGAACAGGTGATGTTGACTCTCCCGCAAGATAACCGTAGTTGCCCCAGCTTCCTGGCAGCGTCCTAAGATGACATTCACAGCGCACAGCTCTCTTCCTCTGTCACAAGGGCCACTGTCAGAGAATGGCTACTGGTGTATCGCATCAACCCTGAGAGTCGCAGTTGGGGGGCAATTCCCTTCCTCAGCTTCCAGCATTCATAGAGAGCTTGATATAGTATCCATTTAGTGGTTTCAGTGGGGAATGGGTAGTTTGAATACAACATTTGAGTTCAAATCATCTTTGATCTGAAGTCTCTACCTGATCTGATGGTTCATGTCAATATCAGGGTTTTTAAAAAAATTATTTATTTTTAATTGAAGGATAACTGCTTTACAATATTGCTTTGTTTTCTGCTGTACATCAACATGAATTAGCCATAGGTATACCTAGGGACTTCCTTTTTTAAAGAAAAAATTCTTTTCCATTTTTCTTATTTATGCTTTGTAGAACACTAGTCATTTTGTTCTCAGTCTTCCTGACACCATACATGAATTTGGGGATACTTGTTTCACAGAGTTTTTTGGTTTCTTTCTTGGTTTTTAAAAAACAACAATAAAAATACACTTCTTTGGCACACATTTAATGAAACATCATTTAGCAATTTCATGGGAAAGGCTGAATAAGACCCACTCATGCTTTGATGGTAAACCAGAGTCCCAGGCTAGGATTGAATGTCAAACTTTGCCTTGGAGAATTCAGGGGTGGGTGTGTCTTTCAGATTGAAGTTCACAATGAAAGAGCAAAAGAACAGAGCTGAGGAAACATCCTTCTGGCCAGAGCCACTCAACGCTATGAGCAAGTGGTGAAGACAGAAATCAAAAGTGCCTCACAATGATGGCTCCTTGGTGGGTTTTTTTTTTTTTTTTTTTTTTTAGAAAAAGAAACGTGTGATATTTTCACTGTTTAGGAGAAATTATACATATAGGGACTTCCCTGGAGGCTCAGACGGTACAGTGTCTGCCTACAATGTGGGAGACCCAGGTTCGATCCCTGGGTCAGGAAGATCCTCTTGAGAAGGAAATGGCAATCCACTCCAGTACTCTAGCCTGAAAAATCCCGTGGACCGAGGAGCCTGGTGGGCTGCAGTCCACGGGGTCGCAAAGAGTCAGACACGACTGAGTGACTAAACTCTCAAACTTTCACATATATACTGCATGCACACTGGAGAACACACAGAAATTCCTTTTCTGATGGATGGATGTATGGATAGATGGTGGATGAGCTGGCTGTTTTCATCCACGCTATCAACTTCCATGGCTTCCAAGTATCAACCACTTGCTGATGAGTCATGAAGCCAAATCGCCAGCTCAGGTTGTCCTCCTGATTCTAGATCCAGAGGGATTTCCAGCTCAGAATGTTCCAAGTTAAGTCATCATCTCTCACTCTCTCTCTTTCCACCCAATACACTCCTCTTCCTCTTACACTCCCAGTCTCCACAAATGACACTGCCATCACCCGTGGCCCATGGCAGGAATCAGGGTATCAAACTTGACTGTCTCTCTCTACTCTTTTAAGTAATTCACCAAGTCTTAAAAATTCTTTAACAACTGTCTCAAATCTATTTTCTTCTGTTTTCACTACCATTTGTACCAGCTTAGGCCATCATGAGCTCTTGCTTGAATTATTGAAAATACAGCCAGACAAAACATTCTTTGACATAAATCATACCAATATCAGTCTCCCAAGGCAAAAGAAATAAAAACAAAAGTAAACAATGGGGCCTAATCAAACTTACAATCTTTTGCACAGCCAAGAAAACCATAAACAAAAAGAAAAGACAGTCTACAGACTAGGAGAAAACATTTGCAAATGATGGGACCGACAAGGACTTAATTTCCAAAATATACAAACAGCTCACACAAATCAACAACAACAAAAAACCAAACAATCCGATGGAAAATGATCTCTACAGAAGACACACAGATGGCCAACAGGCACATGAAAAGATGCTCAACATTGCTAATTATCAGAGAAATGCAAACCAAAACTACAATGAGGTACCACCTCACACCAGGCAGAATGAAAATTTGAAAGTGTTAGTAGCTTAGTCGTGTCTGACTCTGAGCTCCCATGGACTATAGCCCACCAGATTCCTCTGTCCATGGGATTTCCCAGGCAGGAATACTGCGGTGGTTAGCCATTTCCTTCTTCAGGGGATCTTCCTGATCCAGGGATCAAACCCTGTTCTGCATTGTAGGCAGATTCTTTTCCATCTGAGCCACCTCTACAAATAACAAATGCTAGACAGGGAGAAGGCAATGGCACCCCACTCCAGTACTCTTGCCTGGAAAATCCCATGGACAGAGGAGCCTGGTAGGCTGCAGTGCATGGGGTCGCAAAGAGTCGGACACGACTGAGCGACTTCACTTTCACTTTTCACTTTCATGCATTGGTGGAGGAAATGGCAACCCACTCCAGTGTTCTTGCCTGGAGAATCCCAGGGACGGGGGAGCCTGGTGGGCTACCGTCCATGGGGTCGCACAAAGTCGAACACAACTCAAGCGACTTAGCAGCAACAGCAGCAGCAGCAGCAGCAGACAGGGTGTGGGGAAAAAAAAGAAACCCTCCTACATTGTTAGTGGGAATGTAAGCTGGTGCAACCACTGTAGAAAACAGTATGGAGATTCTCAAAAAAACAAACAAAAAATAGAAAGTTTAGTTCATAGCTGAAATATCACTTCTCCTAAGACATCTTTAAAAGCCCCATGACTGAATTAGTTGCCATCCTATGCAAAACTTTTCTAGCTCCTTGTGCTTATATCTCTGAAGTCATTTATCACACTGTATCTCATTTGCTCCTCCAGGAAGAGCTGTATCTTATCATGCCACTGTATGCCTAGGACGTAGACATACCTGGCAAAAATTTAATATATATTGCAAAAAATATGAATATTGCATTTTGCTGCACTGAACTGAATTGTTCGTTAAGCCTAAAACTGACCAGATGTGAATGGTTGCATCTGAAGGAGTTTAGTTCTTCATACTCATCCATAGAAAAATTTTGCCCAAGCCTTGGTAAAGAAGGGATAAAAAATGCTTAATTGGCTATCTAAACTCTCCTGAAGTTAAGTGTGTTTTGCAAAATGTAATACATAGAAATGTTTTTATCGAACTTATATTTGAAAAAAGACTTTTCAAGTATTTCTTTGTGGTGTTTCCAACCCAAATATTGCCAAGCGGACAGAGTAAGGAACACGTAAGGAAGCAGACTAAACAGGCGGGTCTCATTTTGCAGTGTGGGGTGAGTGGCGTGCAGTGCAGTGCAGGAGAAAATTCTTTGGGGCACAACTTTTCTTGACAACTTGTAAGAAAACTGGTATCACATTTTTAAACAGTGAAGTGTCCAGAGTACTTTGCAGTCTGTTCTTTTTGCTCAAATGAATCAATTCTGGAATAAAAGCTTGGTCTGGAATTGTCAGAGATGACGTGCTAGGTGTGAACTTTTTTATTGAAGGATAATTGCTTTACAGTGTTGTCATGGTCTCTGCCATACATCAATGCGAATCAGTTATATATAAATATAAATATGTATATATACACACCTTGCCTGGAAAATCTCATGGACAGAGGAGCCTGGTGGGCTGCAGTCCACAGGGTTGCAAAGAGTCAGGCACAACTGAGCGACTAACACTTTCTTTCTTACATATATGTGTGTGTGTGTGTGTGTGTGTATGCATGCTAAGTTGCTTCAGTCGTGTCTGACTCTTTGCGACCCTATGGACTGTTGCCTGCCAGGCTCCTCTGTCCATGGAATTCTCTAGACAAGAATACTGGAGTGGGTTGCCATGCCTGCCTCCAGGGAATCTTCCCCACCTAGGGGTAGAACCCATGCCTCCTGTGTGTCCTGCATAGGCAGGTGGGTTTGTTGTTGATGTTGTTTTTACCACCAGCGCCACCTGGGAGTGATCATATATATATGTATCCCCTCCCTCTTGAGACTCCCACCCTCTAAGGTGGAGCGTTACAGAGCGCCAGGCTGGGTTCCCTGTGCTGTATAGCAGCTTCCTGCTGCCCCACCCACTACTTATCTATTTTACACATGTTATGTAAATTGGTACAGCCACTATGTAGGACAGTTCGAAGATTCCTTAACAAACTAGAAATAAAAGTACCATCAGTTCAGTTCAGTTCAGTCGCTCAGTTCGTGTACGACTCTTTGTGACCCCGTGAACCGCAGTAGGCCAGGCCTCCCTGTCCATCACCAACTCCTGGAGTCTACCCAAACCCATGTGCATCGAGTTGGTGATGCCATCCAACCATCTCATCCTCTGTCGTCCCCTTCTCCTCCTGCCCTCAATCTTTCCCAGCATCAGGGTCTTTTCAAATGAGTCAGCTCTTCGCATCGGGTGGCCAAAGTATTGGAGTTTCAGCTTCAACATCAGTCCTTCCAATGAATATTCAGGACTGATCTCCTTTAGGATGGATTGGTTGGATCTCCTTGCAGTCCAAGGGACTCTCAAGAGTCTTCTCCAACACCACAGTTCAAAAGCATCATTTCTTTGGTGCTCAGCTTTCTTTATAGTCCAACTCTCACATCCATACATGACCACTGGAGAAACCATAGCCTTGACTAGACGGACCTTTGTTGCAGTCCCACTACTGGACATATACCCTGAGAGAACCATAATAGAAAAAGACGCATGTACCCCAATGTTCATTGCAGGACTGTTCATGACAGGTGTGAGCTTTTCAGGAAGTTAAAGGTGACTTGTTAAAGGAATAGATGGTGCCTGCCTTTGTTTTCTTTTTCTTACAGTGTAGCCCTTTGATGAGTGACTGTTTTTCTGAAATGTAGCCTGTATTTCCATACATCCATAAACTTAATGTGATGAACAAGTGCATTTGCAGATAACCTGAGTTCACGAGCATGAACAAAGCCCTTGCAGTGACCCTCTGATCCTCTCAGGCCCTACCAGTGTGAACAAAACTGTACCAGACCTATGGTGTCTTTTACTTCTTTTGTGCCTTTTACAGGTTTTCTGTAGCACCTTTAGGCTGCCAGTATCCCCTTTTCTGAGTAGGGATTCTGTCCCTTTCTAACTCAGAGCTTCTAATTTAGTCTTGAAAACTAGATGAACAAACCTGTTAGAATGATGTGCAAAGAAAGAAGCCATAGTCTTGAATGAGGCCTGAGTATTTGCTTGTATGCAATAAGCTTATGGGCTTTCCCCTGGCTCAGTGGTAAAGAATCCACCTGCAATTCAGGAGAGGAGGGTTCGATCCCTGGGTCAGGAAGATCCCCTGGAGAAGGAAATGGCAACCCACTCCAGTATTCCTACCTGGGAAACCCCATGGACAGAGGAGCCTGGTGGGCTACAGTCCATAGGGTTGTGAAGACTGGGACATGACTGAGCATAAGACACACACTTACACATACAATCAGAGTATGAGATGCACGTAAAACAGTCAAGTCAGCCCCCTCCTAGCCCTAGAGGCCACATGAAGTTAGCCTTGGGTCTGAGGCCTGGAGAGTTTGCTGGCCCGGAGAAGGGTCACCAAAACCCACCTATTCCTTTGCAACACTTTGGGGGACTAAAGCTCTCCCCTGCCCAACCCCAAAGGTTTGGAGCTTTCTAGAAAGGTCTGTCCAACACCACCTCACTCTCCTGACAGAGATTCTGACTGGCTCAGACCTCCAGTGCTACAGAAGTATGAATGCCCAAGCCTCCTGCCTTGACATGATGGGTCTAGTACCTCTAAGAAGTCCTGAAATCATGGATCCGGCTCCCCAAGGGGCTCGCTGGGGATCTAGGTGCAGGACAAGAGCAGAAACCAAGAATGAGGGTGTGCCAAAGCGCACAGAGCCCCTCGCCAAGTAGGACCTTCACTTTTGTCACACCTCTTCCCAAGGGCTTTTTTTTTTTTTTTTTTTGCTTATGAGGCAGGAGACTTGAACACTTTTTATGAAGCAAATTTCTGTTCCAAAGACAGGCTCTGGACAGACAGAAAACTACCACCTCTAGCTGAGCTTGTTTTCCATGTGTGGTGGGGAACACCTGAGAAGCCAGGTGTGCGAGATGCTGTTGGGGCAGATGCTCTGTCCAAACCCTCGTCATGGGAACATACACCCACCTCCCATTTATGTGAGTGTGGCAGGCAGGGGCTTAAAGCCGGGACCTTCTCTGAAGCATCCATTTTGGCCTATGAGAGTGAGGCAGGAGAGAGATGGGCCCCAGGCTGAGCTGCTGGAGTTCCTCCCCGGTGGACAGATGCCCCAAAATAGCGGGAGTGAGAGAAGAGCTTGAGTCCTGCCCAGATAAAAGACCACATATTCCTCATTCTCAAGGTCTAGGAAATCTTCCCGACTACACATGCACAGAAAGGCTGCTCGAAGGTGAAAAAGGGAGGGGCCACCACGCCATAGCAGCTGATGTCAACCCACCCACAGACCTCTTCACTAGAATCCATCTTGGCTAAGAGAGTGGGTCAACCTGGGAGGATCCTGAGATGTACCATATACGGACTCAGAACCAGGCAAAGTGAGACGACTGGCCAAAGGAAACCCAGAACTGCTCCGTAAAAGTGACTCAAACTACCATGAGGGCATGACTCTTAGTCTCTGAGCCTGCCTGTGTGTCTATCCACACGTACCCTTGTGCACAGGCTCTCTCTGCTCTCCACCCATCCCTATTTGTGCCCCCTGCTCTCTTCCAGGTCTTTCCTATAAAAGCACTCCCCGGGCAAACTCGCACCTGGAAGATACCATGCTCACCTAATGTTTCCCCGGTGGATCTTCCGTGCCTTCTGCAGTCAACTCTAACTTCTCTAGGATTTGTCTCCAAGGGCTCCTGTTCGCCAAGCCTCCAGCACAGTCTTGAGTGTGCTTCCCAAGCCCATCTACAAGACCCGCAACCAGAAAGAGTGAGTCTGTCATCAGGAACAAACTCAGGCCAAAGCCCTGACGTGACGTCACTTCTCAGGGTAAAATCCACACATACCCCAAGAGCAGCATCACTGGTAGGAACTTCCTGGTCCTCTCTGTATGTTGTTGTTGTTTAGCCACTAAGTCGTGACCGACTCTTTGTGACCCCATGGACCGTAGCCTAGCAGGCACCTCTGCCCACGGGATTTCCCAGACAGGAATACAGGAATGGGTTTCCATTTCTTTCTCTACCTCTCTATATATCTCTGAAACAAATGTTGGATTGTTGTGTGTGTCTGGTTGTGGTCAGTAGGCGATGCTGGGAGACGGATAAGGGAGACTGGGAATGCAGGAGGATGGATTTTAGGGAGGAAATGGAACTTGGTTTCTTGGACCTCTCCAAATTGAAAGGCATTGCCTTTGTCTCCAGGTGGTGGGGGTTCTCATGTGGGGAGAGTCCAGGAGCTAGGCAGTGAGGGGTCTGAATCCCACCCACCCCCACCTCCCCTCCCCCACCCACCAGAGAGAGATTGGTTCTTCAGTCCCACCCAGAAGCCTGATCAGACAGACATAGCTTTTAGGGGGTTCATTCCCTTCTGTTCTTACCATTCCCCAATCTTCACCACCTCCATGTCTTCGGTAATGTCTTGTTTAAACACGGTGGCAGGTTTCAGGGGAGAGGCGAGTGGGTGGCAGGGGGAGTAGTTACAGGGACTGAAGGATGGCTCTGCATTTATACTTGGGTAGAGTGATGGAGGAGAGCTCTCTGGGGGTGATTAGATGGTGAATCTGGGGATAGGACCTGTGAGGTTCAGCCCACCCTCCCAGACTTGGGGAGTTTGCTATCCTAATGTAACAGGAAAGAGCATGCCTGACTCCATGTTGGATCTGTTTCTTTTAAGCTTTGCTTCCTGTTGCTTTTGGTACTCTCATCACTAAAAGGATGCTGTCTGTGGCTGTAAGCACACATAATGGCCTGCCTCAGGGAACCCTGCCCCTCTGCCTGATGTTAAACTAAAGTACCTTTGTTCAGCTCCCAGGGAGACACCCTGACACCTGAAGAAATTAATACATCTTCTCCTAGCTCCCCAGTGCTGGCCAAGCCAGGAGATATTCTGCAAGACCCATGGCCTTTTTATTTTACTTCCTCACCTCTTCCCTCTCTCTGTTCTATAAAAGAAACTGGCGTCCAGACCCCATAAGATGGTTCTCTAGTCCTCCATCTTCTCAGATGCCTGGCTTTCTGAATAAAGTCACTATTCCTTGCCTCAACACCTGGTCTCTTGATTATTGGCCTGCCGTGCAGCGAGCAGACAGAGCTTGGATGGGTAACACTAACTCACAGTGCCTTAACGGCACTCACAGGACTGACTACTCAACCCGCCAGGGTGAGCAGGAAGGGGAACTTCCATCAGGGAACTGGTGATGCTTCGCCTTTGCTTTGCACCGTTCCCTGATTGTTCTCCCAACTGTCCCTTGAGGGGGCTGGCCTGATGTTCCCCGGCACTTGTGGGAGAGAAAGGCTCATCCCTGGCCTCCTCCTTGGTGTGAGCAGTCCCTGGAGGCTGACTCCAGAGTCAAGAGTGTGCCAAGGAACATGAGACAGGAAGTCCCCGCTGAGCCATTAATACCTGAAAGCCCAGCAGCTCAAATGCTTCTAACAACCCCACCCTCCTCCACTGCAGCAGCCTTCTTGGTGCCTTCCTGAGTCAGAGCGAGTGCCGGCTGCCACTGCACAAGCATAAGCTCTTTTTGAATTCTCCGTTTCATTTGGAATATTCATGTGATTTTTGCAATAGGCTCTATTTTGGAATGTGAATGACGTGAGATGCGGTATTGTCTAATTGCTAAGAACATGTGGTGTCTAAACCTTTCTCTACATCAGTCTCCTAGTTTGTGAAGTGGAATAAACATGATACTTACCCCACAGGCTGATGGGAAAGTGAAAGTCACTCAGTCTTTTACTCAGTCTTTGTGAACCCATGGACTATATAGTCCATGGAATTCTCTAGGCCAGAATACTGGAGTGGGTAGCCATTCCCTTCTTCAGGGGATCTTCCCAACCCAGGGATCAAACCCAGGTCTCCCACATTGCAGGCAGATTCTTTACCAGCTGAGCTACCAGGGAAGTCCAAGAATACTGGGGTGGGTAGCCTATCCCTTCTCCAGCAGATCTTCCTGACCCAGGAATTGAACGGGGAGCTCCTGCATTGCAGGTGGATTCTTTACCAGTTGAGCTACCAGGGGCTGGTGTAAGGACAGAGTTAATACCAGCGAAGTACCTGGAACAGAGTCTGGTATATTGTGTTTGGAATCATTATTCCTCAACCATACCTTGACAGGGGCATCCCAGGTGGCTCAGTGGTAAAGAATACGCCTACCGTGCAGGAGACATGGGTTTGATCCTTGGTTATGGAAGATTCCCTGGAGAAGAAAATGGCAACCCACTCCAGTATTCTTGCCTGGAGAATCCCCATGGACAGAGGAGCCTGGCAGGCTACAGTCCATGGGGTCACAAAGATTCGGACCTGACTCAGCAATTGATCATGCAGGCATGTTATGCTCAGCTCAGGCTTTGAGTTTACACCTTGACAGGAGAAGCACACACAGTCAGTCCTCATTACTTGCAGATTCCGTATCTGCGAACTTGCCTACTTGCTAAAATGTATTTGCAGTCCCCCAAATCAAGATTTGCAGCACATTCATGTTCTCTGATGAGGGGTGAAATTTTGAGTTAAGTGAAAGAGGAGAGTGAAAAAGTTGGCTTAAAGCTCAACATTCAGAAAACGAAGATCATGGCATCTGGTCCCATCACTTCATGGGAAATAGATGGGGAAACAGTAGAGACAGTGTCAGACTTTATTTTGGGGGGCTCCAAAATCACTACAGATGGTGACTGCAGCCATGAAATTAAAAGACGCTTACTCCTTGGAAGAAAAGTTATGACCAACCTAGATAGTATATTCAAAAGCAGAGACATTACTTTGCCGACTAAGGTCTGTCTAGTCAAGGCTATGGTTTTTCCTGTGGTCATGTATGGATGTGAGAGTTGGACTGTGAAGAAGGCTGAGTGCTGAAGAATTGACGCGTTTGAACTGTGGTGTTGGAGAAGACTCTTGAGGGTCCCTTGGACTGCAAGGAGAACCAACCAGTCCATTCTGAAGGAGATCAACCCTGGGATTTCTTTGGAAGGAATGATGCTAAAGCTGAAGCTCCAGTACTGTGGACACCTCATGCGAAGAGTTGACTCATTGGAAAAGACTCTGATGCTGGGAGAGATTGGAGGCAGGAGGAGAAGGGGACGACAGAGGATGAGATGGCTGGATGGCATCACCGACTCGATGGACGTGAGTCTGAGTGAACTCCAGGAGATGGTGATGGACAGGGAGGCCTGGCGTGCTGAAATTCATGGGGTCGCAAAGAGTCGGACACGACTGAGCAACTGAACTGAACTGAACTGATACACGTGTTCCTAGCTCAGGTTCATCCAGGCGCCATGTTCCACCTTGTTTCAGCTCTCATACTGTAAATAAGCATTCTCTGATGGCCTATTCAGTGCCACTTTTCACGTTTTATTCTTTTTTTTTTTCTTGGTGATTCTGTTTAAAATGGCCCTCAAGAGCAGTGCTGATTTGCTCTCTCATGCTCCAAAGCAGAGGAATCCTGTGATATGCCCTGTGCAGAAAACCCTTGTGTTAGAGATACCTGTGAGATAAACTTACTTGGGCACAAATTGTGGGTTCAGCATTAATGAATCAATAATATATGTTAAGTAAGATGTCTTTAGGCAAGGCTATGGTTTTTCCAATGGTCATGTATGGATGTGAGAGTTGGACTGTGAAGAAAGCTGAGCGCCAAAGAATTGATGCTTTTGAACTGTAGTGTTGAAGAAGACTCTTGAGAGTCCCTTGGACTGCAAGGAGATCCAACCAGTCCATTCTAAAGGAGATCAGTCCTGGGTGTTCTTTGGAAGGAATGATGCTAAAGCTGAAACTCCAGTACTCTGGCCACCTCATGTGAAGAGCTGACTCATTGGAAAAGACTTTGATGCTGGGAGGGATTGGGGGCAGGAAGAAAAGTGGACGACAGAGGATGAGATGGCTGGATGGCATCACCGGACGACAGAGGATGAGATGGCTGGATGGCATCACTGACTCGATGGACGTGAGTTTGAGTGAACTCCTTCCGGGAGTTGGTGATGGACAGGGAGGCCTGGCGTGCTGCAATTCATGGGGTCGCAAAGAGTCGGACATGACTGAGCAACTGAACTGAATTGAACTGAAGATATCTTTAGAGCTTCCTTGGTGGCTCCAGTGGTAAAGAATCCTCCTGCAGTGCAGGAGATGTGGGTTTCATCTCTGGGTGAGGAAGATCCCCTGGAGGAGGGAATGGCTACCCACTCTGGTATTCTTGCCTGGAGAATCCCATAGACAGAGGAGCCTGGAGGGCTATAGTCCGTGGGGACACAGAAGAGTCGGATATGACTTAGGGATTATACAACAAGAATAACAACAAATATGTCTTTAAGGGGAAACACACATAAATTAATGTTATGTATTGATCAGTTGACAAGAACGTAGCTCAGAGGCTCAGTCGTGTCTGACTCTTGGTGGCCCCATGGACTTCAGCCCACCAGGCTCCTCCATCCATGGAATTTTCCAGGCAAGAATACTGGAGTGGGTTGCCACTTCCTTCTCCAGGGGATCTTCCTGCCCCAGGGATAGAACCTGGGTCTCCCACATTGCAAGTGGACGCGTTACCATCTAAGCCACCAGGTAGCTTTTTAGCTCAGAGGCTGGCAGGAGTTGAATCCTGTGCTTTCCCCAGGAGCAATAGTTTGGTATTCCCAAATTCACTTTAAAGTTCTTTTGACTATGAGAACAAAACTCACATGGCAAATAAGGAGAATCAATTGTACATGGCTGCATTTTTTCTGGTTTAGCCCAGCCTCCCCTGCACTTAGTGACCAGTCTCTCCTCTGCCCCCTTCACACTGACTGCCCGCTGCTCACTTCCCAAAAGATTCCAGTCATTCTACCTGGAGTGGAGAGACAGAGACAGTCTTGGAGGTCCTCCTCTGGGCCAGAGGAAGTCCCACAGTAAGGAAGGGAAGATGAGGGAGGTAGACAGGCAGCACCAGCTCCCCTGGATAAAACTCTGCCACCACCTGTAAGGTACCAACCACAGAAAAGGCAGGAGACAACCTTCAGGGCTGAACAGTGGAGCCTTTAGAGAAAGGAGATGAGGGCTCCAGCCTTGACTTTGCAACTCATTGCCTACAAGTTATGTGTCCCTTGGGTCTCAGCTTCCCCATCCATGAAATGGGAAGAATGCTACTAACACCATGGGGCTCTTGTGAAGATGAGCTGCACATGAAGAGCTTGGCACATGGCTGGCACACACTAGGCACCCAAGGAAATGGGGACTGTGAAGACTTAGCCCTAGGCATAATGAGATTTTGAAAGCCATCCCGAGGCCCTTGTATTCACACCTCTGAGATTAGGTCAAGGCCTACTTCTCACCACCTCCACGAGGAAATTCACCCTACTCCGGGTCCCTGACACCGCCACCCCAAATCTCAGGCCCGGGCACCCCAGTGTTTGGGCAGCTGCGCAGCTCTGTTACCCAAGCTCGGCTCATAGCAAGAGGCACCAGGTCGCTGGTGGTCCCTGGTAGCCAAGGGTCCGAGTGGGGAGCGAGCTCACCGGAGTCCACTGGCTCAGGCCCAGAGTGTGCTCTGGGCGCCGCTGGAGGTGAAGGCGGGCAGGCCGGGAGGGGCCACTGGTCTCCGACTTTGGTCATGCCTGGCCGGGAGCGCCGGAGGCTCGCAGGCACGAGCCAGAGGTTCCGGGCAAACCTCCGTGTGGCCGCTGGGCCTGACTTAGCAGAGTCGGCGCCCGGGCCCGGGCGGGGCGGGCGGAGGTTCGGGGAGGTTGGGGTGGGGGTTGGCGATGGCATCCCCGCTCCCGGCTCCGGCTGAGGCGGGGCGTCCCGGCTGGCTCGCGGCTCAGCGGCCGCCTTTCCCTGCGCGCCTGCCGGCGGCGGCGGTGGCGGCGTCGGCAGTCCCGGCTCTTGGCACCACGCCTGGCGGCCGGCCCAGGGCGAGGAGTGGCTTCCAGGAAGCGGGCGGAGGAGCGTTCCAGCCGAGTCTCGCCGTCGCCGCAGCCCCGCGCACTCCGAGCCGCCCGGCTCCCGCCTCTCGCGCGCTCCCTTCGAGCCCGCGGCGTCCCCGGCAAGGGCGGAGGGCGCGGGGTCGACGCGAGGGCGGGCGGGCGCCCGGGCGCGCTGTGCACTTGCCGGGCGGTGCAGGTGGCGGCGCGCGCCCTCCGCTTCTGGGCCGGGGCCAGCGCCGCGCTCCGCACGCCCGGAGGGGGCGGGAGAGGCGGGGCGGCCCCCGTCCCAGCCCCATTTAACTTCTCGGCGGCGGCGGCGGCGGCGGCGACGACTGCGGCGCCGCGGGCTGGAGGCCGGCGTCGGGGAAGGTACGGGTCCCGGATCCCGCACGAGGTGTGGACCGGGCCGCTCCCGTCCGCCTTTCCCCAGCGCGCGCCGAGCCCGCGCCGCCCGGCTGCAAGTCCCGGACGCTTCTGCGGCGCCAGGTGGGTGCTCGGAGCTTGGCGCCCGGGGGCGGGAAGGCTCTTCCACCGCGGGTGTGAGGGAGAGCAAGACGGCGCAGTGGGGTTGAGGGGCTCCGAGCGGCAGGGCACGACTCGGTTCCCGGGAACTTCAGGACCCGGGCGCTCGGCGAGGCTCGGAGACCTCTGGCCGGGCAGGCTCCGTGGGTCCCAGTGGTTTAGGGGAGAGACATTCGGGGACGCTTGAGCGTGAGGGAACTCCACCGACTTGGGGAATCTTCGGATTGGGGGCTTTCTAGGTAGAAAACAGGCTGACAGCAGCTAGTGGGCTCGGGCGTCCGAAGCTCCGGCCGCTTGGCAAGCGGGTTGCGAGCGCCTAGAGCGCCAAGGGCTGCGCGACGCGCCCGCCGCGGCCAGTGGGCGTGCGGGACCCGGACGCAGCGGGGGCGCGGGGACCGCCGGGCGGCGGATACTCGGAGGAGGAGTGCGCGCTGGGGACCGCTGGTGCGAGCGAGCGAGGGGGGCGCACAGTCCCAGGGCCCCGCACTGGCCGCCTCCCTTCGGCCCAGAGTCGCCGCCTCAGGTCGGAAACAGCAGCACATTTGCGGATCGCATTAGGCCAGGCCCTTAATGCTTTCTCCAGATGGAGAGAAGCCACCGACCCGCCCCCGGACACCAGCTCGCCAAGGCGCCCGCGAGGCGAAGCGAGAGGCGAGGGTGACCTCGGCTTTTTGGCTTTTCCAGGCTTGACCCATCCTGATTTCCCTGCAAACCGTCAGGAGGACTCTGAGGAAAGCCCCCGCTGCCCTCCAGCCTCCCGCTGGCTTGCCCTCACCTATTGTGCTCGTGGGCTTCTCCAAGGCTGTACCCTCTGTACCCCTCCTCACTCAGCTCGCTGGCTGCAGGGCGGGGGCTCCGAGGACGATGAACGGTGTCTTCTGGTGGGGAACTAGCAGAAGACCCGCATGCCAGTCCTAGAATGGTCACTGTCTTGCGGTGTGATCTTAGGCAGGCTCCTTCCCGTCTCTGGGTTGGCTTAGTAGGGCTTACACTTATTTGTGCCTGAAGTAGCAGAAGCTGGCAGGTGCCCTAACCCTTGGCTCCACGCTGGCTTCCCTGAGTCGGATGCCAACAGCCACACCCTGCTGCTGACAAATGGGCTGGGAAGTGGTTGGTGCAGAGATGGCTTGGCTTTTGGAGGGCTGGAGGTATGGGCTGCACCGTGCAATCGGGTCTAGCTGCCCTCCGGACTTTGATATGAACTCCTCCTAAAGAGAGTCCCAGACAGCCTGTACTCTACAGTAGGTAGCTCCATCCAGGGCCAACACAAAGCTTTCCAAGACAGTATGTGGGGCTCAGGGTTACTCCCTCTGTTGATCTGGTAAGTCATGAGTGTTGCCACTGCTGGGTCTGGAGCTGAATGGAAACCAAATCTTTTCTCCTCTCTAGGCTACAAGTGAGACACCCCTGGGGAGACCCGACCCCATGGCTTCCCAGAAGAGCCCCTGGTGGCTGCTAATGTGGCTGGTCTTCATGCACTCTGCCCTCCTGCAGGTAATAAGATGGGGAAGAGGAATGGTGGGCATCCCTCAGTTTACTTAGGAGTATTATTCTAAATCACCTAAGTTGTAGTGTGGCTGATGTTAATCGTGTACCAAAGAGAATCTAATTTTGTTTCTTACCTCCAGCAAATGGTATTTCTTGTTGCCTTAGCTGTAAGAATAATCCAATCCCTTGGGTCCTCTCTGAGTCCTAATACCACAGTGGATACTATATACAAGGGGTGACTTGGGGCTGCAATGGATCCTGTCTGTTTCAGTCTGGAATGGCTGTCTGCATGTGCCCTGGAGAGGCATACGGCTGCTGGAGGCCAGGCCGTGATGAATGGGCAGAGCCCAGGTTCTGGCCTTAGTTCAGCCACTAAATAAGTATTCTGTGTGTATGTCCATCAACACATACTGTTTTGTAGTTCTTTTCACTCTTTCTTTCTCCCTGTCTTCCCTTTTTTCCCTTTCCCTCCCTCTTCCTTTCTTTATACACACAAATACTCTAATAACTGAGTCACCTGAGTCACAGCACATAGCCTGAGACCCCTGGCAGCACTGGTGGCTGCACCCTTTCAGCTTCCACTGGCACAACACTGCTTTTCTAAAATAAAGTCTGTAGTGGGCTGGCAGCAGGTCCCAGCCCCGGAAGGCCTCTGCCTACTTGGGCTGTGCATAGTCTCAGCTATAGCATCTCTTGGTGCTGGTTACAAAGTGGAATACTTCTTGAGAGGCAAGGTCAGGAGCTGGGATACTGCCTCTTCCAGAAACCAGCCAAGTCTCCCTGTGCAGAGCTGGACCAGGGTGGTGGAGACTGGTTTTCCTCCTCGTCCTCCCAAATGTGCTTTAGAATGGCTGTCTTGCCTGCTCCACTGGCCACGAAGATGACAGCACTAGCTGTGTTCAGCAGGGAAGTGTGAGGGTCCCGCGCTGCTGAGGTGGCTGGGGGAATTGCCAATGGGGGTGACTCCTGATCATGCAGGAGATTGGGGTCTGGGAAGGGTGAACAGGGGGCTGCCATCGGGATCTACACCCAGAATCAACAGATTGAAAACCAGAATGAAATCCCTTAGGAAGGCCAGTCTCAGCTTCTTGGCGCAGTTCTCAGCCGCTGCCTCCACAGGCAGCTTGGGGTCAGTGGTGATCACTTGGCTGGTGGGGCTGGGCTGCACGGCAAGCAGGTGGGTCCTGTAGAGGCCATCTGGGTTTTTGGATTGCTGGAGGGGAAGGGCACGAGGTGCTCATTGGAGAAGCCCAGTGTCTGGTGAGGAGGCTGGTGCACCTGGTGGGTGGGGCAGCAGTGGCCCATGGCTCACAGTCCCCGCACCCAGATGAGGATGCCAGCAACAGGCCAAGTGCAAAGCTGCCCACTGTACTACTGATTGTGCCAGCAACTGGCCCAGCCCAGCTCCTGCAGGCTCCGGAAGATGGAGTGGAGGCCACCAGTATGCCTGCCCTATGCAGCCTGTCTTTAGTCTCTCGTCTTTCCCACCAGTCTGGAGGGGGACTGCTCTAGCACTGTATCATCATATACTTTCTGGGCAGACGCCAACCAAGGAAGGAAGCTTGCCTTGCCTGAGAGGCAATTGGGAATAGCTGAGACTGTGGCACAGTTGATGGTACCTTCTCCATCTCTTAAGGGCAGCCTCTACTCAATTCCAGCCATCATTGCCAAATGAGAGTGCAAACTCAGGGTTGCTGGATCATATTGTTGCTCAAGATAGCTGGTTATCCAGACCTCCTATGTGATCTCCCAGTTTTTAAAGGGTTGCAAGCCAGACAAATATATTTGTAGACTGGATTCAGCCAAGCAGTTTGTTGATGATTTAGGCGCTAACTTGTGTCCGACTCTTTGCGACCCCATGGACTGTAGCGCGTCAGGCTCCTCTATTCATGGGATTTCTCAGGCAAGAATACTGGAGTGGGCTGTCATTCCCTTTTCCAGGGGATCGTCCCAGCCCAGGCATTGAACTCGGGCAGTCTGCTGCACTGCGTGTGGATTGTATGTGGATTCTTTACTGACTGAGCCACCAGGGAAGGTGCAGAGCAAGATTTCCTGGCTATCCAGTGGTTGGGGCTTCACCTTCCAATGCAGGGGGTGTGGGTCTGATCTCTGGTAGGGGAGCTAGGATCCCACATGCCCTGTGACTGAAAGACCAAAACATAAAACAGAAGCAGTTTTGTAACAGATTCAATGATGACTTTAAAAATGGTCCACATCAATTAAACCTTTAAAAAATAATAAAGTGCAGAGCACATCTAAGTATTTTGTCCTGAGAGCTGCTTTGAACCCATACTGCACCCTGTGTGAATTAGAACATGCTGGTCCATTCAGTATCTAGTGTGAATTGGAACAAGGAAGCCCCTCCCTGATCATGTAACTTGTCATCACATGGCTTAGTGGCCTCTGTACTCTCAGGGTCTGGCAAAGGCCCTGACGCTTAATAAGGCTCTAACATCTCTTAGATGGGCTTGTGCACATAAATAAAGAGATACACCCTGAGAGAGATTAATCAGACCTCTCTGCTTCGCATTTTACTCTCAGACTTAGTGTTTCTAAGGCCCCTTTCAGCTCCAGTGTCCCATGATTTCTGTGACTCATACAGAACTGGTTAGTGAGGTACAGCTTCTCCCCCATTATTCACGTTATTGATGCTACCCCATCCACATTTTAATAGATTGCTTTTATTAGGACAGATGTAAATCTTTTCAGGGTAACCTTAGGATTTCTGTGGTCAGCGAGGTGTAGGGTTGGGGCATGGTGGGTGGAGACTTTCTTTTCTATCTCATCAGATCTGAAACAGAGATTTGTTCCTGGTCAAATGGGGCTGAGGCTTCACGGCACGCGGTTTCGTTTTGTTTTCTTCCACCCTATAAAATTAAAATGAGCTTTGAGGCAGTCTGTTGACCTTTGGCCAAGGGCAGTGTCTCCCCAGCTTGAATCACTCACTGACCTCTTGTGGATTTTTCCATATCTGTGTGGCTTGGCAGTGTTGATTCCCTGTGTGGGGCAGTGTGGGCACAGGAGGTTGTAAGTGGAGATTTTCAGGCTAGTTGTCTTTATCATTTGCAGCATTGGCTGTTGGAATCCCAGCTGCACCACTTCAAGGCCTGTCATACAAACATCTCTGCATCTCAGTGTCCACATTTGTAGAGAGGGGGTGCCTACCTCACAGACTTTTCTGGAGGAGTCAATCCATTGTGAACGGGAAAAAAAAGCTGTCTGGCATGACTTCCCAGGTGGCTCAAAGGTAAAGAATCCACCTGCCAATATAGGATATGTGGGTCTGATCCCTGGGTGAGGAAGATCTCCTGGAGAAGGAGATGGCAACCCACTCCAGTATTCTTGCCTGGAGAATCCCATGGACAGAGAAGCCTGGCGGACTACAGTCCATTGGGTCACAAAGAATCAGACACGACTGACTGAGTGACTAAACAGCAACATGTAGTAAAGGCCCTTGATATATTAACCTTTTAAAACAAATGTTGTTGTCGTTCTGTTGCTGAGTCGTGTCTGACTCTGTGACCCCATGAAGTGCAGCATGCTAGGCTTCCCTGCCCTTCACTGTCTCCCAGAGTTTGCTCAAACTTGTGTCCATCGAGTCGGTGATGCCATCCAACCATCTCATCCTCTGTTGTCCCCTTCTCCTCCTGCCCTCAATCTTTCCCAGCATCAGGGTCTTTTCCAATGAGTTGGCTCTTCGCCTCGGGTGACCAAAGTATTGGAGCTTCAGCTTCAGCATTAGTCCTTCCAGTGGATATTCAGGGTTGATTTCCTTTAGGATTGACTGATTTGATGTCCTTCAAACAAGCTAAGTGTCTGTAATTTCTGCTGGGGAACTGTAGGGGGCACCCAAGAGGCATCAGCTGAGAAGGGAGAATGCTGCAGAGGCTGGGAGGTGGGACTTGATCTTCTCAGGGAAGGTTCTCTGCAGCTGTGGGTGGTCCCATCACAGGGCCTGGGTGAATGTTACAGTGAAGGCTAGATCAGTTTCTGCTCCTGAGGGTTGGATACTTGGTTATCTCCTTAGTGTCAGCCTGGATTTGTTTCAAAGCTGCCCCTCCTCTGAGGATTTGGTTGTTTGGGGGACCCTTGGCGTTGTCTTAAAAAAAAAAAATTGGGGGAGGGGCCCACACCACATGGCACGTAGAATCTTAGTTCCTTCACCAGGGATTGAACCCATGCCGCCTGCATTGGAAGCACAGAGTCTTAATTAATTGCTGGACAGCCAGGGAAGTCCTCTTGGGGTCGTCTTTAGTCTCTCTCAGATGGTAAAAGCATCTGCCTACAATGTGGGGGACCTGGGTTCGATCCCTAGGTTGGGAAGATCCCCTGGAGAAGGAAATGGCAACCCGCTCCAGTACTCTTGCCTGGAAAATCCCATGGACGGAGGAGCCTGGTAGGCTACAGTCCATGGGGTGGCAAAGAGTCGGCAGACACAACTGAGCGGCTTCGATTTCACTTTTCCTTATAAGTGCTGCCACCACCATGCTGAAACTGAAGCTCCAGTGCTTTGGCCACTTGATGTGAACAGCTGACTCACTGGAAAAGACCCCGATGCTAGGAAAGACTGAGGGCAGGAAGAGAAGGGTACAACAGAGGACGAGATGGTTGGATGGCATCACAGACTCAAAAGACATGAATCTGAGCAAATTCCAGGAGATAGTGAAGGACAGGGAAGCCTGGCGTGCTGCAGCTTATGGGGAAGCAAAGAATCAGACATGACTGAGCGACTGAACAGAACTGAATGAATCATTCTGGGTTTTTCTTTCTTGGCTGCATTGGGTCTTTGCTGCATGTGGGCTTTGCTGCAGTTGGCTGATGGAGAGTTAACAGCCCTGTGAGACTGAGATGCAAGGAGGAAGGGATGTGCCAATTCACTTAATAAAAACTAGGTTATCTTTATTGAATCAGCTAAAACTGAAGCCTTTATAATCACTGACCACAATAATCATGATAGATTGCAGAGCAAGCCATGAGGTCTGCAGCCTCGTGTTTTCCTAACTCGCTCTTGACCATTTCTGGAGGAGCTCGCTGTTCCCTTCAGTCAGGCAGCTGGAGAGGCCTCCCCTCTTCCTGTCATGCCCTGGCCCTGGATGCTTCCTGTTGCTCTGGGCCTTCTCCTCAGGGACCCAGATCTTCCCTGAGAAGACAGCTGCTGCTGTTCCAACCCTCTTCCAGCCTTCTTCATTGAGAAGTCTCAGCTCAGGCAGATATAAACACAAAGCCAGTCACGGGCTCCAGCTATGCTTGGCCAAATCCAATCTGTTTCCATGCCTCCGTGCACTCTTGGGCAAATTCACTTGCATTTATTTATTTATTTTTATTTATTTATTTTTAGATTTTTGGCTGTGCTGGGTCTCCGTTGCTGTACACAGGCTTTCTCTAGTTGTGGCGAGTGGGGGCTACTGTCTAGTTGTGGTGTGCGGGCTTCTCATTGCAGTGGCTTCTCTTGTGGAGTGCAGGCTTTCGGGTCCACGGGCTTCAGTTGTTGCTGCTCCCAGGCTCTAGAGAATAGGCTCAGTAGTTGTGGCACACGGATTTAGTTGCTCTACAGCATGTGGGATCTTCCTGGACTGGGGATCGAACCTGTGTCCCCGGCATTGGCAGGTGGATTCTCAACCACTGGATCACCAGAGAACCCTGCATTTATTAAACGTCCAGTCTGATTTAAAATTTCAATTCCCCACTTGATTTAAATCTCATCTCCCTTCTGTTTAGTCTAGCTTTAACACAGGGCTCCAGGTAACTGAAGTGGGGTTGTACTGAGATCCATTCTCCTCTCACCTCAACCAGTGGTGAGGACTGGTTTGGAGATCTTTCTTCCTTTTAGTTATTTTGGATCCAGCTCTCCTGAAGCTGGAAGCAAGGAGAGGGGATGGGGAGAAGGGCAAACAGCTCTTAACTTAACTGGATGCCACTGTGTGGTCCTTGTCATCATCTGTCCAGCTCTCATTGACTCTCTGCACCCCCTGGATGGCACGTGTGAGTTCTTCAAAGGGTTCTGCAGTGCCTGCCTTTTCTGAAGCAGGAGGCCCAGCTCCGGCTTGTCTCATACTGCTGGAATCCTCTTCCAGGCAGCCCAGTTGAGTGGATGCTGACAGAATGGTTTGAATCCAGATCCTTTGGTGTTGACCACTTGATCCATGGGCTTCCCTGGTGGTTCAGTGGTAAAGTATCTGCCTGCCAATGCAGGAGACACAGGAGACTCAGAGTTGATCACTGGATTGGGAAGATCCTCTCAAGAATGAAATGGGAACCCATTCCAGTATTCTTGTCTGGAGAATTCCATGACAGAAGTGCCTGGAGGGCTACAGTGTTCACATCCATGCTGTGCAGATGGTGGGGGTAGAGGCTGCTCCCGCACTGCCTCCTCCCTATCTGGACAGCTCCCTTCAGTTCTCCAGTCTGTCTCTGCCAGGACAGATCAGTGGATCCAGTCTAAGCTGATGCCCACCTGGAGAGTGGATTGACAGTCCCTCCTTGCAGGGATCCCCGATTCTATGAGTGATTCTTTTTTTTTCCTTCAGTGCATCTCAGTTCTCTGTCTTAGAGGGGGAGGAGTGGGGTGTTGGCTGGTGATCCTTCTTAAGGAACTCTAAGGGTGAGATCCACCTTATGTTGGTAGTTCTCTTTATTTTTTCTTACACTTTTTTTAAAGTTTTTTTTTTGATGTGGACCATTTTTTAAAAAGTCTTTATTGAATTTTTTTATAATATTGCTTCTGTTTTGGTTTTTTGGCCACAAGGCATGTGGGCCGTTAGCTTCCTGATGAGGGACTGACCCTGCACCCCCTGCAGTGGAAGGCAAATCTTAACCACTGGACCCCCAGGGAAAGCCTGGTAGTTCCCTTTAGGATATGGATACTTAGATCCTCTTTGTCGTCTGCTCTGCCTCCTAAATTCCAGTGTTTTGGCATTGAGAAAGGTCCCTGTGACTATTTTGATAGATACCAATTTTAATTGATAGAACCAATTTTAATCGGTTCTAGTCCTAGGGCTGGGGCTTCCCTGGTGCTGCAGTGGTAAAGAATCTGCCTGCCAATGCAAGAGACACAGGTTCGATCCCTGGGTGGTCGGGAAGATCCCCTGGAGGAGGGCATGGCAACCCACTCCAGTATTCTTGCCTGGAGAATTCCATGGACAGAGGAGCCTTGCGAGCTACAGCCCACAGGGTCGCAAAGAGTCAGACACGACTTGGCAACTAAACAACAGCAACAAAAAGTGAACATTTTTGATCACTTATTTGAATGCATGGGTTTCTGATTCTTTGCAACCGTATGGACTATAGCCCACCAGGCTCCTTTGTCCATGGGATTTCCCAGGCAAGAATACTGGAGTGGGTTGCTATTTCCTCCTCCAGGCGATATTCCTGACCCGAGGACTGAACCAGCGTCTCCTGCACTGGCAGGAGGATTCTTTACCATCTGAGCCATCATCTTGTTTCTGACTGTTTCTAAAAGCTACTTAGTTTCAGAGTTCTGCTGTTCGCCCTGTTCTCTGTCTGTCCACATGCTCTCCCCGGGCAGCCTCAATCACTGCTGGTTTTTCTCTCCAGAGGCTCCTGCCTGGGGTTATCAGCTGAGCAGCCAGGTCTCATAGTGATTCAGGCTTTCAAAGATAGGCTTTTAATATTCTCTTCAAATAGGATTACATCTACATTGAAAAGATAAAAAATGTGTATTTTTACATCAACTGTTAAATGTAAACATTGGAAATAAAACACAATTTTGATAACTTCCCTCCCCCTCCTCTCCCTTCCTCCTTTTCTCTCTTTCTCCCTTCCTTTCTCTCTCTTTCTTCCTCTTTCTCTTGTTCTCTCTTTTCCTTCCTTCCTCCTTTCCTCCATCCCTCCCTCCCTCTCTCGTTTTTTTTCTCTCTCTCCCTTTCTTTCTTCCTCCCTCCCTCCTTCTCGCTCTCTCTTTCTTCCTTTCTTCTTGGTGACCTCACTAAAATGGAAGAGGCCCAGTATCTCTGAGAGATTTCCGCCTGCCTCTTCCATGAGCTGCAGATTAATATATCCATGGACTGCTGCATGCTTCCACCAGGATATCCCTTGGAGGCCTCAGCTCTTCCTAAACAGAAGTCCTCCCCACCCACCCAGCTCTGTCTCAGTGCCCGGATTCTCCACGTTCTGCTCATTTGACCCAGACTCCTGCGATCTCTCTGGAGACCCTCTTCTCTGTTGCCCCTGCCCCGTACCCCTCAACTTCCCTTTTTCCATCTCAGAAATCGTTCTTCATTCGGTTTTGTCCTCTTGGTTTCTACTGACACTAAATTTGAAGAGTAAGATATTTGACAGCATGGAGTATGAAGTAAGGATGAACAAAGTTACTCTGTGGCTACACTAGCGAGGACCTTGCCGAGCATGCTAAATAAATAAATGATAAAGAGGGCTTGGCTCAATGGGCAGTACAGAAGCCTTGGGCGTTGATCAGGAGGTGATGGGAAAGACGCTATTAAAACTCCTTTGGAGAGACTTCCCTGCTGGTCCAGTGGCTAAGACTCCACACTCCCAATGCAGGGGGTCCAGATTCAACCCCTGGTTGGGGAACTGGATCTCCCATACCACCACGAAGAGTTCGCATGCTGCAACTAAATATCCCAGATCCCGAGTGCTGCAAATAAGACCCGGCACAGCCAAAGAACTAAATAAATAAATATTTAAAAAATTTTAGAATGATTCCATTGGACCACTAGGAGCACATTCAAGTCAGAGATGCTTGGTACATTGTTGGTACCAGTGCAGGTTGGTAATGATGAGAACTTTAACTGTTCCCAAGAGTACATGGGGTGGGAGATGGGAGTTAAGTGGGGAGAGGGGTCAGGGAGTTAGTCATTGACCAGAGGATGTGATTCTGGGCACCATTTCAGAGCCTGAAGGGATAGATCTTGAGTAGTGATTATGTGGGATTGATAGAGAACAAAGGAAGTATGGAAGATTCCTTTAGGTTTTGAGCTTGCTTTAGGAACACAGAGGGGTGAAAATTTCGCCCCAATCTCGGGAAATTGTCAGTTCTGTTTGAAGGAGTCATTCTGGGGCAAGCTGTAAATTGCAAAAGGTGAGGCACTGAATGAAGAAAATAGGTAATACTCTTTGAGAAGGGAACAGGGTCATTGGAGAGGTTTTAAGGAGCAAAGTGAATACTTCAGTGCATATGCATTCCAAAGGGCAGCCGTCAGGAGAAAGGGAGGGATTAAGGATCCAAGAGGAAAAAACCAATTATATGCAACAGTTTCATAACAGGAAAAAAAGAAAAAACAACCAGGCAGTGTTTCCCCTCCACATTGCTAATGGGTCTTAAAGCAGCAAAGCTAACATCTTATGGAAACCACATTTCAAGGTCTATGATTGTGATTGCTCTCAGTTTATTTTTACAAAGATGCTAATTTCCATAAATAGCATGGAAGCATAAAGCAATTTCCTCTCCAAGTATTTTATGCAATTACTTTCTGGAATTTGTCAGCACTGAACAGCTCCAGCCAATGTATGCTATAAATTATTGTGGTCAAATACTCAGAAATGCATTTGTTTGTTCCCTAAGCTTTCAGTTATAAATATAATAACATGTTATGTTGAAAAAAATTTTTTTAAAAAGGAAGAATAAGTATTTTATTAATAAAAACTCATTGTTAGTATTAAAGGACTCTGAATTCCCTTCACTCTCTCTTTTGAAATTTCCATTTTTTTCTTCTGATTTAAAAGCACTCAACATACTCATAAAAAAATGTGGAAAATACAGGAAAGGACAAAGATAAATAGAATCACCTTTCATTCTGACAGCTGTTGGGATTTTGTTGTATATATTTCCAATATTCTTAGTAGTAGCATATATATGTATCTTTTAAAAAGTGATTACACTGTATTTGGATAACTTTGTAAAGATTTAACAATATAAGGCATATTTCTATCTATTAGATATTTTTATATTTATTATCACATTATAATATTTAATGTCTTCATAATATTGCATCACTTGGTGTGCTATATTTTATTAACTGATTCTTTACTGCTGAACATTTAAGTTCATTAGTTTTTTTGAAGTTGCAAATAATGCTGCTATGAAAATATGTTTGCAGATCCTCTTTGCTCATATTTGTGATTATTTTCTTTGAATACATTTCTAGGAAAATGTATTTGTTGAAGCAAAATCTTGGGGTCAAAAACCTGGTGCAGTTGTAAGACCTTTGATTTATGCTATCAAATTGCTTTTCATGGAACTTCCCTGGTGGTTCAGTGGCTAAGACTGTAAGCTCCCAATACAGGGGCCCATGTTTGATCCCTGGTCAGGGAAATAGATCCCAAATGCCACAACTAAATATACCACGTGTCACAATGAAGACTACAGATAACTTGTGTCAGTCACAACTAAGACTCAGCACAGCCAAATGAATAAATAATTTTTTTAAATTGCCTTTCAGAAAGGATCTATAAAAATGTCATCTTACTTCGCAGTAGTTGGCAGTATAACATTTAAGGAAATCTTAGTAGTGAGAGATTCTTAAAAATACTTTAGGGCCATTTGTATTACTGCTTTTGTGTATGGTCTCTTTGGGGCATTAGAAATAGAATAAAAGATTTTATTTTCATATTTTTGCCCATTTTTCAACTAAGAATTTCTCATTAACCTGTGTGTGCCTTTTATAGATAAAGAATATTAGTCTTTTGTACCTAATATATTGCAAATGATTTCTCTGTTGTATCATTAATATTTTCATTTTATTTATGTTTTTTTGATGAACTGACATTTAAAATTTTCAAGTTACCTACTCTAGAAGTCTCTTTCTCTTTTTAAAGTATTTATTTATTTATTTCGCTGCGTTGAGACAGCTGTGGCACACAGATTCTTCCTTGCTGCTCATTGCCTCAAGTCATGTGGGGTCTTAGTTCCCCGACCAGGGATCAAACCTGTGTCCCTTGCATTGCAAGGCCAATTCTTAACCACTGGACCACCAGGGAAGTCCCAGGGGGTTTCTTGAGAATCTCACAACTGTTGAATTTTGAAAATAAAAGGAAGATGTGACTCTAGAGAGAAGGAAAGAGCATCTTTAATTAGAGAAGGAGTCAGGCAACAATGTGGTATGGAAGCTGTTGACTAGTCTGGTTCATTCCCTGTCTCACACCTCATGTCCTTCTGCTGTTCTTCAGCAAACAGTCAATCCTAGGACAGAAATAAGTGAATGCAGTGCAGTAAGCAACTGGGGACAGGCTTTGGGTACAGAATGAGTACTCTCGGAGATGAACTAGAAAACACACATGATTAAAAATAAATGGTAACAAAGGACACCTAACAAGTGTGCAGTTACTGTTTCTCAATAAGAACAGAAAAAATTCAACAACACAGTCAAATAAAACTTTTCTCACTCTTTTTCTTCAGGTCTTTGTAAATCTTGGTGCTGCAGTTTTTGGCACTGATTAGAGTATTAGGGAAGAGAACTTGGGGCCAGTCTGATTTTTAACCCTTGTTTGTGTCTCACTTTTCTGCCATGATACGTACATGATTTCTTCCTTATCCTGAAGTCCATATTTTCATCTGGACATAATGTAGATAATTTTTAACCTTCATAAGCATGTACATGTGTTTCCAGAAAAGTTTTTTTATTTTAGTGTGCTGTTCAAATCTGTAATGTTTTTATTTTTGCCATTTTTTTGCTAAACTCACTTCTTCTGTCATCTTAAAATGTTTACTTGTATTTATTTTTTAAAATTGGAGTATAATTGCTTTACAATGTTGTGATAGAAAAAAATGTTTTTTTTTTAAACTCTTGTATTACTTCTTGAACTTTTTAAAAGCAAGATCAGATTCTTTATAATTTATTTGGAGTAATTTATCTAGTGAGACATTTTCATTGATTGCATTTTTCTTGTATTTGTTTCTATTTTTTAAACTTTGTATGCATGAATCTTGTGAGGGTTCTGCTCCAACAGGGATTCTCTTTTAATGAGCCTCTGTCCCACATAGTCTGTCATCTTTCTCAGCAGACTAGCAGGCTAAGAAGAGCATGTTCTTCTCTTGGTGATGAAAGAGACACATGAAAGCAAGGCCAAGACTACAAGCGTTTTCCTTATGCATTCTGTTTATGTCATTTCTGTAAAATCCCACTGGCCAAAGCAACTCATGTAGAAGACCGTCAGAGGGAAGGACAGAGCAGGTTATATGGCCAAGCCCAAAATTATTGGAGTGGGCTAGATAAAGAAGATTGGTGTATATATACACTATGGAATACAATGGAATATTACTCAGCCACAAGAAGGATGACGTAATGCCATTTTGAGAGATGTGGATGGACCTAGAGAGTTTCATACAGAGTGAAGTAGGTCAGAAAGAGAAAAACAAATATTGTATAATACTGCTTATATGTGAAATCTAGAAAAATGGTACAGATTAACTTATTTGCAAAGCATAAATAGAGACACAGACATAGAGAACACACAGATGGGGAACACACAGAGAGAGCATCGAGACTGTATGGGCACCAGAAGGGGAGCTGGGGGAGGGATGAATGGGGAGGTTGGGATTGACATATATACACTACTACGTATAAGGTGAGGTGAGGTGAGGTCGCTCAGTCGTGTCCGACTCTGCAACCCCATGGACTGTAGCCCACCAGGCTCCTCTGTCCATGGGATTCTCCAGGCAAGAATACTGGAGTGGGTTGCCGTTTCCTTCTCCAGGGGATCTTCCTGACCCAGGAATCAAACCTGGGTCTCCTGCATTGCCGGCAGACGCTTTACTGTCTGGGCCACCAGGGAAGCCCCTAAACAAACTCATTCTCACTTCCAAAAGGCACCATAGATAACTAATGAGAACCTACTGTATACCACTGGAAACTCTATTTAATGCTCTGTGGTGACCTAAACGGAAAAGAAATCCGAAAAAGAGGGGATATGTACATACGTATAGCTGATTCACTTTGCTGTGCAGCAGGAACAACATTGTAAAACAACTATACTCCAATAAAAATTAATTTAGAAAGATAAAAAACAAAGCTACCTAAATTATAAGCCTCCCCCCAAAAAATCCCAACAAAATTATTGGAGTGGGCAAGTATGCTCCTCCCTTAGAGATTGTCTGTATGTGTGGAATGAGGGGTGGGAGTGAATATTTTTGAATAATCTATTCTATTCTGGCAAAGCCAGGTTTTGCCTTGAGGTAATATAGTACCAGAGAGCAAGCTTCAGTAGCTACACTGACACCACCGTCACAAACTAATATTCCTGAATTGGGAAGAGTTTCAGTAATGAGGAGCTGTGGCCAGGGCTCACCTCATGACATGAAGCTAGTGGCTTTCTGTCATGAGGTGGGTGTGCCTATTAGAGTGGGAGGTTATGACACCTTCCTTCCTGTCTTGTCACTGTTGCTCAGTGGCTAAGTTGTGTCTGGCTTCTTGAGCCCCGTGGACCACAGCACACCAGGCTCCTCTGTCCTCCACTATCTCCTGGAGTTTGCTCAAATTCGTGTCCATTGAGTTGGTGATGCTATCTAACCATTCCATGCTCCGTTGCCCCCTTCTCCTGCCTTCAGTCTTCCCTAGCATCAGGGTCTTCTCCAGTGAGTCAGCTCTTTGCATCAGGTGGCCAAAGTATTGGAGCTTCAGCATCAATCCTTCCAATGAATACTCAGGACTGATTTCCTTTAAGGTTGACTAGTTTGATCTCCTTGCAGTCCAAGGGACTGTCAAGAGTCTTCTTCAGCACCACATTTCAAAAGCATCAGTTCTTCAGTGCTCAGCCTTCTCTGTCTCACTCATCATTTTAACTCTAGCCCTAGACTTTAGTCTGTAGCAAGTAGAAATTTAAAAATTGATTCCTCTTAATCCCCTAGTTCAGTGTTGCTTCAGCTTTTTAATTGTAGCCCACAGGAGGAAGTACATTTTATTTTAAAAACTTTTTATTTTTGAAAGATTTTTAAAAATTGGAAGATAGTTGCTTTACAGTGTTGTGTTGATTTCTGCTGTACAGCAAAGTGAATCAGCCATATGTATACATATATCTCCTCTTTTTTTGAATTTCCTTCCCATTTAGGTCACCACAGAGCACTGAGTAGAGTTCCGTTTTCTATACAGTGGTTCTCATTAGTTATCTATTTTATACATGGTAGTGTATCTGTGTTGGAGAAGGCAATGGCACCCCACTCCAGTACTCTTGCCTGGAAAATCCCATGGACAGAGGAGCCTGGTAGGCTGCAGTCCATGGGGTCACTAGGAGTCAGACACGACTGAGTTACTTCACTTTCACTTTTCACTTTCATGCATTGGAGAAGGAAATGGCAACCCACTCCAGTGTTCTTGCCTGGAGAGTCCCAGGGATGGGGGAGCCTGGTGGGCTGCCGTCTCTGGGATCGCACAGAGTCAGACACGACTGAAGCAACTTAGCAGCAGCAGCAGCAGTGTATCTGTCAGTCCCAGTCTCCCACTCCATCCCACCTCCTCTTCCTCCTTGGTGTCCATACATTTGTTCTCTATGTCTGTCAAAGTGCCTTTAACATCATGACTCACGTCATGTATATAACTATGCATTCATATTTCTGGAACAAAAGTTTCAGAAAACAATGCTAATTCTTTCCACGAGTGGTTCACTATGGTATTTGTCTTTTTTATCCATTCCATTCCAAGTGATTCTATGAAAAAATGGCTGGCTAAGACCCAATGAATTTCATCGCCCATTAATGGGCCGTGTTTACAGTTTGAAAAAAACAAACAGTGCCTTAGTTCACAGCCCCCATTCTAGGGTTACTTTTGTGCATGTTGATCTCCTCGTCTGATATTTGGCTGGAAGGAGGGGGTTGAAAAATGAGGCACCTAGCACAGCTTTTAAATTCTGGTTGGCCGTCACCTAGTGTAGCCTGCTTTCCTGGGGTGCTGTGTCCCCTCACTGAACCAATTATTGCCAGTGGTTTCCATTTAAAGCTACAGTTTCCAACACAAGTGGTTATTAAGGTTCTTCCGAGCTATCTAGATGATCATATTCTTCTCCTTCTCTGACCTTCTACCATGATGAATCATATTAATAGGTTTTCTAATACTGAATCCTCCTTGTGTTCCCGGCATTAACTGTACTTGGCCATGACATACTGCCTTTTTAATATTCAGCTGGATTTGGTTTGCAAATATTTTGTTGAAAAGTACTACATCTGTGTTCATAAGTAATGTTGGTTGGTGCTATATTTCCCAGGTTTTTAATATCAAAATTTTTGTTAACTTTGTAAAATGGATTGGAACATTTTCCATCATTTTTCCCTTTTCTGGAACAGTTTATATAGCACAGGAATAACCTATTCTTGGAAGGTTTGAAAGCAAAATAAATGGTAGTTTTACCTTGATAGTAATTGGGACCCAAGACCTTTTCGGGGAAGTAGTTCTTTGACAACTTTTTAAACATTTTTCTGTGATTATTGGATTATTCAGGTTTTCTCCTGCTTCTTTAATCAATTTTGGTAATTAACCTTTTTCTAGAAGTCTTCCATATAAACAAATTGAAAAACTTTTTGGACTTCCCTGATGGTCTAGGGGCTAAGACTGTGCTTCCATTGAAGGGGGCTTGGGATCAATCCCTGGTCAGGGAACTAGGTCCTTCATGCCACAGCTAAAATTTTGCATGCTGCAACTAAAAATCCTGCGTGCTGCAAACTAAGACCTAGCACAGCCAAATAAATAAATAAATACATATATATATATTTTAAGTTAGAAATTTTATAGGACAGAGGAAAAGGAAGTATTATGTCATTTTCAAACAAATTTGTAAATTATTTTGCTTTAATTTCTGATCTTTTCTTCCCCCAAGAGTATGCAGCCTGTAAAGTTTTAAGTTTTTAAATGCCCAGTTTCGAAGTGCTCCATTTTATGAATGTGGCAAGCATATTTAACAATTCATTTTTTCTAAACTTCTGTGAATACTGGACAGTGAATTTTATTCTCTGCATTAAGTAGTGTTGTTCTCCTGTATCCCTTTTCTTTCTTGATCGGTTCTTTCTGTCTCCTCACTCTCCACACTAATTCCTGTTTAGTTCTAGAGGGGAATGGTCTGTATCTTTATTTTTTTCCCCTTTGCTTTTACTGATCTTTGTCTTCAGGAACTCACCAATTTCTTGTCTAGCTGTTTTTGTTCACAGAGCTCATTCTTTCCTGAAGAGGAATAATGGGTCCAGGTGTCGGCTGAGATTGAAACCTGCTTTCCTATTTTCTGATCTTGCCTCTTGGTTGCTTTTTAGTTTATTAGGATAAATAATGAAATCTTCAACATGTTTATTCACAAGTATTTTTCTTAATTACCAAGTTGTGCCTGTTCATACTCCCACTCCTGACTTAGAAGGCCCTTCTCACTGTGTGTGTGTGTGTGTGTGTGTGTGTGTGTGTGTGTTCGTCTGACTCTTTGCAACCCCATGGACTGTAGCCCACCAGGCTCCTCTCTCCATGGGATTTCCCAGGGAAGACTAATGGAATGGATTGTCATTCCCTTCTCCAGGGGATCTTCCCCCTTCAGGGATCGAACCTAAGTCTCCTACACTGCAGGTGGATAATCTTTAATACCTGAGCTACCAAAGAAGCCCCCTCACTGTATAGCCATCAGCATTTGATATTCCTAAACAATGTTGTCAGTTTAGTAGCAGTCCAGACATTTTAAACTCTGTCACCATTAACATATATACACTGCTGCTGCTAAGTTGCGTCAGTTGTGTCCGACTCTGTGCAACTCCATAGATGGTGGCCCACCAGGCTCCTCTGTCCCTGGGATTCTCTAGGCAAGAACACTGGAGTGGGTTGCCATTTCCTTCTCCAATGCATGAAAGTGAAACTACCATGTGTGAAATAGATAGCTAGTGGCAAGCTGTTGTATAGCACAGGGAACTCAGCTGGGTGCTCTATGTTAACCCAGAGGGGTGAGGTGGGGGTGGGTGGGAAGGAGATCCAAGACAGAGGTGATGTGTGTATACATATAGCTGATTCACTTCATTGTACAGCAGAAACTCACTCAACATTGTAAAGCAATTATGCTCCAATAAAATAAATCTAGACTGTCACCCTTAAATCTAGACAGAAATGGCCACCTTGGTTATGAGAGCAGGGAATTCTGAGTGGTGGTATGCTCATTTAAAGGTACATGTTAAGCTATGTTATACAGTGAATAAGAAATTAGTCTATAAGGAGGTCAAACCAGTCAGTTCTAAAGGAAATCAACCCTGAATAGTCATTGGAAGAACTATTGCTGAAGGTGAAGCTCCAATACTTTGGCCACCTGCTTTGAAGAGCTGACTCATTAGAAAGGACTCTGATGCTGCAAAAGATTGAGGGCAGGAGGAGAAGAGGGTGGCAGAGGATGAGATGGTTAGATAGCATCACCGACTCAATGGACATGAATTTGAGCATACTCCAGGAGATAGTGGAGGACAGAGGAGCCTGGTGTGCTGCAGTCCATGGGGTCACAAAGAGTCGGACACAACTTAAGGACTGAACAACAATGACTATAAGTTATGAAAAGAGAGACCCCTACATATTACAGTCCCCCAAATAAGGTGCCAGTCAGGGAGGGGGATAAAACTATAAGCAAGACTTGGTGCTCAGTGAAATCTGGGGGGCAAGACTCTAGGAGAGTTTGGAAAGGAGAAAGCCCTGGGGTACAGGCAGGGACTGTGAAGACCCTTTTCCTGCTTGGTTTGGTTCTCTGGGGATGCCTAGGGGATGACTGTTCCCTTGCTGGGATGGAAGGTGGAAGCCAGTGATGGGGAGGAGCCAGACTGGATGCATGGGGGCATGACCATCCTTCTGGAGAAAGGGTTGTTCATTTGCTGGCGATTATTGTAGTCACCCTTCACTGATGCTGAAATGGAAGAGAAGCAGGAATTATTGGAATGGGCAGAGGGAAGCGGGTCCAACGCCCTGAAGCTGTTAAAGTGAAATTCCTTTCAGTGCAAACACTTCATACTGAGAACGTGGAGCTTCCTTTCCATGCAGTGGTGGTTGGTAGGACACCAGCGTATTAATGGAATATGCTTACTCCCTACCTCTGTGGCTCTCTGAGGGTGGCAGGCCCTCCCAGGACCCCAGCCAGTCCTTTGCTTCCCTCCTCAGGACAGGCTTGGTGGCCTGACATCTTGGAGGAAACCTAGGGGCTCCAGACTGACCTGCAGGCCCTCCACCTGGTCCCTGGGAGGTCCGGCATGTGGCAGGCATCTGTGGTCATAGCTCTGGGAGGAGGGGCACCGGGGCTGCTCACTCTGTAAACACTTTCTGGGATGTGTTAGCAGCTCCCCTCATCAGAGCCGGGAAGGCATTTGGTGCACTGAGCAGGGAAGGAACTCGTGGAGTGGCCAGGGGCTGTGGTCTGATGGGCTCTGTGCAGCCCCTGATGCAGGGAGGCCATTTGCCTGGGTGATGCCCACTCTGCATCTGGCTGATTCCTTGTGGATCCTTAGGAGGTTCTTAGCAACCAGACACTTTAAAAATAATTTTTTTCGTTTTGGGGGGCTGCACTTTTCGGCATTTGGGCTCTTAGTTCCCTAACCAGGGATCGAACTCCCCTACAGTGGAAGCTCCAAGTCTTAACCACTTGACTTGCAGGGAATTTCCTCAGACTCTTTCTTATTTTTTGCTGCTGGTTTTCTAATTTGTTTTTATTCATGAAAATTTTTATTGCAATATAGTTTCTTTGCAATGTTGTGTTAGTGTCTGCTGTACAGCAAAATGAATCAGTGATACTTTTACCTATATCCACTTTTTTTTTAGGTTACACTTAGGTCACCACAGAGCGTTGAGTAGAGGTCCGTGCTGTACTGCAGGTTCTCATTAATTATCTATTTTATACATAGTAGTGTATATATATGTCAATCCCAGTCTCCCATTTCATCCCCCTTGATATCCATAAGTTTGTTCTCTATATTCGTGACTCTGTTTCTGCTTTGCAATTAAGGTCATTTATACCGTTTTTCTAGATTCCACATATATGCATTAATATACAATATTTGTTTTCTCTTTCTGACTTACTTCACTTTGTATGACAGGCTCTAGGTCCATCCACATCCCTGCAAATAGCACTGTGTCGTTCCTTTTTATGGCTGAGTAATATTCCATTGCATATAGGTACCACATCTTCTTTACCAATTCCTCTGTTGATGGACATTTAGGAGCAACCAGACACTCTGAAAGACAACTGAAAGACCGGGGACGAGAGTTGGAAAACAGCCCAATCCATGCTAGGGAGTGAACTGGCCTTACTTTATTTTGTAGTTAATTGATTAAAGTGTCTAATAGATAGGCACATACACATATATGTACACAGACGTATTATATGCTGATATAACCCTTCATCTTTCTACAGTGGGACTTTGGTGAATCCCTCAAGTGTGACAGGCCACACGTCTCTGTTCTTTTTGACCTCACTGCTGATTTGTTCCTGAATTGTCAGTTGATCTTCTTTGATGCCCACCCCAGGACACGAGGTGTATCAAGGGAGCTTTGGCTCCCAAGGTTCTTCCTTGCCAGCACAGACAGATGTTGAGTTTTTTTCCACTTCAGCAGTTACCAAAGGAAGCTTGTCTTTCAAAAGACATGTGGAGGAACCTCCCTGGTGGTCCAGTGGCTAAAACTGTGCTCCCGCTGCAGGGGGCCTGGGTTTGATCCCTAGTCATGGAACTAGATCCTGCATGTTGCAACTAAAGATCCTGCAAGCTGCAACTAAGACCCAGCACAGCCACATAAATAAATAAATATTAAAAAACAGACCCATGGCACACAGGACATGTGCACGTGCTAAGCTGATTCAATCATGTACAACTATTTGTAACCCCATAGTCCACAACCTGCTAGGTTCCTCTGTCCATGAAATTCTCTAGGCAAGAATACTGAAGTGCATTGCTGTGTCCTCCTCCAGGGGATCTCTCCGACCCAGGGGTCCAACCCACGTCTCCTACATTGGCAGGCAGGTTCTCTACCACTAGTGCCACCTGGGAAGCTTTTTTAAACTGTCATGTGGAAATACTTACTGAGCTCAGAGCTTTGTTTGTAATTTAAGATTGTGAGGTTAACACATAATTCTGAGATTCAATGAAAGAATCCATTGACTGACAATCCCTGAGGTCAAGATAGAAAGTCATCTTAATGAAAAACTAGTATAAGACTCGAAGAAGGCAATGGCACCCCACTCCAGGACTCTTGCCTGGAAAATCCCATGGACAGAGGAGCCTGGTAGGCTGCAGTCCATGGGGTCACTAGGAGTAGGACACGACTGAGCGACTTCCCTTACACTTTTCACTTTCATGCATTGGAGAAGGAAATGGCAACCCACTCCAGTATTCTTGCCTGGAGGATCCCAGGGACGGGGGAGCCTGGTGGGCTGCCGTCTATGGGGTTTCACAGAGTTGGATACGACTGAAGCGACTTAGCAGCAGCAGTATAAGACTAGTTCAGTTCAATTCAGTCGCTCAGTCGTGTCTGACTCTGCGACCCCATGAATCGCAGCACGCCAGGCCTCCCTATTGACAGTAAAAGTGCAAATGGAGCCCTAATATGTGTTCAGTATTCATAATTCATAGATTCTTTCTTCTTTATTCATTAATAGTAGGGTGAATTTTGCTTCCCAGGTGGCGCTAGTGGTAAAGAACACACCTGCTGATGCAAAAGACAAAAGATACATGGGTTCAATCCCTGGGTCGGGAATATCCCCTGGAGGAGGACACAGCAACCCACTCCAGTATTCTTGCCTGGAGAATCCCAAGGACAGAGGAGCCTGGTGGGCTACGATCCATAGGGTCACAAACAGCTGGACACTACTGAAATGACTTAGTATACACACACAAGGTGAATTTATGTAAAGGAATTTACTTCATTTCAGTTCAGTTCAGTCGCTCAGTCGTGTCTGACTCTTTGTGACCCCATGAATCGCAGCACGCCAGGCCTCCCTGTCCATCACCAACTCCCAGAGTTCACTCAGATTCACGTTCATTGAGTCAGTGATGCCAGCTAGCCATCTCATCCTTGGTCGTCCCCTTCTCCTCCTGCCCCCAATCCTTCCCAGCAATAGGGTCTTTTCCAATGAGTCAACTCTTCGCATGAGGTGGCCAAAGTATTGGAGTTTCAGCTTCAACATCAGTCCTTCCAAAGAACACCCAGGACTGATCTCCTTTAGGATGGACTGGTTGGATCTCCTTGCAGTCCAAGGGACTCTCAAGAGTCTTCTCCAATACCACAGTTCAAAAGCATCAATTCTTCGGTGCTCAGCTTTCTTTATAGTCCAACTCTCACATCCATACATGACCACTGGAAAAACAATAGTCTTGACTAGATGGACCTTTGTTGGCAAAGTAATATCTCTGCTTTTGAATATGCTATCTAGGTTGGTCATAACTTTTCTTCCAAGGAGTGAGCGTCTTTTAATTTCATGGCTGCAATCACCATCTGCAGTGATTTTGGTGCCCCCAAAAGATAAAGTCTGCCACTGTTTCCACTGTTTCCCCATCTATTTCTCATGAAGTGATGGGACCAGATGCCATGATCTTCATTTTCTGAATGTTGAGCTTTAAGCCAACTTTTTCACTCTCCTCTTTCACTTTCATCAAGAGGTTTTTTAGTTCCTCTTAGCTTTCTGCCATAAGGGTGGTGTCATCTGCATATCTGAGGTTATTGATATTTCTCCTGGCAATCTTGATTCCAGCTTGTGCTTCTTCCAGCCCAGTGTTTCTCATGATGTACTCTGCATATAAGTTAAATAAGCAGGGTGACAATATACAGCCTTGACGGACTCCTTTTCCTATTTGGAACCAGTCTGTTGTTCCATGTCCAGTTCTAACTGTTGCTTCCTGACCTGCATACAGGTATTGCTGAAACCTGGCTTGGAGAATTTTGAGCATTTCTTTACTAGCGTGTGAGATGACTGCAATTGTGTGGTAGTTGGAGCATTCTTTGGCATTTCCTTTCTTTGGGATTGGAATGAAAACTGACCTTGTCCAATCCTGTGGTCACTGCTGAATTTTCCAATTTGCTGGCATATTGAGTGTAGCACTTTCACAGCATCGTCTTTCAGGATTTGAAATAGCTCCACTGGAATTCCATCACCTCCACTAGCTTTGTTCATAGTGATGCTTTCTAAGGCCCACTTGACTTCACATTCCAGGATTTCTGGCTCTAGGTGAGTGATCACACCATCGTGATTATCTGGGTCATGAAGATCTTTTTTGTACAGTTCTTCTGTGTGTTCTTGCCACCTCTTCTTAATATCTTCTGCTTCTGTTAGGCCCATACCATTTCTGTCCTTTATCAAGCCCATCTTTGCATGAAATGTTCCCTTGGTATCTCTAATTTTCTTGAAGAGATCTGTAGTCTTTCCCATTCTGTTGTTTTCCTCTATTTCTTTGCATTGATCACTGAGGAAGTCTTTTTTTTATTTTTTAATCTCTCCTTGCTATTCTTTGGAACTCTGCATTCAGATGGGAATATCTTTCCTTTTCTCCTTTGCTTTTTGCTTCTCTTCTTTTCATAGCTATGTAAGGCCTCTTCAGACAGCCATTTTGCTTTTTTGGATTTCTTTTCCATGGGGATGTTCTTAATCCCTGTCTCCTGTACAATGTCACAAACCTCTGTCCATAGCTCATCAGGCACTCTGTCTATCAGATCTAGTCCCTTAAATCTATTTCTTACTTCCACTGTATAATCATAAGGGATTTGATTTAGGTCATACCTGAATGGTCTAGTGGTTTTCCCTACTTTCTTCAATTTTGGTATGTTAGAATTCCTTTTATGGGCTATGTGGTTCACAAATGCTTTTCTCCTGGTCTGTAGTTTGATTTTGTTTTTTGGCTGTACTGGGTCTTTGTTGCAGTTCATGGTGTTCCCTCATTGTGATGTGAGGGCTCCTGAGCCCAATGGCTAGTAGTTGCTGCTTGCAGGCTTGGTATTCCCATGACATATGGGATCTTAGTTCCCTCACCAGATATCAAACCCCCATCCCCTACATTACAAGGAGGATTTGTAACCACTGGACCACCAGGGTAGTCCCTAGGTTTTTTAACCCCTTCTTATAGTCATTTGCAGAACAAAAATTTTAAATTCTGCAAGGCACCCCACTCCAGTACTCTTGCCTGGAAAATCTCATGGATGGAGGAGCCTGGTAGGCTGCAGTCCATGGGGTTGCTAAGTCGGACATGACTGAGCAACTTCACTTTCGCTTTTCACTTTCATGCATTGGAGAATGAAATGGCAACCCACTCCAGTGTTCTTGCCTGGAGAATCCCAGGGACGGGGGAGCCTGGTGGGCTGCTGTCTATGGGGTTGCACAGAGTCGGACACGACTGAAGCATATGCATGCATAAAGCCCAGCTTATCATTTTTTCATTTGTGGATGCTGGTGTTGGGTGTCATGGCTAAGAACTCTATGCTAGGTCCTGAAAATTTTCTCCTATAGTTTCTTCTGAAAGTTTTATAGTTTTACAGTTAAGTTTGTGATCCATTTTGAATTTTTTTTTTTTGTATAAGTTGAAAGGTTCAGGTCAAGACTCACTTTTGCCTGTGGATGTCCTGTTGTTTCAGGATTAGAGTGAGACTGTCCTTCTTCCACTGAATTACTTTTGTTCCTCTGTCAAAAATTAACCAGTATTTCTGTGGGTCTATTTCTAGACTCTATTATTTAAGAAACAAATTTAAAATATTTAATTTGTTTTGCTGCACTGGTCTCACTGTGGCCCACAGGTTTTCTCTGGTTGGGGCAAGCAGGGACTACTTTCTAGTTGCAGTGTGTGGGCTTCTCATAGTGGAGGCTTCTCTTGTTGTGGAGTACAGACTTTAGGTGGATCGGTTCAGTAGTTGTGACTCATGTGCTTTAAAGTAAGGGTTCAGAGTTGTCTTATATGGATTTAGTTGCCCCTTGGCATGTTAGTTAGTCTAGGATCTTAGTTCCTGGACCAAGTGTTGAACCTATATCCCCTGCATTCAGTTCAGTCACTCAGTTGTGTCCAACTCTTTGTGACCCCATGGACTGCACCATGCCAGGCTTCCCTGTCCATCACCAGCTCCTGGAGCTTGCTCAAACTCATGTCCATCCAGTTGGTGATGCCATCCAACCATCTCATCCTCTGTCATCCCCTTCTCCTCCTGCCCTCAATCTTTCCTAGCATCAGGGTATTTTCCAATGAGTCAGTTCTTCGCATTAGGTGGCCAAAGTATTGGAGTTTCAGCTTCAGCATCAGTCCTTCCAATGAATAGTCCGGACTGATTTCCTTTAGGACTGACTGGTTTGATCTCCTTGCAGTCCAAGGGGCTCTCAAGCATTCTTCTCCAACACCACAGTTCAAAAGCATAAATTCTTCAACACTCAGCTTTCTTTATAGTCCAATGCTCATATTTGTACATGACTACTGGGAAAACCATAGTTTTTACTAGATTTACCTTTGTTGGCAAAGTAATGTCTTTGCTTTTTAATATGCTGTCTAGGTTGGTCATAGCTTTCCTTCCAAGGAGTAAGTGTCTTTTAATTTCATGGCTGAAGTCATCATCTGCAATGACTTTGGAGCCCAAGAAAATAAAGTCTGTCACTGTTTCCATTGTTTTCCCATCTATTTACCATGAAGTGATGGGACTAGATGCCATGATCTTAGTTTCCAGAATGCTGAGTTTTAAGCCAACTTTTTCATTTTCCTCTTTCACTTTCATCAAGAGACTCTTTAGTTCTTCTTCACTTTCTGCCATAAGGGTGGTGTCATCTGTGTATCTGAGGTTATTGATATTTTTCCCAGCAATCTTGGTTCCAGCTTGTGCTTCAGTCTGCCTGGCATTTCACATGATGTACTCTGCATATAAGTTAAATAAGCAGGGTGACAGTATATAGCCTTGATGTGCTCCTTCCGCGATTTGTAACCAGTCTGTTGTTCCATATCCAGTTCTAACTGTTACTTCTTGACCTGCATACAGATTTCTCAGGAGGCAGGTCAGGTGGTTTGGTATTCTCATCTCTTTCAGAATTTTCCTCAGTTTGTTGTGATCCACACAGTCAGAGGCTTTGGCATAGTCAATAAAGCAGAAATAGATGTTTTTCTGGAACTCTCTTGCTTTTTCGATGATCCAACGGATGTTGGCAATTTGATCTCTGGTTCCTTTGCCTTTTCTAAATCTAGCTTGAACACCTGGAATTTCATGGTTCAGGTCCTGTTGAAGCCTGGCTTGGAGGATTTTGAGCATTACTTTACTAGCGTGTGAGATGAGGGCAACTGTATGGTAGTTTGAGCCTTCTTTGGGATTGCCTTTCTTTGGGATTGGAATGAGAACTGACCTTTTCCAGTCCTGTGGCCACTGCTGAGTTTTCCAAATTTGCTGGCATGTTGAGTACAGCACTTTCACAGCACCATCTTTTAGGATTTGAAATAGCTCAACTGGAATTCGATCACTTCCACTAGCTTTGTTCATAGTGATGCTTCCTAAGGCCCTCTTGACTTCACACTCCAGGATGTCTGGCTCTAGGTGGGTGATCACACCATCATGGTTATTTGGGTCATGAAGATCTTTTTTGTACAGCTCTTCTGTGTATTCTTGCCACCTCTTCTTAATAGCTTCTGCTTCTGTTAGGTCCTTACCATTTCTGTCCTTTATTGAGCCCATCTTTGCATGAAATGTTCCCTTGGTAGCTCTAATTTCCCTGCATTGGCAGGCAGCCTTTAACCATTGGGCCATGAGGGAAGTTCCCAGACTCTTTCTTTTGTTCTATTGTTTTATGTGTTTATTCCTCCTCTGGTACCATGCCATCTTTATTATTTTATCTATATGGTAAGTATGGTAAAATTAAACTCTTCTTTATCAAAATTATTTTTGCTATTTTTCTGCATTTTCATATAAACTATTGAATAAGCTTGACTATATTATACAGAAAATCTTGCTGGAATTTTGATAGGAATTGTGTTAAACCTATTGGTTGGTTTGGGGAGGATTAACATGTTTACTAAGCTGAATCTTCCAATGAACATGAGCACAGTGTGTTTCTTTAGTATTTAGATCTATTGGCTTCTTTCATTAGCATTTTGTAAAATTCTGAACAATGTCTTTTGTCTGTGTGCCTAAATATTTCATTTTTTGGAGTGATTGTAAATGGTGTTGGGCTTTTCATTTTATTATTCATATGTTGTTTGCTAAAACACAGAAATGCAGTAGAACTCTGGGTGTTGCTTTGGGCTTCCCTGATAGTTCAGTTTGTTAAAGAATCTGCCTGCAATGCAGGAGACCAAGGTTTTATTCCTGGGTCAGGAAGATCAGCTGGAGAAGGGATAGGCTACCCACTCAAGTATTCTTGGGCTTCCCTTGTGGCTCAGCTGGTAAAGAATCTGGCTGCATTTTAGGGGACCTGGGTTCCATTCTTGGTTTGGGAAGAGCCCCTGGAAAAGGGAAAGGCTACCCACTCCAGTATTCTGGCCTAGAGAATTCCATGGACTGTATAGTCCATGAGATTGCAAAGAGTCGGACACAAATGAGCAACTTTTACTTTCTTGCACTTTGTAACCTGCAGCCATTCTAAAGTGAAAGTGGAAGTCACTCAGTCATGTTCAACTTCGTGACCCCATGGACTATACAGTCCATGGAATTCTCCAGGCCAGAATACTGGCATGGGTAGCCATTCCCTTCTCCAGGGGATCTTCCCAACCCGGAGATCAAACCCAGGTCTCCCACATTGCGGACAGATTATTTACCAGATGAGCCACAATATTAGTTTTAGGAGTTTTTTGGTAGGTTCCTTGGGATTTTCAATGTAGACAATGTGGCCTAAAATTAAGGCCCAGTATTATGTGCTGCCTTGATATCTGGTGAACCCACGAGAGCCTTGAGTGTGTATCTGACAGTTCCCCTCCCCACTTTTCCCATCGATATGGTCTCCTAGGCATACAACCTTCCTTATCTAAGTATCAAGGCAAAGTTCCTGCTTATAGTGGAGTAGTGGGTTTCTGTTCCCTGCAGCCTGCAGAATTCCTCAAACAAGCCAGTCATATCCTCCTGAGAGAGCCAGAGGTCACCTCACACTCTGATACTACAAAGCCTGTCCCTTGTCCCTGCTTGTTTATTTTGTCCTGGGTGAGACCACGATGGGGTCCTGTATGGCATGTGGTGATCTTCCCAGGTGATACTAGTGATAAAGAACCTGCCTGCCAGTGCAGGAGTCGTAAGAGACAGGGGTTAGATCCCTGGGTAGGGAAGATCGCCTGGAGGAGGGCATGGCAACCCACTCCAATATTTCTTGCCTGGAGAATTCCATGGACAGAGGAGCCTGGTGGGTTATAGTCCATAGTGTAGCAAAGAGTCAGACACAACTGAAGTGACTTAGCATGCAAGCACGCATGCATGGGATGTTGTATCGGCTCTTCCCTTGGACTCTGAGTATATAAGATTAATAAGCTGTTGTCTGTCTCATCTGTCTAATGCCATGTGTCATGTATTTGGCCATTCCTTTAACAATAAGGTGGGAATCCCTTCGTCATGAATAAGGTGACTAGGAAGTGATTAAACAGACAATCACATCATCTATAAATAAAGTTTTATTTCTTCCATTTCAATCTGTATGCCTTTGTTTTCTTTTCTTGCCTTATTACACTTGCTATCACTTCCAGTTATAGTCAGAGAGTGGACATTCTACCTTATTCCTGATATGAGGGAGGAAACATTTAGTCTTACATCAGTAAGTATGACATTGTCTGTAGATTATTGCTCTTTATTAAGCTGAGCAAGTTCTCTATTTCTGGTTTGCTAAGAATTTTTATCATGAATAAGTGCTTAATTTTGTCAAATGCCTTTTTCTTTATCAAGTGATAAGATCTTGTGACTCATCTTTTTTACCCTCTTGATTTGATACATTATACTGTTTGATTTTCAAATAAAAACAGCATTGCATTTTTAGGATAAACCACAGTTGGTCATGGTGTATCATTCGTTGTATGCTGATGAATTCCATTTGTTCATATTTCGTTTGAGGATTTTTGCATCTCACTTCATGAGACTTAGTCACCTGTCCTTTCCTTTTTTTGTACTGTCTTTGTCTGATTTTGATATCAAGGTAATACTGTCTTCATAAAATGAGTTGTGGAGTGTTTCCTCCTCTTCTCTTTTATGGAACAGATTGTGTAGGATTGGTGTTAATTCTTTAAATGTGTGGTACAATTCTCCAGTGAAAGAAACCATGTGATCCTGGAGCTTTCATATTGGACAAGCTTTAAACTATGAACTTAATTTCCTTAATAGTTATGGCACTCTTTAGATTATCTTTTTTATGTTGGGTGAATTTTGGTTGTTTCTGTTTTTCAAGGAATCAGCCTATTTCATCAAAATTGTTGAATTTATGCATGTGGAGTTGTTTGTTTTCCATAATTATCCTTCTAATAACTGCGGTATCTGTAGTGATACCCTGTTTCATTCCTGATATTGGTAGTTTCTTCAGTTCAGTTCAGTTCAGTTCAGTCGCTCAGTCGTGTCCGACTCTTTGCGACCCCATGAATCGCAGCATGCCTGTCCATCACCAACTCCTGGAGTTTACCCAAACTCATGTCCATCGAGTCGGTGATGCCATGCAGCCATCTCATCCTCTGTCATCCCCTTCTCCTCCTGCCCCCAATCCCTCCCAGCATCAGAGTCTTTTCCAATGAGTCAACACTTCACATGAGGTGGCCAAAGTACTGGAGTTTCAGCTTCAGCATCAGTCCTTCCAAAGAACACCCAGGACTGATCTCCTTTAGGATGGACTGGTTGGATCTCTTTGCAGTCCAAGGGACTCTCAAGAGTCTTCTCCAACACCACAGTTCAAAAGCATCAATTCTTCGGTGCTCAGCTTTCTTTACAGTCCAACTCTCACATCCATACATGACCACTGGAAAAACAATAGCCTTGACTAGATGGACCTTTGTTGGCAAAGTAATGTCTCTGCTTTTGAATATGCTATCTAGGTTGGTCATAACTTTCCTTCCAAGGAGTGAGCGTCTTTTAATTTCATGGCTGCAATCACCATCTGCAGTGATTTTGGTGCCCCCCAAAGATAAAGTCTGCCACTGTTTCTACTGTTTCCCCATCTATTTCCCATGAAGTGATGGGACCAGATGCCATGATCTTCATTTTCTGAATGTTGAGCTTTAAGCCAACTTTTTCACTCTCCTCTTTCACTTTCATCAAGAGGCCTTTTAGTTCTTCTTCACTTTTTGCCATAAGGGTGGTGTCATCTGCATATCTGAGATTATTGATATTTCTCCCGGCAATCTCGATTCCAGCTTGTGCTTCCTCCAGGCCAGTGTTTCTCATGATGTACTCTGCATATAAGTTAAATAAGCAGGGTGACAATATACAGCCTTGACGGACTCCTTTTCCTATTTGGAACCAGTCTGTTGTTCCATGTCCAGTTCTAACTGTTGCTTCCTGACCTGCATACAGGTTTCTCAAGAGGCAGGTCAGGTGGTCTGGGATTCCCATCTCTCTCAGAATTTTCCACAGTTTATTGTGATGCACACAGTCAAAGGCTTTGGCATAGTCAATAAAGCAGAAAAACATGTTTTTCTGGAACTCTCTTGCTTTTTCCATGATCCAGCGAATCGAACCCAGGTCTCCCACCTTGCAAGGCGGATGCTTTACCAGCTGAGCCACAAGGGAAGCCCACTGGTCGTTTGTATCATATCTTTATTCTTCATCAGTCTTGATTTTTTTCTCTGTCAATTTATTGTTTTGTTGATGCATATTGTTGACCTTTTCAAATTGTCAGGTTTTTCTTTCATTGATTTCTTCTGCTGCTTTTCTGTTTTCTGTTTCTGTGGCTTGTGCTCTTTATTATTTTCTTTCTTCTGGTTGCCTTGGATTTTTTCCTCTTTGTTTTTTATTTTCTTGGAGTGGAATTAGATCATTAATTTGAGATCTTTTCTTTCTTTTTAATGTAAGCATTTAGTGCTATAAATTTTTCTTTCTGTAAGTTGTTTTGCCATATTCCACAAAATTTGATACGTTTTAATTTAATTCATTTTTTGAATTTTTCTGTTTCCTTTGAGGAGTTCTCTCTGACCCATGAATTATTTAGAAATATGTTATTTAGTTTCTATTTGGAGAATTTCCTGTTACCTTTTTGTTACTGATCTCTAGCTCAATTCCATTATGCCTAGAGAACACACTGTATGATTCCAATTATTTTAAATTTGTTGAGGTTTGTTTCATGTCCAAAAATATGGTCTATTTTAGTGAATGTTCCATGGGCACTTGAAAAGAATGTATATTCTGCTATTGTTGGGTAAAGTGTTCTTTAAAGGTCGATTAAATTGTGCTGATTGACAGTGTTGTCTAGTTCTTTTGTAGCACTGTTGACTTTCTATCTAGTTATCAATCAATTGCTGACATGGGGTGTTCCAACTCTGATTCTAAATTTGCATATTTTTCCTTTCAATTTTATCAGTGTTTGCTTTAAGTATTTTAGAGCTCTATTGTTTGGTGCATACACATTTAGTGTGCCTATATTTCCTTGGTGGAATGTTCCTCTGTGGAAATTTTCTTTGCTTTAAAGTTTATGTCTTTTGTATTTCTGTGTTGTCTGTTGTGATCTCTCCATTTTCATTTCTAATACTATCAGCAGTTGTACGCCAATAAAATGGACAACGTGGAAGAAATGGACAAATTCTTAGAAAAGTACAATTTGCCAAAACTGAACCAGGAAGAAATAGAAAATCTTAACAGACCCATCACAAGCACGGAAATTGAAACTGTAATCAGAAATCTTCCAGCAAACAAAAGCCCAGGTCCAGACGGCTTCACAGCTGAATTCTACCAAAAATTTAGAGAAGAGCTAACACCTATCCTACTCAAACTATTCCAGAAAATTGCAGAGGAAGGTAAACTTCCAAACTCATTCTATGAGGCCACCATCATCCTAATACCAAAACCTGACAAAGATGTCACAAAAAAAGAAAACTACAGGCCAATATCACTGATGAACATAGATGCAAAAATCCTCAACAAAATTCTAGCAATCAGAATCCAACAACACATTAAAAAGATCATACACCATGACCAAGTGGGCTTTATCCCAGGGATGCAAGGATTCTTCAATATCCGCAAATCAATCAATGTAATTCACCACATTAACAAATTGAAAAATAAAAACCATATGATTATCTCAATAGATGCAGAGAAGGCCTTTGACAAAATTCAACATCCATTTATGATAAAAACTCTCCAGAAAGCAGGAATAGAAGGAACATACCTCAACATAATAAAAGCTATATATGACAAACCCACAGCAAACATTATCCTCAATGGTGAAAAATTGAAAGCATTTCCCCTAAAGTCAGGAACAAGACAAGGGTGTCCACTTTCACCGCTACTATTCAACATAGTTCTGGAAGTTTTGGCCACAGCAATCAGAGCAGAAAAAGAAATAAAAGGAATCCAAATTGGAAAAGAAGAAGTAAAACTCTCACTGTTTGCAGACGACATGATCCTCTACATGGAAAACCCTAAAGACTCCACCAGAAAATTACTAGAGCTCATCAATGAATATAGTAAAGTTGCAGGATATAAAATCAACACACAGAAATCCCTTGCATTCCTATACACTAATAATGAGAAAGTAGAAAAAGAAATTAAGGAAACAATTCCATTCACCATTGCAACGAAAAGAATAAAATACTTAGGAATATATCTACCCAAAGAAACTAAAGACCTATATATAGAAAACTATAAAACACTGATGAAAGAAATCAAAGAGGACACTAATAGATGGAGAAATATACCATGTTCATGGATTGGAAGAATCAATATAGTGAAAATGAGTATACTACCCAAAGCAATTTACAAATTCAATGCAATCCCTATCAAGCTACCAGCCATATTTTTCACAGAACTAGAACAAATAATTTCAAGATTTGTATGGAAATACAAAAAACCTCGAATTGCCAAAGCAATCTTGAGAAAGAAGAATGGAACTGGAGGAATCAACTTGCCTGACTTCAGGCTCTACTACAAAGCCACAGTCATCAAAACAGTATGGTACTGGCACAAAGACAGACATATAGATCAATGGAACAAAATAGAAAGCCCAGAGATAAATCCACACACATATGGACACCTTATCTTTGACAAAGGAGGCAAGAATATACAATGGAGTAAAGACAATCTCTTTAACAAGTGGTGCTGGGAAAACTGGTCAACCACTTGTAAAAGAATGAAACTAGATCACTTTCTAACATCACACACAAAAATAAACTCAAAATGGATTAAAGATCTAAATGTAAGACCAGAAACTATAAAACTCCTAGAGGAGAACATAGGCAAAACACTCTCCGACATAAATCACAGCAGGATCCTCTATGATCCACCTCCCAGAATTCTGGAAATAAAAGCAAAAATAAACAAATGGGATCTAATTAAAATTAAAAGCTTCTGCACAACAAAGGAAAATATTCGCAAGGCGAAAAGACAGCCTTCTGAATGGGAGAAAATAATAGCAAATGAAGCAACTGACAAACAACTAATCTCAAAAATATACAAGCAACTCATGCAGCTCAATTCCAGAAAAATAAACGACCCAATCAAAAAATGGGCCAAAGAACTAAATAGACATTTCTCCAAAGAAGACATACGGATGGCTAACAAACACATCAAAAGATGCTCAACATCACTCATTATCAGAGAAATGCAAATCAAAACCACAATGAGGTACCACTTCACACCAGTCAGAATGGCTGCGATCCAAAAATCTGCAAGCAATAAATGCTGGAGAGGGTGTGGAGAAAAGGGAACCCTCCTACACTGTTGGTGGGAATGCAAACCAGTACAGCCACTATGGAGAACAGTGTGGAGATTCCTTAAAAAATTGCAAATAGAACTACCTTATGACCCAGCAATCCCACTGCTGGGCATACACACCGAGGAAACCAGAACTGAAAGAGACACCCCAATGTTCATCACAGCACTGTTTATAGTAGCCAGGACATGGAAACAACCTAGATGTCCATCAGCAGATGAATGGATAAGAAAGCTGTGGTACATGTACACAATGGAGTATTACTCAGCCATTAAAAAGAATTCATTTGAATCAGTTCTGATGAGATGGATGAAACTGGAGCCGATTATACAGAGTGAAGTAAGCCAGAAAGAAAAACACCAATACAGTATACTAACACACATATATGGAATTTAGAAAGATAGCAATGACGACCCTGTATGCAAGACAGGAAAAAAGACACAGCGGTGTATAATGGACTTTTGGACTCAGAGGGAGAGGGAGAGGGTGGGATGATTTTGGAGAATGGCATTCTATCATGTATACTATCATGTAAGAATTGAATCGCCAGTCTATGTCTGACGCAGAATACAGCATGCTTGGGGCTGGTGCATGGGGATGACCCACAGAGATGTTATGGGGAGGGAGGTGGGAGGGGGGTTCATGTTTGGGAACACATGTAAGAATTAAAGAATTTAAAATTAAATTAAAAAAATTTAATAAAAAAAAAGAAAAAAAAATAAATGATAAAAAAAGTTTATGTCTTTTAATGTAGCCACTCCTTTAAAGAAATAACTATTAAATATGCTATTAGCATAATCTATTTTTCTTTTACTTTAATATTTTTTATGTTCAGCCTGTCTATATAATTATATCTGCAGTGGTTTCTTATAGCGAGCATATAATTGAGTTGTGTGTACTTTTTTTTAATCCACTCAGCCAGTCTCTATCTGGTATACAGTGTATTTCAACCATTTAAAGTAACTATTGCTATGTTTTAATTATATGTTATATAAATATATATTATTGCTGTTATAACTGTATGTTATATTTGTAGGGTTTATTTATTTTTTATTTAAAAGTGTTTATTTATTTATTTGATTGAACCAGGTATTGGTTGCAGCATGGGGGATCTTTTGTGTGTGTGTGTGTGTGTGTTTGTGTGTGTGTGTGTGGCATGCAGAATCTTTAGTGTGGCATGTGGACTCTTGGTTGTGACCTGTGGGATATAGTTTCCTGACCAGGGATCAAACCCAGGGCCCCTGCATTGGGAGTACCAAGTCTTAGCTACTGGACCACCAGGGAAGTCCCTATTTTAGGGTTTTAGCTTGCCATTTTATGTTTTATTTCTCTGTCTCTTATTCCTGTGGTTCCCTTTTATTGCCTTCCTGTGGTCTTCTTGAAAATGTTTTAGAATTACATGTTGATTTATCTGTAAAGGTGTTGAATCTTTCTCTTTCCCTTAACCCTCTTATGGTGGTGCTATCTTATCACAGACACTGTGTGAAGTGTCAAAACTTTACCTTAATTCAGGTTTTACCTTTTCCTATTTTTAATATCATAATTATCTTAATTGTGTTCTTTTCATACATTGAGCACCACATCAGATGATATAATTTTTTGTTTCAACTATCAAATGTAGTTTTAAATAAAGCTCATGAAGGACTTTCCTGGTGGTTCAGTGGTTGAGTTTGCCTGCCTGTGCAGGGGTCATGGGTTTGATCTCTGGTGTGGGAAGATCCCATATGCCCTAGGGCAACTAGGCCCCTGTGCCACAGTTATTGAGCCTGCACTCTAGAGCCTGTGGTCCACAATGAGAAGCCTGCTCATTGCAATGAAGAGTAGTCTCTGCTGTCTGCAAGTAGAGAAAGCTTGTGCACAACAATGAAGACCCAGTGCAGCCAAAAATAGTAAATAAAACATTTTTTTAATAAGTTCATGAAGACAAGGGCATTCTTTACCCTATTTTTACCCATTACATTGTTCTTTCTTCCTTCTTGGAGTTTCAGATCCTCTGTAATAATTTACTGTCTTTCAAATATCTTTTAAAAATAAATTTAAAAAGAATTTAATTAATTTTAATTTTAAAATTAATTTAAATTTAAAAGAATAATTTTAAAAAGAATAAAATAAAAATAATTTTGGCTGCACTGGGTCTTCATTGTTGATTATGGACTTTCTCTAATTGTGACGAGCAGGGCTACTCTTTGTTATGGCACATGGACTTCTCATTGCATTGGCTTCTCTTGTTGCAGAGCACAGGCTCTAGGGTGCTCAGGCTTCAGTGGTTGCAGCACATGGGCTCAGTAGTTGCGATGCATGGCATATGGGCTCTCGAGTGCAGGCTCAGTAGTTGTGATGTGCGGGCTTAGCTGCTGCATGGCATATGGGATGTTCCTGGATCAGGGATCGAACCTGTGTTCCCTGCATTGGCAGGTGGATTCTTATCCACTGCACCACCAAAGAAGTCCTGCCTTTTTTTTAGAGTACTTATTTTATCATTTCTTTAAAGGTAGGTCTTCTGGTGACAATTCTTTGTCTTCCTTCTTCTGAGAATGTCTGGATTTCCCCTTTATTCCTGAAGGGTATTTTTGCTGGGCATAGAGTTCTGGTCCAAATGTTTTTATTTTGTTTTAATTTCAGCACTTGAAATGTCTGCTACTTCTTTCTGGCTTCTTCGGTTTAAGATGAGAAATCCACTATCCATTTTAATTGCTGTTCCCCTATAGGCAGTGTTTATTTGTCCGTTGATTTCAGATGTTTGATTATGGTATTTTGTGTGTATGTGTGTGTGTTTCTTTGATGTTATTCTTTTTAAGGATTCAACCTCTTGAATCTTTGGTTTTATGGTTTTCCCCAAATTGGTAGAATTTCAGCCATTATTTCTTCAAATGTATTTTTTAACCCTATGCTATTTCTTTTTTCCTTTTTATACTCTGATAACATAAATTTTATATCTTTTATTATACGATGGGTCCTTGATGCTCTGTTAATTTTATCTTCAAAATATTTTCTCTCTGTTGTTTAGATTAAATAGTTTCCCTTACTCTTTTTCATTTTTACTGATCTCTCATCTTAGTATTCTAAAAAACTACATCCAGTTTATTTTCTGTAATTTCTGTTCGTCTCTCCTTTCAATGCATTAAGATTGTTTCCTGTTTTTTTTATTAATGCCAGCTTCCCTTTCATTTAAAACTATTGTCTTATCAACTCATCTTTTTTATCTTGTTTCTCAAAGTCCAAGATCACTTTTGTTTTCTTAAGTATTCACAGCAAATGCTACCTAAAGTTTAGATTCCTAGAGTAAACTTTGCTTCCAAAATATTACCTCTTGCATGTTCTGTTACTGTTGTTTAATGCTGCAGATGCTTGTAGTTTCCAAGTTGGTTTTAATCTGTTCACATGTCCTTGCACGGGTGTTTGCAATGGCCCCATCACCTTTTGATTATTCCCAAAACTAGTGGGCAGATTTTTCCTGGCATCAGTCAGGACAGGCTAGATCCTCTGCAGTAACCTTCAAAAAAATCTCAGCAGCATAATACACAGAGGGCTTCTTCTCACCCATTTGTATATCTATCACATTTCTTCTCAGTGCTGTTGCCATCTAAAACATTGCTGGTTGCCACTTCTGTGGAGAATAGGAAATGTGACAAGTTGAGCACTGGTTCTCTGAATTTTCTGGATAGAAGTGACGCATACCACTCACATTTTGTTAGGCGTTTTTTGCTTTGTTAGCCAAAGCAAGTGACATGGCCATGCCTAACTTCAAAGGGTTGGGGTCATGCACTCGTACCATGGGCCCAAGAGGAGAACTGGAAATATGTAGTGGACAGTAGTGATGGCTACCACAGGCTCCTTGATGGTTTGTTTGTATACCCTAGAAATCTGTCTTTAAGATGGTCAGGAATGGATCTGGGATTAGTTAAGCAAGTACCTACCAGCCATACCTACCTACCTGGCCAAATCAGTAATTATGGCTGCCATCTGATTGGTTGGTACCTGTGCTTTAACAATCATTAAATACTTCAAATATAATTCTTGGGACTTGCCTGGTGGCCCAGTAGTTGGAATGGAGAAGACTTCACCTTCCAATGCAGCGGGTGTTGGTTGAGGAGCTAAGATCCCATTTGTCTTGCAGCAGCAAAATAAAACAGAAACAATATTGTAACAAATTCAATAAAGACTTTAAAAATGGTCAACATCAAAAGAATCTTAAAAAAATATCATTTTTGATCATATAGGTTTTTTTTAAATTGCAACTTGATTCATCTAGCATCCTAAAGGACTCATTGTAGGAGCTGGGGTCATAGCTCTGTCTGCATACTTATTTTAATGTGGCTCCTCTCCCAACCGCCTTTGACTGCTGTTGGTCCCTGGTAAGAGAGTGACTTCAAGTGAAGCTCTTTCTGTGCTTTGTCATGGTCTCCAGCTGTACCACTTTCTTAAGAATGAATATTTAAAAATCTGCCCTTGGTGACGTTTTCTTTATTGGATCCTACCTATACTTGACCTAACACCAAAAAAAAAAAAAAATCCTTAAGGGACTTCCCTGGTGGTCCAGGGGTTAAAAATCCACTTTGCAATGCAGGGGATGTGGGTTTGATCCCTGGTTGGGGAACTAAGATCTCACATTCCATAGAGCAACTAAGATTGCATGCCACAACTACTGAGCCAACACACCACAACTACAGAGTCTGTGTGCCACAACCAAAGATCGCACGATGCAGCCAAGATCTCACATGCCACAACTAAGGCTATTGCAGCCGGATAAATAAATAAATGCTGCATTTCCTTAAGATTTTTATCATACGGTTGACACTATTTGAAAATAGTTATTCAAAACTATTGATATTCCCGTGTTCTGTTTTCCTATGGTCATCTGGGACAGTTTCTGGGTAGGGGGACTTGGTTACCATAGTTACATGAATGCTGACATCGTGACTGTGTCACTTTGTGTTTGGACTCCTTGTAACAGGCTTCTCTGTATCCTCTGTGGCATGGTATGTGGTAGACCAGTTGTATTTGAAAACTCAAGGACAGGATAAAGAGTGCCTCAGAGATCATGGATCCCCAGACAGACCTACCCAAGGTTCAGAACCAGTGAGAGTCAGAGCTAAGATAAACTCACTTCTCTAATTCACTCGATGTCTTTCTCAATGTATAGCATAATACAAGTGGCTAGTGACTGAGTAGAGGGACTCTACCTGTCACAGTCTTAGGCACTTCCTCCTTTACTAATTTTACTTCTTTTCTCACTCTTTCTTCTCTTCCATCCCTTTTCACCCTTCTTTCCTAATATATGTTAGGTCAGCCAAAGGAGCCTACCAGTAATGTTTATCCTTGCTGTTGGCACTGAGCACTGAATAGATGACTGACTATTGGAAGAAGGAAGCATTTAGTGTCTAGTTGAAGAACATTGGTGTTAAAGGGTAGAGAGATTTGTAGGTGAAAGGGTAGGTGATTGTTTATTGTACAAGGAAGTGTAATAGTGACGTAGTCTAAATAACACTAATTGGTCTTTCCCTTGGCTTGGCGTGGATCATGCTGTTTTCCGTAAATTTTCCATCAGAGAGCAGATGTCATCTAGTGACTTTCCTACAAATGTTTGCTTTCTTAGAAGTGAGCTCTGTTTATTTCTCTGGTTACAAAAATGTGTTGTTTATAACTTGTAAAGAAATGTGAATCTATTCTGATTTGCTTCCCAAGCACATTTCTCACTAGGTCATTACCCAGCCCAATGTCAGCTGGACCAAACTGCCTTTATTATAATACTGGTTGAGGAAGACATCCCAGGCAGCCTTCCTAAGCTTGCACAGTCTTTATTAGAGGTATAGAAGTTTATGAGAATTCACTTGGAAATATTTGAATTTTGGCCACAAATTCAGGTTAAAGTATTGGCTCAATAAAACAGGTCATTCCTTTGAGTCAAGATGTAACTAGCATTGGTGGGGAGAATGAAAGGAAGTAGGTACATCATTGCTTGTTGTGTGTAGGGAAATTGGTTCCAGAACCTCCTGCACATATCAAAATCCAAGGATGCTCAATTATGTGCATGTAACTTAAGCACATCCTCTGTAGACTTTAAATCATCTCTAGATTACTCATACTACTTAATACAATGTAAGTTCTCTGGAAATAGCTATCTATACAATGTAAATGCTGTGGAAGTAGTCGATGGTGCGTGACAAACTCAAGTTTTGTTTCAGAACTTCTGGGAAAAATTTGTCCTAAATATTTTCTTTTCTTTTTAAAAAACATTTTAAATTTGAAGTATAGTTGATTTATAATGTTGTGTTTGCTTATTTGCTTTTTGAAAATTTTGGCTGCAACCTGCAGTATGCAGGATACTAGTTCTCTGACTAGGAATTGAACCCGCAACCCCTGCATTGGAAGGCGGAGTGTTAACCACTGAACCACCAGGGAAATCCCCTTCCTGAATATTTTCTGTCCGCAGATGTGGAACCTGTGGATGCAGAGGGCAAACTTCACTGGGTCAGCATTTCTTGGTGACTGAGGCAGGCATCACTGAGTTCTGCCCTTGGATGTGGCTACTGTCTCCTTCAAATGGTGGTGTGTTTGGCTGTGTCTCCATGCCGTAGTCATATAGAACTGTTGTTGCCTCCCGCTTTCCCCTGCTTATTCTCCCCTCCTCTCAAGCCTTTCTCCACTTGCCCCTCTGTTTCTAGTCCTATCTCTGTGAAGATTCAAGACGTTGGCAAAGTCTTTCCCAGTGCTCTCACCACCGTTCATCTCCCCTCTCATCGTGTTTGACTTTGAGTTCATTCTCTGTATGTCTTTCTCCTCCGTTGGACTTCACCTTTGACCCTGCTCTCTCACTCCTTGAGGTCTTTGTCTGCTTTAGCTTTGGACCCCTCCCAGTGTAGCACAGATCCCTGGACATGTGAGAACTCGTTTGACGACCTCCTCTCTGCCTTGGAAGAAGTTCATACTGAGTTGGGGAGACCAGTATTGGGTTGACCAAATGGTCATTTGGCTTCTTCTGTAGGATGTGATGGAAAAACCTGAATTAACTTTTTGGCCAACCCAGTAAGCAGCATGAGAGACACAGAGTGGTTCCTATTGTAGCTTTGCTGGGTCTCTGATCCAGGTATGCCCCAGATCCTTCTAGTAATGAACCCTCTGCTTTTCCCATACCCTCAGTCTCGAAGTTCAGGAGTGCCCCATTCCCCAGACCATTCTGGGTCTTTCCCACACTTGCCCATGTTTTAAAAACCTGGGCCTCTTGTACTTTACAGCCTTTGCCCTGAGATATCTTCAAGGTGGCCTTTGACAACCTGACACCATTAATCTGACTTTTTGTCTTTGTTTTCTCATTGTGCTTTTAGGAAAAGCTGTTAAGATGTCTCCTTCACTGTTTTCAGTACTTTATGTCCCTGGCTGCACATTTTGTGCTGATTCTCTAAGTCAGGCTTTCCTGGTAGATTCAAAACCCAAAGCAAAGATTAGCTGTTTACAACTCACAGAGAACAGCATTATTTTATATTTGAGGAGTCCTTGCTTATTTCTCATAAGCAAGGTCTATTTTTGTAGATTTATACTTAGTTTGCTAAATTTATTATTATGTAATCATTAAGAGTTAGATTGGATTAAATAGTAATACAGGGCTTCCCAGGTGGTGCTAATAGTAAAGAATCCACCTGCCAATGCAGGAGACGTGAGAGACCTGGGTTCGATCCCTGGGTCAGGAAGATCTGCTGGAGTAGGAAACGGCACCCTGCTCCAGTATTCTTGCCTGGAGAATTCCATGGACAGAGGGGCCTGGGGGGTTATGGTCTACAGGTCACAAAGAGTCGGACACTACTGAGCACACACACACAAATAGTAATACAGTACCTATGCATGTACATCCTCCCAGCTTAGGCAATGAAACACTATCAGTACAAAGAAGTAGGTACATTTTCCTCTTTTATCCCCAAATGTAATAACTACTCTGAATTTAGAGTTTAAAATTCCCTTACTTTTCTTTATACTTTTACTGCATATTCCTAAATAAAATATGTAGTGTTGTTTTATTTATTTTTATTTTTAAAATATTTATTTTATTTATTTGGCTGTGCAAGTTCTTAGTTGAGCCATGATCTTCCATCTTTGTTGTGGCATGTTGAATCTTTCAGTTGCAGTGTGCGAGATCTTTAGTTGTGACATGAGAACTCTTAGCTGCGGCATGTAGGACCTAGTTCTCTGACCAGGGATCAAACTTAGGCCCTCTGCACTGGGAGTGCAGAATTTTAGCCACTGGACCACCAGGGAAGTTCCTGGACTGTGGTTTTCTACTTTTAAAACTTTATGTAAATGAAATTATACTGTGAATAGTCTGCAACTTCATATTTTTTTTGCTCAACATTATGTTAGTGAGATTCATCCATGTTGTTAAGTGTAGCTTTCACTCATTTATTTTTGCTGCTGAGTAATGGTCCATTGTATGAAGACATCAGAACACGTATTTTTTTACCCCCCTGTCGCACATCTAATTAAAGTGTTTCCAATTTTGTTTTTATGGACAATTTTATTACATGTTCTTTTACATGTTAATTCCTTTAGGGTCTGTGCCTAGGGAAGAAATTGCTGAGAGAAATAATACGCCATCTTCAACTTTACTAGCTATTATTGCACAAATTATTATCTGAGGTCATGGAAACCAATTTATAGTCTGACCAAAAATCTAGGAATCCTTCTTGTACCGTATCATCTCCAATGATATTCAGTGTTTTCCAGCTTTTTCATTTTTGCCAGGTTTGTGTTTGTTACATTATCTCTTTGATGTTTATAATTTGTATTTTCCTGATGGCTAGTTAAATACCCATTTTTAAATGCTTACTGGCCATGTGGGTTTTTACTTCTGTAAACTGCTTGTCATACCTTTTGCCCATGAGTTTCTTTTTTGTCTTCTCACTTGTAGACATTGTTTATATATGCTGGATACTAATCCTCTGTTGGTAGAGATTTTGGTCTTTTTTTTTCAATGATGGATCCCAAGTTCCTCAAGCAGTCTCTGGTAGATGTTCAAGAGTATTTATTGAATGAATGGATAGCTGTCTATTCATCTTATCATTTATAGTTGGCCTTGTATGTCTTTTTAAAGAAATCCCTTCTTACCTTGATACCACACAGATATCTTCTTATATTTTCTTCTAAATGTTTAACCTCATATATTTTTTTGCCCAAGGAAGGTATTTTATATCCTGTATGGCTCTGTGAAGAAGAAATAAATGAGTTTTCAATAGGCTTTGACATTCACTAACTGTGATACTCAACAGCTCTCTCTACCTCAAGAACCTCAATTTTGAGACTTTGCTCGTGGTCCAGTGGTTAAGACTCTGCAGGCTTGGGTTTAATCCTTGGTCAGGGAACTAGATCCTGTATGCTACAACTAAGACCCAGTGCAGCCAAAAAAAAAAAAAAAAGCAAAGGAACTTCAATATATCCCCTTATTTAAAGAAGTGGTGGTGATATGAACTGCCTTGCAGGGTTGATGTGAGATTAATTTAGATAAACTGTCAAGCATGTAATACATGCCTGGCACATAATAAGCCATTCAATACTGTGGCTGTTTCTTCCTTGTCTTGTCTCCTAACTGAGGGCAGCAAAGTTCTAGGAATATGAAACCGTCTCCCCATGCGAGCGACTTCCCTGTGGACAAGGAGAAACCCATGATGGGCCCTTTCCAGGTTCTTTCTGGCAGCTAGCTTATCCTCCCTCTGCCTTTCTCCTGGTCTGACCTCATCTCCACAGCCTGGGTTTCTGCACTACGCCAAGTAGCAAACGCCTCTCTTTTATAGCTTGTCACAAATCCCTAAGTAGATGCAGGCAAGCCTTTGAGCAGCTACACCATTTTTTCTTCTGAATGCTTAAAGACACTTTTCATCAGAACAGAACTGCTTTTCAAACGAGTATATAGGCTGCCTTCCTCACAAGGAAGGTGTGTGATCCATTTGCATTTCAGTTAATCCTAAACACAACCAACGACATCAGTCCGTTCTTTACTGTTGGTGTTGACTTGCTGTGGAGGGGGCACCAGCAGATTTGTAGTAATGGTCAGCCATCAACTAAATATAAGTATTAGATGCAGTCACACTGAATTATTATCATTTTTTAAGTTTATTTTAAAAAATTATTCATTTATTTATTATCTTTGGCTGCACTAGCTCTTTGTTGCTGCACACAGGCTGCTCTAGTTGTGGTGAGCTGGGGCTGCTCTTCACTGTGGTGAGTGGGCATCTGATTGTGGTGGCTTCTCTGCTTGGCAGCTCATGGGCTCTAGAGCTCCACTCAGCCACCCAGTGGCTTGTGGAATCTTCCTGAACCAGGGATCAAACCTGTGTCCCCTCTATTGGCAGGAAGATTCTTTACCACTGGAACACTAGAGAGGGCTTCCCAGGTGGCACTAGTGGTAAAGAAACCGCCTGGCAATGCAGGAGACGCGAGCTCAAGCCTTGGGTCGGGAAGATCCCCTGGAGGATGGCATGGCAACCCACTCCAGTATTCTTGCCTGGAGAATGCCACGGACAGAGGAGGCTGGTCGGATATAATCCATAGCAAAGAGTCAGACATGACTGAAGTGATTTAGCATGCACCAGGAAAGTTCTATTAATTTTTGAATGCTTATTTTTGTTTATTTATTTGGCTGTGCCAGTCTTAGTTCTGGCACTCGGGATCTTTAGTTGCGGCATGTGGGCTCTAGTTCCCTGACCAAGGATTGAACCCAGGCCCCCCGCATTGGGAGCACAGAGTCTTAGCTACTGGACCACCAGGGAAGTCCCTGGAGTTGAATCTTTACAAAGACTGGAGTAAGTGAAGCTCTATCTTTCTTCCCTTTACTGTACTGATAAGCTACTTATGATTTAAATGTGTTTTGAGTAATGTTTCAACATGTCCCTCAATATTAGTTTTTAGATTGGGAGGTTAAGCAACCATATAATTAGTGTATTTTAAAATTAGCAAAATTTGCCTGAAATGCTCTCATAATAGTTTCTTTAGAATTTAAACTCCTTGAGGGTAGAACTACATCTGTCTCCTTTACCACTGTCATCCTTAGTACCATGGCCTGGCATGGAGCAGGTGCTCAAAAATACAAAATGAATGAGTGAATGAATGTGCTAAGACCAAGAGCACTTCATAACCATATTATGGTTTTAGCTGTCTAAGCTTTTAAACACGAATTTGTTCTGAGATTTTATTTCAGTTCAGTTCAGTTCAGTCGCTCAGTCGTGTCCGACTCTTTGCAACCCCATGAATCGCAGCACGCCAGGCCTCCCTGTCCGTCACCATCTCCCGGAGTTCACTCAGACTCACGTCCATCGAGTCCGTGATGCCATCCAGCCATCTCATCCTCTGTCGTCCCCTTCTCCTCCTGCCCCCAATCTCTCCCAGCATCAAAGTCTTTTCCAATGAGTCAACTCTTCGCATGAGGTGTCTGAAGTACTGGAGTTTCAGCTTTAGCATCATGCCTTCCAAAGAAATCCCAGGGTTGATTTCCTTCAGAATGGACTGGTTGGATCTCCTTGCAGTCCAAGGGACTCTCAAGTGTCTTCTCCAACACCACAGCTCAAAAGCATCAATTCTTCGGCGCTCAGCCTTCTTCACAGTCCAACTCTCACATCCATTCGTGACCACAGGAAAAACCATAGCCTTGACTAGACAGACCTTAGTCGGCAAAGTAATGTCTCTGCTTTTGAATATGCTATCTAGGTTGGTCATAACTTTCCTTCCAAGGAGTGAGCATCTTTTAATTTCATGGCTGCAGTCACCATCTGTAGTGATTTTGGAGCCCCCCAAAAATAAAGTCTGACACTGTCTCTACTGTTTCCCCATCTATTTGCCATGAAGTGATGGGACCAGATGCCATGATCTTCGTTTTCTGAATGTTGAGCTTTAAGCCAACTTTTTCACTCTCCTCTTTCACTTTCATCAAGAGGTTTTTTAGTTCTTCTTCACTTTCTGCCATAAGGGTGGTATCATCTGCATATCTGAGGTTATTGATATTTCTCCTGGCAATCTTGATTCCAGCTTGTGTTTCTTCCAGTCCAGTGTTTCTCATGATGTACTCTGCATAGAAGTTAAATAAGCAGGGTGACAATATACAGCCTTTACATACTCCTTTTCCTATTTGGAACCAGTCTGTTGTTCCATGTCCAGTTCTAACTGTTGCTTCCTGACCTGCATACAGGTTTCTCAAGAGGCAGGTCAGGTGGTCTTGTATTCCCATCTCTCTCAGAATTTTCCACAGTTTCTTGTGATCCACACAGTCAAAGGCTTTGGCATAGTCAATAAAGCAGAAATAGATGTTTTTCTGGAACTCTCTTGCCTTTTCCATGATCCAGCGGATGTTGGCAATTTGATCTCTGGTTCCTCTGGCTTTTCTAAAACCAGCTTGAACATCAGGGAGTTCACGGTTCACGTATTGCTGAAGTCTGGCTTAGAGAATTTTGAGCATTACTTTACTAGCATGTGAGATGAGTGCAATTGTGCGGTAGTTTGAGCATTCTTTGGCATTGCCTTTCTTTGGGATTGGAATGAAAACGGACCTTTTCCAGTCCTGTGGCCACTGCTGAGTTTTCCAAATTTGCTGGCATATTGAGTGCAGCACTTTCACAGCATCATCTTTCAGGATTCGAAATAGCTCAACTGGAATTCCATCACCTCCACTAGCTTTGTTCGTAGTGATGCTTTCTAAGGCCCACTTGACTTCACATTCCAAGATGTCTGGCTCTAGATTAGTGATCACATCATCATGATAATTTTTGTGTGCATTTAGAAAGTTAAGATTGTGGTTTGTTCTTCATTTGCATTTAAACATTTGAAAGTCCAACTTGCTAAAATGTGTTTCAAACCTGATGCTTGCTGGCCCAGTAGTATATTCTTTAAAATCTTTGCCAGTCTGGTAAGTGTTTTAACTTTCTTTCTTATGGCTACTGATATCATACCTTTCTTGGTTGTTGGCCTTTCTTCTTTTGTGAGTTTCCTATTCATGTCTTTTGCCCATTTTAAAAATTAATCTGTTCCTCATCTTGTTACTTGTTTTTAAGGGCTATTTTTATACACTGGCATTAACAATCGTTTGTTATATGTGTTTCAAGTATTTTCATGTTTGATTTTTCACTTTTCAAATTTAATATTAGCTGTATAAATATTTGTATGGTTTCTGCCTTTGATGTTGTACTTCTAAAGATTTTCCCCACATCAAGATCTGATATGCATATAAATATATTTCATTCTTTAGTTGCTATATCAGAGTAATTCAGGATCATGTAGTCTTGTAGTCATCTGATGCCAGCTGCCCCTCTGGCCATGGGTAGGTTCTGGGGCTGGCAGGCAGGCTGGTCCTGATGCAGGCTTAATGGTGGCTCTGAGCTTTTCTCCCTCTGGGAAGAGAATAGGGCTTGGGGGCAGAGAAGTTCTCTCTCTCTCTTTTTTTTTCTCTTTTGAATTTTTGTTTTTTTTTTTGATGTGGACCATTTAAAAAGTATTGAATTTGCTACCATATTGCTTCCGTTTTATGTTTTGGTGTTTTGACTGTAAGGCATATGGCACTTCACTCCCAGACCGGGGATTGAACCTGCACCTCCTGCATTGGAGGGTGAGGTCTTAACCACTGGACTGCTGGGCAAGTCCTGAGAGAGTTTTTCTGTTGGTGTCTTGATAGGAGACTGCTACCTGGCCAGCTGGTTCTCTGAGGTCCCTCAGGGACATTGACTGTGCCTCCTCCTTGGCATGGTGGGATGGTGGCCATTTTGTTCTACCATATCTGAGCACCAATATTTATACACAAAAGAGTTTAAAAGCCGCAGCATCAAAGGGGACTCAGCACCCAGAAAAAGGAACAACAAGCAGCCCACTCAGAACAGACATCTCTATTACAGAACTCTTATATGGGGCTTCCCTCTTGTATAGAAATAGAACTGCCCTGGGGGAAACAGAAGGAAACTGGAAAACCACAGACTTAAGAGTATGTAAGGAGATTCCACTACAGCCCCAAATGGTTTTCCCCAACGAAAAACAAATGAAATTTTTAAAGTAAAAAATCTAGGGGATGAACTGAAGGATGTCCAAGTGGAGGAAATACCATCTGCAACAGTGGAAAACCACAGAGTGTAAATCATGAGGGAAAAGCTGAGGGGCTTGGAGAACAGATTTTGGAGACGTGGTATTCAAACCATGGAAGTAGAAGGAGAAAAAGCCGTGGATGGAAAAGAGGCTACAGTGAAACTGCTATTGGTGGAATGTTTCCTTGAATGAAGAGAAGGGAAGGAAGAAAAGACTCGAGTCTGAAAGGACTCGCTGGACCATCAGGACTGATATAAAAAGACACAAAGGAAAATATACACATATTCTGGTAAAATTTATGATTTCGAAGGGTGATGGTTAAAAGTTGCCACCTTATATTATTCAAAATGTCCAGTTTTCAATAAAAATTTGACACACAAAGAAACAGGAAAGTGTGGCTCACACACAGGAACAGAACACAGTTAGTAGAAATGTTTTAGGAAGCCAAGTGTTAAACTTTTTTCTTTTTCTTTTTTTTGGCCATGCTTCGTGGCTTGTGGGATCTTAGTTTCCCCCGCCAAGGATCAAACCTGGGTCCTCAGCCATGAAAGTGCAGAGTCCTAACCAATATGCCACCAGGGAATTCCCTAGAATTCTTAAACTATTTTTTTTTGGATGATTAAATTTTATGTTTGCTTCCCGTTTTATTAATATATAATTAACGTGTATGTGTGTGTGTGTGTATGTGCTCAAGAGCTCAGTCATGTCCAACTCCCTGCGACCCTGTGGACCATAGCCCACCAGGCTCCTCTGTGCATGGGATTTCCCAGGCAAGAATACTGGGGTAGGTTGTCATTTCCTTCTCCACGGGATCTTTTCAACCCAGGGATCCAACCCTCATCTCCAGCATCTCCTGCATTGCAGGCAGATTCTTTACCACTTGAGTCACGAGGGAAGTCCCATAATTAACATACAATGCTGTATACATTTAAGGTGTATGGCATAAAGATCTGACTTACATGTTAGGTTGGCCAAAAAGCTTATTCGGGGTTTTCCATAAGATGTAATGGAAAACCCCAAATGAATTTTTTGGTCAACCCAATATATCATAAAATGATTATCACAATAGGTTTAGTGAACATCAGTCATCTCCTATAGATACAACATTAAAGAAATAGAAATTTTTTTTCCTTGTGATGAGAACTTTTAGGATTTACTCTAACTTTCATATATAATGTACAGCAGTGTTAATTGTATTTAACATCTTGTATATTACATCCCTAGTAATTTATCTTATAGCTGAAAATTTTAACTGTCTCATCCAATGCTACCACATCTCTGACCTCTTTTTCTTTGAGTTTGTTTGTTTCTTAGTTTTCCAAGTACAATTGACCTATGGTACCATGTTAGTTCCTAGTGTACAACATAATATTTAAATATTTCTAAACATTTCAAGGTGATAACTGTGATTAAGTCTAGTTGTTGTCTGTCACTACAAATACTTTAAATTAGAAATATTGTAATTATAACATTTATAATTATATTGTAATTATATTATAAATATGTTCAAAACTTTCAGATGAAAGATAAAGTAACTTACAATCGGTAAACAATCAGACAGATATCAGACTTTTTTTTTCACAGTTCTTGATCTTACAAAATTCCACCACTTTCTGGAATATATTGAGTGTGTATATACACACACATTCAGGCACACACACACATATATATTAACATTTACATTTTTTATCCATATGAAATTGATTTTGATGCATTGATTGAAGAAGGGATCTGAGTTTGCCCATTTTCCTCCTAATTTACCTATTGTCTCAAAGAACTTATTGACTAATCTACCACTTTTCCATTGATATAAAAGGGTATGTTTATAAAATAAATAAAAGGCTATGTTCATCCTGTGTTAAGTATAAACATTCATATTCTTATTCTTACAGGTTTGACTTAAAGCTTATTTTCTTATTATATTACTATTAATTTATCATAAATCATTTGATTATAATTATTTTGCATATAATTTTAATTTTTATAACATTTATTTTGATGATCATTTTGCATACGCAGATAATATTCGTTATATAACATGGTACTTAAGGGGAGATGGCCATATACTGAGTGTAATACCCAGCTTGCCCAGCCATACATGAGGTGGCAGCCGTGATAGTGTAATGAACACCTGTGTACCCACCATGGCGCTTGTGAAATGGATGCTATCAATCCCCCTGCAGCCTCTTGCATGTTCCTTCCCTTCTGCATCCTCCTCTCTGCTCAGACATCACTACAACAAGGTGAATTTTATTTTAGCCACTTGAGTGTCTATCCCCAAATAATGCGCTATGGGAGGTTAGCCTTTTCTGAGTTTTATATGAATGAAATCATACTGTTGTCTATTCTTCTCAGTGTTATGGTTTAAAATGTCATCTCTCTCGATATGTGGAGCTGAGATCATTCATTTTCATTGCTCCATTGTGTCCCAGGGTATAAATAGACCAAAATTTATTGATGCATTCTGCTGTTGATGGTCTCTTTTTATATGATGGTAGATTTATTTTGCTTATATCTACTTGAGTTTTATATTCATTTCATGAGTGAGATTGATATGTTTGGTTTTGTTATCAAGTGTATAATCTCGTAAAAATGAATTATTGGGTGTTCCTTGTTTTCTGTTCTTTGAAAGAGGTTTTTTTTTTTTTAAGATTGAAATTCTTTACACTTTGAATGTTTTGTAGCGCTCACCTTAAAACCATTTGGCTCTTTCGTTTTATTCATGGGAAGAATATTAAATACTGATTCTGTTTCTGTAATAGTTAAAGGACCATTGAGGTTTTTCTGTTTCATTTCTTTATTTTTAGCTGCACTGCATGTGTGATCATAGTTCCCTAAACAGGGATTGAACCTGCATCCCCTGTGGTGGAAGTGCAGAGTCTTAACCACTGGACCACCAGGGGAGTCCCTTTCTGTTTGTTTGGTTTTATTTTAGCTGCACTGCATGTGTGATCATAGTTCCCTAAACAGGGATTGAACCTGCATCCCCTGTGGTGGAAGTGCAGAGTCTTAACCACTGGACCACCAGGGGAGTCCCTTTCTGTTTGTTTGGTTTTATTTTAGTCAGTTTCGCTTATTTAGAGTTTTTTCCTAAAGCTTTAAAATTTTGAATATACCAGTATTTCAAATATACTGGCATAATTGTTTTCTTTTTAAAATTAATTAATTAATTTTAATTGGAGGATAATTACTTTACAATACTGTGGTGGTTTTTGCCATACATTGACATGAATCAGCCACAGGTGCATGTGTCCCCCTAAGTTCTGAGATATATTAATTTGTAATGACTCATATTCTTCTCTGTATCCTATCGTTCTTGCCTTCTCCCTCCTGGAGTATTACAGGAGCCTACCTTCTGTCTCACTCCCCTCCAATTCATTCTCCATAAGGATAGTTTCACTTTTCTACAAAATATCCCTTGGCTGCTTCCTAGGAATAGACACTGACTTTTCGACCTGCCTCACCAGACCCACGTCTGAGTCTGCCCCTCTGACCTCTCCCCTCTGCTCTCTCTCCACGTGCACACACTGCTCATCCAGCTTGCTCTGTCGTTCATTATGCCCATTACCTCCGCTGCCTCGGCCACGTCCCTCTCATGTGCCCCTGCAGCATCCTGTCCCTCCCGCTTCTGGATGACCCTCTCACCTGACTCTGAATGATCTACTTGCTGATCTCGTCTCAGTCCTCTCCCAGCCCTAGACAGTGAGCTCCCTGAGGACGTGGACTGTCTCCCCTTCAGTCTCTGATGACTAGCTCAACACTCCCATTGAGGTGATACTCAGTACACTCTTATATTACTGCTGACATCAAAAACTTCTTTTGGGAACTTTTTTTTTGGTCAAAGAAAATTCATGTTTGTTAGAAGACGTTTAAGAAGTCATTTGAAATGTAGAGGGATTGTAACAGATATTGTGCAAGTTAGATTAAAATAGAAAGTTACACTGAGAAATTTCGATAGTCATCAGTGGATTTCATACTTCTTTTTTAAAATTAAATTTTAAATTGGAGTATAGTTGATTTACGATGTTGCATTAATTTCTGCTGTATGGCAAAGTGATTCAGCCATACATATACACATATCCACTGTTTTGGGAACTTTGTGATGACATGAATCATCGTGGCATTCATCGGTACAGCTTCTTACAAATTAAGTGATTAACTGAGTAATTGCAATTACACTACCAGTCTTCCCTGGTGGCTCAGCAGTAAAGAATTCACTGGCAATACAGGAGATGTGGGTTTGATCCCTGGGTTGGGAAGACCCCCTGGAGAAGGAAATGGCAACCCACTCCAGTATTCATGCCTGGGAAATCCCATGGACAGAGGAGCCTGGTGAACTACAGTCCATGGGGTCGAAAAGAATTGGACTTGATTTAGTGACTAAACGACAAACAACAAGAACAAGACAAGAGCTAGAGACATGAAAGAACACGGCAGGGCCCATGGAGTTTATGGGGAGGTGGGCTGGACCCCTGGATTCCCCACCACAAATCTGGACTCCTTTCTAAATGTGAATATCCATCACCACTTTTAACAGGTGTCCAGCATCTCCAAGTTTGGCTTATGAGTGTGACTTTCCATGTGTCTGGTACTGTTCGTAAAACTAATCCTATGTTTATTCAGGATTTAAACCTCAGTGACATTTTCATGTCAAACAAATGTGGAACGATGGGGTTGTGTTTTTAAGCCTGCAAAAGAAAATTACTATCATTCCATACATCATTAAAAAATTAAAATTATACCTTAAAAATATACCAACTCAAATCCCCAAACCTGTGTCTCAGCCAATGTCCTGCTTGGAACAAACACTATAGTTTGCCTTTCTCCTTTTAAAAAAGAACAGAAGATAATCTGTTTGTTACAATTTCTTCTGATGTATGCCTCCAGTATAGCTTTGTTAACCATTGAATTGTTGGGATTAATGTTAGCATCTTAATTTCATAAAAGCATGACTTTGGGTTTTCAAGAAGTCTTTACCATTTGATGCTAAACCCCCAGTATTTTTGGATAGTTTATGGGAATTCGAGTGATGCCATTTTCTGCACAGGGAGCAGAGACATCCTGACTATAAATCACCATCTTCCTTTCGCCTTGCTTGTTTAAGAATTCTGAAAGGCAGGAGCATCCAAAAGGCAAATCTGGCAGCTCTGCTGACGTGTTAGCACTGAAGACTTCCTGCCCTGCTGAGCTTAGAAAAACAAACTGGCTTAGGATGAATATAAATGTTTTGGGGAGTATATGCAAACAGCACATTTCTGTCTTTTTCTTCTCTTGGAAGCCTGCGTTTTGAAAGCCTGTAGGATTTCAGCTGCATAGACGAGCTGTTTCCTGAAAGAAAGAAAGCCACGAGGATGAGAAAGACCTTGAATAAACATGACTGTGTCCCCGATGTGTTTCTGGACTCTGTCAGGTTGGCTGATGTCTTGTTGCCAAATGGGGAAGCACTGGTAACATTTTTCCCTTTCCTCCATTTCTTTCTCTTTCCTCCTTTTCTTCCTTCTTTCTTTCTCCATCTCTCTCTTCCTTCTTCCTCTCTCCCTCCCTCCCTCCTTCCTTCCATTTTTCTCTCTTTCTCCCTCCCTTCCTCTCTCCCTCCTTCCCTGTCTCCTGTGCTCTCTCTCTCTTCCACTCCCTCCCTCTTTTGCTTCCTTCCTTCTGTTCCTCCCTTTCTCTCCCTCTCTCTCTCCCTTCCTCCCTCCTTCCTTCCATTTTTCTCTCTTTCTCCCTCCCTTTCTCTCTCCCTCCTTCCCTGTCTCCTGCGCTCTCTCTCTTCCACTCCCTCCCTCTTTCCCTTCCTCCCTTCTGTCCCTGCCTTTCTCTCCCTCTCTCTCCCCTGCCCCCGCTCCCTCCTTCCTTTTCCTCTCTCACTGATGGGCTTATACAAGTTCATGTCTTGGGACACACACTGATTTGCATTATGCTTAGAGTTGGATTCTGACGTTGGCAACAAAGACACTGTGCCCATGTAATCAATCTGTTGCCCAGTAACGGTGTTTTCTGCCTATTTAGGCCTGCACTTGTGCTCTTGGGGCCTGGGCAGGGTGGGCTGTGGCTCGCTGGGCGCAGGAGACATTGGAACAGCCAGAGAGGAGGGCTGAGGCCTGGCCTGGCTGGAGTCGGAGAGCTGTGGAGGCAGACAGGCACTTGGGGCCAAGGAGCAAAGCGTCACAGCGCTGCTGTAGGTAGAAGCAAATGACTCCAGAGCCTGGCAGATCCCAGGTTCCTAGAGAGAGTCAACGCTGCGATGCCTGGAAGGAAAAGGGCAGGCTCCAACTCGTGTGTTTGGAAAAGTGGAAAATAAGAAGTGTTTCCCTAAGAAACGCTCCCCTACCTTGCCCCCCTTATCCTGACCACTCTATTTAAAACTGCAGGGACTTCCCTGGTGGTCCAGTGGGTCCAGTGGTTGAGACTTCGCCTTTAAATGCAGGGGAGGGCGGGTTTGATCCCTGTTTGGGGGGCTAAGATCCCACGTGCCCTGACACCATAGAGCCAAAACATAAAAACCAGGAGCAATACCATATTAATAACAAATCAATCCAATAAAAACTTTAAAATGATCCACATGAAAAGAAAAACCTTAAATAAAACAAAGAGCCATTGCAATTCATACCCCTCCGGCACGTCCAACTTCTTTTTCCCGTATGATATTATGCCATGCCATGCCGTGCCATGCGTGTGTGGTCAGTCACATCCAATTCTCGGTGACCCCATGGACTGTAGCCCACCAGGTTTTTCTGTCCGTGGGATTTCCCAGGCAAGAATACTGGAGTAGCTTTCCCTTCTCTTCTCCAGGGGCTCTTCCCAACCGAAGGATCAAACCCACATCTCTTGTATCTTTTGCATTGGCAGGTGGATTCCTCACCACCATGCCACTTGGGAAGCCATGTGACATTGTACAGCTTATATATTATGTTCATTTTCGGTTTCCCCTAATTAGAATATGAACTTCTTGAGAAAAGTGATTTCTGTCTGCTACAGCCTCAGGGCCTAGTAGGTGCTCAACAAACAGTATGTTGACCCTGGACATACCATCAAGAAGTATCTGGACAGCAATGTTTTGGGGAGTCCCCTCCTCCTGCCATTTAGGGTAAAGTAAAATAGTGATTTGTACTCTATTTAAAAAGCAAAGATGCCTTTTCTCTGCCAGGGAGGTAATCATGAGTGTCAATGGGGAAGGGGCTGAGGGAAAAATATATATTTCACTTTGAGATCAAAGGGTAGATTCCACTTCCCAGACTGGATCCGCCCGAGACTGGACCTCCCTCAGCCTTGTACCCCTGATAGGGTGGACGCGATGATGCTGGGGAGGGAGGTAGAGAGATTCTCCCGGGAAACACCTCCCTTCTCCATGGCACTTTCCCTTCTGGATTATTCTCACACACAGCACTTCTCAGCAACCACAGTTTTGCTCACTTTCCTCGAATAAATGATCACTTCTCTGTGCGGATGATCACCGGTATGACTGGACCAGGAAGAGGGGAGGGATTAGGAGAAGGAAATAGTTGGGTAGGAAGTTTACAACTGATGAAGATTTGTGATGATCATCCATCTAGATTTTTCTTTACCTGTGGAGTGCTGTTCAGGGAATACAATTTTCCAATTCTTTCCCCTGAGGTGTTTTACAGTTATTTCCATGTGACATTTTGGTGATTGAGGCTCTTTCCAATGGGTGAGCTTACTTCAAGTCCTTGAAAAAGGGGCTCCTAAGTACGGTTTTGTGGGAGGGGTGGGCTCCGGGGAAAGAGGATCTATATTGTGTATATTGGCACAGGCAGGCTTTCTTTCCTCTCCCCGTTTAGAGTAATAGTCTAGTTTTTAAATAACCCCTTGTGAAGTGCCAGCGTGGTCTTCAGCCAGAGCATTCTCGTCTTTCTGTGGCAGAAAGAACATTCAAATATCAGTCATGTCGGGCTCTCTGTGGGGTGGGAAGGGCAACCTATGTTGGTTTTTCTAGGAAAGACAATTAATTATTGACTTTCTTGTATGCACCAAGTCTATTGCTGAGGACTGAAGAGGGTTCACATATATAAAGAAGTATTGTGATTTCATGTTCAGGTTTTCTCCTTTCAAGGAACTATTAATACAAGGTGAAGTCTGTTCCAGCAAGATCTTTTCACAGATTACTTTTGGCCTTGCTTGCCAGGGCTGATTAAAGATGTGTGTGTGTGTGTGTATGTGAGTGTGTGTGCGTGTGTGTGTGTGTATGTGAGTGTGTGTGTATGTGAGTGTGTGTGTGAGTGTGTATGTATGTGAGTGTGAGTGTGTGTGTGTGAGTGTGTGTGTATGTGTGTGTGAGTGTGTGTATGTGAGTGTGTGTGTGAGTGTGTGTGTATGTGAGTGTGTGTATGTGAGTGTGAGTGTGTGTATGTGTGTGTGAGTGTGTGTGTGAGTGTGTGTATGTGAGTGTGAATGTGTATGTGTGTATGTGAGTGTGTGTGTGAGTGTGTGTGAATGTGTGTGTATGTGTGAGTGTGTGTGAGTGTGTGTGTGCGAGTGTGTGTATGTGAGTGTGTGTATGTGAGTGTGAGTGTGTGTATGTATGTGAGTGTGTGTGTATGTGAGTGTGTGTGTGTGTATGTGAGTGTGAGTGTGTGTGTGTGTGTGTAGGGGGAGGAGATGGGAGGAGAGAGAAAGAGAAATTTGAGACTATGTGTTTAGTGGGGCTTCCTTGGTGGCTCACTGGTAAAGAATCTGCCTGCCAATGCAGGAATCTGGAAGATCCCCTGGAGAAAGGGATGGCAACCCACTCCAGTACCCTTGCCTGGAAAATCCCATGGACAGAAGAGCCTGGTGAGCTGCAGTCCATGGGGTCGCATAAGAGTGGGACACAGCTCAGCAACTAAACACCGCTACACCATGTGTTTAGTGGCAGGTGGAAGAGTGCTGCTGTGAGTGACGTTGATAAGATCCACATTCCAGTTAGCGAAAGAGTCTTAATAGGATAAGTTTAAACTCAAGGAAAGACCTTCTCCGAGGAACAGCTTATTCCGAATATGCACACCCACGAGGCATCACCCTCCTCTCAGCACTAGGAGGGACCCAGAAGGGTCTGCCACTCATGTTTCTTTGGAAAATGTGACTCAGAGTGAAGGTGAAGTTTGCAACGACTTGGTGTTGGTGTTTCTGTAACATGGTATGGAAAACCTCAAACAAACTTTTTGACCAATCCAATATTTTAGCTGAGATGTACTTGTACTCAGGCATTTATTCAAGTGATAGGCCCTTCAACCCAGTAAGATAGAGAGAATGTATTCTCTCAGTCATGTCCGACTTCTTATGACCCTATGGACTGAGGGCTGCCAGGGTCCTCTGTCCATGTGATTTCCCAGTCAAGAATACTGGGGTGGGTGGCCATTTTCCTCCTCCCAGGGATCTTCCTGAACCAGGGATTGAACGTGCATCTGCTGTGCCTTCTGCATTGCATGTAGGTTCTTTACCCACTGAGTCATTGGGGAAGCCCAGTGGATTCGTCTCTTGATGGTAAATAGAGAAGAGGAACCTTAAATTCCTAGTATCATTTTTTGTAAAGACTCAAATAATTGTGAAAACTCATATTCTTTCAGCTAATCCTGTCAACCTTGGCAAAGTAAATATATTTCGTATTTAATTATGAAGTGAAACATCTTGGGATGATGACATCCTACTTGAAAAACCAAAATGATCCAGAAAGTTTCTTTTTGAGCCTTCATTTCAGGTTCCGGAAACAAAATGCACATCGTGCATCTTGGAACAAAAATGCACTTGGTATCCTGAATTTAAATAATGTTGGTTAACTTGATTATTCCCTCATGGACCTTGGAAGGTAGAAACTGTAAAATCCCGTGTGTAATCAGGATGGGAGGAATAACACCCAGAGACCCTCCAGGGAATGTATTCCTTGCAGGCTGACCCAGAGTCCGGGGATTCTGTTTAAAACATACACTTTAAGACTCAACAAATATTATCATTTAAGGGGACTCATTGGAAAAGACCCTGATGCTGGGAAGGATTGAAGGCAGGAGGAGAAGGGGATGGCAGAGGATGAGATGGCTGGATGGCATCACTTACTCGATGGACATGAGTTTGAGCAAGCTCCAGGAGTTGGTGATGTACAGGGAAGCCTGGCGTGCTGCATCCATGGAATTGCAAAGAATTGGACATGACTGAGCTGAACTGAGCTGAACTCCTTTCCCTGGCGGTCCAGTGGTTAAGACTCTGTGCTCTGGATTCAGGGGGTAGAAGTTCGATCCCTGGTCAGGGAACTAAGATTCAACATACCACACAGTGCAGCCAAAAAAAGGGAAAAAAAAAAAAAAAGACCTTTCACCTGTAGGAGTGGTCTGCACCTTCCATCCTGGAGCTAACTCTTCCCTGTAGACCTTAGCTGACGTTAATTGAGACTGACTTCTTATGCATTCAAATTCCTGATGGTGACATTAATTGGCCTCTTTTAAACCCTGGTGTCATAGGAAATTGCAGTGCCATAGTAGCTTAGGGGACTTCCCTGGCAGTCCAGTGGTCAAGTCTTTGTCTCTTAATGCAGAGGGGGTATGGGTTTGATGGGGTGCTAAGCTCCCGTTTGCCTCATGACAAAAAAACAAAAACAAAAAACCCCAATAAAACAAAAACAATAATGTAACAAATTCAATGAAGACTTTAAAAAATGGTTAACATAAAAAAAAAATCTAAAAAAATAGTGACTCAGGGTTATGCCTTCGTATCCTTTGGCTTTTGTCCTGACCTGTAAAGCCCAGCTGGAGTCTCAGTTCTTGGAACTAGTGTCTTACTTCCATGTGTTGTCTGTGTTGCTACAGAATCTGCAGTCTGTTTGTTGACTCTCTAGTGACCAAGTTGAGGATTCTGAAATGAGGAGACTCAAAGCTGGTGAAGTCCCTGCCAGCCTGGAGAAGAGCCTTATTCTCAGTCTTGTCCCAGCAAAGTGTTTGTGGCTGAAACAAGGAGGCAGAGCTCATGTTCAAATTCAGGCTGACACGAAGTGGGGAGAGAGTGATGCAACCTTTGATAAATGGAGTCAGGGTCCAAAGAGAGCCTTGGCAGGCTGGGGTGATGGGTCAGATCCAAAGAGAGCCTGGATGATCAGGGATAGTACAGTCCAGCTCTCCACTACAGACATGACTTCACAGTGACAGGTAGGAAAGAGCCTTGAAAGGTGAAAGTGAAAAGTCAGTGTTAGTCACTCAGTTGTGTCTGACTCTTTGCAACCCCATGGTCTATAGCCTGCCAGACTTCTTTGTTCATGGGATTCTCCAGGCAAGAATATTGAAGTGGGTAGCCATTCCCTTCTCCAGGGGATCTTCATAACCCAAGAGTCAAACCTGGGTCTCCTGCATTGCAGGCAGATTCTTTACTGTCTGAGCCACCGGGAAGCCTAGGAAAGAACCTTACTGACCTTTATTGACCACAGTTCTGTAGAGGTCAGTGGTATGGTGCTTGGCTGTGTTCATGCTCTGGAGAGAGATAGACATCCAGCTATAGTGCTCAGACCAAGCTTGGGAGAAGGGTTTAAAATGACTTGTTGAAATTCAGTGGGAATCCCACTGTATAATGTCAACGGTGACCACTTGACTTTTGAGGCATATTGAGTTCCCATTCTTTTGTATAGAAACACCTACTTCTCCACTTGTCTCTCCTTCCATCATATCAGGTAAACCTTTTGCCAAGTCTTGAGAGACATTCTCTATCCTACCCAGGGTGTTGATGGAGGCTTCTTGTTGTTCAGCAGCTCAGTTATGTCCGACTCTTTGAGACTGTATGGACTACAGCACACCAGGCTTCCCGGTCCTTGGCCATCTCCCAGAGTTTGTTCAAACTGATGTCCGTTGAGTCAATGATGCCATCTAGCCATCTTATCCTCTGTCGCCCCCTTCTCCTCCCCTCAATCTTTCCCAACATTGGGATCTTTTACAGTGAGCTGGCTCTTCGCATCAGGTGGCCAAAGTTATTGGAGCTTCAGCTTCAGTGTCAGTCCTTCCAAGGAATAGTCAGGATTGATTTCCTTTAGGATTGACTGGTTTGATCTCCTTGCTGTTCAAGGGACTCTCAAGGGTCTTACCCAACACCATAATCCGAAAGCATCAATTATTCGGCTCTTAGCCTTCTTTATGGTCCAACTGTCACATCCATACATGACTACTGGAAAAACCATAGCTCTGATTATATGGATGGAGTCTAGGACATGCAAACCTTGTCCTTGAATTGCCATCCCTTACTCTCTCCTGCCAAAGTCAAAGCCTTTGGCTGGAGGGGGAGGTGAGTAAGCTGCATTCTTGGGTCCCTGAAGGGGCCGTCTGGATTCCTCCTGACCCCCAGCCCACGTGACTCAGCAGTTTTGGACAGTGGCTGGTGGGATGCTGCATTTTGGCAGCTTCTCTCCTTGGTCCTGGATCTGTGTCATGGGAAGCTTGCACATATCCTGGTCCAGCCTCTCTTCCCCCACCCCACCTCCCCGTCCTCCCTTCAGTTGTTGCTGCCTAAGGGGCCTGACCTCCTCAGTCACCCTGTCCTGTGAGGCGCCACCTGCCACCAAGTCTCCCCAACATTTAGGAAGTTGGTTCCCTATCCGGTGAGAATGGCAGTGTGTGTTTGTTGCTGTCCAGGCTGCTTGCTTTCTGAAGTCATAAGAGAACTTAGCCATTTCTCCTTAAGGAAAAATCTGGTTTTCCTAAGACTGCCCCCATGGAGGGAGCTGGGGGGATGGGATGGGGGTGAACTTTCACTTGGCAGCTGGCCTACAGTCCATGGAGTCGCAAAGAGCTGGACATAACTTAGTGGCTGCACAAGAGCAACAGCAAAAGTTTCTTCCAGTTATATAGATCTGTGACTCAAATGTTGGTCCCTGCCTAGATTCTGCTGTGTTTAGACTTCAGAATTCAACTTAGTATATGTGCATTTGCTAGAGGGGAGGGGAAGACAGGGGAAGGCTGTAGGGGAGGATGACAGAAAGTGGAAAGGTGCCTCATTCCACCCTTGGGGAGCAATGGGCCACTTCAGAATAGTTTGCTGGATTTCTTTTATTTTTTGTTTTAACCTGTATCTCCTCTTCTATGGATTTCCTTCCCATTCAGGTCACCCCAGAGCACTGAATGGAGTTTCCTGAGCTGTACTGTAGGTTCTCATTAGTTGCCTAGTATAAATGCATTTTGCATGCTCAGTTGCTTCAGTTGTGTCTGACTCTGTGTGACCCCATGGACTGTAGCCGACCAGGCTCCTCTGCCAATGGCATTCTCCAGGCAAGAATACTGGACTAGTGGGTTGCCATTTCCACCTCCAGGGGAATCTTCCCGACCCAGGGGTCAAACCTACATCTTCTGCGTCATAGGCAGAGTATTTACCGCTGAGCCACCAGGGAAGTGGTATCAATCTCAGTCTCACAGTTTCTCCCAACCCTAGTTTGCTAGATTCTGACAAACCCCTGTTTCCTTCTGAGGGAGTAAGCTCCTTGTCATAAAGGTATTCGCTTACAGGCTGCAGGGCATCGGGCAGAATTGCTGAGGGGGACAGGCTGGATTGGATGACTGAGAAGGTCCCTTCCAGCACTGAGCTTTCATTATCCTGGGATGCTACAGGTCAGCACTTCAGACTTCACACAAGCATGGCGGCCCACGCTGAGCACCACAGATGGAGAGGACTTGGACTGCACCAGGCTGCAGCATCAGCTCCCACAGGACTGAAAATTGACTTGGGAGGAAGGATTTTGATCAAGAGAGGTGAATGTAAAATCAGTCCATCAGTGACACGGGGTGTGATGTGAGCCTAGAGAGAATCTGGTCTAGCTCAGGGGCTGAAAAGAAAAAGTGAAAGTGTTAGTTACTCAGTCATGTCCGACTCTTTGAGACCTCATGGACTGTAGCCCGCCAGGCTCCTCTGTCCATGGGATTCTCCAGGCAAGAATACTGGAGTGGGTAGCCATTCCCTTCTCCAGGGGATCTTCTCGACCCTGGGATCAAACCTGGGTCTCCTGCACTGCAGGCAGATTTTTTACTGTCTGAGCCATCAGGGAAGCCCTAGTCCAGGAACTGGTAGCCTTTAATTCCCACACAATGGGTTTGGCGAGAAATTTAGCCCCCTATTGCATGCCTCAGGTAGTGGCCATCAGTCTTAGACTCTCACTGACTCACACCAGACATCTCCATGGGGAACGCAGACATGACGGAGACACAGCCCTCACTCAGCCTTCTGGAACTGCCTCCACAATGCTGCACTGAGATGCCTTTGGGGAGAGGCAGAAGCCTGGAATAGGAATACAGTTAACAAAACGTAAGGCAAACATATCATTTTACCCAATCCAATTTCCAAAAAAAAAAAAAAGGCTCATTGGAGCTTAAGAAATGTTTGTAGTTGTTGTTAATAGCATAGAAGAAGCACAGCAGGCAAATACTCTGATCACAGAGGCTTAGGACAGTCCCCCTTGCTGCAGAAAGCAGCCACTTGGGAGTAAATGTGGCAGCATGTTTTTTTTCAGTGGTGGGGCAGCTTCAGAGGAGCCCAGGAAGGAGAGCCAGCTTGGAGGTGAGACAGCTGAAGGGAGCTGGGGTGGGGAGGGTTGAAGAAGATGATGGGGATAAACGGATGATGATTTTGGAACCAGGCATCCCCGGGACCTAGTATGTGCATGCGTGTTAACACTTTAGTCGTGTCCGACTCTTTGCGACCCCATGGACTGCAGCACACCAGGCTTCCCTGTCTTTCACTGTCTCCTGGAGTTTATTCAGACTTACACCCAATGAGTCGGTGATGCCATCCAACCATCTCATCCTCTGTCTCCTCCTTTCTCCTTTGGCCTTCAGTCTTTCCCAGCACCAGGGTCTTTTTGCAGTGAGTCGGCTCTTTGCATCAGGTGGCCAAAGTGTTGGAGCTTCAGCTTCATCGTCAGTCCTTCCAATGAATATTCAAGGTTGATTTCCTTTAGGATTGAGTGGTTTGATCTCCTTGCCATCCAAGAGAATCTCAAAAACCTTCTCTTAACACCCCACTTCTTATATAGAGTTAAACAACACTCTCCCAACTTTATTTGCATATCCCTCTGTTTATTTACTTTGTAGCACTTAGAGCTTTAATTTTCATATTTAGAAATTTGTTTGCTTTTTTAAAAAAATCTATCTCTTCCACTAGAGTATAACCTCCATGAAAAGAGATACCTTATCTTTTTTGTATGTCATTGTATCCAAAGCACTCAGAACAGTTTCAGGCATATAGTAGGTGCTCAATAAATATGTGTTGGCTGTATGGTCAACTAAAGATAAGCATCATACAGGATTGTAGTTTTTTAGTCGCTAAATTATGTCCAACTCTTTTGAGACCCCCATGGACCGTAGCCCGCGAGGCTCTTCTGTCCTTAGGATTGTCCCTCCTCTTGTCCCAGGCAAGAATACTGGAAGGGGTTGCCATTTCCTTCTCCAGGAGATCTCCTCAACCCAGGGATCCAACCCTCATTTCCTTCGTCCTCTGCACCTCAGGGGGATTCTGTACTGCTAAGGCGTCTGAGAAGCCCGTTATACAGGGAGGCTTTGTGTATTTAGGGAGCTAGTTTCGGGTGATCATCTTAGGCTGCTCCCAGCCCCCAGCCTTTGGTGAAATGACCTAACTTTGTCTTTGCACATGATTGCTAACAGGTTTCACCACTGGCTCCTGCTCTGTGCTGTTTGGCAAGCATCTTAACTCTCAGAGCCTTAGTTCACTCATTTCTAAATTTAGGAGTTCAACCTAGATGACTTCTAAGGCCTCTTCAGGCATTTAAAACTATGATTCTATGATCTCTGAAGCCAATAGAGGCAGGTAACATTTATTGATCTTTGCTGAGCATTTTGGTTATCAGCTTCCATGAATTATCTTAAGATAGAATCCATTATTTTCTAGTAGTTATATAAAATTTGGCCCTGAGGTTTACCTAGATGTGTTTTTATTTTGATGAGAAAAACAATACTTTTACAAATACTCAAGCTTCCTAGGAAATACAGAAATGAATTTTACCATCAAATTCACCTTTGATTTTCATATGCAAGTTTTTATTCCCATCTCAGTTTTTTAAAATTATTTTTCCAGATATGATCCAGAAATCTGTATGCATATTTCCTCAGTGAATTCTTAACCAGATGAACGTCAATATTTGGAAATTACTACACAGATTGTTGGAGATTGGAGGGGAACAAAAGGAGGAGGAAAATATATTTGTTTGAGTTTCTACACGATAAGGAACATAAGCTAGATGAGAAGTCTACTGCTAGTAATTCATCTAGTCCGCAAAAGTGATTTTTTAAAGACTTATTTTTAATTGGGGGTATAGTTGTTTTACAATATAGTGCTTATACTGTATAGTGCAGTGGATCAGCTGTGTGTGTGTTAGTGGCTCAGCTGTGTCCGACTCGCTGAGACCCCATGGACTATAGCCCCACAGGCGCCTCTGTCCATGGACTTCTCCAGGCAAGAATACTGGAGTGTGTGGCCGTTCCCTCTCCAAGGGATCTTTCTGACCCATGTATCCAGCCTGGGTCTCCTGCATTGCAGGCAGACTTGTCTGAGTGCTTCATTACCATTTGAGCCACTAGGGGAGCTCAAATCAGCTATACATATATATATATCCTCTCCTTTTTGGATTTCCTTCCCATTTAGGTCACCACAGAGCATTGAGTAGAATTCCCTGTGCTATGCAGTAGGTTCTCATTAGGTATCTATTTTATGCATGGTATCAATAATGCGTATATGTCAATCCCAATCTCCAATTCATCCCACCCTCCTTTCCCTGCTTGGTGTCCAAAAGTTTGTTCTCTGTGTCTGTGTCTATTTCTGTTTTACAAATAAGGTCATCTGTACCATTTTTCTAGATTCCATAGATATGCATTAATGTACTGTATTTGCTTTTCTCTTTCTGAGTTCACTCTGTAAGACTGTCTCTAGGTCCATTCACGTCTCTGGATGGCACAGTTTTGTTCCTGTTTATAGCTGAGTAATACTCCATTGTGTATATGTACCATATCTTCTTTGTCCATTCCTCTGTCGATGGACATCTAGGTTGCTTCCATGTCCTGGCTACTGTAAATAGTGCTGCCATGAATACTGGGGAGCATGTATCTTTTTGAATTATGGTGGGGTTGCTGGGTTATATGGAAGATTTACCCATAGGTTTTAAGGAATCTCCATAATGGATCTATCAGTTTACATTCCCACCAACAGTGCAAGAGGGTTCCCTTTTCTCCACACCCTCTCCAGCTTTTATTTGTAGAAGTCTAATAAATACAATTTAAAGTCAGAACAGTGGCTCACAAAGCAGAAGGTAATCAGCTATAGTTAAGTGTCTTCTCTTTTTTCCACACTAATGAATACTGAGGGGTGACAAGCTTTAATACAAGGAAGACTTTTTACTTTTTCTGATATTTCACATAGAGCTCCGTGGAACACTGCTAACACGTGTTGGGGTCTTCTTTTCTTTGTAGGGGCTGTGGCTTTAGCGTCCCTTCCTTTTCCTCCCAGGGCCACTTTAGGAACCATGTCCAGCAGACATATTCTGTACCCTAAACAGATAACTAACGAGAAGCTACTGTATAGCTCAGGGAATTCTGCTCAGTGTTCTATGGTGATTTAAATAAGAAGGAACTCAGAACAAGAGAGGATATATGCACTGCTGTTACAGGATGGAAAAGATAAGTGTGTTTCTTACTCCTTCACCAAACAATCACAACAGAAAAAAGTAGGTTGTTTCCCTGTCTTGGCTATTGTAAATAGGCACTTCCCCTTTCTTGGTGAAACCTTTCGTGGTTGGATTCTTATGGACTCACCCTTTTCAGAGACTGCCTATTCGGAGTCCTTTGTTATTGCTGTGTAATTGTTAAGTTGTGTCTGACCCTTTTGCAACTTCATGGACTATAGACTGCCAGGCTCCTCTGTCTATGGGATTTTCCAGGCAGGAATAATGGAGTTGGTTGCCATTTCCTTCTCCAAGGAATTTTCCTGAGCCAGGGATCTAGCCTGCATCTCCTGCATTGGCAGGCAGATTCTTTACCACTGAGCCACCAGGGAAGCCCACTGGGGGTCCTTACTGAGGCCTTATTTGTAACCAAGCAATCTTGCCTTTCAGACCACAGCAGAGAAGTCTCCTGGGGCCTACTTCCTTCCTGAGTTTGCACTTTCCCCTCAGGGGAGTTTTCTGGAGGACACCACCGGGGAGCAGTTCCTCACGTATCGCTATGACGACCAGGTAAGAGCCTCACTGGAGAGCCTATTTTTGGCTCTGCCATTTGCCAGTTGCAGGAAGCAGTTTCTCAAAAATAGCTTCAAAATCTTTCTATTTCCTCCTCAGCACAACTAGTACAATAGACCCGTGACATCAGGAAGAACCCTGAAACCCCGGGCTGCCCATGCTTTCGAGTAGCTTCCTGCTCAGGGTGTGGCTCCTGCTCTGGTTGTGGCATTGGCTTGAGAGACACGGTCTCTGATTTTCATTGGAAATATTTAAATATTAAGATAAATATTTAAATTTGTTCAATTTAGCTATTGCCAAATTCATCATGTGATTCTGAAATTATCTAAAAGTTCTGTTTTCTGATTAAGCTTTGCTTTCATTGCCCTCTGAGCTCTTATTTAATTTTTTTTGACCAGTACCAAAACTTACCTTTTTCAAGCCCATTTTCCAGAAAGGAAAACAGATGCCTGCCTCTGTGTGAGTGTGCTTGTGTGCACATGGGTGTGTGTTTAAATCATTGCACAAAACCCCACTGGAGAGCAAGACTTGAGCTTGGCTGAGATGCAGAGAGCAAAACTGCACCCTCGGTACTATGCCTTCTCATTCTCGATTTACTCTGATGCCTTGTTGTTATTGTTTAGTTGCTAAGTCAGGTCCGACTCTTTTGTGGCCCCTCGGACTGTAGTCCCCCAGGCTCCTCTGTCCATGGGGATTTCCCAGGCAAGAACGCTGGAGTGGGTTGCCATTTCCTTCTCCAGGGCATCTTTCCAACCCAGGGATTGAACCCCCATCTCCAGCACTGGCAGGTGGATTATTTACTACTGATCCACCTGGGAAGTCATTTTCATAATATAGACCTCAGTTAACGCTTTGGGCCTGGTTGCTAAGAGGGGCTAAACCATCAAGTTGCTTTCTGCCCTTTCTCCTGGATGGATTTTTAGAGGCTCTATGATTTGTTGTTGTTCAGTCACTAAATCGTGACTTACTCTTTGCAACCCCATGGACTGCAGCACACCTGGCTTCCCTGTCTTTCACTGTCTCCTGGAGTTTGCTGAAACTTACGTTCTGAGTCAGTGATGCCATCCAACCATCTCATCCTCTGTCGCCCTCTTCTTCTCCTGTCCCCAACCTTTCCCAACATCAGAGTCTTTCCTAGTGAGTCAGCTCTTCGTGTCAGGTGGCCAGAGTGTTGGAGCTTCAGCTATGATTTATGTCTCCTTTTAATCGAGAAATTAATGATTTAATAGGTTTTCATAGGAAAGCTTCAGAGAAACTAACTGAGGAGCCAGTAAAGGATAGAAGAGGATGTCTAGAAAATCACGAGCTTTGTGTTTTTTAATTAAAGAGTGGTTAATGCTTTCTCCAGCTTCTACAGATAAATTATATTTAATATCATAACAATATAAAAGCTATCTGAAGAGGAAAGTAAGCCCCTTCAGTCTTTCCAAAAAAGCCTAAGGCAGACCTTAAAAGCATGTGGCACACAGTGGAAATTCTGTCCTAGGACATAGTGTTCTGGAGGGCCCAGTGGATAGCCTGTGAAAACATTCTGTGTTGTTCCCACTGTGTTTCTTTTCACTGAAGGAACAAAGTCAAACTATAACAAGCCAATAATAGCACCTACCCTTTGCTATTAAAGGCAAAAAAAAAAAAAAAAAAAAGGCATTTTTTACCAAACTAGGTGTATCTGTTGAATGAATCTCAAGAATGTAATCAACTAGAGAATTGTTAACCTGTCGGCCCAAGCCTGGATCCTCTTTCCTCTTCATGCTGAGTTTGCAAACTGCACTGTAATATCAGAGAAAAGTTAGATAAAATATTCCTCAGTTTGAAAATTTCCCCCTTCGTGCAACATACCATCAAATGTGATGAAAAGTTAAGAACATGGACTTAGGAGTCACACTGCTTTGGGTTTGAATTTCAGTTCTGATATTTTACTTGCTGTGTGACTTTGGACAAGTTACTTCACTTCTCTGTGCCTTAGTTTTGTCATCTGTGAGATATATGATGGTATTGGTCAACCTCATGGAAATGTTTTAAGAATTAAAGGAGATAATTCAGGTAATTCCTATGTCTGTCTGCACAGGTTCTGATGCATAAAAGTACTTCATGTAGCTATTGTTATTGCTAGTAATATTATTTGTGAAGATTCAATTAGGAGAATCTTAGACACTCTCATGGAAAAGAAAAGGAAGATGCATACTCTCCATTCATATCAAGGGTCTGCACACAATATGTTAAATTCATTGTTTATTTAAGTATAACATACGTATAGTAAATGACATCCATATCTGAAGTGCAAAAGTTGACCAGTTTTTAAATATCTTTATGCAAGAACAGAATGGGAAAGACTAGAGATCACTTCAAGAAAATTAGAGATACCAAGGGAACATTTCATGCAAAGATGGGCTCGATAAAGGACAGAAATGGTATGGGCCTAACAGAAGCAGAAGATATTAAGAAGAGATGGCAAGAATACACAGAAGAACTGTACAAAAAAGATCTTCACAACCTGGATAATCACGATGGTGTGATCACTCACCTAGAGCCAGACATCCTGGAATGTGAAGTCAAGTGGGCCTTAGGAAGCATCACTATGAACAAAGCTAGTGGAGGTGATGGAATTCCAGTTGAGCTGTTTCAAATCCTGAAAGATGATGCTGTGAAAGTGCTGCACTCAATTTGCCAGCACATTTGGAAAACTCAGCAGTGGCCACAGGACTGGAAAAGGTCAGTTTTCATTCCAATCCCAAAGAAAGGCAATGCCAAAGAATGCTCAAACTACTGCACAATTGCACTCATCTCACACGCTAGTAAAGAAATGCTCAAAATTCTCCAAGCCAGGCTCTAGCAATACATGAACTGTGAACTTCCTGATGTTCAAGCTGGTTTTAGAAAAGGCAGAGGAACCAGAGATCAAATTGCCAACATCTGCTGGATCATGGAAAAAGCAAGAGAGTTCCAGAAAAACATGTTTTTCTGCTTTATTGACTATGCCAAAGCCTTTGACTGTGTGGATCACAAGAAACTGTGGAAAATTCTGAGAGAGATGGGAATACCAGACCACCTGACCTGCCTCTTAAGAAATCTGTATGTAGGCCAGGAAGCAACAGTTAGAACTGGACATGGAACAACAGATTGGTTCCAAATAGGAAAAGGAGTACGTCAAGGCTGTATATTGTCACCCTGCTTATTTAACTTATATGCAGAGTACATCATGAGAAACTCTGGACTGGAAGAAACACAAGCTGGAATCAAGATTGCCAGGAGAAATATCAATAACCTCAGATGTGCAGATGACACCACCCTTATGGCAAAAAGTGAAGAAGAACTAAAGAGCCTCTTGATGAAAGTAAAAGAGGAGAGTGAAAAAGTTGGCTTAAAGCTCAACATTCAGAAAACGAAGATCATGGCATCTGGTCCCATCACTTCATGGGAAATAGATGGGGAAACAGTAGAAACAGTGGCAGACTTTATTTTGGGGGGGGCTCCAAAATCACTGCAGATGGTGACTGCAGCCATGAAATTAAAAGACGCTTACTCCTTGGAAGAAAAGTTATGAGCAACCTAGACAGCATATTCAAAAGCAGAGACATTACTTTGCCAACAAAGGTCCATCTAGTCAAGGCTATGGTTTTTCCTGTGGTCATGTATGGATGTGAGAGTTGGACTGTGAAGAAGGCTGAGCACCAAAGAATTGATGCTTTTGAACTGTGGTGTTGGAGAAGACTCTTGAGAGTCCCTGGGACTGCAAGGAGATCCAACCAGTCCATTCTGAAGGAGATCAACCCTGGGATTTCTTTGGAAGGAATGATGCTAAAGTTGAAGCTCCAGTACTTTTGCCACCTCATGCGCAGAGTTGACTCATTGGAAAAGACTTTGATGCTGGGAGGGATTGGGGGCAGGAGAAGAAGGGATGACCGAGGATGAGATGGCTGGATGGCATCACCGACTCGATGGACGTGAGTCTGAGTGAACTCCGGGAGTTGGTGATGGACAGGGAGGCCTGGCGTGCTGCGATTCATGGGGTCACAAAGAGTCGGACAAGACTGAGCGACTGAGCTGAAATGAACTGAACTGGTGCCTGTGTAACTACCACCCAGATCCAGCAATTAAACATTCCACCACCCCAGGAAGCTCCATGGACCCCTTCCGTATCTCTCACCCAGGAAGTAATCACTAGTCTGACTTCTATCACTGTTATAGGTTCATTTTGGTTTTTATTTTTTCTGTTTTTTTTTTTAATTGGGATATAATTGCCTTACAATGTTGTGTTAGTTTATGGTGTACAGCAGTGAATCATCATATGTATACATGTGCATGCATGCTCAGTTGCTTCAGTCGTGTCCGACTCTTTGCGACCCCATGGACAATAGCCCACCAGACTCCTCTGTCCATGGCATTCTCCAGGCCAGAATACTGGAGTGGGTTGCCATGCCCTCCTCCAGGGGAGCTTCCTGACCCAGGGATTGAACCTGAGTCTCCTGCGTCTCTGGCATTGCAGGTGGATTCTTGACCGCTGAGCCACCAGGGAAGCGCTACATATACGTATACTCCCTCTTTTTTGGATTTCCTTCCCATTTAGGTCACTACGGAGCACTGAGTACAGTTCCCTGTGCTAAACAGTAGGTTCTCATTAGTTATCTATTTTATATGTAGTATCAATAGTATATGTATGTCAATCCCAATCTACCAGTTTATTTCACACTCCTCTTTTTCCCACTTAATGTCCATTTGTTTATTCTCCATGTCGCTGTCTCTATTCTTGCCCTGCAAAGAGGTTTATCTGTACCATCTTCCTAGATATATATGTTAATATAGAATATTTGTCTTTCTCTTTCTGACTTATAACTTCACTCCGTATAAGCGACTCTAGGTCCATCCACATCTTTACAAATGACCCGGTTTTGATGGGATCATACAGCACACACTCATCTGTGTCCAACTTCTTTCCCACATTATGGTATCTGAGAGATACAGCCAGGTTGCTGGATCCGATGTCTGTACCTTGTGTTCTCTGCAACCAACTGTCTCATCTCAGAGCAGGTGGCAGCATATTGTGTGGCAGGCAGCATCGCTCCTACACAGAAATCCCCAGGTTGCCTCTCAGAGGTTTTCAGGGCAGCCATCCCACTGTCCCAGCAGCCTGAAGCTAGAGTGACAAAGTGCTTATGCTGTGGAGGCTGCTGTCTGGTTCCTGAAGTTGTGGGTCAGGACTGGGTTCACCAGGAACTTCCACCTATCAAATACTCATTTGATAAAATGGGAAGTGGGCAGACAGTGTGAATACTTGTTGTCTTTGATGACCCTGTAGAACTTTTTAAAGTGTACTCGATTCTGGTGTATTTTCATGATGACCTTCAGGTTACTCTTCCAATATCCCCTGGATTAGATGTCTGGAAAACTAAGAGCCCCGAGGCTAGTAAAGCCCAGCTGTGATGTAGGCTGTGTTTAATGAGTCACCTAAAAGGCGCACTATGGGTTATAAGGGGACTGGGGCAGCTTCTAGTGAAGTAGGCCATCCTGAAGCCAACTGGTAGCCATGCATTTTGGTGCAGGCAGGACTAGTCAGGCAGCCTTTGTCTTGCTTCTGCCACTGATTGGCTTGTAATTTAACAAAGTCATTCAGCATCTTTGGACCTCAGAGTCCTCATTTTTTTAAAAAAGGAGTATTTTTGGCTGTGCTGGGTGTTTGTTGCTGTGCGGGCTTTTCTTTAGTTGCCATGAGCAGGGGCTGCTCTCTAGGTGCGGTACACAGCTTTCTCATTGTGGTGGCTTCTTGCTGCAGAGCACTGGGCTCTAGGGCTCTGGCCCAGCAGCTGTGGCGCGCGGGCTTAGCTGCCCTGTGGCATGTGGGATCTTCCTGAACCAGGGAAGGAACCCATGTCTCCTGCACTGGCAGGCGGATTCTTTACTATTGAGCCACTAGGAAAGCCCCCTCATTTGTTTTGAAAAACAAAGTGACTGTATTTCATGTTCCAGACTCCTTCCTGTCCTAAATAGTCTACTTTTCGAAACTACAGAAATATTCTACATTGCAGAGTGTTAATTGGATGATGGTGATGAGCAAGGCAGTCATGCCAGCAATGCAATGAACTATTACTTAGAGAGTCGTAGGATTTTGTAGCTGGTGGAGCCTTTTCTCAAATGCCACATTTCAAGAGTCAAGGAAACAGATGCTCTGAACATGCAAATGACTTACTCAAGGACACACAGATGTTTATGTGAAAAAAACTGAAACTTATATTCTAAACTTTAGGCTCTCCCACTCTGAGGTACACCCAGCTGCTTCTCTTGGAAGACTCATGTCAAAATTATCTCTTTTCCTAAAAATCCAAATTCCACTGTTACAGTGGGCTTCCCTGGTGGCTCAATCAGTAAAGAATTCACCTGCAATGAAGAAGACCTGAGTTTGATCCCTGGGTTGGGAAGATCCCCTGGAGAAAAAAATGACAACCTACTGCAGTATTCTTGCCTGGGAAATCCCATGGACAAAGGAGCCTGGTGGCCTAGAGTCCGTGTAGTTGTAAGAGTTGGACACCACTTAGCAGCTAAATCACCACCACTATACAGTGAATAGGGCTTTGGAGACCTTAGCAGATCCAAGGGAATAATTTCAAATTAATGAGCTGCCTCATGAGCTGATTCTTAACTCCTTGAGAATTTGGAATTAACTATTTGTTGTTCAGTTGCTGAGTCGTGTCTGACTCTTTGTAACCTCACGGACTGCAGCACGTCAGGCTTCCCTGTCCTTCACTGTCTCCTAGAGTTTGCTCAGACTGATGTCCATCAAGTCGGTGATGCCACCCCACCCATCTCATCCTCTCTCGCTCCCTTCTCCTCCTGCCCTCAATTTCCCCCAGAACCAGGGTCTTTTCCAGTGCGTTGGCTCTTGGCATCAGGTGGCCAAAGTATTGGAGCTTAATTAACCTAGGGTAAGTTTTAATGTAAGCTTATGGACATTTGGGAGAGAACCACCTGGATTTTGTGTTGCAGAGGCCCTTTTATATTTTGTTGGTTTTGTGGCTTCAAGGCATGTGGGATCTTAGCTTCCCACCAGGGATAGAACCTGAACCCCCTGCATTGGAAGCATGGAGTCCTAACCACCGGACAGCCAGAGAAGTCCCCTGCAGAGATCCTTTTATACTGTTTATACCCATCATCTCTTCTTCCCTGTCACCATCTGTCACTGACCGATCTGGTATTTATTTTGTCTCTTTCTGCCCACATTTAAGTGGATTCAAGATTTTTTTTCAAGTTAAAATCACTGTCACCTATGCTGTCATCTGCCACTGCTTTCAGTGACTACTTGATTTCCTAATTCTTATTTTCTGCTGCTGCTTTTTCCTCCTCCTTTAGCTCTTAACGTCAGACTTCTATCATCTCCTTCCTCCATACCCCCTCTTACCTTAGACAGCATTATTTTCAAAAATTCCATTCCCTTTCCTGAAGTCAAATTCAGAGTTTGATCATTCTACATCTGTAAAACTCTATGATTGTAAAATTCTCTGTTTGTCAAAAATCAGAATAACGTCATCTTTGGAGTCAAGTTAACTCTTTGCCTACTTGTATGATTTCTTGTCGCAAAATGCTACTTCAGTTTGTATTTTCTCTACTGTTTCCATCAGCAGAGAGGATGTGTGGCCCTGGAATTATAGATTGACAGAGTTGGAAGGAAGTTTAGGGATTCTGTTTTTTCAGGTGAGGAAGTGGAGCTTTGGAGAGGAACAGTGTCTTACCCAAGATCACACAGTAAAGAAGTAGCAAAGCCAAGTGTCTGTTTTTTGCCCTGCAGCTCAGTTAAGACATTTTTTACTTCTAATCTGTGGGAAGAAAAAGTATGAGAGCAATGTTTGAATGAATTTTTAATATGCATCGTAACAATAACATGTTAATAATGAACTCTTTGTGGAGTCTTCTTTCTAAACTTCTAAATGTCTTTTTTCTTCAATGATTATGAACAAACTGGATTTTCATTTTGCTTGTTTGAGTATTGATTTATGTATTCTTTCTAAGGACAAGAAATCTGTTTGCTGCAAGTCCATCTTTCTCAAAGTAACTTCTTCTGAACTTTTCATGAATATCTTGGCCGGGAGCTTCATTGTGGTTAAACTGTTGGCAGGCCTCAGAAATATCACTTGATGTTCCCAAGTTATTCCTATAATAGTTTTTAACTTGGGAAGTAAATACCAGCTTCTGAAGTTTCTCATGAAGGGAGATGGACACGACCCTTGTACCTATAGGACATTGCCAGTGTCTCTGGGGATCTAAATGGGAAGCTCACATGTTCTCTGCATAGGAGAGTTTTCTTTGTTGTTTCTGGCCTGTGTGTATAATGTTTTTAAGCAGCGAGCCATTTGAGTTTGAATAGTTCATTCCTTTGTTAGTGAGTAATCTTGGTCAAATGTAGTTAGGCTCCTTCAGTATTCCAAAGAATTAGACCACGAGCTTGCTTTCTCATTAGATCAATGCTAGAAGACAGGAACACATTAATTGGAATGACTTGTACTTGATTCCTAATTCAGGCACATTGCAGATACATGAATACTGCACATGTAGCCATACATGCTGCTCTGATTCACTTTGGTATATGTGCACTCTGAATTTCATTATCGTGGAGTTTTTTGCACATCAGCTCATTCTCAAGCATTAAAGAGAAAGATTGGTTAATGAAGAGTCAGTTGAGCTTTTGAACCATGCAGACATTTTCCTCGTCTAATGCTGTCTTCTTTGACTCATTTTTGGGGTACTGGGTAATTTTTCAAATTACGTTCATCAGGTGAGTTAAATGGTAGATACAAGACGTTGAAGTTCCAAACAGTTTCCAGTGCAGCCCTTGCTGCCTGTGCCCAGATTTCTCTTCTCTCTGAGGTCTGACCTGTCCCTGCCCAGGATGTACTAGGTCTTCAAGCACTTTGAGACTAGGTTACTTCTAATTGCTCTACTGTGTCACCCTCAGTCCTTGGATGTCCACTGCCTCTTGGACTACCAAAATATCATAAGTAGCCATATAAGATTAATAATAAAACAAGGTAGTGTGTGATGAATACAAAATAAATTATAAAGGCAACAACATAGTGGAATGGGAAAACACACTGGAAGTCAGGAGATCTGAATTCTATCCAAATTCTGATACTCATCAGACCTATGACCTTGAACAAGTCGCTTAAATCAGTAGCCTACAAAGTACTGCCTACAGGTCAAAACCTGCCCCACTCTTAAGTTTTTGTAAATAAAACTCTATTGGCACACTCACACAAAAGCCATTGGGCCTCTCTTCTTTGCTACAAATATAAGTTTCTTTTAAATGAATGTCAGGGTTCACAATCTACTGTGGTCTCTTCTGCTTCAGGCATAACAATGTGAGTCGATTTTAGTGGTGTCTGCTGTCTTGGACCAAGGCAGGGCCAGGAAGCTGGCCTTTCGGGCTTGCTATGAGGATGGGGAGTAAGTGGCAGGTAGAAGACTGGATGCGGCAGGATGGAAGCATGTTATCTCTTTCTCTTGTCAAGGAGGAAGCACAGAGATGGAGAGAGCTATAAGGCAAAGGTGAGTGGATTCACTGGCTGGGTGAGAGAGCCATGTCAGGCCAGAAAAGACTTTGCTGACTCTATGCAAGCTGAAGTTGGAAGGGCTAGATGTCCAGGCAATAGTGGAATTTATACCCTATCATGAGGGATTTTAAGCATTATGTTTTGATTGGCTGATTTGGAGTTTGGAAATGTTGTTTTTGGTTGGGCAAGTCCTGGCCTACAGCACAAAAGTACAGGCATGGCTTGCAAAGAGGTTCTTGGGGGGCTAAGGCTCTGGGAGGTTTGGGTCATTCCGCGGATGCTTTTGCCTGCTCGTGCTTGAGGCTGTATCACTCTGGACAGTATTTCTTGGATGTGGACTTTGGGTAGCAGAGGCCTCTTGAGGGCTGTTCAGGTGGTACGCGGGTGGTTCTGGCACCGTGGATGCCCGAAATCAGCTGGAAAAGTACCTTGAAAGTGTCCGCAGAGACTTCCCTGGTGGTCCAGCGGCTAAGACTCCATGTTGTCAACGCAGGGGACATGGGGTACTGGTTAGGGAACTAAGATCCCACATGCCACAACTAAGACCCAGCACAGCCAAATAAAGAATTCATAAATATCTTTAAAAGTGTCTCTAGTGTTATTTTCTATCTAACCTTTTATGATACTTTTAATATAAAAGTATCTCATGTCCACTTTCGTAGGGTGACCAACTGTCCCAGTTTTCTTGGGGCTGAAATCATCCAGGTAAACTGGGACAGGTGGTCACTCAGCTTTCCAACCTGGACATTTCTGTTGGGCTGAAGTTAGCAGTTGAGATCAGTGGACCTGAGGTTAAGGTGCTGCTGGCTACTGTGCTTGGTGGGTCATTCCAAGAGCCAGTGGGGAACAAGAGTGTAGCTGTTAGGGGTGTCCCATCTGGACATTCTCTTGGCATTGTCTTCCAATAAATTTCCAGGCCTGGGTTTTTTGAGAGAGTAACATGGAAGCATATACCATGTGTAAAATAGATAACCATTGGGAATTCACTGTATGACTCGGGGAACTCAAACCAGGGTTCTATAACAACCTATATGGGTGGGAATGGGTGGGAGGTGGGAGGGAAGTTAAAGGTGGAGGGGACACATGTATACCTATGGCTGACTCATGTTGATGTATGGCAGAGGGCAGTACCAGATTGTGAAGCAATTTTCCTTTGATTAAAAATAAATAAGTTTGGGAAAAAAAGCCAAAACCTAAAAAAAAAATTTATTTATTTAGCTGTGTCAAGTCTTAGTTGTGTCTCTCAGGCTCAGTAGTTGCTGCACATGGGCTTAGTTGCCCTGTGGCACAAAACGGATTTTAGTTCCTTGACTAGGGATCCAACCCCCGTCCTCTGCATTGGCAGGTGGATTCTTAACCCCTGGACCACCAGGGAAGTCTAGGCCTGGATTTATTAATGAAGCTTTTGTGTGTCCATTCATGTGGCTCTTCTCCATCTGTGACTTTATACAAATTGTCCCAGTTGCTTAGAACATCCTCCTCTGCTTCCTCCCCTCTCCCAAAATCCTTGTTCATCGATGTCGGTTTGATCTCTGGGTTGGGAAGATCTCCTTGAGTAGGAAATGGCACTCATTCCAGTATTCTTGCCTGGAGAATCCCATGGACAGAGGAGCCTGGCAGGCTACCGTCCACGGGGCCACAAAGAGTGGGTGAGCAAACACACACACAGTGTCAAAGAAATCAAGATGTAGTCAGTATTAAGTATTCTGGTTTCACAGAAGATTGAATTATGAAAATAAATTTCAGAAACTTAGTAACAGAGGAAGAGGACAGGGTATAAAATTGATGAGAAGAAGATGGTAGCTATGTTATACAGATCTCAGAGAGCTAACCTATTAATATATACTCACAAATGGCAGAAGAGATTGAGTGGAAGGGAAGAAGTTAAATAAATGCTATAAGTCACTTTTGATTTACTAAAAGATTTTGTGAAGAAAATCCACAGATATTGCTAATATATGTGTTAATTATATTGCATTCTGATTTTTTTAAAAAAAGTGAGAAGCAGCATCTTAGAATTTAGGAAATGCAGATGTAGAAAAATTAGCATATTGAGATGAATGTAGCCCAAGTTCTCTGAATCTAAATAAATCAAATAAACATTAAGACAGGATGTTTTTAAGACAAAAAGTATAAACTCTTGGACATTTAAAAATATTCTCCTAAAGCAATTATTGGCCAAAGAGGACATGAGAAATATAATTACACACTTTGTAGGAAATAACCAAAAAGAGAATACTGTATCAAAAAATCATAATTAACTACAATTTATACTGAGAGGTAAACTTATAGTCTCAAATACTTTCAGTAAATGTACACATTTACTATATTCAACATGTGGTATAGAACAGTCAGTTAACTATTTAGAGAAAGTTAATTTAAAGTCTTTTCCATATGCCAAAATAAATTCCATATGGATTGAAGAGTTAAATAAAAATTAAACCATAAAAATATAATAAGACTGTAAAAGTAAATGTTTCTCAAATTTCTAGTGGAGAAACTTAGAATGAATGGAAAATAGAGTGTATTGGTAGGTTTGACTATTAGGAAGGCTTAAAAATGAGTATTTACTGAAAATCATTCAAATGAAAAGTTAAAGGAAAATAACATATACAAATTATGGTAAAATACTGTGTAAAATACTTTGTAAGAAAAAGTAAAGAAAATAGTAAAGGAAAATAATTTATTCCTCTAAAAGGAAAGCAAAAAACCTGTTAACTCATGTGGAAAAACCCCATTTTACTTGTAATCAATAAAATGTAAATCCAAGCAATGACCACATAGCATCCCCCCAACTTTACTTTAAAAAAGGAACAATATGAAAACCGCGTGCTGGCCGTTGTGACACAAAAAGTCAGGCCATGTGATGCTGCTGCTGCTGCTGCTAAGTCACTTCAGTCGTGTCCGACTCTGTGTGACCCCAGAGACGGCAGCCCACCAGGCTCCCCCTTCCTGGGATTCTCCAGGCAAGAACACTGGAGTGGGCTGCCATTGCCTTCTCCATATGTGATGCTAGTGAATAATAATACGTGCAATGCTTTTGATAAGCAGTTTTGTCATCTTTATTCGGAGCCTTAAAAATATGTTTACTTTTAGCCAACTTATGTCTTTTCTGGGAATTAGTCAAGGGAATATTTTAAGGTTTTTTTTTTTAAGTTTTATGCAAAATTACATTGATCTCATCATTATTCATAATATGTGACAACCAGGAACAATTTGAATATTAAACCATAAGGAAATGGTTGGATAAATTATGGGATTTCTAACATGGACTATTACAAAATTTTTATTATATGTGCACTTTCAAAATAACATGGGAAACATTAACATTATATCCATAGATTGTAAGATTGGGTCACAAAATCATAGAAGTCTCCAATTTTTTTCATATGTTGACAGAAAGAAAAACACCAAGAAATACCCCAAGCTGTTAACAGTGGTTATCTTTGGACTGCAGAATTATGGATGTTTAAAATTTTCTTTTAAGTATATTCTCTAGGCTTTCTACAGATGACTGTACAATACTTTGATCATTAAGACATGATAAATATTCTTTCTAAATAGTGAGGAAGGGTCACTCAGGGGGAGTGGCTAACAATACTGGGATACTTTGAAGGGTGGGGCAGTTTTAATAAATGGAAAAGATTAGGGAATGAATATACTCAAGACTCACACTGAATAAGTGACCACCAAGTTCTATGCCTCGTGGATCATTTCTTTTCTTGTCTTTCTTTGAAGAACTTCACTAATAAGGCACCTTTACTTTTGTCTTTTATGGAGAAACTTTATTTTCTTATGGAAACCTTTTCCTTTTTTCTGCTTTATAGAGCACAGATGTCTGCAGGATTCAGCCTTGGGAGATGTTTATGTGCAGGTGTTCAATTTCCCCTACATAAACCCACACACATACTGTAACGTGAACATGAATATTTATTTATTGATACAAATGCTAATCAATAAAGTGTTAGTTTGAAACAGTAATTTGCATTACACCTTAAAGTTGTTCATGTTAAATCATTTAATAGAATAATTTTGTGATGAAAAGGGTATTAAAAATTGAGGTTGGATATGTTTGACCTTGGGAAGAGGACCTTCTGGAAATGTTCCCTTGCAATAATGCTCAAAATCTGAGAACTTGCACTCTGGTTTGGGAAAGATTTCCTTGAAAGTAAAACCCATCACTTTGGGTGACCCATCAACTTGAAAACAATCAGCAACATAAATACAAAAGGGAACAGGGGCACCGTTTGGCTGTCAGATGTCCCTCCCTCCACCCCTCAGCTGAGCCATAACATGCTTAGATTAATCTTTCAGATTATGTCAGCAATGGAAACTCACCATAAAAAATTCAAAAATACTGTACTTCTCTGGATCTCACATTGAAAAAGACCACCCAGGACTAGGCTTTTTGCATTAATTTCAGAGGGACAGAATTGTCAAAGATCAGGCAATCTAGAGGTGTGGTAGCTGACCTGTAGGTCCTAAATCTTTTCTTTACAAGATGGATAACACCATGGATATTCAGTTGGCCGAAAAGTTTGTCTGGGTTTTTCTGTAACATTTTGTGGAAAAACCTGAATGAACTCTTTGGCCAACCCAATAAAACTGACATTAAAAATCTGATGTTTAAAAATGATATGGAACATTTTAGAAGGTGCTAGGTCACTTATGGGTACTGATTACCCAGAGAAGGCGCTAGTGATAAGACCAGGAGCATTGGTCACCTCTCTTGTCTTAAATGTGCTGTGTTCAGTTGCTCAGTTGTGTCCGACTCTTTGCAACCCTATGGACTGTAGCCTGCCAGGCTCCTCTGTCCATGGGATTCTCCAGGCAAGAATACTGGAGTGGGCTGGCATTTCCTTCTCCAGAGGATCTTCCCAACCCAGAAATAGAACCTGCATCTCTTGCATCTCCTGTGTTGGCAGGTAGATTCTTTACGACTGAGTCACCTGGGAAGGAGGTTCCAAACTGATGCCCAACTGATTGTCCAGGTGGGAACTCCAGGAATAAAGCTGGCAGAGCTGAATCTGAAATGCCATCCACAGCCTGGAGTGTTGAACAGAGAGGACTGGGGCTGGGTCACTCTGTGTGGCAAAGGGGCAAGAATTGGGGCAGAATGTGGGGTGGAGATTGGGGTTTGAGAGACCATAGCTCAGTTTCACAACAAAGCCAAAACCATCCTTGAGGACTCAAAGGCTTAGTGCTTGGGAGCAGTTAGCTTTTTATTTATTTATTTTTAAAATTTGTATTATTGAAGTATAAATGTTTTACAATGTTGTGTTAGTTTCTGCTGTACAACAAAGTGAAATCAGCGATGTATATACATATATTCCCTCTCTATTGAGCCTCCCTCCCACCCCCCATCCCACCCCTCTACTGCTACTGCTAAGTCGCTTCAGTCGTGTCCGACTCTGTGCAACCCCATAGATGGCAGCCCACCAGGCTCCCCCGTCCCTGGGATTCTCTAGGCAAGAACACTGGAGTGGGTTGCCATTTCCTTCTCCAATGCATGAAAGTGAAAAGTGAAAGTGAAGTCACTCAGTCGTATCCGACTCTTAGCGACCCATGGACTGCAGCCCACCAGGCTCCTCCACCCACGGGATTCTCCAGGCAAGAGCACTGGAGTGGGGCACCATTGCCTTGGAGCTGAGCTCCCTGTGTTATGCCGCAGGTTCCAATCGCTATTTATTTTACACATGGTAGTGTATCTATGTCATGTTCCCTGAAATGATGCTGAACATCACGAAGTTGTCAAGCTTATTTTCTAGGTCCCTAATTTAAAGACTTCAATGTATGCTTTCCATTTTAAAAGAGTTAAGCTAAAAATGCGACTCTGGAGGGCATCCTTCTTTATCTGGAAAATTACTCATTTCCGTAACAGTGTCAGACAAATGAGTCATCTCTGTATATTTCATCTATCTAACAGATGCTTCCTTTATCAGATCAGAACATACGTGTAAAAGTGGAAATTAAAGAAACGTGTTGGGATCCATGTTCTTCCTTCAAAATGGATTTTCTAAGAAAACTCTATTCTGTTTGAAAAATGGGCAATAATATATACCAAGGTTGTAGCTTTTATCCTCAATAGTAAGTATAAATTACAGGAAATGCTGTAGAACTATATTAGAAGCTATGTAAACAATGTTCAGCTCTCTTTTAACCAGTTGATCATATTCCAGAAAGCTGTTATTTTTTTTCCATTGGCATTTCATGGAGTTTATTGAATTTTCCTCATTTGTGCTAGGTTATCTTCCTACTTCTTAAATCAGATTGGATTTTCATCAGATCATCATGCATTCCTGTTTATCTTTCTTTGTGTGAAAGGGGTATGTTTCTTTAGAAACAGCCAGCTTAGGATACAGTGTTTCTCTGGATGCAATTGCTGTCAAACTGCAGTGAGCCCAGGTAATGGATATTGTCATACACGACATTTGGTTCATTAGAGTCTGTCAAAATGGGTTGGGTAAGTTATGGCCCTTGGAAAGAGCACAATACTGCATTGTGTTGGAGAAACACACGTTTAAGGCATTCCTGAACTGGCATTTATTATGACCTGCCACAGTATTTCCATTGTCAGCATTTCATTAAATTTGACCGTCTGGGTGTAATCACAAGAATGTAATGGGAAAGGTAATGTGAAATGTCTCCTTAAACCCTGCTAAACAAAAATGAACTACATCTTTTACTCAGTCCAGCAAATTGATCACCTATGATACAGCAGCTCTTGGTGATAGAACGAGTAACAAGACAGTTTCTGTTTTCAACTAGCTTGCAGCCCAGCAGGACAGACGAACGGTCAAAACTGATCCTGATGCGATGCTGGGCTGAAGGTGTTGATGGAAAGCAGAGAATTAGAGGGGAATATTTTCTTCCTGGGGGTGAGGAACTTGGGTGTCTACACATTAGGTACTGACCTTGATGGGAAGAAACTGTGAGTCACAGCTTCTCAGTGTGATTGGAATTCTGGGCTGGTGCTAAGTTCATTGTCCTTTGGTGTTTTTGTGGGCTGCACACATATGCATGGGATTTAATGTCATTTTAACTCACCAGAGAAAGTTTGTGGGTCTAAAGGTTTGGAAAATAACTCGCTCTGCAATAAGCTACATTTTAGCTCAAATCTTTCAAATGATTATGCCATACTTGCTCTGCTTTGTCTGAAGGAAGCTGTCTCCCTGTCTGGAGACAATGGTGTTGAGTAAATTTACAGGGGGATGACTTTATTTAAAAAAAAAATCTCCTCTAGTTTGTTGACAGCACTCATGCTTCATAAAACAGGGTGCATGATCCTGAATTTCATATGAATAAAATTTATTAATTTTTATGTCTACTTTGAATGCTTTAGATCATTTATTTGGCTTACTGCCCAGTAAAAGCAGGAAAGTGACTCGGACATCAACCACAAAACGGCCCAGGGACCCCTTCTCACTGGATAGACATCTGGAATGGTATATGAGGAACAGACATTGCAGACATACATTTAATTAAAGGTTGGTGTTCCGACCGGAGGAAAGTGTGGTGAGCCTCCTAGCATAAAGGGAATGGTGTCTCTGAGACAAACGTTGTTAATATTTTTTGTTTTATAATAATGCTTTACAGCTTGAAAGAGTGTAACTATAAAATATAGACTATGAACTCAAAACAATATTAAGTCCAAATAGTAATTTTTAATGGCAGCAATTTATGATGCATCTGTGTGGGTTCTTTCAAGTGAAAAAAGTCTTCAACACATATTTTACAGTTTTCAGGAAAAAAAAAAAGAATTCTCCTTTGAGTTTTTGTGATCTGATTGATTATAGCAATAGTAAGGATTTATTGGGGCTTCCCAGGTGGCTCAGTGATAAAGAACACCAATGCAGGAGAAGCAGTTTCGATCCCTGGGTCGGGAAGATCCCCTGGAGGAGAAAATGATTGGTAACCCACTCCAGTATTCTTGCCTGGGAAATCTCCTGGACAGAGGAGCCTGGTCGGCTGCCATTCACAGGGTTCCAAAGAGTTGGACATGACTTAGTGACTGAGCAGGAGCACACAAAGAATTATTGAGTCACCTATTATGCTAATTTGGATTTGTAGACATTATTCTGTAATTAATGACATTGGCAAGAATCATAACCTAAAAAATAGCATTCTGTTAATTAAATTATTTTTCATCCTCAAGCTGTCTCTAAGTTGGTGTGGGCAAAACAAGATCAGAGCTAGGAAAGCTGGGGATGGGAGTCCAGGTTCCCTGGGCATGGAGATGCTCATATAGTAGTTCCTTGATCAAATTACTACAACTCTTGAGCATCACAACACCTGTGTGCCTGTTTTGTGACAAGTTGCCTCTGCTCACTTATATGTGCCAGCTCAGGTATAGGTGTAGCCATTTCTGGGAGGAACAGATGCTCAGTAAATAGACTCATGATTTATAGATATGAACACACCAAGGTACAAAGGAGTTAGAACATTTCTCTTCTAAACTATGTAAGCACAAATCGTTGCTGGAGCTAAGGAGAAAAGATTCTCCTTTTCAGATCCCAGAGAGCATCAAGGGCAGCCTGGATAATTCTTATCTCACCTAGTGAATGATGGCTGCAGGTGGTAGAAATATCTTTTCTCCAACTTCTCCTCTGCTGGTAGGGAGGGAAAAGAGATGCCACGTTTGATAATGAAACTCTGATATGAAGTCCTCCAGCTTTTCTTTGAATGTCTCCAGAAAGTGGGGAGCCTTTACTCCCCTGGTTTTCTAATGTGTATTTTCTGAGCTTCACCCATAATTATGTATATCTAGTGGAGAGTAAAACTGTATCAGTTCTGATGAGATGGATGAAACTGGAGCCGATTATACAGAGTGAAGTAAGCCAGAAAGAAAAACACCAATACAGTATACTAACACATATATATGGAATTTAGAAAGATGGCAATGACGACCCTGTATGCAAGACAGGAAAAAAGACACAGCTGTGTATAACGGACTTTTGGACTCAGAGGGAGAGGGAGAGGGTGGGATGATTTTGGAGAATGGCATTCTATCATGTATACTATCATGTAAGAATTGAATCGCCAGTCTATGTCTGACGCAGGATACAGCATGCTTGGGGTTGGTGCATGGGGATGACCCAGAGAGATGTTATGGGGAGGGAGGTGGGAGGGGGGTTCATGTTAGGGAACACATGTAAGAATTAAAGATTAAAAAAAAAAAACAAAGTGTTAAAAAAAATAAAATAAAATTGTCTTACTTAAAAAAAAACAAAAAAACAAACAAAAAAAAAACTGTATCAGGCAGCCTCACTATGCAAATATTGCAGAATAAGAGTTTTTAATTAAAAAATAAATATATCTAATTTTAAACAAGGCAGCCTATAAAGAGATACAAAATCTAATATGAAATAACCCAGCAGTAGGTGACAAAGAAAAGACAAGTATAGGGGCATATGTTATAGCCAAAATAAGGCTAAAATAAAATATGTTATAGCCAGGAATAAGACTAAAATAGAAATGCACACCAGGACATGCATACTACAGGATAAGAGGGGGTACATATTTAAATCTGAGCTTTCTAGAAGCCAGTTTGGAGGCATAAACCCAGCCAACTTAGAAGGGTAAACCCAATCAGTTACCTAATTTGTGGGGACCATAAGATAATAACCTAAGTGTTTCTCAGAAGCAAAAATATATTCCTTACTTTAAGATGGAAAAAGCTACTGATTTTATTTTAAAAAGCAGGCTTTAGTCCACAAAGATGGAGATGTTTGGTTTTGAAAATGAAACAGTCCAGTGCTGGGATTCCTTAACCTGCTTACCAGATTCATATGAATGATGATGTTCCAGAAGCTTCTCCCATTAAAAATCTTTTTATAAGATTTATAAAGACACTTCTGGGGTCAATGAAAAATTTTTCATAAACTAAAACATATGTATGATTTTTGCATCTCAGTAGCCTAAATGCTTGTTTGTAGGTATTTTGCTATTGAGCAATGTCTATCAAAGTGAAAAGTGTGAGTCCCTCAGTCATGTCTGACTCTTTGAGACCTTATAAACTGTAGCCCATCAGGCTCCTCCGTCCATGGGATTTCCCAGGCAAAAGTACTGGAGTGGGTTGCCATTTCCTTCTCCAGGGGATCTTCCCTACCTAGGGATTGAACCGGGGTCTTCTGCATCACAGGCAGATTCTTTACAGTCTGAGCCACCAGGAAGCCCAGCATTTGTCAAACCAGCTACCAAAGAACTCTCAGTAAATTAACTGGGTTTGAGATATTCACAATCTGCTGGCAATAAGAAGGAATCCGCACCTTTAAGACATGCAGTAGAATTTGAAGGAGTCTTTGCCTAGACAGAAGTTACCAATAAGGTTTGCAAGTGCCTCAGTTCCTTTGGGGCATGCTCAGTCACTAAGTCATGTCCGACTTTTTGCGACCCCATGGACTGTAGCCCGACAGGTTCTTCTGTCCATGGGATTATCCAAAGAAGAATACTGGAGTGGGTTGGCATTTCCTTCTCCAGAGGATCTTCCTGACCCAGGGATCAAACCCTTGTCTTCTGCTTGGCAGGTGAATTCTTTACCACTGTGCCACCTGGAAAGCCCACAGTCTCTTTTACTTTGATCTAATTACTGGGCAGAAGGGATATGGGGAAGCTATGCATATTGTGCAAACAAGGGAGAATATTCCCTTTTGACTTGATCTACAATAGGCATCATAAGGACAGGAAGAAAAAAATTGACTACCCTTTATACTGCTAAGGCACAAATGAGCAGTATTCTCAAAAATTTCCCTCAGATTTATCTGACATGTCATATTCTGTAATAATCTAGAGTCCACAATAGGGGAAAGCAGTCCTTCCATTCTTTAGCAATCCTGCTGGGATTATATTGGATTTTCTATTAGTCCTGGCATTGAGGTCCTCCCAGTGATTATCTGTACCTAAGATGTAGAATAGCTAATGATCAGATAGATAGTTATATTTTAAAAATTAGACCCCATATAAAAGCAGTACTGAAAGAAAGGTTTTGGTCTCAAAAGCAGGGAAGATTTAAAATGAAAATAACATATGCTCAACTCAAAAAGTGTAAAAGGTGATGTCAACATAACACAAAGGAAGTAAAGATAAGAAAAAAAATAATAAAATAGAAGAGTAACATCCAAAAAACAATATACTTCATCAATATAGCTAAAAACACTTCCTTTAAGAAAACCAGTAGAATACACTGACTTTTGACAAGTCTGACTAAGAAACACCCTCTTCCAACAACACAAGAGAAGACTACACATGGACATCACCTGATGGTCAACACCAAAATCAGACTGATTATATTCTTTGCAGCCATAAATGGAGAAGCTCTATACTGTCAGCAAAAACAAGACCAGGAGCTGACTGTGGCTCAGACCATGAACTCCTTATTGCCAAATTCAGACTTAAATTGAAGAAAGTGGAGAAAACCACTAAACCATTCAGGTATGACCTAAATCAAATCCCTTATGATTATGCAGTGGAAGTGAGAAATAGATTTAAGGGACTAGACCTAATAGACAAGAGTGCCTGATGAACTATGGATGGAGGTTCGTGACATTGTACAGGAGACAGGGATCAAGACCATCTCCAAGAAAAAGACATGCAAAAGAGCAAAATGGCTGTCTGAGGAGGGCTTACAAATAGCTGTGGAAAGAAGAGAAGCAAAAGGCAAAGGAGGAAAGGAAAGATATACCCATTCGAATGCAAAGTTCCAAAAAATATCAAAGAGAGATAAGAAAGCCTTCCTCAGTGATCAATGCAAAGAAATAGAGGAAAACAACAGAACGGGAAAGACTAGAGATCTCTTTAAGAAAATTAGAGATACCAAGGGAACATTTCATGCAAAGATGGGCTCAATAAAGGACAGAAATGGTAGGGACCTTACAGAAGAAGAAGATATTAAGAAGAGGTGGCAAGAATACACAGAAGAACTGTATAAAAAAGATCTCCATGACCCAGATAATCATGATGGTGTGATCACTCACCTAGAGCCAGACATCCTGGAATGTGAAGTCAAGTGGGCCTTAGGAAGCATCACTACGAACAAAGCTAGTGGAGCTGATGGAATTCCAGTTGAGCTATTTCAAATCCTGAAAGATGATGCTGTGAAAGTGTTACACTCATTATGACAGCAAATATGGAAAACTCAGCAGTGGCCACAGGACTGGAAAAGGTCAGTTTTCATTCCAATCCCAAAGAAAGGCAATGCCAAAGAATGCTCAAACTACCGCACTATTGCACTCATCTCACATGCTAGTAAAGTAATGCTCAAAATTCTCCAAGCCAGGCTTCAGCAATACATGAACCGTGAACTTCCTGATGTTCAGGCTGGTTTTAAAAAAGGCAGAGGAACCAGAGGTAAAATTGCCAACATCTGCTGGATCATGGAAAAAGCAAGAGAGTTCCAGAAAAGTATCTATTTCTGCTTTATTGACTATGCCAAAGCCTTTGACTGTGTGGATTACAATAAACTGTGCAAAATTCTAAAAGAGATGGGAATACCAGACTACCTGACCTGCCTCTTGAGAAACCTGTATACAGGTCAGGGAGCAACAGTTAGAACTGGACATGGAACAACAGACTGGTTCCAGATCAGGAAAGGAGTACGTCAAAGCTGTATATTGTCACCCTGCTTATTTAACTTATATGCAGAGTACATCATGAGAAATGCTGGGCTGGAAGAAGCACAAGCTGGAATCAAGACTGCCAGGAGAAATATCAATAACCTCAGATATGCAGATGACACCACCCTTATGGCAGAAAGTGAAGAAGAACTAAAAAGCCTCTTGATGAAAGTGAAAGAGAGTGAAAAAGTTGGCTTAAAGCTCAACATTCAGAAAACTAAGATCATGTCATCCAGTCCCATCATTTCATGGCAGATAGATGGGGAAGCAGTGGAAACAGTGGCTGACTTTATTTTTCTGGGCTCCAAAATCACTGCAGATGGTGATTGCAGCCATGAAATTAAAAGACACTTACTCCTTGGAAGGAAAGTTATGACCAACCTAGACAGCATATTCAAAAGCAGAGACATTACTTTGTCAACAAAGGTCCGTCTAGTCAAGGCTATTATTTTTTCAGTAGTCATGTATGGATGTGAGGGCTGGACTATAAAAAAAGCTGAGCACTGAAGAATTGATGCTTTTGAACTGTGGTGTTGGGGAAGAGTCTTGAGAGTCCCTTGGACTGCAAGGAGATCCAACCAGTCCATTCTAAAGGAAATCAGTCCTGAATATTCATTGGAAGGACTGATGTTAAAGCTGAAACTCCAATATTTTGGCCACCTGATGCAAAGAGCTCACTCACTTGAAAAGAGCCAATGTTGGGAAAGATTGAGGGCAGGAGGAGAAGGGGATGACAGACGATGATGTTTGGGTGGCGTCATCGACTCGATGGACATGGGTTTGGGTGGACTCCGGGAGTGGAGACGGACAGGGAGGCCTGTTGTGCTGCGGTTCATGGGGTTGCAAAGAGTCAGACATGACTGAGTGACTGAACTGAACTGATTAAGGAATAAAGAAGACAGAAATAATCAGAAACAGAGTGACAGCTATAGAAAGGATTATGAATCACGAGCAGTTACAGTGTGTAATTTTATAATAAAATGGAAAAATTGAATACAGTGGATAATTGTAAAATAAAACTTAAACTCCTAAAATAAAAAAAGGAAGCATAAATAGAGCAATATCCATTGGAAAAGTTGAAGCAGCCAGTTTCTGTTAATTAGAAAATCATCAATGTATTTTTCTATATGAATTCTAACAATCATTTAAGGGGACATGTATGTCCTATGTAACATAAACTATTCTATAGTGTAGAAAGAGATGGAAAGCTTTTTAAAAGACTAGTATAATACTGACATATCAAAGAAAGCATAGAGAAGAAAATTATACTTCAATTTCATGAACCAAAGTCTAAAATCCTAAATATTATTCAATGAAATCCAGGAAGTTTTTTTTTTTTTAAGTTAATAGGTCATGACCAAATGTGGTTTTCCTAGGAATGAAAAAATAGTTTATACTTCAGTCATTATTAGATGAAAAATTTAGTCATTAAAAAAAACTTTAGAATTGTCTCAAAATTTGTCATGAAGGCATGTGGTGTATTAATGTGTTTATATGTTTATTCTATCAGTCCGACTTTCCACAACCCCATGGACTGTAACTTGCCAGGCTCCTCTGTTCATGGGATTTCCCAGGCAAGAATACTGGAGTGAGTTACCATTCTTTTCTCCAGGGGATCTTCCTGACCCAGGGATCAAACCTGGGACTCCTGCATTGCAGGTAGATTCTTTACCCTCTGAACCACCAGGGAAGCTCTATTTAACATGGAACCAGTCAGTTCAGTTCAGTCGCTCAGTCATGTCTGACTCTTTGCAGCCCCGTGGACTGCCGCATGCCAGTCCTCCCTGTCCATCACCAACTCCCAGAGTTTACTCAAACTCATCTCCATTGAGTCAGTGATGCCATCTAACCATCTCATCCTCTGTTATCCCCTTCTCCTCCCGCCTTCAATCTTTACCAGCATCAGGGTCTTTTCCAGTGAGTTAGTTCTTTACAACAGGTGGCCAAAGTATTGGAGTTTCAGCTTCACCCAGGACTGATCTCCTTTAGGATGGACTGGTTGGATCTCCTTGCAGTCCAAGGGACTCTGAAGAGTCTTCTCCAACACCACAGTTCAAAAGCATCAATTCTTCAGTGCTCAGCTTTCTTTATGGTCCAACTCTCACATCCATACATGACCACTGGAAAAACCATAGCTTTAACTAGACGGACCTTTGGCAAAGTAATGTCTTTGCTTTTTAATATGCTGTCTAGGTTGGTCATAGCTTTTCTTCCAAGGAGCAAACGTCTTTTAATTTCATGGCTGCAGTCACCATCTGCACTGATTTTGGAGACCCCCAAAATGAAGTCTGTCACTGTTTCCACTGTTTCCCTGTATATTTGCCATGAAGTGATGGGACTGGATGCCATCTTAGTTTTCTGAATGCTTTCTGAATGTTGAGTTTTAAGCCTACATTTTCACTCTCCTCTGTCACTTTCATCAAAAGACACTTTAGTTCTTCTTTGATTTCTGCCATAAGGGTGGTGTCATCTGCATATCTGAGGTTATTGATATTTCTCCTGGCAATCTTGATTCCAGCTGTGCTTCATCCAGCCCAGCATTTCTCATGACATACTCTGCATATAAGTTAAATAAGCAGGGTGACAGTATACAGCCTTGATGTACTCGTTTCCCTGTTTGGAACCAGTCTGTTGTTCCATGTCCAGTTCTAACTTGCTTCCTGACCTGCGTACAGATTTCTCAAGAGGCAGGTCAGGTGGTCTGGTATTCTCATCTCTTTCAGAATTTTCTTGTAATCCTCACAGTCAAAGGCTTTGGCATAGTCAATAAAGCAGAAATAGATGTTTTTCTGGAACTCTCTTGCTTTTTCAATGATCCATCAGATGTTGGCAAGTTGACCTCTTGTTCCTCTGCCTTTTCTAAAACCAGCTTGAACATTTGTAAGTTCACGGTTTGTGTACGGTTGAAGCCTGGCTTCGAGAATTTTGAGCAGTACTTTACTAGCATGTGAGATGAGTGCAATTGTGTGGTAGTTTGGCATTGCCTTTCTTTGGGATTGGAATGAAAACTGACCTTTTCCAGTCCTGTGACCACTGCTGAATTTTCCAAATTTGCTGGTATGTTGAGTGTAGCACTTTCAGAGCATCATCTTTCAGGATTTGAAATAGCTCAACTGGAATTCCACCACCTCCACTAGCTTTGTTCATACTGATGCTTCCTAAGGCCCACTTGACTTCACATTCCAGGATGTCTGGCTCTAGGTGAGTGATCATACCATCGTGATTATCTGGGTCTTGAAGATCATTTTTGTACAGTTCTTCTGTGTATTCTTGCCACCTCTTTTTAATATCTTCTGCTTCTGTTAGGTCCCTACTATTTCTGTCCTTTATTGAGCCCATCTTTGCATGAAATGTTCCCTTGGTATCTCTAATTTTCTTGAAGAGATCTCTAGTCTTTCCCATCCTATTGTTTTCCTCTATTTCTTTGCATTGATCACTGAGGAAGGCTTTCTTATCTCTCCTTGATATTTTTTGGAACTCTGCATTCAAATGAGTATATCTTTCCTTTCCTCCTTTGCCTTTTGCTTCTCTTCTTTCCACAGCTATTTGTAAGGCCTCCTCAGACAGCCATTTTGGCTTTTCACATTTCTTTTTCTTGGGCATGGTCTTGATCACCTCCTCTTGTATAATGTCATGAACCTCCATCCATATTTCTTCAGACACTCTCTCTATCAGATCTAGTCCCTTAAATCTATTTCTCACTTTCACTGTATAATCATAAGGGATTTGATTTAGGTCATACCTGAATGGTCTAGTGGTTTTCCGTACTTGCTTCTATTTCAGCCTGAATTTGGCAATAAGGAGTTCATGATCTGAGCCACAGTCAGCTCCTGGTCTTGTTTTTGCTGACCGTATAGAGCTTCTCCATTTTGGCTGCAAAGAATATAATCAATCTGATTTCAGTGTTGACCATCTGGTGATGTCCATGTGTAGTCTTCTCTTGTGTTGTTGGAAGAGGGTATTTGCTATGACCGACCAGTGCATTCTCTTGGCAAAACTCATTAGCCTTTGCCTTGCTTCAGTCTGTTCTCCAAGACCAAATTTGCCTGTTACTCTAGGTGTTTCTTGACTTTCTACATTTGCATTCCAGTCCCCTATAAGGAAAAAGACATCTATTTTAGGTGTTAGTTCTAGAAGGTCTTATAGGTCTTCATAGAACCGTTCAGCTTCAGCTTCTTCAGCATTACTGGTTGGGGCATAGGCTTGAATTCCTGTGATATGAATGGTTTCCCTTGGAAATGAACAGAGGTCATTCTGTCCTTTCTGAGATTACGTTCAACTAGTGCATTTCGGACTCTTTTGTTGACCATGATGGCTACTCCATTTCTTCTAAGGTATTCTTGTCCACAGCAGTAGATATAATGGTCATCTGAGTTAAATTCATCCGTTCCAGTCCATTTTAGTTCGCTGATTCCTAAAGTGTCAATGTTCACTGTTGCCATCTTCTGTTTGCCCACTTCCAATTTGCCTTGATTCATGGACCTAACATACCAGGTTCCTATGCAGTATTGCTCTTTACAGCTTACAGCATTGTACTTTTCTGCTATCACCAGTCACATCCACAACTTTGTGTTGTTTTTGCTTTGGCTCTGTCTCTTCATTCTTTCTGGAGTTATTTTTCCACTGATCTCCAGTAACATATTGGGCACCTACCTACCTGGGGAGTCCATCTTTCAGTGTCCTACTTTTTGCCTTTTCATACTGTTCATGGGTTTTTCAAGGCAAGAATACTGAAGTGGCTTGTCATTCCCTTCTCCAGTGGACCACGTTTTGTCAGAACTCTCCACCATGACCCATCCGTCTTGGGAGCCCTACACAGCATGGCTTATAGTTTTATTGAGTTAGACAAGGCATCTTGCTGGGTCTTCTCCTTTGCCCTTGGACATGGGGTATCTCCTTATAGCCACTCCAGTTTCAGAATACCAATCAATTTTTTTCAATTCAATAATACCATAAGGAAAATTTCTTTGAAAATATTGTTAATTAATATCCTATTAGTGTTAAAACATCTTATTGAAATAAGGGAGGAATAATAGAACCATATAAAAATTCTATGTGTTAAATGAGAATACATAACTAATGCCATAAGAAAAGTGTTTGAAAGACTATAAAGGATGAGACAAAACTGTAATTATTTGAAGAAATTATAATCTAAACATTTAAGAGAATCAACTCAAGAACTATTGAAAGTGAAAGATGAAATCAGTAAGGTTATATAAATTGAGATATATTCAACATAGTTACTCTAATAGATGTATATTCAACCATATGCTTTCCAAACAGAAAGCGTATCTTAAAAAAAAGAAACCCAGGCATAAGTCAAAAATATTTCCATATACTAGCTCACAAAGAAAACTCAGTAAATCACCCATATTAGAATATGTACTACATTTTTATCACAATGCAATAAAATGGAATATGTAAAAAAAGTAGAAATGAAATAAGTCCAGTCATATGCAAAATGAAAGAGCCCTCTTTGCTAAGCCAATAATTACCGGATCTAAGGTAAAATAAAATCCATGATTGTGGGTTATATGTAAAATAATGAAAATGAAAAATAAAAAGAATGCCTTATGTTAAAATATACAGCCTGAGCTATAATTAAAGGAAATTTCATAAGGAAGCATGAATAGAAAGGAACTGGACAAACATTCAATTCCTGACAATGGGAAAGCAAAATATACGTAAGGAGTTTAGAAAAAAAAGTTAATCTAAGTGAAAGCAGAGTTTTGTTCATTAGAATAGTTAAAAGCACTTGAAAGGCTAAATTTAAACATAGTTATTTGGAAAAAAGTAGCAATAACATAAATAAAACTCTGATAAGTCTTAGCAAAAGAAAAAAAGAAACAAAGGAGAAATAACACAAAATTAAGAAAAAATGGATAACATAAAAATAAGAAAGTCATTCTTGGCTAGAAGGATTTTCCTTAGTTTGTAATCGTGTATGTTTCTCCTGTCTAGAAGCTTGTAGGATTAGTTCTAAATCTTTGTACTTCAGATAATTGGTCTGGATGTGTTTATGTGTGTGGTTCTTTTCCATGATTTTGCCTGAAATGAACCCCTTCAATCTTTGTGTGGCAATCTGTCTTCATCTCAGAAAAGTTTCCTTCTATACAGTTAAAAACACAAGCCATGTATTAGAACATTATTCTTTGATCTCCACATGTATTATTTACTCTCTTCTTGTTTGAATTTCCTTATCCTTTTCATCAGCATTCTGGGAGATGCCTTAATATTTGCCTGCTGATTATGAGATTTTTATTTATATATTTTCTGTTCTGTTTGTTGCTGTTTGTACTTAGCTTTTAACTCTCCTATGGTATTGTAACTGTCCTTACATTCTAACTACCTATATCATCTCCCTTTGGGTAAGAGTTGGTTCCCTTATCATTCCATTTTTATCTCTTCTACCCTTGTGTCCATTTGCCTTCAATTTAAATGAGTGAAATCAGGAATCTAACATCACCCTCTTTTGATTTTAGTACTTTTTAAAAAAAGTGTGCTTTCCTTTGCCTTTTGAATGATATACTCATTCATTTCCCTAAAGAAAAGCATATACATTTGTAATGAATTTGATGTTTACAACTATCTAATTTCTCTGCCTCTTATGGTTGGGGGCAGGGGAAACTAATTAAAATGTAGATATGAGTTACTAGAGTCTAATTAACACTAGTCTGAAAACATAACACAATTTTATAAATAATCATTGTGTGAGGAGATTATTAAAAGGTTATTAAAAGTGCTGTATTTCAGTCATGTAATAATTAATATATATAATAATAATGGATCTGGGACTTCCCTGGTGGTCCAGTGGTTAAGAATCTACCTTCCAATGCAGGGGACGTGGGTTCAATCCCTTGCTGGGGAGCTAAGATCCCACATACCTTGGGGACAAAAAAAAATTTTTTTGTCTCAAAAAATTGAGATCGGATAAGTAACTAGACCAAAGCCAAAGGCTCTTGGGTGACAGTACATCAACTAATGTCTATTTCACTTTTAAGCCCTTGCTTCTGACTATTATCCAGTAACCAGGGTCATTTTATGAAGGGCATTGTATAATGTGAATGATATTTACAAGGGTGTTTACATGAAGCTAGCTTCAGGTGAAGACAGTACACTTCAGGTTTAAAGTAGTTTATCATTTTTCTAATAAGTGAAGTAAAATAGGAATTTTCCTTACTTAACATCCAACGGAATAAATAATTTTCAATAATGTCAAACAAAGCTCTGTTATGGAATTTTCTGAGGGATAATTAAAGGGCTGGAACTTTCTCATACTTTTTCTGTGTTTGGACACCAAGAAAATGTCCAAAATGCCACTTGCAGAAGTGACAGTCTAGATTGGGTTTCAAAGGATGCTGCCTGGATAATGTGGTCCTGGTGTCATTTGGAAGTGAAGTTCTTTAAGGAAGTATTGGGCTGCCCTCTTGCTGCAAGCATCTGAAACTTTTGTCCGCTAAGAGCTGGTTCTGGTCATTCTGCTTCCCTGATTCTCCCCTTGCATCCTTTTCCTGTTTTGCTTTCCTCTGCTGTTCATCTTTCGCTTCCTCTTCCCTCGTTTGGAAAGAGTGTTGAAACAACATTTCATTATTTGGCACTTCAAACCAGTAGTAGTGTCCCCACATTGGACTCTTTCTGCCCTGGCAGGAGAAATGGTCTCAGTAAAATTTTCCATTTCCCACTGGTTATATTTCCTGTCAGGTACCCAGCCAGATCTGTCCACACATGGATGGGGAGGCTGGATGCTGTGAAAGAAGGCTTTTCCCTTCCCAGAGCAGTGGTGGCAGTGACCTTGGCAGGAGGACTTTCTCCAGTGTTAGCTTTTAAGATTTCTTCTGGCGAATAAGAAGATTCCTCCTTCCTTTTCAGAACATGCTCATATATCACAAAATTCAAGCCTTGGCTCTAACTGCTCAAAATGGGCTTTTGTTTATTTTTTGTCTACTTCCTAAGGGTTATTATGATCCTGTTTTGTTTTAAGGCAAACCCATGGCTCCCAAACATCCATTGTTCTCCATGAGAAGGAAACAAAAGGGATAGTTATGCTTGGGTGTTTCAAGGATGGAGAAGTGGCTCCTGTTTCAGACTCTGGGTCACTCTAGATGGATAAGGGCAGCTTGTGGTGGGGTGATCATCAGATCTGGTGGACGCAGACTCCCTGGCACCAGACTGGTTCAGTCTCTGGGTGGGGAAGATCCCCTGCAGGAGAGCACAGCAACCCACTCCAGTATTCTTTCCTGGAGAATCTTATGGACAGAGGAATCTTCAGGGGATCCCATGACTGGCGAGCTACAGTCCATGGGGTCATAAAGAGTAGCACATGACTGAAGCAACTTAGCAAGCATGCATCAGTGTGTCACCATAAGGGGAATGGTGTAAGCAAATCTGTGCACAGCCAGTGTGATGATGAGTGATGGCCAGAAAAACTGACCTGTAGTGGCTGGTACATAGAGAAAGGTGATGTGGGAATGCTGGTAGGAGGGGAGAAGGTGGAGGGTCTTGATGGACAAGCTGAAGACTTTGGGTTTTGTCTTATGGCTAGTAGGAATATACTGAATAGTTGAGCAGTAAGTGGGTGTGACAAACGTGAAATGATATTTTTAATTCTTTTTTCATTGGTGTATAATGGCTTTATTGGAGAAGGCAATGGCACCCCACTCCAGTACTTTTGCCTGGAAAATCCCATGGATGGAGGAGCCTGGTGGACTGCAGTCCATGGGGTCACTAGAGTTGGGCATGACTGAGCGACTTCCCTTTCACTTTTCACTTCCATGCATTGGAGAAGGAAATGGCAACCCACTCCAGTGTTCTTGCCTGGAGAATCCCAGGGATGGGGGAGCCTGGTGGGCTGCCGTCTCTGGGATCGCACAGAGTCGGACATGACTGAAGCGACTTAGCAGCAGCAGCAATGGCTTTATGATGCGTTAATTTCTGCTGTACAGTGAAGTGAATCAGCTACATGTATACATGTATCCCCTCCCCCTTAGACCTCCCCCTCCCCGCCAAGTCATCACAGAACACTGACTGAGTTCCCTATGCTATAGAGCAGCTTCCCACTAGCTCTCTGTTTTACACATGGTGGTGCATATGTGTTAATCCTACTCTCCCAACTCATCCCGCTTCCTCTTCCCCTTCTGTGTCCATAAGTCCATTCTCTTTATCTGATCCCTATTCCTGCCCTGCAGATAGGTTCATCAGTACCATTTTTCTTGATTCCACATATATTCACTAATATATAATACAACTACCATATGACCCAGCAATCCCACTACTGGTATATACCTGTGGGGTGTGTGTGTGTGTGTGTGTGTGAGAGAGACAGTGAGAGTGTGCGTGTGTTCAGTCACTCAGCCATGTCTGACTCTTTGAGACCGCATGGACTGTAGCCCACCAGGCTCTTCTGTCCGTGGAATTTCCCAGGCAAGAATACTGGAGTTGGCTGCCATTTCCTACTCCAGGGGATCTTCCCAACCTAGGGATTGAACATGTATCTTTTGTATATCCTGCATTAGCAGGCAGATCCTTTACCACTGCACCATACCCTGAGAGAACCATAATTCAAAAATACATGTGCACCCAAATGTTCAGTTCAGTTCAGACACTCAGTCCTGTCCCACTCTTTGTGACCCCATGGACTGCAGCACACCAGGCTTCCCTGGTCATCACCAACTCCCGGAGTTGCTCAAACTCATGTGCATTGAGTTGGTGATGCCATCCAACCACCTCATCCTCTGTCGTCCCCCTCTCCTGCCTTCAATCTTTCCCAGCATCTTTTCCAATGAATCAGTTCTTCACATCAGGTCGCCAAAGTATTGGAGCTTCAACATCAGTCCTTCCAGTGAATATTCAGCACTGAATTCCTTTAGGATGGACTGGTTTGATCTCCTTGCAGTCCGAGGGAGGCTCAAGAGTCTTCTCCAACACCAGAGGTCAAAAGCATCAGTTGTTCGGTGCTCAGATTTATGGTCTAACTCTCGTATCCATACATGACTACTGGGAAAACCATAGCTTTGATTAGATGGACCTTGGCTGGCAAAGTAATGTCTCTGCTTTTTAAAATGCCGTCTAGGTTTGTCATAGCTTTTCTTCCAGGGAACAATCATCTGTTAATTTCATGGCTGCAGTTACCATCTGCAGTGATTTTGAAGCCCAAGAAAATAAAGTGTCACTGTTTCCATTGTTTCCCCATCTATTTGCCATGAAGTAATGGGACAGGATGCCGTGATCTTTGTGTTTTGAATGTTGAGTTTTAAGCCAGCTTTTTCACTCTCCTCTTTACTTTCATCAAGAGGCTCTTTAGTTCCTCTCCCTTTTCTACCATCAGGGTGGTGTCATCTGCATATCTGAGGTTATTGATATTTCTCCTTGCAGTCCAGCTTGTGCTTCATCCAGCCCAGCATTTTGCATGATGTACGCTGCATATAAGTTAAATAAGCAGGGTAATAGTATACAACCTTGATGTACTCCTTTCCCAATTTTGTACCAGTCTGTTGTTCCCCAGTGTTCACTGCAGCACTATTTACAATAGCCAGGACATGGAAACAACCTAAATGTCCATTGACAGAGAAATGGATAAAGAATGGGTAAAGAAGACATATACAATGGAATATGGCTCAGCCATAAAAAGAAATGAAATTGGATTATTTCTTGAAACGTGGTTGGACCTAGAGTCTACCATATAGAGTGAAGTAAGTCAGAAAATAAGTCAGAAAGTGAAACGATATTTTAAAGGGACATATCTGGCTTAGCTGTTTAGAATGAATAGTGGAGAAGGGAAAAGATGGGAAGAGGGCAGTTGACTAACCATTCATGAAAGTGGGCTTTGTGCTTAGTGAGGAAGAGTCCTGAGTTGCAAGCAGATACTCTCACCCAAGACCTCTGTCACTCGATTGACTGTGTAGTTTTTCCTCTTGGCCCTTTGTTTCACCATCTGTAAACATGATAAGCCTGAGGGGCCCTTTCCAGCTCTAACAGTTTGTGATTCCACATTAAAGTTATCCCTACTCATGTTCCTTCATTGTGTCCTTGGGAAAGATGTGAAAGGCTTGTTTAATGTAAAACCAGACTTCTGGAGTCTTCAGTTTGGATGTTCAGATATTAATTGGGTCCTCCACTTTCAGGACCTTCCACATCCCCATATTTCTACATGACTTTTGAAGCCAATGGATTATGGATTCAAGCTGAACCAGCATCAGGTATCAGCTATTACAAGCCTGAGGGTTTTGTTTCATTATCAATTACAACATAGCCGCTAAGTCAACCCAGCTCCACAGAAGACAGAATTAATTTTCCTTAAGCTTCTGCTTAAATAGTAATGAAAAGAGGATTAACACTGGCAAAAATGAGCCAGTTTGGGCCCACACTTGCTGAGGTCTTGGGTAGTATATATATATATATATTTCTCTCTTGTGGGTTCTATGGAATAGCTTGGTGTCATGACCAGAATCAATAGCTACTTTGTTGTTGTTCAGTTGCTAAGTCGTGTCTGACTCTTTGCAACTCCATGGACTGTGATGTGCCATCTCCTCTGTCCTCCACTATCTCCCAGTGTGTGTGTGTGTGTGTGTGTGTGTGCACACGCACTCTCAGTTATTCAGTCTGTTGGAATTTGCTCAGTCATGTCCATTGAGTTAGGAGTGCCATCCAACCATCTCATCCTCTGTCACCCCCTTCTCGTCCTGCCCTCAATCTTTCCCAGCATCAGGGTTTTTCCGATGAGCTGGCTCTTCACATCAGGTGGCCAAAGTATTGGAGCTTCAGTATCAGCTCTTCCAATGAGTATTCAGGGTTGATTTCCTTTAGGATTGACTAGTTTGATCTCCTTGCAGTCTAAGAGACTCTCAAGAGTCTTCTCTGCTCCACAACTCAAAAGCTTCAATTCTTTGGCTACTTTAGGGAAGAACAAATTTCAGTCAATAAACAAAAGAGATAAATTCACTGCTCAGGGCTCTGGCCCACTTCTCTTTCAAAATGGTTCCTGGAGAAATTTTTCTGTACTAGAGAAATTTTAATTCCTTGATTTATTACCTCAAAACATGACTTTCTGCCCAAATACATTAGATTGAAAGTGTCATCTCTATGCATTTACTAAATAAATTATTGATTCATGCATTCATTTAGTAAATACTTTCATTAAGTTCCTCTTGTAGGTCAGGTCCATGCTAAGTGCTGGAGCTGGAGATGCACTGGCAGATGAAACCAGATCAAATACCAAACTTTATGGCGGTTACAGCCTAGTTGATGAGACAGACATTAATCAGTGAATCAAACGGTTTGCTCTATAATTATAGGCTGAAGTCAGGTAATGTTCCTCTGAGAAAGTGACAACCGAGCTGTAAGCTGAAGGGCTCAGTTAACTAGAGGATTTCCCAGGTGGTGCTAGTGGTGAAAGAACCTACCTACCAGCCCAGGAGACCCAAGAGATGCAGGTTCGATCCCTGGGTTGGACGATCCTCTGAAGGAGATGGCAATCCACTCCAGTATTATTGCCTGGAGAATCCCATGGACAGAGGAGCCTGGCAAACTACCATTCACAGGGTCATAAACAGTCAGACATGACTGAAGTGGCTTGGCACTCATGCAAGTTAACTTGGATTGTAGCTTTGAATTACTGATGAATGTAATTTCAAGATCTTTGAGGATTTTGGCATTTTATATTATTATAGGGAAAAAGAAAAGACATATACTGACTTAACTAAATGCTGGGGGTCATCCAGTGGATTAGAAGCACAGTCAAATTTAAAAGTGGCCTTGAAATTAAGTCTCAGATAGATGACAGGGAGATGGACGTGATTGCTCCTGGAGACTTGTTGGCTGTTGTGAGTTAATACCTGGAAGCTCCTGGTCCAGGAATATCAAGCTCAAAAGGAAACAGATGAAACAAAAACCTGTGGATATTTGTGCTCTTCTCTGAAGTGGGTTTTCCTCAGCACGTATGGGTCCTTTTTAAGAAGGTGAGCAGCTGTGCTGGGAAGTTCACTTGATGTGGTGTGGAGACTGGTATGGATAGGAAACACATCTGGAAACATCATTCTTTGATGCAGTGTCCCTAGTGAAAGTAGAGGAGACACTATGGAGCTGATATTCTCTCTTTGGGATTGCTTTTAGCTTTAAACATTTTTTTATTATTTTATTATTGGAGTATAATTGCTTTACAAGGTTGTGTTAGTGTCTGTTGTACAACAAAGTGAATCAATTGAAGTATACATATATCCCCTCTATCTGGAGTCTCCCTCCCGCCCCCTCCCTTCCACTTTTAGTCTTGATTCACTACCTATTCCTCATTCATCATCCAAGCCTAAATGTAAGAAATTTGCCTGTAGTGTCCAGGTAAGAAATAGGAATCTGTCCAGTCAACAAGAATCTACCCCATAACTTTGTGGGACAATCACCAGCCTATGAGAGATTTCTCCCTGTACAATGGGTAAAAGTCAATAATAACATGAGAAATCAGAAAAAAACTGCCTCAGAACACAAAATTATATTTCAAAGCAGGAATATTTAGAAGGTAATTTATTGCAGGAAACAAATACAGTTTAAACAACATTTGATTAAGCTGTTGATAAAATTGAAGAAAACACTTGAGTGTATGGAAACACAAAATGAGATGAAAAGGGAGCTTCAGAGTTAAGGAAAGAATATAAACAGATGATGCAATAACAGGATTTAGGTAGCATGAGAAGCAACGGAGAGCAAAACTGACATTGTGGAAAACGGAACCAATTACAGAGAATATAAAGAAATTAAAATGCTGAAAACCAAGTGCCTAATTTTATTAATACTTACTCTCATTCCTATTATTTTGGTTCACTTTTTTATCATGTTCATGTTTTTTTGAACAGCCAAAATCTGGGCCATGTTTCTTTATTCTTGTTACTTTGCTTTATAGATCATATTTTACCTGAGCTCATCGTCTTTGATGACTTTGAAAGTTGAAGTTCTATTATTAAAAATTCCCACTGGATATTTTTAAAGTTAATTAAACTCATGATCAAATAAAATATTTAACATAAGATTTATAAGATTTATTTAACCTAAGATTGTATTTTAAATCCATATGTGTGTGTATACATACATACACATGCAAACTTTCTTTTCCAAAAAAGTTTTTGGTTTTGCTTTCAATTTTGTGGCCATATTTTCAACAATTATTTATACCACTGACATCTAATAGAACTTCTTCTAATGACAAATTTTCTATATATACATTGTCTAATGTGATGGCCAGTAGCCACATGTGTATATAGCAAGCACTTGAAATGAGGCTGGTGTAAACATAAGGTCATATTAAAGAAGCAGATAAAAATCAACAGAAATGATAACAGATCTCTCAGTTCAGTTCAGTTCAGTCACTCAGTTGTGTCTGACTCTTTGCGACCCCATGAACCGCAGCACCCCAGGCCTCCCTGTCCATCAGCAACTCCCCGAGTTCACCCAAACTCATGTCCATGGGTCAGTGATGCCATCCAACCATCTCATCCTCTGTCATCCCCTTCTCCTCCTGCCCTCAATCTTTCCCAGCATCAGGGGCTTTTCAAATGAGTCAGTTCCTCACATCAAGTGGCCAAAGTATTAGAATCTCAGTTTCAACATCAGTCTTCCAATGAACACCCAGGACTGATCTCCTTTAGGATGGACTGGTTGGATCTCCTAGCAGTCCAAGGGACTCTCAAGAGTCTTCTCCAACACCGCAGTTCAAAAGCATCAATTCTTCAGCGCTCAGCTTTCTTTATAGTCCAATTCTCACATCCATACACGACTACTGGAAAAACCATAGCCTTGACTAGATGGACCTTTGTTGACAAAGTAATGTCTCTGCTTTTTAATATGCTGTCTAGGTTGGTCATAACTTTCCTTCCAAGGAGTAAGTGTCTTTTAATTTCATGGCTGCAATCACCATCTGCAGTGATTTTGGAGCCCCCCAAAATAAAGTCATCTAGATGTTACCATATTTCTTTGGTAACTCTGCATACGACTGTCTAGAATTTATGTGAAGATTTCCTCCTTCTCCACAAGTTTGATCCCTGGGTTGGGAAGGTCCCCTGGAGTAGGAAATGGCAACTGACTCCAGTATTCTTGCCTGGAGAATTCTATGGACAGAGGATCCTGGTGGGCTACAGTCCATGGGATCGCCAAGAGTTGGACATGACAGAGCACAGCACAGCAGCAGCAGTTCACTCTTTAGGCTTCCTAAATTCCTGCACACCATAAAGATTCAGCTCAAGTGATACCTTCCCAGAAAACACTCCTGGCCTCCCAGGCTGAGGAGTAGTTATCCTTCCTTGTTCTTTTTTTTCTTTTTTATAAAGTAATTTACTTGACAGTGCCAGCTCTTAGGTGCGACAAGAGGCATCTTTAGTTGCGACCTGTGGGATCTAGTTCCCTGACCAGGGATTGAACCTGGGCCCCTGGCACTGGGGTCACAGGGTCTTAACCACTAGACCACCAGGGAAGTTCCCAATCCTTCCTTTAAAAGCTTTCATGTATTTGTTTATTTACTTTTGACTGTGCTGGATCTTTGTTGCTGCTGGGGCTTTTCTCTAGTTGCGGCGAGCAGGGGCTGCTCTCTCTTTGCAGCACACAGTCTTCTCTTTGTGGTGCTTTCTCCTGTTGTGGAGCTTGGGCTTCGTTGGTCCATGGCACGTGGAGTCTTCCCGGCCCAGGTATTGAGCCTGTGGATTTTTTACCATTGGACCACCAGAGACCACAAGTTCTAGTGAAGGAACTGGGATTTTGCTGTCATCTCGTCCAGTCTCAGGGTCACCAGTCTCAGATATGCACAATGTCTCAATTTTCTTTCTTTACCTGGGGTGACCGTGGTGGCCCAGAGCATGCAGATATTCAGCTGATCCTAGAAGGAGAGGCATGAGATAAAAACAATATGCTGGCTTCTTTCATTACTTACTTTCATGGCTGTCAAATAATATTTCTTGTGGGAGTTTATTTCAAGCCTGTGCCCCTCCAATGTGGTCTGGGTAATATTCTTGATGAGTTGTTGGCACAAAACCTGTGTTTTTCTATGTGCAATGGCTAACCATGGATGGAAGTAAATCACTGAGAGAAGTCAAAAAGGAATTTTTTAAAAACTCGATATCATTAAACATGAAAGTCTATGCTTATTTTTTTCCTTGGAAAGAACGGTCTACTGTGGATTGTCAAATTTGAAGGCTTTGAATATGGTTTGAGGTATGTTGAAATTAAGAGCTTCTTACGATGATTCTGCGGTTCTTAATGTAGGGCAAGAAAGTATATAATCTTCATGAACCTGCTTTAAAATGGTGAGAAGTGTTATACATATGCAGGGTATTATTTTGTTCCAGTGTGGGGAGTGAAAGTAAGCATTTTGCATTGTTAAGACTTAGCTGAAGGTTGAGGGCATTAATGATGCTTACTTGTTAAGTTTGTTTAGAATTTTTTTTCACTTTAACCAACATAAGTCATTATCAGAGTAAAGCATCTGGGTCATATGGACATGCATCCTTCTTGAATGGGTTTCTAATTCTTGCCACTGTTGACTTTTGGGTCAGACAATTCTTTGCTGGGAGCAGGGGAGATGGCGCTGTCCTGTACAGTGGAGGGTGTTTAGCAGCATCCCTGGCCTTTGTCCATTAGATGCTAGTCAAAACATTCTTGTTCTAGTTGCAACAACCAAAAATTGTCTCCATTGCCAAATGCCCCAGAGGACAAAACTAATCAATTAAGAAGTATCCTTCTGATACCAACCGATATTGACCAGGGTTCTTGGCCTTCCCCAATCAATAGAAATTGACTAGAAACCAGAAAAGAAATTCAAGCAAGAATTTGTTGGGGCTCCTGTAGCTGTAGGAAATAGCAAAAACAATTAACGTGTTCACTTGCTCCCTCCCCAGAAAGCTGGTTCCTTTTATGCAGTGAGGGTAGGGATATGTCCACCGTTGGGCTGGAGGGGTGGCTTAGGAGGTCTGCCCACCCCTTAGGTGATGCTGTGTGCAGGGGGCATGCTCAGTACCCTGCTTTTGCTCGAAGCTCTTCAGAAACGGCAGTAGGGGTTTTTTGGTCTTGTTGCAGCTTATGGTCCTTAATTTGCCACAGCTGTGCATACACCCAGTTATTTTTAATCTGTTATAGTTTCTTTGCACTTTGTTACTTGAAGAGACGTTCGCTCAGGTACAAGCACTGCAGCACTGCAGCAAAAGGGTCACAGGTCCCAGCCTGTCTCATTTCTAGAATATATGTTGAGATGTTTGAGGCTGGAAGCCTTGGACTGTGTGCCTTGTTCACGCAGCCTCTAGATGCCCTGAGGCAGTTTCCATAAATATTGCTCACAGGAATGCCAGCCTCCAATGAAGGCTTCTTGGCAAGCATTCATTAGGGAGATCCTGAATTGCCTTGGGTTTTGAAGCCACAGTGGAATGACTTCTTTGAATGCAGGTTGGATTTATTTGTTTATCAGAATAATTAACACTAAAATTATATTTTGTTATTTTAAACTCCGACTGTATAGAAAACTACAAATCACCCTATATTCCATTTTCTAGAAATAACTTGACTTTTAACATCTTCTTTATTCTTTCTAGAATAAATAATAATGCTCATACTTTGTAAATAGCATTTCTAGACATTTTCAAACACATGTAAATAGGAGTTTGAATAGGATAAATAAATCTACATAATTCTGTAACAGTGCCATCACATGATGCATGCCATTTATATATATTTTTTTATGTTTAAAGATTTTTTTTAATTTTTATTTTTACTTTATTTTACTTTACAATACTGTTTTGGTTTTGCCATACATTGACATGAATCCAACATTTTGTGAATTTAATAGATGATAAGGAAATGTGAAATTGAAGGATTTGCCAAACTTGGGGTGAAAGTTCCTTCACAGAATAATAATAAGTTATTTCCTCAAAGATATCTCTTAGAATATGACAAAAGACTATGAAAAACATTGGGAGGGTGGATTATTATGTTTTAAAATTTCATGTTTAATTTTTAGTCAATATTACTTGACTTCTTGCAAGTCTCCTCCACTCGCTTTCCAGTTTTTATTGTATATATACTAATGTATACCAGTCAATCCTAAAGGGAATCAACCCTGAATATTCATTGGAAGGATTGATGCTAAAGCTGAAGCTTCAACACTTTGGCCACCTGATGCAAAGAGCTAACTCACTGGAAAAGACCCTGATGCTGGGAAAGATTGAGGACAAGAGGAGAAGGGGATGACAGAGGATGAGATGTTTGGATGGCATCACTGACTCAATGGACTTGAGTTTGAGCAAACTCAGGGAGGTAGTGAGGGACAGAGAGGCCTGGTGTGCTGTAGTTCTTGGGGTCACAAAGAATCGGACACAATTGGGCAACTGAATAAAAACAACAATACTAACATATATATAAGGTTGCATCTGCTACTCCCAAACTTCCAGTCCTTCCCTCCTCCACATTTCCCCCATGGCAACCCTGAGTCTGTCCTCTACGTCTGTGAGTCTGTTTCTGTTTCATAGATGGGTTCATTTGTGCCACAGTTTGGATTCCATATGTAAGTGATACCATATGTTATTTGTCTTTCTTTTTCTGACTTCACCTAGTATGTTAATCTCTAGTTGTATCTGTGTTGCTGCAAATGGCATTATTTCAGACTGTTTTTGTGGCCAAGTAATATTCCATGGCATATATGTACCACATCTTCTTTATCCTTTCATCTGTCGATGGACACCTAGGTTGTTTCTATGTTTTGGCTGTTGTGAAGAGTGCTGCTATGAGCATATGGGGGCATGTATCTTTTTGAATTATAGTTTTGTCCGAGTATATGCCTGAGAGTAGGATTGCTGGATCATATGGTAATTCTACATTTAGCAAAACATATATTCTTGATTCATCAAAGTCAAGTATTAATTAGCCCTTTTATCCTCTTCCTAGGTAATACATGGGTCTTAGGATACTTTAATGTCATTTATCAAGCTTCTGATTCATATGACATTGTTATCAGATATGTTAATGCCATAGAGATATTTTAAATGCCATAAGCCACAATAATTGCCATTTTATATAGTTGCTCTTTATTTAGAATGACCCACATTCTTCTTTACCATTTTAATTTTTGCTATACATTTCTTTCCATATCTCCAAGTTTCCTTTATCCTAAAAACACCTTTAAAGATATATCTATTTATGTCTGCATTGGGTCTTAGTTGCGGCATGTGGGATCTTTGTTGCGGGCTTCTCGGTAGTTGAGGCTGGCAGGCTCAGTAGTTGCAGCGCAAGGGCTTAGTGGCCCCTCAGCATGTGGGATCTTAGTTCCTCCACCAGGGATCAAACCTGCATCCCCAGCTTGAAAGGTGGATTCTTAACTGCCAGGGAAGTCCTCTAAACACACCTTTTCATACTTCCTTCAGGACTGATCTGCCAGTGGTGAATTCTCTCTGTTTTTGTTTGTCTGAAAATGTCTTGATTTCATTTATGGAGGATAGTTTGGCTTTTCTAGTTGTTCTCCGTGGGATAGCTGGTCCCCTAGCCCGCCATTGCCCTCCATCAGGCTTTTATATTCGGTTTGCTTTTCCTCTCTGTTCAGTCTTACCTGTTGTTGTGCTGTATGTGCTTCAGGATGACTTCCCAAAATATTATCTATTTCTTCCCCTTCCAGAATCTTTTTTAAAAATTTCATTTCTATTTATTTGTTTTTTTTTTTAATTTTAAAATCTTTAATTCTTACATGTGTTCCCAAACATGAACCCCCCTCCCACCTCCCTCCCCATAACATCTCTGTGGGTCATCCCCATGCACCAGCCCCAAGCATGCTGTATCCTGCGTCAGACATAGACTGGCGATTCAATTCTTACATGATAGTATACATGTTAGAATGCCATTCTCCCAAATCATCCCACCCTCTCCCTCTCCCTCTGAGTCCAAAAGTCTGTTATACACCGCTGTGTCTTTTTTCCTGTCTTGCATACCGGGTCGTCATTGCCATCTTTCTAAATTCCATATATATGTGTTAGTATACTGTATTGGTGTTTTTCTTTCTGGCTTACTTCACTCTGTATAATCGGCTCCAGTTTCATCCATCTCATCAGAACTGATTCAAATGAATTCTTTTTAACGGCTGAGTAATACTCCATTGTGTACATGTACCAAAGCTTTCTTATCCATTCATCTGCTGATGGACATCTAGGTTGTTTCCATGTCCTGGCTATTATAAACAGTGCTGCGATGAACATTGGGGTACATGTGTCTCTTTCAATTCTGGTTTCCTCGGTGTGTATGCCCAGCAGTGGGATTGCTGGGTCATAAGGTAGTTCTATTTGCAATTTTTTAAGGAATCTCCACACTGTTCTCCATAGTGGCTGTACTGGTTTGCATTCCCACCAACAGTGTAGGAGGGTTCCCTTTTCTCCACACCCTCTCCAGCATTTATTGCTTGCAGATTTTTGGATCGCAGCCATTCTGACTGGTGTGCAGGATCCTCTATGATCCACCTCCCAGAATTCTGGAAATAAAAGCAAAAATAAACAAATGGGATCTAATTAAAATTAAAAGCTTCTGCACAACAAAGGAAAATATAAGCAAGGTGAAAAGACAGCCTTCTGAATGGGAGAAAATAATAGCAAATGAAGCAACTGACAAACAACTAATCTCAAAAATATACAAGCAACTTATGCAGCTCAATTCCAGAAAAATAAACGACCCAATCAAAAAATGGGCCAAAGAACTAAATAGACATTTCTCCAAAGAAGACATACGGATGGCTAACAAACACATGAAAAGATGCTCAACATCACTCATTATCAGAGAAATGCAAATCAAAACCACAATGAGGTATTTATTTGTTTTTAACACCGAAAACATTTTGTATTAGGATATAGCCAATTAACAATATTGTGACAGTTTCAGGTGAACAGCAAAGGGACTCAGCCATACATAGACATGTATCCACTCTCCCCCAACTTACCAAAGTATTATCAATAATATCTATCAAATCTTTCTTCATATAAAGTAGCTTTGTATTTAGGAATTTCTGTTTGGTTTTTTTTTTTGGTAATAATTTTTTTCCCTTTATTTTAATTTACAATACTATATTGGTTTTGCCATACATTGACATGAATCAACCACGGGTGTACAGGCGTTCCCAAACATGAACCTTCTTTTTAACCAAAAAATACAGTCAAAACTAAATCAAACCCTATTGTATGGGGTCACTTATATTTATGTCTCTTGCTACAGTTGGAGGTTATGATTGTTTTCTAACTTGTGTAGTAGCCAGGAACATTGCACTCATGGCAAAAACAGCCTAGATGTTCCCATCCTTAGCACGGGATTGTGTAGGGGTGCTGTGGAGAGGTGGTCTGTGTAATTCCTGGTATGGGCTCTCTGGGGACCATGATGTCCTGTGTTAGTGATAGCACAGGTGAATTCCAGAATATGATATGTCTGTACTTTGGGAATTTTTATTTGAGCTTCTTAAATACACTAATACATTATATTAGTGAAGTACTCCAGGGACAAAGTCCAGGGATTTAAGGAGAGTAGAGTTTAGACATTAAGCACCATGGAATAACTTCTTAAACTCTACTTCTTGAACTTGAGCGCATTGCTGGACTTCGTCTCCAATGAAGACAACAAAGCATTCTTCTTTTGTTTTAAGCTGTGCTCAGTTATGTCCAACTCTTTGAAGTCCCATGACTGTGGCCCACCAGACTCCTCTATCAACGGGATTTTCCAGGCAAGAATACTGGCGTGGGTTGCCATTTCCACCTCCAAGGGGGAATTCCCAGTTGCAACCCTGGGGACAAGGCACATAGTGTGAATCCTTGTAGTGGCTGAATGGGGACAAATTAGAGGGCACATGCCCCTTACAAACTCTGTGGCCATGCTTTGTTTGAATTATTGCCATGTTGGGATGTGAGTCCTGTACTGATTTTCTCTTTCCTTTTCCTGAGAAGTCAGAAATGTAGATTTTTATGTGAAGTCTCCATATTTTTAAACATTATAAATAATTCCTTTTTTGGTGGTAAGCTACACAATTATGGTTAGATGAATCAGACCCACAGGCCAGATTCCTCCTGGGACCCCAATTTGCTCTCTTTATCTTAGCTGTAATCTAGGTACTGCTTGAATGCAGTACCTAAGGCCACTGAGCATCTCACCTCAAGGATGGCCTTGGTGATGCTTTTGAAGCTGAATGAGATGAGCATCTCCCACAAGTCATTTCATCTGGAAGCCCAAGAGTCATCCTAGGGTCTCCTTTCTCCCTGCATCTGGTCAACTACCAGGTCCCGCTGGTTCTAGCTCTTCATGTCTATAAGCACAGATCTTAAAGTTTTCCTGGACTTCCCTGATGGTCCAGTGGTTAAGAATCTGCCTGCCAATGCAGGAGACACAGGTTTGATCCCCTTCACTGTTCTAGCCCCCTAAAACTTCATGTCTGAAAGAATAGATCTTAAAAGTATTCCTGGACTTCCCTGATGGTCCAGTGGTTAAGAATCCACCTGCCAATGCAGGGGACATGGGTTCGATTCCTGGTCTAGGAAGATTTCAGGTGCAGTGGTGCAGCTAAACCTGTGTGCCACAAGTACTGAAGCTCATGTTCCCTGGAGCCTGTGCTCTACAACAAGAGAAAAGCCTGCACACCAAAATGAAGAGTAATGCCTTCTCTCTGCAACTAGAGAAAGCCCACACGCAGCAGTGAAGACCCAGTGGAGCCAAAAATAACTAAATTAATTAAGAAAGAAGTTTTTCTCTCATAGAAAAAAAATTATAACTATGTATGGTTATGATGTTAACTAGACTTATTATGGTGATCATTTCTCAGTGAGTGCAAATAGCAAATCATTGGAAAGATTGAAGGCAGGACGAGAAGGGGATGACAGAGGATGAGATGGTTGGATGGCATCACCAACTCAATGGACATGAGTTTGGGTAAACTCCGGGAGTTGGTGATGGACAAGGAGGCCTGGCGTGCTGTGGTTCATGGGGTCACAAAGAGTCAGACACGACTGAGTGACTGAACTGATGTTGTACTATGCTAAATTTGAAGCTCCAATACTTGGTCTGCCTAATACAAAGAGCTGACTCATTGGAAAAGACCCTGGTGCTGAGAAAGATCGAAGGCAAAAGGAGATGGGGCGGCAGAGGATGAGATGGTTAGACGGCATCACTGACTCAATGAACTTGAACTTAAGCAAGCTGCAGCAAGCAAGTGGAGGACAGGGAAGCCTGGCATGCTGCAGTCCATGGGATCACAGAGTCAGACACAACTGAGCAACTGAACAATGACAACAATGTTGTACACCTGAAACTAACGTAATGTAACGTTAACACGTCAATTCTGTCTCAATGAAAAACTCCAAATGAACAACAAAGCCCCTCACGTCTATGCCCTCCTCTTTCAGACACTGGCAGTGTCTAGCCTGGGCTCTTGTTTCCTGTCTGCCCTATGAAGTGGCCCTTCCAGCTCTGCACTTAAGTGAGGCTCTCCTCCTTCAGTCCTTCCCCACACTCCTGCCAGAGTAATTTTTCCAAAATACAATTTACCGAAGTCACTCCTCTGCTTAAAAATATTCCAGTGAGTCAATAAATTACAGGGCTGGAAAGCTTCCCGTGGTCCTCCAGATCCACTCTTCACTGCTCCCCACCCTGTGCTGCATACCCCGCCCACCCCGGGAGGCTGACCTGTGCGGACTGCATCAGTGGTCTCCCCAGACCCTCTGGCTCCCGGTTGGGTTTGGCCAGTAGTGAGCACTGCAGAGGAGTGGCTTGAGGGAGGAGAGAAGTGTGTTTGTTTGCCCAGCTCTCACTTTATGAGGTTGCTGTGGGCTGTAATTCTTTTTTTTTTTCCCGAGATTTTTTTTTTTTATGATGAGGACCATTTTTAAAGCCTTTATTGAATTTGTTACAGTATTGCTTCTGTTTTATGTTTTGGTTTTTGGGCTGTGAGGCATGTGGTATCTTAGTTCCCTCACCAGGAATTGAACCTGCATCCCCCTGCACGGGAAGGTGAAGTCTCAATCAGTGGACTGCCAGGGAAGTCCTTTGTAATTCTTGAGCAAAGGCCTTAGTTTCTATCCACCAGCCCCTTTACATGTAGCCCCTGCCTGCCTTTACCCCGTCTTGCAAGCACGGCCCAGGCAGATAATGTGGACTGTCTTACCGGGCACTGTACCAGCCCTGAGGTTTCCCTGTACCTTGTCTCATCTGAGTAGAGTGTGTGTAAGCTTTTCTTTTATTGATTGGAGTACAGCTGATATATAATGTTGTGTTAATTTATGCTGTATGCAAAGTGTGTTTTTAAAATGCTCCTCAAGGGACTTCCCTGGTGGTCCACTGGCTAAAACTCCATGTTGCCGATGCAGGGGACCCGGGTTTAATCCCTGGTCATGCAGGAGACACTTGTTCAATCCTTGGGTCAGGAAGATCCCTTGGAGAAGGGAATGGCAACCTGCTCTCGTAGTCTTGCCTGGGAAATCCCATGGACAGAGGAGCCTGGCAGGCTACAGTCTATGGGGTCACAAAGAGTTGGACACAGCTTAGGAACTAAACAACAAAACAACAGGGAACTAGATCCTACATGCTGCAACTAAGACCAGGCAGCCAAATAAATCAGTTTTAAAAATAAAATATGTATAAAAAATAAATCGCTCCTCAAATTATCCCCATCTGAATCTGCCCTCTTTCCCACTGGGACCTAGTTCTCCCACCTAACATGCTGGACTAAGTTGCTGTATATGAAAGGCCTGCCTCACTCTCAGAAGTCTGGAAGGGTTTAGTTAGTTTTCCTTCATCCTGACACAGAGAAGCTGTGGTTGCCATGATTTGGGACCTCTTCATGGCATTTGTTGGAGATTTTTTTCTTTTACTAGAATAATTGTTGTTGTTCAGTCGCTCAGTCGTGTCCTACTCTTTGTGACCCCATGGGTTACAGCATGCCAGGCTTCTCTGTCCTTCACTGTCTCAAGAGTTTGCTCAAACTCATGTCCATTGAGTCAGTGATGCCATCCAACCTTCTCATCCTCTGTCACCCACTTCTCCTCTTGCCCTCCATCTCTCCCAACATCAGGCTCTTTTCCACTGAGTGAGGTCTTCGCATCAGTGGCCAGTGTATTGGAGCTTCAGCTTCAGCATAGTTCCTTCCAAGGAATATTCAGGGTTGATTTCCTTTAGGATTGACTGGAACAATAGGCTGCATCAACCTCTATACCAGGAAGTTGAGAGTGACAGTGACTGGAGTACATAACCAGGTCAGTCTATGCCTGGCTAACTAGGGAAGGAGACTCGGTGAGGTGAGGAATTCTAGACCTGGGGCCAGCCTCCTAGGTAGTGATAGGATGGCAGGAAAAATCAAGAAGCAAGAGGCTTGCTCAGAAGCTCTCCCAAACTATACTGACCTCAGCTTTAGGGAAAGAGGGCTGGTTGGTCCTAGATCTTCACGCACTGGTCACCTGCAAATAGAGCTGCTCCAAGAGGAGTGTCTTGGTGTTTTTGGGGGGGGTTTGCAAAAGTAAACAGGACTTGATGAATGTGTTTGGGCAATCATGGGAAATATGGTGTGCTTGGAATATGGGATGTGGTATGAGTCTGATCTGCAGGAACTAGAGCTGAAGGATGAGACAGAGCAGGTCATGGAGAGTCTGGAGGTACAGAACAGGTGTCCCGAGGGATCAGTGAAGGGTTTTCAGTTTTCAGAAGGTAGGTGGGCTTCCCTAGTGGTGCAGTGGTAAAGAATCCACCTACCAATGCAGGAGACATCAGTTCGATCCCTGAATTGGGACGATCCCCTGGAGAAGGAGATGGAAACCCATTCCAGTATTCTTGCCTGGGAAATCCCATGGACAGAGGAGCCTGGAGAGCTAGTCTATGGGGTAGTAAAGAGTCGGACACAACTTGGCAACTGAAGAGCAATGACAAAATAATAGATAACACATTGGTTAGGAAAGTGAAAGTGGAAGTGAAGTCGCTCAGTTGTGCCCAACTCTTTGCGACCACATGGACTGTAGCCCACCAGGCTCCTCCATCCATGGGATTTTCCAGGCAAGAGTACTGGAGTGGGGTGCCATTTGGTTAGGAAAGGGGGGACTGACCACTGGAGTGGAGCAGTGCAGCGTAGAATGAACCGAGAAGACAGAGGCATATGCCTAGCATACAGCTTTCAATATGTTGGTATTTTAGGTATTCTAGCTGAACTGAATTATTGAATCACTGTGACAGCTTGAGTGACATTTACCCTAAATTCATATTAAGAAATTGTTGTTAAAGATCTTAAGGTAGTATTGACCTGGAAAACTGTATTTACTGTTAACAAAAATCTGAGCCGTTTGTCATCTCCTAAAATAACCTTTGTGGTAACACTGGAATGAACATTTACTTGATGTCTGGGCACTTGTATCCCAGTGGAACCTATTTTATTTTGAGTTGTTTTTAATATGGAGTTGTTAATGTAGCATTTGCAAGAAGCGACCTTATATGTGAAGTCTGTGTTTAATTACTAATGTTTTTGTAAGACTAGTTGAACTGTACTATTCATTATAAGTCACAGATTTAAGAACTTGTCAGGGAAATATTTTATGATTTGATTTATGCATGGGGATGCAAGGGAGGCAAGAAGTCCTCAAGCCTTTATGAGATTGTAAGCACACTTATTCCTACAATATTCTTGGCTTTAACTGGTCCTATTATATAATGAGTAAACAATATACTTTTTAAAAATTTTCTTCCAGAATACTCCCTAGGTAAAACTTTAGTTAGGAAAACAGGATTTCCTAAAAGATCTTGAAGCTTGATAGTTTTAACCAAACAGCACAACATGTTGCATCTCTGGATGTGTTTTCACAGGTTGCCCTTTAGTGTTTTTATTCCCCGTTAAGAAAAAGAACTTTTATTGGGTGTTTTATTGCATAAAGTATACATGTTCATTGTATAAAACTGGAAGATATAAATAAGCAAAAGGAAGAAAATAGAAAGTGTTGTAATTCCATTATAATTAGAAAATAGATTTGAGCCAAAAATAAGAACACACTTGCAATCCAACTACATCGGAGAAGTTGATGGGGACATTCGAGGGTTAGCTCAGTGCTCCCAGCAGAATTAGTGTATTCCCTGGAGAAGGAAATGGCAACCCACTGCAGTATTCTTGCCTGGGGAATTCCATGGACAGAGGAGCCTGGCAGGTTATATTCCATGGGGCTGCAAAGACTCAGACACGACTGAGTGACTGAACAACAAACTGGAAAGTAACCAAGGTGGAAATTGTTTCCGTTTCAGCATCTACTTGGTCTGGTCCCTTGTGTCTATGGCTCTCAGTGACTGAGGGCTGATTCTGATTTCACCTGCTACTCACTGTCTTGAGGACCTGATCCTCATCCTCACTGAAACTTGAACATTGCAAGCCCTTTGTATATGTGTGTATGAGAGAATTAACAAATGCATCTTGGCTGTGAACATTGGTCAAGAATATTCCTAAGAAATGCTACAAATGAACTTTAAAACAGAAAGAGACTCACAGACTTAGAGAACAAACTTATGGTTGGTGGGGGAAGGAATGGGGGGAAAGGATTGCTAGGGCGTTTGGGATGGACATGTACACACTGCTGTATTTAAAATGGATAACCAGCAAGGACCTACTCTATAGCACAGGGAAGTCTGCTCAGTGTTATGTGGCAGCCTGGATGGGAGGGGAGTTCAGGGGAGAACGGATACATGTATATGTATTGCTGAGTGCCTTTGCTGTCCACCTTAAACTATCACAACATTGTTAATTAGCTATACTCCAGTACAAAATAAAAAGTTAAAGAAGGCAGGCTTTCCTCATGGAATAATTTAGATAAAATCAAATATTTTGGAAAAATGTAAGTGGAGCTCTGCTTGCAACATTTTGTTGTTGTTCAGTCGCTAAGTTGTGTCTGACTCCTTGTGACCCCGTGGACTGCAGCACACCAGGATTCCCTGTCCTTCACTATCTCCTGCAGTTTGCTCAGATTCATGACCATCAGGTCAGTGATGCCATCTAACCATCTCACCCTCTTCTTTTGCTTTCAATTTTTCCCAGCATCAGGACCTTTTCCAGTGAGTCAGTTCTTCAGAATCAGGTGGCCGAAGTATGGGAGCTTCAGCTTAAGCATCAGTCCTTCCAATGAATATTCAGGGTTGATTTCCTTTAGGTTGGCTGGTCTGATCTTCTTGCAGTCCAAGGGATTCTCAAGAGTCTTCTCCAGCACCACAATTTGAAAGCATCAATTCTTTGACACTCAGTCTTTTTTATGGTCCAACTCTCACATCCGTACAGGACTACTAGAAAAACCATAGCTTTGACTATATGGATCTTTGTCTGCAAAGTGATGTCTCTGTTTTTTTAATAGGCTTACAACATAGAGAGGGGGAGGAAAGCAAGAAGACTTCATTGAGATATGGAAGGAATGTTGTGGTCAAGTGAATCGCAGCAGCAGATCTGTTTGATCCAAGATGTGAAATGCCAACTGGGAGTGGTGATAAGTTGCTGCTTCTTTTGATTGGATTCCTGGTCCAGAAGGGCAGGCAAGGAGCATCTGGGAATAGAAGCAGGCTTCATCTGGGTCAGGCAGGAAGGAGTTCTGCGCAGGCTCCCCCACATTTTGAGCATATGGTTCTGGAAGCTGCAGTTGTACATCTATAAAATGAGGATTGGTAATGTCCACCTCAGGGGTTTGTTGAGAATGTTAGAAGCAATATAGGAAAGGTATTGGCAAGGATGGGCCTCCCTGGTGACTCAGTGGTAAGGAATCCACGTGCCAGTGTGGGAGACATGGGTTCAGTCCCTGACCTGGGAAGATCCCCTGGAAAAGAAAATGGAAACCCACCCTAGTATTCTTGCCTGGAGAATCCCATGGACAGAGGAGCCTGTTGGGCTACAGTCCATGGGGTTGCAAAGAGGTGGACACAACTTAGCAATTAAAATGGCAACACCAACTATGACAAGGATGCTCACTCTGTACAAACATGGTAGCTGCTTTGTGCAGGACCAGATTCTTCAGCTTTTTCTTTGTGCACATTTCAGAGTCTGGCCCAGAACAGGGTCGCTGAGTGACATGATGTTGGTTGACTCAGACTTAGGGGTAAAGTCTAGGGATAGGGTTCATGTGTGGATATGAGAGTTGGTCCATAAAGAAGGCTGAATGCCAAAGAATTGATGTTGCAGATTCTGTTGCTGGAGAAGAAGACTCTTGAGAGACCCTTGAACTGCAAGAAGATCAGACCAACCAACCTAAAGGAAATCAACCCTGAATATTCATTGGAAGGACTGATGCTGAAGCTGAAACTCCAGTACTTTGGCTACCTGATGCGAAGAGCTGACTCATTTGAAAAGACCCTGATGCTGGGAAAGATTGTAGGCAAGAGGAGAAGAGGGTGGCAGAGGATGAGATGGTTAGCATATAGCATCATTGACTCAATGGACATGAACTTGACCAAGCTCTGGGAGACAGTGAAGGACAGGGAAGCCTGGCATGCTGCATTCCATGGGGTCTCAAAGAGTCAGACACGACTTAGTGACTGAACAACAACAACAACAAAAGGATTCAGATAACAACTTACCTTATAAAATGTTAATAACAAGGAATTTAATTAATCACTTAATCATTTTTCAGACAGCTCATGGGGATGTCTGAGAAGAAGGAATGGGGAATAGTGGTACCCAACTTACAAACAGAAGTTGCCTCTTCAGGGTGACCCTCAGGTCAAATAATATCAGTCAAACATACTTTACTGTCACTAGATTTCAGAGCTGGAGCTGACCAAAGTGGGGCTGCTAAATACCTCTTCTCTCAGAAGACTCACCACCAACATGCAGCCCAAGAATACAGACCCCACCCCAGCATCTCTGATACAGTTCCTCCTGATGGCTGGCTTTTTCCCTCCCCACCAATCTTCCTGCCTCCTAATGCTTGATGATGGCGATTGGTTTTTGTTTCACATTTTTATTGTAATGTAAAACTGTGTTCACAGATCCCAAGTTTGATTAGTTGGCTGCTTACTTGGCATTAGGGTCTGCTTACTATTGTAAAAAAGCAGAAATGTGCATGTGGAATTCTGTAAGATGAGGGAGCTGTGTCTAGCATGTGTATCAGAGACTTGGGTGGAGCATGGAAACTGCAAAGCTGAGCGAAGTGACTTGTCGAAGGGGTGACAGGATCAGGGTTCAAACAGATATCAGCAGGCTGGTATTCTGGGCCAAAACCAACAAAAGGAAATTCAGTAGCGATTAATGTTAAGTCTTGCCTAAGTTAAGATGGGAGAGAGCTGGCTCTCCTGTCATTGTTTGGAGAAAAAACGACATTCTTTTGAAGAACAATAGCTAGCTTATACTTATTGAGACATTCTGGCTTCCCTGGTGGTTCAGAGAGTAAAGAATCTGTCTGCAATGCGGGAGACCCAAGTTCAGTCCCTGGGTCCGGAAGATCCCCTGGAAAAGGGAATGGCTACCCACTCCACTATTATTGCCTGGAGAATCCCATGGACAGAGGAGCCTGGCAGGCTACAGTCCTTGGGGTCACAAAGAATAGGACACAACTGAGTGACATTGAGTGAGAGAGAGATTGAGACAGTCACTTATTACCTTTACTGAGATGCTGTGTGATACAGTCTATATAGATGATATTTTATTTAAATACTGTTGGAGTAAAGTTATTTCTATTTTTCGATGAGTTTTAGAAAGGCTAAGAAGGCTATGACTCAACCAGAGTCATACAACTTTTAACCATTATGCAAAACTGCCTCCATAATGAGATCCAAGAAATGATGTGACTGGAAAAGGTAAGAAGAAAGGGGAAAGAAAGGAAGGGAGGGAAGGAGGAAGGAAGGGAGGAAGGGAAAGGGAGGGAATAAAGGGAGATGGAAACTTAGATTTCATCAAAAGAAACCTGGAGAATAGGGACACTGTGTGGTCTGTATTGTTCTCAGATAGCAATGTTATATTATGGATGCTACATTTTATTTATTTTATTTTATTAAATTTAAATTTATTTATTTTAATTGGAGGCTAATTACTTTACAATATTGTATTCTGCCACACATCAACATGAATCTGCCACAGGCGTACACGTGTTCCCCATCCTGAACCCCCCTCCCATCTCCCTCCCCGTACCATCCCTCTGGCGCAGAGAGGAAACATTCTCGAGACAGCTGGGACAATTGAGGGTATCAGCTGGTTTGAGAAATCTCAAGAAGAGTTCTTCTGTAGCAGAGGATGGAGACTCACCATCCACTGCTCTTGAAGGCTGAAAGTTCCAGGGAAGCAAGTTCTCTTTCACTATAAGGAAGAATACACACAAATATAAATGTTCAGAAATGACCCTGTGGCACTTTGTTCAGCTCCAAAAGAGGTTGTGTTTTTCTAAATGTTTGTGTTATCATCATTATCATCATGCTGTTGGCATCAAATGGAAGAGATGAAAAGTGGGTATAAAATGGGATGTCATTGCTACTCTTAGGAAAAGTAGATGAGATGGGCAGGAAGATTGGCTGGTAGGAAATAGCAGTGGCATTTCAAAGGAGAGTCTGACTGTCTTCATGGCCAGAGAGAGGAGACAAACTCGAGGACCCCTTTGAGATGTCATTTTCTGTTTTCTTAGGGGGAAAAAAAATGTCTTATTGATTCAATCAGAGAGACCAAAGACCTGCCTTTATAACTTGCCTATTTTAGTTATTTTAAAATCAAGATACTTTTTTTGGTAAGTGTAGGTGGAGAAGTTATGGAAAGAAACTCTAAACTGAACAGATGGGACAGTGGGAATAAAAACAAATTAAAACAATATTGCAGTGAAATCTCGACTTTCACTTTAAAATATATATGATGATGTTTTTCAACTTTTCACATTCAACCTATCAGTATATCAAGTGACAAAATGAAAAATCAATTTCAGCTGTGTATATTTTAAATGTTTACCTAAAATGATTTGAACTCACCGACCTAAAAGCCCAGATGAATGTATTAAACTGCTTATTGTATTTTTTATGAATTAAAACTTTATTTTATATTACATTATAGACAGGACACAGTTCTGTGTGGTGACATTTGGTGTAGAAAATTGAACTGAACAGTGGTCTAATTAGAACAGTAAATAATATGGGTTTAATTAGCCCTTATCCCTGATGACAGACTTGATCAGTTGCCAGATATTTATTCTTTCCTTTCACTTGATTTTTGCTGAAATATTGCCTCTAGTAGGGCTGCTTACTGTGCTATAAATAGGTGACTTGGTAAGAAGCCAGGAAACCAACTGACTGGTGAGACGTGGGTAAAAATTATTGGAAAACCTCCTCCTTGCTAGGAGTCATTATTTCTTCATTTCACATTTGAAGGTCCTTTCTGCAGATCCCGCTCTTAATTTTTTATTTATTTTTTTGGTTGGATGAGGTAACTTGCCCTAAAGGCTTAAGGAAATCTGTGTAATATCTAGTGGAGTCTCTTGCTACAGTTTATTAGATGTCAGGGTTTCCTGCATAAACTCTCCTGGTCTCTAACATAGGACTCACCTATGAAGTCCTGTCTGATTTCAGCTTTTCTGTATGTCAACAAGATGTGGTTTTGTTTGTTTGCTTGCTTGTTTTCGATTAAAATATTAAAGTGTTGGCTTTACAAAAGAACTTTACAAAATGCAGAGACACAAATAAAAAAGAAGTAAAATTGCTCAGCATCCTTCCGCTTAGAGGTGGCGGCTGCTAACATTTTAATTAATTTCTGACTCTTTTTCTCTGGGCACTCCTCCCATAAAAGATCTGACACAAACATGACAAAACATTCAATTTGATGAAGCCAGGTGGTACTAGAATGGGTGTTTGTTTTCTCCAAACTTCTATGGATGTTCAATGATTGCCTTTAACCTCCAATTTTTAAAAAGAAATGTCAAATCCATAGAAGTTCGGAGAAAACTAACATCCATTCTAGTACCACCTTCATCAAATCGAATGTTTTGTCATGTTTGTGTCAGATCTTTTATGGGGGAGGGAAGAAAATAAAATGTTCCTCTGGCACTCCTTTTTCGGCACTCCAACAGCCTTCACTCCTCGTCCTGCTGCCTCCATCCTTAGAGGCATCTTGGTGGTTTTCTTCCAGCCCATATGCTTGTGCTTTTATTGCTGCATTTTCGTGTGGATATTCACATTTGTTGGTGGTGTTTAGTCACTAAATCATGTCTGACTCTTTGCAACCACATGGACTGTAGCCTGCCAGGCTCTGTCTATGGGATTTGCCAGGCAAGACTGTTGGAGTAAGTTGCCATTTCCTACTCCAGGGGATATTTCTAAGCCAGGGATCGAACCTGCGTCTCTTATGTCTCCTGGATTCGCAGGCGAATTCTTTACCACTGAGCCACCTAGGAAACCTGGATATTCACATACTTACCCTTTATCTATAGGTGAGATACAAAATACTATGTGTGTTTCCATTTTAATGTAATTAAATCTGTTAGTCTTTTCCTTTAGGATTTCTACCTTGGTTGATATATCTAGGACAATCTTTGTTACATCAAGTCTGTGTGACTTTTAGTCTATAACTTTTTACTATTTTATGGTTTCAACATTTAAAATATTGATTTCTGGAATATATCTGAATTAATCTTGGTGTATCTTGTGAAGAAGTTATCTATGGTTTTCTTTTAAACCATTCATCTCACTGGCTTGTGGTTCTAGACTAAGTTCTTATACTTGGGTCTGTTTCTGGGCTTTTTAAGAAAACTTAATAGATATGAATGCTTATTGCTATGACAGTTCTATACTCTTTTAACTGAGGCAGTTTCCTTCTAATTTCCCATCTTTTACAGTTTTCTCTTGGCTCTTGTAGACATTTACTCCACTGGTTGAACTTTAGAATCATTTGTTAAGGTCCAGAAAACCTCCTTTTGGGATTTTGATTGGAGTTGTTATAAATTTATAGATGAATTTGGAGAGAATTAACATTTTGCAGTATTGAGTCCAGCTATTTAGGACTATGGTATGTTTCTCCATTTCTTTGAGTCTGCTTTAGTCCTCTTTGTAAAGTTTTGTGATTTTATTTAAGTAATACACATCATTTCTTTTCATTTCTATGTGTATGTATGCTCAGTCACTCAGTTGTATCTGACTCTTTGCAACTCCATGGGCTGTAGCCCACCTGGTGCCCGTATCCATGGGATTTCCCAGGCAAGAATACTGGAGTGGGTTGCCGTTTCCTTCTCCAGGGTATCTTCCTGAAGGATTGAACCCATGTCTCTTACATCTCCTGCACTGGCAGATGGATTGTTTACCATTGAGCCTATATCCATCTATATATTAAAAAAATTTTAAACTCTCCCAGTTCTCTTTTCTCTAACGTATCTTGATATAAGGGCTTCCCTGGTGGCTCAGATAGTAAAGAATCTGCCTGAAATGCAGAAGACCTGGGTTCGATCCCTGGGTCAGAGAGATTTCCTAGAGGAGGAAATAGCAACTCATTTCAGTATTCTTGCCTGGAGAATCCCATGGACAGAGAAGCCTGGTGGGCTACAGTCCATGGGGTTGTAAAGAGTCGGACATGACTGAACAACTAACACAAACACACACACACACACACACACACACACACACACTATTGATATAAATCAATGGTGGCAAGTCCAGAATACAAATTAAACCAACTGTATTCATAATTGAACTTTCTCTATTTTCTTGGACCCTGAAGCTTTATCTATTTTGTCTTCTTGGGATGGACCCTCTCTCAGGGGGTTCCACAAAACCCCATGCACAAAGGTTTCCTTGAAGTTTGCACCAGTCTATATGACAGACAGAGGTGAGAATGCCTTAGGTACAAGCTGCTGCTGCTGCTGCTAAGTCGCTTCAGTCGTGTCCGACTCTGTGTGACCCCATGGACGGCAGCCCACAGGCTCCCCCGTCCCTGGGATTTTCCAGGCAAGAACACTGGAGTGGGTTGCCATTTCCTTCTCCAACACATGAAAGTGAAGTCGCTCAGTCGTGTCCGACTCTTTGCGACCCCATGCACCGCAGCCTACCAGGCTCCTCCATCCATGGGATTTTCCAGGCAAGAGTACTGGAGTGGGGTGCCATTGCCTTCTCCAAGGTACAAGCTAGGACCCTGCTATGTAAGCTATAAAAAATTAATAATAATAAATATTATTTTTAATATTTAGCCAATGTGTTTAAATGTTGAAATGATAAAATATCACATTTAAATCTGAGCTAGGAAGCCATCTGGATAAAACCCTCATAAGTGGAAAGGTATTCATGTGCCTCTAGTTTCCATATAAATCTATCTTATGTGTGGGACTCCCCTGGTGGCCCAGTGGCTAAGACTCTGTGTTTCCAATGCAGTGAGCCCCAGTTCAATCCCTGGTCAGGGAACTAGATCCTGCATGCCACAACTAAGAGTCGACATGCCCCAGTAAAGATCAAAGATCCCGTGTACCAGCAATTAAGACCCAGTGCAGACAAACAAATAAATAAATATATTTTTTAAAACCCTAACTATTGTGTGTGTTTGATGTAACCATGCTGAAGCAAAGCACTTTCGGGCAACTTTAGTGTTTGTGAATAGCTTAGACTAAGAGTCTGGGAAAACTAGGAAAGCCTTTGGGATATCTCTAGCATTTTGTCGATAATCTATTGTGCTTTCCACTTTCCAGACCTCAAGAAACACTCGTTCAGATGAAGAGAAAGATAGCAACTGGGACGCCTGGGGAGACTGGAGTGACTGCTCGAGGACTTGTGGGGGAGGAGCCTCATATTCTCTGCGGAGATGTTTGACTGGCAGGTAAGTGGCAGCTTTATCTGCTCTTCTCCATGGGACGTCAGCCCCTTTGGATGGGCGGTGTTGGGAAGACAACTTGGCTTCATGGCTTTCGGAAGTACTGTGCTGGTGGTATAACAGCTGCAATGTCTAAATATTTAGTGGCTTCCCTGGTGGCTCAGATGGTAAAGAATCTGCCTGCAATGCAGGAGACCTGGGTTCGATCCCTGGGTCAGGAAGATGCCCTGGAATAGGAAATGGCAACCCGCTCCAGTATTCCTGCCTGAAGAATTCCATGGACAGAGGAGCCTGGCGGGCTACCATCTGTGGAGTCCCAAAGAGTTGGAAGTGACTGACGCTTTCACTTTCAATAGGAAAAGAGTGGGGTTTATTTGTGTTTGTCTTTTACTTTTTAAAAGTGGTGTGTACTTCCCCAATCACCAACAACTGAATATAAAAGCCAAACCCCATATATTAGAGCATTTTATATTTCCTTGGCATCATCCCTCATGCCCTGCCCCCATACAAAATATATCCTGTGATAAATGCCAAGGCAATAATTAGGAAGAATAGAGGAGATGAGACTACTTAACCTCAAAATTTTGATCAAGGTTCCATTTGAATCACTGGTATAAATGGTCCTTATTCAAATCAAGGATCAGTTCAACACCATAAATTCCACTTATCCACTGGCAAAAGAGATAAAGGCAAAATTAAAAAATAAAAATGGTATGTACTTGTATTTGTTAAAAAGAATTAGAGGAATATATTAAGGACCATGAATGGACATGTTCATCTTGTTGTCATACAACCAAAATGCTTCCATGCTTGTTACTGTATTCAAAAAGTGCTTTGATTCTGCCTAGAATATGATTTTTTCCAAGTGGTCTATCTCAGTGTGAATTTGTGTCTTCTCTCTCCTAACTGTGGTTGGCTGCTACTGGAAGGGCTTCAAGTTAGGAAGGGCAGCTCTTCAGCTTTTTCTGCCTTCTCTGTACATACTCAGAAAAAGAGATTTTGGCAAGAGTAGAGGAGGAGGAGGAGAGTGCTTCCATGACTTTGTGTGTGTGTGTGCTCAGTTGCTTGGTCGTGTCTGACTCTTCGTGACCCCATGGACTGTAGCCTGCCAGGCTCCTCTGTCCATGGGATTTCCCAGGCAAGAACACTGGAGTGGGTTGCCATTTCCTTCTCCTAGGACATAAAAATTGGAGTTCAAATCTATGGTAAACACCTCAGGTGATAGTTTGTATCCTTGAAGGGCTATACCCTAGGAGAAAGGGAAATCTAATCCTAAATAAACTAGATATTACAAAGACTGAAACCCAGTCTTAATTAATTCAACCCTAACTTGAATAATGAAATTTGTTGCTGTTTCAACTGCCTCCAAGAAGCTTAGAAAACATCCTAGAGGAAGATGACACCAACCAGAGAGTATACAAATTTTTATAGATTATGCCAATAATTCAATAAAACATTACCAGTCTTACCATGAGACAAGAACAAGAGGAAAATCAGATGATAGAAATAGGTACTAGAGTTAGAAATAGGTCCTAGGACCTGTGTATTAAAAAAAAAAAAAACCTTGTAGAACTGGAATCCATAAAATGGAATTATATGGGAATTTGAGAATAGAAGCAAATGGTAACTAAAATCATAAAGTAAATAGATGGACATAACAGCAGATTAGAAACAGCAGAAGAGAGTGTAGATTTGTAGAAATATCCAGGCTAAATTACACAGGGGAAATGAACGAACATAGAACAAGGATGAAAAGGTATGGATATAAGATGAAAAGGTCTAAACCACGTATAATTGGAGTCCTAAAAGGAAAAGTGAGATAGAGAATAGGATGTAAGCATTGTTTGAAGAGATGTGTGTGTGTGTGTGTGTGTGCACATGCTCATCATTCAGTCTTGTCTGACTCATTGTGACCCCATGACTCTGGACTGTAGGCTTCTTGGTCTATGGAATTTTCCAGGCAAGAATACTGGAGTTGCCATTTCCTCCTCCAGGGGATCTTCCTGACCCTGGGATTGAACCTGCATCTCCTGCAGGCTTCTCTTTTGTGTAAGTGAATAGCATATTCGTGTACCATCCTTTAATTCAGTATTATTCATATGTATATTGAAATTTCTGGCTTGTGTATAACCTCTATGAATTTTTAGCTATGATGTAGAGATGTTAACCTATTAATATGCTTTGTTGGTTATTTCACTAGGTAGTTATAAGAGAGAGAGAGTTCAATATATGTGCTTGGATGACCTTCTCTATTTAAAATCTTTCATTCTTTCATTTTGCTGAACTTTACCTCTGGTAATTTCAAAATTATACATGCTTAGTTTCTCAGTCGTGTCTGATTCTTTGTGACACATTGGATTGTAGCCCACCAGGCTCCTCTGTCCATAGGATTTTTCAAGCAAGAATACTTGAGTGGGGTGCCATTTCATTCTCCAGGGGATCTTCCTGACCCAGAGATTCACCCCAAGTCTCTTGTGTCTCCTGCATTGCAGGCAAATTCTTTACTTGCTGAGCCATTTTGTTTTTATATTTCTGATGATTAAATTTAAGATGTTTCAAAATCATACTTTAACAGTTGCTTTATAACTATCAATGCCAATAATAAAATACCAGTCTCTTCTTATTTGTAAGTCAATGCATGTTCTCTGCTTTTCTTTTTCATTTCCACTCAGTGGGATTTTGTTATTATAACTTGGGATCTTATACTCAATTTATTGGCAGCATTTATCCCCTTTTTATCTTTTCTTTCATAATCATATTTCAAACCATCATCGAAACTTAATTGAGTTTGTGTACATATATTATTTCAGTGTTCATTGTCAGTACTTTCAGTTCTTCTTTCTGAATCATCACTTTGTTGGCAGGGCTATGTTTTGAGTTGTGCTTGTGGAATTTTAATGCACATATGAATCACCTAGGGATCTTGTTAAAATATAAACTTTGATTCAGTAGGTCTGGAGTGGGGCCCAGGAGTTTTCATTTCTAATGAATTCCCAGGTGATGTCAATGCTGCTTGTCTGTGGACCACACTTCAAGCAGTAAGACTTTATAGCTTTCTTAATTTCAGGAAAAAGTTGTGGGTCTTATACTTTATGAATCCTTCTATATCTGAAAATGTTTTTCTCTTGACTTCACACATAAACAGTGAATGGCTTATTTGGGTATGAAATTCCTGAGACACAAATTTTCCCTCTTAAGCCTCAGAAGTTTTTTATCCACAAGTTTGGCATACAGTGTTGCTCATAGACCTCTCAGGCTGGCTATTTTTGGGGGGCTCTTCTTTGGTAGATAACGTATTTTTTCTGCCTTGCTGCCTATGGAAGGCTTTTTCTCTCAAGAGTTTTACAATGTTGTTTCTATATATTAGTCTCTTTTTATTTTTTCTTGGCACATGGTGGCCATTTTTATTGTACAGATTTAGATCCTTTTTCATTATAGGAAAAATTTTCTTCTATTATATCATTTACTGCTGGTTTTTGCCTTTTTGTTCTGTCCTCTTTTTCATGAATGCTAGTTATTTCTGTTCATCTACTTTTACTCCAGCCACTTTCATCTATTTATTTTCCTGTGTGTTTGAGAATGATTTTCAAGATCCTTGCCACTGGCATTTTTTTCTAATTTATTTTCTAATGATGTTTGAAAATACTGCTATGGTGTATTTGTTACCTTACATTCTTTCCTTCATTTTAAACCTGGTCCTTCTTTGTGTATCTATTGTCTTAATCATCTACATCTTGTCATGTATTCTTTTGTGTCTCTTTTAGTGTGATATATGGCTAATTCTTACTTATTCTTCATGGTCATCTTCATCTAGGAAATCTATCTTGACGTCTGAGTCTAACTTTGATGTTCCTCTCTTATGCTTCTCATTACTGGCAGGTAAGACTCCTTTTAGAGAAGGGACATTGACTTTACCACTCTAAGGTCTAACATCTAACATGTGATTAGGACTCAAACATTGTTACTTGAATGGGTAAACGGTGAATGTGTGCTCACCTATCACTTCACATCTTTCGTCAATGCTCTTCTTTCTGCCTGAAGCATCTTTTTTCTCCTTTTGGTTGTTAACACATAGTTGACCTTGGAAACTCCTTTGAATCTCCATTTCTTCCTTAAAGCATTTGTTGGCAGTTTCTACCATTTTCTAGGTTAGATGCAGTACTTCTGTGCTTCTATAGGATCTTGTGAATATAGTTTTATCAGAATGTTTATTTTATTGTGTTTTAAAAATTTTTTTAAATAATTGAAACAAAATTTTAGGTGGTATAGATGTATTTTTCCCCTCTGTGCTGTGTCCCACATTACCACTGGTATGTAGTGGAAATTTAGTATATTTTATTCCATTAATGAATAGATGAATGAATTAATAAATCCCGGACTGATTTTAAACAGCCTTCTTGACTATAGTATGGCTCTAGGGGATAGGTAAGAATGGGTAATTTTGTGAAGAATATTGAAAACTATGTTAGAGATTATACAATTTTAACCAAAAGGTATTTTTAAGTTTTAATTTTTATTTATAATTTTAAAAAAGTTGTATATGTATGTATTATTCAGATATTAGACTAACTGTTTTTCTCTCTTTGTCCATTTGCCCTACTTTCTGGGAGATTTACCTGAACTTACATTCCAAATCTCTCAGTAGTTTTGTTTTTCCTCTTTCTCTGAGATATTTTTTGTTCCTTAATTTATAATTTTTTAAAGCAGTCTGTCCCTGGTTTTCAGATGCAACATCTTCTCTTTTGTCTCTCAGCATATAAATAGAGTTTGGGGAGGGGGTGTGGTTTTCTTTCCCTTGCATTGTCTCAGTTCTTTTTGAATTACTGTTTTCTGTCTTGTTTATGTCATGATATTTCATAATAAAGACTTTTCTAAGATTTCTGGTGATCCTTGTTGGTTCTTGTTCATATTTAAGGAAAAGAGGTATGAGCTTAATTTTAAAGAGATGTGGCTGGTCTATCTCATTGCCTGATGATATTTTTTAGGTATTTTTATTTGTGCTGCTGTGATTTCTCAGTCAAGGATCTTCTGATTTCAATATTCTAGGAGACAAGTGGGGCATAAAGCTGGGCCCAAGTTGATTTATAGATTTATTTCACTCAAAATTCTTACAAAGTTTTATTTTTGTAAATTAAATAAGATTATTCTAAAATTTATGTCAAAAGGTATAAGCCACAGCATACTTAAAACAATTTTGAAAAAAAATAAGAGTAAAAGGAATCAGTCCACCTAATATAAGACTTACATAGCCAAAATGTAGTATTACTACCTAGATCAATGGAAGAAAATATTTACAAACCATTGTAGCTGATAAAGAACCAGGATTTATATTAAGAACAAAATAGTCAACAATTAAAAAAAACAACAACAAAGAATCCAATTAGAAAATGAACAAAAGAGCTGAACAGTTATTTCACTAAAGAGGATACACACGTGGTAAACTGGTACATGAAAATGGGCTTAATATCTCTAGCTGTTAGGGAAACGCAAATTAAAGTCACAATCAGACATTATTACATATGTATCAGAATAGCTTTTTTAAAAAAATAAAACATTTGACAACATGAAATGCTGGTAAGAATTCAGATAAACTGGATTACTCCTATACTGGGAGTGAGAAGATAAAACAGAATGGCCACAGGCAGTTTCTTAAAAAATTAAACATGTAACTACTGTACAACCCAGCAGTTGTACACCTAGGCATTTATCCCAGAGAAATGAAGACTTGTTTTCACATGGAAACCTGAATGTTTTCAGCAGCTTTACTCATAATATCAAAAAAAAAAACAACACAAAAAATGGAAACAACCCACATGCCCTTCAGTGGGTGAATAGGTAAACAAACTATAATATATCAATACCATGGAATACTACACAGCAGTAAAAAGAATTGAACCACTGATAGATGCAATGACCTGGATGACCATACAGTTAGTTATGTATTGTGTTTTTCATACACCATGAATATTTACCATTTCAAAGTCCCAAGGCTATGAGTATTTTGATAACTAAGAATATACTACACCAACTCAATCTGGAAGGTAAAAAATGACTTTCTTAGCAACAAAAATTTCAGAAAGTACGAAAATGGCAACAGGTCTCTAGATATTGGCAAAATTATGATTAAAACACTGCAGTATTCACTAAAATGCATAAAGAGAATAATGGTTATATAGTCTGAACTTGTATAAAGATGGGCATAGAATGCTTCTCTCTACTTCTTTCCCTGCCCCTGCTTTCCCACCATCCAATTAACTTACTTTTCTTGGAGAGTTTACTCAAGTTTAATAATTCCGCTGCCCAAATACAACCATTACCATGAATTAACAGAAAAGATACTTAAAAGGTGTTACTTTAACTCTACTTTCAACATAGGTTGTATACTTTTATACATCTAGAAAACCTAGATGTTTCAAAAAAGGACTTGTTTGTCCACTGTATACACAGTAGTATTGAATAAACTACACACATGTAACAATGGTTATATCCAAGTGTCTTCTATGAAGGAATATTCTAGCCTAGAACCCTTCATTTCTCCCAATTCCTCCTATTTGCCATCTATCCAACAGTGGGTGGAGTATACTCACATGTTTCACTTAGATGTGATTTACAATTTCCTTTTCAGAAGACAGCCTTTCAGTTAATTATAACACAAAGTATACAAAACATATTAATTTATTAACTCCACTTTAATCATGCATTGGGCTTCCCTTGTGGCTCAGCTGGTAAAGAATCTGCCTGCAATGTGGGAGACCTGGGTTTGATCCCTGGGTTGGGAAGATCCCCTGGAGAAGGAAAATGCTACCCACTCCAGTATTCTGGCTTGGAGAATTCCATGGATAGTCCATGGGGTCACAAAGAGTCGGACATGGCTGAACAACTTCACTCTATCATATATTGGCAACCTCTTTAATATCTAGAGACTAGCTATTGTAAAACTGGGACCCATCTGTCCAGTACATACATAATATATACAGTAAAGGTAAATGAGATACATGTGACACATACAGCAATTCCCTCCTACCTTCTTCAACCCAATGGACAAACACAGAGTGTACTGTTTAGAGACGAGGTTTAACAATCCCATTTACAAAAACAGTACTTCCCATCAGTTTTTAAAAGCTATTTATAAGAAGCATTATTCTACTACTTCTACTTTCAACACATCAAACAATTCTAAATATCTAAAAGACTAGATATTGTCTTGTATTAGATACTTGTAAAAGTGGACTAGATACTTGTCCACTGTGTACACAGCACTGCAAAATAAACCTTCACTCATCTAAGTCTTGAACGAGACAAGAAATAATAATTATTTGGGGGCTTCCCCAGTAGTTCATCAGGTAAGGAATCCACCTGCCATGCAGGAGACATAGGAGATGTGGGTTTGATTCCTGGGTCAGGAAGATCCTCTGGAGGGGAAAGTGGCAACCCACTCCAGTTCTCTTGCCTGAAAAATCCCATGGACAGAGGAGCCTGGTGGGCTATAGTCCAAAGAGTCACAAAGAGTTGGACACGACTGAGGATGAGCACAAGAGAAGACACGAAACAGTGCTTATCATCTAGGGTACCTTCTAAACATGACCAGTTTGGCTTGAACGATTCCCTCCCTCACTTCCTCTCTCCACCACCAATCAAGTGGACAAGTACAGGCATGTGTAATGCTTAGAGTGACTGAACAAATTCATATCCAAAAGTCATTTACAGAAGACAAGCTGGCCTATGAATTTCCACACAATGTGTACTCCACACAATGTGTACAAAATGTGCTAATTTTACTTAAAATGTGTTAATTTTTTTACTGACTACTTTGTCATTCACTGGCAGCCTCATTCACCCCAAGCCTTCAACCAGTGCACAAATACAATGCAGTGTTCAAAGAGGTGGTTTGGCCACCCGCCTCAAACAATAATATTTCACAGGAATTTTAATAAAAAGATGTTTACAAAAGTAGAGGCTTTGTTATTGTTTAGTTGCTCAGTAGTGTCCGACTCTTTGTGACTCCATGGACTGCAGCATGCCAGGCTTCCCTGTCCTTCACCACCTCCTGGAGTTTGCTCAAACTCATGTCCATTCAGTCGGTGATGCCATCCAACCATCTCATCCTCAGTCATCCCCTTCTCCTCCTGCCTTCAATCTGGAAACTAGATGTTGCAAAATTAGGACTCATTTGTCCATTATATACACCACCAAACAAAATGCATATAACATACAGAAAATGGTTTGGTCCGAATATGTCCAGATATGAACACACTGGCATATTACCTTTTGCAGTTCTTTCTCTCCCACCTCCTCCAAACCACAGAACAAATACAGACAACAGTATACTTGCTCATGGAGGTGGTTTAACATTCAATACTCCCAAAGACAATAGTTCCTATGAATTTGAGCAAAAAGATATTTACAAAATGATATTTTATGATTTCTACATTTAACCTATGTCAGGCACTTCTAAACATCTAGATGGACTAGATGTTTCAAATAAGGACCTCATTTGTCCGCTATATACAGAGCAGTCTTGAATAAACTGTGCATATGAAACAGTTATAATCTGAAAATATCTTCAAAATACAGGCATTCTAGCCTAAGACCAACCTCCTTCCCATCTCTCTCCACTCCACCAACCCAGAAGCCAATAAAGCTCAATTTTTCAGAAGACAATCTTCCCTGGAAATTTTCACACAAAATGTACAAAATGTATTAATTTACTAACACTATTTCTGTCCTACACTAGCAATCTCTTTAACATCTAGAAAGACTATATGTTGTAAATTAGAACTCATTTGTCCCTTATATACACTATATACACAGCAAAGTGAAATAAAATTCACAAACATAAAAAACACAGTGCTTAGTCTTGCCCCGAGCTCTTTGCATTTCCTCCTTCCCCTGCCACCCCAACCTTCAACCAGTACATAGATACAATGAATGCAATGTTCAAAGAGGTTGGTTTGGCCACAACCACCCCCGCCCCAACAATATTTCAAAGGAATTTTAACATAAAGATGTTCACAAAATGTCTTTTTACTACTTCTAGTTTTAACATATATCAGGACTTCAGAACATTTAGAAAGACTGCTGCTGCTGCTGCTGCTTCAGTCGTATCCGACTCTGTGCGACCCCAGAGACTGCAGCCCACCAGGCTCCCCCGTCCCTGGATTCTCCAGGCAAGAACACTGGAGTGGGTTGCCATTTCCTTCTCCAATGCATGAAAGTGAAAAGTGAAAGTGAAGTTGCTCAGTTGTATCTGACTCCCAGCGACCCCATGGACTGTAGCCTACCAGGCTCCTCCGTCCATGGGATTTACCAGGCAAGAGTACTGGAGTGGGTTGCCATTGCCTTCTCTGTTAGAAAGACTAGATATTGCCAAAAAGTACTTATTGTCAACTATATTTATACAGTAGTGAGGAATAAAATGTACACACAAAACAATGGTTATAATATGGAAATGTTTTCTAAGGATGGCCAATCTGCTCTAGAACCTGCTTTACTTCCTCAGTGTCACCCATTCCATGTCCTCTAACCCACTGGACAAATGTGGACCTTGGGGGCTACTGAGGTCGCTTCTAGAGGTGGTCAAACAACTTCATTTAGAAATATCATTTCCAGAAGACATGTCTTTTCTATGGTTTAAAAAAGAAAAAAGGGCATTTACAAGATAGGTTATTTTATAACTTGACTTTATCATACTTCAGCAACCTCTTTGCATCTAGAAGGCCTAGATACAGTTTTCTTTTGAAAGGTTGAGGGGAAAGTTGAGAGCAGCTTTTTCATATTATAGACACAGGCTTTCTATAAATGGACAGTAAATCTTCCCAAAGGGCGATGGGCAGTAACTATTGGCTGCATGGGGTAAGTTATTCCATCATTTCTGTTAGTATCTTTCGACATCAAGGTCTTGGTAGAATCACCACCAACTGCAGAACCTTTAATTTCTACCCGTCACCCACCGCGGCTCCGCTCACCATCTGTGTGGTTAAAGCCTTTGTCAGCCCCCACGCGGTGAGCGGTCACCTCAGGTACCCAGTCCGTGCGGGTACCTGGCAGAGGCTTGGCCTAAGTCCTGCAGCCTTGGGCCAAGAAACCGGGTGGTTGGTCAGCGAGATCCGGGCTCTGGGCGGCCGCCGCCATTAGGCTGCAGAGGTGAGGGTGAGGGTCAGGTTTTCTGCGGCTTCCAGTGGGTGGCGGTGGTGAGAGCTCTGGGGCCCCGCAAGACACAGCCTAACCTGTCCGACTGAGTGCGGCTCAAGTTCACCTACCCACCGGGGGTTCCGGCACAGGGGCCCCCGGTTCACCCGCCCTCAGGAGGTCCCGTCCTGGGGGCCCCTAATACACCTGCCCACCGGAGGCCAGAGGACCTGGAGGGCGCCGGGGTGAAGGCCGCCATCTGCTTCTCACCGCGCTCCCTGCCGGAACTGTATGTAATATTCTTGAAATGCAAAGACTATAGACATGTAGAACACATCCGTAATTGCCTGGTATTAAAGAAGAGGTGAGGTGGGTGGAAAGAAGTTACAAACTATAGAAGACAATTTGAGGGATCCTTGTGATTCCTCGATACAAGAAGTGCTCTGTATTGACTGTCAACCTTACGGCAATTTAAAAAGTGGTGGAGAAAGGATGAATATTCCATACGTGGGGTTCAAATATGATTATTAATATCCGAAGGGAAAATATCGGAAAATGTCAATCCATTAAAGAATAAATTCCAGGTAGATTAAAATTGCTTATGAAAAGTGAATCTTGAAAACGTTTAGAAGAATAATATATAGAATATCTGTATGATCTCTGGGTGAGCTTTGTGTCCTTAACTAAGACACAAAGGGCATAAGTTACAAAGGAAAATATTCATAAATTCAAGCAGACTAAGCAAACACCTTTGTATCATAAAAATATATACTATAGGGACTTACCCTGGTGGTCCAGTGGTTAAGACACTGCACTTCCACTGCAGGGGGGGTCAGGGTTTGATCCTTGGTGAGGGAACTAGGATCCTGCATGCATGCCCTGTGTTGTGGCCAAAAAAAGAAAAAAGAAAGAAAAGCATAGAGTGGAAGAAAATCTTGATAATGAATATAACCAACAAGGAATTAGTGTATGAGATATTGAAATACAATAAAACAAAAGCAAACTAGTAGAAGAATGGGCAAAGGATATGAACAGGAAATTCACAGAAGGGGAACTTTCATAGTCTAAAACATGAAAATATTAACCTAACAACAAAAATGCAAAAAAATACAAAGTGAGATATTCCATATTCTTCAAACTGGGAAACTTTTCAGTTTAAAAATGCCAAGTATTGGCCTTGATATGTAAAAACAAGAATTTTTCTGTACTACTGATGGGAATGAAAATTGGTATTCCCACTTTAAAGGACAGTGTGTCATTATCTGGTACTAGTGAAGCTGTAAATGCCCACAACGGAACAGATCCACTAGAGTATGTATCCTACGAAACTAGTGCAAATGTACACTTTGTTGTTGTTGCTGAGTCACTCAGTTGTATCCGACTCTTTGTGACTCTTTGGATTGTAGCCTGTCAGGCTCCTCTGTCCATGGGATTTCCCAGGCAAGAATACTGGACAGGGTTTCCATTTCCTTTGGGGATCTTCCCGACCCAGGGATAGAACCCATGTCTCCTGTATTGCAGCTGTATTCTTTACTGCTGAGCCACCAGGGAAGCCTGCAAATGTAGTACCCTAGGTGACAGTATAAGATTGGTCATTGCAGAACCAACATAAACCTTCATAGACTTTTAAGAAAATCAATCAATACATAAAAAAGGATTGATGAATTTGAGTTGTATTTATAAATTGGATTACTCGAGTCATAAAAATGGATGGGTTAGAATTGCATCTATCAACATGGATATTTTCAGAAACATAGTGTTGAGACAAAAATATCAAGCTGTGGAAGGTTATGTAAACTATGATGCCATTTACTTGGTTACTTCTCACCAAGGGGCAGGAGGCAGGGGAATAGGATTGAGTAGGTTTGGCAGGGGGCTTCCACTAAATTTGTAATGACACGTTTCTTAAATCTGAAGAAAACTTTTAAGAAATGATGAAGCTTACTGGTGTAGGCATGAGTTTGCATCCTTCTGACATTTATTTGGACCTAAAATATTTCACAAATAATTGTAGAGACCCCAAAACAGTTCTATCCTAAATATTGCTATTGTATTTCAAGTCACCATTCTTGAATTAGTTTTTTTTTTTTTTTAGGACTTATGCAGTATTTTTTAGTCTGTTTATGTACACATCTTAACCTATATTTTAAAATTTACATTTGGTCCTGAGATTCTCCAAATTTTTTCTTGCTCCCTGAAGAGTCGGACACGACTGAGCAACTGAACTGAACTGAACTGAGCTCATCCAATTTGAATACATATTTGAAAGTAGGGAAGATTCTTTACCAAATATAAGAAAAAAAAAAAAGTTAAATGAGAGTGTAGTGTGTTCTAGGATGTTTACAGGAAGACAAGTGTGTGATGAGGGGATCTATGTTCTCAGCTTAGTTCCTGATACAAGGCCAGGCCTGTGATATACTCACTCTTTCCATGACTCTGATAAAAAAAAAACAGGGGCAGTAACATTATTTCTCTCCATAAAAATTAAATTAGATTATTTCAGAGGAAAGGCAGCAGGGTCATGAATAATTCTGTCATTCCTGCTCTGCACCTTTTAGGCAGCCCCAAACCTTATGTACCTACTCGCATATTGAGACGTTTCACTGTAATTTTGGAAGTACGCTGAGATTATTAAGAAAGAAATCTACTTCCCCTGGAAAGCTTATCAGGTCTCCTTATCCTTGAACAGCCTTAGAGACTCATTAAATCTTCATAAATATTGAGCTTTTGTGGTCAACTTTTCTTGGAAGAGGTATGCGGAGGTGGTTACATAAAAACCAACAGAAAGCTATCCCAAAGTTTTAGAAAGCATTTCAGTGCCTTCTCTTTTTGTCAGTGTCCTTTAAATTCATGATTTAGGAAAGGACATGAGTGTGGCTATTTTGCTTATGTATTTCTTTGTGGATAAGTTATTTCAGAATTTGATTACATTTAAATACACATAGTTCTTTTGCACTGTGGACCATATGCCAGCCAGAATGTCTCTTTTGCTTGCAGAAATTTGCAATTTGATATTCTAGTCAAGTGCCAACCATGGGAAAGACAGGTTTAAGTTAACTACTGTTTTAAAAAATTAATATATTTCTATTCTTCAAAACACATGCTTGTTAGTTTTTAAGACACTAGTATTTGAGTCAATATATCAGCAAATGAATGCAATAAATTATAATGCTATAAACTCCAGGGAAATTTTATTAATGTTTTTACTGTATCCTCTTGTGGAATCAACATATGTTTTTTATATATTCATAAAATTTATGGCTTCAAAAATCTTCAATTTCAGGGTGTTATGAATGTTGTAATGGATAGAAAATACATAATTGTGAAATGATGTTCTTAAATTTTTATATACTCCTGATAACCATTAGCTCTTACAAATAATAATTAGAATGAAATTAAAAACTTGGAAGTCATATTTCTGCAGCTCAGCTGCTTTGAGCCAAAGGAATTATTTCCAGAATAAGCTGGCAGGTTCCTGCTTGGGGAATTAGAACTTCAGTGTCCTTAGCTTTAAAATAACTTGCATTTTACTTTATTCCTCTTCATAAAGTGGCCATTCATTTTCATGCTAAATTGTAACCAAAGCATGCCACATCTAGAGGCCAGTCAGTGTGGGTTCAGCATGTGTTCAGTTGGACAAAGTGAAGTAGGATGTGAAAAATGTCCACCAGATGCTTGAGTTTAAAAACCCTTACTACTGAGTTATTGTGGGAACCAAGAGATAACCTTCCTGTATCCTTATATCCACATCCTAGTACATGATAGGTTCACCATAAAAAGTCATTGGAGAAGGAATGTGTCTAAAATGGTAGTTTATATTTTGAGAATTCATGAAATAAAATGCTCTTTTTTCATATCACTTTGCTTCAGTTGTAGTGGGATTTTTAGTAGAGATACACTTACATTTTAGGTTTAGATTTTCAGGCCCAACATTCAAGATTCCAGTTAGTGCCTCACAATTAGGATATAGCAGATGGCACTGGGGTATAGACCCGAACCATATGGTTATAACCAGTAGTTATGAGACATAACCATAGCTGCCACCAGCAAATAAGTGCTTTCCTTTCAGTGTTAAGTTTTTCAAAATTAGTTTTTTTTTTCATTTAAATCACTAAAATGAAACAATTACTAAAAATGCATCTGAAAAATTATTTCTTAAGTTCTAATACACTTTTAAAAAAAAGTCACTCTTTGTAAGTTTCCACAGTTTTTCTGTTCCCGTATTAAAATCAATTCAAATACAATCTTAAACCATGGTTTATAATTTCCTCCATAATTTTGAAATTAGAATCAAAAGCATTCTAGGGTTATAAGTCAGCATGATAGAAGAAGATTTTGGTTATCACTTTACAAATAGCTGTAAAAAGAAGAGAAGCGAAAAGCAAAGGAGAAAAGGAAAGATATACCCAATTTGAATGCAGGATTCCAAAGAATAGCAAAGAGAGATAAGAAAGCCTTCCTCAGCCATCAATGCAAAGAAATAGAGGAAAACAACAGAATGGGAAAGACTAGAGATCTCTTCAAGAAAATTAGAGATACCAAGGGAACATTTCATGCAAAGATGGGCTTGATAAAGGACAGAAATGGTATGGACCTAACAGAAGCAGAAGATATTAAGAAGAGGTGGCAAGAATACACAGAAGAACTGTACAAAAAAGATCTCCATCACCCAGATAATCATGATGGTGTGATCACTCACCTAGAGCCAGACATCCTGGAATGTGAAGTCAAGTTGGCCTTAGGAAGCATCACTACGAACAAAGCTAGTAGAGGTGATGGAATTCTAGTTGAGCTGTTTCAAATCCTAAAAGATGATACTGTGAAAGTGCTGCACTCAATATGCCAGCACATTTGGAAAACTCAGCAGTGGCCACAGGACTGGAAAAGGTCAGTTTTCATTCCAATCCCATCGAAAGGCAACACGAAAGAATGCTCAAACTACCGCACAATTGCACTCATCTCACACGCTAGTAAAGTACTGCTCAAAATTCTCCAAGCCAGGCTCTAGCAATACGTGAACTATGAACTTCCAGGTGTTCAGGCTGGTTTTAGAAAAGGCAGAGGAACCAGAGATCAAATTGTCAACATCCACTGGATCACGGAAAAAGCAAGAGAGTTGCAGAAAAACATCTTTTTCTGCTTTATTGACTATGCCAAAGCCTTTGACTGTGTGGATCACAATAAACTGTAATCTAAATAAACTGTGACTGTGTGGAAAATTCTGAAAGAGAAGGGAATACCAGACCACCTGACCTGCCTCTTGAGAAACCTATATGCGGGTCAGGAAGCAACAGTTAGAACTGGACATGGAACAACAGACTGGTTCCAAATAGGAAAAGGAGTACGTCAAAGCTGTATATTGTCACCCTGCTTATTTAACTTACATGCAGAGTACATCATGAGAAATGCTGGGTTGGATGAAGCACAAGCTGGAATCAAGATTGCCTGAAGAAATATCAATAACCTCAGATATGCAGATGACACCACCCTTATGGCAGAAAGTGAAGAACTAAAGAGCTTCTTGATGAAAGTGAAAAAGGAGAGTGAAAATGTTGGCTTAAAGCTCAACATTCAGAAAACTAAGATCGTGTCATCCAGTCCCATCACTTCATGGCCAATAGATGGGGAAACAGTGGAAACAGTGGCTGACTTTATTTTTCTGGGCTCCAAAATCACTGCAGATGGTGATTGCAGCCATGAAATTAAAAGACATTTACTCTTTAGAAGGAAAGTTATGACCAACCTAGAAGACAGTATATTAAAAAGCAGAGGTGATACTTTGTCAACAAAGGTCCATCTAGTCAAGGCTATGGTTTTTCCAGTAGTCATGTATAGATGTGAAGGCTGGACTATAAAGAAAGCTGAGTGCTGAAGAATTGGTGCTTTTGCACTGTGGTGTTGGAGAAGGCTCTTGAGAGTCCCTTGGACTGCAAGGAGATCCAACCAGTCCATCCTAAAGGATATCAGTCCTGGGTGTTCATTGGAAGGACAGATGTTGAAGTTGAAACTCCAATACTTTGGCCACCTGATGCAGAGAGCTGACTCATTTGAAAAGCCCCTGATGCTGGGAAAGATTGAGGGCAGGAGGAGAAGGGGATGACAGAGGATGAGATGGTTAGATGGCATTACTGTCTCAACGGACATGAGTTTGGGTAGACTCCGGGAGTTGGTGATGGACAAGGAGGCCTGGCGTGCTGCGGTTCATGGGGTCGCAAAGAGTCAGACACAACTGAGTGACTGAACTGAACTCCCTAATCTGTTAGCTCTTTCCTCGGTTGGGGCCTTTCCGGAAAAAAAAAAAAAAAAAAAAAAAAACAGAATACTTCAAATTACCCTTTCACTTTTTTCTATAATTTATTTTCTTCCTTTATCCACACATCATAAACACAATGAAATGAGTCATGTAAGTAGATGACCTTGTCCACTGGCCTGGCTGTTGTTTCCCAGGAGAATGGAGCCGTATCCTTTTGACCAAGAAAGAGAGTTCTCCACCCTCATAAATTTTCCCTGCCAGACCCCCAGTTTGGTGCTTCTGGAATGTTTAAAATTTAATGTATCCTGGTTAGGAGTTTAATAAATTTTAATTTATACCTTTGATGAGTCACAAAGATGGAAATATATAGTGTTAGAAAATACTAAGACTGGATCAGCCTATTGTGATAATATAGAAAGACGTTCTCAGTGAATAGTCAAGAGAACTATATACCTGGATTCTTGTCTCTATAGGTCCCATATATAGCTTATTATTAAACTCATCACATCAATTTAGAGCTGTATCTTTACTTTTTAGCTCAATAACAATTTGCATTCATTTCTGTATCACCAGTACTCAGCCCTATGCCTAATACATATATTGTACTCAAATAGTTTTGATTAAATGAATGAATGTATAACTGATAAAATATAACCTAATTCATTGTTTGAAAATTGGAACAGACATTAAAACTCTTAGGAGTGCTACTCAGCAAAAGGCTGAGTTAGTTTAATTTGTTGCCTCCATATACCTCAGTTCAGTTCAGTTCAGTCATTCAGTTGTGTCTGACTCTTTGCGACCCCATGAACTGCAGCACGCCAGGCCTCCCTGTCCATCACCAACTCCCTGAGTCTACCCAACTCGTCTATTGAGTCAGTGATGCCATCTAACCATCTCATCCTCTGTCATCCCTTTCTCCTCCGGCCTTCAATCTTTCCCAATATTAGGCTCTTTTCAAATGTGTCAGCTCTTTGCATCAGGTGGCCAAAATATTGGAGTTTCAGCTTCAACATCAGTCCTTCCAATGAATACCCAGGACTGATCTCCTTTAGGATGGACTGGTTAGATCTCCTTGCAGTCCAAGGGACTCTCAAGAGTCTTCTCCAACACCACAGTTCAAAAGCATCAATTCTTCGACGCTCAGCTTTCTTTATAGTCCAGCTCTCACATCTATACATGACTACTGGAAAAACCATAGTCTTGACTAGATGGACCTTTGTTGACAAAGTAATGTCTCTGCTTTTTAATATGCTATCTAGGTTGGTCATAACTTTCCTTCCAAGGAGTAAGCGTCTTTTAACTTCATGACTGCAATCACCATCTGCAGTGATTTTGGAGCCCCCGCAAATAGTCTTGACACTGTTTCCACTGTTTCCCCATCTATTTGCCATAAAGTGATGGGACTGGATGGCACGATCTTAGTTTTCTGAATGTTGAGCTTTAAGCCAACTTTTTACTCTCCTCTTTCACTTTCATCAAGAAGCTCTTTAGTTCTTCTTCACTTTCTGCCATAAGGGTGGTGTCATCTGCATATCTGAGGTTATTGATATTTCTTCCAGCAATCTTGATTCGAACTTGTGCTTCATCTAGCCCAGTGTTTCTCATGATGTACTCTGCATATAAGTTAAATAACCAAGGTGACAATATACAGCTTTGACGTACTCCTTTCCCAATTTGAAACCAGTCTGTTGTTCCATGTCCAGTTCTAACTGTTGCTTCCTGACCTGCATACAGGTTTCTCAAGAGGCAGGTTAGGTGGTCTGGTATTCCCATCTCTTTCAGAATTTTCAACAGTTTATTGTGATGCACACAGTCAAAGGCTTTGGCATAGTCAATAAAGCAGAAATAGATTTTTCTGGAACTCTCTTGCTTTTTTGATGATCCAGCGGATGTTGGCAATTTGATCTCTGGTTCCTCTGCCTGTTCTAAAACCATCATATACCTCAAAGACAATGGAATCTTATCATTATTGAATTCTGTCTTTGGCTCTTAGATTGGTAATTCTCAACCAGTAGGAGGTCTGTAACTCTAATGCTATGGGTTTAGTTTTATAACATTCATCTTCAAAATGTATAAGGGAATGTACACATGTATACATTTTTAAATATAAATTAAGACCAAAAAGATAAAAAGAGGTAGCCAAATGAAAATTGAGTACCTCGTCTGTATTTCAGTTCAGAAATGTAACTATCATTTAGGTAATGCTTTTGGAGGCCGCTGTAGTGCTCTTCATTTCACTCCAAAATGTCTTTGTCCCGTATGTTTTCTAACTCCTGTTAGGGATTGGATCTTTCAGAAAACAGATATGAAGAGACTAGGATACAAGCTGCAGTTAAAACAGAAAGTTAGGTGAGGATGGTTTGAGAAGTAGATGGAGAAGGGTGAGTTCATGAAGGATTGCAAAGAAAGAAAAAGTGTATCAGAGTTGTTCCCTGGTGACCTTGTGGTTTGGATTCCAGGCTTTCATGTTCACTGCCGTGGCCCAGGTTCAATCCCTGCTCGGGGAACTGAGATCCCACAAGCTGCACAGTACTTAAGAATTACAAATATTCTTGGAACAAGAGAGTAATCAAAATTATATTCTGAGAATAATATACAACACTGAAAATAAAGACCCTGAGTATTCCAGTCAAAAAGGCCAAACATTTTTAGTCAAAATAGATGAAAATAAACACATGACTATTAATAGGTACACCCTAACTGTGGTTTTTGCTTAAAATGTTAATGAAACAAAACACTATATGCTTCCACAAAAAAAAAAAAAAATACATGTACAATAGAATAAAACTCAGACTTGTCTTCTGCACGTCTAAATGTCAAAGGTCAATAAAGCATGTCTACAGTTTTGAGGGGAAAGGATCATGAAAAAGGTAATAGATGTTGCAGTGTTACCTTTCCTCTGTGAAACACAAAGGTCAGTAATGTGGGAGACATTTACCCTTCTTGAAGAAACAACCAAGTCAAATAATACTTAGCCAACCAAGAGTTAAAAATGCATGCATGAAGAGTCATAAGATGAAACAACTGGTATTTGTTACCCATTTTTAGATATGTATCCTAAATTTGGACAAAAATGGAAGCACAAAAATATTTAGCAGAAAATTATTATATAAAATAAGAAGACTCAGCTATCTTGCTCATGAGTATTTACCCAAGAGAACTGAAGTTGTGTTCACACAAAACCTGTGTGTGAATGTTTACAACATTTGTGTTTATAATTGCTAAAAGCTGGAAACAACCCAAATATCCAGCTGGTGAATAGGTAAATTGTGTGATACACACAGTGGAATACTTTTCAGCAGTTAAGGAGTGAACTACGGGTACACATATTAACACGGATGGATATAGTCAAAAGATATACTGTGTGATTCCATTTACAGGATAAGGTAAAGTTAATGGGGGCAGAAAACAAGTCAATGGCTGCCAGGAGCTGAGGGTGGAGAGAAGTTGGCTACAGGGGGGCAACCTGAGGGCATTTATGGGATGATGGATCTGTTCCACATGTTGATTGTGGCAGTGCTTACACAACTGTATGGGTTTGTTAAATCTCATGGAATTGTGAGCCACCCCAAAAGTGAATTTTACTGTACATAAATTTTAAAAGTAGGGAAAAACAAGAGACAGCGCAAGTGCCTACAAAAGTTAATGTGTGTGTGTATTGTGTGTGTGTGTGTGTTGCTCAGTCATGCCTGACTCTGTGATCCCATGGACTGTAGCCTGCCAGGCTCCTCTGTCCATGGGATTCTCCAGGCAAGAATACTGGAGTGAACTGCCATTTCCTACTCCAGGGGATCTTCCCCACCCAGGGATGGAACCCGGGTCTCCTACATTGCAGGCAGCTTCTTTACTGTCTGAGCCATCAGGGAAGCCCAGTGTCTGTACAACAGTGTGAATATACTTACAGTTTTGCATAGTATACTTAAAATTGGTTAGGATTGTAGATTTTATGTGGTGTATATTTTACCACAATTTTTGAAAATTCAAATGCAAAACAATAAGACAAGTAATGTATTTATAATGGTTTATTATGTAGTCATTAAACAATTTTTCCAGGGAATTATTAATAAAATAGGAATATGGTTATAATATCAAGTTAACTGAATACACAGTTGAATTGGCTATAAATAAATCTATAAATAAATTATAGCAGAAACACTGGAAGATGAAATGCTAAAATATTAAGGGTAAAGGTCTTGATGATGGGATTTTTTAAAAATGATATATTTTCCTCCTTTATACTTCTTGGCACATTATTAGTTTTCACTTATTCTTTTTATAGTTGATAAAAATAGAATCGTCAGAAAGGGTATGCAGTGAATTATATATTGCTGACATAGACTGGTTCAGTCATTTCATATAGGCTCATATTTAAATCACACCAGCAAAGAAAATAAAATGATCTCTTTGGACTCAATTTGTAGCAGTTCTGTTCTTCCCAGATTAACTATTCTAAAACAAATGACATAGTGACAGTTGACTTTTAATTCAAGATTGGGAGTTAAGCCTGTGTTTAGCTTTTCTGGCTCCAAATTTGCCATTGAATGGCCAAGGAAACATAAAGGGTAAAAACATAACTCCATGGAGAAGTTGGAAAAGTTTACAGGTGAGTTATCTGAAGGAGTTAATGTATATAGAAAATGTAGAGCAGCAAGCCCGACACTGAGGAGGGGACCTGCCAGATGGAATTCCAGACATCCGGAAGGAAAGTCTGCCTGAAAAATGAGTGCAGGGTCCCAGAGCAAGTGGCTGGAGGGGAGGGGGGGAGTGTGTGTGGTGGTCATCCTGGATTCTCAAACCTATATGTATATGGGGATATGACTTCAGACCCTACAATATCGGTAGTCTAAGGAAGTTGCCCCAACACTATTTTGTAGCGTTTCTTTAGTAAGACCAGTGGCTGAAGTAAAATATAAGCATTGCCACAAGCTAATTCCTGGCAGAGACAGTTGTATTTCTTAAGACTATTTTCACAGTTAATGTGAATGTTGTAACATATGAAAATATGATTGAATATTCCTGTTCAATGCATTAGGAAACTTTTTGTTTTTTAGGAATTATGCTTTTAAAAATTTTTTGCTTTTTAAACTTTATTGAGGTATAGTTGATTTACAATGTAACTTCTGCCCTTCAGCATGGTGACTCAGTTATGCATATTTAATTCTTTTTTATATTCTTTTCCATATGGTTTATCATAGATATTGAATATAATTCCCTGTGCTGTAGTCCAACCTTGTTCTTTATCCATCCTATATATACTAGCTTGCATCTGCTAATCCCAAGCTCCCAGTCCACTCTTGCCAACTGCCCTACCTTGGCAAACATTAAGTCCGTTCTCCTTGTCTGTGAGTCAGTTTCTGTTTCATAGATATGCTCATTTGTGTCATATTTTAGATTTCACATATAAGTGAGATGGTTGTTTTGATTAGAGAGGGAGGTTATAGAGCGCCCAGTTAACTTGGTGACCTCAGCAAGTAAGGAAGAGAAATTCTCCCACAGAGGGGTGCTACACAAAATGCTTCTGCCAGTACCTTTCCTTTCCTTTTCACAGGGGGAGAGAAAACATATGCACACATTATACACATGCGTGCACACACACACACACTATACACAGTACTATAATACTATTAATTTCAGTGGTTATATGAACCCTAGGGTTAAAACTGTGCTTAAGTAATACTATTACATGAATTCAGCTAAAGAATTCACTATTGTGACAGTTCTATGAGACTTTTTGGCCTCCTGATTCCTAAAAGTTATTTCTTAGAATTTAAACTTTGAATTTTTGAGTCAGTGTTCATGAATAAGTTTTACAAGTGCCTCTTTTTTCCTTTTTTTCCCCTTGCTTGCAACTTCCATGAAATCCATATTTTTTTCCCCTGCAGGAATTGTGAAGGGCAGAATATTCGATACAAGACATGCAGCAATCATGTAAGTTCTGTCATAAAAATATATAATCCCATAAAATATGTTCATGTTTTAAGTAATAACATTATGTATTGTAAAGCTAATGGCCTCTTGGTACTCCTTGTGGAAAATTTGAATATTTGTTTAATTGATGACAGGTTTTGTGTATCTCATACCTTCCATTTATACTACCTTTTTTAGGTCACTTTATGGTCTAATTTGGTAAGCATTTAATAATTTCTGATTTCATAGAAACAATACATAATACTTATAAATGCCTTCCAAGTTCAAAGTGCTCTATGTGTGGGATTTCACCTGACCCTCACAACCATCTCTGAGATGCTGGCATATGAGGTGTGGTTAGTTTTTTCAAATGAGGGGCCTGGAGTTGAGGGAGGTGAAATTATTTTCCAGAGACCACGTGGGAAGAGTACAGACTTGATCTTCTCTAGTGCTGTTTCTCGTGCTCCAAAACACCTGTCCTGCCCCCTGCAAAATGTATTAAGGAGTACTGAAGGTCGTGACTCAAGAAAATCACACCTGGGAAGGTTTTATAAACCTTACTCTCATCCTACAGTGATCAAAATGAACAAAAAATAAAATTCCAATACAAATGTGCAATGCAAAATAAATGTCAGAAAACACAAATCCTATTTTATACCCACATTGAAATGACAGGAGTTCAAAGGAAATTCTGAAACCCTGGAGATCTAAATCCATTTATTCTAAATATTTCACTTACTGGGGGACTGTCCTCTCTCCTCCTCCTCTGTCCTGGGCCAGTATGAGACTGCAGTCCTGAATAAGCATTTCTGTTCTACTGACTGGAACTTCTCTTCCATGGGCAGCTCTGGACTTGGGGAGTAGAGAACACACAGTTTTAGCAAGACCTTTTGTCTGTGGAATTCAAGCCATGTTTCAGTCTGTTTTAATAAGTGACGAAGCAGAAATGTTTCTTTCTCAAACATGGGTGGGAAAAATTCTTATTTATTGAGCAGAGGATGAGATGGTTGGACAGCATCACCAACTCAATGGACATGAGTTTGAGCAAACTCCAGGAGATATTGAAGGACAGAGGAGACTGGCGTGCTGCAGTCCATGGGGTCGCAGAGAGTCAGACATGACTTAGCGACTGAATGACATCAACAAATTTTTAGGGCATTCAAAATACAATGACACCCAGCCCTCAGGTAGATATATTTGTGTTCACTATGTCCTAAAAGGGATTTTGGGAGTCAAAGCAAATAGGTTTCGTGTGTCCTTAAGACAAGATGAGCTTGGAGAATCGAGCAACACACGTGTGCTTAGGTACACAATTAAGTGAGCTGGAATCCAGGAGGAGATGAAGGAGGGAGAAAAGCTGACCTTAGCATAGATGCAGGCTGGAATTTAGGTATAAGCAGAGTCTAGCATGTGGATGCATGAGCAGCCTGGGGGACTTACACACACGACTTTTAGATCTGCTGCCTTTTGCCTGGGTACATTATATTTTTTAATTGCTGTTGTAATGCATTACAACACACTTGCTTACAGCAACACAAATTTATCTTATAGTTCTGAAGGTCGGAGGTCTGATAACGGCCTCACTGGGCTAAAATTAATATGTGTCGGCAGATCTGCATTCCTTCTGGAGTCTCCAGGGAAGGATCTGTTTCTTTGTCTTTTCCAGCTTCTAGAGGCTGCCCTTATTCCTTGGCTTGTGGACCCCTTTTCCGTCTTCAAAGCCAGCAACACTACATCTCTCTGTCCATTATTATGTAGTCACATTGGCCTTTGGTGACAACTGAACAAGTTTTGCCTACCCAGATAATCTAGGATAATCTCCCCACCTCAGAGTCCTTAACTGTAGTCAAAGGATGCTTTGAGCAAAGCCCCTTTTGCCATATAAGGTAGCCTAATCACAGGTCCTAGGGATTATGTTTTGACTATCTTTGGGGAAGGTGCATTATTCTGATGAACACCATGGAACTGCTTGTCTTCTCAAACAAATTGGTATGGCAAATTCCTTGCAGTCATTCCAGAATAAATTTCACAACAGTATACTCTCAAGCAGTACTCTGTGAAGCTATCTGGGGGATTCATTTGAAATGCCCAGATCAAGATAAAAAGGTGATAAAGATCTAGGATTATTGGGCCATACAATATAGAGATATATAGAGAGATAAAACATAATCTCTAAAATTGGTGTGTATTGGTTACAATGGTCAAACTCAAACTTTGGTTTGAGTGAAGGTCTGATGCCTTTCAGGCTCTGAGGGTCTTGAGAGTACCTTGATACATAACTGATGCCCCCCTCAGAGGAATCTGCAGAAATCTTTACCACCTCTAGGCTGGTAAGAAGGAGATGCTTAGGAGGTGGGAGCTAGTGGATAGGACAGCCATGTAAATGTCACCCTCTTCTGTTTCTCAGAGTTGAAGTCCTACGAGGGTTGTTAGAGAGATTTCAATAGAATAGGACATTAGTTTCTGCACTTGTCGTTACAAATGCAGAGTTTCCAACAACATTCTTTACAGGGAGGAAGGGCACCCTGTGGCAGGTCTCTCATATCGGTGGTGTTCAGGGTGCCTCTCCCTCTCCATGTGCCAAGTATCTGTAGCCACGATACTCAAGCCCTGCTGCAGACCACATGGATAAAGGCATCCCTAGCTGCAGGGCTGATGATCTGTAGAAGATCTGTTCCTCTTCAGAAGTGATTATAGAAACCTTGCAAGGGTGTCCAATGCAGTAAGTCTATGTGCATGCATGCATGCTGAGTCGCTTCAGTCGTGTCTAACTCTTTCCTGACCCCATGGACTGTAGCCCGCTAGGCTCCTCTGTCCATGGGATTCTCTAGGCAAGAATACTGGAGTGGATTGCCATGCCCTCCTCCAGGGGATCTTCCTGACCCAGGGATCGAACCTGTGTCTGTCATGTCTCCTGCTTGGGCACGTGGGTTCTTTACCACTAGAACCATTCTGGATGTAACCAGAATGAACTCAGGGTACAAATATGGTCACATCTTGATTTCTTTTTTTACATGTAATTACTTGAGATGCCTCCTGTTTTATTAATTAGGGATTTAGAATAACCTTGTTGAAATCTCCAAGGAGTCCAGAGAGCAGGAGTGGGGACTGTTCTGCAGCCCTCATCAAGTGGAGGGAGAACTGAGTTATGAGTCCTGCTGTTACTTCTCAACGCTTCCAATGTCCTCACTGAAATAGGCCACACTCGTTCAGTAGTCAGTGGCTCCCCTGTCCCTGGGGATGGGACACATCACTCACTCCTCTGAAGGAAGCTGCCTTCAGTGATTCCCAGGTCAGGCACTCTTTTATAAGGGAAACTTGCTTTGTGATCCAAAGATGCCTGCACCTACAGTGCTGGGGACCTGAGAGCTCTATGTGATGGGACTGCAAGATCTCCCATTCCATCCAAGGGATGTCACTCAGTGGCCACGAAGGGGAGTGTGCTGAATTGAGAAGCAGAAGCCACTGCCGGTGAGCCCTGGAGACCTGACATTCGGTCCTGTTCCCAAGGTTGCTAATACTTTTCTGTTCCTGGTTATTTGAAGGCTCAGGCTCTCAGCTTTAGGACCATGTAATTTTTCACATGTGTATCAGCTTTCTAACTCCCAATCAAGATCAATAATAATAGCAACAATAATGGCTCAGACTCATTAAGTACTACTAAAAATCCTAGGCATTGTTCTGAGTGCCTTTTCATGAATAAGTAAATTTAATCCTCATACTCCCTACAAAGTTGAAAGTGATTAGGGGAGATGAGACTTTGGACTGGAAGGCCTGTGAGGTGAAGGGAACAGAGCATGCCTGTGTGCAGTCCTATGGCTTCGGATAATGGCTGTCCTCAGACATGATCCTCCGATCAGCACTCAGCGTGGACTCTTGCCGCCAGGGCTGGGCCACTGAGGCCTCAGGGAAGAATTATCCTTATCAGGGGTATATGGAGAAGTGGAGAAGTTCCAAGAGCAGTCATGCATGTTAGCAAGGAGGCCTTACACCTGAATTCACTCACTCATATGTTTTTATACCAGGCTTTATGGGATTAAAGGTACAGCTAGAAGAGAGCAAAGGGAACATATTTTTAAAAATGAGTATATCATAATTGGGAAAGAGTGTTTTTGTAGCCTGAACCCATTTTTATACAAACACAGACTGAGGCATGTGTAATTCTGCACAGTGGGTTCCCTGGGCTCCCTGACAGTTTTCCAGAAGAGGTAACATTTCATGTGACCCTTGAAAGATCCTTTATACTCTGGATCCTATATTCATAGGCTAATTTCTGAGAGTTTTTTCTTAGAGCTGTTTTTTTTTTTTTTCCCATTACTCCTACATTAGGCAAGGACCTCTTCCTCTCATATCTGTCTCAGAACTCCAGCCCATCTTGTTATCATCCTGGCCCTCCTAAAATGCCATGTATTGTGTCCCTTTTTTGTGTCACTCCCCACCATATGTCTTTATTGCTTTCAATTCCCCTCACTTGCATTTCAGGCCCTCCAGCAGTTGGTGAGATTTATATCTTATTCACCCTGGCTGGACAAGGCTGTGCCTCATAGATACTGAACTTATTTCTACTGTTTGCCTTTTGCTTACGTTGTCTCTCATATCTTGTCCTATTCACATCATATCACCCTTTAGGTCCCTTCTGAACTGTTACTTCTTCATGATGCATCATTTGCTTATTCTAGCTGATAATGGCCACCTATGGTAATTTATTTTTATGTTGGGAAATTTGGCATTTGGTATGTAAGAGGATCGTGAAATTTAGCTCATACTACAATATGGATAGGAAGATAAGATAAAATGTTCATATTTGCTTATACAAAAATCGTATTTCTCCTGAATCGCTACTCACTGGTTATCTAGGGGAATATATCTAATCCAAATTAAAGTTTGGTCCAGTCCCATTATATAAATCATCTCTTAGGAAATGGTCTCTGTCACATAAAAATACTCAGTTTATCAGATAGTCTGTGTCTCGACTTCTCTCCCTAAGTCGTCCATGCTAGTTGATGTGTTCTCATGGCTTTAGGAAGGAAGGGAGACCTCTGTCTTTAGAATGGTCCTTGAATGGGTGCTGTTTGTTGTCTGCTGTATCTCATTCCCACTCCACCTCCCTCTCTCCCCTTCCTCCCATCTCTTGCCCTCCTTATCTCCCTCTTCATCTCTCCTCCTCCTTCTCCTTTTCCATTTCTGTGCCTCCCAGGCCAGCTACTCCTTCCTGACTGAGTCAAATCTTCCTGATTAGGATTTATTCTCTCCTTACCAGACTGATTCTTTCCTAATCAAGTCTATTTATTCAATTTTAAATTTAATTTTTGGATAACAATTTTATTTCTTTCATTACAAAGTCCAGCTGTAAGTCTACAAACAGCAATAGATAACCTACTGTTTCAATGAATTCCATGTACATGGATTCTACATCTCCAATAAGATAACAAGCTCACTAGGTAGTTTATGGATGATATTATTCTTTTGTGTTCCTCACAGCATGTCACCTGGGCAAAACCCATAAAGTATATTTAATAAATAAGTGTTGTCTTGAACTTAACTGATGTGAAGAAATACTTCTTGGGCAAAGGGAAGCAGAAGCATGTTTGGCATCCAAGCTTCCTAAACATCAACTAAACTTTAGACACAAGGATCCCTAGATTGTCTCGAGCCAGGGCATGGAACCCAGCTGAAGCAGACTAGACAGGCTTAATGTTGACACTGGAAGAGCACCATGTGAATGAAAGCAATAATATAAGTAGTCACTGTCCCCCAGAATGACTAGAAAGCAGTATCATGGGATGGAATGCTCATTACTTTGGGACTCAGTCTTGGCTCTGTCATATTCTAGTTGTCTGTCTTTGAGCTAGCGACCGAAGACCTTCTGGATCTGTTTCCTCCCTTTATGAAAACGAGGCTAATGAAATCCTGACATACCCCATGTGAAGGGTGGTTATGACGAGAGAATGTCAGTGATATTTCCTGGTAAACAAGAAAACACTGTCCAGATATATGGCTGTCTTAATCAGGGGTCATCATTTGTAAGGAATAGAAGCCTACTCAGATTAGCTTAAAGAAATGGAATTCACTGAATGGGTGGGTGGATGTTTAGTGGAATTTAGGCATAAGCACATCTCAAGGACCCAGGAATCAGAAAGTGAAGCCTGGGTTACTTACTCCTTCAGTTGAAACCCATGGTTTGTGATCTGACCTTCTTTCATGTCTAATTATTTTTTCTTTGCTGTGGGAACTGGCTCACTTTACTTCAACATGCATCACATAAAAAAATGACTAGCCTAGCCCAGACTAATGTGAGTTCTCAGCTTCAGTTCTTCTGTTGCAATTCCAAATTCCTGGGAAAGGTTGACCCAGCATGGACTAGTTGTTTGCCTCTGACAGCCTTGGCAAAGGAGGCTGGGTCACACAGACCAACCTGGCCACCCCTTCAGCAAGGGCTCAGGTTCGGCTAGCTTCCTAGTTGCTTTTTGTTAATTAGCTGATTTTATAAAGCTTCACTGGTTTGGGGGGTTTAAGACATTCAAGAGTCAGCTAGCACTTGCAGTTCCTGGAGCACGCTTAGGATGGTAAGTGGGCCTGATGCAGGGGAAGTTATTTTTACCTTGCTCTCTAAAATTCTCTGGTTTGGATTTCAAAGAGTCAGATATAGAGAAAATAGGCCATGGTTGAGGAAAGAAGAGTTGAGATAATTTTATTACTGATGATCTTCTCTATGGCTAGATGGAAGACAAAGCCCTTATTCCAAGAGAAAAATGTCATCTGGTCTTAATCTTCTTCAACTTGATTCTTTCATATCTGTGACCTTGGTTAAGGGTTAATCTTGCTAAAACAAAAAAATGTAGACACAATGGATTCACAACAAAGTAATACAACTAATGCCAGGGGAAAGTTTATTAATTATATTTTATGTATTCCCTAACTATATTCAAAAAAGGCTTCCCTGATATCTCAGTTGGTAAAGAATCTGCCTGCAATGCAAGAGACCCTGGTTCGATCTCTGGTTTGGGAAGATCCCCTGGAGGAGGAAAAAGCTACCTAATCCAGCATTCTGGCCTGGAGAATTCCATGGACAGTACTATATTCAAAAAGGATTTGAGGCATTTTATAAGGGTCTAAAGCATAAACAAGTAAAATATAAAAATCAAGTAGTGAAAAGAGGATAAATAGAAGAAATTATATTTTAAAATTCTGGCTGATAATCTGTTAATAACTATTTGCAGAAAAATAAAGTTAGAATTCTACCTTACCCCATAGATCAAAATAAATTCCAAATGCAATTAAGAGTTAAGCATAATTGCTAAACTATTAAAGAACTAGAAAAATACATTTAAGTGTTTATCTTTTTCATGGCAGAGTGGGAAAGGCATATCTCATTAGTAAAGAAAGAAACCTTGGAAGGAAATATGAATATGACTGACTACATAAAAATTTAAAACTTCTTGACTTCACAAAGCACCAGAAACAAAATTAAATGAGAAAAATATTTTCAGTACAAACAACAAAGAGTTGATAGCTTCACTATGAAATTTAATAGCTTTATCTGTTAAAATAATAAAAACACAAACATTCCAGAGATAAATGAAGGACAAAAACCAAATTTTTGAAGAATTAATGCAAGAAGCAAATATACATGAAAAGATACTAAACCTAAATAATGAAAGAAATGCAGATTAAAACATTGAAATTAAAAAAAAATTGAAATTCTATTTAACACTTATGATTCGAAAAAAATTTGGAAAATTATATCCAAACCAAGAAGAGATACTGAGAAAAGGGACCTTATGTATCCTGATGATAATAAGAAGACCTTTCTGGAGGGCAATGAAGCAATAGTTTGAAATGCTCATGAAACATACCCTTTTTCTCAGAAATTTTATTTCCAGAAGTTTGTCCTTGGGAAATAATAAAATTTGGTCAAAGACTTATGTATGAGAATCTTTGTTATTTATTCTTTTTTTGAATAGAAACTATTCCCAGAGTTTTTACAATGAACATTTATTTCTTTTGCAATACAAAAAAAAAATCACCTCTCTGAATCTATTTTATTTAATTAAAAAGTGAATTCATTCCCATTAATTGGGAAGTCTGTGCTCAGTTTTGAAGAGTAAAGTAGCGTTTTTGTCATTCAGCATCTTGCTTTGGAAATGTCTGATGAGACCGGTTAGTAATTAAATAAGATCCGTCAGTCATCAAAACTTGTACAAACACTTTTTACCTTTAGTATGAGAACTCCTTGGGGCTTCCCTGATAGCTCAGTTGGTAAAGAATCTGCCTGCAATGAAGGAGACCCCAGTTCGATTCCCGGGTCGGGAAGATCTGCTGGAGAAGGGATAGGCTCCCCACTCCAGTATTCTTGGGCTTCCCTTGTGGCTCAGCTGGTAAACAATCTGGCTGCAATGCAGGAGACCAGAGTTTGATCCCTGGGTTGGGAAGATCCCCTGGAGAAGGGAGAGGCTACCCACTCCAGCATTCTGGCCTGGAGAATTCCAAGGACTAGGGTCGCAAACAGTTGGCCACGACTTTCACATGAGAGCTCCTCGGGGCTGTTTATTAGCTTTTTATTGTAGACAGATTTGAAAAAACCATGTTGTCTCTTTCCATTCTAGAGCCAGTCAATGGCAGGCACTGGGTACCAATAAAGTGATGACCGGGGGCCTGAGAGCAAGAGAGGAAAGGCATGAACTAGATGACAAAAATAGTGAAACAAATGCAAGTTCCCACATTAGTGCAGCAATCTGGGGCCAGGTAAAATAATGGCTAATAATCATTTATGTTGAAATGGCTCCTGAAGGCATGGATGATGATTAATATTTCCTATGGAAGGCCTTAGGTCACTGGGAAAACTCCAAAAACATTGCATTTCCCTTGTTTCAAAAACAAAGAGGTTATGTAATATGTTTGAAAATTTATATTCAGTATGTTTAAAATAGAGCAGAATTAGGCATTTACATAGGGTAAGCTTTAATTATCTGAAAAAAACTACCTGAGTGGAAAAATAATCAGAATAAATTAGGTGATTCCCTCCATGATCAGAAAATTCCGCAGTAGAATTCCACACTGAAGATTCTGAAGTTTTGTCTTTTTTTTTAAAAGGAAGGAATGAAGTGACTTCCGGAGAGGAGGTGGGGGTCTGCTCTCATGGGACTCTTGCTCAGCCTTGCGCTGGCCCAGCTGACGTCGCGATGTGCCTGTGGCCCTTTTTCTCTGCTTTAGGACTGCCCTCCAGATGCAGAGGACTTCCGAGCCCAGCAGTGTTCAGCCTACAATGATGTTCAGTACCAGGGACGTTATTATGAATGGCTTCCACAGTACAACGACCCTGCCGCCCCCTGCGCGCTCAGATGTCAGGCCCGGGGACAAAACTTGGTGGTGGAGCTGGCACCCAAAGTCCTGGATGGGACACGGTGCACTACTGACTCCTTGGACATGTGTATCAGTGGCATCTGCCAGGTAAGCCACACCTGCTTCCCGGGCCCCTGTCTCCAGCCGGTGCTGCAACCACTGTCAGTAAAGATAACCTTTCTCTTCTGTACTTCAGTTCATGCAGATGAAATATTGCCTTTGAGGATTTTAATGTAAAACGTATCTTAAGGAGTGTTATTCACCTGTAGATTATATTTTACTTATTCAAAATAGTGTAAATTTTGCCCATATAGAGTCAAAAGACAATAATATATGACTTGTGGATTTTTCTAGATCAGTGGTTCTCCAACTTGAAAGTACATCAGAATCACCTGAGGGACTTGTTAAAACACAGTGTTCTGAACCCCATTCCAGAACTTTTGACCCAAAAGGTCTAGGGTAAGGCCTCAAAATTTGCTTTCTAACAAGTTTCCAGGAGGTGCTGATGCAGCTAGCCCAGAGACCCCACTTTGAGAACTACTGATTTATTGGTATTGATAGGTTCTCTGAATTTTCTTGTTAAAAGTAATTCATTGCTTGAGGCCTGTGGGAGCAGTGACTTATTTACTAAGTAATTAGCATGAGTGTACTCCAGCAGACTTTTTAGAGTGATCTTTGCAGAGTTGTGATGAATGTGACTGAAGTATAACCCCCTGTGGCTTGTAATAGGGGTGAGGACTCAGAAGACTATGACAGGTTGCTGAGACAGTGTGGGGATTGTTGGGAAGGGATAGAATTCTACTCCATTCCTTTGATCACTGGAAAAAATTGTCAACATAGGGAATGCTTACTATTCCATCTACCCTATCGTGTTCATAACAAAAACAGCAGTAATAGTCGCAAATGTCCCTAACCATCTACCAAGTATCAGACCCTGCCAGCTATCTCTGACTTCTTATACTTGGAGGAACCGTGGTCTTGCTTACCAGATGAGCTTCTCCTTCCTACATCCCTCCGTCTGGAAAACAATCTTCAGTTGCTCACCACAACACCTTGGAGTCATTCTTTCCTTAAAAACATTTTGCTGGAGTACAGTTCTTTACAGTGTTGTGTTACTCTCTAGACAGTAGATTCTCATTAGTTATCTATTTTATACATAATAGTGTATATGGGTCAGTATCAATCTCCCAGTTCATCCCACCCCCTTTTTCCCACTTGGTGTCTGTACATTTGTTTTCTACGTCTGTGTCTCTATTTCTTTTTTGCAGATAGGCTCATCTGTACCTTTTAAAATAATCATTCTTGAGTTTTCTCTTTCAATCTACACATGTAATCTATTGCTGAGTCAATTCTACCTTCAGACAGCATAGTTAGATCTTGTTTTTTGAGCTACCGTGACATTATCTTTTTAACTTGTACATTTCAACTCACTGCCATACCCCAGTACCTCCACAATATCTGTCCCCATCAAAGGTCCTTAATTAAAGACTGGTTGAATAAATGAGTCTTATCTACTTGCAGATGCAAAGGTTGTTCATATCTCTTGGTCTCTTTTATTTCTCTCTCAGCCTCCAATCTTGAATTTTCTAGTTCAAGTTTGATGTCCATTCTGGGAGATTCCACAAATTCCTCCAATACACCATGGGAATTTCTTCAGTCCCCACCCCTTCTCAAATGAACTAGTATTGTTCTTCCCAGATCCACTAGTTATTTAAACTGCTATCTATTAATTTCTGTTTATGACACCACAATTCTCAGTGTCACCTTCCTGAATTCATGTTGTGGTTACCAAGTGTATTTGCTTACATGTCCTCTATCCTGATACTTCAATCAAATTTCTCACATTTCACTTTTTTTCCCTCTCTACTTTCACCTTTTTACTCCAAAACTAGACTAGCCAGTCTCCCTTGGGGGCCTCACCAATCTCTCTTCCTTTCTCTTCTACTCATAAACGATCTTACTTGATGTTTGCTGCTGCTTCTAAGTCACCTCAGTCGTGTCCAACTCTGTGTGACCCCATAGGCGGCAGCCCACCAGGCTCCCCCATCCCTGGGACTCTCCAGGTAAGAACACTGGAATGGGTTGCCATTTACTGTTGACTAATCTTCCCAAAGGTCAGAGTTTATGACTTTATTCTTTTATTATATATGCTGTCAGTGATTTCCCTTTATAACCACCAGTTAACTTTTGGGCTCTTCCATGAAATAATAATAATAGCTATTTTTGTTCAGTGGAATTATGCCTTTTTGTTTTACACGTTTTTGACAATGAATTGTTATGAAAAACAATTTAGTCTGGGCTAAAGAGGAGCAATGCAATCCAGTCAATGTTTGGACACTGAGGCTTTGAAGACTTGAGTAGAAGTTGCATAAACCAAGATGAGGAAGAGAATCCCAGGCAGAAGAATAGAGTTTGTAAAGAGATGTGACAGTAGGTGTGTTTAAGCATCTTTGACTCATTTTGTAGAGCTGAGGTGAAAAAATACCCGTGGGACAAGGCTAGAAGTTGAGACTGCAGCTATAAGTGGAAACCAATCATGAACTGATTCTCAAAGTTGTGAAAGGAGCCAGTGAAGAATTTTTTTAAGAAATAGCTCGGTTGGGATTGTCTCTAGGAAGGTCAGTGCCATGGGCAGAGGGTCAAGTGGCAATGTGGCAGATATCTGGGGAAGATGGGGTCAGAGCAGATAACAGGTTAAGTTGGGATAACAAGAGGACTTCCCAGGTGGCTCAGTGGTAAAGAATCCACCTGCCAGTGGAGGAGACCGAGGTTTGATCCCTGGGTCAGGAAGATCCCCTGGAGGAGGAAATGGCAACCCACTTCAGTATTCTTGCCTGTGAAATGCCATGGACAGAGGAGCCTGGCAGGCTACAGTCCATGGGGTCACAAAGAGTCAGACATGACTGAGCGACTGAGCAGGTGCACAGGATAAAGGTGGTTTTCAGTGCTGAATTAGTCCCTCTAGAATGTGTGCTTCCTGGGACTTCCCTGGCAGTTCAGGGGTTAAGACTCCATGCTTCCAATGCAGAGGGTGGGGCGCAGGTTTGATCCTTGGTTGGGGAACTAGGATCAGATGGAAAAAAAAAATTAAAGTAGAATGTGTGCTTCCTATCATGTTTTTGTGAGTCTTATGGGCAAGCGGATTATTTTGGGCAGGTGGTACCTTGCTGAAAGCTGAGTGCTCTTCTGGTAAGGCCATTCAGGTCAAAAGAATTGTGTACACTTCTTCAGATGTGACTTACATGCTTCTCAGTTGAATTCAGTATTTTTCCTTCCACGGGATGATGTTCACATAAATTCCCTTTCCTGGACAGTGTGGCTGTGGCTGTCCACAGTTATCGGGATGGGAGAAATTAAACTGTGTGGTTCTCTCTTATTACTTCGGGATCAATGAACTGAGCCCTGATGTTCACTTAGCAGAGACTACAAATAATTTTTGCAAGTGTGTTTAGAGTTTGCTTATTTACATGACTGTGTCACTGTGCTCCTAAGAACAACCTACCATGAGTCTGAGCACAGCATCTAACATTAGACAACTATACTCACTCAATGAAATTTGCTTCTGCTTTGGGGGCCTGGTTTTTACCAGAAATAGGACCTGTTTGGAACCAGATCTGCGGTAAATGAAGAAATCACTTTGTGTTTCTAGTGAAAAGAACAGCATCCAACACCTACTGGATGCTTATGCGGGGTCAGGCACTGTCTAAGCCCTTGGCTGTGTTAGCTCATCAGACACCCTGAAGCTGGGATAGTCATTATCCTCACTCTGTTCATAAGCAAACTGGAATTTGAAGAGGCTAAGTGATTTGCCCTGATGATACAGCTAGAAAATGGTAGAGCTGGAATTTGAACCCAAGAAACCGAATTCCAAAATCTGTGTTTTTAACCTTTGCGCTATATTGATGATATTTGTACTTTTTGTGTTGCTGCAAGTATCACTGAAGTTTGTAACTGGAAACAAGATGAGATTCTAGTAGACGACAGTCAGCACAATAGATGAGTGATGCTTAAACAGTTTAGGATAGAGGTTGAAACTCAAATATTTATACCCCACTCAGGGAGGAAGACTGCTTAGGTGTAGTCATAGTGAGTAATGAGAGCTGTCATGAGCTGGAGAATATATACCTGCTTGTTGATGTGCTCAAGGGATCAACCATATATAAACATCAGTTTTTGTCAACAGGAGCCAGAAATCTAGATTTTAATGTGAAGTGTTCAATTTCAAGCAACACCATGATGTTAATGACCTTGCTCTATCCATCAATAGTTAAGTAGAACTCCAATATAATACAGACTAGGTTTTCCTTCAGTAATAAACAACCCCCCAAAAGCTCCATGGCTTAAAACAAAGATTACTTTTAACTCATGCTACTTGGCCAATGTGGGTCAGCAGGGGTCTCTGCCCTGAATGTCTCAGAGACCCAGACTGAAGGAGCCTTTATTTGCACACACGTTTTGCATAATAACTACAGTAGTGAGGAGGGGAACGTGTGACTCATGCCCTGACCCTTGAAGCTTCTAACCAAAGTAATGCAGACCTTAGACTCATATTTCGTTGGCCAAAGATAGTCAGTGACCACACTTATTTCTAAGGGAGTGGGGAAGTGCAGACCTCCATGGGCTGAAGGGAGAAACTAATTATTTATGAATATTCCTATTGACTGCCATAGCTCCATATACTCTGATTTTTCAGGCAGAAATGTTAGAATTTTTGTAATGTAGAATTCAGTTTTCAGAGATCTCAAACAGAAGTTGACTCAAAAAATTATTTGCTTCATGAAGGATTAAATTTGACTGATCTGGGAAATTCAGAAACTGATCTGGAAATTTGCTCCATCTGGAGTGAAGACCCTGATTTAAACACTGACTTCTATGAACAGTGTAAGAAATCATAGGCCAGAACTATGAAATAATCCTTCGCTGAAGTGACGATTTATATATGAGTATTTATTCCCCAAAGCACTGCTCATATATCTTAAATTTTTATTTATATTATCCCCTGTCTTGTGTAACTTGTCTCATCAACTGCACTGCAAAATAGGAATCCCATCTTATTAATTTAGACTCTGTAATGCCTGGCTCTATACAAATTGGCTGTGTGGATGTTAATACATTTTATTGATATGTTTGTCAGTTAGTGATCTTTAAATCATTACAGCTAGAGATCTTGACTTCAGAAGTCACTGAACTTGAAAATGCTTCAGGCAATTCTTAAAAAGCTGCTCATTGTTGATTATGATGAGATCTGAAAGCCAATATTCAGTAGTCCCTCAATTTCAAGGGCAGTTTTGGCTTATCTCCTATGAATCACAAGACAATCAGATCTTTTCAGATATTTCTGTGATGTTTTCACATGCTTTTTTTGGCTGCAAGATTTGGATGAACTATAGCTTTAAAAATTATGAAATAAATACCAGTGCTCAGGGAGGTATTTGATTGCCCAAGATCTTGCAAGGCTGTAAACACTCTTCAAGATAAGCCCATCCTAGCTCCTAAACCCACACCCTTCCTGGATGACCAGATAAAGAGTGATTCTCATTCTCATGAAATGTGAAGTGCTCAGGGACTCACGTGTGTGAGGACAGAGCTTGGCCCAGGAACAGTATTTCTATAATTTAATAGTAGAATTACTCCCCTTGGAGAAAGTTGCTTGAACACAAGTTACTCATTGATTGAATCTTAAAAATGCAAGTATGGTTCCAAAATCAATCACTCTTAAGTTATTCCACATGTATTTAGTAAATATTAATATAATAGCCTGTGTAACTGGGTTTGTTGTTGTCCATCTGCTGATACTAAAGGTGAGGAAGGTAGAGCATAGTGATAAGATTCTGGTGTCAAGAGGACCTGGATATTCAAACAATATACTAGTTGTGTAATGTTGGAAAGTCATATAAAACCTCAGAAACAGTCAGATGCCTAATTTGTAAATAGAGATAAAAGGTATCAAAAGGTGGCCATGAAAATTAAATGAAATAATGTGTATTACATGCTTGGCATAGCACCAGCATTCAATAAAAATCAACTATCATTATTACTATTTCACTATTATCTTTATAAAAATTCATATAATCAGAATGAAAGGGTCTCAGAGGATTCAGCTGCTCATCCAATAATTTAATCCCCTCTCCAGTTTTCCTGTCCCAAATTCTCCTACCTAGCCTGTGATTGAATATTTATTGTTGGATAACTGACTCTAAATACATTCTCATATTGAACTAAATTACACCTAAACCTGTAGCTTTCACCGTTTGAAAATACACAGAACAAATGTAAAGCCTTTCTTCACGACATCCCTCTGTGAATTTGAAAATATCTCTAATCATAGGCTTTTCCTCAAACTTCCTTGGAACTTTTCCCATCTCCCCCTGAAACTTTCATTTGCTCTTGTTCCTTCCCTTCAGCAGCAGCACTTTGGAAAGAATAGTCTATAGATGTGGTTTCGACTTCCTCCAGTTTTATATTCCCATCAACACCTTGGATACAGACTCTGATCCAGCAGTTCCCCCAAGCTGAAGCGTAGGGGCTCAACCCGGGAGTCCAGGCAAAATGAAAAACAGAGAGGTGATTCAAGGGACTCTCTTTTGTTGAGCCCTTCAAGTATTCTAGTCACTGTACTAGGAGTTTTACATGTATTTTCTCATTTCATTCCTAGTATAGACCCTGTGTGAAGTATGTCCCAAATGTCCCTATTTCACTCTTGAGGAAAATGAGTCTCCTAGAGTAGTTTGCATTGTTGTATATCCTGCATCTTGAGAAGGGTGGTAGGGCTGGGTAGTTGTAATCACACTGTTTGCCTCCAAGGTCTCTGCACTTAACCACCAGGCATATAAATACAAATAACACTGAATGTGTGCAGAGAGTTGGAAATAAACCAGCTCATTAGTTAGTGTATGTCATGTAAAAGTCATATTTAATAAAATAAAAAGAACTATAAGATGTAGCCCTTTTTCTCATATAAGGAAGCTCACAGTTCAGCAGATACACACACACTGCTCACAAAAGCTTCCCTCATAGCTCAGTGGGTAAAGAATCCGCCTGCGATGCAGGAGACCCTGGTTTGATTCCTGGGTCGGTAAGATCTGCCGGAGAAGGGATAGGCTCCCCGCTCCAGTATTCTTGGGCTTCCCTTGTGGCTCAGCTGGCAAAGAATCAACCTGCAATGTGGGAGACCTGGATTCGATCCCTGGGTTGGGAAGATCCCCTGGAGAAGGGAAAGGCTACCCACTCTAGTATTTTGGCCTGGAGAATTCCATGGACTATTAAGTCCATGGGGTCACAAAGAGTTGGACACGACTGAGCGACTTTCACTTCACTTCACTTCACTTCACTCACAAAAAAGTAATAATTCACAAGAGACTGAAGGATGCAGTATAAACATATTCTGAGATATCTCTCTTGTTAATTCCTTATATTTTAAAAATTATTTATAAAAGTTTTTAGAAGAATTATATACACACATATATATATACAAGTAAAGATATGTAGGTATACATATAGATAATGATACAGAAGGAGATAGAAAGATCCAGATACAGGACATTGAGAGAGATGGATTTATCAATATGAATAAGATATAGGTATGTGTGTTAGTCGCTTAGTTGTGTCTGACTCTTTGCGACCCCATGGACTGTAGCCCACCAAGCTCCTCTGTCCATGGGATTCTCCAGGCAAGAATCTTGGAGTAGGTTGCCATTCTCTTCTCCAGGGGATCTTCCCAACCCAGGGATTGAACCCAGGTTTCCTGCATTGCAGGCAGATTCTTTATGATCTGAAGACCAGGGATGTAGGTATAGATTGAGATTAAAACAGAAAAAAATTAAACTATGGATCAGAAGGATATATATCAACCTCAAAATAGTAGTCATCTGGGGGAAGAAGTGAGAGAACAGGACTAGGGTAGGGATAGAAAGAGAGGGAAGGGGTTAGGGGAAGAGGAGAGGGGAAGTATTTGTAATGTTCCTTTCATTTTATGTACATAAAATAGCTGAATAGAAGTATAAATAAAAAACTAAGGGTGAGAATGTCAAGGGGCAGCCTCCATTCATCTTTAATTCTTTGGTCTTTGGATAAGAATCTTATATATAAATGACATGGTGTTGTAAAGCTTTATATCATTATTTCTGAGATTTTTTGTTTGTTTGTTTTGACCATTTTTAAATTCTGTATTGAATTTGTTACAGTATTGCTTCTGTTTTATGTTTGGGGATTTTTTTTTTTTTCTTGGCCATGAGGCATGTGGGATCTTAGCTCCCTAACCAGGAATCAAACTCACACATCCTGGGCATTGGGAGGCAAATCCAAGTCCTAACCCCAGGACCCCTAGGGAAATCCCTTTATTTATTATTATATATTTTAAAATCTATGTTCTCATCAAAGAGAGCCAACTCGTACATTTAAGAAGGATAACACCATCAGTATGATTTCTGAAATACATAAGGTCTGATATGCCCATATCTCTACCCACTCCTGACCGCCATCTTCTGTCTGCAGGCAGTGGGCTGCGACCGGCAACTGGGGAGCAACGCTAAGGAGGACAACTGTGGTGTCTGTGCTGGTGACGGTGCCACCTGCAGGCTGGTGCGAGGACAGTCAAAGTCACATGTGTCTCCTGAAAAAAGTAAGTTTTAACATTACCATACAACAGCATGTGCTTTAGACCGTCTGATAGTAAAATAACATTTTCCCATTGCTAAAGTTTTTAGGTAGTAAGAACTTTTGACTGGTGTTCTAAAAGACACATTTCTCCCCAAAAGTGTAATAGATCAAATTTTTATTCCCATTACCTCTTCTTAGATTACCTGTTTCTTTGAACTTTTGCCAATACAGAGTACAACTATTATTTTTAATTTGCTGATTTTTTTAAGGTAAACTAGGAGTCATTATTTCTTTTTCCCCCTTTTGATTGCTAACAAGGTAAAAATATCATCCTGTATTTATTGAAATATTGTCCTGTATTAATTGTCCATTTATACTTTTTTATCTTTCAATTAGCTGCTGAAGTCATTTACTCTTTTCCCTATTTGGATGGTGATCTTTTCCTCACTTGTATCATGAATATATACTATTTGTTGTAACTGTTTTTAATATTCTCAGTTTGTCATTTGACTTTCAGTATTGTTTGTAGAATCGGTAGTTTCTAAATTATAGATACACAGAATTCTCCACCTTTTAAGTTTGGTAATAGCTGCTTAATTTTTTTTTTTAAATTAAGGGTCAGTCAACTTTTTCTGTAAAAGGTTAGAGAAGAAATATTTAAGGGCTTTTTAGCCTATATAGTTTCTGTCTTAGCTACTCAGCACTGCTGCTGCAGATGAAAAGCAGCCACAGGCAACCAGTGAACCAATGGGAAGAACTGTGTTCCAATAAAGTTTTATTTACAAAACTAGCCTGCAGGCTAAATTTGACCCTCAGGGTATAGTTTGCCTACCGCCTGGGTTAAAGAGAAAAAATTATACATTTATGCCTTCTGCCAGTGCTTTTTTGTATGTGTGTTCCTACTTTAAAATCTTATTCCTTTGAGTTTATTTGGATTTAACTTATGAAACAGAAAGTGAAAGTGAAAGTCACTCAGTCCTGTCTGACTCTTTGCAACCCCATGGACTGGTCAATGGGATTCTCCAGGCCAGAATACTAGAGTTGGTAGCTGTTCCCTTCTCCAGGGGATCTTCCTGACTCAGGAATCAAACCAGGGTCTCCTGCATTGCCGAGAGATTCTTTACCAACTGAGCTATCAGGGAAGCCAAAAGTTTATTTATTTTTTTGGCCGCACTGATTGGCTTGTGGGATCATAGTTCCCCACCAGGGATTGAACCTGTGCTCCTTGCATTGGGAGCACAGAGTCCTAACCACTGGACTCCTAGGGAAGTCTATGAAATGGGGATTTTACTCATTCTTCCAAAATGGGGAGAACCTTAGAGGAGGAGTAGAGGGTGGACAGGGTTTTCCAGGCAGAGGAAACACAAAGTTCATGGTGTGACACTAGAGTGAAGCCTGGACTTTCTTGAGTAACCTAGGGTTGCACATCGGTTAGGGTGGGAGGAAAGACACAGTGGCATTCAGAAGGAATCATAAAGGCCTTCATTGTTGTGAATCACGTTTTAGGTTAAGTGAAGTCATTACAGCAATTTAGGCAGTGGAGGGACTTGATTAGATTTGCATTTTAATGAAGTGATTCTGGCAACTTGTGAAGGTGAGCCTGGAAGCAAGGAGTCCAACTAGGATGCCACAGTTATCTTCGTCGGGGTTGGAGTGAGGTGGGAGAGGTAAAGGAGCAGAGAGGGCAGAGAGATTTAGGAGAGAGAGTCAGCAGAGTTTGCTAATTCATAGAGTGAAAACTGTAAAAGAGAAGAGGAAGCTAGAATGATGCAGATTTCCCAGCCTGAGCAGCTGGGTGGATTTCTTTTCTGTCCATCTGCGGAAGGAATGCATGGAGAGGAGATGCATACCAAAAATAAGGGTTCACCTCCTTGGGTTTTCTTCTTTCCAGAAATGTGGCCCCATAAGTATTCAATGCTTTGTTACTTTTCTGATACCTTTAAACAGATGTTAATTATATTTTGTTTGGGGTGAAAGAGTTGATCTGAAATGTGACAGTCCATTGTTAATGGTCTTTAGTTATGCATTTTTTAATACATGTTTTTTTTTTAACTTTTTATGGCTGCATCGGGTCTTAGTTGCAGCTGATGGGATCTTCCATCTTCATTGTGACACATGGGATCTTTAGCTGCAGCTTTCGAACTCTTAGACCAGGGATCAAACCTGGGCCCCCTACATTGGGAGCATGAAGTCTTAGCCACTGGACCACCAGGGAATTCCCTTTAGTTATAAATTAACTGAGTTTATCCAAAGAGAGTATATACAATTATTAGGAAGGCATGAGAATTTAGCCAGGGAAAACATTTGAGGGGATTCAAGTGAAAAGATAATGAGTAGGTAAACTCAGAACTTAGCAGAAGCAGTATGGGAGCTGAAGGAATAAGTAATTCCAAAGAAGGAGGTAATAGTCGGCCATGTGAAATGCTGTTTCGAGGTCAACTGGAATAAAAGTCCAAAAATTTCTCATTGGCAATTTGAAGCCAAATCTGTGACCTTAGCAAGAGTGGTTTCAATGAATTTCTGGCTAAAACCAAAGCCTGATTGCAGTGGGTTTAGAAGTAAATAGAAGATGAGTGAATGAATGGAGGGAAGGATTTTGCAAGGACTAAAGGAGAGGGTACACAATCATATGTTAAGAACTGAGTAACTACTCTAGGTCCCCTTGGAGAACATGGTGAGAAATTAACTGTGTTCCAAAACAGTTTTTTTTTTTCTTTTCTTTTTACACTCTGTTCCTTAGGAGGTAGAATCAGCTGCTTGAGAGTGAAGGCTCTCAAACAGATTCACCAATGGGGATAATAATTATGCTCAGCTCTTAGGGTCATTGTGAGGATCAAATTAAACTACGTATGAAAAGGTGTCTGACACATAGTTAACATTGGCTGAAGGATAAAGGGAGATGACCCTACTCTCTAGCCACCTTTTCTTCATTGGAAGCTATGATCTCTACATCACTTCCTTCTTCTTTAGGATAAAGCATTGGCAAAGGGATTAACAGTAGAAAAAACAATTTCGGTACAACAAAATATCCGTGCAAGCTTTAGGAATAATTGTGGCAGAAGGGTGCTTAGTGACTTGAGAAAAAGGTTTAAAACATTTAATACTTTGGAATAATTTCTGCAAAGGAAGAGCAGCTGGAGCTCAGACACACATCCCTAAAGGGAGCTAGTAGAGCTGGGGGCATGCTGCTGGCAAGTCCAAGCTCTGTCTGCCTGCTCTAGGGCTGAGGCTAAAGTTAGCAAAGATGCCTGCCTGCCTGTGTGAAAACCTGGTGCTTCTCATCCTTGCTTTTCATTATGGCCCCTTCATGTCTGTTACTGCTCTGAATCTGGCCAACTGAAGCTGTTTTTGGCTGAGATTTTCCATGGGCCATATGGAAGCACTTCCCTATAATGATGCTTTGTGTGAAAGAAATGTGGGAAATGAAGCCACGTCTCTCCCTGAGTGTGCATCCCCAGGCCTGCAGAGTCCACCAGGCTCCTTGGGCCTCACCTTGCCAAGCCGTCATTCCTATCTTCCCCAAGTCTCACGCTGAAGGAGGCCAGGGCAGGGAGATGCTGTTGGCAGAGCCCTGCTAGCAAGAAAGTGCATGAGGCTGCTCCTGGGCCCTGTTTCCATCCTGCAGGGAGGCAGATTCAAGGTGGAAGAGCCTGGAGCCAAAACCTTCACTGTGAGAAATATCAGAAATTAATCCACATACAACATGCACATTTCCTGTTCAGAGGGAGGAGGAGAGAGGCTGAACTCACAACTGGCATCCACAGCTTTGGCTGTTGGAACAGAGAGCTGGAGGCCACTCAGCTTTTTAAGGAGAGAAGAGTCTAAAAACAGCAACAAAAAAGCATACACCCCTGATTGGAGCATTTGGATTTGGTACTGGAGGACTCACTTGTATTTCCAGATTTTGCCATTGTTTTCACCTTGTCCATAGAAGGACCATGCACCCCTGAGACAAATAAATAAATAAGCTCACCTTGTCTGATCTGTTTATAGAGTTGACCCTTAAGCAATATGGGTTTGAACTGCATGGTTTTCCATTTTCTTCAGCAGTAAATACTACATGAATAAATGACCTGTAGTTGGTTGGACCCACCCATGTGGAACCACAGATAACAGAGAAAGTGTATATGGAGAGCTGACAATCAGTTATACTCAGATTTTGTGGGGTTATTTTTGGCTGTGATGCATGGCATTTGGGATCTTAGTTCCCCAACCAGAGATTGACCCAGCCCCCTGAGTTGAGAGTGCAGTCTTAACCACTCTGAAAAGTCCCTATGCTATGCTTGGATTGTTGACTGGAGGGGGTTGTTGCTCCTAATTGCCGCCATCCCCACCCCCTGCATTGTCCAAGGGTCAGCTGTACATTTTTCCCTGGTGACAGCTAAGCTTATTGATGCAGTGACACCTGAGGCTGACCTGCAACCCCATACCTTCTTACCAAGCATCCTTGGGTCTCCGAGAAAATACAGAATCCTGGGCTAGGCGAACTGTGGGGCTGCCTCACAGGGCAGTTCTTACAATGTTTTCTCTTCATACACTTTTTTTTTCTCTTCATATGCTCTTCATTTCTGTTTTGACTGTTATTTCCAAAAACCATCTGTATACTTAACTTATTCCATGACAAAGAAGACTGTTATTGACTATAACAGGCTTGCTGAGGTGGTAAACAGATTGTTCTCCCTTCCTTCTGCCTTTTTACCTCGTCTCTTTCTGCCTCCCTGCCTGCGTCTTTGTAGGGTGAGATTCTGATTGATAGTGCTGTATGCCAGAACTGTGTCTGGCAAAAGAATATTCAAACCAAGCACCCTGTTCATTTTATTTATTTTTTACATTAAAAAAAATATTCTTGGCCCCACTGCACAGCTCGTGGAGATCTTAGTTCCCCAACCAGGAATAGAATCCTTGCCCCCTGCATTGGCAGGCAGATTCTTAGTCACTGGACCACCAGGGAATTCCCAGACTCCATTCATTTTCATGGGATATTTAATTCACAAGAGAGAGCATGGCATGGAAGGAGATCTTAAGATTGAAAATGTAGGGCCCTTGCTTTCACCCTTGCCTTGCTCTTCCACATGTTTTTGGGCATCTTCTATGTCCTCTGCAAAAAAAAAAAAAAAAAAAAACGAGGACAATGACATGTAGGTTCTGTTAAGAAGGAATGTTATGGAGGCTGTTTTTCACAGAGTAGCCACACTGGCCAGGAACTCCTGGCTTAATACCTCTTTGTAAATTGCCTTCATATTTACACTTACTTTAAAATCCATGCCCCTTCTCATGACTTTCAAAGTCTTATGTATCTGGCTTTTATGTCATGTCATGTGTGCTGTCTTGTCCTCATTCACTAGTTTGTAGTCATCTCGATTTTCTGGAAGATTTTTTACTTCCCAGGGACCTTTTCCTCCATGGCTTTTGCACTGACCAATCGCCTGAGCCTAGAACACACTTCTCCTAGCTCTTGACTTGGCTGTCTCTTTCTCAACCTTGAGCCTAAGCGTCACCTCCTCAGAGATATTTTCCTTGACCAATCTACCTAAAGTCAGCCCTTCTGTTTTCTATTTCCTTCTTAGTCTTTATTGCAAAAAGTAATTGTTTCATTTACAGTTGACTCTTAAATAACATGGGTTTGAACTGCACAGGTTCACTTATAGGCAAATTTTTGTCAATGGTACATACTATAGTACCGACATGATCCTCAGCTGGGTGAATCCCCGAATGTGGAAACTTAGATACAGATACAGAGAGATAACTATAAATTATACCCAGATTTTCAACTGCATGTAGGGTCAGTGCCCTTCACCCCTGTGTTGTTCAAGAGAGAGCTATATTTGTTTGCTTAATTTGTCTCTCCTGCTGGTCATATGTTGCAAAAGTGGACTCTGTATCTATCATCTTCATCATTTCATTCCTGGAGCTTGTAGGGTACCGAGCATGTCAGAGGAGCTCAATACTGTTGCACGAATGAATACAGGTTCTTCACTGGAAATAGCTCTACTTCCCATTATGTTTTCGGTGAGACTAAATATTGTGCAACAGAATTTTGGGACTGGAATTTTTGGACTGGGGTAATAACCTCTTCTTGGCCACTGTCTGTGATCTTAGGCAAGATCACAGGAACTTGCACTTTTTCATCTGTGTCCTGAATCTGTTAGCACAGATCATGTCTAAGACATCTTTTAGTTCTGAAAATCTATTAAATATATTTGTACTTTATTCCTTATTTTAAAAAGCACAGACCTTGAGGTGGAATGGAGGTCAGAGAAGTTAGTCCTAGGATCTCATAGGAAGACTTTTCCAAAGCTCTAATGAAAAGGTTCCACAGAAATGGTTTGTCTTCCTAAAGAGCCCAGGAAATTTTACATGTTTATATTGGTTTACATGGGCTTCTCAACTTGAAATTCCCTGTCTTTGGTGATAAGGATGGCTTCTACCCCTCAGTACAGGGAGATACCTTCCCCTGGAAGCTTTATCCCTGCTTTCGTCCAGTGGAGGGACACAGTGTCCTCACAATGGCTGTTTCTTAGTACCTTTAAATCAAAATAATCAGTTCAGTTCAGTTCAGTACTCAGTCGTTTCTGACTCTTTGTGACCCCATGGACTGCAGCATGCCAGGCCTCCCTGTCCATCACCAACTCCCGGAGTTTACTCAAACTCATCTCCATTGAGTCCGTGATGCTATCCAACCATCTCATCCTCTGTCATCCCCTTCTTCTTCCGCTGTCAATCTTTCTTAGCATGAGAGTCTTTTCAAATGAGTCAGTTCTTCGCATCAGGTGGCCAAAGTATTGGAGTTTCTGCTTCAACATCAGTCCTTCCAATGAACACCCAGGACTGATCTCCTTTAGGGTGGACTGATTGGATCTCCTTGCAGTCCAAGGGACTCTCAAGAGTCTTCTCCAATACCACAGTTCAAAAACATCAATTCTTTGGTGCTCAGCTTTCTTTATACTCCAACTCTCACATCCATACATGACTACTGGGAAAACCATAGCCTTAACTAGATGGACCTTTGTTGGAAAGTAATGTCTCTGCTTTTTAATATGCTGTCTAGGCTGGTCATATCCTTCCAAGGAGTGAAAGTGAAGTTGCTCAGTCATGTCCGACTCTTTGCGACTCCATGGACTATAGCCTGCCAGGTTCCACCATCCATGGGATTTTCCAGGCAAGAATACTGGAGTGGGTTGCCATTCCTTCTCCAGGAGATCTTCCCCACCCAGGGATTGAACTCGGGTTTCCTGCACTGTAGGCAAACGCTTTACCCTCTGAGCCACCATGACTGCAGTCACCATCTGCAGTGATTTTGGAGCCCCCCCAAAATAAAGTCTGCCACTGTTTCCACTGTCTCCATCTATTTGCCATGAAGTGATGGGACCGGATGCCATGATCTTCGTTTTCTGAATGTTGAGCTTTAAGCCAACTTTTTCACTCTCCTCTTTCACTTTCATCAAGAGGCTCTTTAGTTCTTCTTCACTTTTTGCCATAAGGGTGGTGTCATCTGCATATCTGAGGTTATTGATATTTCTCCTGGCAATCTTGATTCCAGCTTGTGCTTCCTCCAGCCCAGTATTTCTCAAGATGTACTCTGCATATAAGTTAAATAAGCAGGGTGACAATATACAGCCTTGACATACTCCTTTTCCTATTTGGAACCAGTCTGTAGTTCCATGTCCAGTTCTAACTGTTGCTTCCTGATCTGCATACAGATTTCTCAGGAGGCAGGTCAGGTGGTCTGGTATTCCTATTTCTTTCAGAATTTTCCACAGTTTCTTGTGATCCACACAGTCAAAGGCTTTGGCATAGTCAATAAAGCAGAAATAGATATTTTTCTGGAACTCTCTTGCTTTTTTGATGATCCAGCGGATGTTGGCAATTTGATCTCTGGTTCCTCTGCCTTTTTAAACCCAGCTTGAACATCTGGAAGTTCATGGTTCACGTATTGTTGAAGCCTGGCTTGGAGAATTTTGAGCATTTCTTTACTAGCATGTGAGATGAGTGCAATTGGGTGGTAGTTTGAGCATTCTTTGGCATTGCCTTTCTTTGGGATTGGAATGAAAACTGACCTTTTCCAGTTCTGTGGCCACTGCTGAGTTTTCCAAATTTGCTAACATATTGAGTGTAGCACTTTCACAGCATCATCTTTTAGGATTTGAAATAGCTCCACTGGAATTCCATCACCTCCACTAGCTTTGTTCATAGTGATGCTTCCTAAGGCCCACTTGACTTCACATTCTAGGATGTCTGGCTCTAGGTGAGTGATCACACCATCATGATTATCTGGATCATGAAGATCCCTTTTGTACAGTTCTGTGTATTCTTGCCACCTCTTCTTAATATCTTCTGCTTCTGTTAGTTTCATACCATTTCTGTCCTTTTGTGCCCATCTTTGCATGAAATGTTCCCTTGCTGTCTCTAATTTTCTTGGAGAGATCTCTAGTCTTTCCCATTCTATTGTTTTCCTCTATTTCTTTGCATTGATCACTGAAGAAGGCTTTCTTATCTCTCCTTGCTATTCTTTGGAACTCTGCATTCAAATGGGTATATCTTTCCTTTTCTCCTTTGCTTTTCACTTCTCGTCTTTTTACATCTATTTGTAAGGCTTTCTCAGATAGCCATTTTGCTTTTTTGCATTTCATTTTCTGTCGGATGGTCTTGATCCCTGTCTCCTGTACAATGTCATGAACCTCTGTCCATAGTTCATCAGGCACTCTGTCTATCAGATCTAGTCCCTTAAATCTATTTCTCACTTCCACTGTATAATCATAAGGGATTTGATTTAGGTCATACCTGAATGGTCTAGCAGTTTTCCCTACTTTCTTCAGTTTCAGTCTGAATTTGGCAATAAGGAGTTCATGATCTGAGCCACAGTCAGCTCCCCATCTTGTTTTTGCTGGCTGTATAGAGCTTCTCCATCTTTGGCTGCAAAGAATATAATCAGTCTGATATCAGTGTTGACCATCTGGTGATGTCCATGTGTAGAGTCTTCTCTTGTGTTGTTGAAAGACGGTGTTTGCTATAACTAGTGCGTTCTCTTGGCAAAAATCTATTAGCCTTTGCCTTGCTTCATTCTGTACTCCAAGGCCAAATTTGCCTGTTACTCCAGGTGTTTCTTGACTTCCTACTTTTGCATTACAGGCCTCTATGATGAAAAGGACATCTTTTTTGGGAGTTAGTTCTAAAAGGTCTTCATAGAACCATTCGACTTCAGCTTCTTCAGCGTTACTGGTCAGGGCATAGACTTGGATTCCTGTGATATAGAATAGTTTGCCTTGGAAACGAACAGATATCATTCTGTTGTTTTTGAGTTTGCATCTAAGTACTGCGTTTCAGCCTGTTTTGTTGACTGTGATGGCTACTTCATTCCTTCTAAGGGATTCTTGTCCACAGTAGTAAATATAATGGTCATCTGAGTTAAATTCACCCATTGAAGTCCATTTTAGTTTGCTGGTTCCTAAAATGTTGACATTCACTCCTGCCATCTCCTGTTTGCCCACTTCCAATTTGCCTTGATTCATAGACCTAACATTCCAGGTTTCTATGCAATATTGCTCTTTACACCATCAGACCTTGCTTCTATCACCAGTCCCATCCACAACTGGGTGTTGTTTTTGCTTTGACTCCATCTTTTCATTCTTTCTGGAGTTATTTCTCATCTGATCTCCAGTAGCATATTGGGCACCCACTGACCTGGGGAGTCCATCTTTCAGTGTCCTATCTTTTTGCCTTTTCATGCTGTTCATGGGGTTCTCAAGGCAAGAATACTGTAGTGGTTTGCCATTCCCTTCTCCAGTGGACCATGTTTTGTCAGAACTCTCCACCATGACCCATCTGTCTTGGGTGGCCCTACACGGCATGGCTCATAGTTTCATTGAGCTAGACAAGGCTGTGGTCCATGTGTTCAGATTGGTTAGTTTTCTGTGATTGTGGTTTTCAGCCTGTCTACCCTCTGATGGAGAAGAATAAGAGGCTTATGGAAGCTTCCTGATGGGAGAGACTGACTGAGAGGGAAACTGGGTTTTGTTCTGATGGGCAGGGCCATGCTCAGTAAATCTGTAATCCAATTTTTGTTGATGGGTGGAGCTGTGTTCCCTCCCTGCTGTTTACCTGGGGCCAAACTCTGGTGGAGGTAATGTGGATAATGGTGACCTCCTTCAAAAGATCCCATGCATGTACTACTACATTCAGTGCCCCCAACTCTGCAGCAGGCCACCACCAACTCACGCCTCTGCTGGAGACTTCTGGACACTCACAGGCAAGTCTGGGTCAGTCTCCCATGGGGCCACTGCTCCCTTCTCCTGGGTCCGGGTGCACGAGGTACTGTTTGAGGCATCCAAGAGTCTTTTCCCCAGTCCTGTGTAAGTTCTCGCAGCTCTGTGGTGGGGTTAATGGCGACCTCCTCCAAGAGGGTTTATGCCATACCCAAATCTGCTGCACCTAGAGCCCCTGTCCCTGTGGCAGTCCACTGCTGACCTGTACCTCCACAGAAGATGCTCAGACACAGTTCTATCTCAGTCTCTGTGGAGTCCCTGCGTCCTGGTGTGCACAAGGTTGGTTTGAGCCCTCTTAGCATCTCTGGCGGGAATGGGATTTGCTTCTAAACACGAATTCGCCCCTCCTACCATCTTGCTGGGGCTTCTCCTTTGCCCTTGGACATGGGGTATCTCCTCACAGTTGCTCCAGCACCTACCGTCTTACTGGGGTTTCTCTGACCTTGGACGTGGGGTATCTTTTCAAGGCCGGTCCAGCGAAGCACAGCCGCTGCCGGCTGTATGCCAGTAATCGGTATGCCAAAATAGTCGGTATGCGGGTATCCCATTACAGAGTCAGAGGCAAGTGGCTATTTAGTCCTTACCAGGCTCTGGATTTCTTAGCTGCAGTGTAAAGGGCAGAGAAGAAGGGTTATACTCTGATTCTGGGAAACATCGGACACAACAATGTTGTCAGGTGCTGTATGTAAAATAGAACCCTCTCTTGTTTAGTAGCTAAGTTGTGTCTGACTCTTTCGAGACCCCATGGACTGTAGCCCACCAGGCTTCTCTGTCCATGGGATTTTCCATGCAAGGATACTAGAGTGGGGTGCCATTTCCTCCTCCAGAGGATCTTCCCAACCCAGGGATCAAACCTGTGTCTCCTGCATTGGAAGGCAGGTTCTTCACTGCTGAGCCACCAGGGAAGGCCTCAGTTCCCTCTGCCACTTGCTATTCAAAACTAGTCCTGGAAACCAGCACAGTAGCATGTACTGTTAGACACTCTGCCTGGTACATATTCTTTTGGGGTAAAGGCATTTTAAGCCATTAGAGATCTACACCTCCAGACTGGGAGCAGATGTTTCTACATAGAGACCAAGGCTAATAGCTAAGGACACTCATTTGCAGATGCAGCAATAAACACCACACATGCTGTAGCACATGAGCAGCTCAGGGCAGGGATGTAATTACAGCAGAGGTGTAGAAATTGGGTTTCAGCTTGCAGCAGTTTCTCTCACCAAATCCAATCCCTGCCGAGTCCCCTGTCTGCTTCTAAAGGATGGTTGTTAATTTCTGATTTTTATTTTGCCCAACTTTGTTTCTTGGCACATTTCATTTGTCCCACCTCTGTGTCAAAAGGAAGTATACAATCAGCCCTGCATTTTCAGAATCCATGTAGCCACACACTGGCTTTCTCTTCTTTTATCTACCAGTCCTCCACCACACACACAAAGGCACAGATAAATCAAACTTGACTATCCTACGGACTTCCCGTGGTCCAGTGGTTAGGACTCCATGCTTCTGATGCAGGAAGTGCAGGTTCTATTCCTGGTCAGGAGACTAAGATCCCACATACCATGGTGCAAGACCAAGAAGTAAAAACAAGACAGAACAAAACTTGACTACCCTAATTTGGAAAGCTGTCAACCCCTGTTCTATACAATGTTGTTTTAGGTTAAATGATGCCAATTGGTTATATGTGTGTAAGAGTATTAATAAACACCATTTTTGTGTTTGTATGTTTTTCAATTTACAAAATGCTTTCACATTCATTATCTCATTTTATTTTATTTTTTATTATTTTTTTAATTTTTACTTTATTTTACTTTACAATACTGTATTGGTTTTGGCATACATTGACATGAATCCACCACGGGGGTATACAAGCTCCCAATCCTGAATCCCCCTCCCACCTCCCACCCCATATCATCTCTCTGGATCATCCCCATGCACCAGCCCCAAGCATCCTGTATCCTGTATCGAACATAGACTGGCACTTCATTTCTTACATGATAGTATACATGATAGAATGCCATTCTCCAAAATCATCCCACCCTCTCCCTCTCCCTCTAAGTCCAAAAGTCCGTTATACACCGCTGTGTCTTTTTTCCTGTCTTGCATACAGGGTCGTCATTGCTATCTTTCTAAATTCCATATATATGTGTTAGTATACTGTATTGGTGTTTTTCTTTCTGGCTTACTTCACTCTGTATAATCGGCTCCAGTTTCATCCATCTCATCAGAACTGATTCAAATGTATTCTTTTTAATGGCTGAGTAATACTCCATTGTGTATATGTACCACAGCTTTCTTATCCATTCATCTGCTGATGGACATCTAGGTTGTTTCCATGTCCTGGCTATTATAAACAGTGCTGCGATGAACATTGGGGTACATGGGTCTCTTTCAATTCTGGTTTCCTCGGTGTGTATGCCCAGCAGTGGGATTGCTGGGTCATAAGGCAGCTCTATTTGCAATTTTTTAAGGAATCTCCACACTGTTCTCCATAGTGGCTGTACTAGTTTGCATTCCCACCAACAGTGTAGGAGGGTTCCCTTTTCTCCACGCCCTCTCCAGCATTTATTCCTTGTAGACTTTTGGATCGCAGCCATTCTGCCTGGTGTGAAATGGTACCTCCTTGTGGTCTTGATTTGCATTTCTCTGATAATGAGTGATGTTGAGCATCTTTTCATGTGTTTGTTAGCCATCCATATGTCTTCTTTGGAGAAATGTCTATTTAGTTCTTTGGCCCATTTTTTGATTGGGTCGTTTATTTTTCTGGAATTGAGCTGCAGGAGTTGCTTGTATATTTTTGAGATTAGTTGTTTTGTCAGTTGTTTCAGTTGCTATTGTTTTCTCCCATTCAGAAGGCTGTCTTTTCACCTTACTTATAGTTTCCTTTGTTGTGCAGAAGCTTTTAATTTTAATTAGATCCCGTTTGTTTATTTTTGCATTTATTTCCAGTATTCTGGGAGGTGGATCATAGAGGAACCTGCTGTGATTTATGTCGGAGAGTGTTTTGCCTATGTTCTCCTCTAGGAGTTTTATAGTTTCTGGTCTTACATTTAGATCTTTAATCCATTTTGAGTTTATTTTTGTGTATGGTGTTAGAAAGTGATCTAGTTTCATTCTTTTACAAGTGGTTGACCAGTTTTCCCAGCACCACTTGTTAAAGAGATTGTCTTTACTCCATTGTACATTTTTGCCTCCTTTGTCGAAGATAAGGTGTCCATAGGTGCATGGATTTATCTCTGGGCTTTCTATTTTGTTCCATTGATCTATATGTCTGTCTTTGTGCCAGTACCATACTGTCTTCATGACTGTGGCTTTGTAGTAGAGCTTGAAGTCAGGCAAGTTGATTCCTCCAGTTCCATTCTTCTTTCTCAAGATTGCTTTGGCTATTCGAGGTTTTTTGTATTTCCATACAAATTGTGAAATTATTTGTTCTAGCTCTGTGAAAAATACCGCTGGTAGCTTGATAGGGATTGCATTGAATCTGTAGATTGCTTTGGGTAGTATACTCATTTTCACTATATTGATTCTTCCAATCCATTATCTCATTTTAAAGGAAGATTTAAAAAAATAAATTTTAAAAAATGAAAAAAAGGAAGATAAATATTATTTTCAGTTTTTTCATATAAATATTATTAGCATTAGCATTTATTCGATACTTTTCTTCTTTAAAAAACCTCCTCTATTCTTTGGGAATGGAGAGAAGATGGAGGGTGGTGTGTGTGTGTGTGTGTGTGTGTGTGTGTGTGTGTGTGTGTGTGTTTGAGCCTAAAAGAGCAGAAGAATAAAAAATGCAGGGTCAAAAAATAACATGAATTATGCATGACCGAAAGTTTTATTCAGTAAAATACCCAACCAAGTTAAAAAAAAACACACAACAGAGATGGAAAAGTGAGAATGAGATTGTCACAGTGAGGGTAATAGAAGAGTTCACCTCTTTTCTCGTGTTACGTTGGAATGTATGTATTTAGGTGGGTGCAGTTCTAACTTGACTTTATAGTGCAAATAAATGATGTGGTATAAACTGCAGTCCTCCTGGGCTGAAACTGATATTTATTGATTAGTTAATATTGTGTGGACAGTTTATTTCCTGTACATTTTGCTACTTAGCAAAGCGGTGATCTCTGTGGCAGGAAATGAAACATAGAAAAAAATATGATGGAACAGCTGGACTTGAGCGTTTATGTGTGGGAGGGAAGTCAGTGGAAGCAAACTTAATATATCGTTAGGTCAGCCCAGTGATTGCAAAATCAAACAAGTGAGGTCCATAAAATCAAAGTGTAATGACTGTACTTGTGCTGGGAGAGTGGGAGTTTATACAGTGACAACTGGGTCTCAACAGTAGAAGGGTTAAGAGTGCAGTGTTTGGTTCTGACCCCGGCCCTGCTGCTTGGAAAGTCTGTGATCTTGGACAAGTCACTTTAACTTGCACAAGTTCAGTTTTCTTAATTGTAGGAATGGCTTTTTGTTAGAACAAAGGAGGCAGTTTTCTCAAGTCACTCAGGATTGTGCCTAGGGGCATCGTATGTGTTCAGCCTGGTTTTAATGACTCGCGTTTACCCACCCCAACTGCTGGTTAGGTTTTCTTCTACATCCTTTGCATGTATTTTGTTATCAAATCCTCTCAACAACTCCTTGAAACAAGTATTACTATTCTCATTTTACACATGTAACTGAGGCACAGAGAAGGTAGGAAACTTGCCCAAAGTCACACAGTGGTTGTAAGAGGTGAAGCTGGCATTCCAGCCCAGGTTGCCTGACTCTGTGGTCTGTGATCTTAGCCGTGATTCCATATTTCCTCTCCCAGTAGTTTGTAGAATTAAAAAAAAAAAAAATGCAGAGTGTGTTGAGAAGAAGCCCTGAAAGATGACATAGTGAGTAGCAGTATCAAGGATATGTCACCCCAAATTTCAATGGAAATGTTTTGAAGTAGTTCCAAACAGTGAAGGTGTTCAACAGGAACCAGTTCCCAATACCACCACCAAATCTAGATTTCCCAGTCGTGGACCTGCTGTTATGAACATTGTTTAGATGGGGTAGAGAAGAAACCTTCTGCTGTCTGCCATGTTCTCAACCATTGGATTCTATACCATTAGAGAGTATAATATTTTAAAGAGGCCCCAAAATAAGACCTGATTGGTGGCCTCATAAGCAAACTTGTGAGAGGAGGTTTTAAGTGGTGTCTACTTCACCTGTCCTGAAACACAAGATACAGCTTGCTCCTGTTAGCTCCAAACTGAGGAGGATTTACCTGGAGGCCATTTGTCTGGGGTTTAAGTATCCCAGTGTGTGTAACAGGGGAGACGAGAAAGTGTGTTAGCAGTGTTAATATCAAAGCTAGTAGAATCTTGCATGCATGCATGCTCAGTCACTAAGATCTGACTCTTTTGTGACCCTATAGACTGTAGCTCACCAGGCTCCTCTGTCCATGGAATTTGCCAGGCAAGAATATTGGACTGGGTAGGCATTTCCTCCTCTAGGGAATCTTCCCAACCCAGGATGGAACCCATGTCCCCTGCTTGGGAGACATTTTCTTTACCACCAGCACCACCTGGAAAGCCCCAAAAATAAACATTAAAAAATGTACAAGGAAAACAATAGCCCTATAGGTCTATAAGAATAAATTGAAGCAAATAAAACTGTTATGAAGACTTGAACACACTTAGTAGGAACTAAGTCATGTTACATTAACAGGTATTATTGAGCACTGCATTTTGAGAGAACATACTGTCTTTTCAAACATTTATGGGCCATTTACAAAAACTGATTCTGTGCTAGACTCCAAAGAAGATTGTAAAAACCCCCAAAGCTCAGTAAAACAGAAACCGTTAGTAGAGACCTCACCCTGCAGCTGCGCCCATCCATTCTTTGCTCCCTCCCATTACAGAGGAACAAGTGTCCATCTTCCTTTCCAAGGCTAATTAATCCCTCCATCTGCGTCCTGGATTCCAGCCCCCTCTGCTTCCTCAGAGATCTCACCCCACCTATCGTCTCTCTCCTTTATCCTCTCTCTCTGTCTCCTTTTCCCATCAGGGTTAAATGTGACCAGATCTCTTCCATCTTAAATGGAAGTATAATTTGCAAAATATATGTGTGTGTGTATATGTGTGTATATTTATGTGTGTATGGATAAGATATATATATCTTCCCTGGTGGCTCAACAGTAAAGAATCCATCTGCCAATGCAGGAGATGCAGGTACAACCCCTAGGTTGAGAAAACCCCCTGGGAAAGGAAATGGCAACCCACTCCAGTATGGAGTTGTAAAAGAGTTGCACATGACTTAGCAACTCAACAACATATATATTTTACATAATTATATACATAATATATGTGTATATGTATATAGATTTTTTAAACTCTCCACATCTCCAGCTGCCACCCTAATCTTTCACTTAGCTTTATTGACAACTTTTGGAAAAACTGTTTACATTTCCTGTGTCTCTGTTTTTGTCATTTATTCCTCAGATGGCAGCCTCCTGTGCTTACTGCCCAGTTGATACTGTCTTTATGAATCCCATTAGCAAGCTTTTTACTGCTTCATCCAAAAGGCACTTGAAGCCCCAGTGGAGGACCATTTAGTGCTGCTGGCCCCTCCCTCTTTAAAATTCTCTTTCTCATCAGGGTTCTCCCTCTATTTCTGGTCAGACCTAGAATTGTGCCTTTCTGCAGAATGGTGGAGAAATCCTGAAAAGTTGTGACTGTAGAACCACCCTACGTCCTGTCCTAAAGACCTGGAGTTTTCCCTTACCCTGGTTCCATGCTGTCGGAAACACAGCTCACAGATGCTCCATAGTAGCATCACACAGAGGCTGCTGGATGGACACATTCTTGGGCTCCACCCTAAGCTTGTGGGACAGAACTTCTGTGGGAGGAGCAGGAATCTGTGTTTTAATAAGTTCTCAAGGTAATTCTGGGAGGTGCTACTCTGTAAAAGTACCACAAGGACATGAAATGTATCAAATATTAATATACTATGGAGAGTTATAGAAACAGACGGGAATTGCAGTTTAGGAGAGACAGCATTTAAAACTGTACAGTGGAGATAAGTTTTCTGTAATCTCAGTTCAGTTCAGTTCAGTTCAGCTCAGTTGCTCAGTCAAGTCCCGAATCTTTGCGACCCCATGAACTGCAGCACGCCAGGCCTCCCTGTCCATCAACTGCAGCATGCCAGGCCTCCCTGTCCATCACCAACTCCCAGAGTTCACTCAGACTCACGTCCATCAAGTCGGTGATGCCATCCAGCCATCTCATCCTTGGTCGTCCCCTTCTCCTCCTGCCCCCAATCCCTCCCAGAATTAGAGTCTTTTCCAATGAGTCAACTCTTTGCATGAGGTGGCCAAAGTACTGGAGTTTCAGCTTTAGCATCATTCCTTCCAAAGAAATCCCAGGGTTGATCTCCTTCAGAATGGACTGGTTGGATCTCCTTGCAGTCCAAGGGACTCTCAAGAGTCTTCTCCAACACCACAATTCAAAAGCATCAATTCTTCGGCGTTCAGCCTTCTTCACAGTCCAACTCTCATATCCATACGTGACCACAGGAAAAACCATAGCCTTGACTAGGTGGACTTTAGTCGGCAAAGTAATGTCTCTGCTTTTGAATATACTATCTAGGTTGGTCATAACTTTTCTTCCAAGGAGTAAGTGTCTTTTAATTTCATGGCTGCAATCACCATCTGCCGTGATTTTGGAGCCCCAAAAAATAAAGTCTGACACTGTTTCTACTGTTTCCCGATCTATTTCCCATGAAGTGATGGGACTGGATGCCATAATCTTCGTTTTCTGAATGTTGAGCTTTAAGCCAACTTTTTCGCTCTCCTCTTTCACTCTCATCAAGAGGCTTTTTAGCTCCTCTTCACTTTCTGCTGTAAGAGTGGTATTATCTGCATATCTGAGGTTATTGATATTTCTCCTGGCAATCTTGATTCCAGCTTGTGTTTCTTCCAGTCCAGTGTTTCTCATGATGTACTCTGCATAAAAGTTAAATAAGCAGGGTGACAATATACAGCCTTGACGTACTCCTTTTCCTATTTGGAACCAGTCTGTTGTTCCATGTCCAGTTCTAACTGTTGCTTCCTGGCCTGCATACAGATTTCTCAAGAGGCAGGTCAGGTGGTCTGGTATTCCCATCTCTTTCAGAATTTTCCACAGTTTATTGTGATCCACACAGTCAAAGGCTTTGGCATAGTCACTAAAGCAGAAATAGATGTTTTTCTGGAACTCTCTTGCTTTTCCCATGTTCCAGCGGATGTTGGCAATTTGATCTCTGGTTCCTCTGCTTTTTCTAAAATCAGCTTGAACATCAGGGAGTTCATGGTTCACGCATTGCTGAAGTCTGGCTTAGACAATTTTGAGCATTACTTTACTGGCATGTGAGAAGAGTGCAATTGTGCGGTAGTTTGAGCATTCTTTGGCATTGCCTTTCTTTGGAATTGGAATGAAAACGGACCTTTTCCAGTCCTGTGGCCACTGCTGAGTTTTCCAAATGTGCTGGCATATTGAGTGCAGCACTTTCACAGCATCATCTTTCAGGATTTGAAATAGCTCCACTGGAATTCCATCACCTCCACTAGCTTTGTTCGTAGTGATGCTTTCTGAGGCCCACTTGACTTCACATTCCAAGATGTCTGGCTCTAGATCAGTGATCACATCATCATGATTATCTGGGTCATGAAGATCTGTTTTGTACAGTTCTTCCATGTGTTCTTGCCACCTCTTTTTAATATCTTCTGCTTCTGTTAGGTCCCTATCATTTCTGTCCTTTATCGAGCCCATCTTTGCATGAAATGTTCCCTTGGTAGCTCTAATTTTCTTGAAGAGATCTCTAGTCTTTCCCATTCTGTTCTTTTCCTCTATTTCTTTGCACTGATCGCTGAGGAAGGCTTTCTTATCTCTCCTTGCTATTCTTTGGAACTCTGCATTCAGATGCTTATATCTTTCCTTTTCTCCTTTGCTTTTCACCTCTCTTCTTTTCACAGCTATTTGTAAGGCCTCCCCAGAGAGCCATTTTGCTTTTTTGCATTTCTTTTCCATGGGGATGGTCTTGATCCCTGTCTCCTGTACAATGTCACGAACCTCTGTCCATACTTCATCAGGCACTCTATCAGATCTAGTCCCTTAAATCTATTTCTCACTTCCACTGTATAATCATAAGGGATTTGATTTAGGTCATACCTGAGTGGTCTAGCGGTTTTCCCTACTTTCTTCAATTTAAGTCTGAATTTGGTCATAAGGAGTTCATGATCTGAGCCACAGTCAGCTCCCGGTCTTGTTTTTGTTGACTGTATAGAGCTTCTCCATCTTTGGCTACAAAGAATATAATCAATCTGATTTCGGTATTGACCATCTGGTGATTTCCATGTGTAGAGTCTTCTCTTGTGTTGTTGGAAGAGGGTGTTTGCTATGACCAGTGCATTTTCTTGGCAAAACTCTATTAGTCTTTGCCCTGCTTCATTCTGCATTCCAAGGCCAAATTTGCCTGTTACTCCAGGTGTTTCTTGACTTCCTGCTTTTGCATTCCAGTCCCCTGTAATGAAAAGGACATCTTTTTTTGGTGTTAGTTCTAAAAGGTCTTGTAGGTCTTCATAAAACCATTCAACTTCAGTTTCTTCAGCGTTACTGGTTGGGGCATAGACTTGGATAACTGTGATATTGAATGGTTTGCCTTGGAGATGAACAGAGATCATTTATCGTTTTTGAGATTGCATCCAAGTACTGCATTTCAGACTCTTGTTGACCATGATGGCTACTCCATGTCTTCTGAGGGATTCCTGCCTGCAATAGTAGATATAATGGTCATCTGAGTTAAATTCACCCATTCCAGTCCATTTTAGTTCGCTGATTCCTAGAATGTTGATGTTCACCCTTGCCATCTCTTGTTTGACCACTTCCAATTTGCCTTGATTCATCGACCTGACATTCCAGGTTCCTATGCAATATTGCTCTTTACAGTGTTGGATCTTGCTTCTATCACCAGTCACATCCACAACTGGGTATTGTTTTTGCTTTGGCTCCATCCCTTCATTCTTTCTGGAGTTATTTCTCCACTGATCCCCAGTAGCATATTGGGCACCTAATGACCTGGAGAGTTCCACTTTTGGTATCCTCCTTTTCATACTGTTCATGGGGTTCTCAAGGCAAGAATACTGAAGTGGCTTGCTATTCCCTTCTCCAGTGGACCACAGGATGTTAAATCCTTAGGTGAGGACTCTTACAGATTGCTGCCTTCCTAGCCTTGCCCAGCTGCCCTGCAATATGCGTTTTATGACAACGTAGTATTGTAAGCAACTGAGGGTTCACTTCCCTCTACACAGCCATGTATTTCCCCCAAGTGTGAACCACCTGACTAAAATAAAGTGCCAGGGTTTCTAGTCTGAGAGGTTTTACTTGAGTGTTCAATTGTTGGTGAATAGCAGTTGGAATGTGCGCACACACACACACACATACACACACAGGATAAATGCTCCTCAAAGACACCACAGTTTAAGTTCACAAAGATTTTCTAAGAGAGTTACTTAGCCCAGTTGATCTACCCAAAGAGGATTTCTTAGGAAAGATTTCATATTTATTATTTTCAAAACAATTTTCGTTACATAGATGTCTCTCTTGTTGTTGTTATTGTTTAGTCTCTCAGTCATATTGACTCTTGACAACCCCATGGACTATAGCCCACCAGGCTCTTCTGGCCATGGGATTTTCTTAAACAAGAGTACTGGAGTGGGTTGACATTTTCTTCTCCAGGGGTTCTTCCTGACCCAGAGATTGAACCCGGGTCTTCTGCATCGGCGGGTGGATTCTTTTCCACTGAACCACCAAGGAAGCCCTGGCCAGTGTAGCTATTCTGTGAAAAAGTGTAAATAACATTCCTTCTCAACAGATGTGTCTCTTATTCAGACCATTGACTTTTTCATAGTATTGACTTTGTAATGTGTTCATCCCATTTGTCTTGTAGAATTTCCCATCCTCTGGGTTTATCTGATTGCCACTTTATTTGTGGATCTCTCTCAATATTTCCTATAAACAGAGCACTGAAATCCAAGGCTTGATTGGAACTGGACTGGACATCTGTCTAGGTAGGAACACGTCAACCATGGTACAAAGTGCTTTATATCGTATCACATCAGGAAGTCTGTGACATAGCAGTGTTGAGTTTGATCAGTGGTCTAAGGTGGGGATTCAGATCACTATCTTATGCAGATCCGTTTCCTTGTAAGAAACCTACAGAATGTTATCTCAAGGTGTTAAATATTCTGTTTTGCAGTAGTTTCTCACATGGGGTTTAGCATCTATTGCTGACCCTTGCTTGAAATAGTGCTTATTCTGGGGTTTGGTTACAAACGGCAATTTTCTAATTCTTTCCTTACCTCTATATTTACTTTCTGATATTCTTCTGTAAAGAAGCTCCCCAGTCTTTTTTGTTTTTCATTTCTCACTCTGTATTCAGAGATTTTTGTTTTATGTTTTGTCATATTATAGACACTATTCATGTGGGGCTGCATATTGTCCAAAATGTGGCCAGTGGGAGCAGTTCCAGCTGAACCCTTTTGACATAATTCCTTTGGAGTTTAAACACTGCTTTGTGTTCTGAGACAACAACAGGGTGTTCTAGGCTTACTTTGAATTTTTTTTGCTTCTCCAGACCTAGAATTGCCTGTGTGTGTGTTTTTTTTTTTTTTTTCCATGAAGTCTTGATTCTTTTTAGTGGGGAATGGTATTTAGAGCCCAAAACATAGGCAATATTTACTGTCACTGGGGAATCTTTGCTTCCAAGCCCTTTTCACTGCAGAGAACTTTGAAGCTATAGAAGAAAGAAAAATGAAGACCATGTATCTGTGGACCTATTTAAAGCTTATTTTATGATTTCCTTGTTTTTATCATTTTAAAATAGAGGTATTTCTCACGGAAGTCACCAAATAAAAAGTTAAATTGTACTGTATATTCATCAACAAAATATAATTGACTCTTCTACCTTAAATAATGACACCATGAAGTATACAGGTTTTTGGTTATTGTCCTTTGGATTTTGGCCAGCCTCAGCTTATTAAGAATTGTTATTCTTCTGACTCCATTTGAAAATCTTTGTCACTCTCTATTACTGGAGATGCCATCATAAAATCTGAAGCCACTGGAACATTTCCTAAATAATTTTTAAAAATCATAAGAAAAAATACATTTTTTATTATATAAAATTGGAAAATACAGAACAAAGCATAAAAAGCACATTATGTATGATGTTGGCTGTGGGTATGTCCTATACACCCTTTGTTATTTTGAGATATGTTCTTTCTATGCCTAATTTGTTGCGTTCTTATTCTTATCATTATTGAATTTTGTCAAATGGTTTTTCTTATCTATTGAGATGATAATAGGATTTTTCTTTTATTCTATTAACATGATGTATTATATTGATTGATTCATATTTGATGAACTGTCCCATCTCCTTACATCCCAGTAGTAAAGCCCACTTGATCATGGTATATGATCATTTTAAAGTGCTACTGAAGTTGATTTGCCAGTATTTTATTGAGACTTGTTGCATTTATATTCATTAGGAATATTGATCTCTAATAATTTTTTTCTTCTTGAATTTTAAGTCATTATATTATCTACAACTAAGGTTTTAAATTTTTTTATTTCCAATATATATTCCTCTAATTTATTTTCTACTTACACTGACAAAGATAAGAGTGGGGGAAAATTATGATAATTTTTGTTGTGTTCCTAACCATGGTGGAAATAATTCTAATATTTCACCATTAAATCTGCTCATGGCTTCTGATTCTTTATTAAACTGAGGGTATTTTTTTCTGTCCTTGGTTTTAAAAGGAATCTTATTGTAATGCATGCTGAGTTTTGTCAGATACCTTTTTATATTCATTAAAATGTTCATAATATTTAACTCACTTGATTTGTTAATATAACCAATTATATTAATACTTTTTCTGATGCTGAATCAATCATTCATTTTTATAATATACTATATTTAGTCATGATGTGTGATCAATAAGATAGAGTTCTGAAATTTATTTGCTTTGTTGTATTTATTATTTTTACATCCATAGTGATAATTAATTTTAGTTCACATATTTATTTATGTGATCTCTGTGTTTGGTTTGGGTATCAGTTATTTTAGCTGGTATTCACTAACTGGGAAGCTTTCAGTTTCCTATTATCTGCAACTTGCTTGTTTGCTTAAGGTTTTGCGAAACATTTTGGCCCTGGTCCTTTATTTTCTTTTTTTTCCCTCTGTAAATAATGTTTTTAGCTTTTTAAAAAATTGTATTTTAAAAGTAACTCATTGGTGCATTTTTATTATAGAAAACTCAAAAAATATAGAACTGTTTCCATTCAGGCACCCCCAGAATTCTTTTCTTTCCTGGGAGGAAACCACTGTCAATGGTTTGATGAGAAAGAATGGAGAGTTATTATTTAGTGGGCTCAGACTTCCAGTTTTGCAAAATGAGAAAAGTTCTAGAGATAGATTGTGATAATATGTCTTACCCCATCCCCTGCCAAAAGCCATCCTACTTTCTGTCTCTATGAACTTAACATACCTCATATAAATGGAATCATACATATCCCTTTGTGACTGGTGTATTTCCCTTAGCATAGTGTCTTTGTGGTTTATCTATGTGTCATAGCGTGTGTCAGAATTGTCTTACTTTTTAAAAAAATACTTAAATTTTTTTTTTCATTTTGGCCACCCCAGACCTTTGTTGCAGCATGAGGGCTTTCTCTAGGTGCAGTATGTGGTATGTGGGTTTCTCTTGTTGTAGCGCATCAACCCTAGAGCACATGGACTCAGTAGTTGCAGTGTGCTGACTTAATTGACTTGAGGCATGTGGGATCTTAGTTCCTCCACCAGGGACTGAATCTGCATCCCCTGCATTGTAAGGCACATTCTTAACCACTGGACCACAAGAGAAGTCCTAGAATTGCCTTACTTTTTAAGGTTGAAAAATATCCCATTGTATATATTTACCACGTGATAGCTTTCCACTCATCAGTGAATGGACACTTAGGTTGATTTCATCTTTGGCTGAAACAATGCTGCTGTGAATGTGCATGTGCAAATATCTGTATGAGTCCCTGATTTCAGTTCTTTGGGGTATACCCAGAAGTAGAATTGCTGAACCATATTGTAACTCTATATTAAATGTTTTGAGTAACTGTTTTCCATAGTGATTGAAAATTTATTTTATATTTCCATCAGCTGTTCACAAGGGTTCTAATATCTTCACATCCTGACCAACACTTGTTATTTTGTTTGTTTGTTTTAATAATGGCCATCCTAGTGAGTGTGACAGAGAAGGCAATGGCACCCCACGGACGGAGGAGCCTGGTAGGCTACAGTCCATGGGGTCACGAAGAGTTGGACACAACTGAGCGACTTCACTTTCACTTTTCACTTTCATGCATTGGAGAAGGAAATGGCAATCCACTCCAGTGTTCTTGCCTGGAGAATCCCAGGGACGGGGGAGCCTGGTGGGCTGCCATCTATGGAGTCGCACAGAGTCGGACATGACTGAAGTGACTTAGCAGCAGCATTGAGTGTGAAGTGATATCTCTTTGTGGGTTTGATTTGCATTTCCCTAATGATTAGTGATGTTGAGCCTGTTTCTTTGTGCTTATTGACATTTGCATATCCTTTTTGGAAAAATGTCTATTCAAGTCCTTTGCCCACTTTTTGAATTGGGGTGATTTTTGTTGTCATTGTTGTTGGGTTGTAGAAACTCTGTATCTGTTCTGAATATTAACCCCTTATTTGGTACATGGTTTACAGATATTTTCCCCCACTGCATGCCTTGCCTTTTCACTCTATTGATAGTACCCTTTGATGTGGAAAAGTTTAATTTTGATGGAGTCCAGTTTATGTTTTTCATCTGTTACCTATGGTTTTGACATCATATTCAAGAAATAGTTGGCCATGTAATTATTTTTTTAACTTGCTTTTTTTCTTTTCTTTTCTTTTTTTTCCTGGAAAAGGAGATTCAAAGATGCTTAATTTGACTATTATGTTGTGTACAGTTGTGAAAGTGAATAAAGGACAATTAGGCTCATCAACATGACTTGATTTCAAATAAACAGCATTGTTCAAAGAAAAGCAAATCACATAAAAATATGTGATTCTTATTCTTATTCTTACTACATACGTATGTAGTTTCTTTCTAATTTAACCAAGGTCCCAAACAAGCAAAATTAAGCAATATGCTGCTTGAGGATACATTCACAAGTGATCCAACTACCAGGAAAACAAAGGATTGTACTTATCTAAGATAACACTGGGTAAAAACATATATTAACTTGCTTTTTTCATGAATCAGTATATATGCTAGCAGTCTTTCCACATCAAGTAATGCGGCCTCCCGTTGTTACTTTTATCAGTTGCAGAATATTCCTTCAGGGCTTCCTAGGTGATGCTAATGGTAAAGAATTCACCTGTCAATGCAGGAGATGCAAGAGACACAGGCTCAGTCTCTAGGTTGGAAAGATTCTTAGCCTGGACGTATCACTGTTTATCTAACTCCTCCCAAAATAGTGAGCATTTAAATAGTGTTCTTTTTTTTACATGTATGTGTGTCAAAAACAAATATAAAATCAGGAAAGGATATTTATCACAGTGCTAGAAGTGATCTCTGGGCAGTTGGATTGGAAATAGCTTTATTTTGTCTGGAATGCTTTTTGAATTTTCTAATTTTAATAGTAAAAAGTATTTTTATTTGATAAAACTTATAAACAAGTCAATAAACATAGTGACATCTTTTGATTCAAGAACTTCACCCAGAGGCTATCAAAAACTCTTTTCTGTAAGTTAAACAAACAAAACACAACATCTGCTTGAAGTAATTCATATTGTTGATGATGTACTAATATCATTTAGTCATAGACTTGATTATCAAATAGGAGACTTGAGGATAGAATTTCATATGCTGCTGCTAAGTCGCTTCAGTCGTGTCCGATTCTGTGCGAACCCATAGACGGCAGCCCATGAGGCTCCCCTGTCCCTGGGATTCTCCAGGCAAGAACACTGGAGTGGGTTGCCATTTCCTTCTCCAGTGCATGAAAGTGAAAAGTGAAAGTGAAGTCGCTCAATCGTGTCCGACTCTTAGAGATCCCATGGACTGTGGCCCACCAGGCTCCTCCGTCCATGGTATTTTCCAGGCAAGGGTGCTGGAGTGGGGTGCCATTGCCTTCTCCAAGAATTTCATATACCCTTGGATTATTATGTGGTCATAAAAATTAATTTCAGAATGTGTAACAGCATGAAAAAAAAATCTTTTTTTTTTTCAAGGGCCAGAGGCCCCTGATTTCCATTCAATAATTATCTTGGCCAGGTATTGTCAAAACATTTTGGCAGAGAACCATGTAGTAAGTATATTAGTCTTTGTGAGCCATATTGTCTTTGTTACAGTTACTCACCTCTGCCTTTGTAGGGCAAAAGCAACCTCAAATGAATGAATATGACCTTAGGGCCCTAGTTTGTGGACTCACTCAAGTTGATTAGTGCATTTATTTTAATTTTTCTTTAATGTTTTTAAAAAATAGATTGGCCAAAGAATTCCTTTAGTTTTTTTAAAGTAAAAGAAACATTTCTCATTTTCACCAGGAAGTTTATTGAATAATGTATTCACCATTTTTTCCCACTACTTTCTTCCATTTTTCAGGCAACTTCATAATACCATATTCTCAAAACTTCTAATCTTTTTGAGCAGAGAACTGTTCTAGGTGCTTTTTACAGTCTTCCAGGGAATTTTTTACAGTCTTCCGTGGCTACACAAAAATTTACCAGTTTTGTAAGTTATTTTTTTAAATGCACACTGATATGACAGCTGTCTTAATACAGTCTAAAAATTTTCCCTGAAGCTAGTATCGTAAAGACCAAATTGAAGGGACATCCGAAGCAGCAGTGTCTGGTGAATATGGCGGATGAGTCAGAACTTCCCAGCCAAGATGTAACAGTTTTTGCCTTAGTCATCAAAGAAACATGCACTCTTGCATTATCCTGATGGAAGATTATGGGTTTTCTGTTGAATAATTCAGGACACTTTTCATCGAGTGTTGTCTTCAGTTGGTCTAATGGGAGCATTACTTGTTGGAATTAATCATTTGGTTTTTTGAAAGAAGCTCATTATAGAGGACTCCCTTCCCATTCCACCATATCACCCGATATCACCTTCTTTGGATGAAGATCGGCCTTTGGTGTTGTTGATGGATTCTTTTCCCTTGCCCCATGATCTCTTCTGTCCCACATTATTGTACAGCATCCCCTATTTATTGCCTGTCACAATTTGTTTTTAAAAATGGGACTTTTTGTTACATTTAAGAAGAGAATCACATGCGGAGTCAAGAAGATTCTTTTTTGCTTAACTTATGTGGAACCCAAACATCAAAATGATTAACATAACTAAGCTGGTGCAAATGATTTTCAACACTTGATTTGGATATTTGAGTATGTTGGTTATCTCTGCGTGGTATAACATAGGTTGTTCTCAGTAACTCTATTTGATTGCTATCAACTTTAACTGATCTACTGGATCATGGAACATTGTCCAGCTAGAAATCTGAGCACGAAACTTCACAAACCACTTTTGACACATCCAGTTAATCACAGTACCTTCTCCATACACTGCACAAATCTTTTTTTGCTTCTCAGTTGTGTTTTTACCTTTCTTGAAATAATATATAAAGCATGATATGCTGAAAATGTTGCTTTTTTTCTTCCATCTTTATTATTAACATGGCTACACAAAAATTTACCAGTTTTGTAAGTTATTTTTTAAATCCACACTGATATGACAGCTGTCTTAATACAGTCTAAAAAAATTGTTTTTAATGAAGTTAAAGACAACTGAGCACTACTAGAGCCATCTTACATAAAAAACGAATGTTTTGGCCAACCCGATATTTATATGGAGTTATGTCCATATATTAACATGCCTTAGACACAATAGCCATTTTCTGAAGATTTCCTGACTGAAGATGGAAATGAAATACAATTAAGAACACTTCATACATGCCCTTAGTTTTGATTGAGTTGCTTATTTCAATGGGCCTTTAGTACAGAAGTGTTAATACATTTGTCTTGTGTTCTTTCCTAGGGGAAGAAAATGTAATTGCTGTTCCTTTGGGAAGTCGAAGTGTGAGAATTACAGTGAAAGGACCTGCACATCTCTGTAAGCAAGGTTTAATCTTAACATTTTTCTTCTTTTCTGAAAGCTTATTTAGTAAAGAAAACGTATGTATGTATATATATATATATACACACTTCTTTGTATTAATGAATAGGTCAACATCTTAATGGTTTTGCTTATCACCTTGAAATAGTCTAGGTCTTCCCAGGTGGACCAGTGGCAAAGAATCCGCCTGCCAATGCAGGAGCCTCAGGAGACGTGAATTTGATCCTTGGGTCAGGAATATCCCCTGGAGAAGGGAATGGCAATCCACTCCAGTATTCTTGCCAGAGAAATCCCATGGACAGAGGAGCCTGGTGGGCTACAGTCCATGGGGTCGCAAAAGAGTCAGACACAACCGAGCACGCCCACTGAAATAGTCTATATCTCTAGGGAATGATCTGTGACCCTGATTTTTTTGGTTCTCATATCCTAGTGGGAAGTATACCAGTTTGGGATTAATCCTCTCACAGGAGAAGAAATCAAGTTATATGTGAAATGAACTATTTTTTATGTGGAGAGTAAACTTAGATTCAAGAGTCTTCTGGAGATCTCAACAGTTTGGAATGAAAAATGGCAAAGCAAAATTTAAAACACAGAGCTGCATCAGTGAATAAAGCTGACAAGTACAAGCTCTGTTGACAGCACATCATAGCCTAGATCTAGGGGGCACTGAAAGTAAACACTGGTTTTCCAGAATCCTAAGAGTTTGAAACAATAAAGGGTTGGTATTGTATGTTTCTTTGTTCAAAGTCACATGGCATCTCCTCTGTCTTAGCTTTTCTGGTCTCTCGGTGGTGGTTTAGTTGATAAGTTGTGTCCAACTCTTGCGACCCCATGGACTGTAGCCCACCAGGCTCCTCTGTCCATGGGATTCTCCGGGAAGGAATACTGGAGTGGGTTGCCATTTCCTTCTCCAGGGGATTTTCCCAACCTAGGAATCAAACCTGTGTCTCCTGCATTGCAGGCAGATGATTTACCAACTGAGCTATGAGGGAAGCCCTTTTTGGTCTCTTAAGACCCAAAGAAACTGGTAATACCAAAGTTTGTGTATTTCTCTCCCAGGGTTTCCTGTGGTCATGCGAAGCACTTTCTTAGTCTTTTTCTGGGGAAGTTGAGTCTCTGCCAAGACTGGGTCCCTGGCCTTGAAGAAGCTCACTGTGTTCAGCTCTATCTTTCTGTAAAAAGTACAAAACACTAAGTAGTTATAAATATAGCTATTTTAAAACTACACAAATCAAGGTCCACTGGATTAAAATGCTGCATATTTTGCCTTTTTGTTTCTCCTGAGCCACCATCTTAGATTTTCAAGTTGTATGAATTTCTCAGCGTTGTGCATTTTCTGTAGCTTTCAAGTGTGTATGTGCATGTGTGTGTGTGTGTTTATATATTTTAGATTCAGTACTGATATTCTAAACAGTAATGTCATTTGAGGAATGTTTATGTCAAAATGTGTTTGTCACCAAGGATATAGATTAAAAATCTTAAAAAAAAAATTTCATAGTACATTAGGGCCTAAATTAGGGAAGGAAGAAAATATGTTTAGGACAGTGAGAGTGAGCCATTATTGGAAAGTCTTTTTTTTTAACCCTACTTTATTGTATGAATTATGACTAAAAGAGTGTGACTGGTTTAAAATATTAAAATGTTTACAACCATATAATGGTCAGTTCACTCAAGGCCTTCTCTAGAATAATGCATCAAAACATTTTTTAAGGCTTCTTCTTAAAATGGCTTAAAGCCCACCAGAGCTCTTTCTTTTTAAAAATTTATTTATTTGGCTGTGCCAGGTCTTAGTTGTGGCACGTAGGATCTTTAGTTGTGGCATGTGAGATCTAGTTCCCTGACCAGGGATGGAACCCGGGCCTCTGCACTGGGAGCACAGAGTCTTAGCCACTGGGCCACCAGGGGAGTCCTAGCCCACCACTCGATGAGAATAAATCTTCATCCTTGTAAATGCCAACTTGATGTTTGAAAACAGGTGAAAATCATTTAGATCTGTGACTGATTTGAATGATCACATTGTAAAATAACATTTTGGTTCAAAACTATGAAGTACTGAATATTCAGTTCAGTTCACTCACTCAGTCGTGTCCGACTCTTTGTGACCCCATGAATAGCAGCACTCCAGGCCTCCCTGTCCATCACCAACTCCCGAAGTCCACTCAAACTCATGTCCATCGAGTCGGTGATGCCATCCAGCCATCTCATCCTCTGTCATCCCCTTTTCCTCCTGCCCCCAATCCCTCCCAGCGTCAGAGTCTTTTCCAATGAGTCAACTCTTCGCATGAGGTGGCCAGAGTACTGGAGTTTCAGCTTTAGCATCAGTCCTTCCAAAGAACACCCAGGACTGATCTCCTTTAGGATGGACTGGTTGGGTCTCCTTGTAGTCCAAGGGACTCTCAAGAGTCTTCTCCAACACCACAGTTCAAAAGCATCAATTCTTCGGCACTCAGCTTTCTTCACAGTCCAACTTTCATATCCATACATGACCACTGGAAAAACCATAGCCTTGACTAGATGGACCTTTGTTGGCAAGGTAATGTCTCTGCTTTTGAATATGCTATCTAGGTTGGTCATAACTTTCCTTCCAAGGAATAAATGTCTTTTAATTTCATGGCTGCAATCACCATCGACAGTGATTTTGGACCCCCCCCAAGAGAAAGTCTGACATTGTTTCCACTGTTTCCCCATCTATTTGCCATGAAGTGATGGGACCAGATGCCATGATCTTAGTTTTCTGAATGTTGAGCTTTAAGCCAACTTTTTCACTCTCCTCTTTCATTTTTATCAAGAGGCTTTTTAGTTCCTCTTCACTTTCTGCCATATGGGTGGTGTCATCTGCATATCTGAGGTTATTGATATTTCTCCTGGCAATCTTGATTCCAGCTTGTGCTTCTTCCAGCCAAGCGTTTCTCATGATGTACTCTGCATAGAAGTTAAATAAGCAGGGTGACAATATACAGCCTTGACGTACTCCTTTTCCTAGTTGGAACCAGTCTGTTGTTCCATGTCCAGTTCTAACTTGCTTCCTGACCTGCATATAGGTTTCTCAAGAGGCAGGACAGATGGTCTGGTATTCCCATCTCTTTCAGAATTTTCCACAGTTTATTGTGATCCACACAGTCAAAGGCTTTGGCATAGTCAATAAAGCAGAAAAAGATGTTTTTCTGGAACTCTCTTGCTTTTTTGATGATCCAGCGGATGTTGGCAATTTGTTCTGCCTTTCCTGAAACCAGCTTGAACATCTGGAAGTTCACGGTTTGCATATTGCTGAAGCCTAGCTTGGATATTCATAGCAGTATAATTCATAATAGCCAAGATGTGAAAACAGCTCAAATGTCCATTAACAGATGAATGGGTAAATAAAATGTGGCATATGTAGAATATTATTTGACTGTAACAAAGAATGAAGTCCCTGACATGTGCTACAATAGATGTCTCTGTGCTCAGTCATGTCCGCATCTTTGTGACCCTGTGGACTGTAGCCTGCCAGGCTCCTCTGTGCATGGGATTCTCCAGGCAAGAATACTGGAGTGGGCTACCATTTCCTACTTACTCCAGGGGATCTTCCCTACTTAAAAATGGAACCCAAGTCTCATATCTCCTACATTGGCAGGGATTTTCTTTATGACTAGCGCCACGGAAAGCCTGCTAACAATAGATAAGATCTTTGAAAACATTGTGCTAAGTGAAAGAAATGAGTCACAAAAAGGTCACATGTTATTAATATATGATTGTCTTTATATAAAGTGTCCAGTGTAAGCAAATCTAAGGAGACAGAAAGCTGGTTAGCACTTGCGTAAAGCAAGGGTGAGTTGGGTTGGTGGCAGGTCTGGGGACTGTTAATGGATATGGGGTTTCTTTGGAGGAGTGGTGACAAAAATGTTCTAAACTTAGATTGTGGTGATGGTTTCACAATTCTGTGAATATGCTGAAACCACAAAACTATATTTTAAATGAGTGAATTTTATGGCATGTGAATTTTACAACATATCAAAAAGATATTTTAGAAAATAAAAATATGCAATGACTGGGCCTGATTTTTTCATGATACTAAAGACAGTTATTTAAAATTCGTCTCTAAAGAGAGCTTAAGAAGCTCAAAAAGCAGAATAAGTAGGCAGTAAACAGGTTTAGTAAAGATGAATACTTTGAGGTAAAATACTCATTTACATACATACCTGTTCTGTCATATTAAATATAACTTTAATACTCAAGACTGGCACTGTCCCAAGAACAGAGCTCAAAAATATTCCCATTTCTCCAAAAGTGATAAGATCTCTTGCTTGGAGTATTTTTCCATCTGAACATTCTCAAAACTGGCTCAGAAGTGTTTCTGAAAATTGCTTTTCTCTGCCAGTGAAGAGAATGAACTGGCTTCATTTACAAAGGAATTAGTTAGCATTTCTTAACATCTTAATATAGATGTGGCTTTATTTTCTTGATTTGTATAAGAGTTTTCTTAATTTTATTCCAAAGATATAGTCCTGAAATTAAGCTGACTTTGCAGTAATAAATCATGCTTTTTAAGATCTGTATTAAGTGCCACCCTCAAAAAGGCACATCATTAAAAACTGAGGATACTCAGTAACATAATGTTAGTCTCTTTGCTGTGGAATTTAATTATATAATACCCATCTTGCATATTGCCTCAAGGTGATTAGAGCCTGAATTTCCAGTCCTTTTGCAAGCATGGCCTCAGTATTATATCAAGCACACAGCTCCAAATTTCCCTAAAATTTCAAAAATGGAATTAATAAGAGGGTTATTGCAAAAGGGATTTTATTGAAGCAAAACTTCAACATGAAATATGTTGACTGGCAATAAACTGGAGAAGGCAAGATATGCCATAAACTGAAAACTTCCATTATTGATTGTAAGAATTGTTTTTTCTTTGTCATCTAAATGCTGGCTGATGACCATATACAGTAAGTTCCTTACATACAAACGAGGTCCATCCTAAGAGTGTTTTGTAAGTCCAACAAAGTTACCCTAGGTACCCAGCTAACACAATTCACTACATTGTACCAGCTACATCACTGCTATTTTATGCTTTCTTCTGGACATCCTGGGCTTGAAATAAAGATGCTGTACTACTCTGCTTGCACACAGCATGATCACTGGTAGAGGATGCACACATGTGACAATGTACACCAGACATGTGAACTAACTTACTGATTGGACATGCGAGCACACATTCTGATCTCTGAAAGTTTGCAACTTGAAGGTTTATATTTAGGGGACTCACTGTATAGAGATGTATAAATATAAGCATGAGCATAATGACTCATCAAAGGAAATGGATGCTGAGTAAAGTGTGCATACGCTATAAAATACAACTTGAAGCATAAGTTTGATGTATTTATAACCAAGGAAGCCATGCTAAATGCTCATTACATACTTACCTAACAATACTTTGTGGCCTTCTTAAAATTTGAGACCTCTTGGGATAATTAGCATGACCCTGCCTCTTTTGAAAGAAGCCTGGACTGATACTTCTCAGGGCAGGCCTTTCAGCTAGAAGTAGTTAGGAGCAGTCATCATCTTTCTAGTTATTTCTTTTAAAAATAACTAATATGGATCAAAATAGGTAAAGGGACTATTGTAGACTTGAGTTGTGAAGATTTGGGGATAAAAGAGCGTCTTGGTTTCTATCCTCTTTTTTTTCTCCTGGTATGTAATTTTATTTATTCTTCCGACAACACTAACTTCATTCTTCAGAGTAAGCAGCAGAAGATAAGGGGATTTCCAATATATTTCTTTGTTAAGCCAGCTAACAAATGCCAAAGCTTGTTTGTATCTTTCTTTAAGATTTCATGTAAGTGATATCATAGGATATTTCTCTTTCATCTATTTGACTATGCGTTAGCATCTCTTCCTTGACTCTTCTCTGCAACCCCAGTCATTTAAGCCTGAAGAGGAGAAAAAAGGAAGCAGCAGCAGCAGGAAAAGAGGCTGTTATCCTCTGCCTTTTGCAGTGTGGGAGCATTTATACATTTCCTGGGGTCTTTACCCAGCACTAGCTGTCCTACTATAGGAACACAGAGGGTCCTTGAGAGTTCTGAGGATTGAAGGGCTATGAGTACAGTTCTCATGAGCTGTGGATTGCACATCACAGTGTAAGCCTGCAGCATATTCACCGGGTGTTGGACCTTAATTTGAAAAAAATAGCACTGGCTAACAAACCCATGAAAAGATGCTCAACATCACTCATTACCAGACAAAAGCAAATCAAAACCACAATGAGGTACCATTTCACGCCAGTCAGAATGGCTGCGATCCCAAAGTCTACAAGCAATAAATGCTGGAGAGGGTGTGGAGAAAAGGGAACCCTCTTACACTGTTGGTGGGAATGCAAACTAGTACAGCCACTATGGAGAACAGTGTGGAGATTCCTTGAAAAACTGGAAATAGAACTGCCATACGACCCAGCAATCCCACTACTGGGCATACACACCAAGGAAACCAGAATTGAAAGAGACACGTGTACCCCAGTGTTCATCGCAGCACTGTTTATAATAGCCAGGACATGGAAGCAACCTAGATGTCCACTGGCAGACGAATGGATAAGAAAGCTGTGGTACATATACACAATGGAGTGTTACTCAGCCATTAAAAAGAATAAATTTGAGTCAGTTCTAATGAGGTGGATGAAACTGGAGCTTATTATACAGAGTGAAGTAAGCCAGAAAGAAAAGCACCAATACAGTATACTAACACATGTATATGAAATTTAGAAAGATGGTAATGATAACCCTGTATGCGAGACAGCAAAAGAGACACAGATGTATAGAACAGTCTTTTGGACTCTGTGGGAGAGGGAGAGGGTGGGATGATTTGGGAGAATGGCATTGAAACATGTGTAATATCATATATGAAATGAATCGCCAGTCCAGGTTTGATGCATGATACAGGATGTTTGAGGCTGGTGCACTGGGATGACCCAGAGGGATGGTACAGGGAGGGAGGTGGGAAGGAGGTTCAGGATGGGGAACACGTGTACACCTGTGGCAGATTCATGTTAATGTATGGCAAAACCAATACAATATTGTAAAGTAATTAACCTCCAATTAAAATAAATAAATTTATATCTGAAAAAAAGAGAAAGAAAAAATAGCATTGAAACCTGTACGGTACCGTATGTAGGATGGATGACAAATGTGGGTTTGATACATGAAGCAGGGCACCCAGGGCACTCTGGGACAGCCTGGAGGGATAGGGTGGGGAGAAGGTGGGGGGGGGGTGATTCAGGATGGGGGAGACATATTTATGGCTGATTCATGTTGCTATGTGGCAAAAACCATCACAATATTGTAATTATCCTCCAATTTAAATAAATAAATAATTTTAAAATAACAACTTAAAAAACATATCCATAAATCAACACATTGTCTGAATTGTTGATTTTCAAAAACCCCTTTTCTGCCAATTACTTTTAAGAGGGATAGGCACTAAGGAGAAGCAAGTTTATGCCCCATAAAAATGATGACTCCTGAAGAACAACACTGGCCTCTGCTTCACTGTGAATTCATCACAGTGGCCTTGTTAATCTGAAGTGTCAGCAGTGCTGGGATCCACAAACCATCAAAAGGTGGCTTCATCAGAGTGCTTCTCTTAGCTTTATTGACCACCCATTTCTGAACCAAGTCGTGCAGTTGAGGTCCGGGTACCTGCTTTTGACCTCCTGTGTATGCAGCCAAGGTTTGTGACCCAGAGAGTGGGAAACCTTTTGAAAGAATTGGAATAAAGATATTTTATGAGAAGTGGAGGAGAGGAGTAGTTTGGGTAATTCATATGCACTTGAAAACTGGTTTTCTACCTTGTATTCTCACATCTTCATCACTAAAGATCTTGGACAACATTGAAGTTAATAGAATGGACTCAGAATCAAAAACCAAAACCTCAGGGACTTCCCTGTTGGTCTGGTGGTTAAGACTCAGCATTACCAATGCAGGGACCATGGGTTCAGTCCCTGGTTGGGGAACTCAGGTCCCATATGCTGTATGGCATGGCCTAAAAATAAATGAAAACAAAAGAACAACAAAATGTCATGAAAAAAAAATTAAAATTAAAGGAGCCAGAAAATGCAGTAGATACTTGCATGCATGTGTGCTAAGTCACTTCAGTTGTGTCCAACTCTGTGACTCTATGCTCCTCTGTCCATCAGGTTCTCCAGACAGGAATACTGGAGTGGGTTGCCATGCTCTCCTCTAGGGGATCATCCCGACCCAAGGATCAGATCGAACCTAAGTCACTTTTATCTCCTGCATTGGCAGGCGGGTTCTTTACCACTAGCACCACGTGGGAAGCCCAAGTAGATAATTAAATAAACACTAAAAACAATGAAAACCAAATGAACAGATGGGTCAAAAGATAGGTGTCATGTTGGTCTTCCCTTCCCCCAGATCGCCTTTCCAGATTCTGACCTCCCCCCGGCACCGCCCCCCCTGCCGCCACCCCCACCACCACCACCACCGCCGCAGCCATAACTCTGCAACCAGATGGAGCTTGGCAAGCTATGATGCAGAAGGTCAGCTCAGTGGTAAAACGATCACTGCCCCAACACAGCCGCCGAATCCATCGGACACTACTTGAATTTAATCAAGTCACTTCAGGCTCAATCTCCATCTAGAAACTTGGTGTTTTGTATGCCTTCTTCTTTGCAGTGATGAATTTTGCCCCACTTTATTTCATGTTTTGATATTACCTGAATGCTCATGATTTTTTCCTCCTTTAATTTCAAGGTCTAATTCATCCAGTGTAGGGCTCTCTTACCATCTCTAGTTTCCCATCTCATTTTTACTGACAACTCGCTTTATAGCATTCAGTTTTATATCTTCACTGGAACTAGGAAATGAATTTAATCTCACACTTTCCAAAAATCTACTGCAGTCATGGAGATCAGGGCCAAAGTGGTTGGGGTTTTGTGTGTCTGAGAGTAGCCAGAATTATTCTTTGACCACTAATGACTCCTGCAGATCAAGGAGCCTGTGTCCAGTCTTTGAATTTTCCCAGAAAAGTTCCCAGCCTGCCTGTCAGGGATAATCAGGGATGTCTCCTAATGCCTGTTAAATAGTCTGTCCAGGGCACTTGAATTCCTGCAGTTGCTCCAGTGGCAGAGAGAAATCGGCAAAAAAAAAAAAAAAAAAAAAACCTGCCAAAGCACAGCAGCATGTGGGTTGCAGCCTCTTAAAACCAGATCATTTTGTTGCTTTTTATTAGATTGAATGGAGTTGTAGTTCTGTTGTGTCCTTTGTTCGAGATGGTTAAAGAACCAGTGAGTCAAGTGTAGATTTCAGAGAAGAGGACCTGGGAGATTGTCTGCTCTGACTCCTCGTTTTAGAAATAGGCCATAAAAAGCCAAGGCAGTGAGTTAGGAGTAGAGCTGGAGCCAGAAATGCAGGTGAATCAGCTCCACTACGTATGGGAACATTTATAAAATGAAAGGAAAAAAAAAAAAGGAAACGGAAAGAAAGAAATTATTTAAATAAAGGAGGAGTGTTATTTTGGTTAAACCATCAGCAGTGTTCTTTTAGAGATCGGAAAGAACTAGTGTTCCTTTAAAACACAATGTGAGGGACGTCCTTGTTGATCCAGGGGTTGAGATTCTGTGTTTCCAGTGCAGAGAGCATGGGTTCCGTCCCTGGCCGTGGAACTAAGATCTTGCATGCCTTGTGACAGGGGAAAAAAATAAATAAATCTTGAAAAAAAGCCACTGTGACTGAAGAGGTGACACATGAGAGAGATCTTTGTGTTGATATTACAGTTCTGTGTTTTGGTTGTGGTGATGTGTGACGAAATAGCACAGGACTATAGGCACACATTGTACTGATGTCTGTTTCCTAGTTTGTATATTGTATTATCGTTGGATAAGATGTAACCATTCCATTGGGTAAAACTGAATGAAAGGTATACAGGACCTCTTCACTACTTTTGCAACTTCCTGTGAATCTATAATTATTTCAAAATAAAAAAATAATCTCAAAGCAAATTCAAATTTTATTGTAGTTTAGTAAATTCTAGGTGTATGATCTGAAGGGGTGAGAAAATTAGTAACATACCTTTAAGTAATAACTACATCATGAAAAAATATACAGAAAAGTTTTCTTCTTGCTCTTATGACTCCAAACGGTTGAGTAGACCTTACTGGAGCTAGCAATCTTGTTTGCTCCTCTTTATAGACAGCTAAAAAGATCTCCTGGAGGAGGGCATGGCAACCCTCTTCAGTATTCTTGCCTAGAGAATCCCATGGACACAGTCCATAGAGCTGCACAGAGTCAGACACTACTGAAGCAACTTAGCACGCACACACAAAAAGCTTATATATTTATTTCCCTAATTTGAATCAGTGTTTGTAAACTGAGTGGATGTACTGATGTTGTATTGATATCAGATGCAATTACATGTACTAAAATATCTTTTGAAATGAAATGCTTTTAAGATACTTTCATTAAAACTTTATTTTTAAATTTTAGTTATTGAATCAAAAACACTTCAAGGAAGCAAAGGAGAGCACAGCTTTAGCAGCCCTGGAGTTTTTGTTGTAGAAAACACAACAGTGGAATTTCAGAAGGGCTCAGAGAGGCAGACCTTTAAGATTCCAGGACCTCTGATGGCTGATTTCATCTTCAAGGTAGGATGAGTCTCTTCATAAAATGTCATGCATCAGGGGCCCAGCATGTCTTGAATTTGGAAAAGAACAAGTTGGTTTGGTCGGCAGCCAGTGACTGTTATCATACAGGGCATGTGTCATTACTATTTCCACCTTGACAGTCAGTTCTTAAAACTCATTCAGCTCTCTCAAGGTTCTGTTCCTCAACCGCAATAGTTAAGAAACAAACTTCATTCTTATAGGGGAATGATTGTTTTGAATTTGTAGTCTCTGGTTGCTGTGTTCAGTTTTAAACCTCTCGATGGAGTTCAGGGAGAATGGTCCGTGGTTAAATGCTCCATGTCTTAAACCACAACTCTTCTGTTGCTCTCCTTGCAAAGCAGAGCAGAGAAGACAGAGGCCCCTCCCTTGCCTTCCTTTCCTGTTTCCTCAGTAACGTCTCATCATGAGCACTTGTCTGGACACCTGTCACAAGGTCCCCTCATAAGAACTCTTCTTTCCTGTGACCAGGGCTCTGTGTCCCCTCTCTTGGGTAAATCAGGAGCATCTTCTTTCACTCAGAGGACATGAAATGCAGTGGCCAATGTTTTTCCAAGGTGACACAACCTGAAATTCTTCTGATACAACTGAAAATACCTAAGACAAGCAGAAAGAGGTGTTTCAGTGGATGGTTTTGTCCTATCTATCCCTTTTGGGAAACTTATTCAAAATGGAAAGGGAAGAAAGACAAGAGCTCCAATTGCCAGGAATATATTTACCTGTGAGAAGACCCAGTGCCTTCTAAAGAACTGTTCTATGTTAACTTGTCAAAGTTTCATCAAAGCATTGGTTGTGCCAGCAGAGAAAGACATTTGGAGTTAGAGGAGAGTTGCAAACTGCTGTCCTGTTTGCCAAGTCAGCCTCCAGAGTGACCAGCCAAGTGTCAGCCTGGGTGGATTTGTTGTTTTGAAACTTTGGGTTTTAAATTGTCAACCTTTAAAAAAATCAAGAGATTATTTTAACATTAAAATACCAGTGTTCTTTTTTTTCCCTGCTTCACTTTAAAAATGGGAAGGTCTGACCACCAGCTTGCGTTCTGCCATGGTGATAGTTGGCTGCAGCTGTGCAACAGCTGCTTTCTCCACAGGGCACACGTCCTCACTTGCCATGGTGCACACTGGGCCCTCCTGTGATCCTGACATTGAAGGTATAGACATTTGTAGACGTTTAAGTTGCCATTCCTGGACTTCACTTGCCGTTCCTAGACATTGAAGTGACTTTTGTGTCAGACCCTTGAAGCATCAACCCAACGTTGTTCCTTGACAGCAGTATTGGGAAAGTCTTCTGGGGAAGCCCTAACTGTCATCTCTCTTTCCTTCTATTCTCTCTAACCCATTGTTGTTCATAAATTCTGGGCTTGGGTTGCTTCTCTTAAGGTTTTCCCATTTGATGCTAAAGTAGTAAAACCCACACACACAAACACAAACATACCCTCTTAAAAAATTCTCTTTTCATTCCTACTCAGAAGATCTGTATTCCTCTCAAGTCAACTTAGAGACGTCTGACCGAGTAGGAAACAGAACAGTAATGGGATGAGAAAAATAGCCACAAAGGTTAAAATTTTACGGTATGTTTGGTGAAGGTTTTAACATGGAAAATGTGTTGTTTATTGACCTCATGCATAAACACACATAAAGACATAAACTATTTACTTTGAGTGTGTCTGTACCCATACACATGTACATATATGAATATGTGTATGTCTGTGTGTATATACATTTTTTTAAGATTTGAGAGGATGTATTCCAAACTGAAAACACTGAGAAAATAGTGGCTATTTTAGAGGGTATCAGTGTTTTGGGGGAGTGATCTTAGTTTTACCTATAATATCCTAAAATTTAATTCTTAGAAATACAGTCATATATTATATGTGTAGTTAAAATTGGGCTTCCCCTGGTTGCCTCAGTGGTTAAAAAAAAAATCCACCTGCCAATGCAGGAGACATGGGTTCAATCCCTGGGTTGGGAAGATCCCCTGGAGAGGGAAATGGCAACCCTTTCCAATATTCTTGCCTGGGAAATCCCATGGACAGAGGGGCCTGGAGGGCATGGGATCACAAAAAAAGTCGGACACAACTTAGCAACTGAAAAACAACACTCAAAAATTACTTTACACCTTTATGTCCAAATTCTATATTCACCTCTTAATAGGATGCATTTTAGCATGTTTCCACTGTATGAATTTGTACTCAGTCTTCTATTTTCCTGTCTCTTGAGTTCTAGTTTTCTCAGATTAAATAAACAATTCTGGGTTTTAACTTCAATTTCTGGAAAGCTTTTGATCTCTCTTGACTAGAAAGGTTTTTTAAAAAAAATATATTGTTTATCAAAGAGGGTGTTACATACAACTGTCTGACTCATACGTAAATAAAGCCTCACTTCCATGCCCAAACCATTTTCTTTCATGAATGCAGTATACTTGGTGGGAGAGAATTTGGCAAATCAGAGATGCTGTGATGAAGCAAGAATAATTCTGATGGTTTTCCCTGACTTACAAGCTTGTCCAAATTCTGTGGGTTTCTAGGAAATATCCTTTTCCATGGGTTACTTTTTTTTTGGTCAGAGCACTGTAGTACTACCCAGCCTGTGTTGTTACTAAGATTGGAAACTCGGTTTCCATTCATCTCTCCTTGGCCTATGAGGCAATCAGGTAATGGCTCTCCTTTGAGTGGGAAGTTAAGAATGTGTGTGAGGTCCCTGATGATGGTCAGCCTTGTATTTCACTGTATCTCTTTCCATTCCAGTCAACTAAGAACAACAGCTAATCTTTTAAAAAAAAATATAGGAAGAACTGGCTTCAATCCGAGAGAAAGTGAAGACCAGCTCTACCCCACAGTTCCATTCAGTTCAGATCAGTTGCTCAGTCACGTCTGAATCTTTGCGACCCCATGTGCTGTACGCCAGGCTTCCCTGTTCGTCACTAATTCCCAGAGTCTGCTCAAACTCATGTACATCGAGTCGATGATGCCATCCAACCACCTCAGCTTATGTCATCCCCTTCTCCTGCCTTCAGTCTTTCCCAGCATCAGGATCTTTTCCAATGAGTCAGTTCTTTGCATCAGTGGCCAAAGTATTGGAGTTTCAGCTTCAGCATCAAGTCCTTCCAGTGAATATTCAGGACTGATTTCCTTTAGGATTGACTGGTTTGATCTTGCAGTCCAAGGGACTTTCAAGAGTCTTCTCCAACACCACAGTTCAAAAGCATCAATTCTTCGGCACTCAGCTTTCTTCATGGTCCAGCTCTTACATCCATACATGCATAATGGATAAATCATGGATACATGGACCTTTCTTGGCAAAGTAATGTCTCTGCTTTTTATATGCTGTCTAGGTTGCTTTTCTTCCAAGGAGCAAGCATCTTTTAATTTCATGGCTACAGTTACCATCTGCAGTGATTTTGGAACCCAAGAAAAAGTTTGTCACTGTTTCCACTGTTTCTCCATCTGTTTGCCATGAAGTGCAGAGACATGATCTTAGTTTTTTGAATGTTGAGTTATAAGCCAACTTTTTCACTCTCCTCTTTCACTTTCATCAAGAAACTCTTCAGTTCCTCTTCACTTTCTGCCATAAGGGTGATGTCATCTGCATATGTGAGGTTATTGATATTTCTCCCAGCAATCTTGATTCCAGCTTGTGCTTCATCCAGCCCAGCATTTCGCATGATGTACTTTGCATGTAAGTTGAATAAACAGGGTGACAATATACAGCCTTGATGTACCCCTTTCCCAATTGGGAACCAGTCTGTTGTTCTATGTCTGGTTCTAACTGTTGCTTCTTGACCTGCATGCAGATTTCTCAGGAGGCAGGTAAGGTGGTCTGGTAGTCCCATCTCTTTAAGAGTTTTCCACAGTTTGTTGTGATCCACACAGTCAAAGACTTTGGTGTAGTCAATAAAGCAGATGTTTTCTGGAACTCTGTTGCTTTTTTCCTATGATCCAATGGATGTTGGCAATTTGATCTCTGATTCTTCTGCCTTTTCTAATCCAGCTTGAACATCTGGAAGTTCTTGGTTCATGTACTGGTTCTCCAAGTCTGGCTTAGAGAATTTTGAGCATTACTTTGCTAGCATGTGAGATGAGTACAATTGTGTGGTACTTTGAACATTCTTTGGCATTGCCTTTCTTTGGGATTAGAATGAAAACTGACCTTTTCCAGTCCTGTGGTCACTGCTGAGTTTTCCAAATTTGCTGATATATTGAGTGTAGCACTTTCACTGCATCATCTTTTTGGATTTGAAAGAGCTCAGCTATAATTATATCACCTCCATCAGCTCTACCCCACAGAGTGCTGTTAATAATTTCACTCAGTCCTGGGTGCACTGAAATACAAAGGCACCCTCTGCATACAGTTCCTAGATTAGACCTCATTTCATGGACATCTCCTCTATCTCCAGGAGGTAGTGAAGGACAAGGAAGCCTGTTGCACTGCTTCCATGGGGTCGCAAAGTGTCGGACTCACCTTAGCAACAACAGCAACAACAACATGGACTTTTAATAAATGGAAAGTTGAAAACAACTATATTCTGACGTGATGAGTGAAATATGAAGGCATCTATGGGATGCTGGATTCTTTTGGGGCAATTGTGCTGATTCTGAAATCTGGCAACTCACTGCACCAATGAGATGGAATTTCTTTTTTTATACTTTTTCAGAAGCTGTATTTTCATGATTGGACCTTTCTTGAAAAAGTGCACTTTTTCTTCTTCCCAGTGGATTTCTCACTAAGCATCCTTGTTTTCCTGAATGATCCATTTCTAGTGGATGACTCTTGTCACTCTGTTACTGAGTCACAGTATTTTGCATGTGAGCCCCTGAGAGATTCTTATTTTGCTTCTGCAATATGTGCATGTGGCCCCCATGTAGCAGTAGAGAGTCTGGAGCCTGTGGTTGACGCTGTGTGCTTTATTGGTTGGACCCTGAGGCGCTATCCTTTCAGTAAGAATTTACTGAGTATCTGTAAGTAGATGTTTGTGAATATCTGCTTTCAGTATATGTGTATGAGAATAATCTAGTAAAATAAACGTAAGTGGCTTTGAGAAAGGTATCTATTTCCATGGTTAACTATTTTAATAAAGATTGCTGGTGGCTTTTCCCGTCTTTAAATATGTCCCTCTTCAAGGAAAAAAAAATTTTCCTCATAGTCTGAAATCTTCCTTTTTATGTTAGTTGTCTATCTTCTTTCTTCTATTTGGATATTTTGTATTTCTGTAGAAAAATATTTTCTCATTTCTTCTCTTTTTAATGTCTTTTACTGTGGTAAAATGAAAAATGTTTTTATTTCACCATGTTTCACTGTACAGCTCAGTGGCACTAAGTACATTCATGTTGATTTTCGGCTGGGCAAGCCTGTCTCTGGTTTTGTTCAACCACAGCTCTGGATACTGTGTATGTTTTCTACCTACACAGTCTCTCTTTTCTTTCTGGGGAGCTATGGCAGCTCATCTAATTTACCCAGGGATGAGAGGGTTTGAAACTATCTGTTTTCCTCTCTCTCAAAGAAAAGATTTTAGCCTTGCAGTGTGGTATAGATGGTGGCTAAATCCCCATGTCCACATGTGTTTCAAAACACAGCAGAACAGTTTTCAGAGTCAGGGCATGTGTTCACTTCCTGAACCTACAGTAACAAAGCACAGTAAACTGGGTGGCTTGAACAATAGATGTTTATTGATGTCACAGTTTTGGAGGCTAGAAGTCCAAAATGAAGATGTGGGCAGGACTGTTTCCTTGAAAGGGATATGAAAGAGAATTTGTTCATGCCTCTCTCCTCACTTCTGAAATCTTCAGCTTTTCTACCTTTTCTTTACATCACTTTGCTTCTGTGCATGTCCACATCTGTGCCTAAATGTCTCACTTTATATAAGTGAGACAGGCTGGGACCTGGAACCTTTCACTGCAATGATTGCACCTGGAGACACCTCTCATGTGACAAAATACAAATAAATTATATGGGGCTAAAAATAACTGTGCATGCACGGTTGGGGCAGATTCTGGACAAAAGATCCAAAGAGACCGAAAAGCCCAATTGCCACTTTTGAAGAGCCTGGAGCAAAACTGGGTGTTGGGAACAAAGGCAGAGTACTGAGCATGCCCCCTGCACACGCCACTACCTAAGGGGTGTGCAGACCACCTAAGCCACCCCTGCAGTCTGACCTCCTGGACACACCCCTACCCTCACCCCATTAAGGATTGCGTCTCACTCCCTCAGGGAGCAGGGGAATCTGTTGTTTGTTCTCTCTCCCAGCGCTGCAGAAGGAACTAGCTGCAATAAAGTCTCGCCTAAATTTTTTATCTTACCTCTGATCAATTTCTATTGATCAAGGAGGCCAAGAACCCTGGTCGGTAACATAAGGACACCAGTCACACTGGGTTGGGCCCATCCTAATGACCTCATCTTAGCTTTACTAGACCTGCAAAAACCCTATTTCCAAATAAGATCATTTCTGAGGTTCTGTGAGTTTGAACTTCAACAAAACTTTTTGCGGGGGATAAAGTTCAGTGTCTAACAGAAAATAAAATTTACCTTTCTCATCATTCCTCTCAGTCAGAATTCCATCTCATTTTAAGTGTGTGCCGTGAATCACAGAGGTAGAAACGTTTGCAACTTATTATTTTCTTGAAAAGTGTGCAACTCATCTAATTTTTCAAATTTAACTTTTGAAATGTAATCATAGCCTTCCTTTATCAGTAAAACAAAACAAAACAGCAACAACGAAAAACTCATCTGTACCTATGTCTCTTTCATTCCTAAACGTGTTCTCTGGTTCCTTGTCTAATTTTTGTTTGTTCAAACCATCCAAAGGCTTGTCTCTGAGGTACCTAAGAACTAGATTTTAGTCTTGTTAACTGTCAGAGTTTATAAAGAATTCTATTCATGTAAATTTTAGTTTTTGTTTCTTTTCTCTTTACATGAGTTTTATCTTGGTATTGTATTTTTAATTTCTAGAGTTAAATTCTTAATTCATTTTCAACTGTTGTTCTCCATTAAATTTATTTACGGCTATCAGTCCCCGTACAGAAGTTCTTAATTTTGTTGGGCTATAGGTTGTTAATTTTAAACTTTATATGTAAGCTATTTGTATCCTGGCTAGAAAATCTTTTCTTTATTCTGGATCATAAAAATATTCTTGTTTATTTTTGTCTAGAAACATTACTATTTTACCTTTCACACTGAGAGCTATATACTAGAATTGATACTTGTATATGAAATAGAATCAGTATCTTTTCCCCCATGACTATCCAGTTGAACCAAAATCATTAGGTGGAAAAGACAATCCTTTCCCCATCTATTTTACATTCCAAATTATATATGTGTGGCTTGATTTTTACATTCTCTTCTGACCTATTCATCTATATGCAGCAATACCATTGTGACTTAATTACTGTAACAGTAGAACAAGTCAATATCTGCCAGTGTAATTTCTTAAGCTTTGTTCTTGAATACTATCTTTGATATTCTTACCTCCTTCCCTTTCCGTGTCAACTTTGAAATATGCTTCTAAACTTTTATTCTGCTGATTTTGATTTGAATTGCTTTCAAATCTGTTGGTCAATTTTGAGAAAATTCACCTTCCAATATCGTCTTCCAGTCCATAAATATGATATAGTCATCCCTTTATTTAGTTATTTTGAAATTCTTCTCAATAATGGTTATAATTTTCAGTGTTGTATATGTTTTGCATATCTTTTATTAATTTCCAAATATTTGATTATTATTTTGATACTGTTGTAAATGTTTTAAGTTTTTTTCTACTTGTTTTCTGCTGGAGAATGAAAATCTAATTGGTTTCTATATATTGACATTATATTCTCACTGCATTCACATGTTAATACTAATAGTTTGTTAATTCTTTTGGATTATGTACATACACAATTATGACACTCACAAATAATGAGTTTGGTTTCTTCTTTTCCAGTTGTTGTATACTTTAAAGAAATTTTCTTGCATTGTTGTTATTGTTAACTCACTAAGTCATGTCCTACTCTTTGAGACCCCATGACTATATGCAGCATGCCAGGCTTCCCTGTCTTTCCCTATTTCCTGGAGTTTGCTGAGATTCATGTCCACTGAGTCAGTGATGCTATCTAACCACCTTATCCTCTGCCACCCTCTTTTCCTCCTGCCCTCAGTTTTTCCCATCATCAGGTTCTTTTCCAATGAGTTGGCTCTTCACATCAGGTGGCAAGTATTGGAGCTTTCTTGCATTACTTAGGACATTTAGTACAATGTTCAATAGAAGTAGTGATTATGTTTTTTTCTTTCTTTCTTTTTAATATAGTGAACTACATTGATTTGGGGATGTTAAACTGATCTTACCTTCCTATAATAAACTATAAAATACATTGAAAAATACTTCCTCTATTCTGTAACAGTTTGTGTGAGTTTGTTGTTATCTAATTAGTCAGATGTTTGATTTCCTTATGTGTCAGTTTTGTTTCAAGGAACTTGTCTTTTTCAACTAGCTTTTTGAAAGTTATTGACATAGTTTTTTTTTTATAGTATTGTCTTATTTCTTCCATTATGTAGAGAATCTGTGGTGAGTCTCATTCCTAACATTGATTATTTGTCCCTACTCTTTTTTTTTTTAATCATTCATGTTGGAGTGCTTTCAGTTTTATTAAACTTTTCAGAGAAACACTGTTTGGCTTTATAAGCCACTAATATGTAATTTAATTCTCATATCATTAATGTCTGCCTTTGTCTTTATTATTACCATCTCTGTACTTTCTCCGGATCCAATATGCTTTTCTTTTTCTAACTTTTTGAAATGGATGGTTAGATCAGTGATTTTTCATCCAATTTTTCCGTAACATACAAGTTTAACTCTATAAATTTCCCTCAAAGCATGCCTTAAATTTCATTCCACAAAGCTTAATATGAAATCTTTTCCTTCATCATTCAGTTAAATTGTATTATAATTTTCATAGTGATATATTATTTGACTTGTATATTTACAAGTGTAGTGTCCAAGTATGTCAGAATTTTCAAGAAATCACATCATTTTATACCTTAGTTCTACTGTAGTCAGAGAACATTATATCATTTCAATGTTTTGAAATTTGTGAAAATAATTTGTGGCAAATTTTGGAAGAGTATGATATGTAGTCTTCTGTTGTTGGGCACAGCATTCTACATATATCAATTCAGTATAGTTCAGTCGCTCAGTCATGTCCGACTCTTTGCAACCCCATGAATCGCAGCACGCCAGGCCTCCCTGTCCATCACCAACTCCTGGAGTTCACTCAGACTCACGTCCATCAAGTCAGTGATGCCATCCAGCCATCTCATCCTCTGTTATCCCCTTCTCCTCATGCCCCCAATCCCTCCCAGCATCAGAGTCTTTTCCAATGAGTCAACTCTTCGTATGAGGTGGCCAAAGTACTGGAGCTTCAGCTTTAGCATCATTCCTTCCAAAGAAATCCTAGGGTTGATCTCCTTCAGAATGGACTGGTTGGATCTCCTTGTAGTCCAAGGGACTCTCAAGAGTCTTCTCCAACACCACAGTTCAAAAGCACAGTTCTTCGGTGCTCAGCCTTCTTCACAGTCCAACTCTCACATCCATACATGACCACAGGAAAAACCATAGCCTTGACTAGACGGACCTTAGTCAGCAAAGTAATGTCTCTGCTTTTGAATATGCTATCTAGGTTGGTCATAACTTTTCTTCCAAGGAGTAAGCATCTTTTAATAGATATATCAATTAGGTCATATTTATTAATGGTTTTATTCAAAATTATAACCTTACTGAGTTTTATCTCCTTATTCTGTTACCACAAGAGACCTGATAAAACTACCACTATGACTGTGGAGGTGTCTGTATTTTTTCTATTCTTGTCAACTTGTGAATTACATATTTTGAAGCTTGGTGGTTAGGTATACTAACTTTTAGAATCATTAGCTCTTGTAGTGACTTGACCTCTTTGTCATTGTGAAACTCTTTCTTGAAGATACCTCTCCACTGTCTTCTGGCTTCCATTTATTCTGTTGAGACATCAGTTGTCAGACTTATTTTTGTCCCTTAGAAGGTAGTGTATCTTATTTGTCTGTTTTCAACCATTTTCTCTTGGTTTTTCATCAATTTGACTATTGATGGAATTAGTAACTTTCTTCTGCTTGAGCTTCATGGTGCTTTGTGAATCTAAAAAACTCTTAACTTCTTAGACTCCTTAGAAGTCTTTTCTGACTCTGTAACCTCATCCCATCCCTGTAATTCTGCCTTCTTCCACACACATCTCCAGTCTGGAATTTTCATTTGATGATTTTACAACTTTTTGCCGTTTTATAAGTAAGTACATCACACTTTTCTTTTTCAGTCAATTCTTATTTATATTTAGTAGTAAGCTTTACTGATCATTTCATCATTACTGTTTCCTGCGTCTCATTGCTTTCTTGTGCATTTGTGTTAGTTGTTTTCCAGTATACCCTTAAGTAGTTTCTTTTTCTAGTCTTTGAGGGGTCAAGTTTCTGTCATTTTGTTTCTGAGGAAAACTTTATTTCACTGATTACTGATTTTTAATTTGATCTTAGATTGTTTATAAGTTGACAACTGATCATTGCTTGGTAGTGAATAATTTGGTTGTAGAATTCTAGATTAAAAACTATTGTCCCTCATCGTCTTAAAGGTGTTTGTTTTCTTGTATCCGTTATTGCCTATGAGAAATCTGATGCCATTCTGATTCTCACTCCTTTGTAGGGAATCATCTTTTTTCTGATAACTTTTAGAATTTCTCTTTGTCTTTGTTGTTCCATTTTTTAATGATGCCTGCTCAGAACTTTATGAATATTTTTAGACTGAGTACTTCTGTCTTTCCCACATTGCACAGCTCATGGGCTCTTAGTTCCCTGACCTGGGATCAAACCTGCACCCCTCACAGTGGAAGCACAGAGTCTTAACCACTAGACCATCAGGGAAGTCCCTCTCTTCTTTCTCTTTAACTCCATGTAATAGTGGCATTTCTGGTTCTGTTCCCCACAAGCTTAATCTTTGTTTTCCCTCTATTTTTCTCTTTGTGTTGCATTCCGGGACTTTTCCTCAATTCACTCATTTGTTCAATCAGTAGAGAAGAAAAGAAAGATGGGAGGGGACTAGCTGAAATAAAATAAGCTGAAAGTAAACTTATCTTTGTCTGTAACTGCCTTCTCATGCTCAGCAACGCACCTTCTCTTTGTTAACTAGATGCAGCAAGGCTCATAGGCAAACACTGTGGATTTGTGTACGTTTCGAGTTTCTGTAATTGTGCTTTCAGAAGGCTCTGCTAAAAGATGCTTAGAGATGTTGTTATTAAAAACGTAAGATTCCTAATTATGTGCCATGTTGTAAGCAAACCCAGATTACATCTCAGTTCCTGTTCTCATAGAAATTAAAATCATATGTATCAGGAAGAAAAAATGTTAAACAGACTAAAAACTCTAAAAAAAATTGGTACAGATGAACTTATTTGCAAAGAAGGAATACATGAACGTAGAGAACAAACTTAAGCAGGGAAGAGGAGGTGGGATGAATTGGAAGACTGGGATTGACATATATACACTACTATGTATAAAATAGATAACTAATAGGAACTTACTGTATAGCACAGGGAACTCTACTCAATGCTCTGTGATGACCTAAATGGGAAAGAAATCCAAAACAGCGGATATATGTATACAAATGGCTGATTCACTTTGCTATACAACAGAAACTAACAGCATTGTAAAGCAACTATATGCCAATAAATTTTTTTTTTTTAAGTCTGCCTACATTTTTGTGAACTCATTCACAAGCATGGAATTACCTGGGAAAATGACTCCAGGGAGAATGGTTGAAGATCTTCTGAAATCCTGTTTATGACAAATTTAATTGAAATGCTATCACATCTTAACATTCTGGGAATCTTTGTGTATAAGAATGTGTTGTGATAGACACATTTATCTACCTAGGTGACTTGTATTCACCTCATGTTGAAAGATGTGGAAGGCGCTGTTTCATTGCATGCAGATATGTTATCACAGTTCTCTCTGTCTAGACCAGGTACACTGTGGCTAAGGACAGTGTGGTCCAGTTCTTCTTCTACCAGCCGATCAGCCATCAGTGGAGACAAACTGACTTCTTTCCCTGCACTGTGACATGTGGAGGAGGTGAGGCACAGGCTTTGTTCCTAAATATTTAGAGCTCAGAGTTAAAAATAACATGTTTGTGTTTTTGAAGCTGACTTTTAAGTTAGTGTGCTAATTAGAGACATGTAACCACGCAGCATCTTACTCCATGGCCTGGGACCCAGTGGGGTTAATGAACATGCATCTGCCTTATTCTTGAAAACAGGTGAAAACTGGATTTAGAGAACACCCTTTCCTTTGAGCAAAGAACTGGAAACATGTTTGCATGTCTCTCATGGACCCCAAAATAAGAGCAAAGAGATAGGGAGGCTTTCAAATTTTATGTCTTTTAAAATTCTAATCCTAAAGAATTCTTTTTGATTCTAATTATCTATGAGAAAAACAGCAAATATCTCTTTAGTTTTAATTTATTTTCTAGCTTTCACACACAGTTAAATATGTGTTTTCATTTGGACACCGAAGTTAAAAGAGATGCCTTCCATTCTGGAAGGGACATGTACAATGGGATTCAGCTTAGTTCAGTTGGCTCAGTTCTTGGGAGGAGAATAGGTTTTCTCATATCTGGACGCCCAAGGAAAGCCACAATCAGCCTGCTGGTCAGGATTCCAACCTTCATGGGAATCGCCTGGCTGTGAGTCCATCACCAAAGATGGTGTTTTCTGTGAGGACAGAAGGAACATGTTAGGCTCTTTTTGGAGTTTCCCCCAACATCCTGCCATTTTCTGTATACCAGTAGAATTTTAGTACATTTGTTCTTAATGTAGGAAAGCAGTCTGTCTTATTTCTTTCTCTTTTAGTTATCTGTGTACTGTGACAAAATTAAGGAGGAAAATTAATTGTCTCTCCCCCCAAATTATAAACACCTGCATACTCTTTGTCTCCTTCTAGAAATATGTTTCCATTTAGAACAAAGAAATTTTTCTTTGACTCGAGTAGCTATAATTTCATTCTGTTATTATTTTGGAGAAAATACACACACATAAAACCCACAAGGAAAGCATTACCAAAATCTAATTATATTAGTAATCGAATCTACATGGTTTATGTAAATGGCATTTCAGAGTTTGGGATAATGAGGAAGACTAGTATGCTGGCCTCCGAGTACTTGGGTGGACTTCCCCGGTCTTGTCTGCAGTCATCTGTGTGGGACACGTGAGGTTAGTTCAGGGAAAGTACTCGGATTGGCACTGCCATCTGATGTTGCAGACTTTCTGGCAGATATTGGCGCCCAAGTCGTATTTTATTGACGCCATTTGGATTTTCGTTCCTGTGGTTTTTGACCTTGCTTTTTATAATGCATACCAGTCTGTCCTTCTACACTCAGCTTACATTTAAGCCACAACTTGTAGGAAGCTGTCTAGTGTTTTATAAAATCAGATTGCTCTCAGCCATTGGGCCTTTAAATGTATTTTTGGAACTTTATACCGGTTGACTAAGGCTGAGAACTTTATTTTGGACTTTTTTTTTCTTCTGAAGAGGTCATTCTGGTTTTGAAAAATTACCTTTTTTAAAAAACTTAACACGACACTTATATAGTGACTGGAAGCTTGGAATCAGATCTTTCAGGAAATAGAAGCATCATTTTGTGAGTTGTTTTTTGAATTTACAGCTCTCATCCATATGGAATGTTCACTTTCCTCAGAGACTGTACAAACTTATTGAATAGAATCAGGAATAAGTCTTCATTCCTTCTTCTTTGAAGGATTATGAGGCAGGGGTAGATGTAGATGGGAGGGTTTTGTTCCCCTGTATAGAAAATGCTATTTCCCCAGTTAGAAAGTTCATTGTTGTCAGAGGTAACCTAGGTACCCCAGGGCAGGAAATGAGTAAAGTGTACTAGCAATGGGATATTATACAGAAGAATGAAACAACAGCTCAGTACAAGGGTGCTTCTCAAAAATGTAACGTTGAGTGAGAAAAGTAGTAAACAGAAGATGATTTAAGACACAGGATCATTTATTTAGTCAAAGCAGATACACATGAAACAACATTACAAAAGACGGATGTATATTTAACACATTAACAATAAATAGATGTCTCTAGGGGATTGTAATGGAAGGAGGGGAAATATAAGGAAACAAGAGCCTTGCACAGTGCCATGACATCAGTAAAGAGATATGACACTGAATAACTAGCCTTCTGTACATGAGCTCCAAAAATTTTCAAAGGAGTCTATTATAACTTTCTAATCATAAGTGTTAAAAACAGGCACTTCCCTGGTGGTCCAGTGGTTAGGACTTTGCCTTCCAGAGCAGGAGTTGAAGGTTTGATCCCTGGTTGAGGAACTAAGATCCCACATGCCTTGTCACCAAAAAGAAAAAGAAAAAACCCAAAACATAATTACATGTGTACACCTGTGGCGGATTCATGTTGATGTATGGCAAAACCAATACAGTATTGTAAAGTAAAATTAAAAAAAAAACAGTACTATAGCAAATTCAATAAAGAATTTAAAAATAAAATGGTCCATATCAAAACAAAAATCTTAAAAAGTAAGTACTAAGTATAACACAAATCAGTTATTATGCAAGTTATAATGCAAGTAGTCATTCTCAGTCTTAGTCAAACATTTCAGTCATTTTAGAAGAACCCGAGAGTCTTTTTTAAAGAGTCTTTTTTTTCTTTTTTTCTTGCTGCTCAGTTCAGTTCAGTTCAGTTCAGTCGCTCAGTCATGTCTGACTCTTTGTTTGCAACTCCATGGACTGCAGCACGCCAGGCCTCCCTGTCCATCACCAACTCCCAGAGTTTACTCAGACTCATGTCCATTGAGTCAGTGATGCCATCCAACCATCTCATCCTCTGTCGTCCCCTTCTCCTCCCGCCTTCAATCTTTCCCAGCATCAGGGTCTTTTCAAATGAGTCAGTTCTTTGCATCAGGTGGCCAAAATATAGGAGTTTCAGCTTCAGCATCAGTCCTTCCAATGAGTATTCAGGACTTATTTCCTTTAGGATTGACTGGTTGGATCTCCTTTCTGTCTCGTCTCTGACTCTCAAGGGTCTTCTCCAGCACCACTGTTCAAAAGGATCAATTCTTTGGTGCTCAGCTTTCTTTATAGTCCAACTCTCACATCCATACATGACTACTGGAAAAACAATAGCTTTGACTAAACAGACCTTTGTTGGCAAAGTAATGTCTTTGCTTTTTAATATGCTGCCTAGGTTGGTCATAAATTTTCTGCTGCTGTACCATATCACCCAGCCTTTGTTTAAAGATTTACATTTTTAACAAAGCTTTGACACTCATGATCTTATTCGCTCCCCACAGTAACTGTAAACCTAAAGGAGCTTGGGAAACTGGAAGCAGCAGTCAGTCCAATTGCTAGCTCTTCATAAGTGCTTTTGCTAAAGCACCTTACACCCTCTTCCGATTAAGCAGTGGGCATCTGCTGCTTCGACCTTCTAGGTAGCCTGGGAATAAAGGAATGGCCATATTTCTTCAGTTGCAATGTGACCATAGGAACAGATAGGACCCACTCCTCCCACTTTGACCTGTGGGAATGGTGATTTCTTGACTGTAATGCTTCTGATTTCATTGGACCAGGAGGGGACCTGGGTGCCGGTATGTATTGAAGGCTTCCACACAATTCTGTTTGTTATACAACCAGGGTTGAGAACCACTGAGTTGAGTTTCTTCAAGAAGAAAGAAAAAAATGTGTGGCAAGCGATCACATTGCCAAGTAAATCCCAAATGAATGCAATACTCAGACACTCCTGTTCTGCCCCTTTAGGGTATCAGCTCAATTCTGCTGAATGCGTGGATATCCGCTTGAAGAGGGTGGTTCCTGACCATTATTGCCATTACTACCCTGAAAATGTGAAACCAAAACCCAAACTGAAGGAATGCAGCATGGATCCTTGCCCATCAAGGTTTGTATCACTGCCCTTTGGTACATGTATACAATGGAGTATTACTCTGCTATTAAAAGTAACGCAGTTGAGTCTGTTCTGATGAGGTCTGTGAACCTGGAACCTGTTATACAGACTGAAGTAAGTCAGAAGGAGAAAGACAGATATCCTATATTAACACATATATATGAAATCTAGAAAGATGGTACTGATGAACCTATTTGTGGGGCAACAATGGAGACAGACATAGAGAACAGACTTTGTAGATGCAATGAGGAAAGGAGAGGGTGGGATGAGTTAAGAAATTGACATGAAAACATACATTACCATATGTAAAACAGACAGCTGGTGGGAATTTGCTGTATGACACAGGGAGCCTGTATGACACAGGCTGATTCATGTTGATGGATGGCAGAAACCATCACAATTTTGTAAAGCAATTATTCTCTAATTAAAAATTTTAAAAAAGAAATCAACAACAGCTGGGACTGATCCATCCTTATCAAGCAACACAGTTCTATTGCATGACCTTGAACGTACCCTGGTGGCAGGTACCTGCAAACCCATTTATAACCATGGTCAGGAGGCATTAGGCTCATCTGCTCACTCATCTGGTTCGTGCTTGTGGGCTCTGTGTCCATATGATGTGACCTTTCACTTTTTGTCATGAACCTCTCTGAGCATGTCTTGTGTATACAACATGAAAGGTCTCTTCATTTAAGTGCGTCTAGTCCACCTACCAGCTGTGAATATCGATAATTCACCATTTTAGCTTTTTAAACTGAGTTACCGATGACCACATTTCGACTTTTGAAGTGTTCACCTTAAACTCAGTATAAATAATGCATAGTGCAGGAAGTGCAGAGTTTGACTGCCAGAGCAGAAAAGCTATGCATAAACCATCCTGCTGCATAATTTAGTACCTGGTGACTTGGATTGCCAGAAGTTGGCAATCCAACTTCTGGATTGGGGAAGTTGGATTGGGGAAGTTTCTTGGCTTTGCTACAGGATCCTAAAATAACAGCACACTATCAAGTCCCAGAATCCCCCAGCTCTCTGCCAGCTGGCTGAGGCAGTGTGCAAGTGGAAAGGGAAGCGTTCTCAGGGGGTTTCATTTCCTATCACAAAGCTGTGCATTTCCTGTAATCCCAGGTGTACATAATCACAAATAGAGGCCTTTTCAAAAGACAGATTCTGTTAAACAAAGTGGTTTTCTAAAGATCCTGCTAATAAGACAGTGTGTTGATATCATGGATATATTTTATCACAATAATTTAAGAGGATAAAAGGGAATAAATAGATTTATCTAAATTAAGAGATGATGAACATATACTGCTTTAATAAGTATATACTGCTAGCTTCACTTTCATATAGAATTGGGTAAGTTGTATATCAGAGATGTTCCTAAAAATTAAGGAGACGGTAGCAGAAGTGTGCAAGTGGAAAGGGAATTTGGGGGGAAATAGTTTAGAACAGTTGGCATATTTAAGTGTCAGTATAATTTGAAAGAGCTCTATCTTTTGTCATGTGACATCTGTACTAGTCAAATGAGTAAATGTATTGAGTAGTAATTATATTCTCATGATTTCATTTCTAGCGATGGATTTAAAGAGATCATGCCCTATGACCACTTCCAGCCTCTCCCTCGGTGAGTTACATGTTTCCTTTTCCTTTCTGTAATATGCTCTAAGCAGTTTTCAAGGAGCTTTAGTATCTGTGAAAGGTGAAAGTGAAGTCACTCAGTCGTGTCCAGCTCTTTGCGACCCCATGGGCTGTAGCCTACCAGGCTCCTCAATCTATGGGGTTTTCCAGGCAAGAATACTGGAGTGTGTTGGTATTTCCTTCTCCAGGGGATCTTCCCAACCCAAGGATGGAACCTGGGTCTCCCACACCGCAAGTAGACTCTTTACTGTCTGAGCCACCGCCGAAGCCCATAGTATCTGTAGCAGTAGTCTTAAATGTATGAGACTAGACCGTTTACAGAGAGCTAAGGGAACAAAGAACAAATTACATAATAAGATCTTTCTAAGAATTAGATGGAATAGGCTGCCTCAAAGGTAATATTTTCTGTCCCTGGAAATGTCAAGCATGCATTCATACCTAGGTATTGTAGAGGGGAACTTCCCTGGCGGCTCAATCAGTAAAGAATCTGCCTGCAATGTGGAAGACCTGGGTTTGATCCCTGGGTTGGGAAGATCCCCTGGAGGAGGGCATGGCAACCCACTCCAGTATTCTTGCCTGGAGAATCCCCATGGACAGAGGAGCCTGACAGTCTACAGTCCATGGGGTCGCAAAGAGTCAGACATGACTGAGTGACTAAGCACAGCACGTTACAGAGGGAGCTAACACATTCCAGTTGATTAGATATTTGCATTCCCTTTTATACCTAGACATGTTAGGATGATTCTTTCTGACTCGGAGTTTGTATGTTTCCCTGGTAATACTCTCCATTGGTCTTTTATACTTTAGAGTCAGATTGAAGATGCTGTCACACAACGGCCCTGTTGTTTTAATACACTGGGGCAGCTGTGTTACTCCCATCTGACAATAACCTTCAGGACCAAGGAGTTAAGACAACACAGTGTGTATAGTAGTAAAGATTAAAGTCTTATGGCTGTACTTATTGCAATCAACTTTGCCAACTTGAAGCAAGCAACAAATGAATAATGTGTTTTCACTTCTTTGCTTTTGAGCTGGGAACATAACCCTTGGACTGCATGTTCAGTGTCTTGTGGAGGCGGGATTCAGAGACGGACCTTTGTGTGTGTGGAAGAGTCCATGCATGGAGAGATACTTCAAGTGGAAGAATGGAAGTGCATGTATGCACCCAAACCCAAGGTGATGCAAACCTGCAATCTGTTTGACTGTCCCAAGTGGATTGCCATGGAGTGGTCTCAGGTAAGATTGGAGAACATGCCACTTTTAATTCAGTCTCAGACTTTAATGATCATTTGCCCAGTGGCCAATACTGTACTGGGCAACATGGTGGATGCAGAAGTTGTATGTGAACATGGTTCCTACTCCTTAAGAGCTGAGAAGACAGTTGAAGGATGATATGAGGGAGAATGTTGGAGGCATCAGAGCAGGTAAGAATGATTGAGAACCATGGTACATCTGAAAGGAACAGGGATTGAAACAGAGTTATATGGAAAGTCTTTGTTGCCCTTGTAGTGCTTAACCCATGTTTCAGATCCACAGACTTGAACCACACAGGAGCCTAGAGAAAGCATCACTGTGTGGTGTAGCTAGGCCAGGATGGTGGGGTAAAGCAGAAATAACACAGAATGACTGGAGGTTGGAAAAGCCCTAATTTACCTGGATTAAAGAGATATTATTAAGATGTTATTAAGAATTGGAAGGTTAAGACAGAGATGCTAAAACTGACACTGGAAGTGTGTTCTCTTTTAGAATATTTATTTTATTTGGCTACACCAGATCTTACTTGAGGCATGTGGGATCTTCGATCTTTCCTGTGGCATGTGGGCTCTTTTTAGTTGTGTCATAAGGAATCTTTAGTTGTGGCATATGGGATCTTTTTCCCTGACCAGGGATTGAAACTAGGCCTCCTGCATTGGGAGGGCTGAGTTCTAGCCACTGGACCATCAAGGAAGTCCCTAGAAATGTATTCTTGATCTGGTGGTTACTATGAAGCTTCACTGTTTTTGTGGAAGAGAGTAAATGTGTTATATTTTAAGTAAATGAGGTAAGATAGACTGATGCTGGGAAAGCCCAGAGGCAGGCAGCCTGTTTGAAAACCACTGAGATATTGTTGTTCAGTCACTAAGTCGTTTCTGACTCTTTGGGCCCCTGTGCACTGCAGCATCCCAGGCTCCCCTGTCCTTCACTATCTCCCGGTGTTTGCTGCTGCTGCTGCTGCTAAGTCGCTTCAGTCATGTCTGACTCTGTGCGACCCCATAGATGGCAGCCCACCAAGGCTCCCCCGTCCCTGGGATTCTCCAGGCAAGAATAGTGAAGTGAGTTGACATTTCCTTCTCCAATGCATGAAAGTGAAAAGTGAAAGTGAAGTCGCTCAGTCATGTCCGACTCCTAGCGACCCCAGGGACTGCAGCCTACCAGGCTCCTCTGTCCATGGGATTTTCCAGGCAAGAGTACTGGAGTGGGGTGTCATTGCCTTCTCCGCTCCCGGTGTTTACTCAGACTCAAGTCCGTTGAGTTGGTGATGCTGTCTAACCATTTCATACCCTGTCGTCCCCTTTTCCTCTTGCCTTCAGTCTTTCCCAGCATCAGGGTCTTTTCCAATGAATCAATTCTTTTACTCAGGTGGCCAAGAGCTTCAGCTTCAACATAAGTCCTTCCAATGAATATTCAGGGTTGATTTCCTTTAGGATTGACTTGGCTTGATATCCTTGCTGTCCAGGGGACTCTCTAGAGTCTTCTCTAGCACCACTGTTCGAAAGCATCAGTTTTTCGGTACTCAGCCTAACTCTCACATCCATACATGACTACTAGGAAAACCATAGCTTTGACTAGAAGGACCTTTGTCAGCAAAGTAATGTTTCTGCTTTCTAATACAATGTCTAGGTTTGTTAAAGCTTTCCTTCCAAGGAGTGAGCATCTTTTAATTTCATGGCTGCTGTCACCATCCTTGGTGATTTTGGAGCCCAAGAAAATAAAATTTCTCACTACCCCCACTTTTTCCCCTTCTATTTGCCATGAAGTGATGGGACTGGATGCCATGCTCTTAGTGTTTTAAATGTTGAGTTCCACACCAACTTCTTCACTCTCCTTTTTCATCCTTGTCAAGAGGCTTTTTAGTTCCTCCTCACTTTATGTCATTAGGGTGGTATCATCTGTGTGTCTGAGGTTGTTGATATTTCTCCTGGCAATCTTGATTCCAGCCTGTGATTCATACAGCCTCAGCATTTGAAGTGATGTACTCTGCATAGAAGTTAAGGAAGCAGGGTGACAATATACAACCTTGACATACTCCTTTCCCAATTTTGAACCAGTCCATTGTTCCATGTCTGGTTCTAACTGTTGCTTTTTGACCTTCATGCAGGTTTCTTAGGAGGCAGGTAAGGTGGTCTGATATTCCCATCTCTTTAAGAATTTCTTGAAGATGAGTCTATGCTGCAAAAGGCCTCCATATCCTCTGAAACTCTTCTCTGACGTTTCAGGAAACATCTATGGGCTTAGGAAAGAATCATCAAGCTTTATGAAGCGGTGGTGAAGTCATTATTTTGACAGCAGGAGGCTCAGGGATGGAATTCCACTTGGCCTCTTAGGAACTACTTGACTTTGAGGAAGGTCCTTAGTTGGAGTTGTTGATTGGCTCATCTGTTAAATAGGAAGGAAGCTGTTGACCTGCCAGTGTATCAGAACCCTTAGTGAGCTCACGTCTGCAGAGCACTGTCTGTTCTGTGCCCAAGGTTTCTTGACTTCTCCCAGGGGTGGATCCAGGATTGGTGGGGCCTGAAGTTTAAACAATATGGAGGTGACTTTTTAAAACTTTTACTTTGTTCAAATATAGTTGATTTACAATGTTGTGTTAATTTCTGCTGCACAGCAAAGTGATCAAGTTTTACATATATATACATTCTTTTTCATATTCTTTTCCAGTATGATTTATCACAGGACATTGAATATAGCTTCCTGTGCTATACAGTAGGACCTTGTTGTTTATTCATCCTATATGCAACAATTTACATCTGCTAATCTCAGACTTCCAGTCCATCCCTCCCCTACCAAGGAGGTGACTTTTTAAGAAAAAAGAATATAAAACACAAATATTGAGTGTCTAAATAAATGTTTATTTAGAATAATGAAATTGTAAGAAATTACACGTATTTTAAAGCTGACGACCCTAATGTGACTCTGGACTTGAGTTAAGAATAATGTATCAGTATTGGTTTATCAGTTGTAACAAAGGTACCACACTAATGCAAGATATTAATATTGGGGGATGGCAACCCAGTCCAGTACTCTTGCTGGAGAATCCCATGAAGGGAGGAGCCTTGTAGGGTACAGTCCATGGGGTCGCAAAGAGTCAGACATGACTGAGCAACTTCACTTTCACTTTCACTGTGTGTAAGAGAGAGGGGGCATATGGGAACTCTTATACTAACTGGTCAGTTTTTCTTTTTTTAAATTATTTTATTTTTATTGCACTATAATCACTGCTCAATTTTTCTGTAAACCTTAAGTAGTCCTAAAAACTAGTCTTGATTAAAAAAAGAAACACACATACATACATATATACTTACCAACATAATGTACATAAACTGCAAAGATATCCTGGATATTCATGACTTGAGAAAATTCCATTCATAGGCAAAAGTACCTTCTAAATCATAAACAAATTATTCAAGAAAAGAAATGCTGACAACACAAAATTCACAAAATTTAGAGAAAATAACATAATGTTTTCATTCATTTTAACTGCCTTATTACACCTGTAGTATTTTTCCTTACATTTTTGGCTGAATACTCTTAGAGAGCCTTTTCAAATGATATTTTTGCAAGATAAGTTTCTATACACAGAATAGAAAGGTAATCTTGTAGCATGATTGAGCAAAATTTGATATCTTTTTAATTAACTATTTCAAAAGGTTTCTTTTGTCTTCACAGATTGTTTTGGATGATGTGTGAATTTTTAATCAAGTTTGAGAAAAACCTATATTAAGTTTTTCCATATTTGTATAGAAAGATTTTAGGGCATTTCAATATTTCTTGTGCTGTGACCTCACCTGAAATACTTTTCAAAGTGAAAATTGGAAGTAATCTTGCAAGGGAGGGGCCCTGAAGCATAAAAATCATGGGAAATAAGCCTCCACCCCCTTCCTTATGTAATGTTTATTTGGTGATCTTTTGTGTTTAATATTCGTGTAGAATTTCACTGGCTTCTCTTTTCATCTCTGAAGTGCACTGTGACTTGTGGCCGAGGGTTACGTTATCGAGTTGTGCTGTGCATCAACCACCGTGGGCAGCACGTTGGCGGCTGTAACCCACAACTGAAGTTACACATCAAAGAAGAATGTATCATTCCCATCCCCTGTTATAAACCAAAAGGTAAATTTCTGGTGTATTTTAAAGTGAAATCAGGTGGTGCTTTCCAGCTCTCTTACTAATACTGCAGCATTTGCATTTAAACATACTAACTTTCTTACAAAAACTGTTCACTGACAGATTGACCTGTCCACCTAGATAAAGAAGTTAAACCTATGTCATTAATTGGTCTTGAAGAGAAACTTAGATCTTGTTGATTCAGTGCACTAAGTCCCCTACATATGAACGAGTTCCATTCTGAGAGCTGGTTCATAAATCCAGTTTGTTTATAAGTCCAACAAAGTTAGCCTAGGTACCCAACTAACACAGTTAGTTATATAGTAGTGTACTGTAATAGGTTTATCATGCTTTTCACACAAACAATACATTAAAAAAAAAGGAAACACTTTTTTTTAAATTGGAGGCTAATTACTTTACAATATTGTATTGGTTTTGCCATGCATTGACATGAATCTGCCACGGGTTTACATGTGTTCCCCATCCTGAACCCCCCTCCCACCTTCCTCCCCATCCCATCCAGTCAGCAAGACAGTATGGTACTGGCACAAATGAAACACTTTTAATCTTACAGTAAGTACCTTAAGAAGTACAGTAGTGTAGAACATGGGCTGACATCAATTGAACAGGCAAGAAGAGTTACTGACTGGAGGAGGGAGGGGGCGTGGGAGATGGTCGAGCTAAAGAATTGTTGGCCATAGGATACGGAAGACGGGCTGCCTGATGTTTATGGCACAAGTTCTGGTTCCTTGCTAAACCAGATGCACATTCACATCTTTGGAAGTTCACATCTTGAAGGGTCGTATGTAGGAGACTTACTGTATAGGTACAGTGGCTCCTGTCTGTGTAGGCTTATATTAACATTTCTTAGTGGACATAACACATGGACCACAGCCTTGTCTAACTCAATGAAACTATGAGCCTTGCCGTGTAGGGCCACCCAAGATGGACGGGTCACGGTGGAGAGTTCTGACAAAATGTGGTCCACTGGAGAAGGGAATGGCAAACCACTTCAGTATTCTTGCCTTGAGAACCCCATGAATAGTATGAAAAGGCAAAAAGATAGGACACTGAAAGATGAACTCCCCAGGTCAGTGGGTGCCCAATATGCTACTGGAGATCAGATGAGAAATAACTCCAGAAAGAAGTGGACATAAAATTACGTGATGCAGTGCCTGCTTTGAAGAAAAAGGAGGAGGAAGATGAAGAGAGAGAGGAATAGGAAGATTCCTACCTGCCTTCCACCAGAGTGGGAGGAACAGTGTCCTCTTCATCGTACGTCCTATCGTCTACCATGAACAAAGAAAACTTTCTAGACTGAAAGTCTAGATTTATAGACTAAATCTCCAGTCTAGATTTATAGATGGACTCAGAAATTTTTGTGTGGCTCCATTTGTTCTGCATGAATTAGCAGACGTGGGTAGCATCCATGGGTGAGCAAACCTTGGCACCACCTCTGGGGTATGTATGTGTTCCCCTCTAGACAGGATTATTTCCATACACGCACTTTAGTAAGGTATTACCAATCCTTGTGACAAGTATTTCCTTTTGGAAATGGAAAAAGAATTACTCCCAAGTGTCAGTGCCAAGGAACAGTCCTTATTAGCCCATCAGAGAGGATGGTAAGATTCTTCTTCATGATTTCTGGGTGCATTCTTCATACAAATAGCCTCATAAGTAACCAATTCTTCGTTTCTTTCATGATGTCTGTCTTCTGGAAAAATCACTGGTTTCCATGCAAGGTACAAATACAGATTATATAACTTATTCAGGGAAGTATTTTCTCCTTCTTTTCTGCAGTCAGTGGTACTTTTATAGCCACTTTCTTAGCGTCTGTGATTTCTCCAAAGCAGTCCAAAATTATTTCCCTTCTCGCTTCATAATTAGATGCTTTCTTCACATCTTAGGAAGCATCAAAGGACAGAGAAGGGCACCAGCTTGCTCCTGCAGGCCAATTGTAATTGGTAATCATCTCTCTTAACAACTACAACATTTTAAAGTTTGAGTAAACCATAGTACAGACTTTCCTCCTTGCAGTTTTCTAAGCCTTCTATGTTATTTGCTTGCCTCTATTAATGTCTTCACTCAGTGGGCAAAAACTGTGTGGCAAAAGAAAGCAAACTGATCTGGTTGAAATCAGAGCTTTAATATGCGAACAATAGAGATTGGTACTGATTTATAAAAGGTGTTTTTATGCTAACTTGGAGAATGTATTCAACTGTGTCATGGGATTGTTTGGTTGCATTCTGATAATGTGTTAATTTAAAAAATACATGACAGAAATTTTTGGTTCCGTCTAGAAGCCACTTCATGCACTGTTCATTTGAAAAAAAAAATTTGATGAAATCTCCAATAAATTACAATCACATGTCCAACTCTTGAATGATTAACAGTAATTAAGCTTGTTGTTTATGTTCCTTTTTCCTTAGAAAAAAGCCCAGTGGAAGCTAAATCACCTTGGCTGAAGCAAGCTCAAGAACTAGAAGAAACCAGAATAGCAACAGAAGAACCAACGTGAGTCCAGGACCTTTTATGGGAGTATTCAGGGCCTAGCCAGTTAACATGATATATGTCATTTTTGTACTCATTGGAGGACAATGATATGTTTCAAATCCAAATGACCTGGATTTGCAGACTCTAGAGAGCCTGAACTGGCTAGAATTCTCCTATTGCACAATTCAGCAGTCTTACTTTGGCAGCATCTACGAGAAGCACAGGAAAGAACAGTGCCTTTTAACTCAAAGCAGACTCAGTATTCTGTTACAGTTACCAGATTGGGGGTAATATCTAAATCTAGATTAACCCAAATGATTTGACCAAAGACCAGTTTAACAGTGTTAACCAAATAAACTGATCATTCCATGGATAAGACATGGTCAATGTTTATCAAACCAGTTAAGCTGAAATGTAACACAATGCCCTGAGTGATTATCAGGAGAACTCCCAGAGCTGCTGTGGTATGGGGCACGGAAGAACATGGCACCAGGAGTCTTGGAGCCTAGAACCACCACTTGTAACCATGTGACCTTAGACAAGTCTTTCATTTTTCTGTGTTTCATTTTCCTTACTTATAAAATGAGAAGGCCAGGCTTACTCTCTAGAGAGATCAAAAATCCAATGACTTCTGTCCCCATGGGATTTGGCAAGCTTGGGCTGTCATGGTACCCATGGAGATAGAGTATCAAGAGCATGTCAAGAAACATTCTGGAGGTGAAGGTATGGGGACCTAAAGAGAGCAAGGAATCAAAGACGTTGAATCTCTCCCAGGAATCTAGAAGCAAAACAGCATCAGTGATACTTGAGGAATTGGACAGCACAGCTGATTCCGCATCAGGTATGTGAGGCCTGCCGTGCTGACAGGCTGTCACAGGGAGAACAATCCACAGGAGGTCAGAGGAAAGCGGATCTCAGAGGCTGGGTGGCCAGTCTCTCTCTTCAACACCTTCGGCAAGGGCACAGTTCACTGCATTGAGAGCTCTTTCTTGGATTGAACAACCTGAGTTATTTGCAGTATTTTTTTCCTTTTGAGCCAAAATATAACCTCCTTCCAATTTCTGCTTTCTGAAACAGAAAAAAAATACATCTATGCCTCATCCCACGTGACAAGTTTTCACAAATTTGCAGAAAACTGAATCCCTAGAGTACTATCTTTCCCAAGTTCATTTTCAGCGGTTTTTGTGTATTGTTTTTAAATCCCTTACCAACCCCGTTGCTCCTCTCAGAACAGGCCCTCATCTGTCAATATCCCTTTTCACTGTGCTACAAGCCAGCAGTGAGCCCCATGGGCACATGGATTCCTTTTCGTTGAGAAGGCACCTTGCTTCCACTGGCCAAGGGGGCCAAGAGAACTGGCACATCACACTTATGACATGTGCACAACATCTGGGTGTGAACCCAGAAGACATTGTGAGCACCGTGAGGTGAGTGGCCCCGGAGTAATGACTGAAGAGGGGAGTGTTTGGCTCATGATGGAAGTGTGGAGGTTTAGAGGAAAAAGTGCAGTCAAAAGTCAACCTTGGGAACTGCCCTAGTGGTCCAGTGACTAAGACTCCAAGCTCCCAATGCAGGAGGCCCAGGTCTGATTCCTAGTCAGGGAACTAGAGCCCACATACCACAACTGAGAGTTTGCATGCTGACATTAAAAAGATCCTACATGTCACAAGTAAGATTGAAGATGAAGATTGAAGATCCCCTATGCTGCAACAAGGAGCCAGTGCAGCCAAATCAATAAATATTTTTTTAAAGTGCATCATGTGTTCAAAAAAAAAAAATGTGGATCATGAAAGAGTAGGAGTCATCAACAGAGGGAGGAACAGATCCAAGGAAGGCTCACTGTTAGAAGGAGCAAGGGGGCAAAGCCTTAAAGGAGAGGTGCAGCAGGTAGTATTCAGACTCCACAGGAAACCAAGGAACAGCTTCGGGGACTGAGGAAAAGCTGTTTTGTTTGGCAAAGTCTTCCTCAGTTAATTTAATTTTTTAAATTAATTAATTTATTTTACTTTACAATATTGTATTGGTTTTGCCATACATTGACATGAATCCACCATGGGTGTACATGTGTTTCCCCATCCTGAACCCCCCTCCCACCTCCCTCCCTATCCCATCACTCTGGGTCATCCCAGTGCACCAGCCCCGAGCACCCTGTATCATGCATCAAACCTGGACTGGCGATTCGTTTCACATATGATAATTTACATGTTTCAATGCCATTCTCCCATATCATCCCACCCTCTCCCTCTCCCATAGAGTCCAAAAGACTGTTCTATACATCTGTGTCTCTTTTGCTGTCTCACATATAGGGTTATTGTTACCATCTTTCTAAATTCCAAATATATGCGTTAGTATGCTATATTGGTGTTTTTCTTTCTGGCTTACTGTATAATAGGCTCCAGTTTCATCCACCTCATTAGAACTGATTCAAATGTATTCTTTTTAATGGCTGAGTAACACTCCATTGTGTATATGTACCACAGCTTTCTTATCCATTCGTCTCCCAGTGGACATCTAGGTTGCTTCCATGTCCTGGCTATTATAAACAATGCTGCAATGAACATTGGGGTACACGTGTCTCTTTCAATTCTGGTTTCCTTGGTGTGTATGCCCAGCAGTGGGATTGCTGGGTCATAAGGCAGTTCTATTTCTAGTTTTTTAAGGAATCTCCACACTGTTCTCCATAGTGGCTGTACTAGTTTGCATTCCCACCAACAGTGTAAGAGGGTTCCCTTTTCTCCACACCCTCTCCAGCATTTATTGCTTGTAGACTTTTGTATAGCAGCCATTTTGACTGGCGTGAAATGGTACCTCATTGTGGTTTTGCTTTGCATTTCTCTGATAATGAGTGATGTTGAGCATCTTTTCATGTGTTTGTTAGCCATCTGTATGTCTTCTTGGGAGAAATGTCTGTTTAGTTCTTTGGCTCATTTTTTGACTGGGTCATTTATTTTTCGGGATTTGAGCTGCAGGAGTTGCTTGTATATTTTTGAGATTAATTATTTGTCCGGTGCTTCATTTGCTATTATTTTCTCCCATTCTGAAGGCTGTCTTTTCACCTTGCTTATAACCAGGGCCTGCATCAGACAGTCCCTGGCAGAGCAAACTCAGTTAATTTTAGCGCAGTCGTGTTCAAAGGGTAGAGAAGTAAAACACTGCAGATCTTTAAGGAATGAATTCTGAATCACAAGGAAATGGGACAATGGGTATTTGACTACTCAAGAAGAAAGACTGGTAGTCAAGTTGATGAAAAGGAAGGGTTATAAGTATGTATTTGATTTTTGTTGTTGCTTTTCATTTGAAGTTAGGGCAACCTTAAACATATTAAAAAGGTCATAGGGATTTTAGACAGTTACCATCTCTAGACTTCTCAGTTGTACAAGGAGGGTGTTAGGCTAAATGCTACTGGAAGCTTCTCCCAGCTCTGATCTCCTATGGTTCTGTAAGGGATGGAATCTAGAGAAGAAAAGGAACTTGGACACCTGCAAGGGAGTCTGTAGCTGTCACGCAAGGATGGTCAGGGAGCTCTCAGTCTTGAATGATACATCTTGCCAGGGTCTCTTCTCAGAACACAGTTAGATGTTATCTAGTATTTGCTCTCTACATCTGTGTCTCTATTTCTGCTTTGTAAATAAGATCACCTATACCATTTTCTAGCTTCCACATGTATGTGTTAATAGATGATATTTCTTTTTCTCTTTCTGAGTTCAGTGTTTATGACATTCTCTAGGTCCACATTTCCCATGCCTCTACAGATGATCCAATCTTGTTCCTTTTTATGGCTGAGTAATATTCCATGGGGCTTCCCTGGTGGCTCAGATGCCAAAGAATCCACCTACAATGCAGAAGATCTGGGTTCAATCCCTGGGTTGGGAAGATCCCCTGGAAAAAGCAGTGGCAACCCACTCCAAAATTCTTGCCTGGAGAACCCTCATAGGCAGAGGAGCCTACTGGGCTACAGTCTATGGGTTTACCAAGAGTCGGACATGACTGAGCAACTAAACACAGCACAGCAATATTCCATGTGTGGCTCATTCATTTTGCTATACAGTAGCCACTAACACAACATTGTAAAGCAACTATACTCCAATAAAAATTAATTTAAAAAAACACAATTAGATTGCCATTGCTAATCCTTCTGCATGTTCTCTCTTGGTTAAAGGCTTTGGTATCAGTTCCCTAGACTGGAAGCTTGCAGTCATTCTTGCCTCTTGCTCATGTTTCCCCTGTCTATAATTAACTCGAGTTGTGAAGTCATATCTACTAAACTCTCCATTGCAGCTCTCCTTCTCTCCATCCCTACTGCCACCTTTGTTCAGGTCTCGAAGTCACTTACCAGGACACCTACCACAGCCTTCTGATTTGCTCCCCATTTGATGATCTCAGCTGATAAAGAATCTGCCTGCAATGTGGGAGACCTGGGTTCAATCCCTGGGTTGGGAAAATCCCCTGGAGAAGGGAACGGCTACCCACTCCAGTATTCTTGCCTGGAGAATTCCTTGCCTGTACAGTCCATGGGGTTGCCAAGAGTCAGACATCACTGAGCGACTTTCACTTTCACTTTTGATCTCCTCAGATCCACCCAGTCTGGCTAAGGCAGAAGTCTAATCTTTTCTTACAGTGTTCATCATATCCCAATGTTTCCCCATTTCCCGAAGACTTACGCTTGTTCACCAGCCAGCAAGTCATAGTGAGGCAGGTATCACCCTTCCTGACTACCAGCTTCATCTCTGACCACAACCGCTCCCCCCCCACCCCCCCACCCCCCCGCAGCTTAGACTGGAATGAGGTGCTCCAGCATTCGCTGCTCTTGGCTGTTCCTTGACTGTAACGAGGTGCCTCCTTCACTTTAACTACGTTCTCCTTTCTGCTGGGAATGGCACCCACCTGGATTTTGAAAAAGCTTTTTTTTGGTTATAGAAAATATCAAGCCTGTATGAAAAACGAGAGAACAGTATGACAGCCCCACCCATGAGTCTGACTCTCAACTGCAACAGTTATCAACTCAGGGTCACTCTTGTTTCATCCACACCACTGCCTCCACCCACAGTGGGGCATTTTTTGAGGCACACCCAGACAGCATTCATAAATACTTAAGTGTGTATCTTTAAAAGAGAAAGATCTGTTTTTGATCATCAGAATACCACTGTAAAAAAAGTTTTTTGGCCATGCCACATGGCATGTGGGATCTTAGTTCTCTGACCAGGGATGGAACCTGTGCCCTCTGTATTCTAAGCTTGGAGTCTTAACCACTGGACCACCAAGGAAGTTCCCACAATACCACTTTTTAAAGTGTGGTCCTCAGATTGCTTTTTTAGAAGCACTTGTAATGCTATTTAAAATGCAGATTTCTGGACCTCACCAAATCAGGCATTCTGGGAGCATTTTTTTTTTCTTTTGGCTCTGCCAGTTCTTTTTAAAATTGTGGTAAAATAGACATAACCTAAAATGGAGCATCTTAACCCTTTTTAAGTGTTCAGTTCACTGGTGTTAAGTACATTGACACTACTGTGCAACTCTCACCACCATCCGTCTCCGGGAGTTTTCATCATCCCCACCACAAATTCTGTACCCAGGAAGCACTGACTCCCCATCCCCAGTCCCTTTCCCTGCAGCCCGTGGTCATCTCTGTTCTACTTCCAGCTCTATGGATTTGTCAGCAGCATGTTTTAGCAAACACCCTGGGTGACTGGAGAGGGGGGCTGTGCATCCAAATTTGGGAACTATCAGATCAGATAATCTCTAGGGTCCCTCTTGGTGGTGGTGGTTTTGGTTGTTCAGTCATAGCTGACTATTTGTGGACCACTGCCTGTCAGACTCCTCTGTCAATGGGATTTCCCAGGCAAGAATACTGAGTGGGTAGCCATTCCCTTCTCTGGGGGATCTTCCTGACCCAAGGATTGAACTCATGTCTCCTGCCCTGGCAGGCAGGTTCTTTACCGACTGAGCCACCAAGGAAACCAGGCTCTTTCTTAAGCTTTACCTAACTGGGAAAGGGCCATATCGTGTACGCTGCAGCAGGGTCTGGCCCCATGTTCATCCTCAAGCCTGCAGGTGCTGTCGGCCCCACCTGACCTTGGTGGTGGCTCTTCCTGTTCACATTCACTGAGCAAAGCTGATCCGCCCTCTCCTGTGGGACTGCTGCTTCCTCCCCAGCACCTGTTCCTGGGCCTGAATGGCTGCCTCTCCGCACCATCCCTCTCCCTCTCTCTGTGGTCTCTCTGCAGGTTTCCATTATAATTCACGCTGCCTGGCAGTTGCTGCCCTGTTCCCGCTGTCTAGTGTGAAGTTTATGGTTTCCTCCCACCACTCTGACTCTAGTCATTCCCTTGATTTCCAAACAAAACCACAACATATCTCAGCTTCCTCTTCATCCTTTTATTCCCCCTGTCTTTTGTGGTTTGGGGATGCTTGCCTGTTGACAGTGAGCAAGAAGATGAACATAGCTGTGTTTTGTATCCCTGAAGAATGCCTGCCAAAGCCGCCTGGGGAAGATAAATATTTCTGTCTCTGTGGTTTACCGTGGCTCAAGCTCTGACTTTACATAGAGAACGGATGTTCAAAAGGCTTTTCTTTTTAATTAGGAAAATAAAAATTACAGCTTATAAAGCAAAGCCAGGGGAATTGCAGTTTTAACCGTGTTAGCTTTCAGCTGTGGAATGTGTTGACAGTTGATATGGTTCATCATTGCTTTAAACGTTCTTCCCTGGAGGCTTCCTAGTTTCTATGGGATTCACAGAGCTTCCTTAGTCACACTGCCCTCCCTCCCGTGTAGCATGTATGAGAACCAAGGAAATGAGACAGGTTCAGAACACTTCGCGTATTTTCCACCGCCATTTTAGCGTCTCTATTTGTGTTTGCTCAAATTGAATCAGGTTATATTTTAGACATTCTGTTTTTCTCACAATGGTAGTAACAACTAATAGTGAGGACTTTGTGCCAGACTGTGTCCTCAGTGTTGTATGGATTAATTCTGATCCAATTCTCACAATGACCCCATAAGGAGGCATTATTATTAGCTTCATTTTAGGGATGAAGAAACAAATGTTTAGATTAAGGAATTATCTCCAACATTTCAGATCTACTAAGTGGTGGATGGTGATGCTCTGGCCTGTGATTTAAGGAAGAGCTCCAATTTTATGTTAGGAGAACTGAATTCAAGGCTGTCCCATCCTTGGGTTGGTCTCATAGGGCAGACAGAGAAGGTAGCGATTAGATTGCTGTGTTGTGAGGCTTAAAGCTCAGGGATGGCTTCCTGGGAGAGCTGGTACACGAAGTGATGCCTTAAGATGTACATGGGTATCAGAACAGCACGCCGGGCATTGAGGTTGTATGTAGACCAACTGATCCATGGGAGCCACCACACCTGCACACTGAGGTACTGAGTGAGGAGAGGGTGCTGGAGGCTAAGGAGGTGGTAATGACAGCCCGGAAAGTGGGCAAGTCTTGGAGGCCTTCCATAGCTCATAAAGGATTTGGACTTCACCTGGAGGCAGTGAGAGTCATTTAGGGATTTTTAACAAGTGATGTAATCACAACAATTACATTTTTAGAAAGATCTTTCTGACCTTCTGCAATTTGTATCTAATTATTCACTATAATAAATAAAACTGTAGCAAATCTCAAATTTCCCCTCTCTGCATCTCTAATTGTCTCCTTAGGACACATTTGCTGGGGTGGAATTTGGGGGCCAGAAGATGGACACATTGCTGCTGCTGCTACTGCTGCTAAGTCGCTTCAGTCGTGTCCAACTCTGTGCGACCCCAGAGACGGCAGCCCACCAGGCTCCCCCGTCCCCGGGATTCTCCAGGCAAGAACGCTAGAGTGGGTTGCCATTTCCTTCTCCAATGGAGGAAAGTAAAAAGTGAAAGTGAAGTTGCTCAGTCGTATCCGACTCTTAGCAACCCCATGGACTGCAGCCCCCCAGGCTTCTCCGGCCGTGGGATTTTCCAGGCAAGAGTACTGGAGTAGGGTGCCATTGCCTTCTCTGAGATGGACACATTGAAGGCATTTAACTCCTACCATCAAATTTCCTCTTTAAAATTTAAACAAAAGATACTGCAGTGTTCAGGCAGTGCTGAATCTTATTTCTGTTTTTATCCCATGGTAATTTTAAAAATTAAATTCTCATTAAATGGGAGTGTATCTTTGTGCATTTTTTTTCTGGGAGATTATATAGATGGCATAAATCTTTCAGACCCTCTGCATTTAAGAGTCCCTTTCTTATACCCTCAAATGAGCAGATGTATGAACTCTTGTTTAACTGTCTTCTTTATGCCTAAACTGTCCTTTATACTTGTGTTGTGAACCTTTTTTTTTTTTTTTAACTTAAACATAAGATTTTTCTCCATATACTTACAATTAGAGAATTTTTTAAAAATCAGTCCAGGTATTATTTTCTTTTCAAATTTTGGTAAAGAGAATTTTGGGGACATGGATTGAAATCTTTCTTGGGTGCATGAAAGTTTTCTTCTGTTGTATTTGTGCCTCTTTTCTATTGTTTTTCTTATTTATTCTAAAGGTTCGTCAACTCTGTGTATTGAATCTCTTCGCTATTTTTAACATGTGATACTTCCCTCACCTTTTTGTGTTTTTTTTCCTCTATGTTTTGGATGCACATCTGCCCTTCAAACAACCGTTTACTGTCCTTACCATGAATGTATTTCCTACTAATTCATTTGGATTTTCTTCTGTCATAGAGCAAACTTTGCATTATTTTTGTATTTATTCAGCCTTTTCTCAACCAAGCCAGAGATTTTTTCCGGCCATGTTTTGAGTGTTCTGTTTGTTTTTGTCCTGCCTTGGTCTTCGTTTCTGTGAACAGGGCCTTCCTAGTTGCAGCGTGCAGGCTTCTCACTGCGGAGGACCCTCTGGTTGCGGAGCATGGGCTCTAGGGTGCAAGCGTCGGCAGTTGTGGCACACGGGCTTAGTTGCTCTATAGCATGTGGTTTCTTCCCAAACCGGAAATTGAACCCTAGTCCCCTACATTGGCACATGGATTCTTAACCACTGGACCACCATGGAAGTTCATGTTTTGACTTTCTTAATCTCTTCATTTATCTTTTGTTTTATAGAACATTTCCTTGAATTTTATTGTCATAAACTTTTAAGGAGATGCTGTAGCATTTCCTTCTGTTTCTGATAATATATTTTCCCAAAATATGCTTTCCTTTCACAGATATATGTTACATTCTTCTTTAATAGCAAAAAAATATTTTAGTGGATATTGGTGTTTGTTTATTCATTTTTGAAATCAGAAAAATAAATGCCCCAAAATAGTATTGTCAGATTTTCCTGGGCTCCTTTGATTGTCATCTTGGATGATCTCAAATTGCATCTCTCACCTATGATACTGCTGAGGCAGGGTAAAATAATGCCAGTAGCTACTATGTTATCTTTGATAAATTATCCTCAGTTTCCTCATCTGTACAATGGGAATAATAATAATACTTCCTGATGGGGTTGTTGCTATGAGTAAATGATAAAACATATGTGAAGTACATGGAACAATGTCTCACACAAATAACAATGTAATTAATGTTAGTTGTCATTTTTGTTGTAATTATTGAACTTTTCACTCTGACATCTCATTTAATCCCAACCTAACCCCATTAGGTTGGTACTATTACTGTTGCTATATAACAGGAAATTATTGCCTTTGTATTTGAATAGCATTTTGACTGGACATAATATTCTTGGGACCCCAACTCTCTCTCTCAAAACTTTTGTTCATCTTTTTCTGGTTTTGAATGTTGCTGAGTCTGAAGTCCACCTGACTTTATTCTTATAAGGGACTTGATTTTTGTACCTAGATGCTTATGGAATTCTTTTTTTCATCCTCAAAGTCTTATTTTTTAAGTATATTCATTTACATAAACTTAGTGCTTTAAGACTGGAGAAGGCAATGGCAACCCACTCCAGTACTCTTACCTGGGAAATCCCATGGACGGAGGAGTCTGGTAGGCTATAGTCCATGGGGTCACAAAGAGTCGGACATGACTGAGTGACTTCACTTTCACTTTTCACTTTCCTGCACTGGAGAAGGAAATGGCAACCCACTCTGGTATTCTTGCCTGGAGAGTCCCCGGGATGGGAGCCTGGTGGGCTGCCGTCTCTGGGGTCGCACAGAGTAGGACACGGCTGATGTGACTTAGCAGCAGCAGCAGCAACAGTGCTTTAAGACAGCACAAATGTATTATCTTACAGTTTGGTGGGTCAGAAACCAAATAGATTTAGCTGATTTCTATAGGTCCCACTAGGCTAAAATCACGGCATCTGTCAGCCTGATCTCTTCTCTGGAGGCCCAGGGTGGAAGCCACTTCCAGGCTCATTCAGGCAGTTGGCAGAGTGCAGATCCACGCAGTTGCAGAGCTGGGATCTGCATTTCCTCGCTGGCTCTTGGCCGGGGGCTGTTCCCGCTTCTGGAGGCCTCCTGCCTTCCTTGGCTCCTGGCCCTTCCGTCCCGGAGCCACAGCGGGTTGGGTGCCTCTCGTGCTCTCCCTCTCGCCTCGTGCTCTGCTGCATCTCTCTAACTCCAGCCAGAGGATTCTTTCTGTTTTTAAGGACTTGTGTGAGTAGCCCCACTGGGAAAACCGCCCTATCCTGAGGTCCATAAACTTAATCACATCTGCAGAATCCCTTTTGCCATGTAACAGCATATTCATATACTCTAGGGGTTAGGGTGTGGGCATCTTTAGGGAGGGCATTCTGCTGAAAGCTCGGAGTTTTTACGTTAATCATTTTGTATCACTTTTTCCTGGAAGACAGTGTAACCTTTCCAGGCTGTATTTTAGGCACATTTTTTGCATATTTTATTTATGAACTTTTTTTTCTGTTTCATGTGTTGAAACCTCTACTTGAAGAATCCAACTATCTTCAATATTGGATTCTCTCTCATTTTATCTCTAAAAACTGCATTAAAATCAATTTTAGAGAGATATAATTTACATACAAAATCTGTGTCTGTCTAAAGTGATGAGTTTAAACAGGTGGACACGAAACACAGAACCCCAGCCCCATTCTTGATACAGAACATCTCCATCACCCAGAAGCTTCCTTTGCAGCCCAGCCCTCCATTCACCCCTCTAACTGCTTTAAAACTTCTCTTTCTGTCTCTCAACACTGCATTCACTTCCAAGTCTTGCTTCTATATTATTAATTTGACCTTCAGCCGTGTTTCTTTTATTTTTTTCTCTTGGTTCTGAATTGTTAGTTTCTAATAATGTTTCACAGTTTGTTTCTTCAGCTCTGTAGTTTTCCATTTTATTCTGTGGTTTTATCATCTCCTGCCTAGGCTCTCTTATAAGTGAATTGTTCTTTTTTTTTATGTTTTGGGTTTTTGGCCTCAAGGCATGTGGCATTCCCTGACCAGGGATTGATCCTGCACCCTTTCATTGGAATACTAAGTCTTTTAATCACTGGACCGTTAGAGAGGTCCCTTGAATTGCTCTTTAAAAAAAAAATCTTTTCTGTTGTGGAGTTGGACACAACTGAGCATGCATGCATGCATTGTGCAAAGACAGGGAACATGCTCTGTTTCTCTGGTTGTTTTGCCCAGACATCACTTTTCAAATGCTTGTGTGCAGCTGTATGACTTTCTTTTCTTTAAAGAAAAAATTACTGTGTATGTGTTTGTGTGTGTGTGTGTGTGTGTGTGTGTGTATAGAGGGGGGGACAAAGACAAAGCAAGATTCAGAACTGCATGAACATGATAATGTCTTTTGTTTAAATAAAAAATAATGCATAGAAGAAAATCATACAGGATGATGCATACATTTTTGAGTTACCATGACTCCCCATCTCGCCTCCCCCAGATAACTCATGGATAATTTGGACAGTTCTGATATTTGTTTTTAAGAGGACACTTATAAGGATCTTTGAAAACCAACTTGATAGAATTCCCTGGTGGTCCGGTAGAACTCCAGACTTTCACTGTTGAAGGCTGGGGTTCGATCCCTGGTTGGGGAACGAAGATCCCACAAGCTAAGAAAAAAAGAAGATAACCAACTTGAAACATTTAGGACACCTGAAAAACGTCAAGTGTAACCATCATTTGCCCTGTTGGGAGTTAAGAGGGGTCTTCTCACTTACTCCACCTTCTCTCAGGATTCTGAATCTATGAGACGTAAGAGTCCAATCTGAATGAAAAAAAACTACTTCCCATTAAAACATAATCCCCAATTTTAGTTTATATTGTGAAGGAGAAAAGAGAAAAAATTAATGACCATAAAAGTATAGTATGCATATGGTTAGAAAGTTCAAGCCTTTAAAAGGTGCAAAATGAGAATGAACAAAGACAAATATCAGATATTAACATATATATATGGAATCTATAAAATGATATAGATGATCCTATTTGCAAAAGAAAAATAGAGACACAGATGTAGAGAACAACTGTATGGACACCAAAGCAGAAAGAATGGGGTGGGATGAATTGGGAGATTGGGATTGATGTATATACACTATTGATACTATATATAAAATAGAAAACTCATGAGAGCCTACTGTATAGCACAGGGAACTCTACTCAGTGCTCTGTGGTGACCTAACTGGGAAGGAAATTAAAAAAAAAAAATGAGGGGATACATGTATACGTATAGCTGGTTCACTGTGCTATACAGTAGAAACTAACACAACATTGTAAAGCAACTATCCTCCTATAAAAATTAATTTAAAAAAAAGCAACAAAATATAGTAAAAGCCTCCTTCTATAAACTCCAGTTCCCAGCTCTTGCAGTTACTTCCTGAAAAGAGAAATTATATATAAATCATCATAGATAACATAGAGGCTATAAATTTATACTGTTAGAAACAGATGTTAAACAACAAAGTGGTTCAAAATTGGGAAAGGAGTACAAGGCTGTATATTGTCACCCTGCTTATTTAACTTATATGCAGAGTACCTCATGAGAAATGCAGGGCTGGATGAATCATGAGCTGGAATCAAGAGTGCAGGGAGAAATATTAACAACCTCAGATATGCAGATGATACCACTCTAATGACAAAAAGTAAAGAGGAATTATAGAGCCTCTTGATGAAAGAGAGGGGAGTAAAAAAGCTGGCTTAAAATTCAACATTCAAAACACTAAGATCATGGCATCCAATCCCATTACTTCATGACAAATAGATGGGGAAAAGTGGGAAAAGTGACAGATTTTATTTTCTTGAGCTCCAAAATCACTATGGACGGTAACTGCAGCCATGAAATTATGACACTTGCTCCTTGAAAGAAAAGCTATGACAGACATTGTGTTAAAAAGCAGAGATCACTTTGCCAACAAAGGTCTGTATAGTCAAAACTATGGTTTTTCAAGTAGTCATGTACGGATGTGAGAGTTGGACCATAAAGAAGGCTGAGCATTGAAGAATTCATGCTTCTGAACTGTGGTGCTGGAGAGGACTCTTGAAAGTCCCTTGGACTGCAAGGAGATCAAACCAGTTAATCCTAAAGGAAAACAACCCTGAATATTCATTGGAAGAACTGATGCTAAAGCTTCAATACTTTGGTCACCTGATGCAAAGAGCCAACTTATTGGAAAAGATCCTGATGCTGGGAAAGATTGAGGGAAAGAGGAGAAGTGGGTGACAGAGGATGAGATGATTGGATGACATCACTGACTCCATGGAAATGAGTTTGAGCAAAGTCAGGGAGTTAGTGAAGGACAGGGAAGCCTGGCGTACTGCAGTTCATGGGGTTGCAAAGAGTGGGACATGACTTAGCAACTGAACAACAACAATATGTAATATATACACTATATAGGCATGTCTGTGTCCTTTTGTGTAGTTAGACAAAAGATCATAGCATATGATACTTATAGCATAAGACCACACACTTATTTCATTTAACAGCCTCCAAAAGGAGAATATTCCTTATCAATTCACATAGATTCACCTCCTTCTTTTCAATGACATCATCCTATTATTGAATACATTGTATGGATGTGTCTTCTTAATCAGTCTCCTTTCCAGTTTTCCCATGGGAAAACAGCAAGCACAGAAAAGAATAAAGATGCAAATATTTTATTGCTTCAGTACTACTCCATCCTAAGGAGCTGAGTCATGGAAAATGAGAATTAGAAAATAGTTTCCAAGTAACAATTTCCAACAAAACAAAATGAAAAAAGGGAGGTGTTATTGATATTTCTTTATTGTTCATGGAGAGCAATAATGTTTCAATTCTGCTGTGCTCTTGTGTATAACTGTGGTGAAGCCTCATGTAGAGAGAGATGCTTAGGTGATTCTTTACAACCAGCCTATTCTGAGATTTTAAACATTAAGCCTTGGAACTGTATTTGAAGCAAACAGCTCAGCAGCATTTTTTCTGAAGTTATTTAGTACAACATTTTCCTATGAATAGAGGTCTATTTTCACTTAAATTTAGGAAATCATACACGTCGTATCCACTCCCCTTGAGTATGTATGGTATGTGTTCATATATCATAGTTTTGGGGGAAATCTTTTGGTAAATAAACCTATTGAACATTATTGAAAACAGTGTTTTCCAGACTTACTCAATCACTGCTCTCTTTCCAGCTTATCACTTATTAATATCTCATGATGCAATTGTTGCTTCAGATTGTCTTAAAATTATATGTCCCAATGGAGTCTGTGTCTTAAATTCAATGCAGGAATCAGTAAACATTTTCTATAAAGAGCCAAATAATAAATACCTTAGGTTTTGCCAGCCAAACAGTCTATATTGCAAATCCTCAGACCTGGCACATAACACAAATGCAGCCATAAACAAGGCTGAACAAGTGACCATGACTGTATTCCAATAAATCTTTAGTTATGGACACACATTGAATTTTATGTCATTTTTACATGACACAAAGTATTATCCTTCCTTTTTCTCCCCATCTATTTAAAACTATGAAAATCATTCTTAGCAGGTAGGCTGTGCAGAAATAGGTGGACGGGATTTGACCTGTAGGCCAAAGGAGGACACCCTGTGATTTAGTGGATAAAGATTCAGGATAAGAAATACATGCTTTGTTCAGTCAGATTGGGCAACAGCTGTGATAGTTTCAAGAAAATTCAGAAGTTTTGTGTGTTGTTATATATTAAAATGTTGATGTTGTTTAGTTGGCTCAGTCATGTCCAACTCTTTGGGACCCAATAAACTGTAGCCCGCCAGGCTCCTCTGTTCATGGAATTCTCTAGGCAAGAATACTGGAGTGGGTTGCCATTTCCTTCTCCAGGGGCTCTTCCTGGACCAGGAATCAAACCTGTGTCTCCCACAATGACAGGCAGATTATTTGCCACTGAGCCACCAGGGAAGCCCATGTATTAAATAAAAAAGAATATTAAAGCTTCATCTACTTCATCTACTCTGCAGAAGGAGAAGGAAATGGCAACCCACTCCAGAATTCTTGCCTGGAGAATCCCATGGACAGAGGAGCCTGGTGGTCTACAGTCCATGGGGTTGCAAGAGTTGGACACAACTTAGTGACTAAACCACCACCACCACTCTGCAGAAAGCGTGCTATCCTACAGTTTTGCTGCTAAATATCAAGACATTTAAATAAAACTGCCTGTTAAGACAGGGTAAGCACCAAAATGATTTCTTGAATAAATACTGGTGAACATCTCCATGTTATAAAAGAACTCAGAGTAGAAATTATCTCTACACGATTTATTATGACCAAATCTTACAGAAAACCTTTTAACGATGATATGCAAAGGTCAGAGCACAGAATTTGAGTTAAATAAAATAGGTGCAAAAGTTCAGTGGATCTCTGGTAAAAGCTTCTTTCTGTTGCTGATGAGGTTGGAATGTTTGTCCATGACACATTTTCAGGCACCAACAAAAGGACAGCCTCTGAAACATATTGAGTCTCCTCTGAATGAAGTTACTTTTTTCCTTCATGTGTCACTCCCCCTTTGTGATCTCTTTGGACTGATGGCCCGTGTCCTCCCCTGCTCCGATCCCTGGGGCTCCCCGGTTGCCTGCAGGTTCGTTCCGGAGCCGTGGTCCACCTGCAGTGCCACATGTGGGCCAGGTGTTCAGGTGCGAGAGGTGAAGTGCCGCGTGCTCCTGACCTTCACGCAAACTGAGACCGAGCTGCCAGAGGAAGAGTGTGAGGGCCCCCGGCTGCCCACAGAGCGGCCCTGCCTCCTGCAGCCCTGTGATGAGAGCCCCGCTGCCCGAGAGCTGGCCGCCTCCCTGCAGGAGCAGGACAGTGAGACGACCTACGACTGGGAATACGCTGGCTTCACCCCCTGCACCGCCACCTGTTTGGGAGGTATTTGAACTTTTACTTAAGGGACAGCTGTGTCTGGCATTGCTGATGGTTTGAGAAATAGCAATACTAAATCGGTAAACCCTCATCTACAAACTAGCAGAAGTCCAAAGGAGGAGAAGTCATTTGAATAATTGAAAACTGTGCCTTTTCTTTCTTTTCATCATCATTATTTTAGAAAGATTAAGGACAGTGGGACTAGATCCTGTGTTCCTGTGTTCCTAAGCATCTGCCTAACTGAGATGGTTACCGAGGTCACCAATTAATAGAGAATAAATAGGAAAATGCAAGAAATGATTAGTTGAGGTAGTGTTGTGCATAAGTCAGAATTACAGAATGAATCAGCCTGGAACTCCCATATTGATGCTCTCTTGGTCAGAAGTTATCCTCAGAAAATAATTTAGGTTCATACTTGCACATTGAGCCAGAAACCAGTATGGAGCAAACTGATCACCATGATTTATGTGTGTGTACATGTGTGTACACATAGCCAGGGGCCCTGATAGGACTAGGAAGTGATCATATTGTCAGGTGGCCCCCTCAGGGTGGAAATTAGCCCCAAGGTGCTTCAAGCATTCCAGGATCCAAAAGGGAGTGAATGAGCAGAGGGAAGTCCAGACAGTCATTCTCTCTCTGCTGGAAGTAAAAGGACAGAAATAATCAGTGGGAAACCAAGATCCTCTAGTGACGTGAAGGGGACTCCTCTCTCAGGAATCCAGGCCCCTGACATCCTCTCACTGACTCCTGACTGTGCCTTCCAGTCAGCTGTCGTGGCTGAAGCTGGGGGCTAGAAGTGCTCTAATCAGACTTCCTGGTGATCCAGTTGTTAAGACCATGCACTTCCACTGCAAGGGGCATGGGTTTGATCCCAGGTCAGGGAACTATGATCCTACATGCCATGTGGCATGGTCAAAGAAAAAAGGGAAAAAAAAAAAAGAAGTGCTCTGACTTCAGTGCTAACCAGTGGTACGAAAGCTAAGGAAGCTGCTGCCTTAGGAGGCAGTTGGCTCAACAGCCTGTGCCACTCCTCCTGGCAGCCCTGCACCCTTTACTAAGCACTCCCCATTAAGTCTTAAGAACTCGTGTACCAGTCATTGTGCCCTGGCCTCTTCCCTAGGCAGGTGAAGTGCATTCTCCGTTCTTGCCATCCAGTCGCTGTTGACTTGAGGTATCTGTCTTTCTCTTTCCTGTGTAGTTCAACCTGTAAATCCACCTATCCTGGACACCAGCCCATCAGTAAACCCAGGTGAAATGGTGTGTGCTTTACCCCTAGGCCTCAGTTAGCTACTGTCTTTCATATGGTGGTACCCCTGTGCAATTAGGAAAAGAACTGTTATCTGCCTCCGGATTCTCTCTCTCTCTTGCTTGCTTTTCTCCCTGCTTCCTAGAAGCCCACCTCAACTAGCCAGGAGTTTTAGCCTGCTTCACCCAACACTAAATGTCGGCTGTGTCTCTTCCCTCCCAGGAATTGAAGTCTCACTTTCCTGCTCACTTTCATGTCTGCTTTGGCCCAAACCTCTGGGTTCAGGGTCCTGGACATGTCTTCTGTCATATCTCGGGAGCCTTAAGACTGATATGCCCTTCATAATCTGGGAACTGGTACTTTCCAGATGAGTCAGGGGAAGCCCTCCAGAGATAGTCATGCTTGCTTGCATGCCTGCTCAGTCAGTTGTGTCTGACTCTTTGTGACCACATGGACTGTAGCCTGCCAGGTTCCTCAGTCTATGGGATTTCCCAGATAAGAATACTGGAATGGGTTGCCATGCCCTTCTCCAGGGGATCTTTCAGACCCAGGGATTGAACCTGAGTCTCTTATGTCTCCTGCCTTGGCCGGCAGGGAAATGGCAATCCACCTCAGTATTCTTGCCTAAAGAATTCCATGGACAGAGGAGCCAGGTGGGCTGCTGTTCATGGGGTCTCAAAGAGTCAGACATGACTGAATGACTACACTTTCTTCACCACTAGCACCACCTGGGAAGCCCCCAGCTATTGCTTGCATACTTCTAAATCTACTGTATTAATCTCAGGCTTTTGAATACTGCCATTGATAGAATTAGCCTTGCATCTAGAACTCTGTCATCCTTGACTTCAGTTTTTTCCTGACCGAGAAGTCCATCCAGATGGGAAAGCATGGCATGTTGGGTCCTTGGAACTTAACAGACCACATAGAGTTGCCCAAGGAAAACTGACCAGATGAATTCTAATTCAGTTGAGAGAGTCTAATTGACCTCATTTTTGGAGCCTGATGCCAAAATGTTCGTATCTGCTGTGTTCCCAGTGCCCACCAAGATGGCCCTGGGTTCCACCTCCAGGAGGCGTGGACCCCCTGGCATGATTTTCTGCTTTTTTGGTAACAACTTTATTAAGATATAATTCACATACCACAATTAATATATCTGAAGTATACAACGTGGTGTTTTTTGGTATATTCACAACGTTGTGTACACATCGTCACAATCTTCTTTTAGCACTGATATATTTGGCTGCATTGGGTCTCACTTGTGCCATGTGTGATCTTTCATGCAGAACGCAGACTCTTCTGATTGCAGCACACAGGCTTAGTTGCCCAATCGGGGGTTGAACTCGTTTCCCTTGCATTGCAAGATGGATTCTTAACCACTGGACCACCAGGGAAGACCCCATCAGAACAATTTTAGAACACTTTGACCCCAAAAGAACCCTGTACCCTTAAGAGATCACCCTCCCCATTTCCTCTCAAACCACCATTTTCCTGCTACCAGCAACCTCTCACAACTACTAATCTACTTTTTATTTCTTCTGGACGTTTCATATAAATGGAATCACACAATAAGCAATCTTTGTGACCACCTTCTTTCATTAGTGTGCTCTCAAGGTTCATCCATGTTGCAACATAAGTCAGCACTTCGTTTCTTTTTAGGTTTGAATACTATTCCATTGTATGGATATGTCCATATTTATCCATTCATCAGTTAGAATTTAGTTTATTCGCATGTCTTGGATACTATGCCTAAAACTGCTCTGAACATTCATGTACACATTGTGTGGATATACATCTTCATTTCCCTTGGATATACAGTTAGGAATAGTAAAATGATCTCTGCATCTGTTTAAGGCATACAAGTTTCGTGAAACTTGACCAGTTCAATTTATCCTTTTTGGCACTGTGGGCCTTCGGCCAGCTGTGAGGAGAGAAAGGCCTTGCACATGTTAGAAGTGCATTTCAGTACTCACACGGTGTCCATTTGTTTCTGACATCCTCTTGTATAACTGGAACACATTTTGCAAATTTTAACAGGGCTCAGCTTGCTAATCTTTCAACTCTCAGTTAAACAGAATTTAGCCTTGTGAGGCTATCCTGTGTTGTGTAATTCAGGATAACATCATTAGATGAACCTTGCATGCCCATGAACCCAAATGGTATGGCTAGGGAAGCTGAGAGTCAGAGTGTATCACACAGTCCAAAATAGAGACTGGACGACTTCTTTATTGAAGGGTTGAACTGTAAGTGCTTATAGTAAGATTCTTCACTTTGCAAAAAGCAATGGTTTAATTTCTTGGGTTCAGGCTTAAATTTTCTTAATGTTTTTAATTTCTTGAGTTCAAGCTTAAAATTTCATTTTAAATGTGTAACTCAATTTTGTTGAATACTTGGAATGCTTGGAGGGTTATATAATCCTCTAAATGCAGGAAACTGAACACCTGCTCTGTGCTAGACTCTATGCTCTCCACTCGGTTCCAGGCTCAGTACCATGATATAGAATGAAGGCACGGTCCTTGTCCTGAGGGAGCACAGCTCTCAGTTATGTTGGCTTTACTGTCCCTACTGCATTACTTACAGGCAGTGACACTTGCCTCTCTGTAATCCATTTTAATGTGGTTTTAGAGGCTCAGCCTCTGCAAGCCCACTTATGTGTGGTTTTGAATGTGGATTTTAACCCTCATCCTGAATAACAGGGAGGTTAAGTCTGCAATGACTGGAAACCACAGGAAAATAAAATTTCCACAGGCATGCAGTTATTTATTCAGCATTCCTGTTTCTGGTAGAAAAATAAGATAGGCAAGTGATAAATTTTAAAAAAGATAAACCTCTGATTCCCATCCTGATATTGTATATTTGTATAGTCTTAACTTGCCTTTACAACATACAGGAAATAAAAGTAGATCAATTTGTTGTAATCATTGATGTTTAAGAATCTTTTACAAGTCTGCTTTCATACTGGAGTGGCAACAATTCTTTCTCAATTCCCCAAAGTACAAAGAATGCTGACATACTCAATTTCCAGTCTCTAGAGTGTATGGAAGTATATGGTATACAGCATTATGTTATGTGTGTATGTACATCCTGAAAGTTATGCTTACCTTTCAAATACCCACTGATAAGGTTTTGTAATTTATACACTATCAACATGGGCTTCCCAGGTGGCACTAGTGGTAAAGAATCCACCCGCAGTGCAGGAGACATAAGAGATGCAGGTTCGATCCCTTGGTGGGGAAGATCCCCTGGAGGGGAAATGGCAACCCACTCCAGTAATCTTGCCTGGAGATTCCCATGGACAGAGGAGCCTGGAAGGCTATAGTCCATGGGGTCGCAAAGAGTCGGATACGATGACTGAACATACACACATGCACACGATAAACATTCCTCACTGACATTTTCTCTTGTGTCTTATGTTATTTGTTGCATTTATGACCTTTCATCTCTCCCTTAGTGTTTTCTAAAATCACCGGCTAGTAGCATAGACATGAACTTTGGCCTCATTTTGAACCATAGTTCTGCCCCTCCCTTTGGCTAGTTGTTTAAATTTGCAGAGGTTTATTTTTGTAAAATGAGAAGAGCCACACCTACATTATTAGGATTAATGAAAGGATTAAATATGATTCTTAAGCAAGATTATGTTGGAGAAGTGTTTAATCACTGTGCCTGACACATGTGTGTTATAAATGTTGGTGGGATAATAGAAGAGTTTATAATATAAGTTTATAATATAGTTTATAATATAAGAAGTTATTCATCTTAGAATATTGTTTTTTCCTTTTAAAAGAAAATGGACTAAATTGCTGAACCCCTTAATGCATCTAACTGTGCCAAGTGTATTCTTTGAATTCCTCAAGTAAATCATCATCTGCAGTTAATGATGATTTTCTCTTTCAATAGTTGTTTATCATGTTTAGGTTTTATCTCTTATTGCATTGCCCAAAATTGCAAGAACAATAGTAAATAAGGTAGATGATGCCAACTTTGCCTTGGTCTTGACAGTAGCAGGAATCTCTTATTGTTTCATTTGAAAACAACATCCTACAAATATTTATTGTGTGTTTTTTTGTGCAAGGTGCTGACCTAATAATACAGACAAATAGTTCCCACCTCTGCAACTCAGATCTAAAGGGGGAAATGTGTTCATCGCATAATCACACACACATATGTTTAAACTTACAGCTGGTTATTGCAGCTACAAAAAAGTATATATGGTTGGGACTTGCCTGGCAGTCCAGTGGTTAAGAATCTGCACTTCCATCACAGGGGGCAGAGGTTCGATCACTGGTCAAGGAACTAAGATCCCACATGCCGTGTGGTGTGACCAAAAAATAACTAGAAACAAATTTTAAAAAGAAGCATATGATGCCATGAAAGTACATAATAGGAGGAATTTGACCTAACTTGGGAGATCAGGGAAAGATTCCCTAAGAACAATTACATTTTAACTTTTAAGTCTGAAAGATGAGATATTAATTAAGCAAAAGTTTGAGACAGTGGTACAAAGAGAATTTCCAGCAGGAAAAGGATCATGTGGAAGGGCGCTAGGTGGCAAGAGGGCACATGGGAGATTCCAGGAGCTGAAGAAGTTGGGCACAGCTAGTGTACTGAGAAAGATGGGGTTCAATGTGAGATGATGCTGTAAAGGAAATCAGGGGCCAGACAGTGAAGGTCTTACGGGCCATGTTCATTTGGGTCTTTATCCTAAGAACAATGAGAAACCGTCCAAGTCATTAAAATGGAAATTAATGATCAAATGTTTATTTCAGAAGGGTTAGTCCAGTTGTATTGTAAAAAAAGGATTAAAAGGGATAACAAGAGATGTCAGGGAGCCCACAGAGAGGAAGATGGCGAGAAGGCTTGGTTTGTTAGGGGAGGGCTGTGTGTGTGCTGTCACTTCATGACAGAGAGTCCAGGTGCATTTAAAAGGCAATGAGAGGGGACTTCCCTGGTGGTCCAGTGGCTAAGACTCCACACTTCCAGTGCAGGGAGCCCTGGTCAGGGAACTAGTTCCTGCATGCTGCAACTGAAGATCTTGCAAAGACCCAGCACAGCCAAGTCAATAATTTTCTTTTTAAAAAGGCAATGAGAAAGTTCCAGAATGAAAGGGAAAGGCAAAGTGTCAACAAACTTCCTGTGATGGAAAGGAGTGAAATCTAAAGCCTACTATGGAATTCAATCTTAACTAGTTAGAGATGCTGGCTGGGCCAGTAGGTTTATCTGCTGGATCATAGGAAGTTCCTATCTGTTCTGGTTGAGCGTGTGTGAATATTTGTGTGTGAATGATTTGATTCGTGAATGCCCAAGATTTGAAGTCATAATGTAGTATTTTTTTTTATTATACTCTTGACTACAGTGTGCTACTATTGGGTAGGCCAAAGGTTCATTCCGATTTTTCTGTAAAATGTTATGGAAAAAACCTCAAATGAACTTTTTGGCTAACCCCATATTTAACTAAGGATTTTGCATTTAGATATGAATGATACTGATGCAAGTTGGTAGCCTCCACTGAGCATGGTGGAGTACAAGGATGCCTTCCTGCAAATGGGAAGGGGGTCTGAAAGCTGAATTGGCCCACCATGGGCTCATTTGGGCATACTCCCCATGGAGATGTGTTTCCGACATGGTACATTAGCAGTCACCATTTTGTCCTCTTCAAATCCCTTCAAATCTTAACAGGCCTTGAGCTGGAGTTTCTTTCAGCTACTCTTAATATAATTGATCACTTCCTCTCAGGCTCCACTGATGTTTATGATGCCCTTCATGAGGCCAAATGGCTTTTAACAATCCTTAATTTTTACCAGCTGTCTCCTCAACTGGCCCCTAAAAAGAACTCACCTATTTGGAGTACTATAAAACTTTTAACACCAAAATGGCATTCCTCTAGGTCCATACGATATAATGCTTCTCCTTTTTTTCATTACCTGGGAGTATATAGTAGTATTTATTCTATCATACTGGTTAATCAGCAGAGAGGAAAACATAACTAACTATCCTTTTCAGTATGGCCCTAGGCTTGTATCTGTCATGTAAACTATCTGTCATGTAACACTATATTAAGTAGATCTGCTCTTTTTGCTTTTATAGATTTTTGTCATCAGGTTTATACTAGTTTTTTTTAATGAATTAGAGTTTTCCTTACATTTCTTTTTTAAAATTTATTATTATTATTATTACTTTACAATATTGTATTGGTTTTGCCACACATCAACATGAATCCGCCACGGGTGTACACGTGTTCTCAATCCTGAACCTCCCTCCCACCTCCCCCCCTACACCATCCCTCCAGGTCATCCCAGTGCACCAGCCCCAAGCATCCTGCACCCTGCATCAAACCTAGACTGGCAATTCGTTTCTTATATTATACATGTTTCAATGCCATTCTCCCAAATGATCCCACCCTATCCCCTCTCCCACAGAGTCCAAAAGACCGTTCTATACATCTGTGTCTCTTTTGCTGTCTCACATACAGGGTTATCGTTACCATCTTTCTAAATTCCATATATATGTGTTAGTATACTGTATTGGTGTTTTTCTTTCTGGCTTACTTCACTGTGTATAATCGGCTCCAGTTTCATCCACCTCATTAGAACTGATTCAAATGTATTCTTTTTAATGGCTGAGTAATACTCCATTGTGTATATGTACCACAGCTTTCTTATCCATTCATCTGCTGATGGACATCTAGGTTGCATACATTTCAATAATCTTAAATAGTTCCTATCATAGATGACATCTCTTTAAAAAGTCTGGAAGAATTTGTTTCTACAACTATATAAATTCAGTTCTTATTTTTCCCTTTAGGGACAGGATTGGGAGGGGAATTGTTGCAGGATCTGTAAGATCATTTTCAAGTCCCCTCCGCACTTACTGTCATATACAAACTCTTAATTTTAAAGTGATTTAGGCCATACCTGAATGGTCTAGCAGTTTTCCCTACTTTCTTCAATTTAAATCTGAATTTGGCAATAAGGAGTTCATGATCTGAGCCACAGTCAGTTCCCCATCTTGTTTTTGCTGACTGTATAGAGCTTCTCCATTTTTGGCTGCAAAGAATATAATCAGTCTGATTTTGGTGTTGGCCATCTGGTGATATCTATGTGTAGAGTCTTCTCTTGTGTTGTTGGAAGACAGTGTTTGCTATGACCAGTGCATTCTCTTTGCAAAACTCTTATTAGCCTTTGCCCTGCTTCATTCTGTACTCCAAGGCCAAATTTGCCTGTTACTCCAGGTGTTTCTTGACTTCCTACTTTTGCATTCCAGTCCCCTATAATGAAAAGGACATCATTTTGGGGAGTTAGTTCTAAAAGGTCTTATAGGTCTTCATAGAACCAATCCACTTCAGCTTCTTCAGCATTACTGGTCGGGGCATAGACTTGGATTACCATGATATTGAATGATTTGCCTTGGAAATGAACAGAGATCATTCTGTCATTTTTGAGACTGCATCCAAGTACTGCATTTCGGAATCTTCTGTTGACTATGATGGCTATTCCATTCCTTCTAAGGGATTCTTGTCCACAGTAGTAGATATAATGGTCATCTGAGTTAAATTCACCCATTCCAGTCCATTTTAGTTCGCTGATTCCTAAAATGTCAATGTACACTCTTGCCATCTCTTGTTTGCCTTCATTCATGGACCTAACATTCCAGGTTCCTCTGCAATATTGCTCTTTACAGCATCAGACCTTGCTTCCATCACCAGTCACACCCGCAACTGGGTATTGTTTTTGCTTTGACTCCGTCTCTTCATTCTTCCTGGAGTTATTTCTCCACTGATCTCTAATAGCATATTGGGCACCTTCCGGCCTGGGGAGTTTATCTTTCAATGTCCTATCTTTTTGCCTTTTCATACTGTTCATGGGGTTCTCAAGGTAAATATACTGAAGTGGTTTGCCATTCCCTTCTCCAGTGGACCACATTTTGTCAGAACTCTCCACCAAGACCTGTCTGTCTTGGATGGCCCTACATGGCATGGCTTAGTTTCATTGAGTTAGACAAGATTATGTCCCATGTGATTAGATTGGTTTTCTCTGATTGTGGTTTCAGTCTGTCTAGCCTCTGATTCCCTCTCTCAGCACCTGTCGTACTGGGGTTTCTCTTACTTTGGATGTGGGGTGTCTCTTCACGGCTGCTCCAGCAAAGTGTAGCCACTGCTCCTTACCTTGCACATGGGGTATCTCCTCAGGGCCACTGCTACTGACCTTGGATGTAGAGTATCTCCTCTCAGCCGCTTGCCTCTCCAGTGCTGTGAGCCACATACAGTGGAAGTAAGAAATAGATTTAAGGGACTAGATGTGATAGAGTGCCTGATGAACTATGGGCAGAGGTTCATGACATTGTACAGGAGACAGAGATCTAGACCATCCCAAAGAAAAAGAAATGCAAAATAGCAAAAAGGCTGTCTGAGGAGGCCTTACGAATAGTTGTGAAAAGAAGAGAAATGAAAAGCAAAGGAGAAAAAGAAAGAGATACCCATTTGAATGCAGAATTCCAAAGAATGGCAAGGAGAGATAAGAAAGCCTTCCTCAGTGATCAGTGCAAAGAAATAGAGGAAAACAATAGAATGGGAAAGACTAGAGATCTCTTTAAGAAAATTACAGATACCAAGGGAATATTTCATGCAAAGATGGGCTCAATAAGGGACAGAAATGGTATGGACCTAACAGAAGCAGAAGATATTAAAAAGAGATGGCAAGAATACACAGAACTGTACAAAAAAGATCTTCACGACCCAGATAATCACGATGGTCTGATCATTCACCTAGAGCCAGACATCCTGGAATGTGAAGTCAAGTGGGCCTTAGGAAGCATCACTACAAATAAAACTAGTAAAAGTGATGGAATTCCAGTTGAGCTATTTCAAATCCTGAAAGATGATGCTGTGAAAGTGCTGCACTCAATATGTCAGCAAATTTGGAAAACTCAGCAGTGGCCACAGGACTGGAAAAGGTCAGTTTTCATTCCAATCCCTAAGAAAGACAATGCCAAAGAATGCTCAAGCTACTGCACAGTTGCACTCATCTCACATGCTAGTAAAGTAATGCTGAAAATTCTCCAAGCCAGGCTGCAGCAATATGTGAACTGTGAACTTCCAGATGTTCAAGCTGGTTTTAGAAAAGGCAGAGGAACCAGTGATCAAATTGCCAGTATCTGCTGGATCATCAAAAAAGCAAGAGAGTTCCAGAAAAACATCTATTTCTTCTTTATTGACTATGCCAAATCCTTTGACTGTGTAGATCACAATAAACTGTTGAAAATTCTGAAAGAGATGGGAATACCAGACTACCTGATCTGCCACTTGAGAAACCTGTATGCAGGTCAGGAAGCAACAGTTAGAACTGGACATGGAACAACAGACTGGTTCCAAACAGGGAAAGAAGTACATCAAGGCTGTATACTGCCACCCTGCCTATTTAACTTATATGCAGAGTATGTCATGAGAAATGCTGGGCGGGATGAGGTACAGCTGGAATCAAGATTGCTGGGAGAAATATCAATAACCTCAGATATGCAGATGACACCACCCTTATAGCAGAAAGTGAAGAAGACCTAAAGAGCCTCTTGATGAAAGTGAAAAAGGAGAGTGAAAAAGCTGGCTTAAACCTCAACATTCAGAAAACGAAGATCATGTCATCTGGTCCCATCACTTCATGGGAAATAGGTGGGGAAACAGTGGAAACAGTTGTTGACTTTATTTTGGGGGGCTCCAAAATCACTGCAGATGGTGATTGCAGCCATGAAGTTAAAAGACGCTTACTCCTTAGAAGAAAAGTTATGACCTACCTAGACAGTGCATTAAAAAGCAGAGACATTACTTTGCCAACAGTTTCATCTCATCAAGGCTCTGGTTTTTCCAGTAGTCATGTATGGATGTGAGGGTTGGACTATAAAGAAAGCCGAGTGCCAAAGAATTGATGCTTTTGAAATGTGGTGTTGGCGAAGGCTCTTGAGAGTCCCTTGGACTGCAAGGAGATCCAACCAGTCCATCCTAAAGGAGGTCAGTCCTGAATATTCATTGGAAGGACTGATGTTAAAGCTGAGACTCCAATACTTTGGCCACCTGATGTGGAGATCTGATTTATTTGAAAAGACCCTGATTCTGGGAAAGGTTGAAGGCAGAAGGAGAAGGGGACGACAGAAGATGAGATGGTTGGATGGCATCACCGACTCAATGAATATGAGTTTGAGCAGACTCTGGGAATTGGTGATGGACCAGGAGGCCTGGAATGCTGTGGTCCATGGGGTCACGAAGAGTTGGACATGACTGAGTGACTGAACTGAACTGAACTGAATTTTAAAGTGAGTTTCATAATTTAGATTTTCTTGGGAAAAGTCATCCATTTCATGATAATATTAATAGTGTCATCAAGCATTGTTCATCTAATATCCAGTTGCTTTAAGCCCTCCTCTGCTCCTTTTTCTTGTCAAATAATATTTACCAATTACTGTTTTTAAGCTAGGAGTTTTGTGTGTGTATTCTCAGTCACTCAGTCATGTCTGATTCTTTGTGGCCCCATGGACTGCAGCCCACCAGTCTTCTCTGTCCATGGGGTTCTCCAGGGAGGAATACTGGAGCAGGTTGCCCTTTCCTTCTCCAGGTGCACTTTCCCACCCAGGCGTGAACCCAGCTCTCTTGCACCTCCTGCATTGGCAGATGGATTCTTTACGACTAGTGCCACTTATCAGGAATGATTATTTTTAAGTTCTGATGTTCAGATTGGGGGGTTTAATTATTTATTTTTCATTTATTGATGAACTCTATTATGGTCAAGGAATATTGCCTATATGATTTCTAGGTTATGGAATTTAATACAGTTTTCTTTATAGACTTATGTAGGATCAATTTTTGTTAATGTTCCTCTGCTTAAAAAAGCATATTGCATCTGTTTCTGAGAGCCAAGGCCATTTGGTTATTATATCAAATAATTTTCTTATTCAAATCATTTTCCAACTTTTAAAAAGTAATTTATTATATTAAGTACTGGGTAACACCTTAAAGGTTCTGACTGTAGATTTTGTTGTTGTTGTTGTTCTGAGTATTTCTTACTCTGTGTGTGTGTGTGTGTGTGTGTGTATGTGTATGTGTATGTGTGTGTGATATGTTCCTTGGCATGTTGAATTAGTCAAGAGTTATTTGCAAGAAACCCAACTTGAACTAACCTTAAACCAACAAAAGAGAATGTATTAGCTCATTTATTGGCTCTGCTTCCCCTCTTAGCGTCTGTGTTTTTACCCTTTAATTATGAATTCATTTCTTGATGTAGGCTTTAGATATTTTTTGCCAAAAAATAAAATAACCTTTGTATTATGACATTGCAGAAGTCAACTGTGAAGTGAAGAATGTTGCCTCGTGCTACCAAAGGATTTATTAGAGAAATTGAATTGAAATTTCAACACTTGATTTATCTTATATCTTCTAAGTGCATATTTGTGATTACTGTCCAAATTTTGTTAAAAATGAGATGAAGTAAACTTATCTTTATAACTTTTTTCTTTTGAGGATAAAGGTTTGCTCAAACCTCTTGAAGTGAAAAGTGGTGAAGTCATGTCATAGGTTCAGTGTGAGGGATGGGAGATAGATAGTCTCATGGCCATCTTTGGAAAATACATTCCACCTCAATAAGTATCCTAAATCTCTCATTAAACTTTTATATTCTTTTGAGTAAACTTGGTTTAATTTGTCACAACTATTGTGAAATTCCATGAAAATGGTTAAAATGAGGTAACTTTGGTGCTTTCAGATCCACCCACTCATGTTCCAAAATAGTCTCCAAGTGTATTTTGTAAATAATTCTGGTTATAAATTAGAATATATGTGAAAGATAACTGCATTTTTCTCAGATTAAAAAGAAATGAAACTTGCTAGAAAATGAACATCTGTGTCCCTGTAAAATCACTGAGTTCAACATTTGTAGGGAGGAACCTGAGTTATAATGTTGTAGCAGTGTCTTTTCATGTTTCAGGTTAGTGTTTATTAAAAAAAAATTCATTGGAAGATGCATGGAGATTTAAGACTGCATCCTACTATGCCCAGGAGCATAAGATTACAACTGAAGAAAGCAAAGAAAATTTAAGGAAAAGAACTCAACATCTCGAATATACATTTTACATATACTTTTGGTCCATACTGTACTCTGCGAAATATTGTAAAATGGTTGAATCGAAACATGGCATTTGGAAAAAGAACCACAATGTGGAACACACATTCTTGCATGAAACTGAATACATTTGCATATTTCAAATAGCATAGTTGATTGCTATTACAATTTTTATTTGATTTTTTCTGTCAAAATTTAATTTATATTTTGCTCAGTTCTGATTTCCCAATAATCTTTTTTTCTTTTTTTTTAATTTGTCTCAACAAACAAAATAATGGTTGAGACTGGGCCTTGGAGTCAGACAGACCTGTCTAGCCTCAAAGGAAAAATGTGCCTGTGAAAGTTTGTATTTGAACAGGGAAGCTGGTTGGCTGTATTGCATTTTGGAACCTTTTGGGAACAAAAGGGCTTCCCAGGTGGCATTAGTGGTAAAGAATCTGCCTGCTAATACAGGAGATGTAGGAGATAAGGGTTCGATCCCTGGGTCAGTAAGATCCCTTGGAGGAGGAAATGGCAACCCACTTCAGTATTCTTGCCTGGGAAATCCTGTGGACAGAGGAGCCTGGCAGGTTACAGTCCATGGATTCACAGAGTCAGACATGACTGAGCACAAACTGAAATTCTGTCCCCATGTAACACTTACTCGCCCGCATCTTGCCCCTGGCATCTACCAAAGTACCCTCTGACTCTATGAATTTGACCATGCTATAAGTTAACCTTAAAAGTGCATCCCAATATACATTTGTTGTTCAGTCCCTCTGTCATGTCTGACTCTGCAACCCCATGGACTGCAGCACACCAGGCTTCCCTGTCCTTCACCATCTCCTGGAGCTTGCTCAAACTCATGTCCATTGAGTCAGTGATGCCATCCAACCATCTTGTCCTCTGTTGTCTCCTCCTCCTGCCTTCAATCTTTCCCAGCATCAGGGTCTTTTCTAATGAGTTGGCTCTTCACATCAGGTGGCCAAAGTATTGGAGCTTCAGCTTCAACATCAGTCCTTCCAATGAATGTTCAGGGTTTATTTCCTCTAGGACTGACTGGTTTGATCTCCTTTCAGTCCAATATACATTAGGTGCGGACAAATACTGTTTGATTCCACTCATGTGAGAAAGTGTTATTCTTTAGGAGCTGATATGAAATTCCTCTTAGGGAAATTATTGTAAATGTTTGGAAGGAACATGCGGATGATTCATTTGCAGGAATTCCTGGCCTTGAGTGTGTTTGAAATGTAGATCAGTGTGGCGATGGATGGGGTCTCAGGGGTGGTCCTTGATGTCTCAAAGTGACCATTTGGGAGTTTACAAAGCAACTGAGGAAATAATAGAGCCTGGGAGACTTTGGGAAAGGCACAGTCATTTGCTCCATGTGGACCCTGAAATGCATCCTGCAGGCAAGCAATACAGTCAAAAGGGCAGTGGCTTAAGAATGAGGGGTTCAAAGACCCTGTTTTCTTTTTTCCCCACAATGAGTCATTCTAAGTCGTTTGCGTATTTTTTTTTTCTCTTTCCAACCTCCAGGCCATCAAGAAGCCATTGCAGTGTGCTTACACCTGCAGACCCAGCAGACGGTCAATGACACCTTGTGTGATATGGTCCACCGCCCTCCAGCGATGAGCCAGGCTTGTAACACAGAGCCCTGCCCACCCAGGTATGTGCGGTCTTCTGCTCCCCGCAGAGAATCATGCGTGTGTATTGAGGCTGAGGGGGAGTCACCCACGGAGATCAGAGTTTTCCCTTCTCTGTTCAAGCTATGTGCCACCCAGATTCTCACTAAGATACAGAATACTGTCAGGTTAAGCAGAAATCCCCTTTACCCGGCCTTTTGTGTCATACATGAGTGAATGTGAACTGGCTGCTGCTGGCAACACCATGAGCTCAGCAGTTTTGTTGTCTCATGTCTGTCCCTTCAGGGGTACTTCTTTGCCTGAAGCCACATCAGGGAACACAGGCTCTGAGGTCAAGTTAGCACAGGTACACAGAAGATGCTCAGTCCATATTTGTGGACTAACTGAGTGATGTCCTCCTTGTTACCTAGAAATCACACCCGTGTGTTCTCACCCTTCCCACTGACCTGCCAGAGAGCTCAGATTGTGGGGTGTACTGTTAAGAGTCCCCAAAGAGTGGGCAATGTTGGCTTATTTTTGGTCTCCTTGGCCTGAAAGGTTGACCTTAAAAATTAATCTGCTTCCTCTCTTAAGTCCTTATAAGATGCTGGGGATTTTTATCAGAAGGAAGCATAGATTTTCCTCATATTTCTCTGTCCCTGGCTATTGTTAGCTCCAGAGGATTATAACTCAGCATCACTAGTTTCTCACAAGACATTCCAAAATCCAGCCCCCAGTTTTTTCTCTTTTCTATCCTTTACCTGTATAATCTTGACCCCTCTTCTGTGATATATTTAAAGCCAAAATTGAAAGCTCATTCCCAGTCACCTCCTCTCTTCCTCATTGCCAGATTCTCTTTCTGCCTCTTAGTAATTATATCACCCATTTAATTAGGTACCTGCATTCACTAAAGGTAAGTTTAATTATGTCTGGGATCATAAGCAATTGAGGACATTTATTATGTCTGTTACATCCAGGAGTAAAGATAGATTTTTATGGTTATTCAGGAAATAATTTGTGCTTCTGGAAGTTTCTTGATCTTTCTGATTTTGATTCCATGAGATGTGTCGGCTGTGAGGAAGAAAGTCCTGTCTTGGTGGTCTCAGGGTGCTGGTGGTGAGGATCCAGTGAGTGAGGGCATCCTGGAGATCCATGTTTCTCTGTCCTGCAGATGGGTCCTTTCTTTGTGGGTCTTGGTCTCTAACCTGCTCAGTCTTGAAGGAGGCCAGCTTCATCCTTAGGGAGACCACATCTACAGGGAACCAGGCATAGCATTTTATATCCATTACTATATTTCTGACTTAGATTGTCAGCTAAGGAAATAAGGGAAACTCCTTCTTTAAATATATATATCTATATATATATATATCTTTATTTGGTTGTGTAGGGTCTTTGTTGGGGCACTTGGGATCTTTCACTGTGGCACATGGACTCTTTAGTTGTGGTGCAAGGCCCCAGTGGTTGCTGTGTGAGCTTAGTTGCTTGAGGCATGTGGAATCTTAGTTCTCTGACCAGGGATCAAACCTGCATCCCCTGCATTGCAAGGAGGATTCTTAACCACTGGACCACTAGGGAAGTCCCCAGGGAACTTCTTGACTTACGTTAGAGCCATTGTACTATACTCAACTGAGACAAGTCAGTAAAGACCTACACAGTTACTTTGGTGAGTAAGGCCCAGAAACAGCATAGGGAAATCTTCCCTAGACCTCCCACTTCCACCCCCAGGTCTACTGAATTCCAGAGTCATCTGCACCAGAATACTAGTAGAAAATGGCAGAAGACACAACACAGTAGGAGTATTAGAAGGTTTGATCTAACTGGGAGTCAGGATGCTCACTTTATCAGCAAGTCTATCCGGAGGGCTCCAAGAACATCAAGTATATGGGAAATGATGCTGAGATTCCGTCCATTTGGAACATCCCCTTTATCTCAGGGGAAATAGCACTCATGTTAAGAACTAAAAACCTTAAGAATCCAAATTACTCATCTTAGGTTTCTCAGTTTTGTGTTAATCTAATATCAGAAGCAATGATTTAGATATTTTTGGAGAAGCTAGTTTCTGTTCTCCTCCCCCGACCCCCACCACATCCCTCGGGTGAGGCTCTGTGAGATGGAAACTACCCGTCTGACCAGGGTGAAGGACAAGGGGAAATGCAGGAGGTGAGAAGCATAGTTTAATATCTCAACCTGTTGTCCCAAGAAATTGGAATCATGCTCTACAAGGTTTTTAATCTGGTTCCTTCAACTTGAGTCTTGGCATGGGGTAGGAGGAAGAGTTAAACAAACATAAATAAATATATTACTTAAATTATCATACATGCTATAAAGAAACAGAAAAAGTCTCAAGAACAAGAGTTGCATAAGGACCTAATGTAGATTGGTTTGGACTGAGGATTGGGTGCAGGCATTCAGAGGAGGCCTCCCTGAGGGTTCTATGTAAGCTGATATGTAAAAGAGGAGTGAAAATTGGCCAGGGGAAGCATAGAGGAAGGTGTGTTCTAGGCAGAAGGAACACTATATACAGAGGTCCCAAGGAAAGGAAGAAATTGGTGTGTTCAAGAAACTAGACAGAAAGGAAGCCCGGAGATGAGAGACCAGACCGGAGACAAGACCAGACATAGTAGGACCATTGCAGGCATTTGGACTTGATCCTGAGAGTTGTTGGGAAGCCATTGGAGCATTTGATAAATCAAATTTACATTTAGGGACTTCCCTGGTGGTCCAATGATTAAGACTCTGAGCTGCCAATGCAGGGGATGTGTGTTTGATCCCTGGTTGGGGAACCAAGATTCCCAATATGCTGCACTGCATGGCCAAAAAAAAAAAAAAGTACACTTAAAAGAGACTGCTCAAACCCTGAGATGGGGAGAACAAAGGTAGAGATATTGAAATCAATTATAAATTTTTAATTAATTACCTTAACCGAAATAGCTAGCCTGCCATAATTCATCTGAGTGTCGCCCATTTAAAGCCCGCCTGCATGTGAACCTGAAAGCATCCTTGAATTGAGTCCAAATTAGATATGTCCCCGACCATTTATCATAAAATTTGAGTCCTGCCTCTAGTGTTTCCTGCTGTGATCCATATGTCCACCTATGACTGTGAAACTGTATTCTAAATTGGAGAATGGCCGTGTGAACTCCCACAAAAAACCCTCCAGTGACTTCCTTTTCCCTGTGGAAAAGCCACAGTCTTTACTTTGCCATATGTATGAGTTCCCTTGGGCTTCCATAACAAAGTTCTATAAGCTGAGTGGCTTAAACAACAGAAGTTCACTGTCTCACATATGGGGAGTCTAGAAACCCTTAATCAAGGTTGGTTCCTTCTGACAGTTCTGAGGGAAAACCTGTTCTGTGCACCTCTCCTAACTTCTGGTAGCTTGAGCGTCCTTAGCTTGTGGATGGGAGAAGGCAATGGCAACCCACTCTGGTACTCTTGCCTGGAAAATCCCATGGACATGGACGGAGGAGCCTGGTAGGCTACAGTCCCTGGGGTCACGAAGAGTTGGATGTGACTGAGCAACTTCACTCTCACTTTTCACTTTCACGCACTGGAGAAGGAAATGGCAACCCACTCCAGTGTTCTTGCCTGGAGAATCCCAGGGACGGAGGAGCCTGGCTGGCTGCCATCTATGGGGTCACACAGAGTCGGACACGACTGATGCGACTTAGCAGCAGCAGCAGCAGCTTGTGGATGGCATTCCCTGTGAGTTTTCTTTTTATAATATTTAGTTATTTATTTGGCTGTACCAGTTCTTAGTTGTGGCATGTGGGATCTAGCTCCTTGACCAGGGATGGAACCCGGGCCCTCTGCATTGGGAGTGCGGAGTCTTAGCCAAACTCCTGGACCACCAGGGAAATCCCCTGTGTGTTTTCATAGCATCTTCCTTCTGTAGGTCTCTGCATTGAAATTTCCCCTTTTATAAGGTCACTGCTCCTATTGAATTAGAGTCCAACATCTGATGACCTCAGCCTAAGTCTATCATCTGCAAAGATGCTATTTCCAAATAAGTTCACATTTATGAGTTTTCGTGGTTAGGACTTCAGCTTCATTTTGAAGAAAACAGTTCAACCCACGAGAGCAGATAAAGTCCTTGGTGACCCTGGTTTTAGGTTCTTGAACCACATTCCCTGTCATCACTTCTCTCACCTTATCACAGCCCATGTGCACACGCACACACACACACACACACATGCTCACTCACACACACTCAGAGGAACCTGAACTTGCCCAGCAGCCACACTGGATTATTCACTTTGACCCATGCTCCTGCTCATTCATGTCTCTGGGTCTTGGCCCTCTGCCTGGAGCCCTTATCCATGAAATGAGCTGGTACTCTCCCATAAAAGTGATCAGCGGCTCTCTGCTCCCTGGTATATGAAGTCAACAGTGTGAGATGGGATCCTAACCTTGGACACATGATAGGGATGTGTCTTAACAGTGCAGAGAGAAGTGGGAATGGATATGGAGCATGGAGTAGAGGCCAATTCTGCCTCGATCAGGACACTTCAGACATGTTCCTTGGCTCTTAGGGCCCAGTTTCTTCATCTGAATGTTGATGAAAGGTGTTAGACTTTATCATCACCAAGGTCCTTTTCAGCTCTAGTCTTTCATTGTTGAGCCATGCTTCAGGTTGCGTTTCTCACTCACATCTGCAGTACTCTGCCTAGTATTTTTGCAATTATCCTCATGTCTACTCATCAGTCCTTTGAAATGCTCAGGGTTTGTTTTAGTTATAAGACTACCAGCCTCTGCTTGACCTGCCTAGGAGGCCAAGGCAGGGCTGAGCTTGGTTTGCAGTGCCATCCTTCCTTTGCTCACCAAATTGGGGCAAGATCCGACTTCAGATCTAGAAACTGTCCCTTTATGCTACTGAAGGGAGCAAGCTGGTTTATTCATGCACTAGCCCACGAGCAGGTTCCTCATCACTCAGCCTTGGCCAGGGATCTTGCACATAATCTGCCTCAGCAGTCTTGCCCACAGAGCTTTCAAGCTGGGAATAATACAGCACACAATATATCTTGGCCACTTCGCAAAATTAAGGGTCTGTTTTTATGCGAAGAGAAATACTATTCCTCATTTCAAAGTTGCAAGTTTAATAAAGTTTTTGAAGGTTGAGAGTTATTTTGGAAAAAACCCAGCAGAGACAAAGGGTTGATGCCAAAATAAAGGTAAGTTTACAAAAATGTTTTAGGTTCTAGAAACCAGTGGTGTAGGAATAACAGGAACAGGGTGTTGCACAATACTTTCCATACAAATATTTACTGACTCCAAGGGCAATAGCAGTAAAATATCACCCCAGGGTGAAACTTACCAGTGAGATTGGGTTGGACAGTCAGGAGATCTTTATTTACCCAGAGGCAAATGTGTTTGATGTATTAGCCTGAACTCTCAAAGGTGGGGCGTTGTATGTTTATTTGCTCTTCTGGGGTTACTCCCTTTGGTCTGTCCTTTAACTGCTGAGTGTCTGCTATTTATGGAGTTTGCTTTTTCCAGGAGAGAGAAATGGACAGGGTTACATAATGGTTCCACTAGTCCAAGAAGAGCCTTCTTCTTCTGTGACAGGACTCAACATGGCTAGACAGGGAGGTGGGGAGACAAAAGCCAAGAGTAAAATGTTTCTGTACTAACTTGTTACCCAGGTCTTGAATTAAAACAAAAAATGCTGTGTTCATTGTCTCTTAATAAGAAATTGTTACCTGTTTCTTGAATAAGAATGGTTCCCCTTCCAGTCCCTTATGTCACCAATCAATTCTTGTAGTTATATACTTTCTTGAAAGACTGACCATCCCAAAGTGGCTCCTAATAAATTACATAGTTAAGCTGAGTTGTTGTAATAGTGCAACAAAAGCCTTCTAATTTTTAGCTGTGTGGTCTGATTGTCGTCTGAGTATCTACTATTGGTGATTTTCCTCACCCCTAAATCTACCGGAACTTTATATATTAGTAGCCTAATTAATAGGTTAGCGAATATACTTCCAATTCAGATCATGTTTTAATTTCACATTCTGCTCCAAATACAGATCAGTGATAGCTACAGTATAAAAAAGGGAAACATCACACCCAGGAAACGGTGAAAATAACTACATAGGCTGGGAAAGGAATAGAAGAGGGAAGTGGTGAGTGGAACTGGACCTATGGTTCTTCTGGTCTTTAGCCCCATAGCATTTGGGGTTAGTGAGAGTTCAGATCCTCTGGGTAACAGGGACTGAGCATCTTTCTTTTAATTCATGGAAAAGGACCCATATTCTTTACTTCTTTGTGAAGAAAAGCTGCTGCTGACCACAACCAGAAGCCTTTGTTTAGCTGAAGCTCCTCACCTGTGAAGATAAAGGACAGAAACAATAGAGCCCTAGGAGCAGCTCCAGGCCTGGCTTACCTGTTGGCTCAGTGGTTGGGGTGTCAGTGTCTTCATAGTGCTTCTATGCCACGTTATCCACATGGACCTGGTTCTAGCCTGGGTACCCCAGAGGGCTCGGTGGAAGCAAACCAAACTGTAGACGGAAAGGGTTAAGAGACAGAGAAAAGGATTAAAGGAGGTGGAGGGAGAGAAAACTTCCTGTTGATCCTGCAAAATGACATTCCAAAGCATATGAAAACAATCTAATGCTAATGAAGATAGTTCACAGATTTGCCAAATGAAAGATGAATTCATTACAGAAGAAATTAAAATATAAGAACAACTTGGAAAATAATATAAGTATTCTTGGAATCTTTGGAGTTTGGAGAAGGATACAAATGTTCAGTTCACAGTGTGTGTTGCTGTGGTTGTTCAGTCACTAAATCGTGTCTGACGCTTTGCAATCCCATAGACTGCAGCACACCAGGCTCCCTTGACCTTCACTATCTCCTGGAGATTGCTCAAATTCATGTCCATTGAGTTGGTGATACTATCTAACCATTTCATCCTCTGTCACCCTCTTCTTTGCCTTCAATCTTTCCCAGCATCAGGGTCTTTTCCAATGAGTAGACTCTTCACATCAAGTGATCAAAGTATTGGAGCCTCAGCTTCAACATCAGTCCTTCCAAATGAATGTTCATACTGTGTATTATTTTAACCCTTTGATTAATATGCTTGTTACTTAGAATTTCTCTTTCTCTCTTTTTAAAATTAAGACTATATAATCACAGATTATAATCAAATGTTTTCTTTACATTTTAATCCTCTTTTTTACCTTGGAACATTTTAAGTAACATAAGAATTCATTTGTTTCTTCGAAACTTTTAGGAACTTAATCACAAAATTAGCACAATCTAGTCCTTTTCTTCAAAAGAACTTTTTGTAGTTGCCTAATACCTTATCTATTTCATCAAAATTTTCAAATATATTATTAAATTCTCTATATTCTTATTAAAGTTTGTCTTTTTGATAAGCCAGGAGCTTAGAAAAATATTTTACAGCTGGGGTAAGATTCATGGTTACTAATAATTAAATATCTACAAGTTTTAAAATAATCATTATATACAGTTTTTCACCCATCAGATGGGCAGAGCCTTTTTCAAATGATACGGTCCAGCGGTCATATGGCTGTAGAAGCCAGGCTCTCTCTACTTCTGGCGAAAGTGTGACTTGAGAGAATCATTTTTGAAGGCAACTTGGAAATATATACCCAAAGCAACTGCCCTGGTTTTTCATTTTTGCAGATGTTTCATGAGAAAACCTGATTTTTCCGAGATCTTATTGGAAAGGAATCACATGTATATATATGTGCTGTAAATCCAATCCTAACATAAAAGAATTTTCTTAGGGATATTCCAAATAATGAATCCAGGTGCCCTAAAAATTTCCTGAAGTGTGCTTTTAAGCATTTAAAATTTCTTTTGACACCTTGTATAAATCATCCTTGCTTTGGGGCTCTATTCAAAACAAAACCAAGATTTTATTAATGATGTATGGTGGTAGGCTAGGATGGAGAGAAATCTGCTTTTCTTTCACTCCAGACTTTCCTAGACAGGTGAAATCTTTAAGCACTTTTCTGACATGTCTTGCCTTTAAACATTGTATTTCTCCACTCTAATTGCATTTATTGATGCTGTGGATATGGAGGGTGGAGGGTGGAAGTCCAGAGAGCAGCGTGCAGTTGTCCATGCTCTGGATGTCCCACTGAGTCCACTGAACAGTGAATTTTGCCTACTTGTTGTTTTGGTACAGGTGGCACATGGGCTCTTGGGGACCCTGCTCAGCTACCTGTGGTGTTGGCATCCAGACTCGAGAAGTGTACTGCCTGCACCCTGGGGAGTCCCCCTCCCCACCTGAGGAATGCAGAGATGAGAAACCCCATGCCTTACAAGCATGCAACCAGTTTGACTGCCCTCCTAGCTGGCATATTGAAGAGTGGCAGCAGGTATGGCTGCCAGGCTTATGATCATAAGAACCCTGTGTTTCACTAAACCGAAGAGGGCTGAGCCCGTGGACTCACTTCCTTGTGTCCTCCCAGTGTTCCAGGACCTGCGGAGGGGGGACGCAGAATCGCAGGGTCACCTGTCGGCAGCTCTTAACGGATGGCAGCTTCTTGAATCTCTCCGAGGAACTGTGCCAAGGACCCAAGGCCTCATCCCGTAAGTCCTGTGCCAGGACAGACTGTCCTCCACACTGGACTGTGGGAGACTGGTCCAAGGTAAGGGCCATCCCAACTTTACAGCCCCTTCTTTTCTGCTCCTCCTCCCTTTCAGCCTTTCGGTATGTCCTCCCTCAGATGGGAGCTGGGGCTGCTTTGAAGTGAGTGGAATGTCCAGGACGCAGAATTTCAGGACACATTTACTCTCCGGGTTGTGTGAGTGCCCTGCTCCAGACCCACCCATAATGATTCATTTTCAGTGTTTACTCAATATTACTTAATCTGTACTCATCATATTTCTCCTACACCAAATCCCATGACTTCTGTCTTTTGAGAGAACCAAAGTCATTGTATCCCAGGATTAACTCAAAACCAGTTTCATTCTTCTCTGCCTTATGTCTCCTTATATAGAATTTTATTAAACCCTGTCATTTCAACTTTCTGAAAATGTTTCATGCCTTTACTTCCTCTGTATTCCGTTGATGCCACTGCTGAATTGACTGTTTATCCTCTCTAGCTCACACTAATTGCAATAAGCAGAATTCCAAACTAACATTTTAGTGCATATTTAGGACTTAATATCGGAGAAGGCAATGGCAGCCCACTCCAGTACTCTTGCCTGGAAAATCCCATGGATGAAGGAGCCTGGTAGGCTGCAGTCCATGGGGCTGCTAAGAGTCAGGCACGACAGAGCAACTTCACTTTCACTTTTCACTTTCATGCATTGGAGAAGGAAATGGCAACCCACTCCAGTGTTCTTGCCTGGAGAATCCCAGGGCCAGGGGAGCCTGGTGGGCTGCCGTCTATGGGGTCGCACAGAGTTGGACATGACTGAAGCGACTTAGCAGCAGCAGTAACAGGAGGACTTAATATAGTCTAGTAGCAATACCCATTTTTCAAGAGGGAGAAATTAAACCCAAATAGCTAAAATAGGCTGTGAAGTAGGAATAGAATCCTTGCCTTTTGGCTTTATTGCAAGGGTTCTCTTTTATGTATTACACTGCCCACCTTATTCCTTGCCTCTGTACTATCTTCCCCCTCTCCAAACTATCTTAACACCTCATAGTATTCCCACCGCTCCGTCTATCAAGTCAACTCCTAAAGGTCTTGTTGCCTGAAAAATCAACCTTCAATTCCTTGTGGGGCTTTCCTTGAACGGATGGGACTCACATCCCAGCCCCCTTTCTTGTTATTCCAGATCTTCCAGTCTTGCTTATTCTTTTTAAAATTTTTATTGGAGTATAGTTGCTTTACAATGTTGTGTTGATTTCTGCTACACCGCGATGTGAATCAGCCATACGTGTACACATATCCCCTCTGTTTTTTTGGTTTTCCTTCCCATGTAGGTCACCACGGAGCACTGAGTAGAGTTCCCTATGCTATGCAGTAAGTTCTCATTAGTTGTCTGTTTTATACATAATAGTGTGTATATGCCAACCCCAACCTCACAGGGATCTCTTTGGAAGCTGGAATCTTGGAAGAGATGATGATCTCAAGTCCCACACAGACCTAAGGAATCAGAATCTGCATTTGAATGAGACTCCCCAGGTGCTGTCATGCACAGTACCCTTTGGGAAGCATTTCCTCACCTACCCCTTCTCCTTGGGAGAGTTCTTGAACCCTTCAGTGTGTCCACAGTAGGGATTGTTCTGGGCAGTAATGTCTTTGGGCACATGCTGCCCTAACCCAAGAGGAAGAGACAGAAAAAAGGAAAGACGAGGTATGAGCAGTGGTGGCGTGGAAAGCAGGTCCCTGTATCTGGATGTGCCCTCCTCATCTCTTCTTTTCTCCAAGAAAGCAGAGGCCTTCACAGTTCCATCTTGTTTATTGGAACAAACTCTTCCCACAGGCCTTTTAGAAAGGAGAGACAGGGGGTGACACCCTCACTGTCCTCTACTGTTCCTTCTCTCTGTGAATGATGGAATTTGCAGGTGCTGCTTGTCTTTCACCAAATGAACATCCATCACTCTATTGACTTAGACTTGCTTTGTGTCTTTGCTCTTGTTGATACCCTCAAACCCCAGGCCCAGCTCTGAGCTTCCCTCCTCTTTGAAGTCTTCTAGTCTCTAAAATCATACAGCATTTCTCAGCTCTAACTCATAATGACCCAGCTTTTTTTTTTTATTGCATTTTATTGGGAAGCTACTTCCTGAGCACCCATATGGTGTTCTCATCTGGCTGATAGTGGCCTTGCAGTCAGTGGCCATGAGATCACTGACAGGTCCTTGGGCCCTGCAGACCTCTGAGCAGGTAAACATTCTTCCTCAAGTGTCTTTGCAAAGACAGGAGACATGTTGAAGTGTGTTGGAGTCGTGATCTGTAGAAAAAGTCAGGCTAGCTAACAGGACAGGAAAAATCATTCACTGGGAGGGATTTTGTTGGGAGGAAGAAAAGGAGACAAAGGAGGTTATCCACGTGAGCTGGGTTGGACCAGAGGCAGATCAGTTTCCTAGGCGGCCATCATGAGGCAAGAGCAACCTTGTGCACACTCCAAGAGGTCAGCCCAAGCCCAATCAAGACATCTGCCTGCACCCAGCCAAGGCCACATCTCCAGGAAACCTGTGTCTGGAGGAGGAGCAGGTGTGCCCATGTCACAGCTGGGCAGAGCTGGTGTTCAGACTTGGGTCCAGTCAGGCACATGTGTTGCCCTGCAGTTTGTATTTTCCTGTATGGTTCAGCTTTTCTGTTGATATTTAATTTTTTCTCTCATTTCTGAGTTACCTTGTTTCAGCAGAGATCCTGATGCCAAATTGCCACCCTCCCTAAAGCTTTCTGCCAGACTCATCCCTCTGCCATGGGATGGCTCATTCCGGGCAGCCATCCATTTCATGGTTCTGGATGTGTCCCTTCCCTGTTGGAACCAGCCACTACCCCTGGTCCCAGAAAGACCAAAAAGCCACGCCAGAATTTCCATTTTACATCACGCCAAGCCTCTCAGGCTGCAGCTGTAATTCACTCACTCTGTTCATGGCATGTTTGGGCTTTGTTCATTCATTGTATCATTCCTTTTCCCTGATTTCCTTAGATCTGAACCAAGTTTTATGTGGAAAGGAGCCTCAACTCTTATGCTGCTTTTGTAGCTATAAGAAAGGAACATTGACTCTTCTATGGGGCAGTCATTCCACAGGTTGTCTTGTGGCCCATCCTGCTGCCTGAAATCCAGTAGCCTTTCCTCATTCTTTGTTCTCTGTGCTTCGATGGAGCATTTGGCCATTTCATCCACTTTCATCATTCTCCTTCAGGATATTCCTTGGTGTTTTTAATTTTTCTTATTTACCTGACTGCATGTTTTGTATTGGTGTGTCTTCTTCCAAATCTTCAAAAAGCTCAATGTTTGACCCTTTGATTTTTATCACTACATTTACCCTCCAGAGATGACTCTGTGGTGTGACTTCTTCTCTGACTTCTGTAGGTGATTTTCTGTTTCTGGGCACAGTTTCTGATTTTCTCTTTGATACCTTATCCTTAGCTCTTCAAGTAGGATAGATCCTCAAGCAAAGGGACACCCTCATCTCATCCAGCTTCCCCACCTACTTCCTGTCTCTGTCCGTGTAGCACTATCTTTTCAACACCTGTGATCATCTCTCAGTTCACCTCCTGTGTTCAACTACCTATACCTGCCAACTCTTTCAATTCTTGAAATCTGTCCATATGCTAAATAAAAAGGAAGTGGTCTCTATACATGAAACATTTTACAAAGTACAGCTCAAGATATGCCCAGGATACATGAATTTCCAAACATGGCTTTCCAGTTTTCAATAGATGTTTTCTTTATGACTTATGAAAGGAGTACTCCAACACATGTTAGAGCCAGTTCATACTGGCTTTTGAGAACTAATTGTGATCTCATCCTACTGTGTAGTCAGTGATATTCCAATAACAGTTTGACATCAGCCATGATGGGAGTATTTACACCACAGAAATTGGCAAATGTTATAAGCAAGGCCCTTTTCTCCATGAACCCTGTTGTAAAATATGTACTAGCACACAATTGCATGAAAGTGTTTTCCAGACACACACACACACACACACACACGTGTACTATCTTATCAATAAGACAGTTTCAGCTTACTGATAAGCAGGTATGTAGGATGGAAATGCCCTTATTTGTGGACTTAAAGACACTTGTAGAAGCTTCTTCTGACTTGAATATGCCTGTTGCCACAGCCCTACATCCTCACAGTCATTTACTGAGCACTGCTATGATTGATTGTGGGCTTCCCTGATAGCTCAGTTGGTAAAGAGTCAGACATGACTGAGCAACTTTCATGATTGAATGCCCCAGGTACCAGGAATCTGAGACAACCCAGAATATAGGCTTCAAAGACAGACGGATGAAAAAGATATGTAAGACGAATAAAGATATCCCATCTACTGAACTATGTGAAAATCTAAGTCTCCCTGGGTCCCAGGAAAGTGTTGTAGAAGATGTAGATTAAGAGTTGGATGTTAAATGATGAGTGCCAGATGTGTGGAAATGAGACAGCAGGGTGTCCTAGGCAGAGACAAGAGTATATACACAGGTATAGGCTGTGAGCTTATCAATCTTATGTGGCTTAAGATAGAATGCATTAAAGAAATGGGGGAAGGTGAGAGGTGAAGGAGAGGTGGCAGCCAGATTGTGAAGGACTTTGGATTTATCCCTAACAGTCACTGAGGGCATTGTAGGAGGTGTCTGAATGGAGAAATAAAAGGCAGAGTTTTTAGACAATAGTTCTGAACAATGTGTTAGAAGAAGAAGGAACCTAGAGTTTGAGGGACCTTGTCTGATGAAAATGGAAATAAAAAGAATGAGAGATAATGAGCAGTTGGGATCAATAAACATGGGTGGTTTTGAGTGAGATTTAGCAGAACTAACTGGCAAATTTGCTAATTGAATTGATAAAAATGAGCAAAAAAAAAAAAGAGGAGTGTCCTAGATTTCTATCTTGAGTAATTAATGGACAAAGATGATACTAACAATTAGAGAAGGAAATACATGCTTGGAAGGTGACTTGAAAGGGACAGAAAATGAGTTGATTTTTTAAATGGGTGTAGTTTGAAGATCTATAAAGGTATCAATAAAGAATTGTAGCTCATGCAAGATCTACAGTAAAGCTATAGTTTTGGGAATCATCAGCATTTAAGTGGTAACTGAAAATGGAAAAATGAATGCCTTGGTATCAAAGAATATATTGTTAATAGCAGTTCCTTTAAAAATGCTTAGGAGGCTTCCAGTGAAGAAAAATCATGATAGCAGCATCAGTTCAGTTAGTTCAGTTCAGTCGCTCAGTCGTGTCCGACTCTTTGAGACCCCATGAATCGCAGCACGCCAGGCCTCCCTGTCCATCACCAACTCCCTGAGTTCACTCAGACTCATGTCCATTGAGTCAGTGATGCCATCCAGCCATCTCATCCTCTGTCGTCCCCTTCTCCTCCTGCCCCCAATCCCTCCCAGCATCAGAGTCTTTTGCAATGAGTCAACTCTTCGCATGAGGTGGCCAAAGTACTGGAGTTTCAGCTTTAGCATCATTCCTTCCAAAGAAATCCCAGGGCTGATCTCCATCAGAATGGACTGGTTGGATCTCCTTGCAGTCCAAGGGACTCTCAAGAGTCTTCTCCAACACCACAGTGCAAAAGCATCAATTCTTCGGCGCTCAGCCTTCTTCACAGTCCAACTCTCACATCCATACATGACCACAGGAAAAACCATAGCCTTGACTAGACGGACCTTAGTTGGCAAAGTAATATCTCTGCTTTTGAATATACTATCTAGGTTGGTCATAACTTTTCTTCCAAGGAGTAAGCGTCTTTTAATTTCATAGCTGCAGTCACCATCTGCGGTGATTTTGGAGCCCCCAAAAATAAAGTCTGACACTGTTTCCACTGTTTCCCCATCTATTTCCCATGAAGTGATGGGACCGGATGCCATGATCTTCGTTTTCTGAATGTTGAGCTTTAGGCCAACTTTTTCACTCTCCACTTTCACTTTCATCAAGAGACTTTTTAGTTTCTCTTCACTTTCTGCCATAAGGGTGGTGTCATCTGCATATCTGAGGTTATTGATATTTCTCCCAGCAATCTTAATTCAGCTTGTGTTTCTTCTAGTCCAGCATTTCTCATGATGTACTCTGCATAGAAGTTAAATAAGCAGGGTGACAATATACAGCCTTGACATACTCCTTTTCCTATTTGGAACCAGTCTGTTGTTCCATGTCCAGTTCTAACTGCTGCTTCCTGACCTGCATACAGATTTCTCAAGAGACAGGTCAGGTGGTCTGGTATTCCCATCTCTTGAAGAATTTTCCACAGTTTATTGTGATCCACACAGTCAAAGGCTTTGGCATAGTCAATAAAGCAGAAATAGATGTTTTTCTGGAACTCTCTTGCTTTTTCCATGATCCAGCAGATGTTGGCAATTTGATCTCTATTTCCTCTTCCTTTTCTAAAACCAGCTTGAACATCAGGAAGTTCGCGGTTCACAAATTGCTGAAGCCTGGCTTGGAGAATTTTGAGCATTACTTTACTAGCATGTGAGATGAGTGCAACTGTGCAGTAGTTTGAGCATTCTTTGGCGTTGCCTTTCTTTGGGATTGGAATGAAAACTGACCTTTTCCAGTCCTGTGGCCACTGCTGAGTTTTCCAAATGTGCTGGCATGTTGAGTGCAGCACTTTCACAGCATCATCTTTCAGGATTTGAAACAGCTCAACTGGAATTCCATCACCTCCACTAGCTTTGTTCATAGTGATACTTCCTAAGGCCACTTGACTTCACATTCCAGGATGTCTGGTTCTAGGTGAGTGATCACACCATCATGATTATCTGGGTCATGAAGATCCTTTTTGTACAGTTCTTCTGTGTATTCTTGCCACCTCTTCTTAATATCTTCTGCTTCTGTTAGGTCCATACCATTTCTGTCCTTTATCGAGCCCATCTTTGCATGAAATGTTCCCTTGGTATCTCTAATTTTCTTGAAGAGATCTCTAGTCGTTCCCATTCTGTTGTTTTCCTCTATTTCTTTGCACTGATCACTGAAAAAGGCTTTCTTATCTCTTCCTGCTCTTCTCTGGAACTCTGCATTCAGATGCTTATATCTTTCCTTTTCTCCTTTGCTTTTCACCTCTCTTCTTTTCATAGCTATTTGTAAGGCCTCCCCAGCGAGCCATTTTGCTTTTTTGCATTTCTGAAAATGGGGATGGTCTTGATCCCTTTCTCCTGTACAATATCATGAACCTCATTCCATAGTTCATCAGGCACTCTGTCTATCAGATCTAGGCCCTTAAATCTATTTCTCACTTCCACTGTATAATCATAAGGGATTTGATTTAGGTCATACCTGAATGGTCTAGCGGTTTTCCCTACTTTCTTCAATTTGAGTCTGAATTTGGTGATAAGGAGTTCATGATCTGAGCCACAGTCAGCTCCCGGTCTTGTTTTTGCTGACTGTATAGAGCTTCTCCATCTTTGGCTGCAAAGAATATAATCAATCTGATTTTGGTGTTTACCATCTGGTGATGTCCATGTGTAGAGTCTTCTCTTGTGTTGTTGGAAGAGGGTGTGTGCTATGACCAGTGCATTTTCTTGGCAAAACTCTATTAGTCTTTGCCCTGCTTCATTCTGCATTCCAAGGCCAAATTTGCCTGTTACTCCAGGTGTTTCTTGACTTCCTACTTTTGCATTCCAGTCCCCTATAATGAAAAGGACATCTTTTGGGGGTGTTAGTTCCAAAAGGTCTTGTAGGTCTTCATAAAACCATTCAACTTCAGCTTCTTCAGCATTACTGGTTGGGGCATAGACTTGGATGGAGATGAAAAGAAATCATTCCGTCGTTTTTGAGATTGCATCCAAGTACTGCATTTCAGACTCTTTTGTTGACCAAGATGGGTACTCCATTTCTTCTGAGGGATTCCTGCCCACAGTAGTAGATAGCAGCATAGTTGTTCAATATTCCAAAATCTCTCATTAAAAAAAAAAAAAACAAAACAGAAAACAGGGCAATTGGAATTGCCAAAAGAAAGAAAAAGATAACAGATAGTAACTCTAATGGAAGTGATATAAGGGGTGGGGTGGGGCGGGGGGTGGCAAACCATATGTAATAGCAAGTATAGCAGTTGGAGTTGTTTTTTTTTTTTAATAGAGAAGAAACAAGGATAAGACCCATGGAACAGAGAAATATCACCATAATAAAGTAGTCCTATTCCAGAATAGAAGAACCTTTAACATGTCAATCTCAGATAATCAGTGAAACTAAGAGAAGACTCAAGGCTCCTGTGTGTGGTTTAGAGCAAGAAAAATCATGCAAACTCATTCAGGGCCTTAAGAAGATTGGAGAGCACTGGAGGAATTTGCATCCTTAAGACTGTAGAAATGTGCAACAAAACCTGCCAGAATGTTAAGCCAAGCTGAAAAAGAACAAAGGGGCAAAGGAAAGATGTTCAGTTCCTTCAGCTCCTTGGGAGTAAAAGAGTCTAGAAGAGCCAATTTCAAAACTGTGGCCAAACCCTTGAATACTTCATTTCAGCACCAGAGGAGGGAGTCCTTTACAGTGAAATAACTCCCTTGAACACCCCCTTACACTATTGCAAAAGTACAGAGAAAAATCTGTTTCATTTAAACAAGACCAACTGCAAACCCCATAGAAGGATACCCCAAGAAAAAAGTATCAATAACGTAGCAACATCATGAAAATTTGACTTTGAGGTGGATGAAAATACAACTTACTATTATAAAATCAGCTAAAAGAAGCTAAGACATCTATAGAAACAAATAAAAAGTAGAAAAATTCTGAAATGAGCTGAATAAATAACAGGGGGATGTGAAAAATTAGCTGACAAGGTTCAGGAAAGAATTAGAAAACTAAGGGGGATAAAGTCAGAAACATAGACTAAACTAGAAGGAACACAAGAATGACCAGATGCAGAAAGTGTAATAAGAGAAACAAAATAAAGGAGAGAATTGAAAATAACTGAAGAAAAACAAAAAGGATTTAAGCAAAAATCATGGCTGTAAAAAACAGAGAAAGAAAATCATTGTCCTGAGAAAAGAAAACCAAAACAACAGAACAAAACTATAAACAGAAAATTCAAATCACTATATTGAAAGAGCATACCACATACATGGAAAAATCAACCCAGAATGGCCCATATCAAGACATACTCTACTAAAACCACTGGACTTTAAAGGTAAAGAATAATGTGTAAGTGTATCTCAACAAAAGGACAAAGTCACTTATTAGGGAAAGGAAATCAGGTTAGCACCACACTTCTCAACGATGCCACATCACAGTAGAAAACAGTGGAGCAATATATTTAGAAAAAGAAAATGTGAGCCAAGGATTTTATATCCTGCCCAACAGACCTTCTAATTTTAAGGTCACAGACAAATAGTTACAAAGTTGCATGTGCTCTTCCAGAGGAATCTACCATATTTCTTTTGAATGATCACAAAGCTTTGGCATAAAGTTGCTGTTTTGTAACTTATAATTAATGCCACTGATTCTGTCATCTCCACTCTCTCCGCTGTGGACATGTGCAAGTGGCATGCTAACCTTGAACTTAGCGGACACAAGATCACGTAAGATCTCTATCCAGAAAAGGGATTTGCAGCTGATCCTCCAATTCATAGTGGGGATAAAAAGTCAAATATTGATCTTTAGAAATGGCTTGTGAATGGTGACTGGCAATTATTTAACTACTGTTTTTATATTATTGGAAAACTCCTAGATGATTATTTGACTTGTTTTAAAAAAAAAATACAGCAAATCCCCTACATACAAACCTTCAAGTTGCAAACTTTAAAAGATGAGAATGTGTATTTGCATGTCTAGTCATGTAAGTTAGTTCACGGGTCTGATGTACGTTGTCGCATACATGCCTCCTCTACAACTGGTTGTGCTTGTGTGTAGAGTCCTGTACAGCCCTGTGTAGAATACAGTTGTGCAGTGCCTTTATTTCAAGCCCAGGATGTCTGGAAGCAAGCATAAAAAGCAGCAGTGATATAGGTGGCACTACTGAACTTTTTCAAGGTACTGTACTGTAAGATTAAAAATGTTTACTTTTTTAATGTATTATTTGTGTGAAAAGTATTATAAACCTATTGCTATTGCAGACAGTACTGTATAGCTGTTGTGTTAGCTGGGTACCTACGGTAACCTTGTTGGACTTAGGAACAAATTGGACTTACAAATGTGCTGTTGGAACCGAACCCTTTCCTATGTAAGGAATTTAATGTACATCATAAGTTGCTAAATGGTAATTTTTATCTTGTTCAAAAGCTTACAAAAAGCTTCCCTTGGCACTGAAAACATATTAATAATTAGGGCTTTCTGTTGAAGAGAACAATAAAAGCACTTAAAAAATTCCATTCCCCTTTTTTGAAACCCAACAAAAAACCCCACAAAGATAATGAAAGAGAGAGAACACTCTGTCTTCAATGAACAATGAAACAGCCACAAGCCCAAACTATAAATTATGAAACACACCTGCCAAAGACCATAAAATTTGAACCAAAATGAAAGAGAGAAGGCTGAGGGCTGACAAATATTTCTTCAGGCACAAGCAGGAGATAGATTTCCCAAGGAGTAAATGTGAGAGTCCTAAAAGGCCTTCTCAGCAGTTCTTGATTATAGACACTAGATGGGGGACCATGTGCCACCCCTGAAAATACCATGAATGTCCCTCCAGAGCTGTAGGGCAGATGGAGCTGCAGGAGAGAACATGTGTGGAGGCCCTGTAGCCCAGGAAGGCTGCAGAGATGGAGTGGCATGAAGGATACTTGCTGGGTGATTATAGTTACTTAAGAGACTGTTCCCTGAGTCACCCTAGCCCTTCAAATGCCAAAGTTTGAAGAGAGATGTGGGAAGAGGAAATAAAAATTTGATGGCAGACTGTGGAAGACAAGAAACTGATGGAAATGCCCAAGATCATCCCCTGACCCATGTTATTCACATTGGTGAATGGCCAGCTACATTCAAAGCTCCAGCGTAAAAACTAAGCATCAAAACTTAAAGGGGGGAAGTGAAGGATCAGAAAGAAGTCAGGGCATGGGGAAAGGAACAGGGAGCAAGAGTCACATGAACAACAGCATCACAATGATACTAGCCTGAGAAAAGTGTCAAAAAACAGTCTCTGTACTCCCAAGGAAATTATAGTCATGATATCTTGGCCTGGGGCAGGGGGTGGGAGGATGGGGGAGGGAAGTGGAGGGAGTGGAGGGAAGAGTGGCTCTAAAATGAGGTTTGAGGGAGGTGGGAGGGGGGTTCATGTTTGGGAACGCATGTACACCTGTGGTGGATTCATGTCAATGTGTGGAAAAACCAATACAGTATTGTAAAGTAAAATAAAGTTAAAAAATAAATAAATAAATAAAAATAAAAAGCAAGAAGGATCCTAAAAAAAAAAAAAGAAAGAAAAAATAAAATAAAATAAAATAAAATGAGGTTTGAGTTCAAAAAGAGGTTATAAGTCAACAGAAGGAGATGAAAAGACAACTTGGAATAGTCAGGGGAAAAAACTGAAAAGAAAAATTTTATATAGCAGACATTAAAATTATTTTACAAGCAACAAAAAATTAATAACTGAAAACAGAGAGCTATGATATATAAGCTGGAATGACTCATATAAGATGATATAGAAAAGAGTTAAGATGTAAAATTGGTTTTTAGAGGCAGTGATGGATATGGAAGTCAGAGGAGATTAAACGTGAGTGTAATGGGTATTTGTGAGAAGAACAAGTGGGACAAAAAATATTCAGAGATAATAAGGAGAATTAGCTTCCTCTAATAAAAGCTTTAACCTTCAAATTGGACTGGCATACTACATGCCAAGAAAATATTACCCACTAAGACACAGCCAGCAAATAAGGTGCTGAACTTCATGGGTTAAAAAAAACCAAGAGCAAAAGGCCTCTGAGCATAAAAGTCAAACAAACAACAAAAACTCCTGCCTGGCCTCACACATCTTCACAGTAGCCTTAGATGCCAGCAGACAGTGAAACTTGCTACAGTTCAAAAGGGAAGAATAGGGACTTCCCTGGCCATTCAATGGTTAAGACTCTGTGCTTCCAGTGCAGAGGACACTGGTTCAATCCTTGGTCAGGGAACTAAGGTCCCCGCATGCTGTGTGGCCAAAAGATTAAATAAATAATTTTTTTTTTAAAAAAGCAACTATGACCCAAGTATTTTCCTTTTCATTTTGTTTTTCTCCATGTGGAAAGGCAACAGAGAGGCAGTCAGATCATCCATGCATAAATCTGTCTTATGGTATGGGATCAAGACTTTCAGGGCCAAGAAGACACACCAAGATGACTCCCAGTAAAAAATCCAAAAAGACACAGATCCTGGTGAAAAAAGACAGAAGATGCATAATAAATTCATTTAAGGGTAGAATTAAGGCTAGCATCGGCATCTCAGAACAGAACATAAATATCAGAAAATCTTGACATTAGCTAAATAGTTTAACAAAATCAAAGAGGACACTAATAGATGGAGAAATATACTATGTTCATGGATTTGAAGAATTAATATAGTGAAAATGAGTATATTACCCAAAGCAATCTACAGATTCAATGCAATCCCTATCAAGCTACCAGTGGTATTTTTCACAGAGCTAGAACAAATAATTTCACAATTTGTATGGAAATACAAAAAACCTCGAATAGCCAAAGCAATCTTGAGAAAGAAGAATGGAACTGGAGGAATCAACCTGCCTGACTTCAGGCTCTACTACAAAGCCACAGTCATCAAGACAGTATGGTACTGGCACAAAGACAGAAATATAGATCAATGGAACAAAATAGAAAGCCCAGAGATAAATCCACGCACCTATGGACACCTTATCTTCGACAAACGAGGCAAGAATATACAATGGATTAAAGACAATCTCTTTAACAAGTGGTGCTGGGAAAACTGGTCAACCACTTGTAAAAGAATGAAACTAGATCACTTTGTAACACCACACACAAAAATAAACTCAAAATGGATTAAAGATCTAAATGTAAGACCAGAAACTATAAAACTCCTAGAGGAGAACATAGGCAAAACACTCTCCGACATAAAACACAGCAGGATCCTCTATGATCCACCTCCCAGATTATTGGAAATAAAAGCAAAAATAAACAAATGGGATCTAATTAAAATTAAAAGCTTCTGCACAACAAAGGAAAATATACGCAAGGTGAAAAGACAGCCTTCTGAATGGGAGAAAATAATAGCAAATGAAGCAACTGACAAACAACTAATCTCAAAAATATACAAGCAACTTATGCAACTCAATTCCAGAAAACTAAACTACCCAATCAAAAAATGGGCCAAAGAACTAAATAGACATTTCTCCAAAGAAGACATACGGATGGCTAACAAACACATGAAAAGATGCTCAACATCACTCATTATCAGAGAAATGCAAATCAAAACCACAATGAGGTACCACTTCACACCAGTCAGAATGGCTGCGATCCAAAAATCTGCAAGCAATAAATGCTGGAGAGGGTGTGGAGAAAAGGGAACCCTCCTACACTGTTGGTGGGAATGCAAACTAGTACAGCCACTATGGAGAACAGTGTGGAGATTCCTTAAAAAATTGCAAATAGAACTACCTTATGACCCAGCAATCCCACTGCTGGGCCTACACACCGAGGAAACCAGAATTGAAAGAGACACATGTACCCCAATGTTCATCGCAGCACTGTTTATAATAGCCAGGACATGGAAACAACCTAGATGTCCATCAGCAGATGAATGGATAAGAAAGCTGTGGTACATATACACAATGGAGTATTACTCAGCCATTAAAAAGAATTCATTTGAATCAGTTCTGATGAGATGGATGAAACTGGAGCCGATTATACAGAGTGAAGTAAGCCAGAAAGAAAAACACCAATACAGTATACTAACACATATATATGGAATTTAGAAAGATAGCAATGACGACCCTGTATGCAAGACAGGAAAAAAGACACAGCGGTGTATAACGGACTTTTGGACTCAGAGGGAGAGGGAGAGGGTGGGATGATTTTGGAGAATGGCATTCTATCATGTATACTATCATGTAAGAATTGAATCGCCAGTCTATGTCTGACGCAGGATACAGCATGCTTGGGGCTGGTGCATGGGGATGACCCACTGAGATGTTATGGGGAGGGAGGTGGGAGGGGGTTTCATGTTTGGGAACACATGTAAGAATTAAAGATTTTAAAATTAAATTTAAAAAATTAATTAAAAAAAAAGCTTCTGCACAACAAAGGAAACTATAAGCAAGGTGAAAAGGCAGCCTTCAGAACAGGAGAAAATAATAGCAACTGAAGCAACTGACAAACAACTAATCTCAAAAATATACAAGCAACTTAAGCAGCTCAAGTCCAGAAAAATTAATGACCCAGTCAAAAAATGGGCCAAAGAACTAAATAGACATTTCTCCAAAGAAGACATACGGATGGCTAACAAACACATGAAAAGATGCTCAACATCACTCATTATCAGAGAAATGCAAATCAAAACCACAATGGGGTACCATTTCACACCAGTCAGAATGGCAGCGATCCCAAAGTCTACAAGAAATAAATGCTGGAGAGGGTGTGGAGAAAAGGGAACCCTCTTACACTGTTGGTGGGAATGCAAACTAGTACAGCCACTATGGAGAACAGTGTGGAGATTCCTTAAAAAACTGGGAATAGCCTTATGACCCAGCAATCCCACTGCTGGGCATACACACCAAGGAAACCAGAATTGAAAGAGACACATGTACCCCAATGTTCATCACAGCACTGTTTATAATAGCCAGGACATGGAAGCAACCTAGATGTCCATCAGTAGATGAATGAATAAGAAAGCTGTGGTACATATACACAATGGAGTGTTACTCAGCCATTTAAAAGAATACATTTGAGTCAGTTCTAATGAGGTGGATGAAACTGGAGCCTATTATACAGAGTGAAGCAAGCCAGAAAGAAAAACACCAATACAGTATACTAACACATATATATGGAATTTAGAAACATGGTAATGATAACCCTCTATGTGAGACAGCAAAAGAGACACAGATGTGTAGAACGGACTTTTAGACTCTGTGGGAGAGGGAGAGGGTGTGATGATTTGGGAGAATGACATTGAAACATGTATACTATCAGGTAAGAAACGAATCGCCAGTCCATGTTCAATACAGGATACAGGATGCTTGGGGCTGGTGCACAGGGCTGATCCAGAGAGATAATATAGGGTCAGAGGTGGGAGGGGGGTTCAGGATTGGGAACTCATGTACACCTGTGGCTGATTCATGTCAATGTAGGGCAAAACCAATACAGTATTGTAAAGCAAAATAAAGTAAAAAAAAAAAGAATCGAATGTTTGGAGAGAAGAGATATGGAAATGTGAATGTGCCTGTCCCTCTTCTTAGCAGTGAGTCAATAGATATTCTCGGATGTCAGAATATATCAGTAACAATATCAGGCTGATCAGAAAGTTCATTTGGGCCAACCCAATAACCACCTGTATCTCTTATTGGTTTCTTTCATCTTCTTTAACTGCAGAGAGTTCTTTTAGGAATTATTTACTTGAACTCTTTTCATCTTATTTCATTTTTTCCTAATATGCCTAATAAAACTGTAGCAAAATGTTAAATTAAAATTACATGTACATATGTAATTATGATTATCAGCTATCATTTTTATACACACAATGATTATCACGTATCAATGTTATTTTATGTATAGCAGCTTGGGTGTTTTTTAAAAGACCTTTCCTTTTATGTTTTTCTAGTTTTTCAATTCTTGGTCATGGGTATATGCCATTTTTAATGTTGAACTTTTTATTGAACTATAATTGGCATTTCCATTTCAGGTGTGCAACATGGAAGTTCATTGTTTATATCCATTACAAAAAGATCACCACAATAAGTCTAGTCCCCATACAAAATTGATACCACGTATCTGTATTATATCATTTTTTAAAAACCAATGTCATCTTACTATATAAATAAATAGATAACGAACAAATGAGACGTCAACTACAAGGCCCCAGAATCCTATGGCAATTAATTACTAAAAATTAGTTACTATCTCAGAAAGAAGAAAGGAAGTAATCGAAATGTCCATCAACAGATGAATGGATAAACAAAATGTGGTATATACATATATCATTGCACCGTAAGAAAGGAATGAAATTCTAATACTTGCTATGACATGGATGAGCCTCGAAGAATTATGCCAAGTGATAGAAGCCAGAGATAAAAGGCCATGTAGTGTATGGTGGTTTCCACCTTTCGGCTATTGTAAATGATGCTTACTGTGAACATTGGTATACAAACATCTGAGTTTCCGCTTTCGATTTTTTTGGGATATTTTTCGAGAAGTGGAATTACTGGATCATATGTTAATTCTTTGTGTAACTTTTTGAGGACCCGACAAACTTTTCCATAGAGGCTGTACCATTTTATATTTGCATCAGCAGTGCATCAACATTCCAGTTTATCCACATCTATTTTTTTTTAATAATAGCCATCTTAATGGGTTTGAAATGGGAAATGGTATCTCATTGGGCTTTTAGTATTTATTTAAAACATACATGTTATCCTGTCTCTGAAATTTTTTTGCTTCATATTATAACAAAACTATGTCAGTTATAAACATTCATTTAAAATATTCAGTCACAAGGTTAAAAACCTTGTAACTATGTGAGATTCTGGCTGTTAACTTATTGCAGTAATCATTTTGCAATTTATATGTATATAAATCATTATGTTGTATACCTTAAACTAATACAATGTTATGTATCAATTATATCTCAGTAAAATTGGAAAAAAACAGTGGGCCTCATACCTTACAAAACAGCTGAGGCACAAGCCCAAGAATACTGGAGTGGGTAGCCTATCCCTTCTCTAGCGGATCTTCCCGACCCAGAAATTGAACTGGCATCTCCTGCATTGCAGGTGGATTCTTTACCAACTGAGCTATCAGGGAATCCCACCTTGCAAATAGATTTTTTAAAAAAAGAAAGAAGAAAGGAAAGGAAGGAGGGGAAAGAGAAAAGGCAGAGGAGAGGGCAGGGGAATGGTGGAGAGAGAGAAAGTCTCCATATTCTGAAAGATGTTCAGGCCTGGGAACCGCCTACTTATTGGCGCACCTGTACATCCTGTTTCACTGTGGGAGACGTGGCTATTGCTGGGGACGTGTCTGCTCTCGCTCCGCTTGACTCTGTCACCACCGTTCTCATTACAGTGTTCTGTCAGTTGTGGTGTTGGAACCCAGCGGAGACAGCAGATGTGCCAGAAGCTGACAGCCAAAGGCCGTCGGGTCCCCCTCAGTGACACTCTGTGCCGGCATCTTTCTGGACCCCCTCTGGTGAGATCTTGCCAGATGCCTTTGTGCAAGAGTAAGTATGGAAAGTCCACACTTTGTGGAATCTGCTCATTCTATTCTCCTCCTCCAGTGGCTTCATTTTCCATAGAGCAACTCATTTCTAATCTGTAGGTACAGCAAATCAGGCAGAACTCAGCGTTGTTATCAGTGGCAAATGGCATAATATTGATGACCAAGTTACAACTCTAAGAAAAGTCAGCTTGAAGAAATGTCCACCCTCTTAACAAATGCACCCCTAGGCTTCCTCACTAGGGTTTACACTTCCTTGTGTTCTCCGCTTCATCATGATTTCCCCCACTTACAACTCAGTAGTGTTCCTAGTAGAAGTTAAGCTGAAATACTTTCCTTTTTTTAACTTTTTATTTTGTATTGGTGTATAGCTGATTAACAATGTTGTGATAGTTTCAGGTGGACAGTAAAGGGACTCAGCCATACATACATATACATGTATCCATTCTCCCCCAAACTCCCTTCCCATCCAGGATGCCACATAACATTGAGCAGAGTTCCCTGTGCTACACAGTAGGACATTGTTGGTTATCCACTTTAAATATAGCAGTGTGTTCCTGTCTATCCCAAACTCCCTAACTACTCCATCCTTCCCCCTGGCAACCATAAGTTAAGTGAAGTACTTTCTGATTCACTTCACTAATGATATGTGGGGATTCATCCTATTCAAAGTAGATGAGCTAAGTATTTTTAAATATTCAAGTATCTCTTCTTTTGGATACTCTAATAATCTAAAACCAGCAAGGATGAAAATGTGAAATAGCTTTGGTTTTAAAGGTGACAGTTTAGATACTTCTTCAGTTTATTATAAATAATAAGCAGAGTATAAAGAGTTAATATTATGGTTTCATTATATCCAAAAGCTAAAATGCATGTGGCAGTCATCTCTATCTTCAGTGTACATGAATTAGTATAGGTACATGCATATGCATGTTTCCTGTAGGAAGGTGATAAAAAATGAGCGGAGGGCTGCCCCCATGGTAGCTGAAAATAGGGCAGCAGTGTGGTCATGAGAAATGGGGTAGGGCAGCAGTCCTCAACCTTTTTGGCAACAAGGACCAGTCTCATGGAAGATAGTTTTTCCACAGCCAATGAGGAATGATGGTTTGGGGATGATTTAAGCCCATTACATTCGTTGAGCACTTTATTTCTATTATTACTACCTTGTAATATATAATGAAACAATTATACAGCTCACCATAATGCAGATTCAGTGGGAGCCCAGAGCTTGTTTTCCTGCAGCTAGATGGTCCCATCTGGGGGTGATGAGAGAGTAATGGGGAGCAGCTGAAGTACACATGGAGCTTTGCTCACTCACCTGTGTGACCCAGTTCCTAACAGGCCAACAACTGGTACTGCTCTGTGGCCGGGTGTTGGGGACCCTGGGATAGGGTCCCTTTCCTGATTGTTTCTCACTGTCTTTAAGTATTCACATAAAAAGAAACACTAACTGCCTCAGGTACCCTCCTGAAATTATGGTAAGAAAAAAATCAGAAGGTAGCTATTATTTTTAATGCTTCTTAGGAAAAGAAATATAGGTACACACACACACACTACTAAGCTTACCAAAAACTTTCCTGAAGAAACTTACAAAACAAAGTAACAATAATGACTTTTTTTTAAAAGTCATAGCGTTATAGCATTTACTGAGCACTTACTCTGTGAACCTCCCTGCAGGCATTATTGCAAAAACAATGGCATCCTCTTCTCACCACCACCAGGAATGAGCCAGGGATGAGCCAGGGATGAGCTTGGCACTCACATCCTCCCCCTGCTGCCTCTGCACCATATTCTCTCTGTCATCTCACAGCACGCACGTGGACCCCACCTTCAGATGCTTTGACCCGCAGGATCCTTTCTACCTTTCTCTAGGACCACTACAGGTCCATTCTTTCTTTCTGACATTTGCCAACATCCAGGACAAACTGCACCCATGACTTTCTCATACCCTAATGTCCCTAATCCCCAACGTGATCAATTTCCCTGACCACCATCACATCTTGGCATAGGGACACCATGGTGTTGGGGTATGGCTTATTAACAATGTTGTGATAGTTTCAAGTAGACAGCATAGGGACTCAGTCATACATATACATGTATCCATTCTCCCCCAAACTCCCGTCCCATCTAGGCCACTGCAGAACATTGAGCAGAGTTCCCTTTGCTATACAGTAGGTTCTTGTTGGTTATCCACTTTAAATACAACAGAATGTACACAATGGAGTATTACTCAGCCGTTAAAAAGAATTCATTTGAATCAGTTCTGATGAGATGGATGAAACTGGAGCCGATTATACAGAGTGAAGTAAGCCAGAAAGAAAAACACCAATACAGTATACTAACACATATATATGGAATTTAGAAAGATGGCAATGACGACCCTGTATGCAAGACAGGAAAAAAGACACAGCTGTGTATAATGGACTTTTGGACTCAGAGGGAGAGAGAGAGGGTGGGATGATTTGGGAGAATGGCATTCTATCATGTATACTATCATGTAAGAGTTGAATCGCCAGTCTATGTCTGACGCAGGATACAGCATGCTTGGGGCTGGTGCATGGGGATGACCCACAGAGATGTTATGGGGAGGGAGGTGGGAGGGGGTTTCATGTTTGGGAACACATGTAAGAATTAAAGATTTTAAATAAATAAATAAATAAATACAACAGAATGTACATGTCCATCACAAACACCCTAACTCCCCCCATCCTCATTCCTCATTCCTTGGTACTCAAATAGCTTTCTGCTCTTCCTCCTGCCCCCATCTCACCGTCTGCCTATTTAGTTAATGCTTCATTGTGACCTTCCTGCACGTTTTTGTCCCGGGACTTCCTGCTCTTGCATTAGAAACCACTCCTCTTGACTGGCATGTCGTCATCACGCACTTAACCAATGCTGTAGTCAGATCTCTGTGCCCTTCCTTAACCCACTGCCTCAATGACCCTACTCATTCAACCCTGATGGGTGATCACCTACTTTTAGGTGGTTTTTGTTGGCTTGTTTTTTTAGTTCCCTGACCTGAGCTACTGGGATTTGCTAAAGAAAATAATGTCACCATCCTGATTAGACATACTTCATATTCATGCTATTTGATTTACCTGGGCAATAATATGTGGATTTTTTTTCCTGTTCCTAAGAATTCCCAAGAAATTCATCATAGCAGTTATTTCCTAATCACTGTACTGACTACCAAGTTCTCATGTCTCCATGGATGAACTCACTTTTATTCCACTAAAAATGTCAAGGCTTGTGGCATAGCAGAGTGACCTTCTAACTGTCCCCTCTCCTTCACATCACATCCACCTGCTTTGCTCATCATACTGGAAATATATGATCTTCTTTTTAGGCCTGATCCCTCAGTGATGGAAGGGGTCTGAAGACAAGAAAAATCAAGCCTGACTATGCTGTGATCTTTATTCCATTTCAAGGCTCCATTTTTAGAAATGTGTCCTAATCAGTGCCTTGAGTTTAAGTGAAAACTATCCTCTTTGGAAGAGTGAGTCTTCTTGCTCTTCATTTTGACCCTTTGATGTGCAATGGGGTGAAGACTGGGGGGTGGGGGTGGACAAGATGTTTTGAGCACTCCCTGGAGGCCAGTGGTGCACCATACAGTCCTTCCAGTTAGAGGCCCCTTCCTGCTTCTCCCCAGACCTTCCCTGCATTTTCCCACCTCCAACTTTTCCTCCCATAAATTCTTCCCTTCACCGTATCTAGTGACTGTCACTCTTCCCATTCTTGAAGGACCAGAACAAATCCTACCTTCCTCTATAATATTTCTCAATTTCTTTAATCTCCAAAAGGTATTATGACATTGTGGTTAAGCCAACTAAAGTCTAATCTCATTTCTTTCAGTATCTCATCATGTAACATTGATACAGACTCAATCTCTGTGAGGCTCATCACAGAGCCTTTTTCATCAATAAAATGGGAATGGTAATTATACCTACCCCATAGAATTGTTCTGAGAATTAATGCCTAGAAAGTGCTTAGAAGCAGTGCCAGGAACATACTGTAGGCTCAAAAATATTAGTTATTTTTCATGTCATTACCACCTTCCTTTAATTCCTGTCATGGCTTTAAGATGGGGTAAAATGTAACAGTAACTAATATTGTATCTTCTGGATCATTAGGATATGAGTTTATATGGGGTAGTTAGGCAATAGCTCTGGACATTTTTTTCATATATAGGCCCCCAAAGCATGTATAATGAGTTGTACTCAAAGACATGTTTTTCAAATGTGTCAGGCTTAGATCAGCCTCAGATTGTTATTAAAAGTCTCAGATTGCTATTAAATGTCTACCTGTCTTGGCTGCTAATAAGGCATCTGAAGAAAGTAATGTTTGAGTTTAGATTTTTTTTTTTTCAGTGATGGCTCCTGGTTTAAGGGTTCCTGAATTTTGGTAAAGAATTCTTATTTTTAATCCAAGTATTGACATCAAAATGGTTGAGGGCAGGGAGGCACCCAGACATGTCCTGTATGATTGAAATGTCGAGAACAAACGAACAAATAAACAAACAAACAAACATGTTGTCAATCAGCCATGTCCAACTCTTTGTGACCCCATGGACTGTAACCTACCAGGCTCCTCCGTCCATGGGATTTTTCCAGGCAAGAGTACTGGAGTGGATTGCCATTTCCTTCTCCAGCGGATCTTCCCGACGACCCAGGATCGCACCCAGGTCTCCTGCATTGCAGGCAGACGCTTTACCCTCTAAGCCACCAGGGAAGCCCCAAAATGTCAATAAAAATATGCCTTATCCCCTTCCCAGGTTAAGTTGAATCCTCTCACTTCTCTGCAGCTCCTGGTGGTCCTCCTTGTACCAGCCTGTTCAGCTCTCAGACTCTCATCTTCCCTTCTTCTGCTCTTCCTCTAAGCCTTCTCAGCTTCCAGGAACACCCAGCCCTGCCTGCCTGACAGAGCTGCAGCCCTTGGAAACCCAGCCAGCCACTAGGCTGCCTCACCAGCACCTTTCTTGGGCTGGTTGTTACCTCCTGCAGCATCCAACAGCATACATTCATTTTATCTTTTGCTTGTCATTTGTTTGTTATTCATTCAATAAACAGTAAGAGTTTACTATGTACCAGGCACTATGCAGTGCCCTAAGGACAGAGATGATCTCTCTGCCTGGGCATATATTGTTTTCAGTGTCAGATGGCAGTATTTCATTATCAGTTCTTTCAACAATCATTCTTCAGATGCTACTGTGTTTTAGATGTTATGATACAAAATGAAAAGAATCCATTGTCTGGTCTCTAAGAACTCATAATCCAGTAGGAGAGAGACATACATAAAGAAGAATAAAGTGCCAGTGATGTCATAATGGGATGTAGAAGTGCTCGATCCCTCTAGGGGATGTGAAGGAGAGCTTCATAAAGGAGGAAGCTTTGAGCGGAATTCTGAAAGATGTGTCCCATCATTAGACCCACATGGGATACAGGACAGTCTGAGAAAAAAGAGAGCAGTGTCGACAGAGGTGAGGGATGTCAAATGGAGTGGGGCATTTCTGGAAACTGCACACAAACCATTACCCTGTGACCTTTTTTTCCCCTTTAATATGCTGTGGGCTGTAGAACAGGGACTTGGGAATGACCAGCATGATGTCTTCATGGCCTCATCCCAGGAGTACTAGTGCCTCTTTCTGAACGGGGAAATGACTTAAGATTGGATATGGTCTTTGAATATCAGGTGCTGGGGCTTAGGGCATGAAAAATAGTCAACCTCCCTTCTCATCCCCTGCCACAAGCAAATACCCCTTTATTTATCAGAGTTCTTATCCTGCCCCTCCCCCAAGAGCTACCAATACCCTGTTGTTTTAGAAGCCTCATACGCACAAATGTCAAGACTCAGAAGGTTCTACTGCTTTTTCTTTTTAAGAAAGAATTAAAAATGCACTCTTGCTGTGCCCCGCTTCCTCCCTTATAACTCCTGCTTGTTTTTGTGTGAATCCCTGATCCCCAGATGAAATGGATAATACTGTGTGTAGACCGCTGCATAACTGTCATGATGCAGACTCCGGGTTGTTCTGTATAAAATGCAAAACAAATGTTTTTATTGACAAAAAAAATTCAGTAGAATTAGAACAGAGGCTGAAAAATGGGTAATGGTGAAATAATGCTTGAGAAGTGGGCTGGAGAGCATCTTGAAACCCATGCTGAGGAGTTTAGATTTTATTAAAGAAGGAAATGACATAGTCAGATTTTATTTTGTTTTATTTACTTGGACGGCTATATAGATATATTTTTCAATTAATTTTTATTGGAGTATAGTTGTTTTACTATGTTGTGTTAGTTTCAGCTGTACAGAAAAGTGAATCAACCATTCATATACATATATACCCCTCTTTTTAAAATTTCCTTCCCGTTTAGGTCACCACAGAGTATTGACTAGAGTTCCCTGTGCTATACACACTAGGTTCTCATTAGTTATCTATTTTATATAAGGTAGTGTATGCATGTCAATTCCAATCTCCCAATTCATCCCAACCAACCACTTCCCCCTTGGTGTCTGTACATTTGTTCTCTACCTTTGTGTCTATTTCTGCTTTACAAATAAGTTCATCTGCATCATTTTTCTAGATTCCACATATAAGTGATATTATATGATTTTTGTTTTTCTCTTTCTGGTTTACTTCACTCTGTATGAGTCTCTAGGTCCATCTCCATCTCTGCAAATGGCACAGTTTCATTCCTTTTTATGGCAGAGTAATATTCAACTGTATATATGTACCACATCTTCTTTATTCATTCCTGTGTTGATGGACATTTAAATTGCTTCCATGTCCTGGCTATTGTGAATAGTGGTGTGCACATAGACATATTGGGAAAATATGAATGTGCGAGTCTAGTCAAGGGGATATGACAATATCTAGGTGAGAGAATATAAGGACAGAAGTGGTGAGGATGAATTCCAACATTTCAGGTGTCCCATCTAAGTATCCGTTGCCTGGCTAGAATTGGAAGCTCAGAGGAGAAGGGTATGTTTGTGTTTAACAAGTAACTCTGGGACCAAGTAGGTGGTGAAGAGGGAGAGGGAGCTGTTGTTTGTTACCTTTGCTGATTTCTGTGGTATAGATTCTCCCATTATGTGGCTTCCTGCTACTAATGTGACATCACTACCTGCAGAGTTGGGAACGGACACCAACAATCCCATGGACCTGTGAGTCAATGAGAGGAAGGGCCAGCAGACCAATGGACAGGGAGGAATCGAGGCGACTCCAGTTTCTGCCTTAAAGAATTGCAGGCTGGACTCTGAGGGCCAGGGCTTCAGGGAATAAGACAACTTAGAGGCTGCTTTGCAGCTGAAGCCCATCTGGGAGTAGCAGGAGTCATGTGCTGGTGAGACAAGTGTAAACACCCAGCACAGATGGCTTGGGGCAGAAACCTGGTGTGGCGCCAAGGCTCAGAGTCATGGCAGGGATACAACTGGAATCATGGCAGGACACGAGCATGTAAACAGCCTTGGGAACTGGGCAGGGAAGGCTGGCATAGAGGCCAGAAAGAGGACCTTCAGAAGGAAGAGCTTTTCCTTTTCTAGAAAAGCTGAACGATGTGGTGCTTCTCATGTCCAGTGCATGGGAGAGATGAGGGATGGCTTGGTGTCCCCACACTGCCCACGGCCCCCCAGTAGGATGCCATGGGTTCCTGTCCACACCATCTCCTCAGACTTGTTTGGTTCGGCAGTTTGGGGGCACATACAAATGCAGAAGGAGGCAGTCACCCCAAACCAGACAGATTCCTACCCAAGAACTGTGTCAGAGGATGCCAGGCTCCAGGCACTGCTCTGAAGGGACTGACAGGAGTCACAGAGGGAAACTGGCCCAAGTCCTAGCAGATCCTGGGTCCCAGAGCACTTCCCAGGCACACCTGGTCACTGAACTGCTCTATACCTTGTGTGAGAAGTGGCTAACCAGGCCTGGTTGGGAATGGATCTGCCTTCCAGCAGATGGGCATGCAGCCAGAGGAAGGGACTGGGCTACTCGTGTGGCTCACCCAGCCATGGGCCAGTCCTTTCCCAAGGCTAAACACCACCTGTCACCTGCAGACTCCCCAGCCTGCTTTTGAAGGCATCATGGCCCCATCTGTTAATACTTTAAACCCCAAGCTTAGCTGGGGACATCTGGCTACCAGTTCTAAAGGTACTTAGAACCCATCTCTATGGTAACTAGAACCCATCTTCACACAGGATGCTGTGTGGGATCATACCAGCCTCAGATCATCTCCAGCCTGAACCCTGAGGTAGGCATATGCTTCCTTCCCCGTATGGGCTTTGACCCCTTCCCAGTAAAAGCAGGAATATTCAAGCTATGGCCTCATCTGTAGCAGCCTTAAGAGAGTCTCTCTCCACCCCTCCCTCAGTTGCACAAGTTCAAAATTCTGACGTTGACCCAGCTTAAACTCTGATTTAAAGAGCAAATTTCAAAGCCATCCATGTTCACCATCTGTCTTTCCCATAATCCATCATGGAGTATGGATTATGGGAAACAATGACCAGACAGGGTGTTAAACTGAATTCTTTTAAATAGTAATAAAAAGATGCCTGTATAGGTATCAGTATATATAAACACATGTATGCAGGTATTATGGCTAGGTATGTGTATACACATATATTACACACCCTGCATTGTGACAATAGGCCACTTTTAAATATTCATAAAAAGCAACCAGCTAATTAAAATTAGTGAGTGTTAGTCACTCAGTTGTGTCCAACTTTTTGTGACCCCATGGACTGTAGCCCGCCAGGGTCTTCTGTCCATGGGATTCTCAGGCAAGAATACTGGAGTGGTTTGCCATTCCCTTCTCCAGGGGATCCGCCTGACCCAGGGATCAAAACCAGGCTTTCTTCATTGCAGGCAGATTCTTTCCCCTCTGAGTTACCCATGCTAATAAAAAAGGAAATAAGCAAGACTAATATAGAGTTATGTCTTGAATTGTACATTTCCGTCATATGCAGGCACAAATTTGGCTCTAAACTTGATAACATAAGCACTGTCTTGGAAAAGGCAACCTGGTCAATGACACAGTTCAGTGTTCATTGGGTAGGAAATGAATTAATTACTGAGAGGAAATACAAGGATTCCTGATGGTAAGACCACAAAGCATCCTCCTGCTTCCTCCTACAGAGGACACTGCATGTTGTAAAGATTTTGGCAGGGTTCTCACAGAAAACACAGTGGCTGTTTCTTATTTTCCCTTCCCTGTTCACCAGTAGCAGCCCATCAAATTATCTTTGAGTTAACCCAGTGAGACAGTCTGGGGTGGTGGTTCTCAGTCTTTGCTCTACATTTGAGTCTCCTGGGGAGGTTTTACAAATTTTGATGCCCAGGCTTCTGTTCCCCATAAGTCAGAATATCTGGAGAGTGGGACCCAGGGTAGTAAAATTAAAAAATACTAACAATGGGTGCTCCTAATTGACAGCAAAGTTTGAGAACCACTGCCTCTAGTCAGAGTTGATACTGAAACTCTACATACCAGTATGTCTGTGTTATTGTTGTTCAGTTGCTAAGTCCTGTCTGACTCTTTGCGAGTCTATACGATTTGGGAAAGTAGAGAAATACTTCCAGGTGGTTAGTCAATAGCCTTGGCCTGAACCCCAGGACTGTCTCCCAGCTGCTTGGACCCTTCTGCTGGGAGTGGTCCAACACACTGTCGGGAGAGGAGACACTCGGAGCAGCAGTGTTACAACAAGACCTGGTACAGGGCTATAGCCGCCATCTGTTACAATGGATCGAGCCCTTGTGCAGACTGCTATTATGAGTGGCATCTCTGGGACTTCCCTGGTGGTCTAGTGGCAATACCCCATGCTCCCAATGCAGGGGGCCTGGGTTCCATCCCTGGTCAGGGCACTAGATCCCACATACCACAACTGAAGATCCCACATACATCAACTAAGACCCAGTGCAGCCAAATAAATAAATGTTTAGTTGCCAAATCCTGTCTGACTCTTTGCGACCCAATGGACTGTAGCCCACCAGGCTCCTCTGTTCATGGGATTTCCCAGGCAAGAATACTGAAGTGGGTTGCCATGTCCTTCTCCAGGGGATCTTTCCAACCCAAGGATCTCCTGCAAGGATCAACCCATGTCTCCTGCATTGCACGCAGATTCTTTACAGCTAGAGCCATCGGCGAAGCCCAGTGTTTGCAAGTGAATGTGTTAGTACCTCAGTCATGTCCGATTCTTTGTGACCAAGGGGCTTGCTAAAAAAAAAAAAAAGATGGCATTTCTGCGTATAATAACAGGTGAACCACAAATTTAGCGGGAATCCTCCTCCTGCTTTTGACCACTATTGAACAGCAGTAAGTTTAAAATTCTGTGTTGCCAACCTAAAAATAAATCTCTATGTCTTAACTGACTGAGGGGATCTTGATGTCCTCTGTGAAGAATCTGTATCCCAACAGGTAAACATGTACACACGACAGGCCATCTGGCTCTACTTCAAGCTGATCCGAGGGGAGGGAGAGTTCACTGGCAGTACCTTGGACAAGGGGACTGGCCTAGAAATGGCATCTCAGTGGAATTTGCTTGCAGACTTATTACGCCTGTCCCTGATTTAGAACACACTCTACTGCGGAAGTTATGCATCTACCCCTGTTGTTTTTCTGAACCTACTGCCACCCCCATACCCAAGCAGGCAGCAGCCAGACCCTAACGGGATCATGAACCACCCAAGAGAAATCAAGAGTTATTCCAACAAGCACAATCTGGGTAGTGTCCAGGGCCTGAGAAGTCCGTCTTAAGTGGACTTCCCTCTGGTGATCTAACGATTAAGACTCCACACTTCCATTGGAGGGGGTGCAGGTTCGATCCCTGGTCAGGGAACTAAGATCCCACATGCTGTGCAGCAAGGCCAAAAAGTTTCAAAGACAAAAACAGAAATGAAGTCTCAATCTAGTTCTCCTCCCAGCATACCCCTACCAGTGTTACAGCCGTAACCATTGGAAGACCCATAACTGGGGTCCTCTGAGGCTCTTAGGCCCCTGTCTCATGACCTTCATTCCACAGTGTCATTGATGTGAGTCCAGTCTCTCTTCTGTTACTCCCTGGTGCTTCCTGCCCTCTAGCCCATGGACCTACCTACATCTTCAAAGAGGAATCAGATTCCCACCCACATCACATCCCCCTACCTACTTACTTCAGTATCACCCCAGGATGCATTGAGACCTTCCTTCCTGCAAGTGAGAGGCAGTGCAGGGGTGGGGGTGGGGCGGCAGTGCAGGGGGAGTGGGGGAGGGAGGAGAGCTGCTTCTCTTGGGGGATGGGATCTGGGGAGCATCCTCTCTGGCCTCCACCCATTACCTGTGGCTGGTGCCCAGGACAAGGAAGAGTCAGCCCACCTGTGATCCCTCGCTGCTTGCCCCATTGATGCTGGCTGGACCCGCCTTTGTCAGCTGACAGTAATGTCTAAGAGCTCATACATCCCACTACTGTGCCCTTGATAAAAATGCTCTGACTTCTCACATTCCTCCAGTGAAGGTGTTAATATCACCTGCATGTTATAGGTGAGAAAACTGAGGCTCAGAGCGAGTAGATCACTTATTCAGATGGTAGTGGTGAGATTCACTCTCACCATTCAGCTGGCTTCCAAGTGCCAGTTTGAGCTTTTCTTCTTCTTCCATCACTGGCTTCTTCAGGCCCGCATGCTAGTTTCACTGGCCTGCTTGGGTGATCTGCTGTGGTTCCCAGCTGCATCCTCCTTTTCAGATCCTTTAAATACATTCACTCACCTCCCCACGCTCACTGCCTCCTTCAGATTTTGGGTACCCTGGGCTGAGCCATATTAGATCCTCAAGAGCCTCCCAGATGGTGGAGGCCCCGCACATCAGATGTCCCCTTATTGATGGAAACATTTAACCATTTAACCTCATGCCTCTCCAAACCAAAAGCTCCTTTATAAAATAATTGACATGATTTCATGCAATTCATTCTTTGCTGCTAAAGTGAAATTTGTGAAATTTGTCCCCATTTATGGATATGTGTATATATATACATACATATATATCATAAATAACTATATATATATATATATATATATATATATCTTTTTTTTAAGTTCTCAAATGTTTTAGAAGAGAAAAGAATTTGCTGATTTCTGTCAGCCTTGGAAGAGTATGGACAAATGTTATTATAAAGATATTTGTGTTTTGCTTTCTTTATTTTTCCAACAGAAATGAAACCAGAGATGAAGGCCAGGGTCGGGGAGCAGGGTCCTCAGATCCTCGGTGTCCAGAGAGTCTACATCCAGACAAGGGAAGAGAAACGCATTAACCTGACCGTCGGGAGCAGAGCATACCTGCTTCCCAACACATCTGTGATTATTAAGTGCCCAGTGCGACGATTCCAGAAATCTCGGATACAGTGGGAGAAGGACGGCCATTGTCTGCAGAACTCCAAGCGACTTGGCTTCACAAAGTCAGGCTCACTGAAGATTCACAGCCTTGCGGCCCTTGACATTGGTGAGTACCGGTGCATCGCAGGCCCCGCACAGGAGACTGTGGTGCTTAAGCTCATTGGCACCGACAACCGGCTCATTGCACCCCCAGCCCTTGGAGGGCACACCAGGGAATATCCTGGGATGGACAACAATGAGGCCAATAATTTGGGAGCCACATGGCATAAGATGAGGCTGATGTGGAACAACAAAAACGAGCTTTATCTGCACAATGGCCAAATTAACAATCAGTCTCTCTTGAGAGCTCTGTTGGGCCACTGCAGCCCTTCTGCAGGAAACGCCAACTCCTGGGAGTTTGAAAACAAGCAGTTTGAAGCAGCAGTTAAACAGGGAGCCTATAGCATGGAGACCGCCCAGTTTGATGAGTTGATCAGGAACATGAGCCAGCTCATGGAAACGGGGGAGATCAGCGATGATCTGGCATCCCAGGTGATATATCAGCTGGTGGCCGAGTTAACCAAGACGCAGCCTGCACATGCGCACTGGAGGGGCATCCCTGGAGAGGCTCCTCCCATGGCTCAGCTAAGGGGGGAGACTGGAAGTGTGCCCCAAAGCTCGAACTCCAAAAACTCAGGCAAGCTGACATTCAAGCCAAAGGGACCTGTCCTCTTGAGGCAGAGCCAACCCACCTTGATTTCCTTTAATAAAACAGTAAATTCAAGGATTGGAAATACAGTCTACATTACAAGAAGGACGGAGGTCATCAACATACTGTGTGAGCTTGTCACCCGCAGTGAGGCCACCTATACGTGGACCAAGGATGGAGCACTGTTACAACCCTCAGAAAAGTAAGTACAATCAGAGTACAGTGTTTTCTCTGAGATGCCTTCTAAATGGATCTTCCAGCTTTCCTTAAAATATTGTCAAATTCCTTCTCCTAAGAATGTGCTTCCAACAGGATCCTTTGGAAAAGAAACTCCAAAATGTTAGGGCATGACATTAACATATGCACTGGAATTCTAAAAATGAAATTGTACCATCACAGTCATGACCATGAAGGTGTAGTACAAAACTGGATACCATAAGATTAAATGTAAGCATCTACAGACTCTCTCTTTTCAGGTCACATAATACTTAAAAATAAAATCAGGGACTTCCCTGGTGGTCCAGTGGTTCAGACTCTGTGCTTCTAACGCAGGGGGCATAGGTTTGATCCCTGGTCGGGGAACTTAATCCCACATGCTGCGTGGTGCAGCCAAAAAATTAAAAAAATTATCCCTCCGAAAAAGTGAAATCAATCGGGCCATTGAAAAAACATACTTGCAGTTCTCTTAGAATGTGCAGGAACTGCAAGAATCTTCTATATCTGGGAGATGTGGTGTCTCATTTGAACTCACACCAGCCCCATGAGTCTGGCAGGGCAGGAGTTGATACTTTCTCAATGAGATCATTGAGGAATAGACTCTCATGACTAATTCACGGCCAGTCAGAACCAGGGACCACGTCTTCTGGACCCCGCCAGGGATGTTAGAGGGTCACACAAATAATAGCTTTGGTAGAAAGATTACCTGAAGTCATTTTCTAATATTAGGCAATGATTTATGTCACAAAATCCAAAAGTAAGATGATAAGGATCAAAGTTTTTTGAGACGTTTGAAACAGTATTCAGTCACCTTATTTATTGTAATAGCTATCCATGTCAGTGCAAAAATGTCACATTTCATTCATTTTACATAAAATAACAGAATAACAGAACCATTCACTCATTTTGTGTTCTCTGCTGTCTCCAAATCTTGCTGTTAACACACACAGGGTTGTAGACGTCTTGCTTTCTTTCAATTTGCATTCAACAGCTCCTTATCCACCTCCATGGATTGTTAAGAGACATAGATGTTAAATTGTTTTGTAATCCATAAGGTACTTTAAAATTGCAAGTTTTATTTTTATCATCCTTTTTTTTCTGCATCACCTAATGTGTGAAACATTAAAAGAAATCTAGGTAAAATTCAATTTTTATAATAAATCATTGGACTGTCTTAGAATGGAAAGATAGAACAAGTCTAATTTTTAATTTTTTTGCCTAGAACTCTGAACATTAAGAGTGTAATGTAGTTTTTGAAGTGGAATAAACCTTCCAGATCAACTAACTTAGCAGTGATCAAATCTTTTGGTTTTAGGACTCCTTCAAACTTAAAAAAATGATGAGAAGCCAAAGAACTTTTGTTAATTTGAATTAACTTTATGTTAATATGTTAATATATCTCATGATGTTTATGCTGTTAGAAATTAAAACCATGAAACATTTTAAATAGCTGTTTGTTAATCAATTTAGAAGTAATAGTAGTAAGCCCAATTCATGTTCATGTAAATAACATAATTTTTGAAAAGCAGTATTTTAAAGATTAATGATAATGGCATTGTTTTACATCTCTGCAAATCTCTTTAATGTTTGGCTTAATAAAACATAGCTGGGTTTTCTCCTCAATACTCTACATTCAGTCTGTTGCCATATGTTGTTTTAATTGAAGTTTATGGAGAAAATTGGGCTTCATACATATATAGATAAGTTAGTTGGGAGGATAAGGAATACATTCATAATCTTTTAAGGTAATTATGGCTATTCTTCTTTAACGCTACACTAAAAATAGACAAGCAGTAGTTTCTTAAAGGTTAGGTGGAATGTGGAATCTAAAACCATGTTAAAGAGATTTTGGTAGTCTGTTACAATGAAATCTGTTGCTTTATCTTGTTCTTTGAATGGATCTTTTAACTAGACTAGATTTTATAACATCACACATTGGTCATTTGGAAAATGTTGGCTGACTGAGTTATACACATCTTCCAAATGTTAACACATTCCATTATACAATATCCAAAATACATGTATTCTTTAATATTACTATCCCAACTTTTCAGAAAAGTCTTTGAGCTTTGGGAAGCAGTCAGACTCACAGTGAGCATGACTGATTTTCTTGAATTCTAATTGTCACTTGAAAGCTTGAATTTTATCATCGGCAACAATTACTGTCAGTTGTTTTCCTTGCATTGGCCAGCTCATTTTTGTTCGTTAAAAAAATATATTTTCCAAATACCTAAATCCAAATACCCTGGCTTATCTGTCAGTCATTATTTCAAGTAAAGTAGTATGCCATGAAAAAGGAGCCAGTTCAGCTAGCAATTCAAACAGTCACGCCCACAGACTTTGGCAGACAGCAGAGATATGGTGTGTATTTCCTGTTTTGTTGTACAGAATGTTAGAAAACTTACACTCAGGGGTAGAGATTTAGTGAAATAATTTCTACTGCTTCATTAAGGACAGTCTTATGGGAAATTGGCATTTTGTTTTTACTGCAAGTGTGTGGTAGCCAGAATACAGTGACTACTGGTACACTTTGCTGCCACAGCTTTTATTCCATTCTGGTGCCAAGTTTTATCCACAACTGCTTTTATTATCAGTGCAAATGTCAACACTCACAGTGAGAAAGGCAAATAATAGTATAGTATCAATATTTACTATTATGAAAATAGTTTTGACCTCACGGATCCCTGAGATCCAAGGACCACCCTTTCAGGATTGCTCAACAATTTCCCTTTAGAAATTATAAGGAACATCAGCCAAACCCAAATTGAGGAACATTCTATTTATTATCAGTAGTCCTCAAAACTGTTCAAAGTCATCAAAAAAAAGGGAGGGGGTGGGGGAAGACAAAAAATTGCCACAGACCAGAAGAGACTACAGAGACACAATGTCTAAATACAATATGATGTCCTGAATGGGAGATTGTGCAGCAGGATAACAACATTAGTGGAAAAACTAATGAAATCTACATAAAGACTGAAGTTTCGTTAACAACAGTGATGGACCGATGCTGGTGCCTTAGTTTTGATGAAAGTATCATGTGCTGAGGATGTTCACATCAGGGAAAACCAAGAAAGAAGGAGATAAGAACCCTCTGTACTGTCTCCGTTGCTTTTCTGTAATGCCAACATCATTCCAAAATAAAGTTTATTTAGAAAAAAAAAAAGAAAGAAACTATAAGAAAACAGAGGCTGAGAAAATTGATCAGCTGATTTGTGGCCATAAAGTACTAGAGGGATATGGTAGAAGACCGTGGTTAGTTCAAGTCAGTGTTGAACTGAGTTGATTTGTGATTATCTGATTTGCTCAAGTGGAATTTGCATTAGTTTCTGTGGCTGAGGCTCCTGAAGATCCCATAAAGATTCTGCCATCCTAACTCAGACCTCTTTCTGCATATTTAAGGACCAGCATTTGACACTGAAGCAGTCCTACTTGGCTAGTAAGAGTTTTTGTTTTTAATATTTTAAGGGAATTTTTAAAAGATCTATTTTTATTTCCATTTTTTCTCTAATATACCTAATTAATTTTTTCAACTTATGTTTAAATTTCTTTATGCAAGAAAAGTTCTCCAGTTTAGATACATTTTTCTGACTCTCACAAATCTTTTCAACTGAAGTCATGCAGAAATGGAATGATGTTTCCAAGTGCCCCTCTCCAATAGGAGGCAACAGTGTAGGCGTGGAGTGTGTTTGGACAAGCCAGCTGAGTAAGAGATCACAGCTAGGAAGCAAAGGCTGTGGGTGGATTCCCTAGGGGTGACGTCTGTGAAGAGATTAACTTCATTATCACTTCAAGTAAAGAATAAGATTTTGTGGTGGAGGTCAAGATCAGATTCCTTAAAGGACTCTACCTTCTGGTTCTCCAGCCCAGGGACTGGTCCAGCCTGGATCCTGGGTGACATCACCTGGCAAGAAGGTTCATGTGTGCTCAGCTATTTCTTGGTGACTTCTTGCTGTACTGTAAAACTGAGGCCCTAAAACAAAGGAATCCTTTGAGAATTGCTAAATCATACAAACATACATATGAAATAATTTAAAAAAAGATTTTCATGTATAAACATTTGTCACATAGAGTTGTTAGTTTTACTTTTTTTCTTAATCAACTGTTTCTTAACAGCAATTTAACAGTGAGAGCCTAGCCCTGGTCATAGCTACCTCTGCCTTATTCCTGTTTTTGTTCTGGGCAATTCAGCTGTTTTGCTTTCTTCCCACCTTTGTATACTTCATTTGTGGGTTGCACGGGAGCTTGCATTCTCTAGTACATTCATTCTCTACCATTACTCTGTTCTACTCTAGTCATTCATACACTGAGTCATTAAATGCTTTCGAAAACTGCTATATAAAAGGTACTGTGCTAGGCATTGAAATTGCACAGCTGTGAATAAGATCTTGTCCCTACTTTTGAAAAGATCACAATCTCATGAGAATGAAAAGATATTTCATCAAATAAATATATGAACCAAACCAGAAGGAGCCCAGAGGGGGAAGAAGATAACTCTAGGAGTATTGGAGAAAGCTTTACAAGGGAAATTACATTTGCTCCAGGACTCAGTGGGTAAGTCAGTGTTGCCAGAAGTGGGGAAGGGCATTCCAAATAGAGTGAACAACATACGCAAAAGCTCAGGGTGATGAAAGACCATGGAATGTTCTGGAAACTGTTAGAGGTTCTTTATAGCTACAGCAGAGGGTAAGCAAGCAATGTAAAGTGACAGGAAATGAAGTGGCCCAGTTCAGTTCATGAAGAAACATAGAGTATTTAGCAGTTGGTCAAAACAGTCAGTCATGCTTAAAATCTTGCATGCTAGACTTCAGCATTAGGCAAACCAAGAACTTCCAGATGTCCAAGCTGGGTTTAGAAAAGGAAGAGGAACTAGAGATAAAATTGCCAACATTCACTGGATTATAGAGAAGACAAGGGAATTTCAGAAAAACATCTATCTCTGTTTCATCGACTACGATAAAGCCTTTGACTGTGTAGATCATGACAAACTGTGGAAAACTCTTAGAGAGATGAGAATACCAGACCATCTTCCCTGTCTCCTGAGAAACCTGTATGAGGGTCAAGAAGCAACAGTTAAAACCCTGTATGGAACAACTGATTGGTTCAAGATCAAGAAAGGAGTACGACAGCACTGTCTGCTGTCACCCTGTTTGTTTAACCTATACACCAATCACATCTTGAGAAATGCTAGGCTGGAGCAGTTACAAGCCGGAAGGTGGGAGAAACATCAACAGTCCCAGATATGAGGATGATACCACTCTAATGGCAGAAAGTGAAGAGGAACTAAAGAGCCTCTTGATGAGGGTGAAGGAGAAGAGTGAAAGAGCCGGCTTTAGACTAGATAGTAAAAAAAACTAAGATCATGGCTTCTGGCCCCATTGCTGCCTGGCAAATAGAAAGGAAAAGATGGAAGTAGTGACAGATTTCCTCTTCTCGGGCTCCAAAATCACTGCGGACGGTGACTGCAGCCATGAAATCAGAAGACGATTGCTTTTTGGCAGGAAAGTGATGACAGACCTAGACAGTGTGTTGAAAAGCAGAGACATTGTTACTCTGCTGACAAAGGTCTGTATAGTCAAGGCTTTGGTCTTCCTTGTGGTCACGTATGGTTGTGAAAGCTGGACTGTAAAGAAGGCAGAAGTAAAGAAGGCAGAACACCAAAGAATTTATGCCTTTGAACTGTGGTGCTGGAGAAGACTTCTGAAAGTCCCTTGAATAGCAAAGAGATCAAACCAGTCAATCTTAAGGGATATCAACCTGAATATTCACTGGAAGGACTGATGCTGGAAAAGATGGAGGGCAGAAGCAGAAGAAGGCATTAGAGGATGCGATGGCTGGACGGGATCACCAATGCAATGAACATGAACTTGGGCAATCTCTGGGAGATGGTGCGGGACAGGGAGGCCTGGCATGCTGCAGTCCACGGGGTCACAAAGAGTTGGACATGACTGGGCACTGAACAATAACAACAACAGAACAGTCCATATTGCTAAGATCTGTAAAGTGGGAAGAAGGCAGGTAAAAAAATAGTATATGGACTGCTGATCCAGATTATCTATTAGCAACTTCAAATCAATAAGAAAAAATTAAAATTAAAGTAAAACAAGTATTCTTTCCCATCCCCTGAATCAGTATCTCACCTGTGAGGATACTGGATACTCTTGACCAGCTCTGATTTTCTAAGTGGTATTTACATGCAGGTGTTTGTGAATATCAATAATTGAGAAACCATAAGAGGTTCACACAGTGTAGCCCTGATTCTTAACAGCATGCTCAAAACCCAATATAATGCAGCAGTAGCTTTGTTACTTCCACTGAGCTTTTCATACCATGAGAAAATAACCATTTCCAAGGAGCAGTAACTAAAGGTCCACTCACTTCCAGCGTGAAAATCTGAACTGAAAAATTCACATCTGTAGTCTGTTAGAAAGGCTCAGGGCAGAAAATGAGGGCTTAACCTCCAGCAAACTAATACTTACTAGTTTGTCTTTTTTTAAATGTGGTAAATTAAGCATTGAGTCCATCCGGAAGAGTCTGTTCTCATGCAGAGTGAGAGAGGAAGTCTGGATCTCTGAGCATAGTCCACCTCTACCATCTCAATGAGTTGCAACCAAGAAGAGTGACTTTTCCACACTCCAGTTTATATGTTGCTGTTTAGTCGCTAAGTTGTATCTGACTCTGTGCGACCCCATAGACTGTATAGCCTGCCACGTTCATCTATCTATGAGGTTTCCCAGGCAAGAATACTGGAGTGGGTTGCCATGCCCTCCTCCAGCTCCAGTGTACACGCTGCTGCTGCTAAGTCACTTCAGTCGTGTCCGACTCTGTGCAACGTCATAAACGGCAGCCCACCAAGCTCTCCCGTCCCTGGGATTCTCCAGGCAAGAACACTGGAGTGGGTTGCCATTTCCTTCTCCGGTGCATGAAAGTGAAAAGTGAAAGTGAAGTCGCTTAGTTGTGTCTGACTCGTAGCGACCCCATGGACTGCACCCCACCAGGTTCCTCTGTCCATGGGATTTTCCAGGCAAGAGTACTGGAGTGGGGTGCCATTGCCCTCTCCCATAGTGGTCTGCTTATAGGCAGGAAGCTCGACAAGATTATCTTCTGGATCCTTGCCAGCCTAAAGTCAATGTCTTCATTCTCTATGGGTCGCTGTGGTTCTCAAGTAGTTCAATGTGTCACATGAACACATCCTCTTTCTAACTGTTCTACAGAGTCATTTTGGATGGAATGGGGAAAATGCAGATTCGGAAACCTACAAAGAAAGACCAAGGAATATATGGATGTGCTGTAGCTAATCATCTCGGTTCAGATGTGGAAAGTTCTTCTGTGCTATATGCAGGTAATGCCCATTATGCAGCCTGGAGTGTTTTGGTGTGGTCTGGTTTTTTAACATTAAACTCTGGAGCAGCAGTTTCCATGCTTCACACAGCAGAATCACCGGGGAAGGAGATGTTAAAACACAGATCTCCAGACTCCATTCCCAGGGGTTCTGACATAGCAGGCTTGGAGTGGAGTCTGAGTATGTGCACTTTTTTTTGGCCTTGAGGCATGTAGAATCTTTGATCCCAACCTGGGATCAAACCCATGACCCCTGCACTGGAAGCAAGGAGTCTTAACCACTGGAACACCAGGGAAGTCCCAAAATGTGCCTTTTTAACATGTTCCCAGGTTATGCTGACACTGCTGGCCTAAGGACCACGCTTTGAAAACAGCTGCTCTAGAGTTCACTTTCTAAGAATTGGAAATTAACAAGATGGGGTTTAATTGGTGATGTTAATAGTGCTGACATTTCATTTTTAAAATGCCACCATCCAACAAAAGAGATAATTACCCTTTAAAGTTCGATGTATACCTCCCAATGGCACTCCTCTGCCCAATCCTTAAAAACACTTTCAGGAAATTGTCATTGTAAATTAGTGTAAATTGTCCCAGGAGGTAGACAAATTCATTTTAATACTAAAGTGTGCTTTTTGATGAAGGAACATTTTTAGCTGGCAAAGTTGTAAGAAATGCTTCCTTGTGGCAAGCTCATGTTCTGGGATCAAATATCAAATAAGAAAGTTACCCTCCAACTCTCTGCTCTGTGGTTTGGTATCTATGGCTCAAATAATTAAGATAAGATAAGGAGAAAGACAATTATCTGGGATTGGAATCCAGCATTTAGACAGCCACGCATTGATGTAGGCAGTCCATCACATCTATAACCTGAGGAGGTGGGACCAATTGATTTTCAAAGCTCCTTGGATCTACATGGCTTGGTGCCCCCTCCCTCTCCTGGCTGCATTCCCATGGTAGGGCCTTCACACCTTGATTCCTGTGCCTTGATCCTCCTGGATGATTCTCCTCTGTGAACATCTGCTCCTTTCCAGAAAACCTCAGTTTTGAGGTTCTGGATTGTTGGGAGGAACAGAAGTCTCTCTTGCAGCTCCCAGGTTTCCTTGTAAGTCCATCCCAGGATAGCCCAGATTCGTGGGAGAGCTGGTGCAAGGTCCGTAAGGGCCAGAGGACACATGACAACAACAGTCCTTTCTCAGCCCCAAAGTCCCTGTATTTTCAACTCCCAGCATACTGTTTCAGTGCCCCAGGCACTCCAGGAACAGATGGAACATTTGGTCACCTGAACATGATCATTCCTAAATTCTCTTCTGCAGAAGACATGGTTACCAAACAGCTAAATGTTGTTACTCTTTCACTTGCTATGCATTAGTGATTTTAAAAAAAGTAAAGAAATATGTGAGAACTTCCCTGGTGGCCCATCGGTTAAGAATCTGCCTTCCAATGCAGGGGATGTGGGTTGAATCCCTGGTTGGGGAACCAGGATCTCATAGCAGTGGCTCTATGGTAGAGAAATGTGGCCTTCCTTGACCCACACATGCTCCTGAGAGACCCCTGGGCAACCAGCACCTTTCTATACCTCATCACCCATCACCCTGTAATTGGTAGACCCCTACATACTCCTGAGAGACCCCCGGGCAACTAGCACCTTTCTCTACCTCATCACCCATCACCTTGTAATGGTAGTGGTGTCTCCCACCAGTCTCTGAATTGATTGAGGACAAGAATGTTTGTGTTCCAACTTGGTATTTCCGTTGTCCAGCCCAGGCACAGAGTATATTTCCTGAATGACTTCATAAATGAATCTGGTAAAAGTACATGGTTCTTAAAATCCAGTAAAGTAAAAGTCTGAATGAGTTCCTGATTCTTTATGACCTTGTTTTTATTATTTTTTTCCATGCAAGTTTTGTGCAGGTTTCATTCACATTTTCCTTCCAGAAAGAGAGTCAGATGGTCCCAGGACCTGGTGTGTTTTGGTCCTGCCTTTACTCATCCAAGGATGCACCATAGAGATGTCACTCCTGCCCTGCCATGCCTTTCTCTGAATGAATTTCTGACTTCCTTCTTTTTCAAATAATCAAAGAGGATTTTATCCTCTAATTTATCCCCTAATTTTATCCTTTAATTTATCCCCAGTTTTGGTTATAAAGCCAAAATATCCTCACAGTCTGTACATGGTGGTTGCAATGCCTCTTTGTAGATATCTCATCTGTGCATCCGTCCATTGAGCACCTCCAGCCTGTGAGTGTGCAAGTCCCCATGGGGCACCACAGGGGATGTGGACTGAGCCAGGAGTCTGCACCTGTTCTCCAGGAGCTTGGCAGAGCTTACCAAGTGCAGTGCGGTCACTCAGAGCAAAAGCCTGAATCTAACAGTTTCCTGCTCCCTTTGAATTAAGAGGCTCCTGTCATCTTGTCTGTTGGAAGAAACATCACCAGACCAGAGCATGGCCATCTCTCCATTGTGATTGGCGGCTTCGTGGAGGCACCCCTGCAAACAAATGTGACCATACAGTGTCCTGTAAAAGGTGAGTGTGGCCATTTCTAGTGGGAGGGCACAGGCCAGCCCAGGGTGGCCAGGAGGCACCAGCTAGCATTTTGGTAGCTCAGACAGTCTTGTGGGCTTAAAAATCTGTTTTTTCAGCACTCAGACAGAAGATCTGTCTCGCAAGAGTGAGCATACACCAGCTCATAAGGCTCGTGTATAAAATAGAGTACGCTTTACTCATTCTCAGTGAGGGCTAGGAGGACATGAACACGACTTCCCTGTAGCCAGTGTGTTCATACTGGCCAGACCACAGCTCTCTGTCCCTGTGGCAGGTCTGCACAAAAGGCCAACTTCTAGCAGGTGATTGCCTAGAGAGTACAGAGTCAGAGTGAGGAGCTTTGTGGGAAATCATTAGCTGTGTCCTCCAGCTTGACCAAGGCTGTGCTGGAGAAGGCCAGGTCAGCAAGGGGGAATGTCAGGGTCCTCTGGCCTAGTTGGTCTGTCCTGGACTGTCCTTGGCTGAGCGTCACCATTCTATGCCTTGGTGGCTCTTTCTGCTCTGTTTACAACAGCCGATAAACCTTTCTAACTGATTTATCTTTTCTTTAGGAGAAACTACATTTTCATCCGATCTTATCTTAATCTAGGGCCATTCTGTCTCTTTTGTTTTGTTTTTGTTTTGTTTTTAATATAAATTTATTTATTTTAATTGGAGGTTAATTACTTTACAATATTGTATTGGTTTTGCCATACATCAACATGAATCCGCCACAGGTATACACATGTTCCCCATCCTGAACCCCCCTCCCTCCTCCCTCCCCATACCATCCCTCTAGGTTGTCCCAGTGCACCAGCCCAAGCATCCAGTATCATGCATCAAACCTGGACTGGCAATTCGTTTCATATATGATATTATACATGTTTCAATGCCATTCTCCCAAATCATCCCACCCTCTCCCTCTCCCTCTGAGTCCAAAAGACCGTTCTATACATCTGTGTCTCTTTTGCTGTCTCACATACAGGGTTATCACTACCATCTTTCTAAATTCCATATATATGCGTTAGTATACTGTATTGGTGTTTTTCTTTCTGGCTTACTCCACTCTGTATAATAGGCTCCAGTTTCATCCACCTCATTAGAACTGATTCAAATGTATTCTTTTTAATGGCTGAGTAATACTCCATTGTGTATATGTACCACAGCTTTCTTATCCATTCATCTGCTGATGGACATCTAGGTTGCTTCCATGTCCTGGCTATTATAAACAGTGCTGTGATGAACGTTGGGGTACATGTGTCTCTTTCAATTCTGGTTTCCTCGGTGTGTATGCCCAGCAGTGGGATTGCTGGGTCATAAGGCAGTTCTATTTCCAGTTTTTTAAGGAATCTCCACACTGTTCTTCATAGTGGCTGTACTAGTTTGCATTCCCACCAACAGTGTAGGAGGGTTCCCTTTTCTCCACACCCTCTCCAGCATTTATTGCTTGTAGACTTTGGGATCGCAGCCATTCTGACTGGAGTGAAATGGTACCTCATTGTGGTTTTGATTTGCTTTTCTCTGGTAATGAGTGATGTTGAGCATCTTTTCATGGGTTTGTTGGCCATCTGTATGTCTTCTTTGGAGAAATGTCTCTTTAGTTCTTTGGCCCATTTTTTGATTGGGTCGTTTATTTTTCTGGAATTGAGCTGCAGGAGTTGCTTATATATTTTTGAGATTAGTTGTTTGTCAGTTGTTTCAGTTGCTATTATTTTCTCCCATTCTGAAGGCTGTCTTTTCACCTTGCTTATAGTTTCCTTTTTTGTGCAGAAGCTTTTAAGTTTAATCAGGTCCCATTTGTTTATTTTTGCTTTTATTTTGGGAGGTGGGTCATAGAGGATCCTGCTGTGAATTATGTTGGAGAGTGTTTTGCCTATGTTCTCCTCTAGGAGTTTTATAGTTTCTGGTCTTACATTTAGATCTTTAATCCATTTTGAGTTTATTTTTGTGTGTGGTGTTAGAAAGTGTTCTAGTTTCATTCTTTCACAAGTGGTTGACCATTTTTCCCAGCACCACTTGTTAAAGAGATTGTCTTTAATCCATTGTATATTCTTGCCTCCTTTGTCAAAGATAAGGTGTCCATAGGTGCATGAATTTATCTCTAGGCTTTCTATTTTGTTCCATTGATCTGTATTTCTGTCTTTGTGCCAGTACCATACTGTCTTGATGACTGTGGCTTTGTAGTAGAGCCTAAAGTCAGGCAAGTTGATTCCTCCAGTTCCATTCTTCTTTCTCAAGATTGCTTTGGCTATTCGAGGTTTTTTTGTATTTCCATACAAATTGTGAAATTATTTGTTCTAGCTCTGTGAAAAATACCACTGGTAGCTTGATAGGGATTGCATTGAATCTATAGATTGCTTTGGGTAGTATACTCATTTTCGCTATATTGATTCTTCTTATCCATGAATATGGTATATTTCTCCATCTATTAGTGTCCTCTTTGATTTCCTTCACCAGTGTCTTATAGTTTTCCATATATAGGTCTTTAGTTTCTTTAGGTAGATATATTCCTAAGTATTTTATTCTTTTCATTGCAATGGTGAATGGAATTGTTTCCTTAATTTCTCTTTCTATTTTCTCATTATTAGTGTATAGGAATGCAAGGGATTTTTATGTGTTGATATTATATCCTGCAACTTTACTATATTCATTGATTAGCTCTAGTAATTTTCTTGTGGAGTCTTCAGGGTTTTCTATGTAGAGGGTCACGTCATCTGCAAACAGTGGGAGTTTTACTTCTTCTTTTCCAATTTGGATTCCTTTTATTTCTTTTTCTGCTCTGATTGCTGTGGCCAAAACTTCCAAAACTATGTTGAATAGTAGCAGTGAAAGTGGGCACCCTTGTCTTGTTTCTGACTTTAGGGGAAATGTTTTCAATTTTTCACCATTTAGGATAATGTTTGCTATGGGTTTGCCATATATAGCTTATTATGTTGAGGTATGTTCCTTCTATTCCTGCTTTCTGGAGAGTTTTTATCATAAATGGATTTTGAATTTTGTCAGAGGCTTTCTCTGCATCTATTGAGATAATCATATGGCTTTTATTTTTTGATTTGTTAATGTGGTGAATTACATTGATTGATTTGCGGATATTGAAGAATCCTTGCATCCCTGGGATAAAATCCATTTGTTCATAGTGTATGATCTTTTTAATGTGTTGTTGGATTCTGATTGCTAGAATTTGTTAAGGATTTTTGCATCTATGTTCATCAGTGATATTGGCCTGTAGTTTTCTTTTTTTGTGTGCCATCTTTGTCACGTTTTGGTATTAGGGTGATGGTGGCCTCATAGAATGACTTTGGAAGTTTACCTTCCTCATTCTATCTCTTTAAATCACAGATTCTTAAGACTTAACCTGATCCCGTGCATCCCCAAACTGAGATCAATATCATAAACTCCTCAAAATGAAGATCTAGTGTTTTAAGGTGACCTTGCATATGCCTATTATTGACTGTGCATTGATTAAATTCTCTAGAGAGAACTGTGTTTGCCTGGTTTCCACATTCTTTTGGGATACCTGTAGTTGCAGCCACTTAAGATGAATCTTGCCAAGGCCAGAGAGCCCAGGATAACCCGTGAAGCCCTTACTGCTGGTCCAGATACCACAGAAAAGGTGCATGTGATGGCAGGATTCTAGAGCACAGCCTTGCAGTTCTGAAGCTCTGCCTCCCTGTGATGGTCACTTACCTGTCATGTTTCTGGAACTGCACCTCCAGCTTCACCAGCAGTGGAAATTTGCTTACCCCTGAGGTATTATTTTTCACCCCTTGTAAGTCCCTGCAGTGTTTGAAGTCCCTACCCGGACTTTTGAAAAATCTCTCCAGCCTCCCAACTGACTCCACCCGCAAATATGTGAGTTTTCTGGCAAAACACACCCACCATTATAGAAGGGCCAGCATTCTCTGGCCGCAGCAAGGAGAAAAGCAGAATGGAACTGTGCAGTTTGCCAAGCCACAAATGTCTAAAATTTCTATGGCCCTACACCTGCAGAGGATTCTGCAAAATAAATCTGACTTCTATTAAGAGAAACCTCAACTTTTAACATTATTTCTAAACTTCTTATTTCCCTGTAATAGTTCACAATTAGGCTTGGAGCGGGGGGAGGGACGGGGGTTGGTGGGGGATGAACCTTTGGAAGGAGTGGGATGTGTTATTTGCGGTCACAGGTCAGGGACTGGATTCAGCGGAAACTGTCTTCAGGAGGGAAGCCTGCAGCTAACACCATTAAACTTGTCATGGTTTACTCTCCCGCCAGGCCCCAGCAGTGTGTGGGCCGTCTCTGACCACTCCAGACTCCTGCAGCCTCTTGGACCCTGTACAGTTCTCACTCCCTCAGGGCCTCTTCTGCCGCCTCCCTCCCACCTCCCCCGCCCCCGCCTCTGCCCCACTTTCAGCTCTTCCTAGGAAGGGGCCCATTTAGTCTGTCTTTACCTGGCAGCCACCCGTATAGACCAGACCCCAGGAACTCATCAGGAGTCCTTTCCTTTTCAAAATAAACACCTCATTTTGAGTTGTGTGCCATTTTAAATAAGCCTGAAGTTAACTTACTGTGTTTTCTTATGGGCAGAAGCCATAACTAACGTAGTTGTTCATGGAGATTCATCTTTTTAAATATAGATGGTGACCCTAGTGTATGACAACAGGTGAGTCACGTGTCTGTCCTACTCACCTCTCTAAAATGGGAAATAGACTGTATTGGTGGAAGAAGGGACCTTGGCTATTATCTAATTCAGTCTCTGATTTCATAGATGAGGGCATCATAACATTGACAAACTTGAATACTGCTTTCTGAAATTACATTTTATTTCATGTTGCAAATTGTGATTATTCCCGTCAATCTGTGGTATGTATACATTTTTATTTTTCAGTTGCCCTTAAAATGTTTATACTAATTAGAGTGGGTTTATCTATTCATAACTTTTGGACAGATTTATTGGTTCTTTCTTATAGTTTATGTTTTATTTAACCTATGTGGTATAGATATCAATAGTGATTCTCCCTAGTCACACTTGCATGATTTTCTAATAAATGATAGTAAATAATAGGACCTGAGAATCTGTATTTCTAAGGTTAAAAGCTGTAAGTTGCAAGTGTTATTTGTCTTATTTTTATTTTTTAAATTGATTTTATTGGGGGGTAGTTGCTTTACAGTGTTATGTTAGTTTCTACTGACAGCAAAGTGAATCAGTATACATATGTATATTTTCTCCTCTTTTTTTGAATTTCCTTCCCATTTAGGTCACCACAGAGCAATGAGTGGGGTTCCCTGAGCTATATAGTAGGTTTTCATTAGTTAGCTATGTCATATAGAGTGAAGTAAGTCAGAAAGAGAAAAACAAGTGTTATATATTATTGCATATAAGTGGAATCTAGAAAAATTGTATCGATTATCTTATTTGCAAAACAGAAATAGAGACACAGACATAGAGAACAAATGTATGGACACCAAGTATGGAAGGGGAGGTGGGATGAATTGGGAGATTGTGATTGTTTTATTCTTTAAAGAAAGAAAAAGTTTCCTGTAAAAATGAGGGAGGTTGGAGTTTAAACTGCACCCTTTCTGCCACCTTCTGGTAAGAAAGGGAAGCTCATCTGAGGACAATGGCCAATAAATATCGATAGCTACATATTTTTTCATCTGTTAATGCTTAGTAAGAACATTATTTATCCTATAATTTTCTGTGATGTCTGTGTTGGGTTGCTTGTTATTCTTATCCCTTAAACTCATTAGCAGTGCGGCTGATCTGAGCCTCTGCTCTAAACTGTTCTCGTGTGTTGGGCTCCTCTTCAGTCTCTAAGAAACTCTATTGGTCCACAGATTTGGAATGGGGTTAAGCTAGGAAGATGCTTTGGAAAACAGTTTGGCCGTTTCCCCAAAAGTTAAGCATATGACCCAACACTTCCACTCCTAAGTATATACCCAAGACAAATGAAAACACATGTTCACACAAAAACTCATACCCAAATGCTCATAGCAACTTTCTTTTTATTTATTTTTTTATTTTTTTTTTCTTTTTTTATTTTATTTTAACTTTCTTTTACTTTCTAATACTGTATTGGTTTTGCCATACATTGACATGAATCCACCACGGGTGTACATGCGTTCCCAAAGATGAACCCTCCTCCCACCTCCCTCCCCATAACATCTCTCTGGGTCATCCCTGTGCACCAGCCCCAAGAATGCTGTATCCTGCATCGGACATAGACTGGTGATTCGATTCTTACATGATAGTATACATGTTTCAATGCCACTCTCCCAAATCATCCCACCCTCTCCCTCTCCCTCTCCCTCTGAGTCCAAAAGTCCGCTATACACATCTGTGTCTCTTTTGCTGTCTTGCATACAGGGTCGTCTCATAACCCATTACTGGTCACTCCACTGCACTCCAGAGAGAAGCAACTTTCTTTTTAATAGCCAAACAGTCGAAGCAACTTAAGTATCCATCAACTAATGAATAGGTAATCAAAATGTAGTATATCCATACAATGAGATTTTATTTGGTCATAAAAAGGAATGAAATATTGACACATGGTAAGACATGGATCAATCTTTAAAAATCAGGGTTAAGTGAAAGAAGCCAGACATGAAAGATCATGTATTATATGATTACATTTCCATGAAATGTCTAGAGTGGGCAAGTCCATAGAGACAGGCTGGAGGCTGCCAGTGGCCAAAAGGAGAGGAAAATGCAAGAGAGTGGAGAGTAATGACTAATAGGCACGGGTATCTCTTTGTGGGTGGTGAAACTGTTCTGAAATGATATAGGACTGGTGGTTTCACAACTTTATGAATACTAAGAAAACACTGAATTGTAGGCTTTGAGAGGGTGAATTTTATAGTGTTTCAATTATATCTTATTAAAATCATAATCATAATACTCACATATAATAACATGTAAAGTTTTAAAACCCATGGCACAACCATATGTTTTATTTGTGAGCATATGAGCTATGGCAAAAATATACAAACTTTCATGGGAAGGACATGTATGTACCAATGTCAGGATTGTTGGTACTGCTAGAAGAGAAAAGAAGGATAAAGGTTTGGGAACAGAAATAGCTGTAATGCTTTGTTGTTTAAAGAAAAACTAACAAAATAGGGCAAACTGCCTTATAAAAAATATAAACTTTAGCGTGGTATAGATTTAAGCCCTACATCCCTGTCATTTTTCAGCTCCCTACTGATAGGAGGGGTTGTGGGAGATAAGTGGGTTCAGTTCAGTTCAGTCGCTCAGTCGTGTCTGACCCTTTGCAACCCCATGAACTGCAGCACGCCAGGCCTCCCTGTCCATCACCAACTCCTGGAGTCCACCCAGACCCATGTCCATTGAGTCGATGATGCCATCCAACCATCTCATCATCTGTCGTCCCCTTCTCCTCCTGCCCTCAACCTTTCCCAGCATCAGGATCTTTTCAAATGATAAGTGGGTTGAAGGTACAAAATTGAGTGCACACAGCATGTGTACAGCAGATGGCAGAAGCAAGGTTCTAACCAGGTAACATCAGGGGGCTGGGTACTCCATGAGTTGGGCAAAGAGAAGGAAAGCCTTTCATATATAAGAGATGGAGATCCATTTCAGAAGAAATAGATTATATAGTTTTAAAGGTACTCTCTTAATTGGGGGTGTTTTTAAAGTTAGAATGCTGTGAAATATACCTAGAGTTTTGTTGATGTGTAACTGAATTATTAGCTTTCTTTACTGGCTTTAATAATTCCAGGGGAGGATTTTGAGAACAGTTTTTGCTGTGCAGCAAGATGATATGCTTGAATTCCTGAGCACAGCCTCATCTCTCTGACAATTATTTTTCTCCATTAAGTGTTGGTTTATACTGTATGGTGTGGAACTCAATGGCGGTGATTTAACATCTTTAGGTTACAAATCCCTTTGGCTGCCCCCCTGCTCCCCACCCCCAACACACACAGAAAAGACTCTCTTTCCAGAAAAATACACTTAGCCACAACATTTTGCATATAGCTTTCAGAATACGTAGCCCTTAACCTGACCCTAACTTGAGTCCCTAACGTGTCAGCTTGAACAATGTGAGGTGGATATCATTGCTATCTTTGTATTGCTAATGAGTAAACATGCTCAGATGCGTGAGCTGAGATTTAGTCCCAAGTCTGTGTGAGTCTTGAGGAACTGGAGGGAGGACGAGGCTCTGGGCTTGAGGCAGCAGAATGGAGACCCAGGTGGTCTAACCAGAGAGGAGAGTGTCAAGGCTGAGGTCTGAGGCAGGCCTGAGGAGGCACCGCAGCTTGTGGACAAGGTGTCAGGGCCTCAGGCATGGGCAAAACCAGGGCCCAACCTCACTAGAGGACCGCCTTATGTGGGAGGGCTAGGTTCCAGGCAGAGTCCACCAAGAGGCTGGCCTGCAGTGTGCCAGCCAGCACTAGGCCAGAGGTCTGACCAAGTCTGCCCACCCTGTCCCCAGGAGGACGGAGGTCCCCCCTTGTCTGCAGTAGGAGGAAGGGAACATGGCAAGCGGCCTGGTAATGGCTCCCCACTGCCTCACCTAAGGCTGGTACACTTGGGTTATTGGTTTATTGGATGAAAAAGCTCACTTTAAACCAATTATCTATTCTTTGAGGATCTGCTAAAGCTCTATCCTGAATGCTCCTTGAAACATGATTTTCTTCTCATCTTTGATCTATCTCAGTTCCCCATTTGGAGGAAACATGAGTCTCTATATGATCAAGAAGTAGAAAGAAATGCTGGAGGACTGCTTGGTGGTCCAGTGGCTAAGACCCTGTGCTCCCAAGGCAGGGAGGCCAGGTTCAAGCCCTGGTCAGGGAACCAGATCCCACAGGCCACAACTAAGGGTTCCCATGTGACTAAAGATCCCATGTGCTGCAGCAGAGCCCAGTGCAGCCAAATTAAAAAAAAGAAAGAAAGAAAGAAATGCTGGAATACGGTATTAAGAGCTAGATGTGCAGAATGAAAAACAGAAAGGGCTGTTCAAGCACCTGGCAAATTTCATTCTTATTGCAAAAGAGCTGTGTGCCTGGGCTTCTGTATCTACAGAGTCCTGCCATCTCTTGAAGCATTCAGACTGCAGCTTTTGTGGGCCAGTCCTGTCATTAGCAACACTGCTTTCATCCCCAGATATCTACACTTGCTCTTGTCTTCGGTCCCACCAATATGTGTCTGTCCTGAAAACTTCAGACACCCAGCCCCATGGTAACCTTCAGCCCTTTACATGGTGAAAACAGCTGACCCACAGGCCTTTGAGCTTGTCATTTCACATTATACCTGTTTATTCTCTGCCCTGCAAATAACTACCTACCTCTCTTCTATGTACCATCAACAGACCAGTGGATAAACCACCTCTCTCCCCCAACATAACAGTGTAACTAAAAGACTGCCACATTTTTTCAGTTTTGTGGATTGGACTTCCTCATATTAAAAAAAAAAAATTTTTTTTTTAATTGGTTCTGCTATTTGCAAACCCTTGATTGGAATACTAGAAGAGGGCTTACAACCTGTGGCAGGTTCCTGCTCCCAAACTAGTGTATAACCTCTCCACAGTGATATCTTATATCAGATTTACCACAGCTTTCCCCCTGTGGTTTTTGCATTAGCACAGTTCTGATATGAAGACTCACTTCAGTTCAGTTCAGTCGCTCAGTCATGTCCAACTCTTTGCAACCCCATGAATCTCAGCACACCAGGCCTCCTTGTCCATCACCAACTCCTGGAGTTCACTCAAACTCATGTCCATTGAGTCAGTGATATCATCCAGCCTTCTCATCCTCTGTCATCCCCTTCTCCTCCTGCCCCCAATCCCTCCCAGCATCAGAGTCTTTTCCAATGAGTCAACTCTTTGCATGAAGTGGCCAAAGTATTGGAGTTTCAGCTTCACCATCATTCCTTCCAAAGAATACCCAGGACTGATCTCCTTTAGAATGGACTGGTTGGATCTCCTTGCTGTCCAAGGGACTCTCAAGAGTCTTCTCCAACACCACAGTTCAAAAGCATCAATTCTTCAGTGCTCAGCTTTCTTTACAATCCAACTCTCACACCCATACATGACCACTGGAAAAACCATAGCCTTGACTAGACGGATGTTTGTTGGCAAAGTAATGTCTCTGCTTTTGAATATGTTATCTAGGTTGGTCATAACTTTCCTTCCAAAGAGTAAGCGTCTTTTAATATCATGGCTGCAATCACCATCTGCAGTGATTTTGTAGCCCCCAAAAATAAAGTCTGACACTGTTTCCACTGTTTCCCCATCTATTTCCCATGAAGTGATGGGAGTGGATGCCATGATCTTCGTTTTCTGAATGTTGAGCTTTAAGTCAACTTTTTCACTCTCCTCTTTCACTTTCATCAAGAGGCTTTTTAGTTCCTCTTCACTTTCTGCCATAAGGGTGGTGTCATCTGCATATCTGAGGTTATTGATATTTCTCCTGGCAATCTTGATTCCAGCTTGTGTTTCTTCCAGCCCAGTGTTTCTCATGATGTACTCTGCATATAAGTTAAATAAGCAGGGTGACAATATACACCCTTGACGTACTCCTTTTCCTATTTGGAACCAGTCGGTTGTTCCATGTCCTGTTGCTTCCTGACCTGCATATAGGTTTCTCAAGAGGCAGGTCAGGTGGTCTGGTATTCCCATCTCTTTCAGAATTTTCCACAGTTTATTGTGATCCACACAGTCAAAGGCTTTGGCATAGCCAATAAAGCAGAAATAGATATTTTTCTGGAACTCTCTTGCTTTTTCGACCTAAGACTCCCTAGATGGAGGTGACTCAGCCCTGACGGAACTTGCTGGACTGCATGCTCGTCTTGGAGGCAGAGGCTTGGTTCCTCCACCCTGCTTTCCAATGTCAGGTCTCCTCTTGGTGAACATCTGAAGCTGGAGTTCTAACAAGTGGCTTCACTCCCATGGGTCTCTGAGTGGTGCCTGGGCTTGCCCTGCATTCTCCTGGCTATCAGAATGTGGTGGGAGTAGAAGCCTGGGTGTCTGGTGCAGAGCTCCCCAGACCTGTCTGAGATCTGCCAGGGAGTAGTGAGGGAGGTTTTCTTTAAAGGCAGTAAGACGGGCTAACCTGGTGGCCCAGTGATTAAGACTTGATGCTGCCAATGCAGGGAGTTCAATCCCTGGTTGGGGAACTAAGGTCTCATATGCCACATGGTGGGGCCAATAGATAAAAAATGTAGGCAGTAAGAGCCAAGGCCTCAAACCAATCATACCTACTTACCTGTAAGGAAGGCCTTACTTGCTATCTGCCCCATGGGTCTCGACTTCAGCTCTTTGATGCTGTGAGACCCCTGGATGTGGATGGAGAGCTCAAGATGGCTATGGAGGCTAGAGACATCACTCATGTAAGACACACAGAACCATCAGAAGCCCCTGAATGACTCATTTGTCCACATTTGCTCCTTGGCTCTAACTGTGCCTTCCTGGTAAGAGAGAGGGCTACACAGGACCCACACTGGGTGGGGGCTGAAGGAGAGGAAATTTCACTGGAATTCAACCTCCAGAAATTTTAAAAAGCATGAGGGCTTCTTGGTTCAGGCTGGAAAATAAGGCATTCAGACACTACTGATGGAAGAAAAACTGTCATTGTGGAGAGAACACCCCACATTCTGGTATGATAACAAGCCAAATACAATTTCAGTATCTCTAGTAACATCCCAATTTAGGAGCCCCTTTAATTTTTCTTATTTTTCATTCATTTATTTCCCATAGTTCTGTATTTGATAATTCAACACCCATGTGCTTATTTTCATGATTGGCAAGTAATATACAAAAGTCATTTTATTATCATGAATAGTGTCAGTTTGAGGCTTCCCTAATGGTTCAGACAGTAAAGAATCTTTGTGCAATGCAGGGGACCTGGGTTTGATCTCTGGGTCTGGAAGGTCCCCTGGAGGAGGGAATGGCTACCCACGCCAGTATTCTTTCCTGGAGAATCCCATGGACAGAGGAGCCTGATGGGCTACAGCCCATGGGGTCGCAAAAAGTCAGATGTGACTGAGCGACTGACAGATACAGTGTCAGTTAAGGCGGGGACGTCACCTCCCACCCCATGCCCCTCTGCCCTGAGAGAGTTTGATTTAATTTCTCTTCCATATGGCCTGAGAATAGGGTTTTTTAAGTCTCCCAAGACAATTCTGATGTGCAGCCAAGGTTAAGAACCAGTGCTTTAGCCAGTAAGTGGGGCCAAAGAGTCTTCTGGAACTTACCTCAAATGTTCTCAGAATGAGAGCCTCTCCCCCAGGGAACAGTGGGGAACAAGGAGTGAACTGGAGGCTGGGGTTAAAGGGCAGGGTGGGATCCATGCTCTGGGCTTGTTCTGGAGGTGGAATCAGGCATGTCAACACGTTCAGAGTTCTGCAAAGGAGAACTCAGCTTCAGGGTCAGAGAGGGTCATGAAGAGCAGCCTTAAGAGAGAGCTTTAAGAATTAGTAGAAATTTTCCAAGTGAAAAGAGGGAGAGAAGACACACAGAAAATCTTAGCGTTACACAGTTAGATGGAACAGTGAGGTTCTTGGGGCTGGAGAAGGAGCTGCTGTGAGCAGCGGTACCTGCACGTTGAAGGGCTTTTGTCTTTTCTCCTCCAAGAAGAGTCAAAGCTATGGAGCTGGGGAAACTGAATCTTACTCCCCATCACTTCTAAGGAGAAGGGAACCACTTCACAGAGGAAGTGGAGCAGCTCAGAGACACAGGAGAAGAGTCGATGGCTTGAGGGAGGAGGAAAGGGAACCTTGGGGAGTCAACCAAGCCTTGAGGTTTCATCCCGGGAGCTCCACTGACACCACCCACGTGAGGTTCTGTGGGGTTTGGTGGGGGCAGGAGGAAGATCAACCTGTAAGTCATGGTACATGACTGCCAAACAAGCCGTACAATTAATGTAGGGGCATAATCAAAGCTTTTTGTTTATGTCCCTTTTAAGGGACATATCAAAGCTACTTGTTCATTTACATCCCAGTGTTATACTGATGGATTACCAAAATTAGGGTATACCAGGAAGGGCCTCCGAATGTCCCAAGATTGTCCCTGTTTGAGCTGTTGAGGGATTCCCTGTGCCAGGGTCAGTGGTTTTCACCACTGGTTAACTCCAGTGTGTTATCATTATCCTTGATTTGCACCAGCTTTGACTTTGACTCTTATTCTTCAGGGAACACTGGAGGATTTTTGGTTTTGAGATAATAGATAGCATAACTCTCACAGGCCCTTTCCAGACTATAAATGGGACCCTGACAGACACTGTCCAGCAGTGAACTGAGGTACGACGTAGTGCTCACAAGATGTGACTGTCGGAGCTAAAGAGAACGGCTTGGTCCCATGCAGAGCGGGTGTTCAGGACTGTTGAGAGGTCAGGGATGAGCACACTAGGAAGAGGACTTGCTGGCACCCTTCCTCTGTGGCAGAAAAAGGTCCTTTTAATTATTTAGTTATTTGGCTGCATTGGCTTTCAGTTGCAGCACCCGGGACCTTTCCTTGCGGCGCCTGGAGTGTCTGGTTGTGGCACCCGGGCTCCAGAGCAAGTGGGCTCAGTAGCTGTGGTGCTCGGACTTTGTTGCCTCGAGGCTTGTGGGATCTTAGTTCCCCAACCACGGACCAAACCCAAGTTCCCTGCATTGCAAGGTGGATTCTTAACCATCGGACCACCAGGGAAGTCCCAAGAATCACCTTTTCAAAACTTTTGAGGATATGACACTAAGCAGCACAATGTTGTAAAGCAATTGTCTTTCAAAAATTTTTTTAAAAAAGAAGAAAAGCATCAAACTGGGATGAAAAAATAAACACAATTTGAAAAAGAAACCTTTGAGGAAGCACTCTTGATGATGAAACTGGGGGTTGATCTGATGACCCAGGTTGTCTCTAAAGTCCTCAGATCAAAGTACTTGGGAACCTGATTACACCAGTCTGTGGACATCATTTTACTAGAAAAGAGGAAGTACTTCCTCTATTTGAGAGAATTCTTTGAATAGTAAAAGCCATAGCCTTGTATGTGGAGGAAGTTCTGGATATGGCTTCCCAGGTGGCTCAGTGGTAAAGAATCCACCTGCCAATGCAGGAGACGCAGGTTTGATCCCTGGGTCAGAAAGATATCCTGGAGGAGGGTATGGAAACCCAGTCCAGTATTCCTGCCTGGGTCAGTATTCCTGCCTGGAGAATCCCATGGACAGAGGAGCCTGGCAGGCTACAGCTGATGGGGTCACAAGAGTCGGATATGACTGAGCAACTGAGTGCACACACACACTCTGGATATGGCATCATTGATGGATGGTCCTTTATAACCAAAAACCATAGTTATACTGCATTTACTGCCAAAAGAACAAAGGGTCTACAACTAACTCAGAAGAAGAAAATGCTTTGCAGAATGTCCTCCACTGTGGAGACCCTACAGTGGAGAAGGGTGTCTACCCTTTGTGCTAGCAGCTTTGAGATACTCTATTCGACAGTGGAAGTGTGGACTCTTGTTTGTCTTCTTTATTAGTAATGACTCCGTTTGTGCTTTGCCTACACTGTATTTGATTCACCTCTAATCTTATCAACCAGCAGCATCATTTCTTCACATCCCCTGAAGGTCAGTAATGGTAGCTTAAACTTTCAATTTTCATATGTGGGAAAAAATGCAGAATATTTTCTGAGTGTTGAGTAGCTGGAGGAAACAAACCAATGAACAAAACATACAAGTATAATGTATGTGATCCATTGACAGAAAAATCTAACATTTTAGAGCAGTCTGAAGAGGCCAAAGGATTTTATAGTGTAGAATATTTCATGGGCCTTTCAAGGATGAAGGAAATGTGTTTTTAAACAGTGACTATTTTAAAGGCACCCCAGAGGTGCAGACGTTTTACAACACGTGTTTCACAGCCCCTCCAGATCTGAACTTTTCTCCCCCATAACATTTGCCTTCCAAAAATGATTTCAGCATTGTGGAAAGAGAACATTGAATATTTCAGAGCTGTAAGTCTTGAGGGAAATAGCCTGTCTTTGAGGTTAGATAAATAAGTTTAAACTATTTCTGATATTTTATAGCTTTATCAACAGAGCAAACATTTGTAGGTTTGAAAAACCATAAGGAATTCTGCCCGAGTTTCCCCCAGCCTCTGCAGTTCTTGGAAAACATCCCCATGTGTGGTGGTGATGCTCTAGGTGTTGAGATGCTCCTTCCCTCAGTGCTAGAGACCTTTATCTCCCCTTCGACATCTACAAACTTGCCAACTCTGGCTTTATTTTCTGAAATCCCTTATCTGTGTAGAACATCACAGTCTGTGTAAACTCAGTGTCCTATACCCCTTGCCATACTGAGGTTTAGGTTTAAAGTGGAATTATCTCTACGTGTGGACATGGGGGGAGAGGAAGGAGAGGATTAATGGAGAGAGAAGCATGGAAACATATACAGTACCAGATGTAAAACAGATAGCCAGTAGGAATTTGCTGTGTGACTCAGGAAACTCAAACCAGGGCTCTGTGACAACCTAGAGGGGTGGAATGGAGGTTCAAGAGGGAGGAGACATAGGTATACCTATGGCTGATTCATGTTGATGTATGGCAGAAACCAAGACAATGTTGTAAAGCGATTATCCTTCAATTAACAACAAATAAAGGGGAATTATCTATGATTCCTATCATTTGCTGGGTTTGGAGATTCCAAAGCCTTCTGGAACTGACTTCCGATCATTCTTGGGGAGCTTGCACTGCCCTGAAACCTCTGCTTCTCACTCACTCTGACACAGACCTGTTGTGGTCTCTCTTTTGCCCTCCATCAGCCAAGAATGCACAACTCACTTCCTTGACTAGTTTCTGTTCATAGTAAGACATCCATGAATACCAAGCATTTGGCAAATATTTCAAGAAAAGCCAAAGATTCAGGGGTCATGGCAAAGGCATATCACCTCTCAGCCCTACTCCTCCCTGTTCTTGCTCACCCACAGCCTTCCTGTCCTCACCCCTAACCTCCTGGGATTGCCGTGGGAACTTGAAGTTCTCTCCCTCTTATACAGCCCCTGCCTACACACTCATGCAGCTAAACCTTCCAAGGTGTTCTAAAGGAAAAGCATCACCCTCTTTAGAAGACAGCCAGAGTTATATACTGCAGAGAAGAACAATTTCTTTTTTTTTTCCCTTAGAGTGTAGTTGCTTTACAATGTTGTGTTAGTTTCTGCTGTAGACCAAAATGAATCAGCCATATATGCACATACACCCCTCCCTCTTGGACTGCCCCTCTTACCTCTAAAGGGAGTCTCTTGCAGACAGCATGTGGATGGCTCTTCATTTTTCATCCATTCAACCACTCTGTGTCTCTGTGTTGGCTTCTGTACAGTAGCTAAAGCAACCACATGTCTCAGTTTTGAAGGAGCAGCCTCATGCAGATGAATTTGTCATTCAGCTCAGCTCCCGATTGTCTCTCTAACATTTGTGCTTGTCAAAGCAGCCTACAGTATTTAAAAAACAAACAAACAACTTTTAATTTTGTACTGGAGTATAGCCAATTAACAATGTTGTGATAGTTTTAGGTTAACAGTGAAGGGACTTAGCTGTGCATATACGTGTGTCTTTTCTCCCCCAAACTCCCCTCCCCTCCTCAGCCTGCTGAATTTTTAACACCTTTGCATAACTAAGGACGTGCCAAGACCTGTCTGTGTCCCACAGGGAGATTCTCATCACCTAGATTCAGGCGGGCTGGAAGCGCGACCCTCAGGATCAGGTTTTCGCTACATACCCAGACATGCACTGTCCTGTGGGACTGGAAATGTGGTCCCTGATGCCTACCAGGGTCAGAAGATTTGGAGGTGTCCCCTGAGTGGCAACTGCAGAAATTAGGGCTCCAAATGAGCATGTCAGCTGCTTTTCTGGGTGATGCTGGTGAGATGGAGTGAGGTGGAGGGCAAGAGCCAAGAGGCCACTACAGCTGACAGCCTACCTTCCCTAAAAGCAGCTACACAGGCCACTAAATGTGAGCCAGACCTGAAGCTAGCTCTCAGACCAAAGCTCCAGGACAAGCAAGGAGACCTCCTCCTCAGAAAGGCTGAGGGTGTGTTCCAGGGCACTGCCTGGGCAGTGCTCAGGAGGTGGTAGCCTGCCAAGAACCATCTCTCTGATTGCCACAGTCCCATGGGACCCAGGAATGCAATCCCCCCACCCCTACACCTCCCTATCCTCCCGCTGCTTCATCCCACCCCTGTCCCTGCTCCCCACCTCCCACCCCTGGCCACCAGAGCCACCAGATCAAGGTGCATCCCCTGGGTGGCAGCTACAAAAACCACGGTAAGATCCAAATGAAGACGAAAACAGACTCACGGACTAAGAGAACCTTTGGTTACCCAAGGGGTATGGTGGAGGGGGATAGACTGGGAGTTGGGGGTCAACATATATACAGTGCTATGTTTAAGACAGATAGCCAACAAGGACCTCCTGTACAGCACAGGGAACTCTGCTCAGTATTCTATAACAACCTAAATGGGAAAAGAATTTGAAAAAGAATAGATACATGTATAGGTATAACTGAATCACTTTGCTGTACACCTGAAACTAACACAACATTGATATATATATATATATATATATACACACACACACCAGGGCACCAACAGTAACGTCTTCCCTGGTGGCTCAGTCAGTAAAGAGTCTGCCTGCAATATGGGAGACCCAGGTTCAATCCCTGAGTCGGGAAGATCCCCTGGAGAAGAAAATGGCAACCCACTCCAGTATTCTTGCCTGGAGAATTCCGTGGACAGAAGAGCCTGGTGAGCTACAGTCCGTGGGGTCACAAAGAGTTGGACACGACTGAGTGACAAACACTTTCACTTTCACCCACAGTAAAGCTTGCTTCCAGGGAGCACCGGCACCACGGAGCATGGCAGAGGGTGAGCTTGAAGACAGCTCCCAGCCTCAGTCGTCTCTGGAAGGGATCACTGTCAGTCCCCAGATGCAGGTTTTGTTAGAAACCTGTCCCGTGGACATAGTCAGGATGCTTAGCTAATGGGCTTCCTTCCAGGAAGAAGAAGCACCTGGGTCTCTGGCCTCTCGGTGTGCCCTGGGGGAATTTAAGAACTCTTTCTCCACTGGTCAGAATCTTGTGGGACCCACAAATATAAGCCCCACTAGCCACCAGAGCCACATGATGTGGAGGTGTCCCCTGACCACAGTCACATAGAAATCAGAGTGCCAGATACGAGTATGAGCTCTCTTCCAGGTGACTCCATTTATTACAGCTTCCCGTGTCCTCCAGAGTCAGGTGATCCAGAGGTGTCCCCTAGATGGCACCCGCAGAAGTCAGGGCCAACTTGAGTGTAAGCTCTCTTCTGGGAGATTCTGGAGCTCCGGAGCACGGCAAAGGGGGAGTATGACGGTGTCACCTGCCGGGCCTTGTCCCTGGAGTGTTCCAGCAGGCTCCCGCGAGTGTGTGTTAAATTAGATGCCTGCCCCTCAGGCCTCAACATGTTTACAGCAACTTATCATATTCTCTATTCCTGCCTTCAAAATAGATTCATCTATACCATTTTCCTAGATCCTACATATATATGTTAATATATGATATTTGATATTTATTTTTCTTTTTCTGACTTACTTTACTCTGTATGACAGACTCTAGATTCGTCCACTACAAATGACCCAATTATATTCCTTTTTATGACTGACATATAAACATGGGGTAGGGAGAATGGAAAAGTGGGATAAACTGGGAGATTAGGATTGCCATACGTACACTACCATGCATAAAATAGAGAGCTAGTGGGAAGCTGCTATATAACACAGGGAGCTCAGCTTAGTGCTCCGTGATGACCTAGAGGAATGGGATGAGGGGTGGGATGGGGGCGCGGGTTGGGAGGGAGGGGATATATGTATACATGTAGCTGATTCACTTTGCTATACAGCAGAAACTAACACAACATTGTTAAGCAGTGTACCCCCATTTTTTAAAAAAAGTAATAAAATGCTGTTATTTAAAAAGAAAAAGTTTATCAAATTCTCTGTGCAGGTCCGCTCTTCCTCTTATTTTCCCCGTTTCAGTTAATGGTACCCCCCGCTATCTGCATGTCCTCCTTAAATCCTTTTTCTCCTTCACTCCCCTGTATCAAATCAGTCACCAAGTCCTATTTGGTTTTCTTCTTGAGTATTTACCAAGTTGATCTATTCTCTCTAGTTCCCCTACTCCCACCCTTTTGTGTCTCACCTCAATTGATTCAGTGACCACCTAACTGGTCCTGCTGACCCTTGCCTGACTCTTCCCCATTTGCACCACACCCAGGACAATGCTTCTAAAGCACCAATCTGATATATTACCAGTGCTTCAAATAATTAAGCCATTTTCTATTTCCTTTAGGATAAATTCCACCAAACTCCTTACTATGGATAATATTAATAAATTTTCATTTTACGGGGACCTGCATACCTATTTAGTCATCTCTCCTTACTCCCACTCCATGTACTTTAAACTTCAGTCATAAAAAAACTCAATTTATGATTCCCCCAATGCATTATATTTTCCTTCATGTCTATGCCTTTTTGTACACTGTTCCCTCTATGTAAAACAATTTTCCCCCAATTCCCACCCCCTTCTCCTCATGTATTAGCTTAGCTGTTCCTGCATGTTAAAATCTTAGCCCTCTCTCCAGTCTGCATTAAATACAGTTTTTATGTGCCAGTGGCATCCAGTGTTTATCAGAAGCCCTTATGTCAAGTTATTGCAATCATCTGTTGCCCCACAAAGCCCCCTTCTAAAATTAAGTTTCTTGAGGAGACCTAGTGCACATCATATCCTTAGTTCCAGCATAGAGTCTCACACAGAGTAGGGATTTTGCAAACATTTTTGAATGAATGGAACAATGGTAATGATTTATTTCATTTCAAAGTATAAGATATATAGTCAAAGCAAACACTCTCAGACATAAATCACAGCAGGATCCTCTATGATCCACCTCCCAGAATTCTGGAAATAAAAGCAAAAATAAACAAATGGGATCTAATTAAAATTAAAAGCTTCTGCACAACAAAGGAAACTATAAGCAAGGTGAAAAGACAGCCTTCTGAATGGGAGAAAATAATAGCAAATGAAGCAACTGACAAACAACTAATCTCAAAAATATACAAGCAACTTATGCAGCTCAATTCCAGAAAAATAAACGACCCAATCAAAAAATGGGCCAAAGAACTAAATAGACATTTCTCCAAAGAAGACATACGGATGGCTAACAAACACATGAAAAGATGCTCAACATCACTCATTATCAGAGAAATGCAAATCAAAACCACAATGAGGTACCACTTCACTCCAGTCAGAATGGCTGCGATCCAAAAATCTGCAAGCAATAAATGCTGGAGAGGGTGTGGAGAAAAGGGAACCCTCCTACACTGTTGGTGGGAATGCAAGCTAGTACAGCCACTATGGAGAACAGTGTGGAGATTCCTTTAAAAATTGCAAATAGAACTACCTTATGACCCAGCAATCCCACTGCTGGGCATACACACCGAGGAAACCAGAATTGAAAGAGACGCATGTACCCCAATGTTCATTGCAGCACTGTTTATAATAGCCAGGACATGGAAACAACCTAGATGTCCATCAGCAAACGAATGGATAAGAAAGCTTTGGTACATATACACAATGGAGTATTACTCAGCCGTTAAAAAGAATTCATTTGAATCAGTTCTGATGAGATGGATGAAACTGGAGCCGATTATACAGAGTGAAGTAAGCCAGAAAGAAAAACACCAATACAGTATACTAACACATATATATGGAATTTAGAAAGATGGCAATGACGACCCTGTATGCAAGACAGCAAAAAAGACACAGCTGTGTGTAACGGACTTTTGGACTCAGAGGGAGAGGGAGAGGGTGGGATGATTTGGGAGAATGGCATTCTAACATGTATACTATCATGTAAGAATCGAATCGCCAGTCTATGTCTGATGCAGGATACAGCATGCTTGGGGCTGGTGCACGGGGATGACCCACTGAGATGTTATGGGGAGGGAGGTGGGAGGGGGGTTGATGTTTGGGAATGCATGTAAGAATTAAAGATTTTAAAATTAAAAAAAAGAAAAAGGAAAAAAAAAAAGACCAAACAGCCAAATAAATAATTTTTTTTAAAAGATAATGTAGTACAAAAACAGCAGTGGTGGGCAAGTTGGAGCTAAATAATATTGACAATGTACTTATAAAGATTGATGCAGATTTTAAGAAAGAATTCATAAAATAAGACATACATGAAAAACTGTAATTCAACTTATTGTATAGCACAAGGAACTATAGCCAGTATCTTGTAATAACTTTTAATGAAGTATGATCTGTAAAAATAGGGAATACCCAAAACTAATATTGTAAATCAGCTGCAATTTTAAAAAGGATAATGTGAAACTAAATTCTAAATTATTTAACAATGTGAGACTAGCAAATAAACTTGTATTTTGATTTAAAAAAAAAGCTGTACTCAAAAGAAAATTAATAGGTTTAAATATTTTAAGTTTTTTAAAAGCCGATTCTCTGGTGGCTCAGTCAGTAAAGGATCCACCTGCAATGCAGGAGACCTGGGTTCGATTCCCGGGTTGGGAAGATCCCCTGGAGAAGGGAATGGCAACCCACTCTAGTATTCTTGCCTGGAGAATTCCATGGACAGAGGAGCCTGGTGGGCTACAGTCCATGGGGTCGCAAAGAGTCAGACACGACTTAGTGACTAACGCTTTCCCCTTTTCACAAATACTAACTCAAAGTTTTAGAAATTTCCATGTGAGTTAGAGTTACAAGGAAATTTCTTTGATTTGACAGCTATCAGAAAGCAAAAGCAAACCACCTGCTTAAGGATAAGACATTAATAATGCTCCCTTTAGAGTTGGAAGCAAGAGAAATGTGCCTGCTCTAACCTATTATTCAGCATTGTTCTAGAGACTTTAGTTAATACAATGCAATAGTTAATAGAAAAATACGTAGGGCTTCCCTGGTGGCTTAGATGGTAAAGAATCTGCCTGCAACGCAGGAGACATGGGTTCGATCCCTGGGTCCAGAAGATTCCCTGGAGAAGGGAATGGCTACCCACTCCAGTATTCTTGCCTAAAGAATTCTGTGGACAGAGGAGCGTGGCAGGCTACAGTCCATGAGGTTGCAAAGAATCAGACATGACTGAGTGAGTAACACTTTCACTTTCATAAATATAAATATAGGAAAAAATGATAAAACTGTCATTACATAGAGGTGATATGATTACTATTAAAAAAAGAAAATTACTTGATAACTATTCAAAATAATAAACTTTAGTAAATGATTAGATACCAGATAAATATGCCAGTGTTTATTGCTTTCCTAATTGTCAGCAATAAACAACTATAAAATATATTTTTAAAGAGCCTGCTTACTATGGAAGTAAAAAATATGCCTAGTAATCTATCAAGAAATATACAGGACCTACCTACACTCTGGTTAACAAGTAAGTTCTGGAGGAAAGTGCATGGGTGTGAATTTCAGATCCAGGGTTTGCTGGCTGGTGTCCTTAGGGAAGTTTAACCTCTCCTTGTGTTTATATTTGAAAAGAAACAACAACAAAAGATAAGTACACCTGTGATTAGCACTTCTCTGAATATTTAGGTTCTGGGCTGGTTTTGCCTTGACCAGCTTCCTTAGCTGTAAGACAAAGCTAACAATGGCTGCTTCCCCAGAGTTGGAAGAAGACTGAGAATCTAAGGGTTCATGGAGCATGTGTTTTGCCTTTTGTGAGATGCATAGCAGACTTCATAATTAGAGCAGTGACATCTCTTTTTTGTCAGAAAGCTTTGCGGTGTCTGCCAGTCTCTCTAGGCAGAGCACTGCAGGAAGATGAGACATCCTCAAAACCAATAACTTTTCTGGATCTCAGACATCATCCAAGGTCACCCCACCTCTTAAGAATCAAATGAGGGACTTCCCTAGTGGTCCAGTGGTTAGGACTCTGTGCTTCCCATGCAGGGGGCCTGGGCTCAATCCCTGGTCAGAGAACTAAGATACCACATGCCACACAGTGCCACCAAAAATAAATAAATAAATAAATAAAAGACACCAATTTAGAAAAATGCAAATGGACTTATTTTTTTAAAAGGAACCTAATGCGATCCCTCTGAGCTTCATACCCCACAGCCCAGCAAACTGCTGAGACTTTGAGACTTCTCCAGATGTGGGAAGAAATTCTTTCAATCCCTCATGTTTCCCTCTGTATCCCAAGATGTCACATACAATCTGTTCACCCTACACTGACCCAAATGTAAAATGCAACCCTTCTTTGTGTTCCCTGATATTATCCTCTTTCACAAAAGTGGGGATGAGCAAAATCTATTTCCCTAAAGATTTTGTATTCTTCCTGAAGGAGGAATGTCACATTTCATGTGCACAGTGGGCCACTTAATGGTCCACATTTGATATTTTTGTTTCCAAAAGCCTTCTTTGCGACAACTCACTGCTAGGAATTTCTGTTTCTGTGCCTCCACATTGATTTGGCTTCATCAGCTCCTCTCTTCCAACCAGTCTTGCATTATCTTTACTCAACTTCAGACTACTCTCCCTTTCCATTGCAGAGCAAGCCCACCCTCTTTGGCTTCTGTTCTTTGACTCAGATGTAAACTACCCCCCTGCTCAGCTGACCAAAGCCCTTTGCTTCAGCAGCATCCCTCACCCGCGATAGAGGAGTGGTAGAAATAGAAAGAGCCATCTTTCCTATTATGTGTGATCAAACCCATTTGCTGGCTTGTGGTCAGAATGCTAAATGGTATTTGTCATATGATTCTGTGGCTCTGTTCTTAAAGGAATTTGCCTTTGTCATATCTGTTTTTATTCCAAAGGTGTCCCTCAGCCTAATGTAACTTGGTTGAAGAAAGGAGGATCTCTGAGTGACAATATTTCCTTGCTTTTCAATGGATCCCTGTTGTTGCAGAACCTTTCCCTTGAAAATGAAGGAACCTACGTCTGCACAGCCACCAATGCTCTTGGAAAGGCAATGGCAACATCCGTCCTCCACTTGCTGGGTAAGTACCAAGTCCTTGTTGTCTTCAAGTGCTTCCTGTAATATGTGCGAAGTAGGACTCGGTTTTGTGGATTCTGGAGTCAAGGAGTAAACAAGTGGACGTTACATGATTTTAACTATTGCTGTCACTGTCCACTTACAAACAGGCACTAAATCTAATACTCTGTCTTTCCTGTTCTTCTCTCAGAAGGCTATGACTGCCTTGCTGCTGCTTCTCTGCCTAAGAACCTACAATGAGATATAAACTTTCTGCCCAGAATCAAGATCCTTCATACTCTGCCTCTATGTGTGTGCTTGTGTGCCAAATTGCTTCAGTTCTGTCTGACTCTTTGTGACCCCATGGATTGTAGCCCACCAGCCTCCTCTGACTGTAGGATTCTCCAGGCAAGCATACTGAAGTAGGTTGTCATGTCCTCCTCCAGGGGATCTTCCCAACCCAGGGATCAAACCCACATCTCGTTCATCCCCTGCATTGGCAAGCAGGTTCTTTTTTGCTAGTGTCACCTGGGAAGCCCATTCTGGCACTACATCTCCTTAATTTATAACCCTGGCCTCTGTACTAAGCTAGCACTAAACTCTGTTTTAGGCAGCGCACTTTCCCGCACTATGATTCAACACCACACACACACACACAGAGCTTCCCACCTTGTGATCCAACACCACACACACACACCATGCAGCTTACTCTGGAAATCTGGCTTCCATTCATACTGCTCTCCCAGGAAGAAGTGGCCTTCACAGCCTTAGTCATGTTGCCCCAGTACCTCCCATTGATAGCTTACAGTGAAGAGTGCCAGATTCATGATCTCCGAAGGAGAGAATTTTGCTTCGGGACCAAAGACACAGTTTCAGTCACTCAGAACTTCATATGGCCGAAGTGTTATTACAGTGAAAAAGGGCCAGAGAAAGCTTCTGACATAGACATCAGAAGGGGATGGAGAGTGCCCCCACTCACCAGTTCAGGTGTGGCTTTATATACTTTTTCAATTGATTACTAGCAATAGATTAAGAGAATATCTCAAGGTTTTAAAGGTCTTTCTAGACCCACTCCAACAACATATATCTTAAAATAACAGGAATAGTCAGAAGGTTTTTCTTAAGAAGGAGAAATATGTCCTCAAGCAAGATACATTGTTGTTATATAATCATTAGTTCAGTTCAGTTCAGTTCAGTTCAGTTCAGTCGCTCAGTCGCTCCAACTCTTTGCAACCCCGTGAACCGCAGCGTGCCAGGCCTCCCTGTCCATCACCAACTCCCAGAGTCCACCCAAACCCATGTCTGTCAAGTCGATGATGCCATCCAACCATCTCATCCTCTGTTGTCCTCTTCTCCTCCTGCCCTCAATCTTTCCCAGCATCAGGGTCTTTTCCAATGAGTCAGCTCTTCACATCAAGTGGCCAAAGTATTGGCGTTTCAGCTTCAACATCAGTCCTTCCAATGAACACCCAGGACTGATCTCCTTTAGGATGGACTGGTTGGATCTCCTTGCAGTCCAGGGGACTCTCAAGAGTCTTCTCCAACACTACAGTTCAAAAGCATCAATTCTTTGGCGCTCAGATTTCTTTATAGTCCAACTCTCACATCCATACATGGAAAAACCATAGCCTTGACTAGATGGACCTTTGTTGGCAAAGTAATGTTAGCTCTGGGCTTAAAGAAAGTTAGTCTTAGGGGAAATAGATTGTTGTAGCAACTCAAAGCTTAAGAAAAAATATCTTAAGTGACTAAGACAAGGAATGTAGAAAAAAGTTTGTCTCTTTCTCCTCCTCGAGGGTCCTGGTCCTCTTATTGACCTACCTAAGAATTAGCTCTTTCACTGTCCTTTAAACCACCTGAATTCGTATCTCCTATGTGAATCCTTCTCTGATTGCTTTGGACCTCTCCTTTCTCACCGCTTGGTCCCTGACTGAGTCCTGGCAAACATTAGTCTCCAGTTGTTTCCTCCACTAAACTGTGGGTCCCTTCATGCTAGAGACCATGTCTAATGTTTCTTTTGTGCCCTAAGAATATAATATAGTATGAGGCACCCAGCAGGTGCTCAATAATTACTAATCAGTGGAGTCAGTATTATAGATTGGGAAAGGTCATTGCAGTGAGCCCCTGGAACAGGATGGCACTTGGATGCTTCTGCTGCTGTCTTTAGGGATAATATCTGGAGCTCAGCAAACTCTTGACACCAGAATGAGCATCAAGTTGCGATGGTTTGAAGACTCAGTAAATAATGCTCCTCTTTCTCCCCAGAGTTTGGAAGCAATTGAGAGTTGATCACAGAAGTCAGCTAGACTGACATGAGATATCATTCATTACTCCCCCTTTGTATCTCCAGCACCTCAGACAGGTGTAAGTGTTAAATAAATGTCACATAAATGGATAATATTGGATCAGTGGCAGAACCGGTATGAGATTATAGAATCCACTGCTGAACTAAGGGGATGATGGAAAGAGCTGTCTCCATGGCTTTTCTTGTTGGCAATTAGAGGAACCCAGAGACATAAATGGGTTTCCCTGATGGTTCAGCAGTAAAAAAAAAAATCCACCTGCAATTCGGGAGACCCAGGTTTAATCCCTGGATCAGAAAGATCACCTGGAGGAGGCAACGGCAACCCACTCCAGTGTTGTCGCCTGGGAATCCCGTGGACAGAACAGTCTGGCGGGCTACCGTCCCTAAGGTTGCAAAGAGTTGGACACAGCCGAGCACACATGCAGTCACAGAGACATAAATAGATGGGGAGTTGGAATAGTCACGCGTGAAGCCCTCTCATGTTCATTACCTCTTTTGATGTTTACAATAGCACAATGTTGAGGCCAGTAATCTTATATCCAGTTGTATAAATGAGGAAACCTGAGACTCATAAAAGTGTGTGCTAGATCCCAAATATATATTTGTCTCTTTCAGTGTTCCTCATATCACCCCCCGGACTCTCAGTGCTGGCCAGAAAGACCTTGGTATGCCTCTTGTTGTTGTTCAGTCTCTGAGTCATGTCTGACTCATTGTGACCCCATGGACTGCAGCACGCCAGGCCCAAAGACCTCTGTGGTCCTCTAGGATCTTAATATGGAAGATTTTCAACAGATGGGGTAGGCTTAGCCTGTCTAATGCTAGTGCCTTCCCTCAGGTCCCTGAGAATTCAGTTCCAGCCTTACCCCTCCCTTCCCCCCTCCACTCAGGGGTCTGCATGGTGTCTCAGTTCTGCCCCACACATCTCTTCAGACGTCTCTGCAGTCGGGCAGCTCATGACTGTAGTCACATGACTGACAAATCAAGAATGACGTCACACAATATACAGCATTCCTCCACCATTGTCTGCTCTTACACTTATGCTGCACAACTTTCCTAAAAGCATGCACCTGTCACCATGTGAGGTCCCCTCTAAAGCATCACCCCTTGTCCTGTTCCCGAAGCTGTCTGGTGGGGAGGAGCCTGTCAGCCCCAGTTGCTTCCTCCAGTTCCTACTGGAATTCTGGTGAATGTATTTTTTCCTACCTTGTTAGTTAGGCTGTAAACCCTGAAGACATGTAGAGATGCTATGTGTTAGTGTAGCTAAGAACCTGTTCAACTTGTCCCTTCCATGTGGAATCTTAAAAAAAAATTCACTCCTGAGGAAGCCCAGGGAGCTCATATCCCAAATGAGCATCATTATTTGTGGTAACACAGGTATTGGTTTCTAGTTGCAAAATGATCGCTAACTTGGTAAATGTCTATAGAGGCAAGATTTGCTAAGGATTGTTGAATCAATTCTTTCATTGGTCTTCTTTCACAAGTATGTTTTCCCACACATATTAACTTTGTTATGTTTCAGTGCTTAGTCACAAGAACCTAATCAAGGTATGTCTTGCAAAACTCTTTAAGAGGCCAAGAGAGAGGGGCAGAGTTAAGAAAATCAAAATGTTTACGAGAATGAGGTTTAACTCTGTGGCTGAGGACTTGCAAAGCATGAAGATAATGGGACCCTTCATTCTCAAAATAGTGACATATTATCTACAGCTACAGATCCATTCTAAAGGAGATCGGTCCTGGGTGTTCTTTGGAAGGAATGATGCTAAAGCTGAAACTCTAGTACTTTGGCCACCTCATGCGAAGAGTTGACTCATTGGAAAAGACTGTGATGCTGGGAGGGATTGGGGGCAGGAGGAGAAGGGGACGACAGAGGATGAGATGGCTGGATGGCATCACCGACTCGATGGATGTGAATCTGAGTGAACTCTGGGAGTTGGTGATGGATAGGGAAGCCTGGCGTGCTGCGATTCATGGGGTCGCAAAGAGTCAGACACAACTGAGCAGCTGAACTGAACTGAGCAGATTCTTTATTGAGAATAAAGATCCTTGGTACTTAGGATAAAAAAGCAAATCAGAAATGCCTGTATCACAGGGAACCCATACTGCTGATCTCAGCTCCTTGTAGCTTAAAATGAATGAATTGCAGAAGGACACACAGAAGTTGCTGTCTGACCTCATGTTTTATTATGTCTACTCTATAGGAACAGTAAGGCTACGTGATCTCAATCTTTTAAATCTTTAGCCAGTGTCTTTCATTTTCAGGTTATGTCATGTAGAATGTAACTCTGCAAATAGAGATTCTAGAGATGTGGATGCAGGGAGAGCATAGAAGGAGAAAATCGTGTTGAGTCGCCATTCAACAAGCCAGCTCATGTTATTTATGAGATGATTATCTAGGGGTATTTACGTGATACCATTTTCTCTTCTTTTAGACATAATGCTACCATCCTTACAAGCACCTTCATCCATTCATTCAACATTAGTCTGTTTGCACTACCATAACAACGTAGCACAGACCAGCATGGAGGGGGTGGCTTACAAACAACAGGCATTTCATTTATTTCTTGCAGTTCTGAAGGCAGGGAAATCCAAGATCAAGGTAGGGCCAGATCTGATGTCTGATGAGGGCCAGCTTCCTGGTTCACAGACAGTCATCTTTTCTCTGTGTCCTCTTATGGCCAAAGCAATAAAGGGGCTCCCTGGGGCTTCTTTCATTAGGGCACTAATCTCACTCATGAGGGCTCCACCTATGAGACCTGATTACTCCCCAAAGCCCCCACCTCCTGGGTGTTAGGATGTGACACAAATTTTAGAGAGACACAAACATTCAGACACAAACAGCCATGTTCAACAAGTACTTGCCCAGTGCTTGCTTGCTTTTGCCAGAGCTGGGAATACGTAGACGACCTAGCCCTTGAGAGGCTCATAGTCTAGAGAAGGAGATGCTCGTGTGAACAGATATTTTGAAGCAGACTGACAAACGCAGTAATAGTTGTTTGTTGTTCAGCCGCTAAGTCATGTCTGACACTTTGCGACCCTGTGGACTGCAACATGCCACACTTGGCTGTCCTTCACTGTCTCCTGGAGTTTGCTCAAAGTCACGTCCATTGAGTCGGTGATGCTATCTAACCATCTCATCCCTCATCCTCTGCCACCTCCTTTGCCGTTTGCCTTCAGTCTTTCCCAGCATCAGGGTCTTTCCCAGTGAGTCAGCTCCAACGGACACAGTAGCTCTGAGGAGGGGTCCCTAATGCTCTCTGGAGAAGCCAACCAGGTTTCCACATAAGTCAGAATGTTGCTCTGGGAGGAGGAAGAAGAATGTTTCAGGCAGAGAAATCAGGATGTGCAAAGGCAGAGAGAAGTTCCATGTGGAATGGAACATGAAAATCAAATGAATGCCTTCAAATCAGTTAATTAAAAGATTGGATACTCATGAGGCTGAAATTGCTGGTAAAGGTGACATCTTTGGAATATGTAAAACTTTGATTTATTGAAACTACCTACATTGTTCTACCGCCTCCTGCACACACACATGCACCACACACACACAAACACACACACGTGTACATTGTGGAATATGCCAAACCTTCAGTGGCTATCATTTCAAAGAAATTCATTTGTCACCTTAACAAATACTGGCTGAGCACCTAAGTATGTAATGGGTCTAGTCTCAAGGATTTGGCATTCCCGTCGGAGAGATGGATAATAAACCAGTAAACAAATAGTGTACAGGATATTTCTCTGTGGAAAGTGCTATGAAGAAAAGGAAATAGGGTGGTGAGCCCCGTGGTGATTGCGCATCACCACTTTAGCCTTCTGAGGAGGTGATACGTGAGTCCAGACCTAAAGGATAGGGTGGAGCCATCCATCCCAAGAGGTGAGGAAAGAGCATTTCTGGCAGAGGGAACAGTAAGTGTGAGGACTCTAAAGTGAGCACAGGCTGTGCACGGTCAAGGAACAGAAAGAAGATTTGTGTGGTGAGGGTTCGGTGGGGTAGAAGGAGAAGGTGTGTGAGATGAAGCTGGAGATCTTCTGAGGACCAAATCATTCAAGGCTTTGAAGGTCAAAGTAAAGACTGGAGTTTTATTCCCAAAACATGAGAAGCCACTGAGGAGTTCTATATGGGAGGAAATAATGATCTACAAATTTGTGTCAAAAATCATTCATCATAAAATGAAAAAAAAAAATTGGACCTCATCAAAAATGTGCTAATCAAAGACACTATTAAGAATAGGAACACATAAGCCTCAGACTGGGAGAAAGATTGGCAGTCCTGTGTCTGATAAAGAACTTATATCCAGAATATATGAGGAACAATGAACTCTCCCCTCCCCGAGAAAGACAATGGCAAAAGACTTGAAGTTCACAAAAAAGACTGACAGATGGAATCAGGAAAATGAACATTGAAAGCGCAATGAGATGCAGTATCGCGCCTACCAGAAGAGTGAAAACCTACTGATGCCGTAAACTTTCTGGCATCAAAAGAAATCCCCAATGCACTGCAGATAGATGGATAAAGTGGGACAGCCACATTGGAAAACTATGTGGCAGTTTCTAATAAAGTTATGCACATACCTACCCTTGACCCAACAATTCCAAACACAGGTATTTACTCAAGAAAAATGAAAACATGTTCACAAAAAAAGAAAAACATACAAGCATGTTCTTTGCAGTTTTTACTTCATAATGACTATTAATAGGAGAATGGATAAACTATGGTATATTCATACAATGGAGTAGTATTCAGCAATAAAAAAGAATGAGCTACTGATATACACAATATGTGTGAATCTCAAAAATATGTGTGAATCTTCTTTTAAGCAAAAGAAGACAGACAGAAAAGAGCACCTATTGTATGAAGTCCAAGAACAGATAGTACTGATGTATGCTGACAGAAATAAAGAAGTAGTTGCCTAGGAGGAGGGGCAGTACAGTTCAGTTCAGTTGCTCAGTTGTGTCCAACTCTTTGTGACCCCATGGGCCACAGCACGCCAGGCTTCCCTGTCCATCACTAACTCCCAGAGTTTACTCAAACTCATGTCCATCGAGTCGGTGATGCCATCCAACCATCTCATCCTCTATCGTCCCCTTCTCCTCCCGCCTTCAATCTTTCCCAGCCTCAGGGTCTTTTCCAGTGAGTCAGTTCTTCACATCATGTGGCCAAAGTATTGGAGTTTTAGCTTCAGCATCAGTCCTTCCAATGAACACACAGGACTGATCTCCCTTAGGATGGACTGGTTGGATCTCCTTGCAGTCCAAGGGAGTCTCAGGAGTCTTCTCCAACACCACAGTTCAAAAGCATCAATTCTTTGGCGCTCAGCCTTCTTCACAGTCCAACTCTCACATCCATGCATGACCACTGGAAAAACCATAGCCTTGACTAGATGGACCTTTGTTGGCAAAGTAATATCTCTGCTTTTCAATATGCTATCTAGGATGGTCATAACTTCCCTTCCAAGGAGTAAGTGTCTTTTAATTTCATGGCTGCAGTCACCAACTGCACCAGTTTTGGAGCCCCCAAAAATGAAGTCTGGCACTGTTTCCCCATATATTTGACATGAAGTGATGGGACCAGATGCCATGATCTTTGTTTTCTGAATGTTGAGCTTTTAGCCAACTTTTTCACTCTCCTCTTTCACTTTCATCAAGAGACACTTTAGTTCTTCTTTGATTTCTGCCATAAGGGTGGGTATCATTTGCATATCTGAGGTTATTGATATTTCTCCCAACAATCTTGATTCCAGCTTGTGCTTATTCCAGCCCAGATTTTGTGTGATGTGTTCTGCATATAAGTTAAATAAGCAGGGTGACATTATACAGCCTTGATGTACTCCTTTCTCGATTTGGAACCAGTCTGTTGTTCCATGTCCAGTTCTAACAGTTGCTTCCTGACCTGCATACAGATTTCTCAGGAGGCAGGCAAGGTGGTCTGGTATACCCATCTCTTGAAGAATTTTCCACAGTTTATTGTGATCCACACAGCCAAAGGCTTTGGCGCAGTCAATAAGCAGCAGTAAATGGTTTTCTGGAACACTGTTGCTTTTTCAGTGATCCAGTGAATGTTGGCAATTTGATCTCTGGTTCCTCTGCCTTTTCTAAATCCAGCTTGAACATCTGGAAGTTCACAGTTCACATACTATTGAAGCATGGCTTGGAGAATTTTGAGCCTTACTTTGCTAGCATGTGAGATAAGTACAATCGTGCAGTAGTTGGAACAATCTTGGCATTGCCTTTCTTTGGAATTGGAAGGAAAACTGACCTTTTCCAGTCCTGTGACCACTGCTGAGTTTTCCAAATTTGCTTGCATATTGAGTGCAGCACTTTCACAGCATCATCTTTTAGGATTTGAAATAACTGGAATTCCATCACCTCCACTAACTTTGTTCGTACTAATGCTTCCTAAGACCCACTTGACTTCACATTCCAGGATGTCTGGCTCTAGGTGAGTGATCACATCATTATGGTAAGCTGGGTCATGATGACCTTTTTTGTACAGTTCTTTTGTATATTCTTGCCACCTCTTCTTGATATCTTCTGCTTCTGTTAGGTCCATACCATTTCTGTCCTTTATTGTGCCCATCTTTGCATGAAATGTTCCCTTGGTATCTCTTAATTTTCTTGAAGAGATCTCTAGTCTTTTCCACTCTATTATTTTCCTCTGTTTCTTTGCATTAGTCACTGAAGAAGGCTTTCTTCTCTCTCCTTGCTATTCTTTGGAACTCTGCACTCAGATGGGTATATCTTTCCTTTTCTCCTTTGTCTTTAGCTTCTCCTCTTTTCTCAGCTATTTGTAAGGCCTCCTCAGACAACCATTTTGCATTTTTGCATTTCTTTTTGTTGGGGATGGTCTTGCTCACTGCCTCTTGTACAATGTCATAAACCTCAGTCCATAGTTCTTCAGGCACTCTATCAGATCTAATCCCTTGAATCTATTTGTCATTTCCACTGTATAATCATAAGGGGTTTGATTTAGGTCTTCCATTCACAAAGTAGTGGTTTTCCCTGCCTTCTTCAATTTAAGTCTGAATTTGGCAATAATGAGGTCATGATCTGAGCCACAGTCAGCTCCCAGTCTTGTTTTTGCTGACTGTATGGAGCTTCTCCATCTTTGGCTGCAAAGAATGGAATCACTCTGATTTTGGTGTTGACCATCTGGTAATGTCCATGTGCAGAGTCTTCTCTTGTGTTGTTGGAAGATGGTATTTGCTATGACCAGTGTGTTCTTTTGGCAAAACTCTGTTAGCTTTTAACCTGCTTCATAGATGAGAGGACACTTTGTGAGTGATGAAATGTATATACCTTGCTCTGGATCATGGTTACCTAAGTACATACAATTGTGAAAACTCATAGAACTGCATGTTTGACATATGAGCATTTTTTCTTATATGAATTATAACTCAATAAGAAGAGGTGTATTTTTTAAAAGAAATGCATGTATGTCTTGCCTTGAACTGTCTTGCCTTTATGAAATCTGACATAGAGTTAGTTATGGCGTCAGACACACTGAGTTCCAGTCCAGCTGCAGGACCTCGGAGAAGTCACATAGCTTCTTTCCATTTCTACCTCTGCAAGTAAAAATAATCTAAATCACAAGATGGCTATGAGAATTAAATGGAAAATTGATGTTAAAGTGTTTAACTCAGTACCTATCACCTGGAAACTTCTCAATAAACTTAGCTATTTCTAAAAAATGTTTTAAATAAACTGTAGGGCACCTAAAAATGTGTACTGGTCTGCTTTGCAAATGATATGCAACTTAGGACAAAATTCCAAAATGAAAAGGAAGGACTGGAAAACAGTTAAGCTAAAGGCATAGGTGTACTCAGTGGAGCAGCCGGTGGACACAGCTGGCAGCAATTTCTTACTTGTGATTATTTCAAGATAATCTGGTACTTTCTGTGATCATACACAAATCTGTCATCGTCATGTCCAACTTTATCTTTTCATCCAGTGTCAAAAGGGAAAGGAAAGGCTGCTTGGAATGAGGACTAAAAGGAAAACAAACCATGATTATTAGAGGTGGTCAGCTTCAATTTTTTAAAGGAAACTCCTGTTTTCACAGAGGGCTCTATGGCAAATTATTTATTCAGCTTCAGGACTCATCTGAAGTTTAAATTAAGAATTAGTGGAGAAGTAAGAATGGAATTGAAATGTATCTTGAACCTGTCTGCTTAATCCCTGCTCCCTGCTAAATCATCTTTCATCTCTCTCAGTCTGATCCACTTTTGAGAAAGAGAATGCATTAGGGCATCCCCGGAGAGACCCTCCTCTCTTGTCCTCTTGGCTCTGCTTGGAGAGTCTTGAGAAGCCGGCCCACTGCACAGTTTCTCCTCCTTCTCTGGGACTTTTCTGGCAGACCTAGCTGGCCTGAGACAACCCCTTTCCCAGGCTGTATGTCTTGCCTTGAACTGTCAAGGGGCCTTTGTGAAATGTGAGGTAGTATTTTGAAAGAGTTAGATTTGGCATCAGACACGCTGGGTTCCAGTCCAGCTATAGGACCAAGGGCTCCATCTTGGCTGTAATAACCCCCGCAGTTATGACAATGAGCTAGTCAAGGGAAAATGAGATAAAGGACCCCTTTACCCCACCTGATGGCAGATTCTCTGTGTGCTGCTCAGAGAGCCCGACGGGCAGCTAACCAGAAAGCAGCTCGTGGTGGTCTGTGGCCATCAGTGACATTCCTTTTCTTTCTGCAGAGACTTTCTGGGAGCTTGGCAACTGGACTCATTGTTCTGCCACGTGCGGCCACTTGGGAGCCCAAGTTCAGAGACCCCAGTGCCTGATGGCCAACGGGCAGGAAGTGAGCGAGGCCTTCTGTGACCAGCTCCGCAAGCCACAGGCTGCGCTCCAGCCCTGTAACATCCGGGACTGCCCCCCAAGGTGTGTGCAGTCACTTCTCTGCTTCCTACCAGTGTTTGACTTGTTTTAAAATGCATAGTAATTTGGACTGAATATCTCAGCCACTAAGATTTGTTTTATGTGGACTATACTAGGTGCTCAGCAAAGTAGTTTCTATGGATCACTTCAGTGTCACCTATCAAGTCAATATCGTTCATTTTCTTTTTTAAAAAATTTATTTTATTTTCTTTCTTTCTTTCTTTTTTGGTTATGCTACACCACGTAACCAACCAGGGATTGAACAAAGTCCCGTGCACCAGAAGCTCAGAGTCTTAACCGCTGGGCCTCTAGGGATGTCTGCAGCGTTGTTCATACTCTATTACACACTTGGAAAGACTCGCCTAGGCCACACATTTGTGAGGGCCAGAATTCAAACTGGGTTAGTCTGATTTCAGAGCTTCTGGTCTTAATTGCCATTCTCACCTGCTCCCTGCACTCACAATGGACCTTATGAGCATGGGGAAGCTGACTTCATGGGTTCACCTCAGAGATATGGCAGTAGGCCAGCATCACAAGAGGCACTCATGAAAAGCACCATTCCTTACCCCCACGGGTGGTGGTGTTATTCAGTCGCCTGTCGTGTCTGACTCTTTGTGGCCCCATAGACCGCAGCACGCCAGGCCTCCCTGCCCCTCACCATCTCTCGGAGTTTGCCCAAGTTCATATTCATTGCATTGATGATGCTATCTAGCCATCTCATCCTCTAATGCCCTCTTCTTCTTCTGCCCTACATCTTTCCCAGCATCAGGGACTTTTCCAGTGAGTCATCTGTTCTCATCAGGTGACCAAAATGCTGGAGCTTCAGCTTCAGCATTAGTCCCTCCAGTGAATATTCAGGTTGATCTCCTTTAAGATTGACTGGTTTGATATCCTTGCTGTCCAAAGGACTTTCAGGAGTCTTCTCCAGCACCGCAGTTCAAAGGCATCCTCACTTCTTTGGTGTTCTGCCTTCTTTGTGGTCCAGCTCTCACAGCTGTACATGCCCACTTGGAAGACCACAGTCTTGACTATACGGACCTTTGTTGGCAGAGTAATAATGTCTCTGCTTTGCAACAGACTGTCTAGGTTTCTCATCACTTTCCTGGCAAGAAGCAATTATCTTCTGATTTCATGGCTACAGTCACCATCCACAGTGATTTTGGAGCCCAAGAAGAGGAAATCTGTCACTACTTCCACCTTTTCCCTTTCTATTTGCCATGCAGTAATGCAGCCAGATGCCATGGTCTTAGGGTTTTTTTGCTATGTAGTCTTAAGCTGGCTCTTTTGCTCTGCTCCTTCACCCTCATCAAGAGGCTCTTTAGTTCGTCTTCACTTTCTGCCATTAGAGTGGTATCATCTGCATCTCCAGGGGTAAAGCCATTAATAACCTTTCGATATCATAGATGACACAAATCAATAGTTTTAAATGTATCCAAAATCAAACTCCACCAAATCTGATCTGCCCCTAGTTCATGTTTCAGATCACAATGACTACATCGAAAGCTACCCACCCCCCTTTCCTCTCACTTCCACCCATTCCTGTCGGTTTCCCACTGTTCGCAATGTCTTTGTCATTGCTCACAAGGGCCACGACAGGAGCCTCCTGAGTTTTGTCTCCTCTCTAGAGTGCCTCGTCCACTCTATAAGCAGAAACATCTTTTATTTATTTTTTATTGGAGAATAGTTGCTTTATGATGTCTTTCTACTGTACAGCAGAGTTAATCAGTCACATGTACACATACATCCCCTCTTCTTTGGATTTCTTTCCCATTTAGGTCACCACAGAACGCTAAGTAGAGTTCCCTGTGTGATACAGTAGGTTTTCATTAGTTATCTGTTTTATACAGAGTAGTGTATATATGTCAATCCCAGTCTCCCAGTTCATCTTCCCAGATGGCAATAATGGTAAAGAATCTGCCTCCCAATGCAGGAGCTGCAGGAGACTGGTTCGATCCCTGGGTTGGGAATATCCTCTGGGGGAGGAGATAGCAACCTCTCCAGTATTCTTGCTTGGAAAATCCCATGGACAGAGGAGCCCAGTGGGCTACACCCCATGGGGTCGTAAGAATCAGACAAGTCTGAGCAACCAAACAACAACAAGGAGCACACAGGTGCTACCTCCTTTTTTCTTCCCTTTGGTTTCCATGAGTTGAAAATCACCTTTCCAAAATTTCCACCTAATTTTGCCCCAGCTCTGCTCTCTGAGGCCACACAGCTGATGGCTCTAACATCCCTGAGGACGACTTTGTCCCGCTCCGATGCTATTGTCTCTACATGGTGATTCTGTTGCTTCTGAGTGAAAGGAAATCTGAGAGTATGGCTGCGAGTTATTGTGCTGCTGCCCACTCCCAGAGACACGTGTCGGCCCTGAAACAGTCACAATGCTAGAATGGGCTTTCTCTTTGGAAGACAGTCCCCATAGGGTCTGACCTACTAAGCTCCTGTAGTTTTTGTTCTTAGGTGGCTCACAGGCGCGTGGTCAGAGTGCTCTGTGTCTTGTGGTGAAGGATTCCGCAGTCGGCAAGTGACATGTAAGCGCACAAGAGCCAATGGAACGGTGCAGGCATTACCGCCGAGAGTGTGCATCCTCAGAGACAGGCCTCTGGGGAGAAGACCGTGTTCCAGTCACCCCTGTGTTCAAGGGCTCGTTGAACAAGGGAACCAGGTAACGCTGACAAACCTAGTATTTAAAAACCATCCAGTCCCTGTGGTCAAACCCACACATCCAAAAAGGGGCTTCCCCTGGCAGTGCAGTGTTAGGACTTTGCCTTCCAATGCAAGGGATGTGGGTTCCATCCCTGGTCGGGGAGCTAAGATGCCACACGCCATGAGGCCAAAACATAAAATGAGCAATATCGTAACAGAGCCCCACCCGCCAGGGCCCTCCCCACAGCGGAGAGGAGAGCACCGACTCCTGCAGGACATTCAGGAAACTCATCTGCACAGGGCGCCGACCACACTGCACACCAGTGGTTCTCTTCCATCCTAGACCTCCTGGTCAATATTAACACAGGCTGCAGAGGTCAAAAGTTCCCCTCAGCCCTTCTGAAAGTGTTCAGTATTGTCAGTGTGGGAGAATAATGTACGCTTTCTGCACATCTGCCCTGGGGTGCAGCAGTTGTTGCTCTTGAGAATCATTGTGCTAATTCTTAGGTCATTAACTCCAAGTCCTACATGACTACACACTTCTCTAACTGGGGAGGATGCAAAACAGAGGGAGATACATCTTTCTGGAGAAATAAAGTTAATTAAAACTATGAAGAACCAAGGAGTTGGCAAAAACTATCCCCTCCACCACCAACATGAAAGGGGGGAGTGTGGGGGAAGGGGGCACATGCCCCAGGGGACAGTCCAGTCTGTGAAGTTTCACCCAGTGGCGGAGGAGGGGCAGCTGGGTCAGGGTGGCGCCTCTTCTGGTCCCCAGGCATCTCCAGACCATCCTCTGAGCTGGCCAGGGCTCCTGATGGCTGTGGAGGTGCTGGATTTGAATCCCAATTTCCATTTGACTGGGTCTCAGGGAGCTCGGCAGGGCTGCTTTTGTCTTGGTCAGTCATCCATGGGTTGTTTCTAGGCCTACTTTACTTGTGCGGGTTTTGCTGGGCAGTCCACAACAGCAATGTAATATGATAAACCTCCATATTCTCCCAGCCATGCCCCTCTTTTTCCTGCTGAGGCCAGAGGAAGGGGCTGGGGAGTGGACTGCCCGGCTTGGTAGGAGCGTCCGGTGGTGTTGGCCACACTCAGGGGTAGTGGGTTCCCTCTGGGGCCTTGCTGCTAATGTCACGGGTACCGTGGGTGTCTTGGGTGCCACAGGTGCCGCTGGTGTCTGGGTGCCACTCTTGTCCGAGGTGCTGCTGGCGTCTTGGGTGTCATGGGTGCCACTGATGTCACGGGTGCCGCTCTTGCAATGGGTGCTGCTCTTGCCGTGGGTGTCATGAGTGCTGCTGGTGTCACAGGTGTCACTCGTGCCACGGGTGTCGTGGGTGCCACTGATGTCATGGGAGCTGCTGGTGTGTCAGGTGCTGCTCTTGCCGCGAGTGTCTCGGCTGCCGCTGGTGTCTCGGGTATCGCGGGTGCCGCTGGTGTCACGGGTGTCGCGCTTGTCGCGGCTATCACTGATGTCTTGGATGCCGCTGATGTCTCGGATGCTGCTGGTGTGTCGGGTGCCACCTGTGCCGCAGATATCATTGGTGCCCCGGGTGTCAGGCATGCGATGGGTGTGGCAGGTGTCGGGGGTGCCATGGGTGGAGGGAGTGGCCCCATGGTCACACCAGGAAGATGGGGTAGGTGGGGGAATGGTAGGGTCAGTGATCTCGTCTGAATCGTGGATTGTCTCTGGTATCCAAATGGTCTCCCTCAGGAATATCCAGGATGGTATGATGGTGGGAATCTGAAGGCTTTGAGTCTGAGGTTCTTGGATGGTGAAGTCCTTCATGGCAAGGGAGGGCTTCACAAGGATGGACTGGGGCCCCACCCTGGGTCTCTTCAAGCTAAGACTTTCTGAGCTCTGGCTTTTGGCCCACCTAGAGCCCAGAAGCTTCTGCACTGTTACCTCTGAGTCCTCTTCACAGAGTGGCTGGAGTGGCTCCTTACCCACCTTGACCCATGGATGATGCCGAAGATAGGGTAAAGTAGCTCTGGTTGTCAGGTCAAGGGTCAGCATGCCTGCTATTGATGTTCTTATTTTAGGCAATGGCAAAGGCAATGGCAACCCACTCCAGTACCCTAGCCTGGAAAATCTCAAGGACAGAGGAGCCTGGTAGGCTGCAGTTCATGGGGTCGCAAAGACTCAGACACGACTGAGAGACTTCACTTTCACTTTTCACTTTCATGCATTGGAGAAGGAAATGGCAACCCACTCCAGCGTTCTTGCCTGGAGAATCCCAGGGATGGGGGAGCCTCGTGGGCTGCCATCTGTGGGGTCGCACAGAGTCGAACTTGACTGAAGCGACTTATCAGCACAGAAAGCTAGAAGTCCAAAATCAAGGTGTTCTTAGGGTTGGTTTCAGTTACTGGCTTGTAGGCAACCACCTTCTGATACTATTGTTCTTGCTGAGTCACTAAGTCATGTCCGGCTCTTTTGCAACCCTGTGGACAGGACTGTAGCCTAGCAGGCTCCTCTATCTCTGTCCTCACATAACCTCTTCTCTCAGTACACACAGAAAAGAGAGAGAGTTCTGAGTGTCTCTTCTACTTCTTACAAAGCCACTTCCTCTCAGACTAAGGCCCCACCCTTTGTCCTCATTTAACCTCTAACCTCCTTAGGACCCTATCTCTAAATATAGTCACATTGGTGGTTAGGACCTCACTGTATAAATTCTGAGGGATACAGTTTGGTCCATAAAATTCTGCATTTCCCCCCAAATTTATGTCCTTGTGTCCACAATACACTCACCCCATCTCAACATCCCCAGAATTCTTTTTTAAAAATTAATTTATTTTTTAATTGAAGGATAATTGCTTTCCAGAATTTTGTTATTTTCTGTCAAACCTCAGAATGAATCAGCCATAGGTATATATATGTCCCCTCCATTTTAAACCTCTGTCCCATCTCCCTCTCTATCCCACCCCTCTAGGTTGATACAGAATCCCTGTTTGCGTTCCCATTGGCTATCTATTTTACATATGGTAATATAAGTTTCCATGTTACTCTCTCCATGCATCTCACCCTCTCCTCCCCTTTCCCCATGTCCATAAGTCTGTTCTCTATGTTTGTTTCTCCACTGCAGCGCTGCAAATAAATTCTTCAGTACCATTTTTCTAGATTCCGTATATATGCTTAAGAATATGCTATTTATCTTTCTCTTTCTGACTTACTTCACTCTGTATAATAGGCTCTAGGTTTATCCGCCTCATTAGGATGGATGCAAATGTGTTCCTTTTAGGGCTGAGCAGCTATGGCTTTTCCAGTAGTCATGTATGGATGTGAGAGTTGGACTGTGAAGAAAGCCGAGTGCCGAAGAATTGATGCTTTTGAACTGTGGTGTTGGAGAAGACTCTTGAGAGTCCCTTGGACTGCAAGGAGATCCAACCAGTCCCTTCTAAAGGAGATCAGTCCTGGGTGTTCTTTGGGAGGACTGATGCTAAAGCTGAAACTCCAATACTTTGGCTACCTCATGCGAAGAGTTGACTCATTGGAAAAGACTCTGATGCTGGGAGGGGTTGCAGGCAGGAGGAGAAGGGGATGACAGAGGATGAGATGGCTGGATGGCATCACCAACTTGATGGACGTGAGTCTGAGTGAACTCTGGGAGTTGGTGATGGACAGGGAGGCCTGGCGTGCTGCTGTTCATGGGGTCGCAAAGAGTCAGACGCGACTGAGCAACTGAACTGAACTGAACTGAATATTCCATTGCGTATATGTACCGCAACTTCTTTATCTGTTCTAGTGTTGATGGACATCTAGGTTGCTTCAGTGTTCTAGCTGTTGTAAATAGCACTGCAGCGAACATTGGGGAACATGTGTCTTTTTCAATTTTGGTTTCCTCAGGGTATATGCCTAGAAGTGGGATTGCTGGGTCATATGCTGGTTTTATTCCTAGTTTTTAAGGAACTTCCATACCATCTTCCATACTGGCTGTATCAATTTGCATTCCCACCAACAGTGCAAGAGGGTTCCCTTTTCCACACATCCTCTTCAGCAATTGTTGTTTGCATACTTTTTGATAATGGCCATTCTGACCGGTGTGAGGTGATAATCTCATTGTAGTTTTGATTTGCATTTCTCTAATAACAATCAATATTGAACATCTTTTCATGTGTTTGTTAGCCATCTGTATGTCTTCTTTAGAGAAATGTCTTGTGTGGGTCTTTTGCCCCTTGTTTTGATTCGGTGGTTTGTTTTCCTGGTAGTGAGTTGTATGAGCTGCTTGTATATTTTGGAAATTAACCCTTTGTCAGTTGTTTCATCTGCTATTATTTTCTCCCATTCTGAGGGTTGTCTTTTCACCTTGCTTATAGTTTCCTTTGCTGTGCCAAACCTTTTACGTTTAATCAGACCCACTTGTTTACTTTTGTTTTTATTTCCATTACTCTAGGAGGTGGGTCATGGAGGTTGTTGCTTTGATTTATGTCATTGAGTGTTCTGCCTATGCTTTCCTCTAAGAGTTTTATAGTTTCTGACCTTACATTTAGGTCTTGAATCCATTTTGAGTTTATCTTTGTATATGGTGTTAGGAAATATTCTAATTTGGTTATTTTACATCAACATCCTCAGAATTCTTAAACCATTCAAACATCAATTCCAAGTACAAACCTCATTAAAATATCACTTCGTCAGGTACAGATGAAAAGTGACAGATAAAGTTAATCCTTGCCAAACCCATAAAGAAAAATACAACATATTGTTGAAACACACAACAGAAAATTTGGATAAGTAAAGGTACTCTGAGTGCTATGAAGGAGCCCATTCCCTGAAATGAACCAGAACACATGCTTCCAATTCAAATTGCCATAGAATTCTTTTCTCAGAACCTCATATGATTTTGACATTCATATGGGAGAGTGAGTGAGGACAAGAGATTTTTAGAAAAACAAATCGATAGGAGGGCAGACTTTCCTAACGTGATGTCGGAGTGTCCTGCAAAACTGCTGTAAGTAAAACAGTGCAGCATCAGTGCAGAACACACTGGAGTCGTGCAGTATAAGAAAAGCACAGAAACAGACCCGTTATAAATGAGTTTAAACCCAAAAGCAGTTAGTCAGAGAGGGAAGAAGAGTTTTTTACAAATGCACACTATAAAACTACAGAAAGTTTTTTTAAGGACATGAAAGAATGTGTTCATTGCTTCATTGTGTCCAGTTCTTTGTGACCCCATAGACTCTAGCCCGCTAGGCTCCTGTACCCGTGGCATCCTACAGGCATAAACACCAGAGTGGGTAGCCATTCTCTTCTCCAGGGAATCTTCCCGACCTGAGCATAGAACCCAGGTCTTCTGCATTGCAGGTAGATTCTTTACCATCTGAGCCACCAGGGAAGCCTAAGGACTGTTAAAGAAGATCTAAATAAAGGCATTTATTTATGGAAAAGACACTGTATATGTATGGATCAAAAAACTTAATATTATTCACGTGACAGTAAATTCATCTACAAATTCAACATAATCCCCATCAAAACCCCAGCTTCTTTGCAGAAATTGGCAAGCTGATCCTAAAATTCATATGGAAATATAAACGACCCAAGATAGCCAAAGCAATCTAGAGAAAGAACAAAGTTAGAGGGCTCAGACATGTCAGTTTCAACTCACTACAAGACAATCAAGACAGTGCAGTACTAACATGGGCTTCCTTGGTGGCTCAGCAGTAAAGAACCCACCTGCTAATGAAGGAGACGCGGGTTTGACCCCTGGATCTACTCACTCCAGTATTCTTGCCTGGGAAATCTCACGAACAGAGGAGTCTGGCAGGCTGCAGTCCACACTGTCCATGGGATCACAGAGTCAGATGTGACTTACTGACTGAACAGCAACAGGGTGCTAACCTAGCATAGACACATAGATTGATGAAATTGAATTGAAAGTCTAGAGACAAATCCATACATCTATGTCAGTTGATTTTCTACAAGAGTGACGATACCAATTCAATGAGGGAAGAACAATTTCTTCCTCACTGGTGAAGGACAACTGAATATGCAAATGCAAAAGAATGAACTTGGACTCCTAGCATATAAGGTATACAAAGCATTAACTCAAAATTTATCAGAGACCTAAATTTAAGAGCTAGAGCAATAAAGCTCTTGGAAGGAACACTGTAGCCATACATCTTCATGCTTTGGATTAGGAGATGGTTTCTTAGATATGACTCGAAAAACAAGCTACAACAATAAAAATAGATGAATGGGACTACATGAAAATTTAAAGCTTTGTTACTACAAGGGATGTAACCAAGAAAGTGGACAGCCCACAGAATGGGAGAAAATATTTAAAAATCATATACATGAAAGGGAACTTGTTTCTAGGCCTGTTTGTAAGTCCAACAAAGTTAGCCTAGGTACCCAACAAACACAATTGGCTATAGAGTACTGCACTGTAATAGGTTTATGATACTTTTCACACAAATAACACATAAAAAGCAAGCACAAAATAAAACATTCTTCATCTTACATTACAGGACCTTGAAAAACTATAGTAGTACAGTTACAGTAGCTGACATACAGGGGCACATCTGCATCTTTGACAGTTCTCAACTTGATGTTTCACGTGTAGGGGACTTACTGTAAACCGTGTACATTGAACAGTGACTTTTAGGCTATGTGAATTGTATCTCAATAATGTTATTGGAAAATTATAAAAAACAATTGTATAAGAGAGAAAGTGGTCAATTAATTTAAGAGGAATAAATAAAATGAGAACCCAAACTCACTGCATACAACAGAATAAATTCTGCCTTGATTAAAGTGCTCCAGTGTAGCCATTAAACTGGAATAGAACTACCATAATGGGAAAGACCTTTTCAAGCATAAAACAAAGGACAAGAAAAAATTGATATGGGTTACTAGTACAGAAAAATTTAAGAGCTGAATGTTAATTTTTTTCCTGTAATTCAGCTCACCCCTACACACAAACCTCCATTTTTGCTCTAAGCAGAAAAACCCAAACTTGGCTGTAGCTTATGCTTTTATGCCCAGTGATTTCTGAACCTTAACCTTGTCAATTAGGGATTGGCCCTGTGCTTTTCACTCCTTCTCCCCAGGGGTGGTCTCAGTTTCTGAGGAGGAAAAGAGGATGAAAGGAAACTTAGGAAGCTGTCTGGCTCTGAAGGAGGGCAATCTGATCCTTACAGCTGGGCTTCCCTCCTCGGGAAGGACCTATGCTGAAGCTGAAGCTCCAATACATTTGGGCCACTAATGGAAAGAGCTGATTCATTGGAAAAGACACTGATACTGGAAAAGACTGAGGGCAGGAGGAGAAGGGGGCAACCGAGGATGAGATGGTTGGATGGCATCACCAACTCAATGGACAAGAGTTTGAGCATACTCCAGGAGATGGTGATGGTGAAGTACAGGGAAGTCTGGCCTGCTGCAGTTCATGGGGTCACAAAGAATCAGAAACAGTTGAGCAACTGAACAGCAACTTTCCTTCAGCCAGCTCACCCCTGTAGCTGGTCTCTGGCAACACTGCCACAGCACATGGTTTTGGTGCCCCAGCACGCAGGAGCTCACAAGGTTGTTTTCTTTTAATTTTTTAAGATCAGTCTTTGTTTATTTTCACCATGCTTCACCGCATGCAGGATCTTAGTTCCCCACCCAGGGATCGAACCCGTGCCCCCTGCATTGGGAGCACAGAGTCCTAACCAGTAGACTGACAGGGAGGTTTACACAAGGTTGTTTACACTGCACTGTGCTTTTCTTTCAGTGTCTTGGACGTTGCCTGGGTCGCACTGTGAGGACGCAGCAGCATCACGTAATTTGTCAGCACCCCAACAGTTCTGAGTCCGGCTGTGATGACACAAAGAGGTACTGGCCCCACCCTGGGGCAGCACACAACCTCCCCACCTCAGATAAGCACTGTGATGTCTGAAAATGGCATCATCCCTCCCGTGCACCACCTCTCATAATGCACAGTTCCTACTCAATTATAACTTCCTATGGCGCCATCCTCAGTGGTGTATGTTATGCTGTTGCTGTTCCATCACTAAGGCGTGTCCGACTCTTTGCATGGACTGCAACATGCAGTCTGTAGGGAAGCCCTGTCCTTCAGCATCTCCCAGGGTTTGCTCCAATTCATGTCCATTGAGTTGGTGATTCTCTCTAACCACCTCATCACCTTGATATCCTTTAGGGTTGATTGGTTTGATCTCCTTGCTATCCAAGGGACTCAAAAGAGTCTTCTCTTGAAAGTATCACAATTAGAAAGCATCGGTGCTCAGCCTGCTTTACAGTCCAGTTCTCACATCAGTACATGACTACTGGAAAAACCATAGCTTTGACTGTATGGACTTTTGTTGGCAAGGTGATGTTTCCACTTCTGTCTAGGTTTGTCATAGCTTTCCTTCAAAGGAGAAAGCATCTTTTAATTTCATGGCTACAGTCATCATCCACAGTGGTTTGGGAGCCTGAGAAAAGAAAATCTGTCACTGCTTCCACTTTTTCCCCTTCTTTTGGCATGAAGAGACTGGACCCCATGATCTTATTAGGCTTTTGAATGTTGAGTTTCAAGCCAGCTCTTTCACTCTGCTCTCTCATCCTTATCAGGAGGCTCTTCAGTTCCTCTTCACTTTCTGCCATTAGGGTGAAGTGGTATCATCTGCATATCTGAGGTTGTTGATATGTCTCCCAGCAATGTTGATTCCAGCCTGTACTTCATCCAGCCCAGCATTTTGGATGATGGACTCTATGTAAAAGTTAAAGAAGCAGGGTGACAATATACATCCTTGACATCCTCCTTGCCCAATTTGGAACCAGTTGTTGTTCCATGTCCTGATCTGTTACTTCTTGACTCGCATACAGGCTTCTCAGGAGACAGGTAATGTGGTCTGGTATTCCCTTCTCTTTTTGCAATTTCCCACAGGTTGTTGTGATCCACAGGATCCACACAATCAAAGGCTTTAGCATAGTCAATGAAGCAAAGATGTAGAAGTGTTAGTCACTCGGTCATGTGCGACTCTTGTGACCCCATGGCCTGTAGCTTGCCAGGCTCCTCTGCCTGTGGGGTTTTCCAAGCAAGAATACTGGAGTGGGTTGCCATTGCCTTCTCCAGGGAATCTTCCTGACCCAGGGATCAAACCCAGGTCTCTTGCACTGCAGGCAGATTCTTTACCATCTGAGCTATCAGGAAAGCAAAAGTAGAAGTTTTTCTGGAATTCCCTTGGTTTCTGTATGTTGCAGCAAATGTTGGCAATTTGATCTCTGGTCCTCTGCCTCTTCGAAACCCAGCCTGTACATCTGGAAGTTTTCAGTTCACAGACTGCTAAAGATTAGCTTGAAGGATTTTGAACATATCCTTCCTAGCATGTGAAATGAGCACAGTTGTACAATAATTTAAACATTCTTTGGCATTGCCCTTCTTTGGGATTGGGTTGAAAACTGACCTTTTCCAGTCCTGTGGCCACTGCTGAGTTTTCCAAATCTGTCCGTTGTCTTTAATTTACACATTAAATCTGGGTCCTAGTGTTTTCAATTATTCTAAATTTATTCCTCTGTTTAAAAACTGTTTGACTAGGATGTTGGGACAGTGGGTTGGCAGAGAATAAAGTAAACTTTTATCTTGTTAAGGGGCTTACACAAGAAGAATGCTTCTGTCTTGTATAAAAGTCTGAACTGGTAGATGGTTTAGCAGGTAGAAGAGCTCCGCTCCCTGAGATCACTCAGAGACACAGACGCCTTCCATCTGGCAGCTCCACCACCCTAGAGGAACGTGCTCCAGGCAGAGAAAGTGAGAAGAGAGCCTAGAGGGCCACCAATGAAATCTGGAGTTCTATCACCCTCTTCTTGGTGTAACTTTGAACTTTCTGAGCTCCTAATCTTCACAATGGGGTATTATTGTCTGTGTCAGATTATGGTTGGGAAGTGTTTTTTAATTGAAGTGTAGTTGATTGACAAAGTGTGTGTTAATTTCTGCTCTACAGCCAAGTGATTTAGTTATACATATTTACACATTCTTTTTAAATATTCTTCTCTGTTATAGTTTATCATAGGATACTGAATGTAGTTCTCTGTGCTACACATTGGGAATTCGTGTATTCATCCTATATATAGACGCTTACGTCTGCTAACCCCAGCCTCCCGCTCAGTCCCTCCCCCAGCTCCCCTCCCTTGGCGACCAGCAGTCTGTTCTGTCAGTGATTCTGTTCCTGTTCATAGGTAGGTTCATTTGTGTCATTGCTTAGATCCACTCATAAGTGATAGCGCATGGCATTTGTCTTTCCTTTCTGACCTTTCACTGAGTATGATATCTAGCTGCGTCCATGTTGCTGCGTATGGCATTATTCCATCCTCGTTGTGGCTGAGTAGTATTCCATTGTACATGTCTACTACCTCTTCATCCATCCCTCTGTTGATGGACACAGGTCGTGTCCATGTCTGGCCGTGTGAATAGTGGTGCTATGAACATCGGGGTGCATGTATCTTTTAAAATTATAGTTTGTCCTGTATATACCCTGGAGTGAGGTTGCTGGATCATGTGGTAACTCTTGTTAGTTTTCTGAGGAACCTCTGTACTGTTTTCCACAGTGGCTGCACCTGTGTACATTCCCACCAGCAGGGTAGGAGGGTTCCCTTTTCTCCACACCCTCTCTAGCATTTATTTGAAGACTCTTTAATGATGATCATTCTGACTGGTGTGAGGTAGTTCCTCACTGTACTTTTGACTTGCATTTCTCTAGTAATTAGGGATGTTGAGTACCTTTTGGCCATCTGTATTTCTTTTTTTGGAGAAATGTCTATTTAGGTCTTCTGCCTATTTTTGGATAGGTTTTTTTATTGTTGTTGTTGAGTTGTATGAGGTCTTTGTGCATCTTGGAAATTAAGCCCTTCTTGGTTGCATCATTTGCAAATATTTTCTCCCACCCTGTAGACTGTCTTGTGCCTGGGAGGCTTTGATTAACTGGTTTAGTTGTGAAGCACCTAGCAGCCTGCGTCATAGCAGATGCTCGCTCTGTGGCTCTTCCTTCCTCCTCCACATCGTGAGTTGCTGGGGAAATGAGATGACCCTGACCAGTGGCTCAGGTTCCATTTTGAGCCTTCACTAAGTTTTGTCGATGTAGTGTCAGCTGCATTTCCTGTTCCCAGCACAATTCCAGCCAGAACCATTCTACTTGAATGGAAAATGTTCAGAACAGCCACCCTGATTCTCAACAGAAAACCTAGTTTCCAATTTTGTTCAGAAGATAGAGACCACACACTGATTGATATGTATCATCCCAGATGTCTTACTTTGCATGTTCAAAAATATATTTATATTACAAACACACGTAGTTTGTGGTTTCTTTATAATAAACAAGACATATTTTTTATGAAACATTTTTTTTTTCCCTGCTGATCAATATGTTACTGACTTTTCCCCTATCTGAGTACATAAGGGTCTCTTCATTCTTTTAAACTGCTATATTTACTGTTATTTCATTCTTGTCCATTGCTGATGGACATTTAATTGTTTCCATTTTTTGCTATTGCAAACAAATGCTGCAGTAAACATCCTGGAATATATATCTTTATGCATAAAGGGTAATACTCTTATAGGATAGATTTTAGATATGGACTTAAATCGACAGACATACTCATCTGAATACTGCTAAATTACCATCAGACTGTCTCTACTAACAGTATATGAGAGTCCTCCTTTTTCCCAACTCTATATAGATTTCCAATGTTTTAAAAATTTTGCCAATCTGATGGATGAAAATTTACATCTTAATGTAATTTGTACTTTTCTGTTTTGTATGACTTTTGGCTCTTTGTGTTTTTTCTCTAACCGATCCACTTCTTTCTTCTTTACCACCAATCTGTTTGGCCAAGCCATCCTACTAATCTCCCTCCATCCACCCATGATCCTTCTAACCCAGGCGCCATACTGCAGCCACAGTAATCATTCCAAAATGCAAATCTGATCTTACCGTCACCACACCCATCTGCCTGCTAGATTAACAACACTTTAGAGGCTTCACTTGCTCTTAGGACAAAGGTTGACCAAAATTGACTATGTGGCCTATAAAATATTCATGTTTGGGAACACATGTAAGAATTAAAGATTTTAAAATTTAATAAAAAAAAAAAAAATATTGCACAGTCAAGTCCCACCTCCCTGTGCAGCCTCATCCAGGATCTCACTCTGTCTCACTCTTTGTGTTCAGTCACACTGTCCTTCTTTCAGTTCCTTGAGTATGCCATTCACTTTCCAACTACTTTTTGGCAGCCAAAACAGGAAGCAAAAAAATATTCATGATAATAGAGAGGACAACAAGGCATGGAAAGATCTACCAAGAGGGTATCCAATTAAGTAGGGTTTTGGAGAAAGAGATATGGAAAAGAAATGAAAGGGGAGACATTTTTAAAAGAAATAATAGAAAAAAAAATTCCTTGACCCGAGGAGGGAAAAAAAGAGTCAAATTGCCTTTTATTTTCTCTATTGTTTCTGCTTCATCCAAGGTTGGCCATTCAGCTTTAATCCTAGTGCTTTTCTTTCATGCTGTTACTTTTCCCCAAATATCTGGTGGTTTATGGGAGCAAGACTAGGTTAGTTTAAAGAGCTTCTGTGGGTGGGTTTCTTTTGCAGTTTACTGGCCTCACTGTCCCCACAGACCTCTTCTGCTGAGTAGGTGGGCTCGCTGAAGTTAGGTGAGGCATTAAATCTCACTTTACAATGCAGTGGGTAGGCAACACCCAGTTGCCATAGTAGGGCCTCCATGGGATTTTCCAGGCAAAAGTACTGGAGTTGGGTGCCGTTGCCTCCTCTGTCAGTAATATTAGAGGGTGTTTAATCGGTAGGCTGCAGTCCGTGGGGTCGCTAAGAGTTGGATACAACTGAGCAACTTCACTTTCACTTTTCACTTTCATGCATTGGAGAAGGAAATGGCAACCCACTCCAGCGTTCTTGCCTGGAGAATCCCAGGGACAGGGGAGCCTGGTGGGCTGCCATCTATGGGGTCACACAGAGTTGGACGCAACTGAAGTGACTGAGCAGCAGCAGCAATAGGGAGTAACATTATTCGTGGCCATGGGTAGAGAATCTTTGGTGAGCGGGGTGTCTGCTAGCCTCTTTTATTGACCCTGGGAAGAGTTTGGGAGGTGGCTTCCATTGTGGAAAGAGTTTTAAAGGAAGTGAGAATTATCAGGGTAGAACTAGCTAACATATAGGTAAGAAGACAACACGGGGATCTGAGGAAATGACTGAGGACTGAGAGAGTTTGTTCCCCAGAGCAGTAATTTTTAACCTCAGCCATGAGTCAGAATTCCCTCGGAAGTTTATTTAAAATAAAGATTCTTGGGCTCTCAATTGGGACTTAATGAATTAGATCTTTGGAAGGGAATGGAAGCTGGCAATCTACATCTCTTTTGTCTTTTTTTTTAAAATTCTTTCTGAATCTACATCTTTTTTAAGCTGCCCACATACTTCTGATAATAAGGCAGACTTGAAATCTGTTGCCCTACAGAATCAGTAGTTCCATCTGGCTGATGATGAGGGGTTATTTGAGGCAGGAGCAGAGCTGGACTGAAGAGGAATGAGAAACTGAGAAAGACTAGAAACACGGTTACTTTGTGATTTCTGCTGCCATTTCTACTTTCATGTTTTACATAGAAAAACATGAGCTCCACTTGTGTGCTCAGTGTTGGTACACAGACTATGAGCCCCCAGCTCGGGCATCACCATCTGCAGTCCCATCCCTGGCCATGAGGCAGTGATGCTGTCTGCTGGAGCAATCTTGCATTTACTGGGTTCTCAAGTGACCAGCCTCTTGGGTTTCAGCATCTTCACTGGTGTCCAGCTCCATGTTCCTATATCATCTTCTATATTTAGGAAGCTGAATAGTCTCTTCTGACTTCCCACTGACCCTATCTTCTATTGAAGCAGAAAAAGTAGCTGTATTAATTAAGGTCCTGTGGGCTGGAAACAACAAAAATCAACTTGGAATGATTTATACAAAGATAGTGGGAGAGTTCTTAAGATAGGACAGCCATTCTTAGATACAACAATTTGGTATCTTTTAAAATGTATTCTCTGAATATTCTTGGAATGTTAGTTCAACTCTTTTTAGTAGAAACTTTGGTCTATCTCTGTCCTGTTGTCTAAAGGAACCCAACTTTCGGCCCCATAAGATTCATACCCACTGGGGAAAACAAAAACCCTCCAGTTAACAGGAAACCTTCATCCTTCTTCCTCTTATAAATCTTATAATCAGTTTGATGTGACAATATTGCTAAAGGAAACCTTTTGATGGAGTCTTTCCCCTACCTGCTAATCAAAGTATTGCTTCCAACTATGTGTAATACTCTTGCAATTTAGCAGGCACACACACTTTGTTTGAGAAGTTCAGGTTATCAGAATTTTCTCATCTTATCACATTTACAGTGGTGTTTCTCAACTCCTTATAGATTATATGCTTGGATAAGGAGGCTTTTATAGGAACACAAAAACATTCCAATCCAAAGGGACAGTGCTGTGAAACCTCAGGAGGGACTATTACTACGAAATGAATAGTCATTAGGGTCGTTTCTCTTCTCATCTCTGCAGAATGTTATTTTTTCTACTTCCCTGGCCCTCATGGCAGAGTATGGCCACTGCTACTCCAGCCTCATGTTTATGTGTCTTGTTCCAGCAACTTCCAAATTCCTGGGAGAAAGACAGTGACAACTAGCTCAGGTTAGGACCCTCTTCCAGTCATCTTTGGGGATGGGGAGATATTCTCATGTGATACAAATACATTAGTTCCAGGAGCTCTGCCCTAGAGAACAACAGATACCCCAAAATGGGTCCTCTGAGGTGGCTAACCCTCCAGGGTAAATATCTTTTCAGTAATCAGAGGGCATTCAACAGGCACATGAAAAGATGCTGAACATCACTAATCATCAGAGAAATGTATATCAAACCCACAATGAGACATCACCTCACACCTGTCAGAAGGTCTGTTGTCAAAAAGACACCAAATAATAAATGTTGGTGAGAATGAGAAAAAAGGACCCCTTGTACACTATTAGTGGGGATGTGAATTAGTACAGCCACTATGGAAAAGAATATGGAGATTCCTTAAAAACAACTGCCAGATGATCCAGCAATTCCAGTGCTGAGTATAAACCTGAAGAAAATGAAACACTAATTCAAAAATGTTATGTGGAAACCTGGATTGGAGAGGAGTTTGGGGTAAATGGATATACGTGTATGTATGGCTGAGTCCCTTTGCTGTTCACCTGAAACCATCACAACATTGAAAGAAAAATATATGCACCCCAGTTTTCATAACAGCATTATTTGTAATAGCCAGGATGTGGAAACAACCTAAGTAGCCATCAACAAATGAATGAATAAAGAGAAGTTGTGGTGTGTGTTTGTCTGTGTATATGAATGGTATACAATGAAATGGTATTCTACCATAAAAAAAGAAATTTTGCCATTTGCAACATCTTGGATAGACCTGGAGTGTACATATGCTTAGTAAAGCAAGTCAGACACAGAAAGAGAGATGCCATATGATATCACTTATATATGGAATCTAAGAAATGAAACACATGAATGTCGAAAACAGAAACAGTCTCATAGACACAGAAACAAGCTGCTGCTGCTGCTGCTGCTGCTGCTGCTGCTAAGTCGCTTCAGTGGAGTCCAACTCTCTGTGACCCCATAGACAGCAGCCCACCAGGCTCCCCCGTCCCTGGGATTCTCCAGGCAAGAACACTGGAGTGGGTTGCCATTTCCTTCTCCAATACATGAAAGTGAAAAGTGAAAGTGAAGTTGCTCAGTTGTGTCCATCTCTTAGCGATCCCATGGACTGCAGCCTACCAGGCTCCTGCGTCCATGAGATTTTCCAGGCAAGAGTACTGGAGTGGGTTGCCATTGCCTTCTCCGCAAAAACAAGCTAGTGGTTAGCAGACAGGGAAAGGGGTGAAGGAAGGGCAAGATAGGAGTAGGAGGTTTAAGAGGTGTCAGCTACTAGCTATAAAATAAACAAGATATGAGGGTATGATATACAGCAGAGGCTATATGCTGTGCTGTGCTTAGTTACTCGGTTGTGTCCAACTCTGCAACCCTATGGACTGTAGCCCACCAGACTCCTCTGTCCATGGGATTCTCCAGGCAAGAATACTGAAGTGAGTTGCAGTTCCCTTCTCCAGGGGATCTTCCCAACCCAGGGCTCAAACCCAGGTCTCCTGCTTTGCAGGCAGATTCTTCACTATATGAATCACCAGGGAAGCCCTTGTACATCTGAAACTGACATAATATTGCAAATCACTGACACTTCGTTAAAAAAAAATAAGTGCCTACTATGTAGGGTAGTTGTGAAGAATAAATGAGTCAGTCTGTGGGAAAGTATTTGGAAAGTTCTCTGGCACATGGTTATACACATAAATATACACACACAGTGGACCCTTTCTGACAACAACAAAAGCAGGGGTCCATTAACTTTCTGATCTGCTTTAAAGGGCAAGGCAACTAGAGGCAGATCCTTCTTCCCCAAAGGTCTCACTACCAAAATGGAATCACATGTGTCTTCTTCTCGAGAGCAGATCCATAGCTTTGGTAAGTGTTCCCTGGGGTCCATGATGCCCACAGAGCTGGTGCTGCTGTCAGCACAAGAGGAGCAGGTGGCCTGCCAGACCGTGAAGCTCCCCGAGGGTGGCAAGAAGCCACCGGCCTAGCTAGGAAGTGGGTTGGTCCAGTGTCCGAGTGACAGTGTGACCTCAGTGGAAGCGCAGGCACATCCCATAACGGACACAAGGGCTCACCTACAAGCTCATACTCATACCGGAATATATTTCAAGTGCTTATACAGACAGAACTTAGTTTGTTAACAAATGTATCACTGTCCTCTTCCTCACCTGAACCGACTACTCCAACTCCTCAGGAGAGTGGTTCCCCACCCCCCCAACCAAGTCATTTTTTAAAATTTATATTTTTATTGAAGGATAATTGCTTTACAGAATTTTGTTATTTTCTGCCTAGCGTCAACATGAATCAGCCATAGGTATACATATATCCCCTCCCTTTTGAACCTCCCTCCCATCTCCTGCCCTATCTCATCCCTCTAGTTTGATACAGAGCCCCTGTTTGAGTTTCCTGAGCCATACGGCCAATTCCTCTTGGCTATCTATTTTACATATCATAATGTAAGTTTCCATGTTACTCTCTCCATACATCTCACTCTCTCCTCCCCTTTCCCCATGTCCATAAGTCTATTCTCTATGTCTGTTTCTCCATTGCTGCCCTGTCAATAAATTCTTCAGTACCATTTTTCTAGATTCCGTGTATATGTGTTAGAATACAATATTTATCTTTCTCTTTCTGACTTACTTCACTCTGTATAATAGGTCTAGATTCATCCACCTCATCAGAACTGACTCATTCCTTTTATGGCTGAGTAATATTCCATTGTGTATATGTACCACAGCTTTCTCCATTCTTCTGTTGATGGACATCTAGGTTGCTTCTGTGTTCTAGCTATTGTAAATAGTGCTGCAGTGAACAGTGGGATACATGTGTCTTTTTCAATTTTGGTTTCCTCAGGGTATATTCCTAGAAGTTGGATTGCTGGGTCATATGGTGGTTTTATTCCTAGTGTTTTAAGGAATCTCCATACCGTCTTCCATAGTGGCTATATCGATTTACATTCCCACCAACAGTGCAGGAGTGTTGCCTTTTCTCCACATCCTCTTCAGCATTTATTGTTTGCAGACTTTTTGATAGTGGCCATTCTGACTGATGAGAAGTGATGTTTCATTGTAGCTTTGCTTTGTATTTCTCTAATAATGAGCCATGTTGAGCATCTTTTCATGTGTTTGTTTGCTATTATTTTCTCCCATTATGAGAGATGTCTTTTCACCTTGCTTATAGTTTCCTTTGCTGTGCAAAAGCTTTTAAGTTTAATCAGGTTCCACTTGTTTACTTTTGTTTTTATTTCTGTTACTCTAGGAGGTGGGTCATAGAGGATGTTGCTTTGATTTATGTCATTGAGTGTTCTGCCTATGTTTCCTTCTAAGAGTTTTATAGTTTCTGGTCTTACATTTAGGTCTTTAATCTATTTTGAGTTTATCTTTGTGTATGGTGTTAGGAATTGTTCTAGTTTCATTATTTTATGTGTAGCTGTCCAGTTTTCCCAGCACCATTTATTGAAGAGGCTGTCTTTGCCCCATTGTATATTCTTGCCTCCTTTGTCAAAAATAAGGTACCCATAGGTGCATGGGTTTATTTCTGGGCTTTCTATCTTGTTCCATTGGTCTATAATTCTGTTTTTGTGCCAGTACCATACTGTCTTGATGACTGTAGCCTTGTAGTATAATCTGAAGTCAGAAAGGTTGATTCCTCCAGCTCCATTCTTCTTTCTCAAGACTGCTTTGGCTATTTAGGGTCTTTTGTGTTTCCATATGAAATTTTTTGTTCTAGTTCTGTGAAAATTGCCATTGGTAATTTGATAGGGATCACATTGAATCTGTAGATTGTATTTGGTAGTATAGTCATTTTCACAATATTGATTCTTCCTACCCAGGAACATGGAATATCTCTCCATCTATTTATGTCATCTTTGATTTCTTTCATTGGTGTCTTATAATTTTCTGTGTACAGTTCTTTTGTCTCCTTAGATAAGTTTATTCCTAGATATTTTATTGTTTTTGTTGCAATGGTGAATGGGATTGATTCCTTAATTTCTCTTTCTGATTCTTCATTGTTAGTATATAGGAATGCAAGTGATTTCTGTATATTGATTTTGTATCCTGCAACTTTGCTAAATTCACTGATTAGCTCTAGTAATTTTTTGATACTATCTTTAGGGTTTTCTATGTACAGTATCATGTCATCTGCAAACATTGAGAGCTTTACTTCTTCTTTTCCAATCTGGATTCCTTTTATTTCTTTTTCTTCTCTGATTTCTGTAGCTAGGACTTCCAGAACTATGTTGAATAATAGTGGTGAAAGTGGACACCCTTGTCTTGCTCCTGATGTTAGGGGGAATGCTTTCAGTTTTTCAGCATTGAGAATAATGTTTGCTGTAGGCTTATCATATATGGCCTTTACTATGTTGAGGTAGGTTCCTTCTATGCCCATTTTTTTTTGAAGAGTTTTAGTCATAAATAGGTGCTGAATTTTGTCAAAGGCTTTGTCTGCATCTGTTGAGATGATATGGTTTTTATCTTTCAATTTGTAATATGGTGTATCACATTGATTGATCTGCTTATATTGAAGAATCCTTCCATTACTGGAATAAAACTAACTTGATCATGGTGTATCAGCTTTTTGATGTGTGGCTGAATTCTGTTTGCTAAAATTTTGTTCAGGATTTTTGCATCTATGATCATCAGTGATAATGGTCTGTAGTTTCCTTTTTTCCAGTTGCCTTTGTCTGAGTTTGGTATCAGGGCAATGGTGGCCTCATAGAAAGGGTTTGGAAGTATTCCTTCCTCTGCAATTTTTTGAAAGAGTTTTAGAAGGATAAGCATTAGCTCTTCTCTCAGTGTTTGATAGAATTCTCCTATGAAGCTATCTGGTCCTGGGCTTTTGTTTTTTGGGAGGTTTTTAATCATAGCTTCAATTTCAGTGCTTGTAATTGGGTTGCTCATAATTTCTGTTTCTTCCTGGTTCGGTCTTGGAAGATTGAACTTTTCTAAGAATCTGTCCATTTCTTCCAGGTTATCCATTTTATTGCCATATAGTTGTTCATAATAGTCTCTATAATCCTTTGTATTTTTGCATTGTCTGTTGTAACCTCTCCTTTTTCATTTCTAGTTTTGTTGATTCTTCTCTCTTTTTTTCTTGATGAATCTGGCTAAAGGCTGTCGATTTTATCTTCTCAAAAAACCATCTTTTAGTTTTATTAACCTTTACTATTGTTTCTTTTATTTCTTTTTCATTTATTTCTGCTCAGATCTTTATGATTTCTTTCCTTCTACTAATTTTGGGGGTTTTTTGTTCTTGTTTTTCCAGTTGTTTTAGGTGTAAAGTTAAGTTGTCTATTCGATGTTTCTCTTGTTTCTTGAGGTAGGATTTTATTGCTATAAACTTCCCTCTTAGAACTACTTTTACTGTATCCCACAGGTTATGAGTTGTCATGTTTTCATTGTCATTTGTTTCTAGAAATTTTTTTATTTCCCTTTTGATTTCTTCAGTAACCTGTGTTTTTAGAAACGTGTTGTTTAATCTCCATGTGTTTGTGTTTCTTACAAAATGTTTTCTTGTAACTGATATCTAGACTCATAGCATTGTGGTTGGAGAAGACGCTTGATACAATTTCAGTTTCCTTAAATTTACTGAGGTTTGATTTGTGACCCCAAATGTGGTCTATCCTGGAGAATATTCCATGTGCACTTGAGAGGAAGGTGTATCCTGCATTTGGATGGAATGTCTGAAGATATCAGTGAGATCCATCTCATCTAATGTATCATTTAAGACTTGTGTTTCCTTATTAATTTTCTGTTTTGATGATCTATCCTTTGGTGTGAATGGGGTGTTAAAGTTTCCTACTGTTATTATGTTACTGTCAATTTCTCCTTTTGTGTCTGTTAGTGTTTATCTTACGTACTGAGGTGCTCCTATGTTGGGTGCATAGATATTTACAATTGTTATGTCTTCCTCTTGGACTGATCCCTTGATCATTATGTAGTGTCCTTCCTTATCTCTTGTAATTCTCTTTATTTTAAGGTCTATTTTGTCCAATATGAGGATTGCTACTCCAGCTTTCTTGTGCTTGCCATTTACGTGGAATATATTTTTCCATCCTCTCACTTTCAGTCTATATGTGTCTTTAGGTCTGAAGTTTCTTTTAGACAGCATATATATGGGTCTTGTTTTTGTATCCATTCAACCAGTCTGTGTCTTTTGGTTGGAGCATTTAATCTGTTTACATTTAAAGTAGTTATTGATATATATGTTCCCATTGCCATTTTCTTAATTGTTTGGGGTTTATCTTGTAGATCTTTTTTCTTATCTTGTATGCCTTGACTATATAAGACCCTTTAACATTTGTTGTAAAGCTGGTTTGGTGGTAATGAATTCTCTTAACTTTTGCTTGTCTGAAAAGCATGTTATTTCTCTATCAATTTTGAATGAGATCCTTGTCAGGTACAGTAATCTTGGCTGTAGATTTTTTCCATTCAGTACTTTAAATATATCCTGCCATTCCCTTCTGGCCTGCAGAGTTTCTGCTGAAAGATCAGCTGTTAAGTGTATGAGGTTTCCCTTGTATGTTATTTGTTGCTTCTCCCTTGCTGCTTTTAATATTCTTTCTTTGTGTTTAGTCTGTTAGTTTGATTAGTATGTGTCTAGGCATGTTTCTCCTTGGGTTTATCCTGTATGGGACTCTTTGTGCCTCTTGGACTTGATTGACTATTTCCTTTTCCATTTTGGGGAAATTTTCAAATATAATCTCTTCAAAAATCTTCTTCAGTTCAGTTCAGTTCAGTTCAGTCACTCAGTCATGTCCGACTCTTTGCAACCCCATAAATTGCAGCACACCAGGCCTCCCTGTCCATCACCAACTCCCAGAGTTCAGCCAAACCCACGTCCATCAAGTCAGTGATGCCGTCCAGCCATCTCATCCTCTGTTGTTTCCTTTTCCTCCTGCCCGCAATCCCTCCCAGCATCAGAGTCTTTTCCAATGAGTCAACTCTTCGCATGAGGTGGCCAAAGTACTGGAGTTTCAGCTTTAGCATCAGTCCTTCCAAAGAACACCCAGAACTGATCTCCTTTAGAATGGACTGGTTGGATCTCCTTGCAGTCCAAGGGACTCTCAAGAGTCTTCTCCAACACCACAGTTCAAAAGCATCAATTCTTCTGCGCTCAGCTTTTTTCACAATCCAACTCTCACATCCATACATGACTACTGGAAAAACCATAGCCTTAACTAGACAGACCTTTGTTGGCAAAGTAATGTCTCTGCTTTTGAATATGCTATCTAGGTTGGTCATAACTTTCCTTCCAAGGAATAAGCGTCTTTTAATTTCATGGCTGCAAAAATCTTCTTATACCCTTTCTTTTTCTCTTCTTTTTCTGGGGCCCCTATAATTTGAATGTTGGTGCATTTGATATTGTCCCAGAAGTCTCTGAGACTATCCTCAGTTCTTTTTACTTTATTCTGCTCTTCAGAAGTTATTTCCACCATTTTATCTTCCAGCTCACTGATTCGTTCTGCTTCAGTAATCTACTGATTCCTTCCCTGGTGGCTCAGATGGTAAAGCGTCTGCCTACAATGCGGGAGGCCCAGGTTCAATCTCTGGGTTGGGAAGATCCTCTGGAGGAAATGGCAACCCACTCCAGTACTCTTGCCTGGAAAATCCCATGGACAGAGGAGCGTGGTAGGCTACAGTCCATGGAGTCACAAAGAGTCGGACATGACTAAGCAACTTCATTTCTTCAGAGTATTTTTAGTCTCAGTAATTGTGTTGTCTCTGTATGTTTATTCTTTAATTCTTCTAGATCTTTGTTAATTGATTCTTGCATTTTCTCCATGCTGTTTTCAAGGTTTTTGATCATCTTTACTAGCATTATTTTTGAATTATTTTTCAGGTAGTTTGCCTTTTTCATCTTCATTTATTTGGACTTCTGTGTTTCTAGTTTGTTCCTTCATTTGTGTAGTATTTCTCTGCCTTTTCATTATTTTTTAAACTTATTATGTTTGAGGTCTCCTTTTCCCAAGCTTCAAGGTTGAATTGTTTCTTCCTTTTGGTTTCTGCCCTCCTAAGGTGGGTCCAGTGGTTTGTGTAAGCTTCCTATAGGGTGAGATTTGTGCTGAGTTATTTGTTTGTTTGTTTGTTTTCCCTCTGATGGGCAAGGCTGAGTGAGGTGGTAATCCTGTCTGCTGATGACTGGGTTTGTATTTTTGTTTTGTTTGTTGTTTAGATGAGGTGAACAACTTCATCTGGTGGTTGGGTGATGCCAGGTCTTGTATTCAAGTAGTTTCCTTTGTGTGAGTTTTCACTCTTTGATTCCCCTAGGCTTAGTTCCCTGGTAGTCTAGGGTCTTGGAGTCAGTGCTCCCACTCCAAAGGCTCAGGGCTTGATCTCTGGTCAGGAAGGAAGATTCCACAAGTGGTTTGTTATGGCATTAAGTGAAATTAAAACAAATATCCAAAAACGAAAAACCAAAGATGTATCCCAGACAAACTGCAGTTACAAAATCAGGCAAATAATAATTTAAATAGTGGAATATACACATATACATATACACCCATGACCAAAATCAAAACCGTCCAACAAAAATAAAGTACAATAGATTGATCTGGCAAAGGAAACCAAAAATTATATCTACCAGTTAAGAACAAAACTAACTAAAGCACAAACTGAAAAACTAAACTAAAGCAAGGTGCCAATTGGAGAATAAAGCAATGAAAATAAAGCTAACAAAATGTTGAGAGGAAAGGAAAGAAAGAATAGATATGCAAAGTTAAACAGAGGTAGATGAAGAAGATTTATATACAGTAAAGATTAACTGCAAGGGGCAAAGAACAGTAGGAAAAGCAAAGGAATAAATGTAAAAAAAAAATAGGTTAAAAAATTAAAATTAAAAAAAGAGAAAAGAAGCAAAAGAGAAAGGAAAGCTCCACAGAACTGCAGAAGCCCAACATAGAGGCAGAAGTTTATAACAACTATAAAAAATGTGACTGAGGAAAAAAAAATAACCCTCAAAAGCTTAATTAGATTTCATAGTGCCAATAAAATCGACAACTACAACAGAGGGGGGAGGAAATGAAAAGAGAAAAAAATGCAAAAGAATCAACAGAACAAGTCAAAACATGAGTTTTTCTTGAGTCCCTGCTGTCAGAGTCCTTTCCCTCGCTAGGAGTCACAGTCCGCCTCACCTCCCTAGGTAGGATGCCCTCCAACACTGTGCTGATCTCTGGACCTGCTATGGGGGCAGCTCAGATTCTAGTCTGATCCTTCTCCTATGTGTTCTTGCCTCCAGTGTCCACAGCTGTCAGAACTAGTGCGTTTTCCTTTGTGAGAGCTCTCAGTGACCTTTTATATATTCCATAGACACAGAATCTGCCTAGTTGATTGTGTGAATTTAATCTGCAGCTTTTACAGCTGGTGGGAAGGTTTTGGGTCTTTTTCCTTAGCCACACTGCCCCTGGGTTTCAATTGTGGTTTTATTGCCACCTCTGCATGTCGGTTGTCCACTGGGGTTTGCTCCTGAGGCTGCCCTGGAGGACTTGGGTCTGCCCCAGTGAAGGCCAGGGTCTCAGGGGTTCTGGCAGCAGCAGGTACTCAGAGGAATTGGCAGCTAGGGCAGCAGGAAATATAGTACTCTAGAAGGGTATTGCAACCAGTATTGGCCAATACGCTCTAATATTCTTGCCTGGAGAAACCCCTCCTCCCTGACAGAGAAGCCTGGCAGACCATAGTTCACAGGGTCACAAAGAGTCGGACACGACTGAAGCGATCCTGTGTGCATAGACACAAGACTTTTTCTGGCTGTGGCAGCTCTGCCCCAGCAAGAGTTGAGCATGAAGGTGGTGCAGCAACTTGGCTTATGGGGACCCTGGTGGTGCCAGGTGTGCAGGGACATGGACTGCCTCTGCCACAGGAGTTATGGCCCTATCAGAATCTTTTTTCAAGCCTCTTGTAGCTGGTGATCAGAAGGCCTCTTTGGCCAGTCTTTCTCTGTTGCTCCACTGGTTCAGGCACTTAGACGGCTCCCTTGCCTGGGGTGCTTCTCTGTTGTTCAACAGGTCAGGCACATAGAGGACCCCCCCGCCCCCGCCAGCTGGGGTCCTACTGTGTAGATTAGCACATCAGACACTTAAAGGGGCACCCTGGCTGGGGTCCTACACTGTAGTTCAGTGTGTCAGGTATTTGACAGGCCAGTCTCTCTATTATTCAGCTGCTGATGCTGGTGTGTGGGGAGAGAGAGGCTGTGGTGACGGCTCCATCCTCCATGCGTGACTCAGCTGTATCGCCTTGCTTCCATGGTTGCCTGGCTTTCCTCCACAGCCATTTCCCACCACAATCTCCTCCCTCACCTCCCCTTACTCCGTGTCTCCGCAGTCAACAGCAGCCCTCACCCTGGGATTGCTCCACAATCCCTAAGCTCCAGCTTCCAGCCGCTGCGCCTTCTAAGGGACCTGCATCTCTGTCTGGGGTATGTATGGCTGTGGCAAGGACTATCTGATTCTCATTCCATTTAGGCTGCCACAGATCAGCTGTTTCACTCTCAACCTTAAACGTTTCTCCTCTGACTCAGACAGTTGCCCTGATGTGGGGATGGGACCCCTGCCCCCTGCTTCATTTCCCCCACCTGAAGGGCAGGTAAGGGCAGGTCCATTCTTACCAACTGTGAGGTCCGGAGTTAGAGTAGGCAAGGTCCAGAAAAAGAACGAGATTGGCACTCTACAGGAACAGATCACCTTTAATGAGGTGAGAAGGGGCAGGAGTCAGATTAGCGAGCTGCTGCACTCATCTAAGAAAAGTATATATAGGCATGTATGTAGAAAGCTACTGTCTTAAGGGGGCCTGTTTTCTTCAAGGTTGCTGGGAGTAGTTATCTCTTACACAGCTAGGGCAAGGAGTTCTGGAGATCGGCCAGAGGCTGGGCCGGCTTGGAGCTGGGTGTAATCAACCTGACGTCTATTTTTTCCTTTGGGTGAGAGAGTTCTTTGTTTTGCCTAGAATGGTGGGGAGGACCCGGAGGGGAGTTTTAACTCCAGGCTACCTTGAGCCAAGCAACTTTCCTTCACTAACACTCCAGGTTTTTTCCCTAGTTTCTTCATCCTACTGAGTTTTGCATGGTTCTATATATTCTTTTCTTATTGTCAGGTACTCCTGTCCACTCTCAGCTGGTATTCTGCAGGCACTTTTGTGTCTGAAGGTGTATTCCTGATGTATCCATGGAAATGTACTCCATGCCCACCTATTCCTCTGCCATCTTGTTCTCTCTGGAGAGTGGCCTTTTGGGGTGCAGGCCTTGAGTGGGTGTTGGAGGCTCATGGAAACATGTGCTTTGCTTGCCTTCATTAAGGTCTGGATTCCTCCACCTCTTTGCTTAGTCCGCTAGGAACAGTGCCAATCAGTGAATAAGGTCTTAACTGTCAGACCTTTCATACATTGAAAAGATGGTACAGTGAAAGAGTTGATCCCAGGCTTCTCCCATTTTCCATTGTTTTGTTTGTTTGTTTTTTATCACAGACCCATTGTTCGGAGGAACTGCTTGCTGGGAGCTTGTGACGCGTGTTGGCGTGCAGGCCCTTGGAAGCCCTGCACCACAGCCTGTGGCCGAGGCTTCCAGTCTCGGAAAGTTGACTGTGTCCACCCAGGGAGCTGCAAGCCAGTGACTAAGACACGCTGTGCACCAGGGAAGAAACCCGCTTCCTGGCAGCACTGCCTGGGGCCTTCCTGTGACAGTACGTACCCCTCACAGGTATCACAGCCACCCCCAAACCTTGTCCTAACCTGACCTCAGGGAGCCAACCTTGTCAGGGTCTCATCCACAGGGCCATTCTGAACGGGTGTGGGATCTTGGGATGTTGGGGGAGTAGCTGCTTTGATGTGGGTGTGGCTCGGTGTTCTTTAGAGAAAAACCAGTTGAAGGAGTAGGGTGGCCAGTGGCCTTCTAGCAGACACTGATCACCTCTCCACAGAATCCCTCCTGCCTGGAGTCTCAGCCCCTCTGCCAGGGCTTCCCTTGATGGGGTTGGGCAGGCATGCCAGTGTCCTGAAGTTCTATGTGAAATGGAATCATGTACGTATTTTTCTAGAAAGCAGGTCCATAGCTTTGGTAAGTCTTTCCCAGGGTCCATGACGCCCCCAAAGCTAGTGAGAGGAGCAGGTGGCCTGAGGGATCTGAAGTCCCCACAGGGCAGCGAGAAGCCACCTGGCCCAGCTAAGAAGTGGGTCCAGGGCACTTTGTTTTTAGTGTTATTAATTTATCCATTATTTTTGGCTGCACTTGCTGCTTCGTCTGGCTGCACTTGGGTCTTCATTGCTGCACAGGCTTTTTCTCTGTAGCTGTGGCAAGCAGGACCTACTCTCCAGTTGCAGTGCACAGACTTCTCATTGAAATATCTTCTCTTGTTGCGGAGCATGGACTCTAGGGTGCATGGGCTCAGTAGTGGCTCCCAGTCACTAGAGCATAGGCCCATGTGGTTCACAGGCTTAGTTACCCCATGGCATGTGGGATCTTCCCAGACCAGGGATTGAACCCCATATCTCCTGCATTTTCAGGCAGATTCTTATCCACTGAGCCACCAGGGAAGCCCTCAGGGAAATTCTGACTCTAGTGCAGAGCAAAGACCCTAACCCAGGCCTAGTTACTTTGCTTCACTCTGTGATCTCGGTTTCTGCTTTTCATAAAACTAGGTCTCTAATGAGCTCCATGTTAAATGGATATGTATATATATTTTTTTCAGGAGACTGCACAGACACAACTCACTACTGTACGTTTGTAAAGCATCTTCATTTGTGTTCACTAGACCGCTACAAACGAAGGTGCTGTCAGTCGTGTCAAGAAGGATAAAACTTTGTGGGGGTCATTATGCTGCTGTGAAGGTAAAACAAAAATGTAAAAGCTCTTTTGTCCCCCATGTAGCTTGATCCAAAACATGTGTAATAATACTTCTCTAAAAGTCTCTCAATTCTACGATCAAACCAAAGTTGATGCAAAATCACCACTGTTAACATTGGATGCTGTCATGTCCCCATGGCTGGTTTTTAATTCCAACTCTTTTAAGTGATATATTCCAGGACTAACATAAAATCCCGTAAGCAGCAGGCACGCCTTTGCACTTGGGACCTCAGGAGACCCCCACGGTCACCAGTGCACTGTCACTAGCTGCCTCTTCCTTGTTTGTAGACGAGCACAGAGTGGGACATCCTGAAGACCTGGCAAACACAGCAGCTGATGGCTTCTCTCAGTTCTAGGGTTGCGGCAGGTTGATAAGGCATCTACATTTTAGAAGCTCTGGCCACTAGTCGTTAAGATGTTGGCTCTGATGGCATTTCTATGGATTGTAACGTGTCATCTGTGAGAGAGAGTCACTCTGGACAGGCTTGTAACCCTGACTGACCCAGAGGTCCTGGGGGGAATGGCGCCTTGTCCTCACTCTTAAGAGAACCTGTGGAAGGAAACACAGAGTAAACGTGGCTGCTGTTTCACAACTGTGGAAGGAAATGTGTGAGCGAATGAGGGATCTTAGAATTCAAAGGAGAGGGAAAGTCCACCTTGTCTACTGATTTTGAAGTATATTCAAAGCGTCCTTTTAAGAGCTGTGAATGAGACTTTTCTAAGCACTATTCTCTTGCACACAAACAGAAAATCAAAGTCTTATAAGACCTAATTTATGCAGAAAGTAATATTCCTAAGGATTTTTATTTTGGAAAAACTGTAAGAAAGTAATGTAACTACGAAACATGATAGCTGACCAGAGTCATTTATAGTAAATAATTGTTTTAGTTTGAACTGATTTTTCAGTGAATCCAAAGTGAATAAGGGTTGAGCTGTAATGTACAGTTAGGATGAGGGGTTAGAGTTGGGGTTTGGTGAGTAAGTTTAGGGTTGGTTTTAGTTTCAGGGTTGGGTTAGTTGAGAATGGAAGTTAAGTTGGGGTTGAGGCTGGAGTTGACTTTATGGATTAGGATTAGGTCAGAGTTGGTTTGGGTGTGGGTTGGGGTCAGTGATGGTGTCGGGGTGAAGATGAAGTTTGGAGTGAATGTTATACGTTCTAAAGCTGGGCTCTTTCCTTCCATCTTACCAGTTATGGCATTAGTTGGCACCCAGCCCTAAATAGGTAGTCATACATCTTCCTTCGGGGTCACAGCTGCCTGCAGCCTGTGGCAGCAGAGTCTGCTGAGGCAGGTGTGCTGGCCCTAGTCCCTGCTCACACGTAAGTGAACAGTGGGCTCTGGCTTTGGGTGTGTCTAGACAAGCTTGCTGAGTCCCTGCCATGTCCTGAGCACCACAGCTCTTGTTGTCACTGCAGCCTACTGACACCAGGATGAGCGTTACTGTCCTAGAGGGTGTGGCAGTGGGGAGTGGGTATAGGGATGTGACGAGGACACGCCAGCCCCTGAGTTGTTCATCACCAGTCACACTTGATTGCTGGAGGTTTTTAAGTTAAAAGAGACAGCATTTGTATAATACTCTTTGTATATATTTTTATATGACTTATAGGTGCAATATTTTATTTTGTACAGTATGTAATAAAGATATGGGACATATATTTTTCTTAGTAACAAAATTTCCTATTAAATTTCTTCATCTTTGTAGTTAAAGTGGCTATTTTTCACGTGCTGGTGTACCATTTGTCTTTGATCTCATTCAAACGACATTGCTGTGTACTGTATTTTACTACTGTTTCTATCACATAAGAGTTCTCTGTCATGATTCTGACTAGTAATTCAAAAATAAATGTACTTTGATTATTCAGTGGCATCTTCATAAATGTAGGCGACTCACTTGCATTCTGGTTTTGGTTGGCCTGGGGTAATGTCACCTTGGTGGCATTTCTGTGGGTCCAGGTGGGCTGGACCCTGGTGGGCTCGGTGCTCTGGGCTGAACTTGGGAGTGTGGGTTCCAGGACTCAGAGCAGAACACACAGAGATCCACTCTCACTCCCTTGTCCCGGACGCTTACTTCCTGTGAATCACAGCTGAGAGGATGTCGGGGGGGGAGGAAGCTCCAAGTGTGCGAGCTGGAGCAGGAATGGAGGTGGGCGGTAGGGGGGCAAGCAGCAGCACAGAAGAACTAACACCCGTTTGGTTTTGGTGAGTAACCTCTCCCAATACCATCCAGCTCTTACACAATTGATGGGTTTGAACTGCTTGGGTCCCCTTACACACAGATTTCTATGACTGGTAAATGCTACACTATCCGAGCCAGATAAAAAACACATGGATGCGGAACAGTGGACACAGAGGAACTGAGTGTACCGGAGGGTCAACTGCAGGTTATACATGGATTTTCCGTGGCACGGAAGGCTGGTGCCTCAACCCCACACCACCCAACCCCAGCCCATTGTTTAAGGCTCAACTGTATAGTGCTTCAAGATTAGCAGTGAGTCTTTCTACAGGAAATTCATGTTGTGGGAATTGAAATTCCCCCTGGAGTTTCCAAGGTCACATGAGATAAGCAATGGAGTACAGCAGGTATTTCAACAGTGTACCGATACTTCCTTTTCTTTTTTTTTCTTCATTCCTTCCCTCCTTCCATCCCTTCTTGCCTCCTACTTTCCATCCTTCCATATATATATACAAGTAGATATATGTATTGTGCACACATATCTCCTGTATCTATGAATTCACACTGAATTAAGTCTTGCATACCAGTCCAGCACCATAAGGGTCATGATTATAGTAAAGGTATAGTATGATTATGCCTTTTTCTCTTTTTTTGCCAATTTCTTTCTCTGACAGGGAGGGAGCCTGGTTCTCAATTATCAGCAATGTATTTTCTTGGTGACTCTAGTATACACATCAAGTAGTCTCAGAACTGATGATGCATACACCCTGCGAAAGGAAAAAATATGACCAGTGTGGGTATAGCATTCTTCCTGCTGTTTCCTTAGTGCATGCAGTCAGAACCCTCTCCCAGGGTGACTCAGGTCACCCCCTTTCGTCTTGGCCCCTCAGTGTGGTTATGGCGTTCATCTGCTGTACAGTTACACTCCTTCATCACAGTCTACATGCCTGCTTGGGTTCTCCCCACCTCCTGGGTGGTGGTTATCATTTGACATGCAGTCAAGTTGGCTCTGTGGTTTACAGTTCTCGTGTGTGTGTGTGTGTGTGTGTGTGTGTGTGTGTGTGTGTGTACATGTGCACTCTTTCATGTCTGACTCTTTACAGACCCAGTGGATAGTAGCCCACCAAGCTCCTCTGTCCATGGAATTCTCCAGACAAGAATACTGGAGGGGGTAGCCATTTCCTTCTTCAGGATCTTCCCAACCCAGGGATTGAAACTTCATCTCATAAATCTCCTGCCTTCACAGGTGGATTCTTTAGCACTGGCACCACCTGGTAAGCCCCTACAGTTCTTATAGTTTTAACAAATACAGACAGTGGCTTGTCAACCACCACCACATTTTCTCACTTAACAGCTCCATTACCCCACAGATTCCTTTATCTTCCTCTTTGGTAATCAGTAATTTCTCCATCCCAACCAAACCCCTGGCAATTACTGATACATTTTCTGTCCCTACAATTTTCCAGAATTTCATGCAAGTGTGATCATACATTATGTGGCCTTTGAGGCCCAGCTTCTTTCACTGACCAAAACACCTTTAAGATTCATGCATAATATTGGGCAAATCAACAGTCTGTTCCTTGAATTGAGTCCGTTTGAGTATACTAGAGATGTGTGTCATTTTTCCTTATGACAGATGGGGGAAATGACACACATCTCTAGTATGACACACATCTCTTGTATGCTCAAACAGACGCAGCTTGAGACTCAATTGTACAAATGTTATACAATTACATGAGTAAAGTTTACAAATGTGTAAACTTTTGTATAAAATAAGTTTTCATTCTTCTTTGATAAATACCTGGGAGTGGATTTGCTGGCTTATATGATATGTGCATGTTTAGAAGAAATTGTCAAACTGTTTTCCACCAATGACATACAGATGTTCCAGCTGCTCACATCTTCATCAGTACTGGAAACTGTCATGTGTCTGTATTGTATATGCGTTGGCTTCCCCAGATGGCACCAGTGGTAAAGAACCTGCCTGCCAATGTAGGAGGCCTAAGAGATGCGGGTTCCATCCCTGGGGTGGGAAGATCCCCTGGAGGAGGGCATGGCAACCCACTCCAGTATTCTCGCCTGGAAAATCCCATGGGCAGAGGAGCCTGGCAGGCCATAGTCCATGGGGTCACAAAGACTTGGACATGACTGAGTGACTAAGAATGCATGCGGTTCAATGGTTACAACTTTGCAGTGCGAGTTTGATCCCTGGTCAGGGAATTAAGATCCCACATGCCATGAGGCCAAAACACCAAAACATAAAACAAATATTGTAACAAATCAAACCCCACCCATCAGGCCCCTCCCCACAGGAGAGAGGAGAGAGCCCAACTCCTGCAGAACATTCAGGAAACTTATCTGCACAGGGACCTGACCACACCAAACACTGTCTAGTTAAGGGCACCATCCTAAGCTTCCAGGTCATGATTACAAGGACCAAAAGTTCTTCTTGGGCCTTCTGTAAATGTTCAGTATTGTCAGTACAAGAGGATAATACCCTCTTTTTGCATTTCTGCCCTGCAGGGCAGCAATTCTTGCTCTTCAGAATGATTGTGCTAATTCTTCAGTCATTAACTCCAACTGCTACAAGGTGCACACTTCTCTAACTGGAGAGGATGCAAAACAGAGGGCGATACATCTTTCTGGAGAAATAAAGTTTATTAAAACTATGAAGAACCAGAGTGGGCAAAAACTATCCCCTCCACCACCAACATGAAAGGGGGGAGTGTGGGGGAAGGGGGACATGCCCCGGGGGACAGCCCAGTCTGCGAAGTTGCACCCAGTGGCGGAGGAGGGGCAGCTGGGTCAGGGTGGCGCCTCTTCTGGTCCCCAGGCCGCTCCAGACCATCCTTTGAGCTGGCCAGGAAGGTGCTGGATTTGAATCCCATAGTCCACTTGACTGGGTCCCAGGGAGCTCGGCAGGGCTGCTTTTGTCTTGGTCAGTCATCATGGGTTGTTTCTAGGCCTACTTTACTTGTGCGGGTTTTGCTGGGCAGCCCACAACAATGTTGTCTTATAAACCTCCATATTCCCCCAGCCACACCCCTCTTTTTCTTGCTGAGGCCAGAGGGAGGGGCTGGGGAGTGGGACTGCCCGGCTTGGTAGGAGCGTCCGGTGGTGTTGGCCACACTCAGGGTAGTGGGTTCCTTCTGGGGCTTTGCTGCTGGTGTCACAGGTGTTGCTTGTATCATGGGTGTCACTGGTGTTGGGGGCGCTGCAGGTGCCACGACGTCCGTGGGTGCCTTGGGTGCCATGGGTGTCAGGGGTGCCGTGACTGTCGCTGGTGCCTCGGATGCCATAGATGTTTCTGTTGGAGAGTGAGGCCCCAGAGTCACACGAGGAAGATGGGATGGGTGGGGGAGTGGTAGGATTGGTGATCTTGTCTTTTGAATTGTCGGTTGTATCCAGCATCCCAATGGTCTCCTCTGGAAATAGCCAGGCTGGTATGAAGGTGGACACTTCAGGGCTTGGAGGCTGGAATTTTGGTGCTGGAGTTCTCCATGGCAAGGGAGGGGTTCACAAGGATGGTATGGGACCCCACCCTGCGTCTATTCAAGCTCAGGCTTTCTGAGCTCTGGCTCTTGGCCCACCTTGAGCCCAGAGACATCCACACTAACACCAACAAGTCCTCTTCACAGAGTGGCTGGAGTGGCTCCTCCTGGTCTATCTTGACCCATGGATGCTGCCAAAGATGGGGTCAAGTAGCTCTCTTTGTCGGATTGAGGGTCAGCATGCTTGCTATTAATGTTCTTATTTCATATGATAGGTAGTCGGGCACATAATAAAGCCCTGTGAACACACTCTGCCTCAGCTCCCGGAAATTTCGTCCTTGGAAAGATGGGACCCGGTCACCATGACATACAGGATGACACCAAGGCTCCACACATCTATCTACAGCTACAGATTCAGTATCAGACTTGAGAATAAAGATCCTTGGTACTTAGAATAAAAAAGAAAAACAGAAATGCATGAATCACAGGGAACTCGTATTGCTGATCTCAGTTCCTTGTAGCTTAAAATGAATGAATTGCAGAAGGACACACAGAAGTTGCTGTCTGACCTCATGTTTTATTATGTCTACTCTAAATGGCAGCCCACTCCAATGTTCTTGCCTGGAGAATCCCAGGGACGGAGGAGCCTGTGGGCTGCCATCTATGGGGTCACACAGAGTCGGACACGACTGAAGTGACTTAGCAGCAGCAGCATAGGAACAGTAAAGGCTGCATCGTTTCAATCTTTTAAATCTTTAGCCAGTGTCTTTCATTTTCAGGTTATGTCATGTAGAATGTAACTCTGCAAATAGAGATTCTAGAGATGTGGATGCAGGGAGAGCATAGAAGGAGAAAATTGTGTTGAGTTGCCATTCAACAAGCCAGCTCATGTTATTTATGAGATGATTATCTAGGGGTATTTACGTGATACCATTTTCTCTTCTTTTAGATATAATGCTACCATCCTTACAAGCACCTTCGTTCATTCATTCAACATTCATCTTAGTCTGTTTGCACTACCATAACAACGTAGCACAGACCAGCATGGAGGGGGTGGCTTATAAACAACAGGCATTTCATTTATTTCTTGCAGTTCTGAAGGCAGGGAAATCCAAGATCAAGGTAGGGCCAGATCTGATGTCTGATGAGGGCCAGCTTCCTGGTTCACAGACAGTCATCTTTTCTCTGTGTCCTCTTATGGCCAAAGCAATAAAGGGGCTCCCTGGGGCTTCTTTCATTAGGGCACTAATCTCACTCATGAGGGCTCCGCCTATGAGACCTGATTACTCTCCAAAGCCCCCACCTCCTGGGTGTTAGGATGTGACACAAATTTTAGAGAGACACAAATATTCAGACACAAACACAGCCATGTTCAACAAGTACTTGCCCAGTGCTTGCTTGCTTTTGCCAGAGCTGGGAATACATAGACGACCTAGCCCTTGAGAGGCTCATAGTCTAGAGAAGGAGATGCTCGTGTGAACAGATATTTTGAAGCAGACTGACAAACGCAGTAATAGTTGTTTGTTGTTCAGCCGCTAAGTCATGTCTGACACTTTGCGACCCTGTGGACTGCAACATGCCACACTTGGCTGTCCTTCACTGTCTCCTGGAGTTTGCTCAAAGTCACATCCATTGAGTCGGTGATGCTATCTAACCATCTCATCCCTCATCCTCTGCCACCTCCTTTGCCGTTTGCCTTCAGTCTTTCCCAGCATCAGGCTCTTTCCCAGTGAGTCAGCTCCAACGGACACAGTAGCTCTGAGGAGGGGTCCCTAATGCTCTCTGGAGAAGCCAACCAGGTTTCCACATAAGTCAGAATGTTGCTCTGGGAGGAGGAAGAAGAATGTTCCAGGCAGAGAAATCAGGATGTGCAAAGGCAGAGAGAAGTTCCATGTGGAATGGAACATGAAAATCAAGTGAATGCCTTCAAATCAGTTAATTAAAAGATTGGATACTCATGAGGCTGAAATCGCTGGTAAAGGTGACATCTTTGGAATATGTAAAACTTTGATTTATTGAAACTACCTACATTGTTCTACCACCTCCTGCACACACACATGCACCACACACACATGTGTGTACATTGTGGAATATGCCAACCCTTCAGTTCAGTTCAGTTCAGTCACTCAGTCGTGTCCAACTCTTTGTGACCCCATGAATCGCAGCACGCCAGGCCTCCCTGTCCATCACCAACTCCCGGAGTTCACTCAAACTCACGTCCATCGAGTCAGTGATGCCATCCAGCCATCTCATCCTCTCTCGTCCCCTTCTCCTCCTGCCCCCAACCCCTCCCAGCATCAGGGTCTTTTCCAATGAGTCAACTCTTTGCATGAGGTGGCCAAAGTACTGGAGTTTCGGCTTCAGCATCAGTCCTTCCAGTGAACACCCAGGACTGATCTTCTTTAAGATGGACTGGTTGGATATCCTTGCGGTCCAAGGGACTCTCAAGAGTCTTCTCTAACACCACAGTTTAAAAGCGTCAATTCTTCGGCACTCAGTTTTCTTCACAGTCCAACTCTCACATCCATACACGACCACTGGAAAAACCATAGCATTGACAAGATGGACCTTTGTTGGCAAAGTAATGTCTCTGCTTTTCAATATGCTATCTAGGTTGGTCATAACTTTTCTTCCAAGGAGTAAGTGTCTTTTAATTTCATGGCTGCAGTCACCACCTGCAGTGATTTTGGAGCTCAAAAAATGAAGTCTGACACTGTTTCCACTGTTTCCCCATCTATTTCCCATGAAGTGATGGGACCAGATGCCATGATCTTTGTTTTCTGAATGTTGAGCTTTAAGCCAACTTTTTCACTCTCCTCTTTCACTTTCATCAAGAGGCATTTTAGTTCCTCTTCACTTTCTGCCATAAGGGTGGTGTCATCTGCATATCTGAAGTTATTGCTATTTCTCCCAGCAATCTTATTCCAGCTTGTGCTTCTTCCAGCCCAGCGTTTCTCATGATGTACTCTGCATAAAAGTTAAATAAGCAGGGTGACAATATGCAGCCTTGATGTACTCCTTTTCCTATTTGGAACCACTGGCTAGCATTTCAAAGAAATTCATTTGTCACCTTAACAAATACTGGCTGAGCACCTAAGTATGTAATGGGTCTAGTCTCAAGGATTTGGCATTCCCGTCGGAGAGATGGATAATAAACCAGTAAACAAATAGTGTACAGGATATTTCTCTGTGGAAAGTGCTATGAAGAAAAGGAAATAGGGTGGTGAGCCCCGTGGTGATTGCGCATCACCACTTTAGCCTTCTGAGGAGGTGATACGTGAGTCCAGACCTAAAGGATAGGGTGGAGCCATCCATCCCAAGAGGTGAGGAAAGAGCATTTCTGGCAGAGGGAACAGTAAGTGCGAGGACTCTAAAGTGAGCACAGGTTGTGCACGGTCAAGGAACAGAAAGAAGATTTGTGTGGTGAGGGTTCGGTGGGGTAGAAGGAGAAGGTGTGTGAGATGAAGCTGGAGATCTTCTGAGGACCAAATCATTCAAGGCTTTGAAGGTCAAAGTAAAGACTGGAGTTTTATTCCCAAAACATGAGAAGCCACTGAGGAGTTCTATATGGGAGGAAATAATGATCTACAAATTTGTGTCAAAAATCATTCATCATAAAATGAAAAAAAAAATTGGACCTCATCAAAAATGTGCTAATCAAAGACACTATTAAGAATAGGAACACATAAGCCTCAGACTGGGAGAAAGATTGGCAGTCCTGTGTCTGATAAAGAACTTATATCCAGAATATATGAGGAACTATTACAGTTTAACAATGAACTGTCCCCTCCTTGAGAAAGACAATGGCAAAAGACTTGAAGTTCACAAAAAAAAGACTGACAGATGGAATCAGGAAAATGAAAATTGAAAGCACAACAAGATGCAGTATCACGCCTACCAGAAGAGTGAAAACCTACTGATGCCGTAAACTTTCTGGCATCAAAAGAAATCCCCAATGCACTGCAGATAGATGGATAAAGTGGGACAGCCACATTGGAAAACTATGTGGCAGTTTCTAATAAAGTTATGCACATACCTACCCTTGACCCAACAATTCCATTCACAGGTATTTACTGAAGAAAAATGAAAACATGTTCACAAAAAAAAAAAAAAAAATACCAGCATGTTCTTTGCAGTCTTTACTCCATAATGACCAATAGGAGAATGGATAAACAAAGCATGGTATAGTCATACAATGGAGTAGTATTCAGCAATAAAAAAGAATGAGTTACTGATACAAATAACAATATGGGTGAATCTCAAAAACATTATGTTAGAGATCAGGGGGTCGGTCCTAAGATGACAGAGGAATAGGACGTGGAAACCACTTTCTCCCCAACAAATTCATTGTAAGAACATTTGAACGCTGAGCAAATTCCACAAAACAACTTCTGAATGCTGGCAGAGAACATCAGTCACCCAGAGAGGCAGCCCATTGTCTTCGAAAGGAGGTAGAACAAAATATAAAAGATAAAAAGAGAGACAAAAGAGGAGATCTGCCTGGAAAGAGTCTTAAAAAAGAAGTTTCCAAACACCAGGAAACACTTCACCGGCGGGTCTGTGGCGAGCCTTGGAATCTCAGAGGGCAGCATAACCGGGAGGAAAATTAATTAAAACCCACAGATTACGTGCCTAATGGCAACTCCCAGCAGCCCAGATGCTCGCATCTGCCACTAGCAGGGCTGGACAGGGAGGTGCATGCTGCTTTGCTTAGGGTAAGGTCTGGGCCTGAATGCTCCAAGGGCAATCTGAGGAAACTAACTTGAGACAGCAACCCACACTGTAGGACAGCTATCCCCCTAAAAGCCCTAACCTAAGACACTGCCAGGCCCTCTTACAGAACAAAGGACTGAGCAGACCTAGCTGGCCGCGGACCGGCCCATCCCCTGCTGGAGACAGGCAGGTGAGGGCAGCCAGAGCCAGAAGGGGGCAATTGCAGCCCCAGATGGGCATTCTCTACCAAACTGCAAGTGGGTTTCGTTGCTAACCAAGACTTCTAGGGATTCTGGATGGTCGACATCTGCCGGGAGGGTCGCAGCCAGAGATCAGCTCCCCAGAAAAGAGACACAGCACACCTGAGAAGGCGCGCCTGTTCTACACCCAGAAAACTGAGCGGCAGGTACGGGGGAGGTGATAAGTTGCAGCCACCACCTGGGGGCAACCGCGCTCACTAAGCACCTGGTCACCTGAGCTGCTCGGACCTGGGAAGGGCACAAAACGCAGGGCCAACCAAGTCTGTGCCTCTGTGGAGTACCTGAGAACCTGAACCTGAGTGGCTTAGACCTGGGAAGTGCGTGCAACCCAGGGCCCGCCTCAGACAGTTCCCAGCAGAGCAACCTAGAGCCTGAGCAGTGTAGACTGGGAAAGCACACATACTGTGAGCAGGGGCAAACCCAGTGTGGCCAAGTCACTGCGAGCACTCCCCACACAGGCCAGTGATATTTGTTTGCAGCGTCCCTCCCTCCCCACAGCACAACTGAACAAGTGAGCCTAAAAAAGTGTCCACCACTGCCCCCCTTGTGTCAGGGTGGAAATTAAACACTGAAGAAACCAAAGGCAGAGGAACCAAAGATCAAATTGCCAACATCAGCTGGATCATGGAAAAAGCAAGAGAGTTCCAGAAAAACATCTATTTCTGCTTTATTGACTATGCCAAAGCCTTTGACTGTGTGGATCACAAGAAACTGTGGAAAATTCTGAGAGAGATGAGAATACCAGACCACCTGACCTGCCTCTTGAGAAATCTGTATGCAGGTCAGGAAGCAACAGTTAGAACTGGACATGGAACAACAGACTGGTTCCAACTAAGAAAAGGAGTACGTCAAGGCTGTCTATTGTTACCCTGCTTACTTAACTTATATGCAGAGTACATCATGAGAAACAATGGACTGTAAGAAACACAAACTGGAATCAAGATTGCCGGTAGAAATATCAATAACTTTAGATATGCAGATGACACCACCCTTATGGCAGAAAGTGAAGAGGAACTAAAAAGCCTCTTGATGAAAGTGAAAGAGGAGAGTGAAAAAGTTGGCTTAAAGCTCAACATTCAGAAAACAAAGATCATGGCATCTGGTCCCATCACTTCATGGGAAATAGATGGGAAACAGTGGAAACAGTGTCAGACTTTATTTTGGGGGGCTCCAAAATCACTGCAGATGCTGACTGCAGCCATGAAATTAAAAGACACTTACTCCTTGGAAGAAAAGTTATGACCAACCTAGATAGCATATTGAAAAGCAGAGACATTACTGTGCTGACTAAGGTCCATCTAGTCAAGGCTATGGTTTTTCCAGTAGTCATGTATGGATGTGAGAGTTGAACTGTGAAGAAAGCTGAGCACTGAAGAACTGATGCTTTTGAACTGTGGTGTTGAAGAAGACCATTGAGAGTCCCTTGGACTGCAAGGAGATCCAACCAGTCCATTCTGAAGGAGATCAACCCTGGGATTTCTTTGGAAGGAATGATGCTAAAGCTGAAACTCCAGTACTTTGGCCACCTCATGCGAAGAGTTGACTCATTGGAAAAGACTCTGATGCTGGAAGGGGAGCAGGAGGAGAAGGGGACGAGAGAGGATGAGATGGCTGGATGGCATCACTGACTCGATGGACGTGAGTTTGAGTGAACTCTGGGATTTGGTGATGGACAGGGAGGCCTGGCATGCTGTGATTCATGGGGTCACAAAGAGTCGGACATGACTGAGTGACTGAACTGACCTGAGATCAGCAAACAGAAGCTAAAACAGAGGGAACCTCCTTGGAAGTGACTGGTGCAATAGATTAAAACCCTCTAGTTAGTACCGACTACATAGGAAGGGGCCTATATATCTTGAGAAATATAAGCCGGATCAAGAAACTATCCGAAAAAGAACTGACCCCACACTGCCCACAACAACAGCAGAGAAAGTCCTAGATATATTTTACTATCATTCTTTATTTTTTTAATTTTTTAAAATTTTAAGTCCTCTATTGCTCCTTTAATTTTCATTTTTATAACCTACTATTACTTTGGAAAAAAAGAGAGAGAGAGAGAGAGACCCTATTTCTTGAAGGAAACTTCATATATATATATAGATAGATAGATAGATTATAATTTTTGTGACTTTGTTTTTTTTTCTTTAATATTGTATGTTTGAAAATCCAACCTCTACTCTAGATTTTAAATCTTTGCTTTTTTGATATTTGTTATCAATTTTGTACCTTTAAGAACCCAATCTTCAGTACCCATTTTTACTTGGGAGCGAGATTACTGGCTTGACTGCTCTCTCCCGCTTTGGACTCTCCTTTTTCTCCACCAGATCGCCTCTATCTCCTCCCTCCCCCTTCTCTTCTCTACCCAACTCTGTGAATCTCTTTGTGTGTTCTGGACTGTGGAGAACACTTAGGGAACTGATTACTGGCTGGATCTGTCTCTCTCCTTTTGATTCCCCCCCTTATCCTCCTGGTCACCTCCGTCTCCTTCCTCCCTCTTCTCTTCTCTGTATAACTCCGTGAACATCTCTGAGCAGTCCAGACTGTGGAGTGCACATAAGGAAGTGATTACTGGCTTAGCTTTCTCTCCCCTCTTTTGATTCCACCTCATCTCATTCAGGTAACCTCTATCTCCCTCCTCCCTCTTCTCTTCTCCATGTAACTCTGTGACCCTCTCTGGGTATCCCTCACTGTGGAGAAACGTTTCATCTTTAACCTAGATGTTTTATCAAAGATGCTATATAGATGGAGAAGTCTTGAGGCCACTGTAAAAATAAGACTGAAAACCAGAAGCCAGAGGCTTAAGTACAAATCCTGAGAACACCAGAGAACTCCTGACTCCAGGGAACATTAATCAACATGAGCTCATCAAATGCCTCCATACCTACACTGAAACCAAGCACCACCCAAGGGCCAATAAGTTCCAGAGCAAGACATACCAGGCAAATTATTCAGCAATACAGGAACACAGCCCTGAGCTTCAATATACAGGCTGCCCAAAGTCACTCCAAACCCATTGACATCTCATAACTCATTACTGGACACTTCATTGCACTCCAGAGAGAAGAAATCCAGTCCCACCCACCATAACACCGACACAAGTTTCCCTAACCAGGAAACCTTGACAAGCCACCCGTCCAACCCCACCCACAGTGAAGAAACTACACAATAAAGAGAACTCCACAAACTGCCGGAATACAGAAAGGCCACCGCAAACACAGCAATATAAACAAGGTGAAGAGACAGAGAAACACCCAGCAGGTAAAGGAACAGAATAAATGCCCACCAAACCAAACAAAAGAGGAAGAGATAGGGGATCTACCTGATAAAGAATTCTGAATAATGATAGTGAAAATGATCCAAAATCTTGAAAACAAAATGGAATCACAGATAAACAGCCTGGAGACAAGGATTGAGAAGATGCAAGAAAGGTTTAACAAGGACCTAGAAGAAATAAAAAAGAGTCAATATATAATGAATAATGCAATAAATGAGATAAAAGACACTCTGGAGGGAACAAATAGTAGAATAACAGAGGCAAAAGATAGAATTAGTAAGGTAGAAGATAGAATGGTAGAAATAAATGAATGGGAGAGGAAAAAAGAAACAGGAATTAAAAGAAATGAGAACAATCTCAGAGACCTCTGGGACAATGTTAAATGCCCCAACATTCGAAACATAGGAGTCCCAGAAGAAGAAGACAAAAAGAAAGACCATGAGAAAATACTCGAGGAAATAATAATTGAAAAATTCCTTAAAATGGGGAAGGAAATAATCACCCAAGTCCAAGAAACCCAGAGAGTCCCAAACAGGATAAACCCAAGGCAAAACAACCCCAAGACACATATTAATCAAATTACCAAATATCAAACACAAAGAACAAATATTACAAGCAGCAAGGGAAAAACAACAAATAACACACAAGGGGATTCTCATAAGGATAACAGCTGATCTTTCAATAGAAACTGTTCAGGCCAGGAGGGAATGGCAGGACATACTTAAAGTGATGAAAGAAAATAACCTACAGCCCAGATTACTGTACCCAGCAAGAATCTCATTCAAATATGAAGGAGAAATCAAAAGCTTTACACACAAGCAAAAGCTGAGAGAATTCAGCACCACCAAACCAGCTCTCCAACAAATGCTAAAGGATCTTCTCTAGACAGGAAACACAGAAAGGATGTATAAACTCTAACCCAAAACAACAAAATAAATGGAAACGGGATCATACTTATCAATAATTACCTTAAATGTAAATGGGTTGAACCAAAAGACAAAGACTGGCTGAATGGATACAAAAACAAGAACCCTATGTATGTTGTCTACAAGAGACTCACCTCGAAACAAGGGACACATACAGACTGAAAGTGAAGGGCTGGAAAAAGGTATTCCATGCAAATAGAGACCAAAAGAAAGCAGGAGTAGCAATACTCATATCAGATAAAATAGATTTTAAAATAAAGACTGTGAAAAGAGACAAAGAAGGACATTACATAGTGATCAAAGGATCAATCCAAGAAGAAGATATAACAGTTACAAATATATATGCACCCAACGTAGGAGCACCGCAATATGTAAGACAAATGTTAACAAGTATGAAAGGGGAAATTAACAATAACACAATAATAGTGGGAGACTTTAATACCTCACTCACACCTACAGATAGAGCAACTAAACAAAATTAACAAGGAAACACAAACTTTAAATGATACAATAGACCAGTTAGACCTAATTGATATCTATAGGACATTTCACCCTAAAACAATGAATTTCACCTTTTTCTCAAGTGCATATGGAACCTTCTCCAGGATATATCACATCCTGGGCCATAAATCTAACCTTAGTAAATTCAAAAAAGTTGAAATCATTCCAAGCATCTTTTCTGACCACAATGAATTAAGATTAGATGTCAATTACAGGAGCAAAACTATTAAAAATTCCAACATATGGAGGCTGAACAACACACTGCTGAATAACCAACAAATCACAGAAGAAATCAAAAAAGAAATCAAAATATGCATAGAAACGAATGAAAGTGAAAACACAACAACCCAAAACCTATGAGACACTGTAAAACAGTACTAAGGGGAAGATTCATAACAATACAGGCTTACCTCAAGAAACAAGAAAAAAGTCAAATAAAAAACCTAACTCTACACCTAAAGCAACTAGAAAAGGAAGAAATGAAGAACCCCAGGGTTAGTAGAAGGAAAGAAATCTTAAAAATTAGGGCAGAAAGAAATGCAAAAGAAACAAAAGAGATCACAGCAAAAATCAACAAAGCCAAAAGCTGGTTCTTTGAGAAGATAAAATTGACAAACCATTAGCCAGACTCATCAAAAAACAAAGGGAGAAGGGTCAAATCAACAAAATTGGATATGAAAATGCAGAGATCACAGCAGACAACACAGAAATACAAAGGATCATAAGAGACTACTGTCAGCAACTATATGCCGATAAAATGGACAACTTGGAAGAAATGGACAAATTCATAGAAAAGTACAACTTTCCAAAACTGAACCAGGAAGAAATAGAAAATCTTAACAGACCCATCACAAGCACGGATATTGAAACTGTAATCAGAAATCTTTCAGCAAACAAAAGCCCAGGACCAGAGGGCTTCACAGCTGAATTCTACCAAAAATTTAGAGAACAGCTAACACTTATCCTATCAAATTCTTTCAAATTGCAGAGGAAGATAAACTTCCAAACTCATTCTATGAGGTCACCAACACCCTAATACCAAAACGAGAAAAAGATGCCACAAAAAAAGAAAACTACAGGCCAATATCACTGATGAACATAGGTGCAAAAATCCTTAACAAATTTCTAGCAAACAGAATCCAACAACATACTAAAAAGATCATACATCATGACCAAGTGGGCTTTATCCCAGGGATGCAAGGATTCATCAATATCTGCAAATAAATCAACATAATAACCACATTAACAAATTGAAAGGTAAAAGACACATGATTATCTCAATAGATGCAAAGAAAGCCTTTGACAAAATTCAACATCCATTTATGATTAAAAAAAAAAAAACCCTCCAGAAAGCAGGAGTAGAAAGAACATACATACCTCAACATAATAAAAGCTATATATGACAAACCCACAGCAAACATTATCCTCAATGGTGACAAACTGAAAGCATTTCCCCTAAAGTCAGGAACAAGACAAGTGTGCCCACTCTCACCACTACTATTCAACATAGTCTTGGAAGTTTTGGCCACAGCAATCAGAGCAGAAAAAGAAATAAAAGGAATCAAAATTGGAAAAGAAGAAGTAAAACTCTCACTGTTTGCAGATGACATGATCCTCTACATAGAAAACCCTAAAGACTCCACCAGAAAATTACTAAAGCTAATCAATGAATATAGTAAAGTTGCAGGATATAAAATTAATGCACAGAAATCCCTTGCATTCCTATACACTAACAATGAGAAAACAGAAAGAGAAATTAAGGAAACAATTCCATTCACCACTGCAACGAAAAGAATAAAATACTTAGGAATATATCTACCCAAAGAAACTGAAGACCTATATATAGAAAACTATAAAACACTGGTGAAAGAAATCAAAGAGGACACAGATAGATGGAGAAATATACCATGTTCATGGATTGGAAGAATCAATATAGTGAAAATGAGTATACTACCCAAAGCAATCTATAGATTCAATGCAATCCCTATCAAGCTACCAATGGTACTTTTCACAGAGCTAGAACAAATAATTTCACAATTTGTATGGAAATACAAAAAAACCTTGAATAGCCAAAGCAATCTTGAGAAAGAAGAATGGAACTGGAGGAATCAACCTGCCTGACTTCAGGCTCTACTACAAAGCCACAGTCATGAAGACAGTATAGTGATGGCACAAAGACAGAAATATAGATCAATGGAACAAAACAGAAAGTCCAGAGATAAATCCACACACCTATGGACACCTTATCTTCGACAAAGGAGGCAAGGATATACAATGGATTAAAGACAATCTCTTTAACAAGTGGTGCTGGGAAAAATGGTCAACTACTTGTAAAAGAATGAAACTAGAACACTTTCTAACACCATACACAAAAATAAACTCAAAATGGATTAAAGATCTAAACATAATACCAGAAACTATAAAACTCCTAGAGGAGAATATAGGCAAAACACTCTCCGACATAAATCACAGCAGGATCCTCTATGACCCACCTCCTAGAATATTGGAAATAAAAGCAAAAATAAACAAATGGGACCTAATTAAACTTAAAAGCTTCTGAACAACAAAGGAAACTACAAGCAAGGTGAAAAGGCAGCCTTCAGAATGGGAGAAAATAATAGCAAACAAAGCAACTGACAGTTAATCTCAAAACTATACAAGCAACTCCTGCAGCTCAATTCCAGAAAAATAAACGACCCAATCAAAAAATGGGCCAAAGAACTAAATAGACATTTCTCCAAAGAAGACATACAGATGGCTAACAAACCCATGAAAAGATGCTCAACATCACTCATTATCAGAGAACTGCAAATCAAAACCACAATGAGGTAACATTTCACGCCAGTCAGAATGGCTGTGATCCAAAAGTCTACAACAATAAATGCTGGAGAGGATGTGGAGGAAAGGGAACCCTCTTACACTGTTGATGGGAATGCAAACTAGTACAGCCACTATGAAGAACAGTGTGGAGATTCCTTAAAAAACTGGAAATAGAACTGCCTTATGACCCAGAAATCCCACTGCTGGGCATACACACCGAAGAAACCAGAATTGAAAGAGACACATGTACCCCAACGTTCATCACAGCACTGTTTATAACAGCCAGGACATGGAAGCAACCTAGATGTCCATCAGCAGACGAATGGATAAGAAAGCACTGGTACATATACACAATGGAATATTACTCAGTCATTAAAAAGAATACATTTGAATCAGTTCTAATGAGGTGGATGAAACTGGAGACTATTATACACAGTGAAATAAGCCAGAAAGAAAAACACCAATAGAGTATACTAACACGTATATAAGGAATTTAGAAAGATGGTAATGATAACCCTATATGCCAGACAGCAAAAGAAATACAGATGTATAGAACAGTCTTTTGGACTCTGTGGGAGAGGGATAGGGTGGGATGATTTGGGAGAATGGCATTGAAACATGTATATTATCATATGTGAAACGAATCACCAGTCCAGTTTCGATGCATGAGACACGGTGCTCAGGGCTGGTGCACTGGGATGACCCAGAGGGATGGGGTGGGAGGGGGGTTCAGGATGGGGAACACATGTACACCCGTGATGGATTCATGTCAATGAATTGGAAAACCACTACAATATTGTAATTAGCCTCCAATTAAAATAAATAAATTCATAATAAAAATAATAATTTAAAAATCTAGATCAGAAAAAAAAAAACATTATGTTAAACAAAAGAAGGCAGACAGAAAAGCGTACATATTGTATGAAGTCCAAGAACAGATACTACTGATGTATGTTGGCAGAAATAAAGTAGTTGCCTGGGAGGAAGAGCAGTGCATTTCAGTTCAGACACACAGTTGTGTCCGACTCTTTGTGACCCCATGGACCACAGCACACCAGGCTTCCCTGTCCACGACTAACTCCCAGAGTTTACTAAAACTCATGTCCATCAAGTCGGTGATGCCATCCAACCATCTCATCCTCTGTCATCCCCTTCTCCTCCCACCTTCAATCTTTCCCAGCATCAGGGTCTTTTCCAATGAGTCAGTACTTCGCATCATGTGGCCAAAGTACTGGAGTTTCAGCTTCAGCATCAGTCCTTCCAATGAACACCCAGGACTGATCTCCTTTAGGATGGACTGGTTGGATCTCCTTGCAGTCCAAGGGACTCTCAAGAGTCTTCTCCAACACCACAGTTCAAAAGCATCAGTTCTTTGGTGCTCAGCTTTTTTATGGTCCAACTCTCACATCTGTACGTGACTACTGGAAAAACCATATCCTTGATTAGATGGACCTTTGTTGGCAAAGTAATGTCTCTGCTTTTGAATATGCTGTCTAGGTTGGTCATAGCTTTTCTTCCAAGGAGAAAGCATCTATTTAATTTCATGGCTACAGTCACCATGTGCAGTGATTTTTAAGCCCCCCCCCCCCGCCCCCGCAAAAAAAGTCTCTCACTGTTTCTATTGTTTCACCATCTATTTGCCATGAAGAGACGGGACGGGATGCCATGATCTTAGTTTTCTGAATGTTGAGCTTTAAGCCAACTTTTTCACTCTCCTCTTTCACTTTCATCAGGAGGCTCTTTAGTTCTTCTTCGTTTTCTGCCATAAGGGTGATGTCATCTGCATATCTGAGGTTATTGATATTTCTCCCAACAATCTTGATTCCAGCCTGTGCTTCATCCAACCCAGCATTTCACATGATGTGCTCTAAATAAAAGTTAAATAAGCAGGGTGACAATATACAGCCTTGATGTACTCCTTTCCTGATTTGGAGCCAGTCTGTTGTTCCATGTATGGTTCTAACTGTTGCTTCTGGACCTGCATACAGATTTCTCAGGAGGCAGGTAAGGTGGTCTGGTATACCCATCTCTTGAAGAATTTTCCACAGCTTGTTGTGATCCACACAGCCAAAGGCTTTGGCGTAGTCAATACACAGAAGTAGATGGTTCTCTGGAACTCTCTTGCTTTGTTGATGATCTAATGGATGTTGGCAATTTGATCTCTGGTTCCTCTGCCTTTTCTAAATCGAGCTTGAACATCTGGAAGTTCACAATTCATGTACTGTTGAAGCATAGCTTGGAGAATTTTGAGATTTACTTTGCTAGTGAATGAGATGAGTACAACTGTGCAGTAGTCAGAACAATCTTTGGCATTGCCTTTCTTTGGGATTGGAATGAAAACTGACATTTTCCAGTCCTGTGGCCACTGCTGAGTTTTCCAAATTTGCTGGCATGTTGAGTGCAGCACTTTCACAGCATCATCTTTCAGGATTTGAAATAGCTCAACTGGAATTCCATCACCTCCACTGGCTTTGTTCGTAGTGATGCTTCCTAAGGCCCACTTGACTTCACATTCCAGGATGTCTGGCTCTAGGTGAGTCACATCACTGTGGTAATCTGGGTCATGATGATCTTTTTTGTACAGTTCTTCTGTGTATTCTTGCCACCTCTTCTTAATATCTTCTGCTTCTGTTAGGTCCATACCATTTCTGTCCTTTATTGTGCCCATCTTTGCATGAAATGTTCCTTTGGTATCTCTAATTTTCTTGAAGAGATCTCTAGTCTTTTCCACTCTATTATTTTCCTGTATTTCTTTGCATTGGTCACTGAGGAAGGCTTTTTTCTCTCTCCTTGCTATTCTTTGGAACTCTGCACTCAGATGGGTATATCTTTCCTTTTCTCCTTTGCCTTTAGCTTCTCTTCTTTTCTCAGCTATTTGTAAGGCCTCCCCAGACAGCCATTTAGCTTTTTTGCATTTCTTTTTCTTGGGGATGGTCTTACTCACTGCCTCCATAGTTCTTCAGGCACTCTATCAGATCTAATCCCTTGAATCTATTTGTCACTCCACTGTATAATCATAAGGGATTTGATTTAGGTCATACATGATGGTCTTCCATTCAGATATTGTCTGCCATTCAGAAAGTAGTGGTTTTCTGTTCCTTCTTCAATTTAAGTCTGAGTTTGACAATAAGGAGTTCATGATCTGAGCCACAGTCAGCTCCCAGTCTTGTTTTTGCTAACTGTATGGGACTTCTCCATCTTTAGCTGCAAAGAATGTAATCACTCTGATTTAGGAATTGACCATCTGGTGATGTCCATGTGTACAGTCATCTCTTCTGTTGTTGGAAGACTGTGTTTGCTATGACCAGTGCATTCTCTTGGCAAAACTCTGTTAGCCTTTAACCTGCTTTCATAGATAAGAGGAAGCTTTGTGAGTGATGAAATGTATATACCTTGCTCTGGATTATGGTTACCTAAGTACATACAATTGTGAAAACTCATAGAATTGCATGTTTGACATATGAGCATTTTTTCTTATATGAATTATAACTCAATAAAAAGAGGTGTATTTTTTTTAAAGAAAGGCATGTATGCCTTGCCTTGAACTGTCTTGCCTTTATGAAATCTGACATAGAGTTAGGTATGGCATCAGACACACTGGGTTCCAGTCCAGCTGCAGGACCTTGGAGAAGTCACATAGCTTCTATCCATTTCTACCTCTGAAAGCAAAAATAAACTAAATCACAGGATGGCTATGAGAATTAAATGGAAAATTGATGTTAAAGTGTTTAACTCAGTACCTATCACCTGCAAAATTCTCAATAAATTTAGCTATTTCTAAAAAATGCTTTAAATAAACTGTGGGCAGGAGTCCCTTAGAAGAAATGGAGTAGCCATCATGGTCAACAAAAGAGTCTGAAATGCAGCACTTGGATACAATCTGAAAAATGACAGAATGATCTGTTAGTCTCCAAGGCAATCCATTCAATATGGTATTCCAAGCCTATGCCCCAACCAGTAATGCTGAAGAACCTGAAGTTGAACAGTTCTATGAAGACCTACAAGACCTTTTAGAACTAACACCCCAAAAATATGTCCTTTTCATTATAGGGGACTGTATGCAAAAGTAGGAAATCAAGAAACATCTAGGGTAACAGGCAAATTTGACCTTGGAATATGGAATGAAGCTGGACAAAGGCTAATAGAGTTTTGCCAAGAGAACTCACTGGTCATAGCAAACATCCTCTTCCAACAACACAAGAGAAGATTCTACACATGGACATCACCAGATGGTCAACACTGAAATCAGATTGATTATATTCTTTGCAGCCAAAGATGGAGAAGCTCTATACGGTCAGCAAAAACAAGACCAGGAGCTGACTGTGGCTCAGATCATGAACTCCTTATTGCCAAATTCAGATTTAAATTGAAGAAAGTAGGGAAAACCACTAGACCATTCAGGTATGGCCTAAATGAAATTCCTTATGATTATACAGTGGAAGTGAGAAATAGATTTAAGGGCCTAGATCTGTTAGACAAAGTTCCTAATGAACTATGAATGGCAGTTCGTGACATTGTACAGGAGACAGGGATCAAGACCATCCCCATGGAAAAGAAATGCAAAAAAGCACAATGGCTGTCTGGGGAGGCCTTACAAATAGCTGTCAAAAGAGGAGAAGCGAAAAGCAAAGGAGAAAAAGAAAGATATACACATCTGAATGCAGAGTTCCAAAGAATAGCAAGAAGAGATAAGAAAGCCTTCCTCAGCGATCAGTGCAAAGAAATAGAGGAAAAGAACAGAACGAGAAAGGCTAGAGATCTCTTCAAGAAAATTAGAGATACCAAGGGAACATTTCATGCAAAGATGGGCTTGATAAAGGACAGAAATGGTATGGACCTAACACAAGCAGAAGATATTAAGAAGAGGTGGCAACAATACACAGAAGAACTGTACGAAAAAGATCTTCATGACCAAGATAATCACGATGGTGTGATAACTCACCTAGAGCCAGACATCCTGGAATGTGAAGTCCAGTGGGCCTTAGAGAGCATCACTACAAACAAAGCTAGTGGAGGTAATGGAATTCCGGTTGAGCTATTTCAAATCCTGAAAGATGATGCTATGAAAGTTCTGCAATCAATATGCAAGCACATTTGTAAAACTCAGCAGTGGCCACAGGACTGGAAAATGTCAGTTTTCTCTCCAATCCCAAAGAAAGGCAATGCCAAAGAATGCTCAGACTACCACACAATTGCACTCATCTCACATGCCAGTAAAGTAATGCTTAAAATTCTCCAAGCCCGGCTTCAGCAATACATAAACTGTGAACTTCCAGATGTTCAATCTGGTTTTAGAAAAGGTAGAGGAACCAGAGATCAAATTGCCAACATCCACAGGATCATGGAAAAAGCAAGAGAGTTCCAGAAAAACATCTATTTCTGCCTTATTGACTATATCAAAGCCTTTGACTGCTTGGATCACAATTAACTGTAGAAAATTCTGAAAGAGATGGGAATACCAGACCGTCTGACCTGCCTCTTGAGAAACGTATATGCAGGTCAGTAAGGAACAGTTAGAACTGGACATGGAATAACAGACTGGTTCCAAATAGGAAAAGGAGCACATCAAGGCTGTATATTGTCACCCTGCTTATTTAACTTATATGCAGAGTACATCACGAGAAACGTTGGGCTGGAAGAAGCACAAGCTGGAATCAAGATTGCTGGGAGAAATAGCAATAATCTCAGATATGCAGATGTCACCACCCTTATGGCAGAGGAAGTAAAAAGCCTCTTGATGAAAGTGAAAGAGGAGAGTGAAAAAGTTGGCTTAAAGCTCAACATTCAGAAAATGAAGCTCATGGCATCTGGTCCCATCACTTCATGGGAAATAGATGGGGAAACAGTGGAAACAGTGTCAGACTTTATATTTTTGCGCTCCAAAATCACTGCAGATGGTGACTGCAGCCATGAAATTAAAAGACGCTTACTCCTGGGAAGGAAAGTTATGACCAACCTAGATAGCATATTGAAAAGCAGAAACATTACTTTGCCAATGAAGGCCCATCTAGTCAAAGCTGTGGTTTTCCCAGTAATCATATACGGATGTGAGAGCTGGACTACAAAGAAAGCTGAGTGCTGAAGAATCAATGCTTTTGAACTGTGGTGTTGGAGAAGACTGTTGAGAGTCCCTTGGACAGCAATGAGATCCAACCAGTCCATTCTAAAGATCAGTCCTGGGTGTTCTTTGAAAGGAATGATGCTAAAGCTGAAACTCCAATATGTTGGCCACTTCATGTGAAGAGTTGACTCATTGGAAAAGATTCTGATGCTGGGAGGGATTGAGGGCAGGAGGAAAAGGGACTGACAGAGGATGAGATGGCTGGATGGCATCACCAATTCGATGGATGTGAGTTTGAGTGAACTCTGGGAGTTGGTGATGGACAGGTAGGCCTGGCGTGCTGCAATTCATGGGATCGCAAAGAGTCAGACAGGACTAAGCGACTGAACTGAACTGAACTGTAGAACAGCTAAAAATGTGTTTTGTTCTGGTTTGAAAATGATATGCAACTTAGGACAAAATTTCAAAATCAAAAGGAAGCACCAGAAAACAGTTACGCTAAAGGCATAGGTGTTATCGGTGGAGCAGCCTGTGGACACAGCTGGTATCTATTTCTTACTTGTGATTATTACAAGAAAATCTGGCACTTTCTGTGATCATACACAAATCTGTCATCATCGTGTCCTACTTCATCTTTTTTCCAGTGTCAAAAGGGAAGGGAAAGGCTGCTTGGAACAAGCACTAAAAGGAAACCATGATTATTGGAGGTGGTCAGCTTCAGCTTTTTTAAAGGAAACTCCCGTTTTCACCTTTCCAGAGGGCTCTGTGGCAAATTATTTATTCAGCTTCAGGACTCATCTGAAGTTTAGATTAAGAATTAGTGGAGAAGTAAAAATGGAATTGAAATGTATCTTGAACCTGTCTGCTTAATCCCTGCTCCCTGCTAAATCATCTTTCATCTCTCTCAGTCTGATCCACTTTTGAGAAAGAGAATGCATTAGGGCATCCCCGGAGAGACCCTCCTCTCTTGTCCTCTTGGCTCTGCTTGGAGAGTCTTGAGAAGCCGGCCCACTGCACAGTTTCTCCTCCTTCTCTGGGACTTTTCTGGCAGACCTAGCTGGCCTGAGACAACCCCTTTCCCAGGCTGTATGTCTTGCCTTGAACTGTCAAGGGGCCTTTGTGAAATGTGAGGTAGTATTTTGAAAGAGTTAGATTTGGCATCAGACACGCTGGGTTCCAGTCCAGCTATAGGACCAAGGGCTCCATCTTGGCTGTAATAACCCCCACAGTTATGACAACGAGCTAGTCAAGGGAAAATGAGATAAAGGACCCCTTTACCCCACCTGATGGCAGATTCTCTGTGTGCTGCTCAGAGAGCCCGACGGGCAGCTAACCAGAAAGCAGCTCATAGTTGTCTTTGGCTGGGTTGTCTCCAGCCCATCTTCCCTTCTCCTCCGGCGGCCATCTGTGACATTCCTTTTCTTTCTGCAGAGACATTCTGGGAGCTTGGCAGCTGGACTCATTGTTCTGCCACGTGCGGCCACTTGGAAGCCCAAGTTCAGAGACCCCAGTGCCTGATGGCCAACAGGCAGGAAGTGAGCGAGGCCTTCTGTGACCAGCTCCGCAAGCCACGGGCTGCGTTCCAGCCCTGTAACATCCGGGACTGCCCCCCAAGGTGTGTGCAGTCACTCTTCTCTCCTTGCTACCAGTGTTTGACTTGTTTTAAAATGCATAGTAATTTGGACTGAATATCTCAGCCACTAAGATTTGTTTTATGTGGACTATACTAGGTGCTCAGCGAAGTAGTTTCTATGGATCACTTCAGTGTCACCTATCAAGTCAATATCGTTCATTTTCTTTTTTAAAAAATTTATTTTATTTTCTTTCTTTCTTTCTTTTTTTGTTATGCTACACCACGTAACCAACCAGGGATTGAACAAAGTCCCATGCACCAGAAGCTCAGAGTCTTAACCGCTGGGCCTCCAGGGATGTCTGCAGTGTTGTTCATACTCTATTATACACTTGGAAAAACTCGCCTAAGCCACACAGTTGTGAGGGCCAGAATTCAAATCGGGTTAGTCTGATTTCAGAGCTTCTGGTCTTAATTGCCACTCTCACCTGCTCCCTGGGCTCACAATGTACCTTAAGAGCACAGGGAAGTTGGCTTCATGGGTTCACCTCAGAGATATGGCAGTAGGCCAGCATCACAAGAGGCACTCATGAAAGCACCATTCCTTACCCCCACGGGTGGTGTTGTTATTCAGTCACCTGTCGTGTCTGACTCTTTGTGACCCCATAGACCGCAGCACGCCAGGCCTCCCTGCCCCTCAGCATCTCTCGGAGTTTGCCCAAGTTCATATTCATTGCATTGATGATGCTGTCTAGCCATCTCATCCTCTAATGCCCCCTTGTCCTTCTGCCCTACATCTTTCCCAGCATCAGGGACTTTTCCAGTCATCTGTTCTCATCAGGTGACCAAAATGCTGGAGCTTCAGCTTTAGCATTAGTCCCTCCAGTGAATATTCAGGTTGATCTCCCTTAAGATTGACTGGTTTGATATCCTTGCTGTCCAAAGGACTTTCAGGAGTCTTCTCCAGCACCACAGTTCAAAGGCATCCTCACTTCTTTGGTGTTCTGCCTTCTTTGTGGTCCAGCTCTCACAACTGTACATGCCCACTGGGAAGACCACAGTCTTGACTATACGGACCTTTGTTGGCAGAGTAATAATGTCTCTGCTTTGCAACAGACTGTCTAGGTTTCTCATCACTTTCCTGGCAAGAAGCAATCATCTTCTGATTTCATGGCTACAGTCACCATCCAGAGTGATTTTGGAGCCCAAGAAGAGGAAATCTGTCACTACTTCCACCTTTTCCCCTTCTATTTGCCATGCAGTAATGCAGCCGGATGCCATGGTCTTAGTTTTTTTTTTGCTATGTAGTCTTAAGCTGGCTCTTTTGCTCTGCTCATTCACCCTCATCAAGAGGCTCTTTAGTTCCTCTTCACTTTCTGCCATCAGAGTGCAATAACCTTTTGATATCATAGATGACACAAATCAATAGTTTTAAAAGTATCCAAAATCAAACTCATAATCTCCACCAAATCTGATCTGCCCCTAGTTCATGTTCCAGATCACAATGACTACATCGAAAGCTACCCACCCCCCTTTCCTCTCACTTCCATCCATTTCTGTCTGTTTCCCACTGTTCCCAATGTCTTTGTCATTGCTCACAAGGGCCACGACAGGAGCCTCCTGAGTTTTGTCTCCTCTCTAGAGTGCCTCGTCCACTCTATAAGCAGAAACATCTATTATTTATTTTTTATTGGAGGATAGTTGCTTTATGATGTGTTTCTACTATACAGCAAAGTTAATCAGTCACTTGTATACATACATCCCCTCTTCTTTGGATTTCCTTCCCATTTAGGTCACCACAGAACGCTAAGTAGAGTTCCCTGTGCGATACAGCAGGTTTTCATTAGTTATCTCTTTTAACAAGTTCAGTTCAGTTCAGTCGCTCAGTCGTGTCCGACTCTTTGTGACCCCATGAATCGCAGCACGCCAGGCCTCCCTGTGCATCACCAACTCCCGGAGTTCACTCAAACTTACGTCCATCGAGTCAGTGATGCCATCCAGCCAAATCATCCTCTGTCGTCCCCTTCTTCTCCTGCCCCCAATCCCTCCCAGCATCAAAGTCTTTTCCAATGAGTCAACTCTTCACATGAGGTGGCCAAAGTACTGGAGTTTCAGCTTTAGCATCATTCCTTCCAAAGAAATTCCAGGGTTGATCTCCTTCAGAATGGACTGGTTGGATCTCCTTGCAGTCCAAGGGACTCTCAATGGTCTTCAACACCACAGTTCAAAAGCATCAGTTCTTCAGTGCTCAGCTTTCTTCACAGTCCAACTCTCACATCCATGCATGACTACTGGAAAAACCATAGCCTTGACTAGACGGATGTTTGTTGGGGGATGTTTCTTCCAAGGAGTAAGGGTCTTTTAATTTCATGGCTGCAGTCACCATCTGCAGTGATTTTGGAGGCCCCCCAAAATAAAGTCTGACACTGCTTCCACTGTTTCCCCATCTATTTCCCATGAAGTGATGGGACTGGATGCCATGATCTTCGTTTTCTGAATGCTGAGCTTTAAGACAATTTTTTCACTCTCCTCTTTTACTTTCATCAAGAGGCTCTTTAGTTCCTCTTCACTTTCTGCCATAACGCTGGCGTCGTCTGCATATCTGAGGTTAAATGTGTAGAACCGTGTATTATTAGTAGTCTATAGTGTTAGTTACTAAGTCATGCCTGACTCTCTGCAGTCCCATGGACTGTAGCCTGCCAGGCTCCTCTGTCCATGGGATTCTCCAGGCAGGAATACTGGAGTGGGTTGCCATGCCCAGTGCCAAGGGATCCTCCCAACCCAGAGATGGAACCCACTTCTCTTACACCTCTTAGGTCTCCTTCATTGACAAGCTGGTTCTTTACCACTGGTGCCACCTGGGAAGCCCCAGTAGTCTGCAAGTCACCATGAAAGAAAAGCACACACTGGGTGCCTTGAAGAGCAGAAATTTATTTTTTCACAGTTCTAGAAGTCTAGAAGTCCAAAATCAAGGTGTCCTTAGGGTTGGTTTCGGTTACTGGCTTATTGACAACCACCTTCTGACACTATTGTTCTTGTTGAGTTGCTAAGTCATGTCTGGCTCTTTTACAACCCCATGGACAGGACTGTAGCCTGGCAGGCTCCTCTGTCTCTGTCCTCACATAACTTCTTCTCTCAGTACACACAGAAAAGAGAGAGAGTTCTGAGTGTCTCTTCTACTTCTTACAAGGCCCCTTCCTCTCAGACTAAGGCTCCACCCTTTGGCCTCATTTAACCTCTAACCTCCTTAGGACCCTATCTCTAAATATAGTCACAGTGGTGGTTAGGACCTCACTGTATAAATTCTGAGGGATACAGTTTGGTCCATAACATTCTGCATTTTCCCCCAAATGTATGTCCTTCTCGTGTGCACGATACACTCACCCCATCTCAACATCCCCAGAATTCTTTTTTAAAATTAATTTATTTTTTAATTGAAGGATAATTGCTTTCCACAATTTTGTTATTTTCTGTCAAACATCAACATGAATCAGCCATAGGTATACATATGTCCCCTCCATCTTAAATCTCTGTCCCATCTCCCTCTCCATCCCACCCCTCTAGGTAGATACAGAACCCTTGTTTGCGTTCTCAGAGACATACAGTAAATTCCCATCGGCTATCTATTTTACATATGGTAATGTAAGTTTCCACGTTACTCTCTCCATGCATCTCACCCTCTCCTCCCCTTTCCCCGTGTCCATAAGTCTGTTCTCTATGTTTGTTTCTCCATTGCTGTGCTGCAAATAAATTCTTCAGTACCATTTTTCTAGATTCCATCTATATGCTTAAGAATATGATGTTTATCTTTCTCTTTCTGACTTACTTCACTCTGTATAATAGGCACTAGGTTCATCCACCTCAATATGACACACGCAAATGTGTTACTTTTATGGCTGAGTATTATTCCATGTGTACATGTACCACAACTTCTTTATCCATTCTACTGTTGATGGACATCTAGGTTGCTTCCATGTTCTAGCTATTGTAAATAGTGCTGCAGCGAACATTGGGGAACATGTGTTTTTTTTCAATTTTGGTTTCCTCAGGGTATATGCCTAGAAGTGAGATTGCTGGGTCATATGCTGGTTTTATTCCTAGTTTTTAAGGAACTTCCATACCATCTTACATACTGGCTGTATCAATTTACATTCCCACCAACAGTGCAAGAGGGTTCCCTTTTCTACACATCCTCTTCAGCAATTGTTGTTTGCATACTTTTTGATAATGGCCATTCTGACCGGTGTGAGGTGATAATCTCATTGTAGTTTTGATTTGCATTTCTCTAATAACAATCAGTATTGAACATCTTTTCATGTGTTTGTTAGCCATCTGTATGTCTTCTTTAGAGAAATGTCTTGTGTGGGTCTTTGCCCCATGTTTTGATTCGGTGGTTTGTTTTTCTGGTAGTGAGTTGTATGAGCTACTTGTATATTTTGGAAATTAATCGTTTGTCAGTTGTTACATCTGCTATTATTTTCTCCCATTCTGAGGGTTGTCTTTTCACCTTGCTTATAGTTTCCTTTGCTGTACCAAACCTTTTATGTTTAATCAGATCCCACTTGTTTACTTTTGTTTTTATTTCCATTACTCTAGGAGGTGGGTCATGGAGGTTGTTGCTTTGATTTATGTCATTGAGTGTTCTGCCTATGCTTTCCTCTAAGAGTTTTATAGTTTCTGACCTTACATTTAGGTCTTGAATCCATTTTGAGTTTATCTTTGTATATGGTATTAGGAAATATTCTAATTTGGTTATTTTACATCAACATCCTCAGAATTCTTAAACCATTCAAACATCAATTCCAAGTACAAAACTCATTAAAATGTCACTTCATCAGGTATAGATGAGAAATGACACATAAAATTAATTCTCACCAAACCCATAAAGAAAAATACAACATACTGTTGAAACACATAACAGAAAATTTGGATAAGTAAAGGTACTCTGAGTGCTATGAAGGAGCCCATTCCCTGAAATGAACCAGAACACATGCTTCCAATTCAAATTGCCATAGAATTCTTTTCTCAGAACCTCATATGATTTTGACATTCATATGGGAGAGTGAGTGAGGACAAGAGATTTTTAGAAAAACAAATCAATAGGAGGGCAGACTTTCCTAACGTGATGTCGGAGTGTCCTGCAAAACTGCTGTAAGTAAAACAGTGCAGCATCAGTGCAGAACACACTGAAGTCGTGCAGTATAAGAAAAGCACAGAAACAGACCCGTTATAAATGAGTTTAAACCCAAAAGCAGTTAGTCAGAGAGGGAAGAATAGTTTTTTTAAAAATGAACATTATAAAACTACAGAAAGTTTTTTTAAGGACATGAAAGAATGTGTTGATGCTCCGTCGTGTCCAGTTCTTCGTGACCCCATAAACTGTAGCCTGCTAGGTTCATGTACCCGTGGCATCCTCCAGGCATGAATACTAGAGTGGGTAGCCATTCTCTTCTCCAGGGAATCTTCCCGACCTGGGCATCGAACCCAGGTCTTCTGCATTGCAGGTAGATTCTTTACCGTCTGAGTCACCAGGGAAGCCCAAGGACTGTTAAAGAAGATCTAAACAAAGGCATTTATTTATGGAAAAGGCACTGTATATTTATGGATCAAAAAACTTAATATTATTCACGTGACAGTAAATTCATCTACACATTCAACACAGTCCCCATCAAAACCCCAGCTTCTTTGCAGAAATTGGCAAGCTGATCCTAAAATTCATATGGAAATGAATGACCCAAGCTGATCCTAAAATTCATATGGAAATGAATGATCCTAAATGGAAGTTCATATGGAAATGAATGGAAATTCATATGGAAATGAATGATCCTAAAATTCATATGGAAATGAATGACGCATATAAATGACCCAAGATAGCCAAAGCAATCTAGAGAAAGAACAAAGTTAGAGGGCTCAGACGTGTCAGTTTCAAAACTCACTACAAGACAATCAAGACAGTGCAGTACTAACATGGGCTTCCTTGGTGGCTCAGCAGTAAAGAACCCACCTGCTAATGAAGGAGACGCGGGTTTGACCCCTGGATCTACTCACTCCAGTATTCTTGCCTGGGAAATCTCACGAACAGAGGAGTCTGGCAGGCTGCAGTCCACACTGTCCATGGGATCACAGAGTCAGATGTGACTTACTGACTGAACAGCAACAGGGTGCTAACCTAGCATAGACACATAGATTGATGAAATTGAATTGAAAGTCTAGAGACAAATCCATACATCTATGTCAGTTGATTTTCTACAAGAGTGACGATACCAATTCAATGAGGGAAGAACAATTTCTTCCTCACTGGTGAAGGACAACTGAATATGCAAATGCAAAAGAATGAACTTGGACTCCTAGCATATAAGGTATACAAAGCATTAACTCAAAATTTATCAGAGACCTAAATTTAAGGGCCAGAGCAATAAAGCTCTTGGAAGGAACACTGTAGCCATACATCTTCATGCTTTGGATTAGGAGATGGTTTCTTAGATATGACTCGAAAAACAAGCTACAACAATAAAAATAGATGAATGGGACTCATGAAAATTTAAAGCTTTGTTACTACAAGGGATGTAACCAAGAAAGTGGACAGCCCACAGAATGGGAGAAAATATTTAAAAATCATATACATGAAAGGAAACTTGTTTCTAGGCCTGTTTGTAAGTCCAACAAAGTTAGCCTAGGTACCCAACAAACACAATTGGCTATAGAGTACTGCACTGTAATAGGTTTATGATACTTTTCACACAAATAACACATAAAAAGCAAGCACAAAATAAAACATTCTTCATCTTACATTACAGGACCTTGAGAAACTATAGTAGTACAGTTACAGTAGCTGACATACGGGGGCACATTTGTATCTTTGACTGTTCTCAACTTGAAGTTTCACATGTAGGGACTTACTGTAAATTGTGTACATTGAACAGTGAGTTTTAGGCTATGTGAATTGTATCTCAATAATGTTGTTGGAAAATTAAAAAAAAATTGTATAAGAGAGAAAGTGGTCAATTAATTTAAGAGGAATAAATAAGTGAGAGCCCAAACCCACTGCATACAACAGAACAAATTCTGCCTTGATTAAAGTGCTCCAGTGTAGCCATTAAACTGGAATAGAACTACAAGAATGGGAAAGACCTTCTCAAGCATAAAACAAACGACAAGAAAAAATTGATATGGGTTACTAGTACAGAAAATTTAAGAGCTGAATGTTAATTTTTTTCCTGTAATTCAGCTCACTCCTACACACAAGCCTCCATTTTTGCTCTAAGCAGGAAAACCCAAACTTGGCTGTAGCTTATGCTTTTATGCACAGTGATTTCTGAACCTTAACCTGGTCAATTAGGGATTGGCCCTGTGAATTCACTCCTCCTCCCCAGGGGTGGTCTCAGTTTCTGAGGAGGAAAAGAGGATGAAAGGAAACTTAGGACTCCATGGACTGCAGCATGCAGTCTGTAGGGAAGCCCTGTCCTTCAGCATCTCCCAGGGTTTGCTCAAATTCATGTCCATTGAGTTGGTGATTCTCTCTAACCACCTCATCACCTTGATATCCTTTGGGATTGATTGGTTTGATCTCCTTGCTATCCAAGAGACTCAAAAGAGTCTTCTCTTGATAGTATCGCAATTAGAAAGCATTGGTGCTCAGCCTGCTTTACAGTCCAGTTCTCACATCTGTACATGACTACTGGAAAAACCATAGCTTTGACTGTATGGACTTTTGTTGGCAAGGTGATGTTTCCACTTCTTAATATCTGTCTTGGTTTGTCATAGCTTTCCTTCAAAGGAGAAAGCATCTTTTAATTTCATGGCTACAGTCATCATCCACAGTGGTTTGGGAGCCTGAGAAAAGAAAATCTGTCACTGCTTCCACTTTTTCCCCTTCTTTTGGCATGAAGAGACTGGACCCCATGATCTTATTAGGCTTTTGAATGTTGAGTTTCAAGCCAGCTCTTTCACTCTGCTCTCTCATCCTTATCAGGAGGCTCTTCAGTTCCTCTTCACTTTCTGCCATTAGGGTGAAGTGGTATCATCTGCATATCTGAGGTTGTTGATATGTCTCCCAGCAATGTTGATTCCAGCCTGTACTTCATCCAGCCCAGCATTTTGGATGATGGACTCTATGTAAAAGTTAAAGAAGCAGGGTGACAATATACATCCTTGACATCCTCCTTGCCCAATTTGGAACCAGTTGTTGTTCCATGTCCTGATCTGTTACTTCTTGACTCGCATACAGGCTTCTCAGGAGATGGGTAATGTGGTCTGGTATTCCCTTCTCTTTTTGCAATTTCCCACAGGTTGTTGTGATCCACAGGATCCACACAATCAAAGGCTTTAACATAGTCAATGAAGCAAAGATGTAGAAGTGTTAGTCACTCGGTCATGTGCGACTCTTGTGACCCCATGGCCTGTAGCTTGCCAGGCTCCTCTGCCTGTGGGGTTTTCCAAGCAAGAATACTGGAGTGGGTTGCCATTGCCTTCTCCAGGGAATCTTCCTGACCCAGGGATCAAACCCGGGTCTCTTGCACTGCAGGCAGATTCTTTACCGTCTGAGCTACCAGGGAAGCAAAAGTAGAAATTTTTCTGGAATTCCCTTGGTTTCTCTATGATCCAGTGAATGTTGGGAATTTGATCTCTGGTCCTCTGCCTCTTCGAAACCCAGCCTGTACATCTGGAAGTTTTCAGTTCACAGACTGCTAAAGACTAGCTTGAAGGATTTTGAGCATAACCTTCCTAGCATGTGAAATGAGCACAATTGTACAACAGTTTAAACATTTTATGGCATTGCCTTTCTTTGGGATTGGGTTGAAAACTGACCTTTTCCAGTCCTGTGGCCACTGCTGAGTTTTCCAAATCTGTCCGTTGTCTTTAATTTACACATTAAATCTGGGTCCTAGTGTTTTCAATTATTCTAAATTTATTCCTCTGTTTAAAAACTGTTTGACTAGGATGTTGGGACAGTGGGTTGGCAGAGAATAAAGTAAACTTTTATCTTGTTAAGGGGCTTACACAAGAAGAATGCTTCTGTCTTGTATAAAAGTCTGAACTGGTAGATGGTTTAGCAGGTAGAAGAGCTCCGCTCCCTGAGATCACTCAGAGACACAGACGCCTTCCATCTGGCAGCTCTACCACCCTAGAGGAACGTGCTCCAGGCAGAGAAAGTGAGAAGAGAGCCTAGAGGGCCACCAATGAAATCTGGAGTTCTATCACCCTCTTCTTGGTGTAACTTTGAACTTTCTGAGCTCCTAATCTTCACAATGGGGTATTATTGTCTGTGTCAGATTATGGTTGGGAAGTGTTTTTTAATTGAAGTGTAGTTGATTGACACAAGTGTGTGTTAATTTCTGCTCTACAGCCAAGTGATTTCAGTTCAGTTCAGTTCAGTCTCTCAGTCATGTCTGACTCTTTGCAACCCCATGAATCGCAGCACGCCAGGCCCCCCTGTCCATCACCAACTCCTGGGGTTCACTCAGACTCACCGTCCATCAAGTCAGTGATGCCATCCAGCCATCTCATCCTCTCTCGTCCCCTTCTCCTCCTGCCCCCAATCCCTCCCAGCATCAGAGTCTTTTCCAATGAGTCAACTCTTTGCATGAGGTGGCCAAAGTACTGGAGGTTCAGCTTTAACATCATTCCTTCCAAAGAAATCCCAGGGTTGATCTCCTTCAGAATGGACTGGTTGGATCTCCTTGCAGTCCAAGGGACTCTCAAGAGTCTTCTCCAACACCACAGTTCAAAAGCATCAATTCTTCGGTGCTCAGCCTTCTTCACAGTCCAACTCTCACATCCATACATGACTACTGGAAAAACCATAGCCTTGACTAGACAGACCTTAGTCAGCAAAGTAATATCTCTGCTTTTGAGTAAGCTATCTAGGTTGGTCATAACTTTTCTTCCAAGGAGTAAGGGTCTTTTAATTTCATGGCTGTAGTCACCATCTGCAGTGATTTTGGAGCCCCCCCCCAAAATAAAGTCTGACACTCTTTCCCCATTTATTTCCCATGAAGTGATGGGACCGGATGCCATGATCTTTGTTTTCTGAATGTTGAGCTTTAAGCCAACTTTTTCACTCTCCTCTTTCACTTTCATCAAGAGGCTTTTTAGTTCCTCCTCACTTTCTGCCATAAGGGTGGTGTCATCTGCATATCTGAGGTTATTGATATTTCTCCCGGCAATCTTGATTCCAGCTTGTGTTTCTTCCAGTCCAGCATTTCTCATGATGTACTCTGCATATAAGTTAAATAAGTAGGGTGACAATATCCAGCCTTGACGTACTCCTTTTCCTAGTTGGAACCAGTCTGTTGTTCCATGTCCAGTTCTAACTGTTGCTTCCTGACCTGCATACAGATTTCTCAAGAGGCAGGTTAGGTGGTCTGGTATTTACATCTCTTTCAGAATTTTCCACAGTTTATTGTGATCCAAGCAGTCAAAGGCTTTGGCATAGTCAATAAAGCAGAAATAGATGTTTTTCTGGAACTCTCTTGCTTTTCCCATGATCCAGCGAATGTTGGCAATTTGATCTCTGGTTCCTCTGCCTTTTCTACAACCAGCTTGAACATCAGGAAGTTCACGGTTCACGTATTGCTGAAGCCTGGCTTGGAGAATTTTGAGCCTTACTTTACTAGCGTGTGAGAAGAGTGCAACTGTGCGGTAGTTTGAGCATTCTTTGGCATTGCCTTTCTTTGGGATTTTAATGAAAACTGACCTTTTCCAGTCCTGTGGCCACTGCTGAGTTTTACAAATGTGCTGGCATATTGACTGCAGAACTTTCACAGCATCATCTTTCAGGATTTGAAATAGCTCTGCTGGAATTCCATCACCTCCACTAGCTTTGTTCGTAGTGATGCTTTCTAAGGCCCACTTGACTTCACATTCCAGGATGTCTGGCTCTAGGTGAGTGACCACACCATCATGAGTATCTTGGTCTTGATCTTTTTTGTACAGTTCTTCTGTGTATTCTTACCACTTCTTCTTAACATCATCTGCTTCTGTTAGGTCCATACCATTTCTGTCCTTTATCAAGCCCATCTTTGCATAAAATGTTCCAGTGATTTAGTTATACATATTTACACATTCTTTTTAAATATTCTTCTCTGTTATAGTTTATCATAGGATACTGAATGTAGTTCTCTGTGCTACACATTGGGAATTCGTGTATTCATCCTATATATAGACGCTTACGTCTGCTAACCCCAGCCTCCCGCTCAGTCCCTCCCCCAGGCCCCCTCCCTTGGCGACCAGCAGTCTGTTCTGTCAGTGATTCTGTTCCTGTTCATAGGTAGGTTCATTTGTGTCATTGCTTAGATCCACTCATAAGTGATGGCGCATGGCATTTGTCTTTCCTTTCTGACATTTCACTGAGTATGATATCTAGCTGCGTCCATGTTGCTGCGTATGGCATTATTCCATCCTCGTTGTGGCTGAGTAGTATTCCATTGTACATGTCTACTACCTCTTCATCCATCCCTCTGTTGATGGACACAGGTCGTGTCCATGTCTGGCCGTGTGAATAGTGGTGCTATGAACATCGGGGTGCATGTATCTTTTAAAATTATGTTATGGGGAGGGAGGTGGGAGGGGGGTTCATGTTTGGGAACACATGTAAAAATTAAAGATTTTAAAATTTAAAAAAAAAGAAAAAGAAAAAAAAATAAAACAAAACAAAACAAGGTACAAAAAAAAAAAAAATTATAGTTTGTCCAGTATATACCCTGGAGTGAGGTTGCTGGATCATGTGGTAACTCTTGTTAGTTTTCTGAGGAACCTCTGTACTGTTTTCCACAGTGGCTGCACCTGTGTACATTCCCACCAGCAGGGTAGGAGGGTTCCCTTTTCTCCACACCCTCTCTAGCATTTATTTGAAGACTCTTTAATGATGATCATTCTGACTGGTGTGAGGTAGTTCCTCACTGTACTTTTAACTTGCATTTCTCTAGTAATTAGGGATGTTGAGTACCTTTTCCTGTGTTTCTTGGCCACCTGTATTTCTTTTTTTGGAGAAATGTCTATTTAGGTCTTCTGCCTATTTTTGGATAGGTTTTTTTATTGTTGTTGTTGAGTTGTATGAGGTCTTTGTGCATCTTGGAAATTAAGCCCTTCTTGGTTGCATCATTTGCAAATATTTTCTCCCACCCTGTAGATTGTCTTGTGTCTGGGAGGCTTTGATTAACTGGTTTAGTTGTGAAGCACCTAGCAGCCTGCGTCATAGCAGATGCTCACTCTGTGGCTCTTCCTTCCTCCTCCAAATCGTGAGTTGCTGGGGAAATTAGATGACCCTGACCAGTGGCTCAATTTCCATTTTGAGCCTTCACTAAGATTTGTCAACGTAGTGTCAGCTGCATTTCCTATTCCCAACACAATTCCAGCCAGAACCATTCTACTTGAGTGGAAAATGTTCAGAACAGCCACCCTGATTCTCAACAGAAAACCTAGTTTCCAATTTTGTTCAGAAGATAGAGACCACACACTGATTGATATGTATCATCCCAGATGTCTTACTTTGCATGCTCAAAGATATATTTATATTACAAACACACATGGTTTGTGCTCTCTTTATAATAAACAAGACATATTTTGTATGAAACTTGTTTTTTTTCCTACTGATCAATATGTTATTGCCTTTCCCCCATCTGAGTACATAAGGGTCACTTCATTCTTTTGAATTGTATTTACTAATACCTCATTCTTGTCCATTGTTGATGGACATTTAATTGTTTCTGTTTTTTGCTATCACAAACAAATGCTGCAGTAAACATCCTGGAACATATATCTTTATGCCTAAAGGGTAATACTCTTATAGATTTTAGATGGACTTAAATTGACAGACATGCTTATCTGGATACTGCTAAATTACCATCAAAATGTCTCTACAAACAGTATATGAGAGTTCCCCTTTTTACCAACTTTATATAGGTTTCCAGTGTTTTAAAAATTTTGCCAATCTGATGGATGAAAATTTATATCTTAATGTAATTTGTACTTTTCTGTTTGGTATGTCTTTTGGCTCTTTGTGTATTTTGTCTAACCCATCTTTCCTTCTTTACTGCCAACCCACTCGACCTTCCTCTTTCCTCTCCTCCCTCCATTGCTTCCTCCCTCCTTCTTGCCTTCCTTCCATATATATATGTATAAATGGGTTGAAATCCAACACTGTCTTTATTTTGTTGCTCAAATCACTTTATCTTTGGTCATTGGGAGAGTTAAAAGGTTGACTGCATATAAACTAGTACATGAATGCATGTGCATGCATGCTTGTGCACACACATACACACAAGCGCATACATGCACACACAACTGTTTTCCTTCCATAGGTAGGAATTTACACTGAAATCTTGGATGCCAATCCAGCACCATAAAGGTCATGACTATAGTAAAAGTATAATATGATTATACCTTTTTCTTTTTTTTGACAACTTCTTTCTCTGAGAGGGACAAGCCTGGGGTGCATTATCAGCAATGTATTTTTCTGGTTTGACTTCAAGTAGTCTCAGAATTGATGATGCATACTCCCTGTGAAAAGAAAAACTATGACCAATGAGAATGTAGAGTGATTACATCATTCTTTCTGTCTGTTGCCTTAGAGCTCCCAAGCAGAGCCCTCTTCCGGTGTAACTCAGGTCACCCCCTTTTTTCCCACCCCCTTCAGTGTGGTTATGGCGTTCATCTGTTGTACAGTTATACTCCTTCATCACAGTCTATATGCCTTCTTGGGTTCTCCCCACCTCCTGGGTGATGGTTTTTATCATTTGATATGCAGTCAAGTTGACTCTGTGGTTTACAGTTCTCGTGTGTGTGTGTGTGTGCGTGCATGTGCACTCTTTCGTGTCTGAGTCTTCGCAGACTCCATGCACAGTAGCCTTCAGGCCCCTCTGTCCGTGGAATTCTCCAGGCAAGAATACTGGAGTGGGTAGCCATTTCCTTCTCCAGGATCTTCCCAACCCAGGGATTGAAACATTTTCTTATATCTCCTGCATTGGCAGGAGAATTCTTTACCACTGGCACCACCTGGTAAGCCCCTACAGTTCTCCTAGTTTTAACAAATACAGACAGTTGTTTGTCAACCACCACATTTTCTCACTTAACAGCTCCTTTATGCCCCAAATTCCTTTATCTTGCTTCTTGGTAATCACTAATTTCTCCATCCCCCACCCCCTGGCAATTACTGATTTATTTCCTGTCCCTACAGTTTTTCATTTTCCAGAATTTTATGCAAGTGTGATCATTCATTATGTGGCCTTTGAGGACCACTTTCTTTCACTGACCAAAACACCTTTGAGATTCATGCATAATATCGGGCAAATCAATAGTTTGTTCCTTGAATTGAGTCCGTTTGAGTATACTAGATATATGTGTCATTTTTCCAGTTAAAAGACATCAGGATTGTTTCCAGTATGGAATGAGGATGAGTCAGATTGTATAAACATTCATATACAGGCTTTTGTGTAAAACTTAGGTTTTCATTTTTCTTTGATAAATACCTAGAAGTGGATTTCTGGCTCATATGACAGGTGCATGTTTAAAAGAAACTGTCAAACTGTTTTCCAAAATTTATGTTCCCACTAATGACATACAGGTATCAGCTGCTCAAATCCTCGTCAGTACTGAAGATTGTCCTGTTTGTGTCTGTATGTGTATGTGTGTGGGCTTTCCCAGATGGTGCCAGTGGTAAGGAACCTGCCTGGTAATGTAGAAGACATAAGAGATGCAGGTTCATTCCCTGGGTCAGGAAAATTCCCAGAGGAGGGCATGATAACCCATTCCAGTATTCTTGCCTGGAGGATCCCATGGGCAGAGGAGCCTGGCAGGCCACAGTCCATGGGGTGGCAAAGAGTCAGACATGACTGAGCGACTGAGCATGTGTGCATGCATGTATGTGTATTTTGTAGCCATTCTAATAGATGCATAGTGGTGTCTGATTGGGCTTCCCGGTGGCTCAGATGGTAAAGAATCCACCTGCAGTGTGGGACACCTGGCTAACAGGTGTTTCATAGTTTTAATCTGAATCTCCCTATTGACTAATGATGTCCAGTTGTCAGGTTTGTGTGTCTGTGTGTATTATAGCTATTCTAATAGGAATATAGTGGTAGGTCATTGTAGTTTTAATTTGCATTCCCCTGTTGGCTAATGATGTTGAGTATGTTTTCATATACTTCTCTGTCATCTTTTATGGATTGAACTTTGTCCATTCCTCCTCCCCCCCAAAAAATTTCTAACTCCTAGAATATGACCTTATTTGGAATTAGGGTCTTTGCAAATGATCAGGGAACAATGAGACCATTTGGGTGTGTAACATTAGGGTGGGTAAAAGACCTGAGTCTGTGAACATCAGTATGACTGGTATTTTTTTTTTCGGATGTGGACCATTATTTAAAACCTTTATTGAATGTGTAACAATATTGCTCGTTTTATGTTCTGTTTTTTTGGCCATGAGGCATGTGAGATCTTAGTTCCCTGACCAGGCATGGAACCTACACCCCTGCATTGGAAGGCAAAATCTTAACCACTGGACCACCAGGGAAGTCCCATGACTGGTAGTCTTATAAAAATGGGGAATTTGGACCCAGGTGCCTGCACATAGGGAGAAGATGAAGGCAGAGATTGCTAAGCCAAGAAACACTGAAGGTTGCCAGCAAAGCTCCAGAAGCAGGGGGAAGAAAAGAACAGATTCTCCCTTGCAGCCCTCAGGAGGAACCAGCTCTACCAGCTCTTGGACTTGTAGCCTCCAGAACAGAGAGAAAGTAAAATGGTTATGCCACCTGGTTTGTGAATCTTTGTTACAGCAACTTTAACAACTAATACACCATCTGTGTATAATCTTTAGTGAAGTAGCTGTTTAGATCTTTTATCCATTTTCCCTCTTAGAGTTTTAAAAGCTCTTTATATATTCTGGATACACAGCCTTTGAAGTCTGTGTTGTAGATGAAGAAACAGGGCTCAGACAGGGAAGGCACACGTGTTGTTAGTCTGCCTGTGGAAGAAACTAGCATCTTCACCCCTCTTCTGGCTCCCATCTTCCAAGGCTTGCTGACTGTCAGCATCTCCTGGCCATGTTTCCTTGCTAACCACTGTAACTCCCTAATGGATTCAAGTAAAGAAGTCTTGTTGAGGATACTGGAGGTGATGGAGACACAGACCTGGCTACCCTAGAGAGCAGCTGGGAACCTGTGTGTGCTGTTGAAGGGGGTGGGGATGGTGACATTGGTGAAAATCCTAAGTCTGTGACACAAGATGAAAATCTGCATGTCCGTATAAAACAGCGCTGAGTGGAGTGAAAGTTTCTTGTTGTATTGGACACTATGACCTTCGAAAAGCATATTATCAGCACTCTTTTTAAACAGCTTTTTTTGAAGTTTGCTAATTTAGGATTACCAGGTTCATCTTCCCTTTCTTTGATGAATGTTCAGAGGTCTCTTCCCCTCACATTACCAGGCTACTCTCACACAGAGACTCTCAGGGAGAGCCTTGTGTGTGTCAGTCGCTCAGTCGTGTCTGACTCTTTACAATCCCATGGACTGTAGCCCACCTGGCTCTGTCCATGGGATTTCCCCGGCAACAATTCTAGAGAGGGTTGCTGTTTCCTCCTCCAGGGGATCTTCCTGACCCAGGGATCGAACCTGCGTCTCTTGTGTCTCCTTCATTGGCAGGAGGATTCTTTACCAGCTGAACCACAGGGAAGCCCCAGAGAGGGCCTTGGGTAGTTTGTACAAAAGTCTATAAATCAGATGTTTTAAGGGGCTGGGGAATGGGGATCCCCAGCCTCTGACTGCTGAACACCCTCCTCCATTCTTCCTGCTGCCTAGTTTTTGGTTTTTTTCTTTAATCATTTTATTGTTTTAGAACAGTTTTAGGTTCACAACAAAATTGAGTGGAAAGAACAGAGAGTTGCCCTGTGCCCCCACACTTGCACAGCTCCCTACCTTTAGTAGCCTGTGCCGAGGGTGTGGATGTCACAGTGGCGGCTAGACCCTGACACAGCATAATCACCCAAAGTCCATGGTGCACATTAGCGTTCACTCTTGGCATTGTTGTCCCTCCAGGTCTTATGAACGACAGAGCCTTTCTTTCTAATTCTGTGGTCTTATTTTCCACAACAAGGATATGCAGGGAGACAGGGTAGAGACTGGATGGGGTAGGGGTGAAATTTCCTACTCCTTTTTGTCTCCAAATGTCCCCCATTCTTCATCAGATTCATCCAAGTTTGGCTTAGTGGAAACTCATTCTAAATCTGGCAGATGGTTAAATATTACTGGTTCCCAGTGCTTTTAAAATGTTGTGTGATCTTTTTAATGTGTTGTTGGATTTTGATTGCTAGAATTTTGTTGAGGATTTTTGCATCTATGTTCATCAGTGATATTGGCCTGTAGTTTTCTTTTTTTGTGACATCTTTGTCAGGTTTTGGTATTAGGGTGATGGTGGCCTCATAGAATGAGTTTGGAAGTTTACCTTCCTCTGCAATTTTCTGGAAGAGTTTGAGTAGGATAGGTGTTAGCTCTTCTCGAAATTTTTGGTAGAATTCAGCTGTGAAGCCGTCTGGACCTGGGCTTTTGTTTGCTGGAAGATTTCTGATTACAGTTTCAATTTCCGTGCTTGTGATGGGTCTGTTAAGATTTTCTATTTCTTCCTGGTTCAGTTTTGGAAAATTGTACTTTTCTAAGAATTTGTCCATTTCTTTCACGTTGTCCATTTTATTGGCATACAACTGCTGATAGTAGTCTCTTATGATCCTTTGGATTTCTGTGTTGTCTGTTGTGATCTCTCCATTTTCATTTCTAATTTTATTGATTTGATTTTTCTCTCTTTGCTTCTTGGTGAGTCTGGCTAGTGGTTTGTCAATTTTATTTATCCCAGGGATGCAAGGATTCTTCAATATCCGCAAATCAATCAATGTAATTCACCACATTAACAAATTGAAAAATAAAAACCATATGATTATCTCAATAGATGCAGAGAAGGCCTTTGACAAAATTCAACATCCATTTATGATAAAAACTCTCCAGAAAGCAGGAATAGAAGGAACATACCTCAACATAATAAAAGCTATATATGACAAACCCACAGCAAACATTATCCTCAATGGTGAAAAATTGAAAGTATTTCCCCTAAAGTCAGGAACAAGACAAGGGTGTCCACTTTCACCGCTACTATTCAACATAGTTCTGGAAGTTTTGGCCACAGCAATCAGAGCAGAAAAAGAAATAAAAGGAATCCAAATTGGAAAAGAAGAAGTAAAACTCTCACTGTTTGCAGACGACATGATCCTCTACATGGAAAACTCTAAAGACTCCACCAGAAAATTACTAGAGCTCATCAATGAATATAGTAAAGTTGCAGGATATAAAATCAACACACATAAATCCCTTGCAGTCCTATACACTAATAATGAGAAAGTAGAAAAAGAAATTAAGGAAACAATTCCATTCACCATTGCAACGAAAAGAATAAAATACTTAGGAATATATCTACCCAAAGAAACTAAAGACCTATATATAGAAAACTATAAAACACTGATGAAAGAAATCAAAGAGGACACTAATAGATGGAGAAATATACCATGTTCATGGATCGGAAGAATCAATATAGTGAAAATGAGTATACTACCCAAAGCAATTTACAAATTCAATGCAATCCCTATCAAGCTACCAGCCATATTTTTCACAGAACTAGAACAAATAATTTCAAGATTTGTATGGAAATACAAAAAACCTCGAATTGCCAAAGCAATCTTGAGAAAGAAGAATGGAACTGGAGGAATCAACTTGCCTGACTTCAGGCTCTACTACAAAGCCACAGTCATCAAAACAGTATGGTACTGGCACAAAGACAGAAATATAGATCAATGGAACAAAATAGAAAGCCCAGAGATAAATCCACACACATATGGACACCTTATCTTTGACAAAGGAGGCAAGAATATACAATGGAGTAAAGACAATCTCTTTAACAAGTGGTGCTGGGAAAAATGGTCAACCACTTGTAAAAGAATGAAACTAGATCACTTTCTAACACCGCACACAAAAATAAACTCAAAATGGATTAAAGATCTAAATGTAAGACCAGAAACTATAAAACTCCTAGAGGAGAACATAGGCAAAACACTCTCCGACATAAATCACAGCAGGATCCTCTATGATCCACCTCCCAGAATTCTGGAAATAAAAGCAAAAATAAACAAATGGGATCTAATTAAAATTAAAAGCTTCTGCACAACAAAGGAAAATATAAGCAAGGTGAAAAGACAGCCTTCTGAATGGGAGAAAATAATAGCAAATGAAGCAACTGACAAACAACTAATCTCAAAAATATACAAGCAACTTATGCAGCTCAATTCCAGAAAAATAAATGACCCAATCAAAAAATGGGCCAAAGAACTAAATAGACATTTCTCCAAAGAAGACATACAGATGGCTAACAAACACATGAAAAGATGCTCAACATCACTCATTATCAGAGAAATGCAAATCAAAACCACAATGAGGTACCACTTCACTCCAGTCAGAATGGCTGTGATCCAAAAATCTGCAAGCAGTAAATGCTGGAGAGGGTGTGGAGAAAAGGGAACCCTCCTACACTGTTGGTGGGAATGCAAACTAGTACAGCCACTATGGAGAACAGTGTGGAGATTCCTTAAAAAATTGCAAATAGAACTGCCTTATGACCCAGCAATCCCACTGCTGGGCATACACACCGAGGAAACCAGAATTGAAAGAGACGCATGTACCCCAATGTTCATCGCAGCACTGTTTATAATAGCCAGGACATGGAAACAACCTAGATGTCCATCAGCAGACGAATGGATAAGAAAGCTGTGGTACATATACACAATGGAGTATTACTCAGCCGTTAAAAAGAATTCATTTGAATCAGTTCTGATGAGATGGATGAAACTGGAGCCGATTATACAGAGTGAAGTAAGCCAGAAAGAAAAACACCAATACAGTATACTAACACATATATACGGAATTTAGAAAGATGGCAATGATGACCCTGTATGCAAGACAGGAAAAAAGACACAGCTGTGTATAACGGACTTTTGGACTCAGAGGGAGAGGGAGAGGGTGGGATGATTTTGGAGAATGGCATTCTATCATGTATACTATCATGTAAGAATTGAATCGCCAGTCTATGTCTGACGCAGGATACAGCATGCTTGGGGTTGGTGCATGGGGATGACCCACTGAGATGTTATGGGGAGGGAGGTGGGAGGGGGTTTCATGTTTGGGAACACATGTAAGAATTAAAGATTTTAAAATTAAAAAAAAAAGTTACTTAGAAAAAAAATAAAATAAAATGTTGTGTGACTGTGTGTGTGTGAATTATGTATACTTTTACCTAGAAAATACTTTCTTAACAAGGTCTCTTCCAGAGAAAATTGGTTGCAGAAATGATTTCATGAAAATTCATTTAGTGATACTTTATTACTAGATACATATAATTCAACATAATTTCCCCTAATAAATACAAAAGTAAATAAAAACAAATTACTGCCACATAATGAAAAATACTTTAACCAAATGTTGATGGACTTATTCTCAGTTATGGATATATGTTTTGAAACAATTCTAAAACTACAAGAACTAAACTTTTAAGATAAAATAAATCATATTACCCCAAAAAACACCCAATAAGAATTTATTTCATAGGACTCCCCTGCCGATCCAGTGGCTGGAACACCACACTTCTGATGCAGGGGGCACGGGTTCGAACCCTGGTCTGGGAACTAAGATCCCACGTGCAGCATGGCATGGCTGGGGTTGGGGGAGACAGTTTCATTCATTAGGGAATGTTCAGCATTTATATACACAGTCTGTTCTGTCTACTTCACTTGCTGCCACCATTCCTTCCCTCCCTCCCTTCTTGGAATTGCTCTTCACACTGGAGGGAGAAGAGGACATAACTGTGCTCATACTGAGCCTGGTTCTTCTGCACTGACTCTGGGAGTGGCAATTGGGTGCATAACTGCCTGCGGTTACCCTGAACATTTTCTTCAGAGCTGCTGGTCATACTCTAAACTTCTGCAAATGCTTTTTCCTTTTTGGAAATAGTGTCATTCAAACCACATTATTCCCCTACCCACACTCTCCATTCTCTGTAACAATTTCTAGGGTGCTTGTGAAGCTTTAGAGGGCAAGACTCCTCTCAGAAATCATACTCCTCATCAGCTTGAAGCAGGTTAGGTTATTCTACAATCCTTGCTACAGGCCAGAAAGGGAGTATTGAGTAGGGAATTCTCCTAATACGAAAATGGAGGAACAGGTACAAAAAGAGATTAGGTGACTTATGAACAACCCCTGATTCTTGGTTTGCACTCTTACTTTGTGGATTTCAAGGCATCACAGGACCTGATGCTCAGAGCAAAGTTTCTGTGAGGTAGACAGAGCAGGCATTCTTTTACAAATGAAGACACTGAGACTCAAAGGCAAGAGTCACTTGCCTAGGGTAACACAAATAGAAATTAACATCATTGGAACTGTGAACGCGGGTGCTTCGATTTCCAACCCACGCAGCCTTAGATTTCCCCCTGAGGGTACCTCTCACTAACCTGAACCCTGTGAGGAGCAGTGCAGCCATCTTAACAGCCACCAATGAAAACCTGACTCAGGGAACACCTCGTAGATGCCTTGAAGTCTAAGGAGAAAAATACTGTTGTCTTGAAAGAAGAATCCGTGTGTCATTTTCCGTGGTGCTCTAGAAAAGTCCTAAAGCACTTGATGAATGATAACACCTATGTGAATAACCATATACTTGACAAAAGTATAAACACAAGTATAAATTATAATAGATTGAAACAAGTTACCAAACAGTATGTTGCGATTAAAAATAGTTCTGATGGGAATGTACATAATTAAAGTCTCAGAAACACATACTAAAGAACCATCTTGGTTAAAATATTAATTCGAAATGGATTTTAAAATCCTGATTTCCTCTGACAGATTTTCTAAATTTCTTGTTTAAAAATTTTAAAAATGATTAGTTTTCACTTAAAAATTTTTTTCTTTCTACTATAGAAAATTGATTTTGTCCTTGAGAAGCCAACATGCGGTGAGTCCACTTCCTTTTAAACGTGATTTGAGAACTGGAAGGCCTTCACCGCCGGAGCGATCTTGCGGAAGAATTTATGACCTCGGGAATTTGTAGTTTCAAACAGGTAGCCAGGAGGGGAAGGGTAGCTAGCCGGGCAGGTCTCCAGTTTCTTGGGCATATACTCCAGAGAGTACGTGGTGACTTCATCAAACGGAAGCGACCTCTTCAAGGGAGCGTCCGCAGGTTTGCAGCTCTTGGTGGGAATTAGTTCATGGGGCACGTAGTGAGACCTGAAAGTGCTCAGGCCATCGAATTTTCCAGATGGGCTGTGGATCTGCGGCTCCTGCTTAATGAGTCCCTGACGGCAGCTTTCCCATGCTGGGAAATCTTGCTTCGTGGTGCTCTTTCCTTGGAAAGGAAAGTTATGATTTCTCCTACGAGAAGCAGGCCTGATAGGAAGCACACGCGTGGCCTGATGCGGGACATAGTCGAGGTGGGTGGTGCTCTCCAGCTGCATGGTGCCCTCGGGAGGGACGTACTCCGGCGCTTTCTGTACTTGCGGTGCTGGGAGAGCCCACTCTTGAAAACTGTCCCGGAACTCGGTGCTTCCTTCGAATGGAGCGTCCTGGGCCACTCTGCTGTGTGCAGGTCTGCAGATCTTTGCCATTTCACCGACGAGACCCTGAAAGTCACATCGGTGAGTTGTGAGGTCCTCCAAGGGCTGGTCGGGTGGCTTGTAGCTGTCTTTTAGCCTGGCCAACTTGAATTCGGGTCGATGAGGCACATAATCCAGGCGATGACTTGTGTTACCGCTAAAGGGGATGGTAGAGCGTTCGACCGCAGGGCTGGGTTTACAGCTTTGTCTGGGCTTTATCTCCCGAGGGACATAGTCATCCTGAAATGTTGTTGAATTTCCAAATCTCACAGTAGGGGGATAGTAAGTTTGCTGTGGCTTGTAGAGTTCACTTTTCTGAATGTCCCAAGCTCTATAATCATCTTGAAAATTTAAGAGAGAGAGAGAGAGCATTTTTAAATACTGAAGACCACCACCACCTTCTAAAAATCGTGACTGACTTCTCTCATTGCCGTCCTTGCATTTCCTTTAGGTATTGCAACACCAATTAAGTAGGAAGTTCCACTGTTCTCCCCTCAGATTTATTCCTTTTTCCCTTCACTTCTACTTTCCTCTTCCTATCTCCCCACTTTAATACACACAACTTTCCACTTTCAGATTCTTCTAATATAACATGGGAATGGAACATCTGAGCCTGACTGTTAGTTGTTTTTGAAAACCGAAAAGGTTGTTTTGGGTGAAGACAGAATTTAGGAGATTAGGGTTGTGTTCCCAGGAACTGGTTGGGATTTTTGTTATAACATGCTGAAGTGAAGCATAAAAGCTAGGGATTAACATAAAACCAAGGGCCCTGCTGTGTGGGCAAGAGTGATGTGGATATTACTCCTTACTTTGGGGGGACTCCTCAAAGTAGAGAAAACTTCAGCTCCACTGTAGCCCTGGAAGCCTACAGGACTCCCTGAGCAAATATACAGGGTCCAGGGTAACTTGTACTACCCTAGGAAGAGCACTGGCTTCGATCTGGAGGTGAGGGGCCCAGACTGAATGCTCTCTAAAGTATGAGAGACTAAGTATGGAATTTAGAAATGAACATCAGGGCTGAACCTGGGATTTCGTGTTAAATACCTTAATTCTTCTTCTTGCAGCTCACCTAGACCATGGATGGAAAACTGAAGTGCTTATATTTCAACTGAGGTTTATTTAGGCTTTCTGTTTCTAGATGAGAAAGGGAGAAAGCTGAGAAATACTATGGAATTGACTTCACCCCAAAATACGTATCTCTAAAACCAAAAAATAATTTATAAGAGACAGAAGATATACATGATAAAGAATTAGAGTCTAGGCTAAAGGCCATGCAGTGTGTTTTGGAAAGGCAAAAGTTCAAATGCTTCTTCTGTGGATACTTCTTTTGAAGAGAAAAACTTCTCAGACACAGGCATTTCTGCCAAAATAGCCACATTTTTGACCAAATAATGATTACTCCCACCACCTTCAAGCTACTGATATTTGAATGAGAGTGAATAACCTAAGAGCAGGCAATCTTTCAGATAGTAGAGACCTCGTAAGAAAAGATGATCTGGGTCATGCACATTCTTGGTCTTGTGAACTTACATTTGAAAACAAATTCAGATGCATGTGGGAGAAGAATGTGAAAGGTGCCATGGAGCAGAATTGGAGAGCTGTGGTGGGCTGAAGACTTTGCAACAGACTCATGAGGAAACAGTGACATGATACATAGGCAGAGAAGGCGAGACCTTGGAGGGCGATCAGAGAAGATGTGTCCAGGGGAGTGAGGATGCTATGAGAAAAGCCAGCTAGCTCATGGCGGTGGTGGGCTGGGCAAGGGGTAGTTCTCCTTCAAGCTTCCTCTGCACGCGATAGTTTTCCAATTCCATGTCACATGAAGCTTTACCACAAACTCGCTTTTTCTTGAGTCACCATGAAGGAATCTCTGTTGTTTGCTACAAGTATAAAATTATAGCACTATTTTTCAGTAACCAAAAGGAAACCAGAGGATGTTAATGGAAAGTCTATGGTTCAATATAAACATACAGGGAGATCCTTTGTTGCCAAAATGTCTACAAAAAAAGATGTTAATTTCATGAGAGAAACTAAATAGAAGAGAATAATATTCTTCCTTACCAAAAAAGTTTGGTTTTCAAAAAGGAAGCAAAAATTTAGAGAGATGAGGTTTGATAGCAATGTATTAATTCCAGAGATCTGCAGAAAATTGGTTCGCCTCTTTTAAATATCCCTATGCTCATATGTCTGGAAATTTATTGTTTTCCTATAATATTTATTAATAACACTAGCAATACCTTTAAAACATCATGGTCTTTATTAATATCATTGGTTCTTAGTATCTTATGACACTTATGGAAAAAAATCAAACATAATGCCGTCTACATCTAACAATGCATCTGGTCATTTGGCAACTGCAGTACTGCATGTGTTAGATGAGGGCCATTCAGTTTAGATGGGAAGTTTGCTTTCTTCTAAGCAGCTTTAAGTGCATGAGGTGCTTGCATGTGTTTGCTCATCATGAACAGCCGGATGCAGAGCTCCAGCTCCATCCTTACACAGTGAGCTGTTCTGGGTTCCTCTTTGAGGACCAAAGTCCTCCGCAGCATATGCAGTTTCTTTCTCTTGGTAGTTGGGGCGCTGTTCTCTGTGTTGTCTTATGGCACCAAGAATGTGGGACCAATTTTCATAAAGCCAGGGGGCTCCATCCTTTCTTTCTCAATCTACACATCATCAAACTTGTCCCACAGTTTTAATCCTACCTGTAAGTTGATGACTCCCAAACTTGAATCTCTACTCCAGACTTCCCTTGAAATCCAAACCAACATATCTGTCTTCCTCCTAGACAATCTCTATTCAAATGTCCAAGAGGTAAATTGAAACTTAGTTTGCCCCAACTGAGTTCACCATCTTGCTCAAACTCATTTTCCCTAAATAACACAACAATAAAACACTTTTGAATTTGCCATCTCATGTAAAGATTTCATCCAGTTAATTTTCTCTCCCTCACTCCCTTCTCTCTGTTTCCAGTCATTTTCAAATCCTATTTATTTAACTATCTAAATTAAGTTTTTCCATCTGAGGCAATCATGCAATGAGTAGCAACCTGATGAAATCATCGAAAATAAGAATAAGGAAATAGAAGAAAAAATATTGTAAAATAAGGTTCTATAGGGTTTACAGCAAGATCCTTATTTCATTCTTGATATTTGTAGTTAGTGTCTTCTCTTCTTATTTTTCTCCTTGGTTATTGTGGTTAGGGTTATTCAACTTTGTTATCTTTTAACAGAATCAGCAGTTCATTTCATCAATTTTCTCTACTGTTTTTCTCTTTACAGACTAATTGATTGCTGCTCTCCATGCTTCTCTCTGGAATCATTTTCCTTCAACCTGAAGAACTTCCTTTAATTACTTTTGTAGTATGTATCTGCTACTAACAAATTTTCTCCTTTTTTTTTCCTTCCCCGCCACCTCATGCAAAGAGTTGACTCATTGGAAAAGACTCTGATGCTGGGAGGCATTGGAGGCAGGAGAACGGGATGACAGAGGATGAGATGGCTGGATGGCATCACTGACTCGATGGTCGTGAGTCTGAGTGAACTCCGGGAGTTGGTGATGGACAGGGAGGCCTGGCGTGCTGCGATTCATGGGGTCGCAAAGAGTCAGACATGACTGACCAACTGAACTGAACTGAAAAACCTCTTTATTTTACGTTATTTTGAAGGATATTTTCACTACATATAGAATTCTAAGATTCACTGGGTTTGAAATTCTCAATTTTTTTTTTCCTTTTAACATTAAAGATGTCATTCATTGTCTTCAGGCTTCTATAGTTTCTGGTGAAGTTAAGTATGTTTCTAACTTTTCTTTTGTAATGTGTGGTTTTGCTCTTACTACCTCTAAGAAGTTATCTTTACTTGGTTTTCAGAAGTTTGATGACAGTTGCCAGTCATGGCTTTGTGTTTATTTTGCAGTTTGATAAGCTGCTTGAATCTGTGGCCTGAATTCCTTCACCAAATTTGGAAATTCTTTGATCATTATCTCTTCAAATACTTCCTGATTCTTCATAGGTCCTATAAGGTTTTATTATATGCTGGACGTTATGCATAAGCAAATCATAGAAACTAAAATCAGTGTTACTTTCAACAGAAGACAGCTTCCTCTTCCTTCTGTTGGGCAGATAGGATGTGGGGCAGACCACCGTGATCCACTCAGGAACTGAGCGAGACTGGCATTCAGTGACATCTTTAATTAGACAAAGTCTTCCTCTAATTACGAATTTCTTCGGACAAGACCTGTGATGTGTTTGTAGCTTTGCCTTCATTCTAGTGGGGCTTTGTCTTCCAAGCACCTGTTCCCAAGGGAGACTGTGGGACATTTCTGTGAGCTCTTTCTAGCCTAGCCTTCTAGCCCACCATGCCCCCTCAACACTTAGCAAACACCCCACAAGAGAAACCAGCCCTGCATCTGGGGTACTTATAGATTCTAATCTGTCATACCTGCCTATGTGTGAGGTTCTCCACTGATTTCCCTTCCCCCTAGAAGAGTCCCCTGCTTATGCCACCCCAATCTTCAGCCTTGCCTAGACTTGACAGATGCTTCCAGAGGAGTGAACAGTTGGCCACCTCAGCTCATCTAGGAAGGGCTCCTCCATTTCTGTAAATTTAATTCTTTGCTTCTATTTAAAAAAAGATTTTTAAAAATTTATGTATGTTTTTAGCTGTTTCAGTGGAGGTTATGGCTTTCTGCCATCTACTATATCCTATCTGGTAGCAGAACTCAAAAAATTTTAGTGGCTACTAGAAAAATATTAAGCTCCTCAGTCTGACAACCAAAACATCACAATCATAACCTATGTTTTTGGAATTAGACACCAGTCACTCAGATCCTGAAATTCCCTGGTTCACACCGTGTTCACTGAATACCCTTTTATTTTTCTGGCTTTATGACTTTTTGCTTATCTCACCCTAGCTTTTAGGATGTCCCTCCTCTTTCCATACATCAATACTTCCTAGTCTCTGATGCATTCTCAGACTAGCCTGCAGTGATAGATATCACTTGTTCAGTCTAAATTTTTATAGCACTAGTTGTTTCATAAATTTTCTAGTGAATCATTCCCCCTCCTTTTGATATTTCATTTATTTCTTGTATGACTATTTAATTTTTCATGCTATATTGCTTTCTTTTTCCCTCAACTATAAAGTTTCTAAATGTCAACAACCCTGCTCCATTCAGATCTCTATTCCTTGTAGTGCCTGGCACACAGAAGAGTAATCCCTAAAAAGTATTTATCAAATCATATACTGACCTATTTTCTTTATGTACACTTTAGTCTGAATAAGTTTCTAAATCAAGGCTGCTGGGGGCAGATATATTTCTGTCTAAGAGTCACCAGTTCCATAGAGCCACATCTCCAGAATCTAGATGACGCCCTTCTCACTATCCTATAGTTTTTTGTTTTTAATCACATTCCATTTCCATCTGCCCTCTATTCTCTAACTTTAGGTTATAGTGAGAGGCTCTTCCCATTCTGATTCCTCGTCAGCTACAGATCTGTCCTTATGGAGGGATCTACAGAGCCTGTAGTGTGGTCATCACACAGGATGGTAACATGTCCCCTTGGCCCATAGGTTTTCTTGTCTCATGCCCCCAACCCTGAAATACAAGGATAACTTTTCCTCACTAGGAAAGATCAGGAGAGAGGAGGCCAGAAGGAACTCAGGTTCCTGTAGGCCAGGAATCCTCAACATTGGGTTATGGGAGTTGAAGTACGTGAATCTATAGGAAGCCCGGGTAATGAGAAGCCAGAACTAGTATTGGATGTGTGAGTGTGTGTGCACGTGTGTGTATGTTACCTGTAAATAGTCAAGGCATCAAGGATTATCAGTATTATTGTATTTTAAGTAAACTTTATGGAGGAAAAAAAAGAAGACAATCTTACTATGGTTGTTTAAAAGACCCAGTACAAATATTTCACCAGTTTTATGTCAAATTACTATGTAATACATTATCTCCTATGCATACCAATTAATATGTATCTTAGCAATTACTATATGCTATATTAGATTATAAAAATATATTTGTTCATTGTATATGAAAATCTTTGGGAAAGTTACTCAGTCATGTCTGACTCTTTGCAACCCTACAGTCCGTGGAGTTCTGTAGGCCAGAATACTGGAGTGAGTAGCCTTTCTCTTCTCCAGGGGATCGTTCCAAAACAGGTCTCCCACATTGCAGATGGATTCTTTACCAGCTGAAGGACAAGGGAAGCCCAAGAATACTGGAGTGGGTAGCCTATCCCTTCTCCAGCAGATCTTCCTGACCCAGGAATCGAACTTGGGTCTCCTGCATTGCAGGCAGATTCTGTACCAACTGAGCTATCAGGGAAGCCCTGATATGTTCACTGTAGGTGTTGTCTTAAAAATTTGTTCCTTGTATGGTATCTTATATGCTCACAGCTTAAAACAACAAAACAAAACAAAGAACATTATTCCTGATCTCCCTACTGAGCTGACTTATAGATCATAATACACTAATTCCATATACTGTGTTGTTTAGTCATTCAGTCTTAAAAAGGGTGATTCTTTTGTGACCCCATGGACTGTAGCCCACCAGGCTCCTCTGTCCATGGGATTTCCCAGGCAAGAATACTGGAGTAGGTTGTCATTTCCTTTTCCAGGGAACATACACTTTACTTACCCATTAAACTGCTAAGAGTGATGTTTAAAGAGTAAGCATGTATTCAGTTATTATCTATTTAAAATATAAATCATTACTGTTATTGTGGATGGCATCACTTTTATAAAAAGGTTTCATAGGACATAGCCATTCAGTTATATCACATATGAGTGAAAAGATTGTAAGCCTAAATATGCAATTACATTATTAACAAAAAATATAGAAATAGTATGAACTAACCAGTTAGCCTATTGTTGGAAAATAAAGAACTGCTCAAAGCAACAGTGTTGTAAGACCAGACTGATTTTTGGAAAGAAACTGGTCACACGTCGTCCAGCCCCTTCCTCCCTGCAGTTGGTTGCCAGCAGGCAGAAGGTATTCCATGCTGGAGGGCCTAGAGGAGCAGGTGGCCTGTGAAGATCCAACATTGTCTGACTGGGTGAACACGCCTGTTTTATTCTGAAGTTCAGTATCAGGGACCATCTGCTAACAGAGGTAAGTATCATCCTTTATCCCAGCCTTTATCAGTATAAAAGGCAATATTTTGGTTCTCTCCCTCTAACTCTTTTGGTTGGTTTAGAACTTGAATGGTAAAGAGGGTTGCTATTTATTTGACTTTCTCAAAGGCTGCAGTATGCTCCGTAGTTTCATACTGGGAGGAAAGGAGAAGTGCCAACTCAAAATGGCATAATGTGACAAATGGACATAATGTTTTTTCAGTAGTGTCTTTTGTTTTCATGGGTTGAGATAAAGAAAACTAAGTGGCTGAATTTGGACAGGAACCCAGGTCTCTTAACTCTCAATCAAGCAAATGGTCTTTTTTCCTCACTATACAATATTATTTTGACAGAAGAGAAGTTTTCTCCTAAGCCTTGGAGATTTAAGTTTGGCAATCTGTCAGAATTGCGATTTGATGTTGGATGTCAAAGCTGAAGGTTAAGTTTTTGTTTTTTGGCTCTTTAATTTTGGAAATGGCAAGTTACCTTTATAGGTTGGGACAGTGTCCAGCTTTCCTTTTTTAACTTGTTGTCTCTCCAGAGGCCGAACTATCACCACAGGATGCACTTCGTAAGAATTAAAATCCCGTTTGTAGGTGGTGCCAAGATCAATCACCCCCTGTTTTGGTTTATATTCTTCTGGAGCATGGCGAGGCTGTTTGTCTATTTCATAAGGACGATAATCCGACCTGAAATATATAAGTTTGAAACATAGCCTCCCAGGTTCTTTTATTTTTAACTCTTTCAATTCAGTATTAAAGTTTTCAAGACTTTCACTAGAAAAGTCTAGAAGATATTAAAAGGGTGATGGTTGGTAAACTACTTGAAAGAGATTATTGAATTCCTTTATGTCCTACCCAGTGACTAAATATCTTAAGAAAAATAAATTTTTTTTTAATCCCAGTTTTCCAAACATCTTTACAGTGGATCATTGGTTAATTGGATTTTACAGAAATAAAATAAAATCTTCCAAGAATTGAATTTTTTGTCTAACCTGGAAGAAAATCACAGGTTAAAGGTTTAAATGAATCTGAAAAAATTTTAACTCTATCCCCTGGGTCTACTTTGTCAAAACCCTTATTCATCCTATTAAAGACTCTAATGAACTGTTTGGGTGTGCTGTCTTTTTGTTGAGTCATGCTGTCTTCCTGCTCATCATTAAATAATCAGTTAAAGGAGTCATGTACATCTGACTCTGGCCTTTAGACATCAATCATATTCATAGCATGTAAGTCTTACTCATCTTCTGATCCCCCAGCAGTGCTTGCCAGGGATGGGGGTCATAGGGTACCCTGGCCACCCTGGGCATTTGATAAACATTATATTATTGCAGACACTGAGGCTGTCTGTTGAATTGGAGAAGACCACAGACTTGGACTGTTAAGACCACCACATGTATTATATTGGATAACTTCACCTGTCTGTTCCAGTTTCCTTACTTATAAAATAGAACCATAATGTCATCTACCTCATCCAGGGTTGTTTTAAGGACTGGCACATATATGCATGTACAGCATACACATGACTGTTTTGTACACATAAAGTGATTATTTTGATTACTACTACTATTACTAAAAGTCTTCCAAATTGCTTTCGTTTCTTTGGCATTGACTTTCTATTGACACTTCTATTGGCATTTCTTTTCTTTTGGCTGTGGTCACTTACTTTATGATTTATTCAAACCATTTTTTAACTAATCAGTATTCTCTGTATGCGGTCATAACCTCCCCAAAACAAAACTCACTGAATCCCTTCTCTGTTCACAGTGTAACTTTCTTAGATTTGTTAACTCACCCCTGTCAATCCACTGCACAGCCCTCTCTAGTATAGCTTCAAGGTCCAGAGTGACTTCTATGTGGACCTTAGTCCTCATCTTACCAGAGCTCTCCAGTAGTAGCTTTCATTATTGACCATTCTTTTATGGAAATCTCTTTCTCCCTGTCGTCCTCATTATTTCTTCTCAGTCTCCTATGTCGCTTCACCCTCCTAGACTCAGGCATGAAGTGCTAGAGTTCCTCTGCCCTTGGGTCTGCACACTCTGCTCTGCTCATCCCATGTTCCCTCCTGAGCACAGCTCCTCCACACCCACAGCTGCCATCACTAACTAGATGCAAATGCCTCTCAAACTTACATCTCTGCTTAGACCACTCCTCTTAGATCCAGACCAGTTTTCACAAGGCCTCTCAGATAGTTAACGGACCTCAAAACATACTATACCCCAATCAAAATATTTCTCCCCAACAAATCTGGCCTCTTTTGCTTGTTCCTTGTTTTAGTGAATGGCACCACCGCTTCCTCAGCTGCACAGTCAGGAACCTAAACTGACCCTTCATGCCTCACGGGACTGAATCCGTTGTCTTGTATGTCTCCTGCAATGGCAGGCAGGTTCCTTTATCATTGGCGCCACCTGGGAAGCCCCTTCATGCCTCACCTCCCTCTTAAATTTAGTTTATCACCACCTCCTATCAGCTTTTTCTCCTAAATCTTTCCTAAATCTAACTGCTTTTCCCTGTCTCATCCACCACCCTGATATTCTAAGCTTTTGTAATAGCTCATCCACATCAGTTCAGTAGCTTCCTAAACTCACTCACTAGTTCACTCTCCAATCTTTTCATACCCCCTGCAACACACACACACACCCACCCAAAAGAAACCCTCAGTGGCTTCTTACTTCCCTAAGGCTATAGAAGAAACAGCATGGCCCCTTCCAGTAGCTTCAACTCACCTCATGCTTCCTCTGCCCCTGCTGGCCTTCTCCTTCCTGTTTCATGCTGCTCTCTGCTTGGAAAGCACTTTCTTACATTCTTAATCCAGTTAAGTGCTTTACAGCCTTCAGATTTTAGATCATTCTCGTTTCCCTGATAAAGTCAAGCCTCTTATTCTGGCTCTCAAGTTACCTGGTGCCTACCCTTCCTAGATTTGATCACTGTTGCAATTTTATACTCATTCTGAATGATGTTTTTGATTGCCACCTCCACTAGACTGCAGTGTCTCTAAGCACAGAGATCAGGACTGTTCCCGCTCATCACTGTATCCCAGGCACCAAGCATAGCACCTGACACTTAACAAAGGCTCGAGAAATACTATTTAGAGGATGAACAACAGAGGACATCACATACCTCTGCTTCTCCAGATACCTGAATTGTTCTTTGCTCTTTCCAAATACCAGCTAGAGAGGAACAGGCTAAAATGCAAGCAGGAAGTGGAAGAATCAGGGAGAGGACAGAGAAATCTTAGAAGTCTTAATTTCTTGTTAGACTAGTTACATTTTAGAAAGTTTACCTCCAAACCCAAAGCAACTTTCTATGGAGGCGTAGGGAAGAGTAAATGCACTCTTACTCATCTGATATATCCTAAAACACTGGACGTGTCTGGACTCAGACTTTCAGAGCAGCCTTCCTGCCAACCCTGGCTGTCATTGATTGTGCTACAACTGTAATCCTCCAAAGGACCAGAAGTCCTGTACAAGTCCAGACATCTGCTCTTTACAGTCTCTTCCTACAGTAAAGTATAGAACAGAATGACACATTAGTTTTTAATTGTGCAGATGAATCAGCTGCTATCTGCTGCCTAGTCAACATCGTCAACATGAGGGAGTCAAGCAAGAGTTCCAAATCCTCTGAATGTGGTCCTTGGAAATACTTCTGTTGTTAGTTGCTAAGTTGTGCCCAACTTCTATGCAACCCATGGACTGCGGCCCGTCAGGCTCCTCTGTCCATGGGATTTCCCAGGCAAAAATACTGGATTGGGTTGCCATTTCCTTCTCCAGGGAATCTTCCCGACCCAGGGGATCGAACCCAAGCCTCCTGCAGGCAGATTCTTTACCATCTGAGCCACTATACTGCTAATTCCCAAAATACAAAGAAAAGATCTAGTGTTTTACTAAGTGGAAAGATGATTTAAGAAATGGAAGGTTTTGTTTTGTTGGTATATTTGAATCTGCATTTAGTTTTATTTTATTTTTACTATTAAGGCTACTTGAACAAGGCAATGGAGAAAACCCAGAACTGAAAAGCAATTGACTTTTTTAAAGAAACATGTGGCAGGTTAAACTTTCTTCATTTTTTAGAGTTGGTTAAATGCAAAATCTTTATTCAACAAATATGAATATTGTGAACTTTATTTCAAATCTCCATTATGAATCACTAAGGCATCAAGGAAGAAAGGAGTAGAGGTGGAGAAAAAAGGAGCAACCTCTCCCCTTGGCTCTATCTCAACCAGCTGCTTAGTTCCTTCATCTCATTGACTACGATCTGGGATTATTTTGCTTGTCTGATTTTTGCTTGGGAGCCGTTTATAGTCACAAGACTATAAACGGTGGTGGGGAAGCCCTTCTTTCCATTCCACATCAGAGCCAGTGGACAGTCCAGGACCTGCCCACTGCATTGAGTCTGTAGCAACAGAATCACCAGTGTTGCTGGTTAAAAATGCGTATTCCTGGAATCCACTCCATTAGCTACTGACTATTTTAGGTGGTGGTCTGGAACCTATAACTATAACCTTTCTTGATGATTCCAAATCACACAAAAGTCTGAGGACTATGGAATATCTTCACATTTCTGGAAGAGCCACACACCTACAGAGGGAACCACAAGAGTTGCCTGAAATGTTAAAAGGTAAAAGTATTGGACTAAAAGTTTGCTATGTAAGTAAAATGATCTTTCTTTGAAATGAAAATGGATAATACTAAAAGTTAACATTGTTCGAGAGCATTTTAAAAACCCTAAATTATAGAAATCTGATGTACGAGTTCCTTGAAAGCAAGAACTTATGTTTATTGATATTTTTTAATGCCTTAGATTGTGCCTTGAATATAGTGTGCACATCAACAGAATAAAGAAAATAATTGAATTTACAGAGATACAAAGAGATCAAAAGTGCTGAGCCAAGTGAAAAGTTGAGGCTTAAAAGAACTTTTCTGTCTTTCACACACTGAATAAATATTGAGCACCTACTATGAGCTAGTAGGCATGTAACAGGTTTCTGGAAACAGAATGCTGAGATAAGAAGACACACAGTTCCTGCTTTCACTGAGACTAATCTAATGATAAATAACAGGCAGATACTTTGAGAACTTATATAGGGGACTTTTACCTCACCAAAAACTGAGTGTCAGAGAAGGCTTTTCAGAGTAATAATTGAGTTGAGATCCATAGGTTGAACCAATATAAACTAGGGTAAGATGCAGGAAGAATTTCAGGCAGGTAAAATAGTATCTTGGAAGGCTATGTGACAAGGGAAATTTAGTACATTCAAGAAATGAAAAATGTCCTATGGGATATAACCGGAAGAGTGCAAAGGGCATTACAGTGAAAGTAAATCAGAGAAGAAAGTGGGGACTAAGCAACGAAGGGATTTGATCCTATATTAAATATAATGGGAAAATACAAGAGCAGTTTTAGCAGGGAGGTGATAAGATTGGATATGCATTTTAAAAAGGTCATCTTGCTCAACATCACTAATTATTGGAGAAACTCAAATCAAAACTACAAAGAGGTATCACTTCACATTAGTCAGAATGGTCATCATTAAAAAGTCTGTAAATAACAAATGCTGGAGAGGATGTGGAGAAAAGGGAACTCTCCTCTACTGTTAGTAGGAATGTCAGCTGGTACAGCCACTGTGGAAAACAGTATGGAGGCTCCTCAAAAAACTAAAATAGAACTACCATATTATCCAGCAGTCCCACTCCCAGGCATATGTCCAACAAAACTATAATTCAAAAAGATATATGCACCATCCCTATGTTCACAGCAGCACTATTCACAATAGCCAAGACATGGAAACAAATGTCCAGTGACAGATGAATGGATAAAGACCTTGTGGTACATATATACACAATGGAATGCTACTCAGCCATAAAAAGGAATGAAATAATGTCATTCGCAGCAGCATGAGTGCAACTAAAGATTATCATAAGTAAGTGAAGTAAGTCAGAAAGAAAAAGACAAGTACCATATAACTTGTATGTGGGATCTACAATATGGCAAAAATGAACCTATCTATAAAACAAAAACAGACTCACAGAGTACAGCCTGGTGGTTGCCAAGGGCGTAGGGGAGGGAAAAACTGGGAGTTTCGGATTAGCAGGTTGTAGTCTATTATATTAATCTATTGGATGGATAAACAACAAGGTCCTACTGTATAGCACAGGGACTATATTCAATATCCTGTGATGGAAAACAATGTTAAAAAAGCAATGTCTGTAAGTGTATAACCGAGCCACTTTGCTGTACAGCAGAGATTGGGACAACATTACAAATCAACTATACTTCAGTGAAAAATAAAATTAAAAAAAGAAAGAGGTCATCTTGGTCACCTAAAGTTAGAAAACAGATCAGAGATGCAAAAGCTGGAGTAGATACAAACATAACCCTTAGGAAGTTATTGCATTCTGGTCACATTGGAAAGCAGACAAACACAGAGATTTTAGGTTAAAAAAGAAATCAACAGAACTTTTTATATTTCCCTTCTACATTCTCATTTTTGTCATTTTAGCTTAGTTCTCATCTTTCTGGTTTTCTCAAGTTTTGACTCAACCAGTTTCTTGCTTTTTAGATTGGTTCAACTTAAATCAACTAAATAGTTTAAGGAAAACTTTATTAAAACCAGGAGAGTGGTGAAAAAATAAGTAAAGCAAATTGTTTCTTGATATTTACTTAAATGTTGTTATTCCTTCCATCTTGTCACGATATGCTCGAAATTCTTCCTTGGGCTTCAGACTCTGAGGTGGAAGAACACTGCCATATGTAGGATATTTTTCCAAATATTCAGTTGTGGCACAAGACCCGCCAGAATTTTCATAAATCCTTGTGGTTCCACGTGGACAATGATGTCGCCTATGCAAACATTAAAAACTCATCACAGTTTAACTCACATGAGCAATTGTATGTGCACACTGCAGAGGAAAATATAATAGATGGCAGTTTTGACTGATAAGGAAATAGACATTTGGAAATTTTTAGTTACATAGTAGGAAAAAAAAAGATTAAAATAGCAAGATGAAAAAGTAACAGACACAGGTCAAAATTTCCCAAAGGGGCCCAACAATCTTGATCCTGATAGACAGAGGCAGTGTATTGAAACATCAATGAGTTTGTTCTCTTAGAAGAGCAGGGATTGTTGCCCCACTCTATCACAGTTGCAGGTGGTGGCCAGATCTCAAGAGTTGGTCAGGTGAACCCTTCAATAGTGGCTCCCGGCTTTGCCAAGATTCTTGTACCACAAACATACACTTGAAAGTTGGGGTGGCACCACTGCTGAGGGGATTCTTAGAACTTCAGCAAGAGACATGACAGTGGGAAGCATTATCAATGTTTAAAGCCCAGAGAAGATTCCTCTTGCTTTGGCAATGCCTCAGTTCCCTGGATCATTTAACTGCCTGAAGAAAAGGGATCCTCCAACATCATGAAGACTGAAAATTCCTGACAGCTGGATGGGAAAGGGACTTGGGTTGGATAGAAATGAAAGAGTAGAAATAATTTTTGTGCACATCAGGGTTTTCAAATATGAATCAAGTCCTCAAATGTCAATTTATCTTTTAATCCACACTGGATTATTAATTATAAACGTTTACCATGAAACTAAGGGGAAAACTGCTTTATCAACATTCTAAGTGTCTTTCCTTTGGAGGAGATTACAATACCACAGGGCTGACATAGTATTCATTGAGTGATCTAATCCCTGGGTCAACAGGGAAGTTGAGGAGGAGAAGACTATTTCTTAGGTGATGGGAGGTTGTCAGGCAGGACTCACTGACCAATTCTAGGTTTCAGGAAGTCAGATTCCAAAGGAGCGCAGGCTGGATGGGCTTGGGAAAGAAAATATCGGTCAGACAGGGGTGGGGAAAAAAAGAAAGCAAGGGATAAAAGAAAGCGTAACACGTATCGAAAACTCATCGACTTGCACACCGTTCTATTCTGTTTCCTTTTATTAATTTTTAAAATAGTGTGGGGCATACACTCTTCCGGTCGAATCAGATCTCCCCCACTTAGCCTGACCTCCGGCCGCTGCTGCACAGGCACATAAATCCCCCAGCAGGATGGCATTGGAGTTTGCGCCCCTGGATGGGAGCCCACAAATGCATGCGTGCGTGAAAAGTCGTTTTAATCGTGTTTGCGATCCTATGGACCGTAGCCCGCCAGGCTCCTCTGTCCATGGGATTCTCCAGGCAAGAACACTGGAGTAGGTTGCTGTGCCCTCCTCCAGGGGATCTTCACAAACTAGGGATGGAACCTCGTCTCCTGGGTCTCCTGCATTGGCAGGCGGGTTCTTTATCACTAGCGCCACCTGGAAAGTGCCAGGAGCCCACAAAGCAGAACTGCTTAACCCGAGATAGCTGGCGGCCAGCATTCGGGGACCAGGGAATAAGTGGGGATGTCGCTGCGCCCGGGTCCCCGCACCTCCGCGGGGCGGCCACTCTGAGGGCTTCGTTCCCCACCGCGGCTCTAGCTCACTTCCGAGCCCGGCAGCCGCCACGCCGGCCGTTCCTTACCCGCAAGTACAAATCTGACACAGACACCAGGTCCTCATGCTCCCGGCTCCTCGGCTCCTACAAACTCGCAGCTTCCCCCGTTCCACCGCGCCCTCCGTAGTCAAGGCAACCGCAGGAGCCCAGGAGACAGACGCGGCGCCGGCTTCCGGCGGCAACAGAGACGCGTGCGGGTCAAAGGTCGTGCGTCGCTAGCCCTGCCCCCGGCGCGCGGGCCTTCGGGAGATACCGAGCTGTGGGCGCCTGCGACGTGCGTGGTGTGTTCGGCGCCGGGGTCCGAGAGGGGCTGGTTGGGCGGCGGGAGCCGGTGAGTGCGGGCCCGCAGGGCGCTGGGCGTCCACCTTTGGCAGCTCCAGGCGGTGGGGGGACTCGGGGCGCCGCGGCGGCGGAGCGGGGCCGGGGGCGAACGCGGGCTGGGAGCGGCTGCAGTCCGAGCGTAAGTGTCCGCTCGCGCCCGACTGCTTTTCAGTGTGGACCGGGAGTCCTCAAAGAAGAAGGAAGTGATGAAGAAGGGAAGGTGGAGATGAGGGTTTATTATTTTTTTTCTTTTCCCCAATGTGGGAAGGAATGAAAGACGTTCATTGCACCTGCTCAGCAAATAAGCACGTGACCCAAAACTTTATTCGGTCTCCGTAGCAGTCATCAAGCAGAATGTTTCCCCTCCACTCAAAGCAAGCGGGAATGATAGGAGGAGGGACTTGGGAAAAGATCGGGGAGCGGAAGGAGAGATATCAGCATCTCCTCTCCTGCTTACGATCCTTGCGATACGTCATCACTGACCTGGAGAAATTCACCCCAGTACAGAGTATAGGGCAGAGTTCCTGGTGTGACTGGGCACCAAGCCCTAAGGAGCTCTGTGATTCATCGCAGATCCGGAAGGATGAGTAAAATCCACAGTCGTAGTACAGTAGTTGCTGAAGTGCTCAAATTGGACTTGGGTCTGGGTGGGTATCTGCCTTTAATAAGGGTTTTTACTTGAAGGAACTTGAGAAATCTTGTCAGTTCCCAGTATTAAAACCCCTTTTTTATCGTCCCGATCTTTAGTCATTTGTAATACGTCTTTAATTGTTAAGTCACAGGAAATAAGTGACCATGGTGCTCAACAGTTTGGATAAGATGATTCAGCTCCAGAAAAACACTGCTAACATTCGGAATATCTGCGTTTTGGCTCACGTAGACCATGGTAAGAGGCCTTTCTAAATAGCTCGTTTTCAGTAATTAAGGGGGTGTGTCTCCACACGTGTCATTGGAGTGCCGCTAAGTTGCAAGTCTTGTTTCTTTTAAAAGTTTGATGTGGTAGAACACAGCCAACTAGGGATTGATGTTCTTCTAGATAGTATACAGTGTTGGTTTTTAAATGAGAAGTTGAGTTTTTGTTAAACTATCAAGTATTTTTGAAATGGCTTTCTAATATAACAAGTCTGTAGTCTTAACATAATATTCTCAGAACCTGTGTTCTAAGTTCAGGGTTCTTTGCCCTCTATGTCAGATGGTAGAAATTTATGAACAGGGCACCCCCTCAGCTGTGGAGGTGATTTGGGGGTTGAGGCAACACAAAGTGAGACATGCAAAATGTAGATGATAAGGGTTGAAAGAGCTGGAGAGTCAGGAAGCTAGGAATGGGTTAAGAAAAGGCTTTATAGCATAATTAGTATTAGAGATGAACCCTGAAGAGTGATTCAGGATGGCAGATGGGGACACTCATTTCAAGTGGGAATAGTATCAGAAGGGGAGAAAGAAATGTATGTGACCAGAGTCTGGGACACAAGAGGGCAAGGTGGGCTGATCCATGGTGCTTAGCTCCCAACAATCATTGCTTTCATGCCACAGTATCGCCTCCTGATTTCAAACTGCTTTTTGTTCACCCAGTCACAGCAAAATGGTAAGAGGTGGGAGTATGAAATAAAACCTATATACCATCCTGAAAGTGAGGGAGGAGGAGATAAAAGCGAAGAAATAGGCTGTGCTGTATTTTGAAGACCCCTTCTTGCCAGCAAGGCACTAGGATAAGGGTTGTTGTTGTTTAGTTGCTCAGTCGTATCTGACTCTGCAACCCCTGGACTGTAGCCCACCAGGATCCTCTGTTCTTGGGATTCTCCAGGCAGTAATACTGAAGTGGATCACCATTTCCTTCTCCAGAGGATCTTCCCCACCCCCTAGGGATTGAACTCACATCTCCTGCACTGGCAGGCAGAGTCTTTACCACTAAACTACCAGGGAAGCCCCTGTGTAAAGTATGCCCCAAGAAAAAAAAGTTATTGGACAGCTTTTAAAGTGAGGTTGATCCGCAGAGTTGGAGATACAGATTGTAGCACTGTGGAATGCTAGAATCTTTGCCCTTCCAGATAGTGCGCTGTTCAGAAGTCTAGTAAAACGCTCATTGTGTCTTCTTTCACTTATTGTAGGTAAATAGGAAATACTTGGTAAAGCAGTTCTTATGGTTAAATGTTAAATATCTGAATGCAATCTACCTACCTCCCCCTTTAAGAAAAGAAGTCTATTTAAATTAATATTGTTACTTTAACAGGAAAAACTACTCTGGCTGACTGTCTTATATCTAGCAATGGAATCATCTCCAGCCGCCTGGCAGGCAAGGTATGGTATTACATTTGATATATACTTGCATTTCCGTAAGTATTAGCAAATCTACAATGCGATGAAGGATTTGTTGTGTTCATAAAGACCCCAAAAGTATAGAGCATAGTTCATGCATCTAAGAGACTGGCAGTCCGTTTAGCAAGATAAAATAGATTGTTGAGAAAAAATTATTTCTATATTGCTTTTATATTAGTTTATATTAATATTTTATAAGTGCAAGAATGAATTTTTGCAGCAAGTCAGATGATAACCTGGCATGATTGTGGAAGATTTCACAGGTGGAATAGATGCTTCATAGCAGGAAATAGTGTGGATAAAATGGATAAAGGCTAATTTGATTTGAGTGGAACATTTGCCTAGCAATTACTGAGGAAGGAAAATGTGCTGGTACAAAAAAATGTATCAGATTATGACGATCTTGAAGTACCTGAGTATCAAAAACAGGCTTCTGAAGTATGAGGGTCGTGTTTTAGGAAATAAAATGAAAGAGACCTTTGTTTTTAGCTGTGAATTGAAAGGACTTGGAATGATTTATTTGTAGTAGAAGAATAAAGATATTCCTTCCTCTAATGAATTTTAAGATATAGGCAGAAGGATTTATCCAGTGATTGGTAATACAGAGAAGAGGAGATGGAGAAGCAAAATTGAATTTGAAAAGTAGACCTGAGATACTAAAGGAAGAATGGGGCCTTTGAGGCAGGTCAGGTCCCAGGAAATTGGCCCAAGATACTGTCTAGAGGAGGCTTAAAAAACTGGGTGGAATAAAGTAATAAAGTGCTTCTATTTTTCCTACTTGAGAAGTTAGAATAAGTATAATAACTCTACTGTAAGTAGATGAAATAATAAAGCATAAATTAATGAAGTAGAAAAGATCAAAGAAGCCAAGTTTGTTCTTCAAAAGATTCATACAGCTAACAAATATGATACAGTAATGATGGGCATGTCATTATACATTTAAAGAGTGAATCCTGATGTAGACTATAGACCTTAATTGATAGTAACGTATTGATATTGGTTCATTGATTGTAACAAGTACCGCACTGCACACAATGTAAGATGTAAATAACAGGGAGGGAACTGTGTGTAGAAGTACTTAGGAACCTCTTTACTTTCCAGTTATTCTAGGACCTCTTTACTTTCCAGTTATTGTAGAAACTTAAAATTGCTCTAAAAAGAAAGTCTGTTAATTTAAAAAGAATTACTAGCAATGTAGACATTGTGGATAAACATCTAAAAACTGATCAAGGAAAAAGGAAAGGAGAAAGATATACATGATACTAGGCAAGAAAAGGAGCAGGCCAATGGCACCCGACTCCAGTACTCTTGCCTGGAGAATCCCATGAGCGGAGGAGCCTGGTGGGCTGCAGTCCATGGGGTCGCTGAGGGTCGGACATGACTGAGCGACTTCACTTTCACTTTTCACTTTCATGCATTGGAGAAGGAAATGGCAGCCCACTCCAGTGTTCTTGCCTGGAGAATCCCAGGGACGGGGGAGCCTGGTGGGCTGCCGTCTCTGGGGTCGCACAGAGTCGGACACGACTGAAGCAACTTAGCAGCAGCAGGCAAGAAAAATGCTGCAGAGATTTAAAACGTAATAATAGTGGGACCTAATGAACAGCTTCATGGCAATAAAAAGCCTAAAAATTTAAATATTTAAAACAAAAGTCCACATCAGTCTGTTTTAACGTTAAGGTTGCGTTTTTACAGTTGAGGTACATGGACAGCAGAGAAGATGAACAGGTCCGAGGGATCACTATGAAATCCAGTGCCATCTCACTGCATTATGCGGAAGGTAAGTTGGTCTGCGTTTTACAGAACAATGATTTTGTATCTTTTGTGTCTTCCTTTCTCTTTCCAAATCAGTTTCACGCCTCAGGTTTTTTTGCTTTACCTTCCACAAACTTCATTCTAGCCTTTCCAGATGATCAATTTTCAGATCAGAGTCAGGCTGTCCAGACTTGGGTACAGATGGGGACCTCTGACTGGCTTGAGGGCAGGAGCGCTGGCAGTTCACACCTGCCCCCGTCCACCCAGGTGCTTGTGGAGATGTCTTCTCTGGGAAGGTCTGGAGTCACAGGACCTTGCTGGCTCAGTCTTATCGTCCCATTTCCTCGCTGGGTCCTCGTTCTGTCCTCTGGCCTGCCTGTTAGATCTAGAGTCTTATTTACTTGGCTCTGCATTGCCATGGTCACTGTAGCTTGTATCGCAGATCAGGATGCCACTCGGACAGTAATACTTTTAGGGATTTGTCCGACAGACATAGTCACACGAGCATGCGAGATATATGTTCATTGATATTCAGCCAAATGTATGTATAAGTGAAAAGAATGGCTTAGTGTCTGTCTTTGGAAAATAGTTAAGTAGACTGATACATCCATGCTGTGAAGTGCTCTCCAGCTCTTCCAACAACTGTGTGATTATATAGAAAAGATAAAGTCAGAGACGAAAAGCAAGTTGCAGAGTAAATACTTATGAGACATGAATGTGTTTTGATGATAAGAATATATTAAGCGTGTAGATGAAGGTGTCTGGAAGGCTGTATACTAAAACCTTAACCATAATTATCAGGGACTGGATTATGTGAAAACACACAGTTTTCAAAATGTTTATTTTGTACTGTTTGGAAATTTTACACAACATGTGAGTTTTGATAAGTAGAAGAAAGTAATAAAGACGTATTTCATTTCCCTAATGGGCTGGCCTGTGGCTCATCCTTCACAGTGTCACATCTCTGACACTGACACCAAGGGTTGTGCTGTGTGGGGCATGACTCTTCTCTTTAAGGTCAGTCTTTAAAATGGTTTTGAACTAAACCAGTTTTGAAGCTCTTAGGTACATGAGTTCCCAATGTATTTACAGTAATGCCTTAATTTTTTAAAAAAACCACCTCTCACATTTTAAAGAGTATGTCCTAATTCTGTGATTCAGCAAATGGCTCAGTGGTCAGTTTTTTCCTATCTCTCCTTATTTTTATGAACTTGAAGAGTTTAGAAGTTCATTGACTGTTCTTTAAATAGTCTCAAAAGGCCTATTGTCATTTCTACTCTGTAGCCATTCTTTACAGAGAAGGCGATGGCATCCCACTCCAGTACTTTCGCCTGGAAAATCCCGTGGATGGAGGAGCCTGGTGGGCTGCTGTCTATGTGGTCGCACAGAGTCGGACACAACTGAAGCGACTTAGCAGCAGCAGCAGCAGCCATTCTTTATACCTGTGAACAAATAATTGGTATCACAGAACTTCTAAAATGAAGTTTTCATTCTGATTCATCTTTAAAAAAATTTTTTTTTAATTTACAGATTTTATATGTGTTGTAAAAAAATTCACAGTAAAATAAGATTAAAATAAAAATTGCTCTAGTTTTATCCCCAGTTATTTTATGTTTTCACATTAAATCCTGTCATAAGTGTGCATGTGTATGTGTGTACTTGCAAGCTGTGAGGTAGGTATCTAACTTAAATCCCCCCCAAGAGTTAACTGCTTACCCCAGCACTGGTCTCACGTGATTCTTAGGTACTGTATCATTGGTCCTTGGTGTGGTGCTGGCGTCAGCACCTCCACATGAGTGAGGCAGTGCAGGGGGTTCTGCTGTGAGCCAGAGAACAGACTCGGTCCACCCATGAAATGCCCCCTCCACCTGGGTGGGGGCTAGTGCTGTTTAGCTCCAACTGACAGGTGCCCTGTGTTTTTCTGTTTTGTTTTGTCCTTTTTTTTTTTTTTAAGGAAAGGCATCAAGATTTTTGGTAAACTCATCCAGTTTTTTAAAAATCTGGCAATTATTTAAAAAATGGTGAAGTACAGTATAGAGCAAATTGTAGTGGGCTTTCACTAATAGGCTTTCAGTTTGTACTTCAGGCATATGTGCTAGCTGACAGGCTGGTTCATGGGGACACTCAGTATTTACCCAAGAGGCAGCCATACTGTAGCCTAGATGTGCTTCAAACATGGAGACCAAGGATGTGGAGGCTGTCTGCAGACAGATCCACGTGTAAGTTCACCCCTCTGTAAACACCTGCAGGAAGTGAAAGTATTAGTCGCTAAGTCGTGTCTGACTCCTTGTGACCCCATGGACTGTAGCCTGCCAGCTCCCTCTGTTCATAGGGGATCTTCCCGACCTGGGGATCAAACCTGGGTCTCCCACATTGCAGGCAGATTCTTTACCATCTGAGCCACCAGGCGAACACCTCCATAGGGGTCTGCAGTTACGGGCAAGTCGAGGGTTTCAGCTCTGTGACCCTCTGGTCTTAATTTCTAAGACTGGGCCCCGGGGACACTGACTCGTGCCATCCAGATGCGCACGAGGCCAGCACGCATCAGTAGCTACTGTCGCTTCCAGACACGTAAACATTCACTTGTGTTTCTGATCACTGTCCTTTTCCTTTGGGACCAGGCTTGGAGGATGGGGTTCCATTGTGCCTAGTTTGACTAAAGGTCAGGTTTTTTTCCTCTAAAGATAATGAATGCTTTACTTTGTGAAGCATTCAGATGATGCAGGATCTAAGAAGAAGGGTGCACCATGGTTTGATTCTGAGCTGTGTGTCTCATCTGCATGGTTTTGTTCAACCCTCATGGCAATCCTGGGAAATGGAGGTTCTCTTCATTTTACATGTGTGCAAAATGGAGTTCAGAGAGATTAAGAGGCCTTCCCAGAGACAGAGTAGTTAGCATGTGGCGGTAGTCCTGCATAATGATTGCATGCTCAGACGTGTCCAACTCTCTGTGACCCCGTGGACTGTAACTCTCCAGGCTCCTCTGTCCATGGGATTTTCCTACTTCAGGGGTCCTGGGAACCAAGTAATTATTAATACATTTCCAGCCTGTTTATTTGGACCAGGAGTCTCTCAAAAGTCATCAGTCCAGGCCGCCACTGACTCCTCTTCAGGGAAATTCTCTGCTGCCCACCAGGGGTGCTCTGGCTCCGTAAGGGCACCTCTTGTGGCATTACCCCCATCTCTGTTGTCTTTGGTCACTGCCCAAAATGGAGGTCACGTGATCTGGCCTCTCAGTCATCTCGTCCTTCTCACGCCTGCCCTCAGCCCCTCACTATTCCTTTCCCGCCCACACCTTTCTCTGAAACTTTCCAAGGTGAACGTGTGTCCCTCCATCCTCAGTGTCTTTTGTCAGGTTTTCCTCCTCCCCCTGCCTGGCGGTTTTCTAGTCGCTGCTCTCTTGTCCTTCTTTTGAGTGAGTGCTGTTTATTCTGTCATACTCTTTCTGTCCCTGGATGAGAACATGGGATCACCCTTCTCCCTGTACCCTGGTTCTGGTTCAGTTTAGTTCTTCCACCATTGCTTTAAAACTCCCTCTCCTTTGAGACTCTTACCTTCTATCCAGTTATTCTCCACCCCTTCTCACCACCTCAGCTTCCGGTTACAGTCCTTGGTCGCCATTCATTAGTGACTTTGGCACCTGGTTCATCATTTTCCTTTTTACCCAAATCCACCAACGTAGCTTTTCCTGTGTCTGAAAAATGACCTCTTCCAACAGCTTGAGCTTGGCTTCTCAACAGTAGTGATGTGTACGCCTCTGCTTCACTCACCCCTAGCATGGCTGCTTTCTGCATTTTAATATCACCCCTTACTGGTCCTCTGATATTTCCCATTTAAATACTCCATTCTGCACAATCTTTACTTTTCCAGCTCTCTCACCTGTGTAGCAAGGGACCCACTTGACTTCAGGAAGCCCTTCAGTCTCCTGCGCCCCATCGGTATCCTTCATTTCATCTCTGCCTCCTCCTATCCAGACTTGTCTTTTTCTGACAGTCTCGCTGAGGCCCCCAGTGTATCTGCTGTCTTGGCCTCCTGTCCTCCCGGTAAAACTCTAACCCTTGGTAGAGCTGACTCTACACATTTCCCCCGTACCCTTGGGCTGGGCTCTCGGCTGGTCGTTGGGCTGCTGGCAGACTTCATGTGTCCTCTGTCAGACCTTGCTCATTCTCTCCCACTGGAGCTCTCTTAAACCCTCTTGTCACTTCAAGTCCACCCCTCAATCCCTTTCCCACAATCTCAGCAGACGTTTGTCCAATCTATTTTACAGAGAAAAGAAAAATTCTCAGCTATTTGCCACTACCCCTCAGAGTGTGATATAGCTAGTATCTTTGCTTGCCTGCTGTCACTGTGAAAGGCTTGTGCTCCTGTGTCCTGGCACTGTCAACTTTTAAGCATGTTCAAGCCTCTCATCTTAAATTGTGTGTATTTGTGTGTAAGACTTAGACAAAAGTGTACCACTATTACTCTTTCAGTGACTCTGACAGCAGGCCCTGTGCTTTACGATAATGGCACGTGTTAGCAGTGTGAAATTGAGTGAAACATAGTTGGTCCTTGATCTCTGACTTTCTGTCTAGGGTCATATGAACATAGAGAATTTCCAAGCAGATTACAGAGGCTTAGGACATTTGCATGGGTTCCAGGCAGTGAACATCAGTCTCTTCTCACTCCCGGGTTTCTTACTCTGATTCTGAGCCAGATGAATAGACGAGTGTTGTTTCCCCAGTTGCAAAGTCTAGAGGCACCTGTGACCTTTACAGGAAGTGACTAAGCTGATAGATAGGCCTGGGTATGTTTCTGACGTGAGACTGCTTTTGTGACCTTGGGTAAATCTCTTCCCTTTCGGGAGCTTTAGCATGAAAGCTAAAATGAAATGAAGGGTTGGGCTATGAAAATGATGAATGGTTTCGAGACCCTCACAGCTTTTGTTTTATGTGACAGAGCCTTTCTTCAGTCATTTCTTAGAAGCTCTCCTGCTCTCAATTGCCTGAGGAGAGGGTTGTATACCTGCACTGCCCAATACGTGTTTTCAAATCTCATTTCAGGTGATGAGGAGTACCTGATTAACCTAATAGACTCTCCAGGCCACGTGGATTTCTCCTCCGAAGTGTCCACGGCTGTTCGCATCTGTGATGGGTGCATCATCGTCGTGGACGCTGTGGAAGGGGTCTGCCCGCAGGTAGTCGATGGTCGCCTGGAAATGTTTAACTAGTTAGAGAAGGCAGGGGGAGAGGAGGCACTGGCCATCAGTGACGATGTGGCACTTTAGACTTGCTGTGACACCAGAAAGCTAGTTTCCATTTCACATTCCATTGTGTTCCAGCCTGTGGTGGAGTTAAGTCACCTGAGTTCTGGAGGGATATTAGAGAGAATGACTTCAAGGTCCTTTGACATGTCTGTGGTATTCTCTGGGAGTGGGACTCAGTGGAAATGAGAGAGGCATGTAGGGGGGCCTGGGGACTTTCCTCCAGTGAAAGAGTCTCTCAGCTCTGAGGGGTTGGTGACAGTGAAATTCTGAGCTGCTTCTCCCCTACGTGGGCAAGGCTCTTCTGTTGGTTTCTCAGTCTGCAGGCACACACACGCACACACACACACTCACACTCACACACACACACTCACACACACACACACTCACACACTCACACACACACACTCACACACACACACTCACACACTCTCTTTCCCTTCCTCCCCTCTCTTCCTCTTTCAGATTCTTAATCTGCACTTTCTTACCTTTCCCACCAAAGTTGAAATAGTTCTCCCTAAGGCCAGAGTGAACATACAGCTCTGGTCAGCATGAAACTCACAGTGGCTTTCTAATCTCACTTTTTAGAATAATTTTTCTTTGAAACCTTATGTTTTTTTCTTTAAAAGTGTTGTCACCTTTGTGTCCTACTTCCTATTGTCCCATCGTTTGCTTTAATGATTTCTAAAAAGAAGAGTGCAAAGCTTACGTTACAGGCATACCTCGGAGATGGTTCAGGTTTGGTCCTGAGCCACTGCAGGAAAGTGGATATTGCAGTAAAGCAGGGCACGTGACTTTGTTTGGTTCCCCAGTGAACATAAAAGTTACGTTTATACTATACTGAAGTCTCTTAAGTATGCAGTAGCATTATGTCTTAAAAAATGTACATACCTTGATTAAAACAATACTCTTGCTAAGAAATACTTAACCATTTCTGACCCTTCGTTGAGTTGTAATAGTAACATCAAAGATCACTGATGGCAGATCACAACAACTATATTAATTATGAAGAATGTAAAGTATCATGAGAATTACTGAAATCTGACAAAACAAGAAGTGAACAAATGCTATTGGAATGCCAGTAGACTTGATGCAGAGTTGCACAAACCTTCAGTTTGTTAAAAAAAAAAAATAAAGCAACATCTGTGATACACAGTAAAGCAGAGCACAGTGAAATAAGGTTTTCTTGTAGAAATGGAGACAATCTGATCATTCCAGGAAGATGTGCTGCACGTATTCTGTAACTTCTCTGATTTCCTGTAAGTGCACAGGTCCTGCATCTAGAGAAGCAAAGCCTTAGTCTATGTAGTGTGCTGGGTGTCCTGACAAGTTAAGTTAAATTAACAGACGTGACTTCAAAGTAGCTGAATAGTGGTTAATGCCAAGAAGTGGTTTCCGGTCAGGAGAGTGTGCACAGGGAGCTTCTGGGGACATACTCTGTTTTTCCACCTGTGTGTTACAGCATGAGTGGGTTTTTTTTTTAATGATTATTCAACAAACTGTGTGTGTTCTCGTGTGTGTTTAGTTTCACAAAACTCTTACTATCTTGTACACAATTTTTATTTATCCTTCTTAAATAAATTGTCAGTTCCATAAAGGCAAGAACAATTTCCTGCCTGCAGTTCTTTGCTTCTGTGATATATATTTTTGACTGTCTAATGAATACCTGTGTCTGACTGGCATGGTCTGAGTTGTATGTGATAGAGGAGCACGAAAATAAGCTACTTATTAATCAGGATTTTCTAATGTACTTTAAATCATGAGCTTTACATTTTCTTTTCTGTTTTAATCAGACACAGGCAGTTCTGCGGCAAGCCTGGCTCGAAAACATCCGTCCGGTGGTAGTGATCAATAAGATAGATCGCTTGATAGTGGAACTGAAATTCACCCCACAGGAGGCCTACTCTCACCTCAAGAATATATTAGAACAGGTATTTTATCCTTTATTTCAGTACTTTAAAAACTGTGGCTCAAAGGAGAGTTGTAAGGAAGTTGCTAGGTTGAGTACGAGGCTTTGCTGCAGAAAATCCTCTTAAATGTATTGGAGTCATCATACCGCAGCAGAGGCAATAGAGCCAGCATCATCTCAGGAGTCCCCTCCGTCTCCTGGGAGCATCCTGGAATAGAAAACTTGAACAGTAGGTCTTAATTTTCTCTTGTTTAAAGTCTTGTGGTTGGGTTTTTAAGTGAAGCCAACATTAGGAAACTCTTTGGCTTTTTTTATTACCTGTATTTGGGTGAAATTTTACCAAAGCTTTCATTCATTTATTTATTCAGCAGACATTACCATAACTGTATGTTGAATAAATGAGTTTTTGAAGGTTTACTTCATGCTAAGGATTGTGAATTAAAGACAGACAGGTCAGAGTCCCTATCTTCAGAGATCTCACAGTGAGTTAGGGGAGAAAAACACGTAAAAGATGTTTGGGGAACAATGAGACAAACCCTAAATATGATTTGAGAACATAAATGAGGCCTGCCTCACCCAGAATGGGTCAATAGGAAGGGGAGAGTAGGGAGAGTCTTATAATAGGAGTCTTGAGATGGAAGAAAGGTAATATGTGCCAGGAGAGAATTATGTTGTATAAAGAAAAGAGTCGTATAAAGAAAAGAAAAAACATAGTGTAAGTTTCATTCAAAGAATGTAAATTATTGGTTACAGTTGAAGAACTAGATTAAGTACAGTAGTGATAAGAGATGGGAGTAGAAAGGAATACAGTTTAGATTCTGGGTAACCCTGTATGCCATGCGTGGAGGTTTGAAATGTCTTTTTCAAGACAGTGGGGCACCATTGATGAGGCCACATTGAGAATGTTTGCTACAGGAAGGAAATGATAAAGGTGGAGCAGTGAGAAAGTCTGGGTCAGAGGATCCAGTTCCCTGAAGAGACAGGCAGGCATGGAACAGGTGGAATACTCCTGCCCTGCCGCGGAAGGAGGAGAACCAGCAGTGTTTGTAGAGATGGACTTACAAGTTGGATGATGGGGAGCCTGCAGGATCTTTGAACAGTAGATTTTGTTTTCTCTCTGAGGTAGGAAATAAGATTGGTCACCTAGGAGTGAGAATCTTTGGAGCTTAGAGGTCAGAAAGAGGGCCTGAAGAGAGGAGTGAACAGTTCAAACATCTGACATGAGGAACAGAGAGGGAGTTGACGAAAGTCATAAACTCAGATTGTGGGGCTTGGAAACCAGGAGTTCTAGTGACACCTGGCCCTCATGCTGGAAAGCACATTGAAGATACGACAGGTCAGCGTTTGCATCAAAAAAAGAAGTGACCGTCCAAAAGCCTTACGGTTTAGTCTTACTGGGTGTTGAAATAAGTGGCTGATAACATGTAAGTTAATGATTGCTGTAAACACCAGTTCCATCCTCGTGGGCTTCATAGGAGTTCAGACTGTGACTTAGCAGTCTAGACTTAAGGAGGATTAGACAGTGTGTCTCCTGTCATGGGTGTACCATGCATCCGAATGACCTTCTGCCATTTTGCCATCTCTCCTAGATTAATGCACTCACAGGAACTCTTTTTACTTCTAAAGTGCTAGAAGAAAGAGCAGAGAGAGAGGCTGAATCCCAGGTGAACCTGAATTCTGAGCAAGGAGAGCAGGTGTATGACTGGAGCACTGGCTTGGAGGACACGGATGACTCCCACCTGTACTTCTCACCTGACCAGGGGAATGTGGTGTTTACAAGTGCAATAGATGGGTGGGGCTTTGGGTAAGTTTTTGAGTCTAATGAAATCTCTCTGTGGATTCTGTATATAACTGGTGCTTTAATTAAACTTTTTATCTTGAGGTATCATAGATTCATGTACAATCGTAAGAAAGAATACAGGAGTGTTCTGTTCTTCCTTTGCCCTGTGTCCCTCCAAAGGTACTGTCATGCAGAACTGTAGTGTAACATCACAGCTGGGCTATTAACATTGATAAAATCCGTCACCACAGAGCACCTTTGCGTTGCACTAACATAGCAACACCTACTTCCGTCCCACTCCCAGCTCCTCCTCAACGACTAACTGTCCTGCATTTCTATAACTTGTCATTTCAAGAATGTTATAGAAGTGCACTTGAACAACAGAATGTTTTCTAGATTGGGTTTTTTCAGCGTTGTTTTCTGGAGACTCACCTAAATTGTTGCGTGCATCACTGGTGGTTTCCTTTTCATTGTGTAGTCCTATTCCATGGTATTGGTTGTACCAGTTTCTGTAAATATTTACCCACTGAAGGACGTCTGGGTTTTTTCTGGTTTGGGGCTACTGTGAGTAAAGCTGCTATAAGCATTCATGTGTAGGTGTTTATATGAACATAAGTTTTCATTTCTCTGGGATGAATGCCTGGAAGTACATTTGCTGGTTGTTATATGTTTGATTTTTTTTTTTTCATATGTTTGATTTTTAAAGAAACTATCAAATTGTTCCAGAGTAGGTGTACCATATTCCCACCAGCAATGTGTGGTGATCCATTTCTCCACATCTTAACCCTCATTTGGTATCATCACTGTTTCTCTTTTTTTTTTTTTTTAACTGTTCTGCTAGATATATACTGATGTGCTGTTACGGTTTTACTTTGCATTTTCCTAACAGCTTCTGGAGAAGGCAGTGGCAACCCACTCCAGTACTCTTGCCTGGAAAATCCCATGGACGGAGGGGACTGGTAGACTGCAGTCCATGGGGTCGCTAAGAGTCAGACACAACTGAGCGACTTCACCTTTTCACTTTCATGCAGTGGAGAAGGAAATGGCAACCCACTCCAGCATTCTTGCCTGGAGAATCCCAGGGACAGCGGAGCCTGGTGGGCTGCCGTCTCTGAGATCTCTAAGAGTTGGACACGACTGAAGTGACTTAGCAGCAGCAGCAGCAGCAACAGCTTCTGAGGTTGAACCTTTTCATGAGCTGATTTGTCATCTATATATCCTCTTGGGTGCAATGTCTTTTCATGTTCTTTGCCCACTTCGTTTTTGTTCAGGTATAATTGACATATACCATTATATCGATTTCAAGTATACAACGTAATCTATCTTTGTACATATTGTGTAAATATTTGTTTATATTTGTATATAGATGATCACTATAGTAAGTCTAATTTCCGTCACACTACATAGTTAGAAAATTTGTGTGTGTGTGATGAGGATTTTTAACTTTGACTCTTACCTTTCTGTTACACAATGCAGTGTTACTAGCTTTACTTACCATGCTATATACATTGCATCCTATGACTTATTTTATAACTAGAAGTTTGTACCTTTTGACCCCCCTTCAACCATTTTGCCAACCCTCTACTCCTTGCCTCTAGCAACCACCAATCTGTTCTCTGTATCTGTAAGATGCTTGTTTTTTTGGTTTTGTTTTTTAAAGCTTCTACATGTGTAAGTGACATCATGCAGTATTTATTCTTGTCTTCTTCCATCTGACATATCTCCTAATGCTCTCGAGGTCTATCCATGTTGTTGCACAGGACAAGTTTGCATTCTTTTTTATGGCTGAGTACTATTCGTGTGTGTGTGTGTGTGTGTTGTGTGTGTGCGCTCACACACATGCGCACACCACATCATCTCTGTCCTTTCATCTGTGAATGGACACTTACGTGGTTTCCATACCTTGGCTATTGTCAGTAATGCTGCAGTGAAGATGATGTGATGATTTCTTAAGCATCACCCAGCCACTGAGTGGCAGAGCTGTTGTTCAGTTTAAAGACTTTCTGGCACAGAAATTCATGCTTTCTTACCATAGTACTTCTGTGGGATCTTCACTGTGGAATATTGGGACCCTTGTTTCCTCTCATTGCCGTTCTGGATATGTACATGCTCAGGCCAAGTAGTAGTGATAGCAGTTTTGAATGTGCTTGGTAATTGATAACATTTCTAACCACGACCATTGCTTACTCATGGAATCAGAAAATTCAAAGGATTTTTTACCTTGAGAAAAAATGTCTTCGACTTGGATAAACAGTTGTGGGATATAATGAAATTTACTTTCTGCTGCTGCTGCTAAGTCACTTCAGTCGTGTCCCACTCTGTGCGACCCCATAGACGGCAGCCCACCAGGCTCCCCCATCCCTGGGATTCTCTAGGCAAGAACACTGGAGTGGGTTGCCATTTCCTTCTCCAGTGCATGAAAGTGAAAAGTGAAAATGAAGTTGCTCAGTTGTATCTGACTCTTCGTGACCCCATGGACTGCAGCCCACCAGGCTCCTCCATCCATGGGATTTTCCAGGCAAGAGTACCGGAGTGGGGTGCCATTGCCTTCTCCGGAAATTTACTTTAGTTGTGGGCTTAACCTTTCATACAGTTTGTGGGGATAATAGAACCAGGAATAAGGGACCAAGTGAAACCAACCTTGGTTATTTCTCATCTCCCTTTTTAACATGAAGTTACTCTTCAACATCATTTTGACTGAACACATCTGCCTGGGGCAGCATAATAAATTATAATACTATAATTTTTTTGTGTTAGTTTGTAATAAATTATAGATTCCTTGGTTTACTATAAAGATCATATCAGACTTAAATACATTCAGATAATGGATTATAGTGAAAATGGAAGTTAACAAACCTGAACATTTGTAGTTTTCATATGTAGTTGATGACTTACCTTTATCAACTTTCTGGTCCTCAGTTTCTTCATCTGAAAAATAATAATGTAGGTCTAAGATAATGTCTAAGAGCTTCTTTGCGCTAAAAAGTTCAGTGATTCATTCCGTCATGTAAGAGAGTCAGACCTATTGATTTCTTAATTGATAAGCATTTTGTTAGTGAGCCACAAGCTGGGGGGCTTGTCCTTTTCTAGTACTTTTTTTCATAAATAATTGAATGTTTTATGTGAATTTTAGTCTAAATCATGAATTGGGGGAGTTGATCGTGGCAGAAGGAATGAGGAGAGATTTAAATGAATGAAATCAGGGGAACTTCAGTATCCCTCCTAACTTTGGATGTTTTTAACTTACTTTCAGTCAGTAGATCAATTCCCCTGTATTAGACAGTGTCATCTTTGAAGATCTGCTAGTGCCTGTTCTCACCTAGTTGACGTGTTAACTTATGGGAAAACGGTGTTGGAAATGAAAGCACTGGAGACCCTTTCCTTCCGGTTTTCCTCTAAAATGTCAGTGAATAGGGAACTCCACGTGTCACAAAATGTGAGAAATGAGCACATTTCAGAATTTAGAAAATGTTTCTGTGAACTCTCACATAGTGGGACAGGATTCAGAAGTATGACTAGTGGCCATATGGCCTGAATTTGTCCTGTTAATAGTTGTTACTCCAGGAGAGTCTGCTCTGAAAAAGCAGCAACACAGTGGCTTGGGTAGGTGGCAACAACGATCTGTTAATAGTTTCTGGTTAAGGTAAACAGAGCTGAGGCCCAACCCTATTCAACAGGGACAGGAAAGAACACGATGAAAAGCCCTTCCTAGTAGTTCTTCATGCCACAACATCTTAGAATCCTGCAATTAATATTAGCCCGTTGGGTACCTCGGACTCAAAAGCATATGTGGCCCAGAAATTTCATATGTGGCCGCATCCTCATTCAGGTGGGTTGGGCAAAGATTGATGAGTCAGTAAAGACCTGGAAAACATGTTCTGCAGATCTTTTCTGAGAATCCTGTTTGAAGTTACTCAGTAGAGGAAGTGAATTAAAATAGAACTCAAGAATGGGGAAGTCGTGCTAGAAGCTGTCATTGTCACTAACGGCACATAAAGGAATAAGAGCACCAAGCAATAGTGGAGAAAGGTTTGATGTGGATAAGCAGCTTTTGTGGTAACCAGGGGATGAAAAAGGAGGTAAAGGATGAAGAACAAGATTTTCAAAGATTTATAAGTGTCTGTATGTGTAGGTATGTGTATAGACGTGACAGACTAGAAGAGGGTGGAAGACAGTGACCTGTAAGCAGATGGGCAAGTGTCTTCCTTTAATTTATGATTCTATAGCAGTCTTAGCGTTTGCAAAAGTGTTTACCACTTTTTGAGTTAAAAATAGGACATATGTCTGACATGTTGTAAAGGATAACAGAAAATATAACAGTCTGGGAAGCACAAATCAACATTAAAAAAGAAAATCCTAGAAGCATGAATAGAATGTGCCTGATCAGAAAAGTAAGTGACAGGAGGTATTTGTACCCCCTGTTGAGGAGATACTGTTTTTTTTAAAAGAAGGAAATTTCAAGGAAAAAAAAAATTTTCATGAGTGAGCAAGCAACAACATACGTAAATAAATTACATATAAATTATGCATTGTTATATACATGAGTTGTGCACTCGTGTCCGACTCTTTGCGACCCCATGGACTGTAGCCCGCCAGGCTCCTCTGCCTAAGAGATTCTCCAGGCAAGAATAGTGGAGTGGGTTGCCATTTCCTTCTCCAGAGGGTCTTCCCAACCTAAGGATTGAACCTGTGTCTCCTGCATTGCAGGCGGATTCTTTACCATCTTAGCCACCAGGGAGCCCCGTTATACACATGTTGTGTATACAAATTTATTTATAATCTTATATAAAAAGTTTTGTATGAAACAGTGTAACATGTAAATGTATAAACTTATTTACATATAGCATAATATAGTTTATATTGTAATATCACTATAAACAAATATAAAATATATAAAAGTTGACATATAAAAGTTATAAATAATGTAATATAATAGAAACTAAACTTTTAGAAGACCTCTACTAAGTTAATATCTTTCAGATCAAATGAGAAATAAAGCTTTAAATAGTTAATTACTTTGCATGGGATGGACCCTTGAGGCCAACTCTTTCAGAACGTTGATGGCTTATAACCATGTGATATGAATTTTGCTTCCTGATTGGGCATTTTTCTCTCCTGTGCCTCTCAGTGAATGGGGCCACTGGGTTTTTGTCTTCGGTAGTTTCTGTAGTGTCTCTTTGCTTCTAAGTTGCTGCCTGATGCTCTTCATATTTCTGGTTCCAACTATAATTCTCAACTTCCACTCCGCCAGCTTCTTACTGCTCCCACCAGGCTTTCGTCATCATAAGAGAATGTCAGCCAATTGGACTTGGTTGTAGTTAACCCCTGGATGCTTTGGAAAATATGGCAGGTGTCTTGTAAGTTGCTGGTACTTTAAGAGTTGGACTCAAAGCTTAGATTGTGTAGGAACATACTGTTCCCTGCAAAAAGTTTTTCGGGGGGGTCCTTTATCCAGACACTGCAGATGGTGTAATATACAGCATCTGTGTTTGTCCGGTGACTGCTCCCATTTGGCTGGGGTTTGCAGTAGAGCAGGCCTGCTGCTGACTGGTTTCTCTAAGGGCTGGAGAGGGCTAAGTAAGTGTATGTGTATTTCCTGTTTAATCTCGGGTGCTACAGAGCCTTTTCTGGCAGGTTCTGGCCGTAGGGCTTATTTACTCCATGAGCAATAGGAACTTACAGTGAAGGGCCGAAACAGAGTTTATTGTTGGCACAGTTGCAGTGGACAGCTGGGGCCTGTTTGCTTGGCCAGTGTTCCTCTTGTTTTATGCTTGCAGAATTAAGAAAGGGATTGATAGCCCGAATTACATTCATATGAATGTAGGGAAAGTTGGACAGGAACACTGGCGAGACTGCTTGGCTTTGAATCCCAGCTTCATTTGTTACCTGTGTGATATCTCATGCTTCATTATGCTTTTCCATGAAAGGGGGGAGATAATTAGTGCCTACCTTGCAAGAGAGTTGAAATGAATTCAGAGCGCGTTGAACAGTACCTAGCACAGAAACACCCAAATGCTAGCTAGACTCATACTTATTTCTGTTGTTATTAAGAATGTGAACACTTGCTTTTCTTTCAGAATTGAGCACTTTGCCAAAATCTACAGTCAAAAAACTGGCATCAGAAAGGAAGTTCTTTTGAAAACATTGTGGGGAGATTATTATATAAATACGAAGGCTAAGAAGATTATGAAGGTGGATCAGGTAATGTGGTCTCTTGTCCCTGTTGATCGGTGGTCACATTCTTGCCCTGTGAAAACCTGCACTGTAACACACTTGTAATTTGCCTCAGTTTATGTGAGTCAGTTTATGGGAGATTTTCTACTGTATATATGTGGCTAAAGCTCATGTGTCTTGTGTCCAAGTATTGCTTAAATAGAGTTCTTTATCAGGATCAAAGGACTGCATGTTGTTGTTTTTCCTATTTAAGAGGAGCAGAAATCCCAGATCCTGGGCCGCTGAACTTGAAGACACATATTTTGCATCATGCATTTATGTGTCCCCTTTCTAAAGAGACGTCTGTTGTAGATGTCACTGTGTGGCCTGTATTCCTAGCCTTAGCCGAGGCCTCCTCATTGAACGCCAGTCACCATGCATTGCTGATGGGTGAGGTAGGTGCTCCCTGGAGCACTTCATTCTGTCGGTGGAGGTCTTGTAGGGCTGCTGAGTCACCTAGCCTCAAAGGAAGGATGCTTTTCTTGAAGACTTTTTTTTTAAATATAAAATTAAGGATTTTATAAATGTATTCTCGTTGAAGAGCATGTATATGCCTTTTAGAAGGTATTCCTTAGTATAAAGCTACAGGAAAGCAAAAAAATACCAGAGGCCAACACTGCTAATGGTATGGTTTTCATTTCTTTCATTCTTTCTGTTTAGATAACATATATCCCTTGATTGAGATTATGCTGTTTATACAATGTAAACACTTTTCCTCTTGACATCCTATTGTGACCATCTTCCCTTGTCATTGAAATTTCTTTATAAACAGTACAGTGTGTAGATTCCTTAAAAAACTAGGAACAGATCTACCATATGACCCGACAGCCCCACTCCTGGGCATATACCCTGAGAAAACCATAAATGAAAAAGACACAGACACCCCAGTGTTCACAGCTGCACTATTTACAATAGCCAAGGCGTGGAAGCAACCTAGGATTCTATTAATAGAGGAATGGATAAAGATGTGGTACACTGTGGTACAATGTGTATACAATGGAATGTGTACAATGTGGTACAATGTGTATAGAATGGAATTAGTCATAATAAAGAACAAATTTGAGTCCTAGTGAGGTTTATGAACCTAGAGGCTATTAATACAGAGTGAAGTAGGAAAGAGAAAAATACAGTATCTTAAGGCATATATATGGAATCTACAAAAATAGTCTTGATGAACCTATTTGCAGGGAAGGAATGGGGAGACAGATGTAGAGAATGGACTTGTGGACACAGGGAAGGGGAGGGGACGAACAGAGAAAGTAGCACTGACACAACATTGTAAGAATTTAAAAAATAAATAAATGAAAAATAAATCTTAAAAGGAGCCAGTGGAGTGGAGTAGCAAAGAGCATAGTTTGAGATTCTCTGTGCGTCTCAGCTCTACCGCTTTCTAGTTCTGTGACACTTGTGTGTTTCTTTCTTCTGCAAATTGAAGATAGTAATATTTATCTCATGGAGTGATTATGATAATTATATGAAATATCCAAGAAAAGTCTTAAGAGCAATTCCTGTCATGTAATAAACACCCTCTTACATCATTATCATTCATGTAATCATTCTCCTAAGATTGAACATAGTTTTTATTTCTGTTTCTCAAATATTTTGATATTTTAAGTAAACCTGTTATAGGCATCTTGATGCATACATTTTTAGGCCTTTATGGTTTTTTTTAACCAGTCATTCAAAGGTAATGACTTAATTTCCCAGTACCTTGCCAGTAGCTCTTGAGAAAGAGGGTTTCAGTTTATATTCCATCTCTTGTACCTATGAGAGTATCCTTCTCAAAGTGCTTATGCTGTGGTTTTGTATAGTTTGATAAGAGAAATAGTAGGGGTTTTGTTTTTTTTAATATCCTCTTCCTTGAAGTTGAACAGCATTCATATTTTAAGAACATCCTTTAGAATGAAGTCCATGGACATTTTAGAGTGGAGTTTTAGTTCTCAGCTTGGGTACCATGTGTTTTCTTGATGGCAGTGGGAGGGCAGCTGCAGTGATGTATCCACCTCCCCGCCCCACACCCCGAGTGGTTTCTTGTGTGGTGTCCACGGTTCGGAAAGAGAAGAGTGAGTTGTAACTGACTGTGGCTTATTGGCTGTTTGAAGCATTCATATAGCTACTTTCCTCCACTTTGTTGTTGAATAAGTATTTTCTAGTAGAAATGAAGCGTCGATAGTAAAGCACATCAAGAATGAATACGTTAGATATTGATGAAATATTCAGAAATTTTAAACCCATACATCCTTTTTTTTTTTTTACAGGCAAAAGGAAAGAAACCTTTATTTGTACAGTTGATTCTGGAAAATATATGGAGTTTGTATGATGCTGTCTTGAAAAAGTAAGACTGTTATAAATTGTTTATCTCTGGGCAGTGTAATTTGCAGTTTGATGAGTTACTCTTCTGAAAGCTAGCTAGACTGGGAAAGTGAAGAAAGCCTTTACAGAGGCTTTAATTACCAAGCTCGGAAACCATTTAAAGGAGTATGTATAACCCAATTACAGGGTGACAGGAGGCACAGAACAGAAATATTTTATAGAGTGCTGAGGCAAAGAAGGGGGAAGAACCATCAGACTTTCATTTTTACAAACTCAGTTTAAAGTAAAATAGTAAATGTAGTGGAAAAGCTGCTTGATATTGAGGATCACTCATGGGGTCCCCACTTAAGGAAAAAACCTTGCCTGATACAAGTGGAAAAGAAGGTTTGCTGTAGTAAATTTCCAAGTTGTTCCAGCGGTGGAATAATGATTTTTGCTTTTAGTATTTATTTATAAAATCGCTTTACCAGTTGACATAGTGTGTTTAAGACGATTGTGGAATGGTGCTTCATGGGACATTTTCAAGAGAAGTTCATTTGGAAGTGAAAAGTAGAGGTTGAGCAGTTTAACCCTATGGCAGGAGCCCCCCTCCAGCATTTTTGTTTTTTTATAGTCAAGTAGTGCATTAGGAATAAATGTGTCCTGTGATGTTGTGTTTCTCTTCCTCACTGCCCCTTTGTATCTTTATGTGATCTTTCTCTCTTCTCACCTCCCATCCACCCATCTCTTGTTTACTATAGGGACAAAGAAAAAACTGATAAAATCGTGACTTCTTTAGGATTAAAAATTGGAGCCCGAGAGGCACGGCATTCAGATCCTAGAGTCCAGATCAATGCTATCTGCAGTCAGTGGCTACCCATATCTCAAGCTGTTCTTGGTATCCTTTATATTAATGGTTGTTAATGAAATCATAGATTTGACAGAACAAGAAAAAAGTGTGTTATTGGCCATCAGGAGGGCCTCTGAAAATAATGCATGCCAATTCAGAGTAAGTTTTTTCTGGGGTTATTTAATATTTTACCATGAAACTGTATTAAATACTTTAGAAGCGACTATATTAATGTTAATTAAGATTAATACGAATTTGAATGTTCTTAAAAAACATTTTAATTTTGTTTCTTAATCCATAAAATCAAAACTCCTGGACCAAGATTTGCGTAGAAGTAGATACTTTAGATGTTTGTGTTAGGATCACTGGTTCACTTTAATCCATATTTTCTTTACCTTGTTGATACTTCCTCTCAAATTAGTGATTCCAAAAGGACTTGATTTTAAGCAGTTTACCTTAACTAAAGTCATTTTGTAGGTGAATTTAGACTATCTTCTTTGTTTTTTTTTTTAAGGCTTTTGTTATATGGGCCGATTTTAGTGTCTTTATTGAATTTTTTACGGCATGGCTCTTGTTCTGTTTTATGTTTTGGTTGTTTGGCCGAGAGGCCTGTGGGATCTTAGCTCCCTGACCAGAGATCGAACCCACACCCCCTGTATTGGAAGGTGAAGTCTTAACCATTGGACCTCTAGGGAAGTCCCAACCAAAGTAATTTTATAGAGGAATTTAGACTATTAATACCTTCTTGTCACTGATCTGTGTGTACTTAGCAGTACCCATGGGGTGGGCCGAGGGTGCAGTGTCTGGGGAGTGGGCCAACAGTGGACCACAGGGCTGTAATAAACACAGACCCCTACGGCGACCTCGCTCTGTTGGAGGGCCTGCTTGTATCGCAGTGAGCGGCTGATGGTGGTTTTATGCCAGTTGATAGAGACTGAAACTGTATGAAAGCTTGTGAGGACTGGGTCACAGGCAGCCAAACTCCTAAGCTCTGTGGTCCTGCCTCATTTGTTCCATAGGATGTCAGTGTTCGAGTATCTGCCATGAGCACCCTTTCTGGGCTCTAGAGCGTCCATGAACTCCCTGAGATTGTATCCATGTTTTGAGATGTGACTTACGGAGTATTGCCTTACAGCCCAGGCATGGTATATGTTGTTACTTCAGTATCTCGTGCAGAGTCTGAGTCTCTGCCAGGTTGAAGAGCGCTTGCTCAGGCTTTTGAGTCCTTAACAGCAGACTTCAGCTATGGTGTGTCAGAAGCTTCCTAGTCCCCTCGACATTACAGCTGAGAGAGTGGAGAAACTGATGTGTGCAGGATCGCAGACTTTTGATTCTCTCCCACCGGAAACCCAGGCTCTGAAAGCAGGTGAGGTAAAGACGGACACACCAGCCAATGTATTTTTGGTCATCCTAAGTCAAGACTACTCTAGACCAGTTTGCTGAATGCTAGCTTGCTAAATGGCCAAATGGCCAACTCCCCCTGTAAACAATTTCACAAACATTTCTCTAGTTGCTTTTTGTTTTCTAACATTTCAGTTTCGCCAGAGCCATTTTGCTCTGTCAGTGGAGTGAGGAGACTAGAGACCTCTCCCTTTTGCCTAGATCACAGTTCATAATCTTATCATCATGCTCTATTCCATCCTCTCAGGTAGCCAGGAATGCGTTCCTGTGGTGACTGTGTCTCCAGGGCCTGTGGAACAGTGACTTCAGGGTCTGTGTTCCCTCTTGAAGCCCCGTACATGCTTGGCCCATGAGAGGGAGCCTTATTTGCTCCCGGCCTCATATGGCTCCATGAAATTCATCTGTGCACACCCTCTGTCCTGCTCTTTTTCTCTTTTGGGTTTGCGGCCTCTGCCGTCAGATCACTGCAGTTCTCAGACCCGTGGTTGACTCTCCTTTGTTAAATCTCTCAGCCAGTTCCCAGTCCTCCTGACTAGCTCTGTCACTACCATTTGACACAGTCAATCCCTCCTTCCTCCTTGAGACCCTTTCTTCTTTGACTTCTGGGCTTCCACCTGTTTCTCCTTGTCTCCCTGTCTCCCCGGCTATTTATCCCACCCTCAACCCCCCAGTTTTTTTTTATTAAAACAGGAGAAAAATCAAACAGAAGTTAATAACATGTACAAGGGAGAGACCTGGGAAAACAGACTAATGTGCTAAAATATCTGAAACCCTCACCTTAAATATTGTCAGTGGTTTAGAACTTCAAAGGGGAGAAAGGCATTTGCCATGGAAAATGAAAAAGTGAAAGTCTGATTACAAAGAGTGTTTGCTGGACCACAGAGTGGGCTCCGATCACTGGGCCCTGCCGATTTCCCCACCACACCAGCCCCTTCTCTTTGCAGATATTTCTGGTGATAGTTATATTCCAGGAACAGGCCCTTTATCTCAGTTCATTAGACAACTAAGGGGACAGAAAAAAAACAACTTCCTAAGTTCTCTGCTCCTTAAAAACAATGAGCCTAAATTAACCCTCCACTCAAGAAACACCTTGTGGAGTGGCGAAGTTTGCTGTTCTGCAGTTCCGCCTTTAAACCTTCTTCGTGGAGTTTCACAGTCCAGAAGCCGAGTTGGTAGATTATGTCTCATTAAGCCAGTCTCTTAGTCCTGACAGTTGGTTTAACTAGACATCTATAAATCCATTTCTGCAAGCAGTAATGCAGGTGGGCTCTCAAAGTTAGGCTTCTAAGGTGCAAGCAATCCGGTATTTCTAAGAGGCATTTCTGTGAAGACAAAAAGGTTCATGGTTGGAGCTAATTATAAACCAGCTTCTGAACCTAGGGAGCAACCAGTGCAGATTTCTAGATGTTAGAGTCGAGTATCATTTGCAATTTGAAATGTCTTTGATGATGTCCTTCAGTGTTCAGATAAACTTCCTGAGTGGCTTACACACCAGTGGGCCAGAATATTGCCCCCAAATGGACTATTGTGTGATGGTCTCTCTTAAATTTATCTCAAGTTGCAGAACTTCAAGAAAGGAGCAGCTTTGGTTCTCAGTGTTGCCACACCAAAAGTGGGAGGAAAAAATGGAAATGTTAGTTTGGAGAGTTATAGCCTAATATTTGAGGAAACCAGGAGAATTCAGGATCCAGCCCAGTTTATAGATAGTAAAACACAACCTCAAAGATGGTAACAGAACTAGAATCTAATATTTCCAAGTGTGTGTTATAGTTTCTGTTGAAACATATTTTTTTTCTCTTTAAAGTCACTCTCATTTCTACCCAAGATAGCCAAATTAAGACTCATTTGTTTGCAGAATAAGTTTAGTTTCATTAAACTTGGCCTGATTGTCTTTATAGGTTCAGCATGAATAGCAGCTCACCATGTAGGCTCTTTTAAATCTCTTTTGCTGGAACTTTTCATAACGAATCTCCAGATTGAACTTCTAATAGCCTCTTGAGGCCGAGAAACCAAGCCACATCTTTGCTGTTGGAGCTGCCTGTTCAGTCTTGATCTTTTCCCCATTCTTCTCCATCCCCTTGACTTTTTAACTGTGGGATGCCCCAGGCAAGGCTTGGTATTTGGATCTCATCTGTTTTCTACCTGCAGTCACTCTCCTGCTCATCTTGTCCAGTCTCTAGGCTTCCCATGACAGTGGTGTGCTCTTAATTTTCACATTGGTTTCATGCCCCTATTTCCAGTCCATCTTTAAATCCTGTTTACTCTTCCTTTGAAATGTATCCAGAATTAACTACTTTCAACATTTCCATTTCTGCCTTCCTGGGGCAAGCAACCTTGCTCTCTCACCTGGGTATTATAGTAGCCTTCCAGCTGGTATCCCTGAGTCTGTTCTTGATTGCCTGCAGCTAGAGTGAGCCTGTTAAAATCGGAGTCAAGGTATGTTGCTTTGTTCCTCAAAGCCTTTCAAAGTTTTCCCTGGCAAGACTTCTGATAGATACTTAATTCTTACTTCCTTATTTTCTTATTTGAATTTTACTCTTGAATTCTTTATGTGTAAATTATTTTGATATAGGGTGATTTAAAAAAATTACTCACCAGTGGTGGGTTTTTTTTTCCTTAACGAATTTTTTTTTTAATGTAAGTTAAGAAAAATGTCCATATGCTGATTAGGAAATTATGTTAAAATTTATAGATTTAGGGAAAATCAATATCTTATAGTATTGCATCTTAATCTTCATTTCTAAGGTTTTTTGGTTATCATGATATTTTTGTCTGTTTTATTTTCTAACTTTTCTGAAGGGTTGGAAAAACTACTATTATGTATTTTATTAATAAGCTACCTTGTTGACTATTGTCCTTTGGTAAAATTCCTCAATTCTATCCCTTCTCCACTGGAAGCAGTTATGAGGGCTTCTGGTGGGTAGTTAAGCCCATCTCCTACCTGGAGTTCCTCCAGCTCTTCTCCCACCCTGTCAGTTTTGCTTTTCTTTTCTCCTTTCTGCCAGTTCTCTCGCTCTCACTCTACTATTTTTCTAGCAATCTTATTTTTTTCTAAATAGAATTTTTCTTATAGTTGTAAAAGATGATAGGTTGCTTATGTATTTAGATGATGCCATGTTCTAAACTTCTTGTTTTCAGAAAGCCTGGATTACTAAGTAACATTTTTCTTTCCTGTCTGTTTAGCTTTTATGAAATGCGGAAGTGAAGATACCGCTCCAGTTATTATCTTTGTTTCCAAAATGTTTGCAGTTGATGCTAAGGCTTTGCCTCAGAATAAGCCAAGGTAAGGATCATAGGGAAGCCAGGTAGGGCTAGGGAGGTGGGGCGGGCTTGATGGGGAAGGTGCAGTTCTGTCCTCAGTCTGGAACTCATGTGGAGCAGCCCCTGTGGGAACGTAAATTTTACTGAGTACTTGATCTTTTTGTGATGCCTCTGGAGGAAACAGTTGTTGAAATCAGCTCTGGGACTGTTAATTCAAATTCATGTTAAAAAAAAAAGTTGTGGTTTTTTTTTTTGCTGCATCAGGTCTTTTTTGCAGCATGCAGGCTTCTCTAGTTGCAGCAGACAGGCTGAGATGTGCCATGGCCTGTGGGATCTTAGTTCCCCAACCGGGGGTCAAACCCGTATCCCCTGCACTGGAAGGTGAACTCTCAACCACTGCACCAACAGAGAAGTCCCTGAATTCGCATAAATTTGAACAAGAGTAGTTAGAGTAGTGGTAGCCTCAGTTAACAATTGTTGAATGTCAGACAAGTTGTAATCTCAGCCTGTCTGTCTGCTTCACTAGAGACTTTTGAACGTGTGAGTACCTCTGCCGATCTTTGTGTGTATTGTGTGTGTGTGTGGAGAGAGAGGGATGGAGTTCAGCCGTGGGAGACGGATCCTTTCTCAAGTTTCCGAAGTCTTAGAGAATCTCTTTTACATCATATGAACTGGTACGGGTCCTCCTCCCCCACCAGTGTAAGTGATTAGATCCCAGTCATTCCTTGTGGGAATCGTGGCACTAGCCTCCTAGCTGGTTTCGCTGTCCCAGTGTCTAACTTGGCCAGTCCACTTGCCATTCTCCCTTCAGGATCTTGGTGTCTGGAGTGAAAAGATTGACTCTATCCAGGAGTTTGAAAGCTTCTCTTCTTTACTGTCCACATCTATTCTGGGAGCTTTCTAAACAATAATGGTAATAGCACTAATAATTGGCTCCAGTTTTTCAACCTTATAATATTCCTGCCTCACTGTTGATTATGCCATTTAAATCTACAGTAGTTCTGCAGTGCAGGTATTTACTGTTTCAACCTAACCTGGGGAAGTTAAGAGGCCTTAAAAAGATGAAGTAGTAATCGATTTTCCAGTAGTCATGGTTGGGTGTGAGAGTTGAACTATAAAGAAAGCTGAGTGCCAAAGAATTGATGCTTTTGAACTGTGATGTTGGAGAAAACTCTTGAGAGTCCCTTGGACTGCCAGGAGATCCAACCAGTCCATCCTAAAGGAAATCAGTCCTGAATATTCATTAGAAGGACTGATGCTGAAGCTGAAACTCCAATATTTTGGCCACCTGATGCGAAAAGCTGACTCATTTGAAAAGACCTTGACGCTGGGAAAGATTGAAGGCAGGAGGAGGAGGGGACGACAGAGGATGAGATGGTTGGATGGCATCACCGACTCAATGGGCATGGGTTTGGGTAAACTCCGGGAGTTGGTCATGGACAGAGAGGTCTGGCGTGCTGCAGTCCATGAGGTCACAAAGAGACGAACATGACAGGGTGACTGAACTGAACTGAGTGTACTCAAGGTCACATAGCTAGAAGGAGGCCAGAAGAGTATGTGAATCCACATTTGTCCAGCTGGACAGCCTATGGGTACCATTTCACCAGTGGGATCTGGCCTCTGTCATCTATGCAGCTTGTTAATCTCCACCGCTACATCTCGACAACAGTCTTCCAGCCTGCCTGCCCTTTTTAGATTCTGGGGCCTTTGCTCTGACCATTCTCAACCACCGTTTTCTCTAGTAGTCTATCAGAAATTCTTACTGAATGCTTAAGTGCCTGTTGAGTAAGATCCTGCTAGGAGGTTTTCAGGCAGTTCCTCTCCCCCCGAATCCCTGAGTCTACTGCTTTGGCTTCCTTCTTAAGAACCAGTTTCTTATTGTAACAGGATGTGATGTTCAGGTAGAAACTGTACTCCTTGCTCCCTTAGTTGCCATCATCTCGGCTCCCTGGCGCTGTGGTCACTGGTAGCACCGGCTGCAGCCAGCTCTTCGGCCCTCTCTGTCTCTCCCCAGCCCGCCCCTGCAGCTGGCTCCACAGAGGCCAGGGCATGGACATTCAGCTTGGAATCCTGAGAGCAGGTGGTTTTGTGTTGTTGCCTCTTTCCTTCCTTCTCCAGCCTCACCTCCCCAGTCTGCCCTTTGAATCTCCAGTCCGCATTCTCACCTCTGGTCACCTTCACCTCTACTGTTGGTCACTGCCGTCCCCTCGGCGCTATCACCAACAGTTAGCTCCGCTGCAGCCTCAGTAAGTCAGCACCCACAGACGTTCCTTGACTAGTAGAGCTCAGTTCTCTTGCAAGTGATTCCTGTTTATTCTCAGTAAATACTAGTTGACACAATGGGTTCTTCAAAACCACCTTGCTGCCTTCTCTTCTGTCTGCTTTGTTTGCCTGTCACCACCCCCAGCACTCACAGCAGTGCCTGACCCATACATAGCAAGTGTCAGCTGGGTGGGTGGATAGATAACGCTGATGGACAGCAAGACTCTACATTTGATATTAACTTCATGAATGTAAATGGTAATCTTGTTATGAGCTCTGACAAAATGAGGATTTATTATATGTGAACCGATATGCTTCTTTCTTAACCAAAGCTAAAATAAAACCACATTTACTTAATGTGATGATTTTACCATTTCTAATTCCTTCTGAATGGGGGGTATAGCCACAGATGATGAGTATGGAATTAAGAGTCAGATCTGGGTCTGAATTAACGGCTCCTCTGTTTATTGTCCATGTGACTCTGGGTCGAATTGTGTAATTCTCCTAAGGCTCTAGTTCTTATTTGTAAAACAGGAGTAAGAATACCTGTGTCATATAGTTGTTTGGATAAGTATGTTTCGATAATACGTGCAGAGTGATTAACACAATGTCTGTGCCATAGTTATGAAAGTAGTTTATTTTCTTGGGCTCCAAAATCACTGCAGATGGTAACTGCGGCTATGAACTTAAAAGACACTCATTGGAAGAAAAGCTATGACCAACCTAGACAGCATATTAAAAGCAGAGATACTACTTTGCTGGCAAAGGCCTGTCTAGTCAAAGCTATGGTTTTTCCAATAGTCATGTATGGATATGAGAGTTGGACCATAAAGAAATCTGAGCACCAAGGAATTAATGCTTTTGAATCGTGGTGTTGGAGAAGACTCTTGAGAGTCCCTTGGATTGCAAGATCAAACCAGTCCATCCTAAAGGAAATCAGTCCTGAATATTTATTGGAAGGACTGATGTTGAAGCTGAAGCTCCAATCCTTTGGCCACCTGATGTGAAGGGCTGACTCATTGGAAAAGACCCTGATGCTGGGAAAGAGTGAAGGCAGAAGGAGAAGGGGACGATAGTGGATGAGATGGTTGAAGGGCATCACTGACTTAATGGACAGGAGTTTGAGCAAACTCCAAGAGTTGGTGATGGACAGGGAAGCCTGGTGTGCTGCGGTCCTTGGGGTTGAAAAGAGTCAGACAGGACTCAGTGACTGAATTCAACTGAACTGATAAGCCCATTGGAAGAGACCATTTCTCTCTGCACTAACCAGTGCGTCAGTTTTTTGTTTGTTTGTTTGTTTTTTAACCTCTTTGTTTATAGTGATAGTAAGGTATTCCATGTTTATATATTTTTTAAAATTTTTAATTGAAGGATAATTGCTTTACAGAATTTTGTGGTTTTCTGTCATATATCAATAAGAATCAGCCATAGGTTAATTCATACTTTTCAGATACTCTTATAAAAAGTCTAGAAGCAAGATAAGTTACGTAAGGGTTGATTGACAGGGCAGGTGGAGTGTGTAGCCTGAAGAAGAGATGGGCGAGGGGAAGCGCATGAGGGCAGATGATTGAAAGGCGAGGAGAGGGGAGTATGTTTGTTGGGTGTTGCTCGAGAAGACAGAACAAGAGCCTAGAAATTCCATCCTGTGTGTGAAAGACCTTTAACACTGAGAGCTTCCAGTGGAGAGGAGCTTATGCCAGCAGATGTGACTTCTCGACAGCCCTGAGCAAGCCGTCCTCAAAGGTCGCTCCCTTTTCATTTTTGTATCTGATGGCACAGCCCTGCCTCCTACATTGGGGTGGGTCTGACTAGAAGGGGCCGACTCCTAGAACCAAATTCATCCATTTCAAAGGGCAGGTGCTGAGGGAATAGAAGTGGTGTCCAGTCCTGGGGGGAGGTCTTGTCGAGCAGGTGGGTGTCTGAAGAGGACAGCAGTGGACAGCTGGTGCCTTACATGTGCGGCAGCCCACATGATGTAGGAAGGGGATTGGGGCACCTGACGTTAGGACCTCCAGGAGCATGTGGCATGTAGCGTGCATGGGACCAGTACACTCTCAGTATGGCATCTGAGTGGCTTCCAGGAGAGAGAAGGGGAAGGGGAATGGCGGGATGGGAGATGATGTCATCAGCCATAGGTGGAGGCGTGAAGCAAGAGTCATAGTACCAAAGTTGGGGGGCAGTTGAGGAGGTGGGCACAACGTGACAGGATCAAGCAAGGCGGGCACAACGTGACAGGATCAAGCAGGCCCCACCCCCCAGGCGAGCCTCCAGCAAACACACAGACGTGCACTCACACCTTTCCTCTGGTGGAACTCGGGTCTGACACCGTGACTGATCACCGTTGGCCCTTATGTCCAGTTTGAATTGCCAGCATTCAGCCTGGCCCTTCCTCTTGGACCCTAGTTCTCCATGGAGGTGTATTTTCCTACTTTCATGGAGAAAAGCTCGGTTTCTTACTGAGGTCATCTGCTTCTCTCTCTGTTAGAGTGTTCTGAGCGGTGGTATCTGTTACTGATTCCCTTTCTTTTCCAGCCATTTGCCCTACAGAGGAGGAGCATGGGTGCCTGAGAAAGGTTCCATGCTGTTGTGTGTGATGCGGGCTCTTGCATGTCGTTTCATAAGCTCACAGTAGCTGGGGACCCAGCGTTCCCAGTGGAAGAGGGAATGGCAACCCACTCCAGTATTCTTGGCTCGGAAATCCATGGATAGAGGAGTCTAGCAGGCTACAGTCCATGGGGTCATGAAGAGTCCGACCTACTGAGTGACTGAGCAGCAGCAGCGGTGTTCCCAGAGAAAGTGTGGTAGGCCTTCTCTTTTCTTGCTGCAGTGAAAGCGAGAACTCGGAGAAAGTTTCCACCAGGAAGGGACTGGGGACCCACCACCATCTTCTCCAGACACGTTGTTGTTCAGTCACTAAGTTGTGTCTAACTCTTGGCAACCCTGTGGACTGCAGCACGCCAGGCTTCTCTGTCCTTCACTGTCTCCTGGAGTTTGCTCAAACTCAATGTCCTTTGAGTCAGTGATGCCACCCAACCGTCTTATCCTCTGTCATCCCCTTCTCTTCCGGCCCTCAATCTTTCCCAGCATCAGGGTCTTTTCCAGCGAGTTGGCTGTTTGCATCAGGTGGCCAGAATACTGGAGCTACAGCATCAGTCCTTCCAGTGAATATTCAGGGTTGATCTCCTTTAAGATTGACTGGTTTGATATCCTTGCTGTCCATGTTAATACTAGCTGTTTCTTGGCTGGAACAGACTGAGATCTTTGCTGTGGCCATGTGTTAACATGTCTGTGGTGTCCTGTAGACCTCTCACACAGGAGGAGATTGCTGAGAGGCGAGAGCGTGCAAGACGAAGGCATGCGGAAAAGTTGGCAGTGGTGCAGGGCCAGGCACCCGTGGAGCCCACCCAAGATGCAGGCGCCCTTGAAATGAGTCCACAGGGAGAAGAGCCAAAAGGTACAGCTTTTCTCAGTAATTTCCCCATCCTCGGTGATACGGATGGGGTTTTTGCCAAACTTGAAACACTTGTCCTTCTGCTCTGGGGCTTTTAGCTTTGAAGGTAGCTTTCATCAATAAACTTCTATCCTGGTGTTTCCTTGCTCAGTCTCAGCTAACAGTAGTGTCTTCCTTGGCCCCTCTCTTTCTCAGCAGCTCCTGGATGCAGAGAGCATTTGGGCATTCATGGTGCTTCTGTTTCTGGCAGGTGATGAGCAGGGGCTGGAAAATGAGACCCCCAAACCTGTGCCCCCAGTAGGAAGTGAGCAGGAGTCTTTTATCGCCTTCGCTCGAGTGTTCAGTGGTGTGGCGCGAAGAGGAAAGAGAATTTTTGTCCTGGGACCCAAATACAGTCCTCTTGAGTTTTTGCAGCAGGTAAGAACAGGAAGGAAAACATTTGTATGTTGTTTCATGGTTCTGCATTCTTGTTAGATTCGTGATTACCTTATTGGTAGATGGGTTTGATCTAATAGCATTTAGGAAATTAGGCTAGTACAAGAATCAGGTTTTCAAACCTTATTTAGTTAATTTTTAAGGCTTTTCTAGAAATTCAAGGCTAGAGGAAAGAACTGAGAAGAACAGATGTCATGGTGGTTCCAGGACGATGCCAGGTGTCTGAGACATAAAGATCCAAAACCCAGGCGGCACGAGCCAAAGGCATGGGCGGTGAGCAGGTGATAGGCAGTGGTTTCTTGGTAGGCAGATCCAAGACATTGATCAGGAGGGTCTGACAGCCGGTGAACAGCCAGCATCTAAGTATGTTTGGACCAAAGGGGAAATAAACCACAAGCTAGAGCTGTCTCAGAAGGTGCATATGTGGTAATCAGATGATAAAGGTCAGAGGATGAATGCCAGAGGTCCAGGGAGCCAGGCAGCGTCAGCGAGGTGCTATGAGCGGGGGCTTCTAAGATGCTTGTGCTCCTCTGGGCGCAGGTAAGCCAGGGCCGCTGCTGTGCTTGGCTGTGATGAGAGGCAGAGGTGGTGGCAGAAGAAAGGCTGTGCCATCAACTCCTCCTGCCTTGAGTGCTTGTTCCATCAGTGTGAGCAGCAGGTGAATCCTTGGACTTGTTGCCATGCCGAGTGGTGACTGCGCAGTTTGTGCTAGTCTGTGACATGTTCAGATTTAGCAAGGAGGAGTACAGCAGTTGGTGTGTTTGGAGTTACTTTTTAGGGGAGGGTAAAAGTGTTGTAAAAGGGGTATAAAAATCTACTTGTGATCTTCTTACCATCGTGGTTACCATCTATCCATAAATGTATTAGGTATAGTTTTCCATTTATTTAGGTCATTTAAAGTGTTACCATTTTCTCCATAAAAATCTTTAATAACTTTGAGATTCCCTGGAGAAGGAAATGGCAACGCACTCCAGTACTCTTGCCTGGAAAATTCCATGGACTGAGGAGCTTGGTAAGTTACAGTCCATGGGATCGCAAAGAGTCAGACACGACTGAGCAACTTCACTTTCACTTTCACCAGGTCACAGCAGAATTTATATTAGTGATAAAGTTTATCAGTTCAGTTCAGTCGCTCAGTCAAGTCCTACTCTTTGTGACCCCATGGATTGCACGCCAGGCCTCCCTGTCCATCACCAAATCCCAGAGTTCACCCAAACTCATGTCCATCAAGTCGGTGATGCCATCCAGCCATCTCATCCTCTGTCATCCCCTTCTCCTCCTGCCTCTAATCCCTCCCAGCCTCAGAGTCTTCCGAGTCAACTCTTCACATGAGGTGGCCAAATTATTGGAGTTTCAGCTTCAATATCATTCCTTCCAAAGAACACCCAGGACTGATCTCCTTTAGAATGGAGTGGTTGGATCTCCTTGCAGTCCAAGGGACTCTCAAGAGTCTTCTCTAACACCACAGTTCAAAAGCATCAAACTTCGGCGCTCAGCTTTCTTCACAGTCCAACTCTCACATCCATACATGACCATTGGAAAAACCATAGCCTTGACTAGACGGACCTTAATCGGCAAAGTAATGTCTCTGCTTTCTAATATGCTATCTAGGTTGGTCGTAACTTTCCTTCCAAGGAGTAAGCGTCTTTTAATTTCATGGCTGCAGTCACCATCTGCACTGATTTTGGAGCCCCCAAAAATAAAATCTGACACTGTTTCCACTGTTTCCCCATCTATTTCCTATGAAGTGATGGGACCAGATGCCATTATCTTAGTTTTCTGAATGTTGAGCTTTAAGCCAACTTCTTCACTCTCGTCTTTGACTTTCATCAAGAGACTTTTTAGTTCCTCTTCACTTTCTGCCATAAGGGTGGTATCATCTGCATATCTGAAGTTACTCATATTTCTCCCAGCAATCTTGATTTCCAGCTTATGCTTCTTCCAGCCCAGCGTTTCTCATGATGTACTCTGCAAATAAGTTAAACAAGCAGGGTGACAATATACAGCCTTGACGGACTCCTTTTCCTATTGGGAACCAGTCTGTTGTTCTATGTCCACTTCTAACTGCTGCTTCCTGACCTACATATAGATTTCTCAAGAGGCAGGTCAGGTGGTCTGGTATTCCCATCTCTTTCAGAATTTTCCACAGTTTATTGTGATCCACATAGTCAAAGGCTTTGGCATAGTCAACAAAGCAGAAATAGATGTTTTTCTGGAACTCTCTTGCTTTTTCAATAATCCAGCAGATGTTGGCAATTTGATCTCTGGTTCCTCTGCCTTTTCTAAAACCAGCTTGAACATCTGCAAGTTCACAGTTCACGTATTGCTGAAGCCTGGCTTGGAGAATTTTGAGCATTATTTTACTAGTGTGTGAGATGAGTGCAATAGTGCAGTAGTTTGAGCATTCTTTGGCATTACCTTTCTTTTGAATGAAAACTGACCTTTTCCAGTCCTGTGAACACTGCTGAGTTTTCCAGATTTGCTGGTATATTGACTGCAGAACTTTCACAGCATCATCTTTAGGATTTGAAATAGCTCAACTGGAATTCCATTACCTCCACTAGCTTTGTTCGTAGTGATGCTTTCTAAGGCCCACTTGACTTCACATTCCAGGATGTCTGGCTCTAGGTGAGTGATCACACCATCGTGATTATCTGGGTCATGAAGCTCTTTTTTATACAGTTCTTCTGTGTATTGTTGCCACCTCTTCTTAATATCTTCTGCTTGTGTTAGGTCCATACCATTTCTGTCCTTTATTGAGTCCATCTTTGCATGAAATGTTCCCTTGGTATCTCTGATTTTCTTGAAGAGATCTCTAGTCTTTCCCATTCTGTTGTTTTCCTCTATTTCTTTGCATTGATCACTGAGGAAGGCTTTCTTATCTCTTGCTATTCTTTGGAACTCTGCATTCAGATGCATATATCTTCCCTTTTCTCCTTTGCTTTTCGCTTCTCTTCTTTTCACAGCCATTTGTAAGGCCTCCCCAGACAGCCATTTTGCTTTTTTGCATTTCTTTTCCATGGAGATGGTCTTGATCCCTGTCTCCTGTACAATGTCACGAACCTCATTCCATAGTTCATCAGGCACTCTGTCTATCAGATCTAGGCCCTTAAATCTATTTCTCACTTCCACTGTATAATCATAAGGGATTTGATTTAGGTCATACCTGAGTGGTCTAGTGGTTTTCCCTACTTTGTTCAATTTAAGTCTGAATTTGGCAATAAGGAGTTCATGATCTGAGCCACAGTCAGCTCCTGGTCTTGTTTTTGCTGACCGTATAGAGCTTCTCCATCTTTGGCTGCGAAGAATATAATCAGTCTGATTTCGGTGTTGACCGTCTGGTAATGTTCATGTGTAGAGTCTTCTCTTGTGTTGTTGGAAGAGGATGTTTGCTATGACCAGTGTGTTCTCTTGGCAAAACTCTATTAGCCTTTGTGTTGCTTCATTCCGTACTCCAAGGTCAAATTTGCCCGTTACCCCAGGTGTTTCTTGATTTCCTACTTTTGAATTCCAGTTCCCTATAGTGAAAAGGACATCTTTTTTGGGTGTTAGAGATAAATCATAAACTTGATGTGTAATTCTTGACAGGCTTTATGTATATGAGAAGTCTCTCTAGTTCAGAATTTACTCATAAACTGAGACTTATTTTTATATCACACCATTTCAGATCTGAATGTTTTGGGTTTACATGAAATGTGACTACACTATATCTTACTTATGAATCAAAGTAACTTTGTAGGTATTAACCCAAACCTGTTTTCCTTTGATGTCTCCTAACTTAGCTTCTGTTTTTTTTCTTTTTTGCCCAGGTGCCATTAGGCTTCTCAGCTCCACTGGAGGACCTTCCTCCGGTCCCCCACATGGCATGCTGTACGTTGCAGCACCTGTACCTTCTGATGGGAAGGGAGCTGGAAGACCTCGAGGAGGTGCCTCCAGGAAACGTGCTCGGTAGGGTGGTGCTGTGTGTCACATCTGTGCCCCGTTCCAAGACGTGGCCTGACATGTCACCCAAACCACGTGAGATCTCTGAGGGAAATGACTTGGATCTCATTCTCGTCTCTTTTTTTGATTATTTATTTGGGGTCATGTCCTTTGGTTTTTACTTAGTGCCTTTCAGTAATTAGCATGTACAGTAGTGCTGTGCTATGCTTAGTCGCTCAGTCACGTCCAACTCTTTGTAACTCCCTGGACTGGAGCCCACCTGGCTTCTCTATCCATGGGGATTCTCTAGCCAAGGGTACTGGAGTGGGTTGCCATACCCTCGTCCAGGGGTTCTTCCTAACCCAGGGATCAAACCCAGGTCTCTCGCATTGCAGGAGGATTCTTTACTTTCTAAGCCAGCAGGGAAGCCCAAGGATACTGGAGTATGCAGCCTATCCCTTCTGCAGGGTGTCCTCCCAACTCAGGACTTGAACTGAGGTCTCCTGCATTGTAGGCAGATTTTTTTACCAACTGAGCTACCAGGGAAGCCCATATACAGCAGAAACTTGCTATAAATTATTCTAGAAAAAAAAGAAAAGTAACTGCTTAAGAAATCAGTGAATAAGCTGAGGTTCCATTCATTTGGGGATGAGAAAGAATTTGTGCTCATAGTAAAGTCAGTTCAGATGAATAAGACACTTCTGGTTCTAAAGTATCAGAAACTATTTTGATAAAAGGGTCTGTCTTCTTCCAGGATTTTTTAATCCATTGAATGTTGTTTTATATTATAAATTCATAAATACTGTTCCTCATCTCCATAATGTTCATTACTTCTTTGCAGACTTCACTTTTAAAGGTCCTCAGTATGAACTTGAATCAGATGAAGGAATTTTCCTTGGATCATCATAGTCGCTCTGAGTGTGATATGGAATGCTGGGTCCCATTCTGAACCCTTGGAGTACTTGTCAGATGTAGAGCTATTTATGGGGGGACTTCTTGGACTTCAGCTTCTTTTCATGTTGTAGAGAAATGGTCTAGACTGCTGGTCTGGAGCTGCTGGATTTTGTCCACTTTAGTCCAAGAAATTTGTGTGTTGATGCTCCCTTGCAGAAATACGTAATTAAAAACTTTTTTTTCATTGCTTTTTTCAGGGGCATGAATTTCTAGCCTCTCCTCAGTGTTACCCATTCCTTTCACCCCCTCTGGAAAATGCTGTTGAACCCTAACAATTGACATGACTTATGAGCTTCCGTAACCAGCAAACATTTTTTATCAGGAAGGACATGGGAAGGTGAATAGAAAGCACTCTGTCCTTGTTTATAAGCCTTCCTCCTGATTCCTGTATTCCTCACACTCAGTTAATTTTGTTTCTGAAATGGAAGGTGAAGTGGAAGATCTCTAACACAACGTTCAAGTGAAAAGAGAAGTTCTGAAGAAGGGGTCAGTGCGTGGTTTCTGTCGTATCCCCTCCAGTGAAGGGTCGTTGCTTGTGCTCTCTCCCCAGCAAAGGTTAGGAACATGGTGTGCAGTAGTTCTGGTTTCTTTCTGTCTGTTTCTAGATTGCCATGTGCTGCTCAGCCCTGAGGCCAGCTGTGTTATGAGCAGGGAGACCATCTCTCTCTCTCATCTGTCTCCTAAGGCAGCCGTAACCCTGCTATCTGCAGGAGACCTACCACAGATTAAAGCTTTCTTCATCTTGGGGAAGAGAGAAATACCTCACTGTCTTTTACTGATTTTTTGAAGTTATTTGGGAGCAGTGGTAGGAGCTAGGGTGTTGGTAAAGGTGCCTGTTGGTTAAACATTTGTTTACCAAATTCAGTTGTTAAAAAAATAAGATGGACACACAACTTTGGGACAAAATGAATTAAACAGAAAAGTGAGATATATTTTGTAGAAGCATTCAGTTCAGTTCAGTCGCTCAGTCGTGTCTGACTCTTTGCAACCCCATGAATCACAGCATGCCAGGCTTCCCTGTCCATCACCAACTCCCGGAGTTCACTCAGACTCACGTCTATCGAGTCAGTGATGCCATCCAGCCGTCTCAACATCTGTCATCCCCTTCTCCTCCTGCCCCCAATCCCTCCCAGCACCAAAGTCTTTTCTAATGAGTCAACTCTTCGCATGAGGTGGCCAGAGTACTGGAGTTTCAGCTTCAGCATCATTCCCTCCAAAGAAATCCCAGGGCTGATCTCCTTCAGAATGGACTGGTTGGATCTCCTTGCAGTCCAAGGGACTCTCAAAGAGTCTTCTCCAACACCACAGTTCAAAAGCATCAATTCTTCAGCGCTCAGCTTTCTTCACAGTCCAACTCTCACATCCATACATGACCACTGGAAAAACCATAGCCTTGACTAGATGGACCTTTGTTGGCAAAGTAACGTCTCTGCTTTTGAATATGCTGTCTAGGTTGGTCATAACTTTCCTTCCAAGGAGTAAGCGTCTTTTAATTTCATGGCTGCAATCACCATCTGCAGTGATTCATTAGGATTGTGTCTAACTGCCAGTGATCAAAAAACCAATTGCATAGTCTTCAGTTTCCCTCAGTGGGAAGATCAGGGTAGAGGATAGACAGTTAAGGACTGATGCCGTGGCTGTAATTATGTCATCGAGGAACAGGTTCCCTGTCTTCACCTGTTCGCTATCCTTAGCCTGGGGCTTTGTCCCCATGGAACCAAGATGGCATCTGCATCGACATTCCTTGCAGGAAGAGGGCACACGGGCCAAAGGCCTTCTCACAGCACTGATGTTTCATTTATTTTTGTGGTCATTAGTTTATTTATTTTGGATGGTTTGGTTGATGTTACTTTAAAACCCTTTGGCAGTGACTACCCCATATATGGTCTATTAGACAGATATCTAAAATATCTCTTACAAAGAAGTGCTCATAAATAGAGGCTTTATACATCTCTCCTAAATATCAGTTGTCATGTGTGTTCTGATTATTCCATTATGCCAGGTTTTACCTCTCTCAGTAGGCAATTAGAAACTAAGATATGTTTAGGATGAAAAGGTCTGGTTTGCTCTGTGGAGTGATGAGGAAATTCAGCGGTTTGGATGTGGGAAGTGTGGGCAGGTGGGAAGCGGAGCTGGTGTTCAGCCAGCACACACTGGTGCCAGTCTTAACATACGGAAACACCACAACCTGAGGTTGGAATTAGCAGGCACTGCTCCCTGACGCCCACTACCTGGCACCTTTTTTCCCCCTGGACTTCCCCATAATCCAGGGCTAACGGGTTAAGTCTGGCACATCTGGGGTTCCTGTTGAGCAAGCGCTGGTGTTTTTATTTGGGAAGAAATGCCCTGTTAGTGACCATTGTAGTATATATCCTTGCTTCTTTGTGATTTTGTCATGTGGTCACCCCTAGCTGCAGTGAAAGCCAAAGGTTGAGTCTCTTATAGTCTCTACAAGTAAGGCAGGAGATATGGAATGGTGAATGGTTTTTGAAGAGCCTGTCCACACTCTCAACCACATTTCCTCCACATTTGCCTAGTGTTGCCTGAAGCCCTTTTGTTACGGTTCTGTTTCTTTACATTAGGGAGGAAGATAGTCTGCCAGAGTGGTTATAAATGCAACATTGAAGGGTTTGAAATCCAACCAGCCACTTCAGCTTACCTTCTAAACTGAAGCATGCAGAAATTGTTTTCTATTAACCTAGATCTCTTTGAGCCCTGTGCTTGACTGTAAAGCACGAGTATACCAAAATTCTGCTCATAGTTCTGCCACTAAGTAGTATATAGCCTCAGGCCAATTGTATAACCTTTCTGGTCCCCAGCTCTCCAAAATAATCTGGACTAGAGTAATTTTTACTAACAATCTTATTGTAAAAATAGAACAGCTACTTTAATTTTTTTTCTAAGACTGTTACAGACTTTCAGAGCTTCTTTTATTATATTTATCATATAAACTTTAAGGATAGAACATTAAACAGCATTGTATGGATACATTTTATTACTGTACTCTAAAATATAAACAAAATCCTATGTACATCATGTTTGTAAGATACATACAAACTAATTTAAAAATAAAATACAAACAGAATTCAAGTTTATCATTGCCATTATATTATGGCAGGTTGACATTTCAGTGAGGATAGAGTGAGATAAAAATGCTTAGTACTTTTGTCATAAAAATTGTCCCTGGATTATGTCAGTATACCACTGATTGAAAAAAAGTCCTGGACTAGATCATCTCCAAGGTCCCCTCTAGCTTTAACTTTTCAGGCTTGTGTTTTTTAAAGAAAAATCTTAGGTCAGTTATTAGGACATTTCTCTTCCTAGTATTCATTAGAGGAACAGTACATTTTTGATATGGTTACTAGGTTGGGTTGAGAACCCATTTCAGTGGCTCCATCAAAACATCTTGAACTAGTTACCAGTTTGTAAAGCAAATTTCACTTGTTCGTTGATTTAAAAACTGGAGTATATGTAGCAGTACTAGCAGTTTCATAAGCCAGGTGTTTAATACAACCTTTCAGAGTGGGGAGTAAGTTTAAGGCCCGACAGGGGTTGTGTTAAGAGGTGAGAAGCAAGCAGAATAAGAGAAAGCTGATTGCCAGCAAGGGTAATAAATGCTGGGGTTCTGGCTGGGGTTTCTAGAGTGAGCTGACTGAGACCAGGTATGCCGGCATAGTTGTTGTTGTTAACTAAAAAGTTTTCCTGTCATAGGGGATGAGCAGGGAGGGGAGGGGGCAGGGGGAGAGTGGGATGGGGTGGGGTGTGAATGAGGAGAATAAACTGAATGGCCGAATATGGTTGTATTAGTCTACATGTTCTAGTTATCTGTTACTGCAAAACAAACGACCCAAAGCCTTGTGGCTTAAAACAAAGGCAGTCTTAAATTTTTCATGAATCTGCTATTCAGGCAGGTTTGGTGGGACGCTTGTTTCCATGCCACACGGTGTCTGTTGAAGTGCTCAAAGCCTGGGCGCTGAATCCTGTGAAGGTGCTATTCACTCCTGTGTCTGCTGACTGGTGCTATCTGTTGGCTGGGACCTTGTGTGGATGTGCCACTAGGGCTGGAACGTGTGACCTTGGCACATGGCTGCTTGGCTTCCTTGCAGCACACTGATAGGGTTCTGCAGCTGAGCATCCCAGGAGGAAACTGCATCAGCCTCTGTGGCCTAGCCCGTAATGCCTTCAGCCTCATTTTTGCCACATTTTCTTCATCAAGAGGTAAGAGTCACTAAGCCTGGCCCAGACTCACAGGGAGGGAACTAGCTCCACCTTAAATGGGAGATACCTCAGAGAATTCGAGGACATGTTTTAAGATGACCACACCATGGATCAAAGATGGTTTCTTCTTTCTTTTTACATTGTAGCAGGCCTGTGGCTGGACACATACTACAAACGGAGACTTTGTTTATAGTGATCAGGCATGCCTGTTAACTTCATCTTTTTTATTCTTGTTAACTTAGGGAAAAAGGTACAGTTCTTATTTTAATAAGAAAATCGTAGAGTGATAAGACTGATACCCATATGCTTTTCATCCAAAATGATACCAAGTCAGATTTATCAGCTGCAGATGAAAATTTTTGTTGGAGAAGGAAATGAAAACATTATATGGCATTCTTGAGCAAGTCAGTGTTTAGAGTCAAAGTCTAAAGTAAAGTTCTTTTACTGGCACTTGAAAAATGCAGATTTCACATTTGAACTCAGCTATAATTCACTTGGAATACTTGGAGCCGTCTGATAAGTGTGGTTAGATTTTATGGTCTGGAAATAGTCAATTGAAAGTTGAAAATCATTTAACTCCAACCTGATGTTTGAAAAGTTGGTGGAGATGGAACCGCAGAGACCTTACCAGGTTGAACACACAATAGTCTTTTGTTCAGTTCTCTGCTGAGAGTATCTCTAAAAATAAATGTTTGCTCCAGGCTCCTATTAAAATGTGAGGGGAAATTGAATTAGGATTCCCAATCTTTAGCTTTCTCTCGTACACTTTTAGATCTCTTCCATATGGTTAACTCTTTAACATTTCAGGGGCATATTCCAAGAGGAAACATGATAGTTCTTTTTTCAACATAAAGAAAATAAATATTAATTAGCCTTTTTCTGAAATGGTTTTAGTTTTGCCATGGTTGTTTGCTGGGTTGATAGGAAGTCAGTGTGCATTGAATGGGGAGAGAGTATTTGTATCCTTACTCATGTGGAATGACTGAAGAGTCAGAAACCTTTGAAGAGTTTACTAGCAGATTTGATTGGATTGTTTCAAGGGAAAGCTCAACATTTTGTGACTCTTAAGCCTTTGTAGTACTTTTATAATACTTTAAATTCACTTACTAGTGGATTTCTTTTAAATATACTTATTATCAGCATTTGCACTTGGAAAGAATAACCAGGAGCCTTACTATTCATTTCTTAGTATTAATAGTTTCAGCTGATTTTTAATAACTTTTGTTTTATAGATAATTTATTCTCCGATTTTATAATAATTGTCTTATTTCTTTTTATTTTTATATTGCCTGTAAAGGTATGATAAAATAGTTATCTCTGCTCATCTGTCTTGTTCCTTCTGACTTTAATGGAAATATTCCTAGTATGTTAGTTACAGGTTTGCTGATGCCCAAAGATTCGTATTTTTTAATCATGCTGGGAAAGTTCTGAGATTTTTGAAAATCAGGAATAAATACTTAAATCTTACTGATACTTTCTCAGCATCTGAAGACAGGGTTATAGAGCTTTTCTCCTAACTATAATTGATGTCATGAATTATATTTAGTTATTTCCTGATTATTAAGATGTCTTGTGTTTCTGGAAGAAAATAATACTTGAGCATTGCATATTTTCTTCATACACTGTTATATTCAATTTCCCAGTATTTCATACAGACTTTTCTTGTATGATTAATAAAATTACCATTATTTTCTTTGTGTCATGGTGATTCCAAAATGGGAAACTTCCATCTTTTCTACCCTCTGCTAGACTGTTCGGTTGTTAGCCATTTGCCATATGCCATTAAAGATGAGAATCAGATAACATTATGAAAACTTACTTCATCAAATGCACCAGTCACATTTCAAGAACTCAGTAACCACATGTTACTAATGGCTACCATTTTGGACAGTGTCATTCTGGAGAAATTTCTATAGAATATGATAATCATCTTTAAAAGTTTTCAGCATAATGTGGGTCACAATAGAGATCTATTTGAGAAGTCAGAGAAGCCAAATAAGAATTCTCTCTTACACAGGGATAGCCACCAATCTTTTTTAAAATCTCTACATGTGTATACTTAGGTTTTAAATTGTGATGAAAATGTAGTTACACAAAATTTACCTTCGATGATTTTTAAGTGTAAACTGGTAATTTGTTGTTGTTGTGCTGCAGAGTGAAAGAGCTCAGTTTCCTGGTGAGGGATCGAGTCTGTGCCCCCAGCAGAGGAAGTGCACATTCTTAACCACTGGGCCACAAGGGGAATCCCTGTAGTATACTTTTAATACAAAAAAATCATACTTTCTGTACAGTTTTATAGCCTGTTTAGTTTTCTCTCTGAGATAATCTCTTCTCAGAACATTTATAGCTTTTTCCCTTTTGTTTCAGTGCGGTTTCTGTAACTCTTAGAACAATGTTGAAGAGTAGTGTGAGAACAGTGTCTTATTTCTTTTAAGGTAGAGGAATTCCTGTAAACAGTGTTTCCGTCAGATTGGATTTGGTTAGTCTATATGATGAAAATAAAGTATCTTCTTGTTTCTGCTTACTAGATTAATTTTTTAAATGTGGGTTGATGTTGAGATTTATCAAGTGGTATTTTCCACTTCTTTCAGGTGATAGATATTTCTCTCTTTTGATCCACTTACATTGTGAATTACTTTAATATGTTTTCTAATATCAAACCAGCTTTATATTCCTGGGATAAACTATTTGATGAGTATATTTCAATATGTTAATAGAACAGTGAATTCAATTTTTTGGTAGTTTTTTCTGTAAAATGTTTATAGTATTTGTAAGTTTGCCCAGTCTATAGTTTTTTGAATATTTTATATTTGTGTAGTTTAAATATCAGCTTTATACTAAGCTATATTCAGGAATAACAAATTAGGGGATATTTTCGTTGTTTCTTGTTTTGCAGAATAGTTTTATCAACACAAGAATTTTTGGCTCTTAAGTTTGATTAAACCTCAAGAAAGCAGCTTATACCTGCATCAGCACAGATTCGATCCCTCACCAGGAAACTAAGATCCTGCATTCTGTGTGGCACAGCAAAAAACAAACAAAAAAAATTACCAGTTTACATTTAAAAGAAATTTATACCTGGTTGGTTGCCAGGTTGTGATTCTATAATGTTGTCAATTGTTACTGTCTCTTTCTTTTTTATTTAGAAGAGTTGGCTCATCTTTTTTTCTTTTTTTTTTTCCAAGTGAAAGTATTCATAGCCTGAATCTTACTGATAACTTTGGCTAGATTTCTTTAGTTTTAATATGCAGCATTTTTATTCTTATTACATTTTTACATGTCCTCTAATTCAGCACTTTTCAACCCGCGTACTACAGTTGTACATAACAAATGTGACAAGCTGTTGCTCCTTTTAGCCTTGAGGCAGTTGAGGTTATGGGATGGCTGGAGCCCTCTTGTCTGTTACCTCGGATGGAATTGTTACCATATGGTTTAGTGAAATGCTCATTTTCAGATGTGTCTGTTGAATCCACATTTTTACTCACTGGAGTAACTGGCTAAAACTGCATAACATCTTTTGAATAAGTTGATGAATACAACTCCATAACCTAAAAATTGACTGTTAATTAGCCTGCTACCACTCTAGACATTATATGAGAACAAACGAGTATGTGAAGGGTATCCATCTCCAAATACTATATTTCTCTTTTACTCTTACATGGTAGTTATAGAGACTAGCTTGCCAGAGGAAATAAAGGAACAGATAATTGAAGTGATTTTTGCGGAAGTTTTTCAGTAAAGAAAGGCAAGCTGTGGGTTAATAGTCTGAAGGAGTGGTTGGGTGAAAGCAAAGGTGGGGAGAGAGAGAGAGACAGTTCGATGCTAGCTGTTTTTCAGAGTGAAAAAGAGGCCGTGAAAGGGGAAAGATGAAGGGTGCAGTGCCAGCTCCGGTGGTGAGTGGTATCTAGACTGCAACCTCTCCAGCTCAACAGTGTGAAAGACCTGGTTGACTGTAAGAGGAAGGAAGATTTGGAACATTTCAAAGCATGTGATAACTTACGGAGAAACCACAGTGAACTTTTGCTAGCTGTTAGATCATAGGATTGTACCCTCTCTAGTATTCTTGCCTGGAGAATCCCATAGACAGAGGAGTCTGGCAGGCTACAGTCCATGGCGTCACAAAGAGTCAGACACGACTGAGTGACTGAACACCACCATAGGATTTTACCTTGACTAGTTGGGACTGCTAGATGGTTTGGGAAGAAATGGAGATGAGATGTTTAGTGAGGATTGCTCAGATATAGCAATAGAGGTTTGCCCTGAGTCTAGTACCCGTCAGGGAGGGACTGTAGACTATTCTTAGACATTCTGGAGCTGTCCCAGGTGTAAACCTGGAGGAAGTACCACCAAGACCTACTTGGCAGGGAGGGGGCGAGCTCACCTATCACTGAGCCACCTCGACAGACTCAGCTCGTCAGCTTGTTGTGGTTTCCTCGTTTCTATTTGATTTTGGCCCTACCGGCCAAGCCTATTTCAGATACAGTAATTGAAAAAGTGAACAGTTGTATTTAGAACTTAACACATAGTAGTGAATGTACTGCAGGTCGTATTCCACTTCAGATGATATTGGAAACATACTTGTGAGCTGGGTCTGCATAATTTTCATGCCAACCCTGGGGAGGCCAGGGAAGTCGGAGCCTGGAAGTTAACTAAGCTGCCAAGATACTAACAAATCAAATGTCAGATATAGGAAGCAGGAAAGAGTAGGTGGTGATGGATGAAGCAAAGGTCAAGTTTAAAAAACTGACGGTGAGGCACTGGACCTCTTAGTGTTTTTAATGCCTGCCGAATGGGGAAATAATTTTACTTCTGTAAATGGCTTATGCAGTTAAGGAAGATATCTGTGATGAGTCACACAGTAGTCTGGTTGACAAGGCCAAATTCAGTTTTGTCCAGCTGACTGACGGCTGACTGTCAAGATACACTCATATACCCCTGAATTGTTACCCTCCGTTGGAGTACCACTTGGCATATGTATCAAGAGTTTTAAAGATAATTACATCTTGGAAAATCATCATATCCTTTGACCCAAAAGTGCTACCTTTATGAATTGATTCAGAGGGAAATTATTAATATTGTGCACAAAGATTTGGCTAGGAAGATATTTATTATAGTCTTGGGAGAGAGAGTAAATGGTTCAATAGAATTTTTTTTTAATTTCCAAAAAGGAAGTATTTGTAAAGACTCTTGAAATAGTTTGAAGTGATTTTGAGTAGTGGCAGTAATTATGAAGGCTCAATATCTCTTGGTTTTTTTCAGAAAAGACAAACGATGTGGTTGAGAGGAAGGTGTGATGTTGGAGGGAGAAATATGTTTCTAGTATGCCTAAACTGTGGCAGACTCATTAGATGTGAACGTAATCAAGGAAATGCATATCTTTTTCAATCATGATAGCTGTTAGAATGGTGAAATTCTTAAAATCTGGCAATATCCTATGTTGTAGGGATGAGACCTTGGAAACTTATTACCTTTTAATGTAATTTGTACATTGGTACAACCACTTTGAAGAACAGGTGACAGCAAGACACCTGTTTTATTTTTCTTTTTACCTTTTTTATACCTTAAACATCATCCAATTTGTTTTTTAAAAAGATCGGAAGAGACGACAGTGTTAATGTCTTTCTTTGACACCATTGGTGCAATTTTATAGAAATTATGCTATTCAGTGGAGGAGTATGAAGTATATGGATTAGAAATAGGATCCTCTGGGTTAAAATTCCAGCTGAGCAACTTTTCAGCTTTGTAGCCTTGGGCAAGGTACTTAACCCTTCTGATCCTTCATTTCATCTTGCAGATGAAGATAATGGAAAGCAGCAGGAGGATGCCCTTTATTTTGTTACAAAAAATATCAAAAGGCAAACTGTTAATTAAGTAACATGGTTATTTACCATTGATTTCCATGGGAAACATTATCATTAGCTAATTGACTGCCAGTAGTCACACATATTAAGAAAATAAATCATAAGTGAAGCATATAATTATGAAGATTAAAGAACACTTTTCTAATTTAGCTTGTCGCTTATTTATTAATAAATGCAGCTCTTTTGATCTAATTGAAAAAATTCAGGCCGGCCCCCATAAACATTCTGTTGTTCTTGTGAAGGCTGTTTGAAAAAATCCTCCCAAAAAATGTGTGTAGAAGAGAAATCAGGTGCTTTGGCTCTTGTGGTGGTTTAAGTCGCTCAGTCGTGTCTGACTCTGCAGCCCCATAGTCTGTAGCCCGCCAGGCTCCTCTGTTCATGGGATTTTGCAGGGAAGAATACTAGTTGGTTGCCATTTCCTTCTCCAGAGGATCTTCCCAACCTAGGGATCAAACCCTGGCCTCCTGCATTGCAGGCAGATTCTTTACTGCCTGAGCCACCAGGAAAGCTTTGGTTCCTACTGAAACTATTTCTCTGACTCTCCCTCTCATCCTTCGTTATTCAGAGTTAACAGAGAATCAGAACTTTCAGTAACTTCCTCAAGAGAAAGCTTGAAGCAGAGATGGCAGAAGGAATTAGTTTCCCGGAGAAGCAAGGCAGAAAGGGTGAATCCTTGAAACTTCAGAATTGCCACCATTGATGTCAGGAACGCTGTTGCGTTTGGGTCAGAGCCTGACTCCAGAAGTGGTGTTTTAGAGGAGGAGGAGTGGCTGAGGCAGAGGCACTGGCTTGCAAATTGGGGAGCTACAGAAGTTCTAAGAAGCACGTGTGCCAGCGTGAACACAGAGTGAAGTGGTATCATCCCATATTCTTCCCTGAGAAGCCACGTCATGTGCCTCAACAAAGCCATGAGTTGTTTGGGGTAGATTCAGAGTTAACGTTTAATTTTTTCTTTCCCCCACAAGAAGGAGGGTGTGTGTGTGTGTACACACGCAGTCACGTCCAACTCTCTTATGGGCCCATGGACTATAACCCGCCAGGCTCCTCTGTCCTGAGATTTCGTAAGCAAGAATGCTGAACCAAATTGCCATTCGCTTCTCCAGGGTATCTTCCTGACCCAGGGATTGAACCGACATCTCCTGCATTGGCCGGTGGATTCTTTACCTCTGAGTCACTTGGGGAGCCCTTTTCAAGAAGGTGTTAACTATAAATTGGGTATATATTCTTCTGAAATGTTATTCTGAAAATAATAGTGGTTACTAAATATAAAGCACTTCACAAAAAAGCAGAATTATTTGTTTTCTTAAAAGGAAATATATTAATTTTCTTAAACTGTCATTTGTAAGGTACATCCTTAGCTGGATCTCTAGAATTGTATTAAGAGCAGTAGGGGCTGAAAGCAGCTATGTTCTGCCCTGGAATCAAATATATTGTGGTCTTTTGAAAAGTACTTGTCCTTTTTCCAGTTCTATAGCATGGGGAGGAAGGTCAGTTCACCTTTTCCTAGGGAAGTAAGCCCTTTTCTCCATCATTGGTGGACACTTAGCTTATACCATCCTAATACCTCACACAAGCTCTAATTTGGGCATAAGGCACTGACTGCAGATACCTTTCCAACTGGGCCTCATAAGTCTCTGCACTGCATTCAGTGAATATTGGTCGAATAAATCAATTGATCAGATAGGAAGATCACTGAGTTTAGTTGAAAGAACACATGAGCAGCCAGAGCTACTTAGTGTTGATCATTTATTTCTCCAGAGTTTAAAATGTTCCCAGGTACAAAAGAAAGAGTGTGGAAAACTTTCCTTTAGAAGTGAACACATTTGGGTTGGGGGTGGGGGGTAAAAAAAAAAAAAAGAAGTGAACACATTTGCTTTTCATCATAAATACTCTGTGATTGCGTAGATGAGAGCAGACTCCTTGCTTGGTCTGAGCGTCTCTCATTTGAAAGTGTATCAGGAGAGTGACGTTTAATGCGGTAAGGCGGCCCGCGGGCCCAGCACCGGGTGTTGCTATCACTGGAGATTCTTCCTTTGGCTCCTGTAGACCCTGAAACGAATTACTTCTTCCTCCACTCCGTGTATCCCAGGTGTTCCGGGAGATTCACAGGGTAAGTTCTGGGCTACAAGAGGCTTTTTGGTGTTGGAGAAGCAGAGATATCTGAGTCTTTTTTGGTTCTTTTCTGTGTGCCTTGGTCCAGGCAAGAGAAGAGCATTGTCCTAGGGTTTGTAAAGGCCAAAATTGCCCCCGTGCCAGGAGCTGATTGAGGCCCCTTTCCAGCGTCCTGCCTAAGATTGCGTTCGCTACGTAAGGCAGGACTCGGCCCCCATAGCTGAGAACTGGATTGTCCCCACTTGCTGCGTCATCTTCTCGGATGTGTGGTGTTTAGGGACCACGCGTGACACTGTCCCTCTTTTCTTTCTGTTTAATTCTCTTATCCTGTGTCACATACTTTTGGCAGTTACACTCTTTCTTACGTTGTTCTTGGACTGTTTCATGTCACATAGCTCCTGTGTGCCCAGCTAAGCTCTGGCGTGGACCAGGTTACCCACTGGCCGAATAGTCCAGCGTTTTTTTGTTTTCTTTTTTCCAGCAGCATAGCTGTTCTGCCCTCAGTTTCTCAAATAAACCTTCCCCCCAAACCCTGAGTTTCACTATCACTTCTGTCACTGTTAAATTTCTACAAATGCTGTGCTTGTCTGATTCCAGGCTCTGGTTTTCTATCCTCAGTCTGTATTGTCTGGTTTTGATGGTTTTAGTCAGTTCTTTCTTAATCAGGTTTTATCACCTTTTGTTTAATACTTTTTTTTTCCTGGCTCTTCTTGAACATTTATTTTTCCATATGAACTTGAAATCATTTTATTTCATCCCAGTAAATTAAATATCTGTATTGGGACATTTGATTTATTTACGGAAGTAAATTGTGATCACCTGCTTTTACTGTAAAGCTCAGTAAATATTGAAAAAACTAAGTGAATTAATGTCCTAGGGGTAATTACTGTAGGTGTTTAGAATATACAGTATAATGTATATTTTTCCAAACTTCTGTCCATGCATAAGTTTTTTTCCTACATACATATGTCTTATAGTATGAAATAATTTTATATATGTGAGTTGATACATTTGGGAAGAGATGACATCCTTAACATGTTAAGCCTTTCTAGTGATGCGGAGCTTAGGAACGGGCTGTGACTTAAACCCAGCACTGTGTTGTTCTGGCCTCCTAACTTAATTATGACCGAATCATTTTAAACCGTTAAATTGTACCAGTACCAGTCTGTTTGGGGAGAAGTTCTTCCTATTTTCCTAAGTGCCTCTACTGTGGGCCCCGGGTCTGGCTGTCTCAAACTGAGTCCACTGGCCAGCATCCAGAATGACTGATTCTGCCCCAGCCAGGGTCTTTCCTGGAATGAAGACGCCTGCCCTGGGCTTTCTTACTGTAGGTATTTATGAGGCTCAGAATCTATTTTCAACTGTGGAGAGACCAGTTGCTCCCTGAGTGACATATATTAATTCTAGGATGCCTGGGTGACCTTTAATATAGCTCCATTTTTCACACTTTTCTGGCATTTGGATGAAACCTTTTCCTGAGTTGACATAGCCTTTCCCTAATTTCTCCCTTTTGACATTTCACTTGAGATTTGGAGGTTTAGGGATTCAGGGAAGAGAGGAGGGGCTATCAGTATCTCTGATAAGCCTTCTTTCTCGGGAACCCAAGTCTCAAAAGAAAAAAAAAAAGATGGAGTTTTTTTTTTTTTTTTTAAACATGTAGTGAACTGTCATTTGCTCGGAAAAGACAAATCTTTTCTTAATTTTATAGGCTTGTCATTCTCTTACATATGTGGATTTCATACTCACTATATTTTGGTTCTATTAACATATTAACCAGTAGGTTGGATTTCTCATGCTGAGTGCTTACATTTAATCTTCCAGATTATTTCTAGGCCCTCACAGCTTTGATCCCAAACTAGCCAATAAGATTGCCTCTTACATGAGACAAGGCACTCAGTCACGCCATCTGAGACCTCTGGCAAGTTGACCACTTTTGTGGGAACTTCCAGACCTGAAGGCACATCCATAGAAAATAACCTTGGGTCAGATGATCTCGTAGGATCCGCCTTTCCTTCTCTCTCACTGGTGATCCAGGAGCTCCTGAATTGCCCCTAAATTGGGCTCTCCTCCCTCTTTTAGTTGCTCTGCTGTTCTCAGTACCCTCTCTGCCCCGACTCCCACCCCCATCTGTGGGTTTCTCTGGATGACATTCAGAAAACCAGAGTTTCAGAGGCCACTTGACAGATAGGACTCCCTCCCTCTAAACATCTTCTCTAACTACCAGGAGCTTTCAAAAAGCGGTTCTCATCCTGGTTGTATATACAAGGACCAGCTGCACATGGCTGTGCCTTAATTGAGGTGCAGAATGGTTTTCTTGGACTTGAACCAACTCAGCAGTGTTGCCAGTTTCACTGAAAGCGCAGGGGAAGATCATCCTTTATACCAGCCGAGATTTCTGGGCAGGGGTGGAGTGGGCTAGCTCTCTGAAGCCACCCTAGGATGGTGGAAGGCCATGTGCAGCTATCCAGTTATTCCTCTTCCAGCAAGGGTGGCGCTTCACCTAGGTGACCACCAGGGGGCAGGCTTTCCCACGGATTTTCACCACATCAGCGAACAGAGGAACAAAGACTGGGGTTTCTGTGTGTGGAGCGTGTGAGTGAGCCTGTGCTCGAGCCTGTGCACCACGCCAGATCCCCATGTAAAATCTGTAGCCTCTACATCTGTATAAAGAGTATGAAACAGTCAGGTGAAGGGCATCTGAGTGCTGAGTAGGTTCTGTGCTTTGCTGGCCTGAGTTTGTCAATACAAATAGGATTCTATGCAGGTGCTGTAAACTGCCCCCTCTTGCCCAGGTCAGAGTCTTGCAGACATGAAGGCAGGCATTTTTTTTTTATCATCAGAGGTTGAGATGTCTGAATCACTAAGATAAGGAAGTTGAACTCAGTTAAGCTCCTTGTGTGAACCCGAAGATTGATTTCCAAGCAGTCATTTAAATTTATTTTGGCCCGTTCATTTCTCCTTCCACTCCCCACTTTCTTCCAAATACTAAAGGGATTGTTTCAGTTGCATTTTTTTTTCCCTTTGGTCTGCTCTTCACCTTGGAAGCTGAGTTATGACTCCTTGGGTTGTTTCTAGTTGAAAAAAACATTATGAAAATCTGTGCCGGTCAGTGGGCAGTGAAGCAGCATATAAAATAGCACGAATATCCTGATCTCCCGTCTTCCACTGTGCAGTTAGAAGCGCATTGTCACCAGTTTTGCTTTATGTTTCCCAGATGACTGCTTGTTAATTTACAGCAGTTCAGCATGTAATTGCATTGATGATCATATTTCAAAGGGTTTGGGTCTGTTGGTTCAAGTGCAGAATTGAAGTAAGAGTTAGTATTCCTTCACTGCTGTATCTAAATCCATCTTATTTGACTCTCTGATGGCTGGAAGAAATCAGATATGCTTTGAAAATCAAAGGCAAAGCCCCTCTCCCCCGGGGGTGGGAGTAGGGTAATGAGTGGGACCTTTTCTTTTAGTTCTTTACAGAAGTGGCAGTGAGATTTATTGTATAATGGTTGTTTGTCTTCAGTACCACAAGCCTTCAATTTTTCTAAAATGAGAATTGTGAAATTTCGTTTTCTAAATAGTCTACTTAATCAATGTCATTGTGTTTGCGTATCTTTTGTTAACTGCTACTCATAGAGATGTCACTTACAGAAATGTACTTGAAAGGTAATATATCAAACTAAATTTCACCAACATTGACTTAGCACCTATTGCATGCCAGATGTCCAGTGACGCTTAAGTCTCACAGCAGACTCGAGTGGTAGATGTATTATCTTCAGTTTGTACGTGAGAAGACCGAGAGTGAGGTGGCTTTTTTACACCATCCCAGTCATCCTTTATAGGAGGCAGATGCTGTGTTCTAGACGGTAGGGTAGCTGAGATTGTTCAGAGTACTTCTGTTACAGGGTCTCCTCACTTCCTGTGAGTGTTGAAACGAAAATATGCTATAATGATTCGGGGCATTCGGCTCGCGGTGTCCTTGAATTTCATGGTTCGTGTAGTCCGGTCCCTTCTTCCTGAAAAAAGGGAAACCAGGAGCTCGAGATTCAGGCCAAGATTGGGTCTTCAGAAACCAGAATTCAGGTCTCTCCTTTTATAAGGAGGAAGAAAGCTGTTGGGAAGGAGAGGAGGAAAAGTAGCTCGGCTCCTCTCAGAAGCGGGGAGAGAGAAGCTGAACAGTGAGACTGTGTCAGTTGCACCCAGTTTGGGAAAGAGAGGCCACACAGGTGACGTGGTGAGCCCCCCTCCCCTCCCACAAGGAGCAGTGTTCCCCTTGTTCCTCCTCGCTGCTGCCGCCACACGCCTGGGGGCCTGGACTTCTCTGCGCCCATGCCTCATAGACCCTTCACTGTCTGCTCCCCCACCTCAAGCCTGGGCTTCAGTTCTCACCACTCCTGAGTCCATCAGAACGTTTAAAATTTTTCTTTTCAGATGCAGTTGACATTGAACAGTATTTGTATTGCAGGTGTACAAAACACATGGATTTGATATATTTGTATGTTGCAGGATATCGCCACAGTAGTGTTAGCTCGCCCCCCATCATGTCACGTGATTACTGTGTCTTTGTTGTTGTTGTCATTGTGTTAAGTCGCTTCAATCATGTCCGACTCTTTGTGACCCTCTGGACTATACCCCACCAGGTTCCTCTGTCCATGGGATTCTCCAGGCAAGAATATGGGAGTGGGTTGCCGTGCCCTTCTCCAGGGGGTCTTCCCGACCCAGGGACAGAACCCACGCCTTTTGCCTCCTGCATTCACAGGGGGGGGTTCTTTTTTGTGTATCTTTTTTGTGGTGGGAACAATTAAGATATATCTCTTGGTAACTTTGAAGTTCATTATGCAGTCTTCTTGTCTGTAATCACCGTGCTGTGGTTTAGACCCCAGGACTGACTGCCTGCTACTTGCAAGTTTGTGCCTTTAAATATCACCTTCCCAGTTTCCCCTGGTTACCGTTCTGTTCTCTGTTTCTCTGAGTTTGGCTTGTTCATATTCCGTGTATATGTGATCTCATACCACGTTTGTCTTCCTCTGGTTTATCTAACTGTAATAGTCTTTAAGGTTCATTTGTATTACTGCAAAAGGCAAGATTTCCTTTTTCTCATGGCTGAAGTGTGTGCGGCAACTTCTCCATCCATTCATCTGTTGACGGACACTTAGATTGTTTCCAAATCTTGGCTGCTGTGAATAATGCTGCCATAAACGTGGGAGTGCAGGCTTCTCTTTGATAGCCTGTTTTCATTTCTTTTGGGTGTACACGCAGAAGTGGGAATTGCTGGATCATACATACATACATACTATTTTTAACTTTTTGAGGTGCATCCATCCTGTTTTCCATAGTGGCTACACCAGTTCCATTCCCACCAACAGTGAATAGATCAGGATTTTTATCACCCTGTGTTTCAGCACCTGCTGTGTCTGCTCCTCACGTGTTCCTTTTTCCTTTATTGCCTGATCAACTTGGAATCTAGACCCGGCTCACAGGCACCTTCCCTGAAGCCTCCCCAGCTGCTCCAGGCAGAGACATCTGGCTCCTTGCTTCCAGTTCCTTATACCTCTTTTAACACGTTAAACGTTAAAGCGATTCTTCCATTCCACCATGTGCGTTTTCAGATGGTGTTTCTGAGCTTCTGGGCCAAGGACCGTCCTTTGGGCATCTCTGGTGGTGAGCCCAGCCCTATTGCACACTGAGTGCACTTTGCTGGGACACTTGAAGTGTAAGTGAATAGACAGGTGCTGTGTGCTCCCCTCCCACCTGGACCTTCTGAGCACAGAGATGACAGAATTTTGAGCAGGAGGAAAAGAAAGTCTGTGGAAGTTCTAGGAGATATTATTATAGTTATTCACCAGTCTGTTGGCATTTTGGCTTTTAGACTACATATGGGAAAATTGAGGGACTACAGATCAGGAACAGGCAACGGAAGACCAGAGCACTAAGAACTTGAACTTCTAGCCCATGGCCACGCCGTGTGCTCCTGGGCTGCTGCTTTGTTGTTGCTGATGGTCAGTGTGTTCACCAGGAATTACTTTCTCCCAAGGACCTGCATTAATTTAGAGGTGTAGAACTTGGAGCAGACATCTAGGCTGGGTGCCGTGACATAAGTGTGGCCGTCTATCTTACAGGTGTGAGAACCCTTAGGGCTGTTCACGCCTGAGATCTCATGGCTGTAGGATCTCATTGTAAGTAATGTAACATCAGTCTTCTCAGGACTTTCAAAAGATCTTCATATTTTGATACCTTTGAGTGTTTTCTGCATTTGTTTGGCCCATAGAAGTCTTAATTTTCTACATTAATATATTCAAAGCTTTTTTCATAATAAATTTGGAAGGATTTCCCTTTATGAGGTTAGACAAGTTTATAACTGAACCCAGTATGTTAAACCTATGTTAAAATATGGAGTTGTCTTTAAAAATTAAAAAGCCTGAACAAGTAGAAGGTGTTAGCTTGCTGATACAGTTATAGATCATTTGGATATACTGACTTTAAATAATATAAAAATATTTTCCAAACTCACAGTATTATGACCAAATTTAAATTTATTTTAAAATGTAACAAGTCTGGAGCTTTGTTCATTGCAAAAATTGTAGAAAGAATATTTTTTTGTGTATCTGATTTTGTTTTCCATTTTTTTCAGTATGCCTCATTGGTTTTTAGATTCTGAAAGGAAGATGATCATTTGAACCAATTAACTCCATTTTCCTTTCTTAGTAAAGCAGCTGTTTTTGTAAGTAGCAAACCTCACTGCCTGGCTTGCTCAGACAGACACTCTGGCTTATGCCTGTTGTCTTGGAGATGTTACTGATAGCACCCCCTTTCACTTTGAAAATGCTAGCTTGGGTAATGAATTCTGTTGTCACTCTAGTTAGGGCTGACATGCATTGTCCTTGATTGTTCTGTTTTATGCTTGGTTTTAATGCTTCTGTAGTGTGTATTGCATTAGTTTCCTCTGTTTTTAGATCCTCTAATGTTTTAGAAGGCATTTCCTATTATATTTTTAATTCTGTTAATGGCTGGCCTCTGTGTTTTTCAAAGCACTCTTTGAACTTAAGAGTCAACACTGAAATGTTACGTGCCCCACTACATAAATAAGACTTAGACTGTGAACTCTCTCAGGATGGCCCCTGGTCCTTGAGTCGCTGACGGTTCCCAGCAGTATGCTTTGGACTAAGCAGGTGCTCAAGAAAGACTTATGGGAGGAGCCTCAGGAGACCCTTTGGGCTGGCGGAAGGAAGGGTGAGTTTCGGTCTTGTCTGGGAACAGCGCCCTTCAGGTAAGGGCTGGGGCTGAGGGCCCAGTCAGCCCGCAGCGCCACTGCCCAAACTCGGCTGCCGGAGGGATCCCGTTTGTCTTGCTTTCTTTCCTGGAGACTCTCCAGGAAGCTTCCATAAGCTTTTTAAATTAGAGTCCTTTCTGGAGGGTTACAGGGCTTCCCTGGTGGCTCAGATGGTGAAGAATCCACCTGTAGTGCAGGAAACCCATCCCTGGATCAGGAAAACCCCTGGAGAAGGAAATGGCAACCCACTCCAGTTTTCTTGCCTGGGAAACCCCAGCCTGGTGGGCGACAGTCTGTAGGGTCACAGAGAGTCGGACACCACTGAGCAACTAATACTTTCACTTTTTTCATAGCAGGTTACACTCCTGCTAACTGTAAAGGCAGAGGGGTTTTTCGGGGTTGAGATAGAGAGAGAGCAGCTTGGTTCAGCCACTGTGGCCCCAGCAGTGTCGGCGACAGCACTGTGTGTAGGGTCAGGAGGTGACAGGGTTGGGGTGGGGGTGCGGGAACCAGGTTAGGTGGGAGAGACCAAGTGGGATGGGAGTTGGAGCCGTGCAGGTTCACAAAAGAGGTTTTTGTGAGCATATCCTGTTGGTCAAACCACATGTATTTCTAAGGAATAAGTTTGGCTTCTTGATTTGAAAGCTAGGTGTGTTTAGTAACAGTTAATCACACGTGAGCCAGAAGAGGGAAGAATGCCCTTTTTTAGAATTTGAGTTGCAAAATATGCCTTGTACTTTATCATAATAGGCAGTTTACAACACTAGGAAAAAATTAGGCTTTTTAAAGTCTTTGCCAAATTTTACTCAAGCTAAGTGCCTGCCTCCAAATTTAGGAAGAATGTAGACAGCTTAACTGAGCTTACATATAATAATGCTGTAGACGTTCATGACGAAAACCTTGATATTTAGAAAGTATAGCAATCTTTGAATTTATATTCAGGGTGTGAGGGTTGCTCATCTGCAAAGCTAGAAGTGATCTAACTGGGTATAAATAAGGAAGGCTCTGGGTAAATTGAGTGCAAATAGAATTCTCTGAGTCCTAAGTTGGTAGGTAGCTGCTTAGCATATGATGGTTAAGGCACAATAAATACGGGTGAATCTGTGTTCTTTCCCTCTAGCAAGTATATTTGATGATGAAGTTCACTATTCAGTTCTTAAGTTCCAATAATTTCAGAAACCATAGCATAATCCTAGGTTGTGTTTATTTAAAAAAAAAAAAATATATATATATATATACACACACACAAACACAGTTTGTTTTCTGTCTTCAGAATTATACCCTTTCTTTGTTGGCAAATTTAGCTGGTACGTTTTATTTTGATTTCATTCATTTGGGTTTCAAAAGTAATACATGTCTATAAAAAATCCAGGCAGAATAGAAATGTCAAAAATTAGTAGTTTCCTCTCTGCAGCCTCTTCTCTGATATAATTGTTGAAAACAAACCAGTACGTGTCCTTCTGAAGGTTTTCTTACACAGTGCACAGGTACGCACGTGGTTTTGCATCTTTCATCTGTCTTATAAGATTGTTAGTGAACATATTATTTAGTGCAGTTCAGCACTTGCACATTGGGCTCTCACTCACATTGTCAAGAGGCACTGCACTATGAGTGTATAGTCTCCTTTGACACATTTCAAGTTCATTACCATTGTTAACCCCCTGACAGTTCACCTGGGGGCTTCCTCACTATGCTGTTGTGAAACCCTAATAAGGTAATGTTTATTAAAGCATTTGGTTAAGCATGAAGCACTTTGTTTAGTCAGCACCATGATTGCTAATAATTATTTGTGAATAGTTCTAGAAGGACCAATGGTACATCTGCTTATATTTGAATTATTTCACTAGGTCCTGTACATTCCTGCACCTGATCTTTCTTACTGTATTTGTTACTTTAAGATGCAGTGTGCCTCATTTTGTTTGCCTTTTCAGATGTTGTAAAAAAAAAAAATCCCATTAGTTGAATCTTCAGCAGTCCTTTTCTTCCATGTTCTTGACTATATCTTGGCCATGTATTTCTGGATGGATGAGAGTGGTACTGTAAATTTTATTCAGTTAGCATGCGTGTGTTAAAAGTCTGAGGTTTTTTAGGTTTTGTATCCCCTGTCCACTGTCAACATGATTATTTTCTCGCCAGCTACTTAGTTACAGCCAGAGATGTTAATTTGACCACGAGTATAAAGCTCTTCTTTGTCAGAACAACCGGACACAGCTCTTGAAAAGTTACTTTCAGATTTGATCACAAAATTTCCAGACTTCCCCCAATAAAGTGAGCATGATGGCTTTGAGTGAAAAACCGTGGCACTTGACCAAAACCTCTCAGTTTGTTTCTAATCCTGGCGGATGGAGTGTAATTTGATTAGAGTTGACCGGCCTGAAATGATCCCAGGGAGATGCAGAACTGGGTCTGGATTAGTCTCACTATTTTCTGCCTTTGTTCCAAGATTTAAGGCAGTCACTGAAATGAATGAGTTTGGGGTTTCATGTTCAAATCCATTTTTAACACCACCACCTTACGTTCTTATAGCACTGTATGCATTTCACAGTGCTTTTATCTACAGTATTTGATCTGTCCAGTCAGCTTTCAGTTTCTATATTTCAAAGGCCAGTAATGGTAAGGTTGGAAGTAGTATCTATTAGAATAGTGACTTTGAAAACTTTGAAATTATTTCCAGGTGTTCCAGATAGGCTACCCTTGAACAATGAAACTTTAAACTTTCTTTTCTGTAAAAGAAAACTTTATTGCTTGGAGTAATCTTAGAAATTAGCAGCTCAGTTCTTCTGTTGTTATTATGCGTTTTTATAACAAATATATATGATTTACTGAGATGTAGATAATAAGTAATATGCTTAGGGAAAGCTGTGGGTGCAGCCAAGGAGAAAAGAGGGGCAAAGAAAACTGTCACTTTTCCTTAAGTACTTAAGGTGAAGGGAATACAGTTTTAATAATTTTCATTTTATATAATCATTCTTTTTTTAAATTATATAAGCATGTAAACTAGGATGGAAAAAGTCATGGAAGATCAGAGCCTAAAATAATAGCTGTACAGAATATATTTTGAGGACTTCGGTGAGGTTTCAGTTTTGACATAGAGTCCGTTTTTAAAATGTTCCACAGATATTAAAGGTAATTTGTGCATGCACGCACGCACACATACATATACCTATATACCCTTATTAAATCAGTATTATCGCTTATTTAACTCAGGTCATGAAAATGACACTATTTGAGACAGAAGTAAACCCTCTTCCCTGATTCTGCTTGCTGGCCCTTTGTTACACCATAGAGATGATCTCATCACCAAGATGGCAAAGAAATTTCCAATAACTCTTCCCTCCTCATTTTGTGACGACTCTAGATTAGAACAGAAAATGTGTGCTATCTATTACAGTCCATCACTCAGAAAACTAACACGGTCACTTCCTCTCTTGGAGTGAATGTAGAAGATGCCGTGGATCTAGGGAAATAGAAGACAGTTCAAAAGAAAAAGACCAGTTTGACCATCAGGAGTGGATAGGACTGTTTGACCTAGAAAAAACTTAGAAAAATGAACTATTAGTAAGACTAGGAAACTACTACATTGATAAAACCAGAGCCAGCAGTCACCAAAAATAAAGGATCTGAGACAAGGAAAAAAAATTACTGGAAATTAAAAACATGGCCGTAGAATTTTAAAACAAAGCAATGAGGAGCAGATTCAGTACTGAAGAAACCTGAATCAGTGAATGAAAAGAAAGCTAAAAAAATTCTAGTAGAACCAAAAAGTAAAAAGGTTAAAATCCTCAGTGAAAAGATTGAAAACGTGGAAAATAAACACAATTCAGTGTAAATAGTATATACTAATGTGTATATGTGTCTATGCTTGAAAGAAATAATACAAAGTTTTCTGTGGACTTGAGTCCTCGTAGTGAAAAGACACCCTTAGTAATAGGCATGGTTGTAGGAAAAAGAAGACCCCTAGAAATATGTCAGACAAAAATCTAAATTTCAAGAATAAAGAAAGTATTACAGAAAATCCAGGTAGCTTAAAGCAGAACACCCACTTAAAATATAAAAGAAAATGAAGTTAGCATCAAGCTTTTCTTTCTGTCTCCAGAACTCTGAGAGGGAGGAAAATGTGATTCATAACTTCTGGAACCTTCTGGGCTTGTCTGTTTCCCCTATTAGAATGTAAGGTGGATTCACTAGGTATACATGAAACATTGTGTTCTATGTAGAAATCAAATTTTAAAATTAGATTCTAGGTCACAAGTAAATCTTAATGCTGTGTGTGTTAAGTCGCTTCAGTCATGTCAGACTCTTTGTGACACCATGGACTGTAACCCACCAGGCTCCTCTGTCCATGGGGATTCTCCAGGCAAGAATACTGGAGTGGGTTGCCATGCCCTTCTCCAGGGGATCTTCCCAAACCAAGAATTAAACCCTTGTCTCAAGTCTCCTGCTTTGCCAGGAAGGTTCTTTACCACTAGTGCCACCTGGGAAGCCCAAAATTTTAGTGAAGCCCTCCTAATAGAAACTGCACAGGCTGTTATAAACTAAAACTTGAAATTAGTAGTAAAAAGTTACTCAAAAAGGTTCTCACCAGTTTGATATTAAAATACAGTTTAAGTCACTTTTAAGGAACAAAGTAGAAATTAAATTTGCAACTATAGGATATAGGTAATCCCTTGATTTAAAACATTTGCATTTTATCTTATCCAAATAGCCTTAGTGGAAGTGATAGCCATTTCACAATATTTTTTCTATTAAAAAAAATGAAACTTGAACTCCAAATACACGTCACAGCATTTGCTCCTTTGCTCACCTGCAGACGCCTCCTCTGTAGAAGAGCACTACAGTAGCTCCAGTCCTTATCATCCCCCTGCTAACTTCGCTTCAAAGGTGACGTATACTAGAGAGCATGTATGACATCACTCTTAAAAATAGGTTAAAAATAGCTTATGTAAGAAGGTGAAATAGAACATCCAAAGTGGTATGGTGATTTCTGTTTCAAGTTCAAGGAAATGACAACCAGCATAGCTCTAGACATTAACTAAAGTCACTCCAGGCTATGGTTTCAGTGAGGCCACGGGGGTGGTGCTGGAAAGGCCACCTCAGCAAGCGCCTGCGTTACTGGCATTGGTGCGAGTCATCCTGAGGGGTCAGTTCAGGAGTAGACTTGCAAGTAAGAGCAGAGTGAGCCTTAGTCATCAAAGACTCAAGGACCTGAGGGCTACAGGCTGCTTCACAGGAACTCATGCAAACTGGGAGCTCCGAAAAGCCATTTCTAGAAAGTTCAGGCCTAGAAAATCTAGGGTAAGCCCTGTAGGGCACAGAAAAGGCAGACAGCTTATAAGAGCTAGTTGTTAAATTTCCAGGAATTCTGCTAACTGATTGTTATATCCAAGCATCATTAAAAATTAAATTATATATTTTTACTTCATTTCTTCTCTTTTTATTTAGGGGAATAACCAATATAGTGAATTAAGCAAAGCAGTGGCACATAGAGAGAAGTGGAGAGTCTTGCCCTTTCTCCTGATAAAACACCCCATTTTTGTATAGTATGTGTTGCATATGCAAGCAAAAAAATGCATGCATATGTCACTGTTAAACCCATCTGTTGTTATGTTGGCTTACCTGTGGAATAGAGGTGTGATTTAGTTTTTATCATTGAAAATAGGTGACCTAATGTTCTGATTCAGAATGGTGGGGAAGGGTGTGTACACACACACACACCCCATCACACACACACACACCCCACTACTGAGAACTCCATGTCTTCTCCATGTCACACACACACACCCCATTACTGAGAACTCCATGTCTTCTCCATATCTTCTGCTTGGCAGCCAGATAGATTCCTTACTGCTCACTGAGCCACCTGGGAAACCCATTCCTGTGGGTACCAGGAGTATTTACTGTTGAGAATACCGGATGTCTCAGCTGCGGGTCTTGGCACAGTAATGTGGCAGGCAGTGCTTTCTGAGATAGATGTCTATGATGATGGCTTCCCTACCGGTCAAAGACGAAACATTTCGATTAAAAGTAATGATGAGCACCGATTATAATGGTAGCTGTTAAGAGTGGGTCACTTTGCTGAGCACCTGTTCTAGCTGCCTCCCATCTCTCCTCACCTCTGAGGTCCTGGAGTGCCCCCAACCCCTGGAAAGGTGAGCCCTTCAGTAATAATAAGTACCTTTCCCACCTCCCCGGAAAGGTGAGCCCTTCAGTGATAATAATAAGTACCGTTCGGTGTGCTGCTCGTAGACGCCTAAGATAAGCTGACAGTGTTCTGGGCCACTTCCCACTGCCCTGCACTTTTTAGGGAATTCTGTTACTGTCGCCTTCAGTAGCGCCCAGAGAAATGCACCCAGCCAGCTACCAGCTGACCTGGCTCACAAACAGAGAACACAAGGGCCTATTGTAAACCCAGCAGTGATATTCAGAATGGCTTAAAATTCAGTGCTTCAGAGCCGCAGAATGCATTTTGCTGGCCCATCCTTTGAACTTTTGTTCTTCCATTTCTTTCAGCTCCTTCCATTAGGTTTGGGCCAGGTGGGTGCAGTTTGTCACCAGTCCTGTTCTCGGCTGGCTTCTGCTGTGGTCAGTGGAGCAGTGGCGTGACACACCCAGTCGAGCAGGAACAGCAGGGCCAGGACCAGGGATGAGTAACAATGGAAGGTGCCTTGAGTGCTGGTGTGACACCACATCCTAAGGAGTCAGGTATTCCCCGCCTCCCCTGCAAAATGGGCTTCCCTGGTGGCTCAGCAGGTAAAGAATCTGCCTGCAATGCAGGAGACCCAGGTTCAGTCCCTGGATTGGGAAGATTCCCCTGGAGAAGGGCATGGCACCCCACTCCAGTATTCTTGCCAGGAGCATCCAATGGACAGAGGAGCCTGGCGGGCTACAGTCCATGGGGTCACAAAGAGTCGGACATAACTGAGCGACTAACACGTTTCACTTTCACTCCCCCACTGCTACCCGCTGCAAAATAAAGAGATGAACTTACCAAAGAAGCAAGTGAGAGAGCTGCCTGCTTTAAAAAAAAAAAGACTTCACTACCATATTTATTTTTATCCCATGTGCTTGAAGAATTAGGCAGATATACCCTGGCATATGTAAAGCGCTATATGAGTTACTAAAGAAAACAAAGTTTAGCTCTTCAGGGCAAAATTATTATAAAATATGATTATCCACTTTTCTTTCTCCCGCACTGGAGAAATCGATCATTTGAATACTTCACATTATAGCCAAAGGGCATCTATAGTACAGTTCCCTGGACAAGCCCTCACTTGGCTTTGCCATCTCCCCTGCAGACCTGCGCCTCAGCGACTGTCAGCGCCGTTCCCTCTCTCCTGCCGGCTGACCCCTTTTACTCTGCAGCCTCCTCACTGTCTCCCCAGCCCACGCCCTTGACAGATGCCCCGTGCCAGAGAGGCTCCGGCCCTGATGGCAGGGTGGGTGCCCAGGCTTTCCCCCCACTTGCTGCTCTACTGCTGCTTCCACAGGCCGACTGCTCTGGTGACTAAGCCAGACTTCAGACCACATTTTGGCTCCTCATGCTTCATGACTACAGAACATGGTTCACAGACATCCTCTCCTGCCATTTCTGGCTGGACTCCGGTTTGTCCTTCACATACAGGTGACTGTCACTGACACCTTTTACTTTGTGAACTGGTTCCCAGGCTTCATGAAGGAAACCTCAGACTGGTAGCTTGCAGCACACCTGTTGTCATCCACACACCGTAGACCTTTTTCACATAGATGACTGACTGCCTGAAATTGCACCAGTGTGGGCAGCATATTTTTTGACCTAAATGTAGTACTTAGTAAAATTTATATGTGGAGCACAGAGGAAATAGAAGTTTTTAGGGGGCACTTCCTGGTAGCACAGGGGATAAGACTCTGCCTGCCAGTGCAGGGGACACAGGTTTGATCCTTGGTCCAGGAAGATCCCAGATGGCACAGAGCATCCAAGCCCGTGCACCACTACTACTGAGCCCGTGTGCCTGGAGCCCATGGGCCGCAACTGCTGAAGGCGAGGCACCTAGAGTTTGTGCTGGGCGACAAGAGAAGCCACAACAGTGGGAAGCCTGGGAACCATAACTGGAGAGCAGACACACACTTGCTGAAACTAGAGAGAGCCTGTGCGCAGCAACCAAGATCCAAGTGCAGCCAAAATTAAATTTTAAAAAAATTTAAGAAGATTTTAGGGAGTTTTCTGGAAACAGAAGTGTTCCGGGAGATGTGATAGCTAGCTTTCGAAAGTATTTAAAGGCTTGTTTTATTCCAGAGAGCACAACTAGAGGCAATGGTGTTGTATTAATAACAAGGAATACGATTTTTAAAAATTATTTATTTTTAGATCTTTTGGCTGTGTCTCTCAGCATCCTGGGAGCTTAGTTCCCCGACCAGGGATCAAACCTGTGCCCCCAGCAGTGTGCGTGCAGGGGCTCAGGTACTGGAGGCTTCAGGAATTACACCTCGTCCCCTCCACCCTGCTGCATGGTGCTCCTACCCCCTGCTGTAACCAGCTCTGCGGGGACAGAGGGATCCATCGCCTCTTTGTCCCCACCAGTTCTTCCTCCTCCTCTCTTCTTCTTTACCAGATTCATCATTTTTACTTTTCCTTCACTGAAGGAAAGGCAATCTGAATGAGATTTTAGGGATTTTGGAAAGGAGCAGAAATATCATGGCTATTTATTGGTGCTGGAAAAATGTAATTCATCTTCTGTGCAATCCACTGATGAAGCGAGGCACAGAGGAAAAGTCCTGTCCTGGGAGTCAGGAAAACTGGACTCTTTTTGGAACTGCCAGAAACTGATGTGAGATCAGTCTCTCCCCTCTGTACCCCTCACATTCCCCACCTCTGAAAGGGAGGAGCACTAGGGAGTGCTGAGGTGTGCATGCTCAGACACTCAGTCGTATCTGACTCTTTGCAACCCCATGGACTGTATAGTCTGCCCAGTCCTCTGTCCATGGGATTCTCCCACCAAAAATACTGGACTGGGTTGCCATTCCCTTCTCCAGGAGATCTTCCTGACCAGGGATTGAACTTGCATCTCCTACATTAGCAGGCAGGTTCTTTACCACTGTGCCACCTGGGAAGCCCCAAAACTTGCTGAAGTAGAAATTTGATGTTTCTGTCTTTAATTTAGGGACAGTGATGTTTTTACAAGCAAGCTGTGAAAGTTGTGTGCAAATGTTAGATGCTTCTAGAGTAGATTTTATCCTCCATGAAGCAGTGACCTACTTAATACCTGGTACTCAATCTGGGAAGCTAGCCGCTTTCCCATCTCCCTGAGGGCTTTCCCCACAGCCTGGGGTGTTCAGTGACCGTACTGTCACTGCTCCCTTCTCTACTGCTCCTGAGCCAAGTACCGCAAGTCATTTTCTTACTGTAGAATAGTAACTTGATTAGTAGTAACTCAAACACTTGAAGTACCAAGGATCAGCTTCAGCACGGGCTGCTTCACCTTCCACGATGCAGATGAGGGGCATATGAAGGTATTAGTGGAAGGGGCCCTTGAAAATGCCTGAGCCCTCCTGGAAGGAAACTGCTCCTAAGGAACAAGAAATCAGATGTGGCAGGAGAGTCCAGTAGCTAAGGGAGGAATGGCATGACACCTATCACTGGATTTGCCTTGTGGCGCCCATGATGGAGACCTTCGAAGGCAGGAGTAAAGCCCGGAAGAGTGGACTCTAAGACATTGGGTCACTAGCATTGTCTGCCCTCTAAAGGCGTATGGCATTCAAAGGAAACATTGCCCCTACATCAGAGACCCCTCAGAGTTTCTGCACCGTGAGAAGACAAATGCCTGAGTATCTGTGGCAGGTGTGGGCTCATGAGCCTGTGAGGACCAGCCCCTGGGATTCCCAGAGAAGGTGATGGTCAGGAAGGTGAAGATCCTATGTGAACTGGTGGGGACCAGGGCACCAATGGGATTTGGTTATTGGTCATCCAGCTCCACCTAGTCGGCACAGTCTGGGAAGTCTTGAGTCAATGGTTCCCATTAGTCTCTATTGTGAAAGCTGCTTTATAGATGCTGAGTTGGCATTTCTGCCTTTTTTGTCATGGCGGAATTCTTTTGTTTGCCACAGGTTTCACTGGAGACAGAGCTTGTTCATAAATCAGAAGGACACCTGTGGCTGTTTGAGAAAACAAAGCCAAGTGCCTTGGAAGAGTCAAGGAGGGCCGCCTGGTATGCCCTTATTGCAGGACTCTTATTTGGGGTCAGTTAGAAATGATCATCTTACCTCACAGTATTTCTGGGATATTTGCTGAAGAGACCAATATACCCAAGGCCGCCATGGATCATATTATGGAAATAGTCAACTGGAAACAACTTTCACATTACTTTGCTGACCTACTTTTCATAGCACTTACTCTGTTTTTGTTAGAGCCCAAGGAACATTTCTGATGATGGAGCTGAGATTATTTTACTCTAATGGTCCTTAGTTTTCAGCAGTGGCAGCTGGTAAAAATGGAATGAGACACTTGGAAATTCTTGGGTTTTGTGATGAATGTTTTTTATATATAAATAAAGGCAGTCTTAGAGAATTATGTGGTGTTTGCTGGGGATTGGTCCCCCACCCCCAGTGAAACTTGTGCAGATGTGAGAGCTGAACCATAAAGAAGACCAGGCTCTGAAGAATTGATGCTTTCAAAGTGTGGTGCTGGAGAAGGCTCTTAAAATTCCCTTAAGGGAAATTTAAGGAGATTAAGGAACATTAAGGAGATCAAGGGGCTTCCCTGGTGGCTCAAAGGTTAAAGCATCTGCCTGCAATGCGGGAGACCTGGGTTCAATCCCTGGGTCGGGAAGATTCCCTGGAGAAGGAAATGGCAACCCACTCCAGTATTCTTGCCTGGAGAATCCCATGGACGTAGGAGCCTGGTGGGCTACAGTCCACGGGGTCGCAAAGAGTCAGGCACGACTGAGCGGCTTCACTTCACTTAAGGAGATCAAACCAGTCAATCCTAAAGGAAATCAACCCTGAATATTCACTGGAAGGACTGATGGTGACGCTGAAGCTCCAATACTCTGGCCACCTGATGCAAAGAGCCAAGTTATTTGGGAAAGACCCTGATGCTGGGAAAGATTGAGGACAGGAGGTGAAGGGGGCAACAGAGGATGAGATGGTTGGATGGCATCATCAACTCAAGCAAACCCCACCCCAGACGTGAGTTTGAGCAAACTCTGAGAGATAGTGGAGTACAGGGAAGCCTGGTGTGCTGTAGTCCATGGGGTAGCAAAGAGCTGGACACAACTTAGAGTCTGAACAAGAACAAATGAAACAGACCAAAACCCAAAGAGTAGTTTTCTAAACCGTTTATATTATCTTCCAGTGGATGTTTTAAAAAGACCAACCTCTGAATGAAGAACCAGAGTGTGAACAACAGAGGGTGGCCAGTCTCCTCCTGGATGCACTTACTTGAATAAAGAAGTGATTTGCTCAAGGGCAGACATGTTCAGAAGAATCTGTGTAAGGACATTGAAGTGAACGATACCTTTCATTAGTCCTCGGGTGATGTGCAGAGAAAGGACACAGTAAACAAGACAAACCATCTGCTGGCTCTTCCTGCCAGTTCTTTTTGAAACGCTCTAAAAAAGGTTTATCTTTATTAGCTACAGCTAATGGCATCTCTGAAAGACTCAGAAGCACCTTAAATACCCATGTAATTTGTGCCAAATTGCACCCTTAAGTAACTTTATTAATGCATAATAGCCATATAGAAAAGAATGCAAACCTTAAACCACAGGTTGATAGGTTTTCATAAACTGAACATAGGCCAGCGTCGGTAGCATCCAGCCCCGGAAATAGAACACTGCCCGAGTGCAGAAGCCACCTGCATTTCCAGTCACTGGTACCTGCACCCTCTACCCCAAAGAGCAGCAACTGCCCTGCCATCTAACATAGGTTACTTTTACACATTTTTACACTTTGTACAAGCTGAGTTATAGAGAAGGCATTTGGGTTGGGCTTTTCGTACTCATTCACTCTGAGTGTGAGATTCACCCATGTCATTGCACACGGTTGTAATCTGTTCATTCCAGTAGCTGTATTGTGTGACTGCCACTATTTTTCTGCTCTTGTGTTGGTGGACATTGTAGTTTATTTCCGGTGTTGGTCTGTTAGGAGTATTGTTGCCTTGAATATTCATGTGCATGTTTTTTGCTGAACATTTGTACACGTCTGTTGGAAGAGAAGTTGCTGTGATAGGGCAGGTTTACGTTGAGGCTTGGTGAGTGTACAAATTTATGCTCCACCAGGAGCGCCTGCAAGTTTCAGTTGCTCCATCTCTCTGCCAACACTTGGTTTTGTTCTTGTTTGAGCCACTCTGATGTCTATGGAGTAGTAGTTGGTTTTCCTGATAACCAGGGACGTTAAACTCCTTTTTATTTATTAACTATTGATTCTTGCCATTTGTGAATTGTCATTAAGTCTTTACCTACATTTTTTTAAGGATTGTCTGCCTTTTTGTAGTGATTTGTAGGCATTCTTTTATCTTCTGAGTAAAATCCTGCTTTAATTATTTTCACTTGTTTTTTTAACTGAGGCTACACTAATCCAGCTCTTTAGTATAGATTCCTTTGTTCTTCACAGAGCATTTTGATTTCTTTACAATACCAGTAGGTTCATGCGCGTTGCTGTAAATGGCATTATTTTGGCTGAGTAATATCCCACTGTGTACATGTGCCACGTCTTCTTTACCCATTCCTCTGTCAGTGGACATTCAGGTTGCTTCCATGTCTTGGCTGTTGTAAATAGTGCTGCAGTGAACACTGGAGTACATGTGTTTTTTTCAAATTATGATTTTCTCTGGGTATATGCCCAGGACTAGGATTGCTGGGTCATATGGTAGTTCTGTTTTTAGTTTTTTAAGGAATCTCCATACTGTACCCGTTTACATACTCACCAACAGTGTAGGAGGGTTCCCTTTTCCCCACACCCTCGCTAGCATTTATTGTTTGTAGACTTTTTGATGATAGCCATTCTGACTGGTGTTAAGGAATACCTCATTGTAGTTTTGACTTGCATTCTCTAATAATTAGTGATGTTGAGGATCTCTCCATGTGCTTTTGGCCATCTGTATATCTTCTTTGAAGAAATGTCTAGATTTCCTGGCCTTTTTTTCATGGGGTTATTTGGGTTTTCTGATATTGAGCTGCATGAGCTGTTTGTATGCACTGGAGATTAATCCCTCATCAGTTGCTTCATTTGCACATCTTTTCTCCCTTTCTAAGGGTTGTCTTTTTGTTATGTTTATGGTTTCCTTTGCTGTGCAAAAGCTTTTCAGTTTAATTAGATCCCTTTTATATATTTTTGTTTTTATTTTCACTACTCTAGGAGGTGGATCAAAACAGATTTTGCTGCAATTCACATCAAAGAGTGTTCTGCCTATGTTTTCCTCTAAGAGTTTTTTAGTGCCCATCCTTACATAATAGGTCTTTAATCCATTTCGAGTTTTTGTGTATGGTATTGGAGAAGGAAATGGCAACCCACTCCTGTATCCTTGCCTGGAGAATCCCATGGACAGAGGAGCCTGGCAGGCTACAGTCCATAGGGTCACAAAGAGTCAGACACAACTAAAGTGACTTAACACATGGTGTTAGGGAATATTCTAACTTCGTTCTTTTACGTATAGCTGCCCAGTTTTCCTAGCACTACTTATAGAAGAGACTGTTTTTCTCCAGTGTGTATTCTTACCTCCTTTGTCATAGGTTAGGGACCATAGGAGCGTGGTTTATCTCTGGGCTTTCTGTCTTGTTCCATTGATCTACGTTATGTTTTGTGCCAGTACCATCCTGGTTTTTTTAAAATTATTTTTATTATGTTTTTATTGGACTATAGTTGTATTACAGTGTTGTGTTTGTTAGTACCATACTGTTTTGATTACTGTAGCTTTGTTGTACTACTATTAACATTTTTTAAAAATTCAATCAAAAATTCTTACTTCATTGATCTTTGAAGTGATCAGGCCGCAATAACAGAACCACTTTGAAAGCTGCTTCTCACAGAGAAGGAATGGATTCACTGGCAAAAGTATTGGCTTGGATTAAAATAACCTGTATTTGCTTAAAGTTTTATTAACATTCTAGCATTGTTACCTTTTCACCATAGGATTACATTTCTTCAGTGAGTTCTGGTATCAAGTAAGTTGTGCGTGTGCCATGCCACAGTAACTGTGCCACGTCAAGACTTGGATACGTGGCAATGGTCACAAAAATCTCCAGCTCGAAGGTTCAGGGATTGGAATAAATTATCAGCAATAATGTGACTGAGTTTTAAAAATGTTTTAGAAGTCCTTATAATATTAAATGAGAGAAATTTGTGGGATCTTGGTTGGCTTCATCTCTGCCTCCTCCGTGGTGCTCAGCACAGACCTATAAATGTAGAAATTGTTGACATAAATCTTAAGAAGCTCAGGAATTCTGTGAAATATTCCTTCACTAGCTGTTTTGAGCCTTACTCTCAAATTAATAATGACATCAGGGCTTCCCTGGTGGCTCAGCAGTAAAGAACCCTCCTGCCAATGCAGGAGACATGGGTTCGATCCCTGGGTTGGAAAGATCCTCTGGAGAAGGAAATGGCAACCCGCTCCAGTATTCTTGCCTGGAGAATCGCATGGACAGAGGAGCCTGGCGTGCTGCAGCCCAAGTGGTCGCAGAAGAGTCAGACACGACTGAGCAACTAAACAACAACACGTAGGGTTCAATAGGCCCCACTAAATTCCATAATTCCTGAATTGACTTTGAGGAAAATGTTTACCAGTGAAAAAGTAATCTTTATAGATGGTAAAGGGCACAGAGGTGGCATTAGGTGACACAGGCTTACTTCTCCTGCCAGGGCAGCCTGTGGGTGGACCTGGAGATTAGGGGCTTCCTGTGGAACTGCGAATGAGCAGGGCCTTGAGTCTGGGGCTGCCGTATGTCTCGCTCTGAGGACCTTGATTAACCTCGAGAAACATTCCAGCTCCCTATCAGGTAGAAATCCAAGACTCCCTCCGCGCACACCAGGCTCCAGGGAAGTCCGCGGCTGGCAGTCTAGAGGTGAGAGCAGTTTCGGTTTCTAGGGCCTAAATTCACTAATGCAAATGTAATGTGTTTACGACATAATCCCAGGGTCTATGGCTGTGTGATGATTCAGACAATTCAAAGCAAGTATTCAAGGTGCTGAAGCCTCAGAAAGGTTGTTTTCTTACTGTTTAAAAAAATTTTTTTTGTTGTTTTACGATAAAGTAACCTGCTCAGCTGAAAAAGAATCCACCTGCATTGCAGGAGACCTGGGTTTGATCCCTGGGTTGGGAAGATCCCCTGAAGATGGGAAAAGCTACCCACTCCAGTATTGTGCCCTGAAGAATTCCATGGACTGTATAGTCCGTGGGGCCGCAAAGAGTCAGGCTTGACTGAGCAACTTTCACTGTCACCCTGCAGTGATAAACGTTCCAATCTGACTACGCTAGATGACAGATCGAGTGAGATATATGCTTGTGGTCGCCGTGTGCATGATGGCCGTGGCTGCAGCATCATGCTCATGTACTGTGCTGATGACTTGGAGCCAGAAGTGGCTGCTGCTGAACAGTGACTGGCTCATTTTCATGGTGAAGAGAGTAAAACTCCCGAAAATGCAACATGTGTTCATTTGTGCCAGAAGTACCTTGTTTTTCAAATGAAGTTAAATTTAAACTCAGATCATTATAAACAGGCTTGTCTAGAATACTCAAAGGCCACGCAGCTCAGGAAAATTCTTTGTGTGGGATGTTTGCACATGCTCCAAGGCCCTCATCTTTGGCCCTGCCCACGAATGCCGGCAGTCGGCCCCAACCACAAATGTTCCCACCAGTTACCAAGTCACCTAGGGTTATGGCCACTGTTTGTGGTATGTTCCTGGTACACTAGTGAGCCTTCTGCTCACACTGATTTGGGAAATACAAGCAGAAATCAAACCAGTGAGTTGCACATCTACCGTATTTTGCGGAACGTTACATCACAAACTTGTTCTCTCACTTGATTCATATGATTGTAGCAGTTTTTGTTCCCATTTCCAGTTCATAAGACCTATGATTTCTGCACATACTTGCCAGCATGTGGATTCTTCAGATTTATACCAGTTGTTATCGGTGTCAAATAGTATCTCGTGGTTTTCATTTACGTTAACTTACTATTAATGAGATTAAGTTTTTTGGTATGTTTTCTGAGTGTTTTGAGCTTCCTTTTCTTCTGGTCTCTTTTCTTAAAGCTGTTTATATTCTTTGCCTACATTCCTGTTGGTTGCCTTCCTTTTCATTGATTTCTACTAGTTCTTTATATGTTATGCCTACTAATCCTTTGTCTTGTTTTGACATTGAAATCATCATTATTTTATAACTTTTTACTTTGTTTATGGTATTTTTGTTTTATAGATTTTATAATAGAGTAAGACTTTGCAGTCTCATGATGTCATCCTGACTTGTGCTTTCAAGTCCACATGAAATTTATTTTTCTAGATGGTATATGGTATAGATACAGTTGTATTATTTTTTCCATTTCATTAACTTTTTCACTTTCACACATACATGTTTCTGGGCTCTTCATTCATTTCTGTTGATCTGTTATCAAATAGACCACCACTAGTACATTGTGTATACAATCTTTTCTTTTTTAAGTTGTGTTGATTTCTCAAGAACTGAGTCATGAACTGACACTTGCTGTTCTTCTTTAATGTGCTCTACAGTTAACAGAAAGGGCTCACAGTTTGAAGTGGCCTCTATAGTTTCAGTGGTCATTCAGTTCTTCCTTTGTTTTCTTCCTTAGGTCATTTCAGTTAGAATCTTTTGTATACTTGTGATGAAGTTGCCATTTCATCCAGAAGTGTCTCTGCCTCCTGTTTTTAATTGGAAATATTTTTAGTTTAAAGCTAGAAGAAATCCAGTTACAGTTTCAAATCTTGAAACAAATTTCTGTTTTTGTTTAAAATTGTACTAGGCATTTTATTTTCCTTACATTCTAAACATCGTACATTTCCTCCATTTTATTGAAATCTTTGAATTGGAATCACATCTTTGAAGGAACGTCACTTAAAACCATGTGTTGCTATACAAAATATAAATTTAGGTCAGTGGGATGGGGTTCAAAGCTTATAAATGGATATGATTATAAGCTTGTGCCTTTCAAGAAGTTGTTACAACCTTCATTACAGTTAACTAACTAATGGTATATATAAAAACTTAAATATGCTCTTCATACATACACCAGAAAACCCTAATTAATAAAACTGTTACTAAGACAGCTGCTGATACTACCATGACCATTATAACCACCACTGCCACCACCTCCATTTATGAGTGCTGACTCTGTGCCAGGGACTGTCTTATTCTTTTAAGTTACTTGAGGCTCATGGTAACCCTACGAAAGTACCATGTGCCATAAGTATATATGGAAACTAAAACTAGAGAGGGATCAGGTCACTGGCATAAGCTTAGAGCTTTAATTAAATTCAAGTCCCTCTGATTCCAAATCGAACATAACAAGAATGCGTGTTGCCTAAGGGAAAATATTGATGGCAGTTGCAAGATCTCGGAGAAACAGGCACGAATGGGGTGCCAGTGTCTCTTCATTCCTGCTTTCTGATCCTCACTGCAGCTGTAGGTAATGACTTTGGATTCTCACCTGGGCCTCCACTGTTGCCATTTCCCCCACTCAGCCCTCAGAGTTATCTCAAATACTCCTGAGGGTCAGCTTCTCTGGGAAGTCTGTAGCTTCTCAGTTTCTCTTCCCACATAAGCACACCTTGTATTGCTGCTGTTGTGACTCTTACGACATTACATTGCAATTGCTTGTTCATCTGCCTTTGTCCCCCTTCAGATTTTCCCCCCCTATTTTTTGGCCACACATGGCATGGGGATCTTAGTTCCGACCAGGAATCGTACCCCCTGCAGTGGAAGCTCAGAGTCTTAACCACTGGACCACCTGGGAAGTGCCCCAGGTTTACTTGTTCACTGGAGAAACTTCATAAAGTGCCCAGTTGTGCCCCTGCCCTGAAAACTAAGTTATTCGAAAAGTAACTGAATATTGAATCAATTTCAGTTCTTTGAAAGCACAACTTTATAAGCTCTGGAGTTTAGATGCCAAATAGAAAAAGCTCAAAAAGATACTAAAAAGAAAAAATAGAAGCAAAATAAACAGGGAAACTGTAGTCTGAAGGAAAAAATGTGATGAGTTAAAGTGTTTATTACATAAAGAACTAGTAAAAATGGTAGGAAAAAATTATGAACCTCAAGAGTTGAGAAATGCTTTGACTAAGTAATCATCTGCTTAGTTTTCCAAGTTAGAAGTCTGGATTTCATCCTCGTTTCTCCTTGTCCCTTCTTTCCAATTCCTAAGTAACCACCAAGACTTGACACCTTACCCTCGCTTCATCTAGCTCATTAAAGTCTAAACTCAGTTGATATCCACATCTCTTGACAGTCTGTCTCTGCTTTCCTTCAGCCTCCTGTTTCACTAGCCCCCCGACTGTGTTCTGTGCACCAGGTATTCTGAAACCACTTTGGGTTCCCATTGCATCCCAGCACTTTTGTATTAATATATGCTGGGTTCCTTCACATCTATTTCTGTTCTAATGGAAAATGTTTTCAAATATTTTAGTCATGTGCGTCATTCTTTCTCCCGGGTTAGCATCAGTAGATTCTTTATCATGACATCACATGCCCAGAGACAACAGAAGACTGTTTTATACTGACTACCCTTTCATTCACCTTGAGATACACCATTCGGCACCATTCAGGTGCTCTGCGTTGCCTCCAGGTCCACGATGAAATTTCTTCCCCTGTTGAATCCTAGACCCTTCCAACTGTGTTAATTCCCTTGGTGACAGCCAGCTCTACCAAGTGATTCTGTTTCACAGGAATGGTGGTTGGGGGCATAAATGAAAGTGGTCCTGATGCACAAATTGAAACTCCACAGTGAAGTACAGACGAAGACAGCAAGCCTATAGCACTTTAAAAAAAAAAAAGGCTTTGATTCTTAAGGTGTTACATTTTCCATTTATTGTAGTCCCTCTGTTGAGAAAAAGGCCCCAGATCCTGATGAAACTTTCTTAAAAACTGTTATTAGCTGGTTATGAGCTCCATCTGTCCCTAGGAGAAGAAAAAAAAAAAAATCCTGACACAGTGATGTCATTTTGCGAGAGTTTTCCCTTGGGCCTCCTTTTAACACCAAGAAGCTAAAGGGCAGTTGATTTAAGAAACGTGTTTAGCATAATGGACAGACTTGATAATCCTCTGAAAACATTAGCAGTACTGGTTTCTGCTGGAGATGCTAGGCAAGCAGGCTTGGAAAAGGCCTATTTCTTATTTATTATATCATAGCTGCCTGCCTGCTGCCTCCATGACAAGGGTTATAAAGCACATGGATCCCCTGATAGCCTTTGTAGTTGACTCACAGAGAGTAGAATCCGAGTTTGATAGGAAAAGTGCAGAATAAAGACACAAATGAGAGGCAGAGGATGTGGGCTTCCTTGATATTCAAAGACAGAAGGACCAGAACGAAGGTTTTCTGGGTTCTCAACAACTACTCTTCGAACCTGTACTTTAGAAAAGACATTTCTTGTGTGTGATAGTTGTCTGAACCCTCATGTGTCTTCTAAAGCAGTGTTTATTACTGTCATAGGCCTGAGGCTCTATAGACATCCACGGTACATACCTTGGATTTACTGTGAAGATTTAAAGAAATCCATTAACTTGGGCTTATTAAACAGTTTAGGAGGAACAGGCTGGTGGTTCTGGGTGTAGTGATGTCCAAGTTGGCCTGAAATAAAACTTTGGAGATTAGGTGACCATATTCTGTCTAGAGCCCTAACATGTTTTACCACAAAGTTCCTTTTTTTTTTTTTTCAATTCCAATCATATTTTTATACTGGCAATGAAAGACCACTTTACACATCTAAACTTTGCTAAAGATAGTAATGCTGTCCTCTGTCCAGACAGCTTGCAGTCTCGTCCCCACGAAGCGGCGTTAGAACTCAGTAGTGACTTCACCAGTTCCTGCTGCCAGTGTGACCTCATTTTCGACTGTTGAACCTGTGCAGCAGGGGGTCATTAAAGGAAAACAGTTGTCGACAAAAGGCCCGTCCGTCTCTCCAGCCCCACACAGTATTTCCAGTCTCACATCATAAAAGCTGTGCCCCTTCATGTTGCTTGTTTACGGAATACTTTTTAAACAATTTATATACAAATATTAAAGGTTACTTTCCATTTACAGTTATTATAACATATTGACTGTACTCCCCCTATGGTATAGTAGAGCCTTAGGCCTATTGTACACGCAGTAATTTTGTGCCTTGGCCTCCCCCTCCTCTGTATTGCCCGCGTCGCTCCCCACTGGGAGCCACTAGTTGGTTCTTCATATCTGGGAGTCTGCTTCTTTGTTTGTTGTACTTTTTAGATTCCAAGAGTAAATGATATCATACAGTATTTGTCTTTCTCTGACTTATTTCAGTTAGCATAATGCCCATCGAGTGCTTCCATGTTGCTGCAAATGGCAATATTTTCATTCTTTTTTATGGCTTAGTAGTATTCCATTGTATACATACAGTCTTTATCCATTCATAGCCAAGATATGCTGCCAAATCTTGGCTTCTGTAAATAACACATTTACTTTTTATTTGAAATATCTTTTTGCATATCATTATATGCGAATGATATGACCAATAAGGGGTTAATAGCCAACATATATAAACAGCTAGTATAACTCAACATAAAAAAAAAATCAATCTGACTAAAAACATGGGCCAAAGAATTAAATAGATATTTTTCCAAAGGGGAAACAGATGGCCAACAGACCCTTGAAAAGATGCTCAGCATCGCTAATTATCAGGGAAGCACAAATCAGAAGCATGATGAGACACCACCTCACACCTGTCAGAATGGCCATCATCAAAAACAACACAGATAACAAATATTGGTGAGGCTGTGGAGAAAAGGGAACCCTTCTACACTGTTGGTGTGAATGTGAATTGGTACAGCCACTGGACAACAGTATAGTAGTTTCTCAAACAACTAAAAATGGAATCATTAGTAACAGGAAACAGACAGCCTGGAAAAAAATTTTGGTCTGACGGTGTTTGCAAAAATGCTGATTTTTGATTAAGAAGCATTTGAAGGGTATGGTATATACTCTGGTAAGGACCAGTGTGTCCAGTGGGAGAACTCGGTGTTTACTCGGGTGTCACCCCGGTCTGTGAGCTAGAGTTTATGAGTGCATGCTCAGTCATGTCCGATTCTGTACAACCCCATGGACTGTAACCCAGTTGGCTCCTCTGTCCATAGGATTTCCCAGGCAAGAATACTGGATTGGGTTACCACTTCCTCATCCAGGGGATCTTCCCAACCCAGGGATTGAAGTGGTGTCTCTTGCATCTCCTGCATTGGCAAGCAGATTGTTTACCGCTGAGCTACCTGGGAACCCCAAGCCAGAGTTCACTCTCCCAAAATAGCTAATATTCCTTGTTATATAGAGAAGAATTGGGACCAGCGAGGACTTGGCTCCTTCATCTACAGTCAGACAAAAGTTACTGGCTTGTATGAAAACAAGCTAGAATTCTTGCTGTTTAGTAAATTCTGTTTGCTTCATATTCCTCAGCCTGTTTTTTCTTTCTTTTCTTTAAATCATATGCTTTTTTAGAAATATGCATGGAAAAAACTTTGCATCCTCTTTAATCCTTGAAACAAATTCATGCAATGCTAATTTTACATATTTTTTTTTCTGACCTATCAATTCTCCTATTCCAGAAATTCTAAAAATAATTCCCTGAAGGGAACATGTCCTTCAGTCCCGCAGTTAAATGCTTGAGCAGGTGTACTGTATGTGAAGGAATCATTCCTCCTTAACTGATACAGTTGTGATTTAAACAAGTGAAGTGAAAATCCCATGATTTAAATAGGGGGAAAAAAAATGGCACAGAATTATATGGAAATTTTGTTGTTGTTCAGTCACTAAGTCGTGTCCGACTCTTTGTGACCCCATGAACTACAGCATGTCAGGCATCCCGGAGTTTGCTCAAATTCATGTCCATTGAGTCAGTGATGCTATATGGAGAGTATAACAGTGTAAATTATGTGTGCCAATAGAGGAGGGACTAAAAACGGAAATATATCAAATGAATATAGTGACAGTATTAGAATGGTATTACATGGGGATATGGTGGTTTGTTTTATTTATTTTTTTCAATTTTTGTTTATTTTTTTGGCTGCACTGGGTCTTAGTTGTGGTATGTGCGATCTTTAGTTGCATCATGCAAATTCGTAGTTGAAGTTTGTGGGATCTAGTTCCCTGACCAGGGATCAAACCCTGACTCCCTGCAGTGAGAGCAAAGAGTATTAGCCACTGGACCACCAGGGAAGTCCCTGTTTTTTGTTTTTTAATTGTATCTGATGGCATCATTTTTAAAACAGAAAGCTTGTTTTAAAATGTGTTTTGTATAAAGTTCTATACTTAATAATTATCTGATAGTGCAACAAGAAATTCTCAAAGTGAGTTTTAAATCATTTTATTGTGATTCACCCAAATAGCTCCAAAGACTGTCATTGGAGCATAATCTTTTCCTTAAAATCTTCATCTTGACTAGGAATACTGTAGTATTGACTTTTTGTTTTTCTGTTTTTAGGGGAGTTGCAATCACGTTCACAAATTTGAGCATATCTAAGTAGCAAGAACAGCAAAAATGTAAACCAGAAGGTTTTACAGAGACAGTGTTCAGAATATAGTGACCATCTGCAGCCTGCTTCCCTGGTGACACAGAGGAGAGACCAGCATTTATCTTTCCCTTGAAACCATGTGCTATCTGAGCAGGAAGGAAGTGCCTGCTCGCCAGAGGTCAGAGCAGGATGGATGAGGTTTGAGGGGAGTATTTACTGTGAGGTTGTCCTCACCCCCTGTATTCATGGCAGATGTTGTTATTTCTAGTAGACTTGATGGAGGTTTGGGCAGACCTGGGTCTGCCATGGTACGTGAGGGACGTTAACAGGAAGCCATGGCCAGGCACAGATGTCTCTGTGTGCTGGGCCAAGACGCACAGCAGTAAGAAGTGTAGACCTTGACCAAGGAAATGAACTGGCGGCACCTTGGAGATATCAGTCTGAAGAGCGTCCCCTGCACAGGAAAGTTCTAGTGGTCATGTCATGAGTTAAAGTCAAAGGACCTAATGAGGTTTAGTGTGAGACAGAAAGGGATTAAAAGGGCCTGACGGATGCCTCTGAAACCTAAGGGTAGTTGGTAAAAGTGGAAGAAGTACGTTTTCTGTGGACCTTTGAGGAATGGAACTCAGAACAGTGTTTAGAGATGGGGGAGACCTATTCCAGCCCAATGTGAAGAAAGTGTTCCTATAGCTGGAGTGACCCTGTAATGTAGTGGGGAGAGTGATGTGTGGAGACTTTCAGGAGGGGCAGCTGGAGGGGGCTTTTCACCCTGTGTGATCAGACTCAGAGACCTCTGCCACCTTCTGGGCTTGTATGTCAGAAAGCTCTGCTTCAGTTCCCTCCTCCAGGACGGGTGGTTCATAGTGTGGCACCCCAGCACCCTGTACCTTTACATCCATTTGTCAGCCAACAGCAGCAGGGTTGTTTGCTTTCCATACTTGTCTCTAAACTGGAGACGGAGAAGCAGAATGCTGCTTGAATATCCCTGCCCCTTTCAGCTGTGTCACTTTCTCCTAAAACAGGTGACCTCTCCTTCCACGCCCTCTTTAATGTTTACCTTATGGACAGGAGGGAGAAGGCAATGGCACCCTACTCCAGTACTCTTGCCTGGAAAATCCCATGGACGGAGGAGCCTGGTAGGCTGCAGACCATGGGGTCGCTAAGAGTTGGACACAACTGAGCGACCTCACTTTCACTTTTCACTTTCATGCATTGAAGAAGGAAATGGCAACCCACTCCAGTGTTCTTCCTTGGAGAATCCCAGGGATGGGGGAGCCTCTTGGGCTGCCGTCTATGGGGTTGCACAGAGTCAGACACGACTAAAGTGACTTAGCAGCGTGGACAGAGAGGCCTGGTGTGCTGCGATTCATGGGGTCGCAAAGAGTCGGACGCGACTGAGTGACTGAACTGAACTGAACTGAAACCAAAAGCACAAAAATGGCCCTTCTATATGTTTCTGAAAGTGAAAGTGAAAGTTGTTCAGTCGTGTCCGACTCTTTGCTACCCCATGGACTATACAGTCCATGGAATTCTCCAGGCCAGAATACTGGAGTGGGTAGCCTTTCCCTTCTCCAGGGGATCTTCCCAACCCAGGGATTGAACCCAGGTCTCCCGCATTGCAGGTGGATTCTTTACCAGCTGAACCACAAGGGAAGCCCAAGAATACTGGAGTGGGTAGCCTATCCCTTCTCCAGCAGATCTTCCCACGTTGCAGGTGGATCCTCTACCAGCTGAGCTATCAGGGAAGCCCATATGTTTCTTAATTTGTTCTAAAGTGTTGTCTCCTCTTACTCTGGATGTGATGTTCAGTATGACCCCTTCATCTCACTTTTGGAGGCATTCTCTCTGTTCCTATCTGTTCAAAGACAAATATGTATCCCCTAGAGCAGGGGTCCCCAACCTTTTTGGCACCAGGGACCAGTGTCATGGAAAACGGTTTTTTCACAGACTGGGGGTGTGGGGATGATTTCAGGATGATTCAAGTACATTATGTTTATTGTGCACTTTATTTCTAGTCTGATGCCACCACCCGATCTGACAGGAGATGCCCGTATGCAGCCCAGAGGGTGGAAACCCCTGCTCTAGAAACTTATGCAACTCCCAGCTGGGAGCCTGAAGTGGATCAGGGCAGGAGAGGGGTGGGGTGGGGGGTAACTGATAGTCTCATCTGAAAGTCTCTAAAATTCTGTTTACCCACATGGAAGTCGATTTGGCAAAAGAGATTATTTCAGTAGAGACTCATCTTCATCAAATTAATGTATTTAAAAATTTTAGAGTTCCAATTTAAAAAGTAATTGATGTCTTCAAACATACATATCTCAGCAGGATCACTGCTGTGGTCAAAGTAGGTACGTTTTAGCCTGATTTCTTAAGTGTTTTTTATCTGTGACATATATCCTGGGTTGACGTTATTTTTCTAACATAAATTCAGAATTTGTCTTATTTTATTGACTCCATGGGTCTTTTCCTCCCTGCAGGAATTGGAGGCCTTCAGGACTTCGTGCTAAAGTCGGCCACACTGTGTACCTCACCATCCTGCCCCCCATTCATACCTCTCAACTTCGAAGCCACCCCTATTGTGAGGGTTGCTATTGAACCAAAACACCCAAGTAAGATGACCTTGTTTTTAAAAGCATGTGATGTTCATTACATTTTTTTAATGCATGCATTTAATGCTTGGTTTCTCCTGGTTTGTTTCAGTAATAGACTGTGAATTTTCCTGGAGGTACATAACAGGGGTATATAACTTACACAGCCATTAGGCCATACAGACCACCACCATTTCCAGGGGAATCTAACCTCTATCTTAGGAACCTGGCATCTTTAGGCACCTTTGCTATCCAGGGAGACTTTATCTTCTTCTTTATGGCAGAAACACGGTCATCTTTGCATCCCCCAGAACCCTGGCACAGGGTCGTGTCTCAGCAAAGCTCATGTTTTATGTGACTGGTTCTTTAGAATCTTATACAAGACTGCTTGATTCAGAATTCACATCTGCTCCCCCGTGGGTGTGCTAGATCATCTGGCATTCCTTTTGTGTTTGGAAAGCACTCCCTGCCCCTTTCTGTCTGGCTGTGTGATACCCACACACACCAGGCCCTAGAGTATTAATAACTAATACTTAGTCTTCGGTTCCTACCATGTGCCAGGCCAGTCCTCACTGACTCTTGTACTTTACTTCCTGTACCTGTCACTCACCCCCTGTTGCCCGCGACTCTGCTGTTCCCAGTGTTCAGGGGTAGCCAGTGAAGTGTCTTCCAGACTGCTCTAGGGGAACCAGAGAGCAAACGTGTGATTTGCTCACAAACACAGATTTCTGTTGGCGTGTGTAGTAGCCTCACTGCCCATGCATCTGTATATCCCCTCTCTCCTCAGAGCCAGGCCTTCAGAAAGCTTGTCTCTGCCCCAGGTTCTGAGACATATCCTAGCTACTGAGGATCCCGGAGACCCTTAACAGATGTGTATGATGGCACAGGGAACCCCAAATGAACTTTCTGGCCAGCCCAATCATTTGTGATTGTGGTTTATAATTCTGTTGGTTACCTAGGATTGCCTAACATGTTGCTCCAAAATTTGGTGACTTGAGAGAGCAGTAACTACTCTTTCATTATTTTGGCAGTTCTTCTGGTCAGGAGTTCTGGAAGGGTTCAGTTAGGGGGTCTCTTGCAATTGTAGTTGTGTGTGACCACAGGCCGCAGCCATCTGAAAGTGTACCTGGACTTGCAAGGTGGTTCACTCACAGGGCCTCACAAGTCGGTGCTCACTGGGGGCCTGGGCTCCTCCACAGGGACCTCTCCTCACGGTGCTTGGTGATCCTGGAGTGCAGTGTGGTGACTGGCTTTCGCCAGGGGTTCAGGACACTAAAGCAGAAGCCTTCTGTGATCTGCCTTAGGAGTCACTTACCAGTTCTGCAGTATTGTGTTGGTCCGACAGGCCAGCCCGGTTCCCTGTGGGAGAGGACTGCACTGGAGTGTGACTAGCAGAAGACGAGGGTGACTTGGGGCCATCTTGGAGTCTGCCTTCCACAATGAGGCTTCATTATTTTTTAAAACCTTACCATAACACTTTATAAGATAGCTGCACAGATCTGCTTCTAGGCTCCATTTATTGCAGCACTTGATTATAGTGACTGTTATTACTGAAAAATGCACCTCACAAAGTTACACACAGTCCAATGGAAGACATGCGCCATTGGCTTGACTAAGTTGTGATATCAATTTTTACAGTCCCACTCACCAGTTACACAGATTTTGATGAAATTAAGATGGTGATTTTTTTTTTTCTGACCTCAGTTTTTCTCATACTTGTTAGAATAGTGATTTTATAGTTTTATAGGTACTGTATGGAAAGAGTTCTATTACATTTCTATGTATATATACATTTGTAATATATTTTGATGATTTACAAGTATAATAATGGTAATTTATATCTGCTGAGAGTTTGAAGAAGTGGTATGGCTCAGCTTTGGAAGCCTTGATGATGATAAGTTTGTGACATGTGTCTCATGTTAGCTGTCTGTACAAATAAATTATTAGCGGATAGTTTTCTTCACATCGCTATATTATTTGGAAAAACAGAGTAAACCGTTATCGTAAAAGTTCATCGCATTATGCTTTTCCCTTCAGAATCTGTCATGAGTTTTCCCATGGATGCTGTCTTTAGATAATGTTAGTCGTTACCTTGTGTTTAATGAATATTTCGTTGTGTTAACCTAGGTGAAATGCCTCAACTCGTCAAAGGAATGAAGCTGTTAAACCAAGCTGATCCTTGTGTCCAGATCTTAATTCAGGAAACAGGAGAGCACGTTTTAGTCACAGCAGGGGAAGTCCATCTTCAGCGCTGCCTGGATGACTTAAAAGAAAGGTTAGGTGATGACCGAGATGGAGCCCCCGAATCAATGGGATATTTTAGTGTTTTCTAAACCCCTTGAACTTATAATGTTGTTTGTTGTTGGAGAAAAATTAAGTGCCCTCAACTTAAACATGAATTGTGATTGTGTTATTGGATCATAGATTTAATTTTACTAATAGTATTCACTGCTCTGCTTGCATGATTTTGCATTTTTAGTGTAAGTCATAAAATATTTTCATAAATACGTATTTAAGCATATACACACACAGCATGTCAGGGCAACAAAACAAAATCATATTTTGTGAACTTAGGCTGTAATTAGGGTAGACTTCCTTCCTTATTGATGTCATCTCCACAGTAAATCTTAATATTTTAATACAAACCTTCAGTAAATCTTAATATTTTTCTATCATAGTGATATGTGTCATAAAATAGGCATAACTATTCCCAGATAACTTTTTGTGAGTTACGTTTTTCCTCTTTATTCCAAAGGTAATATATGTTTATTATAGCAATTAGGAAAATACAGAAGAATAAAAAGAATCATTCAGTTACCATGCAGAGATAATTATGACCCTACATTTGGGTTGATAAATCCCTACTCTGTTCTATGCATACTCAAATATCTACAGATATCTATATATACAGCTCTGATTATTCGGTTCAGATAAACTGCTAACTGCTAACGACTGCTAACTCAGAAGGTGGCATATTATATTGCTGCCATATTTTTTAGGCTTATGATCCATATTATCCTTAAAGTCTGTACCAGTTTACACTGTAACTAGCAAAATATATTTGAACGTGTTCCTTTTCCCAAACTTTTGGCAGCCCTGTATATCATAATTTTTTTAAATTTCATCAGTCTGGAAGACAAATGTTTGTTCACTGTTAGTATACACTTTCTGTGCTTAGTAATGATACTGAAACATTTTTTAATGTATTTATTGATCATTTGTTTTTATTTGATGAATGGCCCTATAGTGGCCTGCCTTCCTTTTGTTTTTCAATTTTCTGGGACTTTAATAACCATAATCATTATAGTCAAATAATAATTATAAGTAATCAACATAATTATCTACTAAATATTACATAGCAGTCACTGTTAAAGTCTGCATGTCTCATTTAATTCTTAAAACAACCGAGTAAAATTGGTGGTGGTGGTACTAGTGGTAGTAGGTGCTGGTGGTATTGTAGTTCTACTTTGCTACTACTAGTAACACAGTAGAATAAGAAGAGCTGCTTCTGCAGCACCACCTACATGGGTTTATATTCTGTATCTCTTTCTCTCTCTCTCTTTCTCTCTCTTTCTTTCTCTCTGTTTCTCTCTCTCTCTCTTCCTCTCTCTTTCTCTCTCTCTCTCTCGCTCTCTTTTTTTCTCTCTTTTTCTCTCTCTCTTTCTCTCTCTCTCTTACTCTCTCTTTCTCTCTCTCTCTTTCTCTCTCTCCCCCTTTCTCTCTCTCTCTTTCTCTCTTTTTCTCTCTCTCTCTCTCTTTGTCTCTCTCTCTTTGTCTCTCTCTCTCTCTCTCTCTATATATATATATGTGTGTGTGTGTGTGTGTGTGTGTGTGTGTGTGTGTGTATGTGAGATTTTATTCACACACTTAGTTTTGACTGTGCTGGGTCTTCTTGGCAGTGCTCGGGCTTTCTCTGGTTGTGGGAGCGGGGGCTCCTCTCTAGCTGTGGTGCTCGGGCTCCTCATTGCAGCAGCTTCCCTTGTTCCAGAGCACGGGCAGGCTGTAGGTTGCCTGGCCTCAGTACTTGTGGCGGATGGGCTTAGTTGCCACAAGGCATATGGGGTTTTAGTTCCCCAACCAGGGATCAAACCAGTGTCCCCTGCATTAGCAGGTAGATTCTAAACCACTGAACCACCAGGAAAGTCCCTCAGAGGGTTTATTTTATTTTATTTTATTTTTAAAATAATATTGAAGTGTTATTTTTTGGAGTTTTTGAACTATTTTCTTTCTTTTTGCACTTTTTGCTACCAAATTAAAACCCAGTGTTAAGTAACCTTACGTTTCTCAGGTCATTAACTTGCCTTTAATAATAATACCTTTTGGTACTTAGAATTCTACTTCAAGTCAGCAATTACTTGGTGTTATCTCCTGAGGTAGAAGATAGTTACTTCCTATAGCTTGGCAAATCCACTCTCGTTTCTGTTCTATCTGTGTGTAACACACAGTAGACAGATGTATCAAGAATATTCATAGCTTGATGTATGGCAGAAATGAAACCAATATTGTAAAGCAATTATCCTTCAATTAAAAAATAAAATTTAAAAAGAATATTCATAGCAATAAAAATTTTAATAGGCAAAAGCTGAAAAAAAACTCGAAATAGATTTAAAAAATTATGGAATTTTATAGAATAATCTCCAAGTTAACTGCAGACATGGATGAATCTCACAGCATATTGAGCAAAAGAAGACAATTGAAAAAAATAAGTTTGATTCTATTTACGTGAAGTCCAAGAAGCAGGCCAAACTGAACATATGTACTAAAGGGGTTACATGTTTAGGTGATAAAAAATAATTTAAAATGGATTACAGTGAAAATCAAGATAGTGGTTACGTTCGTGGGGTTGGGAGAACACATGAGGGGGCCTTCTGACGATTAGTAATGTTTCTTGACTTGAGTAGTGGTTTACATGAGTGTTCACACTGTGACAAGTCATAGATCAGTGGAGTTTTGCTTTGTGTACTATTTGATATGACTGTTAAAGTTGGCAGTTAGAATAAGAACATAGAGAAAATTCTAAAGTTTTTTTTTTTTTTTAACCTCTCATACAACAGAACCTGCCTTCTAATATATAAGCCCTTTTGACTTTGACACACATGTTCAGGAATGCATTAGTACAGGTGTGGGAGACAAGGGGGCTACCTGTGGTCTTCTGGCCAGCAAAACTGTCAGAGTTCTCATCATCCACCTCTCAAGGCAGTAATGCTCAGATATGGCAGGAAGCCATGGAAAATTACTAATGTAGTCTGAGCCTGTGGCACTTGTTTTGAAACATTCACATGCTCTGCACTGCCAGGATTTAAAGAACCTTTAGCTCTGAGACACTTTGTAGGTATGACAACCATACACACACCAACCTTTCCATGATGTGGAGTGATTGTAATTAATCTTACAAGTGATGGCTGTGGGAGAATTCTTGGAAACCTTAGAAATTAGGACTAATGAGACTTTTAGCCCTTTGGACCTTATAATACAAGGAAATGGGACAGTGTCATAGATGGAGTCACTTTCATCACAGTTTCAGTAGCTGTGCAGTCTGTTTTCTTGAGTGTTCTCAGTATATGAACTTACTTTCTCTAAATAATGACAATTTTAAAAACATTTTCCTATGTCTAAAATTTCTAAGTGCTTTTCTTTTTAAAGAACCAGGAATGGATATTAAATTTTACTGAATGCCATTTAGCATTTGTAAAGATAGTTGAATAGATTATTAGATACTTTTAATGTGATATTTTAGCAGATGTCCTAATACAAATCAATTGTTATAACCTATAATAAAAACTACTTAGTATTGTAGTGAATTATTCCTTTAATATGCTGTTTAATTGGATTTTTCTGGATAGCATAATGGCTAAACACACTGATTCTGAGGTCAGACCTAGACTTGAAACCCAGCTTACTTGTTCTATGACTTTGGAGAAATTATTTGATCTTTCTTACTTGGTTTTCTCCTCTACAAAATGAGGATAGTAATACACCTACTAAGTAACACATGTAAACCATGTACCACAGTGCCTCATACATAATAAGTGATTAGTGGGAAGAAAACACACACACACACACACACACACACACACACACACACATATCATACATCTTTTTTCATTGTTATTTTATCTTAAATTTTATGTCTCAGGCTAAAGGTTCTTTAAACCCTGGCAGTGCAGGGCATGTGAATGTTTCAAAACAAGTGCCAGTTCTTAGGTAAGATTGAACTACAGTTTTGTCTGTGTCTGCCGCCTTCATCAAGTTCAAGTCAGAGTAATAATAAAGTATCAGGCAGATATCCACCTTGTTGTATATTCGGCAACAATATATATAGCATTGAAATAAACTAATCCTTGAAAGTAAACATACTCACTGGCAAGACCAAAATCTTCCTTGAAAGGGAATATTTTCTCAGAACATTTTAATTTTCTTCCACGTTTTATGATTCTATTTGGGTTCTGTATTCTAAAACCACTTGTGGTAACATGATTTTTAGAAAACCATTTACTGAATTTTCGAATTTATCAAAAAGTATAAAATCAGATAAACCAAATACCTGCCCTATACCCACAAAATGTAGAAAGCAAAAACAAACCTAGAATCAAAAGTAAGCATTTCAAAACATTTTACTTTCAGTATTTAATTTCCTTATTGAATCACATTTCCCAGGGAAAAAGCGTTATTCCAGGATCCAGAGATATCTCATAGTATATATGTGTACATACATATGCGCTTATGTATGTACATATATATGTACGTTTATACATATATCCATCAACATTGCTGGTGGTAGACCAGACCAAAGCCTTAGTATTACCTGGGAATGAGGTAGACAGAAAATAAGAGAAAAAGAAAGATTGCCTGGTTTTATCGTCATCAGACTCAAACCATGCCAGTTTCCAGAATCTGCCCTTGGTGAACTTACAGCTCATCTGAAAGAAAGTGCAGTGTGAAACTAAACTTGATGGCATGTGAGAAAAGGGGCTTTCCAAACTTGATGCCACACTTACGGTCAAGACTTCTGTGGTCCAATACAGTGGCCAGATATTAAAGTTGAATAAGATTGAAAATTCAGTCCCTCAGTCACAGTAGCCACATTTCAGATGTTCAGTAGCTACGTGTGGCTATTTAAAAGTAATTAAAATTAAATAAAAATAAAACTTGATTTCCCTAGTTGTACTAGCTGCATTTCAAGTGCTCAGTAATCACAGTACAGGTATGGAACATTCCCATCATTGCAGAAGGTCTTTAGGGGAGAGTCACTCTAAACAAGCTCCTTGACCTTGTTGGCCTCACCGTGAGCCTCATCAAAGCCAAGTACACTGTCGGGATTTGAGTGGATATCCTGATGTTCTGTGAATTTTTTTTTGTCTGTATTATTAAGTTTTCATCATTGAGCTTTCCTTATCCAGATTCTTCAACTGGAAAATATTATTTTAAAGAATTAATAGGTCAATCTTATTAAAACATTTATTCTCCACTCAGAACAGTCTTATCTATATACATGGTTTATTTGTTTTGAGAATGAATGAACAATGCAGTGAGATTCTGGTATATGCAAGGAACTCCTGACAGTCTCTTCCCACTAGAGGTAGTCTTTTCAATCTGAAATGAAAGTGGTTTTTGAATTCTGATAGATTGTAAATCATCAATATTTCCTAGTGAAATAATTTTTATATATCTGCATTTTTGCAGAATATTTACTATGTAATATTGCTCCATGGGAGTTCTGATGCCATTTTAATGATAACCTTGTATTATTCCTCTCAACTTTGTAGGTTTGCAAAGATTCAAATCAGTGTATCTGAACCCATCATTCCGTTCAGAGAAACAATCACAAAACCCCCCAAAGTTGACATGGTCAATGAAGAAATTGGCAAACAACAGAAAGTTGCAGTCATCCACCAAACAAAGGAGGATCAGAGCAAAATCCCTGAAGGAATCCAGGTTGATTCTGATGGGCTCATCACCATGACGACTCCCAACAAACTTGCCATACTCAGCGTCCGAGCCCTGCCGCTCCCAGAGGAGGTCACTCAGATTCTAGAAGAAAGCAGTGACCTGATTCGTTCTATGGAGCAGTTAACATCCTCTCTAAACGAGGGCAAAAATAATTCTCAGATGATCCATCAGAAGACCCAAGAGAAAATCTGGGAATTCAAGGGAAAGCTCGAGCACCACCTCACCGGGAGGAAGTGGAGGAACACAGTGGACCAAATCTGGTCATTTGGCCCAAGAAAATGTGGGCCCAACATACTAGTAAATAAAAGTGAGGATTTTCAGAATTCAGTGTGGACAGGCCTCGATGGCAAAGCTTCAAAAGAAGCCATTCGGTACCGAGACCTGGGCAACAGCATTGTGAGTGGCTTCCAGCTAGCCACCCTCTCCGGCCCCATGTGCGAGGAGCCGCTCATGGGTGTGTGTTTTGTCCTGGAAAAATGGGACCTGAGTAAGTTTGAAGAACAGACAGCAAGTAATAAACAGAATCAAGAACCGGGTGATCTGGCGAAGGAGGGACAGGGGGAAGGTGACACCCGCTCAGGTGGAGACGAACAGCAGGAGCTGCAAGACGATGGCTCTGAGCCCTTTGAGAAAAGGGCTTCTCAGAGAGGAGAGTCTCCACTCACTGACTGCTACGGGCCCTTCTCAGGACAGCTCATAGCCACCATGAAGGAAGCCTGTCGCTACGCACTGCAAGTGAAGCCACAGCGACTGATGGCAGCGATGTACACATGCGATATCATGGCCACCAGCGATGTTCTCGGTAAGGCGGGAGAGGGAAAGACTCAGATGCCCTGAGTAGTAGGTTAGAAAACCAAACTCATTTAATATGTTTTCATAGAAGCTACATTGTTGTCTGATTTATCAAGGAACTAAGATCTTAGCCACCTCCCCGTGGGCCACCCTGCATGCATTAGTGCACAGCCCCAAACTCAGGCTCTGAGTCCCTTGAGGTAGGCCACGATGGGGTGAGGAAGAAGGACCCTGGAGAGAATATTGGAGATTCCTCAAGCCAAAGGAAAGGGTAGCTCTCAATTGAGGGACCCAAGAGGGGCCAGTACCATCCTTGTCACAGCTACTGCGTTGTCAGTTTTATCAAGGTGTGGGGCTCCAGCCAGATAGGATTCCTGCATCTTTTACCAACAGGAAAGCCAAGCCATTGGACTAGGAAATGGTAACCCACTCCAGCATTCTTGCCTGGAAAATTCTATGTACAGAGGAGCCTGCTGGGCTATAGTCCCTGGGGTCACAAAGAGTCAGACACAACTGAGTGACTGAGCACGTGGCACAAAATCTTAGAATAGGATTTTCCAGGTGGCTCAGTGATAAAGAATCGTCTTGTCAATGCAGGAGATGCAGGTTTGATCCCTGGGTTGGGAAGATGCTCTAGAGAAGGAAACAGCATCCCACTCCAGTATTCTTGCCTGGAGAATCCCAGGGACAAAGGAGCCTAGCAGGCTACAGTCCACGGGTTCACAAAGAGTCAGACCTGACTAAGCGACTAAACAACAGCAAGATCTTGGAAAGCCAGAGGCCTTAAATGTAAAATAAGAATCTTGGGGGCAAGGGAGTGGAAGTTGGACAACTAAGGATATTTTATTCTGCAAAAGTAGAAAGACTCGTTTCTATAATGAAAGGTCTGGTAAATGAGGTTTAAACTGCTCATATACATTACTATCCAAACCTGTGCAATAGTTTTTCACAAGGGAATCGCCATATCAGTCTGGGTAAGCAAAGTTGTGATAACGATCAAAGAGTCTGACAACACTCTTGTGCCCCTAATGCAAAGGGCTTCTGTGAATTCTGGGTCTCTTCTGAGGAGACTTGAGGACTTTATCCACTGCTAACATTATGCCAAATGCCACTCCTGATTTTTCTTTCTTTGGGAGAAGAATGTTTAGGATCTCTTTAGGAGACGTTGAGCCTGGGACTCAGTAGCTATTTTGACTTTTGAAGGATTTGACTTCACTGAGGCATATTTTCTTCACCTCTGAAAAAGGAAGGTAATAACTCATTGGAAGTTGTGGAGAGTAACATGAGAACACAGATACAGGCCCCAGAACCAGGCCTGGCACCCAGTAGTTCTCTTACCCCCTGAGGTCTTGGAGCTGCTTTGCAGTGAGGAGGGCAGACGGAGGATCCTGCACTGGTTGAGCGAGTGGACCAAACTGCTGGATTTTCTCTAGCTTTGAGGTCCTTTGAGTCAGTATGTGCATACTCTGCATTCCTTTTAGTTTGGTTCTTTTGCTAATTAATTGCTACAAGCATAAATCTAAGTTGTTGGGGTTTTTTTCCCCCCTAAAAGAAATTTAGACTTGCATCACAGTAAAGTTCCTGTGAAAGGAACTGAGCACCCATAGCAGCATTTCAAAAACAGTGTAGCTAACAAAGTCATAGAGATTTGGTTATCCTTGGATGGCTTAAAGTCAGTGTGTGCCAGGTGTCAGATCTTGGTATGGCCTGGAACATGCAGTGTTTCTCAGCCTACCTTGAGTACGGCATCCTGTTAATATCTCATGGAACCCATCGTTGAGTTCAACGAACACTGGTCTAGACCAGTGTTCCCAGATTTTCTTCACATTTCCATTGTTGTTATTGTCGTTCAGTCGATAAGTCCTGTCCAGCTCTTTGCGTCCCCATGGACTGCAGCACCCCAGGCTCCTCTGTCCTTCACTGTCTCCTGGGGTTTGCTTAAACTCATGTCCATTGAGTCGGTGATGCTATGTAACCATCTCGTCTTCTGCTGCCCTCTTCTTTCGCCTTCAGTCTTTCCCAGCATCAGGATCTTTTGCAAGGAGCTGACTCTTCATATCAGGTGGCCGCAGTTTTGGAGCTTCAACATCTGTCCTTCCAGTGAATATTCAGGGTTAATTTCCTTTGGGATTGACTGGTTTGATCTCCTTGCAGTCCAAGGGACTCTCAAGAGTCTTCTCCAGCACCACAGTTCAAAAGCATCAATTCTTTGGCCCTCAGCCTTCTTTCAGGTCCAACTCTCACATCCATACATGACTGCTGGAAAAACCATAGCTTTAACTATATGGACTTTCATTGGCAAAGTGATGTCTCTGCTTTTTAATATGCTTTCTAGGTTTGTCATTGCTTTTCTTCCAAGGAGCAAGTGTCTTTTAATTTCATGGCTGCAGTCCTTGTCTGCAGTGGTTTTGGAACCTAAGAAAAGAAAATCTGTCACTATTTCCACTTTCTCCCCTTCTATTTGCCATGAAATGATGGGGCCAGATGCCATGATTTTAGTTTGTTTTTTTTCTTAATGTTGAGTTTTAAGCCAGCTTAACCGTCTTAATTTAGAAGGTAAAGGTAGAATTAGAACCAGATAGTCTTGATTCCTTCAGATTTGAAGAAGACTTCAGAGGTATCCTATCTCTGCTACCCTGACAGGTGCTGTTTGAATACTTCTGTGGGTGGGTAGCTCACAGCCAGTTCTGAGATTAAACAGTTTCTTTCTCATTGAGCAAAAGTCTTGTTTCCTGCCATTGTCTCGCCATTCATCCCACCGTTGGTCCCTCTCACATGCGTAGCACTTTATATGTTTGAGGGTAGCATTTATTTTCTAGTTTTACATCCAGGGGAAAACTCTCCATATCCTTCAGGTGGTTTTCAGGATATGAATTTTTTTTTTTTAATCCTTGCATCAATCCAGTTGCTGTCCTTTAGACATACTGTATTTGGTCAGCCTCCTTCTTAAATTAAGCAACCTAAGATACTGTCTCACTGGGACCAAACACAGACACGCTGTTACCTCCCACAGGTGGCACAGCATTCTTTTAACACAGTCTGAGCAGTTGCATCTTGTCATTAACTTGTGAGGAGTTAGGATCAACTTCATTTCTTTTTTTAATCAGTTGTTGTTGTTGTTGTTGTTGTTGTTCCTATTTTGTTCCCCAAAAAACTGGATTTAAATTTCAGTAACTGAAGTGATATAGTCCCACTAGAACCCCTGTATTTACATATGAGTAAACCCGGACCATATAATTTTTTTTTTCTTAGATTGTGTGTGTGTGTGTGTGTGTGTGTGTGTGTGCGTGTGTAAAATAGTATAAACATTACAATAATGGAGGAAGTTTGGTGGTTTTGGCCAAGAAAATTCTCAATACTGTAATCTTAACACATTGATTCGTTTTTCAACTTTTTTTTTTAAGTGTCCTGGTGAGAAAGAAAGGTCACTAGGTATTGAATCAGGGGCTTCCCTGGCATTCCAGTGATTAGGACTCCACATTTGCACTGCAGGGGCTGCAGGTTCAATCCCTGGTCAGGCAACTAAGATCCTGCATGCCCCATGATGCAAAAAAAGAAAAGTAGTGAATCAGATGTTTTGATGAAGTTGAGGTCCTTTCTGAATATAGCATTCCCCTCATTACCAACTTGCTAGACATGTTAGAAGAAGAAATAAGCTTAGATTGATAACGACTTCATGTTAGAAAGTCCATGTCTTCATTTAACTCATGCTTGTATAAATATATACAGATCTTCATAATGTTTTCTTAAAATTCTGTAAGAAATTAGCATATGATTTTCTAGTCTGTAGTTTACGGAATCCAGTGCCTTTATCCTTAAAAAGTTTGTTACTTGGTGTGTAGTTTGCCAGCTACCCTGCTATGCATCAGTTCTGAAAAGGGCAGATTTCTTTAGGACCACAGGATACATTTCTGGTCTTGGAGACTTGAACTTGTTTGAGAAGGGTCAAGAAGGATTAAGAAGTTGCTTGTCAACTTCTCAGCTGTCTTGAACTTCAACATTTCCTCGATGAGCTTTGTTCTGCTTGTTCTGGTTTCTTCTCCAGTCTCCTTGTTGGGGAAAATGGAGTTAACGTAGGTATGGAGAACCAGCCTCTGCTATCCCGCTGTCCTCTGTTAACATTACACAAGCCCCTCCACGTTTGAAAGTCATGGAAAAGACCCTTTTGTTGCTTATAACTGTAATTGTGGTCAGCTCACCTGATTCTAGTTTTCACCATCCGGGACATACTGTGCACCGCCCCCCAAGTCTTAGTTGCTGTCTTCCTCTTCTCCCATCTCCTGTGTGTGTCCTCTTCAAACAGGAGTCAGAGGCACAGCAGGTACCTCCTGTGACCTAACAGCTTTATTCTGGGTGGGGAGGATATTTCCTCCTTTTTTTTCTCATTGGGAACGTTCATGATTGATATTTTCAGACTCCCATTACTCCCAGAAAGGAGTTTCATCTTAGGGTTTGTTATCCTGAAAACTGTCTTGTTGTTTTTTTTTTTTTCTTTTCCTTTGTGTGTTTGAAATGATCTTTCCTGAAGTCCGGGGTCCATGTAGGTCTGTGCCTGCCTGTCTCTCCACTGCACTCCCAGGGTAATGGGAACACATGTCTCCTCCCAAATTGCCATCTCTCCTTGCATTATCCATTCGGAGCAACATTTGACCTTTCTGAGAAGACAGCTTTTTCAGCAGAGAAAATGAAGCCAGGATCAGCTGTTGGCATTTACCAGAAGTCCCCGGCAGACTGTTGAGTCGCCTTTGTGGAGTTGGTGCTCTGTGCCCATGTGTTCGTTTGTGTTAGGAGATCACCACCAGGCCCCTGCACGTGCCCCACAGTCCTTGGAGCATCTAGTCATCCTGCTCTTTGATCGTCACCTGGCACTTTCCACTTGGCCAGCAGAGTCAGTTCTGACATTTTCTGGGAAGAGATGCTTATCTCAGCCCTCAGGGTTCTTTGCCGTCCTCTCCCACCGTCCTGTCCCTTCAAAGCAGAACACTTCTTTGCCTTGCCTTATCCAGGTACAAATCTCACCTGTGACCATGGAGAAGGGTTAGTACAGTTGACCCGTGAACAGCACGGGGGTTGTGGGCACTGACTGACCGTGCAGCTGAACATCCGTGCACTACTTTAGAGTTGGCCTTCCCTGTGTGTGGATTCGGTTGCAGGTTGGGTACTACTGTAGGATACGCTTGGGCTTCCCAGGTGGCTCAGTGGTAAGGAATCTGCCTGCCAAAGCAGGAGACGTAACAGACATGGGTTCGATCCCTGGGTTGGGAGGATCCTAGAGACGGAAATGGCACCCACTCCAGTGTTCTTGCCTGGAGAATCCCATGGACAGAGGAGCCTGGCGGGCTACAGCCCATGGGGTCATAAAGAGTCAGACACAGCTGAGTGACTAAACAGCAACAGCATGGTATGTACTTAGAAAAATCTGTGTACAAGTGGATGTATAAGTGGACCCACACAGTTCAGACCTATGTTGTTCAAGGGTCTACACAGTTTGGACCAGTGTCACTGATTAGGCCTTCATAACACATTTCTCAGACACCGACTGACTGCCCTACCCACTGCCTTATAAAAAACTGTGTTTAGATTTGATCTGGAATTTTTTTTTTTAATTGGTTTGAAGCCTTCTTAAACTAGAAAATTGCCTCCTAAACCTTGTTTGGGGGAATGCTTTGGTTGTGATAACCAGTTTTTAGTATCAGAGGTCTGTCAGGGTAGTCAGCTCTTGTGTTCTCTTACGTTTTGCTTTTTCTTTCTAAATCACCACCTATGACTGGAGAAAGAAATGAGGAGATCTCTATATTCCTGAGACTTTTTGCTTCCTACATGGATGGTCAGCAATCTTCCAGGAAAACTTCAGCCTGGAGACTGAATCCTCATCTCCCACATTGCAGGCAGATTCTTTACCACTGAGCCACCAGGGAAGCCTGCCAGTTGCTTTAACTGTCCAAGAATTGGCAAAAATTGAGAAAAGGACGAGTTCAGGCCTTTTTTATTTAGTAAGAGGAGTGAGTCTCTTAAAACTTTTTTCTACACAGATTGCTGAAATTAGAAATCCTTTTATAAATGTGTAGAATTGCTTATGGTCAGAATGGGAAATATTACAGAAAAAATAGTCATCTTAAAATTGTTTTGTCTGGGGAAATAATACCAAGAAAATGACCTTCTTTACTTGCAAAATCGACTTTCCTAGCAGTGTAGTTTTATTAGAATTTTTTTAACCCATGAAAAAATTTTTAATGGGCTTGAATAGACATCAGAATTGGTTTGTGTTTTTAATTGATCATCATGTAACTAGTAAATTGTCTCTCTTCATATTTCTTCTTCCAACTATTTCCATCTGTCGTTCATGCTCTTCATTGTTTTTTATCTTTGGGTGAGAACACACATAAAAAATGACTTTTCTGTTAGATAGTACTAGTTTTAATCACATCTACAATTATTGTAGTTCTGTCTTATTTTAGGGATAAATGCTTATACTGTTATAAATATATGTATTTTAATGTATCAGAAGCCTACTTAGTATTACTGTTTACTTTTATAAGCTTATTTTTATTTCATATAAAATTTCATATAAAATTCTTTTTATATTTCACCAGCATCTCATAATTCAGTGCAACAAAAATTCATTGAGCTGTATATGCCAGTGCTGTGTTAAGCATGGTTCCTGCTTTGAGAGATGAGTTAAGGGGACAAGAGCTTGATTTTGTAAAACAATTAGTAAAATACAGTTGAATTTAGTGAATAAGTATAAATTTTTGGCAAAATTTTATGAATCATTTGGATAGCAAAATTCAAAACCAGGTAAGTCTTTTGAAAGTGACTGAACTTTGAAATAAGCTTTGACAGATGGAGTAATTTTGTGTTTATCAACTAGATATTAAATTGTCTTTGTCCGCAGCACCAGAAACTTCTGTTGAACTTAAATGCCTTTCTAGTTGGTTTTCTAGGAACTGCTCTGCAGCATTAATGGGGCTTCCTCAGTGGTAAAGAATTGCCTGTCAATGCAGGAGATGCAGGTTCTATCCCTGGTCTGGAAAGATACCCTGGAAACGGAAATGGCAACCCACACCAGTATTCTTGCCTGGAGAATCCCATGGACAGAGGAGTTTGGTAGGCTACAGTCTGTGGGGTGGTAAAGAGTTGGACACGGCTGAACGACTAATCATCAACAATAACAAGTGCAGCCCTATATTTCTAATCCTGGCCACTGGTTGACTGAACCCAACAGTAAAACCTTGTGTTTACCCACACTGTGTCTTGTTAAATTGGGTTCTTAGATAGTGATCCTAATCCTGTTGAAGTATTTATTACCTTTGCCAACTTCATGTCAACTTGGGATTTGATCCCATGCCTTCCGGGTTTTTAAGTAGCTGATTATCATAGTAAGGACAGAGCTGTGAGCAGAGCACTGATCCTTCTAAACTCAGGACATCCATCCTGGGTGGGAGTGAGGGTTAACATCCATTTCCTATAGACTTGTGGCTGAATCCATCTATCTTTATAGCTACCAGCCCACACTCCCCACTGTGTCCACAGTGCACTTTATCTCATGTTTGGTTGAAGACCATCTGCATCCTGTCAACCGCACTGGCTTGATTTAGCAGGCTGGGTGTTCTGTGACAAAAGGAAGTCAGTGTAGTAGGAATAAGAAGTGCCCACCGATTTCTGTGTGTGTGTGTGTTTAGTTGAAGTTAAACCACAAGTGTCACCAACAGTAACAGAAACCATAAGATGAAAGAAAAATCTTCCTTCTTGGAAATCAACCCATCATTTTTCATTTTCTTGTACAATCTTTGTCCACAGTAGTACATTTTGCATAGCTGTTTTTGTATTATGCTAGAGGCTGCTAGGTGTTTTGCTTTTTACATTTATTATTTACTTTATAAACACACTTCCATTTGGCTACCTAGTAGTCATAATTTGCATTTTAACCTCTGCATAATATCCTATCAATCTGATATGCTATAGTTTACTTCCTATCATCCCCACATTGGAAATTCACGTTGTTTCCTATTTGTTTCCTATTAGAGAAAACATTGCTATGAACCACTGCCTCCTTTGCTAATTCAGAAGAAAAGAAAAAAAAAAGTCAACTTTAATTGCCAAACTTTAGCTCTAAAGATTGTAGAATCTGCAGACCAATCTTACTGCCTAGCGTGGAAGAAGAAAATATGTATTGATACATAAGAATCTATAATGCCACAAAAGAACAGGTGAGGCCCAGATGGTGAAGAGATTATTTTGATCTTAGGATCTCACAGAGTGCTTCGTGGAACAAGTTGTTTTTGAATGGGCTTTAAACAATGGAAAGGATTTGACTGTAAAGTTGGGCTGAGTGTGCTCTGAGTTGGAGAAACTGAGCTCAGAGTGGAAAAACCTCAAATGTGTCCTGTGGGCAGCGCACGGTTTATCTTGGCTAAGAGTGTAGGGTCCGTGCACTAGGGTCTGGCCGTTTCAGGAGCTGGGGTGTTGGGTTTCCGCCAGGTCATAAAGGGCCTGGAGTACAGGCTGAGACATTTATAGTGTAGTCATTAAAACCGGAGCCCTGATCACAACCAGTCCAGGCAATTAACCTTTCTTTCGCTGGTGTCCATCCTGGAGGATGCCTGTCCCCTGCTGCCTTGCGTACAGTTGGGCACACAGTGAGCTTCCTTAGTGAGTGAACGAACAACTCGGGGTGATGGGGCAGATGCCCAGTCAGGAGGACGTCAGAATATTCCCAGGCAGGGGCCACAGGCTCACGAATCCTCGTTGATGCGGCTGCATTTGTGTCCCAGCCGAACAGCGGCTGTAGAGAGGGTCCCTGAGTGCTCTCGAGCATTGGACACACCTGTCATGAGCACCAAGTGTATCTGGAAGGGTTTTTTTTTTTTTTATTGTGGCTGTTTTCCTTTGTTCAGTGATCCATCATTGTGTCCCAGTTTTTTAGTTTTAGCAGAATTAAGATGGAATGGGCCAAATTTACATGATTTATTACATTCAGTTTCAGTTACAGTTATTGATCCTGTGAAGGAAGAGGAGGAGCGGCCAACCTCTGCAGTGGGATGGAATCAGGCGGCTCATCCCCACTGGCCCACCTCTTCATGGTGCATTTGCCCCAGTTTACTCATTCTTTCTCCTGCCCTACCCCCTTGTTTTGGCTGTACTTCCATAAACCACCTTAAAACTTCCCTTAGAATGAGGTGGCAGAGTTAATAAAGATGATTAGTTCACTCGCTGGCTAATTCCAGTGAATTTTTTTCCCTCATACGAATTTCAGGCAAATCTTAAACAGCCCAGAGGGGAATCGCTAATAAAGACGCTAATTGTTCTGCTTTTTTCAAGAGCTTTTCACACTGTATCTAAAATATTGCTTTCAGTTCTAGATACTGTGTTCTGAAAGCTTTGTAAATAAGTTGTATTAATAGTAGTTCAAACAGGAGAGTGGTCAGGATGCAAGAGGAAAGGAAAGTCATGACAGAGAAAGACTGGAGGAGAGAAGGCTGATGCTGTCTTCAAGCGGCTTAAAGGCCCATGGGGTTGTGGGACATGACCGGAGTGACTTAGCACACCCTCCACCTCAGATGCCCTGAGGACCACAGTCTCAGTAAATGTGGGATCAGAGGTCAAGTGAGAGGCCTGGCTAAGAAATAGAGTCCCAGGCATCCCAGACATAAAGTTAATCATCTAAACCACACCATTGAGAAATGAAGGGGCTCTCTGAAGGGAAAGTTGGTTTGGAGAAGAGCTTGGAGCCTCAAAGAATACTCTTAGGAAGAAATCATACCCTTAAGAATTATTGTCGCAGACAGTAGAATGATGGTCAGAGGGCCAGGGGTCAGAGGAAAGTAGCCCCTAAGGTGGTTGAGATTTGTCAGAGTGTTGATCAGTAGTTACAGAAACTGCAGAGGAGTCACAGAGAGAGAGGACTGAGGAAAAGACATTTAGGCTGGTGATGGTGTGTGTGTGTGAGTTGCTCAGTCATGTCCAACTCGCTGCAGCCCCATGGACTGCAGCCTGCCAGGCTCCTCTGTCCAGGGGATTTCCCACGAAAGGATACTGGAGTGGGTTGCCATTTCCTTCTCCAGGGGATCTTCCCAACCCAGGGGTCAAACACATCTTCCTGTGGTGGCAGGGGGTTCTTTACCACTGTGCCACCTGGGGGAATATGAAAATGGCTGAAATTTGAAAAGAAGCGGTTTTAATAGAGCCCAGGGCAGCTGATCGAGTCCGGCTGTTAAAGACAGAGCACATAGTGGAGAAGCCCGTGTCAGCCCCTTTGGGCACAAGGGGAGGGCGGTGCCGGGGCTGGGGGGCGGCGTTCCTCGGGTTAGAAAAGAGGACAGGTGTCCCTGTCATCACTGTGGGCGTTTTTAATTTGTTTTTCTGCTAAGCCTGGAGATGGGAAGGCCCATCAGAGTTTTTAAGCTTTTGTTTTTTTGTTTGAGCCTGTGACACAATGGGTTTCCTGCCGTTGGTTTTCCTTTCTCCTTCCTCATCACCACCACCAGGGGGAAATCTGAGTCAGAGAGAAAAGTTTGCCAGTTCAGACAGTTTTGCTCTGTGCACTGTTTCTAGTCTAAAAAGTAAACTAACTCACGGTGGGCGACCTCCACACCAGCTCCCTGCCCGGTTGTTGAGGAGGACAGAGTCCAGGACCGTAGTCCCAGGAGACTTGTGCTCTGCTTCGGTGCAGTGTGAATTCTCCAGGATAACGTGTTTGTAGACTACGCTGCGCTTAGAAGCATTTTGTCTAAGTGGCGGCTGAAGGTATCCCCGCACTTGAGCAAGTTCCTCACCACTGTCCGTGGTTTTTGGTTTATCTCTGCTCTTTGCAGTTTGTTCTGCTTACTGATTGGAGGGGTATCTGGAGCACCCAGTGGTGCTCATACAGAGGCCAGTCAGAGGGGAGGTTGTCTCCCTTCTGTGTGGAGGGCAGAATTATGCCCGAAGTTGAAATAAAGGTGTTAACCAAGAGGATTTGCTAGAATTCCTGTGACGTGGTGCTAAAACTTGTGTGTACTCAGTCATGTCTGACTCTGTGCCTCCATGGACTGTAGCCCGCCAGGCTCCTCCCTCCATGGGATTTCCCAGGCAAGAATACTGGAGTGGGTGCCATTTCCTCCTCCAGGGGATCTTCGCCACCCAGGGATTGAACTTGGGTCTCCTGCCATAGCACAGGGGTTCTTCGCCATTGAGCCATCGGGAAGCCCAGAACCAAAAATTCTTACCAGATGTTAAGATTCCAAACACAATCAGTTTTCGGGGAATAAAACCCATATTCTTATTCCACTGAAATACTATCAGCTTAAATATGAGTGAGCATTTATATATATATATATATATATATATATATATATATGGCTTTAATTTTTAGTATAAAAATGTCATTGTGCCAGTTGCTGGCTTCAGTTCAGTTCAGTCGCTCAGTTGTGTCTGACTCTTTGCAACCCCATGAATCGCAGCACACCAGGCTTCCCTGTCCATCACCAACTCCTGGAGATTCGCAACTCACTCAGATTCACGTCCATCGAGTCAGTGATGCCATCCAGCCATCTCATCCTCTGTCATCCCCTTCTCCTCCTGCCCCCAATCCCTCCCAGCATCAGAGTCTTCTCCAATGAGTCAACTCTTCGCATGAGGTGGCCAAAGTACTGGAGTTTCAGCTTTAGCATCATTCCTTCCAAAGAAATCCCAGGGCTGATCTTCAGAATGGAGTGGTTGGATCTCCTTGCAGTCCAAGGGACTCTCAAGAGTCTTCTCCAGCACCACAGTTCAAAAGCATCAATTCTTCGGTGCTCAGCCTTCTTCACAGTCCAACTCTCACATCCATACATGACCACTGGAAAAATCATAGCTTTGACTAGACGGACCTTAGTCAGCAAAGTAATGTCTCTGCTTTTGAATATGCTGTCTAGGTTGATCATAACTTTTCTTCCAAGGAGTAAGCGTCTTTTAATTTCATGGCTGCAGTCACCATCTGCAGTGATTTTGGAGCCCAAAAAATAAAGTCTGACACTGTTTCTACTGTTTCCCCATCTATTTCCCATGAAGTGATGGGACCAGATGCCATGATCTTCGTTTTCTGAATGTTGAGCTTTAAGCCAACTTTTTCACTCTCCTCTTTCACTTTCATCAAGAGGCTTTTTAGTTCCTCTTCACTTTCTGTCATAAGGGTGGTGTCATCTGTATATCTGAGGTTATTGATATTTCTCCCAGAAATCTTGATTCTAGCCTGTGTTTCTTCCAGTCCAGAGTTTCTCATGATGTACTCTGCATAGAAGTTAAATAAGCAGGGTGACAATATACAGCCTTGGCGTACTCCTTTTCCTATTTGGAACCAGTCTGTTGGTCCTACTAAGGCCCAAATAGCTTGTCATCACTGTAATTATCATCACATTAATAATGTCTTGTAATTGTGAAAATACTTTTAACATTTATAAAGGCCAGTCACACTTACTCATTGGATTTCATACTCAAAGACAGCTGCTAGTGACAGTGTACCCAGGGTCCTTTTAGAGGTCTCCTTCTTTCCATGCTGTGTTGAGGGGATTGTCTTGGGTAATGCACTTTGGGGTGATTTCACCTTTTGTTACGTGTTTCTAATTTTTCTGTGATTGTCACGCTTATCCTTTTAAATAAATGCTTGGATATTTCCCCCGCCTTTGTAAGCCAGAATTACTGGGATCAAATTTAATCATTAGTCGAGTGTTAAGAGGGTGTAGGAACAGTCGCATCTCGGTGCAGCTCAAGACATGTAACCGGTCAGTGAATTTAAAAGATGTGCGGCTTTGCAGGTCGGGTCTACGCGGTCCTGTCAAAGAGAGAAGGACGAGTGCTGCAGGAGGAGATGAAAGAGGGGACAGACATGTTCATCATCAAGGCTGTGCTGCCCGTGGCTGAGAGCTTTGGCTTTGCCGATGAGATCCGGAAAAGGACCAGTGGCCTGGCCAGCCCACAGCTGATATTCAGCCACTGGGAGGTAAGAAGCCAATCCGAGTTCCTTCCTTGTCATCTCAAGCTGTGCTTCCCCACAGGGGGCGCCCCCAGGAGCCAACCACTTCCCAGGCTGGTTGGTCTTGCCTGGTCCTGCTTGGTCAAAGCAGATGGCATTTTTTCATCCAGCCTGGAAGACCTGAGATTATATGTGCTTTGTAATACACACACACACACACACACACGTACTCATTTTTTTTTTCATTTGATGTAAAATTTAAGACGGAACGTTTAATCCTTTTTTTCCCTTCCAAAGATATATTGTAGGTAAGAAAACCACAGATATCTTGAAAATGGAACTTTAATGTTTCTTCTGGGGAAAAAGCACTTCTAACATTTAAAGGCAAACAGTTACACTTCTTACAAGAGAGAACTTTGAATTATTCCATGTTTCACGTTCTTCAGTCCCCATTATGGAGACTCAGGGCTCCTTTGGGTTTCAGGTGTTGTGGCACAAAATGACTCATCAAAACATGTACACTTGGAGAACAAACTTATGGTTACCGGAGGGGAAGGGCTGAGGGGAAGGGGTAGTCAGGGAGTTTGAGATGGACATGTATGCACTGCTGTATTTAAAATGGATAGCCAACAAGGACCTACTGTATAGCACAAGGAATTCAACTTCAAACAAATAATCCCGATTTTTCCTTAAACAGTTTAAACAAAGCTCAGGGTTTAGGTTCTGTGCTAAGCTCTTCTCACTTCTTTTACTTTCTTTAGCCAACTGGGTCCCTTCTCTGGAACACTTCAAATGAACAGTTTAAATTTAGACAATACAGGGGAATGGAAATAATTGGGGGAGAGCTTTCTCTTTAACATGAATTCTGTAGTCACGTGAATCTGGCAAAATAAAGAATGGTGACACTTCAGAAAAAATAACCTTGGACAGGGCAAATTTGATTTTAATTGAGCAAGTTTATATCATCTAAATCTGTTGCTAGTCCAAAACACCCAGTTGTGTCTGCTTCTCCTTAAAAAAAGAAAGTTACATTTTTTGTGCTTGATAGAACTAAAGTTAATATTGTTCCAATTTAGGTTACATTTTTTGGTTGTTGGTACAAGCTACAGTTTTTAACAGTGATTTCCTATGAAATTTTTCTTGCATTTTTGTCTCGAAACTCAATGACGTTTCTATGGCTCTGTTGGCTTATGTCTGAGTAGATACCGTTGCCGGACTTCATTATGTAGAAAACAGTAGCACAAAACATGTAAGTTATTTGTTAATCCCCATGCTTATGGATAATAATTTCCCACTTATCCAGACTTCTGGCTTTTTGGTTTTGGTTTTTGGCACTCAACTTTTACATAAGAGCACAAACCAGTAAAAAATAGAACGGATGGATTCATAAAGGCAGTTTCTGAAGAACTATGTCTGTGAAGAAGTGAAAGTGTTAATCAGTCGAGTCTGACTCTTTGCAACCCCATGGACTGAAGTCCACCAGGCTCCTCTGTCCGTGGGATTCTCCAGGCAAGCATACTGGAGCAGGATAAATATACTACTGACATTCCTAATGAAAAACAGCATTGTCTCACACACGTTCCAGCAACCAGATGTGTGATTATAGGACAGTGCAGCAAAGTGATGCTCAGAACAGAAGACTTGCTCCACTTCAGAGTAATGACCTTGAGAAATGCAACACTTCTTCACTTGTGCTACCACTGCTGAAACAGCCTTCAGAACTTAGAGCTCGTGCTTCTGAATGTCTTAAGAGATGACAAGTCCATCTCATTAAGACCTAGATCAACCCTGGTGCAAAAAACTGGGTGGCAGGATGTTTGGTCAGAACAGAGTGTAGGTTGACTGACCAGTGGGATTCTCTGTAGATGCAGATGGAAGACACATATTCAGAGCTCTTGAAATGACATCATCCCTGAAAGAATTCTGTATTGGAATTCGCTAATTCTATTGTTTGTTTAAAACACTTCATCACCTTATAGTCACTCTTATCCTTGAAAGTGATTCTATAATGCACATTTTTTTTTAAATCTATGAAACTTCTCATCCTTTCCCAGCTGGCAAATACATTGTGTATGAAACTGAAAAGGCTGCTCTGTGGAAAGAATCCCGAAGCAGAATGGCTCAGCTAAAGCAGAAGGTTCTCTCGAGTCCAGGGCTGCCTCTCTCAGCACTCTGCGTCCACGGTGGTCTGGCCATTCCACCCCCTCCCATCACCCCTGCGTTCCAGCCAGTAAGAGCCAGGAATAGGCAGAGGGCGCACTCCAGCCTTTTAAGAGGGTGCTGCCCAAGTCACTCCCCTTCATCCCACTGCCCGGAACAACTCATCCGGCTCGTCAAGCAAGGCTCCACCTGACAAGGAGACTAGTGGTGTGGTCTTACCCGGGTCATATTGAGTCTGACTCTGCAGCACCATGGACTGTAGCCCACCAGGCTCCTCTGTCCATGAGATTCTCTAGGCAAGAATACTGGAGTAGGTTGCCATTTCCTCCTCCAGGGGATCTTCCCCACCCAGGGATTGAACCCGCATCTCTTGCGTCTCCTGCCTTGGCAGGTGGTTTCTTTGGCACTAGCACCAGGAGTCAGCAAACGCTGACCCATTACTTGTTTTGGTAAATAAAATATAACCACACCCCTTCATTTGCATAGCTTATGGGGCTGCTTTCAAGTGGACTCTGTTAGAGACCATGTGGCCCACAGTCTGTTTTACCTACTGTCTTGGGCTTTATAGAAAAGGTGTGACTATCTACCCCTCCCCCCAGAACCTCGGTCGTCTGTATGCCCACCCAAAATACCTATTACCAAAGAAAAAGAGGAGAATAGGTATTTAGGAACAGTTAATATAAAACAGCAAATTTTGACCAAATATGCAGTTTTTGGCGGTACGAAAATCAGGATGGTTTCTTCAGTCTTATTTCTCTCTCAAAATGTGAAAAAAGAGGTGAGGGGTTGAAAGTTAATCTTATATACTTAATAGTAGTTTTTTTAGAAATACTAGTTTGGGGCTTAGTTATAGCTTGTTATTACAAATCGATCCTTCAGTAAACAACTGTAGGGGAAGTGTAGTCAAGAAAAGTTAGCTGCAGTTTTGTGCCATCCCTCTGTCATCCCCTTGCCACCTGCCGCGGTCCCACTCCCCAAAGCTTCAAATCTTTGGGGACAGGACAGAGGAAGTCTTGAAGATCCATTTCGCTTAAATGTCACTGATCTGATATTTTCTGGCTGTCTCAGTTTTTTCCCGCCGCCCCCTCCATAGTTAGGTTCAGAAATAACACAGTTGTCGAGATCTGGCTTCTCACTCCAAGGCACTGTTTTTCATTTGTATTCTACCACACCATATAATTTACAATCAAGAGCTTTTGAGAGAAAGTGCTTCAGAAAAATAGAGAAAATAAAATTACAGGCATTTTCCACGAGGAAACCTTTGAAGTCAGCAGTCTCATAATTTCTCTTTCTATGTTTTACCCTTCTGCAAAAAAAGGAAGAAAAGGAGCTAATAAGGGACACAGAAAGAAATATTACCAGTCAGTGCTGTTCTACATGTATGTCAGCATAACCTCGAGTCTCACTGTTTTAATACTGAGATTCCCCCAGGGGTGCGCTAAAGGCCGTGCAGGGTAAGGAAGAAGTGATTGCAGTAGCACCGAAAACATGTAATGGACATGGTATTTCCCACCTGCCAGCTGTAAGCATAGGGAGAATTGGGCAAAGTATTGAAACAGAGCTCCCAAAGCTTTTTTATTTTCTAGGTTGTTTTTTTTTTTTTAATGCTCAGGGCAACAACTAGCACTTGGGTGCCTTCCTTCCTGTGAGTTAGATGAAGTCCTCTTTAGATTCTGAAGGTGCAAAAAATATCCTCCCTGGAGGCACATGAATTCTGGGTGATCCTGTTAGAAGAAAGCACCTTTCCTTCAAAACTGATGGCAAGCTCTGCTCTCCTGCCTCAGAGATGCTTTTCTGTGAGCATCACCTGTACTGTCTGGAGACACCTTATCATCGCCCGCAAAGAAAATTCATAATGACCCTGATGCAGTCAGATGGGGCTGAACCAGGCTAGCCTCTTCCTGACAAAGAGTACTCCATCTCTCCTCTCCTGAGAGTTTGTTCGACATGTCAAGGCAAGAACCTAGATACAGGAGGGGTGCAGGTGAAGACAGCAGCTGCCCGTGCAGGACAGAGGAAGTGCAGGCAACTGGGCCTGTGTCAGGCAAGTCCCTGGGCAGCAGGAGATGAACACAGACAGCGGCCCCAGAGTCTCGGGAAGCAAACTGAGCAAACTTCAGAGATATGTGCCAAGGGAAAATGGGGCCCTTCTGAAGCTCCTGGGTCCTGCATTCTTGAAAAAAGGACTCTCTGGTCTTAAACTGGCCAGTCTGAGTCCGCTGTCTCCCAACCAGCCCCTCACTTACTGCTAGAAAAGATTGAGGGCAGGAGGAGAAGGGAGTGGCAGAGGATGAGATGAATGGCATCACCGACTCAATGGACATGAATTTGAGCAAACTCCAGGAGATAGTAAAGGACAGGGGAGCCTGGCGTGCCACAGTACATGGGGTTGAAAAGAATTGGATACGACTTAGCAACTGAACAACAACAAAAATGTATTCACTGCTACCACTGAGACCTGCTAAGAACATGTGGCTTCTTTATATTCCACGATGCGTTTATCGTCCAACTAGTTAGAGGGGGACACTAATCACTGGTTTAGAACTAGTCTCCTACAAGTACAGTGTTTGTGGATGACCACCCAAGTAAATGGTCCATTTCCTGACCTTCTTCCCCTTCCCCTCTCTGAGAAAGAGAGGGCCTTCTGTGGGGAGAAGGTGGGGACTTCAGCTCTAGCACAGTGCCCTCTAGAGCCTCAGTGGCCTTATCCAGGAAGTGGCTTGCCTGGTCCGGTCCCATCTAGCTGCTAGAGCCAGTATGGTAGTACCAAACACTCTCAGGAATCTTTCCTTCAGATTGGATCTGATCTCTGGAAGTCCCCACCAGCAGCTGCCTTTGTCCTGCGCCCAGGCCGCTACCAGCCTCTTGGCCACTCCACGCCCTCTCACATGTGGGGACTTCCAGATCAGCAGCATCACCCCTCTCACTGCTCTGCTACCTTGTCAGATGAGACCTGGAGTGGGCAGGACCCCAGCAACTTGCCGGTCCTAAAAGAAAGTCAACCTTGAGTATTCATTGGAAGGACTGATGCTGAAGCTCCAGCACTCCGGCCACCTGATGTGAAGAGGCCACTCATTGGAAAAGACCCTGATGTGGGGAAAGATTGAAGGCAGGAGGAGAAGTGGGCAGTGGAGGATGAGATGGCTGGATGGCATCATCAACTAAGTGGACATAAATTTCAGCAAACTCTGGGAGATAGTGGAGGACAGAGGAGCCTGGTGTGCTGCAGTCCATGGGGTCACAATGAGTTGGACACGACTTAGTGACTGGCTGAACAATAACAACCTCCTGCCAGTCCTTTGCTAACGGCACCTTTGGAGATGTTGCTGATGCTCTGTGGACCTGAGGACATATACCTTGAGGACACCTGAGTCCTCATGTCTAGTACTTCAGCCTAAGGGCACTGTTCTGTGCTTTTACACACTTACAAGACTGTGACGTGTGGTCTAGTTCTTTTTCACAACTGCCTACTGTCTTATGACTGCTGTTCCCCACCCCCATCTCCTTTATTTCTTGGAGGATTTTTACATGAACTCTCTAGAACTTTGTCTTCAGATTGCCTTGTTATCTCTCTGACTGTTCATTCTCCTTTTGTTGAGTCTGGCGCCTGTGTTTCATGGTGCTGGATTTCCTCTTGTCCTCGCAGAGTCACACTGGCAGGGTCACTTGCAGCGGGGCTTCTCTCCTCCTCTGCCCTCCTGAGGGCCGAGGCTCAGGTCAGTGCCTTCCCCAGTGTGGACGGTGTGGGACCACAGACTCTGCACGGGCTGAGCCTCATCTTCAGAAGGTGATAGCTTTTCTCTCGTGACCTACTAGTCACTTCTAGCCACAGCCCCAGGCAGACATAGTTACTCCACCTCCCAAGAAGACTGGGGGATTCTGGTCCCCACATGCCTGGGGTATGTGGCTTTGGGCCCGTCCATCCTCAGTGGGCAGTAAGAGTCTGGCCCTCGTGACCACTCCTGTCTTGGCTCCCTGTGGGAAGTGGATGGGGCTTGTACCTCCGTTTATCACTGTGGGCTCTCTTCTCTCCCTTCCTGGTCCACAGAAATTTCCTACTGTTGTATTGAAGAGTGACTGTTATAAAATAAATTCTTTCATTTCTGTGTCTCAAACCGAAGAGTATTGGGATTTGAGGCCACTTGAGACATAACTCCTCTTTCTGCCCAGTTGGAAAATAAGAAAAAAACAACAAAAAGAACAAGACATATGAAAGTCAGAATCTCACTGTCCTTACTGGTAAAGCCGATTTTATAGAATGTGGTCAGCATGTTGGCAATACCGACCTCCTAATACTGCACTGAATTTTGGAGCAAAAACTCAGAATAATCAAGAATAGACCCATGTGTTGATCTGTGCTGAGGACAAAGGCGAAATTAATGAAATAACACCTCTCCCCAGGGGTATCGTGGTGTAGGGGGGAGTTTTTCCTATTATTCAACATTGATAGTTTTCTTCCTTCCTTAGTGTTCTATAAAGGCTCTACGAGTAAAGACTAATGTGTATATTACAGGTTTCATTGAATCTGGCTCCATCTGTCCATGATTGTTACCATTTCTAGCAAGCTTACCTCTTCATTGCTTAGCGTTCGTTCCTTAAACTAAGACGGTATGAATTGGCTTTGGGAATAAAAGTATAGTTGTCTAATGTAGCACGTTCTGTCACCTTCCTTTACAAGATCATCCCCAGCGACCCCTTCTGGGTACCAACCACCGAGGAGGAGTACCTGCACTTTGGAGAAAAGGCCGATTCCGAGAACCAGGCCCGGAAGTACATGAACGCAGTGCGGAAGCGGAAGGGTCTCTATGTGGAAGAAAAGATTGTGGAGCACGCAGAAAAGCAGAGAACCCTCAGCAAGAATAAGTAACCACCCCCGCTGGCTGATCCTTTGTAATAAATGAGGAAAGGTCACCCAGGCTTTGATACTGGGAAAATTTCTTTATGCTGTGTCATCTCTGTGCATTCACTTTCAATAAAGTTGATCCGTATAATATTTTACATAGGGCATTCCAGAATTTTTTTGTAATTGATTCTGCTACAAAGCAAGATGTTATAATAAGCATTGCAGCGGACCCTTCTCCCTTTGTATGCGCTTCAGCCGTGTCCGACTCTTTGTGACCCCATGGACCGTAGCTTGCCAGGCTCCTCTGTCCGTGGTATTCTCCAGGCTAGAATCCTGGAGTGGGTTGCCATGCCCTCCTCCCTACCCTGTGTGTAACTGCCCCCAGCAGTACAACTCAGGCTGTGATGAGGGCAGGCTGCTCAGTGCTGAGGGCAGGGTGTGGGGCCTGCATCCTCTGCACTGAGCAGCCCCCCTCTGCCTGTTGTCAGCGTCACACTTCCAACTACATCCTCCAGTTAAGCATACTTTATATGTAATCTTTAGTTAACAGCATTTAACATCCTTTGAAGAGACCACAAACTTGCAAGATGAGCTACCTTTAGATTAGTTAAACCAAGTCACTTTTACAGCTGATTCATCTTAAGGTTTATTTGTCCATCCAAACAATGTTTTGATATAATGTTCAATTGTTAGCCTTTAAACCTTCTGTTTTCACATTCCTTCATATATTGCATCACTCATATTTAAATAAATGTTAATTAAAGTAACAGACTGGTTCCAAATTGGGAAAGGAGTACAACAAGGCTATATATTGTCACCCTGCTTATTTAACTTATATGCAGAGTACATCATGAGAAACGCTGGGCTGGATGAAGCACAAGCTGGAATCAAGATTGCTGGGAGAAATATCAATAATCTCAGATATGCAGATGACACCACCCTTATGGCAGAAAGTGAAGAGGAACTAAAGAGCCTCTTGATGGAAGTGAAAGAGGAGAGTGAAAAAGTTGGCTTAAAACTCAACATCCAGAGAACTAAGATCATGGCATCTGGTCCCATCACTTCAAGACAAATAGATGGGGAAGCAAGGAAACAGTGACAAACTTTATTTTTTGGGCTCCATCACTACAAATGGTGACTGCAGCCATAAAATTAAAAGACACTTGCTCCTTGGAAGAAAAGTTGTGACCAACCTAGACAGCATATTAAAACCAGAGACATTCCTTTGCCAACAAAGGTCCATCTAGTCAAAGCTGTGGTTTTTCCAGTGATCATGTATGGATGTGAGAGTTGGACTATAAAGAAAGCTGAGCACCGAAGAACTGATGCTTTTGAACTGTGGTGTTGGAGAAGACTCTTGAGAGTCTCTTGGACTGCAAGGGGATCCAACCAGTCCATCCTAAAGGAAATCAGTCCTGAATGTTCATTGGAAAGGCTGATGCTGAAGCTGAAACTCCAATACATTGGCCACCTGATACAAAGAACTGACTTATTGGAAAAGACCCTGATGCTGGGAAGGATTGAAGGCAGGAGAAGAGGACAACAGAGGATGAGATGGTTGGATGGCATCACTGACTCGATGGACATGAGTTTGAGTAAACTCCAGGATTTGGTGATGGACAGGGAGTCTTGGCATGCTGCATTCCATGGGGTTGCAAAGAGTCGGACATGACTGAGTAACTGAACTGAACTGAAATTTTAAAAAAAAAAGTAAATTTCTGTAATTCTCTTGGCTGTTTCCTCTTAGCCTTACTGAAGGGTATTATCTTACATGATGAGATTATTGCCTTTGTTGTAAATGTCTTCCCTAAATCTCCTCAGTTGCCTCATTCAGAGAGATCCCCATATAAGGGACAAATGAATCCAGTCAAAAATAGATTTTGTAATTTTTGATGTTTCCCTAATACCTTGTATAGCCACTTAAAAGAAGGATTCTTTTTCAAAATGCTCGAAATGCTTTTAATGTTTTTTTGTTTGTTTAGGGTTTTTTTAAATTTGTTTTGTTTTAATATATACACTAGGTCATTCTTAACACTAGAGCCCTGGCAAATCTGGTCAAGTCTGATTGACCCTGCCTTTGGGGAAGGTTTAGCTAGATATTTCACTGTCTGTCCAAGTTGAACAGATACTGATAACCTGAATTAATGAGAGTTCCACCACATACTGGTTTATCTAAAAACTTGGATAACACAAGAAGAGCTAACACATCGATTTATAGCATTTGTGAATAACATCATTCAAACTGCCAGATGTACCATATAAAGTATTCCTAGACTCTCCACTTTATCAGCAAACGCTGCATTTAATAGAAAAGAGGCATAGCCCCGAGAGAGCTGGAGCTCTCACTGCTTTCTGCGGCCCTGCCAGATGAGCTGGTGTGGGGGAGGCCGTCAGCCTGGTGGATGGCCGCTCTTCCTTCTCCATGTTTGGGGAGGCAGCAATGAGCAGGGAGGTGACCGCAGGCCACAGGCTGCAGCCAGTCCGTCACGTGAGTTGTCTGCCATGCTATGTAGCTGGCGAAGGGGCCCCTTCATGTCCCTGGGCCACGCTCAGACACTCACATGCACGTATGAAATGCAGTGAAAGTGAACCTGGAAGCTGTGATGCCCAGTCATGCACAACTCTTGTAATACCCCATGGACTGTAGCCCGCCAGGCTCCTTTGTCCATGGGATTTCCCAGGCAAGAATGCTGGAGTGGGTGGCCATTTCCTCCACCGGGGGATCTTCCCTGGGAGATCTTCCCCACCCAGGGATCGAACCCCTGGGCCACCTGGGAAGCCTGAACCAAGTATTTAACCTGTCCCAAAGTGGGATGGGGGTGTTGCTGTTCTTACATTGGGCTTGGTCTCTGGCAGTCATGTATAGACGAGGGGCAATGAGGATGCCACAAAACCAAGACCCTCGCTCCTGGAGGATCCTTGGCGTTGAGGCGCTGAGATCTCAGAGGACAGACATAGGCAACATCAGCCTCTTGCCTTTTCTAAGACAACCCCAGGGCACAGGTTGGCAAGGGGCAGCGAGTCTGGGTGGGTGAGACTTTTCAGTGTGCCCAGTCACTCCATCATATCTGTCCGACTTTTTGCAACCCCACAGACTGTAGCCTGCAGGCTTCTCTGTCCATGGGATTTTTCAGGCAGGAACACTGGAGTGGGTTGCCATTTCCTTCTCCAGGGGATCTTCCTGACCCAGGGATTGAGCCCACATCTCCTGCGTTGGCCAGTGGATTCTTTACCACTAGCACTACTTGGCTTGAGGAGAAACATCCATCTGTTACGACCCCAGGGGTATGGGGGTATGTGTTGGGGTGCGAGGGGACAGAGGGAGAGAGATCCTCACTGGATCCTCACACGTGCTGTATGAGAAGAGGACCTGGAAGACGTCGCATGGCCCAGGTCCCATATCTTATGCAGCTGCACCTCCTGCTCTGAGTACATCACAAAAGGATTCCAGGGACTGTGGCCTGATTAGCGCCAGGGTCAGAGAACTCATCCACAGAAGCCTCATCTTCACTGTAACAAAGGACGAGGAAGATCTTCATATTTATGATATTTTTATCCTGTGCCTCAAACTTAGGTAAACCTACCAGTGTCCACGGTTCAAAAATCATTCCCTATATTGCTCAGATTTATGGCCAGTGAGTTTAGAGAAATAATTGATTTCAGGTATTAGGTTAACCCATGCCCTTAAAACTGGGTAAGAAATATTCCTTCCCTCGAGATGGTTGGATGACATCACTGAGTCAATGGACATGAGTTTGAGCAAACTCCAGGAGATGGTGAAGGACAGGGAAGCCTGGCATGCTGCAGTCCACGTGGTCACAAAGAGTCAGACACGACTGAGCGACTGAACCTGTCTTAAGTAAGGCCCAGAGCTCTCTAGCTGAACAGACAATTAAATCCAAGAATAAGAAGATGTATCTTCATGAAGCAATCCAAGTAATCCTTTCTTTTTAAGGCAAAAAGCACTTGAGACTTCCAAAACTAGGGGGAAAAAATATAAAATTAATAGTAAAAGCCAAGCATTTAGGGCCGATTCTAAAAACAGAGGATTATGAATGTCAACCTACACACACAGACTGGACCATGGAAACTGAGAAGACTTTCCTCTGGTCCTCTTCCACAGACAGAGCCTGGGGCACAGATGGCATCTTCTCTCAATTCAGGGGTTAGCCGTGGGAAGGCCTGTGTGCCCTGTAGTTCACGAGAGAGTCACATGCCATGGACTCCAAGAAAGGAAGGGGGCAGGACACACAGACGGGCTCCCTGCAAGGGCAGAAGTGAAGGGACCAAGACCCTCCCAACCTGGCCAATCCTGGCCCAGGGCTGGAGAGCCAGAGACTTGATCTTGAGTCATGCGGATGACTGGAGACAGTCCCTGTCCTTTACCATCTCCTGGAGTTTACTCAGACTCATGTCTGTTGAGTTGGTTATCCCATCCAACCATCTCATCCTCTGTTGCTCACTTCCCCTCCTGCCCTCAGTCTTTCCCACCATCAGGGTCTTTTCCAGTGAGTTGGCTTTTTGCATCAGGTGGCCAAAGGATTGGAGCTTCAGCTTCAGCATCAGTCCTCCCAGTGAATATTCAGGGTTGGTTGATTGGTTTGATCTCCTTGCAGTCCAAGGGACTCTCAATAGTCTTCTCCAACACCACAAGTTGAAAGCATCAATTCTTCGGCACTCAGCCTTCTTTATGAGCCAAGTCCCATATCCGTACATGACTAGTGGAAAAATCACAGTTTTGACTAGATGGACCTTTGTCAGCAAAGTGGTATCTCTGCTTTTTAATACACTGTCTAGGTTTGTCATAACTTGTGGGACATGCAAAGTCTCAGCCCCCATCTAAGACTTCCTGTATCAAACTGAGGTGAACTCAGTATGCTGTTTTAACAAAGCCTCCAAGTAATTCCGATGCATACTTAAGTTTAAAAGCAACTGCCATAGAGATTTTAATTACCAGTTATTTAAAAGTATACTTCCGGTACTTCCCTGGTGGTCCAGTTGTTCTGCACTCTCCATGCAGGGGGCCCCAAGTTTGATCCCTGGTCAGGGAAGTAGATCCCACATGCCTCAACTAAAAATCCCCCGTGCTGCACCTAAAACCCAGCACAGTTAAATAAATTAAAAAGTAATAATAAAGCTATACTTTGCACTTTTTGAAAATTTTCTTAACTGCTTCATGATTTGCAAGCAAAAATGTGCACTATACCTCTTAGGTCTAATTTTAAGTAACATTTGCAAGGCTTCATCTGGATAATTAGCTTTCTCCCGCCCCCATGGTAGGTATGGAAACTCTTAAGTCTTTTCAAATGTGTACACTGTTATTAGGGTTGGGAGGCTAAAGGTCAAAGGAGAGAACTAACCAAAAATAATTCAGTTTGAAAAAGAGCATCCATATGGTGTTCATTCTGGACAGAACATTGATGGAGGAAGAAGTTATTTGCCTTTCAAACCTGGTAGGAGCAAAGAAAGGGAGGAACAGGCTCAAAGATTTGGGGCACTTATAAAATGTACTCTTAAGGCAAGGAGAATGGATCAAACTGAAAGGTGGTTTGAACAGCAGATTTAGATGTTTCTTTTTTTATGTGCCCTAATTCGAAAAAAAGAAGTGACCTTATGAGATGTCTAGTTATGAATGTTTACTCCCCTTCTTTTATCTTTCTTTTTAAGAGCAGCTAGAAAAATCAGAGCTAGGGGAATTTTTCTGTCCAGCAAAGCACATGAGATCATTGAAAACGTACACTTTTAATTTTACAGCCTATCCTTTCCAAATATATTTTCCTTTATTAAAACAACTGCACTTTTGAGAATGTCAATGAGAGGTGAATTCATTTGGCTGTTGTCAGAGGCTTTGAAACATTTTAAAATTGCCACCACCACCACCACCACCACACCTGCAACCCTTCAGGATGAATAGAATTTAGCCTTTGAGATGGAATTTGATATAGAAAAAGCGGTGCTTCCTGGTCAAATATTTCTCCAAAGAAGGTAAAAATATCCTCAAATCTGAGACTTTGCCCGGGCTTCTCTCTTGCAGTGATAACTCCCTTCCCTGGAAAGGTTAATATTAAAAAAAAAAAAAATTGTTTCTAACGGGAGGATATCTGCTTTACAATATTTTGTCGGTTTCTGCCATGCAGCAACATGAATCAACCATAGGTATACGTATGTCCCCTCCCTCCCACCACCTCCCCCACCCCACCCTTCTAGATTATCACAGAGCACCGGCCCTGAACGCCCTGTGTCACTCAGCGAATTCCCACTGGCTGTCTATTTTACATATGTGTGTATGTTTCAGTGCTACTCTCGCAAGTCGTCCCACACTCTTCTTCCCCTCTGGGTCTGTTCTCTATGTCTGCCTCTCCATTGCTGCCCAGCAAGTAGGTTCATCAGTACCATCTTTCCAGATTCCACATATATGCGGTGCTGTGCTTAGTCACTCAGTCATGTCTGACTCTTGGCAACTCCATGAACTGTGGCCCATATATGTGTTAATATATGACATTTGTTTTTCTCTTTCTGACTCACTTCACTTTGCATAATAGGCTCTAGGTTCATCCACCTTATTAGAACTGAGCCAAATGAGTTCCTTTTTATGGCTGAGTAACAGTCCATGGGGTCGCAAGAGTCAGACACGACTTAGCGGCTAAACCACCAACCACCACCAATATTCCATTGTGTATATGTACCACAACTTCCTTATCCATTCATTTTCCATGGCCTGGCTATTGTAAATAGTGCTGTGATGAACATTGGGGTGCATGTTGTCTTTTTCAATTATGATTTAGGAAAGGTTAATATTTCTTAAGTGATGTGCTGCCTTCAGCCAGGCGGGATGGATTACTGTGCTGAGTGCCCTCTTCCTTTTGGTGGTGGTGTATCCAAAAGGCCTCAAAGAGGTGGGCCCTGGTGTCCTGCCGGAGAAGGCAGTGGCACCGCACTCCAGTACTCTTGCCTGGAGAATCCCATGGACAGAGGAGCCTGGTAGGCTGCAGTCCATGGGGTCGTGAAGAGTGGAACATGACTGAGCGACTTCCCTTTCACTTTTCACTTTCATGCATTGGAGAAGGAAATGGCAACTCACTCCAGTGTTCTTGCCTGGAGAATCCCAGGGACGGGGGAGCCTGATGGGCTGCCGTCTGTGGAGTCGCACAGAATCAGACTGAAGCAACTTAGCAGCAGCTGGTGTCCTGGAGTTTATGGAGTTTTGAGTGAATGGGCTCCTTGGCACCTTGTTCTCCATAGGACCAGACAGGTGCTCCCGAGCTGTAGCTTGGGAAGCCCTCAGATGGCCATCACTAGCTCTACTCAGGGCTTCCTTGGTGCCTCAGACAGTAAAGAATCCGCCTGCCAATGTGGGAGAGCCAGGTTCGATCCCTGCGCCCAGACGATCCCCTGGAGAAGGGAATGGCATCCCACTCCAGTATTCTTGACTGGAAAATTCCATGGTCAGAGGAGCCTGGTGGATCCTACAGTCCATAGGATCTCAAAGAGTCAGACACAACTGAAGCAACTTAGCACACATGCCCTTAACAATGGCAAGGAAAGAAGACAGGAGGAACTCTGAATTCACCGAGGATCTGCATTTCAGATTTCTCCCCCTGAACCCACTGCAGCCTTTGAGTGAACACTGGAAAAGCTGCTTTGCTAAATCTCTGAGCCCCCAGAGAGATAAGACTGCACAATTTCCTTCCTCCTGGCCCAAAGGGCAGCTGAGGAGAGAGCAAAGACACCTCTCCCACTAACGCCCGTGACACTGCTTAGTCTCAACACCCAAGAGGGCTCGAGAGAGCACAGCTCCATATTCACAGCGCAAGGGCCCACCTCAGAGACACTCTCAGGGAACCTCAAGAAAAAACTGGGGGCCTCCTTTTAAAGAGCTACAGGTCGTATAATGGCAGGTGGGTGAGAGCCAGCGGGGTGGAATTGCATCTGTTTTCCTGTGATGGTGGTCTGAAGAAGCTCCGCTTTGCCGTAAATGGTATATTTTCCAAATCTTATGGGCTCTGGGAAAACTCGCACACACAGTGATCACTCATTCTTTCATTAAATGGAGTGAACTTTCATCACCCTCCCTCTGGGTCTTAGCATTATTTACATACAAAAATTAAGGTCTTAGAAAGCAGATGCCCTCGGGACTTCCCTGGTGGTCCAGCGGCTGAGACTCCGAGCTCCCAGTGCAAGGGGCCTGGGGTTCGGTCCTTGGTCGGGGAGCTATATTCCACTGCCCCAACTAAAAAAGATCCCAGGTGCTGCGATTAAAGATCCTGTGTGCTGCAACTAACACCTGGTGCGGCCAACGAAAAAATACATAAAATTTTAAAAAAGAATGCAGACCTCACATTCCCAAACCCTGCCTCCCAACTGACTCAGGTACGTGTTAGTTATTTCTCCATTGACAGATGTTGATCTAAAGTCCCTTGAACTTGGATAAATCCCAAAAGGTCACACAGCTAATAAGTAGTTGCAACAGAGCCTCAGACTCAGCCCTTCCAGTTCCTGGGCCTTGGCTCTCAACACGGCCCCCTGGGGCGTTGGCTCACAGTTCCCCTGATGGAAATGAGAGCCAGAAAATGCCAGAAAGTGCACAGCTAGCAAGGCACAGTCTGGCAGACCAGGAAGAAACTGCTGAGAAACTTTCAACTTCATCTCTTTCGTAAGAAGCACATTGTTTCCAAGAAATTCACCCAGTCTACTGTTCAGCGGAAAGACTCAAGCCGTTCTGAAAGGCTTTCGATAACAGCTGTGGAATCCACCCCCCGTGTTCTCGTGGTCGGCTCAGAGCGGCTGTGGAGGCACAAATGCCCACTTCTGACGTGCGAGCTTGGCTGGGCGTGGGGCGAAGGGAACGGCGGTTAAAAGAGTTCACCTCTAGTAGACCCTTTGATGTGGGGTGTGGGTAGAGAGGGAGGAAAGAGAGAGATCAGGACGAGGTCCACTGAGAATGAAGGACTGGAGGTGAGATTCATCCAACAAGCAACATTTACTGGGTCCCAACCATGTGCCAAAGGCTGAGCCAGGCACTCTGGACGTATTGGTGGTCCTAGTTGGGGGGGATGACATTCCAGTTCTCTAGGGTAAGTGTCTTGGAAGGAAGGGATGTAAGCCAAAGCAACCTGACCTCCTGGGGAACCAGAAAAAAGCTTCTATTGAGAAAGTGACCTTGGAGCACATCTTGGCCATGAAATTAAGATTGTTGCTCCTTGGAAGGAAAGTTATTAAAAACAGAGATGTCACTTTGCTGATAAAGTCCATATAGTCAAAACTATGATTTTTCCAGTAGTCATGTCATGTATGGATGTGAGAGTTGGACCATAAAGAAGGCTGACTACCAAAGAATTGATGCTCTTGAATTGTGGTGCTGGAGAAGACTCTTGAGAGTCCCTTGGACTGCAAGGAGATCCAACCAGTCCATCCTAAAGGAAATCAATCCTGGATACTCCTTGGAAGGACTGATGCTGAAGCTGAAGCTCCAGTCCTTTGGCCACCTGATATGATGAGCCGACTCATTGGAACAGCCCCTCATGCTGGGAAAGATCGAGGGCAGGAGGAGAAGGGGACAACAGAGGATACGATGGTTGGATGTCATCCCTGATTTAGTGGACATGAGTTTGAGCAAACTCCAGGAGATGGTGAAGGATAGAGCAAACTGGCGTGCTGCAGGCCACGGGGTCACAAAGAGTCAGACAGGACCGAGTGACTGAACGACAGCAACAAGGCCAGCATGTGTGAGGAAATCATGTTCCAGACCCACCAGTGTTCAAAGGCCTGGGGCAGGGGGAATATTTGTAGGTCTGAAGACTTTAGACGAAGCAGCATGGCCAGAGCAGAGAGCTTGGAGGGAAGTGATGCCAGGCCCAAAAGGCCATTTGAGGAATTTCATCTTTCCCCTAGGGGCAATCAAAATCTTGGATTCTAGACGGGGTGACATTTGTTTTTACAAGCGGCCACTCTGGCAGCTCTGTAGAAGTCAGATGGGAAGGACTGTGGTGCTTCGGGCAGAAGGTGACAGTGGTCTGACCTGGGCGGCAACTGTGATTATGGAGAGAAGGTCATATTTGAAACAGAGCAAGTCCCCTGATGGCCTTTGCTTCATCTGGTTTTGCTCTTTAGTGAAAGAGGAAGGAAGATCCTCCTGAGTAGTATGTCTGGAGATAATTCTGGTGTCCTGAGAGCAGCAGTGAGGATAGGGTCATGGAAGACGGAAGAGGGGCTGGTGGCAGACTGGCAGCGGCTCAGAGAGCTTGGGGACCGAAAGGGCTCAGTGACCTTTACAGCAGCATCAATCGGCAAATCCCCGGGTGGGTGGGATGAGGCAGGCAGAGGGCATAGCAGAGCTGAGCGGGGCAGGCTCGAGGACTCAGGTGAGGCGCCACAAGGACAGGTGAGTTTGGGCTCCTTGGAGATGGTCGCAGAAAGGATTGAAGCCCGAAGGGGCCTGAGAGATGGAGACCCAGAGGCCCAGACCTCTCAGTGAGGTTGGGAGGCGGGTTTGGTGGCAGAAGGGACTGGGCGAGGCATGAGGACCAGCAGCGAAGGGTTGCCTGGATCCTGAGGATGCTGACCTCCTCTGGGGGATCCTCAGCAGAAGTAACAGTAAACAACCACATGCTCACGGGTGAGCCTAGCACCACAGTCCCTCTGTGGAAGGAGGAGGGGGATGTGGTTGACGTGCCGACAGGTCAAGACCATCAAGCCCCTGCAGAGGATGGCAGAGGGGGTAAAATGGCCAGCGGAGTCGTACAGTCCAGCCTTTGCATCAGAGTCCATGGGGAGAGCTGGGACTGCACGTGGCCCCTTGGCCCCATCCCAGGGGCTCCTCTTCCGCCAGGCGCTCACATGGTCCTTGGCCCTCTCAGGTTCACTCGGCAGGGGCTGCCAGAGGACCCACTTCCCCCTGACCTCCTGTGTCTTTTCCCTGGTCCTCTCAGACCCCTCATCCTTTTATTCCCGCCCTCCTCCTGAGTTGGCTGTCAGACCTCGGCTGCATCCAGACCCTCCATCTACCTCCTTCTCACCAGCCCAGGCCCGATGAAGAGGGAAGCGGGAGGGAGACAAGCTTCCTTCTGGACACATTAGAGCTCCCAGGTTTGCCAGGCACCATGCTCAGGAGTTTCCCCCATCACCGGAGTTCCCTGTGTTGACCTGGTGTGCACAGTTCTGGAACTTTCCTGGCTTTTTAAACAAGTCTCTGTTCAGGACCTAAACCAGGGATTTTCCACCGAGGATGGTTTAGGCCCCCAGAGGACATTGGGCAATGTCTGGAAGCGCTCCTGGCCTCTCGTGGGTAGAGGCCGGGCCTCTGCTGAACACCCTTCATCTCCCAGCACAGGCCTTGCCTCAGAGAAGTGTCTGCACCAATGGGGTAGGAAGGGACAGTGAGCCAGGAGTCTCTTCCATCCTTTTTTGTTTGTTTGTTTTTTAAATTTTATTGGAGTATAGATGCTTTTGGCTTCCCAGGTGGTGCTAGTGATAAAGAACCTGCCTGCCAATGCAGGACACCTGAGACTCAGGTTCGATCCCCAGGTAGGGAAGATCTGGAGGAGAGCATGGCAACCCACTCCAGTATTCTTGCCTGGAGAACCCCACGAACAGAGGAGCCTGGCGGGCTATAGTCCATGGGGCCGCAAAGAGTCGGACAGGACTGAGTGACTGAACATACACACATATCCCCTCATGTACAGGCAAGGAATCTGAGGGTAGGGGGCAGGGGAAGCTGTCCTCCAAAGCCCCCAAAGGAACGAAGTGTAAGCTGGAGACCCAAGAGAGGGATCTGCAGGACACTTCAGATGCCTTATCCCAAGGCAATGTGAAAACCACGAAACTCCCATCAAGATGGGAAAAATCTCACTGGCACAGCCAAGTCCTGTGTCCACCCCCCAGCTCAACTGCCAAGCATTCTGGTGACACGCCCGTCTGCAGCCCCTCTGGCCGACCTCAGGCCGGCTTTGCTGGGGCCGGGAGCCAGAGAAAGTGCCTTTCTTAAGTGGGTGACTTTGCAAAGGTCGACTTCACCACAGCACCCCCCAGGATTCGCCTGGGGGCAGCAGCTTCCTTCAGAAGAGGGTGGCCAGATTTCCCGGGAGGGTTTGGCAAGTTTGGAAAAAGAAAATACTTTCCATCTGGCTCATCTCTCTGCTCCTCTGACTTGCATGATGCTTCTCCTGGGGTTGGGGGGAGCACTGTGGGTCTCTCCCCCCAGGGATCTGGGCTCTGTGGCGATTCCTCCCTGGACTTGCAAGGCTGTCCAGGAATGGATGAGAAGGAAGAAGGACTGAGGATGCCGGTGTGTAAATGGAAGACATCTGGTTCCACGCTGGTCAGCATATGGTCTGAATTAAGACAGTTGAGACGGTTTTCAAAACATGCTGCTCTGGGCAAGAACTTCATTTGGCTCTAGGAAAACCAAGTGTAGAGGACATTTTGGAGCCCAGTGGGGGAAATCTGAACAAGGTCTGAGTGTGAGATGATACTAAGAAACTCCTGATCATCCTATTATGGACCAACCCAGTCCATATTTGGGTTATGCAGGGAAGTGTCCTTCTCTTCTAAAATTTATTTACTTATTTTTAAATGAAACAAAGGTGAATATTTTTAAAGATGAAATGTACAATTCACAAAGAAGATAGACATCGTAAACCATTAGACCCCTAACAACAGACACAAAGATACATAAATAAAGCAAAGATGAAAATTGAAGTCTTGACAGAAAATTGTCATGATAGCTGTAATTTGCTTTATTTTTCTAAATATCTTTTTGTTCCTGTTGTCCTGTCATAAACTTGTTTAGGGAGCCGCACCTCACAGCATGTGGGATCTTAGTTTCTCGACCAAGTTTCAAACCCACGCCCCCTGCAGCAGAAGAGTGGAGTCTTACACACTGGACCGCCAGGGAAGTGCCTGTAATTTAAAATATTTCTTCTCCAATGGATATCACACTGTCCTTCTTGCTTTTCTCATCTGCTGAAAATTTTCATAATGAGAAGTAAATGTAAAACTGAAGTGAAAGTGAAAGTGTGAGTCTCTCAGTCATGTCTGACTCTTTGTAACCCCATGGACTGTAGCCTGCCAGGCTCCTCTGTCCAGGGGATCCTCCAGCCAAGAATACTGGAGTGGGTAGCCATTCCCTTCTCTAAAAGACCCTGCAGATTTACTTCTGACTGGGGGTGAAGGAAAAGCTGGCATGATGTGGGAACAGGGCTACTTCTTCCAGGAGGGCAGGATCTGCCCCGCTTCTGACTGGTTTCCCCCACCTTCTGTGCGGACATAGCTCCCCGATGACCTCCGTTCCTTCTTCCAAAAGTGGAAATGAAGTTGTTGCCACATGTTCACTCATTCAGCTGTGTGTCTGGTCATTCAGCAAAGGTTGACTGAGGGTCTGTCCTTTGCCAGTGTCTGTGTTGGGTGCTGGGCACACAGTGATGGGTGAAAATAAAGATGGTCCCTGCCCCCAGGGAACTTGTCATCTTGAGGGGGAGGCGGGTGTTAATCCAAGACAGAGGCGGAACTGAGGTGGATGAACCTAGAGACTGTCGCACAGAGTGAAGTAAGTCAGAATGAGAAAAACCAGTATTGTATATTACTGCATATATATGGAATCTAGAAAAATGGTATCAATAAACCTATTTGCAGGGCAGGAATAGAAAGATGTAGAAAACAGACTTGTGGACAGAGATGGGAAGGAGAGGGTGGGACAAATGGAAAGAGCAGCATTTAGACATATACATCACCATATAGAAAGCAGTTAGAGTGGGAAGCTGCTGCATAGCACAGGGAGCCCCGCCTGGTGCTCCGTGACGACCTAGGGGGTGGGATGGGGGTGACGGGAGTGGGGGGAGGTCCAAGAAGGAGGGGGCAAACGTGTACTCATAGCTGATTCACTTCGTTGTACAGCAGAAACAAACACAACATTGTAAAGCAACTATGTGCCAGTTAAAAATAAATTTTAAAAAAAGATAGAGGCAAAATTACAAGTCAATAAAATGACAAGTGTTGTCATAAAGGAAAGCATGGAGAAGAAGATGACCGAGCAGGAGGCTGAGTGTGGAGGGAGGAGAGTGGGGATGTGCAAAGGTTCTGTGGCTGGTGACAGCCTGCCAGCACTGGAACCTGAGAACATTGGTATGAAGGGGTTGGGGGGGCGCAGCTGGAAGGCAGACACAGAGGCAGGGATGCCCACCCTCCCCGTGGGCTACTTCTCCCTGGGTATGGACATTAACTCGAAGCCTGTGTTCTTGTTGCAGTTGAAGTCTGGTTTTTCTCCCTGGCCAACTGTTCTCAGTATTGCAGAGCCTTCTGAATCTCAGACACACCCTCCACCTGACCTGTGCTAAACTGTGGATTCTGTAACCTTTATGGCGGGCCCCTCCCTCCATTTGTGGCTTCTCCCTCATCTTAACATCCAGCCCCGCTGCATCTTGTGAGCTGGGCTGCAGCGGGGAACCCATGACGCACGCGTCTGCTCCCCTGTGTCTCCTGCTCTGTCTTCCTTCTGTGGTGCAATGGAGAGGAGAGAGCAGGATTTCCAAGTCCTCCTCTTACGCAATACCTCCTCCGTCCCTGTGACTGCTGGGCTGCCTTCTCTATGCTCCAGAAGAATCGCTATGACCTGAGTAGACTGGGTTTGACATTAGACATGGCCGCAGATAAAATGAATATTGGTGGGACTTCCCCGGCGGTCCAGTGGTTAAGATTCTGTGTTCCCAATGCAGGGGCGCCGGTTTGATCCCACGTGCTGCAGCCTAAATATAGTCCAGAAGAAACCCTCTCAGACAGGGGAGTAATAGTAACAAGAGATGCTATTAATCAAATGTGCCGATATAGTAAGAATATTACTGGGGGGATCTTAAACCTCTATATATGTTTATAATATAAATATAAATAATATAAAATATAAATATATATTATATTATAAATATATTTTAAAATATAAAGCACATAGCTTTATAGGCACATATTTATAGTATACATAATATAATTTATATATTCATATTTATAAATAGATTAATATGCTTATATTTTATAAATATAATAGAAGTTTATAGAACTACTTCCTCTTTAACCTAAGAGCCGTGCTGGGCTCACCTCACCTAGGTCTGCGCCTCTAGAGTTCTCAGTTTGGTGACACAGCTCATTCTCCCTAAATCTTCAGTCCCTAATGACAGAGCCTGGGAGGGTCTCCAGAGCTTCTGCAGCCTCCTGTGTCTCCCTGCTCCTGAGGTCACCTGTGCGGACCCTGCCCGGTGGAGCCCGGCTCTCGGTTGCCCCCTGGTGGAGCCCTGTTGTACTGCCCTGCCTGCCCCTGGTTGATTTACCAGGCGGGATTCGCGGTCCAGCCCTCTGACCCTGTAAGAAAAAATGCGAGGGAGGGGAAAGCCCCACACGACATGGGCCTTATCATATAAAATGAAGACACTCCGAGGTGTTTTCATCTGTCATCTGTTGAAGGGGTGAAAATAAAGAAAAGGGGAAAGTGAATATTGATTGATTGCCTGTTACGTGCCAAGCCCTTACAAAACACAGTGTATTTTGTTTCAGGACGGACTTGTGAGGCAGGTAATAGTGCTGGTGGAGCAGGGCAACGAGACTTTAAGGGCGTGAGCTGCAGTGCTGGCACGCTCAGTCTGCTGCTGCCACTAAAATATAGAGGGGAGGTTGTTGTTGTTTACGTCGCTAAGTAGTGTCCGACTCTGTGCAGTCCCGTGGACTGAAGCCCACCGGGCTCCTCTAGTCCTAGAATTCTCCAGGATAGAATACTGGAGTGGGTAGCCATTCCCTTCTCCAGGGGATCTTGCCCAGCCAGGGATCAAACCCGCGTCTCCTGCACTGGCAGGTGAACTCTACCACCAAGCCACTAGGAAAGCCGAAAATACAGATCAGGCAAAGAGATGACTGAAGGAAATAGAAAATTCCTGCTCCGTTTCCAGAAGAAATCAGGATGGGGATGTCAGAAAGCCCCTTGCAGTTCCCAGAGTTCACAGGGAGACAGCTGTCCTCCAGTTCAGAAAAGGATGGTACGTTCTAGCTAGGAACCTCCTGACTCCACCTGCTCAATATCTGGACATCATGGGGACCTCTAAGAGCAGCTGTCACCAGGTGAGTGAGAATCTGGCTTGGGAGCAAACAAAGAGTCTTCTGGGAAGGATACAACTCGGAACATAGCTGTGCCCACCTGTCTAGGTCCTAGTGCCTGGGTCACCCCATCCTAGGGCTTTGGGAGGACAATATCCTGTCCCTCGTCCAGCCCAGTCAGCTGACCAATGCCACGCTCCACCCCTCCCCAATCCTTTGGGGGAAGCTGCTTCTAGGTGGGGCTGGGTCATATAGATAAGAGCACAGTGGCTGGCATATCTGAAGACACTTGTCTTTCTCCTGCTCAAAGAAGGCAAACCCAAGACCCAGACCGCACATCCTTGCCCCTCATACAGAATGCTGTCCCAGTAGCACAGTGAACCAGGCTTCTGATCGCGGAAGAAATGCTGTGAATGTGGTTTTCATTTCTGATGGCTTCCGCTGTGTTGCTTCCCCAAGGTGCATATCCACCCATGGTGTCACCAGCTCTGTGGGTACACATTTTACCAGTGCCTGATCTGCCGTGGGACGCAATAATTGTTTTTAAAAAGTGTTTCCTAATTTAGTAGGTGTAAATGGCACTCAGATAGTCACTGAATTGAATTTGTACAGTGATTACAGTCTTGGCATTTAGCTGTCTATTTTCTAGTGAGAATTGGATTTAATTAGGCAAATCTGGATTTAAATTCCAACTCTGCCTTTTTACCAGCTATGAGAACCAAGAAAACTTACTTATCCTCTCAGTACTTCAGTTTCAACATCTGTGAAAAATGACAATCACAATGTTTCAGAGCTCAAATGCCAGTTGTGAAGATTCAATGAGATAAAATACATGAAACACTTTGTATAGTTCCCAGCACATACTAAGTGCTCAATAAATGATCACCAGTTGTGCTAGAATATAAGACCACTTCTTTCTTAAGCTCAAGTTGTTTTTTTTACATATTTACAAGAAATTAATCCATTTGATTTTATTTTCTTGGGCTCCAAAATCACTGCGGACAGTGACAGCAGCCACGAAATTAAAAGATACTTGCTCCTTTAAAGAAAAGCGATGGCAAGTCTAAATAGCATATTAAAAAGCAGAGACATCACTTAACTGACAAAGGTCCCGATAGTCAAAATTATGTTTTTTCCAGTAGTCATGTATGGGTGTGAGAGTTGGACCATAAAGAAGGCTGAGCACTGAAGAACTGAGGCTTTTGAGCTGTGGTGTTGGAGGAGACTCTTGAGAGTCCCTTGGACTGCAAGGAGATCCAACCAGTCCATCCTAAAGGAGATCAGTCCTGAATATTCATTGGAAGGACTGATGCTGAAGCTGAAGCCACCTGATGCAAAGAACTGATTCATTGGAAAAGATCCTGATGCTGGGAAAGATTGAGGGCAAGAGGAGAAGGGACAATAGAAGATGAGATGGTTGGATGGAATCACTGTCGATGGACATGAGTTTGAGGAAACTCCAGGAGATAGTGAAGGACAGGAAAACCTGGTGTGCTGCAGTCCATGGAGTCACAAATAGACACAGCTTAGTGACTGGCAACAATAATCCATTTGAACTCATGATCATTTCTAATGCAAATATGTTTTGCAAATAATTTTCTCCCTTTAATTTTACTTTGGTTATAATTCACTTTTAAAAGATGAGTTTCTCTGTTGTTGATTCCATTCTTTTCTGTTTTCTTTGATGACTTGAAATCTGAGAAAACATTCCCCCACAAGCCTGATACATCGCTATTTTATATTCTTCGCTTTGAAAGATAAAGTGATATAAGCGAGAAATTGGTGGACAGGGCTGGGAAATACGATTAGCTGGTTTTCCCAGCCATGTCATGGGGGCCTCAGCTGGCAGGTTTCTCTCTGGAGTTATGAACATTCTTAGAATATTCTGAGAAACTTCTTTGAGTGACCAAATTCCATGAAATGTCTGAAAATTAATCACTGGACATACTGACCAGCTAATGATGAAAGATTCACTCACCAAATATTTATTAATAACCCACTCTATTATGCAAAGTCCCAGGCTTGTCATGGGTCCTGGGGGGCAATTCTGATATGGATGCTATACTTTAGGATTTCACAGAAGGGAAAGAAGCCATGTGCTGGGGACTCTCTCTTTGCCACCCCACCCCTCCCCTGGCCCAGGTCCACTCTCTAACCTTCTCCACCTGCTCTGGGCCCCCTGGAGGCTGACCTCAATGGGCTGGATCAACACTTTCCCTTGTCTCTGGTTTCTTGTTGGGTTCAGCCAATGGGCTTCCCTGGTGGCTCAGACAGTAAAGAATCTGCCTGCAGTGTGGGAGTCGGGGTTCAATCCCTGGTCGAGAAGGTCCCCTGGATAAAGGAATGGCAACCCACTCCAGTATTCTTGCCTGGGAAATCCCATGGACAGAGGAACCTGGTGGGCTACAGTCCATAGATCAAAAAGTCAGACTCAGCTGAGCGAACTTTCAGCCAGTGGGTGGCACTAGCAGGACAGCAGAGGGAGCTGGAGAGAAAGGCTGGGGCATTTATTCCTCAGATGCCCTGCCTGCCAGGCTGCTCTCTAGCCATGTCTGTGCTCCTCTTCCCAAGCCCGGGGCTCCTCTCAGGTGACCCTCCCCCGACTCCAGGAACCATCCCCCCACCTCGTCCTTCACAGTGGTCATGGCTTCCAGCAATGGCCAGTCTTAGGATGCCTCAGCATACTTGTTAGTTTCCCTTAAACCTGCCAATGTCTTTCTAAATAGTCCCTTTGACTAAATAAACTCTCTCCAGGGGACTTCCCTTGGTGGTCCAGCGGTTAAGACTTCGCCTTCCAATGCAGGTTCGATCCCTGGTGGCATTTGAGCTGGACTGTGAAGACAGAAGAACTTGGGTGGGTCTAGGGACAGAAAGCATGAGCATTCTGGACAGAAGCAGAGGCTAGGGGCCAGGACCAGAGGCAAAGAGAAGTTGGTGGAGGGTGGAGGTTCTCTGAGTGTGGGCCCCAGCCCAGCTGCAGCAGCAGTCTCATCTAGAATAGATGCAAATCCTACAGCCCACTATCCAGACCGACTGAATCAAAACCTCTGGGGATGGAGCCCAGTAACCACCGTTTTAACCAGTCCGCCAGGAGATTCTGGTGCAGAATCACCAGGGTAAGGACTTTAGTCGAGAGACTGGAGAGAGATGAGGACACAAAAATGAAAAGATGAGTGTGTGCTGAATCACTTCAGTCGTGTCTGACTCTCTGCGACCCCATGAAACTGTAGCTGCCAGGTTTCTCTGTCCATGGGATCCTCCAGGCAATGCTGGTGTGGGTCACCATGTCCTCCTCCAGGGGATCCTTCCAACTCAGGGACCAAACATGCATCTCTTAGATCTTGTGCATTGGCAATCGGTTCTTTACAACTAGCACCACCTGGGCAGTCTGGAAAGATGAGTAAGTGTGCAGGGCTTAAACAGTTGTTGGAGTTTGGACTGTGGGTGATGAGTGCTGTGAACAGTGTGTGTGTGTGTGTACGCATGTGTGCACTTGTGGCATGAACAAAGCTGCTTCTAAGCAGTGGTTGAGTTCTGTATTATGTGTCTGAAGTTTTGAGTGTGCAATAAATGTTTGACTTAAGCCTTCTTAGGAAATAAAATAAAATAAGCTTCTAAGAATGAGTGGATGGACTTCCCTAGTGGTCCAGTGGTTAAGAATCCCCCTTCCAATGCAGGGGGCAGGGGTTCCACCCCTGGTCAGGGAACTAAGATCCTACACACCTCCGGGCAATTAAAGCCTCATGCCACAACTACAGAGAAGCTGAAGCGCTGCAACAAAGATCCCGTGTGCCAGAACTAAGACCTCAGGCAGCCAAATAATTAAAAATAAATATTGAAAAACAAAAAAGAATGAGATTGGAGGTAGAGAGGCCGTTAAGAAGGTGATTAATCACCAGGGAGAGGAAGCCTCGAGCAGGGTTCTTCTACCTCAGTATGATGGACATCTGGGGCCAGGCCACTTGGTTGTGGGGCGTCTGTCCTGTGCACCGAAGGATGTCCAGCACCATCCACAGTTCTATCTCCACTAGAGGCCGTTAGATCATTCAGTTGTGACAACCAGAAATGTGCCCAGATATCGTCAAATGTCTCCTGGATGGTGAAGCTGCCCCAGTTAGGAACCACTGGCCCAGGTGTAAAAGTGGGACGGAACACCGGGGTAACACGGCTGTAAAGTCAGCCACACCTGGCCACTGGCTGGAGCACGAGGCCTGCCGTGGTGACAGCGGTCAAACCGAGAATCTCATTGAAAGCTGCTCATTAGAAATTAAACATTGATCTGTTTGGGCGAAGTGCTTTCAGGAATTTTCCCCAGCAGTCAGTTTGTTCAGGTGACACTGTTCCTGAATACAGGCTCTTGGTGGGGCTCTACAAACAGTGAATGAGGACTTCCCTGGCGGTCCAGTGGCTAAGACTCCATGCTGCCAATGCAGGCCGCACGGGTGATCCCTGAGCAGGGAACTGGATCCTACATGCCACAGTGGAAAGATCCTGCGTGCCACAACAAAGACCCTGAACAGCCGTATAAGCAAATATTTAAGAAACAAACAAACAAAAAGCAAGTCAGTGAGTGAACTGGACAAGGGCAGGCTGCTTCGGTGGGAAGTGATCACTTAAAACAGGCCCCAGCTTCTGCCTGCTCTCTCCGCCTTTCTCACCATCTGGTTTCAACAACTTCCCCTAATATCTTTTCAGTGTAGTCCTAACAATCTCCATTTTATCTTAAATAGCAATCACTAAATAGATGCCCCTTTTGGAAAATGAGCCCGCTGCTTCTCCCCTCCATCAAGGTCACCTCCTTTGGAGGCTGTGGGGGCCGCAGGACCACAGCCTGTTGCTGAGACTTGCCTGACCGCCAGGTCCCATGCTAGATGTGGGAAGAAGAGTGAAAAGTCATATACTATTGCTTTTGAGGAGTTCAGTGTTCCAGAAAAATCCACATCTTAAGGGATACAAATTCTTTTTTTATATAAATTTATTTATTTTAATTGGAGGCTAATTACTTTACAATATTGTATTGGTTTTGCCATACATCAACATGAATCTGCCACGCGTGTACACGTGTTCCCCATCCTGAACCCCCCTCCCACCTCCCTCCCCGTACAAATTCTTAAACTTGACCCTGACTCAGCATCACCTGTGCTTGCATGCTAAGTCACTTCAGTTGTGTGAGCCCATGAACTGTAGCCCACCAGGCTCCTCTGTCCATGGGATTCTCCAGTCAAGAATACTGGAGTGGGTTGCCATTTCCTCCCCCAGGGAATCTTCTCAACCCAGGGATCCAACCCGCATCTCTTATGTCTCCTGCGTTTACCACTAGCGTCGCCTAGGAAGCCTCACAATCTCCTGTAGGACTTGCTAAACACAGAGTTCTGGGACCCACAGTCAGAGTTGCTGAGTTAGTGGGTCAGGGGCCAGGGGATCTGCGTTTCTAATATGTCCCCCAGGGACCATCCCCGCTCCCTGAGAACCTGCAGGCTTAGACTCGTGAAGTTAAGAACAGCCAGGTGACACCCTAGCAAAGTTTAGGATCTGGCCCAGGACACCCAGTCCAACTCTGCCCTTCATGTGCTGCAAAGTCTTGGGAGAGGTTTCAGGGTTCCCATTGATTAAAGGATGGGTATAGTGACAGGCTGGTCTTCCCAGGTGGCTCAGTGGTAAATAATCCACCTGCCAATGCAGGAGACTCGGGTCTCAATCTTCGGGTCGGAAAGATCCCCTGGAGAAGAAGGCAGCCCACTTTAGTATTCTTGCCTAGGAAATCCCACGGACAGAGGAGCCTGGGGGGCTACAGTCCATGGGGTTGCAAAGAGTCAGACACGACTTGGCGAATAAACAACAGCAGCATCCTCTCATGCCAGACTCTCTGTGCTGATGCTTCTGACAAATTCTTGAGGTGGGGTATGAGTCATGCTCTACAAATCTTAGGACTGAAGCTCCAGTCCACTAGTGTTGCAGTCCGGTAAGCCAGGAGAGCTTCACTGACCTCATGGCCACAGGTGACATCAGAACTAAAGGATGTGTCAGAGCTTCAGGGAGCGCAGAGTGAAGGAGCACTGGGAGCCCAGATCAGAAATGCCCTGGTGGATGAGCTGTGATTTGGCTCATCACTGAGTAAGTTAGGGTTGTTGCTTGATCTCCCTGACCCCAATTCCTCCCACCCCAATACATACGTCTGAGAAAGGACATGGAGGAGAGGTAAGAGGTTTCGAGGAGGTAATTGCCGCTGATACTCCCGCAAAAGGGGCAGAGGAGGAAGTGGGGACCACCATCGGCTTCTGGGGGTTCATCTGAGGGGTGTTGACTGGGGCCGACTGGGCCGAGGGCCAGCTGTGCCAGCCGTGGGCTCAGCAGTCGTCTCGGCTGAAGGCTTTTCTCCTGGCCCCTTTGGCATGCCTGGGACTAGAGGAGAACTCTGTTATTTCCTTTCTTTGCCATCAAAATACAGGACTGTGGCCGGGTAATTAGAAACTTCATTGTTTTTCTTTTCCCTCTGCTGGACCACAGGATGGCCGTGCATCAGCCAGATTGCTCCCTTTCTGAGCGTGGGTCGCTCCCAAGTTCTGAAATGTTACATATTTGTCTTTGCCATGATAGCATTTGCGGTGGTGAGGGTGCAGCTCTCTGTGAAGGACTCACATGATTTTCTTGAAATTTCCATCGTGAGGCTGGAAAGAATTCCACCCTCCCTACCGACAGCTGCATAGCTGGGGTCTGACAAGTACTAAGCTAGTGGAGCCACCATAGGAAACCCGGCTTCTGAGGGGGACTGGCAACTGGGAGCGTCTACGGAGGCACTTAGTGCCTGGCAAGCAGGTCAGATGATAAGAGGCTAAGCGGATGGAGGTCCTTTTGAACACCCTCGGGCATTCCTTCTTTGAGCAGTTTGCCCCCTTCGCTTTATATTTTGATTCCTGTGTGTAAATATCGCAAAGGTGTGAGCTTCCAGGAAAAAGCAGTTCTATCAAATCTTTTATGATAAAATCATAGAATATTAGAGTTGAAAGGCCCCTTTGAAAGCATGTTGTTCCCAAACCATGATTCATAGAGGAGCAAAGAGAAGTTCAGAGGGTAGTGTACCTGACCTGCCCAGTATCGTACAGCAGGTAATGAGCAGGACCAGACTGGGACCACATTGCTGATTCATGCATTTACCCATCATCTGCTGTGTCTGCGAGGAAGGGGGAGACAGGGGGTGGGGGAAACGGAAGCAGGTTGCCTTAGATGAGCCCCTACTATGTACCAGGCACTGGGCTCAATATTTTCCAAGTTCATTCATCACTTAGGGGTTCCTAAGTATTAAAAAGCAGAGACATCACTTTGCCAACAAAGGTCTGTAGAGTCAAATCTGTGGTTTTTCCAGTAGTCGTGTACAGATGTGAGAGCTGGACCATAAAGAAGGCTGAGTGCTGAAGAACTGATGCTTTTGAATTGTGGTGTTGGAAAAGACTCTTTAGAATTCCTTGGACAGCAAGCAGGTCAAACCAGTCCATCCTAAATTAAATCAGTCCTGAATATTCATGGGAAGGACTGATGCTGAAGCTGGAGCTCCAATCATTTGGCCACCTGATGCGAAGAGCCAACTCACTGGAAAAGAGTCTGATGCTGAAGGAGATGGAAGGAGAAGAGCAACAACAGCAAAGTGCTCCTGACTGAGGCTGAAACACCAAGTCAGCAGCCTGCAGATGCACACACATCCAGGCACCTTAAATAGCTGTTGCAAGTCACCAAGGGACCGGCGTCCACATAGCACAGAAAAGTAAACCCATCCAAATGACAGCCCCTTAGAGTTGGAGAGTTTGAGGTAGACAGGTACACTCTGCTATATTTACAATGGATAACCAACAGGGACCTACTGTACAGCGCAGGGAACTCTGCTCAGTGTTATGCAGCAGCCTGGATGGGAAGGGAGTTTGGGGGAGAATGGATACAATCCCTTTGCTGTCCACCTGAAACTATCACTGTGTTGTTAATTCACTATACTCCAATATAAAATCAAAAGTTAAAAAAATACTTAAAGAAAAACAATGACAACCCCTTAACCACTCAGAGGGCTTCCCTGGTGGCTCAGATGGTGAATAATCTGCCGGCTAATGCAGGAGATCCCTGGGTCAGGAAGATCCGCTGGAGAAGGGAATGGCAACCCACTCCAATACTCTTGCCTGGGAAATCCCACGGACAGAGGAGCCTTGCAGGCTACAGTCCATGGGGTCACAGAGAGTAGGACACGACTCAATGACTAACACTTCAACACTTTTTCTAACCACTCAGACTCCTTAACTTTGAGCCTGGAAAGGGTTGGTAAAGCAGATCAATGCAGGATGTGGCATAACAAGGACCCAGCCCCACCGAGAATGTCTCTGAAAGCCTCTCTTCCTGTCCTTTGCTGCTCCTTTTTGGACTCTGTCTGCTCTTCTCATCTCCTGTACACACTTCCTGGTGAGTCAAAAATCTCTCTGAACGCAGTCCTCAGTAGACTGGGTTACAGTAACAAAGCAACCATTACAACCAACATTTACTGAGTGCCCAGGAGCAGGCATTTTACACAGAATAATTCATTTAATCTTCACCACGACCCTATTATTATCTCCTAGTTTACAGTTGAGAAAATTGAGACCCAATGTGACTGACCCACCCAGAGTCACCCAGCGGAGCCAGGACTCAGCATCAGGTCAGCCTGACCCCAGAGCCTATACTCTTCACCACCAAGCTTTTAGGTCAGATCATGTTCTTTTTTTTTTTTTTTTTTGGCTGTGTTGGGTCTTAGTTGTATGCGGGATCTTTCATTGCCCACCCCAACCAGGGATTAAACCCACATTCCCTGCATTGGAAGGAGGATTCTTAACCACTGGACCACTAGGGAAGTCCCTTGGTTGTGCTCTTTAACTAAAGACCTAACTCCACAAATTACTTACCAGTGGAACAATTATTTACAACTACATTTACAAGTGTGTGAAACGATGACAACATAAGTGCATGTTCAGTTGCTCAGTTGTGTCCGACTCTTTGCCACCCCATGGACTGTAGCCCTCCAGGCTCCTCTGTCCATGGCATTCTGCAGGCAAGAATACTGGAGTGGGTTGCCATTTCCTTTTCCAGGAGATCTTCCTGACCCAGGGATCGAACCCAGGTCCCGTGCTTTACAGGTATTCTTCAGCGTCTGAGCCACTAGGGAAGCCCAAAATTATTCGTAACGTTTGTCAACTCCAATTCTAGAGATTTACTCTCAGGAAGTAGTCTTTGATAGAGAAAAGAATTATTTATAAAAATATTCAGCATTGCATTGCTCATGGTAGGAGATATTTGACAAAACATTCAAATTTGGCAAAATAATAGGAATTGTAATAAGTAAATATGATATGACAGTGGAAAATGATGCATCTATTAGAATGATTCTGTATAAGAATATCTAAAGTATGCCAAACATTTGTAATCAATTGTTAAGTGAAAAAGCAGTTTATAAAACAGTGTCCTCTAGTGCAACACAGTTTCCTTAATATCTGACCATCACTGGGTGAGAATGTTAACATCACTGACAGCAAGGAAGTCCATTTCACGTGCACCGTGATAAGACACAGTGAAGACTCATTACTTCTGGGGCATTTGTAACCAAAAAAAATGTATAACCTGAATGGGTTGTACATGAGGAAACGTCAGGCTATCCCTAACTGAGGGGCTTCCTATAAATTAACTGGCTTGTATTTTAAAATATCAAGATCATGGGAGGTGGAAGACTGAGGAACCCTTATAGATTAGGGGGACTAAAGAGACACGAAAATTAAATGGATTGTGACATTCTGGGTTGGTTGCTGATCCGGGGGGCAGGGAGCTACTATAAAGAAGATTATTAGGGGACTTCCCTGTTAGTCCAGTGGTTAGGAATCCACCTTCCAATGCAGAGAACTTGGGTTTGATCCCTGGTCAGGAAACTAAGATCCCATGTGCCTCAGGGCAAATAAGCCTGCATGCCACATTTAGAGAAAATCCTGTGCCACAGTGAAAAACCAATATAACCAAAATAAAATAAACCTAAAAAGAAGATGATTAGGACAACTGATATCACTTGAATACAGACTGTGGATTACATAATAGCATTAATACTAACTTTCCTGATTTTGATACTGGCACTGTGGGTCTGAAAGAGCCTTATTCTTAGGAAATAGACACTGAAGTATTTAGGGATAAAGGGCTTGGTATCTCTAATTTCAAACGGTTCAGAAATTGTTTGTCTAAATTACATGAGTACATTGCTAAAATTTATTATTTTTGGAAAAGACTCTGATGCTGGGAGGGATTGGGGGCAGGAGGAGAAGGGGACGACCGAGGATGAGATGGCTGGATGGCATCACGGACTCGATGGACGTGAGTATGAGTGAACTATGGGAGATGGTGATGGACAGGGAGGCCTGGCGTGCTGTGATTCATGGGGTCGCAAAAAGTCGGACACGACTGGGCGACTGAACTGAACTGAACTGAATAGTCACAATAACTTTTAATATATTTATAAAGATATTAGAATGTACTTAGCATATTATAAAAATAATTGGATATATCAATACACACACACACATATATATATATATAATCTCCAGGGAGAAAGAGGAAAAAGGAAGAATAAAGGGAGAAAAATCAAGCAAATGAGGCAAAATGTGAATAATTGGTGAATCTGGGTGGAGAGTACAGGGGAACACCTTATCTTGCAACATTTCTGCAAGTTTGACATTACATCAAAATAAGAAGTTACAAAGAAACTGCATCAAAACTGTAATGTTATTCACAAAAAAGTGAATATTTTTCTTTCCTTATCTAGCTGATTTTTATGTCCATCTTTCTCCAAACAAATGTTTTCTAAACTTGCCCACATGAACATCTGTACCTATATAACTGGTTTATCAAAAAGTCTGAACTCAAGGGGGTACAGACATGGAGCAGTCAAAAAAAAAATCCCAACTTCAGCTGTGCAGTTCTTTTCATTCTTTTCAATGTCATCCCAGAAACATAAACTTACTCATCACACGTAAGTATTACGAAGTCTGGTCCACATAGAGAATGCACGTGTGGACACAGAAGGGAAAGCGGAGGGGGGACAGACTGAGAGAAGAGCACTGACATACACACACCACCATGTGTGAAACAGAAAGCTCGTGGGAAGCTGCTGTGTGGCACAGGGCGCTCAGCTCGGGGCTCTGATGACCTAGAGGGGTGGGATGGAGTGGGAGGGAGGCTCAACAGGAAGGGGACATATGTATACATACAGCTGATTCATTTTATTGTGCAACAGAAACCAGCACAACATTGTGAAGCAATCATATTCCAATTAAGAAAATAAAAATAAGAATTCTGGTCCAGATGAAAATATCTCACATCCAACCACAAGCTCATCCTCCTGCGTCCAGCATCAGAGGTGATGTTCTAAAGCTTACCTTTGCCAGAACCCAAGGACTTTCCAGGTGGCTCAGATGGTAAAGAACCCATTGCAATATGGGAGACCCGGGTTCGATCCCTGGGTCAGGAAGATCCCCTGGAGAAGGGAATGGCAACCCACTCCAGTATTCTTGCCTACAGAATCCCATGGACAGAGGAGCCCAGTGGGCTACAGTCTGTGGGGTCACAAAAAGTCAGACATGACTGAGTGACTAACACACTGTCCCCTTCACTCTACCACCAGAGACGGATGCTCACCTCCTACCATCCCAACTCTTCAGTGGCTCCCGACAACAGTAACAACCACAGTCAACCACAGCCACCACTTACTGAAAGCCTAACCCACGCCAGCTATTCTGTGCCAGGCAGCAAGCTGTGGCTGGTCGGGGAGATTTTAAATAGAGTCACTCTTGGCTGCCTGCCTGCTGTCCCACCCTGCACCCCGCCAACACACACACACACACACACACACACACACACACACACGGACAGTTTAGATCCTCGGTGATTTCTATTTCCAAATGCCAACCAGAAAGAAGAAAAACAGATGTTTTCTGGGGGTGTTAATTAGTGAATGGTGTGTTCGTCATTACCTACCAGAGATGATTGTCAGCAACGAAGCAAACACACGCCCGGATGGAAGGAGCGGCACTGCGCTGTGCTCTTGTGATTCGATCAGGCTGCTGTGTTCTTTAAGCAAAGCTTCATTGGAGAAGGAACTAGGTGTGCAGGGTTAGAGCACCTACTAGGTGCAGGGCTCCGCGGTGAGACCTGAGTTTGCAAGTTCTGGGTGCCTGTCTTCCCTAGGAAGGGCCCCAGGCACACCTTCTTGGACATATGAACCCAGCCATTCTGTCCACATGCACCTGGTCACCGTGGCAAGTCCTCCAACACTAAGAAAGTGCTGCAGAGAGCCCAGTTGTCAGCGGGCATCTCCTAGCCCATGGAGGTCCAGGAGATCCTGGCTGACACCTTGTTCCATGTAGCCCCTCCCCAAAGGATGCAAGCAAGGCTCAACTCTCCCCGAGATGCCTGGGGTTCCCTGGGGGCCTCCATCCCCACAGTCACCTCCACACCCAGTGTTGCACATCTACTGAATTACCTGACGCCCTGTTCCCTGAACATTCCTCTATATCTCCCCCCAAGTGATGACCCATGGAAACTCTCCAGCTTCTTTCTCTTCCAGGAAATCAACTGGGGATGTCCCAGTCCACTGCTTTTGGAGCATCTATGGATGAGCTGTGGGTCACCAAGGAAGTTCATGTGGTGGATTTGAGTGCAAGCATCTTAAAACAGCATGCTTGACATTCCTGTTATAAAAGTCCTTCTGACCGACCTACGGGAGGGCTTCTCACTGGCCCTTTCACCCTGCAGAGCCCTCAGCCTTCTGCCACTTTGCTGGTTCTTCTCCATCTCTTCTCTTCCTCCCTCTGCCTTTCATCCCCTTCCAGAGTCAGCTCCAGGCGGGTCTGCATTCATAGAGGTGCTTGGCAGAACAAAAGAGTCTTTGTGGGCCAGAGCACCCCTTCCTTAGAGGGCTATTGTGGTTATAAATAGCAAAGACATTTTCCTCCTTTACAGAATCAAGTTTCAAGAACCAGAAATTCCCCACCTTGGGTGTTCCTACTGCTTTGCAGGCACGCGGACAGCCCTGGACTCAGGTCCCTGATGCCAGTTCCTCCCCCTGCCTCACCTTGGAGGTTTGTCTATCCCCCTGAAACTTTGGGGGGTATGAGGATACCCCACTTTCCCCTTTTCTGAGTCACCCTCACCTCCTCTGCCGACCATACCCTCTCTCAGTCAGCTCTTTATGGAGGCATGTACTAAAAATTATCTTCCCTCCTGTCCTCCTCCTCCTTCTTTATATTAATAGACTCTACTTTTTAAGCATAGAAAAGCTAGAGACTTATAGAAACATTGAGTAGATTGTACCGACTGTTCTCCTACACACCCCCTGCCCCTCGACAAAGTTTCTCCTATTATAGTCACCTGACCTACCAGCATGGTACACTTGTGAGAATTAATGGAACAATAGTGGTCCATTATTTATTTTTATTGGAGTATAATTGCTTTACAATGTTGTCTTAGTTTCTGCTGTACAACAAAGTGAATCAGATATATATATGTATGTGTGTGTGAATATATATATCCCTTCTTTTTTGGATTTCCTTCCCATTTGGGCTTCCCTGGTAGCTCAGACAGTAAAATGTCTGCCTGCAGTGCGGGAGACCTGGGTTCAATCCCTGGGTTGGGAAGATCCCCAAGAGAAGGAAACGGCAACCCACTCCAGTACTCTTGCCTGGAAAATTCCATGGACTGAGGAGCCTGGTAGGCTGCAGTCCACAGGGTCACAAAGAGTCGGACACGACTGCGCAACTTCCCTTTCACTTCCTTTCACTAGGTCACCATCAGGTAGGGGTTCTCTGTCCTATATAGAGGTTTCTCATTAGCCATCTATTTGACACATAGTGTCAATAGTGTGTACATACCAATCCCAATTTCCCAACCCGTCCCACCCTGCTCTCCCCAACTGATGTCCATACATTTGTTCTCTATGCCTGTATCTCTGTTTCTACTTGCAGACAGATTCGTCTGTACCAGTTTCCTGGATTCCACATATATGCATTAAATATGCAATATTTGTTCTTCTCTTTCTGACTTCCTTCACTCATATGACATTCTCTGGGTCCATCCACATCTCTGCAAATGGCACAATTTTGTTCCTTTTCATGGCTGAATAATATTCCACTGTGTATGTAAACCATATCTTTATCCATTCCTCTGTTGATGAGCATTTAGGTTGCTTCCATGCCCTGGCTATCGTAAATAGTGATGCCATGAACATTGGGGCGCATGCATCTTTTTGAATTATGATTTTCTCTGGATATATGCCCAGCGGTCCCTTATTGTTAATTAAAGTCCACTGTCTATTTGGATTCTCTTGGTTTTTCCCTATGTCCTCTCTCTATTCCAGAATCCCACTGAGGACAGCACATTACATTTAGTCTTAGGTTCCTCTTGGCTGACAATTCATGAAACTTTCCTTGTTTTTGGTGGCCTAGACAGTTTTCAGGAATTCTGGTCAGGTCTTTTGTAGGATGTCCCTCTTTTGGAATAGATCTGATGAGTTACTCATGAGTAGACTGGGGTTATGGGTTTTTGCAAGAAAGATACTATGACACCGACATCAACAGTACGTACTCTCAATGTGAAATACGGCTGCCCACACTGGCCTTGATCACTTGGAAAACACAGTGTTAATCAGCTTCTGCACCATAAAGCTACTCCATTCCTTTTTTTTTTTTAAGTCTTTTTTGATATGGGTCATTTTTAAAGTCTTTACTGAATTTGTAACAATATTGCTTCTGTTTTATGTTTTGGTTTTTGAGTCCTGAGGCACGTGGGATCTTAGCTTCCCCAGAGATCGAACCAGCACCCCCTACATAGGAAGGTGAAGTCCTAGCCACTGGACCGCCAGGGAAGTCCCAAAGCTACTCTTTTTGCCCCTTCCCCCGCTTTTCCATCCTCTGGTCTTTTGAAGGAAGCCAGGACACATGGCCCACACATAAGGAATGGGGAGTTTTGCCCAACTCCTGGAAGGGTCAGCGTAAACAGGAATGATTTAGGATTCTTCTGCATGGGGCACTGGTCTCTTCTCTCTTACTTAGTTATTTAATCTTTTATTTCCATCAGTATGAGGCAGGGGTATTTATTTATGTTGTTGTTGTGTAGACACTCTGCTGTTTCCTGCTCTTTTGCTACCCCATGGACTATAGCTCACCAGGCTCCTCTGTCCATGGGGATTCTGTAGGCCAAAATACTGGAGTGGGTTGCCATCCCCTCCTCCAGGGGATCTTTCCCACCCAGGGACTGAACTTACATCTCCTGCGTCTCCTGCACTGCAGATGGACTCTTTATCACTGTGCCACCAGGGAAGCCCATTTATTTTATACTCTGGTTTATGGTCCAATGTCCCTGAATTGTGTTACTCAGATCGGTCCAGCTTTGGCCGTAGTGGGGGCTCTTTCATCCTCCCTGCGGTCCTTTGACAAACTCCTGTGCACACCTGCGCCTGGGTGTTTAATCACTTTTTACTTTGGGCACTACAAGATCCTCTCTTCTTGTCCTGTCATCCCCACTCTTGGCTATTCTTGGTCTTGTTCTCAATTCTTTTTTCTCCTGAAATAAAGTAAATGCTTCGACTGCCAGAGCACCAAACACGCCCAGCCCTCTCCCGTGGGTGACCCAGGGACTGCCCACATCTCTTCCTGGCTGAGCAGGCATGTTTTCAGTTAGCCACCCCAGCACACTTCTGCATCAGCACCATCCAGCTCCTCTCAGAGTGAGTCAGGAACATGAAGGAACTGGGCCTGAGCCATGCAGAGAGGCAGTGGGACCTGGACCCGAGGCTTCTCTTACACAGCGCAGTGGCCTTGACTTGGAGATGTTCCCTTAGCTTCTTCTTGGAGCAAGCACGGTCCTAGCACCTCTTTGAGGGGAACATGGACCTCCAAGTCTTCCCCACTTTTCCTTCCTTTGAAACATTCCTTGTGGACCCTTCACACCCATCCCTTTCAGGCCATGCCCATCCCTCATCTCTGCTTGGGGATCTGGAAACACACCTCCGTGCAAGGTAATGGAAATGGGTGACTGGATGACTATCAAGAAATCATGCCTCTGTAAGCAGCTTGAAGATCCATTCCCTGGATTAACAGTTGTCTCTGGTGACTTTCCTGGTGTCCAATAGCTAAGACTCTGTAATGCCAATGCAAAGGGGGTGGGTTCCATCTCTGGTCTAGGAACTAAGATCCCAGGTGGCCAAATGAATAAAATGGCTAATAATAAATAATGCCTAAAACAATTGTCTCCAGCAGTAGCGGAGGGGCATGACCCACTGACTGTACTCCCCACAAGATGGCTTTTGGTGGATTTTCAGTGACACTTAACACATGAAGGGAAAAAATAAGCACAAGTCGAAACCACTCTATTTTTATGAGAGGGTATGCATATTTATACATCAATCTCATATTTAAATGTTCCAGTTTGGGCTATGGTTTTTCCGAAAAAGTACTACTTTTTTTCCTTTTTATAGAAACACAGTTCACTTTGAATTGTGGCAGATTTTTTGAAAATAAAAAGCTACATTTGAACTTTAGAACTCAAAGAGTGGTCCGTAGCAACCACAGGAACAAGATTTCACGAAATCCTCAGGGGCCCTACCAGGAATGGGACAGCGGGGCCGTCAGCTGGCTTGCTCACGGTTAAGTGCCATCGTCGCTGGGGCCTGTGGTCCCGACCGCGAGCATGTGACGAGGGGCTCGGATGAAGCAGCTGGGCTGAGTCAGACCTTCTGCTTGCCTTGGCATCCGCTCGGCGGAAGGCGGTTCCCACAGAGATGCTTCCCCCGGCGCTCCCTGGGCCCGCTCCCGCCCGCGCTGGCCACGCCCCCGCCCGCGCTGGCCACGCCCCTGCCTGAGGCCCCGGCTCTCCGCACTATTGCCAGGGCATCCCCACTCCTGGGCGTGGCTCCACCCGGCCGGCTCCAAGAGGGGAGGACCGCGCAGGAAGGGAGGAGCAAGAGGGGCTGGGAAGTGTGGACCGAGTCGCTGAGCCCACTGGGTCCACAGAGGAGCCTGGCTGTGTCCGCCAGGCGAGGGGTGTTGTCTGCTGTCTCTGGCTAAGTCAGGCTCACCAGGAGGACAGGTTTTAGATTCCCCTTCGAATCCTAGTTGGGGGCCAGACTCTGGTCTGCATGAAGCTTTGAAGGGAGGATGAACCCAGCTTTTTTGATCCAGAGAAATTCACATTCCTTTGACCAGCTCCCTCTGTGGTAGGGGCAGGGTCCACTCTAGTCTCCTCATGGTTTTTTTGTTTTTGTTTTTTTTCTTAATGCAGATCTTTTTAAAAAGTCTTTAATTTGTTACAATATGGCTTCTGTTTTGTGCGTTTTTTGGCCTTGAGGCATGTGGGATTTTAGCTCCCTGACCAGGGATCAAACCTTCTCCCCCTGCATTGGAGGCAAAGAATAACCACTACACTGCCAGGGATGTCCCATTAGTCCCTTTATTAAGTCATGGTGGCAGTTTTGCAGCTCTAGCATCATGTGCAGTGTGAAGTGTGTTACAGGTGTGCCTTATCTCAGTCTAGTCCTTCAGCATCCCTGTGAGAAGATAGAATCCTTATCCTCAAGTTGCAAATAACTAAGCAGAGGCTCAGAGATGTGAGCAGGTAGGAGAGTATGAAGTCAAACCAAACTCCAAAGTCCATGCAGGGACCACTGGGTGAAACTCCCTGCCTGGATCTGACCCAAGTATCAAAAGACCTGGAACCTGATGTTTGTTTGTCCCTAATCGGCTGGGTCACCTTGAGTAAGTCACTCTCCATCTCTGATTCCAGGTTCATTGTGAGTCAAATGGAGCTCATTCTAGGACTCCCCTATCAAGGCGTTCTGAAGAAATGCGCGTGTCCTGTAGCAAGTGACAAGAACGTCTCCATATAAATTCCCCTCTCCCTCCACCCCTGCTGAGTTTTGAGGCATCTGCTCATTCTTATGGCACCCTATGCTCATGTTGTTGTTCAGTTGCTTGGTCGTGTATGACTCTTTGCCACTGCATGAATTGTAGCCTGCCAGGCTCCTCTGTCCAAAAGATTCTCCAGGCAAGAATACTGGAGCGGGTTGTCATTTCCTCCTCCAGGGAATCTTCCAGTCCCAGGGATCGAACGCGAGTCTCCCGCATTGGCAGGTGGATTCTGTATCACTGAGTCACCAGGGAAGCCCTTCTTTTGTCTTTAGACCTATGGGGCAGCAGAAGAGAGGAAATAGTCTTCCCAGAGCCCAAAACTGACCTAGGGTTCTCTGTGATGACCACGAAACCCCTCACTCACAGAGACTCTTTGGACTCATTTTTCCCCTGCACAGAATGGGAGGCTAGGACAGAGTCGCTCAGTTCCAAACCAGGTCTTCCTCCAGGCTCCTGATTCCCATCACCCACCAGTGGTTATTGGTTTATCCCTTCGGCAGCTTGTGTACCTGCCCCCTCCTCTCTAGTGTCTTGGTTAGTCTAAGTTCGGGCTGTACTTCTAGGTTGTCGTGGGCCGCTGAGTGGCCCTGCTGTAAAGCTGTGCCCTACCTAGCGGGTCACACAGATCTTTGGCCCTTCCTTGCTTAAAAAAATGGGGCTTCCCAGGTGGCTAAGTGGTAAAGAATCCACCTGCCAATGCGGAGACTCAGGAGACACGGGCTTGTTTCCTGGGTGGGGAAGATCCCTTGGAGGAGGAAATGGTAACCCACTCCAGTATTATTGCTTGGAAAATCCCACGGACAGAGAAGTCTGACAGGCTATATAGTCCATGGAATCTGCAAGAGTCTGACACAACTGAGCAACTAATACTTTCTCTATTCTTAGCTCTGGGGGAAATCCTCACCCCTGGCCAAGATAGAAATAGAAGAAACCAGCTTAAAAAAAAAAAAAAATCACTCTTTTCCCTTGGGGGCAGAAAACCACCAGAGCCTACCACATTGACTTTGTCTAAAAACAAGGGATCTGCTTAAAACAAAACAGAGAGAAAAACGTGTCTCTCCTGTGTCTGGAGTTGGAGCTACATAATGCACAGACAGGGGGTTTTGCACCCCGCCTACAGGAATCCCTCTCTTAAAGCCACATTGCCCACAACCTGAGTACGACTGGGGTTAACCTAAGGGAGGGGAGGGGACAGGAAGGACTGCAACACCTTCTGCATCTACCTGTCATTTGTCTCACAGGGAAATCTGCCCAGAAATTCTGTGGACATTTGCTATCAGCAAATAATTCTCCCGTTTCCTACCACAGAGTTACATGCAATATAAATGTAAATGCTGGTGGGTAGGAGCAAGGCCCAAGTGATTTCATAGACAGAAATGCGATTCTTTGTGAATGAAAACAAACTCAGCAAAATTCTCTACGGTCTAGAATCTTCTGGGATGGTGCAGTCCTAAATTACAGAGTCTCTTTCTTGAGATGAAACTTTATGCCTCAAGATGTAATTATTCTTTTAACCATTTTGGAAGGAAATTATTCTCCCTGAAGGCTGAGCTTCTTGAAGGCAGAGCTGTGTGTTAATCTCTGCATCACCCATGGTGTTCAGCTGTGAGAAGTATCTTCCCAGCATCTCTTTCTTTCCTCCCTCTGTATTGTATCGAGCTACAGTAAAAATCTACATTTCCCATTCTCCTTGCACATAGAGATGGCCAATGAAATACAAATAAAATTGGGTAAAGTTTCCATTAAAGCTGTTTTGAAAGAGGTTGATTCAGATGGAAAATATGCCTTTACTGCCATTTCCCTGTCCTCTTCCCTGCTGACTGGAATTTAGCTGTGATGACTGGAATTGCAGCAGTCATATTGTGATCATTAGGCAACTTTTAGACTGTAAACCAGAATGGTGAAAAAAAGGTAAAGCAGAAATATAGAATGTTATTAATGAAATAGGATGCCACCACACAAGTCTTAGACTCCCTATTTCTGGGATTTCTGTTATGTGAGAGAAAAATACCCGCTATATCTTGTTTGGCTCCCTATAACTAGCAGCCAAAAATAATAGCTAACTAATATACTAGAAGAGGGCTTGGCATACAGTAAGGGGCTTGGTGAAAGACTGAATGAATGCATGGTATGGTCTTGTAATAAGTCCTCAAAGTCTTGATGTGCGCATGCTAAGTTGCTTCAGTTTTGTCCAGCCCTTTGCAACTCTATGGACTGTAGCCCACCAGGCTCCTCTGGGATTTCCCAGGCAAGAATACTAAGTTGGTTGCCATTTCTTTCTCCAGGGGATCTGCCTGACCCAGAAACTGAACATGCATCTCCTGCATTGGCATGCAGGTTCTTTACTACTGAGCCACCAGGGAAGCCCTTCCATGTGGATACATATTTATTTAACTCATTCCTTTCTATCAGCTCCATCGTGTTCCATTGTATGATGTTTTATAATTTGCCAAGTTATTCTTTGGCAAAAAACATTTTTTTGAATCTTTTCCACTATTGCCAAAAAAATTTAAAAAGTGCTGAATTGAACGACGGGCATTCCTGTGGGATAAAGTCCTAGAGTGGAGTTGCAGGGTCAGAAAGTATCTATCTCATCTCTAATTGATCATCAGATGGGGTCCAAATTCCCTCCTCAAAATCTCTGGGCTCTTTTTCTAATAAATAAACTTAGAGTACCAACATGTGTACCTAAGTCACATGTATGCCAAATGCCTATCTCCTCACCTCTGCTCATTATTAGCTGACAGCTTGATCTTCGTGGGGGCTTCCTAGGTTGTGCAAGTGGTAAAGAGCTCACCTGCCAATGGAGGAGATGAAAGCGATGTGGGTTCCATCCCTGGGTCAGGAAGATCCCCTGGAGATGGAAATGGCAACCCACTCCAATATTCTTGCCTGAAAAATCCCATGGGCAGAGAAACTTATTGACCTTTGTGATTAACACCCCAAGTCACCCCATACTTGTTGGCATCTCCAAACAGTGCAGGCCCACCACTACGGGTGGCATTCCTCACTCTATTTCAATGTGATTTTGTGTGGAAAGCCCTTGCCATGCTGTCTGCCCTCAAACTCCTCCAGGACAGTGGCCGAGACATCTCAGCAGGCCCTCACTCTTCCACCTCTGCACTCCCGCACATCACTTTGTACGTGTGTGCTAAGTCACTTCGGGAGTATCTGACTCTCTGCAGCCCCGTGGACTATAGCCTGACAAGCTCCTCTGTCCATGAGATTCTCCAGGCAAGAATACTGGAGTGGGTTTCCATTTCCTTCTCCAAGGGATCTTCCCCACTCAGGGACTGAACCTGTGTCTCTTATGTCTCCTGCATTGGCAGGTGGGTCCTTTACCACTGAGCCAGCAGGGAAGCCCCTGCATCACTTCACAATACCTGAAATTATTTGTTAGCATATCTTTGTCTTTTTTCCTCCCAATGGATGGGGAATACCTAGACGTCAGGGACTGAGTACTAGCTAATTATGCAGAGAATGTGCTCTTTGACAATCAAATGGTGATTTCTGAGCATCTTTTGTTCCGGTCAGTTGCTTTCTGAATACTTCCTCTCCCCCTCCCCCCGCCCCCACCCTGGCTCCCCCTGAGCCTGGTAGGTGTTCAAGCAGTGCTGATTGCTGTGTTTGGTCATTGTCCAGAACTTTATATACTTACCAGTGATAAAGCTGCCCTAAGGGATAAAAAGAAAAGTTATGACCAACCCAGATAGCATGTTGAAGAGCAGAGACATTACTTTGGCAACAAAGGTCCGTCTAGTCAAGGCTATGGTTTTTTCTGTGGTCATGTATGGATGTAAAAGTTGGACTGTGAAGAAAGCTGAGCCCTGAAGAATTGATGCTTTTGAACTGTGGTGTTGGAGAAGACTCCTGAGAGTCCCTTGGACTGCAAGGAGATCCAACAGTCCATTCTGAAGGAGATCAGCCCTGGGATTTCTTTGGAAGGAATGATGCTAAAGCTGAAACTCCAGTACTTTGGCCACCTCATGAGAAGAGTTGACTCATTGGAAAAGACTCTGATGCTGGGAGGGATTGGGGGCAGGAGGAGAAGGGGACGACAGAGATGAGATGGCTGGATGGCATCACTGACTCCATGGACGTGAGTCTGAGTGAACTCCGGGAGTTGGTGATGAACAGGGAGGCCTGGCATGCTGCGATTCATGAGGTCGCAAAGAGTCAGACACTACTGAGTGACTGAACTGAACTGAAGGGATAAATGGGGAAATGGAAATTGGCAAGCTAAGGAGGTAATAATTGGGACTTGCCAACAGGGAGTGATGAAGATTGAAACTTTGTGAGTGTGTGGGTTCTTTGGAGGGCATAGGAGGAAAGATCCCAGGGAATGGATGAAGAGAGAGAGAGAAGCAGCTCTAGAGGAAAGGTGCACCTGAGAGAGAGAGAGGTCAGAGGTCAAGGGGATAGACTTCCTGCATAGCTGTGTGTGTGTGTGTGTGTGTATGTGCGCACGCGCGCTTGGCTGCTCAGTCATGTCCGACTTTTTGTGTGCCCATGGTAGCCAGTCAGAATCCTCTGTCCATGGGATTCTCCAGGCAAGAATACTAGAGTGGGTAACCATTCCTTCTCCAGGGAATCTTCCAGATCCAGGGATTAATCTGGGTCTCCTGAATTACAGGTGGATTCTTTACCATCTGAGCCACCAGAGAAACCCTCCTGTATAGTTCAGTTCAGTTCAGTCCAGTTTAGTCGCTCAGTCGTGTCCGACTCTTTGCGACCCCATGAATCGCAGCACGCCAGGCCTCCCTGTCCATCACCAACTCCTGGAGTTCACTCAGACTCACGTCCATCGAGTCTGTGATGCCATCCAGCCATCTCATCCTCGGTCGTCCCCTTCTCCTCCTGCCCCAATCCCTCCCAGCATCAGAGTCTTTTCCAATGAGTCAACTCTTTGCATGAGGTGGCCAAAATACTGGAGTTTCAGCTTTAGCATCATTCCTTCCAAAGAAAACCCAGGGCTGATCTCCTTCAGAATGGACTGGTTGGATCTCCTTGCAGTCCAAGGGACTCTCAGGAGTCTTCTCCAACACCACAGTTCAAAAGCATCAATTGTTTGGCACTCAGCCTTCTTCACAGTCCAACTCTCGCGTCCATACATGACTACTGGAAAAAACATAGCCTTGACTAGACGGACCTTAGTCGGGAAAGTAATGTCTCTGCTTTTCAATATTCTATCTAGGTTGGTCATAACTTTTCTTCCAAGGAGTAAGTGTCTTTTAATTTCATGGCTGCAATCACCATCTGCAGTGATTTTGGAGCCCTAAAAAATAAAGTCTGACACTGTTTCTACTGTTTCCCCATCTATTTCCCATGAAGTCATGGGACTGGATGCCATGATCTTCGTTTTCTGAATGTTGAGCTTTAAGCCAACTTTTTCACTCTCCTCTTTCACTTTCATCAAGAGGCTTTTTAATTCCTCTTCACTTTCTGCCATAAGGGTGGTGTCATCTGCATATCTGAGGTTATTGATATCTCTCCCAGCAATCTTGATTCCAGCTTGTGTTTCTTCCAGTCCAGCGTTTCTCATGATGTACTCTGCATAGAAGTTAAATAAGTAGGGTGACAATATACAGCCTTGACGTACTGCTTTTCCTATTTGGAACCAGTCTGTTGTTCCATGTCCAGTTCTAACTGTTGCTTCCTGACCTGCATACAGATTTCTCAAGAGGCAGGTTAGGTGGTCTGGTATTCCCATCTCTTTCAGAATTTTCCACAGTTTATTGTGATCCACACAGTCAAAGGCTTTGGCATAGTCAATAAAGCAGAAATAGGTGTTTTTCTGGAACTCTCTTGCTTTTTCCATGATCCAGCGGATGTTGGCAATTTGATCTCTGGTTCCTCTGCCTTTTCTAAAACCAGCTTGAACATCAGGGAGTTCACGGTTCACGTATTGCTGAAGCCTGGCTTGGAGAATTTTGAGCAGTACTTTACTAGCATGTGAGATGAGTGCAATTGTGCGGTAGTTTGAGCATTCTTTGGCACTGCCTTTCTTTGTGATTGGAATGAAAACTGACCTTTTCCAGTCCTGTGGCCACTGCTGAGTTTTCCAAATTTGCTGGCATATTGAGTGCAGCACTTTCACAGCATCATCTTTCAGGATTTGAAATAGCTCAACTGGAATGCCATCATCTCCACTAGCTTTGTTCGTAGTGATGCTTCCTAAGGCCCACTTGACTTCACATTCCAAGATGTCTGGCTCTAGATTAATGATCACATCATCATGACTATCTGGGTCGTGAAGATCTTTTTTGTACAGTTCTTCTATGTATTCTTGCCACCTCTTCTTAATATCTTCTGCTTCTGTTAGGTCCATACCATTTCTGTCCTTTATCAAGCCCATCTTTGAATGAAATGTTCCCTTGGTATCTCTAATTTTCGTGAAGAGATCTCCAGTCTTTCCCATTCTGTTGTTTTCCTCTGTTTCTTTGCATTGATCACTGAGGAAGGCTTTCTTATCTCTTCTTGCTATTCTTTGGAACTCTGCATTCAGATGTGTATATCTTTCCTTTTCTCCTTTGCTTTTCGCTTCTCTTCTTTTCACAGCTATTTGTAAGGCCTCCCCAGACAGCCATTTTGCTTTTTTGCATTTCTTTTCCATGGAGATGGTCTTGATCCCTGTCTCCTGTACAATGTCACGAACCTCATTCCATAGTTCATCAGGCACTCTATCAGATCTAGGCCCTTAAATCTATTTCTCACTTCCACTGTATAATCATAAGGGATTTGATTTAGGTCATACCTGAATGGTCTAGCGGTTTTCCCTACTTTCTTCAATTTGAGTCTGAATTTGGTAATAAGGAGTTCATGATCTGAGCCACAATTGGCTCCTGGTCTTGTTTTTGTTGACTGTATAGAGCTTCTTCATCTTTGGCTGCAAAGAATATAATCAATCTGATTTCATTGTTGACCATCTGGTGATGTCCATGTGTAGAGTCTTCTCTTGTGTTGTTGGAAGAGGGTGTGTGCTATGACCAGTGCATTTTCTTGGCAAAACTCGATTACTCTTTGCCCTGCTTCATTCCGCATTCCAAGGCCAAATTTGCCTGTTACTCTAGGTGTTTCTTGACTTCCTACTTTTGCATTCCAGTTCCCTATAATGAAAAGGACATATTTTTTGGGTGTTAGTTCTAAAAGGTCTTGTAGGTCTTCATAAAACCGTTCAACTTCAGTTTCTTCAGTGTTACTGGTTGGGGTATAGACTTGGATAACTGTAATATTGAATGGTTTGCCTTGGAGATGAACAGACCATTCTGTCTTTTTTGAGATTGCATCCAAGTACTGCATTTCGGACTCTTTTGTTGACCATGATGGCTACTGACAGAATGTGGTCCACTGGAGAAGGGAATGGCAAGCCACTTCAGTGTTCTTGCCTTGAGAACCCCATGAACAGTATGAAAAGGCAAAATGATAGCATACTAAAAGAGGAACTCCCCAGGTCATTAGGTGCCCAATATGCTACTGGAGATCAGTGGAGAAATAACTCCAGAAAGAATGAAGGGATGGAGCCAAAGCATAAACAATACCCAGTTGTGGATGTGACTGGTGACAGAGGCAAGATCCGATGCTGTAAAGAGCAATATTGCATAGGAACCTGGAATGTCAGGTCCATGAATCATGGCAAATTGGAAGTGGTCAAACAAGAGATGGCAAGGGTGAACGTCGACATTCTAGGAATCAGCGAACTAAAATGGACTGGAATGGGTGAATTTAACTCAGATGACCTGTATAGTTAGGGGGAACATAATCAGGGGAGACTTCCTAGAGGAAGGGGACTCCCAGGTGCAGGTTTGAGTCCTAGCTTTGCCACTTACAAACTTGTGACCTTGAGCTTGATAATTCATAAGCATCTTTCTCATGTGTCAAGCGAGAATAAAAAGACTGATCTGCTGGAGCTATCCTAAGGACTAAACGAAGTCATGCCTCTAGCATGGTTCCCCTAGCATCTCATTCCTCTGCTCAGTGACTATTCAGAACAATGAACCACATAGGTGAAAGGCCGATCGAATCTCTCCCCTATAAGGTGACCTTCAAGAGATCTGTGGAGCTCCATCAGCACCACCAATACTTTTTCTCCAGACTCAGTGCTCCTAGCCCATGACATCCTGATCATGCTGTGCTGAACCCCTTTCCTAAGAAAGCACTTGGAGGTAAATGCTGGTGTTCAGCATTGGGGGCACTCTTAGCCACCCCCACTCAGTCCATATCATTCATGAGCATTTACATTTCTATTTTTAATATCCCAATTATTGTGTTGCCGTATAATGAGCTTGTGGTTATCTGAAACTCTTAGGCATTTACTTTTACAAATTAATTTTTGCCAAATAAACTTTTTTGTTGCCAGAGTTTATCCTTATTTGTCGAGATCTACTTTATCACAACGTCAGCCTGATGGCATATTTTGAATATTCATCCTTCTGTCTAGAGAAATGTCAGCCAATATAGTTTCTAGTAGCCAAAGGCAATGGTTGTGTGTGCGTGCATGTGTGTGTGTGTGTGTGTGTACACTCAGTTGTATCCAACTGTTTGGGACTCCATGGACTATAGCCCACAGGCTCCTCAGTCCATGGGATTCTCCAGACAAGAACACTGGCATGGGTTGCCATTTCCTCCTCCAGGGGATCTTCCCAACCCAGAGATCAAACTCATGTCTCCTGTGTCTCCTGCATTGGCAGGTGGATTCTGTACCATTCAGCCAGCTAGGAAGGCAATGCTTCCTCATCATCTTTGCCACTTTCATCAGGACCTGTGCCCTAGACAATTCCCCAGGGTGTTTCCCCAAGTTCTGGACTGATGTGTGCTTCCCAGGGCCAAACAGAGTGGGACACTTACTTTCTTTTTTAATGATATATTCTTTTTTTTTTTTTTTGCCATGCCCCTTGTGGCATGCAAAATGTCCCTGACCAGCAATAGAACATGTGCCCTCAGCATCGGGAGCGAGGAGTCAACCACTGGAGCACCTGGAAAGCCCGACACTTTCTTGATATAAAGGTTCCTTTCTATATGTCCAGCCTAAGATGGTGACAATCTGTGCTCTACGTGGCATTTGTTGTTCAGCAGCATCCTGAGATCCTTTTCATGTAAAAAAATCTTCCATTCATAGAAGCTGCTGCCTGGAAGATTGTGGGCAGTTTTGAATTTTTATTAAGAATCCAGTGATCGCCCCAGGGATTTCCCTGTCACACACAGTAACCATTGCTTATTGTTTCCAAAAAGGAAATGGGAGAGTTTGGCAGTGTCTGAGCATAGTCCTTACTGGCTGAAGGGGGCTGTCATCCCCATGGCCAGGCATCTCTCCCGAAGCAGTGGACCTTCAGAAGGTGACGGATGAGCAGAGCTTAAGATCAAGCCCCAGGGACAAACACACAGCACACTTGAAAATGCCCCAGCAAGCATTGCTCAACAAAGAGTGTTTTGGAATCTGCAGGGAACGCGTGCACTCCACGAGGGCTTTCTGGGCAGGCATTTGTGGTTACAGCGTGCTGTTCGCTGACGGTTTGCTTTTTGGCCTCTTCCCAGCCTTAAATAAATAAAGATGATTTATCATGTGAGACATGGGAGTTTCCCTTTATAAATCGAAAGTATAGAGTAATGGGAATATCATGGAAGGCTTGTTATCTGGGAAAGGAATGAAATCCCATCTAACATCGTGGCAGTTGGGTGTCTCCTTGCACTTTGACCTCTAAGAGGGTTTGAAGTAGGGAGTGGAAGGCACACCCTTTTATTTCCTCTAGAACCTCTTCTTCCTTCCATCAAAAGCAGGGAGCCGTGCATATCTGGTAGTGACTCAGCTAAGTCTCTTGGAGTGAGATGACCCTCCTCATAACTCCACTGGAGAGTCCCTGTAATCCCGTGGGGTGTGTATATGTGTGTATGCAATGCACATAATAGTCTGGACCAGCACCAAAAGCACTTTCTGCCATAATGGAAATTTTCTACAATCTGTGATGTCTGATACCGTAGTCACCAGCCACATGTGGCTATTAAGCACTTGAGATGTGGCCAGTGTGGTGGAGAAACTGAGTTTTTACTGCATTTCATTGTAATAAATTTTAAGTGGCCACATGTGGCTGCCATACAGCATAGGTCTATACCCCAGAGCTGTAGGTTCAAGTCGTTTATTCACCTACTCACTCTCAGTCTCACTTATTTATTCAGCAGAAGTTTTCCTAGCATCTTCTACCTGCCACGTGCTAAGCTGAAGGCTGATAGTCTTACAGAGGTCATAAGCCACAGCTCCACACTACAGAGAACTTACTGTCTCATGGGGACGGAGAAGCGAAAAGATAATTCAAGTGCAGTGTGGAAAGTACAGGAACAGAGGTGTCTACAAAGTAGCCTTCAGGAAGGCATGGGAAGTTCTGTGTCTGAAGGACATTTGGAAAATGTTTGCAAAAGAAATAATGTTGAACAATGTGTTCAGATAATTGTTTCTAAAGTCCTGGACTTGGCATTTGTTTTCAGAAGGAATTTAGAAGTTCCATCTCTAGCCCAGCCTCAGTTTTACCCCCTAACATGGTTTTTCAGCAACTCCTGGCAACAACACCCATGGAAACACTTTTCTCTGTTTTGGTATCTCAACAAATCTGTTAATCAACCAGTGAATACCACTAGGAAATGTGCTTTCAACATAGATCAACAGTCCCACAAGTTCATGACAGTCACCTAGTCCAGTGACTTTTTAATCAGAGAAGCAATGCTCAGAAAGGAGAGCAATTGAGGTGAGAGCGAAGATGAGGTACTGCTGGGGGGATGGTGGGAAAGGTGGGGCTTCAAAACAGAAGATATTCCTTCTTGAAGACAACTTTTTGTCTATCCTTCTTCATTTAGAAATTAATCCAAAGCATGAGAACCTATAAAAAACAAACATTTTGTTTCAGATTTTTTTCTTTTATTTTTTAAACTTTTTATATTATATTGGGTTATAGCTAATTAACAATTTTGTGATAGTTTCAGGTGGAAACTATCCACCTGAAAGGAACTATCCATAGCAAAGGATAGTTAACAAAAAGGATAGTTTTGCTACCCATAGCAAAGGAACTCAGCCATACATATACTGTATCCATTCTCCCCCAAATTCCCCTCCCATCCAGGCTGTCACATAACACTGAGCAGAGTTCCCTATGCAGTACAGTAGGTCCTTGCTAGTCATCCATTTTAAATATAGCAGTGTATACATCCAAACTTCCTAACTGTCCCATCCCCCAGGCAACCATAAGTTCATTCTCTAACTCTGTCTCTTTCTGAAAAAGCAAACATTTTTGGCTCTCAAGGTTAAAGAACATTTAGTACAAAATTGAAACTTAGAATTGTATTTGTGTACTGCCCAATGCTCTCATTCCTAAGGAAGGCTAATGTTTTCATCAAAACTGCATGTGAACTTAACCTAATGTCTATATCAGTTAAAGTGGAAGAAATCTTCTCTATCAGTTCCCTGACTTCCAGCTGGCACCACTCCTACTTTTCACCACCATCAGTGAAGGATCTCATGGAAAATCAACTGCCTTTGTACCTCTGAGTAAGCTTCAATCACACACTCATCAGAACTCTAATTTTTTGTTACAATGTCTGACAGATGAATGATGATTGCTTGAAGCAATACAAAGACTAGATAATGTAATTGCACATGAAAAATAAAAGGAGTGCAATATTGGAAAGAGAGACAAGGATGTCATCATTTTAAGGAGATATAATAACATACAGTACTAGATGCCAGGTAACTGTAGCTAAAGGAGCATTCTTGAACACACTCTTAAAAAGGAAATTGTCCTTTTGAATTTAATACAGTTATCTCATTAAAAGGGAATAAAACAATTGAAATATTATGACCTTTTTTTATTATGAAATACTTCAGTTCAGTTCAGTTGCTCAGTCATGGCTGACTCTTTGAGACCCCATGGACTCCAGCACTCCAGGCTTCCCTGTCCATCACCAGCTCTCACGGAGCTTGTTCAAACTCATGTCCATCAAATCAGTGATGCCATCAAACTGTCTCATCCTCTGTCATCCCCTTCTTCTCCTGCCTCAAATCTTTCCCAGCATCAGGATCTTTTCCAGTGAGTCAGATATTCCCATCAGAGGGCCAAAATATTGGAGTTTCAGCTTCAGCATCAGTCCTTCCAATGAACACTCAGGACTGACCTCCTTTAGGATGGACTGGTTGGATCTCCTTGCAGTTCAAGGGACTCTCAAGTGTCTTCTCCAACACCACAGTTCGAAAGCATCAATTCTTCAGTGCTCAGTTTTCTTTATAGTCCAACGCTCACATCCATACATGACCACTGTAAAAAACCATAGCCTTGACTAGATGGACCTTTGTTGGCAAAGTAATGTCTTGCTTTTGTGTAAAAAGGAGCAGGCGTCTTTTAATTTCACGGCTGCAGTCACCATCTGCAGTGATTTTGGAGCCCCCAAAATAAAATCTGTCACTGTTCCCATTGTTTCCCCATCTATTTGCCATGAAGTGATGGGACCGGATGCCATGATCTTAGTTTTCTGAATGTTGAGTTTTAAGCCAACCTTTTTACTCTCCTCTTTCACTTTCATCAAGAGACTCTTAGTTCTTCTTTGCTTTCTGCCATAATGGTGGTGTCATCTGCATATCTGAGGTTATTGATATTTCCCCCGGCAATCTTGATTCCAGCTTGTGTTTCTTCCAGCCCAGCATTTCTCATGATGTACTCTGCATATAAGTTAAATAATCAGGGTGACAACATATAGCCTTGATGTACTCCTTTCCTGATCTGGAACCAGTCTGTTGTTCCATGTCCAGTTCTAACTGTTGCTTCCTGACCTGCATACAGATTTCTCAGGAGGCAGGTAGGTGGTCTGGTATTCCCATCGCTTGAAGAATCTCCACCGTTTGTGGTGATCCATACAGTCAAAGGCTTTGGGGGTAGTCAATAAAGCAGAAGTAGATGTTTTTCTGTAACTTTCTTGCTTTTCCAATGATCCAGCAGATGTTGGCGATTTGATCTCTGGTTCCTCTGCCTTTTCTAAAACCAGCTTGAACATCTGGAAATTCACAGTTCACGTACTGTTGAAGCCTGGCTTGGAGAATTTTGAGTATTACTTTGCTAGCGTGTGAGATGAGAGCAATTGTGCGGTAGTTTGAGCATTCTTTGGCACTGCCTTTCTTTGCGATTGGAATGAAAACTGACCTTTTTCAGCCCTGTGGCCACTGCTGAGTTTTCCAAATTTGCTGGCATATTGAGTGCAGCACTTTCACAGCATCATCTTTCAGGATTTGAAATAGCTCTACTGGGAATTCTATTACCTCCACTAGCTTTGTTCATAGTGATGCTTCCTAAGGCCCACTTGACTTTACATTCAAGAAGGTCTGGCTCTAGGTGAGTGATCACACCATCATGGTTATCTGGGTCATGAAGATCTTTTTTGTACAGTTCTTCTGTGTATTCTTGCCACCTCTTCTTAATATCTTCTGCTTCTGTTAGGTCCACCAATAATGGAATATATATATATATATACACATGACGGAGAAGGCAATGGCACCCCACTCCAGTACTCTTGCCTGGAAAAATCCCATGGATGGAGGAGCCTGGTGGGCTGCAGTCCATGGGGTCACACAGAGTCGGACACGACTGAAGCGACTTAGCAGCAGCAGCAGCATACACATGAAGCAAGATATATATACATGTTAGTTGGTCAGTTGTGTCCAACTCTTGACAACCCCATGGATTGTAACCTGCCTGGCTCCTCTGCCCATGGACTTCTCCAGGCAAAAATACTGGAGGGGGTTGCCATTTCCTACTCCAGGAGATCTTCCTGACCCAGGGATCAAACCCATGTCTCCTGCATTGCAGAGAGATTCTTTACTGTCTGAGCCACCAGGGAATTACAAAGCAAAATAATGAAAGTGGTAGTTCACAGTACCCAGTTTAGGAAGCACATAATATCTAAAGAAAAAACAATATATAAAATATTTTTGGAAGATATAAATAAAGATTTGAATAAATAACTATACTATGTTTCATGTGGGAAAGCTAAATGCTATTGAAAGATGATTTTTTTCTATGAGGCATTTACAGAATTAAAAAATCAAGAGACTTTAATGGAGATACAGAAAATAATTTCAAACTTTAAAGGACAGATGAAATAGTTACAATAAAATGATTTAAAATTCAATATTAAAATATGTGCAAGTTCAAACTAAATATAGATGAATGGAACAGAGCAGAAATATACTTGGCTAAATATAAAAATTTAATAGTTAGCATTTTGGAACCAGAAACCAATGAAAGATTATTTGATAAGTGCTGCTTGACGTCTGGGGGCTTCCCAGGTGGTACTAGTGGTGAAGAATCCACCTGTCAATGCAAAAACACAGGAAACTTGGGGTTCCATTTCTAGGTGGGGAAGATCCCCTGGAGCAGGGCACGGCAACCCACTCCAGTATTCTTGCCTGGGAAATCCCATGGAGTCTGGCAGGCTACAGTCCATGGGGTCGCAAAGAGTCAGACCTGACTGAAGCTACTTAGCACACACACACACGCATGAATGCGGAGTAGACACCTGGAAAAGTATAGGAAGATAAGTACACGGACTCAACGTGCCAAGTGCCTTAGGTGCTGGGTGTAGAGTGGTGTTGTTGTTGTTGTTTTTTAACACAGATGTGTCCCTTCGGGTGTTCATCATTGTGGAGGGGACACAGGCTGAACAGGCAACCTCAGTGCAATAAGACAGATGCTCTAGGCAAAGTAAGCGTAAGCGCTGTGGGAAACGCCCAGGAGATCTCAACCCAGACTTGGGCGTCTGCAAAGCTTTCTTAGATGAAGAGAAAGGTGGTGGAATTGTCTAGCAGAATGAGTCCTTTCAGCAGCAGGGTGAGACTGACTTCAGGATGCCTTTGTGACTTCAGAGGTGACTGGAGGAAACTGATAGTTCTTTCAAGATTCTTACATGAACAGGCAGAGACATAGGGCAGGAGCTCATGGTGTGGAGTGAAGGGAGGGAAATTCTTTATGAAGGAGAGAGTGGGACAGGCTGACCTTCTAATGGGAAGTGAGCATATATGAGGAAGAATTTAAAAATACAGGAGACAGAGAGAACTTGAGTGGAGAGGGTGCAGCCGGGCTCAGTCGTGTCTGACTCTTTGCGACCCCATGGACTCCGGCCCACCAGGCTCCTCTGTCCACGGAATTTCACAGGCAATAATACTGGAGTGGGTTGCATTTCCTTCTGCAAGGGATCTTCCTGACCTAGGGATTGAACCTACATCCCTTATGCCTCCTGTATTGAGCAGGCAGATTTGTAAAGCTTCATGCCACCTGGGAAGCCCAGGTAAGGGGGATAAATGATAAAGCAAGATCTTCACGGAGGCCGAAAGGAAAGAAAGGAAGGGATCCAAGGCAGAGGTAGGAGAAATATGTAGACAAGTTTTTTTTCTTCTTCTTCAGGGGAGGCTGTTTAATGAGCTATGGGGACAGGGCACACACAGCTTTATACAGAAGAACCAGACTTTGATCCGTGGGAAAATATGGGAAAACAGAAAACTCAGACTTGCTGGGAGAGGGAACAGCGTTTCAGTTGGCTGTTGGAAGAGAAGGAATGTTCCCAGGGTCGAGGGAGTGCAGTGGGGCCTCAGGACTAGGGGCATGGGAGTCAGGGGGTGCACCCTGGGATTTGAAGGGTGAACTGCAGGAGGCTGGGGGTGGACCCCAGGAACTGATGGGAGGAGGACAGGGAGGACGGTTCTGGGAAATGGGTAACTGTGTGTATGTGTGTGTGTGCGTGTGTTTTGTTGAGTCAAAACACAGCATAAAAGTAACAGTTGTATGGGCTTTCCTGGTGGCTTGCCAGTGGTAAAGAATCTGCCTGCAATGCAAAAGATGGGGGTTCAATCCCTGGGTCAGGAAGATCCCCTGGAGAAGGGAATGGCTACCCATTCCAGTATTCTTGCCTGTAGAATCCCATGGACAGAGGAGCCTGGTGAGCTAAGAGTACATGGGGTCGCGTGGACATGACTGGGCTACTAAACAACAAGAACCATTGTAAAGTGAACAGCTTGGCGGCAGTTAGTACACCCACCCGCTCTATCTGGTTCCAAAACCTTTTCATCACCCCCAAAGGAAACTCTATACCTGTCAAGTAGTTGCTTCTCATCCCTGCTTCCTCCCCTGTCCCTGGTCACCACCAATCTGCTTTATCTCTGTGGATTTGCCTACCCTGGACATTTAATATAAACCACAGGGGGTGTGGCGGATAAGACTCCGCCTTCCAATGCAGGGGGTGTGGGTTTGATCCCTGGTCAGGGAACTAAGATCCCACATGCCTCTTGGCCAAAGAGCCATAACATAAAACAAGCAAAGCTGTAGCAAATTCAATAAAGACTTTTAAACAATGGCTCACATTCAAAGGTGGACTGTGGAAAACTTTGGACACCCAGGCCTTGTTTGTGATAGCTGTGCCTCTCTGATGGGTAAAGTGCATTCCTCAAGAATTTTATATAAAACCTATGGAGAAAACTGGATCCAATTACCAGTGCATGCAAGGGGAAACCTACCCTCTCCTTTTACTGTGCTGTGCTCAGTCGGTTCAGTCGTACGACTCTTTGCGACCCCATGGACTGTAGCCCGCCAGGCTCCTCTGTCCGTGGGATTCTCCAGGCAAGGATACTGGAGTGGGTTGCCATGCCCTCCTCCAGGAGATCTTCCTGACCCAGGGACTGAACCTGAAGCTCTTATGTCACCTGCATTGACAGGTGAATTCTTTACCACTAGCTAGTGCCACCTGGGAAGCCCACTCTTTTATACTCTTAAAATGCTTTTGTGAAGTGGACCACATTTCATGATCCTGTGTGTAAGATCATATTTTGGAAATCAGAAAACAAAAGCATTATGTTGGAAAAGCCACAGTGAACAGGACTAACCACCTAAATGGACCCAACTTCTGCTTCATGCTGTTTTCACTAACTGCTATTGGAGCCAAGTGGAGGCCAGATTATAGAGCCTGACTTCACTGAGCGAATCTGTTACTGGAAGAGAAGGAGCGAACACTGACTTTTTGAAAGTAAACTGCACTTTAAAGCTCCAGGAGACTGTGCTGTTTAAAGGAACAATGGGGTGAGTGGAGCTCTAATGAGGGGACTCCAGCTTTGGGGTTTGGTGTAACTAGTTTGCTCTGGGGTCCTTTTCCATTGACTGTGAAGTGAGTAAACAGACCCCTTCTGATGGGGAGGTTCTTAACCAGGGCTGTTCCTCTACATCACCTAGGGGGAGGTATAGCCCCATATACAGCCGCCTACCCCAGCCCACGGCCCCTACCCCCATGAAGCTGGATGGAAGAGGGGAGGATGTGGCTGTATGAGCTGACAAAGCTCCTTCGTAACTCAGCCACCAGTTTCCAGTCAGAAACCACAGTGAATGCGTCTTATTGAAAAGCTTCAGATTTGACTTTTGGCAAAATCCATTGCTTTAAAAATGGGCCACTTTTGAGGAAACCAGTACGATTAGCATCACAGGACCCTTCCCCAACCCAAAGAAAAGAAAGCAACAAGATGAGAAGTGTTGCTGGGGCAATGGAGGGAGCTGGGTTTTACTCAGCATATGCCAAAGACAGGAGGGAAGGGGGAAGCGAGGAGACTGCAGGTCTATAACCAGCCTTTGATTGACTCGACACACCAGATAACAAAGCCATGACTGAGGGGTTCTTAATTGAAAGTGGGAGAAGAGATTAAAGACAATCTTTTTGCAATCCTCTGTATCGCACAGTGGTAAAGAATCTGCCTGCCAACATAGGAGATGCAGGAGACGTGGGTTCAATCCCTGGGTTGGGAAGATCCCCTGGAGAAGGAAATGGCAACCCACTCCAATGTTCTTGCCTGGAAAATCCTTTGGACAGAGGAGCCTGGCAGGCTACAGTCCATGGGGTTGCAAAGAGTCAGACAGGACTGAGCACACACGCAATCAGGTAATAGAGCAATAATGAACGTTACTCATTTTGTAGTCAGAAGAAGAGTATATCTCATGAAAAAGCGTCTGGCCACTTTGAGTTATTAAAGCAGACGGATAAGCTGACCACACGCATGGATAGCTCTGTTCTAGCCATGCTTGGTCCCCATGTCTGCAGCTGACCAAAGGCATGTGGTTGATGACATTAGCATACAAGTGTTTGAGGGAATTTTGCCTGCATACCACTGGTGCCGTGGTGCCCCTGGTCATTTCTCAGCCTCACCTCCTAGTGACCAACCCCTCTGACTGTGGGGCCAGCCACAGTGAAGTGACTTGTCCTCTCTTGGTCATCCGTGCTTTGCATGTGCAGTTTCCTCTGCATGGAATGAGGACTACCTCCCTTTCCTTCCTTCTTCCTTCCCTTCAGCCTCCAGGCTACCTCCCATCCATTCCAATCTTGGCTCAAATTCCTCCTCTGAAGACATCTCCGATTCCACTTGAAAGACCCAGAGCCTCCATCTCTGGGGATCCCTTGGCACTCTGGACCACCATGATAGCAATAGGTTGAGTGTATAATAAATGCATGGTTATGTGCCTGTCTCCCCCTGATCACGCTAGTCGGCATTTATGGAGTGTTTGCATGGACCAGGTATTATACTAACTTTGGACCAATGTGCTCATTGGATCATCAGAGCAACTCTGCAAAGTGGCCTTTCTTTTTTTTTTTCCCTTTGGCAGCATGCAGAACTTCCTGCATGGGGATCCAAATTGCTCCCCCTGCAGTGGAAGTTATCTCAGAGGAAGAGCAGTGAGAGATCCTGAAGAGAGACCTTATTTCCCTGCCCAGTAATTGAACATGGGTAACCTAGATGACAACCAAGAGTTCTAGCCACTAGACCACGAGGGGCTAGAGGCTAAAAGCAAAGTGGCCCTGGCTCTTGCCCATATTTGAAAGCAAGAATGTTTTCAGGAGACAAACACTGTAAAAACAGGTCCAAAATTTATTATTAGAGACACAGCACAGTGTATAGGAGAGAGCACAGAGAAACAAGTTATTTATTTAGGACAGAAGCGAGGCAGAAATGCACTCCTGAAGAGGAATGTGGGCATCTTGGGTGGGGAGCAGGGTAAGTCAAAACTAGGCAGTGCTGAACATCTGGCTGTCATTTCTAATGGGGAGGCTCGCAGGAAGTCCGAAGTCGGAAGCTAGGCAGAGATGCATCCTAGGAGAGGAGTGTGGGGGTCCTGAGTGAGGAGAATTGCAATAAAGAGGTGTTTACATCGCTTTTATAGGACAGTCCTTCCAGGTCTTTGTTAATATTTGGCCAGTTATCTTGTTTCTTCACCACTCACTGACTAGTCCATGGACTCTCCCCAAGACGTATGTGGAAATTTTGCTAAGACAGATCCCACTGCAGAGGCCTATGGCTACCTGTACACACTTATTATGGGGTGGAGCCACTCCTCCCTTTGCAACCCGCAGAAGGCTTCCTGCGCATGTACAGACAGGGACGTCTTCCTTGATCTCAGAGTGGGCACCTTATCTCTTTGCTTTAGCAGAGCTCAACTTTTGCCACTAGGTTCGTCCTTGGAGTGTCTGGGTGGGAACAAAAGCTCAGTTTTACCCTGCTTGGCAAACACCAGGTGTCCAGCCCAGAGGCCCACTGTCTCATACTTCAGCAGCACAGAGTCCTAACTGCTGGAGTGCCAGGGAAGACATCCGAGGTAGTTTTACTCTCACCCCCATTTCTAGCTTTGAAGCTCAGAGCTTAGTAACTCACCCACGTCTCAAAACAAGTAAATAAAACCCAGGTTCTTCCTACTCCTAAGTTTGTGCTCTCAGCTGTCATGTAAGCAAGTTTGGGACAGAGATTATCTCTGACATTTGTATCTTTGATGCCCGGCCTGGAGGAGGTGCTGGATGGCTCACTGGAGAAAGAATTGAATATATCAGTCATTACAGGCTTTGGCAGATCCAGCTCCCACTCCTCCTCAGTCATTCCCTGAGGTGTTAATTACCTGCAGGGGTGCCCTTCCTAGAACACCTGTAACACCAGCCTGTGCAACTGACACAGGACGCTGAACAGTTTGTCAATGTAACGTAAGTTTGCTTCACTGTAAAGCAATTATATCCCAATTAAAAAAAATACCTGAAGTTAAAAAAAAATACTGCATTGTTAAAGCAACTATACCCCAAATTAAAAATAACAATAATACCTGAAGTTAAAAAAATATTGCTGACCTTGGGAAAGATCTACACTCTAGAGAAAAAGGTGTGATGAATACAATGTGTTTCTTTGAAACACAGGGAGCAGAGGCTGGTGAGGTTGAATGAGCGCTCCCTTCAGACTGACTCGTCATGGCCAGTTTTCTTGCCCAATTTCTGGGCCTTGACTTTGTTTCAAGTTCAGCTGGCCGTGTTCCGCGAGAGGCGGGTGGGTTGCCTTGCAGATGTGATGCTGGGAGGACAGTGACGCCTGTGCCTTGGAGGAGCCAGCCGACACGTGCTGGGGCAGACGCCCAGATGGTGTCAGGCCTGCAGCCACAGATGCGGCCCCCTTGGAACAGTGGGTCCTGCAGTTGGAGGGCGGTGTGGACAGTGGTGTCAGTGTGGCTGCAGACTCACCCGCTGTGAGTGGGGACAGTTAGGGCTCTCTGTGGCCCACACATCTGCTGACTCCATTCACCACAGTGACCCTGAGCCCTCCAGCTATAGACCCTCTCACCCTCACCATGTCAGCTGTCATGAGCATCCCTCCACAAACATGTTCTGAGCATCTTACTGGGTGATATTCCTTCCTTGATGCTAGGGAACACATGATGTGGTTACATGTCACATTTTAAAAAATCCTTGTGCTGACTCCATGAGCATCTTACAGTTAATATCCCCCTGCCCCCACCCTATTTTCCCGGTTTGCGCTACAGGTAAAGAACCCACCTGCCAATGCAGGCGATGTAAGACACTCAGGTTGAATCCCTGGGTCAGGAAGATCCCCTGGAGGAGGAAATGGTAACACACTCTAGTATTCATGCCTGGAGAATTCCATGGACAGAGGAGCTAGGTGGGCTACAGACCATGGGGTCAAACAGAGCTGGACATGACTGAAGCGACTTAGCACACTTGCACCCCTATTTTTCAGAAGTGGAGACTGAGACACAGAGGTTAAGTAGGGGGTAACACAGAAAAAAGCGGGGTAGAGATTTCTCCAATGAACCTGTAGCCTCGCAGGGGCAGTAAGAGGATCCACGAAGAACAATAATACAGCAAGTCTCCTACATACGAATGAGCTGTGTCCCAAGAGCACCTTCATAAGTCCAATTTGTTCATGAGTCCGACAAAGTTAGTCGTGGTACCTAACTAACACAATCGGCTAAATGGTACCATACTGTAATAGGTTTATAATACTCTTCACACAAATAATACATAAAAAGTAAGCAAACACACAAAACAAAGGAAATATTGTTAATCTTACAGACACTCCCTTGAGAAGTACAGTAGTGCAGAACAACAGCAGGCACACAGGGGCTGGCGTCGAGTGAGCAGGCAAGAAGAGTCGCTGACTGGAGGAGGGAGAGGAGGTGGGAGATGGTGGAGCGGAAGGGTCGTCAGCAGTAGGAGATGGAGGGCAAGCTGCTGTTTCACTCAGGCCTAATGCTGATGGCATTTCTTTTCCATGGGGATGGTCTTGATCCCTGTCTCCTGTACAATGTCACGAACCTCATTCCATAGTTCATCAGGCACTCTATCACTGCAGATGGTGACTGCAGCCATGAAATTAAAAGATGCTTACTCCTTGGAAGAAAAGTTATGACCAGCCTAGATAGCATATTCAAAAGCAGAGACATTACTTTGCCGACTAAGGTCCGTCTAGTCAAGGCTATGATTTTTCCAGTGGTCATGTATGGATGTGAGAGTTGGACTGTGAAGAAGGCTGAGTGCTGAACAATTGATGCTTTTGAACTGTGGCGTTGGAGAAGAGTCTTGAGAGTCCCTTGGACTGCAAGGAGATCCAACCAGTCCATTCTGAAGAAGATCAGCCCTGGGATTTCTTTGGAAGGAATGATGCTAAAGCTGAAACTCCAATACTTTGGCCACCTCATGAGAAGAGTTGACTCATTGGAAAAGACTGATGCTGGAAGGGGTTGGGGGCAGCAGAAGAAGGGGACGACCGAGGATGAGATGGCTGGATGGCATCACTGTCTCGATGGATGTGAGTCTGAGTGAACTCCGGGAGATGGTGATGGACAGGGAGGCCTGGCGTGCTGTGATTCATGGGGTCGCAAAGAGTCGGACACGACTGAGCAACTGAACTGAACTGAACTGAATGTTGATGGCACAGGTTCTGGTTCCTTGTTGAACCAGATGCATGTTCGAATCTTTGAAAGTTCACAACTTAAAGGGTCATTTGTAAGGGACTTACTGTATCAGGCTGAAGGAAAGGGGTGCTGATGACCGACCCTAACTCTTGGCTGGGAGATGAAAAGGAGAGAAATCGCATTTGATGCTGGGGTTGGCCTGGGAAGCTTTATCAGGGAGGTGACCTTTGAATGGCGCCTAAGAGAATGCTGAAAAATTACATGAGGAAAAGACTTTTTATAAAAGAGGAATTCAAGGCAGTGGTATGGAGAACTACGTTGATGGAAAAACTCCCTGGGTGTTGAGATGATAACAGCTGGCATTGACTGAGCCCTACCTAAGCGCTGAGTGCTGTGGGATGCACTTTAGATCCATCAACTCACTTAAAGCAACAGTCTCCAAAGTGAGTCCTAGGACCACCCTCATTTCACAAATGAGAAAGGGAGGCATGGCGGCATCACGCTGGTTACACACATCTGGTGTGGCAGTGAGACTGCAAGCTTAAAAAGTGCTTCCTGACCACGGCTAATGATCAGTCATACTCCTGATGAGGAGGAGAGGAGAGCGAGGAGGAGGAGAGGGGATGGAGAAGGAGAAGTAACAGTAGCAGCAGTGGTAACTGTAGGAATAGCAGCAGTAGTAACAGCAGCAGCAGCAGCAATGGTACTACAGTAGGAATAACAGGAGCAGCAGTGACATTAGTAAAAGCGGTAATAGCAGCATTGATAGTAATAGTGGTGATTGGTGGTGGTGGGTTGGGGGTTAAGTCCTGAAGTGCTTAAGAAGCTGCCCTGGGCGTTTGGCTTCCATCCTCTCTGCCTTTAGCCTTGATCAAGCTGGTGATCACTCCCTGATATATAAGACATCTTTTTAAAGAGTCACAGACTTGAAGGATAAAAGGTGCTCTGGAGACAAGATCATCTCCCTTCCCGAGCCATTTCCTTTTTCTTGTCTCAGCTCTGATTCTGGTATTTGATGGTTTTCCAAATCCTGCAAAAATATATATAAATAAAAAATTTAAAAAAAAAAAAACGGTAAAACAAAACTATCCAAAACAACTTACTCCTGCTATGCAGTTGGTAGTTGACTTAGCAGAGAGTCCTGGCAGATGGGCACCACAGGCAGGATAGAGAGGATGAAGGGAACCCAGGCATCCTGGGCGGGGAAGGGCTCACTCACAGTAGCCAGGTCAGCCCTCTGGAGACTGTCTGGCAGCAGAGGACATGCTAGTGAGGACAGGAAACCCATCCCAAGGGGAGCCAGTTCCCACAGGCGCACCCCAGCCGCCCCCAAGCCTGGGGCACCTGTGCCAAACCTGAAAAAGGTACAGGAGAATAGTGTGTGTGTATTTGTGTGTATTGTGTGTATATACTAAATAAATGAAAAGCGGACTGTTCAGTATGGGGCAAGGGAGGAGGAGAGGGGAAGACCAGTGGCTTCTGCCTCTTAGGGGACATTTGCCTAAACGCCACGTAGGTATGGTAAAGATATAATCATTCCTTTCCCAAGATCGGAAACCAGAATCACTGTTAGTGAAAAGATCTAAGATCAACGGGCGATCAGAAGCCAAACTGACTATGTCAAAGGCACAGGTGGCTTTTCCTTCTAGGATCCTCCTCCTCAACACAAAGCCCTTTAAAAATCATAAGTTTCCAGGTCTTCTTTGCCTAAACCTACATGGGGAATCTTCACGGTTTCATTACACCGGCCATGGATGTAGGGAGTTGGGAGGTTTGTGAAAATATGTAAGGCTCCTGGCTTTAAGAGAAAAACAGATTTACATTTCTTCCCACCTCAGTGGGAAACCTTAAATCAAAGACGACCAACAGATCAGCACATGCTTGTCTGTCAGCATACTTGTCCCCGTTTGGAATTATCCATTTATTTGTGTGTGATCAATGCTAGTCTCCTCATTAGGCTGTAAACCCCCAAGAACATTTATCTTGATTGTCCTTGAATCTCAGGGCCCAGGCAGTGCCTGGCGCACAGGGCACTCTCTACATATTTGTGTCAAGAAGGAAGAACAAGAAGGAAGGAAGAGAGGCAGGAAGGGAGGGGGAGAAAAAAAAAAGGAAGGAAAAGAAGTAGCTAGTGAGAAGCAAGTAGAAAGATTCTTTACAACTATCCCGTCCAGCAATGATAGGGTTGCTTGTAATCTTTAACCACAGAGAAAATGGAGATAATACTAGTTATTGTTGTTCAATTAGTCACGAAGTCGTGTCCGACTCTTTGTGACCCCATGGACTGCAGCATACCAGGCTTCCCTGTCCTTCACTACCTCCCGGAGTTTGCTCAAACTCATGTCCATTGATTCGGTGATGCCATCCAAGTACCAGATGTTGATGCCATCTAGTACTTATCTCATAACTCAAATAGGTTTTTTAAAATTATTATTTTAGTTTTTCCGTTTTAAAAAAATTTTAAATTTTATGTTGCAGTATAACCAGTTAATAATGTGATAATTCCAGGTGGACAGCAAAGGGATTCAGTCACACATGTGTGTATCCACTCTCCCCTAGATTCCCCTCTCATCCAGCCTGCCACATAACACTCAGCAGAGCTCCCTGTATCGGTAGGTGATAGGTTTAAAGTGAAGTGAAAGTTGCTCAGTCATGTCTGACTCTTTGCAACCCCATGGGCTGTAACTTGCCAGGCTCTGCTACCCATTGGAATTCTCCAGGCAAGAATGCTAGAGTGGGTTGCCGTCCTTCTTCCAGAGGATTCCCTCCTCCCCTTCCTCCATGGATCGAGCCCACATCTCTTACATCTCCTGCATTTCAGGCTCTTTACCACAAACCCCACCTGGGAAGCCCTAATATAAAATCATAATTACAAATGAATTTTAGAGAATTAACTTAATTCAAACACCTTTTTACCCAATTTCACCTCTAATCACCATTCACACATATAACATTTGTTTATATACATATATACATATATATTTGATTTACTGTTTCACGTGTACAGCAAAGTGGTTCAGTTATATATATATATTTATACTTTTTCAAATTCCTTTCCATTATAGGTTATTATAAGGTATTGACTATAGTTCCCTGTGCTCATAGTACCTCCTTCTTATTTATCTATTTTATGTATAGTAGTGTGTATCTGTTAATCCCAAATTCCTAATTTATCCCTCCCCTGCCTTTCCCCTTGGGTCACCATAAATTTATTTCCTGTGAGTCTATTTCTGTTTTGTAAATATGTTGATTTATATAATCTTTTTTTAGATTCCACATTTAAGTGATATCATATGATATTTGTCTTTCTCTTTCTGACTTACTTCAGTTACAGTATGACCATCTCTGGGTCCATCCATGTTGCTGTGAATGGCATTTCTTTCTTTTGTATGACTGAGTAGTATTCCATTGTATATATGTACCACAGCCTCTTTATCCATTCATCTGTTGATGGGCATTTAGGTTGCTTCCATGTCTTATCTATGGTAAATAGTAAACATTTTCATTATCTATTTGTTACTACAGCTGAGAACAAACTCTAATATTATTCATCTAATATTTTGTCCAAATTGACTTCCTTTTAAGCATGCATATCAACGTTAGCTTCTTCCTTGCCTTAATATCAGTAAATTCTAAGGTTTGGTATACTAAGATCTTATAATTCAATTAAAATATAGAATGACTAAAACAAAAGAGACTTATCTGTGTGCCTCCCAAGGTCCTTGCTGGCACCTCACATTTGAAAAAGCCCTGCTGTACATTATTTTGTCCAGCACTACAGTTTCATAGTTTCTTTACGTAAGCCTTTCCCTAAATGATTTCCACCATTAGGATCATGCTCAGAAAGCCGTTTTCCAACATAAAAATAATAGAAACAGTGATTTCCTTTCAGTTCGTTCATGATTTCATTTTTCAAACTTAATTCCTCAACCCATCTCGAATTTATTCCATTGTATGCAATGAGGTTAAAAAGAAAATAAACCCAATGTAGTGCTTCTAGACAGACACTTATAACTCACCATCAGTTTTGGAGTATCTTTTCCCCCACTCATTTTCATTTCTACCCTTGTCATATAGTAAATACTTTTACAGTTCATGTTTGTTTCTAAATGTTAATGTCCATTGTCATGATCTAGCTCTCATCTGATGCTGATGTATGCAGTTTTAATTTTTTACAGCTGCATAACATAGTTGCACACGGGAGTGCACGTGCTACTCTTTTTATTTCAGAGTTTTCCTGATCAGTTATGCGAGCATCACCCTGTGCCTTGGCAAGCATCACTCCTCACACTTCATTCACAACCACCCAGGGAGACAGGAGCTGTAACCACTTCTATTTTACAGATAAGGAAACAGCTCAGGAAGGGGAGGCATAACTAGCAGGACTGGAAGCTCTCAAACCCAAGCAGTCCAGCCCCAGAGACCATGACCTTGACCTTTACAAGGTAAAATTTCACCTGAGAATCAAACTCAAGAAGGAATCTATTCTCCTCATATTTGCTAATACCAGCTTGTTGGCATTTGCTTTATCTGGTTGTTTAATGCTTTTGTATGGGCTTCCCAGGTAGCTCAACTGGTAAAGAATCTGCCTGCAATGCAGGAGACCCCAGTTTGATTCCTAGGTTGGGAAGATACCCTGGAGAAGGGCTAGGCTACCCACTACAGTATTCTTGGACTTCCCTGGTGGCTCAGATGGTAAAGAACCTGCCTGCAACGTGGGAGACCTGCGTTTGATCCCTAGGATGAGAAGATCCCCTGGAGGAGGGCGTGGTAACCCACTCCAGTATTCTTGCCTGAAGAATCCTCATGGACAGAAGAGCCTGGGAAGCTACAGTCCATGGGGTTGCAAAGAGTTGGATGCAACTAAGCACACAATGATTTTGTATGCTTTATTGTGTTTTGCTTTTTACTTTTCATTTATAATGCTTCCAACTAGAGACCACATTTATTTTTTTACCCCTGAGATTTACTTTATGACCTCTGTTTTAATTCTTCAGTTAGGTTTACTGGCAATTGTGCTTACTCCAAAGCATTCTTTCACTTTCGTTGTATTTCTTTGGTTGTCAGAGTCAGTGAATCTTCTTGATATGGCTGCCTATACATTTTACTGATGGAAGAATTTTAATAAAATTGCAGAAGATTTGTTTTAGTTTTTAAAACATATTTATTTGGCTGCTTCAGGTCTTAGTTATGGCATGCCCACAGCTTGTGGGATCTTAGATCCTTGACTAGGATCTTAGCCAAACCTGCATCCCCTGCATTGCAAAGCAGATTCTTAACCACTGACCATCGTCCCCAAGATTTATAATATTAACATGACAAAACTGATTCTATTATTTGCTAAAATTTCAATAGCCTCAACATAATTTTTATTGTTTGAACTCGAACACATGGGAAAAAGTGCTTTTGTCATGAGGATAAACTAGATAATAGTTCAGAGTTCTTTGTGAGAATATCATTGCTGTATTTATTCTTTTAACTTTTTTTAAAAATGTGGACCATTTTTAAAGTTTTATTGAATTTGTTAAATATTGCTTCTGTTTTTTGTCTTGGTATTTTGGCCCTGATGTATGTGGGATCTTAGCTCCCCAACCAGGGGTTGAACCTGCAACCCGTGCATTGGAAGGTGAAGTTTCTACCACCGGACCACCAGCTGCATTTTATTAATAGCATCCAGACTTTGAGGGTGATATTTAATATACACAGAAAAGTTCTCTAGGTTATAGAAGTATTCCTTACTTTTTAAAAAAAGTTTTGAGATCAGAGACAATGTGCTCATAGAAAGTCTTGAGAAAGACTAAAAAGCCTTTACTACTTTTTTCCCATTCTGTATTCTATCATTTTATAAGAGGTCTGACAAGAAAACAAGGAAACCCTCACCTACTAGACTATGCCTACATCCCACTGGCAAGAAGGACTATCTCACATTTGTTACCTACCTACATAAGGACTAATATTTCTATTTTACAAATGAGAAAACTGATGCTCAGAGACTAGGTGACTACTTGAATGTTAGCAGACCAAAAGGGAAAAAACCTCAAAATTTTACCACTGATTAAATTCACCTATCTGCCCAGCCAGCCCATGAACCCTCTGTAGGTGTCTCCTGGTCCAGTGGTCCTCATGTCTGTGAGCATCCCTTGTGAGGTGGCCCACCCTGATCACCTGCTCCGTAAGCAAATTATTATCCTTTGCCAGTATGCCTTCCAGTAGCTTCTATCCTTGCTCTGCTCCGCAGAGTTTCACAGAACTCACCTCCCATTGAGTAGTTCTTTAAATATCCTAAAACCATCCATTCCCTGCCTTGTCTCTTCCCACTTTTGATTTTTTAAACCTCTATTTATTGAGCACTTAACACTGTTGTTGTTGTTCAGTTGATAAGTCGTGTCTAAATATTTTTAGCCTCATGGACACAGCACATCAGGCTTTCCTGTCCTTCACTATCTCCCGCAGTTTGCTCAAACTCATGTCCATTGAGTCAGTGGTGCTATCCAACCTCTGACTCATCCTCTGTTGCCCCTTTCTTCACCTGCCCTCAATCTTTCCCAGCACTGGGATTCTTTACCAATGAGTTGGCGCTTCACTTCAGGTGACCAGAGTATTGGAGCTTCAGCTTCAGCATCAGTCCTTCCAGTGAATATTCAGGATTGACTTCCTTTAGGATTGACTTATGACTGTGAGGCACTTTCTCTTTTGTTTTATTATTATTATTTAGATTTTTTGATGTGGACCATTTTAAAAGTCTTTATTGAATTTTTTACAATACTGTTTCTGTTTTATGTTTGTTTGCTTTTTGTCCATGGGGCACTTGGGATCTTAGATCCCTGACCAGGGATTGAACCTGTGCCTGCTGCGTTGGAAGCACAGAGTCTTAAACACTGGACCACCAGTGAAGTCCCTATTTTATTACTTTAATCTGTTTGTCACTCTCAACTCTGAAGAGTAAATATTGTTAGCCCCAAGCTCCTCTTGTCCAAAGAGTCATAATTCCCTCCAATATTTCTCTTACATCGTGATTTTGACACTTTTCACTATGCTGGTTCTCTTTTCCTGGAGTGGGTTGCCATGCCCTCCTCCAGAGGATCTTTTGGACCCAGGGATCAAACCCGCATCTCTCCTGTATCCTGCAATGGCAGGAGGGTTCTTTACCACAGCACTACCTGGGAAGCCCATTAAGACTTTTAGCATTATTTAATTTTTAAACTAAGCATGCATTACTTTAAAAAACAAATTAAATAAAGATATATGCCTAGTCTGAAATATACAGAAAAGCAAAATGAAAATAAAATTGTGACCCACCACTTAAAGAATATTCACTGTCAAACTTTGATGTCTCTTTCTAGCCTATTCATTTGCTTTTTCTAAAGCTTATTGAGTGTTTAGTAGCACACACGCACATATACCTTATCTCCCTATTTGCATTTGTTCAATATAAGAACATTTCCCATATTATTAAAATATTCTTAAAATATATGTGTGAGTTCCACATGTTATATGTTACATACATGTTAATGGTATAAAAGCCACAGAATATCAGAAAAACAAAATGCTGTCAAATCCCCTCACACACGTGATTGTTACAGAAGCAAGGCTGGAAAAATTTCCAACTTCGAGCTGAGGAACTGTGTCTCAGAAATGAGAAGGAACTTAGGGGTGATTAAGATCACAGGCTCAGGTACCACTTACTAGCTTCCAGACCTTAGGTGCAATAGTGTATCGAAGATTAGAAGGTTACATCATTTTAGGGGTACTCCTTAAGAGAAGAATTTAAAAAAAAACCTTGCTCTTGAAAATTTTGCTAAGATCTGTGATCCTGTAAATAAATTGCTAAGACCCCTCCCAGACGGTGGGCAAGAATCCCTTAAAAAAAACAGAGTAGCCCTCATAGTCAACAAAAGAGTCCAAAATACAGTACTTGGTTGCAGTTTCAAAAATAACAGAATGATCTCTGTTCATTTCCAAGGCAAACTATTCAATATCACGGTAGTCCAAGTCTATGCCCCAACCAGTAATGCTGAAGAAGCTGAAGTTGAATGGTTCTGTGAAGACCTACAAGACCTTCTAGATCTAACACCCAGAAAGATGTCCTTTTCATTATAGGGGACTGGAATGCAAAAGTAGGAAGTCAAGAAACACCTGGAGTAATGGGAAAATTTGGCCTTGGAGTACAAAATGAAGCAGGGCAAAGGCTAATAAGAGTTTTGCCAAGAGAAAGCATTGGTCATAGCAAACACCCTCTTCCAACAACACAAGAGAAGACTCTATACATGGACATCACCAGATGGCCAACACCAAAATCAGATTGATTATGTTCTTTGCAATCAAATATGGAGAAGCTCTATACAGTCAGCAAAAACAAGACAGGGAGCTGACTGTGGCTCAGATCATGAACTCCTTATTGCCAAATTCAGACTTAAATTGAAGAAGTAGGGAAAACCACTAGACCATTCATGTATGACCTAAATCAAATCTATTACGATTACACAGTGGAAGTGAGAAATAGATTTAAGGGACTAGATCTGATAGACAGAGTGCCTGATGAACTATGGACAGAGGTTTGTGACATTGTATAGAAGACAGGGATCAAGACCATCCCCAAGAAAAAGAAATGCAAAAAAGCAAAATGGCTGTCTGAGGAGGTCTTACAAATAGCTGTGAAAAGAAGAGAAGTGAAAAGCAGAGGAGAAAAGGAAAGATATACCCATTTGAATGCAGAGTTCCAGAGAATAGCAAGGAGAGATAAGAAAGCTTCCTCAGTGATCAGTGCAAAGAAATACAGGAAAACAATAGAATGGGAAAGACTAGAGATCTTTTCAAGAAAATTAGAGATACCAAGGGGATCTTTCATGCAAAGATGGGCTCAATAAAGGACAGAAATGGTATGGACCTAACAGAAGCAGAAGATATTAAGAAGAGATGGCAAGAATACACAGAAAGAAAGAAAGTTAAGTCACTCAGTCGTGTCCAACTCTTTGGGCATGTCCAACTCTTTGCGACCCCATGGACTGTAGCTCACCAGGCTCGTCCATCCATGGGATTTTTTAGGCAAGCGCACTGGAGTGGGTTGCCATTTCCTTCTCCAGGGGATCTTCCAACCTAGGGATTGAACCCAGGTCTCCCACGTTGTGGTCAGACGCTTTACCATCTGAGCCACTAGGGGATCCCTGGTGAATACACAGAAGAACTATACAAAAAAGATCTTCATGACCCAGATGATCATGATGGTGTGATCACTCACCTAGAGCCAGACATCATGGAATGGGAAGTCAAGCGGGCCTTAGGGAGCATCACTATGAACAAAACTTGTGAAGGTGATGGAATTCCAGTTGAGCTATTTCAAATCCTAAAAGATGATGCTGTGAAAGTGCTGCACTCAATATGCCAGCAAATTTGGAAAACTCAGCAGTGGCCTCAGGACTGGAAAATGTCAGTTTTCATTCCAATCCCAAAGAGAGGCAATGCCTAAGAATGCTCAAACTACTACACAACTGTACTCATCTCACATGCTAGCAAAGTAATACTCAAAATTCTCCAAGCCAGTCTTCAGCAATATGTGAACTATGAAATTCCAGATGTTCAAGCTGGTTTTAGAAAAGGCAGAGGAACCAGAGATCAAATTGCCAACATCCGTTGGGTCATCGAAAAAACAAGAGAGTTCTAGAAAAACATCTATTTTTGCTTTATTCACTATGCCAAAGCCTTTGACTATGTCGATCATGACAAACTGTGGAAAATTCTGAAAGAGATGGGAATACCAGACCACCTAACCTGCCTCTTGAGAAACCTGTATGCAGGTCAGGAAGCAACAGTTAGAACTGGACATGGAACAACAGATTGGTTCCAAATAGGAAAAAGAGTACGTCAAGGCTGTATATTGTCACCCTGCTTATTTAACTTCTGTGCAGAGTATATCATGAGAAATGCTGGGCTGGAAGAAGCACAAGCTGGAATCAAGATTGCCGGGAGAAATATCAATAACCTCAGATATGTAGATGACACCACCCTTATGGCAAAAAGTGAAGAAGTACTAAAGAGCCTCTTGATGAAAGTGAAAGAGGAGAGTGAAAAAGTTGGCTTAAAGCTCAACATTCAGAAAACGAAGATCATGGCATCTTGTCCCATCACTTCAAGGCAAATAGATGGGGATACAATGGAAACAGTGTCAGACTTTATTTTTTAGGGCTCCAAAATCACTGCAGATGGTGACTGCAACCATGAAATTAAAAGACGCTTCTCCTTGGAAGGAAAGTTATGACCAGCCTAGGCAGATATATTAAAAAGCAGAGACATTATTTTGCCAACAAAGGTCCATCTCATCAAGGCTATGGTTTTTCCAGTAGTCATGTATGGATGTGAGAGTTGGACTATAAAGAAAACTGAGCACCGAAGAATTGATGCTTTTGAACTGTGGTGTTGGAGAAGACTCTTGAGAGTCCCTTGGACTGCAAGGAGATACAACCAGTCCATTCTAAAGGAGATCAGTCCTGGGTGTTCATTGTAAGGACTGATGCTGAAGCTGAACTTCCAATACTTTGGCCGCCTGATGTGAAGAGCTGACTTATTTGAAAAGACCCTGATGCTGGGAAAGATTGAAGTCAGGAGGAGAAGGGGACAACAGAGGATGAGATGGTTGGATGGCATCACTGACTCAATGGAGACAAGTTTGAGTAGGCTCTGGGAGTTGGTGATGGACCGGGAGGCCTGGTGTGCTCTGGTCCATGGCATGGCAAAAAGTCAGACACGACTGAGCCTGAGCGACTGAACTGAACTGACCTCCCAGGCTGAGAAACAGCCTGTGTAAGGGAAGGCTCCAGAGGCTTAAGCTGCACCTGTGTGTGTGTGTGTGTATGTGTGTTTAGTCGCTCAGTTGTGTCCAACTGTTTGTGAACACATGGACTGCAGCCCGCCAGGCTCCTCTGTCCATGGGATTTCCCAGGCAAGAATACTGGTGGTGATGGTGGTTTAGTTGCTAAGTCGTGTCCAATTCTTGCAAGCCCATGGACTGTAGCCTGCCAGGAATACTGGAGCGGGTTGCCATTTCCTTCTCCAAGGGCTCTTCCCAACCCAGAGAGCAACCCCACATCTCCTGCATTGGCAAGTGGATTCTTTACCACTGAGCCACCTGGGAAGCCCATTAAGATATTGTATTATAAAGGATTTGTTAACAGTGCCAGGCATATAATAAGTGCTTAATGATTATTACCTGTGAATATTATTATAAAGAATCATGTAGTTGTGGCTGAAGTCGTCTGAGCTATTTGCCAGACACTGGTATTCATCCATATAATTAAGAAAATTATGCCTTAGGCCTTTTCAACCTGGTTCACTCATTCACTTAATAAACACTTATTGAGGTCCTATCATATGCTATACTACCCACTAGTTTCAATTAATTTACCCACCTCATCCTTTGAAAGCACAACTCAAATGTCCACTGAGAAGTCTTCCTGGAACCTTAAGCAGATTCAGTACCATCTGGACACTTACCTCTGCTGTGAACTGGATTTGGATCGGTGTCCAAGGGAGGGGTTCACAGGTGCTGGTGGTAAAGAACCTGCCTGCCACTGCAAGTAGACGTAAGACGCGGGTTTGATCCCTGGGTCGGGAAGATACCCTGGAGAAGGAAATGGCCATCCACTCTAGTATTCTTGCCTGGAGAATCCCATGGACAGGCTCGCAGGCTGCAGTCCATAGGGTCACACAGAGTCGGACACAACTGAAGCGACTTAGCACACATGTACCCATGCATGCAGGGGGTCCAAGGGAAAGATTCCTCCGCCTTGTTCATTTCTGTAGCTTCAGCACTTTACTCTGCACCTATAATAATGTAGCTGCTTGATAATGTTGAATGAATTGATTGAAAGTGCACTTGTGTTCCCATGAGGATTTTAGTTTCTTTTGCCAGCTAATTAGTTTGTCAAGGGGAAGCAAGATGTTTGCAAAACAGTTCGGAGCTTCTGGAGAACAGGGTGGTCTCTTGCTAATCTTGTTTTTGCGTGACTTTACCTTTCCTTATGACAACTGAATTTCCCTATATTCTTACCAGATCACATTCTGCAAGTTTCTCTCGTGCTAACAGCAACAAAAAATAATACGGCCACATCAGGGATGTCCTTAGGGAACATGTCCTGTGTCAGGAAAAGCAGTTAAGCTCTGGGGTCCTGAAGGAGCCTGGGAAAGTCTAACCAGAAACTTTGGGGTTGGGTGTTATTATCTATTTAAAAACAGAACTAGACTTGCAAGCTCTAAGATGTCTTGGCTTATAAAAGCCATTAATTGAGAATTAAAATTTCCAGAGTGTTACTTTTATAATAGCATTCAAGTGTCAGAAGATACCCTGACTAGTCAGTATTATTAATAAATACAAGTGGTAAGAAGCGGCTGTGGGGAAAACACCCATTTTCCAATACTTCTGCTTAGGACTTTGCAACATACAATGAATCATTTTTCACTGTCATTATCTACCTGCTAAACCAACCCCCTCCTTCTTGGAAAGTAAATGGAAAGCTAGATACTAGCTTCTTTTTGTAGGCAAGAAACATTGGGGCAGAACTGGACTGGGAACCAGATCTGTCGGCCGTCCCAGCTCCGGCCACCAGGATCATACCCCTCCTACTCTCCAGAGGCCCTTAGATTTCATGGGTATCTTCCAAAAATGTGCTATCTTTGCACACATTTTAACTGAAGAATTCTGGTCCGTGGAGGGTGACCTGAGCTGCGTGGCAGGTCATGGGCACCTTGGGACTGGCACATTCCATGAACTCCTGTGGTCAGAGTTTTAGCTTATCCTTCACGGGGTCTGAGATTTCATGGAGCATTTGCACTGCAGGCAGGTGGAGTTCCTGGCTTCCTGATTTAGTAAGGAAGGAAGATTTCACACGTGTCACTTCCACGTCCACAAAGTGTGTTCACCTTCCTGGGGAGGACTCAGGGACTTGGAAGCATTCAGATCTCCAGACCAGTTTCTGAACTGACCATCTGAAAGCTTCACACTGCTTTCAGTGTGAAGGGGAGGATGTATGACAGGACTGTTGCCTAGGAAACAGGTGTGGGGGGGTGGTCTTCATTCACCTGGGCGCAGGCCTCATCAGCCATGGAAGTCCAGCAAAAATTTGACCTTCATCGTCTGTTATTTGAAAAAAGAAACCTCAGTTGGCCTGATCGGGAGTGTATGAAGCTCCTAGAAACTGAATTGAGAGGCCAAAAGTAGATTCTGTTGGCATGATGCAAATACTGAGGCCTTTGAAAGGAGGGCTTCTCCTGTCTGCTTTGGCGTTTCAGACCTTTAGTGAGGGGCTCCAGACTGAGCCTTCTCTGTGCCACCCCTCTACCCCTAGCCAGGACCCTTTATTCTCAGCCCTCAGGAATCTTCAAGGACACTCCCTCCTGGTTCTCAAGTTGGTAGGGCTTGAGTACAAAAACTAGGTTAAAAAATAGAACTCTCTACTGGGGGGGTCTAGGTGGTGACTCTCTGGGAAGGCTCAGCACCCCTATCCCGATCCCCACCCCCTCACCAACCTTCCCCTTTGAAGAAACACACACACCAGGAAGCTGATGTAAACATCCTGCGGAAATAACCACTGCAAGTGGCTTCCAAGTCTCATTTCCCTAAGGAAATAATCAGCACCTCTTCGCCAAGACAGCTCCAGGTGAGCGAGGCAGGAAAAACACCTTCGCGTTCTCAGAAGTCTAGGCATGTGCCTGACTGCCTACTAGGCGCGCTCCCGTCCATTGTCACATCTAATTTCCAGAACCCACGAGGTGGGGAGGGCTGTCTGATTTCCCCTATTTTATGGATTAAAAAGATTCGAAGCCCACCCAGGGCGCTCCCTCACTCGTCCCTGGGTCACACAGGGGGCACTTTGGGGAGCCTCTGCCTTCGAGCCCCGAGATCGCCCCGCGGCCCCGCAAGGACTCCAGAGTAAACCCGTCTATGGGTTCGGCCACATGGCCTCATTGTCTTCATCAGAAGCCCCGCAGCGCGGACGCTGGCCATCCTAGCGATTCGCGGCCCCGGCCGCTCTGCGGAACCGCCAGGATCAGGCGCAAGGGGCCCGGCGAGCCAGGAGGAGCCCAGAACAAAAGAGGGGAGCGCGCGCGCCAAGATCCGGGGGCACCCGCTCGGGCCGGCGGCGGAGGGGGGGACTCGGGCGGAGAGGGACCGAGCAGCGGGGCGGCCGGGCAGCGCGCCCCGTTCCGGCCCGCCCCTCAAAGCCTCCTTTCTTCTCCCGTGCGCTCGGAGGCGGCCCCCAGGAGATCCGGGAGGGGGCGCAGCTCGCCATCCCCGCCGGCCGGTCCCATCGCACCCTCCCTCCGCCGCCACCCCCACCCGGAGAAGCGCACAAAGAGCCGCCGGGCTGAGAGCACACACCTCCCGTTGGGGCGGGGCCGCGGGAGGGCCGGGGGAGCTCCGCCGCGCTCGCCTTAAAGGGCCCGCCCGCTCGCCGCGCGCACTGCGCATGCCCGACCGTGGGGCATGGGCGGGACCGGAGAGCGGTGGGCGCGCACACACGCGCCCGCGCCCGCTGGAGGTATGACTGGCGTCCCCGCTGTGGCGGCGCGGCGCTCGTGCGCGTGTCAGCGTCCGCGGGGTCTCTGCCTGCGCGCCGGGCACGGGCAGGACCTCTGCGCGGTGCATTCCAGAAGTCGCCGGAGGCCGGGAGGGCCAGGTCGGCACTGCAGCCTGTTTCTGGCTTTCTGATCCGCAGTTTCGGGGCCAGTTGGGCGAATTGCCGCCCAAGGGGACAGAATTGCGGGCGCGCGCGCGCACGAGTGGGGATGCGAGCGGACGTATGCCTTTGTGTCTCCTGCGCTCGCGTGCAGGTGGGCAGCCCCGGCCGGGGGCCACTTGGCCAGTGCACACAAGGATCTCGAGACCTGTCTTCCGTGTCCGAGGGATCGGTCTGTCTTTTGGGGGGCAGACAATAGACCTTTCTCCCGGAGGCATCGTTGGCTCTAGGGGTGCTTTATTTGGGGACGCTAACGGGACTTCCTAAGGACCGCTGTCTTGGAGCTGGGGCCCTGGCATCAGATTTGGGCGCGTTTCCTTTTCTCAGTCTGGCGAGGGAGGAGACCTGGGGATAGTGACTGTCCTCGGCTGAGAGGTGCAGGAAAGTGTCCCGGGCCGGTCGGTCCCGCATTAGACAACAAAGAGAGGCGTTAGCGGCGGCGGGGGAGGGGCGCGGGCGGGAGGAGGACGGGGCGGGCTGCGGCTAGCGCGGGGGTTGGGGGCGCTAGCTCTCAGCTCGCTCAGCCTGCGGCCTCCGCCCGCCCCCGGCCGGCGCGCGCCAATCGCCTCCCCCAGCGATAGTGTCAGTAGCATTGTAGTGTCAGCTCCCGCCGGTGACGTTGCGCCTCCCTCGTCCCCCTCCGGAGCCGTCTGGCTGCAGAGGCTCAGTCTAGAGGCGGGGAGGAGAGGAGGAAAAAGCGCTGAGTGAGGGCGGGCGGGCGGGCGGGAGGGAGGGAGTGGAGGAGCCGGGGAGGGGCTCCTTAAAGAAACGCTGCTGTCGCTCGCCTGCTCGCTTCTCGCTCGGCATTGTGGCCAGCCAGCCGGGCACTCGGGGGGCACGCGCGGCTGCCGCTCGAGCTCTGCCCCCACCCCACCCACCAGCAGATCTGGGGTGGGGACCCAGGCGGCGGCTCCCGCAGCCACTGTCCGGCGCGGACCGCCAGGAACGATCCACTCCTCCCGGAGCCGAGGAAAGAGCCACGGAGCTGTCTGCAGCCGGCCGGCCTCCCCGCCCCTGACCACCCGCTTCCCGGCTGCCTTTGTGGCCGAAGCTTCTCGCCGCCGAGCCCAGGGCCGGCGGGGGCGCGGCGCTCACGGCCGAGAGATGCCCAGCTCGCTGTTTGCAGACCTGGAGCGCAACGGCAGCGGCGGCGGAGGGGGCGGCGGCGGCGGCGGCGGAGGAGGCGGCGGCGGAGAGACCCTGGATGACCAAAGAGCCCTGCAGCTCGCACTCGACCAGCTCTCCCTGCTAGGGCTGGACAGTGACGAGGGCGCGTCTCTGTACGACAGCGAGCCGCGAAAGAAGAGCGTGAACATGACCGAGTGCGTTCCGGTGCCCAGTTCCGAGCATGTAGCCGAGATCGTGGGGCGGCAAGGTGGGTCCGGCCGGGGATGGGCGGATGCAGGAGAGAGGGTCTCGGGCCACCGCCCCTCGGGGAGGGCGGGAGAGGGAGGCTGGGAGACCCGCGGTGCCGGGGAGCCTTGAGGAGGAAGGCAGAGCCGCGCGATGGGCCGGCGCCCCAGACAAAGAAAGTGCAGGCAGGCTGTCTCCCAGAGCTGCGCCGCGGTCACGGCGGGAGACACTCTCTCATGAGAAAATCACCGCCTTTTCCCCTGGCGCCCCCCACCCAGCCCACTCCGGGGAAACAAAATTTAAATAGATGCTTGGGGGAGGGGGCCTCCGAGCGGTCCTTGGGGAGGGTGGAGGAGGAGGAGTGAGCATCGGATGGGAGGAGGGTTCTGGATTTCTGCAAAGCGGAATGGAGCCCCGAGGAGGAACAATGGGTCCCGGGACTGCTCCCCACCCCCCCGACTTCCCACCAAGGCCCCCGCGCCGGAGGATCCCGGCTTTTGGTCGTCTTCCCCGAACCCCTCTGCCGCGTCTTCGGGGCGGACGGCGCGTCCCGCTGGGTCCCAGCGGCATCTCCCCAGCTGACTTTTTCTGGGATTCTCGGATTTGACTGCAGTCACTGGGGGAGGGCTGGGCAGCCAGTGGGCTGGTCCTCTAGCGCCTCGCGGGTGGAACCGGCTTCCCATCCCTGTGGCGCGGCCGGGGGGTCTCTGAGGGAGCCGCCCCCTTTTCGCCCATCGCGCGTTCTGTCTTCCAGCTTCCCGGTGCGGGCAGTCCCTGGTCTCCGCGGTTAATGGGCGTGTCTGTCTATCTCTCCCACTCCCTCCCCTGCACCCGGACTCCCAGGTTGTAAAATCAAAGCGCTGCGGGCAAAGACCAACACTTATATCAAGACCCCGGTTCGCGGGGAGGAGCCTGTCTTTGTTGTGACGGGCAGGAAGGAGGATGTGGCCATGGCCCGGAGGGAGATCATCTCCGCCGCCGAGCACTTCTCCATGATCCGCGCCTCGCGCAATAAGAACACGGCGCTGAACGGCGCAGTGCCCGGGCCGCCTAACCTGCCAGGGCAGACCACCATCCAGGTGCGCGTGCCCTATCGCGTGGTGGGGCTCGTGGTGGGGCCCAAGGGCGCCACGATCAAGCGCATCCAGCAGCAGACGCATACATACATCGTGACGCCCAGCCGCGACAAGGAGCCGGTGTTCGAGGTGACGGGTATGCCGGAGAACGTGGACCGCGCCCGCGAGGAGATCGAGGCCCACATCGCCCTACGCACCGGCGGCATCATTGAGCTCACCGACGAGAACGATTTCCACGCCAACGGCACGGATGTGGGCTTCGATCTGCATCATGGGTCCGGCGGGTCCGGCCCAGGCAGCCTCTGGAGCAAGCCCACCCCCAGCATCACGCCCACTCCGGGCCGCAAGCCCTTCTCCAGCTACCGCAACGACAGTTCCAGCTCGCTCGGCAGCGCCTCCACAGACTCTTACTTCGGCGCGGGCACCAGCGGCAGCGCAGCCGCCACCCCGCGCCTGGCGGACTACAGCCCCCCCAGCCCAGCGCTCAGCTTTGCTCACAACGGAAACAACAACAACAACGGCAGTGGATACACCTACGCGGCGGTGGCGGCGGGGGAGGCTTCGGTGCCTTCCCCCGACAGCTGCCCCGAGCTTCCGCCCGCCTTTGACCCGGCTCCCGCTCCACCGCCCGGGGCGCCCCTTCTCTGGGGCCAGTTCGAGCGGTCGCCGGGAGGCGGACCTGCAGCTCCCGCGTCCTCTTCCTGCTCGTCCTCCGCATCTTCGTCCGCTGCTTCGTCCTCCTCGGTGGTCTTTCCCGGGGGCGGAGCCAGCGCGCCCTCCAGCGCCAACCTGGGGCTGCCGGTGCACCGCCGACTGCACCCAGGTGCCAGCTGCCCGCGCCTGTCCCCGCCCTTGCACATGGCCCCGGGGGCGGGCGAGCACCACCTGGCTCGTCGTGTGCGCAGCGACCCAGGCGGAGGGGGCCTGGCCTACGCCGCCTATGCCAATGGGCTGGCGGCGCAGCTGCCGGCGGGCCTTCAGCCTTCGTCGTCGGACGCGTCCGGCTCCTCATCCTCGTCCAGCTCGTCCTCCAGCTCGTCCTCTTCCTCCTCCTCCTCCTCCGGGTTGCGGCGTAAGGGCAGCCGCGATTGCTCCGTGTGCTTTGAGAGCGAAGTCATCGCCGCACTGGTGCCCTGCGGCCACAACCTCTTCTGCATGGAGTGCGCTAACCGCATCTGCGAGAAGAGCGAGCCCGAGTGCCCGGTCTGCCACACCGCTGTCACTCAGGCCATCCGAATCTTTTCCTGAAGGCAGCGCGCGCTGGCGCGCACCGCGGGGCGAAGGAGGACCCCCCGCCTGCCTTCTGTCCTCACTCCCTGGCGACGCCTCTCTGCCTAACTCGAGGTGTCCCACCTTCTCCCCGCCCTCCTGCTCACACTCTGAGATCCGAAGAGGAACTTGGAAAGCTGTAGTATCCGCTCATTTTTTTTTTTTTTAAATTTTTAAACAAAGGAACTTGCCAGGATATCAGCATCCGAGTACTGTAGCCTGGGAAACCTCCGAACCACCTGAAATGCATGCTCTATAAATAATAGGAACGGCGACATTCTAGTAATGATAGTTTTTACACTGTACTTAATAGGAAGCTTCCAAAAGAAGAAAACCCCACAAGTTTTCCATTTTCTTAAAAGTAGGGAAAAAAATGAACAATAATTATGATGAAGAGGATAATAATAGTGCTATGGGATGTGTGTGGACTGTTTCTGTGTGTTCCCCTTTGTGGCTGGGTTCCTACCATTCTTATTATAGAACACAGTGGATCCTTTTTGAATGTTCGTAGAAGGGCCAGGAGTTCCTGTAATACCAGGATACTGCAGCTTTATTAAAGAAACTGTAACATATCTCTTATATATTAAAAAAAAAAAACGTTTAAAAGTTTTAAAGAGAAATTGCATTAATACAGATTGAAGTATTTTATTCTTTTTTGACTTGAAAAATTATATTTCATATTGCAAAGATGTTTACAAGTATTTTAATTTAAGTTCAGTGAACTTTTTTGTAGCTGGGTTAAATCTTTTTATTTTAGTATGGCCTTATGGCAAAGAACACTGTATTATTTTTTAATAATCACACAATTGTGACAGAATTACAAACCATAAAATGTGTAATGTTTTGAACAGTATTCTGTTGGGATGGAGATTTTATAGGTTCAGACAAATCTTCTAGAACTGCTTCACCCAGCATATTTTCTATTCAGTGATATAAAGCATATTTTATTCTATATTATTACAAAAAAACGGAAATGTATAAACATGTCAAAAGGAACTGTTGATGCTTTCTAACATTTGTATAAATAGAATTCAGTGCAAGTTACAAAAATTCTGTTGCACCACTATAGTTTTAGTATTTCTATTTTAATACATTTGTTTACCACTTGTTTATGTATATGTAGGTGACGTTACTTGAGCTTAAATGTACTTTACTGAGCAAAGTTTAAAAAACAAAGTATATTTTATTTTATGATAAAGGGCCTTTAACCTCATGGTCAAATACTAATATTATATTTGCTGAGACAAGATTTGAAATTGTATCAAGAGTTTTATTTTTCTGACATTTAAAGTTCTACATAATAAAGGTAAAACTTAAGTAATGGTGCTACTTCATTTTTTAAGTATTTCTATATAAATAAAATATTGAAGAAAATCTATCTTGTGTGGTGAGTTGATTTTTTTTTTTAAGCTTCTCAGCATCTCCTTTTGTAAGGAATCATTCTTAAGTGATGAATTGAAATAACTTCTAGGTGTGTTGTATCCGTATTTTATCAATAGAATGGACTTTAGAAAGGCTAAGGTTGTACCTAGTTAGATGGTTAGGCTGTGGGTAACGGTATTTTTTTTTAATTGCAAGTTATCTACTGAATCAGAGCTGACTTTATTAGATATTGTGGGCACAGTGCCAAGGATCTGAGAAACTTTTTGGGACCCAGGAAAATGTTTAATTTCTCTTCGAAGGAAAAACAAAATGAAAATATTGAAAAGTATCTTCAGGCCCTCGAAAATCTATTCAATTTTGCCTGACATTAAAAAAACAGGTATCAAAGTATTGAAAGTTGTATCACAAATTTTAATATTATTATAGAGGAAAGAATCAAAGTGCCTAGAGCCCAGGAAAGTCATAATTGCACCCAGCAAGACCCCCTAAAAGTACAGGGGACCTGAGGGCTGTGCGGGCTGTGGTGGGTTTCCACTGAAGGTCACTTCCTTGAGGGAAGCCGGGAGATGACAGTTTCTGCTTGCAGGGAACCTTGGCTGGGTTGGAGTGCTGGTCTTAATAGGCTTCTGCTTGTCGGGCAGGCTAATTGGTGTTGACAGGCTGCGGGTGTTAACTGTGTGTTGTTGTTTGGGAGAAGTTTTTGTTTGTTTTTGGCAGGCTACACCTGCTCCCTGGCTGTGGGGCTTTGTCAAGGGCTGGAGCCAGTGTGCTTTCACTTGACCCGCAACTCTGCCTTCTAGAGAGTACTTAGGAATGACCAGACCATGCCACTGAACTGCCAGCTGACTTCCAGGCTCAGCTGCTCCTGGAGAACCGTGTCTGCCTGGAATGTGGCAGGCTTTTAATCTTTGCTGATGGGTAACATTTAGCAGGTGAGTCCAAAGAGCAGACTATAACCTCTGTTGACGGTTCCTCTTTTCCCCTTTGTATTCATCTGTATTTGTCCAGAAGTGTAGTTGCTGCCTACATCATAGCTCCTGATTTGTTTGGTTTGAATGATTCTGTACAAAGGCAGGAGACAGCCTTTGGGGTGGGAGGAGAAAAAGGAGAGGCCCTGCTTGGGAATTTTCTGGCATCATCTTCAGCTCTGGAAAGTTCCCAGGCAGTGTTTACCCCCGTTTTTCACTCCCTCAAGGACTGGAGGTTAGCTGAGGCCTGACAAGGAGCAACATGACGGTCCAATTCTCCCTTTCTTTCAGCTGTTCCGAAGTGCCTAGAACAGAACCAAGAGTCTTTTTTGCACTTACATCTTTAATAACACAGCTTTGCTTTGCTGTTTTAGCAGAATGATCAGAAGTCGAGGAAAAGTCAAAGCCTCCATTGGTTGAATTTCTCGTGGGCTCTTGCTCACTGAGATTTTGTGTGGTCCATAAAAATGAAAAAAAAAATCAGATTTTGAAAAGCTTTAGCAAATGAGAAAGAAAAAAAAAATCAGATTTGGAGGCTGCTGATATGCCCTTGGATGGCTTGTATTTCTTTGAGGTGAGGGGTCCCCTTGGCTGACATAAAGTTTGGAGATGTATTAGTAAAACTAGGATTCTTGAGAAGAGAGGGAGCTTTCCATCATTGGTTTCCTCTGCAGGGCAGGCCCTTGTCACGAGCAGAGGATGTGGGCACGTGAATCCCATCCCTGGGATTGAACCCAGGTTTCCTGCACTGCAGGTGGATTCTTTATCGTCAGAGCCACCAAGGAAGTCCTGCTCATGAGGTTAGATAATATTGACTTCTGATCCAAGGGAGGCCTTTTGTTCCATTCCCCAGGTCTCCCCAAATGACAACTGTGGAGGTGGTCAGTGGCTGCGGAGGTGACAGTTCACCTGGGAACATGAGAGGAGCCATCAGATATCCTCTGTACTTCCTGCTCTCATGCGCATGCTCAGTGGCTCAGTCAAGTCTGACTCTTTGCAACCCTGTGGACTGTAGCCCGCCAGACTCCTCTGTCCATGGAATTCTCCAGGCAAGAATACTGGAGTGGGTTGCTATTTCCTTCTCCGGAGGATCTACCCACCTGAAATCTTTCTGCAGAGACAAAATATCAGCCAGCAGACATCTCTGCCCCAAATTACTAGTGCACGTGTCCTTTGTTTATCACCTCATGCAAACGGTTGACTCATTGGAAAAGACTTTGATGCTGGGAGGTATTGGGGGCAGGAGAAGAAGGGGACGACCGAGGATGAGATGGCTGGATGGCATCCCTGACTCAATGGACGCGAGTCTGAGTGAACTCCGGGAGTTGGTGATGGACAGGGAGGTCTGGCGTGCTGCAATTCATGAGGTCGCAAAGAGTCAGACACGACTGAGCGACTGAACTGACTGACTGACTGACTGGTTCTCAACCCCCACCCCACCCCTGCCCCCGATTTGGCATTCTCTGGAGACTCTTTGGGTTATGACTACGTCCGGTAGTGCTACTGGTGTCTAGTGGGTAGCAGCTGGGGATGCTGCTGAACAGCCTACAAACCCCAGCAAAGAATTATCCAGCCCAGGTTGAGAAACCCTGATGTAGACAAAGAAAATGGATCTTCCTGCTGTCTTTTCATTGCCTTCAAATTGGTGACATTGTCCTGACATTTAAAGGCATAAAGTTTGGGACTTCCCTGGAGGTCCAGTGGTTAAGACTCTGCGCTCCCAATGCAGGGGAGCCTGGGTTCCACCCTGGTCAGGGAACTAAATCCAGCATGCTGCAACTAAGACTCAGTACAACCAGATGAAAATAAATAATTTAAAAGTTTAGAAAATGCATAAAGGTTGACCCTCAGTAGTGTTTTGGGATTGTCCATGACCCAGGGCGGAGAAGGCAATGGCAACCCCCTCCAGTACTCTTGCCTGGACAATCCCATGGATGGAGGAGCCTGGTAGGCTGCAGTCCATGGAGTCGCTGAGTCGGACACGACTGAAGCGACTTAGCAGCAGCAGCATGACCCAGGGTACCTCTAGTGATATGAGGAATACTTTGTGGTTTATGTGGTTCAGTCACTCAGTTGTGTCCGATCCTTTGTGACACCATGGACTGTAGGCTGCCAGGCTCCTCTGTCTGGGATTTCCCAGACAAGAATACTGGAGTGGATTTCCTCCTCCAGGGACTCTTCCTGACCCAGGGATCAGACCTGGGGCTCCTGTGTTGCAAGTGAATTCTTTACCAACTGAGCCACCAGGGATATTATCAGGGAATATTATAGTGAAGTGAAGTCGCTCAGTCATGTCCGACTCTTTGCAACCCCATGGCCTGTAGCTTACCAGGCTTCTTGGTCCATGGGATTTTCCAGGCAAGAATACTGAAGTGGGTTACCATTTCCGTCTCCCAGGGAATATTATAGGGAAAGTCAAAAGCAGATGTGTGAGCACAGGGGGTCCAAATGAAGGAAATCACTTTTATTCACCAAACAGAGGTAGCTTGCACTCGGTAGTGATTTTTTATTTTTTTAATAAAATTTAAAATGTTTGCATGGAGTATTCAAAATGTTTTCTTTCCCATTCTCTCCAGTGGTCCTTCCTACAACCTAAGGGAAAACCCACTGATTCTCTGGTGCATGTTTGTAGTAAAACATGAATACTCTATAGCCCTTGCAGACTCAAACCTGGGTTCTCTAGCCTCTGTTTGCACTCTTTTCGTCACGGCAGGCTGCCTGTAGCTATGAGGCAGATTTATGGGTAAACTCTAGAAGTGGGTCTGGGCTAGCCACTCTTCTTCCTTCTTTCCCTATTGCATGGGGCCCGCTTATCCTTCCAACATTGGCTCTGTTATTGTCAGTGAATAACAGGCACGAAGTGATGCAGAACTTTTGTCTCTTAAGCCTTATCTTTCCAAGAAATATGAACAAATTTGCTCCGTATCAAGAGGGTTTTGAGCTGCTGGCCAGTGCAATGCTTGTAGTAATTATCCTTAAAGCTTTATAGAGCCAAGGCAACTTGGGAGGAGATGGGTTTGTACAGGAGACGCAGGTTTGATCCCTGGGTCTGTAAGATCCCCTGGAGAAGAAAGTGGCAACCCACTCCAGTATTCTTGCCTGGGAAATCCCATGGACAGAGGAGCCTGGTGGGCTACAGTGCATGGGATCACAAAGAGTCAGACACAACTGAGCAACTAACCACCAACAACGAACAGATGAGTTCACTCACTCCTTCTCACCTGAAGGGAATCCCTCCCTCCCTGGCTGAGGCAGCAAGGGCCCTGCTAGGGCTGAATCCTGCCCCTCTTTTGCCTTCCTCTTTCCCCTGACCCAGTCAAAACCTGACCAGTGATACTTAAAGAGCTAATGTCTCTTTCTTGCCTCTGTTAAGAACCATCTGTTTTCCAGGGAGCGGAATGTGAGAGAGAATTAAGCATCTCTTACACTGGTCTAGTGGACATCGGTGATGATTGCTATAGTTCAATAAGCCCTCACTCTGAATCAGGCACTGTTTTACATTAATCCAACCCAGTGGGGTAGGTGTGACTAAGCCCATTTCAAACATAAGGAAACTAAGTTGGAGGGAAGTTAAATGACTTAACCTTGGGTCATACAATCCTAAGCATTAGACCTAGGATTCCTACTTGGGTACCTAAATCCAAAGCCCCTATTATCACCACTTGAGAAAAAAAAATTGTATATTTATTTCTTTATTTGGCTGCTCCAGGTTTTAGTTGCGGTATGTGGAATCTAGTTCCCTGACCAAGAATGGAACCAGACCTCCTGCATTGGGAGCACGGAGTCTTAACCATTGGACCACCAGGGAATTCCTGAGAAAAGTGTTTTTTAATGGGATATTTTCAGAAAAAACCAGCACTCATTTGTTACAAAATGGTCAACCATGGGAATGATGTTCCTTCTTACTGATAAGTGTTGTTGTTCAGTCACTAAGTCAGATATCTGACATATCTGACTCTTTGTGACCCCATGGACTATCGTACACCAGGCTCCCCTGTCCTTCACTGTCTCCCAGAGTTTGCTCAAACCCATGTCCATTGTTTGCTCAAACCCATGTCCATTGAGTCGGTGATGCCATCCAACCCATCTCATCCTCTGTCGTCCCCTTCTCCTTCCTTCAATCTTTCCCTGCATCAATGTCTTTTCCAATGAGTTAGCTCTTTGCATCAGGTGGTCAAAGTATTGGAGCTTCAGCATCAGTCCTTCCAATGAATATTCAGGATTGATTTCCTTTAAGATGGACTGGTTTGATCTCCTTGCAGTCCAAGGGACTCTCAAGAGTCTTCTCCAGTACTACAGTTCGAAAGCATCAATTCTTTGGTGCTCAGTCTTTGTTATGGTCCAATTCTCACTTTCATACCTGACTACTGGAAAAACCATTGCTATGACTCTACGGACCTTTAACTGATTTGAAAGATGGAGCAGGGCCCAGTTGCTACAGTGACTGTAGGACACACAGCAATGCTGCTGAAAACACAAAGCATCATTAATACCTTACACGCACAGGGGTATTTCTTCGACATGTATTCTAAAGTGACTGTTTTGTAACCAACTGAACAATGAACAATAAGCTAATTCTGTACTATTAGTCTTTTCAGGTAGACAAAATAAATTAGCATTTAATGAGGGTAAAGTGAATATGGAATTCTCTTTCTCTAAAAAAATAATCCATAAAAATGTCACATGAACTAATTTAGACAGTGACTAAAAGATGCCAAAACCGTCCTGACTAGAAAATGAAATATAGTCAGTTGTTTGATTTCCAGAATGCCAAGCTCTGTGTTTTGTTTTGTTTTTTCTCTTTCACACTGACATCATTTTTCTAGAACATGGTCTAGACATGGCATTATGGAGACCAGTGCAGGAGACATTAGAGACACAGTTTTGATCCCTGGGTCGGGAAGATCCCCTGGAGGATGGCATGGGAACCCAATCCAGTATTCTTGCCTGGAGAATCCCGTGGACAGAGGAGCCTGGCGGCTACAGTCCCTGGGGTCAGACACAACTGAAGTGGCTTAGCACACACGCATGCATGCTGCTCACCCCAGGAGTCTGTAATGCTGTTTCCAACAAGAGAGTGTATTTTCAGGGAAGGTGTGGGTGAGAAAAATGGCAAGTTTGTGATTTAGTTTGCTTATCTGTGGGAAGAGAAAGGGTTTCCTTCCCTCTGAAATTATCAGACGTGCTTAGTCCCTCTTTGGGGCTTACAGGACACCTTGAACCTCCTGCCACAGTCATGTCTGGCGGGGCCTTCACAGTTGTTCATCTCTGTCTTTTCTCCCTACTCGGCTGAGGATGCCTTGAGGTTAGGGGTCTTATCTTTCCATCTCTGTGTTCCCCACATCCAGCACAGAGCCTTGCCCACAAGGGTGCTTAATACACACCAGGAAAACTAGTAAAAAGGGTATTTTACCGGAAAAAGCCTGCATGCCCATCAATCGCAGACTTAAGTTATGCAACTGCCACTCGGTGGAATTCTTTGTGTTATAATAAATGGGAGGATCCTCTTGATGTCTGTAAAGGCACATGCCAAGGATATTATTTTGGGAAAGAAGTTGTGTATGCGTTGGGGTTCTCTGGTGGCTCAAATGGTAGAGAATCTGCCTGCAATGCAGCAGACCCGGGTTCAGTCCCTGGGTCAGGAAGATCCCCTGGAGAAGGAAATGGCAACCCACTCCAGTATTCTTGCCTGGAGAATTCCATGGACAGAGGAGCCTGGCGGACTACAGTACATGCGGTCGAATACTCAGACACGGCTGAAGGACTAACACTTTCACTTTGCATGCACAAACAATTTTTAGAAAGCTATCATGATAGGCAGTCTTAAAAAAAATTTTTTTTTAATTTATTTAGTTGGCTGTGTTGGGTCTTTGTTGTAGCACGCAGTACCTTCACTGGGTCATATGAGACCCTTCATTGCTGTGCACAGGCTCTCTAGTTGTGACTGGACCGAGCGCTCAGGCTTCAGTGGTTGTGGCGCACAGGCTTAGTTGCTCTGCGGCATGTGGGATCTGACCAGGAACTGAACTCATAGCCCCTGCATTGCAAGATAGACTGTTGTCACTGGACCACCAGGCAAGTCCCACGGTAGACAGTCTTTAAGATGGCCATTAAAGATCCCCTACCCTCCTGGTGTTCAGACTCTTGTGTAACCTCCAGCCCTCAAGAGCGGGTTGACCTTTGTGACTCGCTTCTAGTGAACGGAAGATGGCACAAGTGATGGGATATCACTTACGAAATTAGGCTATGAAGTGACCGGCTTCTTGGGTGTGATCTCAGATCTCTCACACTGGATGGAGCTAGCTGCCATGTCCTGAGGCAATCCAGTGAGGAAGTCCCTGTGCTGAGAAACTGAGGGGGGGCCCTTGGCCATGAGAAACTGAGATGCGGTGTCCAATAGTCTGTGAGGCACTGAGACCCACCAGCCACCATGTGAATATACTTGGAGACACACCTTCTCCAAGTCCAGTGTTCAGCTGAGACTGCAGCCCTGGGCAACATCAGAGAGACACCCAGCTAAGCCAAACCCTGATTCTAGATCCGCAGAAACAGTGAGATAATAAATGTCTGTTCTTTTAAGCCACTAGGTTTTAGGGCTATTTGTTCTGTAGAAACAGACAATGAATGCGGACAGGTAATTCACTGTAAACAGTGGTCACCCTTGGAGAAGAAGGCTGACATTTGGGGGCAAAGACATAAAAGTAGCACTGCCACGTCCGAGCTGTGGATCCTGGGAAAGTTACTCAACTTCTCTGTGCCTCACTTTTTTAAAATGAATTTTTATTGGAGTGTAGTTGCTTCATAATGTTGTGTTATGTGCCTCACTTATGAAATGAAGATAATAATGGTACCTCAAAAGATTACTCTGAAAAGCATTGAGGAGAATGCATGGCTTGTGATATGTTACCCTCTATCTATCAGTCCTTATGCTATCATTATTTTTTCATTTAATATCCTCATGACCTTTGAACTTTTTTTTACTATGTGATTCTATCACTTTCATAGGTTGAAAATAATTTGAAGAATTTAGGCTTGGATGCACGAGTGATGTTAGTCAATTTTGTCTGGGCCCGATCTTCTACATCTGAACATTTTAGTGAAAGAAAATGTTAGTCGTACAGTTGTGTCCGACTCTTTTCGACCCCATGGACTGTAGCCCGCCAGACTCCTCTGGCCATGGCATTTCCCAGGCAAGAATTCTGGAGTGGGTAGCCTTTCCCTTCTCTAGGGGATCTTCCCAACCCAGGGACTGAATCTAGGTCTCGTGCATCGCAGGCAGATTCTCTACCATCTGAGCCACCAGGGAAGCCCCTGAACATTTTGATGCACAACACATCTTTAAAGTGATACAATGATATTATTTTGTTTCATAGAGGAGACATTATACTTTTCAAAATGCTTTCATATGAATCAACTCACAGTCACCCCATGAAGTAGTGAATAATATGGCTTTCATTATTATCCTCATTTTATAGCCTGAGAAACTGAGCTTAAATGCGTTGCCCAACAGGGCGTCTTTGGTGAAGTGGAGACTAGAGATTTCTGGAAAGCTAGTTCTCTCTAAACATGCCCTGTGCAGATACACAGAAGACTCTTGCTTTTACAGAACAGCCCAGAGTGACTCCAATGAGTTATGAGTAAATTTAATAGACTGCTTGCTGAAAATATCCAAACCTACCACCCATGGATTTAGAGGCCAGTAAAACATACTTCTCATTAAAAATCATGATGATATTGCCTTAATATTCCTTCGATGACTCAGAAAGCACTTCAACACCAGTGAATTGTACAGCAAGAAAATAATCACTTAAAATCTCTTGATAAAAGGGACCATGACATTTGGGGTTACTTATCACAGTCACACTTTTATGGTATACCTCCTAGATCCAATCAGTCATCCATACTTCCTATGCAGGAAATCCCATGGTTCTCTTACCCTCTTTGCTCTGAGCCTTTGGGAAAATCACTATACATCCTCCATTTCCAGTTTTCTCAGCATATTAATCCCTATATGAGAAGAACCTGGAAAACATATACGAGATATATATTTCAGGGTCTATCCCTTTGGAATTCTTAATCAGTACAATTGGGATGAGGTCTGGAAAACTGCAGCTTAAAAAGTTCCTTCCATTCCTGCTCTTCTCTGGTGGCTCAGTGGTAAAGAATATGCTTACCGATGCTGGAGACTTAGGTTCAATCCCTGGGTCAGGCAGATCCCCTGGAGAAGGGAATGGCAACCAACTCCAGTATTCTTGCCTGGGAAATCCCACGGACAGAGGAGATTGGCAGGCTATAGTCCATGGGGGTCACAAAAGAGTCGGACACGACTTAGTAACTAAATGACAATTCCTTCAATAGGGGATGGTTAGTTAAAGATAAAAATACTAGACCTTAGACAACCCTGCAGAGTTAAGCAGATTGATTTGTGTTGATATTGACAATATGTATTCTTCAGAGGAAATCGTTAAGGTACATTAGAGTACATATAGTATGCCATGCTATTCATTTGTATTAAAATTGTATATGGAGACTTACTATAAGTATAATTGTATCTTCATAAAATTGACCTCTGGGGAGGGAGACTGGCGGTCAGGAGTCTGGGGCTGGAGAGAGACTTATATCTTTTTGTAGCATTCGGATCTTTTAGAAAAAAATTAGGTGTTACCTATTCAAAAACATTTTCTGTAGTTGTTAATGATGTGTCCCTGTTGGTTCACTGAGTGTAACATATGTATTGTGTTGATGGTGGAGGAGGCTGTGTGTGTGCCATGTGTGGCGGGGTGGGCGATGGGTGTGGAGAGAGATGGGAACTCTACTTTCTTCCCAATGTAGGTGGTGACCCTAAAAATAAGGTCTATTAATGAAAACAAAATTTTTAAAAGTGCTAGGCATGGTAGACCCATGTATGAATTGATGGATTGATGGGCTGACAAAGTAAAAGCTCCCTTTGAGACTGTGATGTGTAGCTAGGTTTGGGAATCACTGGACCGGCTGAGTATAAGGCCCCTTCCACCAATGGTTCCAGGTGAACTGTAAAGTAGAAGGTAAGTTTGCAAAAGCAGTTTGGATACAGGCTGTGGAGAGCCTGGAAAGTGCGAATGGGGGTTTGGTGTGTCTTGCATGCATCAGGGGACGTGGTTTCCATAGTGTTCGCTTCCTTTTTTAAAGTATGCATTTATTTACTTATCTATTTTCGCTGTGACGCAGTGATCTTCTTAAGTTGCAGGGAGCAGGAGCTGCTCTCGAGTTGTGGTGCACAGGCTTCTCAGTGTGGTGGCTTCTCGTTGCAGAGCACGATCTCTGGAGTCTGTGGGCTTCAGCAGCTGTGGCACGCGGGATTTAGTTGCTCCGTGGCATATGGAATCTTTCCAGCCCAGAGATTGAACCTGGGTCCCCTGCATTGGCAGGCAGATTTTTAACCACTGGACCAGCAGGGAAATCCCATAGTGTTTTCTGAGAACCGTGAGCCAGATGTGCTGGGAAAACTCCAGGACAGGTTGGAGTGGGGAGTCCAGTGGAGAGCCAGGAGGTAGGTGGTGAGGCCCTAAGTAGCAGAGCATCCAGGATGATGAGAGAAGAGGAGAGAGCTGAGAAAAAGTATTAGGCTGAGTCATGTGAAATTGCTGATATTGGACCATTATTTCATGCATTCAACCTAATAGAATCAACAGTGTGATGGGGCAGAGGACATTTCTGGTGAGGCTGGGCAGGGTGATTTGGGGATTTAAGCCTCAGTGGCTAGAAAACTGTTATTAAAAATAGAGGAAAGAGGATGTTTGAAGTGATGACTAAATGGAGTGTCATGGAATTTTAGTGCAAGCTTAGAGTAAGCTTTTGCTTACTATTTCCTGACTGTATCTTGTGCTTCTATGTATTTATGCCTTTGTCTGAACTGTTCCTCTGCCTAGGAAAGGTGCTGATATATATATATATATATATATATATATATATTCCAAGAAGTAGCCTGCTAAAAAAGAAACATGAAAGATCTAAGATCTACCTGGAGTGTAGTTTATGAACTCATTGGGGTGGAGGAAGATTACGGAAAATTTGGAAGGCAGAGAGAAGCATGCACATTGGACAGGCTTGGGAAGGAAACTTGGAATGGAGCAGCACCCGAAGGAACATGATATTTTAAGAAGATGAGGTTGCTGGTGGTAGGCAGGGTTGAGTACCCACAAAAAAAGATCAGTGACCCAAGATGAGGTGGTGAGCGCCCCACCCCAGGGAGATAGCAGCTGGACTCAGAGGGAGGGAATGAAATGAGGCGATTAGAGAATCTTGGCACAGAAGGGAGTTTAAATCATGTATATACACTATTAATGGGCTTCCCAGGTGGCTCAGTGGTAAGGAGTCCACCTGCCAATGCAGGAGACACAGGAGACTTGGGTTCGATCCCTGGGTCGGGAAGATCTCTGGAGTAGGAAATGGCAACCCACTCCAGTATTCTTGCCTGGGAAATCCCAAGGACAGGGGAGCCTGGCAGGCTACAGTCCGCAGGGCTGCAAAGAGTTCAACATGACTGAGTGACTAAACAATAGGATAGATATCTAGTGAGACGGAGAAGGCGATGGCACCCACTCCAGTACTCTTGCCTGGAAAATCCCACGGACAGAGGAGCCTGGTAGGCTGCAGTCCATGGGGTCTCGAAGAGTCGGACACGACTGAGTGACTTCACTTTCACTTTTCACTTTCGTGCATTGGAGAAGGAAATGGCAACCCACTCCAGCGTTCTTGCCTGGAGAATCCCAGGGACGGGGGAGCCTGGTGGGCTGCTGTCTATGGGGTTGCACAGAGTCGGACACGACTGAAGTGACTTAGCAGCAGCAGCAGCAGCTAGTGAGAACCTCCTGTATCACACAGGGAGCTCTACTCAATGTTGGGTGGTGACCAAAATGGGAAGGGGGTTCAGAAAGGAGGGGATGTATGTGTACGTATAGCTGATCCACTTTGGTGTATGGCAGAAACTAGCACAACATTGTAAAGCAACTATTCTCCAATAAGAAATTTTTTTAATTGAAAAAAGGAATTAAATAAATTAATCAATTCCACAATTTTATGTTACATGATAGTGATATAATTATTATTTTTTTTGCTAAAAATAAATAAATGTAATCTAATTCAAAGAACACCTCCACCAATGCTGGAGCCACCGTTTTCTTGAAGAGTTTTGAGAAGTCATCATTTTTTCCCCCTTCCAATTTTACTAAGATATAATTGATCTATAGCACTGCATAAATTTAAGGTGTATGGCACAGTGATTTGACATATATATCGTGAAATTATTATCACAATAGGTTTGTGAACATGCATCATCTCACACAGATACAACCTTAAAGAAATAGACCTATTTTCCTTGTTATGCAAACTCATGATTTAGTCTGTTAACAACTTGAGATAGCATAGAGCAATCTTAATTATCTTGTATGTTATCTCCTTGGTACTTATTTATTTTATAACTGCTTTATCCAATTTCCACTCCCCCCACCTGCCTCCTGTGGTAATCAGAGGTATGATCTCTTTTTCTAGGAGTTTGTTTTTGGAGTGTAATTGACCTACAAAACCATGTTAGCTCCTGGTATACAGCATAGTGTTGCAGTGTTTCTATATGTTTCAGAATGATAAGTCTAGTTGTCATCTGTTACCATACAAAGATGTTACACAATTATTGACTATATTCCACACACTGTACATTTCATACTGTAACTCAATTATTTTGTAACTGAAAGTTGATACCTTTAAAAAAAAATAATTTTATTTATTTATTTATTTGGCCGTGCTGGGTCTTCATGGCTGTGTGGGTTTTTTCTCTAATGCAGTGAGCAGTTGTGGGTGTGCAGGCTTCTCATTGCGGGGGCTTCTCTCTTGTTGCTGAGCATGGGCTCTAGAGCGCGTGAGCTTCAGTAACTGTGGCCCACAGGGTTAGTTGCTCTGTGGCATGTGGGATCTTCCTGGACCAGGGATTGAACCCATGTCTCCTACATTGGCATATGGATTCTTTATCACTGAGCCACCAGGGAGCCCCGAAAGTTTATACCTCTCAATCCCCCTCCCCTACTTCTCTGCTCCCCTCACCCTGTCCCCTCTGGCAACTGCCTGTTTGTTCTCTGAATCTATGACTCTGTTTTGTTATCTTCACTCTTTTTTTTTTTTAGATACAACATATAAGTAAAATCACACAGCATTTGTCATTCTCTGTCTGGAACCTCATCACCCTTTTGCCTTTGGGCCGATCTAACTGTGAGAAAGCTGGTCCTTGTCCAGAATCTAAAGCTGAAACTCCACCCAGCAGCCTTCATGTAATGAACCAAGTTATGCTAACCTTTTTCCTGACGGCTCACCAGTGACTTGAAAGACACTATGAGACTCGAATCTTCACTCTTCCATGCTGTGTAGCTCCAGGGCTTTCACCTTTCTGCAAACGATGTGCTTTTGTTCACCCTGAGGTCCGGTAGCGCGTGACTGGACACTCGTGCTCAGGTGTGCTCACACAGCAGCAGAGCTGAGGCACCTGTCTCCATTCATGTCCCCCTTCTTGGTGGCTTAGTCGCCCTGGCCCATGCCAAGTGGTCCTGACACAAACCATGGGGCGAGCAGCACACATGCTGCCAGCTGTGTGACAAGATTTGGTGAGTGACTGGATGTGGAGGTTAGTGAGGGCTAGACCTGCTCTCCAAGCAGGGGCTCTGCCATAAACCCTGGCTGTGGGCCAGCTGAAGGAGTCATCTGTAGGGTCCACATCTTTTTCCAAATTCCTAAGGGGACTCATTGGAGAGGAGTAGAAAAGGGTTTCCCAGGTGGTGCTAGTGGTAAAGAACCCGCCTCCCAATGCAGGAGGCATAAGAGATGCAGGTTCAATCCCTGGGTCAGGAAGATCCCCTGGAGGAGGGCATGGCAACCCACTCCAGTATTCTTGCCTGGAGAATCCCATGGACAGAGGAGCCTGGTGAGCTACAGTCCATGGTGTCTCAGAGTCAGACATGACAAGTCTAGATGTTGTTTGACCAACATGCCCTTCTTTGTTTATGTTTAACTTTAAAAAGATGGAGCAGGAAATGGCAACCCACTCCAGTATTCTTGAGAATTCCATGGACAGAGGAACCTGATGGGCTATAGTCCAGGGAGTCACAGAGTCGGACACGACTGAGTGACTAACACAACTTTAAAAAGAAACAGTGGTGAAAATATACTTAACACAAACTTATCATTTTCACCACCTTTTTTTTTTTTTTTTAAAAATAGCAGCATAGTCCCAAATTTGACAACCCAAAATATGTCCGAATATTGCCCAGTACCACTGGGGGAAATATCATCTGTGCTGGAGAACCCCTATCTTCACCTTATCCTTTAGATCGTACTCTAAAGGTAGAGAAAATTAACTTCATCTGGGAGTTTAAGCTGACTGCCTTGGGCTTCTATTTACCTGATAGGGTCTTTCTCAAAGTTTGCTGTGTGTAAGAATCACCTGGGGGAATGTCTAAAATACAGATGCTTGATTTTTTCTCCAACAAATACTTGGTGCAATAGGTCTGGGTTAGAAGCTAAGAATCTGACTTTTAAAATGACAATATATTTTTGTACCGATAGCTTACTTATTTTATCTATAGTAAATTGTACCTAATCCCTTCCCCCATCTTGCCTCTCGCTACTCCTCCCTCCACTGGTAGCCATGAGTTTGTGCTTAGTGTCTGTGAATCTGTCTCTGCTTTGTTATATGTATTTACCTGTTTTTATTTTTATTTTTTAATTCCAAGTTTAAGTGATAACATCCTTGTCATTCTCTGACATTTCACTAACCATAATACCCTCTTGGTCCACCTACTGTTGCAAATGGCAAAATTTCATTCTTTTTTTTGGAGGAATAATATTCCATTGCGTATAGATACACACATATATCATAGCTTCTTTTGAAGTGTACAAGTCGGCGGCTTTAAGTACATTTACCTCATTGTGCTAGCCCCTCAGGCTCCTCTGTCCTTGGGATTCTCCAGGCAAGAATACTGGAGTGGGGAGCCAATTCCTTCTCCAGGGAATCTTCCTGACCCAGAGATTGAACCTAGGTCTCCTGCTTAGCAGGCAGATTATTTACTTCTGAGCCACTAGAGAAGCCCCCAGAACCTTCCCATCATTTCAAACTGAAACTCTGTACTCAGGAAACAAGAAATAACTCCCCATTACTTCCCTCTTCCCGGGTCCTGGCAACCACCATTCTACCTTCTGCCTCTATGAATTTGACTGTGTATTCTAAGTCACTGTCCTCTCTTTATATTCCTGTTTATCACAGACTTCCTTCCCACCAGGGAAGTTGGATAGGAAAAAAGCTGGTCCAGGGAAAAGGAGGTTTTATATGTGAGTCTAGTAATATTCTGACCGTGTTAAGAAGTCAGACCATCCTCACCTCTACCCACAGGCTCACCTGAGAGTCAGGTAAGGACTTGGTGTGGTCTCCACCTGCTGAGGATGATTTCAAATAAGAAAAAATACTGCTCTTCAGTGGGAAGATTGGGGACCAGGGTTTGTATACAACTTGGAACAATTTGTGCTAGGTTTATCTTGATTATGTATATTAAAGAGTCTGTTTCCATATCCTTAGGCAAACGATGCATTTGGAAGCAAAGCCATGACAGGCATATAAAGGAGAAGTGAATATCTAGAGAGAGCTCAGTGTGCTTGTTTATTTCAAAATGACGCGCGCGCGCGTGTGTGTGTGTGTGTGTGTGTGTGTGTGTGTGTGTGTGTGTGTGTGTGTGTGTAGCTTAAGAAAGTTTTCCAGTCTTCTCATGGGTGTTTTTTAAAAAAAATATTTGATTTATTTTAAAAATATTTATTTTAGTTTCAAGAGGGAAGGGGACATATGTCTACTTATGGCTGATTCATGTTGTTGTAAGGCAGAAACTAACACAACAATATAAAGCAATTATCCTCCAATTAAAAATAAATTTAAAAATATTTATTTTAATGAGATCGTACTACACATGATAAAATTGAAATCTACCTTTTTCCTTAAAAATATGCCATAAGCATTATTCTATACCAACTAATGCAGATATGCATCATCATTTTAGTGCTTTCATAATACTTTTTAAAGTTAAACTTTTTATTTTATCTTGAAGTAAAGATGATTAACAATATTGTGATAGTTTCAGGTACACAGCAAAGTGACCTAGCCATACATGCACCCATTCTCTCATGGCTGTGGCTTTTATGTAACTGTTGTAACCAATGAATATATCATTTTCGAGATTATCTGAAAATCCCCATTGCTGCTTTATACACATATTGATACTAATAGGTGACAGGGATATGATTTCTGTTTATAGGGTTGATTACATTTCTGAGAGTTCATTTATTTAATCTTTTTTGAAATTGTTTAGAAATTCTACAATTAAAGTTAAATATGTCATTGATTTTTAATTTACTACAGTAACTAAAAGAGCTTTTAGAAGAATCTTGTGTTTCCAAGGCTTTATGACAAAAAAGTTGAAGATTTATAAGAAGTAGAGAAATATAGCTTTTAAAACTTGGGCCCTGTCTGAGGCACTTTATTGTGAGAATCACAGTGTAATCTGTAAGCAGGTTTACAAACAATACTATATATATGGTAGCAAAGTAAGCAGTAAGGCACATAAAGGGAATATATTTGACCCCCAGACTCACTAAATGTTCAATCTGAGTAGAAAAAAAATGCTGACTGTATTTAAAATGACATGTCAAAATAAAGAATCACAATAGTTTAGCAGCAATGGCCCCCCACTCCAGTACTCTTGCCTGGAAAATCCCATGGACGGAGGAGCCTGCTAGGCTGCAGTCCATGGGGTTGCGAAGAGTTGCACACGACTGAGCGACTTCACTTTCACTTTTCATTTTCATGCATTGGAGAAGGAAATGGCAACCCACTCTAGTGTTCTTGCCTGGAGAATCCCAGGGACGGGGGAGCCTGGTGGGCTGCCATCTGTGGGGTCTCACAGAGTCGGACATGACTGAAGTGACTTAGCAGCAGCAGCAGCAGCAGCAGTCACCATTAGAATTTGCTGAACAGTGTATCTTATACAGGATTCAGCTTATGTGTAATTAAATATCTAAGACCAACATTTGTTCCTAGGAAGCTTTTAAGAACCATTTGTCATTAGTAGCAGTGTTTTCAAATCTTTTGTTTGTATGAGCGTGTACATCAATGTGTTATTGTCATTAAAGTTTAATTTCAAGAGCTCAGTCTTCATTCATATACATTTAGAACTAAGTGCCAGCTAGATTCCAGCACTTTCACTCCAAAGAAGAGATCAAAATGAATGAAAGCCTCCAATCTATATTTTCCATTTGGGAGAGAAAGAGCACCTCAAATTTCACTCAAGCATTTATGAAAAGTTTGGGACTGAGTACCTCGTGGATGGTGGGAATCTGAATTTACTGTCTAAGTATCTTGCCCTTTGCTTCATAAAGTTGGAGCTGCCAGGTAACTCACTATAAGAGAGTGAAGAATAATCCAGGCCTCCACATTCTTGGTGGAACCAGGCTATATATTAAATTTGGAAACCCGAATGAAGTTCTTCCTGGGGCAAACCATTTGCTGCTGCTGCTGCTGCTGCTGCTGCTGCTGCTAAGTCACTTCAGTCGTGTCTGACTCTGTGCAACCCCATAGATGGCAGCCCACCAGGCTCCCCCGTCCCTGGGATTCTCCAGGCAAGAACACTGGAGTGGGTTGCCATTTCCTTCTCCAATGCATGAAAATGAAAAGTGAAAGTGAAGTCGCTCAGTCGTGTGCAACTCTTCTCAACCCCATGGACTGCAGCCCACCAGGCTCCTCCGTCTATGGGATTTTCCAGGCAAGAGTACTGGAGTGGGGTGCCATTGCCTTCTCTGGCATACCATTTAATCCTCCCTTAATGGTTAGAAGGACTGATGCTGAAGCTGAAGCTCTAAAACTTTGGCCACCTGATGCAAAGAGCTGACTTGTTAGAAAAGACCCTGATGCTGATGCTGGGAAAAATTGAGGACAGGAGGAGAAGGGGATGACAGAGGATGAAATGGTTGGATGGCATCACCGACTCAATGGACATGAGTTTGGGTGAACTCCGGGAGTTGGTGATGGACGGGGAGGCCTGGCTTGCTGCGGTTCATGGGGTTGCAAGGAGTTGGACACAACTGAGCGAGTGAACTGAACTGAACTGAAGAGGAGAAGTGGGCGACATAGGATGAGATGGTTGGATGGCATCATCGACTCAATGGACGTGAGTTTGAGCAAACTCAGGGAGGTGGTGAAGGGCAGGGAAGCCTGTCGTGTTGCAGTTCATAGGGTCACAAAGAGTCAGGCATGACTTAGTAACTGAACAACAACAAATGGTTAGAATATTGAAACTCCTGCTTCCAAACGAATCTCCAAAATGAATCCATCAATCTTAGAAAGCCTCTCAAGATAGAGACAGACACAGGCAGGATTCAGAGCCCAGGACAGTCAGAATGCGAAACCATGTTATTGTCTGGCCCTATCTTATTGACTCAAAACTGTGATAGGACTGTGGCCACAGGCAGTCTGTACACAAGTTGATGCTTTTCCAAAAGCAATGGGCTCTGCCATGAGTGGGAGGAACTCAACTCTTGGCTTTTGTTAAGAGCTCTGAAAAATCTCTCTGGTGGTTCAGTTCTTAATGGCTCATTAAGTTTAAATACAATTTACTGATTATCCCCACAGCTCACTGAACAGTCATCTTATGTCAGAGAGGATTTTTTTTTTTTCAAATGTTGGATTAGATCAGATGATGGTTGAGGTCATAGGTAGGGTGAGTGTGGGGGAGGCAGCGGAGATGGGGGATTGTGTGGCCGTATCATATAGGCAGGTATCTTGTTTCAAATAACAGAAAACCCTCCTGTAGTTGTTTGTGGGGGCTGACTAAACACCACACCGAGGGGCTGAATCATCAGGAATTTATTGTCTTACAGTTCTGGGAGGTGTGAAGTCAGAGAGCAAGGTGTCAGAAGTGTCGGTTTCTTCTGAGGACTCTGAGCAAAGCCTCTCTTGTTGGTCCCTTTGATTTGTAGACAGCAGGGAGAAATATCAACAACTTTAGAGATGCAGATGATGCCACCCTAATGGCAGAAAGTGAAGAGAAATTAAAGAGCCTCTTGATGGAGGTGAAAGAGGAGAGTGAAAAGGTTGGCTTAAAACTCAACATTCAAAAAATTAAGATCATGGCATCCAGCCCCATCATTTCATGGCAAATTGTTGTTGTTCAGTCTCTCAGTTGTGTCGAACTCTTTTCGACCCCATGGACTGCAACACAACAGGCTTCCCTCTCATTTACCATCTCCTAGACTTTGCTCAAACTCACGTCTATGAAGTCAATGATGCCATCCAACCATCTCATCCTCTTTTGCCCCCTTCTCCTGCCCTTGATCCTTCCCAGCATCAGGGTCTTTCCCAATGAATCAGTTATTTGCATCAGGTGGCCAAAGTAGAGGAGTTTCAGCTTCAGCATCAGTCCTTCCAATGAATAGTCAGGATTGATTTCCTTTAGGATTGACTGGTTTGATGAAACCAGTATCTGTATACACTCTACATATCTATCTATTTTCGTGGTTTGAAAATGAGGACCTCAGCCATGCTGGATTCAGGTCCACCTTCATGACCTCATTTTTACTTGATTACTTCTGTAAGGACACTATCTCCACATTAGGTCACATTCTGAGCTCCTGGAGACCAGGACCACAACATATTTTTTTCCAGGGTATATAAATCAATCCATAACACTTTCTATAGTGGCTTAAGCAGGATTTGAGTGGATTTACATATAGGCAGTCCCAGAGTAAGCAGTTCAGCACTCATTTGGTGGCTCAGAGCCACAACCAGAATCACAGCTCTTTCTATCTTTCTGCTTTGTCATCTGTTATGAGCTTAATGCCTCGGGGTCAAAAAATGGCTGCTCCAGCCCCAGGTCTCTTATCTGTGGTTCCAACATGAAAAAGCTGGGGTGAAAGGGCAAAGGAGACCATAAAGAGGCATGTTCCTGTTACACCTTGGCCTTTTCATTCAGGGTCTACCTCTCACTGACCAGAACTGTCCATGTGGTTGGGAAATCAAATATTTTAGCTGGACATAACGTTACCTTGATGGAATCTACATTTTTCATGAGGGCATGCACGCTCAGTTGTGTTCAACTCTTTGTGACCACGTGAACCCCTCTGTCCTCTTCCACCAGGCTCTGTCCGTGGGACTCTCCAGGCAAGAATACTGGAATGGTTTACCATTTCCTCCTCCAGGAGATCTTCCTGACTCAGGGATCGAACCTGAGTCTGCTGCTTGGTAGGCAGATTCTTTACCACTTAGCCACCTGTGAAGCCCACATCTCAGGTTACCAGCTGTGAAATCTATAGCAATTAGGTAGCCACCTTGTGCCAGGGGATGTGCCCACACTCCAGTGGAGATGAGGTCCTCCTTGCTGATCTCACAGTGAGTCATCCTGTTCCAAGAGGACTTCCAGGATGAAGGAAGTCATCAGGGCTGACTGAACTGCCTGGGGTTTACTGGGGTTTAGGAATCTCTTCTTGGGCTTCACAGGTGGCATTAGTTGTTAAAAAAAAATCTGCCAATGCAGGAGACATAAGAGACCCACGCTGGATTCCTGGGTCAGGAAGATCCCCTGGAGGAGGGCATGGCAATTCACTCCAGAATTCTTGCCTGGAGAATTCCATGGACAGAGGAGCCTAGCAGGCTATGGTCCATGGGGTCACAAGGAGTCGGACACAACTGAAACAACTTAGCACATACCCAGAAACCTCTTTGGAGGGGTTTAGTCTGACATGAGTCCTGTGGCTCAATAAGGAATCCTCAAAAGGTGATGTGCCAAGAAGAATCAGAAATTTACCACTGAGTAAAGGCCTTGTAGACCTTATTTCTCACCATTCTAAGAGGGAAAGGGAGCTCTTGATGGGAGGTGCTTAGGGAAGCAGAGATGGAGCATCTCAGAGAAAGTGACTGGACTAAGCAAAAGAAGACGTGTTGAGAGTCAGTGTATACATTGAGGGGTGAGCAAGATGGCAGCATTGGATCCCTGTATTAAGAAGTGCTCAGGGACTGAATGGTCTTCCCAGGTGGCGCAGTGGTAAAGAATCCTTCTGCCAATGCAGGAGACACAGGAAACATTGGATTTGATCCCTGGGTCAGGATGATCCCCTGGAGGAAGGCATGGCAACCTACTCCAGTATTCTTGCCTGGGAAACTCCATGGACAGAGGAGCCTGGTGGGCTACAGTCTATGAGGTTGCAAAGAGTCAGACACGACTAAAGCAACTTCACATGTATACATGTCAATCCCAGTCTCCTGATTCATCCCACCCCTCCTTCTTTTCTTGGTATCCATACGTTTGTTCTCTATGTCTGTGTTTCTATTCCTGTTTTGCAAAGATCATTTGCACCATTTTTCTAGATTCCACCTATGTGCTAATATACAACGTTTTTTTTCTGACTTATTTGACTCTGTATGACAGTCTCTAGGTCCATCCTTGTCTCTGCAAATGACACAGTTTCATCCCTTTTCTATGGTTGAGTAATACTGTATGTATGCACCACATCTTCTTTATGCAGTCACATTTTTCTTATTGAAAGAAGTTTGCCTAATTTGAGAACATGGAGTTTCTTGCTCCACACTGGCATCCTGCCATGATTCACTGTCTGTACATCTTTCCTGGCCCCACATGCCTGTTGCCCTGTGTTGTCCCCCTTCCCTTTCTCCATCCTCTCCTTTTCCCGTAGCTTCTCCCAACGCTCCTCTTTGACCCTTGTTTTTCTCTTTTCCTTTCCCTCTTCCGGTTGCTTCCCTTCCCTCGTCCTTTGCCCTTCCTGACAGACACCCCGCACTTCCTGCTGCAGCCCTGCCATCCTAACATACCACAGTCACACACACAAACTTTCACAAACTCTTCTTCCCTTTGAGTTCCCTGAGCCCTGCTTTGGATTGAGGAATTGGCTTCTGACTTCAAAGATTCCAGACCCAGCAGATGTCAATTATTTGACTCCCCTCTAGGGGTTAATCTGGATGCAAGAACTTTGACTTGAGAGGCAAATATGTAGAGAAAGGCAATTTCGCTACTTTCAAGTCTATAGATAACCTACTGGAACATGATCAAGAGGGAAAAGCAAAAACCTCTGTATCAGGAAATCTTGTGACCTTAACAAAAGGAAAAGATCCATCCTCCTTCCTTAAATATATTTGTGGATGTAAAATGTCTTACCTTCAAAGAGGTCAATATTTCTTCTACTTAAACTAGAATGTGACTAAGGAAAATCACATTCTCTATTGAGATAAAACTGCATTTTGAAAGTTTAGTTAAAAAAAAAAAATTTCCAGGTCCCAGTGGACAGCTTCATCCAGCAGTCAACAAACAAATATTGGGGTTGGGATGAACTAGGAGACTGGGATTGACATATATACACTATTTGATGTGTGTGTGTGTGTGTGTGTGTGTGTGTGAAGTCACTGAGTCGTGTCTGACTCTTTGCAACCCTATTGACTGTAGCCAGCCAGGCTCTCTGTCCATGGGATTCTCCAAGCAAGAATACTGAAGTGGGTTGCCATGCCCTCCTCCAAGAGATCTTCCTAACCCAGGCCTCTTGCATCTCCTGCATCGGCAAGCAGGTTCTTTACCACTAGTGGCCCCTAAGTGTGTTAGTCAGTCAGTCGTGCCCAACTTTTTGCGACCCCATGGACTGTAGCCCACCAGGCTCCTCTGTTCATGGGATTTTCCAGACAAGGATACTGGAGTGGGTTGCCATTTCCTTCTCCTTACCCCCTGGGAAGCCCATATACTATTAATACTATGCATAAAACAGGTAACTAATGAGAACGTAATGTATAGTACAGGGAACTCTACCCCAAACTGTGTGTGACTTAAACGGGAAGGAAACCCAAAAAAGAGGGGATATATGTAAATGTATGGCTGGTTCACTTTACTGTACAGCAGAAACCAACAGAACATTGTCAAGCAGCTATATGCCAATAGAAACTAATTTAAATAAAGAAGGCAATGACAAATATTTGCACTTCTGCTTGATTAAAAAAGCCAAATGTTGGAATTAAAAACAAACTGATAAGTACTCTACAAACCCAAAGTGCACAAAATGGGCCACAACATCTACAACTAAGTTATGTTTTATTTAAGTTGAATACAATTTTGTCATTAGGTATTACTATTATTAGTCTGTTTGAAATCGCACACTAACTGAATATTCCCCAAGCAATATGCCTTCAGAACTTGAAATGAAGAGTTAGCCCCTGGGGTGGGAGTGGGACAAAGTTGTTGGGATTTCATAGACTGCCAGGCTGGAGAGAACCTCACAGATCCCTTGAGACCAAAACCCAAAGGGCAAAGTTTCTCAGCCTCCCCACCACTGACATTTTAGTGCCGGTAACCTTTGTTGAGGGAGCAGTCCTGTGCTTCTCAGCTGTTTACTCGAGTGCTTGACCTCTGTCTGCCCTTCACCACCTCTACCAGCAGAATCCCTCCACCCTCATGTGACAATCAAGCATGTCTTCAGGCCTTCCCTGGTGGCTCAGTGGTAAAGCATCTGCCCGCCAATGAAGGAAACTCGGGTTTGATCTCTGGTCTGGGAAGATCCCACATGCCACAGAATAACTAAGCCCATGCACCGCAACTGCTGAGCCTGTCCCCTAGAGCCGGGGAACCATTGAACTCAATGAACTGAGTCCATTTGCTGCAGGTACTGACGCCTATGCACCCTAGAGCGTGTGCTCTGCAACAGTGAGAAACCCAGGCAGCGCAACTAGAGGAGCCTGTGCAGCAACGAAGACCCAGCACAGCCAAAAATAAATAAATAAAATTGTAAAAAAAGAATGTCTTCTGGTTATTACCAAATATTCCTTGGCAGGAGTGTCAAATTGCCTCTGCTTGAGAATTTGCCCTATGTTATAGACAAGCAGAAATGGCAACCCACTCCAGTGTTCCTGCCTGGAGAATCCTAGGGACGGTGAAGCCTAGTGGGCTGCCGTCTATGGGGTCTCACAGAGTCGGACACAACTGAAACGACTTAGCAGCAGCATAGACAAGCAGGGGGGTCCAGAGACCTCATGAGGATTTCCACTATGGAAGAGAAAGAATATTCTTGGCTGGATCCTCCAAATGGAGAATCTACCCAGGAAAAGGGCAGCGAAGGAGAAGTCTTAACCGAGGTTAACAAACTGGACTGTGAGGCATCAGAGAATCAGTGGAGGACCCTAAAGGAGGGGGGCATTGAATGGGAGGCAGGGACCACGTCTTTAACCCCTTGAGGGCCCCCTTCCTCCATGCCGAGTCTTTGAGCTTACAGGAGAAGGCAGTGTTCTCCAATAGGCAAAACTAACTCCGGATCCCTGGACAGTTCCATGGGGATCCTTGGAGACAAGATAGAATCTGAACTAGCAGAGCTTGTTCCTGAGATGGAGGAGAAAGAAAGGCCCCAGGCGGTGACCTCGGCTGGAGTAGCTGGTTACTATTAGTGGCTTCTGCTGCTTGGCTTGCCGCCAAGAGATAAGAGAAGGCAAAGAAAGAAACATGTCCAGTCCTGTAAGAGCAGTTGGGTGAGCACAGACAGCAGCTGCACAGGCTGGAAAAACAGCTGGACAGCCTGCAAAAAACAGGAGCCTTGGCAGAAGGACAAGGAACCCCCTGCTCCTAAGATGAGACTGAGGATAAAAAGATCTTCAACTTAGGAAGAGAAATCAACCAAGTGGGATGTTTTGGCCTCTTTTTCCAAGGCTCCGCAGCAGGCACCTTTGAATTGGCCACACATCTCCCCTCCCACTCTGGGTGGCCCAGCAGGTCTGGCCCCAGGAGCAGGTGTTCTGGGAAGAGTCTCAGAATAGCTGACCTTAGAGAGACACCCAAGCCCAAGAGCAGAGAGTGGAAGCAGGCCCTAATCAGGAAAGGGGAGTTCAGCACCCAAGCAGGAGCCTCACTATTAACGTGAGAGAAATTTCTATGGGTAATGGGTGGATGGAAGAGGTTCTAGGAATGTCAGCTGTTGGGTGTAGGGGGCTGACCTTTGACCCAGGGAAACAGTTCTTTGAAATCTGAAGAAATCAGAGCAGCTGCCAGGCTGTGAGGAAATCTCATGGGCAGGAGATATGAGTTTATTTCTCTTCTAAGGAACACCATCATCCCCTTTCTCCCCATCATCCCCCACCAGAGCAGAGAAAACGTGTATCCCGAGATCCTGGCAAAGAACTGAGGATAGTGTGATACAGGAAGACATGCATACTCAGAATCCAAGGCTATTTGGCCTGAAGGGGACTGTTTTATTTATTTATTTATTTTTAAATTAAAATCCCTCACCCATACCTCCAGGGAGGGAAAATCCATTACCATTCTAATCTCCGACTGTTGCCCAACTTGCTGAGAAGGGGCCCTCCCTGACTCTGTTTTCGCAAGGGATTGTGCTAGAAGGGACCAAGATGCTCCTGGGAGGAAAACCCCCCAGGATGAAGTCTGGGCAGAGAGGCTGTGTGGGTCATGATGTCCTCACGGTCCAGCAGCAGGCCTGGCAGACAGAAGGCATCAGCATATGTCTGTAGATTGATCAGATGAATTAGATAATGAATGGGAGGAGGTGAATGCCTGTTGGCTGGGCTGCTTCCATGTACTCTCTGCTGGCCTCCAGCGGCTGTGGGCTCCACTCTCACAGGGAAACCAGAGGCTGGGAGAGAGGCTGACTGCCATAATACTTTGCTACTAGCTCCAATTCTGATCCTTCTCTGGACACCGAGGCAAAGAGAGAAGACCCAGGGTGTGCTGTGTGCTTAGTGGCTCAGTTGCGTCTGACTCTGGGGAGGAGCATAAAGACGAATGCCAGGACCAGAGGCGTGTGGGTGTTGGGCTCAGTCTGTCTTTGGAAAAGTCAGGGGAAAGGGTGCTGAGCGGGAGCACAGCGGGAGTCTCTTCACATGGGCTTTGGCTATATGACATCATCCCTGCTGGGTTCTGCTCTCAGGGGTCTTCCCTGGATTGCCCCACTGGGAATCCCCAGGAGCTCTATGGACTGGGAACACTTCTATTGGCTTTGGGCCTTGAATCAGTCGTATTCAGGCTTCTATTTTCATTTGGGATGGCTTAATCAGTTTTGAGATGTGATGTCTAGAACAAAACAAGCAGACTTGTTTCCAAGGTGGGGGAAGTCGTTCAGTTGAGTCCTGCTCTTAGTGACCATCACAGATTATAGCCCACCAGGCTCCTCTTTTCATGGAATTCTCCAGGCAAGAATATTGCAGTGGGTTGCCATTGCCTTCTCTAGTGGAGCTTCCCAGAGATCAAACCTGGGTCTTCCGCATTGCAGGCAGATTCTTTACCATCTGAGCCACCAGGAAAGCCCAAGGCGGGGGTGGGGGAGGAGCATACATTAGGAATTTGGTAGTAACTGTATGTAAAGTAGATAAACAAGGACTTGCTGTATCATACAGGGAACTATTCGAATAACCTATATGGGAAAAGAATCTGAAAAAGAATACAAATATATATGACATGTGTGCTAAGTCACTTCAGCCGTGTCTTTGCAACCCTACGGACTGTAACCCACCAGGCTCCTCTGTCCAGATGTATGTAACTGAATCAGTTATACTTTTCTGTATACCTGAAACTAACACACACTATAAATAAACTATACTTCAATTAAAAAATATTTTTAAAAAGAGAGACTATGTGTTTGCAAAAAAAAAATACACAAAAACCCTACGTCTCCCCTCACATACACCCCCCAAACAAGGACCAGGGGAGAGGGGAGGACCACGGGAGAGGGGAGGTTGTGAAGGACCAGGGAAGAGGGGAGGTTGGTGGGTCCTGGGGCACGGGCACCTTCAGAGAACTTAGAGGAAGGAAGAAGGACATGTGTCCCTTTCAGGAAGCTCCAGCCTAGGGGCATGGGCAAAGGATGCCCAGGTTACAGTTGTCAGATGTGCTAGGATGCTCTGGAGCTTGCAGTATCCATTGTCCATGACACAGGCCTGGGGAATTGAATCTGTAGAGGCTCGGGAAAACCATCTTGGATGATACAGGGTTTCTAATGAAGTTGGAAGGGGTGGGAGGAGGGAAATTGTAGTCCAGTCATCTGCCTGCAGCCGAGTCTGAACTTGCCATGGCAGTCCTGCTTGTGTGAGAGAAGAGGGCCGGGAGACGCCTGGGTATCCCTGAGGATCAGGCAGGAGCATCCTGGTACCAAGAAGTACAGGGAGGGTCCCTGGTGTTTCTAGGATGGGCAGAGGTTGGAAACCAGAACCCTCTGGTGAGCATTTAGCCAGAGCATCATTTTCTCCCAATGAAAACTGGCCCCCATCAAAATGATTGCTTCCATCTTCCCTCCTGATAAAAGGCCTAGGACATAGCACATGTTTCTTTCCTTCTTTTCGAAAGAAGACAGTTAGCAAATAACACAATGGATATTACAGAGAAGCTTCCACTGACATCCATGGTTCCAAGCAGATTTCATATCCTGTCTAGTCCACTCATTTCCATACAGTATACGCTCGGTGTATATTTGAGGCAAAAGTACTTTAAACAGTCCATGATTATTTTGGCTCTTTCTATATCTGGAAACCAGAAGAGAATGCTAAATTAAAATTTGGTAACTGGGTGTATGTGGCATGGGTAGCGATAACCATATATTAATAGATTTTCTCTTCTTTCTGAGAATACAGTTAAATTACAATTCCCAGCCTCCTTCACAATGAATGTGGTCATGTGTTTGAGTTCTAGCCAATGAAATGTGAGCTCAGGAGACTTGCCCAATACTCAGGCCTCCCACACATTTTTCTCGACCTTCTGCATCAACCTTGGAGATGGTAGCTGTTGATACAAGATGGAAGGATTCTGGATTCCTGAATTTTCACTGAGAGAGTAGAACTTGCTAATCAGAGATGCCTATTTTGGATTAATATCATTCAGAAATAAGCTAATATTCTCTTATGCCCTGAGATTTTTGTGGTTTATCTGCTGTGTTGCAGCTGGGTGACTTATTTAGTTCAGAAATTGGTACCCAGTATCTTGGAGTGAGGTGATGCTCTAACAAAAACCTACAATATATGTCCTTGGCTTACTTTTCTTTGGTAAAATATTTCTTTCTTTTTTTTAATTGGAGTATATCAATAGTTCTTTTACACTGCAGTGTCAGTTTCTGCTCCACCGCAAACTGAATCAGTTACACACATATCCCATCTCTTTTGGATTTCCTTCCCATTTAGGTCGCCACAGAGCACCGAGTAGAACTCCCTGTGCTATGCAGTAGGTTCTCATTAGTTATGTTTTTTTACACATAGTATCATATCAATAGTGTGTATATGTCGATCCTAGTCCCCCAATTCATCCCACCCCCTCTTTTCCCCTTGGTGTTCATATGTTTGTTTTCAATGTCTGTGTCTCTGTTTCTGCTTTGCAAATAAGATCATCTACATCACTTTTCTTAGGTCTTAATCGCATAGCAGGAAAATGGCTATCAGATGATGGAAAGACAGAGGCCCACATGAGGCAGTGACAAACATTCAGTGAAGCTGTTAACACTGCTAATTTTTGTGTGATTTATTTTATTTCTTTTAATTAAAAACATTTTATTTATTTATATTTTTGGCTACACATGTGGAATCTTAGTTCCTCCACCAGGGATCAAACCTGTGCCCCCTGCATTGGAAGCTCAGACACGCAACCTCTGGACCACCGGGGAAGTTCCACCACTGATAATCTTAAAAACAAGGTCTCTGTCTGATGAACCTGTGGCTTTAGGGACAATGTGTTTCTCTGACTTTTTGCTTTGAAAGCACGTTAGGTCTTCTTGTTCAGGACAAGGGCTTTTTAAACACACACAAACATCACTGAAGGTCCAACCAGGAGGAGAATTATTTAACTCCCTTCAGACTAATTTCCCCTACCCTTAACAGAAGGATAAACACTCTATCACAGGCTAATTATGAGGATTAAATGAAATAACAATATGCAATGTGCCTGGGTGGAGGGCAAGACCCATAATAACAGCTGCTCAATAAATACTAGTTTCAGAATCATCTGTCCTAGATAAGACATGCATGGTGCTTGCTACATGGATGAAAATGGATATAACACAATCCCATCAAGAACACACAATCCCATCAAGAACACTCTGGAACTGGAAATAGAAAGTTGAGAGTTCATTTCACGTCCCCCACACATCCTACTCCGTCTGGTCTGTCCCTTTGTTCTGACCCAGGCGTGGAGGGGAACTCCCACTGCAGTGTCCCTTTGGCCAGATCCATTCCCCACACACTTCTCACTCATGTTTTCTGCTGCTTTCCCCTCTTGCTCTTATTTTCCTTTCTCTTTCTCTGAGGCGCCACCTCGTCTTTCCCCCACGTGGTTCCCATCCTCTTTTGACACACTGTCATCCTACATTTGTCCCCTTCTGTGCTCCCTGCCTGTGCTTCCCTGCCACCCTCCCATCGCCCAAGTGCTCTGTATGCTATGTGGACCCCCTGTTGGCTTTTGTGACACAGCACTCCTTTGCCTTGATGGAACAAGTCAGTCTGAAACAGGGGCAGCTGACTATGTTTACAGACATGCAGTTTTCTTTTTCACACACATATATAAAGTGCTATAAAGCAGCTATAAAGCATCACTGACTCTATGGACTTGAGTTTAAGCAAACTCTGGGAGATAGTGAAAGACAGGGAAGCCTGGCATGCTGTAGTCCATGGGATCTAGTGACTTAACAACAACAACAATAAAGTGCTGACTGTGCAGTTGATAAAAAAGGAGAAATTGGTTTTGAATGATTAACTCTTCTAAGAGCTTAACAAAAATCTGATTCACAGCATTTAGTTATCATCAGTCCTGCTGTAGAAAGCCACCTTTTACAAAGAGGTCCGTGGTCTTTTAGTTCACCCATAGTGGAGCTCAGAAAAATCTTATAATCATCAATAAAAGTAAAATCTCATTTTGATCATTCTCCAAAGCAACTATTTCTAAATTCTGTTACACATGATAATTAAGATAGCAGCTAGACAATAGTAACAATAGCCAGCATGGACAGAAGAGGAAGGTGAATCACACAGAGTCCTTGTCCTCCACAGCTCATGGCCCATTTTATAAATCTGGTTCCAATTAAGTTTAATTAGCAGAGCATCTTAATGTCACACTTTACAGTCTGTATAGATAAAATACTGTTTTATCCTGTTTATTTTGTAATTCAGGGAGGACAAATAATAAAGTAGGCCATTTTCAGTTCCTTATTCTGCTGTTAAGTAGCCATTAACTTCCAATCTTCTTCTTTCTCTCTTTCATCTCTCAGCTCATTCCAATTCTGGGTAAAATGGTAGCTTTATCATGTATGTATCTTTATCTTGTTCAGTGGCTCAGTCGTGTCCGACTCCTTGTGACCCCACCGTCTGCAGCATGCCAGGCTTCCCTGTCTTTCACTATCTCCCAGCGTTTGCTCAGACTCATGTCCATTGAGTTGATGATGCCATTCAACCATCTCATCTGTCTCCCCCTTCTCCTCCTGACCTCAATCTTTCCCAGCATCAGGGTCTTTTCCAATGAGTCGGCTCTTCTCATCAGGTGGCCAGATATTGATGCTTCAGCTTCAGCATCAGTCCTTCCAATGAATACTGAGGACTGATTTCCTTTACGATTGACTATCTATATTAATTTATAGTAATATAATATATATATTAAGTTATTTCATATAGAATTACTTTACATATAATTTATCATGTATGAATAGTATATATATGAAATTACTTTCTCCATTTTGCTCCATATCCATTCCAATTGAAAATCAAAACAAGATCTTAAACACGGGAAATTCTGTCTCAGAAAAGAGGCCACCCACAGGCGATAGTCTGGAGAAATCTACCCAGTTCTGTCAAGAGCGGACCAGAAGGAAGGAAGGAAGGAAGCAACTAATCTCTCGCCTGTAGCTTCCTTTCCAGAGAAACTGTGGTGGTGAAGAATGCAAGGAAACACACCCTGGTTTGGAAAACAGAAGGACAGGGCAGAAGAGGAGTACCACCCCGGAATCCCTTTTCCTGCTGGATTGCCAGTGGTTGAGAGCAGCCGAGTCGTGCACGGCTGCACCAATCAGAGTGCGAGCTGCCACTGGGGGGTGGAGCCAGAGAAGAGCGGCATCTGTGATACGCAGCCGCATCACCTCTAAAGACAGCTGGAAAAAAAATAAAAAAATAAAAAAAATAAAGACAGCTGGGCCCCTCAGTGGAAGTTTACCGTGGGCTAGATCGCCAGCTCCTTGAGCGCAGTGCCAGTGTTTCCCTCACCGTGTTCTCTGTGCCTGCTGTTATCATAGATGGTTGTTCAGGTGCTCAGTCATGTCCAGTTCTTTGGGACCCCATGGACTGCAGCATGCCAGGCTTCCCTGTCGTTCACTATCTCCCAGAGTTCGCTCAAACTCACATCCACTGAGTCGGTGATGCCGTCCAACCATCTCATCCTCTGTCGCCTCGTTCTCCTTCTAACCTCAATCTTTCCCAGCATCAGGGTCTTTTCCAATGAGTTAGCTCTTCGCATCAGGAGGCCAAAGTATTTGGGTCAAAGCCTCTAATTCAGAGAAGAGCGAAGCAGAGGAGTACGTTTCGGTGAGTTCTGTTTGCATTGAATTTGAGGAATCATGGAATGTGGAGGTGAACATATCTAGTGAGCAGCTGGGTGTAGAAATTTGAGCAGAATGTCAGACAGAAGATGCTGATTTAGGAGATATCAGCACACAGATTTTTTTAAAAAAAATCTTGACAACATCCCCAGAGAAATGTAAAATGTGAAGGTCAGTTTGGCAAAGAGAGAGCCTGAGAGACACTAATATTAAGGGACGGTGCATCAGTTTTCTGTGGCTCCCACACATGTCACAAAGCTGGCTTAAAGCAGCACAGCATAAGCACACATACTGCAGGGATTAGAATGTGATAAGATGGTATTATGGGCAGCTCTGTGTCCCATTTCTGATTGTTTATTTTTCAATTTATTTTTTTGTATAAGGATAATTGCTTTACAGAATTTTGTTGTTTTCTGTCAAACCTCAACATGAATCAGCCATAGGTACACATAGATCCCCTCCCTTTTGAACTTCCCTCCCATCTCCTTCCCCATCCCACCCCTCTAGATTGATACAGAGCCCCTGTTTGAGTTTCCTGAGCCATACAGCTAATTCCTGTTGGCTATCTATTTTGCATATGGTAATATAAGTTTCTGTGTTACTCTTTCCATACATCTCAGCCTCTCCTCCCCTCTCCTCATGTCCATACGTCTATTCTCTATGTTTGTTTCTCCATTGCTGTCCTGTAAATAAATTCCTTCAGTACCATTTTTCTAGATTCTGTATATATGCATAGAATATGATGTTTATCTTTCTTTTTCTGACTCACTTCATTCTGTATAATAGGTTCTAGGTTCATCCATCTCATCAGACCTGACTAAAATGCATCCCTTTTTATGGCTGAGTAATATTCCATTGTGTATATGTACCACAACTTCTTTATCATTCATCTGTCGATGGACATCTAGGTTGCTTCCATGTTCTAGCTATTGTAAATCGTGCTGCAAAGAACAAAGGGATACATGCGTCTTTTTCAACCCTGATTTCCTCAAGGTACTTTTTTTTTTTTGAGCTGCATGAGCTGTTTATATTGTTGTTTTGTATAGCTGTTTGTATTGTATGTCTCTAAGTCATGTCAAACTTTATTGAGACCCTATGGACTGTAACCCATCAGGCTCTTCTGTCCGTGGCATTTTCCAGGCAACAATACTGGAGTGGGTTGCCATTTCCTCCTTCAGGGGATCTTCCCAACCCAGGGACCAAACCCATGTCTCCTGCATCTTCCGCATCGACAGGTGGAGTCTTTACCACTGAACCACCTGGAACTCTGAGATGTTTGTATATCTTAGAGGTTAATCCCTTATTGGTAGCTCACTTGCAAATATTTTCCCCCATTCTGAGGGTTGTCTTTTTGTCTTGTTTATGGTTTCCTTGGCTATGTAAAAACATTTAAGTTTAATTAGGTCTCAGTTATTTATTTTTGTTTTTATTTTCATTTCATTGACTCTAGGTGAGTCAAAAAAAGATCTTGCTGTAATTTATGTCAAAGAATGTTCTGCCTATATTTTCTTCTATGAATTTTATAGTGTCTGGTCTTACATTTAGGTCTTTAATCTATTTTGAATTTATTTTTATGTATGGTGTGAGTAAGTATTCTAATTTCATTCTGTGCCCCACTTTAAAACATGGATAAAATGCACAATTTTGTAGAAAAATATAGCTTATCAAATTGACCCAAGAAATATGCAAAATGTAAATTGTCCTATAAACCATTAAAGAAAGAAATCAATAGTTAAAAACCTTCCCCAAACTGAGTACTTAAAGTCTAAAGACTTTAAAGTTGGGATCTAACAGTTAAGTGTAAGTTAAGGAACATACTTTTCTAGTCTCACATAAATATTTCATAAAACAGGGGAAAAGGGGAATTTTCTGTTACTTGCTTAATAAAGCAAGCATAACATTGGTATCAAAGTCAGACAAAGACAGTAAGAAGAAGGGAAACTTCCGGCCAGTTTCACACATGGACTTCTGAACAAAAAGTTAGCAAGTTGAATCCAGCCATGTGTAGAGGTAACAGTACATCACAGCCAAACTGGATTTGTCCCAAGAATGTAAAAAAAGTTTAATTTAGAAAATCTATTCATGCATTCTTTTATATTCACTGATTAAAGCAGAAAACCATATGATCATTACAATAGATGCAGGGCAAACATGTAAAAAAAATTAAGCATTCATTCAGGGTAACATTTTTTTTTAAGCTTTAAAAAAGTTTTAAAGTCTTTTATTGAGTTTGTTACAATATTGCTTCTGTTTTATGTTCTGTTTTTTTTTTTTGGCCCCAAGTCATGTGGGATCTTAGCTCCCAGACCAGGGTTTGAACCCATACCCTCTGCACTGGAAGGGGAGTCTTAACCCCTGGACAACCAAGGAAGTTCTATTCATGGTAAATTTGTAATGAACTAGGACTAGAAGGGAACTTTCTTAACCTGTTAAAGTTTACCTACAAAAAAATCTACTGCAAAGATGAATAAGACATAACCTCTGCCCTCAAAGGGTTCAAAATGAGAAGGAGATGAACACAGAAACAGTGTATGAATCACATAATCATCCTTGTAAGTCATCTTAACAGAGAAGAAAATAAGAGTCACATAATTAAATCAGTCATTACATTCTAATTTCTTTTTGTATAATAATATTGCTCAAACATTCCCTTTTCTATTACCTAACCATATAATCTTCCTGTTTCATTGCACCATTTTATCTGTAAATTGATCCTACAAGAGAGTTTTAAATGCTCTGTTAAAAATCAAGCAACAGTGTGAGTAGGTCATTTACCTAGTGTACATGAAATTTTAACTCAGAGTAAAAGAAATTCTGGAGACATTTTGATAAAATTTTAAAATAATATTTTAATTGGTAATCACTTTATTTTTATTTTTTAGACTTTTAACTTTATAGTGGTGTATAGCTGATTAACAGTGTTATGATAGCTTTAGGTGGACAGCAAAGGAACTCAGCCATACACATACAGGTGTCCATTCTCCCCCAAATGCCTCTCCCATCCAGGCTGCCACACAACATTGAGCTGAGTTCCTGTGCTGTACAGTAGGTCCTTGTTGGTTATCCTTTTACAAAAAATTATTTTTAATTAATTAATTAATTTTATTTTGTGGTTGTACTGGATCTTCGCGGCTGCAAGGGCTTTGCTCCAGTTGTGACGAGGGGGCGCTATCTCCGGATGCAGCGCTCGGGCTTCTTACTGTGGTGGCTTCTCTTGCTGTGGAGCAAGAGCTCTGGGTACACCGGCTTCCATAGCTGCAGTTCCCAGGCTGTAGAGCACAGGCTCAATAGCTGTGGCGCTCAGGCTCTTTTGCTCCAAGGCCTGTGGGATCTTCCTGGACCAGGGATTGAACCCATGTTTTCTGCATTGGCAGCTGGAGTCTTTACCACTGAGTCTCCAGGGAAGCCGTTATCCAGTGTCGATCGCAAACTCCCTAACTACCCCATCCCTTTGTTCTTCCCTCCCAGCAGCCATAAGTTTGTTCTCTGTCTGTGAGTCTGTTTCAGTTTTGTAAATAAGTTCATTTGTATCATTTCTTTTTAGATTCCGTAGACAAGGGATGTCATATGATCCTTTTCCTTCTCTGTCTGAATTACTTCACTCAGTGTGACAATCTCTAGGTCCATCCATGCTGCTGCAGATGGCGTTATTTCCTTCTTTTTAATGGCTGAGTAATATTTGATTATACATATATGTGTGTGCGTGTGTACACCACAGCTTCTTTATCCACTGCCCTGTAGATGATACTTATATCGCTCACTTGTCCTGGCTGTTGTAAACAGTGCTGCAAAGTGCTTCAGTGAATACTGGGGTGCACGTATCCTTTCAGACCATGTTTTTCTCCAGGTATATGCCCAGGAATTGGATTGCAGGGTTATGTGGTTTTGTTGCTAAGTATCATGTGTACATATCCATGACTTTAACCATCCCTGTGCTTCAGGGTGATTGGAGGTCATCAGTGGGGAGAGAAATGGAGTGAAAGTAAAGAACAAAGTGAAAAGAAACTCAGGGGAATAAGGGAAGAGTATATTTTGTGACATTTATTCAGCAATAAAAAAACTTGGCAGTTGAATGTTCTTTTGTTTAAGGGTTAATTGATAAGTATTAAGCTCAAAATTTCCACTCTCTCCTGAATTTCACTTCATTCTAGGTACAGTATTCTCAGAAAATCAGTTGAGACTTAGGGAGAAGGAGAGGGGTCTCCTGAGTATACTGCTTGATAATAAAATGCTTAAAGTTTTTTGAATGCCCTAAAATTTTTTTCATGTTTATATTCAGTCACTTTACTGTAGTGGGTAGCCTTTCCCTTTTCCAGGGGATCTTCCCACAGGGATCAAACCCAGGTCTCCCACATTGCAGGTGGATTCTTTACCAGCTGAGCCACAGAGAAGCCCAAGAATACTGGAGTGGGTAGCCTATGCCTTCTCCAGTGGATCTTCCCGACCCAGGAATCGAACCGGGGTCTCCTGCATTGCAGGGGAATTATTTACCAAGTAAGCTCTCAGGAAAGCCCTTTAAAAATTTTCATGTTTATATTCAGTCATTTTACTGCATTTTCAAAAATTTCAGTTCCCACTTGATTTGAGTGGGCGGGGGGGCGGGGGGAATAGTGCTTCGCCAAGATAGTCTGAGAAACACTGAAATAGACTCCGTGAAAATCAAGAAATGCTATTCACAAGAAGGTCCTGCAAAGATGAAATGACATCCTGCACAATGGAAGAAAATGTTTGCCACACATAGAACTGACAAAGACCTAGTCTCTAAAATGTATAAAGAACTCTTTGAGATCAGTTAGAAAAATGGGGAAAAACTTGAAGAAGCACTTCATATGAAAGGAAATCCTAATGCCCAATAAACATATTAAAAGGCCTCCACCTCATTAGTCATCAGGGAAATGAAAATTAAAACCACAATGAGAAATCACCCATCGTCAACAGATTGGCAGACACTTAAAAGCTCCGCAAGCCTAAATGTTGGTGGAGATCCTGTAAGTTACAGGAAGTCTCAAATACTTTTTGCTCCTGAGAGTATAAGTTAGTTCAGCTACTCTGGGAAACTTGTTGGCAGGATCTACTTACTTTGAACATATATACACTCTATAACCCAATAATTCCCAGGGACCCAACAGAAATGTGTTACATATGTGAACAAGTTATGTGTACAAGGAAATTCACAGAGCTATTATTTATAATAGCTCTTAAATGATTACAATCGAGATGTCCATCAACAGTAGAAAGTATAAACACATTGCAGCATCCTCACATAATGGAAAACTCTTCAGTAGTGACTCTCAAGAGCGTGGACCATGGACCAGCTGCTTCAGCATCACCTGGGAATTTGTCAGGGATGCAAATCCTTGGTCCCCTCTTCAGAGCTAGTGAATTAGAAATTCCGGAGGTGAGGCTCAATGCTGTTTTAACAAGCCCTTCATATGATTCTGACACGTTGAATTTTGGAAAACACTGGTTGACTGTGTTCAATATGAATAAATTATAGTTTGGGGCAACAACATGAAAGAGGTACACAAACAGAAGTCAAGTTTTCTTAAGTGGAGCCTAGAATGCTTTCTAGGTTTTCTCTGGTGGTTCAGTAAAGAGCAGGTGATTCTTTACTGAAGGCGGTAAAGAGGCGGTAAAGAACCCGCCTTCAATTCAGGAGACACAGGTTCAGGCCCTGGGTTGTGAAGATCCTCTGGAGAAGGAAATGGAAACCCACTCCAGTATTCTTGTCTGGAAAAGCCCATGAACAGACGAGCCTAGAGGGCTACAGTCCCTGGGGTTGCAAAAAAGTCAGACACAACTTAGTGACCAAACAGTGCCACAGGCGCAGAATGCTTTTTTGGGGAGAAGAGACACATATAGATATTACAATCTGGGTTTGAGTTAGTTAAAAGAGTTCAGGCATTATTGCTTTTCTCCATGACTCTGGGGCTTTGAGGTACAGGCCAGGGGTACCAGACAGAGGAGACTGAAGGAAAGCTTTAGATGTGAGTTTCAGAGTCTCAGAGTTTCAGAGTGGCCAGTCAGAACTAGGTGGAGAAGACAGACCCACAGTTAGAGCCAGAGGAAAACAAGTGATCCCCACACACTTCCCTCTCCTCTGCACAGTACATGTGACACCAGCCTCAAAGTTTACCCTTCTTGCTTTTAGTTCTTGATTGCTTGACAGTGAGAAAAGCAGAAAAAGAGAAAATGAAGACTTCCCTGGTGATCCAGTGGATAAGAATCCGTCTGCCAGTGCAGGAGACACAGATTCGATCCCTGATCTGGGACTATCCCACATACCTCGGAGCAACTAAGCCCGTGCTCCTCAGCTACTGAGCCCAGACTCCCAAGAGCCCATGCTCTGCAGCAAGAGAAGCCACCGCAATGAGAAGCCCCCACATCACAACTAGCGAAAATCCCTCCCAGCAAAGGAGACCCAGCACAGCCAAAAATAAATTTAAAAAAAGAGAGAAAATGATGTCATGCTAGGGATTGCTATGTGCAGCTTTATGATTCTTTGTTCTTTCCTACCAAACATCCCAAAACTAGAAATGAGAGAGACTGAATTTATACATCAGGTGAGATATTTTTATTAAAATCACATTACATTTACATTAGCAATCCTGCTTCTGAGAATACATTTCAAGGGAACAAACCTAACTATGAAAAAAATATGCAATGAGATGTTTCTCTATTACAGAAAAATATCAGATATCTGCAGTTTCAATGATAGAGGAATAATTAAATAATCATGGTATACTGACTTGATGGACTGTACTTATCTGTTAAAATCATTATGAAGATTTTATAACATGAAAATACTCATATTAAGTGACACAAATTTACACATAAAATATAATTTAAACTATATAAAGCAACCAAGAAATCTATATAAAGAAAAAGGATTAACTATATCAACATGCAGTTGTTATTTGGATGGTGGGCAAAAGATAACTTTTGTCCACTTTTCAAATTCTCTAAAATGAAACTGAATTATATATTTTTTGAAGACTTTCAAGCCAGTTAGTTAGTTAATGATTTTTGCCTGTTCTGGGTCTTTGTTAGTGCTCAGTCTTTTCTCTAGTTGTGCGAGGCGGGGGCTACGCCCTGGCTGTGGCACTCGGGCTTCTCACTGACCTGACTCCTGTAGTTGCAGAGGATGGGCTCTAGGGCGCTCAGGCTTCTAAAGCTGCCGCGCATGGGCTCAGCAGTTGTGGCTCCCAGGCTCGAGAGCAGAGGCTTCAGGAGTGGTGGCGCCCAGGCTTAGTTGCTCTGAGGCATGTGGGATCTTCCTGGACCAGGGATCAAACCTGTGTCTCCTGAGTTGGAGATTCTTTACCACTGACCAGCAAAGCCCTTGAATTCTCTGAAAAAAGATACACACCTAATAAACTTCAAAGTTATATAGTTTAAACGATTACTCAGACAACTTTGGTTTAATTAGGTCTCCCAAATGCAATTGAATTATTTGATATGATTGCTTACATAATACTATACAGCTTCTTTTAATTTGTATTTAGATACAGGTATAATTTTTAGAATGTACATGTATATTTTATAGCAGATTAATATTCTAAGAGCTAATTTTGCAGCTATAGCTAGAATCTGAATTTTGACTAATTTACCTAATTTCTTGAGCCACATGTCATTTTGGCCAGATGAACAAATCCATTTCAACAGTGATGATGGATCTCATGGCAATTATTTCTGTTATAATGATTAGAACTGCTTCTAGACATTGCCACCTGGACCTTTACATTTAATATAAAAAATATTAATAAATGAAAAAATCTCTCCCTTTGCCATTCTCAGGACAATACACAACCAAACCATGGTTGATGATATATGTCACCCTTTTGAAGCTGTGATCCAAATGCTTCAATTCTGGTGTGTGGCCTGCAGACTTAAGCAGGGAAAAATTAGAGAAATTAGGGGAAAATAATTTTAATTGAATCGGATTCTTTGCTCTATTATGCATTAAGGGATCAACGTTGCACCCCCACTTTTGCATTAACTTTCTGTCCTTCTCAGTTCTCTTGTTACATCCCCTGCTTTCTCTGTCTTCTAGATTTCCTGACAGCTTTTTCTCTAGCCCTGTTAAGTCTGTTTCTCCTCTTTCTTTCCTCCCTAGTCTGATCACATAGACATGTGAACACACGCGCAGGGGTGCAAACCCATACACACTCCTCCTTGGAAGGAAGCCAGTGGGTAAAAGCTCAATAGACAAAGCCTGAACCTTTTAGCGAGCACAGGGGGTCGGCGTGTTGTTCGTCTTCATGTAATACCTAACACTTTGGCCACCTGATGCGAGAAGCTGATACACTGGAAAAGACCCTGGTGTTGGGAAAGATGAAAGCGGGAGAAGAAGGGGGCAGCATAGGATAAGATGGTTGGATGGCATTACCGCCTCAATGGATGTGAGTCTGAGCAAAGTCTGGGAGACAGTGAAGGACAGGGAAGCCTGGTGTGCTGCACTCTATGGGGTAGCAAAGAGTTGGACATGATTTAGCAACCGAACAACAATAACGAATACCCATCTGTGTTGCTGTGATGTGCTTCCTTGCGCTCACACTGGTGCAGCTGGATATCATGTGCTGCTGATTATCCCCCATTCCTCTTCAGGGTATTTGCTTGCTCATCCTCATCCAGTTTGCATCTCCTCTGCTTCTCACGGGTGGTTTCCACCAGCTCTAGATGTGACTCCTACTCCTCCCGGTTAGCCGTCCTACAGTGGACAGTCCCCCAATTAAGCTTTTTATTATATTTGTTGCTCTTCTGCCCAAAGTCTTCAGTCCTTTCCTTTCATTCTTGGAGTCAAGTCCAAGTGCTTCAAGATGGCATTCAGCATCTTCTGGGGCCTGGTCCCAGTCTTTGTATTACTGAGTCCAAACTCATTCTCCTCGCAGAGCAACAGGCCAAATGACTCAGAGATGAGGTGTTGAGGTAAGAAATACGACTTCATCCAGAGAGCCAGCTGACCATCTTCTCTGGGTCTGGATGCCAGATTCTTTTACAGATCAGAGACTGTGGAGGTGAGGAAACAAAGAAAAAAAGGCCATTAAATCTTGCAAATATCTCCTAAAAGGGCAAGCCTCAGGCAGGGGTGTGTTAATTTCTTCCTTCCTGCCATCTACAGGTGGACAGGGTTCTGAACAAAGGCACTTTAGTTTAACAGTTAGGGGCAGAGTCCTCCGAGGCAGATCATTATGCGTGATTATAGTAACAAAAGCCAGTCAAAGAAACAGTTCCAACATGGAGTCAGAATTGACTTCTCCCTGCAATATTTGCGTTACCCTTCCATTCCCACTGAACAGCTTCCTGAGTACATTTTGCCTCTTCGCTTGGCACCTGAGCTCTCCCCGTGGCTCCCTAACCTTGACTCACACTGTGCCTCCTCCTTGGCATACTCTTCCCCATTCAACTTGTTATAGTCTTTCTAATCCTTCATTTCAGTCCAAAATATCTTTTTTTTCCCCATGAAACCTCGCCTGGTCCTTCTAGGTGAGGACCTTTGCTTTTCCTGTGCTCTCATGGCTCTACTGCTTTTAGGGATTTTTGTTTTGTTTTGAAAAAATATTTTAACTATTCACTTATGACCCACAGGATTGTCATTGCATCACAAGTTGCAGAGTGGACTTAGTGGTGTGTGGGCTTGGTTGCCCTGAGGCACATGAGATCTTAGTTCCCCAACCTGGGGTTGAACACATGTTCCCTGCATTGCAAGGTAAACTTAACCTCTGGACCACCAGGCAAGTCCCTGCTCTTAGTTTTAATTATTTTAACTTTTGTTGGGCTATTTGTACATTTATTTTGTCTCCTTGAAGGAAAGGGTGACGTCTGGTTCATCTTGGTACCCTCGTAGGACCCACTACATTGTCCTGCACATAGTAGGTGCTCAGCTATTCATCTTTACACAATTAAATGTAAAGAGCTGAGAAGTCTTTCTGTTTTCAAGGAGTGCTTATATGGTGGTTATTTTCCTTCAACAAGAATCTTACTCATTTGTCAACATAAGCATACATTTCGATGCAACTATTTTATCTTAAAAGTGAGTTTTTGAGAATGAAAAAGAGGAAAGCCAGGGCACCATGATATGATTAAAGTCTTACATTTGCTGTTAGTCTAGTTTTTACTTTTCATTCTAATTTATTTCTCCTCTAAGAGAAGATTAAAAGACGCTTACTCCTTTGAAGAAAACTTATGAGCAACCTAGATAGCATATTCAAAAGCAGAAACATTACTTTGCCAACAAAGGTCCATCTAGTCAAGGCTATGGTTTTTCCAGTGGTCATGTATGGATGTAAAATTTGGACTGTGAAGAAAGCTGAGCGCCGAAGAATTGATGCTTTTGAACTGTGGTGTTGGAGAAGGCTCTTGAGAGTCACTTGGACTGCAAGAAAATCCAGCCAGTCCATTCTAAAGATCAGTCCTGGGATTTCTTTGGAAGGACTGATGCTAAAGCTGAAGCTCCAATACTTTGGCCACCTCACGCGAAGAGTTGACTCATTGGAAAAGTCTCTGATGCTGGGGGGATTGGGGGCCGGAGGAGAAGGGGACGGCAGAGGATGAGATGGCTGGATGGCATCACGGACTCGGTGGATGTGAGTCTGAGTGAACTCCGGGAGATGGTGATGGACAGGGAGGCCTGGCGTGCTGCGATTCATGGGGTCGCAAAGAGTCGGACATAACTGAGCGACTCAACTGACTGACTGACTGACTGAAAAGAAGGTAACATGAGGTTAAGACCAGTGTCCGAGCTTCTAAATGCCTGGCAAATGATTAGTCCTCTTCAGTGTGTCCATGTGTGCAATTCATTCTCTCTGAGAGATCCTAAAATTTAGACTTTCACTATAGTCCTTGGGCTACAGTTAATTATCATAAAAATGTTGAAACAATGACTATATATGTTCCCCATTACTATATAATTATATATTATAATATAAAAATATAATTCTTTTTTTAACAAAGTATTCATTTATTTTTGGCTGTATCAGGTCTTAGTTGTGGCACGTGGGAACTTCGTCACACTGGACCGGCTTCTCTCTAGCATGGTGCACCAGCTTAGTAATTGAGGCACTCCAGCTTAGTTGCCCTGCAGCATGTGGGATCCTAGTTCCCTAGCCAGGAATTGAACCCTTGTCCCCTGCATTGGAAGGTGGATTCTTAACCACTGGACCACCAGGGAAGTCCATATATCATTCTTTTTTTCTTCATTTCTAATAGGTCTTGAACAATTTGAGATGTAATTTGAGTTCAATACAAATAAATTTGAATTTTTCAACTCCATTTCATGGAAACTGAAAATTATTTTTATTCATCACGGTGTTGGAAAAACTTTAATTGAAAACAGATTAGCAAGTATGTCCTGCGTGCCCAGCATGTGTTGATCTTGAGTATTTTAGTATGTGATTTGAGGCTGTGGTACCAGACTTTTGAGAAGAATACATAATTCATTACCACCACCATTTTCACAGAACTGTATTAATGAAGCTTTTCTTTGGGCTTGAGGCCGTCTTGGCTGTTTCAGAATTTTGGTGAGCAGATTGAGTGATAATTTTAGGCTTCTAAAATCAGCCTGTGTCCCCTCAGTCACATGATGTCATAAGCAGCTGGTGTTGCCTTGGCAACTTTACAGAATAAAAGTGCTGCTTTTGGTAAAACTTTGGGTCACGTGACCTAGCTCTATAGCTGGGGAAGACAACACGAAATTATTACTTACTTCTTCACCGAAACAAACCCAGATTTGCATAAGAGAAAAACAAAACCAGAACTCAAAGTACCAAGTGAATTAATTACCCGCCTTGCCATCATCTGAAAGCCAAGTTTGTTTGACTTTGTAATTTCAACATGCTCCACTCCCTGTAATAACTCTCAAATTTGTGTGTTGCCTTCCCTCATCCTCCCCATGACCCAGGAAGGTATGTCTGTTTCTAAGGCATTAGCAAGGCCAGGAGAAGAGTGATAAAGCCAATCAACCCAGAGGAATTTTGGTGGCCCAACCCTTAGTCCAGGGCTCTTTCTAGTGTTTAATGCTTTGTTGAATTCAATCATTGCCATCAACTTGCCATGTGATTTTGAGATCTATCCCCAAAATCTGTCTCCTGGTTAAGGTCTCCCTCCTATATTGCAGATACGAGCACTTACGGTCAAGAAATCATGGTGTTGGGCTTCCCTGGTGGGCCAGTGGTTAAGAATCCACCTGCCATTGCAGGGGACACGGATTTGATCCCTGGTCCAGGAACATTCACATGCTACAGAGCAGCTAAGGCAGTGAACAGCAACTACTAAGCCCGTGTGCCCTAGACCCATGCTCTGCAACAAGAGAAACCGCTGCAATGAAAAGCCTGCACACCACAACTAGAGAGAAGCCACCACTTGCCACAACTAAAGAAACCCTGAGAACATCAACAAAGATCCACTGCAGCCAATGATAAATAATAAGTTAATAAGAGAAAAACATGGTAAATTAGTCATCCATAAAATACAAATAGCCCGATAGTAATTGGGTCACAAAAGAGTTGAAAACGACTGAGCGATTAAATAACAACAATAAAATTATTTAGATGGCCACTTTGTGCTACTTAATGACAAACTTATAAACACAGGACAGTCATGAGTGTATATATCCTTTTGCAGATTTTATTAAAAATTTTATTTTCATTTTTCAGATATCTAAATAAATATATTTTCAGCCTCAGAACTTAATATATCATTTTCAAGCCACTGAATTGTTTTTTTGAATCTAGATGATTGATGCATGCTATTAGATTTCCTATCATATCAATTATGTAAGAGCTACATTATATACTATTATTTTTGTTATTATATAATTTATATTTAAGACAAAATAAACTATATATAAACAAAATAAAAAAATTTCTTTGTATTGAGTGTTGGATGTTTATAAGTACCAGCCTTTAAAAGAATTTTTGAAAAACAGAAAAAGTAGAGTAGAAATTACATAGTTTTCTATATTATATATAATATATATTATATGTACTAATTTATAATTAATATAAGAGCAAAATTACACAATATAATTATTAAAATTACATAATCCAGAGGCCATCACTATTAATATTTTAGAAAATTTCCTCCTGTCTTAAAAGATATTTCCCTATAAACAAATTATAGCATATATTTCAGTACAGACACACACGGACACACAGTGTTATTATGCCTCATCCCATAAAAACCGTTGCTCTATGGTATTCATAAATTTATGTTTCTATATATTTCCCTAGCCATCTTATACAAGAAATAATTTAAGATGGCTTTAACTTTCTTTTTAATGATTCTTACTCTTTTATTTAACCATTTCCATGTTGTTTGACTTTTCTAATATTGTGGTATTGTAAATAACACAGCAAAATGTTTTGCATTTAAGATGTGAAAAAACAACATAAAAGCCTGCATAAAAAGTTCTAAGGCTGTATACATATTGAGAATTTATTTTTCCAGAAAAATTTAATTGTATCAGTCACTCCATCCATAATGGATGAAAACGTCAATTTTAATATATCCTTGACAGCACTGAATCATACGAGATTTGTTTGAAAAGAGTTTAACACTTTTAAAGTGTTAAAAGGCAATGCAACCCACTCCAGTACCCCTGCCTGGAAAATCCCATGGACGGAGGAGCCTGGTGGGCTGCCGTCTGTGGAGTCGCACAGAGTTGGACACGACTGAAGCGACTTAGCAGCAGCAGCAGCCAGTAGCACCTAGTTCTTGGTTTCTAATACCGTTTTCCAACTAAGGCAACCAGGACTTCTTGGAAAAGAAGCTGCTTCTAGGTGTGGGGTAGGAAATATACAAAATGAAACTGGAGTGTTCTGTGTTGCCAGAAAATAAGGAAGTGCTCATAAAAGAAAGTGATGAAGGCTGTACATCAAACTGTCGGAACTTCCTTGGTGATCCAGTGGTTAAGACTTTGCCTTCCAATGCAGGGGGTGTGGGTTCAATCCCTGGTTGGGGAGCTAAGATTCCACATGCCTGATGGAAAAAACCAAGGCATAAAACAGAAGCAATATTGTAATAAATTCAGTGAAGACCTAAAAAACAACAAAATTGCACAGGAACCAACTAAAGAGCTCCCAATGGCTGAAGCTGGGACAGTTTGAACAATGAAATAAAGTAGTATTTAGATTCAAAGTCAAGCATAAAGTAAGTATCCATGACTCCAAAGTGATATAATGATTGAAGGATGAGACGGTTGGATGGCATCACTGACTAAATGGACATGAGTCTGAGCAAACTCTGGGGGATCGTGAAAGACAGGGAAGCCTGACGTGCTGTAGTTCGTGGAGATGCAAAGAGCTGAACGTGACTGAGAGACTGAACAGCAAACAAATAAAGGGAGGAAAGCGGACAAAGCTCTCAAGGAGAAGAATTGCAAATAAGTGGCGTGGTAACTCTGTCCTCAAGTAGGTGGAGCAGAACTCTCTCTTCTTAACCATGGCTGCACACAGAGGCATCCACCTGAAGGGTGCAGTGTAGAAGCAGGAAAGAGAGGGAGGTCGTGTGAATGGCATGCCATCACTCAATATGATGTAATGCCATGGCGCTTTACTCCTGTGGTCCTCTACAAAGGAAGTTATCCCAGTCTGTTCCTGAGAGGGGCACTGGACAAATCTACATTGAGAGGTGTTCTCCAAAACACTTAAACAGCATCCCTTAAAACTATCTTTGTTATTGTTCAGTTGCTAAGTCGTGACCGGCCCTCTTTGTTACCCTATGGACTGTAGCTCACCAGAGTCCTCTGTCCATGGGGTTCTCCAGGCAAGAATTCTGGAGTGGGTTGTCATGCCCACCTCCAGGGGATCTTCCTGACCCAAGGGATTGAACCTGAATGTCTTATATCTTCTGCACTGGCAGATGGGTTCTTTACCACTGAGCACCACCTGCGAAGACACATCCTTGTCTTACAATACTTCAAAACCCTAATATTCTGTGCTTCATCTATGTTCTCTCTACAATCCATTCTTCACACAATAATTAGCCTAATATTTTAAAAGTATAAATTTGATCATGGAGTCTCAAGGATAACATTTATCATCCTTATCAAAGTAAAATATAATTTGTACCAAGATAAAGTATACTTCTTACCAAAATAAAATCCAGAGTCTTTACTGTGGCCTACAGTTTCTTCATGATCTAACTCCTGTGTCCAGCTCTCCCATCCCCATCTCTCTGGCCAGCTTGTGCTACTCCTGTGACACAACCTCCTACTGAATCCTCAAAACCCTTCCCTGTTTTCCCCACAGTTGACTTCTCACTCTTTAGTTCTTACTTCTTCTCTTGTCTCCCTTCCTGTTCCTTGATGATCTTATCTTGGTGGGCTCATCCGTCTTCTGTTAGTTGCTCTTATCCTCCATAGGGTTGATCGCAATTCTCTTTCCTTCCTAGGGATCCAAAGTCTGCCACCCCAAGTATGCTCCAAGCATAAAGGTTATTTTGAGCTGAAGGCAAAAGAGAAGAAACAGACACAAGAAACTGCCCTCTTCTTATACCTCAAAGCAGGACATAGTTTGGTAAGGTGTCTCTTTCCTGTACCTGGAAGGAAAAAACTCACCAGGACTCCCAACACTTCAGCCCAGAGCACAAAAAGAACACATAACAATCTTCACTAAAATAGCCCTTATCTTTCATTACTTTCCCACATGGGTTAAGCTTCTCATGGTCTGCTACCTCAGAAAGCCTAAACCCCTCTTCCTTTGTCTTGTCACTTCTCACAAATTTATTGTCCTTTGTTAAAATGCTGTATAAAGCCTCGATTCTAGCTATGGCTTTGAGTTATTCATCCCCGAGTTCTCCCACATGTACACATGATGCATGTGTTAACTAATGCTGTTTTTCTCCTGTTCATTCATCTTTTAAAAATCTAATCTGCAGAGCTACAGCAAAAAAGCAAAAACCCCAAGACAGGTAAAGGAGAACAAGTTAAACTTTTCCTTGCCCATACACTCTTTCTCCTCCTTTTCCTCCAGACTCACTGAATACCCCGCCTCCCAGTGGTCCATGAAGGTAGAGACCTTGTTTGTCCATCACTGTATTTTTAGCACATCTCACATAGTATATGCTCAATACTTTTTATTGTATCAATGTTAAATGAATTGAACAATTGGCATATCTTGGTACTGGAACATATTTTATTTATTTATGTTAAAAAAATTTTTTTTTCTCTTTGCCCGGAACGTGTGGCATGTGAGATCTTAGTTTCCTAACGAGGGATAGAACCCAAACCCCTTGCATTGGGAGCTCAGAATCTTAACCACTGAACCACCAGGGAAGTCTCTAGGAGTATATTGTAGATCATTAGAACTAAAACATTAGAGCACATTTTTATTGTCATTTTAATACATGTACTCTTCCAAATGAATTTGTAAATTCGTTTTTTCAAGTTAAGAATATCGAATTCTGATAAGAAATACATTATAGTTGTCTTTCTAGATTATTTTGGGGATAATTGATATGTTTACAATATCAAGCTCTTCCATTCAGGCACATGATATTTTTTTTTCCTTGAATATTTTTGACCCAGGACTGGTTGAGTCCATGGATTGAAACCTGTGGATGTGGAAGGCTGACTGTATATGGCATTTTGTTTACCCATTTATCTGTTAATGGCCACTTATTGGCTTTTTTGAAAAATTGATGTACAAGTACCAATTTGACTGTTTCTTTCAGCTATTTTGGGTGTGTACCTAGGAGTGTAATTATCTGATCAAATAATCATTATATTTACTTTTACATACATTTTTGGCTAGTTGAATTGCAATCCCTTTGCAGAGGAAATGTGTATACTTCTTAGAGGCCTCACTTTCATGGTGTTTCACCATCAAAAGTGATATTTTTTATTGCCTCAAAGTAGGCATTAAAAATGTTAATAAACCACATTCCATTTATTAATTTACTGAGTATATATATATATACATTTCTTGATATAGGAATGCATTTTTAATTTTATCAAATTCCAGTGAGTATTTTAAAATAAAAGATTAATTTTCTTCATGAACTATTAACATTATAAATTATAATACTAGATTTTCTAATATATAAGCCATTCTTGACTTTTTATTTTAATGATATCTTGATATTAATTCTTTCTTTATGGCAGTAAATCAAATTTTCCCCTTTTTTAAAATTAATTTTTAATTTCATGAATGCTTTATATGCAAATCTGGCTCATACAATTTCTGCTATTTGAAATGTATTAAACTTATTTTTCACTTCTAATCTTTTCTGTGATCAATTTTATGTTTCATGAATTTTAGAGAAGATATAGCCTAAATTTCAAATTCTCTTGTTTTTTGTTTTATTTATTCATTTAAAAATTGTATTCCTATTTTTATATCCCTATTAAGTTTTTACCTGCCTGATCTATCACAGCTTGACACTTGTTATTCAGTTACATCTATTTGTATTCATTTCTTTTAGTATATCTCTAAAGGTAAGTGGATACAAGGTTACTCAACACATAAAGATTCATTATAGTTACTTTTTCATTGTAAATTATATTTATCAGGATAAAATTACCATCTTTGTGCTCTTTAATGCTTTTTTATTTGCTTGAACTTTGTGTAAAGTAAATTGATATCTTGGCTTTATTTGCTACTGCGTGATATACTTTGCCTCTCATTTCACTCTCAATCTTTTCCACCATATTTTAAAAATGCTTTTTATAGATAGCATGTTTAATAGTCTATTAGAGAGTCCCTCCTGTTTGAAAAAAGATATTGATTTAGTTTCAATCATCATAATAATTGATAGTATCTGATCTTCCGTTATTTTGCTCTCTGTTCTTAAACTTTTCTTTTGTTTCTTTATTAAATAACTTTATTTTTATCTTTTACATCATTTGAAATATACATATATATTTATAGATCTATCTATCTAACTATATCTCAACCAATTCTAAATAACAGAGCCCTTCAGTCTTTTTCCTCATATACCGAAATGCCATGCTTGACGCAGGGATCACGCCCAAGTCTCTTAAGTCTCTTGCATTGAAGGTCAGGTCCTTCACCACTAGCACTACCTGGGAAGCCCTCATATAAAGCAGTTTTTATCAAGCATGTGGTCTTTGGCTCCCCTGATGGCTCAGACTGTAAAGCCAGTATCTCCAGCAATGCAGGAGACAGGGGTTTGATCCCCTGGTTGGGAAGATCCCCTGGAGAAGGAAATGGCAACCCACTCCAGTATTCTTGCGTGACTTTTGCTATGTGGTCTTGGTTTTACAGATTTTTGAGAACGTTCTCTGAAAACTTGTCTTTGTGTGAGATATATTTATCATTCTTTGGCATGTTAGAAATTAAAAGTGAAAATTTAAAATATTTATTAACTCACTTAAAATAGAATAATAAACTCATTAAATCTTACAAATAATGTATTTTTATGGAAACTACCTGTATTTTCTGAAAAATAAAATTCACTGAGGAGAGTTGCATTGCTTTATATTATTACAAATCTCTTTAGTAAATGTTAAATAAAAAGATAGCCAAATTCTCATACCTGCTTCTTTTAATTTACTTTGTGGCATTATGTTGCTTTGATTGAAGTGTGAAGAAAAATACAGCAACACAGTTATGTAATTGGAGAATAAAGGGATATTTTAAAAGTCTTTTTGGATAGTTATGAAAAACTTTCTTTGATATTACACCAAAACTTGGCAAATGTTAGTTTCTTAAAGATGAGTTGCAATGTAAATGCTGAAACCATATCAATGAACTCTTTGTCCTCTGTTACATCAAAATCCACTGACTGACTTTGGACTTCAAATGGATCTTTTATAGCATCATGCATTGGTTATTTGGGCTTCACAGGTGGCTCAGACTTGAAAGAATCTGCCTGCAATGTGGGAGATGGGTTTGATCCCTAAGTTGGGAAGATCCCCCCAAGAAGGGAATGGCAATCCACTCCAGTATCCTGCCCTGGAGAATCCCTGTGGACAGAGGAGCCTGGCAGGCCACAGTCCAAAGGGTCGCAAAGAGTTGGACATAACTGAGCCACTTTTACTTCACTTTCTTTGGTCATTTTAGAAGATATATTAAGTCTCTGAGTTCTACAGACTTTCCAAATACCCACACATTTCATTAAACCATATTTAAAAAATCACATTAGTTAATATCACCCTGTCTCATCAGAAAAAGACTTTATGTATTAGAAAACTGTAAAGACCCATGTGTGGCAGATACAAATTAAAAAAAAAAATCTAATTTCCTTTTGAAAGCCTAAGTTTTGTCATTGGCAACACTTGCTGTCAGTTGTCCTTGAAATGACAGGTTCACTTTGTTCATTTTTGGGAAAAAGCATGTCACGCATCCGCTTCTAAATAACTGCCATTTGCCATTTGTTCATTCAGTAAAGATGCAATCCCTTAAGAGACGTGGCAGTTTCTGTTAAGAGCTCACCTGGAGCAACCGCTGGACTCTGCAGGTAGCGTAGGGCTTCATGTCTGTCTCCTGTGCCGTAATGAATTACCCCTAAATTTATCCACTTAATGCAAAAATAAATGTTTATTTTATCTTGCAGAGTTTCTGTGGGGCAGGAATTTGGAATCAGCTTGGCTGGGTGATTCTGGCTCAGGGTTTCTCATGAAGTCGTAACCACCATGCTGGCTGTTGGCTGAAGGCTGGATCGGGGCTAAGATCCACTTCCAAGAGGGCTCCTCACCCGCTCGGCACATTCATACTCGTTGACATGAGAGTAGACACACCTCAGTTCCTCTCCGCGGGGCCCTCGCCACTGAGCCACCTGGGAAGATGCAAGATCAGATCCGTTATCTTCTACATAGCATTTCATCTTTCATCATTTTAGTCTATTCCTCCCATTCTTTTCAGGCTGAGGATGGTTCTCCAGCTTTTCCCACTTTGCTGTCTCCTTCTCCTGCACCATCAACTTTGTCATTTACTCTGTCCAGTGAGGAGTTTTACTCTTCTTATAGTTGTTGTTGTCGTTTTTCCACTTCAGTTACTCCTTCTCTCTCCTCTTTATTTATCTGTTTTAGCTCTCCTTTGTGGAAACACAATGATCTCTGTTCTCTGATATGCTGAACTAATAGGGTGTGCACAGAACATGACATCCAATATGTCCTGCTGGGCCCTTCTGTCTCTCCCCAGCAAGCTGTCCTTACAGGAACTCCCCTACACTGGAGCATGTGGCAGGTGCGCTCAGACTCTAAAGACACCGAGAAAAATGTACCTGAAGCCTTGCCCACTCTAGGAGTTTGGCAATGACCCATCTCTTTGAATAAGACAATGGGAAAAGCAAGACATCACATCCCCAAGTGGCTCAGTGGTAAAGAATGAGTCTGCTAATGCAGGAGACACAGGAGATGTGGGTTCGATCCCTGGGCCAGGAAGATGCCCTGGAGGAGGGCATGGCAACCTACTCCAATATTCTTGCCTGAGAATCCCATGGACAGAGGAGCCTGGCAGGCTGTAATCTGTGGGGTCATGACGGAAGCGACTTGTCACACATGCATAGAGGTGTTGTGAGATTTTGTTTCTTTATAGAGGTTTCTTGGCATGAGTGCATGCCAAGTCACTTCAGTCATGTCCCACTCTTTGCAACCCCATGGACTGTAACCTGCCAGGCTCCTCTGTCCATGAGATTTCCCAGGCACAAGTACTGGAATGGGTTGCCGTGGTGTCCTCCAGGAAGATTTCTTTATACGTTTCTTTATCAAGAAAACCCTTGCACATGTCATGATAGAAATGTCCTGAGGATACTGGAAGAATGCATTCAAATATTAACTGTAGATATCACTGGGCAGTGGGATTTTAAGTAAATTTAACTCTTTTTTATGTGTTTTTGTATTTTTCACAATTTTCATAAAGTTAGTGGATTAATATTTTTATTATACAAGAAATACATATGAAAAATGTTGGTGATTTAAAAATCCAAACAATTTAGAAGAAATAGAATCCTTTGTTTTCAACCCCTTCCCTAATACTTTTGCCCTTGGCCACCATTATCCAGTTTGGTGTGAATCTTTTTTGTCCTTTTTCAGTATATTTATATTCTTATATAAATAGAGGTATGTTTGGAATAAACATCTTCTCATATATGTGTTTCTGAACCTTGATTTTTTTTCCCCTTTGTTGATATGTCTTGGAAAGCTGTCCGTGTGAGTATATGTACATCTCATTCTTTTTACAAGCTATGTTGTACATCATAATACAGGTACATCATAATTTGGTTAACCACTTCCATATTAATCAGTTGTTAGTTTTTTGCTTTATTAACAAGCCAGTGCAATAGATATCTTCGTGTATGAATTATTTTGCCAAGGTACATATATTTTTCTAAGATAAATATCTAAAATATAAATGGTGGATAAAAGAACATTTTAACAGATGCAAATGGTACAGTCTTGAATTTGGGTATGCAATAACGAACCTCTAAGCTCCCATTTCAGTTCCTGGCAGAAAACCTGAATGTTCCTAAGACTGATAGTACGCACAATGGAAACAAAATCTGGAGGAATGCATAGCAATTTCTATAATGGTTATGTCGTCTACACCTGCTGAAGGATGAAGGCAGCTGCTATGGATGAATTTTCTGTTTTCTCTCAGAACCTGGTGTCTGCAAAGACCCAGACCAGCACTTATACCCTGATGGAGGGGCTGTGGTGCTGAACTATGGGGTCTTCCCAACCACCGTGTTGTTAGACATTTTGTTATTATTGGGCAATTGCCCCAGGTAGATTAATTAAGAGTGTGGAAGTCAGAAAGATGGAGAAGAAGGAAGGGAGGGATCAGCAGAGAACCAGAGGGGTTCATATTTGTAGTGTTTTTCCAAAATGGAACATAGGATAGAAAACATCAAACAGCAATAATCATTACTTTGGATATTCAGCATAGTAGGCTTATCCATTAGAGACAAGACAATGCTTGGCAAAGAGTTTTGCTTCTTTTCCTTCTTCAAGTGAGTGATAGAGCAGGTGATAAAAGTCACTGATTTTTTTTAGCAGTGAAGACTGTTAGGCTTAATGATTTGCCTTCTTCACCTATACTCCAGCCTGCCAGAAATACAGCCCAGGGTCTCTTCGCCCCTTTGCGCTTTTAGTTCTTTCTGTCTTTTAGAGTGTCCTTGTCTCTATAATCAGATGAGGTCAGCATATGTTCTAGGCTTACACTGAATTTCCCTGTCACCTTGAATCCACCCACGTTCATCCTTCTGTGGATGGCATTTTGTCTGTCTCTTTCCTACTGTGATTACACTCTTTCTTAAAGTAAGTTATTGAATTCTTATTTTTTTAATCTTTATTGGATTTGTTGTAATAATACTTCTGTTTTGTGAGACATGAGATCTCAGTTCCCTGACCAGGAATCCAGCCCACACCCTCTGCATTGGAAGGCGAAGTCTTAATCACTGAATCACCAGGGAAGTCCTTGAATTCTTATTTTTAATAGATATAATATCCACATGTCGCCCAAAACCCCCAAAGCACAAAAAAGTGTCGAATGAAAAGTTTATTGTCTTCTTACCGCTTATCAAAAGTTTCTCTCTCTCTAATTTTTACTCACGTTGCACTGTGTATACTATTCTTCACTTTAGTTATTTCCTTTATTTTTATGTATTTATTTTATAGTATCCTGGTGTATTGATTTCCTAATGGGCAGATACCAGGACATCCTGTTGAACCTCAAGTTTAGCTGGCTTGAGGGAAGACCACCTCTCTAAGAGACATACTTGTAGTCCAATCAAAGTAGATTTTTTTTTAACTTTCTACTTTATATTGGAGTATAGCTGATTAACAATGTTGTGATAGTTTCAGGTGCACAGCAGAGAAACTCAGTCACACATATACATGGATCCATTCTCCCCCAAACTCCCCTCCCATCCAGGCTGCCACATAACATTGAGCAGAGTCCCCTGTGCTGTACAGTAGGACATTGTTGGTTATCCACTTTAAATATAGAAGTGTGTTCCTGTCTATCCCAAACTCCCTAACTACGCCATCCTTCCCCCTGGCAACCATAAGTTAATTCTCTAAGTCTGTGAGTCTGTTTCTGTTTTGTAAGTAAGTTAATTTGTATCATTTCTTTTTAGAATCCACATGGAAGGGATGTCATGCAATTTTAGATGGGCCACGGACTCTATACTGTGCAGTTGTCTGTTCCCAGCATTCTTACTACATTTGTTGAAGTTCTGTTCAGTCTGGTGTTAAAAAGAAGGCATAGACAGATGTAAATTTTATTTTAGTTCTATAGATTAAATTAGAAACACCAATAGCATTAGAAAACAATGAAATAAAATAGTAGCTGCAGGGAGCATCTGCTACACAGGGAGGATTTCCCTGGGGACCAATTTCAAGTGAAGGCATTCATTTCAGGGCTTGGTTTTTAGCCAGGTGGCTCCCTGACACTTTCTAAAAACAAGGTACAGGGCATTCGGCAAGTCTGCTGAGTTAATGATTGAAAGCCATAAAATAGATCAAGTAGTCTGGAAGGACTCTCAACAACCAAACTTGAGGTGTTCACGTACAAATTGGGCTTCCCAGGTGGTGCTAGAGGTAAAGAATCTGCCTACCAATGCAGGAGATGCAAGAGACATGGGTTGGATCCCTGGGTGAGGAAGATCCTTTGGAGGAGGAAATGGCAACCCACTCTAGTATTTTTGCCTGGGAAATCCCATGGACAGAGGAGCCTGGAGGGCTACAGTCCATGGGGTCACAAAGAGTCAGGAATGACTGAGCAACTGAAAGTGAAAGTAAAAGTCGCTCAGTCCTCTCCGACTCTTTGCAACCCCATTGGCTATACTGCTACTGCTAAGTCACTTCAGTCGTGTCCGACTCTGTGTGACCCCATAGATGGCAGCCCACTAGGCTCCTCTGTTCCTGGGATTCTTCAGGCAAGAATACTGAAGTGGGTAGCCTTTCCCTTCTCCAGGGGATCTTCCCAACCCAGGGATCGAACCCTGGTTTTCCACATTGCAGGTGAATTCTTTACCAGCTGAGCCACAAGGGAAGCCCAGGAATACTGGAGTGGGGAGCCTATCCCTTCTCCAGCAGATCTTCCTGACCCAGGAATCAAACTGGGGTCTCCTGCACTGCAGGCAGATTCTGTACCAACTGAGCTATCAGGGAGGGACTGAGCTATCAGGGACTGAGCAACTAAGCACACATGCAGATCAGAAGGGAAATGTTCCCTTAAGAAAGTCTGGAAGCAGGAAAAGTTCAACCTATGCTTTGATAAAATTTTGAATATAATCCTGGAATATACCAGCTTAAAAGACTTTGTGTTTTTTGTTGTTGTTTTGTTTTTTAAAGTGAAATTTTCTTATTTAATCCATTTGAAGTAGATACCTTCCCTTCATTATTCCAAATTCTTTAAAAAAAATATTTGTGTATTTAGCTGTGTCAGGTCTTAGTTGCAGCATGCAGGATCACGTTCGGTCATGTGGGTTCTTTCCTTGTGGCAGGCAGAGTCCCATGGCATGTGGGATCTTAGTTCACCAGGAATTGAACCCACATCCCACGCATTGCAAAGCAGATTCTTAACCCCTGGACCACCAGGGAGGTCCCAAGCTAATGAGACTTTGGAGGACTTCCACCTTAAAGTGTGTAGCCAGGAAAACTGAGTCCAGAATAGGAAAGGGACGTGCCCAGGGTCGCCTGCTGACGCATGTAAATCTGTTCTCCAATCTCCATGGTTGCCTGAGCACTAAACAAAATGTTGTTACCAACTGCATCTCTCTTTTTTTCTCTCCTTTGGATAAAATCTCTTGTTTGGCTTTTTGGAATATAAACAGTTTCAAAGAGGTTTTAAAAATTGTACTTTTGGAGTTAACCCTTGCAGGAAAGAAGATTTTTGTTGTTCAGTTGATAAGTCGTGTCTGACTCTTAGTGACCCCATGGATTGCAGCATTCTGGGCTTCCTTCCTTATCCTTCATTATCTCCTGGAGTTTACTCAAATTCATGTCCATTGAGTCAGTGATGCTATCTAACCATCTCATTCTCTGTCACCTCCTTCTCCTGTTGTCTTCAATCTTTACCAGCATCAGGGTCTTTTCCAATGAATCGGCTCTTCACATCAGGTGGCCAAAGTATTGGAGCTTCAGCGTCAGTCCTTCCAATGAATATTCAAGGGTGATTTCCTTTAGGACTGACTGGTTTGATCTCCTTTCAATCCAACGGATTCTCAAGAGTCCGTCTCCAGCACCACAATTCGAAAGCATCAGTTCTTCGGTGCTCAGCTTTCTTTATGGTCCAACTTTCACATCTGTACATGACTACTGGAAAAACCATAGTTTTGACTATAAAGATTACACTTTTTTAAATCTATAACTTGGCTTCTCTTCATCCACATTCACCCACCCCCTGACAAAGGAACACTGCATCTACCATTTATGAGCATTGCTTCTCTCCTACATTTAAAATACCAAATCTAAAATAAACCCAAAAGTCTTAGTTGAGGTTGAGTTTATGCAACTCACACATCTGAAGCTCAGCATCACTGTGAAACTTACACATTCTTTCCTCACTGGTGGAAATTCACATGCATTTGGACTAACAAATTCCAGGTCTGTGTCTCTTAACTGGGGCATTTTGACATTAAGTATTCATAACTTCATCTTTATTCATGTCAGCTAAGCTTTTTATTGCCCTGCCATTGCTTTTATTAACAGCAAAGTGGATGTGTTTGTTTACACTTAGACAGGAAATGAACCGAAGTTGCCTGGTGGTATGGGTCTCACTCAAGTCATCCACTGCACTTATCTTAATTAGACTTCATGCAGATCTGAAGCTTGGTTTTCTTCCTTGGCAGAAGTAATTTCTGGAAAGGGGAAAAATAGAATTCAGTGATTATAGAAAGAAGATGAAGCTCAATTTGTGGTACTTACAGTTTATTAACTTTTTTTTAAGAAAATGTGTTTTGATGACTGGCACATATATGATATGCTGCAGTCATGAACTGCAGTTCATAAAATGACTTCACTCAGTAGCATTTATGATAAAGAGAAAGTAATCATTCTAATAATGAAATAACCATGACTTCCTCTATGTTAATTTAAAGTGTAGCTTCAGCTCAGTTCAGTTCAGTTGCTCAGTTGTATCCAGCTCCTTGCAACCCCATGGACTGTAGCACACCAGGCCTCCCTGTCCATCACCAGCTCCTGGAGTTTACCCAAACTCATGTCCATTGAGTCGGTGATGCCATCCAACCATCTCATCCTCTCTCGGCCCTTTCTCCCACCTTCAATCTTTCCCAGTATCCGAGTCTTTTCAAATGAGTCAGTTCTTCCCATCAGGTGGCCAAAGTATTGGAGTTTCAGCGTCAACATCAGTCCTTACAATTAACACTCAGGACTGATCTCATTTAGGATGGACTGGTTGGATCTCCTTGCAGTCCAAGGGACTCTCAAGAGTCTTCTCCAACACCACACTTCAAAAGCATCAATTCTTCAGTGCTCAGCTTTCTTCACAGTCCAACTCTCACATCCATACATGACCACTGGGAAAACCATAGCCTTGACTAGACGGACCTTTGTTGGCAAAGTAATGTCTTTGCTTTTTAACATGCTGTCTAGGTTGGTCATAACTTTCCTTCCAAGGAGTTTATAGAAATGCAAATAAATGATGCCAGGCTCCTCTCTCCATGGACTTCTCCAGGCAAGAAAACTGGAGTGGGTAGCCATTCACTTCTCTAGGCGATGTTCCTGAACCAGGGATCAAATCTGGATCTCCCACATTGCAGGCAGATTCTTCACTGTCTGAGCCACCAGGGAGGCCCCAAATAAATGACTACAGTGAATAAAAGGAGAACATTAAAACTGATATTTTTAAATGCAGCAAGACACTAGTACCTGGTCTGGAAACAACACCAAATAGAAATTAAAGGTGATACTTATTTCTTAAATGAATTTTCTGATTTTAAGCCTTCCTTTTGTACACCACAAAAGGAAGTCATCTAAGAATTCAAATGCTGTAATCAAAATAAACTGAAACTCGTTAATAAGCCAAGTAAGGATTCTGAATCAAGATTGGCAGGAGAAATATCAATAACCTCAGAGATGCAGATGACACCACCCTTATGGCAGAAAGTGAGGTGGAACTAAAGAGCTTCTTGATGAAAGTGAAAGAGGACAGTGAAAAAGCTGGCTTAAAACTCAACATTCAAAAAGTAAAGATCAAGACATCCGGTCCCATCACTTCACAGCAAATAGATGGGGAAACAATGGAAACAGTGACACTTTCTTTTCGTGGCCTCCAAAATCATTGCAGATGGTGACTGCAGCCATGAAATTAAAAGATGCTTGTTCCTTGGAAGAAAAGTTATGACCAAACTTGACAGCATACTAAAAACCAGAGACATTACTATGCTAACAAATGTCCATCTAGTCAAAGTTACAGTTTTTTCAGTAGTCATGTATGGATGTGAGAACTGGACCACAAAAAGGCTGAATGCTGAAGAATTGATGCTTTTGAACTGTGGTGTTGGAGAAGACTTTTGAGAGTCCTTGGACTGCAAGGAGATCAAACCAGTCAATCTTAAAGGAAATCAGTCCTGATTATTTGTTGGAAGGACTGATGCTAAAACTGAAGCTTCAATGCTTTGGCCATCTGATGCGAAGAGCTGACTCCCTGGAAAAGACCCTGATGCTGGGAAAGATTGAAGGTGGGAGGAGAAGGGGATGACAGAGGATGAGATGGTTGGATGGCATCACTGACTCAATGCACATTGAATTTGAGCAAGCTCCAGGAGTTGGTGATGGACAAGGAAGCCTGGTGTGCTGCAGTCCATGGGGTCACAAAGAGTCAGACATGACTGAGCTACTGAACTGAACTGAAGGATTCTGAGCTATGAAGACAGCATTTTTATCTTTACCTTTCTTAAAAAATAGCACTGGAGAAACTAAGAAAGCAGGGAGATTTCCCTGGGTTCACGAATCACGTGCCACAAAGCTGTGGCTGGAAGCGTGTTTCTAGACATTGGTTTAGTGCTCTTTACACTGTTGCCTGTGCTGTGATTAGAACTCTGTTTTCCTCTCCAGTTTTATTCATTGCTATCATGAGTCTGGCAGCTGGCTTCTTTTTAGGTTTATAGAAATCACTTGACTTCTGGTGTTTAACACCCACGCAGTATACTGAAGACATGGTTAAGTGCGCAAAGGACAAAAAATATTATCTTTCAGATAAATGTGGAGGACAAAAACAGGGGCAAGTAAGGTTCGGCTTCTGATTGTCCCTCTTTATTTAATCAGCCACCCATCCATTCATCCATCCATCCCTCTATCACCCATCATCCATCCATCCATCCATCCATCCATCCATCCATCAAACACTGGCATCACTGACGTCTTCCTGGCTTCTGGTTTGACAACCATGTAGAAAGTGGAGCCACCATTTATTTATTTAATTTATCTGCTTGTTTTTGATTGTGGTAAATGCCACAGAAGATAACATTTACATAACATAATGGCTTTAATTGCACAATTCACTAGTGTTGACTATATCTACTAGATCTCTAGAATGTTTTTAATCTTGCAAAACCTAAACTTTGTCTCCACAAAACAACCACTCCCTTACTTGCCTCTCCCAGCCCCTAGCACCCATAGTCCTACTCTGGGTCTCTATGAATTTGACTGCATTAGATATAAGCAGAATCATACAATATTTATCTCTTTGTTGTTGTTCAGTTGATCAATCATGTCCAACTCTGCTTCCCCACGGACTGCAGCATACTAGGCTTCCCTGTCCTTCACCATCTCCTGGAGCTTACTCAAACTCATGTCCATTGAGTTGGTGATGCCATCCAACCATCTCATCCTCTGTTGTCCCCTTCTCCTCCTGCCCTCAATCTTTCCCAGCATCAGGATCTTTTCTAATGAATCGGCTCTTTGTATCAGGTGGCCAAAGTATTGGAGCTTCAGCTTCAGCATCAGTCCTTCCAATGAATATTCAGGATTGATTTCCTTTAGGATGTTCTAGTTTGATCTCCTTGCAGTCCAAGGGACTCTCAAGAGTCTTCCCCAGCACCACAGTTCCATAGAATCAATTCTTCAATGCTCAGCCTTCTTTATGGTCCAACTTTCACATCTGTGCATGACTACAGAAAAACCATAGCTTTGACTGTACAGAACTTTGTTGGCAAAGTGATTTATCTTTTGGACTAGTTTATTTCACTTAGCACGATGTCTTCAAGATTCATCCATGTAGCAGCCTATGTCAGAATTTCTTTCTTTTTTAAGACTGGGTAACTTTTCATTGTGTGTATAGACCACACCTTCTTCTACCATTCATCCAGTAATGAATGTTTGTATTGCTTCCACCTCTTGGAGCTGCCACTTAAAAAATTTTCTTTAAATTACTTTGTTTATTTAGGGTATTCTGGGTCTTTGTTGCTGCCTGGACTTTTGTCTAGTTGCAGGAAGCACGGGCTACTCTCTAGTTGCCGTGTGTGGGCTTCTCATTGCGGTGGCTTCTCTCGTTGTGAAGCAGGGGTTCTGGGGCAGGTGGGCTTTGCTAGCTGCAGTGCGTGGGCTTAGAAGTTGCTATTCTCCAGAGCACAGGCTAGAGCACAGGCTCAGGTGTCGTGAGCCACCGCTTATTAAAGGAGAGAAGTAATCTAACTTCTCTTTTCCTTTGTTTGTTTATTTGTAAAAGAAATGATAATAAGGAACCACACTTTAGGATTCTGGTGCAAAGTGAGAGATTTATAGAAGTCACTTTTAATATGTGTAGCATGGTGTTGCAGATCTGGGAAGCAGAGAGTGTCTGTTTGCTCTCACTCTTATTATTTTTGATATTTACCAAGAGGTGGAATCTTGGAAGAGAACCAAGTCCGAAGGGAAGATAACACGTTCCGTTTGGGACACACTGAATAGGAATGATCTTTGAGACATCCAAGTGGAGATGTAAAGTGCACAATCAGACAGGGCTCTTTGGAGCTCTGAAGAGCACTCTTAATTCTGGATGGTAGTGAAGCTGTGTGTGTTGATGAGGCTACTCAGGGAAGGGATGCACGGTGATACACCGAGACCCTAGCGTGGAGACCTCAGGAAAAATAAAATAGGGTGTAGGGGAATGCAAGTCTGCAGAAAAATAGAGAAGGCACAATCAGAGGATGAGGATGACTACTGAAGGCAGTGTGACGTCATGGAAGGTGAAGGGAGGAGGGGCAAAGGTTTCCGCCAGAGAGAGTCCCCGCTAGCACAGAAGCCTGTGTGAAGCCTTGTTAGAAGAGGGCTCAGGAATCACCATGGGGCTTGCCGATATCATTGCTGGGGTGATGGCCTCAATAAGAAATCTAGAGTGTTTGTGTGTGAAGGGGAGAAGAGGAGATGCTATGAAGGGTAGAAGAGATAACTCACCCAGTCCCCACCTTTACCATGGAAGGCTGCGTGCTCTGGCTCAGCTCCTCCCACTTATTTATTTACAAAATTTTATTTTGTTTTTGGCTGAACCGAGTGATATCTTAGTTCCCTGATCAGGAATTGGACCTGTGCCCCCTGAATTGGTAACATGGAGTCTTAAATACTGGACCACTAGGGAAGTCCCTTTAGCAACATTTCTTAAAATTTTTCTCTTTCAGTGTCTCCTCTGAGTGTCCCTCGCATGGACTGCAGCTCCTCCCATGAAACAATGCTCAGCCCCAGATTTTCTTTGACATCCTATCTGTTCTCTTGCTCTCTTCCCCCTGATTCACCTGAACCTGATTCTCCTGAACCTGTTCAATGCAGATCCACTTTCTACTCATGACCTCCAGCTGCCATAAGCCCCTCATCTTCCATATGAACAGCTTTCCTCTCCTTGATCCATACTTCTCACTTTACTTTCTAAGTTCTGATGAATGAAAAATTCATTTTTGGTGGCCTCTGAGAAGATACATGAGGTACGTTCCTGGGTACAAAGACCTTCAACCTGTGATCTCAAAGAGGAGAACTCCTATGCTACCCACAGTAGCCTTGGGATATATGTACAGCAGCCTCTCATTTGTAAGAGAAGAATATTTAGGCTTAAGAAGGAATGAAAGAGCGAATACTTTGTTCCTGCAAGGCTGCTGTCCATATGTGGGCCAGGGTGGACCAAGAACAAACATTGGATTTAAGCTCTTGGGTTCTGATAGATTATTGGCAAGGTTGCTGTAGGGCTGGCAGAGAAGGAGGAAAGGAGGGTCTTAACTGTGCCTGACTGGGACTGGCAGCTTGGAATTCTGCATGCAGCGAGGTGACTTCTGCCCCTCACTGAATGTGGCTCTTGCTGCTGTGTGTTTGGTTGAGCTTTGCTACCATTTGTGAAGGTGTCTCCAAATACAGAGACCATGGGGCAGCTCTGCATCTTCCAACCTGGCTCGTTGGGGCAGCCCTGAGGCTCTTTGCCTCAGGTTGGCGATTCTAAAGGCCCATCTGGACAGAGGCCATTCACAAAAGCACGTCTTTTTCCTCTGCCCTGACTCATCAAGGATCCAATTCCCTGACCTAATTCTTCTGTCTGGAAGAGACCCAACCCAAGATCATCCAGATTTGTTATTTTTTCACCAAACTTATTATAGACCAAACACTGTTCTATATAAACAGTGTAGAACAAACAAGTTCTTTGTTATATACAAACAAGTACTTTATGCATATTAACTTATTTAATTCTTATTAACAAGCCTATAAGATAGATCCTATTATTACCCACATTTTGCTGCAGGGAAAAAAGAAGGCTCAGATAGGTGAAGTAGTTAGCCTGAGATCACACAGCTGGTAAATGACAGAAACTAGACACTCTTTGTCTGAGTGTGTGTTTTTTACCATGACCCTCCATCACCAGAGAAAACTTTCTTTGCCATCATATAAAGCATAAACAAGCAAAAGGAATGAGGCTTATAAAATGAGCATAATAATAGGTCTGGTCTCATTGGGATGTCGTTAGGATCAGGTTTCATCATCAACGTAAAGCAGTTTGTATATTTCATGGCATGTTGTTCCTTCGCAATAGCTATTGCTGCTATTACAGATTAAAAAAAATGAAAACTGTAAGAGTTCACTGATTTGTTCAAGATCACAGAAATAGTTGGCACCCAACTGGGAGATTCCCAGGTGGCCCTAGTGGTAAATAACCTGACTACCAGTGCAGGAGACATAAGAGATCTGGGTTTGATCCCTGGGTCGGGAAGATCTCCTGCAGAAGGGCATGGCAACCCACTCCAGTATTCTTGACTGGAGAATCCCATGGACAGAGGAGCCTGGTGGGCTACAGTCCATGGCATCTCAGAGTCAGACACAACTGAAGCGACCTAGCATGCACAGTAGAAAAAAAAATATTCTCTGAGTTGGGGCAGCGGGTTCCCAACCCTTTTGTCACTAGGCACCAGTTTCATGGAAGACGATTTTATCATGGACAGGGGTGCGGTGGGGGAATAATTTGGGATGATATAAGTACATCACATTTACTGTGTACCTTTTTTCTATTATCATTACATCAGCTTCACCTCAGATCATCAGGCAGCAGACATCCTGGAGGCTGGGGACCTCTGCTCTAATGGACACTTAGGCTGTTACCCCTCCTCACAGGGTGTCCACATACAGTCATTCAGCAACAGGCCACAAAACCTCTCAGCTTGTTTCTTAAGTTGTAAGAACAAATTGCCACAGGCCCGGCAGTGCTTCGAATCATTGTGGTCACTGGCTTGTAAACATACCGTTTGGTTTTGTTGGTGCAAACAGCCAGCAGTGTGCAAGCACACTTGGATACTTTTTAATATGTAAAGAATTTTCCAGGACCTAATGCTGCCAGAATGTCAGAAGAGTTAATGGCAGATGTGGTTGTGAAAACGTTCTGTATTTTTAGACAACCTTTAATTAAAACACTTTGTATGTCTCGGGGACCAAATCATATGCTGCCACTTGAAGGCTGTCAGAAGGGGAAAAAGTATACAAAGCTTCTAAAAGCAGCTTTGCTTATTTTTATCGGAGATGGAATGAGGGAGCCTTTGCAGGGACAAAGCTCGATCTCTTGCTACAAAATTATATGAATTTAACCTGCAGCACAAATATGCAAAGGGCTCAACATACTCTGCTTAGCTTGCGACATTCAGGGCAGCCTTGGGGTCAGTCTGGGGGCAGTGAGCTAAGCTTGGGTCCCCCAAAAGGCCCGTGACCTGCAAGACCTTCCTAATAAGTCGATACGGTTGCCTATTGGTGTTGAGTACCCAAACAGAAGGGCTGTGCTAATGCAGAATCAAAGTTTCCTAGAGATACAAGTGATGCTACATTCGTGTCAAGGAGCCGCCATGTTGAAATGGCCGTCTGGAAGCAACTATGTGAGAAAGTAAACTTTTCCCTAAGGACAGCTCTACTTAAAGGGCTGCTTTAACTGATTTAATTTTCCATGTTGAATTTTATTTTCAAATAAGTCCTTGAAGGGCCAGGTAATACAGGGCTAAATCTTAATTCTCTTTGTATATCTGAACATCTGTAACAGGTCCTTGTATCCATTAGGTGGTCAACAAAATAGATGACTGGATCATATAAGTCTGCATTTCTTTATATATTTTAAAATATAATTTGATTAATTTATTTATGTTTTTGGCCATGCTGTGCAGTATGTAGGATCTTAGGTCCCCCACGAGGTATCAAACCCACACCCCCTGCATTAGAAGCCTGGAATCTTAACCGCTGGACCACCAGGGAAGTCCCTGCATTTATTTTAAATATTAACAATAACATAAAAGTCACTCAGTCATGTCTGACTCTTTGTGACCCCATGGACTGTAGCCCACCTGCCACCTCTGTCCATGGGATTCTCCAGGCAAGAATCTGGAGTGGGTTGCCATTTCCTACTCCATGGGATTTTCCTGACCCAGAAATTAAACCCGAATCTCCTGATTGCAGGCAGACTCTATACTGTCTGAGTCACAACATATGCAAGCCTATTTACATTCAGAATGTATAAACTGCTCTTCTTCAAACACCTTGGTTCTTGCTAATAATGACAATGTCATTCTTATGTTTGGCAGCTCACTACTTTTAGCTGCCATTTACTTTCCGCTACATTTTCTTAGGCATTTGCATTCTTAAATTCTTAGGAACATGAGTAATGCATGGTGTCTATTTTGTTCAGAAGTTAAAAATGATAATCCATGAAAGACTTTCCTTCTTCCCTTTAATTCACATTTGAAGCATATCAGAAACTGATACAATATTGAAATACTAACTGGTACTAAGAATACTATTAATCACAAGCCACTGTCTATGTATCTCTGTTGTTTAGCAGTTAATATAGCAAAACGATAAATAAATTGTGCGCACACCAAAAAAAAAAAAAAGAAAAACAACAATAAAAATAGTGTTTTTATTGCCAAGTAATGTGCACAACTGAATTCGCTGCCATCACTCCCTTCCTGAATCACCACCCAGTCTATGGTGGTTTTAAGATATGAACAAATGCTTTGATACATACTCTTTCCTTCAACAGGTGGGGTCTTATTCCTCTCCTGGGAGTGTGGGCTGGACTCAGTGACTAATTTTTTGTGAAAAGTGGAAATGATGGTGTCCATTGCCAAGACTCGGTCATGAAAGACTCAAAGGCTTCCTCCTTGCTTTCTCTTTTGGCTCTCTCCTTCTGAGAGCAGTCAGCTACCAGGTCCTCGAGACACTCCAAGAGCCCCACGGAGAGGCTAGGGGTCAGCTGCTGACAGCATGTGAGTGAGGGTCAGAACCCAGCGGCTGACATCTCGGCTGCAGTCTCATCAGAAACCCCAACCTAGACCACCTGGCCACATCACTTTCGGATTCCTGACCAACGGAGCTTGCTAGACAAAAGCTGTTAGCTGTTTGACGTGTCTAAATTTGGGGTGATCTTTTAGGCAGTTGTAAGAAGCCAAATTGCACCCCACCCCCCGTCCTCCAGTCTCTTTGAATTGCTCTATGCCTTTTGCTGTTGTTGAGTCGTTCATTCATGTCTGACTTTGTGTGACCCCATGGACTATAGCCGGCCAGGTTCCTCTGTCCATGGGATTTCCCAGGTAGGAATACTTGAGTGGGTTGTCATTTCGTTCTCCAAGGGATCTTCCCAACCCAGGGATTGAACCCGTGTCTCCTGCATTGCGGGCAGATCCCTTACCATCTGAGCCACCAGCAGTGTCCTTTAGAAGCTGGAAAAGGCACAGAAGCAGATTGTGCTCTGAAGCATCTGGAGGAAACATAACGCTGCTGGCAAATGAATTTGAGCCCAGTGAGACCCATTTCAGACTTCTGTCCTCACAACTGCAAAGTTGTGCTTAAGTGCCACTACGTTTGTGGTGATTTGTTGGGCTGCTGTAAGGGACGGCACAGATGATGTTGTCCAACCTTTTCATTATATGAAGAGCTCTGAAGCCCAGAGAGACAAAAGTGCCTTGGGGAAGATGCTCAGGAAGAAATAAACCTCATGGGGCAAGGGTATGCTGGACAGGTCTGTCCACTCTGGCGAAGACCTGGTTGTGTCTGCCAGTTGGGTCCAACTGGTCCAGAGAGTGTTGTTCTGACAGTCCCTTGTTGCTGCTGCTAAGTCGCTTCAGTCGTGTCCGACTCTGTGTGACCCCATAGATGGCAGCCCACCAGGCTCCCCCGTCTCTGGGATTCTCCAGGCAAGAACACTGGAGTGGGTTGCCATCTCCTTCTCCACTTAGTGCCTCCTTAAATGACAACTGCCTCCTTAAATGACAAGAGCATGAGTGAATTCATCCTATGGAAAAATGCTGCACAGTTCATTAACAGTATAATTATTTTAGCAGGCTTCCTTTCTTGCACTGGTGGGTCTGGTATTAACGGTTAAGAACTTCATTAGAGGACCTTGGACCGGTTTAGCTAGGCGTGGCCAGGGGAAATGACTCTCTCCCGCTTTTGAATCATCGTGGCTTCAGTTCATTCACAGGCTTCCTGTTACATCTCACCCACCCCTCCATGCTGCCATGACCTGTTTCAGAACCTGCACTTGTACCTATGGATAGGACACAGCAATCCTACTCCTGGGTATGTAGCCTGAGAAAACCATGATTCAAAAAGACAAATGTACCCCAGTGTTCATTACAGCAGTATTTACAACAGCCAGGACATGGAAGCAGCCTAAATGTCCACTGTCCACTGAGAGATGAATGGATATATTAATACATATATAAATGGAATATTACTCAGCCATAAAAAGGAAATTTTGGGGGGTCATTTGTAGAGATGTGGATGAGCCTAGAGTCTATCATACAGAGTGAAGTAAGTCAGAAAGAGAAAAACAAATATATTAACACATATGTGGAATCTAGAAAAATGGTACGAAAAATCTAGAAAAATAGGACGAACCTATTTCCTGGGCAGGAATAGAGGCACAGATGTAGAGAACAGACTTATGAACACAGGAAGGGGAAAGGGAGGGCGGAATGAATTGAGAGAGCAGCTTTGACATATATACACTATCATATATAAAACAGATAGCTAGTGGGAAGCTGCTGTATAGCACAGAGAGCTCAATTCGGTGCTCTGTGGTGACCTAGAGGGCTGGGATGGGGGTGGGAGGGAGGCTCAAGAGGGAGGGGATAGATGTATATGTATAGCTGATTCACTTTATTGTACATTGGAAGCTAACACAACATTGTAAACCAATTATACTCCAATAAAAAAATCAATTTTCAGTCTTTTTATCTGTGACAACTCAAATTTCATTCCTTTGACGAAGTCTTTACTAGCTGTATTTTTATAACCACAGCTATTTAGTTTTGAATATGCTACCTCTAGGTCAGACTAGGTGTGACATTTGGAGGAGGTAGAGATGCCTTTTTTCTCTTTCAGTCAGTTTTCTGCAAAATACTTGCCCTGCCTGTCCTTCCTAGGAGATGTTTACACCCCGGGCCTTTGTACCTCTTGGCTAGAGGTAAAGCCCTCTGTGATCAGGGGACCCTGGAACCTAAGCACCATCTGAACGCCTGATCAAACAGTGGACTGACATCTTTAGGCAGTGCTACAGCTTCCTAAGTTGTCCTCTGTACTGTTCACCCTGATTCCCTTTACCTGGGCCTCTTCTGTGTGACAAACAGCTCAGTAGTGACTGTGTCCTACAAAAGGATCCACTTAAGCTGTCACACACATTGATTTCTAAGGCTCCTTCAAGTCCTGAAATGCCTCATTTTATTTGACAGCCATCCTGTTATCTCACTTACCACCTGCCTTCTTACAAAGAGGATGACATTTTACTGCCGTATGGAGGTGAAGAAGAGGGTTTCAAACTTTCGGAGCCCACGGATGCCGCGCCTGACTTCTTGGTGGTAGAACTCCTGACCTGAGAATTGTTTAGACTGTGACGTTATGAAAACATTGCTGCTTCTTAATGTTTGCAAAACCTGTGAATTCCAAGCAATGCAATTTTCTCCAACAGATAGCCTCCTGTCCAAAATGCCCAGATAGTTTTTTTTTTTAAACAAAAGACATAAAAAGCAAAAGAAGTGAAGAAATTTAATCAGATGTCAGAACAATGCAGAATTTTCATTATATATAGTTTCAATAGCAAAAATGATACACTGTTAGACGATGTTTTAAAATTTTCAGTGTCAAGCCAAAAAATCTAAAGAGTTTTTCGTTCACTCTCCTTTTTTGTTTTTCAGAAAAAGAAAAAATAGTGTACTTGTATCAATATTACATGGTTTTGATTTAAATTGTTTTTTGTTCTAAAGATCTGTATATTTCTTCCACCAATCATTTCAGTTTTGTCCCTTTGTCCATCTTTTTGGACAAACAGATACTTTGTCATTTTTCAGTAGCTTGATATAAGCAAAAGACAAAGAGGAATTTAGAGTACATGGTGATGCGAATTTGGGCCATAGTTCTGTATAAGGGCTAATGTCAGTTTACCACCTCTCACCCTTTTTTGTTTAGCACCAAAGCATCTCTCCCTGCATTGCTGAGTTGGAGGCAGGGAGTCCAATGTACTTCTGGCTCACTCTTACCCCCAAGTGAGTGGCTTTTCATCATTGTGGCAGAATGTGGGATATGGAAGGGCCATGTCAGACCCGTCACTATGGGTGACCCTTAGCTTTAACATCTGTGCTTTGTTTCTTGGCCTGGAAGGCAATGAAAAGATTAGTTTAGTTCTGAGGGAACAAACGGCAGGGCAGAGTTTGATGACCTCACTGGGTCCTGGTCTTTTGCTTAGTTTTGACCTGTAAATTTCTGGGTGAAGAAGTGTCTAAAGTCTAGTGGGGAAGTGCTTATATGTGGATCTGGAGCATTATTATAAGTAATAATTGAATTGCCTTCCCCCTAAGAGATGTTGAGGGCTTCCCAAGCGGCACTAGTGGTAAAGAATCCACCTGCCAATGCAGGAAACCCAGGAGATGAGGGTCTGATCCCTGGGTCAGGTAGAACTCCTGGAAGAGGAAAGGGCAACCCACTCCAGTATTCTTGCCTGGAGAATCCCATGGACAGAGGAGCCTGGAAGGCTGCAGTCTATGGGGCTGCAAAGAGTCAGACATGACAGAAGCATCTTAGCATGCACACACTATTCTGAAAACAATGGAAGCAACTTAAGAGTTTAAGTGGGAGAGGTGGTTAATGTAATCATAATTATGTTGTATTTTAGAAAAGAGCACACTTGTAGGAGTTTTGTGGGGGTTTTCTCCATTTTATTCATCTTATTAAAATTTTAATTTTATATTAGAGTATAGCAGGTTAACAATGCTATGATAGTTTCAGGTGGACAGCAAAGGGACTCAGACATACATATACATGTCCCCATTCTCCCCTAAACTCCTCTCCCATCCAGGCTGTCACATAACATTGAGCAGTGTTCCCTGTGCTATACAGCAGGTCCTTCTTGGTCATCCATTTTAAATATAGCAGTGTGTACATGTCCATCCCAGACTCCCTAACTATCCCGTCTCTCCATTCTCCAACCCCCCAGTCTCCTGGCAACCATAAGTTCCTTCTCTAAGTCTGTGAGTCTGTTCTGTTTTGTAAATAAGTTCATTTGCATTGTGTCTTTTTAGATTCTGTAAATATAGGATGTCATATGATGTTTCTGCTTCTCTGTCTGATTTACTTCACTCAGATGGAGTTTTGAGATTGGACTAGAAGGAGATAGGAAGGGGAGACTGAGGACAGGTACCACTAGGGAGGCTATTTTGCAGTTGTCCAGGCAGGAAATGACAAAGTTATAAACTAAGGCAGTGGCAGTGATTTTGAGGGGAGAAGAACCTAGTCTTGAGATGAACAAGACCTGGGGTTAATTAAACTAGGAACAGAGAATGTTTATCAGATGTCTTGTCCCTGGTGGCTCAGGGGTAAAGAATCCACCTGCCAATGCAGGAGGCTTGGGTTCAATCCCCAGAGAAGGAAATAGCAACACACTACAGTATTCTTGCCTGGGAAATCCCATGGACAGAGGAGCTGTGGGCTACAGTCCATGGCGTTGCAAAAAGTTGAACATGACTGAGCATGCATGCTTGCCTGTAGGGTCATGAAATGTCTAGCTTGGGATCCCGAGGGGAGAACGGTGCCATACAGATAAGAAAGGAAATGACGTCCATGGAATGGGTGCTGAGTGTAGTCTGGACATGTTGAATTCAGGCGCCTTTGGACATTGGGAAGGAGATAGTCAATTATAAGGTAGAAGATTGGAATTCAAGAGAAAGATCTGGATTGGAGATAGAAAGACATCACTGAGGAGCGTCAATTAAAGCCCAGAATGTGGATACATCACATTCAAAGAAAATAAATGGTGTGAAAAGAAAGAGAGAGCTCAGTATGGAACCTTGGGGAATAACACAATTTAAGAGATGGGGAGAGAAAGAGGACCCAGTAAAGGACCCCAAGAAGGGTCAGCCAGGCGGACAGGAAGAGCCCAGGAGAGAACGTGGCAAGAGACGCAGGATGGAGAGTGAGCCGAGAAGCCAGTGCAGCAGAAGAGCAGTTTTAGAATACCGTGGGTGAGGACGGACACGAGGCTAGGATGGTTTGGGGAGGAAGGGTGAGAGGAGAACATGGAGCTATCTCGGGTCCGCTCCCATTTCAAGAAGTCCGACCACACAGGGAAAATAAATCAGATGATAACTGCTGGAAGCACCGGGAGGAAGGCTGTGTGTAGGAAGAGGAAAGGAGGTTGGTGACCAGAGAGAAGCAGAAGCCAGGAGCCTGGAGAGCAGGTACTCGAACTCCACACCGTCCTTCTCAGTCGTTGCCATGGAAAAATCCCCTCCCCCCCCCCTTTATCATTGCTCTGCTGATGGTGATGCTTAAACACATTTAGATTTCTGTCACAGAAAGTTTGTAAAAAGGGCTGGTGAGAGGCACTAGGATGAACGAGTTCTCCCTGATTCAGGACCCCCAAAGTTGAACTGAGAGCGTAGCATTGACATATGTACAGTCTCTGTGGCCCCATGGACTGCAGCCCGCCAGGCTCCTCTGTCCATAGGATTTGCCAGGCAAGAATACTGGAGTGGGCTGCCGTTTCCTTCTCTAGGGGATCTGCCTGACTTAGGGATCAAACCCGAGTATCCTGCATTGCAGGATTGTTTACCATCTGAGCCACCGCGGAAGCTCTATATATACATTATCACGTGTAAAACAGATAACTAGTAAGAGCCTGCTGTATAACACAGAGGGCTCAGCTCGGCGCTCTGTGATTACTTAGAGGGGTGGGATGGAGGGTGGGAGGGAGGCTCAAGAAGGAGGGGATACATGTATACATGTAGCTGATTTACTTTGTTGTACGGCAGAAACCAACCCAACTTTGTAAAGCAATTATCCTCCAATTAAAGAAAAAATTTTAAAGCAGTTCAGTGCATTGTCTCGTCGGACTTCTCTCGTCTGCTCAAGCGAAGACCCCAAGTGGCAGGGAAAGGCTGCCACTGACATGGGGAAGAAAGAAGGGCCATTATGATCTGCAGGCATTTTATAGATAATTACAGAGCTATAATGTAGCTGTCAGGGATCTCGGGCTTGTAAGAGAATTGCATTGTTTTGATAAAGCTTTGACTCTGTGGGGTTGTGGCACATTTATGTTGCTTGCACAGAACTCCATCCTGTTCTCTCCCCTCTGGATTACAGGGTTTTATAGACTGAGGGCTGACCCTGAAACACAGAGGTTTCAAATTTAAAACTTGACTTTTTCAAAGTCATCTGCTAACAAATTATTTAAAACCAGACTGTTAGTCTCAGAGTTTGATGGCATTAACCCTTCAGTGAGGGGGGAGATTTTGCCTTAACCATATCCTCTACATTTTAGAGTTTCCAATAGAAGAGGGAACCAAGATTTATTGAAGAATTAGAGTTTGCTGTGTCGCCATACTGGGCTTCCCTGGTGGCTCAGTGGTAAAGAATCCGCCTGCCAAAGGAAATGGCAACCCACTCCAGTATTTTTGCCTGTAAAATCCCATGGACTAAAGAATCTGGCAGGCTGCAATCCATGGGATTGCAAGAGTCAGACATGATTTAGCAACTAAGCCACGGCCTGCGCATTGATTAATTCTTGTTTAATGACTGAAAAATACCAGGAGCACCTCCGAAGAGGTAGAACAGGTAAGGCAGGTCAAAAGAGCATATCTCTGGGGCATCTTTCTCATTGGAACTCCATGTCTCTGTTATTTTATTCATTTAAGATTAGCTATTGAAATAACGGAAAGAACCATACTCCCAAGTCCCTAACAGCCTGTCACAGATGTAAATTCTGAAATCAACATCACAGGATTGGAATTTGCCAGGACGCATGTGTCAAACATAGGATAGGAATGTGACACCTTAAAAACCCTTCAAGAAATTATATGACCCAGAATGTTACATGTTGCATTTGCATGCGCCAACATGCTTTTCTTTTTTTTTTAAATAAGCATGTTGAGCTGGAGGGTACAAGCTTCCCTGTTTGAATGCCAGACCAGTTTCATGCATTATTCTTAAATGCTGTTAATCCTGTAGATTTCACATCAGCAGATTTACCTAAATGTGATTCCGCTGAATGAATATACTAACTCATGTTATGTTTAAAGCCCCTTTGTCTAACAATTGCACCTGTCAAGAAGTGTCTTTAATTTGTTTAATTGAAGATATTTTTCTGAGGTCATTTATTTTTCTTTGTAGGGTTAAACATCCTACACAATTTTCCTTTTTTACTCACATCTGCAGAGGTTCTCAGAATGCTTGAAAATGAACACTATATGCTCTGTTTTAAAGTCTTAGGTGATTTCCCCCATGGGGCATATACATTTACTTCTTAGGGTCTTGTAATTCACTTGAAAATGTACATTTACTCACACTAATAAAATTTTCTTCCAGCTATATATTTTCCTGCCTTACATCATCTTATTAAGCACTAGAATCCCTCATGCTTGGATTTCCCCCAAAGACTGTGGGAAATCTGTGACTGGCTCCATGAAATGAGCTCTTATTCTGTGATGGTCTAAAAATAGTTGTACCGAACAGCAAAAACATATTGCAAGTGACTTAGATTAATACCTTTTTTCTCTGTTCAGGAGTTATTAGATGATGGGGTGGAAAGGAGCCTTAGAGATCATCTGGGCTGAGCCTTTTAGTTTATAGATAAGGAAACCGAGTCCCTGAGATGAAAAGTGACTTGCTCAGGGTCCAGAGCGAGCCCTTGGCACCTCTATCACTGAACTCACATCTCTGGGCTCCCTACTGTGAGGAGAAAAGGTCCAGCTTTTATAAGTGCTTGGAAACAGGAGAGCGGGACATCTGTAATACTGTTGACCTAGATTAAAATCTCAACTTGATTGCTTAGCATCTGTGTGAGCCATGGGAAATCTCTGCATGTCTGTCTTGCTGTATGGTCCCTCAGTTGTGTCTGACTCTTGCAAATCCATGGACTCTTGCAAATCTTACAGTCCATGGACTGTAGCCTGCCAGGCTCCACTGTCCATGGGATTTTCCAGGCAAGAATACTGGAGTGGGTAGCGACGCCCTTCTCCAGGGGATCTTCCTGACCCAGGGATCGAACCTGGGTCTCCTGCATTTTATGTGGATTCTTTACCATCTGAGCCACCAGGGAAGCCCCAGTGGGTCACGTGCTATGCATAAACTATAGCTAAAATTATAGATCATTCTTCAGTACATATTGACAGTTTTCTGAAATGATTGTATTTTGTTTACAATTCTCTTAGGTGCTTATGAGAGTTCCAACTGTCCTATGTCTTTGCCTATAATTAGCATTATTACTAGCAGGCTTCCTGCAATGTGGGAGACCTGGGTTCAATCCCCGGATTGGGAAGATTCCCTGGAGAAGGAAATGGCAATCCACTCCAGTACTCTTGCTTGGAAAATTCCATGGATGGAGGAGCATGGTAAGCTACAGTTCATGGGATCGCAAAGAGTCAGACACGACTGGGCAACTTCACTGAACTTCACTGAGCATTATTTTGTCAAAAAATTTTTTTAATGTTCTAGCAGGTGCATAGTGATGTCTCTTTGCATTTTAATATGTATTCTTTTGGTGACTGATAATGTTGAGAACAGTTTTTTTCATAATTTATTAGCTATTTGGAGATTCTCTTCCGTGAATCTCCTATTTAAGAGTGTTTTCTAGGGTTGAACTGTTAACTCTTTTAAATTGATACGAAGACGTCCCCTGGTGGTCCAGTGGTTAAGCATCTACCTTCCCCAATGCAGGGGAGGCAGGTTCAATTCCTAGTGGGGGAGCTAAGATGCCACATGTCCGTGGAACAACTAAGCTCGCACATGGCACCTACTGAGTCCCCGGGCTCTAGAGCCCAAGCACCACAACAAGAGAAGCTTGCACGCCACTGCCAGAAAAGCCAGCACAACTAGGGAGAAGCCAGTGTGCCACAGCGAAGATGGAGCGCATCCAAACTACAGGTTAAGACAGTTCAAAAAGTTGAAAAATCTTATGTAAGGGTCCTTTAGACATGCTAGGTAAACGTTCTCTTCTCCCACTCACTGGCTTGTCTTTCTCGTTTTCACTCATGTCTTTGAATAAGTAGGAATTCTTACCTAGGGTTGAACTGTTTTGGGGGAGAAGGCAGATGTATCTTTATAAAGAACTATCAGCCTACCCCAAGATCATGAAGACTTTGTGTTCTCCCGTGCTACTACCTATAAACTTCATCATTCTACCTATTATATATTTGGGTCTATGACCCATGTGGAATTGATTTTTGTTTATTTTAAGAGTAAGGGATTCAGATATTTTAATTTTTCTGAATAGCGAATTGACCCAGCAACATTTGTGAAAAAGATCATCCTTTCCACAAGCGCTGCAATTTTCTCTTTGTTGAAATTTATGTGAACATATATATGGGTTCCTGGACTCTCACTTCAGCTCCATTAATTCTTTTGTCTAGTCTTGTGCCAGCACCACCCAGTCTTACTGACTGAAACTTGATAATAAGTTGTTATATCTGGAAGCATAAATCATTCAAATGTGTTCTTTGTCTTGAAGTTTGTTTTCTAATGCAGTTGCCCCTTTTGCATTTCCATATAAATTTTGCCATCAGCTTGTCAATTTCTACAGAAAGGTCTCCTAGAATCTGATTAAGATGACACTGACTCTATTGATAAATTTGGGTGAACTGACATCCTTACAATATTGAATTTTCAAATCCATAGTCATGGTGTATTCTTTTAGTAATTTATGTCTTTAAAAAGTTCTTCTCGGTAAGTTTTTATCATTTTCTGTATAGATGTCTTTTACTTCTTATCTCTAGATTCTTTGCATGTTACGTCATGTGTGCAGAAGGGTACTTACTTCCAAAACTTTCCCTAACACTTTTTTTCCCTTGCTTTATTTATTTAATTAGCATCTCTGTGCTCAGTTGTGTCTGACTCTTTGTGGCCTCATGGACTGTAGCCCACCAGGCCCCTCAGTCCACGGAATTTTCCAGGCAAGAATACTGGAGTGAAGTGCCATTTCCTCCTCCAGGGAATCTTTCAGACTCAGGGACTGAAACTGTCTCTTGGTCTCCTGCACTGGCAAGCAGATTCTTTACCACTTGCACCCCCTGGGAAGCTTATATAGAAATGGTGATGATGGCATGTGTTTCATTTCCAAACTGCGGTGAATCAGTTTCAAATTTCACCATTAACTAAGTTTACTGTATATTTATATTTTTCAGATTCCTTTTGTCAGATTTAAAAAGTTTCCTTTTATATCCCAATTTGCTAAAATTAAAAAAAAGTCATGCTTGCGTGGTTAATTTCCCAAATGTGTTTCTTTCTCACTTATTCGAGAAAAGTCTTCTCCACTTTTATGTTAATTTGGTGATTAAATTTTAAATGTTAAACCAAGTTGCATTCTTAGAATAAATCCAACTTTTTTGATCCTTATTCATTTTCTTTTTCTTGTTTCACCGGATCATCTGATCTTCTAACATTTTGTTTTTGGTTTTTACATCAATGTTCATTGGATTATACACTCGGATAGGTTTGTTTTTTTTGGTTTTTTTTTTTTTTTTTAGGTTTTAAAATCAAAGAAATGCTGGATGAAGAATAAAAGAACTAGAAGGTGTTTCAACTTTTCCCTATTCTCTGGAAAAGTTTGTGTAAGATAGGAGTTCTTTTTTAAATATAAAGAATTTACTCTAGAAGCCATTTGAGCTTGGAGCTTTCTTTATGCGAAGGTTTAAAATTAGGCATTCAACTTCTTTCATAGATACCAGGGTGTTTTCATTTTTTATTCCCCTTAGTGTCAGTTTTGACAAGTTGCATTTTTTTCCAAAGAACCTAAAACTTTTTATTGATATCTATGTTTTCTATACAATATTCTCCTTTGTACTATCAAGACCAATTTGGTGATGCCGTAGTTTAAAAAACGTACTCGTTGGCTATTTAAATGACTTTCTTCCAAGCTGTTATTCACTCCCCCTACCTTGCCAAAACTGCAAGTTTTTATGTTGTCACTTCTCTATTTGAGTTAATTCATGACTCAGTGTTTTCTTTAATTGAACCACATGTCACTAAAGTTAAGTAGATTCTATTCAAAGTCTGCAGGAAGTTTCCAGTGCTCAACACCTTAACTACAGGCCTGCTTGATGTTTTAACTGGTAATGCCAGTCTCTTGATGCTTTGAAAATTTGGCAACTTTTATTTTTTTATTTTCAGTTATGTTACTTGGCCACATAGCACAAATAATGAACAGACTCAGGTGAAGCACAGACAACACAAATAGTGATAACCAGGCTTGGACATGTGCAAGTAATGACAACTACTTCAAAACAACGGTGTATCTGAATATAATTTAACAATGTCACTGATCCCACTTTTAGAGCTGCTTGAAAATATCATAAAACAGATGAAATATGACAATTCTATTAAATACAGTGACACTTCTCAGTCTTTTTTTCTGTTCTGAAATCTTTATTTTCTTTTGAGTTTAAGGAAGAAGCTATCCATTATAAGACTGGAAAAATAGGATAAGCAACAAGGTCCTATATACAGCACAGGTAACTATATTCAATATCCTATAATAAACCATCATGGAAAAGAATATGAAAAAAATATATGTATATATATGTATGTGTATATATAACTGAATATAATGTATATGTATATAACTAAATAACTTTGAAGTATCACAGAAATTAACACAACATTGTAAATCAACTATACTTCAATAAAATAAATTTAAAAAACAGTCAAACTAAAAAAATATGACTGGAAAAATAAATGAGTAAATTGTCTTCTAGTTGTTTGATTGTAACATACTTAATATAATATAATGAAATTTGTAATTTATTTTGAAGAATCATTTGTGGTAAGGATCTTATTTTATGTTTTCCCACATAGTTATACTAGAATATATCATGAAATACTGAACTATGGATGTCAGTGTTCCATATGTTTAAGATATTTGTCTTTTTTAATATATTTTCCATTTGTTATTTTAATAGGAATCTAGTTGGGCAAGGTGAATGGAAATGGAAAGAGCTGTTCATTCAAATTTCCAACATCGCAAGGAAGTTTCTGAGTGGTCAGTTCTTTGGACTGAAAATGAATTCCCTGTAAACCTTATTCACCTTGCCTGCTCCCAGAACCTAGAATGTGTTCTAATTTGGGTTGCCACGGAAACTTCCTCTTGTATCCACAACCCTATATGGCTTCTTTGAAAATTCCTGTGTAATGGGAGAATGAGATATGTCACCATCCACAATCACGCAGTTCATCAACAGAAAGATCTCTGTGAGCCAGGCCTCTTGACCATGTGTTCCCTGCTGTGATCTATCCAGAGGCCATCCTGGTTGCCTCTTCACCTGTATTGGTTACTTCTAACTGGATTGGCTATTTCTTGTTCCTTTGTTCTTACAACATCTCTGCAGTAAATCCTATCATTTGGAGACAATTAGCTTTGGTTAGGTAACAGTGAGCATTGTAAGAAGGGATGTTTATATCACTAGGGCAAATTCAGGGAGATAGTGAGGAACAGGGAAGCCTGGTGGGCCACAGTCCATGGGGTCACCAGGAGTCAGACACAATGTAGCAACTGAACAACAACAACATGTCAGAGATCAGGCATTTTCCAGAAGGCTGTGTTTCCTGTGTCATCATTGACAAGACATTTGGGATGCAATCTGTGAATCAGGCCTTGGGTTTAGCGCTGGGGACATAGAAATGGGTCCCATAGACAGTGATCTGAGTCCAATCAGAGAAAATCTTCATTTACAGAGTCTGTCATCTCCTTTTCTATGAGAGGGCCTGCCAAGAGTACCCTGGAGGGAAATGTCAAAGATATAGCAAGTACTCTTGCTGTGGGAGGGATTATGGTCTCAACTGAAAATGCTGTATGTGCCATAAAATAGAAACCAAGGCGACTGAATTGATCAGGCGGCTGACCTCTGAGCAGGGCAGTGGGCATGGTTCCATCCTGCAGAGATGAACAGTACTCTGGTGCTGACGCTGTGGGCTTCTCTGGATCACTGTGCTGTTCCTTCCTTGAAAGTGGACCTTTTGGAAACAGATGGAGTGAAACAGCTGATGTCATGCTTAAGGGAAGGGATACAGAGGTGAACATGCCCCCTCATCCCTGAGTCAGCTGGGACTTTCTGTTTGGAGATAAGGAAAAAATAACTCAAAATGGCTTAAACAACAAAAGTCAAGGTTGATGGTTCATGAAACTGGAAATTCCAAAGATGGAGAGACTTCAGGATGGGACTGATTTAGTTACTTGACAGTTTATCAAGGACCCAGCCACCCTTCCTATATCTGCTCAACTCTTTGCAGCATCAACTTCAACTTCAAGGTGACTTCCCTTCATATTTGCAAAACTGTCTTCACTGTTCTAGGTTTCATGTAGATATACCATATACCTAAAGAAAAAGCATCTCTTTCAGTATGTTCTCTTTTTTCCTTTCCCAGAATTTCTCAGAAACCCCTTCTGATGTCTCATCAGGTTACCTGCTTGCTTATTTATTTGTTTTTGGCTGCACTGGGTCTTCATTGCTGCACGAAGACTTTCTCTAGTTGCGACAAGCGGGGGCTACTTTCTAATTAAGGTGTTCGGGCTTCTCACTGAGGTAGCTTCTTCCTGTTGCAGAGCAGGCGCTACGCACATGTGCTTCAGTAGCTGTGACTCTCGGCTCTAGAGCACAGGCTCAGTAGTTGTGGCACATGGGCTTAGTTGCTCCGAGACATGCGGGATCTTCTCAGACCAGGTGTGGAACCCATGTCCTCTGCATTGACAGGAGGATTCTTAACCACTTGACCACCAGGGAAGTCCTCACCTGCTAATTTTAGATTAGTCCCTAAGGCTGGGGAAAGCTAAACACTGATTGACTTAGGTGAGTTACCCGAATAAACCCTGTGATAGGGGAGAGGATCCACCCAGGGCACTGAGGGTTGGGTCAACTTTCCCCAAACTATAAGGGAACTGTTAATATAAAGGCATCGAAGAGCTGAAATAAAATTGGGTAGTGTGAGCTATTTCTGCTTTATTGACTATGCCAAAGCCTTTGACTGTGTGGATCGCAATAAACTGTGGGAAATTCTTCAAGAGATGGGAATACCAGACCACCTGACCTGCCTCTTGAGAAATCTGTATGCAGGTCAGGAAGCAACAGTTAGAACTGGACATGGAACAACAGACTGGTTCCAAATAGGAAAAGGAGTATGTCAAGGCTGTATATTGTCACCCTGCTTATTTAACTTCTATGCAGAGTACATCATGAGAAACGCTGGGCTGGAAGAAGCACAAGCTGGAATCGAGATTGCCAGGAGAAATATCAATAACCTCAGATATGCAGATGACACCACCCTTATGGCAGAAAGTGAGGAGGAACTAAAAAGCCTCTTGATGAAAGTGAAAGAGGAGAGTGAAAAAGTTGGCTTAAAGCTCGACATTCAGAAAACGAAGATCATGGCATCTGGTCCCATCACTTCATGGGAAATAGATGGGGAAACAGTGGAAACAGTGTCAGACTTTATTTTTGGGAACTCCAAAATCATTGCAGATGGTGATTGCAGCCATGAAATTAAAAGATGCTTACTCCTTGGAAGGAAAGTTATGACCAACCTAGATAGCATATTCCAAAGCAGAGACATTACTTTGCCAACAAAGCTCCGTCTAGTCAAGGCTATGGTTTTTCCAGTGGTCACGTATGAATGTGAGAGTTGGACTGTGCAGAAAGCTCAGTGCCGAAGAATTGATGCTTTTGAACTGTGGTGTTGAAGAAGACTCTTGAGAGTCCCTTTGACTGCAAGGAGATCCAACCAGTCCATTCTAAAGGAGATCAGCCCTGGGTGTTCTTTGGAAGGAATGATGCTAAAGCTGAAGCTCCAGTATTTTGGCCACCTCATGCGAAGAGTTGACTCATTGGAAAAGACCCTGATGCTGGGAGGGATTGGGGGCAGGAGGAGAAGGGGACGACAGAGGAGGAGAAGGGGACGACAGAGGATGAGATGGTTAGATGGCATCACTGACTCAATGGACATGAATTTGGGTAAACTCCAGGAGTTGGTCATGGACAGAGAGGCCTGGTGTGCTGTGATTCATGGGGTCACAAAGAGTCGGACTCAACTGAGTGAATGAACTGAACTGAACTGAACTGAGCATAGAAGAAGTGAGTAGATGCTGAGTAACCACCAACAACCACCACACAATGCCAGGCACCAAGTAGAATCGAGTCCAAAGGAGATAGAAAATAACTGATCATTAACAGTCGCTGTATGGAACACGCCAGAGATTAGTAAACAGACTCCAATTTAAAACTCAATGACCTTTCTCGTTTGTCCCTCCCTTGATTATTTTACCATCTCTATATCATGTGTACATATGTCTATGTCCATGTTCCACGAATAGGCACACACATATGCATATGTAGGCCTACAAGATTTCCGCTGACTCCCTAGCATTCGAGGGACAAATTCACTCTCAATGCTACCAGTCATTTCAGGGACTTCCCTGGTGGTCTAGTGGTTACGAATACACCTCCCAATACAGGGGACTCAGTTTGATCCCTGCTGGGGGAACTAAGATCCCACCTTCCATGGGCCTACTAAGCCCACGTGGCATGACTACAGAACCTGTGCACTGCAACGAAAGATCCCACATGCTGCAACTAAGACCTGACGCAGCTAAATAAATAAATAATTTTAAAAAACCAACACTACCAGTCATTCCATATAATTTCAAGGATGATTGCAGTTTTGATCAGTGATCTAATGCATTTGAATAACTGAACTAATTTGTGGGTTCTGATGGCCGAAAACCAGTGACTTTCAATCTACCTCTCTCCCAATTTCCCACTGACATAATTATAAAAATATAGGAGATTCAAATTTTCAATAACGCTGGGAATCAGAAATATGATTAAAAACCTTATGAGAAGCCAGGAGAAATTTCTACTTTACTGAACTCAGAAGACGCGCAAAGTAACAGAGTAACGCTATACAGGGAAAAGGCGGTCATAGGAAATTCTTTCCCCATTATAGAGGCTTTCAGTCTCTCCAGCTAACTCCTGGGCTACAACTCCTAATATGCTAAAGGAGAAATGAGAATCTAGTAACTGGAAAAACTGTGGTATTAGTGCAAACAGGAGACTGTTTTTCATTTAGTGTTTCAACATGGAAATAAATATACACTGTTTCAGATTTAGAAAGTTGACCAGGCAGCTCCTTCTTCAGGTTAAGTAAATTGCAAATCCCAGGCAAGTCGGCTTGGAATAGGTAGCGATGTGCAGTCCCATGGAAGACACACACATAGGGGAGGAAGGGGGTGGGGCCGGGGGGCAGAGCAAAACACCACACACGTTCTATGAGCAAATATCAAGACTGAGATCTCTCTCTGATCAAAGGACTGAACATGTAAGAGAGAGAACGGGGGACTCAAGAGGCCTGGGAACAGTATACTTTGGGGAAAAAAAAGTTATGATAGGAAAGAGCAGAAAACGCTTAGAAAATATCTAACTTGAGCTCCATAAACTTCAGGAAGCCGAGAATGAGCTAAAAACACATAGACTTTGATGAAAAGAGAGATTGTTGTGAAAAGTAAAGCTTTTAAAGAAACTCAAATTTAATGACTTTTTTAAATGGTTAATAACAGATCTGGATGCAAAAAAATGTACAAATATGCACAGAATATTGCATTCCTTTTCAATATATGTGGTCGTCAGAGTTGATTCCACATCCTGCACTCCTCCCGCCTTTGGACAGATGTTTTCAGTAGTTCAAAATTTATTTTTAAAATGTATATTTAGCTTTCTTTTAAGAGGAAAAAAATTATAAATTAAGTTCCTCCTTTACTATTTTGGCTTTTCCAAGAAACCTAATGTCAATGAATGCCAAATGTACCATTAAAACTGCTCCAAGTGTTAATAAATCTGACTTTTAAACCTCTTGGCCTGTGCTGCCAATTAAATGTAGAGTTTAAGCTTTGGAAAGTTACAGGTGTATAGAGGAATTAGGTATACAACTTCATGAAGTTTTAGAATGAGTCTAATAAACTGAATATAGTATTGGGCATTAAAAATGAAATCATCAAATCAAAATTGATAATGGAAATAGTAAAGCAACAAATTGGGCTTCCCAGGTACCTCAGTGGTAAAGAATCTGCCTGCCAATGCAGGAGTCATGGGTTTGATCCCTGGTCCTGGAAGATTTCACATGCCACAGAGCAACTAAAGTCCGTGCACCACCACTACTGAGCCTTGCCCTGGAGCACGCGCTCTACAGTAAGAGAAGCCGCTGCAGTGAGAAGCCTGGCACCACAACCAGAGAGTAGGCCCTGCTTGCTGCAACTAGAGAAAAGCCTGCATGCCAATGAGGACACAGCACAGCAAAACATAAATAAAGAGAGAAGATTAAAAAATTAATCTATTTGTTTACTTCAGACTTTTCCAAATCACTCTTTTGAAAGAAAAGATTAAAAAAAAATTCTCTCTTTTTGATGTGGGAGAAGGAGGTTAAAAGTTTCCAGAAAGTAAAATATCCATGAACTCTCTTTAAAAAATATTATTCCACAAAACCATGGAAGTTGGCCCAGAGATGAATCAAAATAAATAGAAATGTGGTTGTTACAGTATGGAAGTATTCACTTGCAGAATTAAATGAGTTAAATAGAATTGTTTTATATATACTTTGTAAACTAAATGCAAAAATAGAAAAAATAAAATGGATAAATTGACATTTCATTGTAATAGTGTTTCAAAAAAATTTAAGCATTATTAACTAAACTGTGAAGAGAGTAGGCAAGAGTCACAGATAGACTGGGACTTTCCTGGTGGTCCAGTGGTTAAGAATCCACCCCCAGAGCAGGGAGTGCCAGACTGATCCTGGGTCAGGAAGCTAAGATCCCACATACCAGAGCCAAGAAACCAAAACACAAAACAGAATCAATACTGTAACAAATTCAATAAAGACTTAAAAAAAGAAAGAATCATAGACAGGTGATTGTGAACCAAATGTGCCATCTTAGAGAGGAGTAGTGAAAGAGATTTTATTATTTATTTGATATTATTTATTTGTCTAATTGATAATGAATTAACTTCCCAACACTTTATTTCTGAACATTTTGAGATATACACTGAAGTTGAAAGAACTTTATAATGAACATCAATATCCTCACTACCTAGATTCCACCATTAACATTATACTATACTTATTTTATCACCTATCCATCCATCTATCCATGCAAGAGGTTTTATTTTTGATTTTGATCATTAAAGAAGTATATTTTCAAGTACAGTTTTACAAAATTTAGAAGTAATTACTGGTATGAATTTTTAATATTACCAATTTTAATAACATCAGGGAAGACAAAATAAATGACATGATATAAAACTATGAAAAACAATAAAACAGTAAATAAAATTGCACACGTTACTTGTAAAGTGAGGCGTACCTCCTTTTACTGTGCTTCACAGATACTGCATTTTTGACAGACTGAAGATTCACGGCAACTGTGTCTAACAAGCACCCTTTTTCCAACAGCATTTGCTGACTTTGTGTCTCTGCGTCACGTTTTGGTGATTCTCACATTATTTCAAACTTTTAAAATGATTAGTTCTGGTTGTTATGGGGAACTCTCTCAATACTACAACTTGCCAAAGGCTCAGATGATAGGATTTTTAGCAATAAAATATTTTGAAATTAAAGTATGTGCATTGCTTTTTTAGACATAATACTAGTGCACACTTAATACAGAACAGTGTAGTGTAAACACAACTTTTATATACCCTGGGAAGCTCCAAAATGTATGTAACTTGCTTATTGCTATGTTCAGGATTCAAACCCACGATATCCCTGGAGTATGTCTGTATCTATCCAAGAAAGGAAAGATGAAGAAAGAAAACCACAAGAGTAAAACCAAAATGTTTGGCTAGTTGATGTTGTTACTGTTCAGTCATTAATTCGTGTCCGACTCTTTGCGACCCCATGGACTACAGTATTCCAGGCTCCTCTGTCCTTCTCTATCTCCCGGAGTTGTGGGCTAATACACACAGGTAAACAAAAAAACCAAACATCACAAATAAAAGACTACTGTAAAAGTACTATGTAATTAAGAATTAAATGTATAAAAGCACTTAAATTAATGGAGGTTATTTTATTTTGAGAAAAAGTACAAGCTTCCCTACACACATAAGGATATATACATGCATATCACTGACATATAGTGCAAAATATTTGGCATAAGGTATACAAGAAGAAAAATTTTGTAAGCTAGGAGAAAAGAAAGACTTGAGCACAGTTTTTTACATTTCTGAAAGCTCAAGTAGCCAAACTAAGTGAGAATATAGAGAATCTGGATAATAACATTACTGAGCTTAATTAAGTAGACCAAACTGGAATTTGTACCTTACAAGCAGTTGAATATGCTTTGGTAAGAGTTCATTGAACAACTATAAATGTAATTAGATCTCAATGAAAACCTTAACCCCCTTCAAATGGGAGAAATTTTATAGTCCATTTTCTGTGATCACAAATGTCAATCACACAGACCAAAAATTGAAATCACCTAAAAAAATAGTCAGCTTGAATCTGTGATTTCAAACATCTTAGAAAAGAATGAAAATTAGAATTCTCCATATCAGACATAAAGGTGTTGTGGAAGCAATGATAAAAGGAAGGTTTTTGGCTCAAAAGTGAAAATAAGTGATAGGAATGAGAAATGAATTCAGTTGATCAAAGATTAAATCCAAGTTTGAAAAGGAAAGATAAGCTATATCTGATGAAAACAGGAGGAAAAAATAATACAGAAATACTTATTGTACTTCCTAGATATTGCATTTTTATAAATGGCAGGTTTGTGGCAACTCTATGTAGAACAAGTCTGTTGGCACCACTTGCTCACTTCTTGTCTGTGTGTCACATTTTGGAAAACCTCACAGTATCTCAAGCTTTTTAATTATTACTGTATTTTTATAATAATCTGTCATCAGTAATCATTGGTTACTATTGTGAGTATTTTGGGGGTACCATATAAGGTGGTAAACTTGGTAAATGTGTGTGTTCTGACTGCTCCTTCATCCTGCTGTTCCCCATCTCTCTCCCTCTCCTCAGCCTCCCCATTCCCTGAGACACAACAATATTGAAATTATGTGGATTACTAACCCTACAATGGCTTCTAAGTGTTCAAGCAAAAGGGAAATTGCATGTCTCTCACTTTAAATCAAAAGCTAGAAATGCTTAAGCTGAGTGAGGAGCCAGGAGAGCTGAAAAGCTAGGTCTCTGGCATCAGATAGTAACCAAGTTGTAGATACAAAGGAAAAGTTCTTAAAGGAAATTAAAAGTGCTGCTCCAGTGAACACATGGCTAATAAGAAAGCAAAACAGCCTTATTGTCGATACGGAGAATGCTATAGTGATATGGATAGAAGATCAAACCAGTCGCAATGTTCCCTTAAACCAGAGCCTGATCCAGAACGAGGCCCTAATGCTCTTCAATTCCATGAAGGCTGAGAGAGGTGAGGAAGCTGCAGAAAGAAAGTCTGAAGCTAGCAGAGGTTAGTTCATGAGGCTTGAGGTAAGAAGCTACTTCCATGACCTAAAAGTGCAAGGTGAGGCAGCAAGTTCTGATGTAGAAGTTGTGGCAAGTCATCCAGTAGACCTGACTAAGATAATTGATGAAGGTGGATATACCAAACAGGTTGTCAGTGTGGCTCTGCCACCAAAAGATTATTACTCACTGAAGGTTCAGATGATGGCTAACAATTTGTTTTATTAAAAAGCATTTTTAAATTAAGGTATGTAAATTGGTTTTAGACATAATGGTATTGCACACTTAATAGAATGCAGTATAGTATAAACATAACTTTTTCATGAACTGAGAAACCAAAATCTGTGACTTGCTTTATATCTAATGTTTGCTTTACTGTGGTGGTCTGGAACTGAACCTATGATATTTCCAAGGTCTGTCTGTATTAAGCCAAAAATCAACAATTAAAAGACAGTAAACTATGGAAATTATAAAGAAATTAATCTAATTTCTAATTCTTTTTAGGTGAAGGAAGAAAGAAAAGAATATAGAAAACTTTCCGTGTAATTAGAAAAATAAATCTAAGCAACTCAAAACAGGCTAATTTTAAGGAAAGTATACCCGTAAAAATTTACATTAGAAGTGAAGTTCTGAAAGATAAAATAACTAAAGACTGATTTCCAGTGATGCCAACATTTACACTTAAATCAAGAACTCGTGGGCCTGGATGGATGGTTTTGTTGGTTGGTTTCATTAAATGTACAAGAAACAGAACAAGGAAATATATGGAAAGTTTTCTTATTCATGTGTTAATAACCTTAGTAACAGAATTGAGATGATGCCTACCTCAATACAAAAAAATAGTTCAGTTTGGATTATGAAAATAAGCAAAAACTCCTGATTATAACACTAGCAAACTGAGACTAGCATTCTATAAGTGAAGATGAATTCATGACCAAATTAACAACATTCCAGAAATACAATAATGATTGGATGTCAGAAATATTTTACTATAATATGTATTCGTAAGTCAAAAAAATACACCTCTCAATGGTAGCAAAAATGACATTTGTTAACATTTAAATTCAGTTACTGTTGAATAATAATGAACTAGCAATAGAAAATTCTTCTTCAGTATTATCAAGTTTCTATCTTAATTGCTCCCTCTCAAGCCAGGAGTCTTAACTTCTAGTCCCACACAGAGCCACTTAGTGACAATGGCAGTGAATTCTGCTGGCAGAGAATATTAAGCCCTGTGTGAATACAGGGTAGGGGCTTCTGAATTTTAGAGGAAGTGAATACTGGAACTAGCCAGAATCACACAGAGCATTTTACCAATACACACCGATCCATTCTTGATGGGCTTCTTTGCCCCTGTGACTGTTGATCAGGAAGGAGAGGAGCAGAAAGATGGAGAGGCTGCTCTTTAAGGTCCTATGGAAAAGTAATGATTTGATTCCACTGAGTGACTTCCTTTCAGTGAAAACAGATGTGCCCTTTCCTAGGTGAACTTGAAGAAATGCAGACTAGAACCAATGACTTCTACAGGAAGGAAAAGAGGGAAAGAGCTATTATGTATTGAGCTTCAGCAAAGTGACTACACAAAGAAGGCTGACTGCCAAAGAATTGATGCTTTTGAACTGTGGTGCTGGAGAAGACTCCTGAGAACCCCTTGGACAGCAAGGAGATCAAACCACTCTATCCTAAAGGAAATCAGCCCAGTGAATATTCATTGGAAGGACTAATGCTGAAGCTGAAGCTACAGTATGTTAGGCCACCTGCCTTGCAATTGGAACAGAGCTTGCTTGTTTTTGTTCTCTATCATGTTTGACTCTTTGCAACTTTATGGACTGTAGCCCACCAGGCTCCTCTGTTCTTGGGATTTTCCAGGCAAGAATACTGGAGTGAGTAGCCCTTTCCTTCTCCAGGGGATCTTCCCCACTGAGGGACTAAGCCCGAGTCTCCTGAATTGCGGGCAGATTCTTTACCATCTGAGTCCCCGGGGAAGCCCCTTGGAATGTTTGTAAAATCTCCCCAGATGATGTCCTCATTTTGAATGTGAGGCTCTATTTGCACACTTAATGAGACATTCACCTGCACATTGACTGCGTTCTCTAAGCTTAATATAATTCCAAATTCTTTGAAAGCAGACATCACGACTCACGTCTCCTTGTCTGCTGGTGCAGTCCATTTACCCCAAATTGTCTATCTTCAGCCAGAACCCTGGTGGGAACTGGAAATGAGAGGTGGAATAAACGTCAGTCCCATCAGATAGATATAACTGAGGTCACTCAAATGTTAGGACCGCTGGGATCAGATGCCAAGGTGACTAGGAAACACCTCATGGAACAGAGGCTGCAAAACTGTGCCTCACATATAACAGATGCTTGCCAGGTGGACCAACCATGAAAGGACTTTCCAGGAGGGGGAGCTGTGTGGACAAAGCACTGAGATGGAAAATTAAAAACTGCAGATTCAAGGAATTGCAAGCAGGTCAGTGCAATTGGAGTGTGGGTGACATTCTGGAGAATTGTAAGAGACAGGAACCATACCATGGCCATGGTGGGTGAACAGTTTTCGACAGGAGAGGGGCTTGGCCAGATTTGTGTTTTAGAAAGATCTCCTTAGCCTGGAGGCGGATAATGGATTTTGGAAAGGGATAAAACTGAAGGAAGGGAGACCACTTAAAGACTGCAAAGCTAAGGTGGGTGCTCTGGGAAATAGAAGAATGTAGGACTGTATGATTTTTTTTTTAATTGAAGTTTAGTTTCTTTACAATGTTGTGTTCGTTTCTGTTGTACAACAAAGTGAATGTGTATGTACATATACATATAGCCACTCTTTATCACCGCAGATCACTGAGTAGAGTTCCCTGTGCTATACAGTGGATTCTCATTAGTTTTCTATCTGATTGACTTTTTTTTTTCTTTTCAATGCTTGTTTTAGTGGAATGTTGGTAACATGAATCATTGAGCACCCAATATGGACTGGAAATTATGATCAGCCTTATACATGTGATTTAACAGTTAATTCTGAGAATTACTCTGATAGAAAAGGACCATGATCATCTCCACTTTACAAATAGGAAAATTGAGGGTATAGAGAGAATAAATAAGTTGCCCAGTGTCATCCAGCTACTCAGTTTCAGAGCTGGGATTCAAACCCAGGTGGTCAAACTCCAAGGGCCGGTACTCTTAGCCTCTGAACAGCATAGTCCATGGAGAATGAAACTTGGGGAATCGGAGTTGGGGTGGTGTCCTTCAGCTGTAATATTTCCAGGTAATGAAAACCAGATTAAGGGCTTCCCGGGTAGCTCAGCTGGTGAAGAATCCGGCTGCAGTGCAGGAGACCCCAGTTCAATTCCTGGGTCAGGAAGTTCCCCTGGGGAAGGGCATGGCAGCCCACTCTAATGGTCTTGCCTGGTGAATCCCCATAGACAGAGGAGCCTGGTAGGCTGCAGTCCATAGGGTCACAGAGAGTCTGACATGACCGAGTGACTATGCACAGCACAGCAATGAAAACCAGACTGAGATGAAACCAAGAGAATGGGGAAATGACATTGTGGGAGGATGTGGAACTGGATTCATAAACTGTGAGCTTAGCCCAACCAACACCAGGAAATCTGTTTTCTTTTTACATTTTAATTTTTATTGTGGTAAGATATATGTAACACAAAGTTTACCAGCTTAACCACTTTTAAGTGTGCAGTTTGGTGGAATTAAGTGCATTCATATTGTTGCCTAACCATCACCACCATTCATCTCCAGAACTCTTTTCATGTTGCAAAACTGGGACTTTGTACCCATGAGACAGTAACTTTCCCTTCTCCCTTTGCCTCAGCTTTTGGTGACCAACATCTTACTTTCTGTCTCTATGAATTTTACTATTCTAGGTACCTCATATAAGTGAAGGGCTTTCCAGGTGTCACTAGTGATAAAGAACCTGCCTGCCAATGCAGGAGACATAAGAAATGGGGGTTCGATCCCTGGGTCAGGACAACCCACTGGAGGAGGGCAAGGTAATCCTCTCCAATATTCTTGCCTGGAGAATCCCATGGGCAGAGGAGCCTGATGGGCTACAGTCCATGGGGTCACAAAGACTCTGACATGACTGAAATGACTTAGTACGAGTATAAATGGAATCATACAATATCTGTCTCTTTGTGACTGACTTATTTAGTAAGATGTCCCTAAGTTTCACCCATGTCATAACAAGTGTGGGAATTTCCTTTCTCTTTCAGATGGAAGATATTCCATTGCATGGAATAAACTTTTCCATGTTCACTTTCAACTTATTTGTGTCTTTGGACCTAAAATGAATATTTTCTAGACAGCATATAGTTGAATCATATTTTTTTAATCCATTCTGCCAATTTCTGATTTTTGATTTCTCTGAGAGTGTATTCCATTTATATCTAAAGTAATTGCTGATAAGGAGAGAGTTCTGTCATTTTACAATTTGTTTCCTATATGTATAGCATTTTTGTCCTCTTTTTCTTGCATTTCTGTTTTCTTTTGTGCTTAGTTGATTTTTGTAGTAAATCATTCTAATTATCCAGTTTCCTTTGTATATATTTTACAACTATTTCCTTGTGGTTATAATGGGGGTTGCATTTAACATCCTAAAGTTACACAACTCTAATTTGAATTTATACCAGCTGAAGTTCAAGAAAATATAAAACCTCCTTCAGAGCTCTGTTCCCATCTCTTTCAGTCATTTTTGTCATAAAGTTACAGTTTTATACATTGTATTCCAAAAGGGTAAGCTAATAAGTGATTTCCATGGGGTCGCAAAGAGTCAGATACAACTGTGCAACAGAATTGACTGAATGACTGAATAAGTGACTTTAGAAATACATTAGTCTTTTAAATAATGTAGAAAATAAAAAGCAGAGTTACAATTCATTGTTACAACAATTCTACTTTTTAAAACTGTCCATGTATTTACCTTTACAGAAATTTTTATTTTTTCATATGGCTTTGGGTTACTCTCTAGTGTCCTTTCATTTCAACCTGCAAGACTTCTTTTAGTGCTTCTTACACAACAGATCTAGTGGTAACAAACTCCTTCATCTTTGGGAATTGTCTGATTTTTTGTTGAAAACTGGACACTTGAAGCTAACAATGTGGTATGAAAGTCAGAATTCTTCCCTTTCTCTAGGGCTTGCTGTTTTTATTTTGCCTTAAAAAATTATTGTAGGTTCTCTTAATGTTGAGGTGTAAACTTAAAGGTCTTCTCACTTCTCTTCTGAGCCTAAACCTTTCCCTGGGCGTACATAGTGACTGTAATTTCCACTGTAGACACCTGTTGCCTTTGAATGATCTAGTCTTTAATGCCTGGTTCCCTAAAGGAGAAAAAGAGAGAAATGGACTGGAGAGGGGAAAGCCAGCCTTTTAAATCCTCTGGAAGTTACTTCAGTAGGATGGAAAGGAGCTTACAACAATGATGGGGGTGAAACAATGGCTGCATGCTTCTGTTTGCACCTCTGTGATCAGAATGGGCAGCTGGTGATCAGAACATGGATATCTAATTTGGGGAGAACGGGGTTCTTATTGTTCACTCTGACTTCTGAAAACTTTATGCCAACTACTCTAGGAATAGGTGTACAGTGGCCTGCCATGGGACTGGAGAGGAGATGGTGGCTATTAAAGACTTACAAGCTGAAATTGACAAGACGTAAGTGTAATTTAGTGCTTCCTAGGAGGCTCAGCAGTAATCAATCTGCCTGCCAATGCAGGAGACCCAGTTTTGATCCCTGGGTTGGGAAGATTCCTTGGAGAAGGAAATGGTAACCCACTCCAGTATTCTTGTCTGGAAAATCCCATCGACAGAGGAACATGGTGGGCTATAGTCCATGGGGTCACAAAGAGTTACGACTTGGTAACTAAACACCACCAAGTGTAATATACCTTGTAAGCCTTCTCCCATAGAAGTTGCAAGCTCTCAGTAAACTCCAGAATTTCAAAATAGTTACAGCAGACAAATTCTTCCAGTGCAACTGTTGCCTAGATGGGAAGACAGATTCTTTGTTCTTCCTACTCTACCATCTTCCCAGGATCCAGCAACTCTGTCTTGATGCACTTGTGTCCATCAGCTCTTGAATGCCCTGTGGAGGAAAGTGATGGAGCCACTAGCAGATGCCTGGCCTGTAATAAAGGCACGTTCACAGCTGAAGGTTTAGTTTTGTAAACTTATCCTGTTGACACAATGGATGTTTTGTTGTTGCTTTTACTGGAATTTTGCACAGATAATTGTTTGAGATGTAGAAATTCTGATTTGTTATGAAAGCAGAGATGGGACACAGCATGATTAATTTCAGTGGATATTGTACAAGTCCGCTTCCCCCCACCAATGGATATATTTTTCCTAACAGAATATATTTCTGCATATTTCTCCTCCTTCTTTTACAGTTGTCCTGTTTAAAACCTAATTCTAAATTCTTAAAAAATTCAGTGGGCCAATTCCTTCATATTACTTATTTTTTAAAGGAAATTGCTCTGTTAGATGTCCAAATCAGCCCAAATCTCTGTGCACAGAGGCGTGATGTGGGTTCTGTGGTGCCCAGGAAGCTCCTGAGAGCTCTGTATCTCGAGTTCAGTCAACTTGGCTCATGAGCAGCAGAGAGAAGGTTTTTGAGCCTCAAGGTAGCTTTAAAAGCTTCATATCTTAAAAAATCCAATTGAGCGAATGGTGGTGTTAAATATAGTTGCTCCCCAATAAAAGGTATAAAAGCATCCCTTAATTGGAATTGAAAGCAGACTCTAAAAAATTCATCTTGATTAGAGCTGGGGGTGTGGGTGGGAATTAAATGAGACTAGTCTCCTTAGTTTCTTTAGTCTGATAAATGTTTATATCTATAACTGCACAATATATTTATACACATAAAGATATTTATATCTATTGTTTAGGTGTATCAGAGAAGGGATGTTGCTGATGTTGTTGCAATCAGCTGCTTTCTGGCCATTTCTAATCAAGGGCAAGGTGCTAACGCCGCAGGCTTTATATTTTGTGCTGCTGTGAACATTAGGGACTCTGACCCTAAATTTTAATAAGACTTGAGCCCTCTGGAAAAGTCCCTGATGCTGGGAAAAATTGAGGGCAGGAGGAGAGGGGGGCAGCAGAGGATGAGATGGTTAGATAGCATCACTGACTCAATGGATATGAATTTGAGCAAACTGTGGGAGATGGTGAAGGACAGGGAAGCCTGGTGTGCTGCAGCCCATGGGGTCACAAAGAGTTGTACATGACTTAGCAACCGAACAACAACAACAAAGAGCTCTCTGGAACTGAGAGATACTGCACCATGTAACAGAAGTCCCAAATTCCCTTTTGCGGAAGGGTGGCACACTGATCCACTGATGTGGTTGATTTTCCAAGGTGATCTTTCCCTCTTTTTTGTCTGAGTCAGGTGCTGTCTCCAAGAATGGTGGCTTGAGAGAGTTGGGGGTGGGGTTGCTGGACAGATGGCTTTTCTTCTTGGTGATGCATCAAATTTAAGGCTGCTGGAGATCAAAATGAAGCTCCATGCTCAAACTCAGGCATCAGAGAACCTGCTTGTTTACACTGTGAAACATAGCTCAGAGTAACACTGAAAGGGCAAACAACCAGTCAGAGCGGATGTGGCACTCAGCAGAACTGACCTGGGGAATCCCTTACCAGCCCAAGTAACCCTAGATGCACTGAAGGAAGGGTCAGGACATTCCTGCCTGAGTCTCACAGAGCCAGGGAATCAGTCAGTTCAGTTCAGTTCAGTCGCTCAGTCGTGTCCGACTCTTTGCGACCCCATGAATTGCAGCATGCCAGGCCTCCCTGTCCATCACCAACTCCCGGAGTTCACTCAGATTGACATCCATTGAGTCAGTGATGCCATCCAGCCATCTCATCCTCTGTCATCTTAGTCAATAGCAAATACTTTTGTGAGCATCCATATTACTGGGTAGACAAGAAGGGGGGCTTCCCAGGTTGCACTAGTGGTAAAGAACCCCCCTGCCAGTGCAGGAGACATAAAAGACTCGAGTTCGATCCCTTTGTTGGGAAGATCTCCTGAAGGAGAGCATGACAACCCACTCCAGTATTCTTGCCTGGAGAATCCCATGGACAGAGGAGCCTTGCAGGCTGCAGTGTCCGAAAGAGTCAGATGTGACTGAAGCGGCTTAGCATGCATACACAATGAATGGCTGAACTTGGTAGCCATCAGTGTAGACATGGAAGGAGCCAAATGATGCCAGAGCTTGGAAGCCGATCCTATGGGGACAATGGCTCTGAGAGGGAGCGGAGGAATGTGAGGCTCCAGTTCTGAGAATGTGAACTCCGGGAGAGTGGTCTTAGTGTTAGTCATTCAGTTGTGTCTGACACCTCATGACCCCATGCACTGTAGCCCATCAGGCTCCTCTGTCCACAGAATTCTCCAGGCAAACATACTGGAGTGAGTTGCCATTTCCTCCTCCAGGGGTTCTTCTTGACCCAGCACTTGAACCTGGGTCTCCTGAATTGTGGGCAGTGGCGCCAGGATAAACATTCGAGTGCTGAGAGGAGAACTTCATTCAAATGTTGGGGGTGGGGTGGAGGCTAGCAATTCAGCGTCAGATAAGTGGAGTTGATGGCCCCAGGGGACATTCGAGTGGAGAGTCCGGCAGACATCTGGGTAATTGCGGATCAGGACAAATCCTTACTCTAGATGAACAGCTGCCCCCTCTGAAACCACTTGTATTGTCAGCCTTCTTAGTAGCATGTCTGGGTGTGTGCTGAACGGGGCCTCTGATGAGGTGGTGCAGGGGAGCTGAGCAGGCAGCGCCTTACTGTCAGAAAAGGGGGAGCTCTGGGCTCCTTTTGGGGCTGGGGTCATGAGCATATGCCTGGTGTGCCTGTCAGCCCGGTCCCAGCCATGGCAACCCATGGGGTAACTCCAGGATGTAGAGTCTGCCTGTGAGCTGGTCAGCGAGGGTGTTGACAGAGTTTGTAGCCTATGAATTTGTATTTTTGACTTCCAAACATCCACAAGGTTATAAAACCACATTTTAAGAATGCTAGATTATTTTTTGATGGGTGGTGATGGTGGAGCAGGGTGGGGAAGGAAGGAGGGGTGAACTGAGCCACATGAGCCTTTGCAAATGGGATGGACTTGAATTTTGTAGAAAACTGGTCCCGTCCCCTCTGACACCAGCTAATGATTTGTCTCTGTGGCTGTGTTCAGACCTCAGGCTGTCATCACCTCTGATGTGGCTCCCGCAGATCAGAGAGGGAGGTAGTGTCACCGCCTGGGCTCGCCGGCACAGAAGCCCTCGGCGCCAGCTCCTAGGGTACCCGGCTGGGGCTGTGCACATCATTACCCAGATTAATGAGGACAGATGGGGGTTTGTATAATCAACCTTACTCCGCTGCCAGTCTGATTTGGTCGCCAGGTGGAATATCCCTGTAGTGAATTCTTACAAATATAGCATCCAATTCTGACTTGGGGGGAAAAAATAACTTTGGGTGCTAATGTGGGAAACAAGAAGATCCTGTATTATTGCACATGAGGTTTGCCCTGAGGGTGCAGGAGCCGTCAGGATGAGGAGGCTAGTTTCAGTTACCTTAATAACAGGTAACAAAGGGGAAAGTGGGGAGCCTAAGTCTTCCCTTTTCTTCCTTTCTCCCTATCCTTCTGCTGTTCTCAGCATCCCCGGCTGTACCTATGGTTAAAATGCAGACGCTCCAGGGAACTTCTGGGCTCATTCATAAACAAAATGGGAGAGGGTCCCTTTAAAAAGAATGAAATAATGCCATTTTCAGCAACGTGGATGAACCTAGAGACTGTCATATACTGAGTGAAGTAAGTCAAAAAGGGAAGGAAAAATATCATATGATAACACTGAAAGCGGAAACTAAAAAGAAATGGTATAGATGAAATTACTTGCAAAACAGAAACAGACTCCCAGACTTGGAGAATGAACTTATGGTTGCCGGGGAAGGCTGTGGTGGAGGGGTAGATTGAGAGCTGGGGATGGACATGTACACACTGCTATGGTCAAAACAGATAAACAACAAGGACCTACTGTATGGCACATGGAACTCTGCCCAATATTAGGTAACAACCTAAATGGGAAAAGAATTTAAAGAATAACAGATACATGTAGATGTATAACTGACTCACCTTGTTGTACACTTAAAACTAATACAACTGTTGATCGACTATCTTGTGGTGACGCTGTAGTCAGTCGTTCAGTTGTGTGCGATCCTTTTGTGACCCCATGGACTGTAGCCCACTAGGCTTCTCTGTCCATGGGATTCCCCAGGCAAGAATACTAGAGTGGGTTGCCATTTCCTTCTCCTGGGGATCTTCCTGACCCAGGGATTGTCCCTGAGTCTCCTGGTTGGCAGACAGATTCTTTTACCACTGAGCCAACAGGGAAACCCAGTAAATGTACATTGTCTCTCAAAATAAGTTTCCTTGAGCCAAAGCTTTTATTAAAAATGAAAGAAGATTCTATAGGAAACTATCAGGGTTTTCGTCATGGCCCAGAGCTTAGGTTTACTGATTACAGAGTATGTCCCAGGCATTGTATAAACACATGCTTCACATGTATCATCTGATATAATAGTACATGTGATGTATAGTAACTATAAGTGCTCACCAGTGTGGCCTCTTATGAACAAGAATCTGGAAGTTGATGGACCTAAGGCTGGCCCAGCAACTCAAATGCCCACTCAAGGACCCAAGTCCTTTCTGTCTTTCCATTGTACCATCTTCAGTGATTCATTGGTGGATGGCCTCATGATTGCAAAGTGGTTGTTGCAGCTCCAGCATTATATCTTCACAGGACATCAGCACAAGCAGAAAAGCAGTGAGAAAGAGTACGGGAAAAAAGGACTTTCCTTTGAGAAGTTCTTGTCATTAATTAGGGGTGAATGTTCTTTCTAGAAGGCCCCAACAGACTTTCCTCTTGTAGAATTATCATGTGGTCATCCCCTCAACAGTTTCTGGCAAAAGAGAATGTAACTGGCTTTGACTAATTATGATCCATACTTTGAGGTTGGGTATGAAACAAGTATTCTGTCCTGGGGGTTCAGAGGAAGTACCACCAGTCTGCACCTCAAATTATATAAAGTAGGATATTGTTATCACATCCATTTCCCAAACGAGAAGGATGTAGTAAAAGAGTAATTTTTTTCAAGGTCACATGCACACAGCTTTACAAGCAGCCAGGCTTCCCAAGGCTGACTAACAAACTCCAGCTGTCAGCTCTTTAATACCACATTGCAGTGTCTTCCTGGAAAAACCTATCCAGTCCAAACCCCATATAGTCTTAGACTACAAAACCCTAAAAGCATAAAATATAAATATTTAAAATATAATTATGTAAAATATAGATAAAATATAAAACATTTGAACTGGAAAAGACATTTAAGATCCAGTAGTTCTAAGAGTATGGCCCAGACCAGCACTATCAGTGTTGCTGGGAACTGGAAATACAGATTCTCAAGAGAAACTCTGTGGGTAAGGCCTTGACATCCACGTTTTACAGCTGACACATGCTAAAGTGTGAGAACCACTGACTAATCCAAGTCCTTCGTTTTAGAGCCGCGATCGAGGTCATTCATCTTATTCGTGGCACAGATGGAACTGAAGGTGGATGGGGCAGTGAGGTCACCTGGAGTCTGTGATCAACATTTAAATGATAGATTCTTCCCCAGCGTGCACCCAGAAAGAGATTTTGCATTTTTGAATAGCCTCAGATGCACACAGCTCATTAAAAATTTAATAATAATATAAAACCCATTCTAAGGTGCAGGCATTGTGTTATGCTCTTCTAATACTTCATCAGATCCTCTCGACACATACACACAACTATATTTAAACTGGATAACCAACAAGGACCTATGTACAGCACAAGGAACTCTGTTCCTATGTTATGTGACAGCCTGGATGGGAGGGGAGTTTGGGGAAAATGGATACATGTGTATGTATGGCTGAGTCCCTTTGCTCTCTACCTGAAACTATCACACCATTGTTAATCGGCTATACTCCAGTACAGTATTTAAAAAAAAGTTTAAAACAACAACAAAAACAGTTCATCAGATACTCGGCAACCCAGTCAGGTAGGTGTTAATACCTCCATTTTAGGGAATGGATGCACAGAGAGGAGAAATAAATTCTCACAGTCTTCCAATTAGTAAGGTGGAGACCCAGGATTCAAATGCATCTTTGTCCAAATGCAGGTCTGCATGAGACCAGGCAGGTAAGGAGGCTAAATATGATTCTGAGCCTTGGCCTCGCCCCTATATGGGAAAGGGGTCATGGGCTGGTGTTCCCGTCCTCAGTTGGGCTTACCACCTGAAACTGGTTGAGAAGGGGATGATGCTGGTCATGGTAAAGGCTTCCTGAGGTTGTGTAAGCTCACCTCACCCTCCCTGGGGCTCACTGGCTACTCTGGCAACCCCCAGAAAGCCTCCGACTGAGTCTGCCTTTTCTAACTTTGCCGAGGCACTATTGGCTAAGAGGAAGCTGGCTTCAGTTTGGTGGCCTGGGTCACTGAAAGCAGGAGGGGAGAAGTTGAGCCATCAGCTCCATGAGATTGCTGCCAACATCTGGCCAGCTGTTGCCCATCAGCTGGAAAGCTAGCCAGAGTGTCTCCTAGGGCTGGTCCCTGGAGTGTTGGGGTTCAGTAACCGTGCCAGATCCTGGCTGGGGGCCAGAGAGAAATCAATCCAGGCTGGTCTGTGCCTGCAGGGCCCCCACACCTGGTGCCTGCAATTTCTGGCTCAAAAGACTTGTCACAGAATGATGGGCGAACGCAGCAGGAAGGGACTTGACTGACCATATGCCCGGGGCTTTTCAAACTTTTTAACAAGGTGGAGACCTTTCTTCAAGTGACACTGCAGGTTGTAAAGACCAGTGCAGAGAACTTAAAGGTGGGTCTCAGAGCCTAAGGGGACCCGGGGGGTCCCCAGTGCTCTGTGGAGCAGTGCAAGCTCCTTACAGCCACCTTCCTGAAGGAGGACAAAATCTAATCTCTTTGGAGATGGGTTGATCCATGGGGCTGCAAAAGAGTCAGACACGACTGAGCGATTAACACTTAACAAAGAATCATGTACGGATGTAAGAGTTGGTTCACAAAGAAGGCTGAGGACTGAAGAATTGATGCTTTTGAACTGTGGTGCTGGAGAAGACTCTTGAGAGTCCCTGGGACAGCAAGGAGATCAAACCAGCCAATCCTAAAGGAAATCAACCCTGAATATTCACTGGAAAGATTGATGCTGAAGCTCAAGCTCCAATACTTTGACACCTTATGTGAAGAGGCAACACATTGGAAAAGACCTTGATGCTGGGAAAGATTGAGGGCAGGGGGGAGAAGGGGGCAACAGAGGATGAGATGGTTGGATGACATCAGCCACTTGATGGACATGAATTTGAGCAAACTCTGGGAGAAAGTGGAGAACAGATAAGTCTGGTGTGCTTCAGCCCATGAGGTCACATAGAGTTCACGCAACTTAGCAACTGAACAAAAAAGAGTCCTGGGAGGAAGCTGACAGATGAGTGGCACCACATAGACACTGGGTCCACTCGTCACCTTCTGAGGAAGGTATCAGAGGGATGAGTTTGTTTCTGCCCCTGGGGTGGGGGATAGAACTTAGCTTAAGGTGATGCCACTGGCCAGGCAGTGAAGGGGAACAGTGGAGAACAGCTGTGCCACACAGAGAAGAGCCCGGCGATTCTCAAGTATAAACTTCACCCAACACCATCAGTCATTAGGACTTATCCGGCTTCACGGGTCCCTGGACTCCAGCCAGATTCTGGGCTTTCTGTGGACCCCAGGCTTAGGGCAGACACAGCCTGTCTCTCACTGCAGACGTCGTGACTGTGCCTGCTCTGTTTATTGGATTATTTCTATCCTCAAAGTTTATCCACATCTGGGTTTTGCCCAGCCCACTGACCTCTATTCCATGCCCTGGACTTTATATAGCTGAGGATCTGTTTGTTTATTTACAGAGTCAAGACTTTATCCTGCTCCTTCTCAATCAGCCAGAGCTCAGAGAACGGAAACTGTCTACCTCTGTTCACTTGCACCGGGCATCTGCTTAGCATGCTGCTTTGGCTGGGTCCTCTGAGGCTGTACTGCACTCAGTCCTGTGAGTAAGTCAGACTTAGCACAATACATCCTCATTTAACTATTTAAATTACCCTATCCCTGGTGGCTCAGATGATAAAGAACCTGCCTGCAATGCAGGAGACCCAGGTTCGGTCCCTGGATTGGGAAGATCCCCTGGAGAAGGAAATGGCTACCCACTCCAATATTCTTGCCTGGGAAATCCCATGAACAGAGGAGCCCAGCAAGCTGCAGTCCATGGGGTTGCAAAGAGTCAGACACAACTGAGCACGCACTCACGTATGGCATGCACGACCCAGGCCCCCAGCTCACATCGTGTATTAGACACTCAGATGGAGGGCCAGTTACTTAACAAAACCCCAGGCTGGGATGACATGCAGCCGTGTCTCTTCCTTTTTGGCACCCGGGTCACACGTTTCTCTTATTTTTATAATGAGCCTCTCTGCCTCTTGTCTCCGCTGTGCAGTTAATTGCCTGTTACACTAGAAAGAATGCCGACTGCACTTTGCTGAAACCCAGCAAAAACCACTCAATAATGATCTGCTAATTTCTTCCAAGCGATTATTTATTTATCTGCTTGCTTTTCTTGTGATGAGGGCGAAGGGATTGAGAGGGGAAGAGGAGGGGGAATTTGTTCATTCCAGTGGATTTACCATTTCTGTGATGGTTTCCTCTAGAGAGGCCTTAATAATTCCTACAGAACATTATGCTTAACTTTCCATCTCCCAGATGTTTAAAAACTAGATCCCTCTTTCAGGAATTTGCACCCAGCGTGGGGTCAGGGTAGGGACAAGCCCATCCTAGAAGGAGCTGATCATGGATAATGGGCAGAGGCTGGTGGGGCTCTGGGGCTATTTCCCCATCAGGCAAAAGCAGGATCAGTGCCAGGGGCTCAGGATAATTTTAGAGGCCATGAAAATACCTTTGGGCTTCCCAGGCGGCGTTGTTGGTAAAGAACCCCTATGCCGATACAGGAAACACAAGACACATGAGTTTGATCCCTGGACCAGGAAGATCCTCTGGAGGAGGATAAGGCAACCCACACCAGTATGTTTGCCTGGAGAATCCCCATGGACAGAGAAGCCTGTTGGGCTACAGTCCAGGGGTCGCACATGACTGAAGTGACTTAGCAGGGAAGCATGCAGACACCTTCATTTGTTCTAAAATCAGAAGTCAGAGGAAAGACCATGGACATAATCAAAGCTAGATTAAATGTGTCTTCACATCAATGCAGCTGTAAAATAGAACTTTTAATATCATTTTATGGGCTTCCAAGGTGGCTCAATGGGAAAGAACCCGCCTGCCAATGCAGGAGATGCACAGACGCAGGTTCGATCCCTGGGTCGGGAAGATCCCCTGGAGAAGGAAATGGCAATCCACTCCAATATTCTTGCCTGGAGAATCCCGTGGACAGAAGAGCCTGGGGGGCTATAGTCCACTGGGTCGCGAAGAGTCAAACAAGACTTAGTGACTAAACAACAATAACATCATTTTATGGAAGAAGGAGCCCAAGAAGTCAAAAGCACTGAGAGCCCCTGGAGGTGATAATACAATCCGTGTTCTACCACCACCCAAGGCTGCAGGCTCTCTCCCTACTCCCTCCCTCATTCCCTCCTCCCTGGACCTCTCTCTCTATCTCCCACTTTCTATATTTCTCTCCTTTTTTCTTACAAGTCCTTGTTCAACACCCACCCAGGAAGAGCTAACCTTTCTAAGGAAATGGAGAGAGACAGTCAGTGGAGTAGCCCAGGGCTGACCATGGCAGAGACCCCTCTGCTGCTCCTGCATTGTGCTAACTGTGTTTCCCATGCTGGTATGGAATTACCCTGCTGTTGCTATTGCACTGATTTTTAAAACAATCACCAAATGATAGAAGAGAAAAGGAATGCAAAAATCAAGGGTCATAGTTCTGGACCATTTTCCAGCTGTAGAACATAAAAAAAAAACAACAACACGAAAGCATTTACAAAGTATGAGAGAGAGAGATGCAAACACACACACACAGACACACGCGCACACACAGGGGGAGAGATACACACATAATATATATACACATACAAAAACACAGATACACCCACAGGGAGAGATACACACACATAGACATACACGTACTGAGCCAATCCATCAGGAGCTGCGCAAGTGGAGAAGTGATACCCCCAGCCCAGTTCCCCCCTTCAGAGGTCTCTGCACTGACCCTGATGAGCATAATTCTATTTTTCTGGGGAACACAGGTCTGCAGGAGGTGGCATCTTGTTAGTAGCAGAGCCCATCTTGCTCCCGTGGGTGCCCTCACAGTCATTTTCCTGGAGCACAGTTCAGAAGACTTTCGTTTGGTTTGGCCCTAAAGGATCCACTAATGAGACTTGAGGAACCACAGGTTAATGCACAGTAAGCGGAATCTGGCATCTGGTCCCATCACTTCATGGGAAATAGATGGGGAAACAGTGGAAACAGTGTCAGACTTTATTTCTGGGGCTCCAAAATAACTGCAGATGGTAACTGCAGCCATGAAATTAAAAGGAAATTTCCTTGGAAGGAAAGTTATGACCAACCTAGATAGCATATTGAAAAGCGGAGACATTACTTTGCCAACAAAGGTCTGTCTAGTCAAGGCTATGATTTTTCCAGTGGTCATGTATGGATGTGACAGTTGGACTGTGAAGAAAGCTGAGCACCGAAGAATTGATGCTTTTGAACTGTGGTGTTGGAGAAGACTCTTGAGAGTCCCTTGGACTGCAAGGAGATCCAGGCAGTCCATTCTGAAGGAGATCAGCCCTGGGATTTCTTTGGAAGGAATGATGCTAAAGCTGAAACTCCAGTACTTTGGCCACCTCATGCAAAGAGTTGACTCATTGGAAAAGACTCTGATGCTGGGAGGGATTGGGGGCAGGAGGAGAAGGGGACAACGGAGGATGAGATGGCTGGATGGCATCACTGAGTCGATGGACATGAGTCTGAGTGAACTCCGGGAGTTGGTGATGGACAGGGAGGCCTGGCGTGCTGCGATTCATGGGGTCGCAAAGAGTTGGACACGACTGAGCAACTGAACTGAACTGAACTGAACTGAAGCTGAATCTGGGAGCAGTGTAAATAGTAGATGTCCAGACTTGACGCTCTTAAAAGATCTTCAGCACCTCACATGAATCAAGTCTTATTTAAGGAAGACTCACCAGGATCCAAACCTGGCTCATCCACGTACTTTGCTTCTTCTTTAAAGGAGATGCTCCAAGGGCTTCTCTGGTGGATCAGATGGCAAAGAATCTGCCTGCAAGGCAGGAGACCCAGGTTTGATTTCTGGGTTGGGAAGATCCCCTGGAGAGGGGAATGGCAACCCACTCCAGTATTCATACCTGGAGAATCCCATGGACAGAGGAGCCTGGTGAGCTACAGTCCATCGGGCTGGAAAGAGCTGGACATAACTGAGCGACTAACACTTTCACACTTTCGCACTTTGCTCCAGGGAAGCACCTGGCCCTGCCCTCTGCCTCCCCACCCCCACCTTCCTCACCTTTTTCCCTCCCCACTCCTCCCCCCACTTCCCTCCAGATCTGACAGGAAACCAGCTCTCTGTCTGCCCTTCAGTTCCCATGAAGCCTAAGCTGGCTCATCCTCAGCACGAACTCCGGAGCCAATAATGCTTTTAAAGCCCTTGAAGAATGTTTTCAATTATAATTCACAGAGCTCAGGCTCTGTTCGAAGTCTGAGCGAGCAGACTGATGGCAGCTGCCAGATCTGAAAGCCAGGCAGGAACGGAGCGAGAGAGGGTGGCGGCGGCGGGGAGGATGTAGGCTCTCCATAAACATGTGATCCTGAAAATATGTGTCATTATAAAAGCTATGTTACATACCTGTAAGCAAATAGACTAAAGATGTAACATTGCTCCACACACTGTAGGGTGTGCCGTGTGTCTTGGAATAGCGTCTTTATTCGTGCGTGTGTAGGCTCAGTTACATACACACATCCTTACATTATGATTTTGGGTTTTTAGAAGTGGGATATATTTAAATACATTTTGTCATTCTATTTTCACCTTTCCTGCCCCCTGCTTACTGTTTTTTAAAACATTTTTCTGTTATCAAATCTTATGGCTGCCTGGGACGGGGGGGGGGGGGGAAGGATGGGGGGGCAGGAAAGGTGGAAAAGGGGGAGGGATTAGTTAGGGAGTTTGGGATGGACATCTACACACTGCTATATTTAAAATGAGTAAGTGACAAGGAGCTTCTGTACCGCACAGGGAACTCTGTTCAATGTTGTGCGGCAGCCTGGATGGGAGGCGAGTTTGGGGGAGAATGGATTCATGTATATGTGTGGCTGAGTCCCTTCGCTGTCCACCTGAAACTATCACAACATTGTCAGTTGGCTATACTCCAATATAAAATTAAAAGTTAAAAAAAAATCTTCTATATCTTTTTGTTTTATTTCTTTTGTACTATTTCTTGCACTAAATAAATGGTAACGAACTTAACATCCTCACTTTGTAAATCACAGAGTTTATTTCCAGTAGCTTTGCTATCATAAAGGTGCAGACTCATTTACAAAGACCATTGGCGTTTTCTTTTCACCTTGGTAGGGGATATGAAAGGACACGCATTCTTTGTGTCCCTACTCCCCAGTTTTCACTCTTCCTCCTTTTAAGAAGGGAGCCCAAAGCCTCTGAGAGCCTTTGTGGCCCCGCATGAAGACAGTTCTCTCTCCTTGGCTTTTATTGGGCAAGTCTCAGTTTATTGAGGGGATTATGCAAAGAGCAAGGGCAAAGTGGCTTTGTGTGGGAGAGGAGTTCTGCAGTTATAAAAAGGAGAAGAGAGAGTGGAAGGATTGAGTCTGGGTCTGGCAGTACCCCAGGGGTGGGGAGGGGGTGTAGGACATCCCTGGGAATAGCTGCTCAGGGTGGACATAGGGCTGGGGCATGGGAGGGGTGGGAGGGAGGGGTTACTCCCAGTCTGGCAAGTATTCTTGTCTCCAAGCAAGGCACAGAATCAAGGGGGTGCCGCCAACATGAGGCTCTGCAGCTTAGAAAAGGTCACCCGCATCCACCAAGTTTGGACTCAATGCAAACTTCCTGATTCCTTAGACTCGAGACCCCAAGAAGAGAGAAGAGTCTTCAGAAAAAGACAGGACAGATTTTCCACCTTCCTGGTATGATCAGTGGGGGTATCATGTTTATTTCTATTTATTTACTTTTTTATTTTTATTTTTAACTTTTTATTTTATATTGGAGTACAGTTGGTTAACAATGTGGTGTTAGTTTCAGATGTGGAGCAAAGTGATTCGGTTATACATGTATGTATATCTACTCTTTTTAAAATTCTTTTCCCATTTAGGTTGTTAAATAACATTGAGCAGAGTTCCCTATGCTATGTAGGTTCGTTAACCATTTTATGATCAATTTTTATTTTTTATTGATGTGTAGCTTTGTTGTGGCAGGTTTTGCGTTTTTTTCTCTTTTTAAAAATTCTTTGACCTTTTAATTTTGTACTGGGGCATATAGCCAATTAACAATGTTGTGATAGTTTCAGGGAAGGCACTCAGCCCTTCCATGGATATACATGTAACCATTCTCACCCAAACTCCTCTCCCATCCGGGCTGCCATATAACATTGAGCAGAGTTCCCTGTGCTATGCAGTAGGTCCTTGTGCTTACTCATTTTAAATATAGCAGTGTGTACCTGTCCATCCCAGATTCCCTAACTATCCCTTCCCCACGTCCTGATTTCTATTTTAAAGTGACAAAATGTATCAAAATTTCTCACATGTTCAAATCTGCACAGTTAAGAAACTTGCTCCAGTACTAACATTTCAGTGAATAACTTTGCACGTATCTATAATTATTTTCTTGAGATGCAACCCTAAAAATGTTTAAAAGCTGTATCTTTTTAAAGGCCTTTTGCATTACGCTCAAATAATATTGACTTAGTGTTCACACCCTTCAGTGTAATTTAGGCGTGCTCCTTCTCCACACAGCAATTCCTGGTCCCTGTCAGTGTCAAAATCCTGAACTCTCCTGTCTTACTGGTGGAGATTTCCTTATGAAACCCTGGTTTGACTTTCTGGAAGGAACTCCCTGACATCCTTTCTCAACTGGGGTTCTGGGAGAGAATAAAGCCATACAGAAAACGACCTGAGTGACCATTTCCGATTCTCCCATGGTTGATACATGACTGGAACCATTGTAGGTAAACTGGAAAGAAGTTAATTCATTCCTTGTTGTTATTTAGTTGCTAAGTCATGTCCAACTCTTTGTGACCCCATGGACTATAGCCCGCTAGACTCCTCTCTCCGTGGGATTCTCCAGGCAAGAATACTGGAGTGGGTTGTCATTTCCTTCTCCAGGGGATCTTCCCCACCCAGGGATCAAACCCGTTTGTTGCATTGGCAGGTGGTTTCTTTACCATTGAGCCTCCTGGGAAGCCCCTTACAAGGTAAGCAATGCTTTGGGGAGTTAGGGCTTAATTGTGTCCTGGAAGGGAACCTGGTTGGGAAAGGAGAAAGAGACAGGGACAGGTGTACAGAGAGCACGGTGTGCAGGTGATGCTGTCTGGGGCCCCTGACTGCACACTTTGGGAAAGCTTTCCTTTTCTGTTGTCCCCCTTGGCCATATAGGAAGTGATATAGAAGTGGTGACCTTTTAGGGGAGCTATGTAGCTTTACTACCTTCTTCATATTGCCTACAACTTGAAAAACCAAGCTTTGTATCCTGACCAAATCTCTCTTTAAAAAAAACAAACACTAATTTCTTCAGCAATTCATAACTCCCTTTAAAACTTAGAAGACTTTGCTTTCATTCAATACTAGGTGCTCGCCACATACAAATCTCGCCACACCCCAATCTCGCCACACCACCCTGCCAGTTTCTTTCTTGGTTTCTTTGCTTCTCTACCCATATACAGTCTTGATTCAGGCAGCCCCATTGAATCTATCTGGGCTTTCCTGGTGGCTCAGCTGTAAAGAATTTGCCTGCCGATGCAGGAGACTCTGGCTTGATCCCTGGGTCAGGAGGATTCCCTGGAGGAGCAGGAAATGGCAACCCACTCCAGTATTCTTACCTGGGAAATCCCATGACCAGAGGAATCTGTCAGGCTACAGTCCATGGGGTTGCAAAGATTCAGACACGACTGAGCAACTAAGCACTTGCATATGTGTGCACACGTGCACGGCGTGCACACACACATACACACACACACACACACTCACACACACACACACACACTCCAGTCTATCTAAAACAGCATTCGAGATTAGAGAAGAAGGATACACCCTTACTGCAATCACTGCCTGGGGTCATTTGATTCCCCTACAACATTTTACTGGCTTTTTGTCACTAAGAGCTTTTTTCAATCCCATTTTGTTCTTGTTTGGAATCTAGAAGCAGTTGGCTTTATCGCCCCTCATTGTTGCAAATATTAATATTTGAAATCTTTCTGTTCTCTTTTGTTTTTCCCTACAAACCAACTTCTTTCCTGGATCAGCCCTTTCCTATCAGGCTTTCCCAGATTCAGCAGGTAACAACCAACACGCACAGCTGATGTGTCTTCTATCTTCTCCGCTAGTATCAACAGGCTCCAGATCTACGTTTTGGATGAAGAAATGGCAACCCGCTCCAGTATCCTTGCCTGGAGAATCCCATGGACAGAGGAGCCTGCTGGGGTACAGTCCATGGGGTCAAATAGAGTCAGACACAACTAAGCAACTGAGCGTGCATGCATAATCTGTCTTTTGAGTCACTCCAGATGACAGTCTTTTCTGAATATTTTACCTCTGTATAGCATGGATATCCAACCCCCCAGCCTGCCATGGGCTTCCTCACTGCCTCTGCCTGCTCAGCCAATCCCAATTTCAGTAATAATTGTTGTATTAGTCAGTTAAGACAAAGTGCTGTAACAAACAGCTTCAAGTTTCAATGGCTTAATGTAAGAATGATTTCTTCTTTACTCATGCAAAGTTCCAAGGGGATGTTCATGGATTGACAGCTCCTTTTCCAGTGGTGACTGTGGGATCAAGTCTTTGTTTATCGTGTGACAGCATCCTCAACATATGGCTTCCAAGACTGCTGCAAACAGGGGAGCGAGAGGAAGACTGAGAGGTTTGTTGTTGATTGTTCTTAAGTAGACCCAGGCAAATGAATCGGTTCACATCTCTTCCAGCCACATATTATTGTCCAGACTCGTCATATGCGCTATCCAGATGTGAAGCAGGTAGTAGAGTCTAGGTACTCAGGACAAACCTGCCAAAGCATTCACGAGATGGCTGATAAATTACAGATTAAATTTTACTTTATTTATTGTTTATTTATTTTCTTTGGCCACAGTGCACAGTATGTGGGATCCTTAGTTTCCAGATTCTGGAAGAAAAACTATGACCAACCTAGACATCGTATTAAATTGCAGAGACATCACTTTGCCAACAAAGATCCATATAGTCAAAGCTATAGTTTTTCCCATAGTCATGTATGGATGTGAGAATTGAACCATAAAGAAGGCTGAGCACTGAAGAAATGAGGCTTTTGAACTGGTGGTGTTGGAGGAGACTCTTGAGAGTCCCTTGGACTGCAAGGAGATCAAACTAGTCAATCCTAAAGGAAATCAACCCTGAATATTCATTGGAAGGACCAATGCTGTAGCTGAAGCTCCAATACTTTGGCCCCCAGATGTGAAGAGCCAACTCATTGGAAAAGACCCTGATGCTGGTAAAAATTGAGGGCAGGGGGAGAAGGAGGCGACAGAGGATGAGATGGTTGGATGGCATCACTGACTCAATGGACATGAGTTTGAACAGACTTCAGGAGAGAGTGAAGGACAGGGAAGGCTGGCATGCTGCAGTCCAAGGGGTCACAAAATGACTGAAGAGCAACAGTTCCCAGACCAGGGATCAAACCCATGCATTGGAAGCATGGAGCCTTAACTGCGGGACTGCCAGGGAAATCCCTATATATTCAATTTCAAATCTGCATTTATTTATTTTTTCATTTATTATTTCTACTTTTGTTATCCTGCTTTGAAATCCATTTTACTTGAAGTATATATAAACATATTTTATTTTTTATATTTAAATCTTATTTTTGTTGAAAATTTACTTAAAAAGATATGAAAAGATGGCAGGATTTACATTCCCTGTTTTCTAAATTATTGGGGAATAGCCCCAAGGCTATATTTAATTCAATATATTTGGTTTCTTTGTTTACTTGAAAGAAATCTTTTGGTTGTACTAAACTTGTAAACTATTTTCTGTATTTTTCTTTGTTCTGTTTCTAGTCTGTGTTCTCTGTCTAGTCCAACAGCAGTGTCACAGTATTTTAATTATTGTGGTTATTTTATTAAGATTTTAATATTTAGCAAGCTATCTCTTTTGTTTCAGTTCAGTTCAGTCACTCAGTCATGTCCAACTCTTTGTGACCTGATGGACTGCAGCATGCCAGGCCTCCCTGTCCATCACCAACTCCCAGAGTTTACTCAAACTCGTCCATTGAGTCAGTGATGCCATCCAACCATCTCATCCTCTGTCGTCCCCTTCTCCTCCCACCTTCAATATTCCCCAGCATCAGGGTCTTTTCAAGTGAGTCAGTTCTTCACATCAGGTGGCCAAAGTATTGGAGTTTCAGCTTTAGCGTCAGTCCTTCCAATGAATATTCAGGACTGATTTCCTTTAAGATGGGGTTAGATCTTAAAGGTTAGATCTCCTTGCAGTACAAAGTCTTCTCCAACAAGAGTCTTCAACACCACAGTTCAAAAGCATCAGATTCTCAGTGCTCAGCTTTCTTTACAGTCCAACTCTCACATCCATACATGACCACTGGAAAAACCATAGCTTTGACTAGATGGACTGTTTTTTGACATGCTGTCTAGGTTGATTATAACTTTTCTTCCAAGGAGCAAGCATCTTTTAATTTCATGGCTGCAGTCACCATCTTCAATGATTTTGGAGCCCCCCAAAATAAAGTCTGTCACTGTTTCCACTGTTTCCCCAACTATTTGGTTTCATCAAGAGGCTTTTTAGTTCTTCTTCACTTTTTGTCATCAGGGTGGTGTCATCTGCATATCTGAGGTTAATGATATTTCTCCCAGCAATCTTGATTCCAGCTTGTGCTTCATCCAGCCTGGCATTTTGCATGATGTACTCTACATATAAGTTAAATAAGCAGGGTGACAATATACAGGCTTGACATATTCTTTTCCCTATTTGGAACCAGTCTGTTGTTCCATGTCCAGTTCTAACTGTTGCTTCCTGACCTGCATATAGATTTCTTAAGAGGGAGGTTAAGTGGTCTGGTATCTTTTGGCCTTATTTACTCTTCAAGGTGAATATTAGAATTTTTGGATGGGACAAAATTTTTTTAAACCCCTTACAAATTTAGACTGGATGCATTTTGAATGAATGAGTTAACATGGGGAGAACTGATATCTTTATATTTAGACTCTTCCCACAGAGAAACCTGGCGCATTTGCTAATTGTTTTTCAGGTCTTCTGTGCTTTTTCAATAAAGGTCTGTAGCTTTTCTTTTTATTCATATGAGTCTATTTTTGTGATAATTATTCTTATGTATATCACAAAAAATAGACTCATATGAATAAAAAGAAAAGCTACAGACCTTTACTGAAAAAGCAGAGAAGACCTGAAAAGCAATCAGAAGATGTACCAGACTCTTCCCATGGACAGAGGACCCTGATGGACTATAGTCCATAGGGTTGCAAAGAGTTGCACACGACTGAAGTGACTTAGTGTACATACACAAACACACACACATATATAGTTGTTGCTATTACAGTCTTTTAAAATTGTATGCCATTATGCAGGTCAGGAAGCAACAGTTAGAACTGGACATGGAACAACAGACTGGTTCCAAATAGGAAAAGTGTACGTCAAGGCTGTATATTGTCACCCTACTTTTTTAACTTATATGCAGAGTATGTCATGAGAAATGCTGGGCTGGAAGAAGCACAAGCTGGAATCAAGATTACCAGGAGAAATATCATTAACCTCAGATATGCAGATGACACCACCCTTATGGCAGAAAGTGAAGAGGAACTGAAAAGCCTCTTGAAAGTGAAAGAGGCGAGTGGAAAAGCTGGCTTAAAGCTCAAGCTTCAGAAAACGAAGATCATGGCATCTGGTCCCATCACTTCATGGCAAATAGATGCGGAAACAGTGGAAACAGTGTCAGACTTTATTTTGGGGGGCTCCAAAATCACTGCAGATGGTGATTGCAGCCATGAAATTAAAAGACGCTTACTCCTTGGAAGGAAAGTTATGACCAACCTAGATAGCATATTCAAACGCAGAGACGTTACTTTGCCAACAAAGGTCCATCTAGTCAAGGCTATGGCTTTTCCAGTGGTCATGTATGGATGTGAGAGTTGGACTGTGAAGAAAGCTGAGGGCCAAAGAATTGATGCTTTTGAACTGTGGTGTTGGAGAAGACTCTTGAGAGTCCCTTGGACTGCAAGGAGATCCAACCAGTCCATCCTAAAGGAGATTAGTCCTGAGTGTTCATTGGAAGGACTGATGCTGAAGCTGAAACTCCAATACTTTGGCCACCTCATGAGAAGAGTTGACTCAATGGAAAAGTCCCTGATGCTGGGAGGGACTGGGGGCAGGAGGAGAAGGGGATGACAGAGGATGAGATGGCTGGATGGCATCACTGACTCAATAAACATGAGTTTGGGTAAACTCCAGGAGTTGGTGATGGATAGGGAGGCCTGGCATGCTGCGATTCATGGGCTCGAAAAGAGTCAGACGCGACAGAGCGACTGAACTGAATTGAACTGAGTGTGTATCTGTTAATCTCCATTTCCTAATTTTATCCCTTCCTCTGGCCCTTTCCCCTTTGGTAATCATAAGTTTGTTCTCTAAGTCTATAAGTCTGTTTCTGTTTTGTAAATAAGTTCATTGGTATCATTTTTTTTTTTAAGTTTCACATGTAAGTGATGATATTTGTCTTTGTCTGAATCAGCATTTTTGACTCCTTTCAGCTACTTACCAATGGGCCTGGTTTGCCTAGACTGTGCTCCAACATTCTTGCCTGGAGAATCCCACGCACAGAGGACCTGGCAGGCTAGAGTCCACAGGGTCCCAAAGTGATGGACACAACTGAGCCACTAGACACACACAAGGATACAACAGGAACCAGGACCAGAAAGAGAACCAGATTTTCTGACTACTTCTCTGTCCTCATCAGTCCCTGGAAACCACGATGTCCAGACTGCACTTGTAATTTAATTTCAGCCTGTGTTATTCGGCTTTAGATTTGAAAAATGTTCTGTTTCCTCAAGATGATGACAGAAGCCTGTAAAAGCCAGCTGGCCAAATTATAAAATTACATTTGTGTTTCATTACTAATAGTTAGATTTTAGGGGTTATTTATTCTATAGGAATTATGCATACAATGTATTTCATCTGGCTGACCATCAGATGCTTCCAGAGTGGGCATTTTCAGAATTTGTCCATTTTTCTTCACCCCTAAATTCTTTAGATCAAAGATAGAGAAACTTCCATATTTAGTTCAATCTCATTTAGTTATAAACAAGTTTAAAAAACAAATGTTCTACCACTCATGTTCCATCTCAATTATTGTCAACAAACATAATTATAGCTGCATCTGAAACTTCCCTGGCTTAGAAAAGGCACAACCATTCAAGTTGTTGGAACTTGAGGGATTTGGGAGACTATCTGTCTCAGTGGGCTCATTTTACAGTTGGGTCATGGTAGTCCAGAGAGAGGGCGTGACTTTTCCATGGATGCAAAGATATGAGAACCCAGAATTTCTGACCCCCATTTCTTTGCTGTTTCCATCACAAAATACTGTGGAATCTGCTGAGATCTTAAGCAAGAGATAGGTAAGGTGACCCTCCTGGTAAAGAATGTGCCTGCCAGTGCAGGAGACATAAGAGATGTGGGTTCCACCCCTGGATCAGGAGGATCCCTTGGAGAAGGGCATGGCAAACCATTCCGGTATTCTTGCCTGAGAAATCCCCTGGACAGAGGAACTTGACTTTCACGTCTGAACTTAGCACATGCCATGTGCTGTTTTGTATCCTTTACATGTCTCTATTCACTTAACCCTCCTCATGGACTGTAGCCCACCACGCTCTTCTGTCCATGGAATTCTCCAGGCAAGCATACCGGAGTGGGTAGCCATTTCCTTCTCCAGGGGATCTTCCTGACCCAGGGATCAAACCCAGGTCTTCCACATTGCGGGCAGATTCTTTACTCTCTGAGCCACCGGGGAAGCCCTCCAAAATGTTTATATTATTATAATTTTTATTTTAGAGAGGGTGAAATTGAAGTACACAATAATTTCATAACTTATCCAGCATCATGATGCTGTTAACTGTGGAGGAGGCATGTGAATCCATGTTTTTAGCTCCATCTCCATTCTACCACACGAAATTGTTGAATCCATCAAAAAGGAACATGCATGTCATACTGTTTTGTCACCTGCAAAGGAAATATCACGCAAATGTGCTTTAATATCATTCTTCACCAGGTAGTATCTCAACTTTATCTTAGTTCATCTTCATGACACACTTTCTTAAAAATAATTACAAAAATTATACGTCTGCTAGAACAGAGCTCCAGAAAGAGACTGAGGCCCAAGGAGCTTAGCCACGGAGATGGTTTTCTAAAATATGAGTTTCCAACCCTCAATCATGTGTCCTTTATCACACGTTTAAAATAATCACAGAGACTCCAGAAAGAAAATACAACAGTCACAGACCTTTTATCCCCATCCCCTTCCTTCTGAGGCTGTGTGTGTATGGGCCACTCTGTGTCACAGCTGGATGAAGGTTTCCTTTGGTGAAATTAGGCTCAGAAATAGTAGTTCTGAAAGCTGAATTGTTTGGTAAAGACAGGGAAGACATGGACAGGCATTTCAGCTTTTAAAGATCAATGCTATGATGAAGCCCACATAAAAGAATCCTGGTTTGTGGAAATATTAACAAAAGCTTTGGGGGCACAAATTATACCCTGTGCAATAATACAGTGGAGTTTTAAAATTGAATACTGTCATTGTTATGAGAGTAGAGTTCCGGCACACAAGTTCGGATATAGTGGGGTATTTCCAATTAATAGGAGGACTAAAGAATATAGTTTGGGTGCAATGAGTTGAAAAAGGTGCCAAATAAATAACATTTCACAGCAATAATTGATATAAGAACTAAAACATTAAATATATAGTTTAAAGCATCAAGGTGACATGTAATAATTTTCATCCTTTTTATTTAAAAACGGTTTTAATTTTGACTCTGTCTTTAAAAGCTTCAACTTTAAACTATATAATACATTACTGTGCTTGAGATTGAAATCTGAAATATGCTCAGTGACTCATGTGCCGTAGCCATGGCCAAATTGTAAGGAATTAACATGAGAGTTTAACCAATTACAGATTTTTTTCCCCTGCCACTGTGGCATAAAATACCTGCTGAAACCAATTTATGTGATTATGTGCTCAGTAGTGTCTGACTGTTTGCGACCCCATGGACTATAGCCTGCCAGGCTCCTCTGTCCATGGGATTCTCTAGGCAACAACACTGAAATAGGTTGCCATGCCCTGCCCCAGGGGATCTTCCAGACCCAGGGATGGAACCCGTGTCTCCTGCATTGGCAGGAGGATTCTTTACCACTGAACCACCTGGGAAGCCCATAGAATCTTTACACAATACCTATTATCTCTTCATGGGCTGGAATCTGGAAATCTCTATAGAGATTTTAGCTCCATCAGAGGTTTTAAAAGCATTGTTGTGTTTATTGTGTTGAGTTAACTGAGCAAGAAAAAAATCTTACTATGAACACAATGGCTCAAGGCCAAACCTGTGGAGTCAACAGGGAAGGCTGTGATGGAATTACCCTTGGGTTTGTGATTTTCTCTGTGACTTGTTAATTCTGTGATCAGCTCTCTGATTCCAACTTCCTCATCTGTTTACTCTTTGTGTGATCCTAAGAAAATCTCTTTATTGCTTTGAAACTCACATTCTTCATCGGTTTAATAGGGATAAATGTTAGAACTTTCCTTACTGTGTTGTCTTAAGGACAGAAGAGGTTGTGCCTGCAAAGTTCAAGGCACGGTGCTTGGTATGTGAGCTCAGAATAAGACCACCAACCACCTCTTTCCTCCTTTTTCCCAGAGTCAATCATCCCCTCTTTGATGGATGTTCATTTCTAATCCCATTGACTGAAAAGTTGTGATTCTGCCTTTCTCAAGATTACTTCATGCCTTTGAGATTTCTGGCTAGTGTACTGGACCTCTGTGGTTTTCGCCTGTTTGGCATGTTGCTTTTATTCAGTCAGTCCGTTATGTCTGGCCCTTTGTGACCCCATGGACTACAGCACGCCAGGCCTCCCTGTCCATCACCAACTCCCAGAGCTGGCTTAACTCATGTCCACTGAGTCAGTGATGCCGTCCTACCATCTCATCCTCTGTCGGCCCCTTCTCTTCCTGCTTTCAATCTTTACCAGCATCAGGGTCTTTTCCAAGGAGTCAGTTCTTCACATCAGGTGGCCAAAATATTGGAGTTTCAACTTTAGCATCAGTCCTTCCAATGAATATTCAGGACTGATTTCCTTTAGGATGGACTGGTTGGATCTCCTTGCAGTCCAAGGGGGACTCTCAAGAGTCTTCTCCAAAACGACAATTCAAAAGCATCAATTCTTCGGCGCTCAGCTTTCTTCACAGTCCAACTCTCACATCCACACATGACTACTGGAAAAACCATAGCTTTGACTAGACAAACCTTTGTCGGCAAAGTAATATCTCTGCTTTTTAATATGCTGTCTAGTTTGGTCATAGCTTTTCTTTCAAGGAGTAAGCATCTTTTAATTTCATGGCTGCAGTCACCATCTGCAGTGATTTTAGAGCCCCCCAAAATAAAGTCTGACACTATTTCCACTGTTTCCCCATCTATTTCCCATGAAGTGATGGGACCAGATGCCATGATCTTCATTTTTTGAATGTTGAGTTTCAAGCCAGCCTTTTTATTCTCTTCTTTCACTTTAATTAAGAGGCTCTTTAGTTCTTCTTCAGTTTTTGCCATAAGGGTGGTATCATCTGCATATCTAAGGTTATTGATATTTCTTCCGGCAATCTTGATTCCAGCTTGTGCTTCATCTAGCCTGGCTTTTTGCATGATGTACTCTACATATGAATTAAATAAGCAGGGTGACAATTTACAGCCTTGACGTACTCCTTTCCCAATTTGGAACCAGTCTGCTCTTTCATGTCCAATTCTAACTGTTGCTTCTTGACCTGCATACAGATTTCTCAGGAGGCAGATAAGGTGGTCTGCTATTCCCATCTCTTGAAGAATTTTCCACAATTTGTTGTGATCTACGCAGTCAAAAGATTTGGTATAATCAATAAAGCAGAAGTAGATGTTTTCCTGGAATTCTCTTGCTTTTTCGATGATCCAGCGGATGTTGGCAATTTGACCTCTGGCTCCTCTGTCTTTTCTAAATCCAGTTTAAACATCTGGAAGTTCACGGTTCACATACTGTTGAAGCCTGGCTTGAAGAATTTTTAGTATTACTTTGCTAGTGTGTGAGATGAGTGCATTAATGGCATTGGTTTTCTTTGGGATTGGAATGGAAAAACTGACCTTTTCCAGTCCTGTGGCCACTGCTGAGTTTTCCAAATGTGCTGGCATATTGAGTGCAGCACTTTCACAGCATCATCTTTTAGGATTCGAAATAGCTCAACTGGAATTCCATCACTTCTACTAGCTTTGTTTGTAGTGATGCTTCCTCAGGCCCACTTGACTTCATATTCCAGGATGTCTGGCTCTAGGTGAGTGATCACATCATTGTGGTTATCTGGGTCATGAAGATCTTTTTGTACAGTTCTTCTGTGTATTCTTGCCACCTCTTCTTAATAGCTTCTGCTTCTGTTAGGTCCCTACCATTTCTGTCCTTTATTGAGCCCATCTTTGCATGAAATGTTCCCTTGGTATCTCTAATTTTCTTGAAGAGATCTCTAGTCTTTCCCATTCTATTGTTTTCCTCTATTTCTTTGCATTGATCACTGAGGAAGGCTTTCTTATCTCTCCTTGCTATTCTTTGGAACTCTGCATTTAAATGAGTATATCTTTCCTTTCCCCCTTTGCCTTTAGTTTCTCTTATTTTCTCAGCTATTTGTAAGGCCTCGTCAGACAACCATTTTGCATTTTTGCATTTCTTTTTCTTGGGGGTGGTCTTGATCACTGCCTCCTGTACAATGTCACGAACCTCAGTCCATAGTTCTTTAGGCACTCTGTCTGTCAGATCTAATTCCTTAAATCTGTCACCTTTACTATATAATCATAAGGGATTTGATTTAGGTCATACCTGAATGGACAAGTGGTTTTCCCTACTTTCTTCAGTTTAAGTCTGAATTTGGCAATAAGGAGTTCATGATCTGAGCCACAGTCAGCTCCCAGTCTTTTTTTTTTTGCTGATTGTATAGAGCTTCTCCAACTTTGGCTGCAAAGAATATAATCATTCTGATTTCAGTATTGACCATCTGGTGATGTCCATGTGTAGAGTCTTCTCTTGTATTATTGGAAGAGGGTGTTTGCTATGACCAGTGTGTTGCCTTGCAAAACTCTATTAGACTTTGCCTTGCTTCATTTTGTACTCCAAGGCCAAATTTGCCTGTTATTCCAGGTATCTCATGACTTCCTACTTTTGCGTTCCAGTTCTCTATGATGAAAAGGACATCTCTTTTGGGTGTTAGTTCTGTAAGGTCTTGTAGATCTTCATAGAACTGCTCAACTTCAGCTTCTTCAGCATTACTGGTTGGGGCATAGACTTGGATTACGGTGATATTGAATGGTTTGCCTTGGAAATGGACAGAGATCATTCTTCCAACCTGGGGAGTTTGTCTTTCAGTGTCATATCTTTTTGCCTTTTTATACTGTTCATGGGGTTCTCAAGGCAAGAATACTGAAGTGGTTTGCCATTCCCTTCTTCAGTAAATGAATATTCAGGGTTGGTTTCCTTTAGGGATTGACTGGTTTAATCTCTTTGCAGTCCAAGGGACTCTCAAGAGTCTTCTCCACCACCACAGTTCAAAAACATCCAGTTCTTTGGCACTCAGACTTCATTATGCCTTATAATGACCCCATTTCTGGCCGTCACTGTTACAAAAAAATTTTTTTTCAGTCTTAATGGGATTGCCAAAGCTGGAGTTCTTGGTGAGCAGGTGAGCATGTGACCCACAGGAGGCTAATTAGATGCTCCCCTGGGGCATTTGCATCTTCAAGGAAGACAATTGAAACTAATATAGTCAGATGAGGTTCCCATCCACTAAATTCCAGTAGTGTTTCCATAGCTGGCAGTTGTTTACATAACATGCACTCCAAGTGACATGACCAGACTCAGACCTCCAGGTCTCCTTGAAACTAAGGATAAGCCTCTATGCATATGCGACAAGTAGCTTCAGTCCCGTCCAACTCTTTGAGACCCCATGGACTGTAGCCACCAGGAACCTCTGTCCGTGAGATTCTCCAGGCCAGAATACTGGAGTGGGTTGCCATGCCCTTCTCCAGGTGATCTTCCTGACCCAAGGATCGAACAGGGGTCTCCTGTGGCTCCTGCAGAACAGGCAGATTCTTTACCAGTAGTGCGACCTAGGAAGCCCAAGCCTCTAAGAGGAGGTCAGATTGTCGCTCCTGGCCTTTCTCACCCACCTGGCAAAGCCAAAGATGCTGGAAGACCAGAGGGAGGTGGGAATGCCTCTGAATGCAGAGCCCGATCACTGTCACCTAGAAGCTATTTCCCCTTCTAGAAATCTCTCTGCACCTACTCATCCTTCTAGTTTTATTTTCCACAGAAATTTCTTCTTCCAATTTCCTTCCTTACTATCTTCTCCCTCTGCAGCCCCTCCCTGCTCCCACTTGTACCTCAAGCATCACACGTGGGAAATACACATTTCTCAGAAGAAAATGTTCAAGGCATATGAGCAGAGATGTAGATGATAAGAAGTGCAATCGGTGAACTCTTTTACTGCATCCTTTGTTATTTTTAATTTTTCCTTAATGAGCAGCTGTCTTGTGCTGAGCTCACCTCACTCTGCTCCTGGAACAGCATGTCTCTCCATGAAACCAGGGCTTCAATCTGGAATCACTGGGCTCCTTCTGTTCTTGGAAATATTCTGCAATGTTCTCACTTACAACCCAGCCCTGGCTCCTTTGGTTGAATATTAGTTATGCAGAACACTTTTCTTTTTTTTTTAATGAAATGTCGTTGCACATATCTTCTATCATGGTAAAGGGTGCCACCCCCTCCTTGTATATCCAAATTGGCTTGTGATGTCATTCCTAGCACGGCTTTCTTCGTGGCTCAGATGGTAAAGAATCTGCCTGCAATGCAGGAGATGCAGGTTCGATCCCTGGGTCAGGAAGATCCCCTGGAAAAGGGAATGACAACCCACTCCATTATTATTGCTTGAAGAATCCCATGGACAGAGAAGTCTGGTGGGCTACAGTCCATGGAGTCACAGTCAGACAGGACTGAGAATGTACATGCATTTTGAGAAGCAAGGGGGAATCTAAAATGCAAAAACAGAGTCAGAGCCTTGAAAATATGCTTAATAAATCAGTCTTGAGAAATCATCTACTGAGGGGTTGGGAAACTTTTTTGGTAAAGGGTCAGATAGCAAATATTTCAGTCTTTGTGGGCTATAATGTCTCTCATATTTTCTGTTTCCCCACCACTCTCCCCCAACCCTTACAGAAACTGAAGTTATAAACCTGATTTAAGATGTAGTGCAAAAATCATCTTAGCTCACAGACCCCAAGAAAAGAGGCTGCTGGATGCATTTGGCTGCTGGCCTGCTAGGTGTTGTTGTTGTTGTTCAGCTGATGAGTGGTGTCTGACTCTTTGCAACCCCATGGACTGAAGCTTATCAGGCTCCTCTGTCCATGGGATTTCCCAAGCAAGAATACTGGAGTGGGTTGCCATTCCCTTCTCCAGGGGATCTTCCCAACCCAGGGATCGAACCTGAGTCTGCCACTTTGCAGGCAAATTCTTTACCATCTGAGCCACCAGGGAAGCCTATGGATGCTTGTGGATTACTTTCAAACATTAGTTCAAGTTAGGGTGAGATCATCACTTGTCATTCAGAGTGAAGAAGGTCAGAAAGAGAAAACAACAAATCGTATATTAACACATGTACATGAAATCTAGAAAAATGGTACAGATGAACCTATTTGCAAAGCAAAAATAGAGAAACAAACAAAGAGAATAAACATACAGACACCAAGGTGGGAGCAAAAGACGGTGGGATGAATTGAGAGATTGGGATTGACACATAAATGCTATTAATATTATGTATAAATTAGATGGGGCTTCCCACGTGCCGCTAATGGTAAAGAACCTGCTTGTCAATGCAGGAGATGTGGGTTCCATCTCTCTGTTGGGAAGATCCCCTGGAGGAGGTCATGACAACCCACTCCAGTATTCTTGCCTGGAGAATCCCATGGGCGGAGGAGCCTGGTGGGCTACAGTCCATAGGGTCGCACAGAGTCAAACATGACTGAAGCAACTTAGCATGAATGCACATAAAATAGATAACTAATGAGAACCTACTGTGGAGCACAGGGGAGTCTACTCACTGCTCTGTGGTGACCTGAATGGGAAGGAAACCCAAAAGAGAGGGGACATGTTTACAAATGGCTGATTCACTTTGCTGTACAGCAGAAAAAAACACATTGTAAAGCAACTATACTCCAATAAAATTTAAAAAAAATCATGAAAATTAACATTAGCAACATCTAAGGAGGTGTGAGTGAACTCCTCCATGTTCAGTGAGATGCCTTTGGTTCCAAGACTGGACCAATGGCTCAGGGATTGCTGGGCCCTCATGGCACAATCCCAATGCCCCCAACCCTCCAAATAGTTTCCTCTGGCTCTTCTCCAAAGAGCAACAGCATTCTGCTCCCAAGAAGAGATTGGGGGACTGATGCCATGGCCATAGCAGGAACAAAGTGCTCTTCTTTGTAAAACTCTTGGCCTTCAAGGATCATTTGGGAGAGGAGAGGTCCCAGCTTTAACACTTTAACCAAGCACCTCCCAGTCCTCCTTCATCTCTTTATTCTTCTCTTTCTCGTCTGCATGTGGATGTAATAAAAGAACGCTGGGTCGTGGTCAGGCTCTGGGAGGAGAGGAAGCGCCCTAGCAATGTAATTGAACGGAGAAGGCAGGTTATTGCCCGCCTCTACTGCACACGTTAGTTGAATAAAACATGGAGTCCATAAAACACAACACAACAATAAAACTAAGCCCTTTGGTGCTCTCTTATTGGGTGTTATGCAACCCAGAAACCTGTGGCCATAAAAAGGGGAAGGAGGGAGACTTTACACTTATAGGAACAAAGACACTCAGGCACTAGGTTGAAAATAGAGCTTGCTGAGTTCAAGTCATTTTCTTCCGTGCACCTGGAGGCAGTTAGCTTTGAAAGCTGTGCAGGCTTTGGCTGCTCCATCCTTCACAGGCCCTCCATGAGATCTTGTTAAGAACAGGTCTAGAAATGTGCTTTTCATTAGGGGAATCATAGCTCCGACCGACAAAGATACATTTCTCTTAGGTGATTATTAGCTATGGGCAGAGAGATCACTTACAGCTCTTCCCCTTTTTGGGGGCAGGGAGGGAAGCCACAGAGCCCAGGATCCCATAGGTGCTGATACCTCTAGGCTGTCATTTAAGAGAGTGGTCTTTTTGACTAGCGGAAAATTGCAAACCAAGCCTCAATACTCCCCTAATCGGGTGAAGAACAAAAGAAAACGGTAAGTTTTATTGTCGGTGACTTGTTAGGATTTGGTGAAAAGTAGGCCAGTGTAATTTGTCTATTTTAGGTTTTAAAAGTCTTCCCACAAGAGGGTCTTTTTTTTTTTTTTTAATTTCACTGGACTGTAGTTGTGCTAGTTTTAGGTGCAGCAAAGTGAATCAGTTCTACATATACACATATCCACTCTTCTAAGATTCTTTTCTCATACAGGCCATCACAGGGTATTGAGTAGAGTTTCCCGTGCTATACAATAGGTCCTTATTAGTTATCTATTTTATACATATAGTAGTGTGTGCATATCAATCCCAATCTCCCAATTCATCTCTTCCCCCATCCCCTGGTAACCGTAAGTTTGTTTTCTACACCTGTGACTCTATTTCTGTTTGTAAATAAGTTCATTTGTTATTTTTTTAATTCTTTATCATTATTTTAGATTCCACATATAAGTGATATCATATGATATTTGTCTTTCTCTGACTTACTTCACTCAGTTTGACAATCTCTAGGTCCGTCCATGTTGATGCAAATCGCATTATTTCACTCTTTTTCCTGGCTGAGTAATATTCCATTGTCTATACTATGTACCACATCTTTATCCATTCCTCTGTCGATGGACATTTAGATTGTTTCCATATCCGGGTTACTGTAAATAGGTACTTTAAATACCTTCAGGACTAAGACTGTGACCCAAAACAAGTCATTAATAAAACTGAGGCAGGAGCTAGTTTTAAAACAAATGCCCATCCCTGGGTTTCAGACCCTGGGTTTCAGCCCCTGTCCACTTAGAGAACCACAAGGTAGCCCTGCCAGGAACCAGTGTGCCTGAGAGATGTAGAAGGTCCTTGGCGCAGCACGCACCCTAGTGGACGAGCATCTGCTTTAAAGAAACAGGATAATCTCGGCTAAGTAAGAAAAATTTTTCAGTGAGGAGGGACCATTCTGAGTCAAGCCTGCTCTATTTTCACTTAGACTTGGCTCCCAGTTCATTCAGCTGAGTGCTAGTGAGGAAGGTAGAGGGCCAGTCTTAAAGTCTGAGAGTGCTGGCTCAGACAAAGCTCTGCAAGACATTTGGGGGCATAGACAGATAAGGAAGCACAACATAATTAGAGACAGGGTTCTTCTTTGTAGGTACTGGGTTTGTCTGGACATACTCAAGAGGAAAGACAGATACAGGACAAGAGGGCTGAAACTGCAGCTGCCACATGATAAAACATGGAATTTGCAAATACGTTCGAGAGACTTCCCAGGTTCTTCCAAAATGAATGGGCATGTTGGGTGTGTAAATGTGCTTATTTACTTATTTTTAAATTTTTATTTACTTGCCTGTGTTGAGTCATAGTTGTGGCTCATCACCTCCAGAGCGCACGGACTCCGAAGTTTGGTGCACGGGCTTAGCTGCCCTGTAGCATGTAGGATCTTAGTTCCCAGGCCAGGAATCAAACTCGCATTCCTTACATTGCAAGGCAGACTTTTAACCATTGGACCACCAGGGAAATCCCTGTGCAAATGTGTTTATGATGTTTGTGGGGGTAGATGGGTAGACTTCACCATGGGCTATGATCCTACATGAGTTGGGGGTAGATGGGAAGATGAGAGACTCAAGAGCTACATTTTGTTTTTTTCTTTAACACAAATCTGGTTAAGAATTGTAAGCACTTTGAAAAGAACCATGAATATTTCACAAACGTGTCCAAATAATTTGAGCTTGGACAGATAAAAGTCCGTGGTCATTGTTAAGCCTGTTCTGATAGGTTTCTCACAATGCTAAACTTCATGTTTTATAATATTGCTTGCATTTGAGCACCTGTTGTGCTAAACGATTTTAGAGGGACAGGCTCTCCTTGTTTCTGTGCTGTAGCATGTGTGGAAATGTCTGCAGTGTTGACACAAGAAGGACCAGAGTATTCGTGTTGTTTCCTGGAAAAGAGAGGTGGCTGGTGCCACATGTTGAATTCCATTCATTCTCACAGAAGTCATGAATTATGCTTCCTACATGGTACCTGATCATGTAATTTCAGTTTTTACTTTGTAATACTTTCTGAAGTCATTTTTCCTTATTTCCCCCCGCCCAGTTCATTCTGAATAAAAGAAAACACTTTGTTCTTCTTGTACTTATCAATGAAGTGTTTCCAGAGGCTATTTTTCATTAGTGCTGGAAGAAACTATTATTAAACCAACAAACTGCTCAGTAAAAATGGTTCTGAGGTACTGACAAGCAATGATGGTGTAACCTGTGGTCGAATCTTTAGTTCTCAAGATTCTAAATTCTAGATCCTCAGTCTACAGTACATGCTTTGCAAGCTTCCCTCTGTACAGTCCTCAGTGCATCATTTTTTGAATGGAAAATTTTTAGTTTTATCTGTAACTGTTTTTTATCTATCCATCCATCCACCATCCATCCACCCATCCATCTACCCATTCATATGGGCTTCTCACCTTTTTACGACCTACAATGAGTTAGCAGTTTCGAATTAGATTCCCATCTCTACTGCTTTATCCACCCCTAACTTTATTTAGATATAGTGGATAGAAAACATCGTGTAAACTCAAGGTGTCAGTAACGTGTATATTGTGAAATGATTACCACAATTAAGTTCATTAACACCCTTATCATCTCACATGATTATTTGCATTCTTTGTGGTAAGAACATTGAATATCTGTTCACTTAGCAACTCTCAAGTATAAAATAGAGTGTTTTGAACTAGAGTCTCCCTGCTGCCCTCTACCATTTTTTTTCCCCTACACAAATGAGAATCCAAATCTGTGAAATGCAACTGATATTGCCTCTAAATCTTTGTCTCTTGACTGGACTATTCAATCAATTTATTATACTTTTTGTTGATACTCTAGCATGCACAGCATGGAATCCTGACTTATTAAACTATAATAGAACTCAATGCTTTCTTTAACCACTTTTCTGACATCAATGGAGTGCAGTGCCAAATTCAGACAGAGCTTACTCTTAGCCTCTGCCTTGGGAGGTCTCCGATGCATTTAGATTTAAAAATAAATATTGTTCAGCAGACGAGTTAGTCAACATGAAATAACATGGTTCATAATTGCTGAAAGCAGAATGGTTACAATTTAATAATTTTTGGTGGACTTCTTGATGGACGCATAATGTGCATATAGTGTATCGGGCAAATCCTCAATACACAACAAATTAATTTTTATGAAGTGAGCACTCCACCACCCAGGAGGCTTCCATGATGGCTCAGCAGATAAAGAATCTGCCAACAGTGCAGTTGACATAGGAGAAGTGAGTTCGATTCCTGGGTTGGGAAGATCCCCTGGAGAAGGAAGTGGCAACCCACACCAGTATTCTTGCCTGGAGAATCCCATGGACAGAGGAGCCTGGTGGGCTACAGTCCATGGGGTTGTAAAGAGTCAGACACGACTGAGCAACTAAGCACTATAGAACTTTAATAGCATTCAAGAAATCATTCTTATCTCTCCAACAGCCACTATCTTCTCCACTTCTCTCCAAGGTAACCATGATTTTAGGGCTTCTAGGTAGCACAGTGGTAAAGAATCTGCCTGCATTGAAGGAGACGTGGATTCAGTCCCTGGGTTGGGAAGATCCCCTGGAGAAGGGAATGGCAACCCACTCCAGTATTCTTGCCTGGGGAACCCCATGGCAGAGGATCCTGGAAGGCTATAGTCTATGGGGTCACAAAAGAGTTGGGCATGACTTAGCCACTAAACAACAATAGCAAACCATGATCCTGATTTCCACAGATAGGTCTTACCTGCTTTTGAACTTCATTTTATACTGGATTATTACCATTCATATACTTTTGTGCCTGACTTCTTTCACATATCATATTTTTAAGACCCGTCCATATTGACGCACATATTCATTCATTTCTTAAAAATATTTATTTGTTTGTTTGGCAGCATTGGGTCCTCACTGCTGCATGCTGGATAGTAGTTGTGGTGCACAGGCTGTTTAGTTGCAGAGTGTGGGCTGTTAGCCCCTAAGCTTGTGGGATTGTAGTTCCCTCATCAGGGATTGAACTCCCACCCCCTGCACTGGAAGGGGGATTCTTAACTGCTGGTCTACCAGAGAAGTCCCATATACTCATTCATTTTTACTGCTATCGTCTCTTGGATCTGAAGCCCAACAGCTTCTCCACTTCATTTCTGTTCAGTATCTTAGGCTTCTGTTCCACTTTTAATCCATGGAGACTTTTGTTTCATTGTGAGTTGAGTAATGTCATTTGACAAACCTACTTCTATACTCTATCACCATTAAGTATTCTGATCCAAGCAAGTGTGTGGAAGTACTTCTCTAGCACTGATCACTGTTACCCTGGTCTCAAGTCCTTATGGTTTCTATTCATACTTGACCTTTAACTGATTTTAAAAATGTATCCCCACTCCACACTTAAAGAATAATTATTTCTGGGAAATGGGCCAACTATTTGGATGGTGACAGCTGAGCAGTTAGCATCATAGAATTGCCATGGATATTCGAGTTGGGAAAGTGAGGTTAGCTTTTAAAGTCTCTCTTGAGGGCAAAGTTGGATGTGCACACGGGGGTCATGTGGTCTCAGTTATGGGAAGAAAAAAGTCAGTATTCACATCTGATTTCTGTCACCTGTTCTCTGGGAGGAGAAGTCGGAGTACCTGCAGTAGCAATGGAATCAGACCTACCTTTGTTCTTGCCTTCTGGATCTTTCTTTTCATTCCTCATTGTTTCTGAATGTTGGAAAACCTGAGGGCCGGTGGATTGTTGTTCAGAAATATATGTTCCCCTCATTGTTGTCCCCTTCCTCCACCCTCCATGGATGAAGTGTACTTTTCTACCCTCCAACACTGGGTGTGGCAGTCACTTTCCTTGGCCTTTGGGATGATAGTGGGCCAGCTATACCAAAAGTGTAAAATGTCCAATGCACTTGGGATTGCACTTTGGCGTTTGTCCTTTCACTCTGGAAAGAACGTGCCTGGGCGGGCCCGTTGGTCCCAGGAGGAGGACAGCAGATGTGTGGAGCGCCGTGACACCAGCTTGACACCCCCAGCCAAGCCCACATCAGTCAGTCCCCAGCGATCCGCAGTTGTGTGTGGGAGTTTCCCCAGACTGGGAGATTCACCCATCTGAGATCAGCTGACTTCCTGTTGATCCTCAGATGTGTGAGTTCAATAAAGGCACTTTTTTCTGCTGCTGAGATTTTTGCAGTTGCTTGTTACACAAAAATAGCTCAAATATCAGAGGCAAATGAAAGGTAGCAGATATGTCACCAGAAGGGCTTCCCACGTGGTGCAGTGATAAAGACCCTGCCTACCAATGCAGGAGATGAAAGAGATGTGGGTTCGAACCCTGGGTCGAGAAGATCCCCGGGTCGAGAAGATCCCCTGGAGAAGGAAACGGCAATCTGCTCCAGAATTCTTGCTGGAGAATTCCAAGGGGAGAGGGGTCTGGTGGTCTACAGTCCAGTTCATGGGGTTGTAAAGAGTCGGACACTACTGAGCGACTAACCCTTTCACTTTTCTTTCTCAGCTTTTAGGTTGTGAATATTTATCAGTCCACAGAGTGAAAAATGAAAGCCTTTAACTCCTCACAGAGATGAAACAGAGAAGAAGAACGAATGAGACTGGGCACTCTGGCTGCCTGGACATGTACCAAGAATGGGATACATTACTTGGCTAGGGTTTCTGTAACTGGATTCTCATCCACTGGTTTACCAACCCAGAAGCTAGGACTGGTACTCCTGGACTCACCCACACCCTGATCTTTGGGTCCCCTTGTCTTAGTGCTCTCTAATCTCCTCTTTGTGGTGACTCAGATGGTAAAATGTCTGCCTGCAATGTGGGAGACCCGGGTTCGATTCCTGGGTCGGGAAGATCCCCTGGAGAAGGAAATGGCAATCCACTCCAGCACTCTTGCCTGGAAAATCCCATAGACGGAGGAGCCTGATAGGCTACAGTGCATGGGGTTGCAAAGAGTTGGACATGACTGAGCGACTTCACTTCACTTCACTTCACTTCCTATAGGTGGGACACATCACCAGCCTCTGTTGCTATCAATCACTCCTCCAGCCCTGCATCCTTGGCATCACCCTCCATGATCACTGCTTGGACTTGGGTTTCCCTAGATCTCCTCTATGCCACCTTCCAAACTGCCTCTTGCAGTGAATTGCTTCTGTTTGAGACTAAATATAAAGCACGATGAGTCAGTTCTAACTTTGGCTATCAGGATTCACCTTCTTTCCAGGTTCTGTGGGCATCTCCTGTGACTCTCTGTGTGTTGTCTACAAACCCCTAAGACTTGATTTATGCATTCACTTCCTCTCAGGGTTGTCTAACATTCACCACCGGCCAGGTATTTGACGTGGCAAAACACTGAGAGGGAGCATGGGCTATTCTCAGAGCACGATAAATGCTGTCCTCTCAATGGAAAATATAAATTGGTGATGGATTACCTGATGCTTCTTGCTTACTTTCAATGCAAGCATTCTATTGAACTTACCCTAATGGCAGAATTATTATAAACAACCCTTCTTGGGTTTTATGACTGTGGGCTCTCTGCCAAATGCAAACATTCCTAGCATGTGGCATGAAAAGCCAGTGAAATAGAACAGAAAAGGTAACTGAGAGAGAGTGTGATGGCCAGAGAGAGTGGGAAGAGAGAGAGGTGACAGAGCTCCTCCTCGAAAGCAAGCAAGACTGTGGTTGATTTTGCAAAGTCCTGGGTATTCAGGGGGCTCAGGGGAGTCCTCCATCAAGCCGGAAGCCAGTGTGCCAAGAGCTATGGAAACTCCTGAAGGTTCTGAGGGAGTGAGATCTGTGCCTCCACACAGCTGTGGTTGCTGTCACTCACCCTTCTCCCTGCCACTCTGAAAGAATAGTGAGTTTCTATTTTGAATATCAGTGTGTGAAGTCAACTGTCCCCTAATCTATACCCACTGCTGGACAGTTCCAGTGTTTAGGATTAAATACTCCAGGGCAAATCTCTTCAAACCTTTCCTAAATAAGAAATTATGCCAGGCTCTCTCCTGAAAGGCTCCCAGGGAGTTAAAACCTTGGGCTCCATTTGCTGTGATGAGAATGAAGTGGCTCAAGATCCTTCTTCCTAATTGGCTGATGTCCTCCCGTCTGGCTGAGAAGTGACAGCGTATGGTCTCCCACTCTCTCTGCAGGGTCTGGTAGCCACAGCATCTGCCCTGGGCTCAGGGCTTATTTTTCTCTGCTTCCATTACTCAAGGGGTGCAGAGGGACTGTACTGTACCCCAAGAAGCACAAATGAGACCTTCCTAGCGTGCTCAGTCACTTTAGTTGTGTCTGACTCTTTGAGACCCCATGGACTGTAACCCTCCAGGCTCCTCCGTCCAAAGGATTCTCCAGGCAAGAATACTGGAATGGGTTGCCATTTCCTCCTCCAGGGGGTCTACACAGGGATCCAACTCCCCATCTCCTGCTTTGGCAGGTGGATTCTTTACCACTAGCACCATCCGGGAAGTCCCAATACAAAATAAAAAGTTTAAAAAACAGAGCAAAAACAAAGCAGCTGCACCATATTGCATGAATGAGGGTTCTGGTTGCCTCTCATCCTCACGAGCATGAGTGTTTTGTCCCTCTTTTTACACTTAGCAATTTCTACCTTTTATTATAATAACCTGGTACAAAGTCCTTGAACACAGAGTCTCTGAAAGACTCATGTTTTCATCATCTAAAACACATAGAGGTCATCTATAAATGGTTGAATGTAAGTAAGAATGCGTGAATCAGAAGGAATCAGCCAACTAGTCACTCTGGTTGTGTGGAAGCTTGGTGTGTAAACCCTGGAGGGTGAGTCAAGAAAGTTGAATTTAGTAGTCAAGGTCTAGCTTTTCTGATTATGTGCAGGGACATGACTGCTCCAAACCTCAGGTTTTCTATCATTTATTTTTGCTTACTTATTTTTTGACTGTGCAGTGCAGCATTCAGGATTTTGGGATCTTTGTTCCCCCGCCAGAGATTGAACCCATGCAATAGAAGTGCAAATTCTTAATGACTGGACCATCAGGGAGTCCCAGGTTTCTTATATTTAAAATGAAAATATGAAGTTGCAAGGTATCTCAGCTCCTGTCAACCTCTCGCAATCAATGGTTTGCGGTTCTCTCTGCCTGGAACAGGCTTCCCAGGTGGCTCGGTGATAAAGAACCCCTTTATCAATGCAGGAGCTGCAGGAGCTGCAGGTTCGATCCGTGGGTTGGGAAGATATTCTGGATGAGGGAATGGAAACCACTCCTGGGAAACCAAACCTGGGAAATTCCATGGACAGAGTAGCCTGGTGGGCTTATAGTCCATAGAGTCAAAAAAGTCAGACACGACTGAATACACAGGCTCTGCCTGGAACACTTTAACTTCTCCTGATCACTTAGCTGTGACAGTAGGAGTTACTCTCACTTGCAGTTTCAACCACAAGATCACTACCTCCAGAGAATCTTCGGGCCCTTCCTACTTCCCCAGGATAAGATAAATACCTCTTTTTGTACCCATTGCATACATTTTACACATCATAATAATCGTTCTATTCAGTAGTGCTTCTTATTTCTCTATTTCTCCACCTTGGAGGTCCTGTCTAAATTGCTTCTATTATCTCACTTGTCCCAGTCTGGCCCAAAGTAGAAGCTTAATAAATATTTTTATAACGAATAATAAATAAATGGGTGGATAAGGGAATAAATGGGTCAAGGACTTATTTTTTCTATTGAATAGAAACACTCTTTCAATGACTACCTATTTATTTTCTTAGTTTCCTGGACCTCAGCTGCAGCTTCTTTATAATTTTGTGGGATAATTTGCATAGCCATGGGAAAAAATACAGTACGTGTATACCAGAGTAAGCTGCTTTTCTTCTGACTGCATTTTCATCTCCAGTATCTAGTGGGCTAGTTTAGCCTCACTATCAAGTTATAGTCGTATGCCTCGTGCCTCTAAGCAATTGATGAGAAAGATAACACAAACTAATAATCATTAAAATTATCCCAGGACTAGTTAGATTTATTCTTGAATCCATGCTTCAGGGATTTGCTTGTCTGAAAGGTTGAATTCGGTGGGTAGAACACAGAAGTGTTTTGTAGAAAGAATCTTGACTTTGGAGTCAGAGGTAATAATTGGCCTTGCATACCAAACTAACTGTGTGACCTCGAGTAAACCAGATAGCCTCTCTGAGCCTCCTTTCTCTCCACTCATCCAGAAAATAAACACAGACTATTCTATCATTTCCAAGACCTTTTTCTTTTTCACATTCCAACATTTCTGATGCTAGAATGTCTCTTAAAATTGAAGGCAAGTCATACATCAATTGGAAGTGATTTTTTTTCTTAAACTGATACACAAAATAATGATATTTATTTCACCTGCTAACACCTACATTCTATGAAATATGGTTATAATACTCATGTATGGGCAGCTGTCAATCAAAAGCTTGGCTAACTAAAGGCTTTCCAGCTTGGTGGACACAGATGGAGAAACAACGTCTGTCCAGGTCTCTTTAAAATTGATTCACTCCTCCCATTCCAAGTTCAACCCTCATCCTGGGGAAAAAAATGGGGTCCTAGTTTTGTGTCTTAGATGATCTTTCAGATATTCCAGCCCCACTTCTTTGAAATGTGTGTGTGTGTGTGTGTGTGTGTGTGTGTGCGCACACAGGTCCTCAGCAGGGTAACACTTGGAATGCCACATCCAAGGAGAGAGCAAATCTCCCAAACTCTCTACTGGGTTGTGCTGAAGCAGTGAGTGGGTAGTTTTCGACACCTGGAACAGAGCTAGGCAGCAGGTGGCAACAGCCACCAGCCAGGATGGAGCCCCAGTTGTGTATGTGCCCCTGACAGATGCTGCCCTGGAAGGCTGTTTTCTAGTTTAGTCTGAGAGAAGGTCAAGGATAGATCAAATTCTGGTCGATAATCATGGAAAATTAATATGGAACCGATTAAACCGCACGCTGCTGTTTTTCCTCTGCCTTTTGCTTCCATTTCTGGACATAGCAATCGAAGTTAATAATAGCCACTCTCTGCTCTTAAAATAGAGTTGTTTACAGGGAATCTGAATGGAATCACGTGCTGCAGGAAACTGTTCTGCGGGCTGCCGGCGGGCATGGCACGGTTACCCTCCAGTGGGCCCAGGGCACCTGGCGGCCACGCCCACGCTGCAGGCAGCAGCCGACCTGGGAGCCAGGGAGAGCTCTTCGCAGGACGCAATCGCTAAATCAAACCTTACCTTAGTAAATTCACCTCTGCCTCAGGACACCGGAATATCATGTTTAACATGGGCAGAATCTACTCAACACTGGATGGAAGCCATAAACATACAAGAGAATCTACCCGATGTTTTTGGGATTTGACACAGAAGGAAGTCCAGCCTCCTCTTAATCCTGACTCTGTCAGTGTCTATGCCACCCTGGGTGATTTCTCTACCTTCTCTGAGCCTCAGCAGGTGTACAGTGGGGCAATGACTGTATCTTGTGAGGATCAAATAAACTAAGATGGATAAAAGTGCTTCACATAAATAAAAGTATTTAATACAGTGCAAAATTGGTCCCTCTAGTATGTGAAACATTAGGAATTCTATAAACAGGGGAGAGAATAAGAGAGAGCGTTCATAGTAAGTGCAATGAAATGAGAAAAGGCTTAAAAAAAACCCTTCAAATTAGGAACTGATTTATTTTATTAGTTTCCATACAGGGACAATTAAAAGATAACAAAAACTTCGGTAATGATTTTATGAAGAATCAAGAAATCAGTATCCTCCAAATTGCTACTTCTTTTCTTGAGCCTCAATAAAACAGAACATTAACGATTAAACCTCACTCATAGTTTTAATTCAGTGTAACAAGACTTGAGTATTAGGAATAAAATAAACTTTTTCAAAACTCTGTCTCCATTAATTACTATCTGAATGAGACTGTAGAAATTTCCTTAACTTTTCAGAGTCTGTTGTACCATTTGTAAAATAAGATATACTATCTACAATGTGAACATAATTCTGCATTTAATAATTAAATAAATCATATAAAGTATCTTAAAAAAAGAAAATCCTATTTGTTATTTATCTTTGTTTATAAAGACATAGATTTTTTTCTGTGTCCCTTCTATTTTGGCCCCAAATCTCCACACGTAACCCTTCATTAACGAATGAGCATATGTAACTTCCCTGGTGGTCCAGTGGTTAAGAATCAGCCTGCCAATGCTGGGGACTCAGGTTCCATCCCTGGCCCGGGAAGATCCCACATGCCACAGGACAACTAAGCCTGTGCACCTTAACTGCTGAGCTCACGCACTGTAGAGCCCATGCTCTGCAACAAGAGAAACCACAGTAAGGAAAGGCCTGTGAACTGCAACTAGAGAATTGCCCCCACTCGACACAACTAGAGAAAAGCCTGAGCAGCAACAAAGACCCAGCACAGCCAAAAATATATAAATAAATTTAAAAAAATAAAGCACTATATAAAAAAAGGAATGAGCATGTGACCTAATTATTCAGAAGGGACACCTGGTTAGATCTCGCAGAGCTAGGCAACCTGGTGATTTTTTACAAAGAACAGTGAGTGGAAACTCCTGCTTCTTTGTAGCATGTTCTCAGCAGGTACTCCTGTCCGCAAACAAATACCCTTGACCTTAGAAGAACTCTAAGAGAACAGTCCCCTGAGCTCACTCAGGGTTTAGAAAAGGCTTGGAATTTCAGCCACAGCTCCTTACTCCCTGCCCGTTATCTGATGGGGGTTTCTTCCAGCAAACGCTGAGAAAACTTCAGGACGTGAGGAAGTAACATGATATTTCATAGGAAACCATAAAAAAAATTTCTGGCTCAATGACTTTTTTTTTCATGTTTCATGACTGCAGGTTTGTGCCTAGGCCGAGGAAGTCAGCTGTTGCTGATTTATTTCAGACTTAGATTTTTAAAAATCAACATGATTTTTACTTTGACTTTTACCAAGATTGAGGAAAAATGATCCATTGGGTCTGCTGGCTGATGGACAAGCCACAGAAATTTCAGTTTCTCTACTGTGAGCCTGATGGTTTGTGGGCTTGCAACTCAGGGCTTGGCGTTGTGGGTGACTTTCCTGTGAAACTGTCTGGATCCAAGCTTGGGGTCTCACAATTGGATAGGAGAGGGCTGATGTAAGAAGGGGGCATCCCATGTGGGGCTAGTGGTAAAGAATCTGCCTGTCATTGCGGGAGATGTAATAGACTTGGGTTTGATCCCTGGGTTGGGAAGATTTCCTGGAGGAGGGCATGGCAACCCACTCCAATATTCTTGACTGGGAAATCCCATAGATAGAGGAGCCTGGTGGACTACAGTCCATGGGGTTGCAAAGAAATGGACACACTGAAGTGACTTAGCAGGCAGGCAGAGCACCTAGATCTGTGTGCCACAACTACCGAGCCTGTGCTCTACAGCCCAGGAACCACAATCACTGAGCCCATGTGCCACAGCTACTGAAATACATGCGCCCTAGAGTCTGTGCTCCACAACAAGAAAAGCCACCACAATGAGAAACCCTCACACTGAACTAGAGAGTAGCCTCCACTCCCTGAAACTAGAGAAAAGCCTGCATGGCAACGAAGACCCAGCATAGCCAAAAAGAAATTTAAAAAAATTTTTAATTGCAGAATGTAGCACTATGTTGCTACAAATGAATATGTTGATCATGTTGAGTCTCTTTTAGAAACTGTCTTAGTTACAGTATATAACAATATATTGTTGCTCCAGGCAGAATGGTGGGGATGATCAGAGCTCATCTAGTCCAAGTTTTGTAATTTACAGACCCCAGAAAGGAGGTTTCCACACTAGGCTGCATATTATCACCTGGAAACTTTTTTGAAAAGTTTCTGGAAGATTTTTACTCATTAATTCTTAGGTAGGGCCCATGCACATTGTAAAGAGCACCCCAGATAAGTGTGATGCAAGGAACCACTGGTCAAGACTTTCCGGGGATATATATTTATAAGGGGTGAAATAGTTTGAAAGCTACCCAGTAATTCTTGGGGTTAATCTTATGAAATAAATTCTTAAAATACTGCTTTTAATATAAAATCAGATTTAAGACTGAAATAAATAGGCAGGAAATAGGTATAGACTTCTGGTAAATTGAACTTTTGTGACCTGTTTCCAAACAAATCATGTTTATTGAATGAATGGCAAGGCACATGTATTTTTTAAAATGTATTGTTTACATGTTGAATATTTCTTAAAATGTGAAGAATATGTATTAGCATCCACTACTTTAGGGGGCTTCCCCAGGCCCCCCAAGTGGCACAGAGGTAAAGAATCTGCCTGCCAATGTAGGAGACTTGTCGCAAGAGACTTGGGTTGGGAAGATCCCCTGGAGAAGGAAATGGTAACCCACTCTAGTATTCTTGCCTGGAGAGTCTCATGGACAGGGGAGCCTGGTGGGCTACAGTCCAAGGGGTTGCAGAGAGTCAGACATTACTGAGCGACTGAGCACAGAAAGGAGAGGAATTACCCTAGGCTAGACAGCTCTCTTGATGAAAGTGAGAGAGGAGAGTGGAAAAGCTGGCTTAAAGCTCAACATTCAGAAAATGAAGATCATGGCATCTGGTCCCATCACTTCATGGGAAATAGATGGGGAAACAGTGGAAACATTGTCAGACTTTATTTTTTGGGGCTCCAAAATCACTGCAGATGGTGACTGCAGCCATGAAATTAAAAGACGCTTACTCGTTGGAAGGAAAGTTATGACCAACCTAGATAGCATATTGAAAAGCGGAGACATTACTTTGCCAACAAAGGTCTGTCTAGTCAAGGCTATGGTTTTTCCAGTGGTCATGTATGGATGTGAGAGTTGGACTGTGAAGAAAGCTGAGGGCCAAAGAATTGATGCTTTTGAACTGTGGTGTTGGAGAAGACTCTTGAGAGTCCCTTGGACTGCAAGGAGATCCAACCAGTCCATCCTAAAGGAGATCAGTCCTGGGTGTTCATTGGAAGGACTGATGCTGAAGCTGAAACTCCAATACTTTGGCCACCTCATGTGAAGAGTTGACTCATTGGAAAAGACCCTGATGCTGGGAAGGATTGGGGGCAGGAGGAGAAGGGGACAATGGAGGATGAGATGGCTGGATGGCATCACTGACTCTATGGGTATGAGTTTGTGTAAGCTCCGGGAATTGGTGATGGACAAGGAGGCCTGGCGTGTGCGATTCATGTGGTCGCAAAGAGTCGGACATGGCTGAGCAACTGAACTGAACTGAACTGAGACAGCTCATGTCCACAGATCAAGGAAACAAGAGAAGTGACTCTATGGGGCCCTTCATTTCCAATATGTTCCTCTCGGTCCTTTGCTGAGAGTTTGATAGAAGTTTTGCCACGGGACTCCTGCAGGGTCTGGAGGCGCACAGATCCCAGCTGGTTCTTTGGAGCACCCCCGGCCCATGATCAGTTGACCATGCCTGATCCCACTGATTAAGCCCATCATGGCACACATTTGGGGCCTTGAGGGAACCTCAGTGGTAAACACAGTTGAGGGGAATGACCTCTATAGTAAGAGTGGTCCAACCCTTGTTCAGAGGAGTCACATCACATGGGCTAATTTAATTATAAACATGAGAGCGGGGCAGGGAGAGAAAGGGAGCCATCTAAGTGGTGGAGGGATCGTTGCTCGTCCTCCTCGTCAATGAGCTCATCCTGAGTCGTATAGGATGGGAAACGTGGCCCATCTACCGGCTCAGCCTGGCCAGTCTCCAGGGCCTCAGAGTGTGAGCCTCTCAGCTCTCTGGGTGTGCTTCTGTACTTTTGGGACAATATGGGCTGACACACCAGCTAACAATTTCAATGGGCTCCCACTAAGAAGACCCCACCTTGTTCCAACCCTAAAAAAGAAATTGGATCGTTAAGACCCACTGAGTTGGGACTTTGGAGATAAAAGTCAACTCTGTGTGATTTTTGCTTTTTGTGATGCTTTTTAAATCAAGTGAGCTGTTTCCCCTGTGTGTGTCTGGTGTCTGGAGGTTGACATGCCCTGAAGCTGGCTGTGGAGGCTCTGCATTATCTGAGAACACTGTCCCAGCCTGCCTACCCATCCATCCGGGCTCCCAGGTCCTTTGTGTCCTTTCTTGGGTAGGGTTTGATGTCTGGATCTCTGTTGTCTCTTGGTTTCCAAGCGGCAAGCACAAATGACCACAAAGCCCTGGGCGATGCCTCCCACACTCATCTGGAAGACCTCCCCCATCGGGCTGTTAGTCATAAGAGTCACACTGTCAATACCACACAGTGCATTTCACACTTTACAGTCAATGAACGCTTCTCCCTTCTTCATCTGGCTTGATCACACTGGACTCTGTGAGCCAGGCTAGACTTGTTCATCTTGACAAGGAAACCAAGTCTCCCTGAATAAAGGGCAGGGGGGTCTGAGCTAGCATCCTGGCCTTCTGATCTTGCATCCTGAAAGTCTTCCCACCCCTATAACCCCCATGACTCCTGAGGGGAAATTCCCTCCCATGCTTGTTTTAAGGAGTGGCAAAAAGCTGGAGTCCAAGTTACAGTAAAAACAACTTGGGGCTTCCCTAGTGGCTCAGCAGTAAAGAATCTGCCTGCCAATGTAAGAGACGAGGGTTCAATCCCTAGGTCAGAAAGAGTCCCTGGAGAAGGAAATGGCAAACCACTCTAAGACTCTTTTTCTTTTTTGTGTGGGGAAGGGTAGGTACCAAATTACTTTATTTGAAGGAATGGTAGTAAGAAGTGAACTTGAGTAGACGTGTTGGTGGGCTTCCCAGGTGGCTCTAGTAGTGAAGAGCCTGTGTGTCTAGCAGGAGACCTAAGAGATGCGGGTTCAGCCCCCGGGTGGGGAAGCTCCCCTGGAGGAGGGCATGGCAGCCCACTCCAGTGTTCCTGCCTGGAGAGTCCTATGGCCAGAGGAGCCTGGCGGGCTATAATCCACGGTGTCAACAGAGAGTGGGACACGACTGAGGAACTCAACAACAAAAATGACGTAGCAGAGCACACTGGCTTGTACTTCTGAAGCACACAGCTCTGAGGGCTCGAGTGAAGGTAAACAGCTGACCGCCAGGAGCTGAAGACTGAAAGACACATTTCCTCATCCTTATTCTGGCAAAACTCACTAGAGAGATGCAGCCAAGTTACCTCCTGTCCCTGGGCCTCAGTTTCTTCCAGAACGAAGTGTCTGTGACTCTGGGGCCCATTTGTGAACCGGCCCACGCGGAAGACATTCATGCTTCTCCCTTCCTCTGGCGCCCTGCTGTCTCCTAACCTCACTTCTAATAAATACATCCAGGAATCAAAATTCCCGAGATGGATTCCATTGCCTTATAACGCTGTCGCTTTCTCTGCCTCTCTTTCCCTCTTTTCTATCAATAGAGCTCTTGACTTTGATCACTGTTATCTACTCCTAAAAATAATTACCAAGTTTACATATCCTCCAAGGAAGCAACTCCTAATTTATGTGGGCTGTCTGCTGCAGCCCTCTTGGGGAAATTATAGGTCTTTTTCATCTTGATTTACTCCTAAAGGGATAGAGAATGTGCATACTGCCATCACCCACGGAGCCAGAAAAGAATTGGCCATTTCCCCTCCCATATTAGAATCATAATGAATACTTGGAATATGACATCATGGCCCTTCCCATGCCAAGACCCTGTGGGATCATATTGAAAACACTGCATTAGCTTAGAAAATGGATTAAAACTAAAAGGAACTGCAGTGGCTAATGCAGATGTTTATGTTTCTGTGTGAGGCCCTAGAGGAAGGAGCCCTTGCTCAGAGTCAAGTGCAAAGTGAGGCCCTCATGCTCGCCTCCTAACCTCTGGGGGCTGTCCCTGGGTCCAGTTTGGACCTGGGGTTGAAAAGATGCTTTCCTGATCAGGGAACACCTGATCAGGGAATTTTAGATTTCATGTTCATTCCCACAGGAAGGCCAAAAGATATGCTGAATTTATTTTGAAGTCCCTCAAGTTTTCCCTCCTTTGAATCTGTCTTAGAAAACCTCGTCCCTTTCTTCCAATCTGGTCTCAAGAAAATGAAAAGAACCAAGAAAAGAGGTGACTTCATAGCCTCCCGGTCACCCCCCTGAACAGCTCTGGAAAATCAAAGCGAGAGACCCTGACTTCTATAAGTTGTCTTCTGGCCAGTTGACCGTGAACTCATGGCTGACTTTGCCATCCTAAAAGTTATAAGGTGAGGACTGTGCTGACTGCTTGCTGGATGGACACTTGCTGGGACCAGGAGTCAGATTTCCTGTAGGCTCTGTGAGTCAGCGTGAGGTGATGCCAGCAGCAGAAACCTTCCTATGAAGGAAGCTACCTTTGCTTGGAACAGTCTGTGGCAAGGCCCTGGGCTGAGAATGAGACCCCATGTGCCATGGAAGCTGGCAGGGGCCTGAGCCACGAAAGGGAACAGAGGTGAAAAAAGGGAATGGAAGTACTGGGTCCTGGTTCTGGGTGGCAGGAGGCTGGATGCACAGTGGAGAATGTTATTGCAGTTAGACATGGCTTTTGTGCACACAAGGGCTTGACTGGCTGCAGAAAAACAAAGCTTCTCAGAGGAGGAGGTGATGGCGAGGAAGCTTCCCGTGGGACCTGGGTGGTTTCTGTCGCTGTCATATGACCAGTTCATCTGTCTCCCTCCCAGATCCTGAGCAAGTTTGGTCACGTTGACTTGAGCCTTGTGTGAGGCATCTGTGGTTGTGTGGATGGAGGAGGAATGTGTTTGTAGATAATAGAGAAGGATCTGGCTTTGTGTCTGGGTCCTAGTGGTGATTAACATTCAAAGTGCACGTGAAGCTGAAACTCCGAGGAGGAGGTAGTCCTGAGGGTTAAAACTTCCTGAGCTGTCGTAAGAATGTTTCATAGTTTCCATAAGCTATAAAATTGGAGGTTCCATAACAATTTTCCTGCATTTTGGAGAAAAAGGAGACCCTGGATGCATCTTGGTTAAACTTACTTGCCCCATGATATTGGTCATGCCAAAGAGAGGAGAGGAGAGCCCCGCTTCTGTTCTCAGATTGCCTCCTGTAGTCTCTGGGTGTGTGCTCTGCTTACCTGCATCTCTTCCACAAAACCACTCTTTCTTCTTTCAGCTTGAGGAATGGAGCTTCCTCTGAACTCTGCATTTCTCAAGGATGCTGGGCACCCAGCCCAGACCATGTGTATTCTGCAGTCCTACCCTGACAATATATCTGTTTGCAAAGAGTGTGACAGGTCCTAAATGAAACACTGTGGATACAAAAGGAAAACGGTACTTCCTTGCCCTCGGTGAGCTCACAGCCTTTTGAGAACAGTAGACACTGAAAGAAAGAATTATAATAAGGTGTAATAAGGTCTGAATGGGTTTTGTGCAATATGCTGTAAGTAGGTAAAAGAGAGAGGTATTTCTTCTGCTTTGGTTGGGAATTGATGGGGGCAGGAGACAGGGAAGTTTTTGAAAAGGAGGAGACAGGCAAGTTATACTTAAAGGAGGCAATTTCTCTGGTATTTGTGTCCGTTAGAGCTTGTGGAGGTCTACGCTTGTGTTGCTTGGCCAGTGACAAGCACGTGCCCTGCTGACAGTAGTTGCTTCATGCAGATTTGCTACTGATGGCGACAAGAGCTGTGCATCACATGATGAAATGAACTGTAAACAAGTCTGTGAAGGTGGCATCTTCTCACTAGCATGGACTTGATAGTCTTCTGGATTAGAAGTGGCCAACTGTTGTCCTACAGAAAGAACTCAGGCTGCCGACATTTGTATCTGTCTGTACCATGTTAAGGGGCTCCCTGGTGGCTCAGATGGTAAAGAGTCTGCCTGCAGTGCTGGAGACCTGGGTTCAATTCCTGAGTTGGGAAGATCCCCTGGAGAAGGAAGTGGCAACCCACTCGAGTATGCTCGCCTGGAAAACCCCATGTTAAAATATGGAATTAATAGTTAACATTTAATAATTGAGAGGTTTCATACAAAACCCCACATTTCTAGCATCCCTGGAGAGAAAAATCAGATACAGCACTGGATTTAGGGGCTGAAGCTGAGTCACAGCTGCTCTTGAAGATGAGGCATGCACTCTTCCGTTTTGTCCCAGTACCCCCCTGGCCAGTTCATTCACTCTGTTACCTGCTTGGCTTTTTTATTTCCTAGTCATTCATTCTATTTATTTATTTAATTTTTGGCCGCACCTCATGGCATGTGGGACCTTACTTCCCCAATCAAGGACTGAACCCACCGCCTACATTGGAAGTGAATTCTTAACCTCTGGGCCACCAGGGAAGTCCCTGCTTGTTTCTTGAAAGCATCCCCAGCTTGCAATTCCTGGAAGAAGTTTTCTCCCCCTCCATTTTCTTTTTGTGTGATGTAACAGATGAGAACATTGAGATCTGGTGTGGGAAATCACTTGTACACAGTCACATACTGCAGGGCAGGGACTGGAGCCAGGTGTCCTGACTCCCAGTTCCCCATACCTAGTTAGCCAGCCTGGAGAAAACTACATCTCCATGGCCTGAAATGCAGTGCCATTTACCTTGCACTTATAAATTCAAAGAAAAATGATCTATTCATTGTAGAGTGTTGAGATCCTAGAAACTGAAAATTGAAACTTGAGCTAAGAAGTAAGGACATGAAGGGGAAAGAAAGGAAAAGGATAAAAGAGAAAGAATCAAAGTATGTTTTGCATTTGGGGGGCTTTAATTAAAAGTCTAGAAATGCTTATTCTTAGAAAATGAAAAAAAAAAAAACATTTTGAAGGGAAAAGATGGCTGCATAGTTCCCTAAATTAACATACCATGTGCATAGGAAAGTTATAACAATTAGATGTTGGCTGAATTAAGACAGGGCTTCCCAGGCGGCGCCAGTGGTAAGTAACTAGCCTGCCAGTGCAGGAGACATAAGACATGCAGGTTAGATCCCTGGGTCGGGAAGATCCCCTAGAGGAGGAAATGGCACCCACTCTAGTATTCTTGCCTGGAGAATCCCACGGACAGAGGAGCCTGGCGGGCTACAGTTCATAGGGTTGCAAAGAGCTCGACATGACTGAAGGGACTTAGCACACATGCACAAACTGAGATAACCTGAAAGTTGAAGGATGAAGCAAATATGATTAAAACTATGATGTGAAATAAACAGAACTCATGTTTGGTCTTGGCTTTATCTGCAAAATAAAATTTCTGAAACAGTAGGTGGTTTTATGGATTTACATTCTTTGCTTTCTGCCTTTGCCATAAGATGAAAATTGATTTGTGTATCAGTTCAGTTCAGTTCAGTTGCTCAGTCGCGTCCGACTCTTTGCGACCCCACGGATCGCAGCACGCCAGGCCTCCCTGTCCATCACCAACTTATTGATTATTAATATACCTTAGCTTTAGGATAATCATGTCAGAGCCTTTGAGTTATCTTTATAGTAGTGATTTGTATGAAATAGGCATTCACAAAATATAATTACTTATATCTGAATTTACCATAGGTACCTAAAATGACTTTATCATTTTGAAGACATAGAATAAAAGAATCATGGTATTTAAGACCTGGAAGGACTACTTTAAGTTATCCCCCTCAGATGAACAGACAGATCCAGAGGGGAAGATAAAGTTTTCCAAGTCATGTAACTAAACAGAGTTAGAACCAGGAGCTCGTTCTCCTAGTATCAAAGATAACTATATTTGGAAATCTCTGAATCTTATTCATGGTGGTTTTGTTTTTGAAAGTAGCCAAGGCATTTTAAAAAATTGGGACTCTATACACTGTGTTTATAAGCTGCTTTCCCACTTGCCAGTAATTAAATCCTCAGCATGAATTTATAATAAATGCTGCTGAGGATGTTACTAAATGACTGATCCAGAAATTAGTCATTGCTCTTCCAATGTTGCACATTCAAAGTTTTCTAATGTTCACGATCAAAATAATTCTTTCAAAAATCCTTTTATGTAGGTATTTGTACATCTCCAGGATTGTTTCTTTAGAATATTTACCCAGAAGTCAAATTTTCAATTAAATTCTTTGTCTTTAGATACATATTGACAAATTTATCTTTATAAAATTATCCAATTTATACTTTACCCCACCGTAAGATGATCTCAGTATTGTGCTAGTAAAGTTATACAAAGTTAAACAGTCTCTTGTTTACAGGTAAACACTTACACAACTTCAACATGCTAATGTACATTGGGGATTTTAAAATAATTTTATTTATTTGTTTTGTGTTTGGCTGTGCTGGGTCTTTGCTGCTGTGTGGGCCTTTCTCTAGTTGGGGTGAGTGGGGGCTCCTCCCTGGTTACGGTGCGCAGACTTCTCACTGCAGCGGCTTCTCCTGTTGCAGAGCGCAGGCTCCACGGTGCTTGGGCTCGGTAGCCGCGGTATATGGGTTTAGTTACTTCGAGATGTGTAGGATCTTCCTGGATGAGGGGTCAAACCAGTGTCCCCTGCCTTGGCAGGTGGATTCTTTACCACTGGACCACCAGGACAGCCCTATATTGGTGTTTAACCGAGAGGGTATACTAGTAAAAGTTTCACAAACTATGTAAGGATGGAACGTTCTCATTCCTTTTTAATGTGTGAGCGTGTGTGTGGTGTGTTACATCTGAACCTAGGGGATTCACTCATATTTAATAACAACTTGATAAATGTTGCCTTAGATTTTCTTTTCTTGCTTTCATTTAACTTTTTGAGTTTGATCTAAATTTATTCATTTTTGCAATTATTTCTTCCTTTTAAATAATGAAAGCATTTAAGGCTATTGATATTCTGAAAACAGTTTTAGTCATACCCCACTGGGTTTTTTATGTAATGTTTTCACTGTGTCACTGCTGCTGTTTTTCCTAAACCACATGTAATCGCAATTTAAATGTTCTCTCAGAGATGGATTTTTAATTTCCTAGTGATTGCTTTCCAAATATCAATTGATGATTTTTCTGCGTTATGGGAAGGGAATGGATCCTATATGATTTTTACTTTGGTAAAAGTTCCTTGTTTATTTGAAGGGGATGGATAGACTGTAGATTATAAAGTTCATTATTTTCTGTAAATAATACTTTAAATTTTCTTATTCAATTCAATTTACGTAGTTGTATTCTGTATCTGTTCAAAGGAGGTAATTTATAACTTCCCTTGTGATTTTAGCTTTTTCAATTTACCTTCATATTTTCAAGATTTAAAATTTCATGTGCTTTAGTCTATGATGTTTGGTAAACTTTCAAGATAATTATATATTAATTCTGTATGGTATCTCTCTTCAGCACAAGATAGCCTGTTTTATCCTATTAAAAGATTTTGGCAGGAATTCTAATTTGTTTGATATTGTCTCTTCTTTGTCTTTTGTTTACTTCCTTGGCATTATAGCCTCCATTCTTTCAGGAAGATATGCACTTTGCATCTAGTTATATATCTATTTGAAATTCAATCTCAATAAATAGGCAATTTGTACACATATTAAAACATTCAAGTAGCACAACACTGTACAATGAAAAGTGTTTCTCCCACCTGGTGTCTCCAGTACATCCCCTAGTGATAGTAATAGTTAGCAATTTCTTTTATATTCTTCTGTTTTTATGCTTAAATAAGTGAACAAGTACATACACATGTTAATTAAAAAAAATGGTACCACACTCTACTCTGTGTTCTGTACTTTGCCTTTTTTTCATTTAACTGGAGACCATTTCTTATCTTTTCTTATAGCTCCTCCCTTGTACATACTGCAGAGTATTCCATTGTAAAAACTGTCAGAATATATTAATCCATTACCATCTTGGTGGGCACTGAGGTTTTTAATGCATCGAGTCCAAAGATGTCCTTCCTGTCCTCTTCTTTTAAAGGACCAAACTTATTTTTCTTCAAGCGTTCCCCTCAGTTTGGAAGTGGCAATACTCTCTGTTTGGTTGTTTCAACCAGGAACCTTAAAGGTATCCTTATCCCACTTTCCCACCAGCTTTCCACATGTAAATGTCACACAGGCCTGTTGGTTATGTCATTTCAAGATCACTCAGATGTGTCTGCCCGTCTCCCTCCCCACTGCCATTGCTGTTACTTAAGTAAGCCTCCGTCGTCACACTCTGGATGGCTTACCCACTTACTCTCTCACCCTTTTCAATTTATCCTTAATCACAGTGTCAAACTGACCACTTCAGAATGCAGATCTGTTAATAATACTCTCCTGTTTAAAACCCTCCACTGATTTTCCACCGCCCTTAGAATAAATTGTCATCATGATTAATTTGATCTAGGAAGCTATGCATAAGCCGTCCCCCACTGTTTTGGTGGACACCTTACTCTTTTCAGTCCAGCCATACTGACTGTCAGCTTTTAGTTCCTCGAATTTGCCCACACTTTTCAAAAACTGAGCCTTTCCACATGCTGTCTCCTCCGTCTTTAATGATTTTCTGTGCAGCTTTCCTCTTTGCCTAGTATATTTCTGTTTATCTTTTAAGTCTCAGTTTAAACAGAATTTCCTCTAGCATGGTGGTCTCCAACCATTTTAGATACCAGGGTCTGGTTTCAGGGAAGACAATTTTTCCCACAGATTGGGGGTGAGGTGGGCATGGCTTCGGGTATTACATTTATTGTGCACTTTATTTCTAATCTAATGCCACTGCTGATCTGACAGGAGGTATCACTGGCCTGTGACCTGGAGGTTGGGGACCCCTGCGCTCTAGAGCTATTCTTCCCTATATCACACCAACCTCTGCTCCCATTGTCCCGTCATCTCCTTGTCAAGTCGTCTCCTTACTTTGACATTCCTGTCTCCCTCTTATAAGCACCCTTGTGATTACATCTAGGGCCCACCCAGATAATGCAGAATAATCTCCCATCTCTAAATCCTTCACTTGGTCCCTTCTGCAAACCTTTTCGTCATGTAAAGGCAACATTGACCTTAGGACATGGACGTCTTTGTGGGGGCAGTATTCTGAACTGTATTCAATATTCTCTGTTTTAGAAGGTGGTGTGGGTGAGCCACTATACCTTCCTGAGGGTCAGTCACTCTATTTGTAAAGAACTGTGCTAAGAGAAATAAGCCCACTTTAAGCGCTGAGGTTCTCTAATTTCACATTCAACCACTTTCCCTTCCCCTACTCCCTTGGTCTGAAAAGACTAAATAATTACCATTCTGTAATAATCAACAATTGGAATTTCATAACAGCTCTACCCCATTAGAACAGTAGAGGCTTCATCAAGGCTTTTTAGAAAAATTGCTTCACCCTGTTCCAATTCATTCCAAAGTACATTCTAGGAGAGAAAAGAATCATACCACCAAGAGTGACCACAGTGCTTCATTATCCACAGCAAGTACAAGTTCAGGCTGCCTCTCTTTGTTTCTTCCATGCTAATGGAATCTTGTTTCACGTTTAAGCTGGCTTTTATAAGTCATTCCATCAGCTGATTTTTTTTTAAAAACCTGGAAGCTTTTTAATGACTATTTTTATGCTATAGAATGGTGATTTATAACTGGCAAATTATAACAATTGCCTGAACTGGAAATCCAGTTAGCCATGCCTATTCTTTCTTGGCAGCATTAAAGACCATTTCAGAGATTTAGTATTGACCATGTTTCTCACTTGGTATAAACAGTTTTCACGATTTAGTGGTGTGTCCACTGTATTTTCCCCTTGTCTCAGTCCTTAGCAATTAGCTGATGATCTGCTGGCGTGGTTCAATACTATGCAGACATCGCACAGAACACAGGGTCCCCTAACTGCAGCTGTATCAGAGCATCTGTGTTTGCTGCGTTTAACATTCTGCTTATGGCAATGGCTGGATCAAGCTCATTTCAAAATAATTGAAAATGAATTTGTAAGACATAATACACCTGATTTTAAAAAGCCTGCCATAGAAGGCAATTTGCATGGCATGACAATTACCTACTCTTCTGCTTTTTTCTTTTTATTGGGGTAGACATGCCTGGGAGAGGGTGTCCGTTCCTCCTCCTGGGTCCTTAAGCATCTGGGAGAAAAATTATGATGAGGCCCTGAACCAACCCTTCAGTAGCTGTGTCCGGACCTCTGCCAGGCCCTTCCTTCTGTTTGGTTGATTTGCTGCGGGGTTCTCTTCATGCTCCATGGTGTTCTCCACTTCAGTCACAAACTGTAGAGTGTGCTGGAATACGCCGGTAGTGTGTGTTAGTTGCTCACTCGTGTCTAACTCTTTGCGACCCCATGTATTATAGCCTACTATGCTCCTCTGTCCATGGGATTCTCCAGGCAAGAATACTGGAGTGGATGGTCATTTCCTCCTCCAGGGGATCTTCCCAACCCAGGAATTGAACCTGTGTCTCCTGCATTGCAGGTGAATTCTTTACTGTCTGAGGCACAAGGGAAGCCCAATGTTGCTCCTCTGCAGGGGGCTAAATATTGTTTAATAAAGTAAAGAATAAAGTAACTACCCTGCTTTGTTTGCAATGGGTATATCTTTGTCTGTCTGCTGTTCATTTTTGTGGTGCCTGTCTTTGTTCTCTTGAAAGAGGAAGAAACTTCTCTTTCCAAGCTCATTCAAAAGAGTCGGAAAACATTCTCCAAAATTGAAAGAGGAAGTCCAAGATGTTTCACTCACTATTTTCTGAGCATTGGACAAAATTACACTGTGTTGACTGTAAGAAAATCATGGTGAATAAGAGAGTCCTTGCGCCATGGGCTTCTTATATTGAGGAGCTTAGAGATATCCATGCATGTGGACGTTGTCAGCCTCTCTCTTCAGTTCAGTTCAGTCGTTCAGTCGTGTCTGACTCTTTGCAACCCCATGAATTGAAGCAGGCCAGGCCTCCCTGTCCATCACCAACTCGTGTTTACCCAAATTCATGTCCATTGAGTCGGTGATGCCATCCAGCCATCTCATCCTCTGTCGTCCCCTTCTCCTTCTGCCCCCAATCCCTCCCAGCATCAGAGTCTTTTCCAATGAGTCAACTCTTCTCATGAGGTGGCCAAAGTACTGGAGTTTCAGCATTAGCATCATTCCTTCCAAAGAAATCCCAGGGCTGATCTCCTTCAAATTGGACTGGTTGGATCTCCAAGGGACTCTCAAGAGTCTTCCCCAACATCACAGTTCAAAAGCATCAATTCTTCAGCGCTCAGCCTTCTTCACAGTCCAACTCTCACATTCATACATGACTACTGGAAAAACCATAGCCTTGACTAGATGGACCTTAGTCGGCAAAGTTATGTCTCTGCTTTTGAATATGCTGTCTAGGTTGGTCATAACTTTCCTTCCAAGGAGCAAGCATCTTTTAATCTCATGGCTGCAGTCACCATCTGCAGTGATTTTGGAGCCCAAACAAATAAAATCTGACACTGTTTCTGCTGTTTCCCCATCTATTTCCCATGAAGTGATGGGACTGGGTGCCATGATCTTCGTTTTCTGAATGTTGAGCTTTAAGCCAACTTTTTCACTCTCCTCTTTCACTTTCATCAAGAGGCTTTTTCGTTCCTCTTCACTTTCTGCCATAAGGGTGGTGTCATCTGCCTATCTGAGGTTATTGATATTTCTCGCGGCAATCTTGATTCCAGCTTGCATTTCTTCCAGTTCAGCATTTCTCATGATGTACTCTGCATAGAAGTTAAATAAGCAGGGTGACAATATACAGTCTTGATGTACTCCTTTTCTTATTTGGAACCAATCTGTTGTTCCATGTTCCATTCTAACTGTTGCTTCCTGACCTGCATATAGATTTCTCAAGAGGCAGGTCGGGTGGTCTGGTATTCCCATCTCTTTCAGAATTTTCCACAGTTTCTTGTGATCCACACAGTCAAAGGCTTTGGCATAGTCAATAAAGCAGAAATAGATGTTTATCTGGAACTCTCTTGCTTTTTCCATGATCCAGTGGATGTTGGCAATTTGATCTCTGGTTCCTCTGCCTTTTCTAAAACCAGCTTGAACATCTGGAAGTTCACGGTTCACGTATTGCTGAAGCCTGGCTTGGAGAATTTTGAGCATTACTTTACTTTTTTTTTTTATTTTTATTTTTATTTTTATTTTTATTTTATTTTTTTTTTCACTTTTTTTTTTTTATTAAATTTTAAAATCTTTAATTCTTACATGTGTTCCCAAACATGAAACCCCCTCCCACCTCCCTCTTTACTAGCATGTGAGATGAGTGCAATTGTGCAGTAGTTTGAGCATTCTTTGGCATTGCCTTTCTTTGGAATTGGAATGAAAACTGACCTTTTCCAGTCCTGTGGCCACTGCTGAGTTTTCAAAATTTGCTGGCATATTGAGTGAAGCACTTTCACAGCATCATCTTTCAGGATTTGAGCTATTTAGCTCAACTGGAATTCCATCACCTCCACTAGCTTTGTTCGTAGTAATGCTTTCTAAGGCCCACTTGACTTCACATTCCAGGATGTCTGGCTCTAGATGAGCGATCATACCATCGTGATTATCCAGGTCATGAAGACCTTTTTTGTACAGTTCTTCTGTGTATTCTTGCCACCTCTTCTTAATATCTTCTGCATCGGTTAGGTCCATACCATTTCTGTCCTTTATCGAGCCCATCTTTGCATGAAATGTTCCCTTGGTATCTCTAATTTTCTTGAAGAGATCTCTAGTCTTTCCCTTTCTGTTCTTTTCCTCTCAGCCAAGGCTGTGCATGAGGAATTCCTGCTGTCATTCTCCAGGGAATTCTTCCTCTGTTCCCACCTTCATTATCAACAGGAAGCCTGGACTTTGCCCTTCAAAGTTACCCACTGTCCTGGGAACAGTCTAAAAGTCAAAACGTCTGTATTTTGAGAAAGGTAAATATTTTTTGATATAACTTGTATGTGGAGGGCTTCCCCAGTGGCTCAGTGGTAAAGAATCTGCCTGCAATGCAGGAGCCGCAGGAGATGAGGGTTCAATCCCTGGGTCAGGAAGATACCCTGGAGGAGAAGATGGCACTCCACTCCAGTATTCTTGCCTGGAGAATTCCATGGACAGAGGAGCCTGGCAGGCTATAGTCTGTGGGTTCACAAAGAGTCGGACACAACTGAAGTGACTTAGCACAGCACAGCACATATGTGGAAACTAAAAAATAATACAAATGAGCTTATTTGCAAAATATATATATACATACACACACACATATATATATGCATATATGTGTAATGTGTAACTAAATCACTCCTATTGCTGACCTGTGTAGCTTAGCATGCTGTAAATAATTGTCTGCCTCTAGGCTTTTACCCAGAGAAGGCAATGGCACCCCACTCCAGTACTCTTGCCTGGAAAATCCCGTGGATGGAGGAGCCTGGTGGGCTGCAGTCCATGGGGTCGCTGAGTCGGACATGACTGAGTGACTTCACTTTCACTTTCACGCATTGGAGAAGGAAATGGCAACCCACTCCAGTGTTCTTGCCTGGAGAATCCCAGGGACAGGGGAGCCTCATGGACTGCTGTCTATGGGGTCGCACAGAGTCGGACACGACTGAAGCTACTTAGCAGCAGCAGCAGGCTTTTACCAACATTTTCCCCCTTCTAGTTCCTGGCCTTCTCCACATGTCCCTCCTGAGGCAATTTGGGATAATCTTCTTTCTTTCTAGGAAGAGAACTGATGTTATTAAGGACCTACCATGTTCTAAACACTCATTTATGTATATTAACTATATGACTTAATAAAATGCTGAAGAATCTGTTGTTATTCTCATTTAATAGACCAAGAAACTGAGGTTCAGAGAGGTTAAGTTACTTGCCCAGCCTGCACAGGTGGTAAGTGAGTCTGTCTGACATCAATGTGTGTGTTTCCCACACCATAGCATACTTCCAGTTTATTACAATGTTTCTCCTCAGTCTTGAATCGCTGAGAAATTGGAGTCTTTTGCCTCTGATTCTTAGGCACACTCCAGCAACTTAAGAGCTGTTCACATGCGCCTGGATTCCTGGCTCTGCTTGCAGAATTCCTTCATGCCTTTCCCTTGGCACCAAGCTTAAGCTTCTCAGAGGGGTGCCTCTCGTTTTAACTCTCGCTTCCCAGCTTGACATCCCTCCTTTTCCTACTGGCCTTTTCTTCCTGGATATACTTTTTAAAATATTTGTATTTTTCTACCTAAAGCTTCATTTTTCACCCCCCTTCTCTACTCTACCGACCTCCAGGGGCCTGAGCTTCCTGTTTTCATATGGAGTCTGCAGCTATTCGAGAAATGATGTAACTCATGGAGCCCCAAGGAGTTGAGCCTTTACCAGAGGAGAATCTTGTTGAAGTCTTAATATTATGAAAATGCAGAGGCTCTGGACCTTTTGCCTGGATAGCTCTGTGATCTTGGATGAGTTTCTTAACCTCTTTGGCCTTGCTTTCTATCTCTGTAAAATGAAAAGCATAGTGTCTACCTCTTGAAGTTGTCATGAGGGTTAAAAAAGACAAGGTGTGCAAAAAGCTTAGTGCAGCAACCAGCATATAAGCCCTTAATTATTATACATATTTTTGTTATTAATGTCCCTGTAGTGCATGTATTGAGGCATACTGTGAATACCACTGGGTGGGAACATTACTGAAAGAATTCAAGAATCCGTTTTAAAGTGCTTTCTAACCCCAAGACCTTGAATGTTTATGATTCCAGGGATCAAATCTGAACTTCCAGGCCTTTTTCTCAGGCAGGCGCACACACACACACACACACACACATTAATTCATTTATCTTTCATTATCCATCTAACCCTCTCACTTCATTAAGGCTAAAGATACTTCAAAACTAAGGTCATTTTATATCACTTTTGGAGAAGGGTTACTTCAACATGAACCTTTGAAATATGAGAACAAGACTGAAAAATGTGAAATGCTAAAAATCAGAGGTAAATCCTGGAATATTGGAAGAGTTCAAAGGATGGAGAAAGTCTTGTTCAGAAGAAGGTTCTAGACAGATATGAACTGGAGCCAGGGTTGATGGAGGGTCCGTGCCTTATCCAGGTCCAGTGGATGTTCAGTGGTAACGGTGGATTGTGGCTGGAAGATTCCAACCCCTGCTCTGTCCCATGACTGGACAGTGAGCTTGTGTGGAAAATATCTATAATTCTATGAAACCTATTTAATAGAGCTTACTTTTATAATTTAAAAAAGTTATAAAGGGGGACTTCCCTGGTGGTCCAGTGGTTGAGACTTCACCTTCTGATTCAGGGGCTGTGGGTTCAATCCCTGTGGGATCTAAGATCGCACATGCCTCATGGCCAAAAAACCAAAACATAAAACAGAAACAAAATTGTAACAAATTCAATAAAAGACTTTAAAAATGGTCCACATTAAAAAAATCTTTAAAAATCAAGTCTTAGCCTTCTTTCATTTTTTACTTCTTAAATTGCAGATAGGTATTTGATGTCTAATATTTATGTAGAAATACACTGAAAGACTGTGACAAGGTTTCTGTGGGAAAATGAGGTCTGCTGTAGAGCAATCCACTTCCGGCAAGGTGTTCGAGAAGGCTTCTTAAGCCATGTGGGCCTTGTGAAAAAGCGCGATTTTTCTCAGTGCATGCCGAGACTGTAAGAAGGATGATCCTCATCCTATTCAGCTCTACATTATCTTGCTTTGCTCGAAGGACCTTGCAGAGTGTTTAGGACGTAGTGAATGCTCATTAAATATTTATTTTAAAAATTCTCTCTTTCGTTTATTATTTATTTGGCTGCTTCTGGTTTTAGTTGCTGCATGTGGGACCTTCTTTGCATCACGTGGGATCTTTCATTGAGGTTCACAGACTCACTAATTGCAGCACGCAGGCTCAGTAGTCATGGCATGCAAGTTGCCCTGTAGTGTGTGCAATCTTGGTTCCCTGACCAGGGATCAAACCCACATCCCCTGTGCTGCAAGGTGGCTTCTTAACCACTAGACCAGCAGGGAAGTCCCTGAATATATCTTAAATAAATATAATTAAACCTACAGAGGTTGTTTCTGGGCTCTTGCTGTTTCTCCCTCTTTGTCTGGGGTTTTTCTTCCTATGGAGCTTCTGTCATATAGAATGCCTGCTAGAACTCCCCTTAGAATGTTTCAGCCCACTGCTTTGTTTCAGGTGTCACTCTAGCAAACAGCCACGTTCGATGTAGCTGACGACACCTCCCCTGAGCAGCCCTGCACCACAGCCCACACACTGTGCCCTTACCATCATAGCATCCCTGCAAGAGTCTGCCCAGGGCTCTGACGCAAGGACAAGATCGTGGGAATGAGAACGTTAACTCCTCCAGAATAATCCTGGATCAGTGCGGGATGGATGCTCACAATTAACACCTCCCTTTCCCACATACCCAAGGAGTGGATTTCGAGGGACATCCTGTGCAGGTCCCCAGATGGCCCCTCCAGGACTGGACTGTGGCACACTTGCCCTCAGGAGCTGCCAGCTCGATAAATACCTTTGACTGGCATTTCTTCTTTACCTCTGATATCTCCTCAGTTTCTCACTCTTATTCCCCATCATTTTCAAAATATACCCCCCAGACTCAGTCTTTTGTCCTGGACTCTACTTCAGACTGGGCCATATGCCGGTTCTAGTGAAACTCAACCTGACTTACCCTGTGTCACCTAGAGCTGTTTCGGTTTGCATTTGCACTGCCTCGCTCACTGTGTGAGGGCCTACGTGTTGGTATGATGTGGTGTGTGACGTGCTCAGTTGCTCGGTCATCTCCGACTCTTTGCAGCCCCATGGGCTGTAGCCCACCAGGCTCCTCTGTCCATGGGATTTTCCAGGCAAGAATACTGGAGTGGGTTGCCATTTCCTCCTCCAGGATCTTCCCAACCAAGGGATTGAAACTGTGTCTTTCGCATCTCCTACACTGGCAGGTAAATTCTTTACCACTGTGCAGTCTGGGAAGCCCAAAGGCAACTATAATCAAACAAAATTAAAAAAAAAAAAAAAAGAAAGAAAGAAAGTTCTAGCAGAGCTGAGTGGTAATATTAAATTTTGCCAATAGATGTCGCTGTGATTACAAAAGTTGCCATCGTGGAACACCCACTTAGCTAAGTACTTGTCATCACGTTTAACCTTCCCAACAACACTTTAGGAGAGGTGAAGAAATGGAAGCTCAGAGAGGCAATGCTGCCTGCCTAAAATCACTCAGCTAGTAGGCTGGGGAAGCAGAATTCAAAGCCAAGTTCATCTTCTTCATAGGTCTACTCTTAATCTTTTTCAATATGCCTGAAAATTCTTGACTTCCAGACAGCATGTGACATTAATATATGTAAATCCTTAACATATAGCTTTAATACTTTGGCCACATGATGTAAAGAGCCGATTCACTGAAAAAACACTCTGATGCTGGGAAAGATTGAGGGCAGAAGGAAAAGGGGATAACAGAGGATGAGATGGTTGGATGGCATCACCGACTCAATGGACATGAGTTTGAGCAAACCCTGGGAGACAGTGAGAAGCAGGGAAGCCTGGTGTGCTGCAGTCCATGGGGTAAGAGTCGGACACGACTTAGTGACTAAACAGCAACAAATCATTAACATGATATACTAAATGACTTGCCTAAATTTTAGCTTTGTGTCTTAGATTTGTGATATAATAGCAGTTCAGAAGTGAGAGCCAGTTTGCCCCCAGGCAATATTTGACAGTATCTGGAAACATTTTTAGTTGTCACAGCTTGGGGTGGGATGTTCTCTGGCATCAGGTTGATAAAAGCCAGGGCTCCTGCTCCACAATATTATCCAGCCCCAAACCTTGCTCTTTTAGAACAGAAAGACAACTTGAACTTTAAAACACTTAACATCTTGGCAAACATATTTCCCCTTTTCGATGCAAAAGTGGAGTGTGATTATCCTTGTGTATAAAAGGAGAAGACAGAATGCATAGAGGTGGTGCTCTGTTTAGGACAGAACGGAGCCTGTGACGGAGTCTTGTTGGATCAGCATGGCCGACACCTGCTCCCTTGGCTTTCCCATCTCAGTTATGTAAATTTGGCTTCTTTTGAATAGAGATCTTTGTTAATTAGTTTGAAATCAAATATAGGAAACAAACAAAAAAAGTGAGGAAAGTAGTTTGTCAATGATTCAGAAAAGAGAGCTTTACGGAGAGGGTGTCTCACTTTCTGCACGTAGGCAGTAGCTCTAGGAATAATAGAATCACAAAGGAGTTAAAACTGAGAGAGGCTGCAGAGACCATCACTCCCACCCCCATCCCTGCCCTGACTGCACAGTGAGAAGGACTGAGGTGCTGGGGACTTCCCCGGTCGTCCAGTGGTTGAGACTTCGCCTTCCAGTGCAGGAGCTGTGAGTTCCATCTCTGGTCAGGGAGCTAGGATCCTTGTGGTTAAAAAAAACCAAAGCACAAAACAAAACAAACCAAAAAAAGGAAGCAATGTTGTAACAAATTCAATAATGACTTTAAAAATGGTCCACATCAAAAATCTTTAAAAACAAACAAACAAACAAACAAAAACTCTGAGGTGCTTCAAAAGGAAATGTGCTCAGTGTTACCAGTGAGAGGTACCTGGATAGAGTTAAGTCTTCTGACTTTGAGCTTGGACTTTTCCTCCACCCTATGTTGTTATTCTCCCAGACCAATGGCAGTAGGAGATTTTATACAATTTCAAGGAAATCCTCAGGTCTTCCTTCTGCAAATCTGGGATGACACTCCTAAGGTAAAATGGAGAAAAATTGTCTCAAAGCAAGAAGGCTGGGATTTAGGTATCAGGAGTACTGAGGCACTCAGTCGGAAAGGGATGGCCCCTGGGGCTCTGACTCACTTAAAAACAGAAGTCGGCATTTCAACAGAAATCCTGAGGCTTCCTTCCTACATTAGAAGCTGACAGAAAGAAAAGTTTCTGATCCTACTGGAGAGATATATGGGAAGATTAATGGAAGGGGACTCAGTTGCTGCGAAGGTGTTGGTACAGCTCCTGATCTGTCCCATCCTGCCTTATGGAGGAAGCTAGAGTGACAGACTCAAAGAGGGCTCTGGATTTGGCCAAGATTTATGATCTAATTGGAAGTGCTGGTAGGAGTGGATGGATAAGAATACAACCAACCTGGAGACCAGCTGCCCCTGGGAAGTGGGTTGTAGAAACAGACTTCCCTGGGGGAAAGGAATTGGCTCTTTCAAAATCAGGCAATCTGGACACCAGTTAACTCTCAAAAACCCAATGAGCCAAAATTCAGTTCATCAAATGACCCACTCATTATATGCATCATATGTGTCAGTGGTCATTTCACGTGACTGTCTTAGTAGCTTTGGCATAAGTGTTCACATTTGGTTACTGGTTATGTAATATCTTCTAGTTATGAACTAATCTAAAATTGTTCTGCCACCTGAGAACCTGGCTAGCAAATTCTGAAATTCCAAAAGTTTGGCTAAAGAGAAATCACAATAAATGAATATTTTTTCTATGTAAAGTGCTATTTTTCTGTCATTCAGACTTCTACTTGTAAATGTGATAAGATCTTTGTTATTTCTGATTTCTTTCTGGAGCTTTTGAATGTATTTTTCTACTTTAAAAAGCTTTCCATCATTAGTACTATCTTGCTAATACCTCAAATTAGCCTTGTATATATTTCTAACAGTTAGGTTTTTAAACATAAAGTAAATGAAAAAATGTAAAAGACATCAGAATTAACCAAACACACGTTGCTAAAATGAAATGTTTATGTCTAATCAGGAACAGTTTGGATGTGTTGTTACTGTGTGTAGAAAATTTAGACAAAAAATGTTAAAGCCATTTAAATCAAGAGGAAAAGAATGAGAATTCTCAAAGAAATGACTGTTGTCGGCTGTAGGCTTGCACCTCAGATTTCATAGCTATTAACTATAAGTGTGAAATTGTGAAGGATTAAAAATCCTAAAAATGCTTAAAGATTGGTAAAGACACAAGAACACACTAAAAAAGAAATGAACCCACATGTATATGGAGAATTAATCTACACCAAAGGAGGCAAAAATATACAACAGGGAAAGATAGCCTCTTTAATGAATGGTGTTGGAAAAACTGGACAGCTACGTGCAAGAAAATCAAACTGGATTATTCTCTCACACCATGCACATAAATAAACTCAAAGCAGATTAAAGACTTAAATGTAAGACCTGAAACCATAAAACTTCTAGAAGAAAACACAAGCAGTACACACTTTGACATCAGTCTTAATAGTATTTTGTTTGGATATGTCTCCTCAGGCAAGGGAAACAAAAGCAAAAATAAACAAATGGAACTACATCAAACTAAAAAGATTCTGCACAGTGAAGGAAATTACCAACAAAATGAAAAAGCTGTTTACTGAATGGGAGAAGAAAACTGTAAATGATATATCCAATAAGCAATTAACATCCAAAATATAGAAAGAACTCATAGGACTCAACATAAAAAAAAACAAACAACTCAATTAAAAAATGGGTAGAAGACCTGAATAAACATTTTTCCAAAGAAGACAAATGGCAAAAAGGCAATTGAAAAAATCCTCAGTACCACAAATTGTCAGGGAAATGCAAAACAAAACCGCAGTGGCATATCACCTCACACCTGTCAGAATGACTATTATCAAAAAGACAACAAATAACAAATGTTTGTGAGGATGCGGAAAAAGGGAAACTTGCGTACTGTTGGTGGGAATGTAAATTGGTTCAGTCACTATGGAGAACAGTGTGAAGATTCCTCACAAATTTAAAAACAGAACTACCACACTATCCAGCAATTCCACTCCTGGGTATTTATCTGAAGAAAACTGAAAACAGTAATTCAGAAAGATATATGTACCCCTATGTTCATTGATGCATTATTTATAATAGCCAAGATACAGAGTCAACCTAAGTGCCCATCAATAGAAACGGATGAATGGATGAAGACGGTGCACACAGAATATAACTCAGCCAGATGAAGAGTTGCCATTTACAGCAACATGGATGCACCTAAAGTGTGTTATGCTAAGATGTTTCAGAAAGAGACAGACACCATATGATTTTTACTTATATGCAGAATCTAACAAACAAAACAAATGAACATATATAACCAAACAGAAACAGCCATAAATAGAACAGGTGGTTACCAAAGGAGTGGGGGCGAGGGGGTGGTGGTGCAGGAGAGAAACAGGTGAGGGGAATTAAGAAGCACAGACCTCCCATTGCAAAGTAAATGAGTTACAGGTATGAAATGCACAGTATAGGGAGTCTAGTCAATAATTATGTCATACTTTTGTATGGTGACAGATGGTAACTCGATTTATCATGGTGATCATTTTGAAATGTACAGAGACAGCGAATCACTATGTTGCATAACAGAAACTAACATGATGTTGTAGGTCAGTTATACTTCAAAAAAACAAACAAACTCATCGAAAAACAGATCATATTTGTGACTACAGTGGTGAGGGGGAATTGGATGAAGACAGTCAAAAAGATATGTCTTCCAGTTATAAGATAAATAAGTACTGGGCATGTGATGTACTATGTGATAAATATAATATCATGGCTGCACATTATATATGAAACTAAGAGAGTAAGTTCCAAGTTCTAATCCCAAAGGAAAAAACCATTTTTTCTATTTTTCAATGTTGGAGCTATAGGAGATGAGGGATGTTCAATAAACCTATTGTGATCATCATTTCAATGAGTCAGAACTGACTCATTGGGAAAGACCCTGATGCTGGGAAAGATTAAGGCAGGAGGAGAAGGGATGCCAGAGGATGAGATGGTTGGATGGCATCACCGACTCAATGGACATGAATTTGAACAAGCTCCAGGGGTTGGTGATGGACAGGGGAGCCTGGCATGCTGCAGTCCATGGGGTCACAAAGATTCGAACATGATGGAGTGACTGAACTGAACTGATAATCGTTTCATGGTATATTAATATATAAGTCAAGTCATTATGTTGTACGCCTTAAACTTAGGCAGTGCTCTGATCTACTGTGTGTGTGCTTAGTTGCTCAGTCGTGTCCCGCTCTTTGCAACCCTATGGACCCGCCAGGCTCCTCTGTCCATCAGATTCTTCAGGCAAGAATACTGGATTGGGTTGCCATGTCATCCTCCAGGGGATCTTCCCAACCCAAGGATAGAACCCATGTCTCTTACGTTTCCTTCACTGGCAGGCAGGTTCTTTACCACTCGTGCCAGCTGGGAAGCCCGAGGTAAGGCCTAAACTCTTCCTAAAGGTTAGCAGGCTGTCGTGATCCCTTTTTCTCTTCTCCCAGGAAGGGGCAACGATACAAACCAGACTGAAGACAGACAAGCAACTGCATCGGGCTCACCTTTCTCCACAGACCGCTAGGACAGCATATCCATTAAGGGGACAGACAGGGACATTTGTCTGGTTTACCCTCCCCTCTGTTGGACAGCAGAAGAAGGAAGAATGAAAGCAAACGCCAAAGCAATTCTTGTTGCATCCTCAGTAGCTTAGTAGACGAATATAGAATTTCTAAATACAGAATTGGAAACGTCATCCCGTGTCCTTCCTCGACTTTCGTCGCTTCTCATTTTGAGAACTCAGATTCCAGGACTTTCTGGATATACAGCCCCTCTAATTCTTTTCTTGGGCATCACCATCAGAGAGCAGATGCTTCTATGAAAATGTGTGGAAATAATTACAGAAAAAAAAAATGTCTCCAAGAGGCATTGGCCAAATGATAAATGATAAGATGCCTTTGGGCATAAATCTAGAAAGGCACATGTGAATTGTAAATGACACCACAATCTTTTTTTTTTTTTTCCCTGAATACAGTTTAGGCTGTTTGACGCTTTGGGAGCTTAGGTGGTCATCTCTGTAATTTCCATCAGTTTGAAGACACTTTGAAATGGAACGAACATTATCAGCACAGCTTGGTAACCACTCTCTAATTTTTCCCTATCAAATACCAGCCTCACCAAAGTGAGTTTCAGTTTTAGATATGTTCCCTCCCTGAGCAGAAACCCTGTGGGAAACGATTCTTGGGAGGACATGCGAATGTGCCGGTGACCTACATACAGAGCTATAAGCCCATCAGATTGCTTCTGCTGCTCGAAACCTGGGGAGAAAAAATGGAAAAACAAAATTGCATTTAGTATGCGGTGCTCCAAAAAGCACTAAGATTTTTCCAGGGCTGTTTTACCAAAGATTATTCATTAGGAGCATTTTCCTTTGCTTTTGTGGCTCTGCCAAATGACACATTTAAACTGGATGTGGTTATTCATGGAATAATTAAGGTGTGGAATGATTGTATTTGATGTTTTATTTTAGGGTTTTAAAACGGCATGATCCTTTTATGACCTATGGAATCAGTAACTTAAAAAAAAAAAAAAAAGGAGGTTGTGGGACTTCCTTGGTGGTCCAGTGGTTAAAGAGAAAAAATGGAGGTTGTAGGACTCTGTAGCTGGAATGAATGACACACATACATAATGTATCCTGGTCACTTTCCTTAGGCTAAGTGGACAGGTTAGTTCATCTAAACATTTCCACTTTGGATTAATTAACATTTATTTGAGATGAACAGAGTTGATTAGCCTAAGGGAATTAGAGGAGGGAGCCTTTGTTTTCTGGAGGTCTATGTTGAGTCAAGGCAAACGTTGTAAATGTGGGGCATCATTGGGGCTTCCCTTTCTTGGCTGGTATGCCCTTATCCTTCCATTTTCCCACATACCTGGGCATTGTGCCTCCAAATTAAGAGAGCACAACTGAATACGGCTCCTGGGTTATATTTCTTGGGAGTGTGAGTGTGTTTGTCACAAGGGCTGAGGGCCAAAGAATTGATGTCAAGGAGATCAAACCAATCAATTCTAAGGGAAATCAACCCTGAATACTCATTGGAAGGACTGGTGCTGAAGCTGAAGCTCCAATACTTTGACCACCTGATGCAAAGCGCTGACTCATTGGAGAAGACTCTGATCCTGGAAAAGATTGAAGGCAAAAGGAGAAAGGAGTGGCAGAGGATGAGATGTTTAGAGAGCATCCCCGACTCAATGGACATGAATCTGAGCAAACTCCACAAGTTAGTGGTGGACAGAGGAACCTAGCATACAGCAGTTCATGAGGCCACAAAGAGTCGGACACAACTTAGTGATTGAACAACAACCGTAATAACAAGGGCTAAAGATACTTAAAAGACTTGGAAGGACCACAGGGACGTCGGGTTGGCAGAAAGTCCATGCAATGGCAGCTTTGTGCCATGAAGGGAATTGAGGCACTGAAATGCGGCGGGAGCTGGGTTTCAGGCACAGAGAGATCAAGAGTGAATAGGAAGTCAGGACACTTTCAGGTTCAAACACAATAAAGACTTTCAAATTGGCTTCGCCCTCCCCCACCCACAAGGGTGTTGGTGGGGGAAAGAGGGTTTATTGGGAAATTGTCTAAGAAAACAAAGAGAGATGATCAAGAATCATTTTCCACCTCCTTTCTGCTTGCTTTTGTCTGAGCAGAGCCTCATTTTCACTCATCTTTGTCTATGTGGCTGAGAAAAAATGATCAACAGTGGTGTGTCTATCATCCTTAGAATTCTCAATCCACAGGTGAAAAGAAAGAACTGTTAATAGCTAATTGTCTCCTATTCATAAATGTCCCAAAGTGGCTCATCTTGGGCCACATTGTGGAGGGACCCAGTGCATGCTTAGCCTATTCATGTCCTTCCCTATAGGCTGGGGAGGGGACAGTAGGGCACTTGATGGGGAGGAAGTTAGGGAGAAAATTGCCCAAGTTAAAAATGTTCTGTGATCAGAATACAGGAATGAAAACCTACTGGGAAAAAAGTAACAACTGTCATTCCAAGTCACTCACCTGTGTCTCTTCGCGCCTCAGGTACTTCGGCCTTACCTAAGGCTACTGATCTACTCTACCGTGGTGATAAGATTGTCTTTTCTTTTTTTAATTAATTGCTATTGAAGTACGGTGCTTTACAATGTTGTGCTACTTTCTACAGTACAGCAAAATGAACCAGTTGTATATACACACATACCCCCTCTTCTTTGGATTTCCTTCCCATTCAGGTCACCGCAGCGCATTAAATTGAGTTTCCTGTGCTATATCGTAGGTTCTTGTTAGTTATCTATTTTATGTGTGGTGTGCTCAGTCATGCCCAACTCTTTGCAACACCATGGATTGTAGCCTGCAAGGCTCTTCTGTCCATGGAATTTTCCGGGCAACAATACTGGAGTAGGTTGTCATTTCCTAGTCCAAGAGATCTGTTTTATACATTGTATCAAGAGTGTTTACCTGTCAATCCCAATCTCCCAACTCATCCTACCCCTCCTTTCCCCGCCTTGGTATCCACACATTTGTTCTCCACGTCTGTGTCTCTATTTCTGCTTTGCAAATAAGATCGTCTGTCTGTTCCATTTTTCTAGATTCCACATATTGCTTGAGGGCCTAAAGAAAGGCACTGCTAAGGTTCTGGAACAGCCTCGGAAAGTGGAGAATTGCAGAGACAGACACAGAAGTCATTATGTCTATGTCACTGCAGAGGAAGCAAACCAAGAAAGTGATATTTCTGAGGTTATCAAGTTAGTAAGACATAGAGTGGGAGGAAGAACCCCTAAGGATTTTAAAGCAACAGGTGATAGGAGAAAGCTGTTGCCATGAGAGTTTAGTGGGCTATCTCTGTGAGGCTTCATAGCATGGTATCCATGGCGACAAGGTGTGGTCTCAGTGTCTTTTTAGACTGGGACCAGCAGGAACTGTGAGGGGATCCTGCCTCTAAATGGTCTGGACTGACTCCTGTTTGAACAGGGAGAATGTCTGGAAGCAGGCTGAATCCTACCCAAGCCCCTAAGGGATCCCAAAGGAAAGCTTCAGCTTGATGAATTCCCAGCACTGGGAGTCATTCACTCATGGGCTCAGGGCCTGGATAGGACTGAGAGTCCACACTGGACCTTTGAGACAGACAGTAGCATCCAAATAGGAAAATAGGATCCATTGGAAGAACTGATGTTGAAGCTGAGGCTCCACTGCTTTGGCCACCTGATGTGAAGAGCCAACTCATTGGAAAAGACCCTGATGCTGGGCAATATTGAAGGCAGGAGGAGAAGGAGGCAGCAGGGGACGAGATATTTGAATGGCATCACTGACTCAATGGACATGAGTCTGAGCAAACTCCAGGAGATAGTAAAGGACAGGGAAGCCTGGCGTGCTGTAGTCCATGGGGTTGCCAAGAGTCAGACACAACGGAGCGAGTGAACAACAATAGCAGGAACATGGGGGAGGGTGGGGAGGAAAGAGTCTAGGAGTCTCACTTATCTGGGAACTGTGCTTTTCCTGAGTCTAGTGGCATACTAAGTCACCTGCTCATGGTCCTCTGAAGCAGGTGGTGTTCAGGTTGTTCTTCAGTCCTTAAGTCGTGTCTGACTCTTTGCAATCCCATGGACTGCAGCATGCCAGGCTCCTCTGTCCTCCACTATCTCCTGGAGTTTGCTCAAATTCATGTCCACTGAGTTGGTGATGCTATCTAACCACCTCATCCTCTGTCACCTTCTTCCCCTCCTGCCCTCAATCTTTCCCAGGGTCTTCTCCAATGAGTCAGCTCTTCACATCAGGTGGTCAAAGTATTGGAGCTTCAGCTTCAGCATCAGTCCTTCCAATGAGTATTCAGGGTTGATTTCCCTAGGATTGATTGGTTTGATCTCCTTGCTGTCCAAGGGACTCAAAAGAGAGTCTTCTCCAGCACCACAGTTTGAAAGTATCAATTCTTCAGTGCTCAGCCTCAAGTGGTGACTAGCACCTTTATTTCTCAAGGGCCAGAATTGAATGACTGGACTGGCTTCCCAAGCCCCACAGAAACATCCCCTTCCGAAGGCTATGTTCAGAAGACTTTAATTACAAGTTAAGTACATTCAGCTATTGAAAACTCCTGTGACTGCTGTAGGCATTTATCCTATTCTTCAGTTTCCTCTTGGAAGCTTTGTGCTTCTGGAATCTAAGTTCCCTGCCCGTTTGCACATTATTTTCAGTCAACCACATTTCACTGTCCTTAATTAACCTGGAGGCATCAATGCACAGTACACAGATTAAGAAACCTTTGTTTCTGAAATTGAATTTTACCCACCCCCCACCCCTCTCCACTTCTAGGAAAGATTGGGGCGGCCAAGAATATATAGGTCATGTTTCCAATTATAAAACACCAGTGATGCTATTTTTTCTCCTGAACTGATAAAAATAGAAATGAAAAAGTGAAACTGAGCTGTCTGTGTGAGGTCAGTAGTCACCAGCACCAGATTTTAACCACCAACTGGACTCCTCAGGTGACCGGATGATGCCTGACAGCCAGGGAGGATTTTTACCCAGCAGGGTCACTAGGTGGCGCTCTCAATAAGAAAGGATTAAAAAGCGCTCCCTTGCTAACCAGATCTGTGAGCAGCAAAGCAATTAACCACTCCAGAGGACCCTGCTCCCTCAGCTGTTTGTAAAAACTCTTGCTGCGTTCGCTCCCCTCATCTGTCTGCAGCTACTGGTGACAGCCACAACAGTAAGAAAGTGTGGCAGGACGGCTCACATTCCCACATATTGTCTGTGTCATTTCTGTAAGATATTGTTAGAAGCTGAGGGTGTGTGGGGGTCGGGGTGGGGGTGGGTAATGGGACCGTTATGGAGAAGGATGCCTGGTTTCTCAAGTGGACACTATTTGTCCTGCCTATGGCTCTTTTACAAAAGCTGAGGCATTGCAGGCTTAAGAAGAGAAGCTGAGCACAGCCTCAGGCATTTGCAACTATGATTCCACCATCTTCCTGAATTCTGTGCCAACTTTCATCCATCCTGATACTGTTACTCTCAAGCTCAAGAGCCCTGATTCTGCCTCATCACTAACTTTCTCTGTTTTATTTTTAAAAATATTTATTTCTTTGTTTTTTACAGCACACCCACTTTCTAGTTGTGGTGCCTGGGCTCCAGGGTGTGCAGGCTTCAGAGCATGTGGGATCAGTAGTTGCTGCGAGCAGGCTTAGTTTCTTTGCAACATGTGGGATCTTAGCTCCCTGACCAGGGGTTGAACCTGTGTCCCCTGCATTGCAAGGTGGATTCTTAACCGCTGGACCACCAGAGAAGTCCCTTTCTTTCTCTGTTGATGGACATTTGTTTTACTTCAGCAGATGGGAAATCTTTCTATACGCCACTCCCCCGGCTGATGATGACTTCCGTTGTGTCTGGTATGAATTTCTACCCCATCTTTATCCCTGGTGAATCCCCGCTTGGTCCTTTCTCCCTCTGACTCTCCCATCCCATTTATCCTAGTGATTCAGACAACATTTACTAACCAGGATGTGAGGCAATGCCCTCAGCAGAGTGGGATTGATCGTGGGACATATGACAGATGGTGCTAAGCCTGGCAGGCAGCACTTTTTTTTTTTTTTTTCAGGAAACTCTGTCCCATTTGTTCTTCCAAACATGGTGCAAGGGGACGGGAAGCAAGAAAAGTGGATGTAGGAAACTGATGCTGCCATTTTCCCACCAATATGTCACTGGATGGTTTGTAGAAAGGGTTCCTATCTGTCGTTGTTCAGTTGCTAAGTTGTGTCTGACTCTGCAACTCCATGGACTGCAACATGCCAGACTCCTCTGTCCACTATCTCCTGGAGTTTGCTCAAACTCACGTCCATTGAGTCGGTGGTGCTATCCAACCATCTCATCCTCTGCCGCCCCCTTCTCCTATTGCCGTCAATATTTCCCAGCCATCAGGGTCTTTTCCAACCCTTTGTGGGATGGGTTTCTATCTTTACTCAGCCATGATCAAGGACTACCTCCATCCCCTTTGCTTCAGCCTAAATGCACCAACACCTTTTGAGATATTCCTTGTATGACATGCCCTCAGATACTCTCTGCCATCTACTCACCTTCTTCTGGCATCTGTCATTATCAGTATATGCCCTTAAAATAAGGTTTCTAGAATGGGGCAAGGTACTCTGTTCTGATATCGAAGATGGTCTTAGGGAAACATGTAAAAGAGGGTGCAAAGCCTGGAGGCTGAAAAGTTGGAGGCAATGTAGTCAATGAAGTTCATGTAAGTCAAAAATAATAAGAAAATTTCCTGATTGCTTTACTCACCCTCTCATTCTCTCAGTTCTTATTTAACTTTACATGTGGTCCCACAGTTTTATCCTTCTTAATTACCAATGAGGGAAAAAATGTGGGTTAGAAAATACTTACTACCTACTTGGGCTTCCCTGGTGGCTCAGTGGGTAAAGAATCTGCCTGCAATGCGGGAGACCCAGGTTTGACCCCTGGGTCGGGAAGATTCCCTGGAGAAGGAAATGGCAACCCACTCCAGTATTCTTGCCTGGAAAATTCCATGAACAGAGGAGCCTGGAGGGCTGTAGTCTGTGAGGGCATAAACAGTTGGACATGACTTGGTGACTAAACCAGAATCACCACTACCTACTTATAGTAACTTCGACCATCTTTCCTTCTTATCACGATTGTATGCCACTTTCCCCTGGAATCATACCGAGGCAAGAATGAAGCATCTCTGTCCTCTTGACCTCTTGCTTTCATTGGTCTGTTTATCTTTATTTATTTATTATAACTGTGATTTTCCATTTCTGGACTTCTTTTTTGCTGCTAGACACAAGGAATTGTGTTTTGACACTAGTGCTTAGGACAGTGCTTCGCAGAGAGAAACAGCCTAATCAAAGTTTTAAAATGAAAAAACATTTTTAGAAATATACCTCCATCTCCAATTATTTTATGTTCCTTTCCTTTTAAAAATAAGTGTGATTTTATTTCTGGGGCTGCTATTCTGTTCTATTGATCTTTTTTTTTCTTTATATCAGTACCATACTGTTTTGATGTTTTGATTACCATTATTTTGTAATATAGCTTGAAATCAGAAATTGTGATGCCTCCAGTTTTTTTTTTTTTTTCTCAAAAATCTCTTTGTGTATTTGGAGTATTTTCATGGTTCTATACAAATTTTGCCTTCAATTGTCGCTCAGCTGGTAAAGAATCCACCTGCAATGCGGGAGACCTGAGTTTGATCCCTGGGTTGGGAAGATCCCCTGGAGAAGGGAAAGGCTACCCACTCCAGTATTCTGGCCTGGAGAATTCCACGGGCTAGACAGACAGGACTGAGTGACTTTCACTTTTGACTTCCCTGGTGGCTCAGATGGTAAAGCGTCTGTCTACAATGCGGGAGACCCGGGTTCAATCCATGGGTGGGGAAGATCTCCTGGAGAAGGAAACGGCAACCCACTTCAATATTCTTGCCTGGAAAATCCCATGGACAGAGGAGCCTGGTGGTCTACAGTCCATGGGGTCACAGAGTCAGACACGACTGAGCAACTTCAAGTACAAATTTTAGGATTGTTTGTTCTATTTCTGTGAAAAAATGCCATTGGCATTTTGACAGGGATTACATTGAATTTTCAGATTTCTCTGAATAGTATGGACATTTTAACAATATTACTTCTTTCAGTCCATGAGCTTGGAATATCTATTTGTGTCTTCTTCAATTTCTTTTAGGAATGTTTTTATAGTTTTCAGTGTACAGGTCTTTCACCTCTTTGGTTAAATTTATTCCTAGGTATTTTGTTATTTTTGATATAATTATAAACAGGATTATTTTCTTAATTTCTCTCTCTAATAGTTTGTTATTAGTATATAAGGATGCACCAGACTTTTTATATTGATTTTGTATCCTGCAAATTTACTGAATTCATTGTTTAGTTCTAACATGTTGCTTTCCTTTCATTTTAATGCCTAGGAGGAGATTTTCTTAATCTTTTGGACCTACATGAACTTCATTGACTACATTCTCTCCAGCTTTTCAGCCTCCAGGCTTTGCACCCTCTTTTGCCCATTTCCCTAAGACCATCAGCCTTTCCATCTTCATTTACCATTGTTGCTGTTGTTCAGTTGCTAAGGCTTGTCCGACTCTTTGCGACCCCATGAACTGCAACACAGGCCTCACTGTCCTTCACTATCTTCTGGAGCTTGCTCAGATTCATGTCCACTGAGTCAGCTCTTCGCATCAGATGGCTAAAGTATTGGAGTTTCAACGGACTCATTGGAAAAGACCCGATGCTGGGAAAGATTGAGGGCAGGAGGAGAAAGGGGTGACAGAGGATGAGATGGATGGATGGCATCATGGACTCAGTGGACATAAATCTGAGCAAGCTCCAGAAGATAGTGAAGGACAGTGAGGCCTGTGCTGCAGTTCACGTTGGAAGTCCACAGATAGCAGCTACAGGGAGTGGGAGGTTAGAAGGATCTGGTTTGATTCCCTCTATGCCTTGAATGAATGCCCAGTGCCCTTGCTTCCATTCATAGCCAAGCTTCACAAAAAATAAAGGCCTTCAGATGCTTCTCATCTACCTTTAGTCTAGATCTCAGTCTTTTTTTTAAGTGGTATCAAACCTTGCCAGTGAGATCTGTGTTTCCAAAGTATTGCATCAGGATGGGTGGGTGCTTGTCAAAGACATGTGGGAGTGTGGCAGAGACAACTTTCAAGACTTTTTGTAATCCTCAGCTCTAGGATTCTATTGCTCATTGCCTTATGGTTCAGTCAAATGGAAGATCCCCAGACTGAAATATACATTGATCTAAGACATTTATCAGCTTCCCTGGTGGCTTAGTGATAAAGAATCCACCTGCCAATGCAGGAGACGTGGGTTCTATCCCTGGATCAGGAAGATCCCCTGGAGAAGGAAATGGCAACTCAATCCAGTATTCTCGCCTGGGAAATCCAATGGACAGAGGAGCTGGCCATTCTACAATCCATGGGGTTGCAAAACATTTGGACACTTCTTAGTGACTGAACAACAAAGAAAACAACAACAAAGATATTTATCACTAGGGCCTGTGTGACTCTTTGTGAAATGATCGAATAGATTTTCTACCAAAATAGTGCCCTGTTATTGCTGATAAAGCAGCCTGTCAAGGTTTAAAATGAGGAAGTCCAACTCATATCACTGGACCTGGACCAATAATACTTCATACCACCTGCCCTGCCCATCAAGACGCTGTGTTTTTCACTTCTTTTTTCTTTAACTGACTTTTCTTCCTCTCACCTCAACCTCTGAATAGATCAGTCAAAACACTGAGCAGAGAGGAAAGTAAAAGGAAGGGGTACTTAAAAAGACAGTGGGAAAAATGACATAAAATTATTCTTATAAATAAGAAATGGGTAATTATTAGACATGTACACTGAATGGATGGCAAAGTACTGAAATATAGTATAATGTGCCTGTTTAATATCTGTATCTTGGTGGTTGCTAGGTTACACTGGTACTTTTAATAACACTAAAGGCAGCGAGAAATACTTGTAGATGCTTTCCCCGTTGAAAATATTACTGGCAAGGAAAGGGACATATTGCTGGCTAGAGCCGTGGGATATTATAAGCTTTCTGTTGCTCATTAAAATGCATTTTAGTTGTTCATAGCATTTAGTGGTTCACTTTAGAGTTTCTCCTTCAAAATAGTTAAACGTCGTAATGTGCCTTGGGTTGAGAGATCTGGGTGGTTGATATCTCTGTCTCCCCGAAACATGTGAAAGAGAAGTGAAAGCGTTAGTCCCTCAGCTGTGTCCGACTCTCAGTGACTGCACGGACTGTAGCCTGCTAGGCTCCTCTCTCTATTGGATTCTCTGGCAAGAATACTGGAGTGGGTAGGCATGCCCTCCTCCAGGGGATCTTCCTGACCCAGGGATTAAACCCGAGTCTCCTGTATTGGCAGGCGGATTCTTTACCACTGAGCTACCAGGAAAGCCCTGAGATTCTTTTTTTAACTAGGTAAGAGGATATTCTGAAAGCCCAGATGGGAAAATTCAGCTTAATAAATACTTTTTGAGCACCTGAACAGTGATTCACAACAGCTCAGTTCCTTCCCAAATACAGTTTGAATCATTAGTCTTTTCATACCAGGAGGCTTGCTAATTCCATGCTTTCCTGGCACCATTCAGCATGTGAGCCTCTCAGCTCATCTTTTCCCTACTCTTTCTCCTGCTTCACCATGCTTCTTTCCTTGGCTTTTCACTACGGAGCCTTCCAATCCTATTCATCGTCTCCTCTAGAACTCCAGCCATTGTGAAGATACATGCTCATAAAATTTCAGCTCCCTTGCCAAATGCTTACTTCACCTTTGGCCTTAACCAAAGCTTGGATTCACACTCAGGACAGAAGAGCAGCTCCCACTCTAGAAGGATTAGCATCCTTTGTCCACTTCTCCTCACCTCCCCCAGTTATCACAACCCTCCTGGCCTCATGTCCTTCCTATCCAGCCTGAACCTGAGAAAACGTCATCACTCAAACCCTCACTGTCCTAGGTCCTTCTACAAAATCCATCCTGTCTTATTCAGTCTTTTTAAAAATTAGGCCAAACTTCCTTTACAGTCTTCCCCAATGGCTCAGCAGGTAAAGAATCAGCCCACAGTGCAGGAGCCACAGGAGATGTGGGTTCAATCCCTGGGTCAGGAAGATCCCTTGAAGAAGGAAATGGCAACTCACTCCAATAGTCTTGCATGGGAAATTCCATGGAGAGAGAAACCTGGTGGGCCAGTGCATGGGGTTGCAGAGTCAGACATGACTGAGCACAGTCCAGTGAAGTGAATCAGCTATATGTTTACACATATCCCCCCCGCCTTTTTGAATTCCCTTCCCATTTAGATCACCACAAAGCATTATGAGGAGTTCCTGGCAATACAACAGGTTCTCATTAGTTATCGTCCTGTCTTGCTCAGTCTTGAATTATTTTAATCATCCACTTTCAGACCCTACACAGGAGTAGCCAAGCAGCAGTAGAGAAAAATCACAGAAAACTACGAATATCTTTGTAAGACATTTGTAAGACACTTATGCAAACCTAGTCACCTCCTTGCTCCCATCGTCATCAGGAGCTACTACAGACCCTCCCCTCCCAGCTCTAAATTTCCTCCTTGTATGTGCACTCTCAGCCGATGGCTTCATCTTCCACTCGGGAGGCCATCTGCAGGATCCCACTTCAACCCGCCCACCTCCTGTCTTCTTTTCTCCTTTCTATTCACTCTTCCTTTCTAGTCAGCTATGATTGCTATTTCCCCTTCCACCCCTGACTTTTATCCCCACTGCTTCTCTATTTCCAGGAACTCCGTGCTGTCTCATGTTTCTACCCTTGAGTTTCTTGTCTACTGTCATCTCTGTGGTCCGCAATGGTGTGCAAGTCTCTTGTACCTGAAAACAAATAACAGGAAGCTGCAGTCACCTCCGGATGACCTTGGTTCTTCCACGCCAGCACACAGAGCTGTGCTTCATAAATTTTACCTGCTTCCAAGTGTGAATCCCCGCCCCCGTCTTCACTTTTTCATTTCCAAATATCCCTCTAATTTCTGAGTCCACTTAAATGCATCTTCTGCTCCAGCCACCGGCTAAAGCAATGACTGCCAAAGTCGTCAATGTCATTGTTGTCACTAAAGCCACAATTTCCAGCCCTCTCGGCAGTGTTTGGCATGTATGATCACTCCCTAAACTTAAAATTCTATTTTTCGCTGGATGTGACACCACCCAAAGACGGTTATGAGATGAAGATTATGGTATAATTTTTTCCACCAAGTCCGCCCTTGTTCAAATAAAAGCATGTGTACGAAATGGCACTGCTTGCTGTGGAACAGAAACAACGGGTGATCATTACTGGTTAAATCCTGCTGCAATGTATTCTATTTTTAAAATATTTTTTATTTTACTACTTTTTAATTGGATAATTGCTTTACAATGTGTTATTTTCTTCTATACGACAGCGTGAATTCGCCATAAGTATACATATATCCCCTCCTTTTTGAGCCTCCATCCCACCCCCACATCCTACCCACCCCACCAGGTCATCACAGAGCACTGAGCTGAGCTCCCTGTGTTATGTAGTAACTTCCCACTAGCTGGCTATTTTACATATGCTAGTGGATATATGTCAGTGTTACTCTGCCAGTTTATTCTAAAACCTTCCCCCACAACCTGTGAAGCCCACCTGCCACCCTATCTGTTTTGTAGGAGAAGAAGAAATGGGGCTCCAGATGGGTTAAGGTTACACAAGGACCAAGTCTAGGGCCACAGCCCATTCACTGACTCTAAACACATTGCTTTCCGCATTCTCCAATGGCTTTTTTAAAAGTTTATTGGTAACTTCCCTAGCAGTCCAATGGTTAAGACTTCACCTTCCAATGCAGGGGTTTTGGGTTTGGTCCCTGGTTGAGGAGCTAACATTTCTACATGCTTTGTGGCCCAAAAAAAAACACCGAAGCATAAAATAGAAGTAATATTGTAACAAATTCAATAATGACTTTAAAAAATGGTCCAGATAAAAAATAAATCTAAAAAAAAGCATGATTTTTCTTCTCATTTCCATATCTACCCCTCCTTTTTCCTTCTTTTTCCTTCCCTCCTCCATTCCTTTTCCTTTCCTTTCCTTTATTGTTTTGCAAATTTCTTCTTATGAAGTGCTCAAGTATTTGTCTTTTCTTTGTTTACCCCTCACCTTGAATGAAAACCATGAGTTTTGTTTGTATTATTATTGGAGGTTTTGAGGTGCATGCCTTGAAGTAATTAAAAATTAAAGTAAGATGGACTTTCTAAATGTTCAATACAACCAGGGTATTCTATTCTCCACCCCATGGAAGCAACAAAAAAATCCTCTTTGCAAGGGGCTCAAAACTGTTCTTAGTGATGAAGAATTCCTGTGGCTGATGAAGTTCACTCCTCTTGTCCTAGGATGTGGTCCTCAGCCCTGGATGTTTCACATACTCCTTCTGACCTTGACATTGAACCGTTTTCATGATTTAGGAGGCATTTTTTACTAGAGTCTGTTTTTCCTCCTCAGGGGCTTCCCAGGTGGCACTAGTGATCAAGAATCTGCCTGCCAGTGTGAAGAGACACAAGAGATGCAAGTTCGATTCCTGTGTTGGAAAGATTCTCTGGAGGAGGAAATGATACCCTGCTCCAGTATTCTTGCCTGGGAAATCCCATGGACAGAAAAGCCAGGTGGGCTACAGTCCATGGGTTCACAAAGAGTCGAACATGACTGAGCACAGCACACACACGCTCCTCCTCATTTCTCAAATCCTTTTCTCTTCTTTACAAATTTCTGTCTCATTTAGTGGGGCAAATATGGTGGCTCAGAAGGTAAAGCATCTGCCTGCAGTGCAGGAGACCTGAGTTCGATTCCTGGATCAGGAAGATCACCTGGAGAAGGAAATGGCAACCCACTGCAGTACCTTGCCTGGAAAATCCCATAGGCGGAGGAGCCTGGTAGGCTACAGTCCATGGGGACTCATTTAATAATTTCTCTGCAAAACCCTTCATGGCCACCAACTGGAGACTGGCTGATGCCTGCCATATGGCAAACATACCAAATGGGGCACCTTTCTCACTCACTCCAATTTCTCCCTCAAAACGGAACACTCTCCTAAATCTATTACTCCTGAATCCGCTAGAATTTTTCGGCTACTCTTGTTCAAAGCAAGGTGGTGCAAATCAAGTTCATACTTAGAACTTGGGTGGATCAGGCCAATGTTTTCTGAAATAACATTTGTTTATTTTTTGATTCTTAAATAGTAGAGTTAGAAAGAAGGAAAACTGGGAAATGGATAATAGCATAAACAATAAAATAAAAAGACATTTTCAATCCCACCTTCCAAAAGTAATCATATGACACTGGGTTTGTCATGTATTCCCTCTATGATGCTAACGCCTGTTCTTTCTATACTTATTTGTTGAGAGTTTTCATCGTGAAAAGATGAATTTTGGCAAATGCTTTTTCTGCACCTGTTTAGGTGATAGCATGATCTTTTGTCTTTCATTTTATTAATGTGGCCTATTGCATTTATTGATTCATGTATGTTGAACTATCCTTGTATCTCAAGGATAAATCCCCCTTGAACATGGTATATGATCATTTTAGTGTCTTTTAACACATTTGGTTTACTCTCATTTTGTTGAGAATTTTTGCATTTATATTCACCAGAGATATCGAACTGTACTTTTTTTTTTGTAATATCCTTATCTGGCTTTGGTATCAGGGTAATTCTGGCCTCATAAAATGAGTGTGAAAGTATATCCTCCTCCTCAATATTGTGGAAGAGTTTGAGAAGGATTGGTGTTTAAATGTGTGGTCCAATTCACCAGTGAAGCCATCTGGTTCCGAAATTTTCTTTGTTGGAAGTTTTTGATTACTGTCTCTATCTTTTCAGTCTTTATTGATCCATTTCAATTTTCTATTTTTTCATGATTCAGTCTTGGTAGGTTGTATGTTTCTAAGAATGTATCCATTTTTCTAGAATATCCAATTTGTTGGTATATAATTTTTCACAATAGTCTCTATGGTTCTTTGAATTTCTGTTATATCAGTTATAATGTTGCCTCTTTCATTTCTGATTTTATGTGTCTGAGTGTTCTCTCTTCTTTCCCTCAGTTGTTCTACCTAAAGGGTTTATTAATTTTTTTTTGTCTTTTTAAAGAAAACAGCTCTTATAGTTTTGTTGATTTTTTTTCTGTTATTCTGGTCTCTGTTTCATTTATTTCTGCTCTTATATTTGTTATTTCCTTCCTTTTACTTACTTTGCAATTAGTTTGTTCTTTTTGTGGCTCCTTGAGGAATAATTAGGTTGTCTATTCATGAAGTTTTTTCTCTCTAAATGTAGGCCTTCATCACTTTCAGCTTCCCTGTTAGAACTGCTTTTGCTGTATCCCATGAAGTTTTGATATATTGTGTTTCCAGTTTTGTTTGTTCCAGGATATTTTAAATTTTTTTCTTTGACCCACTGGATGTTCAAGTGTATATTGTTTAATTTCCACGAACATGTGATCAGTTTTGTTTTCCGCTGTGCTTCCAGGGTTTACCACAGTTACCGGGGTTAGGGTAGGCATCCTACACAACTTGGCTACATCACTGAGTGGGTACATGCACCTGCAGTTTTCTGTTCCCACTACACCATGTATACATTCCTCAGCTGCCTATTCTCTTTCTGTTCTATTTTGATGAAAAAAAGGTTATTTTTCATACTTTTCTGGGGTGCACATGGTAACTTACAGATTGGGTCCACGCTCAATAGACTCACGAACTCTAAAGGACCTTATTATTATATCTTGGTGGTGTTTAACTATTTCACTTCTCTTTTTTTAAAGTTTTTGTTTATTTTATTAGATTTTGGGGGCAGAAGATTCTGTAATGCAATTTAAAAGTACCTTCCTTTAAAAATATTATTTACTTAATTTATTTATTTGCTTGGCCACGTCAGGTCTTTAGCTGCATCATGTGGGATCTTGAGCTGCAGGGAAAGGCTCTTTGGTTGCTGCATGTGGGCCCAATAGTGGCGGTGAGGGTTTAGTTGCTTTGAGGTATGTGAGATCTTGGTTCCCTGATTAGAAAGCAAAGTCTCTAACCTTAATAGCACCACCAGGGAAGTCTCTAATGATTTCACTTCTAATCACATGAGGTTTTGATTCTACTTAGGATGCTATTTCCTTTTGATTTGCAGGGTCACCTTTCATATCTTCAGGGCAGCAAGGATAAGCCAGCTTCTGCAGCCCCAGCTTACTACCCCCATGGTCCCCCAGCCAGCCCATTTATTCCCTGTCCTGGTCTCTGACAGTCTCCACCACTTACTGACAAAAGTTCACATAAAACAAAACACGCTGGGGAAGAAAATCTCCGGCAAGGTGCCTAGGAAACAGCGGAAAAACAAACACACCGAACCACACCAGTTAAATTGGAAAATAATCCATTTAGGCTGACTTTCAGAACTAGCCCCCCACCCCCCGACTCCCATGCCAGTGGCAAAAGAGGAGATGTTCTTTGCAGTTCATCATTTGTCTTCCCTGGGAAGGAAAGGAAGCAGGCAGCACTGTGTGAGAAGTGGTCCCCCGAGGAGTGAGCTCTATCTCTTCCAGTGACATTAATCTTTGTTAAAAAAAAAAAAAAAACACAACAAGAATCCTCAGGGAGTCGCCACACTGACAGCCTCAGGAGCTGTTTCAGAGGGGAGGTGCTTGTGCTTGTTGAGACTTCATCCTGGAAAACAATTTTCTTCTCAAGATGCATGGAAGTGAGTTATGGAAAGTTGGAGGAAATATGGAAAATCATCTGAAATGAAGCAATTTGGCTTACTTCTTCTGGGAGAGAGATTTTTGTTCAAAAATATCTATCATAGAGCCATCAATATTAATGTGTACTTTCCTAGAGCTATGGGCTTCCCAGGGGGCTCAGATGGTAAGGAGTCCTCCTGCAGTGCAGGAGACCTGGGTTTGATCCCTGGGTCAGGAAGATCCCCTGGAGAAGGGAATGGTAACCCACTCCAGTATTCTTGCCTGGAGAATTCCATGAACAGAGGAGCCTGTGGGCTATACAGTCCACTGGGTTGCATAGAGTTGGACACAACTGAGTGACTGTCACTTTCACTTTCAAAGATGACAGAAATATTTGGAGAGCCTCTTATGAAGGAAAAAAAAAAAAAAACAAACATGTCTTAGAGCAGTTTTCCCCAACCTTTTTGGCACCAAGGACCAGTTTCGTGGAAGACAATTTTTCCATGGATTGGGGGTCGGGGATGGTTTCAGCATGATTTAAGCCCATCACACTTATTGTGCACTTAATTCTATTTTTATTACATCAGCTCCACCTCAGATCATCAGGCATTAGGTCCCAGAGGCTGGGAACCCCTGTCTTCCAGGAAGTAAGAGATGTGCCAGGACAGAAGGCGACACCTTTGTCATAGTACATATTTTTGCACGTGCATCTGTTTCATGCCCTCTCAGCCAGGGCCCTGGAAGGCTTGATGTGGATGAAATGGCGGGACATGGAAGATGGTGGCCAGGACATGCCTGGTCAGGGGAGGGGTCGGTGTTGCAGGCTTCTCTCTCCAGAGGTCACACGGGAGCTGCTAACTCCTGTCTCTGTTCCTTTATGACTCCACTTGGGAAATTAAGGTTCAGATAATTAACTTCTGCTGCTTCTTAAACCTGTCAGACATAAGCCACGTGAGCACACAGAGGCTGCTTTTTCTGGCCCAGCATGTGCACAAAACCTCTCTTGCTGGCCAACTTGGCAGGTGTTCTAGAACAGAAGCCCTGGCTGCTAAGTCACCAATAATAAAACCTCAGTGGGTAAGTATTGCCAATGGCTCCTGTCCCAGTGGGTTCTCTATGAGATGACTTCCGGGGCAAGGGGTGCAGGGAGGACTCTAGTCTTAACAGTATTCCTAGGACAGGACTAGAATGCTGGTGAGGTTCTTGTAAGCATCGCCTCCACCTCCACCTGCTCTAGTCGTTCCTCCTGTCTTCCTCCTTCCGTTTGCTACTTACCTTGACTCTGCTTGGGCTTCCCTGGTGGCTCAGATGGTAAAGAATCCGCCTGCAATGAGTGAGACTCAAGTTTGATCCCTGGATCGGGAAGATCCCCTGGAGGAGGGCATGGCTACCCAGTCCAGTATTCTTGCCTGGGAAATCCCATAGACAGAGGAGCTTGGTGGGCTACGGTCCATGGGGTCACAAAGAGTCAGGCTCGACTGAGCGACAAACATTTTCACTTTTTGACTGTCCTAGGGCTCAGGGCTAAAGATGGACTTTGGGTCATGGAACCTTCTTACCTTGGGATGGATGCCCTCTCACCATCCTTGTTTCTATGCTCCATCCTGAGCCCACTCTCTACAGTCCACCTCTCTGTCACTTTTGCTAAAGTCCAAGATGACACCTAGGTGATATGACTGCCACCTCACACAGCAGAGCCATCACAAGGACTCTCAACAGGTGAACTACCCCTACTTCCGAAGGTCACAGGGACTGGTGTGCATAAGCCTCTCTCCTGGCCCCTGTGGGAGACAGAGTAATGACCCCAAAGTCGTCCACATCCCCATTCCCAGAACCTGTGAACACGTTTTCTTGTGTCACACAGAAGACTGCATATGTGATTAGGGAAATGAATCCAGAGATGTGGAGAGTAACCTGAATTCCCTGGGGAGGGCACTTGTAAGTGAATCAGAGAAGGGGAGTCTGAAGACGTGAGGACAAAGCAAAAGTCAGAGAGACGTGAGTTGTGAGCCATGGAGTCGGGGCACCCTCTGCCTGAGGTGGGGGTTGGATTTGGAGTTGAGACGTGATCAGTGAGTTCCTGTCACTCCAGCCCTTCCTCCTACAAAGTCCCTTAGATATTGATTGGATTGCTTATACCCACAGTGAACATTTGGGGAGATTCTAAAGATTCCAGAAATCTGAACCCCCTACCCAGTTCATGGCGGAGGATCATCAGAAAACACCGCCTCATCTCTCAGACTCAATCCTCATGCCTCAGAACACCTCCTGGGCCCTTGTTCTACCAGGACTCTGCTTCCTCACCTCGTCCCTCCTTGTTCTTGACGAGCTATGAGCTCTCAGGAGCGGTGGATGATACGAAACGAGCAGGGGGAGCCCAGAGCCTGTGAGGAAGTGTAGCCCGATCACAAAATGGCATCGAAGTCTATGCTGTTACTCCCCCGCCCCCCAGTGAAAAGAGTAAAACCTTTATTGATGTATCAGTTTCATTCTTTTTTTAAATTTGCTTTTATTTTTAATTGGCGGATAATTGCTTTACAGCGTCGTGTTGGTTTCTGCCATACAGCAACGTAAACCAGCTGCAAGTGTGCGTTTGTCGTCTCCCTCCTGAGCCCCTCTCCCACCCCTCTGGGCCATCACAGAGCACCGAGCTGAGCTCCATGTGCTCCACAGCACTTCCCCCTAGCTAGCTGCTTTTACATATGATAGAGTATATGTCTCAGTGCCACTCTCTCAATTTGTTCCACCCTCTCCTTCCCTTGCTGTGTCCACAAGTCCACTCCCTACTTCTGAGTCTCTATTACTACCCTGCAAATAGGTCCATCAGTACCATTTTTCTAGATTCCATATATATATGCTTTGAGTGTGTGCGTGTTAAGTCACCTCAGTTATGTCTGACTCCTTGAGACCCTGTGGACTGTAGCCCCCAGGCTCCTCTGTCCATGGGATTCTCCAGGCAAGAACACTGGAGCGGGTTGCCATGCCCTCCCCAACAGGATCTTCCCAGCCCAGGGACTGAACCCACATCTTCTGCATTAATTTTACTTTTTATCCTGAGAAAAATCATGATTTTTAAAAACTTGTTCACAGGATGAATAACAATCTGTGACCAAAGTTGGACAAACAGAACCCTAACTTCTGTGGCTGATTTCACAGTTTTTGACAAGTTTCTGGCTTTTCCAACAACAACTCAAGTTCCCCTGGGACCTCATTGGAATGAAGTCAGGACAACATGTTGAGTCTCGTGGCTCCATCATTTCATTCAATTCCCTACTCCTTTCTCCCCTTCTAGGTGCTTCTTTGTAGACTGATGTTCAAGGGTCCGCTCAGCTGACATCCACCCACTCTGGCATTTCCATTCTGAACCCTCCCAGTACTGGTCCTGAAGGAAAACATGCTCTTACCCAAACATGATATGCTTGTTTATTGAGAAAGGCATCCTTAGAGGATTATTGCCTTCCCCTAGTAATAGCTGAATGTGAGCAGACATAAGCTTTCACATGACCAGGATAATCCTCTCTGAGATAGTATCAATGTGTTTTTTATTTGTCAAAATGAAAACAGCTTCAATGTTTCTGATTGTGAAAGTAATAACATGTTTATTGTAGAATGTTCAGGGGAAAAAAGTACAGATTGAATTACAAAGATGAAAATACATCACCCCGAGAAAGTCATAATTTAAACTTTGGAATATAAATTTCCAAATGTTTCACTAAACACACACACATTCACATGCATCTTTTGTTGTGATTTTATTTTAAAAATAGCATATTACTCATGTTAGCTAAGTTTTTTGTTGCTGTTTAGTCGCTCAGTTGTGTCTGACTCTTCGGTGACCCCATGGACTGCAGCCCGTCAGGCTCCTCTGTCCATGAAATTCTCCAGGCAAGAATACTGGAGTGAGTTGTCATTTCCTCCTCCAGGGGATCTTCTGACCCAGGGATCCAACCTGAGTCTCCTGCATTAGCAGGTGGATTCTTTATGACTGAGCCACCTGGGAAGCCCAGGTAAGTTTTACTGTAGCAATAAATGAACTCTGGATTCTCGGCGACTTGATAAAACAAAGGTTATTCCTCATTCATATTTTTGCAGCACAAGTTGGCAAGGGCTCTGTTCTACTCAGCTGTTCAGGGAGCTGAGCTAATGGAGACAACAGTACTTTGTCTGGACCACGGGGTCATCTTAGTGGCTGCAGGAGGGAAGCAAGACTGGAGAATCAGGCTTTGGGTTTCTACTTCCTTGGCCCCAAAATGACACAAGTCACTTCTACACACATCTCATTGGCCAGAACCAGTCGGATGATCCTACTCAGCTTCAGTGAAACTCTAGTTCTTTTATTTAACTTGTGAAATAACCAGGAGGCAGGCGGCATCTATTATGCATGGGCAGCACATCCTAGTTTGCAGACTGTGTCCATCTATTCCTTCCTGCTTGCCCTCATCAACCCCATGATTGCCACCCACATTTGCCTGTTAAGGAGACTGAGGTTTGCACAGGAATGTCACTTGCAAAAATCTGATCATTGACAAGGGTGGTGGTAGAGATGAGCCATCTGTGCCCTCTCCTCTGGGGCTCACAGAGACCCGAATGGCAGTCAGGAGATTTTTAATTGCATGCATTTCAGACAGAAGCAGTGTGAGGCTCCAAGACGTTAAGACACCTGCCCCGGGTGGCACAGCCAAGACTCCACTCCAGGCCTAGTGTCCGTCCTGCTACGTGGAGCTGTCATTCAGGCAGCGATTCTGTATGGCTCAGTGGAAACAAGTTAGCGATGATCCGAGGTGGGGGCCTGAGAGCTTGGAGAAAAAGAGAAGTCAATGAAGAATGGATTCAGCACAGTGACTGACTTCATCTCCTAATGTTTGTTTTCCATTCATACGCCACTCAGCACATCTCATATATTCTTAATGAGAACATTCTATTAATGCCAATGGGATTGATCTTGAAGGAAGCATTAGGGGCGGTAGAACGTGACCGCTGCGTAGTATTGACTAGGAATCATTATCCGACCACATTTGCTCTGACCTTATCATTAGCTGGCAAAGAGAACTAGGCCATCAGTGTGTTTCTACAAAGCTGTGTCCATGGCTGGGGGAAGGCCTGAACCTACTGTGGAGATGAACACGTGTCCTTTCTGAATGGTCTCATGTGAAGAGCTGGCCCCGTGATGGACAAAGCAAAGAACTGGAGGGGCCGCCAGGCCCTCACCCACTCCTCCTCCTGCCTCCTGGGCTCAGGGTCCTGCCAGCTTCTGTGACATCAGAGGCTCACACGACACATAGCAGGATGATACTAAGAGATTTCACCTCCACATGCTCTTTGTGCCTCAGTCTCCTCACCTGCAAACTGGGTAGTTATTATACTTCACTCATCCACTTCTTGTGAGGATTACATGAGTTAATAACGCAAACCCTGGGACTTCCCTGGCCGTACAGTGGTTAAGACTTCACCTTCCCACTACAGGGTGTGGGTTCGATCCCTCATCAGGGAGCTAAGTACCTCATAGAGGAGAAACCAAAACATAAAATTAAAGCAATCTTGTAACAAATTCAATAAAGGCTTAAAAAAAAAAAAAAAGGAAAGAACCCCTCAGCCCACCCAGAAGAAGCTCCTGCACCTCACCCCTCAGAATGGAGACACCACAGAGGGACTGATTCTCCCTACCCAGGTCCACGGAGAAAACCCCAAAGGGTAGACCCTAATTAGCTGCTGGAAACTATGATAACCTGCCCCCTCCCTTCAGAACAGCACTCATAACCCAGCTCACAGCACTTCCTCTGTGGTAGTTCATGTTCGAAACACTTATTCATATCGACTCCTTTCATTCTCTTTACAGTACCAGGAGATAATCCATGAAGTGGGTACATTTAAGATCATCCCTATTGTAGGGCTTCCCGAGGACTCAGACAGTAAAGAATCTGCCTACAATGCAGGAGATCCAGGTTCAATCCCTGGGTGGGGCAGTTCCCTTGGAGAAGGGAATGGCTACCCACTCCACCCACTCCAGTATTCTTGCCTGGAGAATTCTATGGACTGAAGTGACTTAGCACATAACCGCTTAACAATGTTGAGGTAGTTTCAGGTGAATAGCAAAGGGACTCAGTCATAAATATACATGTATCCATTGAGTAGAGTTCCATGTGCTATACAGTAGTAGGTCCTTGTTGGTCATCCATTGAAAAATATTTTTGATTCTAGCTATGGAAAGGAAGAGGATGAAGAGTTTATATTTCTGCCAGGATTTTATGTAAGATAAAATTAATGTGTTTTTTTTAAAGGAGAGAGTTGAGCTAACTCCACCTAAACAAATCATAAAATGGCTGTGTTAATTGCTGTTGAAAAGAGGAATGGTGATTTGCTTTGATGTGGAGTTCAGGTATTCCTGTTTATAGTTCCTTTTTATAGATCAAGCAGTGCCACCAGCCTTAGCATCTTCTGACATTTGCAAGTTTTAAGCATTGTTCTTTTCAGGCAGGAAGACTCAGAATCAGATATTCATTCCCTCGGGCTACTTCAGGTAGGGATTAAAGAGATATTAGAGGAACTTGCTCTTTTTTTATCCTTAAATGTGTCATGAATGATTGAAGAAAAATACTTCCTTTGTTCGCCTATTCTGAGCAGCCATTTGGAAGGTGATGATTTCTGGAGAGGAAATTGGAAAGATGTTGGTAGATCATCTAACCCTTAATTACATTAAACCCTGCCTCCCTCCTCTCTTTACAAGCTTAAGTACGCTGGCTTCCACCGCCAGGTTCAGGTGAGAAATGGCGTGGTTCTACCCACTGAAAAGCAAGGCTTTGATTCTGTGATAGGCTTTCACTGATTTAATCATGTGGACTGTAAACATTGATGAAGGAGTTAACTACCCCGTGCCAGGAGCTGCCTCTGGCACAGCGTGAGTGGAGATGAGTCAGATTCAAGTCCCAGCCCTTGAAGAATTCACAGTCTCGGGAACGAAAAGCTGGCCCTTTAATTACAGACGCTTCATCGTATGGATGGAAGGGTCTTGGGGAGCACTGATTCTGACTTGAAGATCAGAGAAGCTGTGTCTTGCAGGATGAGTAGAGTTCTAAGATCAAGGACATGAGAAAGGACTCGTGAGGGGCATGGAGAGCATTAGGCAAGAGGTCTGAGTGTCAGGGGAGCAGAGAATGGTTTCATGAGGCTGGGAGAAGGAAAGGGGCTTGTTGGGGGCTTCGGTGCGGAGGAGCAGCTGATGAGTTTACGGAATTAGCAAAGGTGATACCAACCAGGGTTCTGAGCCTTCCCCAGTCGATAGAAATTGACTGGGGGACAGACAAGAAATTCAGGCGAGGCTTTACTGGAGTTCGTGCTTCAGCAGGTGGTATGGTGAGGTAAGAACAGACAACAGGTTCCCTTGCTTGCTCCCTCCCCAAGGCGGGAGGTGAGCTTGTTCTTTATATGGGTGTGAGTGTAGAGGTGTGTCCAGGGGTTGGCGAGGTGGCTTAGGTGGTCTGCCCGTCCCTTGAGTGGTATTGTGTGCAGAGGGCATGTGTAGTACCCTGCTTTCCCTCCTGACACCCAGTTTTTGCTCCCAGCTTTTTAGAAATGGCAGTTGAGTTGATTCTTTGTTGTTGTCTTTTTGTATCTTTTGGTCCAGAATTTATCAACTGCACTGCATACAGTTATTTTCAGTCCCATACAGTTTCTTTGTATCTTGTTGCTCTAGAAGAGCTGTGTCTAGGTGCAAGTGCAATGAAGGGTCTCAGGTCCCAGCCTGTCTCAAAGAGGAAAGCATGGATCCTGAAGGTCTTGCAGGTCATGTTGAGGAGTGAAGTTTTATAAGAGCCGAGACCCATCAAAGCAGGGTTATGGGTGATCATTTGTCCTTGGTGTAATGTTGTTTGCTCTGTTAACCTCCTTTTCCTATTCCCTTTAAGCCTTGGTGATCCCCAAGTTATGTCAATGACCCCTTCTTTCTTAATCTGCTCTTAAGAAACAGTGAAAGCTTCTAAAACTACAACTTACCCTAAAGCGCCTATCCGAGTTCCAGACCCAAAGAATTCCAGTCTCCTTCTGAACCCTCCCAACTCCCCACTCTGTGTCCCAGCATGTCTGGACCAGAATTCATGGGGTTGCTTTCTGGGTTTCCAGTAAAAGTTGCCACCACACACCCAGTGGGTTTCACTATTGACTCCTCCCTCCCTCTCAATGCCCAAATCTAATTTGTCTAAATTGCCATCCAAATTACCACTTACGTATCATTTAAATCCCCACCATTACAACCTGTCTCCACCACTTCCATTAAGATCCTTGCCACCACTCACCTGGACCACACAAGAGCCTCTGACTGTCTTCATGTCTCCCTTAGCTCTTTTTTCCAAAATATCCTTTATCACTGCTAAAATGGCAATCTGACATTACTTCCCAGCTTAAAATTCTTCAGGGTCTTGGCATTGCCTCCTGCATAGCATGATCACAAAATTCTGCAGATCCCCATGCTCTCCTACAAGTCTCTCCTTACAGGCCTTGTTGCCCTTCTTTCTGGTCCAATGGGGCTCAGCCCTGGCTATATATTGGGATTACTTGAGGTTGATGCTCAAGCATCCCTGACGAGAGATTCTTGGATGGGGCCCCAGATCTTAGTCCTTTGTTTAAGTTCCCAGATGTTGCTAATGCATAGCCAGAGGTGAGCACAACTGAATCAGCCCTACTTATAAGGGGTGTCAAAACTCCTGGTCTCCAAGATATGGAATAGAAGGAACAAAGGTAAGCAGCCACACCCCTTCATCTGCCACCTTTTCATGATGTTTTTAAGAGTTTGCCAACCAACTGTGTAGCAGATATCCCTGGAATCCTTGAATGGGCCAATTAAAAAAAAATGAGACTCTTAATATAGCAGCTAGCTTCCTTCTTTTTACTTGTTAGAAAGAGGATGGAGTGTCTTCTCTTGTGACTCAGATGGTAAAGAATCTGCCTGCAATGTAGGAGACCCAGGTTCGATCCCTGGATTAGGAAGATCCCCTGGAGAAGGGAATGGCAACCCACTCCATCGTCCTTGCCTAGAGAATCCCATGGACAGAGGAGCCTGGTGGGCTACAGTCCATGGGGTCACAAAGAGTGGGACACAACTGAAGCAACTTAGCACACACACACAAGGGGATACAGTAGCAGCTTTGGCTGCCCAAATGGAGCAGAGAGTTGCATGCTCTTTAGGAATAACCATGTGGGGCTGGGAGGAGGGTAGAGGATGACTCCAGTAAGAAAGATTATCTTGCTTCCCTTGACTTCATTTCCTAGCTACCTGACTGTACTAGTTTGCTAGGGCTGTGTAACAAAGTAAGGCAAACTGAGTGCTTTAGTGGCGACTAGAAGCCTAAGATCCAGGTGTTGGCAGAGTTGGTTCCTTCTGATGGCAGCGAGGAAGAATTGAATTTCCATGTCTTTCTCCCAGCTTCTGGTGGCTTGCTGTCAATCTTTGGCAATCTTTTCTGGGGTTTTGCTGGTGTTCCTCAGCTAGTAGAGACATCACCCTGAGCTCTGCTTTCATCTTCACATGGTCTTCTCCCTGGGTTCATGTCTGTGGTCAAATTTTCTCTTTTTATAAGGCACCAGTCAAGTTGGATGAGGAACCCAACCAACTTCTGCATGACTTTGTCTTAAGTAACTGAATCTGTCATGACCTATATCCAAAGAAGATCACACTCTGAGGTCTAGAGGGTTAGGACTTCCTATATGAATGGCAGGAGAGGGAGGGGAGTGGGGAGGGCACAGTTCAACCTGTCTTCTCGACAGAGGGGCAGGCAGATCAGGGGTTTACCTGAATGCTGCCTAAAAGCTCCGTCTAGTCAAGGCTATGGTTTTTCCCATAGTCATGTATGGATGTGAGAGTTGGACTGTGAAGAAGGCTGAGCGCTGAAGAATTGATGCTTTTGCACTGTGGTGTTGGAGAAGACTCTTCAGAGTCCCTTGGACTGCAAGGACATTCAACCAGTCCATTCTGAAGGAGATCAGCCCTGGGATTTCTCTGGACGGAATCATGCTAAAGCTGAAACTCCAGTACTTTGGCCACCTCATGAGAAGAGTTGACTCGTTGGAAAAGACTCTGATGCTGGGAGGGATTGGGGGCAGGAGGAGAAGGGGACGACCGAGGATGAGATGGCTGGATGGCCTCACCGACTCGATGGACGTGAGTCTGAGTGAACTCCGGGAGTTGGTGATGGACAGGGAGGCCTGTGCTGCAAGGCAGTGCTGCTATTCATGGGGTTGCAAAGAGTCGGACACGACTGAGCGACTGAACTGAACTGAACTGACACCCTTAAAATTGGGCGTGGGTTCTCTCTCTTCTCCTAGCTATCCAAAGCAACCAAGAGGAGAAATGAGAAAAAAACCATCTGTAGCTGGATCTCAAGCCCTCAAACCCATAGATTCTGAAATCACCTTCAGTTCCTTTTAACCCCCTAAATCCTGTTTACAACTTGGATTTGATTGACAATTTTAAGCCTGGCTTCTATTCCTCTTTTACCAGGCCCAGTGTTGGGGAGATGTATATTCTCATCAGATAATAAGAACCTAAAATAAAAAGCCTTTCATGGAGGTGAGACTTCATTATTTAAATCTGATGTGCAAGAACAGCTGGAAGGAAGTGGGAGAATCAGCAGCGTAAAATGTTATGTGAACATGTGCTCAATCTGACTCTTTGTGACCCCATGGACTACAGCCCACCAGGCTCCTCTGTCTGTGAAATTCTCCAGGCAAGAATACTGGAGTATTTCCTCCTCCAGGTGATCTTCCCCACCCAGGGATTGAACCAGGGTCTCTTACATCTGCATTGGCAGACAGGCTCTTTACCACTAGCGCCACCTGGGCTAACAGTCCATAGGGCTGCAAAAGAGTTGGACGGGACTTGGCGGCTAAACAACAACAACCTACAGGAAAGGGCATTGTCTCCAGGTCACCCCCTGGGGACCTCTCTGAGGGTTCCCTGTGCCATTTATTCTGGGGCTTAGACATTGACAGAGAGCCCACATCAGCAGTATCACACATTTCTTATAAGACAAGCTGGCAAGCACATATGCTTATGAAGCAGACAAGCAGCGCCTTCCTAGCAAGTGTTTATTTCAGGTCAAGTTCTCTTCACGGAGGGACACACAGCCACTAAGGATCAGATCCTTGTGTTTAAATGGCATAAAATGCAGTGTGTGAATGAGGCACCCTTCCCCCACTGCATCTCTTGCACGGTCACCAGGGATAATCTTATTTGGCCTTCGGATTGTGGGTGGTTCCGTTAATCTCATTAAATGAAGCCAGTGCCTCCTGAATTCTCTGTCCTGCTCTCTTTCCTTCCAGGAATGGTTTTAATGGCCCCACAAAGGGCTCAGCCCAGTGCACAACGAATTTGTGATAACGTCCCGTGTTGGGTGAACTGAACCTTCCTGCTAGCAGAGCTGATGCCATCTGCCCACTTATTGAAAGCCTTGTCAGCAAAAATCTGGATTCTGAGGGTTGGCAGGCAGCCAGGCTGCTTTCCACTGTCTTTCCAGCGTCTCAGTAACAGATGTGGCGCTCATGCCTGGGGCTGCAGTTGGCTAATCGTATGCGTGTGCTATTTATCAGGGGTGGAGGGCATGAGGGGATACATGTTTTCCAGGAAGGAATTTGTATTCCTTTCCCGGTTCTCTTTTTCAGATTAAAAAAAAAAAAAAAAGCATCTGACTTTTCAAAATGTGAAATAATCAGTTTATTGTTCAACACTGGAAAAAAAAAAACTATTCCAAACCATGCGAACATTTGTTCAATGCTTTTGTTCCAATCACAAGTTATGCAAGGTCTGCGGACTTGAGTATTGGCTCTACAAGTCATTTTCTGTATTGTCCCCCTATCCTTTAAAGATGTTTTTTAATTGTAATGTAATACAAAAGCAAGATTTGGGAGTTTTGTTTTTTTTTTTTAAACAAATAATGCCTCAGTTGGTGTATCCTTATCCCCAGTCAATGGAAATCAATCAGAGTGTTTACTGAAGGAATCAAGAATAAATGCATGACTCAGAGAAGAGGTAATTTGTATGTCCTTGAGAAAATAAAATTTTCTGGCAGTACCTTTACTTTGAAAGTAGAAAACAAGAGAAAAAGAAGACTTGGGAAGAAACAAATTGCAGCTTCTCTACAGAGCTGTGACATACATCCTGACCAGCCGTTCCAAGACAGAGATCACATATCAATTTGGAGCATCTTATAAAAGCAGTTTCGTTGGAAGATTTGTTTTCCCCTTAAATGTAAGGCTCTTAGCCACTGATTCCTGCAGGTTCTATGTTTGTTCATTCAGCCAAAACAAAAGGAGTCTTGGATCAGGAGAAAAAGCTAGTGGAGAGGCACTTAAGCCATGCTGGCACCAAGGAAAGGGGGCCATTCACCTGGAGATGGGGAAGACACCAGTGGGGAGGGGCCTTGGTGAGTTGTGGGCAGTTCCCTGGACCAGGGCTTCTAGTCAAGGCTATGGATTTTCCAGTGGTCATGTATGGATGTGAGAGTTGAGTTGTAAAGAAAGCTGAGCGCTGAAGAATTGATGCTTTTGAACTGTGGTGTTGGAGAAGACTCTTGAGAGTCCTTTGAACTGCAAAGAGATCCCATCAGTCCATCCTAAAGGAGATCAGTCCTGGGTGTTCATTGGAAGGACTGATGCTGAAGCTGAAACTCCAATACTTTGGCCACCTGATGTGAAGCCCTGACTCATTTGAAAAGACCCTGATGCTGGGAAAGATTGAGGGCAAGAGGAGAAGCGGACGACAGAGGATGAGATGGTTGGATGGCATCACCAACTCAATGGACATGGGTTTGGGTGGACTCCGGGTGTTGGTGATGGACAGGGAGGCCTGGCGTGCTGCGATTCATGGGGTCGCAGAGTCGGACACGACTGAGCGACTGAACTGAACTGAACCAGGGAGGAGGAATACATTGAAGGTGTTTCCGTGTTAATTACTCCTTGCCACTGTGCACATCAAAAAGGCAAAGCTCTTGTTGTAGTGTTATGTGCTAGTATTAGTAGCTCAGTTGTATCTGACAGTTTGCACCAGGCTCCTCTGTCCGTGGAAATTCTCCAGGCAAGAATACTGAAGTGGGTTGCCATTCCCTTCTCCAGGGGATCTTCCCAACCCAGGAATCGAACCCAGGTCTCCAGTATTGCAAGCAGATTCTTCACCATCTGAGCTGGCAAAGCTCTTTAATGGAAATCAAAGAACCCACCAGTGGGGAAAAAACCCAGGGGAGGACCTCTTGCCCAGCACAGGGTACTGAGCCAGTCCTAGGCTGTTTAAGATATAAGGTAGTCCTTGGGACATACAAGAAGCCTCACACCACCCCTGGATGCCTAGAGGCAAGTGGCAAAACCCTGCAAGCTGCATTCTTATCTGGTATCCTGAGACAAGTGCCACTGTCTCCTGAAGAGCTAGTCTCCAACGAAATGAGACAACAGAAGCCTGTACAAAGGAATGCAAAGTATATATGACTTTCTATGTACAAAGTCAGCTGCAAACAAACAGGAGAATGCATAATTACATTTAGGGTTCTAGTGTTCAAATGGCAGGACTACCAGTGACCACTTTGGACATTTGTATTAGACTGTAAGGAGATCCAGAGAGTTAATCCTAAAGGAAGTCAGTCTTGAACATTCATCAGAAGGACTGATGCTGAAGCTGAAACTCCAATATTTTGGCCACCAGATGCAAAAATCCAATTCATTGAAAAAGACCCTGATGCTGGGAAAGATTGAGGGCAGAAGGAGAAGAGGACGACAGAGGACAAGATGGTTGGATGGCATCACTGATTCAATGGGCATGAATTTGAACAAGCTCTGGGAGATAGTCAAAGACAAGGAAGCCTGGCGTGCTGCAGGCCATGTGGTCGCAAACAGTCAGACACAACTTAGCAACTGAACGACAACAACAAATTGTGCTTTACGGTCTCAGGATTGCTTTCATAGGCATTTCCTTACCCAACAGAAGGCTTTCATCCTTGCTGATGTCCAGGATAGACTATCAGTGCTGGCACTGACTTCAGGTTAGGTCACTGGCTCGATTCTGAGCCCACCTACATTAAGACCTAAGAGCCTGCCAGTTGCTGGATGCAAATGAGACCAAGGGAAGACACAAAAATACAGCCAGTGCCAGCAACTGGGGTGGGGGGTGAGGCCCTCAGGGGTGACCTGCAGACTCAGAGATTGCTCATATCACAGCTGTGGGCACCCCCTTTACTTGACAGATGAGGACTTGGCTCTGGGCCAGAATGTCTACAGGACAATTTTGCCCTGTGCATAAACCCAGACCAGGGCCCCTAGAAGATGCCCAAGGGTGAGGCCAGTGGGGATGAACAGAAGACCATCGTTATCCCTAATTGCATAGCACTAGGTGGGGCTCTTTCTGCAGAGCAGGGATGGGCATCTTTGCCTGGCAAGAAGGCATAGCACCCCCCATTACACCCTGTTAATCCTCCTCCCAAGTAGCCATTGCTCCCCAGTCCAGTAGTGGAATGTAAGAGGATGTGTTTGCTGCTGATGGAGCGAGCAGACACTGGTGGGGTGAGGAATGGGAAAAGGGAACCTGCTCTCTCAAGTCCTCATGAAATTTGGGAAAGGGCTTTAAGAACAGCAGGCAGTCCAGCATCCAGGCCTATGTGCTCCCCACTCCCCTTACCTTCCCCTCCTGGGAAGCTGAGCAGTGTGGTTTCTGCCCCTTCCACCAACCGGCGCCTCTGCTTCTGCCTCAGCCTCCATCTCCGCAATGTCTGGCAGCTGGTTTGCTGCCCACCTCTCTCTCCACACTGGCCCAGGCTGTGAGGACCCAGACAAAGGCCATCTGGAGAGTGCAAGACTCAGTGAGCCAAAGAACAAGGGTTGCGCCAGACAGCTCGCCTCCTGGGAGCTTTGCCTGGTGGGTTGGTGCACGATAGCGAGAGGCTGCCTGAGTTCAGGGATGCTCATCAGTGAAAAGCAGATCTCCTGCCTGGTGCTGAAGATGCTGCCTGCACCGCCAAGCCGGGGAAGCCTTTCAGAGAGGGAAGTCTCTCTGCTCTGCCTTCCCTTCTCTGCTTGGTCGGGCTCATGGGGACCATGAGTTTCTAGCTGATGTGCAGCTCCAGTAGCCTTTGCTAAGAGCTGCCTGGCTGGAAATGAATGGCAATCAGGTGTAGGGGTCGCAGCCTGCCTTCCCAGGGGCCCCTGGCTGCTGGCAAGCTGAGAGCTCCAGGCGGGAGTGGCCAGCAGTTTGTTCTTTGTTCAGTCTTCCAGCCAAGCTTGGCTGCAGCAGCTCATTTTTTTGTGTCTTCCTACCTGCTCCAAGATGCTGGAGTTGCCTGGCAAGCAGCCAACACCCCCCATCTTCTCCTCCCCTTCCCTCTCCTGCTTCCCCTGCCGGAGCAGCAAAAGGCTGAGACCACGACACCACAGCACCGCTGGAAGAAAGGCTGACGACCCTGCCCATATCTAGGGATGCTTGCTTCATTCTCTGTGCTGAACTGCCAACTTGATCCTTACAAGGACATGGCCCTAAGCATGGGCCAAACCAACAGTCTCCCAAGACCTGAAATTTAAAGCTAACGAGTGAAACAGCCCAGGTGCAAGACAGTTTGGAGCCACGGGGTCTGCCATGACTGTCCCGGTTGAAAAAGGCACTGCTGCTCAGTCCCCTTGGGCCTCATGTTGTCATATCTCCCAAGTTTTCAAGAAAAGCCAGAGATTCTAATCTCTGTATAAAATCTCTGGATTTTTACATGCATGCATGCTCAGTTGCGTCAGACATTTTGTGACCCTGTGGACTATAGCCCGGCAGGCTCCTCTGTCGATGGAATTTCCCAGGCAAGAGTACTGGAGTGTTACCGTTTCCTTCCCTAGGGGATCTTCCGACCCAGGGATTGAACCCTTGTCTCTTGTGTCTCCTGCATTGACAGGCAAATTCTTTACCACTGGCGCTACCTGGGAATTTTTTTATATATTGGCAACAAATCCCAAGTTTTCTTAAGCATCTGAGCAAACCACGTCTGTGGGATGTCTGGGGCCCTCGGGCTGTCAATGTTGTGATTTCTGCCCTAAACTTGTGAGGATAAAGCTACAAGGCCTATTTGTGCCTGGCTGTGCTAATCCCCACTGAGTGTAGAAACCCAGCTCAGTGGACTCCTTCTCAAAGGTTCTGACGGGGGTTGTGTGTTGCTTTGTCTCCCTCTTGGGGGATAGCTGAGGTCTTCCTGGAATTAGCCAGGAAGAAACTAAGTTGTCAGTACAGAGACTTTTCTAAGTCCATTCTTGCCCGGGTTCCAGGGTGGATCTAAATGTATTTGTTTTCCATGCTGTGTAACTTGGCTAGAAATAACACAAATTTATTATTGCACCAACTGTGAGACTATAGCATGGGTTAGTTGGTTCTGCTGCTCAGGGTCTCAATAGATCTTGGCCAGGACCGAAACTTATCTTCTGAGTTCATTCAAGTTAGTGGCAGAATTCATTTACTTTCAGTTGTAGGGCTGAACTGAAACTAAATTGAAACTCTGTCCCCATTGAACACTAATTCCCCATTCACCCTCCCCAACCCACAATCCCACCCCCAGCCCCTGACATCTACCAGTGTACTTTCTGACTCTATGAATTTCAGTATTCTAGGTACCTTGTAGAGGAGAGTAAAAAAGTTGGCTTAAATCTCAACATTCAGAAAATGAAGATCATGGCATCTGGTCCCATCACTTCATGGGAAATAGGTGGGGAAACAGTGAAAACAGTGTCAGACTTTATTTTGGGGGGCTTCAAAATCACTGCAGATGGTGACTATAGCCATGAAATTAAAAGATGCTTACTCCTTGGAAGGAAAGTTATTACCAACCTAGACAGCATATTCAAAAGCAGAGACATGACTTTGCCAACAAAGGTCCTTCTAGTCAAGGCTATGGCTTTTCCAGTGGTCATGTATGGATGTGAGAGTTGGACTGTGAAGAAAGCTGAGCACTGAAGAATTGATGCTTTTGAACTGTGGTGTTGGAGAAGACTCTTGAGAGTCCCTTGGACTGCAAGGAGATCCAACCAGTCCATACTAAAGGAGATCAGTCCTGGGTGTTCATTGGAAAGACTGATGCTAAAGCTGAAACTCCAATACTTTGGCCACCACATGCGAAGAGCTGACTCATTGGAAAAGACTCTTATGCTGGGAGGGAGTGGGGGCAGGAGGAGAAGGGGACGACAGAGGACGAGATGGCTGGATGGCATCACTGACTCAATGGACGTGAGTCTGAGTGAACTCCAGGAGTTGGTGATGGACAAGGAGGCCTGGGGTGCTGCGATTCATGGGGTCGCAAAGAGTCGGACATGACTGAGTGACTGAACTGAGATACCTTGTATGTGAAAGAGAAAGTTGCTCAGTTGTGTCTGACTCTTTGTGACCAGATGAACTGTAGCCCAGCAGGCTCCTCTGTCCATGGAATTCTCCAAACAAGAATATTGGAGTGGGTTGCCATACTTGCCTACAGGGGATCTTCCCATCCCAGGGATCAAACCCAAGTCTCCTGCATTGCAGATGGATTCTTTACCAGCTGAGCTACCAGGGAAGCCCTAGGTACCTGTATAAGTGAAATCAAACAGTATTTTTCTGCAGCTAATGTGTATTGGAATGCATTCTTAAGGTTAATATATGCCCTACAAATAGACTGTACCTTCTTCTTCTTCTCCTTGTGGTATACAGTAGGTTCTCATGTTATCTATTTTATACAGAGTAGTGTATATATATATATATATATATATATATATATATATATGTCATTCCCAATCTCCCAGTTCATCCCAACCCTCTTCCCCCCTTGATGTTTTTATGTTTGTTCTTTATGTCTGGGTCTCTGTTTCAGGTTTGCGAATAGGTTCATCTTTACTATTTTTCTAGATTCCACATATATGTGTTAATATACAATATTTGTTTCTCTCTTTCTGTGTTAATACACAATGTTTGTTTCTCTCTTTCTGACTTACTTCATTCTGTATGACGGTCCCTAAGTTCATCCATGTCTCTGCACAAGGTGCAGTTTCATTCCTTTTTCTGACTGAGTAATATTCAGCTTTTTAGGTCTAAAATGTTACACTTTGGTTTCAAAGGGTATGCTGGATTATAATAACTATTGTCTTTTTAATTGAAAGAGATACAGAGGAACTTCCCTCGTGGTCCAGTGTGTAAAACTCTGCACTTCCAATGCAGGGAGCCCAGGTTCAATCCCTGGTCTGGGAGCTAGACCCCACATGCTGCAACTAAGATCAAGTGCAGCCAAATAAATAAATAAGCAAATAACTATTTTTTAAAAAAGATACAGAAATGAAATGGGGTTCACAAATTAATTCTAAAACAAAGCTAATGTTTCACATAATTTATGTTTTGCTCAAGTCTTAGACAGATGAAATTTAAGGGACACAAAAGGTTGCAAATACCTAGACATTAGAGCATTCTACTTGGTTGCATTGATCTAGATCATTAAGATTTGATTTTTGATGAATGGACATTCAGCTAGACCATTAACTTGGTTGCTTCCAGGTTAGTGTTGGTTTATTGGCAGTGAAATCTACTCAGGAGAATGTTAGGTTATTTTTCCAAAAGCTGAGGTTTCTCTCCTTGTGCATTTTACACTCCAGAAAGAAGGCACCAGAAGAGTCACTTGTTCTGGCCCTGATTTTTTTGTTGTCAGGTTCCTCCCCTGCCCTGCCCATCTGATACACACTTCCACTCTGTGTTAAAGTTTCTTCCCTGAATGTCTGTAAGATCTTCAGATCACAGGAACATCAGGTGAGGAGGCAAAAGTCTTAGTTGCTCAATTGTGTCCAGTTCTTTTCAACCCCATGGGCTGCAGCCTGCTAGGCTCCTCTGTCCATGGGATTTTCCAGTCAAGAATACTGAAGTGGGTTGCTATTCCCTTCTCCAGGGGATCTTCCCGACCCAGGGATTGAATCCACATCTCCTGCACTGGCAAGCAGATTCTTTACCCTCTAAGCCAAGACTCTTGAGAGTCCCTTGGCTGCAAGGAGATCCAACCAGTCCATTCTGAAGGAGATCAGCCCTGGGATTTCTTTGGAAGGAATGATGCTAAAGCTGAAACTCCAGTACTTTGGCCACCTCATGCGAAGAGTTGACTCATTGGAAAAGACTGATGCTGGGAGGGATTGGGGGCAGGAGGAAAAGGGGATGACAGAGGATGAGATGGCTGGATGGCATCACGGACTCGATGGGCATGAGTCTGAGTGAACTCTGGGAGTTAGTGATGGACAAGGAGGCCTGGCGTGCTGCGATTCATGGGGTCGCAAAGAGTCGGACACAACTGAGCGACTGAACTGAACTGAACTGAAGCCATCAAGGAAGCTCTCAGGGTGAAAGTGCTGCCAATCTGCCTCTAGAGAAGAAAGAACACAGAAATGTCAACATCCTCACAAAGATGCTCTCCTGGGACCATGGGTTTAGAGGCACCAAAGAACCATCCATCCATCAGCAGCCAGATTTCTCTACCCAAAACACAGAAGCTCACTTCTTAAGGATGAAGCAAGTCTGGGACTGCTGCTCTCTGCTGTTTAATAACAGGAGAGGTGAAAGCCATGCTTAAGTCTTTTGCCAACTGGTAAGCAATACTGATCTTTCAGCACTCTTGCTTCTGAAGGAAGGGCTACGTGGGCATCCGTGGTGGTCCTAAGGGTCAAGAATACACCTTGCAATGCAAGGGACATTGGATTGGGTTCAATCTCTGATATAGAAAGATCTCACATGCCTTGTGACAGCTAAGTCTGAGCATCACAACTACTGTGACAGCTGTCTGGAGCCTGCAAGCCACAAATACTGAGCCCTTGCATCCTAAAGCCCATGTGCTGCAACTGGAGAGGAGCCGCTGCTCAGAGAAAGCCAGAGAGCAGCAGTGAAGACAGCACAGCCAAAAATAAATTAAAAAAAAATTTTTTTTAAATAAAGAAGGAGCTAAGGATTCAGGAAATCTCTTTGCTCTAAAATCTGCAGCCTGGTGTGATGACCATTAGTGGCAGAAAGAAAAATTTAAGAATCTTCCCAAAGTGTTTACTAACTGTATAAGGATAAAAATCTGGGGGAATCTTGAAAAATACAAACTGGCTAGTTTTTCCTTCCATCATATTTGTCTATGGCTCCTCCTGAGCTTGGTGGGACTTACATGTCATTCTTATAGGACAACTCCATGGTGGGCTCTTTGTCTTCATCAGGAGAATGTCCCAGGTTAAGACAAACAAGTGGTACATCTATACAATGGAACACTACTCAGCCATTAAAAAGAATGAAATAATGCTGTTTGCAGCAGCATGGATGGATCTAGAGATTGCTGAGATTGCTCATACTGAGGGAAAGAACTCAGACAGAAAGATATCACTTGTATGCATAATCTAAAAGGAAATGATACAAATAAAGTTACTTACGAAATAGAAACAGACTCACAGACTTAGAAAATGAATTTATGGTTATGGTGTAGGGAGGAGGGTGAGGGGAAGGAATAGTTAGGGAGTTTGGGATGGACATGTGCACACTGCTATATTTAAAATGGATAACCAACAAGGACCCACTATATAGTACAGGGCACTCTGCTCAATGTTATGTGACAGACTGGATGGGAGGAGAGTTTGGGGAAGAATGGATACATGTATATGTATGACTGAGTCCCTTTACTGTCCACCTGAAACTATCACAACATTGTTAATCAGCTATATTCCAATACAAAATTAAATAAAAAGTAAAATAAAATAAAGCAAATTTGAAAACATGAAATGAAAATCAATGACAAGTACAAAATTAAAGCACTCTGTTTCCTCCCAAATCTCATCCAGTCTTCCATCCTAAGGGGCCTTAGGACCAAGACCAGTGATTGCGGTTGGCAGCAAATATTTGCCAAGATGCTTTCGACATCTACAAAATCAGAATATATGAATTAGTGGGCTGACTCCACTCTAGGTAAAAGTTAATTAATGGTCTCACTGTATCCTCTATAATTATAAGTTTTGCCTCAAGTCTCAAATTTTTAAGTATTTAGAAGATATATTTAAGCAGTTTAGAGCATTACGGTTTAGCAGAGAAGAATTGTCTGCTAAATAGATTTATTTCTCACAGTTCTAGAGGCTGGAAGAGTCTGGGATCAGGGTGCAGCTTGGTTGGGTGAGGGCCCTCTTCTGGGTCACAGACTCCTGCTTATGTCCTTGCATCATGGAAAGGATGAGAGAGCTCTCTGGTGTCTCTCTTTCTCTCTCTCTCTCATTTTTTTGGATGAGAAGACAGTTTATTTCAAGTGAGACATCATTACTATTATCCCTAAAATATTAATTAGTAGTAATTGATGCTGTGAAAGATTGAGGGCAGGAGGAGAAGAGGGGGACAGAGAATGAGATGGTTGGATGGCATCACCAACTCAATGGCCTTGAGTTTGAGCAAACTCCAGGAAATAGTGAAGGACAAGGAAGCCTGGAGTGCTGCCATCCATGGGGTCGCAGAATCCGATACAACTTAGCAGCTAAACAACAACAAAAATACATATTTAGGATTCTTTTCCCGTCAGAAAATATTACTAAAAGGATGTTCATCATTTAGAAACCAAAATAGATTGCTGTGACTAATCACCTCCCTGAAGCCCTACCTCTTCTCAATAGCATCAGTTTTGGAGATAGGTTTGCTTCAACGTGTGAATTTTAGGGGGACACAACACTCAGGACATATCAAGTGGATAAAATTTTAGTTTAGCAAGTGCTCTTCCCACCTTTCCATAGGAGTTTACTTTCCCACTCCACTGATGTTGCTTATGGCCATACGATTTGCTTTGCCCAATGGAATTTGTGTGGGTGTGGCTATGTGCCAGTACTAAGCAGAGCTTTCAAGTGGTATCTCATGTTCCCGTTTTAACCACTTGCATCCCCATTCTCTGCCATGAGAACATCGAGTTCTAGATAGGAAATTGTCCTTCAGTCTGGTCCTGCAATGAGAATTCATATGGAGCAAAATTCTAAACCGATTCCCCAACTTGGAGCAGAGCCATGAAAGCCGTTGCACAGACCTGTGAACAAGAAAGAAATATTTGTAGTTGTAAGCCACTACGAATTTGAGGTTGGGGCTTCCCTGGTGGTCCAATGGTTAGGACACCTGGCTTCTACTGCAGGGAGCACAGATTCAATCCCTGGTCAGGGAACTAAGATCCCAAATGCTGTGCAGTGCAGCCAAGAAAAAATTAAAAATAATTTTTTTATTTTTTTAGAAATTGGGATGCTCTTTGTTATACAGCTCTATTGCTGCAAAAGCTAACTGATACATGGCCCAAATGAGCTGCCTCTTGGTACCCAACTCTGCCTGCAACTGGTAAAGTTCCACTCATTGCTCTTTTACATACCAGCTTTCCCATAAGACTTCATCTGAATAAAAGAATTCTGCTGCTAAACACACAAAACACCAGCTGCATTTGATTACTTTTCTAAAAGTGTTCATCAACACGTGATTTTAATATTTTGTCATTTTAAAAATACACATTTATGATCATGTTTATTTTTTAATTCTCCTGCTGCAAAATAAGCAATAAAATCAAGACTTGAACAAGTTAAAAGTTATAATTTTAAATAAATCTCTCATGTTTATGTTATTCATATTATTAATTTCCAGATGTGAAATTGGCAAAAACATTTAGATATCATTCCAGCAAGGTAATTCATGATAGATTTCCTTTTAAATACTCCCAGCTCAGATTACTTCAAAGGTCAACAAATTGTCATTTGGTCAAGAAGGTTTTTTTGTTTTTGTTTTTACAGATTTAGAAAACAGCAAGGGCTTAGAGACAACTCCAGGCTGGTCACATGCACAGTGCACAGTGGAGCCTGACTCTGAAGGAGGCAAACCCTCAGCCCTGGCCTGGTCTAGCCTCAGCAACCATGTGAGCTGGCTAAACCTGGCATCCATGGCCTGTTCACCTTTCCCTCCCCTACTCACAGTCAGTCCCATCAACACATGCTGTGCATGGGTGCACTCATATGCAATGGACTTTTCCTACCCATCATTCCCTCCTCTTCAAAATTAATCTTTCTGCGTGCTATGTCATCTGGGTGCTGAAAGGCAACCTCCAATCAAATCTTATAAGCACATTGATGTGATTGTATCAGAACCACAAGGGCTTCCCTGGTGGTCCAGTAGTTTAAAGTCTGCCTTGCAATGCAAGGGACACTGGTTTCATCCCTGATCCCGGAAGATCCCACGTGCCTTGGAGCAAGTAAGTCCGTGCGCCACAACAATGGAGCCTGTGCTCTACAGCCCAGGAGCCGCACCTACTGAACCCGTGCTCTGCAATAAGAGATGCCGCTGCCACGAGAAGCCTGAGCACTGCCGCTGGAGAGCAGCCCCACTTGCTGCGACTAGAGAAAGCCTGCACAGCAACGAAGACACAGCGCAGTAAAAAAAAAAAAAGTGCACTGAGGTCCAGGCTTTAAAGTAGGTGCCATTCTAGGATGCTAATGTTCTCAGGAGGCTAGTCTCTTAGAATTGTCCAGTGTTTTAGTCTGAAGAAATGAATAAGGGTTGTTCCAGACATCCTGGGAAGTCTGCTAAGGAGCTATTTTTAGCATTTTGCACCAGTTTAAAGACATTCAGTGAAGAGCCCTGGTCCTGGTGGATTGTCTGGAAGGCCTTTCATTTCTGAGGACACACTCCACAGACAGTTTGCCCCTAAAATTTGTTTATTGGCTGTGCTGGGTCTTCGCCCCTGCACGGGCCCCTCTCCAGTTGCCGCGAACAGGGTCTACTGTCCAGGCTCGGTGCTCGGGCTGCCCGGTGTAGTGGCCCCTCTCACTGCGGAACGTGGAACATGGGCTCTCGGGCGCACAGGCTTCAGGAGATGCTGCACACGGGCCCAGCATTTGTAGCTCCCAGGCTCCAGAGCACAGCTCAGCAGTTGTGGCGCACGAGATTAGTTGCTCATATGGGATCTTCCCGGATTAGGGATCGAACCCATGTCTTCTGCATTGGCAGGTAGATTATTCACTACTGAGCCACCAGGGAAGCCCCCTCTAAGGTTTTGGCCTAAAAATTTGTGGCCAGTAATTTCCTCTAAAATGATCTCAGTTTTATCATCAGTGAAAGCAACAGATTGGATTAGATGTTGTTTTTTTGTTTTAATCTTCCTGCTCTACTTCCTTCCATGCCTCAATTTTTAGCCTATGTTCTTATTAACCATGTAAATTATTTTAATTCTAAGATATTCTGAATATATAAACACACACAAAGAATGATTTAATAGTGCCTATGTATCCACAGTTATATTGAAAAGATGTTAATTTATTTCTTCACATTTACTCTCTGCCACAATCCAATTTTGAAAATGTTAAAATATGAGAAAATCGCCCTTTTGAAGTCAAAAAGGTATGGTACATTAAGAGGAACTCACACACACATTATAAACAATTATGAAAAGGAGAACATTACATATGAAACCCCATGGAAGAGGGCCAAATCTATAATCAGATAAAAAAAAAAAACAACCCTGAGATGCTTTCATTGTTTACCATAGCACAAAGAAAATAAACTCTACAAAAGCAAAGGAGTAATGAATGAGCTATGAGGAAAGAAAATAAAGGATCTGATTTGAACTAATCTTTAATTCCTTACCCTCTCATCTTCCCATTTGAAAAGCCAAGCTATGTTGTTTAGTTGCCAAGTCACGTCTGACTCTTGTGACCCCTCGGACTGTAATCCTGCTGGGCTCCTCTGTCCATGAGATTTCCCAGGCAAGAATACTGAAGTGGATTACCATTTCCTTCTCCAGGGGATCTTCCTGACCCAGGGATTGAACTTGCATCTCCTGTGTTGGCAGGTGGATTCTTTACCACTGAGCCACTGGGGAAGCCAGACCAAACTTATAAAGGAGTGAAAATTTCACATAAAATTTGAAAAATAGGAAAGAGTACCATAACTGTAGAGACACATTGAGGACCTTCTTGACTGGCACTTTTTCCAATCTTTTGAGAAATTCCAACCAGACTATGGTTCAACCAATGTGAAGTGGCCAGTGTCCCCATCAGAACTACCCCCCAAATTTCCTTGTAACTGGGAGAGGAAAGGACTTGAGGGGGTAGCCATTTGGCAGCAAATAAAGAGAGGGTCAACGTCATGAGTGACCTTAGGGAGCAGATGGATGTGGGCAAACAGCTATCGACATGACTCTCCTTCCTGAAATCCAAGGAATGGGTCTGCTGTGTAAAATAGAGAGATATGCCACAATTAGAGAAGGGGACAATGCCACCACCCATTCTAGAAACCAACCACCCCAAAGACATGAAAAAGGGCACTGCCATGAGGTCTCTCTATGCTATGTTAATAAGTCCCCTATTAGCTTCCCTGACTGGGTCTTTGTCTCCTTTGGATAAATAAGATGTTTTCTTTATGATGGTGTCCCATTTCTATCTTTGAGGGTATGTGTGATTTGGGGAGGATTTATCCTTTCTGACCCCAGATATCCTTTCCATGTTTACTCATTTCGTTTTCTTCAATTTCAATCTCCTGATCTCCGCTGAGAGCCTTTTCTTTCTATGGAAAGAAATAATCTTAACCAGTGGAAACATTAGTCATCCTGCCTCCTCATTGAAAAACTTTCTTCTCTTGAGAAGGTGCCAATATCATGGGTGTACACTCATTCATTTCTGTAAGGATAGCTATCAGGGCTGTTGTTTGTGGCCATTATTCCTTTAAATTGAAGCGTGATACTTTACAGCCTGTTATTTTAAGTAAAATGGAGGCCTAATGGATGGCTTACCACTTCACACTGCATTTCTAGCGATTTCATTTGCAAGCGTATCAAATGCCCTGAGGTGAATGAGTTTTGCCCTTCAATGGAAACTGGCAAAAGCAGAGCTGAGCTGACTTGCAGATAAATATTAATAGCGATTGCTCAGAAGCAAAGGTCAAGAAATAAAGCTCAAATACTTGTCTTTACTTAAACACTTAAATTATGTAAAATTGAAAATCCATTCTCATTTTTAAGTGAACACATTAATCTTCTAAGAAGTGAAAGAAGTTATCATGAATTTAGGGAGAGGGAGTAATTTAGTCCTGACTTTCATCATCCCTCCAGAACTAGAGGAAGTAGACCAGTCAGCTGGTTCATAGGGCACTGATGCATAAATGGTACAAAAATCCGCCACTGGGGTAGATAGACCCCCTGGGCAGCTGTAGTCACTGAAGGGTTTATGTTCAAGTCTTGATCATCACCCCTTGAATGTGGGTGAAACCTGTGACTTACCTCAAACGAATATAAAATAAAAGACTATGGTGGGTACTTTCTTGGTGGCCTAGTGGTTAAGACTTTGCTGTCTAACGCAGGGGTGCAGGTTCAATCAGGTTTCCCCTCGTCAGGGAACTAAGATACCACATGCCTTATGGCCAAAAAAACAAAAGGTAAAACAGAAGCAATATTGTAAAAAACTCAGTAAAGACTTTAAAAAGAGAAAACTATGGTCAAAGTATGTGTGCATGTGCAAATATATTCAAGAGTGATTCTCCACTGCCATTTTTTTTTAATGAATGTGTTTCTACTTCTTTTATAATTTAAAAAGTGCAAACATTCTGTTGGACCATATAAGTGGCTGAGCATCAAAGAATTTTGATGCTTTCGAATTGTGGTGCTGGAGAAGACTCTTGAGAGTCCCTTGGACAGCAAGGAGATCAAACCTGCCAATCCTAAAGGAAATCAACTCTGAATATTCATTAGAAAGACTGATGCTGAAGCCTCAATATTTAGCCACCTGATGCGAAGAGCTGACTCATTGGAAAAGAACCTGATGCTAAGAAAGACTGAAGGCAGGAGGAGAAGGGGGCAACAGAGGATGAGTGGCTGGATGAAATCACCAACCCAATGGACATGAATTTGAGCAAATTCCAGAGACAATGGAGGACAAAGAAGCCTGGCACCCTGCAGTCCAAGGGGTCACAAAGAGTGGGACATGACTTAGCAACTAATCCACAACAATACATTCTGTAATTCAGCCACAGTCTTTACATCCAGGTGACTTCTTCATTGGATCTCAATTTCCTTTTATATAACAAATTCTTGTTCCTGAAGGCAGTTAGCTTTCCATCATTCTTTCTGTCTAGATAACATCCAAAGACAAGTCCAACAGGTACATGACTATGTACCCAGTGGTCACACATAATCTGAAGTAAGTTCATCATGAATGCTGCAGCCTCAGAAACAACAATGACCCCACAACCAAGGACAGTGGCCTCCAAGGCCATTTCTGAATAAGTGAGCTGCCATGGTGTCAGATGGGCTATGGAGAGGGACCCCATGATAAAGAACTTTGAGCAGCCTCTATAACCTGAAAAAGACTCGAGGCTGATAGCTAGCAAGAAAGCAGGGAGCTCAGTCCTATAGGAGATAAATTCTGCAACAACCCAAGGGAGCTTTGAACTGGATCTATCCCCAGGCAAGCCTCCAGTGAGACCCTGGTCTTGACCTACATCAGGTTTTCTACCTGAACAGACCCTGAAGTGGAGAATCCCATTATGCTGTTCCTGGATTCTAGCCCACAGAAAACTGAGCAGTGAACACATTCTGTTCAAGCTTCTGAATATGCGGTCATTTGTGATGCAGCCATGGAACACTGATGCAACCATGGAACAGGTGAAAAAATTGGAGAAAATTGCATTTGCCAGAGTCCATTAAGGGGAGTAGCAAGTGTGGTTGGAATAACTAGTCATGAGGCATATAGATTCAGGGTTAGAATCTTTGGAACCAAATGTATTAATTGTCCTGTGAGGAGAGTAGGCCTAATTACTGAAGGGCCATTGTTTTGCTGAGGGGTCTATGGAGTTTCAAAGTCAGAACTAAATGACTCAGAACAGTAGAGAAGACCTTGCTGGTTGCCCATTGTCCACAGGATCCTCTCCCTTTCCCCTGCAGCACTCAGTGTTGTTGTTCAGTCACTAAGTCATGTCAGACTCTTTGCAACTCCATGGACTGTAGCCAGGCTCCTCTGTCCATGGAATTCTCCAGGCAAGATTATTGGAGTGGCTTGCCATTCCTTTCTTCAAGTGATCTTCTCAACCCAGAGATTGAACCTGGGTCCCCTGCCTTGCAGGCAGATTCTTTACTGTCTGAGACACCAGGGAAGCCCCATTAATCTTTACACATGCAAATACTTTCTTAGCGATTGCGTAGTTGAAATGCAGAGTCAATCTGTTCAGTTCAGTTCAGTTGCTCAGTCGTGTCTGACTCTGCGACTCCATGGACTGCAGTACGCCAGGCTTCCCTGTCCATCACCAACTCTTGAAGCCTACTCAAATTCATGTCCATTGAGTCGGTGGTGCCATCCAGCCATCTCATCCACTGTCATTCCCTTCTCCTCCTGCCTTCAATCATTCCCAGCATCAGGGTCTTTTCCAGGGAGTCAGTTCTTTGCATCAGGTGGCCAAAATATTGGTTTCAGCTTCAGCATCAGTCCTTCCAATGAATACCCAGGACTGATTTCCTTTAGGATGGACTGGTTGGATCACCTTGCAGTTCAAGGGACTCTCAAGAGTCTTCTTCAACACCACAGTTCAAAAGCATCAATTTTTCGGCACTCAGCTTTCTTTACAGTCCAACTCTCACAGCCATACATGACTGCTGAAAAAACCATAGCTTTGACTAGACAGACCTTTGTTGGTAAAGTAATGTTTCTACTTTTTAATATACTATCTAGACTGGTCATAACTTTTCTTCCAAGGAGCAAGCATCTTTTAATTTTATGGCTGCAGTCACCATCTGCAATGATTTTGGAGCCCCCCAAAATAAAGTCTGTCACTGTTTTCATTGTTTCCCCATGTATTTGCCATGAAGTGATGGGACTGGATGCCATGATCTTATTTTTCTGAATGTTGAGTTTTAAGCCAACTTTTTCACTCTCTTCTTTCACTTTCATCCAGAGGCTCTTTAGTTCTTCTTCACTTTCTGCCATAAGGGTGGTATCATCTGCGTATCTGAAGTTATTGCTATTCCTCCCGACAATCTTGATTCCAGCTTGTGCTTCATCCAGCCTGGTATTTTGCATGATGTGCTCTGCATATAAGTTAAATAAGCAGGGTGACAATATACAGCTCTCCCGATTTGGAACCAGTCTGTTGTTCCACATCCGGTTCTAACTGTTGCTTCTTGACCTGCATACAGATTTCTCAGGAGGCAGGTCACATGATCTGGTATTCCCTACAGAGTCAATAGGGTCCAGAATTTGCCCCAACTGCACATGCACACAGCTACAGTCCCATACAGTTTCTTTGTATTTTGGTGCTATAGAAGAAGTGTGTCCAGGTACAAACTTTGCAGCAAAGGGTCCCAGGTTCCAGCCTGTCTCATTCCCATGAGAGACTCTACATCCTTGTTCTTAAGGGGTAAGGGGCCAAAGTTCTCTTCTGAAGTTCTTCCTGCTGGTCAGGGTCTGCAGATCCTAGCCTACCCAGAGGTGTAAAAGTCCCTAGTTGGCTTTTCCAGTGGCCTGTAGGGGCCTGGGCCACTTTCTACTGGGATGGGCTGAATTTCTTGAGCCATCATGAGCCTTACTTCAAATTTGCTATTGCATTTGGTTTGGTAACGTTTTGTTTAGACTATTTATAGTTGTAAGGGAAATGATTTACAATCTTCTTTTTTTAGTTATCCTTGTCTGGTTTTGTTATAAGGGTTTTGCTAGGTCAGTAAAATCAACTGGGGCAGATATCCATTGTTTTCTCTGCTCTGAAATACCTTATATTACATAGGGATTTTGTGTACCTAGACTTTTTTTTTTTCCCTAAAATTTGCTGGCCAAATTTTCTGACCTAGTGCCTTTGGACTGAACATTTAAAATGGGGACAAAGTCTTTATCCCACAAGTATGGATTAAAAACATTTAGAAATATCAAACAGGCAATGGGCATGTGGACAGGGAGAGGGGAATGGGGGGGGGATGAATTGGGAGATTAGATTTGACATAAACATACTACTGTGTGTGGAACAGATTGCTAGGAGGAAGCTGCTGTACAGCACAGGGAACTCAGCCTGGTGCTCTGTGATGACTAGAGGGGTGGGACTGGGGTGGGGTAGGAGGGAGGCTCAAGAGGGAGGAGATATATCTATACTTAGGAATGATTAACATTGTACAGCAGAAACTAACACAGCACTGTAAGGCAATTATTCTCCAATTAAAAAAAAATTAAATCTTAGAAAAAGGAAATAGCAAACTAAATTGGTACCCACCCCAACACACTCACACATGTAACTGTAATTTGTCAAGAAAACTACATATAATATCTTCCCAGTTTGGACCAGTTAGAAGGAAGTGGAGAAGAAACTTCATAAACTTCACCGTGAAGGAAAAAAAACAGAAAGACCTGAAGAGAAAAAGGTGATCTGGGCTCACCACAAAGATTTTTCAACAGCATTAACCTCTTTTAATCACAACAATAACACAAAACTTCTGTTCAGGTGGATTGCAATACAACTCAACCTCTTAGGTTGACATTTAGACCTTTTCCACATGACTGACCTTGTCATAAAAAAGTTCACTTCCCAGAAGACTTACACATTAAGGTATCATTTTACTTTGCAAATATGCAGAGAGTTTAGCACAGGGTCTGGTTCATGGTAGATATTCAATAAAAGTGAGTTTGCTTCTCCCAGACCCATAAAAAAATTTCATTTCATCTAAACATATTCACTTCTGTTCTCATAGAAAGAAAGGTAGCAGGTAATGGCATTATTTAATTTAGTAGCTGGAAATGAATGCCAGCTGCATGAACTTCAGATGCAATCAGAATTGCAGTCTCAACACAATCTGGACATAAAAAATAAAATAATTTTGTAAAGGCACGGTATATCCAGTCAGCCAAACCTCATCCTTGGAGAGGATTGGCTTTTCAGTCAGCTTCCATATGGATCTGAAACTTCCAAACCTTGAGTTCTGGCAGTTTAGAGTCCCAAGATGTGTAGAATTGGGCAAGCATGACTAACCCTGGGGTTTCAAAAGTAATTAATGAATCCATCTTCCACTTGCAAGTATGTCAACTTTGGTCTCTAGTTCAGAACAATTCTTACTATATCACACATAAAACAAAATTATTTGCTTTGTTTTTTATAGATCATTCCATACATTCTTTCCACGTTTGGACACAATTTACTGGCTCTAATAAAGGGAGAGCTTTGTACTTCATTTTGATTCTGTAACCCTCAGAGCCATTATTTTAAGGATGACTAGGTTAACACTGGGCTTCCCGGGTTGTGCTCATGGTAAAGCACCCACCTGCCAGTGCAGAAGACAAGGGATATGTGGGTTCGATCCCTGGGCCGGGAAGATCCCCTGGAGAGCATGGCACCCACCCCAGTATTCTTGCCTGGGAAATCCCATGGACAGAGAAGCCTGGCCAGCTACAGTCCATGAGGTCACAAAGAGTCAGACAAGGCTGAGTGACTTAGCACACACACTCATTGGTTGACATCAGCAGCCAGAGACTGGGGTTCCAGCATGCCAAACATCTGTTGAATGTGACCATATTTTAGATGGCTTTAATATAGCTAGATATTTGATATCAAATGGAAACACTTTGATCAGAATCCCTGCCTAAAGCTATAGATAGCTACAGTTAAATGTGTTGTCTTGTGAACTCTCCATTGGAAATTATATATATGTGGCAGACATCTCTCATTGTCTACCCTGTTTCCACTCTCCCTCTTTTATATCTCACTAGCAGAATGCTAGCTTTGAGATATACCCAGATAAAATATTTATTTTTCCAGTTGGCATTGAAACATAGAAATGGCTATGGGATAGAATTATGAACAATGAGATACAGATATAAATCAGCTAAGGATTTATGTATGATAAGTGCTTTTGTTTTCTTCTTTTGTTTTTTTCATTTTATTTCTGTTTCTCTTCCCTCTTGTTGTTGTTCAGTTGCTAAGTCAGGTCCAACTCTTTGCAACCCCATGGGTTGCAGCATGCCAGGCTTCCCTGTCCTACATTGTCTCCTGGACTTTGCTCAAATTCATGTCCATTGAGTCAGTGATACTATCCAACCGCCTCGTCCTCTGACACCCCCTTCTCCTCCTGCCCTCAATCCTTCCAAGCATCAGGTTTTCTCCCAATGAGTCATCTCTTCATATCAGATGACTGAAGCATTGGAGCTTCAGCTCCAGCATCAGTCCTTCCAATGAATATTCAGGACTGATTTCCTTTAGGATGGACTGGTTTGACTTCCTTTCCAGTCCAAGGGACTCAAAGAGTCCTCCAGCACTGCTTTTCACAGTGTGAAAGCATCAGTTCTTTGGGGCTCAGGCTTCTTTATGGGCCAACTCTCACATCCATATATGACTACTGGAAAAACCATAACATTTATTTATTTTCTTGCCTGGAACATAGTATCCAGGCTGGAGTTTGAGCAGCCCTCTTTGAATCATGAGGTAACACATATTGGGATAAAAGCACATACTAAAGATGGTGGAGTAGGCAGGGAGATGGTTCCTGAAATGTTGATTGCTGCATAAAGCTACTTATTATATGAGAAAAATAACCCCTTATTTGCCTAAGCCACAATAGTTATATTTACAGTTGTAGATAATCTAGATTGGCATTACATAGACTTTCTGAAATTCCTTTCTCTTAAATTTTAATGATCATATCTCTATTTTAACTCTTGGATGGGAGAGTTGGATTCATTTGAAGAATGTAGAAAGAAAGCTGTGACATTTGTATTTTTCTTATATTGAACTTATAGTCACTTTCAGAGTTAGTGATCCCCATCTTATATGTGTGGTCATCTGGAAAAGAATATATAGGCATATATAACCCATGGAAAAGCAAAGTCTAGGTGGCTCTCAGGTTCCCAATTGTAGGTTTTTACATGAAAGTTATACTGATTGCACAGATGCATGTGTCTGGAAGGTCTGGGGGTTCCCAGAGACATCAGAACATCACCTCTGAAGATTCAATGGCTTCCATCTCCCAGAAGAGGATCCTACAGGTTCAAGAATGCCTCATAATTAAAGAATTACTGAAGGTATGCTTGGAATAGTCAGGATGGCCAATATAGCACACCATTCAATAGAGAATGATTCCAGTAGAATTTGGATATAGAACTTGTCCAGATGAGAAGCTCATGGATCTGGTTATCCATGCTGCACCCCTGACTTTGCTGAGGTTTCAGTTTTCTGTTGCTCCCGTGTAGAGGTGCGGGATGTCCTGCTCTCATTGAGGAGTATTGGTTCTAACACTGAGATCTAAACAAGTTCATCTTTTATTGATATAAATGAGGCTAGAATTAATGACCAACTAATGAGCAGACTGGGCTTCCCTGGTGGCTTAGTGTTTAAGAATCCACCTATCAATGCAGGAGATGTGGGTTTGATCCCTGGGTCAGGAAGATCCCCTGGAGAAGGAAATGACAACCCACTCCAGTATTCTTGCCTGGAGAATCCCATGGGGTTGCAAAGAGTCAGATGTGACTTAGCAACTGAACGACAATGACAAGGATGAGCAGATTAGGTCTTAATAATTTAGGGCCACACTTCTTTCCATATTGGTTAAAATAGTCAATTATGTTCTTCTTTCCGTATTGGTGTTGAAAAAGGTTACAATAGTCAATTATGTTTTGTTTTCTTTTAATTTCAAAAGTAATAAAGAGTACTGCAACTCAACCAACCTTCTTGAGAATATAGCACACCTCTTCTTCTAATTTCCTCCTACTTCAAATACTGAAAACTCAGTTTATTTCCTGGAAGATGATCAGGGTCTCTCACTCTTATTTTTCCTACTTCTATAATTGAGTCTTTCCTTGTCTGTCACTTTCTCTATTTAAACAGATTGTGTAGGGACCTAGAAGAAAGGAAGTAGCCCATGAAGTCCAACCACTCAGTCCTGGAGTTGGGTAAGGAATTGAAGAAAGCAGTATCAGCAGATAGCCCTGATTCATGATCCTCTGCACCTCTTCAGCTCATCCATTTCCATGGAAAAGTAAAAGCTGTTTAGGAAAACAACTTTGAGGGACAAAAGGAATGTTGACATCATGAGTCATAGCTTCGTCTTAACCATGTGGCTTTAATAGAACTACTGTGACAAACATTTCCAAATAGTTTACCAGAGGGAAAAAAAAACTGCACCCACTAAAAACAGCTTTGTTTTGATCAGTTGTGTTAAAATATTTAGAGAAAGTCAAAGATATTTGGAGCCCATAGAACTTTTGACTGAAGCCAAGCATTTCAGGTGGAAGGCCAAGGAGGAAGTGAGTCAAGGTCACATTGGAAATGGTCTTGTGTCTCCAGTTGGGTGATCCTTGGAAGATGAGGAAAGAGACATGGGAGTCCAGAATACTTGGGATCAAGCCTACTAAACTTTTTGTAGAGAAGGTTGGGGGAAGACTTCATAGCAGAACCCTAGAGGGGATTTAAAAAAGTGCCAGAGATAAAGTGATGAAGAACGGCCTCTGTGAGAATCCCCAAGACAAGAAAAAGTCTAGAGGTTGGAGTACTTCCTTGGTGGTTCAGTGGCTAAGACTGTACTACAATGCCATGGTTTCTGGTTCGATCCCTGGTCAGGGAACTCAGATCCCATGTGCCACAGCTAAGACCCAGCAAAGCCAAATAAATAAAATTTTTAACTTTATTTAAATAAAACCTATCCTGCAGGTTGGGTAGGTGGAGGCAGCAGGGAAGGCTGGGCTAGCAATGCTGAGTTTCAGCCAACTGGCCACTTCACCTTTGGGAGAATGTAGCTGGTATGCAAGTTTATTGCTCAAGGAGGCAGACAAGGTGCTAAACACACACATTTTGAGGCCAGAGAAGTGAAACAGACCTGCTAGAGACATGAGCAGAGCCAACATGTGAGACCAAAAACAAGAAGGAGAATAAGGTTACACACAGTAGTGTGTATATGTCAATCCCAGTTTCCCAATTCATCCCACCCTGCCCTTTCCACATCATGTACAGATGTGAGTTGAACCATAAAGAAGGCTGAGCACCAAACAATTGATGCTTTCATAATGTGGTTCTGGAAAAGACTCTTGAGAGTTCCTTGGACAGCAAGGAGACCAAATCTGCCCATCCTAAAGGAAATCAACCCTGAATATTCAATGGAAGGACTGATGTTGAAGCTGAAACTCCAATACTTTGGCCATCTGAGGTAAAGAGCTGACTCATTGGAAAAGACCCTGATGCTGGGAAAGACTGAAGATAGGAGGAGAAAGGGACAACAGAAGATGAGATGGTTGGATGGCATCACTGACTCAATGGACATGAGTTTGAGCAAACTCTGGGAGATAGTGAAGGGCAGGAAAGCCTGGCATGCTACAGTCCATGGGGTCACAAAGAGTCAGATACAACTGAGTGACTGAACAATAACCACAGGTCCATTCTCTGAATCTACATCTCTATTCCTGCCTTGGGAAATAGGTAGTCAGTAGGAACATTCTATAAAGCACAGGGAGCTCAGCTTGGTGCTCTGTGATGACTTAGAGGGGTGGGATGGGGGTAGAGTGGGAGGGATGCTCAAGAGGGAGGTGATGTATGTATACATATGGTTGATTTGGGCTTGCCTTGTACCTCAGCTGGTAAAGAATCCGTCTGCAATGCAGGCGACCTGGGTTCAATGCCTGGGTTGGGAAGATACCTTGGAGAAGGGAATGACTACCCACTCCAGTATTCTGGCCTGGAGAATTCCATGGACTGTATATCCATGGAGCACAAAGAATCGGACATGATTGAGCAACTTTCACTTTTCATGGTTGATTCACTTCATTGTACAACAGAAACTAACAGAGCCCTGTAAAGTGATTGTCACTCAGTCACTGAGTCATGTCTGACTCTTTGGACCCCTTGTAAAGCAATTCTATTTCAATTTAAAAAAAAAGAATAGAGTTAGAGTAAACCAGGAATTGTCCAGCTTTATTGTTGTCAAGGACCAAACTGTCCACAGTTTGAGCTCTGTAAGAGCATGAGGTCTTCATCACCAGGAGTCAACTCAGCCATTGTGGTACAAAAGCATCCAATAAAGTTTTATTAGAACTCAGTTACTCTCATTTGTTGATTATTGTCTATGGCACTTCAATTTAAATTTCAAACAATCCCATACCCCCAACCATTAAAAGTAAAAAAATTCTTTTTGGCTCAAGGGCTGCAAAAAAAAAAAAGGGGAGTGGGCTGGGATCACATTTTGCTGATTACTTTGTCAAACGCCATGACCAACTTAGACAGCATATTAAAAAGCAGAGACATTACTTTGCCAACAAAGGTTCATCTAACCAAAGTTATGGTTTTTATAGTAGTCATGTACAAATGTGAGAGTTGGGCTATAAAGAAAGCTGAGCACTGAAGAACTGATGCTTTTGAACTGTGGTATTGGAGAAGACTCTTGAGAGTCTCTTGGACTGCAAGGATATCCAACCAGTCAATCGTAAAGGAAATCAGTTCTTAACATTCATTGGAAGGACTGATGCTGAAACTGAAATTCCAATACTTTGGCCACCTGATGCAAAGAACTGACTCATTGGAAAAGACCCTGATTATGGGAAAGATTGAAGATGGGAAGAGAAGGGGATGACAGAGGACGAGATGGCTGGATGGCATCACCGACTCGATGGACGTGAATTTGAATAAGCTCCAGGAGCTGGTGATGGACAGGGAAGCCTGGCATGCTGCAGTCCATGGGGTCGCAGAGTCAGACACGACTGAGTGACTGAACTGAACTGAGTGTTAAACAGACAAAGGGGCCTGAGAGGGCAGTGAAGTGGGTGGAGCGCGGTGCAAAGGGCAGAAGGAAATGTGTCCGGTGTGTCAGGAAAGGACATTCAATTCAGGTAGCAATTCATCTTAGTGGCTGGAATATTCATCGCAATTCTGTCCTTGAACAGAAGTATCTTTCTCAACTTTAGAAGCATAGAGTTACATGCAAATATTTTATTTCTCTTTGGAAAAGAAGAAACTACTAAACAAAAATACATGAGACTTCCCTGGAAGTCCAGCAGTTAAAACATCACCTTCCAAAGCAAGGGGTGCAAGTTTGATCCCCAGTCAGGGAGCTAAGATTCCACATGCCTTGAAACCAAAACATAAAAGAGAAGCCATATTGTAAAAAAAATTCAGTAAAGACTTTAAAAATGGGAGTGCAAAGATGGTGGAAGAGTAGGTGGACACGGAGTACACCTCTCTCCATGGATACATCAGGAATACACTTTCAGACACAGATACATGCAGAACACTAGCTGAGAGCAGACAGGAGTACCTGACTAGTGGAAAATAATATATAGAACCACACAAAACTCAGTAGGATGAAGGAACTAGGGGGAAAAGCAGGAGTGTAAGTAGGACTGGACCTGGCCTTGGAGGGTGGGGGAACTAAAGCAGGGGTCTGAACCCCACATTAGGGCGTCTGAGCGAGAGGAGAAACATTTAAGCCTGAAAGTGAAACAGCTGATCCGTGGCAGCCTAAATGGAATGAGAATCACACAGTCCTTGCTGCAGCCATATACACCCCGGACAGGGACGGAGGTTCCCTAGAAGGTGTAGCATCTGGGAGCTGGAGTTTAGGGACTGTGGAGCAATCCCAGGGTGAAGGCTGATATTGACTGCAGAGAGACAGATTGAGGGGATGTAAGAGAGGAGATTGTGGTGGGAAATGCCTGTGGAGGAAAGCCAGGCAGCCATGGAAGCAAGGTGATAATGCTGAGTCACATGTAGGTGGTGGAGCCATCACTATAACCTCTCTCTCCCCACACACCAACATCAGCAGCTAAACAATAGAGAGGCTGGCCCATCCAACGCCTGGCCTGGTGCACTGAACTACAGAGTAGGACCCCACCTAGGGTGCCCCTTTAAGTGCCTGTTGTGCTGATCTACAGAGTAGGACCCCAGCCAGGGGGGACCTTCTATGTGCCTGATGCACTGAACAACAGAGAAGGACCTAGGCAGGGGAGTCCTCCAAGTACCTGAACAGTTGGAACTACAAAGAAAGACTGGCCAAAGAGGCCTTCTGATCACCAGCTACAAGAGGCTTGAGAAGAGACTCTGATAGGGCCATAACTCCTGCAGCGGAGGCAGTCCATGTCCCTGCACACTTGGCACCACCAGCATCCCCGCAAGCCAAGCAGCTGTACCACCTCCACTCTCAACCCTCACTGGGACAGAGCTGCCACAGGCAAAAAACGTCTTGCATCTATGCACAGGGTCACTTCGGTCATGTCCAACTGTTTGTGACCCTGTGACCTGTGGCCTATGGCCTGCCAGGCTTCTCTGTCAGGGGGGTTCTCCAAGCAAGAATACTGGAGTGTATTGGACAATACTGGTTGCCATACCCTTCTAGAGCACTGAATTTCCTGCTGCCCTAGTCACCAACTCCCCTGAGTACCTGGTGTTGCCAGAACCCCTGCAACCCAACCAGCTGCACCACCTCCACACCTGGCCCTCACTGGGGCAGACCCAAGTCCTTCAGGGCAGCCTCAGGAGCAAACCCCAGTGGACGACCCACATGCAGAGGTGGAAATAAAACCACAGTTGAAACCCAGGGGCAGTGTGGCTAAGGAAGAAAACCCAAAACCTTCCCACCAGCTGTACAAGCCCCAGATTCAATCCACATGATAAATTAAGCAGACTCTTAGTCTATGGAATATATAAAAGGTCATTGAGAGCTCCCACAAAAGAAAACACACTAGTTCTGATAGCTGTGGACATTGGAGGCAAGAAGACACAGGAGTAGGACCAGATTAGAATCTGAGCTGCCCCCACAGCAGGTCCAGAGACCAGTACAGCGTTGGAGGGCATCCGGGGGAGGTGAGGTGGACTGTGACTCCCAGTGAGGGAAAGGACTCTGACATCAGTGACTCAAGAAAAACATTTATTATTCATATGTTTGGACTTGTTCTGTAGATTCTTTTGGATTTTTTCTTTTTTTTTTTCTTCCCCCCAACCCCTCTGTTGTAGTTGTCACTTTTATTGGTACTATGAAGTCTAATTAAGCTTTTGAGCTTTTTTTAAAATCTCAGTCACATTTTTTTATTGTTGCTATAAACCTCTGCCTCTAGGTTGGGCTTTTGCAGTTCTGTGGAGTTTGCCTTTTTTTCCCCTTCTTTCTTCTTCCCCCCCCCTTTTTTTTTCCTCTTCTCTTTTTAATTTTTAAAATCTATTATTATTTTTTCTAAATTTATTCCTTTGTTTGCCTTTCCTACTGTTTTTTCCCCTTGTAGTTAATCTTTAATGTATATAAATCTTCTTTATCTACCTCTATTTAACTTTGCATATCTATTGCTTCTTTCTTCTCTTTCTTTCCTTTCCTCTCAACATATTTATTAGTTTTGTTTTCATTGCTTTATTCCCCACTTGGCACTTTGCTTTAGTTTGTTTTCCAGTTTGTGCTTTTCTTAACTGGTAGATATAATTTTTGGTTTCCTTTGTTTGCTGGGCCAATCTACTGCACCTTATTTTTGTTGAACTGTTTTGATTTTGCTTATGGGTATATATGTATATGTGTATATTCCATTATTTTAATCATTATTTGCCTCATTTTGTAACTATTTGTGTGGGGTTCATCTTTGATTTCCGATTTTAGGGTAGTTTTAATCTCATTTAACATCATAACAAACCACTTGTGGAATCTTCATTCCTAACCAGAGATCAAGCTCTGAACCTTTGGAGTGGGAGCACTGACTTCAAGACCCTAGACTACCAGAGAACTAATCCTAGGGAGTATCAAATAGTGAAAACTCACACAAAGGAAAACACTGAATACAATAGCTGGCATCATCCAACCACCAGTAGCACCCTGTGCAGGATACTTCATCTAAACAACAAACAAAACAAAAATACAAATCCAATCATCAGCTGACCACCTCGCTCAGCCTTGCCCATCAGAGGAAAAACAAACAAACAAAAATCTCAGCACAAATCTCACCCTATATGAAGCTTACAAAAACTGATGGACCAAACTTAGGAGGGCAGAAACCAAAAGGAAGAAAGAACTCAACCTTGAAGCTTGGGAAAATGAGACCATAAACACAGTAAGTTTAAAAAAAAATGAAAAGGCAGAGAAATACTACACAAATGAAGGAACAAACTAGAAACACAAAAGTCCAAATAAATGAAGGGGAAATTGGCAAACTACCTGAAAAAGAATTCAGAATAATGATAGTAAAGATGATCAAAAACCTTGAAAACAGAATGGAGAAAATGCAAGAATCAATTAGCAAAGACCTAGAAGAATTAAAGAATGCACATACAAAGACAAACAGCACAATTACTGAAATTAAAAATACTCTAGAAGGAATCAATAGCAGAATATCTGAAGCAGAAGAATGAATCAGTGAGCTGGAAGATAAAATGGTGGAAGTAACTTGAGTGGAATAAAGTAAAAAGAATGAAAAGAGTTGAGGACAGGCTCAGAGACCTCTGGGACAATATCAAACACACCAACATTCGAATTATAAGGGTCCCAGAAGAAGAAAAGAAAAAGAAACGGTGAAGGTGAAGAGAAATTTTTTGAAGAGATTATAATCAAAAATTTCCCCAACATGGAAAAGGAAATAGTCAATCAAATTCAAGAGGTACAAAGAGTCCCACACAGGATAAACCCAAGGAGAAACACACCAGGATGTATACTAACCAAACTAACAAAGACTAAAGACAAAGAAAGAATATTAAAAGCAGCAAGGGAAAGGCAACAAGTAACACACAAGGGAAATCCCATATGTCTAACAGCTGATCTTTCAGCAGAAAGTTGGCAGGGCAGAAGGGAATGGCAGGATATATTCAAAGTACTTCAAGGGGAAAATCTACAACCAAGATTATTGTACCTGGCAAGGATCTCATTCAAAATTGATGGAGAAATAAAAAGTTTTTCAGACAAGCAAAAGCTAAGAGAATTCAGTACCACCAAACCAGCTTTACAACAAATGTTAAAGGGACTTATATAGTCAGGAAATACAAGAGAAGAAAAAGATCTACAAAATCAACCCCAAACAATTAAGAAAATGGCAATATGAATATATACATCAATAATTACTTTAAATGAAAATGGATTAAGTGTTCCAAGTTAAAGACATAGACTGGTTGAATGGATACAAAAAGAAGACCCATATATATGCTGTCTACAAGAAACCCACTTCAGACATAAAGACACATATAGACTGAAAGTGAGAGGATGGAAAAATATATTCCATGAAAATAGGAAGCACAAAAAAGCTGGAGTAGCAATCCTCATATCAGAAAAAATAGACCTTAAAATAAAGAATATTACAAGAGATAAGGAAGGACACTATGTAATGATCAAGGGATCAATCCAAGAGGAAGACATAACAATTATAAATATCTATGCACACAACAAAGGAGCACCACAACACATAAGACAAATACTAACACATGTAAAGGGAGAAATTGACAGTAACACAATGATAGTCAGAGACTTTAACACCCCACTCACACCAATGGACAGATCATCAAAACAGAAAATTAGTAAGGAAACACAAGTCTTAAATGATACATTAGATGAGATAGATCTCATCGATATCTTCAGGACATTCCATCCAAATGCAGAATACACCTTCTTCTCAAGTGCACATGAAACATTCTTCAGTATAAACCCACATCCTGGGTCACAAATCAAACCTCAGTAAATTTAAGAAAATTGAAATTGTATCAAGCATCTTCTCTAACCACAGTGCTATGAGACTAGATATCAATTACAAGAAAAAAAACCGTAAGAAACACAAGCACATGGAGATTAAACAATACATTTCTAAATAACCAACAGATTACTTGAAGAAATCAAAAGGGAAATCAAACAATTTCTAGAAACAAATGACAATGAAAACACAAGTCAAAACCTATGGGATACAGCAAAGGCAATTCTAAGAGGGAAGTTTATAGCAATACATCCCTACCTCAGGAAACAAGAAAAGCATTGAATAGACAACACCTAAAACAACCAGAAAAAGAAGAACAGAACAAAAACAAAAACAAAATTAGTAGAAGGAAAGAAATCATAAAGGTCTGAGCAGAAATAAATTAAAAAGAAAAGAAAGAAACAATAGTAAATATTAATAAATCTAAAAGATGGTTCTTTGAGAGGATAAACAAAATTGACAAACTTTTAGCTAGACTCATCAAGAAAAAAGGAGAGAAGAATTAAATCAACAAAATAAGAAATGAAAAAGGAAAGGTTACAACAGACAACAATGCAGAAATACAAAGGATTATAAGAAACTATTATGAAGAACTATACAGCAATAAAATGGATAACCTGGAAGGAATGAACAGATTCTTAGAAAAGTTCAATCTTCCAAGACTGAACCAGGAAGAAATAGAAATTATGAACAACCCAATTACAAGCACTGAAATTGAAGCTGTGATTTAAAAAAATCCCTCAAAAAGCAAAAGCCCAAACCAGATGGCTTCACAGGAGAATTTTATCAAACATTTAGAGAAGAGTTAATGCCTATTATTCTAAAACTCTTTCAAAAAATTGCAGGGGAAAGAACACTTTCAAACTCATTCTATGAGGCCACCATCACCCTGATACCAAAACCAGACAAAGAAAACACAAGAAAAGAAAACTACAGGCCAATATCACTGATGAACAGAGATGCAAAAATCCTCAACAAAATTTTAGCGAACAGAATTCAGCAACACATCAAAAAGCTCATACACCATGATCAAGTTGGGTTTATTTCATGGATGCAAGGATTCTCCAATATATGCAAATCAATCAGTGTGATATACCATATTAACAACCTGACAGATAAAAATTATATGATAATCTCAATAGATGCAGAAAAAGCCTTTGACAAAATTCAGCACCCATTTATGATTAAAACTTTTCAAAAAAAGGGCATAGACAGAACCTACCTCAACATAGTAAAGGTCATATATGATAAGCCTACAGCAAACTTTATTCTCAATGGTGAAAAATTGAAAGCATTCTCCCTAAGATCAGGAACAAAACAAGAGTGTCCACTTTCACCACTGTTATTCAACATAGTTTTGAAAGTTCTAGCTACAGCAATCAGAGAAGAAAAATAAATAAAAGGAATTCAGATAAGAAAAGAAGTAAAACTCATTGTTTGCAGATGACATGATATTATACATAGAAAACCCTAAAGATAGTATCAGAAAATTACTAGAGCTAATCAGTGAATTTAGCAAAGTTGCAGGATACAAAATCAATACATAGAAATTGCTTGCATTTCTATATACTAAAAATGAAAAATCAGAAAGAGAAATTAAAGAATCAATCCCATCCACTATTGTGACAAAAAGAATAAAATAACTAGGAATAACCTTACTAAAGAGACAAAAGAACTGTACATAGAAAATTATAAGACACTGAGGAAAGAAATCAAAGATGACATAAACAGATGGAGAGATCTTCCATGTTCCTGGGTAGGAAGAATCAATATTGTGAAAATGACTATACTACCGAATGCAATCTAGAGATTCAATGCAATCTCTATTAAATTACCAATTGCATTTTTCACAGAACAAGAACAAAAAATTTCACAATTTACATGGAAAGACAAAAGACCCTGAATAGCCAAAGCAGTCTTGAGAAAGAAGAATGGAGCTGGAGGAATCAACTTTCCTGACTTTAGATTATACTACAAAGCTACAGTCATCAAGACAGTATGGTACTGGCACAAAAACAGAAATGTAGACAAATGGAACAAGATAGAAAGCCCAGAAATAGACCCATGCATCTGTGGGTACCTTATTTTTGACAAAGGAGGCAAAAATATACAATGGGGTAAAAACAGCCTCAATAAATGGTGCTGGGAAAACTGGATAGCTACATGTAAAAGAATGAAATTAGAACACTCCCTAACACAATGGATTAAATGGATTAAAGACCTAAATGTAAGACCAGAAACTATAAAACTCTTAGAGGAAAACATAGGCAGAACAGCCAATGATATAAATCAAAGCAAGATTCTCTGTGATCCACCTCCTAGAATAACAGAAATAAAAACAAAAGTAAACAAATAGAACCTGATTAAACTTAAAAGCTTTTGCACAGCAAAGGAAACCATAAGCAAGGTGAAAAGACAACCCTCAGAATGGGAGAAAATAATATCAAATGAAACAACTGACAAAGGATTGATTTCCAAAATACACAAGCAGCTCATACAGCTCAATACCAGAAAAACAAACAACCCAATCAAAAAGTGGGGAAAAGACCTAAACAGACATTTCTCCAAAGAAGACATACAGATGGCTAATAAACACATGAAAAGATACTCAACATTGCTCATTATTAGAGAAATACATATCAAAGCTACAATGAGATATCACCTCACATCAGTCAGAATGGCCACCATCAAAAAGTCTTCAAACAATAAATGCTGGAGAGGGTGTGGAGAAAAGGGAATGCTCTTGCACTGGTGGTGGGAATGTAAATTGATACAGCCGCTATGGAAGACAGTATGGAGATTCCTTTAAAAACCACCATATGACCCAGTGATTCCACTCCTAGGCATCTACACTGAGGAAACCAAAATTGAAAGAGGCACATGTATACCTTTGTTCATTGCAGCACTATTTACAATAACTAAATTGAAAATACATAGAATGATATCAATATATGAACCATTTTTAGTCTTTTTAATTTATTTGTTTTTTAACTGAAGGATAATTGCTTTACAAAATTTTGTTTTCTGTCAAACCTCAACATGGATCAGCCATAAGTATACACGTACCCTCTCCCTTTTGAACCTCCCTCTCATCACCCTGGAAGAACATGGAAGCAACCTAGATGTCCATCAACAGATGAATGGATAAAGAAGTTGTGGTATATATACACAATGGAATATTACTCAGCCATAAAAAGGAACACATTTGAGTCAGTTCTAATGAGATGGATGAACCTAGAGCCTATTAAACAGTGAAGTAAGTCAGAAAGAGAAAGATAAATATTGTATTCTGATGCATATATACTGAATCTAGAAAAATGGTACTGAAGAACTTATTTACAGGGCAGCAATGGAGAAACAGACGTAGAAAATAGATTTATGGACATGGGGAGAGAGGAGGAGAAGGTGAGATGTATGGAAAGAGTAACACGGAAACTTACATTACCATATGCAAAATAGATAGCCAATGGGAATTTGCTGTGTGGTTCAGGAAACTCAAACAGGGGCTTTGTATCAACCTAGAGGGATGTGATAAGGCAGGAGATGGGAGGGAGGTTCAAAAGGGATGGGATATATGTATACCTATGGCTGATTCATGTTGAGGTTTGACAGAAAACAACAAAATTCTGTAAAACAATTATCTTTCAATTAAAAAACAAATAAATTAAAAAGGACTTTAAAATGGTTCATATATTGATATAGTTCTATGTATTTTTGCATCTAGTATTAACGCTAAAATCTAGAAAATTTATTATCTTAAGTGATTGTAAAAAAATTTGAATGAGTCTTGAAACTTCTAATCCAATTCTGAGAATATAAAGAAATATGTTGTTAAAAAAATGGGAAATTGGGGGCGGTCCTAAGATGGCAGAGGAATAGGACGTGAAGACCACTTTCTCCCTCACAAATTCCTCAAAAGAACATTCCAACACTGAGCAAACTCCACAAAACAACTTCTGTAGGCTGGCAGAAGACATCAGGCAACCAGAAAAGCAGACCATTGTCTTCAAAAACAGTGAACCTCTCTGGGTGTCCCTCAATGTGGAGAAACTTTTCATCTTTAACCTAGATGTTTTATCATTGGTGCTATATAGATGGAGAAGTCTAGAGGCTACTGTAAAAATAAAACTGAAAACCAGAAGCGGGAGGCTTAAGTCCAAAGCCTGAAAACATCAGAGAACTCCTGAATTCAGGGAACATTAAGCAATAGGAGCTCATCAAATGCCTCCATACCTACAGTGAAACCAAGCTCCACCCAAGGACCAAAAAGTTCCAGAACAAGACATACCACACAAATTCTCCAGCAACACAGGAACACACTCCTGAACTTCAATATACAGGCAGCTCAAAGTTACTCCAAAACCTTTGACGTCTCATAACCCATTACTGATCACTCCACTGCACTCCAGAGAGAAGAAACCCAGCTCCACCCACCAGAACTCCAACACAAGCCTCCCTAACCAGGAAACCTAGACAAGCCACTGATACAACCCCACCCACAGTGAGGAAGCTCCATAATAAAGAGAACTCCACAAATTACCAGAATATAAAAAGGCCACCCCAAACGCAGCAATATAATCAAGATGAAGAGACAGAGGAATACTCAGCAGGTAAAGGAACAGGAGGGTTGCCCACCAAACCAAACAAAAAGAGGAAGAGGTAGGGAATCTACCTGAGAAAGAATTCCGAATATTGATAGTGAAAATGATCCAAAATCTTGAAATCAAAATGGAATCACAGATAAATAGCCTAGAGACAAGGACTGAGAAGATGCAAGAAAGGTTTAACAAGGACTTAGAAGAAATAAAAAAGAGTCAATATATAATGAATAACGCAATAAATGAGATCAGAAACACTCTGGAAGCAACAAATAGCAGAATAACGGAGGCAGAAGATAGGATTAGTGAAATAGAAGATAGAATGGCAGAAATAAATGAATCAGAGGAAACAAGAAAAACGAATTAAAAGAAATGAGGACAATCTCAGAAACCTCCAGGACGATATGAAACGCTCCAACATTCGAATTATAGGAGTCCCAGAAGAAGAAGACAAAAAGAAAGATCATGAGAAAATCCTTGAGGAGATAATAGTTGAAAACTTCCCTAAAATGGGGAAGGAAATAATCACCCAAGTCCAAGAAACACGGAGAGTTCCAAATAGGATAAACCCAAGGCGAAACACCCCAAGACACATATTAATCAAATTAACAAAGATCAAACACAAAGAACAAATATTAAAAGCAGCAAGGGAAAAACAACAAATAACATACAAGGGGATTCCCATAAGGATAACAGCTGATCTTTCAATAGAAACTCTTCAGGCCAGGAGGGAATGGCAAGGCATACTTAAAGTGATGAAAGAAAATAACCTACAGCCCAGATTACTGTACCCAGCAAGGATCTCATTCAAATACGAAGGAGAAATCAAAAGCTTTACAGACAAGCAAAAGCTGAGAGAATTCAGCACCACCAAACCAGCTCTCCAACAAATGCTAAAGGATCTTCTCTAGACAGGAAACACAAAAAGGGTGTATAAACCCAAACCCAAAACAATAAAGTAAATGGTAACAGGATCATACTTATCAATAATTACCTTAAACGTAAATGGGTTGAATGCCCCAACCAAAAGACAAAGACTGGCCGAATGGATACAAAAACAAGACCCCTCTCTATGCTGCTTACAAGAGACCCACCTCAAAACAAGGGACACATACAGACTGAAAGTGAAGGGCTGGAAAAAGATATACCACACAAATAGAGACCAAAAGAAAGCAGAAGTGGCAATACTCATTTCCGATAAAATAGACTTTAAAACAAAGGCTGTGAAAAGAGACAAAGAAGGCCACTACATAATGATCAAAGGATCAATCCAAGAAGAAGATATAACAATTATAAATATATATGCACCCAATATAGGAGCACCACAATATGTAAGACAAATGCTAACAAGTATGAAAGGGGAAATCAACAATAACACAATAATAGTGGGAGACTTTAATACCCCACTCACACCTATGGACAGATCAACTAAACAGAAAATCAACAAAGAAATGCAAACTTTAAATGATACATTAGACCAGTTAGACCTAATTGATATCTATAGGACATTCACCCCAAAACAATGAATTTCACCTTTTTCTCAAGTGCTCACGGAACATTCTCCAGGATAGATCACATCCTGGGCCATAAATCTAAACTTGATAAATTCAAAAAAATCGAAATCATTCCAAGCATCTTTTCTGACCATAATGCATTAAGATTAGATCTCAATTACATGAGAAAAACTATTAAAAATTCCAACATATGGAGGTTGAACAACACACTTCTGAATAACCAACAAATCACAGAAGAAATCAAAAAAGAAATCAAAATATCCATAGAAACTAACGAAAATGAAAACACAACAACCCAAAACCTGTGGGACACTATAAAAGCAGTGCTAAGAGGAAAGTTCATAGCAATACAGGCATACCTCAAGAAACAAGAAAAAAGTCAAATAAATAACCTAACTCTACACCTAAAGCAACTAGAAAAGGAAGAATTGGAGAACCCCAGAGTTAGTAGAAGGAAAGAAATCTTAAAAATTAGGGCAGAAATAAATGCAAAAGAAACAAAAGAGACCATAGCAAAATCAACAAAGCCAAAAGCTGGTTCTTTGAAAGGATAAATAAAATTGACAAACCATTAGCCAGACTCATCAAGAAGCAAAGAGAGAAAAATCAAATCAATAAAATTAGAAATGAAAATGGAGAGATCACAACAGACAAAACAGAAATACAAAGGATCATAAGAGACTACTATCAGCAATTATATGCCAATAAAATGGACAACGTGGAAGAAATGGACAAATTCTTAGAAAAGTACAACTTTCCAAAACTGAACCAGGAAGAAATAGAAAATCTTAACAGACCCATCACAAGCACGGAAATTGAAACTGTAATCAGAAATCTTCCAGCAAACAAAAGCCCAGGTCCAGACGGCTTCACAGCTGAATTCTACCAAAAATTTTGAGAAGAGCTAACACCTATCCTCCTCAAACTCTTCCAGAAAATTGCAGAGGAAGGTAAACTTCCAAACTCATTCTATGAGGCCACCATCACCCTAATACCAAAACCTGACAAAGATGTCACAAAAAAAGAAAACTACAGGCCAATATCACTGATGAACATAGATGCAAAAATCCTCAACAAAATTCTAGCAATCAGAATCCAACAACACATTAAAAAGATCATACACCATGACCAAGTGGGCTTTATCCCAGGGATGCAAGGATTCTTCAATATGCGCAAATCAATCAATGTAATTCACCACATTAACAAATTGAAAAATAAAAACCATATGATTATCTCAATAGATGCAGAGAAGGCCTTTGACAAAATTCAACATCCGTTTATGATAAAAACTCTCCAGAAAGCAGGAATAGAAGGAACATACCTCAACATAATAAAAGCTATATATGACAAACCCACAGCAAACATTATCCTCAGTGGTGAAAAATTGAAAGCATTTCCCCTAAAGTCAGGAACAAGACAAGGGTGCCCACTTTCACCACTACTATTCAACATAGTTTTGGAAGTTTTGGCCACAGCAATCAGAGCAGAAAAAGAAATAAAAGGAATCCAAACTGGAAAAGAAGAAGTAAAACTTTCACTGTTTGCATGATCCTCTACATAGAAAACCCTAAAGACTCCACCAGAAAATTACTAGAGCTCATCAATGAATATAGTAAAGTTGCAGGATATAAAATCAACACACAGAAATCCCTTGCATTCCTATACACTAATAATGAGAAAGTAGAAAAAGAAATTAAGGAAACAATTCCATTCACCATTGCAATGAAAAGAATAAAATACTTAGGAATATACCTACCTAAAGAAACTAAAGGCCTATACATAGAAAACTATAAAACACTGGTGAAAGAAATCAAAGAGGACACTAATAGATGGAGAAATATACCATGTTCATGGATTGGAAGAATCAATATAGTGAAAATGAGTATACTACCCAAAGCAATTTACAAATTCAACGCAATCCCTATTAAGCTACCAGCCATATTTTTCACAGAACTAGAACAAATAATTTCAAGATTTGTATGGAAATACAAAAAACCTCGAATAGCCAAAGCAATCTTGAGAAAGAAGAATGGAACTGGAGGAATCAACTTGCCTGACTTCAGGCTCTACTACAAAGCCACAGTCATCAAGACAGTATGGTACTGGCACAAAGACAGACATATAGATCAATGGAACAAAATAGAAAGCCCAGAGATAAATCCACACACATATGGACAGCTTATCTTTGACAAAGGAGGCAAGAATATACAATGGAGTAAAGACAATCTCTTTAACAAGTGGTGCTGGGGAAACTGGTCAACCACTTGTAAAAGAATGAAACTAGATCACTTTCTAACACCGCACACAAAAATAAACTCAAAATGGATTAAAGATCTAAATGTAAGACCAGAAACTATAAAACTCCTAGAGGAGAATATAGGCAAAACACTCTCCGACATAAATCACAGCAGGATCCTCTATGACCCACCTCCCAGAATACTGGAAATAAAAGCAAAAATAAACAAATGGGATCTGATTAAAATTAAAAGCTTCCGCACAACAAAGGAAAATATAAGCAAGGTAAAAGACAGCCTTCTGAATGGGAGAAAATAATAGCAAATGAAGCAACTGACAAACAACTAACCTCAAAAATATACAAGCAACTTATGCAGCTCAATTCCAGAAAAATAAACGACCCAATCAAAAAATGGGCCAAAGAACTAAATAGACATTTCTCCAAAGAAGACATATGGATGGCTAACAAACACATGAAAAGATGCTCAACATCACTCATTATTAGAGAAATGCAAATCAAAACCACAATGAGGTACCACTTCACACCAGTCAGAATGGCTGCGATCCAAAAATCTGCAAGCAATAAATGCTGGAGAGGGTGTGGAGAAAAGGGAACCCTCCTACACTGTTGGTGGGAATGCAAACTAGTACAGCCACTATGGAGAACAGTGTGGAGATTCCTTAAAAAATTGCAAATAGAACTACCTTATGACCCAGCAATCCCACTGCTGGGCATACACACCGAGGAAACCAGAATTGAAAGAGACACATGTACCCCAATGTTCATCGCAGCACTGTTTATAATAGCCAGGACATGGAAACAACCTAGATGTCCATCAGCAGATGAATGGATAAGAAAGCTGTGGTACATATACACAATGGAGTATTACTCAGCCGTTAAAAAGAATACATTTGAATCAGTTCTGATGAGATGGATGAAACTGGAGCTGATTATACAGAGTGAAGTAAGCCAGAAAGAAAAACACCAATACAGTATACTAACACATATATATGGAATTTAGAAAGATGGCAATGACGACCCTGTATGCAAGACAGCAAAAAAGACACAGATGTGTATAACGGACTTTTGGACTCAGAGGGAGAGGGAGAGAGTGGGATGATTTGGGAGAATGGCATTGTAACATGTATACTATCATGTAAGAATCGAATCACCAGTCTATGTCCGACACAGGATACAGCATGCTTGGGGCTGGTGCACGATGATGACCCAGAGAGACGTTATGGGGAGGGAGGTGGGTGGGGGGTTCATGTTTGGGAACGCATGTACACTTGTGGTGGATTCATGTCAATGTATGGCAAAACCATTACAGTATTGTAAATTAAAGGGGAAAAATTTTTTAAAAAAAGGGAAATTAACATAACTAAAGTATTATTAACTAAAGTACAGATGTTCTTCAAATTACACAAAATTTTATGTTAGTGTCCATTATTTGCTTTCATATCTTATTCAAGACTCCATATTGTATTTAATTGCATTGAGGCATTTCAGTTGCATGCAACAAATTCTGTTAAATTCTCTTTACACTTTTATTCTATTGCAAATAAGTTCTAATTTCTTTGTTATGTCTTCTTATATATACCCATCACTTAAAAGTGGACTTTTAATTTCCAAATACATGGGATTTAAAAAAATATCTTTGATATTAATTTCCCATTTAAATGCTTTCTTCTCTGTAATCACCCTCTGTGTTTTTTCAGTATTCTAACTTTACTGAAGCTTTCAATGGCTAAATCAAAGATCTCTCTTGGGTAAATGTCACGTTACACTTGAAAATATGTAGGTTATTTTCAAATATCTTTTGATATTGATATCTAACATAATTTCACTGTGATAAGAGAATAGACTGTATGATTTCAATACCTTTAGAACCATCAAAATTTTGCACCTGGTCTTATGTCCCTGGATATATTCCAGTGTCTCTTAGTTTATAGTCTATGGGAACTTGAATAGAATTTGTATCCTACTGTTGTGTGAAAACTGTATAAATCTTAATTTTATTGAATTGATTCATAGTGCTTTTCAGGTCTACTATATCCTTCTACTTATCTGTATATTCATTCTATTAATTTCTGAGAGTTTGGTATTGAAACTCCAACTGAAAATCTTAATTTATTCACTTAAAAAACAATTATAATATATAGTGAAAGTATATGTATTGTATTTTTCAAGTCTCCTATAAATGTGTTATATTTTCATAATTAAAAAAATAAAAACAAACAAAAAAGAAATGCTGTTGTACACCTGAAATTAACACAATATTGTAAATCAGCTATACTTCAATAAAAAATTGCTAAGTTAACTTCAAAAAAGTGTTTCATATAAAAAAAATTCTTTAAAAGAAAATACATGTGTTTTTTGGTTGTCATTCTTTAATCTCTTCATTTTCCACATCTGGAAAATGACTCTCGTATCAGTTGATGCCATTCCTGGAGATATCAGTGCTCCCTGGGTTGTGACCTACTAGCATCCTTTCTCAGAAGAATTTTCCTAAAGTTTTTGGATATTACCTCTGAAATCCACACCTTCATTAAGGGACATCAGATCTCCGAGGAGAAGGACTTTATTTGAAATCTTAATTCTTTGCTCTGGAGCCAGCCTGTGCTAAATTGTAGGATTCCCTGTAGCAGTCTGCCATTGCTGCCTTTCAACAGCATCTTTTATGACTTCCCTCCATGGGAATTTACACTTCTCATTCAGATGAGGCACTGAGATAATTGAATTTGATTGAAAATGATTCCAATTGCTGATTAACTAATTTGGGAGCTTCCTTGAAGCCAGACAGCGGGTTGAGGCAACCTCAGCCTCCGTTTTAATCTTAGCATTTGCATTTCCTTGAAACAGTGCTTGGGATATATTAGTAGTAGGGGTTCAGTAAACCAAGGGTCCCCAATCTCTGGGATCTAATGCCTGATGATCTAGGTGGAGCTGATGTAATAATAATAGAAATAATGTTATTGTGGTTTAGTCTCTCAGTTTGTCCGACTCTTTTGTGACCCGCCCCCCCCCCCCCCCATTGGACTGTAGCCTGGCAGGCTCCTCTGTCCATGGGATTTCCCAGGCAAGAATACTGGAGTGGGTTGCCATTTTCTTTTTCAGGGTTAACCCAATATTAGACAAAGAGAAAAGCAGGGGAGGTCTGACTTTTAGAAAGATTTGGTAAGCAGGAGGAACCAAAACTCCCTTTGTTTGGTTCATTGATTTGTGTTATTATAAATATCTGGTGTGAAATTATTAAGACTTTTCCATTTGGTTCTTGGCTTGAAAAAAAAAATAGCAGATAAAGGCAGTATGTAATCCCCTCATAGAGGAATGCGGGCACATGTTAGGGAGACAGGATTAATCTGGGTCAGGTGAAAGCCGAGAGTTTCATGTGGCATCAGCAATGAAGTGAACTGAAATCACATTCCATAAGGAATAGCCATATATGTGCATCTGGGTGACACGTGTTTTGGTGACATGATCTTTACCTTGTGATCCTGACCTAAGGTCACTTAAGATTATACCCCCATCGCCACCTCCTTGGGGGTAGTTCTGGATCTGGATTCTGGGGCAGGTGGGACCTGCTTGGGGGCTGAGTGAAATCCGCCTTTCCCAGCTTCAGCCATGGGGGCCCCAGATAGGCCAACACACTTCTTTATTCAGTTATCATGGGGATGAATCATAATTGCACATATGGTCACTGAAGTCTGTTTCCCTTTCAGAATGTTTGTGGTCTGGCTTGAGCTGGGTTGGGATCCTGCAAATTGGCACTTGAGCAACTGCCTTTCCCTGCTGAAGTGCCAGAGTATTAAGGACTAGCTCATGATCCTTTCTTGGCCCATCACGTGTACATACTAAGTCACTTCAGTCATGTCCAACTCTTTGAGACCCCATGGACTCTAGCTGCCATACTCCTTTGTCCGTGGGATTCTCCAGGTAAATATACTGGAGTGGTTGCCTTGCACTCCTCTGGGGGATCTTCCCAACCCAGGGATCAAACCCACGTCTGTTTAAGTCTCCTGCATTGGCAGGTGGGTTCTTTACCACTAGAGCCACCTGGGAAGCCCTGCTTGGCTATGACTTATTGCAAACCATAATTGCAGGATGGAATTGCAGGTTGTTTGTGTGGCTGCAACATTTTCTTCATTATGAGCTTGTACTTAATGTCAAGAAGGAAACTTTAGTTTGCAATTTTATCAGCAGTGTGAAGGTTTTCTAAATATCTGAAAACTGAAAAAAAAAAGCAACCACAACGGAAAATGCACACACAAATGTCCCAACTCTAAGAGAGCTTATTTTTGCCAAACACAAGCATCAGGTACGTAGCGATTGAGCAATTTCCCAGCAAGAAATATGGCAAGACCAGTCTGAAAGGGTTTGACGAATGGTGACTAGCTCATGAACCACAGCCTGTAGCCAGCTTTTATAGGATGCAAGCTGTAAAGCCTATTCATGTACCCTTTGGGACTTCTTTGTTCTGAAACCTGGGGACAAAAAAGCCATAGAGTAACATGAGTCTAAAAAGAAAGTGGAAACATGTGTAGGACATGTTGCTTTAAAAAAGTGAAAATTGGATACATGTTAATAGTGATTCAAACGACATGCAATTTCTCTATGGGTTGGCCTAAAATAAAGTGAGATGGTGAGATGATTGTGTGTCTGGCACACAACAAAATACATGAGAATGACCATAGTGAGAAACTGGATTTGGTAGCCTCAGTTATTAGGGAGTGTCTTCAGTAAGCTATCACTAATATGCAGGGTTTCCCTGGTGGCTCAGATGGTAAAGAATCCGACTGCAATGCTGGAGATCCAGGTTCAATTCCTGAGTTGGGAAGATCCCATGGAGGAGGGTATGGGAACCCACTCCAGACAGAGAATTCCATGAACAGAGGAGTCTGGTGGACTACAGTCCATAGGGTCAGAAAGAGTCGGACACAACTGAGTGACTAAGCACGCACGCACACACTAATATGCGGCAGGTAGCCAGGCCTAAGAAATGTTTTCCTGTATCTGTGTTTAAAATCCACAAGGTATTTCATAAGCCAGCAATAAACAATTATAAACCCCTGTACTTGTTGGAATCACTGAATCAGAATTGGAAGGGGACTGAGATAAGATGTTGTCTAATCTCAATTCCTTTTCAGGGCAGAGTATTTCTTCCTTTAGAAATTGGCATCACTTTCATCTTTTAGCCTTTGATTAAGTCTTTTCAGGGCAGGAGGCTCATTACTTAAGAAGCTCTTTTTGTTGGATGGTTATCTTGTTATGACTTTTTTTACATTTATTTATTTTAATTGGAGGTTAATTACTTTACAATATTGTATTGGTTTTGCCATACATCAACATGAATCCACCACGGGTATACACGTGTTCCGCATCCTGAACCCCCCTTTTTCCTCCTCCCCGTACCATCCCTCTGGGTCATCCTAGTGCACCAGCCCCAAGCATCCAATATCATGCATCGAACCTGGACTGGCGATTCATTTCTTATATGATATTATACATGTTTCAATGCTATTCTCCCAAATCATACCAACCCCTCCCTCTCCCACAGAGTTCAAAAGACTGTTCTATACATCTGTGTCTCTTTTGCTGTCTCGCATACAGGGTTATCATTACCATCTTTCTAAATTCCATATATATGCGTTAGTATACTGTATTGGTATTTTTCTTTCTGGCTTACTTCACTCTGTATAATAGGCTCTAGTTTCATCCACCTCATTAGAACTGATTCAAATGTATTCTTTTTATTGGCTGAGTAATACTCCATTGTGTATATGTACCACAGCTTTCTTATCCATTCATCTGCTGATGGACATCTAGGTTGTTTCCATGTCCTGGCTATTATAAACAGTGCTGTGATGAACACTGGGGTACACGTGTCTCTTTCAATTCTGGTTTCCTCAGTGTGTATGCCCAGTAGTGGGATTGCTATGACTTTTTGAGCCTCTCTGAATTTCTCTCACTTTCCCTTTCAGCCTTTGAGGACCTTCCTAACCCCCAGGCTGCCTTTAGTTCTTTAAAAGCAAGTTTTTTGCTGACTCTGAGTCTTTTAATTGGTAAATAAAAAACATTAAGTGAGGGAATTTCCCTGGTGATCCAGTGGTTAAGACTTCTCCTTCCAATGCAGAAGGTGTGGGTTTAATCCCTGGTTGGTGGGCTATAACCCCACATGACTCGAAACAAACAAACAAACAAACAAAAAACCCACACATAAAACAGAAGCAATATTGTAACAAATTCAATAAGACCTTAAAAATAGTCTCTCTCTCTCTCTAAATATATATATATATTTAAAGCTTTAAAAAAAGTTACGTGAGATGGCTAAAGGAAGTTCCCACATCAGTGATCATTTCTATGATCTCATGCCCAGCTTATTTACAGCTCTAGGCTAGTCTCTAAGGCAACAATTGTGTCATCGGCAACTAGTGATTGTTTCTTCTTTTCTGATATTTGAACCATTTATTTCATTGTATGATTATGTTGGATAATTCATCGGTACATCTGCGATTCTGTACCCAAAAGGTATGTCCCCCCCATATTACTATTACCACCAACTTGGTCTTGTTGTTGTTCAGTTACTAGGTTGTGTCCGACTCTTTGTGACCCCATGGACTGCAGCACACCAGGCTTCCCTGTCCTTCACCATCTCCCAGAGTTTGCTCAAATTCATGTTCATTGAGCCGGTGATGCCATCCAACCATCTCATCCTCTGTCACCCCCTTCTCCTCTTCCCCTCTATCTTTCCCAGCATTGAGGCTACTGTATCAGCTCCCTGAGGCTTTCACAACAAAGCCTACAGATGAGGTGTCCTAAACAACAGACATTTATTTGCTCATTGTTGTGGAAGCTGGAAGTCTGAAATTAGAGTCAGCAGTTTTGGTTCCCTGTGGAGACGATGAGGGAAGAATGCATTCCAGGCCTCTGTCCTTGACTTGGACATGACTGTGTTTTCATTGTATCTACCTTCCCTCTGTATGTGTATGTATCCAAATTGCCCTTTCAAGGAAAGTCACCAGTCCCGCTGGATTAAGGTTAACCTTAATAACCTGCATTCTAACTGAATGTTACTGTCTCAAGGTTCTGTGTGTGCATTTTCAGCCATGTCTGACTCTTTTTGACCCATGGACTGTAGCCCGCCAGGCTCCTCTGTCCATGGGATCTCCCAGGCAAGAATACTGGAGTGGATTGCCATTTCCTTCTCCAGGGGATCTTCTGGACCCAGGGATCAAACCCAGGCCTCCTGCATTGGCAAGTGGAATCTTTATCACTGAGCCACCTGGGAAGCCCAAGGTACCCTTATACATTGCTACTGGCAAAGTAAGTTGTTAATCTTTTTTGGAAAGCAACCTAATAACACCTATTAAAATAATGTATAGCTCTTGACCTAGAAATTCACTTCTGGCAAAATTTTCTTTAGACACAAAAGTCACAGTACAAAGAATCCATACTCATAGCTATTTATTATGCCATTGTTAGTTGTGCAAAAATGAGAAAGAAATGTAGTGCACGTGAAGTGAATGAATGAGATACATACCAGCAATAACTCCTTCCAAACAAAAAACTGTATGCATATTTGTGTATAGAAATTGAATTATATTTATGAATAGAAATAATATACATGATTAGGTGAATAAATAAGCCAAAGTATTATTATAGTAAATTTCAGTATATATAGGGTTAAGTATCTGTATATGTTTGTATTTAGAATAAAGTGTGTTTGAGCGTGTAAAAGGAAGAAAACAAATATAGACATGATAGAATATATATATATTTATGTATGTAAAGGACAAATATATGGATGTTTATGTATATAAGTGAAAGCATTAATCGCTCAGTCATGTCTGACTCTGTGACCCCGTGGACGTAGCCCGCCAGGCTCCTGTGTCCATGGGATTTCCCAGGCAAGAATACTAGAGTGGGTAGCCATTTCTTTGTCCAGGGGATCTTCCTGATCCCAGGGATAGAACCCAGATCTCCTGCATTGTGGAGATTATTTACCACTGAGCCACCAGGAAAGCACAATGATGCTGGGAAAGATTGAGTGCAAGTGGAGAGGGGGTGACAGAGGATAAGATGGTTGTATGGCATAATCGACTCAATGGACATAAGTTTGAGCCAATTCCAGGAGATAGTGAAGGACAGGGAAGCCTAGCATGCTGCAGTCCAAGGGGTCGCAAAGAACAAACACATCTAAGATTATGAAGATGTCAGTTTAAACAGGAGTCATGGTAAGTGGGGCTTCCCATGTGACTGAGACAATAAAGAACCTGCCTGCCAATTCAGGAGACGTGGGTTGGATTCCTTAGTCAGGAAGGTCTCCTGGAGAAGGAAATGGCAACCCACTGTAGTATTCTTGCCTGGAAAATCCCATGGACAAAGGATTCTGGTGGGTTACAGTTCATGGGGTTGCAACGAGTTGGACACAACTTAGTGACTAAAGAACAACAACAATGGAAATGATCAGATTATGGGTATAAATGGGTGTATATGTACACAGTTGTGTGCATGGACTTGAGATTGGAATGGCATATAATGTTGGGGAGGAGCTCAGATTAGGGTTTAATTTTGGTCATGGCTATAGATGGAATGAAGTTGAAGGTAGACATCTGTGTGAGGTTGTGGACCTGAATAGGAATGCAATTAAGGATATAAAATTGGACTCAAAGCTAGGTCTGGATGCGATTACAATCATTTTATACACAATTATATATAGGATGTTATATTTCTATAGGTGCCTAGGATTATGAAAATAGATTTTCTGACTGTATGGGATTATTCATCAGACTTTTTAAAATCTTTACCAGAATAGGATTTTTATTCCACATATGTTTAAAATCATGCTGAAGTATGTAAGTATGTAAATCTAATGTGCATAAGAATACATATATGCAAATACACATATTAATGTGTCTATGTTTTGCCTTATACAATTATGAAATGCATCTCTCTATATTTTTATTATTTACTAGCTTGTAAATGTATCTGTGCAGAAATCCTTGTATGGATTTGTGTAAATAAATATACATCTATGGACTTCCCAGGTGGCTCAGTGGTAAAGAATCTGTCTGCCAATGCAGGAGACATGGGTTCAATTCCTGGGTCATGAAGATCCCCTGGACAGGGAAATGGCAGTCCACTCTAGTATTCTTGCCTGGGAAATCCCAAGGACAGATGAGACTGGCAGGCTATACTCCATGGAGTCTCAGGAGTTGGACACAACTTAGTGACTAAATGACAATCACCACCATATATGTCTATCTATATAGGGATATGTAGACATTTACACAGAAGTCTGCTCCTGTAATGGATTATGTTGATATATCTGTACCTTCAGAAGGGATTATTCACAAAATGAATTATGCAAAGGGGCATTTTCTTAAAATTGTGGAAATGTACCCATGATTCTAGAGGATGATCCAAACTCTTTTTCCTCTGGTTCCATATCAGATTATACAATGATATCTATTCTAATTTATGTGTCTTGACATATAGAATGCTAATACATGAATAGTCTCTAAATAGTGTTCTATAAACATATGGGTGTCTGCTTAGTATTATAGAATGTTGCCATACCAGTAAATTTATCTCTTTAACCCACATAAATGTATCTTCAAAGATTACATATATCAATTAGTATCTATAGCTTTCTATGTTTAGAATTAACAACCTAGCTTAGTATGGTATCAATGTTATTTAAAGCACTAACTTCTGTTTCTATATGGAAACTTGTAAATGTGTGTCACTATCAGTATAGAATTATGTAAACAGAGCTCCCCATATATCTGTATGGGGTTTTGTATAAAGATACATATTTGACACTATGTAAGATATATATCGGAGAAGGCAACAGCACCCCACTCCAGTACTCTTGCCTGGAAAATCCCGTGGACAGAGAAGCCTGGTGGGCTGCAGTCCATAGGGTCGCAAAGAGTCGGACACGACTGAGCGACTTCACTTTCACTTTTCACTTTCATGCATTGGAGAAGGAAATGGCAACCCACTCCAGTGTTCTTGCCTGGAGAATCCCAGGGATAGGGGAGCCTTGTGGGCTGCCGTCTATGGGGTTGCACAGAGTCGGACACGACTGAAGTGACTCAGCAAAGATATATATAGTACCTTGGACTGCAAGGAGATCCAACCAATCCATCCTAAAGGAGATCAGTCCTGGGTGTTCATTGGAAGGACTGATGCTGAAGCTGAAACTCCAATACTTGCCACTTCATGTGAAGAATTGACTCATTGAAAAAGACCCTGATGCTGGGAGGGATTGGGGGCAGGAGGAAAAGGGGATGACAGAAGATGAGATGGCTGGATGGCATCATTGACTCGATGGACATGAGTTTGGGTAAACTCTGGGAGTTGGTGATGGACAGGGAGGCCTGGCGTGCTGCGATTCATGGGGTCGCAAAGAGTCAGACACGACTGAGCGACTGAACTGAACTGAACTGAAGATGTATATATATATACATATATATATGATGGTGTTGGACAGCAAAGAGATCAAACGGGTCAATTGTAAGGGAGATGAACCCTGAATATTCATTGCAAAGACTGATGCTGAAGCTGAAACTCCAGTATTTTGGTCATCTGATGCGAACAAATGACTCATTGGAAAAATCCCTGATGCTAGGAAAAATTGAGGGCAAAAGGAGAAGGCGTCAGAGGATGAGATGGCAGGAAGCCATCACTGACTCAATGGACATGAACTTGGGCAGACTCCGGGAGATGGTGAGGACAAGGGAGGCCTGGTGTGCTGCAGTCCATGGGGTGGCAAAGAGACAGACACAACTGGGCGACTGAGCAACAAATATATATGTATATTTGTGTGTATGGCTGAGCTGGAACTTGTTTAACATTATTCAAGTGTATCTGTGCATCTAGTCAAGCGGGATGATGTAAATTTATTTGTACTAGGTCTGTAATTGTAAATATACTTGAGTATGTATGTGCATAGTATCTGTCATCACTAAGAATGTGCAAATATATCAGTGTCTGTGTGCAATTATACAAGTGTCACATGCCAATTTCTCTATTTCTAACTCTTTGAGGATAAGATATAGATCTATGCACTAAATGTTATTGAAAAAAATCCGTAATTTAACCAATGTGGTAATGTGTAAATGTATCTTCCTAGGAATATGCATAAGTGTTTTAATCTAAATCCCTATGTGTTTGTGAGGATTTAGTCACTTCAGTTGAATCTGACTGCCACCCCAAGGACTATAGCCAGCCAGGCTCCTCTGTCCATGGGATTTTTCTGGCAAGAATACTGGAGTGGGTTGCCTTCTCCAAGAGATCTTCCAGACCTAGGGATCAAACCTCCATCTCCTATGTCTCCTGCATTGCAGACAGACTCTTTACTGCTGAGCCATCAGGGAAGCTCAGGCAGGCACTCTAAATCTCTATAAGGCTAGGTAAATGTGTTTTTTGAAGTCTTTTTTTACATTAATTTTAGATAGTTCCTCAAGATGAGTCCATACATCAATACACTCCAGTGTGAATATGTGTGGGATGCACCTGAATGACATTTTTGTTTCATTTCATTGCTTTTATTAAAAAAAATTCTATACAAATGGTTCTTTCTTTTTTTATGTCACTGCCTTGTAGAAATTAGGTAAGAGATTTGGCTGCTTGCATCTTTGTATTGTCTTTTAACTTGTTCTCCTCTATTCCTATAAACTGATAATTAACATAGAAGATTCTAGGCTCAGGCTCAGTTTTGTTAAGAATACTTCCAGGTGATATGGTGAATCTCCTATCACATCCTGTTGTCTCGCTTTAAGTCAAGGCAGTATTGATCAGTGGAGTTAGGATGGTCCTTCCATTATACACTTCCTATCAATCTTTCACCTAATGGCTGTAGTATCTGTTGATGATCACTGCTGAGTTCCATTACTTTATTAAGAGTTACACAATTGTAAATTTCTAATTGTCATTCCTTCTGCACTTGTTCCACAGATAGATTTTCCCATGTGAAACCACTTAAACCCTGGAATAACCCCAACTCCCTCATTAGATCTTTTTTTAATGCTGCAGAATTCAATTTGATGGTATATTTTTTAGAATTTTTGCATCTATATTTATGTGTGAATATGGCCTATAATACAGTTGCCCTTCAGTATCTGTGAGGATACTGGTTCCAGGACCCCCACTGATACTAAAATCTGCAGATGTTCAAGCTGCTTACATAAAATAATGCAGTAAAGTCTAGCCCCCTCTATGCAGAGATGTAGGCCTTCCCAGGTGGCACAGGGGCTAAAAACCTGCATGCCAATTCAGGAGACACGGATTCAATCCCTGGGTCGGGAAGATCCCCTGGAGAAGGAAATGGCAACTCATTCCAGAAGATTTCTTGCCTGGGAAATCCCATGAACAGAGAAGCCTGGTGGGCCACGGTCCACAGGGTGGCGAAGAGTCAGACACGACGGAGCGACTAAACAACAGCAACAGTCCAGAGATGCAGAACCTGCAAGTGGGCGGGCAGCCCATATTTCTTTCTAATATTACTCTTTTTAAAAATATTACAGTTCAATATTACACCAGCCTCATAGAATGAATTGGGACTATTTCCTCTTTGTCAGTTCTCTAGAATAGTTTGCATAAAGTCTAATGAACTTTCCTTGAAAAGTTCATATTTGCTTGGAAAACATTCTCTGTGGTGAGATAACTACCATTTCTGACTGTGTGGTATACTAGGAATTACCAGTCTTTCTATTTTTTCCTGGTTTCAGTTTTTGTAAGCTAGTTTTTAAAGAATTTTTTATACACATTTTATCCAAATTTCAAATCTATTGACATAAACTTCATTTTGTCTTGTCTTTTGAATTACCTTTTTTATTTCTAATATTGTTTCTTAGTATTTTCCCTCTGTTTTCTTGGTCATTACTGCCAGAGATTATGTCAATGTTATTAGATTTCTCAAGGAAGCAATTTTTGGCTTTGATAATCCTTTTTACTTAACTGACTATCCATTTTTTCAGTTGTTTTGCTCTAATTTCATAAGCTCATATTTTGTTACTTTTTATTCTCCCTTCTTTTCAAAACATGGTATTTTAGCTTGTAAATTTACCTCAAACATAGCAGTTACTCTATTCCTCCAGCTTGATATTTTAATTGTCATTCAGTTCTAGGCTTTTTTTTTTAATCCATTTTTATTTCTTCCATGACTCAAAAATGCTTCGAAAGTGTGTTTTAAATTTCTAAACATACGAGAATTTCTTTCTTTCTTTCTTTCTTTCTTTCTTATTGATTTCTAAAATGTATCAACATTCTTAAAAGCACACTGGTGCCTGTGTACACCTGTTGGGAACAGGACTTCTACAACAAGAAGGATGTCTGGAAGGCTGTGGTTCAAGGCCGTTGTTGCCTGTTCTCAGCAGGGTCTCTGGACCAAGAGGGCACATGGCATTTTTTTTTTTAATTGAAGATGTTCATGCTCAAGATGAAATTGAATCCTGTCTAGACAAGAGACATACTTATGTGTACAAAGCAAAGAACAACACAGTAACTCCCAGTGGAAAACTGAACAAACCCAGAGCAATCTGGGGAAAAGTATTAATAACTCACAATCATGGAAAGTGTCATGGCTCATGCCCAATTCCAAAGCAATTTTCTTGCTAAGGCCGTTGGACACAGAATCTTTGCGCTGCTGTACCTCTCAAAGACTTAAACTTACTGAAAAGTGAAAAAAAAAAAAAAAGAGGGCATTATTTGTATGATACCAGTCCTTTGTATTCTGCTGAAACATGCTTTATATGTAACGTGTGATCAATTTTTGTAAACATTCTCATTGCTTGACAAAACATTTATTTTACATTTTAAAATAATTCTATTTCTCTTTCTATTCTGTAAGCAATCGAAAATGTGTTTTTTAAAAGATTTTTAAAAATATGATCCATTTTTAAATTCTTTATTGAATTTATTACAATATTGTTCAATGTTTTGGTTTTTTGGCTGTGAGGTATATGGGTTCTTAGCTCCCTAGCCAGGGATCAAACCTTCAAACCCCTGCATTGGAAAGTGAAGTCTTAACCACTGGACCACAAGGGAAGTCCCAAAGGAAGTATGTTTAAATAGCTCACTAATATGGAGAGTTTGTCAAATTCTTCCAGCCATTTTACAAATTTTTGCTTTCTATTTTTGAAGCTACATTATAAGGTACATACTGTCAAGGACTGCTGTGTCCTCTTGTGAATTAAAAATTTTATCACCATGTATGTAAACTCTCTCCCCCAATAATGCTTTTTGTTTTAAAGTCTATTTTGTCTGAATAATGTCTGCATTAACATGCAATTACTGCAAGTTTCTTTTGGTTTATTGTTGTCTCATCTACAATTTTTTGTCCTTTGACTTTCAGATTTTCTGTATCCTTTAGGTGTGTTGACTGCAAACAGGTTTTAGTTGGATTTTATTTAATTTGACATGATATGACAGTGTTTGTCTTTTAAATGGTGATATTGTTTCATTATATTTTTCACATAATGATATTTCGCATTATTGATCTATTGGTACATTTTCTACCATGTTGTTCCTTTTATTTCTCTTATTTTTATTTTATGATATTTCCTTTTTCTCCTGACCTTTAAAAAATTTGATGGAAACTTTATTTTTTATTCTTCTCACTAGACGTTACATATATTACTTCTATTTTTAGTGGTTATCCTTAAGAACATACTGTGAACAGTGAAGTATAAAATTTATATGCAAAATCATAATTTGAGGATATTTAAACACTTCAATTGTTATCATTCCAGTATCAGTCAACCTAGGCTAAGTTATTTTGTGATTAAAAAAAAAAATCAACCTCAAAATATTTATTGTATAGTCTTCAAAGTTTATTTCTTTCTCAAATTACATGTCTGTCATGATTTGGCTAAACGCCATCCCATGCTTCTTTGTTAAAAATATTTATTTATTTATTTATTTATTTATTTAACTGTACCAGGTCTTAGTTGCAGCATGCAGGACCTAGTTCCCTGACTGGGGATGGAACCCAGGCCTCCTGCATTGGGAGCATGGAGTCTTAGCCACTGGACCACCAGGGAAATCTCCCATATCATCTTTACATACTTTGCTCAGACTGACAGAGCAACTTCCACCTGGGAAATTTTGGTATCCTGCAAGAAGGAAAAGAGAGATTGGCAAAAGTGAATATTACTGTTAAATTTTTCATTCAGAAATAGCACACATCACTTTTGCTCATATTTACCTTACCAAAGGAAAGCAAATGGCCAAGCCCAGCATCAATAGGCTAGATATCTAATTTTATTAAAAGGCTCAGTGAATATTTTTAAGATGATATAATCCAACAGACTCATCAGCCCTCTTCTTATATAGAATCTCCTCATCACCCTTTTCCCAAGAGAAACAACTCCCAACTGCCTAGAAATCACTATATTAGGCTCAAAGTTCAGAACTGCATGTTATTTTTTTCCTCTCATGCTTTCTATTGCCCAAGAGTCCTGTGAAGCAAAAGGACACATTATACATCCCAAACTCAGCAAACATTAGTGAGACCAGAACTGAATAACCACCATGAACATCCACCTTCAGAAAGATGGAGGCTCATAGCAATTAGTTGTCCATGGCCATTCTGAAGTCAAATTGTACAACTATTGCAAGGGTTCCATACAAGGGGGACAGGGAACATTCCCTGTTTGGGTCCAGGTTCATTGCTTTCTAAGCCTTTTAGCTCCATGCTCCAGGAAGTCCATGCTCCAATATTCTCCTTAACCACATCTGAAAAGACCATTGAGGAATAAACACTCTTGAGATGCTGAGCATCTTTCTCTGCCTATTTCTTGCTCCTGGAGGGTTGGAGACAAGATGGTTCTGAGCTTTGATCCATCAGATTCTCAGGCAAGGCTGGCATTTATGTGACAGTAGGACTCATCAAAAAGTTAGTTGGCTTTTGTCTATTTGATTTCACTCAGCTCCATATGCCAATAGTGACAACCCAAATTATTTCTATACATGAACATCTCAAGTGTATTGAACTTCTGTGGAAGAACCACACCCTTACTCTCACTTCCTTGAGTCGCATCCAATTTAATGATTTATCAAGTGCTACTTTACTCAGAGATTTTTAATGAAAGGTAGCAAGTCTAAGATTTTGTGACCTTGTTCCAAGGTTTAGTTTTTTTTTTCTCACAAATTTCAAATTTGTATAAAGGTAGTAAGAATAGTATAAGAAATCCCCATATATCCTTTTCTTAGATTCATGAATTATTAATATTTTGTCACATTCACATTCTCTCTCTCTCTTTAGATATTTCTTGCTTGCTAGCTTCAGACATATACACACATCATTATTGCTGAACCATCTGAGAGGAAATTGCTTTGATGATATTGTACTCAAGTATTTCAGTGTGTAATGAAGATATATTTTTACATAGCCACAGTATAATAGTCAAATTCAGTTAATTTAACATTGTGTACTATTCTTATATTTCCTCCATGTTCAAGTTTATCCAATTATTCCAGTGATGTTTTTTGTCTAATCCAGTATCACAGACTGCGTTTAATTGTCATGTGTTTTTTGTGTCCTTTCTTTGTCTTTAATGCCATTATTCTTTAGAGTATGAGTCAGTTGTTTTATTGAATATGTATCATTTTGGGTTTGTCTGTTTAGTCACAGTGCATTCAGTTTGTGCATTTTTCTAGGAATGTTGCACATAGGATACTGGGTTCTTCTTAATGCCTTGCCTCAGGGTGCTGAATGTGTGCCTTGCTTTTGGACAAGACTACATGCTAATGGTCTTCATTGTTCAAAGAACTGAAGATGAAAAAGAGCTGTTTGTATATATCAGTTTGCAATCTTGGAATTTTTAGACTCTAGTCCCTTTAAGGCAGCAGCCGTTTTATGAGTTCATCTCTTTACTCTAGTGTTTTGTCACCTCGAGTCAATAACACCAAGGCTTGATACTAGCATTCTTCTTCCAACATCCTTGCCTAAAGCCCTCAGTTCATGTGATATATTACCTGCTTTCTGAGTTATCAGGGAAGTAGCTTGACCACCTGCTTCACTACTGCATAATGTAGGTTGCCATCTCTTCAGGCTCAACATAGAACTCACCACCATCTGGCCCTGAAGCCTATGCCATATAGCCCATATTCTCTTGTACTGATAGTTCCTACTACCATTTTCCATATTAGTCATCTTAGACGAAGATATGTGGTCATGTGAAAATGGATGACTGTTTCTGTTCTTTATAGGTTTGCAAATTAGCACCAAGACTATAGAAATAATAGGAGGCTGCTAAAATAGATGCTATAAGTTTATCATTCTAATAAGCAATTCTACTGCTACGAATCTATCTTGTAAGAAATATCTGAACATATGTACAAAGATACATGGACAAAGATATTTATTTCAGCCTTGGTTGTAACAGTGAAAAACTGAAAAGCACTTAAAGGGCTAGCCATAAAGGAATGTTCAATAAATTATGATGCAGTCATACTATGGGATACTTTTGCAGCCATTAAATAGAATGAGCTATGTCTGTAAATTATGCTATACTATCATCTCTAAAACTAGTGCTCAATGGAAGTATATAAATCAAAGGAAATCTATAAAACCTGTAATATAATTCCATTAAATAAAAACAAGTACAAACTGCAACATTCTGTGTACATACTCATATAGAATGTAAATGTATGGGGGGGAAAAAGCTGGAAAGAGCTACATCAAACTGTTAAAACAAGTGTTTCATTCTGAAGAAAAACATAGGAAGTGGTGGGGTGAAGGGCAATGAAGAGGGATTTTAGCATTTTTTTCTGGATTTGGCCTCTATTGTTTAAACTGTCAACTACAAACTGGCACTTACCAAGAGCACTGCCAACAACTAAACAACAAAGACACTTGCCATCTGCCTCTATGGAGACTGAACCCCATGCTGCTGTAGCTACTGACCTTCAGCAACCCTTGAGGGAGTGCAGGGTAGACTGAGGCACTCTGTGCTCCAAGGAATCTGGTGGGACAGGTCTTTAGATAGTTGGATATTTTTAGGAACAATTTTATGATCTCAATCCTTGCATCTCCTCATATCTAGAGAAGCACTAAATCCCTTCATGGTGACATCCTATCCTCACGAATAACAAAAAAACCTTCTGTAAAATGAGTGCTTCGTGGAATTGACTCCCCCTTCACCAAAACCTTATGTATTGACCTCCCCCATGACCACTTTGGAGCAGTCCTCAGAGCTATCTGAGACGCTGCCTCCCAGGCTGCAGTCCTCAGTTCAGTTCAATTCAGTCACTCAGTTGTGTCCGACTATTTGCGACCCCATGAATCGCAGCACGCCAGGCCTCCCTGTCCATCACCAAATCCCGGAGTTCACTCAGACTCACGTCCATCGAGTCAGTGATGGCATCCAGCCATCTCATCCTCTGTCATCCCCTTCTCCTCCTGCCCCCAATCCCTCCCAGCATCAGAGTCAACTCTTTGCAGGAGGTGGCCAAAGTACTGGAGTTTCAGCTTTAGCATCATTCCTTCCAAAGAAATCCCAGGATTGATCTCCTTCAGAATGGACTGGTTGGATCTCCTTGCAGTCCAAAGGACTCTCAAGAGTCTTCTCCAGCACCACAGTTCAAAAGCATCAATTCTTTGACTCTCAGCCTTCTTCACAGTCCAACTCTCACATCCATACATGACCACAGGAAAAACCATAGCCTTGACTAGACGGACCTTAGTAGGCAAAGTAATGTCTCTGCTTTTGAATATGCTATCTAGGTTGGTCATAACTTTTCTTCCAAGGAGTAAGTGTCTTTTAATTTCATGGCTGCAGTCACCATCTGCAGTGATTTTGGAGCCCCCCAAAATAAAGTCTGACACTGTTTCCACTGTTTCCCCATCTATTTCCCATGAAGTGATGGGACCAGATGCCATGATCTTCGTTTTCTGAATGTTGAGCTTTAAGCCAACTTTTTCACTCTCCACTTTCACTTTCATCATTTTGCCCCAAATAAAACTTAACTCGCAACTCTCAAGTTGTACATCTTTTTTAGTCGACAAAACTTATGTAAAAATATGTGACTGTGTTACTTATGTAAATTAATTGTTAGATAGATAATATAATGTGTAACTCAATGGCAAGGTGAATATCTAAAGGCAATGAGAAGCCTGGGATAGGAAAGAAAAAAATGTAATGAAGACATAATCACTGTTATCAAATACTGAGGTGTCTCTCAAGATGAAAAAGTCCTATATATATCTTGTGCAGCCCCAGAGAGCAAGGAGACCTGGGTTCCATCCCTAGGTCAGGAAGATCCCCCGGAAGAGGGAATGGCTACCCACTCCAGTCTTCTTGTCTGGAGAATTCCACGGACAGAGGAGCCTGGCGGACTACAGTGCATGGGGTCACAAAGATTCAGACAGGACTGAGTGTCCAAACAACACTTTCCCTTTCACATGAGAGCAGGAGGATGGCAAGAATAAAACCAACTCATCTCTTTGAACTATCTAGTGATGGGATGTTATACCTCACTACTTGTGAGGTATAATGAAACTCCTGGCCTCAGGTATTTCAAGAAGGAAATTCAAATCCGAATAAAAGTTCGGGTTAAAAGACATGAAATATAGATGGTTTTACATCTCAAAGTTTCTAATTTCCATTTTTGACTGATGTTTCTGGAAACCACCACCCGCATTCTGAAACAGATTGTTCTTATAATCGAACTTTGGTTCCTAGAGAAGTTCACAGGAACACTTGGGTCCTGACTATTGATTCACCACTTTGAAATATACTTGAGCTAACAAATTCCCCATGGGCTCCTTTAACAGGAAAAACATCAGCCACACCTAACTACCACCACCCCAACCCCAGGCTTCTGCAAGAGCAGTGTCATCTCTCAGACCCTCCCATTGAGTTTCAGCCCTCGGGAAAATTTCAATCCTTGGTCCCGCCATTGGTCCTTCTGCAGAGTAAGGGCGGTAGGAGTAAAGGTGGCAGATTACCCTCGATCTTACATCCTCTGGCATGTGGTCAAGGACTAGCTAAAATCTGCTCCTAATCCACTGAACCTCAAACCCACAATTATTTCCCTGCATCTCAGTCAGTCAATTTCCCATGCATGATGCTGCTCACATCCTTCGCTGAACTGTCTGTACTCATCCCCCAAGGGCTTCCTCTCTCCTCCTCCCTCTTTTTCTCCCCCTCTCTCTCCCCCACCCCCATCCTATTCTTCTCTCCTCTCTTCTTCCGGTTTCTTTCCACTCTGGTCTCTCACTCAGTCATTATGGTGATGTCATCCTCCTTCTCATTATCTACCCACAATGATATTTCCTGATGGAGTATACTTGACCAAGAAAACAGCACTGTCAGAATTTTAAGCCAGAGAAGACCTTAAAATATCCAGTATTACTTTCTCCTTTGTGCCTAGCACAACTGACCCAGAGCATTTCTCATCGAGTGCTGAATATTCAAATCTCAGGTTTGTCTCTTCTCTGGGAAGTCAGATGCTTTGGGAATGAATGCCAGTGATAGACCACAATGCGGAAGTCCTTACTGGACTGTGGCCCGTGGGTCAAAGTATTCATTTCCTCCACGTTCGCTGAGACTTTGGTAGCGAGTGTATAAGCATCTGTACTGAGGATCCACTCACCTGGATGTCTTAGCAGGTGAGTGAGCTCCTGTACTGTCTGATGTGCATCTTTTCTGTGTGGTGTTGTGTAGACATAGACACAGATAGAGATACCCGCTGTAGATCTGTTTTTCCCATAAGAGAGTCTGAGCTTGAGGGAACCGCATCTACTCTATGTGTTTAAGGATCTCTCCATGCTTTAAAAGTGAAGTCAGAACATGGCCAGAATTCATCATCCCATCCTTGCCATCAACATCCTTTCAGTCTAATGTTTAATTCAGAGACAGAGCTTCTTAGCACTACATGTTATTTTTATGAAGACAGAACTAACCACTTCTGCATAAACCATAATTCTTCTCCAGTGATGAGGGTGAAGTCTTATTCAAAAGAGTCAATCGTATTTCATGATGGATTTAACCACTTGTCTCACATTATTCCAATTAGAGAGCCAAGTTTATACTTCCATAAATATCCAGCATCTCGCTTGTCACCGAAGATCAAATTTCTTTCATTCTTCTGCAAAGAATATTAACAATATTAAAAGCTACTACACATTTGATAATAGCACCTTACCCTATAACCATCCTCCTGATGAACTGTCTTCACTGTTGCTTCTGAAATTTAGACCTAATTTCTCCCACTGAGCATCCAGAAAAGAGATTTGTGGGTTTTAATATATATTCTTCTTTACTTTAATAAAAGACACAAATATCTCCAAATGTATACAATAAAGTAATGACAACTTTGAAGAACAAATAATTTTAAGATCTTAAAAATAAAGTTATCATAAAAAGAAATGACACATGAACATGTTTTTGGATCACTATGAAGTCCTAGAACAGCATTGTGCCTTTTAAATTATCTGCATTCTTATTTCAGTTTAGCAGAAGTTTTGCTTTATAGGAATTGTGTTTTTTTAAATGCAAAGCAGTTTGTGATTTTTTAAATCAATATTTCATTTATGATTCATGTTTTGCTAAAGTGGATAATGTAACGTCTTAATGGGATAGAAATGGATCACTGCAAAGAGGTCAGAAAGCAGTGACTGCCATTAATAATACATGTCCTACAAGGTAATTGACAGACAATGAGTAGGCAAGTCACTTGGTTCCTGCACAGCCTTGCTATATGTGATGTATACAGAAATAGCTGCTGATTTTAAGATCAGCACATGTCAGAGAGGCACACACATTTGTGTGCATCTTATCGAGTCTTTGCCCTCAGCTAATACTTTCTCTACTCATTCAAAAACCGAACACAGTTAATTATAGAAGAACTGCATACGATTAGAGAAATCATGAAAAATAAAATTAGCAGCCCTAATTGCATGAGGCACTGGGCATGATGTACCTTTGCTAGATGATTACATTTTCTGAGTTTCCTACACATAACTCAAGCATTTATAATTTACCTTTCTGACAATGCTCCAGAGTCCAACTTTGAGAAATACGTGCACATGCAAAATAGTATCAGTTCAGTTCAGTTCAGTTCAGTCGCTCAGTCGTGTCCTACTCTTTGCGACCCCATGAATCGCAGCACGCCAGGCCTCCCTGTCCATCACCATCTCCCGGAGTTCACTCAGACTCACGTCCATCGAGTCCACGATGCCATCTAGCCATCTCATCCTCGGTCGTCCCCTTCTCCTCCTGCCCCCAATCCCTCCCAGCATCAGAGTCTTTCCCAATGAGTCAACTCTTCTCATGAGGTGGCCAAAGTACTGGAGATATGTATGTATATGCACAAATAACACACTTATGTGAACCCCTTTATTTATTTATTTTCCACACTGTGCAGTGTATGCAATCTTAGTTCCCTGACCAGGGGTCGAACCTGGGCCATTGTGGTAGAAATGTGGAGTCCTTACTACTGGACTGCTAGGGAAGTGCCTGGATACACATATTTAATATGCACCCTATATACACTCATACTTTCAAAATTACATATATCCACACAGTAAATATGTCTCATTAAATATAATTCTACCATTGGAATTATGGCTTCCCAGGTGGCTCAGTGGTAAAAAATCTGCCTGTCAATGCAGTAGACACAGAAAACATGAGTTTGATCCCTGGGTCAGGAAGATCTCCTGGAACAGGAAATGGCAACCTGCTCCAGTACTCTTGCCTGGAAAATTCTTGGACAGAGGCAGGCTGCAAAGAGCTGGGCATGACTAAGTACACGCACAACAGAATTATATATGTAATCACATCACACACAAAATTTTGAATACAAGCCTTAATTGAACTTTATGGAGAGTGTGGCCTCTTTGCTGTGAGTAAAACTGCCCTGGTCTCCCTGGAATGGCATGACTCCTTTTTCAAAAAGTCAATATAAATGATTATTTTTTTAAAAAATTGAAGTATAATTGATTTACAATGTTGTGTTAGTTTCAGATGTACAGCACAGTGACTCAGTTATGTATCTCTTTCAGATTCATTTCCCTTATAGCTTGTTACAAAATACTGAGTATAGTTCCCTGTGCCTATCAAAACAAAACAAAACAAACAACCCAATCAAAAACTAGGCAGAAGATATAAACAGACATTTCCCCAAAGAAGGCATAAAGATGGCCAATGAGCACATTTTAAAAAATGCTCAACATCACTAATTATTAGAGAATAAAAATTAGCATGCAGTATCACCTCACACCAGTCAGAATGGCCATCATCAAAAAAAATGTACAAATAATAAATGCTGGAGAGAGTGTGGGGAAAAGGAACCCTCCTACACTGCTGATGGGAATGTAAGTTGGTACAGCCAATAAAAGAACTTGGAAAGCCAAACCAATGTTCTATATTCGAGTGTTGTTTCTTCCTGGTATTTTAATTCAGTAATGTTCTTCATACTCTGCTGCTATGAAGGTGTTAGTCTCTTAGTCGTGTCCAACTCTTTGTGACCCTATGGACTATAGCCCACCAGGCTCCTCTGTCCATGGAATTCTCCAGGCAAGAATACTGGAGTGGGTTGCATGCCCTCCTCCAGGGGATATTCTCGACCCAGGGATCAAACCCAGGTATCCTGCATTGTGGGCAGATTCTTTACCATTTGAGCCACCAGGGAAGCCTGATCACAATCAAACCTGCTTCTGGGATGAGCTTTGGATAGAGAGCTATCAGAGAAGGTGGTGTAAACAGGAAGGAAATCCTAAAGGGAATGAATATATGAGTATAGTTGATTCACTTTGCTGTACAGCAGAAACTAGCACCACATTGTAAGCAATCATATTCCAATAAAAATTTAATAATGAAAAGAATTTGGCTCAGGGTTAATTCAACACTCTCTGGTTCACAGCACAGATCTGTAACATTTTTCTGTAAAGGGCCAGAGAGTCAATATTTTAGGCTTTGTGGGCCATTTAAGCTTGATCACATGTGGTTGTTCCTTGTCTTTGTTTTTAAACACCTTGAAAATGGCACAAGCCATGCTTAGCTTCAAGACTGAACAAAAACAGCTGTATTTTGCCTACCTGTGGTTTGGAGTGTAAACTCTGAAAGACTGCCTGGGTCCAAAACCTGTCACTTCCTAAGTCAGATACATGTATGTGTAAAACTGAATCACTTTGTTGTACACCTGAAACTAACACAACATTGTTAATCAACTGTACTCCAATAAAAATAAAAAGCTGAAAATAATTTTAAAATAAATGGGGAGGGAGGTGGGAGGGGGGTTCATGTTTGGGATCGCATGTACACCCGTGGTGGATTCATGTCAATGTATGGCAAAACCAATACAGTATTATAAAGTAAAATAAAGCAAAAATAAAAAGTTAAAAAAAGAAAAAAAGAAAAGAAAATTTAAAAAATAATGGAAAATATAATGAAAAAGGCCATACATACATATATATATATATATCTGAATCACTTTGCTGTACAGAAGAAATTAACTTAACATTGTAAATCAACTACACTTCAATAAGATAAATTTAAAAACTAACAAGCTGTGTTACCTTTGGTGAGTTACTTAACTATTCTGTGCCTTAGGAAAATGAGCAGTCATAGTAGCACTTCCCTCACAGGATACAGTGAGCATTTAACAATTTAGCACATAGGAAATACTTAGGAGAGCAATGGTATAATTGACAAAGTGTGGGCCTTAGCTCTTATCAATAGGTTTAGGAGGAGGGTTGGTTTTCCTAGTTGTTTTGGGCCCCAAACTTCCCCATAGAAGCCATAGCAAGATGTCAACCAATTGTTCTTTTCATATGGCATATAGTGCATGGGAAGGATAAATACTGTCTGCTCAGAGTATTAAAATAGTTCCCATATGCAGAGTGGGACAAAAATAGCTCTTACCTTACAGGGCTGTTTTGCAGAATAAATGGGCTGATGAATATGAATTTGCTCATTATAATGTATAGTCTAGTTATTATTGTGGAAGAGGCCTGATTATAATTACTAATTAGGCAAGAGCTTTTGGCAGAACCTTCTTCTGGGTAATACCCCTGATGTAATATATTTGAAGCATGTGCAGCTGATCCATGCCTCTTCCTCTTCTTCCTTCCACTCTGCGTTTTCATAGATTGAGAGCTGGGTTCTAGTCACCCCTCTGACCTCGACACCCAGTAAAGGGCCAAGAGCAGTGCTGTAGCTGAGTAAAAAATATTTTTTAAATGAAATAACTGTATTTTTAAGACACAGTAGGAAGATTTTCACACTTGTGTGCTTGCTTGAGCTTTCTTTTTTTTAGTGACATTTTAAAATCAAAAACCACTTCCAGTACAAGATGGCTGTCAGAATAAACACACATGCAACATCCAATATACCTAGTAACTACAGAAGAAATACATGCAAACAGACACGCCATTCATGCCCACACTGGAAAAGAGGACGAGGCTGTCAATCAGAACTGTGCTGTGCTTAATTTCTCAGTTAATTCCAACTCTTTGCAACCCCATGGACTGCAGCCCACAAGGCTCCTCTGTCCATGGGAATTCCCCAAGAAAGAATACTAGAGTGGATTGCCATGCAATCCCCTTCTCCAGGGGATCTTCCCAACCCAGGGATTGAACCCAGGTCTCCTGCATTGCAGGTGGATTCTTTACCATCTGAGCCACCAATCAGACCTCACAAAGCTAAAAAAAAAATAAATAAGGTCAGCATGACACCACCTCAAGGCCTTTAAGCTTGCTATTCCATCTCTTGAATCCATTCATATAGTTCTATTTCCATGGGTGTGTGTTCAGTTGCTTCAGTCACGTCTGAATCTTTGCAACCCCAGGGACTGCAGCCTGCCACTCTCCTCTGTCTGTAGTATTCTCCAGGCAAGAATACTGGAGTGGGTTGCCACTTCCTTCTCCAGGGGATCTTCCCGACACAGGATCGAACCTGTTTCTCTTGTAGCTCCTGCAGGTAGATTCTTTACCACTGAGCCTTGGGGATGCCCTCCCTGTTTAAATATCAACAAATAAAAGATGAAATAAAAAGAGAGAGAGAGAGAAACTCTAAAGATTCCTGAAAGGATAAAAGAATATGGGATCCAATAAGAAATGGAAATCATAGGCTCAAGTGTGTGCAGGGAGGATGGCTGAAAAGATGGAGCTCCTCTGGAGGTGCTACCAGCCCAGAGAGCAGACAGCAGAGACGCAGACAGGCAGTTGATCTAAGGCGTTCATCTGGATGCTTGTCTGGGATAGCAGAGAAGAGCTGAATGGGTTGGCCCCTCTGTTTTGTTGCCTTGGGCCAAGCATCACATGACAGGGTGCTAGCATCTGAGAGACGAGACAATATATTGCCCCACTGGCAGCCTTAGGAGGATTGGGGAGCTCCTCTTCCTAAATGAATCATGACTGGAAGGACATCCCACTCATACAAGATCCAAGACCACTTTATTTGAATGTGGAAAGTAAACCATCTGTGGTTCCTGTCTGAATGCATTATGAAAGGGTATCCTTCAACAAAGCAAAATTATTATTTGGAACATACAAAGATATTTGTTTCAAAAAGAAATTAAAAATCTCAGTGGAAACATGGGCAGAAGTTATGAACAGGTAGTCCTGTTTCTAAAAATGAAATAGAGATGACCAATGAATGCATGGCAAGATGCCCAGGTTCCCTGGTAAAGAGGAAATACCAATTAGAACCAAGAAATGCAATTTTGTACTCATCAGAGTAACAAACGCATATAAAATTTGGATGATGTTGCAAAGAAATGAATACTCTTATTTATCACTTTTGTGAATGTAAATTTTCATAGCTACTCCACAGTCCAATGTTGCCAATGTCTTATTAGAATGAAACAATGAATGTTCTCTGTGACTCAGCAACTCCCTGTCTCAATTTTGACCTTAGAGATATACTTGCAGGTGCCTGATGTGAAAGTTCAAGCAAGTTCATTGCAGCAGTGTTGGAGCAGATAAGACCAGTAACAAATGTTAACACTGGCATAAATGCAACACAGTACATCCTGACTCTGCAGGGCTTGTAAGGAAATGGTCACAGGCCTATGTGCATGAAGGTGGGAAGTTCTCTAGAGATATTATTAAGTGAGAAAAATATAATTCATGAAATAAGAAGTATAGTAGAACATGATTTAGGTATAAGATCAAACTCTCCATACAAAATGTAAAGAGAAATAGAGATAGAGAGTGAGAGAGAGAGGGACAGGAGAGGTGGGGAGTGGAGGGGGTGTTAGAACTTAATTTAAATTTAAAAATAAATTGTTTTTAAGTGAATTAAGTCAGAAAGACAAAGACAAATACTACATATCACTTATAAGTGGAATCTGAAGTATGACACAAATGACCCTATCTATGAAACAGAAACAAAATCAGGAACACAGAGAACAGACTGTGGTTGCCAACAAGGAGGGGGGTGGAAGAGGGTAGAGAGGGAGCTGAGGATGAACAGAAGCAAATTATTACACACAAAGAGATAAATAGCAAAGTCCTACTGTATAGCACAGGGAACTATATTCAATATCTTGTGATAACCCATAATGGAAAATAATATGAAAAAAGAATGTGTATATGTACATTCTTATACATATAACTGAATCACTTTGCTGTGCAGCAGTAATTAATACAACACTGCAATTCAACGATAGGTCAATAAAAAGTAAATTGTCTAGAAAAATGGTATAGATTATCTTATTTGCAAAACAGAAACACAGATGTATAGAACAAACGTATGGACACCAAGTAGGGAAAGGGGATGGGAATGTGGGATGAATGGGGAGACTGGAATTGACATATATACATTCCTATGTATAAAAGAGATAACTAATGAGAACCTACTGTATAACACAGGAAGCTCTCCTCGGTGCTCTGTGGTGACCGAAATGAGAGGGAAATCCAAAAAAGAGGGGACATAAAAGAAATGCAAAAAAGCAAAATGGCTGTCTGGGAAGGCCTTACAAATAGCTGTGGAAAGAAAAGAGGCGAAAAGCAAAGGAGAAAAGGAAAGATATATTCATTTGAGTGCAGAGTTCCAAAGAATAGCAAGGAGAAATGAAAAAGCCTTCTTCAGTGATCAGTGCAAAGAAATAGAGGACAACAACAGAATGGGAAAGACTAGAGATCTCTTCAAGAAAATTAGAGATACCAAGGGAACATTTCATGCAAAGATGGGCTCAATAAAGGACAGAAATGGTATGGACCTAACAGAAGCAGAAGCTATTAAGAAGAGGTGGCAAGAATACACAGAAGAACTATACAAAAAAGAGGTTCATGACCCAGATAATCACGATGGTGTAATCACTCACCTAGAGCCAGACATCCTGGAATGGGAAGTCAAGTGGGCCTTAGAAAGCATCACTACAAACAAAGCTAGTGGAGGTGATGGCATTCCAGTTGAGCTGTTTCAAATCCTCAAAGATGATGCCATGAAAGTGCTGCACTCAATATGCCAGCACATTTGGAAAACTCAGCGGTGGCCACAGGACTGGAAAAGGTCAGTTTTCATTCCAATCCCAAAGAAAGGCAATGTCAAAGAATGCTCAAACTACTGCACAATTGCACTCATCTCACATGCTAGTAAAGTAATGCTCAAAATTCTCCAAGCCAGCCTTCAGCAATATGTAAACTGTGAACTTCCAGATGTTCAATCTGGTTTTAGAAAAGACAGAGGGACCAGAGATCACATTGCCAACATCCATTGGATCATGGAAAAAGCAAGAGAGTTCCAGAAAAACATCTATTTCTGCTTGATTGACTATGCCAAAGCCTTTGACTGTGTGGATCCCAATAAACTGTGGAAAATTCTGAAAGAGATGGGAATGCCAGACCATCTGACCTGCCTCCTGAGAAACTGATATGCAGGTCAGGAAGCAACAGTTAGAACTGGACATCGAACAACAGACTGGTTCCAAATAGGAAAAGGAGTACGTCAAAGCTGTATATTGTCACCCTGCTTATTTAACTTATATGCAGAGTACATCATGAGAAACGCTGGACTGGAAGAAACACAAGCTGGAATTAATATTGCCGGGAGAAATATCAATAACCTCAGATATGCAGATGACACCACCCTTATGGCAGAAAGTGAAGAGGAACTAAAAAGCCTCTTGATGAAAGTGAAAGAGGAGAGTGAAAAAGTTGGCTTAAAGCTCAGCATTCAGAAAACAAAGATCATGGCATCTGGTCCCATCACTTCATGGCAAATAGGTAGGGAAACAGTGGAAACAGTGTCAGACTTTATTTGGGGGGGCTCCAAAATCACTGCAGATGGTGATTGGAGCCATCTTAGCAATTAAATCCAGAAATTCCATCCAGAAATTAAAAGATGCTTACTCCTTGGAAGGAAAGTTATGATCAACCTAGATAGCATATTCAAAAGCAGAGACATTACTTTGCCAACAAATGTCTGTCTAGTCAATGCTATGGTTTTTCCAGTGGTCATGTATGGATGAGAGGGTTGGACTATGAAGAAAGCTGAGTGCCAAAGAATTGATGCTTTTGAACTGTGGCATTGGAGAAGACTCTTGAGAGTCCCTTGGACTGCAAGAAGTTCCAACTAGTCCATTCTAAAGGAGATCAGTCCTGGGTGTTCATTGGAAGGACTGATGCTAAAGCTGAAACTCCAATACTTTGGCCACCTGATGTGAAGAGTTGGCTCATTGGAAAAGACTCTGATGCTGGGAGGGATTGGGGGCAGGAGGAGAAGAGGATGACAGAGGATGAGATGGCTGGATGGCATCACTGACTCGATGGACATGAGTTTGAGTGAACTCCAGGAGTTGGTTATGGACAGGGAGGCCTGGCGTGCTGCAGTTCATGGGGTCACAAAGAGTCAGACACGGCTGAGCAACTGAACTGAACTGATGTATGTGTATAGCTGACTCGCTTTGCTGTACATCACAGACTAACACCAGATTGTCATTCAACTACACACCAATAAAGAAATAAATTAAAAATAGTTTTCATAGTGTACTATGGCCTCAGGATAGAAAATTGAAAAACACAAAGAGAAAGGAAACATCTCTAATCTCATTCCACAGAGAAAAACCCATTGAACATTTCAGTCAGTTTTCTATGTAGGTACAGGTTGAATTGGAAATGTTGATCTGCTGGGGAAACTCTTATTTTGGAGGGAAAAATAGACTCAGTTTAGTGAACAGAGGAATAGGAAATTGTGCAGACCTGGGGCATTCAGGGGAACACACGTGGATTGCCGACATTTTGTGGAGAAACAGGAAACAATAGGAACACAGCTGGAAAATGTTCCCAGTACAGGGAACTTGGGGAGTAGGTAAGGCTGGGATTCATGGAGTTAGAGGGGATGGTGCAGAGAATGCTGTTGTTTAGTTGCTCAGTCGTGTCCCAACTCCTTTCGAACCCATGGACTGCAGCATGCCAGGCTTCCCTGACCTCCACTATTTCCCAGAGCTTGCTCAAACTCAAGTCTATTGACTCAGTGATGCCATCCAACCATCTCAGTCTCTGTTACTCCCTTCTCCTCTTGCCCTCAATCTTTCCCAGAAACAGGGTCTTTTCTAATGAGTCAGCTCCTTGCATCAGGTGGCCAAAGTACTGAGTGCCCCCAAAGTGTGCATGCATCCTCTGTTCACTCCATCAATGCCATTTATAACAATGAAATTATGAGAAGCAGCAGATATAATTGGAGCAATCAATTATAACACCTGAACAGGTGTTTGGCAGAGTTTGTGCTGCAGACAACATGAGATTCAGAGCCAAAAAATTGGAACTGGAAACACAAGGGTTAAATCTAGACCCTGCATGTGTAATAATCTGAGCCAAGTCTGATTTTCTATGTCCCAGAAATATTGCCTGTTTCAACACTGTTTTCAAATTTGTCATAGGAGTTTTTCATAGTATCTTCTTATAATTTTCAAAACTTTTCTGTATTTCTGTGTTCGTGTTTCATGTTATTTGCACCTCATGTTTCTTGGTCCTATTTGCCTAAGGTTTGTCCATTTTATGAGTCATTTCAAAGCTTTCAGTTTTGCTGATCAAATCATTTCTTGGGAAGAAGAAATTTTTTTCATGAACTTCAGCTTTTATCTCAGCTATTTCCTTCTTTCCAATTTTCCCACCCGCTAATGAGATTTTTTTGGATTTCCTCCTTACTGCATTGCCTGTGTGTTGCCCAGAGGTGTCAGGGCATATGGTTAGTAAAAAATTAATGACAATGAATGAGAAAAGGTCTTGGTCCCTAGAAACATGGAGAAGGGCTTTCCACAGAAACAAGGAGGAAGTCAGAGAGACCCTGGCAATGTCTAGTCTAGGAGGGAGCGACTGAATGAGGGGTGAGTCTTGTCATAACGTCTCAGATTAGAGGAATAACCTTCACAAGGGAACTTAGCTAGGTCAGGTGGTCAGCCATTAAATCAGGTGGAGGAAAATATTTGTGGTTATCTGCTGAGACTTTCCCAGAGAAGGCAATGGCAACCCACTCCAGTTCTCTTGCCTGGAGAATCCCAGGGATGGAGGAGCTTAGTGCGCTGCCGTCTATGGGGTCGGACAGAGTCAGACACCAGTGAAGCGACTTAGCAGCATCAGCAGCAGCTGAGATTTTCCAGCCCCCAAACTATCCACAGGAATCTTAATATCAATTATTTTAATGATTACATTTACTAAGAATGCACTTGTACTAAGAGTAAATCAAAATTTCCAAGAGCTCCAAATATAACACCCAGAGGCACAAGGAGACCAAGTTAGTAATTCTGGAGAGCAAGAAGTCTATGCTCAGTCAAGTCCAATCTGTCTTCCTTTGGGTTTTTTAATTAAAGTTTAGCCTTAGTCATTGTTGCTGTTTAGTTGCTAAGTCCTGTCCAACTCTTTTGAGACTCCCTGGACTATAGTCCACCAGGCTCCTCTGTCCATAGGATTTCCCAGGCAAGAATACTGGAGTGGGTTGCCCAACCCAGAGATCAAACCTGAGTGTCCTTCTTGGCAGGTGGATTCTTTACCATTGAGCCACCTGAGAAGCCTTGGTTAGCCTACTTTAAAAATGCCCGTTTCTACCCACCCTCCAAGAATCACTGGGAGCATTTATCCACACTTGCAGTTTAGGAGTCTAAAAATCTCACCTCCAGAAAGGTACTGAAGACAACAAAAATGTGAGATCTCCAAGACATTTAATCATTACAGTTCAGTTCAGTTTCAGTCGCTCAGTCGTATCCGACTCTTTGAGACCCTGTGGATTGCAACACACCAGGCTTCCCTGTGCATCACCAACTCCCAAAGCTTCTTCAAACTCTTCCATCGAATTGGTGATGCTATTCAACCATCTCATCCTCTGTTGTCCCCTTCTCCTCCCGCCTTCAGTCTTGCCTGGCATCAGGGTCTTTTTTAATGAGTCAGTTCTTCCAATCAGGTGGCCAAAGTATTGGAGTTTCAGCTTCAACATCAGTCCTTCCAATGAATACTCAGGACTGATTTCCTTTAGGAAGGACTGGTTTGGTAATCTTGCAGTCCAAGGGACTCTCAAGAGTCTTCTCCGACACCACAGTTCAAAAGCATCAGTTCTTTGGCGCTCAGCCTTCTTCATTGTCCAACTCTCACATCCATACATGACTACTGGAAAACCATAGTTCTGACTAGACAGACCTTTGTTGGCAAAATAGTGTCTCTGCTTTTTAATATGATCTCTAGGTTGGTTATAGTTTTCTTCCAAGGAGGAAGCATTTTTTAATTTCATGACTGCAATCACCATCCACAGTGATTTTGGAGACCCCAAAAATAAAGCCTCTCACTGTTCCCATTTTTTCCCCATCTATTTCCCATGAAGTGATGGGACCAGATAACATGATCTTAGTTTTCTGAATGCTGAGCTTTAAGCCAACTTTTTCACTCTCCTCTTTCAATATCATCAAGAAGCTCTTTAGTACTTCTTCACTTTCTGCCATAAGGGTGATGTCATCTGCATATCTGAGGTTATTGATACTTCTCCCAGCAATCTTGATTCCAGCTTGTGCTTCTTCCAGCCCAGCATTTCACATGATGTACTCTGCATATAAGTTAAATAAACAAAGTGACAATATACAGCCTTGATGTACTCCTTCCCCGATTTGGAACCAGTCTGCTTTTCCATGTCTAGTTCTACCTGTTGCATCCTGACCTGCATACAGATTTCTCAAGAGGCAGGTCAGGTGGTCTGGTATTCCCATCTCTTTCAGAATTTTCCACAGTTCGTTCTGATCCACACAGTCAAAGGCTTTGGCATAGTCAATAAAGCAGAAATAGATGTCCTCTATTTCTTTGCACTGATCACTGAAGAAGGCTTTTTCATTTCTCCTTGCTATTCTTTGGAACTCTGCACTCAAATGAATATATATTTCCTTTCTTCCTTTGCCTTTAGCTTCTTTTATCAGCTATTTTTAAGATCTCCTCAGACAACCATTTTGCGTTTTTGCCTTTCTTTTTCTTGGCGATGGTCTTGATCACTGCCTCCTGTGATCATGAACCTCCCTCCATAGTTCTTCAAGCACTCTATCAGATCTAATCCCTTGAATCTATTTGTCACTTCCACTGTATAATCATAAGGGATTTGATTTAGGTCATACCTGAATTGTCTAGTGGTTTTCCCTACCTTCTTCAGTTTAAGTTTGAATTTGGCAATAAGGAGTTCATGATCTGAGCCACAGTCAGCTCCCAGTCTTGTTTTTGCTGACTGTATGGAGCTTCTCCAACTTTGGCTGTAAAGAATATAATCAATCTGATTTTGGTATTGACCATTTGGTGATGTCCATGTGTACAGTCTTCTCTTGTGTTGTTGGAGGAGGGTGTTTGCTATGATCAATGCATTCTCTTGGCAGAACTATTAGCTTTTTCCCTGCTTCATTTTGTACTCCAAGGCCAAATTTGCCTATTACTCCAGGTATCTCTTTACTTCCTACTTTTGCATTCTAGTCCCCTATGATGAAAAAGACACCTTTTTTGGGTGTTAGTTCTAGAAGTTCTTGTAGGTCTTCATAGAACTGTTCAACTTCAGCTTCTTCAGCATTACTGATTGGGGCATAGACTTGGATTACTGTGATATTGAATAGTTTGTCTTGGAAACGAACAGAGATCATTCTGTCATTTTTGAGACTGCACCCAGTAACTGCATTTTGGACTCTTTTGTTGACTATGAGGGCTACTCCATTTCTTCTAAGGGATTCTTGCCCACAGTAGTAGATACAATGGTCATCTAAGTTAAATTCACTCATTCCAGTCCATTTTAGTTCACTGATTCCTAAAATGTCAATGGTTATTCTTGCCCTCTCCTATTTGACCACTTTCAATTTACCTTGATTCATGGACCTAACATTCAAGTTTCCTATGCAGTATTGTTCTTTACAGCATTGGACTTTACTTCCTTCACCAGTCACATTCACAGCTTGGTGTTGTTTTTGCTTTGGCTCCATTTCATCTTTCTTTCTGGAGTTATTTATCCACTCTTCTCCAGTAGTATATTGGGCATCTACTGACCTGGGGAGTTCATCTTTCAGTGTCATATCTTTTGCTTTTCATACTGTTCATGGGGTTCTCAAGGCAAGAATACTGAAGTGGTTTGCCATTGCCTTCTCCGGTGGACCACCCTTTGTCAGAACTCTCAGCCATGATCCGTCCATCTTGGGTGGCCCTACGTGGCATGGCTCACAGTGTCATTGAGTTAGACAAGGCTGTGGTCCATGTGATCAGTTTGATTAGTTTTCTGTGATTGTGATGTTCATTCTGTCCACCCTCTTATGGAAGCTTCTTGATGGGAGAGACTGAATGTAGGAGAACCTGGGTCTTGTTCTGATGGGCAGGGCCATGCTCAGTGAATCTTTAATCCAGTTTTCTATTGATGGGCAGGGCTGTGTTCCCTCCCTGTTGTTGACCTGAGACCAAACTATAGTGGAGGTGATGAAGATAATGATGACCTCCTTCAAAAGGTCCCATGTGTGCACTGCAACACTTAGTGCCCCTGACCCTGCAGCAGGCCACTGCCAACCCACTCATCCGCTGGTGACTCCTGGATACTCACAGGCAGGAGACAAAAATTCGCATCCAAACAGGATGAATAATTCCACTCACTGTTAATGCAATTATTCCTCTATTTTGAATTCCTTTGCTCAGATGTTGAAACCTATATGAGGCCTTTGTGCTAAACTTGCAGCACTAAGCAGCTTTTCTCCCTCCAGTTTTCTACACACCCTCCAGAACAGTCTCCAATCAGCCTGTTGCTCTCAGGACTGGTTTTCACATTAGCATGTTTTTATAGTACACAATGGTTTCCTCAGTTACACAACAGACCCAGGGCCAATAAACTCTCTTCTGGGTAATGTAAAGCATATTTGAGCACAAGAATGATTGCCTTTTTGTAGCTAAAAATAAGCACTTGTTTTTAATTTTCCAGGAGAATGCGGTCTCTCAACCCAAGAGGCCACCTCCTACCTGGTGAAACCTTTATGGTAAAGTCGTTCCTCCCTGGTTGGAAGTGTGGGATTCAAGTTTCATTGTGTAACACAAAGGGAAAAGCCCATATGCAAATCTTTCTTTAATTCCACCATATCCCTACAATGCTTTAAAACCAGGTTCCTCTGTTGTTGGGGTTTTCCAGGCAAGAATACCAGAGTGGGTCACCATGCCCTCCTCCAGGGGATCTTCCCAACCCAGGGAAACAAAGTGACTCCTGTGTCTCCAGCACTGCAGGTGGATTTTTTTTTTTTTTAACCAATGAGCCACTCGGAAGACCCTTAAAAAAAAAAAGATGATATCAAATAACAAAAACAGATGACATCAAATTCATTATAGAAGCAAGTCCCACCACAGCCAATCTGCATGGAAAGAGTATCCATATTTTTATACTACTAACAATAGCTGGCATTACCTCATTTAAGCATCATAATAGCATTATGAAGTTGGTAAGATTATATCCACATAAGGAAGTCAGTCACTTCTCATATCCACCCAGATGCTGTAAGCTTACCCTGCTACATCACCTTTGCTTACTGGAGGAATTTTCTTTTTCTCCAAATGTTTGTTTTTGACTGTGATGTTGTCCTGTCCCTGCCATGAACCACTGATCAACCCTAAAAGGATGTTTAAAAACCATCCACATCTAGGAACTTCCTTGGTGGTCCAGTGGTTATGTCTCCACCTTTCAATGCAGGGGATGTGGGTTTGATCCTTGGTAGGGGAGCTAAGATCCCACATGCCTCATGGCTGAAAAGACCAAAAACATAAACAGAAGCAATATTGTAACAAATTCAATAAACACTTTAAAAATGATGCACAGCAGAAAATATTTATGAACCCATCCACATCTACATTTTTCTCACTATTGACTATAAAACTTTTCCTTTCAAGAAGCAAAGTCTTTATATCTATTGAAGATTGGGCTGTCATTACAGGATAGAGCCCAACCTTGAAGAATGCCTCTCCTTTAAATGATCTCATTGCAAAAATTTAGAAAAGATGTTTTTAAAAAATGAGCTAAGAGGAGCTATCATTACGAGTGAAGACACTTGAATCAGACAAACCCGGGTCAAAGTATTATTCAACCAGTGTAATCTGTTATTATCATCTTGGTCTCCATCATCCAAGAATATCCAATATATCTTCTATTAATCCTAAGGATCTAATGTTCTACACCATTACAGAATGCGAAGGTCATGCTTCATAGGCTGGTGAAGACAAAGACTCCATCTTAGTCTCTAACAGGGAAGGAAATAGAAGTAGTATTTACTAAGCACCTACAGTGAGCCTGATATCTTTGTCAGAAAGTTAAAATGCATTGTCTAATGGAATCCCTTCACCACTCTGAGAAGGTAGATATTAGCTTAACTTTTCATTTTAGTAAAAATTGCTGAGAAAAGTTAAGCATATGTTTGTGTTCTGTTATGTGGAGTTGCTCAGTCGTGTCTGACTCTGCAACACCATGACTATGTAGCCCTCCAGGCTCCTCTGTCCATGGGATTTCCCAGGCAAGATTACTAGAGTGGGTTGCCATTTCCTTCTCCAGGGGATCTTCCTGACCCTACATCTCCTGCATTGGCAGGCATAGTCTTTACCACTGAGACCCTTGGCAAGTCCAAACCTACTCTATCATCCAGGAATTCCACCCTTAGATATTTATGCAAAAGACATGAAAATATATGTTTATAGAAAGACTTCTACAGAGAGTCATAGCAATTATATTCATAGTAATAAGAAGATGAAAACAACCCAAATAACCCAAATAATTCACAAAAGAATGGATAAACAAACTTGGTATATTTGTAAAGTGGTATACTACTCAGTAATAAAGAGGAATGAGCAGTGTGATTGATTCTCAAAAACAGTGTATTTAACGAAAGAACCCAAACGTAAAATATGACATGTGATGTCACTGATATGAAGTATCACAACAGGCACAACTCTTCTATAATGATAAAAATTAGAAGAGGTTGCCTGTGGGGAAATGAAGCTTGGGAAAGAGAGTGAAAGAAATTTCTGGAGGGTTGGAAATGTTCTATATAGCGATTTGGATGGTGAGTGCATAAATATTTAAAACACAAATTGTATCATGAAGATTTCTGTGCATTTCAACAGATATAACTTTTACCTCAGTTTTAAAATGAACTCTGGAAATACAGCACAGTCCATAGGAAATAGGGCCAATAATGCAATAGGCATTCTCATGTCAGTACATAGACTTCAGATCTTACCAGAAGCATCTAGTCTCTGGATTTTCTGACTTAGGTCAAAACTTCAAAGAAATTCTAATTCCTGGAAAATAAACCAGGAATCATTAAAAAAAAAAAAAACTGCAAATAGTGGCAATTCAGAAAATCAGTGACAAAATGAAGTTGTAAAAAGCAGTATTTTCTTATAAAGCATAAGCTATTAAAATATAACAGGGAAGTATTTTCCTAACACCAAAAATATAAAACATCTACCAGTAAATTTAAAGGAAATATATGGAATGCATTTGAAAAAAAAATTACTAAACCATACTAAGTGGCATAAAAGAATAAATGGAGAAGCACAATGTTTCTGGATGAAAAGATGTATTACAAAAACATCAATTCTCCTTAAATCAACATAGAAAATATTTTCCTAATCAAAATCGCAAAGTGATTTTTCTTTAACTTTTTGACACAATTGTTATTTACAGCAATAAAGATACAGTGAAACTGTCACCAGATAAGCAAATCAAATGAAAAAGCAGAAACTCCAGAAACAATTCTAAATATATGTAGCAATGTAGAATATAATGATTTTGTTACTTCAAAAGTTGGAAAAAGAATTTAGTTTATTCAATATACGTGATTAGAACAACAAAAACCAAAGCAAGCAAGAAAAAGGGGAATGGGGAAGTGAAGGAGGGAAGAAGGAAAGAGAAAAGGAAAAAAAAAACTGGAAGTAGATAAAGATCTTGAAGATGTCCAAAATTTGTAGGTACCAAGAAGAAATCTTCCAATTCCTCATGTCAAATGGATGCACTGAAAAGAAAAATATATGGATGCACTGATCTGCCAATTTAAGAGCATTCTTTCCCAATTTAAAAAGAACCACAATCACTTACCTACAATATTGTACCCATTCTAGACCCTGAACTGCCTTTGAGTCAACTGTAACTCAATGGCTATAAACATGTGGTTGAGGTGCTAAGGGCTTCCCTGGTGGCTCAGACGGTAAAGAATGTGCCTGCAATGTATGAGACCTGGGTTCGATCCCTGAGGTGCTGAAGGAGAAGGAGGATGGAGAGACAAGGTGAGGAAATGCAGTCAGGTGAAAAGTGAAAGTGAAAGTCATTCAGTCCTGTCCAACTCTTTGAGACCACATGGACTATACAGTCCACAGAACTCTCCAGGCCAGGATACTGGAGTGGGTAGCCTCTCCCTTCTCCAGGGGATTTTTCCAAACTCAGGGATCAAACGCAGGTCTCCGGCATTGTGGGTGGATTCTTTACCAACTGAGCTACAGGGGAAGCCCAAGAATACTGGAGTGGGCAGCCTATTCCTTCTCCAGGGAATTTTCCTGACCCAGGTTTTGAACCAGGGTCTTCTGCATTGCAGGTGTATTCTTTACCAACTGAGCTATCACCGAAGCCAGGTGAAAGGGCATGTAAAAAAAGACATGGAGGGTAGAGAGAAAGAGTTTGTCCCAGTGGAAGGTTGTAAGTAGTGAAGAGTGATTACTAACAGGTCCGTTTTGGTTGAACAGTGAAAGATGATTCTAGAAAGGTAGGCAGAGGCCACCACGTGAAGGATCTTGTAGACTTTGCCTTGAACACTATGAGAAGTCCAAGAAGAATTTTGAGAAGAACAGAGAGTTGACCTTGGTGGACAGACGGGGGACTAGATCTGCTTAAGGTTCCAGAACTGATGACAGTATCAAGTCTAGGAACTCAGCTCATTATAATTCCATATTGCTAATCTTCCTTTCATGCTTTGCACTCTGTGTGTGTGTGTGTGTGTGTGTGTATGTGTCTATGTGTGTAGAGAGAGAAGGGACAACACTGGCAAAGTCTGGAGAGAGATGATCTCATTAATTAACACAACAACCATTTGTTGCCAGGTGGAGCAAACTTGAGTGGTGATACAAAAAGGGCAAAAGTGCTTACGAATCTGGGAAAGGGGATCCATCTCTGGTGCATTGGTTTTGATTATTTCTCAGCTATATAAACATCCAAAGAGATGACCTCATATATTCCACAGGCATGACCAAAGATTATGGCACAGATGTTCTGAAATAAACAATGTCAGTGCAAGCACATAGCCGCACAGCTCTGTAATGGCTCCAAGAAGAGTTTAGTCCATTTTTTTTTTTTTTTTACATAAACCGCAAGTTAAGGCTAAGTCAGAAAGAAAATAGAAACTTTTCTTCATCTGCTCGTACTTGGTTTCATGTTTTATTGACGGCCTGGGAGGCTCTCTGAACCCCTTCCTCCCCTCAGGAATTTGTGGAAGTCGCATTTCTCCTGTTGACAGGATTCTGCTGAGAACTGAATTTTCAGCCATTTTCATTATGTTTTTTGTAAAGCTTCCACAGTCCTGCTTTTTACAGGCTTCCACTTGATATTGGCTGTAGCTACACTAAAAGTACTACATTTGGACTACATTTATGTCCAAAAGCCTGTAAATTGTATGTTTTTGATCCTGGAATTCTTCCTGCATTTCACTGAGAGCAAAGATTATGCCCTGTTTTTGTTTTTTGTTTTTTAATTTCCCACAATGCTTAGCTCTTGCCACAACATGTACTAGGTGCTTTATTCTCAGCACTGCTCTATGTCTTCCTGGATCAGAATGCCAGAAGTGACAGTTGCAAAAATGGGTGGATTGGGACAGGATTTGCAAAGACAGATGAGACCTGGATTTGTTTCACACTGAAATGGAATTGGAACAAAGCCCAGTTATGATGAATAATTAAACACTCCGTCATTCAGGTTGGTGAGGGCTCAGAACCAGATTTAAATTATTTAAATAAACAACCATGACAAAATGTTTTACTGAGAACAAACTCTTCCCTCCAACAGCTAAGGATGCAGTTCCTACCATTAACTGCTGTTATAAGCTGAGCTCTGCATGGCCTTCTCAGAGTTGAGAGCTTAGTTACATAAAGAACTTTGTTCACTCAAGGAAAATGTTCCCCACAACATTAATATAAGTCACTTAACTCTGAGGGACCTACAATTACAAATCTTTTATTAGTTATACTATTATAAGCAATGGGCAGATCTTAGACTATTATAATGCTTTCCTAGAAATGGCTCCAGGAAAAATATTTTTATTACCTAGCAAAGAAACCTGATTTTAGACCAAGGCATCTCTGCAAAACTTTTCAATGTAACTATTATTCACAAGTATACATAAATATTAATAAATATACATAAAATTATGGCTGATTCCCTGGTGGCTCAGAGGTAAAGAATCCACCTACAATGCAGGAGAAGAGGGTTTGATCCCTAAGTTGAGAAGATACCTTGGAGAAGGAAATGGCAACCCATTCCAGTATTCTTGCCTGGAAAATCCTATGGACAGAGGATTCTGGTGGGTTACGGGGTCACCAAGAGTCAGACACAACCTAGAGACTAAACAATAAGAACAACATAAAACTATATTTATTTGTACAGTAATAAAGAGTACACAAAAACCATAAAAATAGAAGTGCTGAATCTAAATACTATCAAAATTACCATCAAAATTAAGCTAGTGTCACTCCATTCCTAGGAACACGGGTATTAATAAAGTAGATTTCAGTCTGTAGACAAGAGTAAAAAAATATCCCTTACTTTGAAAAAATAGCTTAATATATGTACAAATTTTACCTAAGTACTGTCTACATTCACAAGCAAGTCTATTTATTTATGGTACAAACATTTTTGTGACAACAAAAATAATCTAGATTGGTAGCTTCCAAGATGAATAAAATCCAGACCTAACCCTTGAATGAGTTATGTGATAATGAGTTGGAATAGAGAAATGGACTTTTAAGGAGTGCCTAATCTTTTGGGGGCATGATCAACCCTATTAACAAGGATGAGGAGGAGCTCAGAAATGTCAAATTACTTACTCAAAGAGACATTTACCAAGCTGATGTGAGTCTAGATATAAATTCATGACTGAAAACATATAATTCATCAAAAATGGAAGTACCAAAAAACCTTTATTCATTTTTTCTAAGAATTAAGTTGCATCTTTATTATTTGGGCCTTTCCCACATTTCTAATATATAATACGTGTTCAATAAAAACATATTGAAAGGATTAATTAGTGTACGAATGAACAACGAGCATTTATGATATCAAACACAGGCAAGAGAAATTGCCCTTAGGGATGCAAAATTTAAATACATTAGCTGTGGGTCCTGAGCCCCCTTTTAAAGTTTTTTATTGGAGCATAGCTGCCTTACAATGTTGTGTTACTTTCTACTATACAGCAAAGTGAATCAGCTATCGTATACATATATCTCCTTTTCAAAAGAGACAAAGATAAAGATGCTTATTCCAAAATTAAAGTCTTCTCTCCATCTTCTTCTTTTTCTACCCCAATGACCTCACTCCCAACCTAGGTTTTGGCACTAGATGTTTTTCTACACGAATCACTTTTAACATTTGAGAAATTAGATTACATTTTCAGTAATGGACGAGAGGACCCTGTTAGACAAAATCTGCAGAAAACTGTAAACTCTGGACAAAATTTGTAAAACAACTTCATGGAGGTACTAAAGAGGTACTCCGAATTGCAAGAGAGTGGACACTTGGAAGAAGGGAATCAGACCAGGTGTTTTCTATTTTTACTGCTCTTTGCTTATGGGAAGACTGGTCAGCACAATGTGAAGCTGCTAAAACACACAGAAACCCACAAGCTTACACTAGCAACTCTCAGTCTTACTGGCTGGAAGAATGGGAGTATGATCACAGCAGAAAGAAGTAGCATAAGGAAGAAAGAGCCAGAGAGGAGGAGTCACAATTTTTTGTGTGTAAGCCTTTGAACTACAGATGTACAAGCTGACTCTCACTAGCTCAGCTAAGAATAAAATAACAAAAGGAGATTTTCAAGTACGTCTCACCCAGGGGAGAAAGAGTTTTGAGTTTGAGTCCAGACAAATTAAATGCCTGGTAAAACAAAGCAAAAAGCAAAACCCGAAGCTCTTTAGAGGAATATGAGAGTATCAAGTAAAAAAAGTAAAGTCGCTTCAGTCGTGTCTGACTCTTTGTGACCCTATGGACTTGTAGCTCACCAGGCTTCTCTGTCCATGCGATTCTCTAGGCAAGAATATTGAAGTGTGTTGCTCTGCCCTCCTCCAGGGGAACTTCCCAGCCCAGGGATTGAACCCTGGTCTCCCACATTGCGGGTAGATTCTTTACCATCTGAGCCACCAGGGAAGCCTGAAAGAGTATTGTAGTCTCCTAAACACATCTTTCACAATGTTAAGTATGCAAACCAATATTACTCAACATATAAAAAAAACAGGAAAATGTGACTTATATGGACACTGTGATAAAGTCTCAGATGTTGTAGGTCCCCCATATGACAAAGTTAATCTTCCTCAGGATTTCTCCATCTCCTCAGACCTGCAGACTAGTACTTAGGGTTGTTGTCCAGCATAAGCCCACTGAGCTAAGAATGGTGGTACTAAGATGCAAACAGATAACACATAACTCCAGAGTCCATGCTTTTAACCGTTTTACTATACTGCCTTAAACAATCTTGTTACAAAGCATCAATAATCACTTAGGACTATGTCTTCCCATATTGAAGCCTCTAGCCAGATGTGACATTTAAATTTACATTAATTAAAATGAAATACAATGTAAAAATTCAGTTCTTCAATGACACTAACTCCATTTCAAATGTTCAGTAGCCACATGAGCCACATGGTTGGTGGCAGCGTTATTGATCAGTGCAAATATAGAACATTTCCATCATCACAGAAATTTTATTAGACAATACTAGTGTTCTTGCCTGGAGAATCCCAGGGACAGGGGAGCCTGGTGGGCTGCCTGTCTGTGGGGTCGCACAGAGTCGGATATGACTGAAGCGACTTAGCAGCAGCAGCCTAGAGCATACAATGGCAAAAATAAAATCACATTTACATTAGCAATAATGTAGAGTGTGCATGTGTGCGTGCTAAGCCACTTCAGTCATGTCTGACTCTTTGCAACCCTATGGACTGTTGCCTGCCAGGCTCCTCTGCCCATGGGATTCACCAGGGGAGAGTTGCCATGCCCTCCTCCAGGGGATCTTCCTGACCCAGGGATCAAACCTGAGGTTCTTAAGTCTCCTACATTGGCAGGTGAGTTCTTTACCACTAGTGCCACCTGGTAAGTCCCATTTATACTATAAAATATTAATTAAAATACTGTGAAAGAACCAAGAATAATCTAGGCACTGAGGAAATGAAAGAAGAGGTGGAATACAGGAGGAAAACAGGGGCCAGTGAGCGTATACAACGTTAATCTCACAAATATTCATAATTTAAAAATACTGAATGGTGGGGAATTCCATGGTGATCCAGTGGTTAGGAGTCCGAGCTTCTCCTGCAGAGGTCATGGATTCAGTCTTAGGTTGGTGAACCAAGATCCTTCAAGGGGCACGGCCAAAAATAAATTAATGAATTTTTTAAAAACTAAGAAGACCTGATTTAAAAAAAATAAAATAAAATACTGAATGTTTTCTTTGCCTTTGTCATCATCAAATATTTTATTTTTAATTAAACATCCAAGGCTGGCAATGGTATAAGAGCTATCAGCTATTATACTGCTGATAGACGTTCACATAGAGACATTTATAAAGCTAACCTTGGAGGCATTTTGGGAACATTAATCAAAACACATATCCTTCAATCCAGCCAAGTACAAGAAATGTATTAGACAAAGGTAATCATAGCTCAAATATTTTTAAAAGTAAAACTGAGAGAAAGCCTAAATGTCTGATGATGGGCAGCTTCTTGTTAAACAATAAGATATCCACCTAATGATGTTGTGAAGAATATAAAATAACAGAAGAGAATGTCATGATATATTTCTGTTTGTAAAAGGAGATGCTTCAAAACAATGTACAGGATGATTGAATTAGTACAAGTTGCATACACATGCTGTTATGTATCATGTGTATAGAATTTATTTACAGAATATACACATGGAACCAAAGAATAGAAGGGGATACACTAAAATATTAGTGGAATTAATTCGAGCATGAGTGCTAAGTCGATTCAGTCGTGTCAGAGTCTTTGCGACCCTATGAACTGTAGCCTCCCAGGCTCTTCTGTACATGGAATTCTCCAGGCAAGAATACTGGAGTGGGTTGCCATTCCCTTCTCCAGGGGATCTTTGAGACCCAGAGATCAATCCCATGTCTCTTCCATCCCCTGCATTGGTTCTTTACCACTAGTGTCACCTGGGATGCCCTAATGGAATTATTACATTTACTAATTCATTGTAAATTCACTTCATTTCTTAAAACAAAATTTGTGGCTTGAGTAATGATCAAATTCAATAAATATATGACTTGGAATTAATAACTCAATGAACAGTCTTTTGCAAAAGAGAAAATTGATGTCACTCAGAACCAGATGTCAGATAACAACAAAATGTGCTTCATCTCAGTTCCATACAGTTTAGGTGCTTCAGATCAATTTGGTCCTCGAAGACCTTATGAAGCAATTTTAAAAGGCTCACAAAAAAGCAGAAGTAAATGTTTATATTGAAATTTAAGGAGAGATGCATGATAAACACATACAGGTGCTAAGAATTTTCACTATGTAAAACTGTATTTTCAACAAGAAGACAGCAAGAAACAAAAAAGTGAACAGTTCTTTTAATGGAGCAGAACATTTATTTTGCAAAATCATTCTCTGGGTTTTATTGATTCTCTGTGAGGCTTCCAAACATGTGCAAAAGGCCCATTGCTTCAGTCCAGCCTTTGCCTACCTGTTTATGCAGAAACCATTTCTGTGCACTCACCATTGGCCATTGGGTTACTTAACCTCTCTGTTCACTTTGAAAGTGAAAGTGTCAGTCACTCAAAGTGTCTGACTCTTTGTGACCCCATGGACTGTAGCCCACCAGGCTCTTCTGTCCATGGGATTCTCCAGGCAAGAATACTGGAGTGGGTAGCCATTCCCTTCTCCAGGGGATTTTCCCAAACCAGGGATCAAATCTGCATCTCCTACATTGCAGGCAGACTCTTTATCATTTGAGCCACCAGGGAAGCCCCCTATGTTCACTTTAGAATAGGAGCAAATGGCCTTCTTAGGCTTCCCAGGTGGTGCAGAGGTAAAGAACCTGCTGCCAATGAAGGAAATGAAATGTCAACCTACTCCAGTATTTTTGCTTGGGAAATCTAATGGACAGAGGAACCTGGTGGGCTACATACAGTCGCAAAGAGGTCGCAGAGAGTTAGACACGACTGAGCATGCATGCACGTGGCAATCCACACATCCAAGAGCTCATTTAAACATAATATATTCCAATGGAGACAATTGAACTACCCCTTTGAAAACTACTCCTCTTATTATAAGCAGAATTCAAGGAGACTGGAGGGACAATTCATATTGTGTAGAGTAAACAATGAAATCATGAAAATACTTTATGGTTTTGTTTCCTACAAGTCATGATATGGAGTAATTCATTAGAGTTCCCTAGGTCTTTGTTTTTTCACCTCTGAAAACAGAATTGAACTATTATATCAGAGATCTCCTTATTTTAACTGCATGCTTATGCACACACTCATATATTCATGATGGAAGTCATAAAGATAATTACTAGGAAGCTGACCTATGTGAAAAGAAATAAGGCAATTCAAAATAGATTTTTGGAAACCACTGGATTTGAGTAGGTACTCTTCTAGGACATCTTGTGTCCAAAGAAATGGAGCCAGCACTCAGTTACACAGTACATTCTGAGTATCAGTTCAGTCAGTTCAGTTGCTCAGTCATGTCCACCTTTGCAACCCCATGGATTGCAGCACGCTAGGCCTCCCTGTCCATCACCAACTTATGGAGCCTACTCAAATTCATGTCCATCATGTCGATGATGCCATACAATTTTCTCATCCTTTATCATCCCCTTCTCTTCCTGCCTTCAATCTTTCCCAGCATCAGAGTCTTTTCCAATGAGTCAACTCTTCACAGCAGGTGGCCAAAGAATTGGAGTTTCAGCTTCAGCATCAGTCCTTCCAATGAATATTTAGGACTGATTTCCTTTAAGATGGACTGTTTTATCTCCTTGCAGTCCAAGGGACTCCCAAGAGTCTTCTACAACACTACAGTTCAAAAACATCAATTCTTCAGCACTCAGCCTTCTTCATAGTTCAACACTCACATCCATACATGACTACTGGAAAAACTATAGCTTTGACCAGACAGACCTTTGTTGGTAAAGTAATATCTCTGCTTTTTAATATGCTGTCTAGGTTGATCATAGTTTTTCTTCCAAGGAGCAAGCATCTTTTAATTTCATGACTGCAGTTACCATCTGCAGTAATTTTGGAGCCCCCCAAAATAAAGTCTGACACTGTTTCCACTGTTTCCCCATCTATTTCCCATGAAGTGATGGGACCAGATAACATGATCTTAGTTTTCTGAATGTTCAGTTTTAAGCCAACTTTTTCACTCTCCTTTTTCACTTTCAACAAGAGGCTCTTTAGTTCTTATTCACTTTCTGCCATAAGGGTGGTGTCATCTGCATATCTGAGGTTATTAATATTTCTCCCAGCAATCTTGATTCCAGCTTGTGCTTCATCCAGCCCAGCATTTTTCATGATGTACTCTGCATATAAGTTAAATAAGCAGGGTGACAATAGACAGCTTTGATGTACTCTTTTCCTGATTTGGAACCAGTCTGTTGTTCGATGTCCAGTTCTAACTGTTGCTTCTTGAACTGCAAACAGATTTCTTAGGAGGCAGGTCAGGTGGTCTGGTATTCCCATCTCTTTAAGAATTTTCCACAGTTTGTTGTGATCCACACAGTCAAAGGCTTTGGCATAGTCAATAAAGCAAAAGTAGATGTTTTTCTGGAACTCTTGCTTTTTTGATGATCCAACAGATGTTGGCAATTTGATCTCTGGTTCCTCTGTCTTTTCTAAATCCAGCTTGAACATCTGGAAGGTCATGGTTCACGTACTGTTGAAGCCTGGCTTGGAGAATTTTGAGCATTACTTTGCTAGCATTCTGAGTATACCAAATACAATTCTTTGGGTTGGGTTTGGAGAGCTCCCCTGCTACCAGCAGCCATGGTTGTGGAAAAATAAAACAGACACAGTGATTTCAAAAAGCTTGAAGCCATCTGTGTTTTATTTCTTGGACTTTGAAGGTTCATTTTCATAAGCTCTGAGTCACCTGAGCCACAGTTTTTCTGCATTTTTCATGGACTCAACAGACACTTTGTCATCATTCCCCCAGTGCCCCTTGTCCTAAGAGTCATGTGAGGACTTTATAGAATGCTGCCTAGAAGGTTCTCAAGATTTAAAAAAAAAAAAGTCTTTAAAAATGTATGTGAGTTTCCATATGTTTTGTCTTTAGATTCATTTCAACTTTCCAGGTCTGATTTATCTCATCTGAAAAATGGAGATACAAATAATTGTTCCACCTTCATGTCTGGGTTTTCATGAGAGTGGAATGCTTGGGGAAGGGCAATGTGTTCCGAACAAGATGTAAGATGTTACATGCACAAAGGAGGGTGAATAAAGCTCTTCTTGACAGGTAAACAGCATTGCTCGACATATGGTTGCACAATCAGATATGAAATTGTGGTTTTCTTGGTGCACTTATGGTCATTGAGGAAGACCAGCAATAGAAGGAGAATGTTCTAAAATTAAAGAGAGCTAGTTTCATTTTTTTACAAGTGGTTGACCAGTTTTCCCAGCACCATTTGTTAGATTATCTTTTCTCCATTGTATATTCTTGCCTCCTTTGTCAAAGATAAGGTGTCCATAGGTGTGTGGATTTATCTCTGGGCTTTCCATTTTGTTCCATTGATCTAAATTTCTGTCTTTGTGCCAGTACCATACTGTTTTGATGACTGTGGCTTTGTAGTAGAGCCTGAAGTCAGGCAGGTTGATTCCTCCAGTTCCATTCTTCTTTCTCAAGATTGCTTTGGTTATTCGAGGTATTTTGTCTTTCCATACATATTGTGAAATTGTTTGTTCTAGGTCTCTGAAAAATACCTTTGGTAGCTTGATAGGGATTACATTGAATCTATAGATTGCTTTGGGTAGTATACTCATTTTCAATATATTGATTCTTCTGATCCATGAACATGGTATATTTCTCCATCTATTTGTGTCCTCTTTGATTTCTTTCACCAGTGTTTTATAGTTTTCTGTACATAGGTCTTTTGTTTCTTTAGGTAGATATATTCCTAACTATTTTATTCTTTTCATTGCAATGGTGAATGGAATTATTTCCTTAGTTTTCTCTTTCTGTTTTCTCATTGTTAGTGTATAGGAATGCAAGGGATTTCTGTGTGTTGATTTTATATTCTGCAATTTTACTATATTCATTGATTAGCTCTAGTATTTTTCTGGTGGAGTCTTTAGGGTTTTCTGTGTAGAGGATCATGTCATCTGAAAACAGTGGGAGTTTTACTTCTTTTCTAATCTGGATTCCTTTTATTTCTTTTTCTGCTCTGATTGCTGTGGCCAAAACTTCCAAAACTATGTCGAATATTAGTGGTGAGAGTGGGCACCCTTGTCTTGTTCCTGACTTTAGGGGAAATGCTTTCAATTTTTCACCATTGAGGATAATGTTTGCTGTGGGTTTGTCATGTTTTTATTTTATTTACCTTTTATTATGTTGAGGTATGTTCCTTCTATTCCTGCTTTCTGGAGGGTTTTTATCATAAATGGATGTTGAATTTTGTCAAAGGCTTTCTCTGCATCTATTGAGATAATCATATGGGTTTTATCTTTCAATTTGTTAATGTGGTGTATTATGTTGATTGATTTGCAGATATTGAAGAATCCTTGCATCCCTGGGATAAAGCCCACTTGGTCATGATGTATGATCTTTTTAATATGTTGTTGGATTCTGTTTGCTAGAATTTTGTTACACCATACACAAAAATAAACTCAAAATGGATTAAAGATCTAAACATAAGACCAGAAACTATAAAACTCCTAGAGGAAAACATAGGCAAAACATTCTCTGACATAAATCACAGCAGGATCCTCTATGACCCACCTCCCAGAATACTGGAAATAAAAGCAAAAATAAACAAATGGGACCTGATTAAAATTAAAAGCTTCTGCACAACAAAGAAAACTATAAGCAAGGTGAAAAGACAGCCTTCACAATGGGAGAAAATAATAGCAAATGAAGCAACTGACAAAGAATTACTCTCAAAAATATACAAGCAACTCCTGCAGGTCAAGTCCAGAAAACTAAACGACTCAATCAAAAAATCAGCCAAAGAACTAAACAGACATTTCTCCAGTGAAGACATACGGATGGCTAACAAACACATGAAAAGATGCTCAACATCACTCATTATCAGAGAAATGCAAATCAAAACCACAGTGAGGCACCATTTCATGCCAGTCAGAATGGCTGCTATCCTAAAGTCTACAAGCACCAAATGCTGGAGAGGGTGTGGAGAAAGGAAACCCTCTTACACTGTTGGTGGGAATGCAAACTAGTACAGCCACTATGGAGAACAGTGTGAATATTCCTTAAAAAATTGGAAATAGAACTGCTTTATGACCCAGCAATCCCACTGCTGGGCATACACACCGAGGAAACCAGAATTGAAAGAGACACATGTACCCCAATGTTCATCGCAACACTGTTTATAATAGCCAGGACATGGAAACAACCTAGATGTCCATCAGCAGACGAATGGATAAGAAAGCTGTGGTGCATATACACAATGGAGTATTACTCAGCCATTTAAAAGAATACATTTGAATCAGTTCTAATAAAGTGGATGAAACTGGAGCCTATTATACAGAGTGAAGTAAGCCAGAAAGAAAAATACCAATACAGTATACTAACGCATATCTATGGAATTTAGAAAGATGGTAACAATAACCCTGTATGTGAGACAGCAAAAGAGACACAGATGCATAGAACAGTCTTTTGGACTCTGTGGGAGAGGGCGAGGGTGGGATGATTTGGGAGAATGGCATTGAAACATGTATAATATCATATAAGAAATGAATCACCAGTCCAGGTTCGATGCAGGATACAGGATGCTTGGGGCTGGTGCACTGGGATGACCCAGAGGGATGGTACAGGGAGGGGGGTTCAGGATGAGGAACACACGTACACCGTGGCAGATTCATGTTGATGTATGGCAAAACCAATACAATATTGTAAAGTTATTTAGCCTCCAATTAAAATAAATAAATTTATATAAAAATAAATTAAAATATACTAAAAATAAATAAATAAAATTAAAGAGGGCTTTCAAGATTTCCCCTGTAATTCCTCCATGGCAATGTCAGGTCCGGATGGACAATGGGACAAGGGACTGCAGTCTGGAGGAGCAATGCCACTTGCTGATGGCCGATACTCGGACATAACCCAAAGAATAGAAAAACAATTATCTTAAAAGTCAATTGATCAAAAAATAAGTTTCCAGAACCATCAATTCACTTCATCATTGTTTTACCAAGTGATTCAACCCCACCCCTATACGTCCATTGTCCCTTGTCTTTCTGCATTGATTCCTAACCCATCCCTCCTGGTCTCTGCCTTTGCTCTGGCTTTTAGTGGCCAGATGATTACAGCAAACCATCCTAGACTTTGTTTCAGGAATCTGTCTTAGTTTTTGGTGAATAGGTGATTTTCAGCAAAATTATTTCATTTTGGGGCAAAGATTGACTTTGAGCCTATGAGTTCCTTTTGGTCTTTAAAACACACACTTCTAAGAAAAAATCTGCCAATAATATTCATGACAAAATTAGAACGCAACGGTCCGGAAACTAACATTCAAGAAAAAAGTATATTTTGAAGAGAAAAGGCAATGGTTTGAGAGAGACTTGCCATTTTTTATTGGGTCTTATATGCAAAGCCCAAAGACATGTAACTGTCAATTTTCAATTTTCAGCCCCTTTTGACCTAGGCTTCCCCTGCCCCCACTGGCAAAGAAGTCATATCAGTTGTGCAAGAGAAAAAAAAAAAGAGAGAGAGAGAGAGACAGAGAAATAAAAAATGATCTGCCTTTATTATGTGTGTCTTTTAAAACTTCAGACATGCTTTTCACATCCATAGTGACTTAATGGAGTCTAACAACCAATTAATGGCTTTAAAACCAGTGGGGATCCTGTGCTACCCCATAACCTGAAATGAATTATTGATAGATGCTTTCAGCCCTGTGTTCTGTCAGATATTTCAAAGTCAATGTCAGCCTGTGCATTTTCTCATTCAGTTTCCACTGAGGTCAAGACTTGTGAAGAGATGCTGTCCCCAAAGGAAAAAAAAAAAGAGAGAGTTCGGTCCCTGAGAAGTGTGGAGCTAGACATAATTGGCCTCTCTTTAAACCAAATCTCTGTAAGACATTAGCAACCTCTACACACATTAGCGGGACTGGTGGCATTATTCCTTCAAGGTAAGTGGAACACAGCACATTTACAAGGGGAATGACATTAATAAGTCCTTTACAATTACAATAACTTTTCACTGAAGTTCACATTTTCTTTCATTTGAGCCTTAGAACCATCCTGTGAAGTGGCCAGGGCAAGTGTCACTATTTACAACTGATATGAAGAAAAGAAAAACTTGAAACACCTTTCCTTTTCTCTTCTCTTTCCCCTCTTCCTCCTGTTATGCGTGTAACTGTGGTGCAAGTTTTATGGGTCTGCTTGACACAACGACAGTTCTTAAAATATGACTTTTTTAATGACTTGGATTTGAATGTCATTCTGCTATGGCAATCTCTGAATTAGCCATTTCCTAGCAAAATAATTAGCACACTATTAAAGAGTTCCTTTTAAGTGTTTCAAACTGACTAGTGGGAAAGGATAAAATCATAATAAAATACAATGGGTAAATATGTGACAAGTTACTAACCTTTAGAGAACTTCCAAATAAAAGGCATTTAGGGGCATGACAATATTTTATATACACAGTTTAAAACTTTGAAAAATATCTTGCTAAACTAATATCTTAAAGAGGAACAAAAATTAATCCCGTAAATGTATATGCTTCCTACATGTATGCTATAGCATTTTTTAAAAACTTTAATTGGAGGCTAATTACTTTACAATATTGTGGTGGTTTTTGCCATATATACACATGAATCAGCCATGGGTGTATATGTGTTCCCCTTCCTGAACCCTCCTCCTACCTCCTTCCCCATCCCATCCCTCAGGGCCATCCCAGTGCACCAGCCCTGAGCACCCTGTCTCATGCATTGAACCTGGACTGGTGATCTGTTTCACATATAATAATATACATGTTTCAATGCTATTCTCTCAAATCATCCCACCCCTGCCTTCTCCCACAGAGTCCAAAAGTCTGTACTTTACATTGTGTCTCTTTTGCTGTCTCACATATAGGATCATCATTACCATCTTTCTAAATTTCATATATACTTTTTAGTTAGTCCATAATTTTTTCTGGTATGCTACATGGCTTTCATAGTTTTTAATGAGTAGATATGATTTCATTCATATTTCCCAAAATTAATTACTGATTTCCTTATCCAAATGTCTCCATACATATAAAATGTTCATTTATTTTAATTATTTCTTTTGATAGATTATAAGCATACTATTACTGAATCAAAAGATAAAACTACTTTTATGGACTTGGCTGCATATTTTTTTTTTTTACTGATCTCTAAAATTACAAAGTAAAACACCAGTCATGGACATGTCACAGTGCCCCGTCAATATCAGCAACATCAGTTGTTATCATGTGTACCTTTTGGAACCACACATACTACACATTATGTATCATTCTTAATCTGTACTAAATATAAAAGTGTAATATTGACCCATTAACAAAACAACATGTTGTTGACATATGAAGAAACAGGTTAGTAAAACAGAATGGACCATTCCATAAGTAGAACCCCCAAAATGGAACATTCTTTAATAGTCCCTATGAAACTCCAGTCCTTTGGCCACCTCATGCGAACAGTTGACTCACTGGAAAAGACTCTGATGCTGAGAGGGATTGGGCTCAGGAGAAGGGGACGACAGAGGATGAGATGGCTGGATGGCATCACTGACTCAATGGACGTGAGTCTGAGTGAACTCCTGGAGTTGGTGATGGACAGGGAGGCCTGGTGTGCTGCGATTCATGGGGTCGCAAAGAGTCGGACATGACTGAGCGACTGACCTGAACTGAACTGACTGATAGGGGAGTCTAAGACCATTAGAGGAAAAGATTGCCTATTAAATAAGGAAGAAAATATGAGCTATTTTATAAATTCAGAATTAAAAATAGTTTCAGCGATGATATATAACATAGAAACCTTTGTGGTTCCTGTACTAATAAACATAATTACATAAAAATACAAAATTTTTGCATAGTGAAAAAAACTAGAAGCAAAATTAAAAGTTAGATAAAATCAGAGGGTTAATCACTGCAAATTATGTAGGACTTCTCTGCTGGTCTCTCAGATGGTAAAAATCTGTCTGCAATGCAGGGGACCTGGGTTCGATCCCTGGGTTGGGAAGATCTCCTGGAGAAAGAAATGGCAACCCACTCCAATCTTCTTGCCTGGAGAATTCCATAGACAGAGGAGCCTGGCAGTCTACAGTCCATGGGGTTGCAAAGAATTGGACACGACTGAGCAACTAACATACAGCAGGTATATATGTCACACATACACACACACCAATTTCCCCCATGCATTACTAGGTCTTACAAATTCATAACAAATGAGCTGAAACTTCAATTAAAATATGGGCAATGTATATAAACAGATTGATCACCAAAAATAAACATAATTGAAAGAGAGGATCTAGGGAAAGTCTCTGTACTTTGTTCAAAATTTTTCTCTAAATGTACAACTATTCTAAAAGATAAAGTTTATTTTTCAAAAGTGAGTTAACAAATTCCAAACATGCAGCCAATTTAATTTAGTCTCTGTATTATAATCTCTCTGATTATCACATGCATCCTGGTATTTTACAAACACATGGAAGACTAATCTGTAAGTTTTTTAAAAAGTAAATGCAAAAGTCATTTCAATTTCCTGAGACTGAGGGACTTGTTTCTCAATAATCATCACTTTAAAAAATACTAAAGAATGTTCTTCAGCAAAACAGAAATGGAATCCCTCAGGAAAGAACAGGATAAGAAAGGATCTACTCAAGAAATTGGTTAATACTTTGATTCATTTAAAATGTCCCATCAAGTCTTATAGAAAGTGCTAATTTGTGTAATTCATTCTACAAATATAAAATTAAGTGCTTAACAGCAATAACATGGAAGCAGTAGAGGGAAATTGTAGTTAAAGCTTCCCTTTGTATTGTCTGGCTGGAGAAAGATATATTGATTAATTTTTAACTTTAGACTTCATTATATCAAAAATACCCATTAAAAAATAAAGAGTCATTACTGAAAAAGAGAATAGGATGAATAACTATCTAAATACAATGGAATATTACTTAGCCCTTGAAAAGAATGAAATAACACCTTTGCAGCAAAATGGATGGACCTAGAGATTTTCACGCTGAGTGAAGTAAATTAGACAGAGAAAGAGAAATATGCTATCCCTTATACATTGAATCTAAAAAGAAATGATACAAATGAACTTATTTGCAAAACAGACTCACAGACTTCCCTGGTAATCCAGTGTCTAAGACTACAAGCTCTCATAGCAGGGGACCTGTGTTCGACCCTTGGTCAGAGAACTAGATCCCCCATGCCACAACCAGGATCCAATGCAGCCAAATTTAAACTATAAAATAAAGTAGAATAAAATAAAATGGGATAAAGATAGGAAACTGCCATTCTCACATGCTAATCTTCTCCACTGAATGACAATAGAGAATATAGTATTTATGGGTCTGTATCTGGACATAGTGTTCATGTTTATCCCAGCTTTATCATCTACTAGCTGTGTGACTCTGGGCAAGCTACTTAACCAACCTAGGCTGCAGTTTCCCCGTTTTTAAAGCAGAGATAGTACCTGCATACTTAATAGTGTTGTTGTACTGATGAAACAAGGTTGCACATGTAGAGCAGGTACTACTTGAAAGTGACAGTTGCTCAGTCACGTCTGACTCTTTGCGACCCCATGAACTATACAGTCCATGGAATTCTCCAGGCCAGAATACTGGAGCGGGTAGCCTTTCCTTTCTCCAGGGGATCTTCCCAACCCAGAGATTGAACCCAGATTTCCCACGTTGCAGGTGGATTCTTTACCAACTAAGCCACAAGGGAAGCCCAGAGAAGGTACTAAGTTTACAGTAAACATTCATTGTTGTCCAATATTATAGCTTTTGATATTTATCCTTTTTTTTAAAATTATTTAAATGCTAATCCTCTATTTGATTCTTCTGTTAATGTGAATCCATGTTCTTCTCGTTTTACTTTCAGAGATTATAATTTTTGGCCCAATAAGAGCATTTCTTCTTGTTTCCTTGTGAGTACAGAAATTGTTAACCTTGGTTTTCTGTGACTAGTAGGCTCTGGGGGACTTTGACTTGCTGGATTATACTTATTCACTGAGTTTTCTATTTTTTCAAAGAATATATCAGTTTTAAAAGATTTTTTTAATGTGGACTTTTAAAAAATCTTTATTGAATTAGTTATGACATTGTTTCTGTTTTATGTTTTGTTTTTTTGGCCACAAGGCACATGGGATCTTAGCTCCCCAACCAGGAATTGAACCTGCCAGTGACTGGAAGGTAAAGTCCTAACCACTGGACCTGCCAGGGAAGTCCCTATCAGTTTTTATGGAAAGGAAAAACAAACATTTAAAAACTCCAACAACCAAAAATTCAAACCATCTATTCCTCTTGGCTCACAATCAACCTAACTGAGAGTAGGCAATTTATTGAATTCAACAAGGTCTGGTCAATCCTATTTGACTCTTATCTTTATCTTACCTTGATCTTTGAAAAACAATTCAGGGATCATTTTTATTTCAGGAAACAGCAACAGCTCACATCTGCTGATGAGAAGGAAATGGCACACCCCGCCCCCAGTGTTCTTGCCTGGGAAATCCCATGGACAGAGGAGCCAGATGGGCTATAGTCCATGGGGTTGCAGAGAGTTGGACACAACTTAGTGACGCAAACACGCATATCTACAGAATATTTGAGGCATAGCCATTTCTAGGACAGGATGATACTTAGATGAGTATAATCTGGCCTCAGCCCTCAGGGAATTACAATTCAAGAGGAAAATACTAAGAACTCATGAGGGACCACACCGGTGACTGTCTAATGGATTCCGTGACAGTGAAGCCCATAGGATTTCTGAGCAGGGAACCAGAGCTGAGAGCCGAGGCTACTCCCAGAGGCTCTCTCCTCAGATGCTGTGAGAGTTGTTCATCTGTAAGGGAACTCCACAGACAAGCAGGGCCTTTACATTGCTGACTGAGTAACAGAGTCAGCCAGAGAGAAGAGAGCACTTTCTGCTTGAGCTAATGGTCAAGCCACTTTGGGGACCGTGGACTCCAAGCTATGACATTCTGCAACCCAGAGAACTCAGGCAACCCTTTTGTCAAGGGAACCTCTCAGTACACTCTCTGAAGCTGTATTATAGACACCCAACTCAATATTACCTATCTTTCAAAGGAGTAAGTGTTTTGTATGTGTTTATTTTTCTCACGTGTGTGTGTGTGTGTGTGTTGCTGGCTCTGCACTAGAGATTTTTTTATTTTAATGAATTAATTGATATATACATACATATATTTATTATATGGTTGTCCTAGGTCTTCATGGCTGCACAGGCTTTTCTCTAGTTGCAGCCAGTGGGGGCTACTCTTCGTTTCAGTACATGGGCTTCTCATTGCAGTGGCTTCTCTTGTTTTGGAGCACAGGCTCTAGGGCATGCAGGCTTCGGGAGCTGCCGCACATGGCTCAGTAGTTGTGGCTCCCAGGCTCTAGAGCACAGGCTCGGTAGTTGTGGTACACAGGCTCAGTTGCCCCTCGGCATATGGGATCTGCCCAGACCAAGGATCAAACCCGTGTCTCCTGAATTGGTAGATGGATTCTTTACCATTAAGCCACCAGGGAAGCCCAAGAATTTTTTAAAAGACATTTTTGATGTGGACCACATTAAAGCCTTTACTGAATTTATTACAATATTCTTTCTGTCTCATATTTTGGTTTTGGGGCCCCAAGACATGTGGGATCTCAGCTCCCTAACCAGGAATTGAACCTGCACTGCCAGCATTGAAAGGTGAAGTCTTAACCAGTGGACTGCCTAAGAAGTCCCCCTAGAGACTTCTTTTGAAATTCATGAAACAATGAAATACTGAGGCAGCCTAGAGAGGGCAAGACCTATCAGACCTATATTCACTCCTCATATCCCTGGACAAAAAGCCATTTTCCCCATGGGCCAGTTATTAGAAGGAATCCTTAAGAGAGAGACATGGGACCAGATTTAAGGGATTTCTCCTAGTATAAGGGATGCAGAGCAGAAAAGGATGCTGGTGCCACCGATGCTTTTGGCCCTGGAGGATCCCAGGGGAGCTGCCAGCCAGAGGAAGCCCCCAGCCACCTCTGGAAGATGTTTGGGGGTCCATGCTGGTGAACTTTCATCCTCATTATGTTTAAAAGCCTTTTGCCTTGAAGAGTTTGTAAATTAGCTCTGAGAACTATGCTCCTCCTTTATGGTTAATTTCTCCAAGGCTGCCTTGTTAAGCATATGCAAATCACATCATTAATATGCTGAGTCTCTCTCCAGGGGGCTGGTCTTTCAACCCTGCTCTGCTGTTGACTGACAGCTGTGCTTGTCCCTTTGGGCTTGTAGCACAGGTGCTTCCTAAGGTGGGCACTTTGGGAAACTTCTTAATGCTGGGACTTAATAGTCAGATTCTCCACATCTTTCACTTTCCTCACTCAATTCTCTTTCTGAAAACTCTGGCCTGAGTATGAGGAGTCTCAGACACAAGTCTTAACTCTTCATCTCTCTGATCCTTCTTGAATTTTCTCCATTGCAAAATAAGCAAAAGAGTTTGGGGGCACCATTGAGGAATAGCTGAAAACAGCCAAAACAGCCCCAAGCAAAATATACTACAGCATCAATTCAATGGGCATGATAGTCAAGGACAGTAAAGTGTGACATGCTGCAGTCCATGGAGTCCCAAAGAGTCGGACACAACTGAACGGCTGAATGACAACAGATATACTCCAATAAAAATTAACTTAAAAAAGACTGAACTGAAAAGAAAAGCACTGAGTTACTCAGCAGGAATGATTAATCCCTGCTCTGTAACCATGTGTCAGCGCATCTCTGTCTATTGAACATCCACCGTATATTTCAGTTCCTCCAATGGCTGCTTCATGTCCTGTCACTGTCCAACATCACTCCCCATACAGACCACACCTGTTGATAGGTCCACAAAGCAAGGCATTTGCTTTCACTCTGATCCTGAATGAGGTGGAGGGGAGAGCTTTGATTTCCCCATCTTCATGTTTCTGAGAACTTGGTCTTCCAGAATGAAGCAGTTTGAAATAACGATTGCATTGTTCTTTTCTAACTTCTTCATTCCCTCCCCATGGTGAAAGTAGAAAAAACTGGTGTGTGTGTGTGTGTGTGTGAGCTCTTCAGATATGTTTGCTTTTTAAAAACATTAATATATCTATTTGGCTGCATCAGGTCTTAGTTGTGACACACAGGATCTTTATTCCATCATGCACATGGACTCTCTAGTTATAGCTCGGGCTCAGTAGTTGTGGCACACACACTTAGTTGCCCCACAGCATGTGGGATATTATTTCCCTGAACAGGGATTGAACCCACATACCCTGCTTTGCAAGGCAGATTCTAAACCACTGGACCAGCAGGAAAGTCCCAGATATTTCATTTTGGATCAGCCTGTCTGCAGGAAATGGACATTCTCTGACTTTCCATGAGATTGACTAACCAAGGCAGGTATTGTCCTTGAGAAGGGGAGGCAGGGGCGAGGGGTGGGTATAGTAGGTCTGGGAGGATGTCTTCAGGCTCCATTGCATGGCAGATGCAAGACCTAGTTCTTCAGTCGGGCACTGCAGTCATAAAACTGCTATTTTTTTTTAATCTCTATCTTCCTGACTCCTGTACCATGTTTCTCAACAATAAAACTACAGAGAAGGAGAAAAAAGAATATAATTATTCCTCTGAACCCTAGGAACCAGTTTTTACTCTCAGCAGGGGTACCAGGCTTTGTTCAACCCATTTAGTTTAATGGTCCTTCTAAAAGATTTCTCAGTAAGAGTCAACAGCCTCGGTTTCAACAAATACCCACTTTACACAGTGAGCAAGACATAGTGGGGCTGAGCAGAGCTTTAATGTAAACTTGAAGCCACTAAAAGAATATTTAACACGGGAATTACCAGTCACAGGCTGACAACACCCAGGTGTGCTGTGTCATCAGTTCTGTGTCCATCCCAATTTTTCATGCTCAATGTCAAATACTGAAATCATGAAAGACACTTTTCTAAAACGAAACCTGACATTTGTGAAGGACCCATTACATGGGCTTTCGAATTGATGCTTTTGAATTGTGGTGCTGAAGAAGACTCTTGAGAGTCCCTTGGACTGCAAGATCAAACCAGTCAATTTCTGAAGGAAAACAACCCTGACTATTCATTGGAAGCACTGATGCTAAAGCTGAAGCTCCAACCCTTTGGCCACCTGATGCAAAGAGACCACTCATTGGAAAAGACCCTGATCCTGGGGAAGATTGAAGGCAAAAGGAGAAAGGGGGCAATAAAGGATGAGATGGTTGAATGGCATCACTGACTCAATGGACATGAATTTGAACGCACTCTTGGAGACAAACCTGGCAAACTGCAGGCCATGGGGTCACAAAAAGTCTGATACGACTTAGCAGCTGAACAACATGAACAACATTGCATGGGAGGTATATGATATGCGATCTATCTAATCCTCAGAGAACCTCATAAGCAGGAGTTATTCTTGTTCCCATTTTGCAGTGAGAAAGCTGAGTTTCTGATGGATTGAGAACATTGGCCCATAGTTACCTGTCTAGTGAATAGCAGAGACAGAACCCAGTCCCTGTTTTCCCATAAAACACACTGCTCATCCCCCACCCCATCTACTGACTGTTAGAAGATACTCCAATATTTAGGTGGAGAGATTCTGTGTTCCTGAAGGCAGTTCACAACTATTCTGTTATGCCACCTTGGAAATGCAGTTCCCTCTAAAACTGAAATATAAGCACAGATGCCTTTTAACGACATTTCAAGACACTTACCAGTGAACACTCCCCAAGGAAAGAATATTTCCAGTCTCTTTCCACTAAGACATCTTTTGAGGAATGCCTTTTCTTTTACCAAAGGCCAACCCCTTCACCTGTGCTCTGACTCACACTCCTACCCCCACCTCCCCAGGAGAGGTTTGTCTTTCCATCAGCACCTCAATGTGACCACAGATCCCATTTCTCCTCTCCTTCAACAGACACTCCCACACCAGGCTTCATTTCCTTCTCCATTGCTATCCTGACTAGCTTTATTCTTTCACAGATGAATTATTCACCACCTCATCTCTTAATCTCTCTTTAATCCACCCAGAGACTGAGATGTTTTTTCTGCCTCTAGATGAAAGAAAGAGAGGAAGGAAGAAAGAAAGAGAGAGAAGGAAGGAACAGAAGGAGGCTTAATGCAAGTTTCTGTGCTTGGTGCATAGTCAGACCAAACAAACAGAATTGTCTGAGTTTGGAGCACAGAAAGGTTTACTGCAGGGCCATGCAAGGAGACTAGTTGCTCATGCCCTAAAAAGCCACAAGCTCCTGGAAGGGTTTTGGCAAGTTACTTTTTAAATCCAGGTGGGGGTTAAAGGGTCTTGTTTTTTTAATTTAGGAAAGGACATTTGGTTAAATATTTCATGTCCTTTAAACATTTTGGAAAGTGCAAATGAAGGAAAAATTAAATCACCAAAGCACCATTGTTAATAATAGCTACTACAAATATTTTGTTAAATATTGTATTTAATTGATAAGGGAACTGAAATAAGAACTAGCTTTCAGCTATACCACTAGTTAGTGGTATAAGCAGATGTAGAACCTAGCTAGTTCTTTTAACCCATGCACTATTGTTGCCATCTCTATGCGAAACTGTTTCTCCATTAAAGATTAGTGAGAAATATGCCAACATGTATATAGTGTTTCATTTCTTTTGAGCTGCAAGGTTATTTATTTTCCTATTTGAAAACCACACGTGTGTCTATGTGCATACCCAGGATATTTTGTGGTATTAACTAGACCTTTTTTTTTTTCTTATGCTTTTTAATACTGTTGTCTTTTCTCCACTAGTCAGGAAGTCATGATAACTTGTTTCATGGACTGGTCTCAGAGATCTCAGGCCCTGGAATTACAGTAACAACAGACATCAATGAAGTTACTGAATGGATTTGTTAAACCCTTAAATAATAGTTTTTAAAGCCAAGGTTTTCAGTTCCAGGATATAAGTCTTTTGTTTGATTATTTGCTTTTGAGAGAGAAAGGAGGTCTTTTGAAGCTAAAAAGACTAAGAGCTCTAAAGAAGGAAGACATAAAATTTCTAAAATAAAATAAATAATTTGGAAAGAGAATGCAGACTATTATAAAATCTAGTTCCTGCCCAAAAGAGAATAAAAATCCAACACTCTGGCAGAAGAAGGACATGCTGCCTCCCAAATGGGTTTGGCAAGGAATTCAGAGGATTGTAGGAAGAACCCAAGAGCAGAGGTGATTTATGTCTTACTTCCTGGGGTGACATCTGTGCATGCCTCATAAAACCAGAGGGATAGATTAGTAATGAGTGAGGAAGGTGCTCAGGGAAAAGGGGCAGAGACACCTCCAGAGTCCTAAACACCCAGGAATGAATCAAAACAACCCACTGAAATAGGAATTAGGTCAAGGAGGCAATTTATCTGCCACTGACCATTCGTTAGAGGTCATGGCTGAGGGTGCACATCAAAATCAAACGCTATAGACCAAAACATAATGAAACATGATAGAGAGCCCAGAAATAGACCCACAAAAATTTTGTCAACTGAGTTTATACAAAGGAGCAAAGGCTATACAAGGAAGAAAAGGTAGTCTTTCAACAAATGCTGTTGGAACAACTGGACATCTACATGCAAAAAATAAATAAACGAAAGAATTCAGACACAGATCTTATTATGCCTTACAAAAATTAACTCAAAATGGATCATAGACCCAATGCAAAATGCAGAACTGCAAAAATCCTTTAAGATAATAAAGGACAAAATCTAGATGACCTGGAGTATAGCTATGATTTTTTTTTTTTTAGATACAACCCTAAAAGTGCAATCCATGAAAGAAATAATTGGTAAATTGAACTTCTTTAAAATTCAAATCTTCTGATCTGCAAAAGACACTGTCAAGAGAATGAGACTATAAACTACAGGCTAGAAGAGAACATTTGGAAAAGATATATCTGATATTAAAAAAAAAAAAACCTCTTATCCCAAATATGTAAAGAACTCTAAAAACTCAACTTAAGAAACCACTTAGTTGAAAAATGGACAAAAGACCTGAATAGGCACCTCACCAAGGAGATACACAGATGACAATAAGCATGAAAAATGGTCCACATCATATATCGTCAGGCTGCAAGTTAAAACAACAATAAGATGCCACTGCACACCTATTGTTTTGAAAATGAAACTTGCTCAGTCATGTCTGACCCTTTGCAATCCCATGGACTATACAGTCCATGGAATTCTCCAGGCCACAATACTGGAGTGGGTATTCTCCAGGGGATCTTCCCAACCCAGGGACTGAACCCAGGTCTCCTGCATTGCAGGCAGATTCTTTACCAGCTGAGCTATCAAGGAAGTCCTATTAGAACACACCTACTACAATAACCAAAATCTGAATTCTGAGATCTTCCAAATGATCTAATGGTTGTCCAACAGACTGACTCTTAAAACAGGGGGTGACTGAGTCTGTTTCAAGTTGGTGAGGTCATCTCTTCTGGTATCAGCAGTATCAAAGGCTTAAGAACCAAAATAACTGGATAGAGTTCAATGACAGAGCAAAATAAAGAATATCCCACACCTGGATTTTATCGCTCTGTGTAGTAGTCAAGCCTACTCCTTGTGTTTTCATTGATTACATGGAAAAGTTTGACCTTAAAAAAGAATTTTAAAAAAAATTGCACAGAACTTGTCCTCTCGGCAGCAAATACCACTTATGAGCTGGCATCTGGCAGGTTAGACACACCAACACACCTTTGTGACAGCATCTTCTGCACCGGTCAGGGTGAAGTCACCCTTTTGCCATTAAGCCTGCCATTCTAGTGCACACCATCTCCACTGGGGAGTCCACCTGAACTGGAATACTAAACAAAGCTTGGAATCTAGAGGTAGCATGAGCATCTTATCACCAGTCAGCCCAGAAGTAGAAAAACTCCAGGCAGGGAACCAGATAGGGTCAGCCTTGCTCCTAAGCGAGATGGGGGCAGAGATAGAATGCACATGGCAGGCTGGAGAGCAGTGAGCAGAAGCTTCTCTCCTTCTGCATTTCCCTGAAGACAGGATGCTCAAATACCTAGACTATAGTCTTTCTGCCTTTGTGTCTGTGCTCATCCCAAATCCTCCAAAAAGACAGCTTCAGGATTTGGACCTGTTAGGTAGTTGGAATAGGAAAAAGGGGTCCAAAATAGTTGTGGCTAAAAGACAAAGAAAGGAAACAGCCTGTGAAAAAAGAAAAAAGAAAAGTCTGAGGACGGGAGTGAGAACCTCAGGTGAAACAAACAGCCCTCCTCACTAGCCCAATTCATATAGGGCAGGCTCAATGGGAGGAGGAAAAAACATATAAAAAGAGGAGCCAAAATTGAGCAGTTCTCTTCTTTTGGGTCAGCCCATCCTCAGGCCTCAAGGATGTATTTTCCTTTGCTTGCAAAATAAAACTGAGCTGTAACATGGGTCCATCATTTTAAATGAGCTGTAACCAAGCTGTAACACTGGCCCGCCACTTCAAATTTTTGCTGCAGCAAGACAGAACTGAGGAAATTACACACTCCCCTAACAGACCTTTGGGCAACAAAAATGTTCTTTGGATTAGACCTAACTGAGCCAGGGCAGTCAGGTGGACTTAAGTCTTTGAAAAGCAGGCCTGGACTGTTGTTCCAGGAGCCAAACTTTTATCTATATAAGGAAACTCACTTAAATGTTTGCAGACTAGAAAAAAGAAGGAGGAATCAAGAAAACTCACAGAGGGTGGTTAAAAAAAAAAAAAAAACTCAAGTTATTCTTACAGGGATTAAAAAATCACTTGCAATTTCCAAGGGTTCTCTCCTCCTGAATCTTCTCTCTCCAAAGAAAACTTATCCGAAATGGCTGCAGCACAGAGGGCAAGGGCAGTCTTGGAGCTATAATTGTCATATGAGGTAGTGTTGAATGGAAGATTGCACTGTGGCCAAAAAAATCTCCTTTATCTAGAATTTTACTGTTAATATATGGCACATGCCCTCTAAGTGCAACAAGTGTTCAGTAAGTTCAGTCTCTCAGTCATGTCCAACTGTTTGCGACCCCATAAATCACAGATGGCCAGGCCTCCCTGTCCATCACCAACTCCTGGAGTTCATTCAAACTCATGTCCATCGAGTCAGTGATGCCATCCAGCCATCTCATCCTCTGTCCTCCCCTTTTCCACCTGCCCCAATCCCTCTCAACATCAGATTCTTTTCCAGTGAGTCAACTCTTCACATGAGGTGGCCAAAGTATTGGAGTTTCAGCTTCAGCATCAGTCCTTCCAAAGAATACCCAGGACTGATCTCTTTTAGGATGGACTGGTTGGATCTCCTTGCAGTCCAAGGGACTTGCAAGAATCTTCTCCAACACCACAGTTCAAAAGCATCAGTTCTTTGGCACTCAGCTTTCTTCACAGTCCAACTCTCACATCCATGCATGACCACTGGAAAAACCATAGCCTTGACTAGATGGACCTTGGTTGGCAAAGTAATATCTCTGCTTTTGAATATGTTATCTAGGTTGGTCATAACTTTCCTTCCAAGGAGTAAGCGTCTTTTAATTTCATGGCTGCAATCACCGTCTGCAGTGATTTTGGAGCCCAAACAAATAAAGTCTGACACTGTTTCCACTGTTTCCCCATCTATTTCCCATGAAGTGATGGGACCAGATGCCATGATCTTCGTTTTCTGAATGCTGAGCTTTAAGCCAACTTTTTCACTCTCCTCTTTCACTTTCATCAAGAGGCTTTTTAGTTCCTCTTCACTTTCTCCCGTAAGGGTGTTATCATCTGTATATCTGAGGTTATTGATATTTCTCCTGGAAATCTTGATTCCAGCTTGTGCTTCTTCCAGCCCAGTATTTCTCATGATGTACTCTGCATAGATGTTAAATAAGCAGGGTGACAATATACAGCCTTGATGTACTCCTTTCCCGATTTGGAACCAGTCTGTTGTTGCATGACCAGTTCTAACTGTTGCTTCCCAACCTGCATATAGGTTTCTCAAGAGGCAGGTCAGGTAGTCTGGTATTCCCATCTCTTTCAGAATTTTCCACAGTTTCTTGTGATCCACACAGTCAAAGGCTTTGGCATAGTCAATAAAGTAGAAATAGATATTTTTTCTGGAACTCTCTTGCTTTTTCCATGATCCAGTGGATGTTGGCAATTTGATCTCTGGTTCCTCTGCCTTTTCTAAAGCCAGCTTGAACATCTGTAACCATGTAAAAATACACGGTTCATGTATTGCTGAAGCTTCACATGGAGAATGTTGAGCATTACTTTGCTAGCGTGTGAGATGAGTGCAATGGTGCGGTAGTTTGAACATTCTTTGGCATTGCCTTTCTTTGGGATTGGAATGAATAGTGACCTTTTCCAGTCCTGTGGCCACTGCTGAGTTTTCCAAATTTGCTGACATACTGAGTGCAGCACTTTCACAGCATCATCTTTTAGGATTTGAAATAACCCAACTGGAATGCCATCACCTCCACTAGCTTTGTTTTTAGTGATGCTTTCTAAGGCCCACTTGACTTCACATTCCATGATGTCTGGCTCTAGGTGAGTGATCACACCATTGTGATTATCTGGGTCATGAAGCTCTTTTTTGTACAGTTCTGTGTATTCTTGCCACCTCTTCTTAATAGCTTCTTCTTCTGTTAGGTCCATACCATTCCTGTCCTTTATTGAGCCCATCTTTGCATGAAATGTTCCCTTGGTATCTCTAATTTTCTTGAAGAGATCTCTAGTCTTTCCCATTCTGTTGTTTTCCTGTATTTCTTTGCACTGATCACTGAGGAAGGCTTTCTTATCTCTCCTTGCTATTCTTTGGAACTCTGCATTCAGATGTGTATATCTTTCCTTTTCTCCTTTGCTTTTCACTTCTCTTCTTTTCACAGCTATTTGTAAGGCCTCCTCAGACAGCCATTATGCTTTTTTGCATTTCTTTTCCATGGGGATGGTCTTAATCCCTGTCTCCTGTACAATGTCACGAACCTCTGTCCTCTGTCCGTAGTTCATCAGGCACTCTATCAGATCTAGTCCCTTAAATCTATTTCTCACTTCCACTGTATAATCATAAGGGATTTGATTTAGGTCATACCTGAATGGTCTAGTGGTTTTCCCCACTTTCTTCAGTTTAAGTCTGAATTTGGCAATAAGGAGTTCATGATCTGAGCCACAGTCAGCTCCCCGTCTTGTTTTTGCTGACTGTATAGAGCTTCTCCATCTTTGGCTGCAAAGAATATAATCAATCTGATCTCAGTGTTGACCATCTGGTGATGTCCATGTGTACAGTCTTCTCTTGTGTTGCTGGAAGAGAGTATTTGCTATGACCAGTGCGTTTTCTTGGCAAAACTCTATTAGCCTTTGCCCTGCTTCATTCCATACTCCAAGGCCAAATTTGCCTGTTACTCCAGGTGTTTCTTGACTTCCTACTTTTGCATTCCAGTCCCCTATAATGAAAAGGACATCTTTTTTGAGTGTTAGTTCTAAAAGGTTTTGTAGGTCTTCATAGAACCATTCAACTTCAGCTTCTTCAGCGCTCCTGGTTAGGGCATAGGCTTGGAGTACTGTGATATTGAATAGTTTGCCTTGGAAACGAACAGAGATCATTCTGTCATTTTTGAGATTGCATCCAAGTACTGCATTTCGGACTCTTTTGTTGACCATGATGGCTACTCCTTTCTTCTAAGGGATTCCTACCCACAGTAGTAGATATAATGGTCATCTGAGTTAAATTCACCCATTCCAGTCTATTTTAGTTTGCTGATTCCTAGAATGTCTATGTTCACTCTTGCCATCTCCTGTTTGACCACTTCCAATTTGCCTTGATTCATGGACCTGATATTCCAGGTTCTTATGCAATATTGCTCTTACAGCATCGGACCTTGCTTCTATCACCAGTCACATCCACAACTGGGTATTGTTTTTGCTTTGGCTCCATCCTTTCATTCTTTCTGGAGTTATTTCCCCACTGATCTCCAGTAGCATGTTGGGCACCTACTGACCCGGGGAGTTCCCCTTTCAGTATCCTATCATTTTGCCTTTTCATACTGTTCATGGGGTTTTCAAGGCAAGAATACTGAAGTGGTTTGCCATTCCCTTCTCCAGTGGACCACATTCTGTCAGAACTCTCTACCATGACCCTCCCATCTTGGGTGGCCCCACATGGCATGGCTTAGTTTCATTGAGTTAGACCAGGCTGTGGTCCATGTGATCAGATTGGTTAGTTTTCTGTGATTATGGTTTCAGTATGTCTGCACTTTGATGCCTTCTCACAACACCTGCCATCTTACTTGGGTTTCTCTTACCTTGGACTTGGGGTATCTCTTCACTGCTGCTCCAGCAAAGTGCAGCCACTGCTCCTTACCTCGGACAAGTGGTATCTCCTCATAGCTGCCCCTCCTGACCATGAACATGGAGTAGCTCTTCTCGGCCCTCCTGCACACCAAAATCTTCTCATGCTAAGACATGACTTGAGTGACGGCTAGAATTGGAGGGGGTGGCAGGCTGACATTCTCATGAAAGTAGTCTAACAAAGTGATGTAATAATATGGCATATGAGGCACATTTATTAATAAGAAAGACTACAAATCCATAATAGAGACCTGAGTAAAATTTAAGGGAGATTAGAAAGAAAAGAGACAGAGAGAGGCAGTGGAGACTCAAAACACAAAAAACCTATCAAACTGAAAATTCTGATGAAACTTTTCTTAAAAAATAGAACAAGCATATTATCACATATACATGAAATCTAGAAAAATGGTATAGATGATCTTATTTGCAAAGCAGAAATAGAAAGACAGATGTAGAAAACAAGAAGAGAAAGAGGGTAGGATGAATTGGGAGATTGGGATTGACATATATATGCTCTGATACTATGTGTAAAATAGATAACTAAATGGCAACCTGCGTATAGCACAGGAAACTCAATTCAATGCTCTGTGGTGACCTAAAAGGGAAGGAAATCCAAAAAAGAGAGGATATATTTATTCATGCAGCTGATTCACTTTGCTGTACAGTATGAGAATACAAATTAATTTTAGAAAAAAAAGGGAGATTTTAAAAAGCAAAAACAAAATAAGAATGGGCAGGGAAATAAATGGAGGTATGATGTAGAAATGGGTCAGAACCAATGGTAAATCTAACACCATTTAACCAAAGGTTTAAGTACATGCTTAGAAAAGAAAAGTAAAAGATAAAGGAAAATATTTGACCAATATTTGAAAAAACATCAAAGTGGGGATAAAACTGGCTACAGTTGGAAGCGAATTGAACACAAAATGGATCACAAAGTTGGTGAACAAACAGATGTCCAGTTGGCACAGTTGATGTCCAGTTGAATGATGAGTGAGTTTCCAAAGATTATTAACCACAGTAATTTTAGTCAAATGCAAGACAAAAAAGTACAGACACAGGATGCACAATGAGAAATATCTACTGAAGAGGGTACAGCAGGAGGGCTTTGGTGGTGGGGAGGAACCAGGCTGTGAACGTTGAGGGCATCTCTTGACAAACAGTTGCTGGCAATATTTGTGGATTTGTATTTCATATCTGATAGTGTTAGTGTTAGTCACTCTGTCATGTCCAGCTCTGTGAAACCATGGACTGCAGCATGCCAAGCTCCTCTGTTCATGGAATTCTCCAGGCAAGAATGCAGGATTGGGTTGTCATTCCCTTTTTCAGGGAATCTTCCTGACTCAGGGATCAAACTGGGGCCTCCTGTATTGCAGGCAGATTGGGGAAGAACCTCATATCTAATAACGATTTGGAAACCCTCAGGCACAGTTCTTTCCTGGAGAGCTGATAGCATGTAGGCCACATTCCCAACCCTGAATAAAATAAATACAATGTTCCACTGCAGATCTGTCTCTGTAAAATCTCTCTTCTGTAATATGGAAATTTTAGAGCATGACCTGAACCAGACTAGAATTATCATAAAATATATAAGGTCACCAAGAATAGGAGATTCATTTAAATATCAGTGTCTGTCATCTTTGGGGTTGTACACACCCAAGATGGAAATAGCACCCTCCCTGAGTTATGAGATCTGTCTATGACACAGCTGGAATTTCAGAAACTTGGGTACATGCATGCTAAGTCACTTCAGTCGTGTTCAACTCTTTGCGACCCTAAGGACTGTAGCCCGCCAGGGTCCTCTCTCCGTAGGATTCTCCAGGCAAGAAAGCTGGAGTGGGTTGCCATTTCCTCCTCCAGGGAATCTTCCCAACACAAGGATCGAACCCACATCTCTTTTGTCTCCTGCATTGGCAGGTGAGTTCTTTACCACTAGGATCACCTGGGAAACCCCACACTTGATCCAAAGGATAACTGTTTCTCCCTTTTTCCTTAAGGTGGCCAAGGCTGGAGATATGAAAGTTGTGCTGACAGGTGAGACACACCAACACAGGCATTAGAAAACCTTATAGGACTTTTAACCTCTGTGGGAAATGTGGCTCATAGCAAACACTGACCCATGAAACACTGCCGAGAGATCTTTGTTCCTCTCCATGTGGCTGAGAGGCAGCTGGCTTTTCCAGTGTTCCTGCCCTGCTCCGGATGGATGTTGATGTAATATGACCTCCCAGGCAGCCTGCTCGGAAGGCATCTCAGTGGGGAAGAATGATGACCTAGCTCACCATTAAACCCCAGCTGCCCTTCACACAATTGAGGCTTTGGGACTCTTTGTAGGTGCTCCAATTAGATTACTCTTGGGAGGGAACCATCAGATACCTATTATTTTCTAACAAAAGTCAAGTAAAGCCCTAGAGGAACCTTGTACCTCCTCTACGCATCTCAGCAAAGAACACATTGTGCTGATTGTTTTCTATTTGTCCTCTTCCCCACCCCTACAAGGGCTTCCCACGTGGCTCAGTGCTAAAGAACCCGCCTGCCAGTGCAGGAGACCCAGAAGACATGGGTTCAATCCCTGGGTTGGGAAGATCCCCTGGAGGAGGAAATGGGAACCCACTCCAGTATTCTTGCCTGGAATATTCCAAGGGCAGAGGAGCCTAGCGGTCTCTAGTCCATGGGGCTGCAGAGTCAGACACGACTTAGTGAATAAACAATAAATGACATTAACAGAATAGCAGAGCAAAAGTAGACACCTTGCAACTCAGCCTGGACCAGGACAAAGGCACTGTATTTCATTTTTTAACAAGTTTTTTTTGTAAAATATTTACTTATTTGGCTGTGTCTGGTCTTCATTGAGGCATGCAGGCTCTTTTTGCTGGGGGTTAGTTGCTCTGCAACATGTGGGATCTTAGTTCCCAAGCCAGGGATCAAACCTGCATCCCCTTTGTTGGAAAGTGGATTCTTAACCACTGGACTACATGGAAAGTCCCTGCATTCTATTCTGATAGTGAGGAAGAGGTTGAGACTTGTCTGGGTAAGGCAGAAGAAAAGGATTCAGAGTGAGAGCCTGTTGCCTCCAGATGCACTCTTAAATAAGGTTATTTGTTATTTTGTTACGAAACAGTACAATGAAGACTAGGTTGAGGCTTGGAGAAATGGCCACAGGCAGGCTTGGTGTTTCCTTTTTCAGCAAAGCAAAACTGACTCTAATAATTAAGCTTTTCTTATCCAATATATAATTAATTTTGCAACTGAAAAACCAATGAACTAGACGTTGTCTCTACTAGGGATGGTTAAAGAAGCTATGGAGAATTAACCAGGAAAAAAAACAGACATGACATTCATCTTCAAATATCTATCTGAGAACTTGCCATATGGAAGAAAAGATGCACTTCTGACCATTGGATAGAATTAACAGAGACAGACTTTAACTCCATATAAGCCACATTTTCTAATTATTATAATCATCACATTGTGGAATGGATAATCTGGGGAATGTTGAGACCCTTGCACACTGGAAGTGTTCAGGTTGGCAGACCATCTGCTAGAAATGTGATCAAACCAGATGATCCCCTTTTAAAAATAACATTTTCTAGTCATTATTAGAGTAGAATATTTCCACAGGAGGCTATTTGGGAAACAAAATAGTAAGAAGAAAAGATGAATCCTTAACCCCATCGCTCATGCATGCAAGCATGCTCAGTTGTGTCTGACTGACCCCATGGACTTGTATCCTGTCAGGCTCCTCCGTCCATGGGATTCTCCAGGCAAGAATACTGGAGTAGGTTGCCATTTCCTCCTCCAGGGGATCTTCCTAACCCAAGGATCAAAGCCACATCTCGTGCATTGGCAGGGATAGTCTTTAACACTGAGACACCTGGGAAGCTCTCCCACTGTCCATAATTGACCTCTACTAACACTGATATATTACCATTTGGTACATTTTCCTAGGCAACAGAAATCAACATGAACTTTGTAAAAGCATATGTGTGTATACATATATATATATATATATATACATATATACACATACACACACACACATATATCATATGGTTTTCACAATGTGGCTTTTGTATTTTCTTTAAGTTATGTAAGATTTTTCTATGCTGTTAAATAATCTTCAGAAACATGATTTCAACACAGGACATGACTTAATTTCTATGGATGGAAGTGTCTGTGTAATGTTCATACAATTAATGTTCCATTGAACACATACACACATGTATGCACACACATCACACTCACATGCATACTTTGTTAGTTCTGTTTCTTCTGGAGAATCTGACTGATGTGCCAATAATGTTACTTCTAACATGTGAATAATTGTGTTAAATCTCATACCATATCGGCAATACATAAACATTTAAATAAAAATATTTTTTCTGTTTTATTGTTTATTGCTCTACCCATATCTAAGTCTTTAACTTGCAGTTCACAAAGAATCCCCCTGCCAATGTAGGAGACACAAGAGACGCAGTTTTGATTCCTGGGTTGGGAAGATCCCCTGGAGGAAGAAATGGCAACCCACTCCAACGTTCTTGCCTGGAAAATTCCAGGGACAGAGAAGCCTGGTGGGTTATAGTCCATAGGGTCGCAAAAGAGTCAGATGAGACTGAGGACACACACACACAGGGTTGTGACACGTCCTTGAGTGGTTGGTTTGTGAAGAATAAACACATGAAGGGAGATAATGCGTGACTCCTCGCAGGTTACAAGACGGCTTAAGACTGGCCTCACACACATCCTAATAACTCTCCACTGCCGATAGCCCTTTCCAAGAGAAATTTTCTACATTTTAGGGAAAAGTTCTTCCATGACTTCCTTAATCATGTCTTCTCCATCTCCCCCATTTTCTCTTTTGTGGATTCCTATTATTTATTTTTTTGGCAATCCTTGGCAGCATGTGGGATCTTAGTTCCCCAACCAGGGATTGAATCTGTGAACCCTTCACTGAAAATGCTGAGTTTTAACCACTGGATCACCAGGGAAGTCCCAAGACTCTCTTCTCTGTGGCACATCACCCGAACTTTCCTCCCTGAGAGTTTTGCCCCTGGGTGCATATGACTTGCCAAAATAGCTGCTCTCCTTAGTAAAACAGGAACTTGGGGAGAAAAGTGTCAAAGTATCTAAGACAATCTTCACACAAGAAAGAACATACATTGTTGAGTTTTTATGAAGAAAGAAAATGCTGAAATGTAAAATAAATATAGAAATTAGTTTTAACAGCAGATTTTGGTAGCATGAAATAGAAATCAGCAGTTATATGATAAAAACAATTACAGATACCAGACAGGAAAAATATAAGAACTGGGATAACACAATGCCTGAAGTGAATAACAAAATAGATACAGCTGAAGAACAAATTAATAAGCAGAAGAATAGGTTAAGACCCTGTTTCAAAGGCGTTAGAAAAACAAAGCAACAGAAAATAACAAGGGAAAAGTTAATGTCACTGATTAAGCACCATGACAATGACAAATGGAAAATGCATTTACATAGCACATACTTACAACAGCAACAGAAACAATAAAATCCTTAGTAATGAATCTGACAAATGTAGAGGATGTGCACATATCAATGATAAAAATTCACTAAAAGACATAAAGAAGTTGCTCAGTCGTGTCCGACTCTGTGAGACATCATGGACTGTAGCCCTCCAGTCTCTTCTGTCCATGGGATTTCCCAGGCAAGAATACTGGAGTGGGTTGCCATTTCCTTCTCATCTCGTGGTTAGGAAGATTTTATATAAAAATGATGCCAATTTTCCATAAATTAATCGAGATTTAACATAACTCCAATTAAGAGAGTTTTCCATGGAACCTGACAAAATGCTACTAAAAAGAAAGACTTGTCTGAAAAAGAAGAATAAGGGCAGGATGCATGCTTGACTAGAAGTCAGGAGTTACGGTGCAGCTATATTATCCAGAACACTGTGTTGTAACACAAGGATGAACAAATTACCCAGTGGAATATAATAGAGAGCTCAGAAACTTACTGCTACATTATAGAATTTTATTAATGATGAAAGTTGCATAACAGATCACTGGGGGATAAAGTGACTAGTCAATAAATTAAGCTGGAAAATATATTTATTTATATGGAGGAAAAATTAAGCTGTATCCTTACTTTACATCAAAAATCAAACATCAATTCCAAAAGGATTAAGAACTTAAATATCAAAAGAAGGTGGTACTTTAGTAGAAATACAGATGAATGTCTTTACACCCTTGGGATTCCAAAAGCATCCTTGAACAGGAACAAGAAGGAGTAAACACAAAAGATTGCTGAAGTTGGGTATCTTGAAATCTTGATCTTATAAAAATTAAAAGACATTACAAACTTAGGGGAGAAATTATTGCTGGGGGGAATATGACTTACCTAACGAAGGAAAATCATTTTGGGTTTCTATCACACAATACGGGCTGCCCTGTTGGTTAAGATGGTAAAGAATCTGCCTGCAATGGGTCAGGAAGATCCTCTGGAGAAGGGAATGGCTAATCCATTCTTCTCAGAGTACTGGCAACTCCAGTATTTTTGCCTGCACAATTCCATGGACAGAAGAGCTTGGCAGGGTTATGTCCACACAATATATGCAAATTTCAACTCTAAGTAGATTAATAAAAATCTGAATTTTTTTCTTACCTTTAGATGGCAAAGGTCTTTTTAAGCTTCCAAAAAGCACAAAACTTTAAAAGGCATTAATTTTTATACTACTAAATAAAATTTAAAGCTCTCTTCATTAATAAAGAACAGCCATAAAGTCAACAGAAAGCTGGCAGACTGGGAGAATGTATTTACTCATTAAGAAAAATAAAGGAGAGGGACTTCCTTTGTGGTGCCACAGCTAAGACTCCACGTTTCAGCATGGAAACCGTCTCTGCTCTGTCCCTTCTGAGTCAAACCCCAGGTCTGCACACTTGGTCCTCTGTCCAGCCTCATGTCTTCCTAAAGTCCCTTCCAGATGTCCTGCCCTGCGTGAAGAGAGCCCTGCCACATCGCTCTTTCTGTTCGTTGATGGTTTGCTTACCCCTCTCCCTTTAGATGGAGAAAACATGGCAACCCACTTCAGTATTCTTTCCTGCAAAATCCCATGGACAGAGGAGCCTGGCAGGCTACAGTCCATGAGGTCAAAAAGGGTCAGACACAGCTGAGCGACTGATCACACACTCCCTTTAGATTCTGGTTACTGTTTCTGAGTGAAATGCTCCCTGTGCACATACCCATTGAAGCAGCCTCTCCACCTGACTTGACGTGAATACTGTCTCTGCTACATTCCCACTTTCTCAGGAGACAGTGTGGAGTGGTCCTTCAGCCTGGCCCCACAGGCAGTGGACAGCTGGACTCCCTTGAGGACTTGTAGATACACGACATTGTTCCTTCATTTTCAGTGCTAGGGCAGATTTTCCTCTGTATACACTACTGTGGTTATTGCCATCAATGTTTGGGAAGAGCAAGGGAAATGACATCCCTCAGGGAGAATCACCTTTATTCAAAATAATTATTCATTTAGTCCATCCTAAAGGAAATCAGTCCTGAATATTCACTGGAAGGACTGAAACTCCAACATTTTGGCCACCTGATGCGAAGAACTGACTCATTAGAAAAGACCCTGATGCTGGGAAAGATTGAAGGTGGGAGGAGAAGGGGACAACAGAGGATGAGATGGTTGGATGGTATCACCAATTCAATGGACATAAGTTTGAGTAAACTCTGGGTGTTGGTGATGGGCAGGGAGGCCTGGCGTGCTGCAGTCCATGGCGTCGCAAAGAGTGGGACACAACTGAGCGACTGAACTGAACTGAACTGATGCTGGGTCTTCCTTGCTGCACGGGCTTTTCACTAGTTGTGGTGAGTAGAGGCTACTCTCCATCTGCGGTGTAAGGCTTTCTCGTTGCCATGGCTTCTCTTGCTCTGGAGAAGGCACTAGGATGCATGGGCTCAGTAATTGTGGCTCCTGGACTCTAGACACCTTTTTCCTCTTAAGTCCTTCTAACTTTCCATAAAGCAATCTTTTTTAGCCTGCCCTCCTGGGAAAGACAAAGCATACCTCTTCCTGCAGCTTATCTGCATCCACTTTTTAATATTCCCAGCATGTAACTATTACTTCCAAAAGAAAAATTGCCATCAGCTTCCTTTAAAATATAATACTTTGCTTGTTGAACTGCAAAATAACACATCCTCATTTTTAAAAGGCAACACTATAGAGATACTTAAAGGGAAGAGTAATCTTCCTGCACCTACTCTCCAATTTCACTCACTCTCCTCCACCTCTAAGATAACAAATGTGCAGTATATCTTTTCATAGTTTCCTCTGTCTGTTCACATATATGGTTGGTTTATGTTAAACATTTAAATGTCTATGACCTCATCTCTGTGGACTAATGGGAAACCATAGTTCCTGTCTGGTATCCCTTTGTTTCATGATTAATTTTACTGGTCAAGTAGTGAATAAAGACCCAAAAAAATGCGTGATCAAGTAACCAACTGAACCACATCCCAGGGAGATCACCCTCTTTGATTTTAACATAGAATTTCCAGTGAATGGACAGAATTAGCTAGACTAGTGACTCAAAATGTTTTTCACTAGAAAACAGAACAGGTCAGAACATTTTTGAGTAAAACTCACTTTTCCACTACCAACAGCTCACCAGGTTCAACAGAAAAACTTTCCAGGCTATACCATTAATAATAAAGTGACAGACATCTGGTGTGTAATCACTGTGAAATCAAAAACAAAGCATTCACTGTTAAAAAACTGTCACTTGTGGGACTTCCCTGGCAGTCCAGTGGTTAAGTCTTTGCCTTCCAATGCAGGGGGTGCAGGTTCGATCCCTGGTCAGGGACCTAAGATCCCACTTGCCTTGCAGCCAAAAAAACCAAAACATGAAACAGAAGAAATATTGTAACAAATTCAATAAAGACTTTAAAAATGGTCCACATGAAAAGAATCTTTTTAAAAATTGTCATTTGTTGAACATTTACACTGCTAATATGAATGAGCCCTATAGGCCACCCCAGTCTTGTCATAAACCCCCACGGGAAAGACAGATGGATGAGAATTTCAGTCAAGAAGTGATTACAAGGTTACAAGGACCAAATTTCACAGCCATCCTCCCTCCTGGGGCTCTGATTGTTTCAGTGGAATCACTCCAATTCAGGTCTGATATTTGCCAAAGCTTACTTATTCTCCATGGCACAAAACCAAACTGCAACGAGATGGCTTCACTACATGCTCATCTGGACAGGTACGAATATTTGAGAGGCTCCTTGGTGTATCTATTCCTTGCACATGAAATGTGAGCTTGTGAGGTTTGGAAATGTCAATGCATAGAATTGCCTGATCACCCAAAGGACTGTTATTGTGGGTGTGCAGAGAAGTGGAGAGGTGTGATGTGACTTATCAGCAAAGGGAGTGTCCATGGCAACCAGCCCCAGGTTTCCTTGGAGATGCTGTGCTTTGGCAGGGAGCCAATGTAAGTGCATTGGATTGGAGTCCAGAGAAGAACAATGACACAGCCTCTGCATGGGGACAGATTGCTCCAGACATGCATATCATGCTATAAACGGATGAGAGCTCCATATATAGAAACCATAGAGCAAAAGTGAGGATTCTAAAACAGAGAGTCTTGAAACAGGGTTCATACTGGGCCCTAATTACAACTGAGCAAAGGAAGCTATTGATTAAAAGTGAAAATGTTAATGAACTCTTTGCAACCCCATGATAGCCCTCCCGGCTCATCTATCCATGGGATTTTCCAGGCAACAATTCTGGAGCGGGTGCCATTCCCTACTCCAGGGGATCTTCCCGACCCAGGAATCAGACCCTTGTCTCCTGTATTGCAGATGGATTCTTTACCATCTAAGCCACCACGGATGATGACTAAAGCTTTCAGGGAATTCCTCTGAAGATCACCATTTACCAGGTAAATAAATAAATGTTTTCCCAAAATGTAAAAATGTGAAATACAAACACATTAGAGAACCAAAAAGAAATGAACATAATGATCTTGATATTAAAGATTTTTAGATGCAGCTAGGTCTCTTTTCTAAGGAAGGCAACTGCTTACATCCTCGTGTCTCTTTTTTTTCTGCCTTTCACATTAGATAGCGTCTCTATTTAGAAACAAAACAGGAGAAAGAGGTTGAGATTTGGGACATTAGAATAGCTGAAGAGGCTCTGAGGAATATACATGATCTCAGATGAGAATTGAACGGTGGTGTAGATGAAAGCAGAGTTAACAGCCTGGCTACACAGTGCACTCAGTTTCTCCTGTGACTAATACAAAATTATTAGTGCTAAACTGAACCAAAGTTTATGCTGTTCAAATGGTCCAGGAGACCCGGGGTTAAATTCCTTTATACAGACTTAAAGCCCCGCTGACATTCACTGTATATTCCATGTGTGTGTAGTTTGAGCAAAATCCAAGAGATAGTGAAGGATAGGGGAACATGGTGTGCTGCAGCCCATGGGGTCGCAAAGAGCTGAACACAACTTAACGACTGAACAACAACAGCAAATGTTCTTTGTTTGAAAAAGAGAAGAAAACAAATTATGACTGTTAACCATTATTCTCAGCTTGAGACCATAATGATCTCTGTGCATAGTTCTCAGAAAGGTCAATGTTACATTTTAGAAACAAATGGACATGAAACACCTGACAACGTTTCTGGAAGGACACTCGTTCAATACACGTACCAGCTTGCTCTTTACTACCAGCTACCAAAGATGAGTAAGGGACCTGCCCAGTAAGCAAGCTCTCTTCAACTGGGGGGATAATGTTCTGATTGGATAGCATCACTGCCCATCTTTGATTACGGCGTTCTCATTGGATAGAATCACTACTCATTATTTTTCGAAAGGGTATTAGAAGGAAAAGAACACCTCTCCGGTTTGAATTTACATTACTTAAGTCTTCGATTGGAGAAGGCAATGGCAACCCACTCCAGTACTTTTGCCTAGAAAATCCTATGGGCGGAGGAGCCTGGTAGGTGTAGTCCATGAGGTCGCTAAGAGTCGGACACGACTGAGCGACTTCACTTTGACTTTTCACTTTCATGCATTGGAGAGGGAAATGGCAACCCACTCCAGTGTTCTTGCCTGGAGAATCCCAGGGACGGGGGAGCCTGGTGGTCTGCCATCTCTGGGGTCGCACAGAATCGGACACGACTGCAGCGACTTAGCAGCAGTAGCAGCAGCAAGCCCTCGTTATCTGTCCTACCCACAGAAAGCGGAGGTTTTAGCTCCTCTCAGATGTAAGAAATAGGAATTAATCTAAAAAGTAGATGGCTGAGTACTTAGGCAGAGTATTTGACTATTGTTAAACACACTATAAGGTGTGTGGATATTTGTTTGTAAAATAAATGAGCAATGGCACAACCATTTGTTCTCTAAGCTTGTTGGCAGCTTGAAATTTTGCCTCATTGCTCATTAAAATATTCAAATATGAGTAGGCCACAGAATAAAATCCCCTCTGATTTTGTCAAGCACCTAATATTATAAATCATGCATAGAGCAGGGCAACTTTCCAAATGCTTTCTTGGTTAACCAAACACATGAAGGATTATGCTACTCAGAGTTAAAGGCCATGCCTTGTAACTGCCCAGGGGAATAGCCCATAGTTCATGCCTGCTTCAGTGGCATACTGGTAGTTGCTTAACAGTCAGCTCTCTAGTGGGGGAGGGGGAGGGGGAAGTGTCCTGATTTGTAGCATTTGCCAATTTCCATGGTGTGAAACTTTCACCAGAGCTGATTTCAAGCTACTGAGGGTTTCACAAATGACTTGCAAAATTCCTGAAAGTATGACATTCAACTCTTGCAAACTGTCACAAGGCAGTCCCAGCACACCACTGTAGTAGGGTTTCAAATGACTGGGGAAATAATGGCAGGATATTCTACGTGCACACAAATTTACCAAAGGCAACAAGAAATAAACACCCCCTTATAGCTGGAGCTTAAATTCCAAACTGGACTAGCCTGTCCTAGAACTGGTTTCCACAAAAGATCCAAAGTGTGTGAAGACCTATTCTATTTGGATGTATGCTTTATTTTTGATCGTGAAAGAAATGGCATGCTCATTATGAAACAGTTGGAAAATGCAGAAAATAATTTTCTCAGGAAGCCTATAGCAATGTCTCTTGGGAACTAATTTGAAAATCACTGACAAGAACTGAGAAATGACCCAGAGCTTAGAAAATCTGAAACACATTTTCTGATCTGTCCCGTTCTCTGTAAATTGATTTCACCCACCCGCCAACCCAGGTCTCCTGTATTGCAGGCAGATCCTTTACTGTTTGAGCCACCAGGGAAGCCCAACTAAGAGCCAGCACTGCTAAATAAATACTTTTAAGTTATTACTAATATTAAGCAAAGAAGTACCTCCAGCTAATAACCAATGAAATTGGCAACATACAGATGGAGGTTCAAGTCCCCCATTAGTATGACTATATAAATTAATATTTAAGATATAAATCCTTCATGTATTCAACTAAAAAAATGATTTGAAGGTAATAGGGTCATCAAAACACAGTCTCTTCCCATGTGGAATTCATAGACTACTGGAGAAAAAAGTCAGCATATAATTATGCACAGGTGAGTATATAACTGGGGCTTCCCAGGTGGCACCAATGGTAAAGAATTTGCCTGCCAGTACAGGAGATGCAAGAGACTCTGGTTCCATCCGTGGGTTGAGAAAATCCCCTGGAGGAAGGAATGGCAACCCACTTCAGTACTCTTGCCTGAAAAATCCCATGGACAGAGGAGCCTGGAGGGCTACAGTCCATGGGGTTGCAAAGAGTCAGACATGATTGAGTGACTTAGAATACACACAAGTATATATTAATAACTACCAATTCTAGTAAACACCAGAACTGAAATAGGACAAAGTATTGTCAGAGTATGCAAGAGTGATGTAATTTAAGATATAGAGGATGAATGGGAATTAATTAGGAAAAAGGGAGAAAGGGAAAAATACCCCAAGTAGACGGCATGGTTTGTGCCAGGACCCTGAGGTGGGGAAGTGGGAGGTGCCTCTCCAGAACTGACCCATTGCTGGTGTGGCTGGAGAAGAAGTGGGGAGGGGAGAGGAGGGGGAAGGGAAGAGGTGGATGGGAGCCAGGCAGACAGAACTAAAGAAGCAGAGGTAGGTGCCAGGCCAAGAGGGACATGAATAGAAAGGCTGAGAAGTCAAAATGTAGCTGGTATTCATCAGAGAAATCTAGTGTTACAGAGCTGTGGAGTGTGTGCTGTCTTGTGTAACTCTTTGCAACCCCATGGCCAGGCTCTTCTGTCCATGGGATTTCCAGGCAGGACTGGAAACAGCGGTTTGCTATTTCTCCTCCAGAGGACCTTCCCAACTCAGGGATTGAACTTGTGTCTCTTGCACCTCCTGGATTACAGGCAGACTCTTTACCACTGCACTGTCTGGGAAGCCTTAGATCATAGCCACAAAAGCTGCTCTGTAGAATAGGTCAGGATGAAGGGATTTATCGTCAGCCAACCAGGGGGATTGAGTGAGAAGTACTATAGTGACTTAGAGAAAGAATTTATGGTTACCAGGGGGAAAGGGCAGAGGAGAGGGATAGTTAGGGAATTTGGGATTGACATGTGCACACTGTTATATTTAAAATGCACAGCACAGGGAACTCTGCTCAATACTATGTAACAACCTAAATGGGGAAAATATTGAAAAAGAATAGATACATGTATATGTATAACTGAATAACCTTACTTTACACTTGAAACACAAGATTGTTAATCAACTTACTCCAGTATAAAATAAAAAGTTGGAAAAAAAAGAAGTACTATAGCATTTACCATTGAAAAGAATCTGAATATAAGTGGAACTTCAGTTCAAACTTGTGTTGTTAATTCTGCTGATAAGTCAGAAAGATAAGAACCAAGCAGTGACCTAGTATTCAGCACTGTGCATGTTACTGGTGACTATGACAAGCCTGGTTGTGTGTTGCTAATCAGAAGATTGAAAAGATCAACATCATTAGGGCAAAAGTCATTACACTAAGTCCATAGTTGGTAAAGAATCTGCCTGCAGTGCAGGAGACCCAGGGTTTGATCCCTGGGTGAGAAAGATCCCCCTGGAGAAGGAAATGGCAACCCACTCCAGTATCCTTGCCTGGAAAATCTCATGGACAGAGGAGCCTGGTGGGCGGCAGTCCATGGGGTTGCAAAGAGTTGGGCACAACTGAGTGACTAACACATATTCATGGTTCTCGAAGTAGGGTCCCAGGACCTGCAGTGTCAGCAGCATCATGGACCTTGTTGAGTAAGCAGATCTGGGGGTCCTGCTGAGCTCTACAAAATTAGAAACTCTGGGGATGGGGCCTTGTACTCTGTTTTAACAAGCTTCCCAAGTGGCGCTAGTGACAAAGAACCCACCTGCCAATGCAGGTTAGATGTAACAGATGCAGGTTTGATTCCTAGGTCTAGAAGATCCCCTGGAGGAGGGCATGGCAACCCACCCCAGTATTCTTGCCTGGAGAATCCCATGGACAGAGGAGTCTGGCAAGCTGCAGTCCATTGGGTCATATAGCACACAGGCACGCACAGATTCAGGGTCAAGTTTGAGAACAGCTACTATAAGGTGATGGGATTGCTGTAGATTTTTATTTTCTTCTTTTTCTCCTATTAATCACATAGACTTTTGTCTTGAGTATCAGTATTAAATATCCTCAATAAGAATCTCCATTTTGAAAGGATGCAATGCCATTTATCTGGGTTGAAGTTGATGAATGACCCAATTGAAGTGTTGATATATTCTTTGCAGAAGAGCTAAGTGAAGGTAGTGTTAGTTGTTTAGTCGTGTCTGACTCTTTTGCGACCCCATAGACTAGCCTGCCAGGCTCCTCTGTCCACGGGATTTCCCAGGCAAGAATGCTGGAGTGGACTGCCATTTCCTTCTCCATGGGACCTTCCCCTCCCAGGGACTGAACCTGAGTCTCTTGCACTGTGGGCAGATTCTTTACTGTGTGAGCCACTGGGGATATATTCTTTGTAGAAGAGCTAAGTTACTGAAAATGGTTAATTGTATATTTCATAAAGGTGCTTCACGTGAGGATGACAGTGTTTATCAAATCACCACATAGAACATCCTCTGTCAGCAGTGCATAAACATCACTCTGATAGGATGAGTACATCTGACAAGCTTTGGAATCCCTAGGAGAAAAGGCAAACTTCCTGTTTAAAAACTTCCTTTTCTATCTTCTATGAGCCAGTCATTTTGACTGCCACGGGGCAATCTGTGTGCCTTTGCCTGGTAAGTGGCTATCAGAAAAAAAATTTTAAAGGTAAATGTTATACCCTTCACATTGAGATAAGGGACAGAGTGAAGGCTTTCTATATTTTGGGTATTACATCACATTTTGGTTTTGTGGTTCATTCATCTTGAATTTCTAAAAAGTTATCCAGAAGCTCTGACTTTTATTACATAAACCATCTGGGAATGTTAAAAACGCCAAGACATCATTTCCAGGCCTTTCTCCAGCCTCCCCACTCCCAAAGAGAGATCATAACAAAGAAATAGCTTTTGTTATAGCAAATATTTATTTTTTCCCGCTAGAAAAATAAATAAAGGATTTGGAATAACTACTTCAGATGCTACTTTTGTAAAATTTTAGTCTTAGTTAGGATTAAGTTTGCCTGTGACAAGGAAAAAAAAAGGTATCTTAAACAAGATAAAAGTTTTTCTTCTTTCTTAAGAAATGGAAAGAGTCCTGAACTGACACAGTGCTGTTGGTGCAGAACCCCGGTCTTCTCTCTGCTGGGTGGGTCTTTGTTCCCAGGGTCTGTCTCCCTGTGGTCTCAAACACCTGCTGTGACTCCTGCCATCACATCTCTATTCCAGCACATAAGGAGGAGAAAATGGAAGGATAATACACACCCATCATTTAATGTTTTCCAAAGTCACGAAACCCAATTCCACTTATACACCATTGGCAAAACAACTTGTTCACAAGAAACCACATGGCTGCCATATCATTTCAATTAATGCAGAAAAGAATTGTTCAATAATATTAAACATCAACTCCGAAAGACAAAACGTACACACACACATACATATACTTAGCAACTTAGAAATAGGAGGAAATTACCTAGATGGTGAAAAAGCGTGAAAGTGTTAGTCGCTCAGTTGTGTCTGACTTTTTGCAATCCCATGGACTATAGTCTGCCAGGCTCCTCTGTCTATGGAATTCTTCAGGCAAGAATACTGGAGTGGGTAGCCATTCCCTTCTTCAGGGGATATTCCCAACCCAGGTATCAAACCCGAGTCTCCTGCATTGCAGGCAGATTCTTTACAGTCTGAGCCACCAGGGACACCTCACCTAGATGATAAGTATATATATATATATATATATATATATATACCATATAGTGATTATCATCATTGATGGAAAAACTTAAAAACATTTTCTTTAGAATCAGAGGAAAATAGAACACCCATCACTCAAAAAATGTGCTAGCCATATAGTAGATAAGAGGATAAGGATTAGAAAGAAACAAAATAAATCATCATTATTTATAAATGATATGGTTATCTCATAAAAAGCCCTTTGGGTTATTTTAGATTATGTCCCATTTTTTTAAAAGATTGAAAAATGAAACAACATTAAACTTTAAAACTTATATCAAGCAAAGACATCATAAATTTTTTTGTGGGACACATAAGGAGATGTTCACAAAACACATAACAGAAAGAGTTTGCTTTGGAATAAAGTAATAAATCAATAAGAAACAGCTAACACAATTCAAAACTGAGCAAGCCAAGTTATCAGACATTTCACAAAAGAGGAAACATGAATGAATGTCGAATAAACATATGAAAAGATGCTCCACTAGATTAGTCGTTAAAGAAATGTAAATCAAAATCACAACAAGACACTATTTCATACCAAGGAAACTGGCCAAAATCTCATGGTTAGGTGTTACCACCAGTCTAAGACCCTGGTGGAGACACACATGAGTTTAAAAAGCAGTCTGGTGTTAACCAGTGACGGTGACTGTGAAACCCACTTGAAACAGCAGAATTATATATCCTTGACAAGATCTTCCACATTCCAGGAGGCATATTTAAGAATAAGTAATGGTTAGTTTTAGGTGTCAGCTTGCCGAGGCGAAGGGATGCCCAGAAAGCCAGTGAAACATTCTTGTTGGGTGTGTCTGGGAAGGTGGTTCCACAAGAGATTACATTTGAATTAGTAGCTTGAGTACAGAGGATTATCCTCACCAGAGCTGGAGGGCATCATAGCATCTGCTGAGAGTCTTCATAGATCAAAAGACAGAGGAAGGGAGGGTCTGCTCTCTTTGCTTGAGCTGGGACATCTATCTTTTCCTTCCCTTGGACATAGGGATCTGAGTTTTTTCAGACTCTGTTCGTCACTTTCATCCATCAGCTCCCCTGGATGTCAGGCTTTTGGACTCAGACTGAGCTATAAACCACTGGCTTCCCTCCTCCAGCTTGTGGACAGTAGATTGTGGGACTTCTCACCCTGCCTGCCTAATTCTGTGAGCCAGCTGCTAAAAGAAGCCTGTCTCCCAGTCTGTCTGTCTCTCTCTCTGTATATATATAAATACACAAATCTTTATATATATATATATGGCTCCCCTGGTGGCTTAGTTGGTAAAGAATCTGCCTGCACTGAAGGAGACACAGGTTCGATCCCTGGGTCAGGAAGATGCCCTGGAGAAGGAAATGGCAACCCACTCCAGTTTTCTTGCCTGGAGAATCCATGGACAGATGAGCCTGGCGGGCTACAGTCCATGAAGTCACAAAGAGTTGGACAGGACTTAGCGACTAGCCAGCACCATATATATATATATATATATATATATATATATATATATATATATTCAGGAATAGAAGGAATGCATATGTATAGTGTGTGTGTATGCTCAGTCATGTGCGCACATGGACTCAGGCTTCTCTGTCCATGGGAATTCCCAAGCAAGAATACTGGAAAGTGTTGCCATTTCCTACTCCAGGAGATCTACCTGACCCAGAGATCAAACCCACATTTTTTCCATCTCCTGCATTGGCAGGTGGATTCTTTATTACTGCACCATATTTCCTAATACATAATGTCATCTTGGTGTTTTCATTAAAGCAAAAACAATTGCACATAATCTTAATGTTTGACAGAAAGATGTATAAATAAATATGGGTAGATTCACAGAATCAAACAGCAGCGAAAATAGGGGAAATAGGGGAATTTCAGCAACCTGAATCCAAATGGATTATACTCTCAAAACGGAAAAAGGAACTCATAGAATATATATTCCATATTCCATTTATAGTTGTATAAGGACATCTACGTAGAGTTGAAAGACATGCAAAACTGAAATATACTCTTTATCAATACAAATCTATGTGTTTAGATTTAAAGAAATGTGAAGGGATAATAAGCACAAGATTCAGGTCAGAGGTTAATTCTGGGGGGTTAACACAATAAATGGAGAAGGCAATGGCACCCCACTCCAGTACTCTTGCCTGGAAAATCTCATGGACGGAGGAGCCTGGTAGGCTGCAGTCCATGGGGTTGCAAAGAGTCGGACACGACTGAGCGACTTTTTTCACTTTTCACTTTCATGCATTGGAGAAGGAAATGGCAACTGACTCCAGTGTTCTTGCCTGGAGAATCCCAAGGATGGCGGAGCCTGGTGAGCTGCCGTCTATGGGGTCTCACGGGGTCGGACATGACTGAAGCGACTTAGCAGCAGCAGCAGCAACACAATAAGGGTTCATAGGAGATCTCAAAAATGTTAATACTCTTCTAATTCTTTAGCTATGTAGGTATCCATGTATTCTTTCTACCTTTCACATCCTTTGTTTTGATGTATAGAATATTTTCATAACAAAAGGATGCATAACATAGAGTGAGTTAAACGCATATTGCCACTCTGTCCTTATTACTAGTCTTTACTCAGAATTGTTTTAGAAGTCAGACTAAATCTTACCTGAATCTCATCTGCAACCCACCACTTTCCCACAATGAGGAGAAGCTGGAAGGGACCAAAGGTACCTGAGAAAGCACAGGATTGACCCTCCAAAGCCAGGCAGCGAGAAATAAAACACACGATTACAGAGCTGAATAAAGCAGTCCTGGCTTCAAACGGTTGAGATGACAGGACGTATGCTGGGGGCAAAATTGTTTAAAAAGAATTTCCTGGTACTTCCCTGGTGGTACAGTGGATAAGAATCCACCTGCCAGTGCAGGGGACAAGGGTTCAGTCGCTGGTCCGAACGATCCCACATGCCTCGGGGCAACTGAAGCCCGCATGCCTCAACTATTGAGCCCAGTGCTGCAGCTACAGCAGCCTGTGTGCCTAGAGCCCATGCTCCACAGCAGGAGAAGTCACCGCAGTGAGAGGCCCATGCGCTGAGCCTGGAGAGCAGCCTTGCTCATGCCGCAGCTAGAGAAAAGCCCACACAGCAATGGAGACCCAGCACAACCAAAAATAGAAAATAGAGATAAACATAAATAATTTGTCTTTTATTTTTAAAGAATTTCTTACAAGGAAGATCCTGAAATTATGACTTTAAAATATTTTTTTAATGATTAGGAAAAAAATGTGTTAGCTTCCTTAGCAGAAAACAAGTTACATAAAAAAGAAGAAAAGTTGAGATATCTGCGAGATTAAATGCCAAAAAAATAAATAAATAAGGCATATGGACACTTCAAAAATACATGGTCTACCTACCCTTTGTGCAAATTTTACTTGAAAACACAAAGCAGTCAACTGAAATATGACAAAAATGCAGAAAACTAGAGTCTGACCATGGCAGGTTAAACTGACTGGCAGGATTTCCTTGTTTGGGGTTACTAGATTTGTTTTTGTGTTTTTTTAAGTAATTAACTATTCCTAAGAAAAGCCATAGTGAATCTAGCTATTCTAGGAAGCATATTTTTTAAAATAAAATTCAGTGCTGCATAAGCAACTTGACTCCTGATACTCTGCACATAAAAAAGAAAAAAAAAAAAACATTTTAAATATCTTGCGTCATTTTGGAAAAAAAAAAAAAGAAGCTAGTAGAAACTAAGACAGATAATAACCTTCATTAAGGCTCTCTGCCATCCTTCCCCTGGTACTTATTTCTCTCCCTTGTGCATGTGTGCTAAGTTGCTTTAGTTGTGTCTGACTCTCTGCGACCCCATGTACTGTAGCCCGCCAGGCTCCTCTGTCCATGGGATTTCCCAGGCAAGAGTACTGGAGTGGGTTGCCATGCCCTCCTCCAGGGGATCTTCCCAACCCAGGGATCGAACCCACGTCTAACCTGCATTGGCAGGCAGGCTCTTTACCACTAGCACCACCTGGGAAGCCCTTCTCCCTTGTAACTACACTTAAAAATCTGTAGGTACATTTTGCTTTCAACTATATAATTCTTTACCTGCAACGCTAATTCTTTACCTGCAATGCAGGAACTATATAATACTACACTGAAAAATAAGAAAATGTTTATGGTGGGGAGTGGGAACCTGGCAGATTTTTCAACTTTTCTTTATGCTCTTTATTTCCTCCAATTAGAGTGAACATGTCCTACATAGGTGGTCATAAAACTGACTTAAAACCAATAAATACAATTATATATTGGCCACATTCAGTTCAGTTCAGTTCAGTCGTTCAGTCGTGTCTGACTCTTTGCAACGCCGTGAATCTCAGCAAGCCAGGCCTCCCTGTCCATCACCAACTCCCGGAGTTCACTCAGACTCATGTCCATTGAGTCAGTGATGCCATCCAGCCATCTCATCCTTTGTCATCCCCTTCTCCTCCTGCCCCCAATCCCTCCCAGCATCAGAGTCTTTTCCAATGAGTCAACTCTTCGCATGAGGTGGCCAAAGTATTGGAGTTTCAGCTTTAGCATCAGTCCTTCCAAAGAACACCCAGGACTGATCTCCTTTAGGATGCACTGGTTGGATCTCCTTGCGGTCCAAGGGACTCTCAAGAGTCTTCTCCAACACCACAGTTCAAAAGCATCAATTCTTCTGTGTTCAGCTTTCTTCACAGTCCAACTCTGACATCCATACATGACCACTGGAAAAGCCATAGCCTTGACTAGACAGACCTTTGTTGGCAAAGTAATGTCTCTGCTTTTAAATATGCTGTCTAGGTTGGTCATAACTTTCCTTCCAAGGAATAAGCGTCTTTAAATTTCATGGCTGTAATCACCATCTGCACTGATTTTGGAGCCCAAACAAATAAAGTCTGACACTGTTTCCACATCTATTTGCCATGAAATGATGGGACCAGATGCCATGATCTTAGTTTTCTGAATGTTGAGCTTTAAACCAACTTTTTCACTCTCCTCTTTCACTTCCATCAAGAGGCTTTTTAGTTCCTCTTCACTTTCTGCCATAAGGGTAGTGTCATCTGCATATCTGAGGTTATTGATATTACTCCTGGCAATCTTGATTCCAGCTTGTGCTTCTTCCAGCCCAGCATTTCTCATGATGTACTCTGCATAGAACCATGTAAACAACGTACTTTAAAAAGCCCACAAAGTAGATACAACCAAGGCTTAACAACAGTTACTTCTGGGTTGTGCAAACTGGGTAGGAGATTTTTTTCATCTCCTGAATACTATTTCTGTATTTCTCAAATGTTCTGTGATGAACACACAGTATTTTTATAGACAGAAGTAAAACAACAATAAAATAAAATCAATCCAGGGAGTCTGGCCCAGCAGAGCAGAGCTATGGGAACTGCTCTAGTTTTAAAACTGAAAGATGCTCTCAAGGAATTTCTGGGCATCCCCTTCCCTAGTCTTCCCTCCTATTGCTGTGACAGTTAGTTTCCCTCCCGCTGCTCCTAGGAGCATGTGTACATACATGTTGGGTTTGTATCTGTTGTGTGTGCCTAATTACATTAGTGCTCAGACGCTCAGCCATGTCTGAATCTTTGCCCTCTCATGGACTGTAACCTGCCAGGCTCCTCTGTCCATGGGATTCTCCAGGCAAGAACACTGGAGTGAAACTAGGTAGCCATTTCCTCCTCCAGGGGATCTTTCCAACCCAGGGATCAAACCTGTGTCTTCTGTATTTGCAGGCAATTACATTGGCAATCCACTCCAGCACTCTTGCCTGGAAAATCCCATGGACAGAGGAGCCTGATAGGCTACAGTCCGTAGGGTCGCAAAGAGTCGGACACAACTGAGCGACTTCACTTTCACTTTCACATTGGTAATACACCTATAAAATCTCATAACAGAAATTCACAGTTTACAAATAAATCTAATGCCTCTCTTGATCTCCAGCCCCAATCTGTTTCTGCAACCCAGAAGTCCGTTTGATGGTTGTACTTTATAGACTCATAAATTTGCCAGAGTGTTCACCATTATCCAACTCACAGAAAATTCCAACTCATGTAAACTTTCTTGTCTTCAATTGTACAAATATATGTCCATACAAAATTTTATAATATTGATTCATAGCATCACCCACTCAATGGACATGAGTTTTAGCAATTCCCAGGAGGTAGTGAAGAACATGGAAGCCTGGTGTGTTGCAGTCCATGGGGTTGCAAAGAGTCAGACAGGACTGAGTGACTAAATGACAACAACAGGGGCATATGTGGGATAAATGGCATTCTTTTAAAAAAATTTTTAATATGGACTATATTTAAAGGCTTTATTGAATTTATTATAATATTGTTACAATATCCTGCTTTATGTTTTGAGTTTTTTACCCCAAGTCATGTAGGGTCTTAGCTCCCCAACCAGGGATTGAACCCATACCTCCTGCATTGGAATCCTAACCACCAGACCACCAGGGAAGTCCCTGATGTTGTTGTTTTAGTCACTAAGTTTGTCGGACTCTTTCCCAAGGACTGTAGTCTGCCAGACTCCTCTGTTCATGGGATTTCCCAGGCAAGAATGCTGGAGTGGGTTGCTATTTCCTTCTCCAGGGCATCTTCCCAACCCAGGGATTGAACCTGCATCTCCTGCAGGAGGATTCATTACCACTGAGCCACCAGGGAAGCCCCATCCTCTATATTATAATGCCTTTAACTCTAGCCCCGTCACAGAAGCTGTGTCTCTTATAAAACTAGTTCATTTTGCCTACATTACTTTGGAAGCTCTGTTCAGTAAAAGGACATAATCTAGAAGTTCACTGAGTACTCAAGCCAAGGTTGTAGAACTGTCTTGGACAAAGTAGTGCTAAGATGGAAAGCTTCCTGGGATGGGAGCGTCCTGACTTCTTGTTCAACTTAAACATTTTTTCAGCAATAGAAAAGTGTCTGGCTGTTGTATTTAAGGTTAGGTTCACTAAATCCAAATCAAAGTTTAGAACAAAAATGACATAATACACTCAACACTCCATTATCTATTCTCAGATAACCCCAACATCTTTTATAGGGAATGCATTTTCCACTTTTGGCAGAAGATTTTTCTTCATAATTATGCTTGGCTTTGAATAAGGTTTCAATTTGTATCCAGGAGAAGATAGTGGGGGTGCCAAGATGCTCCTTCCCACAAGCCTCTTTAACATACCAGAAGGTCATTGTTTTTTAAACATTTTTGCAGCAGCAGCAATAAGAGAAATGAGCTTACATTCTGAAAATCCTGGCTTAACTCCCTCTCATAACTCATGCAGCAGGTAAATTACCTGTAAATGGGCCACTGATCCCAACTTCCCATGTCTGCCTATCAGCTCCATCCCCTCCATACACACATTCATTGAGAGTATGGTGCTCAGTCACTCAGGCATGTCTGACTGTTTGCAATCCAATGGACTGTAGCTCACCAGTCTCCTCTGTCCTTGGGATTCTCAGGCAAGAATACTAGGGTGGGTTGCCATGCCTTTCTCCAGGGAATCTTTCCAACCCAGGGATGAAACCCACATCTCGTCCATCTCCTGTATTGGCAGGCAGGTTCTTTACCACCAGAGCCACCTGGGGAGCCCTACTGAAAGTGTGGGCTCTGGAAAAATACTCAGTTCTGATCCAAAATCTCAACTTGGAAGCAGTGTGATCTTCAGGCAAATCACACACCATTTTTTTTAACCTCATAAGGAAAGTATTTAAATTTTCTTGTAATTAAAAAAACAAACAAACAAACAAAAAAACTGGCAACCGGACTGTGACTTCTACCTATGATAAAAGAGTTTATATGAAACCAAATCTCTCACTGGGACAAATATAAACACAGGTGCTAATTTAACAAAGGAGATGCATCGAACATCTACCTAAAAACTACAATGGGGCTTTCCTGGTGGTTCAGTGGTAAAGAATCTGCCTGCCAATGCAGGAGATGTCAGTTCGATCCCTGGGTGGGGGCGGTGGAGGTGGGGAGATCCCCTGGAAAAGGAAATGCCAACTCACTCCAGTATTCTTTCCTGGGAAATCTCATCGACAAAGGAGCCTGACAGACTACAGTCCTTGGGATCACAAAAGAGTTGGACATCACTTAGTGACTAAACAATTACAACAACAAAAACTACAATATGTTATTGACATTAAACAAGGAGAATATACCATTGCAATGGATTAGAAGAGTCAGTGTTATGAAAAAAGTCAATTTGTACAAATTGACCTGTAGATTTAGTACACTATCAGTCAAAATATCACCATTTCAAGTAGAAATTGAAAATGGAAGATTCAAATGGATATAAAACTGCAAATGACTGAGAATAGTTAAGGTAATCTTAAAGAGCAATAAAGTTGGAAAACATATACTACCAGATTTCAAAACGTATTATAAACTGAAGTAATAAAGACAGTGGTATTGGCACAGATGTAGACAAATATACCAATAAAATAGATTAAAGAGTCCAGAAACAGACCAAACACACACGTGATCAGTTGATTTATAACAAAGATGACACAATATTGCTGAACTGGTGTTCAAGAAATCATACATATTTGACTAGATGTCCATATGGGAAAATACTCAAACTTGACCATTCTTCTTTCACAAAAATTAAAGATGACTTGTAGATAAATCAACAACCCTTTAAATCAGATGACATTGATAGGCAAAGTTTTCTTAGAGCACAAAAAAGTGCTAAAAAATAATAAATTAGATTGCATAAAATTAAGAACTTATGATTATCATAATAGATCATTATTAAAATGAAAGGACAAACCTTGGGTTAGGGGAAAATATTTTCAATACACATATTTGAAAAGAACTTGCATCTGGAATATGATGAATTTGTTAAAAAAAAAAAAAGGAAAAGGAAAAAATTCAAAAGAAAAAAAAGGTAAAAGCTTTGAACAGATACTTCTTGTAAGAAGGTATTGGAATGGCCAATAAGCACATGAAAAAGTGTTCATCATTGTTAAACATCAGGGTTTTTTAAATGGTTTTTTAAACCATCATTAAAATGTCAGTGGTTTTAATTTGAATTTTAAAACCACTATGAGAAATCACTACATGTCTGCTAGAGGTGCTACAGAACAAGAATGTCTGTAATGAAAATGGTAGAAACTGCATAGTGCCAGTGTTGGCCAGGAGCAACTGGACTTCTCACGCATCTCACAGCCGTCTGGGAAACTGTTTGGCAGTAGCTATTAAAGCCAAACAATTGCATTCTATATGACCCAAAAATTCCACTCTCAGAGATAGCCCCCCAAAAAACTCATGTATACATCTAAAGACATGTACCAAAATGTTCACAGCAGGGTTATTTATAAGAGCCAAAATTGGAAACTTCTCCAAGTTTATCAATACTGGAATGGATCAATAAAATGTGATCTATTTAGACTGCTGCATAAATGAACTACAGGGCTTCCCTGGTGGCTCAGTTGTAAAGAATCCGCTGGCATAGCAGGAGGCTTAGAAGTCTTGAGTTCGATCCCTGAAACAAAAAGATCTCCTAGAAGAGGAAATGGCAACCCACTCCATTATTGTTGCCTGAGAAATCCCATGGACAGAGGAGCCTGGTGGGCTGCAGTCCATGGGGCCACAGAGTCGGACACGACTGAGCACACACAAGGAAGGCTATTTGCAACATGGATTTCATAAACATAATGAGCGATCTAATGTAAAACAAAAGAACTTACTATATGAGGCCATTCATAAAAACTTCAAAAACTAACAAAATTCATCTATACTAATAGAAGTTAGAATGTTGGTTACCTTTGGTCATAAGGTATGTCGGGGCTATTAGGATTCAGATAACAATATTCTATTGTTTTATGTATATGTATACTTTATAAAAATTCATTGGACTACACATTTCTAATTTTTGCATTGCTGTATATAAATTATATTTTTATTCTAAAGTTACTCAAAAATCACAGGACTAAGCAACAGTGAATGCCTCATCAATTTTCAAAATATAAAACATATAAATAATATTTGTGAGATTTTAGTGACATGAGTACTCTCATACATTACTGGTAGTGGTAGAGATGTCTGTGTTTCTTGAGATGTAATTTGGCAGAAAAGCACCAATCAGATTCTAGTAAGGATCTACTCCACACTAGTTTTCAGGTTATATGCTTTCATAATCAACCATACTTTATCTTCACAGTAAGTGTGGAAAGCAGAAATTAATATCAACATTGTATGAGTGAGAGAACAGGTTCTGAAAATGCTTGTTCAGTGTCATAGGACTAGGAAGCAAATGAGCTGGAATTCTCACCTGGTGCTACTATAACCAGAGAAACCTCCACAAAGATACTCATCAAAATTTACCCAATCAGGATGTGAAAGTAGGGAACTGTCAATATAAGAAAGGGACTGGGGACTTTCCTGCAGGTCCAAAGGTTTGGAATCTGCACTTCCATTGCAGGGGCCTCTGATCCTTTGTTAGGGAACTAAGATCCCACATGGCTTGTAGTGAGGCCAAAAAATAAAATAAATAAAAAGAAAAAAAAAAAACAGGAAAAAAGCTGGATGCAGGAAGACTTACTTTAATGCTTTACTTATAATACAAAATGGCAACCCACTCCAGTGTTCTTGCCTGGAGAATCCCAGGGACTGGGGAGCCTGGTGGGCTGCCATCTATGGAGTCGCACAGTCAGACACGACTGAAGCTACTTAGCAGCAGCAGCAGCAGCATAACACAGAACACTGAAAACCTAACATTCAATAAAAGCATATGCTTCAGTGATGCTTCTTTATGGCATACTATGCAGACATTATGTAACCTTTTAAAAAGGCAATTATGACTTTTCTATTAACTGACTCATAGAAGCCCACATTGGGACTTCTCTGGTGGCTCAGCAGTGAAGAATCTGTATGTTAGTGCAGGAGACTCAGGTTTGATCCCTGGGTTGGGAAGATGCCCTGGAAAAGGAAACGACAACCCACTCCAGTATTCTTGCCTGGAGAATTCCATGGACAGAGGAGCCTGCAGGGCTACAGTCCATGTAGTCACAAAAAGAGTCAGGCATAACCGAGAGACTAAACAAGAAGAAGAAGCCCATGTTAGAGGTGTGGTTAAGTGAATACACTTCCCAGAAACACAGAGGATGCTTAGAATATCATATGAAGTGAAGGGCAAAATGAAATCTACTAAAACTCTGAGTATATCTATGTAAAATTATGTGCGTGCATATATGAAAACCTGGTGAAGAAATTCCAAGATATGGAAAAAAGGTGATATACAATGATAGTGGGCACTTCAAGGAAATTTTCATTTTTTTTTTCTCTTCTTCTTTTGTTCCTGTTAAAATGGTGTTTGAATCATGTATTAAAATGTAAAAAGAACAAAGCAACTGGTAAGCAAGAATGGGTAGCCCAGGTTATTGGGGATAACGCAGATCTTATTAAGATGTGTAATTTAGTGCACTGAGGATGAAGCAGGAGGTAGACAACCCCCAGGGTAAAGCAACTGGAGATTTGCTATGGATCAAATCTCCAAGATGAGAATAGCAACTCCTAAGCACAACTAAGAGAGGAGGCTGGGCTCTGCCCAGACCTCATATTTATCATTCTCAAGGTGAGGAGACCTCCCCAACCACACATATGCAGACAGGTTCCTTGGGGGTCAAAGAGGATTGATGCCAAGGGATGTTCTACCCATAGGCTTTTGCAGTAGACTCTATCTTGGCTAACAGATGAGTATGAACATATCGGAGGATCCTGAGATATACCGAATACAGACTCTAAATCAGGCACATCAAAATGATTAGTCAAAGGAAACTGGAAGGAATGCCTCTTAAAGTAATCCAAACTGTCAGAGTTGCGACTCAGCAGTTCTCCCTGAGTCTGCCCACGTGTCTATCCGCATGTGCATGCACACGTGCGTGCTTAGTCGCTGCAGTCATGTCTGACTCTGTGCCCCACGGACTGTAGCCCACCAGGCTCCTCGCTCCATGAGATTCTCCAGGCAAGAATTCTGGAGTGGGTTGCCATGCCCTCCTCCAGGGGATCTTTCCAATCCAAGAATCAAACCCACATCTCTTTCGTCTCCTGCATTGGCCGGCACGTTCTTTACCACTAGTGCTACCTGAGAAGTTCCTATCCACACGTACTGTTCTCTTTTCCCTCCTAATAAATATTTCACCTGCTTTACTACTTTCTATCTTTGTGCAAATTCTTTTCTGCAAAGCTGAAGGGCCAGGGCCTTGTCACTGACCACTGGTCTAGTGGCTAGATTTGCAGCCCTCACCACCGAGACTCGGCCTCGGTCTCTGGCTGGGAACACAAGCCCCAGTGTGGCAGGCTGAGTGAGGCCACCCGAGATCAAGGATAACAGAATCATGACTTAAAGAATAAAAGTATCTTTGGGGAACCAGAAAGAATGTGTAAGCAAGTCTGCCAAGTGGATTACTGGCAATCAGGACTGCAACACAGCCATTTTGACCACAATAAATGAATTTTAAAATTGGACAGTTTAAATAATAAAAATGTTTAAAAATAAAAAACAAAGCAACAACTATCTACAAAAGCAAAACTTGGCCAGGGATCAATCATTAAATTGATAATTCATGTTTAAGTACTATAAGTAATATGTAGCATATCATATTTATCTGATGACATTTTTATTGCATTTATATTTAGACTCTTCCAACATTTTTAGCATTCTTAATAAGTTTCCACAAGGTATACATGTATTAAGAAGATGCAGACAAGATAATGTTATAATTTGCTGAAATGTGTCATTTTTGTGTGTCTGATGTCCTTTTTGTCTGATTTGCTGAAATGTGTCTATTTTGTCTATCTGTTCAGAGGCAACTCACCCTATATCTCTTTGTCCTCATGTTGTATCTTTATTAGTTTTATTTCTTCAGCTCAAACACTTGGCATCACCTTGTCAGTGTCACCAACAAAACCATTACCATTTGCTTTGGTTTGTGAGAAATAAATAAACAAGCCCACTTCCTCTCTGTTTGAAGTTATGTTTAATGAGAATTGCTGTAGCCCAGTCACTAAGTTATTTCTGACTGTTTGTGACCCCATGGACTGCAACACGTCAGGCTTCCCTGTCCTTCACTATCTTCCAGAGTTGACTCAAACTCATGTCCAGTGAGTTGGTGATGCTATCCAACCATCTCCTCCTCTGTCACCCTCTTCTCTTCCTGCCCTCAGTCTTTCCCAGTATCGGGGGGGGGGGGGGGGCCTTTTCCAGTGAGTCAGCTCTTCACATCAGGTGGCCAAAGTATCAGAGCTTCAACTTTACCATCAGTCCTTCCAGTGAACATTCAGAGTTGATTCAGATTGACTGGTTTCACATTCAGATTGACTGGTTTGATCTCCTTGCTGTCCAAGGGACTCTCAAGAGTCTTCTCCAGTACCACAATTTGAAATCATCAATTTTTCGGTTCTTGAGAATATGACAAGCTAAAAAATAATCTAGGTGCATTAAAAACATGATTTTAATTTATAGTAGCAGTTACCCTTCACAGGAGTCAAAGGGAGTTGGGGCAAAACTTCATTAGAAAAGCAAAGGACATACTGGAAAGAAAATTGGGGTGCATTGCTAAAAGGGTGATTAACAGTTATATTTCCACACTCCGTGCCAGTGGGTACTGAGGGAGGAGGGGGCTGGGAGTGTACAGTGGCTAGACAGACCATTAAATTGGTGTTAAACACTTTTCCATATGAAGGAAGTGTCCTCCTGCCAAAAGCCAGGAGCTGAGAGATCCATTTCCATGCAAACGCTGCTGGGAGAGTGGTGGGTAAACTTGGAAAGATTGAGAGGTCACTGGGGTGAGAACCCAGGACGCAGTCACGTCTGGCTCCACTTCCTCGCAGACTCGGGAAACTTGGCACAGAGCAGCAAGATGAAGGGCTTGTATAAACACACAAACCCACTGACTCTTTTTTTCCGTTGAATCAACTCAACCAGAAATATATTACAAAAATAGAACAAAACTGGCTTCCATCAGTTTTCACCGCACCAGCCCATAAAGGATTTCTTGTCCCTCGTCCAAAGCAAAGCGGAGCAATGACTGCTCAGGGCCCAGACTTCTCAGCGGTGGTTTCCTCCACTGACCACTGCCTGACCTCTTTGCAGAGTTGAGCTGGAACAAAGACCCCATTGAATCAAATGCAGCCCATATGCAACAGGAGGGTCTCCCTGACCGACTTCCTCTTCTAAAATCCTCAAAGTGATTCATTTGCAAAAATCTTTCTAATAAGTACCACGTGGGTTCCTAGTTACCCCTGGGATCCTAGTAAGCATTTCCTGATGGTGCTCAGACCTTGACCTGTCTGTGCTAACCCTAGCTAGGAAAGAGCAGCATCAGTCTTGCAAAGCAACCTTGGGCTGTCTGAAATAAAGTGTGTTATAAACCTTCGGAGTTCTTTTAAAAATCGGCCCCCAAGCCTCTTCACCTTTACAGTTCTGGTAAATGCATTATGTTTAGTGGGGAAAGGATCATTTTAGAATCTTGGACAGACTTCAACAATCCCGTTGATTATTGGAGAGTGACCTAAAAAACTTATGTAAGCGGTTCTTTATTAGAAAAATGGGAATCATACCCGCTTCAGAGGGTTGTTAAGAGAATTCTTAATAAATAAGAAAGTGAAGTGTAGTGTCTGACACATTGGGGATTCAATAAACCTGAGCGCTTTCCTCTCCCACACAGAATCTGACATAGATTTAACGTGCATGACCAGCATATCCAGTAAGATTAGAAAGTGGTAGGCATTTCATCTTGAGATTGTAAATAACTGTCTGAAACCATTATTCATAGGCCAAAAGTTCCTTGCAGAGTAGCATTGTAATATGTCTTTGGTCTAAGATTACATGATCAACCAAGACCTGTTTTTGAATTAGGTTCTTTCAACATTTTGAAAGGAGTTGAGGTTCACACACACACACACACACACACACACACACACACACGCACAGCCAAAGGAAAACCATCAGATGCTAAAACCAGGGTAATACTGAGAAGAGAGAAGCCGAGAGTATCATAAAATCAATGACTTCCGCACCAAGCGTGACTTTCCACATTGAACTCTTCCCAGAATCTGTTGTCTTTTCACAAAAGCCAGAGTGGTTTTATAGCCACATAAAATCCCTGCCTCTGCCAGGGCACAGCTCAGAGGAAGATAAAGTGTGAATTAAAGAACACACAGACCAGAGCAGAGACACAGCCGAGGGAGGGAGGTTACGTCTGTGTTCAACAGGTCTGTTTTGAAGTGTGCACACTGCCAGCTCCAGGGTCTGCAGAGATCTGTCAAGTTCCTGGCTGAAAAAAAGACATGCTTAAGCAATGGAGATGCAGACATAGAAAACCAACTTGTGGACACAGTGTGGGAGGGAGAGGGTGGGACGAATTGAGAGAGTATCATAGAAAGTATCATATGCTGCTGCTGCTGCTGCTGCTGCTAAGTCTCTTCAGTCGTGTCTGACTCTGTGCAACCCCATAGACGGCAGCCCACCAGGCTCCCTGGGATTCTCTAGGCAAGAATACTGGAATGAGTTGCCATTTCCTTCTGCAATGCATGAAAGTGAAAAGTGAAAGTGAAGTCACTCAGTCGTGTCCTCTACCATATGTAAAACAGATAGCCAGTGGGAATTTGCTCTGTGACTCAGGGAGTTCAACCCACTGCTCTATGACAACCTAGAGGAGTTGGGATGGGGTGGGAGATGGGAGGAAGGTTCAAAAGAGAGGGGACATGTGTATACCTGTGGTTGATTCATGTCGATGTATGGCAGAAACCAACACAATATTATAAAGCAATTATCCTCCAAAAAATTAAAAAAAAAAAAGAGAGAGAGAGAGACGCTTAAAGATTAAGGAAAGTTTGCCTAAGACTCCACTTGTAGATAAATCTCGGCTACTGACAATGGAGAAACTGAGTTGTTAATTTGTTTTTTAACACTGGGAGCTGATCATGGAATGACAATCGGCAAATGCATTTTGGGGAGACAAAGGACATTTCATAGTTAATGCAGAATTAAAAGCCTTACTGGACAAGACTCTGTCTGAGCCAAAGAAGAAACATTTCTCTCCACCACATCTGGATCAGGAATTTGCCGATTCTCTAGGAAGAAAGGGTTGGGAGCTAATACCAGACTGTATTTTATGCTATGTGTCATCTTTTGTAAATGTATGCTGCAATTAACTCTTCAAATAAACTGTGTATACAGTTGGGTCCCTAATGAGGTGCTGTCATTTTCACTTAAATTTTCTGGTATTCCTGCAGAAGGAATTCCTTCAGGAATTGATGAAGATCTTTATCTGAAGTTAACAGGCATAAGAAATCATTTAAGTTAGAGTCCTCTAACTAAGTTAGGAGCTGGATACAGACCCTCAGACATATCAAGTTTGCACCATGGGAACTTGAATTACACTGTCCACAAAGCCTTAAAATGTCCCCAAGATATAGGACCCTCTTGAGTGAATTACTTTAGGGGATCTTCCCTTAAACATTATACCAGACATCTTTCTATTACTTACATTTAGATGGATAAAATCATCAGCACGATGAAACTGAAATGTATAGACCAGGAGACTGGGCCGGTGAGAATGTTAATAGTCACATATTTAATTGCAGGGAATTAACCAATATTGGGCTTCCCTGGTGGCTCAGAGGATAAAGAATCTGCCTGGAGAAGGGAATGACTACCCACTCCAGTATTCTTGCCTGAAGAATCCCATGGACAGAGGAGCTTGGCAGGCTACAGTCTACAAAGCTACCGAGTCAGACACTGAAGCGACTTAGCATGTGTGCATGCATGCGTAGGCAATATTATACGATATTTCTCTTTCTCAGACTTACTTCACTCAGTATGACGATCTCTAGATCCAAAAGGATCATACTTTATTTCTTTGTTTATACCAACACTGCCTGCTACTTGGGGTAGTAAGCCAAGTGTACCAGCACCACACAATTCCAAACGTTGTGGAAAAGGAGTCTCCCCTGATCACTCAGATACACTCTGGAATTGAAATGTGTTGGTTCTGATTGGTCCACCGGAAAACAAACCATTGTAGCCAGGGGAATGGAGGGCACTGATCGGCTTAAGTGGAGGTCACATGTCCCAGGCCTGGCGCTAAATAAGGTACCAGCTTCCAAAGACCACGATTGATGTTAACAGAGGCATCTGGAACCCTATTGACCAGTCATTATCCCTGATCTTCCTGAATGAATGAACGATGCTCCTACAATCTGCCCTATACTCAGCTCCAGCATAATGATGAAGGTGATTGATCAGTATTTCATGTCCGCTCTTACTCACTTCAGCATGAAGTGAAAAACTGAAGATTTGGAATGCCATCATTGAAGGGTTGCTGAGTAAATCTTTGTTTCCACATAACAATATTCTTTATGTGGCATATCTATTTCAGATTTCTCTTGAAGCATGAAGTTTTTCCCTGCTTCTCCCTTCACTTTACAAATGTATAGTCTTAAAGAAAAAAAAAAACCTACTGCAATAGCACAATGAGATTTATTTCAATTATAGTTGAGACCCACTGGGTCTTTAGCTTCAGCTTGTTATCTACTTCTTCATCTGGTTTAGTTTTTATTTTGGCCATGCCCCATGGCATGTGGGGTCCTAGTTTCCTCATCAGCGATGGAACGCTCACCCCCTGCATTGGAAGAGTCTTAACCATTGGACCACCAAGGAAGTCCCTCCATCTGGTTTAATATTTAATCTCATATTAAATTTCTTTGATCTTTCCTATCATCATAAGCAGATTTTCTAATTAGTAACACCTTCTCTTTTTGCTTAGTCATTAAAGCTGTCAGTTTTTCTGAATTCAAAGGGTCTTCCCTGTTTCCAAGGACCTATTTAAATCTCCTGAATGAACAACCTCTGCTGTTTCTTTCAAGGTGTTTCTCTGTAGCTTGTCACCTTGACATGCAGTTCCCAACTCTGGAGTGTACCTTTTAACAACCATCCTGTTATACCAGAATTCTTAAATAGAATGAAGTATAGCATCATTCATTGCAAATGCATTCTTTAGGAAAACAATTTCCAGCCCTTATAATAGTTTTCTTTCCAGATATTTTTCCAAGTTTCCTGTTTTGAACTCCCCTTAGACCTGAAATAATATGCTCCATCAATCTCTTTAGACTTATGTTAAGAAAAAAAAATTTTGCTTCATCGATATTGGGGACAGTTTTTCTTTTTCCTGAGAGGTATTTCTCAGCCTAATTTTGTCCATCTCAAATATTGCATGTCTCCCTGGACTATTTCATGTTGACAAAGTTACTATACGTCAATTGTTTTCAATCCTGCCCTGTTGACGCACCATATTTCCTTGATCTGTTCCTATTTAATTGATTTCTATGCCCAATATCAGTCTTTTTTATACTATAGTAGGCTGGATGGCATCACTGACTCGACAGACGTGAATCTGAGTGAACTCCGGGAGTTGGTGATGGACAGAGAGGCCTGGCGTGCTGCGACTCCAGGGTCGCAAAGAGTCAGACACGACTGAGCGACTGAACTGAACTGAGGCTTCTCAGGTGGCTCAGTGGGTGAAGAGTTTGCCTGCAATGCAGGAGACTCAGGAGATGTGGGTTCAGTCTCTAGGTCAGGAAGATCCCCTGGAGGAGGGTATGACAACCCATTCTAGTATTCTTTCCTGGAGAATCCCATGGACAGAGGATCCTGATGGGCTACAGTTCATAGGGTCTCAAAGAATGAGGCATGACTGAAGTGACTGAGCACCCACATGCAAACTTATTCTTAAACTCATAAGTTTACTTTATCTCTTTAGAAGAATTATCTTTTGAAACAAAAATTTTAAGGAAAGTGCATGATGTATTTTTTGAGTACTTACATACCTGGGAATGTCTCTACTTCCGTCAGTCACAAACATGAAAGATCTTAGATGGATATTCTGAAATGTCACAACCTTTTCTTTCTCCTCCAGGATGCCTATAATTGCTCTATTTCATTTCTAATATTATTATTACACTAAAGAAGTATGTAGCAGCCTGATTTATATGACTGTGAAACTAACAATCTGTTTCATTTCTGCCTACATGCTTATTGGACTCTTACTTTGTATTTTGAAAGCATCTTAGTACTTAAAAATTTTTTTGTCTCACCTGAACCCAAGAGCGAGTGCTAAGTCACTTCAGTTGTTTCCAACTCTTTGCAACCCTATAGGCTATAGCCCACCAGGCATCCAAGAGAGTCTACCTTTTAACTGAATTGCCTGAAATTCAGGAAACAATGTTTTTTTAGTTTTCACGATTTTTCCTGTATCTTCAGCTATTCTCTGTTTTTATCTCTAAAGTTGCTTATTCTGCATTTTTATTTTAGCACAGAAAATTAACTGTTTTAATTTCTTTTACTCTTTTTGTAGAAACAGCTATCAATTTTATCCTCTATTTTAAGAAAAAAAATTATCCTTTCTATTGTTTTTTAATCTTAGTTATTTCCTTTTTCTGCTTTCTTTGGGTACCAGTGCATTTTCTTCCTTCTATCCTTATGAGTTGAATTTTTATTTTCTTTGATTCAGAAAAAAAGTTCTCCTATTCTACCTCTGTATATTTGTTATCCACCTATTCTTGTATCTCTTCTAGAACTACTGTTGGTAATGCTTTTTCTGTCATTAATACTTTTAATCTTTTATCTCACAGTTTGTCATGAGATTAATAATATACTCTGAAATCTGGAAGAGTTACAAAGTTTTTTCCCACTTTGCTTATTTAACTTCTGTCACTCTTTGCTCACTCTTTTAATGCCTCCAACAAATACTTTTTAATGTTGCAGAGATAGTCTTGGTTTGTGATCATCCTTACCTCTTCCAGTTATGCATGCCATCTATTTTCATCTTTTCATTTCAGCCTAATACAATTCTATTTTTTTTTCAGAGAATTTATATTGGCTTCAATTGTTTTCATGATGCAAAAAGTTTCCAGGGTTTTTGTTTTGAATACTGAAATATATCCCTTTTATTACAGCACTCTCACACGTGTAATTGTAACTGTAATTGACTGGTTCTCTTCAAGTCTTGTTCTTGATAGTACTGTCTTAGATGAAATTTTTAGAATTACTGATTTGTGTTGTGCCTTTTCCTAGAATTGAATAATATTGTGGATGGTTTCCTATTATATAATAGTAAGAATACTACTACTACTAATAACAACAACAATAAGAAGTTATATTTCAGTTTAAATTTTAGAACCGTAGTAGCTAAAAGGATTTGCAGACATTGCTATCTTAAAATCCAAAGAGGTGTGATCAGATTTCTCATGAGTAGCATTGCCAAAATTATAAAATACAACAGCACAATTTACTTAGGAGATTGTTGTGAGTTGACTTTGCCTTCACAATGTAAAGATTGCATTTAAAAAATAGGTCTTCTAGCAGTTCAGATAAAATCATTGTTCTTCTCTATCTTCCCCTTTATTATTCTACTTTTTGGAGGCAAGTATTTATATATTAGTCATAAGTGCTTCATCACAAAATGTGACATAATTGGCAACTCCTTGAAGACATGGGAACTTTCTCTTGTCTGCAGAGTAATAGTTTCTTATAATAAGAAACACATGTGAGGAATTTTTTTTAACTATGTCTAGACTTGGGATCTTTCCCAAGAGAGCCTCCAGGTGTTTATCTAAGCATAACAGGCCAAATTACTACATTTTAGAGGCTTGGAAATAGAAACAGCATAACAGAAGTATATACGTGACTGGACAGCCTCATAATTCTAAAATGAATTTGGAAACTGGAGAACATTGAATGAAATTAATACACTGGAACTATGGGTTGAATTTAATGTGGATTTCTATTCATTAATCTTCAATGGATGTGACTTCTCTGAGTTCTTTTTCACATTTGATTCTGCTTTGTCACTTATAAAATGTAAATTTCCCTAACTTCATGTGAAACGTTCACAGTAGACCTGTGATCTCAAGTCATTTCATACCATTGCACTAATTCAATGATAAATTCGCAAGGCTCACTTAGATCCTGATTCAGAAAAACCCCAAGAGGACACAAGGCTCATTCATTAGAGAAAGCTTATTCATAAATCTCTCTTTTCTTCCTTGAATGAACAAATTAAACTCTTCAAGGTTCTCAAAGGAAAATTGGCTGTGACAGTCACTTACCTATTGTTTTCCACCCAAAACCACTCCTCCAGGCTATGTCTTGTGATTCTGGGTCTTGGAGTATATATTTCTTTGCCAGATGACTTCATTATAGGTCCTGCCAATATGGAGAATGAGGGGGATCTCAGAAGGCATATTGTTTTTCTTTTTTTCTTCTCTGCATTCCATTCTTGCTAGTGTCACCTCCCCAGTAGCAAAAATTGTAGGGACTTCGCTGATAGTCCAGTGGCTAAGACTCCGAGCTCCCAGTGGTGGGGTCCCAGGTTCCATCTCTGGTCAGGGAACTAGATCCCACATTCAGCAACTGAAGATCTGGTATGCCACATGAAGATCTCATATGCTGCAACTAAGACTTGGCACAGCCAGACAAAGAAACTAATGAATTTTTCCAAGATCATACTTCTGTTGTTCAATAGACCAACTGTTGTGTAACCAATTTTCTATATTAAATTCTCTCAGTTGAAATACATATTAGAGTTTTCACTTTTATGACTAAACCCCAAAAGATACAGAGTTAGTAACAGTCCTAGAAAACAGATCTTCAAGGATGGAATACCAGTTTGCAGCTTTTGTGTATGTGTGTGTATGTGTAAAAATAAGCCTCCAATATCAATTTGCAACTTTAACTAGAAGAAGTTTGCTTCCACCTGGTATACAGCATATTCAGTCTTGCCTCAGATTGATTCCAATTCTCCTGACCTCTGCCAGAGGTCCTCAGAGATCTTAATCATCTTGATATTTCACAGACATCACACTGGCCTACTTCTAAGATGATATCACACTGCTTGTACCCAATGCAAAACAATTATTAATAGCAAGTATTTTAGATGGCTTAAAAAGATGCATGCAAGGGCTTCCCTGGTAGCTCAGTGGTAAAGAATCATCCACCTGCCAGTGCAGGAGACGTGGGTTCGATCCCTGATCTGAAAATACCCCAGATGCTGTGTGGAGCAATGAAACCCTTGTGACACAACTATTGAGCCTGTGCTCTAGCACCTGGGAGCGCAACTACTGAAACCCAGGTGTTCTAGAGCCCATGATCAGCAACAAGAGAAGCCTCCTCAATGTGATGCCCATGCACCACAGCTAGAGAGTAGCCCCCACTCACTGAAACTAGAGGAAAAGCCCACATAGCAAGGAAGACCCAGCACAGCTTGGGGGAAAAAAAGCTTTTAAAAAGATACATGTAAGCCAGAAGGTAGGAAAGGAAACCAGTAAAAATTCAGGTGACTGTCACCGCAATGAAGTTATTCCAAGACTCTCAAAGTGCCTCAAACAAAAATGAATGCCCTATGGAGCCTCTTGCCAAGTGCAGTAAGACAATCATGGGGAAAATTTTTACAAAGCCACACCTTTATTCTCACCTGGAAAATTCCATGGACAGAGGAGCCTAGCAGGCTACAGTCCATGGGTTCGCAGAGTCCGACATGACTGAAGCGACTTAGCAAGAATGCATGCACCTGATTACTAAAATTAATATATGTACAGTGATCAGGGTTGGACATAATGTTTCAGTGTCTAAAGGCCATGGGGATTATATTGGTACTTGGAACCAAGAAATTTTGGCCTTATTTCTGGAAAGATGGACACAAAATAATATCAACAAGGAACACTTCCATGTGCTGTATCACAAGATTACTTTGCCAGGGTTTAAAGATTTTTGAAAGGTTTGAAAATATATCACTACATTTTTAATTTTCATGTCAAATGGCTATAAATGATAACTTTAAAAAAGATCTATTTGTTAAAAGATTTGCCAAAAGAATCACATTTGTTAAACAAGAGATAGCAATTTGTCTTTTCAGTTGTGAGATAAGCATAGCTCAAGGCAGGAAATGTGACTTATATTCATCCAAGGAACTCAATTAACTTCCCATTCTATAGCGTCTAGCGCTTCAAATGAATAAATTTCCAAAGATAAGACTCATGTAAAATGAGGCTTGTTACCCAAAATGTGGACAAGGGAAGCCCGGTAATTGCACACCACACTGCAAAACTCGGTCACAGTTACAAATTTTTCTATTATACTCAGAGATGTGTTGGTAGAACTGCATTAACCAGCTAGCCAAAAAGAAAGTCTTGATTTCTAGAATCTGCCATTGTCCCTGGTATAAATATTGTAAACATGGTTCATTTCAAGATACCAAGTTGATGTCACTGGAAAGAAATTTGCACAATTTACTCTCATGAGCCTGAGTCCATCAGCCTCATCATGCTGCTAACTTTAGATAAAATTTCACATTCTCTAAAACTGAATTTGCAGTGTTGCAAACAAAACACAGAATTATCATGAAATACAATAATTTTTTCTCCATAAGTTGAAAATATTTTATATTAGGAATTAGATTACATTTTATGTTTAACCATTATGAAACATCTATCTTGCCCCCAAAGTCAGCATATTAGTTTAAAATGTTAATAAGAAAGATCTTAAAAACACTAGTAAGACAACCATATGTTAATAAGATATCTGTACTTTAAAAAATTAATGTAGGTATAATTTTGATAACATTCATTTTTTATAATTTCAATAGAAGCAGAGATATTGGAATCATTTTTGTGTTTTGTTTTGAATTTCTCAGTTGCATCTGGCTTTTTGCAACCCCATGGATGTAGATTGCTGAGGTCCTCTGTCATGAGATTTCCCAGCCAAGAATACTGGAGTGGGTTGCCATTTTCTTCTCCAGGGATCTTCCTGACCCAGAGATCAAACACGTGTCTCCTACTTGGCAGGTGGATTGTTCACCATGGTGCCACCAGGAGCCCATGCCTTGTATAAATACTTGTACCAATATTCAGAATAAAGATAAAAACACTGAATTTTCCTCATTTGGTATTCTTCAATTTAGGAAGAAAATCGTCAAGGAAAAAAATATTTATTGCATTTTGAATCAGGTTCAGCAGGTAAATGAGAGTTAGATTTTTGAGTCTTCTGGAATCTATTCTGTGGCCACAGATCCATGAGGGGCTAGGGAGTTATTATATTTGAGACTCCATATGTCTTATGAATGCTTTTCATCCACATATGTTACAAGTTCTTTAGTATCATGTGGAAATCTGTACATTTCTTATGTTAAAAAGTGGTCTTCTTTATTGAAGTTTGAGTACATTAGAAACCACAGCTATGGTCTTTTCAAAGCAAATTTGAAAGCCTCTGTTAATTTTTCAGGAATCAGTTCAAAGTAAGACTGTGAATGGACTTTGCCCAAGGAAGAAAAGGAATTTTGTAAATGTGCTTTCCATATTTCATGTATTTATGCATTCATCTATAGATACATTCATTATCCACATGTTAAATTCGGTCAATAAAAGTTTTTTAATCTCTACTGTATGCTAGACAATGGGCTGGGCTGAGGCCAAAGCTAAGGACCAGAGGGACATGGTCCCTGTTCTCATGCTTCATTCAGGCCAGCCTGAAGAAGTAATTTAAAAAAAAAAATCATTGCCATTGAGGAGCTTATCTAGTGGAGGAATTGCAAGACACTAAGAGGGTCCCTTTACCATCTTTCAGATGGCAAAGAATCTGCCGGCAATGTGGGAGACTCAAGTTCAATTGCCAGGTTGGGAAGATCCCCTGGAGAAGGGAAAGGCTACCCACTCTAGTATTCTTGCCTGAGGAATTCCACAGATAGAGGAGCCTAGTGGGTTACAGTCCATGGGGGTCACAAAGAGTTGCACACAACTAAAGCGACTTAGCATGCAAATTCTTTTTCAGATTATTTCCTAATATAGTTTATTAAAATGTATTGACTATAGTTCCGTATGCCATATAGTTGGACCTTGTTGTTTCTCTACTTTATATGCAGTGATTCGTAGCTTTTAATCCCAAACTTCAAATTTATCCCTCTCCATCCCTCTTCCTCTTTGGTAAGCATAAGTATGTTGGTTTTTCTTTTGTTTGTTTGTCTTGATGGGGACCATTTTTAACATCTTTATTGAATTTGTTACAATAATGCCTTCTGCTTTATGCCCTTAGGCATAAGGGATCTTAGCTCTTGCACCAGGGATGGAACTGTACCCCCTGCATCGAAAGGCAAAGTCAAAACCACTGGACCACCTGGGAAGTCCCAACAAGTATGTTTTCTATGTCTGTGCGTCTGTGTCTTTTATGTAAATAAGTTCATTTGTATCATTTCTTTAGCTTCCATATATAAGGGATATTGTATGATGTTTGTCTTTCTGTGCAATTTTAATGGCTGCTTAGTATTTACTAATATGAATAGAGCTTTATGTTTTGGTTTTTTGACCCCAAGTCATGTAGGATCTTAGCTTCAGTTCAGTTGTGTCCGACTCTTTGTGACCCCGTGGACTGCAGCACGCCAGGCCTCCCTGTCCGTCACCATCTCCCAGAGCTGCTCAAATTCATGTCCAAGTCAGTGATGCCATTCAACCATCTCATCTGCTGTCATCCTCTTCTCCTCCCATCTTCAAACATTCCCAGCATCAAGGTTATTTCAAATGAGTCAGTTCTTCGCATCAGGTGGCCAAAGTATTAGAGTTTCAGCTTCAGCATCAGTCCTTCCAATGAATATTCAGGACTGATTTCCTTTAGAATGGAATGGTTGGATCTCCTTGCAGTCCAAGGGACTCTCAAGAGTCTTCTCCAACACCACAGTTCAAAAGCATCAATTCTTCAGTGCTCAGCTTTCTTTATAGTCCAACTCTCACATTCATACATGACTACTGGAAAAACCATAGCTTTGACTAGATAGACCTTTGTTGGCAAAGTAATGTCTCTGCTTTTTAATATGCTGTCTAGGTTGGTCATAGCTTTTCTTCTAAGAAGCAAGTGTCTTTTAATTTCATGGCTATAGTCACCATCTGCAGTGATTTTGAAGCCCCCCAAAATAAAGTCTCTCACCATTTCCATTGTTTCGCCATCTGTTTGCCATGAAATGATGGGACTGGATGCCATGATCTTAGTTTTCTGAATGTTGAGTTTTAAGCCAACTTTTTTTACTCTCCTCTTTCACTTTCAACAAGAGACTCTTTAGTTCTTCTTCACCTTCTGCCATAAGGGTGGTGTCATCTGCATACCTGAGGTTATTGATATTTCTCCCAGCAATCTTGATTCTAGCTTGTGCTTCATCTAGCCTGGCATTTCACATGATGTACTCTGCATATAAGTTAAATAAGCAGGGTGACAATATACAGCTTTGATGTACTACTCTCCCATTTGGAACCAGTCTGTTGTTCCACGTCCAGTTCTAACTGTTGCTTCTTGACCAGCGTACAGACTTCTCAGGAGGCAGGTCAGATGGTCTGGTATTCCCTTCTCTTTAAGAATTTTCCACAGTTTGTTGTGATCCACACAGTCGAAGGCTTTGGCATAGTCAATAAAGCAGAAGTAGATGTTTTTCTGGAACTCTCTTGCTTTTTTGATGATCAAATGGATGTTGGCGATTTGATCTCTCATTCCTCTACGTTTTCTAAATCCAGCTTGAACATCTGGAAATTTACGGTTCATGTACTGTTAAAGCCTGGCTTGGAGAATTTTAAGCATTACTTTGCCAGTGTGTGAGATGAGTGCATTCTTTAGCAATTCCTTTCTTTGGGATTGGAATGAAAACTGACCTTTTCCAGTCCTGTGGCCACTGCTGAGTTTTCCAAATTTGCTGGCATATTGAGTGCAGCACTTTCACAGCATCATCTTTTAGGATTTGAAATAGCTCAACTGGAATTCCATCATCTCCACTAGCTTTGTTCATAGTGATGCTTTCTAAGGCCCTCCTGACTTCACATTCCAAGATGTCTGGCTCTAGGTGAGTGATCACACCATTGTGGTTATCTGGGTCATGAAGATCTCTTTTGTACAGTTCTGTGTATTGTTGCCACCTCTTCTTAATAGCTTCTGCTTCTGTTAGGTCCATACCGTTTCTGTCCTATATTAAGCCCATCTTTGCATGAAATGTTCCCTTGGTATCTCTAATTTTCTTGAAGAGATCTCTAGTCTTTCCCATTCTGTTGTTTTCCTCTATTTCTTTGCACTGATCACTGAGGAAAGCTTTCTCATCTCTCCTTGCTACTCTTTGGAACTCTGCATTCAAATGGGTACGTAAATAAATCTCCAAATATCAAGCAGAGATTTTTTTAACTGAGAAGAGCTCAAATAATTTACAGGTTCTGTAGTCTTTAAAAAGACAATTCATAGTGCATCGCTCCACATGATTTAAATTCTATAGTTTTATGATACTCTGTTTAAATAGCTTTGTAAATCAGAAACATATATATTTATGATAGCATTTATTTTTGTATTATGTCTCCAGAGACTCAGAATGAATCGAATGCTTAAGATAGACAAAAAACTTTGGGGCAAGCTTTGTTTAGCTACTCCACCTGGCAGAGCAAACCAAGAGCCAAGGTTTTAGAACTTTATGCCAGACCACACTGCCTTCTCCAGCCTCTGTAACTTCAGATACATTTCAGGGTGGGTTTTTTTTTTTTTTTTTTTTTTTTGCCATACACATGTGACTGTGATTATGAAGCAAGGTCAGCTTTGCTTCAGAGTTGATTTTCTTTTTTCCCCTCTTCTGTCACTCTCCTTTGCTTTTTCTTGTTCTCATGAGTGTGTGTGCGTGTGTGTGTGTGTGTGTGTGTGTGTGTTTGCACAGCTCTTCCAAGGCCACAGTGCAGAACCTGAGGCAGCCAGCATAGTAGTTAAATGTAGGGGGCTTAGTGATCGCCAGAAGCCCACAGGAAGCTCCCAGTAACCTCAGAGCAGACTCCAGGTCTTTGTCTCTCATGGCTTGTGGCTCCTAATAAATATTTACGAGATTGAACTGCATTGTTCTCCATTGTTATTCATGTAATCTGGTTCCACAAACATTAGCTTCCATATATTTGCAAAAATATGCATTTCAGATGGGCAAAGGTAGTTTCTACAGTGAAATAATTTTATTCATGTGTTCAAAAAAAGGGGTTATTGAGTGTGGACCCTTTACAGGCACTGATGTTGTAGGAAGTGGAGATAGACCAATGAACAAAATCGGCAAATCACTCAATTCTTGAAGCTTGATGCATGCAGAGGGAGCAGAAGATATACAAATAAGCAAATACATGTATATAAACTATCAGACGGTAGTGAGCACGACACTCGTATGTTGAACAAGTGCCAATGTCTACTCTCTCTTTCTCTCTTTTTCCTGGCTCAAATATATTCAGAGAGGAATGTGTCTTCATCTTGCCCCTAGATGATTATTCCATTGAGTTTGAGACTTTTCTGTTCACACTCAGGCAAAAAACAAGCCACAAGCCAACAAATAAAGCCTTGTGATTCCCTGAGGTCACAAATATAATCTCAGTTTAGTAGTTAGCATGTCTATTCTTATGCAAGAATCAAAACTCCAGACTTGAATCAGAGTAACGCCTTCTCCGACTGGGGAGGACTGTACTGGCCACGGCAATGGCTGGGCGGTAAAATAGAGTTCCCCTCTATCTACGTGGAGTTCTCCAGATCAGAACCTGAGTTTCAGGTCCTCTGATCTGGAAAGAACCGATCTCATCACTCATCCTGAGCCTGGTGAATGGACAGTTACAGCTGAGTCTGCCTCTCAGGGGGTGTATCTTTAGGTTCATGTTAGATCCTGAGTGAGGGCCCCCATTACAGGTCCTGAGTCCTGGGGGAAGTCATGCTTCTGGGGAAGACTTCAAAAGCCTACTGCTTTCTGCCCCTTCATCCACATCTTCATTGTGAACAGTCGCGCATCATTTATTCTGATAAACTCTGCGGGGCAACGTGATCCTAAATCACACAGCTGCATCCTGCTGCCTTGGGCCACCTTGAGATGCTCAGGCAGGAGTCTGTAATTCATTCCCCATACATTATCCTCACCCCCACCCCGGATACAGGAAGCCCAGAGACTCCTCTATCACTAAGCTTCAGATCAGAAGGCAAGGAGGATTCGCAGTGTCTCCACAGGAGAGGGGGCAGAAAAGCTCTTCCCCAAACCCCCTCTGACACCTTTGAATATTCTTGATATGGCTGAATCACTGAGCCATTTTTCCTACGTGTTCACTTTAGTTTCTCTCCATAGTGCGGGGAGGAAGTGATCTGTCTTGCATGCACATTGCCAAAAATGCTTGTACTCTGTTATAAGTGAGCTGGGAGAAACATGTTAAAGACACAGACAGGGCTGGGAAGAAGGATCATCGCAGATGGAGAGGGCGTGGCAGGGAGGGGAGATCATACAGGTAGTCAGATGTCCTCTCTGAGAAGATGAAAATTGAGAGGAGGCTGAAGTAAGGAATTGAGCCATGAGGATGTCTCTGGAAAAAATAGTCTAGACAAAGGGAACCACAAGGGCAGAAGCCCTGGGGCAGGAGTGTCTGGAACACACCAAGAGAAGAGCAGGAGGTCAGGAGGAGGAGCCTAGTGAGAAAGGGACCCAGGAGGTGTGTCACAAAAGTGGCAGGAAGACGGTTCATGTCCGGCCCAGTAAGTCAGGGCAACAATCTTTGGATTTTATTTGAGTGACCAGAGAGTCCTTATTTCTTTGTTTTAAGTGGCAGGAAAGCACAAGAGAGGAACTCTGACACTATAACTGAGCATGAAACATAATGAAATATAAAGAATTCTCCAGGCCACTGAAGTGGGTTACCTTTCCCTTCTCCAAGGGATCTTCCCAACCCAGGGATCGAACCTAGGTCTCCTGTATTGCCGGCAGATTCTTTCCCAGCTGACCCACCAGGGAAGCCCAGTGAAATGTAGCATCACTTGGGACAGCCACTTAGCTGATCAGTTGATAACTAAGACTGTTTTATTTCAGCATCCTTAGCACATGAAAGAGACTGAAGGCAGCATTGTTAATTGGCTATACTCCAATATAAAATTTAAAAATTTAAAGTTAAAAAAAAAAGATGACCTTGAATAGAGACTCATAGTTTTGTTATTTTAGGCTCTCTTCTTAAATACCGGTTAATATTGTTCTACAGCCAGGCCCTCTCCCTTCCCCGAACATCTAGATCCAGATGAAATGAGTTGGAAGTGATCCACACTGAGTGAACACAAACTGACAGAGGGGTACAGCAGAGGGCGCAGTCAGGGGCCGGTCCTCCTCGGAGTCAGGATATGGAGGTGCTAGGAGAGATACAGTCTGGGGGGCCCAGCCCTGGCTCCTGTGTGGACAAGGCTCCTATGCTGCCCTGGAACCACTTGTCCTTGATCTAGAAAGCCCAAGACCATCCTGCCCGCTGACCTCCCCTGAGCCTGGCTCTGAGCACAGGCATTCAGAGATGCCCACCAACCAGGGCAACCACAGAGGGCCTGCAGCGTGGTGGGGCTGGATATGTGTCCAGGTGGATGGAGAGGAGAACTCCACAGTGGGAAACTGCTTTCAGGACCGGGAGGAGTTCCGTTTCAGCTGCAACGAGAGGCCAGGAAGGGAGGAAAGGGCTGGCAAGGATGGCAGAAGCATGGCTATAAGCACGCATATACCTCACCCTAGTCCCAGGAGACAGCAGCTGCTAGGTGTGAGCTTGTGTCTTCTATGCTGCCTTAGAAGGTGGCATGGGGGACAGAGGAGAAATCCAGGGCTTCCAGGCACAGTCCTCAACCTTATCACATGCCAGGATCACCTGAGAACTTCACTGGGCAAGTGCATGGTCCCTGGTCCCAGATTTCCTGGCTTAAATGGTCTGGGGTGCAGGCTGACCATGGGAATTTGCGGAAGCCTCTCCAAAGGTGCAAAGTTGAAATGGATAGCTGCCAGCTGATTAGAACTTTGCCTACCAACTGTGTGCTTAAGGTCACATCACTTAATACTCAGGGCCAACTGACAGAGTGGCAGGCACGGTGCCTAGGACACTTTTAGGGCCCTACAAAAATGTTATAATTTTATTTTTTCTAATTAACTAATTTATTTATTGGCTATGCTGGGTCTTCGTTGCTGCGTGTTGGCTTTCTCTAATTGTAGTTAGCGGGGGTTGCTCTCCAGTTGCGGTGCAGGCTAGTCATGGGACTGACTTCTCTTGTTGCAGGGCACAGGCTCCTAAACACATGGGCTCAGTAGTTGTGGCGCATGGGCTTAGTTATGTGGAAACGTCCTGCACAGGGGTCAAATCCACGTCTCCTGCGTTGGCAGGCATTTTCTTAACCACTGGACCCCCAAGGAAGTCCTATTATTTTATTTTAATCAGAAGAAAAAAATGAATATGACTCAGCCTGGCTTATAGCCGCCTTTAAACCCACATAGTTGCAAAATGTCACTTTTTTTTTTTTTAATGGAGGAAGGAACTGATGAAAGCATAAATGTCTGGAAGTCCTGGAAAGTCACAGTGCAGTCCCTGCTGGCCTTCACCCTGCAGGTCTGTGAAATGAGTGCATACAGAATCACCTACCCCAGCCAGTTGCTATGAGGGCACACAGAAACGCCACTTCTGTCTCCAGCAGCAAAATTTGTCTAAAACCAATTTTAACTTCACTGCCCTCTTATTCTATTTCCCCAATCATTGCTTTGAGGTTTTATGAAAATACTTTATTCTTACAGAATCTGTTATCTTATATGCACTTGTGGGAGATGGAAAGCAAATTCCATGCAGGGAAGGCAACCACAGGCTTTGCCCATCACAGATGTTCAACCCTGACTGGTTGTTTTGAACTGGGTGAGGGGTGGTGGGGCAAACACTTCAAGACATCGGATCTTTGCAGCACATGTGTTGCTGCAAATCTATTACGTGCCGGGGGATGGGAGTGCTTTAGAGAACATCTTCTTGTGGGTCCCAGATCTGTGTGACCATCAAGATCACCAGGGGAACCTCTTGCTATACCAGATCTCCTAAATTAGCATATCTAAGGGCAAGGCTGTATATGCTGAAAATACCCTAAGCATCTGTGTGTCCTCAGTGTGTGTGTGTGTGTGTGTGTGTGTGTGTGTGTGTCCCCAGAGAAACAGAAGAATCAGCCAGACTTGCAAATCGCTGCTTTTGAAGGTCTCTTGAGCCAGATATTCTCTGTTTCCATCCCCAGATCCATTCCCATCCCTCTTCCACCCCACAGGCAGACTCTTAACAACAGCATCCCTAGGTTCACTTGCCCTCTGGGTTCCAGCTGGGTTTGGCCCACGGAGACACTGATAGGAGTGACAGTGCAATGACAACAAGCATTTCTCTACATGGCCCCACGTCCCACAAAGTCCCTCTATCTCTGGGCACTCTCCTCCTGTAGCTCTCTCCAGGTTCTGAGAAATACTCCCTACCCTTGTACCTCTGTGCGAATGCTAAGTCACTTCTGTCACGTCCCGTTCTTTGCGACCCTATGGACTGTCGCCCACCAGGCTCCTCTGTCCATAGGATTCTCCAAGCAAGAATACTGGAGTTGCCATGCCCTCCTCCAGGGGATCTTCCCAACCCAAGGACCGAACTGGCATCTCTGACTGTTCGCATTGGCAGGCGGATTCTCTACCACTAGCGCCACCTAGGAAGAAGCCTCTAGGCAGAGAACCCCAGAGTTCTTCACCCTCCCTTGCTTGGCCTCCATGACCTACTCTATCCTTGGAAATAAGCCCTTCATTAAACTCAGTTCAATTGCCTCCCCTGGGACTCTGCCATCTCTTCCCTGCTTGGACCCCAAGTATTCTCATCCTGTAGTCTAATTTTCTTGCAGGTAATCCTACTATCCGAATATGATCACCTCCAGGGTCTGGAAACTCAGTACCACCATTTATGTTATGTTATTACAGTGTACTCTCTGTGGACTCAAAACAAAAGCAAAAGAAAGCTAACATTGGTGCTTCCCTGTAGCCCAACAGCACTGTATGAGATTGTTATTATCAGCGCAGTGTTAGCTGAAGACATTGAAGCACCATGAAAGGAAGGTAACACTGCCCCAGCATGGCAGCTGCACCTCTTGTGGGCCCACATGCTCCTCATTGAGAGAACTCCTCAACTACCAGGGAGGAGTCAGCCCTCAGACCCGGCATGAAGAATTTGCTTCTCATCTGCTGGCCAGTCATGGCTCCTAGACTGTAGCTTTCTCAACTGCACCCCAGCTTTGCTGTGAATTCTGGAAAGGCCCTTAGTGAAATAAATTTTTCCTTGTGATTGATGGGCCTGAAATTCACGCCATGGGTCCAGGACCGTTGGCTTTTTCTTCTTGTTGTTGCTGAGACAGCACTATAAAACATAATGTATGGCCACATCAGAGTGGGTATTTTCCAGGAAAAATGCTTGCTTCTACTTAAGTTTTATGGGGGTCCCCACTTCACATCTCCTTTGGAGCACTCACAAAGCTTTTCTGGTTGATTCTGTCCCAAAGAAATCTATAGGACCAAAAGCCACATCGTCTGCTCCAACAGATGAAGGGGAGGAGGGGCTCTTTTGAAAAGAAATGGTATACTTTGTGCTTTGCTTTAACTCTTTGTGGGCAAGAGAGGAGGTGGAACGTGTGTTGTGCCTGGAAGTAATTATCTTCCTTTCCGGGAATCACTTATAGACTTGGATATTAAGATGAGATCTGCTGGAATGGAGGATCTTTCCCATTTGGAGAGAGAAACATTGGATCTACAGCCTGCCTGGTCATTTCTCTCTCATTATTTAGCTTTTTCTGGGCTTCAGTTACCTCATTGAAATTCGAGATAATGATGTCCATTTAAAGGAAAATTGGAAGGATTATGGTGGCTGATAAAAGTCAACATGCTACACAAATGTAAACTATCTTTTACCTTTGTGATCCTTTGGACCTTATAATTTGAAAATATTTTTATGGTGAGTCTTTTATTCAGGCCCCATAGATTTAGTCCCTTGAGGACATTTCTATTTTTTCTCTATAAATATACATCCCAGTAAAGCTGAGCCTGATGACCAAGTCAATATCTTCACTCAATCCAATCACTTGGGGGTTGAGAGTGAACATGGTGCCCAGATTTATGAAAAGACTGCTAGGGTCAGACAGAGTTGGATTGAGTCTCACCTCTCCTCAGATGGGCTGTGTAATCAAGACCAAGTCTTTGTTCCAAATGTGTTAATATTCTTCCAAGGAATGACAACAGAGCATGAAAAACTCAGCATAAGTGGGGGGGGAAGGGGTCTTTAGGAGTGTAGGGCTCTGTACTCTGGCATGTAACCTTGTGTGTGACCTTGAGGGGTTCATTTAACTGCTCTGGTTCTCTGCTTTGGTTTTCTCATCTTTAAATGAAGCGAGAGTGACTGTCAAGGCTAGGGGGCATAGCACAGGTCTTGACACAAAGAGAAGCTCAGAAAGCAGAGTTACTCTTCTGTATTCACAGTCCTTCCCAATATCCTTTGGCTTAGGGATTACAATCAACACTGATGGTACTTTAGCTTATTCCTTGCATTAGTCACTTTTTATTAATAGAATAAAAGGAGCAATAAATCTAGGTGAAGTAGGAGTGGGATTAACTGTCACTCTCTGATGTTGATTATTCTGAAATATTACATGTGCATGCTCAGTCATGTCCAACTCCTTGTGACCACATGGACTGTAACACACCAGGCTCCTCTGTTCATGAGATTTCCCAGCCAAGGATACTGGAGTGAGTTGCCATTTCCTCCTCTAGGGGATCTTCCTGACCCAGGGATCGAAGCACTGTCTCCTGTTTCTCCTGCACTGGCAGAAAAATTCTTTACCACTGAGCCATCGAGAAAGCCCATGAACTATTACAGTTGAGTCCACATTGAGCAGCAGAAAAAAAATTCTTTTAAAAATGAGTTAGAGTGTAAATAGACTAAACAAACAGAGAAACAAGACAGAATCTCTTTGGTCATTATATTCTTAGTGGGCAATGTCAGTTCAGTTCATTTCAGTTCAGTCGCTCAGTCGTGTCCGACTCTTTGTAACCCCATGAATCACAGCACGCCAGGCCTCCCTGTCCATCACCATCTCCTGAAGTTCACTCAGACTCACGTCCATCGAGTCTGTGATGCCATCCAGCCATCTCATCCTCTGTCTTCCCCTTCTCCTTCTGCCCCCAATCCCTCCCAGCATCAGACTCTTTTCCAATGAGTCAACTCTTTGCACGAGGTGGCCAAAGTATTGGAGTTTCAGCTTTAGCATCATTCTTTCGAAAGAAATCCCAGGGCTGATCTCGTTCAGAATGGACTGGTTGGATCTCCTTGCAGTCCAAGGGACTCTCAAGAGTCTTCTTCAACACCACAGTTCAAAAGCATCAATTCTTCGGCGCTCAGCTTTCTTCATAGTCCAACTCTCACATCCATACATGACCACTGGAAAAACCATAGCTTTGACCAGACAGACCTTTGTTGGCAAAGTAATGTCTCTGCTTTTCAACATGCTGTCTAGGTTGGTCATAACCTTTCTTCCAAGGAGTAAGAGTCTTTTAATTTCATGGCTGCAGTCACCACAGTGATTTTGGAGCCCCCCAAAATAGTCTGACACTGTTTCCACTGTTTCCCCATCTATTCGCCATGAAGTGATGGGACCAGACGCCATGATCTTCGTTTTCTGAATGTTGAGCTTTAAGCCAACTTTTTCACTCTCCACTTTCACTTTCATCAAGAGGCTTTTTAGTTCCTCTTCACTTTCTGCCATAAGGGTGGTGTCATCTGCATATCTGAGGCGATTGATATTTCTCCTGGCAATCTTGATTCCAGCTTGTGTTTCTTCCAGCCCAGCGTTTCTCATGATGTACTCTGCATAGAAGTTAAAGAAGCAGGGTGACAATATACAGGCTTGATGTACTCCTTTTCCTATTTGGAACCAGTCTGCTGTTCCATGTCCAGTTCTAACTGTTGCTTCCTGACCTGCCTATAGGTTTCTCAAGAGGCAGGTCAGGTGGTCTGGTACTCCCATCTCTTTCAGAATTTTCCACAGTTTATTGTGATCCACACAGTCAAAGGCTTTGGCATAGCCAAAAAAGCAGAAATAGATGTTTTTCTGGAACTCTCTTGCTTTTTCGATGATCTAGCGGATGTTGGCCATTTGATCTCTGGTTCCCCTGCCTTTTCTAAAGTGGGCAATGTCAAGTCATCAATATTCAAGGATCAGCCATCTATGGCCCACAGACTAAATCCAACTCACCACCTGTTTTTATAAATAAAGTTTTATTAGAACACAACCACATTCATTCATTAACCCATTGCCCAGGGCTACTTTCATGCCACATGATAGAGCTGAGTAGTTGGAACAAAGACCATTTGATTACAGAGGCTCCACAGTAAAAAATTCTCGATCCCTGGTTAATATAGTCTTTGCAGGGTTGATGTGTGTGTGCAAGGTGATAGATGAGAATAAATGTACTTTGTAAAAGGAGCAGCGCTGCAGAAATATGTGACTCCCCTGGTGGCTCAGTGGTAAAGAACCCATCTGCCAAAGCAGGAGACCGGGTTTTGATCCCTGGGTTGGGAAGATCCCCTGGAGAAGGAAATGGCAACACAATCCAATATTTTTGCCTGGAGAATCCCATGAATGGAGGAGCCTAGTGGGCTACAATCCATGGGACCACAAAGAGTCAGACACAACTGAGCTACTAAACTACCACCCAAGGCAGAAATACAAGAGTGGATTAATCCTTAACACAGACCCACTGTGTTGTTGAGTCTGCTAAAGTTTGCTTGAAAAAAAAAAAAAGAGAGAGAGAAATACACAGGAGGTAATTAAGTGATCAGTCAACACTTTTATTGGGTGCCAATTATGGGCAAAGTGCCTTGGTAGCTATCACCTCAGGGATGGAGTCCGGCTGGCAAACAGCTGGAGTGTCATGCCCTGGCTGCAGGGTATAAAACAAAAGCAAAAAGAAAATGAAGGAAAACATAGACTTTGTAAAAAAAGAAATCAAACCTTTTTAGTTTCTTCCAGTAGTCCCTCCAGCTCTGATATAGTTAAATTCTCAGCTGTGGTTTCTTAGGGCAAGAAAAAAAAAACACTGCTTTAGGAAAGCTGCCAGTCCCTGACACTGGAGCCCTTGGGTTTTAGGGGTAGTGATCAAGAGACCCATATTCTCCTCCATCATGAAGGTTAAGCCTCCACATCGCAGTTTTAGGAGCACATGTTTAATGTTGCTTCTCAGCTGCAGAAATGCTAGGAGCCTTAATAAAGGTATTTAACGTGGGCTTATTCAGCCCCCAACACATGCCTCCCTGTTGAGATCAGGGCGAATGTTCTTCAGCACACACACAAAAGCCAGACTGTGTGAGCAAGCCAGTCGGCTGCAAGGCTCTTGGCAGATTTCCATCATTGTTATGATGGGCGGAGTGCCACAGGGTGATTTGCTGCGGGGAGGCTGTGGCCAGGGCTTCTGCCCAAAGAGCATCAGATTCTCCCATCTCTAATCACTTGACTGCCGGCCTTTCATCTACAAACCCAGCCCCCACACCGCACCATCCATCCTGCCAAATTTGAATAACTAGCTCCAGAGCGGCTCCCGTTGCTGGATAAAGCACACCTTCCTCTAAGCAGGGATTCATGTTTCCTCTCTGGGCACAAAGCCATGAGCTGAAGCCTCCTTTCATCCTGAGATGGGGCTATGCCGACTGATGGTTAGAGCTCCCTTCTGGGTCTCTGTCAACACATGCAAATGAGATGGTTAAATTCAGAGAGAGACAATTGTCTTTGTAAAACCTCTTGCATTCTTGTCTCAGTGATGACAGTCTTTTATTTTAAAATAATGATCCCCTTCTCTTTAAGGTGCTCCCCTGGTGGCTCAGTGGTAAAGAATCTGCCTGCCAAGCAGGAGATGTGGGTTCGATCCCTGGGGCGGAAGATTTCCTGGAGGAGGAAATGGCAATCCACTCCAATATTCTTGCCTGGGAAATCCTATCCACTCCAGTATTCTTGCCTGGGAAATCCTATGGACAGAGGAGCCTGGCACGCTCTAGTCCATGGGGTCACAGAGTCAGACACGACTTAGCTTTAAGAGGTCTCTTCTTCACGCTGGAGGTCTCTCTTTAAGACAAGGATGGATATCTGAGGCTACTAACCCACCTTATTATATTCCTGATTATTGTAACAAATCACCTCTCAGGTTCTGATCTCTGTGGACCCCAAGGGCTCTCATCTCTCTGTCTAGTTCAGATGATGACAACTACTTCCTGCTCATCTTATAAGGACATTGTAAAAATGAATGAGATCATGTCTCTGAATAGAGCTCTAGAGGTGAAGCCCAGAGCCTGTTATCACATCCTCTTTTCTTCCATTCTCTCCTGACCTCTTCTTCTCAGCTTTTGCTCACCGAAGTTTCTACGCCCAAAGAGAAGAAAGTTCCCGATGGCAGTCTCAGAAAGCCCATACCCAGCATCTCCCCTACGTCTTTCCCAGGGGCATATATTCATTATAAACCAAAAATGCACCCCAAAATGGTGCATAGTAACCAGCACTCATATGTTTACATTGGAATAAAGAATTTTGTTCTTGGAGTGCCAGAAAGCCCATGCATTACTGAAATGTTATATCATAAAATCGAGGCCATACCAACCCTGATGGATAAGCTCCAGATTCTAATATCATTGTGTGCTCACCAGGCCCTTTTAGGCATGGTTTCTCTGTGAAAAAAATTTTTTTTTCTTTTTTTAAATATTTCATTTTTTTTCAATATAGGAGTATAATTGCTTTGCACTGTTGTATTAGTTTCTGCTGTGCAACAAAGTACATGAGCTATATGTATACATATATCCCCTCCCTCTTAAGCGTCCCTCCCGCCCCCATCCCACCCCTCTAGGTCATCACAGAGCACCGAGCTGAGCTCCCTGTGCTTCCCAGTAGCTATTTTACACATGGTAGTTTATGTATGTCAATGTTAATCCCCCAGTTCATCCCACCCTCCCCTCCCCCCGCTGTGTTCACATGTCCATTCTCTGTCTGTGTCCCTATTCCTGCCTTGCAAATAGGTTCATCAGCACCATTTTTCTAGATTCCACATATATTCATTAATATATAGTGTTGGTATTTCTCTTTGTGACATACTTCACTCTGTATGACAGACTCTAAGCTGTCCACATCTCTACAAATGGCACAGTTTGTTCCTTTTTATGGCCGAGTAATATTCCACCATATATATGTGTCACACCCTCTCTATCCCTTTGTCTGCTGATGGACATTCAGATTGCCTCCTTGTCTTGGCTATTGTAACTAGTGCTGCAATTAACATTGGGGTGTGTGTCTTTCTGAATTATGGTTTGCAAAAAAAAAAAAGAGAAAAGTAAGTGCTCTTTCTCTTCTATCATGATTTTCCTGGTTTGGCTCAGCCAGCAAAGAATCTACCTGCCAATGCAGGAGACAGGGAGACACAATTTCTATCCCTGGGTTGGGAAGATACTCTGGAGAAGGAAATGGCAACCCACTCCAGTACTCTTGCCTGGGAAATCCCATGGACAGAGGAGCCTGGCGGGCTACAGTATGGGATCACAAAAGAGTCAGACACGACTGAGGAATTAAGCATGCATGCATGCATGCACTGATCTCTATTATTTCGCAAACACTTCTATTTCCCTACAAAATGTCCCTCTTGTGACACAACTTCTGTTGAAAATCTCTGCTGTGGACCCAGCTTCTTTTGATGTGGGTTGAGGAGCACCTCAACTCCCAGCTCACTAGGAAGAGCACCCTGCTGTAGGCTGGCCCCTTGGACTCCCTCCTGTGCAGGCTCATGCCTGTTGTCCTCCTTCTTTGCCTCCTTCTCTCCTGATATCAAAGCCATCTTATGTAATTTTTTCAAAACTGATCCATATAACTCAGATATCATCAAGTAAATTTTGCCCTATGTCCTTGGAATCTTGCAGAAGACTCTTGAGAGTCCCTTGGACATCAAGGAGATCAAGCCAGTCAATTCTAAAGGAAATCAACCCTAAATATTCATTGGAAGGACTGTTACTGAAGCTGAAGCTCCAATGCTTTGGTCCCCTGATGCGAAGACCTGACTCATTGGAAAAGACTGATTCTGGAAAAGATTGAAGGCAAGACAAGATGGTTAGATAGCATCACTGACTCAGTGGACATGAATTTGAGCAAACTCTGGACATTATTGGAGGACAGGGGAGCCTGGCGTACTGCATGGGTTGCAAAGAGCTGGACATGACTTAGTGACTGAACAACAACAACTTGGAACCCTAACCTATTTCACCCCCCAGTGAATCATCCCTGAAGCCTAACAAATATCTTACAAACATGCACCTGCGTCTACACTTACACCTGTGCTTACATGTACCCCTGTATCAAGATCTGAAAATTGACAGAGTTGACTTAGGAAAACAAGCTAAAGATGTATTTAAAATTGAAAAGGAGTTTCATTTGAGGTTGGTAAATATTACTCAGTTCAGTTCAGTCGCTCAGTCGTGTCCGACTCTTTGTAACCCCCTGAATCGCAGCACGCCAGGCCTCCCTGTCCATCACCATCTCCTGAAGTTCACTCAGACTCACGTCCATCGAGTCCGTGATGCCATCCAGCCATCTCATCCTCGGTCGTCCCCTTCTCCTCCTGCCCCCAATCCCTCCCAGCATCAGACTCTTTTCCAGTGAGTCAACTCTTTGCATGAGGTGGCCAAAGTACTGGAGCTTCAGCTTTCGCATCATTCCTTCCAAGGAAATCCCAGGGCTGATCTCGTTCAGAATGGACTGGTTGGATCTCCTTGCAGTCCAAGGGACTCTCAAGAGTCTTCTCCAACACCAATATTACTAGATATCAAAATATGTTCTAAAGCAGTAATAATTAAAATTCATTAAAATAAAACAACCACATAGCCCACTGAAACTTTCAATAAATCATATTGAATGAATAAATGAATGTCCATTAACACAGGGGTCCCCAGTCTCTGAGATCTAATGGCTGATGATCTGAGGTGGAGCTGATGTAATAATAATAGAAATAAAGTGCACAATGAACGTAATGTTCTTGAATCGTGGTGTGAAAAGTTTTTTCACAGTGGAAAAAGCTGTCTTCCATGAAACCGCTCCCTGATCCCGAAGGTTGGGGACTGTTGCATTAATGTATGATAGGAAAAGATAGACAAAGGAAAAACAGCTAGAGCATTGTTTTATAACTATTAGGACCCAAACCAGGATAAAATTAGCTTTACATCTCATAGCATGGAAAACAATTTCCAAATATATTCATATTAAAGAATAAAAATTAAAATATATAAACTATAGAAAATAAAATATTTTCAAAACTTAAATTGAGCATCAAATATCTAGAATTTAGACAAAAAGTCACAAAGTTAAAGCTCAATGAATTACATCTATATAAAACTAAAATATTTTATGTAAGAAATGATGAAAAACTAAAAGAAAATTAAAATAACTAAATGTAAAGCATCTATGATAAATATGACAGAGAGAATATTGTACATATCATAAAAATTAATTTTCATTTATTTTTATATTAAAGAACTTATTTTTCATTTGCAAACTGATTATTATTCACCAATTTTCTCTATTTTTCTTATTAATTTGTAGAAGCTTTTAATATAATATGCATAGTGAATCATTGCATTATATTTTACAAACGTGTATTATTTTTTTAGTTGTTTTAAAAATTACTTAATGGTTTTATAAATATTTATGAAATACAAATCAGTCAATCATTTTTATTATAATTTCTGCCTTTAGTTCATGCTTAGAAAGACCTTCCCAATGTCGTAATCATAGAAATCCACCTATCTTGTTGGAGGAGGAAATAGCAACCCACTCCACTGTTCTTGCCTGGAGAATTCTTTGGACAGAAAAGCCTAGAAGGCTGAATTCCATGGGGTTGCAAAGAGTCAGACACGACTGAAGTGACTGAACATGGCACACCTATGTTGTATTTTGGGGTCTAAATTTCACTTTATTTAATATATTCTTTTTTGTTTTGTTGAAGGTTGAAGACAGATATTGCTTAATTCTTTCTATAATATTATTATCTGGCATTAATTTTTGATTAATCTATTTTTTCCCCATCAATACGCAATTCTGTGTTTAGCATATGGACATGACTGAGCAACTTCACTTTCACTTTTCACTTTTCACTTTCATGCATTGGAGAAGGCAATGGCAACCCACTCCAGTGTTCTTGCCTGGAGAATCCCAGGGATGGGGGAGCCTGGTGGGCTGCCATCTCTGGGGTCGCACAGAGTCGGACACGACTGAAGCGACTTAGCAGCAGCAGCAGCAGCAGCAGATTATAACAAACACGTGCACATAAGCAACATACATGCCCTAGAGATGTTTAGGGTCTCATGAATTGATTCTGGTGCCAGTGCCAGTCATTCAGATTGTTTGAAGCTTGGTAATAAATTTTAATACCCTGCAGGGTAAGCCCTGTCTTATCGTGAACATTCTTACACACTTATAAACTTTGGGTTCATTGAGTAAAATTCCTCCTAATATTTTTTTTTAGAATTTGAAAAAGAATTCTGCTAAACTTATGGGCTAAATTGAGGGAGAATTAAAGAGAATCAGGCACAATTATATGCTGCCTGTGAATATATAACTAGCTCCAGCTTTTCTGGAGTTCAACTTGACAATATAGATCAAGGACTTTGAAACTATAAACATCCTGAGACCAAGCCATTCTGGTCTTCATCATGATTCTAAGTAAATAATTAAAGATGTCCCAAAATAGATGTCTATAAATGTCTTATAGTTGGTCACGTGAAAATATTAGAAATATTAGAAACACACCAATGTCCAGGGGCAGGATGGATAAACCATGGTGCACTCATATCATGAAATTCAACAGAAATGTACTAAATACCATGAACAGCTGTTCACCTAGCAAGTAAAAGTGTTAGTCACTCAGTCGAGTCCAGCTCTTACGGACCCATGGACTGCAGCCCACCAGGCTCCTCTGTCCATGGGATTTCCCAGGCAAGAATATTGGAGTGGGTTGCCATTTCCTCCTCCAGGGGATCTTCATGTCTTCTTTACCAATTTGCTTAACCACTCTGAGCTTCCCATCCCCATCGGTAAATTGGGCTGATAACAGAAATGCTTACCTCAAAGGGCTGTTAAGAGGATTCAAGGGCTTAAAATTTGCAATGTCCCTGGAAAAGTGCCTGAACACTCCTTGAGCTTTATCACTGTTCATTCAATAAATGTTCCCTTCTGTAAAGACTGACCATCTAGCTTTTCCTAGGCTAATGGAAATTTATGTTTGCTAATACTTGACAAATAACAAAGAGAATTATTTTCAATGAGATAAGATTTGATTTATTATCTTAAGTACAAAAGACAGAACTAGGCATGGTATTAAGTCGTGTTGATTCATTTGTTTTTCCATAAGTATTTCCCTTTTTTTTTCTTTTCTGTTTTTCCTCTTTTTAAACTGTTTATTTTAAAATGGAATATAGGTGATTAATAATGCTGTGATAGTTTCAGGTGTACCATAAAGTGATTCAATTATATATATGTGTGTATCTATTCTTTTTTCAAATTCTTTTCCCATTTATGTTGTTATATAATATTGAGCAGAGTTCCCTGTGCTATACAGTAGGTCCTTGTTTGTTATCCATTGCAGATATAGCAGAGTGTTCACGTCCATCCCAAACTTCTTAACTTTCCCTTCCATCATTCCCCTTGGCAACCATAAGTTCATTTCATTCTCTAGGCCTATGAGCCTGTTTCTGTTTTATAAATAAGTTCATATGTATCATTTCTTTTTAGATTCCACCTATAAGCAATAACATATCATTAGATATTTCTCTTTGTCTGATTTACTTCCCTAAGTATGACAATCTCTAGGTCCATCCATGTTTCAGCAGGTATTACTTGAGAGCCCCTGTATCCATCTCTGGGGTTATGACATGGAACAAAAGAAACAAAATTTCCTACCCTTGTGATAACATCTTATAGCATGAATTGAGGGAGACGGTGAACACAATGACTAAGATAAACATCCATAATGTGTTAGATGGAGAAAACTGTAAAGAAGAAAAGCAGATCAGGAAAGGGAGAAACGGTCATCCACTTAGATGAGTGTGGCTAGCGAGTGAAAGACCAGCTTAGGGAGACAGATCCTTAAAGCAGGTTGTAGCCCACAACCTCTTGTACAACTTGGACAATCAATGATTCGAAAATCAAGTTCGCCTCTTTTCTAAGCCTCAGATCTCAGGTGAAGCAAGGCAAACACATGAGTATCTCAGCTCTCAGCATATTCCCAAGATAAACACTGAACTTGGAAATTCTTCTATGAACGTGGCGGCCAGCCCAGGGTAAGCAAACCAAATGGACCACGTCTACGTTTGCTGAATTCCATTTTGAAGAGATCTCAATTAGAAGCTTCTGTGACTGAAAGTTCCCTGCCCAGAGGACAGTTGGCTAAACAATTCACGGGGAAACAAAAAGAGAGCCTGAAGGAGGGGTTGCAGATAACTTCTCCTCCTGAACTCTGCGTGTGGTCATCTCAGGGTGCTCAGGAAGAGCAACACAAGAAGAGTCCTGCCAAGAGGAACACGGGTCCCTCCACTGTGCTTTCAGCTTCTCACACTAATAGGAATCAACCCTGCTGCTATGGTTTGATAGCTTCTATTATTTATCATTTCTTCTACAGATCTCTGGGCTTCCCTGGTGGCTCAGCTGGTAAAGAATCCACCTGCATTACTGGAGACCTGGGTTCAGTCCCTGGGTTGGGAAGATCCCCTGGAGAAGGGAAAGGCTACCCATTCCAGTATTCTTGCCTGGAGAATTCCATGGACTATATAGTCCATGGGGTGGGTAACAAAGAGCCAGACATGACTGAGTGATTTTCACTACAGATCTCACTGGGATCCCAGTTCTACAACCTCTGTCACTTGTCATTAAGACTAATTGTTCCTGGGAAAGGAGGGAAGTTGTGGCGTCAGAAGGAAAGTTGTGAAGGGCAGGCTGGCTTAGGCTGAACTGGCTGTGTAGCTCTCTTTCCTGGACCTCTGTTCCTGATGGAAGTAGGGAGAGGAAAAAGGGCTCCCTCTGGCATTGCTCTGGGAAGACTTGACACCATGGCTCCCAAAGCAAGAGGAGCTGCCAGCCCATGGGGAGCCAAGAGGACCTAGCCAGTGCCTCTGTGGGAACAACCCACAGGCTGCGGCATCCTCAGGAAGCATGCTCAGGACCATAAATGCTATGGAGCAGAGCACCCTGCCCTCTTTAGACTGTGGCTAGGGAGGATGCTAGCAACATCAGAGGAGAGGACAGTGGGCTTTTCTTTAGGAAGGGTGAGCAAGGTGGTTCTACCAACTGGACTGTAATGACCTACATTGAATTAATTTCACCCGAGCCAGAGGTTGTGTCCTAATTTTCCTGCATCAGTGCCCAAAATGGGAACAGAAAATATTGAGAATATACACAATTGTTTTTTTCCTTTTTTTTAACATAGGCTGCCTTTATTGTAGGTTGTACCTTTAAAACCAATAACAGGCCACTGCTTCTAGCCAGGTGTGCTGGTCTCGGGTAAGGAAACGAAAGAAGACCTTAAAGGGTGTGCAGACAAAGGCACCAAAATTGAAGGCACTGAAACACAAACCCATGTAAGAGATGCAAGCTTCTGTCTTCAGTTGTGTGTGTGAAGTCTGCCATTATACATGAAAATTCAAATTTTGTCCAGTAAACCAAAAGAATCCAAAATCCTTGGGACCTCCACTTGCTCTTAGAGAAGCTGAAATTCCTTATTTTTCTTTATAAATTCTCTCAATGGGATCCCAATTTTCTCTAGCTGGCCAAGTGAAGCAAAACCCAAATAGCACCTGCCCAGAGTCAGGACTCCTCCATGTCCCCTGTACCCCATCTCCTGAGCATCTGCTGGAATAAGTTTTTTTGAAACTCTTAGGGACCCCACAACCAGCACCAAAGTCAGCCTATCTTGGGTGCTGCCTGGGTTGGTTGATTTTATGTGTCAGCTTTTCTGAGCCACAGTGTCCAGATATTTTCCCAAGTATTATTCTGCACATTTCTGTAAAGGTATTCTTTGGATGACATTAACATCTAAATCTCTCTCTCTAGTTGTATGTATGTACACACACACACAGAGATGTAAGTATATACATATACATGCATACATTGGGTTGGCCAAAACATTCATTTGGGTTTTTTATAACATTTTAGGGAAAAACCTGTATGAACATTTTGGCCAATCCTGTATATATATGGTGGTGCTGGGTTAGTCATTAAGTCCTCTCTGATTCTTGTGACCCCATGGACTGTAGCCCTCCAGACTCCTCTGTCCATAGGTTTTTCCAGGCAAGAATACTAGAGTGGGTTGCCATTTCCTTTTCTTGGGTATTTTCCTGACCCTGGGATTGAACCAAGGTCTCCTGCATTGCAGGCAGTCTCCTGCATTGCAGGGGGGATTCTTTACCAACTGAGCCATCAAGGCAGTGTAAATATACATACACATATCTTGCTCTTTCTGATTCTCTGGAGACCCTAATACACTGCACAAGAGTTTTTATAAAAATAGTATGCACATGGTGACTAACATATTCATACTATGATATATAATAAAGAAAACCAGCAGGACCTACTGTGTTGGACAGGGAGCAATACTCAATATTTTCTAATAACTTATAAGGGAAAAAAATGAAATAATGAGAGATATATATGTATGTATAACTGAATCACTTTGCTGTACACTTGAAACTAACACAACATTGTAAATCAACTATTCTTCAATTAAAAAAAAAAGAATGAACACAAAACATGAAATAAAAAGAAAGGCATCACTTACCTCTGTTCATGTTTTGGCACATGTTCTTCATTCACACCGCCATGTAAACATCTCTTAAAAGGATTCACTATGTTTTGCTCTTCTAGAACTTGTCTATTGCATGGGACAACATATCATGAACCCTTAACTATGATACATATTGCTTTTCATTCAATGGTTCCTGTATACCATTATTTATTGGAGTTCCACTGGGCTTCCCTAGTGGCTCAGGTGGTAAAGAACCTGCCTGCCAATGAAGGAGTCATGGGTTCGATCCCTGGGTCAGGAAGATACCCTGGCAAAGGAAATGGCAACCCACTCCAATATTCCTGCCTGGAGAATTCCATGGACAGAGGAGCCTGGTGGGCTACAGTCCATGCGGTCACACAGAGTTGGACACAACTGAGCGACTAACACTCACTTTCACAGCTGATTCACTTTGCTGTACAGTGAAAACTAACAACATCATAAAGCAACTATAATTCAATAAAATTTTTATAAAAAGAACAGGCTCGAAGCTGGTGACCAAGCCTTCCTGTCGGGACACTCAGGGATGGCCTCTTAAAGTGGCTGTTGGGAGGCACAGAGACCTGGCACCTCATGCAGGACTCCAGTCTCTACCGGCTTGCACTTTTGTCCTCTGCAGACATGGATGCTGCCGCTGCTGCTGCTAAGTCGCTTCAGTCGTGTCCGACTCTGTGCGATCCCATAGACAGCAGCCCACCAGCCTCCCCCATTCTAGGTTCTAATAATTTTGCAAATTCAGGCTCAACTCAGCTTGTGGCAGAGTTTCTACTTGACTATGCAAATACTGTCCCCTAGTGGGGATTTAACATAAAACACTGCGAAATCTCCAACTTACCAGCAGTGTATTTGGAAGAGATCTTGGAATCCAGTTCAGCCCTCTCACCTCATAATTGAGGTAACTGAGGCCCAGATAAGAGAAAGTGAGCATCTCTCAGTCACACATGAAGTGGAACATTTAGGATGGAAACAGAAACTTTCATTCATTGCCACCCTGTAATTTGTAGCATACGGGCTTCCCTGGTGACTCAGTGGTAAAGAATCTGCCTGCCAATGCAGGAGACATAAGAGATGAGAGTCAGTCCCTTAGATGGGAAGATCCCCTGGTGAAGGAAATGCGACTCACTTCACTATTATTGCCTGGAGAATCCCATGGACAGAGGAGCCCAGTGGGCTACAGTCCATGGGATCACAAAGAATGAGACACAACTGAACAAGTATTTTGCTGTTGTTCAGTGACTAAGTCGTGTCTGACTCTTTGCACCCCCATGAACTGCAGCACGTCAGGATGCCCTGTCCTTCACTATCTCCTGGAGTTTGTGCAAACTCATGTCCATTGAGTCAGTGATACCATCCTACCATCTCATTCTCTGTCACCCTTTTCTCCTCCTGCCCTCAGTCTCTCCCAGTACCAGGGTCTTTTCCAACGAGCTGGCTCTTTACATCAGGTGGCCAAAGTAGTAGAGCTTCAGCTTCACCATCAGCACTTCCAATGAATATGCAGCATTGATTTCCTTTAGGATTGACTGGTTTGATCTCCTTCCTGTCCAAGAGACTCTCAAGAGTTTTTTCCAGCATCACAATTCAGAAGCATCAGGTCTTCGGCGCTCAGCCTTCTTTATGGTCCAACTCTCACATCTGTACGTGATTACTTGAAAAACCATAGCTTTGACTAGATGGACAGTTGTCAGCAAAGTGAAGTCTCTGCCTTTTAATATGTTGTCTACGTTTGTCATAGCTTTTCTTGCAAGGAAGCATCTTTTAATTTTGTGGCTACAGTCACCATCCACAGTGATTTTGGATCCCAAGAAAATAAAATCTGTCACTGTTTCTACTTTTCCCCCATCTATTTGTAATGAAGTGATGGGACCCAATGTTATGATCTTAGTTTTTTGAGTGTTGAGTTTTAAGCCAGCTTTTTCACTCTCCTCTTTCACTCTCATCAAGAGGCTCTTTAGTTCCTCTTTGCTGCTGCTGCTGCTGCTGCTGCTGCTGCTGCTGCTGCTGCTGCTGCTGCTGCTAAGTCGTTTCAGTCATGTTCGACTCTGTGCGACCCCATAGACGGCAGCCCACCAGGCTTCCCCATCCCTGGGGTTCTCCAGGCGAGAACACTGGAATGGGTTGCCATTTCCTTCTCCATAGAGGCTTGTTTAACAAAGTCAAAAGTTTAAATAGCAACTTGAAGGGAACCTGTGACCTTCCATTACTTTCTGCCATTAGACAAGTATTTGGATCCCACTAATTCCAGATCTTTTTCTAAACGCTAGAAACACACAGTGAACTAGGTAGAAATGAGTCTTGATACTTTTATTCTGTTTGAGGAGACAGGCCATAGAGAGGTAAACAAATAATACATAGAATAATTTCAGATGCTAATAAGTGAGATGACAAGTTAGCAAGAGTCAGTTGATAAAGAGTAGATTGATGGAGTGTCTCTCACAGTTTCGGAGCAGAGGGCACTTCTCTCTGCTGTGATGTTTCAAATGAAACATGAATGATGAGAAGGAGCCCACAGGTGATGGATTGCAGAAGAGAGTCCTGGGCAAAGGGAGAAGAGAATCTGAAGGGTCCTACCAGAAAAAAACGTGGAGTATTGGAGGAAACCAATAAATTCCAATGAGGCTTGAGGCCAGAGGAGGACAGGAAATGAAATGGAGAGATGGACAGTGACAGGTCACATACGGTCTTGGAGGCTATGAAGAGGACAATGGATTCAGTTCTTACCTCACTGGGTGACATTCATATGTGAATTTAATAAAGTTCCAAACAGAATCCCTTCAATTTAGATTAACAAAATTCATACTAAAAAAATATTTAAAATAAATAGCAAGATTATGAAAACTAGGAGAGATCTTTCTGACTCAGATAAGAAATTCAGAGTAATAAATGAAAACCAGTGAGCAGAACTTTGCTGATGATCCCGTGGCCTTAAGACTCTGCACTTCCAATGCAGGGAACTTGAGTTTGATCCCTGGTCAGGGAACTAGATCCCATATGCTGCAACTGAGTCCTAGCACAGCCAAACAAATAAATATTTTAAAAAGAAAAACAATGGTTTTATTTGATCACATTTTTTAACTATGAAAATAGTTGTATGAAGACTCAAACATCTTAAAGAGTGTATCATTATAACATTTTAGACCGCAAAATATGTCTTGACCTTTCCTCTAATGAGAGGCTATGTGATAGTTGCTCAGTAATGTCCAGTTCTTTGCAACCCCATGGGCTGTAGCCCACCAGTCTCTTCTGCTCATGGAATTCTCCAGGCAAGAATACTGGAGTGAGTAGCCATTTCCTTCTCCAGGGGATCTCCCCTGCCCCACTCCATGTATCAAACCCATGTCTCCTGGGTCCAGCATTGGCAGGTAGATTCTTTTCCACTAGCTCCACCTAGGAAGCCCAAGTGCTATGCAAGTGTTAAAAACAAAAAAGTATTCTATGTAAATAGCACATGGTAAATTCAAGTTTTGCTTTTTGGAACTTTCTGTATTTTTTCAAATGTTTTCTAGTCACAGTTAGTTTAATCCATGGGTGTAGAACCCATGGATGCAAAGGGCCAACTGTATACATTTAGATCTGTATTTGACAACCTGGAGAACCAGGAGAGCAGATAGTTATTTTATATATTATATTATAAAGAGATTCATTATAAGAAATTAATTATTGGTTCTGTTTCTCTGGTTTCCCCAGTCATAGATAGGATTATAATTTAGGATTACAATTTATATAGATAGGATTTTAACTTAGGGTTTCAGAATAAAGATATTTTTCAATCAAATATATGGCAGGATAACATTTTCCAAATATGTATAGATTCTTCCCCACTTGGCCAATATTTCCTTCATCTTTGTGTTTAACCTTCAACCCTTTCTGTGCAGGAGCTGATTTATTCTCTGCTCATTATTTCTGAAGGAGAGCGTGACAGTAGAAAGAGATAGAAGTAGCTGCTATTGGCTTTGATATCAAAGACACACATCTGGAGAGAAAACATAGTGAAAGATTAGACAGTCTTTAGGGAAAAAAAAAAAAGCCAACCCATGAAGGCAACACCTTCTCCTTTGACTCCATCCTACATACAAACACATACACACATACATTGACCCGGGACCTGAAAGATGGGGGAATGCCAGGAGGGAAGTGATGGACAGAGGAGCCAGCAGAGGCTGGGGCAGGGGCACACCAAGTGTAGCAACTAGGTCACTGGCACAGATTGTCTGACTTGCTCATAAGCAGGGAGTCTGACCACCATGTGAGCCCAGAGGCAGCATCTATTGTCTTTTTGATCAGTGTTCCTCTGACCACAGGTAGCACTTTGCCCATTTAATCAAGCAAGAGGACTTCCCCAGTGGCTCAGTGATAAAGAACCTGCCTCCAGTGAAGGAGCCACAGAAGACGTGGGTTCAATCCCTGGATCCGGAAAAGCCCCTGGAAGAGGGCATGGCAACCCACTCCAGTATTCTTGCCTGGAGAATCCCATGGACAGAGGAGCCTGGTGGGCCACAGTCCATAGGTTCGCAAAGAGTCGGACACGACTGAAGTGACTGAGCTCACATGCAATTGAGCAAGAAGGATGCCCTTTGAGCCTGACACCCTAAAACCCCTGGCATCACCCTAGGACACTTACATGTCTACTGAAGCCCATGACCCTGGCCACCCAGTTCAGTGAGGCTAGGGATGACATGCAAAGGACAGATTCAGAGCTGGGTTCAGTTCAGTTCAGTCACTCAGTCATGTCCGACTCTTTGCCACCCCATGAACCATAGCACGCCAGGCCTCCATGTCCATCACCAACTCCTGGAGTTCACCCAAACTCATGTCCCTGGAGTCAGTGATGCCATCCAACCATCTCATCTGCTGTCATCCTCTCTTCCTCTTGCCCTCAATCTTTCCCAGCATCAGGGTCTTTTCAAATGAGTCAGCCCTTCGCATCAGGTGGCCAAAGTATTGGAATTTCAGCTTCAGTATCAGTCCTTCCAATGAACATCCAGGACTGATCTCCTTTAGGATGGACTGGTTGGATCTCCTTGCAGTCCAAGGGACTCTCAAGAGTCTTCTCCAACACCACAGTTCAGAAGCATCAATTCTTCTGTGCTCGGCTTTCTTTATAGTCCAACTCTCACATCCATACATGACCACTGGAAAAACCATAGCCTTGACTAGACAGACCTTTGTCAACAAAGTAATGTCTCTGCTTTTTAATATGCTGTCTAGGTTGGTCATAACTTTCCTTCCAAGGAGTAAGCGTCTTTTAATTTCATGGCTGCAGTCACCATCTGCAGTGATTTCAGAGCCCAGAAAAATAAAATCAGCCACTGTTTCCACTGTTTCCCCATCTGTTTGCCAAGAAGTGATGGGACCAGATGCCATGATCTTAGCTTTCTGAATGTTGAGCTTTAAGCCAACTTTTCACTCTCCTCTTTCACTTTCATCAAGAGGCTTTTTAGTTCCTCTTCACTTTCTGCCATAAGGGCGGTATCATCTGCATATCTGAGGTTATTGATATTTCTCCTGGCAATCTTGGTTCCAGCCTGTGCTTCATCCAGCCCAGCATTTCTCATGATGTACTCTGCATAAAAGTTAAATAAGCAGGGTGACAATATACAGCCTTGACGTACTCCTTTTCCTATTTGGAACCAGTCTGTTGTTCCATGTCCAGTTCTAACTGTTGCTTCCTGACCTGCATACAGACTTCTTAGGAGGCAGGTCAGGTGGTCTGATACTCCCATCTCTTTCAGAATTTTCCAGTTTATTGTGATCCACACAGTCAAAGGCTTTGGCATAGTCAATAAAGCAGAAATAGATGTTTTTCTGGAACTCTTTTGCTTTTTCAGTGATCCAGCAGATGTTGGCAATTTGATCTCTGGTTCCTCAGCCTTTTCTAAAACTAGTTTGAACATCTGGAAGTTCACGGTCCACGTATTGCTGAAGCCTGGCTTGGAGAATTTTGAGCATTACTTTACTAGCATGTGAAATGAGTGCTGGGTTACTCAAATTCAATCCAGGGTAAGAAGTAGAGATGAACACCTCTTCTTAGGGTCACAGATGGCTACTCACAGCTTGATATTCTGTTATTGTTGTTGGCTTAGCTGTCAGTCGCTAAGTCATGTCTGACTCTCTGCGACCCCATGGACTGCAGCGTGCCAGGCTTCCCTGTCCTTCACTATCTCCTGGAGTTTGCTCAGACTCATGTCCATTGAGTCAGTGATGCCACCCAACCATTTCATTCTTTGTCACCCCCTTCTCCTCCTGTCCTCAATCTTTCCCAGCATCAAAGTCTTTTCCAAAGAGTCAGCTCATCACACCAGGTGGCCAAAGTATTGGAGCTTCAGCTTCAGCATCAGTCCTTCCAAAGAATATTCAGGGTTGATTTAATTTAGGATTGACTGGTTTGATCTCCTTGTTATCCAAGGGACTGTTAAAGAGTCTCCTCTAGCACCACAGTTCGAAACATCAAATCTTGCAAAAAGGCAGCCAAAAGATGAGCCTTTTCCCATCTGCACCAAGCATTTCTCTAAGGTTCTGAAGATACCCACCTTGTCTCTCCAGTGGCCCATGGTTCCATTACTCCCAGTCTAAGCTGTGAACTTGAGGCTTTCAAAGGTTGCAGGGTGGTCGGAGCTCCCTCGATCTGGTCCCACGTGTGTCTGTCATGTAGGAGTTCCCCAAAGTTTCTGGCATACTGAGGTCATTTTCCCTTTCTAAGTCCTGAGACTGGTTTTCTCTGGTTATTTCAATGAAACTTGGAAGGGACAGCCTTTACCCAGATGCACTAAATTCCTTCTCCTGAAATTTGACTATGCATTGTTTCCCCTTAAAGGAAATTCAACTGTGCATTGAGGTGTCACCTTAACTTCATCATGGTTTGTAAAACGTTTTTGAAGTTTCAGGAATACAAGTGATGGTACAAATCCTTCCTCATCCATGGTCATTTTAAGGCACACATGTGAGAAGAATACATCTCCGAATACGTGGACTCAGATTGCCATGTCTCCATGTTTTCACCAGATTCAAGAGATTTCGTTTACAGATTCCAGCTGTACGTCGACAAAGTAGACAGGATCTCTCAACTGGGATAATTTCTGCTGTTTTAAACCTGACTTATAGATGCTCTCTGAAGAATTCTGACACTGACAGAAACTAATAAAACTTTTAAAATAAAATAAAGAAAAGACATTCTCTTGTGCAATGCTAACACATACATCTGCCTGCGTCATTTTCTCCAGTGCTGTGTGGACAGTAAACTAGAATTCATTCCCTCTTTGTACCTCCTTGAACTCTTTCATTTTCGTTATTGGCACTTTGCATGAGAGAAAATGTGCAGAGTTAAGAAGGCACTTTAGGATCTTTCTCTCTGCCAAATTTGCTTGCAAATTCTGCTTCTGCTGGAGAATAAAATGGAACACTCTTGACATTGCCAATATTCCTGACTGTAAGATCACTTAAGATATTACTTTCCCACTTAGTAATCCCTGAAAGTTGTTTTCCTCTGTGATTTGAGACAGACCTTTGCCAATTTGCTCTCTCTCTTTTTTTCACTTTTAACATATTTCCACGCCATATACAAATGTCTGTGTGCAAATCATCCTGAAGTATTCATATCCTAAGATAAAGCTCCTTTTCTTTTCCTGTGAGATTGTAAAGCTGAAAGTAAAGTTTAGGGAAAAGAGCAAGAAAACAGCAAGCCCAGATGGACAGTTTTCATTTGTCTCTGCCCGCTTAGTATTACAGGGGGTGATTTTTGCAGTCTGCCCTGACCACATGATAAAACTCCTTGCAGGCTGACACTAAGCAAGACATACAAAGGAAGGATGTTGGGGGGGGGTTTGTTTCCTTTTTTGACTTTTCATTTTCTATTGGAGTATAGCTAATTAACAATGTTGTGATAGTTTCAGGTGGACAGCAAAGGGACTCAATTCAACCATACATGTACATGTATCCACTCTCCCCACAACTCCTCTCCCATCCAGGCTGCCACATAACCTTGAGCAGAGTTCCCTGTGCTATACAGTAGGTCCTTGTTGGTTGCATGCTAAGTCACTTCAGTCGTGTCCGACTCTGTGAACCCATGGACCAAAACACACCAGGTTTCTCTGTCCATGGGATTCTCCAAGGAAGAATACCAGAGTGTGTTGCCATGCCCTCCTCCAGGGGATCTTCCTGACTCAGGGATCAAACCTTCATCTCTTGCATTGGCAGGCAGATTCTTTACCACTGAGCCATGTGGAAGCCCATCCTATAGTTTCCAAAATTAGTCATTTGTGACTTATTTTAGGGAATGATTAACTGTTGTCAAGAGCTGACCTTAGCCAGGCACTGGGTTCATTGCTTTATATCTGTGACCTCACTTGATCCTCAAAATCCACCCCGCTCCCAAATAGGAACTATGATGATCCACTTTTTTACAAATCTGACAAGTAGGAGGCAGATTAGTGGTATGTTTGTGGCCATACCACCAGTAAGTGATCATTCCCAATGTGTGCTCTTACCACTAAGCCTTTTGTTTTCCTAATGTTGGACTAATATATTTCCTTTAAAGTGCTTTAATTTGTCTCATCTCACTTTAACCTATTAAGCTTTCAAGATTTCATAATCTCTTTTATCTCTCATTTTTACAGTCCTTTAAAATTTGTGTCTATTTGTCCTTTAAATGTTTTATATCTTTTATTATTTACCCTTTAATAATTTAATCTCGGCATTATTTTTATTTCCTTTGATGTCTGAGCTTTCATTTCCAGCAGTGAACACTTTTTCTGGGACAAACAAAAATTCAAATAAATATTTTTTTGAATAATAAGTGAGCTCCTCATATTTTTGATTTGTTAATTTGCTTTATGTTTCCTTTTAATTATTTATCTTTTAATTTTTATTATTCACCCTTCGGTAGTTTAACCTTGACATAATTAGATCACTGTAAGTTCTGAGCAAGTGGTTTTATCTCTTGTGATTGTTTTAATTTCTCCATAGACTGTCAATGTTTTAAACTTTTAATATTACCCATCGAGGTCCTGATATAGCATTCTTTTACCCTGCACCCCAATTTCCTTATATTTAACTTCTAAATTCTTAAGTTTTCTTTTCCTTAAATTTTTGGTCTCTTTCTTTTCCCAAGTTACTATACTGTCTCATCTTTTTACTTACTTATTTTTTAATTAGTTCTATGAAAACACTTTGCTTTATCACATATGCCACAATATGCTTTTATTAATGATAACTCTAATATCAACTAACATTTTTTTACTGTATATCAGAAGCTATTAATTGCCTTTCATAGTATCTCAATATTTACTCATATTTTGTACTTGTTGTTGTTTAGTCACTTCATGTCTGACTCTGCAACCCCGTGGACCATAGCCCACCAGGCTCCTTTGTGCATAGGATTTTCCAGGAAAGAATACTGGAGTGGGTTGCCATTTCCTTCTCCAGGGGATCTTCCAGACCCAGGGATCAAACCCGCATCTCCTGCATTGGCAGGTGGATCTTTTTAAAACTGAGCCACCTGGGAAGCCTCTCTATTTGATACCTGTTGAAAATTTTGCCTATTTTTTCTGTGAGCAATTTTCTTTTTCTAATTCATCAATTAAAACTATTTATATATTCTGGATTGCATACATTGTCCCATCACTTTATTAATGGGCCTTTTGTTAAACACAAATTCTTAATTTAATGTAGTGAAGTGTATCAGCCTTGTTCTCTGGAGTGTGCGTTGTGTGTCTTGGGTAAGAATTCTTCTCGTACGCCAAAGTCATAACCATACTCTCTTGTACTTTCCTTTAAAAGTTTTATAGCTTTGTCTTCTACATATAAGACTTCATCTATTGAAGAACTAAATTTTGACCTTGTTCTTTCTATTATACACTTTGTTTCTACTTCACTAATCTCTCTTTCTATGTGATATAAACATCGATGATCCTAAACATAAGATATAAATGAGCCTATACACAAATAAAAATTTTTCAAGTTCTGAAGTAGTCATTTGTTTTGAGGATGTAAAAGGGCTTTCTTAATACACATACAAGTATACATAATAACACCTCACTTAATTCTTCAGACTATAGAGAATTACCAAAATCTACCCAACGTTTTAGTGACCAGAGCTGCATTTTAAAAAATATAACTCGGGCACTTCCCTGGTGGTCCAGTGGTTAAGACTTCATGATTCCAGTGCTTCCACTGCAGAGGGCATAGATTCGATTCCTGATCAAGGAACTAAGATCCCACATGCTGTATGGCAAGGCCAAAAAAATTAAAATTAATAAATAAGTAATAAAAATATAACTCTGGCTGAAGTGAGTGAGATCATGGAATTCTGAATGATGTCACTGACAACAGGCAGTCAAGAAGAGGATGTAGCCAGGTCTCCTTGGGTGTGAGGTATGCCAGAGAATGGGCCAGTATTCAGTTTTAATCTTAGTATAGTATATGCTTAGTGACTGCAGGAGATCAAACCAGTCCATCCTAAAGGAGATCAGTCCTAAGTATTCATTGGAAGGACTGATGTTGAAACTGAAACTCCAATACTTTGGTCACCTGATGGGAAGAGCTGACTCATTTGAAAAGACCCTGATGCTGGGAAAGATTGAGGGCAGGTGGAGAAAGGGGTGACAGAGGATGATATGGTTGGATGGCATCACCGACTCAATGGACACAGGTTTGGGTGGACTCCGGGAGTTGGTGATGGATAGGGAGGCCTGGTGTGCTGTAGTTCATGGGGTTGCAAAGAGTCAGACATGACTGAGCGACTGAACTGAACTGACTGAGTGAATATTATTTGGGAAAGAAAATGCAATAAACTGAAGCCTGTGTTTTCATATTATGAAAAATAATTTATTTCTTTGCAGTAGGTGTCTACTTTTTATTTTTTGCAAGTTGGAGCATAATTGCTTTACAATGGTGTGTTAGTTTCTGCTGTACAACAAAGTGAATTGGATATATATATATATATATTTCCTCCCTCTTGAGCCTAACACTCAACACCACCCATCCCACTAGGCCATGACCTTCTAGGTCATCACAGAGCACCAAGCTGAGCTCCCTGTGTTTTACAGCAGCTTCCCACTAGCTGTCTATTTTACACATGGTAGTATATATATGTCAGGGCTATTCTCTCAGTTCATCCCACCCTCTCCTTTCCTCACTGTGTCCACAAGCCCCCTCTCTGTGTCTGCATCTCTATTCTTGCCCTGCAAATAGGTTTTTTGAAATTCTGCAAAATATAAAGAAGAATAACAAAGAGCAGAAGAAAGAGGAGGAGGGACCTGTAATTCTAGTGGTCCCATTAAAGTTAAGTCTTCTACATACATTATAGTCAGTATACGTTTTGCTTTCTCACTGTGGGAAGTTCCCTTTAGTGCTTACTGAAAGCACTGTAATAGCTGAGGAGGGAATATAACCAGCCTCAGAAAAAGATGTGGGGAAGCAAAGACACAATGAAAGTCTGACCATTAGATTGTTGGTGAGCAGATAGTGGAAGAGACAGTTCCACGGAAATGAGGACAAAGAGTAGCCTTGTTGAGCATCAGCCCACATGAGCAGGAGGGAGAATGATCAAATACTGCCAAGTGTTGAAGGAGAAATAGCAGCCCCAGAAGATACTCTCCTGTTCTCCAAGGTAAGCGGCAGTCAGTTTGGAAAGTAGGATGGAGATGAAGCATCCCATGGAGCTGGAATAACATCCTTCTGGTAAGACTCACCAATATTTTCTGCCTCAAAGCCCCTAAATACCCACCCTCATGGGTGACACCTGGGGTTCCTGGACTATCTCATTATTTGAGTTTGGTTCTAAATTTCCAAAAATATTGTTCACTCCTTAAGAAATTAGATGTAGAAACCAAGGCGGGCTCAACATCAGTTATGAATCAAGTCTTATCAAGATTGGATTCTGAGTTAGATGGTGTAGCTTAGATATGTTCATTGAGATCCAGGTCAGAATCACAAAACTGACAAACTTCTTATAAAACTGTATATATATAGATAGATAGATATAGATGATATAGATACAGATAGGGGCTTCCCGGGTGGGTCATTGATAAAGAATCTGCATGCTAATCAGGAGACACAGCTTCCATCACTGGGTAGGGAAGACCCCCTAGAGAAGATAATGGCAACCCACTCCAGTATTCTTGCCTGGAAGATTCCATGGACAGAGGTGCCCTGAAGTTGCAAAATGTCAGACATGACTTAGCGACTAAACAGCAACAACATAGGTATATATGTGTAGATACAGATACAGCTTTCTCATTCTGTAGGTTAGTGTTTATGCACTCAGAATTTGGTGTCAGACAAATCTGAATTTAAATTCTAAATACTAACTGTTGGCAAGTTGTTGAATTGTATCAGAAAAGGAAGGGCATCATAGATGTATCTAATTTACAAGGTTGTTGAGGAGATTAAATGCACAGAAAGCAGTAGGAAATAGTGAAGATCTCAATGGATATTATCTGTGATTAATTTATCACTATCTTTGAATACCAAATGGCTAGGCATTTTAACCTACATTTGGTCTTTGTAGTAACCGTCAAATTATGTCAAATCACTTTAACATTCAGTGAACCAGGCTCAATTTGTTAAATAAATCCTCTATTATTCAGTTAGGAAATTGGGGGATCACAGTTTAAATCTGGATCTATTTGATTCAGAAACCATTGGGAATTTTTCACTACATGTGGCTGATATATTTCAGGTGATCCAGAGAATTTATTTCAAAATGAAGCAGTGTCTAGATATGAAGTAATTTTATTAAGTACTGAGTTCAATTCCTGTCTGAGTATTGTTTTTCCTGCTTTAATAAAAATGTGAGTTTTTAAAGGAAATGTGAAAAATCAGGAAGGAAAGGAACAAACTTCATGGATCAATAAACAAGTGAATGGAACTTACTCTTTAAAATATAGTTTTATTATAAAAGCTTTCAAATATTCAAATGGTACAGAGAGTGTGTGTGTGTGTTAGTGGCTCAGCTGTGTCCAATAGTTGCTCAGTCATGTCCGACTCTTTGCAACACCATGGATTGTAGCCAACCAGGCTTCTCTGTCCAAGGAATTCTCCAGGCAAGAGTACTGGAGTGAGGCACCATTCCCTTCTCCAGAGAATCTTCCTGACCCAAGGGTCAAACCCAGGTCTCCTCAATTTCAGGAGGATTCTCTACCATCTGAGCCTCCAGGGAAGCCCATGATACAGAGACGAGTACTTGACACACGTCAACAATTTTCCATGTTTTTTAAGCTGCAAAGCATCACTGTTAAGAGTTGAAGCTTTAATCTCATTGGCCATCTTGCCTTTCTTCCCCAGTAGTAATGACCCCATCTTGAAGCTGGTATGTATCTTTGTCCAGCTTCTCTTTGTAGAAATAATTGTTTCCTTGACTTTAAATTTCATATAAACTATCAGACTGTACATATTCTACAACTTGCTTTCCTTTTTCCAATATCTGTTATAGTTAATATATGTTTTATATATAATTGTAATGTATTTATTTTTTACTGTGTTATAATATCCATACAAAATCTAGTATATCTGTACATTTTGCTACAAATGAGCTTGTTCTGCTATTGTTGGGCCTTGGAGCTGTTTTCAGATTTTGCATTATGACAGTTACAGTGCGCACCCTGGCAAGTGTCTTCTTGAATATGTGTCTCTAACTGTGGGCTGCTAGGGTCCTAGTACATTTCCTTCTTTGGGTGAACTGAGTATTTTCTGGATATTGTAACTTTGTTCCAAATTTTAACCCTTATAATGAGAGTCAGTGATGTATATTTTTGTATTCTTTTCCTATGACTTTCTTAATTGGTTTACTTGTTTTTCCCCTACTTCCTAACTCCCTCCCAACTCTGTCGGTGTTCAGTTGCTAAGTCATGTCCTACTCTTTGTGATTAAAAAAGCAATTCTTTTAAGGGACTTGCTCTGACACTATTGAATATTAAATAACCTATACTTTCCCACAGTAGGCAAAGTGAAGCTACTCTACTATTTTTTATGATGACATTTAATAAATATGTAAATTTTGCAGTATCCTATAATCTAACTCAATAAGAGAAGAGTACACAGTGGTGACCAGGTGGTCCAATGTCCTTTTAAGAGATGCTCTCTGCTCCATCTTCCCACTGAAAGTGTCCTGTGTTCTGTATTTCCTGGAAAGAACACTCAATCTTGTAAACTTGAGAAACATTGCTATGTTTCATTTCACCAAGATAGTGAGTCTTCAGGTAGTCACATGAAATTTAATCTGGAGGAGAATAAAAATCTCCAATGCATTTTATGTCTGGTGTGTAAGGAAGTCAGAACGTGCACACTTTTTCCTGAGCCTTCACCATCTGTGTGTTGTGAACATAATCTAAGAGGAGAAATCAGGGCAAAGTTACAAGGCTTTTCCTCTAAATTTTTCTGTCGCAGGTGATCTGACGACTCTATTTCCAGCGCTGTGAAATCATCTAGTTTTTCCTGAAGCCAGCCAATCAACCTTTTATCCTGTTAATGTATACTTTCAATTTTATTAACAAGGATGACTTATACCAAAAAAAGCTTTTCAAAAGCAGCAAAATCAATGACTTTCCTTCACTCTGACTCTTGGAGGTTGAAAAAAATGGAGCCTGATTAATCATGTTCCTACTGCGTGTATTTCTTGGAAAGCTAGGCAGGGGTGTGTGAGCTTTAAAAATGGTTATTAAGAAGAGCTAGTGCACATTTTCATCTGCATACATAATTTATGCTAATAGCATATATTTTCCATGGGTATGAACAAAAATCTAGCATGTTGAATCATGTTAGTGGATAGATAAAATCAAGACATTGTGTCCAGGGCATTTTCCTCTCCTGCAATTTCAAATTTGTAATAGAAAACCCAGAATGACTGAACAATGACTATAAATGTGTGCTACATGGCAGAGATAACTGCTTTTGCATTTTGTCTGTTATTTGCTAGCATAATCTTCTCTTGACGTGGATTTCTTCCCAAATGACTTCCAAATGAGTATTTAAAGTCACCGTTTACAAGTCATGACGCACCATAAGCTCCCACTTCACTGCAGTCAGGCAATATTAGAACACTTAATGCACCGGCATTTCTCAAATTCTGTGTGGAAAGAAACAAGTCTTTTTCCACCCAATGCATCATTGACCAATCATCTTGGAAAAGATAACGAAAGTGAATTGTTATAGAGATGAAATTTAAAAGATACAAAATAGGGACTTCCCTGGTTGGTCCAATGGTTGAGACTTCATTTTCCAATGCTGGAGATGTGGGTTGGATTCATGGTCGGGGAGGGAGCTAAGATCTCACATGCCTCATGGCCAAAACATCAAAAATCATAAAAAATGGAAGCAATATTATAGCAAAATTCAATAGAGACTTTATTTTTTTCTCTTTAAATATGTTTATTTTAGTTGGAGGCTAATTACTTTACAATATTGTTTTGGTTTTGCCATACATCAACATGAATCTGCCAGTGTACACGTGTTCCCCATCCTGAACCCCCCTCCCCGTACCATCCCTCTGGGTCATCCCAGTGCACCAGCCCCAAGCATCCTGTATCCTGCATCGAACCTGGACTGGTGATTCATTTCTTATATGATATTACACATGTTTCAATGCCATTCTCCCAAACCATCCCACCCTCGCCCTCTCCCACAGTCCAAAAGACTGTTCTATGCATCTGTGTCTCTTTTGCTGTCTCACATACAGGGTTATTGTTACCATCTTTCTAAATTCCATATATATGTGTTGGTATACTGTATTGGTATTTTTCTGTCTGGTTTACTTCACTCTGCATAATATGCTCCAGTTTCATCCACCTCATTAGAACTGATTCAAATGTATTCTTTTAAATGGCTGAGTAATAATCCATTGTGTATATGTACCACAGCTTTCTTATCCATTCATCGGCTGATGGACATCTAGGTTGCTTCCATGTCCTGGCTATTATAAACAGTGCTGCGATGAACATTGGGGTACACGTGCCTCTTTCAATTCTGGTTTCCTCGGTGTGTATGCCCAGCAGTGGGATTGCTGGGTCATAAAGCAGTTCTATTTCCAGTTTTTAAGGAATCTCCACAGTCTTCTCCATAGTGGCTGTACTAGTTTGCATTCCCACCAACAGTGTAAGAGGGTTCCCTTTTCTCCACACCCTCTCCAGCGTTTATTGCTTGTAGACTTTTGGATCGCAGCCATTCTGACTAGCGTGAAATGGTACCTCATTGTGGTTTTGATTTGCATTTCTCTGATAATGAGAGATGTTGAGCATCTTTTCATGTGTTTGTTAGCCATTTGTATGTCTTCTTTGGAGAAATGTCTGTTTAGTTCTTTGGCCCATTATTTGATTGGGTCGTTTATTTCTCTGGAATTGAGCTGCAGGAGTTGCTTGTATATTTTTGAGAGTAATTCTTTGTCAGTTGCTTCATTTGCTATTATTTTCTCCCATTCTGAAAGCTGTCTTTTCACCTTGCTTAAACAAATGAGACCTAATTAAAATCAATAGAGACTTTTAAAATTGCCCACATAAAAAAGTCTTCTAAAAAAATGGTACAAAATATAATCCTCAGAGATTTGTTTTAATGTTTAAACAGACATAAAATTACTCACTCTGTCTGATTACTGCAAAAGTTCTAACAATTACTTCCAACTCCTATATTTATCTCACTGCGGGTCAGTGACAAATATTTCAGGAGGGGCTCAAAGCCCTATTTTGAGAAGCACTGCCCTAGATAATGACTGATAAAAGAACACGTGTGACTTTCAAGGTCTACTCTGTTGGGCGATGCTTAGAAAGTTAATAAAAACGTCCCCATCTTTATCTAAACCATGAAAGCTTATAGGAGCTGTTAATTTGGCCTTGACTCTATTTCTAATGACCTAGCTGAGATCCAAAAACCATTAGGTTCAGGAGTATTTTTCCAAATCATGTTTGGATAACCATACGAGGATGTGAATGCGTTTCTTTGAGATCTTGTTACAGAAGCAGAATTTAGGAAAAAAAGCTTCCTAAGACTGGGTGTTCTCCAAGTATAAGTTGTTGTTATTGTTTACATGCTGTCTGTTCAAATTTTTGCCACCCCATGGGCTGTAGCCTGCCAAACTTCTCTGCGCATGGGTTGTCCTAGGCAAGAATACTGGAGTGGGTTGCCATTTTCATCTTTCTGAAGATCCCCCTGGAGAAGGAAATGGCAACCCACTCCAGTATTCTTGTCTGGGAAATCCCATAGACAGAGGAGCCTGGCGGGCTATAGTCCATAAGAGTTACAAAAGAGTCAGATACAACTTAGTGACTGAACAATAACATAGAGGATATTATAGGAACAGAGAGATGAACACAGTTCCTATTTTTCGGGGGGACTGGCAAGCATTAGTGAAGATGATACATGTCATCTGCTCTTGAAGAGGGAGCCTGCTTCTCTAGCAGATGTGCTAAAGCGCAGCATGTCCCTGACCTGGCCCTCTGATCCCAGTGCCCCTGGCGTCTTTTCCCTTCCTAAATGTGTGCCTCAGTTAGGCGAGGGAGTAAAGATTACATTTCACTCTTGGCTACAAAAAATCAGAGAAACAGCCTTTTAAAAGGCTTCTGAGGAATTCAGCACTACAATGGACTGCATCTGATGCTGGGGTGAGAATCTTAACTCAGTGCAAAAGGTTAAAAGAAAAAGTGTGCAGCCAAATCCACCCTGGGGGGAAAAAATCTTCTCCTTCAAATTATTAGAAATCAGGCCCTTGAAGTTCAAAAGACATGATTTACTTTTTCTTTTATTGTTCTGTACATTTAAAGTGATGCCTTTCTTCTCCTTCTGGCATTTGGGGGAAAGTCCTTGGGAAGGCAAATGAACAGATAAAAGAATTCTCTCAGCCTCTTTCTCTCCAGTCTCAGAGATGAATTTGCCTCAACTGGATATTCAAGTGATGTGATTTCAGTCCCATCGCTTGCAAAATATAAAGCAAGTAATTGGAAACATTTAAAGGATTTAAAGCAAAAAAGAAGACAAAAATATATATATTAATACCATGAACTAAAATACAAACCAAAGGGAACCACGAAACACATAAGTCATATGAAGTCGTATAAAAGGAAATAAAACAGATATCAGCATATGAACACATTTAAATATAATTATACATGGTATATTCACATATGCATAAACAGAAAATCCACTCTAATCCAAAGTGTTAACAGTGCCTGTATCTGTGGAATATAAACAAAAAGAAAAATAGAAGAGCATTCATTTGTAACTATATCTAGTATCATATTATCTGAGTTTAAAAGCATGGCTTACATCTTCAAGTTAAGTAATTATTTAAAATATGAACATTTAGTGTAGGCTTTTAAATAGTTCTGTATTTGTTTTCAGTGCATCTTTGCTCTTTGTTTTTGTTTTAGAAATATTGCTTTATTTGTGAAACTTACTTCCAAATTACTTTTATGTGTTTTAAAAACTGTCAAAGACAATCTAAGAAGGATGTTCTGTCCCTCATATTTATATAAGTAGATAGAGATGGAATCTGAAAGATTAACCATTTAACCAAAAGAAAAGGAAATATGCATGAAATTTTATTAAGTTCCTTACCTGCCTCCAGCAATTCAGTGAAAGTGGGGGATCCAGAAAAACTAGATTAAAAACTAAAATTAAATTTTTTCACAGCAAATCCGATTATAATTGAGTAGAGACCTAATATACATATATATCTACCTAACCAAATTTTTCAAAAGATATCAGAAAAACAAATGTAAATAGATGAAAACACTTATGTAAAAGACAATCTCAGAGACTGTGTGAAAGATGTAAACTTAAGTTTATACTCTTTAAAAAAGAGTATTTAAAAACAAGGGAAACAAATGGATTTGTATTAGACAGATGAATATTACATTTGAAGATAAAGGTGAAAAGTTTAATGATATAAATGAAGTAATTTATTAGAAAGAGATCAATTGACATGAGTAACTATTTATTGTCATAAACTTTTATGCAATGAATAATATCCTCAAAGTAAATAAAGCAATTTTTAAATTTTTATTAAAAAATTCACAGCAAAATGTGATGTCTTGATTTCATTTTTCTTCCTGAAAAAAAAAAAATTCCCAAAAGTATGTTTTTATCATGACGCTTGCATGCCATTTGTATATTTATACCCTGGAATGTTTTGTCGTTTCTGCCTTTGGTCCTTAAATGTGTGTGGCCTTATATCCTCCCCCTGTGTTTTCCTCAGAAACAGGTAAATGGATTCTTACTGGATCACTTGAACACAGCTGAGGCTCTCCCTATAGATAACCAGACCCTATTCCATCTGACCAGTCCAGGACTTCCCTGGAGGTCCAGTGGTTACGACTCTGCTCTTGCAATGCAAGGGGCACAGGTTCGATCCCTGGTCAGGGAACTAAAATCCCACATACTGCAGAGCAAGGCCAGAAAAAAACAGATTCTGTTCACATTTGACTGGCCCTGAGGGAGGAGATGGACCTGGAGCCCATGGGAACCCCTTTAATAGCCCTTCTCTTGGGCAGTTTTCCCTCACTTTTGGCCTGTGCTTTTTGTGCTCTGCCTGATGTGGCAGGCCTCCTTCCTGGTGCAGGAATAGTCTCACACTATCTTGGACTTTTTACACAAGCTATCAAACTTTGCCCCAGAATAGGAGTCTCTTTGAGAGCCATTCTCTAGAGTCATTGCAGTGGCTTTAGCTAGTTCTATGATCATCTGCAGTCGAAGTCCTCAGACCCAATTCATAACAAATGAAAATGAATCAATGTACAAGACAAAACTTCACAGAATTTAAAAATCATATGGAATTTAGTGGGGACATTTTTAAGCCTTTTACTGGAGGACATGAAAGATCTAGGGGAAAAAATGAAAATATTTTATGTATGGAAAGACACACCGTATTCCTATATGTGGAAAGTCAACATCCTTAATCAATTATTGTTCGTCTAAAAAATAACCTATTCATTTAATGCAACTCCTGTCATATTTCCAGCTATTTTTTGGGGGGATGGGGATGGGAATGGGGGTGGAGGCGAAAACGTAGGAAGGTTGGATACAAAAGTTTTTATAAAGCAAAAATATTATGTCATTTTCTCAAAGCAACAAAAACACAGTATTGTAGAGCAATTATCCTGCAATTAAAAATAAATGAACTTTTAAAAAGGAAAAAATAGAAAATTTAAAGGAATTTAGAAAGTTTTCATAAACAAATATAAATTTAAAATATAAAATAAAATTAAGGGTAAGGCCAGCAATATAATACCAATAAAAGATTTCAAGAGAAAAGGCACTGAATGAAACAAGAAGGTGATATTAATTTTCTAAGATAAACTTGGAAATGAAGATGTAATATTTATGACTCTTTGAATTAAATAAAATCATTTTCCTGTTTTACCCTCCTGAAGATTACTCTCCATCTTGATTGGAGTTGTGGATGTCTCTCAAATTCCCATCATGGGAACATGGGTAAGCTTTGGACTTGATCCTTCAGATGACTAATTATAACCTATGTGCATGTGTGGCTCATTGATTTATATCCAAGTGTTGGAGAGGACTTTTATTTCCCCCTCCAGATAATGACAACAGGTGTCAAAGTATATACTTTTTTTTTGAAATGTGACTGCCCTATTGTTGTTATTTAGTTGCTAAGTCGTGTCCGACTTCTTTGAGATCCCATAGACTTTAGCCCTTGCCTCTGTCCATGGGATTCTTCAGCAAGAATACTAAAGTGGGTTGTCATTTCCTTCTCCGGGTGATCTTCTGAACCCAGGGATTGAACCTGCATCTCCTGCGTTGGCAGGTGGATTCTTTACCACTGAGCCACCTGGGAAGCCTCAAGGTTGCCCTAGATGGAATCAATCAATCAATTTTTGAATAGTGTAAGCCAGGCTTCACATCCTCTGTGTTATTTTTATGAATAGGAAGAAAGACAATAATAAGGAAGAATTGTTGGGTCTACAGTTCACTTCCAATGAGGTGACACTGTTAGATAGTTATATCAGAATACCACTGAGATGAGTCAGAAGGAATCAACGACAGAAACAAAGAATCATATTAGATTCATGGTGGGGTGGACAGGGGATGGAGGCAGCTGGATCGTCTTGCAGAAGACATACATTGCTTTCAGGAATTGCCACAAACATAATCCTCTTTTACATCGTTGAAACATGTTCAGACCTTAGTTATTGCAGATGTATTTTGCAACAGTAGCAGAAACTGCTACAGGAAATAAAAACCTTGAAAGGAGAATTTAAAAAGCCATATCTAGGTTAGGTGAGCATTTCGTTTTCAGCACAAAAAAATCCAGAACAGTGAAAGAAGCCTGCTGGCTTTTTCATCTTTTTTTCTATTGCATTGATTCAAACATCTCTGAGAGTTATTTCAAGAACTATTTTCACACATTCACTGATTTTTGTTTCTTTTTTTAAGCTTTCTGGAAGCAAAATCCAAGCTGTCAGTTGCAGCCATGGAGATAAACAGAGATCTGAAAGCTATCATTTTGAAGTCTTCTTCTAACTGTTCGTAATAGGATGAAGCCACCCTGGCTGCCTGAGAGGTCACCTGGAGAGTTTTTCAAAAACCCCAGATGCTCAGAAAACATTCAAGGCCAATTAAATCTGAACCTTTGAGGTGTGCATGAGGCATGGTAGGAGTAGACACCTCCTGGTAGCAACATTCACTTGGGACCCAGATTCAGGGATATTTTCTAGGTCATCTTAATAAGCCTTTCTGCTGGAATAGCTTTCACTGCTCTCACAAGTATTATCTCATTTAATCCTCACCACAAGCTGTGCAGTAGGTCATACTCCCCAGTTTTATAAATGAGGAGATTAAAGTTCAAATGAACTTGTAAGCATCAGACTCAAGAGTGTAACCCAGTGACCTAAATCTAAAGGAAAACTAAATCTTCCTGACCTTTCCCTGGTTACTTTATTCTCACCATCCTGGCCTCCCAGGTAGCTCAGCAGTAAAGAATCCTCCTGCATGCCAGAGGCTCGAGTTTGATCCTGAGGTCAGGAAGATTCCCTGGAGAAGGCAATGGCAACCCACTGCAGTATTCTTGCCTGGAAAATCCCATGGACAGAGAAGCCTGGCGGGTTACAGCCTATGGAGTCGCAAGAGTCAGATATGACTTAGCAACTAAACCACCACCACCAAGTGGAATTGCTTTAAAAACCAAGTGAGGCAGTTCTTCAAATGGTTAAATACAGAGTTCTAGGGACATTCCTGGCAGTCCAGTGGTTAAGACTTCGCCTTCCAATGAAGGGGCTGTGGGCTCAATCCCTGGTCAGGGAGCTGAGATCCCACATGCCTCAGTGCTAAAAATCCAGAACAGGAGGCAACAGACACAATATTATAACGAGTTCAATGAAGACTTTAAAATGGTCCACACCAAAAAATAAATAAATAAATATAGAGTTCCATGTGAGCCAGCATCTCCACACTTTAGCTCTTACCTAAAAGAAATGTAAATATATATGTATGCAGAAACTTGCATGCAAATGTTTATAGCAGCATTATTCCTAATATCTCCCAAAGTGGAAACAACCCAAATGCCCATCACCACATGAGTGGCTAAGTACAATGTGGTATGTCCTTACACTGCGGTGTTACTCAGTCACAGGAAGAAATCAAGTTCTAATATACACTGTAAAGTGAGTTACCTTGAAAACGAAGGTAACCTTCATTTTTCACTTCATATACCTTGTACACGAAGTGAAAGAAGCCAGATACCAGAGTCACATACTGTATGATCCCTTTACTATCTAGGAGTATCCAGAAGAGGCACATCACAAGGACAGAAGGTGGATTAGTAATTGCCAGGAGCTGGGGAAATGAGAAACAGGGAGTGACTGCTAACGGGTAGGGCTCCCCAAGTGGTTCAGTGGTAAAGAACCCATCCGCCAATGCAGGAGGCACAGGAGACTCGGGTTCGATCCCTGGGTGGTGAAGATCCCCTGGAGAAGGGAACGACAACCCACTCCAGTATTCTTGCCGGGAGAATCCCATGGACAGAGGAGGCCAGCAGCAGGCTACAGTCCATGGGGTCATAAAGAGTCAGACGTGACTGAGCACACAGCACACTAACAGATTAGGGTTTCTTTGGGGGTAAATGTTCTGGAATTCGTGATGGTGGCCTGAACAACTTTGAAATGATACTGAAAACCACTGACTTGTACACTTTAAATAGATTATTTTTATGGCATCTGTATTATTTCTCAATTTTTAAAAAAGGAAACAATTTGTGTTGAGCAGAAGTATACAAAAAAATCCTATTTAAGTAAAATTTAAAAGACAAAGCTAAACTATAGGGTCGAGGAATACATACGTAGGTAATAAACCATAACAAAACTATTTTAAGTGATTATCATAAAATTCAGACTAATGATTATTTTAGACTTTAGAGATTTGGGGTTTGGAGAGAATATATGAAGAGAATTAATGGGGTGCTGGTAGTGTTTCATTTTTGGTGTAGTTGGTGGTTATCTGGCTGTTCATTTTATGATAATTCAGTAAATTGCACACACATTTATGTAGTACACACTTTTCTATTATGTGCTATGTTTCACAATACATGTTCTTTTTGATTTGTTAGGGGAAAAAAAAACAGAATTAGATGCTCTACAATTTACTTAATCATTTCCATATTGTTGACATTTCAATTGCGTCCAATTTTTCATTATTCTTAACAACACTGCAATTAACATTTTTGGGCAAAAATCTCCTCCCATACTTTTTTATTACTAACTGGGGATAGATTTACATATGTGGGCCTGCAGAGTCTAAGGATTCAAATATTTTGCAGTGGATACTATGAGCCCTCAGATGTAGTTTTCCTTTTTTGTGTGACATGTGGTTTCTTTCAGCCCAATGTTCCAGTTTTCCAGGCCTTTCTGAACTCTGATTCTGTCCTCAGATATTGAGCTATCCTCTCTCCCTGCAAGGCTTTTCCATCTTCCTCTCAAGCAGGCTCTCAATCTCTCATTGCAAGTCCAGGTTCTGCAGTGAGTTTGGTTCTGCCTCCTCCCAGTTGCTTACATCAATATTCATGACCAGTGGCAGAACACTTCTGATAATGGAGATGCTCTCCTGTATCTGAGATCTGTAACCCGTGGTTTCCAGGCAGACTCTGCTCTGCAAAGGACTCTTCAAATCACGATGCAGTACCATCCGCATGTCAAATGACAGCATTTGCGACTCTCATACAAATATAGAAGGACCACATGCCAAATATTTTTTTAACTTAATTCATGAGAGACCAGTAAGATGGTGAAACTGGTTTATAGAACAATTCAAAGACTGAAGATTGATGGAGTCAGTCATTCCAAGAAAGGCTGAAATGAATTTGCTAATAGACATAAAACTATGTGGGCTTCTCAGGGAGATCAGTGGTAAAAAATCCTCCTGCCAATGCAGGGGACGAGGGAGACGCAGATCTGATTTCTGGGTCTGGAAGATATCCTGGAGTAGTAAATGGCAACCCGCTCTAGTATTCTTGCCTGGACAACCCTATGAACAGAGGAGCCTGGTGGGATACAGCCCGTGAGGTCGCAAAGAACTAGACACACCTGAGCACGCACACACACACAAAAACACACACACGAAACTATGTAGAATTGTACAGACTAATTAAACAAAAGTAATCTTTGTAACTTTTTACCAGACACAGAAATACACAGGTCAGCATGTAACTTCACAGTGTGTGGGTTCTATTTAAGGGGTAAGAAAGTCAAATTTAGGTGTATTTTGCTAGATGATAAATAACCTTTAGGGGAAAGATTGTGAAACAGTGTCCTAGGATGACATTTAAAGGACTCACAGCCATCCTCTGTCTTTATTTACAAGCGTTGGATATTTTTCTAACCACATTTTTTCAGTGGTCCTGAAAATAATTGCTGGGTCTGTCTGTCGCTATTTCAAAAATGCTGAAAGACTTGGGTAGATTACATTGTAAAATCTAAGTCACTACATAGAAAAACATTTTTTTTTTCTTTCTAAGGCCAGCTCAGTTCATTTTGCATTATCTGAAAGCTCACAAAAAAACAGTTCTGTTTTGTTGAAGTCATCAATGCTTTGCAAGATGTAAGAAACCTCACATCCTCAAGCGTCCATGGAGGGGGCATATACCCATGAGTCTCCTGAAATTGTGTTCAGATTATTGGTATAGGGACACGTATGCATTTTGCTTAAAAAGAAAACAAATTTCCATGATCTCAGAGGGTTAAGAAACACTGCCAAGTACGGCTTCTGCAACTAGTATTTCCGTGGAATTAGCCACCTTATTGCAGGGTCATTTTCTTCATGCATGTTCTATTTCCTTCTTTAGAATCACTGGTTATAAACGCTGCTTTTAGTCACATCCCTCCCACCCACCGGCCTGTGAGCAGCTTCATCCTTCCTATGGGGGAGAAAAAAAGACATCCATGATGCTCCACTGTACCAATCCAGACATGCGCAGAGCAGCATCACTAAAGACACACAAAGGTAACATATTCTTGGCTGTTACATTTTGCAAAACAAACCAGCCAATCAACCAATAGCCCAGCTGCTAATGAAACACTGCTCATTTGTTACTGTAATTCCTTCTCTTTTAAATTTTATTTGCAGCCTTTGTTAAGAATTCAAACATACTGTATCATTTGAATTTATGTGAATATATATCTAACATAAAGCTATTTCAATATACCAAGAGTAATGGATGGTAAGGTTAGATTTCCTATCTAAGCTATGAAATAACAGTCCAAACTCCATCTCAAGGCAAGAACAATCCATCAGCCTGCTGCTTGTACAGGACAGCCACGTTGTCCTCTGGTCAATCCCAAACAAGTACCTCAGGAAAAGTCATTAAAGGCTTCTTTCAACTCACAAATTTTATTTTAATTAGAGACTAGAGTTGGTTACTGAATGACTTGTGCCTATAATAAGTTTTATATTTAAATACACTCTGAGATATTATTTTTACCCTGGTGGCTCAGAGGTTGAAGTATCTGCCAGCAATGCAAGAGACCTGGGTTCGATCCCTGAGTCAGGAAGATCCCCTGGGGAAGGAAATGGCAACCCACTCCAGTATTCTTGCCTGGAGAATCCCATGGAGGCTACAGTCCACAGGATCACAAAGAGTCGGACACGACTAAGCTACTTCACTTTCACTTTCACTATTTTTTTAAATTTGAAAAAGAGGGTTAGTTAGCATTACAGGGACCCAGAAGATAGATGATAGGAAAAAATAAAAGTGACAAAAAGCAAGATTTCAATTTCTCTGCAGTGATGGATAAATAACATTTCACAGTGTAGCAAAAATAATAGCAGGTACTGTTTACCGAACACTTAATATATGGCAGTCATTGTGCTCTATGCCTGACATATATTTAGTCATTTATTTATTTATTATCTATTAAATGCTTAATAAATATGTGTCTTAGCCTATAAAATACAGTTTCTGCCTCATAGTATTTATATGCTATAGAGAGGAGAGACCATAGACACAGAAAGAAATACAAATACACACACACACACTCACTTTTTAAGACCACTTTATTAGTCCTGAATATTAACTGAGAGGACTGAAGTTAAGCTGAAGGTCCAACACTTTAACCACCTGATGCAAAGAACTAACTCGTTGGGAAAGACCCTGATGCTGGGAAAGACTGAAGGCAGGAGAAGAAGGGGACGACAGAGGATGAGATGTTGGATGGCATCACTGACTCGATGGACATGAGTCTGAGCAAGCTCCAGGAGTTGGTGATAGACAGGGAAGCCTGGCGTGCTGCAGTCCATGGGGTCGCAAAGACTCGGACATGACTGAGCAACTCAACTGAACTGATTGAGTGTATAATTGACATACAAAATATTGTACCTACTTAGTGTATACAATTGGGTGAGTTTGAAGGTAAGCATATACCCACAAAACTATCACCACAATCCCTGCCATAAATATATCCATCACCTTTAAAAAGTTTCCTTCTGTCATTATTATTATTATTTGTGATAAAATGGTTAACATAAGATCTACCTTCTTAACAAAATTTTAAGTAGATACTACTAATAATACTAATATTGTTAACTACAGGCACAATGCTGAGCAGGAAATCTCTAGGAATTTTTCATCTTACTTCACTGAAAGCTTATACCTTTTGACTACGCATGCATGCTCAGTCTCTTCAGCTGTGTCTGAGTCTTTGCTACTATAGCTATGGACTATAGCCTGCCAGGCTCCTCCATCCATGGGGATTGTCCAAGCAAGAACACTGGAGTGGGCTGCCATGCCCTCCTCCAGGGGATCTTCCTGACCCAGGGATAGAACCCACGTCTCTTAGATCTCCTGCATTGGCAGGTGGGTTCTTTACCACTAATGCCATGTCCCAGTTACCCCTCTCCACAGTACAGCATTCTACACTCTGCTTTTGTGGGTTTGGCTATTTTAGATTACTCATGTAAGCGAGATCTGGGCTTTTCAGGTGACGCTAGTGGTAAAGAACCCGCCTGCCAATGCAGGAGACATCAGATACATGGGTTGGATCTCTGGGTCGGGAAGATTTGTAATGATACATATCAGAATTAACTAATGCTTAAGGAATCACCCTCACATCCCACTAGTAAAATGTAAAAAAAACCAAATACTCTAAAGGGAGATTTGAAATTTTATTTTCAATCACCTTCACAATATACACTTTGGGATTGAAATGAAAACTGACTTTTTCCAGTCCTGTGGCCATTGCTTTTTCCAAATTTGCTGACATACTGAGTGCAGCACTTTCACAGCATCATCTTTCAGGATTTGAAATAGTTCAACTGGAATTCCATCACTTTCACTTAGCTTTGTTCATAGTGATGCCCCCTTGACTTCGAATTCCAGGATGTCTGGCTCTAGGTGTGTGATTACACCATCGTGATTATCCGGGTTGTGGAGATCTTTTTTGTACAGTTCTTCTATGTATTCTTGCCACCTCTTCTTAATATCTTCTGCTTCTGTTAGGTCCATACAATTTCTGTCCTTTATCGAGCCCATCTTTGCATGAAATCTTCCCTTGGTAGCTCTAATTTTCTTGAAGAGATCTCTAGTCTTTCCCATTCTATTGTTTTCCTCTATTTCTTTGCACTGATCACTGAGGAAGCCTTTCTTCTCTCTCCTTGCTATTCTTTGGAACTCTGCATTCAAATAGGTACATCTTTCCTTTTCTCCTTTGCTTTTCACTTCTCTTCTTTTCACAGATATTTGTAAGGCCTCCTCAGGCAACCATTTTGCCTTTTTGCATTTCTTTTTCTTGGGATGGTCTTGATCCCTGTCTCCTGTACAATGTCATGTACCTCCATCCATAGTTCTTCAGGCACTCTGTCTATCAGATCTAAACACTTGAATCTATTTCTCACTTCCACTGTATAATCATAAGGGATTTAATTTAGGTCATACCTGAATGGTCTAGTGGCTTCCCCTACTTTCTTCAATTTCAGTCTGAATTTGGCAATAAGGAGTTCATGATCCGAGCTACAGTCAGCTCCCAGTCTTATTTTTGCTGACTGTATAGAGCTTCTCCGTCTTTGGCTGCAAAGATATAATCAGTCTGATTTTGGTATAGACCATCTGGTGATGTCCCTGTGTAGAGTCTTCTCTTGTGTTGTTGGAAGAGGGTGTTTGCTATGACCAGTGCGTTCTCTTAGCAAAACTCTATTAGGCTTTGCCCTGCTTCATTCTGTACTTCAAGGCCATATTTGCCTGTTACTCCAGGTGTTTCTTGACTTCCTACTTTTGCATTCCAGTCCCCTATGATGAAAATGACATCTTTTTTGGGTGTTCATTCTAGAAGGTCTTGCAGGTCTTCATAGAACTGTTCAACTTCAGCTCCTTCAGCATTACTGGTCGGGGTATAGACTTGGATTACTGTGATACTGAATGGTTTGCCAAAGAAAGGCAATGCCAAAGAATGCTCAAACTACTGCACAATTGCACTCATCTCACACGCTAGTAAAGTAATGCTCAAAATTCTCCAAGCCAGGCTTCAATAGTACATGAACTGTGAACTTCCAGATGCTCAAGCTGGTTTTACAAAAGGCAGAGGAACCAGAGATCAAATTGCCAACATCCATTGGGTCATCAAAAAACCAAGAGAGTTCCAGAAAAACATCTATTTCTGCTTTCTTGACTATGCCAAAGACTTTGACTGTGTGGATCACAACAAACTGTGGGAAATTCTTAAAGAGATGGGAATACCAGACCACCTGACCTGCCTCCTGAGAAGTCTGTATGCAGGTCAGGAAGCAACAGCTAGAACTGGACATGGAACAACAGACTGGTTCCAAATAGGAAAAGGAGTACATCAAGGCTGTATATTGTCACCCTGCTTATTTAACTTATATGCAGAGTACATCATGAGAAATGCTGGGCTGGATGAAACACGAGCTGGAATCAAGATTGCCGGGAGAAATATCAATAACCTCAGAGATGCAGATGACACCACCCTTATGGCAGAAAGTGCAAAGGAACTAAAAAGCCTCTTGATGAAAGTGAAAGAGGAGAGTGAAAAAGTTGGCTTAAAACTCAACATTCAGAAAACGAAGATCATGGCATCTGGTCCCATCAATTCATGGCAAATAGATGGGAAACAACGGAAGCAATGAGAGACTTAATTTCTTGGGTCTCCAAAATCACTGCAGATGGTGACCACAGCCATGAAATTAAAAGACGCTTACTCCTTGAAAGAAAAGCTATGACCAACCTAGACAGCATATTAAAAAGTAGAGATATTACTTTGCCAACAAAGGTCTGTCTGGTCAAAGCTATGGTTTTTCCAGTGGTCATGTATGGATGTGAGGGTTGGACTATAAAGAAAGCTGAGCGCCAAAGAATTGTTATGCTTTTGAACTATGGTGTTGGAGAAGACTCTTGGGAGTTCCTTGGACTGCAAGGAGACCCAATCAGTCCATCCTAAAGGAAATCAGTCTTGAATATTCATTGGAAGGACTGATGCTGAAGCTGAAACTCCAATACTTTAGCCACCTGATGCAAAGGGCTGACTCATTTGAAAAGACTCTGATGCAGGGAAAGATCGAAGGTGGGAGGAGAAGGGGATGACAGAGGATGAGATGGTTGGACGGCATCACCAACTCAATGGACACGAGTTTGAGTAAACTCCGGAAGTTGGTGATAGACAGGGAAGCCTGGCGTACTGCAGTCCACGAGGTTGCAAAGAGTCGGACACAACTGAGCAACTGAACTGAACTGAATATACACTTTCTCCAGCAGTTCTTTCTCTTGGAAAATATTCTAAAAAAATCATCAAATATGAGCTAACTGTACATTCAAAAATCATTCATTGCTATAATAGTAAAGGAAACTTAAAAACAATTTAAATATCCAATGGTAGCAAAAATGGTTTTAAAATATTATGATACAAATATTTATATGGTCATTACAATCATATTTTGTAACAATTTTGTGATTATAAAATGATTGTGATGTAAATAATAAGTTCAAAAAGCATGATAAAAAATTTTACTTGCACTGGGACTTCCCTGGTGCTCCAGTGGTTAAGATATCACCTTCCAATGCATTGGGTGCAGATTCAATCCCTGGTTGGGGAACTAAGATCCCACATGCCTCCTGGCCAAAAAGCCAAAACAGAAACAATACTGTAACAAATAAAGACTTTTAAAGTGGTTCCACACAACAGCAACGACAACAGAGACTTTCCATACATGAACATGTCTATGCCTGCAAATAACAGGAAGTAGAAAGCTAACAGGTTACTAATGGCTTTCTCCAAGAGGTCAGATGATAGCTGATCATTTTCAAAATATCCACAGTGAATATGTATTACTGTTTCCCCCCAGCTTTATTGAGGTATGACTGACAAATAATAATTATATATATGTAAGATGTACAATGTGATGTTTTGATTTGTGTATACACTGTGACATGATGGAGCTTTTTTTTTTTTAATTTATTATTGTTTTTTTTACTTTTTCTTTTTTTTAAATTTTAAAACCTTTAATTCTTACATGTGTTCCCAAACATGAACCCCCCTCCCACCTCCCTCCCCATAACATCACTGTGGGTCATCCCCATGCACCAGCCCCAAGCATGCTGTATCCTGTGTCAGACATAGACTGGCGATTCAAGATAGAAATCTGATGGAGCTTTTATCATCCCAAATTGTACAACCCTCAAGAAATCCAGGGAAATTTCTGGGCTGTGATATCATGACACTTGCTTTCAAACAAAGCCTGGCAATTTCCATGGACCCCTGAGGATAGCGCTTCTGCCTGAGTCTGTCTCTCTAATCTCAGGAAAGTTGGCAGGGATCTCCAGGGAGACCCTCACACCCACTCTTGTGTTGGATTCTCTTTCTCATGTGACTTAGGTGTATTGATTGGCTTTTCCCTTCATCTGACCTTGGCTGCAAAAATTGTGCTGAAATGTCTTGGAGGCATGCTTCCCTGAGACTCATGCTGGTAGAGCGCTTCCCCTCTTATGTGCTTTTCCTGATTTAAGTGGAAATACATGAGCGGTGGAATCAATTCGCTGAGTCCATTTGCATATGGTACCCTAGTAGTCAGGCCTCTTCACATTTCCTACCTGCCAAGTTCCCTCATGTACCAGCAGGAGAACAGGGGAGAAAGAGTGGAGAGTCATTTTATGAGGATCCAGGACACTTGTTTTGCTACTGTCTCTACTGCTATCTCACCAAATCAGGGTCCCTTTATTTTCTAATATGTGTAAAGCTGAGAAACCAATGAAGCCAAAGATACACTACAAACATCTTTTGCCACAACAGCCATATCTAGCCAGCTGCAGAAGTGTATATACAATTGATTCTTTGGTGTGAAAACACACAATAGAAACCAAATTTTCAACCTATTTTGGATGCATGTGTTATTTAGTGGCTAAGTCTTATCCAACTCTTTGAGACCCCATGGACTGTAGCCTGCCAGGCTTCTCTGTCCATGGGACTTTGCAGGCAAGAATACTGGTATGGGTTGCTATTTCCTCCTCCAGGAGATTTTCCCAACCCAGAGAAAGAACCTGCACCTCCTACATTGCAGGCAGATTCTTTACCAATGAGCCATCTGGGAATAGTCTGACTTAAAGGATCATGAGGGTAAATCAGTAAGTTTTCCCAGGATGATCACACCTAATGATTGCAATGTTCCTTGTATCAATTCTAAAATTTTACTTAATTTTATTTTATTAAAGCCTTTTGTGAAAAACTTTCCTTGCATAATCATGACAGCTCATGTGGGTTTTAGAGAAGTGATACCATGAAAAGGTGGCTGCTGAAGGGTAATTTAGTCAGCATTCTCATAAATCACACATGTTTTCTGTCTGATTTGCAGAGAAGGAAATGTCTCAGGACACAAAGAGCGTCCTCCATATTTTAGTTTGATTTCTAGGCCTAATTATGTTTGCTCAAACTCAACACACTTATGATTCTACAAGGAGGATGTTGTTGTATGATGTTATTTCAGCTTTTTAAAATGACTAAAGTTGATTTCCTTTCCTGGAAATTGAACTCCTACTGTCATTCAAAGATATAGGCATCTAGGGGAACTTTGATCACATATGAAAGAAAAGATTCTGTCATACAGAGTGAAGTAGGTCAAAAAGAGAAAAACAAATATCATACATTAATGCATACATGTGGAATCTAAGAAAATGGTACTAATGAACCTATTTACAAAGCGGAATTAGAGACAGGGACGTAGAGGACAAACGTATGGACACCCAGGGAAGAAGAGGAGGTGAGATGAATTGGGAGATTGGGATTGATGTACATACACTATGGATAAGATAGGTAACTAATGAGAACCTGCTGGACAGCACAGGGAACTCTGCTCAGTGCTCTGCAGTGACCTGAATGGGAAGGAAATCCAAAACAGAGGGGATTCACCAAGTGAATAGCTGGTTCGCTTGGTATACAGCAGAAACTAACAAAACATCGTAAAGAAACTATATGCCAATAACAATTGATTAAAAATAAAAATACTCCTAGAATGAGACACAAAAAAAGAAAAGATTTAACGTGAAGTTGATCAATTTAACCATAGCCTTTTGCAAAAAATTATAATGGAATATATAACTAGAATTATCAAATAAGAGCAATAGATTAAAAAGGGCCGACTCGTCAGTTCTTCCACATACACAAGCTTACATCCTCTTCCAAAAGGCACCAGTTATTATCACAGAAGGTTTTCAAATTCTGTCAACATCTTTTGAAATGCATTGCACTATTTCTCAGACCTTTTCACTACCAAATTCTATATTAAACCTTCAGCATTTTTTGCAAGCTTGAACTATTACAGCATCTTGTATTTCCTCTGTCTAGTCTCTCACCTATTAATCTATCCAACTCCTAAATCCTCACTTTTGTTATTTAAGTTACCTAATTAAAATATCCATCATCATCCCCCCAGCCAAAATCTTCTCAACACTGGCTAATTCCATTGTACCAGATCCACAACTGAGAAAGCAATGTGACGATGGGTGACGGAGAAGTTGCAGGAAAACAGACAGGGTCTCCATTTTCCGTGACGAGCGGGAACTGCCTGAACTCTGAGTTGCAGGGCTTCAGGAACCAATGTTTCATTTCCTTGGTCTTGGTCATGTTCAGAAACATGAACTCAAACTCCAGGAACTGCCCCTCTGAGATCATTCCAAGAGTCAAAGAGTAAGGAGAGGTCATGGTAACCGGAGTCTCATGTTATTGTTTGAAGCCAAAAGTTAAGAAGAAAAGGCAGATTAGTGGAGTAAAGCCTTTTTCTTGCATCTCCCAGATGTGCCCAACCAGGAGAGTATAGGGTGATGCTATTTTTGAAATCACATCCAAGGAAATAAGGGTTAAATAGGACCCACTACAGCACTTGCTGGTGCCCTTTCTTTCTTAGAAAGTGGACAAGAAAATATTTAATTTTTCAACAAGAATACATATGGAAACCACCTGGAAAACTGGGACATATGCTTACTTAGTGTGAGTCAGCTAGGTCTGCCACAGCAGAATTCCACACATGGCGTGGCTTAAAAAGCAGAGATTTATTTTTCACAATTCTGGAGGCTGTGAATAAGATTGAGGTATTGGGCAGGTTTCATTTCTTCCAAGCCCCTTCTCCTTGGTTTGCCAACGCAGGAGACGCAGATGTGGTTTTGATCCCTGAGTCGGGAAGATCCCCTGTAACAGGAAATGGCACCCCACTCCAGGATTCTTGCCTGGGAAATCCCATGGGCAAAGGAGCCCGGCGGGCTACAGTCCATAGGGTTGCCAAGAGGTGGACATGACTGAGCAACTGAGCATTCAGCAGGCACAGCTTCTCACTACATCCTCACATGGTTTGTGGGTATGTGTGTCCTACTCTCTTTTTATTTTTCATCTTATTTGTTAGACTTTTTATTTTGTATTGGTGTATAGCCAACTGACAGTGTTGTGATAGTTTCAAGTGAACAGTGAAGGGACTCAGTCACACATATGCATGTATCCATTCTTCCCCAAATTCCCCTCCCATCCAGGCTGCCACATGACACTGAGCAGAGCTCCCTGTGCTCGACAGGTCCTTGTTGGTTATTCTTTTTTGTGTTTTTTCATTGAAGGATAATTGCTTTACAGAATTCTTTTGTTTTCTGTCAAACCTATCAGCCATAGGTATACATATACCCCCTCCCTTTTGAAACTCCTTCCCATCTCCCGCCCCATCCCACTCCTCTAGGTTGATACAGAGCCCCTGTTTGAGTTTCCTGAGCCATACCGCAAATTCCTGTTGGCTATCTATTTTGCATATGGTAATGTAAGTTTCTGTGTTATTCTTTCCATACATCTCACCCTCTCCTCCCCTATCCCCATGTCCATAAGTCTGTTCTCTATGTCTGTTTCTCCACTGCTGCCCTGTAAATAAATTCTTCAATACCATTTTTCTAGATTCCACATGTATTTGTTAGAACACGACATTTATCTTTCTCTTTCTGACCTACTTCACTCTGTATAATAGGTTCTGGGTTCATCCACCTCATTAGAACTGACTCAAATGCATTCCTTTTATGGCTGAGTAATATTCCATTGTGTATATGTACCACAACTTCTTTCTCCATTCATCTGTCGATGAACATCTAGGTTGCTTCCGTGTTCTAGCTATTGTAAATAGTGCTGCAATGAACAATGGGATATATGTGTTTTTTTTCAATTTTGGTTTCCTCAGGGTATATGCCTAGGAGTGGGATTGCTGATTATTTATTTTAAATACAGCAGTGTGCACATGTCCTTCCCAGACTCCCTAACTATCCCTTCCCCCATCCTTCTTCCCAACAAATTGTTTTCATGGATTTACAATTTTATCAGGTAGATGACAAATGACATTATCAGAGAGGAAAAAAAATCTCAGATCCCTCATCCTAGTATTTCAGGAGTCAAATCTTACACCTGTTAGGGTGAACAGTAACTTCTCATTAGTTATCTATTTTATACACCGTATCACTAGTGTACATGTGTCAATCCCAATATCCCAGCTCACCCCACCCCCTCACTGTTGGTGCCCATATGTTTGCTCTCTACATCTGTGTCTCTATTTCTGTTTTTATGAGGACATCAGTCCGGTTAGGTTAGGGTCCACACTAACGGCCTCTTCTCATATTACTTGTATTGCCCCTTTAAATGTCTCATCTCCAAATACAGCCACATTGTAAGGTGTTGGGGGTTAAGACTTCAACATATGAACTTGGAGAGGCTACAAATCAGCCCATATCATGAAGTTAGAGGTGGTGCTATCAGAGCTGGTATCCTGAAATAAAAATCATGCCAAGATGGGCATCAGTTCATGATAAAACAGACTCAGCTTGAAGCATTCAAGCCTTGAAGGATGTGTCCCTAAGATTTACCTAAATTGTCCCAAATCTGTTTTTATTTTCATAATCTCAGAAGCTAAATCATCAAAATGTCATATGGTAGTATGATTGTAGTGCCTTTATTAGCCTTCAGTGCTAATGTGTTTATAGAATTCCATTTGGGGGTATTTGATTCATGAGTTTTTAAATTCCTAAGCACATGGTCATATTTCATTATCATTGTGTTATTACTGTCGTTTCATTGCACTACGATGACACAATGTGTCATGTGTCCTGTATGAAAATAATTATTTTAAATGTGTTGAGGCTTGCTTTATGGCTTAGGACTTATCTGAATTTTGTAACTGTTCCATGTGTATGTGAGAAAAATTGTATTCTTTGTTAGATGCAAAATATGTCCATTGAAATCTTCCTGATTAACTGTGTTAGCAAAGTATTCCATTTGTGTGATGTATGGGTGTCTATGTGTGTCTGTGTGTTTGGCTTACAATTACTACTGATATGGGCAGTGAAAATGTCCTAATATAATGATGAATTGGTCACCATTTCCTTATAATTAGTTTAAAATCAGGGAGAGATAATTCTAAGCATAATCAAAATATATATATATTGATGCAATTTTAGGTGATAGCATTTAAAATTATCTCTCTCTCATGAAGTGACACTTTTTTTGTCATTTGTTAGTAATATTCTACACTTACTGACATTTTGTCTTAAAACCTTTTTTGTTTGATATTAGTAGACATCAGCTTTCTTTTGGTTAACATTTGCCTGGGGTCTCTTTTTTCACCCTTTACTTTTGCTATTTCTGCTATTTCAATGTCCTTATGTGGTATTTTTTAACCTTTTATAGTCAGCAGATAGCTAAATTTGGTGTCTTTTTAATCTTACAGCACAATTTATGCCTTTTAACATATGGGTTTAGATCCTTCATCTTTTTAAATTTTTAGTTCTTTATTTTGGGCTGTGCTGGGTCTTCACTGCTGCACAGGCTCTTCTGCAGTTGCAGTGAGCGGGGGCTACTCTCTAGCTGTAGTGCGTGGGTTTCTCATTTCGGGGGCTTCTCTTGCTGCGGAGCTTGGGGTCTAGGGCTTGTGGACTCCAGTCGTTGCAGCGCCAGAGCTCTGGAGCACGTAGTTGTGATGCATGGGATCGGTTGCTCCACGGCATGTGGGATCTTCCCAGACTAGGGATGGAACCTGTGTCTCCTCATTGGCAGGTAGATTCTTTACCGGGGAAGCCCAAGACCCTTCATCTTTTCATGTTATCGATTATTTAGTTGTATTTATCTGAAAATATTTTGTTATGCTAATATTTTAGTATTGTTTTCTCTTTTGGCTTTCATTCCATTCATTGCCCACCTGCACACTCTCATTTTACCATCTTTTGTCTGTGTGCTGGGATCTCAAATAGTCAGACACGACTAAGTGAACTCCCAGAGTTCACTCAGACTCAAAAATAGCGTGAAACCTCTGTGTCTGATGTTGCAGTGCATCAGCGAGGAAATCTGCTCATCTCCGCAAGGCTCCGGATGACAGAGAACAGACAGACAAGAAACCAAAGCTCAACACAAAACAACCTTTCCACTCAGAAAACCCAAAGGGAGATCAGTCGTGTCTGGCTATTTGAGACCCATGAATTGTAGCCCACAAGGCTCCTCTGTCCATGGGGATTCTCCAGGCAGGAATACTAGAGTGAGTTGCCATGTTCTCACTACTGGAATGGGTTGCCATCCTCCTCCAGGGGACCTTCCCAATCCAGGGATTGAATCTAGGTCTCCCTCATTGCAGGCAGATTCTTTATCGTCTGAGCCACCAGAGAAGCCCAAGAATACTGGAGTGGGTAGCCTATCCCTTCTCCAGGGGATCCTCCTGACCCACAAATCGAACTGGGGTCTCCTGCATTGTAGGCGGATTCTTTACCAGCTGGGCTACCAGGGAAGCTCCATCTTTGGTCTACTGTTGGAAAATGTATACACTATTTTTATTCTTTTAAGAGTTCTGCCAATCCTCAAATTCATAGCAGTTGGTTTGGCACCTTTTTTTGTTTCTGAGGTTGTCCTTGGCTAAATGTGTCTTCCAGGAACCCCGAGGGCTCTGAGTGGAGCATCCTTTTCTCCAGAGAGCATCTGCCTTTGCTTCTGTTTAGTGCCAAGGCCACTACCAACCCGATACCACTGTCATTTCATTTTCTTAGCTGGGAGTAGTCATGGCCCTGCCGGCAGCAGCTATTCACACCCCAAGTTCCAATGAGCTCTCCCTTTGGGTTACAGGCTTTCTGAGTGGAAAGGTTGTTTTGTGTTGAGCTTTGGTTTCTTGTCTGTCTGTTCTCAGTCATCGGGAGCCTTGCGGAGATGAGCAGATTTCCTCGCTGATGCTCTGCAACATCAGACATAGAGGTCTCACTCCTTTCTTGAGTCTGAGTGGTCTCCGGGAGTTGGTGATGGACAGGGAGGCCTGGCGTGCTGTGATTCATGGGGTCGCAAAGAGTCGGACACGACTGAGCAGCTGAACTGAGCTGAACTGACTGATCCCTTTGAAGGACCATAAGGACCCTAATGTGAACTGACTGATCCCTTTGAAGGACCCTAATGTGTCGAGTTCATCTCCCTTCCTCTTCGTGCAATGTATTAATCTCTTGTTCTCCCCTCTGCTGTCTCCAGGGATTCTCCCAGGTCTGTGCATTCTTATATCCTGGATTCAGTCTCCACTAGGGAAGTTTAACCCTTTAGTTTTTGGAAAGTTCAGCAATGCTTGTACAATATGCTCGTTCTCATTTATCTAGCAACAAGTTTATTTTGCAATAGCACAAGTTTTCTAGTTTCTAGACCACCATACTGATGGAGGCAGAAGTGTAAGAAGCAGACTTTTTTGATGATGGATTCATGTTGATGTATGGAAGAAACCAACACAAGATTGTAAAGTAATTATCCTCCAAGAAAAATAAATACTTTTTAAATTAAAAAAAACAAGTGTAAGAAGCACTTTTCATCAGGGTGGATATTAATTCTTATCAAATGCCTTTTCATCCTCTATTGAGAGAAATTTCCTCCCCTTCCATTGACTAATTAATTATTAATAGCAAATTAATTATTCATTATTCATTAATAATATTTATAGAGAATTTACAGTATGCAAGGCACTGTGCATTGTGGCTTATGTGGTCTATCCTATCTAATCTTCAAATCCTCAAAACCTTGAAAGGAAGTCACAGATCATTACTCTCCAGAGATGGGACTGGCTTCCAGGCATTTCTTGGCCAAGACCTTTTATTTCCACAATAATCCACACAACTCAGTAAAGGAGAAATGCAGAATGAGATTGCCTAGGAACCAGTAAGAGTCTGAGAAAGCTTCCTTGAGATACTGACAAGTGATTGTTTTCAGCTCATCTGGAAGGCTGTTAGGATGCAATCTGCAATGTACAAGACTGTAAATGACGACAGAATCCACGGCGTTTCCCACCCTTTCTGGATTGGTGAGTTAGTGGAAGTTCCATGTGGTTGTGCAACTCTAGATAAAATAGCAAGATAAACCTGAGATTGTGACAACCTGACTCTGCTCTTATTGAGCCCAGATATACTTGTTTTCAGGCTTCCCTGGTGGTCCAGACAGTATAGAATCCACCTGCAATGCGGGAGACCTGGGTTCAATCCCTGGGTTAGGAAGATCCCTTGGAGGAGGACATGGCAACCCACTCCAGTATTCTTGCCTGGAGAATCCCCGTGGACAGAGGACCCTGGTGAGCTACAGTCCATGGGATTGCAAAGTGTCAGCATGACTGAGTGACCAAGTACATACTTATTTCCATAGAAATGTACACCCTTTTGTGCAACTGTTCATCAGCAGGAGTCTTATGCCTTTGGATTCTCTTTTTCATCACTATTCAAAAAATGTTCCATGGCTCCATTGCCAGAGAAAATATATTCTTTTAGGTTATTGACAATCCCCTCTTGTTACACGCTATCTTTTGCCAAGGCATAATTCAGTTATTTATGTGGATATTTATTCTCTGGCAACGGCTTTGATCCAAGACCATGTTTTAATCCAATTTCATAGCCAGAAGAAGTGAACCAGCCTATCATTCACTCCTTCATTCAATCCATCCTGAGCCCTTTTCAATATGCTCAGGCTGGAAATACAGGAGGAGAGAGACTGAAGGGCTCCTGCCTGCTGCAACCATAGACTCTAGGAATATGAGGCAGACACATATAAAATGAGATGTTTTTTCTCTTTGCAAAGAGCTAGATGAAAACAAGAAGGGAATAAACCTAGAGAGTATCTTGTGCTAAGTTGATTCAGTTGTGTCCAGTTCTTTGTGACCCTATGGACTGTAGCCTGCCAGGCTTGTCCATGGGCCTGCCCAGGCAAGAATACTAGAGTGAGCCGCATGCCCTCCTCCAGCGGATCTTCGTGACCCAGGGGTGGAACCCGCATCTCTTCCGTCTCCTGCATTGGCAGGCGGGTTGTTTACATTCGCGCCACCCGGGTCACGTAAGTCAGAAAGAGAAAAACAAAACAAATATCGTACATTAACAGGTCAAGTAAGTCAGAAAGAGAAAAATAGTACAGATGAACTTACCTGCAAAACAGAAATAGAGGCACAGACGTAGAGAACAAATGCATGGGTACTGGGGGAAGCAGACAGGATGAACTGGGACACTGAGACTGACATATATGCACTATCGATGCGTGTCCGTACCTGCTCAGTTGCTTCAGTCGTGTCTGACTCTTTGCGACCCTAGGGACTGTACCTCCCCAGGCTCCTCTGCCCATGGGATTCTCCAGGCAAGCATATTGGAATGGGTTGCCATGCCCTCCTCCAACACTACTGATACTGTGTATAAAACAGATAACTAATGAGAACCTACTGTATAGCACAGGAAACTCTGCTTATTGCTTTGTGGTGACCTAAATGAGAGAGAAATCCAAAAGAGAGGGGATATGTGTGTACCAAGAGCTGATTCATTTTGTTGTATAGCATAATCTAACACAACATTGTACAGAAACTATACTCCAATAAAAATTAATTTTATTTTATTTATTTTTTTAATTAATTTTAAACACACACATACACACAAAGGAAATAAGAAGGGAGACTGAGATGGTACTGGAAATCATTTTAGAGAGAACAGTCAGGAGCGATCTCTCCAGTGAGGTGACCTGTGAACTGAGAGATGAGACGGAGCCAGGACGCAAGCCAGAGATGGCCCCTTCCAGGAGGATCTTCCCTTGCATGCTGGGGTCTGGCTGTGACAAGTGTCTTGGTGTTACAGAATTCAACCATGAAGGTAGGATCAAAGGCGCTGACGCTGCTGAGCAGTGGAGGGGAACTTTGTACCTGTGAGTCCCTAGCATATGACTTCCTCACAGCAGGCCAGATGTGCAGTATAGCAGGGGCAGGGTGCAGGTGGGGGTCCCTCTTTGGTTTCTTTGGGTAGAACCCATGTCTGCAAGATCAGCTAATAACTGGGACTTCCTTGGTGGTCCAGTGGCTAGAACTCCAAGCTCCCAATGCAGGGGCGCGGGTTTAATCCCTGTGTGGGGAACTAGATCCCACATGTTGCAACTAAGAGCTCATATGTCACAACTAAAGATCCCACATGCCACAGCTGAAAAAAAAATACAAAAATCCACATGCCGCAGCGAAAATCGAAGACCCTGTGTACGGCAACTAAGGCCCAGCATGCTCAATGGACTGGGCTGTGTCTGACTCTTTGCGACCCCTTGAAATGCAGCTCACCAGGCTCCTCTGTCCCTGGGATTTTCCAGGCAAGAATACTGGAGTGGGTTGCCATGTCCTCCTCCTGGGGATCTTCCTGACCCAGGGACTGAACCCAGGTCTCCTGCAGTGTGGCAGATTCTTTACCTCCTGAGCCACCAGGGAAGACCCAAGACCCAGCACAGCCAAATAAATAAAATAAAATATTTAAAATATCAGCTAATAACAGATGGAGGAAGGGACGGTAGGAAGCAACTCTTGGTGAGAACTGCCAGTTCCCGTCAGCTCAGCCAGGCTTTTTCCTTCGTGCGTTTAGGAGATAGAGTGCAGGTCCCTGAGACAGAGTGAGTGCAGGTTGATGCAGTCAAACTCACCCTGTAGTTAGTGGATCATCCGCCAGACTTTTCACCACCTTCAGTTTTCAATCTGGTCTTTTTCCGCCACATGATAAACACCATAGCAGGACTTGTTATCTCAAAAGAGAAGAAGTCACAAGAAGTCTAAATTTGTGTAGACCTTTTGTGTTCCTGCTTTTCTAGCAGATTTTTTGTACATCTGACTACCTTGCAACAAGAATGTCCATAAGTCAGCTCTGCAGTGACAGATCTCTGAGCACTTCCCCAAGTGTGATTCAAAGAGAGCAGAGAGAATCCACCTCTAGAGGTTAGGGTTGGGGTGTTTTGTTGGTTGGTTTTTGTAATAACACATCAGTCTTTATTGAAAACTGCAGTATTAATGGCCGCCACGGAAGCTCAGTGGTAACAAATCCACCTGCCAAGGCAGGAGACGCGTGCTCAATCACTGGGTCAGGAAGATCCCCTAGAGGAGGAAATGGCAACCCACTCCGGTATTCTTGCCTGCAGAATGCCATGGATAGGGGAGCCTAGAAGACAACAATCCATGTGATTGTTGTCGGCAAAGAGTCAACATGTAACCAGGCACACAATATTAATATATACATTAATATATACATTTCTTGTTACAATAAATATGCTTTTAAGAAGCTTAAGTCTGAGCTCATCTACTTGTCAGACTGCATAAAATATTAAAATGGCATGAATTTACACATAATGGAATCGGCTCAGGATGGTCATTCCATTGCTTTGTATTGACTAACACCTTAAGTTCAATGCAGAGGTGAGGCGTGCCTTTGACACTGAAGACAATGCTGACTTAAGTACTAAGACAAGATTCTTTCAGTTTCCCGATGTGGGTGAAGTGTGGAGGCCAGTGATGATTTCTTCTTCAAGAAATGTACATCCTAGTTCCCACACGAGGGTGAGCCCCCTGTCCAACGATGAGAGACCCTGCATGTGTGTGACCTGTGCCTCCTGGGAGACCAGCGCTACACTAGTCTGAACCTGACCAAGTTTAGGTTTAGACCTCTCCAAGTCCTGTCTACACTGATGATGTTTAATGAGACCGTGTGCTTTCTGCAGTGACGACATTTAGGCCTGACTGTTCTGTGTGCACTGGGACATGGGGACCCGGGTGGAGGCCTGGCCTGGCCTCTGTCTGGAAACTCTGTGCCTGCGTCTGAGCGTCAGTGCTCAGATGTCTGGGCTCTGGGGCTGGGTGGGCTTCTCTGGGAACCGTGCTCTCCTCTGAGTGGGCTTCCCTGGCCCTCCCGGGGGTCAGTGCTGCGGTTGGGCTCCTAGTCTGTCCCCTGCCAGATTCACCTTCCCTGGGGCTCCTGGAGACCCCTCAGGTGGGCCACCTGGTAATCATTCTAATGTTCCAGCACATTCAGGTTGAGTAGGGAGGCAGGTTCACCTGGCGAATTGGATCCAGGGCACAGGGATCGGGCATAAAGTCAATGGGCAGCAGGTGAGGCTGCGGCTGTGCTCTCCTTCCCGTCGACTCTCTCCTCCGAAGAGAACAGAGCTGCCCCTCGTCTTTCAGCCCAGCTCTCCTGTTTTCTTGGCACCTCAGCGGGACAAGAAAGACAGAGACTGCCAGAACCAAGGTAATGTGTTCACCTCTAGCATGAGCTTTCAAAGCCGCAAAAATCACACAAATCCAAAGTGAAAACAGGAGGGGCCTGACTTCTCAGGGACAACTGAGGGGAGAGGAGACCAACCCTAGACTTCTTTCTGGGGTCCTCAGAGGTCCCAGGGATCTGACTTGTTTATACATTGGGGGCCAGCTGATCACAGCCCATTGGGTCCTGACTGAGAGGACGCATAACCCCAGGTGTGGCTCTGGGGACTGCGTGAGTCTCACCCCGTCTGCATGGATCATGTGTATGAAGAGACCACACACACACAAAGATATGAAAATGGGAAGGATACATGAGAGCTCCATTTGTGTTAGGAATTAATGCTTAACAGTATTCACTTTATACCGGCCTGTGCCTGTTTGCCTCTTTACCCCCGTGAGGTTCACCCTCCCTGGGACTCCTGGAGACTCCTCAGGTGTCCACCTGGTAAGTATTCCATTTTCCAGCAAGAGTGTGGCAGGAAGGGAGGCAGGTTCACCTGGTGAGTTGATTGCAGGGCACAGGGATCAGGCAAAAAGCCAGTCGGCAGCAGGTGAGGTTGCTGCTGTGATCTCCTTCCAGTCGACCATCCCTACTCAGCAGAGACCAGACCTGCCCTTTGCCTTTCAGCCCTGCGTCTGGCGTGTTTTCGCCACACCTCGGTGGGACAGGAAAGAATCAAGCCTGCCAGAACCAAGGTAGTGTGTTCAACATTTATCATGACAGCTATAAAAACAGTTAATATCACATAGAACCAAAGGGAAAAAAGGAGGGCTTCCCTGTGACAAGAGTGGGGAGAAGAAACCGACCCTGCACTTCTTTCTACCATCTGAGAAGGAGCCCACTCGTTTCCACCTTAGGGGCCCAACCAGCAGAGACCTGGTGTCCTAACCAAGGGTCATGGGAGCCCAGGGGCAGGGTCTGGGGATTGTGTGGGTCTCACCCCATCCACGTGAACCAGGATCCAGTACCTGGAGCATACATATCTGCTCTTTACCTGTGTGTCTTGTAGCCTCTGAGACTCACAATGTCTGAACTGAGGGTGTTGCCTCATTAACCCGTGGTCCTTTTCTTCTCTGCACCTTGGCGCATTCACATGGGGTCAGGCGCGTTTGAGTGGACTGCTGCTCTGTGTTCTGCCGAGTGACACCTTTTGGCGGTGTCATATTAATATCATAGCATATCACATGCTAATTCATGGGGTCACCACTGTCTGGTTTCCCCAAGACCAAGCTCAGGTCATTTAATTGGTAATTTAATCTTTATTTTATAGTGAAGTAGAATTGATTTCCATTGTTTCATTGGTTTAGGTGTACAGAAATTTGATTTTTACACAGAAGTATATCTATTCTTTTCCTGTTTTTTTTCTCATATAGGTTGCTACAGTTTTTTCAGTTGAGTTCCCTGTTCTATTATTTAGTAGGTTCTATTTGATTATTAATTTGATAAATATTAGTGTTTATATATTAATCAAAATTCTTAATTTATCCCTCCCTTCTAATTTTCTTTTGATAATCAGAATTTGTTTTTCTCAATCTGTGAGTCCGTTTCTATTTTGTACATTAGTTTAGTTCATTGGTATGAATTTATAGATCTCACCTGAGTGTGATATCTTAGGATGTTTGTCTGTTTCTCTCTGACTTTCCTCACTTGGTTTGAAAATTTCTCAGTCCATCCATGCTGCTGCCAATATCTTCATTTCATTCTCTTTGATGGCTGAGTAGTAGTCCGATGTATAGACATACCGTGCAGTCTTCATTTTTCTGTCAGTGGACTTTTTGGTGGACTCTATGTCTTGGCTGTTGTAAATAGTGCTGGCCTGAAAATTGGGGAGCACGTGTCATTCTGAATGAGAATTTCTCCAGATCTAAACCTGGGAGTGGGGGTTCAGGATCATATGCTACCTGCATGTTTAGTGTGCAAGGAAACTCTTGCTGTTCTCCACAGTGGTTTCACCAGCTACATTCCCACCACGGCTGCACGACCCCCTCTCCAGGACCCCTTTCTGTACGTCCTCTGCAGCGTTCATTCTTTGTCGATCTTCTCCACGATGGCCGTTGTGACCCGTGTGAGGAGATGCTTCACTGCAGTTGTGATTGGCATTGACTTAATAATTACTGATGTGGAGTATGTTTTCACGTGTTTTTGTAATTTTTTTGTTATTATTGTACACCTTGTGAGTCCAATTTACTTCTTGAATCTGCTTTCCTGAAAGTTGGCCCTGTATGGAATTCTTTTCTGACAATTTACCCCAGGACATTTCTTGAGGGCGGGTGTCATTTACAGCCCTGTCAGACTTGTGACTATTAAGATCCCGTCAGCACATTTTTTATGGTATATAAATCTGAACCAGCTAATGGCTCTCTGCCCCCTGAAACTTTCTTCTTTGGTAACCATAGTTTCTTTTCTAAGTCTCTGAGGCTGATTCTCCTGTAGAAAGTTCATTTGTGTCCATTTTCAGATTCCACCACACCTGTCTTTCCTTGTCTCACGTAGTTCACTTAGTATGACCATCTCTAGTTTCTTCCCTGTACCTGGAAACGGCATTATCTCATCCCTCTTTCTTTCTGAGTATTATTGCATTGTGTATATGTAGCCCACCTTCTGGATCCATTCAGCTGTCCTTGTACACTTAAGTTGCTTCCCTGTTTCTGCTATCGTACCTAGTGCTGCTGTGATCGTTAGGGTGCAGGTGTCTTTTAAAATTTTGGTTTTCTCTGGATCTATGCCTAGGTATGGAGTTGCTGGGTCACTTGGTACTTCTCTGTTTAGTTTTTATGTTTAGTTGGAGAACCTCCATATTGTTTTGTTTTGTTACATTATGTTATGTTTTGTTACGTTATGTTATGTTTTGTTATGTTATATTGTTATATTTTGTTTTGTTATGTTTTGTTATGTTATGTTATTATGGAGAACCTCCATAATGTTCTCCTGAGTGGATGTACCCATTTGTATTCCCACTAATGGTGGTAGGGTTTTCTTCTCTCCACACCTTCTGCAGGATTTATTGTTGTAGATTTTTTGAGATGGTCATTCTGATCGATGTGAAGTGATACCTCATTAGACAACTGCCCTGCCTTTCTCAAAGAGCGAGCGATGCTAGAATCTTGTCTTGTACTCTACGGCCATCTCCATGACTTCTGTGGAGAAATGTGCATTTAGATCTTTGGCCAGTTTTTTATTGGATTGTTTGTTTTTTGATGTTGAGCTGTACAAATTGTTTGTATGTGTAGAGAGAAATTCCCTGTGGCTATCTTCATTTAAACGAATTTTTTCCATTCTTGGTTGTCTTTTTTTCTTTCACTGATGGTTTCCTTTGTTGTGCAAATGCTTTTAACATCTATTATGTCCCATTTGTTTATTTTCGTGTTTTCTATGTCCTGATTCCTAGAGGTGGATCACAGAAGATCTTCCTGCATTTTATGTTAAAGTGTGTCCTGCTTTTTTCCCTCAAGAGTTCCCCTGTATCTGTCCTTCTGTTTAGACCTTTGATCTCCTTGCAGTTTGTTTTTGTGTGTGGTGTTAGGAGACCATCTGATCTCACCCTCCTTCTCATGCTGAGGAAGCTGCCTGGCGTCCTCCCTCCACAGTGGCTGCTCCCAGTTTCCATCCCCAGCACAGAGCAGGAGGGCTCCCTGTGCTCTACACCCGCTCCAGGATTTACTGCTTCTAGAGTTTCTGCTCCAGAGAAGGCAATGCCTCCCCACTCCAGTACTCTTGCCTGGAAAATCCCATGGATGGAGGAGCCTGGTGGGCTGCAGTCCATGGGGTCGGTAGGAGTCAGACACGACTGAGTGACTTCACTTTCACTTTCATGCATTGGAGAAGGAAATAGCAACCCACTCCAGTGTTCTTGCCTGGAGAATCCCAGGGACAGGGGAGCCTGGTGGGCTGCCGTCTATGGGGTTGCACAGAGTCAGAAACGACTGAAGCAACTTAGCAGCAGCAGCAGTAGCAGCAGAGTTTCTGCTTATGGCCGTTGTGACTGGTGTGAGGTGATACCTTGTTCAAGTTTTGATTTGCGCTTCTCTCATATTTAGTGATGTTAGCATCTTTGTATGTGATTTTTTAAAACAGTGTAAGTTAAACTTACTCAAACTGGCTTTTTGAATGATTTCCTTGCTTTAGTATTTTTCCAATGACCTCCCCTAGGACGTTTCTTGAGGGCAGGTATATTTTTACTTACAGCCCCTCGGGCCTTGTGAATGTTAAGTCCCTGTGAGCAATGGTTTCAAAGTTGTTGTTATGAGAAATGGCCACAAGGCGGCAGCATGGCTTTATGTCCAATTCTGGTTACTGGGGGAACCACCAGAGCCTTGGGAAAATCCTGTTCCTGGACTGTCAGTCAGAGTGGAATGTGCCAGAAAAACCACTTAAAGCTTATGGCCCATTCCTTCTTCCTTCTCTACCCCTGACACCTGGACAAATCCCAATTCTTGCAACACCACTCTGGGGAGGGTGATTTCATCCATAGGTGGGGCGACCCTAAGGAAGGAGGCTGGAGGGGGAAACTCCAACACCAGGAGACATGGGGCCCACAGGGCTTTTCAGAGCTCTTCCAGCCCAGAGGTTGCACATCCTTTGGAAGCAGTGGCATAGTTTCACTGCAAGAGGACGTGCCTGCATCTGGAGGCTGTGGGCTGATGCAGAGGGGAAGAGGCTCGCCAGGTCCGTGGGGCAGGGCTCATCAGCTGGCACGCCCTCCCCAGCTCCGTCAGCCCCGTGACAGTCCATCCTTGAGAACCAAGCCTGCCCAGGCTTCAGGGATGTGACAGCAGCCCAGGCCACCAAGGCCTGAGGGGAACAGAGTTGACATTCACTGTTTGTAATTTGTATTTTGTATTGGTGCATAGGTGACTTACAATGTTGAGGGGTGTTTTTGTTTTCATTTTAGGTGGACAGCAACATGATTTCCTTATGCATAGACATGAACATGTCATTTTGGGTTCTCTTCGCATATAGTTTATTATGCAGGGTTGCGCAGGGGTCCTCGCTGGTTATTTATAAAGAGTGGTGTGTGTGTGTTCCTCAGCACCTGCTCATTTCTCTCTGCCCACCATCTTTCCCTTTTGGTAACTATAAGGTGCTTTGCTATGTTGCGAGGCATTTCTGTTTTGTAAAGAAGTTCATTTGAATCCGTTGTTAGAATTTACCACCAAGTGATATCATATGATACTTGCCTTTGTCTCACTTCACTGACTTCGATCGTCTCTACTTCCTTCCTTGTTGCTGGACATGGCACGATGTCACCCCAGTACAGTGAGTAACACGGCACTGTGTGTGCGGGTACCCCATCTTGTTTACCCATCCACCCGTCCTTATCCGCTTAAGCTGCTTCCATGTCTTGGCTGTCGTACATGGTGCTGTCATGAACATCGCACGCAGCTTTCTTTTAAAATAATGGTTTTCTCTGAATCTGTGCCCAGGAATGGGATTGCCGGGTCCTATGGGACTTCTCTGTTTAGTTTTTAATGAACCTTTGTTCTGTTCTCCTTCGTGGATTTCCTACTTTTATTCCCACCAACAGGGAGCAGGGTTCTTTTTCCTCTATATTCTCTCCAGCATTTATTGTAGATTTTTTTGTGCTGTCCATTCTGACCTGTGTGAGGCGATACCACATAGTTCTTCTCATTCATAGCTCTCTAATACTTATAGGTGCTGAGCATGCCCACCTTTATGTCTTCTTCAGACGAATGTCCATTTAAATCTTGTGCCTCTATTTGATTGGGTTGTTTCTTTGATACCGAGGTGCATACGCTGTTTGTGCATCTTGGAGATAAATTCCTTGTTGGTGTCTTTGCTTACCAATATTAGTTTCATTATGAGGGCTGTCTTTTTGTTGAGTTTATGGTTTCCTCTGCTGTTACAACACTTTTAAGTCGGACACGACTGAGCGACTTCACTTTCACTTTTCACTTTTATGCATTGGAGAAGGAAATGGCAACCCACTCCAGTGTTCTTGCCTGGAGAATCCCAGGGACAGGGGAGCCTGGTGGGCTGCCGTCTATGGGGTTGCACAGAGTTGGACACAACTGAAGCGACTTAGCAGCAGCAGCAGCAGCAGCAGCAGGTCCCAATTATTTTTGTTTTATTCTTCATGATTCTAAGAGGTGGGTCAGAAAAGGACTTGCTGCATTTTATGTCAAGCCATGTTCTGCTCTTTTCCTCAAGACTTTGTATCCAACTTTTTATTTAGGTCTTTACTCTATTTGGAGTTTATTTTTGTGTATGTATCAAGGAATATTCCAATTTCATTCCCTTCATCTTTTCTTTAAAAATCTGCACAGCATTCTCCATAGTGGCTGTTACTAATTTACCTTTTCACTAACAGTGTAGGACGGTTCCCTTTTTTCCAGTTTTTCTAGAATTTATTGTTTGTCAACTTTTGGACAGTGGTGATTGTGAGTCATGTGAGGAAATACCTCACTGGAGTTTTGATTGGCATTTCTTTAATATTTAGCAATGGTGACATCTTTTAAAGTGATTTTTTTAAAGGGTAAGAGTTAAACTTACCACCTGCAATTGGCCACTTGGACACCTGCCTTGCTTTGAATTCTTTTTCAATGACCACTCCTAAGACAGCCCTCAAGTGTACGTGTATTTTTCTTATAGAGCTTGAATCCTTGTGAATATTACATGCCCAGCGGCACAACCGGAGAAAGCAATGGCACCCCACTCCAGTACTCTTGCCTGGAAAATCCTATGGATGGAGGAGCCTGGTAAGCTGCAGTCCATGGGGTCGCTAAGAGTCGGACATGACTGAGCGACTTCACTTTCACTTTTCACTTTCATGCGTTGGAAAAGGAAATGGCAACCCACTCCAGTGTTCTTGCCTGGAGAATCCCAGGGACGGGGGAGCCTGGTGGGCTGCAGTCTATGGGGTGGCACAGATTCTGACACGACTGAAGCGACTTAGCAGCAGCAGCGGCGGCGGCACAACTCTTTATCATGTAGTTACAGAAAATGGCCACAAGGTGGCAGCACTTCCTTATGTCCCACGGGTTTTTTTAGATTTTTTTTTTGGTTTTTTACTGTAATTTCCTTGCTATTTTTTATTGGAATAGAGTTGATTTCTGATATGGTATTTGTTTCCAGTGTACAGGAATTCAATTTAGTTATATATAGACGTTTATCTATATATATCCTCTTTCAGGTTCTTTTTTGCATATAGGTGATTGTGTTCAGTAAACTTCCCTCTGCTTTTCAGTAGTTCCTTTTGAGATTAACTCTTTGATATATATTAATGTGTATATGTTCATTATAAACTCCTAATTTCTCACACCTGTATCTGGGGGCGCTGCAGAAGGCAAAGGCACTCCAGGGCCATTGTGGAGGCACGCTGCCTGCCACGTGCTCGGAGCTCCCTCAGCCCTGGGACGGTCCAGCCTCGGGACCCAAGCCAGTCAGGCTCCGGGGATGTGACCACAGCCTAGGTCACTATGACCTGAGGGGAACAGAGTCAGCGTTTCTTTTTATTTTTCTTTTGATATTTTTAACCTATAATTTGAACTGGAGTATATAGGTGAATTACAATCATGTGGGTCATTATTTTTTTTCTTCCTTTTCAACCCAGGATAACTTGATTCACATCTACATAGAGTATATACATTATTTTTCGGGTTTTTTTATGTGTAGATAATCACACAGTGTTGCATATGTTTACCTGAGTTACACAGTAGGTCCTGGTGACTTTTTAAATAGTAGTGCGCATATACGAGTGTGAAGCAGCTCTCGGTTCTCCCTCATCCGTAGCCTTCTATGTTGCAGAGCAGTTGTTTCTTTTCTAAGTCTGTGAGGCTGTGTCTCTTTAAGAAAGAAGTTCATTTTCATCCGGTTTAGATTACATCTAGAAGTGATATCATATGATGCTGTCTGTCCCTGTCTCCCTTACTTCACTTCAAATAATCATCTCAACTTTCTTTTCTGTGACTGGACTTGGCACTGTTTCCTACTTCTTTATGGTTGAGAAATAGTCCATTGTGTATATGTACCCCAGCGTGTATCCATTCATCTGAAATTTCTGCAATTAACTTGCTTCCCAGACTTGGCTCTTGCGTCTTTGGCCATGATTGCAGGAGTGTATTTTACATTTTTTAATTTTCTCTGGATTTATGCCCATGCATGGGATTCCTGGGTCCTAAAATACTTCTGTGTTATTTTTCAAATGAACCTCCATATTGTTCTCCCTACTGGATGAACCGATGTTCATTGCGATCAATAGTGCAGGAGGGTTTCCTTGTCTCTACACCCTCTCCAGCATTTATTATTTTCTAAGGAGATCCAACCAGTCCATTCTGAAGGAGATCAGCCCTGGGATTTCTTTGGAAGGAATGATGCTAAAGCTGAAACTCCAGTACTTTGGCCACCTCATGCAAAGAGTTGACTCATTGGAAAAGACTCTGATGCTGGGAGGGATTGAGGGCAGGAGGAGAAGGGGACGACCGAGGATGAGATGGCTGGATGGCATCACCGACTTGATGGACTTGAGTCTGAGTGAACTACGGGAGTTGGTGATGGACAGGGAGGCCTGGCGTGCTGCGATTCACCGGGTCGCAGAGTCAGACATGACTGAGCGACTGAACTGAACTGAAGTAATTTTACTTATTCATTTGTCTTTGGTTGCACTGGGCCTCGGTTGCAGAAATCCAGCTCTCTCTATCTGCAGTGAGCAGGGCTCCTCTCTAGTTTCACTGTAGAATGAGGCTCCTCCTTGTGGTGGCTTCTGGCTGCAGAACGCGGGCTCTGGAGTGCCAGGCTTCAGGAGTCGTGGCGGGAGGCCTCAGCAGTTGTAGTCCGGGGGCTCTAGAGGGCAGGCTCCGCAGTTGTGGCACGTGGGGGCTTAGTGGCCCCACTGATGTGGAATCTCCCGAAACCAAGGTTCCAATCCACGTCTCCTGCATTGCCAGGCACATTCTTCACACTGTACCACCAGGGACGTCCTAGCATTTATTCTTTAAGATGTTTTAAGATGACCATTCTGACCAATGTGAGTGCTTAGCTCCTTGGACTTGGAGTTGTGTTTTTCTAATAATTAGTGATGCTGAGAATAGTTTCATGTGCCTAAGTGCAATCTGTAGGTCTTCCTGAGATAAATAACCATTTCGATCTTTCCCCATTTTGTTCTTGGTTGTATGTATTGTTGATATTAAGTTTCACAAGCTGTTTCTAGGTTTTGGAGATGAATCCCTCCTGGGTATCTTCCTTGGCAAATATTTTTTCCTGTTTCAAAAATTTATTCCTGATCTCAAAAATAGCAGAATAATCTGTTTGTTTCCAAGACAAATCATTCAATATCACAGTAATCCAAGTCTATGCTCCAACCAGTAATGCTGAAGAAGCTGAAGTTGAACGTTTCTATGAAGACCTACAAGACCTTCTAGAACTAACACCCAAAAAAGATGTCCTTTTCATTATAGGGGACTGGAATGAAAAAGTAGGAAGTCCACAGATACCGGGAGTAACAGGCAAGTTTGGGCTTGGAGTACAAAATGAAACAGGTAAAAAGCTAACAGAGTTTTGCCAAGAGAACACCCAGGTCATAACAAACACCCTCTTCCAACAACACAAGAGAAGACTCTACACATGGACATCACCAGATGGTCAACACCGAAATCAGATTGATTATATTATTTGCAGCGAAAGATGGAGAAGCTCTATACAGTCAGCAAAAACAAGACTGGGAGCTGACTGTGGCTCAGATCATGAACTCCTTAGTGCTACATTCAGACTTAAATTGAAGAAAGTAGGGAAAACCACTAGAACATACAGGTATGACCTAAATCAAATCCCTTATGCTTATACAGTGGAAGTGAGAAATAGATTCAAGGGACTAGATCTGATCGACAGAGTGCCTGAAGAACTATGGACGGAGGTTCATGACATTGTACAGGAGGCAGTGATCAAGACCATTGCCAAGAAAAAGAAACCTTTGCAAAAAAGGCAAAATGGTTGCCTGAGGGGGCCTTATAAATAGCTGAGAAAAGGAGAGAAGTGAAAGGCAAAGGAGAAAAGGAAAGATATACCCATTTGAATGCAGAGATCCAAAGAATAGCAAGGAGAGAGAAGAAAGCATTCTTCAGTGATCAATGCAAAGAAATAGAGGAAAACAATAGAATGGGAAAGACTAGAGATCTCTTTAAGAAAATTAGAGCTACCAAGGGAAGATTTCATGCAAAGATGGGCTCAATAAAGGACAGAAATTGTATGGACCTAACAGAAGCAGAAGATATTAAGAAGAGGTGGCAAGAATACACAGAAGAACTATACAAAAAATATCTTCGTGATCCAGATAATCACGATGGTGTGATCACTCACCCAGAGCCAGACATCCTGGAATGCGAAGTCAGGTGGGCCTTAGGAAGCATCGCTATGAACAAAGCTAGTGGAGGTGTTGGAATTCCAGTTGAACTATTTCAAATCCTAAAAGACGATGCTGTGAAAGTGCTGCACTCAGTGTGTCAGCAAATTTGGAAAACTCAGCAGGAGCCACAGGACTGGAAAAGGTCAGTTTTCATTCCAATCCCAAAGAAAGGCAATGCCAAAGAATGCTCAAACTACTGCACAACTGCACTCATCTCACACGCTAGCAAAGTAATGCTCAAAACTTCTCCACGTGAGGCTTCAACAGTATATGAACCGTGAACTTCCAGATGTTCCAGCTGGATTTAGAAAAGGCAGAGGATCCAGAGATCAAATTGCCAACATCCGCTGGATCATCAAAAAAGCAAGAGAGTTCCACATAAACATCTACTTCTGCTTTATTGACTACAAAGCCAAAGCCTTTGACTGTGTGGATCACAACAAACTGTGGAAAATCCTTAACCAGAAGAGAATACCAGACCACCTGACCTGCCTCTTGACAAATCTGTATGCAGGTCAAGAAGCAACAGTTAGAACTGGACATGGAATGACAGACTGGTTCCAAATTGGGAAAAGAGTACGTCACCCTGCTTCTTTAACTTATATGCAGAGTACACCATGAGAAACGTTGGGCTGGATGAAGCACAGGCTGGAATCAAGATTCCTGGGAGAAATATCAATAACCTCAGATATTCAGATGATACACCCTTATGGCAGAAAGTGAAGAAGAACTAAAGAGCCTGTTGATGAAAGTGAAAGAAGAGAGTGAAAAAGTTGGCTTAAAACTCAACATTCAGAATACTAAGATCATGGCATCTGGTCCCATCACTTCATGGCAAATACTTGGGGAAACAATGGAAACAGTGAGAGATTTTATTTTGAGGATCTCCAAAATCACTGCAGATGTGATGTGACTGCAGCCATGAAATTAAAAGATGCTTGCTCCTTGGAAGTAAAGCTATGACCAACCAAGACAGCATATTCAAAAGCAGAGACATTACTTTGCCATCAAAGTCGGTCTAATCAAAGCTATGGTTTTTCAGTGGTCATGTATGGATGTGAGAGTTGGACTATAAAGAAAGCTTAGCACTGAAGAATTGATGCTTTTGACCTGTGGTGTTGGAGAAGACTCTTGAGAGTCCCTTGGACTGCAAGGAGATCCAACCAATCCATCCTAAAGGAGATCTGTCCTGAATATTCATTGGAAGGACTGATGCTGAAGCTGAAACTCCAATACTTTGGCCACCTGATGCAAAGAACTGACTCATTCGAAAAGACCCTGGTGCTGGGAAAGATTGAAGGTGGGAAGAGAAGAGGACGACAGAGGATGAGATGGTTGGATGGCATCACCAACTCGATGGACATGAGTTTGAGTAAGCTCCAGGAGTTGATAATGGATGGGGAGGCCTGGCATGCTGCAGTCCATGGGGTCGCAGAGAGTCAGACATGACTGAGCAACTGAACTGAACTGATTTTGAGGATTTTCCTTGCCTTTCCTTGAGGATTTCCTTTAGGTATACAAATGCTTTTAAGGTTAATTCAGTCCCACTTTCTGATTTGTGGTTTATTTTTCATTATTCTAGGAGAGGGACCCATAAAGGACTTGCTGCATTTTATGTCAGATTGTGTCCTGTTTATATTTTTCTCAAGGATTTCATAGTATCCGTCATTACATCTAGATATTTATGCTCTCTGGTGTTTATTTTGTGTTTGGTGTTAGGATGTTTTCTAATTTCATTCTCATTTTCATGGTTGAAGGGATCCTCACGGTGTCCTCCCGAGTGGGTGTTCCCCATTTGTATCCCAAGCTCCGTGGAGGAGGGTTTCCTTGTCTGCACACCCTCTCAGCACTCATTGTTTGCAGAGTGTTTGGCAACGGCCATTCCTCCTGGTGTGATGTGATACCTCAGTGTAGTTTAAAATTGCATTTCTCTAATGTTTAGTGATGTTGACATCTTTTCATGTGATTTTTTAAAAAACGTGTGATTTAAACTTACATCTTGAAATTGGCTTCTTTAACGCCTGTCTTGTTTTGGATTCTCTTTCGATGACAAAGGACATTTCTGGAGGGCACTTGTTTTTTACTTACAGCCCCTGAATCCTTGTGAATATTCAATTCCCAGCAGCACAGCTGTGCATGGTGTTATTACAGAAACTGGCCACAAGGCGGCAGCAGTACTTCATGCCGCGTTGTCTCTCTCTCTCTCTCTCTTTTCGTCGAGGGGGAAGGGGGGTCTGTAAATTTCTTGTTATTTTCTATTGGAATACAGTGGATTTCTGATGTGTTTGTGTCAGGTTACAGGAACTCGATTCAGTTACACATAGACGTTTATCTATTCCCTTTCGGGTTCTTCGCATATAGGTGATTATAGTGTGTTCAATAAACTTTCCTGTGCTATTCAGTGAGTACTTTAAATTATCTATTTGATATATACTAATATGTACATGTTAATTCCAATCTCTTAATTTCTCCTGCCTGTCTCTGGAGGCTGGGGGCTCTCCAGGGGGCAACAGACACTCCAGGTCCATTTTGGAGACACACTGCCTGCTACATGCTTCCAGCTCCCTCAGCCCCAGGACACTCCATCCTTGGGACCCAAACCAGCCAGGCTCCAGGGATATGACGCCAGCCCAACTCAGTATTTCCTGAGGGAAATAGAGTCAGAATTTCTTTTTCATTTTTTCTGTTTTCATCCCATCATTTGAACTGTGGGTTGGAAACATCCCCTGAAGGAGAGCATGGCAACCCACTCCAGTATTCCTGCCTGGAGAATCCCATGGACAGAGGAGCCTGGCGGGCTACAGTCCATGGGGTCGCACAGAGTCAGACACGACTGAGCGACTAAGCATAGCATAATACAGTGAATTACAGTCTTGTGGGTTTTTTGTTTTTTGCTTTTCCTTCTACCACAAATTGTTTCACTTTTACATGGATGTATATATGATTTGTTGGGGATTTTTCCCTCATAGATTAATACAGCGTGTGGAATAAGTTTCCTTGTGTTACCTGGTGGGTCTTGGTCTCTTACTTTATCAATAGTAGTGTGCATATCTTAGTCTGAAGCAGCTCATTTCTCCATGCCCCACATCTTTATATCTGGTGACCGGAAGTTTCTTTTCTAAGTCTGGGAGCCTGTGTCTCCAGGCAATAAGCTCATTTGTATCCCTCTTTAGTTTATACCTAGAAGTGATATCATCTGATACTTGTCTTTCCTCGTCTCCCTCACTTCACTTGGAATGATCGTCTCCACTGTCTTTCCTGAGGCTGGACGTGGCATTATTTCCTGCCTCTTTATGGTTGAGAAATATTCCGCTGTGCACATGGACTTGTCTGAATCCATTTGTCTGTGCTTCTACAACTAGCTTGCTTTCCTGTCTTGGCTGTTGTACCTAGTGGGGCCGAAATCGCAGGTTACATGTCTATTAAAATTGTGGTCGTCTCGACCCAGCTGCCTCGACTCTAGCCCAGTCCAGACATGAGACTCAAGCCTGCTCAGGCTCCGGGAATGGGAGAGCAGCCCAACTCAGGGAGGTCGTGGGGAATAAACTAGGCACTGCTGTTCTGTTCCTTTTCTTTAGTCTCGTGCCTGTGCTGTCTTGGAATAGGGTCACTTTGCAGTTTCGTGCTTGTGTTCAGATTGCAGCCACCTGATTCACTTATGCCACATACAGACAGCATATCTGTTCTTTTCTGGATCCTGTTGCCATAGAGGTTACTGCAGAAGGTCGAGTAGAGCACCCTGTGCTGACCATCAGGCCCTTCCTGAGTGTCTAGAGAGAGAGATATTTCTGTGTATAGTAGGAAGGAAGGAAAGAGATACCCTTCTGGGTTCTCTATTATAGATACAGATTTCTGTGTATATCTTAGCCCTGACGTCCTAATTCATCCTTGCTCTTTCACTTTTTTGGGGGAACTTCTGCTTGTATTTGAATTCTCAAGAGTCACTATTTTTGTTGTAAATTTGTTCCATTGTATCTCTTTTTGTATTTTGCCTATAAGGCAAAATTGTCTTTCTCCATCCAACTGACTTCACTTAGTCTATGACCCTCCAAGGTCGATCCTTGTGACAATTAGTGGCACAATTTCAGTGGCCATTTTACATGACTGAGTAATAGTCCATTGTATGTATGTACACATCTTTAACCTTTAATCTGTCAGGTGACATCTGGCTGGTTCTGTGTCTTGGCTCTGTAGCGAATGATGGGGTGCCTGTGTCTTTTTCACTGGCGGTTTTCTCAGGATATAGGCCCAGGTGTGGGTATGTCAGGCCATGGGCTGAGCCCCTGAAGCTTTAGTTTCTGCCCTGAGGAGACTGTCCTTTCTAGGGGCTATTTCCAGTGTCCATTCACACTGACCGCGTAGGGGGGTTTCCTCTCCGCCTGGCTCTCTCCCTTGTTTATTGTTTGTAGACTTGTGAGGATGACCACTCTGACAGGTGGGAATTGATTTCTTGGTGTCTTTTAGATCGGCATTCCTTCTGCAATAATTGGGGATGTTGAGCATCTTGTCCTGTGGCCGTTTGGGGATTTGGGGGATGTGGGGAAAATTTACCTGTTGCAGTTGGCTTCTTGAAAGTTCATTGTGTTTGGAATTTATTTCTTCAATAACCGTCCCAGGACCTTTCCTGAGGGCAGCTGTCATTAACAGCCCCACAGACCTTGTGAATTGGAGGTGCCAGTAAGCACAAAAGATTGAGTTGTAGTTACAGGAAATGTCCACAAGGCGGCAGCACTTTTGCATGCCCGACTCTGGTTCCATCTGCGACCAGAGCCTTAGGGAAGGCCGGCTTCCTGGCCCAGTGAATTAGAGTGGCCTATGTCTGAGCAAACACCCAAGTGCTTGAGTCTCACTACTCCTTCCCCCTAAAGCTTTACCCCTCCCCACAAGATTCATGCCTACCTGGGGCACCGTTCCCTGCTGAAGCACCTAGAAGGCTGCACTCTCAGGAAGGAGGCTTCAGCAGGGGACCCCAGCGCCAGGGCCCTGGATACTTGGGAGCTTTACCCTGTATCCTCGAGGCCAGCGGACTACGCCACCATCTTTGGGTGCAGTAGGGATGCTTGTCCTAGCCGGAAAAAAACAGACAGTACAGGTTTAAGAGGCATCTCTATGAAGGGGACCCTGCCTGGCTGTCTCAACCCCACCCCAGTGCAGCCCTGGGACTCTGGTCTACTCAGGGTCCAGGGAGGGAATAGCAGCGCAAGTCAGCAAGGTCGGGGGGATATAATAGGCGTTACTTTTCTTTTTCTTTTCTTTAATCTCATGCCAATGCTATGTCGAAGTATAGTCAATTTGCAGTTTTGTGATTCTCAGTGTACAGTCCACTATTCAGTTAAGACATATATACATATACAGCGTATCTGTTCTTTTTATCCATTCTTTTGCCGTAAATGTAATTGAACAAGGCTGAATAGAATTCCTGTGCTAAAAATCAGGCCCTTGTGGATTATCTATTACGGATACAGGTTTCTATGTATAAGGTAGTAGTAACCTCCTAATATGTACCTGGCACTTTCTTTTCTTTTTTTTTTTTTTTTTAACAATTATTCGTGTTTGATCTGAGTCTCTTTTTATGTTATAAATTACTTCCTCTGTATGTCTTTTTTTCCGTTTTTCCCTCCAGGGACATCATCTGCTATTTTCTTCCTCTGCTCACTTAGTGTGCTTTCCTCCAAGGTCCATGCTTGTGGGGACCACTGGCATAATTTCATAATTTCAGTGGCGATATTTGAAAACTGAGTAATAGCCCCTTGTATATATGTACCACATTTCTTTAAGATTGTATCTGTCAGTGGACTTTTTCTTGGGTCTGAGTCTTGGCGGTTGGAGGTACCACTACAGTGAAAGCTGAGGTGCATGTGTAATTTTGTTTTTGTTTTTGTTTTCTGCATGTGTAATTTTGAATGGAGGTTTTTCTAAATGTAGGCCCAGGTGTGGGTATTAGAATTCTAGCTTTAGTTCTCTTGACTGTTTTGTTCTGGCCAGTGTCTGTTCACAGGCAACACGAAGGGGGATTCCATCACCTCCCGGCTCTCCCCTCCATGTACTGCTGCAGACAGTTAGGACGGCCATTCTGTCAGATGGGATTTGATCTCTTGTTGTCGTTTTGATCGGCATGTCTTCTGTAATGATTCAGGATGCTGAGCATCTTGTCCTGTGGTTGTTTAGGTTCTTTTTTCTTTCCTTAAAGGGTATGAGGAAAATTGACCTTTGAAATTGGTTTCTTGAAAGTCGATTGTGTTTGGCATTTATCTCTAATACCTGCCGCAGGACCTTTCTGAGGGCAGCTGGCTTTAACATCCCCATCAGTTCACTTCAGTTCAGTTCAGTCGCTCAGTCATGTCCGACTCTTTGCAACCCTATGAATCGCAGCACGCCAGGCCTCCCTGTCCATCACCATCTCCCGGAGTTCACTCAGACTCATGTCCATCGTGTTGGTGATGCCATCCAGCCATCTCATCCTCTGTCTTCCCCTTTTCCTCCTGCCACCAGTCCCTCCCAGCATCAAAGTCTTTTCCAGTGAGTCAACTCTTTGCATGAGGTGGCCAAAGTACTGGAGTTTCAGCTTTAGCATCATTCCTTCCAAAGAACACCCAGGGCTGATCTCCTTTAGAATGGACTGGTTGGATCTCCTTGCAGTCCAAGGGACTCTCAAGAGTCTTCTCCAACACCACAGTTCAAAACCATCAATTCTTCGGTGCTCAGCCTTCTTCACAGTCCAACTCTTGCATCCATACATGACCACTGGAAAAACCATAGCCTTGACTAGACGGATCTTTGTTGGCAAAGTAATGTCTCTGCTTTTCAATATGCTATCTAGGTTGGTCATAACCTCTCTTCCAAGGAGTGAGCATCTTTTAATTTCATGGCTGCAGTCACCATTTGCAGTGATTTTGGAGCACAAAAAAATAAAGTCTGACACTGTTTCCACTGTTTCCCCGTCTATTTCCCATGAAGTGATGGGACCAGATGCCATGATCTTCGTTTTCTGAATGTTGAGCTTAAAGCCAACTTTTTCACTCTCCTCTTTCACTTTTATCAAGAGGCTTTTTAGTTCCTCTTCACTTTCTGCCATAAGGGTGGTGTCATCTGCATATCTGAGGTGATTGATATTTCTCCCCGCAATGCCTTCCTAATTGCAGGTGCCAGTCAGCGCTGGTGGGAAAGTTGTTCTTACAGGAAATGTCCACAAGGCGGCAGCACTTCTTCATGCTCAGCTCTGGTTCCACCTGCAACCAGAGCCTTAAGGAAAGTCAGCTTCCTGGGATGTGAATTAGAGTGGGGTGTGCCTGAGCAAGCACCCAAGCCCTTCCATCTCACCACCTCTTCCCCGCTGAAGCTTCGCCCCTCCCCTCTAGCCTCATGCTGTACTTGGGCAGTGCTCCCTGCTGGGGTGCCTAGGAGGCTGCACTCTCAAGGAGTCTTGAGCTGGGGTCCCCAGCACGGGGAGACCTGCGATCTGGGCAGTTTTCTGTGTTCCTCCAAGTCAGAGGGTCGGGCCATCCGGATTTCAGTTCACTAAGGATTCTGGTCCCAGCCAGGGCAAACCTGCTCGGCTATCTCGACACCACCCACGTCCATCCCTGGTTTAAGCCTATTCAGCTACCAAGATTCAGATAGCATCCTAAGTCAAACAGATTGGAGGAAATAAACTAGACATTACTTTCCTTTACTTCATGCTGTTGTTATGTTGAAGTCCAGTCTATTTGCAGTTTTGTCTTTGTCCACAGTGTACAATGGACTGATTCAGCTATGACACATATATTATGGGCTTTAGTACTTTTTACTGATTATTTTGCCACACAGTTTATTGAACAAGGTCGAATAAAGTACTCTGTGCTGAACATCAGATCCCTGTGGAACATTTATTAGAGGTATAGTTTCCTTGTACATGTGCAAGAAACGAAGGAAGGAGATAGTCCTTGTGGGTGTTCTGTTACAGCTACAGATTTCTTGGTATATGATAGAGAGAAATATTCCTCTAGATGCGTGCACAGAAGGAAGGATGGAAGGTGGAAGATCATCCTTGTTGCTTAGCTAATACCAATACATATTTCCGCGGGTATGTTAGAAACCCTGGAGAAGGAGATGGCAACCCATCCCAGTATACTTGCCTGGGTAATGCCATGGGCAGAGGAAGCTGGCAGGCTACCATTCAAGGAGTTTGCAAACTTTCTGACACGACTTAGCGACCAAACAACGTTAGAGATACACATTTCAGCGCATGTGTGGAAGGAAGGAAGGAGATAATTCTTGTGTATAATTTATTACAGATACAGATTTCTGTGTATACAGTAGTCACAACCTCCTAATTCATCCCTGGAACTTTCTCTCTCTCTCTTTTTTTTTTTTTTTTGGAATATTTGTGTTTTCATTCCAATTCCAAAGAAAGGAAATGCAAAAGAATGCTCAAAACTACCGCACAATTGCACTCATCTCACATGCTAGATGCTCAAAATTCTCCAAGCCAGGCTTCAGCAATCTGTGAACCGTGAACTCCCTGATGTTCAAGCTGGTTTTAGAAAAGGCAGAGGAACCAGAGATCAAATTGCCCACATCCGCTGGATCATGGAAAAAGCAAGAGAGTTCCAGAAAACTATCTATTTCTGCTTTATTGACTATGCCAAAGCCTTTGACTGTGTGGATCACAATAAACTGTGGAAAATTCTGAAAGAGATGGGAATACCAGACCACCTAACCTGCCTCTTGATAAATCTGTATGCAGGTCAGGAAGCAACAGTTAGAACTGGACATGGAACAACAGACTGGTTCCAAACAGGGAAAGGAGTACGTCAAGGCTGTATATTGTCACCCTGATTATTTAACTTCTATGCAGAGTGCATCATGAGAAAAGCTGGACTGGAAGAAACACAAGCTGGAATCAAGATTGCCAGGAGAAGTATCAATAACCTCAGATATGCAGATGACACCACCCTTATGGCAGAAAGTGAAGAGGAACTAAAAAGCCTCTTGATGAAAGTGATAGAGGAGAATGAAAAAGTTGGCTTAAAGATCAACATTCAGAAAACGAAGATCATGGCATCTGGTCCCATCACTTCATGGGAAATAGATGGGGAAACAGTGGAAACAGTGTCAGACTTTATTTTTTGAGCTCCAAAATCACTGCAGGTGGTGACTGCAGCCATGAAATTAAAAGACGTTTACTCCTTGGAAGAAAAGTTATGACCAACCTAGATAGCATATTGAAAAGCAGAGACATTACTTTGCCAACAAAGATCCGTCTAGTCAAGGCTATGGTTTTTCCAGTGGTCATGTATGGATGTGAGAGTTGGACTATGAAGAAGGGTGAGTGCCGAAGAATTGATGGTTTTGAACTGTGGTGTTGGAGAAGACTCTTGAGAGTCCCTTGGACTGCAAGGGCATCCAACCAGTCCATTCTGAAGGAGATCAGCCCTGGGTGTTCTTTGGAAGGAATGATGCTAAAGCTGAAACTCCAGTACTTTGGCCACCTCATGTGAAGAGTTGACTCACTGGAAAAGACTCTGATGCGGGAGGGATTGGGGGCAGGAGGAGAAGGGGACGACAGAGGATGAGATGGCTGGATGGCATCACGGACTCGATGGACATGAGTCTGAGTGAACTCCGGGAGATGGTGATGGACAGGGAGGCCTGGCGTGCTGCGATTCATGGGGTCGCAAAGAGTCGGACACGACTGAGTGACTGAACTGACTGAACTGAACTGAACTGTGTTTGAATCTCAGTGTCGTTTTATGATGCAGATTATTTCCTCTGTATCTCTTTTGTTCATTTTCGCCCTCCAGGCGCATCATCTGCTATTCTGTCTTCCTCTGTTGCTGACTTCACTGAGTGTATTTTCCTCCGAGGTCCATGCTTGTGGGGACCATTGGCATAATCTCATAATTTTATTGGTGATATTTGAAGTCTGAGTAATAGCCCCTTGTATATATGTACAACATTTCCTTAAGATTTAATTTGTCGGTGCACCTTTTCTTGGGTCTGTGTCTTGGCAGTTGGAGGTACCACTGCAGGGAAGGTTGGGGTTCATGTGTCATTTTGAGTGATGATTTTTTTTTTGTAATATAGGCCCAGGTGTGAGTATTAGAATCCTAGCTCTAATTTAGTTCTCTTGACCTCTTTGTTCTGCCCTGTGCAGGCTGTCCCTTCAAGAGACTTGCCAATGTCTGTTCCCAGGGAACATGAAGGGGGTTTCCGTCATCTCCTGGCTCTCTTCTCTGCTTGCAGACTGTGAGGATGGCCATTCTGTCAAATGGGATTTGATTTCTTGTTGTCATTTTGATCAGCGTCACTCCTGTAATACTTCAGGATGCTGAGCATCTTGGCCTGTGGCCATTTGGGTTCTTTTTCTCTCTTTTCTTTCTTTCCTTCCTTAAAGAATGTGAGGAATATTGACCTTTGAAATTGGCTCCTTGAACATAGGTTGTGTTTGGCTCTCACTTCTGCAATACCTGCCTCAGGACCTTTTTTGAGGGCAGCTGTCTTTAACTGCCCCACGGGCCTTTTGAATTGGAGGTGCCAGTCAGCACTGGTGGGCAAGTTTAGTTATAGGAAATGTCCACAAGGCGGCAGCACTTATTCCTGCTCAACTGGTTGCACCTGCACCCAGAGCCTTAGGGAAAGTCGGCTTCCTGGGCTGTTAAACACCCAAGGACTTGAGTCTCCCTACTTCTTCCCCCTAAAGCTTCACCCCTCCCCTTCTGATTCATGCCTTCCTTGGGCACCGCTCCCTGCTGAGGTGCCTAGGAGGCTGCACTCTCAGGAAGGACAGGGGACCCCAGCACCGGAGACCTCGATACTTGGTGACTTTACCCTGTATCCAGAGTCAGGCCACCATTCCTGGGGTTCACTAGGGAGTCTGGCCCCAGCCAGAGAAAACCAGACAGTACAGGCTTAAGAGGAGCCTCAGTGCAGGACACCCTGCACGGCTGTGTGGGCCCCACCCCCAGCCCTGGGACTGAGTCTACTCAGGGTCCAGGGAGGGGATAGCAAGTCACAGAGGTCGAGGGCATAAACTAACCCTATATTTCTTTCCTTTTATTTTGTCTCATGCCAGTGCTATGTTGAAGTCTAGTCAATTTGCAGTTTTGTGCTTGTCCTCAGTGAGCAACTGAGACTGGTCGGCCTATACAGCTTGTGTGAGTGATGCCAGGGAAACTTCGTAGTGAAGCAGATTTGGAGTCAGACGCAGCCGTGGCAGAAATGGAGATGCCGTGAAAGCAAAATGAGAAGAAAGGTAAAAAAGAGAAGCCAAAATCTAGTAAGACTGAAGAGGAACCAGAAGAAAAGGAAGAAATGATTTCTCCCAAAGCTAAAAAGGTTAAAAAGAAAAGGAGAGCCTTCTGAGGTTGACGTGAATTCTCCTAAATCTAAAAAGTCAAAAAAGAGGAGCCATCCTAAGATGGCATTATTTCTCCTAAAACCAAGGTTCAAAAAAATCAAAGGAGGCCTGTGAAAAGACAATTGTTCCTCTTAAAACCAAAAAAGTGATAAAAAAATGAAGAGCCTTCTGAGGAAGAATTGGGTGCACCTAAGCCCAAAAAGATGAAGGAAGAAAAAGAAATAAATGGAGAAATTTGAGAGAAAAGCCCCAACCTCAAGAATGGATTCCCTGATTCTGGACCTGACTCCAACTCCAAGGAAGCTGCCAGTGAAGAAAACAGTGAGTTAGACAGGGAATGACTGTGGAGCAAAAAGAAGGAGCTTTCTCTAATTTTCCCATATCTGAAGAAACTATTAAACTTCTCAAAGCCTGTGGGGTGACCTTCCTGGTTCTTATACAAGCAAAGACGTTTCACTGTGTCTATACTGAGAAGGATTTGATTGTACAGGTGTGGACAGGAACTGGAAAGACATTCTTCTTTGCTATCCCTTTGGTTGAGAAATTTCTTGGAGAACTGCAAGACTGGAAGAGAGGTCATGCCCCTCAGGTACTGGTTCTTGCACCCACAAGGGAGTTGGCAAGTCAAGTAAGCAGAGACTTCAGTGACATCACAAAAAACCTTGGCAGTGGCTTGTTTTTACGGAGAAATGTCGTGTCAAAGACCACTTGCAGAATGGCAAGCTAGATCTCACCAAACTTAAGCATGTTATCGTGGATGAAGTTGACCAGATGTTGGATATGGGCTTTCCTGATCAAGCGGAAGACATTTTATGTGTGACATACAAGAAAGATTCAGAAGACAATCCCCAAACATTGCTTTTTTCTGCAACTTGCCCCTATTGGGTGTATAATGTTGCTACAAAATACATGAAATCTACATAAGAACAAGTGGGCCTGACTGGTAAAAGGACGCAGAAAACAGCAGTAACTCTAGAGCATCTGGCTATCAAGTGCCATGGGACTCAGAGGACAGCAGTTACTAGAGATGTGAGCTGCGTGTACAGTGGTTATCAAGGGCACACTAGCATATTTTGCGAAATGAAGAATAAAGTCCAGGAGTTGTCACAGAATGTGGCTGTAAGACAGGATGCCCAGTCATTACACAGAGACTTCCACAGAAGCAAAGGGAAATCACCCTGAAAGGTTTTCGAAATGGTGATTTTGGAGTTTTGGTTGCAACCAATGTTCCTGCACATGGGTTAGATATCCCCAAGGTCGATCTGGTTGTTCAAAGTTCTCCACCAAAGCATGTGCAATCCTACATTCATCGTTATGGGTGAACAGGTAGAGCCGAGAGGACCGGGGTTTGCATCTGCTTTTACCAGCACAAAGAATACCAGTCAGCCCAAGTGGAGCAAAAAGCAGGAATTAAATTTAAACAAATAGCTGTTCCTTCTGCAACAGAGATAATTAAAGCTTCTAGCAAAGATGCCATCAGGCTCCTGGACTCGGTGCCTCCCACTGCGACTGGTCACTTCAAGCGGTCAGCCGAGCAGCTGGTTGCGGAGAGGGCGCTGCGGAAGCCCTGGCTGCAGCCCTGGCCCGCCTTTCCGGGGCCGTGTCGGTAGACCAGCGCTCCTTGATCAGCTCCGAAGCAGGCTCTGTGGCCATGACCTTGTGGTGCTCAGTTGAAATGCCAAACATTAGCTATGCTTGGAAAGAACTTAAAAGGCAGCTGGGTGAGGATATTGATTCCAAAGTGAAGGGAATGGTCTTTCTCAAAGGAAAGCAGGGTGTTTGCTTTGATATCCCTACTGCATCAGTAGCAGAAGTACAGGAAAAGTGGCATGATTCACGCACTGGCCGCTTTCTGTGGCCACAGAGCAACCAGAGCTAGAAGGTCCACGGAAAGGATATCCCAGCTTCCGAGGACAGTGAGAAGGCCATCGAGGCTTCAGGGGAGAGTGCGAGGGCAACCGAGGTGTCAGGGGACAGCAGGAAAGAAGTGGAAGCTTCAGGGGACAGCGATCAGGAGGTGGCAACAAAAGTGACAGATTCCAAAACAAAGGCCAGAAGCAGAGTTTAATAAAGCATTTGGACAGCAATTTGAAGTAGAGGATTTATTTGACAAAAACAGAACTGTGTTCAGCAACGTGGAACAGCATTATTATCAGCAACATTATTTTTCATACAAAGTTAAAAGCACATTGTATTTCCTTCCTGACCGCTTGCCCAGTCCCCATGTCTTCGAGAGAGAAAAGCTTCATCTAAATTATTTCATCTGATTGATGACTGTCATTTATAACTTTATTGCTACTTGTGTCTAGGGTATTCCTTTGGAAAAGGTGTATGGATTCATTACATATTCTAATGTATTGTCTATAGATTATAAGATAAAGTCAAGCATGTATCTGCTGATACTTTTTAAGTTGACCTGTCTTTATACTTAGAAATGTCTCTTAATAGTAAGGTTCCCCAGAGGAGGCAATGGCATCCCACTCCAGTCCTCTTGCCTGGAGAATCCCATGGATGGAGGAGCCTGGTGGGCTGCAGTCCATGGGGTCGCTAAGAGTCAGACACAACTGAACAACTTCACTTTCACTTTTCACTTTCATGCACTGGAGAAGGAAATGGCAACCTACTCCAGGAATCTTGCCTGTAGAATTCCATGGACAGAGGAGCCTAGCAGGCTCCAGTCCATGGGGTTGCAAAGAGTCAGGCATGACTGAGCAACTATCACTCAGTGAGCAATGGACTGATTTACTTATGACAGATACACACAGCATATTTGTACTTAAAAATTTTTTTTTGCCATAGACTTTATTAAACAAAGTTCATAAACTTCTCTGTGCTGAATATCAGGTCCCTCTGGACTCTTCATTAGAAATACTCATTTTTTGTACATGTTCAAGGAAAAGAAGGAGATAGTCCTTGTGGATTATCTATTACAGCCACAGATTTCTATGTATATGTTAGAGACAACTGTTTCTCTGTATATGAGCATAAACGGAAGAACGTAAGGAAGGAGATGATCCTTGTGGGTTAGCTAATACAGATACAGATTGTGTATACGTCAGCACCGACCTCCTAATTCATCCCTAGCCCTTTCCATTTTCTTCCCTGCAATTCTTTGTGTATGAATCTCTGAGTCTCCTTTTGTGTTGTAAATTACTTACACTGTATCTCTCTCTCTCTCTCTCTTTTTTTTTTTTACTTTGCCTAGAAGGGACATCATCTGCTATTTTCTTCCTCTGTTGCTAAATCCACTTAGTGTATGATCCTCCAAGGTCCAGCCTTGTGGTGACCAGTGGCTTAATTTCATAATTTCAGTGGAAATTTTTATATCTGAGTAACAGCCTATTGTATATGTGTACCACATTTCTTTAAGATTTAATCTGTCGGTGATGTTTTATTGAGTCTGCATCTTGGCTATTGGAAGTAGCATTGCGGTGAACATTGGGGTGCATGTGTTTTTTGAATGATGATTTTCTCAGGATTTAGGTTCAGGTGTGGGAAATCAATATCCTAGGCTTAGTTTTCTGGAAAGTTTTTTTTTTCTTTTCTGGCATAGGGAAGCTGTCCTTTCTAGCAGCTGTTGCCAGCGTCCATTCCCACTGACCATGCAGGGAGGTTCCCCCTTTACCCAGCTCTCTCCCACATTTATTATTTGTCGGCTTGTGAGGATGGACATTCTGGGATTTGATTTCTTGTTGTTTTGATCGGCATTCCTCCTGTAATATTTAGGGATGTGGAGCATCTTGTCCTGAGGCCATCCGGGTTGTTTTTTTTCCTAAAGGGTGTGAGGAAATTTTACCTGTTGCAAGCTGCTTCTTGAAAGGCAGTTATCTTTGGAATTGATTTCTGCAATACTCATCCCAAGACCTTTCCAGAGGGCAGCGGTCATTAATAGCCACACAGGTGCCAGTAAACACCGGTGGGCAAGTTGTAGTTACAGGAAATGTCCAAATGGTGGCAGCACTTCATCATGCCCAACCCTGGTTCCACCTGCAACCAGAGCCTTAAGGAAGGTCAACTTCCTGGGCCATAAATTTGAGTGGAGTGTGACTGAGCAAACCCCCAAGGCCCTGGGTCTCACTGCTTCTCCCCCCTAAAGCTTCACCCCTCCCTTCCAGGCTCATGCCTACCTGGGGCACCGCTCCCTGCTGAGGTGCCTAGGAGGCTGCACTCTCAGGAAGGAGGCTTCAACTGGGGACCCAGCACCAGGGCCCTGGATACTTGGTGACTTTACTCTTGCCCTCAAGCCCAGAGGGTCAGGCCACCATCAGTGGGTTGCACTAGGGATTCTGGTCTCAGCCAGAGAAAACCAGAGACAGTACAGGATTGAAACAGATCTCAATGAAGGGCATCCTGCCTGGCTGTCTGGACTCCACACTAGCCCAGCCCTGGAATTCAAGCCTAATCACGTTCCCAGGATCAAATAGCATCCTGAGTCCAGCAGGTGGGAGGGAATAAACTAGGCATTAGTTTTCTTTCCTTTTCTATAATCTCACACCAACGCTATGTTGAAGTCTAGTCAATTTGCAGTTTTGTGCTTGTCCTCAGTGTGTTGCTGGCCAAAAGCTTGGCCTCTCTGCCCACCAAAGCTGAATGGAAAACACGGAGACAGAGTTTGGAGGAAATAGAAAGGTGGCTTTAATTCTCAGCCATCAGAGAGCGGAACACAGTGGTCTCATGCCTCAAGAACTGCGCCCCCGCTCCATGAGGAGTCCAGGGCTTACATGAGATGAGGGGCAAAGGCGACAGGATCTTGATTTCTTCCTCGTGCATTGTTTTGTCTACTAAAAAATATAGTCACAACCTCAAAGTAGAGTTATTTTATTTGGTGCGAATGTTTAGGACTCTAAGCTCTGGAGACAGCATCTCAGTAGCTCTGAGAAAACTGCTCCAAGGAGGCAGAGGGTGAGTCAGGCTATATACAGGTTTGCAACGCAGGGAGCAGGCAGTCTGCACATCAGAGATCAGCTATCAGGTTAAGGCATCCAGCATTCTGTGTGGGGGAGGTGCAGCCTCAGGGTCACTGCCTCCACTCCTTTCCCGTGACCTCAGCTGTCTGGGGCCAATCGTGTTTCCTTGTTCTTCTTGCTTCTTGCATTCCCCCAGCCCCTCAGCAATCACCATGGGAGGGGGTGGCCACACCCCCTGGATCGCAGTTTGGGGAGCCCTCATTCACATTTGGAGGCCAGAAATCACTGATGGTGGTGATATTTCTTGTTTATTAATATGGCAGGAGATGTTTTCATTTGATGGTTTCAAAGACAGTCACAGGCTGGGGTCAGTAACTCAGTAATTGTGTCTGGGCTTTCAGTGGCTCTGTGGCCTACTTTCTGATGTATGACTGCAAGGGGAAGGGTGTTGTAAGCAGAGAGATGTGTTTAGCATCGAGTCTAAAGAAAAATGTGAATTGTAGCTCCTGCAGAGTTAGGGAGGAACAAAGCAAATTTAGTTACAGACCTGCAGAGTCAGGAGCAGTTAAAGTAAAAAAACAACTAGGAATGTTCAGGCCTGCTCACTGTTCTCTTTATCTTCTTTGTTCTCAGGAAAGGAAACGGGAAAAACCTATTCCTCTCTTCCTCCTTTCATTACAACGTGTGCAACGGACGGATTCGGTTATGACATAATCACACAGCATGTTTGCACTTTTTATTGATCCTTTTGCCATAGAGGTTATTGAACAAGGTGGAATAAAATTCTCTATGGTGAACATCAGTTTCCTGTGGAGTAACTATTAGAGATACAAATTCTTGTGTATGTGCAAGGAATGAAGGAAGGATATATTCCTTGTGGATTACCTATTATGGTGACAGGTATTTATATGTGGAGATAAGTATTTGTGTATGTAAATGGAAAAAAGGCAAAAAGGAAGGAAGGCAGGCAGGAGATAATCCTTGTGGATACAGATACAGATTTCTGTGGGTATGTTAGAGATACGTGCATAGGTGGAAGGAAGGAGACAATCCTAGTGGATTATCTGTCACAGATGCAGGTTTCTGTGCATACATTAGTACCAACCTCCTAATTTATCCCTAGCCCTTTCCTTTTTATTTTCCTGGATTCTTTTTTGTGTGTGTGTTTGAAGCTCTGAGTCTCCTTTAGTGTTGTAAATTACTTCCAGAGTATCTCTTTGTTTAACTTTCCAAGAAGGGACATCATCTGCTATTTTCTTTCTCTGTTGCTGACCCCACATAGTGTTTGATCCTCCAGGGTTCAGCCTTGTGGTGACCAGTGGCATAGCTTCATAATTTCAGTGGCAGTTTTCATGTCTGAGTAATGGCCCGCTGAATATAGACACCACATTTCTTTCAAGATTTAATCTGTCTATTGTAAGTAGAGGTGCAATGAAGGCGGGGGGCACTTGCCTGTGTGGATGGTGGTTTTCTCAGGACATTGACCAGGTGTGGGAATGTCAGGCCCTAGGGTTAGCTGCCTCAAGGGGCTGTCTCTACCCGACCCTAGTCCTTCCTTATTTATTATCTATTTACCTTTTTTTCCCCCCAGGTTTGTATTTCGATCCTTACCAAATTCTAATGGAGCTGTTTGGTATGATTTGAGTATAGAGCCTTTATCTGATATGTGTTTTGGAAATAGCCTCTTTCAGTTTGTGGTTCATTATTTAATTTTCTGAATAAGATGTTTCATAGAGTGAAAGTTTTTTTTATAAGTTTTCTTTTTCTGAGGAAGTTTTTAATTTTCTGGGAAAGTTTTTGGTCACATGAAAGTGAGTAATTGTATGGAAGTGAGTAATATGAAAACTAAGATCACGGCATCCAGTCCCATCACTTCATGGCAAATACACTGGGTAACAATGGAAACAATGAGAGACTTTATTTGCCGGGGGCGGGGGAGGGGGGGCCTCCAAAATCACTGCAGGTGGTGACTGCAGTCATGAAATTAAAAGATGCTTGCTCCTTGGAAGTAAAGCCAAGATCAACCTAGACAGCATATTAAAAAGCAGAGACAATACTTTGCCACAAAGGTCTGTCTAGTCAAAGCTACGGTTTTTTCAGTAGTCAGTTGTGGACACGAGACTTGGACTATAAAGAAAGCTGAGCACTGAAGAATTGATGCTTTTCAACTGTGGTGTTGGAGAAGACTCTTGAGAGTCCCTTAGACTTCAAGGAGGTCCAACCAGTCCATCCTAAAGGAGATCAGTCCTGGGTGTTCATTGGAAGGACTGATGCTGAAGTTGAAGCTCCAATATTTTCGCCACCTGAGGCGAAGAGCTGACTCATTTGAAAAGACTCTGATGCTGGGAAAGATTGAAGGCGGGAGGAGAAGGGGACAACAGAGGATGAGATAGTTGGATGGCATCACCGACTCGATGGACATAAGTCTGAGTAAACTCTGGGAGTTGGTGATGAACAGGGAAGTCTGACGTGCTACATACAGTCCATGGGGTCATGAAGAGTCAGACACAATTGAGTGACTGAACTGAACTGAGTAATATAAATGTTATTAATTTTATGAAAGTTATTAATTTTATGCCAGTTTTTCAATTTATGAAAGTTATTTTTATGGAAGTTTTAATTTTATAGAATATATATATATATTTATCTACCAAGAGATATAAATATCTATTTACCCAGAGATGTTAAAATCTACACAGAGATATAAAAATTATATCTTGATAAAAATATCTACGTACATATCTGTTTATATTCCTTGGCTAGGTGTGTTTTTCAGCCTTTACCAAATGTAAATGGGGCTGTTTGGTCTAGTTTGAGTACAGAGCCTTTATTTGATATGTATTTTGGAAATGACTTCTTCCAGGATGTGGTTCATCTTTTGGTTTTCTGAATAAGCTGTCTCCCGGAATAGAAATTTTTAATTTTATAAATAATTTTATAATTTCAATATTAGGAAGTTTTTAATTTGATGAAGCAGGTTTTAGTCTCATGAAGTTTAAATTTTCAGAAACTTCTTCATTTTATGAACCTTTTTAATTCTTTGTTGCTGTTCAGTTGCTAAGTTGTGTCCAACTCTTTGTGACCCCATGGACTGCAGCACACCAGTATTCTCTGTCCTTCACTCTCCTGGAGTTTGCTCAAATTCATGTCCATTGAGTCAGTGATGCCATCCAACCATCACATCCTCTGCCGCCCTCTTCTCCTCTTGCTCTCAATCTTTCCCAGAATCAGGGTCTTTTCAAATGAGTCCATGTTTCACGTCATGTGGCCAAAGTATTGGAGCTTCAACTTTAGCATCAGTCCTTCCAATGAATACTCAGGGTTGATTTCCTTTAGGATTGACTGGTTTGATCTCCATGCTGTCCAAGGAACTCTCAAGAGTCTTCTCTAGCACCACAGTTCAAAAGCATCAGTTCTGCAGTGGTCAGCCTTCTTTATGGTCCAACTCTCATATCCATACATGACTACTGAAAAAAATATAGCTTTGATTATACAGACCTTTTTCAGCAAAGTGATGTGTCTGCTTTTTAACATGCTGTCTAGGTTTATCATTGCTTTTCTTCAAAAGAGCAAATGTCTTTTAATTTCATGTTGCAGTCACCATGAAATTTGAAGCACAGTGATTTTAGAGCCCAAGAAAAGAATATCTGCCACTGTTTGCATTTTTTCCTCCTCTATTTGCCATGATGTGATAGGCCTGGATGCCATGATTTTAAGTTGAGTTTGAAGCCAGTTTTTCACTCTCCTCTTCCATCCTCATCAAGGGGCTCTTTAGTTCTTCTTAGTTTTCTGCCCTTAGGGTGGTATCATCTGCATATCTGAGGCTGTTAATATTTCTCCCAGCTGTCCTGATTCCAGCTTGTGATTCACCCACCCAGGCATTTAGCAAGATGTACTCTGTGCATATGGCCTTTAGACAGTTCATGAGGTTCTCACGGCAAGCGTCCTGGGGTGGTTTGCCACTCCCTCCTCTAGTGGATCACGTTTTGTCAGAACTCTCTGCTATGGCCCGTCCATCTTGGGTGGCCCTGCATGGCGTGGCTCATAGCTTCATTGAGTTACGCAAGCCCCTTCACCACGACAAGGCAGTGATCCGTGAAGGGGATCCTTCATGTTGTTGACCCTTTTCCAACAACACAAGGGATGACTTTACACATGGACCTCACCAAATGGTCATTACTGAAATCAAATTGATCACATTCTTTGTAGCTGAAGATGGAGGAACTATAATCAGTCAGCAAAAACAAGACCTGGAGCTGACTGTGGCTCAGGTCATCAGATTTTCACAGAAAAATTCAGGCTTCAACTAAAGGAAACCTGGGAAGAACACTAGGCCAGCCAGGTATGACTGAAATCAAATGCCATATGGATTCACAGTAGAGGTAACGAACAGATTCAAGGCACTGGATCTAGCTAAGAGTGTGCCTGAAAGACTATGGACAGAGGCCTGTAATATTGTACAGGAGGTGACAAACAAAACCGTCCCAAAGAAAAAGAAAAGCAAGAAAGCAAAGTGGTTATCTGAGGAGGCTTTACAAATAGTGGAAGAATGAAGAGAATCGAAAAGCAAGGGAGAGAGGGAAAGGTACATCCAACTAAATGCAGAGTTCCAAAGAGCAGCTAGAAGAGACAAGAAGGCCTTCTTCAATGAACAGTGCATAAAGCTAGAAGAAAAGAACAGAAGGGGGAGACTAGAGATCTCTTCAGGAGAACTGGAAACATCAAGGGAGCATTCCACCCAAAGATGGCATAATAAAGGATAAAAATGGTAGAGACCTAGTAGACAATGAAGAGGTCAAGAAGAGATGAAAAGAACACATGCAACAACTGTATAAAAAAGATCTTGAGGAGCCGCATTACTACGATCGTGTGCTTAGTCACCCAGAGCCAGACATTTGGGAGTGTGAAGCCAAGTGGGCCTTAGGAAGCACTGCTGTTAAGAAAGCTAGTGGATGCAATGAAATTCCAGCAGAATCATTCAAATCCCTAAAGGATGATGCCGTCAAGATTTTGCATTCATTATGTCAGCAACTCTGGAAACCCAGCAGCGGCCACAGGACTGGAAAAGGTCAATCCTCATCCCAGGTCCCAAGAAGGGTAGTACCAAGGAATGTGCTGACCTTCTGACAGTTGCACTCATCTCCCGTGCTAGTAAGGTCATGCTTAAAATCTTGCATGCTAGGCTTCAGTATTATATGAATCAAGAACTTCCAGATGCCCAAGCTGAGTTTAGAAATGGAAGAGAAACTAGAGATCAAACTGCCAACATTTGCTGGATTATCAAGAAAGCAAAGGAATTTCAGGAAAACATCTGTCTCCGTTTCATTGACAACACTAAAGGCTTTGACCATGTGGATCGTGACAAACTGTGGAAAGTTCTTAAAGAGATGGGAATACCAGACCATCTTATCTGTCTCCTGAGAAACCTGTGTGTAGGTCAAGAGGCAACAGTTAGAACCCTGTATGGAACAACTGATTGGTTCAAGATCGAGAAAGGAATACGACAGGGCTATCTGTTGTCACCCCGTTGGTTTAAGCTATACTCTGAGTACATCATGAGAAAGGCCAGGCTGGATGAGTTACAAGCTGGAATCAAGATAGGCGGGAGAAACATCAACAGCCTCAGATATGTAGATGATACCACTCTAATGGCAGAATGTGAAGAGGAACTAAAGAGCTTCTTGCTGAGAGTGAAGGACGAGAGTGAATGAGCCAGCTTAAGACTAAATATTTAAAAAGCTAAGATCATGGCTTCCAGCCTCATTACTGCATGGCAAACAGAAGGGAAAATGTGGAAGTAGTGACAGAGATCCCCTTCTTGGGCTCCAAAATCACTGCAGTCGGTGACTGCAGCCATGACATCAGAAGACGATTATTTTGGCAGGAAAGCGATGACTAACCTAGACAGTGTGTTGAAAAGCAGAGACATTAACTCTGCCGACAAAGGTCCATATAGTCAAGGCTATAGTCTTCACAGTGGTCATGTATGGTTATAACAGCTGGACTGTAAAGAAGGCGAAACACCAAAGAATTGATGCCTTCAAACTGTGGTGTTTGAGAAGACTCTTGAAAGTCCCTTGGACAGCAAGGAGATCAAACCAGCCAATTTTAAAGGAGATCAACCCTGAATATTCACTGGAAGGACTGATGCTAAAGCTGAAGCTCCAGGATTTTGATTATCTGATACAAACAGATGACTCAATGGAAAAGTGCTGGGAAAGATTGAGGGTAGAAAGAGAAGAGGGCATCAGAGGATGAGATGGTTGGATGGCATCACTGATGTGATGAACATGAACTTGGGCAAACTCTGGGGGATGGTGAGGGACAGGGAGGCCTGGTGAGCTGCAGTCCACGGGGTTACGAAGAGTCAGACATGACTGGGCAACTGAACATCAACACTACATATAAGTTAAATAAGCAGGGTAACAATATATCGCCTTGACATACTCCTTTCCAAATCGGAACCAGTCCATTGTTCCACGTCCCATTCTAACTGTTGCTTCTTGACTTGTATCCAGTTTTCTCAGGAGGCAGGTAAGGTGGTCTAGTATTACCATCTCTTTAAGAATTTTCCACAGTTTGTTGTGAGCCACACAATGAAAGGCTTTAATTGTTTGAAAATCTTTGATTTATGAAAGTTCTAAATTTTATGATATAAAATATATACCTCTATTTTCATATATGAGATATATAAATATGTTGCCATAAAAGATATACCAATATTTTCATATGACATACATATCTGTATTGCCATATATGAAATATATATAGACTAATACTCAGCAAAATAGAAAAATAAAAGTGGAAGATTTTTCAAAATAGAAGATCCCATTAGGAAACTAATTTTAATGAGAATTAAAAAAAAATCATATAAAGCAGTTTTCCTCTTCATTTTTTTACAAAGAATTTTTCAGTCAAGTGTGGCCAATGAATCTAATTGCAGGATCAGTTCTATTCAGTTCAGTTGCTCAATTGTTTCTGACTCTCTGTGACCCCATGAACTGCAGCACACCAGGCCTCCCTGTCCATCACCAGCTCCTAGAGTTTACTCAAACTCATGTCCACTTGGTCGGTGATGCCATCCAACCATCTCATCCTCTGTCATCCCCTTCTCCTCCTGCCCTCAATCTTTCCCAGCATCAGGGTCTTTTCTAACAAGTCAGTTCTTCACATCAGGTGGCCAAAGTATTAGAGTTTCAGCTTCAGTCCTTCCAATGAATATTCAGGACTGATTTCCTTTAGGATTGACTGGTTTGATCTCCTTGCAGTCCAAGGGACTCTCAAGAGTCTTCTCCAACACCACAGTTGAAAAACATGAATTCTTCAGCAGTCAGCTTTCTTTATAGTCCAACTCTCACATCCATACATGACTACTGGAAAAAACATGGCTTTGACTAGATGGACCTTTGTCAGCAAAGTAATGTCTCTGCTTTTTAACATGCTGTCTAGGTTGGTCATAACTTTTCTTCCAAGAAGCAAGCATCTTTTAATTTCATGGCTGCAGTCACCATATGATCCAGCAATCCCACTCCTAGCCCTACATCCTGACAAAGCTATAATTTGAAAAGATACATGCAATATTCTAAAAGAATATGTGCATACCAGCTGCATATCTGACAGGTAACCTTTACTCTCACATCTGAGATATCAAATTTGTCTTCACATATTGCCTGCTATATGTAGACCCTTGGTTTATACTCTATGTAATCACATACTGTCATAATTAAATCCTACTTGAATTTTAGCTTTATTTTTAGGATAGGCTTTCCCTCTAACAGCATAGGAGCATTCCCTCTTCTCCAGGTCCTTTTTCCCTGGTATGAAATTTCAACCCTCAAAAATGTTACCTATTGATATGAAAATCAGTTTCATTCTAGCTCACTTTGAACAGAGAAGCAAGAAATCAGGGGGCCTATGTTTTCTGTTTTCTTCCCGGAGAAAAATGAAACTGTTAGGAGAAAAAGTTCCTGCAGCTCGTGTGCTCCTTCAATCACGAATTGTTGGCAGGGACTTTCTTTTATTTTTAAGTGTGACCCTTCATTCATAGTATAACATAACAGAATTAGATGAAAGTAGTTTGAAATGATGGCTTGCTTCTACCTAGAAAACCTGAAACAAAGGAAACAATGGAAACCGCAAAGATGAGGGTGTCAAGCTTCTAAGACTAGTTTAGGTTTGCAAGTAATAACTAGTATGCTGGAAATTTTAACAGTATATTTTTATACTGATAAAGACAGTATTTTCCGGAAGACTTCCAGTCCACCTCCTGCTGGAAGCCTGGGGTGCTGGAATCTGGCCACTTCCTGTCTGTCTTTAAGACAGGACACTGGGCTACACTCAGGAGTTCCTGGATCTTCCCTGGATCCTGACCATCATGTCACCAGAGAAACTGCTAATATTGTTGTTTTGCCTGTTGAAATGTTTAATGACACAGATCCTTTCAGTTTCCTGATGCGGGTGAAGTGTGGAGCCCAGCGATGATTTCTTCAAAAAATGTACATCCTAGCTCCCACACGAGGGTGACCCCCCATCCAATGATGAGAGACTCTGCATGTGAGTGACCTGTGCCTGCTGGAAGACCAAGTTTGAACCTGACCAAGTTCTGTCTCCATGGTAGATTTAGACTTCTCCAAGTCCTGTCTACATTGATGATGTTTAGATGAGACCGTGTGCTTTCTGCGATGAGATCATTTAGACCTGACAGTGTTCTGTGTGCACTAGGGCATGGAGAGCTGGGTAGAGACCCGGCCTGGCCTCTGTCCTGAAAAACTTCATGCCTGCATCTGAATGTCAGTGCTCAGATGTCTGGGGTCTGGAGCTGAGGTGGGCTTCTCTCGGTAACTGTGCTGTTCTCTGGGTGGGGTTCCATGGCCCTCCCAGGGGTCAGTGCTGTGGGTAGGGCTCCTGGAGACTTCCCAGGTAGGCTAACTAGTAGTCATTCCAATTTTCCATCAGATTCAGGTTAAGTAGGGAGGTAGGTTCACCTGGTGAATTGGGGGATCGGGCAAAAAGTCAATGGGCAGCAGGTGAGTTTGCTGCTGTGCTCTCCTTCCAGTCGACTCTCTCCTCCAAAAAGAACAGAGCTGCCCCTTGTCTTTCAGCCCAGCTCTGCTATTTCCTCAACATCTCAGCGAGACAAGACAGAGCCTGCCAGAACCAAGGTAATGTGTTCACCTCTAGCATGAGCTTTCAAACCAGCAAAAAATCACAGAGAACCAAAGTGAAAACAGGAGGGGCCTGACTTCTCAGGGACAACTGAGGGGAGAGAAGACCAACCCTAGACTTCTTTCTAGGGTCCCCAGAGGTCCCAGGGACCAGGCTTGTTTACACATCGGAGGCCGGCTGACCACAGCCATGGTGTTCTGACCGAGGGAACATGTGACCCCAGTTGGGGGATCAGAGGACTGTGTGAGTCTCACTGCATCTGAATGGGTCAGGATCACATGTATGGGGAGACCACAAACAAAGCTAAGAAAAAGCTAAAAAAAATACATGAGAGTTTCACTTGTGTTTAGGAATTAATGCTTCCCGGTATTCACTTTATACAGGCCTGTGCCTGCCTGCCTCTTTACCCCCGCGAGGTTCACCCTTCCTGGGGCTCCTGGAGACTCCTCAGGTACCAGGTAGCTGTCTACCTGGTAATCATTCCAATTTTCCAGCATGAGCATGGCGGGAGGGAGGCAGGGTCACCTGGTGAGTTGACTGCAGGGCACACGGATCAGGCAAAAAGCCAATGGGCAGCAGGTGAGGTTGCTGCTGTGATCTCCTTCCAGTCGACCATCCCTACTCAGCAGAGACCAGACCTGCCCCTCATCTCCCAGCCCTGCATCTGGCGTGTTTTCTCAACACCTCAGTGGAACAAGAACGGACCGAGCCTGCCAGAACCAAGGTGGTGTGTTCAACATTATCACGACAGCTGTAAAAACTGTTAATATCACACAGAACCAAAGGGAAAAGAGGAGGACCTCTCTGGAACAGTGTGGGGAGAGGAGACTGACTCTTCCTCTTTCTACCATCATCACAGGGGGTTACAGGAGCCCACTCGTTTCCGCCTTAGGGGCCCCACCAGCAGAGACCTGGGGCGTGGGCCCAGGTGCAGGGTCTGGGGAATTGTGTGGGTCTCACCCCATCCACCATGTGTCAGGATCCTGCGTACACAGAGACCACATGTCTGCTCTTTGCCTGCAGTGTGTCTTGTCCCCTCTGAGATTCCCAACATCTGAATTGTGGGTGTTGCCCTGATTTGCCTGCGGTCCTTTTTCTTCACCTTGTCGCATTCATAAGAAATCAGGCACCTGTGAGTGGCTTGCTGCTCTGTGTTCTGCTGAGTGAAAACCTTTGGAGGTGTCATATTAATATCATAGCATATCCCATATCCAATTCATAGGGTCACCACTGTCTGGTTCCCCCTACACCAAGCTCAGGTAATGTAATTGTTATTTTGTGTTGGAGTGAGTTGCTTTCCAATGTTTTTGCTTGTATTGGATGTACATGAACTTGATTCAGTTATACATAGACATATATCTATTCTTTTTTTTCCCCTCATATATGTTATTAAAATTTTTTTCAGTATAATTTCTCGTACTATTCAGAAAACTTAATATATTATCAATTTGATATATATTAGTGTGTATACTTTCATCCCAAACTCTCTTCTAACTTTCTTTTGATAATTGGAATTTGGTTTTCTCAGGCTGTGAGTCTGTTCGGTACATTAGTTCACTGGTATGAATTTATATATCCCACCTGCACATATCACATATTTGTCTCTCTCTCTGACTTTCCTCACATAGAATTGTAATTTCTTGGTTCATCCATGCCACTGCCAATATCATTATTTCATTTTGCTTTATGGCTGAGTAGCATTCCAGTGTATAATGTACCACATAGTCTTCATACTTCTGTCAGTGGACACTTTGGTGGATTCTGTCTTGGCTATTGTAAATAGTGCTGCCCTGAATATCAAGGTGCACATGTCATTTTGAATGAAGTCTTTTTTCTGAACCAAAGTTCAGGAATGAGATTGCAGGATCATATGATACCTCCAGGTTTAGTGTTTCAAGGAACCTCCAGGCCGTTTTTCACAGTAGCTTCACCATTTACATTCTCACCAAGATGGTAGGAGGATTCCTTTTTCTGTATGTTCTCTACAGTATTTATTCTTTGTAAATCTTCTCAATGATGGCCATTGTGACTAGTGTAAGGTGGTACCTTATTGAAGTTTTGATTGGCATTGATTTAATAATTATTGATGAGTATTTTGGCAGCTGGGAGGAGCATCCCCAGGAGCGGTGGCTGAGCAGGCGCAGGAGGGCCTAGAGGAGCTATCCCACGTTGAAGGTCAGGAACGGCGGCGGTAAGGAGATACCCCTCATCCAAGGTAAGGAGCAGCGGCTGTGCTTTGCTGGAGCAGCTGTGAAGAGAGACCCCACGCCCAAGGTAAGAGAAACCCAAGTAAGATGGTAGGTGTTGCAAGAGGGCATCAGAGGGCAGACACACTGAAAGCATACTCACAGAAAACTAATCAATCTAATCACACTCGGACCACAGCCTTGTCTAACTCAATGAAACTAAGCCATGCCTGCGGAGCAACCCAAGGTCATGGTGGAGAGGTCTGACAGAGCGTGGTCCACTGGAGAATGGAATGGCAAGCCACTTCAGTATTCTTGCCTTGAGAACCCCACAGTATGAAAAGGCAAAATGATAGGATACCAAAAGAGGAACTCCCCAGGTCATTAGGTGCCCAACACCCTACTGGAGATCAGTGGAGAAATAACTCCAGAAAGAACGAAGGGATGGAGCCACAGCAAAAACAATACCCAGTTGTGGATGTGACTGGTGATAGAAGCAAGATCCGACGCTGTCAAGAGCAATATCGCATAGGAACCTGGAATGTCAGGTCCATGAATCAAGGCAAATTGGAAGTGGTCAAACAAGAGATGGCAAGAGTGAACGTCAACATTCTAGGAATCAGCGAACTAAAATGGACTGGAATGGGTGACTTTAACTCAGATGACCATTTTATCTACTACTGTGGGCAGGAATCCCTCAGAAGAAATGGAGTACTCGGATGCAATCTCAAAAACGACAGAATGATCTCTGTTCATCTCCGAGGCAAACCATTCAATATCACAGTTATCCAAGTCTGTGCCCTAACCAGTAACGCTGAAGAAGCTGAAGTTGAATGGTTTTATGAAGACCTACAAGACCTTTTGGAACTAACACCCAAAAAAGATATCCTTTTCATTATAGGGGACTGAAATGCAAAAGTAGGAAGTCAAGAAACACCTGGAGTAACAGGCAAATTTGGCCTTGGAATGCAGAATGAAGCAGGGCATGGACTAATAGAGTTTTGCCAAGAAAATGCACTGGTCATAGCAAACACCCTCTTCCAACAACACAAGAGAAGACTCTACACATAGACATCACTAGATGGTCAACACCAAAATCAGACTGATTATATTCTTTGCAGCCAAAGATGGAGAAGCTCTATACAGTCAGCAAAAACAAGACCATGAGCTGACTATGGCTCAGATCATAAACTCCTTATTACCAAATTCAGACTCAAATTGAAGAAAGTAGGGAAAACCACTAGACCATTCAGGTATGATCTAAATCAAATCCCTTATGATTATACAGTGGAAGTGAGAAATAGATTTAAGGGCCTAGATCTGATAGATAGAGTGCCTGATGAACTATGGAATGAGGTTCGTGACATTGTACAGGAGACAGGGATCAAGACCATCGCCATGGAAAAGAAATGCAAAAAAGCAAAATGGCTTTCTGGGGAGGCCTTACAAATAGCTGTGAAAAGAAGAGAGGCAAAAAGCATAGGAGAAAAGTAAAGATATAAGGATCTGAATGCAGAGTTCCAGAGAATAGCAAGAAGAGATAGAAAGCCTTCTTCAGCGATCAACGCAAAGAAATAGAGGAAAAGAACAGAATGGGAACGACTAGAGATCTCTTCAAGAAAATTAGAGATACCAAGGGAACATTTCATGCAAAGATGGGCTCGATAAAGGACAGAAATGGTCTGGACCTAACAGAAGCAGAAGATATTAAGAAGAAGTGGCAAGAATACACAGAAGAACTATACCAAAAAGATCTTCATGACCCAGATAATCATGATGATGTGATCACTAATCTAGAGCCAGACATCCTGGAATGTGAAGTCAAGTGGGCCTTGGAAAGCATCACGACGAACAAAGCTAGTGGAGGTGATGGAATTCCAGTTGAGCTGTTTCAAATCCTGAAAGATGATGCTGGGAAAGTGCTGCACTCAATATGCCAGCAAATTTGGAAAACTCAGCAGTGGCCGCAGGACTGGAAAAGGTCAGTTTTCATTCCAATTCCAAAGAAAGGCAATGCAAAAGAATGCTCAAACTACTGCACAATTGCACTCAGCTCACATGCTAGTAAATTAATGCTCAAAATTCTCCAAGCCAGGCTTCAGCAATACATGAACCGTGAACTTCCTGATGTTCAAGCTGGTTTTAGAAAAGGCAGAGGAACCAGAGATCAAATTGGCAACATCCGCTGGATCATGGAAAAAGGAAGAAAGTTCCAGAAAAGCATCTATTTCTGCTTTATTGACTATGCCAAAGCCTTTGACTGTGTGGATCGCAATAAACTGTGGGAAATTCTTCAAGAGATGGGAATACCAGATCACCTAACCTGCCTCTTGAGAAATCTGTATGCAGGTCAGGAAGCAACAGTTAGAACTGGACATGGAACAACAGACTGGTTCCAAACAGGAAAAGGAGTATGTCAAGGCTGTATATTGTCACCCTGCTTATTTAACTTATATGCAGAGTACATCATGAGAAATGCTGGGCTGGAAGAAGCACAAGCTGGAATCAAGATTGCCGGGAGAAATATCAATAACCTCAGATTTGCAGATGATACCACCCTTAGGGCAGAAAGTGAAGAGGAATGAAAAAGCCTCTTGATGAAAGTGAAAGAGGAGAGCGAAAAAGTTGGCTTAAAGCTCAACATTCAGAAAACTAAGATCATGGCATCCGGTCCCATCACTTCATGGGGAATAGATGGTGAAACAGTGAAAACAGTGTCAGACTTTATTTTTTGGGGCTCCAAAATCACTGCAGATGGTGACTGCAGCCATGAAATTAAAAGACGCTTCCTCCTTGGAAGAAAAGTTATGACCAACCTAGATAGTATATTCAAAAGCAGAGACATTACTTTGCAGGTCTGTCTAGTGAAGGCTATGGTTTTTCCAGTGGTCATGTATGGAGGTGAGAGTTGGACTGTGAAGAAAGCTGAGTGCCAAAGAATTGATGCTTTTGAACTGTGGTGTTGGAGAAGACTCTTGAGAGTCCCTTGGACGGCAAGGAGATCCAACCAGTCCATTCTGAAGGCGATCAGCCCTGGGATTTCTTTGGAAGGAATGATGCGAAAGCTGAAACTCCAGTATTTTGGCCACCTCATGCAAAGAGTTGACTCATTGGAGAAGACTCTGATGCTGGGAGGGATTGAGGGCAGGAGGAGAAGGGGACGACCGAGGATGAGATGGCTGGATGGCATCACCAACTTGACGGACGTGAGTTTGAGTGAACTCCAGGAGTTGGCGATGGACGGGGAGGCCTGGCGTGCTGCAATTCATGGGGTCGCAAAGAGTCAGACATGACTGAGCTGAACTGACAAAGGTGAGTTAAAATCTTGTCGGTTTTTTTTTTTTCTTTTCAACGTGCTGCAACTGGTTCACTTCCACGTAGATGTATACATGTTTTTTGGGGGGTTCTTTTTCTATATAGGTGCTTACATAGTGTGGTATAAGATTCCTTGTGTTACACAGTGGGTCCTCGAGTCTGCATGTGTTAGTCTGAAGCAGCTCATTTCTCCCTGCCCCACATCTTACTTTCTTGGTGACTGGAAGTTTCCCTTCTAAGTCTTTGAGGCTGTGTCTCTTTTTGAAAGGCGTACATATGTATGCATTTTTAGATCACACCTGAAGTGACATCATGTGCCACTGGCATCTCCCTGCCTCCCTCACTTCTCTTGGAGTGACCATGTCCCCTTCCTTTCCTGTGGCTGGACTGTGCATCATATCCTGCTTCCTGTGATTGAGGTTGCTGCATTGTGTACGTGTACCCCACCTCCTGTCTCCATTCATGTTGCTCCTGTAATTAGCCTGCTTCCCTGTCTTGGCTGTTAGCTTTGACTACAAAGACCTTTGTCGGCAAAGTGACGTCTCTGCTTTTGAAAACACTGTCTAGGTTGGTTATAGCTTTCCTCACAAGGAGCAAGTGTAGTCTGCCAGGCTCCTCTGTCCATGGAATTCTCCAGGCAAGAATACTGGAGCGGGTAGCCATTCCGTTCTCCAGGAGATCTTCCCAACCCAGAGATCAAACCCGGGTCTATATTTCTGTATTTCACATATGAAAGTAGAATTTTCTGTATTTCATGTATGAACATATAGGTGCATATTTCATATATGAAAGTAGAATTTTCTGTATTTTATGTAAACATATGGTGCATATTTCATGTATGAAAATAGAATTTTCCATATTTCACATATGAAAATATGTGTGTATTTCAGGATGAAAATTGAGTTTTCTATATTTCATACAGAAAATATAGGTGCATATTTCACATGTGAAAATTGAATTTTCTGTATTTCATATATAAAAATACCACTGCATATTTCACATATGAAAATAGAATTATATATTTTATGTATGAAAATATAGGTATTTACATCTGTAGAGTGAACACATTTGCTATTATTCTTTGACCAAAAAAATCAAAAATTTACTGTAATTTATAATGATACTAAGTCTTACAACTTGGGCTTGGTAAAATTTGAGTTTTGCCTGGATTTCTAGGGCAATAGTTCTTAAACTTCAGTGTGCTCCAGTGCTTCAGAATCACCTGGAGGGCTTGTGAACTCAAACTGTCAGACGGCAGTTCCAGAGCTTTTGATTTAGTAGATTTGCAAATACCAGTCCAGCGACCAGAATGAAAATCATTGTGCCTTTTGAGTAATGCTTTTAAAGACTTAAAATAACTCTTCTAAATCAAGTATACTGTCTTACATCTTAATACATATGAAAGTCTTAATTTGAAACCAGAAGATTGCTAAGTTACTTTTATTTATATGGCATTGTGAACTGAAATCAATATGTAGGTATCAAAAATAACATTAAATAAAGTGTTTGTTAGAGAACACTGAAAAAAAGCAACTTTCAAAAAACCGTATTTATTCTGTAGTTAGATTAATTGGCTTGACTTGACTAATTAGTTCTTTGTGAAGCAAATTTTAAAAGACTAAACTACTTTATATGATTATTTTAAATCTCACCAAAATTAACTTCTTGATGAATGGAATCTTCTATTTTTAAAAATACCCATTTTATTTTGCTAACGTTTTTGTTGTTGATTATTTTTTGTGTTTGTAGCTAGCCAGTAACTATATTTTTAAACTGAAGTACAGCTGATTTACATCCCTATATTTGTTTTGGGTGTACAGCATAGTGATTCAGTATTTTTATGGAATGTATTTAAAGGCATCAGAAAATAACATCTCCATCTCCCTCTGCTATGTGCTGTGTCACGGGAGCTTATTCACCTCACAGGCAGCAGTGCACGTCTCTTATTCCCCTACCCCTGTCCTGCCCCTCCCACCTCCCTCTCTGCACTGGTAACCATTAGTTCTCTATATCAGTGAGCCGGGTTCTATTTCATATATAAATTCATTTGCATATTAGATTCCACATATAAGTGAAATCATATGGTATTTATCATTGTCTTTCTGACTCAGTAGGATAATCTCTAGGTCCATGTTGCTGAAATGGCAATATAATAATATTTTCTATATTTCATTTATGAAATTATGTGTGCATATTTTGTCTCTGAAAAGGGAATTTTCTATATTTCATATGAAAATGGAGGTCCATATATCATATATGAAAGTGAAAAGTGAAAGTGAAGTCGCTCAGTTGTGTCCGACTCTTTGCAATATGTCCATGGGCTTCTCCAGGCAAGAGTGCTGGAGTGGGTTGCCATTTCCTTCTCCAGAGTATCTTCCTGACACAGGGATCGAACCCAGGTCTCCCGCACTGCAGGCAGACTCTTTACTGTCTGAGTCACCAAGGGCTCAAAGTCACTCAGTCATGTTTGGAATTCTCCGGGCCAGAATACTAGAGTGGGTAGCCTTTCCCTTCTCCAGGGGATATTTCATATATGAAAACAGAGGCACATATTGCAAAGTGGTAAAATTGTCTACATTTTATATATGAAAGAGCTGCATAATTCATCTATGAAAATGGTAAAATTTCCTGAATTTCATATATGAATATGGCTGTGCATATTTCATATATGAAGTGGTAGGATTTCCTTTATTTCATATATGAAAATAGAGCACCTGAAAAAAGTCCTGTCTACATGGATGATGTTTAATGAGACTGTGCGCTTTCTGCAGTGAGGACATTTACCCCTGACTGTTCCGCGTGCGCTGGGACGTGGAGACCCGGGTGCAGGCCTGGCCTGGCCTCTGTCTGGAAACTCCGTGCCTGCGTCTGAGCGTCAGTGCTCAGATGTCTGAGCTCTGGGGCTGGGTGGGCTTCTCTGGGAACCGTGCTCTCCTCTGAGTGGGCTTCCCTGGCCCTCCCGGGGGTCAGTGCTGCGGTCGGGCTCCTAGTCTCTCCCCTGCCGGGTTCACCTCCCTGGGCTCCTGGAGACCCCTCAGGTGGGCCACCTGGTAATCATTCCAATGTTCCCGCACATTCAGGTTCACCTGAATGTGAAGTAGGGAGGCAGGTCCACCTGGCGAATTGGTTCCAGGGCACAGGGGTAGGGCATAAAGTCAATGGGCAGCAGGTGAGTTCGCTGCTGTGCTCTCCTTCCCGTCGACTCTCTCCTCCAAAGAGAGCAGAGCTGCCCCTCGTCTTTCAGCCCAGCTCTCCCGTGTTTTCTCAACACCTCAGCGGGACAAGAAAGACAGAGCCTGCCAGAACCGAGGTCGCGTGTTCACCTCTGGCATGAGCTTTCATACCAGCAGAAAATCACACAGAACCAAAGGGAAAAGAGGAGGACTTCTCTAAGACAAGTGTGGGGAGAGGAGACAGACCCTACACTTCTTTCTACCATCCCGGGAGTTTACAGGAACCCACTTGTTTCCAGCTTAGGGCCCCAACCAGCAGAGACCTGGTGTCCTAACCAAGGGTCATGCAACCCCAGGTGCAGGGTCTAGGGAGGTGGTGTCAATCTGAAGAGTGTGGAAGTGTGTCCCCAGGTGCAGGCTCTGGGGATTGTGTGGCTCTCACCCCATCCTAGTGGGTCAGGATCCTGTGTACACAGAGACCACATGTCTGCTCTTTACCTGCAGTGTGTCCTGTCCCCTAGGAGATTCCCAGCATCTGAATTGAGGGTGTTGCCCTGATTAACCTGTGGTCCTTTTTCTTCTTGTCATCTTGTCACATTCACATGAGGTCAGGCACCTTTGAGTGGGTTGCTGCTCTGTTCTGCTGAGTGAAAACCTTTGCTGGTGTCATATTAATATCATAGCATATCACATGCTAATTCACGGGGTCACAACGGTCTGGTTTCCCATAGACCAAGCTAAGGTAATTTAGTTTGTAATTGAATTGTTGTTTTATACTGGAGTAGAGTTCATTTCCAATGTTTAGTTTTAGGTGTACATGAACTTGATTCAGTTATATGTAGATGTATATATATTCTTTTTGTTTGTTTTTCTCATGTAGGTTATTACAGTATGTTCAGGAGAGTTCCATGTTCTATTCAGTAGGGACTTTTTCATTATCAACTTGACATATATTCATGTATATATTTTCATCCCAAACTCTTAATTTATCCCTCCCTTCTAACTTTCTTTTGATAATCAGAATTTGGTTTTCTCAGGCTGTTTCTGTTTTGTAGTTCATTGGTATGAACTTATATATTCTAACTATACGTGATATCTTAAGATGTTTGCCTTTTTGTCTTTGACTTACCTCACATAGAATTATAATTTCTTGGTTCATTCATTGCTGCTGCCAATATGATTATTTCATTCTGTTTTGTGGCTGAGTAGTATTTGAGTGTACAAATGTATGATGTCTTCATATGTGTCAGTGGTCATTTTGGTGGGTTTTGTTTGGGCTATTGTAAATAGTGCTGCCCTGAATATCAAGGTGCATGTGTCATTTTGAATGGTGATTTTCTTTGGATGGAAGCCCAGGAATGGGATTGCAGGATCATATGATACCTCTATGTTTAATGTTTCAAGGAACCTCTATGCTGTTTTCCATCATGGCTTCAGCAGTTACATTCCCACCAAGACTGTAGGAAGATTCCATTTTTTGTACATTCTCTACAGCATTTATTCTAGAGTAAGGTGATAGCTTATTGATGTTTTGATTGTCATTGATTTAATAATTATTGATGTGGAGTATCTTCCCATATGCTTATATTATGTTACACCTCATGAGTACGACTTACCTCTTGAAAGTGGCTTCTTGAAACTTGGCCCTCTTAGGAATTCTTTTGCAATGATTTTCCCAGGACATTTCTTGAGGGCAGGTGTCATTTAAAGCCCTCTTGGACTCGTTACTATTAAGAGCCCCTCAGCACCTGTGTTACGGCTTCCCTGCTGGCTCAGTGGTAAAGAATCCACTTGCAGTGCGGGAGACATGGGTTCAATCCCTGGGTCAGAAAGCTCCCCGACGGAGGAAATGGCAACCCACTGCAGTATTCTTGCCTGGGAAACCCCATGGACAGAGGAGCCTGTGACTGAGTGACCAAACAACAGCAGCTCACGTTCTAATGTGTGTATATCGACCTGAACCAGGTCATTACTCCCTGCCCCTCCACATTTCTTTCTTAGTAACCGTAAGTTTCTTAGATTCTAAGTCTGTGAATCTGTCTCTCTTTTGTAAAGAAGTTCATTTGCATCCACTTTTAGATTACAGCTAGGAGTGATGGATGGTGCTTGTCTGTCCCTGTCTCCCTTACTTCACTTGACCTTCTTCTCTGTGGCTGGACTTAGGATTATTTCCTACTTCTTTATGGTTGAGAAATATTGCATTGTGTGTATGCACCCCATTGTGTATCCATTCATCTGTAATTTCATCAATTAGCTTGCTTCCCAGACTTGGCTGTTGTACCTTGTGGGGCCAAGATTGCAGGGGTTCCTGTTTAAAAAACTTTAAAAAGTTTAAAAAACTTATTTTTTTTTTATTTTCTCCAGATTTATGCCCAGACATGGGATTGCTGGGTCCTGAAGTACTTCTATGTTATTTTTTAAATGAACCTCCATGTGTTCTCCCTACTGGATGAACCTATGTACATTGCAATCAATGGTGCAGGAGGGTTCCCTTGTCTTCATACCCTCTCTAGCATTTATTCTTTTAAAAATAATTTTATTTATTCATTTACCTTTGGTTGCACTGAGTCTTGGCTGCTGGGCATGGGCTTTCTCTATCTGCAGCAAGCAGGGGGTACTCTCTAGTTTCACCGTGCAGCTTCTTGTTGTGGTGGCTTCTGGTTGCAGAATGTGGGCTCTAGAGCGCCGGGCTTCAGGAGCTGCATTGCGAGGGCTCAGCAGGTGTGGTTCCAGGGCTCTAGAGCACAGGCTCAGCAGTTTTGGTCCATGGGCTTAGTTGTCCCACATATGTGGAATCTTCTCAGACCAAGGATTGAACCCATGTCTCCTGCATTTGCAGGCTGATTCTTAATCACTACAGCACCAGGGAAGTCCTAGCATTTATTCTTTAAGATGTTTTGAAATGGCCATTCTGACCAGTGTGAGTGCTTAGCTCATTGGACTTTTGATTTGCGTCTCTCTAATAATAGCTCAGTTGGTAAAGAATCCAGCTGCAATGCAGGAGACCCTGGTTCGATTCCTGGGTCAGGAAGATCCCCTGGAGAAAGGATAGACTACCCACTCCAGCATTCTCGCGCTTCCCTTATGGTTCAGCTGGTAAAGAATCCGCCTGCAATGCAGGAGACCTGGATTTGATCCCTGGGTTGGGGTGTTCTGGCCTGGAGAATTCCATGGGATGTATAGTCCATGCGACACGACTGAGCGACTTTCACTATAGGGCTTCCCCTGTAGCTCAGTCGGTAAAAGGTCTGCCTGTGGTGCAGGAGACCTGGCTTCGATCCCTGGGTGGGGAAGATCCCCTGGAGAAGGAAATGGCAACCCACCCCAGTATTCTTGCCTGGAGAATCCCATGGACAGAGAGGCCTTGCATGCTACAGTCCATGTGGTCACAAGAGTCGGACATGATTTAGCGACTAAAGAGAGAGAGAGAATAATTAGTGATGCTGAGCATCTTTCATGTGCCTAACTGCAATCTGTAGGCCTTCCTTGGAGAAATATCCATTTCAATCTTTGGCCCATTTTGTTCTTGGGTTGTATTTATTTTTGATATTGAGTTGCATGAGCTGTTTGTATGTTTTGGAGATGAATTCCTTGTGGGTGTCTTTGTTTGCAAATGTTTCTTCCTGTTCTGAGGGTTGTGCTTGTCTCTCATTTAGGGTTTCCTTTGGTAGGCAAATGGTCTCCAGGCTAATGAGGCCCCATTTTCTGATCTGTGGTTTACTTTTACAGCAGACTGGCTGCATTTTCTCTCAGATCATGTCCTGTTTACATTTTTCTCAGGAATTTCATAGTATCCATCATTAGCTTTAGACATTTATACTAGTTGGAGCTGATTTTGTGTATGGTCTTAGGAAGTTTTCTAGTTTCATTCTCATTTTCGTGTCTGAAGGAACCCTCACTGTGTTCTCCTTTGTAGCTGTTACGATTTACATCCCAAACATCAGCAGAGGAGGGTTCCCTTGTCTGCACACCCTCTCTAGCACTTACTGCTTGTAGAGTGTTTGGCAATGGCCATTCTGACTGGTGTGATATGATGCCTTGCTGTAGTTTAGATTTGCACTTCTCTAACGTTTAGTGATGTTGACATCATTTCATGTGATTTTTTGAAAAGGGTATGAGTTAAACTTACACCTTGACATTGGCTTCTTTAATGCCTACCTTGTTTTGAATTCTTTTTTCTTGACCACCTATAAGACATTTCTTGAGGGCATGTGTTTAATTTTTTAGAGCCCCTAGATCCTTGTGAATATTAAATGTCCAGCGGCACCGCTCTTCATGGTGTTATTATGGGAAATGGCCACGAGGAGGCAGCACTGTTTCATGTCCAACTCTGGTTCTTCAGGCAAACTGAGCCTTTGGGAAAGTTGGTTTCCAGGGCTGTGAATAAGAGTGGAATGTGCCTGAGCAGACACCCAAGAACTTGTCTCACTACTTCTTCCCCTTAAGGCTTCCCCCATCCCTTTCAGACGCATCCCAACCTGGGCTGCACTCTCAGGAAGGAGGCTTCAACTAGGGACCCCAGTACCAGGGGACTTGGTGGATAGGTGACTTTACCAAGGTCCTTGTGGCCAGAGGCTCAAGCCACCATCCTTTGGGTGCTCTAGGGTCTATGGTCCCAGCCAAGGCAAAACCTGTAACTACAACTTGTATTTGTAGTTGTAGATGTAGTTACTTAAGAGCAGGCTCAATTAAGGGCACCCAGTCTGACTGTCTCAACCCCTCTCCTGCCCAGTCATGGGACTCAAGCCATCTGGTCAGGTTCCAGATATGGCAAGCGGCCCGTCAGGGAGATTAGAGGGAATAACATCGACATTACTTTTTTCTTTTCTTTAATCTCATGCCTACACAGTGTTGACCTGTGTTTGATTTGCAGTTTTGTGCTTGTCAGCGTAAGGGCTCCTGATTCTGTTATGACATATACATACAGCACATCTGTTCTTTTTTCACTTCTTTGCCATGGAGGTTATTGAACAAAGTTGCTGGGGTCCCCAATTCAAGGCTCTCTGAAGGGAGTGCAGCCTTGTAGGCCCCTCACCAGGGGCTATGGCCAAGCTTGGGATGAGTCTGTAGAAGAGGGGAGAACCTTAGAAGTAGTGAGACACAAGCCTTTGAGTGTTTGCTCAGGCATTGCTGCTGCCGCTAAGTCACTTCAGTCGTGTCCAACTCTGTGCAACCCCATAGACAGCAGCCCACCAGGCTCCCCCTTCCCTGGGATTCTCCAGGCAAGAATACTGGAGTGGGTTGCCATTTCCTTCTCCAGTGCATGAAAGTGAAAAGTGAAAGTGAAGTCGCGCAGTCATGTCCGACTCTTCACACCCCATGGACTGCAGCCTACCAGGCTCCTCCGTCCATGGAATTTTCCAGGCAAGAGTGCTGGAGTGGGGTGCCATTGCTCAGGCACATTCCATTCTAAATCACAGGCCAGGAGACCGGCTCTTCTTGTCTCTGGTTGCCTGAGGACGAGTTGGGCATGAAGAAGTTCTGCCACCTTGTGGACATTTCCTGTAACTACAACGTGTACACCTGTGCTTACTGGTACCTCCATTCACAAGGCATCAGTCAGTTCAGTTCAGTTCAGTCGCTCAGTCGTGTCCGACTCTTTGCGACCCCATGAATCGCAGCACACCAGGCCTCCCTGTCCATCATCATCTCCCGGAGTTCACTCAAACTCATGTCCATCAAGTCAGTGATACCATCCAGCCATCTCATCCTCTGTGGTCCCCTTCTCCTCCTGCCCCCAATCCCTCCCAGCATCAGAGTCTTTTCCAGTGATTCAACTCTTCACATCAGGTGGCCAAAGTATTGGAGTTTCACCTTTAGCATCAGTCCTTCCAGTGAACACCCAGGACTAATCTCCTTTAGAATGGACCGGTTGGATCTCCTTGCAGTCCAAGGGACTCTCAAGAGTCTTCTCCAACACCACAGCTCAAAAGCATCAATTCTTCAGCACTCAGCTTTCTTGAGTCCAACTGTCACATCCATACACGACCACTGGAAAAACTATAGCCTTGACTAGACAGACCTTAGTCAGCAAAGTAATGACTCTGCTTTTGATATATGCTATCCAGGTTGGTGATAACTTTCCTTCCAAGGAGTAAGCGTCTTTTAATTATGGGGCTGCTAATGACAGCTGCCCTCAGGAAAGGTCCTGGGCGGGTATTGCAGAAATAAAGTCCAAACATAACCGACTCAAGAAGCCAAGTGCGGCAGGCAACTTTCCTCAAATCCTTTAAGGAATAAAAGAAAAAATGTCCACAGGACAAGCCCTTCAGCATCTAATTATTACAGGAGGAATGACAATACTAGGTTTAGTTTGTCCGAAAGGGTTTTTTTTTCCTTCCGCATGGGAAGACTGTCTGTTCTAAGGGCTGCTGGCTATGTCCATTCTCACCAACTGTGTAGTGGGGTTCAACCATCTCCTGGCTCTCTCCTGCATTTACTGTTTGTGGACATGAGACGATGCCCATCCTGACTGATGGGATTTGATTTCTTGCTGTTGTGATTGTCATTCCCCTCACTGATGATCATGTCCTGTGGTGGTTCGGGGTTTTTTTCCATAAAGAATCTAGATCTTTACCTGTCATAGTGGCTGATTGAATGTTGATCCTGTTTGGAATAAATTTCTGCAACACCTGCCCAAGATCTTTCCTGAGGGCAACTTGTCATTAACAGCCCCACAAGAATTGTGAATTGGAGGTGCAAGTGTGCAGTGCTGGTCAAGTTGTAACTACAGGAAATGTCCACAAGGCAATAGCAGTTCTGCCTGCCCAACTCTTGTTCCCCTTGCAAGGAAGTCCTTAGGGGAAATCAGCCTCCTGGGCTGTGAATTACAGGGGAAAGTGCCTGAGGAAACACTCAAGGGCTTGGCCTCAGTACTTCTCCCCCTAAAGCTTCCCCCCTCCCCTCTAGACTCCTCCCAGCCTGGGCTGCAGCATCCTGCCAAGGGGCCAAGGAGGCTCCACTGTCAGGAAGGAGGCTTGAATTGGGCACCAGAGCACCAGGAGACCTAAAGTCTAGGTGACTTTCCAAGGTCCTGGAGGTCAGAGGGTTGGGCCACCATCCTTTAGGTGCCTGGGACTCTGTTCCCAGCCAAGCAAACCAGACAGTACAGGTTTGGGGGGGCTCTATTACCAGCACCCTGCCTGCTGTCTGTACCCTATGCAGTCCAGCGTGGGCACCCACGCCTGCTCAGGGGCCAGGGGTGGGATAGAGCCCAAGTCAGGGAGGCTGGAGGGAGCAAATGGGCATTTTTTCCCCTTCTTTTCAGTTCAGTTACTCAGTCGTGTCCAACTCTTTGCGACCCCAGGGACTGCAGCACGCCAGGGTTCCCTGTCCTTCACCAACTCCTGAAGTTTACTCAAACTCATGTCCATTGAGTCGGAGATGCCGTCCAACCATCTCATCCTCTGTCGTCCCCTTCTCCTCCTGCCTTCAATCTTTCCCAGCATCAGGGTCTTTTCAAATGAGTCAGTTCTTCACATCAGGTGGCCGAAGTATTGGAGTTTCAGCTTCAGCATCAGTTCCTCCAATGAATATTCAGGACTGATCTCCTTTAGGATGGACTGGTTGGATCTTCTTGCAGTCCAAGGGACTCTCAAGTCTTCTCCGACACCACAGTTCCAAACCATCAATTTTTTGGCGCTCAGCTTTCTTCACAGTCCAGCTCTCGCATCCATACATGACCACTGGAAAAACCATAGCCTGGCAAAGTAATGCCTCTCCTTTTTAATATGCTCTCTAGGTTGGTCATAACTTTTCTCCCAAGGAGCAAGCATCTTTTAATGTCATGGCTGCAGTTGCCATCTGCAGTCATTTTGGAGCCAAGAAAAATAAAGTCAGCCACTGTTTCCACGTTTCCCCATCTATTTGCCATGAAGTGACAGGACCAGATGCCATGATCTTAGTTTTATGAATATTGAGTTTCGAGCTAACATTTTCCACTCTCCTCTTTCACTTTCATCAAGAGGCTCTTTAGTTCTTCTTCACTTTCTGCCATAAGGGTGATGTCATCAGCATATCTGAGATTTTTTATATTTCTCCCGACAATCTTGATTCCAGCCTGTGCTTCATCCAGCCCAGCATTTCTCATGATGTACTCTGCATAGAAGCAGGGTGACAATATACAGCCCTGACGTACTCCTTTTCCTATTTGGAACCAGTCTGTTGTTCCATGTCCAGTTCTAACTGTTGCTTCCTGACCTGCATACAGGTTTCTCAAGAGGCAGGTCAGGTGGTCTGGCACTGGTCACAGCAAACACAGATTTTTTGTGTTTGTGGAACAAAGGAAGGGAAGAGATAATCCTTGTGAGTTATCTATAGCAGATAGTTATAACACTGACACAGATAGATTCCTTAGTCTATGTTAGAGACACAGATGTCTGTGTATATTTGAAAGGAAGAGAGTAAGGAGAGGATAATCCTCGTGGCATCATCGTTGTTCAGTTGCCCAGTCATGGCCGACTCTGTGTGTGTGTGTGTGTGTGTGTGTGTGTGTGTGTGTGAAGATTACAATATTTTTATTTTTTATTTTGTAAATGTGTTTAATTGGAGGCTAATTACTTTGCAATATTGTGGTGGGTTTTGCCATATATTTACATGAATCAGCCATGAGTGTACATGTATCCCCCATCCTGAAACCCCCTCCCACCTCCCTCCCCATCCCACCCCTCAGGGTCATCCCAGTGCACCAGCCCTGAGTGCCCTGTCTCATGCATCGAACCTGGAATGACGATCTATTTCACATATGATAATATACATGTTTCAGTGCTATTCTCTCAAATCATCCTGCCCTCGCCTTCTCCCACAGAGTCCAGAAGACTGTTCTATACATCTGTGTCTCCTTTGCTGTCTCACATACAGCGTCATCATTACCTTCTTTCTAAATTCCATATATATGCGTTAGTATACATGGCACCCCACTCCAGTACTCTTGCCTGGAAAATCCCATGGATGGAGGAGTCTGGTAGGCTGCAGTCCATGGGGTTGCTAAGAATCGGACACGACCGAGCGACTTCCCTTTTACTTTTCACTTTCACGCATTGGAGAAGGAAATGGCAACCTACTCCAGTGTTCTTGCCTGGAGGGCAGAGCCTGGTAGGCTTCCATCTATGGGGTCGCACAGAGTCGGACATGACTGAAGCGACTTAGCGGCAGCAGCAGCAACATACTGTATTGGTGGTTTTCTTTCTGGCTTACTTCACTCTGTATAATCAGCTCCAGTTTCATCCACCTCATTAGAACTGATTCAAATGTATTCTTTTTAATGGCTGAGTAATACCCCATTGCGTGTATGTACCACAGCTTTCTTATCCATTCATCTGCCAATGGACATCTAGGTTGCTTCCATGTCCTGGCTATTATAAACAGTGCTACAATGAACATTGGGATACATACACGTGTCTCTTTGAACTCTGGTTTCCTCGGTGTGTATGCCCAGCAGTGGGACTGCTGGGTCGGATGGCAGTTCTATTTCCAGTTTTTTAAGGAATCTCCACATTGTTCTCCATAGTGGCTGTACTAGTTTGCATTCCCACCAACAATGTAAGAGGGTTCCCTTTTCTCCACACCCTCTCCAGCGTTTACTGTTTGTAGACTTCTGGATGGCAGCCATTCTGACTGGCGTGAGTTGGTACCTCATTGTGGTTTTGATTTGCATTTCTCTGATAATGAGTGATGTTGAGCATCTTTTCATGTGCTTGTTAGCCATCTGTATGTCTTCTTTGGAGAAATGGCTTTTTTGTTCTTTCATGGCAGACTCTTTGCCAACCCCATGGACCTCAGCATGCCAGGCATCCTTGGCCCTGACCATCTCCCCAAATTTGCCCAAGTTCATGTCCATTGCACTGGTGATTCCATCCAACCATCTCATCCTCTGAAACCTTCTTCTGCTCTCAGTCTTTCCCAACATCAGGGACTTTTCCAGTGAGTCAGCTGTTTGTGTAGGATGACCAATTTGGGAGCTTCAGCATCACTCCTTCCAATAAATATTCAGGGTTGATTTCTCTTAAGACCGACTATTATGATCGCCTTGCTGTCCATGGGACGTTCAGGAGTATTCTCCAGGAGCATAGTGTGAAGGCATCAATTCACTGGCATTCTGCCTTCTTCATGGTCCTGCTCTCACAACCACACAGGACCACTGGGAAGACCACAGCCTTGACTATTTGGAACTTTGTCAGCACAGTAACGTCTCTGCTTTTCAACAACACTCTCTAGGTCTGCCATAGCTTTCCTGCCAAGAAACAAGCATCTTCTCACTTCATGACTGCAGTCACCATGCACAGTGATTTTGGAGTCCAAGAAGAGGAAATCTGTCACTACTTCCACCTTTCCCCCTTCTATTTGCCATTAAGTAATGGGGCCGGATGCCATGATCTGAGTATTTTTAATATAGAGTTTTAAGCCAGCTCTTTCACTCTGCTCTTTCACCCTCATCAAGAGGCTCTTTAGTTCCTCTTCACTTTCTGCCATTATAGTGGTATCATCTGCATATCTGGGATTGTTGATGTTTCTCCCGCTTATCTTGATTCCAGCTTGTAACTCAGCAGCCCGGCCTTTCTCCTGATGTGCTCAGCATATAGGTTAAACAAGGAGGGTGACAGCAGTCAGCCCTGTCATCCTCCTTTCTCAATCTCAAACCCATCAGTTGTTCCATACAGGGTTCTAACTGTTGTTTCTTGGTTCGCATCCAGGTTTCTCAGGAGACAGGTAAGATGGTCTGCTAGCTTTCCACAGTTTGTTATGATCCACACAGTCAGTGTAGTTGATGAGCCAGAGGTAGATGTTTTTCTGGAATTCTCTTGCTTTCTCTCTGATCCAACAAATGTTGCAATTTGATCTCTAGTTCTTCTTCTTTTCCTAAACCCAGCTTGGACATCTTGAAGTCCTTGGTTCACATAATGCTGAGGCCTCGCATGCAAGATTTTAAACATTGATCTTATAGCATGAGAGATGAGTGCAACTGTCTGATAGTTAGCACATCTTTAGTACTACCCTTCTTGGGAATCAGGATGAGGATTGCCCTTTTCCAGTCCCTGGGCCACTGATGGGTCTTCCAGATTTGCTGACATGTTGAATGCTACACCTTTATGCATCATCCTTTATGGTTTTGAATAGCTCTACTGGAATTCCCTCGCGTCCTCTAGATGTTTTAACAGCAGGTAATGAGTTTCTCACGGCAAGTATACCGGAGTGGTTTGCCGTTCTCTCCTCCAGCAGATCACGTGTTGTCAGAGCTCTCCGGTGTGACCCGTTCATGTTGGGTGGCACGGCTCACAGCTTCAGTGAGTCACGCAAGTCCCTTCGCCACGACAAGGCAGTGATCCTTGAAGGGGGATTATCATTACAGATACGGATCCCTGTGTGTATGTTATTCGGGACCTCTGATTTTATCCCTGCCCATTTACTGTTACTTTTCTGAGACTGACTGATTGTGACTGAATTCTCAGCGAGTATTTTGTGTTTTAAATGAGTTCCTATTGATTATGACTGAATTCTCAGCAGGTACTTTGTGTTTTAAATGAGTTCCTTTGTATATTTTTAAAATTTTGCCTGTAAGAGATATCATGTTATTTAGTCTTCCTCTGTCTCTAGCTGACTTCACTTAGTGTACGATGCTCCAAGGTCCATTCTTTCAGTGCCTGATGGCATAATCTCATAATTTCATTGGCAGCTTTTCATGGATGAGGAATAGCTCACTATATATGTTGCCACATTTTCTTTAATCTGTAATCTGTCGGTGGACATTTTCTCATGTCTGTGTCTCAGCTGCTGTAAGCAGTGCTGCAGTGAACGTTGGGGAGCATGTGTCTTTTGGAATCATGTTTCTCATGGGATATATGACCAGGTGTGGGTATGTCAGATCCTAGGCTTGACTCCTTTGCAAGTTTTTTCCCTCGCATGGGGATGCTATCCTTTCAGTGGCTGTTGCCAATGTCAATCCCACCAACAGAGTCAGGCGGGGAGCAGGGGTGTTACATCTCTTCCCAGCCCACTACTGCATTTATTTGTAGCCTTCTTAGTATGACCATTCTGACTAGTGTGATTAGATTTCTTGTTGTTGTTTTGATTGGTATTCTTCATGTAATAATTAGGGATGCTGAGCATCTCATCCTGTGTCTTTTGGGGATTATTTATCTTCTTTATTTTTCCTTAAAGTGTGAGAAGAAAATGTACCTGCTGCAGTTGGCTTCTTGAAAGTCAGTTGTGTTTGGACTTGATTTCTGCAATAACTGCCCAAGGACCTTTCCAGAGGGCAGTTGTCATTAGCAACCCCACAGTCCTTGTGAAAGGAGGTACCAGTAAGCAAGGTGTTTAAGCTGTAGTTACAGGAAATGTCCACAAGGCGGCCGCACTATTCCATGTCCAACCTGGTGCTTAGTCCCTCAGTCTTGTCCCACTCTTGGCAACGTCATGGACTGTAGCCCGCCAGGCTACCCTTTCCATGGGGATTCTTCAGGCAAGAATACTGGAGTGGGTTGCCATGCCCTCCTCCAGGGGATTAGCTCAACCCAGGGATCAAACCCAGGCCTCTCGCATTGCAGGAGGAATCTTTACCAGCTGAGCCACCAGGGAAGCCCAAGAATACTGGAGTGGGTAGCCTTTCCCTTCTCCAGGGGATCTTCCTGACCGAGGAATCAAACAGGGGTCTCCTGCATTGCAGGCAGATTCTTTACCAGCTGAGCTACCAGGGACGCCCCCAGTCCAACTCTGGTTCTTCAGACAAACTGAGACTTCAGGAAAGTCGGCTTCCTGGCCTGTGAATAAGAGTAGAATGTGCCTGAAAAACACCAAGGCCTTGTGTCTCACTGCTTCTTCCCCTTAAGGCTTCACCCTTCCTTTCAGACTCATCCCGACCTGGGACACTGCCTTCTGCTTAGGTGCCTAGGAGGCTGCACTCTGGAAAGAGATTTCAGCTGGGGACCCCAGAACCAGCAGACCTGGAGGCTAGGTGACCTTTCCAAGATCCTTGTGGCCAGAGCGTCAGGCCACCATCCTTTGGGTGCACTAGGGTCTATGGTCCCAGCCAGAGCAAACCAGATGGTCAGGTTAAGAGGGGCTCATTTCAGGGCACCCACCCTGACTGTGTCAACCCCTCTCCAGTCCAATCCTGGGGACCCAAGCCTGGTCGGATTCCAGGGATTAGAAAGCAGCCCAAGTCAGGGAGATCAGAGGGGATAAAATAGTCAATAGTCTTCTCTTTTTTAAATCTCATGGTGATACAGTATTGACCTATATTTGTTTTTCAGTTTTGTGCTTATTGTCAGTATACAGGCTCCTGATTCAGTTATGACATATCCATACAGCATCTCTGTTCTTTTTCAATTTTTTTGCCAGAAAGATTATTGAACAAAGTTGAGCAAGCTCCCTGTGCTGAAAATTATGTCCTTCTGAAGTATCCGTTCTGACTGTATGTGACACCAAGGACTGTAACCCTCTGGGTTCCTCTTTCCATGGATTCTCCAGGCATGGAAACTGGAGAATTCTAAGCATGGAAACTGGAGTGGGTAGCCATTCCCTTCTGGAGATCTTTTGGATCCAGGAGTTGAATGTAGGCTCCCACATTCCCGTCATATTATTTACCTTTGAGCCACCAAGGAACCCCTAGTATCTATTAGAGATACAGATTTTTTGTATAGGTAGAAGAAAGGAGGAAGAAGATAATCCTTTGAATTACCTATATTTTGTTGTTCAGTCACTCAGTCATGTCTGACTCTGTGACACCAGGGACTGCAGCATACCGGGCTTCCCTGTCCTTCACCATCTCCCAGAGCTTCCTCCGTCTCACGCCCGTTAAGTTGGTGATGCCATCCAACCATCTCATCAGGTACAGATTTGTGTATATGTGGAAGGAAGGAAGGAGATATTCATTGTGGATCATCTATTACAGATACGATTTTGGGTCTATATGTTAGAGATGCAGATTTAAGTGAATATGTGGAAGGAAGGAGGGAAGGGAAGGAAGGAGATAATCCTTGTAAAATATGTCTTACAGATACAGATTTCTGTATATACATTAGTCCTTAATTCATAATTCATCCCTGGCTATTTATTCTTTTTTTTTTCCGGTAATTCCTTATTTCTCTTTAAATTTTTAGAGTCTCTTTTGTGTTGTAAATTAGTTTGTATATATCACTTTATTTGCCTAGAAGGAACATCATATGCTATTCTCTTCCTGCCTGGCTGAATACAGTTAGTGTATGACCCTCCAAGGTCCATGCTTGTGGTGCATAATTTCATAATCTTCGTGCTGCTTTTGTGTGTCTGACTAATACGAATGCATTTATGTACCACATCTGCAATAAGCTTTATTCTGTCAGAGGACATCTTGTGGTTCTGTGTCTTGGCTTCTGTAAGGAAGACAACAGTGAATGTTGGGGTGCATGTGTCTTTTTGAACGATGGTTTTCTCGGGGATATAGGCCCAGGCATGGATGTCAGATACGAGGCTTTGCTCTCTTCAGTGGTTTATCTTCTGGCATGCTGAGGCTGTCTTCTCTAGGGGTGGTGGCAATGTCCATCCCCACCAACTGTGTAGTGGGGTTCAATGATGTCCTGGCTCTCTCCTGCTTTTACTGTCTGTAGACCTTTGAGGATATCCATTCTGACTGGTGGGATTTGATTTCTTGATATTGTTTTGATTGTCATCCCTCCTGTAATAATTACGATGCTGAACATCTTGTTCTGTGGCTATTTGGTCTTCTTTCTTTTCCATAAAGGGTTTGAAGAAATTTACATGTCCCAGTTGACTTCTTGAAAGTTGAATGTGTTTGGAAATTTTTCTGCAGTACCCACCATAGGACATTTCCTGAGGGCAGCTCTCATTAAAAGTCCCTCAATCTTGTGAACTGGACTTGCAATTAAGCACTGCTGGTCAAGTTGTATTTATAGGAAATGTACACAAGACAGCAGCATTTCTTCATGCCCAACTGTTGTTCCTGGAGCACACAGATCCTTAGGAAAGACTGGCTTCCTGGGCTGTGAATTATAGTGGAAAGTGTGAGCAAACACTCAAGGGCTTGTGTCTCACTACTTCTTCCCCCTAAAGCTCCACCCTCCCCTTTAGACACCTCCTCACCTGGGCCACAGCACCCTGCTGAGGTGCCTAGGAGGCTGCAACTCAGGAAGAAAGCTAGAATTGGGGACCCCACCATGAAGAGACCAAGAAGTGAGGTGAATTTTCCACGGTCCTGGAGGTCAGAGGACTGAGCCACCATCTTTTGGGTGCCATGGGGACTTTGTTCCCAGCCAACCAATTCAGATAGTAGGGGTTCAAAAGGGAAGTCAATTAAGGATACCCTGCCCAGCTGTCTCATCCCCATCTAGTCCAGCCATGGGACCCAAGCCTACTCGGGCTCCAGGGATGGGTTAGCAGGCCAAGATGGGAGTTCGGAGGGAAGAAAATAGGCATTCCTTTTCTTTCTTTCACTTTTCTTTAATCTCTAGTGTTTTGCTTCAGGTTAGTGTACAGCCACCTGATTCAGTTATGACATACACAAACAGCATATCTCTTGTCATGGGACCTCTCAGCAAATGCTGACCACATGTTTGACTATAAGGCTTCTAGGCAGATGCTCAGCTCGTGTTTATCTAGAGACCTCAATGCTCTTGCTCAATTTGTGTGTGTCTATGAGGCCTCAAGGCAGACACTCACCTCATTTGTGACTAGGAAGCATCTAGAAAGGCTCTCAGCTCATGTCCTCATCTTGTCGTGTAGGCATTTGGGGTTTTTTTTTTTTTCCTTTCCTGAAAGGGTGCAAGGAAAGTTAGCTTCTTGAAATTAGCTTCTTGAAAGTCAGTTGTGTTTGGAATTCATTTCAGCAATACCTGCCCCAGGACCTTCCCTGAGGGCAACTGTCTTTAGCAACCTCACAGGCCTTTTGAATTGGAGGTGTCAGTCAGTACTGGTGGGCAAGTTGTTTTTACACGATACGTCCACAAGGCGGCAGCACTTCTTCATGCCAACTCTGGTTCTACCTGCAACCAGAGCCTTAGGGAAAGTCGACTTCCTGGGCTGTGAATTAGAGTAGAAGGTGCCTGAGCAAACACCCAAGCCCTTCTATCTCACTTCTTCCCCCTGAAGCTTCACCCCTCCCCCTGGCCTCATGCCTACCTGGGGCACCGCCCCCTGCTGAAGTGCCTAGGAGACTGCACTCTCAGGAATGAGTGTTGAGCTGGGGACCCAAGCACCAGGAGACTGGGGTCTGGGTGATTTTCCGTGTTTCTCAAAGTCAGAGGGTTGGGCCAGTAGGATTTGGGTTCACTAGGGATTCTGGTCCAAGACAGGACAAACCAAACTGTAGAGGCTCAAGAGGAGTGTCTATGATGGGCACCCTGCTGTGCTGGCTCTACCCATCCCCCGCCCAGCCCTAGGACTCAAGCCCGCTCCGGGTCCAGGGATGGGATAACAGCCCAAGCCTTGGAGGAGGCAGGGAATAAAGTAGGCATTACGTTTCCTTCCTTTTCCTTAGTCTCATGCTGATCCTCTGTTGAAGTCTAGTCCATTTTCAGTTTTGTGCTTGTCCTCGGTGTACAGTGAGCTGATTCAGTTATGACAGATATATTCAGCATATGTGTAGTGTTTATTTGTTTTGATTTTTTTGCCATACAGTTTATTGAACAAGGTTCGGTAAAGTTCTCCATTCTGATCTTCAGGTCCCTGTGGTGTATTTATTAGAGATACAGAGTTTTTGCACATGCGCAAAGAGCCAAGGAAGTGGTCCTTGTAGACTATCTATCCCAGCGACAGATTTCTGTGTCTGTGTTAGAGACAGATGCTTCTGTGTATATGTGCACAGACGTGAAAAGTTGCCACTATGAGCCAGGAACGACGTCAGGATTCTTGGCCTCCGGAGGAGAGGAATGCAATCCGGGGCCAGAGACGAGGCTTGATCGCGCAGAGCCTTCGTGTGATAAAGTTTTATTAAAGTATAAAAGAGATAGAGAAAGCATCTGACATAGACATCAGAAGGGGGCAGAAAGAGTGCCCCCTTGCTAGTTTTCAGCAAGAAGTTATACACCTATTAGCTAGCTGCTAATTAAAGAAAGGAAATGTCTCAAAACTCAGAAAGTGGCACCAGGCCCCTCACCCACAACATGCATTCTGAGATAACATTGGCACAAGGTGAGTCATCCAGGGCCATAGAACAACTGATGTGAATCTTGATGCAAGGTAGTTTTCTGAGCAAATACATAGTTTAGTTAACATAGGTTAAGAGAACATTTCCACGAGTAAAACATACTGGTTTGCTGAGCCATTATTGGTTCTGAGTCTCAGGCAGAACTGACTTGAAGAAAGACAGAGTCTGATGTAAATACATAGTACATTAACACATTAACGTAGCTTAAGAAAAGCATTTCCATAAGAAAAAGGCATTGGTTAGCTCCAGGTTTGAGAAAAGTTAAGTTCGGGTGGAACCAGGTGTCGTCATGGCAACACAGAATTTTAAAATAAACCTCTTAATCTTGTAGCGCCAAGGGGAAAACAAAGCCTGACACTTGTGGTTTGTTTCCTCCTGCCACTTAAAAGAGAGAAAAAATGTCTGACACTTGCAGCCCATTTCCTCAGTTTGGGGACCCTAGCCTTCCTGCCTGTAACCCTCTCAGAAGGTAGAAAGCAAGCAAGGAGAGAAGGCAGGAGATAATCCTTGTGGATTAGCTCATACAGATACAGATTTCTGGAGGTAGGTTAGGTACACAGATTTCAGCGCCTATGTGAAAGGAAGCAAGGGTGGAAGGAAAGAGGAAATAATCCTTGCGGATTATCTACTACAGACGCAGATTTCTTTGTATACATTAATACCAACCTCCCAATTCATGCCTGGCCCTTTCCTGTTTTTTGTTTTTATTTTTTTAAACTCTGTGTTTGCAACTGAGAGTTTCTTCTTATGTTGTAAATTACTTCCTCCATATCTCATTCTTTCAGTTTTACCCTCAAGGGACATCATCTGGTATTTGCTTTCTCTGTTGCTAACTTAAGTGTATTTTTCTCCAAGGCCCAGCCTTGTTGGGACTGTTGGCCTAATTTCATAATTTCAGAAGTGGGGTTTCAAGTCTGAGTAATAGCCCTTTATATATATGTACCATATATATATACACCATATATATCATATATGTATATAAGATTCCATCTGTCAGAGGGCCTGTTCTTGGGTCTATGTCTCGGCAATGGGAGGAACCACTGCTGTGAACGTTGGGTGTGTGTGTCACTTTCAATGGCGGTTTTTCGTGACATAGGCCGAGGCGTGGGTATGAGAATCCCAGGTTTAGCTCTCCTGAGATGTTTCGCTCTGGCCTGTGGCTCTCCTTGGGGCTGTTGCCAGTGTGTGTTCGCAGGGAACATGAAGGGGTCCCATCATCCCCCGGCTCTCCTCCACGCACTGTTTGCGGACAGTTAGGATGGCCATCCTGTCAGACAGGATTGGATTTCTTGCCATTTTGATCCGCACTGCTTCTGTAATAATTCAGGATGCTGAATTTATAAGTACTTATAAATGTCATTAAAGGTTTTGAAAATATGATTTTAATATCCACACAGTATTGCTTAATATATCATACATAAATAATGAAATTTCAGTCTCAACATAGAAACATAATACCAAAAAAGGTTTCCATTCTAAACTAAAGCTTGCATTTTAATTCAGCTTAATGAGAATTCCTCTGAAGATCTAAAATTCTTATGAAAAGTAAATTATGTGGAGTTCTCTTTGCTTTCATCTGTTATGCCTTATTGTCATTTATTTCTAAGGACTCTTAGACTTTTGACATTTTGCATTTGACTGTAATTTTTGACTGAGATAAAATCTTAAATTTAGATATTACGAATGTCAAGAAGTAGTCTTGTAAGTGTGAATCATTCAGTCATGTTCAGTTATTTGTGACCCATGGACTGTAGCCCACCAGGTCCTCTGTCCAGAGAATTTTCCAGGCAAGAATATTGGAGTGGGTAGCCATTCCTTTCTCGAGGGGATCTTCCTGACCTAGGGGTCAAACCTAGGTCTCCTGGATTGCAGGCAGATTCTTTACCATATGAACCACCAGAAAACCCTGACTCTGCTGTACATGGATGTAAAAATCCTTAAAAGAATATTAGCAATCCAAATTGATGAATACATTAAAAGAATCATACACTGTGATCAAATGTAAGTTATTCTGTGCCTGCAAGCATGATTTATGATCTGCACATCAATCACTGTGATACACAATATGAGCAAAATTAAGCATAAAATCACATGGTCTTCTCAATAATTGCAGAAAAAGCTTTTGACAAAGGGTAACATCAATTTGGATACAATCTCTCAGTACAGTGGCTATACATGGAACATACTAAAGGGTATATAAGACAAGCCCACGGCTAACATCCAACTCAGTGGTAAAGAGGTGAAAAGTGACAGTGAAGTCTGTCGGTTGTGCCCGACTCTTGGTGACCCCAGGGACTGTAGCCTACCAGGCTCCTCTGTCTATGGGATTTTCCAGGCAAGCGTACTGGAGTAGGTTCCCATTTCCTTCTCCAGGGGATCTTCTCAGCCCAGGGATCCAACCTGGGTCTCCCACACTGTAGGCAGATGCTTTACCATCTGAGCCACCAGAGGTTTTCCTAAAAGATCAGGAAAGAACAAGGATGTCCACTCTCACCTGTCTTGCTCATCATAGTAGTGGAAGTGTCCTTCCCAGAGTAACTAGGCAAGAAAAGGAAATTAAAGGCATCCCCATCAGAACAGATGAAGTTACACTGTCACTATTCGATAACAACAGGATTTATATGTAACCTTAAAAACTCCACCAAGTAACAACTATTAAAACTAATAAACTCAGCAACATAGCAAGATATGAACCATCAGAGAGAGAACAGAACAGTCCCATATACAAATGCACCCCCCCCCAAAAAAAAACACCTAAAATGTATTTCACCGAGGGGCAGAAATACCTGTACAGTCACAAGCTCCAAGACCTAGAGTCTGGGTTCAAATCCCAGCTCACCTACTGACCTGTAGAGTGACCCAGGGCAAATCACACAATGATCTGAGGCTCAACATATTCAACTGTAAAATGAACACAAAACCAGTGTCTCCTCCCAGGGCTGTGAAACTCCAAGGAAATGCTTATTTAGGCCGAGGGGTTGGAGTGTCTCCAGGAGCCTCTCCTTGTATGAAACTCCTCTAGAACTGGGCTCTCCTGATCCTGTGGGCGAGGGTCAAGGGTAGAGCCTGGGAGCGGAATGGGACTGGACAAGGACGAGGACAAACAAATACTAGTTCTGTGTCAATGAGGGAAGCCACCTCCTTTCCAGATCTCAGAGTGGGGCCTGCACCGAGGGCCATGCACAATCAGAAGTGATAACTCCGAACCCCCCACAGCAGGGATGGAGCCTTCCTGGCAAGAACCTTCTCTCTGGTCCAGGCTCCAGTGTGATGTAGTGTTGCTCCCTGAGTTCTCCATGTCTCCACCAGGCAAAGAGCTCTTGGGAGCTGGAGGTCTATTAAACCACAGGGGCCTGAGGGTCAGAATGACACAAGGACGGACAACATTGAAAACTAGCTAAATTTTTAAAAAATGACAGAAGTACAGACGAGGCAGGGGATGAGAAGCAGAAGGACTGACGACCTCTCAAGCCTTTAGCAGAAATATCTCCACACCAGCTCAGCAGAGCCTACAGGAGGAAAATATAATGGAAAAGCAGGCTATGGATATATCTCTACACTGCTGGACCCAGAGATCCAAGTCCCAATCCACCGACATCGTTCTGCATATCCAGACACCAAGAGGAAGGAACACAGACCTTGCCTTAGGAGGTCTCAGCCAGACTTAATATTGGGGTTGCTGAGCATGGTCACATGGTCACTATGGACTCAGACCCTCCTCCATGCTCACATCCTCTGTTCTCACAGAAACATACACGGTTCACTACAGAGAACCCTCTGAGGGTACTTGTGTATACTAGAAACTGGCAATGGTGAAATGCAAAGAAAAGACACAGAAATGGAAACATGCCTCTGAGGAGCTCTACAAATTAAAAAAGATCTGAAGCGCTTGATACTTGGCATTTTTAAAAAAAGCTTTTTAATATGCAAACCCAGAAAGGACATTTCCAGGAGAAAGGACAAAAGAATCATCCCATGGGGGCAATTTGGTATCCATATGGGAAAGTAAGTTGGATCCCTACCTCACAAAACACCACCAAACCAATTAGAAACATACTAACAACCAAATAGATTTAAGGGACTAGATCTGATAGATAGAGTGCCTGATGAACTCTGGACTGAGGTTCGTGACATTGTAGAGGAGACAGGGCTCAAGACCATCCCCATGGAAAAGAAGTGCAAAAAAGCAAAATGGCTGTCTGGCGAGGACTTAGAAATAGCTGTGAAAAGAAGAGAAGCGAAAAGCAAAGGAGAAAAGGAAAGATATAAGCATCTGAATGCAGAGTTCCAAAGAATAGCAAAAAGAGATAAGAAAGCCTTCCTCAGTGATCAATGCAAAGAAATAGAGGAAAACAACAGAATGGGAAAGACTAGAGATCTCTTCAAAAAAATTAGAGACACCAAGGGAATATTTCATGCAAAGATGGGCTCGAAAAAGGACAGAAATTGTATGGACCTAACAGAGGCAGAAGATATTAAGAGGTGGCAGGAATACACAGAAGAAGTGTACAAAAAAGAGCTTCACGACCAAGATAATCACGATGGTGTGATCACTCACCTAGAGCCAAACATCCTGGAATGTGAAGTCAAGTGGGCCTTAGAAAGCATCATTATGAACAAAGCTAGTGGAGGCGATGGAATTCCAGTTGAGCTATCTCAAATCCTGAAAGACAAGGCTGTGAAAGTGCTGCACTCAATTTGCCAGCAAATTTGGAAAACTCAGCAGTGGCCACAGGACTGGAAAAGGTTAGTTTCCATTCCAGTCCCAAAGAAAGGCAAGGAAAAGAATGCTCAAACTACCACACAATTGCACTCATCTCACACACTACTTAAGCAATGCTCAAAATTCTCCAAGCGAGGCTTCAGCACTACGTGAACCGTGAACTTCCAGATGTTCAAGCTGGTTTTAGAAAAGGCAGAGGAACCAGAGGTCAAATTGCCAACATCGGCTGAATCTTCAAAAAAGAAGAGTTCCAAAATAACCCATCTATTTCTGCTTTATTGACTATGCCAAAGCCTTTGACTGTGTGGACCACAATGAACCGTGGAAAATTCTTCAAGAGATGAGAATACCAGACCACCTGACCTGCCTCTTGAGAAACCTATATGCAGGTCAGGAAGCAACAGACTGGACAGGGACAACACACTGGTTCCAAATAGGAAAAGGAGAACGTCAAGGCTGTATATTGACACCCTGCTTATTTAACTTCTATGCAGAGTACATCATGAGAAACGCTGGGCTGGAAGAAGCACAAGCTGGAATCAAGATTGCTGGGAGAAATATCATAACCTCAGATATGCAGATGACACCACCCTTATGGCAGAAAGTGAAGAGGAACTAGAAAGCCTCTTGATGAAAGTGAAAGAGGAGAGTGAAAAAGTTGGCATAAAGCTCAACATTCAGAAAACAAAGATCATGGCATCTCGTCCCATCACTTCATGGGAAATAGATGGGGAAACAGTTTCAGACTTTATTTTTCGGGTTCCAAAATCACTGCAGATGTTGACTGCAGCCATGAAATTAAAAGACGCTTACACCCTGGAAGAAAATTTATGAGCAACGCAGATATCATATTCAAAAGCAGAGACATTACTTAGCCAACAAAGGTCCGTCTAGTCAAGGCTATGGTTTTTCCAGTAGTCATGTATGGGTGAGAGAGTTGGACTGTAAAGAAAGCTGAGCACTGAAGAATTGATGCTTTTGAACTGTGGTGTTGGAGAAGACTCTTGAGAGTCCCTTGGACTGCGAGGAGATCCAACTAGTCCATTCCAAAGGAGATCAGCCCTGGGTGTTCTTTGGAAGGAATGATGCTAAAGCTGAAGCTCCAGTATTTTGGCCACCTCATGCAAAGAGTTGATTCTTTGGAAAAGACCCTTATACTGGGAGGGATTGGGGGCAGGAGGAGAAGGGGACGACGGAGGATGAGATGGCTGGATGGCATCACCGACTAGATGGATGTGAGTTTGAGTGAACTCCGGGAGATGGTGATGGACAGGGAGGCCTGGCGTGCTGCAGTTCATGGGGTCGCAGAGTTGGACACGACTGAGCGACTGAACTGAACTGAACTGAACTGAACTGAACTGAATTGAACTGAAGAACCAACGACTGAAAGAAAAACTTTACAGAATTTCGAACAATTTTGGATGAAGGAATATCTTTTAAGTTCAGGTATTGTTAATTTACAATAATTTGTTTGTTTAAGGTGTATAGCAAAGTGATTCAGTGATTCAGCCTCTCAGGTGCTTCCTTGGACAAAATTCATTCCCTCTGGGAGGCCCGTGGGCCATGCCCTCAACTCAGAACAGCTAAGAATCCTGAATACGCAAAGCAGCATGTGGTGGTGCTTGTGGGGGTTTTTAGACTGAATACATTATTCTAACATGATACAAGTACCAAGCCCAGAGGTCAAGAGAGGATCTCATAACCTATCTTCAAACAGAAGGCCCTGCTCCCTTGAATGTGGGTGCGTGAAACAGCGCTTGGGAAGGAAAGAGGTGTGTCATGAATATTTTGCCTGCAGAGGACAAAGTGGTGTGTAGAGAGGATGCGCAGGCACGTCCCAGGACACTGAGCACACGGACATAGTGACTGGACTCTCAGCCCTGCTCTTGGGCATCGCACTGTCTCCACCGCTGACACAGGGGGAGCAACTCACCCGTGTCCTGGAGAGTATGGTCACATGACCTGAACCTGGCCAATCGGTGTGTTCTATCCCTCCTGGCCACCGTGATTGGCTCAGGACTGGTGCGGTGACCAGTCGGGGCCCAGGGCCGGGCCTCTCGCTGGAAGCAAGGGAAGAGGAGCTCGCCTTCTGCCAGAAGGGTTGGGGCTGGGTGAGGTCAGGCTCCAGCAGTGGGAGGGGCGTGAGGTCAGCCTGGGGCAGTTGGTGACCTTCCTGAGCCCATGAGGGCAGAGCTGCTGGCCTGAGAAAGAGGGCGTTGCTGAGCCCAGGGGTTGAGAGCGCCGGTTCCTGCTGTGGTCCCGGAGCTCCACCTGAAACCGGAGGGAAGCGGTCTGCCTGTGAGTCCTCTCCTGCTTGCCTGTCAGCTTGTTTGAACCATGTTGGGTTTTCTGTCCAGCTGGCTAAGTGGAGACCCTGGAAATGCAGCTGTGTGGGTTTTGGCTGGCTTCAGGGAAGAAATGCCAGATGACACTTGGAGACACCAGTTTAATCTGGATTCAGGTCATATCTCTTGAAAATGAAGTGAAAGTCCCTCATTGGTGTATGATTCTTGTGACCCCATAGGCTATACAGTTCATGGAATTCTCCAGGCCAGAACACTGGAGCGGGTAGCCTTTCCCTTCTCCAGGGGATCTTCCCAGTCCAGGGATTGAACCCAGGTCTCCTGCATTGCAGGCAGATTCTTTACCAGCTGAGCCACAAGAGAAGCCCATGAATACTGGAGTGGGCAGCCTGTCCCTTCTGCAGTGGATCAGGATTCCCAGCCCAGGAATCAGACCTGGGACTCCTGCATGGCAAGAGGATTCTTTACCAGCTGAGCTATCAGGGAAGCGCAGTATCTCTTAAGGCCAGCTATTCATTGATATCTCTTAAGGCCAGCTATTAATTGTAGGATTACCCTAATTAGTCTTCACAGGATTAAGGTAGCAACCTGCTAAGGTAGCAATCGATGTCTTTTTTCTAGAGGACAAAACTGGGGCTCAGAGAAGCGGCTAACAGGTAACACAGCTACAGCAAGGAAGTGTGCACCTAGACAAACTCCCCAGATCCTGCTGTGAGAACCCAGGGCAGCCATATGGTGTGGCTTGTCCATGTGACAGGGGGTAAGGCACCCAGCCCACACTGGATACTGTGGGGACCTGACTCGGTAACTGCCGTCTGGAAGCTCTGAGACTCACAAAAGCAATTTGCACTGAAGAGAGGAAGGACACCTCCCTTCATCCGCCCCACCACACCCTCCGGGTTCTGCCATACCCTGCCCCCTTTCTCTTGCTTTGTGAGGGAATAAGAGTCACACTCATGTGACCACATTGGCTGTCCACTGTTCACGAGCTACCAAGTGGAGCTGCTACAGGAGAGGCCACGAGCCTTTGCCCCTGAGTACCTCTCCTTCCTTTGCACCGTGGGAGCCCTCCTCCACACCTGCACACCAGAGGCCTTTTCTGAGACACGTAGGGACCCTCCCTCAGTTTGCAACAGGTTGCATCCATCGCTGTCCTTTCAATGCCTCCCTTGAAACGCAGCTCATGAGCTCCTTTGTCTGCATCGCGGCCCACCTGGCTGCCACGGGAGGGACAGAGCTGACAATGAATCCAAAGCTCGAATCTCACAGCCAGGAATCTGTGTATAAAGGACCTGATCATTCACGCTGTAGAGGCTGTAGTAGGTTGCAGGGATCCGTAACCAGGGCTTAGGCCAAAGTGACTCCACAGCTGTTTTAATGCCTGGCGAGGGTTCTGGCTATAGTGTGGGTGGGGTGAGTCTCCTGAGGTTCTGAAGGCCCCCTGTGTGCAGGTTCATGGTGCAGAGAGAAGAGAAGGTGGAGTCCTTCCCTGGAGGTGGTCACAGCTCATGGATGAGCCAGACAGGCAGGCAGGGCTCGATAGCACCTGAGCTGCCTTCATGAGTGAATGGTGTGGGGGCAGAGGAAGAGAATCAGGTCTGCTCCCTTATGTGGTGCCCAGGGCAGGTTGTCACCAGAGTAAACACTTACTATGGTGATGACCATCACTGCTGTCTGCAGAGGGTTTACATTGGTGTGTGTCTACATCTGAGCAGTCAGGCCGTTGCTAAACCACACTGGCCATGGGCATTGCCTCTCCTTAGAACTTGATATGTTTCGTCTCTTCCTTACTGAACATTCATTGCCAAGAGGGTTTTGGGGCCACAAGGATATTGGCTTTTTCCCTAGCTTTGTCTCATGAGGGATGAGTTTCTGGTTGTTGGTGTGGTTTGTTTTTCCAGCTCCCTTTCTTGGCTTATTTTGTGAATTTGTTTCTGCCAGAGGAAGGGCTTAGGATCTGGCTTCTGGCTGAGATGTGACACTTACCACAGCAATGCCGACCTGGAGATCATGACCACATTTGCCAAAAGGGCTTTGTTTTGCAGAATACATCTCGAAAGTACCTACACTGTCCTTTCAGATACGCAAAGGCTATTTGAAATGAAATAAAAAACAAGAATTCTCAAGTTGACTCTTACAATATGCGGGGAATCAGAAAAATCCCCTGGAGAAGGGAACCACTACCCACTCCAGTATTCTGGCCTAGACAATTCCTTGGAGTGTATAGTCCATGGGGTCACAAAGAATCAGACAAAATCGGATGACTGAACAACAACAGCAATGATGTCTCACCATTTGTCAAACAGAGATACCAACAGTATTTTCACGACTGTGTGCATGTTCAGGTGCTCATTTGTGTCCAACTCTTTGCAGCCCTGTGGCCTGTGGCACCCAAGATCCTCTATCCGTGGAATTTTTCAGGCAAGAATACGGAAATGGATTGCCATTTCCACCTCCAGGGGATCTTCCCCACCCAGGGACTGAACCCAGGTCTCCTGCATTTCACAATCTACACTGGCTGGCGGGTTCTTTTCTGCTGAACCGTCTGGGAAACAACTCATTACATCACTGGGTTATTCTAAAGTACTTCACTTAGAGTCTGGCACTCGGGAGGTTCTCATTGGTGATGTGAATATTCAGTCATGTATCATTATTGCTCATATGATAATGGAATGGCCACGCTCACAAAGGAGAAAGAAGAGCCTTTCCAAGTCCAGTTAAATCCTTCACCACACATATCTTCTTTAAATCTTCTGACTTTGAAATAAACATCAAGCATAAAGACATTGGTTATGGCCACCAGGAAAGATCGAGTTCTGCTAGTAAGTGACGAGGCTTCTTCCAGTTCCAACATGCATGTGTTGTTTCCCCGGCATCACCCAGCACTTCTGTGACAGCAGCTGGGGGTCCTGCAACTTAACTCAGTGTGGACCCTGCCTATCTGGGGGTAGTTCCAGACCCCACAGGTTAAAGGCCCAGCCCTACAAGACTCTCCCCCCACTCCAGCCATCATTTGCAAGCCCAGATTGTCACCTGCGCTCCGACCCACTGGCTACCCGTTCAGAGGTTCTAATGACTTTGGGTTCTATTAATTTTTTGAGTGGTCGTGGAACTCAGAGAAACATGTTGCCTAGTAGATCACAGCCTTATTGTAAAAGGTCATAAACTCAGGAACAGCAGATGCAGGGGGATACATAGGACAGGGCGTGTGGGGGGGGGGAGGCACGGAACTTCACGCTCTCCGAGCCTCACTTTCCCCAAATCTGCATGTGTTCCTCAACCCAGAAGCTGTCCAGACCCTGTTTGGGGATTTTTATGGAGGAGTCATCACACAAGCACAATTGATTAAATCAGTGGCTGTTGGTGATTGCTTCAACCAGAAGCCCTTTTGGCTTTCCCAGACATGGTCAGGGGAGGAGCGGGGCAGAGGAGGGATCGGAAATTCCAATCCTTAACCATGTGCTTAGTTGCCCTGGCAAGCAGCGCCCCCCCTTTGGAAAGGAGGCACTCTCCGAAAAGCCACCTCATTCACCTAACAAGAGACACCTTGACTGCTCTCCCCACTTCGGTAATTGCCAGAGTTTTAGGAGCTCTGTGCCAGGACCGGGGGCAAAGACCAAAAATGTATTTCTTATTATTAATACAAATCACAAGGTCACGGTGACCCCAAACATCAGTGATAATTTGGTTCTATAGCCTTAAAAGTTTTTCAGCAGTTGAGTGGGCTTTTTTAAACAAAGTTTGGGGGCCACCCCTCGAGGCATGCGGTGATCTTAGTTCCCCAACCAGGGATTGAACCCACTCTCCCTGCATTGGAAGGCAGAGTGTTAACCGCTGGACCACCAGGGAAGTCTCTGATTGGGCCCTTTTTAGGTGAAACTGTTATTGGCATAAACTAAATGGTTCAAGATTTCAAAAAAGCTGGAGCTGAGCATGAGCCATCTTCCTGTGGTGTCTTCATATGATTACCGACTTTTCCGTGGCCCCTGCAACCCTCAGCTTTCCCCTGAGATGAATCAGTCCCCAGGAGGCCTGTTGCCTGCCCCTGCTCGAGACCAGAGTCTATTCAGCGGCCACTGGGCACAGGCAGCGTGCGGGGTGTGTGCGGGTCCACACCAACCTGAGTCGTGGAGAGATGTCAGGGAAGACTCATTCCCGGGTGTGCTCTGATTACAAGAAGTGAGAAGGTTTGGGGAACCAAATAGCCTCGGAGAGAGCCCAGTCACACTACCTTGCCCACTGTGAAACAAAATTGGGGCTTCTGCATGCTTCCCCAGGGAGAAAGAAATCCATGGACTCCATTGGATACTCAAACAATGACCTCCAAAAGATGAAGAGTCTTAAAGTGGGATTTCTCAGCCTTGGTGTTGTTGGCATTTAATATCTTGCAGCATTCATAAATGCAACTGAAAATGTCCCCAGATGTCACCAGTGTCCCCCCGGCCCAAACATGAGGGCCAGCTGGACAGGCTGGACCAGGAGCAAGGATGAAGGAAATGAAAGTCGCTCAGTCATGTCTAACTCTTGGCGACCCCATGGGCTATACAGTCGATGAAATTCTCCAGGCCAGAACACTGGACTGGGTAGCCTTTCCCAGGAGACCGAACCCAGGTCTCCTGCATTGCAGGCAGATTCTTTACCCGCTGAGCTCCAAGGGAGGCCCAAGGGAAGCCCAGAAGCAGGGGTGGGGGGATGCAAAAGGACAGGGAAGCAAGAGCAGTGGGGGCAGATAAGCAAGTCTGCCCTCCTGAAATGTCTGCGGGCCCGGTCGTCTGCAGTTATGACTGGGCAGGGTGTGGAGGGCACAGGGGCTCAGAGGTGTGTGACCCCCTTTGCTCCCCCTGGGCCAGCAGGTGTGTGAGGCTGAGCCGCTCTGAGGCAACATGGGCTTTGAGCCCCACACAGATGGGGCCCCTGTGTGCAGCGTGAGCCTTTCTCCCGAGTCAGGAGGTTTATTGTTGAGAAGACATCCCGTGATGACCGGGGGAAGACTGGCCTGGCTGAGGTAGCGGTCGATTGGTGGATCTTAGGGACACAGAACATTGAGTGTCCCAGGTGGGGCTTCTGATACCGACGACCACAAACTGGGGTGGTGGGGAGGCTTAAAACAATACTAATTGACAATCTCCCAGTTCTGGGGGCCAGAAGTCTAAAGTCAAGGGTCAGCAGGACCAGGCCCCCCGACCTGGGCTCTGGAGGAGCGTCACTCCCAGCTCTTCCAGTTTCTGGGGCTCCAGGTGTTCCTGGGTTTGTGGCCACATCCCCTCAGCCTCTGCTTCCTCCTCACATGGCCTCTTCCTCTCTGTGTGTCTCTCCTCTTCTTATAAAGACACCCATCATTCTGCATAAGGCCCACCTAATCCACTGTAACCTTATCTAACTTGATTTCCTCTGCAATGACCCGATTTACGAATAAAGGCCCCCTGGCAAATATGGGGAGTTGGGATGTGGGTGTCTCTTTTGGAGGGCACCATTCACCCCGCTACAAAGCTGAGTCTTGACACACAAGCAGTCATCCCAGGAATGGGGGGAGCTCACGCAGGACCCCTCGAGTACAGCCATGGATGGGTGTGGTTGGAGAGCTGAGCAGGGCAGGTGGTCTGGTGGGGACCAAGCCTTGGCCTGGCTGCCTCGGTGCAGGGTCCCGGGGTGTGCACGGAAGCCCCTGAGGTCGTCAAGATGCAGGTTCTGACTTTTAGCAGGTCTAGGAGTGCCCCACAGTGCGCTTCTCAGCTGGTCCCAGGGTGTATAAACTGCTGACCCTGGTCCATGCTTAGAGGTGCGAGGAGCGTGCAGGCCTGTTTCCCAGGAACTGTCAGAAACTTCCCCAAGGAAGGCCCCCGACTCCAGTGTCTATGCAAGTCCCCAATCCCCTGTCCAGTGCCCCAGATGTACCCCAGACAGAGACCCATACACAGCACTGGGTGCCTGGGTCAGGAACCCAGTGGAGGGGGAAGTGGTGGGTCTGGAAGAAACATGCTCATAACTTTGCGTATAGGATGGATGGAGGCTGAGCCTGGCCAACTGGCTGTGACCACAGGTGACCCACTTGCCCCCCGACCCTCCGCCAGGCACCGTGGGCCCAGAGGAGCTCAGCTTAAAAGTTGCTTCCCCAGCCACCAACGAGAGGGGCCCTCATTGTCAAATCAGGATCTGACCCCTTAATCCAGAGACGACCCCCGAAGTCAGTTTCACACATGAGGGTCCAGGAGGGATGTCATGTCAGAGACGCCTGGGACAGCAGACAGGATGGAAATGGGAGGAAAAGGTCCTGGAGGCAGGTGGCCCAGGCCTGCCTTCTGCAGGAGCGCCTCTTCCGCCCATTCCCCACTGCTCTGTCCCTCCGATGGCTGTGGGGTTAGCGGCCAGGGTTCCCAGGAAATGGACAAGAGCAGCTTGTGGGCCAACATGTTTCCTTGTAACTGAAACCCATCAGCATTTTTCAAGGGCAGACTCAAAGCCAGGGCATTATGTATGTCCACTGGTAATTGCTGAAAAGCCACACAGGAAAATCCCGACTATGTACTGGGGGTGACCGAGGCCCACACCTCCCTGATGTTGAACTTGACTCCGGATTTGGCCAGTTGTTAAGGCCGCGGACATGTGAACCCTACAAGGTCAGTTTGCTTTCAAGCTGCCGTTCAGGGCTCGCCACCGCACCCCACGGCTGGCAGGCTGTAGTTTCTCCTCATTCCTTCCCGGAGTTGGTGTGGGCCGTGGCGGTATCTGTTTCCCGTCTTTTGGATATTGCTTTTTTGAAAAGCAAGCGAGCAACTGCCTACTGGAGGGCGGGAGCCACCTCCACACCAGACTCCAGGATGGCTGGTCAGGCGGTAAGGGTACCTGAGCTCCCAGAGGGGCTCAGACCCCACACAGCCCGTGTGGCCATGTGTGCAGGTCCGGACCCAGCCCGGCCACTTCCTGAAGGCTGAGCAGCCTCAGGCAAGTGGCTTCCCCACTCGGGACCTTGGTTTTTCCACCTTAGAATGGAGGGGCTTTCACCTGCTGGGGGGTGGGCAGGGTTGCCATGGACATGGGACAGGGGAGAGGGCCATGTTTCTTGCAGTTTCCAGCTGAGGCTTTGTGGGCATGAGCTGGTGTCTGAGACAGTTCCCAGACTTGGCTAAGTGTGGTGATGAGCATGGAGTTGGGGGATGGGGGTCCGTCCCCATAGCCTGGACATTGGAGTGGGGGTTCTCGACTTAGGGGCACCTCAGGTCTAATTTCAACAACTCCATATGTAAGGATAATGCAGCAACAGATGTTCTCAGGGACTTGTCAGCCTGGATGCAAAGCCCCATCCCCACCCCACCTTCTGTGGGCATCCTGACCTGGCTTGTGGTAAAAGGGTCAGATCCCTTTACCCAAGGAAGGAACTGAGGCTCTGAGAGGTGGGGCAAGGAGATCAAGGCCACTGGGCCCGACAGGGGCAGTTGAACGTGGGTGCTGGGTTCTCACGTCAGACTCTTTGCCCTGAACCGTGAGAACTGGACTGTCGGGAGGGCTGAGTGCCAAAGAATTGATGCTTTTGAACTGTGGAGTTGGAGAAGACTCTTAAGAGTCCCTTGGACTGCAAGGACATCAAAGCAGTCAATCCTAAAGGAAATCAACCCTGAATATTCATTGGAAGGACTGATGCTGAAGCTGAAGCTCCAATACTTTGGCCAACCCGTGTGAAGAGCTGACTCATTGGAAAAGACCCTGATGCTGGGAAAGATTGAGGGCAGGAGGAAAAGGGGGCATCAGAGGATGAGATGGTTTGATGGCATCACGGAGTCAATAGACATGAGTTTGAGTAAGCTCTGGGAGGTGGTGAAGGACAGGGAAGCCTGGTGTGTTGCAGTCCATGGGATCTCAAAGAGTCGGACGTGACTTAGTGACTGAACAACAACAAAATGTGGTCTTCAGCCTCCATCTCACTCCTACCCCCAGGCTTAGTGCCTATGCCATGAGCCTCTCCGACAGTGAGGCGTCAGGGGCCATTGTCTAGTCCCAAAGCGATTCATATCTCTATTCATAATTCCACCATTACACATTCATTTCTCTGGCTGTAAAGTTTTTATGTCTCTTGAGTCTTAAGTGCTGAGGCTTTTCTACACCCCACCTGGCTCCCTCTGGGCCTCTCCTGGTTTTGTGGAAGCGTACTTGTTCTAAAGTGGAGAAGGAAATGGCAAAGTTATCAAGTGAATTCTGGACATGTTTTAAGAGTCTTGTCTTTAAAGTTCCCCAAGGACGACTCTTCCCTGGTCCTAGGTAGTCGGGCTGAAATCTGTGCCCCTCTGGTTGCGGTTTTGATGTCCTCCCATGTCTCTAGGCCGGTTGTGTGCCAGAGTCAGCTCTCTCTGGCTCATCGGGAATTCTGCCAGCCGGGTGTTAACCCTTTGGTACATGAAACAGGCCACAGCGGGAGAATTTACACCATGGAAATTGGCAAATGATGCAGCTACAGATCAGGGTTCCTTCCTGGAGAGCAGGGGGTTGGGCAGGGGCCTGCATACATTATCAGCATGCCCCTGCTGAGTGGCCACGTGTCTCCTTTTCCTGAAGAGGCCAAGTGTCTTCAAACGCGTCTATTGTATTTTCACTTCTCGTTATGACACTTTTTTATTTCTGCTGGTTCTGTTTGGTTCTTTTCCAAGTTGGCTGTGTCATTTTCTTTAATGGTTTCCTGTCCTTGGCAGGACCTTTCTATCTTGAGGTTCATTTCTCTAAATGAGATGAGCTTAGCTGATTTATGAGATGTATTATCCATCAAATCCTTTCAGAATCCCAAAGCTGAGGGGGTCACTTCTGCTGGTTCTCCTCCAGCTGTCTTTCATCCTGGTGTGCCTGGCGCTCTTCCATAACGGCCACCACTCTTCCATAACCCGTGGGGCAGTTCCCAAGCCTGGGAAGAAGGTGTCCTTATCCGGAAAGACTTGGCACTTGCATTCTCCACTCATCTGAGGGTGTTATGGATAGGGTTACCTTGAACCAAGGTCACGGGCTGACATGTCTGGACCCACTGGGGTCCTCACCTGCTCCTTCTCCTGCTCGGCACCAGAACCACCTTCCTTGTCATTCCCGAGGCTGGAGGAGGGAGGCCCTTTCTGGGTCACCTGAAAGTGTCGTCTCCTGGGAGTCCAGCTCCACGTGGGGGGGGGGGAAGGAGTCTTCTGTTGGACTCCTCCTCTTGGGCAGTTGCTCCTCTGGGTCTTCTCAGGTCTTCACTAACGTTAAGGCGTGACACTTTTTGATTGTTTTTGTTTTCCATGAGAGGGTGGATCTGAGTAACCTACCCACCAATCATCAAAGCAGAACTGTGAATGAATACATGTCTTTTATTCCTTCAAGAAGCCAGGCCTTAGGAACCAGACCCTATGCCGAAGCTGAGGGGTAAATCTGCCCCAGCCGGTCCTGCAGCCCCAGCTCCCTGAGAGACTGCATTCTGGGTCCTGGCTCACTGGAGACAGTCAAGGGTACCATGTCCAGGATGTGGAGAAAGCATGCTTATGCCAGCACCCCCTGTGACCGCTCCTCCTGGGCGGTGCAGACGTGGTCAGCAGGAACCACAGAGCAGAAATGCCTCCCTGCAGGCCCTTTCCCAGGGACTGAGCACTTTGCTGTCCGCTTCGGGAGCCGCCCAGGTGGAGGGCAGGCGTGAGCAAGTCAGGGTCAGCCCCCAGGGCAGTCCCAGCCTGCCCCCTCGTCCATGAGTATTAAAATGAACCCAAGGATGCTGCCAGAGGTTGGGGAAGGACCTCAGGAGCACTCTCGGCCTGCACACAGTAGGAACTCAGCAGGACTGTGCCCCCGGCCCCATGGATCACTCAGCAAATATCCTCAACCAAGGCTCCTGTGAGGTGACACGTTCAGGTGACCCAGAAAGGGCCCCTGTCTTCCAAGTCCGGGAACTGGAAGGAGGGTGGTCCTGGCGCTGATCAGAAGGAGGGGATGAGGCCCACCCCATGCCAGACGCTCTCCCTCCCGGGGGGCACGTCTGTCACCTAAGCAGAGAGACTCAGCCTGGAACCAGCCTTTCAGCTCACACCCACGTGGGACCCCGGTGCCAACAGGAAGAGCAGGCAGGACCCAGGGCTGCCAAGAATGCACCCGGTCATTAGGGACAGACCAGCCATCACGTGCCTTGAACACATTCGAGGAGAACACGGCCTCTCCCACAGAGCGGCCCTGGCATCAGAGGCCCTCCGAGTGGTGGTATTATCCTTAGAGCTGAGGAAGCCGAGGGCACAGCGGGGAGGTTGACCAGTCCCCTGTGGTGGTCAGAAGTCCGACCCAGGCTTCCCACCGGGGCTCTGCGGCTTACTGGCCCGGCGGTGCTCGGAAGCCGTCCTGTGTGTCCCTGCCATGTACACACGCTCCCCACAGCTCCTGCTGGACCATGAGCCAGTTGGGGTTCACACACAAGATGGCGTAGAAGCGTGCCCACCACCCTCAGGCCTGAGATGTGGCACCCCTAATTCCTTGATGGCAGTGACGGGGCCCTCTGGGGTGGGTGGCAGCTGTGGGGTCAGGGTGGGTTGGGGAGGTGTGCTGCCCGGGAGGCCTCTGGGGGGAGCTAAGGACCCCAGGCTTGGCCTCATTGAGGCCAACCTTCCAACAACCTAGGAGGCTGCCCTTCAGCGAAGATGGGTGACTGTGACATATAACACGGCGGCTCAGGCAGCCGTGGGGACGAATAGGGGCCCTTGGCATCCTCGACCACAAGGAATCCCCACGGGGATGTTTTTGCTTGTTCTGTGATTCCCTTCTTCCTTCTAAAAGGAAAGTGCCAGGAACACCTATGGTGAGGTCGCTGTTCCTGTGAGTTGAGCCGGGAGTGGAGGTTTAAACCAGTCCAGTCTGTTCTGGGCGAGCCTCCCCTTCCCCTCCCACACCTCGGATGGCACAGACCTGGTCACTCTTCTGGGCCTTCTTGGCTCTTTAGGAACTTTAAAGTATGACATTTGTTATTTCTTGTCTTTGTCCAGCATTTGGCGGCAGTCCACTGCAAGGGCCCTGACCCTGTCCTCTCCCCGAGCCCCTTGGCCCTTCCCATGCCCACGCCAAGGCTCAAGGCCCCTGCAGTTCTGTGGCCTCCAGACTCCCCACCCGAGGGGCCAGTCCGGCCAGAAGCCACCGCTCTGGGGCGTCCTCCTGGCGGAGGGGACCAGCATCTTATGGTTTCTTCCTGCCGGGAGCAGACTGCTGTCAGGCCAGGCACCAGGGTTTAAAACATCCTATATGTGTAAGAACGAGGACATCCCATACGTCCACCGAGTCCCACGACCCTTTCCCAATCCTGCCAGATGTTTTACTTGGAGGGACCCTGTCGCTTACATAAACAGCTGAGCGTGTTTTCCCAGGGATGTGGCCCGGGCACTGCTTCTTGACCAGCATCGAGAGAAATCTCCATGGACTCGGAGGAATATATTTTGGGTCTTTTCATGTGGCTGAACAGAACGCATAGAAATAAACGGGAGCTGTAACAGGAAAGACGGGGTTGGCCGTATGGGGCCATCCATGGTCACTCCCACTGCCCCATGTGGTCAACCCCGCGCCCGGGAGCCCCCAGGCTAGAGGCGTTGCTGCCTCTTGGGTCTCGGTGCCTCACGGCTTCCTATGGTAGGGGAAGCGGCTTCCAGCTTCTTTGCAAAGAGAGTCTGTGCAGGGGTGGGCTTAGCGGCTTCAAGGTCGTGGAGATATGGCATAGCCCCAGCCACGGGGTTGGGCGGGGATGCTGAGAGCACCAAGATCTCCCCTCAACTGTGAAGCAAGTCACATATGGCAAAGATTTGCAGAGGAGCAATAGATGGTCTCAGAGAGGCTGAGTCACTCGCCAGAGACAACACAGCAGCAGACCGGGACCGCGACCCCTGTCGTTTAAACCGCGGCTCCCTCCAGTGCCCATCTGACCTGCCCCTTGAGGGCAGCAGGAAGATCTGGGCTTCCCCGGCCTGAGCGCCCATGCCTGCCTCCCCTCGTCTGTGCTGGGATGTGTCCATTCCCAAACCCATGCGCTATGTCCCCTGGCCCTGGGCTGTCATGTCAGGCTCCAGGTTCCCTGCAGGAGAGCCCCACGCCCACCAGCACACCTTGGAGCCCTGCTCATCTGTTCTCTGTGCCCAAATGTCCTGATGCTAACTGTCTTCTTGAGGCAGCCTTAGGACTGAAGTCCTGGAGCCCTGCTTCTTCGAAGCTCCCTGCACCAAGCCCAGTGAGGCTCTGCCCGGTGGCCTCATGACCAGTATGGTGGTTTGAGTGGTGGCCCCGAAAGCCATCCATCCTTCCACAGCCTGCAAATGTGACCTTATTCCTATGAATGGTCTCGGCAGATGGAAATAATTTACTGACCTCTGCACCAAATCACCCGGGATGCATGTGGACCCTAAATCCAATGGCAGGTGTGCTTGGAAGAGAAGAGGGAGTGATCTGAAGCGCAGAGCCACCCAGGGGAGGTTTGGCACATGGACGCAGAGGTCGGGGTGATGTGGCCACAAGCCCAGGGAGGCCTGGGGTCCCCCAAGAGCTGGACCAGGCCAGAGGGACCCTCCCCTGGAGCCTCTGGAGGGAGCTGAGCCCTGCCCGCACCTTGATCACAGGTTTCTGACTCCAGAACTGGGGGCGAATTAGTTTGTGTTAAAGCTGTCCAGTCTGTGGCCAGTGGCTTCAGCCACCCCTGGATACTGAGAGTGAACTTGCCAGCTCCAAGGTGAGAACAGTGGCAGGACCGGCCCCTGCCCCCCACACACAGACACACAACTTTGTCATGAGGTTAAATGAGTTAATACGCACAGATGCCTGAATCAGGGGCTGACACTTGGACCTCCGCCCCCTTCACCTCTTCCTCCTCGTCGTCATCACTGTCATTGTTAGGGGCCCTCATCCACTCATTCAGTGGACCCACAGTGCTCCTGCACAGCCCTGATGTGAGCAGCAAGGCCAACGAGCTGGGAGGCTCCGCACAGGACTCACCCTGCCTGCTGGGGCCATGTGGAGAAGGCCTGTGCCGTGACACGGAGGCCCCGGGAGAGGCTGGATCCTCTGGTCGTGGGAGTCACGGGGGCCTCAGCATCAGAAGTGTAGGGGTGAGCCGGGTTAATCCAGGGGGTGCAGCCCTTCATTCAAAGTGGGGGAAGAATGCCATGTGTCACCCTGTGTCTGGGAGGCTGCCCTTGCCCTGGTGGGCTGCGCGCACAGCCTTGGATGACCAGGAGTCTGCATCTCAGTAGGGGCCAAGGCTGGCGCTGAGTGAATCTTCAGTGAGGTTTTTTCCTTAAAAAGCATGCCAAGTGACTTTGGCTCCATTGCTTTTTGCCAGATACCCAGAATGACCCCAAGAACTTTGTACACTCCAAGGGTGGTGACTGGGTGTGGAGCCCAGCACAGACCCGAGTCAGTCCTGCCCTGAGTCCCACACCATCCCCCTTCCATGGCCTGGCTTTCTTCTGCCATGACCTTCAGAATGGTGGAAAGGCAAGTGTGGCCTCAAGCTGGGGGCCCCAGCGTGGGCTCCTAGCCCCTGGGGGTCCCCTTGGGACACCTGGGGGACCATAGTCCCCACTGCCGTCGGGCAGCTCTGTCTCGGGAATGTCGAGTTTCTTTGCTTTTCTGTGTGATGCAGCACCCAGGGGTGATGGGGAAGTCTGCTGGTGTTACATGCTCCTGCCTTAAATGGGGAAACATTCTTGCTGCATTGACGCTGCTCACTCAATGCTGGGAATCTGTTAAACACAAATGGCAAGGGGAACAGAGGAAAACAGAAAAAGAAAAATGGAGAGTGGCTTGGTTGCTTCAGGTCTCACATGTGATTAAGAGAGTGTACAGCCTGCACATGAACCCGAGTTCCCACACCTGCCAGCTATAAGGTGCCAGGCCCTGATTTTAGAACCCTAGCTTCACTAAGCAGTCAGTGACAGAGACAGTTTTTGTGTATTTCAGGTCTACACTGTGATGACTTGATGCCCATAGACATCATGGAATGATTGCTCAACATACGCATCACCTCACACAGTGAACTCTGTGTGTGTGTGTGTGTGTGTGTGTGTGTGTGTGTATCTTTAATGTTCCTATAATCCATGGAGAAGGCAATGGCAACCCACTCCAGTACTCTTGCCGGGAAACTCCCATGGACGGAGGAGCCTGGTGGGCTGCACTGCATGGGATGGCTAAGAGTGTGACAGGACTGATCGACTTCCCTTTCACTTTTCACTTTCATGCATTGGAGATGGAAATGGCATCCCACTCCAGTGTTCTTGCCTGGAGAATCCCAGGGACAGGGGAGCCTGGTGGGCTACCGTCTGTGGGGTCACACAGAGTCGGACACGACTGAAGTGACTTAGCAGCAGTAGCAGTATGCTAGTCTTCGAAAACAAGGTGGAGAGTGTTCCTTGTTTACCCTGAGAGTTCCTGTGAGATTGCTGTTTTCTTCCCTAGATTTTTGGAAGCATTGATTGACAAAACCAGTTGGTTTCATTGTGGGGAGGCTTTTAATTTCAGATTTAGTTTTTTTCATGCAAATAACATTTTCTGATTTTGTATGTCTTCCTGGGTATGTTTAGGTAAGGCATTTCCCCTTTGCTAGGCCCGTAGACTCTCCTATGAGTAAGTGAACTGTGGTTCACACTATCTTTCTTTTCTGTAAGATGTGTTGTGCCCCCTTTTAAAGGTCCTTGATACTGGTGATTTGTGCTCTGTCTCTTTCTCTAACCAGTCTCCCTAGGGGTTTATCAGGTTTATCGGTCCTTTCCAAGAGCCGACGTCTGGCTTGTTTAAACAATTCCCTGTTTGCCCTGTGTTCCCTCATTTCCTGCTCCTTTTCTCCCATCCACCTTGTGCTCCACTCGCTGTGCTTTCTGTCTGGATTTTTGGGAGGAGGCTCAGCTGATTTCGGCCTTCCTTCTTTTCCAGTATATGTGTTTAAGGCTTTAGGTTACCATCTAAACACAGTTGGCTGGGTCCCACAAGTTTGAATAAGCCAAATTTTCATTATGTTTTATGTAAAAGTATTTTCTAATTTACATTGTGCTTTTTAAAATTATTATTCATGAAAGTCTACGAGAAGTCTGTGATTTATCTTCCCAATGTTTGGGGAGGTTTTTCTGGTGACCCTTTTTTGATCTCTGTTAATTCCATGAAGAGCCCCGTCTCGGTCTTTAGGGGCGACTGTTATGAATACCGTAGACCAGCTGATAAACAACAGAAAGTTGCTTCTTATAGTACCGGAGCCTGGGAAGTCCCAAGATCACCAGCAGGTGCCGCGTCTGGTGAGGCCTGTTTCCTGGTTCCTAGACTGCCTGCTTCTTCTCCCTGTCCTGGCAGCACGGGAGCCCATTCCCTCCTGACCTGAGCCCTCCCAGAGTCCCTGCCTCCTGGTATCATCACCACGTGCAGGGTGAAGTTTGAGGGCACATAAGCCATCAGCCGATTGCAATCCGTAAGTATACCCTGCATTATCTCAGTCCTCTGAAATAATTTGAGCTTTCCTAAGGGCTCAATATATATTCATTTTGTTATATGTTCCTTGAGCTCTTAAAAATAATATCTATCAGTGGGAATGCAGTGTTACGTGCGTATCACTTAGATCAGATTTGTCAATCATAATTCAGATTTCGGTAGCCACATTGAGTAAAGCAGAAGTAGCTGAAGTTACCTGTAATATATTTTATTTTAACATTCCCCAAATATTGTCATTTCAGTGTGTAATCAACCTGATAAAACCTAATGAAATATTTTACGTTCGTTTTCTCATGCTAAGTCTTTAAAATCCAGCGTGTGTTTCAGGCTTGAAGCACATCTCATCGTAGAGCCAGCCGCATTTCAGGTGCTTCGTGGCTGCAGGTGACGACGTCCCAGGGAGCCCAGTTCCCCGAGAGATGTGTCTTTAACGTCTCCCACTGCAATTATGAACTTGGCTGTGACTGCTTTTCTATTTCTGTCAGTTTGTATGTATTGATGTTTTGAGGTTATGTTATTAGGGACATTCAGATTTAGAATCCTCATCGTCTTGGCAGACTGGACTTGCGTGAGCATGAGATGCTCCTCTTTATCGCTAGTGATGCTTCTGACCTTAGACTCTCTCTGACAGTGATGTTGCCGCGTCAGGTTTCTGCCCTTGTTCGCCTGGGCATCTTTTACTCTCACCTGTCTGTGGTCTTCCATCTTAACATGTGCCTCTGGGAAGAGTGTGTGGCTCTAATCTTAATCAGGGTGACGCTTTTATCTTTTAATGAGGACATTTGCTCTGTTTACAACTTTGATGTTTCTGTCTGTAGATACCGTGTTGCTGTGTGTTTTCTGTTTGTCCCACCTGTTCCGTGTTCTTTTCTCTTGCCTTCTTTTAGAAGGATGAGGTGTTTCTCTAGTTCTGTGCTCCTCTGCCAGGTTGGTGGGTGCACATTCGCAGACACAGCCTGTGTTTTACATTGAAGTCTAACTTAGTACTTTTACTGCCTCCCTGACACGACTGTTTCCTCCTTGTCACTGTTATCCTTTAAAATTTTAGATATATTGTCGGCGTTATCATCACTGTAGCATTAATATTTACCCTGACAGTTACCTCATTGTTGGTCTTTACTTGTTGTTTATATTTCAGTCAGAGACGGCTTTTCTTTCTCCCAAAGCACTGCCTTAATATTTTTTTAGTTCATGTCTGTGTTTGATGAATTGTCTCATTTCCATTTGCCCTACAAGTCTTTATTTTGCTTGCACTTTCGAAGAGTGTTTTTGTTGGGTATCGAATTCCAGGTTGGTGGTTATTTGTTTTTCAGCATTTTACAGATGCCAGTCCATTATCTTCTGACTTCCTTTTTCTTGAAATGTCAGCTCCTAGTGTTGCTGTGCCATTAAAAGCCACACCTTTTTTCCTCTGAGAGCTTGAACATTTTCTTCTTGCCTTAGGCACCTGCAGAGCTGCTGAAACCAATGTGTGGTTTTCATTTTTGAGTCAGTGCTCTGATTCTTGAACCAACTCTTGCCACTGTCCCTGTCAATCAGTTCAGTTGCTCAGTGTCTGACTCACTGTGACCCCATGGACTGCAGCCCACCAGGCTTCTCTGTCCATCACCGATTCCCGGAGCTTGCTCAAACTCATGTCCATCGAGTCAGTGATGCCATCCAAGCATCTCATCCTCTGTCTTCCCCTTCTCCTCCTGCCTTCAGTCTTCCCCAGCATCAGGTTCTTTTCCAAAGAGGCAGTTCTTCGCGTCAGGTGGCCAAAGTAGTGGAGCTTCAGCATCAGTCTTTCCAATGAATATTCAGGACTGATTTGCTTTAGGATTAACTGGTTGGATCTCCTTGCAGTCCACGGGGCTCTTAAGAGTCTTTTCCAACACCACCGTTCAGAAGCATCGATTCTTTGGCGTTCAGCCTTCTTTATGCGCCAACTCTCACATCCATACATGACTACTGGAAAAACCATAGCTTTGACTGAATGAACCTTTGTCAGCAAAGGAATGTCTCTGCTTTTTAATGTGCTGTCTAGGTTTGTCATAGCTTTCCTTCCAAGGAGCAAGTGTCTTTTCATTTCACCGTCTGCAGTAATTTTGGAGCCCAAGAAATTAAAGACTGTCACTGTTTCCGTTGTTTCCCCATTTATTTGCCATGAAGTGATGGGGCCGGCTGCCATGATCTTCATTGTTTGAATGTTGAGTTTTATGCCAGCCTTTTCACTCTCCTCTTTCACTTTCATTAAGAGGCTCTTTAGTTTCAGGCCCTGGAGGCATTTCTTATTCCCCTGACTGTCTTTTCTCCACCATGAGGGGCCCCATTTATAGTTTTTAACAATGTAGTTTAACAGCGGGTTCCTTCGCTATATTCTGTACTTTTTTCCCTCATATATATTTTTTTAACCGATCCATTCCTCAGTTCACTGATCCTCTCTTCAGCTACACCCAACTTGATGTGAAGCCCAGAGCCTGAGTTCTTAAATTCAGTCACTGTTATTTGAAAGTTCTAGAATCGGTTTTGAGTCTCAGAAAGTTTTCCTTTGGTCAAGTATATTTTTGAACTGGTGAAGTTTGCATCTGATTCCTCTAGCATACCTCTGATATGCTGATATACATCAGATACCTCTGGACCTGTTTCCGTTCTTTTTCTCTTGGTCTTATTTGTTGTTACACCCTTATTTGCTTTTTTGGTTGCATGGTGGACGTTATCTACGGAAACCCTAGAGTTTCTGGTGATGCTGTCTTCTCCAGAGGTTCCTCTGATGCAGACCTCTAGTGAGGACAGAGCTGTCTGTTCACTCAGGGTCTGAGTGACTTGAGGCTGGGGTGTCTTTGTAAGCTGAGTCTCAGCAGCCTTCACCCACCTTCTCCCCCTGATCCCAGGGAGGAGCCCTCCAGCATCTCCATCTGGAAGCCTGGGGTGCCTCCCATGGCCCCTTCCCTTCTCGGCCGGTCCTGAAGCCCACCGTCTGTCTCCCGAGCACCACAAGGTGATTGATACTCAGCGCTCAGCCGGTTTGGGCAGAGTGCTGGGTATGTTTTCTGTGCCTCCCTTTTCTTGGGGAGCTTAGTCTCTACCATCCGGACTGACTTGTCAGGCCTGCAGTTGAATTTTTGTCTTCCCAGCCCAAGGAAGTGTCCAGAGCTGTTAGCCAGTCCCCTCTGCTTGACTTTTTCCCTGCCTTTTCTTCCCAGAGTCAGCTTTGTTCTGATGCCCCGAGGGACGGAGCGACCCTCTCAGTCTCCAGCTCCCTCACTGGGCTTTTGTTTGAAATCTTGGATTGTGGCTGCCTAAGGACCTCTTTTGAAAAGTATTTAGCTTCTCTAGCTCTTGGTAGGCTGACCCACAAGCTGCTTGCATCTATAACTGGTAGTGGGGAAGCCCCGGGTGTCGTCTCTCATCTGAAGCCACATGTAAAATTCACAGTAATTATATTGATCATCTTTGGTGCTGGGGTAAACAAGAACCAGGGGCCCTTGCTTATTACCCACGGTTGTGTTTCTGATCAGAATCCCCAGCTTGCCTGGGCTGTTTCAGTGCCACTTGAACTTGGGAAGAAGGAGGGGCAAGCGGCCCATGCGGCCTGGGGACAGAGGAGCCAGTCTGCCCTCTTCCCTTGTCCCTGCCGGCCCAGGGCAGGCCTTGTGATGACAGGCGGCTGGTAGTGGAGGAGAAGGCTGAGGAGGAAGGGGTTGCATGAACTGTATTCTGTGATGTGGTCAGGTGCGGGTTTTCTTTTTCAGTGTGAAAAAATGACTGCCTTGACTCTTCTCTCCAGTTTCACTTTAAGGTTGAAAATGAAGATTTTATCCTTAAAGTTGAGCACAGTGATTTTACAGTCTTTTTGAAAGCAACAGTTGAGGTTTTCAAAAGATATCTCAGAGAACTCTAGCAGATAAAGCGATAAAAAGAGAATGTGTTCAGGGTGAACTGCGGGCAGGACCCCAAACCGTACTCTGTATCTTCCAGAGTCTGTAACTGCTGAGATGGGTGGATATGGGGGCCTCAAGCCCCCGGGGGACAGAGGTCCTCAAGTGACAGCAGAGGCCCCGGCTGAGCCAGGAGCAGTATGGCCTGTGCCCTGGCGAGTGGAGAGCCGCGAGGCTGGGAGTGGGGCCAGGAGAGGGGGTGGGAGACTCGGGCGTGGAGGGAGGGGCAGCACCTGGCGGGGTCTGGGAGGCGCTGGCTGTCACGGCTCAAGGCAGGGACACCCCTGAACCTCCACCGTGCAGCCCCCACGGGGCAGAGTTGTCTGGCAGCCCAGGGTCAAAGTGAAGAGGGCGAGTTCGCAGCAGATTGACCGAAGCCCCGTACCCACTGTGAATTCATTTTAAGTGCCTGGAGCGAGGTTGGTCAAGCCCTTGCTGAAGTCAAGTGAGGGAGTCAGTCAGGGAGGACGGAGCTCAGGGTGAGTGAGGGGCAGCTAGTGCGGTGAGTCCTTGTCACCCAGGTGGGTTCCGGGGACACCCTTGAGTTCAGTGGTGCCCTTTCAGTAGCCTCCCTGGAGGCTTGTTTGGGGGGTAGAGGAGGCAGAAGCCCACTTAGAAGACGTGCTCATTCCTAGTGGTGGTGGTTTCTGAAGCAGTTTCTACTATTTGGTTCGACTGTGAACCAGTATCCTTGCAGGGTCAAGTCTGATGGTGGGCCTGAGCTGTGGGCACAGCCTTCCTTCTCCTGCACCCCACACTCATCTGTCATCTTTTGGGCAGCCCCTCCCCCCTCTCTGCACCCTTGATGGTGGGCCTGAGCCCAGCCCCCCTGTTACCACGGAGCCCCTTATGACCCAGTGGGTTCCAGGTGCCAGGCTCCTGGGAGACGTGCTGGAGGCAGAGCCTTCGTGCCATTTCTTCTAGAGACAGCAGCGCTGATGGTCGTGGTGTGAGAGCGGTGGTCCTAGTGTGAGAGCAGTGTGTCTGAGAGCGTCGTGTGTGAGAGTAGTGTGTGAGAGTGGTGTGTGAGAGCTGTGTGTGTGAGAGCGGTGGTCGTAGTGTGAATAGTGATGGTCGTAGTGTGAGATTGGTGGTGATAGCTCAGGTGCTGAGGTATCTAACCGTGAAACAGCAGTTGCCCCTGAGTGGGGGGCTGCCCCCATCCGCGAGGATGGGTCGCAGAAGGGCCCGTCTATGGGCACTTTTCCAGTGCTGCATCCCCAAGGCAAAGGCCAAGACAAGGAAGAACTTGGCCTCGGCCCAAGTCCTGGAAGCAGAGCGGCCTGAGGTGAGAGCAGCCGGGGGCTGGGCCCGTCGGATTGGCCTTCACCCAGCAAAGCGTTGGAGCTGTGTTTCATTTTGTTAGCGTGGTTGTAGGCCCTGCCGGCCAGGGCGTTTTGGCCTTCTGGGCAAGATCGACCCCAGCAGGTTGACCTTGTAAGTGGTTGTGCAGGTGCTGTGTGGAGGACGGGCGGGGGCCCCACAAGAAGGGAAACACTGTCTGGAGGAGTCACTGGGGCACATGGATTGAGCTATAGAGTCAGTCCTTGAAGCAGAAAGGCTAAGCCCCTTAACCTCTCCCATCTTACAAAGCACAGAACAGTGTGTCCAGTATCTTAATGACGGGTACCTACTGCTTATGTGTATAACATATACCCTCGTAGCTTCACATGTCTACTACATGCCTCGGAACAAGCGTTGGGCAGTGTTCTAGGTGCTGAATACTCAGTATGTAGTAGGGAATATGTAGCCCAGGATTTTTTTGTGTGTGTAAAGAAAACTAGAAGAATGAAAGACTCCATGTGGTTCAGTTTGAGCAAGTTCACCACGTGGACGGCACCGCGTGCATGAAAATTGTGATAAAATACATAAAACATGAATTTAACATTTTCTCCAGTTTATTGAATGACTGGGTGACTTCAGTGGAGTCAGGCTAACAGATGGCCTTGGGGTGCCATCAGCCTTTTTCCCAGAGGAACACTCCAAAGCCTGATGGCCTTGTAGATCTTACCTTTCTTCCTCACTCTCCCCAGCGGTTCTAGGTCACTTGTCTGTGTGTCGTTTAAGAATCTCTTTATCCACTTTGTTGTTAGGTTTATGTTTAGGGAAGTTTCTCAGACGTCCCTGGGTCTTGAGAAGGCAGGCTTGGATTCCGGGTTCTCCCCTGCCGCGTGCCTGCCAGGTCGAGGTGGAGGCTGAAGGCCGGTCTGAGTTGTGGTGGTCTGTGTGGTCTTGGGGTCAGTGGACCCCCTCTTCTCTGGAGGGGCAGGGAGACCCTTTGTGTGGAGCCTGGAGAGACTTGACAGGGTCAGTCTTCAGAGTCTCGCTCTCTTTTTAATTTGTGTTTGCATTTAGTTACTTACTCATTTCACTGTTTTCTAGGAGTTGGCGACATCTATGGAAGAGCTCAATATATGCCGGGAACAGCTTCTTGCAAGAGAAGAAGAAATAGCTCTGCTGATAGCAGAGCGGAATAACATCATGGTCAGTAGGGGAATTCTCACATGTTGACATTTGCCCCGCGGGGTCACCGCTGGGCTCCGTGTTGCTGTCTTTAAACTCTGTCTGGTTTTCAAGTCATTTTTCACATCTTCCCACTGAGCAGACTAGGGTGGATCAGTTTGGAGTTCTCATACTTTGCTTCAAATTTATGATGAGAGCTACTATAATTTTAGTACATTTGAGGGCGGAATTCTCTTAACCTACAATTTTGTCCATGCTACAGTTTGTGTAGGGTCTTAGTTCCCTGACCAGGGATTAAAACCCATGACCCCTGCAGAAGTGTGGAGTCTTAACTACTGGGCCACTGGGGAAGTCCACTCTAACTTTAGACTGAAGTGGCGGGATTCCGACTTGCCTTAGCATGTTTCTGGCTGTAGCATGAGGCTGAGAGGGGTTGTCGGCCCTGAATTCAAGCATGAGGTTGATGGTGCTCCTTTGGCCCTGCCCTGCAGCTGCTGCTGGAGCACCTGGAGTTCCTGGTTTCCCGGTATTCACCGTCCCTCCAGACGACGGCGGGCAAGTGGCAGGCGCAGTCCCCAGCCGGCATGACCAGCGAGCTGGAGGTGATCAAGTCGCTGAAATTACTCTTTGAGCACCACAAGGCCCTGGACAAGAAGGTACCAGCCACCCGGCCATCCTGGATTTGTACACTTGCAGCCTTGTTAGGTGGATGATGCACGTATTTATGTAACTAGTTGACTTTTGAGCTTCTTGAATTCTTGTAAATACTTTTTTTCTGTAAGAAGTCAGAGTTTTATGTGGTTAAAAAGTGTTGCCTGCATACATGCTCAGTCATGTCCGAGTCTTTGCGACCCTGTGGACTGTAGCCCACCATGCTCCTCTTTTCCTGGGACTTCCCAGGCAAGAATACTGGAGTGGGTGGCCATCTTCTACTCCAGGGGATCTTCCCGACCCAAGGATTGAACCTGCCCTCTTGCATTGGCAGGTGGATTCTTTACCATTGGTCCACCTGGGAAGCCGCCAGTTGAAAAGTATTAGTTGGTATAAATGTCTCAAGATTTATTATGTTCTGTATATCAATTTGCAATTAAAAACTAAGTAATAGAGTTATTTTAGGAAACATTTTTTTTCCTCTCAAACTTAGAATTTAAAGCTGTTAATAAGCAGATTTTTTGATGTTAAGATCAATGAGATACATTAAATGTATTCTGTTATAGTAGCCGCGTATTAGGGTGAGTATACAATGGCAACCCACTCCAGTACTCCTGCCTGGAAAATCTCATGGGTGGAGGAGCCTGGTAGGCTTCCGTCCGTGGGGTCGCGAAGAGTCGGACACTGCTGAGCAACTTCACTTTCACTTTTCCCTTTCATGCACTGGAGAAGGAAATGGCAACCCACTCCAGTGTTCTTGCCTGGAGAATCCCAGGGACAGGGAAGCCTGGTGGGCTGCCATCTATGGGGTCGCACAGAGTCAGACACGACTGGAGCGACTTAGCAGCAGCAGCAGCAGCAGCATACGCTAAGAAGTGCACTCACGTATATACACACATCAACACAGGAGGAGCACTTGAAAGGTGTAGTTTGTTAGAAGAATTAGCTGCCACACATAACAAGGTAAGTTGGATCATTCATCGTGTAATTTCAGTTAGTTCAGTTCAGTTCAGTTCAGTCACTCAGTCGTGTCCGACTCTTTGCGACCCCATGAATCGCAGCACGCCAGGCCTCCCTGTGCATCACCATCTCCCGGAGTTCACTCAAACTCACGTCCATCGAGTCGGTGATGCCATCCAGCCATCTCATCCTCGGTCGTCCCCTTCTCCTCCTGCCCCCAATCCCTCCCAGCATCAGTCTTTTCCAATGAGTCAAGTCTTCGCATGAGGTGGCCAAAGTACTGGAGTTTCAGCTTTCGCATCATTCCTTCCAAAGAAATCCCAGGGCTGATCTCCTTCAGAATGGACTGGTTGGATCTCCTTGCAGTCCAAGGGTTTGTCATTTGTATCCTTTCATTTTAAAAAAGTGTGAAGGCTGTAGTGGTGGACATCAGATGTTCTTTATCTTTCTGATTGAGGACCAGCCCACCTGGGTTATTTTAATGACTAGTAAACTAGACTTGTGGCTCAGAGCTGCAGGATCTCTTAAGCACCCCTTTGTCTAGTCGGAGACAAATTCTGACTCGAATCACCTGTTTCTATTCGGGATGGATAACATCACCATGTATTTTCTTTTTATGCTGTATTTTCAGTTTTGAGTTGAGTTTTTCCAAATGGAGTTTTGCTGTCTTTACTTATTTCTTTATTCTGATTCAATTTTTTGGTTTTCACTGATGATTCTTAAAGAGAAGAATAACCCGAAAAAGATACTAATGGACGGGGTGCTTGATGTAAATCACAAGCAAGAAAACATGCCAAGCGCCAATGGAAAGGCATGTCCTCGGTCTCACTCTCTGTCTGGTTCTCGTCTTACTATCCAGTCTGTGCGGGGCTGCTGAGACCTTTCACCAATGCATCATGTAGGTCTGAGTGGCCGTGAGGGTCGTGTGAGCTCCAGAGCGCAGAAGGCAGTTTTGACTTCACCGATTTTCCGGAAGTGCTGTGTTCCCTCCCTCCCAAAACAAGGCTGTCTAAGGTTTCCTTTCCCCCTTAGAGAACCCGCGACGAAGACCTGGCTCAGGGGCCCGAGCTCCAGGAAATCATCGAGAAGAAGTCACGGGAGCAGAGAGAGATAAAGGACCGCCTGGCAGCCCTCTCTGCCCACGTAACAGAGCTGGAGAACGACCTGGACACGGCCAGGAAGGACCTCCTCAAGTCTAAGGAAGTGAATGTGAAATTACAGCAGGACGTCCGTGAAGTGAGTGACAGTGGACGTGTCTGTTGTCCTGAGGCGGAATGTGGGTCCCTTGTTCTCCCCGTGATCTCAGCCTTGGCACGGCTGCGTGAGCAAGAGCAGAGCACTGGCGAGACCGCCACTGACTGCCTTCCCACCTCTGCGTCGAGGTCTCTGGGGTAGAAGAGGCCTGGTCCAGGCGGCCCGTTGGCAGTGGACCAACATGGCTGTGCTGCACCCTGGGTGTGGACTCCTCATTTCCACAAGTTCTAGGGGGCCCAGTGTGTTCCTTTTTAAAAAATTCATTCATCCACTCATTCATTTATTGGAGTTGATTTACCCTGCTGTGTCAATTTCTGCTGTACAGCAATGTGAACCAATCATATATATATATATATACACACACACACACACACACACAAATCTCCCTGTGTTTTAGGTTTCCTACCCATTAACCTCACCACAGAGCACTGATAGAGTGCCCGGTGCTGTTCAGTAGGTCCTCACTCGTTGCTGACTTGATGCATAGTATCAGTAGTGTGTATATGTCAACCCCAGTCTCCCATCCCCAGGGGGATGCCCTACCTGCCTGCTGAATATATTCCCGATGATGCTGAAATTTCCTTCTGATTCACTCAGGTGAGTCTGAACATCTGTGGAGCCCGCTCTCCCAGAGAGATGGGAACATGCTGTGTGGGCTCTGCTGAGGCAGCTTGCCTGGCCATCTTCTCTAGTTTTCTGAGGTTCCGCTCCTTGAAAGGATGTGTGACAGTGATACCAGCGGTCAGACAAGTCGAGTGGCTTTTGCTCACCCTCAGATCCTCAGGCCCGTGCTGTGTAACCAAGGCAGAATCAGGATGTTTCTGGCGGTCATGTCTGCGGGTGTCGTGATTTATGAGAAGCTCCCTAACGGTCACTGTGAAAACAGAAGAGAGCTGGGGGCTCAGGCCTCCTCCTGTGAGCCTCGCCTCTCCTCTCTGCACAGAGAGACAGCGCCCACTCTGCCCCACCCCTCCCCCGTGAGACTGTCTCAGAGGGCACCCCTCCAACATGTGGTACAGCAGGTGTACTTGTTTAGTAGCTCGGTGTGAGAACTCAAAACAGAAATATTTGCACACGTTTGTATAACGTGTTCACACTACTCTTTGGCAACAGGAGGAGATTAGGTGGCAGAGATTAATACACAGAGAATTCTGGAAAAAGCGTTTTTAAGACCTTTCACTTTTAATGTTAGGACAACATCGGTTACTTAGTGAGCACGGAGGGACCTGAAATGGATTTTGAGCCGGCGGACAGGAGTCGCATCGGCAGCAAGCTCTGCTCCTGGTTTGGGCGTTTCCTCCATGTGGTGTAACTGCTTGAGGAGGACTCGGCTGGAGAAGGCTGCTCCCAGTTGTGTAACACTGTGACTTCTGTTTCTACTCATTAATATTCTTATGTAATTTTGAGGAAATTGCATGAGATTTTTCCAACTTTTACCTGAGGAAATGAGCCTCAGAGCTCCCGGGAGGATCTGTTGAAGGTCCCTCCCTGTTCTGGGTCAAGCCCGCCTGTATGGTGTAGGAGATAGAGATCCTCATTTCATGCCAGATACCTTCCCTCCTGGAATTCTTGCAATGACAGAGTAGTTTAGTGTACTTTTTGTTTGCTGGTCGGGTTTATGATGTAGAAAAGAAGCTTGGTAAATCGAGTGGCCAGACAGACGTTAAGACAGATGGGTTCCATCGTGGCAAATGTGACATTTGAGGTAGGCGCGTTTTTGCTCACATCTCAGAAAACTGCCATGTCTAGGACTTTATTTTTGAGGACACTAATTTTATGTTTGATTTGAAACTTAGGATTTAGTCCAGCTTTTTTACTCTTAACTGTATCGCAGTATTCTATGATAATGACTTACCTTTTCTCCTCTGCAATGCCTGGTTGTAGGCTATGGCCCAGAAGGAGGACATGGAGAAGAGAATCACTACACTTGAGAAACGCTGCCTCGCTGCACAGCACAAAGCCATCTCTGTGCACAACCTCGATGATAAACTTGAAAATGAAATCGCAAATAAGGATTCTATGCATCGACAGGTAATGGCTTTTCCTGAACTGTGTCTGACTTCTGTAGTAGTGAATACTGAGGAAGGAAGGTAAAGACCTTTTCATGCGACTCCCATGTTGGAAATCAAGTCCCAGTGTAAAGTTCTTATGACCCTAAAATACTGCGTTCAAAAGTGTGGATGTACATCATGATCAATCAGCTGTACTGAAAGGAAATACATTTTTTAAAAATTGAGGGTGACTGCAACTTAGAGGTTTGAATTATTTGGGATTTGGGTTAACCATTTTGTGGAATTCCACTCCTGACTCTTGTTTCACTTGACTTGAATCTATTGGCTTGTTAGCATTTTTCCTGAAAGAGCAGAGAGCAGCAGGGAACTTCACAGCAGCTGGCTGCCTGTTAGGAACTTGGGTCACTGTGACAAAAGGCAGGGTTAGAGCTCCAGTCTGATTAGGATTTGTACTTCCTGTGGTTTGGTGAGCTTTACTTGCTCCTGTTCCTGTGTGGTCTCACATAATCAGGACTTAATCAGGAAAACCAAATCTGGCTTCTCCAAAACAAAGTGAGTCAGTCTGGTGTGTGACAAAGTATATCATTGGCCCCACTACAAAAATAAAATACTAGAAAGCCATTGAAATGTATGATGTGGAATGCTAATTAAGAGCATTCTGATATACAAAATAATGGCTGTAAAAGGCAGATCAGAAAATACTACGTACCATATGCTGTTGTTTTCTGAGGGTTTTAAAGCACATCTTATTGTTTATGTACGTACATAGAGTAATACACACACAGAAAAAATAAGAAAGCTGCTTAGAAATAAATGCTAACCTCTCAGGAACCCGAGCGTATAGATCATTTCATTTTTTTTCTTTTTCAAAAAAGAATCTGTCTAAATGTTCTACACTGAAAGTTTTCAGAGTAAGAAGATCTATTAAAAGAATAATCATGCATTTACAAATGTTAGTTGACTGACATTTCCCCAGGCACACTCTGGTCAGGTTTGTATTTCAGAGGAAATGAAAGCCATATTTGGCTTACAAGCCCATGGCCGTCTGCGGTCGGTAGGGTTCCCTTCAAATAATGATTCTGGTGATGTTTTAAGAAGGGTCAGTACTGACCCTTAACTTGTCAATAAGAATGAATAAGCTTCTATAGAAACCTGATCTTCTTTAATATATAAGAACTTTTTTTTTTTTAAAGACTTCTTTGGAGACGTTTAGGAAAAGCAAATACTCTGGCAGAAGGTGTTCTGCCTACTGAGACCAAGCCCAGGAACACTGAGAGAAAAATTACCGTGACGCGGCTTCCGAAACAGAACTAATCCTGTAGACACATGCCTTTAGGTTTTGTCTCAGCTTACTAACAATGGCAGAGGCTGCACCACTTGGCCCGTTTTGATGTTCTGCTTTCCCTTTGTAGAAGGAGGATAAAGACCGACAGCTGCAGCTGTGCCTGGAGCCGGCAGAGCAGAAGCTGCAGCAGATGCTGACAGAAGTGGAGGCTGAGCTGGCTCAGGGGGTGGCTGCACTCTCCAAGGTGCTTCTCTTGGTCCCCGGGGCGCGGGCGCGGGGAGGGCCTGTTCCCTTGCTGTCCCACCGTGTCACTCCCGGTGCTGCTCAGTCCACAAAGGAGCGCAGACGCGGGGGTCCTGCTGCCCGTCTGCGATGGGAGCACTCCCTGAGTGTCAGACAGTCCCCGCTCCCATGTCATCCCTACATTAACTTCCCTGCAGTTTTGTCCTGTGCTCTGTGTGTCCGCAGGATGCTTCAGCTCCGAGTCACTGCTGCTCAGAGTTCAGTCAGCAACTCAAAGCCTAGCAGGATACAGAACGAGAAAAATCCCATTCTCGTTAAGAGATGGCCAAAATAGCTCTGTCATGAGCACAGTTTTAAGTCTTTATTCATACATTGTTGAATAAGTCACAGCGGGGCACGGTGCAGACCCAGGGCCCCACTCCCAGCTTGCAGTCCCCGGGAGACCACGGGTGAGAGGCCGCGTCCAGGAGACGTGGCGCTGCTAGGGATATGGTGCCCACAGCCAGCTAGCCACCCCATCCTTCTGGTGGGAAAGGTGTTGCCCCGCACTGCTGGTGGGCACTGGCTGGGCATGGAGAGGCAGGCCGGGCCTGTGCTGGCCTGGCTGTTGGAGCATTGCCTGGAGCTCAGGGAGCACCTGAGGGGCCGGCCGGTTTCCGGAGGCGGGTGGTGTCCTGTGCTCGCAAACCCTCCCCGAGCAGGGTCACTAACAGCCGCCAGGGGGCGCCCTTCTGCCTGTGATCTTCCCCTCAAGGGCTGGTTTCTTCTCTCCCCTGGCATCTTTGCTGTCTGTCCCCGGTCGGCCTTGTAGTCTGAACTTTTGTCTTCCGGAAGCTCTGCCACTAAGGAGGCGAAACTGTTCGAACTTACCTCCCAGCTTAGGAAGGAGGAACGTGTGCCCTCGTGTGTCCCGTGCTTGCCACTGCCTGCTGCCCGCGCTGGCTCGCCCCAGGCAGTCTGAGGAGGGGGTCTGGGGCCAGGGGGAGCACCTCTCCTCTCACGAGCCGGTCACCAGCACCCTCCGTCACCCACGTGTCACACACGAAGCCGCGCTGGCTGCGTGAGCAGGCGTGCGGGTGTGCCCCCCGCGAACCCGGGGCCAGTGGTCCGCACAGAGCATGGCCCGCTTGCCGCCCCTGCGGTCACAGCCCGCGTGCCGTCAGGACAGGGTCGTTGCGAGCAGAGCTGACGCTGTTCTTGGCCGACAGGCGGGAGAGAGACACAGCAGCATGGAGGAGAGGGGCGTGTGGGCCGGAGACGCGGCTGGGCGGGGCCGGCGCTGCCTTTCTCCGCCGCTCCTGTCTCTGGCGTCCAGAGTGCGTGTGTGGCCCTGTCTGCTGATCCAGGCACCCAACCTCGGGAGCAGGGCCAGATGTGGTCGCCCGTAGGTGGTGGGCAGGGGCCAGGGGGTTCCCACGTTCAAGGAGGACGCGTGTTGCTCTGACCAGCCAGGCCGGGGAGCTGCTCAGCATACAGTTGGACCTTACGAGTGGCCCTCCAACCTGAGGGAGCCAGCCCGAGGCCCGTGAAACGGAAGGCATGGTGCCCAGGTGTGGAGGTGCTTGCCTCGGACGTGGCGCTGGAGTCCCACATGCCAAACTGCCGGTCCAGACGTGGGGTGTGTGTGTAGGATGGCTGCTCCTAGACAGGAGGAGAACCGTAGTTGCTCTGCGACAGAAGGCGCTCCAGGAAAGGGCGATGGTGGAGGCTCGCATCAGAGAGCCCTGAGAGAGGTTTCCCGGAAGGGTTGGCCACACAGCGGTACCGACCATCCAGGAAATGGAGCGGGGATCCCAGGTCCAGCCTCAGGGGTCAGTACTATCCCCACCTTAGCTGTGTTCTTGGGCCTGGACTGCAGAGCCTCACATGTGGGCTCCCAGGGGGCTGTGGTTCTGAACTCCCATCATGAGACCTCGGTGGGGCTCCCTCTCTGCTTAAGCAGAGAGCTCAATGTCTCCCGATCAGGGGTGCACTTCCTTACTTTCAGAACTGCTGCTCAGAGGCTGTTGAGATTGGGGTGCTGTTTATGACTGAGCCAATTCAAAGTAAACTTTTGGTTTGCTTTAAAAATATTTGAATGCCGATGCCTTATTGGGAAAGCTGTGACAGGTTTTATTTCCTTGGGCTCAAAAATCACTGCAGACGGTGGCTGCAGCCATGAGATTAAAAAATGCTTGCTCCTTGGAAAGCTACGACAAAGCTAGACAGCATATTGTAAAGTAGAGACATTGCTTTGCCGACAAAGGTCCGTATAGTCAAAGCTATCGTTTTTCCAGTAGTCACGTATGGATGTGAGAGTTGGACCGTAAAGAAGGCTGAACACTGAAGAACTGATGCTTTTGAATTGTGTTGCTGGAGAAGACACTGTTTTAACAGAAAATATTTAGCAGAAAATAACCTGTCAACCCACTCCAGTACTCTTGCCCGGAAAATCCCATGGACGGAGGAGCCTGGTGGGCTGCAGTCCATGGGGTCGTGAAGAGTGGGACACTGCTGAGTGACTTCACTTTCACTTTTCACTTTCATGCATTGGAGAAGGAAGTGGCAACCCACTCCAGTGTTCTTGCCTGGAGAATCCCAGGGACGGCGGAGCCTGGTGGGCTGCCATCTGTGGGGTCGCACAGAGTCGGACACGACTGAAGCGACTTAGCAGCAGCAGCAGCAGCAACCTGTTTTTTGATTTTTTATGATGGGATATTTCAAACATGCACAAAAGTGGACGGAGTAGTATAATAAATGCCCATGACCAATCAATTGGCCTCAGCAATTTCTAACACGGGGCCAATCTCAAATCTAGCATTCTTTTGTCTTCTCTCCATTCTTTTTTATACAGTAGGTCCTAAAACAGCTTTTTAAACCATGAAATTGATGCTCATTTTATAAATCACAGACTTTCCAACTTTGTTATTACAATTAAAAATTGCTTGAGGTAATTATTTCCAGTTTTTTAATATGAATTTTCATCTTGGAAAAGACCCTGATGTTGGGAAAGATTGAAGGCAAGAAGAGAATGGATGACAGAGGATGAGATGGTTGGATGGCAGTTCTGGGAGTTGGTGATGGGCAGGGAAGCCTGGCATGCTGCAGTCCATGGGGGTCCTAGAGTCAAACATGACTGAGCAACTGAACTGAACTGAATATGAATTATCATTGGAAGAAAAGCTATGACCAACCTAGACAGCATATTAAAAAGCAGAGATATTACTTTGCCATCAAAGGAACACTTAGTTAAAGCTATGGTTTTTCCAGTAGTCATGTCTGGATGTGAGAGTTGGACCGTAAAGAAGGCTGAGCACCAAAGAATGGATGCTTTTGAACTGAGGTGTTGGAGAAGACTCTTGAGAGTCCACTGGACTGCAAGGAGATCAAACCAATGAGTCCTAAGGGAAATCAGTCCTGACTATTCATTGGAGGGACTGATGCTGAGGCTGAAGCTTCAATACTTTGGCCACCTGATGTGAAGAACTGACTCACTGGAAAAGACCCTGATGCTGGGAAAGACTGAAGACAGGAGGAGAAGGTGCAACAGAGGACGAGATGGTTGGATGTCATCACTGACTCGAAGGACGTGAGTTTGAGCAACTTCTGGGAGACAGTGAAGGACAGGGAAGCCTGGCGTGCTATAGTCCATGGGGTCACAAAGAGTCAGACACGACTGAGGGACTGAACAAGAGCAATCATTACAAAGAATTCAAGTGATGTTTCATGTAAAGGAAAATATGTGAAAGTCTATCTCCACTGGCTTTTTTTCCAAAATGAATTTTCTCACTTTTTGCTTTATAAATTGAATTCATTTTACACCCTTAACCCAGAATCAAGCTTCTATTTATATACTGGGAAATTCCTCCACCGACGTGTGTGTAAGCCGATCCCCTTTCAAGTGTACTTGTTTCTGAGTGTAACTCTGCTTGCTCCTCGAGCCGCTTCCACAGGAAATGGCTGGTGACACTAAGGTCCCCCAGGTGCTCTGCCAAAGAGAAGTGTTGGGAGTGACCTTTGACCAGTGAAGTCCCTGCCTCCCTCTGCACCCGCCCGTCTGCTCTGGGGATGCTCAAGAGCCCACCAGAGGTGGCCGTGGGAGGGGACCGCCTCGGGAACCAGGGCACAGGCCGCTCACGTCGCGGCTCCCTGGTGCTTTTAAAAGAACGACTGTGCTTGCTTTTGAAGTTTGTGAGTTTTTGTTTTTCCTGTTTTAGGCAAGGCCAAGAGAAAAAATGAATGAAGAACACAACGAACACTCATCGGATTCCGTGGATAAGCTTCTGTCTGTTTCAGAGGAGAGGCTTCAGCTTCATCTGAAGGAGAGAATGGCTGCTCTGGAGGATAAGGTGAGCCAGCTTCATGGCCCCTTTACAAGAGGCGCATGTGGCCTGGCCTGGCTCGGCCCGGTCTGTGTGTGGCGGGGGTGAGAGGGGGAATCTCCAGGACAGGAGTTGGGAAACTCCCATAGAGGGCCCCAGAGTGAATGTCTTTGCTGGTTGGAGTAGCAGCATTTCACGCTAGTCAATAAGCGTGACAGCATCCACAGGCAGTGTGTAAAGGAACAGACGTAGATGTGTGCCCGCAACCCTTCCAGAAAGCCTCAGTGAGGCGGAATCACCAGTGGCCCCGATGTTACCAGCCGCTGTGCTAGAACATTCTTCTAGGTCCACCCTCACCCCTTCGTTTCTTTCTTAGAAGTTTATTTCTGGGATTTGCTGGCAGTCCAGTGGCTGGGAGCCTGCCTTGCAAGGTCAGGGACGCAGGTTCGATCCCTGGTTGGTGAGCTAAGATTCCACGTGCCACGCGGCAATCACGTCAAAGGAATCGCGCATGATGCAGCTAAGGCCCGATGCAGCCAAATCAATAAGTTTAGTTCAGGATCTTTTATATAATGTGATAGAAAAGATTGAAGCAAGTAAAAGCAAGCATTCTCATATTCCAACTCCAGCCATCTCTCTTTTTATTTGCTTTGGAAAATGTCTGAGAACCTCTATCAGAGCAGCTCAGTGGGCAACAGTCTGGTTGAGGTTCGGTGAAAACCTGTCCCAGCTGCACCAGTGCCCTAAAGACGAGGCCTAGAACCTTCACCAAGGTCGGCGCTTGGGCAAGGCTTGTCTGAGAGAGACCCATGGTCACTACAAGTTCTGCGGCACATTTTTCCCCCACAAAACCCAAGATGATACCCACACCTCACTAGAGAGCTCACTTCACCCTGACCTGTGGGCTGGCCCTGAGGTGGGGATAGTTTTGTCTCAGGTTTGAATTTTACATGTGAAACCTGCTCCAGTTTCCTGAGTGACCACTGAACTGCAAAAGCTGAAAGCAAGTATAAAGCAGTTTCACTTACCCCAGGGACCTGGCCTCCTTGGATCTAGAAGATCAGTCGGGGAAGGAGGAGTTTTTCTGTGTACAAGTTAGTGTTAACAGTTGTCATCCGGCTTCGTGCCGACACTTCGCTCTGGGCGCGAGGTCCGCCCCTCATCCCGAGGTGCTTTATGCTTTCAGACAGGAGAGTAGCCATCCCGCAGTCCACGCAACGTCTGTTAAGAATTGACTCGAAAGCACTGTATGTATCTTTTTCAGAATTCTCTCCTATGGGAAGTTGAAAATGCAAAAAAGCATTTAGAAGAAATGCAAAACGACAAGGTCCTTAAATCTCTAAATCCTTTAGAAATGTGTTAAGAGCTGAACTGACCTGGGTTCACTGTTACAGTTACTACAGACGCTTCGCGGAAGTGGAGTTACATTTTCCTTATGGCTAGTCCACTGCTGTAACGTGTATAGCGTTTTCTGGTTTTGAACACTGAATGTGATTTGCATTATAGGTGGATTGAGAGTGTGTGGCCGTTGTGTGTGGTTCAGAATTCTAAGTAGTCCTTTCTGGGTTCACCCGAAAGCTGAGACAAAGCATGAGCCTTTCACGTGGACAGTGCTGTCCGTCAGAAAGATAATATGAGCCACATACACAATCTAAAATTTCCTAAAAATGAGCGGGCTGCTTTTCATGCTTTTTTCACTGCGAGTCTTGAAATCTGTGTGATTTCCACATCGAGCTTTGCACCGGCCTGCGTCACATCCTCAGTGTGCTGCACAAGGCGAGTGACTGCCGTGGCCGACAGCACAGAGCTGCCAGGTTGAGTCGAGTGACTCGGAAACTTGGCCGTTTGACTTGTTTTGCCCCGTGAGGAAGTGAAGTGGGGTGTAGAGGAATGAATGTGAGCGATGCCCAGGAATGAATGTGAGGTCCATGGAGACAGTCTAAAGCAATGGGAGGAGCGAGGGCAATAGAGTGAGTCCTGTCCCCCACCACCCGACCCCCGACCCCAAGTCCAGCTTCTCTCCATAGACTTCGTTGTCGTCAATGGCTGGCCATGTTTCCTCCAGAAGCTTTTCTACACCTGAGATGTGACTTCTTATTCATTATGGTTTATAAGGGTTAGTATTGTTCTGAGTGTTTCTCTTTGCGATGGAACACTTAGAGTACAATTTCTCAGAATTAAGTGTTCAAAAATGTGCGATTTTAAGGCGAGAGAATGGAGAGGATGTGCTCATCAGGCTGATGGGGGTGAACCCATAGGCAGCTAGTTCGCCGGAGCGGAGCAGGAATGATGGCAGGTGGTCCTGGAGCCAGGAAAAGGGGTGGCCCAGCCCTGGGGAGGGGTCGTGATGAAGACAGAAAGCGAAGGTACTGGCCACGGGGGACAGGGAGCCGGCAAGCCAGCAGCTCGAGGCTGCCCCTCCGTTGCTTTGAGGTCATGTCTGGGAAAACAAGGCAGGACCTGGGTGAGAGTGGGGCAGGGGGAGATTTGCGGAGAGAAGGGAGTGAGGTGTGAGGAGAGCGGGAGGGTGGCACGGGGCCCAGCAGGCACTCTTGCATGCGTCTCAGATGACAGAGGCGCCCTTGAGGTGTGCGGGGCCATCCCCAGAACAGCCCGAGGGCCTGTGCCCTGAGAGGAGAGCCACGGGAGGCTGGCCCTCCCGTCCCCTGGCTGCCCCTGCTCACTCCTGTCTGTGCGTGTTCAGACCAGCCTGGAAAACGGAGGGCTGGGAACCCGCGAGGACGGCACTCCTCGGCAACCTAGTACCAGTGATGACCGGTGGGGTGGACCCAGCGGCTGCGGAGCTGAAGGGTTTTTTTTTCTAATTTTCCTTCAGCCTGGCTGATGGAAGCAAGGATATATATTTGCAATTTTCGGTTTTTGTCTCTGACTCCATCAGCCCACCCTTGTGAATAACCTCATAGGATTGCCTTCCGTCCACGCTGAGACCTGAATGTCACCAGGCCATCTAGGAACTGGATTCTCCTCCTGCCCGTTTCTTCAGTACTGCTCGCTTAAGAGATGGCAGTGTCTCATAAGCATGGCCCATTTGTCCAAAGTCAGGGCTTCCATGTAAAATTGTGTTCAGTCCCTGATAGACTTGAGGTGCCCAGAATGTTGCTGACGAGATGTGGTCCTCTCGTGCCCCAGGTGCAGCCCCTGAAAGATCAGGACCAAGAGCGCGGGAAGCAAGCCAGCATGCTGGCCAACGTGGGCCAGGTGTTGGAGAGGGACGAGGGCGTGTCAGACAGCGAGGGCGACAGGGTCACCGTCTTCAGCTCGCCTGCTCTGCTGTCGCCCAGCGGCCAGGCCGATGCCGAGACTCTGGCCATGAGGATTCAGGAGCAGCTGGACGAGATCAATGAAGAGATCTGGTGGGTGCGCCTGAGCCCAGCTCCCCGGAGACTCGGCTTCTCTGAGGAGCTGTCTTCTGCTTAGAGAAGTCTGAGTGTTCCATAGTGAGAAAACTGACTTCAGGTCTGCTTCAGGAATTTTCAGTTCTGAGATTGCCCTTGATTATAGAGCTCAGTCAGCCAGGGCATTCTGTCCACAGTGTGGTGTCAGCACTCTGTGGGGGGGCATTGTGGGGTGTCCCCCCCTCAGCTCTGGGCCCCAAGGTGGGTGAGGTCCCGAGGCAGTGTCCCCTGTGGCCCGTGCACCCTCCAGCACTGAGGGTTCGCCCTCGTGTGTCCCTCGGAGCCTTCTACGTTCTGGTGAAAAGCCACCTGGAACAGAAAAGCTGGGGTTCTGGGCTTGGCAAATTCCCACTCAGATCTGCATTTTCCTTTTTAGCTTAATACATTGTGAAGATTGGCTTGTTGTAAGACAGTGATCCATGGACCTGTGTTTGAGTTTTTCTCATCTCATCAGTATATTTAAAATGTTTTCTTTAGACCCAGTCTTGGCAGTTAGAACAGTTTACAAAACAGGATAGAACCCAAAGGCCCGCCTCGTGGTGAGCAGGGGGCCCTGGGTCTGGGGGCAGCCGGGTGGCTGGGGCCCCGAGGCCTGCCTGGTGCCACACCCGCACAGCTGTGCCTCCTGTCCCGAGTCCACGTTCAGAGTGGCCGCGGGCCGGTGACCCTGCACAGGACCTGGCAGAGCTGCTGCTCAGATTGTTCTCATCCTGTCACCCCTGGCCGAGGTGCCCATTCCCGCTGGTCGAGTGCGGGGGGCTCGGGGAAAAGGCAGGGGTGAATGGCACAACCAGAAAACACAGATGGTGCCACCTGTACTTTTGACGCTGAGACAGACTGCTTTGTGGGCCGTGTTTGAGCACAGACAAGCTCAGAAAGATTGTCTTTCCTCATCCCCGTAGGAAATTGGGAACACTTCTGTATTAATATTTTTATTTTTAGAGCAAGTTGTCAGGTAAAAATGATTTTTCCTTATGCAACAAGTTGACTTGATGTAAATGGTAAATTCTGTCCATCAACTTGTCAACAGTGAAAAACTTTCAAGATGTATAAGTAGAAGTGAAACTGGAGAGTTTACTACCTGTAAGGATCTTGTATTTTAATGGGAAAATCATTTTACTTGCATAATCATGCATGTAATCTGTATATAAAATCATCCATGACACATTAGGGGAGAAGAGCAGTAACTGTGAATTCTAGGTTAATGCAGCACATTGACCTGAATCCAGAAACTCACACAAAGCTGGTGGAGAATTTCATCAAGTGATGCGTTTGCACATACACAAGCTTAAAACAAAATGAAAAGTTCAACTCAGCACTTCATCTGGTCTGGAGACGTGTTTAGAAACTCCAGCTTGCTCGTGAATCGCTGTTTTGGTTATACGGAGTTCCGGATTCCCAGTGGAAAAGATCTGAGGCACTGACGTGCATCTCTGCCCTGAGAGCAGGGAAGGTAAAGGTGGTCAGCTTCAGGTATCTCCTCACAGGGAGAGTCACCACACAGGCCCCATCAGAATGTTAGAGTAAATAAAATCAAACGTGAATGATGAGGGGACACTTTGTAAGACTCAATGATAAGTTATTGTAAGTTTGAGAATATTCCAAAGAGGGAAAGCTGAACCTTTTTGCTGAGATGTTAATTGAGCACCTCTTCCTGGAATTTGCTAATGGTGACACAGAATGCAAGCCCAAATTTGCTGTCCAGACATGTTCCTCTGCTGACAAAGGCAGGTGATGATTTTATTCTGTTTTAGGTTCATCCCAAAAGACAAAGAGAACACGAATCAGCGGGCGGAGGGGATTGAGAGCAGGGTGGGCAGTGGGAGCTTCAGCAACCTTCGGCGCTTTAAATGCTCCAACTCCCTCAACCTGGATCTCGCCTCCTGGTATGCCAACTCCTTCCCGCCCAGCGGAGGGCGCTCCATGCCCAAAAGGAGGCAGCCCAGCCCTGAGCCAGAAGAAGACAAGCTGGGCTTCATGACGCTGGTATGTGTCTGCCTCCTCCCTGCCGCGTCCCTCCCCGAGCACACTGGTTTTCTTTTGTTTGTTTGTTTTTTCTCTTTTTACCCAGAAGAAAATCAGGTACGTTTGCTACGCTCAGAGGTCTAAGATTTTTAAAACTGCCTAGTCTTGAATCGGGCTTCCCTGGTGCCTCAGACGGTAAAGCGTCTGTGTGCAATGCAGGAGACCCGGGTTCGATCCCTGGGTTGGGAAGATCCTCTGGAGAAAGAAATGGCAGCCCACTCCAGTATTCTTGCCTGGAAAATCCCATGGACCGCGAAGCCTGGTAGGCCACTGTCCATGGGGCCACAAAGAGTCGGACGCGACTGAGCGAAATCATTCCACAATCACACAGCGACAAATTAGTCTTGATATTTGGACCCCTGGCTTAGGAATCTCAACTGGTCTGCTCACTGATGCGCCTGGCCGCGCGCTCAGGCCAGCTCTGCGTGTGAAACCAGGTTCAAAGCCCGGTGCCCCAGGGCCCTAGTGAAGAAGTCTGGCTTCCTCACTCTTCCGAGTCTGAAAACGGGATGACGACCTAGGGCTTTTGGTGACAGAGTGTGCGGCTCTAAAGCACATGTTCCAGCTTTCTTCCATGTTTAGCTTAGGTTTTGCGAGTGCATTGCTGTTTACCCCATGAACTCGTGTTTACAACTGCACTTGTATTTTCACTTTTTTTTTGGTTACCACCCGTTTCATGTTAGCTGCATTGTTAGTCGGCATATCATTAAATTAACTGTGAATCATTTAGCGGCATGTGAAGTGGTAACTAGTCCATTTTGTGGTCTTTGGAGACACTGTTTTTATAATTTGCATCGTTGGCTAATTAGTTGATATTTAAAATTCTTTGACGATTTCTCTGTAGTTTCACGATTGATTTCTTTCCGAGTGTTTGTAAAAGAACAGTTCTGTATATTCTGTCCTGCTGTTGGAGTTCTCTGATGGTGTGTCTGCTTTCATCATTGGTTGTGATTTCCTGGCTCATCCTGTTGTCTGCTCAGTGGTTGTCAGTCCAGACCCCAGCTTCCCACCACTGCCCCGCCTCGCCCCCGAGGCTGCAGTTGACCCATCCATCTCCCCTTCCCCGTCCTCCCACCTGCTCTGGTCATAGCAGTGCTGTGGTCCACAGCAGGCGTCCCCTTAGTCGGGTTTGTGCTTTGTCTTCATGTCTCATCAAATGGTGTTTTTCCCCATAGCAGTAAGTTTGAATTAGCATGTCACTATGCAGTTACAAGCATAATGTAGATGGATCCTAAACCGCATATCATGTGTCATTCATAAATGAGATTATCCTTACCTAAAGAAATGATCTTAAGTGTAGAATTAATGGACTTTTGACACAATATCCTTTCTGTGTCGGTGCTTGTTTTTAAGACTATAAATCTCATCAGCTTTTGCACAGTGAATGTCTCTACTAGACTCTTTAAAAAGCATCTTCTATGGTTAATAAAATGGAAAGACTGCACCTGCTATTATGCTAGCTTGCTTTCTTACATATTTTCACAGGGAACGTGCTTTAATACATTTATTTTGAGAACTTTTAAATCAAATTCTAGGTAAGCATTTTATGTTAATGTCCAATAGGTGGTTCGATTTGTTCAGTGTTCAAATAGGTATTAATGGTAACTTCCTCATCAGTTAAATTACTATTTTAAAGTATAACATGTTTTTTATGAAGAGAAACTAACTTATAGAGAAGTTTGGCTGAGAATAGACAACTGTTAAGGGCCTTTATTGTACAGAATGCTGTGCTTTAATAAATCATGATGTTGTAATAGAATTGTATCTTCCTGAGTAATAATTTATAGTGTTTCTCTAGTAAAACTTGAATAGCTTATTTAATTTCTGTGGTCAAAAGAAATGTTCTGTTTCCAGTTACATGTTCTCTAAGTCTTCATCTCACTTGTAAGTTTGCCATCATTTTTGCTATACTGTGTTTGTCTGTACTGATTCTTGAATTTTTAGCTTCAGAGTCGCAAGAAATCTGGTTTCTCTTCATTTCTTTGCATGCATCTATCAGCCTAGTGATTTAAGGAAGCATTGTCAAAAGGTAAACTATTTAGTAATTTAGCATGCCTCTGTTTCTCTGTGAAGTATTAGAGAGTCCTTATCATTTTACACGAATGAACCCTGTGTGGTTGTGTACTGGTGAATAATTGACATTTTAATGGAAGTAATGAAACTCACCCACCACTTAAAGTATGCTGATGGTTCTGTTGGAAATAGGTCATTTGATGGGACAATTGTAACAGTTTGCCCATCTCCCACGTGTTTGCCTTCTAATCATCTCATGCTTATTTATAATAGACATAGTATTATTTATTATTTTAAAATTTGTCTTTACTTATATTTTTGGCCATGCTGCACAGCTTATAGGATCTTAGTTCCGCAACCAGGGATCATACCAGTGTCCTGGCAGTGAAAGTGGCAAGTCCTAACATCTGGACCACCGTGGAATTTCCGCTTAGAGTATTTTTTTAAACAAATGACTGAATCAGAGCCATAGAAGTTAGATTTGGGGGAAGGCGATTTAATGACGGTGGGTAGCAGTGTGCAGGAGACTCTGTGCGCCAGGCACCTTGTCGAGTGCTTTCCGAGTCTGTCATCTAATCCCGCAGACGCCAGGTGAGGTCCAGGCTGCTGTTATCCCCATTCAGCAGACAGGGACACTGAGGCTTAGAGAGGCCGAGCACCGTGCCCAGGCTCCCACACCCAGCAGTGTGGTTCGGACTGGTCTGATCAGAGCCTGGACACTTCCTGTGGTGCCGTCCAGCCCGCTTTGCTCCAGAGGCTCTCGTGTCCATCACGGCATCCCTGATGGAGGGAGCATCAGGAGGGAGCTCGCTGCCTCTCCCGTTTGGTCACTTGGTTGAGCCCCTGTTGTTGGAGTCCAGTGCCCCGAGGGCTGGCCTTCCTTGTCCCTCTCCCACTCCCAGCCCGCTGATGGAGCACTCCTGGGGCCTTCCTGCAGGACTCGGGCAGCCGTGCTCCAGTTCAGGCAGCTCAGTGCCCGGGAGCCCTTCTGCTGGGCACAGCAGAGCAGCGTCATCACCCTGGGGTTGGTGCCCTGGGTGTGCCGCTCGCCCGCTCTGTGGCCTGCTTTGCCCTCCTGGTAAGTGAGGACACGGCACTGCCCATCCTAGTCACGTGGGCAGCAGTGGGGCGGCTCCCACCCTGGGGGAGGGCGGCCAGGCTGCGGACCCAGAGCCTTCCTTAGGAGGAGGCCCGGGGGAAGGGGCTGGCCGTGGTCCCTGACTCTAAGGCAGGTGTTTGTCTCCACTGAGTCCATAGTCAACCCAGGTGTGTCACTTCCCTGCTCTGTTCTTTGTTGTTTTCTGATTTTTAGAAGTGCTTATTTTAACTTGAATTTGAGATTGATCCCTGTTCAGTTCCATGTGGATAATTTCTAGCCTTTGTAGCCTTCTGTTGTCTGAGGTTTCTTGGTAGAGGTCAGGGGAGGGTGCCCAGTTTATCCAGCTGCTGTTAAATGAGTCCAGCTGTATTTTGCACTAAGTCACTTTGTTGTCACCAAGCTCCTGTGGGGCTGCACGGGACCAGTATTCTTTACAGAATCCCATTAAAAAAGGACTGGTTAGTTGGTTAAAACAACGCACTCATTGTTTATAAAAATACTTGCCATGCATGTTTCCTCAAACCTCCCCTGCTTAACCACACACCCAAATGTATACGTGAGACCTGTCTGGACCCCGAGGGGTTCATCTGTTCCCCACGCTGTTGCCACCAGTGTCTTTCCTAGCTTCAGACCCAGGACTAGCGGAAGAGCTGGGAGTCCAGGCGAGATCATCTTTTTCTTTTTTTTAATTAGTTTACTTTTTAATGGAAGGATAATTGCTTTACAGAATTTTGTTCTTTTCTGTCAAACCTCAACATGAACCATCCATAGGTACACATACATCCCTTCCCTTTCGAACCTCCCTCCCATCTCCCTCCCTATCCCACCCCTCTAGGTTGATACAAGATTATTTCTTAGTGAAGACCTAGGAGAGCTTTATGTAAACCCCAGGGAGCAAATGACACTCAAACTGGGTGTAAGCACTTCAGTGTGTAGCCCCCGGTCTGTATGTGACTGAGAAATACAAGCCAGACACATGGTGTTCGCATGGAGGGCTTAGGTACCTTTTCTGTGTTTCACTTGTTGTCCTGGGCTCAGTAACCTGCATCATCACTACAGATGATCTCGGGTGGTGGTACAAGCTGTTTCCTTTCCTCCTTCAAATCGAAAGGTCTGGACGGCTTTGCTGAGAGGTTTCTTACTCTTGCTAGTGGTGCTTCTGAGCAGCATCTGGCGATGAGCACAGTCCTTTCATCAGGGCAGTTCATGCCATGCAGGGTTCTCGGTGCTGGCGTGGCTCTGCTGTCCTGCCTGGCAGGGCCATCTGTTCGCTGGATTTCAGGGAGTGCAGAGCCCGGCTGCAGGGAGGCTCCCGTCCGGGGTCTCTGCAGTCAGTGGGGTGCTCTCGCTGCTCCACGGCCCCGCTTCTCTTGAACAAACAGTCCTTTAAGATGGCATTAAGCTAGAACAAGGCATTTTTTGTACTTGGCGGATAGCATAGCTGATATATTTTCAAGTAAGTTTCTGGTTATAATGTAAAGCCTGTGTGATTGCCTTTTTCGACACAGTCTATTGTTAGCCAATTTTACACTTACCTCACTCCCTCAGCTGCCAGCCATACAGGAAGAGGTAGAAGATGACACCATCAAATGTGAAACCTCGACCTCCGCCTCGCTGCGGTCCTTTCGGCTGGACCGGCTCACGGGCTCACTGCGCACAGCCAGCGATGAGGACATCAGGGACGCCCGCAAGTAAGGGGCCTGCTCGCCTCGTCGTCAGTTTCAGGAGCCCTGTGGCTCTTGTCTTGAAAGAGTTGCAAGGATGGTTGTAAAGGAATCCCACTGGATTCGGTGCCTGTGTTTAGTGGTGAACTTCAGGTGCCGGGGTAGAAGAGCTCAGTGACCTCAGTGATTTTAGAAAACATCTGTCTCTACGTGTTGACTCCTGTGGGAGGTCTCTTCCTGCTCTAGCTAGAGGTCTGCCAGGCCTGGGGCGCGTTCCTGATGGTTACGGCTCCATGCCTCTCGGCTTTGCTCTTGAGGGTCCCTCCCTTTTCCTCAGGGGTCTCCTCTCAGGAGACTGTCTGTCCCCTCCTGTGACTGACACTGTCCTCATTCAGAGCCCAACCTGCTGAGCTCCCGTCGTGAGCCAGGCAGCACTTGATGGAGGGCACATGTGGTCACCTGCCCAGCAGCCCTGCACAGTGACCGTCGCTCTCCTGCCACGGCCGAGGACGGTCGCCCTGCAGGAGGCGGGGGGAACTGCCCAGAACTGGGGAGCTCGCCTTCTCTGGGAGCGTTGTCACCTGCCGAGCAGCGACCCTGAGGGAGGGTCGGGGCGCCCTCTGCACCAGCTCGTCTGGAGTGAAGACCTCCCTCCTTGGGGGAGGGCTCCAGTCAGAGAATCTCAGCTTCCTGGGGCCATTGGTTGTGGCCGGAAGCCTGCATCGCTCGTGTGGAGTGTGGTTGGTGAAGGAGACTCCACTATCTGCTGCGAGGTTGAGGCGTGGGTGTTGCTAGGTGTCCGGTTCTATCAGTAGGTCTTATGGAGGGGTGTGTGTTTGCACAAGGGTGCCAGTTAAAGGTCATTTTCTCTCCCCGAAGCACGACAGGCTCTCAGGACGGTCTCGGGGGCAACCCCAGCAACAGCAACAGCAGCCAGGACTCGCTGCAGAAAGCCCCAAAGAAGAAGGGCATCAAGTCTTCCATCGGTCATTGGTTTGGCAAGAAGGAAAAGGGCCGGCCTGGACACACCAGCAAGGAGGCGTTAGGACCAGGTGGGTGCTTCACCGTTCAGAGGGAGGAGGGTCTGCATGTATGTCCCTTCTGTGTCTCCCCCACTGTCCCCACGAGGCTCCTGTCACTCACGCTGGGTGTCCTCCTGGGAGGAGCGGAGGAGGCGTCTGTCTTCTCTAGGGTCCGAGATGATCAGATCAGTTGATGAGTGGATGGGTGGATGGGTGGATGAACAGATGGTTGGCTGGATGGGTGGGTGAACGGAGCATGGAATGAGTAAAGCAGATGCTTACTCCGATGAGAAACGTATTCTACGAAACGGGTTGAGTAGGAGCCGGGCGATGACTGTTTCCTCCAGAACAGTGACAAGTGTTTGGAAATGGCCTAAGTGCTCATCAGAGAGGAGTGAGGTACAATCTGTGGGCACCCCACAAGGAACAGCATCCCCTCCTTCCTGCCACTTTCCCCATCCCCAGGAGCTCATGAGGGGTTCTGCCCATGCCCCCCGCCCAGCCCACAGCCACGCAGGTCCTCCTGGGCTCTCCTCATCACACAGTGTTATCATCAGGCCCCCGTCTCGCTCGGCTTCATCTCCTTAAGGACAGGGTATGTTCCTGCCTCTTCAGCCAGATATTTGTTGAGTGTCTTCCTTTTGCTGGGTGTGGGATTTACAGGGTGAGTAAAACAGATGTGGTCTGGAGCACAGTGAAGGGAGAAGAGAGAAAAAGGAGCAGATTGTTCAGTGCTATCCCTCTTGTTAGTGAATACAACACTGAGCTGGATGGTGCATTGATTGTATACCAGACGCTGTGTGTGCCCCTTACCAAGCAGGTGCTGCCACCTCCCGATTTACAGGGGAGGAGACAGTGATGGTCACGCGGTGAGGCAGTGGTGAGGGCAGGTTCACATCCACGCAGTGGGACCATGCACTTTGCCGAGCCCCAGCCACCTCTCTGGTGGATGCAGCGGGAATGAGATGGTTCTATGGCATCACTGATTCGATGGACATGAGTTTGAGCAAACTCCAGGAGAGTGAATTACAGCAAAGCCTGGAGTGCTGCAGTCCACGGAGTGGCAAAGAGTTGGACACAACTGAGTGACTGAACTAAAACCTGAGTTTGTGCTAAACTGCTTCAGTCATGTCTGACTCTTTGTGACCCCAGGGACTGTAGCCCAGTAGCTCCTCTGTCCGTGGGATTCTCCAGGCAAGAATACTGGAGTGGGTTGCCATGCCCTTCTCCAGGGCATCTTCTCAACCCAGGGATCGACCCCACATCTCTCGTTATCTCTTGCAGTGGAAGGCAGGATGTTTACCGCTAGCGGCACCTGGAAAGCCCCAGGGAACGCTGACAACTAGGAAATGCAGAAAATCAGGGGGCTGCTCCTAAGTTAAACTGGAAGAGCAGCAAGCACAGGATGAGAAGAGGAAAACACACGAAGAGCAGCAACAGTGCCGACAGAAACAAGCCGGGATGTGTTCACCCACAAAGAAAATATCTGTGCCATTCGGAGGAGGAGCCCGCCAGCCCTTGGAGGGACAGTCGGAACGGGAATGAAAACCGAGGCCATGGTCAACAGTGCCCACCCACACGGCCCGAGTGGCGTGGTGTCACTCACCGGCTTCCTGTGTCCCCAGAGCTGCTGGGGTGACATCTGAGTTCTGAGGCCAGGCAATGTCCCCAGTGAGCTAAGGCATCCCTGCTCTCCTTCCAGTGCTGCTGTGGGGCTCTCTGTTGGCGGCCACACTCATCGCCTGCTCTGCCACCTGCTGGGGCCCGGCTGTCCCCCTGGGATCCTTTCAGCTCTTGAGCTTGGATGTTCCCAGCCCTCTGCCACGCCGGACTGGGACGCAACTCAGGACTTGGGCTTGAGATATCAAGGAGACCGTGAATCTGGAAGGACACAGCCCTGGGGCCCTGGAGTGAGCATGTGAGAAGAGCAGGAGAGCAAAGCCCCCTCGGGGAGGCAGCAGAGCTGGGGAACGTGCCCACACCCACCGCTGCCTCTGGCACAAGTGCCTCTTCTTTGCCTCTCCTTGGCCTGAAACAGACCCCAGCTGCTGCTGCTCCGCAGGTGATTCCTAAAGATGCACATCCTGCAAGAGCTATTGTCCTGCTGCTCTGGGGCTGCCTAAGTGTGCTCAGGAGCGTCAGACAAGTGGGGCTGCCACGCCTGATGCTGGGGGAGGGCCTGATGCTGGGGGAGGGCCTGATGCTGGGGCAGGAACATCTGATGCTGGACCAGGGTCTGATGCTGGGGGAGGGCCTGATGCTGGGGGAGGGCCTGATGCTGGGGGAGGGCCTGTTGCTGGGGGAGGGCCTGTTGCTGGGGGAGGGCCTGTTGCTGGGGGAGGGCCTGATGCTGGACTAAGGCCTGATGCTGGGGGTTAAACGTCTGATGCTGGTGGGAAGGTCTGATGGTGGTGGGCAGCCTCCTCCCAGATGTACACAGAGTTGTGATTATAAATCTCTATGAGAAATCTTTTTTTCATACTTTCCTGACCACCTTGCTATGTTCTTTTTTTCTGAAGCATAATTGCTGTGCAATATCGGTTTGATTTCTGCCGTACAGCAACATGAATTAGCCATAGGTGTACGTGTGTCCCCTCCCTCTTGAATCTCCCTCGCACCTCCCCCTGCTACATTCTTGTTTCTATGGATATATGAATAACAAAGACTGGTGACCAAAATAACATGAAAAGCTCCCACACACAAGTGTGCACACGTACACTCCCTAGTGCATCATTCGGGTCCACGTCAGGGTTGCCCTCGGCCACCCCACCCTGGGATCCACGGTGAGCCTCGACACCTGCACTTTGTTCCCACCCTCGGCCCGCTGCCCACGCCTCAGCAGCAGAGGGGCCCTGTCCCCGCATGTGCTGAAGTGATGGAGTCCCTTGTCTCCGGATCCAAGGACATGAATACCAGGTTGGTTGTCCTCTGGGGACACCTATACTTCCGCCTTCTAGCCTTTCCATTGTATCCACCTGTTTCTCTTCACAGAATGTCTGTGTGATGACACGGGCTCCCATTACCAGCTCTGGTCTGTTCTCATTGAGAATACAGCTTACCCTCGGCACTCTTTATTGGCAGTGGGAAATTTTGCTTCAGTACTTTATTGAAAGAAAGCAATAAATAATACTGTGATAACAAATAGTTCAAAAGTAGACTGTACATACTTTGTCACATATTCAGGAAGTTCACAAAAGATAGAAAATTAGAATGTTAACAATGAATTGTACAAGGAAAGGCAGAACACACATGTAAAGAGACATGCCGTCTGTGTCTGCTGAGATATCAGCTGCATAAAGGCACCATGAACTGAATGCATCTCTTGCTGGCTGCTTTAATGTGCTGCTGAAAAAGTAAAAGTTACATTTGCTACTTACACTATCCAAAATGGCTATGTCATCAAAATCTAAGAATGTATGCCTAGGTCCATTCTTTAACCATGTTTACAAACAGATGTAAAAAGATGATTTACATCAGAAAAATAAGGCCTTTGTCAGAGCTGCACTATGCTGTCTGTCTGTCGGGGATGTGGTGCCCTCACTGTCCAGCTCGATGGCTCCGCAGCGGGTGCAGGGCATCGCGACTGGTCCTCGAAGAGTCTCACCGGAGAGGAGGGATCTGGGTCCACAGAGACTGGGTTACAGGAGAGATTTTCATAGTCGTCTTCTAGTTATCCTTTCAGCCCAAATTCCATTAGAAGCTCACATTTAACACCCAGTACTTTTAAATGGCTTCACGCTGCAGACAAAAAGCATTTCTTCCCAGAAACAAAGTACAGTTTAGGTCAGTCGTTAAAATACAACAATTGGTTGAAATTAAGTTCGCTCATTTCAGAGTGATTGTTGGAGAGCTTGGTTATATTCTGGAAGGATAATGCACACTGTGTCATGATGATTTTACAATCGCAGTAAAACCCCTTCTCTCATGGCTTAACATTTAAAAATTAAACAAGAATGATGACAATAAATGCATCATTTGCAAAAGCCCTATATTTGTTCATAGGATTTATACAGACAAGTATTAGGGTATAATCATTTGAAAGACTAAAATCAGGTATCAGAACATGAACTGATCTGAAAGGATATTCATAGCCTGGATAGACAAGAAAAAGGAAGTATATCAATGAAGTCATAAGTTTACACAAATATAAGAAACATTAAATTTTAAAATATTTTCTCTATGGTATTCATGAATTTTTCACTAATTAAAAACTCTGTAATAAAATAACTTCTGGTCCATATAACAAGTATTGACAGATTAAAGATTGCATCAAGTTCAAAATGTAGCCTTTGTCGTATTCTGGACGCTGTATAATCAGCTACAGAAGTAGTGCGGGTAAACTGGAAACAAACACATAGACGAGTCAGTCCTGGGACGGCAGCTGGTGCCCGAGCCCCTCCTCTCCAGACACCCCGCCCCACCCCATTCTGGGCTTCAGCTGCTTTGAGAATTCAGAGAAATGTGAAGGACCAAGCAGATCAAGGAGAGAACTCTGTGGCTGACTTTATTCTGACATATAGCTAAAAGCTGCTGGTAAAAAACTTAAAGCCCAATCCAGCTTTCTAGCTGAGACGTGAACAGGACAGAGCAGACAGCCTCCTGCTCTCAGAGTGGCTCGAGCAGGGCTGGGCTCCCGGGCTGGACCCACCAGAGGACCGCCCAGAGCAGCACCTGCAAGGAAGGGTGGCTCCTCAGCGGTGGCTGACCCCCAGATGCCAGGGCGCTTCTGTGTTAAACACTGGCCTCTGGATGAAGAGGCCCAGGGCAGGGCAGCCCTGTGAACCCTGATGCTCTGGGCCCTGTTCCCTCCGAGAACGTGCACACAGGGCATGGCCAGCAGCACTGCTGCCGTGGGAGGGACACCCGTGTGCACGGACGCCAGGGAGACTCAGGCCATGTTCTGACCACTCAGGTGGCCGGCGAGCGCCAAGGTCACGTTCTCTGCTGCTGAGGGCTCCTCTCCCGGCGCGACCTCTGGAGACCTGCTGACCCTCCACTCCTAGGGAGTGGCCTCCGTGCCCCCGCGGGACCAGGCCGGCGTGTACTCACCGCAAAGCTCAGCAGGAGTAAGTCAGGAGTAAGCTCAGCCTCTGTGTTCCCTCCACGCTGCTTGGTCCCAAGAGCACAGGAGGAAGCGTGCAAACACAAACTGGTTAGTCATGCAATATCACACGGGGCACGAGGACACACACACACCTGCAGCGCCCACGCCTACTGAGGGTGGGGAAACTTCTAGAGGGTGGATGAGCTGGAGAGAGCAAGCCTGGGGGCTCCCACGTGGGGGTCCCTGCCACCTGGAGTGGGGGCGGGACGGTCACACTGGAGCATCAACGGCACATTCAATGACAGAAACGCCGACATGGGGACAGCTACTCCACAGCTACTCAGCTATTCACAGAGCTCCAGATCACATATTCAACACAGTCTATTGTCACCCAGTTTTACACTTACCTCATTCCCTCAGCTGCCAGCTTTACGGGAAGAGGTACGAGATGACAAGACCACCATCAAAAGTGAAACCTCGAGCCCCACCTCTCTGCGGTCCCTTCGGCTGGACCGGCTGCAGATGGGGCGCTGCGCACGGCCAGCCACGAGGACATGAGGGACACCCACAAGTGAGGAGCCTGCGCGCCTTGTCGCCAGTTTCAGGAGCCCTGTGCCTCTTGTCTTGAAAGTGATGGAAGGATAATTTTAAAGGAATCCCAGTGGATTCGGTGCCTGTATTTAGGGATGTGTGTGTGTGTGTGTGTGTGTGTTTTCTGGTAGGCAGGTTTCTCTAGATCTGGCGTTAAGGTAGACGTCTTACTCTGTGTGTGTGTGTTCGTGTGTGGGCGTGCACAAGTGGGTTTTTCTTTGCTCTGTTGCTACACCATGGCAAATTCTAGGATGCTCTGGTGGCTTCCCAGAGAACAATTCAAAGTACGAGGATTTTCTGACCACAGTGGGTAATCTCAGCTCTGTCAGTCAACCAGAGACAACATTGACTACAGGGAAAATGCCTTATCTATAAAACGTGAAAAAATATTTTAGTATTCCAGAAAAAATATCGCTTGAATATAGTTTAACATTTATGGCATTATAGATGTGAGAATCAGTTTGTTTCTCAAAACTATTTTCTTTCTATTAAGTCCCAATTTGTCTCAAAGGTATTCTTTTAATTGCTAAATTTACGCAGCCAATGCATCCACTTTCAGAGAATTTTTGAGGGTTGGTGAATCTCAGATTTTCACGTTCTGTGGAAACTCCCAGGGAGAGCAGTGCGGGCTCACCAGGTGCTGGACGTGCTCCATGAGGAGTGGAGGCCAAGGCCGCCGTGTCCCTGTTGGTCACCGCAGTGTCCTGGGCGTGCGGGGACTCCCCTCGGGCATCGTGTACCTCCTGCTCTAAATGCTGTCTTTCCTCTTCCCCTTGGTGGACACTGTCGTGCGCCAGCTCGCAGGGGAAGCCGAGTCAGCAGGTCTGCTGAGCTGTGTGCGTCCTGAAGCCTCCCCGTGGGGCTCGTCCCCAGCTCCAGGCTCTGAGCTGAGCAGCGCTGCAGGAGTAGGGCACGGTGTTGGTGAAGGGAAGCCCAGCGACCCCTCGTAGGAGGTGCTGGGCTGTGCGGACGGTCAGTCTCAGGAAACAAGGCCACACCTGTTGTCTGGGTGGTGCCACGTGTGTAGCATTTGATGGGAAGAAACTCACACAGCCATCTTGTTAGGAAAGACAGCTTGACCGTGGCGCTCATATCCTGCTTTAAAGTGCCCGTTGTCAGCCACAGAGGGTGTGGCTTTCTCTTGGGCGTATCTGTTCCCCATAGAGTTCACTGTATTTCCGAATGTCTTTCTCCTGTGACTCTAATTTTAAGGCGAGGAAGCATGCCACGTCAGTTTACTGCTAAGCAAGTGTTTTAATGAATTGCACTTGGGGACTCCAATTTCATCCTCGAGGGGGCAGAGGCGGTCCTAGCTAAGCAGCCCCGCAGGGCGGGCTGAGCAGGGTCATTGCAGCAGAACAGGCAGCCCCCCAGGCTCGTCTCTGAAGCTGTCTCTGTAAAGAGAGGTTTCAGCTGAGAGTGAGCCGTTGACAGCAGAGTGATGCGATATCTTGTAGCCGAGGAAGGAAATAAACCCCAGCAGAAGCCAGGCGAGTCTTCCATTTGCTTCTGGATGGTGGTTGTGGTTGGGACGCAAACTCCAGGCATGTGGTACATGCTCGTTCCCCTGGGATACGGGAATTTTGAAAGTTTGCCTTTTTTCAAAACTCTCTTTGAGCTATTAAGGGGCTTCCCTGGTAGCTCAGATGGTAAAGCATATGCCTGCAATGTGGGAAATCTGGGTTTGATCCCTGGGAGATCCAAGATCCCCTGGAGAAGGAAACGGTAACCCACTCTAGTACTCTTGCCTGGAAAATTCCACGGAGGGAGGAGCCTGCTAGGCTGCAGTCCATGGGGTCGCCAAAAGTTGGACACGACTGAGCGAAAACACTTCCACTTTCACTTTTTGAGCTATTAAGATACATGTTGTGTTTTCTGGTATAATTATTCCCAGAAAATAGAGTATTTACTCTTCTAGGAAACCTAAGGTTGAAGTAAAGGAACAGTTACTTGACATTTGATGTGAAGCATTTCGAGCTTTAACCATACATAGACTTCACAGTCTGAAGTAAAGTCTGATGCTATTTGAGTGTATTGAAAAGCCACTGTGTATCTTCAGGGAATTCCCTAGCAGTCGAGTAGCTAGAACTCTGCACTTCCACTGCAGGAGGCCTGGGGTTTGATTCCTGGTTGGAGAACTAGGGTCCTGCAAGCCACACAGTGGCCTAGTCAAAAAAGAATAACCAGTATCTTAATTTAGCACAGAGCTAGTTAGCTGAACAGCAGTGCAGGAGAAAAACAGCCCCCATCCAGCCCTCTCCTTGCTTGCTGTGTTATAGCGTTCTGTGTTGAAAGTCTGTGTTGCTCTTTGTGCGTCTGTTGTGAAATGGTGTGCATTCCTGAAGCTCTCTCAGGGACAGATGCCTCTGCTCAGATCTCGGTGTGGTTTCCTCTTCTACGTATCTGTCCTCACTGTTTAGAAAGGGAAGAGTGGATGTTTTTCCTTGACTACCCTCCTCCCTTGGATGTGCAGACTTCTGAATCCTTTAAGGCTGGCAATAATTCTTTCATCGGGAAGGAGGTGATTCTGTAAGGAATTGCGGGGACTCAGTCAGCATTTCATGACTCAGGGGTTCTTTGTCATATGTCTGAACTCTCATTAAGTAGATGGTTTAGAAGATTAAAGGAAAATGGTGAGATACCTACTCTTTCACTTTTCAAATTTATAAAGAAAATAAATACTTAGGTTTACTTGTTTTATACCCGTGTGTAGTAGTGATTCTTGAATTTTGAATGTTTCGTTACTTGCAGGCATGAGTTGCTGGAGGAACCCGGGAGACAAGGCGTGCCTTGGCACAGTGGGACGGGCCAACTGTTGTGGTCTGGCTGGAGGTGTGTAGGCGCCCCACCCGCACCCGCACCCCCGTCCTGGCCTGGGTGTGTCAGTCCCTCCACAGCCACGCATAACCTCCTGCCTCCTGTCTCCTGTCCCCAGCGCTGGGTCGGGATCCCGGCCTGGTAGGTGGCTGCTTGCCAGCCAACGTGAGGAGCGGTGCCATCACGTCCACCCTGTCGCCCTGTTGGACACAGAGATCCAGGGTGAGATCGGCATCAGCAACCCGCTGCACCAGCTGAAGCTGCGGCTGGCGATCCAGGAGAGCATGTCCCTGACCGGCCACTCCGCCCCGTCCAGAACGGTATGCCTCCCTCCTTCCCTAGGGAGAGTTCGCGCCCGGTTTGTGTCGCTTCCAGGGATCTCTATACACACAGCCACTGTTCCAGCTTAAAGTTCTAGCATTCAAAACCATGACAGCTTTTCATTTGCAGCAGTAGTGTTGTTAAAAGATAGATGATTGAATACTTCAGACTGATTATTTTTGTAACAGAAGGGCTGCGGTGGCATTGTGAATAGAGAAATGGGAGTTTTTGAAAACATAAAAAAGGGACTTTTGAAAATGTGAAAATTGTAAAAAAAAAAGGAAGTTTTTGAAAATGTATTAAAAGAAATGTAAATATAAACGTCAAGAAAGTGAAAGAGAAAAGGCTTAGCCCCCAGGCTGCATTGTTTTTCCCTTATTTACCTTGTCCGGCCTGTCCTCTTGGGCAGTTCCCTTTTCGGGAGCTGTAGACCCTGGGCTCTCAGGGTTTTAAGAGTCCAAACATCCGCTAGGTCACACCAAGTCGTATCGTGCTCATCCAAGTATCCTCCACGTGGGAAGGCCTTGAAAGTCCTGTAAGAGGGTCCTCCTAGTTGGAAAAATTAAAACGAATCTGGTGGAAATGTGGATTGTTGCCAGGAGATGAGGGCCGGCCAGCTCCTCATTTCTCGAGTGCAGACTCAGGACACAGCTCAGTCCCCACGCTCGGTGTGTCCACTCTGGAGAGGAACCCTGGTGAGGAGACGTGACCTCCCAGATGTACCTGCCCTGAGGAGCAGGTGGAGCCTGACTCAGGCTCATGGTTATTTTACACAAAAAGCGTGAAGGCTTTCTCGTCCGTTTGTCTTCCTTGTTTCTAAGGGTGAGCGTGAGGGTGGATAACTCACCCCGCACTGATGCAATTGTTCTCAGCGTATCTGCTCTGCTCTCTGTGCCCCAGAGGGTTCACTGGAGCCACCTTTTTAGAAATGAAGGTGCTGAGGGTTCCCCGGAGGTTTTATTAAAGTATCTCAGTAAAGGGAGCGTCTTATGAATTGAGTTTAATGGGTGGTGAACTCAAGCAGCATCCCCCCTCCGACCGTGAGGATGGGCTTGGGGACGGGACATCGGCAGAACCCCTGATGAACTCCTGGGGATGGGGAAGGTGGCAGGAAGGAGGGGGAGGTCTCTTCCTTGTGGGGTGTCCACAGATTGTACCTCACCCCTCACTGATGAGCACTTAGGCCCTTTCCAAACAATTGCCACTGTTCTGGAGAAAACAATCATTGCCCAGCTCCTATTCAGTTTCGTAGAATATGTTTCTAGGATGGAGTGTAAACATCTGCTTTATTCATTCCATCCTCTCTTCATCCACCCACCCATCCAGCCAGCCAGCCATCTGTTCATCCATCCGTCCACTCACTAATTCATCCCTCCACCCATCCATCCATCCACCTGTCCACCCAGTCAGCCAGTCATCTGTCCATCCATCTATCTACTCACTAATCCATTTATCCACCCATCCATCCATCCTCCATCTATCAATCCATCCATCTATCCAACCGCCCATCTGTCCACGCATCTATCCAAGCACCCATCCATCCATCCACCCATCCACCCATCCACCCATCCACTCATTAATCCATCCATCCATCCACCCATCTATACAAACTTCCTTCCTCCCTCCCCCGACCCCTTCCTTCCATCCTTGGCTCCTCAGTAGATCTTTACATTTTCGTGCAGATTGGTATTTTATTCCTCTTAAGTTTAATCACAGGGTATTTCTATTCCCCCACCACCTTGCTCTTTTGGATTGCATCCTTTCTCCACTGCAATTTCCAGCAGTTACATGATTCTTTTGCCAACAGTAACTCTGGAGAGTTGTTAGCATCTGACTCCCTGACAGAGCTCTTCTATTATCACCATGTTTCAGCTGATACTTTTGGGTTTCCAGGTAGGCCATCATATCATCTTTAATCAGTGGCTATTTTATTTCCCTCTTTCAGTAACCACAATTATTATTGACTTTTCTTGCCTGATAGCACATTCTAGAACTTGCAGAGCATTGATAATTCACAGAGGTGATCACAGCATCCTTGACTTGTCCCTGACTTTGATGAGACCACTTGTGACACATCACTATTCAGTGTGACTTTGGCCCTTGGCTTGAAATAGATGTTTTTAAAGAGTTTTTAGCAGGAAGATGTTCAGTTCTATCCAATGAAGTGGGCGACAGAGGATGAGATGGTCAGGTGGCATCACAGACTCCATGGACGTGAGTTTGAGCAAACTCCAGGAGACAGTGGAGGACAGGGAGGCCTGGGGTGCTGTAGTTCATGGTGGAGTAGATTGTAGGAGGCCATGATTCTCCTGCCCTGGCCTGTAACTGCCCCGTTTGCCACACTACATTGCAACATTTCCCGTTAAGAGGCACAGCGTATTTCTGCAGCTTCTGGGCTGGCCTTGTGACTTGGCTTGGCCGACAGAAAGAGGCAAAGTGACAAGCTTCACAGGGCCTTGAGAGCTTTACTCTCTGGCCACTTCCCTGTGAACAAGCCCAGGCCAGCCTGCTGGAGGACAAGACTCCCATCATCACCCCTGCCAACAGCCAGCTTGTCCATCGTGAACCATGGCTACCCTTGAGCGGCCAAGCTCAGCTGACCCACCAGCTGACTGTAGATGCAGGACTGTCCCCACAGGCTCCGGAGAAGGCAATGGCAACCCACTCCGGTGTTCTTGCCTGGAGAATCCCAGGGATGGGGAGCCTCGTGGGCTGCCGTCTATGGGGTCGCACAGAATCGGACACAACTGAAGCGACTTAGCAGCAACAGCAGCAGCAGCAGCAGAGCACAGGCTCCGCAGTTGTGGCCCATGGGGGCTTAGTGGCCCCACTGATGTGGAATCTTCTGAGACCATGGTTCCAAACTGTGTCTCCTGCATTGGCAGGCACATTCTTAACACTGCACCACCAGGGAAGTCCTAGCATTTATTCTTTAAGATGTTTTAAGGTGACCGTTGTGACCAATGTAAGTGCCTAGCTCATTGGATTTGGATTTGTGTTTTCCTAATAATGAGTGATTCTGAGCATATGTTCATGTGCCTAAGTGCAATCTATAGACCTTCCTGAGAGAATTAACCGTTTTAATCTTTGGCTGATTTTGTTCTTGGTTATACGTATTGTTGATATGAAGTTGTACAAGCTGTTTGTATGTTTTGGAGATGAATCCCTTGTGGGTATCTCCTTTGCCAAATATTTTTTCCTATTCTGAGGATTGTCCTTGTCTTTCCTTGAGGGATTCCTTTAGGAATGCAAATGCTTTTAAGGTTAATTCAGTCCCACTCTCTGATTTGTGAGGTGGACCCATAAAGAACTTGCTGCATTTTATGTCAGATTGTGTCCTGTTTATATTTTTCTCAAGAATTTCATAGTATCCGTCATTACGTTTAGATATTTATGCTCTCTGCCGTTTATTTTGTGTTTGGTGTTGGGATGTTTTCTAATTTCATTCTCATTTTCACGGTTGAGGGAATCCTCACGGTGTCCTCCGGAGTGGCTGTTACCCATGTACATCCCAAGCATCAGTGGAGGAGGGCTCCCTTGTCTGCACATCTTCTCCAGCACTGCCTGTTTGCAGAGTGTCTGGCAACGGCCATTCCTCCTGGTGTGGTGTGATACCTCATTGTAGTTTAGAATTGCATTTCTCTAATGTTTAGTGATGTCGACATCTTTTCATGTGATTCTTTTAGAGTGTGACTTAAACTTACATCTTGAAATTGGCTTCTTTAACACCTGCCTTGTTTTGGATTCTTTTTCGATGACAACCCAAGGACAGTCCTGGAGTACGGGTGTTTTTTACTTAAAGCCCCTGGATCCTTGTGAATGTTAAATTCCCGGGACACAGCTCTTAGTGGTGTTATTACATAGAATGGCCACAAGGCGGCAGCACTACCTCCTGCCACATTTTTTTCTCCTCTAAATTCCTTGTTATTTTCTATGGGCTTAGAGTGGATTTCTGATGTCGTGTTTGTTTTAGGTGTGCAGGAACTCGACTCAGTTATACATAAACGTTTATCTATTCTCTTTAAGGTTCTTTTTTGCATATAGATGATTACAGTTTCAATAATTGCCTAAGCTATTCAGTAGGTACTTTTAATCATCTATTTGATATATATTAATATGTATATGTTAATTCCAATCTCTTAATTTCTCCTGCCTATCTCTGGAGGTTGGGGTCTCTCCAGGGGGCAACAGGCACTCCAGGTCCATTTTGGAGACACACTGCCTGCTACATGCTCCCAGCTCCCTCAGCCCCAGGACACTCCAGCCTTGGGTCCCAAACCAGCCAGGCTCCAAGGATGCGACACCAGCCCAGCTCTGTATGTCCTAAGGAGAATAGAATCAGAATTTCTTTTTTTTATTTTTCTGTTTTCATTTCATCATTTGAACTGGAGTATACAGTGACTTACAATCTCGTGGGTGTATTGTTTTTTCATTTTCTTTCTACCCCAAATTGTTTCACTTTTACATAGGTGTATATATGATTTGTTGGGTTTTTTCTTTACAGGTTAATACAGTGTGGAGTAAGTTTCCTTGTGTTACACAGTGAGTCCTGGTCACTTACTTTATCAATAGTAGTGTGCATATCTTAGTCTGAAGCAGCTCATTTCTCCATGGCCCACATCTTTATATCTTGGTGACCGGAAGTTTCTTTTCTAGGTTTGTAAGCCTGTGTCTCCAGGCAATAAGTTAATCTGTATCCATCTTTAGTTTATAGCTAGAAGTGTTATCACAAGATACTTGCCTTTCCTCGTCTCCCTCACTTCACTTGGAATGATCATCTCCACTGTCTTTCCTGAGGCTGGACTTGGCATTATTTCCTGCCTCTTTATGGTTGAGAAATATTCCGCTGTGTACATGGACTTGTCTGAATCCATTTGTCTGTGCTTCTACAATTAGCTTGCTTTCCTGTCTTGGCTGTTGTACCTAGTGGGGCCGAAATCGCGGGTTACGTGTCTCTATTAAAATTTTGGTTGTCTCAACCTGGCTGTCTCGACTCCAGCCCAGTCCAGACACGAGACTCAAGCCTGCTCAGGCTCCAGCAATGGGAGAGCAGCCCAACTCAGGGAGGTCGTGGGGAATAAACTAGGCACTGCTTTTCTATTCCTTTTCTTTAGTCTCGTGCCTGTGCTGTCTTGGAATAGAGTCAATTTGCAGTTTTGTGCTTGTCTTCAGCTGATTCGCTTATGATATATACATACAGCTTACCTGACCTTTTATGGATTCTATTGCCATAGAGGTTATTGCAGAAGGTTGAGCAAAGTACCCTGTGCTGACCATGAGGTCCTTCCTGAGTATCTATTACAGATACAGATTTCGGTGTATATTTGGCAAGAAGGAAGGAAGGAAAGAGATAATCCTTCTGGATTGTATATTACAGATACAGATTACCGTGTATATGTTAGCCCTGACGTCCTGACATCACTTTTTCTTGGAAACTTCTGATTGTGTCGAATTCTCAGAGTCACTTTTTGTGTTGTAAATTTGTTCCTTTGTATCTCTTTTTGTATTTTGCCTACAAGGGACATCATATGCTATTGTCTTTCTCCATCTGACTGATTTTGCTTAGTCTATGATCCTCCAAGGTCGATCCTTGTGACAATTAGTAGCATAATTTCAGTGGCCACTTTTCATGACTGAGTAATAGTCCATTGTGTGTATGTACACATCTTCTTTAACCTTTGATCCATTGGGTGACATCTGGCTGGTTCTGTGTCCTGGCTCTGTAGTGAATGATGGGGTGCCTGTGTCTTTTTTGCTGGCAGTTTTCTCAGGATACTGGCCCAGGTGTGGGTATGTCAGGCCATGGGCTGAGCCCTTTTGAAGTTTAGTTTCTGCCCTGAGGAGACTGTCCTTTCTCGGGGCTGTTTCCAGTGTCCATTCTGACCGCGTAGAGGGGTTTCCTGTCCACCTGACTCTCTCCCCTGTTTATTGTTTGTAGACTTGTGAGGATGACCATTCTGACAGGGAAGGATTGATTTCTTGGTGTCTTTTAGATTGGCATTCCTCCTGGAATAATTAGGAATGTTGAGCATCTTGTCCTGTGGCCGTTTGGGGATTTTTCTTTTCTGTAAAGGGTGTGAGGAAAGTTTACCTGTTGCAATGGACTTCTTGAAAGTTGGTTGTGTTTGGAATTTATTTCTGCAGTAACCATCTCAGGACCTTTCCTGAGGGCAGCTGTCATTAACAGCCCACAGATACTGTGAACTGGAGGGCTAGTACGCGCCAGTGTTTAAGTTGTAGTTACAGGAAATGTCCACAAGGGAGCAGCACTTTTTCATGTCCAACTCTGGTTCCACCTGCAACCAGAGCCTTAGGGAAAGCTGGCTTCCTGGGTTGTGAATTAGGGTGGAATATGCCTGAGCAAACACCCAACAGCTCGTATCTCACTATTTCTTTTCTCTGAAGCTTCACCCCTCCCCTCTAGCCTCATGCCAACCTGGGGCACTGCTCTCTGTTGAGGTGCCCAGGAGGCTGCTCTCTCAGGAAGGAGTCTTAAGCTGGGGACCCCAGCACCAGGAGACTTGGGGTCTGGGTGATTTTCCATGTTCCTCCAAGTCAGAGCATCAGTCCATTAGGATTTGGGTTCACTCGGGATTGTGGCCCCAGCCAGGGCAAACCAGACAGTACAGGTTTAAGGGGGTTATCTAAGATGGGCACCCTGCTCAGCTGTCTCGACCCCACCCCAGTCCAGCCCTGGAACCCAAGCCTACTCAGGTGCCAGGATTTGGATAGCATCCTAAGTCAAGCAGGTCACAGGGAATAAACTAGGCATTGCTTTTCTTTCCTTTAATTTCATGCCGATGCTATGTTGAAGTCTAGTTGGTTTTCAATTTTGTCCTTGTCTGCAGTGTACAATGGACTGATCCAGCTATGACATACGCATTACAGGCTTTAGTATTTTTATTTATTCTTTTGCCATAGTATTTTTATTTATTCTTTTGCCAAGGTTGAGTAAAGTTCTCTGTGCTGAACACCAGATCCCTGTGGGACATTTATTAGAGGTACAGTTTTTTTTGTACATGTGCAAGAAACGAAGAAGGAGATAGTTCTTGTGGATTATCTATTACAGCTATAGATATCTTTGTATATGTTAAAGATAAATATTTCTCTGGATACATGATTGGAAGGAAGAAATGAAGGACAGAAGGTGGAAGATAATCCTTGTGGATTAGCTAATACAGATACATGTTTCTGTGGTTATGTTAGAGATCCTGGAGAAGGAAATGGCAACCCACTCCAGTATACTTGCCTGGGAGATGCCATGGGCAGAGGAGCCTGGGGGGCTACAGTCCATGGGGTTTGCAAAGCGTTATACACAACCTAGCGAACATACAGCAACAACGTTAGACATACACATTTCAGTACATACGTGGAAGGGAGGAGATAATCCATGTGGATTATCTGTTACAGATATAGATTTCTGTGTTTAAGGTAGTAGCAACCTCCTAATTCATTCCTGGCACTTTCCTATTTTTTTTTTTTTGTGGGGGAGATTCTTTGTATTTGAATCTCAAAGTCTCTTTTTATGTTGTAAATTACTCCCTCTGTATCTCTCTTCAACTTCACTCTCAAGGAATACCATCTGCTATTTTCTTCCTCTGCTTTTGACTTCACTTAGTGTATTTTCCTCCAAGATCCGTCCTTTGGGGACCGTTGGCCTAATTTCATTTCAGTGGTGGTTTTTCATGTCTGAGTAAACTCCATTGTATATATGTACCACATTTCTTGAAGATTTAATCTGTCGAGGGACATTTCTTGGGTCTGTGTCTTGGCTATTGGAATTAGCATTGCAGTGAATGTTGGGTGCATGTGTCATTTTGAATGATGGGTTTCTGGAATATAGGCCCAGGTGTCAGTATTAAAATCCTAAGCTTAGCTCTCTTGAAATTCTCTTTCTGGCCTTTGGAGGCTGTCTTTTCTAGAGCTGTTGCCAATGTCTATTCCTAGAGAATTTGTAGGGGGGCTCCGTCATCTCCCTGCTCTCTCCACCATTTACTGTTTGCAGACAGTCAGAATAACCGTTCTGTCAGATGGGATTTGATTGCTTGTTTTCATTTTGATTGACATTCTCCTTGTAATAATTCGGGATGTTGAGTATCTTGTCTTGTGGCCGTTTTTTGCTTTTTTTCCCTTGAAGGATATGAAGGAAAATTTGCCTGTTTCAATTGATTTCTTGTAAATTGGTGGTGTTTAGAATTTATTTCTGCAATACCTGTGGCAGGACCTTTCCTGAGGGCAGCTGCCATTAAGAACACCACAGGCCTTGTGAGTTGGAGGTGCCGGTAAGCTCTGGTGGGCAATTTGTAGTTACAGGGAATGTCCACAAGGGGGCAGCACTTCTTCATGCCCAACTCTGGTTCTACCTGCAACCAAGCCTTAGGGACAGTTGGCTTCCTGGGCTGTGAATTGGAGTGGAATGTGTCTGAGCAAACTCCCAAGGGCTTGTGTCTCACTACTTCTTTCCTCTGAAGCTTCACCCCTCCACGCTAGGCTATTCAGTACCTGGGGCAACACTCCCTGCTGAGGGCCTATGAGGCTGCGCTCTCAGGAAGGAGTCTTGAGCTGGACCCCAGCACCAGGGACCCTGGATACTTGGTGACTTCACCTCTTGTCCTCGAGGCCAGAGGGTTGGGCCATCATCGTTTGGGTGCACTAGGAGTTCTGGTCCTAGTCAGGGCAAATCAGACAGTACAGGATTGAGACAGATCTCAGTGAAGGGTACCCTGTCGTGCTGTGTTGACCCCACCCAAGTCCAGCCCTGTGACTCAAACCTAATCACGTTCCCAGGATCAAATAGCATCCTGAGTCCAGCAGGTGGGAGGGAATAAACTAGGCATTAGTTTTCTTTCCTTTTCTTTAATCTCACGGCAACGCTATGTTGAAGTCTGGTTGATTTGCTGTTTTGTGCTTGTCCTCAGAGTGCTGCTAGCCAAAAGCTTGGCCTCTCTGCCCACCAAAGCTGAATGAAAAATATGGAGACAGAGTTTGGGGGAAATAGAAAGGTGGCTTTAATTCTCAGCTGGCAGAGAGCGGAACACAGTGGTCTCATGCCTCAAGAATTGCACCCCCGCTCCATGAGGAGTCCAGGGCTTACATGAGATGAGGGGCAAAGGCGACAGGATCTCGATTTCTTCCTCGTGCATTGTTTTGTCAACTAAAAAATATAGTCACAACCTGAAAGGAGAGAGGTGTTTTATTTGGTGGGAATGTTTAGGACTCCAAACCCAGGAGACAGCATCTCAGTAGCTCTGAGAAAACTGCTCCAAGGAGGCAGAGGGTAAGTCAGGCTATATACAGGTTTGCAACGCAGGGAGCAGGCAGTCTGCTCATCAAAGGTCAGGTATCAGGTTAAGGAATCCAGCATTCTGTGTGTGGGGAGGTGCAGCCTCGGACTCACTGCCTCCACTCCTTTCCCGTGACCTCAGCCATCAGGGCCAGTCCTGTCTCCTGGCTCACCTTGCTTCCTGCACCCCCAGCCCCTTAGCAGTCACCGGGTGGAGGGGGGGTGGCAGCAGCATCCCCTGGATCACAATTTGGGGAGCCTTCATTCACATTTGGGGGCCAGAAATCACTGATGGTGGTAAAATTTCTTGTTCATTAATATGGCAGAATGCTTTTGAAATGTGGTGTTGGAGAAGACTCTTGAGAGTCCCTTGGACGGCAAGGAGATCCAACCAGTCCATTCTGAAGGAGATCAGCCCTGGGATTTCTTTGGACGGAATGATGCGAAAGCTGAAACTCCAGTACTTTGGCCACCTCATGCAAAGAGTTGACTCATTGGAAAAGACTCTGATGCTGGGAGGGATTGGGGGCAGGAGGAGAAGGGGACAACAGAGGATGAGATGGCTGGATGGCATCACCGGCTTGATGGATGTGAGTCTGAGTGAACTCCGGGAGATGGTGATGGACAGGGAGGCCTGGCATGCTGCGATTCATGGGGTCGCAAAGAGTCAGACACCACTGAGCGACTGAACCGAACTGAAGTAAGAAACTAGGAATGTTCAGGCCTGTTCACTGTTCTTTCTCTTTATCGTCTTTGTTTTCAGGAAAAGGAAAGAGAAAAACTCATTCCTCTTTTTTTCCTTTCACTACAATAAGTGTACAACAGACTGACTCAGTTATGACATAATCATACAGCATGTCTGTACTTTTTATTGAGTCTTTTACGATAGAGGTTCCAGAGCAAAGTGGAGTCAAGTTCTCTGTGGTGAACATCGGGCCCCTGTGGGGTAACTATTAGAGGTACAATTTTTTTATATGTGCAGGGAATGAAGGAAGGAAATATTCTTTATGGATTATCTATTACAGTGACAGGTATTTACTTATATGTTAGAGATAAGGATTTCTATGTATATGTAAATGAAAGAAAGGCAAAAAGGAGGGAAGGCAGGCAGGAGATAATCCTTGTGGATTAGCTAATACAGATACAGATTTCTGTGAGTATATTAGAGATACAGATTTCAGTGCACAGGCAGAAGGAAGGAAGGAGACAATCCTAGTGGATTATCTGTCACAGATACAGATTTCTGTGCATACATTAGTACCAACCTCCTAATCATCCTTACCCCTTTCTTTTTTTTCTGGATTCTTTTTTCGTGTTTTAATCTCTGAGTCTCCTTTGGTGTTGTAAATTACTTCCAGTGTATCTCTTTGTTTAACTTCCCCTAGAAGGAATATCATCTGCTATTTTCTTCCTCTATTGCTGACTCTGCTTAGTGTTTGACCCTCCAGGGTTTAACCTTGTGGTTCCTAGTGGCATAATTTCATAATTTTAGTGGCGGTTTTCATGTCTGAGTAATGGCCCATTGTGTATACATACCGTATTTCTTTAAGATTTAATCTATTTGAGTAGTGGTGCAATGAAAGTGGGGTGCACGAGCATTTTTGAATGATGGTTTTCTCAGGACATTGATCCGGGTGTGGGGATGTCAGATCCTAGGGTTAGCTGTCTCAAGGGGCTGTCTCTACCCCACCCTAGTTCTTCCTTCCTTCCTTATTTACTATGTTTATCTTTTTTCCCCAGGTTTGTGTTTCGGTCCTTGCCAAATTTTAATGGAGCTGTTTCATATAATCTGAGTACAGATTCTTTATCTGATATGTGTTTTGGAAATGGTCTGTTTCAGTTTGTCATTCATTATTTGATTTTCTGAATAAGGTATTTCATAGAGTAAAAGCTTTCAATTTTATAAATAATTTTATAATTTTTATTTTTCTGAGGAAGTTTTTAGTCATATGAAAGTGAATAAAATTGTATGGAAGTGAGTAATATGAATATTATTAACTATGTGAAAGTTATTAATTTTATAGAAGTTATTCAATTTATGCCAGTTATTCAGTTTATGAAAGTTATTTTTATGGAAGTTTTCATTTTATGGAATATCTATTTACATCTACTGAGAGATAGAAATATCTGTCTACCTAGAGATGTTAACATCTACACAGAGATATAAAAAATTATATCCTGATAAAAAAATACATAAGGCTTCCCTGGTGGCTCAGATGGTAAAGCGTCTGCCTGCAATGCGGGAGACCCGGATTCAATCCCTGGGTTGGGAAGATCCCCTGGAGAAGGAAATGGCAGCCCACTCCAGTACTCTTGCCTGGAAAATCCCATGGATGGAAGAGCCTGGTAGGTTACAGTCCATGTGGTCGCAAAGAGTCAGACATGACTGAGTGACTTCTCTTTCTTTCACTTCAAAGAGTATCTGTGTTCATATCTCCTTATATTCTTGGTGAGGTGTGTTTTTCAGTCTTTACCAAATATAAATGGGGCTGTTTGGTCTAATTTGAGTACAGATCCTTTATTCGATATGTGTTTTGGAAATGATTTCTTCCAGTCTGTGATTCATTTTTTGGTTTTCTGAATAAGGTATCTCATGGAGTAGAAATTTTTATTTTATAAATAATTTTATGATTTTAATATTATGAGGAAGTTTTTAATTTAATGAAGTAGTTTTTAATTTCATGAAGCTTTAAATTTTCAGAAACGTCTTCATTTTATGAAATTTTTTCATTTTATGAATGTTTTTAATTCTTTGCTCTTGTTCAGATTCTAAGTTGTTTCCAGCTCTTTATGACCCATGGACTGCAGCACACAAGTCTTCCTTGTCCTTCACTCTTTCCAGGAGTTTGCTCAAACTCATGTCCATTGAATCAGCGATGCCATCCAACCATCTCATCCTCTGTTGCCCACTTCTCCTCCTGCCCTCAATCTTTCCTAGCACGAGGGTCTTTTCAAATGAGTTGGCTCTTTGCATGAGGTGGGCAAAGCATTGGAGCTTCAAGTTCAGCATCAGCCCTTCCAATGAATATTCAGGGTTGATTTCCTTTAGGATTGACTGGTTTAATCTCCTTGCTGTCCAAGGAACTCTCAAGAGTTTTCTCTAGCACCGCAATTCGAAAGCATCAGTTCTTCGGTGCTCACCCTTCTGTATGGACCAACTCTCACATCCATACATGACTACTGCAAAAATTTTGACTACACAGACCTTTGTCAGCAAAGTGATGTCTCTGCTCTTTAATATGCTGTCCAGGTTTGTCATAGCTTTTCTTCAAAGGAACAAATGTCTTTTATTTCATGCTTCAGTCACCATGAAATAATTTGAAGCCCAGTGATTTTGGAGCCCAGGAGAAGAAAATCTGCCACTGTTTCCATTTTTTCCCCATCTATTTGCCATGATGTGATAGGACTGGATGCCATGATTTTAAGTTGAGTTTGAAGCCAGTTTTTTCACTCTCCTCTTCCACCATCATTAGTTCTTCTTAGTTTTCTGCCATTAGGGTGGTATCATCTGCATATCTGAGGTTGTTAATATTTCTCCCAGCAATCTTGATTCCAGCTTGTGATTCATCCAGCCAGGCATTTAGCAAGATGCACTCTGTGCATATGGCCTTTAGACAGTTCATGAGGTTCTCACGGCAAGCGTCCTGGGGTGGTTTGCCACTCCCTCCTCTAGTGGATCACGTTTTGTCAGAACTCTCTGCTATGGCCCGTCCATCTTGGGTGGCCCTGCATGGCATGGCTCATAGCTTCATTGAGTTACGCAAGCCCCTTCACCACGACAAGGCAGTGATCCGTGAAGGGGATCCTTCATGTTATTGACCCTTTTTCAACAACACAAGAGATGACTTTACACATGGACCTCACCAAATGGTCATTACTGAAATCAAATTGTTACATTCTTTGTAGCTGAAGATGGAGGAACTATAATCAGTCAGCAAAAACAAGACCTGGAGCTGACTGTGGCTCATATCATCAGATTATCACAGAAAAATTCAGGCTTAAACTAAAGAAAACCTGGGAAAAACACTAGGCCAGCCAGGTGTGACTGAAATCAAATGCCATATTTATTCACAGTAGAAGTAATGAATAGATTCAAGGGACTGGATCTAGTTAAGAGTGTTCCTGAAAAACTATGGACAGAGGCCTGTGATATTGTACAGGAGGTGACAAACAAAACCGTCCCGAAGAAAAAGAAAAGCAAGAAAGCAAAGTGGTTATCTGATGAGGCTTTACAAATAGTGAAAGAATGAAGAGAATCGAAAAGCAAGGGAGAGAGGGAAAGGTACATCCAACTAAATGCAGAGTTCCAAAGAGCAGCTAGAAGAGACAAGAAGGCCTTCTTCAATGAACAGTGCATAAAGCTAGAAGAAAAGAACAGAAGGGGGGAGACTAGAGATCTCTTCAGGAAAACTGGAAACATCAAGGGAGCATTCCACCCAAAGATGGCATAATAAAGGATAAAAATGGTAGAGACCTAGCAGACAGTGAAGAGGTCAAGAAGAGATGAATACGTGGAAGCACTGCGTAAAAAAGATCTTGATGAACCACATTACTACGATCGTGTGCTTAGTCACCCAGAGCCAGACATTTGGGAGTGTGAAGCCAAGTGGGCCTTAGGAAGCACTGCTGTTAAGAAAGCTAGTGGATGCAATGAAATTCCAGCAGAATCATTCAAATCCCTAAAGGATGACGCCATCAAGATTTTGCATTCATTATGTCAGCAACTCTGGAAACCCAGCAGCGGCCACAGGACTGGAAAAGGTCAATCCTCATCCCAGTTCCCAAGGAGGGTAGTACCAAAGAACATGCTAACCATCAGATAACTCATCTCCCATGCTAGTAAGGTCATGCTTAAAACCTTGCATGCTAAGCTTCAGTATTATGTGAATCAAGAACTTCCAGATGCCCAAGCTGGGTTTAGAAATGGAAGAGAAACTAGAGATCAAATTGCCAACATTCACTGGATTATAGAGAAAGCAAGGGAATTTTAGGAAAACATCTATCTCTGTTTCATTGACAACACTAAAGCCTTTGACTTGGATTGTGACAAACTGTGGAAAGTTCTTAAAGAGATGGGAATACCAGACCATCTTATCTGTCTCCTGAGAAACTTGTGTGCAGGTCAAGAGGCAACAGTTAGAACCCTGTATGGAACAACTGATTGGTTCAAGATCAAGAAAGGAATACGACAAGGCTATCTGCTGTCACCCTGTTTGTTTAACCTATACTCTGAGCACATCATGAGAAAGGCCGGGCTGGATGAGTTACAAGCTGGAATCAAGATAGGCGGGAGAAACATCAACAGCCTCAGATATGTGGATGATACCACTCTAACGGCAGAATGTGAAGAGGAACTAAAAAGCTTCTTGCTGAGAGTGAAGGAGGAGAGTGAATGAGCCAGCTTAAGACTAAATATTTAAAAAACTAAGATCATGGCTTCCAGCCTCATAACTGCATGGCAAATAGAAGGGAAAATGTGGAAGTAGTGACAGATTTCCCCTTCTTGGGCTCCAAAATCTGCAGTCGGTGACTGCAGCCATGAAATCAGAAGACGATTGTTTTGGCAGGAAAGCGATGACTAACCTAGACAGTGTGTTGGAAAGCAGACACATTAACTCTGCCGACAAAGGTCCATATAGTCAAGGCTATGGTCATCCCAGTGGTCACATGCAGTTGTAACAGCTGGACTGTAAAGAAGGCAAAATGCCAAAAAATTGATGCCTTCAAACTGTGGTCTTTGAGAAGACTCTTGGAAGTCCCTTGGATAGCAAGGAGATCAAATCAGTCAATTTTAAAGGAGATCAACCCTGAATATTCACTGGAAGGACTGATGCTGAAGCTCCAGGATTTTGATTATTTGATACAGATAACTCAATGGAAAAGTCCCTGATGCTGGGAAAGATTGAGGGTAGAAAGAGAAGAGGGCGTCAGAGGATGAGATTGCTGGATGGCATCACTGATGCAAAGAACATGAACTTGGGCAAACTCTGGGAGATGGTGAGGGACAGGGAGGCCTGGCGTGCTACAGTCCACGGGGTCACAAAGAGTCAGACATGACTGGGCAACTGAACAACAATACTGCATGTAAGTTAAATGAGCAGGGTAACAATATACAGCCTTGACGTACTCCTGTCCCAGTTGGAACCAGTCCATTGTTCTATCTCCCATTCTAACTGTTGCTTCTTGACTTGTACCCAGGTTTCTCAGGAGACAGGTAAGGCGGTCTAGTATTACCATCTCTTTAAGAATTTTCCACAGTTTCTTGTGAGCCACACAATGAAAGGCTTTAATTGTTTGAAAATGTTTAATTTATGAAAGTTTTTAATTTTATGAAAGTTTTAAATTTTATTATATAAAAATATATACTTCTATTTCATATATGAGATATTTGCATATATTGTCATAAAAGATATACCAACACTTTCATATGATATACATATCTATATTGCCATTTTTGAAATATATATAGATTACCCAGCAAAATAGCAAAATAAAAGTAGAAGATTTTTTAAAATAGAAGATTCCATTAGGAAACTAATTTTTATGAGAATTTTTAAAAATCACATAAAGTAGTTTTCCTCTTAATTTTTTCTTTACAAAGAATTTATCAGTCAAGTGTAGCCAATGAATCTAATTACAGGATCAGTTCAGTTCAGTCGCTTAGTCATGTCCGACTCTTTGCAACCCCATGGACTGCAGCACACCAGGCTTCCCAGTCCATCACCAACTCCTAGAGCTTACTTAAACTCATGTCCACTGAGTCAGTGATGCCATCCAACCATCTCATTCTCTGTTGTCCCCTTCTCCTCCTGCTCTCAATCTTTTCCAGCATCAGGGTCTTTTCTAACAAGTCAGTTTTTCACATCAGGTGGCCAAACTATTAGAGTTTCAGCTTTAGTCCTTCCAATGAACATTAAGGACTGATTTCCTTTAGGACTGACTGGTTGGATCTCCTTGCAGTCCAAGGGACTCTCAAGAGTCTTCTCTAGTACCACAGTTGAAAAGCATCCATTCTTCAGCGCTCAGCTTTCTTTATAGTCCAACTCTCACATCCATACATGACTACCGGAAAAACCATAGCTCTGACTAGATGGACCTTTGTCGGCAAAGCAATGTCTCTGCTTTTTAATATGCTAAGTTGGTCATAGCTTTTCTTCCAAGGATCAAGCATCTCTTAATTTCATGGCTGCAGTCACCATATGATCCAGCAATCTCACTCCTAGCCATACATCCAGGCAAAGCTATAATTTGAAAAGATACATGCAATATTCTAAAAGAATGTGTGCATACCAGCTGCATATCTGACAGGTTGGGCTCCAAAATCACTGCAGATGGTGACTGCAGCCATGAAATTAAAAGACGCTTACTCCTTGGAAGGAAAGTTATGACCAACCTGGGTAGTATCTTGAAAAGCAGAGACATTAGTTTGCCAACAAAGGTCCATCTAGTCAAGACTATGGTTTCTCCAGTAGTCATGTATGGATGTGAGAGTTGGACTATGAAGAAAGCTGAGCGCCGAAGAATTGATGGTTTTGAACTGTGGTGTTGGAGAAGACTCTTGAGAGTCCCTTGGACTGCAAGGAGATCCAACTAGTCCATTCTAAAAGAGATCAGCCCTGGGTGTCCTTTGGAAGGAATGATACTAAAGCTGAAACTCCAATACTTTGGCCACCTCATGTGAAGAGTTGACTCATTGGAAAAGACTCTGATGCTGGGAGGGATTGGGGGCAGGAGGAAAAGGGGACAACAGAGGATGAGATGGCTGGATGGCATCACCGACTCGATGGACGTGAGTCTGAGTGAACTCTGGGAGTTGGTGATGGACAGGGAGGCCTGGCGTGCTGCGATTCATGGGGTCGCAGAGAGTCGGACACAACTGAATGACTGAACTGAATTGAACCTTTACTCTCACATCTGAAATGTCAAATTTGTCTTCACATATTGCCTGCTATATGTAGACCCTTGGTTCGTACTCTATGTAATCACATACTGTCATAATTAAATTTATTTGAATTTTAGCTTTATTTTTAGGATGTGCTTTCCCTCTAACAGCATAGGAGCATTCCCTCTTCTCCAGGCCCTGTTTCCTTGGTATGACATTTCAACCCTCAAAAATGTTACCTGTTGATATGAAAATCAGTTTCATTCTCGCTCACTTTGAACAGAGAAGCAAAAAATCAGGAGGCCTATGTTTTCTGTTTTCTTCATGGAGAAAAATGAAACTGTTAGAAGAAAAAGTACCTGCAGCTCATGTGCTCCTTGAATCGCTCACTGTTGGCAGGGACTTTAAGTGTGACCCTTCATTCATAATATAACAAATAACAGAATTAGATGAAAGTAGTTTGAAATGATGGCTTGCTGCTACCTAGAAAATCTGAAACAAAGGAAACAAAGGAAATCGCAAAGATGAGGGTGCCAAGATTTGAAGAATATTTTAGGTTTGCAAGTAATAGGTAGTATGCTTGAAAATTCAACAATATATTTTTATACTGATAAAGTATTTTCCAAAAGACTTCCAGTGTGGTCACCTCCTGCTGGGAGCCTGGGATGCTGGAATCTGGCCACTTCCTGTCTGTCTGTACAGGACACTGGGCTGCACTCAGGAGTTCCTGGCTCTCCCCTGGATCCTGACCATCATGTGACCAGAGAAATTGCTAACATTGTTGTTTTGCCTGTTGAGATGTTTAATGACATAGATCCTTTCAGTTTCCTGATGTGGGTGAAGTGTGGAGCCCAGCGATGATTTCTTTAAGAAATGTACATCCTAACTCCCACAGGAGGGTGAGCCCCCTGTCCAATGATAACAGACCCTGCATACGAGTGACGTGTGCCTGCTGGAAGACCAAGTTTGAACCTGACCAGGTTCTGTCTACATGGTAGATTTAGACGTCTCCAAGTCCTATCTACACTGATGATGTTTAGACGAGACCATGCGCTTTCTGCAATGAGGACATGACCTGACTGTTCTGTGTGCGCTGGGCATGGAAAACTCCGTGCCTGCGTCTGAGCGTCAGTGCTCAGATGTCTGGGCCCTGGGGCTGGGTGGGCTTCTCTGGGAACCGTGCTCTCCTCTGAGTGGGCTTCCCTGGCCCTCCCGGGGGTCAGTGCTGTGGTTGGGCTCCTAGTCTCTCCCCTGCCAGATTCATCTTCCTGGGGCTCCTGGAGACCCCTCAGGTGGGCTACGTGGTAATCATTCCAATTTTCCAGCACATTCAGGTTGAGTAGGGAGGCAGGTTCACCTGGTGAATTGGATCCAGGGCACAGGGATCGGGCATAAAGTCAATGGGCAGCAGGTGAGGCTGCGGCTGTGCTCTCCTTCCCGTCCACTCTCTCCTCCGAAGAGAACAGAGCTGCCCCTCGTCTCTCAGCCCAGCTCTCCTGTTTTCTCAGCACCTCAGCGGGACAAGAAAGACAGAGCCTGCCAGAACCAAGGTAGTGTGTTCACCTCTAGCATGAGCTTTCAAAGCCGCAAAAATCACACAGATCCAAAGTGAAAACAGGAGGGGCCTGACTTCTCATGGACAATTGAGGGGAGAGGAGATGGTCCCTGCACTTCTTTCTAAGGTCCCAGTGTCCTGGCTTGTTCACACATTGGGGGCCAGCTGACCACAGCCATGGTGTCCTGACCGAGGGGACATGTGACCCCAGGTGGGGGGTCTGAGCACTGTGTGAGTCTCACCCCGTCTGCATGGGTCAGGATCACAAGTATGGGGAGACCACAAACAAAGTTGAGAAAAAGGGAAGAATACATGAGCGCTTCACTTGTGTTTAGGAATTAATGCTTCCCGGTGTTCACTTTATACAGGCCTGTGCCTGCCTGCCTCTTTACCCTCACGAGGTTCACCCTTCCTGGGGCTCCTGGAGACTCCTCAGGTGGGTGTCTACCTGGTAATTATTTCAATTTACCAGCATGAGCATGGCGGGAGGGAGGCAGGTTCACCTGGTGAATTGATTGCAGGGCACACGGATCAGGCAAAAAGCCAATGGGCAGCAGGTGAGGTTGCTGCTGTGATCTCCTTCCAGTCGACCATCCCTACTCAGCAGAGACCAGACCTCCCCCTCGTCTCCCAGCCCTGCACCTGAAGTGTTTTCTCAACACCTCAGTGGAACAAGAAAGGACCAAGCCTGCCAGAACCAAGGTAATGTGTTCGACATTATCACGACAGCTGTAAAAACTGTTAATATCACACAGAACCAAAGGGAAAAGAGGAGGACTTCTCTGGGACTGTGCGGGAAGAGGAGACCGACCCTACCTCTTTCTGCCATCCCAGGGGGTTACAGGAGCCCACTCATTTGCACCTTAGGGGCCCAACCAGCAGAGACCTGGGGTCCTAACCAAGGGTCGTGGGCCCAGGTGCAGGGTCTGAGGATTGTATGGGTCTCACCCCATCCACATGGGACAGGATCCTGTGTACACAGAGACCACATATGTGCTCTTTGCCTGCAGTGTGTCTTGTCCCCTCTGAGATTCTCAACATCTGAATTGTGGGTGTTGCACTGATTAACCGGTGGTCCTTTTTCTTCACCTTGTCGCATTCATAAGAGATCAGGCACCTGTGAGTGGCTTGCTGCTCTGTGTTCTGCTGAGTGAAAACCTTTGGAGGCATCATATTAATATCATAGCATATCCCATATCCAATTCATAGGGTCACCACTGTCTGGTTCCCCCTACACCAGGCTCAGGTAATGTTATTTTGTGTTGGAGTGAGTTGCTTTCCAATGTTTTTGTTTGTATTGGATGTACATGAACTTGATTCAGTTATACATAGACATATATCCTTTTACTTTTTCCCCCTCATATATGTTATTACAATTTTTTCAGTACAGTTTCTTGTTCTATTCAGAAAACTTAATATATTAGCAACTTGATATATATTAGTGTGTATATTTTCATCCCAAACTCTCTTCTAACTTTCTTTTGATAATTGGAATTTGGTTTTCTCAGGCTGTGAGTCTGTTCGGTACATTAGTTCACTGGTATGAATTTATATATCCCACCTGCACATATCACATATTTGTCTCTCTCTCTGACTTTCCTCACATAGAATTGTAATTTCTTGGTTCATCCATGCCACTGCCAATATCATCATTTCATTTTGCTTTATGGCTGAGTAGCATTCCAGTGTATAATGTACCACATAGTCTTCATGCTTCTGTCAGTGGACACTGGTGGATTCTGTCTTGGCTATTGTAAATAGTGCTGCCCTGAATATCGAGGTACATGTGTCATTTTGAATGAAGACTTTTTTCTGAACCCAAGTCCAGGAATGAGATTACAGGATCATATGATACCTCCAGGTTTAGTGTTTCAAGGAACCTCCAGGCCGTTTTTCACAGTAGCTTCACCATTTACATTTCCACCAAGATGGTAGGAGGATTCCTTTTTCCGTACGTTCTCGACAGTATTTATTCTTTGTAAATCTTCTCAATGATGGCCATTGTGACTAGTGTAAGGTGGTACCTTATTGAAGTTTTGATTGGCATTGATTTAATAATTATTGATGAGTATTTTTCCCTGTGCTTTTATTATTTTACACATTGTGAGTACAGCTTACCTCTTGAAACTGGCTTCTAGAAACCTGACCCTGTTTGGAATTCTTTTGCGATGACTTACCCCAGGACATCTCTTGAGGGCAGGTGTCATTTAAAGCCCTATGGAGCTTTTAAGACCCTGCGCCACCTGTTTTACAGCTTCCCTGTTGGCTCAGCGGTAAGGGATCCGCCTACAACGCAGGACGCTTGCCCGAAACATGGATTTGATCCCTGGGTGGGGAAGACCCCTGGAGGAGGAAATGGCAACCGACTCCAGTATTCTTGCCTGGAAAATCCCATGAACAGAGGAGCCTGGCAGGCCACAGTCCGTGGAGTTGTAGAGTCACAGTTGAGTGACTAAACAGCAGCAGCACCTGTTTTAATGTGTATATACTGACCTGAACCAGCTAATTGCTCCCTGCCCCTGACCACATGTCTTTTTTGGTAAACATCAATTTCTTTTCCTGGTCTGTGAACCTGTTTCCCTTTTGTAATGAAGTCCATTTGTATCCGTTTCTAGGTTCTGTCGGCAGTGATGTCCTATGACTCTTGTCTTTCCCTGTCTCACTTCACTTAGTATGCTCACCTCTGGTTTTCCCTGTAACTGGAAACGCCGTTGTTTCCTCCTTTATTTCTGAGTTATACTGCACTGTGTGTATGTGCCCCGCCTTCTGTGTCCACTCCTCTGTCTTCGTGCACTTCAGTTGCTCCTGTTTCTTTGCTACTGTACCTAGTGCTGCCATCATCTTTGGGATGCAGGTGTCTTTAAGTTTTGGTTTCCTCTGGATCTACGCCTAGGTGTGGTGTTGCTGGATCACTTGGTACTTCTATGCTTAGTTTCCTAAGAACCATCATGCTCTCCCTAGTGGGTGTACTGATTTACATTCCCACCAACAGTGCAGGAGGGCTCCCTTCTCTCCACAGCCTCTGCAGAATTTACTGTTGTAGGATTTTTGATATGGGCATTTTGATCAATGTGAGGTGATATCTCATCGTACATTTGATTTGCTTTTCTCTAAGAACTCGTGAGGCTGAGCATCTTTTTATGTGCTTTGTAGCCATCTCTACGCCTTCTTTGGAGAAATGTGTGCTTAGACCTTTGGTTGATTTTTTTATTGGCTTGTTTGGTTTTTGATACTGCACTGTACATGTTGTTTGTATGTGTTGGATATAAACTCCTTGTGGGTATCTTTGTTTGCAAGAATTTTTTTCCATTCTGAGGGTTGTCTTTTTCCTTCACTTGTGATTTCCTTTGCTGTGCAATTTTTAACATTTATTAGGTCCCATTTGTTTATTATTGTTTTATTTTTCATGATTCTGAGAGATGGATCACAAATGCTGCATTTTATGTCAAAGTGTGTTCTGATTTTTTCTTTAGTTTCATAATGTCTGTCCTTTCATTTAGATCTTTAATCTATTTGCTGTTGATTTTGTGCATGGTGTCAGGGAGTAGTCTAATTTTGTTCTCATTTTCACGCTAAGGAGCCTGCCCCGTGTCCTCCACAGGGCCTGCTCCCAATTTCCATTCCCAGCATCAGTGTAGGAGGGTCCCTGTGCTCTACACGCGCGCCAGCATTTACTGCTTATAGAATTTCTGCCTGTGCCCATTCTGATCAATGTGAGGTGATACCTCATTGAAGTTTTGATTTGCCTTTCTCTCATATTTAGTGATGTTGACATCTTTTCATGTGTTTTTTTTTAAAAAAACAGTATGAGTTAAACTTACTTATTCAAGTTGGCTTCTTGAATAAATATTCAAAACATCTTCCCCGTTTTAAATATTTTTCTGATGACCTCCGCAAGGACATTTCTTGAGGGCTGGTGTTTTTCACTCACAGCCCTGCAGGCCTTGGGAATATTAAGTGCCCATGAGCAACAGTTTCAAAGTTGTTGTTATGGGAAATGGCCACAAGGTGGCAGCATGTCTTTATCCCCAACTCCGTTTACTGGAGGAACCAGTGCCTTGGGGAAAGTCCTGTTCCTGGATTGACAATTAGCACTTAAGGCCTGTGTCCCATTCCTTCTTCCTTCCTTACTCCTGTTCCCCGGCCAAATCCCAGTTCCTGCAACACCGCTCTGGGGACGGTGCTTTCATCCATAGGGGGAACGACCCAAAGGAAGGAAGCTGGAACCCCACCACCAGGAGACCTGGACCCACGGGGCTTTTCAAAGCTCTTTCAGCCCAGAGGCTCCACATCCTTTGGGTGCAGCATGCGTAGTTTCACTGCAGGAGAACCCTCCTGGATCTGGAGGTTGTGGGCCCGGGCAGAGGGGAGTAGGCTTGCCAGGTCCACGAAGCGGGGCTCATTGGCTGGCAAATCCTTCCCAGTTCCGTCAACCCCATCACAGTCCATCCTTGGGAAACAAGCCTGCCCAGGCTTCAGGGCTGTGATAACAGCCCAGATCACTATGGCCGGAATGGAATAGAGTCAGCATCTTTTGTTGTTTATTCTGTTTTTATCCTGTCATTTGAACACCGTTTTCATTCAAACTTTGTCCCATTTTTTCCTAGCGGTGTATGAATTTTTTGATACTGAGTGGCAGGGGCTGTTTGTATATTTTGGAGATGAATTCCCTGTGTTCATGTTTCATTTTTTTATTTCCTTTTGTATTCAAGTGCTTTTAAAGCTAATCAGTCCCCTTTTCTCGGAGAAGGCAATGGCACCCCACTCCAGTACTCTTGCTTGGAAAATCCCATGGACAGAGGAGCCTGGTGGGCTGCAGTCCATGGGGTTGCTAAGAGTTGGACACGACTGAGCGACTTCACTTTCACTTTTCACTTTCATGCATTAGAGAAGGAGATGGCAACCCACTCCAGTGTTCTTGCCTGGAGAATCCCAGGGACGGGGGAGCCTGGTGGGCTGCCGTCTCTGGGGTCGCACAGAGTCGGACACGACTGAAGTGACAGCAGCAGCAGTCCTTTTTCTGGTTTGTAGCTTATTGTTCATTATCCTAAGATATGGATTCACAAAGAATTTGCTGTAATCTTTGTCAAATCATGTCCTGTTTATATTTTTCTCAAGAATTTCATAGTATCCGTCCTTATACTTAGATATACTATTTGGAGTTTATTTATGAGTATGGTGTCAGGGAGTATTCCAACCTTATTCTCATTTTCATGGCTGAAGAAACCTTCAGAGTGTCCTTCAGAGTGGCTGTTACCAATTTACATCCCAAGCATCAGTGGAGAAGGGTTCCCTTTGTCCCCACACCCCCTCCAGCACTTGTCGATTGTAGAGTGTTTGACTAGGGCCGTTCCTTCCGGTGTGATGTGATACCTCGCTGCAGCTTGGATTTGCCTCTCTCTTTTATTTAGCGATGTTTCCATCTTTTCACGTGATTTTTTTTTTCAAAAGATGTGAAGTAGCTCTTGAAGTTGGGTTCTGGAACACCATCCTCTTTTAAATTCTTTTTCAATGACCACTTTTAGGACATTTCTCAGGGGCAGGTGTTTCTTGCTTACAGCCCCTGGATCCTTATGAATATTAAATACCCAGCCGCACAACTCTGCATGGTGTTGTTACAGAAAATGACCACAAGGTGGCAGCACTTCTCCAAGCTACAATCTTTCCTCTTTTTTTTCTTTTTCTTTTTTTTTTAATTCTGTAATTTCCTTGTAATTTTTTGCCGGAATATAGTTGATTTCTGATATCTTTGTTTCAGGTGTACAGGAACTCGATTCAGTTATACATAGCTGTTTATCCATTCTCTTTCAGGTCCTTTTTCGCATTTAGGTGATTACAATGTGTTCAATAAACTTCCCTCTGCTTTTCGGTAGTTACTTCTGGATCATCTATCCTACACGTATAATGTGTATATGTTAACTCCAAGCTCTCAACTTCTCCTGCCTGTATCTGGAGGTTGGGGGCTCTGCAGAGAGGAAGAGATACTCCAGGTCCATTTTGGAGGTGCCTGCCACGTGTTCCCACCTCCCTCGGCTCCTGGATTCTCCAGCCTCCGGACGCAAGCCGACCTGGCTCCGGGGATGTGACTCCAGCCCAGGTCACCACTGCCTGCAGGGAACAGAGTCAGCATTTCCCCCCGTTTATTCTGTTTTTAATCTATTATTTGAACTAGAGTATATAGGTGAATTAAAATTTTGTTGGTTTGGGGATTTTTTTTTTTTCCTTTTCAACGTGCTGCAACTGGTTCACTTCCACATAGATGTATACGTGTATTGCGGGGGGGGGGTTCTTTTTCCATATAGGTGATTACATTAGTGTTGTGTAAGATTCCTTGTGTTACACAGTGGGTCCTGGAGTCTTACTTTAGATATGGTTGTGTGCATATGTTAGTCTGAAGCAGCTCATTTCTCCCTGCCCCACATCTTACTTTCTTGTTGACTGGAAGTTTCCCTTCTAAGTCTTTGAGGCTGTGTCTCTTTTTGAAAGGGCTTCATTTGTATGCACTTTCAGATTACACCAGAACTGACATCATGTGCCACTGGCATCTCCCTGCCTCCCTCACTTCTCTTGGAGTGACCATGTCCCCTTCCTTTTCTGTGGCTGGACTGTACATCATATCCTGCTTCGTGTGGTTGAGGTTGCTGCACTGTGTACGTGTACCCCACCTCCTGTCTCCATTCAGGTTGCTCCTATAATTAGCCTGCTTCCCTGTCTTGGCTGTTAGCGTTGACTACGAAGACCTTTGTCGGCAAAGCAATGTCTCTGCTTTTGAAAACACTGTCTAGGTTGGTCATAGCTCTCCTCACAAGGAGCAAGCATAGTCCGCCAGGCTCCTCTGTCCAGTGAATTCTCCAGGCAAAAATACTGGAGTGGGTAGACATTCCCTTCTCCAGGAGAATTTTCTGACCCAGAGATTAAACCCAGGTCTATATTTCTGTATTTCATATATGAACATACAGGTGCATATTTCATATATGAAAGAATTTTATGTATTTTATATATGAATATATAGGTGTATATTTCATGTATGAAAATAGAAATTTCTGTATTTCACATGAAAATATGTGTGTATTTCAGTATGAAAATTGAGTTTTCTATATTTCATATAGAAAATATAGCTGCATATTTCACATGTGAAAATGGAATTTCTATATTTTATGTATGAAAATATAGGTATTTACATTTGTAGAGTGAACACATTTGCTATCATTCTTTAACCAAAAGAATCAAAAATATACTGTAATTTATAATGATATTATGTCTTTCCTTTCCTCCTTTACTTTTTGCTTCTCTTCTTTTCCCAGCTGTTTGTAAGGCCTCCCCAGACCACCATTTTGCTCTTTTGCATTTCTTTTCCATGGGGATGGTCTTGTTCCCCGTCTCCTGTACAATGTCACAAGCCTCAGTCCATAGTTCATCAGGCACTCTATCTATCAGATCTAGTCCCTTAAATTGATTTCTCACTTCCACTGTATAATCATAAGGGATTTGATTTAGGTCATACCGGAATGGTCTAGTAGTTTTCCCTACTTTCTTCAATTTAAGTCTGAATTTGGCAATAAGGAGCTCATGATCTGAGCCATAGTCAGCTCCCGGTCTTGTTTTTGCTGACTGTATAGAGCTTCTCCATATTTGGCTACAAATAATATAATCAATTTGATTTTGGTGTTGACCATCTGGTGATGTCCATGTGTAGAGTCTTCTCTTGTGTTGTGGGAAGAGGGTGTTTGCTATGACCAGTGCCAGACCACCCAACCTGCCTCTTAGAGAAACCTATATGCACGTCAGGAAGCAACAGTTAAAACTGGACATGGAACAACAGACTGGTTTCAAACAGGAAAAGGAGTACGTCAAGGCTGTATATTGTCACCCTGCTTATTTAACTTATATGCAGAGTACATCATGAGAAATGCTGGGCTGGAAGAAGCATAAGCTGGAATCAAGATTGCCAGGAGAAATATCAATAACCTCAGATATGCAGGTGACACCACCTTTATGGCAGAAAGTGAAGAGGAAATAAAAAGCCTCTTGATGGAAGTGAAAAAAGAGAGTGAAAAGTTGGCTTAAAGCTCAACATTCAGAAAACGAAGATCATGGCATCTGGTCCCATCACTTCATGGCAAATAGATGGGGAAATAGTGGCAACAGTGTCAGACTTTATTTTTTGAGGCTCCAAAATCACTGCAGATGGTGAGTGCAGCCATGAAATTAAAAGACGCTTACTCCTTGGAAGGAAAGTTATGACCAACCTGGATAGCATATTCAAAAGCAGAGACATTACTTTGCCAACAAAGGTCCGTCTAGTCAAGGCTACGGTTTTCCCAGTGGTCATGTATGCATGTGAGAGTTGGACTGTGAAGAAAGCTGAGCACCGAAGAATTGATGGTTTTGAACTGTGGTGTTGGAGAAGACTCTTGAGAGTCCCTTGGACTGCAAGGAGCTCCAACCAGTCCATTCTAAAGGAAATCAGCCCTGGGTGTTCTTTGGAAGGAATGATGCTACAGCTGAAACTCCAGTACTTTGGCCACCTCATGTGAAGAGTTGACTCATTGGAAAAGACTCGGATGCTGGGAGGGATTGGGGGCAGGAGGAGAAGGGGACGACAGAGGATGAGATGGCTGGATGGCATCACGCACTCGATGGACGTGAGTCTGAGTGAACTCCGGGAGATGGGGATGGACAGGGAGGCCTGGCGTGCTGCGATTCACGGGGTCGCAAAGAGTCGGACACGACTGAGCGACTGAACTGAACTGAGAATGATATTAAGTCTTACAACTTGGGCTTGGTAAAATGTGAATTTTGCCTGGATTTCTGGGGCGATAGTTCTCAAACTTCAGCGTGCTTCAGTGCTTCAGAATCACCTGGAGGGCTTATGAACTCAAATTGTCAGACGGCAGTTCCAGAGCTTTTGATTTAGTAGATTTGCAAATACCAGTCCAGGGATCAGAATGAAAATCATTGTGCCTTTTGAGTACTGCTTTTAAAGACTTAAAATAACTCTTCTACATCAAGTATACTGTCTTACATCTTAATACATATGAAAGTCTTAATTTGAAACCAGAAGATTGCTAAGTGACTTTTATTTATATAGCATTGTGAACTGAAATCAATATGTAGGTATCAAAAATAACATTAAATAAAGTGTTTGTTAGAGAACACTGAAAAAAGCAACTTTCAAAAAACCATATTTATTCTGTAGTTAGATTAATTGGCTTGACTAGTTTGTTGTGAAGCAAATTTTAAGAGACTAAACTACTTTATAGGTTATTTTAAATCTCATAAAAATTAACTTCCTGATGGATGGAATCTTCTATTTTTAAAAATACCCCAGTTTTATTTTGCTTTTTTGTTGATTACTTTTTGTGTTAGTAGGTGGCCATTAACAATATTTTTAAACTGCAGCACAGCTGATTTACATTCCTATATTTGTTTTGGGTGTATAGCATAGTGATCCAATATGTTTATGGAATGTATTTCAAGGCATCAGAAAGTAACGGCTCCGTCTCCCTCTGCTGTGTCACAGACAGCAGTGCGCGTCTCTCATTCCCCTACCCCTGTCCTGCCCCTCCCACCTCCCTCTCTGCACTGCTAACCGTTAGTTCTCTACATCAGTGAGCCGGTTTCTGTTTCATAGATAAATTCACTTACATCATATATTAGGTTCCACATATAAGTGAAATCATATGGTATTTGTCATTGTCTTTCTGATTTCACTTAGTAGAATAATCTATGTTGCTAGTAGAACAGGTCCATGCTGCTGAAAATGGCATTATATAACTACTTTCTATATTTCATACATGAAATTGTGTGCACATTTCATCTCTGAAAAGGGAATTTTCTATATTTCATATGTGAAAATAGAGGTCCATATATCATATATGAAAGTGGTTGAATTTTCTATATTTCATAAATGAAAACAGAGGCACATTGAAAAGTAGAACTTTCTATATTTTATATATGAAAGGAGAGCTGCATATTTCATCTATGAAAGTGGTAGAATCTTCTGTATTTCATATATGAGCAAGGAAGTGCATATTTCATATATGAAAGTGGTAGGATTTCCTTTACTTCATATATGAAAATAGAGCAACTGAACAAAGTCTGGTCTGTACTGATTATGATTGGATGAGACTGTGCTCTCTGTGATGAGAACATTTAGGCCTGACCTTGTACTCTCTGCACTGGGACGTGGGGACCCGGGTGCAGGCCTGGCCTCTGTCTGGGAAACTCCGTGCCTGTATCTGAGCATCGGTGCTCAGATGTCTGGGCTTCTCTGGGAGCTGTGCTCTCCTCTGAGTGGGCCTCCCTGGCCCTCCCGGGGGTCAGTGCTGCGGTTGGGCTTAGTCTGTCCCCCACAAGGTTCACTCTCCCTCGGGCTCCTGGGGACCCCCCAGGTGGGCAGCTGCTGCTGCTGCTAAGTAGCTTCAGTTGTGTTCAACTCTGTGCGACCCCATAGACGGCAGCCCACCAGGCTCCCCTGTTGCTGGGATTCTCCAGGCAAGAATACTGGAGTGGGTTGCCATTTCCTTATCCAGTGCATGAAAGTGAAGTTGCGCAGTCATGTCCGACTCTTCACACCCCATGGACTGCAGCCTACCAGGCTCCTCCGTCCATGGAATTTTCCAGGCAAGAGTACTGAAGTGGGGTGCCATTGCTCAGGCACATTCCATTCTAAATCACAGGCCAGGAGACCGGCTCTCCTTGTCTCTGGTTGCCTGAGGACGAGTTGGGCATGAAGAAGTTCTGCCACCTTGTGGACATTTCCTGTAACTACAACGTGTACACCTGTGCTTACTGGTACCTCCATTCACAAGGCATCAGTCAGTTCAGTTCAGTTCAGTTCAGTTCAGTTCAGTTCAGTTCAGTCGCTCAGTCGTGTCCGACTCTTTGCGACCCCATGAATCGCAGCACACCAGGCCTCCCTGTCCATCATCATCTCCCGGAGTTCACTCAAACTCATGTCCATCAAGTCAGTGATACCATCCAGCCATCTCATCCTCTGTGGTCCCCTTCTCCTCCTGCCCCCAATCCCTCCCAGCATCAGAGTCTTTTCCAATGATTCAACTTTTCACATCAGATGGCCAAAGTATTGGAGTTTCACCTTCAGCATCAGTCCTTCCAATGAACACCCAGGACTAATCTCCTTTAGAATGGACTGGTTGGATCTCCTTGCAGTCCAAGGGACTCTAAAGAGTCTTCTCCAACACCACAGTTCAAAAGCATCAATTCTTCAGTGCTCAGCTTTCTTCAGAGTCCAACTGTCACATCCATACATGACCACTGGAAAAACCATAGCCTTGACTAGACAGACCTTTGTTGGCAAGGTAATGTCTCTGCTTTTGATATATGCTATCCAGGTTGGTGATAACTTTCCAAGGAGTAAGTGTCTTTTAATGATGGGGCAGCTAATGACAGCTGCCCTCAGGAAAGGTCCTGGGAGGGTATTGCAGAAATAAATTCCAAACATAACTGACTCAAGAAGCCAAGTGCAGCAGGTAACTTTCCTCAAATCCTTTAAGGAAAAGAAGAAAAAATGTCCACAGGACAAGCCCTTCAGCATCTAATTATTACAGGAGGAATGACAATACTAGGTTTAGCTTGTCCGAAAGGGTTTTTTTCCTTCGGCATGTGAAGACTGTCTGTTCTAAGGGCTGCTGGCTATGTCCATTCTCACCAACTGTGTAGTGGGGTTCAACCATCTCCTGGCTCTCTCCTGCATTTACTGTTTGTGGACATGAGACGATGCCCATCCTGACTGATGGGATTTGATTTCTTGCTGTTGTGATTGTCATTCCCCTCACTGATGATCATGTCCTGTGGTTGTTTGGGGGTTTTTTCCATAAAGAATCTAGATCTTTACCTGTCATAGTGGCTGATTGAATGTCGATCCTGTTTGGAATAAATTTCTGCAACACCTGCCCAAGATCTTTCCTGAGGGCAACTTGCCATTAACAGCCCCGCAAGAACTGTGAATTGGAGGTGCAAGTGTGCACTGCTGGTCAAGTTGTAACTACAGGAAATGTCCACAAGGCAATAGCAGTTCTGCCTGCCCAACTCTTGTTCCCCTTGCAAAGAGGTCCTTAGGGGAAATCAGCCTCCTGGGCTGTGAATTACAGTGGAAAGTGCCTGAGGAAACACTCAAGGGCTTGGCCTCAGTACTTCTCCCCCTAAAGCTTCCCCCCTCCCCTCTAGACTCCTCCCAGCCTGGGCTGCAGCATCCTGCCAAGGGGCCAAGGAGGCTCCACTGTCAGGAAGGAGGCTTGAATTGGGCACCAGAGCACCAGGAGACCTAGAGTCTAGGTGACTTTCCAAGGTCCTGGAGGTCAGAGGGTTGGGCCACCATCCTTTAGGTGCCTGGGACTCTGTTCCCAGCCAAGCAAACCAGACAGTACAGGTTTGGGGGGGCTCTATTACCAGCACCCTGCCTGCTGCCTGTACCCCATCCAGTCCAGCGTGGGCACCCATGCCTGCTCAGGGGCCAGGGATGGGATAGAGCCCAAGTCAGGGAGGCTGAAGGGAGCAAATGGGCATTTCTTTTCCTTCTTTTCAGTTCAGTCACTCAGTCGTGTCCAACTCTTTGCGACCCCAGGGAATGCAGCACGCCAGGCTTCCCTGTCCTTCACCAACTCCTGGAGTTTGCTCAAACTCATGTCCATTGAGTCGGTGATGCCATCCAACCATCTCATCCTCTGTTGTCCCCTTCTCCTCCTGCCTTCAATCTTTCCCAGCATCAGGGTCTTTTCAAATGAGTCAGTTCTTCACATCAGGTGGCCAAAGTATTGGAGTTTCAGCTTCAGCATCAGTTCTTCCAATGAATATTCAGGACTGATCTCCTTTAGGATGGACTGGTTGGATCTCCTTGCAGTCCAAGGGACTCTCAAGAGTCTTCTCCAACACCACAGTTCAAAACCATCCATTTTTCGGCGCTCAGCTTTCTTCACAGTCCAACTCTCACATCCATACGTGACCACTGGAAAAACCAAAGCCTTGACTAGACGGACCTTTGTTGGCAGAGTAATGCCTCTGCTTTTTAATATGCTATCTAGGTTGGTCATAACTTTTCTCCCAAGGAGCAAGCACCTTTTAATTTCATGGCTTTAATCACCATCTGCAGTCATTTTGGAGCCCAGAAAAATAAAGTCAGCCACTGTTTCCACCGTTTCCCCATCTATCTGCCATGAAGTGACAGGACCAGATGCCATGATCTTAGTTTTATGAATGTTGAGTTTTAAGCTAACTTTTTCACTCTCCTCTTTCACTTTCATCAAGAGGCTCTTTAGTTCTTCTTCACTTTCTGCCATAAGGGTGGTGTCATCTGCATATCTGAGATTTTTTGTATTTCTCCCGACAATCTTGATTCCAGCCTGTGCTTCATCCAGCCCAGTGTTTCTCATGATGTACTCTGCATAGAAGCAGGGTGACAATATACAGCCTTGACGTACTCCTTTTCCTATTTGGAACTAGTCTGTTGTTCCATGTCCAGTTCTAACTGTTGCTTCCTGACCTGCATACAGGTTTCTCAAGAGGCAGGTCAGGTGGTCTGGCACTGGTCACAGCAAACACAGATATTTTGTGTTTGTGGAACAAAAAAAGGGAAGAGATAATCCTTGTGAATTATCTATAGCAGATAGTTATAACACTGACACAGATAGATTCCTTAGTCTATGTTAGAGACACAGATGTCTGTGTATATTTGAAAGGGAGAGAGTAAGGAGAGGATAATCCTCGTGGCATCATCGTTGTTCAGTTGCCCAGTCATGGCCGACTCTGTGTGTGTGTGTGTGTGTGTGTGTGTGTGTGTGTGTGTGTGTGTGTGTGAAGATGACAATTCTTTTATTTTTTATTTTGTAAATGTGTTTATTTTAATTGGAGGCTAATTACTTTGCAATATTGTGGTGGGTTTTGCCATATATTTACATGAATCAGCCATGAGTGTACATGTATCCCCCATCCTAAACCCTCCTCCCACCTCCTTCCCCATCCCACCCCTCAGGGTCATCCCAGTGCACCAGCCCTGAGCACCCTGTCTCATGCATCGAACCTGGAATGACGATCTATTTCACATATGATAATATACATGTTTCAGTGCTATTCTCTCAAATCATCCCACCCTCGCCTTCTCCCACAGAGTCCAAAAGACTTCTACACATCTGTGTCTCCTTTGCTGTCTCACATATAGCGTCATCATTACCATCTTTCTAAATTCCATATATATGCGTTAGTATGCTGTATTGGTGTATTTCTTTCTGGCTTACTTCACTCTGTATAATCGGCTCCAGTTTCATCCACCTCATTAGAACTGATTCAAATGTATTCTTTTTAATGTCTGAGTAATACTCCATTGTGTGTATGTACCACAGCTTTCTTATCCATTCATCTGCCAGTGGACATCTAGGTTGTTTCCATGTCCTGGCTATTGTAAACAGAGCTGCGATGAACATTGGAATACATGTGTCTCTTTGAACTCTAGTTTCCTTAGTGTGTATGCCCAGCAGTGGGATTGCTGGGTCATAAGGCAGTTCTATTTCCAGTTTTTTAAGGAATCTCCACACTGTTCTCCATAGTGGCTGTACTAGTTTGCATTCCCATCAACAGTGTAAGAGGGTTCCCTTTTCCCCACACCCTCTCCAGCATTTACTGTTTGTAGACTTCTGGATGGCAGCCATTCTGACTGGTGTGAGATGGTACCTCATTGTGGTTTTGATTTGCATTTCTCTGATAATGAGTGATGATGAGCATCTTTTCATGTGTTTGTTAGCCATCTGTATGTCTTCTTTGGAGAAATGGCTTTTTAGTTCTTTCATGGCAGACTCTTTGCCAACCCCATGGACCTCAGCACGCCAGGCATCCTTGGCCCTGACCATCTCCCCAAATTTGCCCAAGTTCATGTCCATTGCACTGGTGATTCCATCCAACCATCTCATCCTCTGAAACCCTCTTCTGCTCTCAATCTTTCCCAGCATCAGGGACTTTTCCAGTGAGTCAGCTGTTTGTGTAAGATGACCAAAATTTGGGAGCTTCAGCATCACTCCTTCCAATAAGTATTCAGGGTTGATTTCTCTTAAGACCAACTGGTATGATCTCCTTGCTGTCCATGGGACTTTCAGGAGTATTCTCCAGGAGCATAGTGTGAAGGCATCAATTCACTGACATTCTGCCTTCTTCATGGTCCTGCTCTCACAACCACACAGGGCCACTGGGAAGACCACAGCCTTGACTATTTGGAACTTTGTCAGCACAGTAACGTCTCTGCTTTTCAACACACTCTCTAGGTATGTCATAGCTTTCCTGCCAAGAAACAATCATCTTCTCACTTCATGACTGCAGTCACCATCCACAGTGATTGTGGAGTCCAAGAAGAGGAAATCTGTCACTACTTCCACCTTTTCCCCTTCTATTTGCCATTAAGTAACGGGGCCGGATGCCATGATCTGAGTATTTTTAATACAGAGTTTTAAGCCGGCTTTTTCACTCTGCTCTTTCACCCTCATCAAGAGGCTCTTTAGTTCCTCTTCACTTTCTGCCATTATAGTGGTATCATCTGCATATCTGGGATTGTTGATGTTTCTCCCGCTTATCTTGATTCCAGCTTGTAACTCAGCAGCCCGGCCTTTCTCATGATGTGCTCAGCATATAGGTTAAACAAGGAGGGTGACAGCAGTCAGCCCTGTCATCCTCCTTTCTCAATCTCAAACCCATCAGTTGTTCCATACAGGGTTCTAACTGTTGTTTCTTGGTTCGCATCCAGGTTTCTCAGGAGACAGGTAAGATGGTCTGGTATCTCTTTAAGAGCTTTCCACAGTTTGTTATGATCCACACAGTCAGTGAAGTTGATGAACCAGAGGTAGATGTTTTTCTGGAATTCTCTTGCTTTCTCTCTGATCCAACGAGTGTTGCAATTTGATCTCTAGTTCCTCTTCTTTTCCTACCCTAACCCTAACCTAACTGTCTGATAGTTAGCACATCTTTAGTACTACCCTTCTTGGGAATCGGGATGAGGATTGACCTTTTCCAGTCCTGTGGCCACTCATTGGGTCTTCCAGATTTGCTGACATGTTGAATGCTACACCTTGATGCATCATCCTTTATGGTTTTGAATAGCTCTACTGGAATTTCCTCGCATCCTCTAGATGTTTTCACGGCAGGTAATGAGTTTCTCACGGCAAGTGTACCGGAGTGGTTTGCCATTCTCTCCTCCAGTGGATCACGTGTTGTCAGAGCTCTCCGGTGTGACCCGTTCACGTTGGGTGGCGCGGCTCACAGCTTCAGTGAGTTATGCAAGTCCCTTCGCCACGACAAGGCAGTGATCCTTGAAGGGGGATTATCATTACAGATACGGATCCCTGTGTGTATGTTATTCGGGACCTCTGATTTTATCCCTGCCCATTTATTGTTACTTTTTTGAGACTGATTGATTATGACTGAATTCTCAGCAGGTATTTTGTGTTTTAAATGAGTTCCTTTGTATATTTTTAAAATTTTGCCTGTAAGAGATATCATGTTATTTTGTCTTCCTCTGTCTCTAGCTGACTTCACTTAGTGTACGATGCTCCAAGGTCCATTCTTTCAGTGCCTGATGGCATAATCTCATAATTTCATTGGTAGCTTTTCATGGATGAGGAATAGCCCACTATATATGTTGCCACATTTTCTTTAATCTTTAATCTGTCGGTGGACATTTTCTCATGTCTGTGTCTCAGCTGCTGTAAGCAGTGCTGCAGTGAACGTTGGGGAGCATGTGTCTTTTGGAATCATGTTTTTCATGGGATATATGACCAGGTGTGGGTATGTCAGATCCTAGGCTTGACTCCTTTGCAAGTTTTTTCCCTTGCATGGGGATGCTATCCTTTCAGTGGCTGTTGCCAATGTCAATCCCACCAACAGAGTCAGGTGGGGAGCAGGGGTGTTACATCTCTTGCCAGCCCACTACTGCATTTATTTGTAGCCTTCTTAGTATGACCATTCTGACTAGTGTGATTAGATTTCTTGTTGTTATTTTGATTGGTATTCTTCATGTAATAATTAGGGATGCTGAGCATCTCATCCTGTGTCCTTTTGGGAATTGTTTATCTTCTTTATTTTTTCTTAAAGTGTGAGAAGAAAATGTACCTGTTGCAGTTGGCTTCTTGAAAGTCAGTTGTGTTTGGACTTGATTTCTGCAATAACTGCCCAAGGACCTTTCCTGAGGGCAGTTGTCATTAGCAACCCCATAGTCCTTGTGAAAGGAGGTACCAGTAAGCAAGGTGTTTAAGCTGTAGTTACAGGAAATGTCCACGAGGCGGCAGCACTATTTCATGTCCAACTTGGTGCTTAGTCCCTCAGTCATGTCCCACTCTGCAACGTCATGGACTGTAGCCCGCCAGGCTGCCCTTTCCATGCGGATTCTTCAGGCAAGAATACTGCAGTGGGTTGCCATGCCCTCCTCCAGGGGATTAGCTCAACCCAGGGATTGAACCCAGGCCTCTCACCTTGCAGGAGGAATCTACCAGCTGAGCCACCAGGGAAGCCCAAGAATACTGGAGTGGGTAGCCTTTCCCTTCTCCAGGGGACCTTCCTGACCCAGGAATCAAACAGGGGTCTCCTGCATTGCAGGCAGATTCTTTACCAGCTGAGCTACCAGGGAAGCCCCCAGTCCAACTCTGGTTCTTCAGGCAAACTGAGACTTCAGGAAAGTCGGCTTCCTGGACTGTGAATAAGAGTGGAATGTGCCTGAAAAACACCACGGCCTTGTGTCTCACTGCTTCTTCCCCTTAAGGCTTCACCCTTCCTTTCAGACTCATCCCGACCTGGGACACTGCTTTCTGCTTACGTGCCTAGGAGGCTGCTGGGGACCCCAGAACCGGACCTGGAGGCTAGGTGACCTTTCCAAGATCCTTGTGGCCAGAGCGTCAGGCCACCATCCTTTGGGTGCACTAGGGTCTATGGTTCCAGCCAGAGCAAACCAGATGGTCAGGTTAAGAGGGGCTCAATTAAGGGCACCCACCCTGACTGTCTCAACCCCTCTCCAGTCCAATCCTGGGGACCCAAGCCTGGTCGGATTCCAGGGATTGGAAAGCAGCCCAAGTCAGGGAGATCAGAGGGGATAAAACAGTCAATAGTCTTCTCTTTTTTAAAATCTCATGGTGATACAATATTGACCTAGATTTGTTTTTCAGTTTTGTGCTTATTGTCAGTATACAGGCTCCTGATTCAGTTATGAGATATACATACAGCATCTCTGTTCTTTTTCAATTTTTTGCCAGAAAGATTATTGAACAAAGTTGAGCAAGCTCCCTGTGCTGAATATTATGTCCTTCTGAAGTATCCATTCTGACTGTATGTGACACCAAGGACTGTAACCCTCTGGGTTCCTCTTTCCATGGATTCTCCAGGCATGGAAACTGGAGAATTCCAGGCATGGAAACTGGAGTGGGTAGCCATTCCCTTCTGGAGAGCTTTTGGATCCAGGAGTTGAATGCAGGCTCCCACATTCCCGTCATATTATTTACCTTTGAGCCACCAAGGAACCCCTAGTATCTATTAGAGATACAGATTTTTTTGTATATGTAGAAGAAAGGAGGAAGAAGATAATCCTTTGAATTATCTATGTTTTGTTGTTCATTCACTCAATTCATGTCTGACTCTGTGACACCAGGGACTGCAGCATGCCAGGCTTCCCTGTCCTTCACCATCTCCCAGAGCTTGCTCAGTCTCATGCCGATTAAATTGGTGATGCCATCCAACCATCTCATCAGGTACAGATTTGTGTATATGTGGAAGGAAGGAAGGAGATATTCATTGTGAATCATCTATTACAGATATGGTTTTGGGTATATATGTTAGAGATACAGATTTAAATGTATATGTGGAAGGAAGGTGGAAGGAGGGAAGGGAAGGAAGGAGATAATCCTTGTAAAATATGTCTTACAGATACAGATTTCTGTATATACATTAGTCCTTAATTCATCCCTGGCTATTTTTTTTTCCTGATAATTCCTTATTTCCCTTTAAATTTTTAGAGTCTCTTTTGTGTTGTAAATTAGTTTGTATATATCACTTTATTTGCCTAGAAGGAACATCATATGCTATTCTCTTCCTGCCTGGCTGAATACAGTTAGTGTATGACCCTCCAAGGTCCATGCTTGTGGTGCATAATTTCATAATCTTCGTGCTGCTTTTGTGTGTCTGACTAATACGAATGCATTTATGTACCACATCTGCAATAAGCTTTATTCTGTCAGAGGACAACTTGTGGTTCTGTGTCTTGGCTTCTGTAAGGAATACAACAGTGAATGTTGGGGTGCATGTGTCTTTTTAAACGATGGTTTTCTCGGGGATATAGGCCCAGGCATGGATGTCAGATATGAGGCTTTGCTCTCTTCAGTGGTTTATCTTCTGGCATGCTGAGGCTGTCTTCTCTAGGGGTGGTGGCAATGTCCACCCCACTAACTGTGTAGTGGGGTTCAATGATGTCCTGGCTCTCTCCTGCTTTTACTGTCTGTACACCTTTGAGGATATCCATTCTGACTGGTGAGATTTGATTTCTTGATATTGTTTTGATTGTCATCCCTCCTGTAATAATTACGATGCTGAACATCTTGTTCTGTGGCTATTTGGTTTTTCTTCTTTCTTTTCCATAAAGGGTTTGAAGAAATTTACATGTCCCAATTGACTTCTTGAAAGTTGAATGTGTTTGGAAATTTTTCTGCAGTACCCACCATAGGACATTTCCTGAGGGCAGCTCTCATTAAAAGTCTCTCAATCTTGTGAACTGGACTTGCAATTAAGCACTGCTGGTCAAGTTGTATTTATAGGAAATGTACACAAGACAGCAGCATTTCTTCATGCCCAACTGTTGTTCCTGGAGCACACAGATCCTTAGGAAAGACTGGCTTCCTGGGCTGTGAATTATAGTGGAAAGTGTGAGCAAACACTCAAGGGCTTGTGTCTCGCTACTTCTTCCCCCTAAAGCTCCACCCTCCCCTTTAGACACCTCCTCACCTGGGCCACAGCACCCTGCTGAGGTGCCTAGGAGGCTGCAACTCAGGAAGAAAGCTAGAATTGGGGACCCCACCATGAAGAGACCAAGAAGTGAGGTGAATTTTCCACGGTCCTGGAGGTCAGAGGACTGAGCCACCATCTTTTGGGTGCCATGGGGACTTTGTTCCCAGCCAACCAATTCAGATAGTAGGGGTTCAAAAGGGAAGTCAATTAAGGACACCCTGCCCAGATGTCTCATCCCCATCTAGTCCAGCCATGGGACCCAAGCCTACTCGGGCTCCAGGGATGGGTTAGCAGGCCAAGATGGGAGTTCGGAGGGAAGAAAATAGGCATTCCTTTTCTTTCTTTCACTTTTCTTTAATCTCTAGTGTTTTGCTTCAGGTTAGTGTACAGCCACCTGATTCAGTTATGACATACACAAACAGCATATCTCTTGTCATGGGACCTCTCAGCAAATGCTGACCACATGTTTGACTATAAGGCTTCTAGGCAGATGCTCAGCTCGTGTTTACCTAGAGACCTCAATGCTCTTGCTCAATTTGTGTGTGCCTATGAGGCCTCAAGGCAGACACTCACCTCATTTGTGACTATGAAGCATCTAGAAAGGCTCTCAGCTCATGTCCTCATCTTGTCGTGTAGGCATTTGGGTTTTTTTTTCCTTTCCTGAAAGGGTGCAAGGAAAGTTAGCTTCTTGAAATTAGCTTCTTGAAAGTCAGTTGTGTTTGGAATTCATTTCAGCAATACCTGCCCCAGGACCTTTCCTGAGGGCAACTGTCATTAGCAACCTCACAGGCCTTTTGAATTGGAGGTGTCAGTCAGTACTGGTGGGCAAGTTGTTGTTACACGATAGGTCCACAAGGCGGCAGCACTTCTTCATGCCAACTCTGGTTCTACCTGCAACCAGAGCCTTAGGGAAAGTCGACTTCCTGGGCTGTGAATTAGAGTAGAAGGTGCCTGAGCAAACACCCAAGCCCTTCTATCTCACTTCTTCCCCCTGAAGCTTCACCCCTCCCCCTGGCCTCATGCCTACCTGGGGCACCGCCCCCTGCTGAAGTACCTAGGAGGCTGCACTCTCAGGAAGGAGTGTTGAGCTGGGGACCCAAGCACCAGGAGACTGGGGTCTGGGTGATTTTCCGTGTTTCTCAAAGTCAGAGGGTTGGGCCAGTAGGATTTGGGTTCACTAGGGATTCTGGTCCAAGACAGGACAAACCAAACTGTAGAGGCTCAAGAGGAGTGTCTATGATGGGCACCCTGCTGTGCTGGCTCTACCCATCCCCCGCCCAGCCCTAGGACTCAAGCCCGCTCCGGGTCCAGGGATGGGATAACAGCCCAAGTCTTGGAGGAGGCAGGGAATAAAGTAGGCATTACGTTTCCTTCCTTTTCCTTAGTCTCATGCTGATGCTCTGTTGAAGTCTAGTCCATTTTCAGTTTTGTGCTTGTCCTCGGTGTACAGTGAGCTGATTCAGTTATGACAGATATATTCAGCATATGTGTAGTGTTTATTTGTTTTGATTTTTTTGCCATAGAGTTTATTGAACAAGGTTCGGTAAAGTTCTCCATTCTGATCTTCAGGTCCCTGTGGCGTATTTATTAGAGATACAGATTTTTTGCACATGCGCAAGGAGCCAAGGAAGTGGTCCTTGTAGACTATCTATCCCAGCGACAGATTTCTGTGTCTGTGTTAGAGACAGATGCTTCTGTGTATATGTGCACAGACGTGAAAAGTTGCCACTATGAGCCAGGAACGACGTCAGGATTCTTGGCCTCCAGAGGAGAGGAATGCAATCCGGGGCCAGAGACGAGGCTTGATCGCGCAGAGCCTTCGTGTGATAAAGTTTTATTAAAGTATAAAAGAGATAGAGAAAGCATCTGACATAGACATCAGAAGGGGGCAGAAAGAGTGCCCCCTTGCTAGTTTTCAGCAAGAAGTTATACACCTATTAGCTAGCTGCTAATTAAAGAAAGGAAATGTCTCAAAACTCAGAAAGTGGCACCAGGCCCCTCACCCACAACATGCATTCTGAGATAACATTGGCACAAGGTGAGTCATCCAGGGCTATAAAACAGCTGATGTGAATCTTGATGAAAGGCAGTTTTCTGAGCAAATACCTAGTTTCGTTAACATAGGTTAAGAGAACATTTCCATGAGTAAAACATACTGGTTTGCTGAGCCATTATTGGTTCTGAGTCTCAGGCAGAACTGACTTGAAGAAAGACAGAGTCTAACGTAAATACGTAGTACATTAACATAGCTTAAGAAAAATATTTCCATAAGAAAAAGGCATTGGTTAGCTCCAGGTTTGAGAAAAGTTAAGTTCCGGTGGAACCAGGTGTTGTCATGGCAACACAGAATTTTAAAATAAACCTCTTAATTTTGTAGCGCCAAGGGGAAAACAAAGCCTGACACTTGTGGTTTGTTTCCTCCTGCCACTTAAGAGAGAGAGAAAAAAATGTCTGACACTTGCAGCCCATTTCCTCAGTTTGGGGACCCTAGCCTTCCTGCCTGTAACCCTCTCAGAAGGAAGAAAGCAAGCAAGGAGAAAAGGCAGGAGATAATCCTTGTGGATTAGCTCATACAGATACAGATTTCTGGAGGTAGGTTAGGTACACAGATTTCAGCGCCTATGTGAAAGGAAGCAAGGGTGGAAGGAAAGAGGAAATAATCCTTGCGGATTATCTACTACAGACGCAGATTTCTTTGTATACATTCATACCAACCTCCCAATTCATGCCTGGCCCTTTCCTGTTTTTTGCTTTTATTTTTTTGAACTCTTAGTTTGTGTTTGCAACTGAGAGTTTCTTATGTTGTAAATTACTTCCTCCATATCTCATTCTTTCAGTTTTACCCTCAAGGGACATCATCTGGTATTTTCTTTCTCTGTTGCTAACTTAAGTGTATTTTTCTCCAAGGCCCAGCCTTGTTGGGACTGTTGGCCTAATTTCATAATTTCAGAAGTGGGGTTTCAAGTCTGAGTAATAGCCCTTTATATATATGTACCATATATATATATATATACACACCATATATATCATATATGTATATAAGGTTTCATCTGTCAGAGGGCCTGTTCTTGGGTCTATGTCTCGGCAATGGGAGGAACCACTGCTGTGAACGTTGGGTGTGTGTGTCACTTTCAATGGCGGTTTTTCGTGACATAGGCCGAGGCGTGGGTATGAGAATCCCAGGTTTAGCTCTCCTGAGACGTTTCTCTCTGGCCTGTGGCTGTCCTTGGGGCTGTCGCCAGTGCGTGTTCACAGGGAACATGAAGGGGGTCCCATCATCTCCCGGCTCTCTCCTCCATGCACTGTTTGCAGACAGTTAGGATGGCCATCCTGTCAGACAGGATTGGATTTCTTGTTGTCATTTTGATTGGCACTGCTCCTGTAATAATTCAGGATGCTGAGCATCTTGTCCTGTGGCCGTTTGGGTTCTTTCCTTTTTATTTTTTTTCTTTCCTTAAAGGGTGTGAGGAAAACTGACCTTTGAAATTGGCTTCTTAAAAGTTGGTTGTGTTTGGAATTTCTGCAATACCTGCTGCAGGACCTTTCCTGAGGGCAGTTGTCTGCTGAGGCCTCTGGCCCTATGTCCAGCTCAGCGTGTCCCCGAGGCCTCGAGGCAGATCTCAGCTCCTGTGTGTCTGTGAGGCTTCTGGGCAGATGCTCAGCTCCTCCCTAAGAAGCCTCTCAGCAGACGCTCAGCTCCTGTGTGTCTATGAGGTCTAGGCAGATGCTCAGCCTGTGTGTCTCTGAGGCCTCTAGTCAGATGCTCAACTCCTGTGTTTCTATGAAGCCTCTAAGCAGATGCCCAGACTGTGTGTGTCTATGAGGTCTAAGGGCATAAGCTCAGCTCATGTGTATTTATGAAGCCTCCAGGCAGATGCTCAGTTCTTATCTATAAGGCCTTTGGCCATGCACTCAGCTCAGTGTATCTATGAAGTCTTCTAGGCAGACACTCATGTTGTGGATGCCTGTGAGGCCTTTAGGCAGATGCTCAGCTCATGTGTGTGTATGAGGCCTCTAGGCAGACACTCAACTCCTATGTGTCTATGAGGTCTAGGCAGATGCTCAGCTCATATCTATGAGGCCTCTGGCCATGCACTCAGTGTAGCTAGGCAGACACTCAAGTCGTGTGTGTGTCTTTAAGGCCCAGAGGCAGATGCTCAGCTCTTGTGTGTCTATGACACCTCTAAGCAGACCCTCAGGTCTTAGATGTCTACAGGCCTCTAGGCAGATGCTGAGCTCATGTGTGTCTATAAACCTCTAGGCAGATTCTCAGCCTGTGTCTCTACAGTGGCCTCTCACTGACACTCAACTTCATTATGACTATTAGATCTCTAAACTAATGCTCAGCCTGTGTCTACATAGAGGCCTCTAGGCTGATGCTCAGGTTGTGTGTGTCTATGAAGTCTGTAGGCTGACACTTAGCTTGTGTTTATCTAGAGATCTGAAAATAATGCTTAACCCATGTGTATCTCTGAGACTTCTATGCTGACACTCACCTATTGTTTGTCTATGAGGCCTCTGGTCAGACTCTGAGCACAAGTGTGTGTCTGTGAGGCCTCTACTCAGATGCTAAACCTCCTGTGTTTCTATGAGGCCTCTATTCAGACGCTCAGCTCGTGTGTGTCTATGAGTTCTCTAGGCACGTGGTCAGCTCATGTGAGTCTATGTAGCCTCTAGGCAGATGCTTAGACTTTGTCTATATACAGGCCTTTTGTCAGATGCTCAGCTTGTGTTTGAGGCCTCCAGGCAGACACTCATCTCGTGTATGTCTATGAGATCTGTAGGCAGACACTCAGCTCCTGTCTAACTACAAACCTGAAAACTGACTCATCTCATGTATATGTTTGAGGCCTCTAGTCTGATGCTCAGCTCATGTTGTCTGTGACGCAACTGGGAAGGTGCTCAACCTGTTTCTAACTAGAGGTCTGTATGCTGACACGCAGCTTGTAGGTGGCTATGAGGCCTCCAGGCAGACGCTAAGCTGGTCTGTGTCTATGAGACCAGACTGTTTAATTTTGAGCCATTCAGGGGCTTTGTTCTCCTGATCTTAACGTATCTAATGTGCACCCCATAGATCTTACCTTTCGGATAAATGAGAGTTTTCCCACTTTCATCAGCTGTATAATGCCAAACCCACAAGACACAGACAGATTCCAGCAAAAGCAGCACAGATTCTAGCATCAGTGCATCCAGATGAACTGATTCCCAGGTTGGGTATTAAATTTACCTTATAAAATAAAGTAATTCCAACTAGGTTACCCACTCCCACAAGATTTACCTCCCAAATGAACCAGTTCCAACTGGGCCAGTTCCCAAATCAGGTAAATACATTTACCCTACAATTGAGTTACTTGCAACTATGGTGGGCATGCCCCATGAGGACTAGTTCCCAATGAAAATTTTCAAGGTAGAGTCCAACACCACCTCCCCTCTGCAAATGGGTACCCAACCAAATTTGCTTATTTTTCTTATCCTGTAAACGAAAAGCCCAGATTGAGGGGAAAATATGTTTCTGTTAGGCGAGTGTAATCTCCTTGGTTCTGTCTCGTCTCACCAAAAATTCGAAGCAACAGACATTAAAAGCCTCGGCACATCACAGCTCTTGGATATTCTGTGTTATAGCTCTCGGTTCTTGAACAGACCATGTTATAGCTATTAGATCAGCGATACAGCTCCATGTTACAGCTCAGTTTTATTTAGAAAATAGCAGGAAAACACATCCTCGAGGCACGAGGGCATGTTGACCCAAAGACATGAAGAGAAGAGAGAGCGCCCCAGCCCTATGGCTCCTCTTTTTATATGGTTTTCTTCCTTGCCCTGGGCCTGTCCTGTGTAAACTGGGCAGGCATGAGTGCTGTTTGGTCTACCTGAGGTCCTCACTCCGGTCCTCAGACCTTCCTTTGTTGTATTGTCGTGGGATTTTCCCTTCCTGTCTTTTCAGTTCAGTTCGGTCACTCAGGCATGTCCAACTCTTGGCGACCCCATGAATCACAGCACGCCAGGCCTCCTTGTCCATCACAAACTCCCAGAGTTCACTCAAACTCATGTCCATCAAGTCGGTGATGCCATCCAGCCATCTCGTCCTCTGTTGTCCCCTTTTCCTCCTACCCCCAATCCCTGCTAGCATCAGAGTCTTTTCCAATGAGTCAACTCTTCGCATGAGGTGGCCAGAGTATTGGAGTTTCAGCCTCAGCATCAGTCCTTCAGATGAACACCCAGGACTGATCTCTTTTAGAATGGACTGGTTAGATCTCCTTGCAGTCCAAGGGACTCTCAAGAGTCTTCTCCAACACCACAGTTCAACAGCATCAATTCTTCGGTGCTCAGCTTTCTTCACAGTCCAACTCTCACATCCATACATGACCACTGGAAAAACCATAGCCTTGACTAGACAGACCTTTGTTGGCAAAGTAATGTCTCTGCTTTTCAATATGCTATCTAGGTTGGTCATAAATTTCTTTCCAAGGAGTAAGCGTCTTTTAATTTCATGGCAGCAGTCACCATCTGCAGTGATTTTGGAGCCCCCAAAAATAAAGTCTGACACTGTTTCCACTGTTTCCCCATCTATTTCCCATGAATTGCTGAGACCAGATGCCGTGATCTTCATTTTCTGAATGTTGAGCTTTAAGCCAACTTTTTCACTCTCCTCTGTCACTTTCATCAAGAGGTTCTTTAGCTGCTCTTCACTTTCTGCCATAAGGGTGGTGTCATCTGCATATCTGAGATTATTGATAAATTCCTGGCAATCTTGATTCCAGCTTGTGCTTCTTCCAGCCCAGCAGTTCTCATGATGTACTCTGCACAGAAGTTAAATAAGCAGGGTGACAATATACAGCCTTGACGTACTCCTTTTCCTGTTTGGAACCAGTCTGTTGTTCCATGTCCAGTTCTAACTGTTGCTTCCTGACCTGCATACAGGTTTCTCAAGAGGCAGGTAAGGTGGTCTGGTATTTGCATCTCTTTCAGAATTTTCCAGTTTATTGTGATCCACACAGTCAAAGGCTTTGGCATAGTCAACAAAGCAGAAATCGATGTTTTTCTGGAACTCTCTTGCTTTTTCCATGATCCAGCGGATGTTACCAATTTGATCTCTGGTTCCTCTGCCTTTTCTAAAACCAGCTTGAACATCTGGAAGTTCACAGATCATGTACTGCTAAAGCCTGGCTTGAAGAATTTTGAGCATTACTTTACTAGTGTGTGAGATGAGTGCAATTGTGCGGTAGTTTGAGCATTCTTTGGGACTGGAATGAAAACTGACCTTTTCCAGTCCTGTGGCCACTGCTGAGTTTTCCAAATGTGCTGGCATATTGAGTGCAGCACTTTCACAGCATCATCTTTCAGGATTTGAAATAGCTCCACTGGAATTCCATCACCTCCACTACCTTTGTTCGTAGTGATGCTTTCTAAGGCCCACTTGCCTTCACATTCCAGGATGTCTGGCTCTAGGTGAGTGATCACACCATCGTGATTATCTGGGTCGTGAAGATCTTTTTTTTTACAGTTCTTTCATGTATTCTTGCCACCTCTTCTTAATAGCTTCTGCTTCTGTTAGGTCCCTACCATTTCTGTCCTTTATCAAGCCCATTTTGCATGAAATGGTCCCTTGGTGTCTCTAATTTTCTTGAAGAGATCTCCAGTCTTTTGCATCCTATTGTTTTCCTCTATTTCTTTGCATTGATCGCTGAGGAAGGCTTTATCTCTCATTGCTAATCTTTAGAACTCTGCATTCAAATGGGAATATCTTTCCTTTTCTCCTTTGCCTTTCACTTCTCTTCTTTTCACAGCTATTTGTAAGGCCTCCTCAGACAGCCATTTTGCTCCTCTGCATTTCTTTTCCATGGGGATGGTCTTGATCCCTGTCTCCTGTACAATGTCACAAACCTCCGTCCATAGTTCATCAGGCACTCTGTCTATCAGATCTAGGCCCTTAAATCTATTTCTCACTTCTACTGTATAATCATAAGGGATTTGATTTAGGTCATACCTGAATGGTCTAGTGGTTTTCTCCACTTTCTTCAATTTCAGTCTGAATTTGGCATAAGGTGGCTTGTCTTTTAGCCACCGCCATTTTGGACTCCTGTTTCCTATTCTAACTACCTAACATTTCCATGTGCACACCGGAACAACTTGCCCTCGAAAATCTAACCAATCAGCTCTTAACACAAAAGGACACAAAAAAACATCATACTGACTGAACCGCTATCAAATTGCATATACTTACCCTACAATGAAATTGAGTCTCTCTACTGTAGAAGTTTGTTGGTTCCTTGGTTCAACTGCCAAGTGCTGGGGGTAGCCAGTGTCACTTCAGGGAATCCTGAAGGGAAGAACTTCAGGACAACAAATGGTCCCAGCAGCTGCTAGGGTCTTGCCCCAATACTTCCTAATTGGGGCCGGCTAGCCACAAGCAGCAAGACTCCTGGCTGGCTAAGCCAAATTGTTCCCGAGTCCAAGCTCACTCTGTTCACTGCACAATAGGCCAATGAATCCGAGAGATGAGGTGTTGAGGCAAGGAAGGGACTTTAATCATGGACCCAGCAGACTGAGAAGATGGCAGGCTAGTGCCTCAAATTAACCATCTTATTAGGGTCTGGATGCCAGGCTGTTTTATAGACCAGAGAGAAAGCAGCAAGGAGGAACTAAAGTCAAAAGGCAGAAGGAGAGGGAGATGCAGTGGGGAAGTAAAGTGAGAGGGTCTTCGGTCTTGCAAAACTTTTCCAAGGGAATGAAAAGCCTTCTGAAGGGGTGTGTTAATCTCTTCTATCTCCAGCTGGGCAGGAACAAATTCTCTCTCCCTAAGCTGAACAAAGGCACTTTAGTTTACAGTCAAGCAGGGGGATAGGGACCTCCAGGCAAGCCATTCAGTGCAATTATAATAATTAAAGCAATGAAAAGCAAGTCAAAAAAACAGTTTTCAACATGGAGTCAGAATTGGTTTTCTCCATGCAACAAGATGCTGACTGCAGCCATGAAATTAAAAGACACTTACTCCTCGGAAGAAAAGTTATGACCAACCTGGACAGCATATTAAAAAGCAGAGACACTACTTTGCCAACAAATGTCCATCTAGTCAAGGCTATGGTTTTTCCAGTAGTCACGTATGGATGTGAGAGTTGGACTATAAAGAAAGCTGACTACCGAAGAATTGTAGCTTTTGAACTGTGGTGTTGGAGAAGACTCTTGAGAGTCCCTTGGACTGCAAGGAGATCCAACCAATCCATCCTAAAGGAAATCAGTCCTGAATATTCACTGGAAGGACTGGTTCTGAAGCTGAAACTCCAATACTCTGGCCACCTGATGAGAAGAACTGACTCATTTGAAAAGACCCTGATGCTGGGAAAGATTGAAGGTGGGAAGAGAAGGGGACAACAGAGGATGAGATGGTTGGATGGCATCATCAACTCAATGGACATGAGTTTGAGTAAACTCTGGGAGTTGGTGATGGACAGGGAGGCCTGGCGTGCTGCAGTCCATGGGGTCGCAAAGAGTCAGACACGACTGAGCAACTGAACTGAACTGATGCACGAAGATGAAGGAACCCCTTTTCACGTTCCCTAGGAACAGACATGGGAAACAACCCCTTGAAGGGACAGCCTCCACAGGCCAGAAGAAAAATTTCAAGACAGCTAAACCTAGGATTCTAATACTCACATCTGGGCCTATAGTACAAACAAACCATCATTCAAAAGGAAAAATGTACCCCAATGTTCACTGCAGTGGTTCCTCCAATTGCCAAGACACAGACCCAAGATAACGGCCAGTGACAGATGAAATCTTAAACAAATGTGGTACAAATATAAAATAGGCTTCAACACTGAAATTATGAAATTAGGCCAATTGTCCCCACAATGATGGACCTTGGAGGCAAAATATGCTAAGAGAAATCAGCAACAGAGGAAAACAATAGCAGATGTCCTGGAGGGCAAAACTGAAAAACAGAAAGTCATTTACGACATAGAGACTCTGAGATGAGAACACAAACCCAGAATTCCAAAGGGGGCAGGGGGAGGGAAAGAGCCAGGGATGAATTAGGATGTCAGTACTAATGTATCCATGGAACTCTGTGTCTGAAATAGATAATCCACAAGGATTATCTCCTCCTCCCTTCCTTCCCTCTGTTCTTCCTTCCTTTCACATAGGCACTGAAATCTGTATATCCAACATATGTCCAGAAATCTGTGTCTGTATGAGCTAATCCACAAGGCTTATCTCCATCCTTCCTTCATTCCTAGACACAGAAGTATTTATCTCTGACATATACATAAAACTGTCGCTGGAACAGATCATCTACAAGGACTATTTCCTTCCTTGGTTCCTTGCACATGTACAAAAAATCTGTATCTCTGATAAACAGTCCACAGGGACCTGATGATCAGAATAGAGAACTTTACTGGACCTTGTTCAAAAAACTCCATGGAAAAAAAATCAAAACAACTACACATATGCTGAATGTATCTGTCATAACCGAATCAGTTTGTTGTACACTGAGGACAGGCACAAAACTTCAGATTGGCTAGACTTCAACAGAGCATAGGGATGAGACTAAGGAAAAGGAAAAAAAAGTAATGCATACTTTATTCCTTCCGACCTCCGAGACTTGGGCTCTTATCCCATCCCTGAACCAGGAGGAAACTTGAGTCCCACGGCTGGCCTGTGGTGGGGTCAAGAAAGCCCGGCAGGGTGCTCTTCATAGAGTTGCCTCTTTAACCTGTACTGTCTGTTTTTTTTTTCTGGCTGAGACCAGAATCCCTAGTGCACCCCAATGATGGTGGCCTGACCCTCTGGCCTCGAGGGTACAGAGTAAAGTCACCAAGTGTCCAGGGCCCTGGTTGAGGATACCAGCTGAAGCCTCGTTCCTGAGAGTTGCAGCCTCCTAGGCACCTCCCCAGGGAGTGGTGCCCCAGGTAGGGCATGAGCCTTCAGGGGAGGAGTAAAGCTTTAGGGGTGAGAAGTAGTGAGACGCAAACCCTTGGGTGTTTGCTCAGTCATATTCCACTCTAATTCACGGCCCAGGAAGCCAACTCCCCTAAGGTTCTGGGTGCAGGTGAAACCAAACATGGGTATGAAGAAGTGCTGCCACCTTGTGGACATTCCTGTAACCACAACGTGACGACGGTTCTAACAGTACTTTGAATTCACAAGGCCTGTGGTGGGTGCCCTCAGGAAAAGTCTGTCAGCAGGTTTTGCAGAAATAAATTCCAAAAACAGCCAACTTTCAACAAGCCAATAGGAACAGGTAAATTTTGCTCACACCCTTTAATGAAAGAGAAAAAAAAAAGAACCCAAATCTGATCAGCCAGAACTAAGATGCTCAGCAACCCTAATTATGACAGGAGGAATGGCAATCCAAATGACAGCAAGACCTGGAGAAGGAAATGGCAACCCACTCCAGTATTCTTGCCTGGAAAATCCCATGGATAGAGGGGCCTGGCAGGCTGCAGTCCACTGGGTCCCAAGAGTTGGACACGACTTGGCGACTAAACCACCACCACTATAAACATTGAAAGTAGTGAAACACGTAAAATATTTATTAGGAGAAAAGTACAGCGCATGTGGATAGACACACGGCAGATTCAGAGTTAGGCCCTCTGGTAGTTGAATCATTTACAGCCAAGATGGATTCCAGTAAAAAGGACTATGGGTAGACTTGACGTCATCCCTCTTTTGACCTCCAAGAAGCTTTCTAGTCAGGAAGGTCTCCCTAACTTCGAGAATGAGAAATATGTGGTCTTTTATCAGGGCAGAGCCTGGCCTCCTCTCTCCATTGTCCTGGAGTTTCTGTCCACAGGGAATGAACTCAAATTGCTTACCCTGGAGGGGCCCATCTGCCTTCTGCCTCAGAAGCATTACCTAAAGAACCATATGAAAGAGAATATCTTTATTTTCTCTCCTGCTTTTATAATTTCTGTTAGGAAAACAGAAGTATTATTGAAACATTGAGTCTTTCCCTGTGGGGGTCCTCTGGAAAATTTCAAATTTTCTCCAATAGCTGAGTGAAGGCCAAATTAAATAAAGTTTTATTCTCAAAAAAAAAAAGATGACAAGAAATTAAATCCCATCTGACAGAACAACCATCTTGGCTATCTGCAAACAGTAAATGGTGGAGACAGCAGGGAAATGACAGAACCCCCCAACAAGTGCCCTGGGAATGGACATTGACAACAGCCCCTAGAAAGAAAAAAATTCGAGAGAGCTAAGCCTAGGAATTTAATATCCACTCTTGGGCCTCTGTTACAAAAAACCATCACTGAGAATGATTCATGCACCCCAACGTTCACTTGCAATGGGACCTCCAGATGCCAAGAGACAGACATGAGAAGAGGTCCATCCACAGATGAAATCTTAAAGAAATGTGGTACTTATATACAATGGGCTATTTCTCAGACTTGAAGAACTGCCACTGAAATTATGAGATCAGGCCAATTGTCTCCACAGAATGGACTTTGGAGCATCATACACTAAGTGAAGCCACCAACGGACAAAGAAATAGGCAGATGATGTCCCTTCGAGGCAAAAATAACCGAGGTACAGGGGAAGTAATGTACAACACAAAAAGAGAGTCTGACATTCTAACACATAGGATTCCCCCCAAAAAAATAAATAAAAGGAAACTGCCAGGGATGAGTTAGGAAGTTGCTACTAAGCATACCCAGAAATCTATACCTGTAATAGATAAACCACAAGGATTAGCCCCTTCCTTCCTTCCACATGTGCACTGAAATCTGTATCTCTAACATGCTTGTTGTTCTGTGGTCGCTAAGTTGTGTCCAACACTTTGCAACCCCATGGACTCTAGCCCACCAGGCTTCTCTGCCCATGGGATTCCCAGGAAAGAATACTGGAGTGGGTTGTCATTTTCTTCTCCAGTATCTCTAATATGTCCACAGGAATAGGTATCTCTATTAGCTAATCCACAAGGATTCTCCTCTGCATGCCTGCCTGCTTCCTCTCCCTCAGGCACATATACAGAGAAATATTTATCTCAAACATAATTAAATCAGTAGCTGTAATATGTAATCCACAAGGCCTACATCCTTCCTTCATTGCTTGCACATGTACCAAAAAGCTCCACCTCTAATAATGTCCTAAAGGCATCTGATGTTCAGCACAGAGAACTTACGTGACCTTGCTCAACAACCTCTATGGCATAAGAATCAATAAAAAGTAGTAAAGCCTGTATGTGTATGTCATAGCTGAATCAGTCCATTGGACACTGTGCACATGGACAAACCCGTAAATTGACTTCAACATAGCATGGGCATGAAATGATTTTTTAAAAAAGGAAAGTAAATCATGCCTAGTTTATTCCCTGCCCCTGTTGGATTTGGGATGCTACCTGAATTCTGGAACCTAGAGGGTTTGAGTTCCAGGGCTGGACCAGGGTGGGGTCAAGACAGCCAAGCAGGGTGCCCATCATAGATACCCCTCTTAAATCTGTACTGTCTGGTTTGCCCTGCCTCGGTCCAGAATCCTAATGAATTCAAATCCTAATAGCCCGACCCTATGACTTGGAAGAACACAGAAAATCACTGATCCCAGGTCTCCTGGGGTCTCCAACTCAAGACTCCTTCCTGAGAGTGCAGCCTGCTAGACATCGCAGCAGGGAGCAGTGACCCAGATAGGCATGAGGCTAGAGGAGGGAGGGGTGAAGCTTCAGTGGGGAAGAAGTAGTGAGATATAAGCCCTTGGGTGTTTGCTTCTGCACTGCTGCTGCTGCTGCTGCTAAGTCGCTTCAGTCGTGTCCGACTCTGTGCGACCCCAGAGACGGCAGCCCACCAGACTCCCCCGTCCCTGGGATTCTCCAGGCAAGAACACTGGAGTGGGTTGCCATTTCCTTCTCCAATGCATGAAAATGAAAAGTGAAAGTGAACTCGCTCAGTCGTGTCCGACTCTTAGCGACCCCATGGACTGCAGCCTACTAGGCTCCTCCATCCATGGGTTTTCCAGGCAAGAGTCCTGGAGTGGGGTGCCATTGCCTTCGCACATTCACACAGCAAGTGGAGTTTCCCTAAGGCTTTGGTTGTAGGTGGAACCAGAGTTGGGCATGAAGAAGTGCTGCCACCTTGTGGAAATGTCCTGTAATAGCAACTTGCCCACCAGTGCTGACTGCTGCTAAGTCGCCAGTCGTGTCTGACTCTTAGCGACCCCATAGACGGCAGCCCACCAGGCTCCCTCGTCCCTGGGATTCTCCAGGCAAGAGTGCCCTGACCAGGGATCAAACCCAGACCATGAAATATTCCAAAGGTTGTCTGCACTGGGAGCATGGAGTCTTAAAAGTCCCTAGACCACCAGGGAAATCCCAATAAGTGTTCTTTAAGTAGCATAGTGAAGATAATTTGTTAATGATTAAGAGCTACAAGTTAGTTTTTAGTTAAGTCGGTTGGTCAGTCTGTCCGAATCTTTGCGACCCCGTGGACTGTAGCCCACCAGGCTCCTCCGTCCATGGGATTCTCCAGGCAGGAATACTGGAGTGGGTTACCATTTCCTTCTCCAAGTGCTGACTGGCACCTCCAATTCAAAAGGCAGTTAATGACAGCTGCCCTCAGGAAAGGTCCTGGGAAGGTATTGCAGAAATGAATTCCAAACACAACTGACTTTCAAAAACCCAGTTTCAAAGGTCAATTTTCCTCACATCCTTTAACGAAAGAAAGAAACAAAGAACCCAGACGGCCACAGGACAAGATGCTCAGCATCGCTAATTATTACAAGAATGATGCCAATCAAAATGACAACAAGCAATCAAATCCCATCTGACAGCATGGGCATCCTAAGTGTCTGCAAACAATATATGGCAGAGAGAGCCAGGAGATAATGAAACTCCCCTTCATGTTCCCTGGGACTAGACATGGGCAACAACCCCTTGAAGGGACAGCCTCCACAGGCCAGAAGAAAAAATTTCAAGACAGCTAAACCTAGGATTCTAACACCCACACCTGGGCCTATATTATGAAAAACTGTCATCCAAAATGACACACACACCCCAACGTTCACTGCAGTGGTATCTCCAACTGCCAAGACACAAACCCAAGACAAGTGCCAATGACAGATTAAATCTCCAACAAGTATGCTACATATATACAATGGGCTGTTACTTGGACTTAAAAACTGCACTGAAGTTATGATATTAGGCCAATGGTCCCCACAATGATGGACCTTGGGGGATTATACACTAAGAGAAATCAACAACAGAGGAAGAAAATAGCAGATGAAATCCCTGGAGGGCAAAACTGCAGAAAGGGGAGACAGAGGAGGTCATTTCCAACATAAAAAATGACTCTGAGATGCAAACACAAACCCAAAGGGCGGGGGGAATAAAAGGGAGAGTCAGGGAAGAATTAGGAGGTCAGTACTAATGTATACACAGAACTCTGTGTCTGTAATAGGTAATTCACAAGGATTATCTCCTCCTCCCTTCCTTCTTTCCTCCTGTCCTTCCTTCCTTTCACATAGGCACTGAAATCTGTATATCCAACCTATATCCAGAAGTCTGTATCTGTATGAGCTAACCCACAAGGCTTATCTTGGGCCTTCCTTTCTTGATTTCTTTCTTCCTTCCTTTCACATATACACGGAAGTATTTATCTCTAACATAGATGTAGAAATCTGTTGCTGAAATAGATCATCTACAAGGACTATTTCCTTCCTTGATTCCTTGCACATGTACAAAAAATCTGCATCTCTAATATCAGTCCACAGGGACCTGATGATCAGAATAGAGAACTTAACTGGACCTTACTCAGTAAATTCCATGGGAAAAAATCAAAACAAAAACAACCACATATATGCTGAGTGTATCTGTCATAACTGAATCAGTTCATTGTATACTGAGGACAAGCACAAAACTTCAGATTGACTAAACTTCAACAGAGCATCAGAATGAGACTAAGGAAAAGGAAAGAAAAGTAATGCCTACTTTATTCCCTCTGACCTCTGAGACATGGGCTCTTACCCCATCCCTGGACCTGACGAGGCCTGAGTCCCAGGGCTGGCCTGCAGAGGGGTGAGATGGCTCAGCAGGGTGCCCTTCACAGAAACCCCTTCATAGTGTTAGGGTCTTTTAAACCTGTACTATCTGTTTTTTTCTGGCTGGGACCAGAATCCCTAGTGCACCCCAACGATGGTGGCCTGACCCTCCGGCCCCAAGGATACAGGGTAGACTCCCCAAGCTGAAGCCTCCTTCCTGAGAGTGCAGCCTCTATATTTTGTAGTAACATAAATATAGAAATGTGAGTCTGCAATAGATAAACCCAAGGATTATCTCCCTCCATCTGTCTCTCCCTCCCTTCCTTCCACATGTACACAGAAACCTGTATCTCTAACATACACAGAACTTTCTGTCTCTAATAGATAAGGTCCATATAAGTCACAGACCTTTTAGAACTAACACCCAAAAAGATGTCCTTTTCATTATAGGGGACTGGAATGCAAAAGTACGAAGTCAAGAAACCTGGAGTAACAGGCAAATTTCTCCTTGGAATACAGAATGAAGCAGGGCAAAGGCTAATAGAGTACTGCCAAGAGAACGCATTGGTCATAGCAAACACTCTCTTCCAACAACACAAGAGAAGACTCTACACATGGACATCACCAGATGGTCAACACTGAAATCAGACTGATTATATTCTTTGCAGCCAAAGAAGGAGAAGCTCTATACAGTCAGCAAAAACAAGACTGGGAGCTGACTGTGGCTCAGATCATGAACTCCTCATTGCCAAATTCAGACTGAAATTGAAGAAAGTGGAGAAAAACACTAGACCATTCAGGTATGACCTAAATCAAATCCCTTATGACTTTAACCGACTAGATCTGATAGACAGAGTGCATGATGAACTATGGACTGAGGTTCGTGACATTGTACAGGAGACAGGGATCAAGACCATCCCCATGGAAAAGAAATGCAAAAAAGCAAAATGGCTGTCTGAGGAGGCCTTACAAATAGCTGTGAAAAGAAGAGAGGTGAAAAGCAAAGGAGAACAGGAAAGATATTCCTATTTGAATGCAGAGTTCCAAAGAATAGCAAGGAGAGATAAGAATGCCTTCCTCAGCGATCAATGCAAAGAAATAGAGGAAAACAACAGGATGCAAAAGACTGGAGATCTCTTCAAGAAAATTAGAGACACCAAGGGACCATTTCATGCAAAATGGGCTTGATAAAGGACAGAAATGGTAGGGACCTAACAGAAGCAGAAGCTATTAAGAAGAGGTGGCAAGAATACATGAAAGAACTATAAAAAAAAGATCTTCATGACCCAGATAATCACGATGGTGTGATCACTCACCTAGAGCCAGACATCCTGGAATGTGAAGGCAAGTGGGCCTGAGAAAGCATCACTACGAACAAAGCTAGTGGAGGTGATGGAATTCCAGTGGAGCTATTTCAAATCCTGAAAGATGATGCTGTGAAAGTGCTGCACTCAATATGCCAGCACATTTGGAAAACTCAGCAGTGGCCACAGGACTGGAAAAGGTCAGTTTTCATTCCAATCCCAAAGAAAGGCAATGCCAAAGAATGCTCAACCTACTGCACAGTTGCACTCATCTCACATGCTAGTAAAGTAATGCTCAAAATTCTTCAAGCCAGGCTTTAGCAGTACATGATCCGTGAACTTCCAGATGTTCAAGCTGGTTTTAGAAAAGGCAGAGGAACCAGAGATCAAATTGGTAACATCCGCTGGATCATGGAAAAAGCAAGAGAGTTCCAGAAAAACATCGATTTCTGCTTTATTGACTATGACAAAGCCTTTGACTGTGTGGATTACAATAAACTGTGGAAAATTCTGAAAGAGATGGGAATACCAGAGCACTTGACCTGCCTCTTGAGAAACCTGTATGCAGGTCAGGAAGCAACAGTTAGAACTGGACATGGAACAACAGACTGGTTCCAAACAGGAAAAGGAGTACATCAAGGCTGTATATTGTCACCCTGCTTATTTAACTTCTGTGCAGAGTACATCATGAGAAACGCTGGGCTGGAAAAAGCACAGGCTGGAATCAAGATTGCCGGGAGAAATAGCAATAACCTCAGATATGCAGATGACACCACCCTTATGGCAGAAAGTGAAGAGGAACTAAAAAGCCTCTTGATGAAAGTGACAGAGGAGAGTGAAAAAGTTGGCTTAAAGCTCAACATTCAGAAAGCTAAGATCATGGCATCCGGTCCCATCACTTCTTGGCAAATAGATGGGAAATGGTGGAAACAGTGTCAGACTTTTTTTTTGGGGGGGGGCTCCAAAATCACTGCAGATGGTGACTGCAGCCATGAAATTAAAAGACGCTTACTCCTTGGAAGGAAAGTTATGACCAACCTAGATAGCATACTGAAAAGCAGAGACATTACTTTGACAACAGAGGTCCATCTAGTCAAGGCTATGGTTTTTCCAGTGGTCATGTATGGATGTGACAGTTGGACTCTGAAGAAAGCTGAGCGCCGAAGAATTGATGCTTTTGAACTGTGGTGTTGGAGAAGACTCTTGAGAGTTCCTGGACTGCAAGGAGATCCAACCAGTCCATCCTAAAGGAGATCAGTCCTGGGTGTTCATTGGAAGGACTGATGCTGAAGCTGAAACTCCGATACTTTGGCCACCTCATGTGAAGAGTTGACTCTTTGGAAAAGACCCTGATGCTGGGAGGGATTGGGGGCAGGAGGAGAAGGGGACGACAGAAGATGAGATGGCTGGATGGTATCACCAACTCGATGGACCTGAGTTTGGGTAATCTCCGAGAGTTGGTGATGGACAGGGAGGCCTAGCGTGCTGTTATTCATGGGGTCGCATAGAGTCAGACATGACTGAGCGACTGGACTGACTGACTGATATAGTCAAAGCTATGGTTTTTCCAGCAGTCATGTATGGATGTGAGAGTTGGACCATAAAGAAGGATGAGCACCAAAGAACTGATGCAACACCACAGTGGTGTTGGAGAAGACTCTTGAGAGTCCCTTGGACAGCAAAGAAATCACACCAGTCAATCTTAAAGGAAATCAACCCTGAAGAATAAGATTGAAGGCAGGAGGGAAAGGGATGACAGAGGACAAGATGGTTGGATGGCATCACTGACTCAATGGACAGGAGTTTGAACAACCTCTAGGAGATGGTGAAGGACAGGGAAGTCGGGTGTACTGCAGTCCATGGGGTCGCAAAGAGTTGGAAGTGACTGAGCGACTGAACAAAGCTAGTGGAGGTGATTGAAATCCAGCTGAGCTGTTTCAAATCCTCAAAGTTAATTCTGTTAAAGTGTTACACTCAATATGACAGCAACTTTAGAGAACGCTATGATCCAATGGATACTGGCAATTTGATCTTTCGTTCCTCTGCCTTTTCTAAATCCAGCTTGTACATCTATAATTTCTCGCTCATGTACTGTTGAAGCTTAGCTTGAATGATTTTGAGTATTACCTTGCTGGCATGTGAAATGAGTTCAATTGCACAGTAGTTTGAACATTCTTTGGCACTGTCCTTCTTTGGGATTGGAATGTAAACTGACCTTTCCAGTCCTGTGGCCACTGCTGAGTTTTCCAAATTTGCTGTCATATTGAGTGCAGCACTTTAACAGAATCATCTTTTAGGATCTGAAATAGCTCGGCTGGATTTCAATCACCTCCTCTAGCTCTGTTCATAGTAATGCTTCCTTCCAGGCTTCCCAAGTGGTCCACCTTGGATGCAGGAGACATAGGTTCAATCCCTGGGTCGGGAAGATCCCCTGGAGGAGGGCCCAGCAACCCACTCAAGTATTCTTGCCTGGAGAATCCCATGGACAGAGGAGTCTGGCAGGCTACAGTCCATGGGGTCACAGAGAGTGGGACACGACTGAATTGACTGAGCACACCCAATGCTTCCACAGGCAAACCTGACTTCACACTCCAGGTTATCTGGCTCTAGGTGAGTGACCACACCTCCATAGTTATCCAGTTGTACCTAAGTTTTTCTGTGTATTCTTGTAACCTCTTAATATCTTCTGCTTCTGTTAGGTTCATACCATTTCTGTCCTTTATCAGCCCCATCTTAGCATGAAATGTTCCCTTTCTATCTCTAATACTCTTGAGGAGATCTCTAGCCTTTCCCATTCTATGGTATAAGATACTCTGCATCTTGCATTTCATAAGGCCTGGAGAACTGTTAACGACAGCTTCCCTGAGGAAATGTCCTGGAACATATACTGCAGTCATAAGTTCCAAACACAACCGTCTTTCAAGAAATCAATTGCAGCAGGTAAATTTTCCTCACACTCTTTAAGGAAAAGATAAAAAACAAAACAAATGGCCACAGGACAAGATGCTCAACATCCCTAATTATTATAGGAATACCAACCTAAAAGACAACAAGCGTTTGTAACAGTTTTTAATAAACATAAATGGAACAACAAAGACAACAAGAAATCAAATCACACTTTTCAGAATGGGCATCCTCACAAATCTATTAACAATAGATGTGGGAGAGAGCCGGGCAGAGAGGAAACCCCCTACATGGTCAGTGGGAATGGACATTGGCAATAACCCCTAAAAAGGACAGCCTTCACAGGCCAGAAAATAAAATTTCAAAATAGCTCAGCCCATGACCTGACATACCCACACCTGGGACTATATCCCAGAAATCCATCAACAAAAAGGTCATGTGCACCCAAAGTTCACTGCAGCACCATTTATAGTCCATGACACCAGGGCCAGCAAGACGTTGTCTGACAGATTAAAAGTTAAGGAAGATGTGGTTTCTATATACAATGGAGTATTACTCAGCTATGAAAAACCACCACTGAAAATTTGAAATTATGCCACTAATTTTCACAAAGATGGAGGTTGAAGAATCATAGATAAGTGAAGTCAGCCAAACAAAGAAAATAGCATCTGATGTCCCTCTGGGCAAAATAAAAAATGATAAACAAAGGAACACATTTATTAATCAAAAAGAGACTGAAAATTCAGACACAAAGATATCCAAGAAAAAGTGAAAGAGCAAGGATCAATTAGGAGGTCAGGTCTAACATATATACAGAAATCTGTATTTGTAATAGAGAATCCACAAGGATTATCTCTTTTCTTCCTTCCTTCCTTTCAAATAGACACAGAAATTTGTATCTCAAACATATTCAGAGAAATCTGTATCTGTAATAGATAATCCAAAATCATTATCTCCTATCTTCCTTCCACATACAAACAGAAATCTGTATCTCTAATAGATACTCAAGAAGGACCTGATGTTCAGCACAGGGAACTTGGTCTACCTTCTACAATATCATCTAGGGCAACAGAATCCAAAAAAGAACAGACACGCTGTAGGTATATGTCATAAGTGAATCAGGTGGCTGTACCCTGAAGATAAACACAAAACTGCAAACTGACTGTACTCCAACATAGCACAGACATGAGATTAACGAAAAGGAACAGAAAAGTCAATTCCAAGCTTACTCCCTCTCTCCTCCCTGACCTGGGCTTCTCTCCCATCCCTGAGCAGGCTTGTGTCTTCACATCTGGACTTGGGTGGAGTCCAAGCAGCCAGTTATAAAAACCAAAATTTTAATAGAGACAGGCAACCCTGTGATTTTGGCCCCACTAGGTACAATGACCAAGACCGGAAAGCAAGCTAGTCATAGAAACACATGAATGGAAACAGGCCATGGGGTACATGTGCACAAGGAAATGTTTCTCAACCATAAAGAAGTAGGAAGTAACAGCAAGTCCAGCCTCAGGAAAGAAAGGAGAGATGATCATTCCCAGTTAAGTAAGGCAGACAGGGATAGACAAGTATCATATGATATTGCTTCTAGGTGTAATCTAAAGATGGATACAAATGAAATTATTGCCCCAAGACACAGGACCACAGACTAAGAAACTTCCAGTCACCGAGATATAGAGATCTGGAGCAGGGAGAAATGAGCTTCTTCAGACTAATATATATGCACAATACTATTTATAAAGTCAGTCACCAGAACCCACTGTGTAACACAAGGAAACTTACTTCATGCTCTGTATTAACCTATAAAGAAAAAAACCAATAAATCACATATACATCTCTGTAGATGTGAAACAAGGCAGGTGTCCAAGTGGCCAATTGAAGAGGTAAGTTTAACTCATGTCCTTTAAAAAATATCACATGAAAAGATGTCAACATCACTATTTATTAGAGGAATGCAGATCAAAACTACAATGAGGCATTTCCTCACATGGTTTACAACAGCACTGTCCAAAACTGGAGAAACAGTAAATGCTGGAGAAATTGTGGGGAAAAGGGAACCCTCCTAGACTGCCAGTAAAAAGGTAAATTAGTAACAGCCACTACAGAGAATGATGTGCAGGTTTTTTAAGAAATGAGAATGAAATTAGTATACTCCCTAACAGCATACACAAAAATAAACTTAAGTAAAGACCTAAATAAAAGAATGATAATATGAAACTCTTGAGGAAAAAAAAGCAGAACATGCATTGAAATAAAATGCAGCAAGTTCTCTTTGACCCACCTGTTAGAATCATGAAAAAAATAATAACAACTGGCACTGAATTCCCCTTAAAAGCAATGGCAGAGCAGAGGAAACCATAAAGACAACAAAAAGACAACCCTCAAAATGTAACTAACATTTGCAAAAAAGACATCCATGAGGAACTTATCTCCAAAACACACAAACAGCTTATGCACCTCAAGAGCAAAGAAGAAACCCCAATCAAACAGAGGCACAAGATTTAAATGGACATTTCTCTAAAGAACACATAGAGGTGGCCAGGAAGCACATGAAAAGATGCTCAGCATCTCTAAGTATGAGAGAAGTGTGGATCAGAGGTACAATGTGGTGTCGCTGCACATGAGTCAGAATGGTTAGCATCAAAAAATCTACAACAATAAATGCTGGAGAGGGTATGTAGAAAAAAGAAAACTCCTACCTGTTGATGGGAATAAAGTCAATATTCATGAAGGAAAACAGAACAGTGGTTCATTAGAAACTAAACAGAGAAGTACTATAGGACCCAGCAATCCCATTACTGGGCATATCCAAAGAAAACCATTATTTTAAAAGACAGGTGCATACTACGTTCATGGTAGCACTATGTACAACAGCCAAGACTTGGAAGTGATCTAAGTGGATAAGGACAGATGAACGGGTAAACAAGATGGGGTACACGCACACAGTGCAATATTACTCAGCCATAGAAAGGGTGACATCATGCCATGTCCAGCAACCAGGAAGGAAGTAGGGACAATCAGAGTAAGGGAAGTGAGACAAAGGAAGACAAGTACCATATGAGGTGGATTCTAAAAATGGATACCAATGAACTTCTTTACAAACAGAAATGGCCTTACAATATAGAAGAGCACCTTTTAGTTACCAAAAGGGAAAGTGGTGGGCATTGAGAAATGAGCTGGTGGAGATGAACATACACACACTACGCTTTATGAAATAATCAATGAGGACTCCTGTTCAACAGTGCATAATAAACTATATGGGAAGAGAACCCAAAAAAGGACATGTACATGCCTATTCATAAGTGAATCATGTTGCTGTCCACCTAAAACTAAAAACGAAAACAGACACACCCTACAACATAGTAAGTCACCTACACACCAATACAAAATAGAAACTATAAGAAGAGAATGCTGACTCTATTCCCCTCAGGCCTTGGTGACCTGGGCTGCTGTCACATCCCTGAAGCCTGGGCAGGCTTGTTTCCCAAGGATGGGCTGTCATGGGGCTGACGGACCCCATGATGATTTAGAATAGGTTTAACTCTAGAAAATATCCTTCAAATCAATGACTAAAAAATGTATGGCTTGTTCAGGAATTTCAGACAAGAAATTATAAGGATTAGGCACTTATATATCTTGAATTAGTCTCCATTTATTATTTGACATTTTTAAACCCAAAATAGGAGTGTTGTATGGACTGTTAGAGGGAATAAATAGTCCTTGTTCCTTTAAATTTTCAATGATCGGTTTTAACTCTTCCTTAATCTCGGTCTTTGTGGGGCCACCCAAGACAGATGGGTCATGGTGGAGAGGTCTGACAGAATGTGGTCCGCTGGAGAAGGGAATGGCAAACCACTTCAGTATTCTTGCCTTGAGAACCCCCATGAACGGTATGAAAATGCAAAAAGATAGGACACTGAAAGATGAACTCCCCAGGTCGGCAGGTGCACAATACACTACTGGAGATTAGTGGAGAAATAACTCCAGAAAGAATAAAGGGATGGAGCCAAAGCAAAAAAAATAAAAAAACACACAGTTGTGGATGGGACTGGTGACAGAAGCAAGGTCCGATGCTGTAAAGAGCAATATTGCATAGGAACCTGGAATGTCAGGTCCATGAATCAAGGCAAATTGGAAGTGGTCAAACAAGAGATGGCAAGAGTAAACGTTGACATTCTAGGAATCAGCGAACTAAAATGGACTGGAACGGGTGAATTTAACTCAGATGACCATTATATCTACTACTGTGGGCAGTAATCCCTTAGAAGAAATGGAGTAGCCATCATGGTCAACAAAAGAGTCCAAAATGCAGTACTTGGATGAAATCTCAAAAACGTCAGATGATCTCTGTTCATTTCCAGGGCAAAGCATTCAATATCACCGTAACCCAAGTCTATGCCCCAACCAGTAACACTGAAGAAGCTGAAGTTGAACAGTTCTATTGAAAACCTACAAGACCTTCTAGAACTAACACCCAAAAAACATGTCCTTTTCATAACAGAGGACTAGAATGCAAAAGTAGGAAGTCAAGAAACAACTGGAATAACAGGCAAATTTGGCCTTGCAGTACAGAATAAAGTAGGTCAAAGGCTAATAGAGTGCTGCTAAGAGAACACATTGGTCATAGCAAACACTCTCTTCCAACAACACAAGAGAAGACTCTACACATGGACATCACCAGATGGTCAACACTGAAATCAGATTGATTATATTCTTTGTAGCCAAAGATGGAAAAGCTCTATACAGTCAGCAAAAAACAAGCCTGGGAGCTGACTGTGGCTCAGATCATGAACTCCTCCTTATTGCCAAATTCAGACTGAAATTGAGGAAAGTGGAGAAAACCACTAGATCATTCAGGTATGACCTAAATCAAATCCCTTATGACTATACAGTGGAAGTGAGAAATAGATTTAACGGACTAGATCTGATAGACAGAGCGCCTGATGATTCATGACATTGTACAGGAGACAGGGATCAAGACCATCCCCAAGAAAAAGAAATGCAAAAAGGCAAAATGGCTGTCTGAGGAGGCCTTACAAATATCTGTGAAAAGAAGAGAAGCGAAAAGCAAAGGAGAAAAGGAAAGATATTCCTATTTGAATGCAGAGTTCCAAAGAATTGCAAGGAGAGATAAGAAAGTGTTTCTCAGCGATTGATGCAAAGAAATAGAGGAAAACAATAGGATGGGAAAGACTAGAGATCTCTTCAAGAAAATTAGAGATACCAAGGGAACATTTCATGCTAAGATGGGCTCGATAAAGGACAGAAATGGTATGGACCTAAAAGAAGCAGAAGATATTAAAAAGAGGTGGCAAGAATACACAGAAGAACTGTACAAAAAGATCTTCATGACCCAGATAATCACAATGGTGTGATCACTCACCTAGAGCCAGATATCCTGGAATGCGAAGTCAAGTGGGCCTTAGAAAGCATCACTAGGAACAAAGCTAGTGGAGGTGATGCAATTCCAGTTGAGCTATTTCAAATCCTGAAAGATGATGCTGTGAAAGTGCTGCACTCAATATGCCAGCACATTTGGAAAACTCAGCAGTGGCCACAGGACTGGAAAAGGTCATTTTTCATTCCAATCCCAAAGAAAGGCAGTGCCAAAGAATGCTTAAACTACCGCACAATTGCACTCATCTCACATGCTGGTAAAGTGATGCTTAAAATTTTCCAAGCCAGGCTTCAGCAGTACATGATCCGTGAACTTCCAGATGCTCAAGCTGGTTTTAGAAAAGGCAGAGGAACCAGAGATCAAATTGCTAACATTTGCTGTATCATCAAAAAAGCAAGAGAGTTCCAAAAAAAAACATCGATTTCTGCTTTATTGACTATGCCAAAGCCTTTGACTGTGTGGATCACAATAAACTGTGGAAAATTCTGAAAGAGATGGGAATACCAGACCACTTGACCTGCCTCTTGAGAAATCTGTATGCAGGTCAGGAAGCAACAGCTAGAACTGGACATGGAACAACAGACTGGTTCCAAACAGGAAAAGGAGTACGTCAAGGCTGTATATTGTCACCCTGCTTATTTAACTTCTGTGCAGAGTACATCATGAGAAATGCTGGGCTGGAAGAAGCACAGGCTGGAATCAAGACTGCTGGGAGAAATATCAATAACCTCAGATATGCAGATGACACCACCCTTATGGCAGAAAGTGAAGAGGAACTAAAAAGCCTCTTGATGAAAGTGACAGAGGAGAGTGAAAAAGTTGGCTTAAAGCTCAACATTCAGAAAGCTAAGATCATGGCATCCGGTCCCATCACTTCATGGGAAATGGATGGGGAAACAGTGGAAACAGTGTCAGACTTTATTTTGGGGGGCTCCAAAATCACTGCAGATGGTGATTGCAGCCATGAAATTAAAAGACGCTTACTCCTTGGAAGGAAAGTTTTGACCAACCAGATAGCATATTGAAAAGCAGAGACATTACTTTGCCAGCTAAGGCCCATCTAGTCAAGGCTATGGTTTTTCCTGTGGTCATGTATGGATGTGAGAGTTGGACTATGAAGAAGGCTGAGCACCAAAGAATTCATGCTTTTGAACTGTGGTGTTGGAGAAGACTCTTGAGAGTCCCTTGGACTGCAAGGAGATCCAACCAGTCCATTCTGAAGGAGATCAGCCCTGGGACTTCTTTGGAAGGAATGATGCTAAAGCTGAGACTCCAGTACTTCGGCTACCTCATGCGAAGAGTTGACTCATTGGAAAAGACTCTGATGCTGGGAGGGATTGGGGGCAGGAGGAGAAGGGACGACAGAGGATGAGATGGCTGGATGGCATCACGGACTCGATGGACATGAGTCTGAGTGAACTCCGGGAGATGGTGATGGACAGGGAGGCCGGACATGCTGCGATTCATGGGGTTGCAAAGAGTCAACACGACTGAGCGACTGAACTGAACTGAACTGAATGGCTGACGCGGGATTGCTAGATCATAGTGTTACTCTATTTTTAGCTTTTCTGAGGAACTGCCATACTCATCTCTACAGGGGCTGTACCAATTTATAGTCCAACCAACAGTGTAGGAGTGTTCCCTTTTCTTCGCACCTTCAACACACAACCACAACACTTATTATTTGAAGAGTTTTAAATAATGGCCATCCTGACCGGTTTGAAGTGGTACCTCATTGAAATTTTGATTTGCATTTCTTAAATAATTAACAATGAGGAGCATTCAGGATGAATTTTTAATTTTCAGATGTATAAAATAAATTAGATTTGACATCTCAACTTGACAATTTTTTCACAGATAAGGATTTGTTACATATTTAGTTATTTCCTTTCTTCTTAGACTAACTTTAGGCACGGGCATTATCATGTTACTCAAGGCGATGAGCTCAGTTATTCATCTTTCAGCAGTTATAAAGACATGCATTTTCTGTAATGGTGTTTTAAATTGACTTAAACTTCAAATATTTGTAACAATGATATGTGGACTCTCTTTTTTCTATCAAAAACTTGGTGCATTTTAATTGAAGAATAGTTGCTTCGTTTTGTGTTAGTTCCAGGTGCATACCCAAGGGATTCAGTTAGATATATGTATATTGTATATAATAAACATTATATGTATCATATATAAACATATAATACATACATATAAAACACACCTATATACATGCTCTCAGATTATTAGGCTATTACAAATATTGAATATAGCTCCCTCTGCTATACAGGAGGGCCTTGTTTATCTATTTTATATATAGCAGTGTGTATCTGTTAATACCAAATTCCTAATTAATCCCCCATCCCTTTCCCCTTTGGTAACCTTATGTTTGTTTTCTCTGAGACTGTTTCTGTTTTGTCAAGAAACATCTAAACTGCATCACAGTTTAGAGTCCACTCATAAGTGATATCATATGGTATTTGTGTTTTTGTGTTGCATCTTCACTTAATGTGCTAATCTCTACATCCATCCACGTTGCCAAAATAGCATTATTTCATTTTTTATGACTGAGTAATATTCCATTTTATATTCTATGATATGTGGACTCTTGATTCAGGCCTTACAGATGTTACAGACAGACCTGTGATGATGAACATACTCTCATGGTGACAGCTAAACCACGATTCCCCAGAAGAAACCGACCTGATGGTCTGGGCCTCCTGGAAGAATTCATCTGACATGGAGCTCTCCCTGGTCACCTTAACAGAACATCACACTGCCCCTTCCACCTGCCCAGATGGACTGCTCCAAATGAGCCACTTTCCAGCTCCTTCAACACAGTAATCTCTTCACTTTGCAGTTCCCAAATTCTTAATAATGCAAGACAGGTGCACTTTAAGGGGAGAATAGAAGGCTTTGGGGCTAACAGCTTCACAAGTAACTTTTTCTCCATGAGAGTTTAACATGGACAAGATGAAGTACAGGACAACTCTTTTTAAGTCGCTCATTCAAAAAGAAACCCCTTGTTTTGAAAAGGCAGAGGGAGGTTTTGATAAAGCTTTTAATGAAAACTAAAAGAAAAAAAGAAAACCCTCGGTAATGTGGTCTTAGGATATGTTGGACCACATGATATTGCTACCAGAACAATGTTGTTCCTGAAATAACTACAATTAGTGACAAGAAAGGTTGAAGTTAAAGAAACCTTTGCCAACCAGTCATCTTGAAAAAACTTGGTGACAAAATGTGCTTAGTGCCCTTAGCTTGGTAAGGTTTAGTGTTAGGTAGATTAATTGGCTTGTCTTGACTAATAAGTTCTTTGAAAGCAAAAATTACAAGAGTTAAGCTACTTTATGTGATTCTTAAAATTCTCATCTAAATCCATTATTTGACAGAATTTTCTATTTTTTAAAATTTCCCATCTTTATTTTACTTATTTTTTATTCCTTATTGTTCAGAGGTTAAAGCGTCTGCGTGGAATGAGAGAGACCAGGGTTCAATCCCTGGGTTGGGAAGATCCCCTGGAGAAGGAAATGGCAACCCACTCCAGTACTCTTGCCTGGAGAATCCCATGGAGGGAGGAGCCTGGTAGGCTACAGTCCATGGGGTCGCCAAGAGTCGGACATGACTGAGCGGCTTCACTTTCACTTTCATCAACAATTTTTAAGTTGAAGTTCAGTTTATCTATAATACTATATTAGTTTTGGATATACAAAATAATGATTCAATATTTTTATACTCCATTTAAAAGTATTACAAATAAAGGCTATATGTTTTTGTGCTGTATAATATATCCTTACGGCTTATTGATTTTATACCTAGTCTCTATCTCTTAGTCCCCTACACCTATCTTGCCCCTCCTACATCCCTCTCCCCACTGGTAAACTAGTTCTCTGTATCTGTAAGTCTGTTTCCATTTCATAGAGAAGTTCATTGGTGGCATACTTTAATTTCACATTGAAGTGATATTATATGGTATTGCTCTTTGTCTTTCTGACTTACGTCACTTGCTATGATAATCTCTAGGATTATATTGCTGAAAATGCCATTATGTTAATTGCCTTTATAGCTGAGTAGTATTCAGTAGTAGTATTCAGAAGTTGGAGTGACAGCTGTGAAGTTATAGACAGATTTTCAATAACCTGCATTATTCAAGTGTCAACTGTACTAGGGAACTAATTTTTTAAATTTAGATGTCATTTAGAGTTCTTTAGAAAAGTGGAAATTTTTAAAGTGAAAAATTAATATTTTTGCTTATAATTTAAAAATATATTGAAAATTTTTACCATCCTATTATATCTTCATATTTTGTACTCATCTGAGAAATAACTGAAGCTGGCTAGAGGGATAATATATAGGAAGGTGGAGATTTCTTTTGAATATATGTAATTAAATACAAGTAGAATGTCATCAAACCCAAACAGGTAGCAGTAACAATACAGGAAACTAACATCATTTTAAAACAGGTGCTTATGTGATACTTAAGTTTTTTTCCTATCTTGGAAATAAGATATTGTAGTTGAATATTGTATTTGTATAGAAAGCTATACCACTACTACACAAATGCTGTGCGTCTGTCAATTATTTTTCATCATCTGTGACATGTCTATTATATATGATTAAAAAATAGAAATTCATATTTACCATCTGTCTGTGTTCAGTCTAATGATCTCACTTAGTCTTCTTTAGTATTTAACACATTAAATTAAGATGGTTAAATTGTGTTTTTCTGGGGAAAAAATAACCTGCAAGATGAAAATTTAAATAGAAGCAAAATTTATTATATATAGTGAAATAACATTATTTGGTGTACTCAGACAAAAGTTAAACAACTTGGTATTATTTTAGATGTAATCTAACAACTTAAACTATTAAGAATGCTTTATTTTTATTGACATGTATATTTCTCTAGGAAATTTTAGTCATTGAGCACAACATATTGTCTGTTGCTTGTTAATTGATGAATTGTAGAAAATTTACAACATTTTCACAGACGCCAACCTAAATACTTTGAATATCCAAAGCTTAACATTTTGTTTTTAATTCTGAGCATCAAGTTTTAGTCTCCATGGTCATTCTGTGCCAACATTGGTACTGGGCATGATATTAATATCTAAGAATGGTTTTTGACCACTTACTTTTCTTGAGCCTCTTGCATAAACTAACCCACTTTGACTGTTTCTTTTTGGCTGAGAAATTACCGCTGGCTCTGTTTTTCTCTGCCGTGGTACAGTGTCAGAATCTCTGCTCTTTGCCGAGAATCTGAAGTGAACCGGCACGTCCTTCCTCCCACGTCGGCCCCAGCCTGGCCCCTCTCTGAAGTCCCCTTTAGTGCTGACTGTGCTCTGGCTACCTCTCCTCTTGCCTTTTTCCTGAACACACGCGCCCACAGCAGTCCTGGCAGTCCCTGTTCCAGCCGCCGTGGAGGTAAGGAAACCTGCTGTGATGGACGTGGGCCTTAGCGATTGCTTCTGGCCTGATAAGTAAAACCTAGACCTTTCCCCTTAATAATGGGGAGAAACTGCACAAAAGTGATGGCTTGTGTGAAAGGAATTTCACAGATCTCTGTTACATGCAAACTGAGGGGAAAAGTAGTGTGGCGTATCAGTAGTTAGATAATTGTGTGTCCATCTCAACCAGTGGACAGCCCTGCGACCACCCCGTAGGAGAAACACAGCATGACAGAATGCTAGAGCTCTCTGAGGGTTAAATAGTCCAAACCCGCATTTTACGCAGAAGGACAATGAGTCCATACTGTATGCTGGGCACTCTTTTTCTCACGAAGGACTGCGATCACAAAGGAGTAAAGTCCCTGCTCTCAGTGAGCTTAGATTCTAGTGGAGGGAGGCAAACAAATTAGTGAGTAAATATGTAACAGATGGACATAAGTGATACCGAGAAAATACAGCAGGATAAGGGGGATGGGCAATGTGGGATCCAGCCGTTGACATTTCATGTAAGATGGCCAGGGAGGTCCTCAGCAATAAGTTGACATTAGAGGAAAGACCTGAAGAAAGTCTCAGAGCCAGAACAGTGATATCTGAAGGAAGAGCATTTCAGACAGAGGCAGCAGAAAGTGCCTAAGACCTGATCCCAGAGCTTGCTCTGTGTGTTCTTTGTATAGCAGAGTCCGGTGAAGCTCGTGTGGAATGAGTTAGGTGGTGAGTGGGAAGAAAGGAGGTGTGAGATGTAGTGAGGAGCCAGATAAAGTCGAGCTTTAAAACCATGATAAGGATGCTTATTCTTTTACTGAATGAGTTGAGAAGCTATTGAATAGATTAAAGCAGAAGAATGCCATGATCCACCTCAGATGAAAAGAATCACTATCACTGTAGTTAGAAGGCTCCTGGTATATTCTAGGTCAGAGACAGTGGTTTGAACCCACGATGGTGCAGGTGGTAAGAAGTGTGGATTAGATGCAGAATCTGAGAAAATGGTGAGTTAAGGATAACTGAAGATTTGGCGCCGAACAGCTAGAAAAGTTTGGCAGAAGGCGATGGCACCCCACTCCAGTAGTCTTGCCTGGAAAATCCCATGGGCAGAGGAGCCTGGTGGGCTGCAGTCTATGGGGTCGTGAAGAGTCGGATATGACTGAGCGACTTCCCTTTCACTTTTCACTTTCCTGCATTGGAGAAGGAAATGGCAAACCACTCCAGTGTTCTCGCCTGGAGAATCCCAGGGACGGGGGAGCCTGGTGGGCTGCCGTCTATGGGGTCACTCAGAGTCGGACACGACTGAAGTCACTTAGCAGCAGCAGTATTCAGTATATATTTCATATATGAAAATATACATATATATTTTCTGAGTGCACTCATCTGTAACTGTTCTGTAACCAAAAGAATGAAAAATTTCCTGCAACTCATGATATGAACATTTAACTGTAACTCACAATCTGTACAATTGGGTAAAATATGAATTTTGCCAGGACTTCCAGGGCAATAGTTCTCAAACTTCAGTTTGCTTCAGTGCCTCAGATGCACCTGGAGGGCTTATTAACTAAAATTGTCAGATGGCAGTTCCAGACCTTCTGATTTAGAAGATTTGCAAATACTGGTCCAGGGACCATAATGAAAATCATTGTTGTGCCTTTTGAGTAATGTTTTTAGGGACTTAAGATAACCCTTCTAACTCAAGTACACTGTCTTACATCTTAATAGGTAAAGAAGTCTTAATTTGAAACTAGAAGATTGCTAAATGACTTCTATTTATAGAGCACTGTGAACTGCAATCACTATGTATGCATCAAAAATAATGAAGATAAAAATGTTTTGTCACATGCAGAACATTGACAGAGCATCTTAAATAAAAAAATATTATCCTGTATTTAGATTAATTGCCTTAACTTCACTGACAAGTTCTTTGTAAAGCATAACTTAAGAGTAAAACTACTTAATATGATTTTTAAAAATCTCATCAAAATCAGTATCTTGATGGAATCTTCTATTTTTAAAAATTTCCCATTTTCATTTTGCTATTTTGCTGAATAGTATTTAATATATATTTCATATATGAAGATAGATGTATATATCTCACATATGGCAATATAGGTATATATGTATTATGTGAAAATACCAGTATATATCTCTATATGACAATATAGGGATATATCTCACATATAAAAATAGAGGTATATATATGTCATATATAAATAAGGTATATATTTTTACATCATCAAAATTAAAACTTTCATAAAATTAAAAACTTTCAAAGAATTAAAGCCTTTAATTGTGTGGATCACAACAAACGGTGGAAAATTCTTAAGGAGATGGGAATACCGGACCACCTTACCTGCCTCCAGAGAAGCTTGTATGTAGGTCAAGAAACAAGTGGTGCTGGGAAAACTGGTCAATCACTTGTAAAAGAATGAAACTAGAGCACTTTCTAACAGTATACACAAAAATAAACCCAAAATGGATTGAAGATCTAAATGTAAGACCAGAAACTATAAAACTCCTAGAGGAAAACATAGGCAAAACACACTCTAATGTAAATCACAGCAGGATCCTCTATGACCCACCTCCCAGAATATTGAAAATGAAAGCAAAAATAAACAAATGGGACCTAATTAAACTTAAAAGCTTTTGCACAACGAAGGAAACTATAAGCAAGGTGAAAGACAGTCTTCAGAATAGGAGAAAGTAATAGCAAATGAAGCAACTGACAAAGAATTAATCTCAAAAATATACAAGCAAGTCCTGCAGCTCAATTCCAGAAAAATAAGTAACCCAATCAAAATACGGGCCAAAGAACTAAACAGACATTTCTCCAAAGAAGACATACAGATGGCTAACAAACCCATGAAAAGATGCTCAACATCTCTCATTATCAGAGAAATGCAAATCAAAACCACAATGAGGTACCATCTCACGCCTGTCAGAATGGCTGCGATCCAAAAGTCTATAAGGGATAAATGCTGGAGAGGGTGTGGAGAAAAGGGAACCCTCTTACACTGTTGGTGGGAATGCAAACTAGTACAGCCACTATGGAGAACAGTGTGGAGATTCCTTAAAAACTGGAAATAGAACTGCCTTATGACCCAGCAATCCCACTGCTGGGCATACACACCGAGGTAACCAGAATTGAAAGAGACACGTGTACCCCAATGTTCATCACAGCACTGTTTGCAATAGCCAGGACATGGAAGCAACCTAGATGTCCACTGGCAGATGAATGGATAAGAAAGCTGTGGTACATACACACAATGGCATATCACTCACCTATTAAAAAGAATGCATTTGAATCAGTTCTAATGAGGCGGATGAAACTGGAGCCTATTATACAGAGCGAAGTAAATCAGAAAGAAAAACACAAATACAGTATATTAACGCATATATATGGAATTTAGAAAGATGGTAATGATAATGCTATATGCGAGACAGCAAAAGAGACACAGATGTAAAGAACAGACTTTTGGACTCTGGGAGAAGGCGAGGGTGGGATGATTTGAGAGAATAGCACTGAAACATGTATATTATCACATGTGAAACAGATCACCAATCCAGGTTCGATGCATGAGACAGTGTGCTCAGGGCCGGTGCACTGGGATGACCCTGAGGGATGGGATGGGGAGGGAGGTGGGAGGGGGGTTCAGGATGGGGAACACATGTACACTCATGGCTGATTCATGTGACTGTATGGCAAAAACCACCACAATATTGTAAAGTAATTAGCCTCCCATTAAAATAAAGAAAAAAAATTTAATTAAAAACAATAACAACAACAAAAAAAGAAACAGCAGTGAGAACTGGACAGGCAACAATGGACTTGTTCAAAATTGGGAAAGGAGTTCGCCAAGACTATATATTGTGATCCTGTTTATTTAATTTACATGCAGAGTACATCAAGTGAAATGCCAGGTGGATGAAATACAAGCTGGAATCAAGACGCTGGGAGAAATATCTACAGCCTCAGATATGCAGATGACACCACCCTAATGGCAGAAAGCAAATAGCCTCTGCTGCAAGGTAGTCTTGGCAAAATGTTAAAGAAAAGGGAAGGAAAGCATTGCCTGCTGTATTGTGCCCAACCTCCCTGACGTGGGATGCTATCCCATCCCTGGAGCCTAAGTAGGCTTGGGTCCCACTGCTGAACTCAGGTGGGGTTGACACAGCCTGGCAGGGTATCCTTCACTGAACACTTTTGAAAGGTCTACTGTGTGCTCTGTCTGGCTAGGACAAGAGTCCCGCCTGGCATCAAGCCCCAAGGAATTTCAAGGCAAAATTCAGCTAGCCTCAACCGCCCCTGGTGCTGCGGGTCCCAGTCCAAGCCTCCTTCCTGAGAGTGCAGCCTCCTTAAGCACCCTCAGCAGTGTACTGTGGACCCTGAAGGGATTAGCTTGGACGTGGTGTTTGTGTGATGCTTTGGGGGAAAAAGTAGTGAGACTCAAGCCCTTTCCTGTTTGCTCAGGCACATTCCACTCCATCTCACAGCCCAGAAAGCAAACTTGCACTAAGGCTCTGGCTGCCTTCAGGCACCAAGCAGGGCCTGAAAAGTGCTGCCACCTTGTGGACATTTCCTGGAACCACGATTTGATCACCCTAGCTCACAGGCACCTCTATTCACAAGGCCTGGGGTTCTGTGAATGACAGCCGTCCTGTGGCCAGCACCAGAGAAATAAATTCCAAACACAGCCAGAATCGTTCAGGAATACCCAAAGGTAATTGTCCTCACACCCTTTAAGGAAAAAAAAAAACACAAACACAAACCTCCCCCACCAAACAAGATGCTCAGCATTCCTAATTGCTGCAGAAATGCCAGTTCTTGAAAGATGATGGTAAATCAAATCCCACCACTCACAATGGTCAGTGTCACAAATCTGCAACAATAATGGGAGGGAGTCTGGGGGAGAAAGAATCGCCCTAAGCTCTCAGCAGGAACATATATCGGCAGCAGCCAGCATCGTGGCCAGTCTCCTAATGCCTGATAAAAAACAATCAAGTCCTACTAAGCTGAGGATCCAACGTTCCCCCACTTTGGCCTGTATCCTGAGAAAGCCATCAATCAAAAGGCACAAGCACCCCAACAAACTTCCAGCATGACTTCCAGTAGCCGAGACGCAAACCACAAAATCTCCAACCAGAAGTTAAAGCTTAAACAAGAAATGTACACATATACAGTAGATTATTTCTCACTCATTACAAATCACCACTCAAATTAGGGAACTAGGACACTGGGAGCCACAGGGATGGACCGTGAAGGATCATACACTAAGGGGAGTCAGCCAGGTAGAGAAGACCATGGTATATGAGGTACATTCCAGGCAAAATGAAAATAGGCATGCAAATCAACAAATTTACAACCGAAAAAGAGACTCTGAGGATTCAAAGTCAAACATTTAGGGTTCCATAAATAAATAAATAAATAACCGAAGGGTCATGAATGAAATAGGAGGTCTGTACCTACACAGACAGGAAAGGTATATCTGCAGTAGATAATCCGCAAGGATGATCCTCTTCCTTCCACACATACACGGAAATATGCATCTTGAACCTATGCCCAGAAATCTCTTTCTCAGATATACCACAAAAATTAACTATCTTCCTTCCTTGTATCCACAAAAAAAAGTGTATCTGGGATAATTTCAAAGGCCCCTGTACTCAGCACTTTGCTCACCATTCTATGGCAAAGACCCAAGCAACCACAGAGATATCCCATAGATACGTGATAGCTGAATCCCGTGATGTCCACTGACAATGGTCACAACATGGCAAATCGGCAGTGCTACACTGCAGCATCAGCAAGATGTTAAAGAAAGGTAAGTAAATCAGTGCCTTTTCTATGATCTCCAACCTCTCTGACATGGGATGCTATCCCATCCCTGGAGGCTGAGCAGGCTTGGGTCCCACTTCGGGACTAGGGGTGGTTGACACAGCCTGGCCTGGTGCCCTTCACTGAACCCTATTGAAATGTCTACCATCTCTTACATTCTGGCTGGGGTCAGGGTTGCGTGTGGCTCGGCAAGCCTAGTACTCTCATGATGCTGGGGTTCCCAGCTCAAGGCTGATTCCTGACAGTGCAGCCTCTTAGCACCTGAGCACCCTCAGCAGTGGACCCTGAAGGGATGAGCCTGGACGGGCTGTTTGTGTGATGCCTTAGAGGAAAAAGACCTGACACTCAAGGTCTTTCGTATTTGCTCAGGCACATTCCACTCTATTTCACTGCCCAGGAAGCAAACTCTCCCTAAGGCTCTGGTCACCCCAGGAACCAAAGGGAGGCCTGAATACTGCTGTCTTCTTGCAGACGATTTCAGTAATTACTATTTTATCTCCAGAGTTCACTGGCATCTCAGTTCACAAGGACTGGGCTTGTATAATGACAGATGCCCTGAGAAAATGTCCTGGGGCAGTATTGGGAAAATAATTTCCAAACACACCCAACTTTCAGGAACCCAGCTGTCAGAGGCAAATTGTCCTGACACCTGTTAAGAAGAAAAAAACGAAACAAACCTCCACAACAGGACAAGGTGCTAAGCATCCCTAATTGCTGAAGGAATGGCAATCAAAACGACAATGGTAAATCAAATGCCAACTGTCACAATCACGATCATCACAAGTCTACAAGCATTAAATTCGGGAGCGAGCCTGGAGGAGAAGGAAGACCCTAAGGTGTCGGTGGATAAATACTATGGCAGCAACCTGTGAAATGGACAGTCTCGAATGCCTGGAAAGAACTCTCCAAAGAGGTTAAGCGTGGGATCTGACATTCCCACGCCTGGGCCTAGATCCCGAGAAAACACCTGACCATAAGGCACAGGCACCCCAAGGAGCACCGCTTCCAGTAGCCAAGACTCACAGCCATCAGAATCTCCAACGAGAGGTCAAAGCTTAAACGTGATGTGGTACACACATCCGGTAGACTGCTTCTCACTCACTAAAAACAGACACTGAAATTAGGGAATTAGGACACTGGGAGCCACAGGGATGGACCTCGAAGGACCAAACACAAAGGGAAGTCAGTCAGGCAGAGGAAGACTGTGGTATATGAGGCAAGTTCCAAGCAAAACAAATATAAACATACAAGGCAACATATTTACAATCCAAAAAGGGACTCTGAGAATCCAAAGTCAAACAAAGTGCTCAGGAAAAAAAAAAAGGTAAAGGGCCTTGAATGAATTGAGTTTTGTACCTACATAAACAAGAAATGTGTGTCTGTAATAGATAATCCATGAGGATTATCTTCTTCCTTCATTCTATATGTACACAGAAATCTTTATCTCTAATCTATACACAGACATCTCTATAAGACATAAACCTCAAAAATTAACTACCTTCCTTCTTTGTATGCATAAAAAAGTGTATCTGGGATACATAATCCAGGAGGCCTGATGCTCAGTACTCTGCTTGACATTCTACGGCAAAAATAAAAAAAGAATAGAGATACCACATGATTATTAAATACCTGATCAGGGAGCTGTATACTGACCAAAATCACAACACTGCAAATCGACTATACTGCAAGTTGGCATCTGGAAAATGTTAAAAGGAAAGAATAGCAGTTCTTACTCTATGATCCCCAACCTCCCTGACTTGAGATGCTATCCCACCTCTGGAAGCTGAGCAGGCTTCGGTCCGGCTCCTGGACTGACACAGTGCCGTTTTTCAAACCATTTTTAAATGTCTACTGTCTCCTACATTCTGGCTGGCGCCAGACTCTCACGTGGCATCAAGGCCACAAGGAATCTGAAGGCAAGGATCAGCAAGCATCCACTTCTGATGGGCGTGTTCCCAATTCAGAGCTCATTCCTGAGAGTGCAGCCTCCTAGATCCATATGCCACCTCAGCAGTATACTGTGAAACTGAAAAGGATGTCAGGACAGGGTGTTTGTGTGATGCTTAAGGGGAAAAAGTAGTGAGACTCAAGCCCTTTCCTGTTTGCTCAGGCACTGCTGCTGCTGCTAAGTCGCTTCAGTCGTGTCCGACTCTGTGCGACCCCAGAGATGGCAGCCCACCAGGCTCCCCCGTCCCTGGGATTCTCCAGGCAAGAACACAGGAGTGGGTTGCCACTTCCTTCTTCAATGCATGAAAGGAAAAGTTAAAGTGAAGTCGCTCGGTTGTGTCCGACTCCTAGTGACCCCATGGACTGTAGCCTACCAGGCTCCTCCGTCCATGGGATTTTCCAGGCAAGAGTACTGGAGTGGGGTGCCATCACCTTCTCCGGCACATTCCACTCTATTTCACAGCCCAAGTAGCCAGCTTGCTCTAAGGCTCTGGTTACCCCCCAGGAACCAAAGGTGGGCTTAAAAAGTGTTGCCACCTTGTGGATATTTTCTGTAAATAAAATTTGATCACCAGTTCTAAAGGAGACTCAATTCACTAGGCCTGGGATTCTGTTGGTGACAACTGCCCTGAGGATCAGGGACGAATATTGGAAAAAATCTGAAACACAGCCAACTTTCAGGAAACCAATTGCCAAAGGTAAATTGTGATCACACCCTTTAAGGAAAAAAAAAGACAAAACAAACCCAAATCTCCACCGCAGGACACGATGCTACGATTCCCTAAATGTGCGAGGAATGTCAATCAAAATGACAATGGAAAATTAAATCTTACCACTCACAAGGCTATCATCACAAGTCTACAAAAAATAAATGAGGGAGAGAGCCTGGAGGAAAAACAATCGCCCTGAGCTGTTGGTGGGAATATACAACAGCACCAGCCAGTATAATGCAGGCTTCGAATGACTGGAAAAAAACTATTAAGAGGGACTAAGCCTAGGATTTGACATTAAAACACCTGGGCCCATATCCTCAGAAAACCATGTAGTTACGTCAGACAACTGTACTTCAATTTGAAAAAATATACTTGATGTACAGCTACAAACACAATAGAAAATTGAGAAGAAAAAACTAGCAAAATGAAAATGGGATATTTCCTACAACAGAAGATCCAACTGAGAAACTTCCTTCGCATGAGATTATTTTTTAAAAAAGACTAGATTTACTGCTTTAATCTATATTTCAAAAATAATTAGTTAAATGAGGCCAATTAATCTACCAACAAGATAAATATGGCCTAGAAAGCGGGTGAAGACACATTTTACCAGACACATTGTATCACATGGTGATAATTAGTACCATTAAAAAATCCAGAAAAATTCTGATTTTCTTTAAAGAATGAATCAAAAGGAGTTCACTCTGAAGATGTATTTTCAATATTCTATATGTGCCAACATTTTCCTGCATGAAATATGGAAATTTTCATATTTAATACAGGAAACTCTACAGCCACATTTTCCTGTACCAAATTTGGAAAATATCATACTTCATGCAGGAAAATCTGTGGCCATAATTTCCTGTATGAAACATGAAAAATTCTGATTGAAGTTATAAATATTTTCAGGAAAATGAATCTACATTTTCTCATACTAAGGCAAGGTTGTCAGAAACACACAGAAAACGGCCATAAGAAGTCACATTTGTGTAGAATCTAAAAAAAGACACAAATGAACCCACCTATGAAACAGAAAGAGACTCACAAATCCAGAAACTGGTGGATGCCTGGGGAATTTAGTTGTAGGCATTGCCAGACTGGAGTGGAGGTTAAGAGATAAAAATGACTATACGTAATGTAACGCTTTACCATCTGAGCCACCAGGGAAGCCACATATGTAAGAAAAATAATAGGATATCGTTTGCAGCAGAGAGCAATACAGCCATGATTTTGTAATATCTTTAAATGGAGTGTATTCCGTTAAAATATTGAATCACCATGTTGTGTCCTGTACTTCAGAGGGCAAAGAAATAGTGGACTGATAACTACAAACACAAAAAATAATCAAGACTGAAGGTTAGCAAAATAAAAATGGGAAAATTTTAGGAATAGAAATTCCCATCAAGAAATTAATTTGGATGAGATTACTAAAAATGTCCACTGGTTCGTCCACTAGCAAGAACAATATGGAGGATCTTGAAATAATGAAACACAGAAGTGCCTTAGGAGACAGCAATCACATGACTGAGCATATAGTCAGGAGAAGCAACATTTTCAAAGACAGGGGTACCCATGCCATCCTTGCCGGACTGGTTTTCATAGCAAAGACACAGGTGCAACCTAAGTGTTATTCACAGAAATGAATAAAGTATATGGGATATACACACAATGCTATATTACTCAGCCATAAAGAGCAATGAAATAATGGCATCTTCAGGCATAGGGAAGAAGGTAGAGATGATCATGGCAACTGAAGAGAGACAGTGAGCAAAAAACATAATACAATATCACTTTAGGTGGATCTAACAATGGATACATATGAGCTCCTTGAGCAAAGATACACAGTTCACACACTTAGAAAAAAGAACTTATTGTTAGCAGAGAAGAAATGTGTTGGGCCCATAGAAATCAGCTATTTGAAATAACATAATGCTCAAAATTCTCAAGCCAGGCTTCAGCAGTATATGAATCGTGAACTTCCAGATATTCAAGCTGGTTTTAGAAAAGGCAGAGGAACCAGAGATCAAATTGCCAACATCCGCTGGATCATGGAAAAAGCAAGAGAGTTCCAGAAAAACATCTATTTCTGCTTTATTGACCATGCCAAAGCCTTCGACTGTGTGGATCACAATAAACTGTGGAAAATTCTGAAAGAGATGGAAATATCAGACCACCTGACCTGCTTCTTGAGAAACCTGTATGCAGGTCAGGAAGCAACAGTTAGAACTGGACATGGAACAACAGACTGGTTCCAAATAGGAAAAGGAGTACGTCAAGGCTGTATATAGTCACCCTGCTTATTTAACTTCTATGCAGAGTACATCATGAGAAACGCTGGGCTGGAAGAAGCACAAGCTGGAATCAAGATTGCCAGGAGAAATATCAATAACCTCAGATATGCAGATGACACCACCCTTATGGCAGAAAGTGAAGAGGAACTAAAAAGCCTCTTGATGAAAGTGAAAGAGGAGGGTGAAAAAGTTGGCTTAAAGCTCAACATTCAGAAAACGAAGATCATGGCATCTGGTCCCATCACTTCATGCTTACTTCTTGGAAGGAAAGTTATGACCAACCTAGATAGCATATTGAAAAGCAGAGATATTTCTTTGCCAACAAAGGTCAGTCTAGTCAAAGCTATGGTTTTTCCAATGGTCATGTATGGATGTGAGAGTTGGACTGTGAAGAAAGCTGAGCACCAAAGAATTGATGGTTTTGAACTGTGGTGTTGGAGAAGACTCTTGAGAGTCCCTTGGACTGCAAGGAGATCCAACCAGTCCATCCTAAAGGAGATCAGTCCTGGGTGTGCATTGGAAGGACTGATGCTGAAGCTGAAACGCCAATACTTTGGCCACCTCATGCTAAAAGTTGACTCATTGGAAAAGAGTCTGATGCTGGGAGGGATTGGGGGCAGGAAGAAAAGGGGACAACAGAGGATGAGATGGCTGGATGGCATCACCGACTTGATGGACATGAGTTTGAGTGAACTCTGGGAGTTGGTGATGGACAGGGAGGCCTGGTGTGCTGTGATTCATGGGGTCACAAACAGTCAGACACGACGGAGCGACTGAACTGAATGCACACTACTAATTAGAAAATAAATCACAAGGACCCACTGGGTAACAAAAGGAATGGTCCTCCACTCTCTGTAATAACCTCCACAGGCACAGAACCCGAAACACAACCTATCCCCATCTACACATGAGTGAATCCCTAACAGTCCCTGGTGGCTCAGTCAGGAAAGAATCTGCCTGCAATGCAGGAGACCTGGGTTTGGATCCTGGGTTGGGAAGATCCCCTCATGAAGGGAAAGGCTACCCACTCCAGTATTCCAACCTGGAGAATTCCACAGACTGCATAGGCCATGGGGTCGCAAAGAGTTGGACACGACTAAGCAACTTTCACTTCACTTCATACAGGAATAGAACCCAAAACACAACATATACACATCTACACATGAGTGAATACTAACAGTCCCTGGTAGCTCAGTCGGTAAAGAATCTGCCTGCAATGCAGGAGACCAGGGTTGGGAAAGTCCTATGGAGAAGGAAATGGCAATCCACTCCAGTATTCTTGACTGGGAAATCCCAAGGACAGAGGAGCCTGGTGGGATACAGCTGAGCTATTTCAAATCCTAAAAGATGATGGTATTAAAGTGCTGCATTCAATATGGCAGCAAACTTGGAAAACTCAAATTTGGAAAACTCAGGCCTGGAAAAAGTCAGTTATCATTCCAATCCCAAAGAAGGGCAATGCCAAAGAATGTTCAAACTACTGCACAATTGCATTCATTTCACACACTAGCAAAAGTAAGTTCCCAAGACACATTTCAACAGTACGAGAATGAAGAACTTCCAGATGTTCAAGCAGTATTTAGAAAAGGCAGAGGAACCAGACATCAAATTGAAACATCTGTTGGATCATAGGAAAAGCAAGAGAATTCCAGAGAAACATCTACTTCTGCTTCATAGACTACACTAAAGCCTTTGACTGTGTGGATCACAACAAAATGTGGAAAATTCTTAGAGATGGGAATACCAGACCACATTACCTGCCTCCTGAGAAACTTGGATGGTCGGGAAGTACCAGTAGGAACCAGACATGGAACAATAGACTGGTTCAAAATTGGGAAAGGATTTCATCAAGGTTGTATATTGTCACTCTGTGTATTTAACTTATATGCAACAACAAAGAGTGAATCAAGTTGCTATGAATTTAAAGAAAAAAAACCCAATGCATTGTAACTCACCTATATACTCAAGTTCAACTAACTTTATCAACTCAAAAAATATAGAAACATATGCTGACTCTATTCCCCTCATCTCACGGTTACCTTGGTTGGTATCACATCTCTGGAGGCTGGGCAGGCTTGGGTCCCAAGGTTGGCTTGTGGTGGGGCTCAGGGACCCGGGAGGATGTGGCAGGCAGCGTGCCCCCATGATGTTCCTGGAGTGCCTCTTGCCCTCTGCAGGAGCCCTCAGTCTCTAGATACAGGCAAAGTAAATTAAGAGATTTGAATTAACATAGACACACTTATCGGAGACGGCAATGGCACCCCACTCCAGTACTCTTGCCTGGAAAATCCCATGGATGGAGGAGCCTGGTAGGCTGTAGTCCATGAGGTCGCTAAGAGTCGGACACGACTGAGCGATTTCACTTTCACTTTTCACTTTCCTGCACTGGAGAAGGAAATGGCAACCCACTCCAGTGTTCTTGCCTGGAGAATCCCAGGGACGGGGGAGCCTGGTGGGCTGCCCTCTGGGGTCACACAGAGTCGGACACGACTGAAGTGACTTAGCAGAGCAGAGACACACTTATATGGATCAAATAGATGGTCGAAAATGAGTTACTGAATAGCAGACAGAAGTTTACTGAAAAACTGTAATCATCTAGATGGGAACAAGGACTTGAAAGAGAATAGATAAACCACTATACATTAATGAATCAAGTTCCTGTATACCTGAAACACATATAAATTCAGAAACCATCTCTGTTCAAAATAAAATAACATGGAAATTACAGGGGGAAAAGTTGTGTGGGGCTGAATAAAGCTGCCGCCTTGTAACAACTTGAAAAGATGTGGTGTTGGCCATTGAGTATTCTTAAGGTCAGAGGGTCTGGAAGTAAAAAACAGCTGATCTCCACAAATGTTCTAGTAGTGGTCATCAGAAAAAAATCTACAACAGGGCTGAGTTCAAGGCAGCCAATCTGGAGAAGTGAGTTGAACTCACCCTTGAAAAGAAATCACATGGAAAGAGGTCATCATTGCTAAGTATTAGGAATGCAAATCGAAATCCCAGGAAGGTATCACCACACAGAAGGCAGAGGGCCATTGTCAGAAACTCAACAAACAATAACTGCTGGTGAAGGTGCAGGGAAAAGGCAATATGGAAAATGTCATATTTCATGCAGGAGAACCTGCACCCATGTTTTGCTGCAGGAAACAGGGGGTATTCACAGGGACCTGCTCGACTTGTTATTGCACAAAGTCCAAAAACACAATAGAGAAACACCATAGATACAAAATACCTGAATCAAGCAGCTATATGCTGACAGCAATCATAATACCATAACTCGACTATGCTGCAATATAGTATGGCAAGATGCTAAAGGAAAAGAAAGGAAAGCAGGGCCTCCTCTGTTATAAATGACCTCCCTGACTTGGGAGGCTATCCCATCCCTGGAGGCTGAGTGAGCTTGGGTCCCACTGCTGGACTGGGGAGGGGTGGATACAGCCTGGCACAGGGCCCTTCACTGAACCCTTTTAAAGGTCTACAATCTACTGCTCTCTGGCTGGGACCAGAGTCCTCCATGGCATCAAGGGCCCAAGGAATTTGAAGGCATGATTCAGCTAGCCTCGACCTCTCCTGGTGCTGAGGTTAGCAGCAAAAGCCTCCTTCCTGAGAGGGCAGCCTCCGAGGCACCGGGTGCTGTGGACCTGGAAGGGATTAGTCTGGACGGTGGGTTTGTGTGATGCCATAGAGGCAAAAAGTACTGAAACTCAAGCCCTTTTGTGTTTGTCCAAGCACAGTCCACTCTATTTCACACCCATGAAAGCCAGCTTTCCTGGTTGCCCCGGGAACCAAGTGTGGGCATGCAAAAATGCTGCTGCCTTTTGAACTTTTTCTGTAACTACAGCTTGATCACCAGTTCTCACAGTCACCTCAGTTCACAAGGCCTGGGGTTCTGTAATGATAGCTGTCCTCAGGAAATGTCATGGTGTGGATACTGGACAAGTACATTCCAAACAGAGTCGACTTTCAGGAAGCCAAATGCCAAACAAAACAAAACCTCCAGCACAGGACAAGATGCTCAGCATCCATAATTGCTGCAGGAATGCCAATCAAAATGACAATGGGAAGTCAAATTCCACCAGTCACAATGGCCATCCTCGCAAGTCTACAAACAATAAATGTAGGAAGGAGCCTGGAAGTGAAAGAATCCCCCTAAATTGTTGGTGGGAATATACACTGGCTACAGTCAGTATATGAACAGCCTCCAAGTGCCTCAAAAAATAAATAAATAACCTGTCAAGATGAGCTAAACCTGGGGTCTCACATTCTCACACATGGGCCTATATGCTGAGGAAACCTTCAATCAAAAGGCACATGAACCCCAATGAACACTGGAGGACTACTTCCAATAGCCGAGACACACAACCATGAAAATCTCCACCGAGATTAAAGCTTAAGCAAGATGTTGCACATATATCCAATAGACTGTTTCTCACTCCTAAAAAACTACCACTGAAATTAGGGAATTATGACACCGGTAATCACAAGGATAGACCTTGAAGGATCATGCATTAAGGGAAATCAGTTAGGCAGAGGAAGTTTGTGGCATATGAGATACCTTCTTGGAAAAAATTAAAATGTACATACAAGGAAACAAATTTACAACTCAAGAGGGACTCTGAGAATTCAAGGTCAAATAAAGGGTTCCAGGAAAAAAAGGTGAAGGGCCTGAAATGAATTAGGAGGTAAGTACCTATATAGATAAGAAATCTGTATCTGTAACAGAAAATCCACAAGGATTATCCTCTTCCTTCCTTCATTCCTTCCTTTCAGATACACACAGAAATCTGTATCTCTAAGAGATAATCCACAAAAATTATCTCCTAACTTCCTTCTTTGTAAACAGGAAACTGTATCTAAGATAGATCATTCACCAGGACCTGATGAAACAGATAATTCATAAGGATCTCTGCTTGACCTTCCATGGCAGAAAAGCCCCAAAGACAATAGAGATATCCCATAGACACATAATACCCAAATCCATCAGCTGCGCACTGACAACAAACCCAACATTTGAACTGACTGTACTGCAACGTAGCATCAGCAAGATGGTAAAGCAGAGGGAAGAAAAGCAGTGACTATTATCTCTAACCTTCCTGACTTGGGATGCTATCCCAGCCCTGGAGGCTGAGCAGGCTTGGTTCCCACTGCTGAACTGGGGTGGGGTTGACACACCCTGGCACGTTGCCATCCGTTGAACCCTTTTCAAAATTCTACTGTCTGCTGTGAGGACCAGAGTGCTGAGTGGGATCAAGACTTCTCAGAGTTGGGGGCAATAATCATGGAGCCTCCACTTTTCCTGGTTCTGGGGGGTCCCAGCTCAAGCCTCCTTCCTGAGAGTGCAGCCTCCTAGGCACATAGGCACCCTCAGCAGCGTGCTGTGGACCCAGACGGGATTAGTCTGGACGGGGCGTTTGTGAGCTGCTTTAAGAGAGAAAGAAGTGAGACTCAAGCCCTTGGGTGTTTTCTCAGGCACATTCCACTCTAATTCACAGACCAGAAAGCCAACTTTCCATAAGGATCTAGTTGCCCCAGGAACCAAAGGTGGGTAAGAAAAAGTGCTGCCATCCTGTGGACATTTTCTGTAACTACACCAGTGCGCACAGGTACCTTAATTCACAAGGGCTGTGGTTCTGTTAATGACAGCTGCCCTCAGGAAATGCCCTGGGGCGGGTATGGGAGAAATATATTCCAAAACCAGACAACTCCAGGAAGCCAGCTTCCAAAGGTAAATTGTCCTCACACCCTTTAAAGAAAAAAAAAAAAAAACTAAATCAAACCTCCACCACAGGACAAGATGCTCAGCATCCCTAATGGCTGCAGGAATGCCAATCAAAACGACAATGGACACCAAATATCACCACTCACAATGGCCATCATCAAAAGTCGACACACAACAACACAGACAGAGCGTGGAAGAAAAAGAATACTCCTAAGCACTGTTGGTGGTAATATACATTGGCTATAGCCAGTATATGGACAGATTCCGAATGTACAAAAAACAGCTAGCAAGAAGGGCTAGGGTGAAAAAAGTGATGCTATCAAGAAGGGTGTGTGCGTGATGCTTCAAGAGGAAAAAGTAGTGAGACACAAGTCCTTGGGTTTTTGCTCAGGCACATTCCACATTTCACAGCCTGGAAGCCGACTTTCCCGGAACCTTTGCTTGCCCCAAGAACCAGATATGGGCATCAAAAAGTGCTGCCGCCTTGTGGACACTTCCTGTAACTACATCTGACCGCTAGTAGTTCAGTTCAGTTCAATGGCTCAGTCGTGTCCGACCCTTTGCGACCCCATGGATTGCAGCACGCCAGGCCTCCCTGTCCATCACCAACTCCCGGAGCTTGGCACCTCTAATTCACAAGGGCTGGGCGGCTGCTCATGACAGCTGCCCTCAGGAAATGTTATGTGGTGGGTATTGCAAAATAAATTCCAAACACAAACGACCCCAACTGCCACAGGTCTATTTTCCTCACACCCATAAAGGGAAAAAACCCTAACAAACCCCATATCTCCACCTAGGACAGGATGTTCAGCAGCCCTAATCATTAAAGAAGGAATGCCAATCAAAATGACAAGGAGAAATCAAATCCCACCTGTCAAAATGGCCATACTCAAGTCTACAAACAATAAATGCAGGAGTGAGTTTGGAGTGAGGGGAAACCTCCTACACTGTCCGTGGGAACGTACATTGGCAACAACCACAATAAAGGACAATGTTGGCATGCCCGAATAAAAGCTATCAAGACACTAAGCCTGCTGCTGCTAAGTCACTGCAGTCGTGTCCAACTCCATGAGACCCCATAGACGGCAGCCCACGAGGCTCCCCCATCCCTGGGATTCTCCAGGCAAGAACACGGGAGTGGGTTGCCATTTCCTTCTCCAATGCATGAAAGTGAAAAGTGAAAGTGAAGTCGCTCAGTCGTGTCTGACTCTTAGCGACCCCATGGACTGCGGCCTACCAGGCTCCTCCGTCCATGGGATTTTCCAGGCAAGAGCACTGGAGTGGGGTGCCACTGCCTTCTCCGACACTAAGCCTAGGATCTCACATTACCAAAACTGGGCTTATGTTATTCTATATGAAATACGGAAAATTCTATTTTCATATATGAAATATTCAACATTTTCAACTATGACATATAGAAAATTATATTTCATATAGGAAATTTCCACCTATCTTTTCATTTATGAAATATAGAAAACTGTCACATACAAAATATGCACCTATATATTCACCTATGAGATATAGAAAACTCTCCATTCATATAGGAAATATGCACCTATATTTTCATCTGTGAAATACAGAAAATTCTATTTTCATATATGAAATATACATGTATTTTCCTCTGTGAAATATATTTTCATCTATGAAATATGCATCTATGTTTTCACCTATGAAATATAGAAAACTTTATTTCTATGTATGACATCAGTCAGTCAGTTCAGTCACTCAGTCATGTCCAACTCTGCAACCCCATGAACCACAGCATGCTAGGCCTCCTTGTCCATCACCAACTCCCACCCAAATCCATGTCCATTGAGTTGATGATTCAATCCAACCATCTCATCCTCTGTCGTCCCCTTCTCCTCATGCCCTCAATTTTCCCCAGCATCAGGGTCTTTTCCAATGAGTCAGCTCTTTGCATGAGGTGGCCAAAGTATTGGAGTTTCAGCTTCAGCATCAGTCCTGCCAATGAACACCCAGGACTGGTCTCCTTTAGGATGGACTGGTTGGATCTCCTTGCAGTCCAAGGGACTCTCAAGAGTCTTCTCCAACACCACAGTTCAAAACCATCAATTCTTCTGCATTCAGCTTTCTTTATAGTCCAACTCTCACATCCATACATGACCACAGGAAAAACCAAAGCCTTGATGAGATGGACGTTTGTTGGCAATGTCTCTGCTTTTGAATATGCTGTCTAGGTTGGTCATAACTTTCCTCCCAAGGAGTAAGCATCTTTTAATTTCATGGCTACAATCACCATCTGCTCATTTTGGAGCCCAGAAAAATAAAGTCAGCCACTGTTTCCACTGTTTCCCCATCCATTTCCCAGGATGTGATGGGACCAGATGCCATGATCTTAGCTTTCTGAATGTTGAGCTTTAAGCCAACTTTTTCACTCTCCTCTTTCACTTTCATCAAGAGGCTTTTTAGCTCCTCTTCACTTTCTGCCATAAGGGTGGTGTCATCTGCTTATCTGAGGTTATTGTTATTTCTCCCAGCAATCTTGATTCCAGCTGTGCTTCTTCCAGCCCAGCGTTTCTCATGATGTACTCTGCATAGAAGTTAAATAGGCAGGGTGACAATATACAGTCTTGACGGACTCCTTTTCCTATTTGGAACCAGTCTGTTGTTCCATGTCCAGTTCTAACTGTTGCTTCCTGACCTGCATGTAGGTTTCTCAAGAGGCAGGTCAGGTGGTCTGGTATTCCCATCTCTTTCCAGAATTTTCCACAGTTTCTTGTGTTCCACACAGTCAAAGGCTTTGGCATAGTCAATAAAGCAGAAATAGATGTTTTTCTGGAACTCTCTTGCTTTTTCCATGATCCAGCGAATGTTGCCAATTTGATCTCTGGTTCCTCTGCCTTTTCTAAAACCAGCTTGAACATCTGGAAGTTCACGGTTCACATACTGCTGAAGCCTGGCTTGGAGAATTTTGAGCATTACTTGGTATTGTCTTTCTTTGGGATTGGAATGAAAACTGGTCTTTTCCAGTCCTGTGGCCACTGACGAGTTTTCCAAATTTGCTGACATATTGAGTGCAGCACTTTCACAGCATCATCTTTCAAGATTTGAAATAGCTCAACTGGAATTGACATATGCACCCATATTTTCATATGAGAAATATGGAAAATTCTATGTTCATATATGAAATAGGCACCCATAGTGTCATATATGGAATATAAAAAGTTTTATTTTCATATGAAATGTGTACCCATAGCTTCATATATGAAATATCAAATTTCTTCATGTGAAATATACATCCATGTTTTCATATGTGAAATATTAAAAGTTCCCTCATGTTTTCATATATTACATGTAGAAAGTTCTATTTTCATCTTGAAGTAGGCACACATGTTTATATATGAGATATAGAAATTCTATTTTCATCTTTGAAATAAGCAACCATGTTTTAATATATGCAGTATGCAAAATTCCATTTTCATCCATGAAATATGCACCCATGTTTTCATATATGAAATATAGAAAACTATATTTTATTCATAAAATATGCACCCATCTCTTCATATATGAAACAATGAAAATTCTAGTTTTTATCAATGAAATATGCACCTTTTTCTACATTAAAATTCACACATACTTTTGTATAAGAAATATAGAAAATTCTATGTTCATGAAATTTGTATTTATCTTTTTATTCAAAATAGAAAATATGCACATATGCTTTCATATATGAAATATAGAAAATTTTATTTCATTCATTAAATTTGCACCCGTGTGTTCATATAGGATATACAGAAAATTATATTTGCATATATGAAATAATCCCCTAACTTGGGCTCTTCCATCCCATTCTTGGAGCCTCAGCAGGCTGTTTTCATGGGTGGACTGTGATGGGGTTGAATCAGCCCGTCTGGTTGCTATTCGGTGACTCAGACGGTAAAGTGTCTGTCTACAATGTGAGAGACCCGGGTTCGATCCCTGAGTTGGGAAGATTTCCTGGCGAAGGAAATGGCAACCCACTCCAGTACTTCTTGCCTTGAAAATCCCATGGACAGAGGAGCTTGGTGCAGGCTACTATCCATGGGGCCACAAAGAGTCGGGCACGACTGAGCGACTTCACTTTCACTCACTTAAATCTGTACTTTCTGGTTCGATCTGGCAGTGACCACAGTCCCTAGGGTACACGATCGATGGTGTCCTGACACTTTGGCCTCGATGACCTTGGAAAAGTCTACTAGCTTTCATGTCTCCTGGTGCTGGAGTCCCCAGCTCAAGCCTCCTTCCTGAGAGTGCAGCCGCCTAGGCACTTCATCAGGGTGCTGTGGTCCAGGTTGGGATTAGTCTGAAGGAAAGGGGTGCAGCTTTAAGGGGAAGAAGTATTGAGACTAAGTGTGCTCAAGCACACTGCACTCTAATTCACAGCCTAGGAAGCCAGCTCCTCCTTAGGCTCTGGTTGCCTGAGGAATCCGAGATGGGTGTGGGAAAGTGCTGCCCCTTGTGGACATTTTCTATAACTACAACTTGACCACCTGCGCTTGCGGGTACCTCCAATTCAACAGATCTCGGGGACTGTTAATGACAGCTGCCTTCAGGAAAGGTCCTGGGGAGAATATTGCAGGAAAAAAGTACAAACACAACTGACTTTCAAAAAAATCAACTAAAACTGGTAAATTTTCCTCACAACCATGAAGGAGAAAAAAAAAAAAAAAACTTAACCACCGCAGGACCAGATGCTGAGCATTCCTAATTACTACAGGTGGAATGCCAGCCAAAATGACAATGAGAAATCAGATCTCACCAGATTTCCATCCTCACAAGTCTACAAACAATAAATGCAAACTAAACCTACCATCTGACATTCCCACACCTGGGCCTGCTTCCCAAGAAAACCATCTTTCAAGAAGCCACGTGCACCCCAATGTTCACTCCAGCACTAGTTAAAGCAGATGAACACAGACCCAGCAAAATGTCCACCTTCAGAATGAAGCCTAAAAGCAATGTGGCACATACAGAAAATGATCTAATAGCCATGAAAGACTACCACTGAAATCATGGAATTATGCCACTGGTAGTCACAGGGATAGATCTTGGAGGATCATACACCAAGTGAAGTCAGCCAGACAGAGGAAGTCTATAACATGTGATGTCTCTTCTAGGCAAAAGAGATACAAAGGAATTTAAACATAAACATAAAACTTAATACATAAAACACAAACATAACAAATGTAAAACAGATTTTAAACATAAAAAAAGACTCTGAGAATTCAAATACAAACAAAGAATTTTTAAAAATTAATAAAACCAAAGAAAAGCCAGGGATGAATTAGGAAGTCAGGACTAACATATGCACAGAAATGTGTATGTTTAATAGATAATCTACAAGGATTATCCCCTTCCTTTCACAGAAACCTGTATCTCTACCATATCCACAGAAATCTGTATATGTAACAGTCCACAAGGACACGATATTCAGCACAGGGGACTTTGCTTCACCTTCTGCAATAACTTTCACAGCATATGAATCTGAAAAAGAATACGTATGCTTTACATATGCTGGCTACGGAATGAAACACCAACACTGCAGAGTGGTTTGAATCTTTATATTTTAACACTTGCTTCTTACAGCTGCTTTATTTTATATCCCTTGCACAACAACCTACAGGGCAAGTTGCCAAGCACTATGATTCAGAGACTATACAGTGTGCAGGCGCAGGGCGAGATAACCTTTACCTTGACTTATTTACTGCAGCTAAGACTTTGTTTTGGGGAACTTCCTTATCAACTTAGAATCCATTTTGTCCCTGGGTCTGTTCCTTTTGAGGAATCAGAGAAACATCCTTGTGTGCAAGAAATGTTCTTTTCCCACGGGAACAAACAGGATTCTTAGCTGAACATCTCATTTGCAAGAATGTTCAGCCCTGGTTGAGAGTCTCGTTTGCAAGCACTTCTCAACCTTCCTTATACCTAGTTCCCTACACTGGGCAGAACATCTCGTTTGCAAGAATGTTCAGCCCTGGTTGAGAGTCTCGTTTGCAAGCACTTCTCAACCTTCTTTATACCTTGTTCCCTACAACATACAAGTCATAACTTAAGCAGGTGGCTGGATACTAACAATAGGAATAACATTGCACACCAATGATACTGCAGCATACCACAGACATGAAATAAAAGAAAAGAATAAAAAAGAAAAGCCTTGGCTAGCTTATTTCTGCCAAATTCCTGACCCTGGCTGCTATCCCATGGCTGCCCGAAGTCAGCCCGAGCAGACTTCGGTCCAAAGGCTGGACTGGGGTGAGGTTGAAACCACCAGACAGAGTGCCCTTAATTGAGCCCCCTCTTAAACTTACACCTTCTGGTTTGCTCTGACAGGGACCATAGTCCTTAGTGCACCCAAAGGATGCTGTGACAACTGTCTGGCCTCGAGAACCTTGGAAATGCCACCTAGCTTTCAGTTCTCCTGGGGCTGGGGTTCCCAGCTTAAGCCTCCTTCTTGAGAGTGCAGCAGGGTGCTGTGGCCCTGGTTGGGATGAGTCTGGAGGAAAGGGGTGAAGCTTTAGGGGGAACAAGTAGTGAGACACAAACCTTTGGGAGTTTGCTCAGGCACATTCCACTCCAGTTCACAGCCTAGGAAGCCAACTCTTCCTTAGGTTCTGGTTGCCTCCAGATCCAGAGTTGGGAATGAAAACCGCTGCCACCATGTGGACATTTTCTGTAACTACAACTTGACCACCTGTGCTTACCTGCCAGGCTCCTCTGAACATGGGATTTCCCAGGCAAGAACATTGCAGTGGGTTGCCATTCCCCTCTCCAGGGGATCTTCCTGGCCCAGGGATCGAACCCGGGTTTCCTGAATTGCAGGTGGATTCTTTACCATCTGGGTCACCAGGAAAGCCTGACCTGTGCTTACTGGCACCTCCAATTCACAAGATTTGGGGGGCCGTCAATGACAGTTGCCCTCAAGAAAAGTCCTAGGTAGAATATTGCAGAAATAAATTACAGACACAACCCACTATCAAAAAGTGAACCGCAATAGGTGTATTTTCCTCACAACCATGAAGGAGAAAAGAAAAAGAGAAAAACCATGCCTTCACAGGACAAGATGTTCAGCATCCCGAATTATTACAGGAGGAATGCCAATCAAAACAACTACATGAAATCAAATTACACCAGTCAGAAGGACCATCTTCACAAGTCTACAACAGTAAATGGGGGAGAGGGTCAAGCAGAGAGGGGAACCCCCCCCAACACACACAGTTGGTAGGAAGGGACACTGGCAATAGCTACTAGAAAAGACAGCCTTGACGTGCCAAAAAAACTTTCAAGGGAAATATGCCTAGGAACTGACATTCCCACTCCTAGGCCTGGAATCCTGATAAAGCCACCATTCAAAATGACACACACACCCTAATACCGTTCACTGCAGCATTACTTACAATAGCCGAGACACGCAACCATCGAAATGTGCGCTGACAGATTGAAGCTGAAAGAAGACGTGGTACGTATAAGCACATGGAACTTCGCTCTACCTTCTGCAGGAAATTCTGTGGAAAAAGAATCCAAAGAAGAACAGGCATACTGTATCTAAAGGTCAATACTGAATCAAGTGTTGTATACCAACAGCAAGCACAAAACTACAAATCAACCGTACTCCAACATAAGATCGGCATGAGGGAAAGAAAAAGGAAAAAAGCAATGCCTAGTTTATTCCCTGCAACCTCCCTCTCTTGGGAGGCTATCCCATCCCTGGAGTCTGAGAACCCTGTGTCTCATGTCTGGACTGGGATGGCGTTGAGAAAGCCAGGTGGAGACAACCAAAATTTTAAGAGAGATGAGTCACCCTGGGGTTCTGGCCCCACTATGTACAACAGCCAAGACAGAGAATAAATTAACTATAGAACAGATGAATGGATAGATATGGACAATGGGGTACGGGTACACAATCCAATATTTCTCAACAGTAAAGAACTAGGAAATAATGTCGTTTGGCCACAGAAAAGAAAGTAGAGATGATCATTCCAAGTGAATTAAGGCAGACAGGGAGAGACAAGTATCATATGATATCACTCCTAGGTGCAATCTAAAGATGGATAAAAATGAACTGCTTGCCTGGAGACACTGCCTCATAGACTTAGAAATTTCCAGTCACAAAGATATAAAGATGTGGAGCATGGAGAAATGAGTAACTTCAGACTAATATATGCCCAACACTGTTTATAAAATAAATGACCAAGACCCACTGTATAACACAATGAAACTTACTCCACACTCTATAATAACCTATATAGAAAAAACCCAAAATATATACACATTTATGTATTAATAGAAGTGAAACAAGTTGTGGTAGAAGGAAAAGGAAAAAAAAAAAACACCAACAAGGCAGTAATAATTCACCTATATACTCCAGTTCAAATGGTGGAAAAAATGGAAAAGAAATGCTGACTGATCAGAGACACCAACGTAAAGAACAGACTTTTGGACTCAGTGGGAGAAGGCGAGTGTGGGATGATTTGAGAGAGAGAACAGCATTGAAACATGTACATTACCATATGGGAAACAGATAGCCAGCACAAGTTCAGTGCATGAAGCAGGGCACCAAAGCCAGTGCTCTGGGACAATTCAGAGGGACAGCGTGGGGAGGGAGGAGGTGGGGGTTCAGGATGTGGGGGGACACATGTATACCTGAGGCCAATCCATGCTGATGTATGGCAAAAACCATCACAATATTGTAAAGTACTTATTCTCCAACTAAAATTAATTAATTTTAAAAAATAAAAAATTTTTTAAAAGAAAAAAAGACTGTTGTCACATCCCTGGAGGCTGATTGGCTCGGGTCCCAGGCTGGAGTGTCCTGGGGCTGAGAGAGCTGGGAGCATGTGGCAGGCTGTGTGCCTCCACAATGGACCTGGAGTGCCTGTTGTCCTCCCGATGCAGGCGGGATAGTTTAAGGGATCGGAATTAACATACACATATTAATATACATCAAATAGATGATCAACAAGTACCTACTGAATAGCACAGGAAAGTTTACTGAACACAGTCTAATCACCTATATGAAAAAAGAACCCAAACGAGAATAGATAAATATTATGTATTAATGAACCAAGTTCCTGAACACCTGAAAGAAACACAAATCACTCGTACAGCTCAATATAAACAGCAACAACAAAAAATCTCAATAAAAAATAGTCTAAAGATCTAAATGCACATTTCTTCAGAGAGGTCATAGAGATGGCCATAAAGAACATAAAAAGATGCTCAGCATCACTAGTTCTTAGAGAAAAACAAATCAAATGTACAATGAGGTGTCACCTCACACTGATCAGAATGGCCATATCAAAAAAAACTACAGCAATAAATTCTGCAGAGGGTGTGAAGAGAAGGCAGGCCTCCTACACTGTAGGTAGGAATATAAAATGGTACACTCACTAGGGAATACATTATAGGGGGTCTTAAAAACTAAACATAGAAGTACCAAGTGATGCAGCAATTTCATACCAAGGCTTAGATCCAGAGAAAAACCATAATTTAAAAACACACCTCTACCCCACTACTGATCATGGCGGCACTAGGTACAATAGCGAAGACAAGGAAGCAACTCCAGTGTACTAGGACAGATGGATGGATACAGGCAATGGGGTACATGTACCCAGTGTGGTATTACTGAGACATACATAAGGATGAATCAATGCCGTTTCCAGTTATAGGGAAGAAACCAGAGGTGATCATACTAAGCGAAGTGAGACAGGGAAAGAGAGAGATCATAGAACACCCCTTCTGGTGGAATCTAAAAATGGATACAAATGAACTTCATTACAAAAGAGAAACATCACGGACTTGGGAAAGAAAGTTATGGGTGCCAAAATGGAAAGGGGGAGCAGGGAGCAATTAGCCGGTTCAGATCAATACACGCATTAAAACAAGTGCTGCTGTTTAGTCGCTCAGTTGTGTCTGACTCTTTGTGACCATATGGACCGCAGTCCACCAGGCTCCTCTGTCCATGGGCGTCTCCAGGCAAGAATACTGGAGCGCGTTGCCATTTCCTTCTCCAGGGCATCTTCCCAGCCCAGGGACTGAACCCGTGTCTCCTGCAAGTCTCCTGCGCTGCAGGTGGATTCTTTACCACTGAGCCAGCAGGGAAACCATAAAACAGGCGCTGAAGAGCTCTTAACAGTTGCAAGTAAATGACACCTGCCCTCAAGAAATGTCCTGGGGTAAGTTAGGAGAACAGAATTCCAAACAGGGCCAAGTTTCAAGAAGTCAGTTTCAAGAGGTAAACTGTACTCATAAGGTAGAAAATAATAAAAGCACATGGAAAGATACTCCACACCAGTAATTATTCAATCAATGCCAATCAGTACAATGAGGTATTACCTCACACTGGTCACAATGGCCATTGTCAGAATGATCTACAAAGACTAATACTGCAGAGGACGCACAGATAAGGGAGTCTTCCCACAGTCACGGTGGGAACGTAGCTGGTGAGGCCATTAGGGAAAACAGCGAGGAGGTTCTCTGAAAAACTCAACACAGAGGTATCATATGCTCCTGCAATCCCTCCCCAGGCTCAGATCTGCAGAAATTCATCATTGAAATGACTCATGCACCCCAACTTCAGGGTAGCACTATTCACAATATCCAAGACTTAGAATCCACCGAAATGTACAGTGACAGAAAAACGAAGACTACATGGTCATAAACCAGAAAAAGTAATATTGGGAACAGCATAGAGGTACTAAGAAATTATTCTAAGTAAGGTAACTCAGGGAGAAAAAGACAACTATCCTAAGATACCACGTATAGGTGGGATCTATAAATTCATACCAATGAACTAACGTACAAAACAGAAACAGACTCACAGACTGAGAAAACCAAATTGCAATCATCAAAACAAGGTTAGAAGGGAGGGATAAATTAGGAGTTTGGAATGAAAACATGCACACTGATATGTATCAAGTAGATAATGAAAAAGGACCTATGGAATAAATACAGCAGCCAACTCTACTGAAAAAAAGTTGATATCCCATATGAGGAAATAAACAGTAAAAGGATAGATATATGTCTATGTATAACTGAAGGAAGTTCATATATACCTAAAACAAAACATAGGAAATCAACTCTACTCAAATTTAAAATAACAATGAAATTACAAATTAAATTACCTGAGCTCAGTCTAGGGGAAACCAGACAGTCATGGCCCCTATGATTAGACATGTGATATGGTATGAGAGTAACATGACACCACCAAAGACTTTCACTCAGCAGATCACAGAGCAGAAACCCACTCAAAGGTGCCTGACTTCACGTGAATGCGACAAGATGAAGAGAAGGAAAAGGACCACAGGTTAATCAGAGCAACACCCTCAATTCAGATGCTGGCAATTTCCGAGGAGACAAGACAAACTGCAGGTAAAGAGCAGGTATGTGATCTCCGGGTACAGGATCCTGACCCGTGTGGATGGGGTGAGACCCACACAATCTCCAGACCCTGCACCTGGGGAAACACTCCCACAGTCTCCAAGGTGACACCACCTCCCCAGATCCTCCCCTTGGGGTCCCCTGACCCTTGGTTAGGACACCACCAGGTCTCTGCTGGGCCCCTAAAGTGAAAACAAGTGGGTACCTCTAATCTCCTGGGATGGCAGACACAGGTAGGGCCGGTCTCCTCTCCCCACACTTGTCCCAGAGAAGTCCTCCTCTTTTTCCTTTGGTTCCATGTTATATTAACAGTTTTTACAGCTGTCACGATAATGTTGAACACACTACCTTGATTCTGGCAGGCTTGGTTCTTTCTTGTTTCACTGAGGTGTTGAGAAAACATGCCAGATGCAGGGCTGGGAGATGAGGGGCAGGTCTGCTCTCTGCGGAGCAGGGACAGTTGACCAGAAGGAGATCACAGCAGCGACCTCACCTGCTGCCCATTGGCTTTTGGCCTGATCCGTGTGCCCTGCAATCAAATCACCAGGTGAACATGCCTCCCTTCCCGCCATGCTCATCCTAGTGAATTGGAATGATTACGAGGTAGACACCTGAGCCAGGGGTAAAGAGGCAAACAGGCACAGGCCTGTATAAAGTGAACACCACAAAGTATTAATTCCCAAACACAAGTGAAGTTCTCATGTATTCTTCCCTTTTTCTTAGCTTTGTGTGTGTGTGGTCTCCCCATACACATGATCCTGACCCATGCAGATGGGGTGAGACACACTCAGTCCCCAGACCACCCAACCTGGAGTCTACGTCCCCTTGGTCAGAACACCATGGTTGTGGTCGGAGGGCCCCCAGTGTGTAAACAAGCCAGGTCCCTGGGACCTCCTGGGACCCTAGAAAGAAGTCTAGGGTTGGTCTCGTCTCCCCTCAATTGTCCCTGAGAAGTCAGGCGCCTTCTGTTTTCACTTTGGTTCTGTGTGATTTTTTGCTGGTTTGAAAGCTCATGCTAGAGGTGAACACACTACCTTGGTTCTGGCAGTCTCTGTCTTTCTTTTCCTGCTGAGGTGCTGAGAAAACAAGAGAACTGGGCTGAAAGATGAGGGGCAGCTCTGTTCTCTTTGGAGAGAGTGGACTGGAAGGAGAGCGTAGCAGCAGCCTCACCTGCTGCCCATTGACTTTATGCCCGATCCCTGTGCCCTGGAACCAATTCACCAGGTGAACCTGCCTCCCTACTCAACCTGAATGTGCTGGAACATTAGAATGATTACCAGGTGGCCCACCTGAGGGGTCTCCAGGAGCCCCAGGGAAGGTGAATCTGGCAGGGGACAGACTAGGAGCCTGACCACAGCACTGACCCCCGGGAGGGCCAGGGAAGAAGCCCACTCAGAGGAGAGCACGGTTCCCAGAGAAGTCCACCCAGCCCCAGAGCCCAGACATCTGAGCACTGACGCTCAGACGCAGGCACGGAGTTTCCAGACAGAGGCCAGGCCAGGCCTGTGCCCGGGTCTCCATGTCCCAGCGCACAGAGTACAGTCAGGCCTAAATGTCCTCACTGCAGAAAGTGCACGGTCTCATCATCCATGTAGACAGGACTTGAAAAGTGAAAATGAAAGTGTTATCTTGTCTGACACTTGTGATCCCACGGACTGTAGCCTGTCAGGCTCCTCTCTGCATGGAATACCCCAGGCAAGAATATTGGTAGTGAGTAGCCATTCACTTCTCCAGGTGATCCTCCCAACCCAGGGATCGAACCTGGGTCTCCTGCATTGCAGGCAGATTCTTTTCCATCTCAGCTATAAGGGAACCCCTAGACAAGATTTAGAGAGGCCTGAATCTACCATGTAGACAGAACTTGGTCGGGTTTAGACTAGCGTAAAGCTGCTCTCTAGGAGGCACCGGCCACACACATGCAGAGTCTCTCATCGTTGGACGTGGGGCTCACCCTCGTGTGGGAACTAGGATGTACATCTCTCAAAGAAATCATTCCTGGGCTCCACATTTCACCCACATCAGGAACTGAAAGAACCTTTGCCATTAAACATTTCAACAGGCAAAACAAAACTGGTACCAATTTCTGTGGCCCCTTGGTGGTCCAGATCCTGGGGAGATATTCTTAGAGTGCAGCCCAGTGTCTTATAAAGACAGACAGGAAGTGGCCTGATTCCAGAATCCTAGGCCTCCAGCAGGAGGTGGACACTGGAAGCCTTCTGGAAAAGTTTTATTATTTATCAGAGTAAAAATATACTCCTGAAAAAACAAGCATACTAGTTATTATTTGCAAACCTAAAATATTGTTAAAAGCTTGGCACCCTGATCTTTGTGGTGCACACTGGTTCCTTTGTGTTCAGATTTTCTGGGTAGAAGCAAGCCATCATTTCAAATTAGTTTCTTCTAATTCTGTTATTTGTTATTATATGAATGAAAGATCACACGACAAAAAATTAGAAGAAAATTTCTGCAAAAAATGAGTGACTCAAAGAGCCCACAAGCTGCATGTACTTTGTCTTCTAACAGATTCCTTTCTCTCCCTAAACAAACAGGAAAAAACTGGCCCCCTGATTTTTTTTGCTTCTCTGTTCAAACTGAGCTAAAAAGAAATTGCTAATCATATAAACAAGCAAGAGTTTATGAGTTCTGAGATGTCATACCAGAGTAACAGGGGCTGGAGAAAATGGAACATTCCTACTCTGCTGGTCGGCAAACCACATCCTTAAAATAAAGCTTAGTTTCTAATTGTATTTAATTACCACAGTATGTGGTTACATGAAGTATGAACCAGGAGTCTAAATATAGCAGGCAATGTGTGAAGACAAATTTGATATCCCATATGTGAGAGTAAAAGCTACTTGTTTTTCCAGCAGTCGTATACAGATGTAAGCGTTGGACCAAAAAGAAGGTTGAGCCTGAACAATTGAAGCTTTCAAACTGTGGTACTGGAGGAAACTCTTGAGAGTCCTTTGGATGCAAGGAGATCAAACAAGTCAATATTAAAGGAAATCAACCCTGTATATTCATTTGAAGGGCTGATGTTGAAAATAAAGCTCCAATATTTTAGCCACCTGATGCAAAGAGCCAACTCAATGGAAAAGACCCTGATGCTGGAAAGATTGAGGGCAAGAGGAGACAGGGATGACAGAGGATTAGATGGTTGGATGGCATCACCAACTCAATGGACATGAGTTTGAACAAACTCTGGGAGATGGTGAAGGACAGGGAAGCCTGACATGCTGCAGTCCATGAGTTCCCAAAGAGTCAGATACACCTGAGCAATTGAAGAAATGTTTGTCATAGCTTGTCTTCCAAGGAGCAAGTATCTTTTAATTTTATGGCTGCAGTCATCATCTGCTGTGATTTTGGAGCCCAAGAAAATAAAGTCCATCACTGTTTTCATTTTTTCCGCGTTTATTTGTCATGAAGTAATGGGCTCAGATGCCATAATTTTAGTTTTTTGAATGTTGACTTTTATGCCAGCTTTTTCACTCTCCTCTTTTACCCTCATCAGGAGGCTCTTTAGTTTCTCTTCACTTTCTGCCATTAGAGTGGTATCATCTGCATATCTGAGGTTGTTGATATTTCTCCTGGCAATCTTGATTCCAGCTTATGTTTCATCCAGCCTGGCATTTCACATAATGTACTCTGCATATAAGTTAAATAAACAGGGTGACAATATACAGCCTTGATGCACTCCTTTCCCAATTTGAAACCAGCCCATTGTTCCATGTCCAATTCTAACTGTGGCTTTTGACCTGCATACAGGTTTCTCAGAAGGCAGATAAAGTGGTCTGTTATTCCCATCTCTTCAAGAATTTTTCAGTCTGTTTTGATCCACACAGTCAAAGGCTTTAGTGTGTCAATGAAGCAGAAGGAGACACCCTTCTGGAATTCCCTTGCTTCCTGTATGATCCAACGAATGTTGGCAATCTCTCGTTCCTCTGTCTTTTCAAAACCCAGCTTGTACATCTGGAAGTTCTAGGTTCATGTACTGTTGAAGCCTAGTTTGACAGATTTTGAGCATTACCTTGCTAGTATGTGAAGTGAGTGCAATTGTACAATAGTTTGAACATTCTTTGGCAGTGCCCTTCTTTGGGATTGAAATGAAAACTGACCTTTTCCACTCCAGTGGCCACTGCTGAGTTTCCAGTTTGTGGTATATTGAGTGCAGCACTTTAACAGTGTCATCTTTTAGGGTTTGAAATAGCTCAGCTGGAATTCCAACACCTCCACTAGCTTTGTTCATAGTGATGCTTCCTAAGACCCACTTGACTTCACATTCCAGGATGTCTGCCCCTAGATGAATGACCACATCTTTGTGGTTATTGAAGTCATTAAGACCTTTTTTGTACAGTTCTGTGTATTCTTGCACCTCTTCTTAATATTTTCTGCTTTTGTTAGGTCCTTGACATTTCTCTCCTTTATCGAGCCCATCTTTGCATAAAATGTTCCCTTGTTATCTCCAATTTTCTTAAAGAAATCTCTAGTCTTTCCCATTCTATTGTTTTCCTCTATTTCTTTGCGTTGTTCACTAATGAAGACTTTCTTATCTCTCCTTGCTATTCTCTGGAACTCTGCATTAGGTATCTTTCCCTTTCTCCTTTGCCTTTTTGCTTCGCTTCTTTTCTCAGCTATTTGTAAGGCCTTCTCAGACAACCATGCTGATCTGTTGCGTTTCTTTTTCTTGGGGGTGGTTTTGATCACTGCCCCCTGTACAATGTTAAGAACATCCATGCATAGTTCTTCAGGCACTCTGTCTGTCAGGTTTAATCCCTTGAATCTATTTGTCGCTTCTACTATATAATCATAAGGGCTTTGATTTAGGTCATATCTGAATAACATAGTGGTTTTCCTTACTTTCTTCAATTTAAGTCTGAATTTTGCAATAAGGAGCTCATGGTCTTATTTTTGCTGGCTGTATAGAGCATCTCCATCTTTGGCTCCAAAGAATATAATCAATTTGATTTGGGTATTGACTATCTAGTGATGTCCATGTGTAGAGTCATCTCTTGTGTTATTGGAAGAGGATGTTTGCTATGACCAGTGTGTTCTCTTAAAAAACTCTGTTAGTCTTTGCCCTGCTTCATTTTGTACTCCAAGGTCAAACTTGCCTGTTACTCCAGGTATTTCTTGACTTCCTACTTTTTCATTCCTACTCCCTGTGATGAAAAAGATATCTTTTTTTGTGGTGTTAATTCTAGGAAGTCTTGTAGGTCTTTACACAACTGTTCAACTTCAGCTTCCTTGGCATCAGTGGTTGTGGCATAGACTTGGATTACTGTGATCTTGAATGGTTTGCCTTGAAGATGAAGCGAAATCATCCTGTCACTCCTAGGGGACTGGAATTCAGCCCCTTCTCCATTCACCTCCTCTCTGCTCTTCCCCTGGGAGAGGGGCTCCAGCCTGGCTGGGCTCCTGCACAGCCTCCCCGCTGTGGTGTCTCTGAGTCCTGTCTGGGCCTGCTGGGCTCCCTGGAAGTACAGACTGGCTCTGACAGAGCTGTTGGGAAGGGCTGGTGGGGCCCTGGTTGCTGGGGTTCTTCTGAGGCCCCTCACTTGTGAGCCTCCTGCCCCTCTGGGGCCACCTTCCCCTTCTGTCCCTGCTGTCCTTTCTGCATCCTCATCACAGTGGGTCTGGTGGCTCAGCCCTGCAACCTCATGGGAGACCCAACTCCCTTCCCCTGGACCTTAGGGCCTTAGGGTAGGATCCCCCACCCACCTAGATTTCCTGGGGGAGCCCGGTGGTCCCTGCCCGTCCCCTTCCCCAGAGCAAAGGTGCTAGTGCAGAGCTGCACACCCCCATGACTGCCCCCACTCCTGCCTGCGAACAATTACATATTACATCAGGAGTGGGAAGAAAAATATTTTAGATCACAGATCAAGAGGAAGAGGTGAATTTATAATTACTTTAAATTCTTGAAAAGCAGTGTTGCCTGTGTGAGACCCCTATTTCAAATCATCCAAGTTGTCCTTGAATGGAGAAGATTGACTGGGCCTCCATTTGTTTTTGCGTCTGTTAACATTTTATGAGAAGCTGAGGGGTTGGGGGTGGGGGGTGGTGAGGGTGTTAGGGGCAATATTATATAATCAATAGGCTTGAACTTCCCTGGTGGCTTACATGATAAAGGGTCTGCCTGCAATGCAGGAGCCACGGGTCCAATCCCGGGGTCTGGAAGATCTCCTGGAGAAGGAAATGGCAACCCACTCCAGTATTCTTGCCTGGAGAATCCTGTGGACAGAAGAACCTGGCAAGTCCCAGTCCAGGGGTCACAAGGAGTCGGACATGACTGAGCGACTAACCTTTCACATATGGGATGCATCTGGGCAGTTTTACAGGATAGGTAAGAGCACGTATTAGTGGAAATTACCCTAAAACTTAGTGTTTTAAAACTACAGCCTTATTCTTGTTGTTCAGTCACTCAGTCGTGTCTGACTCTTTGTAACCCCATGGACGGCAGCATGCCAGACCTCCCTGTCCTTCACCCTCTCTCAGAGTCTGCTCTAACTCACGTCCACTGAGTCGGTGATGCCATCCAACCATCTCATCCTGTCGACCACTTCTTTTCATGCCTTCAATCTTTCCCAGCATCAGAGTCTTTTCAAGTGAGTCGGCTCTTCCCATCAGGTGGCCAAAGTATTGGAGCTTCAGCTTCAGCATCAGTCCTTCCAATGAATACTCAGGGTTGATTTGCTTCAAGATTGACTGGTTTGATCTCCTTGCTATCCAAGGGACTCTCATGAGTCTTCTCCAGCACCACAGTTAAACAAAGCATCAGTTCCTCGGTGCTCAGCCTTCTTTATGGTCCTACTTTCACATCCGTACTTGACTACTGGAAATACTATAGCATTGACCAGACGGATCTTTGTCAGCAACGTGATGTCTCTGTTTCTAATACGGCATCTAGGTTTGTCACAGCCTTTATTACATCACCATTTCTCATGATTCAGTGTAGTTTGGTTCTCTGATACTGAGTCTCACCAGATTGGGGCTGTGGTCCCTTCAAGGCCTGAATGGAAAGGACGTGCTTCCAAGCATACACATGAGATGGGGGCTGGATTCAGTTCTTGGGGGCAGTTGGCAGGAGGCTGTCCTTTGTCCTTGTGACGTGGGCCTCTCCGTTTATTGTTTATTGTGATGTGGGCCTCTCCATTTATTGTTTGTTAGTCACTCAGTCATGTCAGACTCTTTGCAACCCCATGGACTGTAGCCTACCAGGCCCCTATGTCCGTGGAGTTCTCCAGGCAAGAATACTGGAGTGGGTTGCTATTTCCTTCTCCAGATCTTCCCAACCCAGGGATCAAACCCAAGTCTCCTGCATTAGCAGGCGGATTCTTCACGGCTGAGCCACCAGGGAAGCCCAGTCCTCTCCATATGTGTGTATGTACATGCTAAGTCGCTTCAGCTGTGGCCGACCCTTTGCGACCCTGTACCAGGCTCCCTCTGTCCATGGGATTCTCCAGGCAAGAATACTGGAGTGGATTGCCATGCCTTCCTCCAGGGGATCTTTCCAATTCAGGGACTGAACTGGCATCTCTTGGGTCTCTAGCAATGGCAAGCAGGTTCTTTACCCCCAGTGCCACCAGGGAAGCCCGGGCCTCTCCATAGGGCTGCACAAAACGTGGCAGCTTGTTTCATCAGAGCAAGTGAGCGACTGGAGGTGGGGGAAGTCACCATCCTTTTACCCTGATCTTGAGACATCCCACTGCTTCTGTTGATCCATTTCTCGGTATTTTGTCTGAAATTCTGACAGGTCTGAGATCCTACTTGTGAGTTAACGAGTTACCTTACCGCAGTTATTTATATGAGTCTTTATGAGTGTGCATGTATACCTGGGTAGCATGTATTTATACCAGTATACAAGTGTATATGTATGCATACAAACATACATGCTAGCCAACTGTATACACACCAGCCCGTCGTGACACCTCTGGATCAAGCATCAGACTGTTTCGTTGCCGAGTAAACTTAGCCCTGGTCCCTATAGGGGAGAGGGGAGAGGCATGTGTACCTGTGTGTGCAGTGGGGTTTATGCATAAATTCCAGGTTATGAAACTCAGAGCTTAAATAGATGGCTGACACATCTGCTCCTGTTCTCCTCCTCAGTAGGAAAGATCCTGTATTTTCTTCTGGAATAGAAACAAAGCCTCTTTCGGAGGAAAGAAGCCTAGAATGTGAGTACATGGCCCTGATCGGCAGGGGACAACCTCTAGCCCCTACAAGGCAGTAGCCAACATCTTCCTTCTAAGGCGTGTCAACCATTTTTGCTTGTTGCATGCTAAGTCGCTTCAGTCATGTCTAACTCTTTGCAACCTATGGACCTTAGCCCACCAGGCTTTTTTGTTCATGGGATTCGCCAGGCAAGAATACTGGAGTGGGTTGCCATGCTCTCTTACAGAGGCTCTTCTTGGCCCAGAGATGGAACCAGCAACTCTTAGGTCTCCTGCATTGACAGGGAGGGTTCTTTACCACTAGCACCACCTGAAAAGTCCTGTTAACCCTTCAGACAGCCTTTAAGCAAAGTTGGCCACAATCTTTGCTCAAAGAACTTAAACTTTAAGCAAATCTGAAAAATGTCATGTCCATTTTATAAATTGAAAATAATAGGATTAAAGGCCAGAAATTTGTCCCCAGTAGAAAGATAAGCATGGTGCACACAGTCTCTCTGCCTGGATGATAAACATTCACTTTATAGAATTTCATTAAATACATATAAACTTTTAAAGATTTTTTGACATTCCCCAATAGTTTGAGTTGAACAAATAGAAAATACAAAACTCAGTTTTTGGAATAGATTTCCACCAAACCGTGAAGTGACTTTTCACCCATCCCTTTCCTGGGTCCTGAGTCATTCTGGCCTGTTTTTTCTTGACTCCTCAGACTCGGGTTTTACCGTTTCTCAGCACTTGACTGTCTTCCTCTGGATTCTTTTGTCTTTTCTGTCCTCTTGGGCACACCACATGCTCTCCCTGCTGAATCACAGCAAAAGGTCTCTGGCTTGACAGCTGTCTCTGTCCTCCCTTATGCTACCATCCCACAGGAGTCTGGAATCTTCCTGATGCAAACCACTTCCCAGGATTTCCACCCCTCCCTCCCTGGAGAGTGTCCAGACAATGTCTTATTAAGCACTTGGCTTTTGCTCCATTCTCTGAGTTGCTGAAACCATTTCCACACAAATGACCATTTTAGTCTACCTATTAGCCTTGTTAAATTATCGTGGATTTTAGAGACATTTGGGCTTCTTCGGTGGCTCAGATGATGAGGAATCTGCCTGCAATGCAGGAGACCTGGGTTCAACCCCTGGGTAGGGAAGATCCCGTGGAGAAGGGAATGGCAACCCATTCCAATGTTCTTGACTGGAGAATCCCCTGGACAGAGGAGCCTGGCAAGCTACAGTTCGTGGGTTGCAAAGAGTTGGACACAACTGAGTGACTAACACACATATAGACATTTATGTGACAAAATGTTTTTGTAGTATTATTCAAATGTCAAAAACTTCAAAATAATTAAAATGTTCCCAGTGGGATTCTGGTTAAGTTACTGGTGTTAGACCCATATAGTATGTTAGGGAGTTATCAAAAGTAACATTGTAGCAAAATAATTAGTGAAATGAAAAAATGTTTAAAAAAAGGTGTTTAAAAATGTTTAGAGGGAAAAACAAGATTATTAATAGTAGTTACCTGTGGTGGTTTTAAGGCAGGTGCACAAATTCTTTGATCTTTTTCTTTCAAGATACATAGCTGAACATGGGGTGCAATTAGTGACCCATCTGTAATCCTTAGGACATGGCAGAGGTGGCTATACATGACCAGCTGCTAAAACTGGGATCTCTCTTCCAGATCGAAGGGCCAGCAACAAGCCATCACAGCAAACAGTTCCTCAGGACAGTGCGGTAACCGTCTTTTAGGGCACACAGCCATGTCAAAGGGGTCCCTGTCCACATAGGGCATTTGGCCCAGAGTCAAAAGCTAGCTCCCACAGCCTCCCTCTGAAGGCCCGCAGGTCACTGGCACTGGAGAACTCATTATTAACCAGACTTTCAAGGGCCATCCACCAAACCCGCCTGTTCTCATTGTCTACCAGGCAATGACAGAGTCCATGGGGAACACGTCTCTGCAGACAGCATTGTCTGCGATCTTAACTTGAAGTGTGTCCTCAGCGACACGGTTCCTAACAGCCACATCTTGGTGGATGACTTCCCTGCTGGACAGATAGCTCATTCCTCAGGCAATCTGAACAGTCATGTGAACCAAGTCTTGTTGAGACACCGCCTGTGGATTATGGGCCTCTACTAACTGGCGCTGCCGTTAAAAACAATCTAAGATTCCCCCAGTTCATGCAAGCCAATATCCCCAAGGGCTTCTCTCCTTCTATACACACCCTGGTGACAGGAAGAAGATTTCTGTGATGAAGACCGCACAGCTTACAGCTCTCAGTGAGCATCACTGTCACCCGAATTTCAGAAGCTTGATCTTTATCCGTTTTTACAAATACTTGCTTTTCTTTATTTGGATCTTTTTTCTTTTTTTCCTTTAGCCACAGACTTTATTGTTTGAATATTTGCAGCTATTTTTCTATACACTTTTAATTTCTTCCAAAACTCTATGCTCCGTATTTGCTAGGTCACTTCACTCTCCGTTTTATTCTACATTTCCATCAAGCAGTGTTTCCCCAAATCACAATCTGCCTGGTTGTGTATTGTTGTTATTCAGTTGCTAAGTTGTGTCTGTCTCTTTGTGATGCCATGGACTGTAGGCCACCAGGCTCCTCTGTCCCAGGCAAGAATTTCCCAGGCAAGAATACTGGAATGGGTGCCATCCCTTCTCCATATTTGGATCTTTTTCATCTACTAAGATCCCATGGAAAATATGCTCAAAAGTGCCTTATTGAAGTCCATCTTTTAGAATTATCCTCTCCCTGGCTATTGCAATATCCTTCACCTTAGTGCTGGCCTCCGAAAGAGTGACCCTTCTCAGGTCTTTCTTCTGTCTTTTACCCTGCTTGAGTGAAAATATAAACAAAAAACCAAACTCTGTCGCTATGTCAGATACAATATCATCAACATAGTTCAGAAGGGACAATGCAAAACAATTTTTTAAACAAAAGCATGTTTATTATGCAATCTGAGACAAAGTGCAATCAGGAGGGAACCTGATTATACTTTAAAAGAAAATGCACTCAGGAGTGAGTCTGGAATCAGAAGCAGCTTTGGTATTTGTTGACTGTGATCCTCAGCCACTTTTGCCTAAACACACAGAATGGATGGGTCTGGTGCCCTGTGTGCTGGGCTGCAGGCCCAATTTCTTAACACAGGTCAGATGAACTGGGCCCACCACCCCTGTGCTCAGTGGGCAAAGCTGAGTCGCTCTCTTGTCCTCATGGGGCTAGCGGGAGGGACTGACTGAAGACAAAGTGCCATGGGTTACACCGCAGAGGGGTGTGATGCAGGAGAAGGGTGCTGATTTTATTGATTGCAGCCCCATCCACTTCTTCTTCCATCTTCCTGGCTTCCTCCAATTCTCCTGGATTTAATACCAATTAACTTTAACTTCGGCCACTTACCTAGATTTCTCAAGAATTTCATCTGTGTGAAAATAGGAGGAGGAAAAAATAAAAATAAAAAAATAAACCTTTTTGCTGTGCTCAAAGACTCAGCACAACCATCCTGCTTTTGAAAAACAGAGTATAGCACCAGAACACTACACCTTATTCCCTTTCATCTCCTTTTATAATAGTTGAAAATAACATGAGGTGCTTTGACTAAAGTAAACCTTGTTCTAGACCCGTTCAGTTCACTTCAGTTCAGTTTAGTCGCTCAGTCGTGTCCGACTCTTTGTGACCCCATGAATCGCAGCACGCCAGGCCTCCCTGTCCATCCCCATCTCCCGAAGTTCACTCAGACTCACATCCATCGAGTCCGTGATGCCATCCAGCGATCTCATCCTCCGTCGTCCCCTTCTCCTCCTGCCCCCAATCCCTCCCAGCATCAGGGTCTTTTCCAATGAGTCAACTCTTTGCATGAGGTGGCCAAAATACTGGAGCTTCAGCTTTAGCATCATTCCTTCCAAAGAACATCCAGGGCTGATCTCCTTTAGAATGGACTGGTTGGATCTCCTTGCAGTCCAAGGGACTCTAAAGAGTCTTCTCCAACACCACAGTTCAAAAGCATCAGTTCTTCAGCGCTCAGCTTTCTTCACAGTCCAATTCTCACATCCATACATGACTACTTGAAAAACCATAGCCTTGACTAGATGGACCTTTGTTGGCAAAGTAATGTCTCTGCTTTTGAATATGATATCTAGGTTGCTCATAACTTTTCTTCCAAAGAGTAACCGTCTTTTAATTTCATGGCTGCAGTCACCACCTGCAGTGATTTTGGAATCCCAAAAAATAAAGTCTGACACTGTATGCACTGTTTCCCCATCTATGTGCCATGAAGCAATGGGACCAGATGCCATGATCTTCGTTTTCTGAATGTTACACTTTAAGCCAACTTTTTCACTCTCCTCTTTCACGTTCATCAAGAGACTTTTTTAGTTCCTCTTCACTTTCTTCCATAAGGGTGGTGTCATCTGCATATCTGAGGTTATTGATATTTCTCCCAGCAATCTTGATTCCAGCTTGTGCTTCTTCCAGCCCAGTGTTTCTCATGATGTACTCTGCATAGAAGTTAAATTGCAGGGTGACAATATACAGACTTGACGTTCTCCTTTTCCTATTTGGAACCAGTCTGTTCTCCATGTCCAGTTCTAACTGTTGCTTTCTGACCTGCATAGAGGTTTCTCAAGAGGCAGGTCAGGTGGTCTGGTATTCCCATCTCTTTCAGAATTTTCCCCATTTCTTGTGATCCACACAGTCAAAGGCTTTGGCATAGTCAATAAAGCAGAAATAGATGGTTTTCTGGAACTCTCTTGCTTTTTGGATGATCCAGAGGAAGTTGGCAATTTGATCTCTGGTTCCTCTGCCTTTTCTAAAGCCAGCTTGAACATCTGGAAGTTCATGGTTCATGTAGTGCTGAAGCCTGGCTTCGAGAATTTTGAGCACTACTTTACTAGCGTGTGAGATGAGTACAATTGTGCAGTAGTTTGACCATTCTTTTGCATTGCCTTTCTTTGGGATTGGAATGAAAACTAACCTTTTCCAGTCCTGTGGCCACTGCTGAGTTCTCCAAATTTGCAGGCAAATTGAGTGCAGCACTTTCACAGCATTGTCTTTCAGGATTTGAGATAGCTCCACTGGAATTCCATCACCTCCACTAGCTTTGTTCATAGTGATGCTTTCTAAGGCCCACTTGACTTCACATTCCAGGATGTCTGGCTCTAGGTGAGTGATCACACCATCGTTTTTATCTTGGTCGTGAAGCTCTTTTTTGTACAGCTCTTCTGTGTATTCTTGCCACCTCTTCTTAATATCTTCTGCTTCTGTTAGGTCCATACAATTTCTGTCCTTTTTCAAGCCCATCTTTGCATGAAATATTCCCTTGGTGTCTCTAATTTTCTTGATGAGACCTCTAGTCTTTCCCATTCTGTTGTTTTCCTCTATTTCTTTTCATGGATCGCTGAGGAAGGCTTTCTTATCTCTCTTTGCTATTCTTTGGAACTCTGCATTCAGATGCTTATATCTTTCTTTGAAGATGGTGATTGCAGATATGAAATTAAAAGATGCTTACTCCTTGGAAGCAAAGTTATGACCAACCTAGACAGCATATTAAAAGCAGAGACATTATTTTGTCAACAAAGGTCTGTCTAGTCAAGGCTATGATTTTTCTAGTAGTCATGTATGGATGTAAGAGTCAGACTATAAAAACAGCTGAACAGAGAATTGACGCTTTTGAACTGTGGTGTTGGAGAAGACTCTTGAAGTCCCCTAGACTGCAAGAGATCCAACCAGTCCATCCTAAAGGAAATCAGTCCTGGGTGTTCATTGGAAGGACTGATGTTGAAGCTGAAACTCCAACATTTTGGCCACATGATGTGAAGAGCAGACTGCTTTGAACAGACCCTGATGTTGGGAAAGATTGAAGGCAGGAGGAGAAGAGGATGACAGAGGATGAGAAGGGGATGACAGAGGATGAGATGGTTAAGTGGCACCACCGACTCAATGCACATGAGTTTGGGTAAACCCCAGGAGTTAGTGATGGACAGGGAGGCCTGGTGTGCTAGGGTTCATGGGGTCGTAAAGAGTCAGACACGACTGAGCCACTGAACTGAACTGAATAGATACACAGATGTAGAGGAAGGACCTGTGAACTCAGCTGGAGAAGAGGGGGGGGGACAAATTGAGAGAGTAGCATTGAAACATAGCCACTACCATATGCAAACTAGCTAGCTAGTGGGAAGTTGCTATATAACATAGGGAGCCCAGCAGGGAGCTCTGTGACGACCTAGAGGGTGGGATGGTGGGAAGTGGGAGGCAGGCTCACCAAAGAGTGGATAATATACTTATGGCTTACTTGTGTTGTTGTATGAGGAAAACCAACCAAGCACTGTAAAGCAGTTATTCTTCAATTAAAAATAAATAAATACAATCTGAAAACTATCATTCAACACAAATGCAATGTCATTAAACTTGTATGGGATCATCTTCTCTTCCTAGTTGTTTTTCCACTATAAGTACTTATAAATGTCATTAAAGGTTTTGAAAATATGATTTTAATATCCACACAGTATTGCTTAATACATCATACATAAATAATGAAATTTCAGTCTCAACATAGAAACATAATACCAAAAAAGGTTTCCATTCTAAACTAGAGCTTGCATTTTAATTCAGCTTAATGAGAATTCCTCTGAAGATCTAAAATTCTTATGAAAAATAAATTACATGGAGTTCTTTTTGCTTTCATCTGTTATGCCTTATTGTCATTTATTTCTAAGGACTCTTGGACTTTGGACATTTTGCATTTGACTGTAATTTTTGACTGAGACAAAATCTTAAATTTAGATATTACAAATATCAAGAAGTAGTCTTGTAAGTGTGAATCATTCAGTCATGTCCAATTATTTGTGACCCATGGACTGTAGCCCACCAGGTCCTCTGTCCAGAGAATTTTCCAGGCAAGAATATTGGCATGGGTAGCCATTCCTTTCTCGAGGGGATCTTCCTGACCTAGGGGTCAAACCTAGGTCTCCTGGATTGCAGGCAGATTCTTTACCATATGAACCACCAGAGAAACCTGACTCTGCTGTACATGGATATAAAAATCCTTAAAAGAATATTAGCAATCCAAATTGATGAATACATTAAAAGAATCATACACTATGATCAAATGTAAGTTATTCTGTGCCTGCAAGCATGATTTATGATCTGCACATCAATCACTGTGATACACAATATCAGCAAAATTAAGAATAAAATCACATGATCTTCTCAATAATTGCAGAAAAAGCTTTTGACAAAGGGTAACATCAATTTGGATACACTCTCTCAGTCCAGTGGCTATACATGGAACATACTAAAGGGTATATAAGACAAGCCCACGGCTAACATCCAACTCAGTGGTAAAGAGGTGAAAAGTGACAGTGAAGTCTGTCGGTTGTGCCCGACTCTTGGTGACCCCAGGGACTGTAGCCTACCAGGCTCCTCCGTCTATGGGATTTTGCAGGCAAGCGTACTGGAGTAGTTTCCCATTTCCTTCTCCAGGGGATCTTCTCAGCCCAGGGATCCAACCTGGGTCTCCCACATTGTAGGCAGATGCTTTACCATCTGAGCCACCAGAGGTTTTCCTAAAAGATCAGGAAAGAGCAAGGATGTCCACTCTCACCTGTCTTGCTCATCATAGTAGTGGAAGTGTCCTTCCCAGAGTAACTAGGCAAGAAAAGGAAATTAAAGGCATCCCCATCAGAACAGATGAAGTTACACTGTCACTATTCGATTACAACAGGATTTATATGTAACCTTAAAAACTCCACCAAGTAACAACTATTAAAACTAATAAACTCAGCAATATACCAAGATATGAACCATCAGAGAGAGAACAGAACAGTCCCATATACAAATGCATCTCCCCCCCCAAAAAAAAAAACCCTGAAATGTATTTCACCGAGGGGCAGAAATACCTGTACAGTCACAAGCTCCAAGACCTAGAGTCTGGGTTCAAATCCCAGCTCACCCACTGACATGCAGAGTGACCCAGGGCAAATCACACAATGATCTGAGGCTCAACATATTCAACTGTAAAATGAACACAAAACCAGTATCTCCTCCCAGGGCTGTGAAACTCCAAGGAAATGCTTATTTAGGCCGAGGGGTTGGAGTGTCTCCAGGAGCCTCTCTTTGTATGAAACTCCTCTAGAACTGGGCTCTCCTGATCCTGTGGGCGAGGGTCAAGGGTAGAGCCTGGGAGCGGAATGGGACTGGACAAGGACGAGGACAAACAAATACTAGTTCTGTGTCAATGAGGGAAGCCACCTCCTTTCCAGATCTCAGAGTGGGGCCTACACCAGGGCCATGCACAATCAGAAGTGATAACTCCGAACCCCCTACAGCAGGGATGGAGCCTTCCCGGAAAGAACCTTCTCTCTTGGTCCAGGCTCCAGTGTGATGTAGTGTTGCTCCCTGAGTCCTCCACGTCTCCACCAGGCAAAGAGCTCTTGGGAGCTGGAGGTCTATTAAACCACAGGGGCCTGAGGGTCAGAATGACACAAGGGCGAACAACATTGCATTGAAAATTAGCTATGTTTTTAAAAAATGACAGAAGTACAGACGAGGCAGGGGATGAGAAGCAGAAGGACTGACGACCTCTCAAGCCTTTAGCAGAAATATCTCCACACCAGCTCAGCAGAGCCTACAGGAGGAAAATATAATGGAAAAGCAGGCTATGGATATATCTCTACACTGCTGGACCCAGAGATCCAAGTCCCAATCCACCGACATCGTTCTGCATATCCAGACACCAAGAGGACGAAACACAGACCTTGCCTTAGGAGGTCTCAGCCAGACTTAATATTGGGGTTGCTGAGCATGGTCACATGGTCACTATGGACTCAGACCCTCCTCCATGCTCACATCCTCTGTTCTCACAGAAACATACACGGTTCACTACACAGAACCCTCTGAGGGTACTTGTGTATACTAGAAACTGGCAATGGTGAAATGCAAAGAAAAGACACAGAAATGGAAACATGCCTCTGGGGAGCTCGATAAATTAAAAAGATCTGAAGTGCTTGATACTTGGCATTTTAAAAAAAGCTTTTTAATAGGTAAATCCAGAAAGGACATTTCCAGGAGAAAGGACAAAAGAATCATCCCACTGGGGCAATTTGGTATCCATATGGGAAAGTAAGTTGGAACCCTACCTCACAAAACACCACCAAACCAATTAGACACATACTGAGAACCAAATAGATTTAAGGGACTAGATCTGATAGATAGAGTGCCTGATGAACTCTGGACTGAGGTTCGTGACATTGTACAGGAGACAGGGATCAAGACCATCCCCATGAAAACAAATGCAAAAAAGCAAAATGGCTGTCTGCGGAGGACTTAGAAATAGCTGTGAAAAGAAGAGAAGCGAAAAGCAAAGGAGAAAAGGAAAGATATAAGCATCTGAATGCAGAGTTCCAAAGAATAGCAAAAAGAGATAAGAAAGCCTTCCTCAGTGATCAATGCAAAGAAATAGAGGAAAACAACAGAATGGGAAAGACTAGAGATCTCTTCAAGAAAATTAGAGACACCAAGGGAATATTTCATGCAAAGATGGGCTCGAAAAAGGACAGAAATTGTATGGACCTAACAGAAGCAGAAGATATTAAGAAGAGGTGGCAAGAATACACAGAAGAGCTGTCAAAAAAGAGCTTCACGACCAAGATAAAAACGATGGTGTGATCACTCACCTAGAGCCAGACATCCTGGAATGTGAAGTCAAGTGGGCCTTAGAAAGCATCACTATGAACAAAGCTAGCGGAGGTGATGGAATTCCAGTGGAGCTATCTCAAATCCTGAAAGACAATGCTGTGAAAGTGCTGCACTCAATTTGCCTGCAAATTTGGAGAACTCAGCAGTGGCCACAGGACTGGAAAAGGTTAGTTTTCATTCCAATCCCAAAGAAAGGCAATGCAAAAGAATGGTCAAACTACTGCACAATTGTACTCATCTCACATGCTAGTAAAGCAATGCTCAAAATTATCCAAGCGAGGCTTCAGCACTACGTGAACCGTGAACTTCCAGATGTTCAAGGTGGCTTTAGAAAAGGCAGAGGAACCAGAGATCAAATTGCCAACATCCTCTGGATCATCCAAAAAGCAAGAGAGTTCCAAAAACACACATCTCTTTCTGCTTTATTGACTATGCCAAAGCCTTTGACTGTGTGGACCACAATAAACTGTGGAAAATTCTTCAAGAGATGAGAATACCAGACCACCTGACCTGCCTCTTGAGAAACCTCTATGCAGGTCAGGAAGCAACAGAACTGGACATGGAGAACAGACTGGTTCCAAATAGGAAAAGGAGAACGTCAAGGCTGTATATTGTCACCCTGCTTATTTAACTTCTATGCAGAATACATCATGAGAAACGCTGGGCTGGAAGAAGCACAAGCTGGAATCAAGATTGCTGGGAGAAATATCATAACCTCAGATATGCAGATGACACCATCCTTATGGCAGAAAGTGAAGAGGAACTAAAAAGCCTCTTGATGAACATGAAAGAAGAGAGTGAAAAAGTTGGCTTAAATAGCAACATTCAGAAAACAAAGATCATGGCATCTGATCCCATCACTTCATGGCACATAGATGGGGAAACAGTGTCAGACTTTATGTTTTTGGGTTCCAAATCACTGCAGATGGTGAGTGAAGCCATCAATTAAAAGACGCTTACTCCTTGGAAGAAAAGTTATGAGCAACCTAGATATCATATTCAAAAGCAGAGACATTACTTAGCCAACAAAAGGTCCGTCTAGTCAAGGCTATGGTTCTCCCAGTAGTCATGTACGGGTGAGAGAGTTGGACTGTGAAGAAAGCTGAGAGCTGAAAAATTGATGCTTTTGAACTGTGGTGTTGGAGAAGACTCTTTAGAGTCCCTTGGACTGCAAGGAGATCCAACCAGTCCATTCTAAAGAGATCAGCGCTGGATGTTCTTTGGAGGGAATGATGCTAAAGCTGAAGCTCCAGTATTTTGGCCACCTCATGCAAAGAGTTGACTCATTGGAAAAGACCCTGATGCTGGGAGGGATTGGGGGCAGGAGGAGAAGGGGACGAAGGAGGATGAGATCGCTGGATGGCATCACTGACTCGATGGATGTGAGTTTGAGTAAACTCCGGGAGATGGGGATGGACAGGGAGGCCTGGCGTGCTGCAGTTCATGGGGTCGCAGAGTTGGACACAGCTAAGCGACTGAACTGAACTGAACTGAAGAACCAACGATTGAAAGAAAAATTTTACAAAATTTTGAACAATTTTGGATGAAGTAATATCTTTTCTTTAAGTTGAGGTATTGTTACAATAATTTGTTTGTTTAACGTGTACAGCAAAGTGATTCAGTGATTCAGCCTCTCAGGTGCGTCCTTGGACAAAATTCATTCCCTCTGGGAGGCCCGTGGGCCATGCCCTCAACTCAGAACACCTCCGAATCCTGAATACGCAAAGCAGCATGTGGTGGTGCTTGTAGGGGTTTTTAGACTGAATAAATTATTCTAACATGATACAAGAAATAAGCCCAGAGGTCAAGAGAGGATCTCCTCACCTATCTTCAACAGGAGGCCCTGCTCCCTGGAATGTGGGTGTCAAACAGCGCTTGGGAAGGAAAGAGGTGTGTCATGAATATTTTGCCTGCAGAGGACAAGTGGTGTGTAGAGAGGATGCGCAGGCACGTCCCAGGACACTGAGCAGACGGACACAGTGACTGGACCCTCAGCCCTGCTCTTGGGCATCGCACTGTCTCCACCGCTGACACAGCGGGAGCAGCTCACCCGTGTCCTGGAGAGTATGGTCACATGACCTGAACCTGGCCAATCGGTGTGTTCTATCCCTCCTGGCCACCGTGATTGGCTCAGGACTGGTGCGGTGACCAATCTGGGCCCAGGGCCGGGCCTCACGCTGGAAGCAAGGGAAGAGGAGTTCGCCTTCTGCCAGAAGGGGTAGAGCTGGGTGAGGTCAGGCTCCAGCAATGGGAGGGGCGTGAGGTCAGCCTGGGGCAGTTGGTGACCTTCCTGAGCCCATCAGGGCAGAGCTGCTGGCCTGAGAATGAGGGCGTTCCTGAGCCCAGGGGTTGAGAGCGCCAGTTCCCGCTGTGGTCCCGGAGCTCCACCTGAAACCGGAGGGAAGCGGTCTGCCTGTGAGTCCTCTCCTGCTTGCCTGTCAGCTTGTTTGACCCACGCTGGATTTTCTGTCCAGCTGGCTAAGTGGAGACCCTGGAAATGCAGCTGTGTGGATTTTGGCTGGCTTCAGGGAAGAAATGCCAGATGACACTGGGAGACGCCAGTTTAATCTGGATTCAGGTCATATCTCTTGAAAATGAAGTGAAAGTCCCTCATTCGTGTATGATTCTTGCGACCCCATAGGCTATACAGTTCATGGAATTCTCCAGGCCAGAATACTGGAGTGGGTAGCTTTTCCCTTCACCAAGGATCTTCCCAACGCAGGGACCGAACCCAGGTCTCCTGCATTGCAGGCAGATTCTTTACCCGCTGAGCTCCAAGGGAGGCCCAAGGGAAGCCCAGGAGCAGGGGTGGGGGGATGCAAAAGGACAGTGAAGCAAGAGCAGTGGGGGCAGATAAGCAAGTCTGCCCTCCTGAAATGTCTGCTGGCCTGGTCGTCTACAGTTATGACTGGGCAGGGTGTGGAGGGCACAGGGGCTCAGAGGTGTGTGACCCGCTTTGCTCCCCCTGGGCCAGCAGATGTGTGAGGCTGAGCCGCTCGGAGGCAACATGCACTTTGAGCCCCACACAGATGGGGCCCCTGTGTGCAGCGTGAGCCTTTCGGCCCAGTCACGAGGTTTATTGTTGAGAAGACATCCCATGATGACCGGGGGAAGACTGGCCTGGCTGAGGTAGCGGTCGATTGGTGGATCTTAGGGACACAGAACATTGAATGTCCCAGGTGAGGCTTCTGATACCGACGACCACAAACTGGGGTGGCGGGGAGGCTTAAAACAATACTAATCGATTCTCTCCCAGTTCTGGGGGCCAGAAGTCTAAAGTCAAGGGTCAGCAGGACCAGGCCCCCCGACCTGGGCTCTGGAGGAGCGTCACTCCCAGCTCTTCCAGTTTCTGGGGCTCCAGGTGTTGCTGGGTTTGTGGCCACATTCCCCCAGCCTCCGCTTCCTCCTCACATGGCCTCTTCCTCTCTGTGTGTCTCTCCTCTTCTTATAAAGACACCCATCATTCGGCATAAGGCCCACCTAATCCACTGTAACCTTATCTAACTTGATTTCCTCTGCAATGACCCCATTTACGAATAAAGGCCCCCTGGCAAATATGGGGAGTTGGGATGTGGGTGTCTCTTTTGGAGGGCACCATTCACCCCGCCACAAAGCTGAGCTTTTACACATGAGCAGTTATCCCAGGAGTCGGGGGAGCTCACGCAGGACCCCTCGAGTACAGCCATGGGTGGGGGAGGCATGGCGTGTGGTTGGAGAGCTGAGCAGGGCAGGTGGTCTGGTGGGGACCAAGCCTTGGCCTGGCTGCCTCGGTGCAGGGTCCCGGGGTGTGCACGGAAGCCCCTGAGGTCGTCAAGATGCAGGTTCTGACTTTTAGCAGGTCTAGGAGTGCCCCACAGTGCGCTTCTCAGCTGGTCCCAGGGTGTATAAACCGCTGACCCTGGTCCATGCTTAGAGGTGCGAGGAGCGTGCAGGCCTGTTTCCCAGGAACTGTCAGAAACTTCCCCAAGGAAGGCCCCCGACTCCAGTGTCTATGCAAGTCCCCAATCCCCTGTCCAGTGCCCCAGAGGTACCCCAGACAGAGACCCATACACAGCACTGGGTGCCTGGGTCAGGAACCCAGTGGAGGGGGAAGTGGTGGGTCTGGAAGAAACATGCTCATAACTTTGCGTATAGGATGGATGGAGGCTGAGCCTGGCCAACTGGCTGTGACCACAGGTGACCCACTTGCCCCCCCCCGACACTCCGCCAGGCACCGTGGGCCCAGAGGACCTCGGCTTAAAAGTTGCTTCCCCAGCCACCCACGAGAGGGGCCCTCATTGTCAAATCAGGATCTGACCCCTTAATCCAGAGACGACCCCCGAAGTCAGTTTCACACATGAGGGTCCAGGAGGGATGTCATGTCAGAGACCCCTGGGACAGCAGACAGGATGGAAATGGGAGGAAAAGGTCCTGGAGGCAGGTGGCCCAGGCCTGCCTTCTGCAGGAGTGCCTCTTCCGCCCATCCCCCACTGCTCTGTCCCTCCGATGGCTGTGGGGTTAGCGGCCAGGTTTCCCAGGAAATGGACAAGAGCAGCTTGTGGGCCAACATGTTTCCTTGTAACTGAAACCTATCAGCATTTTTGAAGCGCAAACTCAAAGCAAGGGCATTACTTATGTCCACTGGTAATTGCCAAAAAGGCCACACAGGAAAATCCCGGCTGTGTACTGGGGGTGACCGAGGCCTACATCTCCTTGATGTTGAACTTGACTCTGGATTTGGCAGAATTGTTAAGGCCTCAGACATGTGAACCCTACAAGGTCAGTTTGCTTTCAAGCTGGCGTTCAGGGCTCGCCACCGCACCCCAGGGCTGGGGGGTGTAGTTTCTCCTCATTCCTTCCCGGAGTTGGTGTGGGCCGTGGCGGTATCTGTTTCCCGTCTTCGTGGATATTGCTTTTTGAAAAGCAAGCGAGCAACTGCCTACTGGAGGACGGGAGCCACCTCCACACCAGACTCCAGGATGGCTGGTCAGGCGGTAAGGGTACCTGAGCTCCCAGAGAGGCTCAGACCCCACACAGCCCGTGTGGCCATGTGTGCAGGTCCGGACCCAGCCCGGCCACTTCCTGAAGGCTGAGCAGCCTCAGGCAAGTGGCTTCCCCACTCGGGACCTTGGTTTTTCCACCTTAGAATGGAGGGGCTTTCACCTGCTGGGGGGGTGGGCAGGGTTGCCATGGACACAGGACAGGGGAGAGGGGCATGTTTCTTGCAGTTTCCAGCTGAGGCTTTGTGGGCATGAGCTGGTGTCTGAGACAGTTCCCAGACTTGGCTAAGTGTGGTGATGAGCATGGAGTTGGGGGGTGGGGGTCCGTCCCCATAGCCTGGACATTGGAGTGGGGGTTCTCGACTTAGGGGCACCTCAGGTCTAATTTCAACAACTCCATATGTAAGGATAATGCAGCAACAGATGTTCTCAGGGACTTGTCAGCCTGGATGCAAAGCCCCATCCCCACCCCACCTTCTGTGGGCATCCTGACCTGGCTTGTGGTAAAAGGGTCAGATCCCTTTACCCAAGGAAGGAACTGAGGCTCTGAGAGGTGGGGCAAGGAGATCAAGGCCACTGGGCCCAACAGGGGCAGCTGAACGTGGGTGCTGTGTTCTCACATCAGACTCTTTGCCCTGAACCGTGAGAACTGGACTGTCGGAGGGCTGAGTCCCAAAGAATTGATGCTTTTGAACTGTGGAGTTGGAGAAGACTCTTAAGAATCCCTTGGACTGCAAGGACATCAAACCAGTCAATCCTAAAGGAAATCAACCCTGAATATTCACTGGAAGGACTGATGCTGAAGCTGAAGCTCCAATACTTTGGCCAACCCGTGTGAAGAGCTGACTCATTGGAAAAGACCCTGATGCTGGGAAAGATTGAGGGCAGGAGGAAAAGGGGGCATCAGAGGATGAGATGGTTTGATGGCATCACGGAGCCAATGGACATGAGTTTGAGTAAGCTCTGGGGTGTGGTGAAGGACAGGGAAGCCTGGTGTGTTGCAGTCCATGGGATCTCAAAGAGTCGGACGTGACTTAGTGACTGAACAACAACAAAATGTGGTCTTCAGCCTCCATCTCACTCCTACCCCCAGGCTTAGTGCCTATGCCATGAGCATCTCCTTCAGTAAGGTGTCAGGGGCCATTGTCTAGTCCCGAAGCTATTCATGTCTCTATTCATAATTCCACCATTACACATTCATTTCTTTGGTTGTAAAGTTTTTATGTCTTTAGAGTCTTAAGTGCTGAGGCTTTTCTACACCCCACCTGGCTCCCTTTGAGCCTCTCTTGGTTTTGTGGAAGCATACTTGTTCTAAACTGGAGAAGGAAATGGCAAAATTATTAAGTGAATTCTGGACATGTTTTAAGAGTCTTGTCTTTAAAGTTCCCCAAGGATGGCTCTTCCCTGGTCCCAGGTAGTCGGGCTGAAATCTGTGCCCCTCTGGTTGCGGTTTTGATGTCCTCCCATGTCTATAGGCCGGTTGTGTGCTCTCTCTGGCTCATCGGGAAATCTGCCAGCCGGGTGTTAACCCTTTGGTACATGAAACAGGCCACGGCAGGAGTATTTACACCACAGAAATTGGCAAATGATGCAGCTACAGATCAGGGTTCCTTCCTGGAGAGCAGGGGGTTGGGCAGGGGCCTGCATACATTATCAGCATGCCCCTGCTGAGTGGCCACGTGTCTCCTTTTCCTGAAGAGGCCAAGTGTCTTCAAACGCGTCTATTGTATTTTCACTTCTCGTTATGACACTGTTTTATTTCTGCTCGTTCTGTTTGGTTCTTTTCCAAGTTGGCTATGTCATTTTCTTTAATTGTTTCCTGTCCTTTGCAGGACCTTTCTATCTTGAGGTTCATTTCTCTAAATGAGATGAGCTTAGCTGATTTATTAGATTTATTACCCATCAAATCCTTTCAGAATCCCAAAGCTGAGGGGGTCACTTCTGCTGGTTCTCCTCCAGCTGTCTTTCATCCTGGTGTGCCTGGCGCTCTTCCATAATGGCCACCACTCTTCCATAACCCGTGGGAGTTCCCAAGCAGGAATAAGGTGTCCTTATCCAGAAAGACTTGGCACTTGCATTCTCCACTCATCTGAGGGTGTTATGGATAGGGTTACCTTGAACCAAGGTCATGGGCTACATGCCTGGACCCACTGGGGTCCTCACCTGCTCCTTCTCCTGCTCGGCACCAGAACCACCTTCCTTGTCATTCCCGAGGCCTGAGGAGGGAGGTCCTTTCTGGGTCACCTGAAAGTGTCGTCTCCTGGGAGTCCAGCTCCACGGGGGTGGGGGGGGGGGCGGGCGGGGAGGAGTCTTCTGTTGGACTCCTCCTCTTGGGCAGTTGCTCCTCTGGGTCTTCTCAGGTCTTCACTAACGTTAAGGCGTGACACTTTTTGATTGTTTTTGTTTTCCATGAGAGGGTGGATCTGAGTAACCTACCCACCAATCATCAAAGCAGAACTGTGAATGAATACATGTCTTTTATTCCTTCAAGAAGCCAGGCCTTAGGAACCAGACCCTATGCCGAACCTGAGGGGTAAATCTGCCCCAGCCGGTCCTGCAGCCCCAGCTCCCTGAGAGACTGCATTCTGGGTCCTGGCTCACTGGAGACAGTCAAGGGTACCATGTCCAGGATGTGGAGAAAGCATGCTTATGCCAGCACCCCATGTGACCACTCCTCCTGGGCGGTGCAGACGTGGTCAGCAGGAACCACAGAGCAGGAATGCCTCCCTGCAGGCCCTTTCCCAGGGACTGAGCACTTTGCTGTCCGCTTCGGGAGCCGCCCAGGTAGAGGGCAGGCGTGAGCAAGTCAGGGTCAGCCCCCAGGGCAGTCCCAGCCTGCCTCCTCGTCCACGAGTATTAAAATGAACCCAAGGATGCTGCCAGAGGTTGGGGAAGGACCTCAGGAGCATTCTCGGCCTGCACACAGTAGGAACTCAGCAGGACTGTGCCCCCGGCCCCATGGATCACTCAGCAAATATCCTCAACCAAGGCTCCTGTGAGATGACACATTCAGGTGACCCAGAAAGGGCCCCTGTCTTCCAAGTCCGGTAACTGGAAGGAGGGTGGTCCTGGCGCTGATCAGAAGGAGGGGATGAGGCCCACCCCATGCCAGACGCTCTCCCTCCCGGGGGGCACGTCTGTCACCTAAGCAGAGAGACTCAGCCTGGAACCAGCCTTTCAGCTCACACCCACGTGGGACCCCGGTGCCAACAGGAAGAGCAGGCAGGACCCAGGGCTGCCAAGAATGCACCCGGTCATTAGGGACAGACCAGCCATCACGTGCCTTGAACACATTCGAGGAGAACACGGCCTCTCCCACAGAGCGGCCCTGGCATCAGAGGCCCTCCGAGTGGTGGTATTATCCTTAGAGCTGAGGAAGCCGAGGGCACAGCGGGGAGGTTGACCAGTCCCCTGTGGTGGTCAGAAGTCCGACCCAGGCTTCCCACCGGGGCTCTGCGGCTTCCTGGCCCGGCGGTGCTCGGAAGCCGTCCTGTGTGTCCCTGCCATGTACACATGCTTCCCACAGCTCCTGCTGGACCATGAGCCAGTTGGGGTTCACACACAAGATGGCGTGGAAGCGCACCCACCACCCTCAGGCCTGAGATGTGGCACCCCTAATTCCTTGATGGCAGTGACGGGGCCCTCTGGGGTGGGTGGCAGCTGTGGGGTCAGGGTGGGTTGGGGAGGTGTGCTGCCCGGGAGGCCTCTGGGGGGAGCTAAGGACCCCAGGCTTGGCCTCATTGAGGCCAACCTTCCAACAACCTAGGAGGCTGCCCTTCAGCGAAGATGGGTGACTGTGACATATAACACGGCGGCTCAGGCAGCCGTGGGGACGAATAGGGGCCCTTGGCATCCTCGACCACAAGGAATCCCCACGGGGACGTTTTTGCTTGTTCTGTGATTCCCTTCTTCCTTCTAAAAGGAAAGTGCCGGGAACACCTATGGTGAGGTCGCTGTTGCTGTGAGTTGAGCCGGGAGTGGAGGTTTAAACCAGTCCAGTCTGTGCTGGGCGAGCCTCCCCTTCCCCTCCCACACCTCGGACGGCACAGACCTGGTCACTCTTCTGGGCCTTCTTGGCTCTTTAGGAACTTTAAAGTATGACATTTGTTATTTCTTGTCTTTGTCCAGCATTTGGCGGCAGTCCACTGCAAGGGCCCTGACCCTGTCCTCTCCCCAAGCCCCTTGGCCCTTCCCATGCCCACGCCAAGGCTCAAGGCCCCTGCAGTTCTGTGGCCTCCAGACTCCCCACCCGAGGGGCCAGTCCGGACAGAAGCCACCGCTCTGGGGCGTCCTGCTGGCGGAGGGGACCAGCATCTTATGGTTTCTTCCTGCTGGGAGAAGACTGCTGTCAGGCCAGGCACCAGGGTTTAAAACATCCTATATGTGTAAGAACGAGGACATCCCATACGTCCACCGAGTCCCACGACCCTTTCCCAATCCTGCCAGATGTTTTACTTGGAGGGACCCTGTCGCCTACATAAACAGCTGAGCGTGTTTTCCCAGGGATGTGGCCCGGGCACTGCTTCTTGACCAGCATCGAGAGAAATCTCCATGGACTCGGAGGAATATAGTTTGGGTCTTTGCATGTGGCTGAACAGAACGCATAGAAATAAACGGGAGCTGTAACAGGAAAGACGGGGTTGGCCGCATGGGGCCATCCATGGTCATTCCCACTGCCCCATGTGGTCACCCTGTGCCCGGGAGCCCCCAGGCTAGAGGCGTTGCTGCCTCTTGGGTCTCGGTGCCTCACGGCTTCCTATGGTAGGGGAAGCGGCTTCCAGCTTCTTTGCAAAGAGAGTCTGTGCAGGGGCGGCTTCAAGGTCGTGGAGATATGGCATAGCCCCAGCCACGGGGTTGGGCGGGGATGCTGAGAGCACCAAGATCTCCCCTCAACTGTGAAGCAAGTCACATATGGCAAAGATTTGCAGAGGAGCAATAGATGGTCTCAGAGAGGCTGAGTCACTCGCCAGAGACAACACAGCAGCAGACCGGGACCGCGACCCCTGTCGTGTAAACCGCGGCTCCCTCCAGTGCCCGTCTGACCTGCCCCTTGAGGGCAGCAGGAAGATCTGGGCTTCCCCGGCCTGAGCGCCCATGCCTGCCTCCCCTCGTCTGTGCTGGGATGTGTCCATTCCCAAACCCATGCGCTATGTCCCCTGGCCCTGGGCTGTCATGTCAGGCTCCAGGTTCCCTGCAGGAGAGCCCCACGCCCACCAGCACACCTTGGAGCCCTGCTCATCTGTTCTCTGTGCCCAAATGTCCTGATCCTAACTGTCTTCTTGAGGCAGCCTTAGGACTGAAGTCCTGGAGCCCTGCTTCTTCGAAGCTCCCTGCACCAAGCCCAGTGAGGCTCTGCCCGGTGGCCTCATGACCAGTATGGTGGTTTGAGTGGTGGCCCCGAAAGCCATCCATCCTTCCACAGCCTGCAAATGTGACCTTATTCCTATGAATGGTCTCGGCAGATGGAAATAATTTACTGACCTCTGCACCAAATCACCCGGGATGCATGTGGACCCTAAATCCAATGGCAGGTGTGCTTGGAAGAGAAGAGGGAGTGATCTGAAGCGCAGAGCCACCCAGGGGAGAAGGTTTGACACATGGACACAGAGGTCGGGGTGATGTGGCCACAAGCCCAGGGAGGCCTGGGGTCCCCCAAGAGCTGGACCAGGCCAGAGGGACCCTCCCCTGGAGCCTCTGGAGGGAGCTGAGCCCTGCCCGCACCTTGATCACAGGTTTCTGACTCCAGAACTGGGGGCGAATTAGTTTGTGTTAAAGCTGTCCAGTCTGTGGCCAGTGGCTTCAGCCACCCCTGGACACTGAGAGTGAACTTGCCGGCTCCAAGGTGAGAACAGTGGCAGGACCGGCCCCTGCCCCCCACACACAGACACACAACCTTGTCATGAGGTTAAATGAGTTAATACGCACAGATGTCTGAATCAGGGACTGACACTTGGACCTCCGCCCCCTTCACCTCTTCCTCCTCATCGTCATCACTGTCATTGTTAGGGGCCCTCATCCACTCATTCAGTGGACCCACAGTGCTCCTGCACAGCCCTGATGTGGGCAGCAAGGCCAACGAGCTGGGAGGCTCCGCACAGGACTCACCCTGCCTGCTGGGGCCACGTGGACAAGGCCTGTGCCGTGACACGGAGGCCCCGGGAGAGGCTGGATCCTCTGGTCGTGGGAGTCACGGGGGCCTCAGCATCAGCAGTGTAGGGGTGAGCCGGGTTAATCCAGGGGGTGCAGCCCTTCATTCAAAGTGGGGGAAGAATGCCATGTGTCACCCTGTGTCCGGGAGGCTGCCCTTGCCCTGGTGGGCTGCGGGCACAGCCTTGGATGACCAGGAGTCTGCATCTCAGTAGGGGCCGAGGCTGGTGCTGAGTGAATCTTCAGTGAGGTTTTTTCCTTAAAAAGCATGCCAAGTGACTTTGGCTCCATTGCTTTTTGCCAGATACCCAGAATGACCCCAAGAACTTTGTACACTCCAAGGGTGGTGACTGGGTGTGGAGCCCAGCACAGACCCGAGTCAGTCCTGCCCTGAGTCCCACACCATCCCCCTTCCATGGCCTGGCTTTCTTCTGCCATGACCTTCAGAATGGTGGAAAGGCAAGTGTGGCCTCAAGCTGGGGGCCCCAGCGTGGGCTCCTAGCCCCTGGGGGTCCCCTTGGGACACCTGGGGGACCATAGTCCCCACTGCCGTCGGGCAGCTCTGTCTCGGGAATGTCGAGTTTCTTTGCTTTTCTGTGTGATGCAGCACCCAGGGGTGATGGGGAAGTCTGCTGGTGTTACATGCTCCTGCCTTAAATGGGGAAACATTCTTGCTGCATTGACGCTGCTCACTCAATGCTGGGAATCTGTTAAACACAAATGGCAAGGGGAACAGAGGAAAACAGAAAAAGAAAAATGGAGAGTGGCTTGGTTGCTTCAGGTCTCACATGTGATTAAGAGAGTGTACAGCCTGCACATGAACCCGAGTTCCCACACCTGCCAGCTATAAGGTGCCAGGCCCTGATTTTAGAACCCTAGCTTCACTAAGCAGTCAGTGACAGAGACAGTTTTTGTGTATTTCAGGTCTACACTGTGATGACTTGATGCCCATAGACATCATGGAATGATTGCTCAACATACGCATCACCTCACACAGTGAACTCTGTGTGTGTGTGTGTGTGTGTGTGTGTGTGTGTATCTTTAATGTTCCTATAATCCATGGAGAAGGCAATGGCAACCCACTCCAGTACTCTTGCCGGGAAACTCCCGTGGACGGAGGAGCCTGGTGGGCTGCACTGCATGGGATGGCTAAGAGTGTGACAGGACTGATCGACTTCCCTTTCACTTTTCACTTTCATGCATTGGAGATGGAAATGGCATCCCACTCCAGTGTTCTTGCCTGGAGAATCCCAGGGACAGGGGAGCCTGGTGGGCTGCCGTCTGTGGGGTCACACAGAGTCGGACACGACTGAAGTGACTTAGCAGCAGTAGCAGTATGCTAGTCTTCGAAAACAAGGTGGAGAGTGTTCCTTGTTTACCCTGAGAGTTCCTGTGAGATTGCTGTTTTCTTCCCTAGATTTTTGGAAGCATTGATTGACAAAACCAGTTGGTTTCATTGCGGGGAGGCTTTTAATTTCAGATTTAGTTTTTTTCATGCAAATAACATTTTCTGATTTTGTATGTCTTCCTGGGTATGTTTAGGTAAGGCATTTCCCCTTTGCTAGGCCCGTAGACTCTCCTATGAGTAAGTGAACTGTGGTTCACACTATCTTTCTTTTCTGTAAGATGTGTTGTGCCCCATTTTAAAGATCCTTGATACTGGTGATTTGTGCTCTGTCTCTTTCTCTAACCAGTCTCCCTAGGGGTTTATCAGGTTTATCGGTCCTTTCCAAGAGCCGACGTCTGGCTTGTTTAAACAATTCCCTGTTTGCCCTGTGTTCCCTCATTTCCTGCTCCTTTTCTCCCATCCACCTTGTGCTCCACTCGCTGTGCTTTCTGTCTGGATTTTTGGGAGGAGGCTCAGCTGATTTCGGCCTTCCTTCTTTTCCAGTATATGTGTTTAAGGCTTTAGGTTACCATCTAAACACAGTTGGCTGGGTCCCGCAAGTTTGAATAAGCCAAATTTTCATTATCTTGTATGTAAAAGTATTTTCTAATTTACATTGTGCTTTTTAAAATTATTATTCATGAAAGTCTATAAGAAGTCTGTGATTTATCTTCCCAATGTTTGGGGAGGTTTTTCTGGTGACCCTTTTTTGATCTCTGTTAATTCCATGAAGAGCCCCATCTCGGTCTTTAGGGGCTACTGTTATGAATACCGTAGACCAGCTGATAAACAACAGAAAGTTGCTTCTTATAGTACCGGAGCCTGGGAAGTCCCAAGATCACCAGCAGGTGCCGCGTCTGGTGAGACCTGTTTCCTGGTTCCTAGACTGCCTGCTTCTTCTCCCTGTCCTGGCAGCATGGCAGCCCATTCCCTCCTGACCTGAGCTCTCCCAGAGTCCCTGCCTCCTGGTATCATCACCACGTGCAGGGTGAAGTTTGAGGGCACATAAGCCATCAGCCCATTGCAATCCGTAAGTATACCCTGCATTATTTCAGTCCTCTGAAATAATTTGAGCTTTCCTAAGGGCTCAATATATATTCATTTTGTTATATGTTCCTTGGGCTCTTGAAAATAATATCTATCAGTGGGAATGCAGTGTTACGTGCGTATCAGTTAGATCAGATTTGTCAATCATAATTCAGATTTCGGTAGCCACGTTGAGTAAAGCAGAAGTAGCTGAAGTTACCTGTAATATATTTTATTTTAACATTCCCCAAATATTGTCATTTCAGTGTGTAATCAACCTGATAAAACCTAATGAAATATTTTACGTTCGTTTTCTCATGCTAAGTCTTTAAAATCCAGCGTGTGTTTCAGGCTTGCAGCACATCTCATTGTAGAGCCAGCCGCATTTCAGGTGCTTCGTGGCTGCAGGTGACGACGTCCCAGGGAGCCCAGTTCCCCGAGAGATGTGTCTTTAACGTCTCCCACTGCAATTGTGAACTTGGCTGTGACTGCTCTTCTATTTCTGTCAGTTTGTATGTATTGATGTTTTGAGGTTATGTTATTAGGGACATTCAGATTTAGAATCCTCATCGTCTTGGCAGACTGGACTTGCGTGAGCATGAGATGCTCCTCTTTATTGCTAGTGATGCTTCTGACCTTAGACTCTCTCTGACAGTGATGTTGCCGCGTCAGGTTTCTGCCCTTGTTCGCCTGGGCATCTTTTACTCTCACCTGTCTGTGGTCTTCCATCTTAACATGTGCCTCTGGGAAGAGTGTGTGGCTCTAATCTTAATCAGGGTGACGCTTTTATCTTTTAATGAGGACATTTGCTCTGTTTACAACTTTGATGTTTCTGTCTGTAGATACCGTGTTGCTGTGTGTTTTCTGTTTGTCCCACCTGTTCCGTGTTCTTTTCTCTTGCCTTCTTTTAGAAGGATGAGGTGTTTCTCTAGTTCTGTGCTCCTCTGCCAGGTTGGTGGGTGCACATTCGCAGACACAGCCTGTGTTTTACATTGAAGTCTAACTTAGTACTTTTACTGCCTCCCTGACACGACTGTTTCCTCCTTGTCACTGTTATCCTTTAAAATTTTAGACATATTGTCGGCGTTATCATCACTGTAGCATTAATATTTACCCTGACAGTTACCTCATTGTTGGTCTTTACTTGTTGTTTATATTTCAGTCAGAGACGACTTTTCTTTCTCCCAAAGCACTGCCTTAATATTTTTTTAGTTCATGTCTGTGGTTGATGAATTGTCTCATTTCCATTTGCCCTACAAGTCTTTATTTTGCTTGCACTTTCGAAGAGTGTTTTTGTTGGGTATCGAATTCCAGGTTGGTGGTTATTTGTTTTTCAGCATTTTACAGATGTCAGTCCATTATCTTCTGACTTCCTTTTTCTTGAAAAGTCAGCTCTCAGTGTCGCTGTGCCATAAAAAGCCACAGATTTTTTCCTCTGAGAGCTTGAACATTTTCTTCTTGCCTTAGGCACCTGCAGAGCTGCTGAAACCAATGTGTGGTTTTCATTTTTGAGTCAATGCTCTGATTCTTGAACCAACTCTTGCCACTGTCCCTGTCAGTCAGTTCAGTTGCTGAATGTCTGACCCACTGCGACCCCATGGACTGCAGCCCGCCAGGCTTCTCTGTCCATCACCGATTCCCGGAGCTTGCTCAAACTCATGTCCATCGAGTCGGTGATGCCATCCAAGCATCTCATCCTCTGTCTTCCCCTTCTCCTCCTGCCTTCAGTCTTCCCCAGCATCAGGTTCTTTTCCAAAGAGGCAGTTCTTCGCATCAGGCGGCCAAAGTATTGGAGCTTCAGCATCAGTCTTTCCAATGAATATTCAGGACTGATTTGCTTTAGGATTGACTGGTTGGATCTCCTTGCAGTCCACGGGGCTCTCAAGAGTCTTTCCCAACACCACAGTTCAGAAGCATCGATTCTTTGGCGTTCAGCCTTCTTCATGCGCCAGCTCTCACATCCATACATGACTACTGGAAAAACCATAGCTTTGACTGAATGAACCTTTGTCAGCAAAGGAATGTCTCTGCTTTTTAATGTGCTGTCTAGGTTTGTCATAGCTTTCCTTCCAAGGAGCAAGCGTCTTTTCATTTCACCGTCTGCAGTAATTTTGGAGCCCAAGAAAATAAAGACTGTCACTGTTTCCGTTGTTTCCCCATTTATTTGCCATGAAGTGATGGGGCCGGCTGCCATGATCTTCATTGTTTGAATGTTGAGTTTTATGCCAGCCTTTTCACTCTCCTCTTTCACTTTCATTAAGAGGCTCTTTAGTTTCAGGCCCTGGAGGCATTTCTTATTCCCCTGACTGTCTTTTCTCCACCATGAGGGGCCCCATTTATAGTTTTTAACAATGTAGTTTAACAACGGGTTCCTTCGCTATATTCTATACTTTTTTCCCTCATATATATTTTTTTAACCGATCCATTCCTCAGTTCACTGATCCTCTCTTCAGCTACACCCAACTTGATGTGAAGCCCAGAGCCTGAGTTCTTAAATTCAGTCACTGTTATTTGAAAGTTCTAGAATCGGTTTTGAGTCTCAGAAAGTTTTCCTTTGGTCAAGTATATTTTTGAACTGGTGAAGTTTGCATCTGATTCCTCTAGCATACCTCTGATATGCTGATATACATCAGATACTTCTGGACCTGTTTCCGTTCTTTTTCTCTTGGTCTTATTTGTTGTTACACCCTTATTTGCTTTTTTGGTTGCATGGTGGACATTATCTATGGAAACCCCTAGAGTTTCTGGTGATGCTGTCTTCTCCAGAGGTTCCTCTGATGTAGACCTCTAGTGAGGACAGAGCTGTCTGTTCACTCAGGGTCTGAGTGACTTGAGGCTGGGGTGTCTTTGTAAGCTGAGTCTCAGCAGCCTTCACCCACCTTCTCCCCCTGATCCCAGGGAGGAGCCCTCCAGCATCTCCATCTGGAAGCCTGGGGTGCCTCCCATGGCCCCTCCCTTCTCGGCCGGTCCTGAAGCCCACCGTCTGTCTCCCGAGCACCACAAGGTGATTGATACTCAGCGCTCAGCCGGTTTGGGCAGAGTGCTGGGTATGTTTTCTGTGCCTCCCGTTTCTTGGGGACCTTAGTCTCTACCATCCGGACTGACTTGTCAGGCCTGTGGTTGGATTTTTGTCTTCCCAGCCCAAGGAAGTGTCCAGAGCTGTTAGCCAGTCCCCTCTGCTTGACTTTTTCCCTGCCTTTTCTTCCCAGAGTCAGCTTTGTTCTGATGCCCCGAGGGAAGGAGCGGCCCTCTCAGTCTCCAGCTCCCTCACTGGGCTTTTGTTTAAAATCTTGGATTGTGGCTGCCTAAGGACCTCTTTTGAAAAGTATTTAGCTTCTCTAGCTCTTGGTAGGCTGACCCACAAGCTGCTTGCATCTATAACTGGTAGTGGGGAAGCCCCGGGTGTCGTCTCTCATCTGAAGCCACATGTAAAATTCACAGTAATTATATTGATCATCTTTGGTGCTGGGGTAAACAAGCACCAGGGGCCCTTGCTCATTACCCACGGTTGTGTTTCTGATCAGAATCCCCTGCTTGCCTGGGCTGTTTCAGTGCCACTTGAACTTGGGAAGAAGGTGGGGCAAGCGGCCCATGCGGCCTGGGGACAGAGGAGCCAGTCTGCCCTCTTCCCTTGCCCCTGCCGGTCCAGGGCAGGCCTTGTGATGACAGGCGGCTGGTAGTGGAGGAGAAGGCTGAGGAGGAAGGGGTTGCGTGAACTGTATTCTGTGATGTAGTCACGTGCGGGTTTTCTTTTTCAGTGTGAAAAAATGACTGCCTTGACTCTTCTCTCCAGTTTCACTTGAAGGTTGAAAATGAAGATTTTATTCTTAAAGTTGAGCACAGTGATTTTACAGTCTTTTTGAAAGCAACAGTTGAGGTTTTCAAAAGACATCTCAGAGAACTCCAGCAGATAAAGCGAAAATAAGAGAATGTGTTCAGCGTGAACAGCGGGCGGGACCCCAAACTGTACTCTGTGTCTCCCAGAGTCTGTAACTGCTGAGATGGGTGGATATAGGGCCTCAAGCACCCTGGGGACCGAGGTCCTCAAGTGACAGCAGAGGCCCTGGCTGAGCCAGGAGCAGTATGGCCTGTGCCCTGGCGAGTGGAGAGCCACGAGGCTGGGAGTGGGGCCAGGAGAGGGGGTGGGAGACTCGGGCGTGGAGGGAGGGGCAGCACCTGGCGGGGTCTGGGAGGCGCTGGCTGTCACGGTTCAAGGCAGGGACACCCCTGAACCTCCACCGTGCAGCCCCCACGGGGCAGAGTTGTCTGGCAGCCCAGGGTCAAAGTGAAGAGGGCGAGTTCGCAGCAGATTGACCGAAGCCCCGTACCCACTGTGAATTCATTTTAAGTGCCTAGAGCGAGGTTGGTCAAGCCCTTGCTGAAGTCAAGTGAGGGAGTCAGTCAGGGAGGACGGAGCTCAGGGTGAGTGAGGGGCAGCTAGTGCGGTGAGTCCTTGTCACCCGGGTGGGTTCCGGGGACACCCTTGAGTTCAGTGGTACCCTTTCAGTAGCCTCCCTGGAGGCTTGTTTGGGGGGTAGAGGAGGCAGAAGCCCACTTAGAAGACGTGCTCATTCCTAGTGGTGGTGGTTTCTGAAGCAGTTTCTACTATTTGGTTCGACTGTGAACCAGCATCCTTGCAGGGTCAAGTCTGATGGTGGGCCTGAGCTGTGGGCACAGCCTTCCTTCTCCTGCACCCCACACTCATCTGTCATCTTTTGGGCAGCCCCTCCCCCCTCTCTGCACCCTTGGTGGTGGGCCTGAGCCCAGCCCCCCTGTTACCACGGAGCCCCTTATGACTGAGTGGGTTCCAGGTGCCAGGCTCCTGGGAGACGTGCGGGAGGCAGAGCCTTCGTGCCATTTCTTCTAGAGACAGCAGCGCTGATGGTCGTGGTGTGAGAGCGGTGGTCCTAGTGTGAGAGCAGTGTGTCTGAGAGTGGTGTGTGAGAGTGTCGTGTGTGAGAGTAGTGTGTGAGAGTGGTGTGTGAGAGCGGTGTGTGTGAGAGCGGTGGTCGTAGTGTGAATAGTGGTGGTCGTAGTGTGAGATCGGTGGTGATAGCTCGGGTGCTGAGGTATCTAACCGTGAAACAGCAGTTGCCCCTGAGTGGGGGGCTGCCCCCATCCGCGAGGATGGGTCGCAGAAGGGCCCGCCTATGGGCACTTTTCCAGTGCTGCATCCCCAAGGCAAAGGCCAAGACAAGGAAGAACTTGGCCTCAGCCCAAGTCCTGGAAGCAGAGCGGCCTGAGGTGAGAGCAGCCGGGGGCTGGGCCCATCGGATTGGCCTTCACCCAGCGAAGCGTTGGAGCTGTGTTTCATTTTGTTAGCGTGGTTGTAGGCCCTGCCGGCCAGGGCGTTTTGGCCTTCTGGGCAAGATCGACCCCAGCAGGTTGACCTTGTAAGTGGTTGTGCAGGTGCTGTGTGGAGGACGGGCGGGGGCCCCACAAGAAGGGAAACACTGTCTGGAGGAGTCCTGGGGCACGTGGATTGAGCTATAGAGTCAGTCCTTGAAGCAGAAAGGCTAAGCCCCTTAACCTCTCCCATCTTACAGAGCACAGAACAGTGTGTCCAGTATCTTAATGATGGGTACCTACTGCTCATGTGTATAACATACACCCTCGTAGCTTCACATGTCTACTACATGCCTCGGAACAAGCGTTGGGCAGTGTTCTAGGTGCTGAATACTCAGTATGTAGTAGGGGATATGTAGCCCAGGATTTTTTTATTTGTGTAAAGAAAACTAGAAGAATGAAAGACTCCATGTGGTTCAGTTTGAGCAAGTTCACCACGTGGACGGCACCGCGTGCATGAAAATTGTGATAAAATACATAAAACATGAATTTAACATTTTCTCCAGTTTATTGAATGACTGGGTGACTTCAGTGGAGTCAGGCTAACAGATGGCCTTGGGGTGCCATCAGCCTTTTTCCCAGAGGAACACTCCAAAGCCTGATGGCCTTGTAGATCTTACCTTTCTTCCTCACTCTCCCCAGCGGTTCTAGGTCACTTGTCTGTGTGTCGTTTAAGAATCTCTTTATCCACTTTGTTGTTAGGTTTATGTTTAGGGAAGTTTCTCAGACGTCCCTGGGTCTTGAGAAGGCAGGCTTGGATTCCGGGTTCTCCCCTGCCGCGTGCCTGCCAGGTCGAGGTGGAGGCTGAAGGCCGGTCTGAGTTGTGGTGGTCTGTGTGGTCTTGGGGTCAGTGGACCCCCTCTTCTCTGGAGGGGCAGGGAGACCCTTTGTGTGGAGCCTGAAGAGACTTGACAGGGTCAGTCTTCAGAGTCTCGCTCTCTTTTTAATTTGTGTTTGCATTTAGTTACTTACTCATTTCACTGTTTTCTAGGAGTTGGCAACATCTACGGAAGAACTCAATATATGCCGGGAACAGCTTCTTGCAAGAGAAGAAGAAATAGCTCTGCTGATAGCAGAGAGGAATAACATCATGGTCAGTAGGGGAATTCTCACATGTTGACATTTGCCCCGCGGGGTCACCGCTGGGCTCCGTGTTGCTGTCTTTAAACTCTGTCTGGTTTTCAAGTCATTTTTCACATCTTCCCACTGAGCAGACCAGGGTGGATCAGTTTGGGGTTCTCATACTTTGCTTCAAATTTATGATGAGAGCTACTATAATTTTAGTACATTGGAGGGGGGAGTTCTCTTAACCTACAATTTTGTCCATGCTACAGTTTGTGTGGGGTCTTAGTTCCCTGACCAGGGATTAAAACCCATGACCCCTGCAGAAGTGTGGAGTCTTAACTACCGGGCCACTGGGGAAGTCCACTCTAACTTTAGACTGAAGTGGCGGGATTCTGACTTGCCTCAGCATGTTTCCGGCTGTAGCATGAGGCTGAGAGGGGTTGTCGGCCCTGAATTCAAGCATGAGGTTGACGGTGCTCCTTTGGCCCTGCCCTGCAGCTGCTGCTGGAGCACCTGGAGCGCCTGGTTTCCCAGTATATACCGTCCCTCCAGACGACGGCGGGCAAGTGGCAGGCGCAGACCCCAGAGGGCATGACCATCGAGCTGGAGGTGCTCCAGGCGCTGAAGTCACTCTATGAGCACCACAAGGCCCTGGACACAAAGGTACCAGCCACCCGGCCATCCTGGATTTGTACACTTGCAGCCTTGTTAGGTGGATGATGCACGTATTTATGTAACTAGTTGACTTTTGAGCTTCTTGAATTCTTGTAAATACTTTTTTTCTGTAAGAAGTCAGAGTTTTATGTGGTTAAAAAGTGTTGCCTGCATACATGCTCAGTCATGTCCGAGTCTTTGCGACCCTGTGGACTGTAGCCCACCATGCTCCTCTTTTCCTGGGACTTCCCAGGCAAGAATACTGGAGTGGGTGGCCATCTTCTACTCCAGGGGATCTTCCCGACCCAAGGATTGAACCTGCCCTCTTGCATTGGCAGGTGGATTCTTTACCATTGGTCCACCTGGGAAGCCGCCAGTTGAAAAGTATTAGTTGGTATAAATGTCTCAAGATTTATTATGTTCTGTATATCAATTTGCAATTAAAAACTAAGTAATAGAGTTATTTTAGGAAACATTTTTTTTCCTCTCAAACTTAGAATTTAAAGCTGTTAATAAGCAGATTTTTTGATGTTAAGATCAATGAGATACATTAAATGTATTCTGTTATAGTAGCCGCGTATTAGGGTGAGTATACAATGGCAACCCACTCCAGTACTCCTGCCTGGAAAATCTCATGGGTGGAGGAGCCTGGTAGGCTTCCGTCCGTGGGGTCGCGAAGAGTCGGACACTGCTGAGCAACTTCACTTTCACTTTTCCCTTTCATGCACTGGAGAAGGAAATGGCAACCCACTCCAGTGTTCTTGCCTGGAGAATCCCAGGGACAGGGAAGCCTGGTGGGCTGCCATCTATGGGGTCGCACAGAGTCAGACACGACTGGAGCGACTTAGCAGCAGCAGCAGCATACGATAAGAAGTGCACTCACGTATATACACACATCAACACAGGAGGAGCACTTGAAAGGTGTAGTTTGTTAGAAGAATTAGCTGCCACACATAACAAGGTAAGTTGGATCATTCATCGTGTAATTTCAGTTAGTTCAGTTCAGTTCAGTTCAGTCACTCAGTCGTGTCCGACTCTTTGCGACCCCATGAATCGCAGCACGCCAGGCCTCCCTGTGCATCACCATCTCCCGGAGTTCACTCAAACTCACGTCCATCGAGTCGGTGATGCCATCCAGCCATCTCATCCTCGGTCGTCCCCTTCTCCTCCTGCCCCCAATCCCTCCCAGCATCAGTCTTTTCCAATGAGTCAAGTCTTCGCATGAGGTGGCCAAAGTACTGGAGTTTCAGCTTTCGCATCATTCCTTCCAAAGAAATCCCAGGGCTGATCTCCTTCAGAATGGACTGGTTGGATCTCCTTGCAGTCCAAGGGTTTGTCATTGGTATCCTTTCATTTTAAAAAAGTGTGAAGGCTGTAGTGGTGGACATCAGATGTTCTTTATCTTTCTGATTGAGGACCAGCCCACCTGGGTTATTTTAATGACTAGTAAACTAGACTTGTGGCTCAGAGCTGCAGGATCTCTTAAGCACCCCTTTGTCTAGTCGGAGACAAATTCTGACTCGAATCACCTGTTTCTATTCGGGATGGATAACATCACCATGTATTTTCTTTTTATGCTGTATTTTCAGTTTTGAGTTGAGTTTTTCCAAATGGAGTTTTGCTGTCTTTACTTATTTCTTTATTCTGATTCAATTTTTTGGTTTTCACTGATGATTCTTAAAGAGAAGAATAACCCGAAAAAGATACTAATGGACAGGGTGCTTGATGTAAATCACAAGCAAGAAAACATGCCAAGCGCCAATGGAAAGGCATGTCCTCGGTCTCACTCTCTGTCTGGTTCTCGTCTTACTATCCAGTCTGTGCGGGGCTGCTGAGACCTTTCACCAATGCATCATGTAGGTCTGAGTGGCCGTGAGGGTCGTGTGAGCTCCAGAGCGCAGAAGGCAGTTTTGACTTCACCGATTTTCCGGAAGTGCTGTGTTCCCTCCCTCCCAAAACAAGGCTGTCTAAGGTTTCCTTTCCCCCTTAGAGAACCCGCAACGAAGACCTGGCTCAGGGGCCCGAGCTCCAGGAAATCATCGAGAAGAAGTCACGGGAGCAGAGAGAGATAAAGGACCGCCTGGCAGCCCTCTCTGCCCACGTAACAGAGCTGGAGAACGACCTGGACACGGCCAGGAAGGACCTCCTCAAGTCTAAGGAAGTGAATGTGAAATTACAGCAGGACGTCCGTGAAGTGAGTGACAGTGGACGTGTCTGTTGTCCTGAGGCGGAATGTGGGTCCCTTGTTCTCCCCGTGATCTCAGCCTTGGCACGGCTGCGTGAGCAAGAGCAGAGCACTGGCGAGACCGCCACTGGCTGCCTTCCCGCCTCTGCGTCGAGGTCTCTGGGGTAGAAGAGGCCTGGTCCAGGCGGCCCGTTGGCAGTGGACCAACATGGCTGTGCTGCACCCTGGGTGTGGACTCCTCATTTCCACAAGTTCTAGGGGGCCCAGTGTGTTCCTTTTTAAAAAATTCATTCATCCACTCATTCATTTATTGGAGTTGATTTACCCTGCTGTGTCAATTTCTGCTGTACAGCAATGTGAACCAATCATATATATATATATATATATACACACACACACACACACACACACACACACACACAAATCTCCCTGTGTTTTAGGTTTCCTACCCATTAACCTCACCACAGAGCACTGATAGAGTGCCCTGTGCTGTTCAGTAGGCCCTCACTCGTTGCTGACTTGATGCATAGTATCAGTAGTGTGTATATGTCAACCCCAGTCTCCCAGTTCATCCCCCTACCTGCCTGCTGAACATATTCCCGATGATGCTGAAATTTCCTTCTGATTCACTCAGGTGAGTCTGAACATCTGTGGAGCCCGCTCTCCCAGAGAGATGGGAACATGCTGTGTGGGCTCTGCTGAGGCAGCTTGCCTGGCCATCTTCTCTAGTTTTCTGAGGTTCCGCTCCTTGAAAGGATGTGTGACAGTGATACCAGCGGTCAGACAAGTCGAGTGGCTTTTGCTCACCCTCAGATCCTCAGGCCCGTGCTGTGTAACCAAGGCAGAATCAGGATGTTTCTGGCGGTCATGTCTGCGGGTGTCGTGATTTATGAGAAGCTCCCTAACGGTCACTGTGAAAACAGAAGAGAGCTGGGGGCTCAGGCCTCCTCCTGTGAGCCTCGCCTCTCCTCTCTGCACAGAGAGACAGCGCCCACTCTGCCCCACCCCTCCCCCGTGAGACTGTCTCAGAGGGCACCCCTCCAACATGTGGTACAGCAGGTGTACTTGTTTAGTAGCTCGGTGTGAGAACTCAAAACAGAAATATTTGCACACGTTTGTATAACGTGTTCACACTACTCTTTGGCAACAGGAGGAGATTAGGTGGCAGAGATTAATACACAGAGAATTCTGGAAAAAGCGTTTTTAAGACCTTTCACTTTTAATGTTAGGACAACATCGGTTACTTAGTGAGCACGGAGGGACCTGAAATGGATTTTGAGCCGGCGGACAGGAGTCGCATCGGCAGCAAGCTCTGCTCCTGGTTTGGGCGTTTCCTCCATGTGGTGTAACTGCTTGAGGAGGACTCGGCTGGAGAAGGCTGCTCCCAGTTGTGTAACACTGTGACTTCTGTTTCTACTCATTAATATTCTTATGTAATTTTGAGGAAATTGCATGAGATTTTTCCAACTTTTACCTGAGGAAATGAGCCTCAGAGCTCCCGGTAGGATCTGTTGAAGGTCCCTCCCTGTTCTGGGTCAAGCCCGCCTGTATGGTGTAGGAGATAGAGATCCTCATTTCATGCCAGATACCTTCCCTCCTGGAATTCTTGCAATGACAGAGTAGTTTAGTGTACTTTTTGTTTGCTGGTCGGGTTTATGATGTAGAAAAGAAGCTTGGTAAATCGAGTGGCCAGACAGACGTTAAGACAGATGGGTTCCATCGTGGCAAATGTGACATTTGAGGTAGGTGCGTTTTTGCTCACATCTCAGAAAACTGCCATGTCTAGGACTTTATTTTTGAGGACACTAATTTTATGTTTGATTTGAAACTTAGGATTTAGTCCAGCTTTTTTACTCTTAATTGTATCGCAGTATTCTATGATAATGACTTACCTTTTCTCCTCTGCAATGCCTGGTTGTAGGCTATGGCCCAGAAGGAGGACATGGAGAAGAGAATCACTACACCTGAGAAACGCTGCCTCGCTGCACAGCACAAAGCCATCTCTGTGCACAACCTCGATGATAAACTTGAAAATGAAATCGCAAATAAGGATTCTATGCATCGACAGGTAATGGCTTTTCCTGAACTGTGTCTGACTTCTGTAGTAGTGAATACTGAGGAAGGAAGGTAAAGACCTTTTCATGCGACTCCCATGTTGGAAATCAAGTCCCAGTGTAAAGTTCTTATGACCCTAAAATACTGCGTTCAAAAGTGTGGATGTACATCATGATCAATCAGCTGTACTGAAAGGAAATACATTTTTTAAAAATTGAGGGTGACTGCAACTTAGAGGTTTGAATTATTTGGGATGTGGGTTAACCATTTTGTGGAATTCCACTCCTGACTCTTGTCTCACTTGACTTGAATCTATTGGCTTGTTAGCATTTTTCCTGAAAGAGCAGAGAGCAGCAGGGAACTTCACAGCAGCTGGCTGCCTGTTAGGAACTTGGGTCACTGTGACAAAAGGCAGGGTTAGAGCTCCAGTCTGATTAGGATTTGTACTTCCTGTGGTTTGGTGAGCTTTACTTGCTCCTGTTCCTGTGTGGGTCTCACATAATCAGGACTTAATCAGGAAAACCAAATCTGGCTTCTCCAAAACAAAGTGAGTCAGTCTGGTGTGTGACAATGTTTATCATTGGCCCCACTACAAAAATAAAATACTAGAAAGCCATTGAAATGTATGATGTGGAATGCTAATTAAGAGCATTCTGATATACAAAATAATGGCTGTAAAAGGCAGATCAGAAAATACTACGTACCATATGCTGTTGTTTTCTGAGGGTTTTAAAGCACATCTTATTGTTTATGTACGTACATAGAGTAATACACACAGAGAAAAAATAAGAAAGCTGCTTAGAAATAAATGCTAACCTCTCAGGAACCCGAGCGTATAGATCATTTCATTTTTTTTCTTTTTCAAAAAAGAATCTGTCTAAATGTTCTACACTGAAAGTTTTCAGAGGAAGAAGATCTATTAAAAGAATAATCATGCATTTACAAATGTTAGTTGACTGACATTTCCCCAGGCACACTCTGGTCAGGTTTGTATTTCAGAGGAGATGAAAGCCATATTTTGGCTTACAAGCCCATGGCCGTCTGCGGTCGGTAGGGTTCCCTTCAAATGATGATTCTGGTGATGTTTTAAGAAGGGTCAGTACTGACCCTTAACTTGTCAATAAGAATGAATAAGCTTCTATAGAAACCTGATCTTCTTTAATATATAAGAACTTTTTTTTTTCTTTAAAGACTTCTTTGGAGACGTTTAGGAAAAGCAAATACTCTGGCAGAAGGTGTTCTGCCCACTGAGACCAAGCCCAGGAACACTGAGAGAAAAATTACCGTCACGCGGCTTCCGAAACAGAACTAATCCTGTAGACACATGCATTTAGGTTTTGTCTCAGCTTACTAACAATGGCAGAGGCTGCACCACTTGGCCCGTTTTGATGTTCTGCTTTCCCTTTGTAGAAGGAGGATAAAGACCGACAGCTGCAGCTGTGCCTGGAGCCGGCAGAGCAGAAGCTGCAGCAGATGCTGACAGAAGTGGAGGCTGAGCTGGCTCAGGGGGTGGCTGCGCTCTCCAAGGTGCTTCTCTTGGTCCCCAGGGGGCGGGCGCGGGGAGGGCCTGTTCCCTTGCTGTCCCACCGTGTCACTCCCGGTGCTGCTCAGTCCACAAAGGAGCGCAGACGCGGGGGTCCTGCTGCCCGTCTGCGATGGGAGCGCTCCCTGAGTGTCAGACAGTCCCCGCTCCCATGTCATCCCTACGTTAACTTCCCTGCAGTTTTGTCCTGTGCTCTGTGTGTCCGCAGGATGCTTCAGCTCCGAGTCACTGCTGCTCAGAGTTCAGTCAGCAACTCAAAGCCTAGCAGGATACAGAACGAGAAAAATCCCATTCTCGTTAAGAGATGGCCAAAATAGCTCTGTCATGAGCACAGTTTTAAGTCTTTATTCATACATTGTTGAATAAGTCACAGCGGGGCACGGTGCAGACCCAGGGCCCCACTCCCAGCTTGCAGTCCCCGGGAGCCCACGGGTGAGAGGCCGCGTCCAGGAGACGTGGCGCTGCTAGGGATATGGTGCCCACAGCCAGCTAGCCACCCCATCCTTCTGGTGGGAAAGGTGTTGCCCCGCACTGCTGGTGGGCACTGGCTGGGCATGGAGAGGCAGGCCGGGCCTGTGCTGGCCTGGCTGTTGGAGCATTGCCTGGAGCTCAGGGAGCACCTGAGGGGCCGGCCGGTTTCCCGGAGGCGGGTGGTGTCCTGTGCTCGCAAACCCTCCCCGAGCAGGGTCACTAACAGCCGCCAGGGGGCGCCCTTCTGCCTGTGATCTTCCCCTCAAGGGCTGGTTTCTTCTCTCCCTTGGCATCTTTGCTGTCTGTCCCCGGTCGGCCTTGTAGTCTGAACTTTTGTCTTCCGGAAGCTCTGCCACTAAGGAGGCGAAACTGTTCGAACTTACCTCCCAGCTTAGGAAGGAGGAACGTGTGCCCTCGTGTGTCCCGTGCTTGCCACTGCCTGCTGCCCGCGCTGGCTCGCCCCAGGCAGTCTGAGGAGGGGGTCTGGGGCCAGGGGGAGCACCTCTCCTCTCACGAGCCGGTCACCAGCACCCTCCGTCACCCACGTGTCACACACGAAGCCGCGCCGGCTGCGTGAGCAGGCGTGCGGGTGTGCCCCCCGCGAACCCGGAGCCAGTGGTCCGCACAGAGCATGGCCCGCTTGCCGCCCCTGCGGTCACAGCCCGCGTGCCGTCAGGACAGGGTCGTTGCGAGCGGAGCTGACGCTGTTCTTGGCCGACAGGCGGGAGAGAGACACAGCAGCATGGAGGAGAGGGGCGTGTGGGCCGGAGACGCGGCTGGGCGGGGCCGGCGCTGCCTTTCTCCGCCGCTCCTGTCTCTGGCGTCCAGTGTGCGTGTGTGGCCCTGTCTGCTGATCCAGGCACCCAACCTCGGGAGCAGGGCCAGATGTGGTCGCCCGTAGGTGGTGGGCAGGGGCCAGGGGGTCCCCACGTTCAAGGAGGACGCGTGTTGCTCTGACCAGCCAGGCCGGGGAGCTGCTCAGCATACAGTTGGACCTTACGAGTGGCCCTCAAACCTGAGGGAGCCAGCCCGAGGCCCGTGAAACGGAAGGCATGGTGCCCAGGTGTGGAGGTGCTTGCCTCGGACGTGGCGCTGAAGTCCCACATGCCAAACTGCCGGTCCAGACGTGGGGTGTGTGTGTAGGATGGCTGCTCCTAGACAGGAGGAGAACCGTAGTTGCGCTGCGACAGAAGGCGCTCCAGGAAAGGGCGATGGTGGAGGCTCGCATCAGAGAGCCCTGAGAGAGGTTTCCCGGAAGGGTTGGCCACACAGCGGTACCGAACATCCAGGAAATGGAGTGGGGATCCCAGGTCCAGCCTCAGGGGTCAGTACTATCCCCACCATAGCTGTGTTCTTGGGCCTGGACTGCAGAGCCTCACATGTGGGCTCCCAGGGGGCTGTGGTTCTGAACTCCCATCATGAGACCTCGGTGGGGCTCCCTCTCTGCTTAAGCAGAGAGCTCAATGTCTCCCGATCAGGGGTGCACTTCCTTACTTTCAGAACTGCTGCTCAGAGGCTGTTGAGATTGGGGTGCTGTTTATGACTGAGCCAATTCAAAGTAAACTTTTGGTTTGCTTTAAAAATATTTGAATGCCGATGCCTTATTGGGAAAGCTGTGACAGGTTTTATTTCCTTGGGCTCAAAAATCACTGCAGACGGTGGCTGCAGCCATGAGATTAAAAAATGCTTGCTCCTTGGAAAGCTACGACAAACCTAGACAGCATATTGTAGAGACATTGCTTTGCCGACAAAGGTCCATATAGTCAAAGCTATCGTTTTTCCAGTAGTCACGTATGGATGTGAGAGTTGGACCGTAAAGAAGGCTGAACACTGAAGAACTGATGCTTTTGAATTGTGTTGCTGGAGAAGACACTGTTTTAACAGAAAATATTTAGCAGAAAATAACCTGTCAACCCACTCCAGTACTCTTGCCCGGAAAATCCCATGGACGGAGGAGCCTGGTGGGCTGCAGTCCATGGGGTCGTGAAGAGTGGGACACTGCTGAGCGACTTCACTTTCACTTTTCACTTTCATGCATTGGAGAAGGAAATGGCAACCCACTCCAGTGTTCTTGCCTGGAGAATCCCAGGGACGGCGGAGCCTGGTGGGCTGCCATCTGTGGGGTCGCACAGAGTCGGACACAACTGAAGCGACTTAGCAGCAGCAGCAGCAGCAACCTGTTTTTTGATTTTTTATGATGGGATATTTCAAACATGCACAAAAGTGGACGGAGTAGTATAATAAATGCCCATGACCAATCAATTGGCCTCAGCAATTTCTAACACGGGGCCAATCTCAAATCTAGCATTCTTTTGTCTTCTCTCCATTCTTTTTTATACAGTAGGTCCTAAAACAGCTTTTTAAACCATGAAATTGATGCTCATTTTATAAATCACAGACTTTCCAACTTTGTTATTACAATTAAAAATTGCTTGAGGTAATTATTTCCAGTTTTTTAATATGAATTTTCATCTTGGAAAAGACCCTGATGTTGGGAAAGATTGAAGGCAAGAAGAGAATGGATGACAGGGGATGAGATGGTTGGATGGCAGTTCTGGGAGTTGGTGATGGGCAGGGAAGCCTGGCATGCTGCAGTCCATGGGGGTCCTAGAGTCAAACATGACTGAGCAACTGAACTGAACTGAATATGAATTATCATTGGAAGAAAAGCTATGACCAACCTAGAGAGCATATTAAAAAGCAGAGATATTACTTTGCCATCAAAGGAACACTTAGTTAAAGCTATGGTTTTTCCAGTAGTCATGTATGGATGTGAGAGTTGGACCGTAAAGAAGGCTGAGCACCAAAGAATGGATGCTTTTGAACTGAGGTGTTGGAGAAGACTCTTGAGAGTCCACTGGACTGCAAGGAGATCAAACCAATGAGTCCTAAGGGAAATCAGTCCTGACTATTCATTGGAGGGACTGATGCTGAGGCTGAAGCTTCAATACTTTGGCCACCTGATGTGAAGAACTGACTCACTGGAAAAGACCCTGATGCTGGGAAAGACTGAAGACAGGAGGAGAAGGTGCAACAGAGGACGAGATGGTTGGATGTCATCACTGACTCAAAGGACGTGAGTTTGAGCAACTTCTGGGAGACAGTGAAGGACAGGGAAGCCTGGCGTGCTATAGTCCATGGGGTCACAAAGAGTCAGACACGACTGAGGGACTGAACAAGAGCAATCATTACCAAGAATTCAAGTGATGTTTCATGTAAAGGAAAATATGTGAAAGTCTATCTCCACTGGCTTTTTTTCCAAAATGAATTTTCTCACTTTTTGCTTTATAAATTGAATTCATTTTACACCCTTAACCCAGAATCAAGCTTCTATTTATATACTGGGAAATTCCTCCACCGACGTGTGTGTAAGCCGATCCCCTTTCAAGTGTACTTGTTTCTGAGTGTAACTCTGCTTGCTCCTCGAGCCGCTTCCACAGGAAATGGCTGGTGACACTAAGGTCCCCCAGGTGCTCTGCCAAAGAGAAGTGTTGGGAGTGACCTTTGACCAGTGAAGTCCCTGCCTCCCTCTGCACCCGCCCGTCTGCTCTGGGGATGCTCAAGAGCCCACCAGAGGTGGCCGTGGGAGGGGACCGCCTCGGGAACCAGGGCACAGGCCGCTCACGTCGCGGCTCCCTGGTGCTTTTAAAAGAACGACTGTGCTTGCTTTTGAAGTTTATGAGTTTTTGTTTTTCCTGTTTTAGGCAAGGCAAAGAGAAAAAATGAATGAAGAACACAACGAACACTCATCGGATACCGTGGATAAGCTTCTGTCTGTTTCAGAGGAGAGGCTTCAGCTTCATCTGAAGGAGAGAATGGCTGCTCTGGAGGATAAGGTGAGCCAGCTTCATGGCCCCTTTACAAGAGGCGCATGTGGCCTGGCCTGGCTCGGCCCGGTCTGTGTGTGGCGGGGGTGAGAGGGGGAATCTCCAGGACAGGAGTTGGGAAACTCCCATAGAGGGCCCCAGAGTGAATGTCTTTGCTGGTTGGAGTAGCAGCATTTCACGCTAGTCAATAAGCGTGACAGCATCCACAGGCAGTGTGTAAAGGAACAGACGTAGATGTGTGCCCGCAACCCTTCCAGAAAGCCTCAGTGAGGCGGAATCACCAGTGGCCCCGATGTTACCAGCCGCTGTGCTAGAACATTCTTCTAGGTCCACCCTCACCCCTTCGTTTCTTTCTTAGAAGTTTATTTCTGGGGCTTTGCTGGCAGTCCAGTGGCTGGGAGCCTGCCTTGCAAGGTCAGGGACGCAGGTTCGATCCCTGGTTGGTGAGCTAAGATTCCACGTGCCACGCGGCAATCACATCAAAGGAATCGCGCATGATGCAGCTAAGGCCCGATGCAGCCAAATCAATAAGTTTAGTTCAGGATCTTTTATATAATGTGATAGAAAAGATTGAAGCAAGTAAAAGCAAGCATTCTCATATTCCAACTCCAGCCATCTCTCTTTTTATTTGCTTTGGAAAATGTCTGAGAACCTCTATCAGAGCAGCTCAGTGGGCAACAGTCTGGTTGAGGTTCGGTGAAAACCTGTCCCAGCTGCACCAGTGCCCTAAAGACGAGGCCCAGAACCTTCACCGAGGTCGGCGCTTGGGCAAGGCTTGTCTGAGAGAGACCCATGGTCACTACAAGTTCTGCGGCACATTTTTCCCCCACAAAACCCAAGATGATACCCACACCTCACTAGAGAGCTCACTTCACCCTGACCTGTGGGCTGGCCCTGAGGTGGGGATAGTTTTGTCTCAGGTTTGAATTTTACATGTGAAACCTGCTCCAGTTTCCTGAGTGACCACTGAACTGCAAAAGCTGAAAGCAAGTATAAAGCAGTTTCACTTACCCCAGGGACCTGGCCTCCTTGGATCCAGAAGATCAGTCGGGGAAGGAGGAGTTTTTCTGTGTACAAGTTAGTGTTAACAGTTGTCATCCGGCTTCGTGCCGACACTTCGCTCTGGGCGCGAGGTCCGCCCCTCATCCCGAGGTGCTTTATGCTTTCAGACAGGAGAGTAGCCATCCCGCAGTCCACGCAACGTCTGTTAAGAATTGACTCGAAAGCACTGTATGTATCTTTTTCAGAATTCTCTCCTATGGGAAGTTGAAAATGCAAAAAAGCATTTAGAAGAAATGCAAAACGACAAGGTCCTTAAATCTCTAAATCCTTTAGAAATGTGTTAAGAGCTGAACTGACCTGGGTTCACTGTTACAGTTACTGCAGACGCTTCGCGGAAGTGGAGTTACATTTTCCTTATGGCTAGTCCACTGCTGTAACGTGTATAGCGTTTTCTGGTTTTGAACATTGAATGTGATTTGCATTATAGGTGGATTGAGAGTGTGTGGCCGTTGTGTGTGGTTCAGAATTCTAAGTAGTCCTTTCTGGGTTCACCCGAAAGCTGAGACAAAGCATGAGCCTTTCACGTGGACAGTGCTGTCCGTCAGAAAGATAATATGAGCCACATACACAATCTAAAATTTCCTAAAAATGAGCGGGCTGCTTTTCATGCTTTTTTCACTGCGAGTCTTGAAATCTGTGTGATTTCCACATCGAGCTTTGCACCGGCCTGCGTCACATCCTCAGTGTGCTGCACAAGGCGAGTGACTGCCGTGGCCGACAGCACAGAGCTGCCAGGTTGAGTCGAGTGACTCGGAAACTTGGCCGTTTGACTTGTTTTGCCCCGTGAGGGAGTGAAGTGGGGTGTAGAGGAATGAATGTGAGCGATGCCCAGGAATGAATGTGAGGTCCATGGAGACAGTCTAAAGCAATGGGAGGAGCGAGGGCAATAGAGTGAGTCCTGTCCCCCACCACCCGACCCCCGACCCCAAGTCCAGCTTCTCTCCATAGACTTCGTTGTCGTCAATGGCTGGCCATGTTTCCTCCAGAAGCTTTTCTACACCTGAGATGTGACTTCTTATTCATTATGGTTTATAAGGGTTAGTATTGTTCTGAGTGTTTCTCTTTGCGATGGAACACTTAGAGTACAATTTCTCAGAATTAAGTGTTCAAAAATGTGCGATTTTAAGGCGAGAGAATGGAGAGGATGTGCTCATCAGGCTGATGGGGGTGAACCCATAGGCAGCTAGTTTGCCGGAGCGGAGCAGGAATGATGGCAGGTGGTCCTGGAGCCAGGAAAAGGGGTGGCCCAGCCCTGGGGAGGGGTCGTGACGAAGACAGAAAGCGAAGGTACTGGCCACGGGGGACAGGGAGCCGGCAAGCCAGCAGCTCGAGGCTGCCCCTCCGTTGCTTTGAGGTCATGTCTGGGAAAACAAGGCAGGACCTGGGTGAGAGTAGGGCAGGGGGAGATTTGCGGAGAGAAGGGAGTGAGGTGTGAGGAGAGCGGGAGGGCGGCACGGGGCCCAGCAGGCACTCTTGCATGCGTCTCAGATGACAGAGGCGCCCTTGAGGTGTGCGGGGCCATCCCCAGAACAGCCCGAGGGCCTGTGCCCTGAGAGGAGAGCCACGAGAGGCTGGCCCTCCCGTCCCCTGGCTGCCCCTGCTCACTCCTGTCTGTGCGTGTTCAGACCAGCCTGGAAAACGGAGGGCTGGGAACCCGCGAGGACGGCACTCCTCGGCGAACTAGTACCAGTGATGACCGGTGGGGTGGACCCAGCGGCTGCGGAGCTGAAGGGTTTTTTTTTCTAATTTTCCTTCAGCCTGGCTGATGGAAGCAAGGATATATATTTGCAATTTTCGGTTTTTGTCTCTGACTCCATCAGCCCGCCCTTGTGAATAACCTCATAGGATTGCCTTCCGTCCACGCTGAGACCTGAATGTCACCAGGCCATCTAGGAACTGGATTCTCCTCCTGCCCGTTTCTTCAGTACTGCTCGCTTAAGAGATGGCAGTGTCTCATAAGCATGGCCCATTTGTCCAAAGTCAGGGCTTCCATGTAAAATTGTGTTCAGTTCCTGATAGACTTGAGGTGCCCAGAATGTTGCTGACGAGATGTGGTCCTCTCGTGCCCCAGGTGCAGCCCCTGAAAGATCAGGACCAAGAGCGCGGGAAGCAAGCCAGCATGCTGGCCAACGTGGGCCAGGTGTTGGAGAGGGACGAGGGCGTGTCAGACGGCGAGGGCGACCGGGTCACCGTCTTCAGCTCGCCTGCTCTGCTGTCGCCCAGCGGCCAGGCCGATGCCGAGACTCTGGCCATGAGGATTCAGGAGCAGCTGGACGAGATCAATGAAGAGATCTGGTGGGTGCGCCTGAGCCCAGCTCCCCGGAGACTCGGCTTCTCTGAGGAGCTGTCTTCTGCTTAGAGAAGTCTGAGTGTTCCATAGTGAGAAAACTGACTTCAGGTCTGCTTCAGGAATTTTCAGTTCTGAGATTGCCCTTGATTATAGAGCTCAGTCAGCCAGGGCATTCTGTCCACAGTGTGGTGTCAGCACTCTGTGGGGGGGCATTGTGGGGTGTCCCCCCCTCAGCTCTGGGCCCCAAGGTGGGTGAGGTCCCGAGGCAGTGTCCCCTGTGGCCCGTGCACCCTCCAGCACTGAGGGTTCGCCCTCGTGTGTCCCTCGGAGCCTTCTACGTTCTGGTGAAAAGCCACCTGGAACAGAAAAGCTGGGGTTCTGGGCTTGGCAAATTCCCACTCAGATCTGCATTTTCCTTTTTAGCTTAATACATTGTGAAGATTGGCTTGTTGTAAGACAGTGATCCATGGACCTGTGTTTGAGTTTTTCTCATCTCATCAGTATATTTAAAATGTTTTCTTTAGACCCAGTCTTGGCAGTTAGAACAGTTTACAAAACAGGATAGAACCCAAAGGCCCGCCTCGTGGTGAGCAGGGGGCCCTGGGTCTGGGGGCAGCCGGGTGGCTGGGGCCCCGAGGCCTGCCTGGTGCCACACCCGCACAGCTGTGCCTCCTGTCCCGAGTCCACGTTCAGAGTGGCCGCAGGCCGGTGACCCTGCACAGGACCTGGCAGAGCTGCTGCTCAGATTGTTCTCATCCTGTCACCCCTGGCCGAGGTGCCCATTCCCGCTGGTCGAGTGCAGGGGGCTCGGGGAAAAGGCAGGGGTGAATGGCACAACCAGAAAACACAGATGGTGCCACCTGTACTTTTGACGCTGAGACAGACTGCTTTGTGGGCCGTGTTTGAGCACAGACAAGCTCAGAAAGATTGTCTTTCCTCATCCCCGTAGGAAATTGGGAACACTTCTGTATTAATATTTTTATTTTTAGAGCAAGTTGTCAGGTAAAAATGATTTTTCCTTATGCAACAAGTTGACTTGATGTAAATGGTAAATTCTGTCCATCAACTTGTCAACAGTGAAAAACTTTCAAGATGTATAAGTAGAAGTGAAACTGGAGAGTTTACTACCTGTAAGGATCTTGTATTTTAATGGGAAAATCATTTTACTTGCATAATCATGCATGTAATCTGTATATAAAATCATCCATGACACATTAGGGGAGAAGAGCAGTAACTGTGAATTCTAGGTTAATGCAGCACATTGACCTGAATCCAGAAACTCACACAAAGCTGGTGGAGAATTTCATCAAGTGATGCGTTTGCACATACACAAGTTTAAAACAAAATGAAAAGTTCAACTCAGCACTTCATCTGGTCTGGAGACGTGTTTAGAAACTCCAGCTTGCTCGTGAATCGCTGTTTTGGTTATACGGAGTTCCGGATTCCCAGTGGAAAAGATCTGAGGCACTGACGTGCATCTCTGCCCTGAGAGCAGGGAAGGTAAAGGTGGTCAGCTTCAGGTATCTCCTCACAGGGAGAGTCACCACACAGGCCCCATCAGAATGTTAGAGTAAATAAAATCAAACGTGAATGATGAGGGGACACTTTGTAAGACTCAATGATAAGTTATTGTAAGTTTGAGAATATTCCAAAGAGGGAAAGCTGAACCTTTTTGCTGAGATGTTAATTGAGCACCTCTTCCTGGAATTTGCTAATGGTGACACAGAATGCAAGCCCAAATTTGCTGTCCAGACATGTTCCTCTGCTGACAAAGGCAGGTGATGATTTTATTCTGTTTTAGGTTCATCCCAAAAGACAAAGAGAACACGAATCAGCGGGCGGAGGGGATTGAGAGCAGGGTGGGCAGTGGGAGCTTCAGCAACCTTCGGCGCTTTAAATGCTCCAAATCCCTCAACCTGGATCTCGCCTCCTGGTATGCCGACTCCTTCCCGCCCAGCGGAGGGCGCTCCATGCCCAAAAGGAGGCAGCCCAGCCCTGAGCCAGAAGAAGACAAGCTGGGCTTCATGACGCTGGTATGTGTCTGCCTCCTCCCTGCCGCGTCCCTCCCCGAGCACACTGGTTTTCTTTTGTTTGTTTGTTTTTTCTCTTTTTACCCAGAAGAAAATCAGGTACGTTTGCTACGCTCAGAGGTCTAAGATTTTTAAAACTGCCTAGTCTTGAATCGGGCTTCCCTGGTGCCTCAGACGGTAAAGCGTCTGTGTGCAATGCAGGAGACCCGGGTTCGATCCCTGGGTTGGGAAGATCCTCTGGAGAAAGAAATGGCAGCCCACTCCAGTATTCTTGCCTGGAAAATCCCATGGACCGCGAAGCCTGGTAGGCCACTGTCCATGGGGCCACAAAGAGTCGGACGCGACTGAGCGAAATCATTCCACAATCACACAGCGACAAATTAGTCTTGATATTTGGACCCCTGGCTTAGGAATCTCAACTGGTCTGCTCACTGATGCGCCTGGCCGTGCCCTCAGGCCAGCTCTGCGTGTGAAACCAGGTTCAAAGCCCGGTGCCCCAGGGCCCTAGTGAAGAAGTCTGGCTTCCTCACTCTTCCGAGTCTGAAAATGGGATGACGACCTAGGGCTTTTGGTGACAGAGTGTGCGGCTCTAAAGCACATGTTCCAGCTTTCTTCCATGTTTAGCTTAGGTTTTGCGAGTGCATTGCTGTTTACCCCATGAACTCGTGTTTACAACTGCACTTGTATTTTCACTTTTTTTTTGGTTACCACCCGTTTCATGTTAGCTGCATTGTTAGTCGGCATATCATTAAATTAACTGTGAATCATTTAGCGGCATGTGAAGTGGTAACTAGTCCATTTTGTGGTCTTTGGAGACACTGTTTTTATAATTTGCATCGTTGGCTAATTAGTTGATATTTAAAATTCTTTGACGATTTCTCTGTAGTTTCACGATTGATTTCTTTCCGAGTGTTTGTAAAAGAACAGTTCTGTATATTCTGTCCTGCTGTTGGAGTTCTCTGATGGTGTGTCTGCTTTCATCATTGGTTGTGATTTCCTGGCTCATCCTGTTGTCTGCTCAGTGGTTGTCAGTCCAGACCCCAGCTTCCCACCACTGCCCCGCCTCGCCCCCGAGGCTGCAGTTGACCCATCCATCTCCCCTTCCCCGTCCTCCCACCTGCTCTGGTCATAGCAGTGCTGTGGTCCACAGCAGGCGTCCCCTTAGTCGGGTTTGTGCTTTGTCTTCATGTCTCATCAAATGGTGTTTTTCCCCATAGCAGTAAGTTTGAATTAGCATGTCACTATGCAGTTACAAGCATAATGTAGATGGATCCTCAACCGCATATCATGTGTCATTCATAAATGAGATTATCCTTACCTAAAGAAATGATCTTAAGTGTAGAATTAATGGACTTTTGACACAATATCCTTTCTGTGTCGGTGCTTGTTTTTAAGACTATAAATCTCATCAGCTTTTGCACAGTGAATGTCTCTACTAGACTCTTTAAAAAGCATCTTCTATGGTTAATAAAATGGAAAGACTGCACCTGCTATTATGCTAGCTTGCTTTCTTACATATTTTCACAGGGAACGTGCTTTAATACATTTATTTTGAGAACTTTTAAATCAAATTCTAGGTAAGCATTTTATGTTAATGTCCAATAGGTGGTTCGATTTGTTCAGTGTTCAAATAGGTATTAATGGTAACTTCCTCATCAGTTAAATTACTATTTTAAAGTATAACATGTTTTTTATGAAGAGAAACTAACTTATAGAGAAGTTTGGCTGAGAATAGACAACTGTTAAGGGCCTTTATTGTACAGAATGCTGTGCTTTAATAAATCATGATGTTGTAATAGAATTGTATCTTCCTGAGTAATAATTTATAGTGTTTCTCTAGTAAAACTTGAATAGCTTATTTAATTTCTGTGGTCAAAAGAAATGTTCTGTTTCCAGTTACATGTTCTCTAAGTCTTCATCTCACTTGTAAGTTTGCCATCATTTTTGCTATACTGTGTTTGTCTGTACTGATTCTTGAATTTTTAGCTTCAAAGTCGCAAGAAATCTGGTTTCTCTTCATTTCTTTGCATGCATCTATCAGCCTAGTGATTTAAGGAAGCATTGTCAAAAGGTAAACTATTTAGTAATTTAGCATGCCTCTGTTTCTCTGTGAAGTATTAGAGAGTCCTTATCATTTTACACGAATGAACCCTGTGTGGTTGTGTACTGGTGAATAATTGACATTTTAATGGAAGTAATGAAACTCACCCACCACTTAAAGTATGCTGATGGTTCTGTTGGAAATAGGTCATTTGATGGGACAATTGTAACAGTTTGCCCATCTCCCACGTGTTTGCCTTCTAATCATCTCATGCTTATTTATAATAGACATAGTAGTATTTATTATTTTAAAATTTGTCTTTACTTATATTTTTGGCCATGCTGCACAGCTTATAGGATCTTAGTTCCGCAACCAGGGATCATACCAGTGTCCTGGCAGTGAAAGTGGCAAGTCCTAACATCTGGACCACCGTGGAATTTCCGCTTAGAGTATTTTTTTAAACAAATGACTGAATCAGAGCCATAGAAGTTAGATTTGGGGGAAGGCGATTTAATGACGGTGGGTAGCAGTGTGCAGGAGACTCTGTGCACCAGGCACCTTGTCGAGTGCTTTCCGAGTCTGTCATCTAATCCCGCAGACGCCAGGTGAGGTCCAGGCTGCTGTTATCCCCATTCAGCAGACAGGGACACTGAGGCTTAGAGAGGCCGAGCACCGTGCCCAGGCTCCCACACCCAGCAGTGTGGTTCGGACTGGTCTGATCAGAGCCTGGACACTTCCTGTGGTGCCGTCCAGCCCGCTTTGCTCCAGAGGCTCTCGTGTCCATCACGGCATCCCTGATGGAGGGAGCATCAGGAGGGAGCTCGCTGCCTCTCCCGTTTGGTCACTTGGTTGAGCCCCTGTTGTTGGAGTCCAGTGCCCCGAGGGCTGGCCTTCCTTGTCCCTCTCCCACTCCCAGCCCGCTGATGGAGCACTCCTGGGGCCTTCCTGCAGGACTCGGGCAGCCGTGCTCCAGTTCAGGCAGCTCAGTGCCCGGGAGCCCTTCTGCTGGGCACAGCAGAGCAGCGTCATCACCCTGGGGTTGGTGCCCTGGGTGTGCCGCTCGCCCGCTCTGTGGCCTGCTTTGCCCTCCTGGTAAGTGAGGACACGGCACTGCCCATCCTAGTCACGTGGGCAGCAGTGGGGCGGCTCCCACCCTGGGGGAGGGCGGCCAGGCTGCGGACCCAGAGCCTTCCTTAGGAGGAGGCCCGGGGGAAGGGGCTGGCCGTGGTCCCTGACTCTAAGGCAGGTGTTTGTCTCCACTGAGTCCATAGTCAACCCAGGTGTGTCACTTCCCTGCTCTGTTCTTTGTTGTTTTCTGATTTTTAGAAGTGCTTATTTTAACTTGAATTTGAGATTGATCCCTGTTCAGTTCCATGTGGATAATTTCTAGCCTTTGTAGCCTTCTGTTGTCTGAGGTTTCTTGGTAGAGGTCAGGGGAGGGTGCCCAGTTTATCCAGCTGCTGTTAAATGAGTCCAGCTGTATTTTGCACTAAGTCACTTTGTTGTCACCAAGCTCCTGTGGGGCTGCACGGGACCAGTATTCTTTACAGAATCCCATTAAAAAAGGACTGGTTAGTTGGTTAAAACAACGCACTCATTGTTTATAAAAATACTTGCCATGCATGTTTCCTCAAACCTCCCCTGCTTAACCACACACCCAAATGTATACGTGAGACCTGTCTGGACCCCGAGGGGTTCATCTGTTCCCCACGCTGTTGCCACCAGTGTCTTTCCTAGCTTCAGACCCAGGACTAGCGGAAGAGCTGGGAGTCCAGGCGAGATCATCTTTTTCTTTTTTTTAATTAGTTTACTTTTTAATGGAAGGATAATTGCTTTACAGAATTTTGTTCTTTTCTGTCAAACCTCAACATGAACCATCCATAGGTACACATACATCCCTTCCCTTTCGAACCTCCCTCCCATCTCCCTCCCTATCCCACCCCTCTAGGTTGATACAAGATTATTTCTTAGTGAAGACCTAGGAGAGCTTTATGTAAACCCCAGGGAGCAAATGACACTCAAACTGGGTGTAAGCACTTCAGTGTGTAGCCCCCGGTCTGTATGTGACTGAGAAATACAAGCCAGACACATGGTGTTCGCATGGAGGGCTTAGGTACCTTTTCTGTGTTTCACTTGTTGTCCTGGGCTCAGTAACCTGCATCATCACTACAGATGATCTCGGGTGGTGGTACAAGCTGTTTCCTTTCCTCCTTCAAATCGAAAGGTCTGGACGGCTTTGCTGAGAGGTTTCTTACTCTTGCTAGTGGTGCTTCTGAGCAGCATCTGGCGATGAGCACAGTCCTTTCATCAGGGCAGTTCATGCCATGCAGGGTTCTCGGTGCTGGCGTGGCTCTGCTGTCCTGCCTGGCAGGGCCATCTGTTCGCTGGATTTCAGGGAGTGCAGAGCCCGGCTGCAGGGAGGCTCCCGTCCGGGGTCTCTGCAGTCAGTGGGGTGCTCTCGCTGCTCCACGGCCCCGCTTCTCTTGAACAAACAGTCCTTTAAGATGGCATTAAGCTAGAACAAGGCATTTTTTGTACTTGGCGGATAGCATAGCTGATATATTTTCAAGTAAGTTTCTGGTTATAATGTAAAGCCTGTGTGATTGCCTTTTTCGACACAGTCTATTGTTAGCCAATTTTACACTTACCTCACTCCCTCAGCTGCCAGCCATACAGGAAGAGGTAGAAGATGACACCATCAAATGTGAAACCTCGACCTCCGCCTCGCTGCGGTCCTTTCGGCTGGACCGGCTCACGGGCTCACTGCGCACAGCCAGCGATGAGGACATCAGGGACGCCCGCAAGTAAGGGGCCTGCTCGCCTCGTCGTCAGTTTCAGGAGCCCTGTGGCTCTTGTCTTGAAAGAGTTGCAAGGATGGTTGTAAAGGAATCCCACTGGATTCGGTGCCTGTGTTTAGTGGTGAACTTCAGGTGCCGGGGTAGAAGAGCTCAGTGACCTCAGTGATTTTAGAAAACATCTGTCTCTACGTGTTGACTCCTGTGGGAGGTCTCTTCCTGCTCTAGCTAGAGGTCTGCCAGGCCTGGGGCGCGTTCCTGATGGTTACGGCTCCATGCCTCTCGGCTTTGCTCTTGAGGGTCCCTCCCTTTTCCTCAGGGGTCTCCTCTCAGGAGACTGTCTGTCCCCTCCTGTGACTGACACTGTCCTCATTCAGAGCCCAACCTGCTGAGCTCCCGTCGTGAGCCAGGCAGCACTTGATGGAGGGCACATGTGGTCACCTGCCCAGCAGCCCTGCACAGTGACCGTCGCTCTCCTGCCACGGCCGAGGACGGTCACCCTGCAGGAGGCGGGGGGAACTGCCCAGAACTGGGGAGCTCGCCTTCTCTGGGAGCGTTGTCACCTGCCGAGCAGCGACCCTGAGGGAGGGTCGGGGCGCCCTCTGCACCAGCTCGTCTGGAGTGAAGACCTCCCTCCTTGGGGGAGGGCTCCAGTCAGAGAATCTCAGCTTCCTGGGGCCATTGGTTGTGGCCGGAAGCCTGCATCGCTCGTGTGGAGTGTGGTTGGTGAAGGAGACTCCACTATCTGCTGCGAGGTTGAGGCGTGGGTGTTGCTAGGTGTCCGGTTCTATCAGTAGGTCTTATGGAGGGGTGTGTGTTTGCACAAGGGTGCCAGTTAAAGGTCATTTTCTCTCCCCGAAGCACGACAGGCTCTCAGGACGGTCTCGGGGGCAACCCCAGCAACAGCAACAGCAGCCAGGACTCGCTGCAGAAAGCCCCAAAGAAGAAGGGCATCAAGTCTTCCATCGGTCATTGGTTTGGCAAGAAGGAAAAGGGCCGGCCTGGACACACCAGCAAGGAGGCGTTAGGACCAGGTGGGTGCTTCACCGTTCAGAGGGAGGAGGGTCTGCATGTATGTCCCTTCTGTGTCTCCCCCACTGTCCCCACGAGGCTCCTGTCACTCACGCTGGGTGTCCTCCTGGGAGGAGCGGAGGAGGCGTCTGTCTTCTCTAGGGTCCGAGATGATCAGATCAGTTGATGAGTGGATGGGTGGATGGGTGGATGAACAGATGGTTGGCTGGCTGGGTGGGTGAACGGAGCATGGAATGAGTAAAGCAGATGCTTACTCCGATGAGAAACGTATTCTACGAAACGGGTTGAGTAGGAGCCGGGCGATGACTGTTTCCTCCAGAACAGTGACAAGTGTTTGGAAATGGCCTAAGTGCTCATCAGAGAGGAGTGAGGTACAATCTGTGGGCACCCCACAAGGAACAGCATCCCCTCCTTCCTGCCACTTTCCCCATCCCCAGGAGCTCATGAGGGGTTCTGCCCATGCCCCCCGCCCAGCCCACAGCCACGCAGGTCCTCCTGGGGTCTCCTCATCACACAGTGTTATCATCAGGCCCCCGTCTCGCTCGGCTTCATCTCCTTAAGGACAGGGTATGTTCCTGCCTCTTCAGCCAGATATTTGTTGAGTGTCTTCCTTTTGCTGGGTGTGGGATTTACAGGGTGAGTAAAACAGATGTGGTCTGGAGCACAGTGAAGGGAGAAGAGAGAAAAAGGAGCAGATTGTTCGGTGCTATCCCTCTTGTTAGTGAATACAACACTGAGCTGGATGGTGCATTGATTGTATACCAGACGCTGTGTGTGCCCCTTACCAAGCAGGTGCTGCCACCTCCCGATTTACAGGGGAGGAGACAGTGATGGTCACGCGGTGAGGCAGTGGTGAGGGCAGGTTCACATCCACGCAGTGGGACCATGCACTTTGCCGAGCCCCAGCCACCTCTCTGGTGGATGCAGCGGGAATGAGATGGTTCTATGGCATCACTGATTCGATGGACATGAGTTTGAGCAAACTCCAGGAGAGTGAATTACAGCAAAGCCTGGAGTGCTGCAGTCCACGGAGTGGCAAAGAGTTGGACACAACTGAGTGACTGAACTAAAACCTGAGTTTGTGCTAAACTGCTTCAGTCATGTCTGACTCTTTGTGACCCCAGGGACTGTAGCCCAGTAGCTCCTCTGTCCGTGGGATTCTCCAGGCAAGAATACTGGAGTGGGTTGCCATGCCCTTCTCCAGGGCATCTTCTCAACCCAGGGATCGACCCCACATCTCTCGTTATCTCTTGCAGTGGAAGGCAGGATGTTTACCGCTAGCGGCACCTGGAAAGCCCCAGGGAACGCTGACAACTAGGAAATGCAGAAAATCAGGGGGCTGCTCCTAAGTTAAACTGGAAGAGCAGCAAGCACAGGATGAGAAGAGGAAAACACACGAAGAGCAGCAACAGTGCCGACAGAAACAAGCCGGGATGTGTTCACCCACAAAGAAAATATCTGTGCCATTCGGAGGAGGAGCCCGCCAGCCCTTGGAGGGACAGTCGGAACGGGAATGAAAACCGAGGCCATGGTCAACAGTGCCCACCCACACGGCCCGAGTGGCGTGGTGTCACTCACCGGCTTCCTGTGTCCCCAGAGCTGCTGGGGTGACATCTGAGTTCTGAGGCCAGGCAATGTCCCCAGTGAGCTAAGGCATCCCTGCTCTCCTTCCAGTGCTGCTGTGGGGCTCTCTGTTGGCGGCCACACTCATCGCCTGCTCTGCCACCTGCTGGGGCCCGGCTGTCCCCCTGGGATCCTTTCAGCTCTTGAGCTTGGATGTTCCCAGCCCTCTGCCACGCCGGACTGGGACGCAACTCAGGACTTGGGCTTGAGATATCAAGGAGACCGTGAATCTGGAAGGACACAGCCCTGGGGCCCTGGAGTGAGCATGTGAGAAGAGCAGGAGAGCAAAGCCCCCTCGGGGAGGCAGCAGAGCTGGGGAACGTGCCCACACCCACCGCTGCCTCTGGCACAAGTGCCTCTTCTTTGCCTCTCCTTGGCCTGAAACAGACCCCAGCTGCTGCTGCTCCGCAGGTGATTCCTAAAGATGCACATCCTGCAAGAGCTATTGTCCTGCTGCTCTGGGGCTGCCTAAGTGTGCTCAGGAGCGTCAGACAAGTGGGGCTGCCACGCCTGATGCTGGGGGAGGGCCTGATGCTGGGGGAGGGCCTGATGCTGGGGCAGGAACATCTGATGCTGGACCAGGGTCTGATGCTGGGGGAGGGCCTGATGCTGGGGGAGGGCCTGATGCTGGGGGAGGGCCTGTTGCTGGGGGAGGGCCTGTTGCTGGGGGAGGGCCTGTTGCTGGGGGAGGGCCTGATGCTGGACTAAGGCCTGATGCTGGGGGTTAAACGTCTGATGCTGGTGGGAAGGTCTGATGGTGGTGGGCAGCCTCCTCCCAGATGTACACAGAGTTGTGATTATAAATCTCTATGAGAAATCTTTTTTTCATACTTTCCTGACCACCTTGCTATGTTCTTTTTTTCTGAAGCATAATTGCTGTGCAATATCGGTTTGATTTCTGCCGTACAGCAACATGAATTGGCCATAGGTGTACGTGTGTCCCCTCCCTCTTGAATCTCCCTCGCACCTCCCCCTGCTACATTCTTGTTTCTATGGATATATGAATAACAAAGACTGGTGACCAAAATAACATGAAAAGCTCCCACACACAAGTGTGCACACGTACACTCCCTAGTGCATCATTCGGGTCCACGTCAGGGTTGCCCTCGGCCACCCCACCCTGGGATCCACGGTGAGCCTCGACACCTGCACTTTGTTCCCACCCTCGGCCCGCTGCCCACGCCTCAGCAGCAGAGGGGCCCTGTCCCCGCAGGTGCTGAAGTGATGGAGTCCCTTGTCTCCGGATCCAAGGACATGAATACCAGGTTGGTTGTCCTCTGGGGACACCTATACTTCCGCCTTCTAGCCTTTCCATTGTATCCACCTGTTTCTCTTCACAGAATGTCTGTGTGATGACACGGGCTCCCATTACCAGCTCTGGTCTGTTCTCATTGAGAATACAGCTTACCCTCGGCACTCTTTATTGGCAGTGGGAAATTTTGCTTCAGTACTTTATTGAAAGAAAGCAATAAATAATACTGTGATAACAAATAGTTCAAAAGTAGACTGTACATACTTTGTCACATATTCAGGAAGTTCACAAAAGATAGAAAATTAGAATGTTAACAATGAATTGTACAAGGAAAGGCAGAACACACATGTAAAGAGACATGCCGTCTGTGTCTGCTGAGATATCAGCTGCATAAAGGCACCATGAACTGAATGCATCTCTTGCTGGCTGCTTTAATGTGCTGCTGAAAAAGTAAAAGTTACATTTGCTACTTACACTATCCAAAATGGCTATGTCATCAAAATCTAAGAATGTATGCCTAGGTCCATTCTTTAACCATGTTTACAAACAGATGTAAAAAGATGATTTACATCAGAAAAATAAGGCCTTTGTCAGAGCTGCACTATGCTGTCTGTCTGTCGGGGATGTGGTGCCCTCACTGTCCAGCTCGATGGCTCCGCAGCGGGTGCAGGGCATCGCGACTGGTCCTCGAAGAGTCTCACCGGAGAGGAGGGATCTGGGTCCACAGAGACTGGGTTACAGGAGAGAATTTCATAGTCGTCTTCTAGTTATCCTTTCAGCCCAAATTCCATTAGAAGCTCACATTTAACACCCAGTACTTTTAAATGGCTTCACGCTGCAGACAAAAAGCATTTCTTCCCAGAAACAAAGTACAGTTTAGGTCAGTCGTTAAAATACAACAATTGGTTGAAATTAAGTTCGCTCATTTCAGAGTGATTGTTGGAGAGCTTGGTTATATTCTGGAAGGATAATGCACACTGTGTCATGATGATTTTACAATCGCAGTAAAACCCCTTCTCTCATGGCTTAACATTTAAAAATTAAACAAGAATGATGACAATAAATGCATCATTTGCAAAAGCCCTATATTTGTTCATAGGATTTATACAGACAAGTATTAGGGTATAATCATTTGAAAGACTAAAATCAGGTATCAGAACATGAACTGATCTGAAAGGATATTCATAGCCTGGATAGACAAGAAAAAGGAAGTATATCAATGAAGTCATAAGTTTACACAAATATAAGAAACATTAAATTTTAAAATATTTTCTCTATGGTATTCATGAATTTTTCACTAATTAAAAACTCTGTAATAAAATAACTTCTGGTCCATATAACAAGTATTGACAGATTAAAGATTGCATCAGGTTCAAAATGTAGCCTTTGTCGTATTCTGGACGCTGTATAATCAGCTACAGAAGTAGTGCGGGTAAACTGGAAACAAACACATAGACGAGTCAGTCCTGGGACGGCAGCTGGTGCCCGAGCCCCTCCTCTCCAGACACCCCGCCCCACCCCATTCTGGGCTTCAGCTGCTTTGAGAATTCAGAGAAATGTGAAGGACCAAGCAGATCAAGGAGAGAACTCTGTGGCTGACTTTATTCTGACATACAGCTAAAAGCTGCTGGTAAAAAACTTAAAGCCCAATCCAGCTTTCTAGCTGAGACGTGAACAGGACAGAGCAGACAGCCTCCTGCTCTCAGAGTGGCTCGAGCAGGGCTGGGCTCCCGGGCTGGACCCACCAGAGGACCGCCCAGAGCAGCACCTGCAAGGAAGGGTGGCTCCTCAGCGGTGGCTGACCCCCAGATGCCAGGGCGCTTCTGTGTTAAACACTGGCCTCTGGATGGAGAGGCCCAGGGCAGGGCAGCCCTGTGAACCCTGATGCTCTGGGCCCTGTTCCCTCCGAGAACGTGCACGCAGGGCATGGCCAGCAGCACTGCTGCTGTGGGAGGGACACCCATGTGCACGGACGCCAGGGAGACTCAGGCCATGTTCTGACCACTCAGGTGGCCGGCGAGCGCCAAGGTCACGTTCTCTGCTGCTGAGGGCTCCTCTCCCGGCGCGACCTCTGGAGACCTGCTGACCCTCCACTCCTAGGGAGTGGCCTCCGTGCCCCCGCGGGACCAGGCCGGCGTGTACTCACCGCAAAGCTCAGCAGGAGTAAGTCAGGAGTAAGCTCAGCCTCTGTGTTCCCTCCACGCTGCTTGGTCCCAAGAGCACAAGAGGAAGCGTGCAAACACAAACTGGTTAGTCATGCAATATCACACGGGGCACGAGGACACACACACACCTGCAGCACCCACGCCTACTGAGGGTGGGGAAACTTCTAGAGGGTGGATGAGCTGGAGAGAGCAAGCCTGGGGGCTCCCACGTGGGGGTCCCTGCCACCTGGAGTGGGGGCGGGACGGTCACACTGGAGCATCAATGGCACATTCAATGACAGAAACGCCGACATGGGGACAGCTACTCCACAGCTACTCAGCTATTCACAGAGCTCCAGATCACATATTCAACACAGTCTATTGTCACCCAGTTTTACACTTACCTCATTCCCTCAGCTGCCAGCTTTACGGGAAGAGGTACGAGATGACAAGACCACCATCAAAAGTGAAACCTCGAGCCCCACCTCTCTGCGGTCCCTTCGGCTGGACCGGCTGCAGATGGGGCGCTGCGCACGGCCAGCCACGAGGACATGAGGGACACCCACAAGTGAGGAGCCTGCGCGCCTTGTCGCCAGTTTCAGGAGCCCTGTGCCTCTTGTCTTGAAAGTGATGGAAGGATAATTTTAAAGGAATCCCAGTGGATTCGGTGCCTGTATTTAGGGATGTGTGTGTGTGTGTGTGTGTGTGTTTTCTGGTAGGCAGGTTTCTCTAGATCTGGCGTTAAGGTAGACGTCTTACTCTGTGTGTGTGTGTTCGTGTGTGGGCGTGCACAAGTGGGTTTTTCTTTGCTCTGTTGCTACACCATGGCAAATTCTAGGATGCTCTGGTGGCTTCCCAGAGAACAATTCAAAGTACGAGGATTTTCTGACCACAGTGGGTAATCTCAGCTCTGTCAGTCAACCAGAGACAACATTGACTACAGGGAAAATGCCTTATCTATAAAACGTGAAAAAATATTTTAGTATTCCAGAAAAAATATCGCTTGAATATAGTTTAACATTTATGGCATTATAGATGTGAGAATCAGTTTGTTTCTCAAAACTATTTTCTTTCTATTAAGTCCCAATTTGTCTCAAAGGTATTCTTTTAATTGCTAAATTTACGCAGCCAATGCATCCACTTTCAGAGAATTTTTGAGGGTTGGTGAATCTCAGATTTTCACGTTCTGTGGAAACTCCCAGGGAGAGCAGTGCGGGCTCACCAGGTGCTGGACGTGCTCCATGAGGAGTGGAGGCCAAGGCCGCCGTGTCCCTGTTGGTCACCGCAGTGTCCTGGGCGTGCGGGGACTCCCCTCGGGCATCGTGTACCTCCTGCTCTAAATGCTGTCTTTCCTCTTCCCCTTGGTGGACACTGTCGTGCGCCAGCTCGCAGGGGAAGCCGAGTCAGCAGGTCTGCTGAGCTGTGTGCGTCCTGAAGCCTCCCCGTGGGGCTCGTCCCCAGCTCCAGGCTCTGAGCTGAGCAGCGCTGCAGGAGTAGGGCACGGTGTTGGTGAAGGGAAGCCCAGCGACCCCTCGTAGGAGGTGCTGGGCTGTGCGGACGGTCAGTCTCAGGAAACAAGGCCACACCTGTTGTCTGGGTGGTGCCACGTGTGTAGCATTTGATGGGAAGAAACTCACACAGCCATCTTGTTAGGAAAGACAGCTTGACCGTGGCGCTCATATCCTGCTTTAAAGTGCCCGTTGTCAGCCACAGAGGGTGTGGCTTTCTCTTGGGCGTATCTGTTCCCCATAGAGTTCACTGTATTTCCGAATGTCTTTCTCCTGTGACTCTAATTTTAAGGCGAGGAAGCATGCCACGTCAGTTTACTGCTAAGCAAGTGTTTTAATGAATTGCACTTGGGGACTCCAATTTCATCCTCGAGGGGGCAGAGGCGGTCCTAGCTAAGCAGCCCCTCAGGGCGGGCTGAGCAGGGTCATTGCAGCAGAACAGGCAGCCCCCCAGGCTCGTCTCTGAAGCTGTCTCTGTAAAGAGAGGTTTCAGCTGAGAGTGAGCCGTTGACAGCAGAGTGATGCGATATCTTGTAGCCGAGGAAGGAAATAAACCCCAGCAGAAGCCAGGCGAGTCTTCCATTTGCTTCTGGATGGTGGTTGTGGTTGGGACGCAAACTCCAGGCATGTGGTACATGCTCGTTCCCCTGGGATACGGGAATTTTGAAAGTTTGCCTTTTTTCAAAACTCTCTTTGAGCTATTAAGGGGCTTCCCTGGTAGCTCAGATGGTAAAGCATATGCCTGCAATGTGGGAAATCTGGGTTTGATCCCTGGGAGATCCAAGATCCCCTGGAGAAGGAAACGGTAACCCACTCTAGTACTCTTGCCTGGAAAATTCCACGGAGGGAGGAGCCTGCTAGGCTACAGTCCATGGGGTCGCCAAAAGTTGGACACGACTGAGCGAAAACACTTCCACTTTCACTTTTTGAGCTATTAAGATACATGTTGTGTTTTCTGGTATAATTATTCCCAGAAAATAGAGTATTTACTCTTCTAGGAAACCTAAGGTTGAAGTAAAGGAACAGTTACTTGACATTTGATGTGAAGCATTTCGAGCTTTAACCATACATAGACTTCACAGTCTGAAGTAAAGTCTGATGCTATTTGAGTGTATTGAAAAGCCACTGTGTATCTTCAGGGAATTCCCTAGCAGTCGAGTAGCTAGAACTCTGCACTTCCACTGCAGGAGGCCTGGGGTTTGATTCCTGGTTGGAGAACTAGGGTCCTGCAAGCCACACAGTGGCCTAGTCAAAAAAGAATAACCAGTATCTTAATTTAGCACAGAGCTAGTTAGCTGAACAGCAGTGCAGGAGAAAAACAGCCCCCATCCAGCCCTCTCCTTGCTTGCTGTGTTATAGCGTTCTGTGTTGAAAGTCTGTGTTGCTCTTTGTGCGTCTGTTGTGAAATGGTGTGCATTCCTGAAGCTCTCTCAGGGACAGATGCCTCTGCTCAGATCTCGGTGTGGTTTCCTCTTCTACGTATCTGTCCTCACTGTTTAGAAAGGGAAGAGTGGATGTTTTTCCTTGACTACCCTCCTCCCTTGGATGTGCAGACTTCTGAATCCTTTAAGGCTGGCAATAATTCTTTCATCGGGAAGGAGGTGATTCTGTAAGGAATTGCGGGGACTCAGTCAGCATTTCATGACTCAGGGGTTCTTTGTCATATGTCTGAACTCTCATTAAGTAGATGGTTTAGAAGATTAAAGGAAAATGGTGAGATACCTACTCTTTCACTTTTCAAATTTATAAAGAAAATAAATACTTAGGTTAACTTGTTTTATACCCGTGTGTAGTAGTGATTCTTGAATTTTGAATGTTTCGTTACTTGCAGGCATGAGTTGCTGGAGGAACCCGGGAGACAAGGCGTGCCTTGGCACAGTGGGACGGGCCAACTGTTGTGGTCTGGCTGGAGGTGTGTAGGCGCCCCACCCGCACCCGCACCCCCGTCCTGGCCTGGGTGTGTCAGTCCCTCCACAGCCACGCATAACCTCCTGCCTCCTGTCTCCTGTCCCCAGCGCTGGGTCGGGATCCCGGCCTGGTAGGTGGCTGCTTGCCAGCCAACGTGAGGAGCGGTGCCATCATGTCCACCCTGTCGCCCTGTTGGACACAGAGATCCAGGGTGAGATCGGCATCAGCAACCCGCTGCACCAGCTGAAGCTGCGGCTGGCGATCCAGGAGAGCATGTCCCTGACCGGCCGCTCCGCCCCGTCCAGAACGGTATGCCTCCCTCCTTCCCTAGGGAGAGTTCGCGCCCGGTTTGTGTCGCTTCCAGGGATCTCTATACACACAGCCACTGTTCCAGCTTAAAGTTCTAGCATTCAAAACCATGACAGCTTTTCATTTGCAGCAGTAGTGTTGTTAAAAGATAGATGATTGAATACTTCAGACTGATTATTTTTGTAACAGAAGGGCTGCGGTGGCATTGTGAATAGAGAAATGGGAGTTTTTGAAAACATAAAAAAGGGACTTTTGAAAATGTGAAAATTGTAAAAAAAAAAGGAAGTTTTTGAAAATGTATTAAAAGAAATGTAAATATAAACGTCAAGAAAGTGAAAGAGAAAAGGCTTAGCCCCCAGGCTGCATTGTTTTTCCCTTATTTACCTTGTCCGGCCTGTCCTCTTGGGCAGTTCCCTTTTCGGGAGCTGTAGACCCTGGGCTCTCAGGGTTTTAAGAGTCCAAACATCCGCTAGGTCACACCAAGTCGTATCGTGCTCATCCAAGTATCCTCCACGTGGGAAGGCCTTGAAAGTCCTGTAAGAGGGTCCTCCTAGTTGGAAAAATTAAAACGAATCTGGTGGAAATGTGGATTGTTGCCAGGAGATGAGGGCCGGCCAGCTCCTCATTTCTCGAGTGCAGACTCAGGACACAGCTCAGTCCCCACGCTCGGTGTGTCCACTCTGGAGAGGAACCCTGGTGAGGAGACGTGACCTCCCAGATGTACCTGCCCTGAGGAGCAGGTGGAGCCTGACTCAGGCTCATGGTTATTTTACACAAAAAGCGTGAAGGCTTTCTCGTCCGTTTGTCTTCCTTGTTTCTAAGGGTGAGCGTGAGGGTGGATAACTCACCCCGCACTGATGCAATTGTTCTCAGCGTATCTGCTCTGCTCTCTGTGCCCCAGAGGGTTCACTAGAGCCACCTTTTTAGAAATGAAGGTGCTGAGGGTTCCCCGGAGGTTTTATTAAAGTATCTCAGTAAAGGGAGCGTCTTATGAATTGAGTTTAACGGGTGGTGAACTCAAGCAGCATCCCCCCTCCGACCGTGAGGATGGGCTTGGGGACGGGACATCGGCAGAACCCCTGATGAACTCCTGGGGATGGGGAAGGTGGCAGGAAGGAGGGGGAGGTCTCTTCCTTGTGGGGTGTCCACAGATTGTACCTCACCCCTCACTGATGAGCACTTAGGCCCTTTCCAAACAATTGCCACTGTTCTGGAGAAAACAATCATTGCCCAGCTCCTATTCAGTTTCGTAGAATATGTTTCTAGGATGGAGTGTAAACATCTGCTTTATTCATTCCATCCTCTCTTCATCCACCCACCCATCCAGCCAGCCAGCCATCTGTTCATCCATCCGTCCACTCACTAATTCATCCCTCCACCCATCCATCCATCCACCTGTCCACCCAGTCAGCCAGTCATCTGTCCATCCATCTATCTACTCACTAATCCATTTATCCACCCATCCATCCATCCTCCATCTATCAATCCATCCATCTATCCAACCGCCCATCCACCCATCCACTCATTAATCCATCCATCCATCCACCCATCTATACAAACTTCCTTCCTCCCTCCCCCGACCCCTTCCTTCCATCCTTGGCTCCTCAGTAGATCTTTACATTTTCGTGCAGATTGGTATTTTATTCCTCTTAAGTTTAATCACAGGGTATTTCTATTCCCCCACCACCTTGCTCTTTTGGATTGCATCCTTTCTCCACTGCAATTTCCAGCAGTTACATGATTCTTTTGCCAACAGTAACTCTGGAGAGTTGTTAGCATCTGACTCCCTGACAGAGCTCTTCTATTATCACCAGGTTTCAGCTGATACTTTTTGGTTTTCCAGGTAGGCCATCATATCATCTTTAATCAGTGGCTATTTTATTTCCCTCTTTCAGTAACCACAATTATTATTGACTTTTCTTGCCTGATAGCACATTCTAGAACTTGCAGAGCATTGATAATTCACAGAGGTGATCACAGCATCCTTGACTCGTCCCTGACTTTGATGAGACCACTTGTGACACATCACTATTCAGTGTGACTTTGGCCCTTGGCTTGAAATAGATGTTTTTAAAGAGTTTTTAGCAGGAAGATGTTCAGTTCTATCCAATGAAGTGGGCGACAGAGGATGAGATGGTCAGGTGGCATCACAGACTCAATGGACGTGAGTTTGAGCAAACTCCAGGAGACAGTGGAGGACAGGGAGGCCTGGGGTGCTGTAGTTCATGGTGGAGTAGATTGTAGGAGGCCATGATTCTCCTGCCCTGGCCTGTAACTGCCCCGTTTGCCACACTACATTGCGACATTTCCCGTTAAGAGGCACAGCGTATTTCTGCAGCTTCTGGGCTGGCCTTGTGACTTGGCTTGGCCGACAGAAAGAGGCAAAGTGACAAGCTTCACAGGGCCTTGAGAGCTTTACTCTCTGGCCACTCCCCTGTGAACAAGCCCAGGCCAGCCTGCTGGAGGACAAGACTCCCATCATCACCCCTGCCAACAGCCAGCTTGTCCATCGTGAACCATGGCTACCCTTGAGCGGCCAAGCTCATCTGACCCACCAGCTGATTGTAGATGCAGGACTGTCCCCACTGGAGATCGACCACACATCTGGCCCCAGTCAGCTCCCCGACCCACAGCCTGATGAGAGATAATGGGTGGCTGTTTGCAGCCACTAAGTTCTGGGTGGTTCACTGTGCAACAGTAGATAATCATACAATGGCTGTTCTCTTTTGGCCTGCTGAACATGAACTGATGTTTACTGTTGTGTCCTGGAAATCATAGAATGAGCCTGTATGTGCGATTGGGCCCAATTTTTTGACATGCTGCCGAGTTGCCAAAAACTCAGCAAATGTGACCAGGCACTCTTTATCAGAATTGGCTGAGACTTTATAAAATCGAAGGCTCATTTTGTCTTATTGCTTCAAAAAATGCTGCTACTGGGATTTCCCTGATGCTCTGGTGGCTAAGACCCCATGCGCCCAATGCAGAGGGCCTGGGTTTGACCCCTGCTCAGGGAATTAGATCCCACGGGCCACGACTAAAGATCCCATGTGCTGTGACTGGAAGATCCAGCACGATGCAGCTAAGACCCAGCAGGGCCCAGTAAACAAGTGTTTAAACACTGGTGCTGGAGTCAACCTGTGGGAGAGGATGGGGTATGGTCCCTGGGTTGCCCAGGATGCTGGGTTCCGGGTGTGCGATGCTTAGAGGAGAATGAGTGTGATCTCCAGAGTGAGGATACGGTGGCCGACACCCAGAGGTCTTAGGCCCCGTAGACACAGCCAGCTGAGGCCACTTTCTGACTGGGGAGGTGGGAGGGGGGCTAGCGACAGTTGATACCATCCTGTAGTTGGTCACAAAGTCTAAGCTGAAAGAAGCTCCCAGAATACTGCTGTCCCTGGGGTTTTGCTGTGGTGGTTTTAAATGGTGTCCTCAAGTTTGGGGGTATTCCTCTGCTCAGAAAGGAACCCAATCTCCCTCCCCTTAAGTATGGACCGAGCCTAGTGACTCACTTCTAATGAATAGCATAAGGTAGAAATGACAGCATGGAACTACTGAAAAGAGGGCCGTCAGAGGCATTTCAGACTCTTGCTCACTTTCTTGGACTTCCTGCCCTGGGTGAAGCCAGCCCCCATGTTGTGAGGACGCTCAAGCAGCCTGAGGAGAGGTCCATGTGGTGAGGAGCTGAGGCTCCACCAACAGCCCTGTGAGTGTGCCATCTTGCAGGCTGATCTTCCAGCCCCAGAACCACCTTCAGATACCTGCAGCCCTACATGACATCTTGACGATAACCTCATGAGGGACTCCCAAGCCAGAATCGCACAGCTAAGCCATTTCTGAATTTCTGACCCCACCGAAAGAACCTGAAATAATAAATACACAGTATTTTAAGCCACTAGGTTCTGAGGTTGTTTGTTACACAGTGCAAGCTAACTAATATACTTCTTGTGGTGGCTCTGGGTGGTGAGTTCATCCATGTCAACTTGTTCTCTTTCATGGACTTAAGGTTCTGGCACAGTTGTCTCCGCTCTAAGATCCCACTAGCATAGACCTCTTAGTTTACTGGATACCCTCCTTAAAATGTATGCCAACTCTTTGCTTGATCAAGAGTGAGTTTGGGTTTCTGAGACTGGTGTTGTTCCTGAGAAGCAGGTCTCTGACCAAGGCTTTTCTACGGACCTCTGCAGGAGAAGACCCCAGAAGCTGCCTGACATCTATCCTATAGGGTTTGGTGGCAAGCTCAACACAGGATACCCCGTGTAGACAGAAGCCATGTCACAGATAATTCCATGGTGGGATTATGTGGTTGGCGAGAATGCCGAGGTAGCTTGAAGCAGGGGTGGGTTCCAGTACTGCCCTCTCCTGAGGTCTTAAAACCATCTTGTGGGAGCTTCACTTGCACGTGGCCAGCACCCAGGTAGCCCCCTTCCTGACCCCCAAGGGGAAACCACTAGCCCAATTCTTGCCTGCTCGCAACGCTTCACTCACCTGGTCCACTCTGTCCCGCTGGACACCAAACTTGCCTCCAAACCCCGAGACAGAATCAACCTGCAAGCAGTGCTTGGAGAGCTTTGACTGATACTCGTGGCCGACAGCTGACTGGAACAGGGGCAAAAGTGAAACATCAGACACCCACCAGCATTGCCACACTGGACGCGCCCCCACGACCCCGCCCGACCCTGAGGCAGCCTGCACTTCTGCTCAGTGTGGGTGTTGCAAACAAAGTCACTCAACGTGGAAGCCAGCCCAGAGGGAGGTATCTCCAGGGGGCATCGCAACTCCAGGGCCCCCCAGTCAGGTGTTCCTGAACCCTTTCCACACCAGGCTCCCCGGAAGTCTCCCAAGAACCCCAGCCATAGGGGGCCTTCTGAGGTGCCTGGGCTTGAAGAAACAGGAGGCCAGCCCCCAACCAGAACCACAGAGCCAGCAGCCTGCCAACGACTCGTGAGCCCACTTCCAGGAAGACTGCTGTCAGTGATCACCCTCTTCAGGTGGGACACTGTCAAAGCACGTGACCCAGGAATCAGGGCACACACTGGAACACAGATGGCAGGCTTCAGGCACACGGCACGGTCAGTGTCAACACCTGCCACACGTCCAGCCCGCCCAGGTGTGCAGTGGGGCCTGCCAGCGCCTCATCACCCCCCAGTCAGGGAAGTGGGTCTGGTGACCTCTCCAGGCCACACGCTGACCGAGCAGTCCACCCCGAGCTTTCCGCTGTGTGGTCAGGATGCCATGGCCCGTGGCCCACATCCAGCACCGAGGTTCTTTGTAAATAAAGCTATCTGGAACATGCAGATGTTTCAAAACATCTGTTCATTTACAGAAAATCTATGCGTAACTCTGTGTCAAGACAATATAGCTAGTTCAGGAGTCGCTCGAGACCCTGTGGCGTCCAGGAAGCTAAAAATACTTACACCCCGAACTCTGAGTATATCACATGCTAATTCATGGGGTCACCACTCTCTGGTTTCCCCAAGACCAAGCTCAGGTCATTTAATTTGTAATTTAATCTTTATTTTATAGTGAAGTAGAAATTGATTTCCATTGTTTCATTGGTTTTAGGCGTACAGAAATTTGATTTGATTTTTACATAGAAGTATATCTATTCTTTTCCTGTTTTTTTTCCTCATATAGGTTACTACAGTTTTTTCAGTTGAGTTCCCTGTTCTACTATTTAGTAGGTTCTATTTGATTATCAATTTGATAAATATTGGTGTTTATATATTAATGAAAATTCTTAATTTATCCCTCCCTTCTAATTTTGTTTTGATAATCAGAATTTGTTTTTCTCAATCTGTGAGTCCGTTTCTGTTTTGTACATTAGTTCATTGGTATGAATTTATAGATCTCACCTGAGTGTGATATCTTAGGATGTTTGTCTGTTTCTCTCTGACTTTCCTCACTTGGTTTGAAAATTTCTCAGTCCATCCATGCTGCTGCCAATATCTTCATTTCATTCTCTTTGATGGCTGAGTAGTAGTCCGACGTATAGACATGCCGTGCAGTCTTCATTTCTCTGTCAGTGGACCTTTTGGTGGATTCTATGTCTTGGCTGTTGTAAATAGTGCTGGCCTGAAAATTGGGGAGCACGTGTCATTCTGAATGAGAATTTCTCCAGATCTAAACCTGGGAGTGGGGGTTCAGGATCATATGCTACCTGCATGTTTAGTGTGCAAGGAAACTCTTGCTGTTCTCCACAGTGGTTTCACCAGCTACATTCCCACCACGGCTGCACGACCCCCTCTCCAGGACCCCTTTCTGTACGTCCTCTGCAGCGTTCATTCTTTGTCGATCTTCTCCACGATGGCCATTGTGACCCGTGTGAGGAAATGCTTCACTGCAGTTGTGATTGGCATTGACTTAATAATTACTGATGTGGAGTATGTTTTCACGTGTTTTTGTAATTTTTTTGTTATGTGCTTTTGTTATTTGTTATTGTACATCTTGTGAGTACAGTTTACTTCTTGAATCTGCTTTCCTGAAAGTTGGCCCTGTATGGAATTCTTTTCTGACAATTTACCCCAGGACATTTCTTGAGGGCGGGTGTCATTTACAGCCCTGTCAGACTTGTGACTATTAAGATCCCATCAGCACATTTTTTATGGTATATATATTAATCTGAACCAGCTAATGGCTCTCTGCCCCCTGAAACTTTCTTCTTTGGTAACCATAGTTTCTTTTCTAAGTCTCTGAGGCTGATTCTCCTGTAGAAAGTTCATTTGTGTCCATTTTCAGATTCCACCACACCTGTCTTTCCTTGTCTCACGTAGTTCACTTAGTATGACCATCTCTAGTTTCTTCCCTGTACCTGGAAACGGCATTATCTCATCCCTCTTTCTTTCTGAGTATTATTGCATTGTGTATATGTAGCCCACCTTCTGGATCCATTCAGCTGTCCTTGTACACTTAAGTTGCTTCCCTGTCTCTGCTATTGTACCTAGTGCTGCTGTGATCGTTAGAGTGCAGGTGTCTTTTAAAATTTTGGTTTTCTCTGGATCTATGCCTAGGTATGGAGTTGCTGGGTCACTTGGTACTTCTCTGTTTAGTTTTTATGTTTAGTTGGAGAACCTCCATATTGTTTTGTTTTGTTACATTATGTTATGTTTTGTTACGTTATGTTATGTTTTGTTATGTTATATTGTTATATTTTGTTTTGTTATGTTTTGTTATGTTATGTTATTATGGAGAACCTCCATAATGTTCTCCCGAGTGGATGTACCCGTTTGTATTCCCACTAATGGTGGTAGGGTTTTCTTCTCTCCACACCTTCTGCAGGATTTATTGTTGTAGATTTTTTTGAGATGATCATTCTGATCGATGTGAAGTGGTACCTCATTAGACAACCGCCCTGCCTTTCTCAAAGAGCGAGCGATGCTAGAATCTTGTCTTGTACTCTACGGCCATCTCCATGACTTCTGTGGAGAAATGTGCATTTAGATCTTTGGCCAGTTTTTTATTGGATTGTTTGTTTTTTGATGTTGAGCTGTACAAATTGTTTGTATGTGTAGAGAGAAATTCCCTGTGGCTATCTTCATTTAAACGAATTTTTTCCATTCTTGGTTGTCTTTTTTTCTTTCACTGATGGTTTCCTTTGTTGTGCAAATGCTTTTAACATCTATTATGTCCCATTTGTTTATTTTCGTGTTTTCTATGTCCTGATTCCTAGAGGTGGATCACAGAAGATCTTCCTGCATTTTATGTTAAAGTGTGTCCTGCTTTTTTCCCTCAAGAGTTCCCCTGTATCTGTCCTTCTGTTTGGACCTTTGATCTCCTTGCAGTTTGTTTTTGTGTGTGGTGTTAGGAGACCATCTGATCTCACCCTCCTTCTCATGCTGAGGAAGCTGCCTGGCGTCCTCCCTCCACAGTGGCTGCTCCCAGTTTCCATCCCCAGCACAGAGCAGGAGGGCTCCCTGTGCTCTCCACCCGCTCCAGGATTTACTGCTTCTAGAGTTTCTGCTCCAGAGAAGGCAATGCCTCCCCACTCCAGTACTCTTGCCTGGAAAATCCCATGGATGGAGGAGCCTGGTGGGCTGCAGTCCATGGGGTCGCTAAGAGTCGGACGCGACTGAGTGACTTCACTTTCACTTTCATGCATTGGAGAAGGAAATAGCAACCCACTCCAGTGTTCTTGCCTGGAGAATCCCAGGGACAGGGGAGCCTGGTGGGCTGCCATCTATGGAGTCGCACAGAGTCAGACACGACTGAAGCAACTTAGCAGCAGCAGCAGTAGCAGCAGAGTTTCTGCTTATGGCCATTGTGACTGGTGTGAGGTGATACCTTGTTGAAGTTTTGATTTGCACTTCTCTCATATTTAGTGATGTTAGCATCTTTGTATGTGATTTTTTAAAACAGTGTAAGTTAAACTTACTCAAACTGGCTTCTTGAATGATTTCCTTGCTTTAGTATTTTTCCAATGACCTCCCCTAGGACGTTTCTTGAGGGCAGGTATATTTTTACTTACAGCCCCTTGGGCCTTGTGAATGTGAAGTCCCCGTGAGCAATGGTTTCAAAGTTGTTGTTATGAAAAATGGCCACAAGGCGGCAGCATGTCCTTATGTCCAATTCTGGTTACTGGGGGAACCACCAGAGCCTTGGGAAAATCCTGTTCCTGGACTGTCAGTTAGAGTGGAATGTGCCAGAAAAACCACTTAAAGCTTGTGGCCCATTCCTTCTTCCTTCCCTACCCCTGACACCTGGACAAATCCCAATTCTTGCAACACCACTCTGGGGAGGGTGATTTCATCCATAGGTGGGGCGACCCTAAGGAAGGAGGCTGGAGGGGGAAACTCCAACACCAGGAGACATGGGGCCCACAGGGCTTTTCAGAGCTCTTCCAGCCCAGAGGTCACACATCCTTTGGAAGCAGTGGCATAGTTTCACTGCAAGAGGACGTGCCTGCATCTGGAGGCTGTGGGCTGATGCAGAGGGGAAGAGGCTCGCCAGGTCCATGGGGCAGGGCTCATTGGCTGGCACGCCCTCTGCAGCTCCGTCAGCCCCGTGACAGTCCATCCTTGGGAACCAAGTCTGCCCAGGCTTCAGGGATGTGACAGCAGCCCAGGCCACCAAGGCCTGAGGGGAACAGAGTTGACATTCACTCTTGGTAATTTGTATTTTGTATTGGTGTATAGGTGACTTTGGAGAAGGAAATGGCAACCCACTCCAGTGTTCTTGCCTGGAGAATCCCAGGGACGGGGGAGCCTGGTGGGCTGCCGCCTATGGGGTTGCACAGAGTCGGACACGACTGAAGCAACTTAGCAGCAGCAGCAGCGGCGGCACAACTCTTCATCATGTAATGACAGAACATGGTCACAAGGTGGCAGCACTTCCTTACATCACACGGGTTTTAGGGGGTCTTTTTTTTTCTTTTTTCTTTTTTTGTTTTTTTTTACTGTAATTTCCTTGCTATTTTATATTGGAATAGAGTTGATTTCTGATGTGGTATTTGTTTCCAGTGTCCAGGAATTCAATTTAGTTATATATAGACGTTTCTCTATCCTCTTTCAGGTTCCTTTTTGCATATAGGTGATTACAGTGTGTTCAATAAACTTCCCTCTGCTTTCCAGTAGTTCCTTTTGAGATCAACTCTTTGATATATATTACTGTGTATATATTAATTCTAAACTCCTAGTTTCTCACACCTGTATCTGGGGGCGCTGCAGAAGGCAAAGGCACTCCAGGTCCATTGTGGAGGCACACTGCCTGCCACATGCTCGGAGCTCCCTCAGACCTGGGACGGTCCAGCCTTGGGACCCAAGCCAGTCAGGCTCCGGGGATTTGACCACAGCTTGGGTCACTATGACCTGAGGGGAAGAGAGTCAGCGTTTCTTTTTATTTTTTCTTTTGATGTTTTTAACCTGTAATTTGAACTGGAGTATATAGATGAATTACAATCATGTGGGTCATTATTTTTTTTCTTCCTTTTCAATCCAGGATAACTTGATTCACGTCTACATAGAGTATATACATTATTTTTCGGGTTTTTTTATGTGTAGATAATCACACAGCGTTGCATATGTTTACCTGAGTTACACAGTAGGTCCTGGCGACTTTTTAAATAGTAGTGCGCATATACGAGTGTGAAGCAGCTCGGTTCTCCCTCATCCGTAGCCTTCTATGTTGGAGAGCAGTTGTTTCTTTTCTAAGTCTGTGAGGCTGTGTCTCTTTAAGAAAGAAGTTCATTTTCATCCGGTTTAGATTACATCCAGAAGTGATATCATATGATGCTGTCTGTCCCTGTCTCCCTTACTTCACTTCCAATGGTCATCTCAACTTTCTTCTCTGTGACTGGACTTGGCATTGTTCCCTACTTCTTTCTGGTTGAGAAATAGTCCATTGTGTGTATGTACCCCATCGTGTGTCCATTCATCTGAAATTTCTGCAATTAACTTGCTTCCCAGACTTGGCTCTTGCGTCTTTGGCCATGATTGCAGGAGTGTATTTTACATTTTTTAATTTTCTCTGGATTTATGCCCATGCATGGGATTCCTGGGTCCTAAAATACTTCTGTGTTATTTTTCAAATGAACCTCCATATTATTCTCCCTACTGGATGAACCTATGTTCATTGCGATCAATAGTGCAGGAGGGTTTCCTTGTCTCTACACCCTCTCCAGCATTTATTATTTTCTAAGGAGATCCAACCAGTCCATTCTGAAGGAGATCAGCCCTGGGATTTCTTTGGACGGAATGATGCGAAAGCTGAAACTCCAGTACTTTGGCCACCTCATGCAAAGAGTTGACTCATTGGAAAAGATTCTGATGCTGGGAGGGATTGGGGGCAGGAGGAGAAGGGGACAACCGAGGATGAGATGGCTGGATGGCATCACCGACTCGATGGACGTGAGTCTGAGTGAACTCCAGGAGTTGATGATGGACAGGGAGGCCTGGTGTGCTGCGATTCATGGGGTCGCAGAGTTAGACACGACTGAGCGACTGAACTGAACTGAAGTAATTTTACTTATTCATTTGTCTTTGGTTGCACTGGGCCTCGGTTCCAGAAATCCAGCTCTCTCTATCTGCAGTGAGTGGGGCTCCTCTCTAGTTTCACTGTAGAATGAGGCTACTCATTGTGGAGGCTTCTGGCTGCAGAACGCGGGCTCTAGAGCCCCAGGCTTCAGGAGTCGCGGCGGGAGGCCTCAGTAGTTGTAGTTCAGGGGTCTAGAGCACAGGCTCCGGAGAAGGCAATGGCAACCCACTCCGGTGTTCTTGCCTGGAGAATCCCAGGGACGGGGAGCCTCGTGGGCTGCCGTCTATGGGGTCGCACAGAATCGGACACAACTGAAGCGACTTAGCAGCAACAGCAGCAGCAGCAGCAGAGCACAGGCTCCGCTGTGGCCCATGGGGGCTTAGTGGCCCCACTGATGTGGAATCTTCTGAGACCATGGTTCCAAACTGTGTCTCCTGCATTGGCAGGCACATTCTTAACACTGCACCACCAGGGAAGTCCTAGCATTTATTCTTTAAGATGTTTTAAGATGACCGTTGTGACCAATGTAAGTGCCTAGCTCATTGGATTTGGATTTGTGTTTTCCTAATAATGAGTGATTCTGAGCATATGTTCATGTGCCTAAGTGCAATCTATAGACCTTCCTGAGAGAATTAACCGTTTTAATCTTTGGCTGATTTTGTTCTTGGTTATACGTATTGTTGATATGAAGTTGTACAAGCTGTTTGTATGTTTTGGAGATGAATCCCTTGTGGGTATCTCCTTTGCCAAATATTTTTTCCTATTCTGAGGATTGTCCTTGTCTTTCCTTGAGGGATTCCTTTAGGAATGCAAATGCTTTTAAGGTTAATTCAGTCCCACTCTCTGATTTGTGAGGTGGACCCATAAAGAACTTGCTGCATTTTATGTCAGATTGTGTCCTGTTTATATTTTTCTCAAGAATTTCATAGTATCCGTCATTACGTTTAGATATTTATGCTCTCTGCCGTTTATTTTGTGTTTGGTGTTGGGATGTTTTCTAATCTCATTCTCATTTTCACGGTTGAGGGAATCCTCACGGTGTCCTCCGGAGTGGCTGTTACCCATGTACATCCCAAGCATCAGTGGAGGAGGGCTCCCTTGTCTGCACATCTTCTCCAGCACTGCCTGTTTGCAGAGTGTCTGGCAACGGCCATTCCTCCTGGTGTGGTGTGATACCTCATTGTAGTTTAGAATTGCATTTCTCTAATGTTTAGTGATGTCGACATCTTTTCATGTGATTCTTTTAGAGTGTGACTTAAACTTACATCTTGAAATTCGCTTCTTTAACACCTGCCTTGTTTTGGATTCTTTTTCGATGACAACCCAAGGACAGTCCTGGAGTACGGGTGTTTTTTACTTAAAGCCCCTGGATCCTTGTGAATGTTAAATTCCCGGGACCCAGCTCTTAGTGGTGTTATTACATAGAATGGCCACAAGGCGGCAGCACTACCTCATGCCACATTTTTTTCTCCTCTAAATTCCTTGTTATTTTCTATGGGCTTAGAGTGGATTTCTGATGTCGTGTTTGTTTTAGGTGTGCAGGAACTCGACTCAGTTATACATAAACGTTTATCTATTCTCTTTAAGGTTCTTTTTTGCATATAGATGATTACAGTTTCAATAATTGCCTAAGCTATTCAGTAGGTACTTTTAATCATCTATTTGATATATATTAATATGTATATGTTAATTCCAATCTCTTAATTTCTCCTGCCTATCTCTGGAGGTTGGGGTCTCTCCAGGGGGCAACAGGCACTCCAGGTCCATTTTGGAGACACACTGCCTGCTACATGCTCCCAGCTCCCTCAGCCCCAGGACACTCCAGCCTTGGGTCCCAAACCAGCCAGGCTCCAAGGATGCGACACCAGCCCAGCTCTGTATGTCCTAAGGAGAATAGAATCAGAATTTCTTTTTTTTATTTTTCTGTTTTCATTTCATCATTTGAACTGGAGTATACAGTGACTTACAATCTCGTGGGTGTATTGTTTTTTCATTTTCTTTCTACCCCAAATTGTTTCACTTTTACATAGGTGTATATATGATTTGTTGGGTTTTTTCTTTACAGGTTAATACAGTGTGGAGTAAGTTTCCTTGTGTTACACAGTGAGTCCTGGTCACTTACTTTATCAATACTAGTGTGCATATCTTAGTCTGAAGCAGCTCATTTCTCCATGGCCCACATCTTTATATCTTGGTGACCAGAAGTTTCTTTTCTAGGTTTGTAAGCCTGTGTCTCCAGGCAATAAGTTAATCTGTATCCATCTTTAGTTTATAGCTAGAAGTGTTATCACAAGATACTTGTCTTTCCTCGTCTCCCTCACTTCACTTGGAATGATCATCTCCACTGTCTTTCCTGAGGCTGGACTTGGCATTATTTCCTGCCTCTTTATGGTTGAGAAATATTCCGCTGTGTACATGGACTTGTCTGAATCCATTTGTCTGTGCTTCTACAATTAGCTTGCTTTCCTGTCTTGGCTGTTGTACCTAGTGGGGCCGAAATCGCGGGTTACGTGTCTCTATTAAAATTTTGGTTGTCTCAACCTGGCTGTCTCGACTCCAGCCCAGTCCAGACACGAGACTCAAGCCTGCTCAGGCTCCAGCAATGGGAGAGCAGCCCAACTCAGGGAGGTCGTGGGGAATAAACTAGGCACTGCTTTTCTATTCCTTTTCTTTAGTCTCGTGCCTGTGCTGTCTTGGAATAGAGTCAATTTGCAGTTTTGTGCTTGTCTTCAGCTGATTCGCTTATGATATATACATACAGCTTACCTGACCTTTTATGGATTCTATTGCCATAGAGGTTATTGCAGAAGGTTGAGCAAAGTACCCTGTGCTGACCATGAGGTCCTTCCTGAGTATCTATTACAGATACAGATTTCGGTGTATATTTGGCAAGAAGGAAGGAAGGAAAGAGATAATCCTTCTGGATTGTATATTACAGATACAGATTACCGTGTATATGTTAGCCCTGACGTCCTGACATCACTTTTTCTTGGAAACTTCTGATTGTGTCGAATTCTCAGAGTCACTTTTTGTGTTGTAAATTTGTTCCTTTGTATCTCTTTTTGTATTTTGCCTACAAGGGACATCATATGCTATTGTCTTTCTCCATCTGACTGATTTTGCTTAGTCTATGATCCTCCAAGGTTGATCCTTGTGACAATTAGTAGCATAATTTCAGTGGCCACTTTTCATGACTGAGTAATAGTCCATTGTGTGTATGTACACATCTTCTTTAACCTTTGATCCATTGGGTGACATCTGGCTGGTTCTGTGTCCTGGCTCTGTAGTGAATGATGGGGTGCCTGTGTCTTTTTCGCTGGCAGTTTTCTCAGGATACTGGCCCAGGTGTGGGTATGTCAGGCCATGGGCTGAGCCCTTTTGAAGTTTAGTTTCTGCCCTGAGGAGACTGTCCTTTCTCGGGGCTGTTTCCAGTGTCCATTCTGACCGCGTAGAGGGGTTTCCTGTCCACCTGACTCTCTCCCCTGTTTATTGTTTGTAGACTTGTGAGGATGACCATTCTGACAGGGAAGGATTGATTTCTTGGTGTCTTTTAGATTGGCATTCCTCCTGGAATAATTAGGAATGTTGAGCATCTTGTCCTGTGGCCGTTTGGGGATTTTTCTTTTCTGTAAAGGGTGTGAGGAAAGTTTACCTGTTGCAATGGACTTCTTGAAAGTTGGTTGTGTTTGGAATTTATTTCTGCAGTAACCATCTCAGGACCTTTCCTGAGGGCAGCTGTCATTAACAGCCCACAGATACTGTGAACTGGAGGGCTAGTACGCGCCAGTGTTTAAGTTGTAGTTACAGGAAATGTCCACAAGGGAGCAGCACTTTTTCATGTCCAACTCTGGTTCCACCTGCAACCAGAGCCTTAGGGAAAGCTGGCTTCCTGGGTTGTGAATTAGGGTGGAATATGCCTGAGCAAACACCCAATAGCTCGTATCTCACTATTTCTTTTCTCTGAAGCTTCACCCCTCCCCTCTAGCCTCATGCCAACCTGGGGCACTGCTCTCTGTTGAGGTGCCCAGGAGGCTGCTCTCTCAGGAAGGAGTCTTAAGCTGGGGACCCCAGCACCAGGAGACTTGGGGTCTGGGTGATTTTCCATGTTCCTCCAAGTCAGAGCATCAGTCCATTAGGATTTGGGTTCACTCGGGATTGTGGCCCCAGCCAGGGCAAACCAGACAGTACAGGTTTAAGGGGGTTATCTAAGATGGGCACCCTGCTCAGCTGTCTCGACCCCACCCCAGTCCAGCCCTGGAACCCAAGCCTACTCAGGTGCCAGGATTTGGATAGCATCCTAAGTCAAGCAGGTCACAGGGAATAAACTAGGCATTGCTTTTCTTTCCTTTAATTTCATGCCGATGCTATGTTGAAGTCTAGTTGGTTTTCAATTTTGTCCTTGTCTGCAGTGTACAATGGACTGATCCAGCTATGACATACGCATTACAGGCTTTAGTATTTTTATTTATTCTTTTGCCATAGTATTTTTATTTATTCTTTTGCCAAGGTTGAGTAAAGTTCTCTGTGCTGAACACCAGATCCCTGTGGGACATTTATTAGAGGTACAGTTTTTTTTGTACATGTGCAAGAAACGAAGAAGGAGATAGTTCTTGTGGATTATCTATTACAGCTATAGATATCTTTGTATATGTTAAAGATAAATATTTCTCTGGATACATGATTGGAAGGAAGAAATGAAGGACAGAAGGTGGAAGATAATCCTTGTGGATTAGCTAATACAGATACATGTTTCTGTGGTTATGTTAGAGATCCTGGAGAAGGAAATGGCAACCCACTCCAGTATACTTGCCTGGGAGATGCCATGGGCAGAGGAGCCTGGGGGGCTACAGTCCATGGGGTTTGCAAAGCGTTATACACAACCTAGCGAACATACAGCAACAACGTTAGACACACACATTTCAGTACATACGTGGAAGGGAGGAGATAATCCATGTGGATTATCTGTTACAGATATAGATTTCTGTGTTTAAGGTAGTAGCAACCTCCTAATTCATTCCTGGCACTTTCCTATTTTTTTTTTTTTTGGTGGGGGAGATTCTTTGTATTTGAATCTCAAAGTCTCTTTTTATGTTGTAAATTACTCCCTCTGTATCTCTCTTCAACTTCACTCTCAAGGAATACCATCTGCTATTTTCTTCCTCTGCTTTTGACTTCACTTAGTGTATTTTCCTCCAAGATCCGTCCTTTGGGGACCGTTGGCCTAATTTCATTTCAGTGGTGGTTTTTCATGTCTGAGTAAACTCCATTGTATATATGTACCACATTTCTTGAAGATTTAATCTGTCGAGGGACATTTCTTGGGTCTGTGTCTTGGCTATTGGAATTAGCATTGCAGTGAATGTTGGGTGCATGTGTCATTTTGAATGATGGGTTTCTGGAATATAGGCCCAGGTGTCAGTATTAAAATCCTAAGCTTAGCTCTCTTGAAATTCTCTTTCTGGCCTTTGGAGGCTGTCTTTTCTAGAGCTGTTGCCAATGTCTATTCCTAGAGAATTTGTAGGGGGGCTCCGTCATCTCCCTGCTCTCTCCACCATTTACTGTTTGCAGACAGTCAGAATAACCGTTCTGTCAGATGGGATTTGATTGCTTGTTTTCATTTTGATTGACATTCTCCTTGTAATAATTCGGGATGTTGAGTATCTTGTCTTGTGGCCGTTTTTTGCTTTTTTTCCCTTGAAGGATATGAAGGAAAATTTGCCTGTTTCAATTGATTTCTTGTAAATTGGTGGTGTTTAGAATTTATTTCTGCAATACCTGTGGCAGGACCTTTCCTGAGGGCAGCTGCCATTAAGAACACCACAGGCCTTGTGAGTTGGAGGTGCCGGTAAGCTCTGGTGGGCAATTTGTAGTTACAGGGAATGTCCACAAGGTGGCAGCACTTCTTCATGCCCAACTCTGGTTCTACCTGCAACCAAGCCTTAGGGACAGTTGGCTTCCTGGGCTGTGAATTGGAGTGGAATGTGTCTGAGCAAACTCCCAAGGGCTTGTGTCTCACTACTTCTTTCCTCTGAAGCTTCACCCCTCCACGCTAGGCTATTCAGTACCTGGGGCAACACTCCCTGCTGAGGGCCTATGAGGCTGCGCTCTCAGGAAGGAGTCTTGAGCTGGACCCCAGCACCAGGGACCCTGGATACTTGGTGACTTCACCTCTCGTCCTCGAGGCCAGAGGGTTGGGCCATCATCGTTTGGGTGCACTAGGAGTTCTGGTCCTAGTCAGGGCAAATCAGACAGTACAGGATTGAGACAGATCTCAGTGAAGGGTACCCTGTCGTGCTGTGTGGACCCCACCCAAGTCCAGCCCTGTGACTCAAACCTAATCACGTTCCCAGGATCAAATAGCATCCTGAGTCCAGCAGGTGGGAGGGAATAAACTAGGCATTAGTTTTCTTTCCTTTTCTTTAATCTCACGGCAACGCTATGTTGAAGTCTGGTTGATTTGCTGTTTTGTGCTTGTCCTCAGAGTGCTGCTAGCCAAAAGCTTGGCCTCTCTGCCCACCAAAGCTGAATGAAAAATATGGAGACAGAGTTTGGGGGAAATAGAAAGGTGGCTTTAATTCTCAGCTGGCAGAGAGCGGAACACAGTGGTCTCATGCCTCAAGAATTGCACCCCCGCTCCATGAGGAGTCCAGGGCTTACATGAGATGAGGGGCAAAGGCGACAGGATCTCGATTTCTTCCTCGTGCATTGTTTTGTCAACTAAAAAATATAGTCACAACCTGAAAGGAGAGAGGTGTTTTATTTGGTGGGAATGTTTAGGACTCCAAACCCAGGAGACAGCATCTCAGTAGCTCTGAGAAAACTGCTCCAAGGAGGCAGAGGGTAAGTCAGGCTATATACAGGTTTGCAACGCAGGGAGCAGGCAGTCTGCTCATCAAAGGTCAGGTATCAGGTTAAGGAATCCAGCATTCTGTGTGTGGGGAGGTGCAGCCTCGGACTCACTGCCTCCACTCCTTTCCCGTGACCTCAGCCATCAGGGCCAGTCCTGTCTCCTGGCTCACCTTGCTTCCTGCACCCCCAGCCCCTTAGCAGTCACCGGGTGGAGGGGGAGTGGCAGCAGCATCCCCTGGATCACAATTTGGGGAGCCTTCATTCACATTTGGGGGCCAGAAATCACTGATGGTGGTAAAATTTCTTGTTCATTAATATGGCAGAATGCTTTTGAAATGTGGTGTTGGAGAAGACTCTTGAGAGTCCCTTGGACTGCAAGGAGATCCAACCAGTCCATTCTGAAGGAGATCAGCCCTGGGATTTCTTTGGACGGAATGATGCGAAAGCTGAAACTCCAGTACTTTGGCCACCTCATGCAAAGAGTTGACTCATTGGAAAAGACTCTGATGCTGGGAGGGATTGGGGGCAGGAGGAAAAGGGGACAACAGAGGATGAGATGGCTGGATGGCATCACCGGCTTGATGGACGTGAGTCTGAGCGAACTCCGGGAGATGGTGATGGACAGGGAGGCCTGGCATGCTGCGATTCATGGGGTCGCAAAGAGTCAGACACCACTGAGCGACTGAACCGAACTGAAGTAAGAAACTAGGAATGTTCAGGCCTGTTCACTGTTCTTTCTCCTTATCGTCTTTGTTTTCAGGAAAAGGAAAGAGAAAAACTCATTCCTCTTTTTTTCCTTTCACTACAATAAGTGTACAACAGACTGACTCAGTTATGACATAATCATACAGCATGTCTGTACTTTTTATTGAGTCTTTTACGATAGAGGTTCCAGAGCAAAGTGGAGTCAAGTTCTCTGTGGTGAACATCGGGCCCCTGTGGGGTAACTATTAGAGGTACAATTTTTTTATATGTGCAGGGAATGAAGGAAGGAAATATTCTTTATGGATTATCTATTACAGTGACAGGTATTTACTTATATGTTAGAGATAAGGATTTCTATGTATATGTAAATGAAAGAAAGGCAAAAAGGAGGGAAGGCAGGCAGGAGATAATCCTTGTGGATTAGCTAATACAGATACAGATTTCTGTGAGTATATTAGAGATACAGATTTCAGTGCACAGGCAGAAGGAAGGAAGGAGACAATCCTAGTGGATTATCTGTCACAGATACAGATTTCTGTGCATACATTAGTACCAACCTCCTAATCATCCTTACCCCTTTCTTTTTTTTCTGGATTCTTTTTTCGTGTTTTAATCTCTGAGTCTCCTTTGGTGTTGTAAATTACTTCCAGTGTATCTCTTTGTTTAACTTCCCCTAGAAGGAATATCATCTGCTATTTTCTTCCTCTATTGCTGACTCCGCTTAGTGTTTGACCCTCCAGGGTTTAACCTTGTGGTTCCTAGTGGCATAATTTCATAATTTTAGTGGCGGTTTTCATGTCTGAGTAATGGCCCATTGTGTATACATACCGTATTTCTTTAAGATTTAATCTATTTGAGTAGTGGTGCAATGAAAGTGGGGTGCACGAGCATTTTTGAATGATGGTTTTCTCAGGACATTGATCCGGGTGTGGGGATGTCAGATCCTAGGGTTAGCTGTCTCAAGGGGCTGTCTCTACCCCACCCTAGTTCTTCCTTCCTTCCTTATTTACTATGTTTATCTTTTTTCCCCAGGTTTGTGTTTCGATCCTTGCCAAATTTTAATGGAGCTGTTTCATATAATCTGAGTACAGATTCTTTATCTGATATGTGTTTTGGAAATAGTCTGTTTCAGTTTGTCATTCATTATTTGATTTTCTGAATAAGGTATTTCATAGAGTAAAAGCTTTCAATTTTATAAATAATTTTATAATTTTTATTTTTCTGAGGAAGTTTTTAGTCATATGAAAGTGAATAAAATTGTATGGAAGTGAGTAATATGAATATTATTAACTATGTGAAAGTTATTAATTTTATAGAAGTTATTCAATTTATGCCAGTTATTCAGTTTATGAAAGTTATTTTTATGGAAGTTTTCATTTTATGGAATATCTATTTACATCTACTGAGAGATAGAAATATCTGTCTACCTAGAGATGTTAACATCTACACAGAGATATAAAAAATTATATCCTGATAAAAAAATACATAAGGCTTCCCTGGTGGCTCAGATGGTAAAGCGTCTGCCTGCAATGCGGGAGACCCGGGTTCAATCCCTGGGTTGGGAAGATCCCCTGGAGAAGGAAATGGCAGCCCACTCCAGTACTCTTGCCTGGAAAATCCCATGGATGGAAGAGCCTGGTAGGTTACAGTCCATGTGGTCGCAAAGAGTCAGACATGACTGAGTGACTTCTCTTTCTTTCACTTCAAAAAGTATCTGTGTTCATATCTCCTTATATTCTTGGTGAGGTGTGTTTTTCAGTCTTTACCAAATATAAATGGGGCTGTTTGGTCTAATTTGAGTACAGATCCTTTATTCGATATGTGTTTTGGAAATGATTTCTTCCAGTCTGTGATTCATTTTTTGGTTTTCTGAATAAGGTATCTCATGGAGTAGAAATTTTTATTTTATAAATAATTTTATAATTTTAATATTATGAGGAAGTTTTTAATTTAATGAAGTAGTTTTTAATTTCATGAAGCTTTAAATTTTCAGAAACGTCTTCATTTTATGAAATTTTTTCATTTTATGAATGTTTTTAATTCTTTGCCCTTGTTCAGATTCTAAGTTGTTTCCAGCTCTTTATGACCCATGGACTGCAGCACACAAGTCTTCCTTGTCCTTCACTCTTTCCAGGAGTTTGCTCAAACTCATGTCCATTGAATCAGCGATGCCATCCAACCATCTCATCCTCTGTTGCCCACTTCTCCTCCTGCCCTCAATCTTTCCCAGCACGAGGGTCTTTTCAAATGAGTTGGCTCTTTGCATGAGGTGGGCAAAGCATTGGAGCTTCAAGTTCAGCATCAGCCCTTCCAATGAATATTCAGGGTTGATTTCCTTTAGGATTGACTGGTTTAATCTCCTTGCTGTCCAAGGAACTCTCAAGAGTTTTCTCTAGCACCGCAATTCGAAAGCATCAGTTCTTCGGTGCTCACCCTTCTGTATGGACCAACTCTCACATCCATACATGACTACTGCAAAAATTTTGACTACACAGACCTTTGTCAGCAAAGTGATGTCTCTGCTCTTTAATATGCTGTCCAGGTTTGTCATAGCTTTTCTTCAAAGGAACAACTGTCTTTTATTTCATGCTTCAGTCACCATGAAATAATTTGAAGCCCAGTGATTTTGGAGCCCAGGAGAAGAAAATCTGCCACTGTTTCCATTTTTTCCCCATCTATTTGCCATGATGTGATAGGACTGGATGCCATGATTTTAAGTTGAGTTTGAAGCCAGTTTTTTCACTCTCCTCTTCCACCATCATTAGTTCTTCTTAGTTTTCTGCCATTAGGGTGGTATCATCTGCATATCTGAGGTTGTTAATATTTCTCCCAGCAATCTTGATTCCGGCTTGTGATTCATCCAGCCAGGCATTTAGCAAGATGCACTCTGTGCATATGGCCTTTAGACAGTTCATGAGGTTCTCACGGCAAGCGTCCTGGGGTGGTTTGCCACTCCCTCCTCTAGTGGATCGCGTTTTGTCAGAACTCTCTGCTATGGCCCGTCCATCTTGGGTGGCCCTGCATGGCATGGCTCATAGCTTCATTGAGTTACGCAAGCCCCTTCACCACGACAAGGCAGTGATCCGTGAAGGGGATCCTTCATGTTATTGACCCTTTTTCAACAACACAAGAGATGACTTTACACATGGACCTCACCAAATGGTCATTACTGAAATCAAATTGTTACATTCTTTGTAGCTGAAGATGGAGGAACTATAATCAGTCAGCAAAAACAAGACCTGGAGCTGACTGTGGCTCATATCATCAGATTATCACAGAAAAATTCAGGCTTAAACTAAAGAAAACCTGGGAAAAACACTAGGCCAGCCAGGTGTGACTGAAATCAAATGCCATATTTATTCACAGTAGAAGTAATGAATAGATTCAAGGGACTGGATCTAGTTAAGAGTGTTCCTGAAAAACTATGGACAGAGGCCTGTGATATTGTACAGGAGGTGACAAACAAAACCGTCCCGAAGAAAAAGAAAAGCAAGAAAGCAAAGTGGTTATCTGATGAGGCTTTACAAATAGTGAAAGAATGAAGAGAATCGAAAAGCAAGGGAGAGAGGGAAAGGTACATCCAACTAAATGCAGAGTTCCAAAGAGCAGCTAGAAGAGACAAGAAGGCCTTCTTCAATGAACAGTGCGTAAAGCTAGAAGAAAAGAACAGAAGGGGGGAGACTAGAGATCTCTTCAGGAAAACTGGAAACATCAAGGGAGCATTCCACCCAAAGATGGCATAATAAAGGATAAAAATGGTAGAGACCTAGCAGACAGTGAAGAGGTCAAGAAGAGATGAATACGTGGAAGCACTGCGTAAAAAAGATCTTGATGAACCACATTACTACGATCGTGTGCTTAGTCACCCAGAGCCAGACATTTGGGAGTGTGAAGCCAAGTGGGCCTTAGGAAGCACTGCTGTTAAGAAAGCTAGTGGATGCAATGAAATTCCAGCAGAATCATTCAAATCCCTAAAGGATGACGCCATCAAGATTTTGCATTCATTATGTCAGCAACTCTGGAAACCCAGCAGCGGCCACAGGACTGGAAAAGGTCAATCCTCATCCCAGTTCCCAAGGAGGGTAGTACCAAAGAACATGCTAACCATCAGATAACTCATCTCCCATGCTAGTAAGGTCATGCTTAAAACCTTGCATGCTAAGCTTCAGTATTATGTGAATCAAGAACTTCCAGATGCCCAAGCTGGGTTTAGAAATGGAAGAGAAACTAGAGATCAAATTGCCAACATTCACTGGATTATAGAGAAAGCAAGGGAATTTTAGGAAAACATCTATCTCTGTTTCATTGACAACACTAAAGCCTTTGACTTGGATTGTGACAAACTGTGGAAAGTTCTTAAAGAGATGGGAATACCAGACCATCTTATCTGTCTCCCGAGAAACTTGTGTGCAGGTCAAGAGGCAACAGTTAGAACCCTGTATGGAACAACTGATTGGTTCAAGATCGAGAAAGGAATACGACAGGGCTATCTGCTGTCACCCTGTTTGTTTAACCTATACTCTGAGCACATCATGAGAAAGGCCGGGCTGGATGAGTTACAAGCTGGAATCAAGATAGGCGGGAGAAACATCAACAGCCTCAGATATGTGGATGATACCACTCTAACGGCAGAATGTGAAGAGGAACTAAAAAGCTTCTTGCTGAGAGTGAAGGAGGAGAGTGAATGAGCCAGCTTAAGACTAAATATTTAAAAAACTAAGATCATGGCTTCCAGCCTCATAACTGCATGGCAAATAGAAGGGAAAATGTGGAAGTAGTGACAGATTTCCCCTTCTTGGGCTCCAAAATCTGCAGTCGGTGACTGCAGCCATGAAATCAGAAGACGATTGTTTTGGCAGGAAAGCGATGACTAACCTAGACAGTGTGTTGGAAAGCAGACACATTAACTCTGCCGACAAAGGTCCATATAGTCAAGGCTATGGTCATCCCAGTGGTCACATGCAGTTGTAACAGCTGGACTGTAAAGAAGGCAAAATGCCAAAAAATTGATGCCTTCAAACTGTGGTCTTTGAGAAGACTCTTGGAAGTCCCTTGGATAGCAAGGAGATCAAATCAGTCAATTTTAAAGGAGATCAACCCTGAATATTCACTGGAAGGACTGATGCTGAAGCTCCAGGATTTTGATTATTTGATACAGATAACTCAATGGAAAAGTCCCTGATGCTGGGAAAGATTGAGGGTAGAAAGAGAAGAGGGCGTCAGAGGATGAGATTGCTGGATGGCATCACTGATGCAAAGAACATGAACTTGGGCAAACTCTGGGAGATGGTGAGGGACAGGGAGGCCTGGCGTGCTACAGTCCACGGGGTCACAAAGAGTCAGACATGACTGGGCAACTGAACAACAATACTGCATGTAAGTTAAATGAGCAGGGTAACAATATACAGCCTTGACGTACTCCTGTCCCAGTTGGAACCAGTCCATTGTTCTATCTCCCATTCTAACTGTTGCTTCTTGACTTGTACCCAGGTTTCTCAGGAGACAGGTAAGGCGGTCTAGTATTACCATCTCTTTAAGAATTTTCCACAGTTTCTTGTGAGCCACACAATGAAAGGCTTTAATTGTTTGAAAATGTTTAATTTATGAAAGTTTTTAATTTTATGAAAGTTTTAAATTTTATTATATAAAAATATATACTTCTATTTCATACATGAGATATTTGCATATATTGTCATAAAAGATATACCAACACTTTCATATGATATACATATCTATATTGCCATTTTTGAAATATATATAGATTACCCAGCAAAATAGCAAAATAAAAGTAGAAGATTTTTTAAAATAGAAGATTCCATTAGGAAACTAATTTTTATGAGAATTTTTAAAAATCACATAAAGTAGTTTTCCTCTTAATTTTTTCTTTACAAAGAATTTATCAGTCAAGTGTAGCCAATGAATCTAATTACAGGATCAGTTCAGTTCAGTCGCTTAGTCATGTCCGACTCTTTGCAACCCCATGGACTGCAGCACACCAGGCTTCCCAGTCCATCACCAACTCCTAGAGCTTACTTAAACTCATGTCCACTGAGTCAGTGATGCCATCCAACCATCTCATTCTCTGTTGTCCCCTTCTCCTCCTGCTCTCAATCTTTTCCAGCATCAGGGTCTTTTCTAACAAGTCAGTTTTTCACATCAGGTGGCCAAACTATTAGAGTTTCAGCTTTAGTCCTTCCAATGAACATTAAGGACTGATTTCCTTTAGGACTGACTGGTTGGATCTCCTTGCAGTCCAAGGGACTCTCAAGAGTCTTCTCTAGTACCACAGTTGAAAAGCATCCATTCTTCAGCGCTCAGCTTTCTTTATAGTCCAACTCTCACATCCATACATGACTACCGGAAAAACCATAGCTCTGACTAGATGGACCTTTGTCGGCAAAGCAATGTCTCTGCTTTTTAATATGCTAAGTTGGTCATAGCTTTTCTTCCAAGGATCAAGCATCTCTTAATTTCATGGCTGCAGTCACCATATGATCCAGCAATCTCACTCCTAGCCATACATCCAGGCAAAGCTATAATTTGAAAAGATACATGCAATATTCTAAAAGAATGTGTGCATACCAGCTGCATATCTGACAGGTTGGGCTCCAAAATCACTGCAGATGGTGACTGCAGCCATGAAATTAAAAGACGCTTACTCCTTGGAAGGAAAGTTATGACCAACCTGGGTAGTATCTTGAAAAGCAGAGACATTAGTTTGCCAACAAAGGTCCATCTAGTCAAGACTATGGTTTCTCCAGTAGTCATGTATGGATGTGAGAGTTGGACTATGAAGAAAGCTGAGCGCCGAAGAATTGATGGTTTTGAACTGTGGTGTTGGAGAAGACTCTTGAGAGTCCCTTGGACTGCAAGGAGATCCAACTAGTCCATTCTAAAAGAGATCAGCCCTGGGTGTCCTTTGGAAGGAATGATACTAAAGCTGAAACTCCAATACTTTGGCCACCTCATGTGAAGAGTTGACTCATTGGAAAAGACTCTGATGCTGGGAGGGATTGGGGGCAGGAGGAAAAGGGGACAACAGAGGATGAGATGGCTGGATGGCATCACCGACTTGATGGACGTGAGTCTGAGTGAACTCTGGGAGTTGGTGATGGACAGGGAGGCCTGGCGTGCTGCGATTCATGGGGTCGCAGAGAGTCGGACACAACTGAATGACTGAACTGAATTGAACCTTTACTCTCACATCTGAAATGTCAAATTTGTCTTCACATATTGCCTGCTATATGTAGACCCTTGGTTCGTACTCTATGTAATCACATACTGTCATAATTAAATTTATTTGAATTTTAGCTTTATTTTTAGGATGTGCTTTCCCTCTAACAGCATAGGAGCATTCCCTCTTCTCCAGGCCCTGTTTCCTTGGTATGACATTTCAACCCTCAAAAATGTTACCTGTTGATATGAAAATCAGTTTCATTCTCGCTCACTTTGAACAGAGAAGCAAAAAATCAGGAGGCCTATGTTTTCTGTTTTCTTCATGGAGAAAAATGAAACTGTTAGAAGAAAAAGTACCTGCAGCTCATGTGCTCCTTGAATCGCTCACTGTTGGCAGGGACTTTAAGTGTGACCCTTCATTCATAATATAACAAATAACAGAATTAGATGAAAGTAGTTTGAAATGATGGCTTGCTGCTACCTAGAAAATCTGAAACAAAGGAAACAAAGGAAATCGCAAAGATGAGGGTGCCAAGATTTGAAGAATATTTTAGGTTTGCAAGTAATAGGTAGTATGCTTGAAAATTCAACAATATATTTTTATACTGATAAAGTATTTTCCAAAAGACTTCCAGTGTGGTCACCTCCTGCTGGGAGCCTGGGATGCTGGAATCTGGCCACTTCCTGTCTGTCTGTACAGGACACTGGGCTGCACTCAGGAGTTCCTGGCTCTCCCCTGGATCCTGACCATCATGTGACCAGAGAAATTGCTAACATTGTTGTTTTGCCTGTTGAGATGTTTAATGACATAGATCCTTTCAGTTTCCTGATGTGGGTGAAGTGTGGAGCCCAGCGATGATTTCTTTAAGAAATGTACATCCTAACTCCCACAGGAGGGTGAGCCCCCTGTCCAATGATAACAGACCCTGCATACGAGTGACGTGTGCCTGCTGGAAGACCAAGTTTGAACCTGACCAGGTTCTGTCTACATGGTAGATTTAGACGTCTCCAAGTCCTATCTACACTGATGATGTTTAGACGAGACCATGCGCTTTCTGCAATGAGGACATGACCTGACTGTTCTGTGTGCGCTGGGCATGGAAAACTCCGTGCCTGCGTCTGAGCGTCAGTGCTCAGATGTCTGGGCCCTGGGGCTGGGTGGGCTTCTCTGGGAACCGTGCTCTCCTCTGAGTGGGCTTCCCTGGCCCTCCCGGGGGTCAGTGCTGTGGTTGGGCTCCTAGTCTCTCCCCTGCCAGATTCATCTTCCTGGGGCTCCTGGAGACCCCTCAGGTGGGCTACGTGGTAATCATTCCAATTTTCCAGCACATTCAGGTTGAGTAGGGAGGCAGGTTCACCTGGTGAATTGGATCCAGGGCACAGGGATCGGGCATAAAGTCAATGGGCAGCAGGTGAGGCTGCGGCTGTGCTCTCCTTCCCGTCCACTCTCTCCTCCGAAGAGAACAGAGCTGCCCCTCGTCTCTCAGCCCAGCTCTCCTGTTTTCTCAGCACCTCAGCGGGACAAGAAAGACAGAGCCTGCCAGAACCAAGGTAGTGTGTTCACCTCTAGCATGAGCTTTCAAAGCCGCAAAAATCACACAGATCCAAAGTGAAAACAGGAGGGGCCTGACTTCTCATGGACAATTGAGGGGAGAGGAGATGGTCCCTGCACTTCTTTCTAAGGTCCCAGTGTCCTGGCTTGTTCACACATTGGGGGCCAGCTGACCACAGCCATGGTGTCCTGACCGAGGGGACATGTGACCCCAGGTGGGGGGTCTGAGCACTGTGTGAGTCTCACCCCGTCTGCATGGGTCAGGATCACAAGTATGGGGAGACCACAAACAAAGTTGAGAAAAAGGGAAGAATACATGAGCGCTTCACTTGTGTTTAGGAATTAATGCTTCCCGGTGTTCACTTTATACAGGCCTGTGCCTGCCTGCCTCTTTACCCTCACGAGGTTCACCCTTCCTGGGGCTCCTGGAGACTCCTCAGGTGGGTGTCTACCTGGTAATTATTTCAATTTTCCAGCATGAGCATGGCGGGAGGGAGGCAGGTTCACCTGGTGAATTGATTGCAGGGCACACGGATCAGGCAAAAAGCCAATGGGCAGCAGGTGAGGTTGCTGCTGTGATCTCCTTCCAGTCGACCATCCCTACTCAGCAGAGACCAGACCTCCCCCTCGTCTCCCAGCCCTGCACCTGAAGTGTTTTCTCAACACCTCAGTGGAACAAGAAAGGACCAAGCCTGCCAGAACCAAGGTAATGTGTTCGACATTATCACGACAGCTGTAAAAACTGTTAATATCACACAGAACCAAAGGGAAAAGAGGAGGACTTCTCTGGGACTGTGCGGGAAGAGGAGACCGACCCTACCTCTTCTGCCATCCCAGGGGGTTACAGGAGCCCACTCATTTGCACCTTAGGGGCCCAACCAGCAGAGACCTGGGGTCCTAACCAAGGGTCGTGGGCCCAGGTGCAGGGTCTGAGGATTGTATGGGTCTCACCCCATCCACGTGGGACAGGATCCTGTGTACACAGAGACCACATATGTGCTCTTTGCCTGCAGTGTGTCTCGTCCCCTCTGAGATTCTCAACATCTGAATTGTGGGTGTTGCACTGATTAACCGGTGGTCCTTTTTCTTCACCTTGTCGCATTCATAAGAGATCAGGCACCTGTGAGTGGCTTGCTGCTCTGTGTTCTGCTGAGTGAAAACCTTTGGAGGCATCATATTAATATCATAGCATATCCCATATCCAATTCATAGGGTCACCACTGTCTGGTTCCCCCTACACCAGGCTCAGGTAATGTTATTTTGGGTTGGAGTGAGTTGCTTTCCAATGTTTTTGTTTGTATTGGATGTACATGAACTTGATTCAGTTATACATAGACATATATCCTTTTACTTTTTCCCCCTCATATATGTCATTACAATTTTTTCAGTACAGTTTCTTGTTCTATTCAGAAAACTTAATATATTAGCAACTTGATATATATTAGTGTGTATATTTTCATCCCAAACTCTCTTCTAACTTTCTTTTGATAATTGGAATTTGGTTTTCTCAGGCTGTGAGTCTGTTCGGTGCATTAGTTCACTGGTATGAATTTATATATCCCACCTGCACATATCACATATTTGTCTCTCTCTCTGACTTTCCTCACATAGAATTGTAATTTCTTGGTTCATCCATGCCACTGCCAATATCATCATTTCATTTTGCTTTATGGCTGAGTAGCATTCCAGTGTATAATGTACCACATAGTCTTCATGCTTCTGTCAGTGGACACTGGTGGATTCTGTCTTGGCTATTGTAAATAGTGCTGCCCTGAATATCGAGGTACATGTGTCATTTTGAATGAAGACTTTTTTCTGAACCCAAGTCCAGGAATGAGATTACGGGATCATATGATACCTCCAGGTTTAGTGTTTCAAGGAACCTCCATGCCGTTTTTCACAGTAGCTTCACCATTTACATTTCCACCAAGATGGTAGGAGGATTCCTTTTTCCGTACGTTCTCGACAGTATTTATTCTTTGTAAATCTTCTCAATGATGGCCATTGTGACTAGTGTAAGGTGGTACCTTATTGAAGTTTTGATTGGCATTGATTTAATAATTATTGATGAGTATTTTTCCCTGTGCTTTTATTATTTTACACATTGTGAGTACAGCTTACCTCTTGAAACTGGCTTCTAGAAACCTGACCCTGTTTGGAATTCTTTTGCGATGACTTACCCCAGGACATCTCTTGAGGGCAGGTGTCATTTAAAGCCCTATGGAGCTTTTAAGACCCTGCGCCACCTGTTTTACAGCTTCCCTGTTGGCTCAGCGGTAAGGGATCCGCCTACAATGCAGGACGCTTGCCCGAAACATGGATTTGATCCCTGGGTGGGGAAGACCCCTGGAGGAGGAAATGGCAACCGACTCCAGTATTCTTGCCTGGAAAATCCCATGAACAGAGGAGCCTGGCAGGCCACAGTCCATGGAGTTGTAGAGTCACAGTTGAGTGACTAAACAGCAGCAGCACCTGTTTTAATGTGTATATACTGACCTGAACCAGCTAATTGCTCCCTGCCCCTGACCACATGTCTTTTTTGGTAAACATCAATTTCTTTTCCTGGTCTGTGAACCTGTTTCCCTTTTGTAATGAAGTCCATTTGTATCCGTTTCTAGGTTCTGCCGGCAGTGATGTCCTATGACTCTTGTCTTTCCCTGTCTCACTTCACTTAGTATGCTCACCTCTGGTTTTCCCTGTAACTGGAAACGCCGTTGTTTCCTCCTTTATTTCTGAGTTATACTGCACTGTGTGTATGTGCCCCGCCTTCTGTGTCCACTCCTCTGTCTTCGTGCACTTCAGTTGCTCCTATTTCTTTGCTACTGTACCTAGTGCTGCCATCATCTTTGGGATGCAGGTGTCTTTAAGTTTTGGTTTCCTCTGGATCTACGCCTAGGTGTGGTGTTGCTGGATCACTTGGTACTTCTATGCTTAGTTTCCTAAGAACCATAATGCTCTCCCTAGTGGGTGTACTGATTTACATTCCCACCAACAGTGCAGGAGGGCTCCCTTCTCTCCACAGCCTCTGCAGAATTTACTGTTGTAGGATTTTTGATATGGGCATTTTGATCAATGTGAGGTGATATCTCATTGTACATTTGATTTGCTTTTCTCTAAGAACTCGTGAGGCTGAGCATCTTTTTATGTACTTTGTAGCCATCTCTACGCCTTCTTTGGAGAAATGTGTGCTTAGACCTTTGGTTGATTTTTTTATTGGCTTGTTTGGTTTTTGATACTGCACTGTACATATTGTTTGTATGTGTTGGATATAAACTCCTTGTGGGTATCTTTGTTTGCAAGAATTTTTTTCCATTCTGAGGGTTGTCTTTTTCCTTCACTTGTGATTTCCTTTGCTGTGCAATTTTTAACATTTATTAGGTCCCATTTGTTTATTATTGTTTTATTTTTCATGATTCTGAGAGATGGATCACAAATGCTGCATTTTATGTCAAAGTGTGTTCTGATTTTTTCTTTAGTTTCATAATGTCTGTCCTTTCATTTAGATCTTTAATCTATTTGCTGTTGATTTTGTGCATGGTGTCAGGGAGTAGTCTAATTTTGTTCTCATTTTCACGCTAAGGAGCCTGCCCCGTGTCCTCCACAGGGCCTGCTCCCAATTTCCATTCCCAGCATCAGTGTAGGAGGGTCCCTGTGCTCTACACGTGCGCCAGCATTTACTGCTTATAGAATTTCTGCCTGTGTCCATTCTGATCAGTGTGAGGTGATACCTCATTGAAGTTTTGATTTGCCTTTCTCTCATATTTAGTGATGTTGACATCTTTTCATGTGTTTTTTTTTTAAAAAACAGTATGAGTTAAACTTACTTATTCAAGTTGGCTTCTTGAATAAATATTCAAAACATCTTCCCCGTTTTAAATATTTTTCTGATGACCTCCGCAAGGACATTTCTTGAGGGCTGGTGTTTTTCACTCACAGCCCTGCAGGCCTTGGGAATATTAAGTGCCCATGAGCAACAGTTTCAAAGTTGTTGTTATGGGAAATGGCCACAAGGTGGCAGCATGTCTTTATCCCCAACTCCGTTTACTGGAGGAACCAGTGCCTTGGGGAAAGTCCTGTTCCTGGATTGACAATTAGCACTTAAGGCCTGTGTCCCATTCCTTCTTCCTTCCTTACTCCTGTTCCCCGGCCAAATCCCAGTTCCTGCAACACCGCTCTGGGGACGGTGCTTTCATCCATAGGGGGAACGACCCAAAGGAAGGAAGCTGGAACCCCACCACCAGGAGACCTGGACCCACGGGGCTTTTCAAAGCTCTTTCAGCCCAGAGGCTCCACATCCTTTGGGTGCAGCATGCGTAGTTTCACTGCAGGAGAACCCTCCTGGATCTGGAGGTTGTGGGCCCGGGCAGAGGGGAGTAGGCTTGCCAGGTCCACGAAGCGGGGCTCATTGGCTGGCAAATCCTTCCCAGTTCCGTCAACCCCATCACAGTCCATCCTTGGGAAACAAGCCTGCCCAGGCTTCAGGGCTGTGATAACAGCCCAGATCACTATGGCCGGAATGGAATAGAGTCAGCATCTTTTGTTGTTTATTCTGTTTTTATCCTGTCATTTGAACACCGTTTTCATTCAAACTTTGTCCCATTTTTTCCTAGCGGTGTATGAATTTTTTGATACTGAGTGGCAGGGGCTGTTTGTATATTTTGGAGATGAATTCCCTGTGTTCATGTTTCATTTTTTTATTTCCTTTTGTATTCAAGTGCTTTTAAAGCTAATCAGTCCCCTTTTCTCGGAGAAGGCAATGGCACCCCAGTCCAGTACTCTTGCTTGGAAAATCCCATGGACAGAGGAGCCTGGTGGGCTGCAGTCCATGGGGTTGCTAAGAGCTGGACACGACTGAGCGACTTCACTTTCACTTTTCACTTTCATGCATTAGAGAAGGAGATGGCAACCCACTCCAGTGTTCTTGCCTGGAGAATCCCAGGGACGGGGGAGCCTGGTGGGCTGCCGTCTCTGGGGTCGCACAGAGTCGGACACGACTGAAGTGACAGCAGCAGCAGTCCTTTTTCTGGTTTGTAGCTTATTGTTCATTATCCTAAGATATGGATTCACAAAGAATTTGCTGTAATCTTTGTCAAATCATGTCCTGTTTATATTTTTCTCAAGAATTTCATAGTATCCGTCCTTATACTTAGATATACTATTTGGAGTTTATTTATGAGTATGGTGTCAGGGAGTATTCCAACCTTATTCTCATTTTCATGGCTGAAGAAACCTTCAGAGTGTCCTTCAGAGTGGCTATTACCAATTTACATCCCAAGCATCAGTGGAGAAGGGTTCCCTTTGTCCCCACACCCCCTCCAGCACTTGTCGATTGTAGAGTGTTTGACTAGGGCCGTTCCTTCCGGTGTGATGTGATACCTCGCTGCAGCTTGGATTTGCCTCTCTCTTTTATTTAGCGATGTTTCCATCTTTTCACGTGATTTTTTTTTTCAAAAGATGTGAAGTAGCTCTTGAAGTTGGGTTCTTGAACACCATCCTCTTTTAAATTCTTTTTCAATGACCACTTTTAGGACATTTCTCAGGGGCAGGTGTTTCTTGCTTACAGCCCCTGGATCCTTATGAATATTAAATACCCAGCCGCACAACTCTGCATGGTGTTGTTACAGAAAATGACCACAAGGTGGCAGCACTTCTCCAAGCTACAATCTTTCCTCTTTTTTTTCTTTTTCTTTTTTTTTTAATTCTGTAATTTCCTTGTAATTTTTTGTCGGAATATAGTTGATTTCTGATATCTTTGTTTCAGGTGTACAGGAACTCGATTCAGTTATACATAGCTGTTTATCCATTCTCTTTCAGGTCCTTTTTCGCATTTAGGTGATTACAATGTGTTCAATAAACTTCCCTCTGCTTTTCGGTAGTTACTTCTGGATCATCTATCCTACACGTATAATGTGTATATGTTAACTCCAAGCTCTCAACTTCTCCTGCCTGTATCTGGAGGTTGGGGGCTCTGCAGAGAGGAAGAGATACTCCAGGTCCATTTTGGAGGTGCCTGCCACGTGTTCCCACCTCCCTCGGCTCCTGGATTCTCCAGCCTCCGGACGCAAGCCGACCTGGCTCCGGGGATGTGACTCCAGCCCAGGTCACCACTGCCTGCAGGGAACAGAGTCAGCATTTCCCCCCGTTTATTCTGTTTTTAATCTATTATTTGAACTAGAGTATATAGGTGAATTAAAATTTTGTTGGTTTGGGGATTTTTTTTTTTTTTCCTTTTCAACGTGCTGCAACTGGTTCACTTCCACATAGATGTATACGTGTATTGCGGGGGGGGGGGGTTCTTTTTCCATATAGGTGATTACATTAGTGTTGTGTAAGATTCCTTGTGTTACACAGTGGGTCCTGGAGTCTTACTTTAGATATGGTTGTGTGCATATGTTAGTCTGAAGCAGCTCATTTCTCCCTGCCCCACATCTTACTTTCTTGTTGACTGGAAGTTTCCCTTCTAAGTCTTTGAGGCTGTGTCTCTTTTTGAAAGGGCTTCATTTGTATGCACTTTCAGATTACACCAGAACTGACATCATGTGCCACTGGCATCTCCCTGCCTCCCTCACTTCTCTTGGAGTGACCATGTCCCCTTCCTTTTCTGTGGCTGGACTGTATATCATGTCCTGCTTCGTGTGGTTGAGGTTGCTGCACTGTGTACGTGTACCCCACCTCCTGTCTCCATTCAGGTTGCTCCTATAATTAGCCTGCTTCCCTGTCTTGGCTGTTAGCGTTGACTACGAAGACCTTTGTCGGCAAAGCAATGTCTCTGCTTTTGAAAACACTGTCTAGGTTGGTCATAGCTCTCCTCACAAGGAGCAAGCATAGTCCGCCAGGCTCCTCTGTCCAGTGAATTCTCCAAGCAAAAATACTGGAGTGGGTAGACATTCCCTTCTCCAGGAGAATTTTCTGACCCAGAGATTAAACCCAGGTCTATATTTCTGTATTTCATATATGAACATACAGGTGCATATTTCATATATGAAAGAATTTTATGTATTTTATATATGAATATATAGGTGTATATTTCATGTATGAAAATAGAAATTTCTGTATTTCACATGAAAATATGTGTGTATTTCAGTATGAAAATTGAGTTTTCTATATTTCATATAGAAAATATAGGTGTATATTTCACATGTGAAAATGGAATTTCTATATTTTATGTATGAAAATATAGGTATTTACATTTGTAGAGTGAACACATTTGCTATCATTCTTTAACCAAAAGAATCAAAAATATACTGTAATTTATAATGATATTATGTCTTTCCTTTCCTCCTTTACTTTTTGCTTCTCTTCTTTTCCCAGCTGTTTGTAAGGCCTCCCCAGACCACCATTTTGCTCTTTTGCATTTCTTTTCCATGGGGATGGTCTTGTTCCCCGTCTCCTGTACAATGTCACAAGCCTCAGTCCATAGTTCATCAGGCACTCTATCTATCAGATCTAGTCCCTTAAATTGATTTCTCACTTCCACTGTATAATCATAAGGGATTTGATTTAGGTCATACCGGAATGGTCTAGTAGTTTTCCCTACTTTCTTCAATTTAAGTCTGAATTTGGCAATAAGGAGCTCATGATCTGAGCCATAGTCAGCTCCCGGTCTTGTTTTTGCTGACTGTATAGAGCTTCTCCATATTTGGCTACAAATAATATAATCAATTTGATTTTGGTGTTGACCATCTGGTGATGTCCATGTGTAGAGTCTTCTCTTGTGTTGTGGGAAGAGGGTGTTTGCTATGACCAGTGCCAGACCACCCAACCTGCCTCTTAGAGAAACCTATATGCACGTCAGGAAGCAACAGTTAAAACTGGACATGGAACAACAGACTGGTTTCAAACAGGAAAAGGAGTACGTCAAGGCTGTATATTGTCACCCTGCTTATTTAACTTATATGCAGAGTACATCATGAGAAATGCTGGGCTGGAAGAAGCATAAGCTGGAATCAAGATTGCCAGGAGAAATATCAATAACCTCAGATATGCAGGTGACACCACCTTTATGGCAGAAAGTGAAGAGGAAATAAAAAGCCTCTTGATGGAAGTGAAAAAAGAGAGTGAAAAGTTGGCTTAAAGCTCAACATTCAGAAAACGAAGATCATGGCATCTGGTCCCATCACTTCATGGCAAATAGATGGGGAAATAGTGGCAACAGTGTCAGACTTTATTTTTTGAGGCTCCAAAATCACTGCAGATGGTGATTGCAGCCATGAAATTAAAAGACGCTTACTCCTTGGAAGGAAAGTTATGACCAACCTGGATAGCATATTCAAAAGCAGAGACATTACTTTGCCAACAAAGGTCCGTCTAGTCAAGGCTACGGTTTTCCCAGTGGTCATGTATGCATGTGAGAGTTGGACTGTGAAGAAAGCTGAGCACCGAAGAATTGATGGTTTTGAACTGTGGTGTTGGAGAAGACTCTTGAGAGTCCCTTGGACTGCAAGGAGCTCCAACCAGTCCATTCTAAAGGAAATCAGCCCTGGGTGTTCTTTGGAAGGAATGATGCTACAGCTGAAACTCCAGTACTTTGGCCACCTCATGTGAAGAGTTGACTCATTGGAAAAGACTCGGATGCTGGGAGGGATTGGGGGCAGGAGGAGAAGGGGACGACAGAGGATGAGATGGCTGGATGGCATCACGCACTCGATGGACGTGAGTCTGAGTGAACTCCGGGAGATGGGGATGGACAGGGAGGCCTGGTGTGCTGCGATTCACGGGGTCGCAAAGAGTCGGACACGACTGAGCGACTGAACTGAACTGATAATGATATTAAGTCTTACAACTTGGGCTTGGTAAAATGTGAATTTTGCCTGGATTTCTGGGGCGATAGTTCTCAAACTTCAGTGTGCTTCAGTGCTTCAGAATCACCTGGAGGGCTTATGAACTCAAATTGTCAGATGGCAGTTCCAGAGCTTTTGATTTAGTAGATTTGCAAATACCAGTCCAGGGATCAGAATGAAAATCATTGTGCCTTTTGAGTACTGCTTTTAAAGACTTAAAATAACTCCTCTACATCAAGTATACTGTCTTACATCTTAATACATATGAAAGTCTTAATTTGAAACCAGAAGATTGCTAAGTGACTTTTATTTATATAGCATTGTGAACTGAAATCAATATGTAGGTATCAAAAATAACATTAAATAAAGTGTTTGTTAGAGAACACTGAAAAAAGCAACTTTCAAAAAACCATATTTATTCTGTAGTTAGATTAATTGGCTTGACTAGTTTGTTGTGAAGCAAATTTTAAGAGACTAAACTACTTTATAGGTTATTTTAAATCTCATAAAAATTAACTTCCTGATGGATGGAATCTTCTATTTTTAAAAATACCCCAGTTTTATTTTGCTAACTTTTTTGTTGATTACTTTTTGTGTTAGTAGGTGGCCATTAACAATATTTTTAAACTGCAGCACAGCTGATTTACATTCCTATATTTGTTTTGGGTGTATAGCATAGTGATCCAATATGTTTATGGAATGTATTTAAAGGCATCAGAAAGTAACGGCTCCGTCTCCCTCTGCTGTGTCACAGACAGCAGTGCGCGTCTCTCATTCCCCTACCCCTGTCCTGCCCCTCCCACCTCCCTCTCTGCACTGCTAACCGTTAGTTCTCTACATCAGTGAGCCGGTTTCTGTTTCATAGATAAATTCACTTACATCATATATTAGGTTCCACATATAAGTGAAATCATATGGTATTTGTCATTGTCTTTCTGATTTCACTTAGTAGAATAATCTATGTTGCTAGTAGAACAGGTCCATGCTGCTGAAAATGGCATTATATAACTACTTTCTATATTTCATACATGAAATTGTGTGCACATTTCATCTCTGAAAAGGGAATTTTCTATATTTCATATGTGAAAATAGAGGTCCATATATCATATATGAAAGTGGTTGAATTTTCTATATTTCATAAATGAAAACAGAGGCACATTGAAAAGTAGAACTTTCTATATTTTATATATGAAAGGAGAGCTGCATATTTCATCTATGAAAGTGGTAGAATCTTCTGTATTTCATATATGAGCAAGGAAGTGCATATTTCATATATGAAAGTGGTAGGATTTCCTTTACTTCATATATGAAAATAGAGCAACTGAACAAAGTCTGGTCTGTACTGATTATGATTGGATGAGACTGTGCTCTCTGTGATGAGAACATTTAGGCCTGACCTTGTACTCTCTGCACTGGGACGTGGGGACCCGGGTGCAGGCCTGGCCTCTGTCTGGGAAACTCCGTGCCTGTATCTGAGCGTCGGTGCTCAGATGTCTGGGCTTCTCTGGGAGCTGTGCTCTCCTCTGAGTGGGCCTCCCTGGCCCTCCCGGGGGTCAGTGCTGCGGTTGGGCTTAGTCTGTCCCCCACCAGGTTCACTCTCCCTCGGGCTCCTGGGGACCCCCCAGGTGGGCAGCTGCTGCTCCTGCTAAGTAGCTTCAGTTGTGTTCAACTCTGTGCGACCCCATAGATGGCAGCCCACCAGGCTCCCCTGTTGCTGGGATTCTCCAGGCAAGAATACTGGAGTGGGTTGCCATTTCCTTATCCAGTGCGTGAAAGTGAAGTTGCGCAGTCATGTCCGACTCTTCACACCCCATGGACTGCCTCCTACCAGGCTCCTCCGTCCATGGAATTTTCCAGGCAAGAGTGCTGGAGTGGGGTGCCATTGCTCAGGCACATTCCATTCTAAATCACAGGCCAGGAGACCGGCTCTCCTTGTCTCTGGTTGCCTGAGGACGAGTTGGGCATGAAGAAGTTCTGCCACCTTGTGGACATTTCCTGTAACTACAACGTGTACACCTGTGCTTACTGGTACCTCCATTCACAAGGCATCAGTCAGTTCAGTTCAGTTCAGTTCAGTTCAGTTCAGTTCAGTCGCTCAGTCGTGTCCGACTCTTTGCGACCCCATGAATCGCAGCACACCAGGCCTCCCTGTCCATCATCATCTCCCGGAGTTCACTCAAACTCATGTCCATCAAGTCAGTGATACCATCCAGCCATCTCATCCTCTGTGGTCCCCTTCTCCTCCTGCCCCCAATCCCTCCCAGCATCAGAGTCTTTTCCAATGATTCAACTTTTCACATCAGATGGCCAAAGTATTGGAGTTTCACCTTCAGCATCAGTCCTTCCAATGAACACCCAGGACTAATCTCCTTTAGAATGGACTGGTTGGATCTCCTTGCAGTCCAAGGGACTCTCAAGAGTCTTCTCCAACACCACAGCTCAAAAGCATCAATTCTTCAGCGCTCAGCTTTCTTCAGAGTCCAACTGTCACATCCATACATGACCACTGGAAAAACCATAGCCTTGACTAGACAGACCTTTGTTGGCAAGGTAATGTCTCTGCTTTTGATATATGCTATCCAGGTTGGTGATAACTTTCCAAGGAGTAAGTGTCTTTTAATGATGGGGCAGCTAATGACAGCTGCCCTCAGGAAAGGTCCTGGGAGGGTATTGCAGAAATAAATTCCAAACATAACTGACTCAAGAAGCCAAGTGCAGCAGGTAACTTTCCTCAAATCCTTTAAGGAAAAGAAGAAAAAATGTCCACAGGACAAGCCCTTCAGCATCTAATTATTACAGGAGGAATGACAATACTAGGTTTAGCTTGTCCGAAAGGGTTTTTTTCCTTCGGCATGTGAAGACTGTCTGTTCTAAGGGCCGCTGGCTATGTCCATTCTCACCAACCGTGTAGTGGGGTTCAACCATCTCCTGGCTCTCTCCTGCATTTACTGTTTGTGGACATGAGACGATGCCCATCCTGACTGATGGGATTTGATTTCTTGCTGTTGTGATTGTCATTCCCCTCACTGATGATCATGTCCTGTGGTTGTTCGGGGGTTTTTTCCATAAAGAATTTAGGATCTTTACCTGTCACAGTGGCTGATTGAATGTCAATCCTGTTTGGAATAAATTTCTGCAACACCTGCCCAAGATCTTTCCTGAGGGCAACTTGCCATTAACAGCCCCGCAAGAACTGTGAATTGGAGGTGCAAGTGTGCAGTGCTGGTCAAGTTGTAACTACAGGAAATGTCCACAAGGCAATAGCAGTTCTGCCTGCCCAACTCTTGTTCCCCTTGCAAAGAGGTCCTTAGGGGAAATCAGCCTCCTGGGCTGTGAATTACAGTGGAAAGTGCCTGAGGAAACACTCAAGGGCTTGGCCTCAGTACTTCTCCCCCTAAAGCTTCCCCCCTCCCCTCTAGACTCCTCCCAGCCTGGGCTGCAGCATCCTGCCAAGGGGCCAAGGAGGCTCCACTGTCAGGAAGGAGGCTTGAATTGGGCACCAGAGCACCAGGAGACCTAGAGTCTAGGTGACTTTCCAAGGTCCTGGAGGTCAGAGGGTTGGGCCACCATCCTTTAGGTGCCTGGGACTCTGTTCCCAGCCAAGCAAACCAGACAGTACAGGTTTGGGGGGGCTCTATTACCAGCACCCTGCCTGCTGCCTGTACCCCATCCAGTCCAGCGTGGGCACCCATGCCTGCTCAGGGGCCAGGGATGGGATAGGGCCCAAGTCAGGGAGGCTGAAGGGAGCAAATGGGCATTTCTTTTCCTTCTTTTCAGTTCAGTCACTCAGTCGTGTCCAACTCTTTGTGACCCCAGGGAATGCAGCACGCCAGGCTTCCCTGTCCTTCACCAACTCCTGGAGTTTACTCAAACTCATGTCCATTGAGTCGGTGATGCCATCCAACCATCTCATCCTCTGTTGTCCCCTTCTCCTCCTGCCTTCAATCTTTCCCAGCATCAGGGTCTTTTCAAATGAGTCAGTTCTTCACATCAGGTGGCCAAAGTATTGGAGTTTCAGCTTCAGCATCAGTTCCTCCAATGAATATTCAGGACTGATCTCCTTTAGGATGGACTGGCTGGATCTCCTTGCAGTCCAAGGGACTCTCAAGAGTCTTCTCCAACACCACAGTTCAAAACCATCCATTTTTCGGCGCTCAGCTTTCTTCACAGTCCAACTCTCACATCCATACGTGACCACTGGAAAAACCATAGCCTTGACTAGACGGACCTTTGTTGGCAAAGTAATGCCTCTGCTTTTTAATATGCTATCTAGGTTGGTCATAACTTTTCTCCCAAGGAGCAAGCATCTTTTAATTTCATGGCTTTAATCACCATCTGCAGTCATTTTGGAGCCCAGAAAAATAAAGTCAGCCACTGTTTCCACCGTTTCCCCATCTATCTGCCATGAAGTGACAGGACCAGATGCCATGATCTTAGTTTTATGAATGTTGAGTTTTAAGCTAACTTTTTCACTCTCCTCTTTCACTTTCATCAAGAGGCTCTTTAGTTCTTCTTCACTTTCTGCCATAAGGGTGGTGTCATCTGCATATCTGAGATTTTTTGTATTTCTCCCGACAATCTTGATTCCAGCCTGTGCTTCATCCAGCCCAGTGTTTCTCATGATGTACTCTGCATAGAAGCAGGGTGACAATATACAGCCTTGACGTACTCCTTTTCCTATTTGGAACCAGTCTGTTGTTCCATGTCCAGTTCTAACTGTTGCTTCCTGACCTGCATACAGGTTTCTCAAGAGGCAGGTCAGGTGGTCTGGCACTGGTCACAGCAAACACAGATATTTTGTGTTTGTGGAACAAAAAAAGGGAAGAGATAATCCTTGTGAATTATCTATAGCAGATAGTTATAACACCAACACAGATAGATTCCTTAGTCTATGTTAGAGACACAGATGTCTGTGTATATTTGAAAGGGAGAGAGTAAGGAGAGGATAATCCTCGTGGCATCATCGTTGTTCAGTTGCCCAGTCATGGCTGACTCTGTGTGTGTGTGTGTGTGTGTGTGTGTGAAGATGACAATTCTTTTATTTTTTATTTTGTAAATGTGTTTATTTTAATTGGAGGCTAATTACTTTACAATATTGTGGTGGGTTTTGCCATATATTTACATGAATCAGCCATGAGTGTACATGTATCCCCCATCCTGAACCCTCCTCCCACCTCCTTCCCCATCCCACCCCTCAGGGTCGTCCCAGTGCACCAGCCCTGAGCACCCTGTCTCATGCATCGAACCTGGAATGACGATCTATTTCACATATGATAATATACATGTTTCAGTGCTATTCTCTCAAATCATCCCACCCTCGCCTTCTCCCACAGAGTCCAAAAGACTTCTACACATCTGTGTCTCCTTTGCTGTCTCACATACAGCGTCATCATTACCATCTTTCTAAATTCCATATATATGCGTTAGTATGCTGTATTGGTGTATTTCTTTCTGGCTTACTTCACTTTGTATAATCGGCTCCAGTTTCATCCACCTCATTAGAACTGATTCAAACGTATTCTTTTTAATGGCTGAGTAATACCCCATTGCGTATATGTACCACAGCTTTCTTATCCATTCATCTGCCAGTGGACATCTAGGTTGCTTCCATGTCCTGGCTATTGCAAACAGAGCTACAGTGAACATTGGGATACACGTGTCTCTTTGAACTCTGGTTTCCTCGGTGTGTATGCCCAGCAGTGGGATTGCTGGGTCATAAGGCAGTTCTATTTCCAGTTTTTTAAGGAATCTCCACACTGTTCTCCATAGTGGCTGTACTAGTTTGCATTCCCATCAACAGTGTAAGAGGGTTCCCTTTTCCCCACACCCTCTCCAGCATTTACTGTTTGTAGACTTCTGGATGGCAGCCATTCTGACTGGTGTGAGATGGTACCTCACTGTGGTTTTGATTTGCATTTCTCTGATAATGAGTGATGTTGAGCATCTTTTCATGTGTTTGTTAGCCATCTGTATGTCTTCTTTGGAGAAATGGCTTTTTCTTTCTTTCATGGCAGACTCTTTGCAACCCCATGGACCTCAGCACGCCAGGCATCCTTGGCCCTGACCATCTCCCCAAATTTGCCCAAGTTCATGTCCATTGCACTGGTGATTCCATCCAACCATCTCATCCTCTGAAACCCTCTTCTGCTCTCAATCTTTCCCAGCATCAGGGACTTTTCCAGTGAGTCAGCTGTTTGTGTAAGATGACCAAAATTTGGGAGCTTCAGCATCACTCCTTCCAATAAGTATTCAGGGTTGATTTCTCTTAAGACCGACTGGTATGATCTCCTTGCTGTCCATGGGACTTTCAGGAGTATTCTCCAAGAGCATAGTTTGAAGGTATCAATTCACTGACATTCTGACTTCTTCATGGTCCTGCTCTCACAACCACACATGACCACTGGGAAGACCACAGCCTTGACTATTTGGAACTTTGTCAGCACAGTAACGTCTCTGCTTTTCAACACACTCTCTAGGTATGTCATAGCTTTCCTGCCAAGAAACAAGCATCTTCTCACTTCATGACTGCAGTCACCATGCACAGTGATTGTGGAGCCCAAGAAGAGGAAATCTGTCACTACTTCCACCTTTTCCCCTTCTATTTGCCATTAAGTAACGGGGCCGGATGCCATGATCTGAGTATTTTTAATACAGAGTTTTAAGCTGGCTCTTTCACTCTGCTCCTTCACCCTCATCAAGAGGCTCTTTAGTTCCTCTTCACTTTCTGCCATTATAGTGGTATCATCTGCATATCTGGGATTGTTGATGTTTCTCCCGCTTATCTTGATTCCAGCTTGTAACTCAGCAGCCCGGCCTTTCTCATGATGTGCTCAGCATATAGGTTAAACAAGGAAGGTGACAGCAGTCAGCCCTGTCATCCTCCTTTCTCAATCTCAAACCCATCAGTTGTTCCATACAGGGTTCTAATGGTTGTTTCTTGGTTCGCATCCAGGTTTCTCAGGAGACAGGTAAGATGGTCTGGTATCTCTTTAAGAGCTTTCCACAGTTTGTTATGATCCACAGTCAGTGAAGTTGATGAACCAGAGGTAGATGTTTTTCTGGAATTCTCTTGCTTTCTCTATGATCCAACAAATGTTGCAATTTGATCTCTAGTTTCTCTTCTTTTCCTACCCTAACCCTAACCTAACTGTCTGATAGTTAGCACATCTTTAGTACTACCCTTCTTGGGAATCGGGATGAGGATTGCCCTTTTCCAGTCCCTGGGCCACTGATGGGTCTTCCAGATTTGCTGACATGTTGAATGCTACACCTTGATGCATCATCCTTTATGGTTTTGAATAGCTCTACTGGAATTTCCTCGCATCCTCTAGATGTTTTAACAGCAGGTAATGAGTTTCTCACGGCAAGTGTACCGGAGTAGTTTGCCATTCTCTCCTCCAGTGGATCACGTGTTGTCAGAGCTCTCCGGTGTGACCCGTTCACGTTGGGTGGCGCGGCTCACAGCTTCAGTGAGTTATGCAAGTCCCTTCGCCACGACAAGGCAGTGATCCTTGAAGGGGGATTATCATTACAGATACGGATCCCTGTGTGTATGTTATTCGGGACCTCTGATTTTATCCCTGCCCATTTATTGTTACTTTTTTGAGACTGATTGATTATGACTGAATTCTCAGCAGGTATTTTGTGTTTTAAATGAGTTCCTTTGTATATTTTTAAAATTTTGCCTGTAAGAGATTTCATGTTATTTTGTCTTCCTCTGTCTCTAGCTGACTTCACTTAGTGTACGATGCTCCAAGGTCCATTCTTTCAGTGCCTGATGGCATAATCTCATAATTTCATTGGTAGCTTTTCATGGATGAGGAATAGCCCACTATATATGTTGCCACATTTTCTTTAATCTGTAATCTGTCAGTGGACATTTTCTCATGTCTGTGTCTCAGCTGCTGTAAGCAGTGCTGCAGTGAACGTTGGGGAGCATGTGTCTTTTGGAATCATGTTTCTCATGGGATATATGACCAGGTGTGGGTACGTCAGATCCTAGGCTTGACTCCTTTGCAAGTTTTTTCCCTCGCATGGGGATGCTATCCTTTCAGTGGCTGTTGCCAGTGTCAATCCCACCAACAGAGTCAGGCGGGGAGCAGGGGTGTTACATCTCTTGCCAGCCCACTACTGCATTTATTTGTAGCCTTCTTAGTATGACCATTCTGACTAGTGTGATTAGATTTCTTGTTGTTGTTTTGATTGGTATTCTTCGTGTAATAATTAGGGATGCTGAGCATCTCATCCTGTGTCTTTTTGGGAATTGTTTATCTTCTTTATTTTTTCTTAAAGTGTGAGAAGAAAATGTACCTGTTGCAGTTGGCTTCTTGAAAGTCAGTTGTGTTTGGACTTGATTTCTGCAATAACTGCCCAAGGACCTTTCCTGAGGGCAGTTGTCATTAGCAACCCCACAGTCCTTGTGAAAGGAGGTACCAGTAAGCAAGGTGTTTAAGCTGTAGTTACAGGAAATGTCCACGAGGCGGCAGCACTATTTCATGTCCAACTTGGTGCTTAGTCCCTCAGTCATGTCCCACTCTGCAACGTCATGGACTGTAGCCCGCCAGGCTGCCCTTTCCATGCGGATTCTTCAGGCAAGAATACTGGAGTGGGTTGCCATGCCCTCCTCCAGGGGATTAGCTCAACCCAGGGATTGAACCCAGGCCTCTCGCCTTGCAGGAGGAATCTACCAGCTGAGCCACCAGGGAAGCCCAAGAATACTGGAGTGGGTAGCCTTTCCCTTCTCCAGGGGACCTTCCTGACCCAGGAATCAAACAGGGGTCTCCTGCATTGCAGGCAGATTCTTTACCAGCTGAGCTACCAGGGAAGCCCCCAGTCCAACTCTGGTTCTTCAGGCAAACTGAGACTTCAGGAAAGTCGGCTTCCTGGCCTGTGAATAAGAGTGGAATGTGCCTGAAAAACACCAAGGCCTTGTGTCTCACTGCTTCTTCCCCTTAAGGCTTCACCCTTCCTTTCAGACTCATCCCGACCTGGGACACTGCTTTCTGCTTACGTGCCTAGGAGGCTGCTGGGGACCCCAGAACCGGACCTGGAGGCTAGGTGACCTTTCCAAGATCCTTGTGGCCAGAGCGTCAGGCCACCATCCTTTGGGTGCACTAGGGTCTATGGTTCCAGCCAGAGCAAACCAGATGGTCAGGTTAAGAGGGGCTCAATTAAGGGCACCCACCCTGACTGTCTCAACCCCTCTCCAGTCCAATCCTGGGGACCCAAGCCTGGTCGGATTCCAGGGATTGGAAAGCAGCCCAAGTCAGGGAGATCAGAGGGGATAAAATAGTCAATAGTCTTCTCTTTTTTAAAATCTCATGGTGATACAATATTGACCTAGATTTGTTTTTCAGTTTTGTGCTTATTGTCAGTATACAGGCTCCTGATTCAGTTATGAGATATACATACAGCATCTCTGTTCTTTTTCAATTTTTTGCCAGAAAGATTATTGAACAAAGTTGAGCAAGCTCCCTGTGCTGAATATTATGTCCTTCTGAAGCATCCGTTCGGACTGTATGTGACACCAAGGACTGTAACCCTCTGGGTTCCTCTTTCCATGGATTCTCCAGGCATGGAAACTGGAGAATTCCAGGCATGGAAACTGGAGTGGGTAGCCATTCCCTTCTGGAGAGCTTTTGGATCCAAGAGTTGAATACAGGCTCCCACATTGCCGTCATATTCTTTACCTTTGAGCCACCAAGGAACCCCTAGTATCTATTAGAGATACAGATTTTTTTGTATATGTAGAAGAAAGGAGGAAGAAGATAATCCTTTGAATTATCTATGTTTTGTTGTTCATTCACTCAGTTCATGTCTGACTCTGTGACACCAGGGACTGCAGCATACCAGGCTTCCCTGTCCTTCACCATCTCCCAGAGCATGCTCAGTCTCATGCCGATTAAATTGGTGATGCCATCCAACCATCTCATCAGGTACAGATTTGTGTATATGTGGAAGGAAGGAAGGAGATATTCATTGTGAATCATCTATTACAGATATGGTTTTGGGTATATATGTTAGAGATACAGATTTAAATGTATATGTGGAAGGAAGGTGGAAGGAGGGAAGGGAAGGAAGGAGATAATCCTTGTAAAATATGTCTTACAGATACAGATTTCTGTATATACATTAGTCCTTAATTCACCCCTGGCTATTTTTTTTTCCTGGTAATTCCTTATTTCCCTTTAAATTTTTAGAGTCTCTTTTGTGTTGTAAATTAGTTTGTATATATCACTTTATTTGCCTAGAAGGAACATCATATGCTATTCTCTTCCTGCCTGGCTGAATACAGTTAGTGTATGACCCTCCAAGGTCCATGCTTGTGGTGCATAATTTCATAATCTTCATGCTGCTTTTGTGTGTCTGACTAATACGAATGCATTTATGTACCACATCTGCAATAAGCTTTATTCTGTCAGAGGACATCTTGTGGTTCTGTGTCTTGGCTTCTGTAAGGAATACAACAGTGAATGTTGGGGTGCATGTGTCTTTTTGAACGATGGTTTTCTCAGGGATATAGGCCCAGGCATGGATGTCAGATACGAGGCTTTGCTCTCTTCAGTGGTTTATCTTCTGGCATGCTGAGGCTGTCTTCTCTAGGGGTGGTGGCAATGTCCATCCCCACCAACTGTGTAGTGGGGTTCAATGATGTCCTGGCTCTCTCCTGCTTTTACTGTCTGTAGACCTTTGAGGATATCCATTCTGACTGGTGGGATTTGATTTCTTGATATTGTTTTGATTGTCATCCCTCCTGTAATAATTACGATGCTGAACATCTTGTTCTGTGGCTATTTGGTTTTTCTTCTTTCTTTTCCATAAAGGGTTTGAAGAAATTTACATGTCCCAATTGACTTCTTGAAAGTTGAATGTGTTTGGAAATTTTTCTGCAGTACCCACCATAGGACATTTCCTGAGGGCAGCTCTCATTAAAAGTCTCTCAATCTTGTGAACTGGACTTGCAATTAAGCACTGCTGGTCAAGTTGTATTTATAGGAAATGTACACAAGACAGCAGCATTTCTTCATGCCCAACTGTTGTTCCTGGAGCACACAGATCCTTAGGAAAGACTGGCTTCCTGGGCTGTGAATTATAGTGGAAAGTGTGAGCAAACACTCAAGGGCTTGTGTCTCACTACTTCTTCCCCCTAAAGCTCCACCCTCCCCTTTAGACACCTCCTCACCTGGGCCACAGCACCCTGCTGAGGTGCCTAGGAGGCTGCAACTCAGGAAGAAAGCTAGAATTGGGGACCCCACCATGAAGAGACCAAGAAGTGAGGTGAATTTTCCACAGTCCTGGAGGTCAGAGGACTGAGCCACCATCTTTTGGGTGCCATGGGGACTTTTTTCCCAGTCAACCAATTCAGATAGTAGGGGTTCAAAAGGGAAGTCAATTAAGGACACCCTGCCCAGATGTCTCATCCCCATCTAGTCCAGCCATGGGACCCAAGCCTACTCGGGCTCCAGGGATGGGTTAGCAGGCCAAGATGGGAGTTCGGAGGGAAGAAAATAGGCATTCCTTTTCTTTCTTTCACTTTTCTTTAATCTCTAGTGTTTTGCTTCAGGTTAGTGTACAGCCACCTGATTCAATTATGACATACACAAACAGCATATCTCTTGTCATGGGACCTCTCAGCAAATGCTGACCACATGTTTGACTATAAGGCTTCTAGGCAGATGCTCAGCTCGTGTTTATCTAGAGACCTCAATGTTTTTGCTCAATTTGTGTGTGTCTATGAGGCCTCAAGGCAGACACTCACCTCATTTGTGACTATGAAGCATCTAGAAAGGCTCTTAGCTCATGTCCTCATCTTGTCGTGTAGGCATTTGGGTTTTTTTTTCCTTTCCTGAAAGGGTGCAAGGAAAGTTAGCTTCTTGAAATTAGCTTCTTGAAAGTCAGTTGTGTTTGGAATTCACTTCAGCAATACCTGCCCCAGGACCTTTCCTGAGGGCAACTGTCATTAGCAACCTCACAGGCCTTTTGAATTGGAGGTGTCAGTCAGTACTGGTGGGCAAGTTGTTGTTACACGATACGTCCACAAGGCGGCAGCACTTCTTCATGCCAACTCTGGTTCTACCTGCAACCAGAGCCTTAGGGAAAGTCGACTTCCTGGGCTGTGAATTAGAGTAGAAGGTCCCTGAGCAAACACCCAAGCCCTTCTATCTCACTTCTTCCCCCTGAAGCTTCACCCCTCCCCCTGGCCTCATGCCTACCTGGGGCACCGCCCCCTGCTGAAGTGCCTAGGAGGCTGCACTCTCAGGAAGGAGTGTTGAGCTGGGGACCCAAGCACCAGCAGACTGGGGTCTGGGTGATTTTCCGTGTTTCTCAAAGTCAGAGGGTTGGGCCAGTAGGATTTGGGTTCACTAGGGATTCTGGTCCAAGACAGGACAAACCAAACTGTAGAGGCTCAAGAGGAGTGTCTATGATGGGCACCCTGCTGTGCTGGCTCTACCCATCCCCCGCCCAGCCCTAGGACTCAAGCCCGCTCCGGGTCCAGGGATGGGATAACAGCCCAAGTCTTGGAGGAGGCAGGGAATAAAGTAGGCATTACGTTTCCTTCCTTTTCCTTAGTCTCATGCTGATGCTCTGTTGAAGTCTAGTCCATTTTCAGTTTTGTGCTTGTCCTCGGTGTACAGTGAGCTGATTCAGTTATGACAGATATATTCAGCATATGTGTAGTGTTTATTTGTTTTGATTTTTTTGCCATACAGTTTATTGAACAAGGTTCAGTAAAGTTCTCCATTCTGATCTTCAGGTCCCTGTGGCGTATTTATTAGAGATACAGATTTTTTGCACATGCGCAAAGAGCCAAGGAAGTGGTCCTTGTAGACTATCTATCCCAGCGACAGATTTCTGTGTCTGTGTTAGAGACAGATGCTTCTGTGTATATGTGCACAGACGTGAAAAGTTGCCACTATGAGCCAGGAACGACGTCAGGATTCTTGGCCTCCGGAGGAGAGGAATGCAATCCGGGGCCAGAGACGAGGCTTGATCGCGCAGAGCCTTCGTGTGATAAAGTTTTATTAAAGTGTAAAAGAGATAGAGAAAGCATCTGACATAGACATCAGAAGGGGGCAGAAAGAGTGCCCCCTTGCTAGTTTTCAGCAAGAAGTTATATACCTATTAGCTAGCTGCTAATTAAAGAAAGGAAATGTCTCAAAACTCAGAAAGTGGCACCAGGCCCCTCACCCACAACATGCATTCTGAGATAACATTGGCACAAGGTGAGTCATCCAGGGCTATAAAACAACTGATGTGAATCTTGATGAAAGGCAGTTTTCTGAGCAAATACCTAGTTTCGTTAACATAGGTTAAGAGAACATTTCCATGAGTAAAACATACTGGTTTGCTGAGCCATTATTGGTTCTGAGTCTCAGGCAGAACTGACTTGAAGAAAGACAGAGTCTAACGTAAATACATAGTACATTAACATAGCTTAAGAAAAATATTTCCATAAGAAAAAGGCATTGGTTAGCTCCAGGTTTGAGAAAAGTTAAATTCGGGTGGAACCAGGTGTTGTCATGGCAACACAGAATTTTAAAATAAACCTCTTAATTTTGTAGCGCCAAGGGGAAAACAAAGCCTGACACTTGTGGTTTGTTTCCTCCTGCCACTTGAGAGAGAGAGAAAAAAATGTCTGACACTTGCAGCCCATTTCCTCAGTTTGGGGACCCTAGCCTTCCTGCCTGTAACCCTCTCAGAAGGTAGAAAGCAAGCAAGGAAAGAAGGCAGGAGATAATCCTTGTGGATTAGCTCATACAGATACAGATTTCTGGAGGTAGGTTAGGTACACAGATTTCAGCGCCTATGTGAAAGGAAGCAAGGGTGGAAGGAAAGAGGAAATAATCCTTGTGGATTATCTACTACAGACGCAGAGTTCTTTGTATACATTAATACCAACCTCCCAATTCATGCCTGGCCCTTTCCTGTTTTTTGTTTTTATTTTTTTAAACTCTGTGTTTGCAACTGAGAGTTTCTTCTTATGTTGTAAATTACTTCCTCCATATCTCATTCTTTCAGTTTTACCCTCAAGGGACATCATCTGGTATTTGCTTTCTCTGTTGCTAACTTAAGTGTATTTTTCTCCAAGGCCCAGCCTTGTTGGGACTGTTGGCCTAATTTCATAATTTCAGAAGTGGGGTTTCAAGTCTGAGTAATAGCCCTTTATATATATGTACCATATATATATATATATATATATATATATATATACACCATATATATCATATATGTATATAAGATTCCATCTGTCAGAGGGCCTGTTCTTGGGTCTATGTCTCGGCAATGGGAGGAACCACTGCTGTGAACGTTGGGTGTGTGTGTCACTTTCAATGGCGGTTTTTCGTGACATAGGCCGAGGCGTGGGTATGAGAATCCCAGGTTTAGCTCTCCTGAGATGTTTCGCTCTGGCCTGTGGCTCTCCTTGGGGCTGTTGCCAGTGTGTGTTCGCAGGGAACATGAAGGGGTCCCATCATCCCCCGGCTCTCCTCCACGCACTGTTTGCGGACAGTTAGGATGGCCATCCTGTCAGACAGGATTGGATTTCTTGTAATTTTGATCCGCACTGCTTCTGTAATAATTCAGGATGCTGAATTTATAAGTACTTATAAATGTCATTAAAGGTTTTGAAAATATGATTTTAATATCCACACAGTATTGCTTAATATATCATACATAAATAATGAAATTTCAGTCTCAACATAGAAACATAATACCAAAAAAGGTTTCCATTCTAAACCAAAGTTTGCATTTTAATTCAGCTTAATGAGAATTCCTCTGAAGATCTAAAATTCTTATGAAAAGTAAATTATGTGGAGTTCTCTTTGCTTTCATCTGTTATGCCTTATTGTCATTTATTTCTAAGGACTCTTAGACTTTTGACATTTTGCATTTGACTGTAATTTTTGACTGAGATAAAATCTTAAATTTAGATATTACGAATGTCAAGAAGTAGTCTTGTAAGTGTGAATCATTCAGTCATGTTCAGTTATTTGTGACCCATGGACTGTAGCCCACCAGGTCCTCTGTCCAGAGAATTTTCCAGGCAAGAATATTGGAGTGGGTAGCCATTCCTTTCTCGAGGGGATCTTCCTGACCTAGGGGTCAAACCTAGGTCTCCTGGATTGCAGGCAGATTCTTTACCATATGAACCACCAGAAAACCCTGACTCTGCTGTACATGGATGTAAAAATCCTTAAAAGAATATTAGCAATCCAAATTGATGAATACATTAAAAGAATCATACACTATGATCAAATGTAAGTTATTCTGTGCCTGCAAGCATGATTTATGATCTGCACATCAATCACTGTGATACACAATATCAGCAAAATTAAGAATAAAATCACATGGTCTTCTCAATAATTGCAGAAAAAGCTTTTGACAAAGGGTAACATCAATTTGGATACAATCTCTCAGTACAGTGGCTATACATGGAACATACTAAAGGGTATATAAGACAAGCCCACGGCTAACATCCAACTCAGTGGTAAAGAGGTGAAAAGTGACAGTGAAGTCTGTCGGTTGTGCCCGACTCTTGGTGACCCCAGGGACTGTAGCCTACCAGGCTGCTCTGTCTATGGGATTTTCCAGGCAAGCGTACTGGAGTAGGTTCCCATTTCCTTCTCCAGGGGATCTTCTCAGCCCAGGGATCCAACCTGGGTCTCCCACACTGTAGGCAGATGCTTTACCATCTGAGCCACCAGAGGTTTTCCTAAAAGATCAGGAAAGAACAAGGATGTCCACTCTCACCTGTCTTGCTCATCATAGTAGTGGAAGTGTCCTTCCCAGAGTAACTAGGCAAGAAAAGGAAATTAAAGGCATCCCCATCAGAACAGATGAAGTTACACTGTCACTATTCGATAACAACAGGATTTATATGTAACCTTAAAAACTCCACCAAGTAACAACTATTAAAACTAATAAACTCAGCAACATAGCAAGATATGAACCATCAGAGAGAGAACAGAACAGTCCCATATACAAATGCATCCCCCCCCAAAAAAAAAAACCTAAAATGTATTTCACCGAGGGGCAGAAATACCTGTACAGTCACAAGCTCCAAGACCTAGAGTCTGGGTTCAAATCCCAGCTCACCTACTGACCTGTAGAGTGACCCAGGGCAAATCACACAATGATCTGAGGCTCAACATATTCAACTGTAAAATGAACACAAAACCAGTGTCTCCTCCCAGGGCTGTGAAACTCCAAGGAAATGGTTATTTAGGCCGAGGGGTTGGAGTGTCTCCAGGAGCCTCTCCTTGTATGAAACTCCTCTAGAACTGGGCTCTCCTGATCCTGTGGGCGAGGGTCAAGGGTAGAGCCTGGGAGCGGAATGGGACTGGACAAGGACGAGGACAAACAAATACTAGTTCTGTGTCAATGAAGGAAGCCACCTCCTTTCCAGATCTCAGAGTGGGGCCTGCACCGAGGGCCATGCACAATCAGAAGTGATAACTCCGAACCCCCCACAGCAGGGATGGAGCCTTCCTGGCAAGAACCTTCTCTCTGGTCCAGGCTCCAGTGTGATGTAGTGTTGCTCCCTGAGTCCTCCACGTCTCCACCAGGCAAAGAGCTCTTGGGAGCTGGAGGTCTATTAAACCACAGGGGCCTGAGGGTCAGAATGACACAAGGACGGACAACATTGAAAACTAGCTAAATTTTTAAAAAATGACAGAAGTACAGACGAGGCAGGGGATGAGAAGCAGAAGGACTGACGACCTCTCAAGCTTTTAGCAGAAATATCTCCACACCAGCTCAGCAGAGCCTACAGGAGGAAAATATAATGGAAAAGCAGGCTATGGATATATCTCTACACTGCTGGACCCAGAGATCCAAGTCCCAATCCACCGACATCGTTCTGCATATCCAGACACCAAGAGGAAGAAACACAGACCTTGCCTTAGGAGGTCTCAGCCAGACTTAATATTGGGGTTGCTGAGCATGGCCACATGGTCACTATGGACTCAGACCCTCCTCCATGCTCACATCCTCTGTTCTCACAGAAACATACACGGTTCACTACAGAGAACCCTCTGAGGGTACTTGTGTATACTAGAAACTGGCAATGGTGAAATGCAAAGAAAAGACACAGAAATGGAAACATGCCTCTGGGGAGCTCTACAAATTAAAAAAGATCTGAAGCGCTTGATACTTGGCATTTTTAAAAAAAGCTTTTTAATATGCAAACCCAGAAAGGACATTTCCAGGAGAAAGGACAAAAGAATCATCCCATGGGGGCAATTTGGTATCCATATGGGAAAGTAAGTTGGATCCCTACCTCACAAAACACCACCAAACCAATTAGAAACATACTAACAACCAAATAGATTTAAGGGGCTAGATCTGATAGATAGAGTGCCTGATGAACTCTGGACTGAGGTTCGTGACATTGTAGAGGAGACAGGGCTCAAGACCATCCCCATGGAAAAGAAGTGCAAAAAAGCAAAATGGCTGTCTGGCGAGGACTTAGAAATAGCTGTGAAAAGAAGAGAAGCGAAAAGCAAAGGAGAAAAGGAAAGATATAAGCATCTGAATGCAGAGTTCCAAAGAATAGCAAAAAGAGATGAGAAAGCCTTCCTCAGTGATCAATGCAAAGAAATAGAGGAAAACAACAGAATGGGAAAGACTAGAGATCTCTTCAAAAAAATTAGAGACACCAAGGGAATATTTCATGCAAAGATGGGCTCGAAAAAGGACAGAAATTGTATGGACCTAACAGAGGCAGAAGATATTAAGAGGTGGCAGGAATACACAGAAGAAGTGTACAAAAAAGAGCTTCACGACCAAGATAATCACGATGGTGTGATCACTCACCTAGAGCCAAACATCCTGGAATGTGAAGTCAAGTGGGCCTTAGAAAGCATCATTATGAACAAAGCTAGTGGAGGCGATGGAATTCCAGTTGAGCTATCTCAAATCCTGAAAGACAAGGCTGTGAAAGTGCTGCACTCAATTTGCCAGCAAATTTGGAAAACTCAGCAGTGGCCACAGGACTGGAAAAGGTTAGTTTTCATTCCAGTCCCAAAGAAAGGCAAGGAAAAGAATGCTCAAACTACCACACAATTGCACTCATCTCACACACTACTTAAGCAATGCTCAAAATTCTCCAAGCCAGGCTTCAGCACTACGTGAACCGTGAACTTCCAGATGTTCAAGCTGGTTTTAGAAAAGGCAGAGGAACCAGAGGTCAAATTGCCAACATCTGCTGAATCTTCAAAAAAGAAGAGTTCCAAAATAACCCATCTATTTCTGCTTTATTGACTATGCCAAAGCCTTTGACTGTGTGGACCACAATGAACCGTGGAAAATTCTTCAAGAGATGAGAATACCAGACCACCTGACCTGCCTCTTGAGAAACCTATATGCAGGTCAGGAAGCAACAGACTGGACAGGGACAACACACTGGTTCCAAATAGGAAAAGGAGAACGTCAAGGCTGTATATTGACACCCTGCTTATTTAACTTCTATGCAGAGTACATCATGAGAAACGCTGGGCTGGGAGAAGCACAAGCTGGAATCAAGATTGCCGGGAGAAATATCATAACCTCAGATATGCAGATGACACCACCCTTATGGCAGAAAGTGAAGAGGAACTAGAAAGCCTCTTGATGAAAGTGAAAGAGGAGAGTGAAAAAGTTGGCATAAAGCTCAACATTCAGAAAACAAAGATCATGGCATCTCGTCCCATCACTTCATGGGAAATAGATGGGGAAACAGTTTCAGACTTTATTTTTCGGGTTCCAAAATCACTGCAGATGTTGACTGCAGCCATGAAATTAAAAGACGCTTACACCCTGGAAGAAAATTTACGAGCAACGCAGATATCATATTCAAAAGCAGAGACATTACTTAGCCAACAAAGGTCCGTCTAGTCAAGGCTATGGTTTTTCCAGTAGTCATGTATGGGTGAGAGAGTTGGACTGTAAAGAAAGCTGAGCACTGAAGAATTGATGCTTTTGAACTGTGGTGTTGGAGAAGACTCTTGAGAGTCCCTTGGACTGCGAGGAGATCCAACTAGTCCATTCCAAAGGAGATCAGCCCTGGGTGTTCTTTGGAAGGAATGATGCTAAAGCTGAAGCTCCAGTATTTTGGCCACCTCATGCAAAGAGTTGATTCTTTGGAAAAGACCCTTATACTGGGAGGGATTGGGGGCAGGAGGAGAAGGGGACGACCGAGGATGAGATGGCTGGATGGCATCACCGACTAGATGGATGTGAGTTTGAGTGAACTCCGGGAGATGGTGATGGACAGGGAGGCCTGGCGTGCTGCAGTTCATGGGGTCGCAGAGTTGGACACGACTGAGCGACTGAACTGAACTGAACTGAACTGAACTGAACTGAATTGAACTGAAGAACCAACGACTGAAAGAAAAACTTTACAGAATTTCAAACAATTTTGGATGAAGGAATATCTTTTAAGTTCAGGTATTGTTAATTTACAATAATTTGTTTGTTTAAGGTGTATAGCAAAGTGATTCAGTGATTCAGCCTCTCAGGTGCTTCCTTGGACAAAATTCATTCCCTCTGGGAGGCCCGTGGGCCATGCCCTCAACTCAGAACAGCTACGAATCCTGAATACGCAAAGCAGCATGTGGTGGTGCTTGTGGGGGTTTTTAGACTGAATACATTATTCTAACATGATACAAGTACCAAGCCCAGAGGTCAAGAGAGGATCTCATAACCTATCTTCAAACAGAAGGCCCTGCTCCCTTGAATGTGGGTGCGTGAAACAGCGCTTGGGAAGGAAAGAGGTGTGTCATGAATATTTTGCCTGCAGAGGACAAAGTGGTGTGTAGAGAGGATGCGCAGGCACGTCCCAGGACACTGAGCACACGGACACAGTGACTGGACTCTCAGCCCTGCTCTTGGGCATCGCACTGTCTCCACCGCTGACACAGGGGGAGCAACTCACCCGTGTCCTGGAGAGTATGGTCACATGACCTGAACCTGGCCAATCGGTGTGTTCTATCCCTCCTGGCCACCGTGATTGGCTCAGGACTGGTGCGGTGACCAGTCGGGGCCCAGGGCCGGGCCTCTCGCTGGAAGCAAGGGAAGAGGAGCTCGCCTTCTGCCAGAAGGGGTGGGGCTGGGTGAGGTCAGGCTCCAGCAGTGGGAGGGGCGTGAGGTCAGCCTGGGGCAGTTGGTGACCTTCCTGAGCCCATGAGGGCAGAGCTGCTGGCCTGAGAATGAGGGCGTTGCTGAGCCCAGGGGTTGAGAGCGCCGGTTCCTGCTGTGGTCCCGGAGCTCCACCTGAAACCGGAGGGAAGCGGTCTGCCTGTGAGTCCTCTCCTGCTTGCCTGTCAGCTTGTTTGAACCATGTTGGGTTTTCTGTCCAGCTGGCTAAGTGGAGACCCTGGAAATGCAGCTGTGTGGGTTTTGGCTGGCTTCAGGGAAGAAATGCCAGATGACACTTGGAGACACCAGTTTAATCTGGATTCAGGTCATATCTCTTGAAAATGAAGTGAAAGTCCTTCATTGGTGTATGATTCTTGTGACCCCATAGGCTATACAGTTCATGGAATTCTCAGGCCAGAACACTGGAGCGGGTAGCCTTTCCCTTCTCCAGGGGATCTTCCCAGTCCAGGGATTGAACCCAGGTCTCCTGCATTGCAGGCAGATTCTTTACCAGCTGAGCCACAAGAGAAGCCCATGAATACTGGAGTGGGTAGCCTGTCCCTTCTGCAGTGGATCAGGATTCCCAGCCCAGGAATCAGACCTGGGACTCCTGCATGGCAAGAGGATTCTTTCTTTACCAGCTGAGCTATCAGGGAAGCCCAGTATCTCTTAAGGCCAGCTATTCACTGATATCTCTTAAGGCCAGCTATTAATTGTAGGATTACCCTAATTAGTCTTCACAGGATTAAGGTAGCAACCTGCTAAGGTAGCAATCGATGTCTTTTTTCTAGAGGACAAAACTGGGGCTCAGAGAAGCGGCTAACAGGTAACACAGCTACAGCAAGGAAGTGTGCACCTAGACAAACTCCCCAGATCCTGCTGTGAGAACCCAGGGCAGCCATATGGTGTGGCTTGTCCATGTGACAGGGGGTAAGGCACCCAGCCCACACTGGATACTGTGGGGACCTGACTCGGTAACTGCCGTCTGGAAGCTCTGAGACTCACAAAAGCAATTTGCACTGAAGAGAGGAAGGACACCTCCCTTCATCCGCCCCACCACACCCTCCGGGTTCTGCCATACCCTGCCCCCTTTCTCTTGCTTTGTGAGGGAATAAGAGTCACACTCATGTGACCACATTGGCTGTCCACTGTTCACGAGCTACCAAGTGGAGCTGCTACAGGAGAGGCCACGAGCCTTTGCCCCTGAGTACCTCTCCTTCCTTTGCACCGTGGGAGCCCTCCTCCACACCTGCACACCAGAGGCCTTTTCTGAGACACGTAGGGACCCTCCCTCAGTTTGCAACAGGTTGCATCCATCGCTGTCCTTTCAACGCCTCCCTTGAAACTCAGCTCATGAGCTCCTTTGTCTGCATCACGGCCCACCTGGCTGCCACGGGAGGGACAGAGCTGACAATGAATCCAAAGCTCGAATCTCACAGCCAGGAATCTGTGTATAAAGGACCTGATCATTCACGCTGTAGAGGCTGTAGTAGGTTGCAGGGATCTGTAACCAGGGCTTAGGCCAAAGTGACTCCACAGCTGTTTTAATGCCTGGCGAGGGTTCTGGCTATAGTGTGGGTGGGGTGAGTCTCCTGAGGTTCTGAAGGCCCCCTGTGTGCAGGTTCATGGTGCAGAGAGAAGAGAAGGTGGAGTCCTTCCCTGGAGGTGGTCACAGCTCATGGACGAGCCAGACAGGCAGGCAGGGCTCGATAGCACCTGAGCTGCCTTCATGAGTGAATGGTGTGGGGGCAGAGGAAGAGAATCAGGTCTGCTCCCTTATGTGGTGCCCAGGGCAGGTTGTCACCAGAGTAAACACTTACTATGGTGATGACCATCACTGCTGTCTGCAGAGGGTTTACATTGGTGTGTGTCTACATCTGAGCAGTCAGGCCGTTGCTAAACCACACTGGCCATGGGCATTGCCTCTCCTTAGAACTTGATATGTTTCGTCTCTTCCTTACTGAACATTCATTGCCAAGAGGGTTTTGGGGCCACAAGGATATTGGCTTTTTCCCTAGCTTTGTCTCATGAGGGATGAGTTTCTGGTTGTTGGTGTGGTTTGTTTTTCCAGCTCCCTTTCTTGGCTTATTTTGTGAATTTGTTTCTGCCAGAGGAAGGGCTTAGGATCTGGCTTCTGGCTGAGATGTGACACTTACCACAGCAATGCCGACCTGGAGATCATGACCACGTTTGCCAAAAGGGCTTTGTTTTGCAGAATACATCTCGAAAGTACCTACACTGTCCTTTCAGATACGCAAAGGCTATTTGAAATGAAATAAAAAACAAGAATTCTCAAGTTGACTCTTACAATATGCGGGGAATCAGAAAAATCCCCTGGAGAAGGGAACCACTACCCACTCCAGTATTCTGGCCTAGACAATTCCTTGGAGTGTATAGTCCATGGGGTCACAAAGAATCAGACAAAATCGGATGACTGAACAACAACAGCAATGATGTCTCACCATTTGTCAAACAGAGATACCAACAGTATTTGCACGACTGTGTGCATGTTCAGGTGCTCATTTGTGTCCAACTCGTTGCAGCCCTGTGGCCTGTGGCACCCAAGATCCTCTATCCGTGGAATTTTTCAGGCAAGAATACGGAAATGGATTGCCATTTCCACCTCCAGGGGATCTTCCCCACCCTGGGACTGAACCCAGGTCTCCTGCATTTCACAATCTACACTGGCTGGCGGGTTCTTTTCTGCTGAACCGTCTGGGAAACAACTCATTACATCACTGGGTTATTCTAAAGTACTTCACTTAGAGTCTGGCACTCGGGAGGTTCTCATTGGTGATGTGAATATTCAGTCATGTATCATTATTGCTCATATGATAATGGAATGGCCACGCTCACAAAGGAGAAAGAAGAGCCTTTCCAAGTCCAGTTAAATCCTTCACCACACATATCTTCTTTAAATCTTCTGACTTTGAAATAAACATCAAGCATAAAGACATTGGTTATGGCCACCAGGAAAGATCGAGTTCTGCTAGTAAGTGACGAGGCTTCTTCCAGTTCCAACATGCATGTGTTGTTTCCCCGGCATCACCCAGCACTTCTGTGACAGCAGCTGGGGGTCCTGCAACTTAACTCAGTGTGGACCCTGCCTATCTGGGGGTAGTTCCAGACCCCACAGGTTAAAGGCCCAGCCCTACAAGACTCTCCCCCCACTCCAGCCATCATTTGCAAGCCCAGATTGTCACCTGCGCTCCGACCCACTGGCTACCCGTTCAGAGGTTCTAATGACTTTGGGTTCTATTAATTTTTTGAGTGGTCGTGGAACTCAGAGAAACATGTTGCCTAGTAGATCACAGCCTTATTGTAAAAGGTCATAAACTCAGGAACAGCAGATGCAGGGGGATACATAGGACAGGGCGTGTGGGGGGTGGGGGGAGGCACGGAACTTCACGCTCTCCGAGCCTCACTTTCCCCAAATCTGCATGTGTTCCTCAACCCAGAAGCTGTCCAGACCCTGTTTGGGGATTTTTATGGAGGAGTCATCACACAAGCACAATTGATTAAATCAGTGGCTGTTGGTGATTGCTTCAACCAGAAGCCCTTTTGGCTTTCCCAGACATGGTCAGGGGAGGAGCGGGGCAGAGGAGGGATCGGAAATTCCAATCCTTAACCATGTGCTTAGTTGCCCTGGCAAGCAGCGCCCCCCCTTTGGAAAGGAGGCACTCTCCGAAAAGCCACCTCATTCACCTAACAAGAGACACCTTGACTGCTCTCCCCACTTCGGTAATTGCCAGAGTTTTAGGAGCTCTGTGCCAGGACCGGGGGCAAAGACCAAAAATGTATTTCTTATTATTAATACAAATCACAAGGTCACGGTGACCCCAAACATCAGTGATAATTTGGTTCTATAGCCTTAAAAGTTTTTCAGCAGTTGAGTGGGCTTTTTTAAACAAAATTTGGGGGCCACCCCTCGAGGCATGTGGTGATCTTAGTTCCCCAACCAGGGATTGAACCCACTCTCCCTGCATTGGAAGGCAGAGTGTTAACCGCTGGACCACCAGGGAAGTCTCTGATTGGGCCCTTTTTAGGTGAAACTGTTATTGGCATAAACTAAATGGTTCAAGATTTCAAAAAAGCTGGAGCTGAGCATGAGCCATCTTCCTGTGGTGTCTTCATATCATTACCGACTTTTCCATGGCCCCTGCAACCCTCAGCTTTCCCCTGAGATGAATCAGTCCCCAGGAAGCCTGTTGCCTGCCCCTGCTCGAGACCAGAGTCTATTCAGCGGCCACTGGGCACAGGCAGCGTGCGGGGTGTGTGCGGGTCCACACCAACCTGAGTCGTGGAGAGATGTCAGGGAAGACTCATTCCCGGGTGTGCTCTGATTACAAGAAGTGAGAAGGTTTGGGGAACCAAATAGCCTCGGAGAGAGCCCAGTCACACTACCTTGCCCACTGTGAAACAAAATTGGGGCTTCTGCATGCTTCCCCAGGGAGAAAGAAATCCATGGACTCCATTGGATACTCAAACAATGACCTCCAAAAGATGAAGAGTCTTAAAGTGGGATTTCTCAGCCTTGGTGTTGTTGGCATTTAATATCTTGCAGCATTCATAAATGCAACTGAAAATGTCCCCAGATGTCACCAGTGTCCCCCGGGCCCAAACATGAGGGCCAGCTGGACAGGCTGGACCAGGAGCAAGGATGAAGGAAATGAAAGTCGCTCAGTCATGTCTAACTCTTGGCGACCCCATGGGCTATACAGTCGATGAAATTCTCCAGGCCAGAACACTGGACTGGGTAGCCTTTCCCAGGAGACCGAACCCAGGTCTCCTGCATTGCAGGCAGATTCTTTACCCGCTGAGCTCCAAGGGAGGCCCAAGGGAAGCCCAGAAGCAGGGGTGGGGGGATGCAAAAGGACAGGGAAGCAAGAGCAGTGAGGGCAGATAAGCAAGTCTGCCCTCCTGAAATGTCTGCGGGCCCGGTCGTCTGCAGTTATGACTGGGCAGGGTGTGGAGGGCACAGGGGCTCAGAGGTGTGTGACCCCCTTTGCTCCCCCTGGGCCAGCAGGTGTGTGAGGCTGAGCCGCTCTGAGGCAACATGGGCTTTGAGCCCCACACAGATGGGGCCCCTGTGTGCAGCGTGAGCCTTTCTCCCGAGTCAGGAGGTTTATTGTTGAGAAGACATCCCGTGATGACCGGGGGAAGACTGGCCTGGCTGAGGTAGCGGTCGATTGGTGGATCTTAGGGACACAGAACATTGAGTGTCCCAGGTGGGGCTTCTGATACCGACGACCACAAACTGGGGTGGTGGGGAGGCTTAAAACAATACTAATTGACAATCTCCCAGTTCTGGGGGCCAGAAGTCTAAAGTCAAGGGTCAGCAGGACCAGGCCCCCCGACCTGGGCTCTGGAGGAGCGTCACTCCCAGCTCTTCCAGTTTCTGGGGCTCCAGGTGTTCCTGGGTTTGTGGCCACATCCCCTCAGCCTCTGCTTCCTCCTCACATGGCCTCTTCCTCTCTGTGTGTCTCTCCTCTTCTTATAAAGACACCCATCATTCTGCACAAGGCCCACCTAATCCACTGTAACCTTATCTAACTTGATTTCCTCTGCAATGACCCGATTTACGAATAAAGGCCCCCTGGCAAATATGGGGAGTTGGGATGTGGGTGTCTCTTTTGGAGGGCACCATTCACCCCGCTACAAAGCTGAGTCTTGACACACAAGCAGTCATCCCAGGAATGGGGGGAGCTCACGCAGGACCCCTCGAGTACAGCCATGGATGGGTGTGGTTGGAGAGCTGAGCAGGGCAGGTGGTCTGGTGGGGACCAAGCCTTGGCCTGGCTGCCTCGGTGCAGGGTCCCAGGGTGTGCACGGAAGCCCCTGAGGTCGTCAAGATGCAGGTTCTGACTTTTAGCAGGTCTAGGAGTGCCCCACAGTGCGCTTCTCAGCTGGTCCCAGGGTGTATAAACTGCTGACCCTGGTCCATGCTTAGAGGTGCGAGGAGCGTGCAGGCCTGTTTCCCAGGAACTGTCAGAAACTTCCCCAAGGAAGGCCCCCGACTCCAGTGTCTATGCAAGTCCCCAATCCCCTGTCCAGTGCCCCAGATGTACCCCAGACAGAGACCCATACACAGCACTGGGTGCCTGGGTCAGGAACCCAGTGGAGGGGGAAGTGGTGGGTCTGGAAGAAACATGCTCATAACTTTGCGTATAGGATGGATGGAGGCTGAGCCTGGCCAACTGGCTGTGACCACAGGTGACCCACTTGCCCCCCGACCCTCCGCCAGGCACCGTGGGCCCAGAGGAGCTCAGCTTAAAAGTTGCTTCCCCAGCCACCAACGAGAGGGGCCCTCATTGTCAAATCAGGATCTGACCCCTTAATCCAGAGACGACCCCCGAAGTCAGTTTCACACATGAGGGTCCAGGAGGGATGTCATGTCAGAGACCCCTGGGACAGCAGACAGGATGGAAATGGGAGGAAAAGGTCCTGGAGGCAGGTGGCCCAGGCCTGCCTTCTGCAGGAGCGCCTCTTCCGCCCATCCCCCACTGCTCTGTCCCTCCGATGGCTGTGGGGTTAGCGGCCAGGGTTCCCAGGAAATGGACAAGAGCAGCTTGTGGGCCAACATGTTTCCTTGTAACTGAAACCCATCAGCATTTTTCAAGGGCAGACTCAAAGCCAGGGCATTATGTATGTCCACTGGTAATTGCTGAAAAGCCACACAGGAAAATCCCGACTATGTACTGGGGGTGACCGAGGCCCACACCTCCCTGATGTTGAACTTGACTCCGGATTTGGCCAGTTGTTAAGCCCGCGGACATGTGAACCCTACAAGGTCAGTTTGCTTTCAAGCTGCTGTTCAGGGCTCGCCACCGCACCCCACGGCTGGCAGGCTGTAGTTTCTCCTCATTCCTTCCCAGAGTTGGTGTGGGCCGTGGCGGTATCTGTTTCCCGTCTTTTGGATATTGCTTTTTTGAAAAGCAAGCGAGCAACTGCCTACTGGAGGGCGGGAGCCACCTCCACACCAGACTCCAGGATGGCTGGTCAGGCGGTAAGGGTACCTGAGCTCCCAGAGGGGCTCAGACCCCACACAGCCCGTGTGGCCATGTGTGCAGGTCCGGACCCAGCCCGGCCACTTCCTGAAGGCTGAGCAGCCTCAGGCAAGTGGCTTCCCCACTCGGGACCTTGGTTTTTCCACCTTAGAATGGAGGGGCTTTCACCTGCTGGGGGGTGGGCAGGGTTGCCATGGACATGGGACAGGGGAGAGGGCCATGTTTCTTGCAGTTTCCAGCTGAGGCTTTGTGGGCATGAGCTGGTGTCTGAGACAGTTCCCAGACTTGGCTAAGTGTGGTGATGAGCATGGAGTTGGGGGATGGGGGTCCGTCCCCATAGCCTGGACATTGGAGTGGGGGTTCTCGACTTAGGGGCACCTCAGGTCTAATTTCAACAACTCCATATGTAAGGATAATGCAGCAACAGATGTTCTCAGGGACTTGTCAGCCTGGATGCAAAGCCCCATCCCCACCCCACCTTCTGTGGGCATCCTGACCTGGCTTGTGGTAAAAGGGTCAGATCCCTTTACCCAAGGAAGGAACTGAGGCTCTGAGAGGTGGGGCAAGGAGATCAAGGCCACTGGGCCCGACAGGGGCAGTTGAACGTGGGTGCTGGGTTCTCACGTCAGACTCTTTGCCCTGAACCGTGAGAACTGGACTGTCGGGAGGGCTGAGTGCCAAAGAATTGATGCTTTTGAACTGTGGAGTTGGAGAAGACTCTTAAGAGTCCCTTGGACTGCAAGGACATCAAAGCAGTCAATCCTAAAGGAAATCAACCCTGAATATTCATTGGAAGGACTGATGCTGAAGCTGAAGCTCCAATACTTTGGCCAACCCGTGTGAAGAGCTGACTCATTGGAAAAGACCCTGATGCTGGGAAAGATTGAGGGCAGGAGGAAAAGGGGGCATCAGAGGATGAGATGGTTTGATGGCATCACGGAGTCAATAGACATGAGTTTGAGTAAGCTCTGGGAGGTGGTGAAGGACAGGGAAGCCTGGTGTGTTGCAGTCCATGGGATCTCAAAGAGTCGGACGTGACTTAGTGACTGAACAACAACAAAATGTGGTCTTCAGCCTCCATCTCACTCCTACCCCCAGGCTTAGTGCCTATGCCATGAGCCTCTCCGACAGTGAGGCGTCAGGGGCCATTGTCTAGTCCCAAAGCGATTCATATCTCTATTCATAATTCCACCATTACACATTCATTTCTCTGGTTGTAAAGTTTTTATGTCTCTTGAGTCTTAAGTGCTGAGGCTTTTCTACACCCCACCTGGCTCCCTCTGGGCCTCTCCTGGTTTTGTGGAAGCGTACTTGTTCTAAAGTGGAGAAGGAAATGGCAAAGTTATCAAGTGAATTCTGGACATGTTTTAAGAGTCTTGTCTTTAAAGTTCCCCAAGGACGACTCTTCCCTGGTCCTAGGTAGTCGGGCTGAAATCTGTGCCCCTCTGGTTGCGGTTTTGATGTCCTCCCATGTCTCTAGGCCGGTTGTGTGCCAGAGTCAGCTCTCTCTGGCTCATCGGGAATTCTGCCAGCCGGGTGTTAACCCTTTGGTACATGAAACAGGCCACAGCGGGAGAATTTACACCATGGAAATTGGCAAATGATGCAGCTACAGATCAGGGTTCCTTCCTGGAGAGCAGGGGGTTGGGCAGGGGCCTGCATACATTATCAGCATGCCCCTGCTGAGTGGCCACGTGTCTCCTTTTCCTGAAGAGGCCAAGTGTCTTCAAACGCGTCTATTGTATTTTCACTTCTCGTTATGACACTTTTTTATTTCTGCTGGTTCTGTTTGGTTCTTTTCCAAGTTGGCTGTGTCATTTTCTTTAATGGTTTCCTGTCCTTGGCAGGACCTTTCTATCTTGAGGTTCATTTCTCTAAATGAGATGAGCTTAGCTGATTTATGAGATGTATTATCCATCAAATCCTTTCAGAATCCCAAAGCTGAGGGGGTCACTTCTGCTGGTTCTCCTCCAGCTGTCTTTCATCCTGGTGTGCCTGGCGCTCTTCCATAACGGCCACCACTCTTCCATAACCCGTGGGGCAGTTCCCAAGCCTGGGAAGAAGGTGTCCTTATCCGGAAAGACTTGGCACTTGCATTCTCCACTCATCTGAGGGTGTTATGGATAGGGTTACCTTGAACCAAGGTCACGGGCTGACATGCCTGGACCCACTGGGGTCCTCACCTGCTCCTTCTCCTGCTCGGCACCAGAACCACCTTCCTTGTCATTCCCGAGGCTGGAGGAGGGAGGCCCTTTCTGGGTCACCTGAAAGTGTCGTCTCCTGGGAGTCCAGCTCCACGGGGGGGGGGAGGAGTCTTCTGTTGGACTCTTCCTCTTGGGCAGTTGCTCCTCTGGGTCTTCTCAGGTCTTCACTAACTTTAAGGCGTGACACTTTTTGATTGTTTTTGTTTTCCATGAGAGGGTGGATCTGAGTAACCTACCCACCAATCATCAAAGCAGAACTGTGAATGAATACATGTCTTTTATTCCTTCAAGAAGCCAGGCCTTAGGAGCCAGACCCTATGCCGAAGCTGAGGGGTAAATCTGCCCCAGCCGGTCCTGCAGCCCCAGCTCCCTGAGAGACTGCATTCTGGGTCCTGGCTCACTGGAGACAGTCAAGGGTACCATGTCCAGGATGTGGAGAAAGCATGCTTATGCCAGCACCCCCTGTGACCGCTCCTCCTGGCGGTGCAGACGTGGTCAGCAGGAACCGCAGAGCAGGAATGCCTCCCTGCAGACCCTTTCCCAGGGACTGAGCACTTTGCTGTCCGCTTCGGGAGCCGCCCAGGTGGAGGGCAGGCGTGAGCAAGTCAGGGTCAGCTCCCAGGGCAGTCCCAGCCTGCCTCCTCGTCCACGAGTATTAAAATGAACCCAAGGATGCTGCCAGAGGTTGGGGAAGGACCTCAGGAGCACTCTCGGCCTGCACACAGTAGGAACTCAGCAGGACTGTGCCCCCGGCCCCATGGATCACTCAGCAAATATCCTCAACCAAGGCTCCTGTGAGGTGACACGTTCAGGTGACCCAGAAAGGGCCCCTGTCTTCCAAGTCCGGTAACTGGAAGGAGGGTGGTCCTGGCGCTGATCAGAAGGAGGGGATGAGTCCCACCCCATGCCAGACGCTCTCCCTCCCGGGGGGCACGTCTGTCACCTAAGCAGAGAGACTCAGCCTGGAACCAGCCTTTCAGCTCACACCCGCGTGGGACCCCGGTGCCAACAGGAAGAGCAGGCAGGACCCAGGGCTGCCAAGAATGCACCCGGTCATTAGGGACAGACCAGCCATCACGTGCCTTGAACACATTCGAGGAGAACACGGCCTCTCCCACAGAGCGGCCCTGGCATCAGAGGCCCTCCGAGTGGTGGTATTATCCTTAGAGCTGAGGAAGCCGAGGGCACAGCGGGGAGGTTGACCAGTCCCCTGTGGTGGTCAGAAGTCCGACCCAGGCTTCCCACCGGGGCTCTGCGGCTTCCTGGCCCGGCGGTGCTCGGAAGCCGTCCTGTGTGTCCCTGCCATGTACACATGCTTCCCACAGCTCCTGCTGGACCATGAGCCAGTTGGGGTTCACACACAAGATGGCATGGAAGCGCGCCCACCACCCTCAGGCCTGAGATGTGGCACCCCTAATTCCTTGATGGCAGTGACGGGGCCCTCTGGGGTGGGTGGCAGCTGTGGGGTCAGGGTGGGTTGGGGAGGTGTGCTGCCCAGGAGGCCTCTGGGGGGAGCTAAGGACCCCAGGCTTGGCCTCATTGAGGCCAACCTTCCAGCAACCTAGGAGGCTGCCCTTCAGCGAAGATGGGTGACTGTGACATATAACACGGCGGCTCAGGCAGCCGTGGGGACGAATAGGGGCCCTTGGCATCCTCGACCACAAGGAATCCCCACGGGGATGTTTTTGCTTGTTCTGTGATTCCCTTCTTCCTTCTAAAAGGAAAGTGCCGGGAACACCTATGGTGAGGTCGCTGTTCCTGTGAGTTGAGCCGGGAGTGGAGGTTTAAACCAGTCCAGTCTGTGCTGGGCGAGCCTCCCCTTCCCCTCCCACACCTCGGATGGCACAGACCTGGTCACTCTTCTGGGCCTTCTTGGCTCTTTAGGAACTTTAAAGTATGACATTTGTTATTTCTTGTCTTTGTCCAGCATTTGGCGGCAGTCCACTGCAAGGGCCCTGACCCTGTCCTCTCCCCGAGCCCCTTGGCCCTTCCCATGCCCATGCCAAGGCTCAAGGCCCCTGCAGTTCTGTGGCCTCCAGACTCCCCACCCGAGGGGCCAGTCCGGCCAGAAGCCACCGCTCTGGGGCGTCCTGCTGGCGGAGGGGACCAGCATCTTATGGTTTCTTCCTGCCGGGAGCAGACTGCTGTCAGGCCAGGCACCAGGGTTTAAAACATCCTATATGTGTAAGAACGAGGACATCCCATACGTCCACCGAGTCCCACGACCCTTTCCCAATCCTGCCAGATGTTTTACTTGGAGGGACCCTGTCGCTTACATAAACAGCTGAGCGTGTTTTCCCAGGGATGTGGCCCGGGCACTGCTTCTTGACCAGCATCGAGAGAAATCTCCATGGACTCGGAGGAATATATTTTGGGTCTTTTCATGTGGCTGAACAGAACGCATAGAAATAAACGGGAGCTGTAACAGGAAAGACGGGGTTGGCCGTATGGGGCCATCCATGGTCACTCCCACTGCCCCATGTGGTCAACCCCGCGCCCGGGAGCCCCCAGGCTAGAGGCGTTGCTGCCTCTTGGGTCTCGGTGCCTCACGGCTTCCTATGGTAGGGGAAGCGGCTTCCAGCTTCTTTGCAAAGAGAGTCTGTGCAGGGGTGGACTTAGCGGCTTCAAGGTCGTGGAGATATGGCATAGCCCCAGCCACGGGGTTGGGCGGGGATGCTGAGAGCACCAAGATCTCCCCTCAACTGTGAAGCAAGTCACATATGGCAAAGATTTGCAGAGGAGCAATAGATGGTCTCAGAGAGGCTGAGTCACTCGCCAGAGACAACACAGCAGCAGACCGGGACCGCGACCCCTGTCGTTTAAACCGCGGCTCCCTCCAGTGCCCGTCTGACCTGCCCCTTGAGGGCAGCAGGAAGATCTGGGCTTCCCCGGCCTGAGCGCCCATGCCTGCCTCCCCTCGTCTGTGCTGGGATGTGTCCATTCCCAAACCCATGCGCTATGTCCCCTGGCCCTGGGCTGTCATGTCAGGCTCCAGGTTCCCTGCAGGAGAGCCCCACGCCCACCAGCACACCTTGGAGCCCTGCTCATCTGTTCTCTGTGCCCAAATGTCCTGATGCTAACTGTCTTCTTGAGGCAGCCTTAGGACTGAAGTCCTGGAGCCCTGCTTCTTCGAAGCTCCCTGCACCAAGCCCAGTGAGGCTCTGCCCGGTGGCCTCATGACCAGTATGGTGGTTTGAGTGGTGGCCCCGAAAGCCATCCATCCTTCCACAGCCTGCAAATGTGACCTTATTCCTATGAATGGTCTCGGCAGATGGAAATAATTTACTGACCTCTGCACCAAATCACCCGGGATGCATGTGGACCCTAAATCCAATGGCAGGTGTGCTTGGAAGAGAAGAGGGAGTGATCTGAAGCGCAGAGCCACCCAGGGGAGAAGGTTTGACACATGGACGCAGAGGTCGGGGTGATGTGGCCACAAGCCCGGGAAGGCCTGGGGTCCCCCAAGAGCTGGACCAGGCCAGAGGGACCCTCCCCTGGAGCCTCTGGAGGGAGCTGAGCCCTGCCCGCACCTTGATCACAGGTTTCTGACTCCAGAACTGGGGGTGAATGAGTTTGTGTTAAAGCTGTCCAGTCTGTGGCCAGTGGCTTCAGCCACCCCTGGACACTGAGAGTGAACTTGCCAGCTCCAAGGTGAGAACAGTGGCAGGACCGGCCCCTGCCCCCCACACACAGACACACAACTTTGTCATGAGGTTAAATGAGTTAATACGCACAGATGCCTGAATCAGGGGCTGACACTTGGACCTCCGCCCCCTTCACCTCTTCCTCCTCGTCGTCATCACTGTCATTGTTAGGGGCCCTCATCCACTCATTCAGTGGACCCACAGTGCTCCTGCACAGCCCTGATGTGAGCAGCAAGGCCAACGAGCTGTGAGGCTCCGCACAGGACTCACCCTGCCTGCTGGGGCCATGTGGAGAAGGCCTGTGCCGTGACACGGAGGCCCCGGGAGAGGCTGGATCCTCTGGTCGTGGGAGTCACGGGGGCCTCAGCATCAGAAGTGTAGGGGTGAGCCGGGTTAATCCAGGGGGTGCAGCCCTTCATTCAAAGTGGGGGAAGAATGCCATGTGTCACCCTGTGTCTGGGAGGCTGCCCTTGCCCTGGTGGGCTGCGGGCACAGCCTTGGATGACCAGGAGTCTGCATCTCAGTAGGGGCCAAGGCTGGCGCTGAGTGAATCTTCAGTGAGGTTTTTTCCTTAAAAAGCATGCCAAGTGACTTTGGCTCCATTGCTTTTTGCCAGATACCCAGAATGACCCCAAGAACTTTGTACACTCCAAGGGTGGTGACTGGGTGTGGAGCCCAGCACAGACCCGAGTCAGTCCTGCCCTGAGTCCCACACCATCCCCCTTCCATGGCCTGGCTTTCTTCTGCCATGACCTTCAGAATGGTGGAAAGGCAAGTGTGGCCTCAAGCTGGGGGCCCCAGCGTGGGCTCCTAGCCCCTGGGGGTCCCCTTGGGACACCTGGGGGACCATAGTCCCCACTGCCGTCGGGCAGCTCTGTCTCGGGAATGTCGAGTTTCTTTGCTTTTCTGTGTGATGCAGCACCCAGGGGTGATGGGGAAGTCTGCTGGTGTTACATGCTCCTGCCTTAAATGGGGAAACATTCTTGCTGCATTGACGCTGCTCACTCAATGCTGGGAATCTGTTAAACACAGATGGCAAGGGGAACAGAGGAAAACAGAAAAAGAAAAATGGAGAGTGGCTTGGTTGCTTCAGGTCTCACATGTGATTAAGAGAGTGTACAGCCTGCACATGAACCCGAGTTCCCACACCTGCCAGCTATAAGGTGCCAGGCCCTGATTTTAGAACCCTAGCTTCACTAAGCAGTCAGTGACAGAGACAGTTTTTGTGTATTTCAGGTCTACACTGTGATGACTTGATGCCCATAGACATCATGGAATGATTGCTCAACATACGCATCACCTCACACAGTGAACTCTGTGTGTGTGTGTGTGTGTGTGTGTGTGTGTGTGTGTATCTTTAATGTTCCTATAATCCATGGAGAAGGCAATGGCAACCCACTCCAGTACTCTTGCCGGGAAACTCCCATGGACGGAGGAGCCTGGTGGGCTGCACTGCATGGGATGGCTAAGAGTGTGACAGGACTGATCGACTTCCCTTTCACTTTTCACTTTCATGCATTGGAGATGGAAATGGCATCCCACTCCAGTGTTCTTGCCTGGAGAATCCCAGGGACAGGGGAGCCTGGTGGGCTGCCGTCTGTGGGGTCACACAGAGTCGGACACGACTGAAGTGACTTAGCAGCAGTAGCAGTATGCTAGTCTTCGAAAACAAGGTGGAGAGTGTTCCTTGTTTACCCTGAGAGTTCCTGTGAGATTGCTGTTTTCTTCCCTAGATTTTTGGAAGCATTGATTGACAAAACCAGTTGGTTTCATTGTGGGGAGGCTTTTAATTTCAGATTTAGTTTTTTTCATGCAAATAACATTTTCTGATTTTGTATGTCTTCCTGGGTATGTTTAGGTAAGGCATTTCCCCTTTGCTAGGCCCGTAGACTCTCCTATGAGTAAGTGAACTGTGGTTCACACTATCTTTCTTTTCTGTAAGATGTGTTGTGCCCCCTTTTAAAGGTCCTTGATACTGGTGATTTGTGCTCTGTCTCTTTCTCTAACCAGTCTCCCTAGGGGTTTATCAGGTTTATCGGTCCTTTCCAAGAGCCGACGTCTGGCTTGTTTAAACAATTCCCTGTTTGCCCTGTGTTCCCTCATTTCCTGCTCCTTTTCTCCCATCCACCTTGTGCTCCACTCGCTGTGCTTTCTGTCTGGATTTTTGGGAGGAGGCTCAGCTGATTTCGGCCTTCCTTCTTTTCCAGTATATGTGTTTAAGGCTTTAGGTTACCATCTAAACACAGTTGGCTGGGTCCCACAAGTTTGAATAAGCCAAATTTTCATTATGTTTTATGTAAAAGTATTTTCTAATTTACATTGTGCTTTTTAAAATTATTATTCATGAAAGTCTACGAGAAGTCTGTGATTTATCTTCCCAATGTTTGGGGAGGTTTTTCTGGTGACCCATTTTTTGATCTCTGTTAATTCCATGAAGAGCCCCGTCTCGGTCTTTAGGGGCGACTGTTATGAATACCGTAGACCAGCTGATAAACAACAGAAAGTTGCTTCTTATAGTACCGGAGCCTGGGAAGTCCCAAGATCACCAGCAGATGCCGCGTCTGGTGAGGCCTGTTTCCTGGTTCCTAGACTGCCTGCTTCTTCTCCCTGTCCTGGCAGCACGGGAGCCCATTCCCTCCTGACCTGAGCCCTCCCAGAGTCCCTGCCTCCTGGTATCATCACCACGTGCAGGGTGAAGTTTGAGGGCACATAAGCCATCAGCCGATTGCAATCCGTAAGTATACCCTGCATTATCTCAGTCCTCTGAAATAATTTGAGCTTTCCTAAGGGCTCAATATATATTCATTTTGTTATATGTTCCTTGAGCTCTTAAAAATAATATCTATCAGTGGGAATGCAGTGTTACGTGCGTATCACTTAGATCAGATTTGTCAATCATAATTCAGATTTCGGTAGCCACGTTGAGTAAAGCAGAAGTAGCTGAAGTTACCTGTAATATATTTTATTTTAACATTCCCCAAATATTGTCATTTCAGTGTGTAATCAACCTGATAAAACCTAATGAAATATTTTACGTTCGTTTTCTCATGCTAAGTCTTTAAAATCCAGCGTGTGTTTCAGGCTTGAAGCACATCTCATCGTAGAGCCAGCCGCATTTCAGGTGCTTCGTGGCTGCAGGTGACGACGTCCCAGGGAGCCCAGTTCCCCGAGAGATGTGTCTTTAACGTCTCCCACTGCAATTATGAACTTGGCTGTGACTGCTTTTCTATTTCTGTCAGTTTGTATGTATTGATGTTTTGAGGTTATGTTATTAGGGACATTCAGATTTAGAATCCTCATCGTCTTGGCAGACTGGACTTGCGTGAGCATGAGATGCTCCTCTTTATCGCTAGTGATGCTTCTGACCTTAGACTCTCTCTGACAGTGATGTTGCCGCGTCAGGTTTCTGCCCTTGTTCGCCTGGGCATCTTTTACTCTCACCTGTCTGTGGTCTTCCATCTTAACATGTGCCTCTGGGAAGAGTGTGTGGCTCTAATCTTAATCAGGGTGACGCTTTTATCTTTTAATGAGGACATTTGCTCTGTTTACAACTTTGATGTTTCTGTCTGTAGATACCGTGTTGCTGTGTGTTTTCTGTTTGTCCCACCTGTTCCGTGTTCTTTTCTCTTGCCTTCTTTTAGAAGGATGAGGTGTTTCTCTAGTTCTGTGCTCCTCTGCCAGGTTGGTGGGTGCACATTCGCAGACACAGCCTGTGTTTTACATTGAAGTCTAACTTAGTACTTTTACTGCCTCCCTGACACGACTGTTTCCTCCTTGTCACTGTTATCCTTTAAAATTTTAGATATATTGTCGGCGTTATCATCACTGTAGCATTAATATTTACCCTGACAGTTACCTCATTGTTGGTCTTTACTTGTTGTTTATATTTCAGTCAGAGACGGCTTTTCTTTCTCCCAAAGCACTGCCTTAATATTTTTTTAGTTCATGTCTGTGTTTGATGAATTGTCTCATTTCCATTTGCCCTACAAGTCTTTATTTTGCTTGCACTTTCGAAGAGTGTTTTTGTTGGGTATCGAATTCTAGGTTGGTGGTTATTTGTTTTTCAGCATTTTACAGATGCCAGTCCATTATCTTCTGACTTCCTTTTTCTTGAAATGTCAGCTCCTAGTGTTGCTGTGCCATTAAAAGCCACACCTTTTTTCCTCTGAGAGCTTGAACATTTTCTTCTTGCCTTAGGCACCTGCAGAGCTGCTGAAACCAATGTGTGGTTTTCATTTTTGAGTCAGTGCTCTGATTCTTGAACCAACTCTTGCCACTGTCCCTGTCAATCAGTTCAGTTGCTCAGTGTCTGACTCACTGCGACCCCATGGACTGCAGCCCCACCAGGCTTCTCTGTCCATCACCGATTCCCGGAGCTTGCTCAAACTCATGTCCATCGAGTCAGTGATGCCATCCAAGCATCTCATCCTCTGTCTTCCCCTTCTCCTCCTGCCTTCAGTCTTCCCCAGCATCAGGTTCTTTTCCAAAGAGGCAGTTCTTCGCGTCAGGTGGCCAAAGTATTGGAGCTTCAGCATCAGTCTTTCCAATGAATATTCAGGACTGATTTGCTTTAGGATTAACTGGTTGGATCTCCTTGCAGTCCACGGGGCTCTTAAGAGTCTTTTCCAACACCACCGTTCAGAAGCATCGATTCTTTGGCGTTCAGCCTTCTTTATGCGCCAACTCTCACATCCATACATGACTACTGGAAAAACCATAGCTTTGACTGAATGAACCTTTGTCAGCAAAGGAATGTCTCTGCTTTTTAATGTGCTGTCTAGGTTTGTCATAGCTTTCCTTCCAAGGAGCAAGTGTCTTTTCATTTCACCGTCTGCAGTAATTTTGGAGCCCAAGAAATTAAAGACTGTCACTGTTTCCGTTGTTTCCCCATTTATTTGCCATGAAGTGATGGGGCCGGCTGCCATGATCTTCATTGTTTGAATGTTGAGTTTTATGCCAGCCTTTTCACTCTCCTCTTTCACTTTCATTAAGAGGCTCTTTAGTTTCAGGCCCTGGAGGCATTTCTTATTCCCCTGACTGTCTTTTCTCCACCATGAGGGGCCCCATTTATAGTTTTTAACAATGTAGTTTAACAGCGGGTTCCTTCGCTATATTCTGTACTTTTTTCCCTCATATATATTTTTTTAACCGATCCATTCCTCAGTTCACTGATCCTCTCTTCAGCTACACCCAACTTGATGTGAAGCCCAGAGCCTGAGTTCTTAAATTCAGTCACTGTTATTTGAAAGTTCTAGAATCGGTTTTGAGTCTCAGAAAGTTTTCCTTTGGTCAAGTATATTTTTGAACTGGTGAAGTTTGCATCTGATTCCTCTAGCATACCTCTGATATGCTGATATACATCAGATACCTCTGGACCTGTTTCCGTTCTTTTTCTCTTGGTCTTATTTGTTGTTACACCCTTATTTGCTTTTTTGGTTGCATGGTGGACGTTATCTACGGAAACCCTAGAGTTTCTGGTGATGCTGTCTTCTCCAGAGGTTCCTCTGATGCAGACCTCTAGTGAGGACAGAGCTGTCTGTTCACTCAGGGTCTGAGTGACTTGAGGCTGGGGTGTCTTTGTAAGCTGAGTCTCAGCAGCCTTCACCCACCTTCTCCCCCTGATCCCAGGGAGGAGCCCTCCAGCATCTCCATCTGGAAGCCTGGGGTGCCTCCCATGGCCCCTTCCCTTCTCGGCCGGTCCTGAAGCCCACCGTCTGTCTCCCGAGCACCACAAGGTGATTGATACTCAGCGCTCAGCCGGTTTGGGCAGAGTGCTGGGTATGTTTTCTGTGCCTCCCTTTTCTTGGGGAGCTTAGTCTCTACCATCCGGACTGACTTGTCAGGCCTGCAGTTGAATTTTTGTCTTCCCAGCCCAAGGAAGTGTCCAGAGCTGTTAGCCAGTCCCCTCTGCTTGACTTTTTCCCTGCCTTTTCTTCCCAGAGTCAGCTTTGTTCTGATGCCCCGAGGGAAGGAGCGACCCTCTCAGTCTCCAGCTCCCTCACTGGGCTTTTGTTTGAAATCTTGGATTGTGGCTGCCTAAGGACCTCTTTTGAAAAGTATTTAGCTTCTCTAGCTCTTGGTAGGCTGACCCACAAGCTGCTTGCATCTATAACTGGTAGTGGGGAAGCCCCGGGTGTCGTCTCTCATCTGAAGCCACATGTAAAATTCACAGTAATTATATTGATCATCTTTGGTGCTGGGGTAAACAAGAACCAGGGGCCCTTGCTTATTACCCACGGTTGTGTTTCTGATCAGAATCCCCAGCTTGCCTGGGCTGTTTCAGTGCCACTTGAACTTGGGAAGAAGGAGGGGCAAGCGGCCCATGCGGCCTGGGGACAGAGGAGCCAGTCTGCCCTCTTCCCTTGTCCCTGCCGGCCCAGGGCAGGCCTTGTGATGACAGGCGGCTGGTAGTGGAGGAGAAGGCTGAGGAGGAAGGGGTTGCGTGAACTGTATTCTGTGATGTGGTCAGGTGCGGGTTTTCTTTTTCAGTGTGAAAAAATGACTGCCTTGACTCTTCTCTCCAGTTTCACTTTAAGGTTGAAAATGAAGATTTTATCCTTAAAGTTGAGCACAGTGATTTTACAGTCTTTTTGAAAGCAACAGTTGAGGTTTTCAAAAGATATCTCAGAGAACTCTAGCAGATAAAGCGATAAAAAGAGAATGTGTTCAGGGTGAACTGCGGGCAGGACCCCAAACCGTACTCTGTATCTTCCAGAGTCTGTAACTGCTGAGATGGGTGGATATGGGGGCCTCAAGCCCCCGGGGGACAGAGGTCCTCAAGTGACAGCAGAGGCCCCGGCTGAGCCAGGAGCAGTATGGCCTGTGCCCTGGCGAGTGGAGAGCCGCGAGGCTGGGAGTGGGGCCAGGAGAGGGGGTGGGAGACTCGGGCGTGGAGGGAGGGGCAGCACCTGGCGGGGTCTGGGAGGCGCTGGCTGTCACGGCTCAAGGCAGGGACACCCCTGAACCTCCACCGTGCAGCCCCCACGGGGCAGAGTTGTCTGGCAGCCCAGGGTCAAAGTGAAGAGGGCGAGTTCGCAGCAGATTGACCGAAGCCCCGTACCCACTGTGAATTCATTTTAAGTGCCTGGAGCGAGGTTGGTCAAGCCCTTGCTGAAGTCAAGTGAGGGAGTCAGTCAGGGAGGACGGAGCTCAGGGTGAGTGAGGGGCAGCTAGTGCGGTGAGTCCTTGTCACCCGGGTGGGTTCCGGGGACACCCTTGAGTTCAGTGGTGCCCTTTCAGTAGCCTCCCTGGAGGCTTGTTTGGGGGGTAGAGGAGGCAGAAGCCCACTTAGAAGACGTGCTCATTCCTAGTGGTGGTGGTTTCTGAAGCAGTTTCTACTATTTGGTTCGACTGTGAACCAGTATCCTTGCAGGGTCAAGTCTGATGGTGGGCCTGAGCTGTGGGCACAGCCTTCCTTCTCCTGCACCCCACACTCATCTGTCATCTTTTGGGAAGCCCCTCCCCCCTCTCTGCACCCTTGATGGTGGGCCTGAGCCCAGCCCCCCTGTTACCACGGAGCCCCTTATGACCCAGTGGGTTCCAGGTGCCAGGCTCCTGGGAGACGTGCGAGAGGCAGAGCCTTCGTGCCATTTCTTCTAGAGACAGCAGCGCTGATGGTCGTGGTGTGAGAGCGGTGGTCCTAGTGTGAGAGCAGTGTGTCTGAGAGCGTCGTGTGTGAGAGTAGTGTGTGAGAGTGGTGTGTGAGAGCTGTGTGTGTGAGAGCGGTGGTCGTAGTGTGAATAGTGATGGTCGTAGTGTGAGATTGGTGGTGATAGCTCAGGTGCTGAGGTATCTAACCGTGAAACAGCAGTTGCCCCTGAGTGGGGGGCTGCCCCCATCCGCGAGGATGGGTCGCAGAAGGGCCCGTCTATGGGCACTTTTCCAGTGCTGCATCCCCAAGGCAAAGGCCAAGACAAGGAAGAACTTGGCCTCGGCCCAAGTCCTGGAAGCAGAGCGGCCTGAGGTGAGAGCAGCCGGGGGCTGGGCCCGTCGGATTGGCCTTCACCCAGCAAAGCGTTGGAGCTGTGTTTCATTTTGTTAGCGTGGTTGTAGGCCCTGCCGGCCAGGGCGTTTTGGCCTTCTGGGCAAGATCGACCCCAGCAGGTTGACCTTGTAAGTGGTTGTGCAGGTGCTGCGTGGAGGACGGGCGGGGGCCCCACAAGAAGGGAAACACTGTCTGGAGGAGTCACTGGGGCACATGGATTGAGCTATAGAGTCAGTCCTTGAAGCAGAAAGGCTAAGCCCCTTAACCTCTCCCATCTTACAAAGCACAGAACAGTGTGTCCAGTATCTTAATGACGGGTACCTACTGCTTATGTGTATAACATATACCCTCGTAGCTTCACATGTCTACTACATGCCTCGGAACAAGCGTTGGGCAGTGTTCTAGGTGCTGAATACTCAGTATGTAGTAGGGAATATGTAGCCCAGGATTTTTTTGTGTGTGTAAAGAAAACTAGAAGAATGAAAGACTCCATGTGGTTCAGTTTGAGCAAGTTCACCACGTGGACGGCACCGCGTGCGTGAAAATTGTGATAAAATACATAAAACATGAATTTAACATTTTCTCCAGTTTATTGAATGACTGGGTGACTTCAATGGAGTCAGGCTAACAGATGGCCTTGGGGTGCCATCAGCCTTTTTCCCAGAGGAACACTCCAAAGCCTGATGGCCTTGTAGATCTTACCTTTCTTCCTCACTCTCCCCAGCGGTTCTAGGTCACTTGTCTGTGTGTCGTTTAAGAATCTCTTTATCCACTTTGTTGTTAGGTTTATGTTTAGGGAAGTTTCTCAGACGTCCCTGGGTCTTGAGAAGGCAGGCTTGGATTCCGGGTTCTCCCCTGCCGCGTGCCTGCCAGGTCGAGGTGGAGGCTGAAGGCCGGTCTGAGTTGTGGTGGTCTGTGTGGTCTTGGGGTCAGTGGACCCCCTCTTCTCTGGAGGGGCAGGGAGACCCTTTGTGTGGAGCCTGGAGAGACTTGACAGGGTCAGTCTTCAGAGTCTCGCTCTCTTTTTAATTTGTGTTTGCATTTAGTTACTTACTCATTTCACTGTTTTCTAGGAGTTGGCAACATCTATGGAAGAGCTCAATATATGCCGGGAACAGCTTCTTGCAAGAGAAGAAGAAATAGCTCTGCTGATAGCAGAGCGGAATAACATCATGGTCAGTAGGGGAATTCTCACATGTTGACATTTGCCCCGCGGGGTCACCGCTGGGCTCCGTGTTGCTGTCTTTAAACTCTTTCTGGTTTTCAAGTCATTTTTCACATCTTCCCACTGAGCAGACTAGGGTGGATCAGTTTGGAGTTCTCATACTTTGCTTCAAATTTATGATGAGAGCTACTATAATTTTAGTACATTTGAGGGCGGAATTCTCTTAACCTACAATTTTGTCCATGCTACAGTTTGTGTGGGGTCTTAGTTCCCTGACCAGGGATTAAAACCCATGACCCCTGCAGAAGTGTGGAGTCTTAACTACTGGGCCACTGGGGAAGTCCACTCTAACTTTAGACTGAAGTGGCGGGATTCCGACTTGCCTCAGCATGTTTCCGGCTGTAGCATGAGGCTGAGAGGGGTTGTCGGCCCTGAATTCAAGCATGAGGTTGATGGTGCTCCTTTGGCCCTGCCCTGCAGCTGCTGCTGGAGCACCTGGAGTTCCTGGTTTCCCGGTATTCACCGTCCCTCCAGACGACGGCGGGCAAGTGGCAGGCGCAGTCCCCAGCCGGCATGACCAGCGAGCTGGAGGTGATCAAGTCGCTGAAATTACTCTTTGAGCACCACAAGGCCCTGGACAAGAAGGTACCAGCCACCCGGCCATCCTGGATTTGTACACTTGCAGCCTTGTTAGGTGGATGATGCACGTATTTATGTAACTAGTTGACTTTTGAGCTTCTTGAATTCTTGTAAATACTTTTTTTCTGTAAGAAGTCAGAGTTTTATGTGGTTAAAAAGTGTTGCCTGCATACATGCTCAGTCATGTCCGAGTCTTTGCGACCCTGTGGACTGTAGCCCACCATGCTCCTCTTTTCCTGGGACTTCCCAGGCAAGAATACTGGAGTGGGTGGCCATCTTCTACTCCAGGGGATCTTCCCGACCCAAGGATTGAACCTGCCCTCTTGCATTGGCAGGTGGATTCTTTACCATTGGTCCACCTGGGAAGCCGCCAGTTGAAAAGTATTAGTTGGTATAAATGTCTCAAGATTTATTATGTTCTGTATATCAATTTGCAATTAAAAACTAAGTAATAGAGTTATTTTAGGAAACATTTTTTTTCCTCTCAAACTTAGAATTTAAAGCTGTTAATAAGCAGATTTTTTGATGTTAAGATCAATGAGATACATTAAATGTATTCTGTTATAGTAGCCGCGTATTAGGGTGAGTATACAATGGCAACCCACTCCAGTACTCCTGCCTGGAAAATCTCATGGGTGGAGGAGCCTGGTAGGCTTCCGTCCGTGGGGTCGCGAAGAGTCGGACACTGCTGAGCAACTTCACTTTCACTTTTCCCTTTCATGCACTGGAGAAGGAAATGGCAACCCACTCCAGTGTTCTTGCCTGGAGAATCCCAGGGACAGGGAAGCCTGGTGGGCTGCCATCTATGGGGTCGCACAGAGTCAGACACGACTGGAGCGACTTAGCAGCAGCAGCAGCATACGCTAAGAAGTGCACTCACGTATATACACACATCAACACAGGAGGAGCACTTGAAAGGTGTAGTTTGTTAGAAGAATTAGCTGCCACACATAACAAGGTAAGTTGGATCATTCATCGTGTAATTTCAGTTAGTTCAGTTCAGTTCAGTTCAGTCACTCAGTCGTGTCCGACTCTTTGCGACCCCATGAATCGCAGCACGCCAGGCCTCCCTGTGCATCACCATCTCCCGGAGTTCACTCAAACTCACGTCCATCGAGTCGGTGATGCCATCCAGCCATCTCATCCTCGGTCGTCCCCTTCTCCTCCTGCCCCCAATCCCTCCCAGCATCAGTCTTTTCCAATGAGTCAAGTCTTCGCATGAGGTGGCCAAAGTACTGGAGTTTCAGCTTTCGCATCATTCCTTCCAAAGAAATCCCAGGGCTGATCTCCTTCAGAATGGACTGGTTGGATCTCCTTGCAGTCCAAGGGTTTGTCATTGGTATCCTTTCATTTTAAAAAAGTGTGAAGGCTGTAGTGGTGGACATCAGATGTTCTTTATCTTTCTGATTGAGGACCAGCCCACCTGGGTTATTTTAATGACTAGTAAACTAGACTTGTGGCTCAGAGCTGCAGGATCTCTTAAGCACCCCTTTGTCTAGTCGGAGACAAATTCTGACTCGAATCACCTGTTTCTATTCGGGATGGATAACATCACCATGTATTTTCTTTTTATGCTGTATTTTCAGTTTTGAGTTGAGTTTTTCCAAATGGAGTTTTGCTGTCTTTACTTATTTCTTTATTCTGATTCAATTTTTTGGTTTTCACTGATGATTCTTAAAGAGAAGAATAACCCGAAAAAGATACTAATGGACGGGGTGCTTGATGTAAATCACAAGCAAGAAAACATGCCAAGCGCCAATGGAAAGGCATGTCCTCGGTCTCACTCTCTGTCTGGTTCTCGTCTTACTATCCAGTCTGTGCGGGGCTGCTGAGACCTTTCACCAATGCATCATGTAGGTCTGAGTGGCCGTGAGGGTCGTGTGAGCTCCAGAGCGCAGAAGGCAGTTTTGACTTCACCGATTTTCCGGAAGTGCTGTGTTCCCTCCCTCCCAAAACAAGGCTGTCTAAGGTTTCCTTTCCCCCTTAGAGAACCCGCGACGAAGACCTGGCTCAGGGGCCCGAGCTCCAGGAAATCATCGAGAAGAAGTCACGGGAGCAGAGAGAGATAAAGGACCGCCTGGCAGCCCTCTCTGCCCACGTAACAGAGCTGGAGAACGACCTGGACACGGCCAGGAAGGACCTCCTCAAGTCTAAGGAAGTGAATGTGAAATTACAGCAGGACGTCCGTGAAGTGAGTGACAGTGGACGTGTCTGTTGTCCTGAGGCGGAATGTGGGTCCCTTGTTCTCCCCGTGATCTCAGCCTTGGCACGGCTGCGTGAGCAAGAGCAGAGCACTGGCGAGACCGCCACTGGCTGCCTTCCCGCCTCTGCGTCGAGGTCTCTGGGGTAGAAGAGGCCTGGTCCAGGCGGCCCGTTGGCAGTGGACCAACATGGCTGTGCTGCACCCTGGGTGTGGACTCCTCATTTCCACAAGTTCTAGGGGGCCCAGTGTGTTCCTTTTTAAAAAATTCATTCATCCACTCATTCATTTATTGGAGTTGATTTACCCTGCTGTGTCAATTTCTGCTGTACAGCAATGTGAACCAATCATATATATATATATATATATACACACACACACACACACACACACACACACACAAATCTCCCTGTGTTTTAGGTTTCCTACCCATTAACCTCACCACAGAGCACTGATAGAGTGCCCTGTGCTGTTCAGTAGGCCCTCACTCGTTGCTGACTTGATGCATAGTATCAGTAGTGTGTATATGTCAACCCCAGTCTCCCAGTTCATCCCCCTACCTGCCTGCTGAACATATTCCCGATGATGCTGAAATTTCCTTCTGATTCACTCAGGTGAGTCTGAACATCTGTGGAGCCCGCTCTCCCAGAGAGATGGGAACATGCTGTGTGGGCTCTGCTGAGGCAGCTTGCCTGGCCATCTTCTCTAGTTTTCTGAGGTTCCGCTCCTTGAAAGGATGTGTGACAGTGATACCAGCGGTCAGACAAGTCGAGTGGCTTTTGCTCACCCTCAGATCCTCAGGCCCGTGCTGTGTAACCAAGGCAGAATCAGGATGTTTCTGGCGGTCATGTCTGCGGGTGTCGTGATTTATGAGAAGCTCCCTAACGGTCACTGTGAAAACAGAAGAGAGCTGGGGGCTCAGGCCTCCTCCTGTGAGCCTCGCCTCTCCTCTCTGCACAGAGAGACAGCGCCCACTCTGCCCCACCCCTCCCCCGTGAGACTGTCTCAGAGGGCACCCCTCCAACATGTGGTACAGCAGGTGTACTTGTTTAGTAGCTCGGTGTGAGAACTCAAAACAGAAATATTTGCACACGTTTGTATAACGTGTTCACACTACTCTTTGGCAACAGGAGGAGATTAGGTGGCAGAGATTAATACACAGAGAATTCTGGAAAAAGCGTTTTTAAGACCTTTCACTTTTAATGTTAGGACAACATCGGTTACTTAGTGAGCACGGAGGGACCTGAAATGGATTTTGAGCCGGCGGACAGGAGTCGCATCGGCAGCAAGCTCTGCTCCTGGTTTGGGCGTTTCCTCCATGTGGTGTAACTGCTTGAGGAGGACTCGGCTGGAGAAGGCTGCTCCCAGTTGTGTAACACTGTGACTTCTGTTTCTACTCATTAATATTCTTATGTAATTTTGAGGAAATTGCATGAGATTTTTCCAACTTTTACCTGAGGAAATGAGCCTCAGAGCTCCCGGTAGGATCTGTTGAAGGTCCCTCCCTGTTCTGGGTCAAGCCCGCCTGTATGGTGTAGGAGATAGAGATCCTCATTTCATGCCAGATACCTTCCCTCCTGGAATTCTTGCAATGACAGAGTAGTTTAGTGTACTTTTTGTTTGCTGGTCGGGTTTATGATGTAGAAAAGAAGCTTGGTAAATCGAGTGGCCAGACAGACGTTAAGACAGATGGGTTCCATCGTGGCAAATGTGACATTTGAGGTAGGTGCGTTTTTGCTCACATCTCAGAAAACTGCCATGTCTAGGACTTTATTTTTGAGGACACTAATTTTATGTTTGATTTGAAACTTAGGATTTAGTCCAGCTTTTTTACTCTTAATTGTATCGCAGTATTCTATGATAATGACTTACCTTTTCTCCTCTGCAATGCCTGGTTGTAGGCTATGGCCCAGAAGGAGGACATGGAGAAGAGAATCACTACACTTGAGAAACGCTGCCTCGCTGCACAGCACAAAGCCATCTCTGTGCACAACCTCGATGATAAACTTGAAAATGAAATCGCAAATAAGGATTCTATGCATCGACAGGTAATGGCTTTTCCTGAACTGTGTCTGACTTCTGTAGTAGTGAATACTGAGGAAGGAAGGTAAAGACCTTTTCATGCGACTCCCATGTTGGAAATCAAGTCCCAGTGTAAAGTTCTTATGACCCTAAAATACTGCGTTCAAAAGTGTGGATGTACATCATGATCAATCAGCTGTACTGAAAGGAAATACATTTTTTAAAAATTGAGGGTGACTGCAACTTAGAGGTTTGAATTATTTGGGATGTGGGTTAACCATTTTGTGGAATTCCACTCCTGACTCTTGTCTCACTTGACTTGAATCTATTGGCTTGTTAGCATTTTTCCTGAAAGAGCAGAGAGCAGCAGGGAACTTCACAGCAGCTGGCTGCCTGTTAGGAACTTGGGTCACTGTGACAAAAGGCAGGGTTAGAGCTCCAGTCTGATTAGGATTTGTACTTCCTGTGGTTTGGTGAGCTTTACTTGCTCCTGTTCCTGTGTGGGTCTCACATAATCAGGACTTAATCAGGAAAACCAAATCTGGCTTCTCCAAAACAAAGTGAGTCAGTCTGGTGTGTGACAATGTATATCATTGGCCCCACTACAAAAATAAAATACTAGAAAGCCATTGAAATGTATGATGTGGAATGCTAATTAAGAGCATTCTGATATACAAAATAATGGCTGTAAAAGGCAGATCAGAAAATACTACGTACCATATGCTGTTGTTTTCTGAGGGTTTTAAAGCACATCTTATTGTTTATGTACGTACATAGAGTAATACACACAGAGAAAAAATAAGAAAGCTGCTTAGAAATAAATGCTAACCTCTCAGGAACCCGAGCGTATAGATCATTTCATTTTTTTTCTTTTTCAAAAAAGAATCTGTCTAAATGTTCTACACTGAAAGTTTTCAGAGGAAGAAGATCTATTAAAAGAATAATCATGCATTTACAAATGTTAGTTGACTGACATTTCCCCAGGCACACTCTGGTCAGGTTTGTATTTCAGAGGAGATGAAAGCCATATTTTGGCTTACAAGCCCATGGCCGTCTGCGGTCGGTAGGGTTCCCTTCAAATGATGATTCTGGTGATGTTTTAAGAAGGGTCAGTACTGACCCTTAACTTGTCAATAAGAATGAATAAGCTTCTATAGAAACCTGATCTTCTTTAATATATAAGAACTTTTTTTTTTCTTTAAAGACTTCTTTGGAGACGTTTAGGAAAAGCAAATACTCTGGCAGAAGGTGTTCTGCCCACTGAGACCAAGCCCAGGAACACTGAGAGAAAAATTACCGTCACGCGGCTTCCGAAACAGAACTAATCCTGTAGACACATGCATTTAGGTTTTGTCTCAGCTTACTAACAATGGCAGAGGCTGCACCACTTGGCCCGTTTTGATGTTCTGCTTTCCCTTTGTAGAAGGAGGATAAAGACCGACAGCTGCAGCTGTGCCTGGAGCCGGCAGAGCAGAAGCTGCAGCAGATGCTGACAGAAGTGGAGGCTGAGCTGGCTCAGGGGGTGGCTGCGCTCTCCAAGGTGCTTCTCTTGGTCCCCAGGGGGCGGGCGCGGGGAGGGCCTGTTCCCTTGCTGTCCCACCGTGTCACTCCCGGTGCTGCTCAGTCCACAAAGGAGCGCAGACGCGGGGGTCCTGCTGCCCGTCTGCGATGGGAGCGCTCCCTGAGTGTCAGACAGTCCCCGCTCCCATGTCATCCCTACGTTAACTTCCCTGCAGTTTTGTCCTGTGCTCTGTGTCCGCAGGATGCTTCAGCTCCGAGTCACTGCTGCTCAGAGTTCAGTCAGCAACTCAAAGCCTAGCAGGATACAGAACGAGAAAAATCCCATTCTCGTTAAGAGATGGCCAAAATAGCTCTGTCATGAGCACAGTTTTAAGTCTTTATTCATACATTGTTGAATAAGTCACAGCGGGGCACGGTGCAGACCCAGGGCCCCACTCCCAGCTTGCAGTCCCCGGGAGCCCACGGGTGAGAGGCCGCGTCCAGGAGACGTGGCGCTGCTAGGGATATGGTGCCCACAGCCAGCTAGCCACCCCATCCTTCTGGTGGGAAAGGTGTTGCCCCGCACTGCTGGTGGGCACTGGCTGGGCATGGAGAGGCAGGCCGGGCCTGTGCTGGCCTGGCTGTTGGAGCATTGCCTGGAGCTCAGGGAGCACCTGAGGGGCCGGCCGGTTTCCCGGAGGCGGGTGGTGTCCTGTGCTCGCAAACCCTCCCCGAGCAGGGTCACTAACAGCCGCCAGGGGGCGCCCTTCTGCCTGTGATCTTCCCCTCAAGGGCTGGTTTCTTCTCTCCCCTGGCATCTTTGCTGTCTGTCCCCGGTCGGCCTTGTAGTCTGAACTTTTGTCTTCCGGAAGCTCTGCCACTAAGGAGGCGAAACTGTTCGAACTTACCTCCCAGCTTAGGAAGGAGGAACGTGTGCCCTCGTGTGTCCCGTGCTTGCCACTGCCTGCTGCCCGCGCTGGCTCGCCCCAGGCAGTCTGAGGAGGGGGTCTGGGGCCAGGGGGAGCACCTCTCCTCTCACGAGCCGGTCACCAGCACCCTCCGTCACCCACGTGTCACACACGAAGCCGCGCCGGCTGCGTGAGCAGGCGTGCGGGTGTGCCCCCCGCGAACCCGGAGCCAGTGGTCCGCACAGAGCATGGCCCGCTTGCCGCCCCTGCGGTCACAGCCCACGTGCCGTCAGGACAGGGTCGTTGCGAGCGGAGCTGACGCTGTTCTTGGCCGACAGGCGGGAGAGAGACACAGCAGCATGGAGGAGAGGGGCGTGTGGGCCGGAGACGCGGCTGGGCGGGGCCGGCGCTGCCTTTCTCCGCCGCTCCTGTCTCTGGCGTCCAGTGTGCGTGTGTGGCCCTGTCTGCTGATCCAGGCACCCAACCTCGGGAGCAGGGCCAGATGTGGTCGCCCGTAGGTGGTGGGCAGGGGCCAGGGGGTCCCCACGTTCAAGGAGGACGCGTGTTGCTCTGACCAGCCAGGCCGGGGAGCTGCTCAGCATACAGTTGGACCTTACGAGTGGCCCTCAAACCTGAGGGAGCCAGCCCGAGGCCCGTGAAACGGAAGGCATGGTGCCCAGGTGTGGAGGTGCTTGCCTCGGACGTGGCGCTGGAGTCCCACATGCCAAACTGCCGGTCCAGACGTGGGGTGTGTGTGTAGGATGGCTGCTCCTAGACAGGAGGAGAACCGTAGTTGCGCTGCGACAGAAGGCGCTCCAGGAAAGGGCGATGGTGGAGGCTCGCATCAGAGAGCCCTGAGAGAGGTTTCCCGGAAGGGTTGGCCACACAGCGGTACCGAACATCCAGGAAATGGAGTGGGGATCCCAGGTCCAGCCTCAGGGGTCAGTACTATCCCCACCTTAGCTGTGTTCTTGGGCCTGGACTGCAGAGCCTCACATGTGGGCTCCCAGGGGGCTGTGGTTCTGAACTCCCATCATGAGACCTCGGTGAGGCTCCCTCTCTGCTTAAGCAGAGAGCTCAATGTCTCCCGATCAGGGGTGCACTTCCTTACTTTCAGAACTGCTGCTCAGAGGCTGTTGAGATTGGGGTGCTGTTTATGACTGAGCCAATTCAAAGTAAACTTTTGGTTTGCTTTAAAAATATTTGAATGCCGATGCCTTATTGGGAAAGCTGTGACAGGTTTTATTTCCTTGGGCTCAAAAATCACTGCAGACGGTGGCTGCAGCCATGAGATTAAAAAATGCTTGCTCCTTGGAAAGCTACGACAAAGCTAGACAGCATATTGTAAAGCAGAGACATTGCTTTGCCAACAAAGGTCCGTATAGTCAAAGCTATCATTTTTCCAGTAGTCACATATGGATGTGAGAGTTGGACCGTAAAGAAGGCTGAACACTGAAGAACTGATGCTTTTGAATTGTGTTGCTGGAGAAGACACTGTTTTAACAGAAAATATTTAGCAGAAAATAACCTGTCAACCCACTCCAGTACTCTTGCCCGGAAAATCCCATGGACGGAGGAGCCTGGTGGGCTGCAGTCCATGGGGTCGTGAAGAGTGGGACACTGCTGAGTGACTTCACTTTCACTTTTCACTTTCATGCATTGGAGAAGGAAATGGCAACCCACTCCAGTGTTCTTGCCTGGAGAATCCCAGGGACGGCGGAGCCTGGTGGGCTGCCATCTGTGGGGTCGCACAGAGTCGGACACGACTGAAGCGACTTAGCAGCAGCAGCAGCAGCAACCTGTTTTTTGATTTTTTATGATGGGATATTTCAAACATGCACAAAAGTGGACGGAGTAGTATAATAAATGCCCATGACCAATCAATTGGCCTCAGCAATTTCTAACACGGGGCCAATCTCAAATCTAGCATTCTTTTGTCTTCTCTCCATTCTTTTTTATACAGTAGGTCCTAAAACAGCTTTTTAAACCATGAAATTGATGCTCATTTTATAAATCACAGACTTTCCAACTTTGTTATTACAATTAAAAATTGCTTGAGGTAATTATTTCCAGTTTTTTAATATGAATTTTCATCTTGGAAAAGACCCTGATGTTGGGAAAGATTGAAGGCAAGAAGAGAATGGATGACAGAGGATGAGATGGTTGGATGGCAGTTCTGGGAGTTGGTGATGGGCAGGGAAGCCTGGCATGCTGCAGTCCATGGGGGTCCTAGAGTCAAACATGACTGAGCAACTGAACTGAACTGAATATGAATTATCATTGGAAGAAAAGCTATGACCAACCTAGAGAACATATTAAAAAGCAGAGATATTACTTTGCCATCAAAGGAACACTTAGTTAAAGCTATGGTTTTTCCAGTAGTCATGTCTGGATGTGAGAGTTGGACCGTAAAGAAGGCTGAGCACCAAAGAATGGATGCTTTTGAACTGAGGTGTTGGAGAAGACTCTTGAGAGTCCACTGGACTGCAAGGAGATCAAACCAATGAGTCCTAAGGGAAATCAGTCCTGACTATTCATTGGAGGGACTGATGCTGAGGCTGAAGCTTCAATACTTTGGCCACCTGATGTGAAGAACTGACTCACTGGAAAAGACCCTGATGCTGGGAAAGACTGAAGACAGGAGGAGAAGGTGCAACAGAGGACGAGATGGTTGGATGTCATCACTGACTCAAAGGACGTGAGTTTGAGCAACTTCTGGGAGACAGTGAAGGACAGGGAAGCCTGGCGTGCTATAGTCCATGGGGTCACAAAGAGTCAGACACGACTGAGGGACTGAACAAGAGCAATCATTACAAAGAATTCAAGTGATGTTTCATGTAAAGGAAAATATGTGAAAGTCTATCTCCACTGGCTTTTTTTCCAAAATGAATTTTCTCACTTTTTGCTTTATAAATTGAATTCATTTTACACCCTTAACCCAGAATCAAGCTTCTATTTATATACTGGGAAATTCCTCCACCGACGTGTGTGTAAGCCGATCCCCTTTCAAGTGTACTTGTTTCTGAGTGTAACTCTGCTTGCTCCTCGAGCCGCTTCCACAGGAAATGGCTGGTGACACTAAGGTCCCCCAGGTGCTCTGCCAAAGAGAAGTGTTGGGAGTGACCTTTGACCAGTGAAGTCCCTGCCTCCCTCTGCACCCTCCCGTCTGCTCTGGGGATGCTCAAGAGCCCACCAGAGGTGGCCGTGGGAGGGGACCGCCTCGGGAACCAGGGCACAGGCCGCTCACGTCGCGGCTCCCTGGTGCTTTTAAAAGAACGACTGTGCTTGCTTTTGAAGTTTATGAGTTTTTGTTTTTCCTGTTTTAGGCAAGGCAAAGAGAAAAAATGAATGAAGAACACAACGAACACTCATCGGATACCGTGGATAAGCTTCTGTCTGTTTCAGAGGAGAGGCTTCAGCTTCATCTGAAGGAGAGAATGGCTGCTCTGGAGGATAAGGTGAGCCAGCTTCATGGCCCCTTTACAAGAGGCGCATGTGGCCTGGCCTGGCTCGGCCCGGTCTGTGTGTGGCGGGGGTGAGAGGGGGAATCTCCAGGACAGGAGTTGGGAAACTCCCATAGAGGGCCCCAGAGTGAATGTCTTTGCTGGTTGGAGTAGCAGCATTTCACGCTAGTCAATAAGCGTGACAGCATCCACAGGCAGTGTGTAAAGGAACAGACGTAGATGTGTGCCCACAACCCTTCCAGAAAGCCTCAGTGAGGCGGAATCACCAGTGGCCCCGATGTTACCAGCCGCTGTGCTAGAACATTCTTCTAGGTCCACCCTCACCCCTTCGTTTCTTTCTTAGAAGTTTATTTCTGGGATTTGCTGGCAGTCCAGTGGCTGGGAGCCTGCCTTGCAAGGTCAGGGACGCAGGTTCGATCCCTGGTTGGTGAGCTAAGATTCCACGTGCCACGCGGCAATCACATCAAAGGAATCGCGCATGATGCAGCTAAGGCCCGATGCAGCCAAATCAATAAGTTTAGTTCAGGATCTTTTATATAATGTGATAGAAAAGATTGAAGCAAGTAAAAGCAAGCATTCTCATATTCCAACTCCAGCCATCTCTCTTTTTATTTGCTTTGGAAAATGTCTGAGAACCTCTATCAGAGCAGCTCAGTGGGCAACAGTCTGGTTGAGGTTCGGTGAAAACCTGTCCCAGCTGCACCAGTGCCCTAAAGACGAGGCCCAGAACCTTCACCGAGGTCGGCGCTTGGGCAAGGCTTGTCTGAGAGAGACCCATGGTCACTACAAGTTCTGCGGCACATTTTTCCCCCACAAAACCCAAGATGATACCCACACCTCACTAGAGAGCTCACTTCACCCTGACCTGTGGGCTGGCCCTGAGGTGGGGAGAGTTTTGTCTCAGGTTTGAATTTTACATGTGAAACCTGCTCCAGTTTCCTGAGTGACCACTGAACTGCAAAAGCTGAAAGCAAGTATAAAGCAGTTTCACTTACCCCAGGGACCTGGCCTCCTTGGATCTAGAAGATCAGTCGGGGAAGGAGGAGTTTTTCTGTGTACAAGTTAGTGTTAACAGTTGTCATCCGGCTTCGTGCCGACACTTCGCTCTGGGCGCGAGGTCCGCCCCTCATCCCGAGGTGCTTTATGCTTTCAGACAGGAGAGTAGCCATCCCGCAGTCCACGCAACGTCTGTTAAGAATTGACTCGAAAGCACTGTATGTATCTTTTTCAGAATTCTCTCCTATGGGAAGTTGAAAATGCAAAAAAGCATTTAGAAGAAATGCAAAACGACAAGGTCCTCAAATCTCTAAATCCTTTAGAAATGTGTTAAGAGCTGAACTGACCTGGGTTCACTGTTACAGTTACTGCAGACGCTTCGCGGAAGTGGAGTTACATTTTCCTTATGGCTAGTCCACTGCTGTAACGTGTATAGCGTTTTCTGGTTTTGAACATTGAATGTGATTTGCATTATAGGTGGATTGAGAGTGTGTGGCCGTTGTGTGTGGTTCAGAATTCTAAGTAGTCCTTTCTGGGTTCACCCGAAAGCTGAGACAAAGCATGAGCCTTTCACGTGGACAGTGCTGTCCGTCAGAAAGATAATATGAGCCACATACACAATCTAAAATTTCCTAAAAATGAGCGGGCTGCTTTTCATGCTTTTTTCACTGCGAGTCTTGAAATCTGTGTGATTTCCACATCGAGCTTTGCACCGGCCTGCGTCACATCCTCAGTGTGCTGCACAAGGCGAGTGACTGCCGTGGCCGACAGCACAGAGCTGCCAGGTTGAGTCGAGTGACTCGGAAACTTGGCCGTTTGACTTGTTTTGCCCCGTGAGGGAGTGAAGTGGGGTGTAGAGGAATGAATGTGAGCGATGCCCAGGAATGAATGTGAGGTCCATGGAGACAGTCTAAAGCAATGGGAGGAGCGAGGGCAATAGAGTGAGTCCTGTCCCCCACCACCCGACCCCCGACCCCAAGTCCAGCTTCTCTCCATAGACTTCGTTGTCGTCAATGGCTGGCCATGTTTCCTCCAGAAGCTTTTCTACACCTGAGATGTGACTTCTTATTCATTATGGTTTATAAGGGTTAGTATTGTTCTGAGTGTTTCTCTTTGCGATGGAACACTTAGAGTACAATTTCTCAGAATTAAGTGTTCAAAAATGTGCGATTTTAAGGCGAGAGAATGGAGAGGATGTGCTCATCAGGCTGATGGGGGTGAACCCATAGGCAGCTAGTTTGCCGGAGCGGAGCAGGAATGATGGCAGGTGGTCCTGGAGCCAGGAAAAGGGGTGGCCCAGCCCTGGGGAGGGGTCGTGACGAAGACAGAAAGCGAAGGTACTGGCCACGGGGGACAGGGAGCCGGCAAGCCAGCAGCTCGAGGCTGCCCCTCCGTTGCTTTGAGGTCATGTCTGGGAAAACAAGGCAGGACCTGGGTGAGAGTAGGGCAGGGGGAGATTTGCGGAGAGAAGGGAGTGAGGTGTGAGGAGAGCGGGAGGGCGGCACGGGGCCCAGCAGGCACTCTTGCATGCGTCTCAGATGACAGAGGCGCCCTTGAGGTGTGCGGGGCCATCCCCAGAACAGCCCGAGGGCCTGTGCCCTGAGAGGAGAGCCACGGGAGGCTGGCCCTCCCGTCCCCTGGCTGCCCCTGCTCACTCCTGTCTGTGCGTGTTCAGACCAGCCTGGAAAACGGAGGGCTGGGAACCCGTGAGGACGGCACTCCTCGGCGAACTAGTACCAGTGATGACCGGTGGGGTGGACCCAGCGGCTGCGGAGCTGAAGGGTTTTTTTTTCTAATTTTCCTTCAGCCTGGCTGATGGAAGCAAGGATATATATTTGCAATTTTCGGTTTTTGTCTCTGACTCCATCAGCCCACCCTTGTGAATAACCTCATAGGATTGCCTTCCGTCCACGCTGAGACCTGAATGTCACCAGGCCATCTAGGAACTGGATTCTCCTCCTGCCCGTTTCTTCAGTACTGCTCGCTTAAGAGATGGCAGTGTCTCATAAGCATGGCCCATTTGTCCAAAGTCAGGGCTTCCATGTAAAATTGTGTTCAGTTCCTGATAGACTTGAGGTGCCCAGAATGTTGCTGACGAGATGTGGTCCTCTCGTGCCCCAGGCGCAGCCCCTGAAAGATCAGGACCAAGAGCGCGGGAAGCAAGCCAGCATGCTGGCCAACGTGGGCCAGGTGTTGGAGAGGGACGAGGGCGTGTCAGACGGCGAGGGCGACCGGGTCACCGTCTTCAGCTCGCCTGCTCTGCTGTCGCCCAGCGGCCAGGCCGATGCCGAGACTCTGGCCATGAGGATTCAGGAGCAGCTGGACAAGATCAATGAAGAGATCTGGTGGGTGCGCCTGAGCCCAGCTCCCCGGAGACTCGGCTTCTCTGAGGAGCTGTCTTCTGCTTAGAGAAGTCTGAGTGTTCCATAGTGAGAAAACTGACTTCAGGTCTGCTTCAGGAATTTTCAGTTCTAAGATTGCCCTTGATTATAGAGCTCAGTCAGCCAGGGCATTCTGTCCACAGTGTGGTGTCAGCACTCTGTGGGGGGGGATTGTGGGGTGTCCCCCCCTCAGCTCTGGGCCCCAAGGTGGGTGAGGTCCCGAGGCAGTGTCCCCTGTGGCCCGTGCACCCTCCAGCACTGAGGGTTCGCCCTCGTGTGTCCCTCGAGCCTTCTACGTTCTGGTGAAAAGCCACCTGGAACAGAAAAGCTGGGGTTCTGGGCTTGGCAAATTCCCACTCAGATCTGCATTTTCCTTTTTAGCTTAATACATTGTGAAGATTGGCTTGTTGTAAGACAGTGATCCATGGACCTGTGTTTGAGTTTTTCTCATCTCATCAGTATATTTAAAATGTTTTCTTTAGACCCAGTCTTGGCAGTTAGAACAGTTTACAAAACAGGATAGAACCCAAAGGCCCGCCTCGTGGTGAGCAGGGGGCCCTGGGTCTGGGGGCAGCCGGGTGGCTGGGGCCCCGAGGCCTGCCTGGTGCCACACCCGCACAGCTGTGCCTCCTGTCCCGAGTCCACGTTCAGAGTGGCCGCAGGCCGGTGACCCTGCACAGGACCTGGCAGAGCTGCTGCTCAGATTGTTCTCATCCTGTCACCCCTGGCCGAGGTGCCCATTCCCGCTGGTCGAGTGCGGGGGGCTCGGGGAAAAGGCAGGGGTGAATGGCACAACCAGAAAACACAGATGGTGCCACCTGTACTTTTGACGCTGAGACAGACTGCTTTGTGGGCCGTGTTTGAGCACAGACAAGCTCAGAAAGATTGTCTTTCCTCATCCCCGTAGGAAACTGGGAACACTTCTGTATTAATATTTTTATTTTTAGAGCAAGTTGTCAGGTAAAAATGATTTTTCCTTATGCAACAAGTTGACTTGATGTAAATGGTAAATTCTGTCCATCAACTTGTCAACAGTGAAAAACTTTCAAGATGTATAAGTAGAAGTGAAACTGGAGAGTTTACTACTTGTAAGGATCTTGTATTTTAATGGGAAAATCATTTTACTTGCATAATCATGCATGTAATCTGTATATAAAATCATCCATGACACATTAGGGGAGAAGAGCAGTAACTGTGAATTCTAGGTTAATGCAGCACATTGACCTGAATCCAGAAACTCACACAAAGCTGGTGGAGAATTTCATCAAGTGATGCGTTTGCACATACACAAGCTTAAAACAAAATGAAAAGTTCAACTCAGCACTTCATCTGGTCTGGAGACGTGTTTAGAAACTCCAGCTTGCTCGTGAATCGCTGTTTTGGTTATACGGAGTTCCGGATTCCCAGTGGAAAAGATCTGAGGCACTGACGTGCATCTCTGCCCTGAGAGCAGGGAAGGTAAAGGTGGTCAGCTTCAGGTATCTCCTCACAGGGAGAGTCACCACACAGGCCCCATCAGAATGTTAGAGTAAATAAAATCAAACGTGAATGATGAGGGGACACTTTGTAAGACTCAATGATAAGTTATTGTAAGTTTGAGAATATTCCAAAGAGGGAAAGCTGAACCTTTTTGCTGAGATGTTAATTGAGCACCTCTTCCTGGAATTTGCTAATGGTGACACAGAATGCAAGCCCAAATTTGCTGTCCAGACATGTTCCTCTGCTGACAAAGGCAGGTGATGATTTTATTCTGTTTTAGGTTCATCCCAAAAGACAAAGAGAACACGAATCAGCGGGCGGAGGGGATTGAGAGCAGGGTGGGCAGTGGGAGCTTCAGCAACCTTCCGCGCTTTAAATGCTCCAACTCCCTCAACCTGGATCCCGCCTCCTGGTATGCCGACTCCTTCCCGCCCAGCAGAGGGCGCTCCATGCCCAAAAGGAGGCAGCCCAGCCCTGAGCCAGAAGAAGACAAGCTGGGCTTCACGACGCTGGTATGTGTCTGCCTCCTCCCTGCCGCGTCCCTCCCCGAGCACACTGGTTTTCTTTTGTTTGTTTGTTTTTTCTCTTTTTACCCAGAAGAAAATCAGGTACGTTTGCTACGCTCAGAGGTCTAAGATTTTTAAAACTGCCTAGTCTTGAATCGGGCTTCCCTGGTGCCTCAGACGGTAAAGCGTCTGTGTGCAATGCAGGAGACCCGGGTTCGATCCCTGGGTTGGGAAGATCCTCTGGAGAAAGAAATGGCAGCCCACTCCAGTATTCTTGCCTGGAAAATCCCATGGACCGCGAAGCCTGGTAGGCCACTGTCCATGGGGCCACAAAGAGTCGGACGCGACTGAGCGAAATCATTCCACAATCACACAGCGACAAATTAGTCTTGATATTTGGACCCCTGGCTTAGGAATCTCAACTGGTCTGCTCACTGATGCGCCTGGCCGCGCGCTCAGGCCAGCTCTGCGTGTGAAACCAGGTTCAAAGCCCGGTGCCCCAGGGCCCTAGTGAAGAAGTCTGGCTTCCTCACTCTTCCGAGTCTGAAAACGGGATGACGACCTAGGGCTTTTGGTGACAGAGTGTGCGGCTCTAAAGCACATGTTCCAGCTTTCTTCCATGTTTAGCTTAGGTTTTGCGAGTGCATTGCTGTTTACCCCATGAACTCGTGTTTACAACTGCACTTGTATTTTCACTTTTTTTTTGGTTACCACCCGTTTCATGTTAGCTGCATTGTTAGTCGGCATATCATTAAATTAACTGTGAATCATTTAGCGGCATGTGAAGTGGTAACTAGTCCATTTTGTGGTCTTTGGAGACACTGTTTTTATAATTTGCATCGTTGGCTAATTAGTTGATATTTAAAATTCTTTGACGATTTCTCTGTAGTTTCACGATTGATTTCTTTCCGAGTGTTTGTAAAAGAACAGTTCTGTATATTCTGTCCTGCTGTTGGAGTTCTCTGATGGTGTGTCTGCTTTCATCATTGGTTGTGATTTCCTGGCTCATCCTGTTGTCTGCTCAGTGGTTGTCAGTCCAGACCCCAGCTTCCCACCACTGCCCCGCCTCGCCCCCGAGGCTGCAGTTGACCCATCCATCTCCCCTTCCCCGTCCTCCCACCTGCTCTGGTCATAGCAGTGCTGTGGTCCACAGCAGGCGTCCCCTTAGTCGGGTTTGTGCTTTGTCTTCATGTCTCATCAAATGGTGTTTTTCCCCATAGCAGTAAGTTTGAATTAGCATGTCACTATGCAGTTACAAGCATAATGTAGATGGATCCTCAACCGCATATCATGTGTCATTCATAAATGAGATTATCCTTACCTAAAGAAATGATCTTAAGTGTAGAATTAATGGACTTTTGACACAATATCCTTTCTGTGTCGGTGCTTGTTTTTAAGACTATAAATCTCATCAGCTTTTGCACAGTGAATGTCTCTACTAGACTCTTTAAAAAGCATCTTCTATGGTTAATAAAATGGAAAGACTGCACCTGCTATTATGCTAGCTTGCTTTCTTACATATTTTCACAGGGAACGTGCTTTAATACATTTATTTTGAGAACTTTTAAATCAAATTCTAGGTAAGCATTTTATGTTAATGTCCAATAGGTGGTTCGATTTGTTCAGTGTTCAAATAGGTATTAATGGTAACTTCCTCATCAGTTAAATTACTATTTTAAAGTATAACATGTTTTTTATGAAGAGAAACTAACTTATAGAGAAGTTTGGCTGAGAATAGACAACTGTTAAGGGCCTTTATTGTACAGAATGCTGTGCTTTAATAAATCATGATGTTGTAATAGAATTGTATCTTCCTGAGTAATAATTTATAGTGTTTCTCTAGTAAAACTTGAATAGCTTATTTAATTTCTGTGGTCAAAAGAAATGTTCTGTTTCCAGTTACATGTTCTCTAAGTCTTCATCTCACTTGTAAGTTTGCCATCATTTTTGCTATACTGTGTTTGTCTGTACTGATTCTTGAATTTTTAGCTTCAAAGTCGCAAGAAATCTGGTTTCTCTTCATTTCTTTGCATGCATCTATCAGCCTAGTGATTTAAGGAAGCATTGTCAAAAGGTAAACTATTTAGTAATTTAGCATGCCTCTGTTTCTCTGTGCAGTATTAGAGAGTCCTTATCATTTTACACGAATGAACCCTGTGTGGTTGTGTACTGGTGAATAATTGACATTTTAATGGAAGTAATGAAACTCACCCACCACTTAAAGTATGCTGATGGTTCTGTTGGAAATAGGTCATTTGATGGGACAATTGTAACAGTTTGCCCATCTCCCACGTGTTTGCCTTCTAATCATCTCATGCTTATTTATAATAGACATAGTAGTATTTATTATTTTAAAATTTGTCTTTACTTATATTTTTGGCCATGCTGCACAGCTTATAGGATCTTAGTTCCGCAACCAGGGATCATACCAGTGTCCTGGCAGTGAAAGTGGCAAGTCCTAACATCTGGACCACCGTGGAATTTCCGCTTAGAGTATTTTTTTAAACAAATGACTGAATCAGAGCCATAGAAGTTAGATTTGGGGGAAGGCGATTTAATGACGGTGGGTAGCAGTGTGCAGGAGACTCTGTGCGCCAGGCACCTTGTCGAGTGCTTTCCGAGTCTGTCATCTAATCCCGCAGACGCCAGGTGAGGTCCAGGCTGCTGTTATCCCCATTCAGCAGACAGGGACACTGAGGCTTAGAGAGGCCGAGCACCGTGCCCAGGCTCCCACACCCAGCAGTGTGGTTCGGACTGGTCTGATCAGAGCCTGGACACTTCCTGTGGTGCCGTCCAGCCCGCTTTGCTCCAGAGGCTCTCGTGTCCATCACGGCATCCCTGATGGAGGGAGCATCAGGAGGGAGCTCGCTGCCTCTCCCGTTTGGTCACTTGGTTGAGCCCCTGTTGTTGGAGTCCAGTGCCCCGAGGGCTGGCCTTCCTTGTCCCTCTCCCACTCCCAGCCCGCTGATGGAGCACTCCTGGGGCCTTCCTGCAGGACTCGGGCAGCCGTGCTCCAGTTCAGGCAGCTCAGTGCCCGGGAGCCCTTCTGCTGGGCACAGCAGAGCAGCGTCATCACCCTGGGGTTGGTGCCCTGGGTGTGCCGCTCGCCCGCTCTGTGGCCTGCTTTGCCCTCCTGGTAAGTGAGGACACGGCACTGCCCATCCTAGTCACGTGGGCAGCAGTGGGGCGGCTCCCACCCTGGGGGAGGGCGGCCAGGCTGCGGACCCAGAGCCTTCCTTAGGAGGAGGCCCGGGGGAAGGGGCTGGCCGTGGTCCCTGACTCTAAGGCAGGTGTTTGTCTCCACTGAGTCCATAGTCAACCCAGGTGTGTCACTTCCCTGCTCTGTTCTTTGTTGTTTTCTGATTTTTAGAAGTGCTTATTTTAACTTGAATTTGAGATTGATCCCTGTTCAGTTCCATGTGGATAATTTCTAGCCTTTGTAGCCTTCTGTTGTCTGAGGTTTCTTGGTAGAGGTCAGGGGAGGGTGCCCAGTTTATCCAGCTGCTGTTAAATGAGTCCAGCTGTATTTTGCACTAAGTCACTTTGTTGTCACCAAGCTCCTGTGGGGCTGCACGGGACCAGTATTCTTTACAGAATCCCATTAAAAAAGGACTGGTTAGTTGGTTAAAACAACGCACTCATTGTTTATAAAAATACTTGCCATGCATGTTTCCTCAAACCTCCCCTGCTTAACCACACACCCAAATGTATACGTGAGACCTGTCTGGACCCCGAGGGGTTCATCTGTTCCCCACGCTGTTGCCACCAGTGTCTTTCCTAGCTTCAGACCCAGGACTAGCGGAAGAGCTGGGAGTCCAGGCGAGATCATCTTTTTCTTTTTTTTAATTAGTTTACTTTTTAATGGAAGGATAATTGCTTTACAGAATTTTGTTCTTTTCTGTCAAACCTCAACATGAACCATCCATAGGTACACATACATCCCTTCCCTTTCGAACCTCCCTCCCATCTCCCTCCCTATCCCACCCCTCTAGGTTGATACAAGATTATTTCTTAGTGAAGACCTAGGAGAGCTTTATGTAAACCCCAGGGAGCAAATGACACTCAAACTGGGTGTAAGCACTTCAGTGTGTAGCCCCCGGTCTGTATGTGACTGAGAAATACAAGCCAGACACATGGTGTTCGCATGGAGGGCTTAGGTACCTTTTCTGTGTTTCACTTGTTGTCCTGGGCTCAGTAACCTGCATCATCACTACAGATGATCTCGGGTGGTGGTACAAGCTGTTTCCTTTCCTCCTTCAAATCGAAAGGTCTGGACGGCTTTGCTGAGAGGTTTCTTACTCTTGCTAGTGGTGCTTCTGAGCAGCATCTGGCGATGAGCACAGTCCTTTCATCAGGGCAGTTCATGCCATGCAGGGTTCTCGGTGCTGGCGTGGCTCTGCTGTCCTGCCTGGCAGGGCCATCTGTTCGCTGGATTTCAGGGAGTGCAGAGCCCGGCTGCAGGGAGGCTCCCGTCCGGGGTCTCTGCAGTCAGTGGGGTGCTCTCGCTGCTCCACGGCCCCGCTTCTCTTGAACAAACAGTCCTTTAAGATGGCATTAAGCTAGAACAAGGCATTTTTTGTACTTGGCGGATAGCATAGCTGATATATTTTCAAGTAAGTTTCTGGTTATAATGTAAAGCCTGTGTGATTGCCTTTTTCGACACAGTCTATTGTTAGCCAATTTTACACTTACCTCACTCCCTCAGCTGCCAGCCATACAGGAAGAGGTAGAAGATGACACCATCAAATGTGAAACCTCGACCTCCGCCTCGCTGCGGTCCTTTCGGCTGGACCGGCTCACGGGCTCACTGCGCACAGCCAGCGATGAGGACATCAGGGACGCCCGCAAGTAAGGGGCCTGCTCGCCTCGTCGTCAGTTTCAGGAGCCCTGTGGCTCTTGTCTTGAAAGAGTTGCAAGGATGGTTGTAAAGGAATCCCACTGGATTCGGTGCCTGTGTTTAGTGGTGAACTTCAGGTGCCGGGGTAGAAGAGCTCAGTGACCTCAGTGATTTTAGAAAACATCTGTCTCTACGTGTTGACTCCTGTGGGAGGTCACTTCCTGCTCTAGCTAGAGGTCTGCCAGGCCTGGGGCGCGTTCCTGATGGTTACGGCTCCATGCCTCTCGGCTTTGCTCTTGAGGGTCCCTCCCTTTTCCTCAGGGGTCTCCTCTCAGGAGACTGTCTGTCCCTTCCTGTGACTGACACTGTCCTCATTCAGAGCCCAACCTGCTGAGCTCCCGTCGTGAGCCAGGCAGCACTTGATGGAGGGCACATGTGGTCACCTGCCCAGCAGCCCTGCACAGTGACCGTCGCTCTCCTGCCACGGCCGAGGACGGTCACCCTGCAGGAGGCGGGGGGAACTGCCCAGAACTGGGGAGCTCGCCTTCTCTGGGAGCGTTGTCACCTGCCGAGCAGCGACCCTGAGGGAGGGTCGGGGCGCCCTCTGCACCAGCTCGTCTGGAGTGAAGACCTCCCTCCTTGGGGGAGGGCTCCAGTCAGAGAATCTCAGCTTCCTGGGGCCATTGGTTGTGGCCGGAAGCCTGCATCGCTCGTGTGGAGTGTGGTTGGTGAAGGAGACTCCACTATCTGCTGCGAGGTTGAGGCGTGGGTGTTGCTAGGTGTCCGGTTCTATCAGTAGGTCTTATGGAGGGGTGTGTGTTTGCACAAGGGTGCCAGTTAAAGGTCATTTTCTCTCCCCGAAGCACGACAGGCTCTCAGGACGGTCTCGGGGGCAACCCCAGCAACAGCAACAGCAGCCAGGACTCGCTGCAGAAAGCCCCAAAGAAGAAGGGCATCAAGTCTTCCATCGGTCATTGGTTTGGCAAGAAGGAAAAGGGCCGGCCTGGACACACCAGCAAGGAGGCGTTAGGACCAGGTGGGTGCTTCACCGTTCAGAGGGAGGAGGGTCTGCATGTATGTCCCTTCTGTGTCTCCCCCACTGTCCCCACGAGGCTCCTGTCACTCACGCTGGGTGTCCTCCTGGGAGGAGCGGAGGAGGCGTCTGTCTTCTCTAGGGTCCGAGATGATCAGATCAGTTGATGAGTGGATGGGTGGATGGGTGGATGAACAGATGGTTGGCTGGCTGGGTGGGTGAACGGAGCATGGAATGAGTAAAGCAGATGCTTACTCCGATGAGAAACGTATTCTACGAAACGGGTTGAGTAGGAGCCGGGCGATGACTGTTTCCTCCAGAACAGTGACAAGTGTTTGGAAATGGCCTAAGTGCTCATCAGAGAGGAGTGAGGTACAATCTGTGGGCACCCCACAAGGAACAGCATCCCCTCCTTCCTGCCACTTTCCCCATCCCCAGGAGCTCATGAGGGGTTCTGCCCATGCCCCCCGCCCAGCCCACAGCCACGCAGGTCCTCCTGGGGTCTCCTCATCACACAGTGTTATCATCAGGCCCCCGTCTCGCTCGGCTTCATCTCCTTAAGGACAGGGTATGTTCCTGCCTCTTCAGCCAGATATTTGTTGAGTGTCTTCCTTTTGCTGGGTGTGGGATTTACAGGGTGAGTAAAACAGATGTGGTCTGGAGCACAGTGAAGGGAGAAGAGAGAAAAAGGAGCAGATTGTTCAGTGCTATCCCTCTTGTTAGTGAATACAACACTGAGCTGGATGGTGCATTGATTGTATACCAGACGCTGTGTGTGCCCCTTACCAAGCAGGTGCTGCCACCTCCCGATTTACAGGGGAGGAGACAGTGATGGTCACGCGGTGAGGCAGTGGTGAGGGCAGGTTCACATCCACGCAGTGGGACCATGCACTTTGCCGAGCCCCAGCCACCTCTCTGGTGGATGCAGCAGGAATGAGATGGTTCTATGGCATCACTGATTCGATGGACATGAGTTTGAGCAAACTCCAGGAGAGTGAATTACAGCAAAGCCTGGAGTGCTGCAGTCCACGGAGTGGCAAAGAGTTGGACACAACTGAGTGACTGAACTAAAACCTGAGTTTGTGCTAAACTGCTTCAGTCATGTCTGACTCTTTGTGACCCCAGGGACTGTAGCCCAGTAGCTCCTCTGTCCGTGGGATTCTCCAGGCAAGAATACTGGAGTGGGTTGCCATGCCCTTCTCCAGGGCATCTTCTCAACCCAGGGATCGACCCCACATCTCTCGTTATCTCTTGCAGTGGAAGGCAGGATGTTTACCGCTAGCGGCACCTGGAAAGCCCCAGGGAACGCTGACAACTAGGAAATGCAGAAAATCAGGGGGCTGCTCCTAAGTTAAACTGGAAGAGCAGCAAGCACAGGATGAGAAGAGGAAAACACACGAAGAGCAGCAACAGTGCCGACAGAAACAAGCCGGGATGTGTTCACCCACAAAGAAAATATCTGTGCCATTCGGAGGAGGAGCCCGCCAGCCCTTGGAGGGACAGTCGGAACGGGAATGAAAACCGAGGCCATGGTCAACAGTGCCCACCCACACGGCCCGAGTGGCGTGGTGTCACTCACCGGCTTCCTGTGTCCCCAGAGCTGCTGGGGTGACATCTGAGTTCTGAGGCCAGGCAATGTCCCCAGTGAGCTAAGGCATCCCTGCTCTCCTTCCAGTGCTGCTGTGGGGCTCTCTGTTGGCGGCCACACTCATCGCCTGCTCTGCCACCTGCTGGGGCCCGGCTGTCCCCCTGGGATCCTTTCAGCTCTTGAGCTTGGATGTTCCCAGCCCTCTGCCACGCCGGACTGGGACGCAACTCAGGACTTGGGCTTGAGATATCAAGGAGACCGTGAATCTGGAAGGACACAGCCCTGGGGCCCTGGAGTGAGCATGTGAGAAGAGCAGGAGAGCAAAGCCCCCTCGGGGAGGAAGCAGAGCTGGGGAACGTGCCCACACCCACCGCTGCCTCTGGCACAAGTGCCTCTTCTTTGCCTCTCCTTGGCCTGAAACAGACCCCAGCTGCTGCTGCTCCGCAGGTGATTCCTAAAGATGCACATCCTGCAAGAGCTATTGTCCTGCTGCTCTGGGGCTGCCTAAGTGTGCTCAGGAGCGTCAGACAAGTGGGGCTGCCACGCCTGATGCTGGGGGAGGGCCTGATGCTGGGGGAGGGCCTGATGCTGGGGCAGGAACATCTGATGCTGGACCAGGGTCTGATGCTGGGGGAGGGCCTGATGCTGGGGGAGGGCCTGATGCTGGGGGAGGGCCTGTTGCTGGGGGAGGGCCTGTTGCTGGGGGAGGGCCTGATGCTGGACTAAGGCCTGATGCTGGGGGTTAAACGTCTGATGCTGGTGGGAAGGTCTGATGGTGGTGGGCAGCCTCCTCCCAGATGTACACAGAGTTGTGATTATAAATCTCTATGAGAAATCTTTTTTTCATACTTTCCTGACCACCTTGCTATGTTCTTTTTTTCTGAAGCATAATTGCTGTGCAATATCGGTTTGATTTCTGCCGTACAGCAACATGAATTAGCCATAGGTGTACGTGTGTCCCCTCCCTCTTGAATCTCCCTCGCACCTCCCCCTGCTACATTCTTGTTTCTATGGATATATGAATAACAAAGACTGGTGACCAAAATAACATGAAAAGCTCCCACACACAAGTGTGCACACGTACACTCCCTAGTGCATCATTCGGGTCCACGTCAGGGTTGCCCTCGGCCACCCCACCCTGGGATCCACGGTGAGCCTCGACACCTGCACTTTGTTCCCACCCTCGGCCCGCTGCCCACGCCTCAGCAGCAGAGGGGCCCTGTCCCCGCAGGTGCTGAAGTGATGGAGTCCCTTGTCTCCGGATCCAAGGACATGAATACCAGGTTGGTTGTCCTCTGGGGACACCTATACTTCCGCCTTCTAGCCTTTCCATTGTATCCACCTGTTTCTCTTCACAGAATGTCTGTGTGATGACACGGGCTCCCATTACCAGCTCTGGTCTGTTCTCATTGAGAATACAGCTTACCCTCGGCACTCTTTATTGGCAGTGGGAAATTTTGCTTCAGTACTTTATTGAAAGAAAGCAATAAATAATACTGTGATAACAAATAGTTCAAAAGTAGACTGTACATACTTTGTCACATATTCAGGAAGTTCACAAAAGATAGAAAATTAGAATGTTAACAATGAATTGTACAAGGAAAGGCAGAACACACATGTAAAGAGACATGCCGTCTGTGTCTGCTGAGATATCAGCTGCATAAAGGCACCATGAACTGAATGCATCTCTTGCTGGCTGCTTTAATGTGCTGCTGAAAAAGTAAAAGTTACATTTGCTACTTACACTATCCAAAATGGCTATGTCATCAAAATCTAAGAATGTATGCCTAGGTCCATTCTTTAACCATGTTTACAAACAGATGTAAAAAGATGATTTACATCAGAAAAATAAGGCCTTTGTCAGAGCTGCACTATGCTGTCTGTCTGTCGGGGATGTGGTGCCCTCACTGTCCAGCTCGATGGCTCTGCAGCGGGTGCAGGGCATCGCGACTGGTCCTCGAAGAGTCTCACCGGAGAGGAGGGATCTGGGTCCACAGAGACTGGGTTACAGGAGAGATTTTCATAGTCGTCTTCTAGTTATCCTTTCAGCCCAAATTCCATTAGAAGCTCACATTTAACACCCAGTACTTTTAAATGGCTTCACGCTGCAGACAAAAAGCATTTCTTCCCAGAAACAAAGTACAGTTTAGGTCAGTCGTTAAAATACAACAATTGGTTGAAATTAAGTTCGCTCATTTCAGAGTGATTGTTGGAGAGCTTGGTTATATTCTGGAAGGATAATGCACACTGTGTCATGATGATTTTACAATCGCAGTAAAACCCCTTCTCTCATGGCTTAACATTTAAAAATTAAACAAGAATGATGACAATAAATGCATCATTTGCAAAAGCCCTATATTTGTTCATAGGATTTATACAGACAAGTATTAGGGTATAATCATTTGAAAGACTAAAATCAGGTATCAGAACATGAACTGATCTGAAAGGATATTCATAGCCTGGATAGACAAGAAAAAGGAAGTATATCAATGAAGTCATAAGTTTACACAAATATAAGAAACATTAAATTTTAAAATATTTTCTCTATGATATTCATGAATTTTTCACTAATTAAAAACTCTGTAATAAAATAACTTCTGGTCCATATAACAAGTATTGACAGATTAAAGATTGCATCAAGTTCAAAATGTAGCCTTTGTCGTATTCTGGACGCTGTATAATCAGCTACAGAAGTAGTGCGGGTAAACTGGAAACAAACACATAGACGAGTCAGTCCTGGGACGGCAGCTGGTGCCCGAGCCCCTCCTCTCCAGACACCCCGCCCCACCCCATTCTGGGCTTCAGCTGCTTTGAGAATTCAGAGAAATGTGAAGGACCAAGCAGATCAAGGAGAGAACTCTGTGGCTGACTTTATTCTGACATATAGCTAAAAGCTGCTGGTAAAAACCTTAAAGCCCAATCCAGCTTTCTAGCTGAGACGTGAACAGGACAGAGCAGACAGCCTCCTGCTCTCAGAGTGGCTCGAGCAGGGCTGGGCTCCCGGGCTGGACCCACCAGAGGACCGCCCAGAGCAGCACCTGCAAGGAAGGGTGGCTCCTCAGCGGTGGCTGACCCCCAGATGCCAGGGCGCTTCTGTGTTAAACACTGGCCTCTGGATGAAGAGGCCCAGGGCAGGGCAGCCCTGTGAACCCTGATGCTCTGGGCCCTGTTCCCTCCGAGAACGTGCACGCAGGGCATGGCCAGCAGCACTGCTGCTGTGGGAGGGACACCCGTGTGCACGGACGCCAGGGAGACTCAGGCCATGTTCTGACCACTCAGGTGGCCGGCGAGCGCCAAGGTCACGTTCTCTGCTGCTGAGGGCTCCTCTCCCGGCGCGACCTCTGGAGACCTGCTGACCCTCCACTCCTAGGGAGTGGCCTCCGTGCCCCCGCGGGACCAGGCCGGCGTGTACTCACCGCAAAGCTCAGCAGGAGTAAGTCAGGAGTAAGCTCAGCCTCTGTGTTCCCTCCACGCTGCTTGGTCCCAAGAGCACAGGAGGAAGCGTGCAAACACAAACTGGTTAGTCATGCAATATCACACGGGGCACGAGGACACACACACACCTGCAGCGCCCACGCCTACTGAGGGTGGGGAAACTTCTAGAGGGTGGATGAGCTGGAGAGAGCAAGCCTGGGGGCTCCCACGTGGGGGTCCCTGCCACCTGGAGTGGGGGCGGGACGGTCACACTGGAGCATCAACGGCACATTCAATGACAGAAACGCCGACATGGGGACAGCTACTCCACAGCTACTCAGCTATTCACAGAGCTCCAGATCACATATTCAACACAGTCTATTGTCACCCAGTTTTACACTTACCTCATTCCCTCAGCTGCCAGCTTTACGGGAAGAGGTACGAGATGACAAGACCACCATCAAAAGTGAAACCTCGAGCCCCACCTCTCTGCGGTCCCTTCGGCTGGACCGGCTGCAGATGGGGCGCTGCGCACGGCCAGCCACGAGGACATGAGGGACACCCACAAGTGAGGAGCCTGCGTGCCTTGTCGCCAGTTTCAGGAGCCCTGTGCCTCTTGTCTTGAAAGTGATGGAAGGATAATTTTAAAGGAATCCCAGTGGATTCGGTGCCTGTATTTAGGGATGTGTGTGTGTGTGTGTGTGTGTTTTCTGGTAGGCAGGTTTCTCTAGATCTGGCGTTAAGGTAGACGTCTTACTCTGTGTGTGTGTGTTCGTGTGTGGGCGTGCACAAGTGGGTTTTTCTTTGCTCTGTTGCTACACCATGGCAAATTCTAGGATGCTCTGGTGGCTTCCCAGAGAACAATTCAAAGTACGAGGATTTTCTGACCACAGTGGGTAATCTCAGCTCTGTCAGTCAACCAGAGACAACATTGACTACAGGGAAAATGCCTTATCTATAAAACGTGAAAAAATATTTTAGTATTCCAGAAAAAATATCGCTTGAATATAGTTTAACATTTATGGCATTATAGATGTGAGAATCAGTTTGTTTCTCAAAACTATTTTCTTTCTATTAAGTCCCAATTTGTCTCAAAGGTATTCTTTTAATTGCTAAATTTACGCAGCCAATGCATCCACTTTCAGAGAATTTTTGAGGGTTGGTGAATCTCAGATTTTCACGTTCTGTGGAAACTCCCAGGGAGAGCAGTGCGGGCTCACCAGGTGCTGGACGTGCTCCATGAGGAGTGGAGGCCAAGGCCGCCGTGTCCCTGTTGGTCACCGCAGTGTCCTGGGCGTGCGGGGACTCCCCTCGGGCATCGTGTACCTCCTGCTCTAAATGCTGTCTTTCCTCTTCCCCTTGGTGGACACTGTCGTGCGCCAGCTCGCAGGGGAAGCCGAGTCAGCAGGTCTGCTGAGCTGTGTGCGTCCTGAAGCCTCCCCGTGGGGCTCGTCCCCAGCTCCAGGCTCTGAGCTGAGCAGCGCTGCAGGAGTAGGGCACGGTGTTGGTGAAGGGAAGCCCAGCGACCCCTCGTAGGAGGTGCTGGGCTGTGCGGACGGTCAGTCTCAGGAAACAAGGCCACACCTGTTGTCTGGGTGGTGCCACGTGTGTAGCATTTGATGGGAAGAAACTCACACAGCCATCTTGTTAGGAAAGACAGCTTGACCGTGGCGCTCATATCCTGCTTTAAAGTGCCCGTTGTCAGCCACAGAGGGTGTGGCTTTCTCTTGGGCGTATCTGTTCCCCATAGAGTTCACTGTATTTCCGAATGTCTTTCTCCTGTGACTCTAATTTTAAGGCGAGGAAGCATGCCACGTCAGTTTACTGCTAAGCAAGTGTTTTAATGAATTGCACTTGGGGACTCCAATTTCATCCTCGAGGGGGCAGAGGCGGTCCTAGCTAAGCAGCCCCGCAGGGCGGGCTGAGCAGGGTCATTGCAGCAGAACAGGCAGCCCCCCAGGCTCGTCTCTGAAGCTGTCTCTGTAAAGAGAGGTTTCAGCTGAGAGTGAGCCGTTGACAGCAGAGTGATGCGATATCTTGTAGCCGAGGAAGGAAATAAACCCCAGCAGAAGCCAGGCGAGTCTTCCATTTGCTTCTGGATGGTGGTTGTGGTTGGGACGCAAACTCCAGGCATGTGGTACATGCTCGTTCCCCTGGGATACGGGAATTTTGAAAGTTTGCCTTTTTTCAAAACTCTCTTTGAGCTATTAAGGGGCTTCCCTGGTAGCTCAGATGGTAAAGCATATGCCTGCAATGTGGGAAATCTGGGTTTGATCCCTGGGAGATCCAAGATCCCCTGGAGAAGGAAACGGTAACCCACTCTAGTACTCTTGCCTGGAAAATTCCACGGAGGGAGGAGCCTGCTAGGCTACAGTCCATGGGGTCGCCAAAAGTTGGACACGACTGAGCGAAAACACTTCCACTTTCACTTTTTGAGCTATTAAGATACATGTTGTGTTTTCTGGTATAATTATTCCCAGAAAATAGAGTATTTACTCTTCTAGGAAACCTAAGGTTGAAGTAAAGGAACAGTTACTTGACATTTGATGTGAAGCATTTCGAGCTTTAACCATACATAGACTTCACAGTCTGAAGTAAAGTCTGATGCTATTTGAGTGTATTGAAAAGCCACTGTGTATCTTCAGGGAATTCCCTAGCAGTCGAGTAGCTAGAACTCTGCACTTCCACTGCAAGAGGCCTGGGGTTTGATTCCTGGTTGGAGAACTAGGGTCCTGCAAGCCACACAGTGGCCTAGTCAAAAAAGAATAACCAGTATCTTAATTTAGCACAGAGCTAGTTAGCTGAACAGCAGTGCAGGAGAAAAACAGCCCCCATCCAGCCCTCTCCTTGCTTGCTGTGTTATAGCGTTCTGTGTTGAAAGTCTGTGTTGCTCTTTGTGCGTCTGTTGTGAAATGGTGTGCATTCCTGAAGCTCTCTCAGGGACAGATGCCTCTGCTCAGATCTCGGTGTGGTTTCCTCTTCTACGTATCTGTCCTCACTGTTTAGAAAGGGAAGAGTGGATGTTTTTCCTTGACTACCCTCCTCCCTTGGATGTGCAGACTTCTGAATCCTTTAAGGCTGGCAATAATTCTTTCATCGGGAAGGAGGTGATTCTGTAAGGAATTGCGGGGACTCAGTCAGCATTTCATGACTCAGGGGTTCTTTGTCATATGTCTGAACTCTCATGAAGTAGATGGTTTAGAAGATTAAAGGAAAATGGTGAGATACATACTCTTTCACTTTTCAAATTTATAAAGAAAATAAATACTTAGGTTTACTTGTTTTATACCCGTGTGTAGTAGTGATTCTTGAATTTTGAATGTTTTGTTACTTGCAGGCATGAGTTGCTGGAGGAACCCGGGAGACAAGGCGTGCCTTGGCACAGTGGGACGGGCCAACTGTTGTGGTCTGGCTGGAGGTGTGTAGGCGCCCCACCCGCACCCGCACCCCCGTCCTGGCCTGGGTGTGTCAGTCCCTCCACAGCCACGCATAACCTCCTGCCTCCTGTCTCCTGTCCCCAGCGCTGGGTCGGGATCCCGGCCTGGTAGGTGGCTGCTTGCCAGCCAACGTGAGGAGCGGTGCCATCATGTCCACCCTGTCGCCCTGTTGGACACAGAGATCCAGGGTGAGATCGGCATCAGCAACCCGCTGCACCAGCTGAAGCTGCGGCTGGCGATCCAGGAGAGCATGTCCCTGACCGGCCGCTCCGCCCCGTCCAGAACGGTATGCCTCCCTCCTTCCCTAGGGAGAGTTCGCGCCCGGTTTGTGTCGCTTCCAGGGATCTCTATACACACAGCCACTGTTCCAGCTTAAAGTTCTAGCATTCAAAACCATGACAGCTTTTCATTTGCAGCAGTAGTGTTGTTAAAAGATAGATGATTGAATACTTCAGACTGATTATTTTTGTAACAGAAGGGCTGCGGTGGCATTGTGAATAGAGAAATGGGAGTTTTTGAAAACATAAAAAAGGGACTTTTGAAAATGTGAAAATTGTAAAAAAAAAAAAAAAAAAAGGAAGTTTTTGAAAATGTATTAAAAGAAATGTAAATATAAACGTCAAGAAAGTGAAAGAGAAAAGGCTTAGCCCCCAGGCTGCATTGTTTTTCCCTTATTTACCTTGTCCGGCCTGTCCTCTTGGGCAGTTCCCTTTTCGGGAGCTGTAGACCCTGGGCTCTCAGGGTTTTAAGAGTCCAAACATCCGCTAGGTCACACCAAGTCGTATCGTGCTCATCCAAGTATCCTCCACGTGGGAAGGCCTTGAAAGTCCTGTAAGAGGGTCCTCCTAGTTGGAAAAATTAAAACGAATCTGGTGGAAATGTGGATTGTTGCCAGGAGATGAGGGCCGGCCAGCTCCTCATTTCTCGAGTGCAGACTCAGGACACAGCTCAGTCCCCACGCTCGGTGTGTCCACTCTGGAGAGGAACCCTGGTGAGGAGACGTGACCTCCCAGATGTACCTGCCCTGAGGAGCAGGTGGAGCCTGACTCAGGCTCATGGTTATTTTACACAAAAAGCGTGAAGGCTTTCTCGTCCGTTTGTCTTCCTTGTTTCTAAGGGTGAGCGTGAGGGTGGATAACTCACCCCGCACTGATGCAATTGTTCTCAGCATATCTGCTCTGCTCTCTGTGCCCCAGAGGGTTCACTGGAGCCACCTTTTTAGAAATGAAGGTGCTGAGGGTTCCCCGGAGGTTTTATTAAAGTATCTCAGTAAAGGGAGCGTCTTATGAATTGAGTTTAATGGGTGGTGAACTCAAGCAGCATCCCCCCTCCGACCGTGAGGATGGGCTTGGGGACGGGACATCAGCAGAACCCCTGATGAACTCCTGGGGATGGGGAAGGTGGCAGGAAGGAGGGGGAGGTCTCTTCCTTGTGGGGTGTCCACAGATTGTACCTCACCCCTCACTGATGAGCACTTAGGCCCTTTCCAAACAATTGCCACTGTTCTGGAGAAAACAATCATTGCCCAGCTCCTATTCAGTTTCGTAGAATATGTTTCTAGGATGGAGTGTAAACATCTGCTTTATTCATTCCATCCTCTCTTCATCCACCCACCCATCCAGCCAGCCAGCCATCTGTTCATCCATCCGTCCACTCACTAATTCATCCCTCCACCCATCCATCCATCCACCTGTCCACCCAGTCAGCCAGTCATCTGTCCATCCATCTATCTACTCACTAATCCATTTATCCACCCATCCATCCATCCTCCATCTATCAATCCATCCATCTATCCAACCGCCCATCCACCCATCCACTCATTAATCCATCCATCCATCCACCCATCTATACAAACTTCCTTCCTCCCTCCCCCGACCCCTTCCTTCCATCCTTGGCTCCTCAGTAGATCTTTACATTTTCGTGCAGATTGGTATTTTATTCCTCTTAAGTTTAATCACAGGGTATTTCTATTCCCCCACCACCTTGCTCTTTTGGATTGCATCCTTTCTCCACTGCAATTTCCAGCAGTTACATGATTCTTTTGCCAACAGTAACTCTGGAGAGTTGTTAGCATCTGACTCCCTGACAGAGCTCTTCTATTATCACCATGTTTCAGCTGATACTTTTGGGTTTCCAGGTAGGCCATCATATCATCTTTAATCAGTGGCTATTTTATTTCCCTCTTTCAGTAACCACAATTATTATTGACTTTTCTTGCCTGATAGCACATTCTAGAACTTGCAGAGCATTGATAATTCACAGAGGTGATCACAGCATCCTTGACTCGTCCCTGACTTTGATGAGACCACTTGTGACACATCACTATTCAGTGTGACTTTGGCCCTTGGCTTGAAATAGATGTTTTTAAAGAGTTTTTAGCAGGAAGATGTTCAGTTCTATCCAATGAAGTGGGCGACAGAGGATGAGATGGTCAGGTGGCATCACAGACTCAATGGACGTGAGTTTGAGCAAACTCCAGGAGACAGTGGAGGACAGGGAGGCCTGGGGTGCTGTAGTTCATGGTGGAGTAGATTGTAGGAGGCCATGATTCTCCTGCCCTGGCCTGTAACTGCCCCGTTTGCCACACTACATTGCGACATTTCCCGTTAAGAGGCACAGCGTATTTCTGCAGCTTCTGGGCTGGCCTTGTGACTTGGCTTGGCCGACAGAAAGAGGCAAAGTGACAAGCTTCACAGGGCCTTGAGAGCTTTACTCTCTGGCCACTTCCCTGTGAACAAGCCCAGGCCAGCCTGCTGGAGGACAAGACTCCCATCATCACCCCTGCCAACAGCCAGCTTGTCCATCGTGAACCATGGCTACCCTTGAGCGGCCAAGCTCAGCTGACCCACCAGCTGACTGTAGATGCAGGACTGTCCCCACAGGCTCCGGAGAAGGCAATGGCAACCCACTCCGGTGTTCTTGCCTGGAGAATCCCAGGGACGGGGAGCCTCGTGGGCTGCCGTCTATGGGGTCGCACAGAATCGGACACAACTGAAGCGACTTAGCAGCAACAGCAGCAGCAGCAGCAGAGCACAGGCTCCGCAGTTGTGGCCCATGGGGGCTTAGTGGCCCCACTGATGTGGAATCTTCTGAGACCATGGTTCCAAACTGTGTCTCCTGCATTGGCAGGCACATTCTTAACACTGCACCACCAGGGAAGTCCTAGCATTTATTCTTTAAGATGTTTTAAGGTGACCGTTGTGACCAATGTAAGTGCCTAGCTCATTGGATTTGGATTTGTGTTTTCCTAATAATGAGTGATTCTGAGCATATGTTCATGTGCCTAAGTGCAATCTATAGACCTTCCTGAGAGAATTAACCGTTTTAATCTTTGGCTGATTTTGTTCTTGGTTATACGTATTGTTGATATGAAGTTGTACAAGCTGTTTGTATGTTTTGGAGATGAATCCCTTGTGGGTATCTCCTTTGCCAAATATTTTTTCCTATTCTGAGGATTGTCCTTGTCTTTCCTTGAGGGATTCCTTTAGGAATGCAAATGCTTTTAAGGTTAATTCAGTCCCACTCTCTGATTTGTGAGGTGGACCCATAAAGAACTTGCTGCATTTTATGTCAGATTGTGTCCTGTTTATATTTTTCTCAAGAATTTCATAGTATCCGTCATTACGTTTAGATATTTATGCTCTCTGCCGTTTATTTTGTGTTTGGTGTTGGGATGTTTTCTAATTTCATTCTCATTTTCACGGTTGAGGGAATCCTCACGGTGTCCTCCGGAGTGGCTGTTACCCATGTACATCCCAAGCATCAGTGGAGGAGGGCTCCCTTGTCTGCACATCTTCTCCAGCACTGCCTGTTTGCAGAGTGTCTGGCAACGGCCATTCCTCCTGGTGTGGTGTGATACCTCATTGTAGTTTAGAATTGCATTTCTCTAATGTTTAGTGATGTCGACATCTTTTCATGTGATTCTTTTAGAGTGTGACTTAAACTTACATCTTGAAATTGGCTTCTTTAACACCTGCCTTGTTTTGGATTCTTTTTCGATGACAACCCAAGGACAGTCCTGGAGTACGGGTGTTTTTTACTTAAAGCCCCTGGATCCTTGTGAATGTTAAATTCCCGGGACCCAGCTCTTAGTGGTGTTATTACATAGAATGGCCACAAGGCGGCAGCACTACCTCATGCCACATTTTTTTCTCCTCTAAATTCCTTGTTATTTTCTATGGGCTTAGAGTGGATTTCTGATGTCGTGTTTGTTTTAGGTGTGCAGGAACTCGACTCAGTTATACATAAACGTTTATCTATTCTCTTTAAGGTTCTTTTTTGCATATAGATGATTACAGTTTCAATAATTGCCTAAGCTATTCAGTAGGTACTTTTAATCATCTATTTGATATATATTAATATGTATATGTTAATTCCAATCTCTTAATTTCTCCTGCCTATCTCTGGAGGTTGGGGTCTCTCCAGGGGGCAACAGGCACTCCAGGTCCATTTTGGAGACACACTGCCTGCTACATGCTCCCAGCTCCCTCAGCCCCAGGACACTCCAGCCTTGGGTCCCAAACCAGCCAGGCTCCAAGGATGCGACACCAGCCCAGCTCTGTATGTCCTAAGGAGAATAGAATCAGAATTTCTTTTTTTTATTTTTCTGTTTTCATTTCATCATTTGAACTGGAGTATACAGTGACTTACAATCTCGTGGGTGTATTGTTTTTTCATTTTCTTTCTACCCCAAATTGTTTCACTTTTACATAGGTGTATATATGATTTGTTGGGTTTTTTCTTTACAGGTTAATACAGTGTGGAGTAAGTTTCCTTGTGTTACACAGTGAGTCCTGGTCACTTACTTTATCAATAGTAGTGTGCATATCTTAGTCTGAAGCAGCTCATTTCTCCATGGCCCACATCTTTATATCTTGGTGACCGGAAGTTTCTTTTCTAGGTTTGTAAGCCTGTGTCTCCAGGCAATAAGTTAATCTGTATCCATCTTTAGTTTATAGCTAGAAGTGTTATCACAAGATACTTGTCTTTCCTCGTCTCCCTCACTTCACTTGGAATGATCATCTCCACTGTCTTTCCTGAGGCTGGACTTGGCATTATTTCCTGCCTCTTTATGGTTGAGAAATATTCCGCTGTGTACATGGACTTGTCTGAATCCATTTGTCTGTGCTTCTACAATTAGCTTGCTTTCCTGTCTTGGCTGTTGTACCTAGTGGGGCCGAAATCGCGGGTTACGTGTCTCTATTAAAATTTTGGTTGTCTCAACCTGGCTGTCTCGACTCCAGCCCAGTCCAGACACGAGACTCAAGCCTGCTCAGGCTCCAGCAATGGGAGAGCAGCCCAACTCAGGGAGGTCGTGGGGAATAAACTAGGCACTGCTTTTCTATTCCTTTTCTTTAGTCTCGTGCCTGTGCTGTCTTGGAATAGAGTCAATTTGCAGTTTTGTGCTTGTCTTCAGCTGATTCGCTTATGATATATACATACAGCTTACCTGACCTTTTATGGATTCTATTGCCGTAGAGGTTATTGCAGAAGGTTGAGCAAAGTACCCTGTGCTGACCATGAGGTCCTTCCTGAGTATCTATTACAGATACAGATTTCGGTGTATATTTGGCAAGAAGGAAGGAAGGAAAGAGATAATCCTTCTGGATTGTATATTACAGATACAGATTACCGTGTATATGTTAGCCCTGACGTCCTGACATCACTTTTTCTTGGAAACTTCTGATTGTGTCGAATTCTCAGAGTCACTTTTTGTGTTGTAAATTTGTTCCTTTGTATCTCTTTTTGTATTTTGCCTACAAGGGACATCATATGCTATTGTCTTTCTCCATCTGACTGATTTTGCTTAGTCTATGATCCTCCAAGGTCGATCCTTGTGACAATTAGTGGCATAATTTCAGTGGCCACTTTTCATGACTGAGTAATAGTCCATTGTGTGTATGTACACATCTTCTTTAACCTTTGATCCATTGGGTGACATCTGGCTGGTTCTGTGTCCTGGCTCTGTAGTGAATGATGGGGTGCCTGTGTCTTTTTCGCTGGCAGTTTTCTCAGGATACTGGCCCAGGTGTGGGTATGTCAGGCCATGGGCTGAGCCCTTTTGAAGTTTAGTTTCTGCCCTGAGGAGACTGTCCTTTCTCGGGGCTGTTTCCAGTGTCCATTCTGACCGCGTAGAGGGGTTTCCTGTCCACCTGACTCTCTCCCCTGTTTATTGTTTGTAGACTTGTGAGGATGACCATTCTGACAGGGAAGGATTGATTTCTTGGTGTCTTTTAGATTGGCATTCCTCCTGGAATAATTAGGAATGTTGAGCATCTTGTCCTGTGGCCGTTTGGGGATTTTTCTTTTCTGTAAAGGGTGTGAGGAAAGTTTACCTGTTGCAATGGACTTCTTGAAAGTTGGTTGTGTTTGGAATTTATTTCTGCAGTAACCATCTCAGGATCTTTCCTGAGGGCAGCTGTCATTAACAGCCCACAGATACTGTGAACTGGAGGGCTAGTACGCGCCAGTGTTTAAGTTGTAGTTACAGGAAATGTCCACAAGGGAGCAGCACTTTTTCATGTCCAACTCTGGTTCCACCTGCAACCAGAGCCTTAGGGAAAGCTGGCTTCCTGGGTTGTGAATTAGGGTGGAATATGCCTGAGCAAACACCCAATAGCTCGTATCTCACTATTTCTTTTCTCTGAAGCTTCACCCCTCCCCTCTAGCCTCATGCCAACCTGGGGCACTGCTCTCTGTTGAGGTGCCCAGGAGGCTGCTCTCTCAGGAAGGAGTCTTAAGCTGGGGACCCCAGCACCAGGAGACTTGGGGTCTGGGTGATTTTCCATGTTCCTCCAAGTCAGAGCATCAGTCCATTAGGATTTGGGTTCACTCGGGATTGTGGCCCCAGCCAGGGCAAACCAGACAGTACAGGTTTAAGGGGGTTATCTAAGATGGGCACCCTGCTCAGCTGTCTCGACCCCACCCCAGTCCAGCCCTGGAACCCAAGCCTACTCAGGTGCCAGGATTTGGATAGCATCCTAAGTCAAGCAGGTCACAGGGAATAAACTAGGCATTGCTTTTCTTTCCTTTAATTTCATGCCGATGCTATGTTGAAGTCTAGTTGGTTTTCAATTTTGTCCTTGTCTGCAGTGTACAATGGACTGATCCAGCTATGACATACGCATTACAGGCTTTAGTATTTTTATTTATTCTTTTGCCATAGTATTTTTATTTATTCTTTTGCCAAGGTTGAGTAAAGTTCTCTGTGCTGAACACCAGATCCCTGTGGGACATTTATTAGAGGTACAGTTTTTTTTGTACATGTGCAAGAAACGAAGAAGGAGATAGTTCTTGTGGATTATCTATTACAGCTATAGATATCTTTGTATATGTTAAAGATAAATATTTCTCTGGATACATGATTGGAAGGAAGAAATGAAGGACAGAAGGTGGAAGATAATCCTTGTGGATTAGCTAATACAGATACATGTTTCTGTGGTTATGTTAGAGATCCTGGAGAAGGAAATGGCAACCCACTCCAGTATACTTGCCTGGGAGATGCCATGGGCAGAGGAGCCTGGGGGGCTACAGTCCATGGGGTTTGCAAAGCGTTATACACAACCTAGCGAACATACAGCAACAACGTTAGACACACACATTTCAGTACATACGTGGAAGGGAGGAGATAATCCATGTGGATTATCTGTTACAGATATAGATTTCTGTGTTTAAGGTAGTAGCAACCTCCTAATTCATTCCTGGCACTTTCCTATTTTTTTTTTTTTTTTTTTTGTGGGGGAGATTCTTTGTATTTGAATCTCAAAGTCTCTTTTTATGTTGTAAATTACTCCCTCTGTATCTCTCTTCAACTTCACTCTCAAGGAATACCATCTGCTATTTTCTTCCTCTGCTTTTGACTTCACTTAGTGTATTTTCCTCCAAGATCCGTCCTTTGGGGACCGTTGGCCTAATTTCATTTCAGTGGTGGTTTTTCATGTCTGAGTAAACTCCATTGTATATATGTACCACATTTCTTGAAGATTTAATCTGTCGAGGGACATTTCTTGGGTCTGTGTCTTGGCTATTGGAATTAGCATTGCAGTGAATGTTGGGTGCATGTGTCATTTTGAATGATGGGTTTCTGGAATATAGGCCCAGGTGTCAGTATTAAAATCCTAAGCTTAGCTCTCTTGAAATTCTCTTTCTGGCCTTTGGAGGCTGTCTTTTCTAGAGCTGTTGCCAATGTCTATTCCTAGAGAATTTGTAGGGGGGCTCCGTCATCTCCCTGCTCTCTCCACCATTTACTGTTTGCAGACAGTCAGAATAACCGTTCTGTCAGATGGGATTTGATTGCTTGTTTTCATTTTGATTGACATTCTCCTTGTAATAATTCGGGATGTTGAGTATCTTGTCTTGTGGCCGTTTTTTGCTTTTTTTCCCTTGAAGGATATGAAGGAAAATTTGCCTGTTTCAATTGATTTCTTGTAAATTGGTGGTGTTTAGAATTTATTTCTGCAATACCTGTGGCAGGACCTTTCCTGAGGGCAGCTGCCATTAAGAACACCACAGGCCTTGTGAGTTGGAGGTGCCGGTAAGCTCTGGTGGGCAATTTGTAGTTACAGGGAATGTCCACAAGGTGGCAGCACTTCTTCATGCCCAACTCTGGTTCTACCTGCAACCAAGCCTTAGGGACAGTTGGCTTCCTGGGCTGTGAATTGGAGTGGAATGTGTCTGAGCAAACTCCCAAGGGCTTGTGTCTCACTACTTCTTTCCTCTGAAGCTTCACCCCTCCACGCTAGGCTATTCAGTACCTGGGGCAACACTCCCTGCTGAGGGCCTATGAGGCTGCGCTCTCAGGAAGGAGTCTTGAGCTGGACCCCAGCACCAGGGACCCTGGATACTTGGTGACTTCACCTCTCGTCCTCGAGGCCAGAGGGTTGGGCCATCATCGTTTGGGTGCACTAGGAGTTCTGGTCCTAGTCAGGGCAAATCAGACAGTACAGGATTGAGACAGATCTCAGTGAAGGGTACCCTGTCGTGCTGTGTTGACCCCACCCAAGTCCAGCCCTGTGACTCAAACCTAATCACGTTCCCAGGATCAAATAGCATCCTGAGTCCAGCAGGTGGGAGGGAATAAACTAGGCATTAGTTTTCTTTCCTTTTCTTTAATCTCACGGCAACGCTATGTTGAAGTCTGGTTGATTTGCTGTTTTGTGCTTGTCCTCAGAGTGCTGCTAGCCAAAAGCTTGGCCTCTCTGCCCACCAAAGCTGAATGAAAAATATGGAGACAGAGTTTGGGGGAAATAGAAAGGTGGCTTTAATTCTCAGCTGGCAGAGAGCGGAACACAGTGGTCTCATGCCTCAAGAATTGCACCCCCGCTCCATGAGGAGTCCAAGGCTTACATGAGATGAGGGGCAAAGGCGACAGGATCTCGATTTCTTCCTTGTGCATTGTTTTGTCAACTAAAAAATATAGTCACAACCTGAAAGGAGAGAGGTGTTTTATTTGGTGGGAATGTTTAGGACTCCAAACCCAGGAGACAGCATCTCAGTAGCTCTGAGAAAACTGCTCCAAGGAGGCAGAGGGTAAGTCAGGCTATATACAGGTTTGCAACGCAGGGAGCAGGCAGTCTGCTCATCAAAGGTCAGGTATCAGGTTAAGGAATCCAGCATTCTGTGTATGGGGAGGTGCAGCCTCGGACTCACTGCCTCCACTCCTTTCCCGTGACCTCAGCCATCAGGGCCAGTCCTGTCTCCTTGCTCACCTTGCTTCCTGCACCCCCAGCCCCTTAGCAGTCACCGGGTGGAGGGGGAGTGGCAGCAGCATCCCCTGGATCACAATTTGGGGAGCCTTCATTCACATTTGGGGGCCAGAAATCACTGATGGTGGTAAAATTTCTTGTTCATTAATATGGCAGAATGCTTTTGAAATGTGGTGTTGGAGAAGACTCTTGAGAGTCCCTTGGACTGCAAGGAGATCCAACCAGTCCATTCTGAAGGAGATCAGCCCTGGGATTTCTTTGGACGGAATGATGCGAAAGCTGAAACTCCAGTACTTTGGCCACCTCATGCAAAGAGTTGACTCATTGGAAAAGACTCTGATGCTGGGAGGGATTGGGGGCAGGAGGAGAAGGGGACAACAGAGGATGAGATGGCTGGATGGCATCACCGGCTTGATGGACGTGAGTCTGAGCGAACTCCGGGAGATGGTGATGGACAGGGAGGCCTGGCATGCTGCGATTCATGGGGTCGCAAAGAGTCAGACACCACTGAGCGACTGAACCGAACTGAAGTAAGAAACTAGGAATGTTCAGGCCTGTTCACTGTTCTTTCTCTTTATCGTCTTTGTTTTCAGGAAAAGGAAAGAGAAAAACTCATTCCTCTTTTTTTCCTTTCACTACAATAAGTGTACAACAGACTGACTCAGTTATGACATAATCATACAGCATGTCTGTACTTTTTATTGAGTCTTTTACGATAGAGGTTCCAGAGCAAAGTGGAGTCAAGTTTTCTGTGGTGAACATCGGGCCCCTGTGGGGTAACTATTAGAGGTACAATTTTTTTATATGTGCAGGGAATGAAGGAAGGAAATATTCTTTATGGATTATCTATTACAGTGACAGGTATTTACTTATATGTTAGAGATAAGGATTTCTATGTATATGTAAATGAAAGAAAGGCAAAAAGGAGGGAAGGCAGGCAGGAGATAATCCTTGTGGATTAGCTAATACAGATACAGATTTCTGTGAGTATATTAGAGATACAGATTTCAGTGCACAGGCAGAAGGAAGGAAGGAGACAATCCTAGTGGATTATCTGTCACAGATACAGATTTCTGTGCATACATTAGTACCAACCTCCTAATCATCCTTACCCCTTTCTTTTTTTTCTGGATTCTTTTTTCGTGTTTTAATCTCTGAGTCTCCTTTGGTGTTGTAAATTACTTCCAGTGTATCTCTTTGTTTAACTTCCCCTAGAAGGAATATCATCTGCTATTTTCTTCCTCTATTGCTGACTCCGCTTAGTGTTTGACCCTCCAGGGTTTAACCTTGTGGTTCCTAGTGGCATAATTTCATAATTTTAGTGGCGGTTTTCATGTCTGAGTAATGGCCCATTGTGTATACATACCGTATTTCTTTAAGATTTAATCTATTTGAGTAGTGGTGCAATGAAAGTGGGGTGCACGAGCATTTTTGAATGATGGTTTTCTCAGGACATTGATCCGGGTGTGGGGATGTCAGATCCTAGGGTTAGCTGTCTCAAGGGGCTGTCTCTACCCCACCCTAGTTCTTCCTTCCTTCCTTATTTACTATGTTTATCTTTTTTCCCCAGGTTTGTGTTTCGGTCCTTGCCAAATTTTAATGGAGCTGTTTCATATAATCTGAGTACAGATTCTTTATCTGATATGTGTTTTGGAAATAGTCTGTTTCAGTTTGTCATTCATTATTTGATTTTCTGAATAAGGTATTTCATAGAGTAAAAGCTTTCAATTTTATAAATAATTTTATAATTTTTATTTTTCTGAGGAAGTTTTTAGTCATATGAAAGTGAATAAAATTGTATGGAAGTGAGTAATATGAATATTATTAACTATGTGAAAGTTATTAATTTTATAGAAGTTATTCAATTTATGCCAGTTATTCAGTTTATGAAAGTTATTTTTATGGAAGTTTTCATTTTATGGAATATCTATTTACATCTACTGAGAGATAGAAATATCTGTCTACCTAGAGATGTTAACATCTACACAGAGATATAAAAAATTATATCCTGATAAAAAAATACATAAGGCTTCCCTGGTGGCTCAGATGGTAAAGCGTCTGCCTGCAATGCGGGAGACCCGGGTTCAATCCCTGGGTTGGGAAGATCCCCTGGAGAAGGAAATGGCAGCCCACTCCAGTACTCTTGCCTGGAAAATCCCATGGATGGAAGAGCCTGGTAGGTTACAGTCCATGTGGTCGCAAAGAGTCAGACATGACTGAGTGACTTCTCTTTCTTTCACTTCAAAAAGTATCTGTGTTCATATCTCCTTATATTCTTGGTGAGGTGTGTTTTTCAGTCTTTACCAAATATAAATGGGGCTGTTTGGTCTAATTTGAGTACAGATCCTTTATTCGATATGTGTTTTGGAAATGATTTCTTCCAGTCTGTGATTCATTTTTTGGTTTTCTGAATAAGGTATCTCATGGAGTAGAAATTTTTATTTTATAAATAATTTTATAATTTTAATATTATGAGGAAGTTTTTAATTTAATGAAGTAGTTTTTAATTTCATGAAGCTTTAAATTTTCAGAAACGTCTTCATTTTATGAAATTTTTTCATTTTATGAATGTTTTTAATTCTTTGCCCTTGTTCAGATTCTAAGTTGTTTCCAGCTCTTTATGACCCATGGACTGCAGCACACAAGTCTTCCTTGTCCTTCACTCTTTCCAGGAGTTTGCTCAAACTCATGTCCATTGAATCAGCGATGCCATCCAACCATCTCATCCTCTGTTGCCCACTTCTCCTCCTGCCCTCAATCTTTCCCAGCACGAGGGTCTTTTCAAATGAGTTGGCTCTTTGCATGAGGTGGGCAAAGCATTGGAGCTTCAAGTTCAGCATCAGCCCTTCCAATGAATATTCAGGGTTGATTTCCTTTAGGATTGACTGGTTTAATCTCCTTGCTGTCCAAGGAACTCTCAAGAGTTTTCTCTAGCACCGCAATTCGAAAGCATCAGTTCTTCGGTGCTCACCCTTCTGTATGGACCAACTCTCACATCCATACATGACTACTGCAAAAATTTTGACTACACAGACCTTTGTCAGCAAAGTGATGTCTCTGCTCTTTAATATGCTGTCCAGGTTTGTCATAGCTTTTCTTCAAAGGAACAAATGTCTTTTATTTCATGCTTCAGTCACCATGAAATAATTTGAAGCCCAGTGATTTTGGAGCCCAGGAGAAGAAAATCTGCCACTGTTTCCATTTTTTCCCCATCTATTTGCCATGATGTGATAGGACTGGATGCCGTGATTTTAAGTTGAGTTTGAAGCCAGTTTTTTCACTCTCCTCTTCCACCATCATTAGTTCTTCTTAGTTTTCTGCCATTAGGGTGGTATCATCTGCATATCTGAGGTTGTTAATATTTCTCCCAGCTGTCCTGATTCCAGCTTGTGATTCACCCACCCAGGCATTTAGCAAGATGCACTCTGTGCATATGGCCTTTAGACAGTTCATGAGGTTCTCACGGCAAGCGTCCTGGGGTGGTTTGCCACTCCCTCCTCTAGTGGATCACGTTTTGTCAGAACTCTCTGCTATGGCCCGTCCATCTTGGGTGGCCCTGCATGGCGTGGCTCATGGCTTCATTGAGTTACGCAAGCCCCTTCACCACGACAAGGCAGTGATCCGTGAAGGGGATCCTTCATGTTGTCGACCCTTTTTCAACAACACAAGAGATGACTTTACACATGGACCTCACCAAATGGTTATTACCGAAATCAAATTGATTACATTCTTTGTAGCTAAAGGTGGAGAAGCTGTATTCAGTCAGCAAAAACAAAAGACCTGGGGATGACTGTGGCTCAGGTCATCAGATTCTCATAGCAAAATTCAAGCTTAAACTAAGAAAACCTGGGAAAAACACTAGGCCAGCCAGGTATGACTGAAATCAAATTCCGTATGGATTCACAGTAGAGGTAACGAACAGATTCAAGGCACTGGATCTAGCTAAGAGTGTGCCTGAAAGACTATGGACAGAGGTCTGCAATATTGTACACGAGGTGGCAAACAAAACCGTCCCAAAGAAAAAGAAAAGAAAGAAGGCAAAGTGGTTATCTGAGGAGGCTTTACAAATAGTGGAAGAATGAAGAGAATCGAAAAGCAAGGGAGAGAGGGAAAGGTACATCCAACTAAATGCAGAGTTCCAAAGAGCAGCTAGAAGAGACAAGAAGGCCTTCTTCAATGAACAGTGCATAAAGCTAGAAGAAAAGAACAGAAGGGGGAGACTAGAGATCTCTTCAGGAAAACTGGAAACATCAAGGGAGCATTCCACCCAAAGATGGCATAATAAAGGATAAAAATGGTAGAGACCTAGTAGACAATGAAGAGATCAAGAAGAGATGAAAAGAATACATGCAACAACTGTATAAAAAAGATCTTGAGGAGCCGCATTACTACGATGGTGTGCTTAGTCACCCAGAGCCAGACATTTGGGAGTGTGAAGCCAAGTGGGCCTTAGGAAGCACTGCTGTTAAGAAAGCTAGTGGATGCAATGAAATTCCAGCAGAATCATTCAAATCCCTAAAGGATGACGCCATCAAGATTTTGCATTCATTATGTCAGCAACTCTGGAAACCCAGCAGCGGCCACAGGACTGGAAAAGGTCAATCCTCATCCCAGGTCCCAAGAAGGGTAGTACCAAGGAATGTGCTGACCTTCTGACAGTTGCACTCATCTCCCGTGCTAGTAAGGTCATGCTTAAAATCTTGCATGCTAGGCTTCAGTATTATATGAATCAAGAACTTCCAGATGCCCAAGCTGAGTTTAGAAATGGAAGAGAAACTAGAGATCAAACTGCCAACATTCGCTGGATTATAGAGAAAGCAAAGGAATTTCAGGAAAACATCTGTCTCTGTTTCATTGACAACACTAAAGGCTTTGACCATGTGGATCGTGACAAACTGTGGAAAGTTCTTAAAGAGATGGGAATACCAGACCATCTTATCTGTCTCCTGAGAAACCTGTGTGTAGGTCAAGAGGCAACAGTTAGAACCCTGTATGGAACAACTGATTGGTTCAAGATCGAGAAAGGAATACGACAGGGCTATCTGTTGTCACCCCGTTGGTTTAAGCTATACACTGAGTACATCATGAGAAAGGCCAGGCTGGATGAGTTACAAGCTGGAATCAAGATAGGCGGGAGAAACATCAACAGCCTCAGATATGTAGATGATACCACTCTAATGGCAGAATGTGAAGAGGAACTAAAGAGCTTCTTGCTGAGAGTGAAGGATGAGAGTGAATGAGCCAGCTTAAGACTAAATATTTAAAAAGCTAAGATCATGGCTTCCAGCCTCATTACTGCATGGCAAACAGAAGGGAAAATGTGGAAGTAGTGACAGAGATCCCCTTCTTGGGCTCCAAAATCACTGCAGTCGGTGACTGCAGCCATGAAATCAGAAGACGATTGTTTTGGCAGGAAAGCGATGACTAACCTAGACAGTGTGTTGAAAAGCAGAGACATTAACTCTGCCGACAAAGGTCCATATAGTCAAGGCTATAGTCTTCACAGTGGTCGTGTATGGTTATAACAGCTGGACTGTAAAGAAGGCGAAACACCAAAGAATTGATGCCTTCAAACTGTGGTGTTTGAGAAGACTCTTGAAAGTCCCTTGGACAGCAAGGAGATCAAACCAGCCAATTTTAAAGGAGATCAACCCTGAATATTCACTGGAAGGACTGATGCTAAAGCTGAAGCTCCAGGATTTTGATTATCTGATACAAACAGATGACTCAATGGAAAAGTGCTGGGAAAGATTGAGGGTAGAAAGAGAAGAGGGCATCAGAGGATGAGATGGTTGGATGGCATCACTGATGTGATGAACATGAACTTGGGCAAACTCTGGGGGATGGTGAGGGACAGGGAGGCCTGGTGAGCTGCAGTCCACGGGGTTACGAAGAGTCAGACATGACTGGGCAACTGAACATCAACACTACATATAAGTTAAATAAGCAGGGTAACAATATATCGCCTTGACATACTCCTTTCCAAATCGGAACCAGTCCATTGTTCCACGTCCCATTCTAACTGTTGCTTCTTGACTTGTATCCAGTTTTCTCAGGAGGCAGGTAAGGTGGTCTAGTATTACCATCTCTTTAAGAATTTTCCACAGTTTGTTGTGAGCCACACAATGAAAGGCTTTAATTGTTTGAAAATCTTTGATTTATGAAAGTTCTAAATTTTATGATATAAAATATATACCTCTATTTTCATATATGAGATATATAAATATGTTGCCATAAAAGATATACCAATATTTTCATATGACATACATATCTGTATTGCCATATATGAAATATATATAGAATAATACTCAGCAAAATAGAAAAATAAAAGTGGAAGATTTTTCAAAATAGAAGATCCCATTAGGAAACTAATTTTAATGAGAATTAAAAAAAAATCATATAAAGCAGTTTTCCTCTTCATTTTTTTACAAAGAATTTTTCAGTCAAGTGTGGCCAATGAATCTAATTGCAGGATCAGTTCTATTCAGTTCAGTTGCTCAATTGTTTCTGACTCTCTGTGACCCCATGAACTGCAGCACACCAGGCCTCCCTGTCCATCACCAGCTCCTAGAGTTTACTCAAACTCATGTCCACTTGGTCGGTGATGCCATCCAACCATCTCATCCTCTGTCATCCCCTTCTCCTCCTGCCCTCAATCTTTCCCAGCATCAGGGTCTTTTCTAACAAGTCAGTTCTTCACATCAGGTGGCCAAAGTATTAGAGTTTCAGCTTCAGTCCTTCCAATGAATATTCAGGACTGATTTCCTTTAGGATTGACTGGTTTGATCTCCTTGCAGTCCAAGGGACTCTCAAGAGTCTTCTCCAACACCACAGTTGAAAAACATGAATTCTTCAGCAGTCAGCTTTCTTTATAGTCCAACTCTCACATCCATACATGACTACTGGAAAAAACATGGCTTTGACTAGATGGACCTTTGTCAGCAAAGTAATGTCTCTGCTTTTTAACATGCTGTCTAGGTTGGTCATAACTTTTCTTCCAAGAAGCAAGCATCTTTTAATTTCATGGCTGCAGTCACCATATGATCCAGCAATCCCACTCCTAGCCCTACATCCTGACAAAGCTATAATTTGAAAAGATACATGCAATATTCTAAAAGAATATGTGCATACCAGCTGCATATCTGACAGGTAACCTTTACTCTCACATCTGAGATATCAAATTTGTCTTCACATATTGCCTGCTATATGTAGACCCTTGGTTTATACTCTATGTAATCACATACTGTCATAATTAAATCCTACTTGAATTTTAGCTTTATTTTTAGGATAGGCTTTCCCTCTAACAGCATAGGAGCATTCCCTCTTCTCCAGGTCCTTTTTCCCTGGTATGAAATTTCAACCCTCAAAAATGTTACCTATTGATATGAAAATCAGTTTCATTCTAGCTCACTTTGAACAGAGAAGCAAGAAATCAGGGGGCCTATGTTTTCTGTTTTCTTCCCGGAGAAAAATGAAACTGTTAGGAGAAAAAGTTCCTGCAGCTCGTGTGCTCCTTCAATCACGAATTGTTGGCAGGGACTTTCTTTTATTATTAAGTGTGACCCTTCATTCATAGTATAACATAACAGAATTAGATGAAAGTAGTTTGAAATGATGGCTTGCTTCTACCTAGAAAACCTGAAACAAAGGAAACAATGGAAACCGCAAAGATGAGGGTGTCAAGCTTCTAAGACTAGTTTAGGTTTGCAAGTAATAACTAGTATGCTGGAAATTTTAACAGTATATTTTTATACTGATAAAGACAGTATTTTCCGGAAGACTTCCAGTCCACCTCCTGCTGGAAGCCTGGGGTGCTGGAATCTGGCCACTTCCTGTCTGTCTTTAAGACAGGACACTGGGCTACACTCAGGAGTTCCTGGATCTTCCCTGGATCCTGACCATCATGTCACCAGAGAAACTGCTAATATTGTTGTTTTGCCTGTTGAAATGTTTAATGACACAGATCCTTTCAGTTTCCTGATGCGGGTGAAGTGTGGAGCCCAGCGATGATTTCTTCAAAAAATGTACATCCTAGCTCCCACACGAGGGTGACCCCCCATCCAATGATGAGAGACTCTGCATGTGAGTGACCTGTGCCTGCTGGAAGACCAAGTTTGAACCTGACCAAGTTCTGTCTCCATGGTAGATTTAGACTTCTCCAAGTCCTGTCTACATTGATGATGTTTAGATGAGACCGTGTGCTTTCTGCGATGAGATCATTTAGACCTGACAGTGTTCTGTGTGCACTAGGGCATGGAGAGCTGGGTAGAGACCCGGCCTGGCCTCTGTCCTGAAAAACTTCATGCCTGCATCTGAATGTCAGTGCTCAGATGTCTGGGGTCTGGAGCTGAGGTGGGCTTCTCTCGGTAACTGTGCTGTTCTCTGGGTGGGGTTCCATGGCCCTCCCAGGGGTCAGTGCTGTGGGTAGGGCTCCTGGAGACTTCCCAGGTAGGCTAACTAGTAGTCATTCCAATTTTCCATCAGATTCAGGTTAAGTAGGGAGGTAGGTTCACCTGGTGAATTGGGGGATCGGGCAAAAAGTCAATGGGCAGCAGGTGAGTTTGCTGCTGTGCTCTCCTTCCAGTCGACTCTCTCCTCCAAAAAGAACAGAGCTGCCCCTTGTCTTTCAGCCCAGCTCTGCTATTTCCTCAACATCTCAGCGAGACAAGACAGAGCCTGCCAGAACCAAGGTAATGTGTTCACCTCTAGCATGAGCTTTCAAACCAGCAAAAAATCACAGAGAACCAAAGTGAAAACAGGAGGGGCCTGACTTCTCAGGGACAACTGAGGGGAGAGAAGACCAACCCTAGACTTCTTTCTAGGGTCCCCAGAGGTCCCAGGGACCAGGCTTGTTTACACATCGGAGGCCGGCTGACCACAGCCATGGTGTTCTGACCGAGGGAACATGTGACCCCAGTTGGGGGATCAGAGGACTGTGTGAGTCTCACTGCATCTGAATGGGTCAGGATCACATGTATGGGGAGACCACAAACAAAGCTAAGAAAAAGCTAAAAAAAATACATGAGAGTTTCACTTGTGTTTAGGAATTAATGCTTCCCGGTATTCACTTTATACAGGCCTGTGCCTGCCTGCCTCTTTACCCCCGCGAGGTTCACCCTTCCTGGGGCTCCTGGAGACTCCTCAGGTACCAGGTAGCTGTCTACCTGGTAATCATTCCAATTTTCCAGCATGAGCATGGCGGGAGGGAGGCAGGTTCACCTGGTGAGTTGACTGCAGGGCACACGGATCAGGCAAAAAGCCAATGGGCAGCAGGTGAGGTTGCTGCTGTGATCTCCTTCCAGTCGACCATCCCTACTCAGCAGAGACCAGACCTGCCCCTCATCTCCCAGCCCTGCATCTGGCGTGTTTTCTCAACACCTCAGTGGAACAAGAACGGACCGAGCCTGCCAGAACCAAGGTGGTGTGTTCAACATTATCACGACAGCTGTAAAAACTGTTAATATCACACAGAACCAAAGGGAAAAGAGGAGGACCTCTCTGGAACAGTGTGGGGAGAGGAGACTGACTCTTCCTCTTTCTACCATCATCACAGGGGGTTACAGGAGCCCACTCGTTTCCGCCTTAGGGGCCCCACCAGCAGAGACCTGGGGCGTGGGCCCAGGTGCAGGGTCTGGGGAATTGTGTGGGTCTCACCCCATCCACCATGTGTCAGGATCCTGCGTACACAGAGACCACATGTCTGCTCTTTGCCTGCAGTGTGTCTTGTCCCCTCTGAGATTCCCAACATCTGAATTGTGGGTGTTGCCCTGATTTGCCTGCGGTCCTTTTTCTTCACCTTGTCGCATTCATAAGAAATCAGGCACCTGTGAGTGGCTTGCTGCTCTGTGTTCTGCTGAGTGAAAACCTTTGGAGGTGTCATATTAATATCATAGCATATCCCATATCCAATTCATAGGGTCACCACTGTCTGGTTCCCCCTACACCAAGCTCAGGTAATGTAATTGTTATTTTGTGTTGGAGTGAGTTGCTTTCCAATGTTTTTGCTTGTATTGGATGTACATGAACTTGATTCAGTTATACATAGACATATATCTATTCTTTTTTTTCCCCTCATATATGTTATTAAAATTTTTTTCAGTATAATTTCTCGTACTATTCAGAAAACTTAATATATTATCAATTTGATATATATTAGTGTGTATACTTTCATCCCAAACTCTCTTCTAACTTTCTTTTGATAATTGGAATTTGGTTTTCTCAGGCTGTGAGTCTGTTCGGTACATTAGTTCACTGGTATGAATTTATATATCCCACCTGCACATATCACATATTTGTCTCTCTCTCTGACTTTCCTCACATAGAATTGTAATTTCTTGGTTCATCCATGCCACTGCCAATATCATTATTTCATTTTGCTTTATGGCTGAGTAGCATTCCAGTGTATAATGTACCACATAGTCTTCATACTTCTGTCAGTGGACACTTTGGTGGATTCTGTCTTGGCTATTGTAAATAGTGCTGCCCTGAATATCAAGGTGCACATGTCATTTTGAATGAAGTCTTTTTTCTGAACCAAAGTTCAGGAATGAGATTGCAGGATCATATGATACCTCCAGGTTTAGTGTTTCAAGGAACCTCCAGGCCGTTTTTCACAGTAGCTTCACCATTTACATTCTCACCAAGATGGTAGGAGGATTCCTTTTTCTGTATGTTCTCTACAGTATTTATTCTTTGTAAATCTTCTCAATGATGGCCATTGTGACTAGTGTAAGGTGGTACCTTATTGAAGTTTTGATTGGCATTGATTTAATAATTATTGATGAGTATTTTGGCAGCTGGGAGGAGCATCCCCAGGAGCGGTGGCTGAGCAGGCGCAGGAGGGCCTAGAGGAGCTATCCCACGTTGAAGGTCAGGAACGGCGGCGGTAAGGAGATACCCCTCATCCAAGGTAAGGAGCAGCGGCTGTGCTTTGCTGGAGCAGCTGTGAAGAGATACCCCACGCCCAAGGTAAGAGAAACCCAAGTAAGATGGTAGGTGTTGCAAGAGGGCATCAGAGGGCAGACACACTGAAAGCATACTCACAGAAAACTAATCAATCTAATCACACTCGGACCACAGCCTTGTCTAACTCAATGAAACTAAGCCATGCCTGCGGAGCAACCCAAGGTCATGGTGGAGAGGTCTGACAGAGCGTGGTCCACTGGAGAATGGAATGGCAAGCCACTTCAGTATTCTTGCCTTGAGAACCCCACAGTATGAAAAGGCAAAATGATAGGATACCAAAAGAGGAACTCCCCAGGTCATTAGGTGCCCAACACCCTACTGGAGATCAGTGGAGAAATAACTCCAGAAAGAACGAAGGGATGGAGCCACAGCAAAAACAATACCCAGTTGTGGATGTGACTGGTGATAGAAGCAAGATCCGACGCTGTCAAGAGCAATATCGCATAGGAACCTGGAATGTCAGGTCCATGAATCAAGGCAAATTGGAAGTGGTCAAACAAGAGATGGCAAGAGTGAACGTCAACATTCTAGGAATCAGCGAACTAAAATGGACTGGAATGGGTGACTTTAACTCAGATGACCATTTTATCTACTACTGTGGGCAGGAATCCCTCAGAAGAAATGGAGTACTCGGATGCAATCTCAAAAACGACAGAATGATCTCTGTTCATCTCCGAGGCAAACCATTCAATATCACAGTTATCCAAGTCTGTGCCCTAACCAGTAACGCTGAAGAAGCTGAAGTTGAATGGTTTTATGAAGACCTACAAGACCTTTTGGAACTAACACCCAAAAAAGATATCCTTTTCATTATAGGGGACTGAAATGCAAAAGTAGGAAGTCAAGAAACACCTGGAGTAACAGGCAAATTTGGCCTTGGAATGCAGAATGAAGCAGGGCATGGACTAATAGAGTTTTGCCAAGAAAATGCACTGGTCATAGCAAACACCCTCTTCCAACAACACAAGAGAAGACTCTACACATAGACATCACTAGATGGTCAACACCAAAATCAGACTGATTATATTCTTTGCAGCCAAAGATGGAGAAGCTCTATACAGTCAGCAAAAACAAGACCATGAGCTGACTATGGCTCAGATCATAAACTCCTTATTACCAAATTCAGACTCAAATTGAAGAAAGTAGGGAAAACCACTAGACCATTCAGGTATGATCTAAATCAAATCCCTTATGATTATACAGTGGAAGTGAGAAATAGATTTAAGGGCCTAGATCTGATAGATAGAGTGCCTGATGAACTATGGAATGAGGTTCGTGACATTGTACAGGAGACAGGGATCAAGACCATCGCCATGGAAAAGAAATGCAAAAAAGCAAAATGGCTTTCTGGGGAGGCCTTACAAATAGCTGTGAAAAGAAGAGAGGCAAAAAGCATAGGAGAAAAGTAAAGATATAAGGATCTGAATGCAGAGTTCCAGAGAATAGCAAGAAGAGATAGAAAGCCTTCTTCAGCGATCAACGCAAAGAAATAGAGGAAAAGAACAGAATGGGAACGACTAGAGATCTCTTCAAGAAAATTAGAGATACCAAGGGAACATTTCATGCAAAGATGGGCTCGATAAAGGACAGAAATGGTCTGGACCTAACAGAAGCAGAAGATATTAAGAAGAAGTGGCAAGAATACACAGAAGAACTATACCAAAAAGATCTTCATGACCCAGATAATCATGATGATGTGATCACTAATCTAGAGCCAGACATCCTGGAATGTGAAGTCAAGTGGGCCTTGGAAAGCATCACGACGAACAAAGCTAGTGGAGGTGATGGAATTCCAGTTGAGCTGTTTCAAATCCTGAAAGATGATGCTGGGAAAGTGCTGCACTCAATATGCCAGCAAATTTGGAAAACTCAGCAGTGGCCGCAGGACTGGAAAAGGTCAGTTTTCATTCCAATTCCAAAGAAAGGCAATGCAAAAGAATGCTCAAACTACTGCACAATTGCACTCAGCTCACATGCTAGTAAATTAATGCTCAAAATTCTCCAAGCCAGGCTTCAGCAATACATGAACCGTGAACTTCCTGATGTTCAAGCTGGTTTTAGAAAAGGCAGAGGAACCAGAGATCAAATTGGCAACATCCGCTGGATCATGGAAAAAGGAAGAAAGTTCCAGAAAAGCATCTATTTCTGCTTTATTGACTATGCCAAAGCCTTTGACTGTGTGGATCGCAATAAACTGTGGGAAATTCTTCAAGAGATGGGAATACCAGATCACCTAACCTGCCTCTTGAGAAATCTGTATGCAGGTCAGGAAGCAACAGTTAGAACTGGACATGGAACAACAGACTGGTTCCAAACAGGAAAAGGAGTATGTCAAGGCTGTATATTGTCACCCTGCTTATTTAACTTATATGCAGAGTACATCATGAGAAATGCTGGGCTGGAAGAAGCACAAGCTGGAATCAAGATTGCCGGGAGAAATATCAATAACCTCAGATTTGCAGATGATACCACCCTTAGGGCAGAAAGTGAAGAGGAATGAAAAAGCCTCTTGATGAAAGTGAAAGAGGAGAGCGAAAAAGTTGGCTTAAAGCTCAACATTCAGAAAACTAAGATCATGGCATCCGGTCCCATCACTTCATGGGGAATAGATGGTGAAACAGTGAAAACAGTGTCAGACTTTATTTTTTGGGGCTCCAAAATCACTGCAGATGGTGACTGCAGCCATGAAATTAAAAGACGCTTCCTCCTTGGAAGAAAAGTTATGACCAACCTAGATAGTATATTCAAAAGCAGAGACATTACTTTGCAGGTCTGTCTAGTGAAGGCTATGGTTTTTCCAGTGGTCATGTATGGAGGTGAGAGTTGGACTGTGAAGAAAGCTGAGTGCCAAAGAATTGATGCTTTTGAACTGTGGTGTTGGAGAAGACTCTTGAGAGTCCCTTGGACGGCAAGGAGATCCAACCAGTCCATTCTGAAGGCGATCAGCCCTGGGATTTCTTTGGAAGGAATGATGCGAAAGCTGAAACTCCAGTATTTTGGCCACCTCATGCAAAGAGTTGACTCATTGGAGAAGACTCTGATGCTGGGAGGGATTGAGGGCAGGAGGAGAAGGGGACGACCGAGGATGAGATGGCTGGATGGCATCACCAACTTGACGGACGTGAGTTTGAGTGAACTCCAGGAGTTGGCGATGGACGGGGAGGCCTGGCGTGCTGCAATTCATGGGGTCGCAAAGAGTCAGACATGACTGAGCTGAACTGACAAAGGTGAGTTAAAATCTTGTCGGTTTTTTTTTTTTCTTTTCAACGTGCTGCAACTGGTTCACTTCCACGTAGATGTATACATGTTTTTTGGGGGGTTCTTTTTCTATATAGGTGCTTACATAGTGTGGTATAAGATTCCTTGTGTTACACAGTGGGTCCTCGAGTCTGCATGTGTTAGTCTGAAGCAGCTCATTTCTCCCTGCCCCACATCTTACTTTCTTGGTGACTGGAAGTTTCCCTTCTAAGTCTTTGAGGCTGTGTCTCTTTTTGAAAGGCGTACATATGTATGCATTTTTAGATCACACCTGAAGTGACATCATGTGCCACTGGCATCTCCCTGCCTCCCTCACTTCTCTTGGAGTGACCATGTCCCCTTCCTTTCCTGTGGCTGGACTGTGCATCATATCCTGCTTCCTGTGATTGAGGTTGCTGCATTGTGTACGTGTACCCCACCTCCTGTCTCCATTCATGTTGCTCCTGTAATTAGCCTGCTTCCCTGTCTTGGCTGTTAGCTTTGACTACAAAGACCTTTGTCGGCAAAGTGACGTCTCTGCTTTTGAAAACACTGTCTAGGTTGGTTATAGCTTTCCTCACAAGGAGCAAGTGTAGTCTGCCAGGCTCCTCTGTCCATGGAATTCTCCAGGCAAGAATACTGGAGCGGGTAGCCATTCCGTTCTCCAGGAGATCTTCCCAACCCAGAGATCAAACCCGGGTCTATATTTCTGTATTTCACATATGAAAGTAGAATTTTCTGTATTTCATGTATGAACATATAGGTGCATATTTCATATATGAAAGTAGAATTTTCTGTATTTTATGTAAACATATGGTGCATATTTCATGTATGAAAATAGAATTTTCCATATTTCACATATGAAAATATGTGTGTATTTCAGGATGAAAATTGAGTTTTCTATATTTCATACAGAAAATATAGGTGCATATTTCACATGTGAAAATTGAATTTTCTGTATTTCATATATAAAAATACCACTGCATATTTCACATATGAAAATAGAATTATATATTTTATGTATGAAAATATAGGTATTTACATCTGTAGAGTGAACACATTTGCTATTATTCTTTGACCAAAAAAATCAAAAATTTACTGTAATTTATAATGATACTAAGTCTTACAACTTGGGCTTGGTAAAATTTGAGTTTTGCCTGGATTTCTAGGGCAATAGTTCTTAAACTTCAGTGTGCTCCAGTGCTTCAGAATCACCTGGAGGGCTTGTGAACTCAAACTGTCAGACGGCAGTTCCAGAGCTTTTGATTTAGTAGATTTGCAAATACCAGTCCAGCGACCAGAATGAAAATCATTGTGCCTTTTGAGTAATGCTTTTAAAGACTTAAAATAACTCTTCTAAATCAAGTATACTGTCTTACATCTTAATACATATGAAAGTCTTAATTTGAAACCAGAAGATTGCTAAGTTACTTTTATTTATATGGCATTGTGAACTGAAATCAATATGTAGGTATCAAAAATAACATTAAATAAAGTGTTTGTTAGAGAACACTGAAAAAAAGCAACTTTCAAAAAACCGTATTTATTCTGTAGTTAGATTAATTGGCTTGACTTGACTAATTAGTTCTTTGTGAAGCAAATTTTAAAAGACTAAACTACTTTATATGATTATTTTAAATCTCACCAAAATTAACTTCTTGATGAATGGAATCTTCTATTTTTAAAAATACCCATTTTATTTTGCTAACGTTTTTGTTGTTGATTATTTTTTGTGTTTGTAGCTAGCCAGTAACTATATTTTTAAACTGAAGTACAGCTGATTTACATCCCTATATTTGTTTTGGGTGTACAGCATAGTGATTCAGTATTTTTATGGAATGTATTTAAAGGCATCAGAAAATAACATCTCCATCTCCCTCTGCTATGTGCTGTGTCACGGGAGCTTATTCACCTCACAGGCAGCAGTGCACGTCTCTTATTCCCCTACCCCTGTCCTGCCCCTCCCACCTCCCTCTCTGCACTGGTAACCATTAGTTCTCTATATCAGTGAGCCGGGTTCTATTTCATATATAAATTCATTTGCATATTAGATTCCACATATAAGTGAAATCATATGGTATTTATCATTGTCTTTCTGACTCAGTAGGATAATCTCTAGGTCCATGTTGCTGAAATGGCAATATAATAATATTTTCTATATTTCATTTATGAAATTATGTGTGCATATTTTGTCTCTGAAAAGGGAATTTTCTATATTTCATATGAAAATGGAGGTCCATATATCATATATGAAAGTGAAAAGTGAAAGTGAAGTCGCTCAGTTGTGTCCGACTCTTTGCAATATGTCCATGGGCTTCTCCAGGCAAGAGTGCTGGAGTGGGTTGCCATTTCCTTCTCCAGAGTATCTTCCTGACACAGGGATCGAACCCAGGTCTCCCGCACTGCAGGCAGACTCTTTACTGTCTGAGTCACCAAGGGCTCAAAGTCACTCAGTCATGTTTGGAATTCTCCGGGCCAGAATACTAGAGTGGGTAGCCTTTCCCTTCTCCAGGGGATATTTCATATATGAAAACAGAGGCACATATTGCAAAGTGGTAAAATTGTCTACATTTTATATATGAAAGAGCTGCATAATTCATCTATGAAAATGGTAAAATTTCCTGAATTTCATATATGAATATGGCTGTGCATATTTCATATATGAAGTGGTAGGATTTCCTTTATTTCATATATGAAAATAGAGCACCTGAAAAAAGTCCTGTCTACATGGATGATGTTTAATGAGACTGTGCGCTTTCTGCAGTGAGGACATTTACCCCTGACTGTTCCGCGTGCGCTGGGACGTGGAGACCCGGGTGCAGGCCTGGCCTGGCCTCTGTCTGGAAACTCCGTGCCTGCGTCTGAGCGTCAGTGCTCAGATGTCTGAGCTCTGGGGCTGGGTGGGCTTCTCTGGGAACCGTGCTCTCCTCTGAGTGGGCTTCCCTGGCCCTCCCGGGGGTCAGTGCTGCGGTCGGGCTCCTAGTCTCTCCCCTGCCGGGTTCACCTCCCTGGGCTCCTGGAGACCCCTCAGGTGGGCCACCTGGTAATCATTCCAATGTTCCCGCACATTCAGGTTCACCTGAATGTGAAGTAGGGAGGCAGGTCCACCTGGCGAATTGGTTCCAGGGCACAGGGGTAGGGCATAAAGTCAACGGGCAGCAGGTGAGTTCGCTGCTGTGCTCTCCTTCCAGTTGACTCTCTCCTCCAAAGAGAGCAGAGCTGCCCCTCGTCTTTCAGCCCAGCTCTCCCGTGTTTTCTCAACACCTCAGCGGGACAAGAAAGACAGAGCCTGCCAGAACCGAGGTCGCGTGTTCACCTCTGGCATGAGCTTTCATACCAGCAGAAAATCACACAGAACCAAAGGGAAAAGAGGAGGACTTCTCTAAGACAAGTGTGGGGAGAGGAGACAGACCCTACACTTCTTTCTACCATCCCGGGAGTTTACAGGAACCCACTTGTTTCCAGCTTAGGGCCCCAACCAGCAGAGACCTGGTGTCCTAACCAAGGGTCATGCAACCCCAGGTGCAGGGTCTAGGGAGGTGGTGTCAATCTGAAGAGTGTGGAAGTGTGTCCCCAGGTGCAGGCTCTGGGGATTGTGTGGCTCTCACCCCATCCTAGTGGGTCAGGATCCTGTGTACACAGAGACCACATGTCTGCTCTTTACCTGCAGTGTGTCCTGTCCCCTAGGAGATTCCCAGCATCTGAATTGAGGGTGTTGCCCTGATTAACCTGTGGTCCTTTTTCTTCTTGTCATCTTGTCACATTCACATGAGGTCAGGCACCTTTGAGTGGGTTGCTGCTCTGTTCTGCTGAGTGAAAACCTTTGCTGGTGTCATATTAATATCATAGCATATCACATGCTAATTCATGGGGTCACAACAGTCTGGTTTCCCATAGACCAAGCTAAGGTAATTTAGTTTGTAATTGAATTGTTGTTTTATACTGGAGTAGAGTTCATTTCCAATGTTTAGTTTTAGGTGTACATGAACTTGATTCAGTTATATGTAGATGTATATATATTCTTTTTGTTTGTTTTTCTCATATAGGTTATTACAGTATGTTCAGGAGAGTTCCATGTTCTATTCAGTAGGGACTTTTTCATTATCAACTTGACATATATTCATGTATATATTTTCATCCCAAACTCTTAATTTATCCCTCCCGTCTAACTTTCTTTTGATAATCAGAATTTGGTTTTCTCAGGCTGTTTCTGTTTTGTAGTTCATTGGTATGAACTTATATATTCTAACTATACGTGATATCTTAAGATGTTTGCCTTTTTGTCTTTGACTTACCTCACATAGAATTATAATTTCTTGGTTCATTCATTGCTGCTGCCAATATGATTATTTCATTCTGTTTTGTGGCTGAGTAGTATTTGAGTGTACAAATGTATGATGTCTTCATATGTGTCAGTGGTCATTTTGGTGGGTTTTGTTTGGGCTATTGTAAATAGTGCTGCCCTGAATATCAAGGTGCATGTGTCATTTTGAATGATGATTTTCTTTGGATGGAAGCCCAGGAATGGGATTGCAGGATCATATGATACCTCTATGTTTAATGTTTCAAGGAACCTCTATGCTGTTTTCCATCATGGCTTCAGCAGTTACATTCCCACCAAGACTGTAGGAAGATTCCATTTTTTGTACATTCTCTACAGCATTTATTCTAGAGTAAGGTGATAGCTTATTGATGTTTTGATTGTCATTGATTTAATAATTATTGATGTGGAGTATCTTCCCATATGCTTATATTATGTTACACCTCATGAGTACGATTTACCTCTTGAAAGTGGCTTCTTGAAACTTGGCCCTCTTAGGAATTCTTTTGCAATGATTTTCCCAGGACATTTCTTGAGGGCAGGTGTCATTTAAAGCCCTCTTGGACTTGTTACTATTAAGAGCCCCTCAGCACCTGTGTTACGGCTTCCCTGCTGGCTCAGTGGTGAAGAATCCACTTGCAGTGCGGGAGACATGGGTTCAATCCCTGGGTCAGAAAGCTCCCCGATGGAGGAAATGGCAACCCACTGCAGTATTCTTGCCTGGGAAACCCCATGGACAGAGGAGCCTGCTGGGCTACAGTCCATGGGGTCACACAGAACCAGACGTGACTGAGTGACCAAACAACAGCAGCTCACGTTCTAATGTGTGTATATCGACCTGAACCAGGTCATTACTCCCTGCCCCTCCACATTTCTTTCTTAGTAACCGTAAGTTTCTTAGATTCTAAGTCTGTGAATCTGTCTCTCTTTTGTAAAGAAGTTCATTTGCATCCACTTTTAGATTACAGCTAGGAGTGATGGATGGTGCTTGTCTGTCCCTGTCTCCCTTACTTCACTTGACCTTCTTCTCTGTGGCTGGACTTAGGATTATTTCCTACTTCTTTATGGTTGAGAAATATTGCATTGTGTGTATGCACCCCATTGTGTATCCATTCATCTGTAATTTCATCAATTAGCTTGCTTCCCAGACTTGGCTGTTGTACCTTGTGGGGCCAAGATTGCAGGGGTTCCTGTTTAAAAAACTTTAAAAAGTTTAAAAAACTTAATTTTTTTTTTATTTTCTCCAGATTTATGCCCAGACATGGGATTGCTGGGTCCTGAAGTACTTCTATGTTATTTTTTAAATGAACCTCCATGTGTTCTCCCTACTGGATGAACCTATGTACATTGCAATCAATGGTGCAGGAGGGTTCCCTTGTCTTCATAGCCTCTCTAGCATTTATTCTTTTAAAAATAATTTTATTTATTCATTTACCTTTGGTTGCACTGAGTCTTGGCTGCTGGGCATGGGCTTTCTCTATCTGCAGCAAGCAGGGGGTACTCTCTAGTTTCACCGTGCAGCTTCTTGTTGTGGTGGCTTCTGGTTGCAGAATGTGGGCTCTAGAGCGCCGGGCTTCAGGAGCTGCATTGCGAGGGCTCAGCAGGTGTGGTTCCAGGGCTCTAGAGCACAGGCTCAGCAGTTTTGGTCCATGGGCTTAGTTGTCCCACATATGTGGAATCTTCTCAGACCAAGGATTGAACCCATGTCTCCTGCATTTGCAGGCTGATTCTTAATCACTACAGCACCAGGGAAGTCCTAGCATTTATTCTTTAAGATGTTTTGAAATGGCCATTCTGACCAGTGTGAGTGCTTAGCTCATTGGACTTTTGATTTGCGTCTCTCTAATAATAGCTCAGTTGGTAAAGAATCCAGCTGCAATGCAGGAGACCCTGGTTCGATTCCTGGGTCAGGAAGATCCCCTGGAGAAAGGATAGACTACCCACTCCAGCATTCTCGCGCTTCCCTTATGGTTCAGCTGGTAAAGAATCCGCCTGCAATGCAGGAGACCTGGATTTGATCCCTGGGTTGGGGTGTTCTGGCCTGGAGAATTCCATGGGATGTATAGTCCATGCGACACGACTGAGCGACTTTCACTTTAGGGCTTCCCTTGTAGCTCAGTCGGTAAAAGGTCTGCCTGTGGTGCAGGAGACCTGGGTTCGATCCCTGGGTGGGGAAGATCCCCTGGAGAAGGAAATGGCAACCCACCCCAGTATTCTTGCCTGGAGAATCCCATGGACAGAGAGGCCTTGCATGCTACAGTCCATGTGGTCACAAGAGTCAGACATGATTTAGCGACTAAAGAAAGAGAGAGAATAATTAGTGATGCTGAGCATCTTTCATGTGCCTAACTGCAATCTGTAGGCCTTCCTTGGAGAAATATCCATTTCAATCTTTGGCCCATTTTGTTCTTGGGTTGTATTTATTTTTGATATTGAGTTGCATGAGCTGTTTGTATGTTTTGGAGATGAATTCCTTGTGGGTGTCTTTGTTTGCAAATGTTTCTTCCTGTTCTGAGGTTTGTGCTTGTCTCTCATTTAGGGTTTCCTTTGGTAGGCAAATGGTCTCCAGGCTAATGAGGCCCCATTTTCTGATCTGTGGTTTACTTTTACAGCAGACTGGCTGCATTTTCTCTCAGATCATGTCCTGTTTACATTTTTCTCAGGAATTTCATAGTATCCATCATTAGCTTTAGACATTTATACTAGTTGGAGCTGATTTTGTGTATGGTCTTAGTAAGTTTTCTAGTTTCATTCTCATTTTCGTGTCTGAAGGAACCCTCACTGTGTTCTCCTTTGTAGCTGTTACGATTTACATCCCAAACATCAGCAGAGGAGGGTTCCCTTGTCTGCACACCCTCTCTAGCACTTACTGCTTGTAGAGTGTTTGGCAATGGCCATTCTGACTGGTGTGATATGATGCCTTGCTGTAGTTTAGATTTGCACTTCTCTAATGTTTAGTGATGTTGACATCATTTCATGTGATTTTTTGAAAAGGGTATGAGTTAAACTTACACCTTGACATTGGCTTCTTTAATGCCTACCTTGTTTTGAATTCTTTTTTCTTGACCACCTATAAGACATTTCTTGAGGGCATGTGTTTAATTTTTTAGAGCCCCGAGATCCTCGTGAATATTAAATGTCCAGCAGCACCGCTCTTCATGGTGTTATTATGGGAAATGGCCACGAGGAGGCAGCACTGTTTCATGTCCAACTCTGGTTCTTCAGGCAAACGGAGCCTTTGGGAAAGTTGGTTTCCAGGGCTGTGAATAAGAGTGGAATGTGCCTGAGCAAACACCCAAGAACTTGTCTCACTACTTCTTCCCCTTAAGGCTTCCCCCATCCCTTTCAGACGCATCCCAACCTGGGCTGCACTCTCAGGAAGGAGGCTTCAACTAGGGACCCCAGTACCAGGGGACTTGGTGGATAGGTGACTTTACCAAGGTCCTTGTGGCCAGAGGCTCAAGCCACCATCCTTTGGGTGCTCTAGGGTCTATGGTCCCAGCCAAGGCAAAACCTGTAACTACAACTTGTATTTGTAGTTGTAGATGTAGTTACTTAAGAGCAGGCTCAATTAAGGGCACCCAGTCTGACTGTCTCAACCCCTCTCCTGCCCAGTCATGGGACTCAAGCCATCTGGTCAGGTTCCAGATATGGCAAGCGGCCCGTCAGGGAGATTAGAGGGAATAACATCGACATTACTTTTTTCTTTTCTTTAATCTCATGCCTACACAATGTTGACCTGTGTTTGATTTGCAGTTTTGTGCTTGTCAGCGTAAGGGCTCCTGATTCTGTTATGACATATACATACAGCACATCTGTTCTTTTTTCACTTCTTTGCCATGGAGGTTATTGAACAAAGTTGCTGGGGTCCCCAATTCAAGGCTCTCTGAAGGGAGTGCAGCCTTGTAGGCCCCTCACCAGGGGCTATGGCCAAGCTTGGGATGAGTCTGTAGAAGAGGGGAGAACCTTAGAAGTAGTGAGACACAAGCCTTTGAGTGTTTGCTCAGGCATTGCTGCTGCCGCTAAGTCACTTCAGTCGTGTCCAACTCTGTGCAACCCCATAGACAGCAGCCCACCAGGCTCCCCCTTCCCTGGGATTCTCCAGGCAAGAATACTGGAGTGGGTTGCCATTTCCTTCTCCAGTGCATGAAAGTGAAAAGTGAAAGTGAAGTCGCGCAGTCATGTCCGACTCTTCACACCCCATGGACTGCAGCCTACCAGGCTCCTCCGTCCATGGAATTTTCCAGGCAAGAGTGCTGGAGTGGGGTGCCATTGCTCAGGCACATTCCATTCTAAATCACAGGCCAGGAGACCGGCTCTCCTTGTCTCTGGTTGCCTGAGGACGAGTTGGGCATGAAGAAGTTCTGCCACCTTGTGGACATTTCCTGTAACTACAACGTGTACACCTGTGCTTACTGGTACCTCCATTCACAAGGCATCAGTCAGTTCAGTTCAGTTCAGTTCAGTTCAGTTCAGTTCAGTTCAGTCGCTCAGTCGTGGCCGACTCTTTGCGACCCCATGAATCGCAGCACACCAGGCCTCCCTGTCCATCATCATCTCCCGGAGTTCATTCAAACTCATGTCCATCAAGTCAGTGATACCATCCAGCCATCTCATCCTCTGTCGTCCCCTTCTCCTCCTGCCCCCAATCCCTCCCAGCATCAGAGTCTTTTCCAGTGATTCAACTCTTCACATCAGGTGGCCAAAGTATTGGAGTTTCACCTTTAGCATCAGTCCTTCCAGTGAACACCCAGGACTAATCTCCTTTAGAATGGACCGGTTGGATCTCCTTGCAGTCCAAGGGACTCTCAAGAGTCTTCTCCAACACCACAGCTCAAAAGCATCAATTCTTCGGCGCTCAGCTTTCTTGAGTCCAACTGTCACATCCATACATGACCACTGGAAAAACTATAGCCTTGACTAGACAGACCTTAGTCGGCAAAGTAATGACTCTGCTTTTGATATATGCTATCCAGGTTGGTGATAACTTTCCTTCCAAGGAGTAAGTGTCTTTTAATTATGGGGCTGCTAATGACAGCTGCCCTCAGGAAAGGTCCTGGGCGGGTATTGCAGAAATAAAGTCCAAACATAACCGACTCAAGAAGCCAAGTGCGGCAGGCAACTTTCCTCAAATCCTTTAAGGAATAAAAGAAAAAATGTCCACAGGACAAGCCCTTCAGCATCTAATTATTACAGGAGGAATGACAATACTAGGTTTAGTTTGTCCGGAAGGGTTTTTTTTTCCTTCCGCATGGGAAGACTGTCTGTTCTAAGGGCTGCTGGCTATGTCCATTCTCACCAACTGTGTAGTGGGGTTCAACCATCTCCTGGCTCTCTCCTGCATTTACTGTTTGTGGACATGAGACGATGCCCATCCTGACTGATGGGATTTGATTTCTTGCTGTTGTGATTGTCATTCCCCTCACTGATGATCATGTCCTGTGGTTGTTCGGGGTTTTTTTCCATAAAGAATCTAGATCTTTACCTGTCACAGTGGCTGATTGAATGTCGATCCTGTTTGGAATCAATTTCTGCAACACCTGCCCAAGATCTTCCCTGAGGGCAACTTGTCATTAACAGCCCCACAAGAATTGTGAATTGGAGGTGCAAGTGTGCAGTGCTGGTCAAGTTGTAACGACAGGAAATGTCCACAAGGCAATAGCAGTTCTGCCTGCCCAACTCTTGTTCCCCTTGCAAGGAAGTCCTTAGGGGAAATCAGCCTCCTGGGCTGTGAATTACAGGGGAAAGTGCCTGAGGAAACACTCAAGGGCTTGGCCTCAGTACTTCTCCCCCTAAAGCTTCACCCCTCCCCTCTAGACTCCTCCCAGCCTGAGCCACAGCATCCTGCCAAGGGGCCAAGGAGGCTCCACTGTCAGGAAGGAGGCTTGAATTGGGCACCAGAGCACCAGGAGACCTAAAGTCTAGGTGACTTTCCAAGGTCCTGGAGGTCAGAGGGTTGGGCCACCATCCTTTAGGTGCCTGGGACTCTGTTCCCAGCCAAGCAAACCAGACAGTACAGGTTTGGGGGGGCTCTATTACCAGCACCCTGCCTGCTGTCTGTACCCTATGCAGTCCAGCGTGGGCACCCACGCCTGCTCAGGGGCCAGGGGTGGGATAGAGCCCAAGTCAGGGAGGCTGGAGGGAGCAAATGGGCATTTTTTCCCCTTCTTTTCAGTTCAGTTACTCAGTCGTGTCCAACTCTTTGCGACCCCAGGGACTGCAGCACGCCAGGGTTCCCTGTCCTTCACCAACTCCTGAAGTTTACTCAAACTCATGTCCATTGAGTCGGAGATGCCGTCCAACCATCTCATCCTCTGTCGTCCCCTTCTCCTCCTGCCTTCAATCTTTCCCAGCATCAGGGTCTTTTCAAATGAGTCAGTTCTTCACATCAGGTGGCCGAAGTATTGGAGTTTCAGCTTCAGCATCAGTTCCTCCAATGAATATTCAGGACTGATCTCCTTTAGGATGGACTGGTTGGATCTTCTTGCAATCCAAGGGACTCTCAAGTCTTCTCCGACACCACAGTTCCAAACCATCAATTTTTTGGCGCTCAGCTTTCTTCACAGTCCAGCTCTCACATCCATACATGACCACTGGAAAAACCATAGCCTGGCAAAGTAATGCCTCTCCTTTTTAATATGCTCTCTAGGTTGGTCATAACTTTTCTCCCAAGGAGCAAGCATCTTTTAATGTCATGGCTGCAGTTGCCATCTGCAGTCATTTTGGAGCCAAGAAAAATAAAGTCAGCCACTGTTTCCACGTTTCCCCATCTATTTGCCATGAAGTGACAGGACCAGATGCCATGATCTTAGTTTTATGAATATTGAGTTTCGAGCTAACATTTTCCACTCTCCTCTTTCACTTTCATCAAGAGGCTCTTTAGTTCTTCTTCACTTTCTGCCATAAGGGTGATGTCATCAGCATATCTGAGATTTTTTATATTTCTCCCGACAATCTTGATTCCAGCCTGTGCTTCATCCAGCCCAGCATTTCTCATGATGTACTCTGCATAGAAGCAGGGTGACAATATACAGCCTTGACGTACTCCTTTTCCTATTTGGAACCAGTCTGTTGTTCCATGTCCAGTTCTAACTGTTGCTTCCTGACCTGCATACAGGTTTCTCAAGAGGCAGGTCAGGTGGTCTGGCACTGGTCACAGCAAACACAGATTTTTTGTGTTTGTGGAACAAAGGAAGGGAAGAGATAATCCTTGTGAGTTATCTATAGCAGATAGTTATAACACTGACACAGATAGATTCCTTAGTCTATGTTAGAGACACAGATGTCTGTGTATATTTGAAAGGAAGAGAGTAAGGAGAGGATAATCCTCGTGGCATCATCGTTGTTCAGTTGCCCAGTCATGGCCGACTCTGTGTGTGTGTGTGTGTGTGTGAAGGTTACAATATTTTTATTTTTTATTTTGTAAATGTGTTTAATTGGAGGCTAATTACTTTGCAATATTGTGGTGGGTTTTGCCATATATTTACATGAATCAGCCATGAGTGTACATGTATCCCCCATCCTGAAACCCCCTCCCACCTCCCTCCCCATCCCACCCCTCAGGGTCATCCCAGTGCACCAGCCCTGAGTGCCCTGTCTCATGCATCGAACCTGGAATGACGATCTATTTCACATATGATAATACACATGTTTCAGTGCTATTCTCTCAAATCATCCTGCCCTCGCCTTCTCCCACAGAGTCCAGAAGACTGTTCTATACATCTGTGTCTCCTTTGCTGTCTCACATACAGCGTCATCATTACCTTCTTTCTAAATTCCATATATATGCGTTAGTATACATGGCACCCCACTCCAGTACTCTTGCCTGGAAAATCCCATGGATGGAGGAGTCTGGTAGGCTGCAGTCCATGGGGTTGCTAAGAATAGGACACGACTGAGCGACTTCCCTTTTACTTTTCACTTTCATGCATTGGAGAAGGAAATGGCAACCTACTCCAGTGTTCTTGCCTGGAGGGGCGAGCCTGGTAGGCTTCCATCTATGGGGTCGCACAGAGTCGGACATGACTGAAGCGACTTAGCAGCAGCAGCAGCAACATACTGTATTGGTGGTTTTCTTTCTGGCTTACTTCACTCTGTATAATCAGCTCCAGTTTCATCCACCTCATTAGAACTGATTCAAATGTATTCTTTTTAATGGCTGAGTAATACCCCATTGCGTGTATGTACCACAGCTTTCTTATCCATTCATCTGCCAATGGACATCTAGGTTGCTTCCATGTCCTGGCTATTGTAAACAGTGCTACAATGAACATTGGGATACACGTGTCTCTTTGAACTCTGGTTTCCTCGGTGTGTATGCCCAGCAGTGGGATTGCTGGGTCGGATGGCAGTTCTATTTCCAGTTTTTTAAGGAATCTCCACATTGTTCTCCATAGTGGCTGTACTAGTTTGCATTCCCACCAACAATGTAAGAGGGTTCCCTTTTCTCCACACCCTCTCCAGCGTTTACTGTTTGTAGACTTCTGGATGGCAGCCATTCTGACTGGCGTGAGTTGGTACCTCATTGTGGTTTTGATTTGCATTTCTCTGATAATGAGTGATGTTGAGCATCTTTTCATGTGCTTGTTAGCCATCTGTATGTCTTCTTTGGAGAAATGGCTTTTTAGTTCTTTCATGGCAGACTCTTTGCCAACCCCATGGACCTCAGCATGCCAGGCATCCTTGGCCCTGACCATCTCCCCAAATTTGCCCAAGTTCATGTCCATTGCACTGGTGATTCCATCCAACCATCTCATCCTCTGAAACCCTCTTCTGCTCTCAGTCTTTCCCAACATCAGGGACTTTTCCAGTGAGTCAGCTGTTTGTGTAGGATGACCAGTTTGGGAGCTTCAGCATCACTCCTTCCAATAAATATTCAGGGTTGATTTCTCTTAAGACCGACTATTATGATCGCCTTGCTGTCCACGGGACGTTCAGGACTATTCTCCAGGAGTATAGTGTGAAGGCATCAATTCACTGGCATTCTGCCTTCTTCATGATCCTGCTCTCACAACCACACAGGACCACTGGGAAGACCACAGCCTTGACTATTTGGAACTTTGTCAGCACAGTAACGTCTCTGCTTTTCAACAACACTCTCTAGGTCTGCCATAGCTTTCCTGCCAAGAAACAAGCATCTTCTCACTTCATGACTGCAGTCACCATGCACAGTGATTTTGGAGTCCAAGAAGAGGAAATCTGTCACTACTTCCACCTTTCCCCCTTCTATTTGCCATTAAGTAACGGGGCCGGATGCCATGATCTGAGTATTTTTAATATAGAGTTTTAAGCCGGCTCTTTCACTCTGCTCTTTCACCCTCATCAAGAGGCTCTTTAGTTCCTCTTCACTTTCTGCCATTATAGTGGTATCATCTGCATATCTGGGATTGTTGATGTTTCTCCCGCTTATCTTGATTCCAGCTTGTAACTCAGCAGCCCGGCCTTTCTCCTGATGTGCTCAGCATATAGGTTAAACAAGGAGGGTGACAGCAGTCAGCCCTGTCATCCTCCTTTCTCAATCTCAAACCCATCAGTTGTTCCATACAGGGTTCTAACTGTTGTTTCTTGGTTCGCATCCAGGTTTCTCAGGAGACAGGTAAGATGGTCTGCTAGCTTTCCACAGTTTGTTATGATCCACACAGTCAGTGTAGTTGATGAACCAGAGGTAGATGTTTTTCTGGAATTCTCTTGCTTTCTCTCTGATCCAACAAATGTTGCAATTTGATCTCTAGTTCCTCTTCTTTTCCTAAACCCAGCTTGGACATCTTGAAGTCCTTGGTTCACATAATGCTGAGGCCTCGCATGCAAGATTTTAAACATTGATCTTATAGCATGAGAGATGAGTGCAACTGTCTGATAGTTAGCACATCTTTAGTACTACCCTTCTTGGGAATCGGGATGAGGATTGCCCTTTTCCAGTCCCTGGGCCACTGATGGGTCTTCCAGATTTGCTGACATGTTGAATGCTACACCTTGATGCATCATCCTTTATGGTTTTGAATAGCTCTACTGGAATTCCCTCGCGTCCTCTAGATGTTTTAACAGCAGGTAATGAGTTTCTCACGGCAAGTGTACCGGAGTGGTTTGCCGTTCTCTCCTCCAGCGGATCACGTGTTGTCAGAGCTCTCCGGTGTGACCCGTTCATGTTGGGTGGCACGGCTCACAGCTTCAGTGAGTCACGCAAGTCCCTTCGCCACGACAAGGCAGTGATCCTTGAAGGGGGATTATCATTACAGATACGGATCCCTGTGTGTATGTTATTCGGGACCTCTGATTTTATCCCTGCCCATTTATTGTTACTTTTCTGAGACTGACTGATTGTGACTGAATTCTCAGCGAGTATTTTGTGTTTTAAATGAGTTCCTATTGATTATGACTGAATTCTCAGCAGGTACTTTGTGTTTTAAATGAGTTCCTTTGTATATTTTTAAAATTTTGCCTGTAAGAGATATCATGTTATTTTGTCTTCCTCTGTCTCTAGCTGACTTCACTTAGTGTACGATGCTCCAAGGTCCATTCTTTCAGTGCCTGATGGCATAATCTCATAATTTCATTGGTAGCTTTTCATGGATGAGGAATAGCCCACTATATATGTTGCCACATTTTCTTTAATCTTTAATCTGTCGGTGGACATTTTCTCATGTCTGTGTCTCAGCTGCTGTAAGCAGTGCTGCAGTGAACGTTGGGGAGCATGTGTCTTTTGGAATCATGTTTCTCATGGGATATATGACCAGGTGTGGGTATGTCAGATCCTAGGCTTGACTCCTTTGCACGTTTTTTCCCTCGCATGGGGATGCTATCCTTTCAGTGGCTGTTGCCAATGTCAATCCCACCAACAGACTCAGGCGGGGAGCAGGGGTGTTACATCTCTTGCCAGCCCACTACTGCATTTATTTGTAGCCTTCTTAGTATGACCATTCTGACTAGTGTGATTAGATTTCTTGTTGTTGTTTTGATTGGTATTCTTCATGTAATAATTAGGGATGCTGAGCATCTCATCCTGTGTCTTTTGGGGATTATTTATCTTCTTTATTTTTCCTTAAAGTGTGAGAAGAAAATGTACCTGTTGCAGTTGGCTTCTTGAAAGTCAGTTGTGTTTGGACTTGATTTCTGCAATAACTGCCCAAGGACCTTTCCAGAGGGCAGTTGTCATTAGCAACCCCACAGTCCTTGTGAAAGGAGGTACCAGTAAGCAAGGTGTTTAAGCTGTAGTTACAGGAAATGTCCACAAGGCGGCCGCACTATTCCATGTCCAACCTGGTGCTTAGTCCCTCAGTCTTGTCCCACTCTTGGCAACGTCATGGACTGTAGCCCGCCAGGCTACCCTTTCCATGGGGATTCTTCAGGCAAGAATACTGGAGTGGGTTGCCATGCCCTCCTCCAGGGGATTAGCTCAACCCAGGGATCAAACCCAGGCCTCTCGCATTGCAGGAGGAATCTTTACCAGCTGAGCCACCAGGGAAGCCCAAGAATACTGGAGTGGGTAGCCTTTCCCTTCTCCAGGGGATCTTCCTGACCGAGGAATCAAACAGGGGTCTCCTGCATTGCAGGCAGATTCTTTACCAGCTGAGCTACCAGGGACGCCCCCAGTCCAACTCTGGTTCTTCAGACAAACTGAGACTTCAGGAAAGTCGGCTTCCTGGCCTGTGAATAAGAGTAGAATGTGCCTGAAAAACACCAAGGCCTTGTGTCTCACTGCTTCTTCCCCTTAAGGCTTCACCCTTCCTTTCAGACTCATCCCGACCTGGGACACTGCCTTCTGCTTAGGTGCCTAGGAGGCTGCACTCTGGAAAGAGATTTCAGCTGGGGACCCCAGAACCAGCAGACCTGGAGGCTAGGTGACCTTTCCAAGATCCTTGTGGCCAGAGCGTCAGGCCACCATCCTTTGGGTGCACTAGGGTCTATGGTCCCAGCCAGAGCAAACCAGATGGTCAGGTTAAGAGGGGCTCATTTCAGGGCACCCACCCTGACTGTGTCAACCCCTCTCCAGTCCAATCCTGGGGACCCAAGCCTGGTCGGATTCCAGGGATTGGAAAGCAGCCCAAGTCAGGGAGATCAGAGGGGATAAAATAGTCAATAGTCTTCTCTTTTTTAAATCTCATGGTGATACAGTATTGACCTATATTTGTTTTTCAGTTTTGTGCTTATTGTCAGTATACAGGCTCCTGATTCAGTTATGACATATACATACAGCATATCTGTTCTTTTTCAATTTTTTGCCAGAAAGATTATTGAACAAAGTTGAGCAAGCTCCCTGTGCTGAAAATTATGTCCTTCTGAAGTATCCGTTCTGACTGTATGTGACACCAAGGACTGTAACCGTCTGGGTTCCTCTTTCCATGGATTCTCCAGGCATGGAAACTGGAGAATTCCAAGCATGGAAACTGGAGTGGGTAGCCATTCCCTTCTGGAGATCTTTTGGATCCAGGAGTTGAATGCAGGCTCCCACATTCCCGTCATATTATTTACCTTTGAGCCACCAAGGAACCCCTAGTATCTATTAGAGATACAGATTTTTTGTATAGGTAGAAGAAAGGAAGAAGAAGATAATCCTTTGAATTACCTATATTTTGTTGTTCAGTCACTCAGTCATGTCTGACTCTGTGACACCAGGGACTGCAGCATACCGGGCTTCCCTGTCCTTCACCATCTCCCAGAGCTTCCTCCGTCTCACGCCCGTTAAGTTGGTGATGCCATCCAACCATCTCATCAGGTACAGATTTGTGTATATGTGGAAGGAAGGAAGGAGATATTCATTGTGGATCATCTATTACAGATACGATTTTGGGTATATATGTTAGAGATGCAGATTTAAGTGAATATGTGGAAGGAAGGAGGGAAGGGAAGGAAGGAGATAATCCTTGTAAAATATGTCTTACAGATACAGATTTCTGTATATACATTAGTCCTTAATTCATAATTCATCCCTGGCTATTTATTCTTTTTTTTTTCCGGTAATTCCTTATTTCTCTTTAAATTTTTAGAGTCTCCTTTGTGTTGTAAATTAGTTTGTATATATCACTTTATTTGCCTAGAAGGAACATCATATGCTATTCTCTTCCTGCCTGGCTGAATACAGTTAGTGTATGACCCTCCAAGGTCCATGCTTGTGGTGCATAATTTCATAATCTTCGTGCTGCTTTTGTGTGTCTGACTAATACGAATGCATTTATGTACCACATCTGCAATAAACTTTATTCTGTCAGAGGACATCTTGTGGTTCTGTGTCTTGGCTTCTGTAAGGAAGACAACAGTGAATGTTGGGGTGCATGTGTCTTTTTGAACGATGGTTTTCTCGGGGATATAGGCCCAGGCATGGATGTCAGATACAAGGCTTTGCTCTCTTCAGTGGTTTATCTTCTGGCATGCTGAGGCTGTCTTCTCTAGGGGTGGTGGCAATGTCCATCCCCACCAACTGTGTAGTGGGGTTCAATGATGTCCTGGCTCTCTGCTGCTTTTACTGTCTGTAGACCTTTGAGGATATCCATTCTGACTGGTGGGATTTGATTTCTTGATATTGTTTTGATTGTCATCCCTCCTGTAATAATTACGATGCTGAACATCTTGTTCTGTGGCTATTTGGTCTTCTTTCTTTTCCATAAAGGGTTTGAAGAAATTTACATGTCCCAATTGACTTCTTGAAAGTTGAATGTGTTTGGAAATTATTCTGCAGTACCCACCATAGGACATTTCCTGAGGGCAGCTCTCATTAAAAGTCCCTCAATCTTGTGAACTGGACTTGCAATTAAGCACTGCTGGTCAAGTTGTATTTATAGGAAATGTACACAAGACAGCAGCATTTCTTCATGCCCAACTGTTGTTCCTGGAGCACACAGATCCTTAGGAAAGACTGGCTTCCTGGGCTGTGAATTATAGTGGAAAGTGTGAGCAAACACTCAAGGGCTTGTGTCTCGCTACTTCTTCGCCCTAAAGCTCCACCCTCCCCTTTAAACACCTCCTCACCTGGGCCACAGCACCCTGCTGAGGTGCCTAGGAGGCTGCAACTCAGGAAGAAAGCTAGAATTGGGGACCCCACCATGAAGAGACCAAGAAGTGAGGTGAATTTTCCACGGTCCTGGAGGTCAGAGGACTGAGCCACCATCTTTTGGGTGCCATGGGGACTTTGTTCCCAGCCAGCCAATTCAGATAGTAGGGGTTCAAAAGGGAAGTCAATTAAGGACACCCTGCCCAGATGTCTCATCCCCATCTAGTCCAGCCATGGGACCCAAGCCTACTCGGGCTCCAGGGATGGGTTAGCAGGCCAAGATGGGAGTTCGGAGGGAAGAAAATAGGCATTCCTTTTCTTTCTTTCACTTTTCTTTAATCTCTAGTGTTTTGCTTCAGGTTAGTGTACAGCCACCTGATTCAGTTATGACATACACAAACAGCATATCTCTTGTCATGGGACCTCTCAGCAAATGCTGACCACATGTTTGACTATAAGGCTTCTAGGCAGATGCTCAGCTCGTGTTTATCTAGAGACCTTAATGCTCTTGCTCAATTTGTGTGTGTCTATGAGGCCTCAAGGCAGACACTCACCTCATTTGTGACTATGAAGCATCTAGAAAGGCTCTCAGCTCATGTCCTCATCTTGTCGTGTAGGCATTTGGGTTTTTTTTTTTTTTCCTTTCCTGAAAGGGTGCAAGGAAAGTTAGCTTCTTGAAATTAGCTTCTTGAAAGTCAGTTGTGTTTGGAATTCATTTCAGCAATACCTGCCCCAGGACCTTTCCTGAGGGCAACTGTCTTTAGCAACCTCACAGGCCTTTTGAATTGGAGGTGTCAGTCAGTACTGGTGGGCAAGTTGTTGTTACACGATACGTCCACAAGGCGGCAGCACTTCTTCATGCCAACTCTGGTTCTACCTGCAACCAGAGCCTTAGGGAAAGTCGACTTCCTGGGCTGTGAATTAGAGTAGAAGGTGCCTGAGCAAACACCCAAGCCCTTCTATCTCACTTCTTCCCCCTGAAGCTTCACCCCTCCCCCTGGCCTCATGCCTACCTGGGGCACCGCCCCCTGCTGAAGTGCCTAGGAGACTGCACTCTCAGGAAGGAGTGTTGAGCTGGGGACCCAAGCACCAGGAGACTGGGGTCTGGGTGATTTTCCGTGTTTCTCAAAGTCAGAGGGTTGGGCCAGTAGGATTTGGGTTCACTAGGGATTCTGGTCCAAGACAGGACAAACCAAACTGTAGAGGCTCAAGAGGAGTGTCTATGATGGGCACCCTGCTGTGCTGGCTCTACCCATCCCCCGCCCAGCCCTAGGACTCAAGCCCGCTCCGGGTCCAGGGATGGGATAACAGCCCAAGTCTTGGAGGAGGCAGGGAATAAAGTAGGCATTACGTTTCCTTCCTTTTCCTTAGTCTCATGCTGATGCTCTGTTGAAGTCTAGTCCATTTTCAGTTTTGTGCTTGTCCTCGGTGTACAGTGAGCTGATTCAGTTATGACAGATATATTCAGCATATGTGTAGTGTTTATTTGTTTTGATTTTTTTGCCATACAGTTTATTGAACAAGGTTCGGTAAAGTTCTCCATTCTGATCTTCAGGTCCCTGTGGTGTATTTATTAGAGATACAGAGTTTTTGCACATGCGCAAAGAGCCAAGGAAGTGGTCCTTGTAGACTATCTATCCCAGCGACAGATTTCTGTGTCTGTGTTAGAGACAGATGCTTCTGTGTATATGTGCACAGACGTGAAAAGTTGCCACTATGAGCCAGGAACGACGTCAGGATTCTTGGCCTCCGGAGGAGAGGAATGCAGTCCGGGGCCAGAGACGAGGCTTGATCGCGCAGAGCCTTCGTGTGATAAAGTTTTATTAAAGTATAAAAGAGATAGAGAAAGCATCTGACATAGACATCAGAAGGGGGCAGAAAGAGTGCCCCCTTGCTAGTTTTCAGCAAGAAGTTATATACCTATTAGCTAGCCGCTAATTAAAGAAAGGAAATGTCTCAAAACTCAGAAAGTGGCACCAGGCCCCTCACCCACAACATGCATTCTGAGATAACATTGGCACAAGGTGAGTCATCCAGGGCCATAAAACAACTGATGTGAATCTTGATGAAAGGTAGTTTTCTGAGCAAATACATAGTTTAGTTAACATAGGTTAAGAGAACATTTCCACGAGTAAAACATACTGGTTTGCTGAGCCATTATTGGTTCTGAGTCTCAGGCAGAACTGACTTGAAGAAAGACAGAGTCTGATGTAAATACATAGTACATTAACACATTAACGTAGCTTAAGAAAAGCATTTCCATAAGAAAAAGGCATTGGTTAGCTCCAGGTTTGAGAAAAGTTAAGTTCGGGTGGAACCAGGTGTCGTCATGGCAACACAGAATTTTAAAATAAACCTCTTAATCTTGTAGCGCCAAGGGGAAAACAAAGCCTGACACTTGTGGTTTGTTTCCTCCTGCCACTTAAAAGAGAGAAAAAATGTCTGACACTTGCAGCCCATTTCCTCAGTTTGGGGACCCTAGCCTTCCTGCCTGTAACCCTCTCAGAAGGTAGAAAGCAAGCAAGGAAAGAAGGCAGGAGATAATCCTTGTGGATTAGCTCATACAGATACAGATTTCTGGAGGTAGGTTAGGTACACAGATTTCAGCGCCTATGTGAAAGGAAGCAAGGGTGGAAGGAAAGAGGAAATAATCCTTGCGGATTATCTGCTACAGACGCAGAGTTCTTTGTATACATTAATACCAACCTCCCAATTCATGCCTGGCCCTTTCCTGTTTTTTGTTTTTATTTTTTTAAACTCTGTGTTTGCAACTGAGAGTTTCTTCTTATGTTGTAAATTACTTCCTCCATATCTCATTCTTTCAGTTTTACCCTCAAGGGACATCATCTGGTATTTGCTTTCTCTGTTGCTAACTTAAGTGTATTTTTCTCCAAGGCCCAGCCTTGTTGGGACTGTTGGCCTAATTTCATAATTTCAGAAGTGGGGTTTCCAGTCTGAGTAATAGCCCTTTATATATATGTACCATATATATATATATATATACACCATATATGTCATATATGTATATAAGATTCTATCTGTCAGAGGGCCTGTTCTTGGGTCTATGTCTCGGCAATGGGAGGAACCACTGCTGTGAACGTTGGGTGTGTGTGTCACTTTCAATGGCGGTTTTTCGTGACATAGGCCGAGGCGTGGGTATGAGAATCCCAGGTTTAGCTCTCCTGAGATGTTTCGCTCTGGCCTGTGGCTCTCCTTGGGGCTGTTGCCAGTGTGTGTTCGCAGGGAACATGAAGGGGTCCCATCATCCCCCGGCTCTCCTCCACGCACTGTTTGCGGACAGTTAGGATGGCCATCCTGTCAGACAGGATTGGATTTCTTGTCATTTTGATCCGCACTGCTTCTGTAATAATTCAGGATGCTGAATTAATAAGTACTTATAAATGTCATTAAAGGTTTTGAAAATATGATTTTAATATCCACACAGTATTGCTTAATATATCATACATAAATAATGAAATTTCAGTCTCAACATAGAAACATAATACCAAAAAAGGTTTCCATTCTAAACTAAAGCTTGCATTTTAATTCAGCTTAATGAGAATTCCTCTGAAGATCTAAAATTCTTATGAAAAGTAAATTATGTGGAGTTCTCTTTGCTTTCATCTGTTATGCCTTATTGTCATTTATTTCTAAGGACTCTTAGACTTTTGACATTTTGCATTTGACTGTAATTTTTGACTGAGATAAAATCTTAAATTTAGATATTACGAATGTCAAGAAGTAGTCTTGTAAGTGTGAATCATTCAGTCATGTTCAGTTATTTGTGACCCATGGACTGTAGCCCACCAGGTCCTCTGTCCAGAGAATTTTCCAGGCAAGAATATTGGAGTGGGTAGCCATTCCTTTCTCGAGGGGATCTTCCTGACCTAGGGGTCAAACCTAGGTCTCCTGGATTGCAGGCAGATTCTTTACCATATGAACCACCAGAAAACCCTGACTCTGCTGTACATGGATGTAAAAATCCTTAAAAGAATATTAGCAATCCCAATTGATGAATACATTAAAAGAATCATACACTATGATCAAATGTAAGTTATTCTGTGCCTGCAAGCATGATTTATGATCTGCACATCAATCACTGTGATACACAATATCAGCAAAATTAAGAATAAAATCACATGGTCTTCTCAATAATTGCAGAAAAAGCTTTTGACAAAGGGTAACATCAATTTGGATACACTCTCTCAGTCCAGTGGCTATACATGGAACATACTAAAGGGTATATAAGACAAGCCCACGGCTAACATCCAACTCAGTGGTAAAGAGGTGAAAAGTGACAGTGAAGTCTGTCGGTTGTGCCCGACTCTTGGTGACCCCAGGGACTGTAGCCTACCAGGCTCCTCTGTCTATGGGATTTTCCAGGCAAGCGTACTGGAGTAGGTTCCCATTTCCTTCTCCAGGGGATCTTCTCAGCCCAGGGATCCAACCTGGGTCTCCCACACTGTAGGCAGATGCTTTACCATCTGAGCCACCAGAGGTTTTCCTAAAAGATCAGGAAAGAACAAGGATGTCCACTCTCACCTGTCTTGCTCATCATAGTAGTGGAAGTGTCCTTCCCAGAGTAACTAGGCAAGAAAAGGAAATTAAAGGCATCCCCATCAGAACAGATGAAGTTACACTGTCACTATTCGATAACAATAGGATTTATATGTAACCTTAAAAACTCCACCAAGTAACAACTATTAAAACTAATAAACTCAGCAACATAGCAAGATATGAACCATCAGAGAGAGAACAGAACAGTCCCATATACAAATGCATCCCCCCCCAAAAAAAATAAAACCTAAAATGTATTTCACCGAGGGGCAGAAATACCTGTACAGTCACAAGCTCCAAGACCTAGAGTCTGGGTTCAAATCCCAGCTCACCTACTGACCTGTAGAGTGACCCAGGGCAAATCACACAATGATCTGAGGCTCAACATATTCAACTGTAAAATGAACACAAAACCAGTGTCTCCTCCCAGGGCTGTGAAACTCCAAGGAAATGCTTATTTAGGCTGAGGGGTTGGAGTGTCTCCAGGAGCCTCTCCTTGTATGAAACTCCTCTAGAACTGGGCTCTCCTGATCCTGTGGGCGAGGGTCAAGGGTAGAGCCTGGGAGCGGAATGGGACTGGACAAGGACGAGGACAAACAAATACTAGTTCTGTGTCAATGAGGGAAGCCACCTCCTTTCCAGATCTCAGAGTGGGGCCTGCACCGAGGGCCATGCACAATCAGAAGTGATAACTCCGAACCCCCCACAGCAGGGATGGAGCCTTCCTGGCAAGAACCTTCTCTCTGGTCCAGGCTCCAGTGTGATGTAGTGTTGCTCCCTGAGTTCTCCACGTCTCCACCAGGCAAAGAGCTCTTGGGAGCTGGAGGTCTATTAAACCACAGGGGCCTGAGGGTCAGAATGACACAAGGACGGACAACATTGAAAACTAGCTAAATTTTTAAAAAATGACAGAAGTACAGACGAGGCAGGGGATGAGAAGCAGAAGGACTGACGACCTCTCAAGCCTTTAGCAGAAATATCTCCACACCAGCTCAGCAGAGCCTACAGGAGGAAAATATAATGGAAAAGCAGGCTATGGATATATCTCTACACTGCTGGACCCAGAGATCCAAGTCCCAATCCACCGACATTGTTCTGCATATCCAGACACCAAGAGGAAGAAACACAGACCTTGCCTTAGGAGGTCTCAGCCAGACTTAATATTGGGGTTGCTGAGCATGGTCACATGGTCACTATGGACTCAGACCCTCCTCCATGCTCACATCCTCTGTTCTCACAGAAACATACACGGTTCACTACAGAGAACCCTCTGAGGGTACTTGTGTATACTAGAAACTGGCAATGGTGAAATGCAAAGAAAAGACACAGAAATGGAAACATGCCTCTGGGGAGCTCTACAAATTAAAAAAGATCTGAAGCGCTTGATACTTGGCATTTTTTAAAAAAGCTTTTTAATATGCAAACCCAGAAAGGACATTTCCAGGAGAAAGGACAAAAGAATCATCCCACTGGGGCAATTTGGTATCCATATGGGAAAGTAAGTTGGATCCCTACCTCACAAAACACCACCAAACCAATTAGAAACATACTAACAACCAAATAGATTTAAGGGACTAGATCTGATAGATAGAGTGCCTGATGAACTCTGGACTGAGGTTCGTGACATTGTAGAGGAGACAGGGCTCAAGACCATCCCCATGGAAAAGAAGTGCAAAAAAGCAAAATGGCTGTCTGGCGAGGACTTAGAAATAGCTGTGAAAAGAAGAGAAGCGAAAAGCAAAGGAGAAAAGGAAAGATATAAGCATCTGAATGCAGAGTTCCAAAGAATAGCAAAAAGAGATAAGAAAGCCTTCCTCAGTGATCAATGCAAAGAAATAGAGGAAAACAACAGAATGGGAAAGACTAGAGATCTCTTCAAAAAAATTAGAGACACCAAGGGAATATTTCATGCAAAGATGGGCTCGAAAAAGGACAGAAATTGTATGGACCTAACAGAGGCAGAAGATATTAAGAGGTGGCAGGAATACACAGAAGAAGTGTACAAAAAAGAGCTTCATGACCAAGATAATCACGATGGTGTGATCACTCACCTAGAGCCAAACATCCTGGAATGTGAAGTCAAGTGGGCCTTAGAAAGCATCATTATGAACAAAGCTAGTGGAGGCGATGGAATTCCAGTTGAGCTATCTCAAATCCTGAAAGACAAGGCTGTGAAAGTGCTGCACTCAATTTGCCAGCAAATTTGGAAAACTCAGCAGTGGCCACAGGACTGGAAAAGGTTAGTTTTCATTCCAGTCCCAAAGAAAGGCAAGGAAAAGAATGCTCAAACTACCACACAATTGCACTCATCTCACACACTACTTAAGCAATGCTCAAAATTCTCCAAGCCAGGCTTCAGCACTACGTGAACCGTGAACTTCCAGATGTTCAAGCTGGTTTTAGAAAAGGCAGAAGAACCAGAGGTCAAATTGCCAACATCTGCTGAATCTTCAAAAAAGAAGAGTTCCAAAATAACCCATCTATTTCTGCTTTATTGACTATGCCAAAGCCTTTGACTGTGTGGACCACAATGAACCGTGGAAAATTCTTCAAGAGATGAGAATACCAGACCACCTGACCTGCCTCTTGAGAAACCTATGTGCAGGTCAGGAAGCAACAGACTGGACAGGGACAACACACTGGTTCCAAATAGGAAAAGGAGAACGTCAAGGCTGTCTATTGACACCCTGCTTATTTAACTTCTATGCAGAGTACATCATGAGAAACGCTGGGCTGGAAGAAGCACAAGCTGGAATCAAGATTGCCGGGAGAAATATCATAACCTCAGATATGCAGATGACACCACCCTTATGGCAGAAAGTGAAGAGGAACTAGAAAGCCTCTTGATGAAAGTGAAAGAGGAGAGTGAAAAAGTTGGCATAAAGCTCAACATTCAGAAAACAAAGATCATGGCATCTCGTCCCATCACTTCATGGGAAATAGATGGGGAAACAGTTTCAGACTTTATTTTTCGGGTTCCAAAATCACTGCAGATGTTGACTGCAGCCATGAAATTAAAAGACGCTTACACCCTGGAAGAAAATTTACGAGCAACGCAGATATCATATTCAAAAGCAGAGACATTACTTAGCCAACAAAGGTCCGTCTAGTCAAGGCTATGGTTTTTCCAGTAGTCATGTATGGGTGAGAGAGTTGGACTGTAAAGAAAGCTGAGCACTGAAGAATTGATGCTTTTGAACTGTGGTGTTGGAGAAGACTCTTGAGAGTCCCTTGGACTGCGAGGAGATCCAGCTAGTCCATTCCAAAGGAGATCAGCCCTGGGTGTTCTTTGGAAGGAATGATGCTAAAGCTGAAGCTCCAGTATTTTGGCCACCTCATGCAAAGAGTTGATTCTTTGGAAAAGACCCTTATACTGGGAGGGATTGGGGGCAGGAGGAGAAGGGGACGACGGAGGATGAGATGGCTGGATGGCATCACCGACTAGATGGATGTGAGTTTGAGTGAACTCCGGGAGATGGTGATGGACAGGGAGGCCTGGCGTGCTGCAGTTCATGGGGTCGCAGAGTTGGACACGATTGAGCGACTGAACTGAACTGAACTGAACTGAACTGAATTGAACTGAAGAACCAACGACTGAAAGAAAAACTTTACAGAATTTCAAACAATTTTGGATGAAGGAATATCTTTTAAGTTCAGGTATTGTTAATTTACAATAATTTGTTTGTTTAAGGTGTATAGCAAAGTGATTCAGTGATTCAGCCTCTCAGGTGCTTCCTTGGACAAAATTCATTCCCTCTGGGAGGCCCGTGGGCCATGCCCTCAACTCAGAACAGCTACGAATCCTGAATACGCAAAGCAGCATGTGGTGGTGCTTGTGGGGGTTTTTAGACTGAATACATTATTCTAACATGATACAAGTACCAAGCCCAGAGGTCAAGAGAGGATCTCATAACCTATCTTCAAACAGAAGGCCCTGCTCCCTTGAATGTGGGTGCGTGAAACAGCGCTTGGGAAGGAAAGAGGTGTGTCATGAATATTTTGCCTGCAGAGGACAAAGTGGTGTGTAGAGAGGATGCGCAGGCACGTCCCAGGACACTGAGCACACGGACACAGTGACTGGACTCTCAGCCCTGCTCTTGGGCATCGCACTGTCTCCACCGCTGACACAGGGGGAGCAACTCACCCGTGTCCTGGAGAGTATGGTCACATGACCTGAACCTGGCCAATCGGTGTGTTCTATCCCTCCTGGCCACCGTGATTGGCTCAGGACTGGTGCGGTGACCAGTCGGGGCCCAGGGCCGGGCCTCTCGCTGGAAGCAAGGGAAAAGGAGCTCGCCTTCTGCCAGAAGGGGTGGGGCTGGGTAAGGTCAGGCTCCAGCAGTGGGAGGGGCGTGAGGTCAGCCTGGGGCAATTGGTGACCTTCCTGAGCCCATGAGGGCAGAGCTGCTGGCCTGAGAATGAGGGCGTTGCTGAGCCCGGGGGTTGAGAGCGCCGGTTCCTGCTGTGGTCCCGGAGCTCCACCTGAAACCGGAGGGAAGCGGTCTGCCTGTGAGTCCTCTCCTGCTTGCCTGTCAGCTTGTTTGAACCATGTTGGGTTTTCTGTCCAGCTGGCTAAGTGGAGACCCTGGAAATGCAGCTGTGTGGGTTTTGGCTGGCTTCAGGGAAGAAATGCCAGATGACACTTGGAGACACCAGTTTAATCTGGATTCAGGTCATATCTCTTGAAAATGAAGTGAAAGTCCTTCATTGGTGTATGATTCTTGTGACCCCATAGGCTATACAGTTCATGGAATTCTCCAGGCCAGAACACTGGAGCGGGTAGCCTTTCCCTTCTCCAGGGGATCTTCCCAGTCCAGGGATTGAACCCAGGTCTCCTGCATTGCAGGCAGATTCTTTACCAGCTGAGCCACAAGAGAAGCCCATGAATACTGGAGTGGGCAGCCTGTCCCTTCTGCAGTGGATCAGGATTCCCAGCCCAGGAATCAGACCTGGGACTCCTGCATGGCAAGAGGATTCTTTACCAGCTGAGCTATCAGGGAAGCGCAGTATCTCTTAAGGCCAGCTATTCACTGATATCTCTTAAGGCCAGCTATTAATTGTAGGATTACCCTAATTAGTCTTCACAGGATTAAGGTAGCAACCTGCTAAGGTAGCAATTGATGTCTTTTTTCTAGAGGACAAAACTGGGGCTCAGAGAAGCGGCTAACAGGTAACACAGCTACAGCAAGGAAGTGTGCACCTAGACAAACTCCCCAGATCCTGCTGTGAGAACCCAGGGCAGCCATATGGTGTGGCTTGTCCATGTGACAGGGGGTAAGGCACCCAGCCCACACTGGATACTGTGGGGACCTGACTCGGTAACTGCCGTCTGGAAGCTCTGAGACTCACAAAAGCAATTTGCACTGAAGAGAGGAAGGACACCTCCCTTCATCCGCCCCACCACACCCTCCGGGTTCTGCCATACCCTGCCCCCTTTCTCTTGCTTTGTGAGGGAATAAGAGTCACACTCATGTGACCACATTGGCTGTCCACTGTTCACGAGCTACCAAGTGGAGCTGCTACAGGAGAGGCCACGAGCCTTTGCCCCTGAGTACCTCTCCTTCCTTTGCACCGTGGGAGCCCTCCTCCACACCTGCACACCAGAGGCCTTTTCTGAGACACGTAGGGACCCTCCCTCAGTTTGCAACAGGTTGCATCCATCGCTGTCCTTTCAATGCCTCCCTTGAAACTCAGCTCATGAGCTCCTTTGTCTGCATCGCGGCCCACCTGGCTGCCACGGGAGGGACAGAGCTGACAATGAATCCAAAGCTCGAATCTCACAGCCAGGAATCTGTGTATAAAGGACCTGATCATTCACGCTGTAGAGGCTGTAGTAGGTTGCAGGGATCCGTAACCAGGGCTTAGGCCAAAGTGACTCCACAGCTGTTTTAATGCCTGGCGAGGGTTCTGGCTATAGTGTGGGTGGGGTGAGTCTCCTGAGGTTCTGAAGGCCCCCTGTGTGCAGGTTCATGGTGCAGAGAGAAGAGAAGGTGGAGTCCTTCCCTGGAGGTGGTCACAGCTCATGGATGAGCCAGACAGGCAGGCAGGGCTCGATAGCACCTGAGCTGCCTTCATGAGTGAATGGTGTGGGGGCAGAGGAAGAGAATCAGGTCTGCTCCCTTATGTGGTGCCCAGGGCAGGTTGTCACCAGAGTAAACACTTACTATGGTGATGACCATCACTGCTGTCTGCAGAGGGTTTACATTGGTGTGTGTCTACATCTGAGCAGTCAGGCCGTTGCTAAACCACACTGGCCATGGGCATTGCCTCTCCTTAGAACTTGATATGTTTCGTCTCTTCCTTACTGAACATTCATTGCCAAGAGGGTTTTGGGGCCACAAGGATATTGGCTTTTTCCCTAGCTTTGTCTCATGAGGGATGAGTTTCTGGTTGTTGGTGTGGTTTGTTTTTCCAGCTCCCTTTCTTGGCTTATTTTGTGAATTTGTTTCTGCCAGAGGAAGGGCTTAGGATCTGGCTTCTGGCTGAGATGTGACACTTACCACAGCAATGCCGACCTGGAGATCATGACCACATTTGCCAAAAGGGCTTTGTTTTGCAGAATACATCTCGAAAGTACCTACACTGTCCTTTCAGATACGCAAAGGCTATTTGAAATGAAATAAAAAACAAGAATTCTCAAGTTGACTCTTACAATATGCGGGGAATCAGAAAAATCCCCTGGAGAAGGGAACCACTACCCACTCCAGTATTCTGGCCTAGACAATTCCTTGGAGTGTATAGTCCATGGGGTCACAAAGAATCAGATAAAATCGGATGACTGAACAACAACAGCAATGATGTCTCACCATTTGTCAAACAGAGATACCAACAGTATTTGCACGACTGTGTGCATGTTCAGGTGCTCATTCGTGTCCAACTCGTTGCAGCCCTGTGGCACCCAAGATCCTCTATCCGTGGAATTTTTCAGGCAAGAATACGGAAATGGATTGCCATTTCCACCTCCAGGGGATCTTCCCCACCCAGGGACTGAACCCAGGTCTCCTGCATTTCACAATCTACCCTGGCTGGCGGGTTCTTTTCTGCTGAACCGTCTGGGAAACAACTCATTACATCACTGGGTTATTCTAAAGTACTTCACTTAGAGTCTGGCACTCGGGAAGTTCTCATTGGTGATGTGAATATTCAGTCATGTATCATTATTGCTCATATGATAATGGAATGGCCACGCTCACAAAGGAGAAAGAAGAGCCTTTCCAAGTCCAGTTAAATCCTTCACCACACATATCTTCTTTAAATCTTCTGACTTTGAAATAAACATCAAGCATAAAGACATTGGTTATGGCCACCAGGAAAGATCGAGTTCTGCTAGTAAGTGACGAGGCTTCTTCCAGTTCCAACATGCATGTGTTGTTTCCCCGGCATCACCCAGCACTTCTGTGACAGCAGCTGGGGGTCCTGCAACTTAACTCAGTGTGGACCCTGCCTATCTGGGGGTAGTTCCAGACCCCACAGGTTAAAGGCCCAGCCCTACAAGACTCTCCCCCCACTCCAGCCATCATTTGCAAGCCCAGATTGTCACCTGCGCTCCGACCCACTGGCTACCCGTTCAGAGGTTCTAATGACTTTGGGTTCTATTAATTTTTTGAGTGGTCGCGGAACTCAGAGAAACATGTTGCCTAGTAGATCACAGCCTTATTGTAAAAGGTCATAAACTCAGGAACAGCAGATGCAGGGGGATACATAGGACAGGGCGTGTGGGGGGGGGAGGCACGGAACTTCACGCTCTCCGAGCCTCACTTTCCCCAAATCTGCATGTGTTCCTCAACCCAGAAGCTGTCCAGACCCTGTTTGGGGATTTTTATGGAGGAGTCATCACACAAGCACAATTGATTAAATCAGTGGCTGTTGGTGATTGCTTCAACCAGAAGCCCTTTTGGCTTTCCCAGACATGGTCAGGGGAGGAGCGGGGCAGAGGAGGGATCGGAAATTCCAATCCTTAACCATGTGCTTAGTTGCCCTGGCAAGCAGCGCCCCCCCTTTGGAAAGGAGGCACTCTCCGAAAAGCCACCTCATTCACCTAACAAGAGACACCTTGACTGCTCTCCCCACTTCGGTAATTGCCAGAGTTTTAGGAGCTCTGTGCCAGGACCGGGGGCAAAGACCAAAAATGTATTTCTTATTATTAATACAAATCACAAGGTCACGGTGACCCCAAACATCAGTGATAATTTGGTTCTATAGCCTTAAAAGTTTTTCAGCAGTTGAGTGGGCTTTTTTAAACAAAGTTTGGGGGCCACCCCTCGAGGCATGCGGTGATCTTAGTTCCCCAACCAGGGATTGAACCCACTCTCCCTGCATTGGAAGGCAGAGTGTTAACCGCTGGACCACCAGGGAAGTCTCTGATTGGGCCCTTTTTAGGTGAAACTGTTATTGGCATAAACTAAATGGTTCAAGATTTCAAAAAAGCTGGAGCTGAGCATGAGCCATCTTCCTGTGGTGTCTTCATATCATTACCGACTTTTCCGTGGCCCCTGCAACCCTCAGCTTTCCCCTGAGATGAATCAGTCCCCAGGAGGCCTGTTGCCTGCCCCTGCTCGAGACCAGAGTCTATTCAGCGGCCACTGGGCACAGGCAGCGTGCGGGGTGTGTGCGGGTCCACACCAACCTGAGTAGTGGAGAGATGTCAGGGAAGACTCATTCCCGGGTGTGCTCTGATTACAAGAAGTGAGAAGGTTTGGGGAACCAAATAGCCTCGGAGAGAGCCCAGTCACACTACCTTGCCCACTGTGAAACAAAATTGCGGCTTCTGCATGCTTCCCCAGGGAGAAAGAAATCCATGGACTCCATTGGATACTCCAACAATGACCTCCAAAAGATGAAGAGTCTTAAAGTGGGATTTCTCAGCCTTGGTGTTGTTGGCATTTAATATCTTGCAGCATTCATAAATGCAACTGAAAATGTCCCCAGATGTCACCAGTGTCCCCCGGGCCCAAACATGAGGACCAGCTGGACAGGCTGGACCAGGAGCAAGGATGAAGGAAATGAAAGTCGCTCAGTCATGTCTAACTCTTGGCGACCCCATGGGCTATACAGTCGATGAAATTCTCCAGGCCAGAACACTGGACTGGGTAGCCTTTCCCAGGAGACCGAACCCAGGTCTCCTGCATTGCAGGCAGATTCTTTACCCGCTGAGCTCCAAGGGAGGCCCAAGGGAAGCCCAGAAGCAGGGGTGGGGGGATGCAAAAGGACAGGGAAGCAAGAGCAGTGGGGGCAGATAAGCAAGTCTGCCCTCCTGAAATGTCTGCGGGCCCGGTCGTCTGCAGTTATGACTGGGCAGGGTGTGGAGGGCACAGGGGCTCAGAGGTGTGTGACCCCCTTTGCTCCCCCTGGGCCAGCAGGTGTGTGAGGCTGAGCCGCTCTGAGGCAACATGGGCTTTGAGCCCCACACAGATGGGGCCCCTGTGTGCAGCGTGAGCCTTTCTCCCGAGTCAGGAGGTTTATTGTTGAGAAGACATCCCATGATGACCGGGGGAAGACTGGCCTGGCTGAGGTAGCGGTCGATTGGTGGATCTTAGGGACACAGAACATTGAGTGTCCCAGGTGGGGCTTCTGATACCGACGACCACAAACTGGGGTGGTGGGGAGGCTTAAAACAATACTAATCGACAATCTCCCAGTTCTGGGGGCCAGAAGTCTAAAGTCAAGGGTCAGCAGGACCAGGCCCCCCGACCTGGGCTCTGGAGGAGCGTCACTCCCAGCTCTTCCAGTTTCTGGGGCTCCAGGTGTTCCTGGGTTTGTGGCCACATCCCCTCAGCCTCTGCTTCCTCCTCACATGGCCTCCTCCTCTCTCTGTGTCTCTCCTCTTCTTATAAAGACACCCATCATTCTGCATAAGGCCCACCTAATCCACTGTAACCTTATCTAACTTGATTTCCTCTGCAATGACCCGATTTACGAATAAAGGCCCCCTGGCAAATATGGGGAGTTGGGATGTGGGTGTCTCTTTTGGAGGGCACCATTCACCCCGCTACAAAGCTGAGTCTTGACACACAAGCAGTCATCCCAGGAATGGGGGGAGCTCACGCAGGACCCCTCGAGTACAGCCATGGATGGGTGTGGTTGGAGAGCTGAGCAGGGCAGGTGGTCTGGTGGGGACCAAGCCTTGGCCTGGCTGCCTCGGTGCAGGGTCCCGGGGTGTGCACGGAAGCCCCTGAGGTCGTCAAGATGCAGGTTCTGACTTTTAGCAGGTCTAGGAGTGCCCCACAGTGCGCTTCTCAGCTGGTCCCAGGGTGTATAAACCGCTGACCCTGGTCCATGCTTAGAGGTGCGAGGAGCGTGCAGGCCTGTTTCCCAGGAACTGTCAGAAACTTCCCCAAGGAAGGCCCCCGACTCCAGTGTCTATGCAAGTCCCCAATCCCCTGTCCAGTGCCCCAGATGTACCCCAGACAGAGACCCATACACAGCACTGGGTGCCTGGGTCAGGAACCCAGTGGAGGGGGAAGTGGTGGGTCTGGAAGAAACATGCTCATAACTTTGCGTATAGGATGGATGGAGGCTGAGCCTGGCCAACTGGCTGTGACCACAGGTGACCCACTTGCCCCCCGACCCTCCGCCAGGCACCGTGGGCCCAGAGGAGCTCAGCTTAAAAGTTGCTTCCCCAGCCACCAACGAGAGGGGCCCTCATTGTCAAATCAGGATCTGACCCCTTAATCCAGAGACGACCCCCGAAGTCAGTTTCACACATGAGGGTCCAGGAGGGATGTCATGTCAGAGACCCCTGGGACAGCAGACAGGATGGAAATGGGAGGAAAAGGTCCTGGAGGCAGGTGGCCCAGGCCTGCCTTCTGCAGGAGCGCCTCTTCCGCCCATTCCCCACTGCTCTGTCCCTCCGATGGCTGTGGGGTTAGCGGCCAGGGCTCCCAGGAAATGGACAAGAGCAGCTTGTGGGCCAACATGTTTCCTTGTAACTGAAACCCATCAGCATTTTTCAAGGGCAGACTCAAAGCCAGGGCATTATGTATGTCCACTGGTAATTGCTGAAAAGCCACACAGGAAAATCCCGACTATGTACTGGGGGTGACCGAGGCCCACACCTCCCTGATGTTGAACTTGACTCCGGATTTGGCCAGTTGTTAAGGCCGCGGACATGTGAACCCTACAAGGTCAGTTTGCTTTCAAGCTGCCGTTCAGGGCTCGCCACCGCACCCCACGGCTGGCAGGCTGTAGTTTCTCCTCATTCCTTCCCGGAGTTGGTGTGGGCCGTGGCGGTATCTGTTTCCCGTCTTTTGGATATTGCTTTTTTGAAAAGCAAGCGAGCAACTGCCTACTGGAGGGCGGGAGCCACCTCCACACCAGACTCCAGGATGGCTGGTCAGGCGGTAAGGGTACCTGAGCTCCCAGAGGGGCTCAGACCCCACACAGCCCGTGTGGCCATGTGTGCAGGTCCGGACCCAGCCCGGCCACTTCCTGAAGGCTGAGCAGCCTCAGGCAAGTGGCTTCCCCACTCGGGACCTTGGTTTTTCCACCTTAGAATGGAGGGGCTTTCACCTGCTGGGGGGTGGGCAGGGTTGCCATGGACATGGGACAGGGGAGAGGGGCATGTTTCTTGCAGTTTCCAGCTGAGGCTTTGTGGGCATGAGCTGGTGTCTGAGACAGTTCCCAGACTTGGCTAAGTGTGGTGATGAGCATGGAGTTGGGGGATAGGGGTCCGTCCCCATAGCCTGGATATTGGAGTGGGGGTTCTCGACTTAGGGGCACCTCAGGTCTAATTTCAACAACTCCATATGTAAGGATAATGCAGCAACAGATGTTCTCAGGGACTTGTCAGCCTGGATGCAAAGCCCCATCCCCACCCCACCTTCTGTGGGCATCCTGACCTGGCTTGTGGTAAAAGGGTCAGATCCCTTTACCCAAGGAAGGAACTGAGGCTCTGAGAGGTGGGGCAAGGAGATCAAGGCCACTGGGCCCGACAGGGGCAGTTGAACGTGGGTGCTGGGTTCTCACGTCAGACTCTTTGCCCTGAACCGTGAGAACTGGACTGTCGGGAGGGCTGAGTGCCAAAGAATTGATGCTTTTGAACTGTGGAGTTGGAGAAGACTCTTAAGAGTCCCTTGGACTGCAAGGACATCAAAGCAGTCAATCCTAAAGGAAATCAACCCTGAATATTCATTGGAAGGACTCATGCTGAAGCTGAAGCTCCAATACTTTGGCCAACCCGTGTGAAGAGCTGACTCATTGGAAAAGACCCTGATGCTGGGAAAGATTGAGAGCAGGAGGAAAAGGGGGCATCAGAGGATGAGATGGTTTGATGGCATCACGGAGTCAATAGACATGAGTTTGAGTAAGCTCTGGGAGGTGGTGAAGGACAGGGAAGCCTGGTGTGTTGCAGTCCATGGGATCTCAAAGAGTCGGACGTGACTTAGTGACTGAACAACAACAAAATGTGGTCTTCAGCCTCCATCTCACTCCTACCCCCAGGCTTAGTGCCTATGCCATGAGCCTCTCCGACAGTGAGGCGTCAGGGGCCATTGTCTAGTCCCAAAGCGATTCATATCTCTATTCATAATTCCACCATTACACATTCATTTCTCTGGCTGTAAAGTTTTTATGTCTCTTGAGTCTTAAGTGCTGAGGCTTTTCTACACCCCACCTGGCTCCCTCTGGTCCTCTCCTGGTTTTGTGGAAGCGTACTTGTTCTAAACTGGAGAAGGAAATGGCAAAGTTATCAAGTGAATTCTGGACATGTTTTAAGAGTCTTGTCTTTAAAGTTCCCCAAGGACGACTCTTCCCTGGTCCTAGGTAGTCGGGCTGAAATCTGTGCCCCTCTGGTTGCGGTTTTGATGTCCTCCCATGTCTCTAGGCCGGTTGTGTGCCAGAGTCAGCTCTCTCTGGCTCATCGGGAATTCTGCCAGCCGGGTGTTAACCCTTTGGTACATGAAACAGGCCACAGCGGGAGAATTTACACCATGGAAATTGGCAAATGATGCAGCTACAGATCAGGGTTCCTTCCTGGAGAGCAGGGGGTTGGGCAGGGGCCTGCATACATTATCAGCATGCCCCTGCTGAGTGGCCACGTGTCTCCTTTTCCTGAAGAGGCCAAGTGTCTTCAAACGCGTCTATTGTATTTTCACTTCTCGTTATGACACTTTTTTATTTCTGCTCGTTCTGTTTGGTTCTTTTCCAAGTTGGCTGTGTCATTTTCTTTAATGGTTTCCTGTCCTTGGCAGGACCTTTCTATCTTGAGGTTCATTTCTCTAAATGAGATGAGCTTAGCTGATTTATGAGATGTATTATCCATCAAATCCTCTCAGAATCCCAAAGCTGAGGGGGTCACTTCTGCTGGTTCTCCTCCAGCTGTCTTTCATCCTGGTGTGCCTGGCACTCTTCCATAACAGCCACCACTCTTCCATAACCCGTGGGGCAGTTCCCAAGCCTGGGAAGAAGGTGTCCTTATCCGGAAAGACTTGGCACTTGCATTCTCCACTCATCTGAGGGTGTTATGGATAGGGTTACCTTGAACCAAGGTCACGGGCTGACATGTCTGGACCCACTGGGGTCCTCACCTGCTCCTTCTCCTGCTCGGCACCAGAACCACCTTCCTTGTCATTCCCGAGGCTGGAGGAGGGAGGCCCTTTCTGGGTCACCTGAAAGTGTCGTCTCCTGGGAGTCCAGCTCCACGGGGGGGTGGGGGGGGGAAGGAGTCTTCTGTTGGACTCCTCCTCTTGGGCAGTTGCTCCTCTGGGTCTTCTCAGGTCTTCACTAACGTTAAGGCGTGACACTTTTTGATTGTTTTTGTTTTCCATGAGAGGGTGGATCTGAGTAACCTACCCACCAATCATCAAAGCAGAACTGTGAATGAATACATGTCTTTTATTCCTTCAAGAAGCCAGGCCTTAGGAGCCAGACCCTATGCCGAAGCTGAGGGGTAAATCTGCCCCAGCCGGTCCTGCAGCCCCAGCTCCCTGAGAGACTGCATTCTGGGTCCTGGCTCACTGGAGACAGTCAAGGGTACCATGTCCAGGATGTGGAGAAAGCATGCTCATGCCAGCACCCCCTGTGACCGCTCCTCCTGGCGGTGCAGACGTGGCCAGCAGGAACCGCAGAGCAGAAATGCCTCCCTGCAGGCCCTTTCCCAGGGACTGAGCACTTTGCTGTCCGCTTCGGGAGCCGCCCAGGTGGAGGGCAGGCGTGAGCAAGTCAGGGTCAGCCCCCAGGGCAGTCCCAGCCTGCCCCCTCGTCCACGAGTATTAAAATGAACCCAAGGATGCTGCCAGAGGTTGGGGAAGGACCTCAGGAGCACTCTCGGCCTGCACACAGTAGGAACTCAGCAGGACTGTGCCCCCGGCCCCATGGATCACTCAGCAAATATCCTCAACCAAGGCTCCTGTGAGGTGACACGTTCAGGTGACCCAGAAAGGGCCCCTGTCTTCCAAGTCCGGGAACTGGAAGGAGGGTGGTCCTGGCGCTGATCAGAAGGAGGGGATGAGGCCCACCCCATGCCAGACGCTCTCCCTCCCGGGGGGCACGTCTGTCACCTAAGCAGAGAGACTCAGCCTGGAACCAGCCTTTCAGCTCACACCCGCGTGGGACCCCGGTGCCAACAGGAAGAGCAGGCAGGACCCAGGGCTGCCAAGAATGCACCCGGTCATTAGGGACAGACCAGCCATCACGTGCCTTGAACACATTCGAGGAGAACACGGCCTCTCCCACAGAGCGGCCCTGGCATCAGAGGCCCTCCGAGTGGTGGTATTATCCTTAGAGCTGAGGAAGCCGAGGGCACAGCGGGGAGGTTGACCAGTCCCCTGTGGTGGTCAGAAGTCTGACCCAGGCTTCCCACCGGGGCTCTGCGGCTTCCTGGCCCGGCGGTGCTCGGAAGCCGTCCTGTGTGTCCCTGCCATGTACACACGCTCCCCACAGCTCCTGCTGGACCATGAGCCAGTTGGGGTTCACACACAAGATGGCGTGGAAGCACGCCCACCACCCTCAGGCCTGAGATGTGGCACCCCTAATTCCTTGATGGCAGTGACGGGGCCCTCTGGGGTGGGTGGCAGCTGTGGGGTCAGGGTGGGTTGGGGAGGTGTGCTGCCCGGGAGCCCTCTGGGGGGAGCTAAGGACCCCAGGCTTGGCCTCATTGAGGCCAACCTTCCAACAACCTAGGAGGCTGCCCTTCAGCGAAGATGGGTGACTGTGACATATAACACGGCGGCTCAGGCAGCTGTGGGGACGAATAGGGGCCCTTGGCATCCTCGACCACAAGGAATCCCCACGGGGATGTTTTTGCTTGTTCTGTGATTCCCTTCTTCCTTCTAAAAGGAAAGTGCCGGGAACACCTATGGTGAGGTCGCTGTTCCTGTGAGTTGAGCCGGGAGTGGAGGTTTAAACCAGTCCAGTCTGTTCTGGGCGAGCCTCCCCTTCCCCTCCCACACCTCGGATGGCACAGACCTGGTCACTCTTCTGGGCCTTCTTGGCTCTTTAGGAACTTTAAAGTATGACATTTGTTATTTCTTGTCTTTGTCCAGCATTTGGCGGCAGTCCACTGCAAGGGCCCTGACCCTGTCCTCTCCCCGAGCCCCTTGGCCCTTCCCATGCCCACGCCAAGGCTCAAGGCCCCTGCAGTTCTGTGGCCTCCAGACTCCCCACCCGAGGGGCCAGTCCAGCCAGAAGCCACCGCTCTGGGGCGTCCTCCTGGCGGAGTGGACCAGCATCTTATGGTTTCTTCCTGCCGGGAGCAGACTGCTGTCAGGCCAGGCACCAGGGTTTAAAACATCCTATATGTGTAAGAACGAGGACGTCCCATACGTCCACCGAGTCCCACGACCCTTTCCCAATCCTGCCAGATGTTTTACTTGGAGGGACCCTGTCGCTTACATAAACAGCTGAGCGTGTTTTCCCAGGGATGTGGCCCGGGCACTGCTTCTTGACCAGCATCGAGAGAAATCTCCATGGACTCGGAGGAATATATTTTGGGTCTTTGCATGTGGCTGAACAGAACGCATAGAAATAAACGGAAGCTGTAACAGGAAAGACGGGGTTGGCCGTATGGGGCCATCCATGGTCACTCCCACTGCCCCATGTGGTCAACCCCGCGCCCGGGAGCCCCCAGGCTAGAGGCGTTGCTGCCTCTTGGGTCTCGGTGCCTCACGGCTTCCTATGGTAGGGGAAGCGGCTTCCAGCTTCTTTGCAAAGAGAGTCTGTGCAGGGGTGGACTTAGCGGCTTCAAGGTCGTGGAGATATGGCATAGCCCCAGCCACGGGGTTGGGCGGGGATGCTGAGAGCACCAAGATCTCCCCTCAACTGTGAAGCAAGTCACATATGGCAAAGATTTGCAGAGGAGCAATAGATGGTCTCAGAGAGGCTGAGTCACTCGCCAGAGACAACACAGCAGCAGACCGGGACCGCGACCCCTGTCGTTTAAACCGCGGCTCCCTCCAGTGCCCATCTGACCTGCCCCTTGAGGGCAGCAGGAAGATCTGGGCTTCCCCGGCCTGAGCGCCCATGCCTGCCTCCCCTCGTCTGTGCTGGGATGTGTCCATTCCCAAACCCATGCGCTATGTCCCCTGGCCCTGGGCTGTCATGTCAGGCTCCAGGTTCCCTGCAGGAGAGCCCCACGCCCACCAGCACACCTTGGAGCCCTGCTCATCTGTTCTCTGTGCCCAAATGTCCTGATGCTAACTGTCTTCTTGAGGCAGCCTTAGGACTGAAGTCCTGGAGCCCTGCTTCTTCGAAGCTCCCTGCACCAAGCCCAGTGAGGCTCTGCCCGGTGGCCTCATGACCAGTATGGTGGTTTGAGTGGTGGCCCCGAAAGCCATCCATCCTTCCACAGCCTGCAAATGTGACCTTATTCCTATGAATGGTCTCGGCAGATGGAAATAATTTACTGACCTCTGCACCAAATCACCCGGGATGCATGTGCACCCTAAATCCAATGGCAGGTGTGCTTGGAAGAGAAGAGGGAGTGATCTGAAGCGCAGAGCCACCCAGGGGAGAAGGTTTGGCACATGGACGCAGAGGTCGGGGTGATGTGGCCACAAGCCCGGGGAGGCCTGGGGTCCCCCAAGAGCTGGACCAGGCCAGAGGGACCCTCCCCTGGAGCCTCTGGAGGGAGCTGAGCCCTGCCCGCACCTTGATCACAGGTTTCTGACTCCAGAACTGGGGGCGAATGAGTTTGTGTTAAAGCTGTCCAGTCTGTGGCCAGTGGCTTCAGCCACCCCTGGACACTGAGAGTGAACTTGCCGGCTCCAAGGTGAGAACAGTGGCAGGACCGGCCCCTGCCCCCCACACACAGACACACAACCTTGTCATGAGGTTAAATGAGTTAATACGCACAGATGCCTGAATCAGGGGCTGACACTTGGACCTCCGCCCCCTTCACCTCTTCCTCCTCGTCGTCATCACTGTCATTGTTAGGGGCCCTCATCCACTCATTCAGTGGACCCACAGTGCTCCTGCACAGCCCTGATGTGAGCAGCAAGGCCAACGAGCTGGGAGGCTCCGCACAGGACTCACCCTGCCTGCTGGGGCCACGTGGACAAGGCCTGTGCCGTGACACGGAGGCCCCGGGAGAGGCTGGATCCTCTGGTCGTGGGAGTCACGGGGGCCTCAGCATCAGAAGTGTAGCGGTGAGCCGGGTTAATCCAGGGGGGTGCAGCCCTTCATTCAAAGTGGGGGAAGAATGCCATGTGTCACCCTGTGTCCGGGAGGCTGCCCTTGCCCTGGTGGGCTGCGGGCACAGCCTTGGATGACCAGGAGTCTGCATCTCAGTAGGGGCCGAGGCTGGCGCTGAGTGAATCTTCAGTGAGGTTTTTTCCTTAAAAACCATGCCAAGTGACTTTGGCTCCATTGCTTTTTGCCAGATACCCAGAATGACCCCCAGAACTTTGTACACTCCAAGGGTGGTGACTGGGTGTGGAGCCCAGCACAGACCCGAGTCAGTCCTGCCCTGAGTCCCACACCATCCCCCTTCCATGGCCTGGCTTTCTTCTGCCATGACCTTCAGAATGGTGGAAAGGCAAGTGTGGCCTCAAGCTGGGGGCCCCAGCGTGGGCTCCTAGCCCCTGGGGGTCCCCTTGGGACACCTGGGGGACCATAGTCCCCACTGCCGTCGGGCAGCTCTGTCTCGGGAATGTCGAGTTTCTTTGCTTTTCTGTGTGATGCAGCACCCAGGGGTGATGGGGAAGTCTGCTGGTGTTACATGCTCCTGCCTTAAATGGGGAAACATTCTTGCTGCATTGACGCTGCTCACTCAATGCTGGGAATCTGTTAAACACAAATGGCAAGGGGAACAGAGGAAAACAGAAAAAGAAAAATGGAGAGTGGCTTGGTTGCTTCAGGTCTCACATGTGATTAAGAGAGTGTACAGCCTGCACATGAACCCGAGTTCCCACACCTGCCAGCTATAAGGTGCCAGGCCCTGATTTTAGAACCCTAGCTTCACTAAGCAGTCAGTGACAGAGACAGTTTTTGTGTATTTCAGGTCTACACTGTGATGACTTGATGCCCATAGACATCATGGAATGATTGCTCAACATACGCATCACCTCACACAGTGAACTCTGTGTGTGTGTGTGTGTGTGTGTGTGTGTGTGTGTGTGTGTGTGTATCTTTAATGTTCCTATAATCCATGGAGAAGGCAATGGCAACCCACTCCAGTACTCTTGCCGGGAAACTCCCATGGACGGAGGAGCCTGGTGGGCTGCACTGCATGGGATGGCTAAGAGTGTGACAGGACTGATCGACTTCCCTTTCACTTTTCACTTTCATGCATTGGAGATGGAAATGGCATCCCACTCCAGTGTTCTTGCCTGGAGAATCCCAGGGACAGGGGAGCCTGGTGGGCTGCCGTCTGTGGGGTCACACAGAGTCGGACATGACTGAAGTGACTTAGCAACAGTAGCAGTATGCTAGTCTTCGAAAACAAGGTGGAGAGTGTTCCTTGTTTACCCTGAGAGTTCCTGTGAGATTGCTGTTTTCTTCCCTAGATTTTTGGAAGCATTGATTGACAAAACCAGTTGGTTTCATTGCGGTGAGGCTTTTAATTTCAGATTTAGTTTTTTTCATGCAAATAACATTTTCTGATTTTGTATGTCTTCCTGGTTATGTTTAGGTAAGGCATTTCCCCTTTGCTAGGCCCGTAGACTCTCCTATGAGTAAGTGAACTGTGGTTCACACTATCTTTCTTTTCTGTAAGATGTGTTGTGCCCCGTTTTAAAGATCCTTGATACTGGTGATTTGTGCTCTGTCTCTTTCTCTAACCAGTCTCCCTAGGGGTTTATCAGGTTTATCGGTCCTTTCAAAGAGCCGACGTCTGGCTTGTTTAAACAATTCCCTGTTTGCCCTGTGTTCCCTCATTTCCTGCTCCTTTTCTCCCATCCACCTTGTGCTCCACTCGCTGTGCTTTCTGTCTGGATTTTTGGGAGGAGGCTCAGCTGATTTCGGCCTTCCTTCTTTTCCAGTATATGTGTTTAAGGCTTTAGGTTACCATCTAAACACAGTTGGCTGGGTCCCGCAAGTTTGAATAAGCCAAATTTTCCTTATCTTGTATGTAAAAGTATTTTCTAATTTACATTGTGCTTTTTAAAATTATTATTCATGAAAGTCTACAAGAAGTATGTGATTTATCTTCCCAATGTTTGGGGAGGTTTTTCTGGTGACCCTTTTTTGATCTCTGTTAATTCCATGAAGAGCCCCGTCTCGGTCTTTAGGGGCGACTGTTATGAATACCGTAGACCAGCTGATAAACAACAGAAAGTTGCTTCTTATAGTACCGGAGCCTGGGAAGTCCCAAGATCACCAGCAGGTGCCACGTCTGGTGAGACCTGTTTCCTGGTTCCTAGACTGCCTGCTTCTTCTCCCTGTCCTGGCAGCATGGCAGCCCATTCCCTCCTGACCTGAGCTCTCCCAGAGTCCCTGCCTTCTGGTATCATCACCACGTGCAGGGTGAAGTTTGAGGGCACATAAGCCATCAGCCCATTGCAATCCGTAAGTATACCCTGCATTATTTCAGTCCTCTGAAATAATTTGAGCTTTCCTAAGGGCTCAATATATATTCATTTTGTTATATGTTCCTTGGGCTCTTGAAAATAATATCTATCAGTGGGAATGCAGTGTTACGTGCGTATCAGTTAGATCAGATTTGTCAATCATAATTCAGATTTCGGTAGCCACGTTGAGTAAAGCAGAAGTAGCTGAAGTTACCTGTAATATATTTTATTTTAACATTCCCAAAATATTGTCATTTCAGTGTGTAATCAACCTGATAAAACCTAATGAAATATTTTACGTTCGTTTTCTCATGCTAAGTCTTTAAAATCCAGCGTGTGTTTCAGGCTTGAAGCACATCTCATCGTAGAGCCAGCCGCATTTCAGGTGCTTCGTGGCTGCAGGTGACGACGTCCCAGGGAGCCCAGTTCCCCGAGAGATGTGTCTTTAACGTCTCCCACTGCAATTATGAACTTGGCTGTGACTGCTTTTCTATTTCTGTCAGTTTGTATGTATTGATGTTTTGAGGTTATGTTATTAGGGACATTCAGATTTAGAATCCTCATCGTCTTGGCAGACTGGACTTGCGTGAGCATGAGATGCTCCTCTTTATCGCTAGTGATGCTTCTTACCTTAGACTCTCTCTGACAGTGATGTTGCCGCGTCAGGTTTCTGCCCTTGTTCGCCTGGGCATCTTTTACTCTCACCTGTCTGTGGTCTTCCATCTTAACATGTGCCTCTGGGAAGAGTGTGTGGCTCTAATCTTAATCAGGGTGACGCTTTTATCTTTTAATGAGGACATTTGCTCTGTTTATAACTTTGATGTTTCCGTCTGTAGATACCGTGTTGCTGTGTGTTTTCTGTTTGTCCCACCTGTTCCGTGTTCTTTTCTCTTGCCTTCTTTTAGAAGGATGAGGTGTTTCTCTAGTTCTGTGCTCCTCTGCCAGGTTGGTGGGTGCACATTCGCAGACACAGCCTGTGTTTTACATTGAAGTCTAACTTAGTACTTTTACTGCCTCCCTGACACGACTGTTTCCTCCTTGTCACTGTTATCCTTTAAAATTTTAGACATATTGTCGGCGTTATCATCACTGTAGCATTAATATTTACCCTGACAGTTACCTCATTGTTGGTCTTTACTTGTTGTTTATATTTCAGTCAGAGACGACTTTTCTTTCTCCCAAAGCACTGCCTTAATATTTTTTTAGTTCATGTCTGTGGTTGATGAATTGTCTCATTTCCATTTGCCCTACAAGTCTTTATTTTGCTTGCACTTTCGAAGAGTGTTTTTGTTGGGTATCGAATTCCAGGTTGGTTCCAGGTGGTTATTTGTTTTTCAGCATTTTACAGATGCCAGTCCATTATCTTCTGACTTCCTTTTTCTTGAAAAGTCAGCTCTCAGTGTTGCTGTGCCATAAAAAGCCACAGATTTTTTCCTCTGAGAGCTTGAACATTTTCTTCTTGCCTTAGGCACCTGCAGAGCTGCTGAAACCAGTGTGTGGTTTTCATTTTTGAGTCAATGCTCTGATTCTTGAACCAACTCTTGCCACTGTCCCTGTCAGTCAGTTCAGTTGCTGAATGTCTGACCCACTGCGACCCCATGGACTGCAGCCCGCCAGGCTTCTCTGTCCATCACCGATTCCCGGAGCTTGCTCAAACTCATGTCCATCGAGTCAGTGATGCCATCCAAGCATCTCATCCTCTGTCTTCCCCTTCTCCTCCTGCCTTCAGTCTTCCCCAGCATCAGGTTCTTTTCCAAAGAGGCAGTTCTTCGCATCAGGCGGCCAAAGTATTGGAGCTTCAGCATCAGTCTTTCCAATGAATATTCAGGACTGATTTGCTTTAGGATTGACTGGTTGGATCTCCTTGCAGTCCACGGGGCTCTCAAGAGTCTTTTCCAACACCACAGTTCAGAAGCATTGATTCTTTGGCGTTCAGCCTTCTTCATGCGCCAGCTCTCACATCCATACATGACTACTGGAAAAACCATAGCTTTGACTGAATGAACCTTTGTCAGCAAAGGAATGTCTCTGCTTTTTAATGTGCTGTCTAGGTTTGTCATAGCTTTCCTTCCAAGGAGCAAGCGTCTTTTCATTTCACCGTCTGCAGTAATTTTGGAGCCCAAGAAATTAAAGACTGTCACTGTTTCCGTTGTTTCCCCATTTATTTGCCATGAAGTGATGGGGCCGGCTGCCATGATCTTCATTGTTTGAATGTTGAGTTTTATGCCAGCCTTTTCACTCTCCTCTTTCACTTTCATTAAGAGGCTCTTTAGTTTCAGGCCCTGGAGGCATTTCTTATTCCCCTGACTGTCTTTTCTCCACCATGAGGGGCCCCATTTATAGTTTTTAACAATGTAGTTTAACAACGGGTTCCTTCGCTATATTCTGTACTTTTTTCCCTCATATATATTTTTTTAACCGATCCATTCCTCAGTTCACTGATCCTCTCTTCAGCTACACCCAACTTGATGTGAAGCCCAGAGCCTGAGTTCTTAAATTCAGTCACTGTTATTTGAAAGTTCTAGAATCGGTTTTGAGTCTCAGAAAGTTTTCCTTTGGTCAAGTATATTTTTGAACTGGTGAAGTTTGCATCTGATTCCTCTAGCATACCTCTGATATGCTGATATACATCAGATACCTCTGGACCTGTTTCCGTTCTTTTTCTCTTGGTCTTATTTGTTGTTACACCCTTATTTGCTTTTTTGGTTGCATGGTGGACATTATCTATGGAAACCCCTAGAGTGTCTGGTGATGCTGTCTTCTCCAGAGGTTCCTCTGATGTAGACCTCTAGTGAGGACAGAGCTGTCTGTTCACTCAGGGTCTGAGTGACTTGAGGCTGGGGTGTCTTTGTAAGCTGAGTCTCAGCAGCCTTCACCCACCTTCTCCCCCTGATCCCAGGGAGGAGCCCTCCAGCATCTCCATCTGGAAGCCTGGGGTGCCTCCCATGGCCCCTCCCTTCTCGGCCGGTCCTGAAGCCCACCATCTGTCTCCCGAGCACCACAAGGTGATTGATACTCAGCGCTCAGCCGGTTTGGGCAGAGTGCTGGGTATGTTTTCTGTGCCTCCCGTTTCTTGGGGACCTTAGTCTCTACCATCCGGACTGACTTGTCAGGCCTGTGGTTGGATTTTTGTCTTCCCAGCCCAAGGAAGTGTCCAGAGCTGTTAGCCAGTCCCCTCTGCTTGACTTTTTCCCTGCCTTTTCTTCCCAGAGTCAGCTTTGTTCTGATGCCCCGAGGGAAGGAGCGGCCCTCTCAGTCTCCAGCTCCCTCACTGGGCTTTTGTTTGAAATCTTGGATTGTGGCTGCCTAAGGACCTCTTTTGAAATGTATTTAGCTTCTCTAGCTCTTGGTAGGCTGACCCACAAGCTGCTTGCATCTATAACTGGTAGTGGGGAAGCCCCGGGTGTCGTCTCTCATCTGAAGCCACATGTAAAATTCACAGTAATTATATTGATCATCTTTGGTGCTGGGGTAAACAAGAACCAGGGGCCCTTGCTCATTACCCACGGTTGTGTTTCTGATCAGAATCCCCTGCTTGCCTGGGCTGTTTCAGTGCCACTTGAACTTGGGAAGAAGGTGGGGCAAGCGGCCCATGCGGCCTGGGGACAGAGGAGCCAGTCTGCCCTCTTCCCTTGTCCCTGCCGGCCCAGGGCAGGCCTTGTGATGACAGGCGGCTGGTAGTGGAGGAGAAGGCTGAGGAGGAAGGGCTTGCGTGAACTGTATTCTGTGATGTAGTCACGTGCGGGTTTTCTTTTTCAGTGTGAAAAAAATGACTGCCTTGACTCTTCTCTCCAGTTTCACTTGAAGGTTGAAAATGAAGATTTTATTCTTAAAGTTGAGCACAGTGATTTTACAGTCTTTTTGAAAGCAACAGTTGAGGTTTTCAAAAGACATCTCAGAGAACTCCAGCAGATAAAGCGAAAATAAGAGAATGTGTTCAGCGTGAACAGCGGGCGGGACCCCAAACTGTACTCTGTGTCTCCCAGAGTCTGTAACTGCTGAGATGGGTGGATATAGGGCCTCAAGCACCCTGGGGACCGAGGTCCTCAAGTGACAGCAGAGGCCCCGGCTGAGCCAGGAGCAGTATGGCCTGTGCCCTGGCGAGTGGAGAGCCGCGAGGCTGGGAGTGGGGCCAGGAGAGGGGGTGGGAGACTCGGGCGTGGAGGGAGGGGCAGCACCTGGCGGGGTCTGGGAGGCGCTGGCTGTCACGGTTCAAGGCAGGGACACCCCTGAACCTCCACCGTGCAGCCCCCACGGGGCAGAGTTGTCTGGCAGCCCAGGGTCAAAGTGAAGAGGGCGAGTTCGCAGCAGATTGACCGAAGCCCCGTACCCACTGAGAATTCATTTTAAGTGCCTGGAGCGAGGTTGGTCAAGCCCTTGCTGAAGTCAAGTGAGGGAGTCAGTCAGGGAGGACGGAGCTCAGGGTGAGTGAGGGGCAGCTAGTGCGGTGAGTCCTTGTCACCCGGGTGGGTTCTAGGGACACCCTTGAGTTCAGTGGTGCCCTTTCAGTAGCCTCCCTGGAGGCTTGTTTGGGGGGTAGAGGAGGCAGAAGCCCACTTAGAAGACGTGCTCATTCCTAGTGGTGGTGGTTTCTGAAGCAGTTTCTACTATTTGGTTCAACTGTGAACCAGTATCCTTGCAGGGTCAAGTCTGATGGTGGGCCTGAGCTGTGGGCACAGCCTTCCTTCTCCTGCACCCCACACTCATCTGTCATCTTTTGGGCAGCCCCTCCCCCCTCTCTGCACCCTTGATGGTGGGCCTGAGCCCAGCCCCCCTGTTACCATGGAGCCCCTTATGACTGAGTGGGTTCCAGGTGCCAGGCTCCTGGGAGACGTGCGGGAGGCAGAGCCTTCGTGCCATTTCTTCTAGAGACAGCAGCGCTGATGGTCGTGGTGTGAGAGCGGTGGTCCTAGTGTGAGAGCAGTGTGTCTGAGAGTGGTGTGTGAGAGTGTCGTGTGTGAGAGTAGTGTGTGAGAGTGGTGTGTGAGAGCGGTGTGTGTGAGAGCGGTGGTCGTAGTGTGAATAGTGGTGGTCGTAGTGTGAGATCGGTGGTGATAGCTCGGGTGCTGAGGTATCTAACCGTGAAACAGCAGTTGCCCCTGAGTGGGGGGCTGCCCCCATCCGCGAGGATGGGTCGCAGAAGGGCCCGCCTATGGGCACTTTTCCAGTGCTGCATCCCCAAGGCAAAGGCCAAGACAAGGAAGAACTTGGCCTCAGCCCAAGTCCTGGAAGCAGAGCGGCCTGAGGTGAGAGCAGCCGGGGGCTGGGCCCGTCGGATTGGCCTTCACCCAGCGAAGCGTTGGAGCTGTGTTTCATTTTGTTAGCGTGGTTGTAGGCCCTGCCGGCCAGGGCGTTTTGGCCTTCTGGGCAAGATCGACCCCAGCAGGTTGACCTTGTAAGTGGTTGTGCAGGTGCTGTGTGGAGGACGGGCGGGGGCCCCACAAGAAGGGAAACACTGTCTGGAGGAGTCCTGGGGCACGTGGATTGAGCTATAGAGTCAGTCCTTGAAGCAGAAAGGCTAAGCCCCTTAACCTCTCCCATCTTACAGAGCACAGAACAGTGTGTCCAGTATCTTAATGACGGGTACCTACTGCTCATGTGTATAACATACACCCTCGTAGCTTCACATGTCTACTACATGCCTCGGAACAAGTGTTGGGCAGTGTTCTAGGTGCTGTAGTAGGGGATATGTAGCCCAGGATTTTTTTATTTGTGTAAAGAAAACTAGAAGAATGAAAGACTCCATGTGGTTCAGTGTGAGCAAGTTCACCATGTGGACGGCACCGCGTGCGTGAAAATTGTGATAAAATACATAAAACATGAATTTAACATTTTCTCCAGTTTATTGAATGACTGGGTGACTTCAGTGGAGTCAGGCTAACAGATGGCCTTGGGGTGCCATCAGCCTTTTTCCCAGAGGAACACTCCAAAGCCTGATGGCCTTGTAGATCTTACCTTTCTTCCTCACTCTCCCCAGCAGTTCTAGGTCACTTGTCTGTGTGTCGTTTAAGAATCTCTTTATCCACTTTGTTGTTAGGTTTATGTTTAGGGAAGTTTCTCAGACGTCCCTGGGTCTTGAGAAGGCAGGCTTGGATTCCGGGTTCTCCCCTGCCGCGTGCCTGCCAGGTCGAGGTGGAGGCTGAAGGCCGGTCTGAGTTGTGGTGGTCTGTGTGGTCTTGGGGTCAGTGGACCCCCTCTTCTCTGGAGGGGCAGGGAGACCCTTTGTGTGGAGCCTGGAGAGACTTGACAGGGTCAGTCTTCAGAGTCTCGCTCTCTTTTTAATTTGTGTTTGCATTTAGTTACTTACTCATTTCACTGTTTTCTAGGAGTTGGCAACATCTACGGAAGAACTCAATATATGCCGGGAACAGCTTCTTGCAAGAGAAGAAGAAATAGCTCTGCTGATAGCAGAGAGGAATAACATCATGGTCAGTAGGGGAATTCTCACATGTTGACATTTGCCCCGTGGGGTCACCGCTGGGCTCCGTGTTGCTGTCTTTAAACTCTTTCTGGTTTTCAAGTCATTTTTCACATCTTCCCACTGAGCAGACCAGGGTGGATCAGTTTGGGGTTCTCATACTTGGCTTCAAATTTATGATGAGAGCTACTATAATTTTAGTACATTGGAGGGGGGAGTTCTCTTAACCTACAATTTTGTCCATGCTACAGTTTGTGTGGGGTCTTAGTTCCCTGACCAGGGATTAAAACCCATGACCCCTGCAGAAGTGTGGAGTCTTAACTACTGGGCCACTGGGGAAGTCCACTCTAACTTTAGACTGAAGTGGCGGGATTCTGACTTGCCTCAGCATGTTTCCGGCTGTAGCATGAGGCTGAGAGGGGTTGTCGGCCCTGAATTCAAGCATGAGGTTGACGGTGCTCCTTTGGCCCTGCCCTGCAGCTGCTGCTGGAGCACCTGGAGCGCCTGGTTTCCCAGTATATACCGTCCCTCCAGACGACGGCGGGCAAGTGGCAGGCGCAGACCCCAGAGGGCATGACCATCGAGCTGGAGGTGCTCCAGGCGCTGAAGTCACTCTTTGAGCACCACAAGGCCCTGGACACGAAGGTACCAGCCACCCGGCCATCCTGGATTTGTACACTTGCAGCCTTGTTAGGTGGATGATGCACGTATTTATGTAACTAGTTGACTTTTGAGCTTCTTGAATTCTTGTAAATACCTTTTTTCTGTAAGAAGTCAGAGTTTTATGTGGTTAAAAAGTGTTGCCTGCATACATGCTCAGTCATGTCCGAGTCTTTGCGACCCTGTGGACTGTAGCCCACCATGCTCCTCTTTTCCTGGGACTTCCCAGGCAAGAATACTGGAGTTGGTGGCCATCTTCTACTCCAGGGGATCTTCCCGACCCAAGGATTGAACCTGCCCTCTTGCATTGGCAGGTGGATTCTTTACCATTGGTCCACCTGGGAAGCCGCCAGTTAAAAAGTATTAGTTGGTATAAATGTCTCAAGATTTATTATGTTCTGTATATCAATTTGCAATTAAAAACTAAGTAATAGAGTTATTTTAGGAAGCATTTTTTTTCCTCTCAAACTTAGAATTTAAAGCTGTTAATAAGCAGATTTTTTGATGTTAAGATCAATGAGATACATTAAATGTATTCTGTTATAGTAGCCGCGTATTAGGGTGAGTATACAATGGCAACCCACTCCAGTACTCCTGCCTGGAAAATCTCATGGGTGGAGGAGCCTGGTAGGCTTCTGTCCGTGGGGTCGCGAAGAGTCGGACACTGCTGAGCAACTTCACTTTCACTTTTCCCTTTCATGCACTGGAGAAGGAAATGGCAACCCACTCCAGTGTTCTTGCCTGGAGAATCCCAGGGACAGGGAAGCCTGGTGGGCTGCCATCTATGGGGTCGCACAGAGTCAGACACGACTGGAGCGACTTAGCAGCAGCAGCAGCAGCAGCATACGCTAAGAAGTGCACTCACGTATATACACACATCAACACAGGAGGAGCACTTGAAAGGTGTAGTTTGTTAGAAGAATTAGCTGCCACACATAACAAGGTAAGTTGGATCATTCATCGTGTAATTTCAGTTAGTTCAGTTCAGTTCAGTTCAGTCACTCAGTCGTGTCCGACTCTTTGCGACCCCATGAATCGCAGCACGCCAGGCCTCCCTGTGCATCACCATCTCCCCGAGTTCACTCAAACTCACGTCCATCGAGTCAGTGATGCCATCCAGCCATCTCATCCTCGGTCGTCCCCTTCTCCTCCTGCCCCCAATCCCTCCCAGCATCAGTCTTTTCCAATGAGTCAAGTCTTTGCATGAGGTGGCCAAAGTACTGGAGTTTCAGCTTTCCCATCATTCCTTCCAAAGAAATCCCAGGGCTGATCTCCTTCAGAATGGACTGGTTGGATCTCCTTGCAGTCCAAGGGTTTGTCATTGGTATCCTTTCATTTTAAAAAAGTGTGAAGGCTGTAGTGGTGGACATCAGATGTTCTTTATCTTTCTGATTGAGGACCAGCCCACCTGGGTTATTTTAATGACTAGTAAACTAGACTTGTGGCTCAGAGCTGCAGGATCTCTTAAGCACCCCTTTGTCTAGTAGGAGACAAATTCTGACTCGAATCACCTGTTTCTATTCGGGATGGATAACATCACCATGTATTTTCTTTTTATGCTGTATTTTCAGTTTTGAGTTGAGTTTTTCCAAATGGAGTTTTGCTGTCTTTACTTATTTCTTTATTCTGATTCAATTTTTTGGTTTTCACTGATGATTCTTAAAGAGAAGAATAACCCGAAAAAGATACTAATGGACGGGGTGCTTGATGTAAATCACAAGCAAGAAAACATGCCAAGCGCCAATGGAAAGGCATGTCCTCGGTCTCACTCTCTGTCTGGTTCTCGTCTTACTATCCAGTCTGTGCGGGGCTGCTGAGACCTTTCACCAATGCATCATGTAGGTCTGAGTGGCCGTGAGGGTCGTGTGAGCTCCAGAGCGCAGAAGGCAGTTTTGACTTCACCGATTTTCCGGAAGTGCTGTGTTCCCTCCCTCCCAAAACAAGGCTGTCTAAGGTTTCCTTTCCCCCTTAGAGAACCCGCGACGAAGACCTGGCTCAGGGGCCCGAGCTCCAGGAAATCATCGAGAAGAAGTCACGGGAGCAGAGAGAGATAAAGGACCGCCTGGCAGCCCTCTCTGCCCACGTAACAGAGCTGGAGAATGACCTGGACACGGCCAGGAAGGACCTCCTCAAGTCCAAGGAAGTGAATGTGAAATTACAGCAGGATGTCCGTGAAGTGAGTGACAGTGGACGTGTCTGTTGTCCTGAGGCGGAATGTGGGTCCCTTGTTCTCCCCGTGATCTCAGCCTTGGCACGGCTGCGTGAGCAAGAGCAGAGCACTGGCGAGACCGCCACTGGCTGCCTTCCCGCCTCTGCGTCGAGGTCTCTGGGGTAGAAGAGGCCTGGTCCAGGCGGCCCGTTGGCAGTGGACCAACATGGCTGTGCTGCACCCTGGGTGTGGACTCCTCATTTCCACAAGTTCTAGGGGGCCCAGTGTGTTCCTTTTTAAAAAATTCATTCATCCACTCATTCATTTATTGGAGTTGATTTACCCTGCTGTGTCAATTTCTGCTGTACAGCAATGTGAACCAATCATATATATATATATATATATATATATATATACACACACACACACACAAATCTCCCTGTGTTTTAGGTTTCCTACCCATTAACCTCACCACAGAGCACTGATAGAGTGCCCTGTGCTGTTCAGTAGGTCCTCACTCGTTGCTGACTTGATGCATAGTATCAGTAGTGTGTATATGTCAACCCCAGTCTCCCAGTTCATCCCCCTACCTGCCTGCTGAATATATTCCCGATGATGCTGAAATTTCCTTCTGATTCACTCAGGTGAGTCTGAACATCTGTGGAGCCCGCTCTCCCAGAGAGATGGGAACATGCTGTGTGGGCTCTGCTGAGGCAGCTTGCCTGGCCATCTTCTCTAGTTTTCTGAGGTTCCGCTCCTCGAAAGGATGTGTGACAGTGATACCAGCGGTCAGACAAGTCGAGTGGCTTTTGCTCACCCTCAGATCCTCAGGCCCGTGCTGTGTAACCAAGGCAGAATCAGGATGTTTCTGGCGGTCATGTCTGCGGGTGTCGTGATTTATGAGAAGCTCCCTAATGGTCACTGTGAAAACAGAAGAGAGCTGGGGGCTCAGGCCTCCTCCTGTGAGCCTCGCCTCTCCTCTCTGCACAGAGAGACAGCGCCCACTCTGCCCCACCCCTCCCCCGTGAGACTGTCTCAGAGGGCACCCCTCCAACATGTGGTACAGCAGGTGTACTTGTTTAGTAGCTCGGTGTGAGAACTCAAAACAGAAATATTTGCACATGTTTGTATAACGTGTTCACACTACTCTTTGGCAACAGGAGGAGATTAGGTGGCAGAGATTAATACACAGAGAATTCTGGAAAAAGCGTTTTTAAGACCTTTCACTTTTAATGTTAGGACAACATCGGTTACTTAGTGAGCACGGAGGGACCTGAAATGGATTTTGAGCCGGCGGACAGGAGTCGCATCGGCAGCAAGCTCTGCTCCTGGTTTGGGCGTTTCCTCCATGTGATGTAACTGCTTGAGGAGGACTCGGCTGGAGAAGGCTGCTCCCAGTTGTGTAACACTGTGACTTCTGTTTCTACTCATTAATATTCTTATGTAATTTTGAGGAAATTGCATGAGATTTTTCCAACTTTTACCTGAGGAAATGAGCCTCAGAGCTCCCGGTAGGATCTGTTGAAGGTCCCTCCCTGTTCTGGGTCAAGCCCGCCTGTATGGTGTAGGAGATAGAGATCCTCATTTCATGCCAGATACCTTCCCTCCTGGAATTCTTGCAATGACAGAGTAGTTTAGTGTACTTTTTGTTTGCTGGTCGGGTTTACGATGTAGAAAAGAAGCTTGGTAAATCGAGTGGCCAGACAGACGTTAAGACAGATGGGTTCCATCGTGGCAAATGTGACATTTGAGGTAGGCGCGTTTTTGCTCACATCTCAGAAAACTGCCATGTCTAGGACTTTATTTTTGAGGACACTAATTTTATGTTTGATTTGAAACTTAGGATTTAGTCCAGCTTTTTTACTCTTAATTGTATCGCAGTATTCTATGATAATGACTTACCTTTTCTCCTCTGCAATGCCTGGTTGTAGGCTATGGCCCAGAAGGAGGACATGGAGAAGAGAATCACTACACTTGAGAAACGCTGCCTCGCTGCACAGCACAAAGCCATCTCTGTGCACAACCTCGATGATAAACTTGAAAATGAAATCGCAAATAAGGATTCTATGCATCGACAGGTAATGGCTTTTCCTGAACTGTGTCTGACTTCTGTAGTAGTGAATACTGAGGAAGGAAGGTAAAGACCTTTTCATGTGACTCCCATGTTGGAAATCAAGTCCCAGTGTAAAGTTCTTATGACCCTAAAATACTGCGTTCAAAAGTGTGGATGTACATCATGATCAATCAGCTGTACTGAAAGGAAATACTTTTTTTAAAAATTGAGGGTGACTGCAACTTAGAGGTTTGAATTATTTGGGATTTGGGTTAACCATTTTGTGGAATTCCACTCCTGACTCTTGTTTCACTTGACTTGAATCTATTGGCTTGTTAGCATTTTTCCTGAAAGAGCAGAGAGCAGCAGGGAACTTCACAGCAGCTGGCTGCCTGTTAGGAACTTGGGTCACTGTGACAAAAGGCAGGGTTAGAGCTCCAGTCTGATTAGGATTTGTACTTCCTGTGGTTTGGTGAGCTTTACTTGCTCCTGTTCCTGTGTGGTCTCACATAATCAGGACTTAATCAGGAAAACCAAATCTGGCTTCTCCAAAACAAAGTGAGTCAGTCTGGTGTGTGACAAAGTATATCATTGGCCCCACTACAAAAATAAAATACTAGAAAGCCATTGAAATGTATGATGTGGAATGCTAATTAAGAGCATTCTGATATACAAAATAATGGCTGTAAAAGGCAGATCAGAAAATACTACGTACCATATGCTGTTGTTTTCTGAGGGTTTTAAAGCACATCTTATTGTTTATGTACGTACATAGAGTAATACACACACAGAAAAAATAAGAAAGCTGCTTAGAAATAAATGCTAACCTCTCAGGAACCCGAGCGTATAGATCATTTCATTTTTTTTCTTTTTCAAAAAAGAATCTGTCTAAATGTTCTACACTGAAAGTTTTCAGAGTAAGAAGATCTATTAAAAGAATAATCATGCATTTACAAATGTTAGTTGACTGACATTTCCCCAGGCACACTCTGGTCAGGTTTGTATTTCAGAGGAGATGAAAGCCATATTTGGCTTTCAAGCCCATGGCCGTCTGCGGTCGGTAGGGTTCCCTTCAAATGATGATTCTGGTGATGTTTTAAGAAGGGTCAGTACTGACCCTTAACTTGTCAATAAGAATGAATAAGCTTCTATAGAAACCTGATCTTCTTTAATATATAAGAACTTTTTTTTTTTTTTTAAAGACTTCTTTGGAGACGTTTAGGAAAAGCAAATACTCTGGCAGAAGGTGTTCTGCCCACTGAGACCAAGCCCAGGAACACTGAGAGAAAAATTACCGTGACGCGGCTTCCGAAACAGAACTAATCCTGTAGACACATGCCTTTAGGTTTTGTCTCAGCTTACTAACAATGGCAGAGGCTGCACCACTTGGCCCGTTTTGATGTTCTGCTTTCCCTTTGTAGAAGGAGGATAAAGACCGACAGCTGCAGCTGTGCCTGGAGCCGGCAGAGCAGAAGCTGCAGCAGATGCTGACAGAAGTGGAGGCTGAGCTGGCTCAGGGGGTGGCTGCGCTCTCCAAGGTGCTTCTCTTGGTCCCCGGGGGGCGGGCGCGGGGAGGGCCTGTTCCCTTGCTGTCCCACCGTGTCACTCCCGGTGCTGCTCAGTCCACAAAGGAGCGCAGACGCGGGGGTCCTGCTGCCCGTCTGCGATGGGAGCACTCCCTGAGTGTCAGACAGTCCCCGCTCCCATGTCATCCCTACATTAACTTCCCTGCAGTTTTGTCCTGTGCTCTGTGTGTCCGCAGGATGCTTCAGCTCCGAGTCACTGCTGCTCAGAGTTCAGTCAGCAACTCAAAGCCTAGCAGGATACAGAACGAGAAAAATCCCATTCTCGTTAAGAGATGGCCAAAATAGCTCTGTCATGAGCACAGTTTTAAGTCTTTATTCATACATTGTTGAATAAGTCACAGCGGGGCACGGTGCAGACCCAGGGCCCCACTCCCAGCTTGCAGTCCCCGGGAGCCCACGGGTGAGAGGCCGCGTCCAGGAGACGTGGCGCTGCTAGGGATATGGTGCCCACAGCCAGCTAGCCACCCCATCCTTCTGGTGGGAAAGGTGTTGCCCCGCACTGCTGGTGGGCACTGGCTGGGCATGGAGAGGCAGGCCGGGCCTGTGCTGGCCTGGCTGTTGGAGCATTGCCTGGAGCTCAGGGAGCACCTGAGGGGCCGGCCGGTTTCCCGGAGGCGGGTGGTGTCCTGTGCTCGCAAACCCTCCCCGAGCAGGGTCACTAACAGCCGCCAGGGGGCGCCCTTCTGCCTGTGATCTTCCCCTCAAGGGCTGGTTTCTTCTCTCCCCTGGCATCTTTGCTGTCTGTCCCCGGTCGGCCTTGTAGTCTGAACTTTTGTCTTCCGGAAGCTCTGCCACTAAGGAGGCGAAACTGTTCGAACTTACCTCCCAGCTTAGGAAGGAGGAACGTGTGCCCTCGTGTGTCCCGTGCTTGCCACTGCCTGCTGCCCGCGCTGGCTCGCCCCAGGCAGTCTGAGGAGGGGGTCTGGGGCCAGGGGGAGCACCTCTCCTCTCACGAGCCGGTCACCAGCACCCTCCGTCACCCACGTGTCACACACGAAGCCGCGCCGGCTGCGTGAGCAGGTGTGCGGGTGTGCCCCCCGCGAACCCGGGGCCAGTGGTCCGCACAGAGCATGGCCCGCTTGCCGCCCCTGCGGTCACAGCCCGCGTGCCGTCAGGACAGGGTCGTTGCGAGCGGAGCTGACGCTGTTCTTGGCCGACAGGCGGGAGAGAGACACAGCAGCATGGAGGAGAGGGGCGTGTGGGCCGGAGACGCGGCTGGGCGGGGCCGGCGCTGCCTTTCTCCGCCGCTCCTGTCTCTGGCGTCCAGTGTGCGTGTGTGGCCCTGTCTGCTGATCCAGGCACCCAACCTCGGGAGCAGGGCCAGATGTGGTCGCCCGTAGGTGGTGGGCAGGGGCCAGGGGGTCCCCACGTTCCAGGAGGACGCGTGTTGCTCTGACCAGCCAGGCCGGGGAGCTGCTCAGCATACAGTTGGACCTTCCGAGTGGCCCTCCAACCTGAGAGAGCCAGCCCGAGGCCCGTGAAACGGAAGGCATGGTGCCCAGGTGTGGAGGTGCTTGCCTCGGACGTGGCGCTGGAGTCCCACATGCCAAGCTGCCGGTCCAGACGTGGGGTGTGTGTGTAGGATGGCTGCTCCTAGACAGGAGGAGAACCGTAGGTGCGCTGCGACAGAAGGCGCTCCAGGAAAGGGCGATGGTGGAGGCTCGCATCAGAGAGCCCTGAGAGAGGTTTCCCGGAAGGGCTGGCCACACAGCGGTACCGACCATCCAGGAAATGGAGCGGGGATCCCAGGTCCAGCCTCAGGGGTCAGTACTATCCCCACCATAGCTGTGTTCTTGGGCCTGGACTGCAGAGCCTCACATGTGGGCTCCCAGGGGGCTGTGGTTCTTAACTCCCATCATGAGACCTCGGTGAGGCTCCCTCTCTGCTTAAGCAGAGAGCTCAATGTCTCCCGATCAGGGGTGCACTTCCTTACTTTCAGAACTGCTGCTCAGAGGCTGTTGAGATTGGGGTGCTGTTTATGACTGAGCCAATTCAAAGTAAACTTTTGGTTTGCTTTAAAAATATTTGAATGCCGATGCCTTATTGGGAAAGCTGTGACAGGTTTTATTTCCTTGGGCTCAAAAATCACTGCAGACGGTGGCTGCAGCCATGAGATTAAAAAATGCTTGCTCCTTGGAAAGCTACGACAAAGCTAGACAGCATATTGTAAAGTAGAGACATTGCTTTGCCGACAAAGGTCCATATAGTCAAAGCTATCGTTTTTCCAGTAGTCACGTATGGATGTGAGAGTTGGACCGTAAAGAAGGCTGAACACTGAAGAACTGATGCTTTTGAATTGTGTTGCTGGAGAAGACACTGTTTTAACAGAAAATATTTAGCAGAAAATAACCTGTCAACCCACTCCAGTACTCTTGCCCGGAAAATCCCATGGACGGAGGAGCCTGGTGGGCTGCAGTCCATGGGGTCGTGAAGAGTGGGACACTGCTGAGCGACTTCACTTTCACTTTTCACTTTCATGCATTGGAGAAGGAAATGGCAACCCACTCCAGTGTTCTTGCCTGGAGAATCCCAGGGACGGCGGAGCCTGGTGGGCTGCCATCTGTGGGGTCGCACAGAGTCGGACACGACTGAAGCGACTTAGCAGCAGCAGCAGCAGCAACCTGTTTTTTGATTTTTTATGATGGGATATTTCAAACATGCACAAAAGTGGACGGAGTAGTATAATAAATGCCCATGACCAATCAATTGGCCTCAGCAATTTCTAACACGGGGCCAATCTCAAATCTAGCATTCTTTTGTCTTCTCTCCATTCTTTTTTATACAGTAGGTCCTAAAACAGCTTTTTAAACCATGAAATTGATGCTCATTTTATAAATCACAGACTTTCCAACTTTGTTATTACAATTAAAAATTGCTTGAGGTAATTATTTCCAGTTTTTTAATATGAATTTTCATCTTGGAAAAGACCCTGATGTTGGGAAAGATTGAAGGCAAGAAGAGAATGGATGACAGAGGATGAGATGGTTGGATGGCAGTTCTGGGAGTTGGTGATGGGCAGGGAAGCCTGGCATGCTGCAGTCCATGGGGGTCCTAGAGTCAAACATGACTGAGCAACTGAACTGAACTGAATATGAATTATCATTGGAAGAAAAGCTATGACCAACCTAGACAGCATATTAAAAAGCAGAGATATTACTTTGCCATCAAAGGAACACTTAGTTAAAGCTATGGTTTTTCCAGTAGTCATGTCTGGATGTGAGAGTTGGACCGTAAAGAAGGCTGAGCACCAAAGAATGGATGCTTTTGAACTGAGGTGTTGGAGAAGACTCTTGAGAGTCCACTGGACTGCAAGGAGATCAAACCAATGAGTCCTAAGGGAAATCAGTCCTGACTATTCATTGGAGGGACTGATGCTGAGGCTGAAGCTTCAATACTTTGGCCACCTGATGTGAAGAACTGACTCACTGGAAAAGACCCTGATGCTGGGAAAGACTGAAGACAGGAGGAGAAGGTGCAACAGAGGACGAGATGGTTGGATGTCATCACTGACTCGAAGGACGTGAGTTTGAGCAACTTCTGGGAGACAGTGAAGGACAGGGAAGCCTGGCGTGCTATAGTCCATGGGGTCACAAAGAGTCAGACACGACTGAGGGACTGAACAAGAGCAATCATTACAAAGAATTCAAGTGATGTTTCATGTAAAGGAAAATATGTGAAAGTCTATCTCCACTGGCTTTTTTTCCAAAATGAATTTTCTCACTTTTTGCTTTATAAATTGAATTCATTTTACACCCTTAACCCAGAATCAAGCTTCTATTTATACACTGGGAAATTCCTCCACCGACGTGTGTGTAAGCCGATCCCCTTTCAAGTGTACTTGTTTCTGAGTGTAACTCTGCTTGCTCCTCGAGCCGCTTCCACAGGAAATGGCTGGTGACACTAAGGTCCCCCAGGTGCTCTGCCAAAGAGAAGTGTTGGGAGTGACCTTTGACCAGTGAAGTCCCTGCCTCCCTCTGCACCCGCCCGTCTGCTCTGGGGATGCTCAAGAGCCCACCAGAGGTGGCCGTGGGAGGGGACCGCCTCGGGAACCAGGGCACAGGCCGCTCACGTCGCGGCTCCCTGGTGCTTTTAAAAGAACGACTGTGCTTGCTTTTGAAGTTTATGAGTTTTTGTTTTTCCTGTTTTAGGCAAGGCAAAGAGAAAAAATGAATGAAGAACACAACGAACACTCATCGGATACCGTGGATAAGCTTCTGTCTGTTTCAGAGGAGAGGCTTCAGCTTCATCTGAAGGAGAGAATGGCTGCTCTGGAGGATAAGGTGAGCCAGCTTCATGGCCCCTTTACAAGAGGCGCATGTGGCCTGGCCTGGCTCGGCCCGGTCTGTGTGTGGCGGGGGTGAGAGGGGGAATCTCCAGGACAGGAGTTGGGAAACTCCCATAGAGGGCCCCAGAGTGAATGTCTTTGCTGGTTGGAGTAGCAGCATTTCACGCTAGTCAATAAGCGTGACAGCATCCACAGGCAGTGTGTAAAGGAACAGACGTAGATGTGTGCCCGCAACCCTTCCAGAAAGCCTCAGTGAGGCGGAATCACCAGTGGCCCCGATGTTACCAGCCGCTGTGCTAGAACATTCTTCTAGGTCCACCCTCACCCCTTCGTTTCTTTCTTAGAAGTTTATTTCTGGGGCTTTGCTGGCAGTCCAGTGGCTGGGAGCCTGCCTTGCAAGGTCAGGGACGCAGGTTCGATCCCTGGTTGGTGAGCTAAGATTCCACGTGCCACGCGGCAATCACATCAAAGGAATCGCGCATGATGCAGCTAAGGCCCGATGCAGCCAAATCAATAAGTTTAGTTCAGGATCTTTTATATAATGTGATAGAAAAGATTGAAGCAAGTAAAAGCAAGCATTCTCATATTCCAACTCCAGCCATCTCTCTTTTTATTTGCTTTGGAAAATGTCTGAGAACCTCTATCAGAGCAGCTCAGTGGGCAACAGTCTGGTTGAGGTTCGGTGAAAACCTGTCCCAGCTGCACCAGTGCCCTAAAGACGAGGCCCAGAACCTTCACCGAGGTCGGCGCTTGGGCAAGGCTTGTCTGAGAGAGACCCATGGTCACTACAAGTTCTGCGGCACATTTTTCCCCCACAAAACCCAAGATGATACCCACACCTCACTAGAGAGCTCACTTCACCCTGACCTGTGGGCTGGCCCTGAGGTGGGGAGAGTTTTGTCTCAGGTTTGAATTTTACATGTGAAACCTGCTCCAGTTTCCTGAGTGACCACTGAACTGCAAAAGCTGAAAGCAAGTATAAAGCAGTTTCACTTACCCCAGGGACCTGGCCTCCTTGGATCCAGAAGATCAGTCGGGGAAGGAGGAGTTTTTCTGTGTACAAGTTAGTGTTAACAGTTGTCATCCGGCTTCGTGCCGACACTTCGCTCTGGGCGCGAGGTCCGCCCCTCATCCCGAGGTGCTTTATGCTTTCAGACAGGAGAGTAGCCATCCCGCAGTCCACGCAACGTCTGTTAAGAATTGACTCGAAAGCACTGTATGTATCTTTTTCAGAATTCTCTCCTATGGGAAGTTGAAAATGCAAAAAAGCATTTAGAAGAAATGCAAAACGACAAGGTCCTTAAATCTCTAAATCCTTTAGAAATGTGTTAAGAGCTGAACTGACCTGGGTTCACTGTTACAGTTACTGCAGACGCTTCGCGGAAGTGGAGTTACATTTTCCTTATGGCTAGTCCACTGCTGTAACGTGTATAGCGTTTTCTGGTTTTGAACATTGAATGTGATTTGCATTATAGGTGGATTGAGAGTGTGTGGCCGTTGTGTGTGGTTCAGAATTCTAAGTAGTCCTTTCTGGGTTCACCCGAAAGCTGAGACAAAGCATGAGCCTTTCACGTGGACAGTGCTGTCCGTCAGAAAGATAATATGAGCCACATACACAATCTAAAATTTCCTAAAAATGAGCGGGCTGCTTTTCATGCTTTTTTCACTGCGAGTCTTGAAATCTGTGTGATTTCCACATCGAGCTTTGCACCGGCCTGCGTCACATCCTCAGTGTGCTGCACAAGGCGAGTGACTGCCGTGGCCGACAGCACAGAGCTGCCAGGTTGAGTCGAGTGACTCGGAAACTTGGCCGTTTGACTTGTTTTGCCCCGTGAGGGAGTGAAGTGGGGTGTAGAGGAATGAATGTGAGCGATGCCCAGGAATGAATGTGAGGTCCATGGAGACAGTCTAAAGCAATGGGAGGAGCGAGGGCAATAGAGTGAGTCCTGTCCCCCACCACCCGACCCCCGACCCCAAGTCCAGCTTCTCTCCATAGACTTCGTTGTCGTCAATGGCTGGCCATGTTTCCTCCAGAAGCTTTTCTACACCTGAGATGTGACTTCTTATTCATTATGGTTTATAAGGGTTAGTATTGTTCTGAGTGTTTCTCTTTGCGATGGAACACTTAGAGTACAATTTCTCAGAATTAAGTGTTCAAAAATGTGCGATTTTAAGGCGAGAGAATGGAGAGGATGTGCTCATCAGGCTGATGGGGGTGAACCCATAGGCAGCTAGTTTGCCGGAGCGGAGCAGGAATGATGGCAGGTGGTCCTGGAGCCAGGAAAAGGGGTGGCCCAGCCCTGGGGAGGGGTCGTGACGAAGACAGAAAGCGAAGGTACTGGCCACGGGGGACAGGGAGCCGGCAAGCCAGCAGCTCGAGGCTGCCCCTCCGTTGCTTTGAGGTCATGTCTGGGAAAACAAGGCAGGACCTGGGTGAGAGTAGGGCAGGGGGAGATTTGCGGAGAGAAGGGAGTGAGGTGTGAGGAGAGTGGGAGGGCGGCACGGGGCCCAGCAGGCACTCTTGCATGCGTCTCAGATGACAGAGGCGCCCTTGAGGTGTGCGGGGCCATCCCCAGAACAGCCCGAGGGCCTGTGCCCTGAGAGGAGAGCCACGAGAGGCTGGCCCTCCCGTCCCCTGGCTGCCCCTGCTCACTCCTGTCTGTGCGTGTTCAGACCAGCCTGGAAAACGGAGGGCTGGGAACCCGCGAGGACGGCACTCCTCGGCGAACTAGTACCAGTGATGACCGGTGGGGTGGACCCAGCGGCTGCGGAGCTGAAGGGTTTTTTTTTCTAATTTTCCTTCAGCCTGGCTGATGGAAGCAAGGATATATATTTGCAATTTTCGGTTTTTGTCTCTGACTCCATCAGCCCACCCTTGTGAATAACCTCATAGGATTGCCTTCCGTCCACGCTGAGACCTGAATGTCACCAGGCCATCTAGGAACTGGATTCTCCTCCTGCCCGTTTCTTCAGTACTGCTCGCTTAAGAGATGGCAGTGTCTCATAAGCATGGCCCATTTGTCCAAAGTCAGGGCTTCCATGTAAAATTGTGTTCAGTTCCTGATAGACTTGAGGTGCCCAGAATGTTGCTGACGAGATGTGGTCCTCTCGTGCCCCAGGTGCAGCCCCTGAAAGATCAGGACCAAGAGCGCGGGAAGCAAGCCAGCATGCTGGCCAACGTGGGCCAGGTGTTGGAGAGGGACGAGGGCGTGTCAGACGGCGAGGGCGACAGGGTCACCGTCTTCAGCTCGCCTGCTCTGCTGTCGCCCAGCGGCCAGGCCGATGCCGAGACTCTGGCCATGAGGATTCAGGAGCAGCTGGACAAGATCAATGAAGAGATCTGGTGGGTGCGCCTGAGCCCAGCTCCCCGGAGACTCGGCTTCTCTGAGGAGCTGTCTTCTGCTTAGAGAAGTCTGAGTGTTCCATAGTGAGAAAACTGACTTCAGGTCTGCTTCAGGAATTTTCAGTTCTGAGATTGCCCTTGATTATAGAGCTCAGTCAGCCAGGGCATTCTGTCCACAGTGTGGTGTCAGCACTCTGTGGGGGGGCATTGTGGGGTGTCCCCCCCTCAGCTCTGGGCCCCAAGGTGGGTGAGGTCCCGAGGCAGTGTCCCCTGTGGCCCGTGCACCCTCCAGCACTGAGGGTTCGCCCTCGTGTGTCCCTCGGAGCCTTCTACGTTCTGGTGAAAAGCCACCTGGAACAGAAAAGCTGGGGTTCTGGGCTTGGCAAATTCCCACTCAGATCTGCATTTTCCTTTTTAGCTTAATACATTGTGAAGATTGGCTTGTTGTAAGACAGTGATCCATGGACCTGTGTTTGAGTTTTTCTCATCTCATCAGTATATTTAAAATGTTTTCTTTAGACCCAGTCTTGGCAGTTAGAACAGTTTACAAAACAGGATAGAACCCAAAGGCCCGCCTCGTGGTGAGCAGGGGGCCCTGGGTCTGGGGGCAGCCGGGTGGCTGGGGCCCCGAGGCCTGCCTGGTGCCACACCCGCACAGCTGTGCCTCCTGTCCCGAGTCCACGTTCAGAGTGGCCGCAGGCCGGTGACCCTGCACAGGACCTGGCAGAGCTGCTGCTCAGATTGTTCTCATCCTGTCACCCCTGGCCGAGGTGCCCATTCCCGCTGGTCGAGTGCGGGGGGCTCGGGGAAAAGGCAGGGGTGAATGGCACAACCAGAAAACACAGATGGTGCCACCTGTACTTTTGACGCTGAGACAGACTGCTTTGTGGGCCGTGTTTGAGCACAGACAAGCTCAGAAAGATTGTCTTTCCTCATCCCCGTAGGAAATTGGGAACACTTCTGTATTGATATTTTTATTTTTAGAGCAAGTTGTCAGGTAAAAATGATTTTTCCTTATGCAACAAGTTGACTTGATGTAAATGGTAAATTCTGTCCATCAACTTGTCAACAGTGAAAAACTTTCAAGATGTATAAGTAGAAGTGAAACTGGAGAGTTTACTACCTGTAAGGATCTTGTATTTTAATGGGAAAATCATTTTACTTGCATAATCATGCATGTAATCTGTATATAAAATCATCCATGACACATTAGGGGAGAAGAGCAGTAACTGTGAATTCTAGGTTAATGCAGCACATTGACCTGAATCCAGAAACTCACACAAAGCTGGTGGAGAATTTCATCAAGTGATGCGTTTGCACATACACAAGCTTAAAACAAAATGAAAAGTTCAACTCAGCACTTCATCTGGTCTGGAGACGTGTTTAGAAACTCCAGCTTGCTCGTGAATCGCTGTTTTGGTTATACGGAGTTCCGGATTCCCAGTGGAAAAGATCTGAGGCACTGACGTGCATCTCTGCCCTGAGAGCAGGGAAGGTAAAGGTGGTCAGCTTCAGGTATCTCCTCACAGGGAGAGTCACCACACAGGCCCCATCAGAATGTTAGAGTAAATAAAATCAAACGTGAATGATGAGGGGACACTTTGTAAGACTCAATGATAAGTTATTGTAAGTTTGAGAATATTCCAAAGAGGGAAAGCTGAACCTTTTTGCTGAGATGTTAATTGAGCACCTCTTCCTGGAATTTGCTAATGGTGACACAGAATGCAAGCCCAAATTTGCTGTCCAGACATGTTCCTCTGCTGACAAAGGCAGGTGATGATTTTATTCTGTTTTAGGTTCATCCCAAAAGACAAAGAGAACACGAATCAGCGGGCGGAGGGGATTGAGAGCAGGGTGGGCAGTGGGAGCTTCAGCAACCTTCGGCGCTTTAAATGCTCCAACTCCCTCAACCTGGATCTCGCCTCCTGGTATGCCAACTCCTTCCCGCCCAGCGGAGGGCGCTCCATGCCCAAAAGGAGGCAGCCCAGCCCTGAGCCAGAAGAAGACAAGCTGGGCTTCACGACGCTGGTATGTGTCTGCCTCCTCCCTGCCGCGTCCCTCCCCGAGCACACTGGTTTTCTTTTGTTTGTTTGTTTTTTCTCTTTTTACCCAGAAGAAAATCAGGTACGTTTGCTACGCTCAGAGGTCTAAGATTTTTAAAACTGCCTAGTCTTGAATCGGGCTTCCCTGGTGCCTCAGACGGTAAAGCGTCTGTGTGCAATGCAGGAGACCCGGGTTCGATCCCTGGGTTGGGAAGATCCTCTGGAGAAAGAAATGGCAGCCCACTCCAGTATTCTTGCCTGGAAAATCCCATGGACCGCGAAGCCTGGTAGGCCACTGTCCATGGGGCCACAAAGAGTCGGACGCGACTGAGCGAAATCATTCCACAATCACACAGCGACAAATTAGTCTTGATATTTGGACCCCTGGCTTAGGAATCTCAACTGGTCTGCTCACTGATGCGCCTGGCCGTGCCCTCAGGCCAGCTCTGCGTGTGAAACCAGGTTCAAAGCCCGGTGCCCCAGGGCCCTAGTGAAGAAGTCTGGCTTCCTCACTCTTCCGAGTCTGAAAATGGGATGACGACCTAGGGCTTTTGGTGACAGAGTGTGCGGCTCTAAAGCACATGTTCCAGCTTTCTTCCATGTTTAGCTTAGGTTTTGCGAGTGCATTGCTGTTTACCCCATGAACTCGTGTTTACAACTGCACTTGTATTTTCACTTTTTTTTTGGTTACCACCCGTTTCATGTTAGCTGCATTGTTAGTCGGCATATCATTAAATTAACTGTGAATCATTTAGCGGCATGTGAAGTGGTAACTAGTCCATTTTGTGGTCTTTGGAGACACTGTTTTTATAATTTGCATCGTTGGCTAATTAGTTGATATTTAAAATTCTTTGACGATTTCTCTGTAGTTTCACGATTGATTTCTTTCCGAGTGTTTGTAAAAGAACAGTTCTGTATATTCTGTCCTGCTGTTGGAGTTCTCTGATGGTGTGTCTGCTTTCATCATTGGTTGTGATTTCCTGGCTCATCCTGTTGTCTGCTCAGTGGTTGTCAGTCCAGACCCCAGCTTCCCACCACTGCCCCGCCTCGCCCCCGAGGCTGCAGTTGACCCATCCATCTCCCCTTCCCCGTCCTCCCACCTGCTCTGGTCATAGCAGTGCTGTGGTCCACAGCAGGCGTCCCCTTAGTCGGGTTTGTGCTTTGTCTTCATGTCTCATCAAATGGTGTTTTTCCCCATAGCAGTAAGTTTGAATTAGCATGTCACTATGCAGTTACAAGCATAATGTAGATGGATCCTAAACCGCATATCATGTGTCATTCATAAATGAGATTATCCTTACCTAAAGAAATGATCTTAAGTGTAGAATTAATGGACTTTTGACACAATATCCTTTCTGTGTCGGTGCTTGTTTTTAAGACTATAAATCTCATCAGCTTTTGCACAGTGAATGTCTCTACTAGACTCTTTAAAAAGCATCTTCTATGGTTAATAAAATGGAAAGACTGCACCTGCTATTATGCTAGCTTGCTTTCTTACATATTTTCACAGGGAACGTGCTTTAATACATTTATTTTGAGAACTTTTAAATCAAATTCTAGGTAAGCATTTTATGTTAATGTCCAATAGGTGGTTCGATTTGTTCAGTGTTCAAATAGGTATTAATGGTAACTTCCTCATCAGTTAAATTACTATTTTAAAGTATAACATGTTTTTTATGAAGAGAAACTAACTTATAGAGAAGTTTGGCTGAGAATAGACAACTGTTAAGGGCCTTTATTGTACAGAATGCTGTGCTTTAATAAATCATGATGTTGTAATAGAATTGTATCTTCCTGAGTAATAATTTATAGTGTTTCTCTAGTAAAACTTGAATAGCTTATTTAATTTCTGTGGTCAAAAGAAATGTTCTGTTTCCAGTTACATGTTCTCTAAGTCTTCATCTCACTTGTAAGTTTGCCATCATTTTTGCTATACTGTGTTTGTCTGTACTGATTCTTGAATTTTTAGCTTCAAAGTCGCAAGAAATCTGGTTTCTCTTCATTTCTTTGCATGCATCTATCAGCCTAGTGATTTAAGGAAGCATTGTCAAAAGGTAAACTATTTAGTAATTTAGCATGCCTCTGTTTCTCTGTGCAGTATTAGAGAGTCCTTATCATTTTACACGAATGAACCCTGTGTGGTTGTGTACTGGTGAATAATTGACATTTTAATGGAAGTAATGAAACTCACCCACCACTTAAAGTATGCTGATGGTTCTGTTGGAAATAGGTCATTTGATGGGACAATTGTAACAGTTTGCCCATCTCCCACGTGTTTGCCTTCTAATCATCTCATGCTTATTTATAATAGACATAGTAGTATTTATTATTTTAAAATTTGTCTTTACTTATATTTTTGGCCATGCTGCACAGCTTATAGGATCTTAGTTCCGCAACCAGGGATCATACCAGTGTCCTGGCAGTGAAAGTGGCAAGTCCTAACATCTGGACCACCGTGGAATTTCCGCTTAGAGTATTTTTTTAAACAAATGACTGAATCAGAGCCATAGAAGTTAGATTTGGGGGAAGGCGATTTAATGACGGTGGGTAGCAGTGTGCAGGAGACTCTGTGCGCCAGGCACCTTGTCGAGTGCTTTCCGAGTCTGTCATCTAATCCCGCAGACGCCAGGTGAGGTCCAGGCTGCTGTTATCCCCATTCAGCAGACAGGGACACTGAGGCTTAGAGAGGCCGAGCACCGTGCCCAGGCTCCCACACCCAGCAGTGTGGTTCGGACTGGTCTGATCAGAGCCTGGACACTTCCTGTGGTGCCGTCCAGCCCGCTTTGCTCCAGAGGCTCTCGTGTCCATCACGGCATCCCTGATGGAGGGAGCATCAGGAGGGAGCTCGCTGCCTCTCCCGTTTGGTCACTTGGTTGAGCCCCTGTTGTTGGAGTCCAGTGCCCCGAGGGCTGGCCTTCCTTGTCCCTCTCCCACTCCCAGCCCGCTGATGGAGCACTCCTGGGGCCTTCCTGCAGGACTCGGGCAGCCGTGCTCCAGTTCAGGCAGCTCAGTGCCCGGGAGCCCTTCTGCTGGGCACAGCAGAGCAGCGTCATCACCCTGGGGTTGGTGCCCTGGGTGTGCCGCTCGCCCGCTCTGTGGCCTGCTTTGCCCTCCTGGTAAGTGAGGACACGGCACTGCCCATCCTAGTCACGTGGGCAGCAGTGGGGCGGCTCCCACCCTGGGGGAGGGCGGCCAGGCTGCGGACCCAGAGCCTTCCTTAGGAGGAGGCCCGGGGGAAGGGGCTGGCCGTGGTCCCTGACTCTAAGGCAGGTGTTTGTCTCCACTGAGTCCATAGTCAACCCAGGTGTGTCACTTCCCTGCTCTGTTCTTTGTTGTTTTCTGATTTTTAGAAGTGCTTATTTTAACTTGAATTTGAGATTGATCCCTGTTCAGTTCCATGTGGATAATTTCTAGCCTTTGTAGCCTTCTGTTGTCTGAGGTTTCTTGGTAGAGGTCAGGGGAGGGTGCCCAGTTTATCCAGCTGCTGTTAAATGAGTCCAGCTGTATTTTGCACTAAGTCACTTTGTTGTCACCAAGCTCCTGTGGGGCTGCACGGGACCAGTATTCTTTACAGAATCCCATTAAAAAAGGACTGGTTAGTTGGTTAAAACAACGCACTCATTGTTTATAAAAATACTTGCCATGCATGTTTCCTCAAACCTCCCCTGCTTAACCACACACCCAAATGTATACGTGAGACCTGTCTGGACCCCGAGGGGTTCATCTGTTCCCCACGCTGTTGCCACCAGTGTCTTTCCTAGCTTCAGACCCAGGACTAGCGGAAGAGCTGGGAGTCCAGGCGAGATCATCTTTTTCTTTTTTTTAATTAGTTTACTTTTTAATGGAAGGATAATTGCTTTACAGAATTTTGTTCTTTTCTGTCAAACCTCAACATGAACCATCCATAGGTACACATACATCCCTTCCCTTTCGAACCTCCCTCCCATCTCCCTCCCTATCCCACCCCTCTAGGTTGATACAAGATTATTTCTTAGTGAAGACCTAGGAGAGCTTTATGTAAACCCCAGGGAGCAAATGACACTCAAACTGGGTGTAAGCACTTCAGTGTGTAGCCCCCGGTCTGTATGTTACTGAGAAATACAAGCCAGACACATGGTGTTCGCATGGAGGGCTTAGGTACCTTTTCTGTGTTTCACTTGTTGTCCTGGGCTCAGTAACCTGCATCATCACTACAGATGATCTCGGGTGGTGGTACAAGCTGTTTCCTTTCCTCCTTCAAATCGAAAGGTCTGGACGGCTTTGCTGAGAGGTTTCTTACTCTTGCTAGTGGTGCTTCTGAGCAGCATCTGGCGATGAGCACAGTCCTTTCATCAGGGCAGTTCATGCCATGCAGGGTTCTCGGTGCTGGCGTGGCTCTGCTGTCCTGCCTGGCAGGGCCATCTGTTCGCTGGATTTCAGGGAGTGCAGAGCCCGGCTGCAGGGAGGCTCCCGTCCGGGGTCTCTGCAGTCAGTGGGGTGCTCTCGCTGCTCCACGGCCCCGCTTCTCTTGAACAAACAGTCCTTTAAGATGGCATTAAGCTAGAACAAGGCATTTTTTGTACTTGGCGGATAGCATAGCTGATATATTTTCAAGTAAGTTTCTGGTTATAATGTAAAGCCTGTGTGATTGCCTTTTTCGACACAGTCTATTGTTAGCCAATTTTACACTTACCTCACTCCCTCAGCTGCCAGCCATACAGGAAGAGGTAGAAGATGACACCATCAAATGTGAAACCTCGACCTCCGCCTCGCTGCGGTCCTTTCGGCTGGACCGGCTCACGGGCTCACTGCGCACAGCCAGCGATGAGGACATCAGGGACGCCCGCAAGTAAGGGGCCTGCTCGCCTCGTCGTCAGTTTCAGGAGCCCTGTGGCTCTTGTCTTGAAAGAGTTGCAAGGATGGTTGTAAAGGAATCCCACTGGATTCGGTGCCTGTGTTTAGTGGTGAACTTCAGGTGCCGGGGTAGAAGAGCTCAGTGACCTCAGTGATTTTAGAAAACATCTGTCTCTACGTGTTGACTCCTGTGGGAGGTCTCTTCCTGCTCTAGCTAGAGGTCTGCCAGGCCTGGGGCGCGTTCCTGATGGTTACGGCTCCATGCCTCTCGGCTTTGCTCTTGAGGGTCCCTCCCTTTTCCTCAGGGGTCTCCTCTCAGGAGACTGTCTGTCCCCTCCTGTGACTGACACTGTCCTCATTCAGAGCCCAACCTGCTGAGCTCCCGTCGTGAGCCAGGCAGCACTTGATGGAGGGCACATGTGGTCACCTGCCCAGCAGCCCTGCACAGTGACCGTCGCTCTCCTGCCACGGCCGAGGACGGTCACCCTGCAGGAGGCGGGGGGAACTGCCCAGAACTGGGGAGCTCGCCTTCTCTGGGAGCGTTGTCACCTGCCGAGCAGCGACCCTGAGGGAGGGTCGGGGCGCCCTCTGCACCAGCTCGTCTGGAGTGAAGACCTCCCTCCTTGGGGGAGGGCTCCAGTCAGAGAATCTCAGCTTCCTGGGGCCATTGGTTGTGGCCGGAAGCCTGCATCGCTCGTGTGGAGTGTGGTTGGTGAAGGAGACTCCACTATCTGCTGCGAGGTTGAGGCGTGGGTGTTGCTAGGTGTCCGGTTCTATCAGTAGGTCTTATGGAGGGGTGTGTGTTTGCACAAGGGTGCCAGTTAAAGGTCATTTTCTCTCCCCGAAGCACGACAGGCTCTCAGGACGGTCTCGGGGGCAACCCCAGCAACAGCAACAGCAGCCAGGACTCGCTGCAGAAAGCCCCAAAGAAGAAGGGCATCAAGTCTTCCATCGGTCATTGGTTTGGCAAGAAGGAAAAGGGCCGGCCTGGACACACCAGCAAGGAGGCGTTAGGACCAGGTGGGTGCTTCACCGTTCAGAGGGAGGAGGGTCTGCATGTATGTCCCTTCTGTGTCTCCCCCACTGTCCCCACGAGGCTCCTGTCACTCACGCTGGGTGTCCTCCTGGGAGGAGCGGAGGAGGCGTCTGTCTTCTCTAGGGTCCGAGATGATCAGATCAGTTGATGAGTGGATGGGTGGATGGGTGGATGAACAGATGGTTGGCTGGATGGGTGGGTGAACGGAGCATGGAATGAGTAAAGCAGATGCTTACTCCGATGAGAAACGTATTCTACAAAACGGGTTGAGTAGGAGCCGGGCGATGACTGTTTCCTCCAGAACAGTGACAAGTGTTTGGAAATGGCCTAAGTGCTCATCAGAGAGGAGTGAGGTACAATCTGTGGGCACCCCACAAGGAACAGCATCCCCTCCTTCCTGCCACTTTCCCCATCCCCAGGAGCTCATGAGGGGTTCTGCCCATGCCCCCCGCCCAGCCCACAGCCACGCAGGTCCTCCTGGGGTCTCCTCATCACACAGTGTTATCATCAGGCCCCCGTCTCGCTCGGCTTCATCTCCTTAAGGACAGGGTATGTTCCTGCCTCTTCAGCCAGATATTTGTTGAGTGTCTTCCTTTTGCTGGGTGTGGGATTTACAGGGTGAGTAAAACAGATGTGGTCTGGAGCACAGTGAAGGGAGAAGAGAGAAAAAGGAGCAGATTGTTCAGTGCTATCCCTCTTGTTAGTGAATACAACACTGAGCTGGATGGTGCATTGATTGTATACCAGACGCTGTGTGTGCCCCTTACCAAGCAGGTGCTGCCACCTCCCGATTTACAGGGGAGGAGACAGTGATGGTCACGCGGTGAGGCAGTGGTGAGGGCAGGTTCACATCCACGCAGTGGGACCATGCACTTTGCCGAGCCCCAGCCACCTCTCTGGTGGATGCAGCAGGAATGAGATGGTTCTATGGCATCACTGATTCGATGGACATGAGTTTGAGCAAACTCCAGGAGAGTGAATTACAGCAAAGCCTGGAGTGCTGCAGTCCACGGAGTGGCAAAGAGTTGGACACAACTGAGTGACTGAACTAAAACCTGAGTTTGTGCTAAACTGCTTCAGTCATGTCTGACTCTTTGTGACCCCAGGGACTGTAGCCCAGTAGCTCCTCTGTCCGTGGGATTCTCCAGGCAAGAATACTGGAGTGGGTTGCCATGCCCTTCTCCAGGGCATCTTCTCAACCCAGGGATCGACCCCACATCTCTCGTTATCTCTTGCAGTGGAAGGCAGGATGTTTACCGCTAGCGGCACCTGGAAAGCCCCAGGGAACGCTGACAACTAGGAAATGCAGAAAATCAGGGGGCTGCTCCTAAGTTAAACTGGAAGAGCAGCAAGCACAGGATGAGAAGAGGAAAACACACGAAGAGCAGCAACAGTGCCGATAGAAACAAGCCGGGATGTGTTCACCCACAAAGAAAATATCTGTGCCATTCGGAGGAGGAGCCCGCCAGCCCTTGGAGGGACAGTCGGAACGGGAATGAAAACCGAGGCCATGGTCAACAGTGCCCACCCACACGGCCCGAGTGGCGTGGTGTCACTCACCGGCTTCCTGTGTCCCCAGAGCTGCTGGGGTGACATCTGAGTTCTGAGGCCAGGCAATGTCCCCAGTGAGCTAAGGCATCCCTGCTCTCCTTCCAGTGCTGCTGTGGGGCTCTCTGTTGGCGGCCACACTCATCGCCTGCTCTGCCACCTGCTGGGGCCCGGCTGTCCCCCTGGGATCCTTTCAGCTCTTGAGCTTGGATGTTCCCAGCCCTCTGCCACGCCGGACTGGGACGCAACTCAGGACTTGGGCTTGAGATATCAAGGAGACCGTGAATCTGGAAGGACACAGCCCTGGGGCCCTGGAGTGAGCATGTGAGAAGAGCAGGAGAGCAAAGCCCCCTCAGGGAGGAAGCAGAGCTGGGGAACGTGCCCACACCCACCGCTGCCTCTGGCACAAGTGCCTCTTCTTTGCCTCTCCTTGGCCTGAAACAGACCCCAGCTGCTGCTGCTCCGCAGGTGATTCCTAAAGATGCACATCCTGCAAGAGCTATTGTCCTGCTGCTCTGGGGCTGCCTAAGTGTGCTCAGGAGCGTCAGACAAGTGGGGCTGCCACGCCTGATGCTGGGGGAGGGCCTGATGCTGGGGGAGGGCCTGATGCTGGGGCAGGAACATCTGATGCTGGACCAGGGTCTGATGCTGGGGGAGGGCCTGATGCTGGGGGAGGGCCTGATGCTGGGGGAGGGCCTGTTGCTGGGGGAGGGCCTGTTGCTGGGGGAGGGCCTGTTGCTGGGGGAGGGCCTGATGCTGGACTAAGGCCTGATGCTGGGGGTTAAACGTCTGATGCTGGTGGGAAGGTCTGATGGTGGTGGGCAGCCTCCTCCCAGATGTACACAGAGTTGTGATTATAAATCTCTATGAGAAATCTTTTTTCATACTTTCCTGACCACCTTGCTATGTTCTTTTTTTCTGAAGCATAATTGCTGTGCAATATCGGTTTGATTTCTGCCGTACAGCAACATGAATTGGCCATAGGTGTACGTGTGTCCCCTCCCTCTTGAATCTCCCTCGCACCTCCCCCTGCTACATTCTTGTTTCTATGGATATATGAATAACAAAGACTGGTGACCAAAATAACATGAAAAGCTCCCACACACAAGTGTGCACACGTACACTCCCTAGTGCATCATTCGGGTCCACGTCAGGGTTGCCCTCGGCCACCCCACCCTGGGATCCACGGTGAGCCTCGACACCTGCACTTTGTTCCCACCCTCGGCCCGCTGCCCACACCTCAGCAGCAGAGGGGCCCTGTCCCCGCAGGTGCTGAAGTGATGGAGTCCCTTGTCTCCGGATCCAAGGACATGAATACCAGGTTGGTTGTCCTCTGGGGACACCTATACTTCCGCCTTCTAGCCTTTCCATTGTATCCACCTGTTTCTCTTCACAGAATGTCTGTGTGATGACACGGGCTCCCATTACCAGCTCTGGTCTGTTCTCATTGAGAATACAGCTTACCCTCGGCACTCTTTATTGGCAGTGGGAAATTTTGCTTCAGTACTTTATTGAAAGAAAGCAATAAATAATACTGTGATAACAAATAGTTCAAAAGTAGACTGTACATACTTTGTCACATATTCAGGAAGTTCACAAAAGATAGAAAATTAGAATGTTAACAATGAATTGTACAAGGAAAGGCAGAACACACATGTAAAGAGACATGCCGTCTGTGTCTGCTGAGATATCAGCTGCATAAAGGCACCATGAACTGAATGCATCTCTTGCTGGCTGCTTTAATGTGCTGCTGAAAAAGTAAAAGTTACATTTGCTACTTACACTATCCAAAATGGCTATGTCATCAAAATCTAAGAATGTATGCCTAGGTCCATTCTTTAACCATGTTTACAAACAGATGTAAAAAGATGATTTACATCAGAAAAATAAGGCCTTTGTCAGAGCTGCACTATGCTGTCTGTCTGTCGGGGATGTGGTGCCCTCACTGTCCAGCTCGATGGCTCCGCAGCGGGTGCAGGGCATCGCGACTGGTCCTCGAAGAGTCTCACCGGAGAGGAGGGATCTGGGTCCACAGAGACTGGGTTACAGGAGAGATTTTCATAGTCGTCTTCTAGTTATCCTTTCAGCCCAAATTCCATTAGAAGCTCACATTTAACACCCAGTACTTTTAAATGGCTTCACGCTGCAGACAAAAAGCATTTCTTCCCAGAAACAAAGTACAGTTTAGGTCAGTCGTTAAAATACAACAATTGGTTGAAATTAAGTTCGCTCATTTCAGAGTGATTGTTGGAGAGCTTGGTTATATTCTGGAAGGATAATGCACACTGTGTCATGATGATTTTACAATCGCAGTAAAACCCCTTCTCTCATGGCTTAACATTTAAAAATTAAACAAGAATGATGACAATAAATGCATCATTTGCAAAAGCCCTATATTTGTTCATAGGATTTATACAGACAAGTATTAGGGTATAATCATTTGAAAGACTAAAATCAGGTATCAGAACATGAACTGATCTGAAAGGATATTCATAGCCTGGATAGACAAGAAAAAGGAAGTATATCAATGAAGTCATAAGTTTACACAAATATAAGAAACATTAAATTTTAAAATATTTTCTCTATGGTATTCATGAATTTTTCACTAATTAAAAACTCTGTAATAAAATAACTTCTGGTCCATATAACAAGTATTGACAGATTAAAGATTGCATCAAGTTCAAAATGTAGCCTTTGTCGTATTCTGGACGCTGTATAATCAGCTACAGAAGTAGTGCGGGTAAACTGGAAACAAACACATAGACGAGTCAGTCCTGGGACGGCAGCTGGTGCCCGAGCCCCTCCTCTCCAGACACCCCGCCCCACCCCATTCTGGGCTTCAGCTGCTTTGAGAATTCAGAGAAATGTGAAGGACCAAGCAGATCAAGGAGAGAACTCTGTGGCTGACTTTATTCTGACATATAGCTAAAAGCTGCTGGTAAAAAACTTAAAACCCAATCCAGCTTTCTAGCTGAGACGTGAACAGGACAGAGCAGACAGCCTCCTGCTCTCAGAGTGGCTCGAGCAGGGCTGGGCTCCCGGGCTGGACCCACCAGAGGACCGCCCAGAGCAGCACCTGCAAGGAAGGGTGGCTCCTCAGCGGTGGCTGACCCCCAGATGCCAGGGCGCTTCTGTGTTAAACACTGGCCTCTGGATGAAGAGGCCCAGGGCAGGGCAGCCCTGTGAACCCTGATGCTCTGGGCCCTGTTCCCTCCGAGAACGTGCACGCAGGGCATGGCCAGCAGCACTGCTGCTGTGGGAGGGACACCCGTGTGCACGGACGCCAGGGAGACTCAGGCCATGTTCTGACCACTCAGGTGGCCGGCGAGCGCCAAGGTCACGTTCTCTGCTGCTGAGGGCTCCTCTCCCGGCGCGACCTCTGGAGACCTGCTGACCCTCCACTCCTAGGGAGTGGCCTCTGTGCCCCCGCGGGACCAGGCCGGCGTGTACTCACCGCAAAGCTCAGCAGGAGTAAGTCAGGAGTAAGCTCAGCCTCTGTGTTCCCTCCACGCTGCTTGGTCCCAAGAGCACAGGAGGAAGCGTGCAAACACAAACTGGTTAGTCATGCAATATCACACGGGGCACGAGGACACACACACACCTGCAGCGCCCACGCCTACTGAGGGTGGGGAAACTTCTAGAGGGTGGATGAGCTGGAGAGAGCAAGCCTGGGGGCTCCCACGTGGGGGTCCCTGCCACCCGGAGCGGGTGCGGGACGGTCACACTGGAGCATCAACGGCACATTCAATGACAGAAACGCCGACATGGGGACAGCTACTCCACAGCTACTCAGCTATTCACAGAGCTCCAGATCACATATTCAACACAGTCTATTGTCACCCAGTTTTACACTTACCTCATTCCCTCAGCTGCCAGCTTTACGGGAAGAGGTACGAGATGACAAGACCACCATCAAAAGTGAAACCTCGAGCCCCACCTCTCTGCGGTCCCTTCGGCTGGACCGGCTGCAGATGGGGCGCTGCGCACGGCCAGCCACGAGGACATGAGGGACACCCACAAGTGAGGAGCCTGCGCGCCTTGTCACCAGTTTCAGGAGCCCTGTGCCTCTTGTCTTGAAAGTGATGGAAGGATAATTTTAAAGGAATCCCAGTGGATTCAGTGCCTGTGTTTAGGGATGTGTGTGTGTGTGCGTGTGTGTTTTCTGGTAGGCAGGTTTCTCTAGATCTGGCGTTAAGGTAGACGTCTTACTCTGTGTGTGTGTGTTCGTGTGTGGGCGTGCACAAGTGGGTTTTTCTTTGCTCTGTTGCTACACCATGGCAAATTCTAGGATGCTCTGGTGGCTTCCCAGAGAACAATTCAAAGTACAAGGATTTTCTGACCACAGTGGGTAATCTCAGCTCTGTCAGTCAACCAGAGACAACATTGACTACAGGGAAAATGCCTTATCTATAAAACGTGAAAAAATATTTTAGTATTCCAGAAAAAATATCACTTGAATATAGTTTAACATTTATGGCATTATAGATGTGAGAATCAGTTTGTTTCTCAAAACTATTTTCTTTCTATTAAGCCCCAATTTGTCTCAAAGGTATTCTTTTAATTGCTAAATTCACGCAGCCAATGCATCCACTTTCAGAGAATTTTTGAGGGTTGGTGAATCTCAGATTTTCACGTTCTGTGGAAACTCCCAGGGAGAGCAGTGCGGGCTCACCAGGTGCTGGACGTGCTCCATGAGGAGTGGAGGCCAAGGCCGCCGTGTCCCTGTTGGTCACCGCAGTGTCCTGGGCGTGCGGGGACTACCCTCGGGCATCGTGTACCTCCTGCTCTAAATGCTGTCTTTCCTCTTCCCCTTGGTGGACACTGTCATGCACCAGCTCGCAGGGGAAGCCGAGTCAGCAGGTCTGCTGAGCTGTGTGCATCCTGAAGCCTCCCCGTGGGGCTCGTCCCCAGCTCCAGGCTCTGAGCTGAGCAGCACTGCAGGAGTAGGGCACGGTGTTGGTGAAGGGAAGCCCAGCGACCCCTCGTAGGAGGTGCTGGGCGGTGCGGACGGTCAGTCTCAGAAAACAAGGCCACACCTGTTGTCTGGGTGGTGCCACGTGTGTAGCATTTGATGGGAAGAAACTCACACAGCCATCTTGTTAGGAAAGACAGCTTGACCGTGGTGCTCATATCCTGCTTTAAAGTGCCCGTTGTCAGCCACAGATGGTGTGGCTTTCTCTTGGGCATATCTGTTCCCCATAGAGTTCACTGTATTTCCGAATGTCTTTCTCCTGTGACTCTAATTTTAAGGCGAGGAAGCATGCCACGTCAGTTTACTGCTAAGCAAGTGTTTCAATGAATTGCACTTGGGGACTCCAATTTCATCCTCGAGGGGGCAGAGGCGGTCCTAGCTAAGCAGCCCCGCAGGGCGGGCTGAGCAGGGTCATTGCAGCAGAACAGGCAGCCCCCCAGGCTCGTCTCTGAAGCTGTCTCTGTAAAGAGAGGTTTCAGCTGAGAGTGAGCCGTTGACAGCAGAGTGATGCGATATCTTGTAGCCGAGGAAGGAAATAAACCCCAGCAGAAGCCAGGCGAGTCTTCCATTTGCTTCTGGATGGTGGTTGTGGTTGGGACGCAAACTCCAGGCATGTGGTACATGCTCGTTCCCCTGGGATACGGGAATTTTAAAAGTTTGCCTTTTTTCAAAACTCTCTTTGAGCTATTAAGGGGCTTCCCTGGTAGCTCAGATGGTAAAGCATATGCCTGCAATGTGGGAAATCTGGGTTTGATCCCTGGGAGATCCAAGATCCCCTGGAGAAGGAAATGGTAACCCACTCTAGTACTCTTGCCTGGAAAATTCCACGGAGGGAGGAGCCTGCTAGGCTACAGTCCATGGGGTCGCCAAAAGTTGGACACGACTGAGCGAAAACACTTCCACTTTCACTTTTTGAGCTATTAAGATACATGTTGTGTTTTCTGGTATAATTATTCCCAGAAAATAGAGTATTTACTTTTCTAGGAAACCTAAGGTTGAAGTAAAGGAACAGTTACTTGACATTTGATGTGAAGCATTTCGAGCTTTAACCATACATAGACTTCACAGTCTGAAGTAAAGTCTGATGCTATTTGAGTGTATTGAAAAGCCACTGTGTATCTTCAGGGAATTCCCTAGCAGTCGAGTAGCTAGAACTCTGCACTTCCACTGCAGGAGGCCTGGGGTTTGATTCCTGGTTGGAGAACTAGGGTCCTGCAAGCCACACAGTGGCCTAGTCAAAAAAGAATAACCAGTATCTTAATTTAGCACAGAGCTAGTTAGCTGAACAGCAGTGCAGGAGAAAAACAGCCCCCATCCAGCCCTCTCCTTGCTTGCTGTGTTATAGCGTTCTGTGTTGAAAGTCTGTGTTGCTCTTTGTGCGTCTGTGGTGAAATGGTGTGCATTCCTGAAGCTCTCTCAGGGACAGATGCCTCTGCTCAGATCTCGGTGTGGTTTCCTCTTCTACGTATCTGTCCTCACTGTTTAGAAAGGGAAGAGTGGATGTTTTTCCTTGACTACCCTCCTCCCTTGGATGTGCAGACTTCTGAATCCTTTAAGGCTGGCAATAATTCTTTCATCGGGAAGGAGGTGATTCTGTAAGGAATTGCGGGGACTCAGTCAGCATTTCATGACTCAGGGGTTCTTTGTCATATGTCTGAACTCTCATTAAGTAGATGGTTTAGAAGATTAAAGGAAAATGGTGAGATACATACTCTTTCACTTTTCAAATTTATAAAGAAAATAAATACTTAGGTTAACTTGTTTTATACCCGTGTGTAGTAGTGATTCTTGAATTTTGAATGTTTCGTTACTTGCAGGCATGAGTTGCTGGAGGAACCCGGGAGACAAGGCGTGCCTTGGCACAGTGGGACGGGCCAACTGTTGTGGTCTGGCTGGAGGTGTGTAGGCGCCCCACCCCCACCCGCACCCGCACCCCCGTCCTGGCCTGGGTGTGTCAGTCCCTCCACAGCCACGCATAACCTCCTGCCTCCTGCCTCCTGTCTCCTGTCCCCAGCGCTGGGTCGGGATCCCGGCCTGGTAGGTGGCTGCTTGCCAGCCAACGTGAGGAGCGGTGCCATCATGTCCACCCTGTCGCCCTGTTGGACACAGAGATCCAGGGTGAGATCGGCATCAGCAACCCGCTGCACCAGCTGAAGCTGCGGCTGGCGATCCAGGAGAGCATGTCCCTGACCGGCCGCTCCGCCCCGTCCAGAACGGTATGCCTCCCTCCTTCCCTAGGGAGAGTTCGCGCCCGGTTTGTGTCGCTTCCAGGGATCTCTATACACACAGCCACTGTTCCAGCTTAAAGTTCTAGCATTCAAAACCATGACAGCTTTTCATTTGCAGCAGTAGTGTTGTTAAAAGATAGATGATTGAATACTTCAGACTGATTATTTTTGTAACAGAAGGGCTGCAGTGGCATTGTGAATAGAGAAATGGGAGTTTTTGAAAACATAAAAAAGGGACTTTTGAAAATGTGAAAATTGTAAAAAAAAAAAAAAAGGAAGTTTTTGAAAATGTATTAAAAGAAATGTAAATATAAACGTCAAGAAAGTGAAAGAGAAAAGGCTTAGCCCCCAGGCTGCATTGTTTTTCCCTCATTTGCCTTGTCCGGCCTGTCCTCTTGGGCAGTTCCCTTTTCGGGAGCTGTAGACCCTGAGCTCTCAGGGTTTTAAGAGTCCGAACATCCGCCAGGTCCCACCAAGTCGTATAGTGCTCATCCAAGTTTCCTCCACGTGGGAAGGCCTTGAAAGTCCTGTAAGAGGGTCCTCCAAGTTGGAAAAATTAAAACGAATCTGGTGGAAATGTGGTTTTTGCCAGGAGATCAGGGCCGGCCAGCTCCTCATTTCTCGAGTGCAGACTCAGGACACAGCTCAGTCCCCACACTCGGTGTGTCCACTCTGGAGAGGAACCCTGGTGAGGAGACGTGACCTCCCAGATGTACCTGCCCTGAGGAGCAGGTGGAGCCTGACTCAGGCTCATGGTTATTTTACACAAAAAGCGTGAAGGCTTTCTCGTCCGTTTGTCTTCCTTGTTTCTAAGGGTGAGCGTGAGGGTGGATAACTCACCCCGCACTGATGCACTTGTTCTCAGCGTATCTGCTCTGCTCTCTGTGCCCCAGAGGGTTCACTAGAGCCAACTTTTTAGAAATGAAGGTGCTGAGGGTTCCCCGGAGGTTTTATTAAAGTATCTCAGTAAAGGGAGCGTCTTATGAATTGAGTTTAACGGGTGGTGAACTCAAGCAGCATCCCCCCTCCGACCATGAGGATGGGCTTGGGGGCGGGACATCGGCAGAACCCCTGATGAACTCCTGGGGATGGGGAAGGTGGCAGGAAGGAGGGGAGGTCTCTTCCTTGTGGGGTGTCCACAGATTGTACCTCACCCCTCACTGATGAGCACTTAGGCTGTTTCCAAACACTTGCCACTGTTCTGGAGAAAACAATCATTGCCCAGCTCCTACTCAGTTTCGTAGAATATGTTTCTAGGATTGGAGTGTAAACATCTGCTTTATTCATTCCATCCTCTCTTCATCCACCCACCCATCCAGCCAGCCAGCCATCTGTTCATCCATCCGTCCACTCACTAATAAATCCATCCATCCATCCATCCACCCATCCATCCATCCACCTGTCCACCCAGTCAGCCAGTCATCTGTCCATCCATCTATCTACTCACTAATCCATTTATCCACCCATCCATCCATCCTCCATCTATCAATCCATCCATCTATCCAACCGCCCATCTGTCCACGCATCTATCCAAGCACCCATCCATCCATCCACCCATCCACCCATCCACCCATCCACTCATTAATCCATCCATCCACCCACCCATCTATACAAACTTCCTTCCTCCCTCCCCCAACCCCTTCCTTCCATCCTTGGCTCCTCAGTAGATCTTTACATTTTTGTGCAGATTGGTATTTTATTCCTCTTAAGTTTAATCACAGGGTATTTCTATTCCCCCACCACCTTGCTCTTTTGGATTGCATCCTTTCTCCACTGCAATTTCCAGCAGTTACATGATTCTTTTGCCAACAGTAACTCTGGAGAGTTGTTAGCATCTGACTCCCTGACAGAGCTCTTCTATTATCACCAGGTTTCAGCTGATACTTTTTGGTTTTCCAGGTAGGCCATCATATCATCTTTAATCAGTGGCTATTTTATTTCCCTCTTTCAGTAACCACAATTATTATTGACTTTTCTTGCCTGATAGCACATTCTAGAACTTGCAGAGCATTGATAATTCACAGAGGTGATCACAGCATCCTTGACTTGTCCCTGACTTTGATGAGACCACTTGTGACACATCACTATTCAGTGTGACTTTGGCCCTTGGCTTGAAATAGATGTTTTTAAAGAGTTTTTAGCAGGAAGATGTTCAGTTCTATCCAATGAAGTGGGCGACAGAGGATGAGATGGTCAGGTGGCATCACAGACTCAATGGACGTGAGTTTGAGCAAACTCCAGGAGACAGTGGAGGACAGGGAGGCCTGGGGTGCTGTAGTTCATGGTGGAGTAGATTGTAGGAGGCCATGATTCTCCTGCCCTGGCCTGTAACTGCCCCGTTTGCCACACTACATTGCGACATTTCCCGTTAAGAGGCACAGCGTATTTCTGCAGCTTCTGGGCTGGCCTTGTGACTTGGCTTGGCCGACAGAAAGAGGCAAAGTGACAAGCTTCACAGGGCCTTGAGAGCTTTACTCTCTGGCCACTCCCCTGTGAACAAGCCCAGGCCAGCCTGCTGGAGGACAAGACTCCCATCATCACCCCTGCCAACAGCCAGCTTGTCCATCGTGAACCATGGCTACCCTTGAGCGGCCAAGCTCAGCTGACCCACCAGCTGACTGTAGATGCAGGACTGTCCCCACTGGAGATCGACCACACATCTGGCCCCAGTCAGTTCCCCGACCCACAGCCTGATGAGAGATAATGGGTGGCTGTTTGCAGCCACTAAGTTCTGGGTGGTTCACTGTGCAACAGTAGATAATCATACAATGGCTGTTCTCTTCTGGCCTGCTGAACATGAACTGATGTTTACTGTTGTGTCCTGGAAATCATAGAATGAGCCTGTATGTGCGATTGGGCCCAATTTTTTGACATGCTGCCGAGTTGCCAAAAACTCAGCAAATGTGACCAGGCACTCTTTATCAGAATTGGCTGAGACTTTATAAAATCGAAGGCTCATTTTGTCTTATTGCTTCAAAAAATGCTGCTACTGGGATTTCCCTGATGCTCTGGTGGCTAAGACCCCATGCGCCCAATGCAGAGGGCCTGGGTTTGACCCCTGCTCAGGGAATTAGATCCCACGGGCCACGACTAAAGATCCCATGTGCTGTGACTGAAAGATCCAGCACGATGCAGCTAAGACCCAGCAGGGCCCAGTAAACAAGTGTTTAAACACTGGTGCTGGAGTCAACTCGTGGGAGAGGATGGGGTGTGGTCCCTGGGTTGCCCAGGATGCTGGGTTCCGGGTGTGCGATGCTTAGAGGAGAATGAGTGTGATCTCCAGAGTGAGGATACGGTGGCCGACACCCAGAGGTCTTAGGCCCCGTAGACACAGCCAGCTGAGGCCACTTTCTGACTGGGGGGGTGGGAGGGGGGCTAGCGACAGTTGATACCATCCCGTAGTTGGTCACAAAGTCTAAGCTGAAAGAAGCTCCCAGAATACTGCTGTCCCTGGGGTTTTGCTGTGGTGGTTTTAAATGGTGTCCTCAAGTTTGGGGGTATTCCTCTGCTCAGAAAGGAACCCAATCTCCCTCCCCTTAAGTATGGACCGAGCCTAGTGACTCACTTCTAATGAATAGCATAAGGTAGAAATGACAGCATGGAACTACTGAAAAGAGGGCCGTCAGAGGCATTTCAGACTCTTCCTCACTCTCTCTTGGACTTCCTGCCCTGGGTGAAGCCAGCCTCCATGTTGTGAGGACGCTCAAGCAGCCTGAGGAGAGGTCCATGTGGTGAGGAGCTGAGGCTCCACCAACAGCCCTGTGAGTGTGCCATCTTGCAGGCTGACCTTCCAGCCCCAGAACCACCTTCAGATACCTGCAGCCCTACATGACATCTTGACGATAACCTCATGAGGGACTCCCAAGCCAGAATCGCACAGCTAAGCCATTTCTGAATTTCTGACCCCATCGAAAGAACCTGAAATAATAAATACACAGTATTTTAAGCCACTAGGTTCTGAGGTTGTTTGTTACACAGTGCAAGCTAACTAATATACTTCTTGTGGTGGCTCTGGGTGGTGAGTTCATCCATGTCAACTTGTTCTCTTTCATGGACTTAAGGTTCTGGCACAGTTGTCTCCGCTCTAAGATCCCACTAGCATAGACCTCTTAGTTTACTGGATACCCTCCTTAAAATGTATGCCAACTCTCTGCTTGATCAAGAGTGAGTTTGGGTTTCTGAGACTGGTATTGTTCCTGAGAAGCAGGTCTCTGACCAAGGCTTTTCTACGGACCTCTGCAGGAGAAGACCCCAGAAGCTGCCTGACATCTATCCTATAGGATTTGGTGGCAAGCTCAACACAGGATACCCCGTGTAGACAGAAGCCATGTCACAGATAATTCCATGGTGGGATTATGTGGTTGGCGAGAATGCCGAGGTAGCTTGAAGCAGGGGTGGGTTCCAGTACTGCCCTCTCCTGAGGTCTTAAAACCATCTTGTGGGAGCTTCACTTGCACGTGGCCAGCACCCAGGTAGCCCCTTTCCTGACCCCCAGGGGGAAACCACTAGCCCAATTCTTGTCTGCTCGCAACGCTTCACTCACCTGGTCCACTCTGTCCCGCTGGACACCAAACTTGCCTCCAAACCCCCAGACAGAATCAACCTGCAAGCGGTGCTTGGAGAGCTTTGACTGATACTCGTGGCCGACAGCTGACTGGAACAGGGGCAAAAGTGAAACATCAGACACCCACCAGCATTGCCACACTGGACGCGCCCCCACGACCCCGCCCGACCCTGAGGCAGCCTGCACTTCTGCTCAGTGTGGGTGTTGCAAACAAAGTCACTCAACGTGGAAGCCAGCCCAGAGGGAGGTATCTCCAGGGGGCATCGCAACTCCAGGGCCCCCCAGTCAGGTGTTCCTGAACCCTTTCCACACCAGGCTCCCCGGAAGTCTCCCAAGAACCCCAGCCATAGGGGGCCTTCTGAGGTGCCTGGGCTTGAAGAAACAGGAGGCCAGCCCCCAACCAGAACCACAGAGCCAGCAGCCTGCCAACGACTCGTGAGCCCACTTCCAGGAAGACTGCTGTCAGTGATCACCCTCTTCAGGTGGGACACTGTCAAAGCACGTGACCCAGGAATCAGGGCACACACTGGAACACAGATGGCAGGCTTCAGGCACATGGCACGGTCAGTGTCAACACCTGCCACACGTCCAGCCCGCCCAGGTGTGCAGTGGGGCCTGCCAGCGCCTCATCACCCCCCAGTCAGGGAAGTGGGTCTGGTGACCTCTCCAGGCCACACGCTGACCGAGCAGTCCACCCTGAGCTTTCCGCTGTGTGGTCAGGATGCCATGGCCCGTGGCCCACATCCAGCACCGAGGTTCTTTGTAAATAAAGCTATCTGGAACATGCAGATGTTTCAGAACATCTGTTCATTTACAGAAAATCTATGCGTAACTCTGTGTCAAGACAATATAGCTAGTTCAGGAGTCGCTCGAGACCCTGTGGCGTCCAGGAAGCTAAAAATACTTACACCCCGAACTCTGAGTATATCACATGCTAATTCATGGGGTCACCACTCTCTGGTTTCCCCAAGACCAAGCTCAGGTCATTTAATTTGTAATTTAATCTTTATTTTATAGTGAAGTAGAAATTGATTTCCATTGTTTCATTGGTTTTAGGCGTACAGAAATTTGATTTGATTTTTACATAGAAGTATATCTATTCTTTTCCTGTTTTTTTTCCTCATATAGGTTACTACGGTTTTTTCAGTTGAGTTCCCTGTTCTATTATTCAGTAGGTTCTATTTGATTATCAATTTGATAAATATTAGTGTTTATATATTAATGAAAATTCTTAATTTATCCCTCCCTTCTAATTTTGTTTTGATAATCAGAATTTGTTTTTCTCAATCTGTGAGTCCGTTTCTGTTTTGTACATTAGTTCATTGGTATGAATTTATAGATCTCACCTGAGTGTGATATCTTAGGATGTTTGTCTGTTTCTCTCTGACTTTCCTCACTTGGTTTGAAAATTTCTCAGTCCATCCATGCTGCTGCCAATATCTTCATTTCATTCTCTTTGATGGCTGAGTAGTAGTCCGACGTATAGACATACCGTGCAGTCTTCATTTCTCTGTCAGTGGACCTTTTGGTGGATTCTATGTCTTGGCTGTTGTAAATAGTGCTGGCCTGAAAATTGGGGAGCACGTGTCATTCTGAATGAGAATTTCTCCAGATCTAAACCTGGGGGTGGGGGTTCAGGATCATATGCTACCTGCATGTTTAGTGTGCAAGGAAACTCTTGCTGTTCTCCACAGTGGTTTCACCAGCTACATTCCCACCACGGCTGCACGACCCCCTCTCCAGGACCCCTTTCTGTACGTCCTCTGCAGCATTCATTCTTTGTCGATCTTCTCCACGATGGCCGTTGTGACCCGTGTGAGGAGATGCTTCACTGCAGTTGTGATTGGCATTGACTTAATAATTACTGATGTGGAGTATGTTTTCACGTGTTTTTGTAATTTTTTTGTTATGTGCTTTTGTTATTTGTTATTGTACATCTTGTGAGTACAATTTACTTCTTGAATCTGCTTTCCTGAAAGTTGGCCCTGTATGGAATTCTTTTCTGACAATTTACCCCAGGACATTTCTTGAGGGCGGGTGTCATTTACAGCCCTGTCAGACTTGTGACTATTAAGATCCCATCAGCACATTTTTTATGGTATATATATTAATCTGAACCAGCTAATGGCTCTCTGCCCCCTGAAACTTTCTTCTTTGGTAACCATAGTTTCTTTTCTAAGTCTCTGAGGCTGATTCTCCTGTAGAAAGTTCATTTGTGTCCATTTTCAGATTCCACCACACCTGTCTTTCCTTGTCTCACGTAGTTCACTTAGTATGACCATCTCTAGTTTCTTCCCTGTACCTGGAAACGGCATTATCTCATCCCTCTTTCTTTCTGAGTATTATTGCATTGTGTATATGTAGCCCACCTTCTGGATCCATTCAGCTGTCCTTGTACACTTAAGTTGCTTCCCTGTCTCTGCTATTGTACCTAGTGCTGCTGTGATCGTTAGAGTGCAGGTGTCTTTTAAAATTTTGGTTTTCTCTGGATCTATGCCTAGGTATGGAGTTGCTGGGTCACTTGGTACTTCTCTGTTTAGTTTTTATGTTTAGTTGGAGAACCTCCATATTGTTTTGTTTTGTTACATTATGTTATGTTTTGTTACGTTATGTTATGTTTTGTTATGTTATATTGTTATATTTTGTTTTGTTATGTTTTGTTATGTTATGTTATTATGGAGAACCTCCATAATGTTCTCCCTAGTGGATGTACCCGTTTGTATTCCCACTAATGGTGGTAGGGTTTTCTTCTCTCCACACCTTCTGCAGGATTTATTGTTGTAGATTTTTTTGAGATGATCATTCTGATCGATGTGAAGTGGTACCTCATTAGACAACCGCCCTGCCTTTCTCAAAGAGCGAGCGATGCTAGAATCTTGTCTTGTACTCTACGGCCATCTCCACGACTTCTGTGGAGAAATGTGCATTTAGATCTTTGGCCAGTTTTTTATTGGATTGTTTGTTTTTTGATGTTGAGCTGTACAAATTGTTTGTATGTGTAGAGAGAAATTCCCTGTGGTTATCTTCATTTAAACGAATTTTTTCCATTCTTGGTTGTCTTTTTTTCTTTCACTGATGGTTTCCTTTGTTGTGCAAATGCTTTTAACATCTATTATGTCCCATTTGTTTATTTTCGTGTTTTCTATGTCCTGATTCCTAGAGGTGGATCACAGAAGATCTTCCTGCATTTTATGTTAAAGTGTGTCCTGCTTTTTTCCCTCAAGAGTTCCCCTGTATCTGTCCTTCTGTTTAGACCTTTGATCTCCTTGCAGTTTGTTTTTGTGTGTGGTGTTAGGAGACCATCTGATCTCACCCTCCTTCTCATGCTGAGGAAGCTGCCTGGCGTCCTCCCTCCACAGTGGCTGCTCCCAGTTTCCATCCCCAGCACAGAGCAGGAGGGCTCCCTGTGCTCTACACCCGCTCCAGGATTTACTGCTTCTAGAGTTTCTGCTCCAGAGAAGGCAATGCCTCCCCACTCCAGTACTCTTGCCTGGAAAATCCCATGGATGGAGGAGCCTGGTGGGCTGCAGTCCATGGGGTCGCTAAGAGTCGGACGCGACTGAGTGACTTCACTTTCACTTTCATGCATTGGAGAAGGAAATAGCAACCCACTCCAGTGTTCTTGCCTGGAGAATCCCAGGGACAGGGGAGCCTGGTGGGCTGCCATCTATGGAGTCGCACAGAGTCAGACACGACTGAAGCAACTTAGCAGCAGCAGCAGTAGCAGCAGAGTTTCTGCTTATGGCCATTGTGACTGGTGTGAGGTGATACCTTGTTGAAGTTTTGATTTGCACTTCTCTCATATTTAGTGATGTTAGCATCTTTGTATGTGATTTTTTAAAACAGTGTAAGTTAAACTTACTCAAACTGGCTTCTTGAATGATTTCCTTGCTTTAGTATTTTTCCAATGACCTCCCCTAGGACGTTTCTTGAGGGCAGGTATATTTTTACTTACAGCCCCTTGGGCCTTGTGAATGTGAAGTCCCCGTGAGCAATGGTTTCAAAGTTGTTGTTATGAAAAATGGCCACAAGGCGGCAGCATGTCCTTATGTCCAATTCTGGTTACTGGGGGAACCACCAGAGCCTTGGGAAAATCCTGTTCCTGGACTGTCAGTTAGAGTGGAATGTGCCAGAAAAACCACTTAAAGCTTGTGGCCCATTCCTTCTTCCTTCCCTACCCCTGACACCTGGACAAATCCCAATTCTTGCAACACCACTCTGGGGAGGGTGATTTCATCCATAGGTGGGGCGACCCTAAGGAAGGAGGCTGGAGGGGGAAACTCCAACACCAGGAGACATGGGGCCCACAGGGCTTTTCAGAGCTCTTCCAGCCCAGAGGTCACACATCCTTTGGAAGCAGTGGCATAGTTTCACTGCAAGAGGACGTGCCTGCATCTGGAGGCTGTGGGCTGATGCAGAGGGGAAGAGGCTCGCCAGGTCCATGGGGCAGGGCTCATTGGCTGGCACGCCCTCTGCAGCTCCGTCAGCCCCGTGACAGTCCATCCTTGGGAACCAAGTCTGCCCAGGCTTCAGGGATGTGACAGCAGCCCAGGCCACCAAGGCCTGAGGGGAACAGAGTTGACATTCACTCTTGGTAATTTGTATTTTGTATTGGTGTATAGGTGACTTTGGAGAAGGAAATGGCAACCCACTCCAGTGTTCTTGCCTGGAGAATCCCAGGGACGGGGGAGCCTGGTGGGCTGCCGCCTATGGGGTTGCACAGAGTCGGACACGACTGAAGCAACTTAGCAGCAGCAGCAGCGGCGGCACAACTCTTCATCATGTAATTACAGAACATGGTCACAAGGTGGCAGCACTTCCTTACATCACACGGGTTTTAGGGGGTCTTTTTTTTTCTTTTTTCTTTTTTTGTTTTTTTTTACTGTAATTTCCTTGCTATTTTATATTGGAATAGAGTTGATTTCTGATGTGGTATTTGTTTCCAGTGTCCAGGAATTCAATTTAGTTATATATAGACGTTTCTCTATCCTCTTTCAGGTTCCTTTTTGCATATAGGTGATTACAGTGTGTTCAATAAACTTCCCTCTGCTTTCCAGTAGTTCCTTTTGAGATCAACTCTTTGATATATATTACTGTGTATATATTAATTCTAAACTCCTAGTTTCTCACACCTGTATCTGGGGGCGCTGCAGAAGGCAAAGGCACTCCAGGTCCATTGTGGAGGCACACTGCCTGCCACATGCTCGGAGCTCCCTCAGACCTGGGACGGTCCAGCCTTGGGACCCAAGCCAGTCAGGCTCCGGGGATTTGACCACAGCTTGGGTCACTATGACCTGAGGGGAAGAGAGTCAGCGTTTCTTTTTATTTTTTCTTTTGATGTTTTTAACCTGTAATTTGAACTGGAGTATATAGATGAATTACAATCATGTGGGTCATTATTTTTTTTCTTCCTTTTCAATCCAGGATAACTTGATTCACGTCTACATAGAGTATATACATTATTTTTCGGGTTTTTTTATGTGTAGATAATCACACAGCGTTGCATATGTTTACCTGAGTTACACAGTAGGTCCTGGCGACTTTTTAAATAGTAGTGCGCATATACGAGTGTGAAGCAGCTCGGTTCTCCCTCATCCGTAGCCTTCTATGTTGGAGAGCAGTTGTTTCTTTTCTAAGTCTGTGAGGCTGTGTCTCTTTAAGAAAGAAGTTCATTTTCATCCGGTTTAGATTACATCCAGAAGTGATATCATATGATGCTGTCTGTCCCTGTCTCCCTTACTTCACTTCCAATGGTCATCTCAACTTTCTTCTCTGTGACTGGACTTGGCATTGTTCCCTACTTCTTTCTGGTTGAGAAATAGTCCATTGTGTGTATGTACCCCATCGTGTGTCCATTCATCTGAAATTTCTGCAATTAACTTGCTTCCCAGACTTGGCTCTTGCGTCTTTGGCCATGATTGCAGGAGTGTATTTTACATTTTTAATTTTCTCTGGATTTATGCCCATGCATGGGATTCCTGGGTCCTAAAATACTTCTGTGTTATTTTTCAAATGAACCTCCATATTATTCTCCCTACTGGATGAACCTATGTTCATTGCGATCAATAGTGCAGGAGGGTTTCCTTGTCTCTACACCCTCTCCAGCATTTATTATTTTCTAAGGAGATCCAACCAGTCCATTCTGAAGGAGATCAGCCCTGGGATTTCTTTGGACGGAATGATGCGAAAGCTGAAACTCCAGTACTTTGGCCACCTCATGCAAAGAGTTGACTCATTGGAAAAGATTCTGATGCTGGGAGGGATTGGGGGCAGGAGGAGAAGGGGACAACCGAGGATGAGATGGCTGGATGGCATCACCGACTCGATGGACGTGAGTCTGAGTGAACTCCGGGAGTTGATGATGGACAGGGAGGCCTGGTGTGCTGCGATTCATGGGGTCGCAGAGTTAGACACGACTGAGCGACTGAACTGAACTGAAGTAATTTTACTTATTCATTTGTCTTTGGTTGCACTGGGCCTCGGTTCCAGAAATCCAGCTCTCTCTATCTGCAGTGAGTGGGGCTCCTCTCTAGTTTCACTGTAGAATGAGGCTACTCATTGTGGAGGCTTCTGGCTGCAGAACGCGGGCTCTAGAGCCCCAGGCTTCAGGAGTCGCGGCGGGAGGCCTCAGTAGTTGTAGTTCAGGGGTCTAGAGCACAGGCTCCGGAGAAGGCAATGGCAACCCACTCCGGTGTTCTTGCCTGGAGAATCCCAGGGACGGGGAGCCTCGTGGGCTGCCGTCTATGGGGTCGCACAGAATCGGACACAACTGAAGCGACTTAGCAGCAACAGCAGCAGCAGCAGCAGAGCACAGGCTCCGCTGTGGCCCATGGGGGCTTAGTGGCCCCACTGATGTGGAATCTTCTGAGACCATGGTTCCAAACTGTGTCTCCTGCATTGGCAGGCACATTCTTAACACTGCACCACCAGGGAAGTCCTAGCATTTATTCTTTAAGATGTTTTAAGATGACCGTTGTGACCAATGTAAGTGCCTAGCTCATTGGATTTGGATTTGTGTTTTCCTAATAATGAGTGATTCTGAGCATATGTTCATGTGCCTAAGTGCAATCTATAGACCTTCCTGAGAGAATTAACCGTTTTAATCTTTGGCTGATTTTGTTCTTGGTTATACGTATTGTTGATATGAAGTTGTACAAGCTGTTTGTATGTTTTGGAGATGAATCCCTTGTGGGTATCTCCTTTGCCAAATATTTTTTCCTATTCTGAGGATTGTCCTTGTCTTTCCTTGAGGGATTCCTTTAGGAATGCAAATGCTTTTAAGGTTAATTCAGTCCCACTCTCTGATTTGTGAGGTGGACCCATAAAGAACTTGCTGCATTTTATGTCAGATTGTGTCCTGTTTATATTTTTCTCAAGAATTTCATAGTATCCGTCATTACGTTTAGATATTTATGCTCTCTGCCGTTTATTTTGTGTTTGGTGTTGGGATGTTTTCTAATTTCATTCTCATTTTCACGGTTGAGGGAATCCTCACGGTGTCCTCCGGAGTGGCTGTTACCCATGTACATCCCAAGCATCAGTGGAGGAGGGCTCCCTTGTCTGCACATCTTCTCCAGCACTGCCTGTTTGCAGAGTGTCTGGCAACGGCCATTCCTCCTGGTGTGGTGTGATACCTCATTGTAGTTTAGAATTGCATTTCTCTAATGTTTAGTGATGTCGACATCTTTTCATGTGATTCTTTTAGAGTGTGACTTAAACTTACATCTTGAAATTCGCTTCTTTAACACCTGCCTTGTTTTGGATTCTTTTTCGATGACAACCCAAGGACAGTCCTGGAGTACGGGTGTTTTTTACTTAAAGCCCCTGGATCCTTGTGAATGTTAAATTCCCGGGACCCAGCTCTTAGTGGTGTTATTACATAGAATGGCCACAAGGCGGCAGCACTACCTCATGCCACATTTTTTTCTCCTCTAAATTCCTTGTTATTTTCTATGGGCTTAGAGTGGATTTCTGATGTCGTGTTTGTTTTAGGTGTGCAGGAACTCGACTCAGTTATACATAAACGTTTATCTATTCTCTTTAAGGTTCTTTTTTGCATATAGATGATTACAGTTTCAATAATTGCCTAAGCTATTCAGTAGGTACTTTTAATCATCTATTTGATATATATTAATATGTATATGTTAATTCCAATCTCTTAATTTCTCCTGCCTATCTCTGGAGGTTGGGGTCTCTCCAGGGGGCAACAGGCACTCCAGGTCCATTTTGGAGACACACTGCCTGCTACATGCTCCCAGCTCCCTCAGCCCCAGGACACTCCAGCCTTGGGTCCCAAACCAGCCAGGCTCCAAGGATGCGACACCAGCCCAGCTCTGTATGTCCTAAGGAGAATAGAATCAGAATTTCTTTTTTTTATTTTTCTGTTTTCATTTCATCATTTGAACTGGAGTATACAGTGACTTACAATCTCGTGGGTGTATTGTTTTTTCATTTTCTTTCTACCCCAAATTGTTTCACTTTTACATAGGTGTATATATGATTTGTTGGGTTTTTTCTTTACAGGTTAATACAGTGTAGAGTAAGTTTCCTTGTGTTACACAGTGAGTCCTGGTCACTTACTTTATCAATAGTAGTGTGCATATCTTAGTCTGAAGCAGCTCATTTCTCCATGGCCCACATCTTTATATCTTGGTGACCGGAAGTTTCTTTTCTAGGTTTGTAAGCCTGTGTCTCCAGGCAATAAGTTAATCTGTATCCATCTTTAGTTTATAGCTAGAAGTGTTATCACAAGATACTTGTCTTTCCTCGTCTCCCTCACTTCACTTGGAATGATCATCTCCACTGTCTTTCCTGAGGCTGGACTTGGCATTATTTCCTGCCTCTTTATGGTTGAGAAATATTCCGCTGTGTACATGGACTTGTCTGAATCCATTTGTCTGTGCTTCTACAATTAGCTTGCTTTCCTGTCTTGGCTGTTGTACCTAGTGGGGCCGAAATCGCGGGTTACGTGTCTCTATTAAAATTTTGGTTGTCTCAACCTGGCTGTCTCGACTCCAGCCCAGTCCAGACACGAGACTCAAGCCTGCTCAGGCTCCAGCAATGGGAGAGCAGCCCAACTCAGGGAGGTCGTGGGGAATAAACTAGGCACTGCTTTTCTATTCCTTTTCTTTAGTCTCGTGCCTGTGCTGTCTTGGAATAGAGTCAATTTGCAGTTTTGTGCTTGTCTTCAGCTGATTCGCTTATGATATATACATACAGCTTACCTGACCTTTTATGGATTCTATTGCCATAGAGGTTATTGCAGAAGGTTGAGCAAAGTACCCTGTGCTGACCATGAGGTCCTTCCTGAGTATCTATTACAGATACAGATTTCGGTGTATATTTGGCAAGAAGGAAGGAAGGAAAGAGATAATCCTTCTGGATTGTATATTACAGATACAGATTACCGTGTATATGTTAGCCCTGACGTCCTGACATCACTTTTTCTTGGAAACTTCTGATTGTGTCGAATTCTCAGAGTCACTTTTTGTGTTGTAAATTTGTTCCTTTGTATCTCTTTTTGTATTTTGCCTACAAGGGACATCATATGCTATTGTCTTTCTCCATCTGACTGATTTTGCTTAGTCTATGATCCTCCAAGGTCGATCCTTGTGACAATTAGTAGCATAATTTCAGTGGCCACTTTTCATGACTGAGTAATAGTCCATTGTGTGCATGTACCCATCTTCTTTAACCTTTGATCCATTGGGTGACATCTGGCTGGTTCTGTGTCCTGGCTCTGTAGTGAATGATGGGGTGCCTGTGTCTTTTTCGCTGGCAGTTTTCTCAGGATACTGGCCCAGGTGTGGGTATGTCAGGCCATGGGCTGAGCCCTTTTGAAGTTTAGTTTCTGCCCTGAGGAGACTGTCCTTTCTCGGGGCTGTTTCCAGTGTCCATTCTGACCGCGTAGAGGGGTTTCCTGTCCACCTGACTCTCTCCCCTGTTTATTGTTTGTAGACTTGTGAGGATGACCATTCTGACAGGTAAGGATTGATTTCTTGGTGTCTTTCAGATTGGCATTCCTCCTGGAATAATTAGGAATGTTGAGCATCTTGTCCTGTGGCCGTTTGGGGATTTTTCTTTTCTGTAAAGGGTGTGAGGAAAGTTTACCTGTTGCAATTGACTTCTTGAAAGTTGGTTGTGTTTGGAATTTATTTCTGCAGTAACCATCTCAGGACCTTTCCTGAGGGCAGCTGTCATTAACAGCCCACAGATACTGTGAACTGGAGGGCTAGTACGCGCCAGTGTTTAAGTTGTAGTTACAGGAAATGTCCACAAGGGAGCAGCACTTTTTCATGTCCAACTCTGGTTCCACCTGCAACCAGAGCCTTAGGGAAAGCTGGCTTCCTGGGTTGTGAATTAGGGTGGAATATGCCTGAGCAAACACCCAACAGCTCGTATCTCACTATTTCTTTTCTCTGAAGCTTCACCCCTCCCCTCTAGCCTCATGCCAACCTGGGGCACTGCTCTCTGTTGAGGTGCCCAGGAGGCTGCTCTCTCAGGAAGGAGTCTTAAGCTGGGGACCCCAGCACCAGGAGACTTGGGGTCTGGGTGATTTTCCATGTTCCTCCAAGTCAGAGCATCAGTCCATTAGGATTTGGGTTCACTCGGGATTGTGGCCCCAGCCAGGGCAAACCAGACAGTACAGGTTTAAGGGGGTTATCTAAGATGGGCACCCTGCTCAGCTGTCTCGACCCCACCCCAGTCCAGCCCTGGAACCCAAGCCTACTCAGGTGCCAGGATTTGGATAGCATCCTAAGTCAAGCAGGTCACAGGGAATAAACTAGGCATTGCTTTTCTTTCCTTTAATTTCATGCCGATGCTATGTTGAAGTCTAGTTGGTTTTCAATTTTGTCCTTGTCTGCAGTGTACAATGGACTGATCCAGCTATGACATACGCATTACAGGCTTTAGTATTTTTATTTATTCTTTTGCCATAGTATTTTTATTTATTCTTTTGCCAAGGTTGAGTAAAGTTCTCTGTGCTGAACACCAGATCCCTGTGGGACATTTATTAGAGGTACAGTTTTTTTTGTACATGTGCAAGAAACGAAGAAGGAGATAGTTCTTGTGGATTATCTATTACAGCTATAGATATCTTTGTATATGTTAAAGATAAATATTTCTCTGGATACATGATTGGAAGGAAGAAATGAAGGACAGAAGGTGGAAGATAATCCTTGTGGATTAGCTAATACAGATACATGTTTCTGTGGTTATGTTAGAGATCCTGGAGAAGGAAATGGCAACCCACTCCAGTATACTTGCCTGGGAGATGCCATGGGCAGAGGAGCCTGGGGGGCTACAGTCCATGGGGTTTGCAAAGCGTTATACACAACCTAGCGAACATACAGCAACAACGTTAGACATACACATTTCAGTACATACGTGGAAGGGAGGAGATAATCCATGTGGATTATCTGTTACAGATATAGATTTCTGTGTTTAAGGTAGTAGCAACCTCCTAATTCATTCCTGGCACTTTCCTATTTTTTTTTTTTTCTGTGGGGGAGATTCTTTGTATTTGAATCTCAAAGTCTCTTTTTATGTTGTAAATTACTCCCTCTGTATCTCTCTTCAACTTCACTCTCAAGGAATACCATCTGCTATTTTCTTCCTCTGCTTTTGACTTCACTTAGTGTATTTTCCTCCAAGATCCGTCCTTTGGGGACCGTTGGCCTAATTTCATTTCAGTGGTGGTTTTTCATGTCTGAGTAAACTCCATTGTATATATGTACCACATTTCTTGAAGATTTAATCTGTCGAGGGACATTTCTTGGGTCTGTGTCTTGGCTATTGGAATTAGCATTGCAGTGAATGTTGGGTGCATGTGTCATTTTGAATGATGGGTTTCTGGAATATAGGCCCAGGTGTCAGTATTAAAATCCTAAGCTTAGCTCTCTTGAAATTCTCTTTCTGGCCTTTGGAGGCTGTCTTTTCTAGAGCTGTTGCCAATGTCTATTCCTAGAGAATTTGTAGGGGGGCTCCGTCATCTCCCTGCTCTCTCCACCATTTACTGTTTGCAGACAGTCAGAATAACCGTTCTGTCAGATGGGATTTGATTGCTTGTTTTCATTTTGATTGACATTCTCCTTGTAATAATTCGGGATGTTGAGTATCTTGTCTTGTGGCCGTTTTTTGCTTTTTTTCCCTTGAAGGATATGAAGGAAAATTTGCCTGTTTCAATTGATTTCTTGTAAATTGGTGGTGTTTAGAATTTATTTCTGCAATACCTGTGGCAGGACCTTTCCTGAGGGCAGCTGCCATTAAGAACACCACAGGCCTTGTGAGTTGGAGGTGCCGGTAAGCTCTGGTGGGCAATTTGTAGTTACAGGGAATGTCCACAAGGTGGCAGCACTTCTTCATGCCCAACTCTGGTTCTACCTGCAACCAAGCCTTAGGGACAGTTGGCTTCCTGGGCTGTGAATTGGAGTGGAATGTGTCTGAGCAAACTCCCAAGGGCTTGTGTCTCACTACTTCTTTCCTCTGAAGCTTCACCCCTCCACGCTAGGCTATTCAGTACCTGGGGCAACACTCCCTGCTGAGGGCCTATGAGGCTGCGCTCTCAGGAAGGAGTCTTGAGCTGGACCCCAGCACCAGGGACCCTGGATACTTGGTGACTTCACCTCTTGTCCTCGAGGCCAGAGGGTTGGGCCATCATCGTTTGGGTGCACTAGGAGTTCTGGTCCTAGTCAGGGCAAATCAGACAGTACAGGATTGAGACAGATCTCAGTGAAGGGTACCCTGTCGTGCTGTGTGGACCCCACCCAAGTCCAGCCCTGTGACTCAAACCTAATCACGTTCCCAGGATCAAATAGCATCCTGAGTCCAGCAGGTGGGAGGGAATAAACTAGGCATTAGTTTTCTTTCCTTTTCTTTAATCTCACGGCAACGCTATGTTGAAGTCTGGTTGATTTGCTGTTTTGTGCTTGTCCTCAGAGTGCTGCTAGCCAAAAGCTTGGCCTCTCTGCCCACCAAAGCTGAATGAAAAATATGGAGACAGAGTTTGGGGGAAATAGAAAGGTGGCTTTAATTCTCAGCTGGCAGAGAGCGGAACACAGTGGTCTCATGCCTCAAGAATTGCACCCCCGCTCCATGAGGAGTCCAGGGCTTACATGAGATGAGGGGCAAAGGCGACAGGATCTCGATTTCTTCCTCGTGCATTGTTTTGTCAACTAAAAAATATAGTCACAACCTGAAAGGAGAGAGGTGTTTTATTTGGTGGGAATGTTTAGGACTCCAAACCCAGGAGACAGCATCTCAGTAGCTCTGAGAAAACTGCTCCAAGGAGGCAGAGGGTAAGTCAGGCTATATACAGGTCTGCAACGCAGGGAGCAGGCAGTCTGCTCATCAAAGGTCAGGTATCAGGTTAAGGAATCCAGCATTCTGTGTGTGGGGAGGTGCAGCCTCGGACTCACTGCCTCCACTCCTTTCCCGTGACCTCAGCCATCAGGGCCAGTCCTGTCTCCTGGCTCACCTTGCTTCCTGCACCCCCAGCCCCTTAGCAGTCACCGGGTGGAGGGGGAGTGGCAGCAGCATCCCCTGGATCACAATTTGGGGAGCCTTCATTCACATTTGGGGGCCAGAAATCACTGATGGTGGTAAAATTTCTTGTTCATTAATATGGCAGAATGCTTTTGAAATGTGGTGTTGGAGAAGACTCTTGAGAGTCCCTTGGACTGCAAGGAGATCCAACCAGTCCATTCTGAAGGAGATCAGCCCTGGGATTTCTTTGGACGGAATGATGCGAAAGCTGAAACTCCAGTACTTTGGCCACCTCATGCAAAGAGTTGACTCATTGGAAAAGACTCTGATGCTGGGAGGGATTGGGGGCAGGAGGAGAAGGGGACAACAGAGGATGAGATGGCTGGATGGCATCACCGGCTTGATGGACGTGAGTCTGAGCGAACTCCGGGAGATGGTGATGGACAGGGAGGCCTGGCATGCTGCGATTCATGGGGTCGCAAAGAGTCAGACACCACTGAGCGACTGAACCGAACTGAAGTAAGAAACTAGGAATGTTCAGGCCTGTTCACTGTTCTTTCTCCTTATCGTCTTTGTTTTCAGGAAAAGGAAAGAGAAAAACTCATTCCTCTTTTTTTCCTTTCACTACAATAAGTGTACAACAGACTGACTCAGTTATGACATAATCATACAGCATGTCTGTACTTTTTATTGAGTCTTTTACGATAGAGGTTCCAGAGCAAAGTGGAGTCAAGTTCTCTGTGGTGAACATCGGGCCCCTGTGGGGTAACTATTAGAGGTACAATTTTTTTATATGTGCAGGGAATGAAGGAAGGAAATATTCTTTATGGATTATCTATTACAGTGACAGGTATTTACTTATATGTTAGAGATAAGGATTTCTATGTATATGTAAATGAAAGAAAGGCAAAAAGGAGGGAAGGCAGGCAGGAGATAATCCTTGTGGATTAGCTAATACAGATACAGATTTCTGTGAGTATATTAGAGATACAGATTTCAGTGCACAGGCAGAAGGAAGGAAGGAGACAATCCTAGTGGATTATCTGTCACAGATACAGATTTCTGTGCATACATTAGTACCAACCTCCTAATCATCCTTACCCCTTTCTTTTTTTTCTGGATTCTTTTTTCGTGTTTTAATCTCTGAGTCTCCTTTGGTGTTGTAAATTACTTCCAGTGTATCTCTTTGTTTAACTTCCCCTAGAAGGAATATCATCTGCTATTTTCTTCCTCTATTGCTGACTCCGCTTAGTGTTTGACCCTCCAGGGTTTAACCTTGTGGTTCCTAGTGGCATAATTTCATAATTTTAGTGGCGGTTTTCATGTCTGAGTAATGGCCCATTGTGTATACATACCGTATTTCTTTAAGATTTAATCTATTTGAGTAGTGGTGCAATGAAAGTGGGGTGCACGAGCATTTTTGAATGATGGTTTTCTCAGGACATTGATCCGGGTGTGGGGATGTCAGATCCTAGGGTTAGCTGTCTCAAGGGGCTGTCTCTACCCCACCCTAGTTCTTCCTTCCTTCCTTATTTACTATGTTTATCTTTTTTCCCCAGGTTTGTGTTTCGGTCCTTGCCAAATTTTAATGGAGCTGTTTCATATAATCTGAGTACAGATTCTTTATCTGATATGTGTTTTGGAAATAGTCTGTTTCAGTTTGTCATTCATTATTTGATTTTCTGAATAAGGTATTTCATAGAGTAAAAGCTTTCAATTTTATAAATAATTTTATAATTTTTATTTTTCTGAGGAAGTTTTTAGTCATATGAAAGTGAATAAAATTGTATGGAAGTGAGTAATATGAATATTATTAACTATGTGAAAGTTATTAATTTTATAGAAGTTATTCAATTTATGCCAGTTATTCAGTTTATGAAAGTTATTTTTATGGAAGTTTTCATTTTATGGAATATCTATTTACATCTACTGAGAGATAGAAATATCTGTCTACCTAGAGATGTTAACATCTACACAGAGATATAAAAAATTATATCCTGATAAAAAAATACATAAGGCTTCCCTGGTGGCTCAGATGGTAAAGCGTCTGCCTGCAATGCGGGAGACCCGGGTTCAATCCCTGGGTTGGGAAGATCCCCTGGAGAAGGAAATGGCAGCCCACTCCAGTACTCTTGCCTGGAAAATCCCATGGATGGAAGAGCCTGGTAGGTTACAGTCCATGTGGTCGCAAAGAGTCAGACATGACTGAGTGACTTCTCTTTCTTTCACTTCAAAAAGTATCTGTGTTCATATCTCCTTATATTCTTGGTGAGGTGTGTTTTTCAGTCTTTACCAAATATAAATGGGGCTGTTTGGTCTAATTTGAGTACAGATCCTTTATTCGATATGTGTTTTGGAAATGATTTCTTCCAGTCTGTGATTCATTTTTTGGTTTTCTGAATAAGGTATCTCATGGAGTAGAAATTTTTATTTTATAAATAATTTTATAATTTTAATATTATGAGGAAGTTTTTAATTTAATGAAGTAGTTTTTAATTTCATGAAGCTTTAAATTTTCAGAAACGTCTTCATTTTATGAAATTTTTTCATTTTATGAATGTTTTTAATTCTTTGCCCTTGTTCAGATTCTAAGTTGTTTCCAGCTCTTTATGACCCATGGACTGCAGCACACAAGTCTTCCTTGTCCTTCACTCTTTCCAGGAGTTTGCTCAAACTCATGTCCATTGAATCAGCGATGCCATCCAACCATCTCATCCTCTGTTGCCCACTTCTCCTCCTGCCCTCAATCTTTCCTAGCACGAGGGTCTTTTCAAATGAGTTGGCTCTTTGCATGAGGTGGGCAAAGCATTGGAGCTTCAAGTTCAGCATCAGCCCTTCCAATGAATATTCAGGGTTGATTTCCTTTAGGATTGACTGGTTTAATCTCCTTGCTGTCCAAGGAACTCTCAAGAGTTTTCTCTAGCACCGCAATTCGAAAGCATCAGTTCTTCGGTGCTCACCCTTCTGTATGGACCAACTCTCACATCCATACATGACTACTGCAAAAATTTTGACTACACAGACCTTTGTCAGCAAAGTGATGTCTCTGCTCTTTAATATGCTGTCCAGGTTTGTCATAGCTTTTCTTCAAAGGAACAACTGTCTTTTATTTCATGCTTCAGTCACCATGAAATAATTTGAAGCCCAGTGATTTTGGAGCCCAGGAGAAGAAAATCTGCCACTGTTTCCATTTTTTCCCCATCTATTTGCCATGATGTGATAGGACTGGATGCCATGATTTTAAGTTGAGTTTGAAGCCAGTTTTTTCACTCTCCTCTTCCACCATCATTAGTTCTTCTTAGTTTTCTGCCATTAGGGTGGTATCATCTGCATATCTGAGGTTGTTAATATTTCTCCCAGCAATCTTGATTCCGGCTTGTGATTCATCCAGCCAGGCATTTAGCAAGATGCACTCTGTGCATATGGCCTTTAGACAGTTCATGAGGTTCTCACGGCAAGCGTCCTGGGGTGGTTTGCCACTCCCTCCTCTAGTGGATCGCGTTTTGTCAGAACTCTCTGCTATGGCCCGTCCATCTTGGGTGGCCCTGCATGGCATGGCTCATAGCTTCATTGAGTTACGCAAGCCCCTTCACCACGACAAGGCAGTGATCCGTGAAGGGGATCCTTCATGTTATTGACCCTTTTTCAACAACACAAGAGATGACTTTACACATGGACCTCACCAAATGGTCATTACTGAAATCAAATTGTTACATTCTTTGTAGCTGAAGATGGAGGAACTATAATCAGTCAGCAAAAACAAGACCTGGAGCTGACTGTGGCTCATATCATCAGATTATCACAGAAAAATTCAGGCTTAAACTAAAGAAAACCTGGGAAAAACACTAGGCCAGCCAGGTGTGACTGAAATCAAATGCCATATTTATTCACAGTAGAAGTAATGAATAGATTCAAGGGACTGGATCTAGTTAAGAGTGTTCCTGAAAAACTATGGACAGAGGCCTGTGATATTGTACAGGAGGTGACAAACAAAACCGTCCCGAAGAAAAAGAAAAGCAAGAAAGCAAAGTGGTTATCTGATGAGGCTTTACAAATAGTGAAAGAATGAAGAGAATCGAAAAGCAAGGGAGAGAGGGAAAGGTACATCCAACTAAATGCAGAGTTCCAAAGAGCAGCTAGAAGAGACAAGAAGGCCTTCTTCAATGAACAGTGCGTAAAGCTAGAAGAAAAGAACAGAAGGGGGGAGACTAGAGATCTCTTCAGGAAAACTGGAAACATCAAGGGAGCATTCCACCCAAAGATGGCATAATAAAGGATAAAAATGGTAGAGACCTAGCAGACAGTGAAGAGGTCAAGAAGAGATGAATACGTGGAAGCACTGCGTAAAAAAGATCTTGATGAACCACATTACTACGATCGTGTGCTTAGTCACCCAGAGCCAGACATTTGGGAGTGTGAAGCCAAGTGGGCCTTAGGAAGCACTGCTGTTAAGAAAGCTAGTGGATGCAATGAAATTCCAGCAGAATCATTCAAATCCCTAAAGGATGATGCCATCAAGATTTTGCATTCATTATGTCAGCAACTCTGGAAACCCAGCAGCGGCCACAGGACTGGAAAAGGTCAATCCTCATCCCAGTTCCCAAGGAGGGTAGTACCAAAGAACATGCTAACCATCAGATAACTCATCTCCCATGCTAGTAAGGTCATGCTTAAAACCTTGCATGCTAAGCTTCAGTATTATGTGAATCAAGAACTTCCAGATGCCCAAGCTGGGTTTAGAAATGGAAGAGAAACTAGAGATCAAATTGCCAACATTCACTGGATTATAGAGAAAGCAAGGGAATTTTAGGAAAACATCTATCTCTGTTTCATTGACAACACTAAAGCCTTTGACTTGGATTGTGACAAACTGTGGAAAGTTCTTAAAGAGATGGGAATACCAGACCATCTTATCTGTCTCCTGAGAAACTTGTGTGCAGGTCAAGAGGCAACAGTTAGAACCCTGTATGGAACAACTGATTGGTTCAAGATCAAGAAAGGAATACGACAGGGCTATCTGCTGTCACCCTGTTTGTTTAACCTATACTCTGAGCACATCATGAGAAAGGCCGGGCTGGATGAGTTACAAGCTGGAATCAAGATAGGCGGGAGAAACATCAACAGCCTCAGATATGTGGATGATACCACTCTAACGGCAGAATGTGAAGAGGAACTAAAAAGCTTCTTGCTGAGAGTGAAGGAGGAGAGTGAATGAGCCAGCTTAAGACTAAATATTTAAAAAACTAAGATCATGGCTTCCAGCCTCATAACTGCATGGCAAATAGAAGGGAAAATGTGGAAGTAGTGACAGATTTCCCCTTCTTGGGCTCCAAAATCTGCAGTCGGTGACTGCAGCCATGAAATCAGAAGACGATTGTTTTGGCAGGAAAGCGATGACTAACCTAGACAGTGTGTTGGAAAGCAGACACATTAACTCTGCCGACAAAGGTCCATATAGTCAAGGCTATGGTCATCCCAGTGGTCACATGCAGTTGTAACAGCTGGACTGTAAAGAAGGCAAAATGCCAAAAAATTGATGCCTTCAAACTGTGGTCTTTGAGAAGACTCTTGGAAGTCCCTTGGATAGCAAGGAGATCAAATCAGTCAATTTTAAAGGAGATCAACCCTGAATATTCACTGGAAGGACTGATGCTGAAGCTCCAGGATTTTGATTATTTGATACAGATAACTCAATGGAAAAGTCCCTGATGCTGGGAAAGATTGAGGGTAGAAAGAGAAGAGGGCGTCAGAGGATGAGATTGCTGGATGGCATCACTGATGCAAAGAACATGAACTTGGGCAAACTCTGGGAGATGGTGAGGGACAGGGAGGCCTGGCGTGCTACAGTCCACAGGGTCACAAAGAGTCAGACATGACTGGGCAACTGAACAACAATACTGCATGTAAGTTAAATGAGCAGGGTAACAATATACAGCCTTGACGTACTCCTGTCCCAGTTGGAACCAGTCCATTGTTCTATCTCCCATTCTAACTGTTGCTTCTTGACTTGTACCCAGGTTTCTCAGGAGACAGGTAAGGCGGTCTAGTATTACCATCTCTTTAAGAATTTTCCACAGTTTCTTGTGAGCCACACAATGAAAGGCTTTAATTGTTTGAAAATGTTTAATTTATGAAAGTTTTTAATTTTATGAAAGTTTTAAATTTTATTATATAAAAATATATACTTCTATTTCATACATGAGATATTTGCATATATTGTCATAAAAGATATACCAACACTTTCATATGATATACATATCTATATTGCCATTTTTGAAATATATATAGATTACCCAGCAAAATAGCAAAATAAAAGTAGAAGATTTTTTAAAATAGAAGATTCCATTAGGAAACTAATTTTTATGAGAATTTTTAAAAATCACATAAAGTAGTTTTCCTCTTAATTTTTTCTTTACAAAGAATTTATCAGTCAAGTGTAGCCAATGAATCTAATTACAGGATCAGTTCAGTTCAGTCGCTTAGTCATGTCCGACTCTTTGCAACCCCATGGACTGCAGCACACCAGGCTTCCCAGTCCATCACCAACTCCTAGAGCTTACTTAAACTCATGTCCACTGAGTCAGTGATGCCATCCAACCATCTCATTCTCTGTTGTCCCCTTCTCCTCCTGCTCTCAATCTTTTCCAGCATCAGGGTCTTTTCTAACAAGTCAGTTCTTCACATCAGGTGGCCAAACTATTAGAGTTTCAGCTTTAGTCCTTCCAATGAACATTAAGGACTGATTTCCTTTAGGACTGACTGGTTGGATCTCCTTGCAGTCCAAGGGACTCTCAAGAGTCTTCTCTAGTACCACAGTTGAAAAGCATCCATTCTTCAGCGCTCAGCTTTCTTTATAGTCCAACTCTCACATCCATACATGACTACCGGAAAAACCATAGCTCTGACTAGATGGACCTTTGTCGGCAAAGCAATGTCTCTGCTTTTTAATATGCTAAGTTGGTCATAGCTTTTCTTCCAAGGATCAAGCATCTCTTAATTTCATGGCTGCAGTCACCATATGATCCAGCAATCTCACTCCTAGCCATACATCCAGGCAAAGCTATAATTTGAAAAGATACATGCAATATTCTAAAAGAATGTGTGCATACCAGCTGCATATCTGACAGGTTGGGCTCCAAAATCACTGCAGATGGTGACTGCAGCCATGAAATTAAAAGACGCTTACTCCTTGGAAGGAAAGTTATGACCAACCTGGGTAGTATCTTGAAAAGCAGAGACATTAGTTTGCCAACAAAGGTGCATCTAGTCAAGACTATGGTTTCTCCAGTAGTCATGTATGGATGTGAGAGTTGGACTATGAAGAAAGCTGAGCGCCGAAGAATTGATGGTTTTGAACTGTGGTGTTGGAGAAGACTCTTGAGAGTCCCTTGGACTGCAAGGAGATCCAACTAGTCCATTCTAAAAGAGATCAGCCCTGGGTGTCCTTTGGAAGGAATGATACTAAAGCTGAAACTCCAATACTTTGGCCACCTCATGTGAAGAGTTGACTCATTGGAAAAGACTCTGATGCTGGGAGGGATTGGGGGCAGGAGGAAAAGGGGACAACAGAGGATGAGATGGCTGGATGGCATCACCGACTCGATGGACGTGAGTCTGAGTGAACTCTGGGAGTTGGTGATGGACAGGGAGGCCTGGCGTGCTGCGATTCATGGGGTCGCAGAGAGTCGGACACAACTGAATGACTGAACTGAATTGAACCTTTACTCTCACATCTGAAATGTCAAATTTGTCTTCACATATTGCCTGCTATATGTAGACCCTTGGTTCGTACTCTATGTAATCACATACTGTCATAATTAAATTTATTTGAATTTTAGCTTTATTTTTAGGATGTGCTTTCCCTCTAACAGCATAGGAGCATTCCCTCTTCTCCAGGCCCTGTTTCCTTGGTATGACATTTCAACCCTCAAAAATGTTACCTGTTGATATGAAAATCAGTTTCATTCTCGCTCACTTTGAACAGAGAAGCAAAAAATCAGGAGGCCTATGTTTTCTGTTTTCTTCATGGAGAAAAATGAAACTGTTAGAAGAAAAAGTACCTGCAGCTCATGTGCTCCTTGAATCGCTCACTGTTGGCAGGGACTTTAAGTGTGACCCTTCATTCATAATATAACAAATAACAGAATTAGATGAAAGTAGTTTGAAATGATGGCTTGCTGCTACCTAGAAAATCTGAAACAAAGGAAACAAAGGAAATCGCAAAGATGAGGGTGCCAAGATTTGAAGAATATTTTAGGTTTGCAAGTAATAGGTAGTATGCTTGAAAATTCAACAATATATTTTTATACTGATAAAGTATTTTCCAAAAGACTTCCAGTGTGGTCACCTCCTGCTGGGAGCCTGGGATGCTGGAATCTGGCCACTTCCTGTCTGTCTGTACAGGACACTGGGCTGCACTCAGGAGTTCCTGGCTCTCCCCTGGATCCTGACCATCATGTGACCAGAGAAATTGCTAACATTGTTGTTTTGCCTGTTGAGATGTTTAATGACATAGATCCTTTCAGTTTCCTGATGTGGGTGAAGTGTGGAGCCCAGCGATGATTTCTTCAAGAAATGTACATCCTAACTCCCACAGGAGGGTGAGCCCCCTGTCCAATGATAACAGACCCTGCATACGAGTGACATGTGCCTGCTGGAAGACCAAGTTTGAACCTGACCAGGTTCTGTCTACATGGTAGATTTAGACGTCTCCAAGTCCTATCTACACTGATGATGTTTAGACGAGACCATGCGCTTTCTGCAATGAGGACATGACCTGACTGTTCTGTGTGCGCTGGGCATGGAAAACTCCGTGCCTGCGTCTGAGCGTCAGTGCTCAGATGTCTGGGCCCTGGGGCTGGGTGGGCTTCTCTGGGAACCGTGCTCTCCTCTGAGTGGGCTTCCCTGGCCCTCCCGGGGGTCAGTGCTGTGGTTGGGCTCCTAGTCTCTCCCCTGCCAGATTCATCTTCCTGGGGCTCCTGGAGACCCCTCAGGTGGGCTACGTGGTAATCATTCCAATTTTCCAGCACATTCAGGTTGAGTAGGGAGGCAGGTTCACCTGGTGAATTGGATCCAGGGCACAGGGATCGGGCATAAAGTCAATGGGCAGCAGGTGAGGCTGCGGCTGTGCTCTCCTTCCCGTCCACTCTCTCCTCCGAAGAGAACAGAGCTGCCCCTCGTCTCTCAGCCCAGCTCTCCTGTTTTCTCAGCACCTCAGCGGGACAAGAAAGACAGAGCCTGCCAGAACCAAGGTAGTGTGTTCACCTCTAGCATGAGCTTTCAAAGCCGCAAAAATCACACAGATCCAAAGTGAAAACAGGAGGGGCCTGACTTCTCATGGACAATTGAGGGGAGAGGAGATGGTCCCTGCACTTCTTTCTAAGGTCCCAGTGTCCTGGCTTGTTCACACATTGGGGGCCAGCTGACCACAGCCATGGTGTCCTGACCGAGGGGACATGTGACCCCAGGTGGGGGGTCTGAGCACTGTGTGAGTCTCACCCCGTCTGCATGGGTCAGGATCACAAGTATGGGGAGACCACAAACAAAGTTGAGAAAAAGGGAAGAATACATGAGCGCTTCACTTGTGTTTAGGAATTAATGCTTCCCGGTGTTCACTTTATACAGGCCTGTGCCTGCCTGCCTCTTTACCCTCACGAGGTTCACCCTTCCTGGGGCTCCTGGAGACTCCTCAGGTGGGTGTCTACCTGGTAATTATTTCAATTTTCCAGCATGAGCATGGCGGGAGGGAGGCAGGTTCACCTGGTGAATTGATTGCAGGGCACACGGATCAGGCAAAAAGCCAATGGGCAGCAGGTGAGGTTGCTGCTGTGATCTCCTTCCAGTCGACCATCCCTACTCAGCAGAGACCAGACCTCCCCCTCGTCTCCCAGCCCTGCACCTGAAGTGTTTTCTCAACACCTCAGTGGAACAAGAAAGGACCAAGCCTGCCAGAACCAAGGTAATGTGTTCGACATTATCACGACAGCTGTAAAAACTGTTAATATCACACAGAACCAAAGGGAAAAGAGGAGGACTTCTCTGGGACTGTGCGGGAAGAGGAGACCGACCCTACCTCTTCTGCCATCCCAGGGGGTTACAGGAGCCCACTCATTTGCACCTTAGGGGCCCAACCAGCAGAGACCTGGGGTCCTAACCAAGGGTCGTGGGCCCAGGTGCAGGGTCTGAGGATTGTATGGGTCTCACCCCATCCACGTGGGACAGGATCCTGTGTACACAGAGACCACATATGTGCTCTTTGCCTGCAGTGTGTCTTGTCCCCTCTGAGATTCTCAACATCTGAATTGTGGGTGTTGCACTGATTAACCGGTGGTCCTTTTTCTTCACCTTGTCGCATTCATAAGAGATCAGGCACCTGTGAGTGGCTTGCTGCTCTGTGTTCTGCTGAGTGAAAACCTTTGGAGGCATCATATTAATATCATAGCATATCCCATATCCAATTCATAGGGTCACCACTGTCTGGTTCCCCCTACACCAGGCTCAGGTAATGTTATTTTGGGTTGGAGTGAGTTGCTTTCCAATGTTTTTGTTTGTATTGGATGTACATGAACTTGATTCAGTTATACATAGACATATATCCTTTTACTTTTTCCCCCTCATGTATGTCATTACAATTTTTTCAGTACAGTTTCTTGTTCTATTCAGAAAACTTAATATATTAGCAACTTGATATATATTAGTGTGTATATTTTCATCCCAAACTCTCTTCTAACTTTCTTTTGATAATTGGAATTTGGTTTTCTCAGGCTGTGAGTCTGTTCGGTGCATTAGTTCACTGGTATGAATTTATATATCCCACCTGCACATATCACATATTTGTCTCTCTCTCTGACTTTCCTCACATAGAATTGTAATTTCTTGGTTCATCCATGCCACTGCCAATATCATCATTTCATTTTGCTTTATGGCTGAGTAGCATTCCAGTGTATAATGTACCACATAGTCTTCATGCTTCTGTCAGTGGACACTGGTGGATTCTGTCTTGGCTATTGTAAATAGTGCTGCCCTGAATATCGAGGTACATGTGTCATTTTGAATGAAGACTTTTTTCTGAACCCAAGTCCAGGAATGAGATTACGGGATCATATGATACCTCCAGGTTTAGTGTTTCAAGGAACCTCCATGCCGTTTTTCACAGTAGCTTCACCATTTACATTTCCACCAAGATGGTAGGAGGATTCCTTTTTCCGTACGTTCTCGACAGTATTTATTCTTTGTAAATCTTCTCAATGATGGCCATTGTGACTAGTGTAAGGTGGTACCTTATTGAAGTTTTGATTGGCATTGATTTAATAATTATTGATGAGTATTTTTCCCTGTGCTTTTATTATTTTACACATTGTGAGTACAGCTTACCTCTTGAAACTGGCTTCTAGAAACCTGACCCTGTTTGGAATTCTTTTGCGATGACTTACCCCAGGACATCTCTTGAGGGCAGGTGTCATTTAAAGCCCTATGGAGCTTTTAAGACCCTGCGCCACCTGTTTTACAGCTTCCCTGTTGGCTCAGCGGTAAGGGATCCGCCTACAATGCAGGACGCTTGCCCGAAACATGGATTTGATCCCTGGGTGGGGAAGACCCCTGGAGGAGGAAATGGCAACCGACTCCAGTATTCTTGCCTGGAAAATCCCATGAACAGAGGAGCCTGGCAGGCCACAGTCCGTGGAGTTGTAGAGTCACAGTTGAGTGACTAAACAGCAGCAGCACCTGTTTTAATGTGTATATACTGACCTGAACCAGCTAATTGCTCCCTGCCCCTGACCACATGTCTTTTTTGGTAAACATCAATTTCTTTTCCTGGTCTGTGAACCTGTTTCCCTTTTGTAATGAAGTCCATTTGTATCCGTTTCTAGGTTCTGCCGGCAGTGATGTCCTATGACTCTTGTCTTTCCCTGTCTCACTTCACTTAGTATGCTCACCTCTGGTTTTCCCTGTAACTGGAAACGCCGTTGTTTCCTCCTTTATTTCTGAGTTATACTGCACTGTGTGTATGTGCCCCGCCTTCTGTGTCCACTCCTCTGTCTTCGTGCACTTCAGTTGCTCCTATTTCTTTGCTACTGTACCTAGTGCTGCCATCATCTTTGGGATGCAGGTGTCTTTAAGTTTTGGTTTCCTCTGGATCTACGCCTAGGTGTGGTGTTGCTGGATCACTTGGTACTTCTATGCTTAGTTTCCTAAGAACCATAATGCTCTCCCTAGTGGGTGTACTGATTTACATTCCCACCAACAGTGCAGGAGGGCTCCCTTCTCTCCACAGCCTCTGCAGAATTTACTGTTGTAGGATTTTTGATATGGGCATTTTGATCAATGTGAGGTGATATCTCATTGTACATTTGATTTGCTTTTCTCTAAGAACTCGTGAGGCTGAGCATCTTTTTATGTACTTTGTAGCCATCTCTATGCCTTCTTTGGAGAAATGTGTGCTTAGACCTTTGGTTGATTTTTTTATTGGCTTGTTTGGTTTTTGATACTGCACTGTACATATTGTTTGTATGTGTTGGATATAAACTCCTTGTGGGTATCTTTGTTTGCAAGAATTTTTTTCCATTCTGAGGGTTGTCTTTTTCCTTCACTTGTGATTTCCTTTGCTGTGCAATTTTTAACATTTATTAGGTCCCATTTGTTTATTATTGTTTTATTTTTCATGATTCTGAGAGATGGATCACAAATGCTGCATTTTATGTCAAAGTGTGTTCTGATTTTTTCTTTAGTTTCATAATGTCTGTCCTTTCATTTAGATCTTTAATCTATTTGCTGTTGATTTTGTGCATGGTGTCAGGGAGTAGTCTAATTTTGTTCTCATTTTCACGCTAAGGAGCCTGCCCCGTGTCCTCCACAGGGCCTGCTCCCAATTTCCATTCCCAGCATCAGTGTAGGAGGGTCCCTGTGCTCTACACGTGCGCCAGCATTTACTGCTTATAGAATTTCTGCCTGTGCCCATTCTGATCAGTGTGAGGTGATACCTCATTGAAGTTTTGATTTGCCTTTCTCTCATATTTAGTGATGTTGACATCTTTTCATGTGTTTTTTTTTTAAAAAACAGTATGAGTTAAACTTACTTATTCAAGTTGGCTTCTTGAATAAATATTCAAAACATCTTCCCCGTTTTAAATATTTTTCTGATGACCTCCGCAAGGACATTTCTTGAGGGCTGGTGTTTTTCACTCACAGCCCTGCAGGCCTTGGGAATATTAAGTGCCCATGAGCAACAGTTTCAAAGTTGTTGTTATGGGAAATGGCCACAAGGTGGCAGCATGTCTTTATCCCCAACTCCGTTTACTGGAGGAACCAGTGCCTTGGGGAAAGTCCTGTTCCTGGATTGACAATTAGCACTTAAGGCCTGTGTCCCATTCCTTCTTCCTTCCTTACTCCTGTTCCCCGGCCAAATCCCAGTTCCTGCAACACCGCTCTGGGGACGGTGCTTTCATCCATAGGGGGAACGACCCAAAGGAAGGAAGCTGGAACCCCACCACCAGGAGACCTGGACCCACGGGGCTTTTCAAAGCTCTTTCAGCCCAGAGGCTCCACATCCTTTGGGTGCAGCATGCGTAGTTTCACTGCAGGAGAACCCTCCTGGATCTGGAGGTTGTGGGCCCGGGCAGAGGGGAGTAGGCTTGCCAGGTCCACGAAGCGGGGCTCATTGGCTGGCAAATCCTTCCCAGTTCCGTCAACCCCATCACAGTCCATCCTTGGGAAACAAGCCTGCCCAGGCTTCAGGGCTGTGATAACAGCCCAGATCACTATGGCCGGAATGGAATAGAGTCAGCATCTTTTGTTGTTTATTCTGTTTTTATCCTGTCATTTGAACACCGTTTTCATTCAAACTTTGTCCCATTTTTTCCTAGCGGTGTATGAATTTTTTGATACTGAGTGGCAGGGGCTGTTTGTATATTTTGGAGATGAATTCCCTGTGTTCATGTTTCATTTTTTTATTTCCTTTTGTATTCAAGTGCTTTTAAAGCTAATCAGTCCCCTTTTCTCGGAGAAGGCAATGGCACCCCAGTCCAGTACTCTTGCTTGGAAAATCCCATGGACAGAGGAGCCTGGTGGGCTGCAGTCCATGGGGTTGCTAAGAGCTGGACACGACTGAGCGACTTCACTTTCACTTTTCACTTTCATGCATTAGAGAAGGAGATGGCAACCCACTCCAGTGTTCTTGCCTGGAGAATCCCAGGGACGGGGGAGCCTGGTGGGCTGCCGTCTCTGGGGTCGCACAGAGTCGGACACGACTGAAGTGACAGCAGCAGCAGTCCTTTTTCTGGTTTGTAGCTTATTGTTCATTATCCTAAGATATGGATTCACAAAGAATTTGCTGTAATCTTTGTCAAATCATGTCCTGTTTATATTTTTCTCAAGAATTTCATAGTATCCGTCCTTATACTTAGATATACTATTTGGAGTTTATTTATGAGTATGGTGTCAGGGAGTATTCCAACCTTATTCTCATTTTCATGGCTGAAGAAACCTTCAGAGTGTCCTTCAGAGTGGCTATTACCAATTTACATCCCAAGCATCAGTGGAGAAGGGTTCCCTTTGTCCCCACACCCCCTCCAGCACTTGTCGATTGTAGAGTGTTTGACTAGGGCCGTTCCTTCCGGTGTGATGTGATACCTCGCTGCAGCTTGGATTTGCCTCTCTCTTTTATTTAGCGATGTTTCCATCTTTTCACGTGATTTTTTTTTTCAAAAGATGTGAAGTAGCTCTTGAAGTTGGGTTCTGGAACACCATCCTCTTTTAAATTCTTTTTCAATGACCACTTTTAGGACATTTCTCAGGGGCAGGTGTTTCTTGCTTACAGCCCCTGGATCCTTATGAATATTAAATACCCAGCCGCACAACTCTGCATGGTGTTGTTACAGAAAATGACCACAAGGTGGCAGCACTTCTCCAAGCTACAATCTTTCCTCTTTTTTTTCTTTTTCTTTTTTTTTTAATTCTGTAATTTCCTTGTAATTTTTTGTCGGAATATAGTTGATTTCTGATATCTTTGTTTCAGGTGTACAGGAACTCGATTCAGTTATACATAGCTGTTTATCCATTCTCTTTCAGGTCCTTTTTCGCATTTAGGTGATTACAATGTGTTCAATAAACTTCCCTCTGCTTTTCGGTAGTTACTTCTGGATCATCTATCCTACACGTATAATGTGTATATGTTAACTCCAAGCTCTCAACTTCTCCTGCCTGTATCTGGAGGTTGGGGGCTCTGCAGAGAGGAAGAGATACTCCAGGTCCATTTTGGAGGTGCCTGCCACGTGTTCCCACCTCCCTCGGCTCCTGGATTCTCCAGCCTCCGGACGCAAGCCGACCTGGCTCCGGGGATGTGACTCCAGCCCAGGTCACCACTGCCTGCAGGGAACAGAGTCAGCATTTCCCCCCGTTTATTCTGTTTTTAATCTATTATTTGAACTAGAGTATATAGGTGAATTAAAATTTTGTTGGTTTGGGGATTTTTTTTTTTTTTCCTTTTCAACGTGCTGCAACTGGTTCACTTCCACATAGATGTATACGTGTATTGCGGGGGGGGGGGGTTCTTTTTCCATATAGGTGATTACATTAGTGTTGTGTAAGATTCCTTGTGTTACACAGTGGGTCCTGGAGTCTTACTTTAGATATGGTTGTGTGCATATGTTAGTCTGAAGCAGCTCATTTCTCCCTGCCCCACATCTTACTTTCTTGTTGACTGGAAGTTTCCCTTCTAAGTCTTTGAGGCTGTGTCTCTTTTTGAAAGGGCTTCATTTGTATGCACTTTCAGATTACACCAGAACTGACATCATGTGCCACTGGCATCTCCCTGCCTCCCTCACTTCTCTTGGAGTGACCATGTCCCCTTCCTTTTCTGTGGCTGGACTGTATATCATGTCCTGCTTCGTGTGGTTGAGGTTGCTGCACTGTGTACGTGTACCCCACCTCCTGTCTCCATTCAGGTTGCTCCTATAATTAGCCTGCTTCCCTGTCTTGGCTGTTAGCGTTGACTACGAAGACCTTTGTCGGCAAAGCAATGTCTCTGCTTTTGAAAACACTGTCTAGGTTGGTCATAGCTCTCCTCACAAGGAGCAAGCATAGTCCGCCAGGCTCCTCTGTCCAGTGAATTCTCCAAGCAAAAATACTGGAGTGGGTAGACATTCCCTTCTCCAGGAGAATTTTCTGACCCAGAGATTAAACCCAGGTCTATATTTCTGTATTTCATATATGAACATACAGGTGCATATTTCATATATGAAAGAATTTTATGTATTTTATATATGAATATATAGGTGTATATTTCATGTATGAAAATAGAAATTTCTGTATTTCACATGAAAATATGTGTGTATTTCAGTATGAAAATTGAGTTTTCTATATTTCATATAGAAAATATAGCTGCATATTTCACATGTGAAAATGGAATTTCTATATTTTATGTATGAAAATATAGGTATTTACATTTGTAGAGTGAACACATTTGCTATCATTCTTTAACCAAAAGAATCAAAAATATACTGTAATTTATAATGATATTATGTCTTTCCTTTCCTCCTTTACTTTTTGCTTCTCTTCTTTTCCCAGCTGTTTGTAAGGCCTCCCCAGACCACCATTTTGCTCTTTTGCATTTCTTTTCCATGGGGATGGTCTTGTTCCCCGTCTCCTGTACAATGTCACAAGCCTCAGTCCATAGTTCATCAGGCACTCTATCTATCAGATCTAGTCCCTTAAATTGATTTCTCACTTCCACTGTATAATCATAAGGGATTTGATTTAGGTCATACCGGAATGGTCTAGTAGTTTTCCCTACTTTCTTCAATTTAAGTCTGAATTTGGCAATAAGGAGCTCATGATCTGAGCCATAGTCAGCTCCCGGTCTTGTTTTTGCTGACTGTATAGAGCTTCTCCATATTTGGCTACAAATAATATAATCAATTTGATTTTGGTGTTGACCATCTGGTGATGTCCATGTGTAGAGTCTTCTCTTGTGTTGTGGGAAGAGGGTGTTTGCTATGACCAGTGCCAGACCACCCAACCTGCCTCTTAGAGAAACCTATATGCACGTCAGGAAGCAACAGTTAAAACTGGACATGGAACAACAGACTGGTTTCAAACAGGAAAAGGAGTACGTCAAGGCTGTATATTGTCACCCTGCTTATTTAACTTATATGCAGAGTACATCATGAGAAATGCTGGGCTGGAAGAAGCATAAGCTGGAATCAAGATTGCCAGGAGAAATATCAATAACCTCAGATATGCAGGTGACACCACCTTTATGGCAGAAAGTGAAGAGGAAATAAAAAGCCTCTTGATGGAAGTGAAAAAAGAGAGTGAAAAGTTGGCTTAAAGCTCAACATTCAGAAAACGAAGATCATGGCATCTGGTCCCATCACTTCATGGCAAATAGATGGGGAAATAGTGGCAACAGTGTCAGACTTTATTTTTTGGGGCTCCAAAATCACTGCAGATGGTGAGTGCAGCCATGAAATTAAAAGACGCTTACTCCTTGGAAGGAAAGTTATGACCAACCTGGATAGCATATTCAAAAGCAGAGACATTACTTTGCCAACAAAGGTCCGTCTAGTCAAGGCTACGGTTTTCCCAGTGGTCATGTATGCATGTGAGAGTTGGACTGTGAAGAAAGCTGAGCACCGAAGAATTGATGGTTTTGAACTGTGGTGTTGGAGAAGACTCTTGAGAGTCCCTTGGACTGCAAGGAGCTCCAACCAGTCCATTCTAAAGGAAATCAGCCCTGGGTGTTCTTTGGAAGGAATGATGCTACAGCTGAAACTCCAGTACTTTGGCCACCTCATGTGAAGAGTTGACTCATTGGAAAAGACTCGGATGCTGGGAGGGATTGCGGGCAGGAGGAGAAGGGGACGACAGAGGATGAGATGGCTGGATGGCATCACGCACTCGATGGACGTGAGTCTGAGTGAACTCCGGGAGATGGGGATGGACAGGGAGGCCTGGCGTGCTGCGATTCACGGGGTCGCAAAGAGTCGGACACGACTGAGCGACTGAACTGAACTGAGAATGATATTAAGTCTTACAACTTGGGCTTGGTAAAATGTGAATTTTGCCTGGATTTCTGGGGCGATAGTTCTCAAACTTCAGTGTGCTTCAGTGCTTCAGAATCACCTGGAGGGCTTATGAACTCAAATTGTCAGACGGCAGTTCCAGAGCTTTTGATTTAGTAGATTTGCAAATACCAGTCCAGGGATCAGAATGAAAATCATTGTGCCTTTTGAATACTGCTTTTAAAGACTTAAAATAACTCTTCTACATCAAGTATACTGTCTTACATCTTAATACATATGAAAGTCTTAATTTGAAACCAGAAGATTGCTAAGTGACTTTTATTTATATAGCATTGTGAACTGAAATCAATATGTAGGTATCAAAAATAACATTAAATAAAGTGTTTGTTAGAGAACACTGAAAAAAGCAACTTTCAAAAAACCATATTTATTCTGTAGTTAGATTAATTGGCTTGACTAGTTTGTTGTGAAGCAAATTTTAAGAGACTAAACTACTTTATAGGTTATTTTAAATCTCATAAAAATTAACTTCCTGATGGATGGAATCTTCTATTTTTAAAAATACCCCAGTTTTATTTTGCTAACTTTTTTGTTGATTACTTTTTGTGTTAGTAGGTGGCCATTAACAATATTTTTAAACTGCAGCACAGCTGATTTACATTCCTATATTTGTTTTGGGTGTATAGCATAGTGATCCAATATGTTTATGGAATGTATTTAAAGGCATCAGAAAGTAACGGCTCCGTCTCCCTCTGCTGTGTCACAGACAGCAGTGCGCGTCTCTCATTCCCCTACCCCTGTCCTGCCCCTCCCACCTCCCTCTCTGCACTGCTAACCGTTAGTTCTCTACATCAGTGAGCCGGTTTCTGTTTCATAGATAAATTCACTTACATCATATATTAGGTTCCACATATAAGTGAAATCATATGGTATTTGTCATTGTCTTTCTGATTTCACTTAGTAGAATAATCTATGTTGCTAGTAGAACAGGTCCATGCTGCTGAAAATGGCATTATATAACTACTTTCTATATTTCATACATGAAATTGTGTGCACATTTCATCTCTGAAAAGGGAATTTTCTATATTTCATATGTGAAAATAGAGGTCCATATATCATATATGAAAGTGGTTGAATTTTCTATATTTCATAAATGAAAACAGAGGCACATTGAAAAGTAGAACTTTCTATATTTTATATATGAAAGGAGAGCTGCATATTTCATCTATGAAAGTGGTAGAATCTTCTGTATTTCATATATGAGCAAGGAAGTGCATATTTCATATATGAAAGTGGTAGGATTTCCTTTACTTCATATATGAAAATAGAGCAACTGAACAAAGTCTGGTCTGTACTGATTATGATTGGATGAGACTGTGCTCTCTGTGATGAGAACATTTAGGCCTGACCTTGTACTCTCTGCACTGGGACGTGGGGACCCGGGTGCAGGCCTGGCCTCTGTCTGGGAAACTCCGTGCCTGTATCTGAGCGTCGGTGCTCAGATGTCTGGGCTTCTCTGGGAGCTGTGCTCTCCTCTGAGTGGGCCTCCCTGGCCCTCCCGGGGGTCAGTGCTGCGGTTGGGCTTAGTCTGTCCCCCACCAGGTTCACTCTCCCTCGGGCTCCTGGGGACCCCCCAGGTGGGCAGCTGCTGCTCCTGCTAAGTAGCTTCAGTTGTGTTCAACTCTGTGCGACCCCATAGATGGCAGCCCACCAGGCTCCCCTGTTGCTGGGATTCTCCAGGCAAGAATACTGGAGTGGGTTGCCATTTCCTTATCCAGTGCATGAAAGTGAAGTTGCGCAGTCATGTCCGACTCTTCACACCCCATGGACTGCCTCCTACCAGGCTCCTCTGTCCATGGAATTTTCCAGGCAAGAGTGCTGGAGTGGGGTGCCATTGCTCAGGCACATTCCATTCTAAATCACAGGCCAGGAGACCGGCTCTCCTTGTCTCTGGTTGCCTGAGGACGAGTTGGGCATGAAGAAGTTCTGCCACCTTGTGGACATTTCCTGTAACTACAACGTGTACACCTGTGCTTACTGGTACCTCCATTCACAAGGCATCAGTCAGTTCAGTTCAGTTCAGTTCAGTTCAGTTCAGTTCAGTCGCTCAGTCGTGTCCGACTCTTTGCGACCCCATGAATCGCAGCACACCAGGCCTCCCTGTCCATCATCATCTCCCGGAGTTCACTCAAACTCATGTCCATCAAGTCAGTGATACCATCCAGCCATCTCATCCTCTGTGGTCCCCTTCTCCTCCTGCCCCCAATCCCTCCCAGCATCAGAGTCTTTTCCAATGATTCAACTTTTCACATCAGATGGCCAAAGTATTGGAGTTTCACCTTCAGCATCAGTCCTTCCAATGAACACCCAGGACTAATCTCCTTTAGAATGGACTGGTTGGATCTCCTTGCAGTCCAAGGGACTCTCAAGAGTCTTCTCCAACACCACAGCTCAAAAGCATCAATTCTTCAGCGCTCAGCTTTCTTCAGAGTCCAACTGTCACATCCATACATGACCACTGGAAAAACCATAGCCTTGACTAGACAGACCTTTGTTGGCAAGGTAATGTCTCTGCTTTTGATATATGCTATCCAGGTTGGTGATAACTTTCCAAGGAGTAAGTGTCTTTTAATGATGGGGCAGCTAATGACAGCTGCCCTCAGGAAAGGTCCTGGGAGGGTATTGCAGAAATAAATTCCAAACATAACTGACTCAAGAAGCCAAGTGCGGCAGGTAACTTTCCTCAAATCCTTTAAGGAAAAGAAGAAAAAATGTCCACAGGACAAGCCCTTCAGCATCTAATTATTACAGGAGGAATGACAATACTAGGTTTAGCTTGTCCGAAAGGGTTTTTTTCCTTCGGCATGTGAAGACTGTCTGTTCTAAGGGCCGCTGGCTATGTCCATTCTCACCAACCGTGTAGTGGGGTTCAACCATCTCCTGGCTCTCTCCTGCATTTACTGTTTGTGGACATGAGACGATGCCCATCCTGACTGATGGGATTTGATTTCTTGCTGTTGTGATTGTCATTCCCCTCACTGATGATCATGTCCTGTGGTTGTTCGGGGGTTTTTTCCATAAAGAATTTAGGATCTTTACCTGTCACAGTGGCTGATTGAATGTCAATCCTGTTTGGAATAAATTTCTGCAACACCTGCCCAAGATCTTTCCTGAGGGCAACTTGCCATTAACAGCCCCGCAAGAACTGTGAATTGGAGGTGCAAGTGTGCAGTGCTGGTCAAGTTGTAACTACAGGAAATGTCCACAAGGCAATAGCAGTTCTGCCTGCCCAACTCTTGTTCCCCTTGCAAGGAAGTCCTTAGGGGAAATCAGCCTCCTGGGCTGTGAATTACAGGGGAAAGTGCCTGAGGAAACACTCAAGGGCTTGGCCTCAGTACTTCTCCCCCTAAAGCTTCCCCCCTCCCCTCTAGACTCCTCCCAGCCTGGGCTGCAGCATCCTGCCAAGGGGCCAAGGAGGCTCCACTGTCAGGAAGGAGGCTTGAATTGGGCACCAGAGCACCAGGAGACCTAGAGTCTAGGTGACTTTCCAAGGTCCTGGAGGTCAGAGGGTTGGGCCACCATCCTTTAGGTGCCTGGGACTCTGTTCCCAGCCAAGCAAACCAGACAGTACAGGTTTGGGGGGGCTCTATTACCAGCACCCTGCCTGCTGCCTGTACCCCATCCAGTCCAGCGTGGGCACCCATGCCTGCTCAGGGGCCAGGGATGGGATAGGGCCCAAGTCAGGGAGGCTGAAGGGAGCAAATGGGCATTTCTTTTCCTTCTTTTCAGTTCAGTCACTCAGTCGTGTCCAACTCTTTGTGACCCCAGGGAATGCAGCACGCCAGGCTTCCCTGTCCTTCACCAACTCCTGGAGTTTACTCAAACTCATGTCCATTGAGTCGGTGATGCCATCCAACCATCTCATCCTCTGTTGTCCCCTTCTCCTCCTGCCTTCAATCTTTCCCAGCATCAGGGTCTTTTCAAATGAGTCAGTTCTTCACATCAGGTGGCCAAAGTATTGGAGTTTCAGCTTCAGCATCAGTTCCTCCAATGAATATTCAGGACTGATCTCCTTTAGGATGGACTGGCTGGATCTCCTTGCAGTCCAAGGGACTCTCAAGAGTCTTCTCCAACACCACAGTTCAAAACCATCCATTTTTCGGCGCTCAGCTTTCTTCACAGTCCAACTCTCACATCCATACGTGACCACTGGAAAAACCATAGCCTTGACTAGACGGACCTTTGTTGGCAAAGTAATGCCTCTGCTTTTTAATATGCTATCTAGGTTGGTCATAACTTTTCTCCCAAGGAGCAAGCATCTTTTAATTTCATGGCTTTAATCACCATCTGCAGTCATTTTGGAGCCCAGAAAAATAAAGTCAGCCACTGTTTCCACCGTTTCCCCATCTATCTGCCATGAAGTGACAGGACCAGATGCCATGATCTTAGTTTTATGAATGTTGAGTTTTAAGCTAACTTTTTCACTCTCCTCTTTCACTTTCATCAAGAGGCTCTTTAGTTCTTCTTCACTTTCTGCCGTAAGGGTGGTGTCATCTGCATATCTGAGATTTTTTGTATTTCTCCCGACAATCTTGATTCCAGCCTGTGCTTCATCCAGCCCAGTGTTTCTCATGATGTACTCTGCATAGAAGCAGGGTGACAATATACAGCCTTGACGTACTCCTTTTCCTATTTGGAACCAGTCTGTTGTTCCATGTCCAGTTCTAACTGTTGCTTCCTGACCTGCATACAGGTTTCTCAAGAGGCAGGTCAGGTGGTCTGGCACTGGTCACAGCAAACACAGATATTTTGTGTTTGTGGAACAAAAAAAGGGAAGAGATAATCCTTGTGAATTATCTATAGCAGATAGTTATAACACCGACACAGATAGATTCCTTAGTCTATGTTAGAGACACAGATGTCTGTGTATATTTGAAAGGGAGAGAGTAAGGAGAGGATAATCCTCGTGGCATCATCGTTGTTCAGTTGCCCAGTCATGGCCGACTCTGTGTGTGTGTGTGTGTGTGTGTGTGTGTGTGTGTGTGTGTGTGTGTGAAGATGACAATTCTTTTATTTTTTATTTTGTAAATGTGTTTATTTTAATTGGAGGCTAATTACTTTACAATATTGTGGTGGGTTTTGCCATATATTTACATGAATCAGCCATGAGTGTACATGTATCCCCCATCCTGAACCCTCCTCCCACCTCCTTCCCCATCCCACCCCTCAGGGTCGTCCCAGTGCACCAGCCCTGAGCACCCTGTCTCATGCATCGAACCTGGAATGACGATCTATTTCACATATGATAATATACATGTTTCAGTGCTATTCTCTCAAATCATCCCACCCTCGCCTTCTCCCACAGAGTCCAAAAGACTTCTACACATCTGTGTCTCCTTTGCTGTCTCACATACAGCGTCATCATTACCATCTTTCTAAATTCCATATATATGCGTTAGTATGCTGTATTGGTGTATTTCTTTCTGGCTTACTTCACTTTGTATAATCGGCTCCAGTTTCATCCACCTCATTAGAACTGATTCAAACGTATTCTTTTTAATGGCTGAGTAATACCCCATTGCGTATATGTACCACAGCTTTCTTATCCATTCATCTGCCAGTGGACATCTAGGTTGCTTCCATGTCCTGGCTATTGCAAACAGAGCTACAATGAACATTGGGATACACGTGTCTCTTTGAACTCTGGTTTCCTCGGTGTGTATGCCCAGCAGTGGGATTGCTGGGTCATAAGGCAGTTCTATTTCCAGTTTTTTAAGGAATCTCCACACTGTTCTCCATAGTGGCTGTACTAGTTTGCATTCCCATCAACAGTGTAAGAGGGTTCCCTTTTCCCCACACCCTCTCCAGCATTTACTGTTTGTAGACTTCTGGATGGCAGCCATTCTGACTGGTGTGAGATGGTACCTCACTGTGGTTTTGATTTGCATTTCTCTGATAATGAGTGATGTTGAGCATCTTTTCATGTGTTTGTTAGCCATCTGTATGTCTTCTTTGGAGAAATGGCTTTTTCTTTCTTTCATGGCAGACTCTTTGCAACCCCATGGACCTCAGCACGCCAGGCATCCTTGGCCCTGACCATCTCCCCAAATTTGCCCAAGTTCATGTCCATTGCACTGGTGATTCCATCCAACCATCTCATCCTCTGAAACCCTCTTCTGCTCTCAATCTTTCCCAGCATCAGGGACTTTTCCAGTGAGTCAGCTGTTTGTGTAAGATGACCAAAATTTGGGAGCTTCAGCATCACTCCTTCCAATAAGTATTCAGGGTTGATTTCTCTTAAGACCGACTGGTATGATCTCCTTGCTGTCCATGGGACTTTCAGGAGTATTCTCCAAGAGCATAGTTTGAAGGTATCAATTCACTGACATTCTGACTTCTTCATGGTCCTGCTCTCACAACCACACATGACCACTGGGAAGACCACAGCCTTGACTATTTGGAACTTTGTCAGCACAGTAACGTCTCTGCTTTTCAACACACTCTCTAGGTATGTCATAGCTTTCCTGCCAAGAAACAAGCATCTTCTCACTTCATGACTGCAGTCACCATGCACAGTGATTGTGGAGCCCAAGAAGAGGAAATCTGTCACTACTTCCACCTTTTCCCCTTCTATTTGCCATTAAGTAACGGGGCCGGATGCCATGATCTGAGTATTTTTAATACAGAGTTTTAAGCTGGCTCTTTCACTCTGCTCCTTCACCCTCATCAAGAGGCTCTTTAGTTCCTCTTCACTTTCTGCCATTATAGTGGTATCATCTGCATATCTGGGATTGTTGATGTTTCTCCCGCTTATCTTGATTCCAGCTTGTAACTCAGCAGCCCGGCCTTTCTCATGATGTGCTCAGCATATAGGTTAAACAAGGAGGGTGACAGCAGTCAGCCCTGTCATCCTCCTTTCTCAATCTCAAACCCATCAGTTGTTCCATACAGGGTTCTAACTGTTGTTTCTTGGTTCGCATCCAGGTTTCTCAGGAGACAGGTAAGATGGTCTGGTATCTCTTTAAGAGCTTTCCACAGTTTGTTATGATCCACAGTCAGTGAAGTTGATGAACCAGAGGTAGATGTTTTTCTGGAATTCTCTTGCTTTCTCTATGATCCAACAAATGTTGCAATTTGATCTCTAGTTTCTCTTCTTTTCCTACCCTAACCCTAACCTAACTGTCTGATAGTTAGCACATCTTTAGTACTACCCTTCTTGGGAATCGGGATGAGGATTGCCCTTTTCCAGTCCCTGGGCCACTGATGGGTCTTCCAGATTTGCTGACATGTTGAATGCTACACCTTGATGCATCATCCTTTATGGTTTTGAATAGCTCTACTGGAATTTCCTCGCATCCTCTAGATGTTTTAACAGCAGGTAATGAGTTTCTCACAGCAAGTGTACCGGAGTAGTTTGCCATTCTCTCCTCCAGTGGATCACGTGTTGTCAGAGCTCTCCGGTGTGACCCGTTCACGTTGGGTGGCGCGGCTCACAGCTTCAGTGAGTTATGCAAGTCCCTTCGCCACGACAAGGCAGTGATCCTTGAAGGGGGATTATCATTACAGATACGGATCCCTGTGTGTATGTTATTCGGGACCTCTGATTTTATCCCTGCCCATTTATTGTTACTTTTTTGAGACTGATTGATTATGACTGAATTCTCAGCAGGTATTTTGTGTTTTAAATGAGTTCCTTTGTATATTTTTAAAATTTTGCCTGTAAGAGATTTCATGTTATTTTGTCTTCCTCTGTCTCTAGCTGACTTCACTTAGTGTACGATGCTCCAAGGTCCATTCTTTCAGTGCCTGATGGCATAATCTCATAATTTCATTGGTAGCTTTTCATGGATGAGGAATAGCCCACTATATATGTTGCCACATTTTCTTTAATCTGTAATCTGTCAGTGGACATTTTCTCATGTCTGTGTCTCAGCTGCTGTAAGCAGTGCTGCAGTGAACGTTGGGGAGCATGTGTCTTTTGGAATCATGTTTCTCATGGGATATATGACCAGGTGTGGGTACGTCAGATCCTAGGCTTGACTCCTTTGCAAGTTTTTTCCCTCGCATGGGGATGCTATCCTTTCAGTGGCTGTTGCCAGTGTCAATCCCACCAACAGAGTCAGGCGGGGAGCAGGGGTGTTACATCTCTTGCCAGCCCACTACTGCATTTATTTGTAGCCTTCTTAGTATGACCATTCTGACTAGTGTGATTAGATTTCTTGTTGTTGTTTTGATTGGTATTCTTCGTGTAATAATTAGGGATGCTGAGCATCTCATCCTGTGTCTTTTTGGGAATTGTTTATCTTCTTTATTTTTTCTTAAAGTGTGAGAAGAAAATGTACCTGTTGCAGTTGGCTTCTTGAAAGTCAGTTGTGTTTGGACTTGATTTCTGCAATAACTGCCCAAGGACCTTTCCTGAGGGCAGTTGTCATTAGCAACCCCACAGTCCTTGTGAAAGGAGGTACCAGTAAGCAAGGTGTTTAAGCTGTAGTTACAGGAAATGTCCACGAGGCGGCAGCACTATTTCATGTCCAACTTGGTGCTTAGTCCCTCAGTCATGTCCCACTCTGCAACGTCATGGACTGTAGCCCGCCAGGCTGCCCTTTCCATGCGGATTCTTCAGGCAAGAATACTGGAGTGGGTTGCCATGCCCTCCTCCAGGGGATTAGCTCAACCCAGGGATTGAACCCAGGCCTCTCGCCTTGCAGGAGGAATCTACCAGCTGAGCCACCAGGGAAGCCCAAGAATACTGGAGTGGGTAGCCTTTCCCTTCTCCAGGGGACCTTCCTGACCCAGGAATCAAACAGGGGTCTCCTGCATTGCAGGCAGATTCTTTACCAGCTGAGCTACCAGGGAAGCCCCCAGTCCAACTCTGGTTCTTCAGGCAAACTGAGACTTCAGGAAAGTCGGCTTCCTGGCCTGTGAATAAGAGTGGAATGTGCCTGAAAAACACCACGGCCTTGTGTCTCACTGCTTCTTCCCCTTAAGGCTTCACCCTTCCTTTCAGACTCATCCCGACCTGGGACACTGCTTTCTGCTTACGTGCCTAGGAGGCTGCTGGGGACCCCAGAACCGGACCTGGAGGCTAGGTGACCTTTCCAAGATCCTTGTGGCCAGAGCATCAGGCCACCATCCTTTGGGTGCACTAGGGTCTATGGTTCCAGCCAGAGCAAACCAGATGGTCAGGTTAAGAGGGGCTCAATTAAGGGCACCCACCCTGACTGTCTCAACCCCTCTCCAGTCCAATCCTGGGGACCCAAGCCTGGTCGGATTCCAGGGATTGGAAAGCAGCCCAAGTCAGGGAGATCAGAGGGGATAAAATAGTCAATAGTCTTCTCTTTTTTAAAATCTCATGGTGATACAATATTGACCTAGATTTGTTTTTCAGTTTTGTGCTTATTGTCAGTATACAGGCTCCTGATTCAGTTATGAGATATACATACAGCATCTCTGTTCTTTTTCAATTTTTTGCCAGAAAGATTATTGAACAAAGTTGAGCAAGCTCCCTGTGCTGAATATTATGTCCTTCTGAAGCATCCGTTCGGACTGTATGTGACACCAAGGACTGTAACCCTCTGGGTTCCTCTTTCCATGGATTCTCCAGGCATGGAAACTGGAGAATTCCAGGCATGGAAACTGGAGTGGGTAGCCATTCCCTTCTGGAGAGCTTTTGGATCCAAGAGTTGAATACAGGCTCCCACATTGCTGTCATATTCTTTACCTTTGAGCCACCAAGGAACCCCTAGTATCTATTAGAGATACAGATTTTTTTGTATATGTAGAAGAAAGGAGGAAGAAGATAATCCTTTGAATTATCTATGTTTTGTTGTTCATTCACTCAGTTCATGTCTGACTCTGTGACACCAGGGACTGCAGCATACCAGGCTTCCCTGTCCTTCACCATCTCCCAGAGCATGCTCAGTCTCATGCCGATTAAATTGGTGATGCCATCCAACCATCTCATCAGGTACAGATTTGTGTATATGTGGAAGGAAGGAAGGAGATATTCATTGTGAATCATCTATTACAGATATGGTTTTGGGTATATATGTTAGAGATACAGATTTAAATGTATATGTGGAAGGAAGGTGGAAGGAGGGAAGGGAAGGAAGGAGATAATCCTTGTAAAATATGTCTTACAGATACAGATTTCTGTATATACATTAGTCCTTAATTCATAATTCATCCCTGGCTATTTATTCTTTTTTTTTTTCCCGTAATTCCTTATTTCCCTTTAAATTTTTAGAGTCTCTTTTGTGTTGTAAATTAGTTTGTATATATCACTTTATTTGCCTAGAAGGAACATCATATGCTATTCTCTTCCTGCCTGGCTGAATACAGTTAGTGTATGACCCTCCAAGGTCCATGCTTGTGGTGCATAATTTCATAATCTTCGTGCTGCTTTTGTGTGTCTGACTAATACGAATGCATTTATGTACCACATCTGCAATAAGCTTTATTCTGTCAGAGGACATCTTGTGGTTCTGTGTCTTGGCTTCTGTAAGGAATACAACAGTGAATGTTGGGGTGCATGTGTCTTTTTGAACGATGGTTTTCTCGGGGATATAGGCCCAGGCATGGATGTCAGATACGAGGCTTTGCTCTCTTCAGTGGTTTATCTTCTGGCATGCTGAGGCTGTCTTCTCTAGGGGTGGTGGCAATGTCCATCCCCACTAACTGTGTAGTGGGGTTCAATGATGTCCTGGCTCTCTCCTGCTTTTACTGTCTGTACACCTTTGAGGATATCCATTCTGACTGGTGAGATTTGATTTCTTGATATTGTTTTGATTGTCATCCCTCCTGTAATAATTACGATGCTGAACATCTTGTTCTGTGGCTATTTGGTTTTTCTTCTTTCTTTTCCATAAAGGGTTTGAAGAAATTTACATGTCCCAATTGACTTCTTGAAAGTTGAATGTGTTTGGAAATTTTTCTGCAGTACCCACCATAGGACATTTCCTGAGGGCAGCTCTCATTAAAAGTCTCTCAATCTTGTGAACTGGACTTGCAATTAAGCACTGCTGGTCAAGTTGTATTTATAGGAAATGTACACAAGACAGCAGCATTTCTTCATGCCCAACTGTTGTTCCTGGAGCACACAGATCCTTAGGAAAGACTGGCTTCCTGGGCTGTGAATTATAGTGGAAAGTGTGAGCAAACACTCAAGGGCTTGTGGCTCGCTACTTCTTCCCCCTAAAGCTCCACCCTCCCCTTTAGACACCTCCTCACCTGGGCCACAGCACCCTGCTGAGGTGCCTAGGAGGCTGCAACTCAGGAAGAAAGCTAGAATTGGGGACCCCACCATGAAGAGACCAAGAAGTGAGGTGAATTTTCCACGGTCCTGGAGGTCAGAGGACTGAGCCACCATCTTTTGGGTGCCATGGGGACTTTGTTCCCAGTCAACCAATTCAGATAGTAGGGGTTCAAAAGGGAAGTCAATTAAGGACACCCTGCCCAGATGTCTCATCCCCATCTAGTCCAGCCATGGGACCCAAGCCTACTCGGGCTCCAGGGATGGGTTAGCAGGCCAAGATGGGAGTTCGGAGGGAAGAAAATAGGCATTCCTTTTCTTTCTTTCACTTTTCTTTAATCTCTAGTGTTTTGCTTCAGGTTAGTGTACAGCCACCTGATTCAATTATGACATACACAAACAGCATATCTCTTGTCATGGGACCTCTCAGCAAATGCTGACCACATGTTTGACTATAAGGCTTCTAGGCTGATGCTCAGCTCGTGTTTATCTAGAGACCTCAATGCTCTTGCTCAATTTGTGTGTGTCTATGAGGCCTCAAGGCAGACACTCACCTCATTTGTGACTATGAAGCATCTAGAAAGGCTCTCAGCTCATGTCCTCATCTTGTCGTGTAGGCATTTGGGTTTTTTTTTCCTTTCCTGAAAGGGTGCAAGGAAAGTTAGCTTCTTGAAATTAGCTTCTTGAAAGTCAGTTGTGTTTGGAATTCACTTCAGCAATACCTGCCCCAGGACCTTTCCTGAGGGCAACTGTCTTTAGCAACCTCACAGGCCTTTTGAATTGGAGGTGTCAGTCAGTACTGGTGGGCAAGTTGTTGTTACACGATACGTCCACAAGGCGGCAGCACTTCTTCATGCCAACTCTGGTTCTACCTGCAACCAGAGCCTTAGGGAAAGTCGACTTCCTGGGCTGTGAATTAGAGTAGAAGGTCCCTGAGCAAACACCCAAGCCCTTCTATCTCACTTCTTCCCCCTGAAGCTTCACCCCTCCCCCTGGCCTCATGCCTACCTGGGGCACCGCCCCCTGCTGAAGTGCCTAGGAGGCTGCACTCTCAGGAAGGAGTGTTGAGCTGGGGACCCAAGCACCAGCAGACTGGGGTCTGGGTGATTTTCCGTGTTTCTCAAAGTCAGAGGGTTGGGCCAGTAGGATTTGGGTTCACTAGGGATTCTGGTCCAAGACAGGACAAACCAAACTGTAGAGGCTCAAGAGGAGTGTCTATGATGGGCACCCTGCTGTGCTGGCTCTACCCATCCCCCGCCCAGCCCTAGGACTCAAGCCCGCTCCGGGTCCAGGGATGGGATAACAGCCCAAGTCTTGGAGGAGGCAGGGAATAAAGTAGGCATTACGTTTCCTTCCTTTTCCTTAGTCTCATGCTGATGCTCTGTTGAAGTCTAGTCCATTTTCAGTTTTGTGCTTGTCCTCAGTGTACAGTGAGCTGATTCAGTTATGACAGATATATTCAGCATATGTGTAGTGTTTATTTGTTTTGATTTTTTTGCCATACAGTTTATTGAACAAGCTTCGGTAAAGTTCTCCATTCTGATCTTCAGGTCCCTGTGGCGTATTTATTAGAGATACAGATTTTTTGCACATGCGCAAGGAGCCAAGGAAGTGGTCCTTGTAGACTATCTATCCCAGCGACAGATTTCTGTGTCTCTGTTAGAGACAGATGCTTCTGTGTATATGTGCACAGACGTGAAAAGTTGCCACTATGAGCCAGGAACGACGTCAGGATTCTTGGCCTCCGGAGGAGAGGAATGCAATCCGGGGCCAGAGACGAGGCTTGATCGCGCAGAGCCTTCGTGTGATAAAGTTTTATTAAAGTGTAAAAGAGATAGAGAAAGCATCTGACATAGACATCAGAAGGGGGCAGAAAGAGTGCCCCCTTGCTAGTTTTCAGCAAGAAGTTATATACTATTAGCTAGCTGCTAATTAAAGAAAGGAAATGTCTCAAAACTCAGAAAGTGGCACCAGGCCCCTCACCCACAACATGCATTCTGAGATAACATTGGCACAAGGTGAGTCATCCAGGGCTATAAAACAGCTGATGTGAATCTTGATGAAAGGCAGTTTTCTGAGCAAATACCTAGTTTCGTTAACATAGGTTAAGAGAACATTTCCATGAGTAAAACATACTGGTTTGCTGAGCCATTATTGGTTCTGAGTCTCAGGCAGAACTGACTTGAAGAAAGACAGAGTCTAACGTAAATACATAGTACATTAACATAGCTTAAGAAAAATATTTCCATAAGAAAAAGGCATTGGTTAGCTCCAGGTTTGAGAAAAGTTAAATTCGGGTGGAACCAGGTGTTGTCATGGCAACACAGAATTTTAAAATAAACCTCTTAATTTTGTAGCGCCAAGGGGAAAACAAAGCCTGACACTTGTGGTTTGTTTTCTCCTGCCACTTGAGAGAGAGAGAAAAAAATGTCTGACACTTGCAGCCCATTTCCTCAGTTTGGGGACCCTAGCCTTCCTGCCTGTAACCCTCTCAGAAGGAAGAAAGCAAGCAAGGAAAGAAGGCAGGAGATAATCCTTGTGGATTAGCTCATACAGATACAGATTTCTGGAGGTAGGTTAGGTACACAGATTTCAGCGCCTATGTGAAAGGAAGCAAGGGTGGAAGGAAAGAGGAAATAATCCTTGCGGATTATCTACTACAGACGCAGAGTTCTTTGTATACATTAATACCAACCTCCCAATTCATGCCTGGCCCTTTCCTGTTTTTTGCTTTTATTTTTTTGAACTCTTAGTTTGTGTTTGCAACTTAGAGTTTCTTATGTTGTAAATTACTTCCTCCATATCTCATTCTTTCAGTTTTACCCTCAAGGGACATCATCTGGTATTTTCTTTCTCTGTTGCTAACTTAAGTGTATTTTTCTCCAAGGCCCATCCTTGTTGGGACTGTTGGCCTAATTTCATAATTTCAGAAGTGGGGTTTCAAGTCTGAGTAATAGCCCTTTATATATATGTACTATATGTATATATATATATATATATATACACCATATATATCATATATGTGTATAAGATTCCATCTGTCAGAGGGCCTGTTCTTGGGTCTATGTCTCGGCAATGGGAGGAAACACTGCTGTGAACGTTGGGTGTGTGTGTCACTTTCAATGGCGGTTTTTCGTGACATAGGCCGAGGCGTGGGTATGAGAATCCCAGGTTTAGCTCTCCTGAGATGTTTCTCTCTGGCCTGTGGCTGTCCTTGGGGCTGTCGCCAGTGCGTGTTCACAGGGAACATGAAGGGGGTCCCATCATCTCCCGACTCTCTCCTCCATGCACTGTTTGCAGACAGTTAGCATGGCCATCCTGTCAGACAGGATTGGATTTCTTGTTGTCATTTTGATTGGCACTGCTCCTGTAATAATTCAGGATGCTGAGCATCTTGTCCTGTGGCCGTTTGGGTTCTTTCCTTTTTATTTTTTTTCTTTCCTTAAAGGGTGTGAGGAAAACTGACCTTTGAAATTGGCTTCTTAAAAGTTGGTTGTGTTTGGAATTTCTGCAATACCTGCTGCAGGACCTTTCCTGAGGGCAGTTGTCTGCTGAGGCCTCTGGCCCTATGTCCAGCTCAGCGTGTCCCCGAGGCCTCGAGGCAGATCTCAGCTCCTGTGTGTCTGTGAGGCTTCTGGGCAGATGCTCAGCTCCTCCCTAAGAAGCCTCTCAGCAGACGCTCAGCTCCTGTGTGTCTATGAGGTCTAGGCAGATGCTCAGCCTGTGTGTCTCTGAGGCCTCTAGTCAGATGCTCAACTCCTGTGTTTCTATGAAGCCTCTAAGCAGATGCCCAGACTGTGTGTGTCTATGAGGTCTAAGGGCATAAGCTCAGCTCATGTGTATTTATGAAGCCTCCAGGCAGATGCTCAGTTCTTATCTATAAGGCCTTTGGCCATGCACTCAGCTCAGTGTATCTATGAAGTCTTCTAGGCAGACACTCATGTTGTGGATGCCTGTGAGGCCTTTAGGCAGATGCTCAGCTCATGTGTGTGTATGAGGCCTCTAGGCAGACACTCAACTCCTATGTGTCTATGAGGTCTAGGCAGATGCTCAGCTCATATCTATGAGGCCTCTGGCCATGCACTCAGTGTAGCTAGGCAGACACTCAAGTCGTGTGTGTGTCTTTAAGGCCCAGAGGCAGATGCTCAGCTCTTGTGTGTCTATGACACCTCTAAGCAGACCCTCAGGTCTTAGATGTCTACAGGCCTCTAGGCAGATGCTGAGCTCATGTGTGTCTATAAACCTCTAGGCAGATTCTCAGCCTGTGTCTCTACAGTGGCCTCTCACTGACACTCAACTTCATTATGACTATTAGATCTCTAAACTAATGCTCAGCCTGTGTCTACATAGAGGCCTCTAGGCTGATGCTCAGGTTGTGTGTGTCTATGAAGTCTGTAGGCTGACACTTAGCTTGTGTTTATCTAGAGATCTGAAAATAATGCTTAACCCATGTGTATCTCTGAGACTTCTATGCTGACACTCACCTATTGTTTGTCTATGAGGCCTCTGGTCAGACTCTGAGCACAAGTGTGTGTCTGTGAGGCCTCTAGTCAGATGCTAAACCTCCTGTGTTTCTATGAGGCCTCTATTCAGACGCTCAGCTCGTGTGTGTCTATGAGTTCTCTAGGCACGTGGTCAGCTCGTGTGAGTCTATGTAGCCTCTAGGCAGATGCTTAGACTTTGTCTATATACAGGCCTTTTGTCAGATGCTCAGCTTGTGTTTGAGGCCTCCAGGCAGACACTCATCTCGTGTATGTCTATGAGATCTGTAGGCAGACACTCAGCTCCTGTCTAACTACAAACCTGAAAACTGACTCATCTCATGTATATGTTTGAGGCCTCTAGTCTGATGCTCAGCTCATGTTGTCTATGACGCAACTGGGAAGGTGCTCAACCTGTTTCTAACTAGAGGTCTGTATGCTGACACGCAGCTTGTAGGTGGCTATGAGGCCTCCAGGCAGACGCTAAGCTGGTCTGTGTCTATGAGACCAGATTGTTTAATTTTGAGCCATTCAGGGGCTTTGTTCTCCTGATCTTAACGTATCTAATGTGCACCCCATAGATCTTACCTTTCGGATAAATGAGAGTTTTCCCACTTTCATCAGCTGTATAATGCCAAACCCACAAGACACAGACAGATTCCAGCAAAAGCAGCACAGATTCTAGCATCAGTGCATCCAGATGAACTGATTCCCAGGTTGGGTATTAAATTTACCTTATAAAATAAAGTAATTCCAACTAGGTTACCCACTCCCACAAGATTTACCTCCCAAATGAACCAGTTCCAACTGGGCCAGTTCCCAAATCAGGTAAATACATTTACCCTACAATTGAGTTACTTGCAACTATGGTGGGCATGCCCCATGAGGACTAGTTCCCAATGAAAATTTTCAAGGTAGAGTCCAACACCACCTCCCCTCTGCAAATGGGTACCCAACCAAATTTGCTTATTTTTCTTATCCTGTAAACGAAAAGCCCAGATTGAGGGGAAAATATGTTTCTGTTAGGCGAGTGTAATCTCCTTGGTTCTGTCTCGTCTCACCAAAAATTTGAAGCAACAGACATTAAAAGCCTCGGCACATCACAGCTCTTGGATATTCTGTGTTATAGCTCTCGGTTCTTGAACAGACCGTGTTATAGCTATTAGATCAGCGATACAGCTCCGTGTTACAGCTTAGTTTTATTTAGAAAATAGCAGGAAAACACATCCTCGAGGCACGAGGGCATGTTGACCCAAAGACATGAAGAGAAGAGAGAGCGCCCCAGCCCTACGGCTCCTCTTTTTATATGGTTTTCTTCCTTGCCCTGGGCCTGTCCTGTGTAAACTGGGCAGGCATGAGTGCTGTTTGGTCTACCTGAGGTCCTCACTCCGGTCCTCAGAACTTCCTTTGTTGTATTGTCGTGGGATTTTCCCTTCCTGTCTTTTCAGTTCAGTTCGGTCACTCAGGCATGTCCAACTCTTGGCGACCCCATGAATCACAGCACGCCAGGCCTCCTTGTCCATCACAAACTCCCAGAGTTCACTCAAACTCATGTCCATCAAGTCGGTGATGCCATCCAGCCATCTCGTCCTCTGTTGTCCCCTTTTCCTCCTACCCCCAATCCCTGCTAGCATCAGAGTCTTTTCCAATGAGTCAACTCTTCACATGAGGTGGCCAGAGTACTGGAGTTTCAGCCTCAGCATCAGTCCTTCAGATGAACACCCAGGACTGATCTCTTTTAGAATGGACTGGTTAGATCTCCTTGCAGTCCAAGGGACTCTCAAGAGTCTTCTCCAACACCACAGTTCAACAGCATCAATTCTTTGGTGCTCAGCCTTCTTCACAGTCCAACTCTCACATCCATACATGACCACTGGAAAAACCATAGCCTTGACTAGACAGACCTTTGTTGGCAAAGTAATGTCTCTGCTTTCAATATGCTATCTAGGTTGGTCATAAATTTCCTTCCAAGGAGTAAGCGTCTTTTAATTTCATGGCAGCAGTCACCATCTGCAGTGATTTTGGAGCCCCCAAAAATAAAGTCTGACACTGTTTCCACTGTTTCCCCATCTATTTCCCATGAATTGCTGAGACCAGATGCCGTGATCTTCATTTTCTGAATGTTGAGCTTTAAGCCAACTTTTTCACTCTCCTCTGTCACTTTCATCAAGAGGTTCTTTAGCTGCTCTTCACTTTCTGCCATAAGGGTGGTGTCATCTGCATATCTGAGATTATTGATAAATTCCTGGCAATCTTGATTCCAGCTTGTGCTTCTTCCAGCCCAGCAGTTCTCATGATGTACTCTGCACAGAAGTTAAATAAGCAGGGTGACAATATACAGCCTTGACGTACTCCTTTTCCTGTTTGGAACCAGTCTGTTGTTCCATGTCCAGTTCTAACTGTTGCTTCCTGACCTGCATACAGGTTTCTCAAGAGGCAGGTAAGGTGGTCTGGTATTCCCATCTCTTTCAGAATTTTCCACAGTTTATTGTGATCCACACAGTCAAAGGCTTTGGCATAGTCAACAAAGCAGAAATAGATGTTTTTCTGGAACTCTCTTGCTTTTTCCATGATCCAGCGGATGTTGCCAATTTGATCTCTGGTTCCTCTGCCTTTTCTAAAACCAGCTTGAACATCTGGAAGTTCACGGATCATGTACTGCTAAAGCCTGGCTTGGAGAATTTTGAGCATTACTTTACTAGTGTGTGAGATGAGTGCAATTGTGCGGTAGTTTGAGCATTCTTTGGGACTGGAATGAAAACTGACCTTTTCCAGTCCTGTGGCAACTGCTGAGTTTTCCAAATGTGCTGGCATATTGAGTGCAGCACTTTCACAGCATCATCTTTCAGGATTTGAAATAGCTCCACTGGAATTCCATCACCTCCACTAGCTTTGTTCGTAGTGATGCTTTCTAAGGCCCACTTGCCTTCACATTCCAGGATGTCTGGCTCTAGGTGAGTGATCACACCATCGTGATTATCTGGGTCGTGAAGATCTTTTTTTTACAGTTCTTTCATGTATTCTTGCCACCTCTTCTTAATAGCTTCTGCTTCTGTTAGGTCCCTACCATTTCTGTCCTTTATCAAGCCCATTTTGCATGAAATGGTCCCTTGGTATCTCTAATTTTCTTGAAGAAATCTCCAGTCTTTTGCATCCTATTGTTTTCCTCTATTTCTTTGCATTGATCGCTGAGGAAGGCTTTATCTCTCATTGCTAATCTTTAGAACTCTGCATTCAAATGGGAATATCTTTCCTTTTCTCCTTTGCTTTTCACTTCTCTTCTTTTCACAGCTATTTGTAAGGCCTCCTCAGACAGCCATTTTGCTCCTCTGCATTTCTTTTCCATGGGGATGGTCTTGATCCCTGTCTCCTGTACAATGTCACAAACCTCCGTCCATAGTTCATCAGGCACTCTGTCTATTAGATCTAGTCCCTTAAATCTATTTCTCACTTCTACTGTATAATCATAAGGGATTTGATTTAGGTCATACCTGAATGGTCTAGTGGTTTTCTCCACTTTCTTCAATTTCATTCTGAATTTGGCATAAGGTGGCTTGTCTTTTAGCCACCGCCATTTTGGACTCCTGTTTCCTATTCTAACTACCTAACATTTCCATGTGCATACCGGAACAACTTGCCCTCGAAAATCTAACCAATCAGCTCTTAACACAAAAGGACACAAAAAAACATCATACTGACTGAACCGCTATCAAATTGCATATACTTACCCTACAATGAAATTGAGTCTCTCTACTGTAGAAGTTTGTTGGTTCCTTGGTTCAACTGCCAAGTGCTGGGGGTAGCCAGTGTCACTTCAGGGAATCCTGAAGGGAAGAACTTCAGGACAACAAATGGTCCCAGCAGCTGCTAGGGTCTTGCCCCAATATTTCCTAATTGGGGCCGGCTAGCCACAAGCAGCAAGACTCCTGGCTGGCTAAGCCAAATTGTTCCCGAGTCCAAGCTCACTCTGCTCACTGCACAATAGGCCAATGAATCCGAGAGATGAGGTGTTGAGGCAAGGAAGGGACTTTAATCATGGACCCAGCAGACTGAGAAGATGGCAGGCTAGTGCCTCAAATTAACCATCTTATTAGGGTCTGGATGCCAGGCTGTTTTATAGACCAGAGAGAAAGCAGCAAGGAGGAACTAAAGTCAAAAGGCAGAAGGAGAGGGAGATGCAGTGGGGAAGTAAAGTGAGAGGGTCTTCGGTCTTGCAAAACTTTTCCAAGGGAATGAAAAGCCTTCTGAAGGGTGTGTTAATCTCTTCTATCTCCAGCTGAGCAGGAACAAATTCTCTCTCCCTAAGCTGAACAAAGGGACTTTAGTTTACAGTCAAGCAGGGGGATAGGGACCTCCAGGCAAGCCATTCAGTGCAATTATAATAATTAAAGCAATGAAAAGCAAGTCAAAAAAACAGTTTTCAACATGGAGTCAGAATTGGTTTTCTCCATGCAACAAGATGCTGACTGCAGCCATGAAATTAAAAGACACTTACTCCTCGGAAGAAAAGTTATGACCAACCTGGACAGCATATTAAAAAGCAGAGACATTACTTTGCCAACAAATGTCCATCTAGTCAAGGCTATGGTTTTTCCAGTAGTCATGTATGGATGTGAGAGTTGGACTATAAAGAAAGCTGACTACCGAAGAATTGTAGCTTTTGAACTGTGGTGTTGGAGAAGACTCTTGAGAGTCCCTTGGACTGCAAGGAGATCCAACCAATCCATCCTAAAGGAAATCAGTCCTGAATATTCACTGGAAGGACTGGTTCTGAAGCTGAAACTCCAATACTCTGGCCACCTGATGAGAAGAACTGACTCATTTGAAAAGACCCTGATGCTGGGAAAGATTGAAGGTGGGAAGAGAAGGGGACAACAGAGGATGAGATGGTTGGATGGCATCATCAACTCAATGGACATGAGTTTGAGTAAACTCTGGGAGTTGGTGATGGACAGGGAGGCCTGGCGTGCTGCAGTCCATGGGGTCGCAAAGAGTCAGACACAACTGAGCAACTGAACTGAACTGATGCACGAAGATGAAGGAACCCCTTTTCACGTTCCCTAGGAACAGACATGGGAAACAACCCCTTGAAGGGACAGCCTCCACAGGCCAGAAGAAAAATTTCAAGACAGCTAAACCTAGGATTCTAATACTCACATCTGGGCCTATAGTACAAACAAACCATCATTCAAAAGGAAAAATGTACCCCAATGTTCACTGCAGTGGTTCCTCCAATTGCCAAGACACAGACCCAAGATAACGGCCAACGACAGATGAAATCTTAAACAAATGTGGTACAAGTATAAAATAGGCTATTACTCAGACTTGAAGAGTCAACACTGAAATTATGAAATTAGGCCAATTGTCCCCACAATGATGGACCTTGGAGGCAAAATATGCTAAGAGAAATCAGCAACAGAGGAAAAAAATAGCAGATGTCCTGGAGGGCAAAACTGAAAAACAGAAAGTCATTTACGACATAGAGACTCTGAGATGAGAACACAAACCCAGAATTCCAAAGGGGGCAGGGGGAGGGAAAGAGCCAGGGATGAATTAGGATGTCAGTACTAATGTATCCATGGAACTCTGTGTCTGAAATAGATAATCCACAAGGATTATCTCCTCCTCCCTTCCTTCCCTCTGTTCTTCCTTCCTTTCACATAGGCACTGAAATCTGTATATCCAACATATATCCAGAAATCTGTGTCTGTATGAGCTAATCCACAAGGCTTATCTCCATCCTTCCTTCATTCCTAGACACAGAAGTATTTATCTCTGACATATACATAAAACTGTCGCTGGAACAGATCATCTACAAGGACTATTTCCTTCCTTGGTTCCTTGCACATGTACAAAAAATCTGTATCTCTGATAAACAGTCCACAGGGACCTGATGATCAGAATAGAGAACTTTACTGGACCTTGTTCAAAAAACTCCATGGAAAAAAAATCAAAACAACTACACATATGCTGAATGTATCTGTCATAACTGAATCAGTTTGTTGTACACTGAAGACAGGCACAAAACTTCAGATTGGCTAGACTTCAACAGAGCATAGGGATGAGACTAAGGAAAAGGAAAAAAAAGTAATGCATACTTTATTCCTTCCGACCTCCGAGACTTGGGCTCTTATCCCATCCCTGAACCAGGAGGAAACTTGAGTCCCACGGCTGGCCTGTGGTGGGGTCAAGAAAGCCCGGCAGGGTGCTCTTCATAGAGTTGCCTCTTTAACCTGTACTGTCTGTTTTTTTTTCTGGCTGAGACCAGAATCCCTAGTGCACCCCAACGATGGTGGCCTGACCCTCTGGCCTCGAGGGTACAGAGTAAAGTCACCAAGTGTCCAGGGCCCTGGTTGAGGATACCAGCTGAAGCCTCGTTCCTGAGAGTTGCAGCCTCCTAGGCACCTCCCCAGGGAGTGGTGCCCCAGGTAGGGCATGAGCCTTCAGGGGAGGAGTAAAGCTTTAGGGGTGAGAAGTAGTGAGACGCAAACCCTTGGGTGTTTGCTCAGTCATATTCCACTCTAATTCACGGCCCAGGAAGCCAACTCCCCTAAGGTTCTGGGTGCAGGTGAAACCAAACATGGGTATGAAGAAGTGCTGCCACCTTGTGGACATTCCTGTAACCACAACGTGACGACAGTTCTAACTGTACTTTGAATTCACAAGGCCTGTGGTGGGTGCCCTCAGGAAAAGTCTGTCAGCAGGTTTTGCAGAAATAAATTCCAAAAACAGCCAACTTTCAACAAGCCAATAGGAACAGGTAAATTTTGCTCACACCCTTTAATGAAAGAGAAAAAAAAAAGAACCCAAATCTGATCAGCCAGAACTAAGATGCTCAGCAACCCTAATTATGACAGGAGGAATGGCAATCCAAATGACAGCAAGACCTGGAGAAGGAAATGGCAACCCACTCCAGTATTCTTGCCTGGAAAATCCCATGGATAGAGGGGCCTGGCAGGCTGCAGTCCACTGGGTCCCAAGAGTTGGACACGACTTGGCGACTAAACCACCACCACTATAAACATTGAAAGTAGTGAAACACGTAAAATATTTATTAGGAGAAAAGTACAGCGCATGTGGATAGACACACGGCAGATTCAGAGTTAGGCCCTCTGGTAGTTGAATCATTTACAGCCAAGATGGATTCCAGTAAAAAGGACTATGGGTAGACTTGACGTCATCCCTCTTTTGACCTCCAAGAAGCTTTCTAGTCAGGAAGGTCTCCCTAACTTCGAGAATGAGAAATATGTGGTCTTTTATCAGGGCAGAGCCTGGCCTCCTCTCTCCATTGTCCTGGAGTTTCTGTCCACAGGGAATGAACTCAAATTGCTTACCCTGGAGGGGCCCATCTGCCTTCTGCCTCAGAAGCATTACCTAAAGAACCATATGAAAGAGAATATCTTTATTTTCTCTCCTGCTTTTATAATTTCTGTTAGGAAAACAGAAGTATTATTGAAACATTGAGTCTTTCCCTGTGGGGGTCCTCTGGAAAATTTCAAATTTTCCCCAATAGCTGAGTGAAGGCCAAATTAAATAAAGTTTTATTCTCAAAAAAAAAAAAGATGACAAGAAATTAAATCCCATCTGACAGAACAACCATCTTGGCTATCTGCAAACAGTAAATGGTGGAGACAGCAGGGAAATGACAGAACCCCCCAACAAGTGCCCTGGGAATGGACATTGACAACAGCCCCTAGAAAGAAAAAAATTCGAGAGAGCTAAGCCTAGGAATTTAATATCCACTCTTGGGCCTCTGTTACAAAAAACCATCACTGAGAATGATTCATGCACCCCAACGTTCACTTGCAATGGGACCTCCAGATGCCAAGAGACAGACATGAGAAGAGGTCCATCCACAGATGAAATCTTAAAGAAATGTGGTACTTATATACAATGGGCTATTTCTCAGACTTGAAGAACTGCCACTGAAATTATGAGATCAGGCCAATTGTCTCCACAGAATGGACTTTGGAGCATCATACACTAAGTGAAGCCACCAACGGACAAAGAAATAGGCAGATGATGTCCCTTCGAGGCAAAAATAACCGAGGTACAGGGGAAGTAATGTACAACACAAAAAGAGAGTCTGACATTCTAACACATAGGATTCCCCCCAAAAAAATAAATAAAAGGAAACTGCCAGGGATGAGTTAGGAAGTTGCTACTAAGCATACCCAGAAATCTATACCTGTAATAGATAAACCACAAGGATTAGCCCCTTCCTTCCTTCCACATGTGCACTGAAATCTGTATCTCTAACATGCTTGTTGTTCTGTGGTCGCTAAGTTGTGTCCAACACTTTGCAACCCCATGGACTCTAGCCCACCAGGCTTCTCTGCCCATGGGATTCCCAGGAAAGAATACTGGAGTGGGTTGTCATTTTCTTCTCCAGTATCTCTAATATGTCCACAGGAATAGGTATCTCTATTAGCTAATCCACAAGGATTCTCCTCTGCCTGCCTGCCTGCTTCCTCTCCCTCAGGTACATATACAGAGAAATATTTATCTCAAACATAATTAAATCAGTAGCTGTAATATGTAATCCACAAGGCCTACATCCTTCCTTCATTGCTTGCACATGTACCAAAAAGCTCCACCTCTAATAATGTCCTAAAGGCATCTGATGTTCAGCACAGAGAACTTACGTGACCTTGCTCAACAACCTCTATGGCATAAGAATCAATAAAAAGTAGTAAAGCCTGTATGTGTATGTCATAGCTGAATCAGTCCATTGGACACTGTGCACATGGACAAACCCGTAAATTGACTTCAACATAGCATGGGCATGAAATGATTTTTTAAAAAAGGAAAGTAAATCATGCCTAGTTTATTCCCTGCCCCTGTTGGATTTGGGATGCTACCTGAATTCTGGAACCTAGAGGGTTTGAGTTCCAGGGCTGGACCAGGGTGGGGTCAAGACAGCCAAGCAGGGTGCCCATCATAGATACCCCTCTTAAATCTGTACTGTCTGGTTTGCCCTGCCTCGGTCCAGAATCCTAGTGAATTCAAATCCTAATAGCCCGACCCTATGACTTGGAAGAACACAGAAAATCACTGATCCCAGGTCTCCTGGGGTCTCCAACTCAAGACTCCTTCCTGAGAGTGCAGCCTGCTAGACATCTCAGCAGGGAGCAGTGACCCAGATAGGCATGAGGCTAGAGGAGGGAGGGGTGAAGCTTCAGTGGGGAAGAAGTAGTGAGATATAAGCCCTTGGGTGTTTGCTTCTGCACTGCTGCTGCTGCTGCTGCTAAGTCGCTTCAGTCGTGTCCGACTCTGTGCGACCCCAGAGACGGCAGCCCACCAGGCTCCCCCGTCCCTGGGATTCTCCAGGCAAGAACACTGGAGTGGGTTGCCATTTCCTTCTCCAATGCATGAAAATGAAAAGTGAAAGTGAAGTCGCTCAGTCGTGTCCGACTCTTAGCGACCCCATGGACTGCAGCCTACTAGGCTCCTCCATCCATGGGATTTTCCAGGCAAGAGTCCTGGAGTGGGGTGCCATTGCCTTCGCACATTCACACAGCAAGTGGAGTTTCCCTAAGGCTTTGGTTGTAGGTGGAACCAGAGTTGGGCATGAAGAAGTGCTGCCACCTTGTGGAAATGTCCTGTAATAGCAACTTGCCCACCAGTGCTGACTGCTGCTAAGTCGCAGTCGTGTCTGACTCTTAGCGACCCCATAGACGGCAGCCCACCAGGCTCCCTCGTCCCTGGGATTCTCCAGGCAAGAGTGCCCTGACCAGGGATCAAACCCAGACCATGAAATATTCCAAAGGTTGTCTGCACTGGGAGCATGGAGTCTTAAAAGTCCCTAGACCACCAGGGAAATCCCAATAAGTGTTCTTTAAGTAGCATAGTGAAGATAATTTGTTAATGATTAAGAGCTACAAGTTAGTTTTTAGTTAAGTCGGTTGGTCAGTCTGTCCGAATCTTTGCGACCCCGTGGACTGTAGCCCACCAGGCTCCTCCGTCCATGGGATTCTCCAGGCAGGAATACTGGAGTGGGTTACCATTTCCTTCTCCAAGTGCTGACTGGCACCTCCAATTCAAAAGGCAGTTAATGACAGCTGCCCTCAGGAAAGGTCCTGGGAAGGTATTGCAGAAATGAATTCCAAACACAACTGACTTTCAAAAACCCAGTTTCAAAGGTCAATTTTCCTCACATCCTTTAACGAAAGAAAGAAACAAAGAACCCAGACGGCCACAGGACAAGATGCTCAGCATCGCTAATTATTACAAGAATGATGCCAATCAAAATGACAACAAGCAATCAAATCCCATCTGACAGCATGGGCATCCTAAGTGTCTGCAAACAATATATGGCAGAGAGAGCCAGGAGATAATGAAACTCCCCTTCATGTTCCCTGGGACTAGACATGGGCAACAACCCCTTGAAGGGACAGCCTCCACAGGCCAGAAGAAAAAATTTCAAGACAGCTAAACCTAGGATTCTAACACCCACACCTGGGCCTATATTATGAAAAACTGTCATCCAAAATGACACACACACCCCAACGTTCACTGCAGTGGTATCTCCAACTGCCAAGACACAAACCTAAGACAAGTGCCAATGACAGATTAAATCTCCAACAAGTATGCTACATATATACAATGGGCTGTTACTTGGACTTAAAAACTGCACTGAAGTTATGATATTAGGCCAATGGTCCCCACAATGATGGACCTTGGGGGATTATACACTAAGAGAAATCAACAACAGAGGAAGAAAATAGCAGATGAAATCCCTGGAGGGCAAAACTGCAGAAAGGGGAGACAGAGGAGGTCATTTCCAACATAAAAAATGACTCTGAGATGCAAACACAAACCCAAAGGGCGGGGGGAATAAAAGGGAGAGTCAGGGAAGAATTAGGAGGTCAGTACTAATGTATACACAGAACTCTGTGTCTGTAATAGGTAATTCACAAGGATTATCTCCTCCTCCCTTCCTTCTTTCCTCCTGTCCTTCCTTCCTTTCACATAGGCACTGAAATCTGTATATCCAACCTATATCCAGAAGTCTGTATCTGTATGAGCTAACCCACAAGGCTTATCTTGGGCCTTCCTTTCTTGATTTCTTTCTTCCTTCCTTTCACATATACACGGAAGTATTTATCTCTAACATAGATGTAGAAATCTGTTGCTGAAATAGATCATCTACAAGGACTATTTCCTTCCTTGATTCCTTGCACATGTACAAAAAATCTGCATCTCTAATATCAGTCCACAGGGACCTGATGATCAGAATAGAGAACTTAACTGGACCTTATTCAGTAAATTCCATGGGAAAAAATCAAAACAAAAACAACCACATATATGCTGAGTGTATCTGTCATAACTGAATCAGTTCATTGTATACTGAGGACAAGCACAAAACTTCAGATTGACTAAACTTCAACAGAGCATCAGAATGAGACTAAGGAAAAGGAAAGAAAAGTAATGCCTACTTTATTCCCTCTGACCTCTGAGACATGGGCTCTTACCCCATCCCTGGACCTGACGAGGCCTGAGTCCCAGGGCTGGCCTGCAGAGGGGTGAGATGGCTCAGCAGGGTGCCCTTCACAGAAACCCCTTCATAGTGTTAGGGTCTTTTAAACCTGTACTATCTGTTTTTTTCTGGCTGGGACCAGAATCCCTAGTGCACCCCAACGATGGTGGCCTGACCCTCCGGCCCCAAGGATACAGGGTAGACTCCCCAAGCTGAAGCCTCCTTCCTGAGAGTGCAGCCTCTATATTTTGTAGTAACATAAATATAGAAATGTGAGTCTGCAATAGATAAACCCAAGGATTATCTCCCTCCATCTGTCTCTCCCTCCCTTCCTTCCACATGTACACAGAAACCTGTATCTCTAACATACACAGAACTTTCTGTCTCTAATAGATAAGGTCCATATAAGTCACAGACCTTTTAGAACTAACACCCAAAAAGATGTCCTTTTCATTATAGGGGACTGGAATGCAAAAGTACGAAGTCAAGAAACCTGGAGTAACAGGCAAATTTCTCCTTGGAATACAGAATGAAGCAGGGCAAAGGCTAATAGAGTACTGCCAAGAGAACGCATTGGTCATAGCAAACACTCTCTTCCAACAACACAAGAGAAGACTCTACACATGGACATCACCAGATGGTCAACACTGAAATCAGACTGATTATATTCTTTGCAGCCAAAGAAGGAGAAGCTCTATACAGTCAGCAAAAACAAGACTGGGAGCTGACTGTGGCTCAGATCATGAACTCCTCATTGCCAAATTCAGACTGAAATTGAAGAAAGTGGAGAAAAACACTAGACCATTCAGGTATGACCTAAATCAAATCCCTTATGACTATACAGTGGAAGTGAGAAATAGATTTAACGGACTAGATCTGATAGACAGAGTGCCTGATGAACTATGGACTGAGGTTCGTGACATTGTAGAGGAGACAGGGATCAAGACCATCCCCATGGAAAAGAAATGCAAAAAAGCAAAATGGCTGTCTGAGGAGGCCTTACAAATATCTGTGAAAAGAAGAGAGGTGAAAAGCAAAGGAGAACAGGAAAGATATTCCCATTTGAATGCAGAGTTCCAAAGAATAGCAAGGAGAGATAAGAATGCCTTCCTCAGCGATCAATGCAAAGAAATAGAGGAAAACAACAGAATGCAAAAGACTGGAGATCTCTTCAAGAAAATTAGAGATACCAAGGGACCATTTCATGCAAAATGGGCTTGATAAAGGACAGAAATGGTAGGGACCTAACAGAAGCAGAAGCTATTAAGAAGAGGTGGCAAGAATACATGAAAGAACTGTAAAAAAAAGATCTTCACGACCCAGATAATCACGATGGTGTGATCACTCATCTAGAGCCAGACATCCTGGAATGTGAAGGCAAGTGGGCCTTAGAAAGCATCACTACGAACAAAGCTAGTGGAGGTGATGGAATTCCAGTGGAGCTATTTCAAATCCTGAAAGATGATGCTGTGAAAGTGCTGCACTCAATATGCCAGCACATTTGGAAAACTCAGCAGTGGCCACAGGACTGGAAAAGGTCAGTTTTCATTCCAATTCCAAAGAAAGGCAATGCCAAAGAATGCTCAACCTACTGCACAGTTGCACTCATCTCACATGCTAGTAAAGTAATGCTCAAAATTCTCCAAGCCAGGCTTTAGCAGTACATGATCCGTGAACTTCCAGATGTTCAAGCTGGTTTTAGAAAAGGCAGAGGAACCAGAGATCAAATTGGCAACATCCGCTGGATCATGGAAAAAGCAAGAGAGTTCCAGAAAAACATCGATTTCTGCTTTATTGACTATGCCAAAGCCTTTGACTGTGTAGATTACAATAAACTGTGGAAAATTCTGAAAGAGATGGGAATACCAGACCACCTTACCTGCCTCTTGAGAAACCTGTATGCAGGTCAGGAAGCAACAGTTAGAACTGGACATGGAACAACAGACTGGTTCCAAACAGGAAAAGGAGTACGTCAAGGCTGTATATTGTCACCCTGCTTATTTAACTTCTGTGCAGAGTACATCATGGGAAACGCTGGGCTAGAAAAAGCACAGGCTGGAATCAAGATTGCCGGGAGAAATATCAATAACCTCAGATATGCAGATGACACCATCCTTATGGCAGAAAGTGAAGAGGAACTAAAAAGCCTCTTGATGAAAGTGACAGAGGAGAGTGAAAAAGTTGGCTTAAAGCTCAACATTCAGAAAGCTAAGATCATGGCATCCGGTCCCATCACTTCTTGGCAAATAGATGGGAAATGGTGGAAACAGTGTCAGACTTTATTTTTGGGGGCTCCAAAATCACTGCAGATGGTGCTGCAGCCATGAAATTAAAAGACGCTTACTCCTTGGAAGGAAAGTTATGACCAACCTAGATAGCATATTGAAAAGCAGAGACATTACTTTGACAACAGAGGTCCGTCTAGTCAAGGCTATGGTTTTTCCAGTGGTCATGTATGGATGTGACAGTTGGACTCTGAAGAAAGCTGAGCGCCGAAGAATTGATGCTTTTGAACTGTGGTGTTGGAGAAGACTCTTGAGAGTTCCTAGACTGCAAGGAGATCCAACCAGTCCATCCTAAAGGAGATCAGTCCTGGGTGTTCATTGGAAGGACTGATGCTGAAGCTTAAACTCCGATACTTTGGCCACCTCATGTGAAGAGTTGACTCTTTGGAAAAGACCCTGATGCTGGGAGGGATTGGGGGCAGGAGGAGAAGGGGACGACAGAAGATGAGATGGCTGGATGGTATCACCAACTCGATGGACCTGAGTTTGGGTAATCTCTGAGAGTTGGTGATGGACAGGGAGGCCTAGTGTGCTGTGATTCATGGGGTCGCATAGAGTCAGACATGACTGAGCGACTGGACTGACTGACTGATATAGTCAAAGCTATGGTTTTTCCAGCAGTCATGTATGGATGTGAGAGTTGGACCATAAAGAAGGATGAGCACCAAAGAACTGATGCAACACCACAGTGGTGTTGGAGAAGACTCTTGAGAGTCCCTTGGACAGCAAAGAAATCACACCAGTCAATCTTAAAGGAAATCAACCCTGAAGAATAAGATTGAAGGCAGGAGGGAAAGGGATGACAGAGGACAAGATGGTTGGATGGCATCACTGACTCAATGGACAGGAGTTTGAACAACCTCTAGGAGATGGTGAAGGACAGGGAAGTCGGGTGTACTGCAGTCCATGAGGTCACAAAGAGTTGGAAGTGACTGAGCGACTGAACAAAGCTAGTGGAGGTGATTGAAATCCAGCTGAGCTGTTTCAAATCCTCAAAGTTAATTCTGTTAAAGTGTTACACTCAATATGACAGCAACTTTAGAGAACGCTATGATCCAATGGATACTGGCCATTTGATCTTTCGTTCCTCTGCCTTTTCTAAATCCAGCTTGTACATCTATAATTTCTCGCTCATGTACTGTTGAAGCTTAGCTTGAATGATTTTGAGTATTACCTTGCTGGCATGTGAAATGAGTTCAATTGCACAGTAGTTTGAACATTCTTTGGCACTGTCCTTCTTTGGGATTGGAATGTAAACTGACCTTTCCAGTCCTGTGGCCACTGCTGAGTTTTCCAAATTTGCTGTCATATTGAGTGCAGCACTTTAACAGAATCATCTTTTAGGATCTGAAATAGCTCGGCTGGATTTCAATCACCTCCTCTAGCTCTGTTCATAGTAATGCTTCCTTCCAGGCTTCCCAAGTGGTCCACCTTGGATGCAGGAGACATAGGTTCAATCCCTGGGTCGGGAAGATCCCCTGGAGGAGGGCCCAGCAACCCACTCAAGTATTCTTGCCTGGAGAATCCCATGGACAGAGGAGTCTGGCAGGCTACAGTCCATGGGGTCACAGAGAGTGGGACACGACTGAATTGACTGAGCACACCCAATGCTTCCATAGGCAAACCTGACTTCACACTCCAGGTTATCTGGCTCTAGGTGAGTGACCACACCTCCATAGTTATCCAGTTGTACCTAAGTTTTTCTGTGTATTCTTGTAACCTCTTAATATCTTCTGCTTCTGTTAGGTTCATACCATTTCTGTCCTTTATCAGCCCCATCTTAGCATGAAATGTTCCCTTTCTATCTCTAATACTCTTGAGGAGATCTCTAGCCTTTCCCATTCTATGGTATAAGATACTCTGCATCTTGCATTTCATAAGGCCTGGAGAACTGTTAACGACAGCTTCCCTGAGGAAATGTCCTGGAACATATACTGCAGTCATAAGTTCCAAACACAACCGTCTTTCAAGAAATCAATTGCAGCAGGTAAATTTTCCTCACACTCTTTAAGGAAAAGATAAAAAACAAAACAAATGGCCACAGGACAAGATGCTCAACATCCCTAATTATTATAGGAATACCAACCTAAAAGACAACAAGCGTTTGTAACAGTTTTTAATAAACATAAATAGAACAACAAAGACAACAAGAAATCAAATCACACTTTTCAGAATGGGCATCCTCACAAATCTATTCACAATAGATGTGGGAGAGAGCCGGGCAGAGAGGAAACCCCCTACATGGTCAGTGGGAATGGACATTGGCAATAACCCCTAAAAAGGACAGCCTTCACAGGCCAGAAAATAAAATTTCAAAATAGCTCAGCCCATGACCTGACATACCCACACCTGGGACTATATCCCAGAAATCCATCAACAAAAAGGTCATGTGCACCCAAAGTTCACTGCAGCACCATTTATAGTCCATGACACCAGGGCCAGCAAGACGTTGTCTGACAGATTAAAAGTTAAGGAAGATGTGGTTTCTATATACAATGGAGTATTACTCAGCTATGAAAAACCACCACTGAAAATTTGAAATTATGCCACTAATTTTCACAAAGATGGAGGTTGAAGAATCATAGATAAGTGAAGTCAGCCAAACAAAGAAAATAGCATCTGATGTCCCTCTGGGCAAAATAAAAAATGATAAACAAAGGAACACATTTATTAATCAAAAAGAGACTGAAAATTCAGACACAAAGATATCCAAGAAAAAGTGAAAGAGCAAGGATCAATTAGGAGGTCAGGTCTAACATATATACAGAAATCTGTATTTGTAATAGAGAATCCACAAGGATTATCTCTTTTCTTCCTTCCTTCCTTTCAAATAGACACAGAAATTTGTATCTCAAACATATTCAGAGAAATCTGTATCTGTAATAGATAATCCAAAATCATTATCTCCTATCTTCCTTCCACATACAAACAGAAATCTGTATCTCTAATAGATACTCAAGAAGGACCTGATGTTCAGCTCAGGGAACTTGGTCTACCTTCTACAATATCATCTAGGGCAACAGAATCCAAAAAAGAACAGACACGCTGTAGGTATATGTCATAAGTGAATCAGGTGGCTGTACCCTGAAGATAAACACAAAACTGCAAACTGACTGTACTCCAACATAGCACAGACATGAGATTAACGAAAAGGAACAGAAAAGTCAATTCCAAGCTTACTCCCTCTCTCCTCCCTGACCTGGGCTTCTCTCCCATCCCTGAGCAGGCTTGTGTCTTCACATCTGGACTTGGGTGGAGTCCAAGCAGCCAGTTATAAAAACCAAAATTTTAATAGAGACAGGCAACCCTGTGATTTTGGCCCCACTAGGTACAATGACCAAGACCGGAAAGCAAGCTAGTCATAGAAACACATGAATGGAAACAGGCCATGGGGTACATGTGCACAAGGAAATGTTTCTCAACCATAAAGAAGTAGGAAGTAACAGCAAGTCCAGCCTCAGGAAAGAAAGGAGAGATGATCATTCCCAGTTAAGTAAGGCAGACAGGGATAGACAAGTATCATATGATATTGCTTCTAGGTGTAATCTAAAGATGGATACAAATGAAATTATTGCCCCAAGACACAGGACCACAGACTAAGAAACTTCCAGTCACCGAGATATAGAGATCTGGAGCAGGGAGAAATGAGCTTCTTCAGACTAATATATATGCACAATACTATTTATAAGGTCAGTCACCAGAACCCACTGTGTAACACAAGGAAACTTACTTCATGCTCTGTATTAACCTATAAAGAAAAAAACCAATAAATCACATATACATCTCTGTAGATGTGAAACAAGGCAGGTGTCCAAGTAGCCAATTGAAGAGGTAAGTTTAACTCATGTCCTTTAAAAAATATCACATGAAAAGATGTCAACATCACTATTTATTAGAGGAATGCAGATCAAAACTACAATGAGGCATTTCCTCACATGGTTTACAACAGCACTGTCCAAAACTGGAGAAACAATAAATGCTGGAGAAATTGTGGGGAAAAGGGAACCCTCCTAGACTGCCAGTAAAAAGGTAAATTAGTAACAGCCACTACAGAGAATGATGTGCAGGTTTTTTAAGAAATGAGAATGAAATTAGTATACTCCCTAACAGCATACACAAAAATAAACTTAAGTAAAGACCTAAATAAAAGGATGATAATATGAAACTCTTGAGGAAAAAAAAGCAGAACATGCTTTGACATAAAATGCAGCAAGTTCTCTTTGACCCACCTGTTAGAATCATGAAAAAAATAATAACAACTGGCACTGAATTCCCCTTAAAAGCAATGGCAGAGCAGAGGAAACCATAAAGACAACAAAAAGACAACCCTCAGAATGTAACTAATATTTGCAAAAAAGACATCCATGAGGAACTTATCTCCAAAACACACAAACAGCTTATGCACCTCAAGAGCAAAGAAGAAACCCCAATCAAACAGAGGCACAAGATTTAAATGGACATTTCTCTAAAGAACACATAGAGGTGGCCAGGAAGCACATGAAAAGATGCTCAGCATCTCTAAGTATGAGAGAAGTGTGGATCAGAGGTACAATGTGGTGTCGCTGCACATGAGTCAGAATGGTTAGCATCAAAAAATCTACAACAATAAATGCTGGAGAGGGTATGTAGAAAAAAGAAAACTCCTACCTGTTGATGGGAATAAAGTCAATATTCATGAAGGAAAACAGAACAGTGGTTCATTAGAAGCTAAACAGAGAAGTACTATAGGACCCAGCAATCCCATTATTGGGCATATCCAGAGAAAACCATTATTTTAAAAGACAGGTGCATACTACGTTCATGGTAGCACTATGTACAACAGCCAAGACTTGGAAGTGATCTAAGTGGATAAGGACAGATGAACGGGTAAACAAGATGCGTACACGCACACAGTGCAATATTACTCAGCCATAGAAAGGGTGACATCATTCCATGTCCAGCAACCAGGAAGGAAGTAGGGACAATCAGAGTAAGGGAAGTGAGACAAAGGAAGACAAGTACCATATGAGGTGGATTCTAAAAATGGATACCAATGAACTTCTTTACAAACAGAAATGGCCTTACAATATAGAAGAGCACCTTTTAGTTACCAAAAGGGAAAGTGGTGGGCATTGAGAAATGAGCTGGTGGAGATGAACATACACACACTACGCTTTATGAAATAATCAATGAGGACTCCTGTTCAACAGTGCATAATAAACTATATGGGAAGAGAACCCAAAAAAGGACATGTACATGCCTATTCATAAGTGAATCATGTTGCTGTCCACCTAAAACTAAAAACGAAAAGAGACACACCCTACAACATAGTAAGTCACCTACACACCAATACAAAATACAAACTATAAGAAGAGAATGCTGACTCTATTCCCCTCAGGCCTTGGTGACCTGGGCTGCTGTCACATCCCTGAAGCCTGGGCAGGCTTGTTTCCCAAGGATGGGCTGTCATGGGGCTGACGGACTCCATGATGATTTAGAATAGGTTTAACTCTAGAAAATATCCTTCAAATCAATGACTAAAAAATGTATGGCTTGTTCAGGAATTTCAGACAATAAACTATAAGGATTAGGCACTTATATATCTTGAATTAGTCTCCATTTATTATTTGACATTTTTAAACCCAAAATAGGAGTGTTGTATGGACTGTTAGAGGGAATAAATAGTCCTTGTTCCTTTAAATTTTCAATGATCGGTTTTAACTCTTCCTTAATCTCGGTCTTTGTGGGGCCACCCAAGACAGATGGGTCATGGTGGAGAGGTCTGACAGAATGTGGTCCGCTGGAGAAGGGAATGGCAAACCACTTCAGTATTCTTGCCTTGAGAACCCCCATGAACGGTATGAAAATGCAAAAAGATAGGACACTGAAAGATGAACTCCCCAGGTCGGCAGGTGCACAATACACTACTGGAGATTAGTGGAGAAATAACTCCAGAAAGAATAAAGGGATGGAGCCAAAGCAAAAAAAATTAAAAAACACACAGTTGTGGATGGGACTGGTGACAGAAGCAAGGTCCGATGCTGTAAAGAGCAATATTGCATAGGAACCTGGAATGTCAGGTCCATGAATCAAGGCAAATTGGAAGTGGTCAAACAAGAGATGGCAAGAGTAAACGTTGACATTCTAGGAATCAGCGAACTAAAATGGACTGGAACGGGTGAATTTAACTCAGATGACCATTATATCTACTACTGTGGGCAGTAATCCCTTAGAAGAAATGGAGTAGCCATCATGGTCAACAAAAGAGTCCAAAATGCAGTACTTGGATGAAATCTCAAAAACGTCAGATGATCTCTGTTCATTTCCAAGGCAAAGCATTCAATATCACCGTAACCCAAGTCTATGCCCCAACCAGTAACACTGAAGAAGCTGAAGTTGAACAGTTCTATTGAAAACCTACAAGACCTTCTAGAACTAACACCCAAAAAACATGTCCTTTTCATAACAGAGGACTAGAATGCAAAAGTAGGAAGTCAAGAAACAACTGGAATAACAGGCAAATTTGGCCTTGCAGTACAGAATAAAGTAGGTCAAAGGCTAATAGAGTGCTGCTAAGAGAACGCATTGGTCATAGCAAACACTCTCTTCCAACAACACAAGAGAAGACTCTACACATGGACATCACCAGATGGTCAACACTGAAATCAGATTGATTATATTCTTTGTAGCCAAAGATGGAAAAGCTCTATACAGTCAGCAAAAAACAAGCCTGGGAGCTGACTGTGGCTCAGATCATGAACTCCTCCTTATTGCCAAATTCAGACTGAAATTGAGGAAAGTGGAGAAAACCACTAGATCATTCAGGTATGACCTAAATCAAATCCCTTATGACTATACAGTGGAAGTGAGAAATAGATTTAACGGACTAGATCTGATAGACAGAGCACCTGATGATTCATGACACTGTACAGGAGACAGGGATCAAGACCATCCCCAAGAAAAAGAAATGCAAAAAGGCAAAATGGCTGTCTGAGGAGGCCTTACAAATATCTGTGAAAAGAAGAGAAGCGAAAAGCAAAGGAGAAAAGGAAAGATATTCCTATTTGAATGCAGAGTTCCAAAGAATTGCAAGGAGAGATAAGAAAGTGTTTCTCAGCGATTGATGCAAAGAAATAGAGGAAAACAATAGGATGGGAAAGACTAGAGATCTCTTCAAGAAAATTAGAGATACCAAGGGAACATTTCATGCTAAGATGGGCTCGATAAAGGACAGAAATGGTATGGACCTAAAAGAAGCAGAAGATATTAAAAAGAGGTGGCAAGAATACACAGAAGAACTGTACAAAAAGATCTTCATGACCCAGATAATCACAATGGTGTGATCACTCACCTAGAGCCAGATATCCTGGAATGCGAAGTCAAGTGGGCCTTAGAAAGCATCACTACGAACAAAGCTAGTGGAGGTGATGCAATTCCAGTTGAGCTATTTCAAATACTGAAAGATGATGCTGTGAAAGTGCTGCACTCAATATGCCAGCACATTTGGAAAACTCAGCAGTGGCCACAGGACTGGAAAAGGTCATTTTTCATTCCAATCCCAAAGAAAGGCAGTGCCAAAGAATGTTTAAACTACCGCACAATTGCACTCATCTCACATGCTGGTAAAGTGATGCTTAAAATTTTCCAAGCCAGGCTTCAGCAGTACATGATCCATGAACTTCCAGATGCTCAAGCTGGTTTTAGAAAAGGCAGAGGAACCAGAGATCAAATTGCTAACATTTGCTGTATCATCAAAAAAGCAAGAGAGTTCCAAAAAAAAACATCGATTTCTGCTTTATTGACTATGCCAAAGCCTTTGACTGTGTGGATCACAATAAACTGTGGAAAATTCTGAAAGAGATGGGAATACCAGACCACTTGACCTGCCTCTTGAGAAATCTGTATGCAGGTCAGGAAGCAACAGTTAGAACTGGACATGGAACAACAGACTGGTTCCAAACAGGAAAAGGAGTACGTCAAGGCTGTATATTGTCACCCTGCTTATTTAACTTCTGTGCAGAGTACATCATGAGAAATGCTGGGCTGGAAGAAGCACAGGCTGGAATCAAGACTGCTGGGAGAAATATCAATAACCTCAGATATGCAGATGACACCACCCTTATGGCAGAAAGTGAAGAGGAACTAAAAAGCCTCTTGATGAAAGTGAAAGTGGAGACTAAAAAAGTTGGTTTAAAGCTCAACATTCAGAAAACGAAGATCATGGCATCTGGTCCCATCACTTCATGGGAAATGGATGGGGAAACAGTGGAAACAGTGTCAGACTTTATTTTGGGGGGCTCCAAAATCACTGCAGATGGTGATTGCAGCCATGAAATTAAAAGACGCTTACTCCTTGGAAGGAAAGTTTTGACCAACCAGATAGCATATTGAAAAGCAGAGACATTACTTTGCCAGCTAAGGCCCATCTAGTCAAGGCTATGGTTTTTCCTGTGGTCATGTATGGATGTGAGAGTTGGACTATGAAGAAGGCTGAGCACCAAAGAATTCATGCTTTTGAACTGTGGTGTTGGAGAAGACTCTTGAGAGTCCCTTGGACTGCAAGGAGATCCAACCAGTCCATTCTGAAGGAGATCAGCCCTGGGACTTCTTTGGAAGGAATGATGCTAAAGCTGAAACTCCAGTACTTCGGCTACCTCATGCGAAGAGTTGACTCATTGGAAAAGACTCTGATGCTGGGAGGGATTGGGGGCAGGAGGAGAAGGGACAACAGAGGATGAGGTGGCTGGATGGCATCACGGACTCGATGGACATGAGTCTGAGTGAACTCCGGGAGATGGTGATGGACAGGGAGGCCGGACATGCTGCGATTCATGGGGTTGCAAAGAGTCAACACGACTGAGCGACTGAACTGAACTGAACTGAATGGCTGACGCGGGATTGCTGGATCATAGTGTTACTCTATTTTTAGCTTTTCTGAGGAACTGCCATACTCATCTCTCCAGGGGCTGTACCAATTTATAGTCCAACCAACAGTGTAGGAGGGTTCCCTTTCCTTCGCACCTTCAACACACAACCACAACACTTATTATTTGAAGAGTTTTAAATAATGGCCATCCTGACCGGTTTGAGGTGGTACCTCATTGAAATTTTGATTTGCATTTCTTAAATAATTAACAATGAGGAGCATTCAGGATGAATTTTTAATTTTCAGATGTGTAAAATAAATTAGATTTGACATCTCAACTTGACAATTTTTTCACAGATAAGGATTTGTTACATATTTAGTTATTTCCTTTCTTCTTAGACTAACTTTAGGCATGGGCATTATCATGTTACTCAAGGCGATGAGCTCAGTTATTCATCTTTCAGCAGTTATAAAGACATGCATTTTCTGTAATGGTGTTTTAAATTGACTTAAACTTCAAATATTTGTAACAATGATATGTGGACTCTCTTTTTTCTATCAAAAACTTGGTGCATTTTAATTGAAGAATAGTTGCTTCGTTTTGTGTTAGTTCCAGGTGCATACCCAAGGGATTCAGTTAGATATATGTATATTGTATATAATAAACATTATATGTATCATATATAAACATACAATACATACATATAAAACACACCTATATACATGCTCTCAGATTATTAGGCTATTACAAATATTGAATATAGCTCCCTCTGCTATACAGGAGGGCCTTGTTTATCTATTTTATATATAGCAGTGTGTATCTGTTAATACCAAATTCCTAATTAATCCCCCATCCCTTTCCCCTTTGGTAACCTTATGTTTGTTTTCTCTGAGACTGTTTCTGTTTTGTCAAGAAACATCTAAACTGCATCACAGTTTAGAGTCCACTCATAAGTGATATCATATGGTATTTGTGTTTTTGTGTTGCATCTTCACTTAATGTGCTAATCTCTACATCCATCCACGTTGCCAAAATAGCATTATTTCATTTTTTATGACTGAGTAATATTCCATTTTATATTCTATGATATGTGGACTCTTGATTCAGGCCTTACAGATGTTACAGACAGACCTGTGATGATGAACATACTCTCATGGTGACAGCTAAACCACAATTCCCCAGAAGAAACTGACCTGATGGTCTGGGCCTCCTGGAAGAATTCATCTGACATGGAGCTCTCCCTGGTCACCTTAACAGAACATCACACTGCCCCTTCCACCTGCCCAGATGGACTGCTCCAAATGAGCCACTTTCCAGCTCCTTCAACACAGTAATCTCTTCACTTTGCAGTTCCCAAATTCTTAATAATGCAAGACAGGTGCACTTTAAGGGGAGAATAGAAGTCTTTGGGGCTAACAGCTTCACAAGTAACTTTTTCTCCATGAGAGTTTAACATGGACAAGATGAAGTACAGGACAACTCTTTTTAAGTCGCTCATTCAAAAAGAAACCCCTTGTTTTGAAAAGGCAGAGGGAGGTTTTGATAAAGCTTTTAATGAAAACTAAAAGAAAAAAAGAAAACCCTCGGTAATGTGGTCTTAGGATATGTTGGACCACATGATATTGCTACCAGAACAATGTTGTTCCTGAAATAGCTACAATTAGTGACAAGAAAGGTTGAAGTTAAAGAAACCTTTGCCAACCAGTAATCTTGAAAAAACTTGGTGACAAAATGTGCTTAGTGCCCTTAGCTTGGTAAGGTTTAGTGTTAGGTAGATTAATTGGCTTGTCTTGACTAATAAGTTCTTTGAAAGCAAAAATTACAAGAGTTAAGCTACTTTATGTGAATCTTAAAATTCTCATCTAAATCCATTATTTGACAGAATTTTCTATTTTTTTAAATTTCCCATCTTTATTTTACTTATTTTTTATTCCTTATTGTTCAGAGGTTAAAGCGTCTGCGTGGAATGCGAGAGACCAGGGTTCAATCCCTGGGTTGGGAAGATCCCCTGGAGAAGGAAATGGCAACCCACTCCAGTACTCTTGCCTGGAGAATCCCATGGAGGGAGGAGCCTGGTAGGCTACAGTCCACGGGGTCGCCAAGAGTCGGACATGACTGAGCGACTTCACTTTCACTTTCATCAACAATTTTTAAGTTGAAGTTCAGTTTATCTATAATACTATATTAGTTTTGGATATACAAAATAATGATTCAATATTTTTATACTCCATTTAAAAGTATTACAAATAAAGGCTATATGTTTTTGTGCTGTATAATATACCCTTACGGCTTATGAGTTTATACCTAGTCTCTATCTCTTAATCCCCTACACCTATCTTGCCCCTCCTACATCCCTCTCCCCACTGGTAAACTAGTTCTCTGTATCTGTAAGTCTGTTTCCATTTCATAGAGAAGTTCATTGGTGGCATACTTTAATTTCACATTGAAGTGATATTATATGGTATTGCTCTTTGTCTTTCTGACTTACATCACTTGCTATGATAATCTCTAGGATTATATTGCTGAAAATGCCATTATGTTAATTGCCTTTATAGCTGAGTAGTATTCAGTAGTAGTATTCAGAAGTTGGAGTGACAGCTGTGAAGTTATAGACAGATTTTCAATAACCTGCATTATTCAAGTGTCAACTGTACTAGGGAACTAATTTTTTAAATTTAGATGTCATTTAGAGTTCTTTAGAAAAGTGGAAATTCTTTTTTAAAGTGAAAAATTAATATTTTTGCTTATAATTTTAAAATATATTGAAAAATTTTACCATCCTATTATATCTTCATATTTTGTACTCATCTGAGAAATAACTGAAGCTGGCTAGAGGGATAATATATAGGAAGGTGGAGATTTCTTTTGAATATATGTAATTAAATACAAGTAGAATGTCATCAAACCCAAACAGGTAGCAGTAACAATACAGGAAACTAACATCATTTTAAAACAGGTGCTTATGTGATACTTAAGTTTTTTTCCTATCTTGGAAATAAGATATTGTAGTTGAATATTGTATTTGTATAGAAAGCTATACCACTACTACACAAATGCTGTGCATCTGTCAATTATTTTTCATCATCTGTGACATGTCTATTATATATGATTAAAAAATAGAAATTCATATTTACCATCTGTCTGTGTTCAGTCTAATGATCTCACTTAGTCTTCTTTAGTATTTAACACATTAAATTAAGATGGTTAAATTGTGTTTTTCTGGGGAAAAAATAACCTGCAAGATGAAAATTTAAATAGAAGCAAAATTTATTATATATAGTGAAATAACATTATTTGGTGTACTCAGACAAAAGTTAAACAACTTGGTATTATTTTAGATGTAATCTAACAACTTAAACTATTAAGAATGCTTTATTTTTATTGACATGTATATTTCTCTAGGAAATTTTAGTCATTGAGCACAACATATTGTCTGTTGCTTGTTAATTGATGAATTGTAGAAAATTTACAACATTTTCACAGACGCCAACCTAAATACTTTGAATATCCAAAGCTTAACATTTTGTTTTTAATTCTGAGGATCAAGTTTTAGTCTCCATGGTCGTTCTGTGCCAACATTGGTACTGGGCATGATATTAATATCTGAGAATGGTTTTTGACCACTTACTTTTCTTGAGCCTCTTGCATAAACTAACCCACTTTGACTGTTTCTTTTTGGCTGAGAAATTACCGCTGGCTCTGTTTTTCTCTGCCGTGGTACAGTGTCAGAATCTCTGCTCTTTGCCGAGAATCTGAAGTGAACCGGCACGTCCTTCCTCCCACGTCGGCCCCAGCCTGGCCCCTCTCTGAAGTCCCCTTTAGTGCTGACTGTGCTCTGGCTACCTCTCCTCTTGCCTTTTTCCTGAACACACGCGCCCACAGCAGTCCTGGCAGTCCCTGTTCCAGCCGCCGTGGAGGTAAGGAAACCTGCTGTGATGGACGTGGGCCTTAGCGATTGCTTCTGGCCTGATAAGTAAAACCTAGACCTTTCCCCTTAATAATGGGGAGAAACTGCACAAAAGTGATGGCTTGTGTGAAAGGAATTTCACAGATCTCTGTTACATGCAAACTGAGGGGAAAAGTAGTGTGGCGTATCAGTAGTTAGATAATTGTGTGTCCATCTCAACCAGTGGACAGCCCTGCGACCACCCCGTAGGAGAAACACAGCATGACAGAATGCTAGAGCTCTCTGAGGGTTAAATAGTCCAAACCCACATTTTACGCAGAAGGACAATGAGTCCATACTGTATGCTGGGCACTCTTTTTCTCACGAAGGACTGTGATCACAAAGGAGTAAAGTCCCTGCTCTCAGTGAGCTTAGATTCTAGTGGAGGGAGGCAAACAAATTAGTGAGTAAATATGTAACAGATGGACATAAGTGATACCGAGAAAATACAGCAGGATAAGGGGGATGGGCAATGTGGGATCCAGCCGTTGACATTTCATGTAAGATGGCCAGGGAGGTCCTCAGCAATAAGTTGACATTTGAGGAAAGACCTGAAGAAAGTCTCAGAGCCAGAACAGTGATATCTGAAGGAAGAGCATTTCAGACAGAGGCAGCAGAAAGTGCCTAAGACCTGATCCCAGAGCTTGCTCTGTGTGTTCTTTGTATAGCAGAGTCCGGTGAAGCTCGTGTGGAATGAGTTAGGTGGTGAGTGGGAAGAAAGGAGGTGTGAGATGTAGTGAGGAGCCAGATAAAGTCGAGCTTTAAAACCATGATAAGGATGCTTATTCTTTTACTGAATGAGTTGAGAAGCTATTGAATAGATTAAAGCAGAAGAATGCCATGATCCACCTCAGATGAAAAGAATCACTATCACTGTAGTTAGAAGGCTCCTGGTATATTCTAGGTCAGAGACAGTGGTTTGAACCCACGATGGTGCAGGTGGTAAGAAGTGTGGATTAGATGCAGAATCTGAGAAAATGGTGAGTTAAGGATAACTGAAGATTTGGCGCCGAACAGCTAGAAAAGTTTGGCAGAAGGCGATGGCACCCCACTCCAGTAGTCTTGCCTGGAAAATCCCATGGGCAGAGGAGCCTGGTGGGCTGCAGTCTATGGGGTCGTGAAGAGTCGGATATGACTGAGCGACTTCCCTTTCACTTTTCACTTTCCTGCATTGGAGAAGGAAATGGCAAACCACTCCAGTGTTCTCGCCTGGAGAATCCCAGGGACGGGGGAGCCTGGTGGGCTGCCGTCTATGGGGTCACTCAGAGTCGGACACGACTGAAGTCACTTAGCAGCAACAGTATTCAGTATATATTTCATATATGAAAATATACATATATATTTTCTGAGTGCACTCATCTGTAACTGTTCTGTAACCAAAAGAATGAAAAATTTCCTGCAACTCATGATATGAACATTTAACTGTAACTCACAATCTGTACAATCGGGTAAAATATGAATTTTGCCAGGACTTCCAGGGCAATAGTTCTCAAACTTCAGTTTGCTTCAGTGCCTCAGATGCACCTGGAGGGCTTATTAACTAAAATTGTCAGATGGCAGTTCCAGACCTTCTGATTTAGAAGATTTGCAAATACTGGTCCAGGGACCATAATGAAAATCATTGTTGTGCCTTTTGAGTAATGTTTTTAGGGACTTAAGATAACCCTTCTAACTCAAGTACACTGTCTTACATCTTAATAGGTAAAGAAGTCTTAATTTGAAACTAGAAGATTGCTAAATGACTTCTATTTATAGAGCACTGTGAACTGCAATCACTATGTATGCATCAAAAATAATGAAAATAAAAATGTTTTGTCACATGCAGAACATTGACAGAGCATCTTAAATAAAAAAATATTATCCTGTATTTAGATTAATTGCCTTAACTTCACTGACAAGTTCTTTGTAAAGCATAACTTAAGAGTAAAACTACTTAATATGATTTTTAAAAATCTCATCAAAATCAGTATCTTGATGGAATCTTCTATTTTTAAAAATTTCCCATTTTCATTTTGCTATTTTGCTGAATAGTATTTAATATATATTTCATATATGAAGATAGATGTATATATCTCACATATGGCAATATAGGTATATATGTATTATGTGAAAATACCAGCATATATCTCTATATGACAATATAGGGATATATCTCACATATAAAAATAGAGGTATATATATGTCATATAAAAATAAGGTATATATTTTTACATCATCAAAATTAAAACTTTCATAAAATTAAAAACTTTCAAAGAATTAAAGCCTTTAATTGTGTGGATCACAACAAACGGTGGAAAATTCTTAAGGAGATGGGAATACCGGACCACCTCACCTGCCTCCAGAGAAGCTTGTATGTAGGTCAAGAAACAAGTGGTGCTGGGAAAACTGGTCAACCACTTGTAAAAGAATGAAACTAGAGCACTTTCTAACAGTATACACAAAAATAAACCCAAAATGGATTGAAGATCTAAATGTAAGACCAGAAACTATAAAACTCCTAGAGGAAAACATAGGCAAAACACACTCTAATGTAAATCACAGCAGGATCCTCTATGACCCACCTCCCAGAATATTGGAAATGAAAGCAAAAATAAACAAATGGGACCTAATTAAACTTAAAAGCTTTTGCACAACGAAGGAAACTATAAGCAAGGTGAAAGACAGTCTTCAGAATAGGAGAAAGCAATAGCAAATGAAGCAACTGACAAAGAATTAATCTCAAAAATATACAAGCAAGTCCTGCAGCTCAATTCCAGAAAAATAAGTAACCCAATCAAAATACGGGCCAAAGAACTAAACAGACATTTCTCCAAAGAAGACATACAGATGGCTAACAAACCCATGAAAAGATGCTCAACATCACTCATTATCAGAGAAATGCAAATCAAAACCACAATGAGGTACCATCTCACGCCTGTCAGAATGGCTGCGATCCAAAAGTCTATAAGGGATAAATGCTGGAGAGGGTGTGGAGAAAAGGGAACCCTCTTACACTGTTGGTGGGAATGAAAACTAGTACAGCCACTATGGAGAACAGCGTGGAGATTCCTTAAAAACTGGAAATAGAACTGCCTTATGACCCAGCAATCCCACTGCTGGGCATACACACCGAGGTAACCAGAATTGAAAGAGACACGTGTACCCCAATGTTCATCGCAGCACTGTTTGCAATAGCCAGGACATGGAAGCAACCTAGATGTCCACTGGCAGATGAATGGATAAGAAAGCTGTGGTACATACACACAATGGCATATTACTCAGCTATTAAAAAGAATGCATTTGAATCAGTGCTAATGAGGCGGATGAAACTGGAGCCTATTATACAGAGCGAAGTAAATCAGAAAGAAAAACACAAATACAGTATATTAACGCATATATGTGGAATTTAGAAAGATGGTAATGATAATGCTATATGCGAGACAGCAAAAGAGACACAGATGTAAAGAACAGACTTTTGGACTCTGTGGGAGAAGGCGAGGGTGGGATGATTTGAGAGAATAGCACTGAAACATGTATATTATCACATGTGAAACAGATCACCAATCCAGGTTCAATGCATGAGACAGTGTGCTCAGGGCCGGTGCACTGGGATGACCCTGAGGGATGGGATGGGGAGGGAGGTGGGAGGGGGGTTCAGGATGGGGAACACATGTACACTCATGGCTGATTCATGTGAATGTATGGCAAAAACCACCACAATATTGTAAAGTAATTAGCCTCCCATTAAAATAAAGAAAAAAATTTTAATTAAAAACAATAACAACAACAAAAAAAGAAACAGCAGTGAGAACTGGACAGGCAACAATGGACTAGTTCAAAATTGGGAAAGGAGTTCGCCAAGACTATATATTGTGATCCTGTTTATTTAATTTACATGCAGAGTACATCAAGTGAAATGCCAGGTGGATGAAATACAAGCTGGAATCAAGACGCTGGGAGAAATATCTACAGCCTCAGATATGCAGGTGACACCACCCTAATGGCAGAAAGCAAATAGCCTCTGCTGCAAGGTAGTCTTGGCAAAATGTTAAAGAAAAGGGAAGGAAAGCATTGCCTGCTGTATTATGCCCAACCTCCCTGACGTGGGATGCTATCCCATCCCTGGAGCCTAAGTAGGCTTGGGTCCCACTGCTGAACTCAGGTGGGGTTGACACAGCCTGGCAGGGTATCCTTCACTGAACACTTTTGAAAGGTCTACTGTGTGCTCTGTCTGGCTAGGACAAGAGTCCCGCCTGGCATCAAGCCCCAAGGAATTTCAAGGCAAAATTCAGCTAGCCTCAACCGCCCCTGGTGCTGCAGGTCCCAGTCCAAGCCTCCTTCCTGAGAGTGCAGCCTCCTTAAGCACCCTCAGCAGTGTACTGTGGACCCTGAAGGGATTAGCTTGGACGTGGTGTTTGTGTGATGCTTTGGGGGAAAAAGTAGTGAGACTCAAGCCCTTTCCTGTTTGCTCAGGCACATTCCACTCCATCTCACAGCCCAGAAAGCAAACTTGCACTAAGGCTCTGGCTGCCTTCAGGCACCAAGCAGGGCCTGAAAAGTGCTGCCACCTTGTGGACATTTCCTGGAACCACAATTTGATCACCCTAGCTCACAGGCACCTCTATTCACAAGGCCTGGGGTTCTGTGAATGACAGCCGTCCTGTGGCCAGCACCAGAGAAATAAATTCCAAACACAGCCAGAATCGTTCAGGAATACCCAAAGGTAATTGTCCTCACACCCTTTAAGGAAAAAAAAAAACACAAACACAAACCTCCCCCACCAAACAAGATGCTCAGCATTCCTAATTGCTGCAGAAATGCCAGTTCTTGAAAGACGATGGTAAATCAAATCCCACCACTCACAATGGTCAGTGTCACAAATCTGCAACAATAATGGGAGGGAGTCTGGGGGAGAAAGAATCGCCCTAAGCTCTCAGCGGGAACATATATCGGCAGCAGCCAGCATCGTGGCCAGTCTCCTAATGCCTGATAAAAAACAATCAAGTCCTACTAAGCTGAGGATCCAACGTTCCCCCACTTTGGCCTGTATCCTGAGAAAGCCATCAATCAAAAGGCACAAGCACCCCAACAAACTTCCAGCATGACTTCCAGTAGCCGAGACGCAAACCACAAAATCTCCAACCAGAAGTTAAAGCTTAAACAAGAAATGTACACATATACAGTAGATTATTTCTCACTCATTACAAATCACCACTCAAATTAGGGAACTAGGACACTGGGAGCCACAGGGATGGACCGTGAAGGATCATACACTAAGGGGAGTCAGCCAGGTAGAGAAGACCATGGTATATGAGGTACATTCCAGGCAAAATGAAAATAGGCATGCAAATCAACAAATTTACAACCGAAAAAGAGACTCTGAGGATTCAAAGTCAAACATTTAGGGTTCCATAAATAAATAAATAAATAACCGAAGGGTCATGAATGAAATAGGAGGTCTGTACCTACACAGACAGGAAAGGTATATCTGCAGTAGATAATCCGCAAGGATGATCCTCTTCCTTCCACACATACACGGAAATATGCATCTTGAACCTATGCCCAGAAATCTCTTTCTCAGATATACCACAAAAATTAACTATCTTCCTTCCTTGTATCCACAAAAAAAAGTGTATCTGGGATAATTTCAAAGGCCCCTGTACTCAGCACTTTGCTCACCATTCTATGGCAAAGACTCAAGCAACCATAGAGATATCCCATAGATACGTGATAGCTGAATCCCGTGATGTCCACTGACAATGGTCACAACATGGCAAATCGGCAGTGCTACACTGCAGCATCGGCAAGATGTTAAAGAAAGGTAAGTAAATCAGTGCCTTTTCTATGATCTCCAACCTCTCTGACATGGGATGCTATCCCATCCCTGGAGGCTGAGCAGGCTTGGGTCCCACTTCGGGACTAGGGGTGGTTGACACAGCCTGGCCTGGTGCCCTTCACTGAACCCTATTGAAATGTCTACCATCTCTTACATTCTGGCTGGGGTCAGGGTTGCGTGTGGCTCGGCAAGCCTAGTACTCTCATGATGCTGGGGTTCCCAGCTCAAGGCTGATTCCTGACAGTGCAGCCTCTTAGCACCTGAGCACCCTCAGCAGTGGACCCTGAAGGGATGAGCCTGGACGGGCTGTTTGTGTGATGCCTTAGAGGAAAAAGACCTGACACTCAAGGTCTTTTGTATTTGCTCAGGCACATTCCACTCTATTTCACTGCCCAGGAAGCAAACTCTCCCTAAGGCTCTGGTCACCCCAGGAACCAAAGGGAGGCCTGAATACTGCTGTCTTCTTGCAGACGATTTCAGTAATTACTATTTTATCTCCAGAGTTCACTGGCATCTCAGTTCACAAGGACTGGGCTTGTATAATGACAGATGCCCTGAGAAAATGTCCTGGGGCAGTATTGGGAAAATAATTTCCAAACACACCCAACTTTCAGGAACCCAGCTGTCAGAGGCAAATTGTCCTGACACCTGTTAAGAAGAAAAAAACGAAACAAACCTCCACAACAGGACAAGGTGCTAAGCATCCCTAATTGCTGAAGGAATGGCAATCAAAACGACAATGGTAAATCAAATGCCAACTGTCACAATCACGATCATCACAAGTCTACAAGCATTAAATTCGGGAGCGAGCCTGGAGGAGAAGGAAGACCCTAAGGTGTCGGTGGATAAATACTATGGCAGCAACCTGTGAAATGGACAGTCTCGAATGCCTGGAAAGAACTCTCCAAAGAGGTTAAGCGTGGGATCTGACATTCCCACGCCTGGGCCTAGATCCCGAGAAAACACCTGACCATAAGGCACAGGCACCCCAAGGAGCACCGCTTCCAGTAGCCAAGACTCACAGCCATCAGAATCTCCAACGAGAGGTCAAAGCTTAAACGTGATGTGGTACACACATCCGGTAGACTGCTTCTCACTCACTAAAAACAGACACTGAAATTAGGGAATTAGGACACTGGGAGCCACAGGGATGGACCTCGAAGGACCAAACACAAAGGGAAGTCAGTCAGGCAGAGGAAGACTGTGGTATATGAGGCAAGTTCCAAGCAAAACAAATATAAACATACAAGGCAACATATTTACAATCCAAAAAGGGACTCTGAGAATCCAAAGTCAAACAAAGTGCTCAGGAAAAAAAAAAAGGTAAAGGGCCTTGAATGAATTGAGTTTTGTACCTACATAAACAAGAAATGTGTGTCTGTAATAGATAATCCATGAGGATTATCTTCTTCCTTCATTCTATATGTACACAGAAATCTTTATCTCTAATCTATACACAGACATCTCTATAAGACATAAACCTCAAAAATTAACTACCTTCCTTCTTTGTATGCATAAAAAAGTGTATCTGGGATACATAATCCAGGAGGCCTGATGCTCAGTACTCTGCTTGACATTCTACGGCAAAAATAAAAAAAGAATAGAGATACCACATGATTATTAAATACCTGATCAGGGAGCTGTATACTGACCAAAATCACAACACTGCAAATCGACTATACTGCAAGTTGGCATCTGGAAAATGTTAAAAGGAAAGAATAGCAGTTCTTACTCTATGATCCCCAACCTCCCTGACTTGAGATGCTATCCCACCTCTGGAAGCTGAGCAGGCTTCGGTCCGGCTCCTGGACTGACACAGTGCCGTTTTTCAAACCATTTTTAAATGTCTACTGTCTCCTACATTCTGGCTGGCGCCAGACTCTCACGTGGCATCAAGGCCACAAGGAATCTGAAGGCAAGGATCAGCAAGCATCCACTTCTGATGGGCGTGTTCCCAATTCAGAGCTCATTCCTGAGAGTGCAGCCTCCTAGATCCATATGCCACCTCAGCAGTATACTGTGAAACTGAAAAGGATGTCAGGACAGGGTGTTTGTGTGATGCTTAAGGGGAAAAAGTAGTGAGACTCAAGCCCTTTCCTGTTTGCTCAGGCACTGCTGCTGCTGCTAAGTCGCTTCAGTCGTGTCCGACTCTGTGCGACCCCAGAGATGGCAGCCCACCAGGCTCCCCCGTCCCTGGGATTCTCCAGGCAAGAACACAGGAGTGGGTTGCCACTTCCTTCTTCAATGCATGAAAGGAAAAGTTAAAGTGAAGTCGCTCGGTTGTGTCCGACTCCTAGTGACCCCATGGACTGTAGCCTACCAGGCTCCTCCGTCCATGGGATTTTCCAGGCAAGAGTACTGGAGTGGGGTGCCATCACCTTCTCCAGCACATTCCACTCTATTTCACAGCCCAAGTAGCCAGCTTGCTCTAAGGCTCTGGTTACCCCCCAGGAACCAAAGGTGGGCTTAAAAAGTGTTGCCACCTTGTGGATATTTTCTGTAAATAAAATTTGATCACCGGTTCTAAAGGAGACTCAATTCACTAGGCCTGGGATTCTGTTGGTGACAACTGCCCTGAGGATCAGGGACGAATATTGGAAAAAATCTGAAACACAGCCAACTTTCAGGAAACCAATTGCCAAAGGTAAATTGTGATCACACCCTTTAAGGAAAAAAAAAGACAAAACAAACCCAAATCTCCACCGCAGGACACGATGCTACGATTCCCTAAATGTGCGAGGAATGTCAATCAAAATGACAATGGAAAATTAAATCTTACCACTCACAAGGCTATCATCACAAGTCTACAAAAAATAAATGAGGGAGAGAGCCTGGAGGAAAAACAATCGCCCTGAGCTGTTGGTGGGAATATACAACAGCACCAGCCAGTATAATGCAGGCTTCGAATGACTGGAAAAAAACTATTAAGAGGGACTAAGCCTAGGATTTGACATTAAAACACCTGGGCCCATATCCTCAGAAAACCATGTAGTTACGTCAGACAACTGTACTTCAATTTGAAAAAATATACTTGATGTACAGCTACAAACACAATAGAAAATTGAGAAGAAAAAACTAGCAAAATGAAAATGGGATATTTCCTACAACAGAAGATCCAACTGAGAAACTTCCTTCGCATGAGATTATTTTTTAAAAAAGACTAGATTTACTGCTTTAATCTATATTTCAAAAATAATTAGTTAAATGAGGCCAATTAATCTACCAACAAGATAAATATGGCCTAGAAAGCGGGTGAAGACACATTTTACCAGACACATTGTATCACATGGTGATAATTAGTACCATTAAAAAATCCAGAAAAATTCTGATTTTCTTTAAAGAATGAATCAAAAGGAGTTCACTCTGAAGATGTATTTTCAATATTCTATATGTGCCAACATTTTCCTGCATGAAATATGGAAATTTTCATATTTAATACAGGAAACTCTACAGCCACATTTTCCTGTACCAAATTTGGAAAATATCATACTTCATGCAGGAAAATCTGTGGCCATAATTTCCTGTATGAAACATGAAAAATTCTGATTGAAGTTATAAATATTTTCAGGAAAATGAATCTACATTTTCTCATACTAAGGCAAGGTTGTCAGAAACACACAGAAAACGGCCATAAGAAGTCACATTTGTGTAGAATCTAAAAAAAGACACAAATGAACCCACCTATGAAACAGAAAGAGACTCACAAATCCAGAAACTGGTGGATGCCTGGGGAATTTAGTTGTAGGCATTGCCAGACTGGAGTGGAGGTTAAGAGATAAAAATGACTATACGTAATGTAACGCTTTACCATCTGAGCCACCAGGGAAGCCACATATGTAAGAAAAATAATAGGATATCGTTTGCAGCAGAGAGCAATACAGCCATGATTTTGTAATATCTTTAAATGGAGTGTATTCCGTTAAAATATTGAATCACCATGTTGTGTCCTGTACTTCAGAGGGCAAAGAAATAGTGGACTGATAACTACAAACACAAAAAATAATCAAGACTGAAGGTTAGCAAAATAAAAATGGGAAAATTTTAGGAATAGAAATTCCCATCAAGAAATTAATTTGGATGAGATTACTAAAAATGTCCACTGGTTCGTCCACTAGCAAGAACAATATGGAGGATCTTGAAATAATGAAACACAGAAGTGCCTTAGGAGACAGCAATCACATGACTGAGCATATAGTCAGGAGAAGCAACATTTTCAAAGACAGGGGTACCCATGCCATCCTTGCCGGACTGGTTTTCATAGCAAAGACACAGGTGCAACCTAAGTGTTATTCACAGAAATGAATAAAGTATATGGGATATACACACAATGCTATATTACTCAGCCATAAAGAGCAATGAAATAATGGCATCTTCAGGCATAGGGAAGAAGGTAGAGATGATCATGGCAACTGAAGAGAGACAGTGAGCAAAAAACATAATACAATATCACTTTAGGTGGATCTAACAATGGATACATATGAGCTCCTTGAGCAAAGATACACAGTTCACACACTTAGAAAAAAGAACTTATTGTTAGCAGAGAAGAAATGTGTTGGGCCCATAGAAATCAGCTATTTGAAATAACATAATGCTCAAAATTCTCAAGCCAGGCTTCAGCAGTATATGAATCGTGAACTTCCAGATATTCAAGCTGGTTTTAGAAAAGGCAGAGGAACCAGAGATCAAATTGCCAACATCCGCTGGATCATGGAAAAAGCAAGAGAGTTCCAGAAAAACATCTATTTCTGCTTTATTGACCATGCCAAAGCCTTCGACTGTGTGGATCACAATAAACTGTGGAAAATTCTGAAAGAGATGGAAATATCAGACCACCTGACCTGCTTCTTGAGAAACCTGTATGCAGGTCAGGAAGCAACAGTTAGAACTGGACATGGAACAACAGACTGGTTCCAAATAGGAAAAGGAGTACGTCAAGGCTGTATATAGTCACCCTGCTTATTTAACTTCTATGCAGAGTACATCATGAGAAACGCTGGGCTGGAAGAAGCACAAGCTGGAATCAAGATTGCCAGGAGAAATATCAATAACCTCAGATATGCAGATGACACCACCCTTATGGTAGAAAGTGAAGAGGAACTAAAAAGCCTCTTGATGAAAGTGACAGAGGAGAGTGAAAAAGTTGGCTTAAAGCTCAACATTCAGAAAACGAAGATCATGGCATCTGGTCCCATCACTTCATGCTTACTTCTTGGAAGGAAAGTTATGACCAACCTAGATAGCATATTGAAAAGCAGAGATATTTCTTTGCCAACAAAGGTCAGTCTAGTCAAAGCTATGGTTTTTCCAATGGTCATGTATGGATGTGAGAGTTGGACTGTGAAGAAAGCTGAGCACCAAAGAATTGATGGTTTTGAACTGTGGTGTTGGAGAAGACTCTTGAGAGTCCCTTGGACTGCAAGGAAATCCAACCAGTCCATCCTAAAGGAGATCAGTCCTGGGTGTGCATTGGAAGGACTGATGCTGAAGCTGAAACTCCAATACTTTGGCCACCTCATGCGAAAAGTTGACTCATTGGAAAAGACTCTGATGCTGGGAGGGATTGGGGGCAGGAAGAAAAGGGGACAACAGAGGATGAGATGGCTGGATGGCATCACCGACTTGATGGACATGAGTTTGAGTGAACTCTGGGAGTTGGTGATGGACAGGGAGGCCTGGTGTGCTGTGATTCATGGGGTCACAAACAGTCAGACACGACGGAGCGACTGAACTGAATGCACACTACTAATTAGAAAATAAATCACAAGGATCCACTGGGTAACAAAAGGAATGGTCCTCCACTCTCTGTAATAACCTCCACAGGCACAGAACCCGAAACACAACCTATCCCCATCTACACATGAGTGAATCCCTAACAGTCCCTGGTGGCTCAGTCAGGAAAGAATCTGCCTGCAATGCAGGAGACCTGGGTTTGGATCCTGGGTTGGGAAGATCCCCTCATGAAGGGAAAGGCTACCCACTCCAGTATTCCAACCTGGAGAATTCCACAGACTGCATAGGCCATGGGGTCGCAAAGAGTTGGACACGACTAAGCAACTTTCACTTCACTTCATACAGGAATAGAACCCAAAACACAACATATACACATCTACACATGAGTGAATACTAACAGTCCCTGGTAGCTCAGTCGGTAAAGAATCTGCCTGCAATGCAGGAGACCAGGGTTGGGAAAGTCCTATGGAGAAGGAAATGGCAATCCACTCCAGTATTCTTGACTGGGAAATCCCAAGGACAGAGGAGCCTGGTGGGATACAGCTGAGCTATTTCAAATCCTAAAAGATGATGGTATTAAAGTGCTGCATTCAATATGGCAGCAAACTTGGAAAACTCAAATTTGGAAAACTCAGGCCTGGAAAAAGTCAGTTATCATTCCAATCCCAAAGAAGGGCAATGCCAAAGAATGTTCAAACTACTGCACAATTGCATTCATTTCACACACTAGCAAAAGTAAGTTCCCAAGACACATTTCAACAGTACGAGAATGAAGAACTTCCAGATGTTCAAGCAGTATTTAGAAAAGGCAGAGGAACCAGACATCAAATTGAAACATCTGTTGGATCATAGGAAAAGCAAGAGAATTCCAGAGAAACATCTACTTCTGCTTCATAGACTACACTAAAGCCTTTGACTGTGTGGATCACAACAAAATGTAGAAAATTCTTAGAGATGGGAATACCAGACCACATTACCTGCCTCCTGAGAAACTTGGATGGTCGGGAAGTACCAGTAGGAACCAGACATGGAACAATAGACTGGTTCAAAATTGGGAAAGGATTTCATCAAGGTTGTATATTGTCACTCTGTGTATTTAACTTATATGCAACAACAAAGAGTGAATCAAGTTGCTATGAATTTAAAGAAAAAAAACCCAATGCATTGTAACTCACCTATATACTCAAGTTCAACTAACTTTATCAACTCAAAAAATATAGAAACATATGCTGACTCTATTCCCCTCATCTCACGGTTACCTTGGTTGGTATCACATCTCTGGAGGCTGGGCAGGCTTGGGTCCCAAGGTTGGCTTGTGGTGGGGCTCAGGGACCCGGGAGGATGTGGCAGGCAGCGTGCCCCCATGATGTTCCTGGAGTGCCTCTTGCCCTCTGCAGGAGCCCTCAGTCTCTAGATACAGGCAAAGTAAATTAAGAGATTTGAATTAACATAGACACACTTATCGGAGACGGCAATGGCACCCCACTCCAGTACTCTTGCCTGGAAAATCCCATGGATGGAGGAGCCTGGTAGGCTGTAGTCCATGAGGTCGCTAAGAGTCGGACACGACTGAGCGATTTCACTTTCACTTTTCACTTTCCTGCACTGGAGAAGGAAATGGCAACCCACTCCAGTGTTCTTGCCTGGAGAATCCCAGGGACGGGGGAGCCTGGTGGGCTGCCCTCTGGGGTCACACAGAGTCGGACACGACTGAAGTGACTTAGCAGAGCAGAGACACACTTATATGGATCAAATAGATGGTCGAAAATGAGTTACTGAATAGCAGACAGAAGTTTACTGAAAAACTGTAATCATCTAGATGGGAACAAGGACTTGAAAGAGAATAGATAAACCACTATACATTAATGAATCAAGTTCCTGTATACCTGAAACACATATAAATTCAGAAACCATCTCTGTTCAAAATAAAATAACATGGAAATTACAGGGGGAAAAGTTGTGTGGGGCTGAATAAAGCTGCCGCCTTGTAACAACTTGAAAAGATGTGGTGTTGGCCATTGAGTATTCTTAAGGTCAGAGGGTCTGGAAGTAAAAAACAGCTGATCTCCACAAATGTTCTAGTAGTGGTCATCAGAAAAAAATCTACAACAGGGCTGAGTTCAAGGCAGCCAATCTGGAGAAGTGAGTTGAACTCACCCTTGAAAAGAAATCACATGGAAAGAGGTCATCATTGCTAAGTATTAGGAATGCAAATCGAAATCCCAGGAAGGTATCACCACACAGAAGGCAGAGGGCCATTGTCAGAAACTCAACAAACAATAACTGCTGGTGAAGGTGCAGGGAAAAGGCAATATGGAAAATGTCATATTTCATGCAGGAGAACCTGCACCCATGTTTTGCTGCAGGAAACAGGGGGTATTCACAGGGACCTGCTCGACTTGTTATTGCACAAAGTCCAAAAACACAATAGAGAAACACCATAGATACAAAATACCTGAGTCAAGCAGCTATATGCTGACAGCCATCATAATACCATAACTCGACTATGCTGCAATGTAGTATGGCAAGATGCTAAAGGAAAAGAAAGGAAAGCAGGGCCTCCTCTGTTATAAATGACCTCCCTGACTTGGGAGGCTATCCCATCCCTGGAGGCTGAGTGAGCTTGGGTCCCACTGCTGGACTGGGGAGGGGTGGATACAGCCTGGCACAGGGCCCTTCACTGAACCCTTTTAAAGGTCTACAATCTACTGCTCTCTGGCTGGGACCAGAGTCCTCCATGGCATCAAGGGCCCAAGGAATTTGAAGGCATGATTCAGCTAGCCTCGACCTCTCCTGGTGCTGAGGTTAGCAGCAAAAGCCTCCTTCCTGAGAGGGCAGCCTCCGAGGCACCGGGTGCTGTGGACCTGGAAGGGATTAGTCTGGACGGTGGGTTTGTGTGATGCCATAGAGGCAAAAAGTACTGAAACTCAAGCCCTTTTGTGTTTGTCCAAGCACAGTCCACTCTATTTCACACCCATGAAAGCCAGCTTTCCTGGTTGCCCCGGGAACCAAGTGTGGGCATGCAAAAATGCTGCTGCCTTTTGAACTTTTTCTGTAACTACAGCTTGATCACCAGTTCTCACAGTCACCTCAGTTCACAAGGCCTGGGGTTCTGTAATGATAGCTGTCCTCAGGAAATGTCATGGTGTGGATACTGGACAAGTACATTCCAAACAGAGTCGACTTTCAGGAAGCCAAATGCCAAACAAAACAAAACCTCCAGCACAGGACAAGATGCTCAGCATCCATAATTGCTGCAGGAATGCCAATCAAAATGACAATGGGAAGTCAAATTCCACCAGTCACAATGGCCATCCTCGCAAGTCTACAAACAATAAATGTAGGAAGGAGCCTGGAAGTGAAAGAATCCCCCTAAATTGTTGGTGGGAATATACACTGGCTACAGTCAGTATATGAACAGCCTCCAAGTGCCTCAAAAAATAAATAAATAACCTGTCAAGATGAGCTAAACCTGGGGTCTCACATTCTCACACATGGGCCTATATGCTGAGGAAACCTTCAATCAAAAGGCACATGAACCCCAATGAACACTGGAGGACTACTTCCAATAGCCGAGACACACAACCATGAAAATCTCCACCGAGATTAAAGCTTAAGCAAGATGTTGCACATATATCCAATAGACTGTTTCTCACTCCTAAAAAACTACCACTGAAATTAGGGAATTATGACACCGGTAATCACAAGGATAGACCTTGAAGGATCATGCATTAAGGGAAATCAGTTAGGCAGAGGAAGTTTGTGGCATATGAGATACCTTCTTGGAAAAAATTAAAATGTACATACAAGGAAACAAATTTACAACTCAAGAGGGACTCTGAGAATTCAAGGTCAAATAAAGGGTTCCAGGAAAAAAAGGTGAAGGGCCTGAAATGAATTAGGAGGTAAGTACCTATATAGATAAGAAATCTGTATCTGTAACAGAAAATCCACAAGGATTATCCTCTTCCTTCCTTCATTCCTTCCTTTCAGATACACACAGAAATCTGTATCTCTAAGAGATAATCCACAAAAATTATCTCCTAACTTCCTTCTTTGTAAACAGGAAACTGTATCTAAGATAGATCATTCACCAGGACCTGATGAAACAGATAATTCATAAGGATCTCTGCTTGACCTTCCATGGCAGAAAAGCCCCAAAGACAATAGAGATATCCCATAGACACATAATACCCAAATCCATCAGCTGCGCACTGACAACAAACCCAACATTTGAACTGACTGTACTGCAACGTAGCATCAGCAAGATGGTAAAGCAGAGGGAAGAAAAGTAGTGACTATTATCTCTAACCTTCCTGACTTGGGATGCTATCCCAGCCCTGGAGGCTGAGCAGGCTTGGTTCCCACTGCTGAACTGGGGTGGGGTTGACACACCCTGGCACGTTGCCATCCGTTGAACCCTTTTCAAAATTCTACTGTCTGCTGTGAGGACCAGAGTGCTGAGTGGGATCAAGACTTCTCAGAGTTGGGGGCAATAATCATGGAGCCTCCACTTTTCCTGGTTCTGGGGGGTCCCAGCTCAAGCCTCCTTCCTGAGAGTGCAGCCTCCTAGGCACATAGGCACCCTCAGCAGCGTGCTGTGGACCCAGACGGGATTAGTCTGGACGGGGCGTTTGTGAGCTGCTTTAAGAGAGAAAGAAGTGAGACTCAAGCCCTTGGGTGTTTTCTCAGGCACATTCCACTCTAATTCACAGACCAGAAAGCCAACTTTCCATAAGGATCTAGTTGCCCCAGGAACCAAAGGTGGGTAAGAAAAAGTGCTGCCATCCTGTGGACATTTTCTGTAACTACACCAGTGCGCACAGGTACCTTAATTCACAAGGGCTGTGGTTCTGTTAATGACAGCTGCCCTCAGGAAATGCCCTGGGGCGGGTATGGGAGAAATATATTCCAAAACCAGACAACTCCAGGAAGCCAGCTTCCAAAGGTAAATTGTCCTCACACCCTTTAAAGAAAAAAAAAAAAACTAAATCAAACCTCCACCACAGGACAAGATGCTCAGCATCCCTAATGGCTGCAGGAATGCCAATCAAAACGACAATGGACACCAAATATCACCACTCACAATGGCCATCATCAAAAGTCGACACACAACAACACAGACAGAGCGTGGAAGAAAAAGAATACTCCTAAGCACTGTTGGTGGTAATATACATTGGCTATAGCCAGTATATGGACAGATTCCGAATGTACAAAAAACAGCTAGCAAGAAGGGCTAGGGTGAAAAAAGTGATGCTATCAAGAAGGGTGTGTGCGTGATGCTTCAAGAGAAAAAAGTAGTGAGACACAAGTCCTTGGGTTTTTGCTCAGGCACATTCCACATTTCACAGCCTGGAAGCCGACTTTCCCGGAACCTTTGCTTGCCCCAAGAACCAGATATGGGCATCAAAAAGTGCTGCCGCCTTGTGGACACTTCCTGTAACTACATCTGACCGCTAGTAGTTCAGTTCAGTTCAATGGCTCAGTCGTGTCCGACCCTTTGCGACCCCATGGATTGCAGCACGCCAGGCCTCCCTGTCCATCACCAACTCCCGGAGCTTGGCACCTCTAATTCACAAGGGCTGGGCGGCTGCTCATGACAGCTGCCCTCAGGAAATGTTATGTGGTGGGTATTGCAAAATAAATTCCAAACACAAACGACCCCAACTGCCACAGGTCTATTTTCCTCACACCCATAAAGGGAAAAAACCCTAACAAACCCCATATCTCCACCTAGGACAGGATGTTCAGCAGCCCTAATCATTAAAGAAGGAATGCCAATCAAAATGACAAGGAGAAATCAAATCCCACCTGTCAAAATGGCCATACTCAAGTCTACAAACAATAAATGCAGGAGTGAGTTTGGAGTGAGGGGAAACCTCCTACACTGTCCGTGGGAACGTACATTGGCAACAACCACAATAAAGGACAATGTTGGCATGCCCGAATAAAAGCTATCAAGACACTAAGCCTGCTGCTGCTAAGTCACTGCAGTCGTGTCCAACTCCATGAGACCCCATAGACGGCAGCCCACGAGGCTCCCCCATCCCTGGGATTCTCCAGGCAAGAACACGGGAGTGGGTTGCCATTTCCTTCTCCAATGCATGAAAGTGAAAAGTGAAAGTGAAGTCGCTCAGTCGTGTCTGACTCTTAGCGACCCCATGGACTGCGGCCTACCAGGCTCCTCCGTCCATGGGATTTTCCAGGCAAGAGCACTGGAGTGGGGTGCCACTGCCTTCTCCGACACTAAGCCTAGGATCTCACATTACCAAAACTGGGCTTATGTTATTCTATATGAAATACGGAAAATTCTATTTTCATATATGAAATATTCAACATTTTCAACTATGACATATAGAAAATTATATTTCATATAGGAAATTTCCACCTATCTTTTCATTTATGAAATATAGAAAACTGTCACATACAAAATATGCACCTATATATTCACCTATGAGATATAGAAAACTCTCCATTCATATAGGAAATATGCACCTATATTTTCATCTGTGAAATACAGAAAATTCTATTTTCATATATGAAATATACATGTATTTTCCTCTGTGAAATATATTTTCATCTATGAAATATGCATCTATGTTTTCACCTATGAAATATAGAAAACTTTATTTCTATGTATGACATCAGTCAGTCAGTTCAGTCACTCAGTCATGTCCAACTCTGCAACCCCATGAACCACAGCATGCTAGGCCTCCTTGTCCATCACCAACTCCCACCCAAATCCATGTCCATTGAGTTGATGATTCAATCCAACCATCTCATCCTCTGTCGTCCCCTTCTCCTCATGCCCTCAATTTTCCCCAGCATCAGGGTCTTTTCCAATGAGTCAGCTCTTTGCATGAGGTGGCCAAAGTATTGGAGTTTCAGCTTCAGCATCAGTCCTGCCAATGAACACCCAGGACTGGTCTCCTTTAGGATGGACTGGTTGGATCTCCTTGCAGTCCAAGGGACTCTCAAGAGTCTTCTCCAACACCACAGTTCAAAACCATCAATTCTTCTGCATTCAGCTTTCTTTATAGTCCAACTCTCACATCCATACATGACCACAGGAAAAACCAAAGCCTTGATGAGATGGACGTTTGTTGGCAATGTCTCTGCTTTTGAATATGCTGTCTAGGTTGGTCATAACTTTCCTCCCAAGGAGTAAGCATCTTTTAATTTCATGGCTACAATCACCATCTGCTCATTTTGGAGCCCAGAAAAATAAAGTCAGCCACTGTTTCCACTGTTTCCCCATCCATTTCCCAGGATGTGATGGGACCAGATGCCATGATCTTAGCTTTCTGAATGTTGAGCTTTAAGCCAACTTTTTCACTCTCCTCTTTCACTTTCATCAAGAGGCTTTTTAGCTCCTCTTCACTTTCTGCCATAAGGGTGGTGTCATCTGCTTATCTGAGGTTATTGTTATTTCTCCCAGCAATCTTGATTCCAGCTGTGCTTCTTCCAGCCCAGCGTTTCTCATGGTGTACTCTGCATAGAAGTTAAATAGGCAGGGTGACAATATACAGTCTTGACGGACTCCTTTTCCTATTTGGAACCAGTCTGTTGTTCCATGTCCAGTTCTAACTGTTGCTTCCTGACCTGCATGTAGGTTTCTCAAGAGGCAGGTCAGGTGGTCTGGTATTCCCATCTCTTTCCAGAATTTTCCACAGTTTATTGTGTTCCACACAGTCAAAGGCTTTGGCATAGTCAATAAAGCAGAAATAGATGTTTTTCTGGAACTCTCTTGCTTTTTCCATGATCCAGCGAATGTTGCCAATTTGATCTCTGGTTCCTCTGCCTTTTCTAAAACCAGCTTGAACATCTGGAAGTTCACGGTTCACATACTGCTGAAGCCTGGCTTGGAGAATTTTGAGCATTACTTGGTATTGTCTTTCTTTGGGATTGGAATGAAAACTGGTCTTTTCCAGTCCTGTGGCCACTGACGAGTTTTCCAAATTTGCTGACATATTGAGTGCAGCACTTTCACAGCATCATCTTTCAAGATTTGAAATAGCTCAACTGGAATTGACATATGCACCCATATTTTCATATGAGAAATATGGAAAATTCTATGTTCATATATGAAATAGGCACCCATAGTGTCATATATGGAATATAAAAAGTTTTATTTTCATATGAAATGTGTACCCATAGCTTCATATATGAAATATCAAATTTCTTCATGTGAAATATACATCCATGTTTTCATATGTGAAATATTAAAAGTTCCCTCATGTTTTCATATATTACATGTAGAAAGTTCTATTTTCATCTTGAAGTAGGCACACATGTTTATATATGAGATATAGAAATTCTATTTTCATCTTTGAAATAAGCAACCATGTTTTAATATATGCAGTATGCAAAATTCCATTTTCATCCATGAAATATGCACCCATGTTTTCATATATGAAATATAGAAAACTATATTTTATTCATAAAATATGCACCCATCTCTTCATATATGAAACAATGAAAATTCTAGTTTTTATCAATGAAATATGCACCTTTTTCTACATTAAAATTCACACATACTTTTGTATAAGAAATATAGAAAATTCTATGTTCATGAAATTTGTATTTATCTTTTTATTCAAAATAGAAAATATGCACATATGCTTTCATATATGAAATATAGAAAATTTTATTTCATTCATTAAATTTGCACCCGTGTGTTCATATAGGATATACAGAAAATTATATTTGCATATATGAAATAATCCCCTAACTTGGGCTCTTCCATCCCATTCTTGGAGCCTCAGCAGGCTGTTTTCATGGGTGGACTGTGATGGGGTTGAATCAGCCCGTCTGGTTGCTATTCGGTGACTCAGACGGTAAAGTGTCTGTCTACAATGTGAGAGACCCGGGTTCGATCCCTGAGTTGGGAAGATTTCCTGGCGAAGGAAATGGCAACCCACTCCAGTACTTCTTGCCTTGAAAATCCCATGGACAGAGGAGCTTGGTGCAGGCTACTATCCATGGGGCCACAAAGAGTCGGGCACGACTGAGCGACTTCACTTTCACTCACTTAAATCTGTACTTTCTGGTTCGATCTGGCAGTGACCACAGTCCCTAGGGTACATGATCGATGGTGTCCTGACACTTTGGCCTCGATGACCTTGGAAAAGTCTACTAGCTTTCATGTCTCCTGGTGCTGGAGTCCCCAGCTCAAGCCTCCTTCCTGAGAGTGCAGCCACCTAGGCACTTCATCAGGGTGCTGTGGTCCAGGTTGGGATTAGTCTGAAGGAAAGGGGTGCAGCTTTAAGGGGAAGAAGTATTGAGACTAAGTGTGCTCAAGCACACTGCACTCTAATTCACAGCCTAGGAAGCCAGCTCCTCCTTAGGCTCTGGTTGCCTGAGGAATCCGAGATGGGTGTGGGAAAGTGCTGCCCCTTGTGGACATTTTCTATAACTACAACTTGACCACCTGCGCTTGCGGGTACCTCCAATTCAACAGATCTCGGGGACTGTTAATGACAGCTGCCTTCAGGAAAGGTCCTGGGGAGAATATTGCAGGAAAAAAGTACAAACACAACTGACTTTCAAAAAAATCAACTAAAACTGGTAAATTTTCCTCACAACCATGAAGGAGAAAAAAAAAAAAAAAACTTAACCACCGCAGGACCAGATGCTGAGCATTCCTAATTACTACAGGTGGAATGCCAGCCAAAATGACAATGAGAAATCAGATCTCACCAGATTTCCATCCTCACAATTCTACAAACAATAAATGCAAACTAAACCTACCATCTGACATTCCCACACCTGGGCCTGCTTCCCAAGAAAACCATCTTTCAAGAAGCCACGTGCACCCCAATGTTCACTCCAGCACTAGTTAAAGCAGATGAACACAGACCCAGCAAAATGTCCACCTTCAGAATGAAGCCTAAAAGCAATGTGGCACATACAGAAAATGATCTAATAGCCATGAAAGACTACCACTGAAATCATGGAATTATGCCACTGGTAGTCACAGGGATAGATCTTGGAGGATCATACACCAAGTGAAGTCAGCCAGACAGAGGAAGTCTATAACATGTGATGTCTCTTCTAGGCAAAAGAGATACAAAGGAATTTAAACATAAACATAAAACTTAATACATAAAACACAAACATAACAAATGTAAAACAGATTTTAAACATAAAAAAAGACTCTGAGAATTCAAATACAAACAAAGAATTTTTAAAAATTAATAAAACCAAAGAAAAGCCAGGGATGAATTAGGAAGTCAGGACTAACATATGCACAGAAATGTGTATGTTTAATAGATAATCTACAAGGATTATCCCCTTCCTTTCACAGAAACCTGTATCTCTACCATATCCACAGAAATCTGTATATGTAACAGTCCACAAGGACACGATATTCAGCACAGGGGACTTTGCTTCACCTTCTGCAATAACTTTCACAGCATATGAATCTGAAAAAGAATACGTATGCTTTACATATGCTGGCTACGGAATGAAACACCAACACTGCAGAGTGGTTTGAATCTTTATATTTTAACACTTGCTTCTTACAGCTGCTTTATTTTATATCCCTTGCACAACAACCTACAGGGCAAGTTGCCAAGCACTATGATTCAGAGACTATACAGTGCGCAGGCGCAGGGCAAGATAACCTTTACCTTGACTTATTTACTGCAGCTAAGACTTTGTTTTGGGGAACTTGCTTATCAACTTAGAATCCATTTTGTCCCTGGGTCTGTTCCTTTTGAGGAATCAGAGAAACATCCTTGTGTGCAAGAAATGTTCTTTTCCCACGGGAACAAACAGGATTCTTAGCTGAACATCTCATTTGCAAGAATGTTCAGCCCTGGTTGAGAGTCTCGTTTGCAAGCACTTCTCAACCTTCCTTATACCTAGTTCCCTACACTGGGCAGAACATCTCGTTTGCAAGAATGTTCAGCCCTGGTTGAGAGTCTCGTTTGCAAGCACTTCTCAACCTTCTTTATACCTTGTTCCCTACAACATACAAGTCATAACTTAAGCAGGTGGCTGGATACTAACAATAGGAATAACATTGCACACCAATGATACTGCAGCATACCACAGACATGAAATAAAAGAAAAGAATAAAAAAGAAAAGCCTTGGCTAGCTTATTTCTGCCAAATTCCTGACCCTGGCTGCTATCCCATGGCTGCCCGAAGTCAGCCCGAGCAGACTTCGGTCCAAAGGCTGGACTGGGGTGAGGTTGAAACCACCAGACAGAGTGCCCTTAATTGAGCCCCCTCTTAAACTTACACCTTCTGGTTTGCTCTGACAGGGACCATAGTCCTTAGTGCACCCAAAGGATGCTGTGACAACTGTCTGGCCTCGAGAACCTTGGAAATGCCACCTAGCTTTCAGTTCTCCTGGGGCTGGGGTTCCCAGCTTAAGCCTCCTTCTTGAGAGTGCAGCAGGGTGCTGTGGCCCTGGTTGGGATGAGTCTGGAGGAAAGGGGTGAAGCTTTAGGGGGAACAAGTAGTGAGACACAAACCTTTGGGAGTTTGCTCAGGCACATTCCACTCCAGTTCACAGCCTAGGAAGCCAACTCTTCCTTAGGTTCTGGTTGCCTCCAGATCCAGAGTTGGGAATGAAAACCGCTGCCACCATGTGGACATTTTCTGTAACTACAACTTGACCACCTGTGCTTACCTGCCAGGCTCCTCTGAACATGGGATTTCCCAGGCAAGAACATTGCAGTGGGTTGCCATTCCCCTCTCCAGGGGATCTTCCTGGCCCAGGGATCGAACCCGGGTTTCCTGAATTGCAGGTGGATTCTTTACCATCTGGGTCACCAGGAAAGCCTGACCTGTGCTTACTGGCACCTCCAATTCACAAGATTTGGGGGGCCGTCAATGACAGTTGCCCTCAAGAAAAGTCCTAGGTAGAATATTGCAGAAATAAATTACAGACACAACCCACTATCAAAAAGTGAACCGCAATAGGTGTATTTTCCTCACAACCATGAAGGAGAAAAGAAAAAGAGAAAAACCATGCCTTCACAGGACAAGATGTTCAGCATCCCGAATTATTACAGGAGGAATGCCAATCAAAACAACTACATGAAATCAAATTACACCAGTCAGAAGGACCATCTTCACAAGTCTACAACAGTAAATGGGGGAGAGGGTCAAGCAGAGAGGGGAACCCCCCCAACACACACAGTTGGTAGGAAGGGACACTGGCAATAGCTACTAGAAAAGACAGCCTTGACGTGCCAAAAAAACTTTCAAGGGAAATATGCCTAGGAACTGACATTCCCACTCCTAGGCCTGGAATCCTGATAAAGCCACCATTCAAAATGACACACACACCCTAATACCGTTCACTGCAGCATTACTTACAATAGCCGAGACACGCAACCATCGAAATGTGCGCTGACAGATTGAAGCTGAAAGAAGACGTGGTACGTATAAGCACATGGAACTTCGCTCTACCTTCTGCAGGAAATTCTGTGGAAAAAGAATCCAAAGAAGAACAGGCATACTGTATCTAAAGGTCAATACTGAATCAAGTGTTGTATACCAACAGCAAGCACAAAACTACAAATCAACCGTACTCCAACATAAGATCGGCATGAGGGAAAGAAAAAGGAAAAAAGCAATGCCTAGTTTATTCCCTGCAACCTCCCTCTCTTGGGAGGCTATCCCATCCCTGGAGTCTGAGAACCCTGTGTCTCATGTCTGGACTGGGATGGCGTTGAGAAAGCCAGGTGGAGACAACCAAAATTTTAAGAGAGATGAGTCACCCTGGGATTCTGGCCCCACTATGTACAACAGCCAAGACAGAGAATAAATTAACTATAGAACAGATGAATGGATAGATATGGACAATGGGGTACGGGTACACAATCCAATATTTCTCAACAGTAAAGAACTAGGAAATAATGTCGTTTGGCCACAGAAAAGAAAGTAGAGATGATCATTCCAAGTGAATTAAGGCAGACAGGGAGAGACAAGTATCATATGATATCACTCCTAGGTGCAATCTAAAGATGGATAAAAATGAACTGCTTGCCTGGAGACACTGCCTCATAGACTTAGAAATTTCCAGTCACAAAGATATAAAGATGTGGAGCATGGAGAAATGAGTAACTTCAGACTAATATATGCCCAACACTGTTTATAAAATAAATGACCAAGACCCACTGTATAACACAATGAAACTTACTCCACACTCTATAATAACCTATATAGAAAAAACCCAAAATATATACACATTTATGTATTAATAGAAGTGAAACAAGTTGTGGTAGAAGGAAAAGGAAAAAAAAAAAAAACACCAACAAGGCAGTAATAATTCACCTATATACTCCAGTTCAAATGGTGGAAAAAATGGAAAAGAAATGCTGACTGATCAGAGACACCAACGTAAAGAACAGACTTTTGGACTCAGTGGGAGAAGGCGAGTGTGGGATGATTTGAGAGAGAGAACAGCATTGAAACATGTACATTACCATATGGGAAACAGATAGCCAGCACAAGTTCAGTGCATGAAGCAGGGCACCAAAGCCAGTGCTCTGGGACAATTCAGAGGGACAGCGTGGGGAGGGAGGAGGTGGGAGTTCAGGATGTGGGGGGACACATGTATACCTGAGGCCAATCCATGCTGATGTATGGCAAAAACCATCACAATATTGTAAAGTACTTATTCTCCAACTAAAATTAATTAATTTTAAAAAATAAAAAATTTTTTAAAAGAAAAAAAGACTGTTGTCACATCCCTGGAGGCTGATTGGCTCGGGTCCCAGGCTGGAGTGTCCTGGGGCTGAGAGAGCTGGGAGCATGTGGCAGGCTGTGTGCCTCCACAATGGACCTGGAGTGCCTGTTGTCCTCCCGATGCAGGCGGGATAGTTTAAGGGATCGGAATTAACATACACATATTAATATACATCAAATAGATGATCAACAAGTACCTACTGAATAGCACAGGAAAGTTTACTGAACACAGTCTAATCACCTATATGAAAAAAGAACCCAAACGAGAATAGATAAATATTATGTATTAATGAACCAAGTTCCTGAACACCTGAAAGAAACACAAATCACTCGTACAGCTCAATATAAACAGCAACAACAAAAAATCTCAATAAAAAATAGTCTAAAGATCTAAATGCACATTTCTTCAGAGAGGTCATAGAGATGGCCATAAAGAACATAAAAAGATGCTCAGCATCACTAGTTCTTAGAGAAAAACAAATCAAATGTACAATGAGGTGTCACCTCACACTGATCAGAATGGCCATATCAAAAAAAACTACAGCAATAAATTCTGCAGAGGGTGTGAAGAGAAGGCAGGCCTCCTACACTGTAGGTAGGAATATAAAATGGTACACTCACTAGGGAATACATTATAGGGGGTCTTAAAAACTAAACATAGAAGTACCAAGTGATGCAGCAATTTCATACCAAGGCTTAGATCCAGAGAAAAACCATAATTTAAAAACACACCTCTACCCCACTACTGATCATGGCGGCACTAGGTACAATAGCGAAGACAAGGAAGCAACTCCAGTGTACTAGGACAGATGGATGGATACAGGCAATGGGGTACATGTACCCAGTGTGGTATTCCTGATTATTGATTCATAAGGATGAATCAATGCCGTTTCCAGTTATAGGGAAGAAACCAGAGGTGATCATACTAAGCGAAGTGAGACAGGGAAAGAGAGAGATCATAGAACACCCCTTCTGGTGGAATCTAAAAATGGATACAAATGAACTTCATTACAAAAGAGAAACATCACGGACTTGGGAAAGAAAGTTATGGGTGCCAAAATGGAAAGGGGGAGCAGGGAGCAATTAGCCGGTTCAGATCAATACACGCATTAAAACAAGTGCTGCTGTTTAGTCGCTCAGTTGTGTCTGACTCTTTGTGACCATATGGACCGCAGTCCACCAGGCTCCTCTGTCCATGGGCGTCTCCAGGCAAGAATACTGGAGTGCGTTGCCATTTCCTTCTCCAGGGCATCTTCCCAGCCCAGGGACTGAACCCGTGTCTCCTGCAAGTCTCCTGCGCTGCAGGTGGATTCTTTACCACTGAGCCAGCAGGGAAACCATAAAACAGGCGCTGAAGAGCTCTTAACAGTTGCAAGTAAATGACACCTGCCCTCAAGAAATGTCCTGGGGTAAGTTAGGAGAACAGAATTCCAAACAGGGCCAAGTTTCAAGAAGTCAGTTTCAAGAGGTAAACTGTACTCATAAGGTAGAAAATAATAAAAGCACATGGAAAGATACTCCACACCAGTAATTATTCAATCAATGCCAATCAGTACAATGAGGTATTACCTCACACTGGTCACAATGGCCATTGTCAGAATGATCTACAAAGACTAATACTGCAGAGGACGCACAGATAAGGGAGTCTTCCCACAGTCACGGTGGGAACGTAGCTGGTGAGGCCATTAGGGAAAACAGCGAGGAGGTTCTCTGAAAAACTCAACACAGAGGTATCATATGCTCCTGCAATCCCTCCCCAGGCTCAGATCTGCAGAAATTCATCATTGAAATGACTCATGCACCCCAACTTCAGGGTAGCACTATTCACAATATCCAAGACTTAGAATCCACCGAAATGTACAGTGACAGAAAAACGAAGACTACATGGTCATAAACCAGAAAAAGTAATATTGGGAACAGCATAGAGGTACTAAGAAATTATTCTAAGTAAGGTAACTCAGGGAGAAAAAGACAACTATCCTAAGATACCACGTATAGGTGGGATCTATAAATTCATACCAATGAACTAACGTACAAAACAGAAACAGACTCACAGACTGAGAAAACCAAATTGCAATCATCAAAACAAGGTTAGAAGGGAGGGATAAATTAGGAGTTTGGAATGAAAACATGCACACTGATATGTATCAAGTAGATAATGAAAAAGGACCTATGGAATAAATACAGCAGCCAACTCTACTGAAAAAAAGTTGATATCCCATATGAGGAAATAAACAGTAAAAGGATAGATATATGTCTATGTATAACTGAAGGAAGTTCATATATACCTAAAACAAAACATAGGAAATCAACTCTACTCAAATTTAAAATAACAATGAAATTACAAATTAAATTACCTGAGCTCAGTCTAGGGGAAACCAGACAGTCATGGCCCCTATGATTAGACATGTGATATGGTATGAGAGTAACATGACACCACCAAAGACTTTCACTCAGCAGATCACAGAGCAGAAACCCACTCAAAGGTGCCTGACTTCACGTGAATGCGACAAGATGAAGAGAAGGAAAAGGACCACAGGTTAATCAGAGCAACACCCTCAATTCAGATGCTGGGAATTTCCGAGGAGACAAGACAAACTGCAGGTAAAGAGCAGGTATGTGATCTCCGGGTACAGGATCCTGACCTGTGTGGATGGGGTGAGACCCACACAATCTCCAGACCCTGCACCTGGGGAAACACTCCCACAGTCTCCAAGGTGACACCACCTCCCCAGATCCTCCCCTTGGGGTCCCCTGACCCTTGGTTAGGACACCACCAGGTCTCTGCTGGGCCCCTAAAGTGAAAACAAGTGGGTACCTCTAATCTCCTGGGATGGCAGACACAGGTAGGGCCGGTCTCCTCTCCCCACACTTGTCCCAGAGAAGTCCTCCTCTTTTTCCTTTGGTTCCATGTTATATTAACAGTTTTTACAGCTGTCACGATAATGTTGAACACACTACCTTGATTCTGGCAGGCTTGGTTCTTTCTTGTTTCACTGAGGTGTTGAGAAAACATGCCAGATGCAGGGCTGGGAGATGAGGGGCAGGTCTGCTCTCTGCGGAGCAGGGACAGTTGACCAGAAGGAGATCACAGCAGCGACCTCACCTGCTGCCCATTGGCTTTTGGCCTGATCCGTGTGCCCTGCAATCAAATCACCAGGTGAACATGCCTCCCTTCCCGCCATGCTCATCCTAGTGAATTGCAATGATTACGAGGTAGACACCTGAGCCAGGGGTAAAGAGGCAAACAGGCACAGGCCTGTATAAAGTGAACACCACAAAGTATTAATTCCCAAACACAAGTGAAGTTCTCATGTATTCTTCCCTTTTTCTTAGCTTTGTGTGTGTGTGGTCTCTCCATACACATGATCCTGACCCATGCAGATGGGGTGAGACACACTCAGTCCCCAGACCACCCAACCTGGAGTCTACGTCCCCTTGGTCAGAACACCATGGTTGTGGTCGGAGGGCCCCCAGTGTGTAAACAAGCCAGGTCCCTGGGACCTCCTGGGACCCTAGAAAGAAGTCTAGGGTTGGTCTCGTCTCCCCTCAATTGTCCCTGAGAAGTCAGGCCCCTTCTGTTTTCACTTTGGTTCTGTGTGATTTTTTGCTGGTTTGAAAGCTCATGCTAGAGGTGAACACACTACCTTGGTTCTGGCAGTCTCTGTCTTTCTTTTCCTGCTGAGGTGCTGAGAAAACAAGAGAACTGGGCTGAAAGACGAGGGGCAGCTCTGTTCTCTTTGGAGAGAGTGGACTGGAAGGAGAGCGTAGCAGCAGCCTCACCTGCTGCCCATTGACTTTATGCCCGATCCCTGTGCCCTGGAACCAATTCACCAGGTGAACCTGCCGCCCTACTCAACCTGAATGTGCTGGAACATTAGAATGATTACCAGGTGGCCCACCTGAGGGGTCTCCAGGAGCCCCAGGGAAGGTGAATCTGGCAGGGGACAGACTAGGAGCCTGACCACAGCACTGACCCCCGGGAGGGCCAGGGAAGAAGCCCACTCAGAGGAGAGCACGGTTCCCAGAGAAGTCCACCCAGCCCCAGAGCCCAGACATCTGAGCACTGACGCTCAGACGCAGGCACGGAGTTTCCAGACAGAGGCCAGGCCAGGCCTGTGCCCGGGTCTCCATGTCCCAGCGCACAGAGTACAGTCAGGCCTAAATGTCCTCACTGCAGAAAGTGCACGGTCTCATCATCCATGTAGACAGGACTTGAAAAGTGAAAATGAAAGTGTTATCTTGTCTGACACTTGTGATCCCACGGACTGTAGCCTGTCAGGCTCCTCTCTGCATGGAATACCCCAGGCAAGAATATTGGTAGTGAGTAGCCATTCACTTCTCCAGGTGATCCTCCCAACCCAGGGATCGAACCTGGGTCTCCTGCATTGCAGGCAGATTCTTTTCCATCTCAGCTATAAGGGAACCCCTAGACAAGATTTAGAGAGGCCTGAATCTACCATGTAGACAGAACTTGGTCGGGTTTAGACTAGCGTAAAGCTGCTCTCTAGGAGGCACCGGCCACACACATGCAGAGTCTCTCATCGTTGGACGTGGGGCTCACCCTCGTGTGGGAACTAGGATGTACATCTCTCAAAGAAATCATTCCTGGGCTCCACATTTCACCCACATCAGGAACTGAAAGAACCTTTGCCATTAAACATTTCAACAGGCAAAACAAAACTGGTACCAATTTCTGTGGCCCCTTGGTGGTCCAGATCCTGGGGAGATATTCTTAGAGTGCAGCCCAGTGTCTTATAAAGACAGACAGGAAGTGGCCTGATTCCAGAATCCTAGGCCTCCAGCAGGAGGTGGACACTGGAAGCCTTCTGGAAAAGTTTTATTATTTATCAGAGTAAAAATATACTCCTGAAAAAACAAGCATACTAGTTATTATTTGCAAACCTAAAATATTGTTAAAAGCTTGGCACCCTGATCTTTGTGGTGCACACTGGTTCCTTTGTGTTCAGATTTTCTGGGTAGAAGCAAGCCATCATTTCAAATTAGTTTCTTCTAATTCTGTTATTTGTTATTATATGAATGAAAGATCACACGACAAAAAATTAGAAGAAAATTTCTGCAAAAAATGAGTGACTCAAAGAGCCCACAAGCTGCATGTACTTTGTCTTCTAACAGATTCCTTTCTCTCCCTAAACAAACAGGAAAAAACTGGCCCCCTGATTTTTTTTGCTTCTCTGTTCAAACTGAGCTAAAAAGAAATTGCTAATCATATAAACAAGCAAGAGTTTATGAGTTCTGAGATGTCATACCAGAGTAACAGGGGCTGGAGAAAATGGAACATTCCTACTCTGCTGGTCGGCAAACCACATCCTTAAAATAAAGCTTAGTTTCTAATTGTATTTAATTACCACAGTATGTGGTTACATGAAGTATGAACCAGGAGTCTAAATATAGCAGGCAATGTGTGAAGACAAATTTGATATCCCATATGTGAGAGTAAAAGCTACTTGTTTTTCCAGCAGTCGTATACAGATGTAAGCGTTGGACCAAAAAGAAGGTTGAGCCTGAACAATTGAAGCTTTCAAACTGTGGTACTGGAGAAAACTCTTGAGAGTCCTTTGGATGCAAGGAGATCAAACAAGTCAATATTAAAGGAAATCAACCCTGTATATTCATTTGAAGGGCTGATGTTGAAAATAAAGCTCCAATATTTTAGCCACCTGATGCAAAGAGCCAACTCAATGGAAAAGACCCTGATGCTGGAAAGATTGAGGGCAAGAGGAGACAGGGATGACAGAGGATTAGATGGTTGGATGGCATCACCAACTCAATGGACATGAGTTTGAACAAACTCTGGGAGATGGTGAAGGACAGGGAAGCCTGACATGCTGCAGTCCATGAGTTCCCAAAGAGTCAGATACACCTGAGCAATTGAAGAAATGTTTGTCATAGCTTGTCTTCCAAGGAGCAAGTATCTTTTAATTTTATGGCTGCAGTCATCATCTGCTGTGATTTTGGAGCCCAAGAAAATAAAGTCCATCACTGTTTTCATTTTTTCCGCGTTTATTTGTCATGAAGTAATGGGCTCAGATGCCATAATTTTAGTTTTTTGAATGTTGACTTTTATGCCAGCTTTTTCACTCTCCTCTTTTACCCTCATCAGGAGGCTCTTTAGTTTCTCTTCACTTTCTGCCATTAGAGTGGTATCATCTGCATATCTGAGGTTGTTGATATTTCTCCTGGCAATCTTGATTCCAGCTTATGTTTCATCCAGCCTGGCATTTCACATAATGTGCTCTGCATATAAGTTAAATAAACAGGGTGACAATATACAGCCTTGATGCACTCCTTTCCCAATTTGAAACCAGCCCATTGTTCCATGTCCAATTCTAACTGTGGCTTTTGACCTGCATACAGGTTTCTCAGAAGGCAGATAAAGTGGTCTGTTATTCCCATCTCTTCAAGAATTTTTCAGTCTGTTTTGATCCACACAGTCAAAGGCTTTAGTGTGTCAATGAAGCAGAAGGAGACACCCTTCTGGAATTCCCTTGCTTCCTGTATGATCCAACGAATGTTGGCAATCTCTCGTTCCTCTGTCTTTTCAAAACCCAGCTTGTACATCTGGAAGTTCTAGGTTCATGTACTGTTGAAGCCTAGTTTGACAGATTTTGAGCATTACCTTGCTAGTATGTGAAGTGAGTGCAATTGTACAATAGTTTGAACATTCTTTGGCAGTGCCCTTCTTTGGGATTGAAATGAAAACTGACCTTTTCCACTCCAGTGGCCACTGCTGAGTTTCCAGTTTGTGGTATATTGAGTGCAGCACTTTAACAGTGTCATCTTTTAGGGTTTGAAATAGCTCAGCTGGAATTCCAACACCTCCACTAGCTTTGTTCATAGTGATGCTTCCTAAGACCCACTTGACTTCACATTCCAGGATGTCTGCCCCTAGATGAATGACCACATCTTTGTGGTTATTGAAGTCATTAAGACCTTTTTTGTACAGTTCTGTGTATTCTTGCACCTCTTCTTAATATTTTCTGCTTTTGTTAGGTCCTTGACATTTCTCTCCTTTATCGAGCCCATCTTTGCATAAAATGTTCCCTTGTTATCTCCAATTTTCTTAAAGAAATCTCTAGTCTTTCCCATTCTATTGTTTTCCTCTATTTCTTTGCGTTGTTCACTAATGAAGACTTTCTTATCTCTCCTTGCTATTCTCTGGAACTCTGCATTAGGTATCTTTCCCTTTCTCCTTTGCCTTTTTGCTTCGCTTCTTTTCTCAGCTATTTGTAAGGCCTTCTCAGACAACCATGCTGATCTGTTGCGTTTCTTTTTCTTGGGGGTGGTTTTGATCACTGCCCCCTGTACAATGTTAAGAACATCCATGCATAGTTCTTCAGGCACTCTGTCTGTCAGGTTTAATCCCTTGAATCTATTTGTCGCTTCTACTATATAATCATAAGGGCTTTGATTTAGGTCATATCTGAATAACATAGTGGTTTTCCTTACTTTCTTCAATTTAAGTCTGAATTTTGCAATAAGGAGCTCATGGTCTTATTTTTGCTGGCTGTATAGAGCATCTCCATCTTTGGCTCCAAAGAATATAATCAATTTGATTTGGGTATTGACTATCTAGTGATGTCCATGTGTAGAGTCATCTCTTGTGTTATTGGAAGAGGATGTTTGCTATGACCAGTGTGTTCTCTTAAAAAACTCTGTTAGTCTTTGCCCTGCTTCATTTTGTACTCCAAGGTCAAACTTGCCTGTTACTCCAGGTATTTCTTGACTTCCTACTTTTTCATTCCTACTCCCTGTGATGAAAAAGATATCTTTTTTTGTGGTGTTAATTCTAGGAAGTCTTGTAGGTCTTTACACAACTGTTCAACTTCAGCTTCCTTGGCATCAGTGGTTGTGGCATAGACTTGGATTACTGTGATCTTGAATGGTTTGCCTTGAAGATGAAGCGAAATCATCCTGTCACTCCTAGGGGACTGGAATTCAGCCCCTTCTCCATTCACCTCCTCTCTGCTCTTCCCCTGGGAGAGGGGCTCCAGCCTGGCTGGGCTCCTGCACAGCCTCCCCGCTGTGGTGTCTCTGAGTCCTGTCTGGGCCTGCTGGGCTCCCTGGAAGTACAGACTGGCTCTGACAGAGCTGTTGGGAAGGGCTGGTGGGGCCCTGGTTGCTGGGGTTCTTCTGAGGCCCCTCACTTGTGAGCCTCCTGCCCCTCTGGGGCCACCTTCCCCTTCTGTCCCTGCTGTCCTTTCTGCATCCTCATCACAGTGGGTCTGGTGGCTCAGCCCTGCAACCTCATGGGAGACCCAACTCCCTTCCCCTGGACCTTAGGGCCTTAGGGTAGGATCCCCCACCCACCTAGATTTCCTGGGGGAGCCCGGTGGTCCCTGCCCGTCCCCTTCCCCAGAGCAAAGGTGCTAGTGCAGAGCTGCACACCCCCATGACTGCCCCCACTCCTGCCTGTGAACAATTACATATTACATCAGGAGTGGGAAGAAAAATATTTTAGATCACAGATCAAGAGGAAGAGGTGAATTTATAATTACTTTAAATTCTTGAAAAGCAGTGTTGCCTGTGTGAGACCCCTATTTCAAATCATCCAAGTTGTCCTTGAATGGAGAAGATTGACTGGGCCTCCATTTGTTTTTGCGTCTGTTAACATTTTATGAGAAGCTGAGGGGTTGGGGGTGGGGGGTGGTGAGGGTGTTAGGGGCAATATTATATAATCAATAGGCTTGAACTTCCCTGGTGGCTTACATGATAAAGGGTCTGCCTGCAATGCAGTAGCCACGGGTCCAATCCCGGGGTCTGGAAGATCTCCTGGAGAAGGAAATGGCAACCCACTCCAGTATTCTTGCCTGGAGAATCCTGTGGACAGGAGAACCTGGCAAGTCCCAGTCCAGGGGTCACAAGGAGTCGGACATGACTGAGCGACTAACCTTTCACATATGGGATGCATCTGGGCAGTTTTACAGGATAGGTAAGAGCACGTATTAGTGGAAATTACCCTAAAACTTAGTGTTTTAAAACTACAGCCTTATTCTTGTTGTTCAGTCACTCAGTCGTGTCTGACTCTTTGTAACCCCATGGACGGCAGCATGCCAGACCTCCCTGTCCTTCACCCTCTCTCAGAGTCTGCTCTAACTCACGTCCACTGAGTCGGTGATGTCATCCAACCATCTCATCCTGTCGACCACTTCTTTTCATGCCTTCAATCTTTCCCAGCATCAGAGTCTTTTCAAGTGAGTCGGCTCTTCCCATCAGGTGGCCAAAGTATTGGAGCTTCAGCTTCAGCATCAGTCCTTCCAATGAATACTCAGGGTTGATTTGCTTCAAGATTGACTGGTTTGATCTCCTTGCTATCCAAGGGACTCTCATGAGTCTTCTCCAGCACCACAGTTAAACAAAGCATCAGTTCCTCGGTGCTCAGCCTTCTTTATGGTCCTACTTTCACATCCGTACTTGACTACTGGAAATACTATAGCGTTGACCAGACGGATCTTTGTCAGCAACGTGATGTCTCTGTTTCTAATACGGCATCTAGGTTTGTCACAGCCTTTATTACATCACCATTTCTCATGGTTCAGTGTAGTTTGGTTCTCTGATACTGAGTCTCACCAGATTGGGGCTGTGGTCCCTTCAAGGCCTGAATGGAAAGGACGTGCTTCCAAGCATACACATGAGATGGGGGCTGGATTCAGTTCTTGGGGGCAGTTGGCAGGAGGCTGTCCTTTGTCCTTGTGACGTGGGCCTCTCCGTTTATTGTTTATTGTGATGTGGGCCTCTCCATTTATTGTTTGTTAGTCACCCAGTCATGTCAGACTCTTTGCAACCCCATGGACTGTAGCCTACCAGGCCCCTATGTCCGTGGAGTTCTCCAGGCAAGAATACTGGAGTGGGTTGCTATTTCCTTCTCCAGATCTTCCCAACCCAGGGATCAAACCCAAGTCTCCTGCATTAGCAGGCAGATTCTTCACGGCTGAGCCACCAGGGAAGCCCAGTCCTCTCCATATGTGTGTATGTACATGCTAAGTCGCTTCAGCTGTGGCCGACCCTTTGCGACCCTGTACCAGGCTCCCTCTGTCCATGGGATTCTCCAGGCAAGAATACTGGAGTGGATTGCCATGCCTTCCTCCAGGGGATCTTTCCAATTCAGGGACTGAACTGGCATCTCTTGGGTCTCTAGCAATGGCAAGCAGGTTCTTTACCCCCAGTGCCACCAGGGAAGCCCGGGCCTCTCCATAGGGCTGCACAAAACGTGGCAGCTTGTTTCATCAGAGCAAGTGAGCGACTGGAGGTGGGGGAAGTCACCATCCTTTTACCCTGATCTTGAGACATCCCACTGCTTCTGTTGATCCATTTCTCGGTATTTTGTCTGAAATTCTGACAGGTCTGAGATCCTACTTGTGAGTTAACGAGTTACCTTACCGCAGTTATTTATATGAGTCTTTATGAGTGTGCACGTATACCTGGGTAGCATGTATTTATACCAGTATACAAGTGTATATGTATGCATACAAACATACATGCTAGCCAACTGTATACACACCAGCCTGTCGTGACACCTCTGGATCAAGCATCAGACTGTTTCGTTGCCGAGTAAACTTAGCCCTGGTCCCTATAGGGGAGAGGGGAGAGGCATGTGTACCTGTGTGTGCAGTGGGGTTTATGCATAAATTCCAGGTTATGAAACTCAGAGCTTAAATAGATGGCTGACACATCTGCTCCTGTTCTCCTCTTCAGTAGGAAAGATCCTGTATTTTCTTCTGGAATAGAAACAAAGCCTCTTTCAGAGGAAAGAAGCCTAGAATGTGAGTACATGGCCCTGATCGGCAGGGGACAACCTCTAGCCCCTACAAGGCAGTAGCCAACATCTCCCTTCTAAGGCGTGTCAACCATTTTTGCTTGTTGCATGCTAAGTCGCTTCAGTCATGTCTAACTCTTTGCAACCTATGGACCTTAGCCCACCAGGCTTTTTTGTTCATGGGATTCGCCAGGCAAGAATACTGGAGTGGGTTGCCATGCTCTCTTACAGAGGCTCTTCTTGGCCCAGAGATGGAACCAGCAACTCTTAGGTCTCCTGCATTGACAGGGAGGGTTCTTTACCACTAGCACCACCTGAAAAGTCCTGTTAACCCTTCAGACAGCCTTTAAGCAAAGTTGGCCACAATCTTTGCTCAAAGAACTTAAACTTTAAGCAAATCTGAAAAATGTCATGTCCATTTTATAAATTGAAAATAATAGGATTAAAGGCCAGAAATTTGTCCCCAGTAGAAAGATAAGCATGGTGCACACAGTCTCTCTGCCTGGATGATAAACATTCACTTCATAGAATTTCATTAAATACATATAAACTTTTAAAGATATTTTGACATTCCCCAATAGTTTGAGTTGAACAAATAGAAAATACAAAACTCAGTTTTTGGAATAGATTTCCACAAAACCGTGAAGTGACTTTTCACCCATCCCTTTCCTGGGTCCTGAGTCATTCTGGCCTGTTTTTTCTTGACTCCTCAGACTCGGGTTTTACCGTTTCTCAGCACTTGACTGTCTTCCTCTGGATTCTTTTGTCTTTTCTGTCCTCTTGGGCACACCACATGCTCTCCCTGCTGAATCACAGCAAAAGGTCTCTGGCTTTGACAGCTGTCTCTGTCCTCTCTTATGCTACCATCCCACAGGAGTCTGGAATCTTCCTGATGCAAACCACTTCCCAGGATTTCCACCCCTCCCTCCCTGGAGAGTGTCCAGACAATGTCTTATTAAGCACTTGGCTTTTGCTCCATTCTCTGAGTTGCTGAAACCATTTCCACACGAATGACCATTTTAGTCTACCTATTAGCCTTGTTAAATTATCGTGGATTTTAGAGACATTTGGGCTTCTTCAGTGGCTCAGATGATGAGGAATCTGCCTGCAATGCAGGAGACCTGGGTTCAACCCCTGGGTTGGGAAGATCCCGTGGAGAAGGGAATGGCAACCCATTCCAATGTTCTTGACTGGAGAATCCCCGGGACAGAGGAGCCTGGCAAGCTACAGTTCGTGGGTTGCAAAGAGTTGGACACAACTGAGTGACTAACACACATATAGACATTTATGTGACAAAATGTTTTTGTAGTATTATTCAAATGTCAAAAACTTCAAAATAATTAAAATGTTCCCAGTGGGATTCTGGTTAAGTTACTGGTGTTAGACCCATATAGTATGTTAGGGAGTTATCAAAAGTAACATTGTAGCAAAATAATTAGTGAAATGAAAAAATGTTTAAAAAAAGGTGTTTAAAAATGTTTAGAGGGAAAAACAAGATTATTAATAGTAGTTACCTGTGGTGGTTTTAAGGCAGGTGCACAAATTCTTTGATCTTTTTCTTTCAAGATACATAGCTGAACATGGGGTGCAATTAGTGACCCATCTGTAATCCTTAGGACATGGCAGAGGTGGCTATACATGACCAGCTGCTAAAACTGGGATCTCTCTTCCAGATCGAAGGGCCAGCAACAAGCCATCACAGCAAACAGTTCCTCAGGACAGTGCGGTAACCGTCTTTTAGGGCACACAGCCATGTCAAAGGGGTCCCTGTCCACATAGGGCGTTTGGCCCAGAGTCAAAAGCTGGCTCCCACAGCCTCCCTCTGAAGGCCCGCAGGTCACTGGCACTGGAGAACTCGTTATTAACCAGACTTTCAAGGGCCATCCACCAAACCCGCCTGTTCTCATTGTCTGCCAGGCAATGACAGAGTCCATGGGGAACACGTCTCTGCAGACAGCATTGTCTGCGATCTTAACTTGAAGTGTGTCCTCAGCGACACGGTTCCTAACAGCCACATCTTGGTGGATGACTTCCCTGCTGGACAGATAGCTCATTCCTCAGGCAATCTGAACAGTCATGTGAACCAAGTCTTGTTGAGACACCGCCTGTGGATTATGGGCCTCTACTGACTGGCGCTGCCGTAAAAACAATCTAAGATTCCCCCAGTTCATGTAAGCCAATATCCCCAAGGGCTTCTCTCCTTCTATACACACCCTGGTGACAGGAAGAAGATTTCTGTGATGAAGACCGCACAGCTTACAGCTCTCAGTGAGCATCATTGTCACCCGAATTTCAGAAGCTTGATCTTTATCCGTTTTTACAAATACTTGCTTTTCTTTATTTGGATCTTTTTTCTTTTTTTCCTTTAGCCACAGACTTTATTGTTTGAATATTTGCAGCTATTTTTCTATACACTTTTAATTTCTTCCAAAACTCTATGCTCCGTATTTGCTAGGTCACTTCACTCTCCGTTTTATTCTACATTTCCATCAAGCAGTGTTTCCCCAAATCACAATCTGCCTGGTTGTGTATTGTTGTTATTCAGTTGCTAAGTTGTGTCTGTCTCTTTGTGATGCCATGGACTGTAGGCCACCAGGCTCCTCTGTCCCAGGCAAGAATTTCCCAGGCAAGAATACTGGAATGGGTGCCATCCCTTCTCCATATTTGGATCTTTTTCATCTACTAAGATCCCATGGAAAATATGCTCAAAAGTGCCTTATTGAAGTCCATCTTTTAGAATTATCCTCTCCCTGGCTATTGCAATATCCTTCACCTTAGTGCTGGCCTCCGAAAGAGTGACCCTTCTCAGGTCTTTCTTCTGTCTTTTACCCTGCTTGAGTGAAAATATAAACAAAAAACCAAGCTCTGTCGCTATGTCAGATACAATATCATCAACATAGTTCAGAAGGGACAATGCAAAACAATTTTTTAAACAAAAGCATGTTTATTATGCAATCTGAGACAAAGTGCAATCAGGAGGGAACCTGATTATACTTTAAAAGAAAATGCACTCAGGAGTGAGTCTGGAATCAGAAGCAGCTTTGGTATTTGTTGACTGTGATCCTCAGCCACTTTTGCCTAAACACACAGAATGGATGGGTCTGGTGCCCTGTGTGCTGGGCTGCAGGCCCAATTTCTTAACACAGGTCAGATGAACTGGGCCCACCACCCCTGTGCTCAGTGGGCAAAGCTGAGTCGCTCTCTTGTCCTCATGGGGCTAGCGGGAGGGACTGACTGAAGACAAAGTGCCATGGGTTACACCGCAGAGGGGTGTGATGCAGGAGAAGGGTGCTGATTTTATTGATTGCAGCCCCATCCACTTCTTCTTCCATCTTCCTGGCTTCCTCCAATTCTCCTGGATTTAATACCAATTAACTTTAACTTCGGCCACTTACCTAGATTTCTCAAGAATTTCATCTGTGTGAAAATAGGAGGAGGAAAAAATAAAAATAAAAAAATAAACCTTTTTGCTGTGCTCAAAGACTCAGCACAACCATCCTGCTTTTGAAAAACAGAGTATAGCACCAGAACACTACACCTTATTCCCTTTCATCTCCTTTTATAATAGTTGAAAATAACATGAGGTGCTTTGACTAAAGTAAACCTTGTTCTAGACCCGTTCAGTTCACTTCAGTTCAGTTTAGTCGCTCAGTCGTGTCCGACTCTTTGTGACCCCATGAATCGCAGCACGCCAGGCCTCCCTGTCCATCCCCATCTCCCGAAGTTCACTCAGACTCACATCCATCGAGTCCGTGATGCCATCCAGCGATCTCATCCTCCGTCGTCCCCTTCTCCTCCTGCCCCCAATCCCTCCCAGCATCAGGGTCTTTTCCAATGAGTCAACTCTTTGCATGAGGTGGCCAAAATACTGGAGCTTCAGCTTTAGCATCATTCCTTCCAAAGAACATCCAGGGCTGATCTCCTTTAGAATGGACTGGTTGGATCTCCTTGCAGTCCAAGGGACTCTCAAGAGTCTTCTCCAACACCACAGTTCAAAAGCATCAGTTCTTCAGCGCTCAGCTTTCTTCACAGTCCAATTCTCACATCCATACATGTCTACTTGAAAAACCATAGCCTTGACTAGATGGACCTTTGTTGGCAAAGTAATGTCTCTGCTTTTGAATATGATATCTAGGTTGCTCATAACTTTTCTTCCAAAGAGTAACCGTCTTTTAATTTCATGGCTGCAGTCACCACCTGCAGTGATTTTGGAATCCCAAAAAATAAAGTCTGACACTGTATCCACTGTTTCCCCATCTATGTGCCATGAAGCGATGGGACCAGATGCCATGATCTTCGTTTTCTGAATGTTACACTTTAAGCCAACTTTTTCACTCTCTTCTTTCACGTTCATCAAGAGACTTTTTTAGTTCCTCTTCACTTTCTTCCATAAGGGTGGTATCATCTGCATATCTGAGGTTATTGATATTTCTCCCAGCAATCTTGATTCCAGCTTGTGCTTCTTCCAGCCCAGTGTTTCTCATGATGTACTCTGCGTAGAAGTTAAATTGCAGGGTGACAATGTACAGACTTGACGTTCTCCTTTTCCTATTTGGAACCAGTCTGTTCTCCATGTCCAGTTCTAACTGTTGCTTTCTGACCTGCATAGAGGTTTCTCAAGAGGCAGGTCAGGTGGTCTGGTATTCCCATCTCTTTCAGAATTTTCCCCATTTCTTGTGATCCACACAGTCAAAGGCTTTGGCATAGTCAATAAAGCAGAAATAGATGGTTTTCTGGAACTCTCTTGCTTTTTGGATGATCCAGAGGAAGTTGGCAATTTGATCTCTGGTTCCTCTGCCTTTTCTAAAGCCAGCTTGAACATCTGGAAGTTCATGGTTCATGTAGTGCTGAAGCCTGGCTTCGAGAATTTTGAGCACTACTTTACTAGCGTGTGAGATGAGTACAATTGTGCAGTAGTTTGACCATTCTTTTGCATTGCCTTTCTTTGGGATTGGAATGAAAACTAACCTTTTCCAGTCCTGTGGCCACTGCTGAGTTCTCCAAATTTGCAGGCAAATTGAGTGCAGCACTTTCACAGCATTGTCTTTCAGGATTTGAGATAGCTCCACTGGAATTCCATCACCTCCGCTAGCTTTGTTCATAGTGATGCTTTCTAAGGCCCACTTGACTTCACATTCCAGGATGTCTGGCTCTAGGTGAGTGATCACACCATCGTTTTTATCTTGGTCGTGAAGCTCTTTTTTGTACAGCTCTTCTGTGTATTCTTGCCACCTCTTCTTAATATCTTCTGCTTCTGTTAGGTCCATACAATTTCTGTCCTTTTTCGAGCCCATCTTTGCATGAAATATTCCCTTGGTGTCTCTAATTTTCTTGATGAGACCTCTAGTCTTTCCCATTCTGTTGTTTTCCTCTATTTCTTTTCATGGATCGCTGAGGAAGGCTTTCTTATCTCTCTTTGCTATTCTTTGGAACTCTGCATTCAGATGCTTATATCTTTCTTTGAAGATGGTGATTGCAGATATGAAATTAAAAGATGCTTACTCCTTGGAAGCAAAGTTATGACCAACCTAGACAGCATATTAAAAGCAGAGACATTATTTTGTCAACAAAGGTCTGTCTAGTCAAGGCTATGATTTTTCTAGTAGTCATGTATGGATGTAAGAGTCAGACTATAAAAACAGCTGAACAGAGAATTGACGCTTTTGAACTGTGGTGTTGGAGAAGACTCTTGAAGTCCCCTAGACTGCAAGAGATCCAACCAGTCCATCCTAAAGGAAATCAGTCCTGGGTGTTCATTGGAAGGACTGATGTTGAAGCTGAAACTCCAACATTTTGGCCACATGATGTGAAGAGCAGACTGCTTTGAACAGACCCTGATGTTGGGAAAGATTGAAGGCAGGAGGAGAAGAGGATGACAGAGGATGAGAAGGGGATGACAGAGGATGAGATGGTTAAGTGGCACCACCGACTCAATGCACATGAGTTTGGGTAAACCCCGGGAGTTAGTGATGGACAGGGAGGCCTGGTGTGCTAGGGTTCATGGGGTCGTAAAGAGTCAGACACGACTGAGCCACTGAACTGAACTGAATAGATACACAGATGTAGAGGAAGGACCTGTGAACTCAGCTGGAGAAGAGGGGGGGGGACAAATTGAGAGAGTAGCATTGAAACATAGCCACTACCATATGCAAACTAGCTAGCTAGTGGGAAGTTGCTATATAACATAGGGAGCCCAGCAGGGAGCTCTGTGACGACCTAGAGGGTGGGATGGTGGGAAGTGGGAGGCAGGCTCACCAAAGAGTGGATAATATACTTATGGCTTACTTGTGTTGTTGTATGAGGAAAACCAACCAAGCACTGTAAAGCAGTTATTCTTCAATTAAAAATAAATAAATACAATCTGAAAACTATCATTCAACACAAATGCAATGTCATTAAACCTGTATGGGATCATCTTCTCTTCCTAGTTGTTTTTCCATTATAAGTACTTATAAATGTCATTAAAGGTTTTGAAAATATGATTTTAATATCCACACAGTATTGCTTAATACATCTTACATAAATAATGAAATTTCAGTCTCAACATAGAAACATAATACCAAAAAAGGTTTCCATTCTAAACTAGAGCTTGCATTTTAATTCAGCTTAATGAGAATTCCTCTGAAGATCTAAAATTCTTATGAAAAATAAATTACATGGAGTTCTTTTTGCTTTCATCTGTTATGCCTTATTGTCATTTATTTCTAAGGACTCTTGGACTTTGGACATTTTGCATTTGACTGTAATTTTTGACTGAGACAAAATCTTAAATTTAGATATTACAAATATCAAGAAGTAGTCTTGTAAGTGTGAATCATTCAGTCATGTCCAATTATTTGTGACCCATGGACTGTAGCCCACCAGGTCCTCTGTCCAGAGAATTTTCCAGGCAAGAATATTGGCATGGGTAGCCATTCCTTTCTCGAGGGGATCTTCCTGACCTAGGGGTCAAACCTAGGTCTCCTGGATTGCAGGCAGATTCTTTACCATATGAACCACCAGAGAAACCTGACTCTGCTGTACATGGATATAAAAATCCTTAAAAGAATATTAGCAATCCAAATTGATGAATACATTAAAAGAATCATACACTATGATCAAATGTAAGTTATTCTGTGCCTGCAAGCATGATTTATGATCTGCACATCAATCACTGTGATACACAATATCAGCAAAATTAAGAATAAAATCACATGATCTTCTCAATAATTGCAGAAAAAGCTTTTGACAAAGGGTAACATCAATTTGGATACACTCTCTCAGTCCAGTGGCTATACATGGAACATACTAAAGGGTATATAAGACAAGCCCACGGCTAACATCCAACTCAGTGGTAAAGAGGTGAAAAGTGACAGTGAAGTCTGTCGGTTGTGCCCGACTCTTGGTGACCCCAGGGACTGTAGCCTACCAGGCTCCTCCGTCTATGGGATTTTGCAGGCAAGCGTACTGGAGTAGTTTCCCATTTCCTTCTCCAGGGGATCTTCTCAGCCCAGGGATCCAACCTGGGTCTCCCACATTGTAGGCAGATGCTTTACCATCTGAGCCACCAGAGGTTTTCCTAAAAGATCAGGAAAGAGCAAGGATGTCCACTCTCACCTGTCTTGCTCATCATAGTAGTGGAAGTGTCCTTCCCAGAGTAACTAGGCAAGAAAAGGAAATTAAAGGCATCCCCATCAGAACAGATGAAGTTACACTGTCACTATTTGATTACAACAGGATTTATATGTAACCTTAAAAACTCCACCAAGTAACAACTATTAAAACTAATAAACTCAGCAATATACCAAGATATGAACCATCAGAGAGAGAACAGAACAGTCCCATATACAAATGCATCTCCCCCCCCAAAAAAAAACCTAAAATGTATTTCACCGAGGGGCAGAAATACCTGTACAGTCACAAGCTCCAAGACCTAGAGTCTGGGTTCAAATCCCAGCTCACCCACTGACATGCAGAGTGACCCAGGGCAAATCACACAATGATCTGAGGCTCAACATATTCAACTGTAAAATGAACACAAAACCAGTATCTCCTCCCAGGGCTGTGAAACTCCAAGGAAATGCTTATTTAGGCCGAGGGGTTGGAGTGTCTCCAGGAGCCTCTCTTTGTATGAAACTCCTCTAGAACTGGGCTCTCCTGATCCTGTGGGCGAGGGTCAAGTGTAGAGCCTGGGAGCGGAATGGGACTGGACAAGGACGAGGACAAACAAATACTAGTTCTGTGTCAATGAGGGAAGCCACCTCCTTTCCAGATCTCAGAGTGGGGCCTACACCAGGGCCATGCACAATCAGAAGTGATAACTCCGAACCCCCTACAGCAGGGATGGAGCCTTCCCGGAAAGAACCTTCTCTCTTGGTCCAGGCTCCAGTGTGATGTAGTGTTGCTCCCTGAGTCCTCCACGTCTCCACCAGGCAAAGAGCTCTTGGGAGCTGGAGGTCTATTAAACCACAGGGGCCTGAGGGTCAGAATGACACAAGGGCGAACAACATTGCATTGAAAATTAGCTATGTTTTTAAAAAATGACAGAAGTACAGACGAGGCAGGGGATGAGAAGCAGAAGGACTGACAACCTCTCAAGCCTTTAGCAGAAATATCTCCACACCAGCTCAGCAGAGCCTACAGGAGGAAAATATAATGGAAAAGCAGGCTATGGATATATCTCTACACTGCTGGACCCAGAGATCCAAGTCCCAATCCACCGACATCGTTCTGCATATCCAGACACCAAGAGGACGAAACACAGACCTTGCCTTAGGAGGTCTCAGCCAGACTTAATATTGGGGTTGCTGAGCATGGTCACATGGTCACTATGGACTCAGACCCTCCTCCATGCTCACATCCTCTGTTCTCACAGAAACATACACGGTTCACTACAGAGAACCCTCTGAGGGTACTTGTGTATACTAGAAACTGGCAATGGTGAAATGCAAAGAAAAGACACAGAAATGGAAACATGCCTCTGGGGAGCTCGATAAATTAAAAAGATCTGAAGTGCTTGATACTTGGCATTTTAAAAAAAGCTTTTTAATAGGTAAATCCAGAAAGGACATTTCCAGGAGAAAGGACAAAAGAATCATCCCACTGGGGCAATTTGGTATCCATATGGGAAAGTAAGTTGGAACCCTACCTCACAAAACACCACCAAACCAATTAGACACATACTGAGAACCAAATAGATTTAAGGGACTAGATCTGATAGATAGAGTGCCTGATGAACTCTGGACTGAGGTTCGTGACATTGTACAGGAGACAGGGATCAAGACCATCCCCATGAAAACAAATGCAAAAAAGCAAAATGGCTGTCTGCGGAGGACTTAGAAATAGCTGTGAAAAGAAGAGAAGCGAAAAGCAAAGGAGAAAAGGAAAGATATAAGCATCTGAATGCAGAGTTCCAAAGAATAGCAAAAAGAGATAAGAAAGCCTTCCTCAGTGATCAATGCAAAGAAATAGAGGAAAACAACAGAATGGGAAAGACTAGAGATCTCTTCAAGAAAATTAGAGACACCAAGGGAATATTTCATGCAAAGATGGGCTCGAAAAAGGACAGAAATTGTATGGACCTAACAGAAGCAGAAGATATTAAGAAGAGGTGGCAAGAATACACAGAAGAGCTGTCAAAAAAGAGCTTCACGACCAAGATAAAAACGATGGTGTGATCACTCACCTAGAGCCAGACATCCTGGAATGTGAAGTCAAGTGGGCCTTAGAAAGCATCACTATGAACAAAGCTAGCGGAGGTGATGGAATTCCAGTGGAGCTATCTCAAATCCTGAAAGACAATGCTGTGAAAGTGCTGCACTCAATTTGCCTGCAAATTTGGAGAACTCAGCAGTGGCCACAGGACTGGAAAAGGTTAGTTTTCATCCCAATCCCAAAGAAAGGCAATGCAAAAGAATGGTCAAACTACTGCACAATTGTACTCATCTCACATGCTAGTAAAGCAATGCTCAAAATTCTCCAAGCGAGGCTTCAGCACTACGTGAACCGTGAACTTCCAGATGTTCAAGGTGGCTTTAGAAAAGGCAGAGGAACCAGAGATCAAATTGCCAACATCCTCTGGATCATCCAAAAAGCAAGAGAGTTCCAAAAACACACATCTCTTTCTGCTTTATTGACTATGCCAAAGCCTTTGACTGTGTGGACCACAATAAACTGTGGAAAATTCTTCAAGAGATGAGAATACCAGACCACCTGACCTGCCTCTTGAGAAACCTCTATGCAGGTCAGGAAGCAACAGAACTGGACATGGAGAACAGACTGGTTCCAAATAGGAAAAGGAGAACGTCAAGGCTGTATATTGTCACCCTGCTTATTTAACTTCTATGCAGAATACATCATGAGAAACGCTGGGCTGGAAGAAGCACAAGCTGGAATCAAGATTGCTGGGAGAAATATCATAACCTCAGATATGCAGATGACACCATCCTTACGGCAGAAAGTGAAGAGGAACTAAAAAGCCTCTTGATGAACATGAAAGAAGAGAGTGAAAAAGTTGGCTTAAATCGCAACATTCAGAAAACAAAGATCATGGCATCTGATCCCATCACTTCATGGCACATAGATGGGGAAACAGTGTCAGACTTTATGTTTTTGGGTTCCAAATCACTGCAGATGGTGAGTGAAGCCATCAATTAAAAGACGCTTACTCCTTGGAAGAAAAGTTATGAGCAACCTAGATATCATATTCAAAAGCAGAGACATTACTTAGCCAACAAAAGGTCCGTCTAGTCAAGGCTATGGTTCTCCCAGTAGTCATGTACGGGTGAGAGAGTTGGACTGTGAAGAAAGCTGAGAGCTGAAAAATTGATGCTTTTGAACTGTGGTGTTGGAGAAGACTCTTTAGAGTCCCTTGGACTGCAAGGAGATCCAACCAGTCCATTCTAAAGAGATCAGCAATGGATGTTCTTTGGAGGGAATGATGCTAAAGCTGAAGCTCCAGTATTTTGGCCACCTCATGCAAAGAGTTGACTCATTGGAAAAGACCCTGATGCTGGGAGGGATTGGGGGCAGGAGGAGAAGGGGACGAAGGAGGATGAGATCGCTGGATGGCATCACTGACTCGATGGATGTGAGTTTGAGTAAACTCCGGGAGATGGGGATGGACAGGGAGGCCTGGCGTGCTGCAGTTCATGGGGTCGCAGAGTTGGACACAGCTAAGCGACTGAACTGAACTGAACTGAAGAACCAACGATTGAAAGAAAAATTTTACAAAATTTTGAACAATTTTGGATGAAGTAATATCTTTTCTTTAAGTTGAGGTATTGTTACAATAATTTGTTTGTTTAACGTGTACAGCAAAGTGATTCAGTGATTCAGCCTCTCAGGTGCGTCCTTGGACAAAATTCATTCCCTCTGGGAGGCCCGTGGGCCATGCCCTCAACTCAGAACACCTCCGAATCCTGAATACGCAAAGCAGCATGTGGTGGTTCTTGTAGGGGTTTTTAGACTGAATAAATTATTCTAACATGATACAAGAAATAAGCCCAGAGGTCAAGAGAGGATCTCCTCACCTATCTTCAACAGGAGGCCCTGCTCCCTGGAATGTGGGTGTCAAACAGCGCTTGGGAAGGAAAGAGGTGTGTCATGAATATTTTGCCTGCAGAGGACAAGTGGTGTGTAGAGAGGATGCGCAGGCACGTCCCAGGACACTGAGCACACGGACACAGTGACTGGACCCTCAGCCCTGCTCTTGGGCATCGCACTGTCTCCACCGCTGACACAGCGGGAGCAGCTCACCCGTGTCCTGGAGAGTATGGTCACATGACCTGAACCTGGCCAATCGGTGTGTTCTATCCCTCCTGGCCACCGTGATTGGCTCAGGACTGGTGCAGTGACCAATCTGGGCCCAGGGCCTGGCCTCACGCTGGAAGCAAGGGAAGAGGAGTTCGCCTTCTGCCAGAAGGGGTAGAGCTGGGTGAGGTCAGGCTCCAGCAATGGGAGGGGCGTGAGGTCAGCCTGGGGCAGTTGGTGACCTTCCTGAGCCCATCAGGGCAGAGCTGCTGGCCTGAGAATGAGGGCGTTCCTGAGCCCAGGGGTTGAGAGCGCCAGTTCCCGCTGTGGTCCCGGAGCTCCACCTGAAACCGGAGGGAAGCGGTCTGCCTGTGAGTCCTCTCCTGCTTGTCTGTCAGCTTGTTTGAACCACGCTGGATTTTCTGTCCAGCTGGCTAAGTGGAGACCCTGGAAATGCAGCTGTGTGGATTTTGGCTGGCTTCAGGGAAGAAATGCCAGATGACACTGGGAGACGCCAGTTTAATCTGGATTCAGGTCATATCTCTTGAAAATGAAGTGAAAGTCCCTCATTCGTGTATGATTCTTGCGACCCCATAGGCTATACAGTTCATGGAATTCTCCAGGCCAGAATACTGGAGTGGGTAGCTTTTCCCTTCACCAAGGATCTTCCCAACGCAGGGACCGAACCCAGGTCTCCTGCATTGCAGGCAGATTCTTTACCCGCTGAGCTCCAAGGGAGGCCCAAGGGAAGCCCAGGAGCAGGGGTGGGGGGATGCAAAAGGACAGTGAAGCAAGAGCAGTGGGGGCAGATAAGCAAGTCTGCCCTCCTGAAATGTCTGCTGGCCTGGTCGTCTACAGTTATGACTGGGCAGGGTGTGGAGGGCACAGGGGCTCAGAGGTGTGTGACCCGCTTTGCTCCCCCTGGGCCAGCAGATGTGTGAGGCTGAGCTGCTCGGAGGCAACATGCACTTTGAGCCCCACACAGATGGGGCCCCTGTGTGCAGCGTGAGCCTTTCGGCCCAGTCACGAGGTTTATTGTTGAGAAGACATCCCATGATGACCAGGGGAAGACTGGCCTGGCTGAGGTAGCGGTCGATTGGTGGATCTTAGGGACACAGAACATTGAATGTCCCAGGTGAGGCTTCTGATACCGACGACCACAAACTGGGGTGGCGGGGAGGCTTAAAACAATACTAATCGATTCTCTCCCAGTTCTGGGGGCCAGAAGTCTAAAGTCAAGGGTCAGCAGGACCAGGCCCCCCGACCTGGGCTCTGGAGGAGCGTCACTCCCAGCTCTTCCAGTTTCTGGGGCTCCAGGTGTTGCTGGGTTTGTGGCCACATTCCCCCAGCCTCCGCTTCCTCCTCACATGGCCTCTTCCTCTCTGTGTGTCTCTCCTCTTCTTATAAAGACACCCATCATTCGGCATAAGGCCCACCTAATCCACTGTAACCTTATCTAACTTGATTTCCTCTGCAATGACCCCATTTACGAATAAAGGCCCCCTGGCAAATATGGGGAGTTGGGATGTGGGTGTCTCTTTTGGAGGGCACCATTCACCCCGCCACAAAGCTGAGCTTTTACACATGAGCAGTTATCCCAGGAGTCGGGGGAGCTCACGCAGGACCCCTCGAGTACAGCCATGGGTGGGGGAGGCATGGTGTGTGGTTGGAGAGCTGAGCAGGGCAGGTGGTCTGGTGGGGACCAAGCCTTGGCCTGGCTGCCTCGGTGCAGGGTCCCGGGGTGTGCACGGAAGCCCCTGAGGTCGTCAAGATGCAGGTTCTGACTTTTAGCAGGTCTAGGAGTGCCCCACAGTGCGCTTCTCAGCTGGTCCCAGGGTGTATAAACCGCTGACCCTGGTCCATGCTTAGAGGTGCGAGGAGCGTGCAGGCCTGTTTCCCAGGAACTGTCAGAAACTTCCCCAAGGAAGGCTCCCCCCTCCAGTGTCTATGCAAGTCCCCAATCCCCTGTCCAGTGCCCCAGAGGTACCCCAGACAGAGACCCATACACAGCACTGGGTGCCTGGGTCAGGAACCCAGTGGAGGGGGAAGTGGTGGGTCTGGAAGAAACATGCTCATAACTTTGCGTATAGGATGGATGGAGGCTGAGCCTGGCCAACTGGCTGTGACCACAGGTGACCCACTTGCCCCCCCCCCCCGACACTCCGCCAGGCACCGTGGGCCCAGAGGACCTCGGCTTAAAAGTTGCTTCCCCAGCCACCCACGAGAGGGGCCCTCATTGTCAAATCAGGATCTGACCCCTTAATCCAGAGACGACCCCCGAAGTCAGTTTCACACATGAGGGTCCAGGAGGGATGTCATGTCAGAGACCCCTGGGACAGCAGACAGGATGGAAATGGGAGGAAAAGGTCCTGGAGGCAGGTGGCCCAGGCCTGCCTTCTGCAGGAGCGCCTCTTCCGCCCATCCCCCACTGCTCTGTCCCTCTGATGGCTGTGGGGTTAGCGGCCAGGTTTCCCAGGAAATGGACAAGAGCAGCTTGTGGGCCAACATGTTTCTTGTAACTGAAACCTATCAGCATTTTTGAAGCGCAAACTCAAAGCAAGGGCATTACTTATGTCCACTGGTAATTGCCAAAAAGGCCACACAGGAAAATCCCGGCTGTGTACTGGGGGTGACCGAGGCCTACATCTCCTTGATGTTGAACTTGACTCTGGATTTGGCAGAATTGTTAAGGCCTCAGACATGTGAACCCTACAAGGTCAGTTTGCTTTCAAGCTGGCGTTCAGGGCTCGCCACCGCACCCCAGGGCTGGGGGGTGTAGTTTCTCCTCATTCCTTCCCGGAGTTGGTGTGGGCCGTGGCGGTATCTGTTTCCCGTCTTCGTGGATATTGCTTTTTGAAAAGCAAGCGAGCAACTGCCTACTGGAGGACGGGAGCCACCTCCACACCAGACTCCAGGATGGCTGGTCAGGCGGTAAGGGTACCTGAGCTCCCAGAGAGGCTCAGACCCCACACAGCCCGTGTGGCCATGTGTGCAGGTCCGGACCCAGCCCGGCCACTTCCTGAAGGCTGAGCAGCCTCAGGCAAGTGGCTTCCCCACTCGGGACCTTGGTTTTTCCACCTTAGAATGGAGGGACTTTCACCTGCTGGGGGGGTGGGCAGGGTTGCCATGGACACAGGACAGGGGAGAGGGGCATGTTTCTTGCAGTTTCCAGCTGAGGCTTTGTGGGCATGAGCTGGTGTCTGAGACAGTTCCCAGACTTGGCTAAGTGTGGTGATGAGCATGGAGTTGGGGGGTGGGGGTCCGTCCCCATAGCCTGGACATTGGAGTGGGGGTTCTCGACTTAGGGGCACCTCAGGTCTAATTTCAACAACTCCATATGTAAGGACAATGCAGCAACAGATGTTCTCAGGGACTTGTCAGCCTGGATGCAAAGCCCCATCCCCACCCCACCTTCTGTGGGCATCCTGACCTGGCTTGTGGTAAAAGGGTCAGATCCCTTTACCCAAGGAAGGAACTGAGGCTCTGAGAGGTGGGGCAAGGAGATCAAGGCCACTGGGCCCAACAGGGGCAGTTGAACGTGGGTGCTGTGTTCTCACATCAGACTCTTTGCCCTGAACCGTGAGAACTGGACTGTCGGAGGGCTGAGTGCCAAAGAATTGATGCTTTTGAACTGTGGAGTTGGAGAAGACTCTTAAGAATCCCTTGGACTGCAAGGACATCAAACCAGTCAATCCTAAAGGAAATCAACCCTGAATATTCACTGGAAGGACTGATGCTGAAGCTGAAGCTCCAATACTTTGGCCAACCCGTGTGAAGAGCTGACTCATTGGAAAAGACCCTGATGCTGGGAAAGATTGAGGGCAGGAGGAAAAGGGGGCATCAGAGGATGAGATGGTTTGATGGCATCACGGAGCCAATGGACATGAGTTTGAGTAAGCTCTGGGGTGTGGTGAAGGACAGGGAAGCCTGGTGTGTTGCAGTCCATGGGATCTCAAAGAGTCGGACGTGACTTAGTGACTGAACAACAACAAAATGTGGTCTTCAGCCTCCATCTCACTCCTACCCCCAGGCTTAGTGCCTATGCCATGAGCATCTCCTTCAGTAAGGTGTCAGGGGCCATTGTCTAGTCCCGAAGCTATTCATGTCTCTATTCATAATTCCACCATTACACATTCATTTCTTTGGTTGTAAAGTTTTTATGTCTTTAGAGTCTTAAGTGCTGAGGCTTTTCTACACCCCACCTGGCTCCCTTTGAGCCTCTCTTGGTTTTGTGGAAGCATACTTGTTCTAAACTGGAGAAGGAAATGGCAAAGTTATTAAGTGAATTCTGGACATGTTTTAAGAGTCTTGTCTTTAAAGTTCCCCAAGGATGGCTCTTCCCTGGTCCCAGGTAGTCGGGCTGAAATCTGTGCCCCTCTGGTTGCGGTTTTGATGTCCTCCCATGTCTATAGGCCAGTTGTGTGCTCTCTCTGGCTCATCGGGAAATCTGCCAGCCGGGTGTTAACCCTTTGGTACATGAAACAGGCCACGGCAGGAGTATTTACACCACAGAAATTCGCAAATGATGCAGCTACAGATCAGGGTTTCTTCCTGGAGAGCAGGGGGTTGGGCAGGGGCCTGCATACATTATCAGCATGCCCCTGCTGAGTGGCCACGTGTCTCCTTTTCCTGAAGAGGCCAAGTGTCTTCAAACGCGTCTATTGTATTTTCACTTCTCGTTATGACACTGTTTTATTTCTGCTCGTTCTGTTTGGTTCTTTTCCAAGTTGGCTATGTCATTTTCTTTAATTGTTTCCTGTCCTTTGCAGGACCTTTCTATCTTGAGGTTCATTTCTCTAAATGAGATGAGCTTAGCTGATTTATTAGATTTATTACCCATCAAATCCTTTCAGAATCCCAAAGCTGAGGGGGTCACTTCTGCTGGTTCTCCTCCAGCTGTCTTTCATCCTGGTGTGCCTGGCGCTCTTCCATAATGGCCACCACTCTTCCATAACCCGTGGGAGTTCCCAAGCAGGAATAAGGTGTCCTTATCCAGAAAGACTTGGCACTTGCATTCTCCACTCATCTGAGGGTGTTATGGATAGGGTTACCTTGAACCAAGGTCATGGGCTACATGCCTGGACCCACTGGGGTCCTCACCTGCTCCTTCTCCTGCTCGGCACCAGAACCACCTTCCTTGTCATTCCCGAGGCCTGAGGAGGGAGGTCCTTTCTGGGTCACCTGAAAGTGTCGTCTCCTGGGAGTCCAGCTCCACGGGGGGGGGGGGGGGGGCGGGCGGGGAGGAGTCTTCTGTTGGACTCCTCCTCTTGGGCAGTTGCTCCTCTGGGTCTTCTCAGGTCTTCACTAACTTTAAGGCGTGACACTTTTTGATTGTTTTTGTTTTCCATGAGAGGGTGGATCTGAGTAACCTACCCACCAATCATCAAAGCAGAACTGTGAATGAATACATGTCTTTTATTCCTTCAAGAAGCCAGGCCTTAGGAACCAGACCCTATGCCGAAGCTGAGGGGTAAATCTGCCCCAGCCGGTCCTGCAGCCCCAGCTCCCTGAGAGACTGCATTCTGGGTCCTGGCTCACTGGAGACAGTCAAGGGTACCATGTCCAGGATGTGGAGAAAGCATGCTTATGCCAGCACCCCATGTGACCACTCCTCCTGGGCGGTGCAGACGTGGTCAGCAGGAACCACAGAGCAGAAATGCCTCCCTGCAGACCCTTTCCCAGGGACTGAGCACTTTGCTGTCCGCTTCGGGAGCCGTCCAGGTGGAGGGCAGGCGTGAGCAAGTCAGGGTCAGCCCCCAGGGCAGTCCCAGCCTGCCTCCTCGTCCACGAGTATTAAAATGAACCCAAGGATGCTGCCAGAGGTTGGGGAAGGACCTCAGGAGCATTCTCGGCCTGCACACAGTAGGAACTCAGCAGGACTGTGCCCCCGGCCCCATGGATCACTCAGCAAATATCCTCAACCAAGGCTCCTGTGAGGTGACACGTTCAGGTGACCCAGAAAGGGCCCCTGTCTTCCAAGTCCGGTAACTGGAAGGAGGGTGGTCCTGGCGCTGATCAGAAGGAGGGGATGAGGCCCACCCCATGCCAGACGCTCTCCCTCCCGGGGGGCACGTCTGTCACCTAAGCAGAGAGACTCAGCCTGGAACCAGCCTTTCAGCTCACACCCACGTGGGACCCCGGTGCCAACAGGAAGAGCAGGCAGGACCCAGGGCTGCCAAGAATGCACCCGGTCATTAGGGACAGACCAGCCATCACGTGCCTTGAACACATTCGAGGAGAACACGGCCTCTCCCACAGAGCGGCCCTGGCATCAGAGGCCCTCCGAGTGGTGGTATTATCCTTAGAGCTGAGGAAGCCGAGGGCACAGCGGGGAGGTTGACCAGTCCCCTGTGGTGGTCAGAAGTCCGACCCAGGCTTCCCACCGGGGCTCTGCGGCTTCCTGGCCCGGCGGTGCTCGGAAGCCGTCCTGTGTGTCCCTGCCATGTACACATGCTCCCCACAGCTCCTGCTGGACCATGAGCCAGTTGGGGTTCACACACAAGATGGCGTGGAAGCGCGCCCACCACCCTCAGGCCTGAGATGTGGCACCCCTAATTCCTTGATGGCAGTGACGGGGCCCTCTGGGGTGGGTGGCAGCTGTGGGGTCAGGGTGGGTTGGGGAGGTGTGCTGCCCGGGAGCCCTCTGGGGGGAGCTAAGGACCCCAGGCTTGGCCTCATTGAGGCCAACCTTCCGACAACCTAGGAGGCTGCCCTTCAGCGAAGATGGGTGACTGTGACATATAACACGGCGGCTCAGGCAGCCGTGGGGACGAATAGGGGCCCTTGGCATCCTCGACCGCAAGGAATCCCCACGGGGATGTTTTTGCTTGTTCTGTGATTCCCTTCTTCCTTCTAAAAGGAAAGTGCCGGGAACACCTATGGTGAGGTCGCTGTTCCTGTGAGTTGAGCCGGGAGTGGAGGTTTAAACCAGTCCAGTCTGTTCTGGGCGAGCCTCCCCTTCCCCTCCCACACCTCGGACGGCACAGACCTGGTCACTCTTCTGGGCCTTCTTGGCTCTTTAGGAACTTTAAAGTATGACATTTGTTATTTCTTGTCTTTGTCCAGCATTTGGCGGCAGTCCACTGCAAGGGCCCTGACCCTGTCCTCTCCCCGAGCCCCTTGGCCCTTCCCATGCCCACGCCAAGGCTCAAGGCCCCTGCAGTTCTGTGGCCTCCAGACTCCCCACCCGAGGGGCCAGTCCGGCCAGAAGCCACCGCTCTGGGGCGTCCTGCTGGCGGAGGGGACCAGCATCTTATGGTTTCTTCCTGCTGGGAGCAGACTGCTGTCAGGCCAGGCACCAGGGTTTAAAACATCCTATATGTGTAAGAACGAGGACATCCCATACGTCCACCGAGTCCCACGACCCTTTCCCAATCCTGCCAGATGTTTTACTTGGAGGGACCCTGTCGCTTACATAAACAGCTGAGCGTGTTTTCCCAGGGATGTGGCCCGGGCACTGCTTCTTGACCAGCATCGAGAGAAATCTCCATGGACTCGGAGGAATATAGTTTGGGTCTTTGCATGTGGCTGAACAGAACGCATAGAAATAAACGGGAGCTGTAACAGGAAAGACGGGGTTGGCCGCATGGGGCCATCCATGGTCATTCCCACTGCCCCATGTGGTCACCATGCGCCCGGGAGCCCCCAGGCTAGAGGCGTTGCTGCCTCTTGGGTCTCGGTGCCTCACGGCTTCCTATGGTAGGGGAAGCGGCTTCCAGCTTCTTTGCAAAGAGAGTCTGTGCAGGGGTGGACTTAGCGGCTTCAAGGTCGTGGAGATATGGCATAGCCCCAGCCACGGGGTTGGGCGGGGATGCTGAGAGCACCAAGATCTCCCCTCAACTGTGAAGCAAGTCACATATGGCAAAGATTTGCAGAGGAGCAATAGATGGTCTCAGAGAGGCTGAGTCACTCGCCAGAGACAACACAGCAGCAGACCGGGACCGCGACCCCTGTCGTTTAAACCGCGGCTCCCTCCAGTGCCCATCTGACCTGCCCCTTGAGGGCAGCAGGAAGATCTGGGCTTCCCTGGCCTGAGCGCCCATGCCTGCCTCCCCTCGTCTGTGCTGGGATGTGTCCATTCCCAAACCCATGCACTATGTCCCCTGGCCCTGGGCTGTCATGTCAGGCTCCAGGTTCCCTGCAGGAGAGCCCCACGCCCACCAGCACACCTTGGAGCCCTGCTCATCTGTTCTCTGTGCCCAAATGTCCTGATGCTAACTGTCTTCTTGAGGCAGCCTTAGGACTGAAGTCCTGGAGCCCTGCTTCTTCGAAGCTCCCTGCACCAAGCCCAGTGAGGCTCTGCCCGGTGGCCTCATGACCAGTATGGTGGTTTGAGTGGTGGCCCCGAAAGCCATCCATCCTTCCACAGCCTGCAAATGTGACCTTATTCCTATGAATGGTCTCGGCAGATGGAAATAATTTACTGACCTCTGCACCAAATCACCCGGGATGCATGTGGACCCTAAATCCAATGGCAGGTGTGCTTGGAAGAGAAGAGGGAGTGATCTGAAGCGCAGAGCCACCCAGGGGAGAAGGTTTGGCACATGGACGCAGAGGTCGGGGTGATGTGGCCACAAGCCCGGGGAGGCCTGGGGTCCCCCAAGAGCTGGACCAGGCCAGAGGGACCCTCCCCTGGAGCCTCTGGAGGGAGCTGAGCCCTGCCCGCACCTTGATCACAGGTTTCTGACTCCAGAACTGGGGGCGAATGAGTTTGTGTTAAAGCTGTCCAGTCTGTGGCCAGTGGCTTCAGCCACCCCTGGACACTGAGAGTGAACTTGCCGGCTCCAAGGTGAGAACAGTGGCAGGACCGGCCCCTGCCCCCCACACACAGACACACAACCTTGTCATGAGGTTAAATGAGTTAATACGCACAGATGCCTGAATCAGGGGCTGACACTTGGACCTCCGCCCCCTTCACCTCTTCCTCCTCGTCGTCATCACTGTCATTGTTAGGGGCCCTCATCCACTCATTCAGTGGACCCACAGTGCTCCTGCACAGCCCTGATGTGAGCAGCAAGGCCAACGAGCTGGGAGGCTCCGCACAGGACTCACCCTGCCTGCTGGGGCCACGTGGACAAGGCCTGTGCCGTGACACGGAGGCCCCAGGAGAGGCTGGATCCTCTGGTCGTGGGAGTCACGGGGGCCTCAGCATCAGAAGTGTAGGGGTGAGCCGGGTTAATCCAGGGGGGTGCAGCCCTTCATTCAAAGTGGGGGAAGAATGCCATGTGTCACCCTGTGTCCGGGAGGCTGCCCTTGCCCTGGTGGGCTGCGGGCACAGCCTTGGATGACCAGGAGTCTGCATCTCAGTAGGGGCCGAGGCTGGCGCTGAGTGAATCTTCAGTGAGGTTTTTTCCTTAAAAACCATGCCAAGTGACTTTGGCTCCATTGCTTTTTGCCAGATACCCAGAATGACCCCAAGAACTTTGTACACTCCAAGAGTGGTGACTGGGTGTGGAGCCCAGCACAGACCCGAGTCAGTCCTGCCCTGAGTCCCACACCATCCCCCTTCCATGGCCTGGCTTTCTTCTGCCATGACCTTCAGAATGGTGGAAAGGCAAGTGTGGCCTCAAGCTGGGGGCCCCAGCATGGGCTCCTAGCCCCTGGGGGTCCCCTTGGGACACCTGGGGGACCATAGTCCCCACTGCCGTCGGGCAGCTCTGTCTCGGGAATGTCGAGTTTCTTTGCTTTTCTGTGTGATGCAGCACCCAGGAGTGATGGGGAAGTCTGCTGGTGTTACATGCTCCTGCCTTAAATGGGGAAACATTCTTGCTGCATTGACGCTGCTCACTCAATGCTGGGAATCTGTTAAATACAAATGGCAAGGGGAACAGAGGAAAACAGAAAAAGAAAAATGGAGAGTGGCTTGGTTGCTTCAGGTCTCACATGTGATTAAGAGAGTGTACAGCCTGCACATGAACCCGAGTTCCCACACCTGCCAGCTATAAGGTGCCAGGCCCTGATTTTAGAACCCTAGCTTCACTAAGCAGTCAGTGACAGAGACAGTTTTTGTGTATTTCAGGTCTACACTGTGATGACTTGATGCCCATAGACATCATGGAATGATTGCTCAACATACGCATCACCTCACACAGTGAACTCTGTGTGTATGTGTGTGTGTGTGTGTGTGTGTGTGTGTGTGTATCTTTAATGTTCCTATAATCCATGGAGAAGGCAATGGCAACCCACTCCAGTACTCTTGCCGGGAAACTCCCATGGACGGAGGAGCCTGGTGGGCTGCACTGCATGGGATGGCTAAGAGTGTGACAGGACTGATCGACTTCCCTTTCACTTTTCACTTTCATGCATTGGAGATGGAAATGGCATCCCACTCCAGTGTTCTTGCCTGGAGAATCCCAGGGACAGGGGAGCCTGGTGGGCTGCCGTCTGTGGGGTCACACAGAGTCGGACACGACTGAAGTGACTTAGCAACAGTAGCAGTATGCTAGTCTTCGAAAACAAGGTGGAGAGTGTTCCTTGTTTACCCTGAGAGTTCCTGTGAGATTGCTGTTTTCTTCCCTAGATTTTTGGAAGCATTGATTGACAAAACCAGTTGGTTTCATTGCGGGGAGGCTTTTAATTTCAGATTTAGTTTTTTTCATGCAAATAACATTTTCTGATTTTGTATGTCTTCCTGGTTATGTTTAGGTAAGGCATTTCCCCTTTGCTAGGCCCGTAGACTCTCCTATGTGTAAGTGAACTGTGGTTCACACTATCTTTCTTTTCTGTAAGATGTGTTGTGCCCCGTTTTAAAGATCCTTGATACTGGTGATTTGTGCTCTGTCTCTTTCTCTAACCAGTCTCCCTAGGGGTTTATCAGGTTTATCGGTCCTTTCCAAGAGCCGACGTCTGGCTTGTTTAAACAATTCCCTGTTTGCCCTGTGTTCCCTCATTTCCTGCTCCTTTTCTCCCATCCACCTTGTGCTCCACTCGCTGTGCTTTCTGTCTGGATTTTTGGGAGGAGGCTCAGCTGATTTCGGCCTTCCTTCTTTTCCAGTATATGTGTTTAAGGCTTTAGGTTACCATCTAAACACAGTTGGCTGGGTCCCGCAAGTTTGAATAAGCCAAATTTTCCTTATCTTGTATGTAAAAGTATTTTCTAATTTACATTGTGCTTTTTAAAATTATTATTCATGAAAGTCTACAAGAAGTATGTGATTTATCTTCCCAATGTTTGGGGAGGTTTTTCTGGTGACCCTTTTTTGATCTCTGTTAATTCCATGAAGAGCCCCGTCTCGGTCTTTAGGGGCTACTGTTATGAATACCGTAGACCAGCTGATAAACAACAGAAAGTTGCTTCTTATAGTACCGGAGCCTGGGAAGTCCCAAGATCACCAGCAGGTGCCGCGTCTGGTGAGACCTGTTTCCTGGTTCCTAGACTGCCTGCTTCTTCTCCCTGTCCTGGCAGCATGGCAGCCCATTCCCTCCTGACCTGAGCTCTCCCAGAGTCCCTGCCTTCTGGTATCATCACCACGTGCAGGGTGAAGTTTGAGGGCACGTAAGCCATCAGCCCATTGCAATCCATAAGTATACCCTGCATTATTTCAGTCCTCTGAAATAATTTGAGCTTTCCTAAGGGCTCAATATATATTCATTTTGTTATATGTTCCTTGGGCTCTTGAAAATAATATCTATCAGTGGGAATGCAGTGTTACGTGCGTATCAGTTAGATCAGATTTGTCAATCATAATTCAGATTTCGGTAGCCACGTTGAGTAAAGCAGAAGTAGCTGAAGTTACCTGTAATATATTTTATTTTAACATTCCCAAAATATTGTCATTTCAGTGTGTAATCAACCTGATAAAACCTAATGAAATATTTTACGTTCGTTTTCTCATGCTAAGTCTTTAAAATCCAGCGTGTGTTTCAGGCTTGAAGCACATCTCATTGTAGAGCCAGCCGCATTTCAGGTGCTTCGTGGCTGCAGGTGACGACGTCCCAGGGAGCCCAGTTCCCCGAGAGATGTGTCTTTAACGTCTCCCACTGCAATTATGAACTTGGCTGTGACTGCTCTTCTATTTCTGTCAGTTTGTATGTATTGATGTTTTGAGGTTATGTTATTAGGGACATTCAGATTTAGAATCCTCATCGTCTTGGCAGACTGGACTTGCGTGAGCATGAGATGCTCCTCTTTATCGCTAGTGATGCTTCTTACCTTAGACTCTCTCTGACAGTGATGTTGCCGCGTCAGGTTTCTGCCCTTGTTCGCCTGGGCATCTTTTACTCTCACCTGTCTGTGGTCTTCCATCTTAACATGTGCCTCTGGGAAGAGTGTGTGGCTCTAATCTTAATCAGGGTGACGCTTTTATCTTTTAATGAGGACATTTGCTCTGTTTATAACTTTGATGTTTCCGTCTGTAGATACCGTGTTGCTGTGTGTTTTCTGTTTGTCCCACCTGTTCCGTGTTCTTTTCTCTTGCCTTCTTTTAGAAGGATGAGGTGTTTCTCTAGTTCTGTGCTCCTCTGCCAGGTTGGTGGGTGCACATTCGCAGACACAGCCTGTGTTTTACATTGAAGTCTAACTTAGTACTTTTACTGCCTCCCTGACACGACTGTTTCCTCCTTGTCACTGTTATCCTTTAAAATTTTAGACATATTGTCGGCGTTATCATCACTGTAGCATTAATATTTACCCTGACAGTTACCTCATTGTTGGTCTTTACTTGTTGTTTATATTTCAGTCAGAGACGACTTTTCTTTCTCCCAAAGCACTGCCTTAATATTTTTTTAGTTCATGTCTGTGGTTGATGAATTGTCTCATTTCCATTTGCCCTACAAGTCTTTATTTTGCTTGCACTTTCGAAGAGTGTTTTTGTTGGGTATCGAATTCCAGGTTGGTTCCAGGTGGTTATTTGTTTTTCAGCATTTTACAGATGCCAGTCCATTATCTTCTGACTTCCTTTTTCTTGAAAAGTCAGCTCTCAGTGTTGCTGTGCCATAAAAAGCCACAGATTTTTTCCTCTGAGAGCTTGAACATTTTCTTCTTGCCTTAGGCACCTGCAGAGCTGCTGAAACCAGTGTGTGGTTTTCATTTTTGAGTCAATGCTCTGATTCTTGAACCAACTCTTGCCACTGTCCCTGTCAGTCAGTTCAGTTGCTGAATGTCTGACCCACTGCGACCCCATGGACTGCAGCCCGCCAGGCTTCTCTGTCCATCACCGATTCCCGGAGCTTGCTCAAACTCATGTCCATCGAGTCAGTGATGCCATCCAAGCATCTCATCCTCTGTCTTCCCCTTCTCCTCCTGCCTTCAGTCTTCCCCAGCATCAGGTTCTTTTCCAAAGAGGCAGTTCTTCGCATCAGGCGGCCAAAGTATTGGAGCTTCAGCATCAGTCTTTCCAATGAATATTCAGGACTGATTTGCTTTAGGATTGACTGGTTGGATCTCCTTGCAGTCCACGGGGCTCTCAAGAGTCTTTTCCAACACCACAGTTCAGAAGCATTGATTCTTTGGCGTTCAGCCTTCTTCATGCGCCAGCTCTCACATCCATACATGACTACTGGAAAAACCATAGCTTTGACTGAATGAACCTTTGTCAGCAAAGGAATGTCTCTGCTTTTTAATGTGCTGTCTAGGTTTGTCATAGCTTTCCTTCCAAGGAGCAAGCGTCTTTTCATTTCACCGTCTGCAGTAATTTTGGAGCCCAAGAAATTAAAGACTGTCACTGTTTCCGTTGTTTCCCCATTTATTTGCCATGAAGTGATGGGGCCGGCTGCCATGATCTTCATTGTTTGAATGTTGAGTTTTATGCCAGCCTTTTCACTCTCCTCTTTCACTTTCATTAAGAGGCTCTTTAGTTTCAGGCCCTGGAGGCATTTCTTATTCCCCTGACTGTCTTTTCTCCACCATGAGGGGCCCCATTTATAGTTTTTAACAATGTAGTTTAACAACGGGTTCCTTCGCTATATTCTGTACTTTTTTCCCTCATATATATTTTTTTAACCGATCCATTCCTCAGTTCACTGATCCTCTCTTCAGCTACACCCAACTTGATGTGAAGCCCAGAGCCTGAGTTCTTAAATTCAGTCACTGTTATTTGAAAGTTCTAGAATCGGTTTTGAGTCTCAGAAAGTTTTCCTTTGGTCAAGTATATTTTTGAACTGGTGAAGTTTGCATCTGATTCCTCTAGCATACCTCTGATATGCTGATATACATCAGATACCTCTGGACCTGTTTCCGTTCTTTTTCTCTTGGTCTTATTTGTTGTTACACCCTTATTTGCTTTTTTGGTTGCATGGTGGACATTATCTATGGAAACCCCTAGAGTGTCTGGTGATGCTGTCTTCTCCAGAGGTTCCTCTGATGTAGACCTCTAGTGAGGACAGAGCTGTCTGTTCACTCAGGGTCTGAGTGACTTGAGGCTGGGGTGTCTTTGTAAGCTGAGTCTCAGCAGCCTTCACCCACCTTCTCCCCCTGATCCCAGGGAGGAGCCCTCCAGCATCTCCATCTGGAAGCCTGGGGTGCCTCCCATGGCCCCTCCCTTCTCGGCCGGTCCTGAAGCCCACCATCTGTCTCCCGAGCACCACAAGGTGATTGATACTCAGCGCTCAGCCGGTTTGGGCAGAGTGCTGGGTATGTTTTCTGTGCCTCCCGTTTCTTGGGGACCTTAGTCTCTACCATCCGGACTGACTTGTCAGGCCTGTGGTTGGATTTTTGTCTTCCCAGCCCAAGGAAGTGTCCAGAGCTGTTAGCCAGTCCCCTCTGCTTGACTTTTTCCCTGCCTTTTCTTCCCAGAGTCAGCTTTGTTCTGATGCCCCGAGGGAAGGAGCGGCCCTCTCAGTCTCCAGCTCCCTCACTGGGCTTTTGTTTGAAATCTTGGATTGTGGCTGCCTAAGGACCTCTTTTGAAATGTATTTAGCTTCTCTAGCTCTTGGTAGGCTGACCCACAAGCTGCTTGCATCTATAACTGGTAGTGGGGAAGCCCCGGGTGTCGTCTCTCATCTGAAGCCACATGTAAAATTCACAGTAATTATATTGATCATCTTTGGTGCTGGGGTAAACAAGAACCAGGGGCCCTTGCTCATTACCCACGGTTGTGTTTCTGATCAGAATCCCCTGCTTGCCTGGGCTGTTTCAGTGCCACTTGAACTTGGGAAGAAGGTGGGGCAAGCGGCCCATGCGGCCTGGGGACAGAGGAGCCAGTCTGCCCTCTTCCCTTGTCCCTGCCGGCCCAGGGCAGGCCTTGTGATGACAGGCGGCTGGTAGTGGAGGAGAAGGCTGAGGAGGAAGGGGTTGCGTGAACTGTATTCTGTGATGTAGTCACGTGCGGGTTTTCTTTTTCAGTGTGAAAAAATGACTGCCTTGACTCTTCTCTCCAGTTTCACTTGAAGGTTGAAAATGAAGATTTTATTCTTAAAGTTGAGCACAGTGATTTTACAGTCTTTTTGAAAGCAACAGTTGAGGTTTTCAAAAGACATCTCAGAGAACTCCAGCAGATAAAGCGAAAATAAGAGAATGTGTTCAGCGTGAACAGCAGGCGGGACCCCAAACTGTACTCTGTGTCTCCCAGAGTCTGTAACTGCTGAGATGGGTGGATATAGGGCCTCAAGCACCCTGGGGACCGAGGTCCTCAAGTGACAGCAGAGGCCCTGGCTGAGCCAGGAGCAGTATGGCCTGTGCCCTGGCGAGTGGAGAGCCGCGAGGCTGGGAGTGGGGCCAGGAGAGGGGGTGGGAGACTCGGGCGTGGAGGGAGGGGCAGCACCTGGCGGGGTCTGGGAGGCGCTGGCTGTCACGGTTCAAGGCAGGGACACCCCTGAACCTCCACCGTGCAGCCCCCACGGGGCAGAGTTGTCTGGCAGCCCAGGGTCAAAGTGAAGAGGGCGAGTTCGCAGCAGATTGACCGAAGCCCCGTACCCACTGAGAATTCATTTTAAGTGCCTGGAGCGAGGTTGGTCAAGCCCTTGCTGAAGTCAAGTGAGGGAGTCAGTCAGGGAGGACGGAGCTCAGGGTGAGTGAGGGGCAGCTAGTGCGGTGAGTCCTTGTCACCCGGGTGGGTTCTAGGGACACCCTTGAGTTCAGTGGTGCCCTTTCAGTAGCCTCCCTGGAGGCTTGTTTGGGGGGTAGAGGAGGCAGAAGCCCACTTAGAAGACGTGCTCATTCCTAGTGGTGGTGGTTTCTGAAGCAGTTTCTACTATTTGGTTCAACTGTGAACCAGTATCCTTGCAGGGTCAAGTCTGATGGTGGGCCTGAGCTGTGGGCACAGCCTTCCTTCTCCTGCACCCCACACTCATCTGTCATCTTTTGGGCAGCCCCTCCCCCCTCTCTGCACCCTTGATGGTGGGCCTGAGCCCAGCCCCCCTGTTACCATGGAGCCCCTTATGACTGAGTGGGTTCCAGGTGCCAGGCTCCTGGGAGACGTGCGGGAGGCAGAGCCTTCGTGCCATTTCTTCTAGAGACAGCAGCGCTGATGGTCGTGGTGTGAGAGCGGTGGTCCTAGTGTGAGAGCAGTGTGTCTGAGAGTGGTGTGTGAGAGTGTCGTGTGTGAGAGTGGTGTGTGAGAGTGGTGTGTGAGAGCGGTGTGTGTGAGAGCGGTGGTCGTAGTGTGAATAGTGGTGGTCGTAGTGTGAGATCGGTGGTGATAGCTCGGGTGCTGAGGTATCTAACCGTGAAACAGCAGTTGCCCCTGAGTGGGGGGCTGCCCCCATCCGCGAGGATGGGTCGCAGAAGGGCCCGCCTATGGGCACTTTTCCAGTGCTGCATCCCCAAGGCAAAGGCCAAGACAAGGAAGAACTTGGCCTCAGCCCAAGTCCTGGAAGCAGAGCGGCCTGAGGTGAGAGCAGCCGGGGGCTGGGCCCGTCGGATTGGCCTTCACCCAGCGAAGCGTTGGAGCTGTGTTTCATTTTGTTAGCGTGGTTGTAGGCCCTGCCGGCCAGGGCATTTTGGCCTTCTGGGCAAGATCGACCCCAGCAGGTTGACCTTGTAAGTGGTTGTGCAGGTGCTGTGTGGAGGACGGGCGGGGGCCCCACAAGAAGGGAAACACTGTCTGGAGGAGTCCTGGGGCACGTGGATTGAGCTATAGAGTCAGTCCTTGAAGCAGAAAGGCTAAGCCCCTTAACCTCTCCCATCTTACAGAGCACAGAACAGTGTGTCCAGTATCTTAATGACGGGTACCTACTGCTCATGTGTATAACATACACCCTCGTAGCTTCACATGTCTACTACATGCCTCGGAACAAGTGTTGGGCAGTGTTCTAGGTACTGTAGTAGGGGATATGTAGCCCAGGATTTTTTTATTTGTGTAAAGAAAACTAGAAGAATGAAAGACTCCATGTGGTTCAGTGTGAGCAAGTTCACCATGTGGACGGCACCGCGTGCGTGAAAATTGTGATAAAATACATAAAACATGAATTTAACATTTTCTCCAGTTTATTGAATGACTGGGTGACTTCAGTGGAGTCAGGCTAACAGATGGCCTTGGGGTGCCATCAGCCTTTTTCCCAGAGGAACACTCCAAAGCCTGATGGCCTTGTAGATCTTACCTTTCTTCCTCACTCTCCCCAGCAGTTCTAGGTCACTTGTCTGTGTGTCGTTTAAGAATCTCTTTATCCACTTTGTTGTTAGGTTTATGTTTAGGGAAGTTTCTCAGACGTCCCTGGGTCTTGAGAAGGCAGGCTTGGATTCCGGGTTCTCCCCTGCCGCGTGCCTGCCAGGTCGAGGTGGAGGCTGAAGGCCGGTCTGAGTTGTGGTGGTCTGTGTGGTCTTGGGGTCAGTGGACCCCCTCTTCTCTGGAGGGGCAGGGAGACCCTTTGTGTGGAGCCTGGAGAGACTTGACAGGGTCAGTCTTCAGAGTCTCGCTCTCTTTTTAATTTGTGTTTGCATTTAGTTACTTACTCATTTCACTGTTTTCTAGGAGTTGGCAACATCTACGGAAGAACTCAATATATGCCGGGAACAGCTTCTTGCAAGAGAAGAAGAAATAGCTCTGCTGATAGCAGAGAGGAATAACATCATGGTCAGTAGGGGAATTCTCACATGTTGACATTTGCCCCGCGGGGGCCACCGCTGGGCTCCGTGTTGCTGTCTTTAAACTCTGTCTGGTTTTCAAGTCATTTTTCACATCTTCCCACTGAGCAGACCAGGGTGGATCAGTTTGGGGTTCTCATACTTGGCTTCAAATTTATGATGAGAGCTACTATAATTTTAGTACATTGGAGGGGGGAGTTCTCTTAACCTACAATTTTGTCCATGCTACAGTTTGTGTGGGGTCTTAGTTCCCTGACCAGGGATTAAAACCCATGACCCTTGCAGAAGTGTGGAGTCTTAACTACTGGGCCACTGGGGAAGTCCACTCTAACTTTAGACTGAAGTGGCGGGATTCTGACTTGCCTCAGCATGTTTCCGGCTGTAGCATGAGGCTGAGAGGGGTTGTCGGCCCTGAATTCAAGCATGAGGTTGATGGTGCTCCTTTGGCCCTGCCCTGCAGCTGCTGCTGGAGCACCTGGAGCGCCTGGTTTCCCAGTATATACCGTCCCTCCAGACGACGGCGGGCAAGTGGCAGGCGCAGACCCCAGAGGGCATGACCATCGAGCTGGAGGTGCTCCAGGCGCTGAAGTCACTCTTTGAGCACCACAAGGCCCTGGACACGAAGGTACCAGCCACCCGGCCATCCTGGATTTGTACACTTGCAGCCTTGTTAGGTGGATGATGCACGTATTTATGTAACTAGTTGACTTTTGAGCTTCTTGAATTCTTGTAAATACCTTTTTTCTGTAAGAAGTCAGAGTTTTATGTGGTTAAAAAGTGTTGCCTGCATACATGCTCAGTCATGTCCGAGTCTTTGCGACCCTGTGGACTGTAGCCCACCATGCTCCTCTTTTCCTGGGACTTCCCAGGCAAGAATACTGGAGTGGGTGGCCATCTTCTACTCCAGGGGATCTTCCCGACCCAAGGATTGAACCTGCCCTCTTGCATTGGCAGGTGGATTCTTTACCATTGGTCCACCTGGGAAGCCGCCAGTTAAAATGTATTAGTTGGTATAAATGTCTCAAGATTTATTATGTTCTGTATATCAATTTGCAATTAAAAACTAAGTAATAGAGTTATTTTAGGAAGCATTTTTTTTCCTCTCAAACTTAGAATTTAAAGCTGTTAATAAGCAGATTTTTTGATGTTAAGATCAATGAGATACATTAAATGTATTCTGTTATAGTAGCCGCGTATTAGGGTGAGTATACAATGGCAACCCACTCCAGTACTCCTGCCTGGAAAATCTCATGGGTGGAGGAGCCTGGTAGGCTTCCGTCCGTGGGGTCGCGAAGAGTCGGACACTGCTGAGCAACTTCACTTTCACTTTTCCCTTTCATGCACTGGAGAAGGAAATGGCAACCCACTCCAGTGTTCTTGCCTGGAGAATCCCAGGGACAGGGAAGCCTGGTGGGCTGCCATCTATGGGGTCGCACAGAGTCAGACACGACTGGAGCGAGTTAGCAGCAGCAGCAGCAGCAGCATATGCTAAGAAGTGCACTCACGTATATACACACATCAACACAGGAGGAGCACTTGAAAGGTGTAGTTTGTTAGAAGAATTAGGTGCCACACATAACAAGGTAAGTTGGATCATTCATCGTGTAATTTCAGTTAGTTCAGTTCAGTTCAGTTCAGTCACTCAGTCGTGTCCGACTCTTTGCGACCCCATGAATCGCAGCACGCCAGGCCTCCCTGTGCATCACCATCTCCCGGAGTTCACTCAAACTCACGTCCATCGAGTCGGTGATGCCATCCAGCCATCTCATCCTCGGTCGTCCCCTTCTCCTCCTGCCCCCAATCCCTCCCAGCATCAGTCTTTTCCAATGAGTCAAGTCTTCGCATGAGGTGGCCAAAGTACTGGAGTTTCAGCTTTCGCATCATTCCTTCCAAAGAAATCCCAGGGCTGATCTCCTTCAGAATGGACTGGTTGGATCTCCTTGCAGTCCAAGGGTTTGTCATTGGTATCCTTTCATTTTAAAAAAGTGTGAAGGCTGTAGTGGTGGACATCAGATGTTCTTTATCTTTCTGATTGAGGACCAGCCCACCTGGGTTATTTTAATGACTAGTAAACTAGACTTGTGGCTCAGAGCTGCAGGATCTCTTAAGCACCCCTTTGTCTAGTAGGAGACAAATTCTGACTCGAATCACCTGTTTCTATTCGGGATAGATAACATCACCATGTATTTTCTTTTTATGCTGTATTTTCAGTTTTGAGTTGAGTTTTTCCAAATGGAGTTTTGCTGTCTTTACTTATTTCTTTATTCTGATTCAATTTTTTGGTTTTCACTGATGATTCTTAAAGAGAAGAATAACCCGAAAAAGATACTAATGGACGGGGTGCTTGATGTAAATCACAAGCAAGAAAACATGCCAAGCGCCAATGGAAAGGCATGTCCTCGGTCTCACTCTCTGTCTGGTTCTCGTCTTACTATCCAGTCTGTGCGGGGCTGCTGAGACCTTTCACCAATGCATCATGTAGGTCTGAGTGGCCGTGAGGGTCGTGTGAGCTCCAGAGCGCAGAAGGCAGTTTTGACTTCACCGATTTTCTGGAAGTGCTGTGTTCCCTCCCTCCCAAAACAAGGCTGTCTAAGGTTTCCTTTCCCCCTTAGAGAACCCGCGACGAAGACCTGGCTCAGGGGCCCGAGCTCCAGGAAATCATCGAGAAGAAGTCACGGGAGCAGAGAGAGATAAAGGATCGCCTGGCAGCCCTCTCTGCCCACGTAACAGAGCTGGAGAACGACCTGGACACGGCCAGGAAGGACCTCCTCAAGTCCAAGGAAGTGAATGTGAAATTACAGCAGGACGTCCGTGAAGTGAGTGACAGTGGACGTGTCTGTTGTCCTGAGGCGGAATGTGGGTCCCTTGTTCTCCCCGTGATCTCAGCCTTGGCACGGCTGCGTGAGCAAGAGCAGAGCACTGGCGAGACCGCCACTGGCTGCCTTCCCGCCTCTGCGTCAAGGTCTCTGGGGTAGAAGAGGCCTGGTCCAGGCGGCCCGTTGGCAGTGGACCAACATGGCTGTGCTGCACCCTGGGTGTGGACTCCTCATTTCCACAAGTTCTAGGGGGCCCAGTGTGTTCGTTTTTAAAAAATTCATTCATCCACTCATTCATTTATTGGAGTTGATTTACCCTGCTGTGTCAATTTCTGCTGTACAGCAATGTGAACCAATCATATATATATATATATATATATATATATATATATATATATATACACACACACACACACACACACACACACACACAAATCTCCCTGTGTTTTAGGTTTCCTACCCATTAACTTCACCACAGAGCACTGATAGAGTGCCCGGTGCTGTTCAGTAGGTCCTCACTCGTTGCTGACTTGATGCATAGTATCAGTAGTGTGTATATGTCAACCCCAGTCTCCCAGTTCATCCCCCTACCTGCCTGCTGAATATATTCCCGATGATGCTGAAATTTCCTTCTGATTCACTCAGGTGAGTCTGAACATCTGTGGAGCCTGCTCTCCCAGAGAGATGGGAACATGCTGTGTGGGCTCTGCTGAGGCAGCTTGCCTGGCCATCTTCTCTAGTTTTCTGAGGTTCCGCTCCTTGAAAGGATGTGTGACAGTGATACCAGCGGTCAGACAAGTCGAGTGGCTTTTGCTCACCCTCAGATCCTCAGGCCCGTGCTGTGTAACCAAGGCAGAATCAGGATGTTTCTGGCGGTCGTGTCTGCGGGTGTCGTGATTTATGAGAAGCTCCCTAATGGTCACTGTGAAAACAGAAGAGAGCTGGGGGCTCAGGCCTCCTCCTGTGAGCCTCGCCTCTCCTCTCTGCACAGAGAGACAGTGCCCACTCTGCCCCACCCCTCCCCCGTGAGACTGTCTCAGAGGGCACCCCTCCAACATGTGGTACAGCAGGTGTACTTGTTTAGTAGCTCGGTGTGAGAACTCAAAACAGAAATATTTGCACATGTTTGTATAACGTGTTCACACTACTCTTTGGCAACAGGAGGAGATTAGGTGGCAGAGATTAATACACAGAGAATTCTGGAAAAAGCGTTTTTAAGACCTTTCACTTTTAATGTTAGGACAACATCGGTTACTTAGTGAGCACGGAGGGACCTGAAATGGATTTTGAGCCGGCGGACAGGAGTCGCATCGGCAGCAAGCCCTGCTCCTGGTTTGGGCGTTTCCTCCATGTGGTGTAACTGCTTGAGGAGGACTCGGCTGGAGAAGGCTGCTCCCAGTTGTGTAACACTGTGACTTCTGTTTCTACTCATTAATATTCTTATGTAATTTTGAGGAAATTGCATGAGATTTTTCCAACTTTTACCTGAGGAAATGAGCCTCAGAGCTCCCGGTAGGATCTGTTGAAGGTCCCTCCCTGTTCTGGGTCAAGCCCGCCTGTATGGTGTAGGAGATAGAGATCCTCATTTCATGCCAGATACCTTCCCTCCTGGAATTCTTGCAATGACAGAGTAGTTTAGTGTACTTTTTGTTTGCTGGTCGGGTTTATGATGTAGAAAAGAAGCTTGGTAAATCGAGTGGCCAGACAGACGTTAAGACAGATGGGTTCCATTGTGGCAAATGTGACATTTGAGGTAGGCGCGTTTTTGCTCACATCTCAGAAAACTGCCATGTCTAGGACTTTATTTTTGAGGACACTAATTTTATGTTTGATTTGAAACTTAGGATTTAGTCCAGCTTTTTTACTCTTAATTGTATCGCAGTATTCTATGATAATGACTTACCTTTTCTCCTCTGCAATGCCTGGTTGTAGGCTATGGCCCAGAAGGAGGACATGGAGAAGAGAATCACTACACTTGAGAAACGCTGCCTCGCTGCACAGCACAAAGCCATCTCTGTGCACAACCTCGATGATAAACTTGAAAATGAAATCGCAAATAAGGATTCTATGCATCGACAGGTAATGGCTTTTCCTGAACTGTGTCTGACTTCTGTAGTAGTGAATACTGAGGAAGGAAGGTAAAGACCTTTTCATGTGACTCCCATGTTGGAAATCAAGTCCCAGTGTAAAGTTCTTATGACCCTAAAATACTGCGTTCAAAAGTGTGGATGTACATCATGGTCAATCAGCTGTACTGAAAGGAAATACATTTTTTAAAAATTGAGGGTGACTGCAACTTAGAGGTTTGAATTATTTGGGATTTGGGTTAACCATTTTGTGGAATTCCACTCCTGACTCTTGTTTCACTTGACTTGAATCTATTGGCTTGTTAGCATTTTTCCTGAAAGAGCAGAGAGCAGCAGGGAACTTCACAGCAGCTGGCTGCCTGTTAGGAACTTGGGTCACTGTGACAAAAGGCAGGGTTAGAGCTCCAGTCTGATTAGGATTTGTACTTCCTGTGGTTTGGTGAGCTTTACTTGCTCCTGTTCCTGTGTGGTCTCACATAATCAGGACTTAATCAGGAAAACCAAATCTGGCTTCTCCAAAACAAAGTGAGTCAGTCTGGTGTGTGACAAAGTATATCATTGGCCCCACTACAAAAATAAAATACTAGAAAGCCATTGAAATGTATGATGTGGAATGCTAATTAAGAGCATTCTGATATACAAAATAATGGCTGTAAAAGGCAGATCAGAAAATACTACGTACCATATGCTGTTGTTTTCTGAGGGTTTTAAAGCACATCTTATTGTTTATGTACGTACATAGAGTAATACACACACAGAAAAAATAAGAAAGCTGCTTAGAAATAAATGCTAACCTCTCAGGAACCGGAGCGTATAGATCATTTCATTTTTTTTCTTTTTCAAAAAAGAATCTGTCTAAATGTTCTACACTGAAAGTTTTCAGAGTAAGAAGATCTATTAAAAGAATAATCATGCATTTACAAATGTTAGTTGACTGACATTTCCCCAGGCACACTCTGGTCAGGTTTGTATTTCAGAGGAGATGAAAGCCATATTTGGCTTACAAGCCCATGGCCGTCTGCGGTCGGTAGGGTTCCCTTCAAATAATGATTCTGGTGATGTTTTAAGAAGGGTCAGTACTGACCCTTAACTTGTCAATAAGAATGAATAAGCTTCTATAGAAACCTGATCTTCTTTAATATATAAGAACTTTTTTTTTTTTTTAAAGACTTCTTTGGAGACGTTTAGGAAAAGCAAATACTCTGGCAGAAGGTGTTCTGCCTACTGAGACCAAGCCCAGGAACACTGAGAGAAAAATTACCGTGACGCGGCTTCCGAAACAGAACTAATCCTGTAGACACATGCCTTTAGGTTTTGTCTCAGCTTACTAACAATGGCAGAGGCTGCACCACTTGGCCCGTTTTGATGTTCTGCTTTCCCTTTGTAGAAGGAGGATAAAGACCGACAGCTGCAGCTGTGCCTGGAGCCGGCAGAGCAGAAGCTGCAGCAGATGCTGACAGAAGTGGAGGCTGAGCTGGCTCAGGGGGTGGCTGCGCTCTCCAAGGTGCTTCTCTTGGTCCCCGGGGGGCGGGCGCGGGGAGGGCCTGTTCCCTTGCTGTCCCACCGTGTCACTCCCGGTGCTGCTCAGTCCACAAAGGAGCGCAGACGCGGGGGTCCTGCTTCCCGTCTGCGATGGGAGCACTCCCTGAGTGTCAGACAGTCCCCGCTCCCATGTCATCCCTACATTAACTTCCCTGCAGTTTTGTCCTGTGCTCTGTGTGTCCGCAGGATGCTTCAGCTCCGAGTCACTGCTGCTCAGAGTTCAGTCAGCAACTCAAAGCCTAGCAGGATACAGAACAAGAAAAATCCCATTCTCGTTAAGAGATGGCCAAAATAGCTCTGTCATGAGCACAGTTTTAAGTCTTTATTCATACATTGTTGAATAAGTCACAGCGGGGCACGGTGCAGACCCAGGGCCCCACTCCCAGCTTGCAGTCCCCGGGAGCCCACGGGTGAGAGGCCGCGTCCAGGAGACGTGGCGCTGCTAGGGATATGGTGCCCACAGCCAGCTAGCCACCCCATCCTTCTGGTGGGAAAGGTGTTGCCCCGCACTGCTGGTGGGCACTGGCTGGGCATGGAGAGGCAGGCCGGGCCTGTGCTGGCCTGGCTGTTGGAGCATTGCCTGGAGCTCAGGGAGCACCTGAGGGGCCGGCCGGTTTCCCGGAGGCGGGTGGTGTCCTGTGCTCGCAAACCCTCCCCGAGCAGGGTCACTAACAGCCGCCAGGGGGCGCCCTTCTGCCTGTGATCTTCCCCTCAAGGGCTGGTTTCTTCTCTCCCCTGGCATCTTTGCTGTCTGTCCCCGGTCGGCCTTGTAGTCTGAACTTTTGTCTTCCGGAAGCTCTGCCACTAAGGAGGCGAAACTGTTCGAACTTACCTCCCAGCTTAGGAAGGAGGAACGTGTGCCCTCGTGTGTCCCGTGCTTGCCACTGCCTGCTGCCCGCGCTGGCTCGCCCCAGGCAGTCTGAGGAGGGGGTCTGGGGCCAGGGGGAGCACCTCTCCTCTCACGAGCCGGTCACCAGCACCCTCCGTCACCCACGTGTCACACACGAAGCCGCGCCGGCTGCGTGAGCAGGCGTGCGGGTGTGCCCCCCGCGAACCCGGAGCCAGTGGTCCGCACAGAGCATGGCCCGCTTGCCGCCCCTGCGGTCACAGCCCGCGTGCCGTCAGGACAGGGTCGTTGCGAGCGGAGCTGACGCTGTTCTTGGCCGACAGGCGGGAGAGAGACACAGCAGCATGGAGGAGAGGGGCGTGTGGGCCGGAGACGCGGCTGGGCGGGGCCGGCGCTGCCTTTCTCCGCCGCTCCTGTCTCTGGCGTCCAGTGTGCGTGTGTGGCCCTGTCTGCTGATCCAGGCACCCAACCTCGGGAGCAGGGCCAGATGTGGTCGCCCGTAGGTGGTGGGCAGGGGCCAGGGGGTCCCCACGTTCCAGGAGGACGCGTGTTGCTCTGACCAGCCAGGCCGGGGAGCTGCTCAGCATACAGTTGGACCTTACGAGTGGCCCTCAAACCTGAGGGAGCCAGCCCGAGGCCCGTGAAACGGAAGGCATGGTGCCCAGGTGTGGAGGTGCTTGCCTCGGACGTGGCGCTGGAGTCCCACATGCCAAGCTGCCGGTCCAGACGTGGGGTGTGTGTGTAGGATGGCTGCTCCTAGACAGGAGGAGAACCGTAGTTGCGCTGCGACAGAAGGCGCTCCAGGAAAGGGCGATGGTGGAGGCTCGCATCAGAGAGCCCTGAGAGAGGTTTCCCGGAAGGGTTGGCCACACAGCGGTACCGACCATCCAGGAAATGGAGTGGGGATCCCAGGTCCAGCCTCAGGGGTCAGTACTATCCCCACCATAGCTGTGTTCTTGGGCCTGGACTGCAGAGCCTCACATGTGGGCTCCCAGGGGGCTGTGGTTCTGAACTCCCATCATGAGACCTCGGTGAGGCTCCCTCTCTGCTTAAGCAGAGAGCTCAATGTCTCCCTATCAGGGGTGCACTTCCTTACTTTCAGAACTGCTGCTCAGAGGCTGTTGAGATTGGGGTGCTGTTTATGACTGAGCCAATTCAAAGTAAACTTTTGGTTTGCTTTAAAAATATTTGAATGCTGATGCCTTATTGGGAAAGCTGTGACAGGTTTTATTTCCTTGGGCTCAAAAATCACTGCAGACGGTGGCTGCAGCCATGAGATTAAAAAATGCTTGCTCCTTGGAAAGCTACGACAAACCTAGACAGCATATTGTAGAGACATTGCTTTGCCGACAAAGGTCCATATAGTCAAAGCTATCGTTTTTCCAGTAGTCACGTATGGATGTGAGAGTTGGACCGTAAAGAAGGCTGAACACTGAAGAACTGATGCTTTTGAATTGTGTTGCTGGAGAAGACACTGTTTTAACAGAAAATATTTAGCAGAAAATAACCTGTCAACCCACTCCAGTACTCTTGCCCGGAAAATCCCATGGACGGAGGAGCCTGGTGGGCTGCAGTCCATGGGGTCGTGAAGAGTGGGACACTGCTGAGCGACTTCACTTTCACTTTTCACTTTCATGCATTGGAGAAGGAAATGGCAACCCACTCCAGTGTTCTTGCCTGGAGAATCCCAGGGACGGCGGAGCCTGGTGGGCTGCCATCTGTGGGGTCGCACAGAGTCGGACACGACTGAAGCGACTTAGCAGCAGCAGCAGCAGCAACCTGTGTTTTGATTTTTTATGATGGGATATTTCAAACATGCACAAAAGTGGACGGAATAGTATAATAAATGCCCATGACCAATCAATTGGCCTCAGCAATTTCTAACACGGGGCCAATCTCAAATCTAGCATTCTTTTGTTTTCTCTCCATTCTTTTTTATACAGTAGTTCCTAAAACAGCTTTTTAAACCATGAAATTGATGCTCATTTTATAAATCACAGACTTTCCAACTTTGTTATTACAATTAAAAATTGCTTGAGGTAATTATTTCCAGTTTTTTAATATGAATTTTCATCTTGGAAAAGACCCTGATGTTGGGAAAGATTGAAGGCAAGAAGAGAATGGATGACAGAGGATGAGATGGTTGGGTGGCAGTTCTGGGAGTTGGTGATGGGCTGGGAAGCCTGGCATGCTGCAGTCCATGGGGGTCCTAGAGTCAAACATGACTGAGCAACTGAACTGAACTGAATATGAATTATCATTGGAAGAAAAGCTATGACCAACCTAGACAGCATATTAAAAAGCAGAGATATTACTTTGCCATCAAAGGAACACTTAGTTAAAGCTATGGTTTTTCCAGTAGTCATGTCTGGATGTGAGAGTTGGACCGTAAAGAAGGCTGAGCACCAAAGAATGGATGCTTTTGAACTGAGGTGTTGGAGAAGACTCTTGAGAGTCCACTGGACTGCAAGGAGATCAAACCAATGAGTCCTAAGGGAAATCAGTCCTGACTATTCATTGGAGGGACTGATGCTGAGGCTGAAGCTTCAATACTTTGGCCACCTGATGTGAAGAACTGACTCACTGGAAAAGACCCTGATGCTGGGAAAGACTGAAGACAGGAGGAGAAGGTGCAACAGAGGACGAGATGGTTGGATGTCATCACTGACTCGAAGGACGTGAGTTTGAGCAACTTCTGGGAGACAGTGAAGGACAGGGAAGCCTGGCGTGCTATAGTCCATGGGGTCACAAAGAGTCAGACACGACTGAGGGACTGAACAAGAGCAATCATTACAAATAATTCAAATGATGTTTCATGTAAAGGAAAATATGTGAAAGTCTATCTCCACTGGCTTTTTTTCCAAAATGAATTTTCTCACTTTTTGCTTTATAAATTGAATTCATTTTACACCCTTAACCCAGAATCAAGCTTCTATTTATATACTGGGAAATTCCTCCACCGACGTGTGTGTAAGCCGATCCCCTTTCAAGTGTACTTGTTTCTGAGTGTAACTCTGCTTGCTCCTCGAGCCGCTTCCACAGGAAATGGCTGGTGACACTAAGGTCCCCCAGGTGCTCTGCCAAAGAGAAGTGTTGGGAGTGACCTTTGACCAATGAAGTCCCTGCCTCCCTCTGCACCCGCCCATCTGCTCTGGGGATGCTCAAGAGCCCACCAGAGGTGGCCGTGGGAGGGGACCGCCTCGGGAACCAGGGCACAGGCCGCTCACGTCGCGGCTCCCTGGTGCTTTTAAAAGAACGACTGTGCTTGCTTTTGAAGTTTATGAGTTTTTGTTTTTCCTGTTTTAGGCAAGGCAAAGAGAAAAAATGAATGAAGAACACAACGAACACTCATCGGATACCGTGGATAAGCTTCTGTCTGTTTCAGAGGAGAGGCTTCAGCTTCATCTGAAGGAGAGAATGGCTGCTCTGGAGGATAAGGTGAGCCAGCTTCATGGCCCCTTTACAAGAGGCGCATGTGGCCTGGCCTGGCTCGGCCCGGTCTGTGTGTGGCGGGGGTGAGAGGGGGAATCTCCAGGACAGGAGTTGGGAAACTCCCATAGAGGGCCCCAGAGTGAATGTCTTTGCTGGTTGGAGTAGCAGCATTTCACGCTAGTCAATAAGCGTGACAGCATCCACAGGCAGTGTGTAAAGGAACAGACGTAGATGTGTGCCCACAACCCTTCCAGAAAGCCTCAGTGAGGCGGAATCACCAGTGGCCCCGATGTTACCAGCCGCTGTGCTAGAACATTCTTCTAGGTCCACCCTCACCCCTTCGTTTCTTTCTTAGAAGTTTATTTCTGGGATTTGCTGGCAGTCCAGTGGCTGGGAGCCTGCCTTGCAAGGTCAGGGACGCAGGTTCGATCCCTGGTTGGTGAGCTAAGATTCCACGTGCCACGCGGCAATCACGTCAAAGGAATCGCGCATGATGCAGCTAAGGCCCGATGCAGCCAAATCAATAAGTTTAGTTCAGGATCTTTTATATAATGTGATAGAAAAGATTGAAGCAAGTAAAAGCAAGCATTCTCATATTCCAACTCCAGCCATCTCTCTTTTTATTTGCTTTGGAAAATGTCTGAGAACCTCTATCAGAGCAGCTCAGTGGGCAACAGTCTGGTTGAGGTTCGGTGAAAACCTGTCCCAGCTGCACCAGTGCCCTAAAGACGAGGCCTAGAACCTTCACCGAGGTCGGCGCTTGGGCAAGGCTTGTCTGAGAGAGACCCATGGTCACTACAAGTTCTGCGGCACATTTTTCCCCCACAAAACCCAAGATGATACCCACACCTCACTAGAGAGCTCACTTCACCCTGACCTGTGGGCTGGCCCTGAGGTGGGGATAGTTTTGTCTCAGGTTTGAATTTTACATGTGAAACCTGCTCCAGTTTCCTGAGTGACCACTGAACTGCAAAAGCTGAAAGCAAGTATAAAGCAGTTTCACTTACCCCAGGGACCTGGCCTCCTTGGATCTAGAAGATCAGTCGGGGAAGGAGGAGTTTTTCTGTGTACAAGTTAGCGTTAACAGTTGTCATCCGGCTTCGTGCCACACTTCGCTCTGGGCGCGAGGTCCGCCCCTCATCCCGAGGTGCTTTATGCTTTCAGACAGGAGAGTAGCCATCCCGCAGTCCACGCAACGTCTGTTAAGAATTGACTCGAAAGCACTGTATGTATCTTTTTCAGAATTCTCTCCTATGGGAAGTTGAAAATGCAAAAAAGCATTTAGAAGAAATGCAAAACGACAAGGTCCTTAAATCTCTAAATCCTTTAGAAATGTGTTAAGAGCTGAACTGACCTGGGTTCACTGTTACAGTTACTGCAGACGCTTCGCGGAAGTGGAGTTACATTTTCCTTATGGCTAGTCCACTGCTGTAACGTGTATAGCGTTTTCTGGTTTTGAACACTGAATGTGATTTGCATTATAGGTGGATTGAGAGTGTGTGGCCGTTGTGTGTGGTTCAGAATTCTAAGTAGTCCTTTCTGGGTTCACCCGAAAGCTGAGACAAAGCATGAGCCTTTCACGTGGACAGTGCTGTCCGTCAGAAAGATAATATGAGCCACATACACAATCTAAAATTTCCTAAAAATGAGCGGGCTGCTTTTCATGCTTTTTTCACTGCGAGTCTTGAAATCTGTGTGATTTCCACATCGAGCTTTGCACCGGCCTGCGTCACATCCTCAGTGTGCTGCACAAGGCGAGTGACTGCCGTGGCCGACAGCACAGAGCTGCCAGGTTGAGTCGAGTGACTCGGAAACTTGGCCGTTTGACTTGTTTTGCCCCGTGAGGGAGTGAAGTGGGGTGTAGAGGAATGAATGTGAGCGATGCCCAGGAATGAATGTGAGGTCCATGGAGACAGTCTAAAGCAATGGGAGGAGCGAGGGCAATAGAGTGAGTCCTGTCCCCCACCACCCGACCCCCGACCCCAAGTCCAGCTTCTCTCCATAGACTTCGTTGTCGTCAATGGCTGGCCATGTTTCCTCCAGAAGCTTTTCTACACCTGAGATGTGACTTCTTATTCATTATGGTTTATAAGGGTTAGTATTGTTCTGAGTGTTTCTCTTTGCGATGGAACACTTAGAGTACAATTTCTCAGAATTAAGTGTTCAAAAATGTGCGATTTTAAGGCGAGAGAATGGAGAGGATGTGCTCATCAGGCTGATGGGGGTGAACCCATAGGCAGCTAGTTCGCCGGAGCGGAGCAGGAATGATGGCAGGTGGTCCTGGAGCCAGGAAAAGGGGTGGCCCAGCCCTGGGGAGGGGTCGTGATGAAGACAGAAAGCGAAGGTACTGGCCACGGGGGACAGGGAGCCGGCAAGCCAGCAGCTCGAGGCTGCCCCTCCGTTGCTTTGAGGTCATGTCTGGGAAAACAAGGCAGGACCTGGGTGAGAGTGGGGCAGGGGGAGATTTGCGGAGAGAAGGGAGTGAGGTGTGAGGAGAGCGGGAGGGTGGCACGGGGCCCAGCAGGCACTCTTGCATGCGTCTCAGATGACAGAGGCGCCCTTGAGGTGTGCGGGGCCATCCCCAGAACAGCCCGAGGGCCTGTGCCCTGAGAGGAGAGCCACGGGAGGCTGGCCCTCCCGTCCCCTGGCTGCCCCTGCTCACTCCTGTCTGTGCGTGTTCAGACCAGCCTGGAAAACGGAGGGCTGGGAACCCGCGAGGACGGCACTCCTTGGCGAACTAGTACCAGTGATGACCGGTGGGGTGGACCCAGCGGCTGCGGAGCTGAAGGGTTTTTTTTTCTAATTTTCCTTCAGTCTGGCTGATGGAAGCAAGGATATATATTTGCAATTTTCGGTTTTTGTCTCTGACTCCATCAGCCCACCCTTGTGAATAACCTCATAGGATTGCCTTCCGTCCACGCTGAGACCTGAATGTCACCAGGCCATCTAGGAACTGGATTCTCCTCCTGCCCGTTTCTTCAGTACTGCTCGCTTAAGAGATGGCAGTGTCTCATAAGCATGGCCCATTTGTCCAAAGTCAGGGCTTCCATGTAAAATTGTGTTCAGTCCCTGATAGACTTGAGGTGCCCAGAATGTTGCTGACGAGATGTGGTCCTCTCGTGCCCCAGGTGCAGCCCCTGAAAGATCAGGACCAAGAGCGCGGGAAGCAAGCCAGCATGCTGGCCAATGTGGGCCAGGTGTTGGAGAGGGACGAGGGCGTGTCAGACGGCGAGGGCGACAGGGTCACCGTCTTCAGCTCGCCTGCTCTGCTGTCGCCCAGCGGCCAGGCCGATGCCGAGACTCTGGCCATGAGGATTCAGGAGCAGCTGGACAAGATCAATGAAGAGATCTGGTGGGTGAGCCTGAGCCCAGCTCCCCGGAGACTCGGCTTCTCTGAGGAGCTGTCTTCTGCTTAGAGAAGTCTGAGTGTTCCATAGTGAGAAAACTGACTTCAGGTCTGCTTCAGGAATTTTCAGTTCTGAGATTGCCCTTGATTATAGAGCTCAGTCAGCCAGGGCATTCTGTCCACAGTGTGGTGTCAGCACTCTGTGGGGGGGCATTGTGGGGTGTCCCCCCCTCAGCTCTGGGCCCCAAGGTGGGTGAGGTCCCGAGGCAGTGTCCCCTGTGGCCCGTGCACCCTCCAGCACTGAGGGTTCGCCCTCGTGTGTCCCTCGGAGCCTTCTACGTTCTGGTGAAAAGCCACCTGGAACAGAAAAGCTGGGGTTCTGGGCTTGGCAAATTCCCACTCAGATCTGCATTTTCCTTTTTAGCTTAATACATTGTGAAGATTGGCTTGTTGTAAGACAGTGATCCATGGACCTGTGTTTGAGTTTTTCTCATCTCATCAGTATATTTAAAATGTTTTCTTTAGACCCAGTCTTGGCAGTTAGAACAGTTTACAAAACAGGATAGAACCCAAAGGCCCGCCTCGTGGTGAGCAGGGGGCCCTGGGTCTGGGGGCAGCCGGGTGGCTGGGGCCCCGAGGCCTGCCTGGTGCCACACCCGCACAGCTGTGCCTCCTGTCCCGAGTCCACGTTCAGAGTGGCCGCAGGCCGGTGACCCTGCACAGGACCTGGCAGAGCTGCTGCTCAGATTGTTCTCATCCTGTCACCCCTGGCCGAGGTGCCCATTCCCGCTGGTCGAGTGCGGGGGGCTCGGGGAAAAGGCAGGGGTGAATGGCACAACCAGAAAACACAGATGGTGCCACCTGTACTTTTGACGCTGAGACAGACTGCTTTGTGGGCCGTGTTTGAGCACAGACAAGCTCAGAAAGATTGTCTTTCCTCATCCCCGTAGGAAATTGGGAACACTTCTGTATTAATATTTTTATTTTTAGAGCAAGTTGTCAGGTAAAAATGATTTTTCCTTATGCAACAAGTTGACTTGATGTAAATGGTAAATTCTGTCCATCAACTTGTCAACAGTGAAAAACTTTCAAGATGTATAAGTAGAAGTGAAACTGGAGAGTTTACTACCTGTAAGGATCTTGTATTTTAATGGGAAAATCATTTTACTTGCATAATCATGCATGTAATCTGTATATAAAATCATCCATGACACATTAGGGGAGAAGAGCAGTAACTGTGAATTCTAGGTTAATGCAGCACATTGACCTGAATCCAGAAACTCACACAAAGCTGGTGGAGAATTTCATCAAGTGATGCGTTTGCACATACACAAGCTTAAAACAAAATGAAAAGTTCAACTCAGCACTTCATCTGGTCTGGAGACGTGTTTAGAAACTCCAGCTTGCTCGTGAATCGCTGTTTTGGTTATACGGAGTTCCGGATTCCCAGTGGAAAAGATCTGAGGCACTGACGTGCATCTCTGCCCTGAGAGCAGGGAAGGTAAAGGTGGTCAGCTTCAGGTATCTCCTCACAGGGAGAGTCACCACACAGGCCCCATCAGAATGTTAGAGTAAATAAAATCAAACGTGAATGATGAGGGGACACTTTGTAAGACTCAATGATAAGTTATTGTAAGTTTGAGAATATTCCAAAGAGGGAAAGCTGAACCTTTTTGCTGAGATGTTAATTGAGCACCTCTTCCTGGAATTTGCTAATGGTGACACAGAATGCAAGCCCAAATTTGCTGTCCAGACATGTTCCTCTGCTGACAAAGGCAGGTGATGATTTTATTCTGTTTTAGGTTCATCCCAAAAGACAAAGAGAACACGAATCAGCGGGCGGAGGGGATTGAGAGCAGGGTGGGCAGTGGGAGCTTCAGCAACCTTCCGCGCTTTAAATGCTCCAACTCCCTCAACCTGGATCCCGCCTCCTGGTATGCCGACTCCTTCCCGCCCAGCAGAGGGCGCTCCATGCCCAAAAGGAGGCAGCCCAGCCCTGAGCCAGAAGAAGACAAGCTGGGCTTCACGACGCTGGTATGTGTCTGCCTCCTCCCTGCCGCGTCCCTCCCCGAGCACACTGGTTTTCTTTTGTTTGTTTGTTTTTTCTCTTTTTACCCAGAAGAAAATCAGGTACGTTTGCTACGCTCAGAGGTCTAAGATTTTTAAAACTGCCTAGTCTTGAATCGGGCTTCCCTGGTGCCTCAGACGGTAAAGCGTCTGTGTGCAATGCAGGAGACCCGGGTTCGATCCCTGGGTTGGGAAGATCCTCTGGAGAAAGAAATGGCAGCCCACTCCAGTATTCTTGCCTGGAAAATCCCATGGACCGCGAAGCCTGGTAGGCCACTGTCCATGGGGCCACAAAGAGTCGGACGCGACTGAGCGAAATCATTCCACAATCACACAGCGACAAATTAGTCTTGATATTTGGACCCCTGGCTTAGGAATCTCAACTGGTCTGCTCACTGATGCGCCTGGCCGCGCGCTCAGGCCAGCTCTGCGTGTGAAACCAGGTTCAAAGCCCGGTGCCCCAGGGCCCTAGTGAAGAAGTCTGGCTTCCTCACTCTTCCGAGTCTGAAAACGGGATGACGACCTAGGGCTTTTGGTGACAGAGTGTGCGGCTCTAAAGCACATGTTCCAGCTTTCTTCCATGTTTAGCTTAGGTTTTGCGAGTGCATTGCTGTTTACCCCATGAACTCGTGTTTACAACTGCACTTGTATTTTCACTTTTTTTTTGGTTACCACCCGTTTCATGTTAGCTGCATTGTTAGTCGGCATATCATTAAATTAACTGTGAATCATTTAGCGGCATGTGAAGTGGTAACTAGTCCATTTTGTGGTCTTTGGAGACACTGTTTTTATAATTTGCATCGTTGGCTAATTAGTTGATATTTAAAATTCTTTGACGATTTCTCTGTAGTTTCACGATTGATTTCTTTCCGAGTGTTTGTAAAAGAACAGTTCTGTATATTCTGTCCTGCTGTTGGAGTTCTCTGATGGTGTGTCTGCTTTCATCATTGGTTGTGATTTCCTGGCTCATCCTGTTGTCTGCTCAGTGGTTGTCAGTCCAGACCCCAGCTTCCCACCACTGCCCCGCCTCGCCCCCAAGGCTGCAGTTGACCCATCCATCTCCCCTTCCCCGTCCTCCCACCTGCTCTGGTCATAGCAGTGCTGTGGTCCACAGCAGGCGTCCCCTTAGTCGGGTTTGTGCTTTGTCTTCATGTCTCATCAAATGGTGTTTTTCCCCATAGCAGTAAGTTTGAATTAGCATGTCACTATGCAGTTACAAGCATAATGTAGATGGATCCTCAACCGCATATCATGTGTCATTCATAAATGAGATTATCCTTACCTAAAGAAATGATCTTAAGTGTAGAATTAATGGACTTTTGACACAATATCCTTTCTGTGTCGGTGCTTGTTTTTAAGACTATAAATCTCATCAGCTTTTGCACAGTGAATGTCTCTACTAGACTCTTTAAAAAGCATCTTCTATGGTTAATAAAATGGAAAGACTGCACCTGCTATTATGCTAGCTTGCTTTCTTACATATTTTCACAGGGAACGTGCTTTAATACATTTATTTTGAGAACTTTTAAATCAAATTCTAGGTAAGCATTTTATGTTAATGTCCAATAGGTGGTTCGATTTGTTCAGTGTTCAAATAGGTATTAATGGTAACTTCCTCATCAGTTAAATTACTATTTTAAAGTATAACATGTTTTTTATGAAGAGAAATTAACTTATAGAGAAGTTTGGCTGAGAATAGACAACTGTTAAGGGCCTTTATTGTACAGAATGCTGTGCTTTAATAAATCATGATGTTGTAATAGAATTGTATCTTCCTGAGTAATAATTTATAGTGTTTCTCTAGTAAAACTTGAATAGCTTATTTAATTTCTGTGGTCAAAAGAAATGTTCTGTTTCCAGTTACATGTTCTCTAAGTCTTCATCTCACTTGTAAGTTTGCCATCATTTTTGCTATACTGTGTTTGTCTGTACTGATTCTTGAATTTTTAGCTTCAAAGTCGCAAGAAATCTGGTTTCTCTTCATTTCTTTGCATGCATCTATCAGCCTAGTGATTTAAGGAAGCATTGTCAAAAGGTAAACTATTTAGTAATTTAGCATGCCTCTGTTTCTCTGTGCAGTATTAGAGAGTCCTTATCATTTTACACGAATGAACACTGTGTGGTTGTGTACTGGTGAATAATTGACATTTTAATGGAAGTAATGAAACTCACCCACCACTTAAAGTATGCTGATGGTTCTGTTGGAAATAGGTCATTTGATGGGACAATTGTAACAGTTTGCCCATCTCCCACGTGTTTGCCTTCTAATCATCTCATGCTTATTTATAATAGACATAGTATTATTTATTATTTTAAAATTTGTCTTTACTTATATTTTTGGCCATGCTGCACAGCTTATAGGATCTTAGTTCCGCAACCAGGGATCATACCAGTGTCCTGGCAGTGAAAGTGGCAAGTCCTAACATCTGGACCACCGTGGAATTTCCGCTTAGAGTATTTTTTTAAACAAATGACTGAATCAGAGCCATAGAAGTTAGATTTGGGGGAAGGCAATTTAATGACGGTGGGTAGCAGTGTGCAGGAGACTCTGTGCGCCAGGCACCTTGTCGAGTGCTTTCCGAGTCTGTCATCTAATCCCGCAGACGCCAGGTGAGGTCCAGGCTGCTGTTATCCCCATTCAGCAGACAGGGACACTGAGGCTTAGAGAGGCCGAGCACCGTGCCCAGGCTCCCACACCCAGCAGTGTGGTTCGGACTGGTCTGATCAGAGCCTGGACACTTCCTGTGGTGCCGTCCAGCCCGCTTTGCTCCAGAGGCTCTCGTGTCCATCACAGCATCCCTGATGGAGGGAGCATCAGGAGGGAGCTCGCTGCCTCTCCCGTTTGGTCACTTGGTTGAGCCCCTGTTGTTGGAGTCCAGTGCCCCGAGGGCTGGCCTTCCTTGTCCCTCTCCCACTCCCAGCCCGCTGATGGAGCACTCCTGGGGCCTTCCTGCAGGACTCGGGCAGCCGTGCTCCAGTTCAGGCAGCTCAGTGCCCGGGAGCCCTTCTGCTGGGCACAGCAGAGCAGCGTCATCACCCTGGGGTTGGTGCCCTGGGTGTGCCGCTCGCCCGCTCTGTGGCCTGCTTTGCCCTCCTGGTAAGTGAGGACACGGCACTGCCCATCCTAGTCACGTGGGCAGCAGTGGGGCGGCTCCCACCCTGGGGGAGGGCGGCCAGGCTGCGGACCCAGAGCCTTCCTTAGGAGGAGGCCCGGGGGAAGGGGCTGGCCGTGGTCCCTGACTCTAAGGCAGGTGTTTGTCTCCACTGAGTCCATAGTCAACCCAGGTGTGTCACTTCCCTGCTCTGTTCTTTGTTGTTTTCTGATTTTTAGAAGTGCTTATTTTAACTTGAATTTGAGATTGATCCCTGTTCAGTTCCATGTGGATAATTTCTAGCCTTTGTAGCCTTCTGTTGTCTGAGGTTTCTTGGTAGAGGTCAGGGGAGGGTGCCCAGTTTATCCAGCTGCTGTTAAATGAGTCCAGCTGTATTTTGCACTAAGTCACTTTGTTGTCACCAAGCTCCTGTGGGGCTGCACGGGACCAGTATTCTTTACAGAATCCCATTAAAAAAGGACTGGTTAGTTGGTTAAAACAACGCACTCATTGTTTATAAAAATACTTGCCATGCATGTTTCCTCAAACCTCCCCTGCTTAACCACACACCCAAATGTATACGTGAGACCTGTCTGGACCCCGAGGGGTTCATCTGTTCCCCACGCTGTTGCCACCAGTGTCTTTCCTAGCTTCAGACCCAGGACTAGCGGAAGAGCTGGGAGTCCAGGCGAGATCATCTTTTTCTTTTTTTTAATTAGTTTACTTTTTAATGGAAGGATAATTGCTTTACAGAATTTTGTTCTTTTCTGTCAAACCTCAACATGAACCATCCATAGGTACACATACATCCCTTCCCTTTTGAACCTCCCTCCCATCTCCCTCCCTATCCCACCCCTCTAGGTTGATACAAGATTATTTCTTAGTGAAGACCTAGGAGAGCTTTATGTAAACCCCAGGGAGCAAATGACACTCAAACTGGGTGTAAGCACTTCAGTGTGTAGCCCCCGGTCTGTATGTTACTGAGAAATACAAGCCAGACACATGGTGTTCGCATGGAGGGCTTAGGTACCTTTTCTGTGTTTCACTTGTTGTCCTGGGCTCAGTAACCTGCATCATCACTACAGATGATCTCGGGTGGTGGTACAAGCTGTTTCCTTTCCTCCTTCAAATCGAAAGGTCTGGACGGCTTTGCTGAGAGGTTTCTTACTCTTGCTAGTGGTGCTTCTGAGCAGCATCTGGCGATGAGCACAGTCCTTTCATCAGGGCAGTTCATGCCATGCAGGGTTCTCGGTGCTGGCGTGGCTCTGCTGTCCTGCCTGGCAGGGCCATCTGTTCGCTGGATTTCAGGGAGTGCAGAGCCCGGCTGCAGGGAGGCTCCCGTCCGGGGTCTCTGCAGTCAGTGGGGTGCTCTCGCTGCTCCACGGCCCCGCTTCTCTTGAACAAACAGTCCTTTAAGATGGCATTAAGCTAGAACAAGGCATTTTTTGTACTTGGCGGATAGCATAGCTGATATATTTTCAAGTAAGTTTCTGGTTATAATGTAAAGCCTGTGTGATTGCCTTTTTCGACACAGTCTATTGTTAGCCAATTTTACACTTACCTCACTCCCTCAGCTGCCAGCCATACAGGAAGAGGTAGAAGATGACACCATCAAATGTGAAACCTCGACCTCCGCCTCGCTGCGGTCCTTTCGGCTGGACCGGCTCACGGGCTCACTGCGCACAGCCAGCGATGAGGACATCAGGGACGCCCGCAAGTAAGGGGCCTGCTCGCCTCGTCGTCAGTTTCAGGAGCCCTGTGGCTCTTGTCTTGAAAGAGTTGCAAGGATGGTTGTAAAGGAATCCCACTGGATTCGGTGCCTGTGTTTAGTGGTGAACTTCAGGTGCCGGGGTAGAAGAGCTCAGTGACCTCAGTGATTTTAGAAAACATCTGTCTCTACGTGTTGACTCCTGTGGGAGGTCTCTTCCTGCTCTAGCTAGAGGTCTGCCAGGCCTGGGGCGCGTTCCTGATGGTTACGGCTCCATGCCTCTCGGCTTTGCTCTTGAGGGTCCCTCCCTTTTCCTCAGGGGTCTCCTCTCAGGAGACTGTCTGTCCCCTCCTGTGACTGACACTGTCCTCATTCAGAGCCCAACCTGCTGAGCTCCCGTCGTGAGCCAGGCAGCACTTGATGGAGGGCACATGTGGTCACCTGCCCAGCAGCCCTGCACAGTGACCGTCGCTCTCCTGCCACGGCCGAGGACGGTCACCCTGCAGGAGGCGGGGGGAACTGCCCAGAACTGGGGAGCTCGCCTTCTCTGGGAGCGTTGTCACCTGCCGAGCAGCGACCCTGAGGGAGGGTCGGGGCGCCCTCTGCACCAGCTCGTCTGGAGTGAAGACCTCCCTCCTTGGGGGAGGGCTCCAGTCAGAGAATCTCAGCTTCCTGGGGCCATTGGTTGTGGCCGGAAGCCTGCATCGCTCGTGTGGAGTGTGGTTGGTGAAGGAGACTCCACTATCTGCTGCGAGGTTGAGGCGTGGGTGTTGCTAGGTGTCCGGTTCTATCAGTAGGTCTTATGGAGGGGTGTGTGTTTGCACAAGGGTGCCAGTTAAAGGTCATTTTCTCTCCCCGAAGCACGACAGGCTCTCAGGACGGTCTCGGGGGCAACCCCAGCAACAGCAACAGCAGCCAGGACTCGCTGCAGAAAGCCCCAAAGAAGAAGGGCATCAAGTCTTCCATCGGTCATTGGTTTGGCAAGAAGGAAAAGGGCCGGCCTGGACACACCAGCAAGGAGGCGTTAGGACCAGGTGGGTGCTTCACCGTTCAGAGGGAGGAGGGTCTGCATGTATGTCCCTTCTGTGTCTCCCCCACTGTCCCCACGAGGCTCCTGTCACTCACGCTGGGTGTCCTCCTGGGAGGAGCGGAGGAGGCGTCTGTCTTCTCTAGGGTCCGAGATGATCAGATCAGTTGATGAGTGGATGGGTGGATGAACAGATGGCTGGCTGGCTGGCTGGGTGAACGGAGCATGGAATGAGTAAAGCAGATGCTTACTCCGATGAGAAACGAATTCTATGAAACAGGTTGAGTAGGAGCCGGGCGATGACTGTTTCCTCCAGAACAGTGACAAGTGTTTGGAAATGGCCTAAGTGCTCATCAGAGAGGAGTGAGGTACAATCTGTGGGCACCCCACAAGGAACAGCATCCCCTCCTTCCTGCCACTTTCCCCATCCCCAGGAGCTCATGAGGGGTTCTGCCCATGCCCCCCGCCCAGCCCACAGCCACGCAGGTCTTCCTGGGGTCTCCTCATCACACAGTGTTATCATCAGGCCCCCGTCTCGCTCGGCTTCATCTCCTTAAGGACAGGGTATGTTCCTGCCTCTTCAGCCAGATATTTGTTGAGTGTCTTCCTTTTGCTGGGTGTGGGATTTACAGGGTGAGTAAAACAGATGTGGTCTGGAGCACAGTGAAGGGAGAAGAGAGAAAAAGGAGCAGATTGTTCAGTGCTATCCCTCTTGTTAGTGAATACAACACTGAGCTGGATGGTGCATTGATTGTATACCAGACGCTGTGTGTGCCCCTTACCAAGCAGGTGCTGCCACCTCCCGATTTACAGGGGAGGAGACAGTGATGGTCACGCGGTGAGGCAGTGGTGAGGGCAGGTTCACATCCACGCAGTGGGACCATGCACTTTGCCGAGCCCCAGCCACCTCTCTGGTGGATGCAGCAGGAATGAGATGGTTCTATGGCATCACTGATTCGATGGACATGAGTTTGAGCAAACTCCAGGAGAGTGAATTACAGCAAAGCCTGGAGTGCTGCAGTCCACGGAGTGGCAAAGAGTTGGACACAACTGAGTGACTGAACTAAAACCTGAGTTTGTGCTAAACTGCTTCAGTCATGTCTGACTCTTTGTGACCCCAGGGACTGTAGCCCAGTAGCTCCTCTGTCCGTGGGATTCTCCAGGCAAGAATACTGGAGTGGGTTGCCATGCCCTTCTCCAGGGCATCTTCTCAACCCAGGGATCGACCCCACATCTCTCGTTATCTCTTGCAGTGGAAGGCAGGATGTTTACCGCTAGCGGCACCTGGAAAGCCCCAGGGAACGCTGACAACTAGGAAATGCAGAAAATCAGGGGGCTGCTCCTAAGTTAAACTGGAAGAGCAGCAAGCACAGGATGAGAAGAGGAAAACACACGAAGAGCAGCAACAGTGCCGACAGAAACAAGCCGGGATGTGTTCACCCACAAAGAAAATATCTGTGCCATTCGGAGGAGGAGCCCGCCAGCCCTTGGAGGGACAGTCGGAACGGGAATGAAAACCGAGGCCATGGTCAACAGTGCCCACCCACACGGCCCGAGTGGCGTGGTGTCACTCACCGGCTTCCTGTGTCCCCAGAGCTGCTGGGGTGACATCTGAGTTCTGAGGCCAGGCAATGTCCCCAGTGAGCTAAGGCATCCCTGCTCTCCTTCCAGTGCTGCTGTGGGGCTCTCTGTTGGCGGCCACACTCATCGCCTGCTCTGCCACCTGCTGGGGCCCGGCTGTCCCCCTGGGATCCTTTCAGCTCTTGAGCTTGGATGTTCCCAGCCCTCTGCCACGCCGGACTGGGACGCAACTCAGGACTTGGGCTTGAGATATCAAGGAGACCGTGAATCTGGAAGGACACAGCCCTGGGGCCCTGGAGTGAGCATGTGAGAAGAGCAGGAGAGCAAAGCCCCCTCGGGGAGGAAGCAGAGCTGGGGAACGTGCCCACACCCACCGCTGCCTCTGGCACAAGTGCCTCTTCTTTGCCTCTCCTTGGCCTGAAACAGACCCCAGCTGCTGCTGCTCCGCAGGTGATTCCTAAAGATGCACATCCTGCAAGAGCTATTGTCCTGCTGCTCTGGGGCTGCCTAAGTGTGCTCAGGAGCGTCAGACAAGTGGGGCTGCCACGCCTGATGCTGGGGGAGGGCCTGATGCTGGGGGAGGGCCTGATGCTGGGGCAGGAACATCTGATGCTGGACCAGGGTCTGATGCTGGGGGAGGGCCTGATGCTGGGGGAGGGCCTGATGCTGGGGGAGGGCCTGTTGCTGGGGGAGGGCCTGTTGCTGGGGGAGGGCCTGTTGTTGGGGGAGGGCCTGATGCTGGACTAAGGCCTGATGCTGGGGGTTAAACGTCTGATGCTGGTGGGAAGGTCTGATGGTGGTGGGCAGCCTCCTCCCAGATGTACACAGAGTTGTGATTATAAATCTCTATGAGAAATCTTTTTTTCATACTTTCCTGACCACCTTGCTATGTTCTTTTTTTCTGAAGCATAATTGCTGTGCAATATCGGTTTGATTTCTGCCGTACAGCAACATGAATTGGCCATAGGTGTACGTGTGTCCCCTCCCTCTTGAATCTCCCTCGCACCTCCCCCTGCTACATTCTTGTTTCTATGGATATATGAATAACAAAGACTGGTGACCAAAATAACATGAAAAGCTCCCACACACAAGTGTGCACACGTACACTCCCTAGTGCATCATTCGGGTCCACGTCAGGGTTGCCCTCGGCCACCCCACCCTGGGATCCACGGTGAGCCTCGACACCTGCACTTTGTTCCCACCCTCGGCCCGCTGCCCACGCCTCAGCAGCAGAGGGGCCCTGTCCCCGCAGGTGCTGAAGTGATGGAGTCCCTTGTCTCCGGATCCAAGGACATGAATACCAGGTTGGTTGTCCTCTGGGGACACCTATACTTCCGCCTTCTAGCCTTTCCATTGTATCCACCTGTTTCTCTTCACAGAATGTCTGTGTGATGACACGGGCTCCCATTACCAGCTCTGGTCTGTTCTCATTGAGAATACAGCTTACCCTCGGCACTCTTTATTGGCAGTGGGAAATTTTGCTTCAGTACTTTATTGAAAGAAAGCAATAAATAATACTGTGATAACAAATAGTTCAAAAGTAGACTGTACATACTTTGTCACATATTCAGGAAGTTCACAAAAGATAGAAAATTAGAATGTTAACAATGAATTGTACAAGGAAAGGCAGAACACACATGTAAAGAGACATGCCGTCTGTGTCTGCTGAGATATCAGCTGCATAAAGGCACCATGAACTGAATGCATCTCTTGCTGGCTGCTTTAATGTGCTGCTGAAAAAGTAAAAGTTACATTTGCTACTTACACTATCCAAAATGGCTATGTCATCAAAATCTAAGAATGTATGCCTAGGTCCATTCTTTAACCATGTTTACAAACAGATGTAAAAAGATGATTTACATCAGAAAAATAAGGCCTTTGTCAGAGCTGCACTATGCTGTCTGTCTGTCGGGGATGTGGTGCCCTCACTGTCCAGCTCGATGGCTCCGCAGCGGGTGCAGGGCATCGCGACTGGTCCTCGAAGAGTCTCACCGGAGAGGAGGGATCTGGGTCCACAGAGACTGGGTTACAGGAGAGAATTTCATAGTCGTCTTCTAGTTATCCTTTCAGCCCAAATTCCATTAGAAGCTCACATTTAACACCCAGTACTTTTAAATGGCTTCACGCTGCAGACAAAAAGCATTTCTTCCCAGAAACAAAGTACAGTTTAGGTCAGTCGTTAAAATACAACAATTGGTTGAAATTAAGTTCGCTCATTTCAGAGTGATTGTTGGAGAGCTTGGTTATATTCTGGAAGGATAATGCACACTGTGTCATGATGATTTTACAATCGCAGTAAAACCCCTTCTCTCATGGCTTAACATTTAAAAATTAAACAAGAATGATGACAATAAATGCATCATTTGCAAAAGCCCTATATTTGTTCATAGGATTTATACAGACAAGTATTAGGGTATAATCATTTGAAAGACTAAAATCAGGTATCAGAACATGAACTGATCTGAAAGGATATTCATAGCCTGGATAGACAAGAAAAAGGAAGTATATCAATGAAGTCATAAGTTTACACAAATATAAGAAACATTAAATTTTAAAATATTTTCTCTATGGTATTCATGAATTTTTCACTAATTAAAAACTCTGTAATAAAATAACTTCTGGTCCATATAACAAGTATTGACAGATTAAAGATTGCATCAAGTTCAAAATGTAGCCTTTGTCGTATTCTGGACGCTGTATAATCAGCTACAGAAGTAGTGCGGGTAAACTGGAAACAAACACATAGACGAGTCAGTCCTGGGACGGCAGCTGGTGCCCGAGCCCCTCCTCTCCAGACACCCCGCCCCACCCCATTCTGGGCTTCAGCTGCTTTGAGAATTCAGAGAAATGTGAAGGACCAAGCAGATCAAGGAGAGAACTCTGTGGCTGACTTTATTCTGACATATAGCTAAAAGCTGCTGGTAAAAACCTTAAAGCCCAATCCAGCTTTCTAGCTGAGACGTGAACAGGACAGAGCAGACAGCCTCCTGCTCTCAGAGTGGCTCGAGCAGGGCTGGGCTCCCGGGCTGGACCCACCAGAGGACCGCCCAGAGCAGCACCTGCAAGGAAGGGTGGCTCCTCAGCGGTGGCTGACCCCCAGATGCCAGGGCGCTTCTGTGTTAAACACTGGCCTCTGGATGAAGAGGCCCAGGGCAGGGCAGCCCTGTGAACCCTGATGCTCTGGGCCCTGTTCCCTCCGAGAACGTGCACGCAGGGCATGGCCAGCAGCACTGCTGCTGTGGGAGGGACACCCGTGTGCACGGACGCCAGGGAGACTCAGGCCATGTTCTGACCACTCAGGTGGCCGGCGAGCGCCAAGGTCACGTTCTCTGCTGCTGAGGGCTCCTCTCCCGGCGCGACCTCTGGAGACCTGCTGACCCTCCACTCCTAGGGAGTGGCCTCCGTGCCCCCGCGGGACCAGGCCGGCGTGTACTCACCGCAAAGCTCAGCAGGAGTAAGTCAGGAGTAAGCTCAGCCTCTGTGTTCCCTCCACGCTGCTTGGTCCCAAGAGCACAGGAGGAAGCGTGCAAACACAAACTGGTTAGTCATGCAATATCACACGGGGCACGAGGACACACACACACCTGCAGCGCCCACGCCTACTGAGGGTGGGGAAACTTCTAGAGGGTGGATGAGCTGGAGAGAGCAAGCCTGGGGGCTCCCACGTGGGGGTCCCTGCCACCTGGAGTGGGGGCGGGACGGTCACACTGGAGCATCAACGGCACATTCAATGACAGAAACGCCGACATGGGGACAGCTACTCCACAGCTACTCAGCTATTCACAGAGCTCCAGATCACATATTCAACACAGTCTATTGTCACCCAGTTTTACACTTACCTCATTCCCTCAGCTGCCAGCTTTACGGGAAGAGGTACGAGATGACAAGACCACCATCAAAAGTGAAACCTCGAGCCCCACCTCTCTGCGGTCCCTTCGGCTGGACCGGCTGCAGATGGGGCGCTGCGCACGGCCAGCCACGAGGACATGAGGGACACCCACAAGTGAGGAGCCTGCGCGCCTTGTCGCCAGTTTCAGGAGCCCTGTGCCTCTTGTCTTGAAAGTGATGGAAGGATAATTTTAAAGGAATCCCAGTGGATTCGGTGCCTGTATTTAGGGATGTATGTGTGTGTGTGTGTGTGTTTTCTGGTAGGCAGGTTTCTCTAGATCTGGCGTTAAGGTAGACGTCTTACTCTGTGTGTGTGTGTTCGTGTGTGGGCGTGCACAAGTGGGTTTTTCTTTGCTCTGTTGCTACACCATGGCAAATTCTAGGATGCTCTGGTGGCTTCCCAGAGAACAATTCAAAGTACGAGGATTTTCTGACCACAGTGGGTAATCTCAGCTCTGTCAGTCAACCAGAGACAACATTGACTACAGGGAAAATGCCTTATCTATAAAACGTGAAAAAATATTTTAGTATTCCAGAAAAAATATCGCTTGAATATAGTTTAACATTTATGGCATTATAGATGTGAGAATCAGTTTGTTTCTCAAAACTATTTTCTTTCTATTAAGTCCCAATTTGTCTCAAAGGTATTCTTTTAATTGCTAAATTTACGCAGCCAATGCATCCACTTTCAGAGAATTTTTGAGGGTTGGTGAATCTCAGATTTTCACGTTCTGTGGAAACTCCCAGGGAGAGCAGTGCGGGCTCACCAGGTGCTGGACGTGCTCCATGAGGAGTGGAGGCCAAGGCCGCCGTGTCCCTGTTGGTCACCGCAGTGTCCTGGGCGTGCGGGGACTCCCCTCGGGCATCGTGTACCTCCTGCTCTAAATGCTGTCTTTCCTCTTCCCCTTGGTGGACACTGTCGTGCGCCAGCTCGCAGGGGAAGCCGAGTCAGCAGGTCTGCTGAGCTGTGTGCGTCCTGAAGCCTCCCCGTGGGGCTCGTCCCCAGCTCCAGGCTCTGAGCTGAGCAGCGCTGCAGGAGTAGGGCACGGTGTTGGTGAAGGGAAGCCCAGCGACCCCTCGTAGGAGGTGCTGGGCTGTGCGGACGGTCAGTCTCAGGAAACAAGGCCACACCTGTTGTCTGGGTGGTGCCACGTGTGTAGCATTTGATGGGAAGAAACTCACACAGCCATCTTGTTAGGAAAGACAGCTTGACCGTGGCGCTCATATCCTGCTTTAAAGTGCCCGTTGTCAGCCACAGAGGGTGTGGCTTTCTCTTGGGCGTATCTGTTCCCCATAGAGTTCACTGTATTTCCGAATGTCTTTCTCCTGTGACTCTAATTTTAAGGCGAGGAAGCATGCCACGTCAGTTTACTGCTAAGCAAGTGTTTTAATGAATTGCACTTGGGGACTCCAATTTCATCCTCGAGGGGGCAGAGGCGGTCCTAGCTAAGCAGCCCCGCAGGGCGGGCTGAGCAGGGTCATTGCAGCAGAACAGGCAGCCCCCCAGGCTCGTCTCTGAAGCTGTCTCTGTAAAGAGAGGTTTCAGCTGAGAGTGAGCCGTTGACAGCAGAGTGATGCGATATCTTGTAGCCGAGGAAGGAAATAAACCCCAGCAGAAGCCAGGCGAGTCTTCCATTTGCTTCTGGATGGTGGTTGTGGTTGGGACGCAAACTCCAGGCATGTGGTACATGCTCGTTCCCCTGGGATACGGGAATTTTGAAAGTTTGCCTTTTTTCAAAACTCTCTTTGAGCTATTAAGGGGCTTCCCTGGTAGCTCAGATGGTAAAGCATATGCCTGCAATGTGGGAAATCTGGGTTTGATCCCTGGGAGATCCAAGATCCCCTGGAGAAGGAAACGGTAACCCACTCTAGTACTCTTGCCTGGAAAATTCCACGGAGGGAGGAGCCTGCTAGGCTACAGTCCATGGGGTCGCCAAAAGTTGGACACGACTGAGCGAAAACACTTCCACTTTCACTTTTTGAGCTATTAAGATACATGTTGTGTTTTCTGGTATAATTATTCCCAGAAAATAGAGTATTTACTCTTCTAGGAAACCTAAGGTTGAAGTAAAGGAACAGTTACTTGACATTTGATGTGAAGCATTTCGAGCTTTAACCATACATAGACTTCACAGTCTGAAGTAAAGTCTGATGCTATTTGAGTGTATTGAAAAGCCACTGTGTATCTTCAGGGAATTCCCTAGCAGTCGAGTAGCTAGAACTCTGCACTTCCACTGCAGGAGGCCTGGGGTTTGATTCCTGGTTGGAGAACTAGGGTCCTGCAAGCCACACAGTGGCCTAGTCAAAAAAGAATAACCAGTATCTTAATTTAGCACAGAGCTAGTTAGCTGAACAGCAGTGCAGGAGAAAAACAGCCCCCATCCAGCCCTCTCCTTGCTTGCTGTGTTATAGCGTTCTGTGTTGAAAGTCTGTGTTGCTCTTTGTGCGTCTGTTGTGAAATGGTGTGCATTCCTGAAGCTCTCTCAGGGACAGATGCCTCTGCTCAGATCTCGGTGTGGTTTCCTCTTCTACGTATCTGTCCTCACTGTTTAGAAAGGGAAGAGTGGATGTTTTTCCTTGACTACCCTCCTCCCTTGGATGTGCAGACTTCTGAATCCTTTAAGGCTGGCAATAATTCTTTCATCGGGAAGGAGGTGATTCTGTAAGGAATTGCGGGGACTCAGTCAGCATTTCATGACTCAGGGGTTCTTTGTCATATGTCTGAACTCTCATGAAGTAGATGGTTTAGAAGATTAAAGGAAAATGGTGAGATACATACTCTTTCACTTTTCAAATTTATAAAGAAAATAAATACTTAGGTTTACTTGTTTTATACCCGTGTGTAGTAGTGATTCTTGAATTTTGAATGTTTCGTTACTTGCAGGCATGAGTTGCTGGAGGAACCCGGGAGACAAGGCGTGCCTTGGCACAGTGGGACGGGCCAACTGTTGTGGTCTGGCTGGAGGTGTGTAGGCGCCCCACCCGCACCCGCACCCCCGTCCTGGCCTGGGTGTGTCAGTCCCTCCACAGCCACGCATAACCTCCTGCCTCCTGTCTCCTGTCCCCAGCGCTGGGTCGGGATCCCGGCCTGGTAGGTGGCTGCTTGCCAGCCAACGTGAGGAGCGGTGCCATCATGTCCACCCTGTCGCCCTGTTGGACACAGAGATCCAGGGTGAGATCGGCATCAGCAACCCGCTGCACCAGCTGAAGCTGCGGCTGGCGATCCAGGAGAGCATGTCCCTGACCGGCCGCTCCGCCCCGTCCAGAACGGTATGCCTCCCTCCTTCCCTAGGGAGAGTTCGCGCCCGGTTTGTGTCGCTTCCAGGGATCTCTATACACACAGCCACTGTTCCAGCTTAAAGTTCTAGCATTCAAAACCATGACAGCTTTTCATTTGCAGCAGTAGTGTTGTTAAAAGATAGATGATTGAATACTTCAGACTGATTATTTTTGTAACAGAAGGGCTGCGGTGGCATTGTGAATAGAGAAATGGGAGTTTTTGAAAACATAAAAAAGGGACTTTTGAAAATGTGAAAATTGTAAAAAAAAAAAGGAAGTTTTTGAAAATGTATTAAAAGAAACGTAAATATAAATGTCAAGAAAGTGAAAGAGAAAAGGCTTAGCCCCCAGGCTGCATTGTTTTTCCCTTATTTACCTTGTCCGGCCTGTCCTCTTGGGCAGTTCCCTTTTCGGGAGCTGTAGACCCTGGGCTCTCAGGGTTTTAAGAGTCCAAACATCCGCTAGGTCACACCAAGTCGTATCGTGCTCATCCAAGTATCCTCCACGTGGGAAGGCCTTGAAAGTCCTGTAAGAGGGTCCTCCTAGTTGGAAAAATTAAAACGAATCTGGTGGAAATGTGGATTGTTGCCAGGAGATGAGGGCCGGCCAGCTCCTCATTTCTCGAGTGCAGACTCAGGACACAGCTCAGTCCCCACGCTCGGTGTGTCCACTCTGGAGAGGAACCCTGGTGAGGAGACGTGACCTCCCAGATGTACCTGCCCTGAGGAGCAGGTGGAGCCTGACTCAGGCTCATGGTTATTTTACACAAAAAGCGTGAAGGCTTTCTCGTCCGTTTGTCTTCCTTGTTTCTAAGGGTGAGCGTGAGGGTGGATAACTCACCCCGCACTGATGCAATTGTTCTCAGCGTATCTGCTCTGCTCTCTGTGCCCCAGAGGGTTCACTGGAGCCACCTTTTTAGAAATGAAGGTGCTGAGGGTTCCCCGGAGGTTTTATTAAAGTATCTCAGTAAAGGGAGCGTCTTATGAATTGAGTTTAATGGGTGGTGAACTCAAGCAGCATCCCCCCTCCGACCGTGAGGATGGGCTTGGGGACGGGACATCGGCAGAACCCCTGATGAACTCCTGGGGATGGGGAAGGTGGCAGGAAGGAGGGGGAGGTCTCTTCCTTGTGGGGTGTCCACAGATTGTACCTCACCCCTCACTGATGAGCACTTAGGCCCTTTCCAAACAATTGCCACTGTTCTGGAGAAAACAATCATTGCCCAGCTCCTATTCAGTTTCGTAGAATATGTTTCTAGGATGGAGTGTAAACATCTGCTTTATTCATTCCATCCTCTCTTCATCCACCCACCCATCCAGCCAGCCAGCCATCTGTTCATCCATCCGTCCACTCACTAATTCATCCCTCCACCCATCCATCCATCCACCTGTCCACCCAGTCAGCCAGTCATCTGTCCATCCATCTATCTACTCACTAATCCATTTATCCACCCATCCATCCATCCTCCATCTATCAATCCATCCATCTATCCAACCGCCCATCTGTCCACGCATCTATCCAAGCACCCATCCATCCATCCACCCATCCACCCATCCACCCATCCACTCATTAATCCATCCATCCATCCACCCATCTATACAAACTTCCTTCCTCCCTCCCCCGACCCCTTCCTTCCATCCTTGGCTCCTCAGTAGATCTTTACATTTTCGTGCAGATTGGTATTTTATTCCTCTTAAGTTTAATCACAGGGTATTTCTATTCCCCCACCACCTTGCTCTTTTGGATTGCATCCTTTCTCCACTGCAATTTCCAGCAGTTACATGATTCTTTTGCCAACAGTAACTCTGGAGAGTTGTTAGCATCTGACTCCCTGACAGAGCTCTTCTATTATCACCATGTTTCAGCTGATACTTTTGGGTTTCCAGGTAGGCCATCATATCATCTTTAATCAGTGGCTATTTTATTTCCCTCTTTCAGTAACCACAATTATTATTGACTTTTCTTGCCTGATAGCACATTCTAGAACTTGCAGAGCATTGATAATTCACAGAGGTGATCACAGCATCCTTGACTTGTCCCTGACTTTGATGAGACCACTTGTGACACATCACTATTCAGTGTGACTTTGGCCCTTGGCTTGAAATAGATGTTTTTAAAGAGTTTTTAGCAGGAAGATGTTCAGTTCTATCCAATGAAGTGGGCGACAGAGGATGAGATGGTCAGGTGGCATCACAGACTCAATGGACGTGAGTTTGAGCAAACTCCAGGAGACAGTGGAGGACAGGGAGGCCTGGGGTGCTGTAGTTCATGGTGGAGTAGATTGTAGGAGGCCATGATTCTCCTGCCCTGGCCTGTAACTGCCCCGTTTGCCACACTACATTGCAACATTTCCCGTTAAGAGGCACAGCGTATTTCTGCAGCTTCTGGGCTGGCCTTGTGACTTGGCTTGGCCGACAGAAAGAGGCAAAGTGACAAGCTTCACAGGGCCTTGAGAGCTTTACTCTCTGGCCACTTCCCTGTGAACAAGCCCAGGCCAGCCTGCTGGAGGACAAGACTCCCATCATCACCCCTGCCAACAGCCAGCTTGTCCATCGTGAACCATGGCTACCCTTGAGCGGCCAAGCTCAGCTGACCCACCAGCTGACTGTAGATGCAGGACTGTCCCCACAGGCTCCGGAGAAGGCAATGGCAACCCACTCCGGTGTTCTTGCCTGGAGAATCCCAGGGACGGGGAGCCTCGTGGGCTGCCGTCTATGGGGTCGCACAGAATCGGACACAACTGAAGCGACTTAGCAGCAACAGCAGCAGCAGCAGCAGAGCACAGGCTCCGCTGTGGCCCATGGGGGCTTAGTGGCCCCACTGATGTGGAATCTTCTGAGACCATGGTTCCAAACTGTGTCTCCTGCATTGGCAGGCACATTCTTAACACTGCACCACCAGGGAAGTCCTAGCATTTATTCTTTAAGATGTTTTAAGGTGACCGTTGTGACCAATGTAAGTGCCTAGCTCATTGGATTTGGATTTGTGTTTTCCTAATAATGAGTGATTCTGAGCATATGTTCATGTGCCTAAGTGCAATCTATAGACCTTCCTGAGAGAATTAACCGTTTTAATCTTTGGCTGATTTTGTTCTTGGTTATACGTATTGTTGATATGAAGTTGTACAAGCTGTTTGTATGTTTTGGAGATGAATCCCTTGTGGGTATCTCCTTTGCCAAATATTTTTTCCTATTCTGAGGATTGTCCTTGTCTTTCCTTGAGGGATTCCTTTAGGAATGCAAATGCTTTTAAGGTTAATTCAGTCCCACTCTCTGATTTGTGAGGTGGACCCATAAAGAACTTGCTGCATTTTATGTCAGATTGTGTCCTGTTTATATTTTTCTCAAGAATTTCATAGTATCCGTCATTACGTTTAGATATTTATGCTCTCTGCCGTTTATTTTGTGTTTGGTGTTGGGATGTTTTCTAATTTCATTCTCATTTTCACGGTTGAGGGAATCCTCACGGTGTCCTCCGGAGTGGCTGTTACCCATGTACATCCCAAGCATCAGTGGAGGAGGGCTCCCTTGTCTGCACATCTTCTCCAGCACTGCCTGTTTGCAGAGTGTCTGGCAACGGCCATTCCTCCTGGTGTGGTGTGATACCTCATTGTAGTTTAGAATTGCATTTCTCTAATGTTTAGTGATGTCGACATCTTTTCATGTGATTCTTTTAGAGTGTGACTTAAACTTACATCTTGAAATTCGCTTCTTTAACACCTGCCTTGTTTTGGATTCTTTTTCGATGACAACCCAAGGACAGTCCTGGAGTACGGGTGTTTTTTACTTAAAGCCCCTGGATCCTTGTGAATGTTAAATTCCCGGGACACAGCTCTTAGTGGTGTTATTACATAGAATGGCCACAAGGCGGCAGCACTACCTCATGCCACATTTTTTTCTCTAAATTCCTTGTTATTTTCTATGGGCTTAGAGTGGATTTCTGATGTCGTGTTTGTTTTAGGTGTGCAGGAACTCGACTCAGTTATACATAAACGTTTATCTATTCTCTTTAAGGTTCTTTTTTGCATATAGATGATTACAGTTTCAATAATTGCCTAAGCTATTCAGTAGGTACTTTTAATCATCTATTTGATATATATTAATATGTATATGTTAATTCCAATCTCTTAATTTCTCCTGCCTATCTCTGGAGGTTGGGGTCTCTCCAGGGGGCAACAGGCACTCCAGGTCCATTTTGGAGACACACTGCCTGCTACATGCTCCCAGCTCCCTCAGCCCCAGGACACTCCAGCCTTGGGTCCCAAACCAGCCAGGCTCCAAGGATGCGACACCAGCCCAGCTCTGTATGTCCTAAGGAGAATAGAATCAGAATTTCTTTTTTTTATTTTTCTGTTTTCATTTCATCATTTGAACTGGAGTATACAGTGACTTACAATCTCGTGGGTGTATTGTTTTTTCATTTTCTTTCTACCCCAAATTGTTTCACTTTTACATAGGTGTATATATGATTTGTTGGGTTTTTTCTTTACAGGTTAATACAGTGTGGAGTAAGTTTCCTTGTGTTACACAGTGAGTCCTGGTCACTTACTTTATCAATAGTAGTGTGCATATCTTAGTCTGAAGCAGCTCATTTCTCCATGGCCCACATCTTTATATCTTGGTGACCGGAAGTTTCTTTTCTAGGTTTGTAAGCCTGTGTCTCCAGGCAATAAGTTAATCTGTATCCATCTTTAGTTTATAGCTAGAAGTGTTATCACAAGATACTTGTCTTTCCTCGTCTCCCTCACTTCACTTGGAATGATCATCTCCACTGTCTTTCCTGAGGCTGGACTTGGCATTATTTCCTGCCTCTTTATGGTTGAGAAATATTCCGCTGTGTACATGGACTTGTCTGAATCCATTTGTCTGTGCTTCTACAATTAGCTTGCTTTCCTGTCTTGGCTGTTGTACCTAGTGGGGCCGAAATCGCGGGTTACGTGTCTCTATTAAAATTTTGGTTGTCTCAACCTGGCTGTCTCGACTCCAGCCCAGTCCAGACACGAGACTCAAGCCTGCTCAGGCTCCAGCAATGGGAGAGCAGCCCAACTCAGGGAGGTCGTGGGGAATAAACTAGGCACTGCTTTTCTATTCCTTTTCTTTAGTCTCGTGCCTGTGCTGTCTTGGAATAGAGTCAATTTGCAGTTTTGTGCTTGTCTTCAGCTGATTCGCTTATGATATATACATACAGCTTACCTGACCTTTTATGGATTCTATTGCCATAGAGGTTATTGTAGAAGGTTGAGCAAAGTACCCTGTGCTGACCATGAGGTCCTTCCTGAGTATCTATTACAGATACAGATTTCGGTGTATATTTGGCAAGAAGGAAGGAAGGAAAGAGATAATCCTTCTGGATTGTATATTACAGATACAGATTACCGTGTATATGTTAGCCCTGACGTCCTGACATCACTTTTTCTTGGAAACTTCTGATTGTGTCGAATTCTCAGAGTCACTTTTTGTGTTGTAAATTTGTTCCTTTGTATCTCTTTTTGTATTTTGCCTACAAGGGACATCATATGCTATTGTCTTTCTCCATCTGACTGATTTTGCTTAGTCTATGATCCTCCAAGGTCGATCCTTGTGACAATTAGTAGCATAATTTCAGTGGCCACTTTTCATGACTGAGTAATAGTCCATTGTGTGTATGTACACATCTTCTTTAACCTTTGATCCATTGGGTGACATCTGGCTGGTTCTGTGTCCTGGCTCTGTAGTGAATGATGGGGTGCCTGTGTCTTTTTCGCTGGCAGTTTTCTCAGGATACTGGCCCAGGTGTGGGTATGTCAGGCCATGGGCTGAGCCCTTTTGAAGTTTAGTTTCTGCCCTGAGGAGACTGTCCTTTCTCGGGGCTGTTTCCAGTGTCCATTCTGACCGCGTAGAGGGGTTTCCTGTCCACCTGACTCTCTCCCCTGTTTATTGTTTGTAGACTTGTGAGGATGACCATTCTGACAGGGAAGGATTGATTTCTTGGTGTCTTTTAGATTGGCATTCCTCCTGGAATAATTAGGAATGTTGAGCATCTTGTCCTGTGGCCGTTTGGGGATTTTTCTTTTCTGTAAAGGGTGTGAGGAAAGTTTACCTGTTGCAATGGACTTCTTGAAAGTTGGTTGTGTTTGGAATTTATTTCTGCAGTAACCATCTCAGGACCTTTCCTGAGGGCAGCTGTCATTAACAGCCCACAGATACTGTGAACTGGAGGGCTAGTACGCGCCAGTGTTTAAGTTGTAGTTACAGGAAATGTCCACAAGGGAGCAGCACTTTTTCATGTCCAACTCTGGTTCCACCTGCAACCAGAGCCTTAGGGAAAGCTGGCTTCCTGGGTTGTGAATTAGGGTGGAATATGCCTGAGCAAACACCCAACAGCTCGTATCTCACTATTTCTTTTCTCTGAAGCTTCACCCCTCCCCTCTAGCCTCATGCCAACCTGGGGCACTGCTCTCTGTTGAGGTGCCCAGGAGGCTGCTCTCTCAGGAAGGAGTCTTAAGCTGGGGACCCCAGCACCAGGAGACTTGGGGTCTGGGTGATTTTCCATGTTCCTCCAAGTCAGAGCATCAGTCCATTAGGATTTGGGTTCACTCGGGATTGTGGCCCCAGCCAGGGCAAACCAGACAGTACAGGTTTAAGGGGGTTATCTAAGATGGGCACCCTGCTCAGCTGTCTCGACCCCACCCCAGTCCAGCCCTGGAACCCAAGCCTACTCAGGTGCCAGGATTTGGATAGCATCCTAAGTCAAGCAGGTCACAGGGAATAAACTAGGCATTGCTTTTCTTTCCTTTAATTTCATGCCGATGCTATGTTGAAGTCTAGTTGGTTTTCAATTTTGTCCTTGTCTGCAGTGTACAATGGACTGATCCAGCTATGACATACGCATTACAGGCTTTAGTATTTTTATTTATTCTTTTGCCATAGTATTTTTATTTATTCTTTTGCCAAGGTTGAGTAAAGTTCTCTGTGCTGAACACCAGATCCCTGTGGGACATTTATTAGAGGTACAGTTTTTTTTGTACATGTGCAAGAAACGAAGAAGGAGATAGTTCTTGTGGATTATCTATTACAGCTATAGATATCTTTGTATATGTTAAAGATAAATATTTCTCTGGATACATGATTGGAAGGAAGAAATGAAGGACAGAAGGTGGAAGATAATCCTTGTGGATTAGCTAATACAGATACATGTTTCTGTGGTTATGTTAGAGATCCTGGAGAAGGAAATGGCAACCCACTCCAGTATACTTGCCTGGGAGATGCCATGGGCAGAGGAGCCTGGGGGGCTACAGTCCATGGGGTTTGCAAAGCGTTATACACAACCTAGCGAACATACAGCAACAACGTTAGACATACACATTTCAGTACATACGTGGAAGGGAGGAGATAATCCATGTGGATTATCTGTTACAGATATAGATTTCTGTGTTTAAGGTAGTAGCAACCTCCTAATTCATTCCTGGCACTTTCCTATTTTTTTTTTTTTTCTGTGGGGGAGATTCTTTGTATTTGAATCTCAAAGTCTCTTTTTATGTTGTAAATTACTCCCTCTGTATCTCTCTTCAACTTCACTCTCAAGGAATACCATCTGCTATTTTCTTCCTCTGCTTTTGACTTCACTTAGTGTATTTTCCTCCAAGATCCGTCCTTTGGGGACCGTTGGCCTAATTTCATTTCAGTGGTGGTTTTTCATGTCTGAGTAAACTCCATTGTATATATGTACCACATTTCTTGAAGATTTAATCTGTCGAGGGACATTTCTTGGGTCTGTGTCTTGGCTATTGGAATTAGCATTGCAGTGAATGTTGGGTGCATGTGTCATTTTGAATGATGGGTTTCTGGAATATAGGCCCAGGTGTCAGTATTAAAATCCTAAGCTTAGCTCTCTTGAAATTCTCTTTCTGGCCTTTGGAGGCTGTCTTTTCTAGAGCTGTTGCCAATGTCTATTCCTAGAGAATTTGTAGGGGGGCTCCGTCATCTCCCTGCTCTCTCCACCATTTACTGTTTGCAGACAGTCAGAATAACCGTTCTGTCAGATGGGATTTGATTGCTTGTTTTCATTTTGATTGACATTCTCCTTGTAATAATTCGGGATGTTGAGTATCTTGTCTTGTGGCCGTTTTTTGCTTTTTTTCCCTTGAAGGATATGAAGGAAAATTTGCCTGTTTCAATTGATTTCTTGTAAATTGGTGGTGTTTAGAATTTATTTCTGCAATACCTGTGGCAGGACCTTTCCTGAGGGCAGCTGCCATTAAGAACACCACAGGCCTTGTGAGTTGGAGGTGCCGGTAAGCTCTGGTGGGCAATTTGTAGTTACAGGGAATGTCCACAAGGTGGCAGCACTTCTTCATGCCCAACTCTGGTTCTACCTGCAACCAAGCCTTAGGGACAGTTGGCTTCCTGGGCTGTGAATTGGAGTGGAATGTGTCTGAGCAAACTCCCAAGGGCTTGTGTCTCACTACTTCTTTCCTCTGAAGCTTCACCCCTCCACGCTAGGCTATTCAGTACCTGGGGCAACACTCCCTGCTGAGGGCCTATGAGGCTGCGCTCTCAGGAAGGAGTCTTGAGCTGGACCCCAGCACCAGGGACCCTGGATACTTGGTGACTTCACCTCTTGTCCTCGAGGCCAGAGGGTTGGGCCATCATCGTTTGGGTGCACTAGGAGTTCTGGTCCTAGTCAGGGCAAATCAGACAGTACAGGATTGAGACAGATCTCAGTGAAGGGTACCCTGTCGTGCTGTGTGGACCCCACCCAAGTCCAGCCCTGTGACTCAAACCTAATCACGTTCCCAGGATCAAATAGCATCCTGAGTCCAGCAGGTGGGAGGGAATAAACTAGGCATTAGTTTTCTTTCCTTTTCTTTAATCTCACGGCAACGCTATGTTGAAGTCTGGTTGATTTGCTGTTTTGTGCTTGTCCTCAGAGTGCTGCTAGCCAAAAGCTTGGCCTCTCTGCCCACCAAAGCTGAATGAAAAATATGGAGACAGAGTTTGGGGGAAATAGAAAGGTGGCTTTAATTCTCAGCTGGCAGAGAGCGGAACACAGTGGTCTCATGCCTCAAGAATTGCACCCCCGCTCCATGAGGAGTCCAGGGCTTACATGAGATGAGGGGCAAAGGCGACAGGATCTCGATTTCTTCCTCGTGCATTGTTTTGTCAACTAAAAAATATAGTCACAACCTGAAAGGAGAGAGGTGTTTTATTTGGTGGGAATGTTTAGGACTCCAAACCCAGGAGACAGCATCTCAGTAGCTCTGAGAAAACTGCTCCAAGGAGGCAGAGGGTAAGTCAGGCTATATACAGGTCTGCAACGCAGGGAGCAGGCAGTCTGCTCATCAAAGGTCAGGTATCAGGTTAAGGAATCCAGCATTCTGTGTGTGGGGAGGTGCAGCCTCGGACTCACTGCCTCCACTCCTTTCCCGTGACCTCAGCCATCAGGGCCAGTCCTGTCTCCTGGCTCACCTTGCTTCCTGCACCCCCAGCCCCTTAGCAGTCACCGGGTGGAGGGGGAGTGGCAGCAGCATCCCCTGGATCACAATTTGGGGAGCCTTCATTCACATTTGGGGGCCAGAAATCACTGATGGTGGTAAAATTTCTTGTTCATTAATATGGCAGAATGCTTTTGAAATGTGGTGTTGGAGAAGACTCTTGAGAGTCCCTTGGACTGCAAGGAGATCCAACCAGTCCATTCTGAAGGAGATCAGCCCTGGGATTTCTTTGGACGGAATGATGCGAAAGCTGAAACTCCAGTACTTTGGCCACCTCATGCAAAGAGTTGACTCATTGGAAAAGACTCTGATGCTGGGAGGGATTGGGGGCAGGAGGAGAAGGGGACAACAGAGGATGAGATGGCTGGATGGCATCACCGGCTTGATGGACGTGAGTCTGAGCGAACTCCGGGAGATGGTGATGGACAGGGAGGCCTGGCATGCTGCGATTCATGGGGTCGCAAAGAGTCAGACACCACTGAGCGACTGAACCGAACTGAAGTAAGAAACTAGGAATGTTCAGGCCTGTTCACTGTTCTTTCTCCTTATCGTCTTTGTTTTCAGGAAAAGGAAAGAGAAAAACTCATTCCTCTTTTTTTCCTTTCACTACAATAAGTGTACAACAGACTGACTCAGTTATGACATAATCATACAGCATGTCTGTACTTTTTATTGAGTCTTTTACGATAGAGGTTCCAGAGCAAAGTGGAGTCAAGTTCTCTGTGGTGAACATCGGGCCCCTGTGGGGTAACTATTAGAGGTACAATTTTTTTATATGTGCAGGGAATGAAGGAAGGAAATATTCTTTATGGATTATCTATTACAGTGACAGGTATTTACTTATATGTTAGAGATAAGGATTTCTATGTATATGTAAATGAAAGAAAGGCAAAAAGGAGGGAAGGCAGGCAGGAGATAATCCTTGTGGATTAGCTAATACAGATACAGATTTCTGTGAGTATATTAGAGATACAGATTTCAGTGCACAGGCAGAAGGAAGGAAGGAGACAATCCTAGTGGATTATCTGTCACAGATACAGATTTCTGTGCATACATTAGTACCAACCTCCTAATCATCCTTACCCCTTTCTTTTTTTTCTGGATTCTTTTTTCGTGTTTTAATCTCTGAGTCTCCTTTGGTGTTGTAAATTACTTCCAGTGTATCTCTTTGTTTAACTTCCCCTAGAAGGAATATCATCTGCTATTTTCTTCCTCTATTGCTGACTCCGCTTAGTGTTTGACCCTCCAGGGTTTAACCTTGTGGTTCCTAGTGGCATAATTTCATAATTTTAGTGGCGGTTTTCATGTCTGAGTAATGGCCCATTGTGTATACATACCGTATTTCTTTAAGATTTAATCTATTTGAGTAGTGGTGCAATGAAAGTGGGGTGCACGAGCATTTTTGAATGATGGTTTTCTCAGGACATTGATCCGGGTGTGGGGATGTCAGATCCTAGGGTTAGCTGTCTCAAGGGGCTGTCTCTACCCCACCCTAGTTCTTCCTTCCTTCCTTATTTACTATGTTTATCTTTTTTCCCCAGGTTTGTGTTTCGGTCCTTGCCAAATTTTAATGGAGCTGTTTCATATAATCTGAGTACAGATTCTTTATCTGATATGTGTTTTGGAAATAGTCTGTTTCAGTTTGTCATTCATTATTTGATTTTCTGAATAAGGTATTTCATAGAGTAAAAGCTTTCAATTTTATAAATAATTTTATAATTTTTATTTTTCTGAGGAAGTTTTTAGTCATATGAAAGTGAATAAAATTGTATGGAAGTGAGTAATATGAATATTATTAACTATGTGAAAGTTATTAATTTTATAGAAGTTATTCAATTTATGCCAGTTATTCAGTTTATGAAAGTTATTTTTATGGAAGTTTTCATTTTATGGAATATCTATTTACATCTACTGAGAGATAGAAATATCTGTCTACCTAGAGATGTTAACATCTACACAGAGATATAAAAAATTATATCCTGATAAAAAAATACGTAAGGCTTCCCTGGTGGCTCAGATGGTAAAGCGTCTGCCTGCAATGCGGGAGACCCGGGTTCAATCCCTGGGTTGGGAAGATCCCCTGGAGAAGGAAATGGCAGCCCACTCCAGTACTCTTGCCTGGAAAATCCCATGGATGGAAGAGCCTGGTAGGTTACAGTCCATGTGGTCGCAAAGAGTCAGACATGACTGAGTGACTTCTCTTTCTTTCACTTCAAAAAGTATCTGTGTTCATATCTCCTTATATTCTTGGTGAGGTGTGTTTTTCAGTCTTTACCAAATATAAATGGGGCTGTTTGGTCTAATTTGAGTACAGATCCTTTATTCGATATGTGTTTTGGAAATGATTTCTTCCAGTCTGTGATTCATTTTTTGGTTTTCTGAATAAGGTATCTCATGGAGTAGAAATTTTTATTTTATAAATAATTTTATAATTTTAATATTATGAGGAAGTTTTTAATTTAATGAAGTAGTTTTTAATTTCATGAAGCTTTAAATTTTCAGAAACGTCTTCATTTTATGAAATTTTTTCATTTTATGAATGTTTTTAATTCTTTGCTCTTGTTCAGATTCTAAGTTGTTTCCAGCTCTTTATGACCCATGGACTGCAGCACACAAGTCTTCCTTGTCCTTCACTCTTTCCAGGAGTTTGCTCAAACTCATGTCCATTGAATCAGCGATGCCATCCAACCATCTCATCCTCTGTTGCCCACTTCTCCTCCTGCCCTCAATCTTTCCTAGCACGAGGGTCTTTTCAAATGAGTTGGCTCTTTGCATGAGGTGGGCAAAGCATTGGAGCTTCAAGTTCAGCATCAGCCCTTCCAATGAATATTCAGGGTTGATTTCCTTTAGGATTGACTGGTTTAATCTCCTTGCTGTCCAAGGAACTCTCAAGAGTTTTCTCTAGCACCGCAATTCGAAAGCATCAGTTCTTCGGTGCTCACCCTTCTGTATGGACCAACTCTCACATCCATACACGACTACTGCAAAAATTTTGACTACACAGACCTTTGTCAGCAAAGTGATGTCTCTGCTCTTTAATATGCTGTCCAGGTTTGTCATAGCTTTTCTTCAAAGGAACAAATGTCTTTTATTTCATGCTTCAGTCACCATGAAATAATTTGAAGCCCAGTGATTTTGGAGCCCAGGAGAAGAAAATCTGCCACTGTTTCCATTTTTTCCCCATCTATTTGCCATGATGTGATAGGACTGGATGCCATGATTTTAAGTTGAGTTTGAAGCCAGTTTTTTCACTCTCCTCTTCCACCATCATTAGTTCTTCTTAGTTTTCTGCCATTAGGGTGGTATCATCTGCATATCTGAGGTTGTTAATATTTCTCCCAGCTGTCCTGATTCCAGCTTGTGATTCACCCACCCAGGCATTTAGCAAGATGCACTCTGTGCATATGGCCTTTAGACAGTTCATGAGGTTCTCACGGCAAGCATCCTGGGGTGGTTTGCCACTCCCTCCTCTAGTGGATCACGTTTTGTCAGAACTCTCTGCTATGGCCCGTCCATCTTGGGTGGCCCTGCATGGCGTGGCTCATGGCTTCATTGAGTTACGCAAGCCCCTTCACCACGACAAGGCAGTGATCCGTGAAGGGGATCCTTCATGTTGTCGACCCTTTTTCAACAACACAAGAGATGACTTTACACATGGACCTCACCAAATGGTTATTACCGAAATCAAATTGATTACATTCTTTGTAGCTAAAGGTGGAGAAGCTGTATTCAGTCAGCAAAAACAAAAGACCTGGGGATGACTGTGGCTCAGGTCATCAGATTCTCATAGCAAAATTCAAGCTTAAACTAAGAAAACCTGGGAAAAACACTAGGCCAGCCAGGTATGACTGAAATCAAATTCCGTATGGATTCACAGTAGAGGTAACGAACAGATTCAAGGCACTGGATCTAGCTAAGAGTGTGCCTGAAAGACTATGGACAGAGGTCTGCAATATTGTACACGAGGTGGCAAACAAAACCGTCCCAAAGAAAAAGAAAAGAAAGAAGGCAAAGTGGTTATCTGAGGAGGCTTTACAAATAGTGGAAGAATGAAGAGAATCGAAAAGCAAGGGAGAGAGGGAAAGGTACATCCAACTAAATGCAGAGTTCCAAAGAGCAGCTAGAAGAGACAAGAAGGCCTTCTTCAATGAACAGTGCATAAAGCTAGAAGAAAAGAACAGAAGGGGGAGACTAGAGATCTCTTCAGGAAAACTGGAAACATCAAGGGAGCATTCCACCCAAAGATGGCATAATAAAGGATAAAAATGGTAGAGACCTAGTAGACAATGAAGAGATCAAGAAGAGATGAAAAGAATACATGCAACAACTGTATAAAAAAGATCTTGAGGAGCCGCATTACTACGATGGTGTGCTTAGTCACCCAGAGCCAGACATTTGGGAGTGTGAAGCCAAGTGGGCCTTAGGAAGCACTGCTGTTAAGAAAGCTAGTGGATGCAATGAAATTCCAGCAGAATCATTCAAATCCCTAAAGGATGACGCCATCAAGATTTTGCATTCATTATGTCAGCAACTCTGGAAACCCAGCAGCGGCCACAGGACTGGAAAAGGTCAGTCCTCATCCCAGGTCCCAAGAAGGGTAGTACCAAGGAATGTGCTGACCTTCTGACAGTTGCACTCATCTCCCGTGCTAGTAAGGTCATGCTTAAAATCTTGCATGCTAGGCTTCAGTATTATATGAATCAAGAACTTCCAGATGCCCAAGCTGAGTTTAGAAATGGAAGAGAAACTAGAGATCAAACTGCCAACATTCGCTGGATTATAGAGAAAGCAAAGGAATTTCAGGAAAACATCTGTCTCTGTTTCATTGACAACACTAAAGGCTTTGACCATGTGGATCGTGACAAACTGTGGAAAGTTCTTAAAGAGATGGGAATACCAGACCATCTTATCTGTCTCCTGAGAAACCTGTGTGTAGGTCAAGAGGCAACAGTTAGAACCCTGTATGGAACAACTGATTGGTTCAAGATCGAGAAAGGAATACGACAGGGCTATCTGTTGTCACCCCGTTGGTTTAAGCTATACACTGAGTACATCATGAGAAAGGCCAGGCTGGATGAGTTACAAGCTGGAATCAAGATAGGCGGGAGAAACATCAACAGCCTCAGATATGTAGATGATACCACTCTAATGGCAGAATGTGAAGAGGAACTAAAGAGCTTCTTGCTGAGAGTGAAGGAGGAGAGTGAATGAGCCAGCTTAAGACTAAATATTTAAAAAGCTAAGATCATGGCTTCCAGCCTCATTACTGCATGGCAAACAGAAGGGAAAATGTGGAAGTAGTGACAGAGATCCCCTTCTTGGGCTCCAAAATCACTGCAGTCGGTGACTGCAGCCATGACATCAGAAGACGATTATTTTGGCAGGAAAGCGATGACTAACCTAGACAGTGTGTTGAAAAGCAGAGACATTAACTCTGCCGACAAAGGTCCATATAGTCAAGGCTATAGTCTTCACAGTGGTCGTGTATGGTTATAACAGCTGGACTGTAAAGAAGGCGAAACACCAAAGAATTGATGCCTTCAAACTGTGGTGTTTGAGAAGACTCTTGAAAGTCCCTTGGACAGCAAGGAGATCAAACCAGCCAATTTTAAAGGAGATCAACCCTGAATATTCACTGGAAGGACTCATGCTAAAGCTGAAGCTCCAGGATTTTGATTATCTGATACAAACAGATGACTCAGTGGAAAAGTGCTGGGAAAGATTGAGGGTAGAAAGAGAAGAGGGCATCAGAGGATGAGATGGTTGGATGGCATCACTGATGTGATGAACATGAACTTGGGCAAACTCTGGGGGATGGTGAGGGACAGGGAGGCCTGGTGAGCTGCAGTCCACGGGGTTACGAAGAGTCAGACATGACTGGGCAACTGAACATCAACACTACATATAAGTTAAATAAGCAGGGTAACAATATATCGCCTTGACATACTCCTTTCCAAATCGGAACCAGTCCATTGTTCCACGTCCCATTCTAACTGTTGCTTCTTGACTTGTATCCAGTTTTCTCAGGAGGCAGGTAAGGTGGTCTAGTATTACCATCTCTTTAAGAATTTTCCACAGTTTGTTGTGAGCCACACAATGAAAGGCTTTAATTGTTTGAAAATCTTTGATTTATGAAAGTTCTAAATTTTATGATATAAAATATATACCTCTATTTTCATATATGAGATATATAAATATGTTGCCATAAAAGATACCAATATTTTCATATGACATACATATCTGTATTGCCATCTATGAAATATATATAGACTAATACTCAGCAAAATAGAAAAATAAAAGTGGAAGATTTTTCAAAATAGAAGATCCCATTAGGAAACTAATTTTAATGAGAATTAAAAAAAAATCATATAAAGCAGTTTTCCTCTTCATTTTTTTACAAAGAATTTTTCAGTCAAGTGTGGCCAATGAATCTAATTGCAGGATCAGTTCTATTCAGTTCAGTTGCTCAATTGTTTCTGACTCTCTGTGACCCCATGAACTGCAGCACACCAGGCCTCCCTGTCCATCACCAGCTCCTAGAGTTTACTCAAACTCATGTCCACTTGGTCGGTGATGCCATCCAACCATCTCATCCTCTGTCATCCCCTTCTCCTCCTGCCCTCAATCTTTCCCAGCATCAGGGTCTTTTCTAACAAGTCAGTTCTTCACATCAGGTGGCCAAAGTATTAGAGTTTCAGCTTCAGTCCTTCCAATGAATATTCAGGACTGATTTCCTTTAGGATTGACTGGTTTGATCTCCTTGCAGTCCAAGGGACTCTCAAGAGTCTTCTCCAACACCACAGTTGAAAAACATGAATTCTTCAGCAGTCAGCTTTCTTTATAGTCCAACTCTCACATCCATACATGACTACTGGAAAAAACATGGCTTTGACTAGATGGACCTTTGTCAGCAAAGTAATGTCTCTGCTTTTTAACATGCTGTCTAGGTTGGTCATAACTTTTCTTCTAAGAAGCAAGCATCTTTTAATTTCATGGCTGCAGTCACCATATGATCCAGCAATCCCACTCCTAGCCCTACATCCTGACAAAGCTATAATTTGAAAAGATACATGCAATATTCTAAAAGAATATGTGCATACCAGCTGCATATCTGACAGGTAACCTTTACTCTCACATCTGAGATATCAAATTTGTCTTCACATATTGCCTGCTATATGTAGACCCTTGGTTTATACTCTATGTAATCACATACTGTCATAATTAAATCCTACTTGAATTTTAGCTTTATTTTTAGGATAGGCTTTCCCTCTAACAGCATAGGAGCATTCCCTCTTCTCCAGGTCCTTTTTCCCTGGTATGAAATTTCAACCCTCAAAAATGTTACCTATTGATATGAAAATCAGTTTCATTCTAGCTCACTTTGAACAGAGAAGCAAGAAATCAGGGGGCCTATGTTTTCTGTTTTCTTCCTGGAGAAAAATGAAACTGTTAGGAGAAAAAGTTCCTGCAGCTCGTGTGCTCCTTCAATCACGAATTGTTGGCAGGGACTTTCTTTTATTTTTAAGTGAGACCCTTCATTCATAGTATAACATAACAGAATTAGATGAAAGTAGTTTGAAATGATGGCTTGCTTCTACCTAGAAAACCTGAAACAAAGGAAACAATGGAAACCGCAAAGATGAGGGTGCCAAGCTTCTAAGACTAGTTTAGGTTTGCAAGTAATAACTAGTATGCTGGAAATTTTAACAGTATATTTTTATACTGATAAAGAAAGTATTTTCTGGAAGACTTCCAGTCCACCTCCTGCTGGAAGCCTGGGGTGCTGGAATCTGGCCACTTCCTGTCTGTCTTTAAGACAGGACACTGGGCTACACTCAGGAGTTCCTGGATCTTCCCTGGATCCTGACCATCATGTCACCAGAGAAACTGCTAATATTGTTGTTTTGCCTGTTGAAATGTTTAATGACACAGATCCTTTCAGTTTCCTGATGCGGGTGAAGTGTGGAGCCCAGCGATGATTTCTTCAAAAAATGTACATCCTAGCTCCCACACGAGGGTGACCCCCCATCCAATGATGAGAGACTCTGCATGTGAGTGACCTGTGCCTGCTGGAAGACCAAGTTTGAACCTGACCAAGTTCTGTCTCCATGGTAGATTTAGACTTCTCCAAGTCCTGTCTACACTGATGATGTTTAGATGAGACCGTGTGCTTTCTGCGATGAGATCATTTAGACCTGACAGTGTTCTGTGTGCACTAGGGCACGGAGAGCTGGGTAGAGACCCGGCCTGGCCTCTGTCCTGAAAAACTTCATGCCTGCATCTGAATGTCAGTGCTCAGATGTCTGGGGTCTGGAGCTGAGGTGGGCTTCTCTCGGTAACTGTGCTGTTCTCTGGGTGGGGTTCCATGGCCCTCCCAGGGGTCAGTGCTGTGGGTAGGGCTCCTGGAGACTTCCCAGGTAGGCTAACTAGTAGTCATTCCAATTTTCCATCACATTCAGGTTAAGTAGGGAGGTAGGTTCACCTGGTGAATTGGGGGATCGGGCAAAAAGTCAATGGGCAGCAGGTGAGTTTGCTGCTGTGCTCTCCTCCCAGTCGACTCTCTCCTCCAAAAAGAACAGAGCTGCCCCTTGTCTTTCAGCCCAGCTCTGCTATTTCCTCAACATCTCAGCGAGACAAGACAGAGCCTGCCAGAACCAAGGTAATGTGTTCACCTCTAGCATGAGCTTTCAAACCAGCAAAAAATCACAGAGAACCAAAGTGAAAACAGGAGGGGCCTGACTTCTCAGGGACAACTGAGGGGAGAGGAGACCAACCCTAGACTTCTTTCTAGGGTCCCCAGAGGTCCCAGGGACCAGGCTTGTTTACACATCGGAGGCCGGCTGACCACAGCCATGGTGTTCTGACCGAGGGAACATGTGACCCCAGTTGGGGGATCTGAGGACTGTGTGAGTCTCACTGCATCTGAATGGGTCAGGATCACATGTATGGGGAGACCACAAACAAAGCTAAGAAAAAGCTAAAAAAAATACATGAGAGTTTCACTTGTGTTTAGGAATTAATGCTTCCCGGTATTCACTTTATACAGGCCTGTGCCTGCCTGCCTCTTTACCCCCGCGAGGTTCACCCTTCCTGGGGCTCCTGGAGACTCCTCAGGTACCAGGTAGCTGTCTACCTGGTAATCATTCCAATTTTCCAGCATGAGCATGGCGGGAGGGAGGCAGGTTCACCTGGTGAGCTGACTGCAGGGCACATGGATCAGGCAAAAAGCCAATGGGCAGCAGGTGAGGTTGTTGCTGTGATTTCCTTCCAGTCGACCATCCCTACTCAGCAGAGACCAGACCTGCCCCTCATCTCCCAGCCCTGCATCTGGCGTGTTTTCTCAACACCTCAGTGGAACAAGAACGGACCGAGCCTGCCAGAACCAAGGTGGTGTGTTCAACATTATCACGACAGCTGTAAAAACTGTTAATATCACACAGAACCAAAGGGAAAAGAGGAGGACCTCTCTGGAACAGTGTGGGGAGAGGAGACTGACTCTTCCTCTTTCTACCATCATCACAGGGGGTTACAGGAGCCCACTCGTTTCCACCTTAGGGGCCCCACCAGCAGAGACCTGGGGCGTGGGCCCAGGTGCAGGGTCTGGGGAATTGTGTGGGTCTCACCCCATCCACCATGTGTCAGGATCCTGCGTACACAGAGACCACATGTCTGCTCTTTGCCTGCAGTGTGTCTTGTCCCCTCTGAGATTCCCAACATCTGAATTGTGGGTGTTGCCCTGATTTACCTGCGGTCCTTTTTCTTCACCTTGTCGCATTCATAAGAAATCAGGCACCTTTGAGTGGCTTGCTGCTCTGTGTTCTGCTGAGTGAAAACCTTTGGAGGTGTCATATTAATATCATAGCATATCCCATATCCAATTCATAGGGTCACCACTGTCTGGTTCCCCCTACACCAAGCTCAGGTAATGTTATTTTGTGTTGGAGTGAGTTGCTTTCCAATGTTTTTGCTTGTATTGGATGTACATGAACTTGATTCAGTTATATATAGACATATATCTATTCTTTTTTTTCCCCTCATATATGTTATTAAAATTTTTTTCAGTATAATTTCTCGTACTATTCAGAAAACTTAATATATTATCAATTTGATATATATTAGTGTGTATACTTTCATCCCAAACTCTCTTCTAACTTTCTTTTGATAATTGGAATTTGGTTTTCTCAGGCTGTGAGTCTGTTCGGTACATTAGTTCACTGGTATGAATTTATATATCCCACCTGCACATATCACATATTTGTCTCTCTCTCTGACTTTCCTCACATAGAATTGTAATTTCTTGGTTCATCCATGCCACTGCCAATATCATTATTTCATTTTGCTTTATGGCTGAGTAGCATTCCAGTGTATAATGTACCACATAGTCTTCATACTTCTGTCAGTGGACACTTTGGTGGATTCTGTCTTGGCTATTGTAAATAGTGCTGCCCTGAATATCAAGGTGCACATGTCATTTTGAATGAAGTCTTTTTTCTGAACCAAAGTTCAGGAATGAGATTGCAGGATCATATGATACCTCCAGGTTTAGTGTTTCAAGGAACCTCCATGCCGTTTTTCACAGTAGCTTCACCATTTACATTCTCACCAAGATGGTAGGAGGATTCCTTTTTCTGTATGTTCTCTACAGTATTTATTCTTTGTAAATCTTCTCAATGATGGCCATTGTGACTAGTGTAAGGTGGTACCTTATTGAAGTTTTGATTGGCATTGATTTAATAATTATTGATGAGTATTTTGGCAGCTGGGAGGAGCATCCCCAGGAGCGGTGGCTGAGCAGGCGCAGGAGGGCCTAGAGGAGCTATCCCACGTTGAAGGTCAGGAACGGCGGTGGTAAGGAGATACCCCTCATCCAAGGTAAGGAGCAGCGGCTGTGCTTTGCTGGAGCAGCTGTGAAGAGATACCCCACGCCCAAGGTAAGAGAAACCCAAGTAAGATGGTAGGTGTTGCAAGAGGGCATCAGAGGGCAGACACACTGAAACCATACTCACAGAAAACTAATCAATCTAATCACACTCGGACCACAGCCTTGTCTAACTCAGTGAAACTAAGCCATGCCTGCGGGGCAACCCAAGGTCATGGTGGAGAGGTCTGACAGAGCGTGGTCCACTGGAGAATGGAATGGCAAGCCACTTCAGTATTCTTGCCTTGAGAACCCCACAGTATGAAAAGGCAAAATGATAGGATACCAAAAGAGGAACTCCCCAGGTCATTAGGTGCCCAACACCCTACTGGAGATCAGTGGAGAAATAACTCCAGAAAGAACGAAGGGATGGAGCCACAGCAAAAACAACACCCAGTTGTGGATGTGACTGGTGATAGAAGCAAGATCCAACGCTGTCAAGAGCAATATCGCATAGGAACCTGGAATGTCAGGTCCATGAATCAAGGCAAATTGGAAGTGGTCAAACAAGAGATGGCAAGAGTGAACGTCAACATTCTAGGAATCAGCGAACTAAAATGGACTGGAATGGGTGAATTTAACTCAGATGACCATTTTATCTACTACTGTGGGCAGGAATCCCTCAGAAGAAATGGAGTAGCCATCATCGTCAACAAAAGAGTCCGAAATGCAGTACTCGGATGCAATCTCAAAAACGACAGAATGATCTCTGTTCATCTCCGAGGCAAACCATTCAATATCACAGTTATCCAAGTCTGTGCCCTAACCAGTAACGCTGAAGAAGCTGAAGTTGAATGGTTTTATGAAGACCTACAAGACCTTTTGGAACTAACACCCAAAAAAGATATCCTTTTCATTATAGGGGACTGAAATGCAAAAGTAGGAAGTCAAGAAACACCTGGAGTAACAGGCAAATTTGGCCTTGGAATGCAGAATGAAGCAGGGCATGGACTAATAGAGTTTTGCCAAGAAAATGCACTGGTCATAGCAAACACCCTCTTCCAACAACACAAGAGAAGACTCTACACATAGACATCACTAGATGGTCAACACCAAAATCAGACTGATTATATTCTTTGCAGCCAAAGATGGAGAAGCTCTATACAGTCAGCAAAAACAAGACCATGAGCTGACTATGGCTCAGATCATAAACTCCTTATTACCAAATTCAGACTCAAATTGAAGAAAGTAGGGAAAACCACTAGACCATTCAGGTATGATCTAAATCAAATCCCTTATGATTATACAGTGGAAGTGAGAAATAGATTTAAGGGCCTAGATCTGATAGATAGAGTGCCTGATGAACTATGGAATGAGGTTCGTGACATTGTACAGGAGACAGGGATCAAGACCATCGCCATGCAAAAGAAATGCAAAAAAGCAAAATGGCTTTCTGGGGAGGCCTTACAAATAGCTGTGAAAAGAAGAGAGGCAAAAAGCATAGGAGAAAAGTAAAGATATAAGGATCTGAATGCAGAGTTCCAGAGAATAGCAAGAAGAGATAAGAAAGCCTTCTTCAGCGATCAACGCAAAGAAATAGAGGAAAAGAACAGAATGGGAACGACTAGAGATCTCTTCAAGAAAATTAGAGATACCAAGGGAACATTTCATGCAAAGATGGGCTCGATAAAGGACAGAAATGGTCTGGACCTAACAGAGGCAGAAGATATTAAGAAGAAGTGGCAAGAATACACAGAAGAACTATACAAAAAAGATCTTCATGACCCAGATAATCATGATGATGTGATCACTAATCTAGAGCCAGACATCCTGGAATGTGAAGTCAAGTGGGCCTTGGAAAGCATCACGACGAACAAAGCTAGTGGAGGTGATGGAATTCCAGTTGAGCTGTTTCAAATCCTGAAAGATGATGCTGGGAAAGTGCTGCACTCAATATGCCAGCAAATTTGGAAAACTCAGCAGTGGCCGCAGGACTGGAAAAGGTCAGTTTTCATTCCAATTCCAAAGAAAGGCAATGCAAAAGAATGCTCAAACTACTGCACAATTGCACTCAGCTCACATGCTAGTAAATTAATGCTCAAAATTCTCCAAGCCAGGCTTCAGCAATACATGAACCGTGAACTTCCTGATGTTCAAGCTGGTTTTAGAAAAGGCAGAGGAACCAGAGATCAAATTGGCAACATCCGCTGGATCATGGAAAAAGGAAGAAAGTTCCAGAAAAGCATCTATTTCTGCTTTATTGACTATGCCAAAGCCTTTGACTGTGTGGATCGCAATAAACTGTGGGAAATTCTTCAAGAGATGGGAATACCAGATCACCTAACCTGCCTCTTGAGAAATCTGTATGCAGGTCAGGAAGCAACAGTTAGAACTGGACATGGAACAACAGACTGGTTCCAAACAGGAAAAGGAGTATGTCAAGGCTGTATATTGTCACCCTGCTTATTTAACTTATATGCAGAGTACATCATGAGAAATGCTGGGCTGGAAGAAGCACAAGCTGGAATCAAGATTGCCGGGAGAAATATCAATAACCTCAGATTTGCAGATGACACCACCCTTAGGGCAGAAAGTGAAGAGGAATGAAAAAGCCTCTTGATGAAAGTGAAAGAGGAGAGCGAAAAAGTTGGCTTAAAGCTCAACATTCAGAAAACTAAGATCATGGCATCCGGTCCCATCACTTCATGGGGAATAGATGGTGAAACAGTGAAAACAGTGTCAGACTTTATTTTTTGGGGCTCCAAAATCACTGCAGATGGTGACTGCAGCCATGAAATTAAAAGACGCTTCCTCCTTGGAAGAAAAGTTATGACCAACCTAGATAGTATATTCAAAAGCAGAGACATTACTTTGCAGGTCTGTCTAGTGAAGGCTATGGTTTTTCCAGTGGTCATGTATGGAGGTGAGAGTTGGACTGTGAAGAAAGCTGAGTGCCAAAGAATTGATGCTTTTGAACTGTGGTGTTGGAGAAGACTCTTGAGAGTCCCTTGGACGGCAAGGAGATCCAACCAGTCCATTCTGAAGGCGATCAGCCCTGGGATTTCTTTGGAAGGAATGATGCGAAAGCTGAAACTCCAGTATTTTGGCCACCTCATGCAAAGAGTTGACTCATTGGAGAAGACTCTGATGCTGGGAGGGATTGAGGGCAGGAGGAGAAGGGGACGACCGAGGATGAGATGGCTGGATGGCATCACCAACTTGACGGACGTGAGTTTGAGTGAACTCCAGGAGTTGGCGATGGACGGGGAGGCCTGGCGTGCTGCAATTCATGGGGTCGCAAAGAGTCAGACATGACTGAGCTGAACTGACAAAGGTGAGTTAAAATCTTGTCGGTTTTTTTTTTTTCTTTTCAACGTGCTGCAACTGGTTCACTTCCACGTAGATGTATACATGTTTTTTGGGGGGTTCTTTTTCTATATAGGTGCTTACATAGTGTGGTATAAGATTCCTTGTGTTACACAGTGGGTCCTCGAGTCTGCATGTGTTAGTCTGAAGCAGCTCATTTCTCCCTGCCCCACATCTTACTTTCTTGGTGACTGGAAGTTTCCCTTCTAAGTCTTTGAGGCTGTGTCTCTTTTTGAAAGGCGTACATATGTATGCATTTTTAGATCACACCTGAAGTGACATCATGTGCCACTGGCATCTCCCTGCCTCCCTCACTTCTCTTGGAGTGACCATGTCCCCTTCCTTTCCTGTGGCTGGACTGTGCATCATATCCTGCTTCCTGTGATTGAGGTTGCTGCATTGTGTACGTGTACCCCACCTCCTGTCTCCATTCATGTTGCTCCTGTAATTAGCCTGCTTCCCTGTCTTGGCTGTTAGCTTTGACTACAAAGACCTTTGTCGGCAAAGTGACGTCTCTGCTTTTGAAAACACTGTCTAGGTTGGTTATAGCTTTCCTCACAAGGAGCAAGTGTAGTCTGCCAGGCTCCTCTGTCCATGGAATTCTCCAGGCAAGAATACTGGAGCGGGTAGCCATTCCGTTCTCCAGGAGATCTTCCCAACCCAGAGATCAAACCCGGGTCTATATTTCTGTATTTCACATATGAAAGTAGAATTTTCTGTATTTCATGTATGAACATATAGGTGCATATTTCATATATGAAAGTAGAATTTTCTGTATTTTATGTAAACATATGGTGCATATTTCATGTATGAAAATAGAATTTTCCATATTTCACATATGAAAATATGTGTGTATTTCAGGATGAAAATTGAGTTTTCTATATTTCATACAGAAAATATAGGTGCATATTTCACATGTGAAAATTGAATTTTCTGTATTTCATATATAAAAATACCACTGCATATTTCACATATGAAAATAGAATTATATATTTTATGTATGAAAATATAGGTATTTACATCTGTAGAGTGAACACATTTGCTATTATTCTTTGACCAAAAAAATCAAAAATTTACTGTAATTTATAATGATACTAAGTCTTACAACTTGGGCTTGGTAAAATTTGAGTTTTGCCTGGATTTCTAGGGCAATAGTTCTTAAACTTCAGTGTGCTCCAGTGCTTCAGAATCACCTGGAGGGCTTGTGAACTCAAACTGTCAGACGGCAGTTCCAGAGCTTTTGATTTAGTAGATTTGCAAATACCAGTCCAGCGACCAGAATGAAAATCATTGTGCCTTTTGAGTAATGCTTTTAAAGACTTAAAATAACTCTTCTAAATCAAGTATACTGTCTTACATCTTAATACATATGAAAGTCTTAATTTGAAACCAGAAGATTGCTAAGTTACTTTTATTTATATGGCATTGTGAACTGAAATCAATATGTAGGTATCAAAAATAACATTAAATAAAGTGTTTGTTAGAGAACACTGAAAAAAAGCAACTTTCAAAAAACCGTATTTATTCTGTAGTTAGATTAATTGGCTTGACTTGACTAATTAGTTCTTTGTGAAGCAAATTTTAAAAGACTAAACTACTTTATATGATTATTTTAAATCTCACCAAAATTAACTTCTTGATGAATGGAATCTTCTATTTTTAAAAATACCCATTTTATTTTGCTAACGTTTTTGTTGTTGATTATTTTTTGTGTTTGTAGCTAGCCAGTAACTATATTTTTAAACTGAAGTACAGCTGATTTACATCCCTATATTTGTTTTGGGTGTACAGCATAGTGATTCAGTATTTTTATGGAATGTATTTAAAGGCATCAGAAAATAACATCTCCATCTCCCTCTGCTATGTGCTGTGTCACGGGAGCTTATTCACCTCACAGGCAGCAGTGCGCGTCTCTTACTCCCCTACCCCTGTCCTGCCCCTCCCACCTCCCTCTCTGCACTGGTAACCATTAGTTCTCTATATCAGTGAGCCGGGTTCTGTTTCATATATAAATTCATTTGCATATTAGATTCCACATATAAGTGAAATCATATGGTATTTATCATTGTCTTTCTGACTCAGTAGGATAATCTCTAGGTCCATGTTGCTGAAATGGCAATATAATAATATTTTCTATATTTCATTTATGAAATTATGTGTGCATATTTTGTCTCTGAAAAGGGAATTTTCTATATTTCATATGAAAATGGAGGTCCATATATCATATATGAAAGTGAAAAGTGAAAGTGAAGTCGCTCAGTTGTGTCCGACTCTTTGCAATATGTCCATGGGCTTCTCCAGGCAAGAGTGCTGGAGTGGGTTGCCATTTCCTTCTCCAGAGTATGTTCCTGACACAGGGATCGAACCCAGGTCTCCCGCACTGCAGGCAGACTCTTTACTGTCTGAGTCACCAAGGGCTCAAAGTCACTCAGTCATGTTTGGAATTCTCCGGGCCAGAATACTAGAGTGGGTAGCCTTTCCCTTCTCCAGGGGATATTTCATATATGAAAACAGAGGCACATATTGCAAAGTGGTAAAATTGTCTACATTTTATATATGAAAGAGCTGCATAATTCATCTATGAAAATGGTAAAATTTCCTGAATTTCATATATGAATATGGCTGTGCATATTTCATATATGAAGTGGTAGGATTTCCTTTATTTCATATATGAAAATAGAGCACCTGAAAAAAGTCCTGTCTACATGGATGATGTTTAATGAGACTGTGCGCTTTCTGCAGTGAGGACATTTACCCCTGACTGTTCCGCGTGCGCTGGGACGTGGAGACCCGGGTGCAGGCCTGGCCTGGCCTCTGTCTGGAAACTCCGTGCCTGCGTCTGAGCGTCAGTGCTCAGATGTCTGAGCTCTGGGGCTGGGTGGGCTTCTCTGGGAACCGTGCTCTCCTCTGAGTGGGCTTCCCTGGCCCTCCCGGGGGTCAGTGCTGCGGTCGGGCTCCTAGTCTCTCCCCTGCCGGGTTCACCTCCCTGGGCTCCTGGAGACCCCTCAGGTGGGCCACCTGGTAATCATTCCAATGTTCCCGCACATTCAGGTTCACCTGAATGTGAAGTAGGGAGGCAGGTCCACCTGGCGAATTGGTTCCAGGGCACAGGGGTAGGGCATAAAGTCAATGGGCAGCAGGTGAGTTCGCTGCTGTGCTCTCCTTCCCGTCGACTCTCTCCTCCAAAGAGAGCAGAGCTGCCCCTCGTCTTTCAGCCCAGCTCTCCCGTGTTTTCTCAACACCTCAGCGGGACAAGAAAGACAGAGCCTGCCAGAACCGAGGTCACGTGTTCACCTCTGGCATGAGCTTTCATACCAGCAGAAAATCACACAGAACCAAAGGGAAAAGAGGAGGACTTCTCTAAGACAAGTGTGGGGAGAGGAGACAGACCCTACACTTCTTTCTACCATCCCGGGAGTTTACAGGAACCCACTTGTTTCCAGCTTAGGGCCCCAACCAGCAGAGACCTGGTGTCCTAACCAAGGGTCATGCAACCCCAGGTGCAGGGTCTAGGGAGGTGGTGTCAATCTGAAGAGTGTGGAAGTGTGTCCCCAGGTGCAGGCTCTGGGGATTGTGTGGCTCTCACCCCATCCTAGTGGGTCAGGATCCTGTGTACACAGAGACCACATGTCTGCTCTTTACCTGCAGTGTGTCCTGTCCCCTAGGAGATTCCCAGCATCTGAATTGAGGGTGTTGCCCTGATTAACCTGTGGTCCTTTTTCTTCTTGTCATCTTGTCACATTCACATGAGGTCAGGCACCTTTGAGTGGGTTGCTGCTCTGTTCTGCTGAGTGAAAACCTTTGCTGGTGTCATATTAATATCATAGCATATCACATGCTAATTCACGGGGTCACAATGGTCTGGTTTCCCATAGACCAAGCTAAGGTAATTTAGTTTGTAATTGAATTGTTGTTTTATACTGGAGTAGAGTTCATTTCCAATGTTTAGTTTTAGGTGTACATGAACTTGATTCAGTTATATGGAGATGTATATATATTCTTTTTGTTTGTTTTTCTCATGTAGGTTATTACAGTATGTTCAGGAGAGTTCCATGTTCTATTCAGTAGGGACTTTTTCATTATCAACTTGACATATATTCATGTATATATTTTCATCCCAAACTCTTAATTTATCCCTCCCTTCTAACTTTCTTTTGATAATCAGAATTTGGTTTTCTCAGGCTGTTTCTGTTTTGTAGTTCATTGGTATGAACTTATATATTCTAACTATACGTGATATCTTAAGATGTTTGCCTTTTTGTCTTTGACTTACCTCACATAGAATTATAATTTCTTGGTTCATTCATTGCTGCTGCCAATATGATTATTTCATTCTGTTTTGTGGCTGAGTAGTATTTGAGTGTACAAATGTATGATGTCTTCATATGTGTCAGTGGTCATTTTGGTGGGTTTTGTTTGGGCTATTGTAAATAGTGCTGCCCTGAATATCAAGGTGCATGTGTCATTTTGAATGGTGATTTTCTTTGGATGGAAGCCCAGGAATGGGATTGCAGGATCATATGATACCTCTATGTTTAATGTTTCAAGGAACCTCTATGCTGTTTTCCATCATGGCTTCAGCAGTTACATTCCCACCAAGACTGTAGGAAGATTCCATTTTTTGTACATTCTCTACAGCATTTATTCTAGAGTAAGGTGATAGCTTATTGATGTTTTGATTGTCATTGATTTAATAATTATTGATGTGGAGTATCTTCCCATATGCTTATATTATGTTACACCTCATGAGTACGACTTACCTCTTGAAAGTGGCTTCTTGAAACTTGGCCCTCTTAGGAATTCTTTTGCAATGATTTTCCCAGGACATTTCTTGAGGGCAGGTGTCATTTAAAGCCCTCTTGGACTCGTTACTATTAAGAGCCCCTCAGCACCTGTGTTACGGCTTCCCTGCTGGCTCAGTGGTAAAGAATCCACTTGCAGTGCGGGAGACATGGGTTCAATCCCTGGGTCAGAAAGCTCCCCGACGGAGGAAATGGCAACCCACTGCAGTATTCTTGCCTGGGAAACCCCATGGACAGAGGAGCCTGTGACTGAGTGACCAAACAACAGCAGCTCACGTTCTAATGTGTGTATATCGACCTGAACCAGGTCATTACTCCCTGCCCCTCCACATTTCTTTCTTAGTAACCGTAAGTTTCTTAGATTCTAAGTCTGTGAATCTGTCTCTCTTTTGTAAAGAAGTTCATTTGCATCCACTTTTAGATTACAGCTAGGAGTGATGGATGGTGCTTGTCTGTCCCTGTCTCCCTTACTTCACTTGACCTTCTTCTCTGTGGCTGGACTTAGGATTATTTCCTACTTCTTTATGGTTGAGAAATATTGCATTGTGTGTATGCACCCCATTGTGTATCCATTCATCTGTAATTTCATCAATTAGCTTGCTTCCCAGACTTGGCTGTTGTACCTTGTGGGGCCAAGATTGCAGAGGTTCCTGTTTAAAAAACTTTAAAAAGTTTAAAAAACTTATTTTTTTTTTATTTTCTCCAGATTTATGCCCAGACATGGGATTGCTGGGTCCTGAAGTACTTCTATGTTATTTTTTAAATGAACCTCCATGTGTTCTCCCTACTGGATGAACCTATGTACATTGCAATCAATGGTGCAGGAGGGTTCCCTTGTCTTCATACCCTCTCTAGCATTTATTCTTTTAAAAATAATTTTATTTATTCATTTACCTTTGGTTGCACTGAGTCTTGGCTGCTGGGCATGGGCTTTCTCTATCTGCAGCAAGCAGGGGGTACTCTCTAGTTTCACCGTGCAGCTTCTTGTTGTGGTGGCTTCTGGTTGCAGAATGTGGGCTCTAGAGCGCCGGGCTTCAGGAGCTGCATTGCGAGGGCTCAGCAGGTGTGGTTCCAGGGCTCTAGAGCACAGGCTCAGCAGTTTTGGTCCATGGGCTTAGTTGTCCCACATATGTGGAATCTTCTCAGACCAAGGATTGAACCCATGTCTCCTGCATTTGCAGGCTGATTCTTAATCACTACAGCACCAGGGAAGTCCTAGCATTTATTCTTTAAGATGTTTTGAAATGGCCATTCTGACCAGTGTGAGTGCTTAGCTCATTGGACTTTTGATTTGCGTCTCTCTAATAATAGCTCAGTTGGTAAAGAATCCAGCTGCAATGCAGGAGACCCTGGTTCGATTCCTGGGTCAGGAAGATCCCCTGGAGAAAGGATAGACTACCCACTCCAGCATTCTCGCGCTTCCCTTATGGTTCAGCTGGTAAAGAATCCGCCTGCAATGCAGGAGACCTGGATTTGATCCCTGGGTTGGGGTGTTCTGGCCTGGAGAATTCCATGGGATGTATAGTCCATGCGACACGACTGAGCGACTTTCACTATAGGGCTTCCCCTGTAGCTCAGTCGGTAAAAGGTCTGCCTGTGGTGCAGGAGACCTGGCTTCGATCCCTGGGTGGGGAAGATCCCCTGGAGAAGGAAATGGCAACCCACCCCAGTATTCTTGCCTGGAGAATCCCATGGACAGAGAGGCCTTGCATGCTACAGTCCATGTGGTCACAAGAGTCGGACATGATTTAGCGACTAAAGAGAGAGAGAGAATAATTAGTGATGCTGAGCATCTTTCATGTGCCTAACTGCAATCTGTAGGCCTTCCTTGGAGAAATATCCATTTCAATCTTTGGCCCATTTTGTTCTTGGGTTGTATTTATTTTTGATATTGAGTTGCATGAGCTGTTTGTATGTTTTGGAGATGAATTCCTTGTGGGTGTCTTTGTTTGCAAATGTTTCTTCCTGTTCTGAGGGTTGTGCTTGTCTCTCATTTAGGGTTTCCTTTGGTAGGCAAATGGTCTCCAGGCTAATGAGGCCCCATTTTCTGATCTGTGGTTTACTTTTACAGCAGACTGGCTGCATTTTCTCTCAGATCATGTCCTGTTTACATTTTTCTCAGGAATTTCATAGTATCCATCATTAGCTTTAGACATTTATACTAGTTGGAGCTGATTTTGTGTATGGTCTTAGGAAGTTTTCTAGTTTCATTCTCATTTTCGTGTCTGAAGGAACCCTCACTGTGTTCTCCTTTGTAGCTGTTACGATTTACATCCCAAACATCAGCAGAGGAGGGTTCCCTTGTCTGCACACCCTCTCTAGCACTTACTGCTTGTAGAGTGTTTGGCAATGGCCATTCTGACTGGTGTGATATGATGCCTTGCTGTAGTTTAGATTTGCACTTCTCTAACGTTTAGTGATGTTGACATCATTTCATGTGATTTTTTGAAAAGGGTATGAGTTAAACTTACACCTTGACATTGGCTTCTTTAATGCCTACCTTGTTTTGAATTCTTTTTTCTTGACCACCTATAAGACATTTCTTGAGGGCATGTGTTTAATTTTTTAGAGCCCCTAGATCCTTGTGAATATTAAATGTCCAGCGGCACCGCTCTTCATGGTGTTATTATGGGAAATGGCCACGAGGAGGCAGCACTGTTTCATGTCCAACTCTGGTTCTTCAGGCAAACTGAGCCTTTGGGAAAGTTGGTTTCCAGGGCTGTGAATAAGAGTGGAATGTGCCTGAGCAGACACCCAAGAACTTGTCTCACTACTTCTTCCCCTTAAGGCTTCCCCCATCCCTTTCAGACGCATCCCAACCTGGGCTGCACTCTCAGGAAGGAGGCTTCAACTAGGGACCCCAGTACCAGGGGACTTGGTGGATAGGTGACTTTACCAAGGTCCTTGTGGCCAGAGGCTCAAGCCACCATCCTTTGGGTGCTCTAGGGTCTATGGTCCCAGCCAAGGCAAAACCTGTAACTACAACTTGTATTTGTAGTTGTAGATGTAGTTACTTAAGAGCAGGCTCAATTAAGGGCACCCAGTCTGACTGTCTCAACCCCTCTCCTGCCCAGTCATGGGACTCAAGCCATCTGGTCAGGTTCCAGATATGGCAAGCGGCCCGTCAGGGAGATTAGAGGGAATAACATCAACATTACTTTTTTCTTTTCTTTAATCTCATGCCTACACAATGTTGACCTGTGTTTGATTTGCAGTTTTGTGCTTGTCAGCGTAAGGGCTCCTGATTCTGTTATGACATATACATACAGCACATCTGTTCTTTTTTCACTTCTTTGCCATGGAGGTTATTGAACAAAGTTGCTGGGGTCCCCAATTCAAGGCTCTCTGAAGGGAGTGCAGCCTTGTAGGCCCCTCACCAGGGGCTATGGCCAAGCTTGGGATGAGTCTGTAGAAGAGGGGAGAACCTTAGAAGTAGTGAGACACAAGCCTTTGAGTGTTTGCTCAGGCATTGCTGCTGCCGCTAAGTCACTTCAGTCGTGTCCAACTCTGTGCAACCCCATAGACAGCAGCCCACCAGGCTCCCCCTTCCCTGGGATTCTCCAGGCAAGAATACTGGAGTGGGTTGCCATTTCCTTCTCCAGTGCATGAAAGTGAAAAGTGAAAGTGAAGTCGCGCAGTCATGTCCGACTCTTCACACCCCATGGACTGCAGCCTACCAGGCTCCTCCGTCCATGGAATTTTCCAGGCAAGAGTGCTGGAGTGGGGTGCCATTGCTCAGGCACATTCCATTCTAAATCACAGGCCAGGAGACCGGCTCTCCTTGTCTCTGGTTGCCTGAGGACGAGTTGGGCATGAAGAAGTTCTGCCACCTTGTGGACATTTCCTGTAACTACAACGTGTACACCTGTGCTTACTGGTACCTCCATTCACAAGGCATCAGTCAGTTCAGTTCAGTTCAGTCGCTCAGTCGTGTCCGACTCTTTGCGACCCCATGAATCGCAGCACACCAGGCCTCCCTGTCCATCATCATCTCCCGGAGTTCACTCAAACTCATGTCCATCAAGTCAGTGATACCATCCAGCCATCTCATCCTCTGTCGTCCCCTTCTCCTCCTGCCCCCAATCCCTCCCAGCATCAGAGTCTTTTCCAGTGATTCAACTCTTCACATCAGGTGGCCAAAGTACTGGAGTTTCACCTTTAGCATCAGTCCTTCCAGTGAGCACCCAGGACTAATCTCCTTTAGAATGGACCGGTTGGATCTCCTTGCAGTCCAAGGGACTCTCAAGAGTCTTCTCCAACACCACAGCTCAAAAGCATCAATTCTTCGGCGCTCAGCTTTCTTGAGTCCAACTGTCACATCCATACATGACCACTGGAAAAACTATAGCCTTGACTAGACAGACCTTAGTCGGCAAAGTAATGACTCTGCTTTTGATATATGCTATCCAGGTTGGTGATAACTTTCCTTCCAAGGAGTAAGTGTCTTTTAATTATGGGGCTGCTAATGACAGCTGCCCTCAGGAAAGGCCCTGGGCGGGTATTGCAGAAATAAAGTCCAAACATAACCGACTCAAGAAGCCAAGTGCGGCAGGCAACTTTCCTCAAATCCTTTAAGGAATAAAAGAAAAAATGTCCACAGGACAAGCCCTTCAGCATCTAATTATTACAGGAGGAATGACAATACTAGGTTTAGTTTGTCCGAAAGGGTTTTTTTTCCTTCCGCATGGGAAGACTGTCTGTTCTAAGGGCTGCTGGCTATGTCCATTCTCACCAACTGTGTAGTGGGGTTCAACCATCTCCTGGCTCTCTCCTGCATTTACTGTTTGTGGACATGAGACGATGCCCATCCTGACTGATGGGATTTGATTTCTTGCTGTTGTGATTGTCATTCCCCTCACTGATGATCATGTCCTGTGGTTGTTCGGGGTTTTTTTCCATAAAGAATCTAGATCTTTACCTGTCATAGTGGCTGATTGAATGTCGATCCTGTTTGGAATAAATTTCTGCAACACCTGCCCAAGATCTTTCCTGAGGGCAACTTGTCATTAACAGCCCCACAAGAATTGTGAATTGGAGGTGCAAGTGTGCAGTGCTGGTCAAGTTGTAACTACAGGAAATGTCCACAAGGCAATAGCAGTTCTGCCTGCCCAACTCTTGTTCCCCTTGCAAGGAAGTCCTTAGGGGAAATCAGCCTCCTGGGCTGTGAATTACAGGGGAAAGTGCCTGAGGAAACACTCAAGGGCTTGGCCTCAGTACTTCTCCCCCTAAAGCTTCACCCCTCCCCTCTAGACTCCTCCCAGCCTGAGCCACAGCATCCTGCCAAGGGGCCAAGGAGGCTCCACTGTCAGGAAGGAGGCTTGAATTGGGCACCAGAGCACCAGGAGACCTAAAGTCTAGGTGACTTTCCAAGGTCCTGGAGGTCAGAGGGTTGGGCCACCATCCTTTAGGTGCCTGGGACTCTGTTCCCAGCCAAGCAAACCAGACAGTACAGGTTTGGGGGGGCTCTATTACCAGCACCCTGCCTGCTGTCTGTACCCTATGCAGTCCAGCGTGGGCACCCACGCCTGCTCAGGGGCCAGGGGTGGGATAGAGCCCAAGTCAGGGAGGCTGGAGGGAGCAAATGGGCATTTTTTCCCCTTCTTTTCAGTTCAGTTACTCAGTCGTGTCCAACTCTTTGCGACCCCAGGGACTGCAGCACGCCAGGGTTCCCTGTCCTTCACCAACTCCTGAAGTTTACTCAAACTCATGTCCATTGAGTCGGAGATGCCGTCCAACCATCTCATCCTCTGTCGTCCCCTTCTCCTCCTGCCTTCAATCTTTCCCAGCATCAGGGTCTTTTCAAATGAGTCAGTTCTTCACATCAGGTGGCCGAAGTATTGGAGTTTCAGCTTCAGCATCAGTTCCTCCAATGAATATTCAGGACTGATCTCCTTTAGGATGGACTGGTTGGATCTTCTTGCAGTCCAAGGGACTCTCAAGTCTTCTCCGACACCACAGTTCCAAACCATCAATTTTTTGGCGCTCAGCTTTCTTCACAGTCCAGCTCTCACATCCATACATGACCACTGGAAAAACCATAGCCTCGCAAAGTAATGCCTCTCCTTTTTAATATGCTCTCTAGGTTGGTCATAACTTTTCTCCCAAGGAGCAAGCATCTTTTAATGTCATGGCTGCAGTTGCCATCTGCAGTCATTTTGGAGCCAAGAAAAATAAAGTCAGCCACTGTTTCCACGTTTCCCCATCTATTTGCCATGAAGTGACAGGACCAGATGCCATGATCTTAGTTTTATGAATATTGAGTTTCGAGCTAACATTTTCCACTCTCCTCTTTCACTTTCATCAAGAGGCTCTTTAGTTCTTCTTCACTTTCTGCCATAAGGGTGATGTCATCAGCATATCTGAGATTTTTTATATTTCTCCCGACAATCTTGATTCCAGCCTGTGCTTCATCCAGCCCAGCATTTCTCATGATGTACTCTGCATAGAAGCAGGGTGACAATATACAGCCCTGACGTACTCCTTTTCCTATTTGGAACCAGTCTGTTGTTCCATGTCCAGTTCTAACTGTTGCTTCCTGACCTGCATACAGGTTTCTCAAGAGGCAGGTCAGGTGGTCTGGCACTGGTCACAGCAAACACAGATTTTTTGTGTTTGTGGAACAAAGGAAGGGAAGAGATAATCCTTGTGAGTTATCTATAGCAGATAGTTATAACACTGACACAGATAGATTCCTTAGTCTATGTTAGAGACACAGATGTCTGTGTATATTTGAAAGGAAGAGAGTAAGGAGAGGATAATCCTCGTGGCATCATCGTTGTTCAGTTGCCCAGTCATGGCCGACTCTGTGTGTGTGTGTGTGTGTGTGTGTGTGTGTGAAGATTACAATATTTTTATTTTTTATTTTGTAAATGTGTTTAATTGGAGGCTAATTACTTTGCAATATTGTGGTGGGTTTTGCCATATATTTACATGAATCAGCCATGAGTGTACATGTATCCCCCATCCTGAAACCCCCTCCCACCTCCCTCCCCATCCCACCCCTCAGGGTCATCCCAGTGCACCAGCCCTGAGTGCCCTGTCTCATGCATCGAACCTGGAATGACGATCTATTTCACATATGATAATATACATGTTTCAGTGCTATTCTCTCAAATCATCCTGCCCTCGCCTTCTCCCACAGAGTCCAGAAGACTGTTCTATACATCTGTGTCTCCTTTGCTGTCTCACATACAGCGTCATCATTACCTTCTTTCTAAATTCCATATATATGCGTTAGTATACATGGCACCCCACTCCAGTACTCTTGCCTGGAAAATCCCATGGATGGAGGAGTCTGGTAGGCTGCAGTCCATGGGGTTGCTAAGAATCGGACACGACCGAGCGACTTCCCTTTTACTTTTCACTTTCATGCATTGGAGAAGGAAATGGCAACCTACTCCAGTGTTCTTGCCTGGAGGGCAGAGCCTGGTAGGCTTCCATCTATGGGGTCGCACAGAGTCGGACATGACTGAAGCGACTTAGCGGCAGCAGCAGCAACATACTGTATTGGTGGTTTTCTTTCTGGCTTACTTCACTCTGTATAATCAGCTCCAGTTTCATCCACCTCATTAGAACTGATTCAAATGTATTCTTTTTAATGGCTGAGTAATACCCCATTGCGTATATGTACCACAGCTTTCTTATCCATTCATCTGCCAATGGACATCTAGGTTGCTTCCATGTCCTGGCTATTATAAACAGTGCTACAATGAACATTGGGATACACGTGTCTCTTTGAACTCTGGTTTCCTCGGTGTGTATGCCCAGCAGTGGGACTGCTGGGTCGGATGGCAGTTCTATTTCCAGTTTTTTAAGGAATCTCCACATTGTTCTCCATAGTGGCTGTACTAGTTTGCATTCCCACCAACAATGTAAGAGGGTTCCCTTTTCTCCACACCCTCTCCAGCGTTTACTGTTTGTAGACTTCTGGATGGCAGCCATTCTGACTGGCGTGAGTTGGTACCTCATTGTGGTTTTGATTTGCATTTCTCTGATAATGAGTGATGTTGAGCATCTTTTCATGTGCTTGTTAGCCATCTGTATGTCTTCTTTGGAGAAATGGCTTTTTTGTTCTTTCATGGCAGACTCTTTGCCAACCCCATGGACCTCAGCATGCCAGGCATCCTTGGCCCTGACCATCTCCCCAAATTTGCCCAAGTTCATGTCCATTGCACTGGTGATTCCATCCAACCATCTCATCCTCTGAAACCTTCTTCTGCTCTCAGTCTTTCCCAACATCAGGGACTTTTCCAGTGAGTCAGCTGTTTGTGTAGGATGACCAATTTGGGAGCTTCAGCATCACTCCTTCCAATAAATATTCAGGGTTGATTTCTCTTAAGACCGACTATTATGATCGCCTTGCTGTCCATGGGACGTTCAGGAGTATTCTCCAGGAGCATAGTGTGAAGGCATCAATTCACTGGCATTCTGCCTTCTTCATGGTCCTGCTCTCACAACCACACAGGACCACTGGGAAGACCACAGCCTTGACTATTTGGAACTTTGTCAGCACAGTAACGTCTCTGCTTTTCAACAACACTCTCTAGGTCTGCCATAGCTTTCCTGCCAAGAAACAAGCATCTTCTCACTTCATGACTGCAGTCACCATGCACAGTGATTTTGGAGTCCAAGAAGAGGAAATCTGTCACTACTTCCACCTTTCCCCCTTCTATTTGCCATTAAGTAACGGGGCCGGATGCCATGATCTGAGTATTTTTAATATAGAGTTTTAAGCCAGCTCTTTCACTCTGCTCTTTCACCCTCATCAAGAGGCTCTTTAGTTCCTCTTCACTTTCTGCCACTATAGTGGTATCATCTGCATATCTGGGATTGTTGATGTTTCTCCCGCTTATCTTGATTCCAGCTTGTAACTCAGCAGCCCGGCCTTTCTCCTGATGTGCTCAGCATATAGGTTAAACAAGGAGGGTGACAGCAGTCAGCCCTGTCATCCTCCTTTCTCAATCTCAAACCCATCAGTTGTTCCATACAGGGTTCTAACTGTTGTTTCTTGGTTCGCATCCAGGTTTCTCAGGAGACAGGTAAGATGGTCTGCTAGCTTTCCACAGTTTGTTATGATCCACACAGTCAGTGTAGTTGATGAGCCAGAGGTAGATGTTTTTCTGGAATTCTCTTGCTTTCTCTCTGATCCAACAAATGTTGCAATTTGATCTCTAGTTCTTCTTCTTTTCCTAAACCCAGCTTGGACATCTTGAAGTCCTTGGTTCACATAATGCTGAGGCCTCGCATGCAAGATTTTAAACATTGATCTTATAGCATGAGAGATGAGTGCAACTGTCTGATAGTTAGCACATCTTTAGTACTACCCTTCTTGGGAATCAGGATGAGGATTGCCCTTTTCCAGTCCCTGGGCCACTGATGGGTCTTCCAGATTTGCTGACATGTTGAATGCTACACCTTGATGCATCATCCTTTATGGTTTTGAATAGCTCTACTGGAATTTCCTCGCGTCCTCTAGATGTTTTAACAGCAGGTAATGAGTTTCTCACGGCAAGTATACCGGAGTGGTTTGCCGTTCTCTCCTCCAGCGGATCACGTGTTGTCAGAGCTCTCCGGTGTGACCCGTTCATGTTGGGTGGCACGGCTCACAGCTTCAGTGAGTCACGCAAGTCCCTTCGCCACGACAAGGCAGTGATCCTTGAAGGGGGATTATCATTACAGATACGGATCCCTGTGTGTATGTTATTCAGGACCTCTGATTTTATCCCTGCCCATTTACTGTTACTTTTCTGAGACTGACTGATTGTGACTGAATTCTCAGCGAGTATTTTGTGTTTTAAATGAGTTCCTATTGATTATGACTGAATTCTCAGCAGGTACTTTGTGTTTTAAATGAGTTCCTTTGTATATTTTTAAAATTTTGCCTGTAAGAGATATCATGTTATTTAGTCTTCCTCTGTCTCTAGCTGACTTCACTTAGTGTACGATGCTCCAAGGTCCATTCTTTCAGTGCCTGATGGCATAATCTCATAATTTCATTGGCAGCTTTTCATGGATGAGGAATAGCTCACTATATATGTTGCCACATTTTCTTTAATCTGTAATCTGTCGGTGGACATTTTCTCATGTCTGTGTCTCAGCTGCTGTAAGCAGTGCTGCAGTGAACGTTGGGGAGCATGTGTCTTTTGGAATCATGTTTCTCATGGGATATATGACCAGGTGTGGGTATGTCAGATCCTAGGCTTGACTCCTTTGCAAGTTTTTTCCCTCACATGGGGATGCTATCCTTTCAGTGGCTGTTGCCAATGTCAATCCCACCAACAGAGTTAGGCGGGGAGCAGGGGTGTTACATCTCTTCCCAGCCCACTACTGCATTTATTTGTAGCCTTCTTAGTATGACCATTCTGACTAGTGTGATTAGATTTCTTGTTGTTGTTTTGATTGGTATTCTTCATGTAATAATTAGGGATGCTGAGCATCTCATCCTGTGTCTTTTGGGGATTATTTATCTTCTTTATTTTTCCTTAAAGTGTGAGAAGAAAATGTACCTGCTGCAGTTGGCTTCTTGAAAGTCAGTTGTGTTTGGACTTGATTTCTGCAATAACTGCCCAAGGACCTTTCCAGAGGGCAGTTGTCATTAGCAACCCCACAGTCCTTGTGAAAGGAGGTACCAGTAAGCAAGGTGTTTAAGCTGTAGTTACAGGAAATGTCCACAAGGCGGCCGCACTATTCCATGTCCAACCTGGTGCTTAGTCCCTCAGTCTTGTCCCACTCTTGGCAACGTCATGGACTGTAGCCCGCCAGGCTACCCTTTCCATGGGGATTCTTCAGGCAAGAATACTGGAGTGGGTTGCCATGCCCTCCTCCAGGGGATTAGCTCAACCCAGGGATCAAACCCAGGCCTCTCGCATTGCAGGAGGAATCTTTACCAGCTGAGCCACCAGGGAAGCCCAAGAATACTGGAGTGGGTAGCCTTTCCCTTCTCCAGGGGATCTTCCTGACCGAGGAATCAAACAGGGGTCTCCTGCATTGCAGGCAGATTCTTTACCAGCTGAGCTACCAGGGACGCCCCCAGTCCAACTCTGGTTCTTCAGACAAACTGAGACTTCAGGAAAGTCGGCTTCCTGGCCTGTGAATAAGAGTAGAATGTGCCTGAAAAACACCAAGGCCTTGTGTCTCACTGCTTCTTCCCCTTAAGGCTTCACCCTTCCTTTCAGACTCATCCCGACCTGGGACACTGCCTTCTGCTTAGGTGCCTAGGAGGCTGCACTCTGGAAAGAGATTTCAGCTGGGGACCCCAGAACCAGCAGACCTGGAGGCTAGGTGACCTTTCCAAGATCCTTGTGGCCAGAGCGTCAGGCCACCATCCTTTGGGTGCACTAGGGTCTATGGTCCCAGCCAGAGCAAACCAGATGGTCAGGTTAAGAGGGGCTCATTTCAGGGCACCCACCCTGACTGTGTCAACCCCTCTCCAGTCCAATCCTGGGGACCCAAGCCTGGTCGGATTCCAGGGATTAGAAAGCAGCCCAAGTCAGGGAGATCAGAGGGGATAAAATAGTCAATAGTCTTCTCTTTTTTAAATCTCATGGTGATACAGTATTGACCTATATTTGTTTTTCAGTTTTGTGCTTATTGTCAGTATACAGGCTCCTGATTCAGTTATGACATATCCATACAGCATCTCTGTTCTTTTTCAATTTTTTTGCCAGAAAGATTATTGAACAAAGTTGAGCAAGCTCCCTGTGCTGAAAATTATGTCCTTCTGAAGTATCCGTTCTGACTGTATGTGACACCAAGGACTGTAACCCTCTGGGTTCCTCTTTCCATGGATTCTCCAGGCATGGAAACTGGAGAATTCTAAGCATGGAAACTGGAGTGGGTAGCCATTCCCTTCTGGAGATCTTTTGGATCCAGGAGTTGAATGTAGGCTCCCACATTCCCGTCATATTATTTACCTTTGAGCCACCAAGGAACCCCTAGTATCTATTAGAGATACAGATTTTTTGTATAGGTAGAAGAAAGGAGGAAGAAGATAATCCTTTGAATTACCTATATTTTGTTGTTCAGTCACTCAGTCATGTCTGACTCTGTGACACCAGGGACTGCAGCATACCGGGCTTCCCTGTCCTTCACCATCTCCCAGAGCTTCCTCCGTCTCACGCCCATTAAGTTGGTGATGCCATCCAACCATCTCATCAGGTACAGATTTGTGTATATGTGGAAGGAAGGAAGGAGATATTCATTGTGGATCATCTATTACAGATACGATTTTGGGTCTATATGTTAGAGATGCAGATTTAAGTGAATATGTGGAAGGAAGGAGGGAAGGGAAGGAAGGAGATAATCCTTGTAAAATATGTCTTACAGATACAGATTTCTGTATATACATTAGTCCTTAATTCATAATTCATCCCTGGCTATTTATTCTTTTTTTTTTCCGGTAATTCCTTATTTCTCTTTAAATTTTTAGAGTCTCTTTTGTGTTGTAAATTAGTTTGTATATATCACTTTATTTGCCTAGAAGGAACATCATATGCTATTCTCTTCCTGCCTGGCTGAATACAGTTAGTGTATGACCCTCCAAGGTCCATGCTTGTGGTGCATAATTTCATAATCTTCGTGCTGCTTTTGTGTGTCTGACTAATACGAATGCATTTATGTACCACATCTGCAATAAGCTTTATTCTGTCAGAGGACATCTTGTGGTTCTGTGTCTTGGCTTCTGTAAGGAAGACAACAGTGAATGTTGGGGTGCATGTGTCTTTTTGAACGATGGTTTTCTCGGGGATATAGGCCCAGGCATGGATGTCAGATACGAGGCTTTGCTCTCTTCAGTGGTTTATCTTCTGGCATGCTGAGGCTGTCTTCTCTAGGGGTGGTGGCAATGTCCATCCCCACCAACTGTGTAGTGGGGTTCAATGATGTCCTGGCTCTCTCCTGCTTTTACTGTCTGTAGACCTTTGAGGATATCCATTCTGACTGGTGGGATTTGATTTCTTGATATTGTTTTGATTGTCATCCCTCCTGTAATAATTACGATGCTGAACATCTTGTTCTGTGGCTATTTGGTCTTCTTTCTTTTCCATAAAGGGTTTGAAGAAATTTACATGTCCCAGTTGACTTCTTGAAAGTTGAATGTGTTTGGAAATTTTTCTGCAGTACCCACCATAGGACATTTCCTGAGGGCAGCTCTCATTAAAAGTCCCTCAATCTTGTGAACTGGACTTGCAATTAAGCACTGCTGGTCAAGTTGTATTTATAGGAAATGTACACAAGACAGCAGCATTTCTTCATGCCCAACTGTTGTTCCTGGAGCACACAGATCCTTAGGAAAGACTGGCTTCCTGGGCTGTGAATTATAGTGGAAAGTGTGAGCAAACACTCAAGGGCTTGTGTCTCACTACTTCTTCCCCCTAAAGCTCCACCCTCCCCTTTAGACACCTCCTCACCTGGGCCACAGCACCCTGCTGAGGTGCCTAGGAGGCTGCAACTCAGGAAGAAAGCTAGAATTGGGGACCCCACCATGAAGAGACCAAGAAGTGAGGTGAATTTTCCACGGTCCTGGAGGTCAGAGGACTGAGCCACCATCTTTTGGGTGCCATGGGGACTTTGTTCCCAGCCAACCAATTCAGATAGTAGGGGTTCAAAAGGGAAGTCAATTAAAGATACCCTGCCCAGCTGTCTCATCCCCATCTAGTCCAGCCATGGGACCCAAGCCTACTCGGGCTCCAGGGATGGGTTAGCAGGCCAAGATGGGAGTTCGGAGGGAAGAAAATAGGCATTCCTTTTCTTTCTTTCACTTTTCTTTAATCTCTAGTGTTTTGCTTCAGGTTAGTGTACAGCCACCTGATTCAGTTATGACATACACAAACAGCATATCTCTTGTCATGGGACCTCTCAGCAAATGCTGACCACATGTTTGACTATAAGGCTTCTAGGCAGATGCTCAGCTCGTGTTTATCTAGAGACCTCAATGCTCTTGCTCAATTTGTGTGTGTCTATGAGGCCTCAAGGCAGACACTCACCTCATTTGTGACTAGGAAGCATCTAGAAAGGCTCTCAGCTCATGTCCTCATCTTGTCGTGTAGGCATTTGGGGTTTTTTTTTTTTTCCTTTCCTGAAAGGGTGCAAGGAAAGTTAGCTTCTTGAAATTAGCTTCTTGAAAGTCAGTTGTGTTTGGAATTCATTTCAGCAATACCTGCCCCAGGACCTTCCCTGAGGGCAACTGTCTTTAGCAACCTCACAGGCCTTTTGAATTGGAGGTGTCAGTCAGTACTGGTGGGCAAGTTGTTGTTACACGATACGTCCACAAGGCGGCAGCACTTCTTCATGCCAACTCTGGTTCTACCTGCAACCAGAGCCTTAGGGAAAGTCGACTTCCTGGGCTGTGAATTAGAGTAGAAGGTGCCTGAGCAAACACCCAAGCCCTTCTATCTCACTTCTTCCCCCTGAAGCTTCACCCCTCCCCCTGGCCTCATGCCTACCTGGGGCACCGCCCCCTGCTGAAGTGCCTAGGAGACTGCACTCTCAGGAAGGAGTGTTGAGCTGGGGACCCAAGCACCAGGAGACTGGGGTCTGGGTGATTTTCCGTGTTTCTCAAAGTCAGAGGGTTGGGCCAGTAGGATTTGGGTTCACTAGGGATTCTGGTCCAAGACAGGACAAACCAAACTGTAGAGGCTCAAGAGGAGTGTCTATGATGGGCACCCTGCTGTGCTGGCTCTACCCATCCCCCGCCCAGCCCTAGGACTCAAGCCCGCTCCGGGTCCAGGGATGGGATAACAGCCCAAGTCTTGGAGGAGGCAGGGAATAAAGTAGGCATTACGTTTCCTTCCTTTTCCTTAGTCTCATGCTGATGCTCTGTTGAAGTCTAGTCCATTTTCAGTTTTGTGCTTGTCCTCGGTGTACAGTGAGCTGATTCAGTTATGACAGATATATTCAGCATATGTGTAGTGTTTATTTGTTTTGATTTTTTTGCCATACAGTTTATTGAACAAGGTTCGGTAAAGTTCTCCATTCTGATCTTCAGGTCCCTGTGGTGTATTTATTAGAGATACAGAGTTTTTGCACATGCGCAAAGAGCCAAGGAAGTGGTCCTTGTAGACTATCTATCCCAGCGACAGATTTCTGTGTCTGTGTTAGAGACAGATGCTTCTGTGTATATGTGCACAGACGTGAAAAGTTGCCACTATGAGCCAGGAACGACGTCAGGATTCTTGGCCTCCGGAGGAGAGGAATGCAATCCGGGGCCAGAGACGAGGCTTGATCGCGCAGAGCCTTCGTGTGATAAAGTTTTATTAAAGTATAAAAGAGATAGAGAAAGCATCTGACATAGACATCAGAAGGGGGCAGAAAGAGTGCCCCCTTGCTAGTTTTCAGCAAGAAGTTATATACCTATTAGCTAGCTGCTAATTAAAGAAAGGAAATGTCTCAAAACTCAGAAAGTGGCACCAGGCCCCTCACCCACAACATGCATTCTGAGATAACATTGGCACAAGGTGAGTCATCCAGGGCCATAAAACAACTGATGTGAATCTTGATGCAAGGTAGTTTTCTGAGCAAATACATAGTTTAGTTAACATAGGTTAAGAGAACATTTCCACGAGTAAAACATACTGGTTTGCTGAGCCATTATTGGTTCTGAGTCTCAGGCAGAACTGACTTGAAGAAAGACAGAGTCTGATGTAAATACATAGTACATTAACACATTAACGTAGCTTAAGAAAAGCATTTCCATAAGAAAAAGGCATTGGTTAGCTCCAGGTTTGAGAAAAGTTAAGTTCGGGTGGAACCAGGTGTCGTCATGGCAACACAGAATTTTAAAATAAACCTCTTAATCTTGTAGCGCCAAGGGGAAAACAAAGCCTGACACTTGTGGTTTGTTTCCTCCTGCCACTTAAAAGAGAGAAAAAATGTCTGACACTTGCAGCCCATTTCCTCAGTTTGGGGACCCTAGCCTTCCTGCCTGTAACCCTCTCAGAAGGTAGAAAGCAAGCAAGGAGAGAAGGCAGGAGATAATCCTTGTGGATTAGCTCATACAGATACAGATTTCTGGAGGTAGGTTAGGTACACAGATTTCAGCGCCTATGTGAAAGGAAGCAAGGGTGGAAGGAAAGAGGAAATAATCCTTGCGGATTATCTACTACAGACGCAGATTTCTTTGTATACATTAATACCAACCTCCCAATTCATGCCTGGCCCTTTCCTGTTTTTTGTTTTTATTTTTTTAAACTCTGTGTTTGCAACTGAGAGTTTCTTCTTATGTTGTAAATTACTTCCTCCATATCTCATTCTTTCAGTTTTACCCTCAAGGGACATCATCTGGTATTTGCTTTCTCTGTTGCTAACTTAAGTGTATTTTTCTCCAAGGCCCAGCCTTGTTGGGACTGTTGGCCTAATTTCATAATTTCAGAAGTGGGGTTTCAAGTCTGAGTAATAGCCCTTTATATATATGTACCATATATATATATATATATATATATACACCATATATATCATATATGTATATAAGATTCCATCTGTCAGAGGGCCTGTTCTTGGGTCTATGTCTCGGCAATGGGAGGAACCACTGCTGTGAACGTTGGGTGTGTGTGTCACTTTCAATGGCGGTTTTTCGTGACATAGGCCGAGGCGTGGGTATGAGAATCCCAGGTTTAGCTCTCCTGAGATGTTTCGCTCTGGCCTGTGGCTCTCCTTGGGGCTGTTGCCAGTGTGTGTTCGCAGGGAACATGAAGGGGTCCCATCATCCCCCGGCTCTCCTCCACGCACTGTTTGCGGACAGTTAGGATGGCCATCCTGTCAGACAGGATTGGATTTCTTGCCATTTTGATCCGCACTGCTTCTGTAATAATTCAGGATGCTGAATTTATAAGTACTTATAAATGTCATTAAAGGTTTTGAAAATATGATTTTAATATCCACACAGTATTGCTTAATATATCATACATAAATAATGAAATTTCAGTCTCAACATAGAAACATAATACCAAAAAAGGTTTCCATTCTAAACTAAAGCTTGCATTTTAATTCAGCTTAATGAGAATTCCTCTGAAGATCTAAAATTCTTATGAAAAGTAAATTATGTGGAGTTCTCTTTGCTTTCATCTGTTATGCCTTATTGTCATTTATTTCTAAGGACTCTTAGACTTTTGACATTTTGCATTTGACTGTAATTTTTGACTGAGATAAAATCTTAAATTTAGATATTACGAATGTCAAGAAGTAGTCTTGTAAGTGTGAATCATTCAGTCATGTTCAGTTATTTGTGACCCATGGACTGTAGCCCACCAGGTCCTCTGTCCAGAGAATTTTCCAGGCAAGAATATTGGAGTGGGTAGCCATTCCTTTCTCGAGGGGATCTTCCTGACCTAGGGGTCAAACCTAGGTCTCCTGGATTGCAGGCAGATTCTTTACCATATGAACCACCAGAAAACCCTGACTCTGCTGTACATGGATGTAAAAATCCTTAAAAGAATATTAGCAATCCAAATTGATGAATACATTAAAAGAATCATACACTGTGATCAAATGTAAGTTATTCTGTGCCTGCAAGCATGATTTATGATCTGCACATCAATCACTGTGATACACAATATGAGCAAAATTAAGCATAAAATCACATGGTCTTCTCAATAATTGCAGAAAAAGCTTTTGACAAAGGGTAACATCAATTTGGATACAATCTCTCAGTACAGTGGCTATACATGGAACATACTAAAGGGTATATAAGACAAGCCCACGGCTAACATCCAACTCAGTGGTAAAGAGGTGAAAAGTGACAGTGAAGTCTGTCGGTTGTGCCCGACTCTTGGTGACCCCAGGGACTGTAGCCTACCAGGCTCCTCTGTCTATGGGATTTTCCAGGCAAGCGTACTGGAGTAGGTTCCCATTTCCTTCTCCAGGGGATCTTCTCAGCCCAGGGATCCAACCTGGGTCTCCCACACTGTAGGCAGATGCTTTACCATCTGAGCCACCAGAGGTTTTCCTAAAAGATCAGGAAAGAACAAGGATGTCCACTCTCACCTGTCTTGCTCATCATAGTAGTGGAAGTGTCCTTCCCAGAGTAACTAGGCAAGAAAAGGAAATTAAAGGCATCCCCATCAGAACAGATGAAGTTACACTGTCACTATTCGATAACAACAGGATTTATATGTAACCTTAAAAACTCCACCAAGTAACAACTATTAAAACTAATAAACTCAGCAACATAGCAAGATATGAACCATCAGAGAGAGAACAGAACAGTCCCATATACAAATGCATCCCCCCCCCAAAAAAAACACCTAAAATGTATTTCACCGAGGGGCAGAAATACCTGTACAGTCACAAGCTCCAAGACCTAGAGTCTGGGTTCAAATCCCAGCTCACCTACTGACCTGTAGAGTGACCCAGGGCAAATCACACAATGATCTGAGGCTCAACATATTCAACTGTAAAATGAACACAAAACCAGTGTCTCCTCCCAGGGCTGTGAAACTCCAAGGAAATGCTTATTTAGGCCGAGGGGTTGGAGTGTCTCCAGGAGCCTCTCCTTGTATGAAACTCCTCTAGAACTGGGCTCTCCTGATCCTGTGGGCGAGGGTCAAGGGTAGAGCCTGGGAGCGGAATGGGACTGGACAAGGACGAGGACAAACAAATACTAGTTCTGTGTCAATGAGGGAAGCCACCTCCTTTCCAGATCTCAGAGTGGGGCCTGCACCGAGGGCCATGCACAATCAGAAGTGATAACTCCGAACCCCCCACAGCAGGGATGGAGCCTTCCTGGCAAGAACCTTCTCTCTGGTCCAGGCTCCAGTGTGATGTAGTGTTGCTCCCTGAGTTCTCCATGTCTCCACCAGGCAAAGAGCTCTTGGGAGCTGGAGGTCTATTAAACCACAGGGGCCTGAGGGTCAGAATGACACAAGGACGGACAACATTGAAAACTAGCTAAATTTTTAAAAAATGACAGAAGTACAGACGAGGCAGGGGATGAGAAGCAGAAGGACTGACGACCTCTCAAGCCTTTAGCAGAAATATCTCCACACCAGCTCAGCAGAGCCTACAGGAGGAAAATATAATGGAAAAGCAGGCTATGGATATATCTCTACACTGCTGGACCCAGAGATCCAAGTCCCAATCCACCGACATCGTTCTGCATATCCAGACACCAAGAGGAAGGAACACAGACCTTGCCTTAGGAGGTCTCAGCCAGACTTAATATTGGGGTTGCTGAGCATGGTCACATGGTCACTATGGACTCAGACCCTCCTCCATGCTCACATCCTCTGTTCTCACAGAAACATACACGGTTCACTACAGAGAACCCTCTGAGGGTACTTGTGTATACTAGAAACTGGCAATGGTGAAATGCAAAGAAAAGACACAGAAATGGAAACATGCCTCTGAGGAGCTCTACAAATTAAAAAAGATCTGAAGCGCTTGATACTTGGCATTTTTAAAAAAAGCTTTTTAATATGCAAACCCAGAAAGGACATTTCCAGGAGAAAGGACAAAAGAATCATCCCATGGGGGCAATTTGGTATCCATATGGGAAAGTAAGTTGGATCCCTACCTCACAAAACACCACCAAACCAATTAGAAACATACTAACAACCAAATAGATTTAAGGGACTAGATCTGATAGATAGAGTGCCTGATGAACTCTGGACTGAGGTTCGTGACATTGTAGAGGAGACAGGGCTCAAGACCATCCCCATGGAAAAGAAGTGCAAAAAAGCAAAATGGCTGTCTGGCGAGGACTTAGAAATAGCTGTGAAAAGAAGAGAAGCGAAAAGCAAAGGAGAAAAGGAAAGATATAAGCATCTGAATGCAGAGTTCCAAAGAATAGCAAAAAGAGATAAGAAAGCCTTCCTCAGTGATCAATGCAAAGAAATAGAGGAAAACAACAGAATGGGAAAGACTAGAGATCTCTTCAAAAAAATTAGAGACACCAAGGGAATATTTCATGCAAAGATGGGCTCGAAAAAGGACAGAAATTGTATGGACCTAACAGAGGCAGAAGATATTAAGAGGTGGCAGGAATACACAGAAGAAGTGTACAAAAAAGAGCTTCACGACCAAGATAATCACGATGGTGTGATCACTCACCTAGAGCCAAACATCCTGGAATGTGAAGTCAAGTGGGCCTTAGAAAGCATCATTATGAACAAAGCTAGTGGAGGCGATGGAATTCCAGTTGAGCTATCTCAAATCCTGAAAGACAAGGCTGTGAAAGTGCTGCACTCAATTTGCCAGCAAATTTGGAAAACTCAGCAGTGGCCACAGGACTGGAAAAGGTTAGTTTTCATTCCAGTCCCAAAGAAAGGCAAGGAAAAGAATGCTCAAACTACCACACAATTGCACTCATCTCACACACTACTTAAGCAATGCTCAAAATTCTCCAAGCCAGGCTTCAGCACTACGTGAACCGTGAACTTCCAGATGTTCAAGCTGGTTTTAGAAAAGGCAGAGGAACCAGAGGTCAAATTGCCAACATCTGCTGAATCTTCAAAAAAGAAGAGTTCCAAAATAACCCATCTATTTCTGCTTTATTGACTATGCCAAAGCCTTTGACTGTGTGGACCACAATGAACCGTGGAAAATTCTTCAAGAGATGAGAATACCAGACCACCTGACCTGCCTCTTGAGAAACCTATATGCAGGTCAGGAAGCAACAGACTGGACAGGGACAACACACTGGTTCCAAATAGGAAAAGGAGAACGTCAAGGCTGTATATTGACACCCTGCTTATTTAACTTCTATGCAGAGTACATCATGAGAAACGCTGGGCTGGAAGAAGCACAAGCTGGAATCAAGATTGCTGGGAGAAATATCATAACCTCAGATATGCAGATGACACCACCCTTATGGCAGAAAGTGAAGAGGAACTAGAAAGCCTCTTGATGAAAGTGAAAGAGGAGAGTGAAAAAGTTGGCATAAAGCTCAACATTCAGAAAACAAAGATCATGGCATCTCGTCCCATCACTTCATGGGAAATAGATGGGGAAACAGTTTCAGACTTTATTTTTCGGGTTCCAAAATCACTGCAGATGTTGACTGCAGCCATGAAATTAAAAGACGCTTACACCCTGGAAGAAAATTTACGAGCAACGCAGATATCATATTCAAAAGCAGAGACATTACTTAGCCAACAAAGGTCCGTCTAGTCAAGGCTATGGTTTTTCCAGTAGTCATGTATGGGTGAGAGAGTTGGACTGTAAAGAAAGCTGAGCACTGAAGAATTGATGCTTTTGAACTGTGGTGTTGGAGAAGACTCTTGAGAGTCCCTTGGACTGCGAGGAGATCCAACTAGTCCATTCCAAAGGAGATCAGCCCTGGGTGTTCTTTGGAAGGAATGATGCTAAAGCTGAAGCTCCAGTATTTTGGCCACCTCATGCAAAGAGTTGATTCTTTGGAAAAGACCCTTATACTGGGAGGGATTGGGGGCAGGAGGAGAAGGGGACGACCGAGGATGAGATGGCTGGATGGCATCACCGACTAGATGGATGTGAGTTTGAGTGAACTCCGGGAGATGGTGATGGACAGGGAGGCCTGGCGTGCTGCAGTTCATGGGGTCGCAGAGTTGGACACGACTGAGCGACTGAACTGAACTGAACTGAACTGAACTGAACTGAATTGAACTGAAGAACCAACGACTGAAAGAAAAACTTTACAGAATTTCGAACAATTTTGGATGAAGGAATATCTTTTAAGTTCAGGTATTGTTAATTTACAATAATTTGTTTGTTTAAGGTGTATAGCAAAGTGATTCAGTGATTCAGCCTCTCAGGTGCTTCCTTGGACAAAATTCATTCCCTCTGGGAGGCCCGTGGGCCATGCCCTCAACTCAGAACAGCTAAGAATCCTGAATACGCAAAGCAGCATGTGGTGGTGCTTGTGGGGGTTTTTAGACTGAATACATTATTCTAACATGATACAAGTACCAAGCCCAGAGGTCAAGAGAGGATCTCATAACCTATCTTCAAACAGAAGGCCCTGCTCCCTTGAATGTGGGTGCGTGAAACAGCACTTGGGAAGGAAAGAGGTGTGTCATGAATATTTTGCCTGCAGAGGACAAAGTGGTGTGTAGAGAGGATGCGCAGGCACGTCCCAGGACACTGAGCACACGGACATAGTGACTGGACTCTCAGCCCTGCTCTTGGGCATCGCACTGTCTCCACCGCTGACACAGGGGGAGCAACTCACCCGTGTCCTGGAGAGTATGGTCACATGACCTGAACCTGGCCAATCGGTGTGTTCTATCCCTCCTGGCCACCGTGATTGGCTCAGGACTGGTGCGGTGACCAGTCGGGGCCCAGGGCCGGGCCTCTCGCTGGAAGCAAGGGAAGAGGAGCTCGCCTTCTGCCAGAAGGGGTGGGGCTGGGTGAGGTCAGGCTCCAGCAGTGGGAGGGGCGTGAGGTCAGCCTGGGGCAGTTGGTGACCTTCCTGAGCCCATGAGGGCAGAGCTGCTGGCCTGAGAAAGAGGGCGTTGCTGAGCCCAGGGGTTGAGAGCGCCGGTTCCTGCTGTGGTCCCGGAGCTCCACCTGAAACCGGAGGGAAGCGGTCTGCCTGTGAGTCCTCTCCTGCTTGCCTGTCAGCTTGTTTGAACCATGTTGGGTTTTCTGTCCAGCTGGCTAAGTGGAGACCCTGGAAATGCAGCTGTGTGGGTTTTGGCTGGCTTCAGGGAAGAAATGCCAGATGACACTTGGAGACACCAGTTTAATCTGGATTCAGGTCATATCTCTTGAAAATGAAGTGAAAGTCCCTCATTGGTGTATGATTCTTGTGACCCCATAGGCTATACAGTTCATGGAATTCTCCAGGCCAGAACACTGGAGCGGGTAGCCTTTCCCTTCTCCAGGGGATCTTCCCAGTCCAGGGATTGAACCCAGGTCTCCTGCATTGCAGGCAGATTCTTTACCAGCTGAGCCACAAGAGAAGCCCATGAATACTGGAGTGGGTAGCCTGTCCCTTCTGCAGTGGATCAGGATTCCCAGCCCAGGAATCAGACCTGGGACTCCTGCATGGCAAGAGGATTCTTTACCAGCTGAGCTATCAGGGAAGCGCAGTATCTCTTAAGGCCAGCTATTCATTGATATCTCTTAAGGCCAGCTATTAATTGTAGGATTACCCTAATTAGTCTTCACAGGATTAAGGTAGCAACCTGCTAAGGTAGCAATCGATGTCTTTTTTCTAGAGGACAAAACTGGGGCTCAGAGAAGCGGCTAACAGGTAACACAGCTACAGCAAGGAAGTGTGCACCTAGACAAACTCCCCAGATCCTGCTGTGAGAACCCAGGGCAGCCATATGGTGTGGCTTGTCCATGTGACAGGGGGTAAGGCACCCAGCCCACACTGGATACTGTGGGGACCTGACTCGGTAACTGCCGTCTGGAAGCTCTGAGACTCACAAAAGCAATTTGCACTGAAGAGAGGAAGGACACCTCCCTTCATCCGCCCCACCACACCCTCCGGGTTCTGCCATACCCTGCCCCCTTTCTCTTGCTTTGTGAGGGAATAAGAGTCACACTCATGTGACCACATTGGCTGTCCACTGTTCACGAGCTACCAAGTGGAGCTGCTACAGGAGAGGCCACGAGCCTTTGCCCCTGAGTACCTCTCCTTCCTTTGCACCGTGGGAGCCCTCCTCCACACCTGCACACCAGAGGCCTTTTCTGAGACACGTAGGGACCCTCCCTCAGTTTGCAACAGGTTGCATCCATCGCTGTCCTTTCAATGCCTCCCTTGAAACTCAGCTCATGAGCTCCTTTGTCTGCATCGCGGCCCACCTGGCTGCCACGGGAGGGACAGAGCTGACAATGAATCCATAGCTCGAATCTCACAGCCAGGAATCTGTGTATAAAGGACCTGATCATTCACGCTGTAGAGGCTGTAGTAGGTTGCAGGGATCCGTAACCAGGGCTTAGGCCAAAGTGACTCCACAGCTGTTTTAATGCCTGGCGAGGGTTCTGGCTATAGTGTGGGTGGGGTGAGTCTCCTGAGGTTCTGAAGGCCCCCTGTGTGCAGGTTCATGGTGCAGAGAGAAGAGAAGGTGGAGTCCTTCCCTGGAGGTGGTCACAGCTCATGGACGAGCCAGACAGGCAGGCAGGGCTCGATAGCACCTGAGCTGCCTTCATGAGTGAATGGTGTGGGGGCAGAGGAAGAGAATCAGGTCTGCTCCCTTATGTGGTGCCCAGGGCAGGTTGTCACCAGAGTAAACACTTACTATGGTGATGACCATCACTGCTGTCTGCAGAGGGTTTACATTGGTGTGTGTCTACATCTGAGCAGTCAGGCCGTTGCTAAACCACACTGGCCATGGGCATTGCCTCTCCTTAGAACTTGATATGTTTCGTCTCTTCCTTACTGAACATTCATTGCCAAGAGGGTTTTGGGGCCACAAGGATATTGGCTTTTTCCCTAGCTTTGTCTCATGAGGGATGAGTTTCTGGTTGTTGGTGTGGTTTGTTTTTCCAGCTCCCTTTCTTGGCTTATTTTGTGAATTTGTTTCTGCCAGAGGAAGGGCTTAGGATCTGGCTTCTGGCTGAGATGTGACACTTACCACAGCAATGCCGACCTGGAGATCATGACCACATTTGCCAAAAGGGCTTTGTTTTGCAGAATACATCTCGAAAGTACCTACACTGTCCTTTCAGATACGCAAAGGCTATTTGAAATGAAATAAAAAACAAGAATTCTCAAGTTGACTCTTACAATATGCGGGGAATCAGAAAAATCCCCTGGAGAAGGGAACCACTACCCACTCCAGTATTCTGGCCTAGACAATTCCTTGGAGTGTATAGTCCATGGGGTCACAAAGAATCAGATAAAATCGGATGACTGAACAACAACAGCAATGATGTCTCACCATTTGTCAAACAGAGATACCAACAGTATTTGCACGACTGTGTGCATGTTCAGGTGCTCATTTGTGTCCAACTCTTTGCAGCCCTGTGGCCTGTGGCACCCAAGATCCTCTATCCGTGGAATTTTTCAGGCAAGAATACGGAAATGGATTGCCATTTCCACCTCCAGGGGATCTTCCCCACCCAGGGACTGAACCCAGGTCTCCTGCATTTCACAATCTACACTGGCTGGCGGGTTCTTTTCTGCTGAACCGTCTGGGAAACAACTCATTACATCACTGGGTTATTCTAAAGTACTTCACTTAGAGTCTGGCACTCGGGAGGTTCTCATTGGTGATGTGAATATTCAGTCATGTATCATTATTGCTCATATGATAATGGAATGGCCACGCTCACAAAGGAGAAAGAAGAGCCTTTCCAAGTCCAGTTAAATCCTTCATCACACATATCTTCTTTAAATCTTCTGACTTTGAAATAAACATCAAGCATAAAGACATTGGTTATGGCCACCAGGAAAGATCGAGTTCTGCTAGTAAGTGACGAGGCTTCTTCCAGTTCCAACATGCATGTGTTGTTTCCCCGGCATCACCCAGCACTTCTGTGACAGCAGCTGGGGGTCCTGCAACTTAACTCAGTGTGGACCCTGCCTATCTGGTGGTAGTTCCAGACCCCACAGGTTAAAGGCCCAGCCCTACAAGACTCTCCCCCCACTCCAGCCATCATTTGCAAGCCCAGATTGTCACCTGCGCTCCGACCCACTGGCTACCCGTTCAGAGGTTCTAATGACTTTGGGTTCTATTAATTTTTTGAGTGGTCGCGGAACTCAGAGAAACATGTTGCCTAGTAGATCACAGCCTTATTGTAAAAGGTCATAAACTCAGGAACAGCAGATGCAGGGGGATACATAGGACAGGGCGTGTGGGGGGTGGGGGGAGGCACGGAACTTCACGCTCTCCGAGCCTCACTTTCCCCAAATCTGCATGTGTTCCTCAACCCAGAAGCTGTCCAGACCCTGTTTGGGGATTTTTATGGAGGAGTCATCACACAAGCACAATTGATTAAATCAGTGGCTGTTGGTGATTGCTTCAACCAGAAGCCCTTTTGGCTTTCCCAGACATGGTCAGGGGAGGAGCGGGGCAGAGGAGGGATCGGAAATTCCAATCCTTAACCATGTGCTTAGTTGCCCTGGCAAGCAGCGCCCCCCCTTTGGAAAGGAGGCACTCTCCGAAAAGCCACCTCATTCACCTAACAAGAGACACCTTGACTGCTCTCCCCACTTCGGTAATTGCCAGAGTTTTAGGAGCTCTGTGCCAGGACCGGGGGCAAAGACCAAAAATGTATTTCTTATTATTAATACAAATCACAAGGTCACGGTGACCCCAAACATCAGTGATAATTTGGTTCTATAGCCTTAAAAGTTTTTCAGCAGTTGAGTGGGCTTTTTTAAACAAAGTTTGGGGGCCACCCCTCGAGGCATGCGGTGATCTTAGTTCCCCAACCAGGGATTGAACCCACTCTCCCTGCATTGGAAGGCAGAGTGTTAACCGCTGGACCACCAGGGAAGTCTCTGATTGGGCCCTTTTTAGGTGAAACTGTTATTGGCATAAACTAAATGGTTCAAGATTTCAAAAAAGCTGGAGCTGAGCATGAGCCATCTTCCTGTGGTGTCTTCATATGATTACCGACTTTTCCGTGGCCCCTGCAACCCTCAGCTTTCCCCTGAGATGAATCAGTCCCCAGGAGGCCTGTTGCCTGCCCCTGCTCGAGACCAGAGTCTATTCAGCGGCCACTGGGCACAGGCAGCGTGCGGGGTGTGTGCGGGTCCACACCAACCTGAGTCGTGGAGAGATGTCAGGGAAGACTCATTCCCGGGTGTGCTCTGATTACAAGAAGTGAGAAGGTTTGGGGAACCAAATAGCCTCGGAGAGAGCCCAGTCACACTACCTTGCCCACTGTGAAACAAAATTGGGGCTTCTGCATGCTTCCCCAGGGAGAAAGAAATCCATGGACTCCATTGGATACTCAAACAATGACCTCCAAAAGATGAAGAGTCTTAAAGTGGGATTTCTCAGCCTTGGTGTTGTTGGCATTTAATATCTTGCAGCATTCATAAATGCAACTGAAAATGTCCCCAGATGTCACCAGTGTCCCCCCGGCCCAAACATGAGGGCCAGCTGGACAGGCTGGACCAGGAGCAAGGATGAAGGAAATGAAAGTCGCTCAGTCATGTCTAACTCTTGGCGACCCCATGGGCTATACAGTCGATGAAATTCTCCAGGCCAGAACACTGGACTGGGTAGCCTTTCCCAGGAGACCGAACCCAGGTCTCCTGCATTGCAGGCAGATTCTTTACCCGCTGAGCTCCAAGGGAGGCCCAAGGGAAGCCCAGAAGCAGGGGTGGGGGGATGCAAAAGGACAGGGAAGCAAGAGCAGTGGGGGCAGATAAGCAAGTCTGCCCTCCTGAAATGTCTGCGGGCCCGGTCGTCTGCAGTTATGACTGGGCAGGGTGTGGAGGGCACAGGGGCTCAGAGGTGTGTGACCCCCTTTGCTCCCTCTGGGCCAGCAGGTGTGTGAGGCTGAGCCGCTCTGAGGCAACATGGGCTTTGAGCCCCACACAGATGGGGCCCCTGTGTGCAGCGTGAGCCTTTCTCCCGAGTCAGGAGGTTTATTGTTGAGAAGACATCCCGTGATGACCGGGGGAAGACTGGCCTGGCTGAGGTAGCGGTCGATTGGTGGATCTTAGGGACACAGAACATTGAGTGTCCCAGGTGGGGCTTCTGATACCGACGACCACAAACTGGGGTGGTGGGGAGGCTTAAAACAATACTAATTGACAATCTCCCAGTTCTGGGGGCCAGAAGTCTAAAGTCAAGGGTCAGCAGGACCAGGCCCCCCGACCTGGGCTCTGGAGGAGCGTCACTCCCAGCTCTTCCAGTTTCTGGGGCTCCAGGTGTTCCTGGGTTTGTGGCCACATCCCCTCAGCCTCCGCTTCCTCCTCACATGGCCTCTTCCTCTCTGTGTGTCTCTCCTCTTCTTATAAAGACACCCATCATTCTGCATAAGGCCCACCTAATCCACTGTAACCTTATCTAACTTGATTTCCTCTGCAATGACCCGATTTACGAATAAAGGCCCCCTGGCAAATATGGGGAGTTGGGATGTGGGTGTCTCTTTTGGAGGGCACCATTCACCCCGCTACAAAGCTGAGTCTTGACACACAAGCAGTCATCCCAGGAATGGGGGGAGCTCACGCAGGACCCCTCGAGTACAGCCATGGATGGGTGTGGTTGGAGAGCTGAGCAGGGCAGGTGGTCTGGTGGGGACCAAGCCTTGGCCTGGCTGCCTCGGTGCAGGGTCCCAGGGTGTGCACGGAAGCCCCTGAGGTCGTCAAGATGCAGGTTCTGACTTTTAGCAGGTCTAGGAGTGCCCCACAGTGCGCTTCTCAGCTGGTCCCAGGGTGTATAAACTGCTGACCCTGGTCCATGCTTAGAGGTGCGAGGAGCGTGCAGGCCTGTTTCCCAGGAACTGTCAGAAACTTCCCCAAGGAAGGCCCCCGACTCCAGTGTCTATGCAAGTCCCCAATCCCCTGTCCAGTGCCCCAGATGTACCCCAGACAGAGACCCATACACAGCACTGGGTGCCTGGGTCAGGAACCCAGTGGAGGGGGAAGTGGTGGGTCTGGAAGAAACATGCTCATAACTTTGCGTATAGGATGGATGGAGGCTGAGCCTGGCCAACTGGCTGTGACCACAGGTGACCCACTTGCCCCCCGACCCTCCGCCAGGCACCGTGGGCCCAGAGGAGCTCAGCTTAAAAGTTGCTTCCCCAGCCACCAACGAGAGGGGCCCTCATTGTCAAATCAGGATCTGACCCCTTAATCCAGAGACGACCCCCGAAGTCAGTTTCACACATGAGGGTCCAGGAGGGATGTCATGTCAGAGACGCCTGGGACAGCAGACAGGATGGAAATGGGAGGAAAAGGTCCTGGAGGCAGGTGGCCCAGGCCTGCCTTCTGCAGGAGCGCCTCTTCCGCCCATTCCCCACTGCTCTGTCCCTCCGATGGCTGTGGGGTTAGCGGCCAGGGTTCCCAGGAAATGGACAAGAGCAGCTTGTGGGCCAACATGTTTCCTTGTAACTGAAACCCATCAGCATTTTTCAAGGGCAGACTCAAAGCCAGGGCATTATGTATGTCCACTGGTAATTGCTGAAAAGCCACACAGGAAAATCCCGACTATGTACTGGGGGTGACCGAGGCCCACAACTCCCTGATGTTGAACTTGACTCCGGATTTGGCCAGTTGTTAAGGCCGTGGACATGTGAACCCTACAAGGTCAGTTTGCTTTCAAGCTGCCGTTCAGGGCTCGCCACCGCACCCCACGGCTGGCAGGCTGTAGTTTCTCCTCATTCCTTCCCGGAGTTGGTGTGGGCCGTGGCGGTATCTGTTTCCCGTCTTTTGGATATTGCTTTTTTGAAAAGCAAGCGAGCAACTGCCTACTGGAGGGCGGGAGCCACCTCCACACCAGACTCCAGGATGGCTGGTCAGGCGGTAAGGGTACCTGAGCTCCCAGAGGGGCTCAGACCCCACACAGCCCGTGTGGCCATGTGTGCAGGTCCGGACCCAGCCCGGCCACTTCCTGAAGGCTGAGCAGCCTCAGGCAAGTGGCTTCCCCACTCGGGACCTTGGTTTTTCCACCTTAGAATGGAGGGGCTTTCACCTGCTGGGGGGTGGGCAGGGTTGCCATGGACATGGGACAGGGGAGAGGGGCATGTTTCTTGCAGTTTCCAGCTGAGGCTTTGTGGGCATGAGCTGGTGTCTGAGACAGTTCCCAGACTTGGCTAAGTGTGGTGATGAGCATGGAGTTGGGGGATGGGGGTCCGTCCCCATAGCCTGGACATTGGAGTGGGGGTTCTCGACTTAGGGGCACCTCAGGTCTAATTTCAACAACTCCATATGTAAGGATAATGCAGCAACAGATGTTCTCAGGGACTTGTCAGCCTGGATGCAAAGCCCCATCCCCACCCCACCTTCTGTGGGCATCCTGACCTGGCTTGTGGTAAAAGGGTCAGATCCCTTTACCCAAGGAAGGAACTGAGGCTCTGAGAGGTGGGGCAAGGAGATCAAGGCCACTGGGCCCGACAGGGGCAGTTGAACGTGGGTGCTGGGTTCTCACGTCAGACTCTTTGCCCTGAACCGTGAGAACTGGACTGTCGGGAGGGCTGAGTGCCAAAGAATTGATGCTTTTGAACTGTGGAGTTGGAGAAGACTCTTAAGAGTCCCTTGGACTGCAAGGACATCAAAGCAGTCAATCCTAAAGGAAATCAACCCTGAATATTCATTGGAAGGACTGATGCTGAAGCTGAAGCTCCAATACTTTGGCCAACCCGTGTGAAGAGCTGACTCATTGGAAAAGACCCTGATGCTGGGAAAGATTGAGGGCAGGAGGAAAAGGGGGCATCAGAGGATGAGATGGTTTGATGGCATCACGGAGTCAATAGACATGAGTTTGAGTAAGCTCTGGGAGGTGGTGAAGGACAGGGAAGCCTGGTGTGTTGCAGTCCATGGGATCTCAAAGAGTCGGACGTGACTTAGTGACTGAACAACAACAAAATGTGGTCTTCAGCCTCCATCTCACTCCTACCCCCAGGCTTAGTGCCTATGCCATGAGCCTCTCCGACAGTGAGGCGTCAGGGGCCATTGTCTAGTCCCAAAGCGATTCATATCTCTATTCATAATTCCACCATTACACATTCATTTCTCTGGCTGTAAAGTTTTTATGTCTCTTGAGTCTTAAGTGCTGAGGCTTTTCTACACCCCACCTGGCTCCCTCTGGGCCTCTCCTGGTTTTGTGGAAGCGTACTTGTTCTAAACTGGAGAAGGAAATGGCAAAGTTATCAAGTGAATTCTGGACATGTTTTAAGAGTCTTGTCTTTAAAGTTCCCCAAGGACGACTCTTCCCTGGTCCTAGGTAGTCGGGCTGAAATCTGTGCCCCTCTGGTTGCGGTTTTGATGTCCTCCCATGTCTCTAGGCCGGTTGTGTGCCAGAGTCAGCTCTCTCTGGCTCATCGGGAATTCTGCCAGCCGGGTGTTAACCCTTTGGTACATGAAACAGGCCACAGCGGGAGAATTTACACCATGGAAATTGGCAAATGATGCAGCTACAGATCAGGGTTCCTTCCTGGAGAGCAGGGGGTTGGGCAGGGGCCTGCATACATTATCAGCATGCCCCTGCTGAGTGGCCACGTGTCTCCTTTTCCTGAAGAGGCCAAGTGTCTTCAAACGCGTCTATTGTATTTTCACTTCTCGTTATGACACTTTTTTATTTCTGCTCGTTCTGTTTGGTTCTTTTCCAAGTTGGCTGTGTCATTTTCTTTAATGGTTTCCTGTCCTTGGCAGGACCTTTCTATCTTGAGGTTCATTTCTCTAAATGAGATGAGCTTAGCTGATTTATGAGATGTATTATCCATCAAATCCTCTCAGAATCCCAAAGCTGAGGGGGTCACTTCTGCTGGTTCTCCTCCAGCTGTCTTTCATCCTGGTGTGCCTGGCGCTCTTCCATAACGGCCACCACTCTTCCATAACCCGTGGGGCAGTTCCCAAGCCTGGGAAGAAGGTGTCCTTATCCGGAAAGACTTGGCACTTGCATTCTCCACTCATCTGAGGGTGTTATGGATAGGGTTACCTTGAACCAAGGTCACGGGCTGACATGTCTGGACCCACTGGGGTCCTCACCTGCTCCTTCTCCTGCTCGGCACCAGAACCACCTTCCTTGTCATTCCCGAGGCTGGAGGAGGGAGGCCCTTTCTGGGTCACCTGAAAGTGTCGTCTCCTGGGAGTCCAGCTCCACGGGGGGGGGGGGGGGGCGGGGGGGAAGGAGTCTTCTGTTGGACTCCTCCTCTTGGGCAGTTGCTCCTCTGGGTCTTCTCAGGTCTTCACTAACTTTAAGGCGTGACACTTTTTGATTGTTTTTGTTTTCCATGAGAGGGTGGATCTGAGTAACCTACCCACCAATCATCAAAGCAGAACTGTGAATGAATACATGTCTTTTATTCCTTCAAGAAGCCAGGCCTTAGGAACCAGACCCTATGCCGAACCTGAGGGGTAAATCTGCCCCAGCCGGTCCTGCAGCCCCAGCTCCCTGAGAGACTGCATTCTGGGTCCTGGCTCACTGGAGACAGTCAAGGGTACCATGTCCAGGATGTGGAGAAAGCATGCTTATGCCAGCACCCCCTGTGACCGCTCCTCCTGGGCGGTGCAGACGTGGTCAGCAGGAACCGCAGAGCAGGAATGCCTCCCTGCAGACCCTTTCCCAGGGACTGAGCACTTTGCTGTCCGCTTCGGGAGCCGTCCAGGTGGAGGGCAGGCGTGAGCAAGTCAGGGTCAGCCCCCAGGGCAGTCCCAGCCTGCCTCCTCGTCCACGAGTATTAAAATGAACCCAAGGATGCTGCCAGAGGTTGGGGAAGGACCTCAGGAGCATTCTCGGCCTGCACACAGTAGGAACTCAGCAGGACTGTGCCCCCGGCCCCATGGATCACTCAGCAAATATCCTCAACCAAGGCTCCTGTGAGGTGACACGTTCAGGTGACCCAGAAAGGGCCCCTGTCTTCCAAGTCCGGGAACTGGAAGGAGGGTGGTCCTGGCGCTGATCAGAAGGAGGGGATGAGGCCCACCCCATGCCAGACGCTCTCCCTCCCGGGGGGCACGTCTGTCACCTAAGCAGAGAGACTCAGCCTGGAACCAGCCTTTCAGCTCACACCCACGTGGGACCCCGGTGCCAACAGGAAGAGCAGGCAGGACCCAGGGCTGCCAAGAATGCACCCGGTCATTAGGGACAGACCAGCCATCACGTGCCTTGAACACATTCGAGGAGAACACGGCCTCTCCCACAGAGCGGCCCTGGCATCAGAGGCCCTCCGAGTGGTGGTATTATCCTTAGAGCTGAGGAAGCCGAGGGCACAGCGGGGAGGTTGACCAGTCCCCTGTGGTGGTCAGAAGTCCGACCCAGGCTTCCCACCGGGGCTCTGCGGCTTCCTGGCCCGGCGGTGCTCGGAAGCCGTCCTGTGTGTCCCTGCCGTGTACACACGCTCCCCACAGCTCCTGCTGGACCATGAGCCAGTTGGGGTTCACACACAAGATGGCGTAGAAGCGTGCCCACCACCCTCAGGCCTGAGATGTGGCACCCCTAATTCCTTGATGGCAGTGACGGGGCCCTCTGGGGTGGGTGGCAGCTGTGGGGTCAGGGTGGGTTGGGGAGGTGTGCTGCCCGGGAGGCCTCTGGGGGGAGCTAAGGACCCCAGGCTTGGCCTCATTGAGGCCAACCTTCCAACAACCTAGGAGGCTGCCCTTCAGCGAAGATGGGTGACTGTGACATATAACACGGCGGCTCAGGCAGCCGTGGGGACGAATAGGGGCCCTTGGCATCCTCGACCACAAGGAATCCCCACGGGGATGTTTTTGCTTGTTCTGTGATTCCCTTCTTCCTTCTAAAAGGAAAGTGCCGGGAACACCTATGGTGAGGTCGCTGTTCCTGTGAGTTGAGCCGGGAGTGGAGGTTTAAACCAGTCCAGTCTGTTCTGGGCGAGCCTCCCCTTCCCCTCCCACACCTCGGATGGCACAGACCTGGTCACTCTTCTGGGCCTTCTTGGCTCTTTAGGAACTTTAAAGTATGACATTTGTTATTTCTTGTCTTTGTCCAGCATTTGGCGGCAGTCCACTGCAAGGGCCCTGACCCTGTCCTCTCCCCGAGCCCCTTGGCCCTTCCCATGCCCACGCCAAGGCTCAAGGCCCCTGCAGTTCTGTGGCCTCCAGACTCCCCACCCGAGGGGCCAGTCCGGCCAGAAGCCACCGCTCTGGGGCGTCCTGCTGGCGGAGGGGACCAGCATCTTATGGTTTCTTCCTGCCGGGAGCAGACTGCTGTCAGGCCAGGCACCAGGGTTTAAAACATCCTATATGTGTAAGAACGAGGACATCCCATACGTCCACCGAGTCCCACGACCCTTTCCCAATCCTGCCAGATGTTTTACTTGGAGGGACCCTGTCGCTTACATAAACAGCTGAGCGTGTTTTCCCAGGGATGTGGCCCGGGCACTGCTTCTTGACCAGCATCGAGAGAAATCTCCATGGACTCGGAGGAATATATTTTGGGTCTTTTCATGTGGCTGAACAGAACGCATAGAAATAAACGGGAGCTGTAACAGGAAAGACGGGGTTGGCCGTATGGGGCCATCCATGGTCACTCCCACTGCCCCATGTGGTCAACCCCGCGCCCGGGAGCCCCCAGGCTAGAGGCGTTGCTGCCTCTTGGGTCTCGGTGCCTCACGGCTTCCTATGGTAGGGGAAGCGGCTTCCAGCTTCTTTGCAAAGAGTCTGTGCAGGGGTGGACTTAGCGGCTTCAAGGTCGTGGAGATATGGCATAGCCCCAGCCACGGGGTTGGGCGGGGATGCTGAGAGCACCAAGATCTCCCCTCAACTGTGAAGCAAGTCACATATGGCAAAGATTTGCAGAGGAGCAATAGATGGTCTCAGAGAGGCTGAGTCACTCGCCAGAGACAACACAGCAGCAGACCGGGACCGCGACCCCTGTCGTTTAAACTGCGGCTCCCTCCAGTGCCCATCTGACCTGCCCCTTGAGGGCAGCAGGAAGATCTGGGCTTCCCCGGCCTGAGCGCCCATGCCTGCCTCCCCTCGTCTGTGCTGGGATGTGTCCATTCCCAAACCCATGCGCTATGTCCCCTGGCCCTGGGCTGTCATGTCAGGCTCCAGGTTCCCTGCAGGAGAGCCCCACGCCCACCGGCACACCTTGGAGCCCTGCTCATCTGTTCTCTGTGCCCAAATGTCCTGATGCTAACTGTCTTCTTGAGGCAGCCTTAGGACTGAAGTCCTGGAGCCCTGCTTCTTCGAAGCTCCCTGCACCAAGCCCAGTGAGGCTCTGCCCGGTGGCCTCATGACCAGTATGGTGGTTTGAGTGGTGGCCCCGAAAGCCATCCATCCTTCCACAGCCTGCAAATGTGACCTTATTCCTATGAATGGTCTTGGCAGATGGAAATAATTTACTGACCTCTGCACCAAATCACCTGGGATGCATGTGGACCCTAAATCCAATGGCAGGTGTGCTTGGAAGAGAAGAGGGAGTGATCTGAAGCGCAGAGCCACCCAGGGGAGAAGGTTTGACACATGGACACAGAGGTCGGGGTGATGTGGCCACAAGCCCGGGAAGGCCTGGGGTCCCCCAAGAGCTGGACCAGGCCAGAGGGACCCTCCCCTGGAGCCTCTGGAGGGAGCTGAGCCCTGCCCGCACCTTGATCACAGGTTTCTGACTCCAGAACTGGGGGTGAATGAGTTTGTGTTAAAGCTGTCCAGTCTGTGGCCAGTGGCTTCAGCCACCCCTGGACACTGAGAGTGAACTTGCCAGCTCCAAGGTGAGAACAGTGGCAGGACCGGCCCCTGCCCCCCACACACAGACACACAACTTTGTCATGAGGTTAAATGAGTTAATACGCACAGATGCCTGAATCAGGGGCTGACACTTGGACCTCCGCCCCCTTCACCTCTTCCTCCTCGTCGTCATCACTGTCATTGTTAGGGGCCCTCATCCACTCATTCAGTGGACCCACAGTGCTCCTGCACAGCCCTGATGTGAGCAGCAAGGCCAACGAGCTGGGAGGCTCCGCACAGGACTCACCCTGCCTGCTGGGGCCATGTGGAGAAGGCCTGTGCCGTGACACGGAGGCCCCGGGAGAGGCTGGATCCTCTGGTCGTGGGAGTCACGGGGGCCTCAGCATCAGAAGTGTAGGGGTGAGCCGGGTTAATCCAGGGGGTGCAGCCCTTCATTCAAAGTGGGGGAAGAATGCCATGTGTCACCCTGTGTCTGGGAGGCTGCCCTTGCCCTGGTGGGCTGCGGGCACAGCCTTGGATGACCAGGAGTCTGCATCTCAGTAGGGGCCAAGGCTGGCGCTGAGTGAATCTTCAGTGAGGTTTTTTCCTTAAAAAGCATGCCAAGTGACTTTGGCTCCATTGCTTTTTGCCAGATACCCAGAATGACCCCAAGAACTTTGTACACTCCAAGGGTGGTGACTGGGTGTGGAGCCCAGCACAGACCCGAGTCAGTCCTGCCCTGAGTCCCACACCATCCCCCTTCCATGGCCTGGCTTTCTTCTGCCATGACCTTCAGAATGGTGGAAAGGCAAGTGTGGCCTCAAGCTGGGGGCCCCAGCGTGGGCTCCTAGCCCCTGGGGGTCCCCTTGGGACACCTGGGGGACCATAGTCCCCACTGCCGTCGGGCAGCTCTGTCTCGGGAATGTCGAGTTTCTTTGCTTTTCTGTGTGATGCAGCACCCAGGGGTGATGGGGAAGTCTGCTGGTGTTACATGCTCCTGCCTTAAATGGGGAAACATTCTTGCTGCATTGACGCTGCTCACTCAATGCTGGGAATCTGTTAAACACAAATGGCAAGGGGAACAGAGGAAAACAGAAAAAGAAAAATGGAGAGTGGCTTGGTTGCTTCAGGTCTCACATGTGATTAAGAGAGTGTACAGCCTGCACATGAACCCGAGTTCCCACACCTGCCAGCTATAAGGTGCCAGGCCCTGATTTTAGAACCCTAGCTTCACTAAGCAGTCAGTGACAGAGACAGTTTTTGTGTATTTCAGGTCTACACTGTGATGACTTGATGCCCATAGACATCATGGAATGATTGCTCAACATACGCATCACCTCACACAGTGAACTCTGTGTGTGTGTGTGTGTGTGTGTGTGTGTATCTTTAATGTTCCTATAATCCATGGAGAAGGCAATGGCAACCCACTCCAGTACTCTTGCCGGGAAACTCCCATGGACGGAGGAGCCTGGTGGGCTGCACTGCATGGGATGGCTAAGAGTGTGACAGGACTGATCGACTTCCCTTTCACTTTTCACTTTCATGCATTGGAGATGGAAATGGCATCCCACTCCAGTGTTCTTGCCTGGAGAATCCCAGGGACAGGGGAGCCTGGTGGGCTGCCGTCTGTGGGGTCACACAGAGTCGGACACGACTGAAGTGACTTAGCAGCAGTAGCAGTATGCTAGTCTTCGAAAACAAGGTGGAGAGTGTTCCTTGTTTACCCTGAGAGTTCCTGTGAGATTGCTGTTTTCTTCCCTAGATTTTTGGAAGCATTGATTGACAAAACCAGTTGGTTTCATTGTGGGGAGGCTTTTAATTTCAGATTTAGTTTTTTTCATGCAAATAACATTTTCTGATTTTGTATGTCTTCCTGGGTATGTTTAGGTAAGGCATTTCCCCTTTGCTAGGCCCGTAGACTCTCCTATGAGTAAGTGAACTGTGGTTCACACTATCTTTCTTTTCTGTAAGATGTGTTGTGCCCCCTTTTAAAGGTCCTTGATACTGGTGATTTGTGCTCTGTCTCTTTCTCTAACCAGTCTCCCTAGGGGTTTATCAGGTTTATCGGTCCTTTCCAAGAGCCGACGTCTGGCTTGTTTAAACAATTCCCTGTTTGCCCTGTGTTCCCTCATTTCCTGCTCCTTTTCTCCCATCCACCTTGTGCTCCACTCGCTGTGCTTTCTGTCTGGATTTTTGGGAGGAGGCTCAGCTGATTTCGGCCTTCCTTCTTTTCCAGTATATGTGTTTAAGGCTTTAGGTTACCATCTAAACACAGTTGGCTGGGTCCCACAAGTTTGAATAAGCCAAATTTTCATTATGTTTTATGTAAAAGTATTTTCTAATTTACATTGTGCTTTTTAAAATTATTATTCATGAAAGTCTACGAGAAGTCTGTGATTTATCTTCCCAATGTTTGGGGAGGTTTTTCTGGTGACCCATTTTTTGATCTCTGTTAATTCCATGAAGAGCCCCGTCTCGGTCTTTAGGGGCGACTGTTATGAATACCGTAGACCAGCTGATAAACAACAGAAAGTTGCTTCTTATAGTACCGGAGCCTGGGAAGTCCCAAGATCACCAGCAGGTGCCGCGTCTGGTGAGGCCTGTTTCCTGGTTCCTAGACTGCCTGCTTCTTCTCCCTGTCCTGGCAGCACGGGAGCCCATTCCCTCCTGACCTGAGCCCTCCCAGAGTCCCTGCCTCCTGGTATCATCACCACGTGCAGGGTGAAGTTTGAGGGCACATAAGCCATCAGCCGATTGCAATCCGTAAGTATACCCTGCATTATCTCAGTCCTCTGAAATAATTTGAGCTTTCCTAAGGGCTCAATATATATTCATTTTGTTATATGTTCCTTGAGCTCTTAAAAATAATATCTATCAGTGGGAATGCAGTGTTACGTGCGTATCACTTAGATCAGATTTGTCAATCATAATTCAGATTTCGGTAGCCACGTTGAGTAAAGCAGAAGTAGCTGAAGTTACCTGTAATATATTTTATTTTAACATTCCCCAAATATTGTCATTTCAGTGTGTAATCAACCTGATAAAACCTAATGAAATATTTTACGTTCGTTTTCTCATGCTAAGTCTTTAAAATCCAGCGTGTGTTTCAGGCTTGAAGCACATCTCATCGTAGAGCCAGCCGCATTTCAGGTGCTTCGTGGCTGCAGGTGACGACGTCCCAGGGAGCCCAGTTCCCCGAGAGATGTGTCTTTAACGTCTCCCACTGCAATTATGAACTTGGCTGTGACTGCTTTTCTATTTCTGTCAGTTTGTATGTATTGATGTTTTGAGGTTATGTTATTAGGGACATTCAGATTTAGAATCCTCATCGTCTTGGCAGACTGGACTTGCGTGAGCATGAGATGCTCCTCTTTATCGCTAGTGATGCTTCTGACCTTAGACTCTCTCTGACAGTGATGTTGCCGCGTCAGGTTTCTGCCCTTGTTCGCCTGGGCATCTTTTACTCTCACCTGTCTGTGGTCTTCCATCTTAACATGTGCCTCTGGGAAGAGTGTGTGGCTCTAATCTTAATCAGGGTGACGCTTTTATCTTTTAATGAGGACATATGCTCTGTTTACAACTTTGATGTTTCTGTCTGTAGATACCGTGTTGCTGTGTTTTCTGTTTGTCCCACCTGTTCCGTGTTCTTTTCTCTTGCCTTCTTTTAGAAGGATGAGGTGTTTCTCTAGTTCTGTGCTCCTCTGCCAGGTTGGTGGGTGCACATTCGCAGACACAGCCTGTGTTTTACATTGAAGTCTAACTTAGTACTTTTACTGCCTCCCTGACACGACTGTTTCCTCCTTGTCACTGTTATCCTTTAAAATTTTAGATATATTGTCGGCGTTATCATCACTGTAGCATTAATATTTACCCTGACAGTTACCTCATTGTTGGTCTTTACTTGTTGTTTATATTTCAGTCAGAGACGGCTTTTCTTTCTCCCAAAGCACTGCCTTAATATTTTTTTAGTTCATGTCTGTGTTTGATGAATTGTCTCATTTCCATTTGCCCTACAAGTCTTTATTTTGCTTGCACTTTCGAAGAGTGTTTTTGTTGGGTATCGAATTCTAGGTTGGTGGTTATTTGTTTTTCAGCATTTTACAGATGCCAGTCCATTATCTTCTGACTTCCTTTTTCTTGAAATGTCAGCTCCTAGTGTTGCTGTGCCATTAAAAGCCACACCTTTTTTCCTCTGAGAGCTTGAACATTTTCTTCTTGCCTTAGGCACCTGCAGAGCTGCTGAAACCAATGTGTGGTTTTCATTTTTGAGTCAGTGCTCTGATTCTTGAACCAACTCTTGCCACTGTCCCTGTCAATCAGTTCAGTTGCTCAGTGTCTGACTCACTGCGACCCCATGGACTGCAGCCCACCAGGCTTCTCTGTCCATCACCGATTCCCGGAGCTTGCTCAAACTCATGTCCATCGAGTCAGTGATGCCATCCAAGCATCTCATCCTCTGTCTTCCCCTTCTCCTCCTGCCTTCAGTCTTCCCCAGCATCAGGTTCTTTTCCAAAGAGGCAGTTCTTCGCGTCAGGTGGCCAAAGTAGTGGAGCTTCAGCATCAGTCTTTCCAATGAATATTCAGGACTGATTTGCTTTAGGATTAACTGGTTGGATCTCCTTGCAGTCCACGGGGCTCTTAAGAGTCTTTTCCAACACCACCGTTCAGAAGCATCGATTCTTTGGTGTTCAGCCTTCTTTATGCGCCAACTCTCACATCCATACATGACTACTGGAAAAACCATAGCTTTGACTGAATGAACCTTTGTCAGCAAAGGAATGTCTCTGCTTTTTAATGTGCTGTCTAGGTTTGTCATAGCTTTCCTTCCAAGGAGCAAGTGTCTTTTCATTTCACCGTCTGCAGTAATTTTGGAGCCCAAGAAATTAAAGACTGTCACTGTTTCCGTTGTTTCCCCATTTATTTGCCATGAAGTGATGGGGCCGGCTGCCATGATCTTCATTGTTTGAATGTTGAGTTTTATGCCAGCCTTTTCACTCTCCTCTTTCACTTTCATTAAGAGGCTCTTTAGTTTCAGGCCCTGGAGGCATTTCTTATTCCCCTGACTGTCTTTTCTCCACCATGAGGGGCCCCATTTATAGTTTTTAACAATGTAGTTTAACAGCGGGTTCCTTCGCTATATTCTGTACTTTTTTCCCTCATATATATTTTTTTAACCGATCCATTCCTCAGTTCACTGATCCTCTCTTCAGCTACACCCAACTTGATGTGAAGCCCAGAGCCTGAGTTCTTAAATTCAGTCACTGTTATTTGAAAGTTCTAGAATCGGTTTTGAGTCTCAGAAAGTTTTCCTTTGGTCAAGTATATTTTTGAACTGGTGAAGTTTGCATCTGATTCCTCTAGCATACCTCTGATATGCTGATATACATCAGATACCTCTGGACCTGTTTCCGTTCTTTTTCTCTTGGTCTTATTTGTTGTTACACCCTTATTTGCTTTTTTGGTTGCATGGTGGACGTTATCTATGGAAACCCTAGAGTTTCTGGTGATGCTGTCTTCTCCAGAGGTTCCTCTGATGCAGACCTCTAGTGAGGACAGAGCTGTCTGTTCACTCAGGGTCTGAGTGACTTGAGGCTGGGGTGTCTTTGTAAGCTGAGTCTCAGCAGCCTTCACCCACCTTCTCCCCCTGATCCCAGGGAGGAGCCCTCCAGCATCTCCATCTGGAAGCCTGGGGTGCCTCCCATGGCCCCTTCCCTTCTCGGCCGGTCCTGAAGCCCACCGTCTGTCTCCCGAGCACCACAAGGTGATTGATACTCAGCGCTCAGCCGGTTTGGGCAGAGTGCTGGGTATGTTTTCTGTGCCTCCCTTTTCTTGGGGAGCTTAGTCTCTACCATCCGGACTGACTTGTCAGGCCTGCAGTTGAATTTTTGTCTTCCCAGCCCAAGGAAGTGTCCAGAGCTGTTAGCCAGTCCCCTCTGCTTGACTTTTTCCCTGCCTTTTCTTCCCAGAGTCAGCTTTGTTCTGATGCCCCGAGGGACGGAGCGACCCTCTCAGTCTCCAGCTCCCTCACTGGGCTTTTGTTTGAAATCTTGGATTGTGGCTGCCTAAGGACCTCTTTTGAAAAGTATTTAGCTTCTCTAGCTCTTGGTAGGCTGACCCACAAGCTGCTTGCATCTATAACTGGTAGTGGGGAAGCCCCGGGTGTCGTCTCTCATCTGAAGCCACATGTAAAATTCACAGTAATTATATTGATCATCTTTGGTGCTGGGGTAAACAAGAACCAGGGGCCCTTGCTTATTACCCACGGTTGTGTTTCTGATCAGAATCCCCAGCTTGCCTGGGCTGTTTCAGTGCCACTTGAACTTGGGAAGAAGGAGGGGCAAGCGGCCCATGCGGCCTGGGGACAGAGGAGCCAGTCTGCCCTCTTCCCTTGTCCCTGCCGGCCCAGGGCAGGCCTTGTGATGACAGGCGGCTGGTAGTGGAGGAGAAGGCTGAGGAGGAAGGGGTTGCGTGAACTGTATTCTGTGATGTGGTCAGGTGCGGGTTTTCTTTTTCAGTGTGAAAAAATGACTGCCTTGACTCTTCTCTCCAGTTTCACTTTAAGGTTGAAAATGAAGATTTTATCCTTAAAGTTGAGCACAGTGATTTTACAGTCTTTTTGAAAGCAACAGTTGAGGTTTTCAAAAGATATCTCAGAGAACTCTAGCAGATAAAGCGATAAAAAGAGAATGTGTTCAGGGTGAACTGCGGGCAGGACCCCAAACCGTACTCTGTATCTTCCAGAGTCTGTAACTGCTGAGATGGGTGGATATGGGGGCCTCAAGCCCCCGGGGGACAGAGGTCCTCAAGTGACAGCAGAGGCCCCGGCTGAGCCAGGAGCAGTATGGCCTGTGCCCTGGCGAGTGGAGAGCCGCGAGGCTGGGAGTGGGGCCAGGAGAGGGGGTGGGAGACTCGGGCGTGGAGGGAGGGGCAGCACCTGGCGGGGTCTGGGAGGCGCTGGCTGTCACGGCTCAAGGCAGGGACACCCCTGAACCTCCACCGTGCAGCCCCCACGGGGCAGAGTTGTCTGGCAGCCCAGGGTCAAAGTGAAGAGGGCGAGTTCGCAGCAGATTGACCGAAGCCCTGTACCCACTGTGAATTCATTTTAAGTGCCTGGAGCGAGGTTGGTCAAGCCCTTGCTGAAGTCAAGTGAGGGAGTCAGTCAGGGAGGACGGAGCTCAGGGTGAGTGAGGGGCAGCTAGTGCGGTGAGTCCTTGTCACCCGGGTGGGTTCCGGGGACACCCTTGAGTTCAGTGGTGCCCTTTCAGTAGCCTCCCTGGAGGCTTGTTTGGGGGGTAGAGGAGGCAGAAGCCCACTTAGAAGACGTGCTCATTCCTAGTGGTGGTGGTTTCTGAAGCAGTTTCTACTATTTGGTTCGACTGTGAACCAGTATCCTTGCAGGGTCAAGTCTGATGGTGGGCCTGAGCTGTGGGCACAGCCTTCCTTCTCCTGCACCCCACACTCATCTGTCATCTTTTGGGAAGCCCCTCCCCCCTCTCTGCACCCTTGATGGTGGGCCTGAGCCCAGCCCCCCTGTTACCACGGAGCCCCTTATGACCCAGTGGGTTCCAGGTGCCAGGCTCCTGGGAGACGTGCGGGAGGCAGAGCCTTCGTGCCATTTCTTCTAGAGACAGCAGCGCTGATGGTCGTGGTGTGAGAGCGGTGGTCCTAGTGTGAGAGCAGTGTGTCTGAGAGCGTCGTGTGTGAGAGTAGTGTGTGAGAGTGGTGTGTGAGAGCTGTGTGTGTGAGAGCGGTGGTCGTAGTGTGAATAGTGATGGTTGTAGTGTGAGATTGGTGGTGATAGCTCAGGTGCTGAGGTATCTAACCGTGAAACAGCAGTTGCCCCTGAGTGGGGGGCTGCCCCCATCCGCGAGGATGGGTCGCAGAAGGGCCCGTCTATGGGCACTTTTCCAGTGCTGCATCCCCAAGGCAAAGGCCAAGACAAGGAAGAACTTGGCCTCGGCCCAAGTCCTGGAAGCAGAGCGGCCTGAGGTGAGAGCAGCCGGGGGCTGGGCCCGTCGGATTGGCCTTCACCCAGCAAAGCGTTGGAGCTGTGTTTCATTTTGTTAGCGTGGTTGTAGGCCCTGCTGGCCAGGGCGTTTTGGCCTTCTGGGCAAGATCGACCCCAGCAGGTTGACCTTGTAAGTGGTTGTGCAGGTGCTGCGTGGAGGACGGGCGGGGGCCCCACAAGAAGGGAAACACTGTCTGGAGGAGTCACTGGGGCACATGGATTGAGCTATAGAGTCAGTCCTTGAAGCAGAAAGGCTAAGCCCCTTAACCTCTCCCATCTTACAAAGCACAGAACAGTGTGTCCAGTATCTTAATGACGGGTACCTACTGCTTATGTGTATAACATATACCCTCGTAGCTTCACATGTCTACTACATGCCTCGGAACAAGCGTTGGGCAGTGTTCTAGGTGCTGAATACTCAGTATGTAGTAGGGAATATGTAGCCCAGGATTTTTTTGTGTGTGTAAAGAAAACTAGAAGAATGAAAGACTCCATGTGGTTCAGTTTGAGCAAGTTCACCACGTGGACGGCACCGCGTGCATGAAAATTGTGATAAAATACATAAAACATGAATTTAACATTTTCTCCAGTTTATTGAATGACTGGGTGACTTCAATGGAGTCAGGCTAACAGATGGCCTTGGGGTGCCATCAGCCTTTTTCCCAGAGGAACACTCCAAAGCCTGATGGCCTTGTAGATCTTACCTTTCTTCCTCACTCTCCCCAGCGGTTCTAGGTCACTTGTCTGTGTGTCGTTTAAGAATCTCTTTATCCACTTTGTTGTTAGGTTTATGTTTAGGGAAGTTTCTCAGACGTCCCTGGGTCTTGAGAAGGCAGGCTTGGATTCCGGGTTCTCCCCTGCCGCGTGCCTGCCAGGTCGAGGTGGAGGCTGAAGGCCGGTCTGAGTTGTGGTGGTCTGTGTGGTCTTGGGGTCAGTGGACCCCCTCTTCTCTGGAGGGGCAGGGAGACCCTTTGTGTGGAGCCTGGAGAGACTTGACAGGGTCAGTCTTCAGAGTCTCGCTCTCTTTTTAATTTGTGTTTGCATTTAGTTACTTACTCATTTCACTGTTTTCTAGGAGTTGGCAACATCTATGGAAGAGCTCAATATATGCCAGGAACAGCTTCTTGCAAGAGAAGAAGAAATAGCTCTGCTGATAGCAGAGCGGAATAACATCATGGTCAGTAGGGGAATTCTCACATGTTGACATTTGCCCCGCGGGGTCACCGCTGGGCTCCGTGTTGCTGTCTTTAAACTCTTTCTGGTTTTCAAGTCATTTTTCACATCTTCCCACTGAGCAGACTAGGGTGGATCAGTTTGGAGTTCTCATACTTTGCTTCAAATTTATGATGAGAGCTACTATAATTTTAGTACATTTGAGGGCGGAATTCTCTTAACCTACAATTTTGTCCATGCTACAGTTTGTGTGGGGTCTTAGTTCCCTGACCAGGGATTAAAACCCATGACCCCTGCAGAAGTGTGGAGTCTTAACTACTGGGCCACTGGGGAAGTCCACTCTAACTTTAGACTGAAGTGGCGGGATTCCGACTTGCCTTAGCATGTTTCCGGCTGTAGCATGAGGCTGAGAGGGGTTGTCGGCCCTGAATTCAAGCATGAGGTTGATGGTGCTCCTTTGGCCCTGCCCTGCAGCTGCTGCTGGAGCACCTGGAGTTCCTGGTTTCCCGGTATTCACCGTCCCTCCAGACGACGGCGGGCAAGTGGCAGGCGCAGTCCCCAGCCGGCATGACCAGCGAGCTGGAGGTGATCAAGTCGCTGAAATTACTCTTTGAGCACCACAAGGCCCTGGACAAGAAGGTACCAGCCACCCGGCCATCCTGGATTTGTACACTTGCAGCCTTGTTAGGTGGATGATGCACGTATTTATGTAACTAGTTGACTTTTGAGCTTCTTGAATTCTTGTAAATACTTTTTTTCTGTAAGAAGTCAGAGTTTTATGTGGTTAAAAAGTGTTGCCTGCATACATGCTCAGTCATGTCCGAGTCTTTGCGACCCTGTGGACTGTAGCCCACCATGCTCCTCTTTTCCTGGGACTTCCCAGGCAAGAATACTGGAGTGGGTGGCCATCTTCTACTCCAGGGGATCTTCCCGACCCAAGGATTGAACCTGCCCTCTTGCATTGGCAGGTGGATTCTTTACCATTGGTCCACCTGGGAAGCCGCCAGTTGAAAAGTATTAGTTGGTATAAATGTCTCAAGATTTATTATGTTCTGTATATCAATTTGCAATTAAAAACTAAGTAATAGAGTTATTTTAGGAAACATTTTTTTTCCTCTCAAACTTAGAATTTAAAGCTGTTAATAAGCAGATTTTTTGATGTTAAGATCAATGAGATACATTAAATGTATTCTGTTATAGTAGCCGCGTATTAGGGTGAGTATACAATGGCAACCCACTCCAGTACTCCTGCCTGGAAAATCTCATGGGTGGAGGAGCCTGGTAGGCTTCCGTCCGTGGGGTCGCGAAGAGTCGGACACTGCTGAGCAACTTCACTTTCACTTTTCCCTTTCATGCACTGGAGAAGGAAATGGCAACCCACTCCAGTGTTCTTGCCTGGAGAATCCCAGGGACAGGGAAGCCTGGTGGGCTGCCATCTATGGGGTCGCACAGAGTCAGACACGACTGGAGCGACTTAGCAGCAGCAGCAGCAGCAGCATACGCTAAGAAGTGCACTCACGTATATACACACATCAACACAGGAGGAGCACTTGAAAGGTGTAGTTTGTTAGAAGAATTAGCTGCCACACATAACAAGGTAAGTTGGATCATTCATCGTGTAATTTCAGTTAGTTCAGTTCAGTTCAGTTCAGTCACTCAGTCGTGTCCGACTCTTTGCGACCCCATGAATTGCAGCACGCCAGGCCTCCCTGTGCATCACCATCTCCCGGAGTTCACTCAAACTCACGTCCATCGAGTCGGTGATGCCATCCAGCCATCTCATCCTCGGTCGTCCCCTTCTCCTCCTGCCCCCAATCCCTCCCAGCATCAGTCTTTTCCAATGAGTCAAGTCTTCGCATGAGGTGGCCAAAGTACTGGAGTTTCAGCTTTCGCATCATTCCTTCCAAAGAAATCCCAGGGCTGATCTCCTTCAGAATGGACTGGTTGGATCTCCTTGCAGTCCAAGGGTTTGTCATTGGTATCCTTTCATTTTAAAAAAGTGTGAAGGCTGTAGTGGTGGACATCAGATGTTCTTTATCTTTCTGATTGAGGACCAGCCCACCTGGGTTATTTTAATGACTAGTAAACTAGACTTGTGGCTCAGAGCTGCAGGATCTCTTAAGCACCCCTTTGTCTAGTCGGAGACAAATTCTGACTCGAATCACCTGTTTCTATTCGGGATGGATAACATCACCATGTATTTTCTTTTTATGCTGTATTTTCAGTTTTGAGTTGAGTTTTTCCAAATGGAGTTTTGCTGTCTTTACTTATTTCTTTATTCTGATTCAATTTTTTGGTTTTCACTGATGATTCTTAAAGAGAAGAATAACCCGAAAAAGATACTAATGGACGGGGTGCTTGATGTAAATCACAAGCAAGAAAACATGCCAAGCGCCAATGGAAAGGCATGTCCTCGGTCTCACTCTCTGTCTGGTTCTCATCTTACTATCCAGTCTGTGTGGGGCTGCTGAGACCTTTCACCAATGCATCATGTAGGTCTGAGTGGCCGTGAGGGTCGTGTGAGCTCCAGAGCGCAGAAGGCAGTTTTGACTTCACCGATTTTCCGGAAGTGCTGTGTTCCCTCCCTCCCAAAACAAGGCTGTCTAAGGTTTCCTTTCCCCCTTAGAGAACCCGCGACGAAGACCTGGCTCAGGGGCCCGAGCTCCAGGAAATCATCGAGAAGAAGTCACGGGAGCAGAGAGAGATAAAGGACCGCCTGGCAGCCCTCTCTGCCCACGTAACAGAGCTGGAGAACGACCTGGACACGGCCAGGAAGGACCTCCTCAAGTCTAAGGAAGTGAATGTGAAATTACAGCAGGACGTCCGTGAAGTGAGTGACAGTGGACGTGTCTGTTGTCCTGAGGCGGAATGTGGGTCCCTTGTTCTCCCCGTGATCTCAGCCTTGGCACGGCTGCGTGAGCAAGAGCAGAGCACTGGCGAGACCGCCACTGGCTGCCTTCCCGCCTCTGCGTCGAGGTCTCTGGGGTAGAAGAGGCCTGGTCCAGGCGGCCCGTTGGCAGTGGACCAACATGGCTGTGCTGCACCCTGGGTGTGGACTCCTCATTTCCACAAGTTCTAGGGGGCCCAGTGTGTTCCTTTTTAAAAAATTCATTCATCCACTCATTCATTTATTGGAGTTGATTTACCCTGCTGTGTCAATTTCTGCTGTACAGCAATGTGAACCAATCATATATATATATATATATACACACACACACACACACACACACACAAATCTCCCTGTGTTTTAGGTTTCCTACCCATTAACCTCACCACAGAGCACTGATAGAGTGCCCTGTGCTGTTCAGTAGGCCCTCACTCGTTGCTGACTTGATGCATAGTATCAGTAGTGTGTATATGTCAACCCCAGTCTCCCAGTTCATCCCCCTACCTGCCTGCTGAACATATTCCCGATGATGCTGAAATTTCCTTCTGATTCACTCAGGTGAGTCTGAACATCTGTGGAGCCCGCTCTCCCAGAGAGATGGGAACATGCTGTGTGGGCTCTGCTGAGGCAGCTTGCCTGGCCATCTTCTCTAGTTTTCTGAGGTTCCGCTCCTTGAAAGGATGTGTGACAGTGATACCAGCGGTCAGACAAGTCGAGTGGCTTTTGCTCACCCTCAGATCCTCAGGCCCGTGCTGTGTAACCAAGGCAGAATCAGGATGTTTCTGGCGGTCATGTCTGCGGGTGTCGTGATTTATGAGAAGCTCCCTAACGGTCACTGTGAAAACAGAAGAGAGCTGGGGGCTCAGGCCTCCTCCTGTGAGCCTCGCCTCTCCTCTCTGCACAGAGAGACAGCGCCCACTCTGCCCCACCCCTCCCCCGTGAGACTGTCTCAGAGGGCACCCCTCCAACATGTGGTACAGCAGGTGTACTTGTTTAGTAGCTCGGTGTGAGAACTCAAAACAGAAATATTTGCACACGTTTGTATAACGTGTTCACACTACTCTTTGGCAACAGGAGGAGATTAGGTGGCAGAGATTAATACACAGAGAATTCTGGAAAAAGCGTTTTTAAGACCTTTCACTTTTAATGTTAGGACAACATCGGTTACTTAGTGAGCACGGAGGGACCTGAAATGGATTTTGAGCCGGCGGACAGGAGTCGCATCGGCAGCAAGCTCTGCTCCTGGTTTGGGCGTTTCCTCCATGTGGTGTAACTGCTTGAGGAGGACTCGGCTGGAGAAGGCTGCTCCCAGTTGTGTGACACTGTGACTTCTGTTTCTACTCATTAATATTCTTATGTAATTTTGAGGAAATTGCATGAGATTTTTCCAACTTTTACCTGAGGAAATGAGCCTCAGAGCTCCCGGTAGGATCTGTTGAAGGTCCCTCCCTGTTCTGGGTCAAGCCCGCCTGTATGGTGTAGGAGATAGAGATCCTCATTTCATGCCAGATACCTTCCCTCCTGGAATTCTTGCAATGACAGAGTAGTTTAGTGTACTTTTTGTTTGCTGGTCGGGTTTATGATGTAGAAAAGAAGCTTGGTAAATCGAGTGGCCAGACAGACGTTAAGACAGATGGGTTCCATCGTGGCAAATGTGACATTTGAGGTAGGTGCGTTTTTGCTCACATCTCAGAAAACTGCCATGTCTAGGACTTTATTTTTGAGGACACTAATTTTATGTTTGATTTGAAACTTAGGATTTAGTCCAGCTTTTTTACTCTTAATTGTATCGCAGTATTCTATGATAATGACTTACCTTTTCTCCTCTGCAATGCCTGGTTGTAGGCTATGGCCCAGAAGGAGGACATGGAGAAGAGAATCACTACACTTGAGAAACGCTGCCTCGCTGCACAGCACAAAGCCATCTCTGTGCACAACCTCGATGATAAACTTGAAAATGAAATCGCAAATAAGGATTCTATGCATCGACAGGTAATGGCTTTTCCTGAACTGTGTCTGACTTCTGTAGTAGTGAATACTGAGGAAGGAAGGTAAAGACCTTTTCATGCGACTCCCATGTTGGAAATCAAGTCCCAGTGTAAAGTTCTTATGACCCTAAAATACTGCGTTCAAAAGTGTGGATGTACATCATGATCAATCAGCTGTACTGAAAGGAAATACATTTTTTAAAAATTGAGGGTGACTGCAACTTAGAGGTTTGAATTATTTGGGATGTGGGTTAACCATTTTGTGGAATTCCACTCCTGACTCTTGTCTCACTTGACTTGAATCTATTGGCTTGTTAGCATTTTTCCTGAAAGAGCAGAGAGCAGCAGGGAACTTCACAGCAGCTGGCTGCCTGTTAGGAACTTGGGTCACTGTGACAAAAGGCAGGGTTAGAGCTCCAGTCTGATTAGGATTTGTACTTCCTGTGGTTTGGTGAGCTTTACTTGCTCCTGTTCCTGTGTGGGTCTCACATAATCAGGACTTAATCAGGAAAACCAAATCTGGCTTCTCCAAAACAAAGTGAGTCAGTCTGGTGTGTGACAATGTATATCATTGGCCCCACTACAAAAATAAAATACTAGAAAGCCATTGAAATGTATGATGTGGAATGCTAATTAAGAGCATTCTGATATACAAAATAATGGCTGTAAAAGGCAGATCAGAAAATACTACGTACCATATGCTGTTGTTTTCTGAGGGTTTTAAAGCACATCTTATTGTTTATGTACGTACATAGAGTAATACACACAGAGAAAAAATAAGAAAGCTGCTTAGAAATAAATGCTAACCTCTCAGGAACCCGAGCGTATAGATCATTTCATTTTTTTTCTTTTTCAAAAAAGAATCTGTCTAAATGTTCTACACTGAAAGTTTTCAGAGGAAGAAGATCTATTAAAAGAATAATCATGCATTTACAAATGTTAGTTGACTGACATTTCCCCAGGCACACTCTGGTCAGGTTTGTATTTCAGAGGAGATGAAAGCCATATTTTGGCTTACAAGCCCATGGCCGTCTGCGGTCGGTAGGGTTCCCTTCAAATGATGATTCTGGTGATGTTTTAAGAAGGGTCAGTACTGACCCTTAACTTGTCAATAAGAATGAATAAGCTTCTATAGAAACCTGATCTTCTTTAATATATAAGAACTTTTTTTTTTCTTTAAAGACTTCTTTGGAGACGTTTAGGAAAAGCAAATACTCTGGCAGAAGGTGTTCTGCCCACTGAGACCAAGCCCAGGAACACTGAGAGAAAAATTACCGTCACGCGGCTTCCGAAACAGAACTAATCCTGTAGACACATGCATTTAGGTTTTGTCTCAGCTTACTAGGAGGCTGCACCACTTGGCCCGTTTTGATGTTCTGCTTTCCCTTTGTAGAAGGAGGATAAAGACCGACAGCTGCAGCTGTGCCTGGAGCCGGCAGAGCAGAAGCTGCAGCAGATGCTGACAGAAGTGGAGGCTGAGCTGGCTCAGGGGGTGGCTGCGCTCTCCAAGGTGCTTCTCTTGGTCCCCAGGGGGCGGGCGCGGGGAGGGCCTGTTCCCTTGCTGTCCCACCGTGTCACTCCCGGTGCTGCTCAGTCCACAAAGGAGCGCAGACGCGGGGGTCCTGCTGCCCGTCTGCGATGGGAGCGCTCCCTGAGTGTCAGACAGTCCCCGCTCCCATGTCATCCCTACGTTAACTTCCCTGCAGTTTTGTCCTGTGCTCTGTGTGTCCACAGGATGCTTCAGCTCCGAGTCACTGCTGCTCAGAGTTCAGTCAGCAACTCAAAGCCTAGCAGGATACAGAACAAGAAAAATCCCATTCTCGTTAAGAGATGGCCAAAATAGCTTTGTCATGAACACAGTTTTAAGTCTTTATTCATACACTGTTGAATAAGTCACAGCGGGGCACGGTGCAGACCCAGGGCCCCACTCCCAGCTTGCAGTCCCCGGGAGCCCACGGGTGAGAGGCCGCGTCCAGGAGACGTGGCGCTGCTAGGGATATGGTGCCCACAGCCAGCTAGCCACCCCATCCTTCTGGTGGGAAAGGTGTTGCCCCGCACTGCTGGTGGGCACTGGCTGGGCATGGAGAGGCAGGCCGGGCCTGTGCTGGCCTGGCTGTTGGAGCATTGCCTGGAGCTCAGGGAGCACCTGAGGGGCCGGCCGGTTTCCCGGAGGCGGGTGGTGTCCTGTGCTCGCAAACCCTCCCCGAGCAGGGTCACTAACAGCCGCCAGGGGGCGCCCTTCTGCCTGTGATCTTCCCCTCAAGGGCTGGTTTCTTCTCTCCCCTGGCATCTTTGCTGTCTGTCCCCGGTCGGCCTTGTAGTCTGAACTTTTGTCTTCCGGAAGCTCTGCCACTAAGGAGGCGAAACTGTTCGAACTTACCTCCCAGCTTAGGAAGGAGGAACGTGTGCCCTCGTGTGTCCCGTGCTTGCCACTGCCTGCTGCCCGCGCTGGCTCGCCCCAGGCAGTCTGAGGAGGGGGTCTGGGGCCAGGGGGAGCACCTCTCCTCTCACGAGCCGGTCACCAGCACCCTCCGTCACCCACGTGTCACACACGAAGCCGCGCCGGCTGCGTGAGCAGGCGTGCGGGTGTGCCCCCCGCGAACCCGGGGCCAGTGGTCCGCACAGAGCATGGCCCGCTTGCCGCCCCTGCGGTCACAGCCCGCGTGCCGTCAGGACAGGGTCGTTGCGAGCGGAGCTGACGCTGTTCTTGGCCGACAGGCGGGAGAGAGACACAGCAGCATGGAGGAGAGGGGCGTGTGGGCCGGAGACGCGGCTGGGCGGGGCCGGCGCTGCCTTTCTCCGCCGCTCCTGTCTCTGCCGTCCAGTGTGCGTGTGTGGCCCTGTCTGCTGATCCAGGCACCCAACCTCGGGAGCAGGGCCAGATGTGGTCGCCCGTAGGTGGTGGGCAGGGGCCAGGGGGTCCCCACGTTCAAGGAGGACGCGTGTTGCTCTGACCAGCCAGGCCGGGGAGCTGCTCAGCATACAGTTGGACCTTCCGAGTGGCCCTCAAACCTGAGGGAGCCAGCCCGAGGCCCGTGAAACGGAAGGCATGGTGCCCAGGTGTGGAGGTGCTTGCCTCGGACGTGGCGCTGGAGTCCCACATGCCAAACTGCCGGTCCAGACGTGGGGTGTGTGTGTAGGATGGCTGCTCCTAGACAGGAGGAGAACCGTAGTTGCGCTGCGACAGAAGGCGCTCCAGGAAAGGGCGATGGTGGAGGCTCGCATCAGAGAGCCCTGAGAGAGGTTTCCCGGAGGGGTTGGCCACACAGCGGTACCGACCATCCAGGAAATGGAGCGGGGATCCCAGGTCCAGCCTCAGGGGTCAGTACTATCCCCACCTTAGCTGTGTTCTTGGGCCTGGACTGCAGAGCCTCACATGTGGGCTCCCAGGGGGCTGTGGTTCTGAACTCCCATCATGAGACCTCGGTGAGGCTCCCTCTCTGCTTAAGCAGAGAGCTCAATGTCTCCCGATCAGGGGTGCACTTCCTTACTTTCAGAACTGCTGCTCAGAGGCTGTTGAGATTGGGGTGCTGTTTATGACTGAGCCAATTCAAAGTAAACTTTTGGTTTGCTTTAAAAATATTTGAATGCCGATGCCTTATTGGGAAAGCTGTGACAGGTTTTATTTCCTTGGGCTCAAAAATCACTGCAGACGGTGGCTGCAGCCATGAGATTAAAAAATGCTTGCTCCTTGGAAAGCTACGACAAAGCTAGACAGCATATTGTAAAGTAGAGACATTGCTTTGCCGACAAAGGTCCGTATAGTCAAAGCTATCGTTTTTCCAGTAGTCACGTATGGATGTGAGAGTTGGACCGTAAAGAAGGCTGAACACTGAAGAACTGATGCTTTTGAATTGTGTTGCTGGAGAAGACACTGTTTTAACAGAAAATATTTAGCAGAAAATAACCTGTCAACCCACTCCAGTACTCTTGCCCGGAAAATCCCATGGACGGAGGAGCCTGGTGGGCTGCAGTCCATGGGGTCGTGAAGAGTGGGACACTGCTGAGTGACTTCACTTTCACTTTTCACTTTCATGCATTGGAGAAGGAAATGGCAACCCACTCCAGTGTTCTTGCCTGGAGAATCCCAGGGACGGCGGAGCCTGGTGGGCTGCCATCTGTGGGGTCGCACAGAGTCGGACACGACTGAAGCGACTTAGCAGCAGCAGCAGCAGCAACCTGTTTTTTGATTTTTTATGATGGGATATTTCAAACATGCACAAAAGTGGACGGAGTAGTATAATAAATGCCCATGACCAATCAATTGGCCTCAGCAATTTCTAACATGGGGCCAATCTCAAATCTAGCATTCTTTTGTCTTCTCTCCATTCTTTTTTATACAGTAGGTCCTAAAACAGCTTTTTAAACCATGAAATTGATGCTCATTTTATAAATCACAGACTTTCCAACTTTGTTATTACAATTAAAAATTGCTTGAGGTAATTATTTCCAGTTTTTTAATATGAATTTTCATCTTGGAAAAGACCCTGATGTTGGGAAAGATTGAAGGCAAGAAGAGAATGGATGACAGAGGATGAGATGGTTGGATGGCAGTTCTGGGAGTTGGTGATGGGCAGGGAAGCCTGGCATGCTGCAGTCCATGGGGGTCCTAGAGTCAAACATGACTGAGCAACTGAACTGAACTGAATATGAATTATCATTGGAAGAAAAGCTATGACCAACCTAGACAGCATATTAAAAAGCAGAGATATTACTTTGCCATCAAAGGAACACTTAGTTAAAGCTATGGTTTTTCCAGTAGTCATGTCTGGATGTGAGAGTTGGACCGTAAAGAAGGCTGAGCACCAAAGAATGGATGCTTTTGAACTGAGGTGTTGGAGAAGACTCTTGAGAGTCCACTGGACTGCAAGGAGATCAAACCAATGAGTCCTAAGGGAAATCAGTCCTGACTATTCATTGGAGGGACTGATGCTGAGGCTGAAGCTTCAATACTTTGGCCACCTGATGTGAAGAACTGACTCACTGGAAAAGACCCTGATGCTGGGAAAGACTGAAGACAGGAGGAGAAGGTGCAACAGAGGACGAGATGGTTGGATGTCATCACTGACTCAAAGGACGTGAGTTTGAGCAACTTCTGGGAGACAGTGAAGGACAGGGAAGCCTGGCGTGCTATAGTCCATGGGGTCACAAAGAGTCAGACACGACTGAGGGACTGAACAAGAGCAATCATTACCAAGAATTCAAGTGATGTTTCATGTAAAGGAAAATATGTGAAAGTCTATCTCCACTGGCTTTTTTTCCAAAATGAATTTTCTCACTTTTTGCTTTATAAATTGAATTCATTTTACACCCTTAACCCAGAATCAAGCTTCTATTTATATACTGGGAAATTCCTCCACCGACGTGTGTGTAAGCCGATCCCCTTTCAAGTGTACTTGTTTCTGAGTGTAACTCTGCTTGCTCCTCGAGCCGCTTCCACAGGAAATGGCTGGTGACACTAAGGTCCCCCAGGTGCTCTGCCAAAGAGAAGTGTTGGGAGTGACCTTTGACCAGTGAAGTCCCTGCCTCCCTCTGCACCCGCCCGTCTGCTCTGGGGATGCTCAAGAGCCCACCAGAGGTGGCCGTGGGAGGGGACCGCCTCGGGAACCAGGGCACAGGCCGCTCACGTCGCGGCTCCCTGGTGCTTTTAAAAGAACGACTGTGCTTGCTTTTGAAGTTTATGAGTTTTTGTTTTTCCTGTTTTAGGCAAGGCAAAGAGAAAAAGTGAATGAAGAACACAACGAACACTCATCGGATACCGTGGATAAGCTTCTGTCTGTTTCAGAGGAGAGGCTTCAGCTTCATCTGAAGGAGAGAATGGCTGCTCTGGAGGATAAGGTGAGCCAGCTTCATGGCCCCTTTACAAGAGGCGCATGTGGCCTGGCCTGGCTCGGCCCGGTCTGTGTGTGGCGGGGGTGAGAGGGGGAATCTCCAGGACAGGAGTTGGGAAACTCCCATAGAGGGCCCCAGAGTGAATGTCTTTGCTGGTTGGAGTAGCAGCATTTCACGCTAGTCAATAAGCGTGACAGCATCCACAGGCAGTGTGTAAAGGAACAGACGTAGATGTGTGCCCGCAACCCTTCCAGAAAGCCTCAGTGAGGCGGAATCACCAGTGGCCCCGATGTTACCAGCCGCTGTGCTAGAACATTCTTCTAGGTCCACCCTCACCCCTTCGTTTCTTTCTTAGAAGTTTATTTCTGGGATTTGCTGGCAGTCCAGTGGCTGGGAGCCTGCCTTGCAAGGTCAGGGACGCAGGTTCGATCCCTGGTTGGTGAGCTAAGATTCCACGTGCCACGCGGCAATCACATCAAAGGAATCGCGCATGATGCAGCTAAGGCCCGATGCAGCCAAATCAATAAGTTTAGTTCAGGATCTTTTATATAATGTGATAGAAAAGATTGAAGCAAGTAAAAGCAAGCATTCTCATATTCCAACTCCAGCCATCTCTCTTTTTATTTGCTTTGGAAAATGTCTGAGAACCTCTATCAGAGCAGCTCAGTGGGCAACAGTCTGGTTGAGGTTCGGTGAAAACCTGTCCCAGCTGCACCAGTGCCCTAAAGACGAGGCCCAGAACCTTCACCGAGGTCGGCGCTTGGGCAAGGCTTGTCTGAGAGAGACCCATGGTCACTACAAGTTCTGCGGCACATTTTTCCCCCACAAAACCCAAGATGATACCCACACCTCACTAGAGAGCTCACTTCACCCTGACCTGTGGGCTGGCCCTGAGGTGGGGAGAGTTTTGTCTCAGGTTTGAATTTTACATGTGAAACCTGCTCCAGTTTCCTGAGTGACCACTGAACTGCAAAAGCTGAAAGCAAGTATAAAGCAGTTTCACTTACCCCAGGGACCTGGCCTCCTTGGATCTAGAAGATCAGTCGGGGAAGGAGGAGTTTTTCTGTGTACAAGTTAGTGTTAACAGTTGTCATCCGGCTTCGTGCCGACACTTCGCTCTGGGCGCGAGGTCCGCCCCTCATCCCGAGGTGCTTTATGCTTTCAGACAGGAGAGTAGCCATCCCGCAGTCCACGCAACGTCTGTTAAGAATTGACTCGAAAGCACTGTATGTATCTTTTTCAGAATTCTCTCCTATGGGAAGTTGAAAATGCAAAAAAGCATTTCGAAGAAATGCAAAACGACAAGGTCCTTAAATCTCTAAATCCTTTAGAAATGTGTTAAGAGCTGAACTGACCTGGGTTCACTGTTACAGTTACTGCAGACGCTTCGCGGAAGTGGAGTTACATTTTCCTTATGGCTAGTCCACTGCTGTAACGTGTATAGCGTTTTCTGGTTTTGAACATTGAATGTGATTTGCATTATAGGTGGATTGAGAGTGTGTGGCCGTTGTGTGTGGTTCAGAATTCTAAGTAGTCCTTTCTGGGTTCACCCGAAAGCTGAGACAAAGCATGAGCCTTTCACGTGGACAGTGCTGTCCGTCAGAAAGATAATATGAGCCACATACACAATCTAAAATTTCCTAAAAATGAGCGGGCTGCTTTTCATGCTTTTTTCACTGCGAGTCTTGAAATCTGTGTGATTTCCACATCGAGCTTTGCACCGGCCTGCGTCACATCCTCAGTGTGCTGCACAAGGCGAGTGACTGCCGTGGCCGACAGCACAGAGCTGCCAGGTTGAGTCGAGTGACTCGGAAACTTGGCCGTTTGACTTGTTTTGCCCCGTGAGGAAGTGAAGTGGGGTGTAGAGGAATGAATGTGAGCGATGCCCAGGAATGAATGTGAGGTCCATGGAGACAGTCTAAAGCAATGGGAGGAGCGAGGGCAATAGAGTGAGTCCTGTCCCCCACCACCCGACCCCCGACCCCAAGTCCAGCTTCTCTCCATAGACTTCGTTGTCGTCAATGGCTGGCCATGTTTCCTCCAGAAGCTTTTCTACACCTGAGATGTGACTTCTTATTCATTATGGTTTATAAGGGTTAGTATTGTTCTGAGTGTTTCTCTTTGCGATGGAACACTTAGAGTACAATTTCTCAGAATTAAGTGTTCAAAAATGTGCGATTTTAAGGCGAGAGAATGGAGAGGATGTGCTCATCAGGCTGATGGGGGTGAACCCATAGGCAGCTAGTTCGCCAGAGCGGAGCAGGAATGATGGCAGGTGGTCCTGGAGCCAGGAAAAGGGGTGGCCCAGCCCTGGGGAGGGGTCGTGACGAAGACAGAAAGCGAAGGTACTGGCCACGGGGGACAGGGAGCCGGCAAGCCAGCAGCTCGAGGCTGCCCCTCCGTTGCTTTGAGGTCATGTCTGGGAAAACAAGGCAGGACCTGGGTGAGAGTGGGGCAGGGGGAGATTTGCGGAGAGAAGGGAGTGAGGTGTGAGGAGAGCGGGAGGGTGGCACGGGGCCCAGCAGGCACTCTTGCATGCGTCTCAGATGACAGAGGCGCCCTTGAGGTGTGCGGGGCCATCCCCAGAACAGCCCGAGGGCCTGTGCCCTGAGAGGAGAGCCACGGGAGGCTGGCCCTCCCGTCCCCTGGCTGCCCCTGCTCACTCCTGTCTGTGCGTGTTCAGACCAGCCTGGAAAACGGAGGGCTGGGAACCCGCGAGGACGGCACTCCTCGGCGAACTAGTACCAGTGATGACCGGTGGGGTGGACCCAGCGGCTGCGGAGCTGAAGGGTTTTTTTTTCTAATTTTCCTTCAGCCTGGCTGATGGAAGCAAGGATATATATTTGCAATTTTCGGTTTTTGTCTCTGACTCCATCAGCCCACCCTTGTGAATAACCTCATAGGATTGCCTTCCGTCCACGCTGAGACCTGAATGTCACCAGGCCATCTAGGAACTGGATTCTCCTCCTGCCCGTTTCTTCAGTACTGCTCGCTTAAGAGATGGCAGTGTCTCATAAGCATGGCCCATTTGTCCAAAGTCAGGGCTTCCATGTAAAATTGTGTTCAGTCCCTGATAGACTTGAGGTGCCCAGAATGTTGCTGACGAGATGTGGTCCTCTCGTGCCCCAGGTGCAGCCCCTGAAAGATCAGGACCAAGAGCGCGGGAAGCAAGCCAGCATGCTGGCCAACGTGGGCCAGGTGTTGGAGAGGGACGAGGGCATGTCAGACGGCGAGGGCGACAGGGTCACCGTCTTCAGCTCGCCTGCTCTGCTGTCGCCCAGCGGCCAGGCCGATGCCGAGACTCTGGCCATGAGGATTCAGGAGCAGCTGGACAAGATCAATGAAGAGATCTGGTGGGTGCGCCTGAGCCCAGCTCCCCGGAGACTCGGCTTCTCTGAGGAGCTGTCTTCTGCTTAGAGAAGTCTGAGTGTTCCATAGTGAGAAAACTGACTTCAGGTCTGCTTCAGGAATTTTCAGTTCTGAGATTGCCCTTGATTATAGAGCTCAGTCAGCCAGGGCATTCTGTCCACAGTGTGGTGTCAGCACTCTGTGGGGGGGCATTGTGGGGTGTCCCCCCCTCAGCTCTGGGCCCCAAGGTGGGTGAGGTCCCGAGGCAGTGTCCCCTGTGGCCCGTGCACCCTCCAGCACTGAGGGTTCGCCCTCGTGTGTCCCTCGGAGCCTTCTACGTTCTGGTGAAAAGCCACCTGGAACAGAAAAGCTGGGGTTCTGGGCTTGGCAAATTCCCACTCAGATCTGCATTTTCCTTTTTAGCTTAATACATTGTGAAGATTGGCTTGTTGTAAGACAGTGATCCATGGACCTGTGTTTGAGTTTTTCTCATCTCATCAGTATATTTAAAATGTTTTCTTTAGACCCAGTCTTGGCAGTTAGAACAGTTTACAAAACAGGATAGAACCCAAAGGCCCGCCTCGTGGTGAGCAGGGGGCCCTGAGTCTGGGGGCAGCCGGGTGGCTGGGGCCCCGAGGCCTGCCTGGTGCCACACCCGCACAGCTGTGCCTCCTGTCCCGAGTCCACGTTCAGAGTGGCCGCAGGCCGGTGACCCTGCACAGGACCTGGCAGAGCTGCTGCTCAGATTGTTCTCATCCTGTCACCCCTGGCCGAGGTGCCCATTCCCGCTGGTCGAGTGCGGGGGGCTCGGGGAAAAGGCAGGGGTGAATGGCACAACCAGAAAACACAGATGGTGCCACCTGTACTTTTGACGCTGAGACAGACTGCTTTGTGGGCCGTGTTTGAGCACAGACAAGCTCAGAAAGATTGTCTTTCCTCATCCCCGTAGGAAATTGGGAACACTTCTGTATTAATATTTTTATTTTTAGAGCAAGTTGTCAGGTAAAAATGATTTTTCCTTATGCAACAAGTTGACTTGATGTAAATGGTAAATTCTGTCCATCAACTTGTCAACAGTGAAAAACTTTCAAGATGTATAAGTAGAAGTGAAACTGGAGAGTTTACTACCTGTAAGGATCTTGTATTTTAATGGGAAAATCATTTTACTTGCATAATCATGCATGTAATCTGTATATAAAATCATCCATGACACATTAGGGGAGAAGAGCAGTAACTGTGAATTCTAGGTTAATGCAGCACATTGACCTGAATCCAGAAACTCACACAAAGCTGGTGGAGAATTTCATCAAGTGATGCGTTTGCACATACACAAGCTTAAAACAAAATGAAAAGTTCAACTCAGCACTTCATCTGGTCTGGAGACGTGTTTAGAAACTCCAGCTTGCTCGTGAATCGCTGTTTTGGTTATACGGAGTTCCGGATTCCCAGTGGAAAAGATCTGAGGCACTGACGTGCATCTCTGCCCTGAGAGCAGGGAAGGTAAAGGTGGTCAGCTTCAGGTATCTCCTCACAGGGAGAGTCACCACACAGGCCCCATCAGAATGTTAGAGTAAATAAAATCAAACGTGAATGATGAGGGGACACTTTGTAAGACTCAATGATAAGTTATTGTAAGTTTGAGAATATTCCAAAGAGGGAAAGCTGAACCTTTTTGCTGAGATGTTAATTGAGCACCTCTTCCTGGAATTTGCTAATGGTGACACAGAATGCAAGCCCAAATTTGCTGTCCAGACATGTTCCTCTGCTGACAAAGGCAGGTGATGATTTTATTCTGTTTTAGGTTCATCCCAAAAGACAAAGAGAACACGAATCAGCGGGCGGAGGGGATTGAGAGCAGGGTGGGCAGTGGGAGCTTCAGCAACCTTCCGCGCTTTAAATGCTCCAACTCCCTCAACCTGGATCCCGCCTCCTGGTATGCCGACTCCTTCCCGCCCAGCAGAGGGCGCTCCATGCCCAAAAGGAGGCAGCCCAGCCCTGAGCCAGAAGAAGACAAGCTGGGCTTCACGACGCTGGTATGTGTCTGCCTCCTCCCTGCCGCGTCCCTCCCCGAGCACACTGGTTTTCTTTTGTTTGTTTGTTTTTTCTCTTTTTACCCAGAAGAAAATCAGGTACGTTTGCTACGCTCAGAGGTCTAAGATTTTTAAAACTGCCTAGTCTTGAATCGGGCTTCCCTGGTGCCTCAGACGGTAAAGCGTCTGTGTGCAATGCAGGAGACCCGGGTTCGATCCCTGGGTTGGGAAGATCCTCTGGAGAAAGAAATGGCAGCCCACTCCAGTATTCTTGCCTGGAAAATCCCATGGACCGCGAAGCCTGGTAGGCCACTGTCCATGGGGCCACAAAGAGTCGGACGCGACTGAGCGAAATCATTCCACAATCACACAGCGACAAATTAGTCTTGATATTTGGACCCCTGGCTTAGGAATCTCAACTGGTCTGCTCACTGATGCGCCTGGCCGCGCGCTCAGGCCAGCTCTGCGTGTGAAACCAGGTTCAAAGCCCGGTGCCCCAGGGCCCTAGTGAAGAAGTCTGGCTTCCTCACTCTTCCGAGTCTGAAAACGGGATGACGACCTAGGGCTTTTGGTGACAGAGTGTGCGGCTCTAAAGCACATGTTCCAGCTTTCTTCCATGTTTAGCTTAGGTTTTGCGAGTGCATTGCTGTTTACCCCATGAACTCGTGTTTACAACTGCACTTGTATTTTCACTTTTTTTTTGGTTACCACCCGTTTCATGTTAGCTGCATTGTTAGTCGGCATATCATTAAATTAACTGTGAATCATTTAGCGGCATGTGAAGTGGTAACTAGTCCATTTTGTGGTCTTTGGAGACACTGTTTTTATAATTTGCATCGTTGGCTAATTAGTTGATATTTAAAATTCTTTGACGATTTCTCTGTAGTTTCACGATTGATTTCTTTCCGAGTGTTTGTAAAAGAACAGTTCTGTATATTCTGTCCTGCTGTTGGAGTTCTCTGATGGTGTGTCTGCTTTCATCATTGGTTGTGATTTCCTGGCTCATCCTGTTGTCTGCTCAGTGGTTGTCAGTCCAGACCCCAGCTTCCCACCACTGCCCCGCCTCGCCCCCGAGGCTGCAGTTGACCCATCCATCTCCCCTTCCCCGTCCTCCCACCTGCTCTGGTCATAGCAGTGCTGTGGTCCACAGCAGGCGTCCCCTTAGTCGGGTTTGTGCTTTGTCTTCATGTCTCATCAAATGGTGTTTTTCCCCATAGCAGTAAGTTTGAATTAGCATGTCACTATGCAGTTACAAGCATAATGTAGATGGATCCTCAACCGCATATCATGTGTCATTCATAAATGAGATTATCCTTACCTAAAGAAATGATCTTAAGTGTAGAATTAATGGACTTTTGACACAATATCCTTTCTGTGTCGGTGCTTGTTTTTAAGACTATAAATCTCATCAGCTTTTGCACAGTGAATGTCTCTACTAGACTCTTTAAAAAGCATCTTCTATGGTTAATAAAATGGAAAGACTGCACCTGCTATTATGCTAGCTTGCTTTCTTACATATTTTCACAGGGAACGTGCTTTAATACATTTATTTTGAGAACTTTTAAATCAAATTCTAGGTAAGCATTTTATGTTAATGTCCAATAGGTGGTTCGATTTGTTCAGTGTTCAAATAGGTATTAATGGTAACTTCCTCATCAGTTAAATTACTATTTTAAAGTATAACATGTTTTTTATGAAGAGAAATTAACTTATAGAGAAGTTTGGCTGAGAATAGACAACTGTTAAGGGCCTTTATTGTACAGAATGCTGTGCTTTAATAAATCATGATGTTGTAATAGAATTGTATCTTCCTGAGTAATAATTTATAGTGTTTCTCTAGTAAAACTTGAATAGCTTATTTAATTTCTGTGGTCAAAAGAAATGTTCTGTTTCCAGTTACATGTTCTCTAAGTCTTCATCTCACTTGTAAGTTTGCCATCATTTTTGCTATACTGTGTTTGTCTGTACTGATTCTTGAATTTTTAGCTTCAAAGTCGCAAGAAATCTGGTTTCTCTTCATTTCTTTGCATGCATCTATCAGCCTAGTGATTTAAGGAAGCATTGTCAAAAGGTAAACTATTTAGTAATTTAGCATGCCTCTGTTTCTCTGTGCAGTATTAGAGAGTCCTTATCATTTTACACGAATGAACACTGTGTGGTTGTGTACTGGTGAATAATTGACATTTTAATGGAAGTAATGAAACTCACCCACCACTTAAAGTATGCTGATGGTTCTGTTGGAAATAGGTCATTTGATGGGACAATTGTAACAGTTTGCCCATCTCCCACGTGTTTGCCTTCTAATCATCTCATGCTTATTTATAATAGACATAGTATTATTTATTATTTTAAAATTTGTCTTTACTTATATTTTTGGCCATGCTGCACAGCTTATAGGATCTTAGTTCCGCAACCAGGGATCATACCAGTGTCCTGGCAGTGAAAGTGGCAAGTCCTAACATCTGGACCACCGTGGAATTTCCGCTTAGAGTATTTTTTTAAACAAATGACTGAATCAGAGCCATAGAAGTTAGATTTGGGGGAAGGCAATTTAATGACGGTGGGTAGCAGTGTGCAGGAGACTCTGTGCGCCAGGCACCTTGTCGAGTGCTTTCCGAGTCTGTCATCTAATCCCGCAGACGCCAGGTGAGGTCCAGGCTGCTGTTATCCCCATTCAGCAGACAGGGACACTGAGGCTTAGAGAGGCCGAGCACCGTGCCCAGGCTCCCACACCCAGCAGTGTGGTTCGGACTGGTCTGATCAGAGCCTGGACACTTCCTGTGGTGCCGTCCAGCCCGCTTTGCTCCAGAGGCTCTCGTGTCCATCACAGCATCCCTGATGGAGGGAGCATCAGGAGGGAGCTCGCTGCCTCTCCCGTTTGGTCACTTGGTTGAGCCCCTGTTGTTGGAGTCCAGTGCCCCGAGGGCTGGCCTTCCTTGTCCCTCTCCCACTCCCAGCCCGCTGATGGAGCACTCCTGGGGCCTTCCTGCAGGACTCGGGCAGCCGTGCTCCAGTTCAGGCAGCTCAGTGCCCGGGAGCCCTTCTGCTGGGCACAGCAGAGCAGCGTCATCACCCTGGGGTTGGTGCCCTGGGTGTGCCGCTCGCCCGCTCTGTGGCCTGCTTTGCCCTCCTGGTAAGTGAGGACACGGCACTGCCCATCCTAGTCACGTGGGCAGCAGTGGGGCGGCTCCCACCCTGGGGGAGGGCGGCCAGGCTGCGGACCCAGAGCCTTCCTTAGGAGGAGGCCCGGGGGAAGGGGCTGGCCGTGGTCCCTGACTCTAAGGCAGGTGTTTGTCTCCACTGAGTCCATAGTCAACCCAGGTGTGTCACTTCCCTGCTCTGTTCTTTGTTGTTTTCTGATTTTTAGAAGTGCTTATTTTAACTTGAATTTGAGATTGATCCCTGTTCAGTTCCATGTGGATAATTTCTAGCCTTTGTAGCCTTCTGTTGTCTGAGGTTTCTTGGTAGAGGTCAGGGGAGGGTGCCCAGTTTATCCAGCTGCTGTTAAATGAGTCCAGCTGTATTTTGCACTAAGTCACTTTGTTGTCACCAAGCTCCTGTGGGGCTGCACGGGACCAGTATTCTTTACAGAATCCCATTAAAAAAGGACTGGTTAGTTGGTTAAAACAACGCACTCATTGTTTATAAAAATACTTGCCATGCATGTTTCCTCAAACCTCCCCTGCTTAACCACACACCCAAATGTATACGTGAGACCTGTCTGGACCCCGAGGGGTTCATCTGTTCCCCACGCTGTTGCCACCAGTGTCTTTCCTAGCTTCAGACCCAGGACTAGCGGAAGAGCTGGGAGTCCAGGCGAGATCATCTTTTTCTTTTTTTTAATTAGTTTACTTTTTAATGGAAGGATAATTGCTTTACAGAATTTTGTTCTTTTCTGTCAAACCTCAACATGAACCATCCATAGGTACACATACATCCCTTCCCTTTTGAACCTCCCTCCCATCTCCCTCCCTATCCCACCCCTCTAGGTTGATACAAGATTATTTCTTAGTGAAGACCTAGGAGAGCTTTATGTAAACCCCAGGGAGCAAATGACACTCAAACTGGGTGTAAGCACTTCAGTGTGTAGCCCCCGGTCTGTATGTTACTGAGAAATACAAGCCAGACACATGGTGTTCGCATGGAGGGCTTAGGTACCTTTTCTGTGTTTCACTTGTTGTCCTGGGCTCAGTAACCTGCATCATCACTACAGATGATCTCGGGTGGTGGTACAAGCTGTTTCCTTTCCTCCTTCAAATCGAAAGGTCTGGACGGCTTTGCTGAGAGGTTTCTTACTCTTGCTAGTGGTGCTTCTGAGCAGCATCTGGCGATGAGCACAGTCCTTTCATCAGGGCAGTTCATGCCATGCAGGGTTCTCGGTGCTGGCGTGGCTCTGCTGTCCTGCCTGGCAGGGCCATCTGTTCGCTGGATTTCAGGGAGTGCAGAGCCCGGCTGCAGGGAGGCTCCCGTCCGGGGTCTCTGCAGTCAGTGGGGTGCTCTCGCTGCTCCACGGCCCCGCTTCTCTTGAACAAACAGTCCTTTAAGATGGCATTAAGCTAGAACAAGGCATTTTTTGTACTTGGCGGATAGCATAGCTGATATATTTTCAAGTAAGTTTCTGGTTATAATGTAAAGCCTGTGTGATTGCCTTTTTCGACACAGTCTATTGTTAGCCAATTTTACACTTACCTCACTCCCTCAGCTGCCAGCCATACAGGAAGAGGTAGAAGATGACACCATCAAATGTGAAACCTCGACCTCCGCCTCGCTGCGGTCCTTTCGGCTGGACCGGCTCACGGGCTCACTGCGCACAGCCAGCGATGAGGACATCAGGGACGCCCGCAAGTAAGGGGCCTGCTCGCCTCGTCGTCAGTTTCAGGAGCCCTGTGGCTCTTGTCTTGAAAGAGTTGCAAGGATGGTTGTAAAGGAATCCCACTGGATTCGGTGCCTGTGTTTAGTGGTGAACTTCAGGTGCCGGGGTAGAAGAGCTCAGTGACCTCAGTGATTTTAGAAAACATCTGTCTCTACGTGTTGACTCCTGTGGGAGGTCTCTTCCTGCTCTAGCTAGAGGTCTGCCAGGCCTGGGGCGCGTTCCTGATGGTTACGGCTCCATGCCTCTCGGCTTTGCTCTTGAGGGTCCCTCCCTTTTCCTCAGGGGTCTCCTCTCAGGAGACTGTCTGTCCCCTCCTGTGACTGACACTGTCCTCATTCAGAGCCCAACCTGCTGAGCTCCCGTCGTGAGCCAGGCAGCACTTGATGGAGGGCACATGTGGTCACCTGCCCAGCAGCCCTGCACAGTGACCGTCGCTCTCCTGCCACGGCCGAGGACGGTCACCCTGCAGGAGGCGGGGGGAACTGCCCAGAACTGGGGAGCTCGCCTTCTCTGGGAGCGTTGTCACCTGCCGAGCAGCGACCCTGAGGGAGGGTCGGGGCGCCCTCTGCACCAGCTCGTCTGGAGTGAAGACCTCCCTCCTTGGGGGAGGGCTCCAGTCAGAGAATCTCAGCTTCCTGGGGCCATTGGTTGTGGCCGGAAGCCTGCATCGCTCGTGTGGAGTGTGGTTGGTGAAGGAGACTCCACTATCTGCTGCGAGGTTGAGGCGTGGGTGTTGCTAGGTGTCCGGTTCTATCAGTAGGTCTTATGGAGGGGTGTGTGTTTGCACAAGGGTGCCAGTTAAAGGTCATTTTCTCTCCCCGAAGCACGACAGGCTCTCAGGACGGTCTCGGGGGCAACCCCAGCAACAGCAACAGCAGCCAGGACTCGCTGCAGAAAGCCCCAAAGAAGAAGGGCATCAAGTCTTCCATCGGTCATTGGTTTGGCAAGAAGGAAAAGGGCCGGCCTGGACACACCAGCAAGGAGGCGTTAGGACCAGGTGGGTGCTTCACCGTTCAGAGGGAGGAGGGTCTGCATGTATGTCCCTTCTGTGTCTCCCCCACTGTCCCCACGAGGCTCCTGTCACTCACGCTGGGTGTCCTCCTGGGAGGAGCGGAGGAGGCGTCTGTCTTCTCTAGGGTCCGAGATGATCAGATCAGTTGATGAGTGGATGGGTGGATGGGTGGATGAACAGATGGTTGGCTGGATGGGTGGGTGAACGGAGCATGGAATGAGTAAAGCAGATGCTTACTCCGATGAGAAACGTATTCTACAAAACGGGTTGAGTAGGAGCCGGGCGATGACTGTTTCCTCCAGAACAGTGACAAGTGTTTGGAAATGGCCTAAGTGCTCATCAGAGAGGAGTGAGGTACAATCTGTGGGCACCCCACAAGGAACAGCATCCCCTCCTTCCTGCCACTTTCCCCATCCCCAGGAGCTCATGAGGGGTTCTGCCCATGCCCCCCGCCCAGCCCACAGCCACGCAGGTCCTCCTGGGGTCTCCTCATCACACAGTGTTACCATCAGGCCCCCGTCTCGCTCGGCTTCATCTCCTTAAGGACAGGGTATGTTCCTGCCTCTTCAGCCAGATATTTGTTGAGTGTCTTCCTTTTGCTGGGTGTGGGATTTACAGGGTGAGTAAAACAGATGTGGTCTGGAGCACAGTGAAGGGAGAAGAGAGAAAAAGGAGCAGATTGTTCAGTGCTATCCCTCTTGTTAGTGAATACAACACTGAGCTGGATGGTGCATTAATTGTATACCAGACGCTGTGTGTGCCCCTTACCAAGCAGGTGCTGCCACCTCCCGATTTACAGGGGAGGAGACAGTGATGGTCACGTGGTGAGGCAGTGGTGAGGGCAGGTTCACATCCACGCAGTGGGACCATGCACTTTGCCGAGCCCCAGCCACCTCTCTGGTGGATGCAGCAGGAATGAGATGGTTCTATGGCATCACTGATTCGATGGAAATGAGTTTGAGCAAACTCCAGGAGAGTGAATTACAGCAAAGCCTGGAGTGCTGCAGTCCACGGAGTGGCAAAGAGTTGGACACAACTGAGTGACTGAACTAAAACCTGAGTTTGTGCTAAACTGCTTCAGTCATGTCTGACTCTTTGTGACCCCAGGGACTGTAGCCCAGTAGCTCCTCTGTCCGTGGGATTCTCCAGGCAAGAATACTGGAGTGAGTTGCCATGCCCTTCTCCAGGGCATCTTCTCAACCCAGGGATCGACCCCACATCTCTCGTTATCTCTTGCAGTGGAAGGCAGGATGTTTACCGCTAGCGGCACCTGGAAAGCCCCAGGGAACGCTGACAACTAGGAAATGCAGAAAATCAGGGGGCTGCTCCTAAGTTAAACTGGAAGAGCAGCAAGCACAGGATGAGAAGAGGAAAACACACGAAGAGCAGCAACAGTGCCGACAGAAACAAGCCGGGATGTGTTCACCCACAAAGAAAATATCTGTGCCATTCGGAGGAGGAGCCCGCCAGCCCTTGGAGGGACAGTCGGAACGGGAATGAAAACCGAGGCCATGGTCAACAGTGCCCACCCACACGGCCCGAGTGGCGTGGTGTCACTCACCGGCTTCCTGTGTCCCCAGAGCTGCTGGGGTGACATCTGAGTTCTGAGGCCAGGCAATGTCCCCAGTGAGCTAAGGCATCCCTGCTCTCCTTCCAGTGCTGCTGTGGGGCTCTCTGTTGGCGGCCACACTCATCGCCTGCTCTGCCACCTGCTGGGGCCCGGCTGTCCCCCTGGGATCCTTTCAGCTCTTGAGCTTGGATGTTCCCAGCCCTCTGCCACGCCGGACTGGGACGCAACTCAGGACTTGGGCTTGAGATATCAAGGAGACCGTGAATCTGGAAGGACACAGCCCTGGGGCCCTGGAGTGAGCATGTGAGAAGAGCAGGAGAGCAAAGCCCCCTCGGGGAGGAAGCAGAGCTGGGGAACGTGCCCACACCCACCGCTGCCTCTGGCACAAGTGCCTCTTCTTTGCCTCTCCTTGGCCTGAAACAGACCCCAGCTGCTGCTGCTCCGCAGGTGATTCCTAAAGATGCACATCCTGCAAGAGCTATTGTCCTGCTGCTCTGGGGCTGCCTAAGTGTGCTCAGGAGCGTCAGACAAGTGGGGCTGCCACGCCTGATGCTGGGGGAGGGCCTGATGCTGGGGGAGGGCCTGATGCTGGGGCAGGAACATCTGATGCTGGACCAGGGTCTGATGCTGGGGGAGGGCCTGATGCTGGCGGAGGGCCTGATGCTGGGGGAGGGCCTGTTGCTGGGGGAGGGCCTGTTGCTGGGGGAGGGCCTGTTGCTGGGGGAGGGCCTGATGCTGGACTAAGGCCTGATGCTGGGGGTTAAACGTCTGATGCTGGTGGGAAGGTCTGATGGTGGTGGGCAGCCTCCTCCCAGATGTACACAGAGTTGTGATTATAAATCTCTATGAGAAATCTTTTTTTCATACTTTCCTGACCACCTTGCTATGTTCTTTTTTTCTGAAGCATAATTGCTGTGCAATATCGGTTTGATTTCTGCCGTACAGCAACATGAATTAGCCATAGGTGTACGTGTGTCCCCTCCCTCTTGAATCTCCCTCGCACCTCCCCCTGCTACATTCTTGTTTCTATGGATATATGAATAACAAAGACTGGTGACCAAAATAACATGAAAAGCTCCCACACACAAGTGTGCACACGTACACTCCCTAGTGCATCATTCGGGTCCACGTCAGGGTTGCCCTCGGCCACCCCACCCTGGGATCCACGGTGAGCCTCGACACCTGCACTTTGTTCCCACCCTCGGCCCGCTGCCCACGCCTCAGCAGCAGAGGGGCCCTGTCCCCGCAGGTGCTGAAGTGATGGAGTCCCTTGTCTCCGGATCCAAGGACATGAATACCAGGTTGGTTGTCCTCTGGGGACACCTATACTTCCGCCTTCTAGCCTTTCCATTGTATCCACCTGTTTCTCTTCACAGAATGTCTGTGTGATGACACGGGCTCCCATTACCAGCTCTGGTCTGTTCTCATTGAGAATACAGCTTACCCTCGGCACTCTTTATTGGCAGTGGGAAATTTTGCTTCAGTACTTTATTGAAAGAAAGCAATAAATAATACTGTGATAACAAATAGTTCAAAAGTAGACTGTACATACTTTGTCACATATTCAGGAAGTTCACAAAAGATAGAAAATTAGAATGTTAACAATGAATTGTACAAGGAAAGGCAGAACACACATGTAAAGAGACATGCCGTCTGTGTCTGCTGAGATATCAGCTGCATAAAGGCACCATGAACTGAATGCATCTCTTGCTGGCTGCTTTAATGTGCTGCTGAAAAAGTAAAAGTTACATTTGCTACTTACACTATCCAAAATGGCTATGTCATCAAAATCTAAGAATGTATGCCTAGGTCCATTCTTTAACCATGTTTACAAACAGATGTAAAAAGATGATTTACATCAGAAAAATAAGGCCTTTGTCAGAGCTGCACTATGCTGTCTGTCTGTCGGGGATGTGGTGCCCTCACTGTCCAGCTCGATGGCTCCGCAGCGGGTGCAGGGCATCGCGACTGGTCCTCGAAGAGTCTCACCGGAGAGGAGGGATCTGGGTCCACAGAGACTGGGTTACAGGAGAGATTTTCATAGTCGTCTTCTAGTTATCCTTTCAGCCCAAATTCCATTAGAAGCTCACATTTAACACCCAGTACTTTTAAATGGCTTCACGCTGCAGACAAAAAGCATTTCTTCCCAGAAACAAAGTACAGTTTAGGTCAGTCGTTAAAATACAACAATTGGTTGAAATTAAGTTCGCTCATTTCAGAGTGATTGTTGGAGAGCTTGGTTATATTCTGGAAGGATAATGCACACTGTGTCATGATGATTTTACAATCGCAGTAAAACCCCTTCTCTCATGGCTTAACATTTAAAAATTAAACAAGAATGATGACAATAAATGCATCATTTGCAAAAGCCCTATATTTGTTCATAGGATTTATACAGACAAGTATTAGGGTATAATCATTTGAAAGACTAAAATCAGGTATCAGAACATGAACTGATCTGAAAGGATATTCATAGCCTGGATAGACAAGAAAAAGGAAGTATATCAATGAAGTCATAAGTTTACACAAATATAAGAAACATTAAATTTTAAAATATTTTCTCTATGGTATTCATGAATTTTTCACTAATTAAAAACTCTGTAATAAAATAACTTCTGGTCCATATAACAAGTATTGACAGATTAAAGATTGCATCAAGTTCAAAATGTAGCCTTTGTCGTATTCTGGACGCTGTATAATCAGCTACAGAAGTAGTGCGGGTAAACTGGAAACAAACACATAGACGAGTCAGTCCTGGGACGGCAGCTGGTGCCCGAGCCCCTCCTCTCCAGACACCCCGCCCCACCCCATTCTGGGCTTCAGCTGCTTTGAGAATTCAGAGAAATGTGAAGGACCAAGCAGATCAAGGAGAGAACTCTGTGGCTGACTTTATTCTGACATATAGCTAAAAGCTGCTGGTAAAAAACTTAAAGCCCAATCCAGCTTTCTAGCTGAGACGTGAACAGGACAGAGCAGACAGCCTCCTGCTCTCAGAGTGGCTCGAGCAGGGCTGGGCTCCCGGGCTGGACCCACCAGAGGACCGCCCAGAGCAGCACCTGCAAGGAAGGGTGGCTCCTCAGCGGTGGCTGACCCCCAGATGCCAGGGCGCTTCTGTGTTAAACACTGGCCTCTGGATGAAGAGGCCCAGGGCAGGGCAGCCCTGTGAACCCTGATGCTCTGGGCCCTGTTCCCTCCGAGAACGTGCACGCAGGGCATGGCCAGCAGCACTGCTGCTGTGGGAGGGACACCAGTGTGCACGGACGCCAGGGAGACTCAGGCCATGTTCTGACCACTCAGGTGGCCGGCGAGCGCCAAGGTCACGTTCTCTGCTGCTGAGGGCTCCTCTCCCGGCGCGACCTCTGGAGACCTGCTGACCCTCCACTCCTAGGGAGTGGCCTCCGTGCCCCCGCGGGACCAGGCCGGCGTGTACTCACCGCAAAGCTCAGCAGGAGTAAGTCAGGAGTAAGCTCAGCCTCTGTGTTCCCTCCACGCTGCTTGGTCCCAAGAGCACAGGAGGAAGCGTGCAAACACAAACTGGTTAGTCATGCAATATCACACGGGGCACGAGGACACACACACACCTGCAGCGCCCACGCCTACTGAGGGTGGGGAAACTTCTAGAGGGTGGATGAGCTGGAGAGAGCAAGCCTGGGGGCTCCCACGTGGGGGTCCCTGCCACCTGGAGTGGGGGCGGGACGGTCACACTGGAGCATCAACGGCACATTCAATGACAGAAACGCCGACATGGGGACAGCTACTCCACAGCTACTCAGCTATTCACAGAGCTCCAGATCACATATTCAACACAGTCTATTGTCACCCAGTTTTACACTTACCTCATTCCCTCAGCTGCCAGCTTTACGGGAAGAGGTACGAGATGACAAGACCACCATCAAAAGTGAAACCTCGAGCCCCACCTCTCTGCGGTCCCTTCGGCTGGACCGGCTGCAGATGGGGCGCTGCGCACGGCCAGCCACGAGGACATGAGGGACACCCACAAGTGAGGAGCCTGCGCGCCTTGTCGCCAGTTTCAGGAGCCCTGTGCCTCTTGTCTTGAAAGTGATGGAAGGATAATTTTAAAGGAATCCCAGTGGATTCGGTGCCTGTATTTAGGGATGTGTGTGTGTGTGTGTGTGTGTTTTCTGGTAGGCAGGTTTCTCTAGATCTGGCGTTAAGGTAGACGTCTTACTCTGTGTGTGTGTGTTCGTGTGTGGGCGTGCACAAGTGGGTTTTTCTTTGCTCTGTTGCTACACCATGGCAAATTCTAGGATGCTCTGGTGGCTTCCCAGAGAACGATTCAAAGTACGAGGATTTTCTGACCACAGTGGGTAATCTCAGCTCTGTCAGTCAACCAGAGACAACATTGACTACAGGGAAAATGCCTTATCTATAAAACGTGAAAAAATATTTTAGTATTCCAGAAAAAATATCGCTTGAATATAGTTTAACATTTATGGCATTATAGATGTGAGAATCAGTTTGTTTCTCAAAACTATTTTCTTTCTATTAAGTCCCAATTTGTCTCAAAGGTATTCTTTTAATTGCTAAATTTACGCAGCCAATGCATCCACTTTCAGAGAATTTTTGAGGGTTGGTGAATCTCAGATTTTCACGTTCTGTGGAAACTCCCAGGGAGAGCAGTGCGGGCTCACCAGGTGCTGGACGTGCTCCATGAGGAGTGGAGGCCAAGGCCGCCGTGTCCCTGTTGGTCACCGCAGTGTCCTGGGCGTGCGGGGACTCCCCTCGGGCATCGTGTACCTCCTGCTCTAAATGCTGTCTTTCCTCTTCCCCTTGGTGGACACTGTCGTGCGCCAGCTCGCAGGGGAAGCCGAGTCAGCAGGTCTGCTGAGCTGTGTGCGTCCTGAAGCCTCCCCGTGGGGCTCGTCCCCAGCTCCAGGCTCTGAGCTGAGCAGCGCTGCAGGAGTAGGGCACGGTGTTGGTGAAGGGAAGCCCAGCGACCCCTCGTAGGAGGTGCTGGGCTGTGCGGACGGTCAGTCTCAGGAAACAAGGCCACACCTGTTGTCTGGGTGGTGCCACGTGTGTAGCATTTGATGGGAAGAAACTCACACAGCCATCTTGTTAGGAAAGACAGCTTGACCGTGGCGCTCATATCCTGCTTTAAAGTGCCCGTTGTCAGCCACAGAGGGTGTGGCTTTCTCTTGGGCGTATCTGTTCCCCATAGAGTTCACTGTATTTCCGAATGTCTTTCTCCTGTGACTCTAATTTTAAGGCGAGGAAGCATGCCACGTCAGTTTACTGCTAAGCAAGTGTTTTAATGAATTGCACTTGGGGACTCCAATTTCATCCTCGAGGGGGCAGAGGCGGTCCTAGCTAAGCAGCCCCGCAGGGCGGGCTGAGCAGGGTCATTGCAGCAGAACAGGCAGCCCCCCAGGCTCGTCTCTGAAGCTGTCTCTGTAAAGAGAGGTTTCAGCTGAGAGTGAGCCGTTGACAGCAGAGTGATGCGATATCTTGTAGCCGAGGAAGGAAATAAACCCCAGCAGAAGCCAGGCGAGTCTTCCATTTGCTTCTGGATGGTGGTTGTGGTTGGGACGCAAACTCCAGGCATGTGGTACATGCTCGTTCCCCTGGGATACGGGAATTTTGAAAGTTTGCCTTTTTTCAAAACTCTCTTTGAGCTATTAAGGGGCTTCCCTGGTAGCTCAGATGGTAAAGCATATGCCTGCAATGTGGGAAATCTGGGTTTGATCCCTGGGAGATCCAAGATCCCCTGGAGAAGGAAACGGTAACCCACTCTAGTACTCTTGCCTGGAAAATTCCACGGAGGGAGGAGCCTGCTAGGCTACAGTCCATGGGGTCGCCAAAAGTTGGACACGACTGAGCGAAAACACTTCCACTTTCACTTTTTGAGCTATTAAGATACATGTTGTGTTTTCTGGTATAATTATTCCCAGAAAATAGAGTATTTACTCTTCTAGGAAACCTAAGGTTGAAGTAAAGGAACAGTTACTTGACATTTGATGTGAAGCATTTCGAGCTTTAACCATACATAGACTTCACAGTCTGAAGTAAAGTCTGATGCTATTTGAGTGTATTGAAAAGCCACTGTGTATCTTCAGGGAATTCCCTAGCAGTCGAGTAGCTAGAACTCTGCACTTCCACTGCAGGAGGCCTGGGGTTTGATTCCTGGTTGGAGAACTAGGGTCCTGCAAGCCACACAGTGGCCTAGTCAAAAAAGAATAACCAGTATCTTAATTTAGCACAGAGCTAGTTAGCTGAACAGCAGTGCAGGAGAAAAACAGCCCCCATCCAGCCCTCTCCTTGCTTGCTGTGTTATAGCGTTCTGTGTTGAAAGTCTGTGTTGCTCTTTGTGCGTCTGTTGTGAAATGGTGTGCATTCCTGAAGCTCTCTCAGGGACAGATGCCTCTGCTCAGATCTCGGTGTGGTTTCCTCTTCTACGTATCTGTCCTCACTGTTTAGAAAGGGAAGAGTGGATGTTTTTCCTTGACTACCCTCCTCCCTTGGATGTGCAGACTTCTGAATCCTTTAAGGCTGGCAATAATTCTTTCATCGGGAAGGAGGTGATTCTGTAAGGAATTGCGGGGACTCAGTCAGCATTTCATGACTCAGGGGTTCTTTGTCATATGTCTGAACTCTCATGAAGTAGATGGTTTAGAAGATTAAAGGAAAATGGTGAGATACATACTCTTTCACTTTTCAAATTTATAAAGAAAATAAATACTTAGGTTTACTTGTTTTATACCCGTGTGTAGTAGTGATTCTTGAATTTTGAATGTTTCGTTACTTGCAGGCATGAGTTGCTGGAGGAACCCGGGAGACAAGGCGTGCCTTGGCACAGTGGGACGGGCCAACTGTTGTGGTCTGGCTGGAGGTGTGTAGGCGCCCCACCCGCACCCGCACCCCCGTCCTGGCCTGGGTGTGTCAGTCCCTCCACAGCCACGCATAACCTCCTGCCTCCTGTCTCCTGTCCCCAGCGCTGGGTCGGGATCCCGGCCTGGTAGGTGGCTGCTTGCCAGCCAACGTGAGGAGCGGTGCCATCATGTCCACCCTGTCGCCCTGTTGGACACAGAGATCCAGGGTGAGATCGGCATCAGCAACCCGCTGCACCAGCTGAAGCTGCGGCTGGCGATCCAGGAGAGCATGTCCCTGACCGGCCGCTCCGCCCCGTCCAGAACGGTATGCCTCCCTCCTTCCCTAGGGAGAGTTCGCGCCCGGTTTGTGTCGCTTCCAGGGATCTCTATACACACAGCCACTGTTCCAGCTTAAAGTTCTAGCATTCAAAACCATGACAGCTTTTCATTTGCAGCAGTAGTGTTGTTAAAAGATAGATGATTGAATACTTCAGACTGATTATTTTTGTAACAGAAGGGCTGCGGTGGCATTGTGAATAGAGAAATGGGAGTTTTTGAAAACATAAAAAAGGGACTTTTGAAAATGTGAAAATTGTAAAAAAAAAAAGGAAGTTTTTGAAAATGTATTAAAAGAAACGTAAATATAAATGTCAAGAAAGTGAAAGAGAAAAGGCTTAGCCCCCAGGCTGCATTGTTTTTCCCTTATTTACCTTGTCCGGCCTGTCCTCTTGGGCAGTTCCCTTTTCGGGAGCTGTAGACCCTGGGCTCTCAGGGTTTTAAGAGTCCAAACATCCGCTAGGTCACACCAAGTCGTATCGTGCTCATCCAAGTATCCTCCACGTGGGAAGGCCTTGAAAGTCCTGTAAGAGGGTCCTCCTAGTTGGAAAAATTAAAACGAATCTGGTGGAAATGTGGATTGTTGCCAGGAGATGAGGGCCGGCCAGCTCCTCATTTCTCGAGTGCAGACTCAGGACACAGCTCAGTCCCCACGCTCGGTGTGTCCACTCTGGAGAGGAACCCTGGTGAGGAGACGTGACCTCCCAGATGTACCTGCCCTGAGGAGCAGGTGGAGCCTGACTCAGGCTCATGGTTATTTTACACAAAAAGCGTGAAGGCTTTCTCGTCCGTTTGTCTTCCTTGTTTCTAAGGGTGAGCGTGAGGGTGGATAACTCACCCCGCACTGATGCAATTGTTCTCAGCGTATCTGCTCTGCTCTCTGTGCCCCAGAGGGTTCACTGGAGCCACCTTTTTAGAAATGAAGGTGCTGAGGGTTCCCCGGAGGTTTTATTAAAGTATCTCAGTAAAGGGAGCGTCTTATGAATTGAGTTTAATGGGTGGTGAACTCAAGCAGCATCCCCCCTCCGACCGTGAGGATGGGCTTGGGGACGGGACATCGGCAGAACCCCTGATGAACTCCTGGGGATGGGGAAGGTGGCAGGAAGGAGGGGGAGGTCTCTTCCTTGTGGGGTGTCCACAGATTGTACCTCACCCCTCACTGATGAGCACTTAGGCCCTTTCCAAACAATTGCCACTGTTCTGGAGAAAACAATCATTGCCCAGCTCCTATTCAGTTTCGTAGAATATGTTTCTAGGATGGAGTGTAAACATCTGCTTTATTCATTCCATCCTCTCTTCATCCACCCACCCATCCAGCCAGCCAGCCATCTGTTCATCCATCCGTCCACTCACTAATTCATCCCTCCACCCATCCATCCATCCACCTGTCCACCCAGTCAGCCAGTCATCTGTCCATCCATCTATCTACTCACTAATCCATTTATCCACCCATCCATCCATCCTCCATCTATCAATCCATCCATCTATCCAACCGCCCATCTGTCCACGCATCTATCCAAGCACCCATCCATCCATCCACCCATCCACCCATCCACTCATTAATCCATCCATCCATCCACCCATCTATACAAACTTCCTTCCTCCCTCCCCCGACCCCTTCCTTCCATCCTTGGCTCCTCAGTAGATCTTTACATTTTCGTGCAGATTGGTATTTTATTCCTCTTAAGTTTAATCACAGGGTATTTCTATTCCCCCACCACCTTGCTCTTTTGGATTGCATCCTTTCTCCACTGCAATTTCCAGCAGTTACATGATTCTTTTGCCAACAGTAACTCTGGAGAGTTGTTAGCATCTGACTCCCTGACAGAGCTCTTCTATTATCACCATGTTTCAGCTGATACTTTTGGGTTTCCAGGTAGGCCATCATATCATCTTTAATCAGTGGCTATTTTATTTCCCTCTTTCAGTAACCACAATTATTATTGACTTTTCTTGCCTGATAGCACATTCTAGAACTTGCAGAGCATTGATAATTCACAGAGGTGATCACAGCATCCTTGACTTGTCCCTGACTTTGATGAGACCACTTGTGACACATCACTATTCAGTGTGACTTTGGCCCTTGGCTTGAAATAGATGTTTTTAAAGAGTTTTTAGCAGGAAGATGTTCAGTTCTATCCAATGAAGTGGGCGACAGAGGATGAGATGGTCAGGTGGCATCACAGACTCAATGGACGTGAGTTTGAGCAAACTCCAGGAGACAGTGGAGGACAGGGAGGCCTGGGGTGCTGTAGTTCATGGTGGAGTAGATTGTAGGAGGCCATGATTCTCCTGCCCTGGCCTGTAACTGCCCCGTTTGCCACACTACATTGCAACATTTCCCGTTAAGAGGCACAGCGTATTTCTGCAGCTTCTGGGCTGGCCTTGTGACTTGGCTTGGCCGACAGAAAGAGGCAAAGTGACAAGCTTCACAGGGCCTTGAGAGCTTTACTCTCTGGCCACTTCCCTGTGAACAAGCCCAGGCCAGCCTGCTGGAGGACAAGACTCCCATCATCACCCCTGCCAACAGCCAGCTTGTCCATCGTGAACCATGGCTACCCTTGAGCGGCCAAGCTCAGCTGACCCACCAGCTGACTGTAGATGCAGGACTGTCCCCACAGGCTCCGGAGAAGGCAATGGCAACCCACTCCGGTGTTCTTGCCTGGAGAATCCCAGGGACGGGGAGCCTCGTGGGCTGCCGTCTATGGGGTCGCACAGAATCGGACACAACTGAAGCGACTTAGCAGCAACAGCAGCAGCAGCAGCAGAGCACAGGCTCCGCTGTGGCCCATGGGGGCTTAGTGGCCCCACTGATGTGGAATCTTCTGAGACCATGGTTCCAAACTGTGTCTCCTGCATTGGCAGGCACATTCTTAACACTGCACCACCAGGGAAGTCCTAGCATTTATTCTTTAAGATGTTTTAAGATGACCGTTGTGACCAATGTAAGTGCCTAGCTCATTGGATTTGGATTTGTGTTTTCCTAATAATGAGTGATTCTGAGCATATGTTCATGTGCCTAAGTGCAATCTATAGACCTTCCTGAGAGAATTAACCGTTTTAATCTTTGGCTGATTTTGTTCTTGGTTATACGTATTGTTGATATGAAGTTGTACAAGCTGTTTGTATGTTTTGGAGATGAATCCCTTGTGGGTATCTCCTTTGCCAAATATTTTTTCCTATTCTGAGGATTGTCCTTGTCTTTCCTTGAGGGATTCCTTTAGGAATGCAAATGCTTTTAAGGTTAATTCAGTCCCACTCTCTGATTTGTGAGGTGGACCCATAAAGAACTTGCTGCATTTTATGTCAGATTGTGTCCTGTTTATATTTTTCTCAAGAATTTCATAGTATCCGTCATTACGTTTAGATATTTATGCTCTCTGCCGTTTATTTTGTGTTTGGTGTTGGGATGTTTTCTAATCTCATTCTCATTTTCACGGTTGAGGGAATCCTCACGGTGTCCTCCGGAGTGGCTGTTACCCATGTACATCCCAAGCATCAGTGGAGGAGGGCTCCCTTGTCTGCACATCTTCTCCAGCACTGCCTGTTTGCAGAGTGTCTGGCAACGGCCATTCCTCCTGGTGTGGTGTGATACCTCATTGTAGTTTAGAATTGCATTTCTCTAATGTTTAGTGATGTCGACATCTTTTCATGTGATTCTTTTAGAGTGTGACTTAAACTTACATCTTGAAATTCGCTTCTTTAACACCTGCCTTGTTTTGGATTCTTTTTCGATGACAACCCAAGGACAGTCCTGGAGTACGGGTGTTTTTTACTTAAAGCCCCTGGATCCTTGTGAATGTTAAATTCCCGGGACCCAGCTCTTAGTGGTGTTATTACATAGAATGGCCACAAGGCGGCAGCACTACCTCATGCCACATTTTTTTCTCCTCTAAATTCCTTGTTATTTTCTATGGGCTTAGAGTGGATTTCTGATGTCGTGTTTGTTTTAGGTGTGCAGGAACTCGACTCAGTTATACATAAACGTTTATCTATTCTCTTTAAGGTTCTTTTTTGCATATAGATGATTACAGTTTCAATAATTGCCTAAGCTATTCAGTAGGTACTTTTAATCATCTATTTGATATATATTAATATGTATATGTTAATTCCAATCTCTTAATTTCTCCTGCCTATCTCTGGAGGTTGGGGTCTCTCCAGGGGGCAACAGGCACTCCAGGTCCATTTTGGAGACACACTGCCTGCTACATGCTCCCAGCTCCCTCAGCCCCAGGACACTCCAGCCTTGGGTCCCAAACCAGCCAGGCTCCAAGGATGCGACACCAGCCCAGCTCTGTATGTCCTAAGGAGAATAGAATCAGAATTTCTTTTTTTTATTTTTCTGTTTTCATTTCATCATTTGAACTGGAGTATACAGTGACTTACAATCTCGTGGGTGTATTGTTTTTTCATTTTCTTTCTACCCCAAATTGTTTCACTTTTACATAGGTGTATATATGATTTGTTGGGTTTTTTCTTTACAGGTTAATACAGTGTGGAGTAAGTTTCCTTGTGTTACACAGTGAGTCCTGGTCACTTACTTTATCAATAGTAGTGTGCATATCTTAGTCTGAAGCAGCTCATTTCTCCATGGCCCACATCTTTATATCTTGGTGACCGGAAGTTTCTTTTCTAGGTTTGTAAGCCTGTGTCTCCAGGCAATAAGTTAATCTGTATCCATCTTTAGTTTATAGCTAGAAGTGTTATCACAAGATACTTGTCTTTCCTCGTCTCCCTCACTTCACTTGGAATGATCATCTCCACTGTCTTTCCTGAGGCTGGACTTGGCATTATTTCCTGCCTCTTTATGGTTGAGAAATATTCCGCTGTGTACATGGACTTGTCTGAATCCATTTGTCTGTGCTTCTACAATTAGCTTGCTTTCCTGTCTTGGCTGTTGTACCTAGTGGGGCCGAAATCGCGGGTTACGTGTCTCTATTAAAATTTTGGTTGTCTCAACCTGGCTGTCTCGACTCCAGCCCAGTCCAGACACGAGACTCAAGCCTGCTCAGGCTCCAGCAATGGGAGAGCAGCCCAACTCAGGGAGGTCGTGGGGAATAAACTAGGCACTGCTTTTCTATTCCTTTTCTTTAGTCTCGTGCCTGTGCTGTCTTGGAATAGAGTCAATTTGCAGTTTTGTGCTTGTCTTCAGCTGATTCGCTTATGATATATACATACAGCTTACCTGACCTTTTATGGATTCTATTGCCATAGAGGTTATTGCAGAAGGTTGAGCAAAGTACCCTGTGCTGACCATGAGGTCCTTCCTGAGTATCTATTACAGATACAGATTTCGGTGTATATTTGGCAAGAAGGAAGGAAGGAAAGAGATAATCCTTCTGGATTGTATATTACAGATACAGATTACCGTGTATATGTTAGCCCTGACGTCCTGACATCACTTTTTCTTGGAAACTTCTGATTGTGTCGAATTCTCAGAGTCACTTTTTGTGTTGTAAATTTGTTCCTTTGTATCTCTTTTTGTATTTTGCCTACAAGGGACATCATATGCTATTGTCTTTCTCCATCTGACTGATTTTGCTTAGTCTATGATCCTCCAAGGTCGATCCTTGTGACAATTAGTAGCATAATTTCAGTGGCCACTTTTCATGACTGAGTAATAGTCCATTGTGTGCATGTACACATCTTCTTTAACCTTTGATCCATTGGGTGACATCTGGCTGGTTCTGTGTCCTGGCTCTGTAGTGAATGATGGGGTGCCTGTGTCTTTTTCGCTGGCAGTTTTCTCAGGATACTGGCCCAGGTGTGGGTATGTCAGGCCATGGGCTGAGCCCTTTTGAAGTTTAGTTTCTGCCCTGAGGAGACTGTCCTTTCTCGGGGCTGTTTCCAGTGTCCATTCTGACCGCGTAGAGGGGTTTCCTGTCCACCTGACTCTCTCCCCTGTTTATTGTTTGTAGACTTGTGAGGATGACCATTCTGACAGGGAAGGATTGATTTCTTGGTGTCTTTTAGATTGGCATTCCTCCTGGAATAATTAGGAATGTTGAGCATCTTGTCCTGTGGCCGTTTGGGGATTTTTCTTTTCTGTAAAGGGTGTGAGGAAAGTTTACCTGTTGCAATGGACTTCTTGAAAGTTGGTTGTGTTTGGAATTTATTTCTGCAGTAACCATCTCAGGACCTTTCCTGAGGGCAGCTGTCATTAACAGCCCACAGATACTGTGAACTGGAGGGCTAGTACGCGCCAGTGTTTAAGTTGTAGTTACAGGAAATGTCCACAAGGGAGCAGCACTTTTTCATGTCCAACTCTGGTTCCACCTGCAACCAGAGCCTTAGGGAAAGCTGGCTTCCTGGGTTGTGAATTAGGGTGGAATATGCCTGAGCAAACACCTAATAGCTCGTATCTCACTATTTCTTTTCTCTGAAGCTTCACCCCTCCCCTCTAGCCTCATGCCAACCTGGGGCACTGCTCTCTGTTGAGGTGCCCAGGAGGCTGCTCTCTCAGGAAGGAGTCTTAAGCTGGGGACCCCAGCACCAGGAGACTTGGGGTCTGGGTGATTTTCCATGTTCCTCCAAGTCAGAGCATCAGTCCATTAGGATTTGGGTTCACTCGGGATTGTGGCCCCAGCCAGGGCAAACCAGACAGTACAGGTTTAAGGGGGTTATCTAAGATGGGCACCCTGCTCAGCTGTCTCGACCCCACCCCAGTCCAGCCCTGGAACCCAAGCCTACTCAGGTGCCAGGATTTGGATAGCATCCTAAGTCAAGCAGGTCACAGGGAATAAACTAGGCATTGCTTTTCTTTCCTTTAATTTCATGCCGATGCTATGTTGAAGTCTAGTTGGTTTTCAATTTTGTCCTTGTCTGCAGTGTACAATGGACTGATCCAGCTATGACATACGCATTACAGGCTTTAGTATTTTTATTTATTCTTTTGCCATAGTATTTTTATTTATTCTTTTGCCAAGGTTGAGTAAAGTTCTCTGTGCTGAACACCAGATCCCTGTGGGACATTTATTAGAGGTACAGTTTTTTTTGTACATGTGCAAGAAACGAAGAAGGAGATAGTTCTTGTGGATTATCTATTACAGCTATAGATATCTTTGTATATGTTAAAGATAAATATTTCTCTGGATACATGATTGGAAGGAAGAAATGAAGGACAGAAGGTGGAAGATAATCCTTGTGGATTAGCTAATACAGATACATGTTTCTGTGGTTATGTTAGAGATCCTGGAGAAGGAAATGGCAACCCACTCCAGTATACTTGCCTGGGAGATGCCATGGGCAGAGGAGCCTGGGGGGCTACAGTCCATGGGGTTTGCAAAGCGTTATACACAACCTAGCGAACATACAGCAACAACGTTAGACACACACATTTCAGTACATACGTGGAAGGGAGGAGATAATCCATGTGGATTATCTGTTACAGATATAGATTTCTGTGTTTAAGGTAGTAGCAACCTCCTAATTCATTCCTGGCACTTTCCTATTTTTTTTTTTTTTTTTGTGGGGGAGATTCTTTGTATTTGAATCTCAAAGTCTCTTTTTATGTTGTAAATTACTCCCTCTGTATCTCTCTTCAACTTCACTCTCAAGGAATACCATCTGCTATTTTCTTCCTCTGCTTTTGACTTCACTTAGTGTATTTTCCTCCAAGATCCGTCCTTTGGGGACCGTTGGCCTAATTTCATTTCAGTGGTGGTTTTTCATGTCTGAGTAAACTCCATTGTATATATGTACCACATTTCTTGAAGATTTAATCTGTCGAGAGACATTTCTTGGGTCTGTGTCTTGGCTATTGGAATTAGCATTGCAGTGAATGTTGGGTGCATGTGTCATTTTGAATGATGGGTTTCTGGAATATAGGCCCAGGTGTCAGTATTAAAATCCTAAGCTTAGCTCTCTTGAAATTCTCTTTCTGGCCTTTGGAGGCTGTCTTTTCTAGAGCTGTTGCCAATGTCTATTCCTAGAGAATTTGTAGGGGGGCTCCGTCATCTCCCTGCTCTCTCCACCATTTACTGTTTGCAGACAGTCAGAATAACCGTTCTGTCAGATGGGATTTGATTGCTTGTTTTCATTTTGATTGACATTCTCCTTGTAATAATTCGGGATGTTGAGTATCTTGTCTTGTGGCCGTTTTTTGCTTTTTTTCCCTTGAAGGATATGAAGGAAAATTTGCCTGTTTCAATTGATTTCTTGTAAATTGGTGGTGTTTAGAATTTATTTCTGCAATACCTGTGGCAGGACCTTTCCTGAGGGCAGCTGCCATTAAGAACACCACAGGCCTTGTGAGTTGGAGGTGCCGGTAAGCTCTGGTGGGCAATTTGTAGTTACAGGGAATGTCCACAAGGTGGCAGCACTTCTTCATGCCCAACTCTGGTTCTACCTGCAACCAAGCCTTAGGGACAGTTGGCTTCCTGGGCTGTGAATTGGAGTGGAATGTGTCTGAGCAAACTCCCAAGGGCTTGTGTCTCACTACTTCTTTCCTCTGAAGCTTCACCCCTCCACGCTAGGCTATTCAGTACCTGGGGCAACACTCCCTGCTGAGGGCCTATGAGGCTGCGCTCTCAGGAAGGAGTCTTGAGCTGGACCCCAGCACCAGGGACCCTGGATACTTGGTGACTTCACCTCTTGTCCTCGAGGCCAGAGGGTTGGGCCATCATCGTTTGGGTGCACTAGGAGTTCTGGTCCTAGTCAGGGCAAATCAGACAGTACAGGATTGAGACAGATCTCAGTGAAGGGTACCCTGTCGTGCTGTGTGGACCCCACCCAAGTCCAGCCCTGTGACTCAAACCTAATCACGTTCCCAGGATCAAATAGCATCCTGAGTCCAGCAGGTGGGAGGGAATAAACTAGGCATTAGTTTTCTTTCCTTTTCTTTAATCTCACGGCAACGCTATGTTGAAGTCTGGTTGATTTGCTGTTTTGTGCTTGTCCTCAGAGTGCTGCTAGCCAAAAGCTTGGCCTCTCTGCCCACCAAAGCTGAATGAAAAATATGGAGACAGAGTTTGGGGGAAATAGAAAGGTGGCTTTAATTCTCAGCTGGCAGAGAGCGGAACACAGTGGTCTCATGCCTCAAGAATTGCACCCCCGCTCCATGAGGAGTCCAGGGCTTACATGAGATGAGGGGCAAAGGCGACAGGATCTCGATTTCTTCCTCGTGCATTGTTTTGTCAACTAAAAAATATAGTCACAACCTGAAAGGAGAGAGGTGTTTTATTTGGTGGGAATGTTTAGGACTCCAAACCCAGGAGACAGCATCTCAGTAGCTCTGAGAAAACTGCTCCAAGGAGGCAGAGGGTAAGTCAGGCTATATACAGGTTTGCAACGCAGGGAGCAGGCAGTCTGCTCATCAAAGGTCAGGTATCAGGTTAAGGAATCCAGCATTCTGTGTGTGGGGGAGGTGCAGCCTCGGACTCACTGCCTCCACTCCTTTCCCGCGACCTCAGCCATCAGGGCCAGTCCTGTCTCCTGGCTCACCTTGCTTCCTGCACCCCCAGCCCCTTAGCAGTCACCGGGTGGAGGGGGAGTGGCAGCAGCATCCCCTGGATCACAATTTGGGGAGCCTTCATTCACATTTGGGGGCCAGAAATCACTGATGGTGGTAAAATTTCTTGTTCATTAATATGACAGAATGCTTTTGAAATGTGGTGTTGGAGAAGACTCTTGAGAGTCCCTTGGACTGCAAGGAGATCCAACCAGTCCATTCTGAAGGAGATCAGCCCTGGGATTTCTTTGGACGGAATGATGCGAAAGCTGAAACTCCAGTACTTTGGCCACCTCATGCAAAGAGTTGACTCATTGGAAAAGACTCTGATGCTGGGAGGGATTGGGGGCAGGAGGAGAAGGGGACAACAGAGGATGAGATGGCTGGATGGCATCACCGGCTTGATGGACGTGAGTCTGAGCGAACTCCGGGAGATGGTGATGGACAGGGAGGCCTGGCATGCTGCGATTCATGGGGTCGCAAAGAGTCAGACACCACTGAGCGACTGAACCGAACTGAAGTAAGAAACTAGGAATGTTCAGGCCTGTTCACTGTTCTTTCTCCTTATCGTCTTTGTTTTCAGGAAAAGGAAAGAGAAAAACTCATTCCTCTTTTTTTCCTTTCACTACAATAAGTGTACAACAGACTGACTCAGTTATGACATAATCATACAGCATGTCTGTACTTTTTATTGAGTCTTTTACGATAGAGGTTCCAGAGCAAAGTGGAGTCAAGTTCTCTGTGGTGAACATCGGGCCCCTGTGGGGTAACTATTAGAGGTACAATTTTTTTATATGTGCAGGGAATGAAGGAAGGAAATATTCTTTATGGATTATCTATTACAGTGACAGGTATTTACTTATATGTTAGAGATAAGGATTTCTATGTATATGTAAATGAAAGAAAGGCAAAAAGGAGGGAAGGCAGGCAGGAGATAATCCTTGTGGATTAGCTAATACAGATACAGATTTCTGTGAGTATATTAGAGATACAGATTTCAGTGCACAGGCAGAAGGAAGGAAGGAGACAATCCTAGTGGATTATCTGTCACAGATACAGATTTCTGTGCATACATTAGTACCAACCTCCTAATCATCCTTACCCCTTTCTTTTTTTTCTGGATTCTTTTTTCGTGTTTTAATCTCTGAGTCTCCTTTGGTGTTGTAAATTACTTCCAGTGTATCTCTTTGTTTAACTTCCCCTAGAAGGAATATCATCTGCTATTTTCTTCCTCTATTGCTGACTCCGCTTAGTGTTTGACCCTCCAGGGTTTAACCTTGTGGTTCCTAGTGGCATAATTTCATAATTTTAGTGGCGGTTTTCATGTCTGAGTAATGGCCCATTGTGTATACATACCGTATTTCTTTAAGATTTAATCTATTTGAGTAGTGGTGCAATGAAAGTGGGGTGCACGAGCATTTTTGAATGATGGTTTTCTCAGGACATTGATCCGGGTGTGGGGATGTCAGATCCTAGGGTTAGCTGTCTCAAGGGGCTGTCTCTACCCCACCCTAGTTCTTCCTTCCTTCCTTATTTACTATGTTTATCTTTTTTCCCCAGGTTTGTGTTTCGGTCCTTGCCAAATTTTAATGGAGCTGTTTCATATAATCTGAGTACAGATTCTTTATCTGATATGTGTTTTGGAAATAGTCTGTTTCAGTTTGTCATTCATTATTTGATTTTCTGAATAAGGTATTTCATAGAGTAAAAGCTTTCAATTTTATAAATAATTTTATAATTTTTATTTTTCTGAGGAAGTTTTTAGTCATATGAAAGTGAATAAAATTGTATGGAAGTGAGTAATATGAATATTATTAACTATGTGAAAGTTATTAATTTTATAGAAGTTATTCAATTTATGCCAGTTATTCAGTTTATGAAAGTTATTTTTATGGAAGTTTTCATTTTATGGAATATCTATTTACATCTACTGAGAGATAGAAATATCTGTCTACCTAGAGATGTTAACATCTACACAGAGATATAAAAAATTATATCCTGATAAAAAAATACGTAAGGCTTCCCTGGTGGCTCAGATGGTAAAGCGTCTGCCTGCAATGCGGGAGACCCGGGTTCAATCCCTGGGTTGGGAAGATCCCCTGGAGAAGGAAATGGCAGCCCACTCCAGTACTCTTGCCTGGAAAATCCCATGGATGGAAGAGCCTGGTAGGTTACAGTCCATGTGGTCGCAAAGAGTCAGACATGACTGAGTGACTTCTCTTTCTTTCACTTCAAAAAGTATCTGTGTTCATATCTCCTTATATTCTTGGTGAGGTGTGTTTTTCAGTCTTTACCAAATATAAATGGGGCTGTTTGGTCTAATTTGAGTACAGATCCTTTATTCGATATGTGTTTTGGAAATGATTTCTTCCAGTCTGTGATTCATTTTTTGGTTTTCTGAATAAGGTATCTCATGGAGTAGAAATTTTTATTTTATAAATAATTTTATAATTTTAATATTATGAGGAAGTTTTTAATTTAATGAAGTAGTTTTTAATTTCATGAAGCTTTAAATTTTCAGAAACGTCTTCATTTTATGAAATTTTTTCATTTTATGAATGTTTTTAATTCTTTGCTCTTGTTCAGATTCTAAGTTGTTTCCAGCTCTTTATGACCCATGGACTGCAGCACACAAGTCTTCCTTGTCCTTCACTCTTTCCAGGAGTTTGCTCAAACTCATGTCCATTGAATCAGCGATGCCATCCAACCATCTCATCCTCTGTTGCCCACTTCTCCTCCTGCCCTCAATCTTTCCTAGCACGAGGGTCTTTTCAAATGAGTTGGCTCTTTGCATGAGGTGGGCAAAGCATTGGAGCTTCAAGTTCAGCATCAGCCCTTCCAATGAATATTCAGGGTTGATTTCCTTTAGGATTGACTGGTTTAATCTCCTTGCTGTCCAAGGAACTCTCAAGAGTTTTCTCTAGCACCGCAATTCGAAAGCATCAGTTCTTCGGTGCTCACCCTTCTGTATGGACCAACTCTCACATCCATACATGACTACTGCAAAAATTTTGACTACACAGACCTTTGTCAGCAAAGTGATGTCTCTGCTCTTTAATATGCTGTCCAGGTTTGTCATAGCTTTTCTTCAAAGGAACAAATGTCTTTTATTTCATGCTTCAGTCACCATGAAATAATTTGAAGCCCAGTGATTTTGGAGCCCAGGAGAAGAAAATCTGCCACTGTTTCCATTTTTTCCCCATCTATTTGCCATGATGTGATAGGACTGGATGCCATGATTTTAAGTTGAGTTTGAAGCCAGTTTTTTCACTCTCCTCTTCCACCATCATTAGTTCTTCTTAGTTTTCTGCCATTAGGGTGGTATCATCTGCATATCTGAGGTTGTTAATATTTCTCCCAGCAATCTTGATTCCGGCTTGTGATTCATCCAGCCAGGCATTTAGCAAGATGCACTCTGTGCATATGGCCTTTAGACAGTTCATGAGGTTCTCACGGCAAGCGTCCTGGGGTGGTTTGCCACTCCCTCCTCTAGTGGATCGCGTTTTGTCAGAACTCTCTGCTATGGCCCGTCCATCTTGGGTGGCCCTGCATGGCATGGCTCATAGCTTCATTGAGTTACGCAAGCCCCTTCACCACGACAAGGCAGTGATCCGTGAAGGGGATCCTTCATGTTATTGACCCTTTTTCAACAACACAAGAGATGACTTTACACATGGACCTCACCAAATGGTCATTACTGAAATCAAATTGTTACATTCTTTGTAGCTGAAGATGGAGGAACTATAATCAGTCAGCAAAAACAAGACCTGGAGCTGACTGTGGCTCATATCATCAGATTATCACAGAAAAATTCAGGCTTAAACTAAAGAAAACCTGGGAAAAACACTAGGCCAGCCAGGTGTGACTGAAATCAAATGCCATATTTATTCACAGTAGAAGTAATGAATAGATTCAAGGGACTGGATCTAGTTAAGAGTGTTCCTGAAAAACTATGGACAGAGGCCTGTGATATTGTACAGGAGGTGACAAACAAAACCGTCCCGAAGAAAAAGAAAAGCAAGAAAGCAAAGTGGTTATCTGATGAGGCTTTACAAATAGTGAAAGAATGAAGAGAATCGAAAAGCAAGGGAGAGAGGGAAAGGTACATCCAACTAAATGCAGAGTTCCAAAGAGCAGCTAGAAGAGACAAGAAGGCCTTCTTCAATGAACAGTGCGTAAAGCTAGAAGAAAAGAACAGAAGGGGGGAGACTAGAGATCTCTTCAGGAAAACTGGAAACATCAAGGGAGCATTCCACCCAAAGATGGCATAATAAAGGATAAAAATGGTAGAGACCTAGCAGACAGTGAAGAGGTCAAGAAGAGATGAATACGTGGAAGCACTGCGTAAAAAAGATCTTGATGAACCACATTACTACGATCGTGTGCTTAGTCACCCAGAGCCAGACATTTGGGAGTGTGAAGCCAAGTGGGCCTTAGGAAGCACTGCTGTTAAGAAAGCTAGTGGATGCAATGAAATTCCAGCAGAATCATTCAAATCCCTAAAGGATGACGCCATCAAGATTTTGCATTCATTATGTCAGCAACTCTGGAAACCCAGCAGCGGCCACAGGACTGGAAAAGGTCAATCCTCATCCCAGTTCCCAAGGAGGGTAGTACCAAAGAACATGCTAACCATCAGATAACTCATCTCCCATGCTAGTAAGGTCATGCTTAAAACCTTGCATGCTAAGCTTCAGTATTATGTGAATCAAGAACTTCCAGATGCCCAAGCTGGGTTTAGAAATGGAAGAGAAACTAGAGATCAAATTGCCAACATTCACTGGATTATAGAGAAAGCAAGGGAATTTTAGGAAAACATCTATCTCTGTTTCATTGACAACACTAAAGCCTTTGACTTGGATTGTGACAAACTGTGGAAAGTTCTTAAAGAGATGGGAATACCAGACCATCTTATCTGTCTCCTGAGAAACTTGTGTGCAGGTCAAGAGGCAACAGTTAGAACCCTGTATGGAACAACTGATTGGTTCAAGATCGAGAAAGGAATACGACAGGGCTATCTGCTGTCACCCTGTTTGTTTAACCTATACTCTGAGCACATCATGAGAAAGGCCGGGCTGGATGAGTTACAAGCTGGAATCAAGATAGGCGGGAGAAACATCAACAGCCTCAGATATGTGGATGATACCACTCTAACGGCAGAATGTGAAGAGGAACTAAAAAGCTTCTTGCTGAGAGTGAAGGAGGAGAGTGAATGAGCCAGCTTAAGACTAAATATTTAAAAAACTAAGATCATGGCTTCCAGCCTCATAACTGCATGGCAAACAGAAGGGAAAATGTGGAAGTAGTGACAGATTTCCCCTTCTTGGGCTCCAAAATCTGCAGTCGGTGACTGCAGCCATGAAATCAGAAGACGATTGTTTTGGCAGGAAAGCGATGACTAACCTAGACAGTGTGTTGGAAAGCAGACACATTAACTCTGCCGACAAAGGTCCATATAGTCAAGGCTATGGTCATCCCAGTGGTCACATGCAGTTGTAACAGCTGGACTGTAAAGAAGGCAAAATGCCAAAAAATTGATGCCTTCAAACTGTGGTCTTTGAGAAGACTCTTGGAAGTCCCTTGGATAGCAAGGAGATCAAATCAGTCAATTTTAAAGGAGATCAACCCTGAATATTCACTGGAAGGACTGATGCTGAAGCTCCAGGATTTTGATTATTTGATACAGATAACTCAATGGAAAAGTCCCTGATGCTGGGAAAGATTGAGGGTAGAAAGAGAAGAGGGCGTCAGAGGATGAGATTGCTGGATGGCATCACTGATGCAAAGAACATGAACTTGGGCAAACTCTGGGAGATGGTGAGGGACAGGGAGGCCTGGCGTGCTACAGTCCACGGGGTCACAAAGAGTCAGACATGACTGGGCAACTGAACAACAATACTGCATGTAAGTTAAATGAGCAGGGTAACAATATACAGCCTTGACGTACTCCTGTCCCAGTTGGAACCAGTCCATTGTTCTATCTCCCATTCTAACTGTTGCTTCTTGACTTGTACCCAGGTTTCTCAGGAGACAGGTAAGGCGGTCTAGTATTACCATCTCTTTAAGAATTTTCCACAGTTTCTTGTGAGCCACACAATGAAAGGCTTTAATTGTTTGAAAATGTTTAATTTATGAAAGTTTTTAATTTTATGAAAGTTTTAAATTTTATTATATAAAAATATATACTTCTATTTCATACATGAGATATTTGCATATATTGTCATAAAAGATATACCAACACTTTCATATGATATACATATCTATATTGCCATTTTTGAAATATATATAGATTACCCAGCAAAATAGCAAAATAAAAGTAGAAGATTTTTTAAAATAGAAGATTCCATTAGGAAACTAATTTTTATGAGAATTTTTAAAAATCACATAAAGTAGTTTTCCTCTTAATTTTTTCTTTACAAAGAATTTATCAGTCAAGTGTAGCCAATGAATCTAATTACAGGATCAGTTCAGTTCAGTCGCTTAGTCATGTCCGACTCTTTGCAACCCCATGGACTGCAGCACACCAGGCTTCCCAGTCCATCACCAACTCCTAGAGCTTACTTAAACTCATGTCCACTGAGTCAGTGATGCCATCCAACCATCTCATTCTCTGTTGTCCCCTTCTCCTCCTGCTCTCAATCTTTTCCAGCATCAGGGTCTTTTCTAACAAGTCAGTTCTTCACATCAGGTGGCCAAACTATTAGAGTTTCAGCTTTAGTCCTTCCAATGAACATTAAGGACTGATTTCCTTTAGGACTGACTGGTTGGATCTCCTTGCAGTCCAAGGGACTCTCAAGAGTCTTCTCTAGTACCACAGTTGAAAAGCATCCATTCTTCAGCGCTCAGCTTTCTTTATAGTCCAACTCTCACATCCATACATGACTACCGGAAAAACCATAGCTCTGACTAGATGGACCTTTGTCGGCAAAGCAATGTCTCTGCTTTTTAATATGCTAAGTTGGTCATAGCTTTTCTTCCAAGGATCAAGCATCTCTTAATTTCATGGCTGCAGTCACCATATGATCCAGCAATCTCACTCCTAGCCATACATCCAGGCAAAGCTATAATTTGAAAAGATACATGCAATATTCTAAAAGAATGTGTGCATACCAGCTGCATATCTGACAGGTTGGGCTCCAAAATCACTGCAGATGGTGACTGCAGCCATGAAATTAAAAGACGCTTACTCCTTGGAAGGAAAGTTATGACCAACCTGGGTAGTATCTTGAAAAGCAGAGACATTAGTTTGCCAACAAAGGTGCATCTAGTCAAGACTATGGTTTCTCCAGTAGTCATGTATGGATGTGAGAGTTGGACTATGAAGAAAGCTGAGCGCCGAAGAATTGATGGTTTTGAACTGTGGTGTTGGAGAAGACTCTTGAGAGTCCCTTGGACTGCAAGGAGATCCAACTAGTCCATTCTAAAAGAGATCAGCCCTGGGTGTCCTTTGGAAGGAATGATACTAAAGCTGAAACTCCAATACTTTGGCCACCTCATGTGAAGAGTTGACTCATTGGAAAAGACTCTGATGCTGGGAGGGATTGGGGGCAGGAGGAAAAGGGGACAACAGAGGATGAGATGGCTGGATGGCATCACCGACTCGATGGACGTGAGTCTGAGTGAACTCTGGGAGTTGGTGATGGACAGGGAGGCCTGGCGTGCTGCGATTCATGGGGTCGCAGAGAGTCGGACACAACTGAATGACTGAACTGAATTGAACCTTTACTCTCACATCTGAAATGTCAAATTTGTCTTCACATATTGCCTGCTATATGTAGACCCTTGGTTCGTACTCTATGTAATCACATACTGTCATAATTAAATTTATTTGAATTTTAGCTTTATTTTTAGGATGTGCTTTCCCTCTAACAGCATAGGAGCATTCCCTCTTCTCCAGGCCCTGTTTCCTTGGTATGACATTTCAACCCTCAAAAATGTTACCTGTTGATATGAAAATCAGTTTCATTCTCGCTCACTTTGAACAGAGAAGCAAAAAATCAGGAGGCCTATGTTTTCTGTTTTCTTCATGGAGAAAAATGAAACTGTTAGAAGAAAAAGTACCTGCAGCTCATGTGCTCCTTGAATCGCTCACTGTTGGCAGGGACTTTAAGTGTGACCCTTCATTCATAATATAACAAATAACAGAATTAGATGAAAGTAGTTTGAAATGATGGCTTGCTGCTACCTAGAAAATCTGAAACAAAGGAAACAAAGGAAATCGCAAAGATGAGGGTGCCAAGATTTGAAGAATATTTTAGGTTTGCAAGTAATAGGTAGTATGCTTGAAAATTCAACAATATATTTTTATACTGATAAAGTATTTTCCAAAAGACTTCCAGTGTGGTCACCTCCTGCTGGGAGCCTGGGATGCTGGAATCTGGCCACTTCCTGTCTGTCTGTACAGGACACTGGGCTGCACTCAGGAGTTCCTGGCTCTCCCCTGGATCCTGACCATCATGTGACCAGAGAAATTGCTAACATTGTTGTTTTGCCTGTTGAGATGTTTAATGACATAGATCCTTTCAGTTTCCTGATGTGGGTGAAGTGTGGAGCCCAGCGATGATTTCTTCAAGAAATGTACATCCTAACTCCCACAGGAGGGTGAGCCCCCTGTCCAATGATAACAGACCCTGCATACGAGTGACGTGTGCCTGCTGGAAGACCAAGTTTGAACCTGACCAGGTTCTGTCTACATGGTAGATTTAGACGTCTCCAAGTCCTATCTACACTGATGATGTTTAGACGAGACCATGCGCTTTCTGCAATGAGGACATGACCTGACTGTTCTGTGTGCGCTGGGCATGGAAAACTCCGTGCCTGCGTCTGAGCGTCAGTGCTCAGATGTCTGGGCCCTGGGGCTGGGTGGGCTTCTCTGGGAACCGTGCTCTCCTCTGAGTGGGCTTCCCTGGCCCTCCCGGGGGTCAGTGCTGTGGTTGGGCTCCTAGTCTCTCCCCTGCCAGATTCATCTTCCTGGGGCTCCTGGAGACCCCTCAGGTGGGCTACGTGGTAATCATTCCAATTTTCCAGCACATTCAGGTTGAGTAGGGAGGCAGGTTCACCTGGTGAATTGGATCCAGGGCACAGGGATCGGGCATAAAGTCAATGGGCAGCAGGTGAGGCTGCGGCTGTGCTCTCCTTCCCGTCCACTCTCTCCTCCGAAGAGAACAGAGCTGCCCCTCGTCTCTCAGCCCAGCTCTCCTGTTTTCTCAGCACCTCAGCGGGACAAGAAAGACAGAGCCTGCCAGAACCAAGGTAGTGTGTTCACCTCTAGCATGAGCTTTCAAAGCCGCAAAAATCACACAGATCCAAAGTGAAAACAGGAGGGGCCTGACTTCTCATGGACAATTGAGGGGAGAGGAGATGGTCCCTGCACTTCTTTCTAAGGTCCCAGTGTCCTGGCTTGTTCACACATTGGGGGCCAGCTGACCACAGCCATGGTGTCCTGACCGAGGGGACATGTGACCCCAGGTGGGGGGTCTGAGCACTGTGTGAGTCTCACCCCGTCTGCATGGGTCAGGATCACAAGTATGGGGAGACCACAAACAAAGTTGAGAAAAAGGGAAGAATACATGAGCGCTTCACTTGTGTTTAGGAATTAATGCTTCCCGGTGTTCACTTTATACAGGCCTGTGCCTGCCTGCCTCTTTACCCTCACGAGGTTCACCCTTCCTGGGGCTCCTGGAGACTCCTCAGGTGGGTGTCTACCTGGTAATTATGTCAATTTACCAGCATGAGCATGGCGGGAGGGAGGCAGGTTCACCTGGTGAATTGATTGCAGGGCACACGGATCAGGCAAAAAGCCAATGGGCAGCAGGTGAGGTTGCTGCTGTGATCTCCTTCCAGTCGACCATCCCTACTCAGCAGAGACCAGACCTCCCCCTCGTCTCCCAGCCCTGCACCTGAAGTGTTTTCTCAACACCTCAGTGGAACAAGAAAGGACCAAGCCTGCCAGAACCAAGGTAATGTGTTCGACATTATCACGACAGCTGTAAAAACTGTTAATATCACACAGAACCAAAGGGAAAAGAGGAGGACTTCTCTGGGACTGTGCGGGAAGAGGAGACCGACCCTACCTCTTTCTGCCATCCCAGGGGGTTACAAGAGCCCACTCATTTGCACCTTAGGGGCCCAACCAGCAGAGACCTGGGGTCCTAACCAAGGGTCGTGGGCCCAGGTGCAGGGTCTGAGGATTGTATGGGTCTCACCCCATCCACGTGGGACAGGATCCTGTGTACACAGAGACCACATATGTGCTCTTTGCCTGCAGTGTGTCTTGTCCCCTCTGAGATTCTCAACATCTGAATTGTGGGTGTTGCACTGATTAACCGGTGGTCCTTTTTCTTCACCTTGTCGCATTCATAAGAGATCAGGCACCTGTGAGTGGCTTGCTGCTCTGTGTTCTGCTGAGTGAAAACCTTTGGAGGCATCATATTAATATCATAGCATATCCCATATCCAATTCATAGGGTCACCACTGTCTGGTTCCCCCTACACCAGGCTCAGGTAATGTTATTTTGGGTTGGAGTGAGTTGCTTTCCAATGTTTTTGTTTGTATTGGATGTACATGAACTTGATTCAGTTATACATAGACATATATCCTTTTACTTTTTCCCCCTCATATATGTCATTACAATTTTTTCAGTACAGTTTCTTGTTCTATTCAGAAAACTTAATATATTAGCAACTTGATATATATTAGTGTGTATATTTTCATCCCAAACTCTCTTCTAACTTTCTTTTGATAATTGGAATTTGGTTTTCTCAGGCTGTGAGTCTGTTCGGTGCATTAGTTCACTGGTATGAATTTATATATCCCACCTGCACATATCACATATTTGTCTCTCTCTCTGACTTTCCTCACATAGAATTGTAATTTCTTGGTTCATCCATGCCACTGCCAATATCATCATTTCATTTTGCTTTATGGCTGAGTAGCATTCCAGTGTATAATGTACCACATAGTCTTCATGCTTCTGTCAGTGGACACTGGTGGATTCTGTCTTGGCTATTGTAAATAGTGCTGCCCTGAATATCGAGGTACATGTGTCATTTTGAATGAAGACTTTTTTCTGAACCCAAGTCCAGGAATGAGATTACGGGATCATATGATACCTCCAGGTTTAGTGTTTCAAGGAACCTCCATGCCGTTTTTCACAGTAGCTTCACCATTTACATTTCCACCAAGATGGTAGGAGGATTCCTTTTTCCGTACGTTCTCGACAGTATTTATTCTTTGTAAATCTTCTCAATGATGGCCATTGTGACTAGTGTAAGGTGGTACCTTATTGAAGTTTTGATTGGCATTGATTTAATAATTATTGATGAGTATTTTTCCCTGTGCTTTTATTATTTTACACATTGTGAGTACAGCTTACCTCTTGAAACTGGCTTCTAGAAACCTGACCCTGTTTGGAATTCTTTTGCGATGACTTACCCCAGGACATCTCTTGAGGGCAGGTGTCATTTAAAGCCCTATGGAGCTTTTAAGACCCTGCGCCACCTGTTTTACAGCTTCCCTGTTGGCTCAGCGGTAAGGGATCCGCCTACAATGCAGGACGCTTGCCCGAAACATGGATTTGATCCCTGGGTGGGGAAGACCCCTGGAGGAGGAAATGGCAACCGACTCCAGTATTCTTGCCTGGAAAATCCCATGAACAGAGGAGCCTGGCAGGCCACAGTCCGTGGAGTTGTAGAGTCACAGTTGAGTGACTAAACAGCAGCAGCACCTGTTTTAATGTGTATATACTGACCTGAACCAGCTAATTGCTCCCTGCCCCTGACCACATGTCTTTTTTGGTAAACATCAATTTCTTTTCCTGGTCTGTGAACCTGTTTCCCTTTTGTAATGAAGTCCATTTGTATCCGTTTCTAGGTTCTGTCGGCAGTGATGTCCTATGACTCTTGTCTTTCCCTGTCTCACTTCACTTAGTATGCTCACCTCTGGTTTTCCCTGTAACTGGAAACGCCGTTGTTTCCTCCTTTATTTCTGAGTTATACTGCACTGTGTGTATGTGCCCCGCCTTCTGTGTCCACTCCTCTGTCTTCGTGCACTTCAGTTGCTCCTGTTTCTTTGCTACTGTACCTAGTGCTGCCATCATCTTTGGGATGCAGGTGTCTTTAAGTTTTGGTTTCCTCTGGATCTACGCCTAGGTGTGGTGTTGCTGGATCACTTGGTACTTCTATGCTTAGTTTCCTAAGAACCATCATGCTCTCCCTAGTGGGTGTACTGATTTACATTCCCACCAACAGTGCAGGAGGGCTCCCTTCTCTCCACAGCCTCTGCAGAATTTACTGTTGTAGGATTTTTGATATGGGCATTTTGATCAATGTGAGGTGATATCTCATTGTACATTTGATTTGCTTTTCTCTAAGAACTCGTGAGGCTGAGCATCTTTTTATGTGCTTTGTAGCCATCTCTACGCCTTCTTTGGAGAAATGTGTGCTTAGACCTTTGGTTGATTTTTTTATTGGCTTGTTTGGTTTTTGATACTGCACTGTACATGTTGTTTGTATGTGTTGGATATAAACTCCTTGTGGGTATCTTTGTTTGCAAGAATTTTTTTCCATTCTGAGGGTTGTCTTTTTCCTTCACTTGTGATTTCCTTTGCTGTGCAATTTTTAACATTTATTAGGTCCCATTTGTTTATTATTGTTTTATTTTTCATGATTCTGAGAGATGGATCACAAATGCTGCATTTTATGTCAAAGTGTGTTCTGATTTTTTCTTTAGTTTCATAATGTCTGTCCTTTCATTTAGATCTTTAATCTATTTGCTGTTGATTTTGTGCATGGTGTCAGGGAGTAGTCTAATTTTGTTCTCATTTTCACGCTAAGGAGCCTGCCCCGTGTCCTCCACAGGGCCTGCTCCCAATTTCCATTCCCAGCATCAGTGTAGGAGGGTCCCTGTGCTCTACACGCGCGCCAGCATTTACTGCTTATAGAATTTCTGCCTGTGCCCATTCTGATCAGTGTGAGGTGATACCTCATTGAAGTTTTGATTTGCCTTTCTCTCATATTTAGTGATGTTGACATCTTTTCATGTGTTTTTTTTTTAAAAAACAGTATGAGTTAAACTTACTTATTCAAGTTGGCTTCTTGAATAAATATTCAAAACATCTTCCCCGTTTTAAATATTTTTCTGATGACCTCCGCAAGGACATTTCTTGAGGGCTGGTGTTTTTCACTCACAGCCCTGCAGGCCTTGGGAATATTAAGTGCCCATGAGCAACAGTTTCAAAGTTGTTGTTATGGGAAATGGCCACAAGGTGGCAGCATGTCTTTATCCCCAACTCCGTTTACTGGAGGAACCAGTGCCTTGGGGAAAGTCCTGTTCCTGGATTGACAATTAGCACTTAAGGCCTGTGTCCCATTCCTTCTTCCTTCCTTACTCCTGTTCCCCGGCCAAATCCCAGTTCCTGCAACACCGCTCTGGGGACGGTGCTTTCATCCATAGGGGGAACGACCCAAAGGAAGGAAGCTGGAACCCCACCACCAGGAGACCTGGACCCACGGGGCTTTTCAAAGCTCTTTCAGCCCAGAGGCTCCACATCCTTTGGGTGCAGCATGCGTAGTTTCACTGCAGGAGAACCCTCCTGGATCTGGAGGTTGTGGGCCCGGGCAGAGGGGAGTAGGCTTGCCAGGTCCACGAAGCGGGGCTCATTGGCTGGCAAATCCTTCCCAGTTCCGTCAACCCCATCACAGTCCATCCTTGGGAAACAAGCCTGCCCAGGCTTCAGGGCTGTGATAACAGCCCAGATCACTATGGCCGGAATGGAATAGAGTCAGCATCTTTTGTTGTTTATTCTGTTTTTATCCTGTCATTTGAACACCGTTTTCATTCAAACTTTGTCCCATTTTTTCCTAGCGGTGTATGAATTTTTTGATACTGAGTGGCAGGGGCTGTTTGTATATTTTGGAGATGAATTCCCTGTGTTCATGTTTCATTTTTTTATTTCCTTTTGTATTCAAGTGCTTTTAAAGCTAATCAGTCCCCTTTTCTCGGAGAAGGCAATGGCACCCCACTCCAGTACTCTTGCTTGGAAAATCCCATGGACAGAGGAGCCTGGTGGGCTGCAGTCCATGGGGTTGCTAAGAGTTGGACACGACTGAGCGACTTCACTTTCACTTTTCACTTTCATGCATTAGAGAAGGAGATGGCAACCCACTCCAGTGTTCTTGCCTGGAGAATCCCAGGGACGGGGGAGCCTGGTGGGCTGCCGTCTCTGGGGTCGCACAGAGTCGGACACGACTGAAGTGACAGCAGCAGCAGTCCTTTTTCTGGTTTGTAGCTTATTGTTCATTATCCTAAGATATGGATTCACAAAGAATTTGCTGTAATCTTTGTCAAATCATGTCCTGTTTATATTTTTCTCAAGAATTTCATAGTATCCGTCCTTATACTTAGATATACTATTTGGAGTTTATTTATGAGTATGGTGTCAGGGAGTATTCCAACCTTATTCTCATTTTCATGGCTGAAGAAACCTTCAGAGTGTCCTTCAGAGTGGCTGTTACCAATTTACATCCCAAGCATCAGTGGAGAAGGGTTCCCTTTGTCCCCACACCCCCTCCAGCACTTGTCGATTGTAGAGTGTTTGACTAGGGCCGTTCCTTCCGGTGTGATGTGATACCTCGCTGCAGCTTGGATTTGCCTCTCTCTTTTATTTAGCGATGTTTCCATCTTTTCACGTGATTTTTTTTTTCAAAAGATGTGAAGTAGCTCTTGAAGTTGGGTTCTTGAACACCATCCTCTTTTAAATTCTTTTTCAATGACCACTTTTAGGACATTTCTCAGGGGCAGGTGTTTCTTGCTTACAGCCCCTGGATCCTTATGAATATTAAATACCCAGCCGCACAACTCTGCATGGTGTTGTTACAGAAAATGACCACAAGGTGGCAGCACTTCTCCAAGCTACAATCTTTCCTCTTTTTTTTCTTTTTCTTTTTTTTTTAATTCTGTAATTTCCTTGTAATTTTTTGTCGGAATATAGTTGATTTCTGATATCTTTGTTTCAGGTGTACAGGAACTCGATTCAGTTATACATAGCTGTTTATCCATTCTCTTTCAGGTCCTTTTTCGCATTTAGGTGATTACAATGTGTTCAATAAACTTCCCTCTGCTTTTCGGTAGTTACTTCTGGATCATCTATCCTACACGTATAATGTGTATATGTTAACTCCAAGCTCTCAACTTCTCCTGCCTGTATCTGGAGGTTGGGGGCTCTGCAGAGAGGAAGAGATACTCCAGGTCCATTTTGGAGGTGCCTGCCACGTGTTCCCACCTCCCTCGGCTCCTGGATTCTCCAGCCTCCGGACGCAAGCCGACCTGGCTCCGGGGATGTGACTCCAGCCCAGGTCACCACTGCCTGCAGGGAACAGAGTCAGCATTTCCCCCCGTTTATTCTGTTTTTAATCTATTATTTGAACTAGAGTATATAGGTGAATTAAAATTTTGTTGGTTTGGGGATTTTTTTTTTTTTCCTTTTCAACGTGCTGCAACTGGTTCACTTCCACATAGATGTATACGTGTATTGCGGGGGGGGGGGTTCTTTTTCCATATAGGTGATTACATTAGTGTTGTGTAAGATTCCTTGTGTTACACAGTGGGTCCTGGAGTCTTACTTTAGATATGGTTGTGTGCATATGTTAGTCTGAAGCAGCTCATTTCTCCCTGCCCCACATCTTACTTTCTTGTTGACTGGAAGTTTCCCTTCTAAGTCTTTGAGGCTGTGTCTCTTTTTGAAAGGGCTTCATTTGTATGCACTTTCAGATTACACCAGAACTGACATCATGTGCCACTGGCATCTCCCTGCCTCCCTCACTTCTCTTGGAGTGACCATGTCCCCTTCCTTTTCTGTGGCTGGACTGTACATCATATCCTGCTTCGTGTGGTTGAGGTTGCTGCACTGTGTACGTGTACCCCACCTCCTGTCTCCATTCAGGTTGCTCCTATAATTAGCCTGCTTCCCTGTCTTGGCTGTTAGCGTTGACTACGAAGACCTTTGTCGGCAAAGCAATGTCTCTGCTTTTGAAAACACTGTCTAGGTTGGTCATAGCTCTCCTCACAAGGAGCAAGCATAGTCCGCCAGGCTCCTCTGTCCAGTGAATTCTCCAGGCAAAAATACTGGAGTGGGTAGACATTCCCTTCTCCAGGAGAATTTTCTGACCCAGAGATTAAACCCAGGTCTATATTTCTGTATTTCATATATGAACATACAGGTGCATATTTCATATATGAAAGAATTTTATGTATTTTATATATGAATATATAGGTGTATATTTCATGTATGAAAATAGAAATTTCTGTATTTCACATGAAAATATGTGTGTATTTCAGTATGAAAATTGAGTTTTCTATATTTCATATAGAAAATATAGCTGCATATTTCACATGTGAAAATGGAATTTCTATATTTTATGTATGAAAATATAGGTATTTACATTTGTAGAGTGAACACATTTGCTATCATTCTTTAACCAAAAGAATCAAAAATATACTGTAATTTATAATGATATTATGTCTTTCCTTTCCTCCTTTACTTTTTGCTTCTCTTCTTTTCCCAGCTGTTTGTAAGGCCTCCCCAGACCACCATTTTGCTCTTTTGCATTTCTTTTCCATGGGGATGGTCTTGTTCCCCGTCTCCTGTACAATGTCACAAGCCTCAGTCCATAGTTCATCAGGCACTCTATCTATCAGATCTAGTCCCTTAAATTGATTTCTCACTTCCACTGTATAATCATAAGGGATTTGATTTAGGTCATACCGGAATGGTCTAGTAGTTTTCCCTACTTTCTTCAATTTAAGTCTGAATTTGGCAATAAGGAGCTCATGATCTGAGCCATAGTCAGCTCCCGGTCTTGTTTTTGCTGACTGTATAGAGCTTCTCCATATTTGGCTACAAATAATATAATCAATTTGATTTTGGTGTTGACCATCTGGTGATGTCCATGTGTAGAGTCTTCTCTTGTGTTGTGGGAAGAGGGTGTTTGCTATGACCAGTGCCAGACCACCCAACCTGCCTCTTAGAGAAACCTATATGCACGTCAGGAAGCAACAGTTAAAACTGGACATGGAACAACAGACTGGTTTCAAACAGGAAAAGGAGTACGTCAAGGCTGTATATTGTCACCCTGCTTATTTAACTTATATGCAGAGTACATCATGAGAAATGCTGGGCTGGAAGAAGCATAAGCTGGAATCAAGATTGCCAGGAGAAATATCAATAACCTCAGATATGCAGGTGACACCACCTTTATGGCAGAAAGTGAAGAGGAAATAAAAAGCCTCTTGATGGAAGTGAAAAAAGAGAGTGAAAAGTTGGCTTAAAGCTCAACATTCAGAAAACGAAGATCATGGCATCTGGTCCCATCACTTCATGGCAAATAGATGGGGAAATAGTGGCAACAGTGTCAGACTTTATTTTTTGGGGCTCCAAAATCACTGCAGATGGTGAGTGCAGCCATGAAATTAAAAGACGCTTACTCCTTGGAAGGAAAGTTATGACCAACCTGGATAGCATATTCAAAAGCAGAGACATTACTTTGCCAACAAAGGTCCGTCTAGTCAAGGCTACGGTTTTCCCAGTGGTCATGTATGCATGTGAGAGTTGGACTGTGAAGAAAGCTGAGCACCGAAGAATTGATGGTTTTGAACTGTGGTGTTGGAGAAGACTCTTGAGAGTCCCTTGGACTGCAAGGAGCTCCAACCAGTCCATTCTAAAGGAAATCAGCCCTGGGTGTTCTTTGGAAGGAATGATGCTACAGCTGAAACTCCAGTACTTTGGCCACCTCATGTGAAGAGTTGACTCATTGGAAAAGACTCGGATGCTGGGAGGGATTGCGGGCAGGAGGAGAAGGGGACGACAGAGGATGAGATGGCTGGATGGCATCACGCACTCGATGGACGTGAGTCTGAGTGAACTCCGGGAGATGGGGATGGACAGGGAGGCCTGGCGTGCTGCGATTCACGGGGTCGCAAAGAGTCGGACACGACTGAGCGACTGAACTGAACTGAGAATGATATTAAGTCTTACAACTTGGGCTTGGTAAAATGTGAATTTTGCCTGGATTTCTGGGGCGATAGTTCTCAAACTTCAGTGTGCTTCAGTGCTTCAGAATCACCTGGAGGGCTTATGAACTCAAATTGTCAGACGGCAGTTCCAGAGCTTTTGATTTAGTAGATTTGCAAATACCAGTCCAGGGATCAGAATGAAAATCATTGTGCCTTTTGAATACTGCTTTTAAAGACTTAAAATAACTCTTCTACATCAAGTATACTGTCTTACATCTTAATACATATGAAAGTCTTAATTTGAAACCAGAAGATTGCTAAGTGACTTTTATTTATATAGCATTGTGAACTGAAATCAATATGTAGGTATCAAAAATAACATTAAATAAAGTGTTTGTTAGAGAACACTGAAAAAAGCAACTTTCAAAAAACCATATTTATTCTGTAGTTAGATTAATTGGCTTGACTAGTTTGTTGTGAAGCAAATTTTAAGAGACTAAACTACTTTATAGGTTATTTTAAATCTCATAAAAATTAACTTCCTGATGGATGGAATCTTCTATTTTTAAAAATACCCCAGTTTTATTTTGCTAACTTTTTTGTTGATTACTTTTTGTGTTAGTAGGTGGCCATTAACAATATTTTTAAACTGCAGCACAGCTGATTTACATTCCTATATTTGTTTTGGGTGTATAGCATAGTGATCCAATATGTTTATGGAATGTATTTAAAGGCATCAGAAAGTAACGGCTCCGTCTCCCTCTGCTGTGTCACAGACAGCAGTGCGCGTCTCTCATTCCCCTACCCCTGTCCTGCCCCTCCCACCTCCCTCTCTGCACTGCTAACCGTTAGTTCTCTACATCAGTGAGCCGGTTTCTGTTTCATAGATAAATTCACTTACATCATATATTAGGTTCCACATATAAGTGAAATCATATGGTATTTGTCATTGTCTTTCTGATTTCACTTAGTAGAATAATCTATGTTGCTAGTAGAACAGGTCCATGCTGCTGAAAATGGCATTATATAACTACTTTCTATATTTCATACATGAAATTGTGTGCACATTTCATCTCTGAAAAGGGAATTTTCTATATTTCATATGTGAAAATAGAGGTCCATATATCATATATGAAAGTGGTTGAATTTTCTATATTTCATAAATGAAAACAGAGGCACATTGAAAAGTAGAACTTTCTATATTTTATATATGAAAGGAGAGCTGCATATTTCATCTATGAAAGTGGTAGAATCTTCTGTATTTCATATATGAGCAAGGAAGTGCATATTTCATATATGAAAGTGGTAGGATTTCCTTTACTTCATATATGAAAATAGAGCAACTGAACAAAGTCTGGTCTGTACTGATTATGATTGGATGAGACTGTGCTCTCTGTGATGAGAACATTTAGGCCTGACCTTGTACTCTCTGCACTGGGACGTGGGGACCCGGGTGCAGGCCTGGCCTCTGTCTGGGAAACTCCGTGCCTGTATCTGAGCGTCGGTGCTCAGATGTCTGGGCTTCTCTGGGAGCTGTGCTCTCCTCTGAGTGGGCCTCCCTGGCCCTCCCGGGGGTCAGTGCTGCGGTTGGGCTTAGTCTGTCCCCCACAAGGTTCACTCTCCCTCGGGCTCCTGGGGACCCCCCAGGTGGGCAGCTGCTGCTGCTGCTAAGTAGCTTCAGTTGTGTTCAACTCTGTGCGACCCCATAGACGGCAGCCCACCAGGCTCCCCTGTTGCTGGGATTCTCCAGGCAAGAATACTGGAGTGGGTTGCCATTTCCTTATCCAGTGCATGAAAGTGAAGTTGCGCAGTCATGTCCGACTCTTCACACCCCATGGACTGCAGCCTACCAGGCTCCTCCGTCCATGGAATTTTCCAGGCAAGAGTACTGAAGTGGGGTGCCATTGCTCAGGCACATTCCATTCTAAATCACAGGCCAGGAGACCGGCTCTCCTTGTCTCTGGTTGCCTGAGGACGAGTTGGGCATGAAGAAGTTCTGCCACCTTGTGGACATTTCCTGTAACTACAACGTGTACACCTGTGCTTACTGGTACCTCCATTCACAAGGCATCAGTCAGTTCAGTTCAGTTCAGTTCAGTTCAGTTCTGTTCAGTCGCTCAGTCGTGTCCGACTCTTTGCGACCCCATGAATCGCAGCACACCAGGCCTCCCTGTCCATCATCATCTCCCGGAGTTCACTCAAACTCATGTCCATCAAGTCAGTGATACCATCCAGCCATCTCATCCTCTGTGGTCCCCTTCTCCTCCTGCCCCCAATCCCTCCCAGCATCAGAGTCTTTTCCAATGATTCAACTTTTCACATCAGATGGCCAAAGTATTGGAGTTTCACCTTCAGCATCAGTCCTTCCAATGAACACCCAGGACTAATCTCCTTTAGAATGGACTGGTTGGATCTCCTTGCAGTCCAAGGGACTCTAAAGAGTCTTCTCCAACACCACAGTTCAAAAGCATCAATTCTTCAGTGCTCAGCTTTCTTCAGAGTCCAACTGTCACATCCATACATGACCACTGGAAAAACCATAGCCTTGACTAGACAGACCTTTGTTGGCAAGGTAATGTCTCTGCTTTTGATATATGCTATCCAGGTTGGTGATAACTTTCCAAGGAGTAAGTGTCTTTTAATGATGGGGCAGCTAATGACAGCTGCCCTCAGGAAAGGTCCTGGGAGGGTATTGCAGAAATAAATTCCAAACATAACTGACTCAAGAAGCCAAGTGCAGCAGGTAACTTTCCTCAAATCCTTTAAGGAAAAGAAGAAAAAATGTCCACAGGACAAGCCCTTCAGCATCTAATTATTACAGGAGGAATGACAATACTAGGTTTAGCTTGTCCGAAAGGGTTTTTTTCCTTCGGCATGTGAAGACTGTCTGTTCTAAGGGCTGCTGGCTATGTCCATTCTCACCAACTGTGTAGTGGGGTTCAACCATCTCCTGGCTCTCTCCTGCATTTACTGTTTGTGGACATGAGACGATGCCCATCCTGACTGATGGGATTTGATTTCTTGCTGTTGTGATTGTCATTCCCCTCACTGATGATCATGTCCTGTGGTTGTTTGGGGGTTTTTTCCATAAAGAATCTAGATCTTTACCTGTCATAGTGGCTGATTGAATGTCGATCCTGTTTGGAATAAATTTCTGCAACACCTGCCCAAGATCTTTCCTGAGGGCAACTTGCCATTAACAGCCCCGCAAGAACTGTGAATTGGAGGTGCAAGTGTGCACTGCTGGTCAAGTTGTAACTACAGGAAATGTCCACAAGGCAATAGCAGTTCTGCCTGCCCAACTCTTGTTCCCCTTGCAAAGAGGTCCTTAGGGGAAATCAGCCTCCTGGGCTGTGAATTACAGTGGAAAGTGCCTGAGGAAACACTCAAGGGCTTGGCCTCAGTACTTCTCCCCCTAAAGCTTCCCCCCTCCCCTCTAGACTCCTCCCAGCCTGGGCTGCAGCATCCTGCCAAGGGGCCAAGGAGGCTCCACTGTCAGGAAGGAGGCTTGAATTGGGCACCAGAGCACCAGGAGACCTAGAGTCTAGGTGACTTTCCAAGGTCCTGGAGGTCAGAGGGTTGGGCCACCATCCTTTAGGTGCCTGGGACTCTGTTCCCAGCCAAGCAAACCAGACAGTACAGGTTTGGGGGGGCTCTATTACCAGCACCCTGCCTGCTGCCTGTACCCCATCCAGTCCAGCGTGGGCACCCATGCCTGCTCAGGGGCCAGGGATGGGATAGAGCCCAAGTCAGGGAGGCTGAAGGGAGCAAATGGGCATTTCTTTTCCTTCTTTTCAGTTCAGTCACTCAGTCGTGTCCAACTCTTTGCGACCCCAGGGAATGCAGCACGCCAGGCTTCCCTGTCCTTCACCAACTCCTGGAGTTTGCTCAAACTCATGTCCATTGAGTCGGTGATGCCATCCAACCATCTCATCCTCTGTTGTCCCCTTCTCCTCCTGCCTTCAATCTTTCCCAGCATCAGGGTCTTTTCAAATGAGTCAGTTCTTCACATCAGGTGGCCAAAGTATTGGAGTTTCAGCTTCAGCATCAGTTCCTCCAATGAATATTCAGGACTGATCTCCTTTAGGATGGACTGGTTGGATCTCCTTGCAGTCCAAGGGACTCTCAAGAGTCTTCTCCAACACCACAGTTCAAAACCATCCATTTTTCGGCGCTCAGCTTTCTTCACAGTCCAACTCTCACATCCATACGTGACCACTGGAAAAACCATAGCCTTGACTAGACGGACCTTTGTTGGCAGAGTAATGCCTCTGCTTTTTAATATGCTATCTAGGTTGGTCATAACTTTTCTCCCAAGGAGCAAGCACCTTTTAATTTCATGGCTTTAATCACCATCTGCAGTCATTTTGGAGCCCAGAAAAATAAAGTCAGCCACTGTTTCCACCGTTTCCCCATCTATCTGCCATGAAGTGACAGGACCAGATGCCATGATCTTAGTTTTATGAATGTTGAGTTTTAAGCTAACTTTTTCACTCTCCTCTTTCACTTTCATCAAGAGGCTCTTTAGTTCTTCTTCACTTTCTGCCATAAGGGTGGTGTCATCTGCATATCTGAGATTTTTTGTATTTCTCCCGACAATCTTGATTCCAGCCTGTGCTTCATCCAGCCCAGTGTTTCTCATGATGTACTCTGCATAGAAGCAGGGTGACAATATACAGCCTTGACGTACTCCTTTTCCTATTTGGAACTAGTCTGTTGTTCCATGTCCAGTTCTAACTGTTGCTTCCTGACCTGCATACAGGTTTCTCAAGAGGCAGGTCAGGTGGTCTGGCACTGGTCACAGCAAACACAGATATTTTGTGTTTGTGGAACAAAAAAAGGGAAGAGATAATCCTTGTGAATTATCTATAGCAGATAGTTATAACACTGACACAGATAGATTCCTTAGTCTATGTTAGAGACACAGATGTCTGTGTATATTTGAAAGGGAGAGAGTAAGGAGAGGATAATCCTCGTGGCATCATCGTTGTTCAGTTGCCCAGTCATGGCCGACTCTGTGTGTGTGTGTGTGTGTGTGTGTGTGTGTGTGTGTGTGTGTGAAGACGACAATTCTTTTATTTTTTATTTTGTAAATGTGTTTATTTTAATTGGAGGCTAATTACTTTGCAATATTGTGGTGGGTTTTGCCATATATTTACATGAATCAGCCATGAGTGTACATGTATCCCCCATCCTAAACCCTCCTCCCACCTCCTTCCCCATCCCACCCCTCAGGGTCATCCCAGTGCACCAGCCCTGAGCACCCTGTCTCATGCATCGAACCTGGAATGACGATCTATTTCACATATGATAATATACATGTTTCAGTGCTATTCTCTCAAATCATCCCACCCTCGCCTTCTCCCACAGAGTCCAAAAGACTTCTACACATCTGTGTCTCCTTTGCTGTCTCACATATAGCGTCATCATTACCATCTTTCTAAATTCCATATATATGCGTTAGTATGCTGTATTGGTGTATTTCTTTCTGGCTTACTTCACTCTGTATAATCGGCTCCAGTTTCATCCACCTCATTAGAACTGATTCAAATGTATTCTTTTTAATGTCTGAGTAATACTCCATTGTGTGTATGTACCACAGCTTTCTTATCCATTCATCTGCCAGTGGACATCTAGGTTGTTTCCATGTCCTGGCTATTGTAAACAGAGCTGCGATGAACATTGGAATACATGTGTCTCTTTGAACTCTAGTTTCCTTAGTGTGTATGCCCAGCAGTGGGATTGCTGGGTCATAAGGCAGTTCTATTTCCAGTTTTTTAAGGAATCTCCACACTGTTCTCCATAGTGGCTGTACTAGTTTGCATTCCCATCAACAGTGTAAGAGGGTTCCCTTTTCCCCACACCCTCTCCAGCATTTACTGTTTGTAGACTTCTGGATGGCAGCCATTCTGACTGGTGTGAGATGGTACCTCATTGTGGTTTTGATTTGCATTTCTCTGATAATGAGTGATGATGAGCATCTTTTCATGTGTTTGTTAGCCATCTGTATGTCTTCTTTGGAGAAATGGCTTTTTAGTTCTTTCATGGCAGACTCTTTGCCAACCCCATGGACCTCAGCACGCCAGGCATCCTTGGCCCTGACCATCTCCCCAAATTTGCCCAAGTTCATGTCCATTGCACTGGTGATTCCATCCAACCATCTCATCCTCTGAAACCCTCTTCTGCTCTCAATCTTTCCCAGCATCAGGGACTTTTCCAGTGAGTCAGCTGTTTGTGTAAGATGACCAAAATTTGGGAGCTTCAGCATCACTCCTTCCAATAAGTATTCAGGGTTGATTTCTCTTAAGACCAACTGGTATGATCTCCTTGCTGTCCATGGGACTTTCAGGAGTATTCTCCAGGAGCATAGTGTGAAGGCATCAATTCACTGGCATTCTGCCTTCTTCATGGTCCTGCTCTCACAACCACACAGGGCCACTGGGAAGACCACAGCCTTGACTATTTGGAACTTTGTCAGCACAGTAACGTCTCTGCTTTTCAACACACTCTCTAGGTATGTCATAGCTTTCCTGCCAAGAAACAATCATCTTCTCACTTCATGACTGCAGTCACCATCCACAGTGATTTTGGAGTCCAAGAAGAGGAAATCTGTCACTACTTCCACCTTTTCCCCTTCTATTTGCCATTAAGTAACGGGGCCAGATGCCATGATCTGAGTATTTTTAATACAGAGTTTTAAGCCGGCTTTTTCACTCTGCTCTTTCACCCTCATCAAGAGGCTCTTTAGTTCCTCTTCACTTTCTGCCATTATAGTGGTATCATCTGCATATCTGGGATTGTTGATGTTTCTCCCGCTTATCTTGATTCCAGCTTGTAACTCAGCAGCCCGGCCTTTCTCATGATGTGCTCAGCATATAGGTTAAACAAGGAGGGTGACAGCAGTCAGCCCTGTCATCCTCCTTTCTCAATCTCAAACCCATCAGTTGTTCCATACAGGGTTCTAACTGTTGTTTCTTGGTTCGCATCCAGGTTTCTCAGGAGACAGGTAAGATGGTCTGGTATCTCTTTAAGAGCTTTCCACAGTTTGTTATGATCCACACAGTCAGTGAAGTTGATGAACCAGAGGTAGATGTTTTTCTGGAATTCTCTTGCTTTCTCTCTGATCCAACGAGTGTTGCAATTTGATCTCTAGTTCCTCTTCTTTTCCTACCCTAACCCTAACCTAACTGTCTGATAGTTAGCACATCTTTAGTACTACCCTTCTTGGGAATCGGGATGAGGATTGACCTTTTCCAGTCCTGTGGCCACTCATTGGGTCTTCCAGATTTGCTGACATGTTGAATGCTACACCTTGATGCATCATCCTTTATGGTTTTGAATAGCTCTACTGGAATTTCCTCGCATCCTCTAGATGTTTTCACGGCAGGTAATGAGTTTCTCACAGCAAGTGTACCGGAGTGGTTTGCCATTCTCTCCTCCAGTGGATCACGTGTTGTCAGAGCTCTCCGGTGTGACCCGTTCACGTTGGGTGGCGCGGCTCACAGCTTCAGTGAGTTATGCAAGTCCCTTCGCCACGACAAGGCAGTGATCCTTGAAGGGGGATTATCATTACAGATACGGATCCCTGTGTGTATGTTATTCGGGACCTCTGATTTTATCCCTGCCCATTTATTGTTACTTTTTTGAGACTGATTGATTATGACTGAATTCTCAGCAGGTATTTTGTGTTTTAAATGAGTTCCTTTGTATATTTTTAAAATTTTGCCTGTAAGAGATATCATGTTATTTTGTCTTCCTCTGTCTCTAGCTGACTTCACTTAGTGTACGATGCTCCAAGGTCCATTCTTTCAGTGCCTGATGGCATAATCTCATAATTTCATTGGTAGCTTTTCATGGATGAGGAATAGCCCACTATATATGTTGCCACATTTTCTTTAATCTTTAATCTGTCGGTGGACATTTTCTCATGTCTGTGTCTCAGCTGCTGTAAGCAGTGCTGCAGTGAACGTTGGGGAGCATGTGTCTTTTGGAATCATGTTTTTCATGGGATATATGACCAGGTGTGGGTATGTCAGATCCTAGGCTTGACTCCTTTGCAAGTTTTTTCCCTTGCATGGGGATGCTATCCTTTCAGTGGCTGTTGCCAATGTCAATCCCACCAACAGAGTCAGGTGGGGAGCAGGGGTGTTACATCTCTTGCCAGCCCACTACTGCATTTATTTGTAGCCTTCTTAGTATGACCATTCTGACTAGTGTGATTAGATTTCTTGTTGTTATTTTGATTGGTATTCTTCATGTAATAATTAGGGATGCTGAGCATCTCATCCTGTGTCCTTTTGGGAATTGTTTATCTTCTTTATTTTTTCTTAAAGTGTGAGAAGAAAATGTACCTGTTGCAGTTGGCTTCTTGAAAGTCAGTTGTGTTTGGACTTGATTTCTGCAATAACTGCCCAAGGACCTTTCCTGAGGGCAGTTGTCATTAGCAACCCCATAGTCCTTGTGAAAGGAGGTACCAGTAAGCAAGGTGTTTAAGCTGTAGTTACAGGAAATGTCCACGAGGCGGCAGCACTATTTCATGTCCAACTTGGTGCTTAGTCCCTCAGTCACGTCCCACTCTGCAACGTCATGGACTGTAGCCCGCCAGGCTGCCCTTTCCATGCGGATTCTTCAGGCAAGAATACTGCAGTGGGTTGCCATGCCCTCCTCCAGGGGATTAGCTCAACCCAGGGATTGAACCCAGGCCTCTCACCTTGCAGGAGGAATCTACCAGCTGAGCCACCAGGGAAGCCCAAGAATACTGGAGTGGGTAGCCTTTCCCTTCTCCAGGGGACCTTCCTGACCCAGGAATCAAACAGGGGTCTCCTGCATTGCAGGCAGATTCTTTACCAGCTGAGCTACCAGGGAAGCCCCCAGTCCAACTCTGGTTCTTCAGGCAAACTGAGACTTCAGGAAAGTCGGCTTCCTGGACTGTGAATAAGAGTGGAATGTGCCTGAAAAACACCACGGCCTTGTGTCTCACTGCTTCTTCCCCTTAAGGCTTCACCCTTCCTTTCAGACTCATCCCGACCTGGGACACTGCTTTCTGCTTACGTGCCTAGGAGGCTGCTGGGGACCCCAGAACCGGACCTGGAGGCTAGGTGACCTTTCCAAGATCCTTGTGGCCAGAGCGTCAGGCCACCATCCTTTGGGTGCACTAGGGTCTATGGTTCCAGCCAGAGCAAACCAGATGGTCAGGTTAAGAGGGGCTCAATTAAGGGCACCCACCCTGACTGTCTCAACCCCTCTCCAGTCCAATCCTGGGGACCCAAGCCTGGTCGGATTCCAGGGATTGGAAAGCAGCCCAACTCAGGGAGATCAGAGGGGATAAAACAGTCAATAGTCTTCTCTTTTTTAAAATCTCATGGTGATACAATATTGACCTAGATTTGTTTTTCAGTTTTGTGCTTATTGTCAGTATACAGGCTCCTGATTCAGTTATGAGATATACATACAGCATCTCTGTTCTTTTTCAATTTTTTGCCAGAAAGATTATTGAACAAAGTTGAGCAAGCTCCCTGTGCTGAATATTATGTCCTTCTGAAGTATCCATTCTGACTGTATGTGACACCAAGGACTGTAACCCTCTGGGTTCCTCTTTCCATGGATTCTCCAGGCATGGAAACTGGAGAATTCCAGGCATGGAAACTGGAGTGGGTAGCCATTCCCTTCTGGAGAGCTTTTGGATCCAGGAGTTGAATGCAGGCTCCCACATTCCCGTCATATTATTTACCTTTGAGCCACCAAGGAACCCCTAGTATCTATTAGAGATACAGATTTTTTTGTATATGTAGAAGAAAGGAGGAAGAAGATAATCCTTTGAATTATCTATGTTTTGTTGTTCATTCACTCAATTCATGTCTGACTCTGTGACACCAGGGACTGCAGCATGCCAGGCTTCCCTGTCCTTCACCATCTCCCAGAGCTTGCTCAGTCTCATGCAGATTAAATTGGTGATGCCATCCAACCATCTCATCAGGTACAGATTTGTGTATATGTGGAAGGAAGGAAGGAGATATTCACTGTGAATCATCTATTACAGATATGGTTTTGGGTATATATGTTAGAGATACAGATTTAAATGTATATGTGGAAGGAAGGTGGAAGGAGGGAAGGGAAGGAAGGAGATAATCCTTGTAAAATATGTCTTACAGATACAGATTTCTGTATATACATTAGTCCTTAATTCATCCCTGGCTATTTTTTTTTCCTGATAATTCCTTATTTCCCTTTAAATTTTTAGAGTCTCTTTTGTGTTGTAAATTAGTTTGTATATATCACTTTATTTGCCTAGAAGGAACATCATATGCTATTCTCTTCCTGCCTGGCTGAATACAGTTAGTGTATGACCCTCCAAGGTCCATGCTTGTGGTGCATAATTTCATAATCTTCGTGCTGCTTTTGTGTGTCTGACTAATACGAATGCATTTATGTACCACATCTGCAATAAGCTTTATTCTGTCAGAGGACAACTTGTGGTTCTGTGTCTTGGCTTCTGTAAGGAATACAACAGTGAATGTTGGGGTGCATGTGTCTTTTTAAACGATGGTTTTCTCGGGGATATAGGCCCAGGCATGGATGTCAGATATGAGGCTTTGCTCTCTTCAGTGGTTTATCTTCTGGCATGCTGAGGCTGTCTTCTCTAGGGGTGGTGGCAATGTCCACCCCACTAACTGTGTAGTGGGGTTCAATGATGTCCTGGCTCTCTCCTGCTTTTACTGTCTGTACACCTTTGAGGATATCCATTCTGACTGGTGAGATTTGATTTCTTGATATTGTTTTGATTGTCATCCCTCCTGTAATAATTACGATGCTGAACATCTTGTTCTGTGGCTATTTGGTTTTTCTTCTTTCTTTTCCATAAAGGGTTTGAAGAAATTTACATGTCCCAATTGACTTCTTGAAAGTTGAATGTGTTTGGAAATTTTTCTGCAGTACCCACCATAGGACATTTCCTGAGGGCAGCTCTCATTAAAAGTCTCTCAATCTTGTGAACTGGACTTGCAATTAAGCACTGCTGGTCAAGTTGTATTTATAGGAAATGTACACAAGACAGCAGCATTTCTTCATGCCCAACTGTTGTTCCTGGAGCACACAGATCCTTAGGAAAGACTGGCTTCCTGGGCTGTGAATTATAGTGGAAAGTGTGAGCAAACACTCAAGGGCTTGTGTCTCGCTACTTCTTCCCCCTAAAGCTCCACCCTCCCCTTCAGACACCTCCCCACCTGGGCCACAGCACCCTGCTGAGGTGCCTAGGAGGCTGCAACTCAGGAAGAAAGCTAGAATTGGGGACCCCACCATGAAGAGACCAAGAAGTGAGGTGAATTTTCCACGGTCCTGGAGGTCAGAGGACTGAGCCACCATCTTTTGGGTGCCATGGGGACTTTGTTCCCAGCCAACCAATTCAGATAGTAGGGGTTCAAAAGGGAAGTCAATTAAGGACACCCTGCCCAGATGTCTCATCCCCATCTAGTCCAGCCATGGGACCCAAGCCTACTCGGGCTCCAGGGATGGGTTAGCAGGCCAAGATGGGAGTTCGGAGGGAAGAAAATAGGCATTCCTTTTCTTTCTTTCACTTTTCTTTAATCTCTAGTGTTTTGCTTCAGGTTAGTGTACAGCCACCTGATTCAGTTATGACATACACAAACAGCATATCTCTTGTCATGGGACCTCTCAGCAAATGCTGACCACATGTTTGACTATAAGGCTTCTAGGCAGATGCTCAGCTCGTGTTTACCTAGAGACCTCAATGCTCTTGCTCAATTTGTGTGTGCCTATGAGGCCTCAAGGCAGACACTCACCTCATTTGTGACTATGAAGCATCTAGAAAGGCTCTCAGCTCATGTCCTCATCTTGTCGTGTAGGCATTTGGGTTTTTTTTTCCTTTCCTGAAAGGGTGCAAGGAAAGTTAGCTTCTTGAAATTAGCTTCTTGAAAGTCAGTTGTGTTTGGAATTCATTTCAGCAATACCTGCCCCAGGACCTTTCCTGAGGGCAACTGTCATTAGCAACCTCACAGGCCTTTTGAATTGGAGGTGTCAGTCAGTACTGGTGGGCAAGTTGTTGTTACACGATAGGTCCACAAGGCGGCAGCACTTCTTCATGCCAACTCTGGTTCTACCTGCAACCAGAGCCTTAGGGAAAGTCGACTTCCTGGGCTGTGAATTAGAGTAGAAGGTGCCTGAGCAAACACCCAAGCCCTTCTATCTCACTTCTTCCCCCTGAAGCTTCACCCCTCCCCCTGGCCTCATGCCTACCTGGGGCACCGCCCCCTGCTGAAGTACCTAGGAGGCTGCACTCTCAGGAAGGAGTGTTGAGCTGGGGACCCAAGCACCAGGAGACTGGGGTCTGGGTGATTTTCCGTGTTTCTCAAAGTCAGAGGGTTGGGCCAGTAGGATTTGGGTTCACTAGGGATTCTGGTCCAAGACAGGACAAACCAAACTGTAGAGGCTCAAGAGGAGTGTCTATGATGGGCACCCTGCTGTGCTGGCTCTACCCATCCCCCGCCCAGCCCTAGGACTCAAGCCCGCTCCGGGTCCAGGGATGGGATAACAGCCCAAGCCTTGGAGGAGGCAGAGAATAAAGTAGGCATTACGTTTCCTTCCTTTTCCTTAGTCTCATGCTGATGCTCTGTTGAAGTCTAGTCCATTTTCAGTTTTGTGCTTGTCCTCGGTGTACAGTGAGCTGATTCAGTTATGACAGATATATTCAGCATATGTGTAGTGTTTATTTGTTTTGATTTTTTTGCCATAGAGTTTATTGAACAAGGTTCGGTAAAGTTCTCCATTCTGATCTTCAGGTCCCTGTGGCGTATTTATTAGAGATACAGATTTTTTGCACATGCGCAAGGAGCCAAGGAAGTGGTCCTTGTAGACTATCTATCCCAGCGACAGATTTCTGTGTCTGTGTTAGAGACAGATGCTTCTGTGTATATGTGCACAGACGTGAAAAGTTGCCACTATGAGCCAGGAACGACGTCAGGATTCTTGGCCTCCAGAGGAGAGGAATGCAATCCGGGGCCAGAGACGAGGCTTGATCGCGCAGAGCCTTCGTGTGATAAAGTTTTATTAAAGTATAAAAGAGATAGAGAAAGCATCTGACATAGACATCAGAAGGGGGCAGAAAGAGTGCCCCCTTGCTAGTTTTCAGCAAGAAGTTATATACCTATTAGCTAGCTGCTAATTAAAGAAAGGAAATGTCTCAAAACTCAGAAAGTGGCACCAGGCCCCTCACCCACAACATGCATTCTGAGATAACATTGGCACAAGGTGAGTCATCCAGGGCTATAAAACAGCTGATGTGAATCTTGATGAAAGGCAGTTTTCTGAGCAAATACCTAGTTTCGTTAACATAGGTTAAGAGAACATTTCCATGAGTAAAACATACTGGTTTGCTGAGCCATTATTGGTTCTGAGTCTCAGGCAGAACTGACTTGAAGAAAGACAGAGTCTAACGTAAATACGTAGTACATTAACATAGCTTAAGAAAAATATTTCCATAAGAAAAAGGCATTGGTTAGCTCCAGGTTTGAGAAAAGTTAAGTTCCGGTGGAACCAGGTGTTGTCATGGCAACACAGAATTTTAAAATAAACCTCTTAATTTTGTAGCGCCAAGGGGAAAACAAAGCCTGACACTTGTGGTTTGTTTCCTCCTGCCACTTAAGAGAGAGAGAAAAAAATGTCTGACACTTGCAGCCCATTTCCTCAGTTTGGGGACCCTAGCCTTCCTGCCTGTAACCCTCTCAGAAGGAAGAAAGCAAGCAAGGAGAGAAGGCAGGAGATAATCCTTGTGGATTAGCTCATACAGATACAGATTTCTGGAGGTAGGTTAGGTACACAGATTTCAGCGCCTATGTGAAAGGAAGCAAGGGTGGAAGGAAAGAGGAAATAATCCTTGCGGATTATCTACTACAGACGCAGATTTCTTTGTATACATTCATACCAACCTCCCAATTCATGCCTGGCCCTTTCCTGTTTTTTGCTTTTATTTTTTTGAACTCTTAGTTTGTGTTTGCAACTGAGAGTTTCTTATGTTGTAAATTACTTCCTCCATATCTCATTCTTTCAGTTTTACCCTCAAGGGACATCATCTGGTATTTTCTTTCTCTGTTGCTAACTTAAGTGTATTTTTCTCCAAGGCCCAGCCTTGTTGGGACTGTTGGCCTAATTTCATAATTTCAGAAGTGGGGTTTCAAGTCTGAGTAATAGCCCTTTATATATATGTACCATATATATATATATACACACCATATATATCATATATGTATATAAGGTTTCATCTGTCAGAGGGCCTGTTCTTGGGTCTATGTCTCGGCAATGGGAGGAACCACTGCTGTGAACGTTGGGTGTGTGTGTCACTTTCAATGGCGGTTTTTCGTGACATAGGCCGAGGCGTGGGTATGAGAATCCCAGGTTTAGCTCTCCTGAGATGTTTCGCTCTGGCCTGTGGCTGTCCTTGGGGCTGTCGCCAGTGCGTGTTCACAGGGAACATGAAGGGGGTCCCATCATCTCCCGGCTCTCTCCTCCATGCACTGTTTGCAGACAGTTAGCATGGCCATCCTGTCAGACAGGATTGGATTTCTTGTTGTCATTTTGATTGGCACTGCTCCTGTAATAATTCAGGATGCTGAGCATCTTGTCCTGTGGCCGTTTGGGTTCTTTCCTTTTTATTTTTTTTCTTTCCTTAAAGGGTGTGAGGAAAACTGACCTTTGAAATTGGCTTCTTAAAAGTTGGTTGTGTTTGGAATTTCTGCAATACCTGCTGCAGGACCTTTCCTGAGGGCAGTTGTCTGCTGAGGCCTCTGGCCCTATGTCCAGCTCAGCGTGTCCCCGAGGCCTCGAGGCAGATCTCAGCTCCTGTGTGTCTGTGAGGCTTCTGGGCAGATGCTCAGCTCCTCCCTAAGAAGCCTCTCAGCAGACGCTCAGCTCCTGTGTGTCTATGAGGTCTAGGCAGATGCTCAGCCTGTGTGTCTCTGAGGCCTCTAGTCAGATGCTCAACTCCTGTGTTTCTATGAAGCCTCTAAGCAGATGCCCAGACTGTGTGTGTCTATGAGGTCTAAGGGCATAAGCTCAGCTCATGTGTATTTATGAAGCCTCCAGGCAGATGCTCAGTTCTTATCTATAAGGCCTTTGGCCATGCACTCAGCTCAGTGTATCTATGAAGTCTTCTAGGCAGACACTCATGTTGTGGATGCCTGTGAGGCCTTTAGGCAGATGCTCAGCTCATGTGTGTGTATGAGGCCTCTAGGCAGACACTCAACTCCTATGTGTCTATGAGGTCTAGGCAGATGCTCAGCTCATATCTATGAGGCCTCTGGTCATGCACTCAGTGTAGCTAGGCAGACACTCAAGTCGTGTGTGTGTCTTTAAGGCCCAGAGGCAGATGCTCAGCTCTTGTGTGTCTATGACACCTCTAAGCAGACCCTCAGGTCTTAGATGTCTACAGGCCTCTAGGCAGATGCTGAGCTCATGTGTGTCTATAAACCTCTAGGCAGATTCTCAGCCTGTGTCTCTACAGTGGCCTCTCACTGACACTCAACTTCATTATGACTATTAGATCTCTAAACTAATGCTCAGCCTGTGTCTACATAGAGGCCTCTAGGCTGATGCTCAGGTTGTGTGTGTCTATGAAGTCTGTAGGCTGACACTTAGCTTGTGTTTATCTAGAGATCTGAAAATAATGCTTAACCCATGTGTATCTCTGAGACTTCTATGCTGACACTCACCTATTGTTTGTCTATGAGGCCTCTGGTCAGACTCTGAGCACAAGTGTGTGTCTGTGAGGCCTCTACTCAGATGCTAAACCTCCTGTGTTTCTATGAGGCCTCTATTCAGACGCTCAGCTCGTGTGTGTCTATGAGTTCTCTAGGCACGTGGTCAGCTCATGTGAGTCTATGTAGCCTCTAGGCAGATGCTTAGACTTTGTCTATATACAGGCCTTTTGTCAGATGCTCAGCTTGTGTTTGAGGCCTCCAGGCAGACACTCATCTCGTGTATGTCTATGAGATCTGTAGGCAGACACTCAGCTCCTGTCTAACTACAAACCTGAAAACTGACTCATCTCATGTATATGTTTGAGGCCTCTAGTCTGATGCTCAGCTCATGTTGTCTGTGACGCAACTGGGAAGGTGCTCAACCTGTTTCTAACTAGAGGTCTGTATGCTGACACGCAGCTTGTAGGTGGCTATGAGGCCTCCAGGCAGACGCTAAGCTGGTCTGTGTCTATGAGACCAGACTGTTTAATTTTGAGCCATTCAGGGGCTTTGTTCTCCTGATCTTAACGTATCTAATGTGCACCCCATAGATCTTACCTTTCGGATAAATGAGAGTTTTCCCACTTTCATCAGCTGTATAATGCCAAACCCACAAGACACAGACAGATTCCAGCAAAAGCAGCACAGATTCTAGCATCAGTGCATCCAGATGAACTGATTCCCAGGTTGGGTATTAAATTTACCTTATAAAATAAAGTAATTCCAACTAGGTTACCCACTCCCACAAGATTTACCTCCCAAATGAACCAGTTCCAACTGGGCCAGTTCCCAAATCAGGTAAATACATTTACCCTACAATTGAGTTACTTGCAACTATGGTGGGCATGCCCCATGAGGACTAGTTCCCAATGAAAATTTTCAAGGTAGAGTCCAACACCACCTCCCCTCTGCAAATGGGTACCCAACCAAATTTGCTTATTTTTCTTATCCTGTAAACGAAAAGCCCAGATTGAGGGGAAAATATGTTTCTGTTAGGCGAGTGTAATCTCCTTGGTTCTGTCTCGTCTCACCAAAAATTCGAAGCAACAGACATTAAAAGCCTCGGCACATCACAGCTCTTGGATATTCTGTGTTATAGCTCTCGGTTCTTGAACAGACCGTGTTATAGCTATTAGATCAGCGATACAGCTCCATGTTACAGCTCAGTTTTATTTAGAAAATAGCAGGAAAACACATCCTCGAGGCACGAGGGCATGTTGACCCAAAGACATGAAGAGAAGAGAGAGCGCCCCAGCCCTATGGCTCCTCTTTTTATATGGTTTTCTTCCTTGCCCTGGGCCTGTCCTGTGTAAACTGGGCAGGCATGAGTGCTGTTTGGTCTACCTGAGGTCCTCACTCCGGTCCTCAGACCTTCCTTTGTTGTATTGTCGTGGGATTTTCCCTTCCTGTCTTTTCAGTTCAGTTCGGTCACTCAGGCATGTCCAACTCTTGGCGACCCCATGAATCACAGCACGCCAGGCCTCCTTGTCCATCACAAACTCCCAGAGTTCACTCAAACTCATGTCCATCAAGTCGGTGATGCCATCCAGCCATCTCGTCCTCTGTTGTCCCCTTTTCCTCCTACCCCCAATCCCTGCTAGCATCAGAGTCTTTTCCAATGAGTCAACTCTTCGCATGAGGTGGCCAGAGTATTGGAGTTTCAGCCTCAGCATCAGTCCTTCAGATGAACACCCAGGACTGATCTCTTTTAGAATGGACTGGTTAGATCTCCTTGCAGTCCAAGGGACTCTCAAGAGTCTTCTCCAACACCACAGTTCAACAGCATCAATTCTTCGGTGCTCAGCTTTCTTCACAGTCCAACTCTCACATCCATACATGACCACTGGAAAAACCATAGCCTTGACTAGACAGACCTTTGTTGGCAAAGTAATGTCTCTGCTTTTCAATATGCTATCTAGGTTGGTCATAAATTTCTTTCCAAGGAGTAAGCGTCTTTTAATTTCATGGCAGCAGTCACCATCTGCAGTGATTTTGGAGCCCCCAAAAATAAAGTCTGACACTGTTTCCACTGTTTCCCCATCTATTTCCCATGAATTGCTGAGACCAGATGCCGTGATCTTCATTTTCTGAATGTTGAGCTTTAAGCCAACTTTTTCACTCTCCTCTGTCACTTTCATCAAGAGGTTCTTTAGCTGCTCTTCACTTTCTGCCATAAGGGTGGTGTCATCTGCATATCTGAGATTATTGATAAATTCCTGGCAATCTTGATTCCAGCTTGTGCTTCTTCCAGCCCAGCAGTTCTCATGATGTACTCTGCACAGAAGTTAAATAAGCAGGGTGACAATATACAGCCTTGACGTACTCCTTTTCCTGTTTGGAACCAGTCTGTTGTTCCATGTCCAGTTCTAACTGTTGCTTCCTGACCTGCATACAGGTTTCTCAAGAGGCAGGTAAGGTGGTCTGGTATTTGCATCTCTTTCAGAATTTTCCAGTTTATTGTGATCCACACAGTCAAAGGCTTTGGCATAGTCAACAAAGCAGAAATCGATGTTTTTCTGGAACTCTCTTGCTTTTTCCATGATCCAGCGGATGTTACCAATTTGATCTCTGGTTCCTCTGCCTTTTCTAAAACCAGCTTGAACATCTGGAAGTTCACGGATCATGTACTGCTAAAGCCTGGCTTGAAGAATTTTGAGCATTACTTTACTAGTGTGTGAGATGAGTGCAATTGTGCGGTAGTTTGAGCATTCTTTGGGACTGGAATGAAAACTGACCTTTTCCAGTCCTGTGGCCACTGCTGAGTTTTCCAAATGTGCTGGCATATTGAGTGCAGCACTTTCACAGCATCATCTTTCAGGATTTGAAATAGCTCCACTGGAATTCCATCACCTCCACTACCTTTGTTCGTAGTGATGCTTTCTAAGGCCCACTTGCCTTCACATTCCAGGATGTCTGGCTCTAGGTGAGTGATCACACCATCGTGATTATCTGGGTCGTGAAGATCTTTTTTTTTACAGTTCTTTCATGTATTCTTGCCACCTCTTCTTAATAGCTTCTGCTTCTGTTAGGTCCCTACCATTTCTGTCCTTTATCAAGCCCATTTTGCATGAAATGGTCCCTTGGTGTCTCTAATTTTCTTGAAGAGATCTCCAGTCTTTTGCATCCTATTGTTTTCCTCTATTTCTTTGCATTGATCGCTGAGGAAGGCTTTATCTCTCATTGCTAATCTTTAGAACTCTGCATTCAAATGGGAATATCTTTCCTTTTCTCCTTTGCCTTTCACTTCTCTTCTTTTCACAGCTATTTGTAAGGCCTCCTCAGACAGCCATTTTGCTCCTCTGCATTTCTTTTCCATGGGGATGGTCTTGATCCCTGTCTCCTGTACAATGTCACAAACCTCCGTCCATAGTTCATCAGGCACTCTGTCTATCAGATCTAGGCCCTTAAATCTATTTCTCACTTCTACTGTATAATCATAAGGGATTTGATTTAGGTCATACCTGAATGGTCTAGTGGTTTTCTCCACTTTCTTCAATTTCAGTCTGAATTTGGCATAAGGTGGCTTGTCTTTTAGCCACTGCCATTTTGGACTCCTGTTTCCTATTCTAACTACCTAACATTTCCATGTGCACACCGGAACAACTTGCCCTCGAAAATCTAACCAATCAGCTCTTAACACAAAAGGACACAAAAAAACATCATACTGACTGAACCGCTATCAAATTGCATATACTTACCCTACAATGAAATTGAGTCTCTCTACTGTAGAAGTTTGTTGGTTCCTTGGTTCAACTGCCAAGTGCTGGGGGTAGCCAGTGTCACTTCAGGGAATCCTGAAGGGAAGAACTTCAGGACAACAAATGGTCCCAGCAGCTGCTAGGGTCTTGCCCCAATACTTCCTAATTGGGGCCGGCTAGCCACAAGCAGCAAGACTCCTGGCTGGCTAAGCCAAATTGTTCCCGAGTCCAAGCTCACTCTGTTCACTGCACAATAGGCCAATGAATCCGAGAGATGAGGTGTTGAGGCAAGGAAGGGACTTTAATCATGGACCCAGCAGACTGAGAAGATGGCAGGCTAGTGCCTCAAATTAACCATCTTATTAGGGTCTGGATGCCAGGCTGTTTTATAGACCAGAGAGAAAGCAGCAAGGAGGAACTAAAGTCAAAAGGCAGAAGGAGAGGGAGATGCAGTGGGGAAGTAAAGTGAGAGGGTCTTCGGTCTTGCAAAACTTTTCCAAGGGAATGAAAAGCCTTCTGAAGGGGTGTGTTAATCTCTTCTATCTCCAGCTGGGCAGGAACAAATTCTCTCTCCCTAAGCTGAACAAAGGCACTTTAGTTTACAGTCAAGCAGGGGGATAGGGACCTCCAGGCAAGCCATTCAGTGCAATTATAATAATTAAAGCAATGAAAAGCAAGTCAAAAAAACAGTTTTCAACATGGAGTCAGAATTGGTTTTCTCCATGCAACAAGATGCTGACTGCAGCCATGAAATTAAAAGACACTTACTCCTCGGAAGAAAAGTTATGACCAACCTGGACAGCATATTAAAAAGCAGAGACACTACTTTGCCAACAAATGTCCATCTAGTCAAGGCTATGGTTTTTCCAGTAGTCACGTATGGATGTGAGAGTTGGACTATAAAGAAAGCTGACTACCGAAGAATTGTAGCTTTTGAACTGTGGTGTTGGAGAAGACTCTTGAGAGTCCCTTGGACTGCAAGGAGATCCAACCAATCCATCCTAAAGGAAATCAGTCCTGAATATTCACTGGAAGGACTGGTTCTGAAGCTGAAACTCCAATACTCTGGCCACCTGATGAGAAGAACTGACTCATTTGAAAAGACCCTGATGCTGGGAAAGATTGAAGGTGGGAAGAGAAGGGGACAACAGAGGATGAGATGGTTGGATGGCATCATCAACTCAATGGACATGAGTTTGAGTAAACTCTGGGAGTTGGTGATGGACAGGGAGGCCTGGCGTGCTGCAGTCCATGGGGTCGCAAAGAGTCAGACACGACTGAGCAACTGAACTGAACTGATGCACGAAGATGAAGGAACCCCTTTTCACGTTCCCTAGGAACAGACATGGGAAACAACCCCTTGAAGGGACAGCCTCCACAGGCCAGAAGAAAAATTTCAAGACAGCTAAACCTAGGATTCTAATACTCACATCTGGGCCTATAGTACAAACAAACCATCATTCAAAAGGAAAAATGTACCCCAATGTTCACTGCAGTGGTTCCTCCAATTGCCAAGACACAGACCCAAGATAACGGCCAATGACAGATGAAATCTTAAACAAATGTGGTACAAATATAAAATAGGCTTCAACACTGAAATTATGAAATTAGGCCAATTGTCCCCACAATGATGGACCTTGGAGGCAAAATATGCTAAGAGAAATCAGCAACAGAGGAAAACAATAGCAGATGTCCTGGAGGGCAAAACTGAAAAACAGAAAGTCATTTACGACATAGAGACTCTGAGATGAGAACACAAACCCAGAATTCCAAAGGGGGCAGGGGGAGGGAAAGAGCCAGGGATGAATTAGGATGTCAGTACTAATGTATCCATGGAACTCTGTGTCTGAAATAGATAATCCACAAGGATTATCTCCTCCTCCCTTCCTTCCCTCTGTTCTTCCTTCCTTTCACATAGGCACTGAAATCTGTATATCCAACATATATCCAGAAATCTGTGTCTGTATGAGCTAATCCACAAGGCTTATCTCCATCCTTCCTTCATTCCTAGACACAGAAGTATTTATCTCTGACATATACATAAAACTGTCGCTGGAACAGATCATCTACAAGGACTATTTCCTTCCTTGGTTCCTTGCACATGTACAAAAAATCTGTATCTCTGATAAACAGTCCACAGGGACCTGATGATCAGAATAGAGAACTTTACTGGACCTTGTTCAAAAAACTCCATGGAAAAAAAATCAAAACAACTACACATATGCTGAATATATCTGTCATAACCGAATCAGTTTGTTGTACACTGAAGACAGGCACAAAACTTCAGATTGGCTAGACTTCAACAGAGCATAGGGATGAGACTAAGGAAAAGGAAAAAAAAAGTAATGCATACTTTATTCCTTCTGACCTCCGAGACTTGGGCTCTTATCCCATCCCTGAACCAGGAGGAAACTTGAGTCCCACGGCTGGCCTGTGGTGGGGTCAAGAAAGCCCGGCAGGGTGCTCTTCATAGAGTTGCCTCTTAAACCTGTACTGTCTGTTTTTTTTTTTCTGGCTGAGACCAGAATCCCTAGTGCACCCCAACGATGGTGGCCTGACCCTCTGGCCTCGAGGGTACAGAGTAAAGTCACCAAGTGTCCAGGGCCCTGGTTGAGGATACCAGCTGAAGCCTCGTTCCTGAGAGTTGCAGCCTCCTAGGCACCTCCCCAGGGAGTGGTGCCCCAGGTAGGGCATAAGCCTTCAGGGGAGGAGTAAAGCTTTAGGGGTGATAAGTAGTGAGATGCAAACCCTTGGGTGTTTGCTCAGTCATATTCCACTCTAATTCACGGCCCAGGAAGCCAACTCCCCTAAGGTTCTGGGTGCAGGTGAAACCAAACATGGGTATGAAGAAGTGCTGCCACCTTGTGGACATTCCTGTAACCACAACGTGACGACGGTTCTAACTGTACTTTGAATTCACAAGGCCTGTGGTGGGTGCCCTCAGGAAAAGTCTGTCAGCAGGTTTTGCAGAAATAAATTCCAAAAACAGCCAACTTTCAACAAGCCAATAGGAACAGGTAAATTTTGCTCACACCCTTTAATGAAAGAGAAAAAAAAAAAGAACCCAAATCTGATCAGCCAGAACTAAGATGCTCAGCAACCCTAATTATGACAGGAGGAATGGCAATCAAAATGACAGCAAGACCTGGAGAAGGAAATGGCAACCCACTCCAGTATTCTTGCCTGGAAAATCCCATGGATAGAGGGGCCTGGCAGGCTGCAGTCCACTGGGTCCCAAGAGTTGGACACGACTTGGCGACTAAACCACCACCACTATAAACATTGAAAGTAGTGAAACACGTAAAATATTTATTAGGAGAAAAGTACAGCGCATGTGGATAGACACACGGCAGATTCAGAGTTAGGCCCTCTGGTAGTTGAATCATTTACAGCCAAGATGGATTCCAGTAAAAAGGACTATGGGTAGACTTGACATCATCCCTCTTTTGACCTCCAAGAAACTTTCTAGTCAGGAAGGTCTCCCTAACTTCGAGAATGAGAAATATGTGGTCTTTTATCAGGGCAGAGCCTGGCCTCCTCTCTCCATTGTCCTGGAGTTTCTGTCCACAGGGAATGAACTCAAATTGCTTACCCTGGAGGGGCCCATCTGCCTTCTGCCTCAGAAGCATTACCTAAAGAACCATATGAAAGAGAATATCTTTATTTTCTCTCCTGCTTTTATAATTTCTGTTAGGAAAACAGAAGTATTATTGAAACACTGAGTCTTTCCCTGTGGGGGTCCTCTGGAAAATTTCAAATTTTCCCCAATAGCTGAGTGAAGGCCAAATTAAATAAAGTTTTATTCTCAAAAAAAAAAAAAGATGACAAGAAATTAAATCCCATCTGACAGAACAACCATCTTGGCTATCTGCAAACAGTAAATGGTGGAGACAGCAGGGGAATGACAGAACCCCCCAATAAGTGCCCTGGGAATGGACATTGACAACAGCCCCTAGAAAGAAAAAAATTCGAGAGAGCTAAGCCTAGGAATTTAATATCCACTCTTGGGCCTCTGTTACAAAAAACCATCACTGAGAATGATTCATGCACCCCAACGTTCACTTGCAATGGGACCTCCAGATGCCAAGAGACAGACATGAGAAGAGGTCCATCCACAGATGAAATCTTAAAGAAATGTGGTACTTATATACAATGGGCTATTTCTCAGACTTGAAGAACTGCCACTGAAATTATGAGATCAGGCCAATTGTCTCCACAGAATGGACTTTGGAGCATCATACACTAAGTGAAGCCACCAGCGGACAAAGAAATAGGCAGATGATGTCCCTTCGAGGCAAAAATAACCGAGGTACAGGGGAAGTAATGTACAACACAAAAAGAGAGTCTGACATTCTAACACATAGGATTCCCCCCAAAATAATAAATAAAAGGAAACTGCCAGGGATGAGTTAGGAAGTTGCTACTAAGCATACCCAGAAATCTATACCTGTAATAGATAAACCACAAGGATTAGCCCCTTCCTTCCTTCCACATGTGCACTGAAATCTGTATCTCTAACATGCTTGTTGTTCTGTGGTCGCTAAGTTGTGTCCAACACTTTGCAACCCCATGGACTCTAGCCCACCAGGCTTCTCTGCCCATGGGATTCCCAGGAAAGAATACTGGAGTGGGTTGCCATTTTCTTCTCCAGTATCTCTAATATGTCCACAGGAATAGGTATCTCTATTAGCTAATCCACAAGGATTCTCCTCTGCCTGCCTGCCTGCTTCCTCTCCCTCAGGTACATATACAGAGAAATATTTATCTCAAACATAATTAAATCAGTAGCTGTAATATGTAATCCACAAGGCCTACATCCTTCCTTCATTGCTTGCACATGTACCAAAAAGCTCCACCTCTAATAATGTCCTAAAGACATCTGATGTTCAGCACAGAGAACTTACATGACCTTGCTCAACAACCTCTATGGCATAAGAATCAATAAAAAGTAGTAAAGCCTGTATGTGTATGTCATAGCTGAATCAGTCCATTGGACACTGTGCACATGGACAAACCCGTAAATTGACTTCAACGTAGCATGGGCATGAAACGATTTTTTTTAAAAGGAAAGTAAATCATGCCTAGTTTATTCCCTGCCCCTGTTGGATTTGGGATGCTACCTGAATTCTGGAACCTAGAGGGTTTGAGTTCCAGGGCTGGACCAGGGTGGGGTCAAGACAGCCAAGCAGGGTGCCCATCATAGATACCCCTCTTAAATCTGTACTGTCTGGTTTGCCCTGCCTCGGTCCAGAATCCTAGTGAATTCAAATCCTAATAGCCCGACCCTATGACTTGGAAGAACACAGAAAATCACTGATCCCAGGTCTCCTGGGGTCTCCAACTCAAGACTCCTTCCTGAGAGTGCAGCCTGCTAGACATCGCAGCAGGGAGCAGTGACCCAGATAGGCATGAGGCTAGAGGAGGGAGGGGTGAAGCTTCAGTGGGGAAGAAGTAGTGAGATATAAGCCCTTGGGTGTTTGCTTCTGCACTGCTGCTGCTGCTGCTGCTAAGCTGCTTCAGTCGTGTCCGACTCTGTGCGACCCCAGAGACGGCAGCCCACCAGGCTCCCCCGTCCCTGGGATTCTCCAGGCAAGAACACTGGAGTGGGTTGCCATTTCCTTCTCCAATGCATGAAAATGAAAAGTGAAAGTGAAGTCGCTCAGTCGTGTCCGACTCTTAGCGACCCCATGGACTGCAGCCTACTAGGCTCCTCCATCCATGGGATTTTCCAGGCAAGAGTACTGGAGTGGGGTGCCATTGCCTTCGCACATTCACACAGCAAGTGGAGTTTCCCTAAGGCTTTGGTTGTAGGTGGAACCAGAGTTGGGCATGAAGAAGTGCTGCCACCTTGTGGAAATGTCCTGTAATAGCAACTTGCCCACCATTGCTGACTGCTGCTAAGTCGCCAGTCGTGTCTGACTCTTAGCGACCCCATAGACGGCAGCCCACCAGGCTCCCTCGTCCCTGGGATTCTCCAGGCAAGAGTGCCCTGACCAGGGATCAAACCCAGACCATGAAATATTCCAAAGGTTGTCTGCACTGGGAGCATGGAGTCTTAAAAGTCCCTAGACCACCAGGGAAATCCCAATAAGTGTTCTTTAAGTAGCATAGTGAAGATAATTTGTTAATGATTAAGAGCTACTAGTTAGTTTTTAGTTAAGTCGGTTTTGGTCAGTCTGTCCGAATCTTTGCGACCCCGTGGACTGTAGCCCACCAGGCTCCTCCGTCCATGGGATTCTCCAGGCAGGAATACTGGAGTGGGTTACCATTTCCTTCTCCAAGTGCTGACTGGCACCTCCAATTCAAAAGGCAGTTAATGACAGCTGCCCTCAGGAAAGGTCCTGGGAAGGTATTGCAGAAATGAATTCCAAACACAACTGACTTTCAAAAACCCAGTTTCAAAGGTCAATTTTCCTCACATCCTTTAACGAAAGAAAGAAACAAAGAACCCAGACGGCCACAGGACAAGATGCTCAGCATTGCTAATTATTACAAGAATGATGCCAATCAAAATGACAATAAGCAATCAAATCTCATCTGACAGCATGGGCATCCTAAGTGTCTGCAAACAATATATGGCAGAGAGAGCCAGGAGATAATGAAACTCCCCTTCATGTTCCCTGGGACTAGACATGGGCAACAACCCCTTGAAGGGACAGCCTCCACAGGCCAGAAGAAAAAATTTCAAGACAGCTAAACCTAGGATTCTAACACCCACACCTGGGCCTATATTATGAAAAACTGTCATCCAAAATGACACACACACCCCAACGTTCACTGCAGTGGTATCTCCAACTGCCAAGACACAAACCCAAGACAAGTGCCAATGACAGATTAAATCTCCAACAAGTATGCTACATATATACAATGGGCTGTTACTTGGACTTAAAAACTGCACTGAAGTTATGATATTAGGCCAATGGTCCCCACAATGATGGACCTTGGGGGATTATACACTAAGAGAAATCAACAACAGAGGAAGAAAATAGCAGATGAAATCCCTGGAGGGCAAAACTGCAGAAAGGGGAGACAGAGGAGGTCATTTCCAACATAAAAAATGACTCTGAGATGCAAACACAAACCCAAAGGGCGGGGGGAATAAAAGGGAGAGTCAGGGAAGAATTAGGAGGTCAGTACTAATGTATACACAGAACTCTGTGTCTGTAATAGGTAATGCACAAGGATTATCTCCTCCTCCCTTCCTTCTTTCCTCCTGTCCTTCCTTCCTTTCACATAGGCACTGAAATCTGTATATCCAACCTATATCCAGAAGTCTGTATCTGTATGAGCTAACCCACAAGGCTTATCTTGGGCCTTCCTTTCTTGATTTCTTTCTTCCTTCCTTTCACATATACACGGAAGTATTTATCTCTAACATAGATGTAGAAATCTGTTGCTGAAATAGATCATCTACAAGGACTATTTCCTTCCTTGATTCCTTGCACATGTACAAAAAATCTGCATCTCTAATATCAGTCCACAGGGACCTGATGATCAGAATAGAGAACTTAACTGGACCTTACTCAGTAAATTCCATGGGAAAAAATCAAAACAAAAACAACCACATATATGCTGAGTGTATCTGTCATAACTGAATCAGTTCATTGTATACTGAGGACAAGCACAAAACTTCAGATTGACTAAACTTCAACAGAGCATCAGAATGAGACTAAGGAAAAGGAAAGAAAAGTAATGCCTACTTTATTCCCTCTGACCTCTGAGACATGGGCTCTTACCCCATCCCTGGACCTGACGAGGCCTGAGTCCCAGGGCTGGCCTGCAGAGGGGTGAGATGGCTCAGCAGGGTGCCCTTCACAGAAACCCCTTCATAGTGTTAGGGTCTTTTAAACCTGTACTATCTGTTTTTTTCTGGCTGGGACCAGAATCCCTAGTGCACCCCAACGATGGTGGCCTGACCCTCCGGCCCCAAGGATACAGGGTAGACTCCCCAAGCTGAAGCCTCCTTCCTGAGAGTGCAGCCTCTATATTTTGTAGTAACATAAATATAGAAATGTGAGTCTGCAATAGATAAACCCGAGGATTATCTCCCTCCATCTGTCTCTCCCTCCCTTCCTTCCACATGTACACAGAAACCTGTATCTCTAACATACACAGAACTTTCTGTCTCTAATAGATAAGGTCCATATAAGTCACAGACCTTTTAGAACTAACACCCAAAAAGATGTCCTTTTCATTATAGGGGACTGGAATGCAAAAGTACGAAGTCAAGAAACCTGGAGTAACAGGCAAATTTCTCCTTGGAATACAGAATGAAGCAGGGCAAAGGCTAATAGAGTACTGCCAAGAGAACGCATTGGTCATAGCAAACACTCCCTTCCAACAACACAAGAGAAGACTCTACACATGGACATCACCAGATGGTCAACACCGAAATCAGACTGATTATATTCTTTGCAGCCAAAGAAGGAGAAGCTCTATACAGTCAGAAAAAACAAGACTGGGAGCTGACTGTGGCTCAGATCATGAACTCCTCATTGCCAAATTCAGACTGAAATTGAAGAAAGTGGAGAAAAACACTAGACCATTCAGGTATGACCTAAATCAAATCCCTTATGACTTTAACCGACTAGATCTGATAGACAGAGTGCATGATGAACTATGGACTGAGGTTCGTGACATTGTACAGGAGACAGGGATCAAGACCATCCCCATGGAAAAGAAATGCAAAAAAGCAAAATGGCTGTCTGAGGAGGCCTTACAAATAGCTGTGAAAAGAAGAGAGGTGAAAAGCAAAGGAGAACAGGAAAGATATTCCCATTTGAATGCAGAGTTCCAAAGAATAGCAAGGAGAGATAAGAATGCCTTCCTCAGCGATCAATGCAAAGAAATAGAGGAAAACAACAGGATGCAAAAGACTGGAGATCTCTTCAAGAAAATTAGAGACACCAAGGGACCATTTCATGCAAAATGGGCTTGATAAAGGACAGAAATGGTAGGGACCTAACAGAAGCAGAAGCTATTAAGAAGAGGTGGCAAGAATACATGAAAGAACTATAAAAAAAAGATCTTCATGACCCAGATAATCACGATGGTGTGATCACTCACCTAGAGCCAGACATCCTGGAATGTGAAGGCAAGTGGGCCTGAGAAAGCATCACTACGAACAAAGCTAGTGGAGGTGATGGAATTCCAGTGGAGCTATTTCAAATCCTGAAAGATGATGCTGTGAAAGTGCTGCACTCAATATGCCAGCACATTTGGAAAACTCAGCAGTGGCCACAGGACTGGAAAAGGTCAGTTTTCATTCCAATCCCAAAGAAAGGCAATGCCAAAGAATGCTCAACCTACTGCACAGTTGCACTCATCTCACATGCTAGTAAAGTAATGCTCAAAATTCCTCAAGCCAGGCTTTAGCAGTACATGATCCGTGAACTTCCAGATGTTCAAGCTGGTTTTAGAAAAGGCAGAGGAACCAGAGATCAAATTGGTAACATCCGCTGGATCATGGAAAAAGCAAGAGAGTTCCAGAAAAACATCGATTTCTGCTTTATTGACTATGACAAAGCCTTTGACTGTGTGGATTACAATAAACTGTGGAAAATTCTGAAAGAGATGGGAATACCAGAGCACTTGACCTGCCTCTTGAGAAACCTGTATGCAGGTCAGGAAGCAACAGTTAGAACTGGACATGGAACAACAGACTGGTTCCAAACAGGAAAAGGAGTACATCAAGGCTGTATATTGTCACCCTGCTTATTTAACTTCTGTGCAGAGTACATCATGAGAAACGCTGGGCTGGAAAAAGCACAGGCTGGAATCAAGATTGCCGGGAGAAATATCAATAACCTCAGATATGCAGATGACACCACCCTTATGGCAGAAAGTGAAGAGGAACTAAAAAGCCTCTTGATGAAAGTGACAGAGGAGAGTGAAAAAGTTGGCTTAAAGCTCAACATTCAGAAAGCTAAGATCATGGCATCCGGTCCCATCACTTCTTGGCAAATAGATGGGAAATGGTGGAAACAGTGTCAGACTTTTTTTTTGGGGGGGGGGCTCCAAAATCACTGCAGATGGTGACTGCAGCCATGAAATTAAAAGACGCTTACTCCTTGGAAGGAAAGTTATGACCAACCTAGATAGCATACTGAAAAGCAGAGACATTACTTTGACAACAGAGGTCCATCTAGTCAAGGCTATGGTTTTTCCAGTGGTCATGTATGGATGTGACAGTTGGACTCTGAAGAAAGCTGAGCGCCGAAGAATTGATGCTTTTGAACTGTGGTGTTGGAGAAGACTCTTGAGAGTTCCTGGACTGCAAGGAGATCCAACCAGTCCATCCTAAAGGAGATCAGTCCTGGGTGTTCATTGGAAGGACTGATGCTGAAGCTGAAACTCCGATACTTTGGCCACCTCATGTGAAGAGTTGACTCTTTGGAAAAGACCCTGATGCTGGGAGGGATTGGGGGCAGGAGGAGAAGGGGACGACAGAAGATGAGATGGCTGGATGGTATCACCAACTCGATGGACCTGAGTTTGGGTAATCTCCGAGAGTTGGTGATGGACAGGGAGGCCTAGCGTGCTGTTATTCATGGGGTCGCATAGAGTCAGACATGACTGAGCGACTGGACTGACTGACTGATATAGTCAAAGCTATGGTTTTTCCAGCAGTCATGTATGGATGTGAGAGTTGGACCATAAAGAAGGATGAGCACCAAAGAACTGATGCAACACCACAGTGGTGTTGGAGAAGACTCTTGAGAGTCCCTTGGACAGCAAAGAAATCACACCAGTCAATCTTAAAGGAAATCAACCCTGAAGAATAAGATTGAAGGCAGGAGGGAAAGGGATGACAGAGGACAAGATGGTTGGATGGCATCACTGACTCAATGGACAGGAGTTTGAACAACCTCTAGGAGATGGTGAAGGACAGGGAAGTCGGGTGTACTGCAGTCCATGAGGTCGCAAAGAGTTGGAAGTGACTGAGCGACTGAACAAAGCTAGTGGAGGTGATTGAAATCCAGCTGAGCTGTTTCAAATCCTCAAAGTTAATTCTGTTAAAGTGTTACACTCAATATGACAGCAACTTTAGAGAACGCTATGATCCAATGGATACTGGCAATTTGATCTTTCGTTCCTCTGCCTTTTCTAAATCCAGCTTGTACATCTATAATTTCTCGCTCATGTACTGTTGAAGCTTAGCTTGAATGATTTTGAGTATTACCTTGCTGGCATGTGAAATGAGTTCAGTTGCACAGTAGTTTGAACATTCTTTGGCACTGTCCTTCTTTGGGATTGGAATGTAAACTGACCTTTCCAGTCCTGTGGCCACTGCTGAGTTTTCCAAATTTGCTGTCATATTGAGTGCAGCACTTTAACAGAATCATCTTTTAGGATCTGAAATAGCTCGGCTGGATTTCAATCACCTCCTCTAGCTCTGTTCATAGTAATGCTTCCTTCCAGGCTTCCCAAGTGGTCCACCTTGGATGCAGGAGACATAGGTTCAATCCCTGGGTCGGGAAGATCCCCTGGAGGAGGGCCCAGCAACCCACTCAAGTATTCTTGCCTGGAGAATCCCATGGACAGAGGAGTCTGGCAGGCTACAGTCCATGGGGTCACAGAGAGTGGGACACGACTGAATTGACTGAGCACACCCAATGCTTCCACAGGCAAACCTGACTTCACACTCCAGGTTATCTGGCTCTAGGTGAGTGACCACACCTCCATAGTTATCCAGTTGTACCTAAGTTTTTCTGTGTATTCTTGTAACCTCTTAATATCTTCTGCTTCTGTTAGGTTCATACCATTTCTGTCCTTTATCAGCCCCATCTTAGCATGAAATGTTCCCTTTCTATCTCTAATACTCTTGAGGAGATCTCTAGCCTTTCCCATTCTATGGTATAAGATACTCTGCATCTTGCATTTCATAAGGCCTGGAGAACTGTTAACGACAGCTTCCCTGAGGAAATGTCCTGGAACATATACTGCAGTCATAAGTTCCAAACACAACCGTCTTTCAAGAAATCAATTGCAGCAGGTAAATTTTCCTCACACTCTTTAAGGAAAAGATAAAAAACAAAACAAATGGCCACAGGACAAGATGCTCAACATCCCTAATTATTATAGGAATACCAACCTAAAAGACAACAAGCGTTTGTAACAGTTTTTAATAAACATAAATGGAACAACAAAGACAACAAGAAATCAAATCACACTTTTCAGAATGGGCATCCTCACAAATCTATTCACAATAGATGTGGGAGAGAGCCGGGCAGAGAGGAAACCCCCTACATGGTCAGTGGGAATGGACATTGGCAATAACCCCTAAAAAGGACAGCCTTCACAGGCCAGAAAATAAAATTTCAAAATAGCTCAGCCCATGACCTGACATACCCACACCTGGGACTATATCCCAGAAATCCATCAACAAAAAGGTCATGTGCACCCAAAGTTCACTGCAGCACCATTTATAGTCCATGACACCAGGGCCAGCAAGACGTTGTCTGACAGATTAAAAGTTAAGGAAGATGTGGTTTCTATATACAATGGAGTATTACTCAGCTATGAAAAACCACCACTGAAAATTTGAAATTATGCCACTAATTTTCACAAAGATGGAGGTTGAAGAATCATAGATAAGTGAAGTCAGCCAAACAAAGAAAATAGCATCTGATGTCCCTCTGGGCAAAATAAAAAATGATAAACAAAGGAACACATTTATTAATCAAAAAGAGACTGAAAATTCAGACACAAAGATATCCAAGAAAAAGTGAAAGAGCAAGGATCAATTAGGAGGTCAGGTCTAACATATATACAGAAATCTGTATTTGTAATAGAGAATCCACAAGGATTATCTCTTTTCTTCCTTCCTTCCTTTCAAATAGACACAGAAATTTGTATCTCAAACATATTCAGAGAAATCTGTATCTGTAATAGATAATCCAAAATCATTATCTCCTATCTTCCTTCCACATACAAACAGAAATCTGTATCTCTAATAGATACTCAAGAAGGACCTGATGTTCAGCACAGGGAACTTGGTCTACCTTCTACAATATCATCTAGGGCAACAGAATCCAAAAAAGAACAGACACGCTGTAGGTATATGTCATAAGTGAATCAGGTGGCTGTACCCTGAAGATAAACACAAAACTGCAAACTGACTGTACTCCAACATAGCACAGACATGAGATTAACGAAAAGGAACAGAAAAGTCAATTCCAAGCTTACTCCCTCTCTCCTCCCTGACCTGGGCTTCTCTCCCATCCCTGAGCAGGCTTGTGTCTTCACATCTGGACTTGGGTGGAGTCCAAGCAGCCAGTTATAAAAACCAAAATTTTAATAGAGACAGGCAACCCTGTGATTTTGGCCCCACTAGGTACAATGACCAAGACCGGAAAGCAAGCTAGTCATAGAAACACATGAATGGAAACAGGCCATGGGGTACATGTGCACAAGGAAATGTTTCTCAACCATAAAGAAGTAGGAAGTAACAGCAAGTCCAGCCTCAGGAAAGAAAGGAGAGATGATCATTCCCAGTTAAGTAAGGCAGACAGGGATAGACAAGTATCATATGATATTGCTTCTAGGTGTAATCTAAAGATGGATACAAATGAAATTATTGCCCCAAGACACAGGACCACAGACTAAGAAACTTCCAGTCACCGAGATATAGAGATCTGGAGCAGGGAGAAATGAGCTTCTTCAGACTAATATATATGCACAATACTATTTATAAAGTCAGTCACCAGAACCCACTGTGTAACACAAGGAAACTTACTTCATGCTCTGTATTAACCTATAAAGAAAAAAACCAATAAATCACATATACATCTCTGTAGATGTGAAACAAGGCAGGTGTCCAAGTGGCCAATTGAAGAGGTAAGTTTAACTCATGTCCTTTAAAAAATATCACATGAAAAGATGTCAACATCACTATTTATTAGAGGAATGCAGATCAAAACTACAATGAGGCATTTCCTCACATGGTTTACAACAGCACTGTCCAAAACTGGAGAAACAGTAAATGCTGGAGAAATTGTGGGGAAAAGGGAACCCTCCTAGACTGCCAGTAAAAAGGTAAATTAGTAACAGCCACTACAGAGAATGATGTGCAGGTTTTTTAAGAAATGAGAATGAAATTAGTATACTCCCTAACAGCATACACAAAAATAAACTTAAGTAAAGACCTAAATTAAAGAATGATAATATGAAACTCTTGAGGAAAAAAAAGCAGAACATGCATTGAAATAAAATGCAGCAAGTTCTCTTTGACCCACCTGTTAGAATCATGAAAAAAATAATAACAACTGGCACTGAATTCCCCTTAAAAGCAATGGCAGAGCAGAGGAAACCATAAAGACAACAAAAAGACAACCCTCAAAATGTAACTAACATTTGCAAAAAAGACATCCATGAGGAACTTATCTCCAAAACACACAAACAGCTTATGCACCTCAAGAGCAAAGAAGAAACCCCAATCAAACAGAGGCACAAGATCTAAATGGACATTTCTCTAAAGAACACATAGAGGTGGCCAGGAAGCACATGAAAAGATGCTCAGCATCTCTAAGTATGAGAGAAGTGTGGATCAGAGGTACAATGTGGTGTCGCTGCACATGAGTCAGAATGGTTAGCATCAAAAAATCTACAACAATAAATGCTGGAGAGGGTATGTAGAAAAAAGAAAACTCCTACCTGTTGATGGGAATAAAGTCAATATTCATGAAGGAAAACAGAACAGTGGTTCATTAGAAACTAAACAGAGAAGTACTATAGGACCCAGCAATCCCATTACTGGGCATATCCAAAGAAAACCATTATTTTAAAAGACAGGTGCATACTACGTTCATGGTAGCACTATGTACAACAGCCAAGACTTGGAAGTGATCTAAGTGGATAAGGACAGATGAACGGGTAAACAAGATGGGGTACACGCACACAGTGCAATATTACTCAGCCATAGAAAGGGTGACATCATGCCATGTCCAGCAACCAGGAAGGAAGTAGGGACAATCAGAGTAAGGGAAGTGAGACAAAGGAAGACAAGTACCATATGAGGTGGATTCTAAAAATGGATACCAATGAACTTCTTTACAAACAGAAATGGCCTTACAATATAGAAGAGCACCTTTTAGTTACCAAAAGGGAAAGTGGTGGGCATTGAGAAATGAGCTGGTGGAGATGAACATACACACACTACGCTTTATGAAATAATCAATGAGGACTCCTGTTCAACAGTGCATAATAAACTATATGGGAAGAGAACCCAAAAAAGGACATGTACATGCCTATTCATAAGTGAATCATGTTGCTGTCCACCTAAAACTAAAAACGAAAACAGACACACCCTACAACATAGTAAGTCACCTACACACCAATACAAAATACAAACTATAAGAAGAGAATGCTGACTCTATTCCCCTCAGGCCTTGGTGACCTGGGCTGCTGTCACATCCCTGAAGCCTGGGCAGGCTTGTTTCCCAAGGATGGGCTGTCATGGGGCTGACGGACCCCATGATGATTTAGAATAGGTTTAACTCTAGAAAATATCCTTCAAATCAATGACTAAAAAATGTATGGCTTGTTCAGGAATTTCAGACAAGAAATTATAAGGATTAGGCACTTATATATCTTGAATTAGTCTCCATTTATTATTTGACATTTTTAAACCCAAAATAGGAGTGTTGTATGGACTGTTAGAGGGAATAAATAGTCCTTGTTCCTTTAAATTTTCAATGATCGGTTTTAACTCTTCCTTAATCTCGGTCTTTGTGGGGCCACCCAAGACAGATGGGTCATGGTGGAGAGGTCTGACAGAATGTGGTCCGCTGGAGAAGGGAATGGCAAACCACTTCAGTATTCTTGCCTTGAGAACCCCCATGAACGGTATGAAAATGCAAAAAGATAGGACACTGAAAGATGAACTCCCCAGGTCGGCAGGTGCACAATACACTACTGGAGATTAGTGGAGAAATAACTCCAGAAAGAATAAAGGGATGGAGCCAAAGCAAAAAAAATTAAAAAACACACAGTTGTGGATGGGACTGGTGACAGAAGCAAGGTCCGATGCTGTAAAGAGCAATATTGCATAGGAACCTGGAATGTCAGGTCCATGAATCAAGGCAAATTGGAAGTGGTCAAACAAGAGATGGCAAGAGTAAACGTTGACATTCTAGGAATCAGCGAACTAAAATGGACTGGAACGGGTGAATTTAACTCAGATGACCATTATATCTACTACTGTGGGCAGTAATCCCTTAGAAGAAATGGAGTAGCCATCATGGTCAACAAAAGAGTCCAAAATGCAGTACTTGGATGAAATCTCAAAAACGTCAGATGATCTCTGTTCATTTCCAGGGCAAAGCATTCAATATCACCGTAACCCAAGTCTATGCCCCAACCAGTAACACTGAAGAAGCTGAAGTTGAACAGTTCTATTGAAAACCTACAAGACCTTCTAGAACTAACACCCAAAAAACATGTCCTTTTCATAACAGAGGACTAGAATGCAAAAGTAGGAAGTCAAGAAACAACTGGAATAACAGGCAAATTTGGCCTTGCAGTACAGAATAAAGTAGGTCAAAGGCTAATAGAGTGCTGCTAAGAGAACGCATTGGTCATAGCAAACACTCTCTTCCAACAACACAAGAGAAGACTCTACACATGGACATCACCAGATGGTCAACACTGAAATCAGATTGATTATATTCTTTGTAGCCAAAGATGGAAAAGCTCTATACAGTCAGCAAAAAACAAGCCTGGGAGCTGACTGTGGCTCAGATCATGAACTCCTCCTTATTGCCAAATTCAGACTGAAATTGAGGAAAGTGGAGAAAACCACTAGATCATTCAGGTATGACCTAAATCAAATCCCTTATGACTATACAGTGGAAGTGAGAAATAGATTTAACGGACTAGATCTGATAGACAGAGCGCCTGATGATTCATGACATTGTACAGGAGACAGGGATCAAGACCATCCCCAAGAAAAAGAAATGCAAAAAGGCAAAATGGCTGTCTGAGGAGGCCTTACAAATATCTGTGAAAAGAAGAGAAGCGAAAAGCAAAGGAGAAAAGGAAAGATATTCCTATTTGAATGCAGAGTTCCAAAGAATTGCAAGGAGAGATAAGAAAGTGTTTCTCAGCGATTGATGCAAAGAAATAGAGGAAAACAATAGGATGGGAAAGACTAGAGATCTCTTCAAGAAAATTAGAGATACCAAGGGAACATTTCATGCTAAGATGGGCTCGATAAAGGACAGAAATGGTAGGGACCTAAAAGAAGCAGAAGATATTAAAAAGAGGTGGCAAGAATACACAGAAGAACTGTACAAAAAGATCTTCATGACCCAGATAATCACAATGGTGTGATCACTCACCTAGAGCCAGATATCCTGGAATGCGAAGTCAAGTGGGCCTTAGAAAGCATCACTAGGAACAAAGCTAGTGGAGGTGATGCAATTCCAGTTGAGCTATTTCAAATACTGAAAGATGATGCTGTGAAAGTGCTGCACTCAATATGCCAGCACATTTGGAAAACTCAGCAGTGGCCACAGGACTGGAAAATGTCATTTTTCATTCCAATCCCAAAGAAAGGCAGTGCCAAAGAATGCTTAAACTACCGCACAATTGCACTCATCTCACATGCTGGTAAAGTGATGCTTAAAATTTTCCAAGCCAGGCTTCAGCAGTACATGATCCATGAACTTCCAGATGCTCAAGCTGGTTTTAGAAAAGGCAGAGGAACCAGAGATCAAATTGCTAACATTTGCTGTATCATCAAAAAAGCAAGAGAGTTCCAAAAAAAAACATCGATTTCTGCTTTATTGACTATGCCAAAGCCTTTGACTGTGTGGATCACAATAAACTGTGGAAAATTCTGAAAGAGATGGGAATACCAGACCACTTGACCTGCCTCTTGAGAAATCTGTATGCAGGTCAGGAAGCAACAGCTAGAACTGGACATGGAACAACAGACTGGTTCCAAACAGGAAAAGGAGTACGTCAAGGCTGTATATTGTCACCCTGCTTATTTAACTTCTGTGCAGAGTACATCATGAGAAATGCTGGGCTGGAAGAAGCACAGGCTGGAATCAAGACTGCTGGGAGAAATATCAATAACCTCAGATATGCAGATGACACCACCCTTATGGCAGAAAGTGAAGAGGAACTAAAAAGCCTCTTGATGAAAGTGACAGAGGAGAGTGAAAAAGTTGGCTTAAAGCTCAACATTCAGAAAGCTAAGATCATGGCATCCGGTCCCATCACTTCATGGGAAATGGATGGGGAAACAGTGGAAACAGTGTCAGACTTTATTTTGGGGGGCTCCAAAATCACTGCAGATGGTGATTGCAGCCATGAAATTAAAAGACGCTTACTCCTTGGAAGGAAAGTTTTGACCAACCAGATAGCATATTGAAAAGCAGAGACATTACTTTGCCAGCTAAGGCCCATCTAGTCAAGGCTATGGTTTTTCCTGTGGTCATGTATGGATGTGAGAGTTGGACTATGAAGAAGGCTGAGCACCAAAGAATTCATGCTTTTGAACTGTGGTGTTGGAGAAGACTCTTGAGAGTCCCTTGGACTGCAAGGAGATCCAACCAGTCCATTCTGAAGGAGATCAGCCCTGGGACTTCTTTGGAAGGAATGATGCTAAAGCTGAGACTCCAGTACTTCGGCTACCTCATGCGAAGAGTTGACTCATTGGAAAAGACTCTGATGCTGGGAGGGATTGGGGGCAGGAGGAGAAGGGACGACAGAGGATGAGATGGCTGGATGGCATCACGGACTCGATGGACATGAGTCTGAGTGAACTCCGGGAGATGGTGATGGACAGGGAGGCCGGACATGCTGCGATTCATGGGGTTGCAAAGAGTCAACACGACTGAGCGACTGAACTGAACTGAACTGAATGGCTGACGCGGGATTGCTAGATCATAGTGTTACTCTATTTTTAGCTTTTCTGAGGAACTGCCATACTCATCTCTACAGGGGCTGTACCAATTTATAGTCCAACCAACAGTGTAGGAGTGTTCCCTTTTCTTCGCACCTTCAACACACAACCACAACACTTATTATTTGAAGAGTTTTAAATAATGGCCATCCTGACCGGTTTGAAGTGGTACCTCATTGAAATTTTGATTTGCATTTCTTAAATAATTAACAATGAGGAGCATTCAGGATGAATTTTTAATTTTCAGATGTGTAAAATAAATTAGATTTGACATCTCAACTTGACAATTTTTTCACAGATAAGGATTTGTTACATATTTAGTTATTTCCTTTCTTCTTAGACTAACTTTAGGCACGGGCATTATCATGTTACTCAAGGCGATGAGCTCAGTTATTCATCTTTCAGCAGTTATAAAGACATGCATTTTCTGTAATGGTGTTTTAAATTGACTTAAACTTCAAATATTTGTAACAATGATATGTGGACTCTCTTTTTTCTATCAAAAACTTGGTGCATTTTAATTGAAGAATAGTTGCTTCGTTTTGTGTTAGTTCCAGGTGCATACCCAAGGGATTCAGTTAGATATATGTATATTGTATATAATAAACATTATATGTATCATATATAAACATATAATACATACATATAAAACACACCTATATACATGCTCTCAGATTATTAGGCTATTACAAATATTGAATATAGCTCCCTCTGCTATGCAGGAGGGCCTTGTTTATCTATTTTATATATAGCAGTGTGTATCTGTTAATACCAAATTCCTAATTAATCCCCCATCCCTTTCCCCTTTGGTAACCTTATGTTTGTTTTCTCTGAGACTGTTTCTGTTTTGTCAAGAAACATCTAAACTGCATCACAGTTTAGAGTCCACTCATAAGTGATATCATATGGTATTTGTGTTTTTGTGTTGCATCTTCACTTAATGTGCTAATCTCTACATCCATCCACGTTGCCAAAATAGCATTATTTCATTTTTTATGACTGAGTAATATTCCATTTTATATTCTATGATATGTGGACTCTTGATTCAGGCCTTACAGATGTTACAGACAGACCTGTGATGATGAACATACTCTCATGGTGACAGCTAAACCACGATTCCCCAGAAGAAACCGACCTGATGGTCTGGGCCTCCTGGAAGAATTCATCTGACATGGAGCTCTCCCTGGTCACCTTAACAGAACATCACACTGCCCCTTCCACCTGCCCAGATGGACTGCTCCAAATGAGCCACTTTCCAGCTCCTTCAACACAGTAATCTCTTCACTTTGCAGTTCCCAAATTCTTAATAATGCAAGACAGGTGCACTTTAAGGGGAGAATAGAAGGCTTTGGGGCTAACAGCTTCACAAGTAACTTTTTCTCCATGAGAGTTTAACATGGACAAGATGAAGTACAGGACAACTCTTTTTAAGTCGCTCATTCAAAAAGAAACCCCTTGTTTTGAAAAGGCAGAGGGAGGTTTTGATAAAGCTTTTAATGAAAACTAAAAGAAAAAAAGAAAACCCTCGGTAATGTGGTCTTAGGATATGTTGGACCACATGATATTGCTACCAGAACAATGTTGTTCCTGAAATAACTACAATTAGTGACAAGAAAGGTTGAAGTTAAAGAAACCTTTGCCAACCAGTCATCTTGAAAAAACTTGGTGACAAAATGTGCTTAGTGCCCTTAGCTTGGTAAGGTTTAGTGTTAGGTAGATTAATTGGCTTGTCTTGACTAATAAGTTCTTTGAAAGCAAAAATTACAAGAGTTAAGCTACTTTATGTGATTCTTAAAATTCTCATCTAAATCCATTATTTGACAGAATTTTCTATTTTTTAAAATTTCCCATCTTTATTTTACTTATTTTTTATTCCTTATTGTTCAGAGGTTAAAGCGTCTGCGTGGAATGAGAGAGACCAGGGTTCAATCCCTGGGTTGGGAAGATCCCCTGGAGAAGGAAATGGCAACCCACTCCAGTACTCTTGCCTGGAGAATCCCATGGAGGGAGGAGCCTGGTAGGCTACAGTCCACGGGGTCGCCAAGAGTCGGACATGACTGAGCGGCTTCACTTTCACTTTCATCAACAATTTTTAAGTTGAAGTTCAGTTTATCTATAATACTATATTAGTTTTGGATATACAAAATAATGATTCAATATTTTTATACTCCATTTAAAAGTATTACAAATAAAGGCTATATGTTTTTGTGCTGTATAATATATCCTTACGGCTTATTGATTTTATACCTAGTCTCTATCTCTTAGTCCCCTACACCTATCTTGCCCCTCCTACATCCCTCTCCCCACTGGTAAACTAGTTCTCTGTATCTGTAAGTCTGTTTCCATTTCATAGAGAAGTTCATTGGTGGCATACTTTAATTTCACATTGAAGTGATATTATATGGTATTGCTCTTTGTCTTTCTGACTTACATCACTTGCTATGATAATCTCTAGGATTATATTGCTGAAAATGCCATTATGTTAATTGCCTTTATAGCTGAGTAGTATTCAGTAGTAGTATTCAGAAGTTGGAGTGACAGCTGTGAAGTTATAGACAGATTTTCAATAACCTGCATTATTCAAGTGTCAACTGTACTAGGGAACTAATTTTTTAAATTTAGATGTCATTTAGAGTTCTTTAGAAAAGTGGAAATTTTTAAAGTGAAAAATTAATATTTTTGCTTATAATTTAAAAATATATTGAAAAATTTTACCATCCTATTATATCTTCATATTTTGTACTCATCTGAGAAATAACTGAAGCTGGCTAGAGGGATAATATATAGGAAGGTGGAGATTTCTTTTGAATATATGTAATTAAATACAAGTAGAATGTCATCAAACCCAAACAGGTAGCAGTAACAATACAGGAAACTAACATCATTTTAAAACAGGTGCTTATGTGATACTTAAGTTTTTTTCCTATCTTGGAAATAAGATATTGTAGTTGAATATTGTATTTGTATAGAAAGCTATACCACTACTACACAAATGCTGTGCGTCTGTCAATTATTTTTCATCATCTGTGACATGTCTATTATGTATGATTAAAAAATAGAAATTCATATTTACCATCTGTCTGTGTTCAGTCTAATGATCTCACTTAGTCTTCTTTAGTATTTAACACATTAAATTAAGATGGTTAAATTGTGTTTTTCTGGGGAAAAAATAACCTGCAAGATGAAAATTTAAATAGAAGCAAAATTTATTATATATAGTGAAATAACATTATTTGGTGTACTCAGACAAAAGTTAAACAACTTGGTATTATTTTAGATGTAATCTAACAACTTAAACTATTAAGAATGCTTTATTTTTATTGACATGTATATTTCTCTAGGAAATTTTAGTCATTGAGCACAACATATTGTCTGTTGCTTGTTAATTGATGAATTGTAGAAAATTTACAACATTTTCACAGACGCCAACCTAAATACTTTGAATATCCAAAGCTTAACATTTTGTTTTTAATTCTGAGCATCAAGTTTTAGTCTCCATGGTCATTCTGTGCCAACATTGGTACTGGGCATGATATTAATATCTAAGAATGGTTTTTGACCACTTACTTTTCTTGAGCCTCTTGCATAAACTAACCCACTTTGACTGTTTCTTTTTGGCTGAGAAATTACCGCTGGCTCTGTTTTTCTCTGCCGTGGTACAGTGTCAGAATCTCTGCTCTTTGCCGAGAATCTGAAGTGAACCGGCACGTCCTTCCTCCCACGTCGGCCCCAGCCTGGCCCCTCTCTGAAGTCCCCTTTAGTGCTGACTGTGCTCTGGCTACCTCTCCTCTTGCCTTTTTCCTGAACACACGCGCCCACAGCAGTCCTGGCAGTCCCTGTTCCAGCCGCCGTGGAGGTAAGGAAACCTGCTGTGATGGACGTGGGCCTTAGCGATTGCTTCTGGCCTGATAAGTAAAACCTAGACCTTTCCCCTTAATAATGGGGAGAAACTGCACAAAAGTGATGGCTTGTGTGAAAGGAATTTCACAGATCTCTGTTACATGCAAACTGAGGGGAAAAGTAGTGTGGCGTATCAGTAGTTAGATAATTGTGTGTCCATCTCAACCAGTGGACAGCCCTGCGACCACCCCGTAGGAGAAACACAGCATGACAGAATGCTAGAGCTCTCTGAGGGTTAAATAGTCCAAACCCACATTTTACGCAGAAGGACAATGAGTCCATACTGTATGCTGGGCACTCTTTTTCTCACGAAGGACTGTGATCACAAAGGAGTAAAGTCCCTGCTCTCAGTGAGCTTAGATTCTAGTGGAGGGAGGCAAACAAATTAGTGAGTAAATATGTAACAGATGGACATAAGTGATACTGAGAAAATACAGCAGGATAAGGGGGATGGGCAATGTGGGATCCAGCCGTTGACATTTCATGTAAGATGGCCAGGGAGGTCCTCAGCAATAAGTTGACATTAGAGGAAAGACCTGAAGAAAGTCTCAGAGCCAGAACAGTGATATCTGAAGGAAGAGCATTTCAGACAGAGGCAGCAGAAAGTGCCTAAGACCTGATCCCAGAGCTTGCTCTGTGTGTTCTTTGTATAGCAGAGTCCGGTGAAGCTCGTGTGGAATGAGTTAGGTGGTGAGTGGGAAGAAAGGAGGTGTGAGATGTAGTGAGGAGCCAGATAAAGTCGAGCTTTAAAACCATGATAAGGATGCTTATTCTTTTACTGAATGAGTTGAGAAGCTATTGAATAGATTAAAGCAGAAGAATGCCATGATCCACCTCAGATGAAAAGAATCACTATCACTGTAGTTAGAAGGCTCCTGGTATATTCTAGGTCGGAGACAGTGGTTTGAACCCACGATGGTGCAGGTGGTAAGAAGTGTGGATTAGATGCAGAATCTGAGAAAATGGTGAGTTAAGGATAACTGAAGATTTGGCGCCGAACAGCTAGAAAAGTTTGGCAGAAGGCGATGGCACCCCACTCCAGTAGTCTTGCCTGGAAAATCCCATGGGCAGAGGAGCCTGGTGGGCTGCAGTCTATGGGGTCGTGAAGAGTCGGATATGACTGAGCGACTTCCCTTTCACTTTTCACTTTCCTGCATTGGAGAAGGAAATGGCAAACCACTCCAGTGTTCTCGCCTGGAGAATCCCAGGGACGGGGGAGCCTGGTGGGCTGCCGTCTATGGGGTCACTCAGAGTCGGACACGACTGAAGTCACTTAGCAGCAACAGTATTCAGTATATATTTCATATATGAAAATATACATATATATTTTCTGAGTGCACTCATCTGTAACTGTTCTGTAACCAAAAGAATGAAAAATTTCCTGCAACTCATGATATGAACATTTAACTGTAACTCACAATCTGTACAATCGGGTAAAATATGAATTTTGCCAGGACTTCCAGGGCAATAGTTCTCAAACTTCAGTTTGCTTCAGTGCCTCAGATGCACCTGGAGGGCTTATTAACTAAAATTGTCAGATGGCAGTTCCAGACCTTCTGATTTAGAAGATTTGCAAATACTGGTCCAGGGACCATAATGAAAATCATTGTTGTGCCTTTTGAGTAATGTTTTTAGGGACTTAAGATAACCCTTCTAACTCAAGTACACTGTCTTACATCTTAATAGGTAAAGAAGTCTTAATTTGAAACTAGAAGATTGCTAAATGACTTCTATTTATAGAGCACTGTGAACTGCAATCACTATGTATGCATCAAAAATAATGAAAATAAAAATGTTTTGTCACATGCAGAACATTGACAGAGCATCTTAAATAAAAAAATATTATCCTGTATTTAGATTAATTGCCTTAACTTCACTGACAAGTTCTTTGTAAAGCATAACTTAAGAGTAAAACTACTTAATATGATTTTTAAAAATCTCATCAAAATCAGTATCTTGATGGAATCTTCTATTTTTAAAAATTTCCCATTTTCATTTTGCTATTTTGCTGAATAGTATTTAATATATATTTCATATATGAAGATAGATGTATATATCTCACATATGGCAATATAGGTATATATGTATTATGTGAAAATACCAGCATATATCTCTATATGACAATATAGGGATATATCTCACATATAAAAATAGAGGTATATATATGTCATATAAAAATAAGGTATATATTTTTACATCATCAAAATTAAAACTTTCATAAAATTAAAAACTGTCAAAGAATTAAAGCCTTTAATTGTGTGGATCACAACAAACGGTGGAAAATTCTTAAGGAGATGGGAATACCGGACCACCTCACCTGCCTCCAGAGAAGCTTGTATGTAGGTCAAGAAACAAGTGGTGCTGGGAAAACTGGTCAACCACTTGTAAAAGAATGAAACTAGAGCACTTTCTAACAGTATACACAAAAATAAACCCAAAATGGATTGAAGATCTAAATGTAAGACCAGAAACTATAAAACTCCTAGAGGAAAACATAGGCAAAACACACTCTAATGTAAATCACAGCAGGATCCTCTATGACCCACCTCCCAGAATATTGGAAATGAAAGCAAAAATAAACAAATGGGACCTAATTAAACAAAAGCTTTTGCACAACGAAGGAAACTATAAGCAAGGTGAAAGACAGTCTTCAGAATAGGAGAAAGCAATAGCAAATGAAGCAACTGACAAAGAATTAATCTCAAAAATATACAAGCAAGTCCTGCAGCTCAATTCCAGAAAAATAAGTAACCCAATCAAAATACGGGCCAAAGAACTAAACAGACATTTCTCCAAAGAAGACATACAGATGGCTAACAAACCCATGAAAAGATGCTCAACATCACTCATTATCAGAGAAATGCAAATCAAAACCACAATGAGGTACCATCTCACGCCTGTCAGAATGGCTGCGATCCAAAAGTCTATAAGGGATAAATGCTGGAGAGGGTGTGGAGAAAAGGGAACCCTCTTACACTGTTGGTGGGAATGAAAACTAGTACAGCCACTATGGAGAACAGCGTGGAGATTCCTTAAAAACTGGAAATAGAACTGCCTTATGACCCAGCAATCCCACTGCTGGGCATACACACCGAGGTAACCAGAATTGAAAGAGACACGTGTACCCCAATGTTCATCGCAGCACTGTTTGCAATAGCCAGGACATGGAAGCAACCTAGATGTCCACTGGCAGATGAATGGATAAGAAAGCTGTGGTACATACACACAATGGCATATTACTCAGCTATTAAAAAGAATGCATTTGAATCAGTGCTAATGAGGCGGATGAAACTGGAGCCTATTATACAGAGCGAAGTAAATCAGAAAGAAAAACACAAATACAGTATATTAACGCATATATGTGGAATTTAGAAAGATGGTAATGATAATGCTATATGCGAGACAGCAAAAGAGACACAGATGTAAAGAACAGACTTTTGGACTCTGTGGGAGAAGGCGAGGGTGGGATGATTTGAGAGAATAGCACTGAAACATGTATATTATCACATGTGAAACAGATCACCAATCCAGGTTCAATGCATGAGACAGTGTGCTCAGGGCCGGTGCACTGGGATGACCCTGAGGGATGGGATGGGGAGGGAGGTGGGAGGGGGGTTCAGGATGGGGAACACATGTACACTCATGGCTGATTCATGTGAATGTATGGCAAAAACCACCACAATATTGTAAAGTAATTAGCCTCCCATTAAAATAAAGAAAAAAATTTTAATTAAAAACATTAACAACAACAAAAAAAGAAACAGCAGTGAGAACTGGACAGGCAACAATGGACTAGTTCAAAATTGGGAAAGGAGTTCGCCAAGACTATATATTGTGATCCTGTTTATTTAATTTACATGCAGAGTACATCAAGTGAAATGCCAGGTGGATGAAATACAAGCTGGAATCAAGACGCTGGGAGAAATATCTACAGCCTCAGATATGCAGGTGACACCACCCTAATGGCAGAAAGCAAATAGCCTCTGCTGCAAGGTAGTCTTGGCAAAATGTTAAAGAAAAGGGAAGGAAAGCATTGCCTGCTGTATTATGCCCAACCTCCCTGACGTGGGATGCTATCCCATCCCTGGAGCCTAAGTAGGCTTGGGTCCCACTGCTGAACTCAGGTGGGGTTGACACAGCCTGGCAGGGTATCCTTCACTGAACACTTTTGAAAGGTCTACTGTGTGCTCTGTCTGGCTAGGACAAGAGTCCCGCCTGGCATCAAGCCCCAAGGAATTTCAAGGCAAAATTCAGCTAGCCTCAACCGCCCCTGGTGCTGCAGGTCCCAGTCCAAGCCTCCTTCCTGAGAGTGCAGCCTCCTTAAGCACCCTCAGCAGTGTACTGTGGACCCTGAAGGGATTAGCTTGGACGTGGTGTTTGTGTGATGCTTTGGGGGAAAAAGTAGTGAGACTCAAGCCCTTTCCTGTTTGCTCAGGCACATTCCACTCCATCTCACAGCCCAGAAAGCAAACTTGCACTAAGGCTCTGGCTGCCTTCAGGCACCAAGCAGGGCCTGAAAAGTGCTGCCACCTTGTGGACATTTCCTGGAACCACAATTTGATCACCCTAGCTCACAGGCACCTCTATTCACAAGGCCTGGGGTTCTGTGAATGACAGCCGTCCTGTGGCCAGCACCAGAGAAATAAATTCCAAACACAGCCAGAATCGTTCAGGAATACCCAAAGGTAATTGTCCTCACACCCTTTAAGGAAAAAAAAAAACACAAACACAAACCTCCCCCACCAAACAAGATGCTCAGCATTCCTAATTGCTGCAGAAATGCCAGTTCTTGAAAGACGATGGTAAATCAAATCCCACCACTCACAATGGTCAGTGTCACAAATCTGCAACAATAATGGGAGGGAGTCTGGGGGAGAAAGAATCGCCCTAAGCTCTCAGCGGGAACATATATCGGCAGCAGCCAGCATCGTGGCCAGTCTCCTAATGCCTGATAAAAAACAATCAAGTCCTACTAAGCTGAGGATCCAACGTTCCCCCACTTTGGCCTGTATCCTGAGAAAGCCATCAATCAAAAGGCACAAGCACCCCAACAAACTTCCAGCATGACTTCCAGTAGCCGAGACGCAAACCACAAAATCTCCAACCAGAAGTTAAAGCTTAAACAAGAAATGTACACATATACAGTAGATTATTTCTCACTCATTACAAATCACCACTCAAATTAGGGAACTAGGACACTGGGAGCCACAGGGATGGACCGTGAAGGATCATACACTAAGGGGAGTCAGTCAGGTAGAGAAGACCATGGTATATGAGGTACATTCCAGGCAAAATGAAAATAGGCATGCAAATCAACAAATTTACAACCGAAAAAGAGACTCTGAGGATTCAAAGTCAAACATTTAGGGTTCCATAAATAAATAAATAAATAACCGAAGGGTCATGAATGAAATAGGAGGTCTGTACCTACACAGACAGGAAAGGTATATCTGCAGTAGATAATCCGCAAGGATGATCCTCTTCCTTCCACACATACACGGAAATATGCATCTTGAACCTATGCCCAGAAATCTCTTTCTCAGATATACCACAAAAATTAACTATCTTCCTTCCTTGTATCCACAAAAAAAAGTGTATCTGGGATAATTTCAAAGGCCCCTGTACTCAGCACTTTGCTCACCATTCTATGGCAAAGACTCAAGCAACCATAGAGATATCCCATAGATACGTGATAGCTGAATCCCGTGATGTCCACTGACAATGGTCACAACATGGCAAATCGGCAGTGCTACACTGCAGCATCGGCAAGATGTTAAAGAAAGGTAAGTAAATCAGTGCCTTTTCTATGATCTCCAACCTCTCTGACATGGGATGCTATCCCATCCCTGGAGGCTGAGCAGGCTTGGGTCCCACTTCGGGACTAGGGGTGGTTGACACAGCCTGGCCTGGTGCCCTTCACTGAACCCTATTGAAATGTCTACCATCTCTTACATTCTGGCTGGGGTCAGGGTTGCGTGTGGCTCGGCAAGCCTAGTACTCTCATGATGCTGGGGTTCCCAGCTCAAGGCTGATTCCTGACAGTGCAGCCTCTTAGCACCTGAGCACCCTCAGCAGTGGACCCTGAAGGGATGAGCCTGGACGGGCTGTTTGTGTGATGCCTTAGAGGAAAAAGACCTGACACTCAAGGTCTTTCGTATTTGCTCAGGCACATTCCACTCTATTTCACTGCCCAGGAAGCAAACTCTCCCTAAGGCTCTGGTCACCCCAGGAACCAAAGGGAGGCCTGAATACTGCTGTCTTCTTGCAGACGATTTCAGTAATTACTATTTTATCTCCAGAGTTCACTGGCATCTCAGTTCACAAGGACTGGGCTTGTATAATGACAGATGCCCTGAGAAAATGTCCTGGGGCAGTATTGGGAAAATAATTTCCAAACACACCCAACTTTCAGGAACCCAGCTGTCAGAGGCAAATTGTCCTGACACCTGTTAAGAAGAAAAAAACGAAACAAACCTCCACAACAGGACAAGGTGCTAAGCATCCCTAATTGCTGAAGGAATGGCAATCAAAACGACAATGGTAAATCAAATGCCAACTGTCACAATCACGATCATCACAAGTCTACAAGCATTAAATTCGGGAGCGAGCCTGGAGGAGAAGGAAGACCCTAAGGTGTCGGTGGATAAATACTATGGCAGCAACCTGTGAAATGGGCAGTCTCGAATGCCTGGAAAGAACTCTCCAAAGAGGTTAAGCGTGGGATCTGACATTCCCACGCCTGGGCCTAGATCCCGAGAAAACACCTGACCATAAGGCACAGGCACCCCAAGGAGCACCGCTTCCAGTAGCCAAGACTCACAGCCATCAGAATCTCCAACGAGAGGTCAAAGCTTAAACGTGATGTGGTACACACATCCGGTAGACTGCTTCTCACTCACTAAAAACAGACACTGAAATTAGGGAATTAGGACACTGGGAGCCACAGGGATGGACCTCGAAGGACCAAACACAAAGGGAAGTCAGTCAGGCAGAGGAAGACTGTGGTATATGAGGCAAGTTCCAAGCAAAACAAATATAAACATACAAGGCAACATATTTACAATCCAAAAAGGGACTCTGAGAATCCAAAGTCAAACAAAGTGCTCAGGAAAAAAAAAAAGGTAAAGGGCCTTGAATGAATTGAGTTTTGTACCTACATAAACAAGAAATGTGTGTCTGTAATAGATAATCCATGAGGATTATCTTCTTCCTTCATTCTATATGTACACAGAAATCTTTATCTCTAATCTATACACAGACATCTCTATAAGACATAAACCTCAAAAATTAACTACCTTCCTTCTTTGTATGCATAAAAAAGTGTATCTGGGATACATAATCCAGGAGGCCTGATGCTCAGTACTCTGCTTGACATTCTACGGCAAAAATAAAAAAAGAATAGAGATACCACATGATTATTAAATACCTGATCAGGGAGCTGTATACTGACCAAAATCACAACACTGCAAATCGACTATACTGCAAGTTGGCATCTGGAAAATGTTAAAAGGAAAGAATAGCAGTTCTTACTCTATGATCCCCAACCTCCCTGACTTGAGATGCTATCCCACCTCTGGAAGCTGAGCAGGCTTCGGTCCGGCTCCTGGACTGACACAGTGCCGTTTTTCAAACCATTTTTAAATGTCTACTGTCTCCTACATTCTGGCTGGCGCCAGAGTCTCACGTGGCATCAAGGCCACAAGGAATCTGAAGGCAAGGATCAGCAAGCATCCACTTCTGATGGGCGTGTTCCCAATTCAGAGCTCATTCCTGAGAGTGCAGCCTCCTAGATCCATATGCCACCTCAGCAGTATACTGTGAAACTGAAAAGGATGTCAGGACAGGGTGTTTGTGTGATGCTTAAGGGGAAAAAGTAGTGAGACTCAAGCCCTTTCCTGTTTGCTCAGGCACTGCTGCTGCTGCTAAGTCGCTTCAGTCGTGTCCGACTCTGTGCGACCCCAGAGATGGCAGCCCACCAGGCTCCCCCGTCCCTGGGATTCTCCAGGCAAGAACACAGGAGTGGGTTGCCACTTCCTTCTTCAATGCATGAAAGGAAAAGTTAAAGTGAAGTCGCTCGGTTGTGTCCGACTCCTAGTGACCCCATGGACTGTAGCCTACCAGGCTCCTCCGTCCATGGGATTTTCCAGGCAAGAGTACTGGAGTGGGGTGCCATCACCTTCTCCGGCACATTCCACTCTATTTCACAGCCCAAGTAGCCAGCTTGCTCTAAGGCTCTGGTTACCCCCCAGGAACCAAAGGTGGGCTTAAAAAGTGTTGCCACCTTGTGGATATTTTCTGTAAATAAAATTTGATCACCAGTTCTAAAGGAGACTCAATTCACTAGGCCTGGGATTCTGTTGGTGACAACTGCCCTGAGGATCAGGGACGAATATTGGAAAAAATCTGAAACACAGCCAACTTTCAGGAAACCAATTGCCAAAGGTAAATTGTGATCACACCCTTTAAGGAAAAAAAAAGACAAAACAAACCCAAATCTCCACCGCAGGACACGATGCTACGATTCCCTAAATGTGCGAGGAATGTCAATCAAAATGACAATGGAAAATTAAATCTTACCACTCACAAGGCTATCATCACAAGTCTACAAAAAATAAATGAGGGAGAGAGCCTGGAGGAAAAACAATCGCCCTGAGCTGTTGGTGGGAATATACAACAGCACCAGCCAGTATAATGCAGGCTTCGAATGACTGGAAAAAAACTATTAAGAGGGACTAAGCCTAGGATTTGACATTAAAACACCTGGGCCCATATCCTCAGAAAACCATGTAGTTACGTCAGACAACTGTACTTCAATTTGAAAAAATATACTTGATGTACAGCTACAAACACAATAGAAAATTGAGAAGAAAAAACTAGCAAAATGAAAATGGGATATTTCCTACAACAGAAGATCCAACTGAGAAACTTCCTTCGCATGAGATTATTTTTTAAAAAAGACTAGATTTACTGCTTTAATCTATATTTCAAAAATAATTAGTTAAATGAGGCCAATTAATCTACCAACAAGATAAATATGGCCTAGAAAGCGGGTGAAGACACATTTTACCAGACACATTGTATCACATGGTGATAATTAGTACCATTAAAAAATCCAGAAAAATTCTGATTTTCTTTAAAGAATGAATCAAAAGGAGTTCACTCTGAAGATGTATTTTCAATATTCTATATGTGCCAACATTTTCCTGCATGAAATATGGAAATTTTCATATTTAATACAGGAAACTCTACAGCCACATTTTCCTGTACCAAATTTGGAAAATATCATACTTCATGCAGGAAAATCTGTGGCCATAATTTCCTGTATGAAACATGAAAAATTCTGATTGAAGTTATAAATATTTTCAGGAAAATGAATCTACATTTTCTCATACTAAGGCAAGGTTGTCAGAAACACACAGAAAACGGCCATAAGAAGTCACATTTGTGTAGAATCTAAAAAAAGACACAAATGAACCCACCTATGAAACAGAAAGAGACTCACAAATCCAGAAACTGGTGGATGCCTGGGGAATTTAGTTGTAGGCATTGCCAGACTGGAGTGGAGGTTAAGAGATAAAAATGACTATACGTAATGTAACGCTTTACCATCTGAGCCACCAGGGAAGCCACATATGTAAGAAAAATAATAGGATATCGTTTGCAGCAGAGAGCAATACAGCCATGATTTTGTAATATCTTTAAATGGAGTGTATTCCGTTAAAATACTGAATCACCATGTTGTGTCCTGTACTTCAGAGGGCAAAGAAATAGTGGACTGATAACTACAAACACAAAAAATAATCAAGACTGAAGGTTAGCAAAATAAAAATGGGAAAATTTTAGGAATAGAAATTCCCATCAAGAAATTAATTTGGATGAGATTACTAAAAATGTCCACTGGTTCGTCCACTAGCAAGAACAATATGGAGGATCTTGAAATAATGAAACACAGAAGTGCCTTAGGAGACAGCAATCACATGACTGAGCATATAGTCAGGAGAAGCAACATTTTCAAAGACAGGGGTACCCATGCCATCCTTGCCGGACTGGTTTTCATAGCAAAGACACAGGTGCAACCTAAGTGTTATTCACAGAAATGAATAAAGTATATGGGATATACACACAATGCTATATTACTCAGCCATAAAGAGCAATGAAATAATGGCATCTTCAGGCATAGGGAAGAAGGTAGAGATGATCATGGCAACTGAAGAGAGACAGTGAGCAAAAAACATAATACAATATCACTTTAGGTGGATCTAACAATGGATACATATGAGCTCCTTGAGCAAAGATACACAGTTCACACACTTAGAAAAAAGAACTTATTGTTAGCAGAGAAGAAATGTGTTGGGCCCATAGAAATCAGCTATTTGAAATAACATAATGCTCAAAATTCTCAAGCCAGGCTTCAGCAGTATATGAATCGTGAACTTCCAGATATTCAAGCTGGTTTTAGAAAAGGCAGAGGAACCAGAGATCAAATTGCCAACATCCGCTGGATCATGGAAAAAGCAAGAGAGTTCCAGAAAAACATCTATTTCTGCTTTATTGACCATGCCAAAGCCTTCGACTGTGTGGATCACAATAAACTGTGGAAAATTCTGAAAGAGATGGAAATATCAGACCACCTGACCTGCTTCTTGAGAAACCTGTATGCAGGTCAGGAAGCAACAGTTAGAACTGGACATGGAACAACAGACTGGTTCCAAATAGGAAAAGGAGTACGTCAAGGCTGTATATAGTCACCCTGCTTATTTAACTTCTATGCAGAGTACATCATGAGAAACGCTGGGCTGGAAGAAGCACAAGCTGGAATCAAGATTGCCAGGAGAAATATCAATAACCTCAGATATGCAGATGACACCACCCTTATGGCAGAAAGTGAAGAGGAACTAAAAAGCCTCTTGATGAAAGTGAAAGAGGAGGGTGAAAAAGTTGGCTTAAAGCTCAACATTCAGAAAACGAAGATCATGGCATCTGGTCCCATCACTTCATGCTTACTTCTTGGAAGGAAAGTTATGACCAACCTAGATAGCATATTGAAAAGCAGAGATATTTCTTTGCCAACAAAGGTCAGTCTAGTCAAAGCTATGGTTTTTCCAATGGTCATGTATGGATGTGAGAGTTGGACTGTGAAGAAAGCTGAGCACCAAAGAATTGATGGTTTTGAACTGTGGTGTTGGAGAAGACTCTTGAGAGTCCCTTGGACTGCAAGGAGATCCAACCAGTCCATCCTAAAGGAGATCAGTCCTGGGTGTGCATTGGAAGGACTGATGCTGAAGCTGAAACGCCAATACTTTGGCCACCTCATGCTAAAAGTTGACTCATTGGAAAAGAGTCTGATGCTGGGAGGGATTGGGGGCAGGAAGAAAAGGGGACAACAGAGGATGAGATGGCTGGATGGCATCACCGACTTGATGGACATGAGTTTGAGTGAACTCTGGGAGTTGGTGATGGACAGGGAGGCCTGGTGTGCTGTGATTCATGGGGTCACAAACAGTCAGACACGACGGAGCGACTGAACTGAATGCACACTACTAATTAGAAAATAAATCACAAGGACCCACTGGGTAACAAAAGGAATGGTCCTCCACTCTCTGTAATAACCTCCACAGGCACAGAACCCGAAACACAACCTATCCCCATCTACACATGAGTGAATCCCTAACAGTCCCTGGTGGCTCAGTCAGGAAAGAATCTGCCTGCAATGCAGGAGACCTGGGTTTGGATCCTGGGTTGGGAAGATCCCCTCATGAAGGGAAAGGCTACCCACTCCAGTATTCCAACCTGGAGAATTCCACAGACTGCATAGGCCATGGGGTCGCAAAGAGTTGGACACGACTAAGCAACTTTCACTTCACTTCATACAGGAATAGAACCCAAAACACAACATATACACATCTACACATGAGTGAATACTAACAGTCCCTGGTAGCTCAGTCGGTAAAGAATCTGCCTGCAATGCAGGAGACCAGGGTTGGGAAAGTCCTATGGAGAAGGAAATGGCAATCCACTCCAGTATTCTTGACTGGGAAATCCCAAGGACAGAGGAGCCTGGTGGGATACAGCTGAGCTATTTCAAATCCTAAAAGATGATGGTATTAAAGTGCTGCATTCAATATGGCAGCAAACTTGGAAAACTCAAATTTGGAAAACTCAGGCCTGGAAAAAGTCAGTTATCATTCCAATCCCAAAGAAGGGCAATGCCAAAGAATGTTCAAACTACTGCACAATTGCATTCATTTCACACACTAGCAAAAGTAAGTTCCCAAGACACATTTCAACAGTACGAGAATGAAGAACTTCCAGATGTTCAAGCAGTATTTAGAAAAGGCAGAGGAACCAGACATCAAATTGAAACATCTGTTGGATCATAGGAAAAGCAAGAGAATTCCAGAGAAACATCTACTTCTGCTTCATAGACTACACTAAAGCCTTTGACTGTGTGGATCACAACAAAATGTGGAAAATTCTTAGAGATGGGAATACCAGACCACATTACCTGCCTCCTGAGAAACTTGGATGGTCGGGAAGTACCAGTAGGAACCAGACATGGAACAATAGACTGGTTCAAAATTGGGAAAGGATTTCATCAAGGTTGTATATTGTCACTCTGTGTATTTAACTTATATGCAACAACAAAGAGTGAATCAAGTTGCTATGAATTTAAAGAAAAAAAACCCAATGCATTGTAACTCACCTATATACTCAAGTTCAACTAACTTTATCAACTCAAAAAATATAGAAACATATGCTGACTCTATTCCCCTCATCTCACGGTTACCTTGGTTGGTATCACATCTCTGGAGGCTGGGCAGGCTTGGGTCCCAAGGTTGGCTTGTGGTGGGGCTCAGGGACCCGGGAGGATGTGGCAGGCAGCGTGCCCCCATGATGTTCCTGGAGTGCCTCTTGCCCTCTGCAGGAGCCCTCAGTCTCTAGATACAGGCAAAGTAAATTAAGAGATTTGAATTAACATAGACACACTTATCGGAGACGGCAATGGCACCCCACTCCAGTACTCTTGCCTGGAAAATCCCATGGATGGAGGAGCCTGGTAGGCTGTAGTCCATGAGGTCGCTAAGAGTCGGACACGACTGAGCGATTTCACTTTCACTTTTCACTTTCCTGCACTGGAGAAGGAAATGGCAACCCACTCCAGTGTTCTTGCCTGGAGAATCCCAGGGACGGGGGAGCCTGGTGGGCTGCCCTCTGGGGTCACACAGAGTCGGACACGACTGAAGTGACTTAGCAGAGCAGAGACACACTTATATGGATCAAATAGATGGTCGAAAATGAGTTACTGAATAGCAGACAGAAGTTTACTGAAAAACTGTAATCATCTAGATGGGAACAAGGACTTGAAAGAGAATAGATAAACCACTATACATTAATGAATCAAGTTCCTGTATACCTGAAACACATATAAATTCAGAAACCATCTCTGTTCAAAATAAAATAACATGGAAATTACAGGGGGAAAAGTTGTGTGGGGCTGAATAAAGCTGCCGCCTTGTAACAACTTGAAAAGATGTGGTGTTGGCCATTGAGTATTCTTAAGGTCAGAGGGTCTGGAAGTAAAAAACAGCTGATCTCCACAAATGTTCTAGTAGTGGTCATCAGAAAAAAATCTACAACAGGGCTGAGTTCAAGGCAGCCAATCTGGAGAAGTGAGTTGAACTCACCCTTGAAAAGAAATCACATGGAAAGAGGTCATCATTGCTAAGTATTAGGAATGCAAATCGAAATCCCAGGAAGGTATCACCACACAGAAGGCAGAGGGCCATTGTCAGAAACTCAACAAACAATAACTGCTGGTGAAGGTGCAGGGAAAAGGCAATATGGAAAATGTCATATTTCATGCAGGAGAACCTGCACCCATGTTTTGCTGCAGGAAACAGGGGGTATTCACAGGGACCTGCTCGACTTGTTATTGCACAAAGTCCAAAAACACAATAGAGAAACACCATAGATACAAAATACCTGAATCAAGCAGCTATATGCTGACAGCAATCATAATACCATAACTCGACTATGCTGCAATGTAGTATGGCAAGATGCTAAAGGAAAAGAAAGGAAAGCAGGGCCTCCTCTGTTATAAATGACCTCCCTGACTTGGGAGGCTATCCCATCCCTGGAGGCTGAGTGAGCTTGGGTCCCACTGCTGGACTGGGGAGGGGTGGATACAGCCTGGCACAGGGCCCTTCACTGAACCCTTTTAAAGGTCTACAATCTACTGCTCTCTGGCTGGGACCAGAGTCCTCCATGGCATCAAGGGCCCAAGGAATTTGAAGGCATGATTCAGCTAGCCTCGACCTCTCCTGGTACTGAGGTTAGCAGCAAAAGCCTCCTTCCTGAGAGGGCAGCCTCCGAGGCACCGGGTGCTGTGGACCTGGAAGGGATTAGTCTGGACGGTGGGTTTGTGTGATGCCATAGAGGCAAAAAGTACTGAAACTCAAGCCCTTTTGTGTTTGTCCAAGCACAGTCCACTCTATTTCACACCCATGAAAGCCAGCTTTCCTGGTTGCCCCGGGAACCAAGTGTGGGCATGCAAAAATGCTGCTGCCTTTTGAACTTTTTCTGTAACTACAGCTTGATCACCAGTTCTCACAGTCACCTCAGTTCACAAGGCCTGGGGTTCTGTAATGATAGCTGTCCTCAGGAAATGTCATGGTGTGGATACTGGACAAGTACATTCCAAACAGAGTCGACTTTCAGGAAGCCAAATGCCAAACAAAACAAAACCTCCAGCACAGGACAAGATGCTCAGCATCCATAATTGCTGCAGGAATGCCAATCAAAATGACAATGGGAAGTCAAATTCCACCAGTCACAATGGCCATCCTCGCAAGTCTACAAACAATAAATGTAGGAAGGAGCCTGGAAGTGAAAGAATCCCCCTAAATTGTTGGTGGGAATATACACTGGCTACAGTCAGTATATGAACAGCCTCCAAGTGCCTCAAAAAATAAATAAATAACCTGTCAAGATGAGCTAAACCTGGGGTCTCACATTCTCACACATGGGCCTATATGCTGAGGAAACCTTCAATCAAAAGGCACATGAACCCCAATGAACACTGGAGGACTACTTCCAATAGCCGAGACACACAACCATGAAAATCTCCACCGAGATTAAAGCTTAAGCAAGATGTTGCACATATATCCAATAGACTGTTTCTCACTCCTAAAAAACTACCACTGAAATTAGGGAATTATGACACCGGTAATCACAAGGATAGACCTTGAAGGATCATGCATTAAGGGAAATCAGTTAGGCAGAGGAAGTTTGTGGCATATGAGATACCTTCTTGGAAAAAATTAAAATGTACATACAAGGAAACAAATTTACAACTCAAGAGGGACTCTGAGAATTCAAGGTCAAATAAAGGGTTCCAGGAAAAAAAGGTGAAGGGCCTGAAATGAATTAGGAGGTAAGTACCTATATAGATAAGAAATCTGTATCTGTAACAGAAAATCCACAAGGATTATCCTCTTCCTTCCTTCATTCCTTCCTTTCAGATACACACAGAAATCTGTATCTCTAAGAGATAATCCACAAAAATTATCTCCTAACTTCCTTCTTTGTAAACAGGAAACTGTATCTAAGATAGATCATTCACCAGGACCTGATGAAACAGATAATTCATAAGGATCTCTGCTTGACCTTCCATGGCAGAAAAGCCCCAAAGACAATAGAGATATCCCATAGACACATAATACCCAAATCCATCAGCTGCGCACTGACAACAAACCCAACATTTGAACTGACTGTACTGCAACGTAGCATCAGCAAGATGGTAAAGCAGAGGGAAGAAAAGCAGTGACTATTATCTCTAACCTTCCTGACTTGGGATGCTATCCCAGCCCTGGAGGCTGAGCAGGCTTGGTTCCCACTGCTGAACTGGGGTGGGGTTGACACACCCTGGCACGTTGCCATCCGTTGAACCCTTTTCAAAATTCTACTGTCTGCTGTGAGGACCAGAGTGCTGAGTGGGATCAAGACTTCTCAGAGTTGGGGGCAATAATCATGGAGCCTCCACTTTTCCTGGTTCTGGGGGGTCCCAGCTCAAGCCTCCTTCCTGAGAGTGCAGCCTCCTAGGCACATAGGCACCCTCAGCAGCGTGCTGTGGACCCAGACGGGATTAGTCTGGACGGGGCGTTTGTGAGCTGCTTTAAGAGAGAAAGAAGTGAGACTCAAGCCCTTGGGTGTTTTCTCAGGCACATTCCACTCTAATTCACAGACCAGAAAGCCAACTTTCCATAAGGATCTAGTTGCCCCAGGAACCAAAGGTGGGTAAGAAAAAGTGCTGCCATCCTGTGGACATTTTCTGTAACTACACCAGTGCGCACAGGTACCTTAATTCACAAGGGCTGTGGTTCTGTTAATGACAGCTGCCCTCAGGAAATGCCCTGGGGCGGGTATGGGAGAAATATATTCCAAAACCAGACAACTCCAGGAAGCCAGCTTCCAAAGGTAAATTGTCCTCACACCCTTTAAAGAAAAAAAAAAAAACTAAATCAAACCTCCACCACAGGACAAGATGCTCAGCATCCCTAATGGCTGCAGGAATGCCAATCAAAACGACAATGGACACCAAATATCACCACTCACAATGGCCATCATCAAAAGTCGACACACAACAACACAGACAGAGCGTGGAAGAAAAAGAATACTCCTAAGCACTGTTGGTGGTAATATACATTGGCTATAGCCAGTATATGGACAGATTCCGAATGTACAAAAAACAGCTAGCAAGAAGGGCTAGGGTGAAAAAAGTGATGCTATCAAGAAGGGTGTGTGCGTGATGCTTCAAGAGGAAAAAGTAGTGAGACACAAGTCCTTGGGTTTTTGCTCAGGCACATTCCACATTTCACAGCCTGGAAGCCGACTTTCCCGGAACCTTTGCTTGCCCCAAGAACCAGATATGGGCATCAAAAAGTGCTGCCGCCTTGTGGACACTTCCTGTAACTACATCTGACCGCTAGTAGTTCAGTTCAGTTCAATGGCTCAGTCGTGTCCGACCCTTTGCGACCCCATGGATTGCAGCACGCCAGGCCTCCCTGTCCATCACCAACTCCCGGAGCTTGGCACCTCTAATTCACAAGGGCTGGGCGGCTGCTCATGACAGCTGCCCTCAGGAAATGTTATGTGGTGGGTATTGCAAAATAAATTCCAAACACAAACGACCCCAACTGCCACAGGTCTATTTTCCTCACACCCATAAAGGGAAAAAACCCTAACAAACCCCATATCTCCACCTAGGACAGGATGTTCAGCAGCCCTAATCATTAAAGAAGGAATGCCAATCAAAATGACAAGGAGAAATCAAATCCCACCTGTCAAAATGGCCATACTCAAGTCTACAAACAATAAATGCAGGAGTGAGTTTGGAGTGAGGGGAAACCTCCTACACTGTCCGTGGGAACGTACATTGGCAACAACCACAATAAAGGACAATGTTGGCATGCCCGAATAAAAGCTATCAAGACACTAAGCCTGCTGCTGCTAAGTCACTGCAGTCGTGTCCAACTCCATGAGACCCCATAGACGGCAGCCCACGAGGCTCCCCCATCCCTGGGATTCTCCAGGCAAGAACACGGGAGTGGGTTGCCATTTCCTTCTCCAATGCATGAAAGTGAAAAGTGAAAGTGAAGTCGCTCAGTCGTGTCTGACTCTTAGCGACCCCATGGACTGCGGCCTACCAGGCTCCTCCGTCCATGGGATTTTCCAGGCAAGAGCACTGGAGTGGGGTGCCACTGCCTTCTCCGACACTAAGCCTAGGATCTCACATTACCAAAACTGGGCTTATGTTATTCTATATGAAATACGGAAAATTCTATTTTCATATATGAAATATTCAACATTTTCAACTATGACATATAGAAAATTATATTTCATATATGAAATTTCCACCTATCTTTTCATTTATGAAATATAGAAAACTGTCACATACAAAATATGCACCTATATATTCACCTATGAGATATAGAAAACTCTCCATTCATATAGGAAATATGCACCTATATTTTCATCTGTGAAATACAGAAAATTCTATTTTCATATATGAAATATACATGTATTTTCCTCTGTGAAATATATTTTCATCTATGAAATATGCATCTATGTTTTCACCTATGAAATATAGAAAACTTTATTTCTATGTATGACATCAGTCAGTCAGTTCAGTCACTCAGTCATGTCCAACTCTGCAACCCCATGAACCACAGCATGCTAGGCCTCCTTGTCCATCACCAACTCCCACCCAAATCCATGTCCATTGAGTTGATGATTCAATCCAACCATCTCATCCTCTGTCGTCCCCTTCTCCTCATGCCCTCAATTTTCCCCAGCATCAGGGTCTTTTCCAATGAGTCAGCTCTTTGCATGAGGTGGCCAAAGTATTGGAGTTTCAGCTTCAGCATCAGTCCTGCCAATGAACACCCAGGACTGGTCTCCTTTAGGATGGACTGGTTGGATCTCCTTGCAGTCCAAGGGACTCTCAAGAGTCTTCTCCAACACCACAGTTCAAAACCATCAATTCTTCTGCATTCAGCTTTCTTTATAGTCCAACTCTCACATCCATACATGACCACAGGAAAAACCAAAGCCTTGATGAGATGGACGTTTGTTGGCAATGTCTCTGCTTTTGAATATGCTGTCTAGGTTGGTCATAACTTTCCTCCCAAGGAGTAAGCATCTTTTAATTTCATGGCTACAATCACCATCTGCTCATTTTGGAGCCCAGAAAAATAAAGTCAGCCACTGTTTCCACTGTTTCCCCATCCATTTCCCAGGATGTGATGGGACCAGATGCCATGATCTTAGCTTTCTGAATGTTGAGCTTTAAGCCAACTTTTTCACTCTCCTCTTTCACTTTCATCAAGAGGCTTTTTAGCTCCTCTTCACTTTCTGCCATAAGGGTGGTGTCATCTGCTTATCTGAGGTTATTGTTATTTCTCCCAGCAATCTTGATTCCAGCTGTGCTTCTTCCAGCCCAGCGTTTCTCATGATGTACTCTGCATAGAAGTTAAATAGGCAGGGTGACAATATACAGTCTTGACGGACTCCTTTTCCTATTTGGAACCAGTCTGTTGTTCCATGTCCAGTTCTAACTGTTGCTTCCTGACCTGCATGTAGGTTTCTCAAGAGGCAGGTCAGGTGGTCTGGTATTCCCATCTCTTTCCAGAATTTTCCACAGTTTCTTGTGTTCCACACAGTCAAAGGCTTTGGCATAGTCAATAAAGCAGAAATAGATGTTTTTCTGGAACTCTCTTGCTTTTTCCATGATCCAGCGAATGTTGCCAATTTGATCTCTGGTTCCTCTGCCTTTTCTAAAACCAGCTTGAACATCTGGAAGTTCACGGTTCACATACTGCTGAAGCCTGGCTTGGAGAATTTTGAGCATTACTTGGTATTGTCTTTCTTTGGGATTGGAATGAAAACTGGTCTTTTCCAGTCCTGTGGCCACTGACGAGTTTTCCAAATTTGCTGACATATTGAGTGCAGCACTTTCACAGCATCATCTTTCAAGATTTGAAATAGCTCAACTGGAATTGACATATGCACCCATATTTTCATATGAGAAATATGGAAAATTCTATGTTCATATATGAAATAGGCACCCATAGTGTCATATATGGAATATAAAAAGTTTTATTTTCATATGAAATGTGTACCCATAGCTTCATATATGAAATATCAAATTTCTTCATGTGAAATATACATCCATGTTTTCATATGTGAAATATTAAAAGTTCCCTCATGTTTTCATATATTACATGTAGAAAGTTCTATTTTCATCTTGAAGTAGGCACACATGTTTATATATGAGATATAGAAATTCTATTTTCATCTTTGAAATAAGCAACCATGTTTTAATATATGCAGTATGCAAAATTCCATTTTCATCCATGAAATATGCACCCATGTTTTCATATATGAAATATAGAAAACTATATTTTATTCATAAAATATGCACCCATCTCTTCATATATGAAACAATGAAAATTCTAGTTTTTATCAATGAAATATGCACCTTTTTCTACATTAAAATTCACACATACTTTTGTATAAGAAATATAGAAAATTCTATGTTCATGAAATTTGTATTTATCTTTTTATTCAAAATAGAAAATATGCACATATGCTTTCATATATGAAATATAGAAAATTTTATTTCATTCATTAAATTTGCACCCGTGTGTTCATATAGGATATACAGAAAATTATATTTGCATATATGAAATAATCCCCTAACTTGGGCTCTTCCATCCCATTCTTGGAGCCTCAGCAGGCTGTTTTCATGGGTGGACTGTGATGGGGTTGAATCAGCCCGTCTGGTTGCTATTCGGTGACTCAGACGGTAAAGTGTCTGTCTACAATGTGAGAGACCCGGGTTCGATCCCTGAGTTGGGAAGATTTCCTGGCGAAGGAAATGGCAACCCACTCCAGTACTTCTTGCCTTGAAAATCCCATGGACAGAGGAGCTTGGTGCAGGCTACTATCCATGGGGCCACAAAGAGTCGGGCACGACTGAGCGACTTCACTTTCACTCACTTAAATCTGTACTTTCTGGTTCGATCTGGCAGTGACCACAGTCCCTAGGGTACACGATCGATGGTGTCCTGACACTTTGGCCTCGATGACCTTGGAAAAGTCTACTAGCTTTCATGTCTCCTGGTGCTGGAGTCCCCAGCTCAAGCCTCCTTCCTGAGAGTGCAGCCGCCTAGGCACTTCATCAGGGTGCTGTGGTCCAGGTTGGGATTAGTCTGAAGGAAAGGGGTGCAGCTTTAAGGGGAAGAAGTATTGAGACTAAGTGTGCTCAAGCACACTGCACTCTAATTCACAGCCTAGGAAGCCAGCTCCTCCTTAGGCTCTGGTTGCCTGAGGAATCCGAGATGGGTGTGGGAAAGTGCTGCCCCTTGTGGACATTTTCTATAACTACAACTTGACCACCTGCGCTTGCGGGTACCTCCAATTCAACAGATCTCGGGGACTGTTAATGACAGCTGCCTTCAGGAAAGGTCCTGGGGAGAATATTGCAGGAAAAAAGTACAAACACAACTGACTTTCAAAAAAATCAACTAAAACTGGTAAATTTTCCTCACAACCATGAAGGAGAAAAAAAAAAAAAAAAAACTTAACCACCGCAGGACCAGATGCTGAGCATTCCTAATTACTACAGGTGGAATGCCAGCCAAACTGACAATGAGAAATCAGATCTCACCAGATTTCCATCCTCACAAGTCTACAAACAATAAATGCAAACTAAACCTACCATCTGACATTCCCACACCTGGGCCTGCTTCCCAAGAAAACCATCTTTCAAGAAGCCACGTGCACCCCAATGTTCACTCCAGCACTAGTTAAAGCAGATGAACACAGACCCAGCAAAATGTCCACCTTCAGAATGAAGCCTAAAAGCAATGTGGCACATACAGAAAATGATCTAATAGCCATGAAAGACTACCACTGAAATCATGGAATTATGCCACTGGTAGTCACAGGGATAGATCTTGGAGGATCATACACCAAGTGAAGTCAGCCAGACAGAGGAAGTCTATAACATGTGATGTCTCTTCTAGGCAAAAGAGATACAAAGGAATTTAAACATAAACATAAAACTTAATACATAAAACACAAACATAACAAATGTAAAACAGATTTTAAACATAAAAAAAGACTCTGAGAATTCAAATACAAACAAAGAATTTTTAAAAATTAATAAAACCAAAGAAAAGCCAGGGATGAATTAGGAAGTCAGGACTAACATATGCACAGAAATGTGTATGTTTAATAGATAATCTACAAGGATTATCCCCTTCCTTTCACAGAAACCTGTATCTCTACCATATCCACAGAAATCTGTATATGTAACAGTCCACAAGGACACGATATTCAGCACAGGGGACTTTGCTTCACCTTCTGCAATAACTTTCACAGCATATGAATCTGAAAAAGAATACGTATGCTTTACATATGCTGGCTACGGAATGAAACACCAACACTGCAGAGTGGTTTGAATCTTTATATTTTAACACTTGCTTCTTACAGCTGCTTTATTTTATATCCCTTGCACAACAACCTACAGGGCAAGTTGCCAAGCACTATGATTCAGAGACTATACAGTGCGCAGGCGCAGGGCGAGATAACCTTTACCTTGACTTATTTACTGCAGCTAAGACTTTGTTTTGGGGAACTTGCTTATCAACTTAGAATCCATTTTGTCCCTGGGTCTGTTCCTTTTGAGGAATCAGAGAAACATCCTTGTGTGCAAGAAATGTTCTTTTCCCACGGGAACAAACAGGATTCTTAGCTGAACATCTCATTTGCAAGAATGTTCAGCCCTGGTTGAGAGTCTCGTTTGCAAGCACTTCTCAACCTTCCTTATACCTAGTTCCCTACACTGGGCAGAACATCTCGTTTGCAAGAATGTTCAGCCCTGGTTGAGAGTCTCGTTTGCAAGCACTTCTCAACCTTCTTTATACCTTGTTCCCTACAACATACAAGTCATAACTTAAGCAGGTGGCTGGATACTAACAATAGGAATAACATTGCACACCAATGATACTGCAGCATACCACAGACATGAAATAAAAGAAAAGAATAAAAAAGAAAAGCCTTGGCTAGCTTATTTCTGCCAAATTCCTGACCCTGGCTGCTATCCCATGGCTGCCCGAAGTCAGCCCGAGCAGACTTCGGTCCAAAGGCTGGACTGGGGTGAGGTTGAAACCACCAGACAGAGTGCCCTTAATTGAGCCCCCTCTTAAACTTACACCTTCTGGTTTGCTCTGACAGGGACCATAGTCCTTAGTGCACCCAAAGGATGCTGTGACAACTGTCTGGCCTCGAGAACCTTGGAAATGCCACCTAGCTTTCAGTTCTCCTGGGGCTGGGGTTCCCAGCTTAAGCCTCCTTCTTGAGAGTGCAGCAGGGTGCTGTGGCCCTGGTTGGGATGAGTCTGGAGGAAAGGGGTGAAGCTTTAGGGGGAACAAGTAGTGAGACACAAACCTTTGGGAGTTTGCTCAGGCACATTCCACTCCAGTTCACAGCCTAGGAAGCCAACTCTTCCTTAGGTTCTGGTTGCCTCCAGATCCAGAGTTGGGAATGAAAACCGCTGCCACCATGTGGACATTTTCTGTAACTACAACTTGACCACCTGTGCTTACCTGCCAGGCTCCTCTGAACATGGGATTTCCCAGGCAAGAACATTGCAGTGGGTTGCCATTCCCCTCTCCAGGGGATCTTCCTGGCCCAGGGATCGAACCCGGGTTTCCTGAATTGCAGGTGGATTCTTTACCATCTGGGTCACCAGGAAAGCCTGACCTGTGCTTACTGGCACCTCCAATTCACAAGATTTGGGGGGCCGTCAATGACAGTTGCCCTCAAGAAAAGTCCTAGGTAGAATATTGCAGAAATAAATTACAGACACAACCCACTATCAAAAAGTGAACCGCAATAGGTGTATTTTCCTCACAACCATGAAGGAGAAAAGAAAAAGAGAAAAACCATGCCTTCACAGGACAAGATGTTCAGCATCCCGAATTATTACAGGAGGAATGCCAATCAAAACAACTACATGAAATCAAATTACACCAGTCAGAAGGACCATCTTCACAAGTCTACAACAGTAAATGGGGGAGAGGGTCAAGCAGAGAGGGGAACCCCCCCAACACACACAGTTGGTAGGAAGGGACACTGGCAATAGCTACTAGAAAAGACAGCCTTGACGTGCCAAAAAAACTTTCAAGGGAAATATGCCTAGGAACTGACATTCCCACTCCTAGGCCTGGAATCCTGATAAAGCCACCATTCAAAATGACACACACACCCTAATACCGTTCACTGCAGCATTACTTACAATAGCCGAGACACGCAACCATCGAAATGTGCGCTGACAGATTGAAGCTGAAAGAAGACGTGGTACGTATAAGCACATGGAACTTCGCTCTACCTTCTGCAGGAAATTCTGTGGAAAAAGAATCCAAAGAAGAACAGGCATACTGTATCTAAAGGTCAATACTGAATCAAGTGTTGTATACCAACAGCAAGCACAAAACTACAAATCAACCGTACTCCAACATAAGATCGGCATGAGGGAAAGAAAAAGGAAAAAAGCAATGCCTAGTTTATTCCCTGCAACCTCCCTCTCTTGGGAGGCTATCCCATCCCTGGAGTCTGAGAACCCTGTGTCTCATGTCTGGACTGGGATGGCGTTGAGAAAGCCAGGTGGAGACAACCAAAATTTTAAGAGAGATGAGTCACCCTGGGATTCTGGCCCCACTATGTACAACAGCCAAGACAGAGAATAAATTAACTATAGAACAGATGAATGGATAGATATGGACAATGGGGTACGGGTACACAATCCAATATTTCTCAACAGTAAAGAACTAGGAAATAATGTCGTTTGGCCACAGAAAAGAAAGTAGAGATGATCATTCCAAGTGAATTAAGGCAGACAGGGAGAGACAAGTATCATATGATATCACTCCTAGGTGCAATCTAAAGATGGATAAAAATGAACTGCTTGCCTGGAGACACTGCCTCATAGACTTAGAAATTTCCAGTCACAAAGATATAAAGATGTGGAGCATGGAGAAATGAGTAACTTCAGACTAATATATGCCCAACACTGTTTATAAAATAAATGACCAAGACCCACTGTATAACACAATGAAACTTACTCCACACTCTATAATAACCTATATAGAAAAAACCCAAAATATATACACATTTATGTATTAATAGAAGTGAAACAAGTTGTGGTAGAAGGAAAAGGAAAAAAAAAAAAACACCAACAAGGCAGTAATAATTCACCTATATACTCCAGTTCAAATGGTGGAAAAAATGGAAAAGAAATGCTGACTGATCAGAGACACCAACGTAAAGAACAGACTTTTGGACTCAGTGGGAGAAGGCGAGTGTGGGATGATTTGAGAGAGAGAACAGCATTGAAACATGTACATTACCATATGGGAAACAGATAGCCAGCACAAGTTCAGTGCATGAAGCAGGGCACCAAAGCCAGTGCTCTGGGACAATTCAGAGGGACAGCGTGGGGAGGGAGGAGGTGGGGGTTCAGGATGTGGGGGGACACATGTATACCTGAGGCCAATCCATGCTGATGTATGGCAAAAACCATCACAATATTGTAAAGTACTTATTCTCCAACTAAAATTAATTAATTTTAAAAAATAAAAAATTTTTTAAAAGAAAAAAAGACTGTTGTCACATCCCTGGAGGCTGATTGGCTCGGGTCCCAGGCTGGAGTGTCCTGGGGCTGAGAGAGCTGGGAGCATGTGGCAGGCTGTGTGCCTCCACAATGGACCTGGAGTGCCTGTTGTCCTCCCGATGCAGGCGGGATAGTTTAAGGGATCGGAATTAACATACACATATTAATATACATCAAATAGATGATCAACAAGTACCTACTGAATAGCACAGGAAAGTTTACTGAACACAGTCTAATCACCTATATGAAAAAAGAACCCAAACGAGAATAGATAAATATTATGTATTAATGAACCAAGTTCCTGAACACCTGAAAGAAACACAAATCACTCGTACAGCTCAATATAAACAGCAACAACAAAAAATCTCAATAAAAAATAGTCTAAAGATCTAAATGCACATTTCTTCAGAGAGGTCATAGAGATGGCCATAAAGAACATAAAAAGATGCTCAGCATCACTAGTTCTTAGAGAAAAACAAATCAAATGTACAATGAGGTGTCACCTCACACTGATCAGAATGGCCATATCAAAAAAAACTACAGCAATAAATTCTGCAGAGGGTGTGAAGAGAAGGCAGGCCTCCTACACTGTAGGTAGGAATATAAAATGGTACACTCACTAGGGAATACATTATAGGGGGTCTTAAAAACTAAACATAGAAGTACCAAGTGATGCAGCAATTTCATACCAAGGCTTAGATCCAGAGAAAAACCATAATTTAAAAACACACCTCTACCCCACTACTGATCATGGCGGCACTAGGTACAATAGCGAAGACAAGGAAGCAACTCCAGTGTACTAGGACAGATGGATGGATACAGGCAATGGGGTACATGTACCCAGTGTGGTATTCCTGATTATTGATTCATAAGGATGAATCAATGCCGTTTCCAGTTATAGGGAAGAAACCAGAGGTGATCATACTAAGCGAAGTGAGACAGGGAAAGAGAGAGATCATAGAACACCCCTTCTGGTGGAATCTAAAAATGGATACAAATGAACTTCATTACAAAAGAGAAACATCACGGACTTGGGAAAGAAAGTTATGGGTGCCAAAATGGAAAGGGGGAGCAGGGAGCAATTAGCCGGTTCAGATCAATACACGCATTAAAACAAGTGCTGCTGTTTAGTCGCTCAGTTGTGTCTGACTCTTTGTGACCATATGGACCGCAGTCCACCAGGCTCCTCTGTCCATGGGCGTCTCCAGGCAAGAATACTGGAGCGCGTTGCCATTTCCTTCTCCAGGGCATCTTCCCAGCCCAGGGACTGAACCCGTGTCTCCTGCAAGTCTCCTGCGCTGCAGGTGGATTCTTTACCACTGAGCCAGCAGGGAAACCATAAAACAGGCGCTGAAGAGCTCTTAACAGTTGCAAGTAAATGACACCTGCCCTCAAGAAATGTCCTGGGGTAAGTTAGGAGAACAGAATTCCAAACAGGGCCAAGTTTCAAGAAGTCAGTTTCAAGAGGTAAACTGTACTCATAAGGTAGAAAATAATAAAAGCACATGGAAAGATACTCCACACCAGTAATTATTCAATCAATGCCAATCAGTACAATGAGGTATTACCTCACACTGGTCACAATGGCCATTGTCAGAATGATCTACAAAGACTAATACTGCAGAGGACGCACAGATAAGGGAGTCTTCCCACAGTCACGGTGGGAACGTAGCTGGTGAGGCCATTAGGGAAAACAGCGAGGAGGTTCTCTGAAAAACTCAACACAGAGGTATCATATGCTCCTGCAATCCCTCCCCAGGCTCAGATCTGCAGAAATTCATCATTGAAATGACTCATGCACCCCAACTTCAGGGTAGCACTATTCACAATATCCAAGACTTAGAATCCACCGAAATGTACAGTGACAGAAAAACGAAGACTACATGGTCATAAACCAGAAAAAGTAATATTGGGAACAGCATAGAGGTACTAAGAAATTATTCTAAGTAAGGTAACTCAGGGAGAAAAAGACAACTATCCTAAGATACCACGTATAGGTGGGATCTATAAATTCATACCAATGAACTAACGTACAAAACAGAAACAGACTCACAGACTGAGAAAACCAAATTGCAATCATCAAAACAAGGTTAGAAGGGAGGGATAAATTAGGAGTTTGGAATGAAAACATGCACACTGATATGTATCAAGTAGATAATGAAAAAGGACCTATGGAATAAATACAGCAGCCAACTCTACTGAAAAAAAGTTGATATCCCATATGAGGAAATAAACAGTAAAAGGATAGATATATGTCTATGTATAACTGAAGGAAGTTCATATATACCTAAAACAAAACATAGGAAATCAACTCTACTCAAATTTAAAATAACAATGAAATTACAAATTAAATTACCTGAGCTCAGTCTAGGGGAAACCAGACAGTCATGGCCCCTATGATTAGACATGTGATATGGTATGAGAGTAACATGACACCACCAAAGACTTTCACTCAGCAGATCACAGAGCAGAAACCCACTCAAAGGTGCCTGACTTCACGTGAATGCGACAAGATGAAGAGAAGGAAAAGGACCACAGGTTAATCAGAGCAACACCCTCAATTCAGATGCTGGCAATTTCCGAGGAGACAAGACAAACTGCAGGTAAAGAGCAGGTATGTGATCTCCGGGTACAGGATCCTGACCCGTGTGGATGGGGTGAGACCCACACAATCTCCAGACCCTGCACCTGGGGAAACACTCCCACAGTCTCCAAGGTGACACCACCTCCCCAGATCCTCCCCTTGGGGTCCCCTGACCCTTGGTTAGGACACCACCAGGTCTCTGCTGGGCCCCTAAAGTGAAAACAAGTGGGTACCTCTAATCTCCTGGGATGGCAGACACAGGTAGGGCCGGTCTCCTCTCCCCACACTTGTCCCAGAGAAGTCCTCCTCTTTTTCCTTTGGTTCCATGTTATATTAACAGTTTTTACAGCTGTCACGATAATGTTGAACACACTACCTTGATTCTGGCAGGCTTGGTTCTTTCTTGTTTCACTGAGGTGTTGAGAAAACATGCCAGATGCAGGGCTGGGAGATGAGGGGCAGGTCTGCTCTCTGCGGAGCAGGGACAGTTGACCAGAAGGAGATCACAGCAGCGACCTCACCTGCTGCCCATTGGCTTTTGGCCTGATCCGTGTGCCCTGCAATCAAATCACCAGGTGAACATGCCTCCCTTCCCGCCATGCTCATCCTAGTGAATTGCAATGATTACGAGGTAGACACCTGAGCCAGGGGTAAAGAGGCAAACAGGCACAGGCCTGTATAAAGTGAACACCACAAAGTATTAATTCCCAAACACAAGTGAAGTTCTCATGTATTCTTCCCTTTTTCTTAGCTTTGTGTGTGTGTGGTCTCCCCATACACATGATCCTGACCCATGCAGATGGGGTGAGACACACTCAGTCCCCAGACCACCCAACCTGGAGTCTACGTCCCCTTGGTCAGAACACCATGGTTGTGGTCGGAGGGCCCCCAGTGTGTAAACAAGCCAGGTCCCTGGGACCTCCTGGGACCCTAGAAAGAAGTCTAGGGTTGGTCTCGTCTCCCCTCAATTGTCCCTGAGAAGTCAGGCGCCTTCTGTTTTCACTTTGGTTCTGTGTGATTTTTTGCTGGTTTGAAAGCTCATGCTAGAGGTGAACACACTACCTTGGTTCTGGCAGTCTCTGTCTTTCTTTTCCTGCTGAGGTGATGAGAAAACAAGAGAACTGGGCTGAAAGACGAGGGGCAGCTCTGTTCTCTTTGGAGAGAGTGGACTGGAAGGAGAGCGTAGCAGCAGCCTCACCTGCTGCCCATTGACTTTATGCCCGATCCCTGTGCCCTGGAACCAATTCACCAGGTGAACCTGCCTCCCTACTCAACCTGAATGTGCTGGAACATTAGAATGATTACCAGGTGGCCCACCTGAGGGGTCTCCAGGAGCCCCAGGGAAGGTGAATCTGGCAGGGGACAGACTAGGAGCCTGACCACAGCACTGACCCCCGGGAGGGCCAGGGAAGAAGCCCACTCAGAGGAGAGCACGGTTCCCAGAGAAGTCCACCCAGCCCCAGAGCCCAGACATCTGAGCACTGACGCTCAGACGCAGGCACGGAGTTTCCAGACAGAGGCCAGGCCAGGCCTGTGCCTGGGTCTCCATGTCCCAGCGCACAGAGTACAGTCAGGCCTAAATGTCCTCACTGCAGAAAGTGCACGGTCTCATCATCCATGTAGACAGGACTTGAAAAGTGAAAATGAAAGTGTTATCTTGTCTGACACTTGTGATCCCATGGACTGTAGCCTGTCAGGCTCCTCTCTGCATGGAATACCCCAGGCAAGAATATTGGTAGTGAGTAGCCATTCACTTCTCCAGGTGATCCTCCCAACCCAGGGATCGAACCTGGGTCTCCTGCATTGCAGGCAGATTCTTTTCCATCTCAGCTATAAGGGAACCCCTAGACAAGATTTAGAGAGGCCTGAATCTACCATGTAGACAGAACTTGGTCGGGTTTAGACTAGCGTAAAGCTGCTCTCTAGGAGGCACCGGCCACACACATGCAGAGTCTCTCATCGTTGGACGTGGGGCTCACCCTCGTGTGGGAACTAGGATGTACATCTCTCAAAGAAATCATTCCTGGGCTCCACATTTCACCCACATCAGGAACTGAAAGAACCTTTGCCATTAAACATTTCAACAGGCAAAACAAAACTGGTACCAATTTCTGTGGCCCCTTGGTGGTCCAGATCCTGGGGAGATATTCTTAGAGTGCAGCCCAGTGTCTTATAAAGACAGACAGGAAGTGGCCTGATTCCAGAATCCTAGGCCTCCAGCAGGAGGTGGACACTGGAAGCCTTCTGGAAAAGTTTTATTATTTATCAGAGTAAAAATATACTCCTGAAAAAACAAGCATACTAGTTATTATTTGCAAACCTAAAATATTGTTAAAAGCTTGGCACCCTGATCTTTGTGGTGCACACTGGTTCCTTTGTGTTCAGATTTTCTGGGTAGAAGCAAGCCATCATTTCAAATTAGTTTCTTCTAATTCTGTTATTTGTTATTATATGAATGAAAGATCACACGACAAAAAATTAGAAGAAAATTTCTGCAAAAAATGAGTGACTCAAAGAGCCCACAAGCTGCATGTACTTTGTCTTCTAACAGATTCCTTTCTCTCCCTAAACAAACAGGAAAAAACTGGCCCCCTGATTTTTTTTGCTTCTCTGTTCAAACTGAGCTAAAAAGAAATTGCTAATCATATAAACAAGCAAGAGTTTATGAGTTCTGAGATGTCATACCAGAGTAACAGGGGCTGGAGAAAATGGAACATTCCTACTCTGCTGGTCGGCAAACCACATCCTTAAAATAAAGCTTAGTTTCTAATTGTATTTAATTACCACAGTATGTGGTTACATGAAGTATGAACCAGGAGTCTAAATATAGCAGGCAATGTGTGAAGACAAATTTGATATCCCATATGTGAGAGTAAAAGCTACTTGTTTTTCCAGCAGTCGTATACAGATGTAAGCGTTGGACCAAAAAGAAGGTTGAGCCTGAACAATTGAAGCTTTCAAACTGTGGTACTGGAGAAAACTCTTGAGAGTCCTTTGGATGCAAGGAGATCAAACAAGTCAATATTAAAGGAAATCAACCCTGTATATTCATTTGAAGGGCTGATGTTGAAAATAAAGCTCCAATATTTTAGCCACCTGATGCAAAGAGCCAACTCAATGGAAAAGACCCTGATGCTGGAAAGATTGAGGGCAAGAGGAGACAGGGATGACAGAGGATTAGATGGTTGGATGGCATCACCAACTCAATGGACATGAGTTTGAACAAACTCTGGGAGATGGTGAAGGACAGGGAAGCCTGACATGCTGCAGTCCATGAGTTCCCAAAGAGTCAGATACACCTGAGCAATTGAAGAAATGTTTGTCATAGCTTGTCTTCCAAGGAGCAAGTATCTTTTAATTTTATGGCTGCAGTCATCATCTGCTGTGATTTTGGAGCCCAAGAAAATAAAGTCCATCACTGTTTTCATTTTTTCCGCGTTTATTTGTCATGAAGTAATGGGCTCAGATGCCATAATTTTAGTTTTTTGAATGTTGACTTTTATGCCAGCTTTTTCACTCTCCTCTTTTACCCTCATCAGGAGGCTCTTTAGTTTCTCTTCACTTTCTGCCATTAGAGTGGTATCATCTGCATATCTGAGGTTGTTGATATTTCTCCTGGCAATCTTGATTCCAGCTTATGTTTCATCCAGCCTGGCATTTCACATAATGTACTCTGCATATAAGTTAAATAAACAGGGTGACAATATACAGCCTTGATGCACTCCTTTCCCAATTTGAAACCAGCCCATTGTTCCATGTCCAATTCTAACTGTGGCTTTTGACCTGCATACAGGTTTCTCAGAAGGCAGATAAAGTGGTCTGTTATTCCCATCTCTTCAAGAATTTTTCAGTCTGTTTTGATCCACACAGTCAAAGGCTTTAGTGTGTCAATGAAGCAGAAGGAGACACCCTTCTGGAATTCCCTTGCTTCCTGTATGATCCAACGAATGTTGGCAATCTCTCGTTCCTCTGTCTTTTCAAAACCCAGCTTGTACATCTGGAAGTTCTAGGTTCATGTACTGTTGAAGCCTAGTTTGACAGATTTTGAGCATTACCTTGCTAGTATGTGAAGTGAGTGCAATTGTACAATAGTTTGAACATTCTTTGGCAGTGCCCTTCTTTGGGATTGAAATGAAAACTGACCTTTTCCACTCCAGTGGCCACTGCTGAGTTTCCAGTTTGTGGTATATTGAGTGCAGCACTTTAACAGTGTCATCTTTTAGGGTTTGAAATAGCTCAGCTGGAATTCCAACACCTCCACTAGCTTTGTTCATAGTGATGCTTCCTAAGACCCACTTGACTTCACATTCCAGGATGTCTGCCCCTAGATGAATGACCACATCTTTGTGGTTATTGAAGTCATTAAGACCTTTTTTGTACAGTTCTGTGTATTCTTGCACCTCTTCTTAATATTTTCTGCTTTTGTTAGGTCCTTGACATTTCTCTCCTTTATCGAGCCCATCTTTGCATGAAATGTTCCCTTGTTATCTCCAATTTTCTTAAAGAAATCTCTAGTCTTTCCCATTCTATTGTTTTCCTCTATTTCTTTGCGTTGTTCACTAATGAAGACTTTCTTATCTCTCCTTGCTATTCTCTGGAACTCTGCATTAGGTATCTTTCCCTTTCTCCTTTGCCTTTTTGCTTCGCTTCTTTTCTCAGCTATTTGTAAGGCCTTCTCAGACAACCATGCTGATCTGTTGCGTTTCTTTTTCTTGGGGGTGGTTTTGATCACTGCCCCCTGTACAATGTTAAGAACATCCATGCATAGTTCTTCAGGCACTCTGTCTGTCAGGTTTAATCCCTTGAATCTATTTGTCGCTTCTACTATATAATCATAAGGGCTTTGATTTAGGTCATATCTGAATAACATAGTGGTTTTCCTTACTTTCTTCAATTTAAGTCTGAATTTTGCAATAAGGAGCTCATGGTCTTATTTTTGCTGGCTGTATAGAGCATCTCCATCTTTGGCTCCAAAGAATATAATCAATTTGATTTGGGTATTGACTATCTAGTGATGTCCATGTGTAGAGTCATCTCTTGTGTTATTGGAAGAGGATGTTTGCTATGACCAGTGTGTTCTCTTAAAAAACTCTGTTAGTCTTTGCCCTGCTTCATTTTGTACTCCAAGGTCAAACTTGCCTGTTACTCCAGGTATTTCTTGACTTCCTACTTTTTCATTCCTACTCCCTGTGATGAAAAAGATATCTTTTTTTGTGGTGTTAATTCTAGGAAGTCTTGTAGGTCTTTACACAACTGTTCAACTTCAGCTTCCTTGGCATCAGTGGTTGTGGCATAGACTTGGATTACTGTGATCTTGAATGGTTTGCCTTGAAGATGAAGCGAAATCATCCTGTCACTCCTAGGGGACTGGAATTCAGCCCCTTCTCCATTCACCTCCTCTCTGCTCTTCCCCTGGGAGAGGGGCTCCAGCCTGGCTGGGCTCCTGCACAGCCTCCCCGCTGTGGTGTCTCTGAGTCCTGTCTGGGCCTGCTGGGCTCCCTGGAAGTACAGACTGGCTCTGACAGAGCTGTTGGGAAGGGCTGGTGGGGCCCTGGTTGCTGGGGTTCTTCTGAGGCCCCTCACTTGTGAGCCTCCTGCCCCTCTGGGGCCACCTTCCCCTTCTGTCCCTGCTGTCCTTTCTGCATCCTCATCACAGTGGGTCTGGTGGCTCAGCCCTGCAACCTCATGGGAGACCCAACTCCCTTCCCCTGGACCTTAGGGCCTTAGGGTAGGATCCCCCACCCACCTAGATTTCCTGGGGGAGCCCGGTGGTCCCTGCCCGTCCCCTTCCCCAGAGCAAAGGTGCTAGTGCAGAGCTGCACACCCCCATGACTGCCCCCACTCCTGCCTGCGAACAATTACATATTACATCAGGAGTGGGAAGAAAAATATTTTAGATCACAGATCAAGAGGAAGAGGTGAATTTATAATTACTTTAAATTCTTGAAAAGCAGTGTTGCCTGTGTGAGACCCCTATTTCAAATCATCCAAGTTGTCCTTGAATGGAGAAGATTGACTGGGCCTCCATTTGTTTTTGCGTCTGTTAACATTTTATGAGAAGCTGAGGGGTTGGGGGTGGGGGGTGGTGAGGGTGTTAGGGGCAATATTATATAATCAATAGGCTTGAACTTCCCTGGTGGCTTACATGATAAAGGGTCTGCCTGCAATGCAGGAGCCACGGGTCCAATCCCGGGGTCTGGAAGATCTCCTGGAGAAGGAAATGGCAACCCACTCCAGTATTCTTGCCTGGAGAATCCTGTGGACAGAAGAACCTGGCAAGTCCCAGTCCAGGGGTCACAAGGAGTCGGACATGACTGAGCGACTAACCTTTCACATATGGGATGCATCTGGGCAGTTTTACAGGATAGGTAAGAGCACGTATTAGTGGAAATTACCCTAAAACTTAGTGTTTTAAAACTACAGCCTTATTCTTGTTGTTCAGTCACTCAGTCGTGTCTGACTCTTTGTAACCCCATGGACGGCAGCATGCCAGACCTCCCTGTCCTTCACCCTCTCTCAGAGTCTGCTCTAACTCACGTCCACTGAGTCGGTGATGCCATCCAACCATCTCATCCTGTCGACCACTTCTTTTCATGCCTTCAATCTTTCAAGCATCAGAGTCTTTTCAAGTGAGTCGGCTCTTCCCATCAGGTGGCCAAAGTATTGGAGCTTCAGCTTCAGCATCAGTCCTTCCAATGAATACTCAGGGTTGATTTGCTTCAAGATTGACTGGTTTGATCTCCTTGCTATCCAAGGGACTCTCATGAGTCTTCTCCAGCACCACAGTTAAACAAAGCATCAGTTCCTCGGTGCTCAGCCTTCTTTATGGTCCTACTTTCACATCCGTACTTGACTACTGGAAATACTATAGCGTTGACCAGACGGATCTTTGTCAGCAACGTGATGTCTCTGTTTCTAATACGGCATCTAGGTTTGTCACAGCCTTTATTACATCACCATTTCTCATGGTTCAGTGTAGTTTGGTTCTCTGATACTGAGTCTCACCAGATTGGGGCTGTGGTCCCTTCAAGGCCTGAATGGAAAGGACGTGCTTCCAAGCATACACATGAGATGGGGGCTGGATTCAGTTCTTGGGGGCAGTTGGCAGGAGGCTGTCCTTTGTCCTTGTGACGTGGGCCTCTCCGTTTATTGTTTATTGTGATGTGGGCCTCTCCATTTATTGTTTGTTAGTCACTCAGTCATGTCAGACTCTTTGCAACCCCATGGACTGTAGCCTACCAGGCCCCTATGTCCGTGGAGTTCTCCAGGCAAGAATACTGGAGTGGGTTGCTATTTCCTTCTCCAGATCTTCCCAACCCAGGGATCAAACCCAAGTCTCCTGCATTAGCAGGCGGATTCTTCACGGCTGAGCCACCAGGGAAGCCCAGTCCTCTCCATATGTGTGTATGTACATGCTAAGTCGCTTCAGCTGTGGCCGACCCTTTGCGACCCTGTACCAGGCTCCCTCTGTCCATGGGATTCTCCAGGCAAGAATACTGGAGTGGATTGCCATGCCTTCCTCCAGGGGATCTTTCCAATTCAGGGACTGAACTGGCATCTCTTGGGTCTCTAGCAATGGCAAGCAGGTTCTTTACCCCCAGTGCCACCAGGGAAGCCCGGGCCTCTCCATAGGGCTGCACAAAACGTGGCAGCTTGTTTCATCAGAGCAAGTGAGCGACTGGAGGTGGGGGAAGTCACCATCCTTTTACCCTGATCTTGAGACATCCCACTGCTTCTGTTGATCCATTTCTCGGTATTTTGTCTGAAATTCTGACAGGTCTGAGATCCTACTTGTGAGTTAACGAGTTACCTTACCGCAGTTATTTATATGAGTCTTTATGAGTGTGCATGTATACCTGGGTAGCATGTATTTATACCAGTATACAAGTGTATATGTATGCATACAAACATACATGCTAGCCAACTGTATACACACCAGCCCGTCGTGACACCTCTGGATCAAGCATCAGACTGTTTCGTTGCCGAGTAAACTTAGCCCTGGTCCCTATAGGGGAGAGGGGAGAGGCATGTGTACCTGTGTGTGCAGTGGGGTTTATGCATAAATTCCAGGTTATGAAACTCAGAGCTTAAATAGATGGCTGACACATCTGCTCCTGTTCTCCTCCTCAGTAGGAAAGATCCTGTATTTTCTTCTGGAATAGAAACAAAGCCTCTTTCGGAGGAAAGAAGCCTAGAATGTGAGTACATGGCCCTGATCGGCAGGGGACAACCTCTAGCCCCTACAAGGCAGTAGCCAACATCTTCCTTCTAAGGCGTGTCAACCATTTTTGCTTGTTGCATGCTAAGTCGCTTCAGTCATGTCTAACTCTTTGCAACCTATGGACCTTAGCCCACCAGGCTTTTTTGTTCATGGGATTCGCCAGGCAAGAATACTGGAGTGGGTTGCCATGCTCTCTTACAGAGGCTCTTCTTGGCCCAGAGATGGAACCAGCAACTCTTAGGTCTCCTGCATTGACAGGGAGGGTTCTTTACCACTAGCACCACCTGAAAAGTCCTGTTAACCCTTCAGACAGCCTTTAAGCAAAGTTGGCCACAATCTTTGCTCAAAGAACTTAAACTTTAAGCAAATCTGAAAAATGTCATGTCCATTTTATAAATTGAAAATAATAGGATTAAAGGCCAGAAATTTGTCCCCAGTAGAAAGATAAGCATGGTGCACACAGTCTCTCTGCCTGGATGATAAACATTCACTTTATAGAATTTCATTAAATACATATAAACTTTTAAAGATTTTTTGACATTCCCCAATAGTTTGAGTTGAACAAATAGAAAATACAAAACTCAGTTTTTGGAATAGATTTCCACCAAACCGTGAAGTGACTTTTCACCCATCCCTTTCCTGGGTCCTGAGTCATTCTGGCCTGTTTTTTCTTGACTCCTCAGACTCGGGTTTTACCGTTTCTCAGCACTTGACTGTCTTCCTCTGGATTCTTTTGTCTTTTCTGTCCTCTTGGGCACACCACATGCTCTCCCTGCTGAATCACAGCAAAAGGTCTCTGGCTTGACAGCTGTCTCTGTCCTCCCTTATGCTACCATCCCACAGGAGTCTGGAATCTTCCTGATGCAAACCACTTCCCAGGATTTCCACCCCTCCCTCCCTGGAGAGTGTCCAGACAATGTCTTATTAAGCACTTGGCTTTTGCTCCATTCTCTGAGTTGCTGAAACCATTTCCACACAAATGACCATTTTAGTCTACCTATTAGCCTTGTTAAATTATCGTGGATTTTAGAGACATTTGGGCTTCTTCGGTGGCTCAGATGATGAGGAATCTGCCTGCAATGCAGGAGACCTGGGTTCAACCCCTGGGTAGGGAAGATCCCGTGGAGAAGGGAATGGCAACCCATTCCAATGTTCTTGACTGGAGAATCCCCTGGACAGAGGAGCCTGGCAAGCTACAGTTCGTGGGTTGCAAAGAGTTGGACACAACTGAGTGACTAACACACATATAGACATTTATGTGACAAAATGTTTTTGTAGTATTATTCAAATGTCAAAAACTTCAAAATAATTAAAATGTTCCCAGTGGGATTCTGGTTAAGTTACTGGTGTTAGACCCATATAGTATGTTAGGGAGTTATCAAAAGTAACATTGTAGCAAAATAATTAGTGAAATGAAAAAATGTTTAAAAAAAGGTGTTTAAAAATGTTTAGAGGGAAAAACAAGATTATTAATAGTAGTTACCTGTGGTGGTTTTAAGGCAGGTGCACAAATTCTTTGATCTTTTTCTTTCAAGATACATAGCTGAACATGGGGTGCAATTAGTGACCCATCTGTAATCCTTAGGACATGGCAGAGGTGGCTATACATGACCAGCTGCTAAAACTGGGATCTCTCTTCCAGATCGAAGGGCCAGCAACAAGCCATCACAGCAAACAGTTCCTCAGGACAGTGCGGTAACCGTCTTTTAGGGCACACAGCCATGTCAAAGGGGTCCCTGTCCACATAGGGCATTTGGCCCAGAGTCAAAAGCTAGCTCCCACAGCCTCCCTCTGAAGGCCCGCAGGTCACTGGCACTGGAGAACTCATTATTAACCAGACTTTCAAGGGCCATCCACCAAACCCGCCTGTTCTCATTGTCTACCAGGCAATGACAGAGTCCATGGGGAACACGTCTCTGCAGACAGCATTGTCTGCGATCTTAACTTGAAGTGTGTCCTCAGCGACACGGTTCCTAACAGCCACATCTTGGTGGATGACTTCCCTGCTGGACAGATAGCTCATTCCTCAGGCAATCTGAACAGTCATGTGAACCAAGTCTTGTTGAGACACCGCCTGTGGATTATGGGCCTCTACTAACTGGCGCTGCCGTAAAAACAATCTAAGATTCCCCCAGTTCATGCAAGCCAATATCCCCAAGGGCTTCTCTCCTTCTATACACACCCTGGTGACAGGAAGAAGATTTCTGTGATGAAGACCGCACAGCTTACAGCTCTCAGTGAGCATCACTGTCACCCGAATTTCAGAAGCTTGATCTTTATCCGTTTTTACAAATACTTGCTTTTCTTTATTTGGATCTTTTTTCTTTTTTTCCTTTAGCCACAGACTTTATTGTTTGAATATTTGCAGCTATTTTTCTATACACTTTTAATTTCTTCCAAAACTCTATGCTCCGTATTTGCTAGGTCACTTCACTCTCCGTTTTATTCTACATTTCCATCAAGCAGTGTTTCCCCAAATCACAATCTGCCTGGTTGTGTATTGTTGTTATTCAGTTGCTAAGTTGTGTCTGTCTCTTTGTGATGCCATGGACTGTAGGCCACCAGGCTCCTCTGTCCCAGGCAAGAATTTCCCAGGCAAGAATACTGGAATGGGTGCCATCCCTTCTCCATATTTGGATCTTTTTCATCTACTAAGATCCCATGGAAAATATGCTCAAAAGTGCCTTATTGAAGTCCATCTTTTAGAATTATCCTCTCCCTGGCTATTGCAATATCCTTCACCTTAGTGCTGGCCTCCGAAAGAGTGACCCTTCTCAGGTCTTTCTTCTGTCTTTTACCCTGCTTGAGTGAAAATATAAACAAAAAACCAAACTCTGTCGCTATGTCAGATACAATATCATCAACATAGTTCAGAAGGGACAATGCAAAACAATTTTTTAAACAAAAGCATGTTTATTATGCAATCTGAGACAAAGTGCAATCAGGAGGGAACCTGATTATACTTTAAAAGAAAATGCACTCAGGAGTGAGTCTGGAATCAGAAGCAGCTTTGGTATTTGTTGACTGTGATCCTCAGCCACTTTTGCCTAAACACACAGAATGGATGGGTCTGGTGCCCTGTGTGCTGGGCTGCAGGCCCAATTTCTTAACACAGGTCAGATGAACTGGGCCCACCACCCCTGTGCTCAGTGGGCAAAGCTGAGTCGCTCTCTTGTCCTCATGGGGCTAGCGGGAGGGACTGACTGAAGACAAAGTGCCATGGGTTACACCGCAGAGGGGTGTGATGCAGGAGAAGGGTGCTGATTTTATTGATTGCAGCCCCATCCACTTCTTCTTCCATCTTCCTGGCTTCCTCCAATTCTCCTGGATTTAATACCAATTAACTTTAACTTCGGCCACTTACCTAGATTTCTCAAGAATTTCATCTGTGTGAAAATAGGAGGAGGAAAAAATAAAAATAAAAAAATAAACCTTTTTGCTGTGCTCAAAGACTCAGCACAACCATCCTGCTTTTGAAAAACAGAGTATAGCACCAGAACACTACACCTTATTCCCTTTCATCTCCTTTTATAATAGTTGAAAATAACATGAGGTGCTTTGACTAAAGTAAACCTTGTTCTAGACCCGTTCAGTTCACTTCAGTTCAGTTTAGTTGCTCAGTCGTGTCCGACTCTTTGTGACCCCATGAATCGCAGCACGCCAGGCCTCCCTGTCCATCCCCATCTCCCGAAGTTCACTCAGACTCACATCCATCGAGTCCGTGATGCCATCCAGCGATCTCATCCTCCGTCGTCCCCTTCTCCTCCTGCCCCCAATCCCTCCCAGCATCAGGGTCTTTTCCAATGAGTCAACTCTTTGCATGAGGTGGCCAAAATACTGGAGCTTCAGCTTTAGCATCATTCCTTCCAAAGAACATCCAGGGCTGATCTCCTTTAGAATGGACTGGTTGGATCTCCTTGCAGTCCAAGGGACTCTAAAGAGTCTTCTCCAACACCACAGTTCAAAAGCATCAGTTCTTCAGCGCTCAGCTTTCTTCACAGTCCAATTCTCACATCCATACATGACTACTTGAAAAACCATAGCCTTGACTAGATGGACCTTTGTTGGCAAAGTAATGTCTCTGCTTTTGAATATGATATCTAGGTTGCTCATAACTTTTCTTCCAAAGAGTAACCGTCTTTTAATTTCATGGCTGCAGTCACCACCTGCAGTGATTTTGGAATCCCAAAAAATAAAGTCTGACACTGTATCCACTGTTTCCCCATCTATGTGCCATGAAGCGATGGGACCAGATGCCATGATCTTCGTTTTCTGAATGTTACACTTTAAGCCAACTTTTTCACTCTCCTCTTTCACGTTCATCAAGAGACTTTTTTAGTTCCTCTTCACTTTCTTCCATAAGGGTGGTGTCATCTGCATATCTGAGGTTATTGATATTTCTCCCAGCAATCTTGATTCCAGCTTGTGCTTCTTCCAGCCCAGTGTTTCTCATGATGTACTCTGCATAGAAGTTAAATTGCAGGGTGACAATATACAGACTTGACGTTCTCCTTTTCCTATTTGGAACCAGTCTGTTCTCCATGTCCAGTTCTAACTGTTGCTTTCTGACCTGCATAGAGGTTTCTCAAGAGGCAGGTCAGGTGGTCTGGTATTCCCATCTCTTTCAGAATTTTCCCCATTTCTTGTGATCCACACAGTCAAAGGCTTTGGCATAGTCAATAAAGCAGAAATAGATGGTTTTCTGGAACTCTCTTGCTTTTTGGATGATCCAGAGGAAGTTGGCAATTTGATCTCTGGTTCCTCTGCCTTTTCTAAAGCCAGCTTGAACATCTGGAAGTTCATGGTTCATGTAGTGCTGAAGCCTGGCTTCGAGAATTTTGAGCACTACTTTACTAGCGTGTGAGATGAGTACAATTGTGCAGTAGTTTGACCATTCTTTTGCATTGCCTTTCTTTGGGATTGGAATGAAAACTAACCTTTTCCAGTCCTGTGGCCACTGCTGAGTTCTCCAAATTTGCAGGCAAATTGAGTGCAGCACTTTCACAGCATTGTCTTTCAGGATTTGAGATAGCTCCACTGGAATTCCATCACCTCCACTAGCTTTGTTCATAGTGATGCTTTCTAAGGCCCACTTGACTTCACATTCCAGGATGTCTGGCTCTAGGTGAGTGATCACACCATCGTTTTTATCTTGGTCGTGAAGCTCTTTTTTGTACAGCTCTTCTGTGTATTCTTGCCACCTCTTCTTAATATCTTCTGCTTCTGTTAGGTCCATACAATTTCTGTCCTTTTTCAAGCCCATCTTTGCATGAAATATTCCCTTGGTGTCTCTAATTTTCTTGATGAGACCTCTAGTCTTTCCCATTCTGTTGTTTTCCTCTATTTCTTTTCATGGATCGCTGAGGAAGGCTTTCTTATCTCTCTTTGCTATTCTTTGGAACTCTGCATTCAGATGCTTATATCTTTCTTTGAAGATGGTGATTGCAGATATGAAATTAAAAGATGCTTACTCCTTGGAAGCAAAGTTATGACCAACCTAGACAGCATATTAAAAGCAGAGACATTATTTTGTCAACAAAGGTCTGTCTAGTCAAGGCTATGATTTTTCTAGTAGTCATGTATGGATGTAAGAGTCAGACTATAAAAACAGCTGAACAGAGAATTGACGCTTTTGAACTGTGGTGTTGGAGAAGACTCTTGAAGTCCCCTAGACTGCAAGAGATCCAACCAGTCCATCCTAAAGGAAATCAGTCCTGGGTGTTCATTGGAAGGACTGATGTTGAAGCTGAAACTCCAACATTTTGGCCACATGATGTGAAGAGCAGACTGCTTTGAACAGACCCTGATGTTGGGAAAGATTGAAGGCAGGAGGAGAAGAGGATGACAGAGGATGAGAAGGGGATGACAGAGGATGAGATGGTTAAGTGGCACCACCGACTCAATGCACATGAGTTTGGGTAAACCCCAGGAGTTAGTGATGGACAGGGAGGCCTGGTGTGCTAGGGTTCATGGGGTCGTAAAGAGTCAGACACGACTGAGCCACTGAACTGAACTGAATAGATACACAGATGTAGAGGAAGGACCTGTGAACTCAGCTGGAGAAGAGGGGGGGGGACAAATTGAGAGAGTAGCATTGAAACATAGCCACTACCATATGCAAACTAGCTAGCTAGTGGGAAGTTGCTATATAACATAGGGAGCCCAGCAGGGAGCTCTGTGACGACCTAGAGGGTGGGATGGTGGGAAGTGGGAGGCAGGCTCACCAAAGAGTGGATAATATACTTATGGCTTACTTGTGTTGTTGTATGAGGAAAACCAACCAAGCACTGTAAAGCAGTTATTCTTCAATTAAAAATAAATAAATACAATCTGAAAACTATCATTCAACACAAATGCAATGTCATTAAACTTGTATGGGATCATCTTCTCTTCCTAGTTGTTTTTCCACTATAAGTACTTATAAATGTCATTAAAGGTTTTGAAAATATGATTTTAATATCCACACAGTATTGCTTAATACATCATACATAAATAATGAAATTTCAGTCTCAACATAGAAACATAATACCAAAAAAGGTTTCCATTCTAAACTAGAGCTTGCATTTTAATTCAGCTTAATGAGAATTCCTCTGAAGATCTAAAATTCTTATGAAAAATAAATTACATGGAGTTCTTTTTGCTTTCATCTGTTATGCCTTATTGTCATTTATTTCTAAGGACTCTTGGACTTTGGACATTTTGCATTTGACTGTAATTTTTGACTGAGACAAAATCTTAAATTTAGATATTACAAATATCAAGAAGTAGTCTTGTAAGTGTGAATCATTCAGTCATGTCCAATTATTTGTGACCCATGGACTGTAGCCCACCAGGTCCTCTGTCCAGAGAATTTTCCAGGCAAGAATATTGGCATGGGTAGCCATTCCTTTCTCGAGGGGATCTTCCTGACCTAGGGGTCAAACCTAGGTCTCCTGGATTGCAGGCAGATTCTTTACCATATGAACCACCAGAGAAACCTGACTCTGCTGTACATGGATATAAAAATCCTTAAAAGAATATTAGCAATCCAAATTGATGAATACATTAAAAGAATCATACACTATGATCAAATGTAAGTTATTCTGTGCCTGCAAGCATGATTTATGATCTGCACATCAATCACTGTGATACACAATATCAGCAAAATTAAGAATAAAATCACATGATCTTCTCAATAATTGCAGAAAAAGCTTTTGACAAAGGGTAACATCAATTTGGATACACTCTCTCAGTCCAGTGGCTATACATGGAACATACTAAAGGGTATATAAGACAAGCCCACGGCTAACATCCAACTCAGTGGTAAAGAGGTGAAAAGTGACAGTGAAGTCTGTCGGTTGTGCCCGACTCTTGGTGACCCCAGGGACTGTAGCCTACCAGGCTCCTCCGTCTATGGGATTTTGCAGGCAAGCGTACTGGAGTAGTTTCCCATTTCCTTCTCCAGGGGATCTTCTCAGCCCAGGGATCCAACCTGGGTCTCCCACATTGTAGGCAGATGCTTTACCATCTGAGCCACCAGAGGTTTTCCTAAAAGATCAGGAAAGAGCAAGGATGTCCACTCTCACCTGTCTTGCTCATCATAGTAGTGGAAGTGTCCTTCCCAGAGTAACTAGGCAAGAAAAGGAAATTAAAGGCATCCCCATCAGAACAGATGAAGTTACACTGTCACTATTTGATTACAACAGGATTTATATGTAACCTTAAAAACTCCACCAAGTAACAACTATTAAAACTAATAAACTCAGCAATATACCAAGATATGAACCATCAGAGAGAGAACAGAACAGTCCCATATACAAATGCATCTCCCCCCCCAAAAAAAAAAACCCTGAAATGTATTTCACCGAGGGGCAGAAATACCTGTACAGTCACAAGCTCCAAGACCTAGAGTCTGGGTTCAAATCCCAGCTCACCCACTGACATGCAGAGTGACCCAGGGCAAATCACACAATGATCTGAGGCTCAACATATTCAACTGTAAAATGAACACAAAACCAGTATCTCCTCCCAGGGCTGTGAAACTCCAAGGAAATGCTTATTTAGGCCGAGGGGTTGGAGTGTCTCCAGGAGCCTCTCTTTGTATGAAACTCCTCTAGAACTGGGCTCTCCTGATCCTGTGGGCGAGGGTCAAGGGTAGAGCCTGGGAGCGGAATGGGACTGGACAAGGACGAGGACAAACAAATACTAGTTCTGTGTCAATGAGGGAAGCCACCTCCTTTCCAGATCTCAGAGTGGGGCCTACACCAGGGCCATGCACAATCAGAAGTGATAACTCCGAACCCCCTACAGCAGGGATGGAGCCTTCCCGGAAAGAACCTTCTCTCTTGGTCCAGGCTCCAGTGTGATGTAGTGTTGCTCCCTGAGTCCTCCACGTCTCCACCAGGCAAAGAGCTCTTGGGAGCTGGAGGTCTATTAAACCACAGGGGCCTGAGGGTCAGAATGACACAAGGGCGAACAACATTGCATTGAAAATTAGCTATGTTTTTAAAAAATGACAGAAGTACAGACGAGGCAGGGGATGAGAAGCAGAAGGACTGACGACCTCTCAAGCCTTTAGCAGAAATATCTCCACACCAGCTCAGCAGAGCCTACAGGAGGAAAATATAATGGAAAAGCAGGCTATGGATATATCTCTACACTGCTGGACCCAGAGATCCAAGTCCCAATCCACCGACATCGTTCTGCATATCCAGACACCAAGAGGACGAAACACAGACCTTGCCTTAGGAGGTCTCAGCCAGACTTAATATTGGGGTTGCTGAGCATGGTCACATGGTCACTATGGACTCAGACCCTCCTCCATGCTCACATCCTCTGTTCTCACAGAAACATACACGGTTCACTACACAGAACCCTCTGAGGGTACTTGTGTATACTAGAAACTGGCAATGGTGAAATGCAAAGAAAAGACACAGAAATGGAAACATGCCTCTGGGGAGCTCGATAAATTAAAAAGATCTGAAGTGCTTGATACTTGGCATTTTAAAAAAAGCTTTTTAATAGGTAAATCCAGAAAGGACATTTCCAGGAGAAAGGACAAAAGAATCATCCCACTGGGGCAATTTGGTATCCATATGGGAAAGTAAGTTGGAACCCTACCTCACAAAACACCACCAAACCAATTAGACACATACTGAGAACCAAATAGATTTAAGGGACTAGATCTGATAGATAGAGTGCCTGATGAACTCTGGACTGAGGTTCGTGACATTGTACAGGAGACAGGGATCAAGACCATCCCCATGAAAACAAATGCAAAAAAGCAAAATGGCTGTCTGCGGAGGACTTAGAAATAGCTGTGAAAAGAAGAGAAGCGAAAAGCAAAGGAGAAAAGGAAAGATATAAGCATCTGAATGCAGAGTTCCAAAGAATAGCAAAAAGAGATAAGAAAGCCTTCCTCAGTGATCAATGCAAAGAAATAGAGGAAAACAACAGAATGGGAAAGACTAGAGATCTCTTCAAGAAAATTAGAGACACCAAGGGAATATTTCATGCAAAGATGGGCTCGAAAAAGGACAGAAATTGTATGGACCTAACAGAAGCAGAAGATATTAAGAAGAGGTGGCAAGAATACACAGAAGAGCTGTCAAAAAAGAGCTTCACGACCAAGATAAAAACGATGGTGTGATCACTCACCTAGAGCCAGACATCCTGGAATGTGAAGTCAAGTGGGCCTTAGAAAGCATCACTATGAACAAAGCTAGCGGAGGTGATGGAATTCCAGTGGAGCTATCTCAAATCCTGAAAGACAATGCTGTGAAAGTGCTGCACTCAATTTGCCTGCAAATTTGGAGAACTCAGCAGTGGCCACAGGACTGGAAAAGGTTAGTTTTCATTCCAATCCCAAAGAAAGGCAATGCAAAAGAATGGTCAAACTACTGCACAATTGTACTCATCTCACATGCTAGTAAAGCAATGCTCAAAATTATCCAAGCGAGGCTTCAGCACTACGTGAACCGTGAACTTCCAGATGTTCAAGGTGGCTTTAGAAAAGGCAGAGGAACCAGAGATCAAATTGCCAACATCCTCTGGATCATCCAAAAAGCAAGAGAGTTCCAAAAACACACATCTCTTTCTGCTTTATTGACTATGCCAAAGCCTTTGACTGTGTGGACCACAATAAACTGTGGAAAATTCTTCAAGAGATGAGAATACCAGACCACCTGACCTGCCTCTTGAGAAACCTCTATGCAGGTCAGGAAGCAACAGAACTGGACATGGAGAACAGACTGGTTCCAAATAGGAAAAGGAGAACGTCAAGGCTGTATATTGTCACCCTGCTTATTTAACTTCTATGCAGAATACATCATGAGAAACGCTGGGCTGGAAGAAGCACAAGCTGGAATCAAGATTGCTGGGAGAAATATCATAACCTCAGATATGCAGATGACACCATCCTTATGGCAGAAAGTGAAGAGGAACTAAAAAGCCTCTTGATGAACATGAAAGAAGAGAGTGAAAAAGTTGGCTTAAATAGCAACATTCAGAAAACAAAGATCATGGCATCTGATCCCATCACTTCATGGCACATAGATGGGGAAACAGTGTCAGACTTTATGTTTTTGGGTTCCAAATCACTGCAGATGGTGAGTGAAGCCATCAATTAAAAGACGCTTACTCCTTGGAAGAAAAGTTATGAGCAACCTAGATATCATATTCAAAAGCAGAGACATTACTTAGCCAACAAAAGGTCCGTCTAGTCAAGGCTATGGTTCTCCCAGTAGTCATGTACGGGTGAGAGAGTTGGACTGTGAAGAAAGCTGAGAGCTGAAAAATTGATGCTTTTGAACTGTGGTGTTGGAGAAGACTCTTTAGAGTCCCTTGGACTGCAAGGAGATCCAACCAGTCCATTCTAAAGAGATCAGCGCTGGATGTTCTTTGGAGGGAATGATGCTAAAGCTGAAGCTCCAGTATTTTGGCCACCTCATGCAAAGAGTTGACTCATTGGAAAAGACCCTGATGCTGGGAGGGATTGGGGGCAGGAGGAGAAGGGGACGAAGGAGGATGAGATCGCTGGATGGCATCACTGACTCGATGGATGTGAGTTTGAGTAAACTCCGGGAGATGGGGATGGACAGGGAGGCCTGGCGTGCTGCAGTTCATGGGGTCGCAGAGTTGGACACAGCTAAGCGACTGAACTGAACTGAACTGAAGAACCAACGATTGAAAGAAAAATTTTACAAAATTTTGAACAATTTTGGATGAAGTAATATCTTTTCTTTAAGTTGAGGTATTGTTACAATAATTTGTTTGTTTAACGTGTACAGCAAAGTGATTCAGTGATTCAGCCTCTCAGGTGCGTCCTTGGACAAAATTCATTCCCTCTGGGAGGCCCGTGGGCCATGCCCTCAACTCAGAACACCTCCGAATCCTGAATACGCAAAGCAGCATGTGGTGGTTCTTGTAGGGGTTTTTAGACTGAATAAATTATTCTAACATGATACAAGAAATAAGCCCAGAGGTCAAGAGAGGATCTCCTCACCTATCTTCAACAGGAGGCCCTGCTCCCTGGAATGTGGGTGTCAAACAGCGCTTGGGAAGGAAAGAGGTGTGTCATGAATATTTTGCCTGCAGAGGACAAGTGGTGTGTAGAGAGGATGCGCAGGCACGTCCCAGGACACTGAGCAGACGGACACAGTGACTGGACCCTCAGCCCTGCTCTTGGGCATCGCACTGTCTCCACCGCTGACACAGCGGGAGCAGCTCACCCGTGTCCTGGAGAGTATGGTCACATGACCTGAACCTGGCCAATCGGTGTGTTCTATCCCTCCTGGCCACCGTGATTGGCTCAGGACTGGTGCGGTGACCAATCTGGGCCCAGGGCCGGGCCTCACGCTGGAAGCAAGGGAAGAGGAGTTCGCCTTCTGCCAGAAGGGGTAGAGCTGGGTGAGGTCAGGCTCCAGCAATGGGAGGGGCGTGAGGTCAGCCTGGGGCAGTTGGTGACCTTCCTGAGCCCATCAGGGCAGAGCTGCTGGCCTGAGAATGAGGGCGTTCCTGAGCCCAGGGGTTGAGAGCGCCAGTTCCCGCTGTGGTCCCGGAGCTCCACCTGAAACCGGAGGGAAGCGGTCTGCCTGTGAGTCCTCTCCTGCTTGCCTGTCAGCTTGTTTGACCCACGCTGGATTTTCTGTCCAGCTGGCTAAGTGGAGACCCTGGAAATGCAGCTGTGTGGATTTTGGCTGGCTTCAGGGAAGAAATGCCAGATGACACTGGGAGACGCCAGTTTAATCTGGATTCAGGTCATATCTCTTGAAAATGAAGTGAAAGTCCCTCATTCGTGTATGATTCTTGCGACCCCATAGGCTATACAGTTCATGGAATTCTCCAGGCCAGAATACTGGAGTGGGTAGCTTTTCCCTTCACCAAGGATCTTCCCAACGCAGGGACCGAACCCAGGTCTCCTGCATTGCAGGCAGATTCTTTACCCGCTGAGCTCCAAGGGAGGCCCAAGGGAAGCCCAGGAGCAGGGGTGGGGGGATGCAAAAGGACAGTGAAGCAAGAGCAGTGGGGGCAGATAAGCAAGTCTGCCCTCCTGAAATGTCTGCTGGCCTGGTCGTCTACAGTTATGACTGGGCAGGGTGTGGAGGGCACAGGGGCTCAGAGGTGTGTGACCCGCTTTGCTCCCCCTGGGCCAGCAGATGTGTGAGGCTGAGCCGCTCGGAGGCAACATGCACTTTGAGCCCCACACAGATGGGGCCCCTGTGTGCAGCGTGAGCCTTTCGGCCCAGTCACGAGGTTTATTGTTGAGAAGACATCCCATGATGACCGGGGGAAGACTGGCCTGGCTGAGGTAGCGGTCGATTGGTGGATCTTAGGGACACAGAACATTGAATGTCCCAGGTGAGGCTTCTGATACCGACGACCACAAACTGGGGTGGCGGGGAGGCTTAAAACAATACTAATCGATTCTCTCCCAGTTCTGGGGGCCAGAAGTCTAAAGTCAAGGGTCAGCAGGACCAGGCCCCCCGACCTGGGCTCTGGAGGAGCGTCACTCCCAGCTCTTCCAGTTTCTGGGGCTCCAGGTGTTGCTGGGTTTGTGGCCACATTCCCCCAGCCTCCGCTTCCTCCTCACATGGCCTCTTCCTCTCTGTGTGTCTCTCCTCTTCTTATAAAGACACCCATCATTCGGCATAAGGCCCACCTAATCCACTGTAACCTTATCTAACTTGATTTCCTCTGCAATGACCCCATTTACGAATAAAGGCCCCCTGGCAAATATGGGGAGTTGGGATGTGGGTGTCTCTTTTGGAGGGCACCATTCACCCCGCCACAAAGCTGAGCTTTTACACATGAGCAGTTATCCCAGGAGTCGGGGGAGCTCACGCAGGACCCCTCGAGTACAGCCATGGGTGGGGGAGGCATGGCGTGTGGTTGGAGAGCTGAGCAGGGCAGGTGGTCTGGTGGGGACCAAGCCTTGGCCTGGCTGCCTCGGTGCAGGGTCCCGGGGTGTGCACGGAAGCCCCTGAGGTCGTCAAGATGCAGGTTCTGACTTTTAGCAGGTCTAGGAGTGCCCCACAGTGCGCTTCTCAGCTGGTCCCAGGGTGTATAAACCGCTGACCCTGGTCCATGCTTAGAGGTGCGAGGAGCGTGCAGGCCTGTTTCCCAGGAACTGTCAGAAACTTCCCCAAGGAAGGCCCCCGACTCCAGTGTCTATGCAAGTCCCCAATCCCCTGTCCAGTGCCCCAGAGGTACCCCAGACAGAGACCCATACACAGCACTGGGTGCCTGGGTCAGGAACCCAGTGGAGGGGGAAGTGGTGGGTCTGGAAGAAACATGCTCATAACTTTGCGTATAGGATGGATGGAGGCTGAGCCTGGCCAACTGGCTGTGACCACAGGTGACCCACTTGCCCCCCCCCGACACTCCGCCAGGCACCGTGGGCCCAGAGGACCTCGGCTTAAAAGTTGCTTCCCCAGCCACCCACGAGAGGGGCCCTCATTGTCAAATCAGGATCTGACCCCTTAATCCAGAGACGACCCCCGAAGTCAGTTTCACACATGAGGGTCCAGGAGGGATGTCATGTCAGAGACCCCTGGGACAGCAGACAGGATGGAAATGGGAGGAAAAGGTCCTGGAGGCAGGTGGCCCAGGCCTGCCTTCTGCAGGAGTGCCTCTTCCGCCCATCCCCCACTGCTCTGTCCCTCCGATGGCTGTGGGGTTAGCGGCCAGGTTTCCCAGGAAATGGACAAGAGCAGCTTGTGGGCCAACATGTTTCCTTGTAACTGAAACCTATCAGCATTTTTGAAGCGCAAACTCAAAGCAAGGGCATTACTTATGTCCACTGGTAATTGCCAAAAAGGCCACACAGGAAAATCCCGGCTGTGTACTGGGGGTGACCGAGGCCTACATCTCCTTGATGTTGAACTTGACTCTGGATTTGGCAGAATTGTTAAGGCCTCAGACATGTGAACCCTACAAGGTCAGTTTGCTTTCAAGCTGGCGTTCAGGGCTCGCCACCGCACCCCAGGGCTGGGGGGTGTAGTTTCTCCTCATTCCTTCCCGGAGTTGGTGTGGGCCGTGGCGGTATCTGTTTCCCGTCTTCGTGGATATTGCTTTTTGAAAAGCAAGCGAGCAACTGCCTACTGGAGGACGGGAGCCACCTCCACACCAGACTCCAGGATGGCTGGTCAGGCGGTAAGGGTACCTGAGCTCCCAGAGAGGCTCAGACCCCACACAGCCCGTGTGGCCATGTGTGCAGGTCCGGACCCAGCCCGGCCACTTCCTGAAGGCTGAGCAGCCTCAGGCAAGTGGCTTCCCCACTCGGGACCTTGGTTTTTCCACCTTAGAATGGAGGGGCTTTCACCTGCTGGGGGGGTGGGCAGGGTTGCCATGGACACAGGACAGGGGAGAGGGGCATGTTTCTTGCAGTTTCCAGCTGAGGCTTTGTGGGCATGAGCTGGTGTCTGAGACAGTTCCCAGACTTGGCTAAGTGTGGTGATGAGCATGGAGTTGGGGGGTGGGGGTCCGTCCCCATAGCCTGGACATTGGAGTGGGGGTTCTCGACTTAGGGGCACCTCAGGTCTAATTTCAACAACTCCATATGTAAGGATAATGCAGCAACAGATGTTCTCAGGGACTTGTCAGCCTGGATGCAAAGCCCCATCCCCACCCCACCTTCTGTGGGCATCCTGACCTGGCTTGTGGTAAAAGGGTCAGATCCCTTTACCCAAGGAAGGAACTGAGGCTCTGAGAGGTGGGGCAAGGAGATCAAGGCCACTGGGCCCAACAGGGGCAGCTGAACGTGGGTGCTGTGTTCTCACATCAGACTCTTTGCCCTGAACCGTGAGAACTGGACTGTCGGAGGGCTGAGTCCCAAAGAATTGATGCTTTTGAACTGTGGAGTTGGAGAAGACTCTTAAGAATCCCTTGGACTGCAAGGACATCAAACCAGTCAATCCTAAAGGAAATCAACCCTGAATATTCACTGGAAGGACTGATGCTGAAGCTGAAGCTCCAATACTTTGGCCAACCCGTGTGAAGAGCTGACTCATTGGAAAAGACCCTGATGCTGGGAAAGATTGAGGGCAGGAGGAAAAGGGGGCATCAGAGGATGAGATGGTTTGATGGCATCACGGAGCCAATGGACATGAGTTTGAGTAAGCTCTGGGGTGTGGTGAAGGACAGGGAAGCCTGGTGTGTTGCAGTCCATGGGATCTCAAAGAGTCGGACGTGACTTAGTGACTGAACAACAACAAAATGTGGTCTTCAGCCTCCATCTCACTCCTACCCCCAGGCTTAGTGCCTATGCCATGAGCATCTCCTTCAGTAAGGTGTCAGGGGCCATTGTCTAGTCCCGAAGCTATTCATGTCTCTATTCATAATTCCACCATTACACATTCATTTCTTTGGTTGTAAAGTTTTTATGTCTTTAGAGTCTTAAGTGCTGAGGCTTTTCTACACCCCACCTGGCTCCCTTTGAGCCTCTCTTGGTTTTGTGGAAGCATACTTGTTCTAAACTGGAGAAGGAAATGGCAAAGTTATTAAGTGAATTCTGGACATGTTTTAAGAGTCTTGTCTTTAAAGTTCCCCAAGGATGGCTCTTCCCTGGTCCCAGGTAGTCGGGCTGAAATCTGTGCCCCTCTGGTTGCGGTTTTGATGTCCTCCCATGTCTATAGGCCGGTTGTGTGCTCTCTCTGGCTCATCGGGAAATCTGCCAGCCGGGTGTTAACCCTTTGGTACATGAAACAGGCCACGGCAGGAGTATTTACACCACAGAAATTGGCAAATGATGCAGCTACAGATCAGGGTTCCTTCCTGGAGAGCAGGGGGTTGGGCAGGGGCCTGCATACATTATCAGCATGCCCCTGCTGAGTGGCCACGTGTCTCCTTTTCCTGAAGAGGCCAAGTGTCTTCAAACGCGTCTATTGTATTTTCACTTCTCGTTATGACACTGTTTTATTTCTGCTCGTTCTGTTTGGTTCTTTTCCAAGTTGGCTATGTCATTTTCTTTAATTGTTTCCTGTCCTTTGCAGGACCTTTCTATCTTGAGGTTCATTTCTCTAAATGAGATGAGCTTAGCTGATTTATTAGATTTATTACCCATCAAATCCTTTCAGAATCCCAAAGCTGAGGGGGTCACTTCTGCTGGTTCTCCTCCAGCTGTCTTTCATCCTGGTGTGCCTGGCGCTCTTCCATAATGGCCACCACTCTTCCATAACCCGTGGGAGTTCCCAAGCAGGAATAATGTGTCCTTATCCAGAAAGACTTGGCACTTGCATTCTCCACTCATCTGAGGGTGTTATGGATAGGGTTACCTTGAACCAAGGTCATGGGCTACATGCCTGGACCCACTGGGGTCCTCACCTGCTCCTTCTCCTGCTCGGCACCAGAACCACCTTCCTTGTCATTCCCGAGGCCTGAGGAGGGAGGTCCTTTCTGGGTCACCTGAAAGTGTCGTCTCCTGGGAGTCCAGCTCCACGGGGGTGGGGGGGGGGCGGGCGGGGAGGAGTCTTCTGTTGGACTCCTCCTCTTGGGCAGTTGCTCCTCTGGGTCTTCTCAGGTCTTCACTAACGTTAAGGCGTGACACTTTTTGATTGTTTTTGTTTTCCATGAGAGGGTGGATCTGAGTAACCTACCCACCAATCATCAAAGCAGAACTGTGAATGAATACATGTCTTTTATTCCTTCAAGAAGCCAGGCCTTAGGAACCAGACCCTATGCCGAACCTGAGGGGTAAATCTGCCCCAGCCGGTCCTGCAGCCCCAGCTCCCTGAGAGACTGCATTCTGGGTCCTGGCTCACTGGAGACAGTCAAGGGTACCATGTCCAGGATGTGGAGAAAGCATGCTTATGCCAGCACCCCATGTGACCACTCCTCCTGGGCGGTGCAGACGTGGTCAGCAGGAACCACAGAGCAGGAATGCCTCCCTGCAGGCCCTTTCCCAGGGACTGAGCACTTTGCTGTCCGCTTCGGGAGCCGCCCAGGTAGAGGGCAGGCGTGAGCAAGTCAGGGTCAGCCCCCAGGGCAGTCCCAGCCTGCCTCCTCGTCCACGAGTATTAAAATGAACCCAAGGATGCTGCCAGAGGTTGGGGAAGGACCTCAGGAGCATTCTCGGCCTGCACACAGTAGGAACTCAGCAGGACTGTGCCCCCGGCCCCATGGATCACTCAGCAAATATCCTCAACCAAGGCTCCTGTGAGATGACACATTCAGGTGACCCAGAAAGGGCCCCTGTCTTCCAAGTCCGGTAACTGGAAGGAGGGTGGTCCTGGCGCTGATCAGAAGGAGGGGATGAGGCCCACCCCATGCCAGACGCTCTCCCTCCCGGGGGGCACGTCTGTCACCTAAGCAGAGAGACTCAGCCTGGAACCAGCCTTTCAGCTCACACCCACGTGGGACCCCGGTGCCAACAGGAAGAGCAGGCAGGACCCAGGGCTGCCAAGAATGCACCCGGTCATTAGGGACAGACCAGCCATCACGTGCCTTGAACACATTCGAGGAGAACACGGCCTCTCCCACAGAGCGGCCCTGGCATCAGAGGCCCTCCGAGTGGTGGTATTATCCTTAGAGCTGAGGAAGCCGAGGGCACAGCGGGGAGGTTGACCAGTCCCCTGTGGTGGTCAGAAGTCCGACCCAGGCTTCCCACCGGGGCTCTGCGGCTTCCTGGCCCGGCGGTGCTCGGAAGCCGTCCTGTGTGTCCCTGCCATGTACACATGCTTCCCACAGCTCCTGCTGGACCATGAGCCAGTTGGGGTTCACACACAAGATGGCGTGGAAGCGCACCCACCACCCTCAGGCCTGAGATGTGGCACCCCTAATTCCTTGATGGCAGTGACGGGGCCCTCTGGGGTGGGTGGCAGCTGTGGGGTCAGGGTGGGTTGGGGAGGTGTGCTGCCCGGGAGGCCTCTGGGGGGAGCTAAGGACCCCAGGCTTGGCCTCATTGAGGCCAACCTTCCAACAACCTAGGAGGCTGCCCTTCAGCGAAGATGGGTGACTGTGACATATAACACGGCGGCTCAGGCAGCCGTGGGGACGAATAGGGGCCCTTGGCATCCTCGACCACAAGGAATCCCCACGGGGACGTTTTTGCTTGTTCTGTGATTCCCTTCTTCCTTCTAAAAGGAAAGTGCCGGGAACACCTATGGTGAGGTCGCTGTTGCTGTGAGTTGAGCCGGGAGTGGAGGTTTAAACCAGTCCAGTCTGTGCTGGGCGAGCCTCCCCTTCCCCTCCCACACCTCGGACGGCACAGACCTGGTCACTCTTCTGGGCCTTCTTGGCTCTTTAGGAACTTTAAAGTATGACATTTGTTATTTCTTGTCTTTGTCCAGCATTTGGCGGCAGTCCACTGCAAGGGCCCTGACCCTGTCCTCTCCCCAAGCCCCTTGGCCCTTCCCATGCCCACGCCAAGGCTCAAGGCCCCTGCAGTTCTGTGGCCTCCAGACTCCCCACCCGAGGGGCCAGTCCGGACAGAAGCCACCGCTCTGGGGCGTCCTGCTGGCGGAGGGGACCAGCATCTTATGGTTTCTTCCTGCTGGGAGAAGACTGCTGTCAGGCCAGGCACCAGGGTTTAAAACATCCTATATGTGTAAGAACGAGGACATCCCATACGTCCACCGAGTCCCACGACCCTTTCCCAATCCTGCCAGATGTTTTACTTGGAGGGACCCTGTCGCCTACATAAACAGCTGAGCGTGTTTTCCCAGGGATGTGGCCCGGGCACTGCTTCTTGACCAGCATCGAGAGAAATCTCCATGGACTCGGAGGAATATAGTTTGGGTCTTTGCATGTGGCTGAACAGAACGCATAGAAATAAACGGGAGCTGTAACAGGAAAGACGGGGTTGGCCGCATGGGGCCATCCATGGTCATTCCCACTGCCCCATGTGGTCACCCTGTGCCCGGGAGCCCCCAGGCTAGAGGCGTTGCTGCCTCTTGGGTCTCGGTGCCTCACGGCTTCCTATGGTAGGGGAAGCGGCTTCCAGCTTCTTTGCAAAGAGAGTCTGTGCAGGGGCGGCTTCAAGGTCGTGGAGATATGGCATAGCCCCAGCCACGGGGTTGGGCGGGGATGCTGAGAGCACCAAGATCTCCCCTCAACTGTGAAGCAAGTCACATATGGCAAAGATTTGCAGAGGAGCAATAGATGGTCTCAGAGAGGCTGAGTCACTCGCCAGAGACAACACAGCAGCAGACCGGGACCGCGACCCCTGTCGTGTAAACCGCGGCTCCCTCCAGTGCCCGTCTGACCTGCCCCTTGAGGGCAGCAGGAAGATCTGGGCTTCCCCGGCCTGAGCGCCCATGCCTGCCTCCCCTCGTCTGTGCTGGGATGTGTCCATTCCCAAACCCATGCGCTATGTCCCCTGGCCCTGGGCTGTCATGTCAGGCTCCAGGTTCCCTGCAGGAGAGCCCCACGCCCACCAGCACACCTTGGAGCCCTGCTCATCTGTTCTCTGTGCCCAAATGTCCTGATCCTAACTGTCTTCTTGAGGCAGCCTTAGGACTGAAGTCCTGGAGCCCTGCTTCTTCGAAGCTCCCTGCACCAAGCCCAGTGAGGCTCTGCCCGGTGGCCTCATGACCAGTATGGTGGTTTGAGTGGTGGCCCCGAAAGCCATCCATCCTTCCACAGCCTGCAAATGTGACCTTATTCCTATGAATGGTCTCGGCAGATGGAAATAATTTACTGACCTCTGCACCAAATCACCCGGGATGCATGTGGACCCTAAATCCAATGGCAGGTGTGCTTGGAAGAGAAGAGGGAGTGATCTGAAGCGCAGAGCCACCCAGGGGAGAAGGTTTGACACATGGACACAGAGGTCGGGGTGATGTGGCCACAAGCCCAGGGAGGCCTGGGGTCCCCCAAGAGCTGGACCAGGCCAGAGGGACCCTCCCCTGGAGCCTCTGGAGGGAGCTGAGCCCTGCCCGCACCTTGATCACAGGTTTCTGACTCCAGAACTGGGGGCGAATTAGTTTGTGTTAAAGCTGTCCAGTCTGTGGCCAGTGGCTTCAGCCACCCCTGGACACTGAGAGTGAACTTGCCGGCTCCAAGGTGAGAACAGTGGCAGGACCGGCCCCTGCCCCCCACACACAGACACACAACCTTGTCATGAGGTTAAATGAGTTAATACGCACAGATGTCTGAATCAGGGACTGACACTTGGACCTCCGCCCCCTTCACCTCTTCCTCCTCATCGTCATCACTGTCATTGTTAGGGGCCCTCATCCACTCATTCAGTGGACCCACAGTGCTCCTGCACAGCCCTGATGTGGGCAGCAAGGCCAACGAGCTGGGAGGCTCCGCACAGGACTCACCCTGCCTGCTGGGGCCACGTGGACAAGGCCTGTGCCGTGACACGGAGGCCCCGGGAGAGGCTGGATCCTCTGGTCGTGGGAGTCACGGGGGCCTCAGCATCAGCAGTGTAGGGGTGAGCCGGGTTAATCCAGGGGGTGCAGCCCTTCATTCAAAGTGGGGGAAGAATGCCATGTGTCACCCTGTGTCCGGGAGGCTGCCCTTGCCCTGGTGGGCTGCGGGCACAGCCTTGGATGACCAGGAGTCTGCATCTCAGTAGGGGCCGAGGCTGGTGCTGAGTGAATCTTCAGTGAGGTTTTTTCCTTAAAAAGCATGCCAAGTGACTTTGGCTCCATTGCTTTTTGCCAGATACCCAGAATGACCCCAAGAACTTTGTACACTCCAAGGGTGGTGACTGGGTGTGGAGCCCAGCACAGACCCGAGTCAGTCCTGCCCTGAGTCCCACACCATCCCCCTTCCATGGCCTGGCTTTCTTCTGCCATGACCTTCAGAATGGTGGAAAGGCAAGTGTGGCCTCAAGCTGGGGGCCCCAGCGTGGGCTCCTAGCCCCTGGGGGTCCCCTTGGGACACCTGGGGGACCATAGTCCCCACTGCCGTCGGGCAGCTCTGTCTCGGGAATGTCGAGTTTCTTTGCTTTTCTGTGTGATGCAGCACCCAGGGGTGATGGGGAAGTCTGCTGGTGTTACATGCTCCTGCCTTAAATGGGGAAACATTCTTGCTGCATTGACGCTGCTCACTCAATGCTGGGAATCTGTTAAACACAAATGGCAAGGGGAACAGAGGAAAACAGAAAAAGAAAAATGGAGAGTGGCTTGGTTGCTTCAGGTCTCACATGTGATTAAGAGAGTGTACAGCCTGCACATGAACCCGAGTTCCCACACCTGCCAGCTATAAGGTGCCAGGCCCTGATTTTAGAACCCTAGCTTCACTAAGCAGTCAGTGACAGAGACAGTTTTTGTGTATTTCAGGTCTACACTGTGATGACTTGATGCCCATAGACATCATGGAATGATTGCTCAACATACGCATCACCTCACACAGTGAACTCTGTGTGTGTGTGTGTGTGTGTGTGTGTGTGTGTATCTTTAATGTTCCTATAATCCATGGAGAAGGCAATGGCAACCCACTCCAGTACTCTTGCCGGGAAACTCCCGTGGACGGAGGAGCCTGGTGGGCTGCACTGCATGGGATGGCTAAGAGTGTGACAGGACTGATCGACTTCCCTTTCACTTTTCACTTTCATGCATTGGAGATGGAAATGGCATCCCACTCCAGTGTTCTTGCCTGGAGAATCCCAGGGACAGGGGAGCCTGGTGGGCTGCCGTCTGTGGGGTCACACAGAGTCGGACACGACTGAAGTGACTTAGCAGCAGTAGCAGTATGCTAGTCTTCGAAAACAAGGTGGAGAGTGTTCCTTGTTTACCCTGAGAGTTCCTGTGAGATTGCTGTTTTCTTCCCTAGATTTTTGGAAGCATTGATTGACAAAACCAGTTGGTTTCATTGCGGGGAGGCTTTTAATTTCAGATTTAGTTTTTTTCATGCAAATAACATTTTCTGATTTTGTATGTCTTCCTGGGTATGTTTAGGTAAGGCATTTCCCCTTTGCTAGGCCCGTAGACTCTCCTATGAGTAAGTGAACTGTGGTTCACACTATCTTTCTTTTCTGTAAGATGTGTTGTGCCCCATTTTAAAGATCCTTGATACTGGTGATTTGTGCTCTGTCTCTTTCTCTAACCAGTCTCCCTAGGGGTTTATCAGGTTTATAGGTCCTTTCCAAGAGCCGACGTCTGGCTTGTTTAAACAATTCCCTGTTTGCCCTGTGTTCCCTCATTTCCTGCTCCTTTTCTCCCATCCACCTTGTGCTCCACTCGCTGTGCTTTCTGTCTGGATTTTTGGGAGGAGGCTCAGCTGATTTCGGCCTTCCTTCTTTTCCAGTATATGTGTTTAAGGCTTTAGGTTACCATCTAAACACAGTTGGCTGGGTCCCGCAAGTTTGAATAAGCCAAATTTTCATTATCTTGTATGTAAAAGTATTTTCTAATTTACATTGTGCTTTTTAAAATTATTATTCATGAAAGTCTATAAGAAGTCTGTGATTTATCTTCCCAATGTTTGGGGAGGTTTTTCTGGTGACCCTTTTTTGATCTCTGTTAATTCCATGAAGAGCCCCGTCTCGGTCTTTAGGGGCTACTGTTATGAATACCGTAGACCAGCTGATAAACAACAGAAAGTTGCTTCTTATAGTACCGGAGCCTGGGAAGTCCCAAGATCACCAGCAGGTGCCGCGTCTGGTGAGACCTGTTTCCTGGTTCCTAGACTGCCTGCTTCTTCTCCCTGTCCTGGCAGCATGGCAGCCCATTCCCTCCTGACCTGAGCTCTCCCAGAGTCCCTGCCTCCTGGTATCATCACCACGTGCAGGGTGAAGTTTGAGGGCACATAAGCCATCAGCCCATTGCAATCCGTAAGTATACCCTGCATTATTTCAGTCCTCTGAAATAATTTGAGCTTTCCTAAGGGCTCAATATATATTCATTTTGTTATATGTTCCTTGGGCTCTTGAAAATAATATCTATCAGTGGGAATGCAGTGTTACGTGCGTATCAGTTAGATCAGATTTGTCAATCATAATTCAGATTTCGGTAGCCACGTTGAGTAAAGCAGAAGTAGCTGAAGTTACCTGTAATATATTTTATTTTAACATTCCCCAAATATTGTCATTTCAGTGTGTAATCAACCTGATAAAACCTAATGAAATATTTTACGTTCGTTTTCTCATGCTAAGTCTTTAAAATCCAGCGTGTGTTTCAGGCTTGCAGCACATCTCATTGTAGAGCCAGCCGCATTTCAGGTGCTTCGTGGCTGCAGGTGACGACGTCCCAGGGAGCCCAGTTCCCCGAGAGATGTGTCTTTAACGTCTCCCACTGCAATTGTGAACTTGGCTGTGACTGCTCTTCTATTTCTGTCAGTTTGTATGTATTGATGTTTTGAGGTTATGTTATTAGGGACATTCAGATTTAGAATCCTCATCGTCTTGGCAGACTGGACTTGCGTGAGCATGAGATGCTCCTCTTTATTGCTAGTGATGCTTCTGACCTTAGACTCTCTCTGACAGTGATGTTGCCGCGTCAGGTTTCTGCCCTTGTTCGCCTGGGCATCTTTTACTCTCACCTGTCTGTGGTCTTCCATCTTAACATGTGCCTCTGGGAAGAGTGTGTGGCTCTAATCTTAATCAGGGTGACGCTTTTATCTTTTAATGAGGACATTTGCTCTGTTTACAACTTTGATGTTTCTGTCTGTAGATACCGTGTTGCTGTGTGTTTTCTGTTTGTCCCACCTGTTCCGTGTTCTTTTCTCTTGCCTTCTTTTAGAAGGATGAGGTGTTTCTCTAGTTCTGTGCTCCTCTGCCAGGTTGGTGGGTGCACATTCGCAGACACAGCCTGTGTTTTACATTGAAGTCTAACTTAGTACTTTTACTGCCTCCCTGACACGACTGTTTCCTCCTTGTCACTGTTATCCTTTAAAATTTTAGACATATTGTCGGCGTTATCATCACTGTAGCATTAATATTTACCCTGACAGTTACCTCATTGTTGGTCTTTACTTGTTGTTTATATTTCAGTCAGAGACGACTTTTCTTTCTCCCAAAGCACTGCCTTAATATTTTTTTAGTTCATGTCTGTGGTTGATGAATTGTCTCATTTCCATTTGCCCTACAAGTCTTTATTTTGCTTGCACTTTCGAAGAGTGTTTTTGTTGGGTATCGAATTCCAGGTTGGTGGTTATTTGTTTTTCAGCATTTTACAGATGTCAGTCCATTATCTTCTGACTTCCTTTTTCTTGAAAAGTCAGCTCTCAGTGTCGCTGTGCCATAAAAAGCCACAGATTTTTTCCTCTGAGAGCTTGAACATTTTCTTCTTGCCTTAGGCACCTGCAGAGCTGCTGAAACCAATGTGTGGTTTTCATTTTTGAGTCAATGCTCTGATTCTTGAACCAACTCTTGCCACTGTCCCTGTCAGTCAGTTCAGTTGCTGAATGTCTGACCCACTGCGACCCCATGGACTGCAGCCCGCCAGGCTTCTCTGTCCATCACCGATTCCCGGAGCTTGCTCAAACTCATGTCCATCGAGTCGGTGATGCCATCCAAGCATCTCATCCTCTGTCTTCCCCTTCTCCTCCTGCCTTCAGTCTTCCCCAGCATCAGGTTCTTTTCCAAAGAGGCAGTTCTTCGCATCAGGCGGCCAAAGTATTGGAGCTTCAGCATCAGTCTTTCCAATGAATATTCAGGACTGATTTGCTTTAGGATTGACTGGTTGGATCTCCTTGCAGTCCACGGGGCTCTCAAGAGTCTTTCCCAACACCACAGTTCAGAAGCATCGATTCTTTGGCGTTCAGCCTTCTTCATGCGCCAGCTCTCACATCCATACATGACTACTGGAAAAACCATAGCTTTGACTGAATGAACCTTTGTCAGCAAAGGAATGTCTCTGCTTTTTAATGTGCTGTCTAGGTTTGTCATAGCTTTCCTTCCAAGGAGCAAGCGTCTTTTCATTTCACCGTCTGCAGTAATTTTGGAGCCCAAGAAAATAAAGACTGTCACTGTTTCCGTTGTTTCCCCATTTATTTGCCATGAAGTGATGGGGCCGGCTGCCATGATCTTCATTGTTTGAATGTTGAGTTTTATGCCAGCCTTTTCACTCTCCTCTTTCACTTTCATTAAGAGGCTCTTTAGTTTCAGGCCCTGGAGGCATTTCTTATTCCCCTGACTGTCTTTTCTCCACCATGAGGGGCCCCATTTATAGTTTTTAACAATGTAGTTTAACAACGGGTTCCTTCGCTATATTCTATACTTTTTTCCCTCATATATATTTTTTTAACCGATCCATTCCTCAGTTCACTGATCCTCTCTTCAGCTACACCCAACTTGATGTGAAGCCCAGAGCCTGAGTTCTTAAATTCAGTCACTGTTATTTGAAAGTTCTAGAATCGGTTTTGAGTCTCAGAAAGTTTTCCTTTGGTCAAGTATATTTTTGAACTGGTGAAGTTTGCATCTGATTCCTCTAGCATACCTCTGATATGCTGATATACATCAGATACTTCTGGACCTGTTTCCGTTCTTTTTCTCTTGGTCTTATTTGTTGTTACACCCTTATTTGCTTTTTTGGTTGCATGGTGGACATTATCTATGGAAACCCCTAGAGTTTCTGGTGATGCTGTCTTCTCCAGAGGTTCCTCTGATGTAGACCTCTAGTGAGGACAGAGCTGTCTGTTCACTCAGGGTCTGAGTGACTTGAGGCTGGGGTGTCTTTGTAAGCTGAGTCTCAGCAGCCTTCACCCACCTTCTCCCCCTGATCCCAGGGAGGAGCCCTCCAGCATCTCCATCTGGAAGCCTGGGGTGCCTCCCATGGCCCCTCCCTTCTCGGCCGGTCCTGAAGCCCACCGTCTGTCTCCCGAGCACCACAAGGTGATTGATACTCAGCGCTCAGCCGGTTTGGGCAGAGTGCTGGGTATGTTTTCTGTGCCTCCCGTTTCTTGGGGACCTTAGTCTCTACCATCCGGACTGACTTGTCAGGCCTGTGGTTGGATTTTTGTCTTCCCAGCCCAAGGAAGTGTCCAGAGCTGTTAGCCAGTCCCCTCTGCTTGACTTTTTCCCTGCCTTTTCTTCCCAGAGTCAGCTTTGTTCTGATGCCCCGAGGGAAGGAGCGGCCCTCTCAGTCTCCAGCTCCCTCACTGGGCTTTTGTTTAAAATCTTGGATTGTGGCTGCCTAAGGACCTCTTTTGAAAAGTATTTAGCTTCTCTAGCTCTTGGTAGGCTGACCCACAAGCTGCTTGCATCTATAACTGGTAGTGGGGAAGCCCCGGGTGTCGTCTCTCATCTGAAGCCACATGTAAAATTCACAGTAATTATATTGATCATCTTTGGTGCTGGGGTAAACAAGCACCAGGGGCCCTTGCTCATTACCCACGGTTGTGTTTCTGATCAGAATCCCCTGCTTGCCTGGGCTGTTTCAGTGCCACTTGAACTTGGGAAGAAGGTGGGGCAAGCGGCCCATGCGGCCTGGGGACAGAGGAGCCAGTCTGCCCTCTTCCCTTGCCCCTGCCGGTCCAGGGCAGGCCTTGTGATGACAGGCGGCTGGTAGTGGAGGAGAAGGCTGAGGAGGAAGGGGTTGCGTGAACTGTATTCTGTGATGTAGTCACGTGCGGGTTTTCTTTTTCAGTGTGAAAAAATGACTGCCTTGACTCTTCTCTCCAGTTTCACTTGAAGGTTGAAAATGAAGATTTTATTCTTAAAGTTGAGCACAGTGATTTTACAGTCTTTTTGAAAGCAACAGTTGAGGTTTTCAAAAGACATCTCAGAGAACTCCAGCAGATAAAGCGAAAATAAGAGAATGTGTTCAGCGTGAACAGCGGGCGGGACCCCAAACTGTACTCTGTGTCTCCCAGAGTCTGTAACTGCTGAGATGGGTGGATATAGGGCCTCAAGCACCCTGGGGACCGAGGTCCTCAAGTGACAGCAGAGGCCCTGGCTGAGCCAGGAGCAGTATGGCCTGTGCCCTGGCGAGTGGAGAGCCACGAGGCTGGGAGTGGGGCCAGGAGAGGGGGTGGGAGACTCGGGCGTGGAGGGAGGGGCAGCACCTGGCGGGGTCTGGGAGGCGCTGGCTGTCACGGTTCAAGGCAGGGACACCCCTGAACCTCCACCGTGCAGCCCCCACGGGGCAGAGTTGTCTGGCAGCCCAGGGTCAAAGTGAAGAGGGCGAGTTCGCAGCAGATTGACCGAAGCCCCGTACCCACTGTGAATTCATTTTAAGTGCCTAGAGCGAGGTTGGTCAAGCCCTTGCTGAAGTCAAGTGAGGGAGTCAGTCAGGGAGGACGGAGCTCAGGGTGAGTGAGGGGCAGCTAGTGCGGTGAGTCCTTGTCACCCGGGTGGGTTCCGGGGACACCCTTGAGTTCAGTGGTACCCTTTCAGTAGCCTCCCTGGAGGCTTGTTTGGGGGGTAGAGGAGGCAGAAGCCCACTTAGAAGACGTGCTCATTCCTAGTGGTGGTGGTTTCTGAAGCAGTTTCTACTATTTGGTTCGACTGTGAACCAGCATCCTTGCAGGGTCAAGTCTGATGGTGGGCCTGAGCTGTGGGCACAGCCTTCCTTCTCCTGCACCCCACACTCATCTGTCATCTTTTGGGCAGCCCCTCCCCCCTCTCTGCACCCTTGGTGGTGGGCCTGAGCCCAGCCCCCCTGTTACCACGGAGCCCCTTATGACTGAGTGGGTTCCAGGTGCCAGGCTCCTGGGAGACGTGCGGGAGGCAGAGCCTTCGTGCCATTTCTTCTAGAGACAGCAGCGCTGATGGTCGTGGTGTGAGAGCGGTGGTCCTAGTGTGAGAGCAGTGTGTCTGAGAGTGGTGTGTGAGAGTGTCGTGTGTGAGAGTAGTGTGTGAGAGTGGTGTGTGAGAGCGGTGTGTGTGAGAGCGGTGGTCGTAGTGTGAATAGTGGTGGTCGTAGTGTGAGATCGGTGGTGATAGCTCGGGTGCTGAGGTATCTAACCGTGAAACAGCAGTTGCCCCTGAGTGGGGGGCTGCCCCCATCCGCGAGGATGGGTCGCAGAAGGGCCCGCCTATGGGCACTTTTCCAGTGCTGCATCCCCAAGGCAAAGGCCAAGACAAGGAAGAACTTGGCCTCAGCCCAAGTCCTGGAAGCAGAGCGGCCTGAGGTGAGAGCAGCCGGGGGCTGGGCCCGTCGGATTGGCCTTCACCCAGCGAAGCGTTGGAGCTGTGTTTCATTTTGTTAGCGTGGTTGTAGGCCCTGCCGGCCAGGGCATTTTGGCCTTCTGGGCAAGATCGACCCCAGCAGGTTGACCTTGTAAGTGGTTGTGCAGGTGCTGTGTGGAGGACGGGCGGGGGCCCCACAAGAAGGGAAACACTGTCTGGAGGAGTCCTGGGGCACGTGGATTGAGCTATAGAGTCAGTCCTTGAAGCAGAAAGGCTAAGCCCCTTAACCTCTCCCATCTTACAGAGCACAGAACAGTGTGTCCAGTATCTTAATGATGGGTACCTACTGCTCATGTGTATAACATACACCCTCGTAGCTTCACATGTCTACTACATGCCTCGGAACAAGCGTTGGGCAGTGTTCTAGGTGCTGAATACTCAGTATGTAGTAGGGGATATGTAGCCCAGGATTTTTTTATTTGTGTAAAGAAAACTAGAAGAATGAAAGACTCCATGTGGTTCAGTTTGAGCAAGTTCACCACGTGGACGGCACCGCGTGCATGAAAATTGTGATAAAATACATAAAACATGAATTTAACATTTTCTCCAGTTTATTGAATGACTGGGTGACTTCAGTGGAGTCAGGCTAACAGATGGCCTTGGGGTGCCATCAGCCTTTTTCCCAGAGGAACACTCCAAAGCCTGATGGCCTTGTAGATCTTACCTTTCTTCCTCACTCTCCCCAGCGGTTCTAGGTCACTTGTCTGTGTGTCGTTTAAGAATCTCTTTATCCACTTTGTTGTTAGGTTTATGTTTAGGGAAGTTTCTCAGACGTCCCTGGGTCTTGAGAAGGCAGGCTTGGATTCCGGGTTCTCCCCTGCCGCGTGCCTGCCAGGTCGAGGTGGAGGCTGAAGGCCGGTCTGAGTTGTGGTGGTCTGTGTGGTCTTGGGGTCAGTGGACCCCCTCTTCTCTGGAGGGGCAGGGAGACCCTTTGTGTGGAGCCTGGAGAGACTTGACAGGGTCAGTCTTCAGAGTCTCGCTCTCTTTTTAATTTGTGTTTGCATTTAGTTACTTACTCATTTCACTGTTTTCTAGGAGTTGGCAACATCTACGGAAGAACTCAAAATATGCCGGGAACAGCTTCTTGCAAGAGAAGAAGAAATAGCTCTGCTGATAGCAGAGAGGAATAACATCATGGTCAGTAGGGGAATTCTCACATGTTGACATTTGCCCCGCGGGGTCACCGCTGGGCTCCGTGTTGCTGTCTTTAAACTCTGTCTGGTTTTCAAGTCATTTTTCACATCTTCCCACTGAGCAGACCAGGGTGGATCAGTTTGGGGTTCTCATACTTTGCTTCAAATTTATGATGAGAGCTACTATAATTTTAGTACATTGGAGGGGGGAGTTCTCTTAACCTACAATTTTGTCCATGCTACAGTTTGTGTGGGGTCTTAGTTCCCTGACCAGGGATTAAAACCCATGACCCCTGCAGAAGTGTGGAGTCTTAACTACCGGGCCACTGGGGAAGTCCACTCTAACTTTAGACTGAAGTGGCGGGATTCTGACTTGCCTCAGCATGTTTCCGGCTGTAGCATGAGGCTGAGAGGGGTTGTCGGCCCTGAATTCAAGCATGAGGTTGACGGTGCTCCTTTGGCCCTGCCCTGCAGCTGCTGCTGGAGCACCTGGAGCGCCTGGTTTCCCAGTATATACCGTCCCTCCAGACGACGGCGGGCAAGTGGCAGGCGCAGACCCCAGAGGGCATGACCATCGAGCTGGAGGTGCTCCAGGCGCTGAAGTCACTCTATGAGCACCACAAGGCCCTGGACACAAAGGTACCAGCCACCCGGCCATCCTGGATTTGTACACTTGCAGCCTTGTTAGGTGGATGATGCACGTATTTATGTAACTAGTTGACTTTTGAGCTTCTTGAATTCTTGTAAATACTTTTTTTCTGTAAGAAGTCAGAGTTTTATGTGGTTAAAAAGTGTTGCCTGCATACATGCTCAGTCATGTCCGAGTCTTTGCGACCCTGTGGACTGTAGCCCACCATGCTCCTCTTTTCCTGGGACTTCCCAGGCAAGAATACTGGAGTGGGTGGCCATCTTCTACTCCAGGGGATCTTCCCGACCCAAGGATTGAACCTGCCCTCTTGCATTGGCAGGTGGATTCTTTACCATTGGTCCACCTGGGAAGCCGCCAGTTGAAAAGTATTAGTTGGTATAAATGTCTCAAGATTTATTATGTTCTGTATATCAATTTGCAATTAAAAACTAAGTAATAGAGTTATTTTAGGAAACATTTTTTTTCCTCTCAAACTTAGAATTTAAAGCTGTTAATAAGCAGATTTTTTGATGTTAAGATCAATGAGATACATTAAATGTATTCTGTTATAGTAGCCGCGTATTAGGGTGAGTATACAATGGCAACCCACTCCAGTACTCCTGCCTGGAAAATCTCATGGGTGGAGGAGCCTGGTAGGCTTCCGTCCGTGGGGTCGCGAAGAGTCGGACACTGCTGAGCAACTTCACTTTCACTTTTCCCTTTCATGCACTGGAGAAGGAAATGGCAACCCACTCCAGTGTTCTTGCCTGGAGAATCCCAGGGACAGGGAAGCCTGGTGGGCTGCCATCTATGGGGTCGCACAGAGTCAGACACGACTGGAGCGACTTAGCAGCAGCAGCAGCATACGCTAAGAAGTGCACTCACGTATATACACACATCAACACAGGAGGAGCACTTGAAAGGTGTAGTTTGTTAGAAGAATTAGCTGCCACACATAACAAGGTAAGTTGGATCATTCATCGTGTAATTTCAGTTAGTTCAGTTCAGTTCAGTTCAGTCACTCAGTCGTGTCCGACTCTTTGCGACCCCATGAATCGCAGCACGCCAGGCCTCCCTGTGCATCACCATCTCCCGGAGTTCACTCAAACTCACGTCCATCGAGTCGGTGATGCCATCCAGCCATCTCATCCTCGGTCGTCCCCTTCTCCTCCTGCCCCCAATCCCTCCCAGCATCAGTCTTTTCCAATGAGTCAAGTCTTCGCATGAGGTGGCCAAAGTACTGGAGTTTCAGCTTTCGCATCATTCCTTCCAAAGAAATCCCAGGGCTGATCTCCTTCAGAATGGACTGGTTGGATCTCCTTGCAGTCCAAGGGTTTGTCATTGGTATCCTTTCATTTTAAAAAAGTGTGAAGGCTGTAGTGGTGGACATCAGATGTTCTTTATCTTTCTGATTGAGGACCAGCCCACCTGGGTTATTTTAATGACTAGTAAACTAGACTTGTGGCTCAGAGCTGCAGGATCTCTTAAGCACCCCTTTGTCTAGTCGGAGACAAATTCTGACTCGAATCACCTGTTTCTATTCGGGATGGATAACATCACCATGTATTTTCTTTTTATGCTGTATTTTCAGTTTTGAGTTGAGTTTTTCCAAATGGAGTTTTGCTGTCTTTACTTATTTCTTTATTCTGATTCAATTTTTTGGTTTTCACTGATGATTCTTAAAGAGAAGAATAACCCGAAAAAGATACTAATGGACGGGGTGCTTGATGTAAATCACAAGCAAGAAAACATGCCAAGCGCCAATGGAAAGGCATGTCCTCGGTCTCACTCTCTGTCTGGTTCTCGTCTTACTATCCAGTCTGTGCGGGGCTGCTGAGACCTTTCACCAATGCATCATGTAGGTCTGAGTGGCCGTGAGGGTCGTGTGAGCTCCAGAGCGCAGAAGGCAGTTTTGACTTCACCGATTTTCCGGAAGTGCTGTGTTCCCTCCCTCCCAAAACAAGGCTGTCTAAGGTTTCCTTTCCCCCTTAGAGAACCCGCGACGAAGACCTGGCTCAGGGGCCCGAGCTCCAGGAAATCATCGAGAAGAAGTCACGGGAGCAGAGAGAGATAAAGGACCGCCTGGCAGCCCTCTCTGCCCACATAACAGAGCTGGAGAACGACCTGGACACGGCCAGGAAGGACCTCCTCAAGTCTAAGGAAGTGAATGTGAAATTACAGCAGGACGTCCGTGAAGTGAGTGACAGTGGACGTGTCTGTTGTCCTGAGGCGGAATGTGGGTCCCTTGTTCTCCCCGTGATCTCAGCCTTGGCACGGCTGCGTGAGCAAGAGCAGAGCACTGGCGAGACCGCCACTGGCTGCCTTCCCGCCTCTGCGTCGAGGTCTCTGGGGTAGAAGAGGCCTGGTCCAGGCGGCCCGTTGGCAGTGGACCAACATGGCTGTGCTGCACCCTGGGTGTGGACTCCTCATTTCCACAAGTTCTAGGGGGCCCAGTGTGTTCCTTTTTAAAAAATTCATTCATCCACTCATTCATTTATTGGAGTTGATTTACCCTGCTGTGTCAATTTCTGCTGTACAGCAATGTGAACCAATCATATATATATATATATACACACACACACACACACACACACACACACACACAAATCTCCCTGTGTTTTAGGTTTCCTACCCATTAACCTCACCACAGAGCACTGATAGAGTGCCCTGTGCTGTTCAGTAGGCCCTCACTCGTTGCTGACTTGATGCATAGTATCAGTAGTGTGTATATGTCAACCCCAGTCTCCCAGTTCATCCCCCTACCTGCCTGCTGAACATATTCCCGATGATGCTGAAATTTCCTTCTGATTCACTCAGGTGAGTCTGAACATCTGTGGAGCCCGCTCTCCCAGAGAGATGGGAACATGCTGTGTGGGCTCTGCTGAGGCAGCTTGCCTGGCCATCTTCTCTAGTTTTCTGAGGTTCCGCTCCTTGAAAGGATGTGTGACAGTGATACCAGCGGTCAGACAAGTCGAGTGGCTTTTGCTCACCCTCAGATCCTCAGGCCCGTGCTGTGTAACCAAGGCAGAATCAGGATGTTTCTGGCGGTCATGTCTGCGGGTGTCGTGATTTATGAGAAGCTCCCTAACGGTCACTGTGAAAACAGAAGAGAGCTGGGGGCTCAGGCCTCCTCCTGTGAGCCTCGCCTCTCCTCTCTGCACAGAGAGACAGCGCCCACTCTGCCCCACCCCTCCCCCGTGAGACTGTCTCAGAGGGCACCCCTCCAACATGTGGTACAGCAGGTGTACTTGTTTAGTAGCTCGGTGTGAGAACTCAAAACAGAAATATTTGCACACGTTTGTATAATGTGTTCACACTACTCTTTGGCAACAGGAGGAGATTAGGTGGCAGAGATTAATACACAGAGAATTCTGGAAAAAGCGTTTTTAAGACCTTTCACTTTTAATGTTAGGACAACATCGGTTACTTAGTGAGCACGGAGGGACCTGAAATGGATTTTGAGCCGGCGGACAGGAGTCGCATCGGCAGCAAGCTCTGCTCCTGGTTTGGGCGTTTCCTCCATGTGGTGTAACTGCTTGAGGAGGACTCGGCTGGAGAAGGCTGCTCCCAGTTGTGTAACACTGTGACTTCTGTTTCTACTCATTAATATTCTTATGTAATTTTGAGGAAATTGCATGAGATTTTTCCAACTTTTACCTGAGGAAATGAGCCTCAGAGCTCCCGGTAGGATCTGTTGAAGGTCCCTCCCTGTTCTGGGTCAAGCCCGCCTGTATGGTGTAGGAGATAGAGATCCTCATTTCATGCCAGATACCTTCCCTCCTGGAATTCTTGCAATGACAGAGTAGTTTAGTGTACTTTTTGTTTGCTGGTCGGGTTTATGATGTAGAAAAGAAGCTTGGTAAATCGAGTGGCCAGACAGATGTTAAGACAGATGGGTTCCATCGTGGCAAATGTGACATTTGAGGTAGGTGCGTTTTTGCTCACATCTCAGAAAACTGCCATGTCTAGGACTTTATTTTTGAGGACACTAATTTTATGTTTGATTTGAAACTTAGGATTTAGTCCAGCTTTTTTACTCTTAATTGTATCGCAGTATTCTATGATAATGACTTACCTTTTCTCCTCTGCAATGCCTGGTTGTAGGCTATGGCCCAGAAGGAGGACATGGAGAAGAGAATCACTACACCTGAGAAACGCTGCCTCGCTGCACAGCACAAAGCCATCTCTGTGCACAACCTCGATGATAAACTTGAAAATGAAATCGCAAATAAGGATTCTATGCATCGACAGGTAATGGCTTTTCCTGAACTGTGTCTGACTTCTGTAGTAGTGAATACTGAGGAAGGAAGGTAAAGACCTTTTCATGCGACTCCCATGTTGGAAATCAAGTCCCAGTGTAAAGTTCTTATGACCCTAAAATACTGCGTTCAAAAGTGTGGATGTACATCATGATCAATCAGCTGTACTGAAAGGAAATACATTTTTTAAAAATTGAGGGTGACTGCAACTTAGAGGTTTGAATTATTTGGGATGTGGGTTAACCATTTTGTGGAATTCCACTCCTGACTCTTGTCTCACTTGACTTGAATCTATTGGCTTGTTAGCATTTTTCCTGAAAGAGCAGAGAGCAGCAGGGAACTTCACAGCAGCTGGCTGCCTGTTAGGAACTTGGGTCACTGTGACAAAAGGCAGGGTTAGAGCTCCAGTCTGATTAGGATTTGTACTTCCTGTGGTTTGGTGAGCTTTACTTGCTCCTGTTCCTGTGTGGGTCTCACATAATCAGGACTTAATCAGGAAAACCAAATCTGGCTTCTCCAAAACAAAGTGAGTCAGTCTGGTGTGTGACAATGTATATCATTGGCCCCACTACAAAAATAAAATACTAGAAAGCCATTGAAATGTATGATGTGGAATGCTAATTAAGAGCATTCTGATATACAAAATAATGGCTGTAAAAGGCAGATCAGAAAATACTACGTACCATATGCTGTTGTTTTCTGAGGGTTTTAAAGCACATCTTATTGTTTATGTACGTACATAGAGTAATACACACACAGAAAAAATAAGAAAGCTGCTTAGAAATAAATGCTAACCTCTCAGGAACCCGAGCGTATAGATCATTTCATTTTTTTTCTTTTTCAAAAAAGAATCTGTCTAAATGTTCTACACTGAAAGTTTTCAGAGGAAGAAGATCTATTAAAAGAATAATCATGCATTTACAAATGTTAGTTGACTGACATTTCCCCAGGCACACTCTGGTCAGGTTTGTATTTCAGAGGAGATGAAAGCCATATTTTGGCTTACAAGCCCATGGCCGTCTGCGGTCGGTAGGGTTCCCTTCAAATGATGATTCTGGTGATGTTTTAAGAAGGGTCAGTACTGACCCTTAACTTGTCAATAAGAATGAATAAGCTTCTATAGAAACCTGATCTTCTTTAATATATAAGAACTTTTTTTTTTCTTTAAAGACTTCTTTGGAGACGTTTAGGAAAAGCAAATACTCTGGCAGAAGGTGTTCTGCCCACTGAGACCAAGCCCAGGAACACTGAGAGAAAAATTACCGTCACGCGGCTTCCGAAACAGAACTAATCCTGTAGACACATGCATTTAGGTTTTGTCTCAGCTTACTAACAATGGCAGAGGCTGCACCACTTGGCCCGTTTTGATGTTCTGCTTTCCCTTTGTAGAAGGAGGATAAAGACCGACAGCTGCAGCTGTGCCTGGAGCCGGCAGAGCAGAAGCTGCAGCAGATGCTGACAGAAGTGGAGGCTGAGCTGGCTCAGGGGGTGGCTGCGCTCTCCAAGGTGCTTCTCTTGGTCCCCAGGGGGCGGGCGCGGGGAGGGCCTGTTCCCTTGCTGTCCCACCGTGTCACTCCCGGTGCTGCTCAGTCCACAAAGGAGCGCAGACGCGGGGGTCCTGCTGCCCGTCTGCGATGGGAGCGCTCCCTGAGTGTCAGACAGTCCCCGCTCCCATGTCATCCCTACGTTAACTTCCCTGCAGTTTTGTCCTGTGCTCTGTGTGTCCGCAGGATGCTTCAGCTCCGAGTCACTGCTGCTCAGAGTTCAGTCAGCAACTCAAAGCCTAGCAGGATACAGAACGAGAAAAATCCCATTCTCGTTAAGAGATGGCCAAAATAGCTCTGTCATGAGCACAGTTTTAAGTCTTTATTCATACATTGTTGAATAAGTCACAGCGGGGCACGGTGCAGACCCAGGGCCCCACTCCCAGCTTGCAGTCCCCGGGAGCCCACGGGTGAGAGGCCGCGTCCAGGAGACGTGGCGCTGCTAGGGATATGGTGCCCACAGCCAGCTAGCCACCCCATCCTTCTGGTGGGAAAGGTGTTGCCCCGCACTGCTGGTGGGCACTGGCTGGGCATGGAGAGGCAGGCCGGGCCTGTGCTGGCCTGGCTGTTGGAGCATTGCCTGGAGCTCAGGGAGCACCTGAGGGGCCGGCCGGTTTCCCGGAGGCGGGTGGTGTCCTGTGCTCGCAAACCCTCCCCGAGCAGGGTCACTAACAGCCGCCAGGGGGCGCCCTTCTGCCTGTGATCTTCCCCTCAAGGGCTGGTTTCTTCTCTCCCCTGGCATCTTTGCTGTCTGTCCCCGGTCGGCCTTGTAGTCTGAACTTTTGTCTTCCGGAAGCTCTGCCACTAAGGAGGCGAAACTGTTCGAACTTACCTCCCAGCTTAGGAAGGAGGAACGTGTGCCCTCGTGTGTCCCGTGCTTGCCACTGCCTGCTGCCCGCGCTGGCTCGCCCCAGGCAGTCTGAGGAGGGGGTCTGGGGCCAGGGGGAGCACCTCTCCTCTCACGAGCCGGTCACCAGCACCCTCCGTCACCCACGTGTCACACACGAAGCCGCGCCGGCTGCGTGAGCAGGCGTGCGGGTGTGCCCCCCGCGAACCCGGAGCCAGTGGTCCGCACAGAGCATGGCCCGCTTGCCGCCCCTGCGGTCACAGCCCGCGTGCCGTCAGGACAGGGTCGTTGCGAGCGGAGCTGACGCTGTTCTTGGCCGACAGGCGGGAGAGAGACACAGCAGCATGGAGGAGAGGGGCGTGTGGGCCGGAGACGCGGCTGGGCGGGGCCGGCGCTGCCTTTCTCCGCCGCTCCTGTCTCTGGCGTCCAGTGTGCGTGTGTGGCCCTGTCTGCTGATCCAGGCACCCAACCTCGGGAGCAGGGCCAGATGTGGTCGCCCGTAGGTGGTGGGCAGGGGCCAGGGGGTCCCCACGTTCAAGGAGGACGCGTGTTGCTCTGACCAGCCAGGCCGGGGAGCTGCTCAGCATACAGTTGGACCTTACGAGTGGCCCTCAAACCTGAGGGAGCCAGCCCGAGGCCCGTGAAACGGAAGGCATGGTGCCCAGGTGTGGAGGTGCTTGCCTCGGACGTGGCGCTGGAGTCCCACATGCCAAACTGCCGGTCCAGACGTGGGGTGTGTGTGTAGGATGGCTGCTCCTAGACAGGAGGAGAACCGTAGTTGCGCTGCGACAGAAGGCGCTCCAGGAAAGGGCGATGGTGGAGGCTCGCATCAGAGAGCCCTGAGAGAGGTTTCCCGGAAGGGTTGGCCACACAGCGGTACCGAACATCCAGGAAATGGAGTGGGGATCCCAGGTCCAGCCTCAGGGGTCAGTACTATCCCCACCTTAGCTGTGTTCTTGGGCCTGGACTGCAGAGCCTCACATGTGGGCTCCCAGGGGGCTGTGGTTCTGAACTCCCATCATGAGACCTCGGTGGGGCTCCCTCTCTGCTTAAGCAGAGAGCTCAATGTCTCCCGATCAGGGGTGCACTTCCTTACTTTCAGAACTGCTGCTCAGAGGCTGTTGAGATTGGGGTGCTGTTTATGACTGAGCCAATTCAAAGTAAACTTTTGGTTTGCTTTAAAAATATTTGAATGCCGATGCCTTATTGGGAAAGCTGTGACAGGTTTTATTTCCTTGGGCTCAAAAATCACTGCAGACGGTGGCTGCAGCCATGAGATTAAAAAATGCTTGCTCCTTGGAAAGCTACGACAAACCTAGACAGCATATTGTAGAGACATTGCTTTGCCGACAAAGGTCCATATAGTCAAAGCTATCGTTTTTCCAGTAGTCACGTATGGATGTGAGAGTTGGACCGTAAAGAAGGCTGAACACTGAAGAACTGATGCTTTTGAATTGTGTTGCTGGAGAAGACACTGTTTTAACAGAAAATATTTAGCAGAAAATAACCTGTCAACCCACTCCAGTACTCTTGCCCGGAAAATCCCATGGACGGAGGAGCCTGGTGGGCTGCAGTCCATGGGGTCGTGAAGAGTGGGACACTGCTGAGCGACTTCACTTTCACTTTTCACTTTCATGCATTGGAGAAGGAAATGGCAACCCACTCCAGTGTTCTTGCCTGGAGAATCCCAGGGACGGCGGAGCCTGGTGGGCTGCCATCTGTGGGGTCGCACAGAGTCGGACACAACTGAAGCGACTTAGCAGCAGCAGCAGCAGCAACCTGTTTTTTGATTTTTTATGATGGGATATTTCAAACATGCACAAAAGTGGACGGAGTAGTATAATAAATGCCCATGACCAATCAATTGGCCTCAGCAATTTCTAACACGGGGCCAATCTCAAATCTAGCATTCTTTTGTCTTCTCTCCATTCTTTTTTATACAGTAGGTCCTAAAACAGCTTTTTAAACCATGAAATTGATGCTCATTTTATAAATCACAGACTTTCCAACTTTGTTATTACAATTAAAAATTGCTTGAGGTAATTATTTCCAGTTTTTTAATATGAATTTTCATCTTGGAAAAGACCCTGATGTTGGGAAAGATTGAAGGCAAGAAGAGAATGGATGACAGGGGATGAGATGGTTGGATGGCAGTTCTGGGAGTTGGTGATGGGCAGGGAAGCCTGGCATGCTGCAGTCCATGGGGGTCCTAGAGTCAAACATGACTGAGCAACTGAACTGAACTGAATATGAATTATCATTGGAAGAAAAGCTATGACCAACCTAGAGAGCATATTAAAAAGCAGAGATATTACTTTGCCATCAAAGGAACACTTAGTTAAAGCTATGGTTTTTCCAGTAGTCATGTATGGATGTGAGAGTTGGACCGTAAAGAAGGCTGAGCACCAAAGAATGGATGCTTTTGAACTGAGGTGTTGGAGAAGACTCTTGAGAGTCCACTGGACTGCAAGGAGATTAAACCAATGAGTCCTAAGGGAAATCAGTCCTGACTATTCATTGGAGGGACTGATGCTGAGGCTGAAGCTTCAATACTTTGGCCACCTGATGTGAAGAACTGACTCACTGGAAAAGACCCTGATGCTGGGAAAGACTGAAGACAGGAGGAGAAGGTGCAACAGAGGACGAGATGGTTGGATGTCATCACTGACTCGAAGGACGTGAGTTTGAGCAACTTCTGGGAGACAGTGAAGGACAGGGAAGCCTGGCGTGCTATAGTCCATGGGGTCACAAAGAGTCAGACACGACTGAGGGACTGAACAAGAGCAATCATTACCAAGAATTCAAGTGATGTTTCATGTAAAGGAAAATATGTGAAAGTCTATCTCCACTGGCTTTTTTTCCAAAATGAATTTTCTCACTTTTTGCTTTATAAATTGAATTCATTTTACACCCTTAACCCAGAATCAAGCTTCTATTTATACACTGGGAAATTCCTCCACCGACGTGTGTGTAAGCCGATCCCCTTTCAAGTGTACTTGTTTCTGAGTGTAACTCTGCTTGCTCCTCGAGCCGCTTCCACAGGAAATGGCTGGTGACACTAAGGTCCCCCAGGTGCTCTGCCAAAGAGAAGTGTTGGGAGTGACCTTTGACCAGTGAAGTCCCTGCCTCCCTCTGCACCCGCCCGTCTGCTCTGGGGATGCTCAAGAGCCCACCAGAGGTGGCCGTGGGAGGGGACCGCCTCGGGAACCAGGGCACAGGCCGCTCACGTCGCGGCTCCCTGGTGCTTTTAAAAGAACGACTGTGCTTGCTTTTGAAGTTTATGAGTTTTTGTTTTTCCTGTTTTAGGCAAGGCAAAGAGAAAAAATGAATGAAGAACACAACGAACACTCATCGGATACCGTGGATAAGCTTCTGTCTGTTTCAGAGGAGAGGCTTCAGCTTCATCTGAAGGAGAGAATGGCTGCTCTGGAGGATAAGGTGAGCCAGCTTCATGGCCCCTTTACAAGAGGCGCATGTGGCCTGGCCTGGCTCGGCCCGGTCTGTGTGTGGCGGGGGTGAGAGGGGGAATCTCCAGGACAGGAGTTGGGAAACTCCCATAGAGGGCCCCAGAGTGAATGTCTTTGCTGGTTGGAGTAGCAGCATTTCACGCTAGTCAATAAGCGTGACAGCATCCACAGGCAGTGTGTAAAGGAACAGACGTAGATGTGTGCCCGCAACCCTTCCAGAAAGCCTCAGTGAGGCGGAATCACCAGTGGCCCCGATGTTACCAGCCGCTGTGCTAGAACATTCTTCTAGGTCCACCCTCACCCCTTCGTTTCTTTCTTAGAAGTTTATTTCTGGGGCTTTGCTGGCAGTCCAGTGGCTGGGAGCCTGCCTTGCAAGGTCAGGGACGCAGGTTCGATCCCTGGTTGGTGAGCTAAGATTCCACGTGCCACGCGGCAATCACATCAAAGGAATCGCGCATGATGCAGCTAAGGCCCGATGCAGCCAAATCAATAAGTTTAGTTCAGGATCTTTTATATAATGTGATAGAAAAGATTGAAGCAAGTAAAAGCAAGCATTCTCATATTCCAACTCCAGCCATCTCTCTTTTTATTTGCTTTGGAAAATGTCTGAGAACCTCTATCAGAGCAGCTCAGTGGGCAACAGTCTGGTTGAGGTTCGGTGAAAACCTGTCCCAGCTGCACCAGTGCCCTAAAGACGAGGCCCAGAACCTTCACCGAGGTCGGCGCTTGGGCAAGGCTTGTCTGAGAGAGACCCATGGTCACTACAAGTTCTGCGGCACATTTTTCCCCCACAAAACCCAAGATGATACCCACACCTCACTAGAGAGCTCACTTCACCCTGACCTGTGGGCTGGCCCTGAGGTGGGGAGAGTTTTGTCTCAGGTTTGAATTTTACATGTGAAACCTGCTCCAGTTTCCTGAGTGACCACTGAACTGCAAAAGCTGAAAGCAAGTATAAAGCAGTTTCACTTACCCCAGGGACCTGGCCTCCTTGGATCCAGAAGATCAGTCGGGGAAGGAGGAGTTTTTCTGTGTACAAGTTAGTGTTAACAGTTGTCATCCGGCTTCGTGCCGACACTTCGCTCTGGGCGCGAGGTCCGCCCCTCATCCCGAGGTGCTTTATGCTTTCAGACAGGAGAGTAGCCATCCCGCAGTCCACGCAACGTCTGTTAAGAATTGACTCGAAAGCACTGTATGTATCTTTTTCAGAATTCTCTCCTATGGGAAGTTGAAAATGCAAAAAAGCATTTAGAAGAAATGCAAAACGACAAGGTCCTTAAATCTCTAAATCCTTTAGAAATGTGTTAAGAGCTGAACTGACCTGGGTTCACTGTTACAATTACTGCAGACGCTTCGCGGAAGTGGAGTTACATTTTCCTTATGGCTAGTCCACTGCTGTAACGTGTATAGCGTTTTCTGGTTTTGAACATTGAATGTGATTTGCATTATAGGTGGATTGAGAGTGTGTGGCCGTTGTGTGTGGTTCAGAATTCTAAGTAGTCCTTTCTGGGTTCACCCGAAAGCTGAGACAAAGCATGAGCCTTTCACGTGGACAGTGCTGTCCGTCAGAAAGATAATATGAGCCACATACACAATCTAAAATTTCCTAAAAATGAGCGGGCTGCTTTTCATGCTTTTTTCACTGCGAGTCTTGAAATCTGTGTGATTTCCACATCGAGCTTTGCACCGGCCTGCGTCACATCCTCAGTGTGCTGCACAAGGCGAGTGACTGCCGTGGCCGACAGCACAGAGCTGCCAGGTTGAGTCGAGTGACTCGGAAACTTGGCCGTTTGACTTGTTTTGCCCCGTGAGGGAGTGAAGTGGGGTGTAGAGGAATGAATGTGAGCGATGCCCAGGAATGAATGTGAGGTCCATGGAGACAGTCTAAAGCAATGGGAGGAGCGAGGGCAATAGAGTGAGTCCTGTCCCCCACCACCCGACCCCCGACCCCAAGTCCAGCTTCTCTCCATAGACTTCGTTGTCGTCAATGGCTGGCCATGTTTCCTCCAGAAGCTTTTCTACACCTGAGATGTGACTTCTTATTCATTATGGTTTATAAGGGTTAGTATTGTTCTGAGTGTTTCTCTTTGCGATGGAACACTTAGAGTACAATTTCTCAGAATTAAGTGTTCAAAAATGTGCGATTTTAAGGCGAGAGAATGGAGAGGATGTGCTCATCAGGCTGATGGGGGTGAACCCATAGGCAGCTAGTTCGCCGGAGCGGAGCAGGAATGATGGCAGGTGGTCCTGGAGCCAGGAAAAGGGGTGGCCCAGCCCTGGGGAGGGGTCGTGACGAAGACAGAAAGCGAAGGTACTGGCCACGGGGGACAGGGAGCCGGCAAGCCAGCAGCTCGAGGCTGCCCCTCCGTTGCTTTGAGGTCATCTCTGGGAAAACAAGGCAGGACCTGGGTGAGAGTGGGGCAGGGGGAGATTTGCGGAGAGAAGGGAGTGAGGTGTGAGGAGAGCGGGAGGGTGGCACGGGGCCCAGCAGGCACTCTTGCATGCGTCTCAGATGACAGAGGCGCCCTTGAGGTGTGCGGGGCCATCCCCAGAACAGCCCGAGGGCCTGTGCCCTGAGAGGAGAGCCACGGGAGGCTGGCCCTCCCGTCCCCTGGCTGCCCCTGCTCACTCCTGTCTGTGCGTGTTCAGACCAGCCTGGAAAACGGAGGGCTGGGAACCCGCGAGGACGGCACTCCTCGGCGAACTAGTACCAGTGATGACCGGTGGGGTGGACCCAGCGGCTGCGGAGCTGAAGGGTTTTTTTTTCTAATTTTCCTTCAGCCTGGCTGATGGAAGCAAGGATATATATTTGCAATTTTCGGTTTTTGTCTCTGACTCCATCAGCCCACCCTTGTGAATAACCTCATAGGATTGCCTTCCGTCCACGCTGAGACCTGAATGTCACCAGGCCATCTAGGAACTGGATTCTCCTCCTGCCCGTTTCTTCAGTACTGCTCGCTTAAGAGATGGCAGTGTCTCATAAGCATGGCCCATTTGTCCAAAGTCAGGGCTTCCATGTAAAATTGTGTTCAGTTCCTGATAGACTTGAGGTGCCCAGAATGTTGCTGACGAGATGTGGTCCTCTCGTGCCCCAGGCGCAGCCCCTGAAAGATCAGGACCAAGAGCGCGGGAAGCAAGCCAGCATGCTGGCCAACGTGGGCCAGGTGTTGGAGAGGGACGAGGGCGTGTCAGACGGCGAGGGCGACCGGGTCACCGTCTTCAGCTCGCCTGCTCTGCTGTCGCCCAGCGGCCAGGCCGATGCCGAGACTCTGGCCATGAGGATTCAGGAGCAGCTGGACAAGATCAATGAAGAGATCTGGTGGGTGCGCCTGAGCCCAGCTCCCCGGAGACTCGGCTTCTCTGAGGAGCTGTCTTCTGCTTAGAGAAGTCTGAGTGTTCCATAGTGAGAAAACTGACTTCAGGTCTGCTTCAGGAATTTTCAGTTCTAAGATTGCCCTTGATTATAGAGCTCAGTCAGCCAGGGCATTCTGTCCACAGTGTGGTGTCAGCACTCTGTGGGGGGGGATTGTGGGGTGTCCCCCCCTCAGCTCTGGGCCCCAAGGTGGGTGAGGTCCCGAGGCAGTGTCCCCTGTGGCCCGTGCACCCTCCAGCACTGAGGGTTCGCCCTCGTGTGTCCCTCGGAGCCTTCTACGTTCTGGTGAAAAGCCACCTGGAACAGAAAAGCTGGGGTTCTGGGCTTGGCAAATTCCCACTCAGATCTGCATTTTCCTTTTTAGCTTAATACATTGTGAAGATTGGCTTGTTGTAAGACAGTGATCCATGGACCTGTGTTTGAGTTTTTCTCATCTCATCAGTATATTTAAAATGTTTTCTTTAGACCCAGTCTTGGCAGTTAGAACAGTTTACAAAACAGGATAGAACCCAAAGGCCCGCCTCGTGGTGAGCAGGGGGCCCTGGGTCTGGGGGCAGCCGGGTGGCTGGGGCCCCGAGGCCTGCCTGGTGCCACACCCGCACAGCTGTGCCTCCTGTCCCGAGTCCACGTTCAGAGTGGCCGCAGGCCGGTGACCCTGCACAGGACCTGGCAGAGCTGCTGCTCAGATTGTTCTCATCCTGTCACCCCTGGCCGAGGTGCCCATTCCCGCTGGTCGAGTGCGGGGGGCTCGGGGAAAAGGCAGGGGTGAATGGCACAACCAGAAAACACAGATGGTGCCACCTGTACTTTTGACGCTGAGACAGACTGCTTTGTGGGCCGTGTTTGAGCACAGACAAGCTCAGAAAGATTGTCTTTCCTCATCCCCGTAGGAAATTGGGAACACTTCTGTATTAATATTTTTATTTTTAGAGCAAGTTGTCAGGTAAAAATGATTTTTCCTTATGCAACAAGTTGACTTGATGTAAATGGTAAATTCTGTCCATCAACTTGTCAACAGTGAAAAACTTTCAAGATGTATAAGTAGAAGTGAAACTGGAGAGTTTACTACCTGTAAGGATCTTGTATTTTAATGGGAAAATCATTTTACTTGCATAATCATGCATGTAATCTGTATATAAAATCATCCATGACACATTAGGGGAGAAGAGCAGTAACTGTGAATTCTAGGTTAATGCAGCACATTGACCTGAATCCAGAAACTCACACAAAGCTGGTGGAGAATTTCATCAAGTGATGCGTTTGCACATACACAAGCTTAAAACAAAATGAAAAGTTCAACTCAGCACTTCATCTGGTCTGGAGACGTGTTTAGAAACTCCAGCTTGCTCGTGAATCGCTGTTTTGGTTATACGGAGTTCCGGATTCCCAGTGGAAAAGATCTGAGGCACTGACGTGCATCTCTGCCCTGAGAGCAGGGAAGGTAAAGGTGGTCAGCTTCAGGTATCTCCTCACAGGGAGAGTCACCACACAGGCCCCATCAGAATGTTAGAGTAAATAAAATCAAACGTGAATGATGAGGGGACACTTTGTAAGACTCAATGATAAGTTATTGTAAGTTTGAGAATATTCCAAAGAGGGAAAGCTGAACCTTTTTGCTGAGATGTTAATTGAGCACCTCTTCCTGGAATTTGCTAATGGTGACACAGAATGCAAGCCCAAATTTGCTGTCCAGACATGTTCCTCTGCTGACAAAGGCAGGTGATGATTTTATTCTGTTTTAGGTTCATCCCAAAAGACAAAGAGAACACGAATCAGCGGGCGGAGGGGATTGAGAGCAGGGTGGGCAGTGGGAGCTTCAGCAACCTTCGGCGCTTTAAATGCTCCAACTCCCTCAACCTGGATCTCGCCTCCTGGTATGCCGACTCCTTCCCGCCCAGCGGAGGGCGCTCCATGCCCAAAAGGAGGCAGCCCAGCCCTGAGCCAGAAGAAGACAAGCTGGGCTTCATGACGCTGGTATGTGTCTGCCTCCTCCCTGCCGCGTCCCTCCCCGAGCACACTGGTTTTCTTTTGTTTGTTTGTTTTTTCTCTTTTTACCCAGAAGAAAATCAGGTACGTTTGCTACGCTCAGAGGTCTAAGATTTTTAAAACTGCCTAGTCTTGAATCGGGCTTCCCTGGTGCCTCAGACGGTAAAGCGTCTGTGTGCAATGCAGGAGACCCGGGTTCGATCCCTGGGTTGGGAAGATCCTCTGGAGAAAGAAATGGCAGCCCACTCCAGTATTCTTGCCTGGAAAATCCCATGGACCGCGAAGCCTGGTAGGCCACTGTCCATGGGGCCACAAAGAGTCGGACGCGACTGAGCGAAATCATTCCACAATCACACAGCGACAAATTAGTCTTGATATTTGGACCCCTGGCTTAGGAATCTCAACTGGTCTGCTCACTGATGCGCCTGGCCGTGCCCTCAGGCCAGCTCTGCGTGTGAAACCAGGTTCAAAGCCCGGTGCCCCAGGGCCCTAGTGAAGAAGTCTGGCTTCCTCACTCTTCCGAGTCTGAAAATGGGATGACGACCTAGGGCTTTTGGTGACAGAGTGTGCGGCTCTAAAGCACATGTTCCAGCTTTCTTCCATGTTTAGCTTAGGTTTTGCGAGTGCATTGCTGTTTACCCCATGAACTCGTGTTTACAACTGCACTTGTATTTTCACTTTTTTTTTGGTTACCACCCGTTTCATGTTAGCTGCATTGTTAGTCGGCATATCATTAAATTAACTGTGAATCATTTAGCGGCATGTGAAGTGGTAACTAGTCCATTTTGTGGTCTTTGGAGACACTGTTTTTATAATTTGCATCGTTGGCTAATTAGTTGATATTTAAAATTCTTTGACGATTTCTCTGTAGTTTCACGATTGATTTCTTTCCGAGTGTTTGTAAAAGAACAGTTCTGTATATTCTGTCCTGCTGTTGGAGTTCTCTGATGGTGTGTCTGCTTTCATCATTGGTTGTGATTTCCTGGCTCATCCTGTTGTCTGCTCAGTGGTTGTCAGTCCAGACCCCAGCTTCCCACCACTGCCCCGCCTCGCCCCCGAGGCTGCAGTTGACCCATCCATCTCCCCTTCCCCGTCCTCTCACCTGCTCTGGTCATAGCAGTGCTGTGGTCCACAGCAGGCGTCCCCTTAGTCGGGTTTGTGCTTTGTCTTCATGTCTCATCAAATGGTGTTTTTCCCCATAGCAGTAAGTTTGAATTAACATATCACTATGCAGTTACAAGCATAATGTAGATGGATCCTAAACCGCATATCATGTGTCATTCATAAATGAGATTATCCTTACCTAAAGAAATGATCTTAAGTGTAGAATTAATGGACTTTTGACACAATATCCTTTCTGTGTCGGTGCTTGTTTTTAAGACTATAAATCTCATCAGCTTTTGCACAGTGAATGTCTCTACTAGACTCTTTAAAAAGCATCTTCTATGGTTAATAAAATGGAAAGACTGCACCTGCTATTATGCTAGCTTGCTTTCTTACATATTTTCACAGGGAACGTGCTTTAATACATTTATTTTGAGAACTTTTAAATCAAATTCTAGGTAAGCATTTTATGTTAATGTCCAATAGGTGGTTCGATTTGTTCAGTGTTCAAATAGGTATTAATGGTAACTTCCTCATCAGTTAAATTACTATTTTAAAGTATAACATGTTTTTTATGAAGAGAAACTAACTTATAGAGAAGTTTGGCTGAGAATAGACAACTGTTAAGGGCCTTTATTGTACAGAATGCTGTGCTTTAATAAATCATGATGTTGTAATAGAATTGTATCTTCCTGAGTAATAATTTATAGTGTTTCTCTAGTAAAACTTGAATAGCTTATTTAATTTCTGTGGTCAAAAGAAATGTTCTGTTTCCAGTTACATGTTCTCTAAGTCTTCATCTCACTTGTAAGTTTGCCATCATTTTTGCTATACTGTGTTTGTCTGTACTGATTCTTGAATTTTTAGCTTCAAAGTCGCAAGAAATCTGGTTTCTCTTCATTTCTTTGCATGCATCTATCAGCCTAGTGATTTAAGGAAGCATTGTCAAAAGGTAAACTATTTAGTAATTTAGCATGCCTCTGTTTCTCTGTGCAGTATTAGAGAGTCCTTATCATTTTACACGAATGAACCCTGTGTGGTTGTGTACTGGTGAATAATTGACATTTTAATGGAAGTAATGAAACTCACCCACCACTTAAAGTATGCTGATGGTTCTGTTGGAAATAGGTCATTTGATGGGACAATTGTAACAGTTTGCCCATCTCCCACGTGTTTGCCTTCTAATCATCTCATGCTTATTTATAATAGACATAGTAGTATTTATTATTTTAAAATTTGTCTTTACTTATATTTTTGGCCATGCTGCACAGCTTATAGGATCTTAGTTCCGCAACCAGGGATCATACCAGTGTCCTGGCAGTGAAAGTGGCAAGTCCTAACATCTGGACCACCGTGGAATTTCCGCTTAGAGTATTTTTTTAAACAAATGACTGAATCAGAGCCATAGAAGTTAGATTTGGGGGAAGGCGATTTAATGACGGTGGGTAGCAGTGTGCAGGAGACTCTGTGCGCCAGGCACCTTGTCGAGTGCTTTCCGAGTCTGTCATCTAATCCCGCAGACGCCAGGTGAGGTCCAGGCTGCTGTTATCCCCATTCAGCAGACAGGGACACTGAGGCTTAGAGAGGCCGAGCACCGTGCCCAGGCTCCCACACCCAGCAGTGTGGTTCGGACTGGTCTGATCAGAGCCTGGACACTTCCTGTGGTGCCGTCCAGCCCGCTTTGCTCCAGAGGCTCTCGTGTCCATCACGGCATCCCTGATGGAGGGAGCATCAGGAGGGAGCTCGCTGCCTCTCCCGTTTGGTCACTTGGTTGAGCCCCTGTTGTTGGAGTCCAGTGCCCCGAGGGCTGGCCTTCCTTGTCCCTCTCCCACTCCCAGCCCGCTGATGGAGCACTCCTGGGGCCTTCCTGCAGGACTCGGGCAGCCGTGCTCCAGTTCAGGCAGCTCAGTGCCCGGGAGCCCTTCTGCTGGGCACAGCAGAGCAGCGTCATCACCCCGGGGTTGGTGCCCTGGGTGTGCCGCTCGCCCGCTCTGTGGCCTGCTTTGCCCTCCTGGTAAGTGAGGACACGGCACTGCCCATCCTAGTCACGTGGGCAGCAGTGGGGCGGCTCCCACCCTGGGGGAGGGCGGCCAGGCTGCGGACCCAGAGCCTTCCTTAGGAGGAGGCCCGGGGGAAGGGGCTGGCCGTGGTCCCTGACTCTAAGGCAGGTGTTTGTCTCCACTGAGTCCATAGTCAACCCAGGTGTGTCACTTCCCTGCTCTGTTCTTTGTTGTTTTCTGATTTTTAGAAGTGCTTATTTTAACTTGAATTTGAGATTGATCCCTGTTCAGTTCCATGTGGATAATTTCTAGCCTTTGTAGCCTTCTGTTGTCTGAGGTTTCTTGGTAGAGGTCAGGGGAGGGTGCCCAGTTTATCCAGCTGCTGTTAAATGAGTCCAGCTGTATTTTGCACTAAGTCACTTTGTTGTCACCAAGCTCCTGTGGGGCTGCACGGGACCAGTATTCTTTACAGAATCCCATTAAAAAAGGACTGGTTAGTTGGTTAAAACAACGCACTCATTGTTTATAAAAATACTTGCCATGCATGTTTCCTCAAACCTCCCCTGCTTAACCACACACCCAAATGTATACGTGAGACCTGTCTGGACCCCGAGGGGTTCATCTGTTCCCCACGCTGTTGCCACCAGTGTCTTTCCTAGCTTCAGACCCAGGACTAGCGGAAGAGCTGGGAGTCCAGGCGAGATCATCTTTTTCTTTTTTTTAATTAGTTTACTTTTTAATGGAAGGATAATTGCTTTACAGAATTTTGTTCTTTTCTGTCAAACCTCAACATGAACCATCCATAGGTACACATACATCCCTTCCCTTTCGAACCTCCCTCCCATCTCCCTCCCTATCCCACCCCTCTAGGTTGATACAAGATTATTTCTTAGTGAAGACCTAGGAGAGCTTTATGTAAACCCCAGGGAGCAAATGACACTCAAACTGGGTGTAAGCACTTCAGTGTGTAGCCCCCGGTCTGTATGTGACTGAGAAATACAAGCCAGACACATGGTGTTCGCATGGAGGGCTTAGGTACCTTTTCTGTGTTTCACTTGTTGTCCTGGGCTCAGTAACCTGCATCATCACTACAGATGATCTCGGGTGGTGGTACAAGCTGTTTCCTTTCCTCCTTCAAATCGAAAGGTCTGGACGGCTTTGCTGAGAGGTTTCTTACTCTTGCTAGTGGTGCTTCTGAGCAGCATCTGGCGATGAGCACAGTCCTTTCATCAGGGCAGTTCATGCCATGCAGGGTTCTCGGTGCTGGCGTGGCTCTGCTGTCCTGCCTGGCAGGGCCATCTGTTCGCTGGATTTCAGGGAGTGCAGAGCCCGGCTGCAGGGAGGCTCCCGTCCGGGGTCTCTGCAGTCAGTGGGGTGCTCTCGCTGCTCCACGGCCCCGCTTCTCTTGAACAAACAGTCCTTTAAGATGGCATTAAGCTAGAACAAGGCATTTTTTGTACTTGGCGGATAGCATAGCTGATATATTTTCAAGTAAGTTTCTGGTTATAATGTAAAGCCTGTGTGATTGCCTTTTTCGACACAGTCTATTGTTAGCCAATTTTACACTTACCTCACTCCCTCAGCTGCCAGCCATACAGGAAGAGGTAGAAGATGACACCATCAAATGTGAAACCTCGACCTCCGCCTCGCTGCGGTCCTTTCGGCTGGACCGGCTCACGGGCTCACTGCGCACAGCCAGCGATGAGGACATCAGGGACGCCCGCAAGTAAGGGGCCTGCTCGCCTCGTCGTCAGTTTCAGGAGCCCTGTGGCTCTTGTCTTGAAAGAGTTGCAAGGATGGTTGTAAAGGAATCCCACTGGATTCGGTGCCTGTGTTTAGTGGTGAACTTCAGGTGCCGGGGTAGAAGAGCTCAGTGACCTCAGTGATTTTAGAAAACATCTGTCTCTACGTGTTGACTCCTGTGGGAGGTCTCTTCCTGCTCTAGCTAGAGGTCTGCCAGGCCTGGGGCGCGTTCCTGATGGTTACGGCTCCATGCCTCTCGGCTTTGCTCTTGAGGGTCCCTCCCTTTTCCTCAGGGGTCTCCTCTCAGGAGACTGTCTGTCCCCTCCTGTGACTGACACTGTCCTCATTCAGAGCCCAACCTGCTGAGCTCCCGTCGTGAGCCAGGCAGCACTTGATGGAGGGCACATGTGGTCACCTGCCCAGCAGCCCTGCACAGTGACCGTCGCTCTCCTGCCACGGCCGAGGACGGTCACCCTGCAGGAGGCGGGGGGAACTGCCCAGAACTGGGGAGCTCGCCTTCTCTGGGAGCGTTGTCACCTGCCGAGCAGCGACCCTGAGGGAGGGTCGGGGCGCCCTCTGCACCAGCTCGTCTGGAGTGAAGACCTCCCTCCTTGGGGGAGGGCTCCAGTCAGAGAATCTCAGCTTCCTGGGGCCATTGGTTGTGGCCGGAAGCCTGCATCGCTCGTGTGGAGTGTGGTTGGTGAAGGAGACTCCACTATCTGCTGCGAGGTTGAGGCGTGGGTGTTGCTAGGTGTCCGGTTCTATCAGTAGGTCTTATGGAGGGGTGTGTGTTTGCACAAGGGTGCCAGTTAAAGGTCATTTTCTCTCCCCGAAGCACGACAGGCTCTCAGGACGGTCTCGGGGGCAACCCCAGCAACAGCAACAGCAGCCAGGACTCGCTGCAGAAAGCCCCAAAGAAGAAGGGCATCAAGTCTTCCATCGGTCATTGGTTTGGCAAGAAGGAAAAGGGCCGGCCTGGACACACCAGCAAGGAGGCGTTAGGACCAGGTGGGTGCTTCACCGTTCAGAGGGAGGAGGGTCTGCATGTATGTCCCTTCTGTGTCTCCCCCACTGTCCCCACGAGGCTCCTGTCACTCACGCTGGGTGTCCTCCTGGGAGGAGCGGAGGAGGCGTCTGTCTTCTCTAGGGTCCGAGATGATCAGATCAGTTGATGAGTGGATGGGTGGATGGGTGGATGAACAGATGGTTGGCTGGCTGGGTGGGTGAACGGAGCATGGAATGAGTAAAGCAGATGCTTACTCCGATGAGAAACGTATTCTACGAAACGGGTTGAGTAGGAGCCGGGCGATGACTGTTTCCTCCAGAACAGTGACAAGTGTTTGGAAATGGCCTAAGTGCTCATCAGAGAGGAGTGAGGTACAATCTGTGGGCACCCCACAAGGAACAGCATCCCCTCCTTCCTGCCACTTTCCCCATCCCCAGGAGCTCATGAGGGGTTCTGCCCATGCCCCCCGCCCAGCCCACAGCCACGCAGGTCCTCCTGGGGTCTCCTCATCACACAGTGTTACCATCAGGCCCCCGTCTCGCTCGGCTTCATCTCCTTAAGGACAGGGTATGTTCCTGCCTCTTCAGCCAGATATTTGTTGAGTGTCTTCCTTTTGCTGGGTGTGGGATTTACAGGGTGAGTAAAACAGATGTGGTCTGGAGCACAGTGAAGGGAGAAGAGAGAAAAAGGAGCAGATTGTTCGGTGCTATCCCTCTTGTTAGTGAATACAACACTGAGCTGGATGGTGCATTGATTGTATACCAGACGCTGTGTGTGCCCCTTACCAAGCAGGTGCTGCCACCTCCCGATTTACAGGGGAGGAGACAGTGATGGTCACGCGGTGAGGCAGTGGTGAGGGCAGGTTCACATCCACGCAGTGGGACCATGCACTTTGCCGAGCCCCAGCCACCTCTCTGGTGGATGCAGCAGGAATGAGATGGTTCTATGGCATCACTGATTCGATGGACATGAGTTTGAGCAAACTCCAGGAGAGTGAATTACAGCAAAGCCTGGAGTGCTGCAGTCCACGGAGTGGCAAAGAGTTGGACACAACTGAGTGACTGAACTAAAACCTGAGTTTGTGCTAAACTGCTTCAGTCATGTCTGACTCTTTGTGACCCCAGGGACTGTAGCCCAGTAGCTCCTCTGTCCGTGGGATTCTCCAGGCAAGAATACTGGAGTGGGTTGCCATGCCCTTCTCCAGGGCATCTTCTCAACCCAGGGATCGACCCCACATCTCTCGTTATCTCTTGCAGTGGAAGGCAGGATGTTTACCGCTAGCGGCACCTGGAAAGCCCCAGGGAACGCTGACAACTAGGAAATGCAGAAAATCAGGGGGCTGCTCCTAAGTTAAACTGGAAGAGCAGCAAGCACAGGATGAGAAGAGGAAAACACACGAAGAGCAGCAACAGTGCCGACAGAAACAAGCCGGGATGTGTTCACCCACAAAGAAAATATCTGTGCCATTCGGAGGAGGAGCCCGCCAGCCCTTGGAGGGACAGTCGGAACGGGAATGAAAACCGAGGCCATGGTCAACAGTGCCCACCCACACGGCCCGAGTGGCGTGGTGTCACTCACCGGCTTCCTGTGTCCCCAGAGCTGCTGGGGTGACATCTGAGTTCTGAGGCCAGGCAATGTCCCCAGTGAGCTAAGGCATCCCTGCTCTCCTTCCAGTGCTGCTGTGGGGCTCTCTGTTGGCGGCCACACTCATCGCCTGCTCTGCCACCTGCTGGGGCCCGGCTGTCCCCCTGGGATCCTTTCAGCTCTTGAGCTTGGATGTTCCCAGCCCTCTGCCACGCCGGACTGGGACGCAACTCAGGACTTGGGCTTGAGATATCAAGGAGACCGTGAATCTGGAAGGACACAGCCCTGGGGCCCTGGAGTGAGCATGTGAGAAGAGCAGGAGAGCAAAGCCCCCTCGGGGAGGAAGCAGAGCTGGGGAACGTGCCCACACCCACCGCTGCCTCTGGCACAAGTGCCTCTTCTTTGCCTCTCCTTGGCCTGAAACAGACCCCAGCTGCTGCTGCTCCGCAGGTGATTCCTAAAGATGCACATCCTGCAAGAGCTATTGTCCTGCTGCTCTGGGGCTGCCTAAGTGTGCTCAGGAGCGTCAGACAAGTGGGGCTGCCACGCCTGATGCTGGGGGAGGGCCTGATGCTGGGGGAGGGCCTGATGCTGGGGCAGGAACATCTGATGCTGGACCAGGGTCTGATGCTGGGGGAGGGCCTGATGCTGGGGGAGGGCCTGATGCTGGGGGAGGGCCTGTTGCTGGGGGAGGGCCTGTTGCTGGGGGAGGGCCTGTTGCTGGGGGAGGGCCTGATGCTGGACTAAGGCCTGATGCTGGGGGTTAAACGTCTGATGCTGGTGGGAAGGTCTGATGGTGGTGGGCAGCCTCCTCCCAGATGTACACAGAGTTGTGATTATAAATCTCTATGAGAAATCTTTTTTTCATACTTTCCTGACCACCTTGCTATGTTCTTTTTTTCTGAAGCATAATTGCTGTGCAATATCGGTTTGATTTCTGCCGTACAGCAACATGAATTGGCCATAGGTGTACGTGTGTCCCCTCCCTCTTGAATCTCCCTCGCACCTCCCCCTGCTACATTCTTGTTTCTATGGATATATGAATAACAAAGACTGGTGACCAAAATAACATGAAAAGCTCCCACACACAAGTGTGCACACGTACACTCCCTAGTGCATCATTCGGGTCCACGTCAGGGTTGCCCTCGGCCACCCCACCCTGGGATCCACGGTGAGCCTCGACACCTGCACTTTGTTCCCACCCTCGGCCCGCTGCCCACGCCTCAGCAGCAGAGGGGCCCTGTCCCCGCAGGTGCTGAAGTGATGGAGTCCCTTGTCTCCGGATCCAAGGACATGAATACCAGGTTGGTTGTCCTCTGGGGACACCTATACTTCCGCCTTCTAGCCTTTCCATTGTATCCACCTGTTTCTCTTCACAGAATGTCTGTGTGATGACACGGGCTCCCATTACCAGCTCTGGTCTGTTCTCATTGAGAATACAGCTTACCCTCGGCACTCTTTATTGGCAGTGGGAAATTTTGCTTCAGTACTTTATTGAAAGAAAGCAATAAATAATACTGTGATAACAAATAGTTCAAAAGTAGACTGTACATACTTTGTCACATATTCAGGAAGTTCACAAAAGATAGAAAATTAGAATGTTAACAATGAATTGTACAAGGAAAGGCAGAACACACATGTAAAGAGACATGCCGTCTGTGTCTGCTGAGATATCAGCTGCATAAAGGCACCATGAACTGAATGCATCTCTTGCTGGCTGCTTTAATGTGCTGCTGAAAAAGTAAAAGTTACATTTGCTACTTACACTATCCAAAATGGCTATGTCATCAAAATCTAAGAATGTATGCCTAGGTCCATTCTTTAACCATGTTTACAAACAGATGTAAAAAGATGATTTACATCAGAAAAATAAGGCCTTTGTCAGAGCTGCACTATGCTGTCTGTCTGTCGGGGATGTGGTGCCCTCACTGTCCAGCTCGATGGCTCCGCAGCGGGTGCAGGGCATCGCGACTGGTCCTCGAAGAGTCTCACCGGAGAGGAGGGATCTGGGTCCACAGAGACTGGGTTACAGGAGAGAATTTCATAGTCGTCTTCTAGTTATCCTTTCAGCCCAAATTCCATTAGAAGCTCACATTTAACACCCAGTACTTTTAAATGGCTTCACGCTGCAGACAAAAAGCATTTCTTCCCAGAAACAAAGTACAGTTTAGGTCAGTCGTTAAAATACAACAATTGGTTGAAATTAAGTTCGCTCATTTCAGAGTGATTGTTGGAGAGCTTGGTTATATTCTGGAAGGATAATGCACACTGTGTCATGATGATTTTACAATCGCAGTAAAACCCCTTCTCTCATGGCTTAACATTTAAAAATTAAACAAGAATGATGACAATAAATGCATCATTTGCAAAAGCCCTATATTTGTTCATAGGATTTATACAGACAAGTATTAGGGTATAATCATTTGAAAGACTAAAATCAGGTATCAGAACATGAACTGATCTGAAAGGATATTCATAGCCTGGATAGACAAGAAAAAGGAAGTATATCAATGAAGTCATAAGTTTACACAAATATAAGAAACATTAAATTTTAAAATATTTTCTCTATGGTATTCATGAATTTTTCACTAATTAAAAACTCTGTAATAAAATAACTTCTGGTCCATATAACAAGTATTGACAGATTAAAGATTGCATCAGGTTCAAAATGTAGCCTTTGTCGTATTCTGGACGCTGTATAATCAGCTACAGAAGTAGTGCGGGTAAACTGGAAACAAACACATAGACGAGTCAGTCCTGGGACGGCAGCTGGTGCCCGAGCCCCTCCTCTCCAGACACCCCGCCCCACCCCATTCTGGGCTTCAGCTGCTTTGAGAATTCAGAGAAATGTGAAGGACCAAGCAGATCAAGGAGAGAACTCTGTGGCTGACTTTATTCTGACATACAGCTAAAAGCTGCTGGTAAAAAACTTAAAGCCCAATCCAGCTTTCTAGCTGAGACATGAACAGGACAGAGCAGACAGCCTCCTGCTCTCAGAGTGGCTCGAGCAGGGCTGGGCTCTCGGGCTGGACCCACCAGAGGACCGCCCAGAGCAGCACCTGCAAGGAAGGGTGGCTCCTCAGCGGTGGCTGACCCCCAGATGCCAGGGCGCTTCTGTGTTAAACACTGGCCTCTGGATGGAGAGGCCCAGGGCAGGGCAGCCCTGTGAACCCTGATGCTCTGGGCCCTGTTCCCTCCGAGAACGTGCACGCAGGGCATGGCCAGCAGCACTGCTGCTGTGGGAGGGACACCCATGTGCACGGACGCCAGGGAGACTCAGGCCATGTTCTGACCACTCAGGTGGCCGGCGAGCGCCAAGGTCACGTTCTCTGCTGCTGAGGGCTCCTCTCCCGGCGCGACCTCTGGAGACCTGCTGACCCTCCACTCCTAGGGAGTGGCCTCCGTGCCCCCGCGGGACCAGGCCGGCGTGTACTCACCGCAAAGCTCAGCAGGAGTAAGTCAGGAGTAAGCTCAGCCTCTGTGTTCCCTCCACGCTGCTTGGTCCCAAGAGCACAGGAGGAAGCGTGCAAACACAAACTGGTTAGTCATGCAATATCACACGGGGCACGAGGACACACACACACCTGCAGCGCCCACGCCTACTGAGGGTGGGGAAACTTCTAGAGGGTGGATGAGCTGGAGAGAGCAAGCCTGGGGGCTCCCACGTGGGGGTCCCTGCCACCTGGAGTGGGGGCGGGACGGTCACACTGGAGCATCAATGGCACATTCAATGACAGAAACGCCGACATGGGGACAGCTACTCCACAGCTACTCAGCTATTCACAGAGCTCCAGATCACATATTCAACACAGTCTATTGTCACCCAGTTTTACACTTACCTCATTCCCTCAGCTGCCAGCTTTACGGGAAGAGGTACGAGATGACAAGACCACCATCAAAAGTGAAACCTCGAGCCCCACCTCTCTGCGGTCCCTTCGGCTGGACCGGCTGCAGATGGGGCGCTGCGCACGGCCAGCCACGAGGACATGAGGGACACCCACAAGTGAGGAGCCTGCGCGCCTTGTCGCCAGTTTCAGGAGCCCTGTGCCTCTTGTCTTGAAAGTGATGGAAGGATAATTTTAAAGGAATCCCAGTGGATTCGGTGCCTGTATTTAGGGATGTGTGTGTGTGTGTGTGTGTGTTTTCTGGTAGGCAGGTTTCTCTAGATCTGGCGTTAAGGTAGACGTCTTACTCTGTGTGTGTGTGTTCGTGTGTGGGCGTGCACAAGTGGGTTTTTCTTTGCTCTGTTGCTACACCATGGCAAATTCTAGGATGCTCTGGTGGCTTCCCAGAGAACAATTCAAAGTACGAGGATTTTCTGACCACAGTGGGTAATCTCAGCTCTGTCAGTCAACCAGAGACAACATTGACTACAGGGAAAATGCCTTATCTATAAAACGTGAAAAAATATTTTAGTATTCCAGAAAAAATATCGCTTGAATATAGTTTAACATTTATGGCATTATAGATGTGAGAATCAGTTTGTTTCTCAAAACTATTTTCTTTCTATTAAGTCCCAATTTGTCTCAAAGGTATTCTTTTAATTGCTAAATTTACGCAGCCAATGCATCCACTTTCAGAGAATTTTTGAGGGTTGGTGAATCTCAGATTTTCACGTTCTGTGGAAACTCCCAGGGAGAGCAGTGCGGGCTCACCAGGTGCTGGACGTGCTCCATGAGGAGTGGAGGCCAAGGCCGCCGTGTCCCTGTTGGTCACCGCAGTGTCCTGGGCGTGCGGGGACTCCCCTCGGGCATCGTGTACCTCCTGCTCTAAATGCTGTCTTTCCTCTTCCCCTTGGTGGACACTGTCGTGCGCCAGCTCGCAGGGGAAGCCGAGTCAGCAGGTCTGCTGAGCTGTGTGCGTCCTGAAGCCTCCCCGTGGGGCTCGTCCCCAGCTCCAGGCTCTGAGCTGAGCAGCGCTGCAGGAGTAGGGCACGGTGTTGGTGAAGGGAAGCCCAGCGACCCCTCGTAGGAGGTGCTGGGCTGTGCGGACGGTCAGTCTCAGGAAACAAGGCCACACCTGTTGTCTGGGTGGTGCCACGTGTGTAGCATTTGATGGGAAGAAACTCACACAGCCATCTTGTTAGGAAAGACAGCTTGACCGTGGCGCTCATATCCTGCTTTAAAGTGCCCGTTGTCAGCCACAGAGGGTGTGGCTTTCTCTTGGGCGTATCTGTTCCCCATAGAGTTCACTGTATTTCCGAATGTCTTTCTCCTGTGACTCTAATTTTAAGGCGAGGAAGCATGCCACGTCAGTTTACTGCTAAGCAAGTGTTTTAATGAATTGCACTTGGGGACTCCAATTTCATCCTCGAGGGGGCAGAGGCGGTCCTAGCTAAGCAGCCCCTCAGGGCGGGCTGAGCAGGGTCATTGCAGCAGAACAGGCAGCCCCCCAGGCTCGTCTCTGAAGCTGTCTCTGTAAAGAGAGGTTTCAGCTGAGAGTGAGCCGTTGACAGCAGAGTGATGCGATATCTTGTAGCCGAGGAAGGAAATAAACCCCAGCAGAAGCCAGGCGAGTCTTCCATTTGCTTCTGGATGGTGGTTGTGGTTGGGACGCAAACTCCAGGCATGTGGTACATGCTCGTTCCCCTGGGATACGGGAATTTTGAAAGTTTGCCTTTTTTCAAAACTCTCTTTGAGCTATTAAGGGGCTTCCCTGGTAGCTCAGATGGTAAAGCATATGCCTGCAATGTGGGAAATCTGGGTTTGATCCCTGGGAGATCCAAGATCCCCTGGAGAAGGAAACGGTAACCCACTCTAGTACTCTTGCCTGGAAAATTCCACGGAGGGAGGAGCCTGCTAGGCTACAGTCCATGGGGTCGCCAAAAGTTGGACACGACTGAGCGAAAACACTTCCACTTTCACTTTTTGAGCTATTAAGATACATGTTGTGTTTTCTGGTATAATTATTCCCAGAAAATAGAGTATTTACTCTTCTAGGAAACCTAAGGTTGAAGTAAAGGAACAGTTACTTGACATTTGATGTGAAGCATTTCGAGCTTTAACCATACATAGACTTCACAGTCTGAAGTAAAGTCTGATGCTATTTGAGTGTATTGAAAAGCCACTGTGTATCTTCAGGGAATTCCCTAGCAGTCGAGTAGCTAGAACTCTGCACTTCCACTGCAGGAGGCCTGGGGTTTGATTCCTGGTTGGAGAACTAGGGTCCTGCAAGCCACACAGTGGCCTAGTCAAAAAAGAATAACCAGTATCTTAATTTAGCACAGAGCTAGTTAGCTGAACAGCAGTGCAGGAGAAAAACAGCCCCCATCCAGCCCTCTCCTTGCTTGCTGTGTTATAGCGTTCTGTGTTGAAAGTCTGTGTTGCTCTTTGTGCGTCTGTTGTGAAATGGTGTGCATTCCTGAAGCTCTCTCAGGGACAGATGCCTCTGCTCAGATCTCGGTGTGGTTTCCTCTTCTACGTATCTGTCCTCACTGTTTAGAAAGGGAAGAGTGGATGTTTTTCCTTGACTACCCTCCTCCCTTGGATGTGCAGACTTCTGAATCCTTTAAGGCTGGCAATAATTCTTTCATCGGGAAGGAGGTGATTCTGTAAGGAATTGCGGGGACTCAGTCAGCATTTCATGACTCAGGGGTTCTTTGTCATATGTCTGAACTCTCATTAAGTAGATGGTTTAGAAGATTAAAGGAAAATGGTGAGATACCTACTCTTTCACTTTTCAAATTTATAAAGAAAATAAATACTTAGGTTAACTTGTTTTATACCCGTGTGTAGTAGTGATTCTTGAATTTTGAATGTTTCGTTACTTGCAGGCATGAGTTGCTGGAGGAACCCGGGAGACAAGGCGTGCCTTGGCACAGTGGGACGGGCCAACTGTTGTGGTCTGGCTGGAGGTGTGTAGGCGCCCCACCCGCACCCGCACCCCCGTCCTGGCCTGGGTGTGTCAGTCCCTCCACAGCCACGCATAACCTCCTGCCTCCTGTCTCCTGTCCCCAGCGCTGGGTCGGGATCCCGGCCTGGTAGGTGGCTGCTTGCCAGCCAACGTGAGGAGCGGTGCCATCATGTCCACCCTGTCGCCCTGTTGGACACAGAGATCCAGGGTGAGATCGGCATCAGCAACCCGCTGCACCAGCTGAAGCTGCGGCTGGCGATCCAGGAGAGCATGTCCCTGACCGGCCGCTCCGCCCCGTCCAGAACGGTATGCCTCCCTCCTTCCCTAGGGAGAGTTCGCGCCCGGTTTGTGTCGCTTCCAGGGATCTCTATACACACAGCCACTGTTCCAGCTTAAAGTTCTAGCATTCAAAACCATGACAGCTTTTCATTTGCAGCAGTAGTGTTGTTAAAAGATAGATGATTGAATACTTCAGACTGATTATTTTTGTAACAGAAGGGCTGCGGTGGCATTGTGAATAGAGAAATGGGAGTTTTTGAAAACATAAAAAAGGGACTTTTGAAAATGTGAAAATTGTAAAAAAAAAAGGAAGTTTTTGAAAATGTATTAAAAGAAATGTAAATATAAACGTCAAGAAAGTGAAAGAGAAAAGGCTTAGCCCCCAGGCTGCATTGTTTTTCCCTTATTTACCTTGTCCGGCCTGTCCTCTTGGGCAGTTCCCTTTTCGGGAGCTGTAGACCCTGGGCTCTCAGGGTTTTAAGAGTCCAAACATCCGCTAGGTCACACCAAGTCGTATCGTGCTCATCCAAGTATCCTCCACGTGGGAAGGCCTTGAAAGTCCTGTAAGAGGGTCCTCCTAGTTGGAAAAATTAAAACGAATCTGGTGGAAATGTGGATTGTTGCCAGGAGATGAGGGCCGGCCAGCTCCTCATTTCTCGAGTGCAGACTCAGGACACAGCTCAGTCCCCACGCTCGGTGTGTCCACTCTGGAGAGGAACCCTGGTGAGGAGACGTGACCTCCCAGATGTACCTGCCCTGAGGAGCAGGTGGAGCCTGACTCAGGCTCATGGTTATTTTACACAAAAAGCGTGAAGGCTTTCTCGTCCGTTTGTCTTCCTTGTTTCTAAGGGTGAGCGTGAGGGTGGATAACTCACCCCGCACTGATGCAATTGTTCTCAGCGTATCTGCTCTGCTCTCTGTGCCCCAGAGGGTTCACTGGAGCCACCTTTTTAGAAATGAAGGTGCTGAGGGTTCCCCGGAGGTTTTATTAAAGTATCTCAGTAAAGGGAGCGTCTTATGAATTGAGTTTAATGGGTGGTGAACTCAAGCAGCATCCCCCCTCCGACCGTGAGGATGGGCTTGGGGACGGGACATCGGCAGAACCCCTGATGAACTCCTGGGGATGGGGAAGGTGGCAGGAAGGAGGGGGAGGTCTCTTCCTTGTGGGGTGTCCACAGATTGTACCTCACCCCTCACTGATGAGCACTTAGGCCCTTTCCAAACAATTGCCACTGTTCTGGAGAAAACAATCATTGCCCAGCTCCTATTCAGTTTCGTAGAATATGTTTCTAGGATGGAGTGTAAACATCTGCTTTATTCATTCCATCCTCTCTTCATCCACCCACCCATCCAGCCAGCCAGCCATCTGTTCATCCATCCGTCCACTCACTAATTCATCCCTCCACCCATCCATCCATCCACCTGTCCACCCAGTCAGCCAGTCATCTGTCCATCCATCTATCTACTCACTAATCCATTTATCCACCCATCCATCCATCCTCCATCTATCAATCCATCCATCTATCCAACCGCCCATCCACCCATCCACTCATTAATCCATCCATCCATCCACCCATCTATACAAACTTCCTTCCTCCCTCCCCCGACCCCTTCCTTCCATCCTTGGCTCCTCAGTAGATCTTTACATTTTCGTGCAGATTGGTATTTTATTCCTCTTAAGTTTAATCACAGGGTATTTCTATTCCCCCACCACCTTGCTCTTTTGGATTGCATCCTTTCTCCACTGCAATTTCCAGCAGTTACATGATTCTTTTGCCAACAGTAACTCTGGAGAGTTGTTAGCATCTGACTCCCTGACAGAGCTCTTCTATTATCACCAGGTTTCAGCTGATACTTTTTGGTTTTCCAGGTAGGCCATCATATCATCTTTAATCAGTGGCTATTTTATTTCCCTCTTTCAGTAACCACAATTATTATTGACTTTTCTTGCCTGATAGCACATTCTAGAACTTGCAGAGCATTGATAATTCACAGAGGTGATCACAGCATCCTTGACTCGTCCCTGACTTTGATGAGACCACTTGTGACACATCACTATTCAGTGTGACTTTGGCCCTTGGCTTGAAATAGATGTTTTTAAAGAGTTTTTAGCAGGAAGATGTTCAGTTCTATCCAATGAAGTGGGCGACAGAGGATGAGATGGTCAGGTGGCATCACAGACTCAATGGACGTGAGTTTGAGCAAACTCCAGGAGACAGTGGAGGACAGGGAGGCCTGGGGTGCTGTAGTTCATGGTGGAGTAGATTGTAGGAGGCCATGATTCTCCTGCCCTGGCCTGTAACTGCCCCGTTTGCCACACTACATTGCGACATTTCCCGTTAAGAGGCACAGCGTATTTCTGCAGCTTCTGGGCTGGCCTTGTGACTTGGCTTGGCCGACAGAAAGAGGCAAAGTGACAAGCTTCACAGGGCCTTGAGAGCTTTACTCTCTGGCCACTCCCCTGTGAACAAGCCCAGGCCAGCCTGCTGGAGGACAAGACTCCCATCATCACCCCTGCCAACAGCCAGCTTGTCCATCGTGAACCATGGCTACCCTTGAGCGGCCAAGCTCATCTGACCCACCAGCTGATTGTAGATGCAGGACTGTCCCCACTGGAGATCGACCACACATCTGGCCCCAGTCAGCTCCCCGACCCACAGCCTGATGAGAGATAATGGGTGGCTGTTTGCAGCCACTAAGTTCTGGGTGGTTCACTGTGCAACAGTAGATAATCATACAATGGCTGTTCTCTTTTGGCCTGCTGAACATGAACTGATGTTTACTGTTGTGTCCTGGAAATCATAGAATGAGCCTGTATGTGCGATTGGGCCCAATTTTTTGACATGCTGCCGAGTTGCCAAAAACTCAGCAAATGTGACCAGGCACTCTTTATCAGAATTGGCTGAGACTTTATAAAATCGAAGGCTCATTTTGTCTTATTGCTTCAAAAAATGCTGCTACTGGGATTTCCCTGATGCTCTGGTGGCTAAGACCCCATGCGCCCAATGCAGAGGGCCTGGGTTTGACCCCTGCTCAGGGAATTAGATCCCACGGGCCACGACTAAAGATCCCATGTGCTGTGACTGGAAGATCCAGCACGATGCAGCTAAGACCCAGCAGGGCCCAGTAAACAAGTGTTTAAACACTGGTGCTGGAGTCAACCTGTGGGAGAGGATGGGGTATGGTCCCTGGGTTGCCCAGGATGCTGGGTTCCGGGTGTGCGATGCTTAGAGGAGAATGAGTGTGATCTCCAGAGTGAGGATACGGTGGCCGACACCCAGAGGTCTTAGGCCCCGTAGACACAGCCAGCTGAGGCCACTTTCTGACTGGGGAGGTGGGAGGGGGGCTAGCGACAGTTGATACCATCCTGTAGTTGGTCACAAAGTCTAAGCTGAAAGAAGCTCCCAGAATACTGCTGTCCCTGGGGTTTTGCTGTGGTGGTTTTAAATGGTGTCCTCAAGTTTGGGGGTATTCCTCTGCTCAGAAAGGAACCCAATCTCCCTCCCCTTAAGTATGGACCGAGCCTAGTGACTCACTTCTAATGAATAGCATAAGGTAGAAATGACAGCATGGAACTACTGAAAAGAGGGCCGTCAGAGGCATTTCAGACTCTTGCTCACTTTCTTGGACTTCCTGCCCTGGGTGAAGCCAGCCCCCATGTTGTGAGGACGCTCAAGCAGCCTGAGGAGAGGTCCATGTGGTGAGGAGCTGAGGCTCCACCAACAGCCCTGTGAGTGTGCCATCTTGCAGGCTGATCTTCCAGCCCCAGAACCACCTTCAGATACCTGCAGCCCTACATGACATCTTGACGATAACCTCATGAGGGACTCCCAAGCCAGAATCGCACAGCTAAGCCATTTCTGAATTTCTGACCCCACCGAAAGAACCTGAAATAATAAATACACAGTATTTTAAGCCACTAGGTTCTGAGGTTGTTTGTTACACAGTGCAAGCTAACTAATATACTTCTTGTGGTGGCTCTGGGTGGTGAGTTCATCCATGTCAACTTGTTCTCTTTCATGGACTTAAGGTTCTGGCACAGTTGTCTCCGCTCTAAGATCCCACTAGCATAGACCTCTTAGTTTACTGGATACCCTCCTTAAAATGTATGCCAACTCTTTGCTTGATCAAGAGTGAGTTTGGGTTTCTGAGACTGGTGTTGTTCCTGAGAAGCAGGTCTCTGACCAAGGCTTTTCTACGGACCTCTGCAGGAGAAGACCCCAGAAGCTGCCTGACATCTATCCTATAGGGTTTGGTGGCAAGCTCAACACAGGATACCCCGTGTAGACAGAAGCCATGTCACAGATAATTCCATGGTGGGATTATGTGGTTGGCGAGAATGCCGAGGTAGCTTGAAGCAGGGGTGGGTTCCAGTACTGCCCTCTCCTGAGGTCTTAAAACCATCTTGTGGGAGCTTCACTTGCACGTGGCCAGCACCCAGGTAGCCCCCTTCCTGACCCCCAAGGGGAAACCACTAGCCCAATTCTTGCCTGCTCGCAACGCTTCACTCACCTGGTCCACTCTGTCCCGCTGGACACCAAACTTGCCTCCAAACCCCGAGACAGAATCAACCTGCAAGCAGTGCTTGGAGAGCTTTGACTGATACTCGTGGCCGACAGCTGACTGGAACAGGGGCAAAAGTGAAACATCAGACACCCACCAGCATTGCCACACTGGACGCGCCCCCACGACCCCGCCCGACCCTGAGGCAGCCTGCACTTCTGCTCAGTGTGGGTGTTGCAAACAAAGTCACTCAACGTGGAAGCCAGCCCAGAGGGAGGTATCTCCAGGGGGCATCGCAACTCCAGGGCCCCCCAGTCAGGTGTTCCTGAACCCTTTCCACACCAGGCTCCCCGGAAGTCTCCCAAGAACCCCAGCCATAGGGGGCCTTCTGAGGTGCCTGGGCTTGAAGAAACAGGAGGCCAGCCCCCAACCAGAACCACAGAGCCAGCAGCCTGCCAACGACTCGTGAGCCCACTTCCAGGAAGACTGCTGTCAGTGATCACCCTCTTCAGGTGGGACACTGTCAAAGCACGTGACCCAGGAATCAGGGCACACACTGGAACACAGATGGCAGGCTTCAGGCACACGGCACGGTCAGTGTCAACACCTGCCACACGTCCAGCCCGCCCAGGTGTGCAGTGGGGCCTGCCAGCGCCTCATCACCCCCCAGTCAGGGAAGTGGGTCTGGTGACCTCTCCAGGCCACACGCTGACCGAGCAGTCCACCCCGAGCTTTCCGCTGTGTGGTCAGGATGCCATGGCCCGTGGCCCACATCCAGCACCGAGGTTCTTTGTAAATAAAGCTATCTGGAACATGCAGATGTTTCAAAACATCTGTTCATTTACAGAAAATCTATGCGTAACTCTGTGTCAAGACAATATAGCTAGTTCAGGAGTCGCTCGAGACCCTGTGGCGTCCAGGAAGCTAAAAATACTTACACCCCGAACTCTGAGTATATCACATGCTAATTCATGGGGTCACCACTCTCTGGTTTCCCCAAGACCAAGCTCAGGTCATTTAATTTGTAATTTAATCTTTATTTTATAGTGAAGTAGAAATTGATTTCCATTGTTTCATTGGTTTTAGGCGTACAGAAATTTGATTTGATTTTTACATAGAAGTATATCTATTCTTTTCCTGTTTTTTTTCCTCATATAGGTTACTACAGTTTTTTCAGTTGAGTTCCCTGTTCTACTATTTAGTAGGTTCTATTTGATTATCAATTTGATAAATATTGGTGTTTATATATTAATGAAAATTCTTAATTTATCCCTCCCTTCTAATTTTGTTTTGATAATCAGAATTTGTTTTTCTCAATCTGTGAGTCCGTTTCTGTTTTGTACATTAGTTCATTGGTATGAATTTATAGATCTCACCTGAGTGTGATATCTTAGGATGTTTGTCTGTTTCTCTCTGACTTTCCTCACTTGGTTTGAAAATTTCTCAGTCCATCCATGCTGCTGCCAATATCTTCATTTCATTCTCTTTGATGGCTGAGTAGTAGTCCGACGTATAGACATGCCGTGCAGTCTTCATTTCTCTGTCAGTGGACCTTTTGGTGGATTCTATGTCTTGGCTGTTGTAAATAGTGCTGGCCTGAAAATTGGGGAGCACGTGTCATTCTGAATGAGAATTTCTCCAGATCTAAACCTGGGAGTGGGGGTTCAGGATCATATGCTACCTGCATGTTTAGTGTGCAAGGAAACTCTTGCTGTTCTCCACAGTGGTTTCACCAGCTACATTCCCACCACGGCTGCACGACCCCCTCTCCAGGACCCCTTTCTGTACGTCCTCTGCAGCGTTCATTCTTTGTCGATCTTCTCCACGATGGCCATTGTGACCCGTGTGAGGAGATGCTTCACTGCAGTTGTGATTGGCATTGACTTAATAATTACTGATGTGGAGTATGTTTTCACGTGTTTTTGTAATTTTTTTGTTATGTGCTTTTGTTATTTGTTATTGTACATCTTGTGAGTACAATTTACTTCTTGAATCTGCTTTCCTGAAAGTTGGCCCTGTATGGAATTCTTTTCTGACAATTTACCCCAGGACATTTCTTGAGGGCGGGTGTCATTTACAGCCCTGTCAGACTTGTGACTATTAAGATCCCATCAGCACATTTTTTATGGTATATATATTAATCTGAACCAGCTAATGGCTCTCTGCCCCCTGAAACTTTCTTCTTTGGTAACCATAGTTTCTTTTCTAAGTCTCTGAGGCTGATTCTCCTGTAGAAAGTTCATTTGTGTCCATTTTCAGATTCCACCACACCTGTCTTTCCTTGTCTCACGTAGTTCACTTAGTATGACCATCTCTAGTTTCTTCCCTGTACCTGGAAACGGCATTATCTCATCCCTCTTTCTTTCTGAGTATTATTGCATTGTGTATATGTAGCCCACCTTCTGGATCCATTCAGCTGTCCTTGTACACTTAAGTTGCTTCCCTGTCTCTGCTATTGTACCTAGTGCTGCTGTGATCGTTAGAGTGCAGGTGTCTTTTAAAATTTTGGTTTTCTCTGGATCTATGCCTAGGTATGGAGTTGCTGGGTCACTTGGTACTTCTCTGTTTAGTTTTTATGTTTAGTTGGAGAACCTCCATATTGTTTTGTTTTGTTACATTATGTTATGTTTTGTTACGTTATGTTATGTTTTGTTATGTTATATTGTTATATTTTGTTTTGTTATGTTTTGTTATGTTATGTTATTATGGAGAACCTCCATAATGTTCTCCCGAGTGGATGTACCCGTTTGTATTCCCACTAATGGTGGTAGGGTTTTCTTCTCTCCACACCTTCTGCAGGATTTATTGTTGTAGATTTTTTTGAGATGATCATTCTGATCGATGTGAAGTGGTACCTCATTAGACAACCGCCCTGCCTTTCTCAAAGAGCGAGCGATGCTAGAATCTTGTCTTGTACTCTACGGCCATCTCCATGACTTCTGTGGAGAAATGTGCATTTAGATCTTTGGCCAGTTTTTTATTGGATTGTTTGTTTTTTGATGTTGAGCTGTACAAATTGTTTGTATGTGTAGAGAGAAATTCCCTGTGGCTATCTTCATTTAAACGAATTTTTTCCATTCTTGGTTGTCTTTTTTTCTTTCACTGATGGTTTCCTTTGTTGTGCAAATGCTTTTAACATCTATTATGTCCCATTTGTTTATTTTCGTGTTTTCTATGTCCTGATTCCTAGAGGTGGATCACAGAAGATCTTCCTGCATTTTATGTTAAAGTGTGTCCTGCTTTTTTCCCTCAAGAGTTCCCCTGTATCTGTCCTTCTGTTTGGACCTTTGATCTCCTTGCAGTTTGTTTTTGTGTGTGGTGTTAGGAGACCATCTGATCTCACCCTCCTTCTCATGCTGAGGAAGCTGCCTGGCGTCCTCCCTCCACAGTGGCTGCTCCCAGTTTCCATCCCCAGCACAGAGCAGGAGGGCTCCCTGTGCTCTCCACCCGCTCCAGGATTTACTGCTTCTAGAGTTTCTGCTCCAGAGAAGGCAATGCCTCCCCACTCCAGTACTCTTGCCTGGAAAATCCCATGGATGGAGGAGCCTGGTGGGCTGCAGTCCATGGGGTCGCTAAGAGTCGGACGCGACTGAGTGACTTCACTTTCACTTTCATGCATTGGAGAAGGAAATAGCAACCCACTCCAGTGTTCTTGCCTGGAGAATCCCAGGGACAGGGGAGCCTGGTGGGCTGCCATCTATGGAGTCGCACAGAGTCAGACACGACTGAAGCAACTTAGCAGCAGCAGCAGTAGCAGCAGAGTTTCTGCTTATGGCCATTGTGACTGGTGTGAGGTGATACCTTGTTGAAGTTTTGATTTGCACTTCTCTCATATTTAGTGATGTTAGCATCTTTGTATGTGATTTTTTAAAACAGTGTAAGTTAAACTTACTCAAACTGGCTTCTTGAATGATTTCCTTGCTTTAGTATTTTTCCAATGACCTCCCCTAGGACGTTTCTTGAGGGCAGGTATATTTTTACTTACAGCCCCTTGGGCCTTGTGAATGTGAAGTCCCCGTGAGCAATGGTTTCAAAGTTGTTGTTATGAAAAATGGCCACAAGGCGGCAGCATGTCTTTATGTCCAATTCTGGTTACTGGGGGAACCACCAGAGCCTTGGGAAAATCCTGTTCCTGGACTGTCAGTTAGAGTGGAATGTGCCAGAAAAACCACTTAAAGCTTGTGGCCCATTCCTTCTTCCTTCCCTACCCCTGACACCTGGACAAATCCCAATTCTTGCAACACCACTCTGGGGAGGGTGATTTCATCCATAGGTGGGGCGACCCTAAGGAAGGAGGCTGGAGGGGGAAACTCCAACACCAGGAGACATGGGGCCCACAGGGCTTTTCAGAGCTCTTCCAGCCCAGAGGTCACACATCCTTTGGAAGCAGTGGCATAGTTTCACTGCAAGAGGACGTGCCTGCATCTGGAGGCTGTGGGCTGATGCAGAGGGGAAGAGGCTCGCCAGGTCCATGGGGCAGGGCTCATTGGCTGGCACGCCCTCCGCAGCTCCGTCAGCCCCGTGACAGTCCATCCTTGGGAACCAAGTCTGCCCCAGGCTTCAGGGATGTGACACCAAGGCCTGAGGGGAACAGAGTTGACATTCACTCTTGGTAATTTGTATTTTGTATTGGTGTATAGGTGACTTTGGAGAAGGAAATGGCAACCCACTCCAGTGTTCTTGCCTGGAGAATCCCAGGGACGGGGGAGCCTGGTGGGCTGCCGCCTATGGGGTTGCACAGAGTCGGACACGACTGAAGCAACTTAGCAGCAGCAGCAGCGGCGGCACAACTCTTCATCATGTAATTACAGAACATGGTCACAAGGTGGCAGCACTTCCTTACATCACACGGGTTTTAGGGGGTCTTTTTTTTTCTTTTTTCTTTTTTTGTTTTTTTTTACTGTAATTTCCTTGCTATTTTATATTGGAATAGAGTTGATTTCTGATGTGGTATTTGTTTCCAGTGTCCAGGAATTCAATTTAGTTATATATAGACGTTTCTCTATCCTCTTTCAGGTTCCTTTTTGCATATAGGTGATTACAGTGTGTTCAATAAACTTCCCTCTGCTTTCCAGTAGTTCCTTTTGAGATCAACTCTTTGATATATATTACTGTGTATATATTAATTCTAAACTCCTAGTTTCTCACACCTGTATCTGGGGGCGCTGCAGAAGGCAAAGGCACTCCAGGTCCATTGTGGAGGCACACTGCCTGCCACATGCTCGGAGCTCCCTCAGACCTGGGACGGTCCAGCCTTGGGACCCAAGCCAGTCAGGCTCCGGGGATTTGACCACAGCTTGGGTCACTATGACCTGAGGGGAAGAGAGTCAGCGTTTCTTTTTATTTTTTCTTTTGATGTTTTTAACCTGTAATTTGAACTGGAGTATATAGATGAATTACAATCATGTGGGTCATTATTTTTTTTCTTCCTTTTCAATCCAGGATAACTTGATTCACGTCTACATAGAGTATATACATTATTTTTCGGGTTTTTTTATGTGTAGATAATCACACAGCGTTGCATATGTTTACCTGAGTTACACAGTAGGTCCTGGCGACTTTTTAAATAGTAGTGCGCATATACGAGTGTGAAGCAGCTCGGTTCTCCCTCATCCGTAGCCTTCTATGTTGGAGAGCAGTTGTTTCTTTTCTAAGTCTGTGAGGCTGTGTCTCTTTAAGAAAGAAGTTCATTTTCATCCGGTTTAGATTACATCCAGAAGTGATATCATATGATGCTGTCTGTCCCTGTCTCCCTTACTTCACTTCCAATGGTCATCTCAACTTTCTTCTCTGTGACTGGACTTGGCATTGTTCCCTACTTCTTTCTGGTTGAGAAATAGTCCATTGTGTGTATGTACCCCATCGTGTGTCCATTCATCTGAAATTTCTGCAATTAACTTGCTTCCCAGACTTGGCTCTTGCGTCTTTGGCCATGATTGCAGGAGTGTATTTTACATTTTTTAATTTTCTCTGGATTTATGCCCATGCATGGGATTCCTGGGTCCTAAAATACTTCTGTGTTATTTTTCAAATGAACCTCCATATTATTCTCCCTACTGGATGAACCTATGTTCATTGCGATCAATAGTGCAGGAGGGTTTCCTTGTCTCTACACCCTCTCCAGCATTTATTATTTTCTAAGGAGATCCAACCAGTCCATTCTGAAGGAGATCAGCCCTGGGATTTCTTTGGACGGAATGATGCGAAAGCTGAAACTCCAGTACTTTGGCCACCTCATGCAAAGAGTTGACTCATTGGAAAAGATTCTGATGCTGGGAGGGATTGGGGGCAGGAGGAGAAGGGGACAACCGAGGATGAGATGGCTGGATGGCATCACCGACTCGATGGACGTGAGTCTGAGTGAACTCCGGGAGTTGATGATGGACAGGGAGGCCTGGTGTGCTGCGATTCATGGGGTCGCAGAGTTAGACACGACTGAGCGACTGAACTGAACTGAAGTAATTTTACTTATTCATTTGTCTTTGGTTGCACTGGGCCTCGGTTCCAGAAATCCAGCTCTCTCTATCTGCAGTGAGTGGGGCTCCTCTCTAGTTTCACTGTAGAATGAGGCTACTCATTGTGGAGGCTTCTGGCTGCAGAACGCGGGCTCTAGAGCCCCAGGCTTCAGGAGTCGCGGCGGGAGGCCTCAGTAGTTGTAGTTCAGGGGTCTAGAGCACAGGCTCCGGAGAAGGCAATGGCAACCCACTCCGGTGTTCTTGCCTGGAGAATCCCAGGGACGGGGAGCCTCGTGGGCTGCCGTCTATGGGGTCGCACAGAATCGGACACAACTGAAGCGACTTAGCAGCAACAGCAGCAGCAGCAGCAGAGCACAGGCTCCGCTGTGGCCCATGGGGGCTTAGTGGCCCCACTGATGTGGAATCTTCTGAGACCATGGTTCCAAACTGTGTCTCCTGCATTGGCAGGCACATTCTTAACACTGCACCACCAGGGAAGTCCTAGCATTTATTCTTTAAGATGTTTTAAGATGACCGTTGTGACCAATGTAAGTGCCTAGCTCATTGGATTTGGATTTGTGTTTTCCTAATAATGAGTGATTCTGAGCATATGTTCATGTGCCTAAGTGCAATCTATAGACCTTCCTGAGAGAATTAACCGTTTTAATCTTTGGCTGATTTTGTTCTTGGTTATACGTATTGTTGATATGAAGTTGTACAAGCTGTTTGTATGTTTTGGAGATGAATCCCTTGTGGGTATCTCCTTTGCCAAATATTTTTTCCTATTCTGAGGATTGTCCTTGTCTTTCCTTGAGGGATTCCTTTAGGAATGCAAATGCTTTTAAGGTTAATTCAGTCCCACTCTCTGATTTGTGAGGTGGACCCATAAAGAACTTGCTGCATTTTATGTCAGATTGTGTCCTGTTTATATTTTTCTCAAGAATTTCATAGTATCCGTCATTACGTTTAGATATTTATGCTCTCTGCCGTTTATTTTGTGTTTGGTGTTGGGATGTTTTCTAATCTCATTCTCATTTTCACGGTTGAGGGAATCCTCACGGTGTCCTCCGGAGTGGCTGTTACCCATGTACATCCCAAGCATCAGTGGAGGAGGGCTCCCTTGTCTGCACATCTTCTCCAGCACTGCCTGTTTGCAGAGTGTCTGGCAACGGCCATTCCTCCTGGTGTGGTGTGATACCTCATTGTAGTTTAGAATTGCATTTCTCTAATGTTTAGTGATGTCGACATCTTTTCATGTGATTCTTTTAGAGTGTGACTTAAACTTACATCTTGAAATTCGCTTCTTTAACACCTGCCTTGTTTTGGATTCTTTTTCGATGACAACCCAAGGACAGTCCTGGAGTACGGGTGTTTTTTACTTAAAGCCCCTGGATCCTTGTGAATGTTAAATTCCCGGGACCCAGCTCTTAGTGGTGTTATTACATAGAATGGCCACAAGGCGGCAGCACTACCTCATGCCACATTTTTTTCTCCTCTAAATTCCTTGTTATTTTCTATGGGCTTAGAGTGGATTTCTGATGTCGTGTTTGTTTTAGGTGTGCAGGAACTCGACTCAGTTATACATAAACGTTTATCTATTCTCTTTAAGGTTCTTTTTTGCATATAGATGATTACAGTTTCAATAATTGCCTAAGCTATTCAGTAGGTACTTTTAATCATCTATTTGATATATATTAATATGTATATGTTAATTCCAATCTCTTAATTTCTCCTGCCTATCTCTGGAGGTTGGGGTCTCTCCAGGGGGCAACAGGCACTCCAGGTCCATTTTGGAGACACACTGCCTGCTACATGCTCCCAGCTCCCTCAGCCCCAGGACACTCCAGCCTTGGGTCCCAAACCAGCCAGGCTCCAAGGATGCGACACCAGCCCAGCTCTGTATGTCCTAAGGAGAATAGAATCAGAATTTCTTTTTTTTATTTTTCTGTTTTCATTTCATCATTTGAACTGGAGTATACAGTGACTTACAATCTCGTGGGTGTATTGTTTTTTCATTTTCTTTCTACCCCAAATTGTTTCACTTTTACATAGGTGTATATATGATTTGTTGGGTTTTTTCTTTACAGGTTAATACAGTGTGGAGTAAGTTTCCTTGTGTTACACAGTGAGTCCTGGTCACTTACTTTATCAATAGTAGTGTGCATATCTTAGTCTGAAGCAGCTCATTTCTCCATGGCCCACATCTTTATATCTTGGTGACCAGAAGTTTCTTTTCTAGGTTTGTAAGCCTGTGTCTCCAGGCAATAAGTTAATCTGTATCCATCTTTAGTTTATAGCTAGAAGTGTTATCACAAGATACTTGTCTTTCCTCGTCTCCCTCACTTCACTTGGAATGATCATCTCCACTGTCTTTCCTGAGGCTGGACTTGGCATTATTTCCTGCCTCTTTATGGTTGAGAAATATTCCGCTGTGTACATGGACTTGTCTGAATCCATTTGTCTGTGCTTCTACAATTAGCTTGCTTTCCTGTCTTGGCTGTTGTACCTAGTGGGGCCGAAATCGCGGGTTACGTGTCTCTATTAAAATTTTGGTTGTCTCAACCTGGCTGTCTCGACTCCAGCCCAGTCCAGACACGAGACTCAAGCCTGCTCAGGCTCCAGCAATGGGAGAGCAGCCCAACTCAGGGAGGTCGTGGGGAATAAACTAGGCACTGCTTTTCTATTCCTTTTCTTTAGTCTCGTGCCTGTGCTGTCTTGGAATAGAGTCAATTTGCAGTTTTGTGCTTGTCTTCAGCTGATTCGCTTATGATATATACATACAGCTTACCTGACCTTTTATGGATTCTATTGCCATAGAGGTTATTGCAGAAGGTTGAGCAAAGTACCCTGTGCTGACCATGAGGTCCTTCCTGAGTATCTATTACAGATACAGATTTCGGTGTATATTTGGCAAGAAGGAAGGAAGGAAAGAGATAATCCTTCTGGATTGTATATTACAGATACAGATTACCGTGTATATGTTAGCCCTGACGTCCTGACATCACTTTTTCTTGGAAACTTCTGATTGTGTCGAATTCTCAGAGTCACTTTTTGTGTTGTAAATTTGTTCCTTTGTATCTCTTTTTGTATTTTGCCTACAAGGGACATCATATGCTATTGTCTTTCTCCATCTGACTGATTTTGCTTAGTCTATGATCCTCCAAGGTCGATCCTTGTGACAATTAGTAGCATAATTTCAGTGGCCACTTTTCATGACTGAGTAATAGTCCATTGTGTGTATGTACACATCTTCTTTAACCTTTGATCCATTGGGTGACATCTGGCTGGTTCTGTGTCCTGGCTCTGTAGTGAATGATGGGGTGCCTGTGTCTTTTTCGCTGGCAGTTTTCTCAGGATACTGGCCCAGGTGTGGGTATGTCAGGCCATGGGCTGAGCCCTTTTGAAGTTTAGTTTCTGCCCTGAGGAGACTGTCCTTTCTCGGGGCTGTTTCCAGTGTCCATTCTGACCGCGTAGAGGGGTTTCCTGTCCACCTGACTCTCTCCCCTGTTTATTGTTTGTAGACTTGTGAGGATGACCATTCTGACAGGGAAGGATTGATTTCTTGGTGTCTGTTAGATTGGCATTCCTCCTGGAATAATTAGGAATGTTGAGCATCTTGTCCTGTGGCCGTTTGGGGATTTTTCTTTTCTGTAAAGGGTGTGAGGAAAGTTTACCTGTTGCAATGGACTTCTTGAAAGTTGGTTGTGTTTGGAATTTATTTCTGCAGTAACCATCTCAGGACCTTTCCTGAGGGCAGCTGTCATTAACAGCCCACAGATACTGTGAACTGGAGGGCTAGTACGCGCCAGTGTTTAAGTTGTAGTTACAGGAAATGTCCACAAGGGAGCAGCACTTTTTCATGTCCAACTCTGGTTCCACCTGCAACCAGAGCCTTAGGGAAAGCTGGCTTCCTGGGTTGTGAATTAGGGTGGAATATGCCTGAGCAAACACCCAACAGCTCGTATCTCACTATTTCTTTTCTCTGAAGCTTCACCCCTCCCCTCTAGCCTCATGCCAACCTGGGGCACTGCTCTCTGTTGAGGTGCCCAGGAGGCTGCTCTCTCAGGAAGGAGTCTTAAGCTGGGGACCCCAGCACCAGGAGACTTGGGGTCTGGGTGATTTTCCATGTTCCTCCAAGTCAGAGCATCAGTCCATTAGGATTTGGGTTCACTCGGGATTGTGGCCCCAGCCAGGGCAAACCAGACAGTACAGGTTTAAGGGGGTTATCTAAGATGGGCACCCTGCTCAGCTGTCTCGACCCCACCCCAGTCCAGCCCTGGAACCCAAGCCTACTCAGGTGCCAGGATTTGGATAGCATCCTAAGTCAAGCAGGTCACAGGGAATAAACTAGGCATTGCTTTTCTTTCCTTTAATTTCATGCCGATGCTATGTTGAAGTCTAGTTGGTTTTCAATTTTGTCCTTGTCTGCAGTGTACAATGGACTGATCCAGCTATGACATACGCATTACAGGCTTTAGTATTTTTATTTATTCTTTTGCCATAGTATTTTTATTTATTCTTTTGCCAAGGTTGAGTAAAGTTCTCTGTGCTGAACACCAGATCCCTGTGGGACATTTATTAGAGGTACAGTTTTTTTTGTACATGTGCAAGAAACGAAGAAGGAGATAGTTCTTGTGGATTATCTATTACAGCTATAGATATCTTTGTATATGTTAAAGATAAATATTTCTCTGGATACATGATTGGAAGGAAGAAATGAAGGACAGAAGGTGGAAGATAATCCTTGTGGATTAGCTAATACAGATACATGTTTCTGTGGTTATGTTAGAGATCCTGGAGAAGGAAATGGCAACCCACTCCAGTATACTTGCCTGGGAGATGCCATGGGCAGAGGAGCCTGGGGGGCTACAGTCCATGGGGTTTGCAAAGCGTTATACACAACCTAGCGAACATACAGCAACAACGTTAGACACACACATTTCAGTACATACGTGGAAGGGAGGAGATAATCCATGTGGATTATCTGTTACAGATATAGATTTCTGTGTTTAAGGTAGTAGCAACCTCCTAATTCATTCCTGGCACTTTCCTATTTTTTTTTTTTTTTTTGTGGGGGAGATTCTTTGTATTTGAATCTCAAAGTCTCTTTTTATGTTGTAAATTACTCCCTCTGTATCTCTCTTCAACTTCACTCTCAAGGAATACCATCTGCTATTTTCTTCCTCTGCTTTTGACTTCACTTAGTGTATTTTCCTCCAAGATCCGTCCTTTGGGGACCGTTGGCCTAATTTCATTTCAGTGGTGGTTTTTCATGTCTGAGTAAACTCCATTGTATATATGTACCACATTTCTTGAAGATTTAATCTGTCGAGGGACATTTCTTGGGTCTGTGTCTTGGCTATTGGAATTAGCATTGCAGTGAATGTTGGGTGCATGTGTCATTTTGAATGATGGGTTTCTGGAATATAGGCCCAGGTGTCAGTATTAAAATCCTAAGCTTAGCTCTCTTGAAATTCTCTTTCTGGCCTTTGGAGGCTGTCTTTTCTAGAGCTGTTGCCAATGTCTATTCCTAGAGAATTTGTAGGGGGGCTCCGTCATCTCCCTGCTCTCTCCACCATTTACTGTTTGCAGACAGTCAGAATAACCGTTCTGTCAGATGGGATTTGATTGCTTGTTTTCATTTTGATTGACATTCTCCTTGTAATAATTCGGGATGTTGAGTATCTTGTCTTGTGGCCGTTTTTTGCTTTTTTTCCCTTGAAGGATATGAAGGAAAATTTGCCTGTTTCAATTGATTTCTTGTAAATTGGTGGTGTTTAGAATTTATTTCTGCAATACCTGTGGCAGGACCTTTCCTGAGGGCAGCTGCCATTAAGAACACCACAGGCCTTGTGAGTTGGAGGTGCCGGTAAGCTCTGGTGGGCAATTTGTAGTTACAGGGAATGTCCACAAGGTGGCAGCACTTCTTCATGCCCAACTCTGGTTCTACCTGCAACCAAGCCTTAGGGACAGTTGGCTTCCTGGGCTGTGAATTGGAGTGGAATGTGTCTGAGCAAACTCCCAAGGGCTTGTGTCTCACTACTTCTTTCCTCTGAAGCTTCACCCCTCCACGCTAGGCTATTCAGTACCTGGGGCAACACTCCCTGCTGAGGGCCTATGAGGCTGCGCTCTCAGGAAGGAGTCTTGAGCTGGACCCCAGCACCAGGGACCCTGGATACTTGGTGACTTCACCTCTCGTCCTCGAGGCCAGAGGGTTGGGCCATCATCGTTTGGGTGCACTAGGAGTTCTGGTCCTAGTCAGGGCAAATCAGACAGTACAGGATTGAGACAGATCTCAGTGAAGGGTACCCTGTCGTGCTGTGTGGACCCCACCCAAGTCCAGCCCTGTGACTCAAACCTAATCACGTTCCCAGGATCAAATAGCATCCTGAGTCCAGCAGGTGGGAGGGAATAAACTAGGCATTAGTTTTCTTTCCTTTTCTTTAATCTCACGGCAACGCTATGTTGAAGTCTGGTTGATTTGCTGTTTTGTGCTTGTCCTCAGAGTGCTGCTAGCCAAAAGCTTGGCCTCTCTGCCCACCAAAGCTGAATGAAAAATATGGAGACAGAGTTTGGGGGAAATAGAAAGGTGGCTTTAATTCTCAGCTGGCAGAGAGCGGAACACAGTGGTCTCATGACTCAAGAATTGCACCCCCGCTCCATGAGGAGTCCAGGGCTTACATGAGATGAGGGGCAAAGGCGACAGGATCTCGATTTCTTCCTCGTGCATTGTTTTGTCAACTAAAAAATATAGTCACAACCTGAAAGGAGAGAGGTGTTTTATTTGGTGGGAATGTTTAGGACTCCAAACCCAGGAGACAGCATCTCAGTAGCTCTGAGAAAACTGCTCCAAGGAGGCAGAGGGTAAGTCAGGCTATATACAGGTTTGCAACGCAGGGAGCAGGCAGTCTGCTCATCAAAGGTCAGGTATCAGGTTAAGGAATCCAGCATTCTGTGTGTGGGGAGGTGCAGCCTCGGACTCACTGCCTCCACTCCTTTCCCGTGACCTCAGCCATCAGGGCCAGTCCTGTCTCCTGGCTCACCTTGCTTCCTGCACCCCCAGCCCCTTAGCAGTCACCGGGTGGAGGGGGAGTGGCAGCAGCATCCCCTGGATCACAATTTGGGGAGCCTTCATTCACATTTGGGGGCCAGAAATCACTGATGGTGGTAAAATTTCTTGTTCATTAATATGGCAGAATGCTTTTGAAATGTGGTGTTGGAGAAGACTCTTGAGAGTCCCTTGGACTGCAAGGAGATCCAACCAGTCCATTCTGAAGGAGATCAGCCCTGGGATTTCTTTGGACGGAATGATGCGAAAGCTGAAACTCCAGTACTTTGGCCACCTCATGCAAAGAGTTGACTCATTGGAAAAGACTCTGATGCTGGGAGGGATTGGGGGCAGGAGGAAAAGGGGACAACAGAGGATGAGATGGCTGGATGGCATCACCGGCTTGATGGACGTGAGTCTGAGCGAACTCCGGGAGATGGTGATGGACAGGGAGGCCTGGCATGCTGCGATTCATGGGGTCGCAAAGAGTCAGACACCACTGAGCGACTGAACCGAACTGAAGTAAGAAACTAGGAATGTTCAGGCCTGTTCACTGTTCTTTCTCCTTATCGTCTTTGTTTTCAGGAAAAGGAAAGAGAAAAACTCATTCCTCTTTTTTTCCTTTCACTACAATAAGTGTACAACAGACTGACTCAGTTATGACATAATCATACAGCATGTCTGTACTTTTTATTGAGTCTTTTACGATAGAGGTTCCAGAGCAAAGTGGAGTCAAGTTCTCTGTGGTGAACATCGGGCCCCTGTGGGGTAACTATTAGAGGTACAATTTTTTTATATGTGCAGGGAATGAAGGAAGGAAATATTCTTTATGGATTATCTATTACAGTGACAGGTATTTACTTATATGTTAGAGATAAGGATTTCTATGTATATGTAAATGAAAGAAAGGCAAAAAGGAGGGAAGGCAGGCAGGAGATAATCCTTGTGGATTAGCTAATACAGATACAGATTTCTGTGAGTATATTAGAGATACAGATTTCAGTGCACAGGCAGAAGGAAGGAAGGAGACAATCCTAGTGGATTATCTGTCACAGATACAGATTTCTGTGCATACATTAGTACCAACCTCCTAATCATCCTTACCCCTTTCTTTTTTTTCTGGATTCTTTTTTCGTGTTTTAATCTCTGAGTCTCCTTTGGTGTTGTAAATTACTTCCAGTGTATCTCTTTGTTTAACTTCCCCTAGAAGGAATATCATCTGCTATTTTCTTCCTCTATTGCTGACTCCGCTTAGTGTTTGACCCTCCAGGGTTTAACCTTGTGGTTCCTAGTGGCATAATTTCATAATTTTAGTGGCGGTTTTCATGTCTGAGTAATGGCCCATTGTGTATACATACCGTATTTCTTTAAGATTTAATCTATTTGAGTAGTGGTGCAATGAAAGTGGGGTGCATGAGCATTTTTGAATGATGGTTTTCTCAGGACATTGATCCGGGTGTGGGGATGTCAGATCCTAGGGTTAGCTGTCTCAAGGGGCTGTCTCTACCCCACCCTAGTTCTTCCTTCCTTCCTTATTTACTATGTTTATCTTTTTTCCCCAGGTTTGTGTTTCGGTCCTTGCCAAATTTTAATGGAGCTGTTTCATATAATCTGAGTACAGATTCTTTATCTGATATGTGTTTTGGAAATAGTCTGTTTCAGTTTGTCATTCATTATTTGATTTTCTGAATAAGGTATTTCATAGAGTAAAAGCTTTCAATTTTATAAATAATTTTATAATTTTTATTTTTCTGAGGAAGTTTTTAGTCATATGAAAGTGAATAAAATTGTATGGAAGTGAGTAATATGAATATTATTAACTATGTGAAAGTTATTAATTTTATAGAAGTTATTCAATTTATGCCAGTTATTCAGTTTATGAAAGTTATTTTTATGGAAGTTTTCATTTTATGGAATATCTATTTACATCTACTGAGAGATAGAAATATCTGTCTACCTAGAGATGTTAACATCTACACAGAGATATAAAAAATTATATCCTGATAAAAAAATACATAAGGCTTCCCTGGTGGCTCAGATGGTAAAGCGTCTGCCTGCAATGCGGGAGACCCGGGTTCAATCCCTGGGTTGGGAAGATCCCCTGGAGAAGGAAATGGCAGCCCACTCCAGTACTCTTGCCTGGAAAATCCCATGGATGGAAGAGCCTGGTAGGTTACAGTCCATGTGGTCGCAAAGAGTCAGACATGACTGAGTGACTTCTCTTTCTTTCACTTCAAAAAGTATCTGTGTTCATATCTCCTTATATTCTTGGTGAGGTGTGTTTTTCAGTCTTTACCAAATATAAATGGGGCTGTTTGGTCTAATTTGAGTACAGATCCTTTATTCGATATGTGTTTTGGAAATGATTTCTTCCAGTCTGTGATTCATTTTTTGGTTTTCTGAATAAGGTATCTCATGGAGTAGAAATTTTTATTTTATAAATAATTTTATAATTTTAATATTATGAGGAAGTTTTTAATTTAATGAAGTAGTTTTTAATTTCATGAAGCTTTAAATTTTCAGAAACGTCTTCATTTTATGAAAATTTTTCATTTTATGAATGTTTTTAATTCTTTGCCCTTGTTCAGATTCTAAGTTGTTTCCAGCTCTTTATGACCCATGGACTGCAGCACACAAGTCTTCCTTGTCCTTCACTCTTTCCAGGAGTTTGCTCAAACTCATGTCCATTGAATCAGCGATGCCATCCAACCATCTCATCCTCTGTTGCCCACTTCTCCTCCTGCCCTCAATCTTTCCCAGCACGAGGGTCTTTTCAAATGAGTTGGCTCTTTGCATGAGGTGGGCAAAGCATTGGAGCTTCAAGTTCAGCATCAGCCCTTCCAATGAATATTCAGGGTTGATTTCCTTTAGGATTGACTGGTTTAATCTCCTTGCTGTCCAAGGAACTCTCAAGAGTTTTCTCTAGCACCGCAATTCGAAAGCATCAGTTCTTCGGTGCTCACCCTTCTGTATGGACCAACTCTCACATCCATACATGACTACTGCAAAAATTTTGACTACACAGACCTTTGTCAGCAAAGTGATGTCTCTGCTCTTTAATATGCTGTCCAGGTTTGTCATAGCTTTTCTTCAAAGGAACAACTGTCTTTTATTTCATGCTTCAGTCACCATGAAATAATTTGAAGCCCAGTGATTTTGGAGCCCAGGAGAAGAAAATCTGCCACTGTTTCCATTTTTTCCCCATCTATTTGCCATGATGTGATAGGACTGGATGCCATGATTTTAAGTTGAGTTTGAAGCCAGTTTTTTCACTCTCCTCTTCCACCATCATTAGTTCTTCTTAGTTTTCTGCCATTAGGGTGGTATCATCTGCATATCTGAGGTTGTTAATATTTCTCCCAGCAATCTTGATTCCGGCTTGTGATTCATCCAGCCAGGCATTTAGCAAGATGCACTCTGTGCATATGGCCTTTAGACAGTTCATGAGGTTCTCACGGCAAGCGTCCTGGGGTGGTTTGCCACTCCCTCCTCTAGTGGATCGCGTTTTGTCAGAACTCTCTGCTATGGCCCGTCCATCTTGGGTGGCCCTGCATGGCATGGCTCATAGCTTCATTGAGTTACGCAAGCCCCTTCACCACGACAAGGCAGTGATCCGTGAAGGGGATCCTTCATGTTATTGACCCTTTTTCAACAACACAAGAGATGACTTTACACATGGACCTCACCAAATGGTCATTACTGAAATCAAATTGTTACATTCTTTGTAGCTGAAGATGGAGGAACTATAATCAGTCAGCAAAAACAAGACCTGGAGCTGACTGTGGCTCATATCATCAGATTATCACAGAAAAATTCAGGCTTAAACTAAAGAAAACCTGGGAAAAACACTAGGCCAGCCAGGTGTGACTGAAATCAAATGCCATATTTATTCACAGTAGAAGTAATGAATAGATTCAAGGGACTGGATCTAGTTAAGAGTGTTCCTGAAAAACTATGGACAGAGGCCTGTGATATTGTACAGGAGGTGACAAACAAAACCGTCCCGAAGAAAAAGAAAAGCAAGAAAGCAAAGTGGTTATCTGATGAGGCTTTACAAATAGTGAAAGAATGAAGAGAATCGAAAAGCAAGGGAGAGAGGGAAAGGTACATCCAACTAAATGCAGAGTTCCAAAGAGCAGCTAGAAGAGACAAGAAGGCCTTCTTCAATGAACAGTGCGTAAAGCTAGAAGAAAAGAACAGAAGGGGGGAGACTAGAGATCTCTTCAGGAAAACTGGAAACATCAAGGGAGCATTCCACCCAAAGATGGCATAATAAAGGATAAAAATGGTAGAGACCTAGCAGACAGTGAAGAGGTCAAGAAGAGATGAATACGTGGAAGCACTGCGTAAAAAAGATCTTGATGAACCACATTACTACGATCGTGTGCTTAGTCACCCAGAGCCAGACATTTGGGAGTGTGAAGCCAAGTGGGCCTTAGGAAGCACTGCTGTTAAGAAAGCTAGTGGATGCAATGAAATTCCAGCAGAATCATTCAAATCCCTAAAGGATGACGCCATCAAGATTTTGCATTCATTATGTCAGCAACTCTGGAAACCCAGCAGCGGCCACAGGACTGGAAAAGGTCAATCCTCATCCCAGTTCCCAAGGAGGGTAGTACCAAAGAACATGCTAACCATCAGATAACTCATCTCCCATGCTAGTAAGGTCATGCTTAAAACCTTGCATGCTAAGCTTCAGTATTATGTGAATCAAGAACTTCCAGATGCCCAAGCTGGGTTTAGAAATGGAAGAGAAACTAGAGATCAAATTGCCAACATTCACTGGATTATAGAGAAAGCAAGGGAATTTTAGGAAAACATCTATCTCTGTTTCATTGACAACACTAAAGCCTTTGACTTGGATTGTGACAAACTGTGGAAAGTTCTTAAAGAGATGGGAATACCAGACCATCTTATCTGTCTCCTGAGAAACTTGTGTGCAGGTCAAGAGGCAACAGTTAGAACCCTGTATGGAACAACTGATTGGTTCAAGATCGAGAAAGGAATACGACAGGGCTATCTGCTGTCACCCTGTTTGTTTAACCTATACTCTGAGCACATCATGAGAAAGGCCGGGCTGGATGAGTTACAAGCTGGAATCAAGATAGGCGGGAGAAACATCAACAGCCTCAGATATGTGGATGATACCACTCTAACGGCAGAATGTGAAGAGGAACTAAAAAGCTTCTTGCTGAGAGTGAAGGAGGAGAGTGAATGAGCCAGCTTAAGACTAAATATTTAAAAAACTAAGATCATGGCTTCCAGCCTCATTACTGCATGGCAAATAGAAGGGAAAATGTGGAAGTAGTGACAGATTTCCCCTTCTTGGGCTCCAAAATCTGCAGTCGGTGACTGCAGCCATGAAATCAGAAGACGATTGTTTTGGCAGGAAAGCGATGACTAACCTAGACAGTGTGTTGGAAAGCAGACACATTAACTCTGCCGACAAAGGTCCATATAGTCAAGGCTATGGTCATCCCAGTGGTCACATGCAGTTGTAACAGCTGGACTGTAAAGAAGGCAAAATGCCAAAAAATTGATGCCTTCAAACTGTGGTCTTTGAGAAGACTCTTGGAAGTCCCTTGGATAGCAAGGAGATCAAATCAGTCAATTTTAAAGGAGATCAACCCTGAATATTCACTGGAAGGACTGATGCTGAAGCTCCAGGATTTTGATTATTTGATACAGATAACTCAATGGAAAAGTCCCTGATGCTGGGAAAGATTGAGGGTAGAAAGAGAAGAGGGCGTCAGAGGATGAGATTGCTGGATGGCATCACTGATGCAAAGAACATGAACTTGGGCAAACTCTGGGAGATGGTGAGGGACAGGGAGGCCTGGCGTGCTACAGTCCACGGGGTCACAAAGAGTCAGACATGACTGGGCAACTGAACAACAATACTGCATGTAAGTTAAATGAGCAGGGTAACAATATACAGCCTTGACGTACTCCTGTCCCAGTTGGAACCAGTCCATTGTTCTATCTCCCATTCTAACTGTTGCTTCTTGACTTGTACCCAGGTTTCTCAGGAGACAGGTAAGGCGGTCTAGTATTACCATCTCTTTAAGAATTTTCCACAGTTTCTTGTGAGCCACACAATGAAAGGCTTTAATTGTTTGAAAATATTTAATTTATGAAAGTTTTTAATTTTATGAAAGTTTTAAATTTTATTATATAAAAATATATACTTCTATTTCATACATGAGATATTTGCATATATTGTCATAAAAGATATACCAACACTTTCATATGATATACATATCTATATTGCCATTTTTGAAATATATATAGATTACCCAGCAAAATAGCAAAATAAAAGTAGAAGATTTTTTAAAATAGAAGATTCCATTAGGAAACTAATTTTTATGAGAATTTTTAAAAATCACATAAAGTAGTTTTCCTCTTAATTTTTTCTTTACAAAGAATTTATCAGTCAAGTGTAGCCAATGAATCTAATTACAGGATCAGTTCAGTTCAGTCGCTTAGTCATGTCCGACTCTTTGCAACCCCATGGACTGCAGCACACCAGGCTTCCCAGTCCATCACCAACTCCTAGAGCTTACTTAAACTCATGTCCACTGAGTCAGTGATGCCATCCAACCATCTCATTCTCTGTTGTCCCCTTCTCCTCCTGCTCTCAATCTTTTCCAGCATCAGGGTCTTTTCTAACAAGTCAGTTTTTCACATCAGGTGGCCAAACTATTAGAGTTTCAGCTTTAGTCCTTCCAATGAACATTAAGGACTGATTTCCTTTAGGACTGACTGGTTGGATCTCCTTGCAGTCCAAGGGACTCTCAAGAGTCTTCTCTAGTACCACAGTTGAAAAGCATCCATTCTTCAGCGCTCAGCTTTCTTTATAGTCCAACTCTCACATCCATACATGACTACCGGAAAAACCATAGCTCTGACTAGATGGACCTTTGTCGGCAAAGCAATGTCTCTGCTTTTTAATATGCTAAGTTGGTCATAGCTTTTCTTCCAAGGATCAAGCATCTCTTAATTTCATGGCTGCAGTCACCATATGATCCAGCAATCTCACTCCTAGCCATACATCCAGGCAAAGCTATAATTTGAAAAGATACATGCAATATTCTAAAAGAATGTGTGCATACCAGCTGCATATCTGACAGGTTGGGCTCCAAAATCACTGCAGATGGTGACTGCAGCCATGAAATTAAAAGACGCTTACTCCTTGGAAGGAAAGTTATGACCAACCTGGGTAGTATCTTGAAAAGCAGAGACATTAGTTTGCCAACAAAGGTCCATCTAGTCAAGACTATGGTTTCTCCAGTAGTCATGTATGGATGTGAGAGTTGGACTATGAAGAAAGCTGAGCGCCGAAGAATTGATGGTTTTGAACTGTGGTGTTGGAGAAGACTCTTGAGAGTCCCTTGGACTGCAAGGAGATCCAACTAGTCCATTCTAAAAGAGATCAGCCCTGGGTGTCCTTTGGAAGGAATGATACTAAAGCTGAAACTCCAATACTTTGGCCACCTCATGTGAAGAGTTGACTCATTGGAAAAGACTCTGATGCTGGGAGGGATTGGGGGCAGGAGGAAAAGGGGACAACAGAGGATGAGATGGCTGGATGGCATCACCGACTCGATGGACGTGAGTCTGAGTGAACTCTGGGAGTTGGTGATGGACAGGGAGGCCTGGCGTGCTGCGATTCATGGGGTCGCAGAGAGTCGGACACAACTGAATGACTGAACTGAATTGAACCTTTACTCTCACATCTGAAATGTCAAATTTGTCTTCACATATTGCCTGCTATATGTAGACCCTTGGTTCGTACTCTATGTAATCACATACTGTCATAATTAAATTTATTTGAATTTTAGCTTTATTTTTAGGATGTGCTTTCCCTCTAACAGCATAGGAGCATTCCCTCTTCTCCAGGCCCTGTTTCCTTGGTATGACATTTCAACCCTCAAAAATGTTACCTGTTGATATGAAAATCAGTTTCATTCTCGCTCACTTTGAACAGAGAAGCAAAAAATCAGGAGGCCTATGTTTTCTGTTTTCTTCATGGAGAAAAATGAAACTGTTAGAAGAAAAAGTACCTGCAGCTCATGTGCTCCTTGAATCGCTCACTGTTGGCAGGGACTTTAAGTGTGACCCTTCATTCATAATATAACAAATAACAGAATTAGATGAAAGTAGTTTGAAATGATGGCTTGCTGCTACCTAGAAAATCTGAAACAAAGGAAACAAAGGAAATCGCAAAGATGAGGGTGCCAAGATTTGAAGAATATTTTAGGTTTGCAAGTAATAGGTAGTATGCTTGAAAATTCAACAATATATTTTTATACTGATAAAGTATTTTCCAAAAGACTTCCAGTGTGGTCACCTCCTGCTGGGAGCCTGGGATGCTGGAATCTGGCCACTTCCTGTCTGTCTGTACAGGACACTGGGCTGCACTCAGGAGTTCCTGGCTCTCCCCTGGATCCTGACCATCATGTGACCAGAGAAATTGCTAACATTGTTGTTTTGCCTGTTGAGATGTTTAATGACATAGATCCTTTCAGTTTCCTGATGTGGGTGAAGTGTGGAGCCCAGCGATGATTTCTTTAAGAAATGTACATCCTAACTCCCACAGGAGGGTGAGCCCCCTGTCCAATGATAACAGACCCTGCATACGAGTGACGTGTGCCTGCTGGAAGACCAAGTTTGAACCTGACCAGGTTCTGTCTACATGGTAGATTTAGACGTCTCCAAGTCCTATCTACACTGATGATGTTTAGACGAGACCATGCGCTTTCTGCAATGAGGACATGACCTGACTGTTCTGTGTGCGCTGGGCATGGAAAACTCCGTGCCTGCGTCTGAGCGTCAGTGCTCAGATGTCTGGGCCCTGGGGCTGGGTGGGCTTCTCTGGGAACCGTGCTCTCCTCTGAGTGGGCTTCCCTGGCCCTCCCGGGGGTCAGTGCTGTGGTTGGGCTCCTAGTCTCTCCCCTGCCAGATTCATCTTCCTGGGGCTCCTGGAGACCCCTCAGGTGGGCTACGTGGTAATCATTCCAATTTTCCAGCACATTCAGGTTGAGTAGGGAGGCAGGTTCACCTGGTGAATTGGATCCAGGGCACAGGGATCGGGCATAAAGTCAATGGGCAGCAGGTGAGGCTGCGGCTGTGCTCTCCTTCCCGTCCACTCTCTCCTCCGAAGAGAACAGAGCTGCCCCTCGTCTCTCAGCCCAGCTCTCCTGTTTTCTCAGCACCTCAGCGGGACAAGAAAGACAGAGCCTGCCAGAACCAAGGTAGTGTGTTCACCTCTAGCATGAGCTTTCAAAGCCGCAAAAATCACACAGATCCAAAGTGAAAACAGGAGGGGCCTGACTTCTCATGGACAATTGAGGGGAGAGGAGATGGTCCCTGCACTTCTTTCTAAGGTCCCAGTGTCCTGGCTTGTTCACACATTGGGGGCCAGCTGACCACAGCCATGGTGTCCTGACCGAGGGGACATGTGACCCCAGGTGGGGGGTCTGAGCACTGTGTGAGTCTCACCCCGTCTGCATGGGTCAGGATCACAAGTATGGGGAGACCACAAACAAAGTTGAGAAAAAGGGAAGAATACATGAGCGCTTCACTTGTGTTTAGGAATTAATGCTTCCCGGTGTTCACTTTATACAGGCCTGTGCCTGCCTGCCTCTTTACCCTCACGAGGTTCACCCTTCCTGGGGCTCCTGGAGACTCCTCAGGTGGGTGTCTACCTGGTAATTATTTCAATTTTCCAGCATGAGCATGGCGGGAGGGAGGCAGGTTCACCTGGTGAATTGATTGCAGGGCACACGGATCAGGCAAAAAGCCAATGGGCAGCAGGTGAGGTTGCTGCTGTGATCTCCTTCCAGTCGACCATCCCTACTCAGCAGAGACCAGACCTCCCCCTCGTCTCCCAGCCCTGCACCTGAAGTGTTTTCTCAACACCTCAGTGGAACAAGAAAGGACCAAGCCTGCCAGAACCAAGGTAATGTGTTCGACATTATCACGACAGCTGTAAAAACTGTTAATATCACACAGAACCAAAGGGAAAAGAGGAGGACTTCTCTGGGACTGTGCGGGAAGAGGAGACCGACCCTACCTCTTCTGCCATCCCAGGGGGTTACAGGAGCCCACTCATTTGCACCTTAGGGGCCCAACCAGCAGAGACCTGGGGTCCTAACCAAGGGTCGTGGGCCCAGGTGCAGGGTCTGAGGATTGTATGGGTCTCACCCCATCCACGTGGGACAGGATCCTGTGTACACAGAGACCACATATGTGCTCTTTGCCTGCAGTGTGTCTTGTCCCCTCTGAGATTCTCAACATCTGAATTGTGGGTGTTGCACTGATTAACCGGTGGTCCTTTTTCTTCACCTTGTCGCATTCATAAGAGATCAGGCACCTGTGAGTGGCTTGCTGCTCTGTGTTCTGCTGAGTGAAAACCTTTGGAGGCATCATATTAATATCATAGCATATCCCATATCCAATTCATAGGGTCACCACTGTCTGGTTCCCCCTACACCAGGCTCAGGTAATGTTATTTTGGGTTGGAGTGAGTTGCTTTCCAATGTTTTTGTTTGTATTGGATGTACATGAACTTGATTCAGTTATACATAGACATATATCCTTTTACTTTTTCCCCCTCATATATGTCATTACAATTTTTTCAGTACAGTTTCTTGTTCTATTCAGAAAACTTAATATATTAGCAACTTGATATATATTAGTGTGTATATTTTCATCCCAAACTCTCTTCTAACTTTCTTTTGATAATTGGAATTTGGTTTTCTCAGGCTGTGAGTCTGTTCGGTGCATTAGTTCACTGGTATGAATTTATATATCCCACCTGCACATATCACATATTTGTCTCTCTCTCTGACTTTCCTCACATAGAATTGTAATTTCTTGGTTCATCCATGCCACTGCCAATATCATCATTTCATTTTGCTTTATGGCTGAGTAGCATTCCAGTGTATAATGTACCACATAGTCTTCATGCTTCTGTCAGTGGACACTGGTGGATTCTGTCTTGGCTATTGTAAATAGTGCTGCCCTGAATATCGAGGTACATGTGTCATTTTGAATGAAGACTTTTTTCTGAACCCAAGTCCAGGAATGAGATTACGGGATCATATGATACCTCCAGGTTTAGTGTTTCAAGGAACCTCCATGCCGTTTTTCACAGTAGCTTCACCATTTACATTTCCACCAAGATGGTAGGAGGATTCCTTTTTCCGTACGTTCTCGACAGTATTTATTCTTTGTAAATCTTCTCAATGATGGCCATTGTGACTAGTGTAAGGTGGTACCTTATTGAAGTTTTGATTGGCATTGATTTAATAATTATTGATGAGTATTTTTCCCTGTGCTTTTATTATTTTACACATTGTGAGTACAGCTTACCTCTTGAAACTGGCTTCTAGAAACCTGACCCTGTTTGGAATTCTTTTGCGATGACTTACCCCAGGACATCTCTTGAGGGCAGGTGTCATTTAAAGCCCTATGGAGCTTTTAAGACCCTGCGCCACCTGTTTTACAGCTTCCCTGTTGGCTCAGCGGTAAGGGATCCGCCTACAATGCAGGACGCTTGCCCGAAACATGGATTTGATCCCTGGGTGGGGAAGACCCCTGGAGGAGGAAATGGCAACCGACTCCAGTATTCTTGCCTGGAAAATCCCATGAACAGAGGAGCCTGGCAGGCCACAGTCCATGGAGTTGTAGAGTCACAGTTGAGTGACTAAACAGCAGCAGCACCTGTTTTAATGTGTATATACTGACCTGAACCAGCTAATTGCTCCCTGCCCCTGACCACATGTCTCTTTTGGTAAACATCAATTTCTTTTCCTGGTCTGTGAACCTGTTTCCCTTTTGTAATGAAGTCCATTTGTATCCGTTTCTAGGTTCTGCCAGCAGTGATGTCCTATGACTCTTGTCTTTCCCTGTCTCACTTCACTTAGTATGCTCACCTCTGGTTTTCCCTGTAACTGGAAACGCCGTTGTTTCCTCCTTTATTTCTGAGTTATACTGCACTGTGTGTATGTGCCCCGCCTTCTGTGTCCACTCCTCTGTCTTCGTGCACTTCAGTTGCTCCTATTTCTTTGCTACTGTACCTAGTGCTGCCATCATCTTTGGGATGCAGGTGTCTTTAAGTTTTGGTTTCCTCTGGATCTACGCCTAGGTGTGGTGTTGCTGGATCACTTGGTACTTCTATGCTTAGTTTCCTAAGAACCATAATGCTCTCCCTAGTGGGTGTACTGATTTACATTCCCACCAACAGTGCAGGAGGGCTCCCTTCTCTCCACAGCCTCTGCAGAATTTACTGTTGTAGGATTTTTGATATGGGCATTTTGATCAATGTGAGGTGATATCTCATTGTACATTTGATTTGCTTTTCTCTAAGAACTCGTGAGGCTGAGCATCTTTTTATGTACTTTGTAGCCATCTCTACGCCTTCTTTGGAGAAATGTGTGCTTAGACCTTTGGTTGATTTTTTTATTGGCTTGTTTGGTTTTTGATACTGCACTGTACATATTGTTTGTATGTGTTGGATATAAACTCCTTGTGGGTATCTTTGTTTGCAAGAATTTTTTTCCATTCTGAGGGTTGTCTTTTTCCTTCACTTGTGATTTCCTTTGCTGTGCAATTTTTAACATTTATTAGGTCCCATTTGTTTATTATTGTTTTATTTTTCATGATTCTGAGAGATGGATCACAAATGCTGCATTTTATGTCAAAGTGTGTTCTGATTTTTTCTTTAGTTTCATAATGTCTGTCCTTTCATTTAGATCTTTAATCTATTTGCTGTTGATTTTGTGCATGGTGTCAGGGAGTAGTCTAATTTTGTTCTCATTTTCACGCTAAGGAGCCTGCCCCGTGTCCTCCACAGGGCCTGCTCCCAATTTCCATTCCCAGCATCAGTGTAGGAGGGTCCCTGTGCTCTACACGTGCGCCAGCATTTACTGCTTATAGAATTTCTGCCTGTGTCCATTCTGATCAGTGTGAGGTGATACCTCATTGAAGTTTTGATTTGCCTTTCTCTCATATTTAGTGATGTTGACATCTTTTCATGTGTTTTTTTTTTAAAAAACAGTATGAGTTAAACTTACTTATTCAAGTTGGCTTCTTGAATAAATATTCAAAACATCTTCCCCGTTTTAAATATTTTTCTGATGACCTCCGCAAGGACATTTCTTGAGGGCTGGTGTTTTTCACTCACAGCCCTGCAGGCCTTGGGAATATTAAGTGCCCATGAGCAACAGTTTCAAAGTTGTTGTTATGGGAAATGGCCACAAGGTGGCAGCATGTCTTTATCCCCAACTCCGTTTACTGGAGGAACCAGTGCCTTGGGGAAAGTCCTGTTCCTGGATTGACAATTAGCACTTAAGGCCTGTGTCCCATTCCTTCTTCCTTCCTTACTCCTGTTCCCCGGCCAAATCCCAGTTCCTGCAACACCGCTCTGGGGACGGTGCTTTCATCCATACGGGGAACGACCCAAAGGAAGGAAGCTGGAACCCCACCACCAGGAGACCTGGACCCACGGGGCTTTTCAAAGCTCTTTCAGCCCAGAGGCTCCACATCCTTTGGGTGCAGCATGCGTAGTTTCACTGCAGGAGAACCCTCCTGGATCTGGAGGTTGTGGGCCCGGGCAGAGGGGAGTAGGCTTGCCAGGTCCACGAAGCGGGGCTCATTGGCTGGCAAATCCTTCCCAGTTCCGTCAACCCCATCACAGTCCATCCTTGGGAAACAAGCCTGCCCAGGCTTCAGGGCTGTGATAACAGCCCAGATCACTATGGCCGGAATGGAATAGAGTCAGCATCTTTTGTTGTTTATTCTGTTTTTATCCTGTCATTTGAACACCGTTTTCATTCAAACTTTGTCCCATTTTTTCCTAGCGGTGTATGAATTTTTTGATACTGAGTGGCAGGGGCTGTTTGTATATTTTGGAGATGAATTCCCTGTGTTCATGTTTCATTTTTTTATTTCCTTTTGTATTCAAGTGCTTTTAAAGCTAATCAGTCCCCTTTTCTCGGAGAAGGCAATGGCACCCCAGTCCAGTACTCTTGCTTGGAAAATCCCATGGACAGAGGAGCCTGGTGGGCTGCAGTCCATGGGGTTGCTAAGAGCTGGACACGACTGAGCGACTTCACTTTCACTTTTCACTTTCATGCATTAGAGAAGGAGATGGCAACCCACTCCAGTGTTCTTGCCTGGAGAATCCCAGGGACGGGGGAGCCTGGTGGGCTGCCGTCTCTGGGGTCGCACAGAGTCGGACACGACTGAAGTGACAGCAGCAGCAGTCCTTTTTCTGGTTTGTAGCTTATTGTTCATTATCCTAAGATATGGATTCACAAAGAATTTGCTGTAATCTTTGTCAAATCATGTCCTGTTTATATTTTTCTCAAGAATTTCATAGTATCCGTCCTTATACTTAGATATACTATTTGGAGTTTATTTATGAGTATGGTGTCAGGGAGTATTCCAACCTTATTCTCATTTTCATGGCTGAAGAAACCTTCAGAGTGTCCTTCAGAGTGGCTATTACCAATTTACATCCCAAGCATCAGTGGAGAAGGGTTCCCTTTGTCCCCACACCCCCTCCAGCACTTGTCGATTGTAGAGTGTTTGACTAGGGCCGTTCCTTCCGGTGTGATGTGATACCTCGCTGCAGCTTGGATTTGCCTCTCTCTTTTATTTAGCGATGTTTCCATCTTTTCACGTGATTTTTTTTTTCAAAAGATGTGAAGTAGCTCTTGAAGTTGGGTTCTTGAACACCATCCTCTTTTAAATTCTTTTTCAATGACCACTTTTAGGACATTTCTCAGGGGCAGGTGTTTCTTGCTTACAGCCCCTGGATCCTTATGAATATTAAATACCCAGCCGCACAACTCTGCATGGTGTTGTTACAGAAAATGACCACAAGGTGGCAGCACTTCTCCAAGCTACAATCTTTCCTCTTTTTTTTCTTTTTTTTTTTTTAATTCTGTAATTTCCTTGTAATTTTTTGTCGGAATATAGTTGATTTCTGATATCTTTGTTTCAGGTGTACAGGAACTCGATTCAGTTATACATAGCTGTTTATCCATTCTCTTTCAGGTCCTTTTTCGCATTTAGGTGATTACAATGTGTTCAATAAACTTCCCTCTGCTTTTCGGTAGTTACTTCTGGATCATCTATCCTACACGTATAATGTGTATATGTTAACTCCAAGCTCTCAACTTCTCCTGCCTGTATCTGGAGGTTGGGGGCTCTGCAGAGAGGAAGAGATACTCCAGGTCCATTTTGGAGGTGCCTGCCACGTGTTCCCACCTCCCTCGGCTCCTGGATTCTCCAGCCTCCGGACGCAAGCCGACCTGGCTCCGGGGATGTGACTCCAGCCCAGGTCACCACTGCCTGCAGGGAACAGAGTCAGCATTTCCCCCCGTTTATTCTGTTTTTAATCTATTATTTGAACTAGAGTATATAGGTGAATTAAAATTTTGTTGGTTTGGGGATTTTTTTTTTTTTTTCCTTTTCAACGTGCTGCAACTGGTTCACTTCCACATAGATGTATACGTGTATTGCGGGGGGGGGGGTTCTTTTTCCATATAGGTGATTACATTAGTGTTGTGTAAGATTCCTTGTGTTACACAGTGGGTCCTGGAGTCTTACTTTAGATATGGTTGTGTGCATATGTTAGTCTGAAGCAGCTCATTTCTCCCTGCCCCACATCTTACTTTCTTGTTGACTGGAAGTTTCCCTTCTAAGTCTTTGAGGCTGTGTCTCTTTTTGAAAGGGCTTCATTTGTATGCACTTTCAGATTACACCAGAACTGACATCATGTGCCACTGGCATCTCCCTGCCTCCCTCACTTCTCTTGGAGTGACCATGTCCCCTTCCTTTTCTGTGGCTGGACTGTATATCATGTCCTGCTTCGTGTGGTTGAGGTTGCTGCACTGTGTACGTGTACCCCACCTCCTGTCTCCATTCAGGTTGCTCCTATAATTAGCCTGCTTCCCTGTCTTGGCTGTTAGCGTTGACTACGAAGACCTTTGTCGGCAAAGCAATGTCTCTGCTTTTGAAAACACTGTCTAGGTTGGTCATAGCTCTCCTCACAAGGAGCAAGCATAGTCCGCCAGGCTCCTCTGTCCAGTGAATTCTCCAAGCAAAAATACTGGAGTGGGTAGACATTCCCTTCTCCAGGAGAATTTTCTGACCCAGAGATTAAACCCAGGTCTATATTTCTGTATTTCATATATGAACATACAGGTGCATATTTCATATATGAAAGAATTTTATGTATTTTATATATGAATATATAGGTGTATATTTCATGTATGAAAATAGAAATTTCTGTATTTCACATGAAAATATGTGTGTATTTCAGTATGAAAATTGAGTTTTCTATATTTCATATAGAAAATATAGGTGTATATTTCACATGTGAAAATGGAATTTCTATATTTTATGTATGAAAATATAGGTATTTACATTTGTAGAGTGAACACATTTGCTATCATTCTTTAACCAAAAGAATCAAAAATATACTGTAATTTATAATGATATTATGTCTTTCCTTTCCTCCTTTACTTTTTGCTTCTCTTCTTTTCCCAGCTGTTTGTAAGGCCTCCCCAGACCACCATTTTGCTCTTTTGCATTTCTTTTCCATGGGGATGGTCTTGTTCCCCGTCTCCTGTACAATGTCACAAGCCTCAGTCCATAGTTCATCAGGCACTCTATCTATCAGATCTAGTCCCTTAAATTGATTTCTCACTTCCACTGTATAATCATAAGGGATTTGATTTAGGTCATACCGGAATGGTCTAGTAGTTTTCCCTACTTTCTTCAATTTAAGTCTGAATTTGGCAATAAGGAGCTCATGATCTGAGCCATAGTCAGCTCCCGGTCTTGTTTTTGCTGACTGTATAGAGCTTCTCCATATTTGGCTACAAATAATATAATCAATTTGATTTTGGTGTTGACCATCTGGTGATGTCCATGTGTAGAGTCTTCTCTTGTGTTGTGGGAAGAGGGTGTTTGCTATGACCAGTGCCAGACCACCCAACCTGCCTCTTAGAGAAACCTATATGCACGTCAGGAAGCAACAGTTAAAACTGGACATGGAACAACAGACTGGTTTCAAACAGGAAAAGGAGTACGTCAAGGCTGTATATTGTCACCCTGCTTATTTAACTTATATGCAGAGTACATCATGAGAAATGCTGGGCTGGAAGAAGCATAAGCTGGAATCAAGATTGCCAGGAGAAATATCAATAACCTCAGATATGCAGGTGACACCACCTTTATGGCAGAAAGTGAAGAGGAAATAAAAAGCCTCTTGATGGAAGTGAAAAAAGAGAGTGAAAAGTTGACTTAAAGCTCAACATTCAGAAAACGAAGATCATGGCATCTGGTCCCATCACTTCATGGCAAATAGATGGGGAAATAGTGGCAACAGTGTCAGACTTTATTTTTTGAGGCTCCAAAATCACTGCAGATGGTGATTGCAGCCATGAAATTAAAAGACGCTTACTCCTTGGAAGGAAAGTTATGACCAACCTGGATAGCATATTCAAAAGCAGAGACATTACTTTGCCAACAAAGGTCCGTCTAGTCAAGGCTACGGTTTTCCCAGTGGTCATGTATGCATGTGAGAGTTGGACTGTGAAGAAAGCTGAGCACCGAAGAATTGATGGTTTTGAACTGTGGTGTTGGAGAAGACTCTTGAGAGTCCCTTGGACTGCAAGGAGCTCCAACCAGTCCATTCTAAAGGAAATCAGCCCTGGGTGTTCTTTGGAAGGAATGATGCTACAGCTGAAACTCCAGTACTTTGGCCACCTCATGTGAAGAGTTGACTCATTGGAAAAGACTCGGATGCTGGGAGGGATTGGGGGCAGGAGGAGAAGGGGACGACAGAGGATGAGATGGCTGGATGGCATCACGCACTCGATGGACGTGAGTCTGAGTGAACTCCGGGAGATGGGGATGGACAGGGAGGCCTGGTGTGCTGCGATTCACGGGGTCGCAAAGAGTCGGACACGACTGAGCGACTGAACTGAACTGATAATGATATTAAGTCTTACAACTTGGGCTTGGTAAAATGTGAATTTTGCCTGGATTTCTGGGGCGATAGTTCTCAAACTTCAGTGTGCTTCAGTGCTTCAGAATCACCTGGAGGGCTTATGAACTCAAATTGTCAGATGGCAGTTCCAGAGCTTTTGATTTAGTAGATTTGCAAATACCAGTCCAGGGATCAGAATGAAAATCATTGTGCCTTTTGAGTACTGCTTTTAAAGACTTAAAATAACTCCTCTACATCAAGTATACTGTCTTACATCTTAATACATATGAAAGTCTTAATTTGAAACCAGAAGATTGCTAAGTGACTTTTATTTATATAGCATTGTGAACTGAAATCAATATGTAGGTATCAAAAATAACATTAAATAAAGTGTTTGTTAGAGAACACTGAAAAAAGCAACTTTCAAAAAACCATATTTATTCTGTAGTTAGATTAATTGGCTTGACTAGTTTGTTGTGAAGCAAATTTTAAGAGACTAAACTACTTTATAGGTTATTTTAAATCTCATAAAAATTAACTTCCTGATGGATGGAATCTTCTATTTTTAAAAATACCCCAGTTTTATTTTGCTAACTTTTTTGTTGATTACTTTTTGTGTTAGTAGGTGGCCATTAACAATATTTTTAAACTGCAGCACAGCTGATTTACATTCCTATATTTGTTTTGGGTGTATAGCATAGTGATCCAATATGTTTATGGAATGTATTTAAAGGCATCAGAAAGTAACGGCTCCGTCTCCCTCTGCTGTGTCACAGACAGCAGTGCGCGTCTCTCATTCCCCTACCCCTGTCCTGCCCCTCCCACCTCCCTCTCTGCACTGCTAACCGTTAGTTCTCTACATCAGTGAGCCGGTTTCTGTTTCATAGATAAATTCACTTACATCATATATTAGGTTCCACATATAAGTGAAATCATATGGTATTTGTCATTGTCTTTCTGATTTCACTTAGTAGAATAATCTATGTTGCTAGTAGAACAGGTCCATGCTGCTGAAAATGGCATTATATAACTACTTTCTATATTTCATACATGAAATTGTGTGCACATTTCATCTCTGAAAAGGGAATTTTCTATATTTCATATGTGAAAATAGAGGTCCATATATCATATATGAAAGTGGTTGAATTTTCTATATTTCATAAATGAAAACAGAGGCACATTGAAAAGTAGAACTTTCTATATTTTATATATGAAAGGAGAGCTGCATATTTCATCTATGAAAGTGGTAGAATCTTCTGTATTTCATATATGAGCAAGGAAGTGCATATTTCATATATGAAAGTGGTAGGATTTCCTTTACTTCATATATGAAAATAGAGCAACTGAACAAAGTCTGGTCTGTACTGATTATGATTGGATGAGACTGTGCTCTCTGTGATGAGAACATTTAGGCCTGACCTTGTACTCTCTGCACTGGGACGTGGGGACCCGGGTGCAGGCCTGGCCTCTGTCTGGGAAACTCCGTGCCTGTATCTGAGCGTCGGTGCTCAGATGTCTGGGCTTCTCTGGGAGCTGTGCTCTCCTCTGAGTGGGCCTCCCTGGCCCTCCCGGGGGTCAGTGCTGCGGTTGGGCTTAGTCTGTCCCCCACCAGGTTCACTCTCCCTCGGGCTCCTGGGGACCCCCCAGGTGGGCAGCTGCTGCTCCTGCTAAGTAGCTTCAGTTGTGTTCAACTCTGTGCGACCCCATAGATGGCAGCCCACCAGGCTCCCCTGTTGCTGGGATTCTCCAGGCAAGAATACTGGAGTGGGTTGCCATTTCCTTATCCAGTGCATGAAAGTGAAGTTGCGCAGTCATGTCCGACTCTTCACACCCCATGGACTGCCTCCTACCAGGCTCCTCCGTCCATGGAATTTTCCAGGCAAGAGTGCTGGAGTGGGGTGCCATTGCTCAGGCACATTCCATTCTAAATCACAGGCCAGGAGACCGGCTCTCCTTGTCTCTGGTTGCCTGAGGACGAGTTGGGCATGAAGAAGTTCTGCCACCTTGTGGACATTTCCTGTAACTACAACGTGTACACCTGTGCTTACTGGTACCTCCATTCACAAGGCATCAGTCAGTTCAGTTCAGTTCAGTTCAGTTCAGTTCAGTTCAGTCGCTCAGTCGTGTCCGACTCTTTGCGACCCCATGAATCGCAGCACACCAGGCCTCCCTGTCCATCATCATCTCCCGGAGTTCACTCAAACTCATGTCCATCAAGTCAGTGATACCATCCAGCCATCTCATCCTCTGTGGTCCCCTTCTCCTCCTGCCCCCAATCCCTCCCAGCATCAGAGTCTTTTCCAATGATTCAACTTTTCACATCAGATGGCCAAAGTATTGGAGTTTCACCTTCAGCATCAGTCCTTCCAATGAACACCCAGGACTAATCTCCTTTAGAATGGACTGGTTGGATCTCCTTGCAGTCCAAGGGACTCTCAAGAGTCTTCTCCAACACCACAGCTCAAAAGCATCAATTCTTCAGCGCTCAGCTTTCTTCAGAGTCCAACTGTCACATCCATACATGACCACTGGAAAAACCATAGCCTTGACTAGACAGACCTTTGTTGGCAAGGTAATGTCTCTGCTTTTGATATATGCTATCCAGGTTGGTGATAACTTTCCAAGGAGTAAGTGTCTTTTAATGATGGGGCAGCTAATGACAGCTGCCCTCAGGAAAGGTCCTGGGAGGGTATTGCAGAAATAAATTCCAAACATAACTGACTCAAGAAGCCAAGTGCGGCAGGTAACTTTCCTCAAATCCTTTAAGGAAAAGAAGAAAAAATGTCCACAGGACAAGCCCTTCAGCATCTAATTATTACAGGAGGAATGACAATACTAGGTTTAGCTTGTCCGAAAGGGTTTTTTTCCTTCGGCATGTGAAGACTGTCTGTTCTAAGGGCCGCTGGCTATGTCCATTCTCACCAACCGTGTAGTGGGGTTCAACCATCTCCTGGCTCTCTCCTGCATTTACTGTTTGTGGACATGAGACGATGCCCATCCTGACTGATGGGATTTGATTTCTTGCTGTTGTGATTGTCATTCCCCTCACTGATGATCATGTCCTGTGGTTGTTCGGGGGTTTTTTCCATAAAGAATTTAGGATCTTTACCTGTCACAGTGGCTGATTGAATGTCAATCCTGTTTGGAATAAATTTCTGCAACACCTGCCCAAGATCTTTCCTGAGGGCAACTTGCCATTAACAGCCCCGCAAGAACTGTGAATTGGAGGTGCAAGTGTGCAGTGCTGGTCAAGTTGTAACTACAGGAAATGTCCACAAGGCAATAGCAGTTCTGCCTGCCCAACTCTTGTTCCCCTTGCAAGGAAGTCCTTAGGGGAAATCAGCCTCCTGGGCTGTGAATTACAGGGGAAAGTGCCTGAGGAAACACTCAAGGGCTTGGCCTCAGTACTTCTCCCCCTAAAGCTTCCCCCCTCCCCTCTAGACTCCTCCCAGCCTGGGCTGCAGCATCCTGCCAAGGGGCCAAGGAGGCTCCACTGTCAGGAAGGAGGCTTGAATTGGGCACCAGAGCACCAGGAGACCTAGAGTCTAGGTGACTTTCCAAGGTCCTGGAGGTCAGAGGGTTGGGCCACCATCCTTTAGGTGCCTGGGACTCTGTTCCCAGCCAAGCAAACCAGACAGTACAGGTTTGGGGGGGCTCTATTACCAGCACCCTGCCTGCTGCCTGTACCCCATCCAGTCCAGCGTGGGCACCCATGCCTGCTCAGGGGCCAGGGATGGGATAGGGCCCAAGTCAGGGAGGCTGAAGGGAGCAAATGGGCATTTCTTTTCCTTCTTTTCAGTTCAGTCACTCAGTCGTGTCCAACTCTTTGTGACCCCAGGGAATGCAGCACGCCAGGCTTCCCTGTCCTTCACCAACTCCTGGAGTTTACTCAAACTCATGTCCATTGAGTCGGTGATGCCATCCAACCATCTCATCCTCTGTTGTCCCCTTCTCCTCCTGCCTTCAATCTTTCCCAGCATCAGGGTCTTTTCAAATGAGTCAGTTCTTCACATCAGGTGGCCAAAGTATTGGAGTTTCAGCTTCAGCATCAGTTCCTCCAATGAATATTCAGGACTGATCTCCTTTAGGATGGACTGGCTGGATCTCCTTGCAGTCCAAGGGACTCTCAAGAGTCTTCTCCAACACCACAGTTCAAAACCATCCATTTTTCGGCGCTCAGCTTTCTTCACAGTCCAACTCTCACATCCATACGTGACCACTGGAAAAACCATAGCCTTGACTAGACGGACCTTTGTTGGCAAAGTAATGCCTCTGCTTTTTAATATGCTATCTAGGTTGGTCATAACTTTTCTCCCAAGGAGCAAGCATCTTTTAATTTCATGGCTTTAATCACCATCTGCAGTCATTTTGGAGCCCAGAAAAATAAAGTCAGCCACTGTTTCCACCGTTTCCCCATCTATCTGCCATGAAGTGACAGGACCAGATGCCATGATCTTAGTTTTATGAATGTTGAGTTTTAAGCTAACTTTTTCACTCTCCTCTTTCACTTTCATCAAGAGGCTCTTTAGTTCTTCTTCACTTTCTGCCATAAGGGTGGTGTCATCTGCATATCTGAGATTTTTTGTATTTCTCCCGACAATCTTGATTCCAGCCTGTGCTTCATCCAGCCCAGTGTTTCTCATGATGTACTCTGCATAGAAGCAGGGTGACAATATACAGCCTTGATGTACTCCTTTTCCTATTTGGAACCAGTCTGTTGTTCCATGTCCAGTTCTAACTGTTGCTTCCTGACCTGCATACAGGTTTCTCAAGAGGCAGGTCAGGTGGTCTGGCACTGGTCACAGCAAACACAGATATTTTGTGTTTGTGGAACAAAAAAAGGGAAGAGATAATCCTTGTGAATTATCTATAGCAGATAGTTATAACACCGACACAGATAGATTCCTTAGTCTATGTTAGAGACACAGATGTCTGTGTATATTTGAAAGGGAGAGAGTAAGGAGAGGATAATCCTCGTGGCATCATCGTTGTTCAGTTGCCCAGTCATGGCCGACTCTGTGTGTGTGTGTGTGTGTGTGTGTGTGTGTGTGTGTGTGTGTGAAGATGACAATTCTTTTATTTTTTATTTTGTAAATGTGTTTATTTTAATTGGAGGCTAATTACTTTACAATATTGTGGTGGGTTTTGCCATATATTTACATGAATCAGCCATGAGTGTACATGTATCCCCCATCCTGAACCCTCCTCCCACCTCCTTCCCCATCCCACCCCTCAGGGTCGTCCCAGTGCACCAGCCCTGAGCACCCTGTCTCATGCATCGAACCTGGAATGACAATCTATTTCACATATGATAATATACATGTTTCAGTGCTATTCTCTCAAATCATCCCACCCTCGCCTTCTCCCACAGAGTCCAAAAGACTTCTACACATCTGTGTCTCCTTTGCTGTCTCACATACAGCGTCATCATTACCATCTTTCTAAATTCCATATATATGCGTTAGTATGCTGTATTGGTGTATTTCTTTCTGGCTTACTTCACTTTGTATAATCGGCTCCAGTTTCATCCACCTCATTAGAACTGATTCAAACGTATTCTTTTTAATGGCTGAGTAATACCCCATTGCGTATATGTACCACAGCTTTCTTATCCATTCATCTGCCAGTGGACATCTAGGTTGCTTCCATGTCCTGGCTATTGCAAACAGAGCTACAGTGAACATTGGGATACACGTGTCTCTTTGAACTCTGGTTTCCTCGGTGTGTATGCCCAGCAGTGGGATTGCTGGGTCATAAGGCAGTTCTATTTCCAGTTTTTTAAGGAATCTCCACACTGTTCTCCATAGTGGCTGTACTAGTTTGCATTCCCATCAACAGTGTAAGAGGGTTCCCTTTTCCCCACACCCTCTCCAGCATTTACTGTTTGTAGACTTCTGGATGGCAGCCATTCTGACTGGTGTGAGATGGTACCTCACTGTGGTTTTGATTTGCATTTCTCTGATAATGAGTGATGTTGAGCATCTTTTCATGTGTTTGTTAGCCATCTGTATGTCTTCTTTGGAGAAATGGCTTTTTCTTTCTTTCATGGCAGACTCTTTGCAACCCCATGGACCTCAGCACGCCAGGCATCCTTGGCCCTGACCATCTCCCCAAATTTGCCCAAGTTCATGTCCATTGCACTGGTGATTCCATCCAACCATCTCATCCTCTGAAACCCTCTTCTGCTCTCAATCTTTCCCAGCATCAGGGACTTTTCCAGTGAGTCAGCTGTTTGTGTAAGATGACCAAAATTTGGGAGCTTCAGCATCACTCCTTCCAATAAGTATTCAGGGTTGATTTCTCTTAAGACCGACTGGTATGATCTCCTTGCTGTCCATGGGACTTTCAGGAGTATTCTCCAAGAGCATAGTTTGAAGGTATCAATTCACTGACATTCTGACTTCTTCATGGTCCTGCTCTCACAACCACACATGACCACTGGGAAGACCACAGCCTTGACTATTTGGAACTTTGTCAGCACAGTAACGTCTCTGCTTTTCAACACACTCTCTAGGTATGTCATAGCTTTCCTGCCAAGAAACAAGCATCTTCTCACTTCATGACTGCAGTCACCATGCACAGTGATTGTGGAGCCCAAGAAGAGGAAATCTGTCACTACTTCCACCTTTTCCCCTTCTATTTGCCATTAAGTAACGGGGCCGGATGCCATGATCTGAGTATTTTTAATACAGAGTTTTAAGCTGGCTCTTTCACTCTGCTCCTTCACCCTCATCAAGAGGCTCTTTAGTTCCTCTTCACTTTCTGCCATTATAGTGGTATCATCTGCATATCTGGGATTGTTGATGTTTCTCCCGCTTATCTTGATTCCAGCTTGTAACTCAGCAGCCCGGCCTTTCTCATGATGTGCTCAGCATATAGGTTAAACAAGGAAGGTGACAGCAGTCAGCCCTGTCATCCTCCTTTCTCAATCTCAAACCCATCAGTTGTTCCATACAGGGTTCTAATGGTTGTTTCTTGGTTCGCATCCAGGTTTCTCAGGAGACAGGTAAGATGGTCTGGTATCTCTTTAAGAGCTTTCCACAGTTTGTTATGATCCACAGTCAGTGAAGTTGATGAACCAGAGGTAGATGTTTTTCTGGAATTCTCTTGCTTTCTCTATGATCCAACAAATGTTGCAATTTGATCTCTAGTTTCTCTTCTTTTCCTACCCTAACCCTAACCTAACTGTCTGATAGTTAGCACATCTTTAGTACTACCCTTCTTGGGAATCGGGATGAGGATTGCCCTTTTCCAGTCCCTGGGCCACTGATGGGTCTTCCAGATTTGCTGACATGTTGAATGCTACACCTTGATGCATCATCCTTTATGGTTTTGAATAGCTCTACTGGAATTTCCTCGCATCCTCTAGATGTTTTAACAGCAGGTAATGAGTTTCTCACGGCAAGTGTACCGGAGTAGTTTGCCATTCTCTCCTCCAGTGGATCACGTGTTGTCAGAGCTCTCCGGTGTGACCCGTTCACGTTGGGTGGCGCGGCTCACAGCTTCAGTGAGTTATGCAAGTCCCTTCGCCACGACAAGGCAGTGATCCTTGAAGGGGGATTATCATTACAGATACGGATCCCTGTGTGTATGTTATTCGGGACCTCTGATTTTATCCCTGCCCATTTATTGTTACTTTTTTGAGACTGATTGATTATGACTGAATTCTCAGCAGGTATTTTGTGTTTTAAATGAGTTCCTTTGTATATTTTTAAAATTTTGCCTGTAAGAGATTTCATGTTATTTTGTCTTCCTCTGTCTCTAGCTGACTTCACTTAGTGTACGATGCTCCAAGGTCCATTCTTTCAGTGCCTGATGGCATAATCTCATAATTTCATTGGTAGCTTTTCATGGATGAGGAATAGCCCACTATATATGTTGCCACATTTTCTTTAATCTGTAATCTGTCAGTGGACATTTTCTCATGTCTGTGTCTCAGCTGCTGTAAGCAGTGCTGCAGTGAACGTTGGGGAGCATGTGTCTTTTGGAATCATGTTTCTCATGGGATATATGACCAGGTGTGGGTACGTCAGATCCTAGGCTTGACTCCTTTGCAAGTTTTTTCCCTCGCATGGGGATGCTATCCTTTCAGTGGCTGTTGCCAGTGTCAATCCCACCAACAGAGTCAGGCGGGGAGCAGGGGTGTTACATCTCTTGCCAGCCCACTACTGCATTTATTTGTAGCCTTCTTAGTATGACCATTCTGACTAGTGTGATTAGATTTCTTGTTGTTGTTTTGATTGGTATTCTTCGTGTAATAATTAGGGATGCTGAGCATCTCATCCTGTGTCTTTTTGGGAATTGTTTATCTTCTTTATTTTTTCTTAAAGTGTGAGAAGAAAATGTACCTGTTGCAGTTGGCTTCTTGAAAGTCAGTTGTGTTTGGACTTGATTTCTGCAATAACTGCCCAAGGACCTTTCCTGAGGGCAGTTGTCGTTAGCAACCCCACAGTCCTTGTGAAAGGAGGTACCAGTAAGCAAGGTGTTTAAGCTGTAGTTACAGGAAATGTCCACGAGGCGGCAGCACTATTTCATGTCCAACTTGGTGCTTAGTCCCTCAGTCATGTCCCACTCTGCAACGTCATGGACTGTAGCCCGCCAGGCTGCCCTTTCCATGCGGATTCTTCAGGCAAGAATACTGGAGTGGGTTGCCATGCCCTCCTCCAGGGGATTAGCTCAACCCAGGGATTGAACCCAGGCCTCTCGCCTTGCAGGAGGAATCTACCAGCTGAGCCACCAGGGAAGCCCAAGAATACTGGAGTGGGTAGCCTTTCCCTTCTCCAGGGGACCTTCCTGACCCAGGAATCAAACAGGGGTCTCCTGCATTGCAGGCAGATTCTTTACCAGCTGAGCTACCAGGGAAGCCCCCAGTCCAACTCTGGTTCTTCAGGCAAACTGAGACTTCAGGAAAGTCGGCTTCCTGGCCTGTGAATAAGAGTGGAATGTGCCTGAAAAACACCAAGGCCTTGTGTCTCACTGCTTCTTCCCCTTAAGGCTTCACCCTTCCTTTCAGACTCATCCCGACCTGGGACACTGCTTTCTGCTTACGTGCCTAGGAGGCTGCTGGGGACCCCAGAACCGGACCTGGAGGCTAGGTGACCTTTCCAAGATCCTTGTGGCCAGAGCGTCAGGCCACCATCCTTTGGGTGCACTAGGGTCTATGGTTCCAGCCAGAGCAAACCAGATGGTCAGGTTAAGAGGGGCTCAATTAAGGGCACCCACCCTGACTGTCTCAACCCCTCTCCAGTCCAATCCTGGGGACCCAAGCCTGGTCGGATTCCAGGGATTAGAAAGCAGCCCAAGTCAGGGAGATCAGAGGGGATAAAATAGTCAATAGTCTTCTCTTTTTTAAAATCTCATGGTGATACAATATTGACCTAGATTTGTTTTTCAGTTTTGTGCTTATTGTCAGTATACAGGCTCCTGATTCAGTTATGAGATATACATACAGCATCTCTGTTCTTTTTCAATTTTTTGCCAGAAAGATTATTGAACAAAGTTGAGCAAGCTCCCTGTGCTGAATATTATGTCCTTCTGAAGCATCCGTTCGGACTGTATGTGACACCAAGGACTGTAACCCTCTGGGTTCCTCTTTCCATGGATTCTCCAGGCATGGAAACTGGAGAATTCCAGGCATGGAAACTGGAGTGGGTAGCCATTCCCTTCTGGAGAGCTTTTGGATCCAAGAGTTGAATACAGGCTCCCACATTGCCGTCATATTCTTTACCTTTGAGCCACCAAGGAACCCCTAGTATCTATTAGAGATACAGATTTTTTTGTATATGTAGAAGAAAGGAGGAAGAAGATAATCCTTTGAATTATCTATGTTTTGTTGTTCATTCACTCAGTTCATGTCTGACTCTGTGACACCAGGGACTGCAGCATACCAGGCTTCCCTGTCCTTCACCATCTCCCAGAGCATGCTCAGTCTCATGCCGATTAAATTGGTGATGCCATCCAACCATCTCATCAGGTACAGATTTGTGTATATGTGGAAGGAAGGAAGGAGATATTCATTGTGAATCATCTATTACAGATATGGTTTTGGGTATATATGTTAGAGATACAGATTTAAATGTATATGTGGAAGGAAGGTGGAAGGAGGGAAGGGAAGGAAGGAGATAATCCTTGTAAAATATGTCTTACAGATACAGATTTCTGTATATACATTAGTCCTTAATTCACCCCTGGCTATTTTTTTTTTCCTGGTAATTCCTTATTTCCCTTTAAATTTTTAGAGTCTCTTTTGTGTTGTAAATTAGTTTGTATATATCACTTTATTTGCCTAGAAGGAACATCATATGCTATTCTCTTCCTGCCTGGCTGAATACAGTTAGTGTATGACCCTCCAAGGTCCATGCTTGTGGTGCATAATTTCATAATCTTCATGCTGCTTTTGTGTGTCTGACTAATACGAATGCATTTATGTACCACATCTGCAATAAGCTTTATTCTGTCAGAGGACATCTTGTGGTTCTGTGTCTTGGCTTCTGTAAGGAATACAACAGTGAATGTTGGGGTGCATGTGTCTTTTTGAACGATGGTTTTCTCAGGGATATAGGCCCAGGCATGGATGTCAGATACGAGGCTTTGCTCTCTTCAGTGGTTTATCTTCTGGCATGCTGAGGCTGTCTTCTCTAGGGGTGGTGGCAATGTCCATCCCCACCAACTGTGTAGTGGGGTTCAATGATGTCCTGGCTCTCTCCTGCTTTTACTGTCTGTAGACCTTTGAGGATATCCATTCTGACTGGTGGGATTTGATTTCTTGATATTGTTTTGATTGTCATCCCTCCTGTAATAATTACGATGCTGAACATCTTGTTCTGTGGCTATTTGGTTTTTCTTCTTTCTTTTCCATAAAGGGTTTGAAGAAATTTACATGTCCCAATTGACTTCTTGAAAGTTGAATGTGTTTGGAAATTTTTCTGCAGTACCCACCATAGGACATTTCCTGAGGGCAGCTCTCATTAAAAGTCTCTCAATCTTGTGAACTGGACTTGCAATTAAGCACTGCTGGTCAAGTTGTATTTATAGGAAATGTACACAAGACAGCAGCATTTCTTCATGCCCAACTGTTGTTCCTGGAGCACACAGATCCTTAGGAAAGACTGGCTTCCTGGGCTGTGAATTATAGTGGAAAGTGTGAGCAAACACTCAAGGGCTTGTGGCTCGCTACTTCTTCCCCCTAAAGCTCCACCCTCCCCTTCAGACACCTCCTCACCTGGGCCACAGCACCCTGCTGAGGTGCCTAGGAGGCTGCAACTCAGGAAGAAAGCTAGAATTGGGGACCCCACCATGAAGAGACCAAGAAGTGAGGTGAATTTTCCACGGTCCTGGAGGTCAGAGGACTGAGCCACCATCTTTTGGGTGCCATGGGGACTTTGTTCCCAGTCAACCAATTCAGATAGTAGGGGTTCAAAAGGGAAGTCAATTAAGGACACCCTGCCCAGATGTCTCATCCCCATCTAGTCCAGCCATGGGACCCAAGCCTACTCGGGCTCCAGGGATGGGTTAGCAGGCCAAGATGGGAGTTCAGAGGGAAGAAAATAGGCATTCCTTTTCTTTCTTTCACTTTTCTTTAATCTCTAGTGTTTTGCTTCAGGTTAGTGTACAGCCACCTGATTCAGTTATGACATACACAAACAGCATATCTCTTGTCATGGGACCTCTCAGCAAATGCTGACCACATGTTTGACTATAAGGCTTCTAGGCTGATGCTCAGCTCGTGTTTATCTAGAGACCTCAATGTTCTTGCTCAATTTGTGTGTGTCTATGAGGCCTCAAGGCAGACACTCACCTCATTTGTGACTATGAAGCATCTAGAAAGGCTCTCAGCTCATGTCCTCATCTTGTCGTGTAGGCATTTGGGTTTTTTTTTCCTTTCCTGAAAGGGTGCAAGGAAAGTTAGCTTCTTGAAATTAGCTTCTTGAAAGTCAGTTGTGTTTGGAATTCACTTCAGCAATACCTGCCCCAGGACCTTTCCTGAGGGCAACTGTCATTAGCAACCTCACAGGCCTTTTGAATTGGAGGTGTCAGTCAGTACTGGTGGGCAAGTTGTTGTTACACGATACGTCCACAAGGCGGCAGCACTTCTTCATGCCAACTCTGGTTCTACCTGCAACCAGAGCCTTAGGGAAAGTCGACTTCCTGGGCTGTGAATTAGAGTAGAAGGTCCCTGAGCAAACACCCAAGCCCTTCTATCTCACTTCTTCCCCCTGAAGCTTCACCCCTCCCCCTGGCCTCATGCCTACCTGGGGCACCGCCCCCTGCTGAAGTGCCTAGGAGGCTGCACTCTCAGGAAGGAGTGTTGAGCTGGGGACCCAAGCACCAGCAGACTGGGGTCTGGGTGATTTTCCGTGTTTCTCAAAGTCAGAGGGTTGGGCCAGTGGGATTTGGGTTCACTAGGGATTCTGGTCCAAGACAGGACAAACCAAACTGTAGAGGCTCAAGAGGAGTGTCTATGATGGGCACCCTGCTGTGCTGGCTCTACCCATCCCCCGCCCAGCCCTAGGACTCAAGCCCGCTCCGGGTCCAGGGATGGGATAACAGCCCAAGTCTTGGAGGAGGCAGGGAATAAAGTAGGCATTACGTTTCCTTCCTTTTCCTTAGTCTCATGCTGATGCTCTGTTGAAGTCTAGTCCATTTTCAGTTTTGTGCTTGTCCTCAGTGTACAGTGAGCTGATTCAGTTATGACAGATATATTCAGCATATGTGTAGTGTTTATTTGTTTTGATTTTTTTGCCATACAGTTTATTGAACAAGGTTCGGTAAAGTTCTCCATTCTGATCTTCAGGTCCCTGTGGCGTATTTATTAGAGATACAGATTTTTTGCACATGCGCAAGGAGCCAAGGAAGTGGTCCTTGTAGACTATCTATCCCAGCGACAGATTTCTGTGTCTCTGTTAGAGACAGATGCTTCTGTGTATATGTGCACAGACGTGAAAAGTTGCCACTATGAGCCAGGAACGACGTCAGGATTCTTGGCCTCCAGAGGAGAGGAATGCAATCCGGGGCCAGAGACGAGGCTTGATCGCGCAGAGCCTTCGTGTGATAAAGTTTTATTAAAGCGTAAAAGAGATAGAGAAAGCATCTGACATAGACATCAGAAGGGGGCAGAAAGAGTGCCCCCTTGCTAGTTTTCAGCAAGAAGTTATATACCTATTAGCTAGCTGCTAATTAAAGAAAGGAAATGTCTCAAAACTCAGAAAGTGGCACCAGGCCCCTCACCCACAACATGCATTCTGAGATAACATTGGCACAAGGTGAGTCATCCAGGGCTATAAAACAGCTGATGTGAATCTTGATGAAAGGCAGTTTTCTGAGCAAATACCTAGTTTCGTTAACATAGGTTAAGAGAACATTTCCATGAGTAAAACATACTGGTTTGCTGAGCCATTATTGGTTCTGAGTCTCAGGCAGAACTGACTTGAAGAAAGACAGAGTCTAACGTAAATACATAGTACATTAACATAGCTTAAGAAAAATATTTCCATAAGAAAAAGGCATTGGTTAGCTCCAGGTTTGAGAAAAGTTAAATTCGGGTGGAACCAGGTGTTGTCATGGCAACACAGAATTTTAAAATAAACCTCTTAATTTTGTAGCACCAAGGGGAAAACAAAGCCTGACACTTGTGGTTTGTTTCCTCCTGCCACTTGAGAGAGAGAGAAAAAAATGTCTGACACTTGCAGCCCATTTCCTCAGTTTGGGGACCCTAGCCTTCCTGCCTGTAACCCTCTCAGAAGGAAGAAAGCAAGCAAGGAAAGAAGGCAGGAGATAATCCTTGTGGATTAGCTCATACAGATACAGATTTCTGGAGGTAGGTTAGGTACACAGATTTCAGCGCCTATGTGAAAGGAAGCAAGGGTGGAAGGAAAGAGGAAATAATCCTTGCGGATTATCTACTACAGACGCAGATTTCTTTGTATACATTAATACCAACCTCCCAATTCATGCCTGGCCCTTTCCTGTTTTTTGCTTTTATTTTTTTGAACTCTTAGTTTGTGTTTGCAACTTAGAGTTTCTTATGTTGTCAATTACTTCCTCCATATCTCATTCTTTCAGTTTTACCCTCAAGGGACATCATCTGGTATTTTCTTTCTCTGTTGCTAACTTAAGTGTATTTTTCTCCAAGGCCCATCCTTGTTGGGACTGTTGGCCTAATTTCATAATTTCAGAAGTGGGGTTTCAAGTCTGAGTAATAGCCCTTTATATATATGTACTATATGTGTATATATATATATATATATATATATACACCATATATATCATATATGTATATAAGATTCCATCTGTCAGAGGGCCTGTTCTTGGGTCTATGTCTCGGCAATGGGAGGAAACACTGCTGTGAACGTTGGGTGTGTGTGTCACTTTCAATGGCGGTTTTTCGTGACATAGGCCGAGGCGTGGGTATGAGAATCCCAGGTTTAGCTCTCCTGAGATGTTTCGCTCTGGCCTGTGGCTGTCCTTGGGGCTGTCGCCAGTGCGTGTTCACAGGGAACATGAAGGGGGTCCCATCATCTCCCGGCTCTCTCCTCCATGCACTGTTTGCAGACAGTTAGCATGGCCATCCTGTCAGACAGGATTGGATTTCTTGTTGTCATTTTGATTGGCACTGCTCCTGTAATAATTCAGGATGCTGAGCATCTTGTCCTGTGGCCGTTTGGGTTCTTTCCTTTTTATTTTTTTTCTTTCCTTAAAGGGTGTGAGGAAAACTGACCTTTGAAATTGGCTTCTTAAAAGTTGGTTGTGTTTGGAATTTCTGCAATACCTGCTGCAGGACCTTTCCTGAGGGCAGTTGTCTGCTGAGGCCTCTGGCCCTATGTCCAGCTCAGCGTGTCCCCGAGGCCTCGAGGCAGATCTCAGCTCCTGTGTGTCTGTGAGGCTTCTGGGCAGATGCTCAGCTCCTCCCTAAGAAGCCTCTCAGCAGACGCTCAGCTCCTGTGTGTCTATGAGGTCTAGGCAGATGCTCAGCCTGTGTGTCTCTGAGGCCTCTAGTCAGATGCTCAACTCCTGTGTTTCTATGAAGCCTCTAAGCAGATGCCCAGACTGTGTGTGTCTATGAGGTCTAAGGGCATAAGCTCAGCTCATGTGTATTTATGAAGCCTCCAGGCAGATGCTCAGTTCTTGTCTATAAGGCCTTTGGCCATGCACTCAGCTCAGTGTATCTATGAAGTCTTCTAGGCAGACACTCATGTTGTGGATGCCTGTGAGGCCTTTAGGCAGATGCTCAGCTCATGTGTGTGTATGAGGCCTCTAGGCAGACACTCAACTCCTATGTGTCTATGAGGTCTAGGCAGATGCTCAGCTCATATCTATGAGGCCTCTGGCCATGCACTCAGTGTAGCTAGGCAGACACTCAAGTCGTGTGTGTGTCTTTAAGGCCCAGAGGCAGATGCTCAGCTCTTGTGTGTCTATGACACCTCTAAGCAGACCCTCAGGTCTTAGATGTCTATAGGCCTCTAGGCAGATGCTGAGCTCATGTGTGTCTATAAACCTCTAGGCAGATTCTCAGCCTGTGTCTCTACAGTGGCCTCTCACTGACACTCAACTTCATTATGACTATTAGATCTCTAAACTAATGCTCAGCCTGTGTCTACATAGAGGCCTCTAGGCTGATGCTCAGGTTGTGTGTGTCTATGAAGTCTGTAGGCTGACACTTAGCTTGTGTTTATCTAGAGATCTGAAAATAATACTTAACCCATGTGTATCTCTGAGACTTCTATGCTGACACTCACCTATTGTTTGTCTATGAGGCCTCTGGTCAGACTCTGAGCACAAGTGTGTGTCTGTGAGGCCTCTAGTCAGATGCTAAACCTCCTGTGTTTCTATGAGGCCTCTATTCAGACGCTCAGCTCGTGTGTGTCTATGAGTTCTCTAGGCACGTGGTCAGCTCGTGTGAGTCTATGTAGCCTCTAGGCAGATGCTTAGACTTTGTCTATATACAGGCCTTTTGTCAGATGCTCAGCTTGTGTTTGAGGCCTCCAGGCAGACACTCATCTTGTGTATGTCTATGAGATCTGTAGGCAGACACTCAGCTCCTGTCTAACTACAAACCTGAAAACTGACTCATCTCATGTATGTGTTTGAGGCCTCTAGTCTGATGCTCAGCTCATGTTGTCTATGACGCAACTGGGAAGGTGCTCAACCTGTTTCTAACTAGAGGTCTGTATGCTGACACGCAGCTTGTAGGTGGCTATGAGGCCTCCAGGCAGACGCTAAGCTGGTCTGTGTCTATGAGACCAGATTGTTTAATTTTGAGCCATTCAGGGGCTTTGTTCTCCTGATCTTAACGTATCTAATGTGCACCCCATAGATCTTACCTTTCGGATAAATGAGAGTTTTCCCACTTTCATCAGCTGTATAATGCCAAACCCACAAGACACAGACAGATTCCAGCAAAAGCAGCACAGATTCTAGCATCAGTGCATCCAGATGAACTGATTCCCAGGTTGGGTATTAAATTTACCTTATAAAATAAAGTAATTCCAACTAGGTTACCCACTCCCACAAGATTTACCTCCCAAATGAACCAGTTCCAACTGGGCCAGTTCCCAAATCAGGTAAATACATTTACCCTACAATTGAGTTACTTGCAACTATGGTGGGCATGCCCCATGAGGACTAGTTCCCAATGAAAATTTTCAAGGTAGAGTCCAACACCACCTCCCCTCTGCAAATGGGTACCCAACCAAATTTGCTTATTTTTCTTATCCTGTAAACGAAAAGCCCAGATTGAGGGGAAAATATGTTTCTGTTAGGCGAGTGTAATCTCCTTGGTTCTGTCTCGTCTCACCAAAAATTTGAAGCAACAGACATTAAAAGCCTCGGCACATCACAGCTCTTGGATATTCTGTGTTATAGCTCTCGGTTCTTGAACAGACCGTGTTATAGCTATTAGATCAGCGATACAGCTCCATGTTACAGCTCAGTTTTATTTAGAAAATAGCAGGAAAACACATCCTCGAGGCACGAGGGCATGTTGACCCAAAGACATGAAGAGAAGAGAGAGCGCCCCAGCCCTACGGCTCCTCTTTTTATATGGTTTTCTTCCTTGCCCTGGGCCTGTCCTGTGTAAACTGGGCAGGCATGAGTGCTGTTTGGTCTACCTGAGGTCCTCACTCCGGTCCTCAGACCTTCCTTTGTTGTATTGTCGTGGGATTTTCCCTTCCTGTCTTTTCAGTTCAGTTCGGTCACTCAGGCATGTCCAACTCTTGGCGACCCCGTGAATTACAGCACGCCAGGCCTCCTTGTCCATCACAAACTCCCAGAGGTCACTCAAACTCATGTCCATCAAGTCGGTGATGCCATCCAGCCATCTCGTCCTCTGTTGTCCCCTTTTCCTCCTACCCCCAATCCCTGCTAGCATCAGAGTCTTTTCCAATGAGTCAACTCTTCACATGAGGTGGCCAGAGTACTGGAGTTTCAGCCTCAGCATCAGTCCTTCAGATGAACACCCAGGACTGATCTCTTTTAGAATGGACTGGTTAGATCTCCTTGCAGTCCAAGGGACTCTCAAGAGTCTTCTCCAACACCACAGTTCAACAGCATCAATTCTTTGGTGCTCAGCCTTCTTCACAGTCCAACTCTCACATCCATACATGACCACTGGAAAAACCATAGCCTTGACTAGACAGACCTTTGTTGGCAAAGTAATGTCTCTGCTTTCAATATGCTATCTAGGTTGGTCATAAATTTCCTTCCAAGGAGTAAGCGTCTTTTAATTTCATGGCAGCAGTCACCATCTGCAGTGATTTTGGAGCCCCCAAAAATAAAGTCTGACACTGTTTCCACTGTTTCCCCATCTATTTCCCATGAATTGCTGAGACCAGATGCCGTGATCTTCATTTTCTGAATGTTGAGCTTTAAGCCAACTTTTTCACTCTCCTCTGTCACTTTCATCAAGAGGTTCTTTAGCTGCTCTTCACTTTCTGCCATAAGGGTGGTGTCATCTGCATATCTGAGATTATTGATAAATTCCTGGCAATCTTGATTCCAGCTTGTGCTTCTTCCAGCCCAGCAGTTCTCATGATGTACTCTGCACAGAAGTTAAATAAGCAGGGTGACAATATACAGCCTTGACGTACTCCTTTTCCTGTTTGGAACCAGTCTGTTGTTCCATGTCCAGTTCTAACTGTTGCTTCCTGACCTGCATACAGGTTTCTCAAGAGGCAGGTAAGGTGGTCTGGTATTCCCATCTCTTTCAGAATTTTCCACAGTTTATTGTGATCCACACAGTCAAAGGCTTTGGCATAGTCAACAAAGCAGAAATAGATGTTTTTCTGGAACTCTCTTGCTTTTTCCATGATCCAGCGGATGTTGGCAATTTGATCTCTGGTTCCTCTGCCTTTTCTAAAACCAGCTTGAACATCTGGAAGTTCACGGATCATGTACTGCTAAAGCCTGGCTTGGAGAATTTTGAGCATTACTTTACTAGTGTGTGAGATGAGTGCAATTGTGCGGTAGTTTAAGCATTCTTTGGGACTGGAATGAAAACTGACCTTTTCCAGTCCTGTGGCAACTGCTGAGTTTTCCAAATGTGCTGGCATATTGAGTGCAGCACTTTCACAGCATCATCTTTCAGGATTTGAAATAGCTCCACTGGAATTCCATCACCTCCACTAGCTTTGTTCGTAGTGATGCTTTCTAAGGCCCACTTGCCTTCACATTCCAGGATGTCTGGCTCTAGGTGAGTGATCACACCATCGTGATTATCTGGGTCGTGAAGATCTTTTTTTTACAGTTCTTTCATGTATTCTTGCCACCTCTTCTTAATAGCTTCTGCTTCTGTTAGGTCCCTACCATTTCTGTCCTTTATCAAGCCCATTTTGCATGAAATGGTCCCTTGGTATCTCTAATTTTCTTGAAGAGATCTCCAGTCTTTTGCATCCTATTGTTTTCCTCTATTTCTTTGCATTGATCGCTGAGGAAGGCTTTATCTCTCATTGCTAATCTTTAGAACTCTGCATTCAAATGGGAATATCTTTCCTTTTCTCCTTTGCTTTTCACTTCTCTTCTTTTCACAGCTATTTGTAAGGCCTCCTCAGACAGCCATTTTGCTCCTCTGCATTTCTTTTCCATGGGGATGGTCTTGATCCCTGTCTCCTGTACAATGTCACAAACCTCCATCCATAGTTCATCAGGCACTCTGTCTATCAGATCTAGTCCCTTAAATCTATTTCTCACTTCTACTGTATAATCATAAGGGATTTGATTTAGGTCATACCTGAATGGTCTAGTGGTTTTCTCCACTTTCTTCAATTTCAGTCTGAATTTGGCATAAGGTGGCTTGTCTTTTAGCCACCGCCATTTTGGACTCCTGTTTCCTATTCTAACTACCTAACATTTCCATGTGCACACCGGAACAACTTGCCCTCGAAAATCTAACCAATCAGCTCTTAACACAAAAGGACACAAAAAAACATCATACTGACTGAACCGCTATCAAATTGCATATACTTACCCTACAATGAAATTGAGTCTCTCTACTGTAGAAGTTTGTTGGTTCCTTGGTTCAACTGCCAAGTGCTGGGGGTAGCCAGTGTCACTTCAGGGAATCCTGAAGGGAAGAACTTCAGGACAACAAATGGTCCCAGCAGCTGCTAGGGTCTTGCCCCAATATTTCCTAATTGGGGCCGGCTAGCCACAAGCAGCAAGACTCCTGGCTGGCTAAGCCAAATTGTTCCCGAGTCCAAGCTCACTCTGCTCACTGCACAATAGGCCAATGAATCCGAGAGATGAGGTGTTGAGGCAAGGAAGGGACTTTAATCATGGACCCAGCAGACTGAGAAGATGGCAGGCTAGTGCCTCAAATTAACCATCTTATTAGGGTCTGGATGCCAGGCTGTTTTATAGACCAGAGAGAAAGCAGCAAGGAGGAACTAAAGTCAAAAGGCAGAAGGAGAGGGAGATGCAGTGGGGAAGTAAAGTGAGAGGGTCTTCAGTCTTGCAAAACTTTTCCAAGGGAATGAAAAGCCTTCTGAAGGGTGTGTTAATCTCTTCTATCTCCAGCTGGGCAGGAACAAATTCTCTCTCCCTAAGCTGAACAAAGCACTTTAGTTTACAGTCAAGCAGGGGGATAGGGACCTCCAGGCAAGCCATTCAGTGCAATTATAATAATTAAAGCAATGAAAAGCAAGTCAAAAAAACAGTTTTCAACATCGAGTCGGAATTGGTTTTCTCCATGCAACAAGATGCTGACTGCAGCCATGAAATTAAAAGACACTTACTCCTCGGAAGAAAAGTTATGACCAACCTGGACAGCATATTAAAAAGCAGAGACATTACTTTGCCAACAAATGTCCATCCAGTCAAGGCTATGGTTTTTCCAGTAGTCACGTATGGATGTGAGAGTTGGACTATAAAGAAAGCTGACTACCGAAGAATTGTAGCTTTTGAACTGTGGTGTTAGAGAAGACTCTTGAGAGTCCCTTGGACTGCAAGGAGATCCAACCAATCCATCCTAAAGGAAATCAGTCCTGAATATTCACTGGAAGGACTGGTTCTGAAGCTGAAACTCCAATACTCTGGCCACCTGATGAGAAGAACTGACTCATTTGAAAAGACCCTGATGCTGGGAAAGATTGAAGGTGGGAAGAGAAGGGGACAACAGAGGATGAGATGGTTGGATGGCATCATCAACTCAATGGACATGAGTTTGAGTAAACTCTGGGAGTTGGTGATGGACAGGGAGGCCTGGCGTGCTGCAGTCCATGGGGTCGCAAAGAGTCAGACACGACTGAGCAACTGAACTGAACTGATGCACGAAGATGAAGGAACCCCTTTTCACGTTCCCTAGGAACAGACATGGGAAACAACCCCTTGAAGGGACAGCCTCCACAGGCCAGAAGAAAAAATTTCAAGACAGCTAAACCTAGGATTCTAATACTCACATCTGGGCCTATAGTACAAAAAAACCATCATTCAAAAGGAAAAATGTACCCCAATGTTCACTGCAGTGGTTCCTCCAATTGCCAAGACACAGACCCAAGATAACGGCCAATGACAGATGAAATCTTAAACAAATGTGGTACAAATATAAAATAGGCTATTACTCAGACTTGAAGAGTCAACACTGAAATTATGAAATTAGGCCAATTGTCCCCACAATGATGGACCTTGGAGGCAAAATATGCTAAGAGAAATCAGCAACAGAGGAAAAAAATAGCAGATGTCCTGGAGGGCAAAACTGAAAAACAGAAAGTCATTTACGACATAGAGACTCTGAGATGAGAACACAAACCCAGAATTCCAAAGGGGGCAGGGGGAGGGAAAGAGCCAGGGATGAATTAGGATGTCAGTACTAATGTATCCATGGAACTCTGTGTCTGAAATAGATAATCCACAAGGATTATCTCCTCCTCCCTTCCTTCCCTCTGTTCTTCCTTCCTTTCACATAGGCACTGAAATCTGTATATCCAACATATGTCCAGAAATCTGTGTCTGTATGAGCTAATCCACAAGGCTTATCTCCATCCTTCCTTCATTCCTAGACACAGAAGTATTTATCTCTGACATATACATAAAACTGTCGCTGGAACAGATCATCTACAAGGACTATTTCCTTCCTTGGTTCCTTGCACATGTACAAAAAATCTGTATCTCTGATAAACAGTCCACAGGGACCTGATGATCAGAATAGAGAACTTTACTGGACCTTGTTCAAAAAACTCCATGGAAAAAAAATCAAAACAACTACACATATGCTGAGTGTATCTGTCATAACCGAATCAGTTTGTTGTACACTGAGGACAGGCACAAAACTTCAGATTGGCTAGACTTCAACAGAGCATAGGGATGAGACTAAGGAAAAGGAAAAAAAAGTAATGCATACTTTATTCCTTCCGACCTCCGAGACTTGGGCTCTTATCCCATCCCTGAACCAGGAGGAAACTTGAGTCCCACGGCTGGCCTGTGGTGGGGTCAAGAAAGCCCGGCAGGGTGCTCTTCATAGAGTTGCCTCTTAAACCTGTACTGTCTGTTTTTTTTTTCTGGCTGAGACCAGAATCCCTAGTGCACCCCAATGATGGTGGCCTGACCCTCTGGCCTCGAGGGTACAGAGTAAAGTCACCAAGTGTCCAGGGCCCTGGTTGAGGATACCAGCTGAAGCCTCGTTCCTGAGAGTTGCAGCCTCCTAGGCACCTCCCCAGGGAGTGGTGCCCCAGGTAGGGCATGAGCCTTCAGGGGAGGAGTAAAGCTTTAGGGGTGAGAAGTAGTGAGACGCAAACCTTGGGTGTTTGCTCAGTCATATTCCACTCTAATTCACGGCCCAGGAAGCCAACTCCCCTAAGGTTCTGGGTGCAGGTGAAACCAAACATGGGTATGAAGAAGTGCTGCCACCTTGTGGACATTCCTGTAACCACAACGTGACGACAGTTCTAACAGTACTTTGAATTCACAAGGCCTGTGGTGGGTGCCCTCAGGAAAAGTCTGTCAGCAGGTTTTGCAGAAATAAATTCCAAAAACAGCCAACTTTCAACAAGCCAATAGGAACAGGTAAATTTTGCTCACACCCTTTAATGAAAGAGAAAAAAAAAAGAACCCAAATCTGATCAGCCAGAACTAAGATGCTCAGCAACCCTAATTATGACAGGAGGAATGGCAATCCAAATGACAGCAAGACCTGGAGAAGGAAATGGCAACCCACTCCAGTATTCTTGCCTGGAAAATCCCATGGATAGAGGGGCCTGGCAGGCTGCAGTCCACTGGGTCCCAAGAGTTGGACACGACTTGGCGACTAAACCACCACCACTATAAACATTGAAAGTAGTGAAAAAAGTAAAATATTTATTAGGAGAAAAGTACAGCGCATGTGGATAGACACACGGCAGATTCAGAGTTAGGCCCTCTGGTAGTTGAATCATTTACAGCCAAGATGGATTCCAGTAAAAAGGACTATGGGTAGACTTGACGTCATCCCTCTTTTGACCTCCAAGAAGCTTTCTAGTCAGGAAGGTCTCCCTAACTTCGAGAATGAGAAATATGTGGTCTTTTATCAGGGCAGAGCCTGGCCTCCTCTCTCCATTGTCCTGGAGTTTCTGTCCACAGGGAATGAACTCAAATTGCTTACCCTGGAGGGGCCCATCTGCCTTCTGCCTCAGAAGCATTACCTAAAGAACCATATGAAAGAGAATATCTTTATTTTCTCTCCTGCTTTTATAATTTCTGTTAGGAAAACAGAAGTATTATTGAAACATTGAGTCTTTCCCTGTGGGGGTCCTCTGGAAAATTTCAAATTTTCTCCAATAGCTGAGTGAAGGCCAAATTAAATAAAGTTTTATTCTCAAAAAAAAAAAGATGACAAGAAATTAAATCCCATCTGACAGAACAACCATCTTGGCTATCTGCAAACAGTAAATGGTGGAGACAGCAGGGAAATGACAGAACCCCCCAACAAGTGCCCTGGGAATGGACATTGACAACAGCCCCTAGAAAGAAAAAAATTCGAGAGAGCTAAGCCTAGGAATTTAATATCCACTCTTGGGCCTCTGTTACAAAAAACCATCACTGAGAATGATTCATGCACCCCAACGTTCACTTGCAATGGGACCTCCAGATGCCAAGAGACAGACATGAGAAGAGGTCCATCCACAGATGAAATCTTAAAGAAATGTGGTACTTATATACAATGGGCTATTTCTCAGACTTGAAGAACTGCCACTGAAATTATGAGATCAGGCCAATTGTCTCCACAGAATGGACTTTGGAGCATCATACACTAAGTGAAGCCACCAACGGACAAAGAAATAGGCAGATGATGTCCCTTCGAGGCAAAAATAACCGAGGTACAGGGGAAGTAATGTACAACACAAAAAGAGAGTCTGACATTCTAACACATAGGATTCCCCCCAAAAAAATAAATAAAAGGAAACTGCCAGGGATGAGTTAGGAAGTTGCTACTAAGCATACCCAGAAATCTATACCTGTAATAGATAAACCACAAGGATTAGCCCCTTACTTCCTTCCACATGTGCACTGAAATCTGTATCTCTAACATGCTTGTTGTTCTGTGGTCGCTAAGTTGTGTCCAACACTTTGCAACCCCATGGACTCTAGCCCACCAGGCTTCTCTGCCCATGGGATTCCCAGGAAAGAATACTGGAGTGGGTTGTCATTTTCTTCTCCAGTATCTCTAATATGTCCACAGGAATAGGTATCTCTATTAGCTAATCCACAAGGATTCTCCTCTGCATGCCTGCCTGCTTCCTCTCCCTCAGGTACATATACAGAGAAATATTTATCTCAAACATAATTAAATCAGTAGCTGTAATATGTAATCCACAAGGCCTACATCCTTCCTTCATTGCTTGCACATGTACCAAAAAGCTCCACCTCTAATAATGTCCTAAAGGCATCTGATGTTCAGCACAGAGAACTTACGTGACCTTGCTCAACAACCTCTATGGCATAAGAATCAATAAAAAGTAGTAAAGCCTGTATGTGTATGTCATAGCTGAATCAGTCCATTGGACACTGTGCACATGGACAAACCCGTAAATTGACTTCAACATAGCATGGGCATGAAATGATTTTTTAAAAAAGGAAAGTAAATCATGCCTAGTTTATTCCCTGCCCCTGTTGGATTTGGGATGCTACCTGAATTCTGGAACCTAGAGGGTTTGAGTTCCAGGGCTGGACCAGGGTGGGGTCAAGACAGCCAAGCAGGGTGCCCATCATAGATACCCCTCTTAAATCTGTACTGTCTGGTTTGCCCTGCCTCGGTCCAGAATCCTAATGAATTCAAATCCTAATAGCCCGACCCTATGACTTGGAAGAACACAGAAAATCACTGATCCCAGGTCTCCTGGGGTCTCCAACTCAAGACTCCTTCCTGAGAGTGCAGCCTGCTAGACATCGCAGCAGGGAGCAGTGACCCAGATAGGCATGAGGCTAGAGGAGGGAGGGGTGAAGCTTCAGTGGGGAAGAAGTAGTGAGATATAAGCCCTTGGGTGTTTGCTTCTGCACTGCTGCTGCTGCTGCTGCTAAGTCGCTTCAGTCGTGTCCGACTCTGTGCGACCCCAGAGACGGCAGCCCACCAGACTCCCCCGTCCCTGGGATTCTCCAGGCAAGAACACTGGAGTGGGTTGCCATTTCCTTCTCCAATGCATGAAAATGAAAAGTGAAAGTGAACTCGCTCAGTCGTGTCCGACTCTTAGCGACCCCATGGACTGCAGCCTACTAGGCTCCTCCATCCATGGGATTTTCCAGGCAAGAGTCCTGGAGTGGGGTGCCATTGCCTTCGCACATTCACACAGCAAGTGGAGTTTCCCTAAGGCTTTGGTTGTAGGTGGAACCAGAGTTGGGCATGAAGAAGTGCTGCCACCTTGTGGAAATGTCCTGTAATAGCAACTTGCCCACCAGTGCTGACTGCTGCTAAGTCGCCAGTCGTGTCTGACTCTTAGCGACCCCATAGACGGCAGCCCACCAGGCTCCCTCGTCCCTGGGATTCTCCAGGCAAGAGTGCCCTGACCAGGGATCAAACCCAGACCATGAAATATTCCAAAGGTTGTCTGCACTGGGAGCATGGAGTCTTAAAAGTCCCTAGACCACCAGGGAAATCCCAATAAGTGTTCTTTAAGTAGCATAGTGAAGATAATTTGTTAATGATTAAGAGCTACAAGTTAGTTTTTAGTTAAGTCGGTTGGTCAGTCTGTCCGAATCTTTGCGACCCCGTGGACTGTAGCCCACCAGGCTCCTCCGTCCATGGGATTCTCCAGGCAGGAATACTGGAGTGGGTTACCATTTCCTTCTCCAAGTGCTGACTGGCACCTCCAATTCAAAAGGCAGTTAATGACAGCTGCCCTCAGGAAAGGTCCTGGGAAGGTATTGCAGAAATGAATTCCAAACACAACTGACTTTCAAAAACCCAGTTTCAAAGGTCAATTTTCCTCACATCCTTTAACGAAAGAAAGAAACAAAGAACCCAGACGGCCACAGGACAAGATGCTCAGCATCGCTAATTATTACAAGAATGATGCCAATCAAAATGACAACAAGCAATCAAATCCCATCTGACAGCATGGGCATCCTAAGTGTCTGCAAACAATATATGGCAGAGAGAGCCAGGAGATAATGAAACTCCCCTTCATGTTCCCTGGGACTAGACATGGGCAACAACCCCTTGAAGGGACAGCCTCCACAGGCCAGAAGAAAAAATTTCAAGACAGCTAAACCTAGGATTCTAACACCCACACCTGGGCCTATATTATGAAAAACTGTCATCCAAAATGACACACACACCCCAACGTTCACTGCAGTGGTATCTCCAACTGCCAAGACACAAACCCAAGACAAGTGCCAATGACAGATTAAATCTCCAACAAGTATGCTACATATATACAATGGGCTGTTACTTGGACTTAAAAACTGCACTGAAGTTATGATATTAGGCCAATGGTCCCCACAATGATGGACCTTGGGGGATTATACACTAAGAGAAATCAACAACAGAGGAAGAAAATAGCAGATGAAATCCCTGGAGGGCAAAACTGCAGAAAGGGGAGACAGAGGAGGTCATTTCCAACATAAAAAATGACTCTGAGATGCAAACACAAACCCAAAGGGCGGGGGGAATAAAAGGGAGAGTCAGGGAAGAATTAGGAGGTCAGTACTAATGTATACACAGAACTCTGTGTCTGTAATAGGTAATTCACAAGGATTATCTCCTCCTCCCTTCCTTCTTTCCTCCTGTCCTTCCTTCCTTTCACATAGGCACTGAAATCTGTATATCCAACCTATATCCAGAAGTCTGTATCTGTATGAGCTAACCCACAAGGCTTATCTTGGGCCTTCCTTTCTTGATTTCTTTCTTCCTTCCTTTCACATATACATGGAAGTATTTATCTCTAACATAGATGTAGAAATCTGTTGCTGAAATAGATCATCTACAAGGACTATTTCCTTCCTTGATTCCTTGCACATGTACAAAAAATCTGCATCTCTAATATCAGTCCACAGGGACCTGATGATCAGAATAGAGAACTTAACTGGACCTTATTCAGTAAATTCCATGGGAAAAAATCAAAACAAAAACAACCACATATATGCTGAGTGTATCTGTCATAACTGAATCAGTTCATTGTATACTGAGGACAAGCACAAAACTTCAGATTGACTAAACTTCAACAGAGCATCAGAATGAGACTAAGGAAAAGGAAAGAAAAGTAATGCCTACTTTATTCCCTCTGACCTCTGAGACATGGGCTCTTACCCCATCCCTGGACCTGACGAGGCCTGAGTCCCAGGGCTGGCCTGCAGAGGGGTGAGATGGCTCAGCAGGGTGCCCTTCACAGAAACCCCTTCATAGTGTTAGGGTCTTTTAAACCTGTACTATCTGTTTTTTTCTGGCTGGGACCAGAATCCCTAGTGCACCCCAACGATGGTGGCCTGACCCTCCGGCCCCAAGGATACAGGGTAGACTCCCCAAGCTGAAGCCTCCTTCCTGAGAGTGCAGCCTCTATATTTTGTAGTAACATAAATATAGAAATGTGAGTCTGCAATAGATAAACCCAAGGATTATCTCCCTCCATCTGTCTCTCCCTCCCTTCCTTCCACATGTACACAGAAACCTGTATCTCTAACATACACAGAACTTTCTGTCTCTAATAGATAAGGTCCATATAAGTCACAGACCTTTTAGAACTAACACCCAAAAAGATGTCCTTTTCATTATAGGGGACTGGAATGCAAAAGTACGAAGTCAAGAAACCTGGAGTAACAGGCAAATTTCTCCTTGGAATACAGAATGAAGCAGGGCAAAGGCTAATAGAGTACTGCCAAGAGAACGCATTGGTCATAGCAAACACTCTCTTCCAACAACACAAGAGAAGACTCTACACATGGACATCACCAGATGGTCAACACTGAAATCAGACTGATTATATTCTTTGCAGCCAGAGAAGGAGAAGCTCTATACAGTCAGCAAAAACAAGACTGGGAGCTGACTGTGGCTCAGATCATGAACTCCTCATTGCCAAATTCAGACTGAAATTGAAGAAAGTGGAGAAAAACACTAGACCATTCAGGTATGACCTAAATCAAATCCCTTATGACTATACAGTGGAAGTGAGAAATAGATTTAACGGACTAGATCTGATAGACAGAGTGCCTGATGAACTATGGACTGAGGTTCGTGACATTGTAGAGGAGACAGGGATCAAGACCATCCCCATGGAAAAGAAATGCAAAAAAGCAAAATGGCTGTCTGAGGAGGCCTTACAAATATCTGTGAAAAGAAGAGAGGTGAAAAGCAAAGGAGAACAGGAAAGATATTCCTATTTGAATGCAGAGTTCCAAAGAATAGCAAAGAGAGATAAGAATGCCTTCCTCAGCGATCAATGCAAAGAAATAGAGGAAAACAACAGAATGCAAAAGACTGGAGATCTCTTCAAGAAAATTAGAGATACCAAGGGACCATTTCATGCAAAATGGGCTTGATAAAGGACAGAAATGGTAGGGACCTAACAGAAGCAGAAGCTATTAAGAAGAGGTGGCAAGAATACATGAAAGAACTGTAAAAAAAAAGATCTTCACGACCCAGATAATCACGATGGTGTGATCACTCACCTAGAGCCAGACATCCTGGAATGTGAAGGCAAGTGGGCCTTAGAAAGCATCACTACGAACAAAGCTAGTGGAGGTGATGGAATTCCAGTGGAGCTATTTCAAATCCTGAAAGATGATGCTGTGAAAGTGCTGCACTCAATATGCCAGCACATTTGGAAAACTCAGCAGTGGCCACAGGACTGGAAAAGGTCAGTTTTCATTCCAATCCCAAAGAAAGGCAATGCCAAAGAATGCTCAACCTACTGCACAGTTGCACTCATCTCACATGCTAGTAAAGTAATGCTCAAAATTCTCCAAGCCAGGCTTTAGCAGTACATGATCCGTGAACTTCCAGATGTTCAAGCTGGTTTTAGAAAAGGCAGAGGAACCAGAGATCAAATTGCCAACATCCGCTGGATCATGGAAAAAGCAAGAGAGTTCCAGAAAAACATCGATTTCTGCTTTATTGACTATGCCAAAGCCTTTGACTGTGTAGATTACAATAAACTGTGGAAAATTCTGAAAGAGATGGGAATACCAGACCACCTTACCTGCCTCTTGAGAAACCTGTATGCAGGTCAGGAAGCAACAGTTAGAACTGGACATGGAACAACAGACTGGTTCCAAACAGGAAAAGGAGTACGTCAAGGCTGTATATTGTCACCCTGCTTATTTAACTTCTGTGCAGAGTACATCATGAGAAACGCTGGGCTAGAAAAAGCACAGGCTGGAATCAAGATTGCCGGGAGAAATATCAATAACCTCAGATATGCAGATGACACCATCCTTATGGCAGAAAGTGAAGAGGAACTAAAAAGCCTCTTGATGAAAGTGACAGAGGAGAGTGAAAAAGTTGGCTTAAAGCTCAACATTCAGAAAGCTAAGATCATGGCATCCGGTCCCATCACTTCTTGGCAAATAGATGGGAAATGGTGGAAACAGTGTCAGACTTTATTTTGGGGGGCTCCAAAATCACTGCAGATGGTGCTGCAGCCATGAAATTAAAAGACGCTTACTCCTTGGAAGGAAAGTTATGACCAACCTAGATAGCATATTGAAAAGCAGAGACATTACTTTGACAACAGAGGTCCATCTAGTCAAGGCTATGGTTTTTCCAGTGGTCATGTATGGATGTGACAGTTGGACTCTGAAGAAAGCTGAGCGCCGAAGAATTGATGCTTTTGAACTGTGGTGTTGGAGAAGACTCTTGAGAGTTCCTAGACTGCAAGGAGATCCAACCAGTCCATCCTAAAGGAGATCAGTCCTGGGTGTTCATTGGAAGGACTGATGCTGAAGCTTAAACTCCGATACTTTGGCCACCTCATGTGAAGAGTTGACTCTTTGGAAAAGACCCTGATGCTGGGAGGGATTGGGGGCAGGAGGAGAAGGGGACGACAGAAGATGAGATGGCTGGATGGTATCACCAACTCGATGGACCTGAGTTTGGGTAATCTCTGAGAGTTGGTGATGGACAGGGAGGCCTAGCGTGCTGTGATTCATGGGGTCGCATAGAGTCAGACATGACTGAGCGACTGGACTGACTGACTGATATAGTCAAAGCTATGGTTTTTCCAGCAGTCATGTATGGATGTGAGAGTTGGACCATAAAGAAGGATGAGCACCAAAGAACTGATGCAACACCACAGTGGTGTTGGAGAAGACTCTTGAGAGTCCCTTGGACAGCAAAGAAATCACACCAGTCAATCTTAAAGGAAATCAACCCTGAAGAATAAGATTGAAGGCAGGAGGAAAGGGATGACAGAGGACAAGATGGTTGGATGGCATCACTGACTCAATGGACAGGAGTTTGAACAACCTCTAGGAGATGGTGAAGGACAGGGAAGTCGGGTGTACTGCAGTCCATGAGGTCGCAAAGAGTTGGAAGTGACTGAGCGACTGAACAAAGCTAGTGGAGGTGATTGAAATCCAGCTGAGCTGTTTCAAATCCTCAAAGTTAATTCTGTTAAAGTGTTACACTCAATATGACAGCAACTTTAGAGAACGCTATGATCCAATGGATACTGGCCATTTGATCTTTCGTTCCTCTGCCTTTTCTAAATCCAGCTTGTACATCTATAATTTCTCGCTCATGTACTGTTGAAGCTTAGCTTGAATGATTTTGAGTATTACCTTGCTGGCATGTGAAATGAGTTCAATTGCACAGTAGTTTGAACATTCTTTGGCACTGTCCTTCTTTGGGATTGGAATGTAAACTGACCTTTCCAGTCCTGTGGCCACTGCTGAGTTTTCCAAATTTGCTGTCATATTGAGTGCAGCACTTTAACAGAATCATCTTTTAGAATCTGAAATAGCTCGGCTGGATTTCAATCACCTCCTCTAGCTCTGTTCATAGTAATGCTTCCTTCCAGGCTTCCCAAGTGGTCCACCTTGGATGCAGGAGACATAGGTTCAATCCCTGGGTCGGGAAGATCCCCTGGAGGAGGGCCCAGCAACCCACTCAAGTATTCTTGCCTGGAGAATCCCATGGACAGAGGAGTCTGGCAGGCTACAGTCCATGGGGTCACAGAGAGTGGGACACGACTGAATTGACTGAGCACACCCAATGCTTCCATAGGCAAACCTGACTTCACACTCCAGGTTATCTGGCTCTAGGTGAGTGACCACACCTCCATAGTTATCCAGTTGTACCTAAGTTTTTCTGTGTATTCTTGTAACCTCTTAATATCTTCTGCTTCTGTTAGGTTCATACCATTTCTGTCCTTTATCAGCCCCATCTTAGCATGAAATGTTCCCTTTCTATCTCTAATACTCTTGAGGAGATCTCTAGCCTTTCCCATTCTATGGTATAAGATACTCTGCATCTTGCATTTCATAAGGCCTGGAGAACTGTTAACGACAGCTTCCCTGAGGAAATGTCCTGGAACATATACTGCAGTCATAAGTTCCAAACACAACCGTCTTTCAAGAAATCAATTGCAGCAGGTAAATTTTCCTCACACTCTTTAAGGAAAAGATAAAAAACAAATGGCCACAGGACAAGATGCTCAACATCCCTAATTATTATAGGAATACCAACCTAAAAGACAACAAGCGTTTGTAACAGTTTTTAATAAACATAAATGGAACAACAAAGACAACAAGAAATCAAATCACACTTTTCAGAATGGGCATCCTCACAAATCTATTCACAATAGATGTGGGAGAGAGCCGGGCAGAGAGGAAACCCCCTACATGGTCAGTGGGAATGGACATTGGCAATAACCCCTAAAAAGGACAGCCTTCACAGGCCAGAAAATAAAATTTCAAAATAGCTCAGCCCATGACCTGACATACCCACACCTGGGACTATATCCCAGAAATCCATCAACAAAAAGGTCATGTGCACCCAAAGTTCACTGCAGCACCATTTATAGTCCATGACACCAGGGCCAGCAAGACGTTGTCTGACAGATTAAAAGTTAAGGAAGATGTGGTTTCTATATACAATGGAGTATTACTCAGCTATGAAAAACCACCACTGAAAATTTGAAATTATGCCACTAATTTTCACAAAGATGGAGGTTGAAGAATCATAGATAAGTGAAGTCAGCCAAACAAAGAAAATAGCATCTGATGTCCCTCTGGGCAAAATAAAAAATGATAAACAAAGGAACACATTTATTAATCAAAAAGAGACTGAAAATTCAGACACAAAGATATCCGAGAAAAAGTGAAAGAGCAAGGATCAATTAGGAGGTCAGGTCTAACATATATACAGAAATCTGTATTTGTAATAGAGAATCCACAAGGATTATCTCTTTTCTTCCTTCCTTCCTTTCAAATAGACACAGAAATTTGTATCTCAAACATATTCAGAGAAATCTGTATCTGTAATAGATAATCCAAAATCATTATCTCCTATCTTCCTTCCACATATAAACAGAAATCTGTATCTCTAATAGATACTCAAGAAGGACCTGATGTTCAGCACAGGGAACTTGGTCTACCTTCTACAATATCATCTAGGGCAACAGAATCCAAAAAAGAACAGACACGCTGTAGGTATATGTCATAAGTGAATCAGGTGGCTGTACCCTGAAGATAAACACAAAACTGCAAACTGACTGTACTCCAACATAGCACAGACATGAGATTAACGAAAAGGAACAGAAAAGTCAATTCCAAGCTTACTCCCTCTCTCCTCCCTGACCTGGGCTTCTCTCCCATCCCTGAGCAGGCTTGTGTCTTCACATCTGGACTTGGGTGGAGTCCAAGCAGCCAGTTATAAAAACCAAAATTTTAATAGAGACAGGCAACCCTGTGATTTTGGCCCCACTAGGTACAATGACCAAGACCAGAAAGCAAGCTAGTCATAGAAACACATGAATGGAAACAGGCCATGGGGTACATGTGCACAGGGAAATGTTTCTCAACCATAAAGAAGTAGGAAGTAACAGCAAGTCCAGCCTCAGGAAAGAAAGGAGAGATGATCATTCCCAGTTAAGTAAGGCAGACAGGGATAGACAAGTATCATATGATATTGCTTCTAGGTGTAATCTAAAGATGGATACAAATGAAATTATTGCCCCAAGACACAGGACCACAGACTAAGAAACTTCCAGTCACCGAGATATAGAGATCTGGAGCAGGGAGAAATGAGCTTCTTCAGACTAATATATATGCACAATACTATTTATAAAGTCAGTCACCAGAACCCACTGTGTAACACAAGGAAACTTACTTCATGCTCTGTATTAACCTATAAAGAAAAAAACCAATAAATCACATATACATCTCTGTAGATGTGAAACAAGGCAGGTGTCCAAGTGGCCAATTGAAGAGGTAAGTTTAACTCATGTCCTTTAAAAAATATCACATGAAAAGATGTCAACATCACTATTTATTAGAGGAATGCAGATCAAAACTACAATGAGGCATTTCCTCACATGGTTTACAACAGCACTGTCCAAAACTGGAGAAACAATAAATGCTGGAGAAATTGTGGGGAAAAGGGAACCCTCCTAGACTGCCAGTAAAAAGGTAAATTAGTAACAGCCACTACAGAGAATGATGTGCAGGTTTTTTAAGAAATGAGAATGAAATTAGTATACTCCCTAACAGCATACACAAAAATAAACTTAAGTAAAGACCTAAATAAAAGAATGATAATATGAAACTCTTGAGGAAAAAAAAGCAGAACATGCTTTGACATAAAATGCAGCAAGTTCTCTTTGACCCACCTGTTAGAATCATGAAAAAAATAATAACTGGCACTGAATTCCCCTTAAAAGCAATGGCAGAGCAGAGGAAACCATAAAGACAACAAAAAGACAACCCTCAAAATGTAACTAACATTTGCAAAAAAGACATCCATGAGGAACTTATCTCCAAAACACACAAACAGCTTATGCACCTCAAGAGCAAAGAAGAGGCACAAGATTTAAATGGACATTTCTCTAAAGAACACATAGAGGTGGCCAGGAAGCACATGAAAAGATGCTCAGCACCTCTAAGTATGAGAGAAGTGTGGATCAGAGGTACAATGTGGTGTCGCTGCACATGAGTCAGAATGGTTAGCATCAAAAAATCTACAACAATAAATGCTGGAGAGGGTATGTAGAAAAAAGAAAACTCCTACCTGTTGATGGGAATAAAGTCAATATTCATGAAGGAAAACAGAACAGTGGTTCATTAGAAACTAAACAGAGAAGTACTATAGGACCCAGCAATCCCATTACTGGGCATATCCAGAGAAAACCATTATTTTAAAAGACAGGTGCATACTACGTTCATCGTAGCACTATGTACAACAGCCAAGACTTGGAAGTGATCTAAGTGGATAAGGACAGATGAACGGGTAAACAAGATGGGGTACACGCACACAGTGCAATATTACTCAGCCATAGAAAGGGTGACATCATGCCATGTCCAGCAACCAGGAAGGAAGTAGGGACAATCAGAGTAAGGGAAGTGAGACAAAGGAAGACAAGTACCATATGAGGTGGATTCTAAAAATGGATACCAATGAACTTCTTTACAAACAGAAATGGCCTTACAATATAGAAGAGCACCTTTTAGTTACCAAAAGGGAAAGTGGTGGGCATTGAGAAATGAGCTGGTGGAGATGAACATACACACACTACGCTTTATGAAATAATCAATGAGGACTCCTGTTCAACAGTGCATAATAAACTATATGGGAAGAGAACCCAAAAAAGGACATGTACATGCCTATTCATAAGTGAATCATGTTGCTGTCCACCTAAAACTAAAAACGAAAACAGACACACCCTACAACATAGTAAGTCACCTACACACCAATACAAAATACAAACTATAAGAAGAGAATGCTGACTCTATTCCCCTCAGGCCTTGGTGACCTGGGCTGCTGTCACATCCCTGAAGCCTGGGCAGGCTTGTTTCCCAAGGATGGGCTGTCATGGGGCTGACGGACCCCATGATGATTTAGAATAGGTTTAACTCTAGAAAATATCCTTCAAATCAATGACTAAAAAATGTATGGCTTGTTCAGGAATTTCAGACAAGAAATTATAAGGATTAGGCACTTATATATCTTGAATTAGTCTCCATTTATTATTTGACATTTTTAAACCCAAAATAGGAGTGTTGTATGGACTGTTAGAGGGAATAAATAGTCCTTGTTCCTTTAAATTTTCAATGATCGGTTTTAACTCTTCCTTAATCTCGGTCTTTGTGGGGCCACCCAAGACAGATGGGTCATGGTGGAGAGGTCTGACAGAATGTGGTCCGCTGGAGAAGGGAATGGCAAACCACTTCAGTATTCTTGCCTTGAGAACCCCCATGAACGGTATGAAAATGCAAAAAGATAGGACACTGAAAGATGAACTCCCCAGGTCGGCAGGTGCACAATACACTACTGGAGATTAGTGGAGAAATAACTCCAGAAAGAATAAAGGGATGGAGCCAAAGCAAAAAAAATAAAAAAACACACAGTTGTGGATGGGACTGGTGACAGAAGCAAGGTCCGATGCTGTAAAGAGCAATATTGCATAGGAACCTGGAATGTCAGGTCCATGAATCAAGGCAAATTGGAAGTGGTCAAACAAGAGACGGCAAGAGTAAACGTTGACATTCTAGGAATCAGCGAACTAAAATGGACTGGAACGGGTGAATTTAACTCAGATGACCATTATATCTACTACTGTGGGCAGTAATCCCTTAGAAGAAATGGAGTAGCCATCATGGTCAACAAAAGAGTCCAAAATGCAGTACTTGGATGCAATCTCAAAAACATCAGATGATCTCTGTTCGTTTCCAAGGCAAAGCATTCAATATCACCGTAACCCAAGTCTATGCCCCAACCAGTAACACTGAAGAAGCTGAAGTTGAACAGTTCTATTGAAAACCTACAAGACCTTCTAGAACTAACACCCAAAAAACATGTCCTTTTCATAACAGAGGACTAGAATGCAAAAGTAGGAAGTCAAGAAACAACTGGAATAACAGGCAAATTTGGCCTTGCAGTACAGAATAAAGTAGGTCAAAGGCTAATAGAGTGCTGCTAAGAGAACGCATTGGTCATAGTAAACACTCTCTTCCAACAACACAAGAGAAGACTCTACACATGGACATCACCAGATGGTCAACACTGAAATCAGATTGATTATATTCTTTGTAGCCAAAGATGGAAAAGCTCTATACAGTCAGCAAAAAACAAGCCTGGGAGCTGACTGTGGCTCAGATCATGAACTCCTCCTTATTGCCAAATTCAGACTGAAATTGAGGAAAGTGGAGAAAACCACTAGATCATTCAGGTATGACCTAAATCAAATCCCTTATGACTATACAGTGGAAGTGAGAAATAGATTTAACGGACTAGATCTGATAGACAGAGCGCCTGATGATTCATGACATTGTAGAGGAGACAGGAATCAAGACCATCCCCAAGAAAAAGAAATGCAAAAAGGCAAAATGGCTGTCTGAGGAGGCCTTACAAATATCTGTGAAAAGAAGAGAAGCGAAAAGCAAAGGAGAAAAGGAAAGATATTCCTATTTGAATGCAGAGTTCCAAAGAATTGCAAGGAGAGATAAGAAAGTGTTTCTCAGCGATTGATGCAAAGAAATAGAGGAAAACAATAGGACGGGAAAGACTAGAGATCTCTTCAAGAAAATTAGAGATACCAAGGGAACATTTCATGCTAAGATGGGCTCGATAAAGGACAGAAATGGTATGGACCTAATAGAAGCAGAAGATATTAAAAAGAGGTGGCAAGAATATACAGAAGAACTGTACAAAAAGATCTTCATGACCCAGATAATCACAATGGTGTGATCACTCACCTAGAGCCAGATATCCTGGAATGCGAAGTCAAGTGGGCCTTAGAAAGCATCACTACGAACAAAGCTAGTGGAGGTGATGGAATTCCAGTTGAGCTATTTCAAATACTGAAAGATGATGCTGTGAAAGTGCTACACTCAATATGACAGCAAATTTGGAAAACTCAGCAGTGGCCACAGGACTGGAAAAGGTCATTTTTCATTCCAATCCCAAAGAAAGGCAGTGCCAAAGAATGCTTAAACTACCGCACAATTGCACTCATCTCACATGCTGGTAAAGTGATGCTTAAAATTTTCCAAGCCAGGCTTCAGCAGTACATGATCCATGAACTTCCAGATGCTCAAGCTGGTTTTAGAAAAGGCAGAGGAACCAGAGATCAAATTGCTAACATTTGCTGTATCATCAAAAAAGCAAGAGAGTTCCAAAAAAAAACATCGATTTCTGCTTTATTGACTATGCCAAAGCCTTTGACTGTGTGGATCACAATAAACTGTGGAAAATTCTGAAAGAGATGGGAATACCAGACCACTTGACCTGCCTCTTGAGAAATCTGTATGCAGGTCAGGAAGCAACAGTTAGAACTGGACATGGAACAACAGACTGGTTCCAAATAGGAAAAGGAGTATGTCAAGGCTGTATATTGTCACCCTGCTTATTTAACTTCTGTGCAGAGTACATCATGAGAAATGCTGGGCTGGAAGAAGCACAGGCTGGAATCAAGACTGCTGGGAGAAATATCAATAACCTCAGATATGCAGATGACACCACCCTTATGGCAGAAAGTGAAGAGGAACTAAAAAGCCTCTTGATGAAAGTGAAAGTGGAGACTAAAAAAGTTGGTTTAAAGCTCAACATTCAGAAAACGAAGATCATGGCATCTGGTCCCATCACTTCATGGGAAATGGATGGGGAAACAGTGGAAACAGTGTCAGACTTTATTTTGGGGGGCTCCAAAATCACTGCAGATGGTGATTGCAGCCATGAAATTAAAAGACGCTTACTCCTTGGAAGGAAAGTTTTGACCAACCAGATAGCATATTGAAAAGCAGAGACATTACTTTGCCAGCTAAGGCCCATCTAGTCAAGGCTATGGTTTTTCCTGTGGTCATGTATGGATGTGAGAGTTGGACTATGAAGAAGGCTGAGCACCAAAGAATTCATGCTTTTGAACTGTGGTGTTGGAGAAGACTCTTGAGAGTCCCTTGGACTGCAAGGAGATCCAACCAGTCCATTCTGAAGGAGATCAGCCCTGGGACTTCTTTAGAAGGAATGATGCTAAAGCTGAAACTCCAGTACTTCGGCTACCTCATGCGAAGAGTTGACTCATTGGAAAAGACTGATGCTGGGAGGGATTGGGGGCAGGAGGAGAAGGGACGACAGAGGATGAGGTGGCTGGATGGCATCACTGACTCGATGGACATGAGTCTGAGTGAACTCCGGGAGATGGTGATGGACAGGGAGGCCGGACATGCTGCGATTCATGGGGTTGCAAAGAGTCAACACGACTGAGCGACTGAACTGAACTGAACTGAATGGCTGACGCGGAATTGCTGGATCATAGTGTTACTCTATTTTTAGCTTTTCTGAGGAACTGCCATACTCATCTCTACAGGGGCTGTACCAATTTATAGTCCAACCAACAGTGTAGGAGGGTTCCCTTTTCTTCGCACCTTCAACACACAACCACAACACTTATTATTTGAAGAGTTTTAAATAATGGCCATCCTGACCGGTTTGAGGTGGTACCTCATTGAAATTTTGATTTGCATTTCTTAAATAATTAACAATGAGTAGCATTCAGGATGAATTTTTAATTTTCAGATGTATAAAATAAATTAGATTTGACATCTCAACTTGACAATTTTTTCACAGATAAGGATTTGTTACATATTTAGTTATTTCCTTTCTTCTTAGACTAACTTTAGGCTCGTGCATTATCATGTTACTCAAGGCGATGAGCTCAGTTATTCATCTTTCAGCAGTTATAAAGACATGCATTTTCTGTAATGGTGTTTTAAATTGACTTAAACTTCAAATATTTGTAACAATGATATGTGGACTCTCTTTTTTCTATCAAAAACTTGGTGCATTTTAATTGAAGAATAGTTGCTTCGTTTTGTGTTAGTTCCAGGTGCATACCCAAGGGATTCAGTTAGATATATGTATATTGTATATAATAAACATTATATGTATCATATATAAACATATAATACATACATATAAAACACACCTATATACATGCTCTCAGATTATTAGGCTATTACAAATATTGAATATAGCTCCCTCTGCTATACAGGAGGGCCTTGTTTGTCTATTTTATATATAGCAGTGTGTATCTGTTAATACCAAATTCCTAATTAATCCCCCATCCCTTTCCCCTTTGGTAACCTTATGTTTGTTTTCTCTGAGACTGTTTCTGTTTTGTCAAGAAACATCTAAACTGCATCACAGTTTAGAGTCCACTCATAAGTGATATCATATGGTATTTGTGTTTTTGTGTTGCATCTTCACTTAATGTGCTAATCTCTACATCCATCCACGTTGCCAAAATAGCATTATTTCATTTTTTATGACTGAGTAATATTCCATTTTATATTCTATGATATGTGGACTCTTGATTCAGGCCTTACAGATGTTACAGACAGACCTGTGATGATGAACATACTCTCATGGTGACAGCTAAACCACGATTCCCCAGAAGAAACTGACCTGATGGTCTGGGCCTCCTGGAAGAATTCATCTGACATGGAGCTCTCCCTGGTCACCTTAACAGAACATCACACTGCCCCTTCCACCTGCCCAGATGGACTGCTCCAAATGAGCCACTTTCCAGCTCCTTCAACACAGTAATCTCTTCACTTTGCAGTTCCCAAATTCTTAATAATGCAAGACAGGTGCACTTTAAGGGGAGAATAGAAGGCTTTGGGGCTAACAGCTTCACAAGTAACTTTTTCTCCATGAGAGTTTAACATGGACAAGATGAAGTACAGGACAACTCTTTTTAAGTCGCTCATTCAAAAAGAAACCCCTTGTTTTGAAAAGGCAGAGGGAGGTTTTGATAAAGCTTTTAATGAAAACTAAAAGAAAAAAAGAAAACCCTCGGTAATGTGGTCTTAGGATATGTTGGACCACATGATATTGCTACCAGAACAATGTTGTTCCTGAAATAGCTACAATTAGTGACAAGAAAGGTTGAAGTTAAAGAAACCTTTGCCAACCAGTCATCTTGAAAAAACTTGGTGACAAAATGTGCTTAGTGCCCTTAGCTTGGTAAAGTTTAGTGTTAGGTAGATTAATTGGCTTGTCTTGACTAATATGTTCTTTGAAAGCAAAAATTACAAGAGTTAAGCTACTTTATGTGATTCTTAAAATTCTCATCTAAATCCATTATTTGACAGAATTTTCTATTTTTTAAAATTTCCGATCTTTATTTTACTTATTTTTTATTCCTTATTGTTCAGAGGTTAAAGCGTCTGCGTGGAATGCGAGAGACCAGGGTTCAATCCCTGGGTTGGGAAGATCCCCTGGAGAAGGAAATGGCAACCCACTCCAGTACTCTTGCCTGGAGAATCCCATGGAGGGAGGAGCCTGGTAGGCTACAGTCCACGGGGTCGCCAAGAGTCGGACATGACTGAGCGACTTCACTTTCACTTTCATCAACAATTTTTAAGTTGAAGTTCAGTTTATCTATAATACTATATTAGTTTTGGATATACAAAATAATGATTCAATATTTTTATACTCCATTTAAAAGTATTACAAATAAAGGCTATATGTTTTTGTGCTGTATAATATATCCTTACGGCTTATGATTTTATACCTAGTCTCTATCTCTTAATCCCCTACACCTATCTTGCCCCTCCTACATCCCTCTCCCCACTGGTAAACTAGTTCTCTGTATCTGTAAGTCTGTTTCCATTTCATAGAGAAGTTCATTGGTGGCATACTTTAATTTCACATTGAAGTGATATTATATGGTATTGCTCTTTGTCTTTCTGACTTACGTCACTTGCTATGATAATCTCTAGGATTATATTGCTGAAAATGCCATTATGTTAATTGCCTTTATAGCTGAGTAGTATTCAGTAGTAGTATTCAGAAGTTGGAGTGACAGCTGTGAAGTTATAGACAGATTTTCAATAACCTGCATTATTCAAGTGTCAACTGTACTAGGGAACTAATTTTTTAAATTTAGATGTCATTTAGAGTTCTTTAGAAAAGTGGAAATTCTTTTTTAAAGTGAAAAATTAATATTTTTGCTTATAATTTTAAAATATATTGAAAAATTTTACCATCCTATTATATCTTCATATTTTGTACTCATCTGAGAAATAACTGAAGCTGGCTAGAGGGATAATATATAGGAAGGTGGAGATTTCTTTTGAATATATGTAATTAAATACAAGTAGAATGTCATCAAACCCAAACAGGTAGCAGTAACAATACAGGAAACTAACATCATTTTAAAACAGGTGCTTATGTGATACTTAAGTTTTTTTCCTATCTTGGAAATAAGATATTGTAGTTGAATATTGTATTTGTATAGAAAGCTATACCACTACTACACAAATGCTGTGCGTCTGTCGATTATTTTTCATCATCTGTGACATGTCTATTATATATGATTAAAAAATAGAAATTCATATTTACCATCTGTCTGTGTTCAGTCTAATGATCTCACTTAGTCTTCTTTAGTATTTAACACATTAAATTAAGATGGTTAAATTGTGTTTTTCTGGGGAAAAAATAACCTGCAAGATGAAAATTTAAATAGAAGCAAAATTTATTATATATAGTGAAATAACATTATTTGGTGTACTCAGACAAAAGTTAAACAACTTGGTATTATTTTAGATGTAATCTAACAACTTAAACTATTAAGAATGCTTTATTTTTATTGACATGTATATTTCTCTAGGAAATTTTAGTCATTGAGCACAACATATTGTCTGTTGCTCGTTAATTGATGAATTGTAGAAAATTTACAACATTTTCACAGACGCCAACCTAAATACTTTGAATATCCAAAGCTTAACATTTTGTTTTTAATTCTGAGGATCAAGTTTTAGTCTCCATGGTCATTCTGTGCCAACATTGGTACTGGGCATGATATTAATATCTGAGAATGGTTTTTGACCACTTACTTTTCTTGAGCCTCTTGCATAAACTAACCCACTTTGACTGTTTCTTTTTGGCTGAGAAATTACCGCTGGCTCTGTTTTTCTCTGCCGTGGTACAGTGTCAGAATCTCTGCTCTTTGCCGAGAATCTGAAGTGAACCGGCACGTCCTTCCTCCCACGTCGGCCCCAGCCTGGCCCCTCTCTGAAGTCCCCTTTAGTGCTGACTGTGCTCTGGCTACCTCTCCTCTTGCCTTTTTCCTGAACACACGCGCCCACAGCAGTCCTGGCAGTCCCTGTTCCAGCCGCCGTGGAGGTAAGGAAACCTGCTGTGATGGACGTGGGCCTTAGCGATTGCTTCTGGCCTGATAAGTAAAACCTAGACCTTTCCCCTTAATAATGGGGAGAAACTGCACAAAAGTGATGGCTTGTGTGAAAGGAATTTCACAGATCTCTGTTACATGCAAACTGAGGGGAAAAGTAGTGTGGCGTATCAGTAGTTAGATAATTGTGTGTCCATCTCAACCAGTGGACAGCCCTGCGACCACCCCGTAGGAGAAACACAGCATGACAGAATGCTAGAGCTCTCTGAGGGTTAAATAGTCCAAACCCACATTTTACGCAGAAGGACAATGAGTCCATACTGTATGCTGGGCACTCTTTTTCTCACGAAGGACTGTGATCACAAAGGAGTAAAGTCCCTGCTCTCAGTGAGCTTAGATTCTAGTGGAGGGAGGCAAACAAATTAGTGAGTAAATATGTAACAGATGGACATAAGTGATACTGAGAAAATACAGCAGGATAAGGGGGATGGGCAATGTGGGATCCAGCCGTTGACATTTCATGTAAGATGGCCAGGGAGGTCCTCAGCAATAAGTTGACATTTGAGGAAAGACCTGAAGAAAGTCTCAGAGCCAGAACAGTGATATCTGAAGGAAGAGCATTTCAGACAGAGGCAGCAGAAAGTGCCTAAGACCTGATCCCAGAGCTTGCTCTGTGTGTTCTTTGTATAGCAGAGTCCGGTGAAGCTCGTGTGGAATGAGTTAGGTGGTGAGTGGGAAGAAAGGAGGTGTGAGATGTAGTGAGGAGCCAGATAAAGTCGAGCTTTAAAACCATGATAAGGATGCTTATTCTTTTACTGAATGAGTTGAGAAGCTATTGAATAGATTAAAGCAGAAGAATGCCATGATCCACCTCAGATGAAAAGAATCACTATCACTGTAGTTAGAAGGCTCCTGGTATATTCTAGGTCAGAGACAGTGGTTTGAACCCACGATGGTGCAGGTGGTAAGAAGTGTGGATTAGATGCAGAATCTGAGAAAATGGTGAGTTAAGGATAACTGAAGATTTGGCGCCGAACAGCTAGAAAAGTTTGGCAGAAGGCGATGGCACCCCACGCCAGTAGTCTTGCCTGGAAAATCCCATGGGCAGAGGAGCCTGGTGGGCTGCAGTCTATGGGGTCGTGAAGAGTCGGATATGACTGAGCGACTTCCCTTTCACTTTTCACTTTCCTGCATTGGAGAAGGAAATGGCAAACCACTCCAGTGTTCTCGCCTGGAGAATCCCAGGGACGGGGGAGCCTGGTGGGCTGCCGTCTATGGGGTCACTCAGAGTCGGACACGACTGAAGTCACTTAGCAGCAGCAGTATTCAGTATATATTTCATATATGAAAATATACATATATATTTTCTGAGTGCACTCATCTGTAACTGTTCTGTAACCAAAAGAATGAAAAATTTCCTGCAACTCATGATATGAACATTTAACTGTAACTCACAATCTGTACAATCGGGTAAAATATGAATTTTGCCAGGACTTCCAGGGCAATAGTTCTCAAACTTCAGTTTGCTTCAGTGCCTCAGATGCACCTGGAGGGCTTATTAACTAAAATTGTCAGATGGCAGTTCCAGACCTTCTGATTTAGAAGATTTGCAAATACTGGTCCAGGGACCATAATGAAAATCATTGTTGTGCCTTTTGAGTAATGTTTTTAGGGACTTAAGATAACCCTTCTAACTCAAGTACACTGTCTTACATCTTAATAGGTAAAGAAGTCTTAATTTGAAACTAGAAGATTGCTAAATGACTTCTATTTATAGAGCACTGTGAACTGCAATCACTATGTATGCATCAAAAATAATGAAAATAAAAATGTTTTGTCACATGCAGAACATTGACAGAGCATCTTAAATAAAAAAATATTATCCTGTATTTAGATTAATTGCCTTAACTTCACTGACAAGTTCTTTGTAAAGCATAACTTAAGAGTAAAACTACTTAATATGATTTTTAAAAATCTCATCAAAATCAGTATCTTGATGGAATCTTCTATTTTTAAAAATTTCCCATTTTCATTTTGCTATTTTGCTGAATAGTATTTAATATATATTTCATATATGAAGATAGATGTATATATCTCACATATGGCAATATAGGTATATATGTATTATGTGAAAATACCAGTATATATCTCTATATGACAATATAGGGATATATCTCACATATAAAAATAGAGGTATATATATGTCATATATAAATAAGGTATATATTTTTACATCATCAAAATTAAAACTTTCATAAAATTAAAAACTTTCAAAGAACTAAAGCCTTTAATTGTGTGGATCACAACAAACGGTGGAAAATTCTTAAGGAGATGAGAATACCGGACCACCTTACCTGCCTCCAGAGAAGCTTGTATGTAGGTCAAGAAACAAGTGGTGCTGGGAAAACTGGTCAATCACTTGTAAAAGAATGAAACTAGAGCACTTTCTAACAGTATACACAAAAATAAACCCAAAATGGATTGAAGATCTAAATGTAAGACCAGAAACTATAAAACTCCTAGAGGAAAACATAGGCAAAACACACTCTAATGTAAATCACAGCAGGATCCTCTATGACCCACCTCCCAGAATATTGAAAATGAAAGCAAAAATAAACAAATGGGACCTAATTAAACTTAAAAGCTTTTGCACAACGAAGGAAACTATAAGCAAGGTGAAAGACAGTCTCCAGAATAGGAGAAAGTAATAGCAAATGAAGCAACTGACAAAGAATTAATCTCAAAAATATACAAGCAAGTCCTGCAGCTCAATTCCAGAAAAATAAGTAACCCAATCAAAATACGGGCCAAAGAACTAAACAGACATTTCTCCAAAGAAGACATACAGATGGCTAACAAACCCATGAAAAGATGCTCAACATCTCTCATTATCAGAGAAATGCAAATCAAAACCACAATGAGGTACCATCTCACGCCTGTCAGAATGGCTGCGATCCAAAAGTCTATAAGGGATAAATGCTGGAGAGGGTGTGGAGAAAAGGGAACCCTCTTACACTGTTGGTGGGAATGCAAACTAGTACAGCCACTATGGAGAACAGTGTGGAGATTCCTTAAAAACTGGAAATAGAACTGCCTTATGACCCAGCAATCCCACTGCTGGGCATACACACCGAGGTAACCAGAATTGAAAGAGACACGTGTACCCCAATGTTCATCACAGCACTGTTTGCAATAGCCAGGACATGGAAGCAACCTAGATGTCCACTGGCAGATGAATGGATAAGAAAGCTGTGGTACATACACACAATGGCATATTACTCAGCTATTAAAAAGAATGCATTTGAATCAGTTCTAATGAGGCGGATGAAACTGGAGCCTATTATACAGAGCGAAGTAAATCAGAAAGAAAAACACAAATACAGTATATTAACGCATATATATGGAATTTAGAAAGATGGTAATGATAATGCTATATGCGAGACAGCAAAAGAGACACAGATGTAAAGAACAGACTTTTGGACTCTGGGAGAAGGCGAGGGTGGGATGATTTGAGAGAATAGCACTGAAACATGTATATTATCACATGTGAAACAGATCACCAATCCAGGTTCGATGCATGAGACAGTGTGCTCAGGGCCGGTGCACTGGGATGACCCTGAGGGATGGGATGGGGAGGGAGGTGGGAGGGGGGTTCAGGATGGGGAACACATGTACACTCATGGCTGATTCATGTGACTGTATGGCAAAAACCACCACAATATTGTAAAGTAATTAGCCTCCCATTAAAATAAAGAAAAAAAATTTAATTAAAAACAATAACAACAACAAAAAAAGAAACAGCAGTGAGAACTGGACAGGCAACAATGGACTAGTTCAAAATTGGGAAAGGAGTTCGCCAAGACTATATATTGTGATCCTGTTTATTTAATTTACATGCAGAGTACATCAAGTGAAATGCCAGGTGGATGAAATACAAGCTGGAATCAAGACGCTGGGAGAAATATCTACAGCCTCAGATATGCAGATGACACCACCCTAATGGCAGAAAGCAAATAGCCTCTGCTGCAAGGTAGTCTTGGCAAAATGTTAAAGAAAAGGGAAGGAAAGCATTGCCTGCTGTATTGTGCCCAACCTCCCTGACGTGGGATGCTATCCCATCCCTGGAGCCTAAGTAGGCTTGGGTCCCACTGCTGAACTCAGGTGGGGTTGACACAGCCTGGCAGGGTATCCTTCACTGAACACTTTTGAAAGGTCTACTGTGTGCTCTGTCTGGCTAGGACAAGAGTCCCGCCTGGCATCAAGCCCCAAGGAATTTCAAGGCAAAATTCAGCTAGCCTCAACCGCCCCTGGTGCTGCGGGTCCCAGTCCAAGCCTCCTTCCTGAGAGTGCAGCCTCCTTAAGCACCCTCAGCAGTGTACTGTGGACCCTGAAGGGATTAGCTTGGACGTGGTGTTTGTGTGATGCTTTGGGGGAAAAAGTAGTGAGACTCAAGCCCTTTCCTGTTTGCTCAGGCACATTCCACTCCATCTCACAGCCCAGAAAGCAAACTTGCACTAAGGCTCTGGCTGCCTTCAGGCACCAAGCAGGGCCTGAAAAGTGCTGCCACCTTGTGGACATTTCCTGGAACCACGATTTGATCACCCTAGCTCACAGGCACCTCTATTCACAAGGCCTGGGGTTCTGTGAATGACAGCCGTCCTGTGGCCAGCACCAGAGAAATAAATTCCAAACACAGCCAGAATCGTTCAGGAATACCCAAAGGTAATTGTCCTCACACCCTTTAAGGAAAAAAAAAAACACAAACACAAACCTCCCCCACCAAACAAGATGCTCAGCATTCCTAATTGCTGCAGAAATGCCAGTTCTTGAAAGATGATGGTAAATCAAATCCCACCACTCACAATGGTCAGTGTCACAAATCTGCAACAATAATGGGAGGGAGTCTGGGGGAGAAAGAATCGCCCTAAGCTCTCAGCGGGAACATATATCGGCAGCAGCCAGCATCGTGGCCAGTCTCCTAATGCCTGATAAAAAACAATCAAGTCCTACTAAGCTGAGGATCCAACGTTCCCCCACTTTGGCCTGTATCCTGAGAAAGCCATCAATCAAAAGGCACAAGCACCCCAACAAACTTCCAGCATGACTTCCAGTAGCCGAGACGCAAACCACAAAATCTCCAACCAGAAGTTAAAGCTTAAACAAGAAATGTACACATATACAGTAGATTATTTCTCACTCATTACAAATCACCACTCAAATTAGGGAACTAGGACACTGGGAGCCACAGGGATGGACCGTGAAGGATCATACACTAAGGGGAGTCAGTCAGGTAGAGAAGACCATGGTATATGAGGTACATTCCAGGCAAAATGAAAATAGGCATGCAAATCAACAAATTTACAACCGAAAAAGAGACTCTGAGGATTCAAAGTCAAACATTTAGGGTTCCATAAATAAATAAATAAATAACCGAAGGGTCATGAATGAAATAGGAGGTCTGTACCTACACAGACAGGAAAGGTATATCTGCAGTAGATAATCCGCAAGGATGATCCTCTTCCTTCCACACATACACGGAAATATGCATCTTGAACCTATGCCCAGAAATCTCTTTCTCAGATATACCACAAAAATTAACTATCTTCCTTCCTTGTATCCACAAAAAAAAGTGTATCTGGGATAATTTCAAAGGCCCCTGTACTCAGCACTTTGCTCACCATTCTATGGCAAAGACTCAAGCAACCATAGAGATATCCCATAGATACGTGATAGCTGAATCCCGTGATGTCCACTGACAATGGTCACAACATGGCAAATCGGCAGTGCTACACTGCAGCATCGGCAAGATGTTAAAGAAAGGTAAGTAAATCAGTGCCTTTTCTATGATCTCCAACCTCTCTGACATGGGATGCTATCCCATCCCTGGAGGCTGAGCAGGCTTGGGTCCCACTTCGGGACTAGGGGTGGTTGACACAGCCTGGCCTGGTGCCCTTCACTGAACCCTATTGAAATGTCTACCATCTCTTACATTCTGGCTGGGGTCAGGGTTGCGTGTGGCTCGGCAAGCCTAGTACTCTCATGATGCTGGGGTTCCCAGCTCAAGGCTGATTCCTGACAGTGCAGCCTCTTAGCACCTGAGCACCCTCAGCAGTGTGCTATGGACCCTGAAGGGATGAGCCTGGATGGGCTGTTTGTGTGATGCCTTAGAGGAAAAAGACCTGACACTCAAGGTCTTTCGTATTTGCTCAGGCACATTCCACTCTATTTCACTGCCCAGGAAGCAAACTCTCCCTAAGGCTCTGGTCACCCCAGGAACCAAAGGGAGGCCTGAATACTGCTGTCTTCTTGCAGACGATTTCAGTAATTACTATTTTATCTCCAGAGTTCACTGGCATCTCAGTTCACAAGGACTGGGCTTGTATAATGACAGATGCCCTGAGAAAATGTCCTGGGGCAGTACTGGGAAAATAATTTCCAAACACACCCAACCTTCAGGAACCCAGCTGTCAGAGGCAAATTGTCCTGACACCTGTTAAGAAGAAAAAAACGAAACAAACCTCCACAACAGGACAAGGTGCTAAGCATCCCTAATTGCTGAAGGAATGGCAATCAAAACGACAATGGTAAATCAAATGCCAACTGTCACAATCACGATCATCACAAGTCTACAAGCATTAAATTCGGGAGCGAGCCTGGAGGAGAAGGAAGACCCTAAGGTGTCGGTGGATAAATACTATGGCAGCAACCTGTGAAATGGACAGTCTCGAATGCCTGGAAAGAACTCTCCAAAGAGGTTAAGCGTGGGATCTGACATTCCCACGCCTGGGCCTAGATCCCGAGAAAACACCTGACCATAAGGCACAGGCACCCCAAGGAGCACCGCTTCCAGTAGCCAAGACTCACAGCCATCAGAATCTCCAACGAGAGGTCAAAGCTTAAACGTGATGTGGTACACACATCCGGTAGACTGCTTCTCACTCACTAAAAACAGACACTGAAATTAGGGAATTAGGACACTGGGAGCCACAGGGATGGACCTCGAAGGACCAAACACAAAGGGAAGTCAGTCAGGCAGAGGAAGACTGTGGTATATGAGGCAAGTTCCAAGCAAAACAAATATAAACATACAAGGCAACATATTTACAATCCAAAAAGGGACTCTGAGAATCCAAAGTCAAACAAAGTGCTCAGGAAAAAAAAAAAGGTAAAGGGCCTTGAATGAATTGAGTTTTGTACCTACATAAACAAGAAATGTGTGTCTGTAATAGATAATCCATGAGGATTATCTTCTTCCTTCATTCTATATGTACACAGAAATCTTTATCTCTAATCTATACACAGACATCTCTATAAGACATAAACCTCAAAAATTAACTACCTTCCTTCTTTGTATGCATAAAAAAGTGTATCTGGGATACATAATCCAGGAGGCCTGATGCTCAGTACTCTGCTTGACATTCTACGGCAAAAATAAAAAAAGAATAGAGATACCACATGATTATTAAATACCTGATCAGGGAGCTGTATACTGACCAAAATCACAACACTGCAAATCGACTATACTGCAAGTTGGCATCTGGAAAATGTTAAAAGGAAAGAATAGCAGTTCTTACTCTATGATCCCCAACCTCCCTGACGTGAGATGCTATCCCACCCCTGGAAGCTGAGCAGGCTTCGGTCCGGCTCCTGGACTGACACAGTGCCGTTTTTCAAACCATTTTTAAATGTCTACTGTCTCCTACATTCTGGCTGGCGCCAGAGTCTCACGTGGCATCAAGGCCACAAGGAATCTGAAGGCAAGGATCAGCAAGCATCCACTTCTGATGGGCGTGTTCCCAATTCAGAGCTCATTCCTGAGAGTGCAGCCTCCTAGATCCATATGCCACCTCAGCAGTATACTGTGAAACTGAAAAGGATGTCAGGACAGGGTGTTTGTGTGATGCTTAAGGGGAAAAAGTAGTGAGACTCAAGCCCTTTCCTGTTTGCTCAGGCACTGCTGCTGCTGCTAAGTCGCTTCAGTCGTGTCCGACTCTGTGCGACCCCAGAGATGGCAGCCCACCAGGCTCCCCCGTCCCTGGGATTCTCCAGGCAAGAACACAGGAGTGGGTTGCCACTTCCTTCTTCAATGCATGAAAGGAAAAGTTAAAGTGAAGTCGCTCGGTTGTGTCCGACTCCTAGTGACCCCATGGACTGTAGCCTACCAGGCTCCTCCGTCCATGGGATTTTCCAGGCAAGAGTACTGGAGTGGGGTGCCATCACCTTCTCCGGCACATTCCACTCTATTTCACAGCCCAAGTAGCCAGCTTGCTCTAAGGCTCTGGTTACCCCCCAGGAACCAAAGGTGGGCTTAAAAAGTGTTGCCACCTTGTGGATATTTTCTGTAAATAAAATTTGATCACCGGTTCTAAAGGAGACTCAATTCACTAGGCCTGGGATTCTGTTGGTGACAACTGCCCTGAGGATCAGGGACGAATATTGGAAAAAATCTGAAACACAGCCAACTTTCAGGAAACCAATTGCCAAAGGTAAATTGTGATCACACCCTTTAAGGAAAAAAAAAGACAAAACAAACCCAAATCTCCACCGCAGGACACGATGCTACGATTCCCTAAATGTGCGAGGAATGTCAATCAAAATGACAATGGAAAATTAAATCTTACCACTCTCAAGGCTATCATCACAAGTCTACAAAAAATAAATGAGGGAGAGAGCCTGGAGGAAAAACAATCGCCCTGAGCTGTTGGTGGGAATATACAACAGCACCAGCCAGTATAATGCAGGCTTCGAATGACTGGAAAAAAACTATTAAGAGGGACTAAGCCTAGGATTTGACATTAAAACACCTGGGCCCATATCCTCAGAAAACCATGTAGTTACGTCAGACAACTGTACTTCAATTTGAAAAAATATACTTGATGTACAGCTACAAACACAATAGAAAATTGAGAAGAAAAAACTAGCAAAATGAAAATGGGATATTTCCTACAACAGAAGATCCAACTGAGAAACTTCCTTTGCATGAGATTATTTTTTAAAAAAGACTAGATTTACTGCTTTAATCTATATTTCAAAAATAATTAGTTAAATGAGGCCAATTAATCTACCAACAAGATAAATATGGCCTAGAAAGCGGGTGAAGACACATTTTACCAGACACATTGTATCACATGGTGATAATTAGTACCACTAAAAAATCCAGAAAAATTCTGATTTTCTTTAAAGAATGAATCAAAAGGAGTTCACTCTGAAGATGTATTTTCAATATTCTATATGTGCCGACATTTTCCTGCATGAAATATGGAAATTTTCATATTTAATACAGGAAACTCTACAGCCACATTTTCCTGTACAAAATTTGGAAAATATCATACTTCATGCAGGAAAATCTGTGGCCATAATTTCCTGTATGAAACATGAAAAATTCTGATTGAAGTTATAAATATTTTCAGGAAAATGAATCTACATTTTCTCATACTAAGGCAAGGTTGTCAGAAACACACAGAAAACGGCCATAAGAAGTCACATTTGTGTAGAATCTAAAAAAAGACACAAATGAACCCACCTATGAAACAGAAAGAGACTCACAAATCCAGAAACTGGTGGATGCCTGGGGAATTTAATTGTAGGCATTGCCAGACTGGAGTGGAGGTTAAGAGATAAAAATGACTATACGTAATGTAACGCTTTACCATCTGAGCCACCAGGGAAGCCACATATGTAAGAAAAATAATAGGATATCGTTTGCAGCAGAGAGCAATACAGCCATGATTTTGTAATATCTTTAAATGGAGTGTATTCCGTTAAAATACTGAATCACCATGTTGTGTCCTGTACTTCAGAGGGCAAAGAAATAGTGGACTGATAACTACAAACACAAAAAATAATCAAGACTGAAGGTTAGCAAAATAAAAATGGGAAAATTTTAGGAATAGAAATTCCCATCAAGAAATTAATTTGGATGAGATTACTAAAAATGTCCACTGGTTCGTCCACTAGCAAGAACAATATGGAGGATCTTGAAATAATGAAACACAGAAGTGCCTTAGGAGACAGCAATCACATGACTGAGCATATAGTCAGGAGAAGCAACATTTTCAAAGACAGGGGTACCCATGCCATCCTTGCCGGACTGGTTTTCATAGCAAAGACACAGGTGCAACCTAAGTGTTATTCACAGAAATGAATAAAGTATACGGGATATACACACAATGCTATATTACTCAGCCATAAAGAGCAATGAAATAATGGCATCTTCAGGCATAGGGAAGAAGGTAGAGATGATCATGGCAACTGAAGAGAGACAGTGAGCAAAAAACATAATACAATATCACTTTAGGTGGATCTAACAATGGATACATATGAGCTCCTTGAGCAAAGATACACAGTTCACACACTTAGAAAAAAGAACTTATTGTTAGCAGAGAAGAAATGTGTTGGGCCCATAGAAATCAGCTATTTGAAATAACATAATGCTCAAAATTCTCAAGCCAGGCTTCAGCAGTATATGAATCGTGAAATTCCAGATATTCAAGCTGGTTTAAGAAAAGGCAGAGGAACCAGAGATCAAATTGCCAACATCCGCTGGATCATGGAAAAAGCAAGAGAGTTCCAGAAAAACATCTATTTCTGCTTTATTGACCATGCCAAAGCCTTCGACTGTGTGGATCACAATAAACTGTGGAAAATTCTGAAAGAGATGGAAATACCAGACCACCTGACCTGCTTCTTGAGAAACCTCTATGCAGGTCAGGAAGCAACAGTTAGAACTGGACATGGAACAACAGACTGGTTCCAAATAGGAAAAGGAGTACATCAAGGCTGTATATTGTCACCCTGCTTATTTAACTTATATGCAGAGTACATCATGAGAAATGCTGGGCTGGAAGAAGCACAAGCTGGAATCAAGATTGCCAGGAGAAATATCAATAACCTCAGATATGCAGATGACACCACCCTTATGGCAGAAAGTGAAGAGGAACTAAAAAGCCTCTTGATGAAAGTGAAAGAGGAGGGTGAAAAAGTTGGCTTAAAGCTCAACATTCAGAAAACGAAGATCATGGCATCTGGTCCCATCACTTCATGCTTACTTCTTGGAAGGAAAGTTATGACCAACCTAGATAGCATATTGAAAAGCAGAGATATTTCTTTGCCAACAAAGGTCAGTCTAGTCAAAGCTATGGTTTTTCCAATGGTCATGTATGGATGTGAGAGTTGGACTGTGAAGAAAGCTGAGCACCAAAGAATTGATGGTTTTGAACTGTGGTGTTGGAGAAGACTCTTGAGAGTCCCTTGGACTGCAAGGAGATCCAACCAGTCCATCCTAAAGGAGATCAGTCCTGGGTGTGCATTGGAAGGACTGATGCTGAAGCTGAAACGCCAATACTTTGGCCACCTCATGCTAAAAGTTGACTCATTGGAAAAGAGTCTGATGCTGGGAGGGATTGGGGGCAGGAAGAAAAGGGGACAACAGAGGATGAGATGGCTGGATGGCATCACCGACTTGATGGACATGAGTTTGAGTGAACTCTGGGAGTTGGTGATGGACAGGGAGGCCTGGTGTGCTGTGATTCATGGGGTCACAAACAGTCAGACACGACGGAGCGACTGAACTGAATGCACACTACTAATTAGAAAATAAATCACAAGGACCCACTGGGTAACAAAAGGAATGGTCCTCCACTCTCTGTAATAACCTCCACAGGCACAGAACCCGAAACACAACCTATCCCCATCTACACATGAGTGAATCCCTAACAGTCCCTGGTGGCTCAGTCAGGAAAGAATCTGCCTGCAATGCAGGAGACCTGGGTTTGGATCCTGGGTTGGGAAGATCCCCTCATGAAGGGAAAGGCTACCCACTCCAGTATTCCAACCTGGAGAATTCCACAGACTGCATAGGCCATGGGGTCGCAAAGAGTTGGACACGACTAAGCAACTTTCACTTCACTTCATACAGGAATAGAACCCAAAACACAACATATACACATCTACACATGAGTGAATACTAACAGTCCCTGGTAGCTCAGTCGGTAAAGAATCTGCCTGCAATGCAGGAGACCAGGGTTGGGAAAGTCCTATGGAGAAGGAAATGGCAATCCACTCCAGTATTCTTGACTGGGAAATCCCAAGGACAGAGGAGCCTGGTGGGATACAGCCGAGCTATTTCAAATCCTAAAAGATGATGGTATTAAAGTGCTGCATTCAATATGGCAGCAAACTTGGAAAACTCAAATTTGGAAAACTCAGGCCTGGAAAAAGTCAGTTATCATTCCAATCCCAAAGAAGGGCAATGCCAAAGAATGTTCAAACTACTGCACAATTGCATTCATTTCACACACTAGCAAAAGTAAGTTCCCAAGACACATTTCAACAGTACGAGAATGAAGAACTTCCAGATGTTCAAGCAGTATTTAGAAAAGGCAGAGGAACCAGACATCAAATTGAAACATCTGTTGGATCATAGGAAAAGCAAGAGAATTCCAGAGAAACATCTACTTCTGCTTCATAGACTACACTAAAGCCTTTGACTGTGTGGATCACAACAAAATGTGGAAAATTCTTAGAGATGGGAATACCAGACCACATTACCTGCCTCCTGAGAAACTTGGATGGTCGGGAAGTACCAGTAGGAACCAGACATGGAACAATAGACTGGTTCAAAATTGGGAAAGGATTTCATCAAGGTTGTATATTGTCACTCTGTGTATTTAACTTATATGCAACAACAAAGAGTGAATCAAGTTGCTATGAATTTAAAGAAAAAAAACCCAATGCATTGTAACTCACCTATATACTCAAGTTCAACTAACTTTATCAACTCAAAAAATATAGAAACATATGCTGACTCTATTCCCCTCATCTCACGGTTACCTTGGTTGGTATCACATCTCTGGAGGCTGGGCAGGCTTGGGTCCCAAGGTTGGCTTGTGGTGGGGCTCAGGGACCCGGGAGGATGTGGCAGGCAGCGTGCCCCCATGATGTTCCTGGAGTGCCTCTTGCCCTCTGCAGGAGCCCTCAGTCTCTAGATACAGGCAAAGTAAATTAAGAGATTTGAATTAACATAGACACACTTATCGGAGACGGCAATGGCACCCCACTCCAGTACTCTTGCCTGGAAAATCCCATGGATGGAGGAGCCTGGTAGGCTGTAGTCCATGAGGTCGCTAAGAGTCGGACACGACTGAGCGATTTCACTTTCACTTTTCACTTTCCTGCACTGGAGAAGGAAATGGCAACCCACTCCAGTGTTCTTGCCTGGAGAATCCCAGGGACGGGGGAGCCTGGTGGGCTGCCCTCTGGGGTCACACAGAGTCGGACACGACTGAAGTGACTTAGCAGAGCAGAGACACACTTATATGGATCAAATAGATGGTCGAAAATGAGTTACTGAATAGCAGACAGAAGTTTACTGAAAAACTGTAATCATCTAGATGGGAACAAGGACTTGAAAGAGAATAGATAAACCACTATACATTAATGAATCAAGTTCCTGTATACCTGAAACACATATAAATTCAGAAACCATCTCTGTTCAAAATAAAATAACATGGAAATTACAGGGGGAAAAGTTGTGTGGGGCTGAATAAAGCTGCCGCCTTGTAACAACTTGAAAAGATGTGGTGTTGGCCATTGAGTATTCTTAAGGTCAGAGGGTCTGGAAGTAAAAAACAGCTGATCTCCACAAATGTTCTAGTAGTGGTCATCAGAAAAAAATCTACAACAGGGCTGAGTTCAAGGCAGCCAATCTGGAGAAGTGAGTTGAACTCACCCTTGAAAAGAAATCACATGGAAAGAGGTCATCATTGCTAAGTATTAGGAATGCAAATCGAAATCCCAGGAAGGTATCACCACACAGAAGGCAGAGGGCCATTGTCAGAAACTCAACAAACAATAACTGCTGGTGAAGGTGCAGGGAAAAGGCAATATGGAAAATGTCATATTTCATGCAGGAGAACCTGCACCCATGTTTTGCTGCAGGAAACAGGGGGTATTCACAGGGACCTGCTCGACTTGTTATTGCACAAAGTCCAAAAACACAATAGAGAAACACCATAGATACAAAATACCTGAATCAAGCAGCTATATGCTGACAGCAATCATAATACCATAACTCGACTATGCTGCAATGTAGTATGGCAAGATGCTAAAGGAAAAGAAAGGAAAGCAGGGCCTCCTCTGTTATAAATGACCTCCCTGACTTGGGAGGCTATCCCATCCCTGGAGGCTGAGTGAGCTTGGGTCCCACTGCTGGACTGGGGAGGGGTGGATACAGCCTGGCACAGGGCCCTTCACTGAACCCTTTTAAAGGTCTACAATCTACTGCTCTCTGGCTGGGACCAGAGTCCTCCATGGCATCAAGGGCCCAAGGAATTTGAAGGCATGATTCAGCTAGCCTCGACCTCTCCTGGTGCTGAGGTTAGCAGCAAAAGCCTCCTTCCTGAGAGGGCAGCCTCCGAGGCACCGGGTGCTGTGGACCTGGAAGGGATTAGTCTGGACGGTGGGTTTGTGTGATGCCATAGAGGCAAAAAGTACTGAAACTCAAGCCCTTTTGTGTTTGTCCAAGCACAGTCCACTCTATTTCACACCCATGAAAGCCAGCTTTCCTGGTTGCCCCGGGAACCAAGTGTGGGCATGCAAAAATGCTGCTGCCTTTTGAACTTTTTCTGTAACTACAGCTTGATCACCAGTTCTCACAGTCACCTCAGTTCACAAGGCCTGGGGTTCTGTAATGATAGCTGTCCTCAGGAAATGTCATGGTGTGGATACTGGACAAGTACATTCCAAACAGAGTCGACTTTCAGGAAGCCAAATGCCAAACAAAACAAAACCTCCAGCACAGGACAAGATGCTCAGCATCCATAATTGCTGCAGGAATGCCAATCAAAATGACAATGGGAAGTCAAATTCCACCAGTCACAATGGCCATCCTCGCAAGTCTACAAACAATAAATGTAGGAAGGAGCCTGGAAGTGAAAGAATCCCCCTAAATTGTTGGTGGGAATATATACTGGCTACAGTCAGTATATGAACAGCCTCCAAGTGCCTCAAAAAATAAATAAATAACCTGTCAAGATGAGCTAAACCTGGGGTCTCACATTCTCACACATGGGCCTATATGCTGAGGAAACCTTCAATCAAAAGGCACATGAACCCCAATGAACACTGGAGGACTACTTCCAATAGCCGAGACACACAACCATGAAAATCTCCACCGAGATTAAAGCTTAAGCAAGATGTTGCACATATATCCAATAGACTGTTTCTCACTCCTAAAAAACTACCACTGAAATTAGGGAATTATGACACCGGTAATCACAAGGATAGACCTTGAAGGATCATGCATTAAGGGAAATCAGTTAGGCAGAGGAAGTTTGTGGCATATGGGATACCTTCTTGGAAAAAATTAAAATGTACATACAAGGAAACAAATTTACAACTCAAGAGGGACTCTGAGAATTCAAGGTCAAATAAAGGGTTCCAGGAAAAAAAGGTGAAGGGCCTGAAATGAATTAGGAGGTAAGTACCTATATAGATAAGAAATCTGTATCTGTAACAGAAAATCCACAAGGATTATCCTCTTCCTTCCTTCATTCCTTCCTTTCAGATACACACAGAAATCTGTATCTCTAAGAGATAATCCACAAAAATTATCTCCTAACTTCCTTCTTTGTAAACAGGAAACTGTATCTAAGATAGATCATTCACCAGGACCTGATGAAACAGATAATTCATAAGGATCTCTGCTTGACCTTCCATGGCAGAAAAGCCCCAAAGACAATAGAGATATCCCATAGACACATAATACCCAAATCCATCAGCTGCGCACTGACAACAAACCCAACATTTGAACTGACTGTACTGCAACGTAGCATCAGCAAGATGGTAAAGCAGAGGGAAGAAAAGCAGTGACTATTATCTCTAACCTTCCTGACTTGGGATGCTATCCCAGCCCTGGAGGCTGAGCAGGCTTGGTTCCCACTGCTGAACTGGGGTGGGGTTGACACACCCTGGCACGTTGCCATCCGTTGAACCCTTTTCAAAATTCTACTGTCTGCTGTGAGGACCAGAGTGCTGAGTGGGATCAAGACTTCTCAGAGTTGGGGGCAATAATCATGGAGCCTCCACTTTTCCTGGTTCTGGGGGGTCCCAGCTCAAGCCTCCTTCCTGAGAGTGCAGCCTCCTAGGCACATAGGCACCCTCAGCAGCGTGCTGTGGACCCAGACGGGATTAGTCTGGACGGGGCGTTTGTGAGCTGCTTTAAGAGAGAAAGAAGTGAGACTCAAGCCCTTGGGTGTTTTCTCAGGCACATTCCACTCTAATTCACAGACCAGAAAGCCAACTTTCCATAAGGATCTAGTTGCCCCAGGAACCAAAGGTGGGTAAGAAAAAGTGCTGCCATCCTGTGGACATTTTCTGTAACTACACCAGTGCGCACAGGTACCTTAATTCACAAGGGCTGTGGTTCTGTTAATGACAGCTGCCCTCAGGAAATGCCCTGGGGCGGGTATGGGAGAAATATATTCCAAAACCAGACAACTCCAGGAAGCCAGCTTCCAAAGGTAAATTGTCCTCACACCCTTTAAAGAAAAAAAAAAAAACTAAATCAAACCTCCACCACAGGACAAGATGCTCAGCATCCCTAATGGCTGCAGGAATGCCAATCAAAACGACAATGGACACCAAATATCACCACTCACAATGGCCATCATCAAAAGTCGACACACAACAACACAGACAGAGCGTGGAAGAAAAAGAATACTCCTAAGCACTGTTGGTGGTAATATACATTGGCTATAGCCAGTATATGGACAGATTCCGAATGTACAAAAAACAGCTAGCAAGAAGGGCTAGGGTGAAAAAAGTGATGCTATCAAGAAGGGTGTGTGCGTGATGCTTCAAGAGGAAAAAGTAGTGAGACACAAGTCCTTGGGTTTTTGCTCAGGCACATTCCACATTTCACAGCCTGGAAGCCGACTTTCCCGGAACCTTTGCTTGCCCCAAGAACCAGATATGGGCATCAAAAAGTGCTGCCGCCTTGTGGACACTTCCTGTAACTACATCTGACCGCTAGTAGTTCAGTTCAGTTCAATGGCTCAGTCGTGTCCGACCCTTTGCGACCCCATGGATTGCAGCACGCCAGGCCTCCCTGTCCATCACCAACTCCCGGAGCTTGGCACCTCTAATTCACAAGGGCTGGGCGGCTGCTCATGACAGCTGCCCTCAGGAAATGTTATGTGGTGGGTATTGCAAAATAAATTCCAAACACAAACGACCCCAACTGCCACAGGTCTGTTTTCCTCACACCCATAAAGGGAAAAAACCCTAACAAACCCCATATCTCCACCTAGGACAGGATGTTCAGCAGCCCTAATCATTAAAGAAGGAATGCCAATCAAAATGACAAGGAGAAATCAAATCCCACCTGTCAAAATGGCCATACTCAAGTCTACAAACAATAAATGCAGGAGTGAGTTTGGAGTGAGGGGAAACCTCCTACACTGTCCGTGGGAACGTACATTGGCAACAACCACAATAAAGGACAATGTTGGCATGCCCGAATAAAAGCTATCAAGACACTAAGCCTGCTGCTGCTAAGTCACTGCAGTCGTGTCCAACTCCATGAGACCCCATAGACGGCAGCCCATGAGGCTCCCCCATCCCTGGGATTCTCCAGGCAAGAACACGGGAGTGGGTTGCCATTTCCTTCTCCAATGCATGAAAGTGAAAAGTGAAAGTGAAGTCGCTCAGTCGTGTCTGACTCTTAGCGACCCCATGGACTGCGGCCTACCAGGCTCCTCCGTCCATGGGATTTTCCAGGCAAGAGCACTGGAGTGGGGTGCCACTGCCTTCTCCGACACTAAGCCTAGGATCTCACATTACCAAAACTGGGCTTATGTTATTCTATATGAAATACGGAAAATTCTATTTTCATATATGAAATATTCAACATTTTCAACTATGACATATAGAAAATTATATTTCATATAGGAAATTTCCACCTATCTTTTCATTTATGAAATATAGAAAACTGTCACATACAAAATATGCACCTATATATTCACCTATGAGATATAGAAAACTCTCCATTCATATAGGAAATATGCACCTATATTTTCATCTGTGAAATACAGAAAATTCTATTTTCATATATGAAATATACATGTATTTTCCTCTGTGAAATATATTTTCATCTATGAAATATGCATCTATGTTTTCACCTATGAAATATAGAAAACTTTATTTCTATGTATGACATCAGTCAGTCAGTTCAGTCACTCAGTCATGTCCAACTCTGCAACCCCATGAACCACAGCATGCTAGGCCTCCTTGTCCATCACCAACTCCCACCCAAATCCATGTCCATTGAGTTGATGATTCAATCCAACCATCTCATCCTCTGTCGTCCCCTTCTCCTCATGCCCTCAATTTTCCCCAGCATCAGGGTCTTTTCCAATGAGTCAGCTCTTTGCATGAGGTGGCCAAAGTATTGGAGTTTCAGCTTCAGCATCAGTCCTGCCAATGAACACCCAGGACTGGTCTCCTTTAGGATGGACTGGTTGGATCTCCTTGCAGTCCAAGGGACTCTCAAGAGTCTTCTCCAACACCACAGTTCAAAACCATCAATTCTTCTGCATTCAGCTTTCTTTATAGTCCAACTCTCACATCCATACATGACCACAGGAAAAACCAAAGCCTTGATGAGATGGACGTTTGTTGGCAATGTCTCTGCTTTTGAATATGCTGTCTAGGTTGGTCATAACTTTCCTCCCAAGGAGTAAGCATCTTTTAATTTCATGGCTACAATCACCATCTGCTCATTTTGGAGCCCAGAAAAATAAAGTCAGCCACTGTTTCCACTGTTTCCCCATCCATTTCCCAGGATGTGATGGGACCAGATGCCATGATCTTAGCTTTCTGAATGTTGAGCTTTAAGCCAACTTTTTCACTCTCCTCTTTCACTTTCATCAAGAGGCTTTTTAGCTCCTCTTCACTTTCTGCCATAAGGGTGGTGTCATCTGCTTATCTGAGGTTATTGTTATTTCTCCCAGCAATCTTGATTCCAGCTGTGCTTCTTCCAGCCCAGCGTTTCTCATGATGTACTCTGCATAGAAGTTAAATAGGCAGGGTGACAATATACAGTCTTGACGGACTCCTTTTCCTATTTGGAACCAGTCTGTTGTTCCATGTCCAGTTCTAACTGTTGCTTCCTGACCTGCATGTAGGTTTCTCAAGAGGCAGGTCAGGTGGTCTGGTATTCCCATCTCTTTCCAGAATTTTCCACAGTTTATTGTGTTCCACACAGTCAAAGGCTTTGGCATAGTCAATAAAGCAGAAATAGATGTTTTTCGGGAACTCTCTTGCTTTTTCCATGATCCAGCGAATGTTGCCAATTTGATCTCTGGTTCCTCTGCCTTTTCTAAAACCAGCTTGAACATCTGGAAGTTCACGGTTCACATACTGCTGAAGCCTGGCTTGGAGAATTTTGAGCATTACTTGGTATTGTCTTTCTTTGGGATTGGAATGAAAACTGGTCTTTTCCAGTCCTGTGGCCACTGACGAGTTTTCCAAATTTGCTGACATATTGAGTGCAGCACTTTCACAGCATCATCTTTCAAGATTTGAAATAGCTCAACTGGAATTGACATATGCACCCATATTTTCACATGAGAAATATGGAAAATTCTATGTTCATATATGAAATAGGCACCCATAGTGTCATATATGGAATATAAAAAGTTTTATTTTCATATGAAATGTGTACCCATAGCTTCATATATGAAATATCAAATTTCTTCATGTGAAATATACATCCATGTTTTCATATATGAAATATTAAAAGTTCCCTCATGTTTTCATATATTACATGTAGAAAGTTCTATTTTCATCTTGAAGTAGGCACACATGTTTATATATGAGATATAGAAATTCTATTTTCATCTTTGAAATAAGCAACCATGTTTTAATATATGCAGTATGCAAAATTCCATTTTCATCCATGAAATATGCACCCATGTTTTCATATATGAAATATAGAAAACTATATTTTATTCATAAAATATGCACCCATCTCTTCATATATGAAACAATGAAAATTCTAGTTTTTATCAATGAAATATGCACCTTTTTCTACATTAAAATTCACACATACTTTTGTATAAGAAATATAGAAAATTCTATGTTCATGAAATTTGTATTTATCTTTTTATTCAAAATAGAAAATATGCACATATGCTTTCATATATGAAATATAGAAAATTTTATTTCATTCATTAAATTTGCACCCGTGTGTTCATATAGGATATACAGAAAATTATATTTGCATATATGAAATAATCCCCTAACTTGGGCTCTTCCATCCCATTCTTGGAGCCTCAGCAGGCTGTTTTCATGGGTGGACTGTGATGGGGTTGAATCAGCCCGTCTGGTTGCTATTCGGTGACTCAGACGGTAAAGTGTCTGTCTACAATGTGAGAGACCCGGGTTCGATCCCTGAGTTGGGAAGATTTCCTGGCGAAGGAAATGGCAACCCACTCCAGTACTTCTTGCCTTGAAAATCCCATGGACAGAGGAGCTTGGTGCAGGCTACTATCCATGGGGCCACAAAGAGTCGGGCACGACTGAGCAACTTCACTTTCACTCACTTAAATCTGTACTTTCTGGTTCGATCTGGCAGTGACCACAGTCCCTAGGGTACACGATCGATGGTGTCCTGACACTTTGGCCTCGATGACCTTGGAAAAGTCTTCTAGCTTTCATGTCTCCTGGTGCTGGAGTCCCCAGCTCAAGCCTCCTTCCTGAGAGTGCAGCCGCCTAGGCACTTCATCAGGGTGCTGTGGTCCAGGCTGGGATTAGTCTGAAGGAAAGGGGTGCAGCTTTAAGGGGAAGAAGTATTGAGACTAAGTGTGCTCAAGCACACTGCACTCTAATTCACAGCCTAGGAAGCCAGCTCCTCCTTAGGCTCTGGTTGCCTGAGGAATCCGAGATGGGTGTGGGAAAGTGCTGCCCCTTGTGGACATTTTCTATAACTACAACTTGACCACCTGCGCTTGCGGGTACCTCCAATTCAACAGATCTCGGGGACTGTTAATGACAGCTGCCTTCAGGAAAGGTCCTGGGAAGAATATTGCAGGAAAAAAGTACAAACACAACTGACTTTCAAAAAAATCAACTAAAACTGGTAAATTTTCCTCACAACCATGAAGGAGAAAAAAAAAATCTTAACCACCGCAGGACCAGATGCTGAGCATTCCTAATTACTACAGGTGGAATGCCAGCCAAAATGACAATGAGAAATCAGATCTCACCAGATTTCCATCCTCACAAGTCTACAAACAATAAATGCAAACTAAACCTACCATCTGACATTCCCACACCTGGGCCTGCTTCCCAAGAAAACCATCTTTCAAGAAGCCACGTGCACCCCAATGTTCACTCCAGCACTAGTTAAAGCAGATGAACACAGACCCAGCAAAATGTCCACCTTCAGAATGAAGCCTAAAAGCAATGTGGCACATACAGAAAATGATCTAATAGCCATGAAAGACTACCACTGAAATCATGGAATTATGCCACTGGTAGTCACAGGGATAGATCTTGGAGGATCATACACCAAGTGAAGTCAGCCAGACAGAGGAAGTCTATAACATGTGATGTCTCTTCTAGGCAAAAGAGATACAAAGGAATTTAAACATAAACATAAAACTTAATACATAAAACACAAACATAACAAATGTAAAACAGATTTTAAACATAAAAAAAGACTCTGAGAATTCAAATACAAACAAAGAATTTTTAAAAATTAATAAAACCAAAGAAAAGCCAGGGATGAATTAGGAAGTCAGGACTAACATATGCACAGAAATGTGTATGTTTAATAGATAATCTACAAGGATTATCCCCTTCCTTTCACAGAAACCTGTATCTCTACCATATCCACAGAAATCTGTATATGTAACAGTCCACAAGGACACGATATTCAGCACAGGGGACTTTGCTTCACCTTCTGCAATAACTTTCACAGCATATGAATCTGAAAAAGAATACGTATGCTTTACATATGCTGGCTACGGAATGAAACACCAACACTGCAGAGTGGTTTGAATCTTTATATTTTAACACTTGCTTCTTACAGCTGCTTTATTTTATATCCCTTGCACAACAACCTACAGGGCAAGTTGCCAAGCACTATGATTCAGAGACTATACAGTGCGCAGGCGCAGGGCAAGATAACCTTTACCTTGACTTATTTACTGCAGCTAAGACTTTGTTTTGGGGAACTTCCTTATCAACTTAGAATCCATTTTGTCCCTGGGTCTGTTCCTTTTGAGGAATCAGAGAAACATCCTTGTGTGCAAGAAATGTTCTTTTCCCACGGGAACAAACAGGATTCTTAGCTGAACATCTCATTTGCAAGAATGTTCAGCCCTGGTTGAGAGTCTCGTTTGCAAGCACTTCTCAACCTTCCTTATACCTAGTTCCCTACACTGGGCAGAACATCTCGTTTGCAAGAATGTTCAGCCCTGGTTGAGAGTCTCGTTTGCAAGCACTTCTCAACCTTCTTTATACCTTGTTCCCTACAACATACAAGTCATAACTTAAGCAGGTGGCTGGATACTAACAATAGGAATAACATTGCACACCAATGATACTGCAGCATACCACAGACATGAAATAAAAGAAAAGAATAAAAAAGAAAAGCCTTGGCTAGCTTATTTCTGCCAAATTCCTGACCCTGGCTGCTATCCCATGGCTGCCCGAAGTCAGCCCGAGCAGACTTCGGTCCAAAGGCTGGACTGGGGTGAGGTTGAAACCACCAGACAGAGTGCCCTTAATTGAGCCCCCTCTTAAACTTACACCTTCTGGTTTGCTCTGACAGGGACCATAGTCCTTAGTGCACCCAAAGGATGCTGTGACAACTGTCTGGCCTCGAGAACCTTGGAAATGCCACCTAGCTTTCAGTTCTCCTGGGGCTGGGGTTCCCAGCTTAAGCCTCCTTCTTGAGAGTGCAGCAGGGTGCTGTGGCCCTGGTTGGGATGAGTCTGGAGGAAAGGGGTGAAGCTTTAGGGGGAACAAGTAGTGAGACACAAACCTTTGGGAGTTTGCTCAGGCACATTCCACTCCAGTTCACAGCCTAGGAAGCCAACTCTTCCTTAGGTTCTGGTTGCCTCCAGATCCAGAGTTGGGAATGAAAACCGCTGCCACCATGTGGACATTTTCTGTAACTACAACTTGACCACCTGTGCTTACCTGCCAGGCTCCTCTGAACATGGGATTTCCCAGGCAAGAACATTGCAGTGGGTTGCCATTCCCCTCTCCAGGGGATCTTCCTGGCCCAGGGATCGAACCCGGGTTTCCTGAATTGCAGGTGGATTCTTTACCATCTGGGTCACCAGGAAAGCCTGACCTGTGCTTACTGGCACCTCCAATTCACAAGATTTGGGGGGCCGTCAATGACAGTTGCCCTCAAGAAAAGTCCTAGGTAGAATATTGCAGAAGTAAATTACAGACACAACCCACTATCAAAAAGTGAACCGCAATAGGTGTATTTTCCTCACAACCATGAAGGAGAAAAGAAAAAGAGAAAAACCATGCCTTCACAGGACAAGATGTTCAGCATCCCGAATTATTACAGGAGGAATGCCAATCAAAACAACTACATGAAATCAAATTACACCAGTCAGAAGGACCATCTTCACAAGTCTACAACAGTAAATGGGGGAGAGGGTCAAGCAGAGAGGGGAACCCCCCCAACACACACAGTTGGTAGGAAGGGACACTGGCAATAGCTACTAGAAAAGACAGCCTTGACGTGCCAAAAAAACTTTCAAGGGAAATATGCCTAGGAACTGACATTCCCACTCCTAGGCCTGGAATCCTGATAAAGCCACCATTCAAAATGACACACACACCCTAATACCGTTCACTGCAGCATTACTTACAATAGCCGAGACACGCAACCATCGAAATGTGCGCTGACAGATTGAAGCTGAAAGAAGACGTGGTACGTATAAGCACATGGAACTTTGCTCTACCTTCTGCAGGAAATTCTGTGGAAAAAGAATCCAAAGAAGAACAGGCATACTGTATCTAAAGGTCAATACTGAATCAAGTGTTGTATACCAACAGCAAGCACAAAACTACAAATCAACTGTACTCCAACATAAGATCAGCATGAGGGAAAGAAAAAGGAAAAAAGCAATGCCTAGTTTATTCCCTGCAACCTCCCTCTCTTGGGAGGCTATCCCATCCCTGGAGTCTGAGAACCCTGTGTCTCATGTCTGGACTGGGATGGCGTTGAGAAAGCCAGGTGGAGACAACCAAAATTTTGAGAGAGATGAGTCACCCTGGGGTTCTGGCCCCACTATGTACAACAGCCAAGACAGAGAATAAATTAACTATAGAACAGATGAATGGATAGATATGGACAATGGGGTACGGGTACACAATCCAATATTTCTCAACAGTAAAGAACTAGGAAATAATGTCGTTTGGCCACAGAAAAGAAAGTAGAGATGATCATTCCAAGTGAATTAAGGCAGACAGGGAGAGACAAGTATCATATGATATCACTCCTAGGTGCAATCTAAAGATGGATAAAAATGAACTGCTTGCCTGGAGACACTGCCTCATAGACTTAGAAATTTCCAGTCACAAAGATATAAAGATGTGGAGCATGGAGAAATGAGTAACTTCAGACTAATATATGCCCAACACTGTTTATAAAATAAATGACCAAGACCCACTGTATAACACAATGAAACTTACTCCACACTCTATAATAACCTATATAGAAAAAACCCAAAATATATACACATTTATGTATTAATAGAAGTGAAACAAGTTGTGGTAGAAGGAAAAGGAAAAAAAAAAAAAACACCAACAAGGCAGTAATAATTCACCTATATACTCCAGTTCAAATGGTGGAAAAAATGGAAAAGAAATGCTGACTGATCAGAGACACCAACGTAAAGAACAGACTTTTGGACTCAGTGGGAGAAGGCGAGTGTGGGATGATTTGAGAGAGAGAACAGCACTGAAACATGTACATTACCATATGGGAAACAGATAGCCAGCACAAGTTCAGTGCATGAAGCAGGGCACCAAAGCCAGTGCTCTGGGACAATTCAGAGGGACAGCGTGGGGAGGGAGGAGGTGGGGGTTCAGGATGTGGGGGGACACATGTATACCTGAGGCCAATCCATGCTGATGTATGGCAAAAAACCATCACAATATTGTAAAGTACTTATTCTCCAACTAAAATTAATTAATTTTAAAAAATAAAAAATTTTTAAAAAGAAAAAAAGACTGTTGTCACATCCCTGGAGGCTGATTGGCTTGGGTCCCAGGCTGGAGTGTCCTGGGGCTGAGAGAGCTGGGAGCATGTGGCAGGCTGTGTGCCTCCACAATGGACCTGGAGTGCCTGTTGTCCTCCCGATGCAGGCGGGATAGTTTAAGGGATCGGAATTAACATACACATATTAATATACATCAAATAGATGATCAACAAGTACCTACTGAATAGCACAGGAAAGTTTACTGAACACAGTCTAATCACCTATATGAAAAAAGAACCCAAACGAGAATAGATAAATATTATGTATTAATGAACCAAGTTCCTGAACACCTGAAAGAAACACAAATCACTCGTACAGCTCAATATAAACAGCAACAACAAAAAATCTCAATAAAAAATAGTCTAAAGATCTAAATGCACATTTCTTCAGAGAGGTCATAGAGATGGCCATAAAGAACATAAAAAGATGCTCAGCATCACTAGTTCTTAGAGAAAAACAAATCAAATGTACAGTGAGGTGTCACCTCACACTGATCAGAATGGCCATATCAAAAAAAACTACAGCAATAAATTCTGCAGAGGGTGTGAAGAGAAGGCAGGCCTCCTACACTGTAGGTAGGAATATAAAATGGTACACTCACTAGGGAATACATTATAGGGGGTCTTAAAAACTAAACATAGAAGTACCAAGTGATGCAGCAATTTCATACCAAGGCTTAGATCCAGAGAAAAACCATAATTTAAAAACACACCTCTACCCCACTACTGATCATGGCGGCACTAGGTACAATAGCGAAGACAAGGAAGCAACTCCAGTGTACTAGGACAGATGGATGGATACAGGCAATGGGGTACATGTACCCAGTGTGGTATTACTGAGACATACATAAGGATGAATCAATGCCGTTTCCAGTTATAGGGAAGAAACCAGAGGTGATCATACTAAGCGAAGTGAGACAGGGAAAGAGAGAGATCATAGAACACCCCTTCTGGTGGAATCTAAAAATGGATACAAATGAACTTCATTACAAAAGAGAAACATCACGGACTTGGGAAAGAAAGTTATGGGTGCCAAAATGGAAAGGGGGAGCAGGGAGCAATTAGCCGGTTCAGATCAATACACGCATTAAAACAAGTGCTGCTGTTTAGTCGCTCAGTTGTGTCTGACTCTTTGTGACCATATGGACCGCAGTCCACCAGGCTCCTCTGTCCATGGGCGTCTCCAGGCAAGAATACTGGAGCGCGTTGCCATTTCCTTCTCCAGGGCATCTTCCCAGCCCAGGGACTGAACCCGTGTCTCCTGCAAGTCTCCTGCGCTGCAGGTGGATTCTTTACCACTGAGCCAGCAGGGAAACCATAAAACAGGCGCTGAAGAGCTCTTAACAGTTGCAAGTAAATGACACCTGCCCTCAAGAAATGTCCTGGGGTAAGTTAGGAGAACAGAATTCCAAACAGGGCCAAGTTTCAAGAAGTCAGTTTCAAGAGGTAAACTGTACTCATAAGGTAGAAAATAATAAAAGCACATGGAAAGATACTCCACACCAGTAATTATTAAATCAATGCCAATCAGTACAATGAGGTATTACCTCACACTGGTCACAATGGCCATTGTCAGAACGATCTACAAAGACTAATACTGCAGAGGACGCACAGATAAGGGAGTCTTCCCACAGTCACGGTGGGAACGTAGCTGGTGAGGCCATTAGGGAAAACAGCGAGGAGGTTCTCTGAAAAACTCAACACAGAGGTATCATATGCTCCTGCAATCCCTCCCCAGGCTCAGATCTGCAGAAATTCATCATTGAAATGACTCATGCACCCCAACTTCAGGGTAGCACTATTCACAATATCCAAGACTTAGAATCCACCGAAATGTACAGTGACAGAAAAACGAAGACTACATGGTCATAAACCAGAAAAAGTAATATTGGGAACAGCATAGAGGTACTAAGAAATTATTCTAAGTAAGGTAACTCAGGGAGAAAAAGACAACTATCCTAAGATACCACGTATAGGTGGGATCTATAAATTCATACCAATGAACTAACGTACAAAACAGAAACAGACTCACAGACTGAGAAAACCAAATTGCAATCATCAAAACAAAGTTAGAAGGGAGGGATAAATTAGGAGTTTGGAATGAAAACATGCACACTGATATGTATCAAGTAGATAATGAAAAAGGACCTATGGAATAAATACAGCAGCCAACTCTACTGAAAAAAAGTTGATATCCCATATGAGGAAATAAACAGTAAAAGGATAGATATATGTCTATGTATAACTGAAGGAAGTTCATATATACCTAAAACAAAACATAGGAAATCAACTCTACTCAAATTTAAAATAACAATGAAATTACAAATTAAATTACCTGAGCTCAGTCTAGGGGAAACCAGACAGTCATGGCCCCTATGATTAGACATGTGATATGGTATGAGAGTAACATGACACCACCAAAGACTTTCACTCAGCAGATCACAGAGCAGAAACCCACTCAAAGGTGCCTGACTTCACGTGAATGCGACAAGATGAAGAGAAGGAAAAGGACCACAGGTTAATCAGAGCAACACCCTCAATTCAGATGCTGGCAATTTCCGAGGAGACAAGACAAACTGCAGGTAAAGAGCAGGTATGTGATCTCCGGGTACAGGATCCTGACCCGTGTGGATGGGGTGAGACCCACACAATCTCCAGACCCTGCACCTGGGGAAACACTCCCACAGTCTCCAAGGTGACACCACCTCCCCAGATCCTCCCCTTGGGGTCCCCTGACCCTTGGTTAGGACACCACCAGGTCTCTGCTGGGCCCCTAAAGTGAAAACAAGTGGGTACCTCTAATCTCCTGGGATGGCAGACACAGGTAGGGCCGGTCTCCTCTCCCCACACTTGTCCCAGAGAAGTCCTCCTCTTTTCCCTTTGGTTCCATGTTATATTAACAGTTTTTACAGCTGTCACGATAATGTTGAACACACTACCTTGATTCTGGCAGGCTTGGTTCTTTCTTGTTTCACTGAGGTGTTGAGAAAACATGCCAGATGCAGGGCTGGGAGATGAGGGGCAGGTCTGCTCTCTGCGGAGCAGGGACAGTTGACCAGAAGGAGATCACAGCAGCGACCTCACCTGCTGCCCATTGGCTTTTGGCCTGATCCGTGTGCCCTGCAATCAAATCACCAGGTGAACATGCCTCCCTTCCCGCCATGCTCATCCTAGTGAATTGGAATGATTACGAGGTAGACACCTGAGCCAGGGGTAAAGAGGCAAACAGGCACAGGCCTGTATAAAGTGAACACCACAAAGTATTAATTCCCAAACACAAGTGAAGTTCTCATGTATTCTTCCCTTTTTCTTAGCTTTGTGTGTGTGTGGTCTCCCCATACACATGATCCTGACCCATGCAGATGGGGTGAGACACACTCAGTCCCCAGACCACCCAACCTGGAGTCTACGTCCCCTTGGTCAGAACACCATGGTTGTGGTCGGAGGGCCCCCAGTGTGTAAACAAGCCAGGTCCCTGGGACCTCCTGGGACCCTAGAAAGAAGTCTAGGGTTGGTCTCGTCTCCCCTCAATTGTCCCTGAGAAGTCAGGCCCCTTCTGTTTTCACTTTGGTTCTGTGTGATTTTTTGCTGGTTTGAAAGCTCATGCTAGAGGTGAACACACTACCTTGGTTCTGGCAGTCTCTGTCTTTCTTTTCCTGCTGAGGTGCTGAGAAAACAAGAGAACTGGGCTGAAAGACGAGGGGCAGCTCTGTTCTCTTTGGAGAGAGTGGACTGGAAGGAGAGCATAGCAGCAGCCTCACCTGCTGCCCATTGACTTTATGCCCGATCCCTGTGCCCTGGAACCAATTCACCAGGTGAACCTGCCTCCCTACTCAACCTGAATGTGCTGGAACATTAGAATGATTACCAGGTGGCCCACCTGAGGGGTCTCCAGGAGCCCCAGGGAAGGTGAATCTGGCAGGGGACAGACTAGGAGCCTGACCACAGCACTGACCCCCGGGAGGGCCAGGGAAGAAGCCCACTCAGAGGAGAGCACGGTTCCCAGAGAAGCCCACCCAGCCCCAGAGCCCAGACATCTGAGCACTGACGCTCAGACGCAGGCACGGAGTTTCCAGACAGAGGCCAGGCCAGGCCTGTGCCCAGGTCTCCATGTCCCAGCGCACAGAGTACAGTCAGGCCTAAATGTCCTCACTGCAGAAAGTGCACGGTCTCATCATCCATGTAGACAGGACTTGAAAAGTGAAAATGAAAGTGTTATCTTGTCTGACACTTGTGATCCCACGGACTGTAGCCTGTCAGGCTCCTCTCTGCATGGAATACCCCAGGCAAGAATATTGGTAGTGAGTAGCCATTCACTTCTCCAGGTGATCCTCCCAACCCAGGGATCGAACCTGGGTCTCCTGCATTGCAGGCAGATTCTTTTCCATCTCAGCTATAAGGGAACCCCTAGACAAGATTTAGAGAGGCCTGAATCTACCATGTAGACAGAACTTGGTCAGGTTTAGACTAGCGTAAAGCTGCTCTCTAGGAGGCACCGGCCACACACATGCAGAGTCTCTCATCGTTGGACGTGGGGCTCACCCTCGTGTGGGAACTAGGATGTACATCTCTCAAAGAAATCATCACTGGGCTCCACATTTCACCCACATCAGGAACTGAAAGAACCTTTGCCATTAAACATTTCAACAGGCAAAACAAAACTGGTACCAATTTCTGTGGCCCCTTGGTGGTCCAGATCCTGGGGAGATATTCTTAGAGTGCAGCCCAGTGTCTTATAAAGACAGACAGGAAGTGGCCTGATTCCAGAATCCTAGGCCTCCAGCAGGAGGTGGACACTGGAAGCCTTCTGGAAAAGTTTTATTATTTATCAGAGTAAAAATATACTCCTGAAAAAACAAGCATACTAGTTATTATTTGCAAACCTAAAATATTCTTAAAAGCTTGGCACCCTGATCTTTGTGGTGCACACTGGTTCCTTTGTGTTCAGATTTTCTGGGTAGAAGCAAGCCATCATTTCAAATTAGTTTCTTCTAATTCTGTTATTTGTTATTATATGAATGAAAGATCACACGACAAAAAATTAGAAGAAAATTTCTGCAAAAAATGAGTGACTCAAAGAGCCCACAAGCTGCATGTACTTTGTCTTCTAACAGATTCCTTTCTCTCCCTAAACAAACAGGAAAAAACTGGCCCCCTGATTTTTTTTGCTTCTCTGTTCAAACTGAGCTAAAAAGAAATTGCTAATCATATAAACAAGCAAGAGTTTATGAGTTCTGAGATGTCATACCAGAGTAACAGGGGCTGGAGAAAATGGAACATTCCTACTCTGCTGGTCGGCAAACCACATCCTTAAAATAAAGCTTAGTTTCTAATTGTATTTAATTACCACAGTATGTGGTTACATGAAGTATGAACCAGGAGTCTAAATATAGCAGGCAATGTGTGAAGACAAATTTGATATCCCATATGTGAGAGTAAAAGCTACTTGTTTTTCCAGCAGTCGTATACAGATGTAAGTGTTGGACCAAAAAGAAGGTTGAGCCTGAACAATTGAAGCTTTCAAACTGTGGTACTGGAGAAAACTCTTGAGAGTCCTTTGGATGCAAGGAGATCAAACAAGTCAATATTAAAGGAAATCAACCCTGTATATTCATTTGAAGGGCTGATGTTGAAAATAAAGCTCCAATATTTTAGCCACCTGATGCAAAGAGCCAACTCAATGGAAAAGACCCTGATGCTGGAAAGATTGAGGGCAAGAGGAGACAGGGATGACAGAGGATTAGATGGTTGGATGGCATCACCAACTCAATGGACATGAGTTTGAACAAACTCTGGGAGATGGTGAAGGACAGGGAAGCCTGACATGCTGCAGTCCATGAGTTCCCAAAGAGTCAGATACACCTGAGCAATTGAAGAAATGTTTGTCATAGCTTGTCTTCCAAGGAGCAAGTATCTTTTAATTTTATGGCTGCAGTCATCATCTGCTGTGATTTTGGAGCCCAAGAAAATAAAGTCCATCACTGTTTTCATTTTTTCCGCGTTTATTTGTCATGAAGTAATGGGCTCAGATGCCATAATTTTAGTTTTTTGAATGTTGACTTTTATGCCAGCTTTTTCACTCTCCTCTTTTACCCTCATCAGGAGGCTCTTTAGTTTCTCTTCACTTTCTGCCATTAGAGTGGTATCATCTGCATATCTGAGGTTGTTGATATTTCTCCTGGCAATCTTGATTCCAGCTTATGTTTCATCCAGCCTGGCATTTCACATAATGTACTCTGCATATAAGTTAAATAAACAGGGTGACAATATACAGCCTTGATGCACTCCTTTCCCAATTTGAAACCAGCCCATTGTTCCATGTCCAATTCTAACTGTGGCTTTTGACCTGCATACAGGTTTCTCAGAAGGCAGATAAAGTGGTCTGTTATTCCCATCTCTTCAAGAATTTTTCAGTCTGTTTTGATCCACACAGTCAAAGGCTTTAGTGTGTCAATGAAGCAGAAGGAGACACCCTTCTGGAATTCCCTTGCTTCCTGTATGATCCAACGAATGTTGGCAATCTCTCGTTCCTCTGTCTTTTCAAAACCCAGCTTGTACATCTGGAAGTTCTAGGTTCATGTACTGTTGAAGCCTAGTTTGACAGATTTTGAGCATTACCTTGCTAGTATGTGAAGTGAGTGCAATTGTACAATAGTTTGAACATTCTTTGGCAGTGCCCTTCTTTGGGATTGAAATGAAAACTGACCTTTTCCACTCCAGTGGCCACTGCTGAGTTTCCAGTTTGTGGTATATTGAGTGCAGCACTTTAACAGTGTCATCTTTTAGGGTTTGAAATAGCTCAGCTGGAATTCCAACACCTCCACTAGCTTTGTTCATAGTGATGCTTCCTAAGACCCACTTGACTTCACATTCCAGGATGTCTGCCCCTAGATGAATGACCACATCTTTGTGGTTATTGAAGTCATTAAGACCTTTTTTGTACAGTTCTGTGTATTCTTGCACCTCTTCTTAATATTTTCTGCTTTTGTTAGGTCCTTGACATTTCTCTCCTTTATCGAGCCCATCTTTGCATGAAATGTTCCCTTGTTATCTCCAATTTTCTTAAAGAAATCTCTAGTCTTTCCCATTCTATTGTTTTCCTCTATTTCTTTGCGTTGTTCACTAATGAAGACTTTCTTATCTCTCCTTGCTATTCTCTGGAACTCTGCATTAGGTATCTTTCCCTTTCTCCTTTGCCTTTTTGCTTCGCTTCTTTTCTCAGCTATTTGTAAGGCCTTCTCAGACAACCATGCTGATCTGTTGCGTTTCTTTTTCTTGGGGGTGGTTTTGATCACTGCCCCCTGTACAATGTTAAGAACATCCATGCATAGTTCTTCAGGCACTCTGTCTGTCAGGTTTAATCCCTTGAATCTATTTGTCGCTTCTACTATATAATCATAAGGGCTTTGATTTAGGTCATATCTGAATAACATAGTGGTTTTCCTTACTTTCTTCAATTTAAGTCTGAATTTTGCAATAAGGAGCTCATGGTCTTATTTTTGCTGGCTGTATAGAGCATCTCCATCTTTGGCTCCAAAGAATATAATCAATTTGATTTGGGTATTGACTATCTAGTGATGTCCATGTGTAGAGTCATCTCTTGTGTTATTGGAAGAGGATGTTTGCTATGACCAGTGTGTTCTCTTAAAAAACTCTGTTAGTCTTTGCCCTGCTTCATTTTGTACTCCAAGGTCAAACTTGCCTGTTACTCCAGGTATTTCTTGACTTCCTACTTTTTCATTCCTACTCCCTGTGATGAAAAAGATATCTTTTTTTGTGGTGTTAATTCTAGGAAGTCTTGTAGGTCTTTACACAACTGTTCAACTTCAGCTTCCTTGGCATCAGTGGTTGTGGCATAGACTTGGATTACTGTGATCTTGAATGGTTTGCCTTGAAGATGAAGCGAAATCATCCTGTCACTCCTAGGGGACTGGAATTCAGCCCCTTCTCCATTCACCTCCTCTCTGCTCTTCCCCTGGGAGAGGGGCTCCAGCCTGGCTGGGCTCCTGCACAGCCTCCCCGCTGTGGTGTCTCTGAGTCCTGTCTGGGCCTGCTGGGCTCCCTGGAAGTACAGACTGGCTCTGACAGAGCTGTTGGGAAGGGCTGGTGGGGCCCTGGTTGCTGGGGTTCTTCTGAGGCCCCTCACTTGTGAGCCTCCTGCCCCTCTGGGGCCACCTTCCCCTTCTGTCCCTGCTGTCCTTTCTGCATCCTCATCACAGTGGGTCTGGTGGCTCAGCCCTGCAACCTCATGGGAGACCCAACTCCCTTCCCCTGGACCTTAGGGCCTTAGGGTAGGATCCCCCACCCACCTAGATTTCCTGGGGGAGCCCAGTGGTCCCTGCCCGTCCCCTTCCCCAGAGCAAAGGTGCTAGTGCAGAGCTGCACACCCCCATGACTGCCCCCACTCCTGCCTGCGAACAATTACATATTACATCAGGAGTGGGAAGAAAAATATTTTAGATCACAGATCAAGAGGAAGAGGTGAATTTATAATTACTTTAAATTCTTGAAAAGCAGTGTTGCCTGTGTGAGACCCCTATTTCAAATCATCCAAGTTGTCCTTGAATGGAGAAGATTGACTGGGCCTCCATTTGTTTTTGCGTCTGTTAACATTTTATGAGAAGCTGAGGGGTTGGGGGTGGGGGGTGGTGAGGGTGTTAGGGGCAATATTATATAATCAATAGGCTTGAACTTCCCTGGTGGCTTACATGATAAAGGGTCTGCCTGCAATGCAGGAGCCACGGGTCCAATCCCGGGGTCTGGAAGATCTCCTGGAGAAGGAAATGGCAACCCACTCCAGTATTCTTGCCTGGAGAATCCTGTGGACAGAAGAACCTGGCAAGTCCCAGTCCAGGGGTCACAAGGAGTCGGACATGACTGAGCGACTAACCTTTCACATATGGGATGCATCTGGGCAGTTTTACAGGATAGGTAAGAGCACGTATTAGTGGAAATTACCCTAAAACTTAGTGTTTTAAAACTACAGCCTTATTCTTGTTGTTCAGTCACTCAGTCGTGTCTGACTCTTTGTAACCCCATGGACGGCAGCATGCCAGACCTCCCTGTCCTTCACCCTCTCTCAGAGTCTGCTCTAACTCACGTCCACTGAGTCGGTGATGCCATCCAACCATCTCATCCTGTCGACCACTTCTTTTCATGCCTTCAATCTTTCAAGCATCAGAGTCTTTTCAAGTGAGTCGGCTCTTCCCATCAGGTGGCCAAAGTATTGGAGCTTCAGCTTCAGCATCAGTCCTTCCAATGAATACTCAGGGTTGATTTGCTTCAAGATTGACTGGTTTGATCTCCTTGCTATCCAAGGGACTCTCATGAGTCTTCTCCAGCACCACAGTTAAACAAAGCATCAGTTCCTCGGTGCTCAGCCTTCTTTATGGTCCTACTTTCACATCCGTACTTGACTACTGGAAATACTATAGCGTTGACCAGACGGATCTTTGTCAGCAACGTGATGTCTCTGTTTCTAATACGGCATCTAGGTTTGTCACAGCCTTTATTACATCACCATTTCTCATGATTCAGTGTAGTTTGGTTCTCTGATACTGAGTCTCACCAGATTGGGGCTGTGGTCCCTTCAAGGCCTGAATGGAAAGGACGTGCTTCCAAGCATACACATGAGATGGGGGCTGGATTCAGTTCTTGGGGGCAGTTGGCAGGAGGCTGTCCTTTGTCCTTGTGACGTGGGCCTCTCCGTTTATTGTTTATTGTGATGTGGGCCTCTCCATTTATTGTTTGTTAGTCACTCAGTCATGTCAGACTCTTTGCAACCCCATGGACTGTAGCCTACCAGGCCCCTATGTCCGTGGAGTTCTCCAGGCAAGAATACTGGAGTGGGTTGCTATTTCCTTCTCCAGATCTTCCCAACCCAGGGATCAAACCCAAGTCTCCTGCATTAGCAGGCGGATTCTTCACGGCTGAGCCACCAGGGAAGCCCAGTCCTCTCCATATGTGTGTATGTACATGCTAAGTCGCTTCAGCTGTGGCCGACCCTTTGCGACCCTGTACCAGGCTCCCTCTGTCCATGGGATTCTCCAGGCAAGAATACTGGAGTGGATTGCCATGCCTTCCTCCAGGGGATCTTTCCAATTCAGGGACTGAACTGGCATCTCTTGGGTCTCTAGCAATGGCAAGCAGGTTCTTTACCCCCAGTGCCACCAGGGAAGCCCGGGCCTCTCCATAGGGCTGCACAAAACGTGGCAGCTTGTTTCATCAGAGCAAGTGAGCGACTGGAGGTGGGGGAAGTCACCATCCTTTTACCCTGATCTTGAGACATCCCACTGCTTCTGTTGATCCATTTCTCGGTATTTTGTCTGAAATTCTGACAGGTCTGAGATCCTACTTGTGAGTTAACGAGTTACCTTACCGCAGTTATTTATATGAGTCTTTATGAGTGTGCATGTATACCTGGGTAGCATGTATTTATACCAGTATACAAGTGTATATGTATGCATACAAACATACATGCTAGCCAACTGTATACACACCAGCCCGTCGTGACACCTCTGGATCAAGCATCAGACTGTTTCGTTGCCGAGTAAACTTAGCCCTGGTCCCTATAGGGGAGAGGGGAGAGGCATGTGTACCTGTGTGTGCAGTGGGGTTTATGCATAAATTCCAGGTTATGACACTCAGAGCTTAAATAGATGGCTGACACATCTGCTCCTGTTCTCCTCCTCAGTAGGAAAGATCCTGTATTTTCTTCTGGAATAGAAACAAAGCCTCTTTCGGAGGAAAGAAGCCTAGAATGTGAGTACATGGCCCTGATCGGCAGGGGACAACCTCTAGCCCCTACAAGGCAGTAGCCAACATCTCCCTTCTAAGGCGTGTCAACCATTTTTGCTTGTTGCATGCTAAGTCGCTTCAGTCATGTCTAACTCTTTGCAACCTATGGACCTTAGCCCACCAGGCTTTTTTGTTCATGGGATTCGCCAGGCAAGAATACTGGAGTGGGTTGCCATGCTCTCTTACAGAGGCTCTTCTTGGCCCAGAGATGGAACCAGCAACTCTTAGGTCTCCTGCATTGACAGGGAGGGTTCTTTACCACTAGCACCACCTGAAAAGTCCTGTTAACCCTTCAGACAGCCTTTAAGCAAAGTTGGCCACAATCTTTGCTCAAAGAACTTAAACTTTAAGCAAATCTGAAAAATGTCATGTCCATTTTATAAATTGAAAATAATAGGATTAAAGGCCAGAAATTTGTCCCCAGTAGAAAGATAAGCATGGTGCACACAGTCTCTCTGCCTGGATGATAAACATTCACTTTATAGAATTTCATTAAATACATATAAACTTTTAAAGATTTTTTGACATTCCCCAATAGTTTGAGTTGAACAAATAGAAAATACAAAACTCAGTTTTTGGAATAGATTTCCACAAAACCGTGAAGTGACTTTTCACCCATCCCTTTCCTGGGTCCTGAGTCATTCTGGCCTGTTTTTTCTTGACTCCTCAGACTCGGGTTTTACCGTTTCTCAGCACTTGACTGTCTTCCTCTGGATTCTTTTGTCTTTTCTGTCCTCTTGGGCACACCACATGCTCTCCCTGCTGAATCACAGCAAAAGGTCTCTGGCTTGACAGCTGTCTCTGTCCTCCCTTATGCTACCATCCCACAGGAGTCTGGAATCTTCCTGATGCAAACCACTTCCCAGGATTTCCACCCCTCCCTCCCTGGAGAGTGTCCAGACAATGTCTTATTAAGCACTTGGCTTTTGCTCCATTCTCTGAGTTGCTGAAACCATTTCCACACAAATGACCATTTTAGTCTACCTATTAGCCTTGTTAAATTATCGTGGATTTTAGAGACATTTGGGCTTCTTCGGTGGCTCAGATGATGAGGAATCTGCCTGCAATGCAGGAGACCTGGGTTCAACCCCTGGGTAGGGAAGATCCCGTGGAGAAGGGAATGGCAACCCATTCCAATGTTCTTGACTGGAGAATCCCCTGGACAGAGGAGCCTGGCAAGCTACAGTTCGTGGGTTGCAAAGAGTTGGACACAACTGAGTGACTAACACACATATAGACATTTATGTGACAAAATGTTTTTGTAGTATTATTCAAATGTCAAAAACTTCAAAATAATTAAAATGTTCCCAGTGGGATTCTGGTTAAGTTACTGGTGTTAGACCCATATAGTATGTTAGGGAGTTATCAAAAGTAACATTGTAGCAAAATAATTAGTGAAATGAAAAAATGTTTAAAAAAAGGTGTTTAAAAATGTTTAGAGGGAAAAACAAGATTATTAATAGTAGTTACCTGTGGTGGTTTTAAGGCAGGTGCACAAATTCTTTGATCTTTTTCTTTCAAGATACATAGCTGAACATGGGGTGCAATTAGTGACCCATCTGTAATCCTTAGGACATGGCAGAGGTGGCTATACATGACCAGCTGCTAAAACTGGGATCTCTCTTCCAGATCGAAGGGCCAGCAACAAGCCATCACAGCAAACAGTTCCTCAGGACAGTGCGGTAACCGTCTTTTAGGGCACACAGCCATGTCAAAGGGGTCCCTGTCCACATAGGGCATTTGGCCCAGAGTCAAAAGCTAGCTCCCACAGCCTCCCTCTGAAGGCCCGCAGGTCACTGGCACTGGAGAACTCATTATTAACCAGACTTTCAAGGGCCATCCACCAAACCCGCCTGTTCTCATTGTCTGCCAGGCAATGACAGAGTCCATGGGGAACACGTCTCTGCAGACAGCATTGTCTGCGATCTTAACTTGAAGTGTGTCCTCAGCGACACGGTTCCTAACAGCCACATCTTGGTGGATGACTTCCCTGCTGGACAGATAGCTCATTCCTCAGGCAATCTGAACAGTCATGTGAACCAAGTCTTGTTGAGACACCGCCTGTGGATTATGGGCCTCTACTAACTGGCGCTGCCGTAAAAACAATCTAAGATTCCCCCAGTTCATGCAAGCCAATATCCCCAAGGGCTTCTCTCCTTCTATACACACCCTGGTGACAGGAAGAAGATTTCTGTGATGAAGACCGCACAGCTTACAGCTCTCAGTGAGCATCACTGTCACCCGAATTTCAGAAGCTTGATCTTTATCCGTTTTTACAAATACTTGCTTTTCTTTATTTGGATCTTTTTTCTTTTTTTCCTTTAGCCACAGACTTTATTGTTTGAATATTTGCAGCTATTTTTCTATACACTTTTAATTTCTTCCAAAACTCTATGCTCCGTATTTGCTAGGTCACTTCACTCTCCGTTTTATTCTACATTTCCATCAAGCAGTGTTTCCCCAAATCACAATCTGCCTGGTTGTGTATTGTTGTTATTCAGTTGCTAAGTTGTGTCTGTCTCTTTGTGATGCCATGGACTGTAGGCCACCAGGCTCCTCTGTCCCAGGCAAGAATTTCCCAGGCAAGAATACTGGAATGGGTGCCATCCCTTCTCCATATTTGGATCTTTTTCATCTACTAAGATCCCATGGAAAATATGCTCAAAAGTGCCTTATTGAAGTCCATCTTTTAGAATTATCCTCTCCCTGGCTATTGCAATATCCTTCACCTTAGTGCTGGCCTCCGAAAGAGTGACCCTTCTCAGGTCTTTCTTCTGTCTTTTACCCTGCTTGAGTGAAAATATAAACAAAAAACCAAACTCTGTCGCTATGTCAGATACAATATCATCAACATAGTTCAGAAGGGACAATGCAAAACAATTTTTTAAACAAAAGCATGTTTATTATGCAATCTGAGACAAAGTGCAATCAGGAGGGAACCTGATTATACTTTAAAAGAAAATGCACTCAGGAGTGAGTCTGGAATCAGAAGCAGCTTTGGTATTTGTTGACTGTGATCCTCAGCCACTTTTGCCTAAACACACAGAATGGATGGGTCTGGTGCCCTGTGTGCTGGGCTGCAGGCCCAATTTCTTAACACAGGTCAGATGAACTGGGCCCACCACCCCTGTGCTCAGTGGGCAAAGCTGAGTCGCTCTCTTGTCCTCATGGGGCTAGCGGGAGGGACTGACTGAAGACAAAGTGCCATGGGTTACACCGCAGAGGGGTGTGATGCAGGAGAAGGGTGCTGATTTTATTGATTGCAGCCCCATCCACTTCTTCTTCCATCTTCCTGGCTTCCTCCAATTCTCCTGGATTTAATACCAATTAACTTTAACTTCGGCCACTTACCTAGATTTCTCAAGAATTTCATCTGTGTGAAAATAGGAGGAGGAAAAAATAAAAATAAAAAAATAAACCTTTTTGCTGTGCTCAAAGACTCAGCACAACCATCCTGCTTTTGAAAAACAGAGTATAGCACCAGAACACTACACCTTATTCCCTTTCATCTCCTTTTATAATAGTTGAAAATAACATGAGGTGCTTTGACTAAAGTAAACCTTGTTCTAGACCCGTTCAGTTCACTTCAGTTCAGTTTAGTCGCTCAGTCGTGTCCGACTCTTTGTGACCCCATGAATCGCAGCACGCCAGGCCTCCCTGTCCATCCCCATCTCCCGAAGTTCACTCAGACTCACATCCATCGAGTCCGTGATGCCATCCAGCGATCTCATCCTCCGTCGTCCCCTTCTCCTCCTGCCCCCAATCCCTCCCAGCATCAGGGTCTTTTCCAATGAGTCAACTCTTTGCATGAGGTGGCCAAAATACTGGAGCTTCAGCTTTAGCATCATTCCTTCCAAAGAACATCCAGGGCTGATCTCCTTTAGAATGGACTGGTTGGATCTCCTTGCAGTCCAAGGGACTCTAAAGAGTCTTCTCCAACACCACAGTTCAAAAGCATCAGTTCTTCAGCGCTCAGCTTTCTTCACAGTCCAATTCTCACATCCATACATGTCTACTTGAAAAACCATAGCCTTGACTAGATGGACCTTTGTTGGCAAAGTAATGTCTCTGCTTTTGAATATGATATCTAGGTTGCTCATAACTTTTCTTCCAAAGAGTAACCGTCTTTTAATTTCATGGCTGCAGTCACCACCTGCAGTGATTTTGGAATCCCAAAAAATAAAGTCTGACACTGTATCCACTGTTTCCCCATCTATGTGCCATGAAGCGATGGGACCAGATGCCATGATCTTCGTTTTCTGAATGTTACACTTTAAGCCAACTTTTTCACTCTCCTCTTTCACGTTCATCAAGAGACTTTTTTAGTTCCTCTTCACTTTCTTCCATAAGGGTGGTATCATCTGCATATCTGAGGTTATTGATATTTCTCCCAGCAATCTTGATTCCAGCTTGTGCTTCTTCCAGCCCAGTGTTTCTCATGATGTACTCTGCGTAGAAGTTAAATTGCAGGGTGACAATGTACAGACTTGACGTTCTCCTTTTCCTATTTGGAACCAGTCTGTTCTCCATGTCCAGTTCTAACTGTTGCTTTCTGACCTGCATAGAGGTTTCTCAAGAGGCAGGTCAGGTGGTCTGGTATTCCCATCTCTTTCAGAATTTTCCCCATTTCTTGTGATCCACACAGTCAAAGGCTTTGGCATAGTCAATAAAGCAGAAATAGATGGTTTTCTGGAACTCTCTTGCTTTTTGGATGATCCAGAGGAAGTTGGCAATTTGATCTCTGGTTCCTCTGCCTTTTCTAAAGCCAGCTTGAACATCTGGAAGTTCATGGTTCATGTAGTGCTGAAGCCTGGCTTCGAGAATTTTGAGCACTACTTTACTAGCGTGTGAGATGAGTACAATTGTGCAGTAGTTTGACCATTCTTTTGCATTGCCTTTCTTTGGGATTGGAATGAAAACTAACCTTTTCCAGTCCTGTGGCCACTGCTGAGTTCTCCAAATTTGCAGGCAAATTGAGTGCAGCACTTTCACAGCATTGTCTTTCAGGATTTGAGATAGCTCCACTGGAATTCCATCACCTCCGCTAGCTTTGTTCATAGTGATGCTTTCTAAGGCCCACTTGACTTCACATTCCAGGATGTCTGGCTCTAGGTGAGTGATCACACCATCGTTTTTATCTTGGTCGTGAAGCTCTTTTTTGTACAGCTCTTCTGTGTATTCTTGCCACCTCTTCTTAATATCTTCTGCTTCTGTTAGGTCCATACAATTTCTGTCCTTTTTCGAGCCCATCTTTGCATGAAATATTCCCTTGGTGTCTCTAATTTTCTTGATGAGACCTCTAGTCTTTCCCATTCTGTTGTTTTCCTCTATTTCTTTTCATGGATCGCTGAGGAAGGCTTTCTTATCTCTCTTTGCTATTCTTTGGAACTCTGCATTCAGATGCTTATATCTTTCTTTGAAGATGGTGATTGCAGATATGAAATTAAAAGATGCTTACTCCTTGGAAGCAAAGTTATGACCAACCTAGACAGCATATTAAAAGCAGAGACATTATTTTGTCAACAAAGGTCTGTCTAGTCAAGGCTATGATTTTTCTAGTAGTCATGTATGGATGTAAGAGTCAGACTATAAAAACAGCTGAACAGAGAATTGACGCTTTTGAACTGTGGTGTTGGAGAAGACTCTTGAAGTCCCCTAGACTGCAAGAGATCCAACCAGTCCATCCTAAAGGAAATCAGTCCTGTGTGTTCATTGGAAGGACTGATGTTGAAGCTGAAACTCCAACATTTTGGCCACATGATGTGAAGAGCAGACTGCTTTGAACAGACCCTGATGTTGGGAAAGATTGAAGGCAGGAGGAGAAGAGGATGACAGAGGATGAGAAGGGGATGACAGAGGATGAGATGGTTAAGTGGCACCACCGACTCAATGCACATGAGTTTGGGTAAACCCCGGGAGTTAGTGATGGACAGGGAGGCCTGGTGTGCTAGGGTTCATGGGGTCGTAAAGAGTCAGACACGACTGAGCCACTGAACTGAACTGAATAGATACACAGATGTAGAGGAAGGACCTGTGAACTCAGCTGGAGAAGAGGGGGGGGGACAAATTGAGAGAGTAGCATTGAAACATAGCCACTACCATATGCAAACTAGCTAGCTAGTGGGAAGTTGCTATATAACATAGGGAGCCCAGCAGGGAGCTCTGTGACGACCTAGAGGGTGGGATGGTGGGAAGTGGGAGGCAGGCTCACCAAAGAGTGGATAATATACTTATGGCTTACTTGTGTTGTTGTATGAGGAAAACCAACCAAGCACTGTAAAGCAGTTATTCTTCAATTAAAAATAAATAAATACAATCTGAAAACTATCATTCAACACAAATGCAATGTCATTAAACCTGTATGGGATCATCTTCTCTTCCTAGTTGTTTTTCCATTATAAGTACTTATAAATGTCATTAAAGGTTTTGAAAATATGATTTTAATATCCACACAGTATTGCTTAATACATCTTACATAAATAATGAAATTTCAGTCTCAACATAGAAACATAATACCAAAAAAGGTTTCCATTCTAAACTAGAGCTTGCATTTTAATTCAGCTTAATGAGAATTCCTCTGAAGATCTAAAATTCTTATGAAAAATAAATTACATGGAGTTCTTTTTGCTTTCATCTGTTATGCTTTATTGTCATTTATTTCTAAGGACTCTTGGACTTTTGACATTTTGCATTTGACTGTAATTTTTGACTGAGACAAAATCTTAAATTTAGATATTACAAATATCAAGAAGTAGTCTTGTAAGTGTGAATCATTCAGTCATGTCCAATTATCTGTGACCCATGGACTGTAGCCCACCAGGTCCTCTGTCCAGAGAATTTTCCAGGCAAGAATATTGGCATGGGTAGCCATTCCTTTCTCGAGGGGATCTTCCTGACCTAGGGGTCAAACCTAGGTCTCCTGGATTGCAGGCAGATTCTTTACCATATGAACCACCAGAGAAACCTGACTCTGCTGTACATGGATATAAAAATCCTTAAAAGAATATTAGCAATCCAAATTGATGAATACATTAAAAGAATCATACACTATGATCAAATGTAAGTTATTCTGTGCCTGCAAGCATGATTTATGATCTGCACATCAATCACTGTGATACACAATATCAGCAAAATTAAGAATAAAATCACATGATCTTCTCAATAATTGCAGAAAAAGCTTTTGACAAAGGGTAACATCAATTTGGATACACTCTCTCAGTCCAGTGGCTATACATGGAACATACTAAAGGGTATATAAGACAAGCCCACGGCTAACATCCAACTCAGTGGTAAAGAGGTGAAAAGTGACAGTGAAGTCTGTCGGTTGTGCCCGACTCTTGGTGACCCCAGGGACTGTAGCCTACCAGGCTCCTCCGTCTATGGGATTTTGGAGGCAAGCGTACTGGAGTAGTTTCCCATTTCCTTCTCCAGGGGATCTTCTCAGCCCAGGGATCCAACCTGGGTCTCCCACATTGTAGGCAGATGCTTTACCATCTGAGCCACCAGAGGTTTTCCTAAAAGATCAGGAAAGAGCAAGGATGTCCACTCTCACCTGTCTTGCTCATCATAGTAGTGGAAGTGTCCTTCCCAGAGTAACTAGGCAAGAAAAGGAAATTAAAGGCATCCCCATCAGAACAGATGAAGTTACACTGTCACTATTTGATTACAACAGGATTTATATGTAACCTTAAAAACTCCACCAAGTAACAACTATTAAAACTAATAAACTCAGCAATATACCAAGATATGAACCATCAGAGAGAGAACAGAACAGTCCCATATACAAATGCATCTCCCCCCCCAAAAAAAAACCTAAAATGTATTTCACCGAGGGGCAGAAATACCTGTACAGTCACAAGCTCCAAGACCTAGAGTCTGGGTTCAAATCCCAGCTCACCCACTGACATGCAGAGTGACCCAGGGCAAATCACACAATGATCTGAGGCTCAACATATTCAACTGTAAAATGAACACAAAACCAGTATCTCCTCCCAGGGCTGTGAAACTCCAAGGAAATGCTTATTTAGGCCGAGGGGTTGGAGTGTCTCCAGGAGCCTCTCCTTGTATGAAACTCCTCTAGAACTGGGCTCTCCTGATCCTGTGGGCGAGGGTCAAGTGTAGAGCCTGGGAGCGGAATGGGACTGGACAAGGACGAGGACAAACAAATACTAGTTCTGTGTCAATGAGGGAAGCCACCTCCTTTCCAGATCTCAGAGTGGGGCCTACACCAGGGCCATGCACAATCAGAAGTGATAACTCCGAACCCCCTACAGCAGGGATGGAGCCTTCCCGGAAAGAACCTTCTCTCTGGTCCAGGCTCCAGTGTGATGTAGTGTTGCTCCCTGAGTTCTCCACGTCTCCACCAGGCAAAGAGCTCTTGGGAGCTGGAGGTCTATTAAACCACAGGGGCCTGAGGGTCAGAATGACACAAGGGCGAACAACATTGCATTGAAAATTAGCTATGTTTTTAAAAAATGACAGAAGTACAGACAAGGCAGGGGATGAGAAGCAGAAGGACTGACAACCTCTCAAGCCTTTAGCAGAAATATCTCCACACCAGCTCAGCAGAGCCTACAGGAGGAAAATATAATGGAAAAGCAGGCTATGGATATATCTCTACACTGCTGGACCCAGAGATCCAAGTCCCAATCCACCGACATCGTTCTGCATATCCAGACACCAAGAGGAAGGAACACAGACCTTGCCTTAGGAGGTCTCAGCCAGACTTAATATTGGGGTTGCTGAGCATGGTCACATGGTCACTATGGACTCAGACCCTCCTCCATGCTCACATCCTCTGTTCTCACAGAAACATACACAGTTCACTACAGAGAACCCTCTGAGGGTACTTGTGTATACTAGAAACTGGCAATGGTGAAATGCAAAGAAAAGACACAGAAATGGAAACATGCCTCTGGGGAGCTCGATAAATTAAAAAGATCTGAAGTGCTTGATACTTGGCATTTTAAAAAAAGCTTTTTAATAGGTAAATCCAGAAAGGACATTTCCAGGAGAAAGGACAAAAGAATCATCCCACTGGGGCAATTTGGTATCCATATGGGAAAGTAAGTTGGAACCCTACCTCACAAAACACCACCAAACCAATTAGACACATACTGAGAACCAAATAGATTTAAGGGACTAGATCTGATAGATAGAGTGCCTGATGAACTCTGGACTGAGGTTCATGACATTGTACAGGAGACAGGGATCAAGACCATCCCCATGAAAACAAATGCAAAAAAGCAAAATGGCTGTCTGGCGAGGACTTAGAAATAGCTGTGAAAAGAAGAGAAGCGAAAAGCAAAGGAGAAAAGGAAAGATATAAGCATCTGAATGCAGAGTTCCAAAGAATAGCAAAAAGAGATAAGAAAGTCTTCCTCAGTGATCAATGCAAAGAAATAGAGGAAAACAACAGAATGGGAAAGACTAGAGATCTCTTCAAGAAAATTAGAGACACCAAGGGAATATTTCATGCAAAGATGGGCTCGAAAAAGGACAGAAATTGTCTGGACCTAACAGAAGCAGAAGATATTAAGAAGAGGTGGCAAGAATACACAGAAGAGCTGTCAAAAAAGAGCTTCACGACCAAGATAAAAACGATGGTGTGATCACTCACCTAGAGCCAGACATCCTGGAATGTGAAGTCAAGTGGGCCTTAGAAAGCATCACTATGAACAAAGCTAGCGGAGGTGATGGAATTCCAGTGGAGCTATCTCAAATCCTGAAAGACAATGCTGTGAAAGTGCTGCACTCAATTTGCCTGCAAATTTGGAGAACTCAGCAGTGGCCACAGGACTGGAAAAGGTTAGTTTTCATTCCAATCCCAAAGAAAGGCAATGCAAAAGAATGGTCAAACTACTGCACAATTGTACTCATCTCACATGCTAGTAAAGCAATGCTCAAAATTCTCCAAGCGAGGCTTCAGCACTACGTGAACCGTGAACTTCCAGATGTTCAAGGTGGCTTTAGAAAAGGCAGAGGAACCAGAGATCAAATTGCCAACATCCTCTGAATCATCCAAAAAGCAAGAGAGTTCCAAAAACACACATCTCTTTCTGGTTTATTGACTATGCCAAAGCCTTTGACTGTGTGGACCACAATAAACTGTGGAAAATTCTTCAAGAGATGAGAATACCAGACCACCTGACCTGCCTCTTGAGAAACCTCTATGCAGGTCAGGAAGCAACAGAACTGGACATGGAGAACAGACTGGTTCCAAATAGGAAAAGGAGAACGTCAAGGCTGTATATTGTCACCCTGCTTATTTAACTTCTATGCAGAATACATCATGAGAAACGCTGGGCTGGAAGAAGCACAAGCTGGAATCAAGATTGCTGGGAGAAATATCATAACCTCAGATATGCAGATGACACCATCCTTACGGCAGAAAGTGAAGAGGAACTAAAAAGCCTCTTGATGAACATGAAAGAAGAGAGTGAAAAAGTTGGCTTAAATCGCAACATTCAGAAAACAAAGATCATGGCATCTGATCCCATCACTTCATGGCACATAGATGGGGAAACAGTGTCAGACTTTATGTTTTTGGGTTCCAAATCACTGCAGATGGTGAGTGAAGCCATCAATTAAAAGACGCTTACTCCTTGGAAGAAAAGTTATGAGCAACCTAGATATCATATTCAAAAGCAGAGACATTACTTAGCCAACAAAAGGTCCGTCTAGTCAAGGCTATGGTTCTCCCAGTAGTCATGTACGGGTGAGAGAGTTGGACTGTGAAGAAAGCTGAGAGCTGAAAAATTGATGCTTTTGAACTGTGGTGTTGGAGAAGACTCTTTAGAGTCCCTTGGACTGCAAGGAGATCCAACCAGTCCATTCTAAAGAGATCAGCACTGGATGTTCTTTGGAGGGAATGATGCTAAAGCTGAAGCTCCAGTATTTTGGCCACCTCATGCAAAGAGTTGACTCATTGGAAAAGACCCTGATGCTGGGAGGGATTGGGGGCAGGAGGAGAAGGGGACGAAGGAGGATGAGATCGCTGGATGGCATCACTGACTCGATGGATGTGAGTTTGAGTAAACTCCGGGAGATGGGGATGGACAGGGAGGCCTGGCGTGCTGCAGTTCATGGGGTCGCAGAGTTGGACACAGCTAAGCGACTGAACTGAACTGAACTGAAGAACCAACGATTGAAAGAAAAATTTTACAAAATTTTGAACAATTTTGGATGAAGTAATATCTTTTCTTTATGTTGAGGTATTGTTACAATAATTTGTTTGTTTAACGTGTACAGCAAAGTGATTCAGTGATTCAGCCTCTCAGGTGCGTCCTTGGACAAAATTCATTCCCTCTGGGAGGCCCGTGGGCCATGCCCTCAACTCAGAACACCTCCGAATCCTGAATACGCAAAGCAGCATGTGGTGGTGCTTGTAGGGGTTTTTAGACTGAATAAATTATTCTAACATGATACAAGAAATAAGCCCAGAGGTCAAGAGAGGATCTCCTCACCTATCTTCAACAGGAGGCCCTGCTCCCTGGAATGTGGGTGTCAAACAGCGCTTGGGAAGGAAAGAGGTGTGTCATGAATATTTTGCCTGCAGAGGACAAGTGGTGTGTAGAGAGGATGCGCAGGCACGTCCCAGGACACTGAGCACACGGACACAGTGACTGGACCCTCAGCCCTGCTCTTGGGCATCGCACTGTCTCCACCGCTGACACAGCGGGAGCAGCTCACCCGTGTCCTGGAGAGTATGGTCACATGACCTGAACCTGGCCAATCGGTGTGTTCTATCCCTCCTGGCCACCGTGATTGGCTCAGGACTGGTGCAGTGACCAATCTGGGCCCAGGGCCGGGCCTCACGCTGGAAGCAAGGGAAGAGGAGTTCGCCTTCTGCCAGAAGGGGTAGAGCTGGGTGAGGTCAGGCTCCAGCAATGGGAGGGGCGTGAGGTCAGCCTGGGGCAGTTGGTGACCTTCCTGAGCCCATCAGGGCAGAGCTGCTGGCCTGAGAATGAGGGCGTTCCTGAGCCCAGGGGTTGAGAGCGCCAGTTCCCGCTGTGGTCCCGGAGCTCCACCTGAAACCGGAGGGAAGCGGTCTGCCTGTGAGTCCTCTCCTGCTTGTCTGTCAGCTTGTTTGAACCACGCTGGATTTTCTGTCCAGCTGGCTAAGTGGAGACCCTGGAAATGCAGCTGTGTGGATTTTGGCTGGCTTCAGGGAAGAAATGCCAGATGACACTGGGAGACGCCAGTTTAATCTGGATTCAGGTCATATCTCTTGAAAATGAAGTGAAAGTCCCTCATTCGTGTATGATTCTTGCGACCCCATAGGCTATACAGTTCATGGAATTCTCCAGGCCAGAATACTGGAGTGGGTAGCTTTTCCCTTCACCAAGGATCTTCCCAACGCAGGGACCAAACCCAGGTCTCCTGCATTGCAGGCAGATTCTTTACCCGCTGAGCTCCAAGGGAGGCCCAAGGGAAGCCCAGGAGCAGGGGTGGGGGGATGCAAAAGGACAGTGAAGCAAGAGCAGTGGGGGCAGATAAGCAAGTCTGCCCTCCTGAAATGTCTGCTGGCCTGGTCGTCTACAGTTATGACTGGGCAGGGTGTGGAGGGCACAGGGGCTCAGAGGTGTGTGACCCGCTTTGCTCCCCCTGGGCCAGCAGATGTGTGAGGCTGAGCTGCTCGGAGGCAACATGCACTTTGAGCCCCACACAGATGGGGCCCCTGTGTGCAGCGTGAGCCTTTCGGCCCAGTCACGAGGTTTATTGTTGAGAAGACATCCCATGATGACCAGGGGAAGACTGGCCTGGCTGAGGTAGCGGTCGATTGGTGGATCTTAGGGACACAGAACATTGAATGTCCCAGGTGAGGCTTCTGATACCGACGACCACAAACTGGGGTGGCGGGGAGGCTTAAAACAATACTAATCGATTCTCTCCCAGTTCTGGGGGCCAGAAGTCTAAAGTCAAGGGTCAGCAGGACCAGGCCCCCCGACCTGGGCTCTGGAGGAGCGTCACTCCCAGCTCTTCCAGTTTCTGGGGCTCCAGGTGTTGCTGGGTTTGTGGCCACATTCCCCCAGCCTCCGCTTCCTCCTCACATGGCCTCTTCCTCTCTGTGTGTCTCTCCTCTTCTTATAAAGACACCCATCATTCGGCATAAGGCCCACCTAATCCACTGTAACCTTATCTAACTTGATTTCCTCTGCAATGACCCCATTTACGAATAAAGGCCCCCTGGCAAATATGGGGAGTTGGGATGTGGGTGTCTCTTTTGGAGGGCACCATTCACCCCGCCACAAAGCTGAGCTTTTACACATGAGCAGTTATCCCAGGAGTCGGGGGAGCTCACGCAGGACCCCTCGAGTACAGCCATGGGTGGGGGAGGCATGGTGTGTGGTTGGAGAGCTGAGCAGGGCAGGTGGTCTGGTGGGGACCAAGCCTTGGCCTGGCTGCCTCGGTGCAGGGTCCCGGGGTGTGCACGGAAGCCCCTGAGGTCGTCAAGATGCAGGTTCTGACTTTTAGCAGGTCTAGGAGTGCCCCACAGTGCGCTTCTCAGCTGGTCCCAGGGTGTATAAACCGCTGACCCTGGTCCATGCTTAGAGGTGCGAGGAGCGTGCAGGCCTGTTTCCCAGGAACTGTCAGAAACTTCCCCAAGGAAGGCTCCCCCCTCCAGTGTCTATGCAAGTCCCCAATCCCCTGTCCAGTGCCCCAGAGGTACCCCAGACAGAGACCCATACACAGCACTGGGTGCCTGGGTCAGGAACCCAGTGGAGGGGGAAGTGGTGGGTCTGGAAGAAACATGCTCATAACTTTGCGTATAGGATGGATGGAGGCTGAGCCTGGCCAACTGGCTGTGACCACAGGTGACCCACTTGCCCCCCCCCCGACACTCCGCCAGGCACCGTGGGCCCAGAGGATCTCGGCTTAAAAGTTGCTTCCCCAGCCACCCACGAGAGGGGCCCTCATTGTCAAATCAGGATCTGACCCCTTAATCCAGAGACGACCCCCGAAGTCAGTTTCACACATGAGGGTCCAGGAGGGATGTCATGTCAGAGACCCCTGGGACAGCAGACAGGATGGAAATGGGAGGAAAAGGTCCTGGAGGCAGGTGGCCCAGGCCTGCCTTCTGCAGGAGCGCCTCTTCCGCCCATCCCCCACTGCTCTGTCCCTCCGATGGCTGTGGGGTTAGCGGCCAGGTTTCCCAGGAAATGGACAAGAGCAGCTTGTGGGCCAACATGTTTCTTGTAACTGAAACCTATCAGCATTTTTGAAGCGCAAACTCAAAGCAAGGGCATTACTTATGTCCACTGGTAATTGCCAAAAAGGCCACACAGGAAAATCCCGGCTGTGTACTGGGGGTGACCGAGGCCTACATCTCCTTGATGTTGAACTTGACTCTGGATTTGGCAGAATTGTTAAGGCCTCAGACATGTGAACCCTACAAGGTCAGTTTGCTTTCAAGCTGGCGTTCAGGGCTCGCCACCGCACCCCAGGGCTGGGGGGTGTAGTTTCTCCTCATTCCTTCCCGGAGTTGGTGTGGGCCGTGGCGGTATCTGTTTCCCGTCTTCGTGGATATTGCTTTTTGAAAAGCAAGCGAGCAACTGCCTACTGGAGGACGGGAGCCACCTCCACACCAGACTCCAGGATGGCTGGTCAGGCGGTAAGGGTACCTGAGCTCCCAGAGAGGCTCAGACCCCACACAGCCCGTGTGGCCATGTGTGCAGGTCCGGACCCAGCCCGGCCACTTCCTGAAGGCTGAGCAGCCTCAGGCAAGTGGCTTCCCCACTCGGGACCTTGGTTTTTCCACCTTAGAATGGAGGGGCTTTCACCTGCTGGGGGGGTGGGCAGGGTTGCCATGGACACGGGACAGGGGAGAGGGGCATGTTTCTTGCAGTTTCCAGCTGAGGCTTTGTGGGCATGAGCTGGTGTCTGAGACAGTTCCCAGACTTGGCTAAGTGTGGTGATGAGCATGGAGTTGGGGGGTGGGGGTCCGTCCCCATAGCCTGGACATTGGAGTGGGGGTTCTCGACTTAGGGGCACCTCAGGTCTAATTTCAACAACTCCATATGTAAGGATAATGCAGCAACAGATGTTCTCAGGGACTTGTCAGCCTGGATGCAAAGCCCCATCCCCACCCCACCTTCTGTGGGCATCCTGACCTGGCTTGTGGTAAAAGGGTCAGATCCCTTTACCCAAGGAAGGAACTGAGGCTCTGAGAGGTGGGGCAAGGAGATCAAGGCCACTGGGCCCAACAGGGGCAGTTGAACGTGGGTGCTGTGTTCTCACATCAGACTCTTTGCCCTGAACCGTGAGAACTGGACTGTCGGAGGGCTGAGTGCCAAAGAATTGATGCTTTTGAACTGTGGAGTTGGAGAAGACTCTTAAGAATCCCTTGGACTGCAAGGACATCAAACCAGTCAATCCTAAAGGAAATCAACCCTGAATATTCACTGGAAGGACTGATGCTGAAGCTGAAGCTCCAATACTTTGGCCAACCCGTGTGAAGAGCTGACTCATTGGAAAAGACCCTGATGCTGGGAAAGATTGAGGGCAGGAGGAAAAGGGGGCATCAGAGGATGAGATGGTTTGATGGCATCACGGAGCCAATGGACATGAGTTTGAGTAAGCTCTGGGGTGTGGTGAAGGACAGGGAAGCCTGGTGTGTTGCAGTCCATGGGATCTCAAAGAGTCGGACGTGACTTAGTGACTGAACAACAACAAAATGTGGTCTTCAGCCTCCATCTCACTCCTACCCCCAGGCTTAGTGCCTATGCCATGAGCATCTCCTTCAGTAAGGTGTCAGGGGCCATTGTCTAGTCCCGAAGCTGTTCATGTCTCTATTCATAATTCCACCATTACACATTCATTTCTTTGGTTGTAAAGTTTTTATGTCTTTAGAGTCTTAAGTGCTGAGGCTTTTCTACACCCCACCTGGCTCCCTTTGAGCCTCTCTTGGTTTTGTGGAAGCATACTTGTTCTAAACTGGAGAAGGAAATGGCAAAGTTATTAAGTGAATTCTGGACATGTTTTAAGAGTCTTGTCTTTAAAGTTCCCCAAGGATGGCTCTTCCCTGGTCCCAGGTAGTCGGGCTGAAATCTGTGCCCCTCTGGTTGCGGTTTTGATGTCCTCCCATGTCTATAGGCCGGTTGTGTGCTCTCTCTGGCTCATCGGGAAATCTGCCAGCCGGGTGTTAACCCTTTGGTACATGAAACAGGCCACGGCAGGAGTATTTACACCACAGAAATTGGCAAATGATGCAGCTACAGATCAGGGTTTCTTCCTGGAGAGCAGGGGGTTGGGCAGGGGCCTGCATACATTATCAGCATGCCCCTGCTGAGTGGCCACGTGTCTCCTTTTCCTGAAGAGGCCAAGTGTCTTCAAACGCGTCTATTGTATTTTCACTTCTCGTTATGACACTGTTTTATTTCTGCTCGTTCTGTTTGGTTCTTTTCCAAGTTGGCTATGTCATTTTCTTTAATTGTTTCCTGTCCTTTGCAGGACCTTTCTATCTTGAGGTTCATTTCTCTAAATGAGATGAGCTTAGCTGATTTATTAGATTTATTACCCATCAAATCCTTTCAGAATCCCAAAGCTGAGGGGGTCACTTCTGCTGGTTCTCCTCCAGCTGTCTTTCATCCTGGTGTGCCTGGCGCTCTTCCATAATGGCCACCACTCTTCCATAACCCGTGGGAGTTCCCAAGCAGGAATAAGGTGTCCTTATCCAGAAAGACTTGGCACTTGCATTCTCCACTCATCTGAGGGTGTGATGGATAGGGTTACCTTGAACCAAGGTCATGGGCTACATGCCTGGACCCACTGGGGTCCTCACCTGCTCCTTCTCCTGCTCGGCACCAGAACCACCTTCCTTGTCATTCCCGAGGCCTGAGGAGGGAGGTCCTTTCTGGGTCACCTGAAAGTGTCGTCTCCTGGGAGTCCAGCTCCACGGGGGGGGGGGGGGGGGCGGGCGGGGAGGAGTCTTCTGTTGGACTCCTCCTCTTGGGCAGTTGCTCCTCTGGGTCTTCTCAGGTCTTCACTAACTTTAAGGCGTGACACTTTTTGATTGTTTTTGTTTTCCATGAGAGGGTGGATCTGAGTAACCTACCCACCAATCATCAAAGCAGAACTGTGAATGAATACATGTCTTTTATTCCTTCAAGAAGCCAGGCCTTAGGAACCAGACCCTATGCCGAACCTGAGGGGTAAATCTGCCCCAGCCGGTCCTGCAGCCCCAGCTCCCTGAGAGACTGCATTCTGGGTCCTGGCTCACTGGAGACAGTCAAGGGTACCATGTCCAGGATGTGGAGAAAGCATGCTTATGCCAGCACCCCATGTGACCACTCCTCCTGGGCGGTGCAGACGTGGTCAGCAGGAACCACAGAGCAGAAATGCCTCCCTGCAGGCCCTTTCCCAGGGACTGAGCACTTTGCTGTCCGCTTCGGGAGCCGCCCAGATGGAGGGCAGGCGTGAGCAAGTCAGGGTCAGCCCCCAGGGCAGTCCCAGCCTGCCTCCTCGTCCACGAGTATTAAAATGAACCCAAGGATGCTGCCAGAGGTTGGGGAAGGACCTCAGGAGCATTCTCGGCCTGCACACAGTAGGAACTCAGCAGGACTGTGCCCCCGGCCCCATGGATCACTCAGCAAATATCCTCAACCAAGGCTCCTGTGAGGTGACACGTTCAGGTGACCCAGAAAGGGCCCCTGTCTTCCAAGTCCGGTAACTGGAAGGAGGGTGGTCCTGGCGCTGATCAGAAGGAGGGGATGAGGCCCACCCCATGCCAGACGCTCTCCCTCCCGGGGGGCATGTCTGTCACCTAAGCAGAGAGACTCAGCCTGGAACCAGCCTTTCAGCTCACACCCACGTGGGACCCCGGTGCCAACAGGAAGAGCAGGCAGGACCCAGGGCTGCCAAGAATGCACCCGGTCATTAGGGACAGACCAGCCATCACGTGCCTTGAACACATTCGAGGAGAACACGGCCTCTCCCACAGAGCGGCCCTGGCATCAGAGGCCCTCCGAGTGGTGGTATTATCCTTAGAGCTGAGGAAGCCGAGGGCACAGCGGGGAGGTTGACCAGTCCCCTGTGGTGGTCAGAAGTCCGACCCAGGCTTCCCACCGGGGCTCTGCGGCTTCCTGGCCCGGCGGTGCTCGGAAGCCGTCCTGTGTGTCCCTGCCATGTACACATGCTCCCCACAGCTCCTGCTGGACCATGAGCCAGTTGGGGTTCACACACAAGATGGCGTGGAAGCGCGCCCACCACCCTCAGGCCTGAGATGTGGCACCCCTAATTCCTTGATGGCAGTGACGGGGCCCTCTGGGGTGGGTGGCAGCTGTGGGGTCAGGGTGGGTTGGGGAGGTGTGCTGCCCGGGAGCCCTCTGGGGGGAGCTAAGGACCCCAGGCTTGGCCTCATTGAGGCCAACCTTCCGACAACCTAGGAGGCTGCCCTTCAGCGAAGATGGGTGACTGTGACATATAACACGGCGGCTCAGGCAGCCGTGGGGACGAATAGGGGCCCTTGGCATCCTCGACCGCAAGGAATCCCCACGGGGACGTTTTTGCTTGTTCTGTGATTCCCTTCTTCCTTCTAAAAGGAAAGTGCCGGGAACACCTATGGTGAGGTCGCTGTTCCTGTGAGTTGAGCCGGGAGTGGAGGTTTAAACCAGTCCAGTCTGTTCTGGGCGAGCCTCCCCTTCCCCTCCCACACCTCGGACGGCACAGACCTGGTCACTCTTCTGGGCCTTCTTGGCTCTTTAGGAACTTTAAAGTATGACATTTGTTATTTCTTGTCTTTGTCCAGCATTTGGCGGCAGTCCACTGCAAGGGCCCTGACCCTGTCCTCTCCCCGAGCCCCTTGGCCCTTCCCATGCCCACGCCAAGGCTCAAGGCCCCTGCAGTTCTGTGGCCTCCAGACTCCCCACCCGAGGGGCCAGTCCGGCCAGAAGCCACCGCTCTGGGGCGTCCTGCTGGCGGAGGGGACCAGCATCTTATGGTTTCTTCCTGCTGGGAGCAGACTGCTGTCAGGCCAGGCACCAGGGTTTAAAACATCCTATATGTGTAAGAACGAGGACATCCCATACGTCCACCGAGTCCCACGACCCTTTCCCAATCCTGCCAGATGTTTTACTTGGAGGGACCCTGTCGCTTACATAAACAGCTGAGCGTGTTTTCCCAGGGATGTGGCCCGGGCACTGCTTCTTGACCAGCATCGAGAGAAATCTCCATGGACTCGGAGGAATATAGTTTGGGTCTTTGCATGTGGCTGAACAGAACGCATAGAAATAAACGGGAGCTGTAACAGGAAAGACAGGGTTGGCCGCATGGGGCCATCCATGGTCATTCCCACTGCCCCATGTGGTCACCATGTGCCCGGGAGCCCCCAGGCTAGAGGCGTTGCTGCCTCTTGGGTCTCGGTGCCTCACGGCTTCCTATGGTAGGGGAAGCGGCTTCCAGCTTCTTTGCAAAGAGAGTCTGTGCAGGGGTGGACTTAGCGGCTTCAAGGTCGTGGAGATATGGCATAGCCCCAGCCACGGGGTTGGGCGGGGATGCTGAGAGCACCAAGATCTCCCCTCAACTGTGAAGCAAGTCACATATGGCAAAGATTTGCAGAGGAGCAATAGATGGTCTCAGAGAGGCTGAGTCACTCGCCAGAGACAACACAGCAGCAGACCGGGACCGCGACCCCTGTCGTTTAAACCGCGGCTCCCTCCAGTGCCCATCTGACCTGCCCCTTGAGGGCAGCAGGAAGATCTGGGCTTCCCTGGCCTGAGCGCCCATGCCTGCCTCCCCTCGTCTGTGCTGGGATGTGTCCATTCCCAAACCCATGCACTATGTCCCCTGGCCCTGGGCTGTCATGTCAGGCTCCAGGTTCCCTGCAGGAGAGCCCCACGCCCACCAGCACACCTTGGAGCCCTGCTCATCTGTTCTCTGTGCCCAAATGTCCTGATGCTAACTGTCTTCTTGAGGCAGCCTTAGGACTGAAGTCCTGGAGCCCTGCTTCTTCAAAGCTCCCTGCACCAAGCCCAGTGAGGCTCTGCCCGGTGGCCTCATGACCAGTATGGTGGTTTGAGTGGTGGCCCCGAAAGCCATCCATCCTTCCACAGCCTGCAAATGTGACCTTATTCCTATGAATGGTCTCGGCAGATGGAAATAATTTACTGACCTCTGCAACAAATCACCCGGGATGCATGTGCACCCTAAATCCAATGGCAGGTGTGCTTGGAAGAGAAGAGGGAGTGATCTGAAGCGCAGAGCCACCCAGGGGAGAAGGTTTGGCACATGGACGCAGAGGTCGGGGTGATGTGGCCACAAGCCCGGGGAGGCCTGGGGTCCCCCAAGAGCTGGACCAGGCCAGAGGGACCCTCCCCTGGAGCCTCTGGAGGGAGCTGAGCCCTGCCCGCACCTTGATCACAGGTTTCTGACTCCAGAACTGGGGGCGAATGAGTTTGTGTTAAAGCTGTCCAGTCTGTGGCCAGTGGCTTCAGCCACCCCTGGACACTGAGAGTGAACTTGCCGGCTCCAAGGTGAGAACAGTGGCAGGACCGGCCCCTGCCCCCCACACACAGACACACAACCTTGTCATGAGGTTAAATGAGTTAATACGCACAGATGCCTGAATCAGGGGCTGACACTTGGACCTCCGCCCCCTTCACCTCTTCCTCCTCGTCGTCATCACTGTCATTGTTAGGGGCCCTCATCCACTCATTCAGTGGACCCACAGTGCTCCTGCACAGCCCTGATGTGAGCAGCAAGGCCAACGAGCTGGGAGGCTCCGCACAGGACTCACCCTGCCTGCTGGGGCCACGTGGACAAGGCCTGTGCCGTGACACGGAGGCCCCAGGAGAGGCTGGATCCTCTGGTCGTGGGAGTCACGGGGGCCTCAGCATCAGAAGTGTAGGGGTGAGCCGGGTTAATCCAGGGGGGTGCAGCCCTTCATTCAAAGTGGGGGAAGAATGCCATGTGTCACCCTGTGTCCGGGAGGCTGCCCTTGCCCTGGTGGGCTGCGGGCACAGCCTTGGATGACCAGGAGTCTGCATCTCAGTAGGGGCCGAGGCTGGCGCTGAGTGAATCTTCAGTGAGGTTTTTTCCTTAAAAACCATGCCAAGTGACTTTGGCTCCATTGCTTTTTGCCAGATACCCAGAATGACCCCCAGAACTTTGTACACTCCAAGGGTGGTGACTGGGTGTGGAGCCCAGCACAGACCCGAGTCAGTCCTGCCCTAAGTCCCACACCATCCCCCTTCCATGGCCTGGCTTTCTTCTGCCATGACCTTCAGAATGGTGGAAAGGCAAGTGTGGCCTCAAGCTGGGGGCCCCAGCGTGGGCTCCTAGCCCCTGGGGGTCCCCTTGGGACACCTGGGGGACCATAGTCCCCACTGCCGTCGGGCAGCTCTGTCTCGGGAATGTCGAGTTTCTTTGCTTTTCTGTGTGATGCAGCACCCAGGAGTGATGGGGAAGTCTGCTGGTGTTACATGCTCCTGCCTTAAATGGGGAAACATTCTTGCTGCATTGACGCTGCTCACTCAATGCTGGGAATCTGTTAAATACAAATGGCAAGGGGAACAGAGGAAAACAGAAAAAGAAAAATGGAGAGTGGCTTGGTTGCTTCAGGTCTCACATGTGATTAAGAGAGTGTACAGCCTGCACATGAACCCAAGTTCCCACACCTGCCAGCTATAAGGTGCCAGGCCCTGATTTTAGAACCCTAGCTTCACTAAGCAGTCAGTGACAGAGACAGTTTTTGTGTATTTCAGGTCTACACTGTGATGACTTGATGCCCATAGACATCATGGAATGATTGCTCAACATACGCATCACCTCACACAGTGAACTCTGTGTGTATGTGTGTGTGTGTGTGTGTGTGTGTGTGTGTGTGTATCTTTAATGTTCCTATAATCCATGGAGAAGGCAATGGCAACCCACTCCAGTACTCTTGCCGGGAAACTCCCATGGACGGAGGAGCCTGGTGGGCTGCACTGCATGGGATGGCTAAGAGTGTGACAGGACTGATCGACTTCCCTTTCACTTTTCACTTTCATGCATTGGAGATGGAAATGGCATCCCACTCCAGTGTTCTTGCCTGGAGAATCCCAGGGACAGGGGAGCCTGGTGGGCTGCCGTCTGTGGGGTCACACAGAGTCGGACACGACTGAAGTGACTTAGCAGCAGTAGCAGTATGCTAGTCTTCGAAAACAAGGTGGAGAGTGTTCCTTGTTTACCCTGAGAGTTCCTGTGAGATTGCTGTTTTCTTCCCTAGATTTTTGGAAGCATTGATTGACAAAACCAGTTGGTTTCATTGTGGGGAGGCTTTTAATTTCAGATTTAGTTTTTTTCATGCAAATAACATTTTCTGATTTTGTATGTCTTCCTGGGTATGTTTAGGTAAGGCATTTCCCCTTTGCTAGGCCCGTAGACTCTCCTATGAGTAAGTGAACTGTGGTTCACACTATCTTTCTTTTCTGTAAGATGTGTTGTGCCCCCTTTTAAAGGTCCTTGATACTGGTGATTTGTGCTCTGTCTCTTTCTCTAACCAGTCTCCCTAGGGGTTTATCAGGTTTATCGGTCCTTTCCAAGAGCCGACGTCTGGCTTGTTTAAACAATTCCCTGTTTGCCCTGTGTTCCCTCATTTCCTGCTCCTTTTCTCCCATCCACCTTGTGCTCCACTCGCTGTGCTTTCTGTCTGGATTTTTGGGAGGAGGCTCAGCTGATTTCGGCCTTCCTTCTTTTCCAGTATATGTGTTTAAGGCTTTAGGTTACCATCTAAACACAGTTGGCTGGGTCCCACAAGTTTGAATAAGCCAAATTTTCATTATGTTTTATGTAAAAGTATTTTCTAATTTACATTGTGCTTTTTAAAATTATTATTCATGAAAGTCTACGAGAAGTCTGTGATTTATCTTCCCAATGTTTGGGGAGGTTTTTCTGGTGACCCATTTTTTGATCTCTGTTAATTCCATGAAGAGCCCCGTCTCGGTCTTTAGGGGCGACTGTTATGAATACCGTAGACCAGCTGATAAACAACAGAAAGTTGCTTCTTATAGTACCGGAGCCTGGGAAGTCCCAAGATTACCAGCAGGTGCCGCGTCTGGTGAGACCTGTTTCCTGGTTCCTAGACTGCCTGCTTCTTCTCCCTGTCCTGGCAGCATGGCAGCCCATTCCCTCCTGACCTGAGCTCTCCCAGAGTCCCTGCCTTCTGGTATCATCACCACGTGCAGGGTGAAGTTTGAGGGCACATAAGCCATCAGCCCATTGCAATCCATAAGTATACCCTGCATTATTTCAGTCCTCTGAAATAATTTGAGCTTTCCTAAGGGCTCAATATATATTCATTTTGTTATATGTTCCTTGGGCTCTTGAAAATAATATCTATCAGTGGGAATGCAGTGTTACGTGCGTATCAGTTAGATCAGATTTGTCAATCATAATTCAGATTTCGGTAGCCACGTTGAGTAAAGCAGAAGTAGCTGAAGTTACCTGTAATATATTTTATTTTTAACATTCCCAAAATATTGTCATTTCAGTGTGTAATCAACCTGATAAAACCTAATGAAATATTTTACGTTCGTTTTCTCATGCTAAGTCTTTAAAATCCAGCGTGTGTTTCAGGCTTGAAGCACATCTCATTGTAGAGCCAGCCGCATTTCAGGTGCTTCGTGGCTGCAGGTGACGACGTCCCAGGGAGCCCAGTTCCCCGAGAGATGTGTCTTTAACGTCTCCCACTGCAATTATGAACTTGGCTGTGACTGCTCTTCTATTTCTGTCAGTTTGTATGTATTGATGTTTTGAGGTTATGTTATTAGGGACATTCAGATTTAGAATCCTCATCGTCTTGGCAGACTGGACTTGCGTGAGCATGAGATGCTCCTCTTTATCGCTAGTGATGCTTCTTACCTTAGACTCTCTCTGACAGTGATGTTGCCGCGTCAGGTTTCTGCCCTTGTTCGCCTGGGCATCTTTTACTCTCACCTGTCTGTGGTCTTCCATCTTAACATGTGCCTCTGGGAAGAGTGTGTGGCTCTAATCTTAATCAGGGTGACGCTTTTATCTTTTAATGAGGACATTTGCTCTGTTTATAACTTTGATGTTTCCGTCTGTAGATACCGTGTTGCTGTGTGTTTTCTGTTTGTCCCACCTGTTCCGTGTTCTTTTCTCTTGCCTTCTTTTAGAAGGATGAGGTGTTTCTCTAGTTCTGTGCTCCTCTGCCAGGTTGGTGGGTGCACATTCGCAGACACAGCCTGTGTTTTACATTGAAGTCTAACTTAGTACTTTTACTGCCTCCCTGACATGACTGTTTCCTCCTTGTCACTGTTATCCTTTAAAATTTTAGATATATTGTCGGCGTTATCATCACTGTAGCATTAATATTTACCCTGACAGTTACCTCATTGTTGGTCTTTACTTGTTGTTTATATTTCAGTCAGAGACGACTTTTCTTTCTCCCAAAGCACTGCCTTAATATTTTTTAGTTCATGTCTGTGGTTGATGAATTGTCTCATTTCCATTTGCCCTACAAGTCTTTATTTTGCTTGCACTTTCGAAGAGTGTTTTTGTTGGGTATCGAATTCCAGGTTGGTTCCAGGTGGTTATTTGTTTTTCAGCATTTTACAGATGCCAGTCCATTATCTTCTGACTTCCTTTTTCTTGAAAAGTCAGCTCTCAGTGTTGCTGTGCCATAAAAAGCCACAGATTTTTTCCTCTGAGAGCTTGAACATTTTCTTCTTGCCTTAGGCACCTGCAGAGCTGCTGAAACCAGTGTGTGGTTTTCATTTTTGAGTCAATGCTCTGATTCTTGAACCAACTCTTGCCACTGTCCCTGTCAGTCAGTTCAGTTGCTGAATGTCTGACCCACTGCGACCCCATGGACTGCAGCCCGCCAGGCTTCTCTGTCCATCACCGATTCCCGGAGCTTGCTCAAACTCATGTCCATCGAGTCAGTGATGCCATCCAAGCATCTCATCCTCTGTCTTCCCCTTCTCCTCCTGCCTTCAGTCTTCCCCAGCATCAGGTTCTTTTCCAAAGAGGCAGTTCTTCGCATCAGGCGGCCAAAGTATTGGAGCTTCAGCATCAGTCTTTCCAATGAATATTCAGGACTGATTTGCTTTAGGATTGACTGGTTGGATCTCCTTGCAGTCCACGGGGCTCTCAAGAGTCTTTTCCAACACCACAGTTCAGAAGCATCGATTCTTTGGCGTTCAGCCTTCTTCATGCGCCAGCTCTCACATCCATACATGACTACTGGAAAAACCATAGCTTTGACTGAATGAACCTTTGTCAGCAAAGGAATGTCTCTGCTTTTTAATGTGCTGTCTAGGTTTGTCATAGCTTTCCTTCCAAGGAGCAAGCGTCTTTTCATTTCACCGTCTGCAGTAATTTTGGAGCCCAAGAAAATAAAGACTGTCACTGTTTCCGTTGTTTCCCCATTTATTTGCCATGAAGTGATGGGGCCGGCTGCCATGATCTTCATTGTTTGAATGTTGAGTTTTATGCCAGCCTTTTCACTCTCCTCTTTCACTTTCATTAAGAGGCTCTTTAGTTTCAGGCCCTGGAGGCATTTCTTATTCCCCTGACTGTCTTTTCTCCACCATGAGGGGCCCCATTTATAGTTTTTAACAATGTAGTTTAACAACGGGTTCCTTCGCTATATTCTGTACTTTTTTCCCTCATATATATTTTTTTAACCGATCCATTCCTCAGTTCACTGATCCTCTCTTCAGCTACACCCAACTTGATGTGAAGCCCAGAGCCTGAGTTCTTAAATTCAGTCACTGTTATTTGAAAGTTCTAGAATCGGTTTTGAGTCTCAGAAAGTTTTCCTTTGGTCAAGTATATTTTTGAACTGGTGAAGTTTGCATCTGATTCCTCTAGCATACCTCTGATATGCTGATATACATCAGATACCTCTGGACCTGTTTCCGTTCTTTTTCTCTTGGTCTTATTTGTTGTTACACCCTTATTTGCTTTTTTGGTTGCATGGTGGACATTATCTATGGAAACCCCTAGAGTGTCTGGTGATGCTGTCTTCTCCAGAGGTTCCTCTGATGTAGACCTCTAGTGAGGACAGAGCTGTCTGTTCACTCAGGGTCTGAGTGACTTGAGGCTGGGGTGTCTTTGTAAGCTGAGTCTCAGCAGCCTTCACCCACCTTCTCCCCCTGATCCCAGGGAGGAGCCCTCCAGCATCTCCATCTGGAAGCCTGGGGTGCCTCCCATGGCCCCTCCCTTCTCGGCCGGTCCTGAAGCCCACCATCTGTCTCCCGAGCACCACAAGGTGATTGATACTCAGCGCTCAGCCGGTTTGGGCAGAGTGCTGGGTATGTTTTCTGTGCCTCCCGTTTCTTGGGGACCTTAGTCTCTACCATCCGGACTGACTTGTCAGGCCTGTGGTTGGATTTTTGTCTTCCCAGCCCAAGGAAGTGTCCAGAGCTGTTAGCCAGTCCCCTCTGCTTGACTTTTTCCCTGCCTTTTCTTCCCAGAGTCAGCTTTGTTCTGATGCCCCGAGGGAAGGAGCGGCCCTCTCAGTCTCCAGCTCCCTCACTGGGCTTTTGTTTGAAATCTTGGATTGTGGCTGCCTAAGGACCTCTTTTGAAATGTATTTAGCTTCTCTAGCTCTTGGTAGGCTGACCCACAAGCTGCTTGCATCTATAACTGGTAGTGGGGAAGCCCCGGGTGTCGTCTCTCATCTGAAGCCACATGTAAAATTCACAGTAATTATATTGATCATCTTTGGTGCTGGGGTAAACAAGAACCAGGGGCCCTTGCTCATTACCCACGGTTGTGTTTCTGATCAGAATCCCCTGCTTGCCTGGGCTGTTTCAGTGCCACTTGAACTTGGGAAGAAGGTGGGGCAAGCGGCCCATGCGGCCTGGGGACAGAGGAGCCAGTCTGCCCTCTTCCCTTGTCCCTGCCGGCCCAGGGCAGGCCTTGTGATGACAGGCGGCTGGTAGTGGAGGAGAAGGCTGAGGAGGAAGGGGTTGCGTGAACTGTATTCTGTGATGTAGTCACGTGCGGGTTTTCTTTTTCAGTGTGAAAAAATGACTGCCTTGACTCTTCTCTCCAGTTTCACTTGAAGGTTGAAAATGAAGATTTTATTCTTAAAGTTGAGCACAGTGATTTTACAGTCTTTTTGAAAGCAACAGTTGAGGTTTTCAAAAGACATCTCAGAGAACTCCAGCAGATAAAGCGAAAATAAGAGAATGTGTTCAGCGTGAACAGCGGGCGGGACCCCAAACTGTACTCTGTGTCTCCCAGAGTCTGTAACTGCTGAGATGGGTGGATATAGGGCCTCAAGCACCCTGGGGACCGAGGTCCTCAAGTGACAGCAGAGGCCCTGGCTGAGCCAGGAGCAGTATGGCCTGTGCCCTGGCGAGTGGAGAGCCGCGAGGCTGGGAGTGGGGCCAGGAGAGGGGGTGGGAGACTCGGGCGTGGAGGGAGGGGCAGCACCTGGCGGGGTCTGGGAGGCGCTGGCTGTCACGGTTCAAGGCAGGGACACCCCTGAACCTCCACCGTGCAGCCCCCACGGGGCAGAGTTGTCTGGCAGCCCAGGGTCAAAGTGAAGAGGGCGAGTTCGCAGCAGATTGACCGAAGCCCCGTACCACTGAGAATTCATTTTAAGTGCCTGGAGCGAGGTTGGTCAAGCCCTTGCTGAAGTCAAGTGAGGGAGTCAGTCAGGGAGGACGGAGCTCAGGGTGAGTGAGGGGCAGCTAGTGCGGTGAGTCCTTGTCACCCGGGTGGGTTCCGGGGACACCCTTGAGTTCAGTGGTGCCCTTTCAGTAGCCTCCCTGGAGGCTTGTTTGGGGGGTAGAGGAGGCAGAAGCCCACTTAGAAGACGTGCTCATTCCTAGTGGTGGTGGTTTCTGAAGCAGTTTCTACTATTTGGTTCAACTGTGAACCAGTATCCTTGCAGGGTCAAGTCTGATGGTGGGCCTGAGCTGTGGGCACAGCCTTCCTTCTCCTGCACCCCACACTCATCTGTCATCTTTTGGGCAGCCCCTCCCCCCTCTCTGCACCCTTGATGGTGGGCCTGAGCCCAGCCCCCCTGTTACCATGGAGCCCCTTATGACTGAGTGGGTTCCAGGTGCCAGGCTCCTGGGAGACGTGCGGGAGGCAGAGCCTTCATGCCATTTCTTCTAGAGACAGCAGCGCTGATGGTCGTGGTGTGAGAGCGGTGGTCCTAGTGTGAGAGCAGTGTGTCTGAGAGTGGTGTGTGAGAGTGTCGTGTGTGAGAGTAGTGTGTGAGAGTGGTGTGTGAGAGCGGTGTGTGTGAGAGCGGTGGTCGTAGTGTGAATAGTGGTGGTCGTAGTGTGAGATCGGTGGTGATAGCTCGGGTGCTGAGGTATCTAACCGTGAAACAGCAGTTGCCCCTGAGTGGGGGGCTGCCCCCATCCGCGAGGATGGGTCGCAGAAGGGCCCGCCTATGGGCACTTTTCCAGTGCTGCATCCCCAAGGCAAAGGCCAAGACAAGGAAGAACTTGGCCTCAGCCCAAGTCCTGGAAGCAGAGCGGCCTGAGGTGAGAGCAGCCGGGGGCTGGGCCCGTCGGATTGGCCTTCACCCAGCGAAGCGTTGGAGCTGTGTTTCATTTTGTTAGCGTGGTTGTAGGCCCTGCCGGCCAGGGCGTTTTGGCCTTCTGGGCAAGATCGACCCCAGCAGGTTGACCTTGTAAGTGGTTGTGCAGGTGCTGTGTGGAGGACGGGCGGGGGCCCCACAAGAAGGGAAACACTGTCTGGAGGAGTCCTGGGGCACGTGGATTGAGCTATAGAGTCAGTCCTTGAAGCAGAAAGGCTAAGCCCCTTAACCTCTCCCATCTTACAGAGCACAGAACAGTGTGTCCAGTATCTTAATGACGGGTACCTACTGCTCATGTGTATAACATACACCCTCGTAGCTTCACATGTCTACTACATGCCTCGGAACAAGTGTTGGGCAGTGTTCTAGGTGCTGTAGTAGGGGATATGTAGCCCAGGATTTTTTTATTTGTGTAAAGAAAACTAGAAGAATGAAAGACTCCATGTGGTTCAGTGTGAGCAAGTTCACCATGTGGACGGCACCGCGTGCGTGAAAATTGTGATAAAATACATAAAACATGAATTTAACATTTTCTCCAGTTTATTGAATGACTGGGTGACTTCAGTGGAGTCAGGCTAACAGATGGCCTTGGGGTGCCATCAGCCTTTTTCCCAGAGGAACACTCCAAAGCCTGATGGCCTTGTAGATCTTACCTTTCTTCCTCACTCTCCCCAGCAGTTCTAGGTCACTTGTCTGTGTGTCGTTTAAGAATCTCTTTATCCACTTTGTTGTTAGGTTTATGTTTAGGGAAGTTTCTCAGACGTCCCTGGGTCTTGAGAAGGCAGGCTTGGATTCCGGGTTCTCCCCTGCCGCGTGCCTGCCAGGTCGAGGTGGAGGCTGAAGGCCGGTCTGAGTTGTGGTGGTCTGTGTGGTCTTGGGGTCAGTGGACCCCCTCTTCTCTGGAGGGGCAGGGAGACCCTTTGTGTGGAGCCTGGAGAGACTTGACAGGGTCAGTCTTCAGAGTCTCGCTCTCTTTTTAATTTGTGTTTGCATTTAGTTACTTACTCATTTCACTGTTTTCTAGGAGTTGGCAACATCTACGGAAGAACTCAATATATGCCGGGAACAGCTTCTTGCAAGAGAAGAAGAAATAGCTCTGCTGATAGCAGAGAGGAATAACATCATGGTCAGTAGGGGAATTCTCACATGTTGACATTTGCCCCGCGGGGGCCACCGCTGGGCTCCGTGTTGCTGTCTTTAAACTCTGTCTGGTTTTCAAGTCATTTTTCACATCTTCCCACTGAGCAGACCAGGGTGGATCAGTTTGGGGTTCTCATACTTGGCTTCAAATTTATGATGAGAGCTACTATAATTTTAGTACATTGGAGGGGGGAGTTCTCTTAACCTACAATTTTGTCCATGCTACAGTTTGTGTGGGGTCTTAGTTCCCTGACCAGGGATTAAAACCCATGACCCCTGCAGAAGTGTGGAGTCTTAACTACTGGGCCACTGGGGAAGTCCACTCTAACTTTAGACTGAAGTGGCGGGATTCTGACTTGCCTCAGCATGTTTCCGGCTGTAGCATGAGGCTGAGAGGGGTTGTCGGCCCTGAATTCAAGCATGAGGTTGACGGTGCTCCTTTGGCCCTGCCCTGCAGCTGCTGCTGGAGCACCTGGAGCGCCTGGTTTCCCAGTATATACCGTCCCTCCAGACGACGGCGGGCAAGTGGCAGGCGCAGACCCCAGAGGGCATGACCATCGAGCTGGAGGTGCTCCAGGCGCTGAAGTCACTCTTTGAGCACCACAAGGCCCTGGACACGAAGGTACCAGCCACCCGGCCATCCTGGATTTGTACACTTGCAGCCTTGTTAGGTGGATGATGCACGTATTTATGTAACTAGTTGACTTTTGAGCTTCTTGAATTCTTGTAAATACCTTTTTTCCGTAAGAAGTCAGAGTTTTATGTGGTTAAAAAGTGTTGCCTGCATACATGCTCAGTCATGTCCGAGTCTTTGCGACCCTGTGGACTGTAGCCCACCATGCTCCTCTTTTCCTGGGACTTCCCAGGCAAGAATACTGGAGTGGGTGGCCATCTTCTACTCCAGGGGATCTTCCCGACCCAAGGATTGAACCTGCCCTCTTGCATTGGCAGGTGGATTCTTTACCATTGGTCCACCTGGGAAGCCGCCAGTTAAAATGTATTAGTTGGTATAAATGTCTCAAGATTTATTATGTTCTGTATATCAATTTGCAATTAAAAACTAAGTAATAGAGTTATTTTAGGAAGCATTTTTTTCCTCTCAAACTTAGAATTTAAAGCTGTTAATAAGCAGATTTTTTGATGTTAAGATCAATGAGATACATTAAATGTATTCTGTTATAGTAGCCGCGTATTAGGGTGAGTATACAATGGCAACCCACTCCAGTACTCCTGCCTGGAAAATCTCATGGGTGGAGGAGCCTGGTAGGCTTCCGTCCGTGGGGTCGCGAAGAGTCGGACACTGCTGAGCAACTTCACTTTCACTTTTCCCTTTCATGCACTGGAGAAGGAAATGGCAACCCACTCCAGTGTTCTTGCCTGGAGAATCCCAGGGACAGGGAAGCCTGGTGGGCTGCCATCTATGGGGTCGCACAGAGTCAGACACGACTGGAGCGAGTTAGCAGCAGCAGCAGCAGCAGCATACGCTAAGAAGTGCACTCACGTATATACACACATCAACACAGGAGGAGCACTTGAAAGGTGTAGTTTGTTAGAAGAATTAGGTGCCACACATAACAAGGTAAGTTGGATCATTCATCGTGTAATTTCAGTTAGTTCAGTTCAGTTCAGTTCAGTCACTCAGTCGTGTCCGACTCTTTGCGACCCCATGAATCGCAGCACGCCAGGCCTCCCTGTGCATCACCATCTCCCGGAGTTCACTCAAACTCACGTCCATCGAGTCGGTGATGCCATCCAGCCATCTCATCCTCGGTCGTCCCCTTCTCCTCCTGCCCCCAATCCCTCCCAGCATCAGTCTTTTCCAATGAGTCAAGTCTTCGCATGAGGTGGCCAAAGTACTGGAGTTTCAGCTTTCGCATCATTCCTTCCAAAGAAATCCCAGGGCTGATCTCCTTCAGAATGGACTGGTTGGATCTCCTTGCAGTCCAAGGGTTTGTCATTTGTATCCTTTCATTTTAAAAAAGTGTGAAGGCTGTAGTGGTGGACATCAGATGTTCTTTATCTTTCTGATTGAGGACCAGCCCACCTGGGTTATTTTAATGACTAGTAAACTAGACTTGTGGCTCAGAGCTGCAGGATCTCTTAAGCACCCCTTTGTCTAGTCGGAGACAAATTCTGACTCGAATCACCTGTTTCTATTTGGGATAGATAACATCACCATGTATTTTCTTTTTATGCTGTATTTTCAGTTTTGAGTTGAGTTTTTCCAAATGGAGTTTTGCTGTCTTTACTTATTTCTTTATTCTGATTCAATTTTTTGGTTTTCACTGATGATTCTTAAAGAGAAGAATAACCCGAAAAAGATACTAATGGACGGGGTGCTTGATGTAAATCACAAGCAAGAAAACATGCCAAGCGCCAATGGAAAGGCATGTCCTCAGTCTCACTCTCTGTCTGGTTCTCGTCTTACTATCCAGTCTGTGCGGGGCTGCTGAGACCTTTCACCAATGCATCATGTAGGTCTGAGTGGCCGTGAGGGTCGTGTGAGCTCCAGAGCGCAGAAGGCAGTTTTGACTTCACCGATTTTCCGGAAGTGCTGTGTTCCCTCCCTCCCAAAACAAGGCTGTCTAAGGTTTCCTTTCCCCCTTAGAGAACCCGCGACGAAGACCTGGCTCAGGGGCCCGAGCTCCAGGAAATCATCGAGAAGAAGTCACGGGAGCAGAGAGAGATAAAGGACCGCCTGGCAGCCCTCTCTGCCCACGTAACAGAGCTGGAGAACGACCTGGACACGGCCAGGAAGGACCTCCTCAAGTCCAAGGAAATGAATGTGAAATTACAGCAGGACGTCCGTGAAGTGAGTGACAGTGGACGTGTCTGTTGTCCTGAGGCGGAATGTGGGTCCCTTGTTCTCCCCATGATCTCAGCCTTGGCACGGCTGCGTGAGCAAGAGCAGAGCACTGGCGAGACCGCCACTGGCTGCCTTCCCGCCTCTGCGTCAAGGTCTCTGGGGTAGAAGAGGCCTGGTCCAGGCGGCCCGTTGGCAGTGGACCAACATGGCTGTGCTGCACCCTGGGTGTGGACTCCTCATTTCCACAAGTTCTAGGGGGCCCAGTGTGTTCGTTTTTAAAAAATTCATTCATCCACTCATTCATTTATTGGAGTTGATTTACCCTGCTGTGTCAATTTCTGCTGTACAGCAATGTGAACCAATCATATATATATATATATATATATATATATATATATATATATATATATATATACACACACACACACACACACACACACACAAATCTCCCTGTGTTTTAGGTTTCCTACCCATTAACTTCACCACAGAGCACTGATAGAGTGCCCGGTGCTGTTCAGTAGGTCCTCACTCGTTGCTGACTTGATGCATAGTATCAGTAGTGTGTATATGTCAACCCCAGTCTCCCAGTTCATCCCCCTACCTGCCTGCTGAACATATTCCCGATGATGCTGAAATTTCCTTCTGATTCACTCAGGTGAGTCTGAACATCTGTGGAGCCCGCTCTCCCAGAGAGATGGGAACATGCTGTGTGGGCTCTGCTGAGGCAGCTTGCCTGGCCATCTTCTCTAGTTTTCTGAGGTTCCGCTCCTTGAAAGGATGTGTGACAGTGATACCAGCGGTCAGACAAGTCGAGTGGCTTTTGCTCACCCTCAGATCCTCAGGCCCGTGCTGTGTAACCAAGGCAGAATCAGGATGTTTCTGGCGGTCGTGTCTGCGGGTGTCGTGATTTATGAGAAGCTCCCTAACGGTCACTGTGAAAACAGAAGAGAGCTGGGGGCTCAGGCCTCCTCCTGTGAGCCTCGCCTCTCCTCTCTGCACAGAGAGACAGCGCCCACTCTGCCCCACCCCTCCCCCGTGAGACTGTCTCAGAGGGCACCCCTCCAACATGTGGTACAGCAGGTGTACTTGTTTAGTAGCTCGGTGTGAGAACTCAAAACAGAAATATTTGCACACGTTTGTATAACGTGTTCACACTACTCTTTGGCAACAGGAGGAGATTAGGTGGCAGAGATTAATACACAGAGAATTCTGGAAAAAGCGTTTTTAAGACCTTTCACTTTTAATGTTAGGACAACATCGGTTACTTAGTGAGCACGGAGGGACCTGAAATGGATTTTGAGCCGGCGGACAGGAGTCGCATCGGCAGCAAGCCCTGCTCCTGGTTTGGGCGTTTCCTCCATGTGGTGTAACTGCTTGAGGAGGACTCGGCTGGAGAAGGCTGCTCCCAGTTGTGTAACACTGTGACTTCTGTTTCTACTCATTAATATTCTTATGTAATTTTGAGGAAATTGCATGAGATTTTTCCAACTTTTACCTGAGGAAATGAGCCTCAGAGCTCCCGGTAGGATCTGTTGAAGGTCCCTCCCTGTTCTGGGTCAAGCCCGCCTGTATGGTGTAGGAGATAGAGATCCTCATTTCATGCCAGATACCTTCCCTCCTGGAATTCTTGCAATGACAGAGTAGTTTAGTGTACTTTTTGTTTGCTGGTCGGGTTTACGATGTAGAAAAGAAGCTTGGTAAATCGAGTGGCCAGACAGACGTTAAGACAGATGGGTTCCATTGTGGCAAATGTGACATTTGAGGTAGGCGCGTTTTTGCTCACATCTCAGAAAACTGCCATGTCTAGGACTTTATTTTTGAGGACACTAATTTTATGTTTGATTTGAAACTTAGGATTTAGTCCAGCTTTTTTACTCTTAATTGTATCGCAGTATTCTATGATAATGACTTACCTTTTCTCCTCTGCAATGCCTGGTTGTAGGCTATGGCCCAGAAGGAGGACATGGAGAAGAGAATCACTACACTTGAGAAACGCTGCCTCGCTGCACAGCACAAAGCCATCTCTGTGCACAACCTCGATGATAAACTTGAAAATGAAATCGCAAATAAGGATTCTATGCATCGACAGGTAATGGCTTTTCCTGAACTGTGTCTGACTTCTGTAGTAGTGAATACTGAGGAAGGAAGGTAAAGACCTTTTCATGTGACTCCCATGTTGGAAATCAAGTCCCAGTGTAAAGTTCTTATGACCCTAAAATACTGCGTTCAAAAGTGTGGATGTACATCATGGTCAATCAGCTGTACTGAAAGGAAATACATTTTTTAAAAATTGAGGGTGACTGCAACTTAGAGGTTTGAATTATTTGGGATTTGGGTTAACCATTTTGTGGAATTCCACTCCTGACTCTTGTTTCACTTGACTTGAATCTATTGGCTTGTTAGCATTTTTCCTGAAAGAGCAGAGAGCAGCAGGGAACTTCACAGCAGCTGGCTGCCTGTTAGGAACTTGGGTCACTGTGACAAAAGGCAGGGTTAGAGCTCCAGTCTGATTAGGATTTGTACTTCCTGTGGTTTGGTGAGCTTTACTTGCTCCTGTTCCTGTGTGGTCTCACATAATCAGGACTTAATCAGGAAAACCAAATCTGGCTTCTCCAAAACAAAGTGAGTCAGTCTGGTGTGTGACAAAGTATATCATTGGCCCCACTACAAAAATAAAATACTAGAAAGCCATTGAAATGTATGATGTGGAATGCTAATTAAGAGCATTCTGATATACAAAATAATGGCTGTAAAAGGCAGATCAGAAAATACTACGTACCATATGCTGTTGTTTTCTGAGGGTTTTAAAGCACATCTTATTGTTTATGTACGTACATAGAGTAATACACACACAGAAAAAATAAGAAAGCTGCTTAGAAATAAATGCTAACCTCTCAGGAACCCGAGCGTATAGATCATTTCATTTTTTTTCTTTTTCAAAAAAGAATCTGTCTAAATGTTCTACACTGAAAGTTTTCAGAGTAAGAAGATCTATTAAAAGAATAATCATGCATTTACAAATGTTAGTTGACTGACATTTCCCCAAGCACACTCTGGTCAGGTTTGTATTTCAGAGGAGATGAAAGCCATATTTGGCTTACAAGCCCATGGCCGTCTGCGGTCGGTAGGGTTCCCTTCAAATAATGATTCTGGTGATGTTTTAAGAAGGGTCAGTACTGACCCTTAACTTGTCAATAAGAATGAATAAGCTTCTATAGAAACCTGATCTTCTTTAATATATAAGAACTTTTTTTTTTTTTTAAAGACTTCTTTGGAGACGTTTAGGAAAAGCAAATACTCTGGCAGAAGGTGTTCTGCCTACTGAGACCAAGCCCAGGAACACTGAGAGAAAAATTACCGTGACGCGGCTTCCGAAACAGAACTAATCCTGTAGACACATGCCTTTAGGTTTTGTCTCAGCTTACTAACAATGGCAGAGGCTGCACCACTTGGCCCGTTTTGATGTTCTGCTTTCCCTTTGTAGAAGGAGGATAAAGACCGACAGCTGCAGCTGTGCCTGGAGCCGGCAGAGCAGAAGCTGCAGCAGATGCTGACAGAAGTGGAGGCTGAGCTGGCTCAGGGGGTGGCTGCGCTCTCCAAGGTGCTTCTCTTGGTCCCCGGGGGGCGGGCGCGGGGAGGGCCTGTTCCCTTGCTGTCCCACCGTGTCACTCCCGGTGCTGCTCAGTCCACAAAGGAGCGCAGACGCGGGGGTCCTGCTTCCCGTCTGCGATGGGAGCACTCCCTGAGTGTCAGACAGTCCCCGCTCCCATGTCATCCCTACATTAACTTCCCTGCAGTTTTGTCCTGTGCTCTGTGTGTCCGCAGGATGCTTCAGCTCCGAGTCACTGCTGCTCAGAGTTCAGTCAGCAACTCAAAGCCTAGCAGGATACAGAACGAGAAAAATCCCATTCTCGTTAAGAGATGGCCAAAATAGCTCTGTCATGAGCACAGTTTTAAGTCTTTATTCATACATTGTTGAATAAGTCACAGCGGGGCACGGTGCAGACCCAGGGCCCCACTCCCAGCTTGCAGTCCCCGGGAGCCCACGGGTGAGAGGCCGCGTCCAGGAGACGTGGCGCTGCTAGGGATATGGTGCCCACAGCCAGCTAGCCACCCCATCCTTCTGGTGGGAAAGGTGTTGCCCCGCACTGCTGGTGGGCACTGGCTGGGCATGGAGAGGCAGGCCGGGCCTGTGCTGGCCTGGCTGTTGGAGCATTGCCTGGAGCTCAGGGAGCACCTGAGGGGCCGGCTGGTTTCCCGGAGGCGGGTGGTGTCCTGTGCTCGCAAACCCTCCCCGAGCAGGGTCACTAACAGCCGCCAGGGGGCGCCCTTCTGCCTGTGATCTTCCCCTCAAGGGCTGGTTTCTTCTCTCCCCTGGCATCTTTGCTGTCTGTCCCCGGTCGGCCTTGTAGTCTGAACTTTTGTCTTCCGGAAGCTCTGCCACTAAGGAGGCGAAACTGTTCGAACTTACCTCCCAGCTTAGGAAGGAGGAACGTGTGCCCTCGTGTGTCCCGTGCTTGCCACTGCCTGCTGCCCGCGCTGGCTCGCCCCAGGCAGTCTGAGGAGGGGGTCTGGGGCCAGGGGGAGCACCTCTCCTCTCACGAGCCGGTCACCAGCACCCTCCGTCACCCACGTGTCACACACGAAGCCGCGCCGGCTGCGTGAGCAGGCGTGCGGGTGTGCCCCCCGCGAACCCGGAGCCAGTGGTCCGCACAGAGCATGGCCCGCTTGCCGCCCCTGCGGTCACAGCCCGCGTGCCGTCAGGACAGGGTCGTTGCGAGCGGAGCTGACGCTGTCCTTGGCCGACAGGCGGGAGAGAGACACAGCAGCATGGAGGAGAGGGGCGTGTGGGCCGGAGACGCGGCTGGGCGGGGCCGGCGCTGCCTTTCTCCGCCGCTCCTGTCTCTGGCGTCCAGTGTGCGTGTGTGGCCCTGTCTGCTGATCCAGGCACCCAACCTCGGCAGCAGGGCCAGATGTGGTCGCCCATAGGTGGTGGGCAGGGGCCAGGGGGTCCCCACGTTCCAGGAGGACGCGTGTTGCTCTGACCAGCCAGGCCGGGGAGCTGCTCAGCATACAGTTGGACCTTACGAGTGGCCCTCAAACCTGAGGGAGCCAGCCCGAGGCCCGTGAAACGGAAGGCATGGTGCCCAGGTGTGGAGGTGCTTGCCTCGGACGTGGCGCTGGAGTCCCACATGCCAAGCTGCCGGTCCAGACGTGGGGTGTGTGTGTAGGATGGCTGCTCCTAGACAGGAGGAGAACCGTAGTTGCGCTGCGACAGAAGGCGCTCCAGGAAAGGGCGATGGTGGAGGCTCGCATCAGAGAGCCCTGAGAGAGGTTTCCCGGAAGGGTTGGCCACACAGCGGTACCGACCATCCAGGAAATGGAGTGGGGATCCCAGGTCCAGCCTCAGGGGTCAGTACTATCCCCACCATAGCTGTGTTCTTGGGCCTGGACTGCAGAGCCTCACATGTGGGCTCCCAGGGGGCTGTGGTTCTGAACTCCCATCATGAGACCTCGGTGAGGCTCCCTCTCTGCTTAAGCAGAGAGCTCAATGTCTCCCGATCAGGGGTGCACTTCCTTACTTTCAGAACTGCTGCTCAGAGGCTGTTGAGATTGGGGTGCTGTTTATGACTGAGCCAATTCAAAGTAAACTTTTGGTTTGCTTTAAAAATATTTGAATGCCGATGCCTTATTGGGAAAGCTGTGACAGGTTTTATTTCCTTGGGCTCAAAAATCACTGCAGACGGTGGCTGCAGCCATGAGATTAAAAAATGCTTGCTCCTTGGAAAGCTACGACAAACCTAGACAGCATATTGTAGAGACATTGCTTTGCCGACAAAGGTCCATATAGTCAAAGCTATCGTTTTTCCAGTAGTCACGTATGGATGTGAGAGTTGGACCGTAAAGAAGGCTGAACACTGAAGAACTGATGCTTTTGAATTGTGTTGCTGGAGAAGACACTGTTTTAACAGAAAATATTTAGCAGAAAATAACCTGTCAACCCACTCCAGTACTCTTGCCCGGAAAATCCCATGGACGGAGGAGCCTGGTGGGCTGCAGTCCATGGGGTCGTGAAGAGTGGGACACTGCTGAGCGACTTCACTTTCACTTTTCACTTTCATGCATTGGAGAAGGAAATGGCAACCCACTCCAGTGTTCTTGCCTGGAGAATCCCAGGGACGGCGGAGCCTGGTGGGCTGCCATCTGTGGGGTCGCACAGAGTCGGACACGACTGAAGCGACTTAGCAGCAGCAGCAGCAGCAACCTGTTTCTTGATTTTTTATGATGGGATATTTCAAACATGCACAAAAGTGGACGGAGTAGTATAATAAATGCCCATGACCAATCAATTGGCCTCAGCAATTTCTAACACGGGGCCAATCTCAAATCTAGCATTCTTTTGTTTTCTCTCCATTCTTTTTTATACAGTAGTTCCTAAAACAGCTTTTTAAACCATGAAATTGATGCTCATTTTATAAATCACAGACTTTCCAACTTTGTTATTACAATTAAAAATTGCTTGAGGTAATTATTTCCAGTTTTTTAATATGAATTTTCATCTTGGAAAAGACCCTGATGTTGGGAAAGATTGAAGGCAAGAAGAGAATGGATGACAGAGGATGAGATGGTTGGGTGGCAGTTCTGGGAGTTGGTGATGGGCTGGGAAGCCTGGCATGCTGCAGTCCATGGGGGTCCTAGAGTCAAACATGACTGAGCAACTGAACTGAACTGAATATGAATTATCATTGGAAGAAAAGCTATGACCAACCTAGACAGCATATTAAAAAGCAGAGATATTACTTTGCCATCAAAGGAACACTTAGTTAAAGCTATGGTTTTTCCAGTAGTCATGTCTGGATGTGAGAGTTGGACCGTAAAGAAGGCTGAGCACCAAAGAATGGATGCTTTTGAACTGAGGTGTTGGAGAAGACTCTTGAGAGTCCACTGGACTGCAAGGAGATCAAACCAATGAGTCCTAAGGGAAATCAGTCCTGACTATTCATTGGAGGGACTGATGCTGAGGCTGAAGCTTCAATACTTTGGCCACCTGATGTGAAGAACTGACTCACTGGAAAAGACCCTGATGCTGGGAAAGACTGAAGACAGGAGGAGAAGGTGCAACAGAGGACGAGATGGTTGGATGTCATCACTGACTCGAAGGACGTGAGTTTGAGCAACTTCTGGGAGACAGTGAAGGACAGGGAAGCCTGGCGTGCTATAGTCCATGGGGTCACAAAGAGTCAGACACGACTGAGGGACTGAACAAGAGCAATCATTACCAAGAATTCAAGTGATGTTTCATGTAAAGGAAAATATGTGAAAGTCTATCTCCACTGGCTTTTTTTCCAAAATGAATTTTCTCACTTTTTGCTTTATAAATTGAATTCATTTTACACCCTTAACCCAGAATCAAGCTTCTATTTATATACTGGGAAATTCCTCCACCGACGTGTGTGTAAGCCGATCCCCTTTCAAGTGTACTTGTTTCTGAGTGTAACTCTGCTTGCTCCTCGAGCCGCTTCCACAGGAAATGGCTGGTGACACTAAGGTCCCCCAGGTGCTCTGCCAAAGAGAAGTGTTGGGAGTGACCTTTGACCAATGAAGTCCCTGCCTCCCTCTGCACCCGCCCGTCTGCTCTGGGGATGCTCAAGAGCCCACCAGAGGTGGCCGTGGGAGGGGACCGCCTCGGGAACCAGGGCACAGGCCGCTCACGTCGCGGCTCCCTGGTGCTTTTAAAAGAACGACTGTGCTTGCTTTTGAAGTTTATGAGTTTTTGTTTTTCCTGTTTTAGGCAAGGCAAAGAGAAAAAATGAATGAAGAACACAACGAACACTCATCGGATACCGTGGATAAGCTTCTGTCTGTTTCAGAGGAGAGGCTTCAGCTTCATCTGAAGGAGAGAATGGCTGCTCTGGAGGATAAGGTGAGCCAGCTTCATGGCCCCTTTACAAGAGGCGCATGTGGCCTGGCCTGGCTCGGCACCGTCTGTGTGTGGCGGCGGGGGGGGGGCGGGGGAATCTCCAGGACAGGAGTTGGGAAACTCCCATAGAGGGCCCCAGAGTGAATGTCTTTGCTGGTTGGAGTAGCAGCATTTCACGCTAGTCAATAAGCGTGACAGCATCCACAGGCAGTGTGTAAAGGAACAGACGTAGATGTGTGCCCGCAACCCTTCCAGAAAGCCTCAGTGAGGCGGAATCACCAGTGGCCCCGATGTTACCAGCCGCTGTGCTAGAACATTCTTCTAGGTCCACCCTCACCCCTTCGTTTCTTTCTTAGAAGTTTATTTCTGGGGCTTTGCTGGCAGTCCAGTGGCTGGGAGCCTGCCTTGCAAGGTCAGGGACGCAGGTTCGATCCCTGGTTGGTGAGCTAAGATTCCACGTGCCACGCGGCAATCACATCAAAGGAATCGCGCATGATGCAGCTAAGGCCCGATGCAGCCAAATCAATAAGTTTAGTTCAGGATCTTTTATATAATGTGATAGAAAAGATTGAAGCAAGTAAAAGCAAGCATTCTCATATTCCAACTCCAGCCATCTCTCTTTTTATTTGCTTTGGAAAATGTCTGAGAACCTCTATCAGAGCAGCTCAGTGGGCAACAGTCTGGTTGAGGTTCGGTGAAAACCTGTCCCAGCTGCACCAGTGCCCTAAAGACGAGGCCCAGAACCTTCACCGAGGTCGGCGCTTGGGCAAGGCTTGTCTGAGAGAGACCCATGGTCACTACAAGTTCTGCGGCACATTTTTCCCCCACAAAACCCAAGATGATACCCACACCTCACTAGAGAGCTCACTTCACCCTGACCTGTGGGCTGGCCCTGAGGTGGGGAGAGTTTTGTCTCAGGTTTGAATTTTACATGTGAAACCTGCTCCAGTTTCCTGAGTGACCACTGAACTGCAAAAGCTGAAAGCAAGTATAAAGCAGTTTCACTTACCCCAGGGACCTGGCCTCCTTGGATCTAGAAGATCAGTCGGGGAAGGAGGAGTTTTTCTGTGTACAAGTTAGTGTTAACAGTTGTCATCCGGCTTCGTGCCGACACTTCGCTCTGGGCGCGAGGTCCGCCCCTCATCCCGAGGTGCTTTATGCTTTCAGACAGGAGAGTAGCCATCCCGCAGTCCACGCAACCTCTGTTAAGAATTGACTCGAAAGCACTGTATGTATCTTTTTCAGAATTCTCTCCTATGGGAAGTTGAAAATGCAAAAAAGCATTTAGAAGAAATGCAAAACGACAAGGTCCTTAAATCTCTAAATCCTTTAGAAATGTGTTAAGAGCTGAACTGACCTGGGTTCACTGTTACAGTTACTGCAGACGCTTCGCGGAAGTGGAGTTACATTTTCCTTATGGCTAGTCCACTGCTGTAACGTGTATAGCGTTTTCTGGTTTTGAACATTGAATGTGATTTGCATTATAGGTGGATTGAGAGTGTGTGGCCGTTGTGTGTGGTTCAGAATTCTAAGTAGTCCTTTCTGGGTTCACCCGAAAGCTGAGACAAAGCATGAGCCTTTCACGTGGACAGTGCTGTCCGTCAGAAAGATAATATGAGCCACATACACAATCTAAAATTTCCTAAAAATGAGCGGGCTGCTTTTCATGCTTTTTTCACTGCGAGTCTTGAAATCTGTGTGATTTCCACATCGAGCTTTGCACCGGCCTGCGTCACATCCTCAGTGTGCTGCACAAGGCGAGTGACTGCCGTGGCCGACAGCACAGAGCTGCCAGGTTGAGTCGAGTGACTCGGAAACTTGGCCGTTTGACTTGTTTTGCCCCGTGAGGGAGTGAAGTGGGGTGTAGAGGAATGAATGTGAGCGATGCCCAGGAATGAATGTGAGGTCCATGGAGACAGTCTAAAGCAATGGGAGGAGCGAGGGCAATAGAGTGAGTCCTGTCCCCCACCACCCGACCCCCGACCCCAAGTCCAGCTTCTCTCCATAGACTTCGTTGTCGTCAATGGCTGGCCATGTTTCCTCCAGAAGCTTTTCTACACCTGAGATGTGACTTCTTATTCATTATGGTTTATAAGGGTTAGTATTGTTCTGAGTGTTTCTCTTTGCGATGGAACACTTAGAGTACAATTTCTCAGAATTAAGTGTTCAAAAATGTGCGATTTTAAGGCGAGAGAATGGAGAGGATGTGCTCATCAGGCTGATGGGGGTGAACCCATAGGCAGCTAGTTCGCCGGAGCGGAGCAGGAATGATGGCAGGTGGTCCTGGAGCCAGGAAAAGGGGTGGCCCAGCCCTGGGGAGGGGTCGTGATGAAGACAGAAAGCGAAGGTACTGGCCACGGGGGACAGGGAGCCGGCAAGCCAGCAGCTCGAGGCTGCCCCTCCGTTGCTTTGAGGTCATGTCTGGGAAAACAAGGCAGGACCTGGGTGAGAGTAGGGCAGGGGGAGATTTGCGGAGAGAAGGGAGTGAGGTGTGAGGAGAGCGGGAGGGCGGCACGGGGCCCAGCAGGCACTCTTGCATGCGTCTCAGATGACAGAGGCGCCCTTGAGGTGTGCGGGGCCATCCCCAGAACAGCCCGAGGGCCTGTGCCCTGAGAGGAGAGCCACGGGAGGCTGGCCCTCCCGTCCCCTGGCTGCCCCTGCTCACTCCTGTCTGTGCGTGTTCAGACCAGCCTGGAAAACGGAGGGCTGGGAACCCGCGAGGACGGCACTCCTCGGCGAACTAGTACCAGTGATGACCGGTGGGGTGGACCCAGCGGCTGCGGAGCTGAAGGGTTTTTTTTTCTAATTTTCCTTCAGCCTGGCTGATGGAAGCAAGGATATATATTTGCAATTTTCGGTTTTTGTCTCTGACTCCATCAGCCCACCCTTGTGAATAACCTCATAGGATTGCCTTCCGTCCACGCTGAGACCTGAATGTCACCAGGCCATCTAGGAACTGGATTCTCCTCCTGCCCGTTTCTTCAGTACTGCTCGCTTAAGAGATGGCAGTGTCTCATAAGCATGGCCCATTTGTCCAAAGTCAGGGCTTCCATGTAAAATTGTGTTCAGTTCCTGATAGACTTGAGGTGCCCAGAATGTTGCTGACGAGATGTGGTCCTCTCGTGCCCCAGGTGCAGCCCCTGAAAGATCAGGACCAAGAGCGCGGGAAGCAAGCCAGCATGCTGGCCAACGTGGGCCAGGTGTTGGAGAGGGACGAGGGCGTGTCAGACGGCGAGGGCGACCGGGTCACCGTCTTCAGCTCGCCTGCTCTGCTGTCGCCCAGCGGCCAGGCCGATGCCGAGACTCTGGCCATGAGGATTCAGGAGCAGCTGGACAAGATCAATGAAGAGATCTGGTGGGTGCGCCTGAGCCCAGCTCCCCGGAGACTCGGCTTCTCTGAGGAGCTGTCTTCTGCTTAGAGAAGTCTGAGTGTTCCATAGTGAGAAAACTGACTTCAGGTCTGCTTCAGGAATTTTCAGTTCTGAGATTGCCCTTGATTATAGAGCTCAGTCAGCCAGGGCATTCTGTCCACAGTGTGGTGTCAGCACTCTGTGGGGGGGCATTGTGGGGTGTCCCCCCCTCAGCTCTGGGCCCCAAGGTGGGTGAGGTCCCGAGGCAGTGTCCCCTGTGGCCCGTGCACCCTCCAGCACTGAGGGTTCGCCCTCGTGTGTCCCTCGGAGCCTTCTACGTTCTGGTGAAAAGCCACCTGGAACAGAAAAGCTGGGGTTCTGGGCTTGGCAAATTCCCACTCAGATCTGCATTTTCCTTTTTAGCTTAATACATTGTGAAGATTGGCTTGTTGTAAGACAGTGATCCATGGACCTGTGTTTGAGTTTTTCTCATCTCATCAGTATATTTAAAATGTTTTCTTTAGACCCAGTCTTGGCAGTTAGAACAGTTTACAAAACAGGATAGAACCCAAAGGCCCGCCTCGTGGTGAGCAGGGGGCCCTGGGTCTGGGGGCAGCCAGGTGGCTGGGGCCCCGAGGCCTGCCTGGTGCCACACCCGCACAGCTGTGCCTCCTGTCCCGAGTCCACGTTCAGAGTGGCCGCAGGCCGGTGACCCTGCACAGGACCTGGCAGAGCTGCTGCTCAGATTGTTCTCATCCTGTCACCCCTGGCCGAGGTGCCCATTCCCGCTGGTCGAGTGCGGGGGGCTCGGGGAAAAGGCAGGGGTGAATGGCACAACCAGAAAACACAGATGGTGCCACCTGTACTTTTGACGCTGAGACAGACTGCTTTGTGGGCCGTGTTTGAGCACAGACAAGCTCAGAAAGATTGTCTTTCCTCATCCCCGTAGGAAATTGGGAACACTTCTGTATTAATATTTTTATTTTTAGAGCAAGTTGTCAGGTAAAAATGATTTTTCCTTATGCAACAAGTTGACTTGATGTAAATGGTAAATTCTGTCCATCAACTTGTCAACAGTGAAAAACTTTCAAGATGTATAAGTAGAAGTGAAACTGGAGAGTTTACTACCTGTAAGGATCTTGTATTTTAATGGGAAAATCATTTTACTTGCATAATCATGCATGTAATCTGTATATAAAATCATCCATGACACATTAGGGGAGAAGAGCAGTAACTGTGAATTCTAGGTTAATGCAGCACATTGACCTGAATCCAGAAACTCACACAAAGCTGGTGGAGAATTTCATCAAGTGATGCGTTTGCACATACACAAGCTTAAAACAAAATGAAAAGTTCAACTCAGCACTTCATCTGGTCTGGAGACGTGTTTAGAAACTCCAGCTTGCTCGTGAATCGCTGTTTTGGTTATACGGAGTTCCGGATTCCCAGTGGAAAAGATCTGAGGCACTGACGTGCATCTCTGCCCTGAGAGCAGGGAAGGTAAAGGTGGTCAGCTTCAGGTATCTCCTCACAGGGAGAGTCACCACACAGGCCCCATCAGAATGTTAGAGTAAATAAAATCAAACGTGAATGATGAGGGGACACTTTGTAAGACTCAATGATAAGTTATTGTAAGTTTGAGAATATTCCAAAGAGGGAAAGCTGAACCTTTTTGCTGAGATGTTAATTGAGCACCTCTTCCTGGAATTTGCTAATGGTGACACAGAATGCAAGCCCAAATTTGCTGTCCAGACATGTTCCTCTGCTGACAAAGGCAGGTGATGATTTTATTCTGTTTTAGGTTCATCCCAAAAGACAAAGAGAACACGAATCAGCGGGCGGAGGGGATTGAGAGCAGGGTGGGCAGTGGGAGCTTCAGCAACCTTCGGCGCTTTAAATGCTCCAACTCCCTCAACCTGGATCTCGCCTCCTGGTATGCCGACTCCTTCCCGCCCAGCGGAGGGCGCTCCATGCCCAAAAGGAGGCAGCCCAGCCCTGAGCCAGAAGAAGACAAGCTGGGCTTCACGACGCTGGTATGTGTCTGCCTCCTCCCTGCCGCGTCCCTCCCCGAGCACACTGGTTTTCTTTTGTTTGTTTGTTTTTTCTCTTTTTACCCAGAAGAAAATCAGGTACGTTTGCTACGCTCAGAGGTCTAAGATTTTTAAAACTGCCTAGTCTTGAATCGGGCTTCCCTGGTGCCTCAGACGGTAAAGCGTCTGTGTGCAATGCAGGAGACCCGGGTTCGATCCCTGGGTTGGGAAGATCCTCTGGAGAAAGAAATGGCAGCCCACTCCAGTATTCTTGCCTGGAAAATCCCATGGACCGCGAAGCCTGGTAGGCCACTGTCCATGGGGCCACAAAGAGTCGGACGCGACTGAGCGAAATCATTCCACAATCACACAGCGACAAATTAGTCTTGATATTTGGACCCCTGGCTTAGGAATCTCAACTGGTCTGCTCACTGATGCGCCTGGCCGTGCCCTCAGGCCAGCTCTGCGTGTGAAACCAGGTTCAAAGCCCGGTGCCCCAGGGCCCTAGTGAAGAAGTCTGGCTTCCTCACTCTTCCGAGTCTGAAAACGGGATGACGACCTAGGGCTTTTGGTGACAGAGTGTGCGGCTCTAAAGCACATGTTCCAGCTTTCTTCCATGTTTAGCTTAGGTTTTGCGAGTGCATTGCTGTTTACCCCATGAACTCGTGTTTACAACTGCACTTGTATTTTCACTTTTTTTTTGGTTACCACCCGTTTCATGTTAGCTGCATTGTTAGTCGGCATATCATTAAGTTAACTGTGAATCATTTAGCGGCATGTGAAGTGGTAACTAGTCCATTTTGTGGTCTTTGGAGACACTGTTTTTATAATTTGCATCGTTGGCTAATTAGTTGATATTTAAAATTCTTTGACGATTTCTCTGTAGTTTCACGATTGATTTCTTTCCGAGTGTTTGTAAAAGAACAGTTCTGTATATTCTGTCCTGCTGTTGGAGTTCTCTGATGGTGTGTCTGCTTTCATCATTGGTTGTGATTTCCTGGCTCATCCTGTTGTCTGCTCAGTGGTTGTCAGTCCAGACCCCAGCTTCCCACCACTGCCCCGCCTCGCCCCCGAGGCTGCAGTTGACCCATCCATCTCCCCTTCCCCGTCCTCCCACCTGCTCTGGTCATAGCAGTGCTGTGGTCCACAGCAGGCGTCCCCTTAGTCGGGTTTGTGCTTTGTCTTCATGTCTCATCAAATGGTGTTTTTCCCCATAGCAGTAAGTTTGAATTAGCATGTCACTATGCAGTTACAAGCATAATGTAGATGGATCCTCAACCGCATATCATGTGTCATTCATAAATGAGATTATCCTTACCTAAAGAAATGATCTTAAGTGTAGAATTAATGGACTTTTGACACAATATCCTTTCTGTGTCGGTGCTTGTTTTTAAGACTATAAATCTCATCAGCTTTTGCACAGTGAATGTCTCTACTAGACTCTTTAAAAAGCATCTTCTATGGTTAATAAAATGGAAAGACTGCACCTGCTATTATGCTAGCTTGCTTTCTTACATATTTTCACAGGGAACGTGCTTTAATACATTTATTTTGAGAACTTTTAAATCAAATTCTAGGTAAGCATTTTATGTTAATGTCCAATAGGTGGTTCGATTTGTTCAGTGTTCAAATAGGTATTAATGGTAACTTCCTCATCAGTTAAATTACTATTTTAAAGTATAACATGTTTTTTATGAAGAGAAACTAACTTATAGAGAAGTTTGGCTGAGAATAGACAACTGTTAAGGGCCTTTATTGTACAGAATGCTGTGCTTTAATAAATCATGATGTTGTAATAGAATTGTATCTTCCTGAGTAATAATTTATAGTGTTTCTCTAGTAAAACTTGAATAGCTTATTTAATTTCTGTGGTCAAAAGAAATGTTCTGTTTCCAGTTACATGTTCTCTAAGTCTTCATCTCACTTGTAAGTTTGCCATCATTTTTGCTATACTGTGTTTGTCTGTACTGATTCTTGAATTTTTAGCTTCAAAGTCGCAAGAAATCTGGTTTCTCTTCATTTCTTTGCATGCATCTATCAGCCTAGTGATTTAAGGAAGCATTGTCAAAAGGTAAACTATTTAGTAATTTAGCATGCCTCTGTTTCTCTGTGCAGTATTAGAGAGTCCTTATCATTTTACACGAATGAACCCTGTGTGGTTGTGTACTGGTGAATAATTGACATTTTAATGGAAGTAATGAAACTCACCCACCACTTAAAGTATGCTGATGGTTCTGTTGGAAATAGGTCATTTGATGGGACAATTGTAACAGTTTGCCCATCTCCCACGTGTTTGCCTTCTAATCATCTCATGCTTATTTATAATAGACATAGTAGTATTTATTATTTTAAAATTTGTCTTTACTTATATTTTTGGCCATGCTGCACAGCTTATAGGATCTTAGTTCCGCAACCAGGGATCATACCAGTGTCCTGGCAGTGAAAGTGGCAAGTCCTAACATCTGGACCACCGTGGAATTTCCGCTTAGAGTATTTTTTTAAACAAATGACTGAATCAGAGCCATAGAAGTTAGATTTGGGGGAAGGCGATTTAATGACGGTGGGTAGCAGTGTGCAGGAGACTCTGTGCGCCAGGCACCTTGTCGAGTGCTTTCCGAGTCTGTCATCTAATCCCGCAGACGCCAGGTGAGGTCCAGGCTGCTGTTATCCCCATTCAGCAGACAGGGACACTGAGGCTTAGAGAGGCCGAGCACCGTGCCCAGGCTCCCACACCCAGCAGTGTGGTTCGGACTGGTCTGATCAGAGCCTGGACACTTCCTGTGGTGCCGTCCAGCCCGCTTTGCTCCAGAGGCTCTCGTGTCCATCACGGCATCCCTGATGGAGGGAGCATCAGGAGGGAGCTCGCTGCCTCTCCCGTTTGGTCACTTGGTTGAGCCCCTGTTGTTGGAGTCCAGTGCCCCGAGGGCTGGCCTTCCTTGTCCCTCTCCCACTCCCAGCCCGCTGATGGAGCACTCCTGGGGCCTTCCTGCAGGACTCGGGCAGCCGTGCTCCAGTTCAGGCAGCTCAGTGCCCGGGAGCCCTTCTGCTGGGCACAGCAGAGCAGCGTCATCACCCCGGGGTTGGTGCCCTGGGTGTGCCGCTCGCCCGCTCTGTGGCCTGCTTTGCCCTCCTGGTAAGTGAGGACACGGCACTGCCCATCCTAGTCACGTGGGCAGCAGTGGGGCGGCTCCCACCCTGGGGGAGGGCGGCCAGGCTGCGGACCCAGAGCCTTCCTTAGGAGGAGGCCCGGGGGAAGGGGCTGGCCGTGGTCCCTGACTCTAAGGCAGGTGTTTGTCTCCACTGAGTCCATAGTCAACCCAGGTGTGTCACTTCCCTGCTCTGTTCTTTGTTGTTTTCTGATTTTTAGAAGTGCTTATTTTAACTTGAATTTGAGATTGATCCCTGTTCAGTTCCATGTGGATAATTTCTAGCCTTTGTAGCCTTCTGTTGTCTGAGGTTTCTTGGTAGAGGTCAGGGGAGGGTGCCCAGTTTATCCAGCTGCTGTTAAATGAGTCCAGCTGTATTTTGCACTAAGTCACTTTGTTGTCACCAAGCTCCTGTGGGGCTGCACGGGACCAGTATTCTTTACAGAATCCCATTAAAAAAGGACTGGTTAGTTGGTTAAAACAACGCACTCATTGTTTATAAAAATACTTGCCATGCATGTTTCCTCAAACCTCCCCTGCTTAACCACACACCCAAATGTATACGTGAGACCTGTCTGGACCCCGAGGGGTTCATCTGTTCCCCACGCTGTTGCCACCAGTGTCTTTCCTAGCTTCAGACCCAGGACTAGCGGAAGAGCTGGGAGTCCAGGCGAGATCATCTTTTTCTTTTTTTTAATTAGTTTACTTTTTAATGGAAGGATAATTGCTTTACAGAATTTTGTTCTTTTCTGTCAAACCTCAACATGAACCATCCATAGGTACACATACATCCCTTCCCTTTCGAACCTCCCTCCCATCTCCCTCCCTATCCCACCCCTCTAGGTTGATACAAGATTATTTCTTAGTGAAGACCTAGGAGAGCTTTATGTAAACCCCAGGGAGCAAATGACACTCAAACTGGGTGTAAGCACTTCAGTGTGTAGCCCCCGGTCTGTATGTGACTGAGAAATACAAGCCAGACACATGGTGTTCGCATGGAGGGCTTAGGTACCTTTTCTGTGTTTCACTTGTTGTCCTGGGCTCAGTAACCTGCATCATCACTACAGATGATCTCGGGTGGTGGTACAAGCTGTTTCCTTTCCTCCTTCAAATCGAAAGGTCTGGACGGCTTTGCTGAGAGGTTTCTTACTCTTGCTAGTGGTGCTTCTGAGCAGCATCTGGCGATGAGCACAGTCCTTTCATCAGGGCAGTTCATGCCATGCAGGGTTCTCGGTGCTGGCGTGGCTCTGCTGTCCTGCCTGGCAGGGCCATCTGTTCGCTGGATTTCAGGGAGTGCAGAGCCCGGCTGCAGGGAGGCTCCCGTCCGGGGTCTCTGCAGTCAGTGGGGTGCTCTCGCTGCTCCACGGCCCCGCTTCTCTTGAACAAACAGTCCTTTAAGATGGCATTAAGCTAGAACAAGGCATTTTTTGTACTTGGCGGATAGCATAGCTGATATATTTTCAAGTAAGTTTCTGGTTATAATGTAAAGCCTGTGTGATTGCCTTTTTCGACACAGTCTATTGTTAGCCAATTTTACACTTACCTCACTCCCTCAGCTGCCAGCCATACAGGAAGAGGTAGAAGATGACACCATCAAATGTGAAACCTCGACCTCCGCCTCGCTGCGGTCCTTTCGGCTGGACCGGCTCACGGGCTCACTGCGCACAGCCAGCGATGAGGACATCAGGGACGCCCGCAAGTAAGGGGCCTGCTCGCCTCGTCGTCAGTTTCAGGAGCCCTGTGGCTCTTGTCTTGAAAGAGTTGCAAGGATGGTTGTAAAGGAATCCCACTGGATTCGGTGCCTGTGTTTAGTGGTGAACTTCAGGTGCCGGGGTAGAAGAGCTCAGTGACCTCAGTGATTTTAGAAAACATCTGTCTCTACGTGTTGACTCCTGTGGGAGGTCTCTTCCTGCTCTAGCTAGAGGTCTGCCAGGCCTGGGGCGCGTTCCTGATGGTTACGGCTCCATGCCTCTCGGCTTTGCTCTTGAGGGTCCCTCCCTTTTCCTCAGGGGTCTCCTCTCAGGAGACTGTCTGTCCCCTCCTGTGACTGACACTGTCCTCATTCAGAGCCCAACCTGCTGAGCTCCCGTCGTGAGCCAGGCAGCACTTGATGGAGGGCACATGTGGTCACCTGCCCAGCAGCCCTGCACAGTGACCGTCGCTCTCCTGCCACGGCCGAGGACGGTCACCCTGCAGGAGGCGGGGGGAACTGCCCAGAACTGGGGAGCTCGCCTTCTCTGGGAGCGTTGTCACCTGCCGAGCAGCGACCCTGAGGGAGGGTCGGGGCGCCCTCTGCACCAGCTCGTCTGGAGTGAAGACCTCCCTCCTTGGGGGAGGGCTCCAGTCAGAGAATCTCAGCTTCCTGGGGCCATTGGTTGTGGCCGGAAGCCTGCATCGCTCGTGTGGAGTGTGGTTGGTGAAGGAGACTCCACTATCTGCTGCGAGGTTGAGGCGTGGGTGTTGCTAGGTGTCCGGTTCTATCAGTAGGTCTTATGGAGGGGTGTGTGTTTGCACAAGGGTGCCAGTTAAAGGTCATTTTCTCTCCCCGAAGCACGACAGGCTCTCAGGACGGTCTCGGGGGCAACCCCAGCAACAGCAACAGCAGCCAGGACTCGCTGCAGAAAGCCCCAAAGGAGAAGGTCATCAAGTCCTCCATCGGTCATTGGTTTGGCAAGAAGGAAAAGGGCCGGCCTGGACACACCAGCAAGGAGGCGTTAGGACCAGGTGGGTGCTTCACCGTTCAGAGGGAGGAGGGTCTGCGTGTATGTCCCTTCTGTGTCTCCCCCACTGTCCCCACGAGGCTCCTGTCACTCACGCTGGGTGTCCTCCTGGGAGGAGCGGAGGAGGCGTCTGTCTTCTCTAGGGTCCGAGATGATCAGATCAGTTGATGAGTGGATGGGTGGATGGGTGGATGAACAGATGGTTGGCTGGCTGGGTGGGTGAACGGAGCATGGAATGAGTAAAGCAGATGCTTACTCCGATGAGAAACGTATTCTACGAAACGGGTTGAGTAGGAGCCGGGCGATGACTGTTTCCTCCAGAACAGTGACAAGTGTTTGGAAATGGCCTAAGTGCTCATCAGAGAGGAGTGAGGTACAATCTGTGGGCACCCCACAAGGAACAGCATCCCCTCCTTCCTGCCACTTTCCCCATCCCCAGGAGCTCATGAGGGGTTCTGCCCATGCCCCCCGCCCAGCCCACAGCCACGCAGGTCCTCCTGGGGTCTCCTCATCACACAGTGTTATCATCAGGCCCCCGTCTCGCTCGGCTTCATCTCCTTAAGGACAGGGTATGTTCCTGCCTCTTCAGCCAGATATTTGTTGAGTGTCTTCCTTTTGCTGGGTGTGGGATTTACAGGGTGAGTAAAACAGATGTGGTCTGGAGCACAGTGAAGGGAGAAGAGAGAAAAAGGAGCAGATTGTTCAGTGCTATCCCTCTTGTTAGTGAATACAACACTGAGCTGGATGGTGCATTGATTGTATACCAGACGCTGTGTGTGCCCCTTACCAAGCAGGTGCTGCCACCTCCCGATTTACAGGGGAGGAGACAGTGATGGTCACGCGGTGAGGCAGTGGTGAGGGCAGGTTCACATCCACGCAGTGGGACCATGCACTTTGCCGAGCCCCAGCCACCTCTCTGGTGGATGCAGCAGGAATGAGATGGTTCTATGGCATCACTGATTCGATGGACATGAGTTTGAGCAAACTCCAGGAGAGTGAATTACAGCAAAGCCTGGAGTGCTGCAGTCCACGGAGTGGCAAAGAGTTGGACACAACTGAGTGACTGAACTAAAACCTGAGTTTGTGCTAAACTGCTTCAGTCATGTCTGACTCTTTGTGACCCCAGGGACTGTAGCCCAGTAGCTCCTCTGTCCGTGGGATTCTCCAGGCAAGAATACTGGAGTGGGTTGCCATGCCCTTCTCCAGGGCATCTTCTCAACCCAGGGATCGACCCCACATCTCTCGTTATCTCTTGCAGTGGAAGGCAGGATGTTTACCGCTAGCGGCACCTGGAAAGCCCCAGGGAACGCTGACAACTAGGAAATGCAGAAAATCAGGGGGCTGCTCCTAAGTTAAACTGGAAGAGCAGCAAGCACAGGATGAGAAGAGGAAAACACACGAAGAGCAGCAACAGTGCCGACAGAAACAAGCCGGGATGTGTTCACCCACAAAGAAAATATCTGTGCCATTCGGAGGAGGAGCCCGCCAGCCCTTGGAGGGACAGTCGGAATGGGAATGAAAACCGAGGCCATGGTCAACAGTGCCCACCCACACGGCCCGAGTGGCGTGGTGTCACTCACCGGCTTCCTGTGTCCCCAGAGCTGCTGGGGTGACATCTGAGTTCTGAGGCCAGGCAATGTCCCCAGTGAGCTAAGGCATCCCTGCTCTCCTTCCAGTGCTGCTGTGGGGCTCTCTGTTGGCGGCCACACTCATCGCCTGCTCTGCCACCTGCTGGGGCCCGGCTGTCCCCCTGGGATCCTTTCAGCTCTTGAGCTTGGATGTTCCCAGCCCTCTGCCACGCCGGACTGGGACGCAACTCAGGACTTGGGCTTGAGATATCAAGGAGACCGTGAATCTGGAAGGACACAGCCCTGGGGCCCTGGAGTGAGCATGTGAGAAGAGCAGGAGAGCAAAGCCCCCTCGGGGAGGAAGCAGAGCTGGGGAACGTGCCCACACCCACCGCTGCCTCTGGCACAAGTGCCTCTTCTTTGCCTCTCCTTGGCCTGAAACAGACCCCAGCTGCTGCTGCTCCGCAGGTGATTCCTAAAGATGCACATCCTGCAAGAGCTATTGTCCTGCTGCTCTGGGGCTGCCTAAGTGTGCTCAGGAGCGTCAGACAAGTGGGGCTGCCACGCCTGATGCTGGGGGAGGGCCTGATGCTGGGGGAGGGCCTGATGCTGGGGCAGGAACATCTGATGCTGGACCAGGGTCTGATGCTGGGGGAGGGCCTGATGCTGGGGGAGGGCCTGATGCTGGGGGAGGGCCTGTTGCTGGGGGAGGGCCTGTTGCTGGGGGAGGGCCTGTTGCTGGGGGAGGGCCTGATGCTGGACTAAGGCCTGATGCTGGGGGTTAAACGTCTGATGCTGGTGGGAAGGTCTGATGGTGGTGGGCAGCCTCCTCCCAGATGTACACAGAGTTGTGATTATAAATCTCTATGAGAAATCTTTTTTTCATACTTTCCTGACCACCTTGCTATGTTCTTTTTTTCTGAAGCATAATTGCTGTGCAATATCGGTTTGATTTCTGCCGTACAGCAACATGAATTGGCCATAGGTGTACGTGTGTCCCCTCCCTCTTGAATCTCCCTCGCACCTCCCCCTGCTACATTCTTGTTTCTATGGATATATGAATAACAAAGACTGGTGACCAAAATAACATGAAAAGCTCCCACACACAAGTGTGCACACGTACACTCCCTAGTGCATCATTCGGGTCCACGTCAGGGTTGCCCTCGGCCACCCCACCCTGGGATCCACGGTGAGCCTCGACACCTGCACTTTGTTCCCACCCTCGGCCCGCTGCCCACGCCTCAGCAGCAGAGGGGCCCTGTCCCCGCAGGTGCTGAAGTGATGGAGTCCCTTGTCTCCGGATCCAAGGACATGAATACCAGGTTGGTTGTCCTCTGGGGACACCTATACTTCCGCCTTCTAGCCTTTCCATTGTATCCACCTGTTTCTCTTCACAGAATGTCTGTGTGATGACACGGGCTCCCATTACCAGCTCTGGTCTGTTCTCATTGAGAATACAGCTTACCCTCAGCACTCTTTATTGGCAGTGGGAAATTTTGCTTCAGTACTTTATTGAAAGAAAGCAATAAATAATACTGTGATAACAAATAGTTCAAAAGTAGACTGTACATACTTTGTCACATATTCAGGAAGTTCACAAAAGATAGAAAATTAGAATGTTAACAATGAATTGTACAAGGAAAGGCAGAACACACATGTAAAGAGACATGCCGTCTGTGTCTGCTGAGATATCAGCTGCATAAAGGCACCATGAACTGAATGCATCTCTTGCTGGCTGCTTTAATGTGCTGCTGAAAAAGTAAAAGTTACATTTGCTACTTACACTATCCAAAATGGCTATGTCATCAAAATCTAAGAATGTATGCCTAGGTCCATTCTTTAACCATGTTTACAAACAGATGTAAAAAGATGATTTACATCAGAAAAATAAGGCCTTTGTCAGAGCTGCACTATGCTGTCTGTCTGTCGGGGATGTGGTGCCCTCACTGTCCAGCTCGATGGCTCCGCAGCGGGTGCAGGGCATCGCGACTGGTCCTCGAAGAGTCTCACCGGAGAGGAGGGATCTGGGTCCACAGAGACTGGGTTACAGGAGAGATTTTCATAGTCGTCTTCTAGTTATCCTTTCAGCCCAAATTCCATTAGAAGCTCACATTTAACACCCAGTACTTTTAAATGGCTTCACGCTGCAGACAAAAAGCATTTCTTCCCAGAAACAAAGTACAGTTTAGGTCAGTCGTTAAAATACAACAATTGGTTGAAATTAAGTTCGCTCATTTCAGAGTGATTGTTGGAGAGCTTGGTTATATTCTGGAAGGATAATGCACACTGTGTCATGATGATTTTACAATCGCAGTAAAACCCCTTCTCTCATGGCTTAACATTTAAAAATTAAACAAGAATGATGACAATAAATGCATCATTTGCAAAAGCCCTATATTTGTTCATAGGATTTATACAGACAAGTATTAGGGTATAATCATTTGAAAGACTAAAATCAGGTATCAGAACATGAACTGATCTGAAAGGATATTCATAGCCTGGATAGACAAGAAAAAGGAAGTATATCAATGAAGTCATAAGTTTACACAAATATAAGAAACATTAAATTTTAAAATATTTTCTCTATGGTATTCATGAATTTTTCACTAATTAAAAACTCTGTAATAAAATAACTTCTGGTCCATATAACAAGTATTGACAGATTAAAGATTGCATCAAGTTCAAAATGTAGCCTTTGTCGTATTCTGGACGCTGTATAATCAGCTACAGAAGTAGTGCGGGTAAACTGGAAACAAACACATAGACGAGTCAGTCCTGGGACGGCAGCTGGTGCCCGAGCCCCTCCTCTCCAGACACCCCGCCCCACCCCATTCTGGGCTTCAGCTGCTTTGAGAATTCAGAGAAATGTGAAGGACCAAGCAGATCAAGGAGAGAACTCTGTGGCTGACTTTATTCTGACATATAGCTAAAAGCTGCTGGTAAAAACCTTAAAGCCCAATCCAGCTTTCTAGCTGAGACGTGAACAGGACAGAGCAGACAGCCTCCTGCTCTCAGAGTGGCTCGAGCAGGGCTGGGCTCCCGGGCTGGACCCACCAGAGGACCGCCCAGAGCAGCACCTGCAAGGAAGGGTGGCTCCTCAGCGGTGGCTGACCCCCAGATGCCAGGGCGCTTCTGTGTTAAACACTGGCCTCTGGATGAAGAGGCCCAGGGCAGGGCAGCCCTGTGAACCCTGATGCTCTGGGCCCTGTTCCCTCCGAGAACGTGCACGCAGGGCATGGCCAGCAGCACTGCTGCTGTGGGAGGGACACCCGTGTGCACGGACGCCAGGGAGACTCAGGCCATGTTCTGACCACTCAGGTGGCCGGCGAGCGCCAAGGTCACGTTCTCTGCTGCTGAGGGCTCCTCTCCCGGCGCGACCTCTGGAGACCTGCTGACCCTCCACTCCTAGGGAGTGGCCTCCGTGCCCCCGCGGGACCAGGCCGGCGTGTACTCACCGCAAAGCTCAGCAGGAGTAAGTCAGGAGTAAGCTCAGCCTCTGTGTTCCCTCCACGCTGCTTGGTCCCAAGAGCACAGGAGGAAGCGTGCAAACACAAACTGGTTAGTCATGCAATATCACACGGGGCACGAGGACACACACACACCTGCAGCGCCCACGCCTACTGAGGGTGGGGAAACTTCTAGAGGGTGGATGAGCTGGAGAGAGCAAGCCTGGGGGCTCCCACGTGGGGGTCCCTGCCACCCGGAGGGGGTGCGGGACGGTCACACTGGAGCATCAACGGCACATTCAATGACAGAAACGCCGACATGGGGACAGCTACTCCACAGCTACTCAGCTATTCACAGAGCTCCAGATCACATATTCAACACAGTCTATTGTCACCCAGTTTTACACTTACCTCATTCCCTCAGCTGCCAGCTTTACGGGAAGAGGTACGAGATGACAAGACCACCATCAAAAGTGAAACCTCGAGCCCCACCTCTCTGCGGTCCCTTCGGCTGGACCGGCTGCAGATGGGGCGCTGCGCACGGCCAGCCACGAGGACATGAGGGACACCCACAAGTGAGGAGCCTGCGCGCCTTGTCGCCAGTTTCAGGAGCCCTGTGCCTCTTGTCTTGAAAGTGATGGAAGGATAATTTTAAAGGAATCCCAGTGGATTCGGTGCCTGTGTTTAGGGATGTGTGTGTGTGTGTGTGTGTGTGTTTTCTGGTAGGCAGGTTTCTCTAGATCTGGCGTTAAGGTAGACGTCTTACTCTGTGTGTGTGTGTTCGTGTGTGGGCGTGCACAAGTGGGTTTTTCTTTGCTCTGTTGCTACACCATGGCAAATTCTAGGATGCTCTGGTGGCTTCCCAGAGAACAATTCAAAGTACAAGGATTTTCTGACCACAGTGGGTAATCTCAGCTCTGTCAGTCAACCAGAGACAACATTGACTACAGGGAAAATGCCTTATCTATAAAACGTGAAAAAATATTTTAGTATTCCAGAAAAAATATCGCTTGAATATAGTTTAACATTTATGGCATTATAGATGTGAGAATCAGTTTGTTTCTCAAAACTATTTTCTTTCTATTAAGCCCCAATTTGTCTCAAAGGTATTCTTTTAATTGCTAAATTCACGCAGCCAATGCATCCACTTTCAGAGAATTTTTGAGGGTTGGTGAATCTCAGATTTTCACGTTCTGTGGAAACTCCCAGGGAGAGCAGTGCGGGCTCACCAGGTGCTGGACGTGCTCCATGAGGAGTGGAGGCCAAGGCCGCCGTGTCCCTGTTGGTCACCGCAGTGTCCTGGGCGTGCGGGGACTACCCTCGGGCATCGTGTACCTCCTGCTCTAAATGCTGTCTTTCCTCTTCCCCTTGGTGGACACTGTCATGCACCAGCTCGCAGGGGAAGCCGAGTCAGCAGGTCTGCTGAGCTGTGTGCATCCTGAAGCCTCCCCGTGGGGCTCGTCCCCAGCTCCAGGCTCTGAGCTGAGCAGCACTGCAGGAGTAGGGCACGGTGTTGGTGAAGGGAAGCCCAGCGACCCCTCGTAGGAGGTGCTGGGCTGTGCGGACGGTCAGTCTCAGAAAACAAGGCCACACCTGTTGTCTGGGTGGTGCCACGTGTGTAGCATTTGATGGGAAGAAACTCACACAGCCATCTTGTTAGGAAAGACAGCTTGACCGTGGTGCTCATATCCTGCTTTAAAGTGCCCGTTGTCAGCCACAGATGGTGTGGCTTTCTCTTGGGCATATCTGTTCCCCATAGAGTTCACTGTATTTCCGAATGTCTTTCTCCTGTGACTCTAATTTTAAGGCGAGGAAGCATGCCACGTCAGTTTACTGCTAAGCAAGTGTTTCAATGAATTGCACTTGGGGACTCCAATTTCATCCTCGAGGGGGCAGAGGCGGTCCTAGCTAAGCAGCCCCGCAGGGCGGGCTGAGCAGGGTCATTGCAGCAGAACAGGCAGCCCCCCAGGCTCGTCTCTGAAGCTGTCTCTGTAAAGAGAGGTTTCAGCTGAGAGTGAGCCGTTGACAGCAGAGTGATGCGATATCTTGTAGCCGAGGAAGGAAATAAACCCCAGCAGAAGCCAGGCGAGTCTTCCATTTGCTTCTGGATGGTGGTTGTGGTTGGGACGCAAACTCCAGGCATGTGGTACATGCTCGTTCCCCTGGGATACGGGAATTTTAAAAGTTTGCCTTTTTTCAAAACTCTCTTTGAGCTATTAAGGGGCTTCCCTGGTAGCTCAGATGGTAAAGCATATGCCTGCAATGTGGGAAATCTGGGTTTGATCCCTGGGAGATCCAAGAGCCCCTGGAGAAGGAAATGGTAACCCACTCTAGTACTCTTGCCTGGAAAATTCCACGGAGGGAGGAGCCTGCTAGGCTACAGTCCATGGGGTTGCCAAAAGTTGGACATGACTGAGCGAAAACACTTCCACTTTCACTTTTTGAGCTATTAAGATACATGTTGTGTTTTCTGGTATAATTATTCCCAGAAAATAGAGTATTTACTCTTCTAGGAAACCTAAGGTTGAAGTAAAGGAACAGTTACTTGACATTTGATGTGAAGCATTTCGAGCTTTAACCATACATAGACTTCACAGTCTGAAGTAAAGTCTGATGCTATTTGAGTGTATTGAAAAGCCACTGTGTATCTTCAGGGAATTCCCTAGCAGTCGAGTAGCTAGAACTCTGCACTTCCACTGCAGGAGGCCTGGGGTTTGATTCCTGGTTGGAGAACTAGGGTCCTGCAAGCCACACAGTGGCCTAGTCAAAAAAGAATAACCAGTATCTTAATTTAGCACAGAGCTAGTTAGCTGAACAGCAGTGCAGGAGAAAAACAGCCCCCATCCAGCCCTCTCCTTGCTTGCTGTGTTATAGCGTTCTGTGTTGAAAGTCTGTGTTGCTCTTTGTGCGTCTGTGGTGAAATGGTGTGCATTCCTGAAGCTCTCTCAGGGACAGATGCCTCTGCTCAGATCTCGGTGTGGTTTCCTCTTCTACGTATCTGTCCTCACTGTTTAGAAAGGGAAGAGTGGATGTTTTTCCTTGACTACCCTCCTCCCTTGGATGTGCAGACTTCTGAATCCTTTAAGGCTGGCAATAATTCTTTCATCGGGAAGGAGGTGATTCTGTAAGGAATTGCGGGGACTCAGTCAGCATTTCATGACTCAGGGGTTCTTTGTCATATGTCTGAACTCTCATTAAGTAGATGGTTTAGAAGATTAAAGGAAAATGGTGAGATACATACTCTTTCACTTTTCAAATTTATAAAGAAAATAAATACTTAGGTTAACTTGTTTTATACCCGTGTGTAGTAGTGATTCTTGAATTTTGAATGTTTCGTTACTTGCAGGCATGAGTTGCTGGAGGAACCCGGGAGACAAGGCGTGCCTTGGCACAGTGGGACGGGCCAACTGTTGTGGTCTGGCTGGAGGTGTGTAGGCGCCCCACCCCCACCCGCACCCGCACCCCCGTCCTGGCCTGGGTGTGTCAGTCCCTCCACAGCCACGCATAACCTCCTGCCTCCTGCCTCCTGTCTCCTGTCCCCAGCGCTGGGTCGGGATCCCGGCCTGGTAGGTGGCTGCTTGCCAGCCAACGTGAGGAGCGGTGCCATCATGTCCACCCTGTCGCCCTGTTGGACACAGAGATCCAGGGTGAGATCGGCATCAGCAACCCGCTGCACCAGCTGAAGCTGCGGCTGGCGATCCAGGAGAGCATGTCCCTGACCGGCCGCTCCGCCCCGTCCAGAACGGTATGCCTCCCTCCTTCCCTAGGGAGAGTTCGCGCCCGGTTTGTGTCGCTTCCAGGGATCTCTATACACACAGCCACTGTTCCAGCTTAAAGTTCTAGCATTCAAAACCATGACAGCTTTTCATTTGCAGCAGTAGTGTTGTTAAAAGATAGATGATTGAATACTTCAGACTGATTATTTTTGTAACAGAAGGGCTGCAGTGGCATTGTGAATAGAGAAATGGGAGTTTTTGAAAACATAAAAAAGGGACTTTTGAAAATGTGAAAATTGTAAAAAAAAAAAAAAAGGAAGTTTTTGAAAATGTATTAAAAGAAATGTAAATATAAATGTCAAGAAAGTGAAAGAGAAAAGGCTTAGCCCCCAGGCTGCATTGTTTTTCCCTCATTTGCCTTGTCCGGCCTGTCCTCTTGGGCAGTTCCCTTTTCGGGAGCTGTAGACCCTGAGCTCTCAGGGTTTTAAGAGTCCGAACATCCGCCAGGTCCCACCAAGTCGTATAGTGCTCATCCAAGTTTCCTCCACGTGGGAAGGCCTTGAAAGTCCTGTAAGAGGGTCCTCCAAGTTGGAAAAATTAAAACGAATCTGGTGGAAATGTGGTTTTTGCCAGGAGATCAGGGCCGGCCAGCTCCTCATTTCTCGAGTGCAGACTCAGGACACAGCTCAGTCCCCACACTCGGTGTGTCCACTCTGGAGAGGAACCCTGGTGAGGAGACGTGACCTCCCAGATGTACCTGCCCTGAGGAGCAGGTGGAGCCTGACTCAGGCTCATGGTTATTTTACACAAAAAGCGTGAAGGCTTTCTCGTCCGTTTGTCTTCCTTGTTTCTAAGGGTGAGCGTGAGGGTGGATAACTCACCCCGCACTGATGCACTTGTTCTCAGCGTATCTGCTCTGCTCTCTGTGCCCCAGAGGGTTCACTAGAGCCAACTTTTTAGAAATGAAGGTGCTGAGGGTTCCCCGGAGGTTTTATTAAAGTATCTCAGTAAAGGGAGCGTCTTATGAATTGAGTTTAACGGGTGGTGAACTCAAGCAGCATCCCCCCTCCGACCATGAGGATGGGCTTGGGGGCGGGACATCGGCAGAACCCCTGATGAACTCCTGGGGATGGGGAAGGTGGCAGGAAGGAGGGGAGGTCTCTTCCTTGTGGGGTGTCCACAGATTGTACCTCACCCCTCACTGATGAGCACTTAGGCTGTTTCCAAACACTTGCCACTGTTCTGGAGAAAACAATCATTGCCCAGCTCCTACTCAGTTTCGTAGAATATGTTTCTAGGATTGGAGTGTAAACATCTGCTTTATTCATTCCATCCTCTCTTCATCCACCCACCCATCCAGCCAGCCAGCCATCTGTTCATCCATCCGTCCACTCACTAATAAATCCATCCATCCATCCATCCACCCATCCATCCATCCACCTGTCCACCCAGTCAGCCAGTCATCTGTCCATCCATCTATCTACTCACTAATCCATTTATCCACCCATCCATCCATCCTCCATCTATCAATCCATCCATCTATCCAACCGCCCATCTGTCCACGCATCTATCCAAGCACCCATCCATCCATCCACCCATCCACCCATCCACCCATCCACTCATTAATCCATCCATCCATCCACCCATCTATACAAACTTCCTTCCTCCCTCCCCCAACCCCTTCCTTCCATCCTTGGCTCCTCAGTAGATCTTTACATTTTTGTGCAGATTGGTATTTTATTCCTCTTAAGTTTAATCACAGGGTATTTCTATTCCCCCACCACCTTGCTCTTTTGGATTGCATCCTTTCTCCACTGCAATTTCCAGCAGTTACATGATTCTTTTGCCAACAGTAACTCTGGAGAGTTGTTAGCATCTGACTCCCTGACAGAGCTCTTCTATTATCACCAGGTTTCAGCTGATACTTTTTGGTTTTCCAGGTAGGCCATCATATCATCTTTAATCAGTGGCTATTTTATTTCCCTCTTTCAGTAACCACAATTATTATTGACTTTTCTTGCCTGATAGCACATTCTAGAACTTGCAGAGCATTGATAATTCACAGAGGTGATCACAGCATCCTTGACTTGTCCCTGACTTTGATGAGACCACTTGTGACACATCACTATTCAGTGTGACTTTGGCCCTTGGCTTGAAATAGATGTTTTTAAAGAGTTTTTAGCAGGAAGATGTTCAGTTCTATCCAATGAAGTGGGCGACAGAGGATGAGATGGTCAGGTGGCATCACAGACTCAATGGACGTGAGTTTGAGCAAACTCCAGGAGACAGTGGAGGACAGGGAGGCCTGGGGTGCTGTAGTTCATGGTGGAGTAGATTGTAGGAGGCCATGATTCTCCTGCCCTGGCCTGTAACTGCCCCGTTTGCCACACTACATTGCGACATTTCCCGTTAAGAGGCACAGCGTATTTCTGCAGCTTCTGGGCTGGCCTTGTGACTTGGCTTGGCCGACAGAAAGAGGCAAAGTGACAAGCTTCACAGGGCCTTGAGAGCTTTACTCTCTGGCCACTCCCCTGTGAACAAGCCCAGGCCAGCCTGCTGGAGGACAAGACTCCCATCATCACCCCTGCCAACAGCCAGCTTGTCCATCGTGAACCATGGCTACCCTTGAGCGGCCAAGCTCAGCTGACCCACCAGCTGACTGTAGATGCAGGACTGTCCCCACTGGAGATCGACCACACATCTGGCCCCAGTCAGTTCCCCGACCCACAGCCTGATGAGAGATAATGGGTGGCTGTTTGCAGCCACTAAGTTCTGGGTGGTTCACTGTGCAACAGTAGATAATCATACAATGGCTGTTCTCTTCTGGCCTGCTGAACATGAACTGATGTTTACTGTTGTGTCCTGGAAATCATAGAATGAGCCTGTATGTGCGATTGGGCCCAATTTTTTGACATGCTGCCGAGTTGCCAAAAACTCAGCAAATGTGACCAGGCACTCTTTATCAGAATTGGCTGAGACTTTATAAAATCGAAGGCTCATTTTGTCTTATTGCTTCAAAAAATGCTGCTACTGGGATTTCCCTGATGCTCTGGTGGCTAAGACCCCATGCGCCCAATGCAGAGGGCCTGGGTTTGACCCCTGCTCAGGGAATTAGATCCCACGGGCCACGACTAAAGATCCCATGTGCTGTGACTGAAAGATCCAGCACGATGCAGCTAAGACCCAGCAGGGCCCAGTAAACAAGTGTTTAAACACTGGTGCTGGAGTCAACTCGTGGGAGAGGATGGGGTGTGGTCCCTGGGTTGCCCAGGATGCTGGGTTCCGGGTGTGCGATGCTTAGAGGAGAATGAGTGTGATCTCCAGAGTGAGGATACGGTGGCCGACACCCAGAGGTCTTAGGCCCCGTAGACACAGCCAGCTGAGGCCACTTTCTGACTGGGGGGGTGGGAGGGGGGCTAGCGACAGTTGATACCATCCCGTAGTTGGTCACAAAGTCTAAGCTGAAAGAAGCTCCCAGAATACTGCTGTCCCTGGGGTTTTGCTGTGGTGGTTTTAAATGGTGTCCTCAAGTTTGGGGGTATTCCTCTGCTCAGAAAGGAACCCAATCTCCCTCCCCTTAAGTATGGACCGAGCCTAGTGACTCACTTCTAATGAATAGCATAAGGTAGAAATGACAGCATGGAACTACTGAAAAGAGGGCCGTCAGAGGCATTTCAGACTCTTCCTCACTCTCTCTTGGACTTCCTGCCCTGGGTGAAGCCAGCCTCCATGTTGTGAGGACGCTCAAGCAGCCTGAGGAGAGGTCCATGTGGTGAGGAGCTGAGGCTCCACCAACAGCCCTGTGAGTGTGCCATCTTGCAGGCTGACCTTCCAGCCCCAGAACCACCTTCAGATACCTGCAGCCCTACATGACATCTTGACGATAACCTCATGAAGGACTCCCAAGCCAGAATCGCACAGCTAAGCCATTTCTGAATTTCTGACCCCATCGAAAGAACCTGAAATAATAAATACACAGTATTTTAAGCCACTAGGTTCTGAGGTTGTTTGTTACACAGTGCAAGCTAACTAATATACTTCTTGTGGTGGCTCTGGGTGGTGAGTTCATCCATGTCAACTTGTTCTCTTTCATGGACTTAAGGTTCTGGCACAGTTGTCTCCGCTCTAAGATCCCACTAGCATAGACCTCTTAGTTTACTGGATACCCTCCTTAAAATGTATGCCAACTCTCTGCTTGATCAAGAGTGAGTTTGGGTTTCTGAGACTGGTATTGTTCCTGAGAAGCAGGTCTCTGACCAAGGCTTTTCTACGGACCTCTGCAGGAGAAGACCCCAGAAGCTGCCTGACATCTATCCTATAGGATTTGGTGGCAAGCTCAACACAGGATACCCCGTGTAGACAGAAGCCATGTCACAGATAATTCCATGGTGGGATTATGTGGTTGGCGAGAATGCCGAGGTAGCTTGAAGCAGGGGTGGGTTCCAGTACTGCCCTCTCCTGAGGTCTTAAAACCATCTTGTGGGAGCTTCACTTGCACGTGGCCAGCACCCAGGTAGCCCCTTTCCTGACCCCCAGGGGGAAACCACTAGCCCAATTCTTGTCTGCTCGCAATGCTTCACTCACCTGGTCCACTCTGTCCCGCTGGACACCAAACTTGCCTCCAAACCCCCAGACAGAATCAACCTGCAAGCGGTGCTTGGAGAGCTTTGACTGATACTCGTGGCCGACAGCTGACTGGAACAGGGGCAAAAGTGAAACATCAGACACCCACCAGCATTGCCACACTGGACGCGCCCCCACGACCCCGCCCGACCCTGAGGCAGCCTGCACTTCTGCTCAGTGTGGGTGTTGCAAACAAAGTCACTCAACGTGGAAGCCAGCCCAGAGGGAGGTATCTCCAGGGGGCATCGCAACTCCAGGGCCCCCCAGTCAGGTGTTCCTGAACCCTTTCCACACCAGGCTCCCCGGAAGTCTCCCAAGAACCCCAGCCATAGGGGGCCTTCTGAGGTGCCTGGGCTTGAAGAAACAGGAGGCCAGCCCCCAACCAGAACCACAGAGCCAGCAGCCTGCCAACGACTCGTGAGCCCACTTCCAGGAAGACTGCTGTCAGTGATCACCCTCTTCAGGTGGGACACTGTCAAAGCACGTGACCCAGGAATCAGGGCACACACTGGAACACAGATGGCAGGCTTCAGGCACATGGCACGGTCAGTGTCAACACCTGCCACACGTCCAGCCCGCCCAGGTGTGCAGTGGGGCCTGCCAGAGCCTCATCACCCCCCAGTCAGGGAAGTGGGTCTGGTGACCTCTCCAGGCCACACGCTGACCGAGCAGTCCACCCTGAGCTTTCCGCTGTGTGGTCAGGATGCCATGGCCCGTGGCCCACATCCAGCACCGAGGTTCTTTGTAAATAAAGCTATCTGGAACATGCAGATGTTTCAGAACATCTGTTCATTTACAGAAAATCTATGCGTAACTCTGTGTCAAGACAATATAGCTAGTTCAGGAGTCGCTCGAGACCCTGTGGCGTCCAGGAAGCTAAAAATACTTACACCCCGAACTCTGAGTATATCACATGCTAATTCATGGGGTCACCACTCTCTGGTTTCCCCAAGACCAAGCTCAGGTCATTTAATTTGTAATTTAATCTTTATTTTATAGTGAAGTAGAAATTGATTTCCATTGTTTCATTGGTTTTAGGCGTACAGAAATTTGATTTGATTTTTACATAGAAGTATATCTATTCTTTTCCTGTTTTTTTCCCTCATATAGGTTACTACGGTTTTTTCAGTTGAGTTCCCTGTTCTATTATTCAGTAGGTTCTATTTGATTATCAATTTGATAAATATTAGTGTTTATATATTAATGAAAATTCTTAATTTATCCCTCCCTTCTAATTTTGTTTTGATAATCAGAATTTGTTTTTCTCAATCTGTGAGTCCGTTTCTGTTTTGTACATTAGTTCATTGGTATGAATTTATAGATCTCACCTGAGTGTGATATCTTAGGATGTTTGTCTGTTTCTCTCTGACTTTCCTCACTTGGTTTGAAAATTTCTCAGTCCATCCATGCTGCTGCCAATATCTTCATTTCATTCTCTTTGATGGCTGAGTAGTAGTCCGACGTATAGACATACCGTGCAGTCTTCATTTCTCTGTCAGTGGACCTTTTGGTGGATTCTATGTCTTGGCTGTTGTAAATAGTGCTGGCCTGAAAATTGGGGAGCACGTGTCATTCTGAATGAGAATTTCTCCAGATCTAAACCTGGGGGTGGGGGTTCAGGATCATATGCTACCTGCATGTTTAGTGTGCAAGGAAACTCTTGCTGTTCTCCACAGTGGTTTCACCAGCTACATTCCCACCACGGCTGCACGACCCCCTCTCCAGGACCCCTTTCTGTACGTCCTCTGCAGCGTTCATTCTTTGTCGATCTTCTCCACGATGGCCGTTGTGACCCGTGTGAGGAGATGCTTCACTGCAGTTGTGATTGGCATTGACTTAATAATTACTGATGTGGAGTATGTTTTCACGTGTTTTTGTAATTTTTTTGTTATGTGCTTTTGTTATTTGTTATTGTACATCTTGTGAGTACAATTTACTTCTTGAATCTGCTTTCCTGAAAGTTGGCCCTGTATGGAATTCTTTTCTGACAATTTACCCCAGGACATTTCTTGAGGGCGGGTGTCATTTACAGCCCTGTCAGACTTGTGACTATTAAGATCCCATCAGCACATTTTTTATGGTATATATATTAATCTGAACCAGCTAATGGCTCTCTGCCCCCTGAAACTTTCTTCTTTGGTAACCATAGTTTCTTTTCTAAGTCTCTGAGGCTGATTCTCCTGTAGAAAGTTCATTTGTGTCCATTTTCAGATTCCACCACACCTGTCTTTCCTTGTCTCACGTAGTTCACTTAGTATGACCATCTCTAGTTTCTTCCCTGTACCTGGAAACGGCATTATCTCATCCCTCTTTCTTTCTGAGTATTATTGCATTGTGTATATGTAGCCCACCTTCTGGATCCATTCAGCTGTCCTTGTACACTTAAGTTGCTTCCCTGTCTCTGCTATTGTACCTAGTGCTGCTGTGATCGTTAGAGTGCAGGTGTCTTTTAAAATTTTGGTTTTCTCTGGATCTATGCCTAGGTATGGAGTTGCTGGGTCACTTGGTACTTCTCTGTTTAGTTTTTATGTTTAGTTGGAGAACCTCCATATTGTTTTGTTTTGTTACATTATGTTATGTTTTGTTACGTTATGTTATGTTTTGTTATGTTATATTGTTATATTTTGTTTTGTTATGTTTTGTTATGTTATGTTATTATGGAGAACCTCCATAATGTTCTCCCTAGTGGATGTACCCGTTTGTATTCCCACTAATGGTGGTAGGGTTTTCTTCTCTCCACACCTTCTGCAGGATTTATTGTTGTAGATTTTTTTGAGATGATCATTCTGATCGATGTGAAGTGGTACCTCATTAGACAACCGCCCTGCCTTTCTCAAAGAGCGAGCGATGCTAGAATCTTGTCTTGTACTCTACGGCCATCTCCACGACTTCTGTGGAGAAATGTGCATTTAGATCTTTGGCCAGTTTTTTATTGGATTGTTTGTTTTTTGATGTTGAGCTGTACAAATTGTTTGTATGTGTAGAGAGAAATTCCCTGTGGTTATCTTCATTTAAACGAATTTTTTCCATTCTTGGTTGTCTTTTTTTCTTTCACTGATGGTTTCCTTTGTTGTGCAAATGCTTTTAACATCTATTATGTCCCATTTGTTTATTTTCGTGTTTTCTATGTCCTGATTCCTAGAGGTGGATCACAGAAGATCTTCCTGCATTTTATGTTAAAGTGTGTCCTGCTTTTTTCCCTCAAGAGTTCCCCTGTATCTGTCCTTCTGTTTAGACCTTTGATCTCCTTGCAGTTTGTTTTTGTGTGTGGTGTTAGGAGACCATCTGATCTCACCCTCCTTCTCATGCTGAGGAAGCTGCCTGGCGTCCTCCCTCCACAGTGGCTGCTCCCAGTTTCCATCCCCAGCACAGAGCAGGAGGGCTCCCTGTGCTCTACACCCGCTCCAGGATTTACTGCTTCTAGAGTTTCTGCTCCAGAGAAGGCAATGCCTCCCCACTCCAGTACTCTTGCCTGGAAAATCCCATGGATGGAGGAGCCTGGTGGGCTGCAGTCCATGGGGTCGCTAAGAGTCGGACGCGACTGAGTGACTTCACTTTCACTTTCATGCATTGGAGAAGGAAATAGCAACCCACTCCAGTGTTCTTGCCTGGAGAATCCCAGGGACAGGGGAGCCTGGTGGGCTGCCATCTATGGAGTCGCACAGAGTCAGACACGACTGAAGCAACTTAGCAGCAGCAGCAGTAGCAGCAGAGTTTCTGCTTATGGCCATTGTGACTGGTGTGAGGTGATACCTTGTTGAAGTTTTGATTTGCACTTCTCTCATATTTAGTGATGTTAGCATCTTTGTATGTGATTTTTTAAAACAGTGTAAGTTAAACTTACTCAAACTGGCTTCTTGAATGATTTCCTTGCTTTAGTATTTTTCCAATGACCTCCCCTAGGACGTTTCTTGAGGGCAGGTATATTTTTACTTACAGCCCCTTGGGCCTTGTGAATGTGAAGTCCCCGTGAGCAATGGTTTCAAAGTTGTTGTTATGAAAAATGGCCACAAGGCGGCAGCATGTCTTTATGTCCAATTCTGGTTACTGGGGGAACCACCAGAGCCTTGGGAAAATCCTGTTCCTGGACTGTCAGTTAGAGTGGAATGTGCCAGAAAAACCACTTAAAGCTTGTGGCCCATTCCTTCTTCCTTCCCTACCCCTGACACCTGGACAAATCCCAATTCTTGCAACACCACTCTGGGGAGGGTGATTTCATCCATAGGTGGGGCGACCCTAAGGAAGGAGGCTGGAGGGGGAAACTCCAACACCAGGAGACATGGGGCCCACAGGGCTTTTCAGAGCTCTTCCAGCCCAGAGGTCACACATCCTTTGGAAGCAGTGGCATAGTTTCACTGCAAGAGGACGTGCCTGCATCTGGAGGCTGTGGGCTGATGCAGAGGGGAAGAGGCTCGCCAGGTCCATGGGGCAGGGCTCATTGGCTGGCACGCCCTCTGCAGCTCCGTCAGCCCCGTGACAGTCCATCCTTGGGAACCAAGTCTGCCCAGGCTTCAGGGATGTGACAGCAGCCCAGGCCACCAAGGCCTGAGGGGAACAGAGTTGACATTCACTCTTGGTAATTTGTATTTTGTATTGGTGTATAGGTGACTTTGGAGAAGGAAATGGCAACCCACTCCAGTGTTCTTGCCTGGAGAATCCCAGGGACGGGGGAGCCTGGTGGGCTGCCGCCTATGGGGTTGCACAGAGTCGGACACGACTGAAGCAACTTAGCAGCAGCAGCAGCGGCGGCACAACTCTTCATCATGTAATTACAGAACATGGTCACAAGGTGGCAGCACTTCCTTACATCACACGGGTTTTAGGGGGTCTTTTTTTTTCTTTTTTCTTTTTTTGTTTTTTTTTACTGTAATTTCCTTGCTATTTTATATTGGAATAGAGTTGATTTCTGATGTGGTATTTGTTTCCAGTGTCCAGGAATTCAATTTAGTTATATATAGACGTTTCTCTATCCTCTTTCAGGTTCCTTTTTGCATATAGGTGATTACAGTGTGTTCAATAAACTTCCCTCTGCTTTCCAGTAGTTCCTTTTGAGATCAACTCTTTGATATATATTACTGTGTATATATTAATTCTAAACTCCTAGTTTCTCACACCTGTATCTGGGGGCGCTGCAGAAGGCAAAGGCACTCCAGGTCCATTGTGGAGGCACACTGCCTGCCACATGCTCGGAGCTCCCTCAGACCTGGGACGGTCCAGCCTTGGGACCCAAGCCAGTCAGGCTCCGGGGATTTGACCACAGCTTGGGTCACTATGACCTGAGGGGAAGAGAGTCAGCGTTTCTTTTTATTTTTTCTTTTGATGTTTTTAACCTGTAATTTGAACTGGAGTATATAGATGAATTACAATCATGTGGGTCATTATTTTTTTTCTTCCTTTTCAATCCAGGATAACTTGATTCACGTCTACATAGAGTATATACATTATTTTTCGGGTTTTTTTATGTGTAGATAATCACACAGCGTTGCATATGTTTACCTGAGTTACACAGTAGGTCCTGGCGACTTTTTAAATAGTAGTGCGCATATACGAGTGTGAAGCAGCTCGGTTCTCCCTCATCCGTAGCCTTCTATGTTGGAGAGCAGTTGTTTCTTTTCTAAGTCTGTGAGGCTGTGTCTCTTTAAGAAAGAAGTTCATTTTCATCCGGTTTAGATTACATCCAGAAGTGATATCATATGATGCTGTCTGTCCCTGTCTCCCTTACTTCACTTCCAATGGTCATCTCAACTTTCTTCTCTGTGACTGGACTTGGCATTGTTCCCTACTTCTTTCTGGTTGAGAAATAGTCCATTGTGTGTATGTACCCCATCGTGTGTCCATTCATCTGAAATTTCTGCAATTAACTTGCTTCCCAGACTTGGCTCTTGCGTCTTTGGCCATGATTGCAGGAGTGTATTTTACATTTTTAATTTTCTCTGGATTTATGCCCATGCATGGGATTCCTGGGTCCTAAAATACTTCTGTGTTATTTTTCAAATGAACCTCCATATTATTCTCCCTACTGGATGAACCTATGTTCATTGCGATCAATAGTGCAGGAGGGTTTCCTTGTCTCTACACCCTCTCCAGCATTTATTATTTTCTAAGGAGATCCAACCAGTCCATTCTGAAGGAGATCAGCCCTGGGATTTCTTTGGACGGAATGATGCGAAAGCTGAAACTCCAGTACTTTGGCCACCTCATGCAAAGAGTTGACTCATTGGAAAAGATTCTGATGCTGGGAGGGATTGGGGGCAGGAGGAGAAGGGGACAACCGAGGATGAGATGGCTGGATGGCATCACCGACTCGATGGACGTGAGTCTGAGTGAACTCCGGGAGTTGATGATGGACAGGGAGGCCTGGTGTGCTGCGATTCATGGGGTCGCAGAGTTAGACACGACTGAGCGACTGAACTGAACTGAAGTAATTTTACTTATTCATTTGTCTTTGGTTGCACTGGGCCTCGGTTCCAGAAATCCAGCTCTCTCTATCTGCAGTGAGTGGGGCTCCTCTCTAGTTTCACTGTAGAATGAGGCTACTCATTGTGGAGGCTTCTGGCTGCAGAACGCGGGCTCTAGAGCCCCAGGCTTCAGGAGTCGCGGCGGGAGGCCTCAGTAGTTGTAGTTCAGGGGTCTAGAGCACAGGCTCCGGAGAAGGCAATGGCAACCCACTCCGGTGTTCTTGCCTGGAGAATCCCAGGGACGGGGAGCCTCGTGGGCTGCCGTCTATGGGGTCGCACAGAATCGGACACAACTGAAGCGACTTAGCAGCAACAGCAGCAGCAGCAGCAGAGCACAGGCTCCGCTGTGGCCCATGGGGGCTTAGTGGCCCCACTGATGTGGAATCTTCTGAGACCATGGTTCCAAACTGTGTCTCCTGCATTGGCAGGCACATTCTTAACACTGCACCACCAGGGAAGTCCTAGCATTTATTCTTTAAGATGTTTTAAGATGACCGTTGTGACCAATGTAAGTGCCTAGCTCATTGGATTTGGATTTGTGTTTTCCTAATAATGAGTGATTCTGAGCATATGTTCATGTGCCTAAGTGCAATCTATAGACCTTCCTGAGAGAATTAACCGTTTTAATCTTTGGCTGATTTTGTTCTTGGTTATACGTATTGTTGATATGAAGTTGTACAAGCTGTTTGTATGTTTTGGAGATGAATCCCTTGTGGGTATCTCCTTTGCCAAATATTTTTTCCTATTCTGAGGATTGTCCTTGTCTTTCCTTGAGGGATTCCTTTAGGAATGCAAATGCTTTTAAGGTTAATTCAGTCCCACTCTCTGATTTGTGAGGTGGACCCATAAAGAACTTGCTGCATTTTATGTCAGATTGTGTCCTGTTTATATTTTTCTCAAGAATTTCATAGTATCCGTCATTACGTTTAGATATTTATGCTCTCTGCCGTTTATTTTGTGTTTGGTGTTGGGATGTTTTCTAATTTCATTCTCCTTTTCACGGTTGAGGGAATCCTCACGGTGTCCTCCGGAGTGGCTGTTACCCATGTACATCCCAAGCATCAGTGGAGGAGGGCTCCCTTGTCTGCACATCTTCTCCAGCACTGCCTGTTTGCAGAGTGTCTGGCAACGGCCATTCCTCCTGGTGTGGTGTGATACCTCATTGTAGTTTAGAATTGCATTTCTCTAATGTTTAGTGATGTCGACATCTTTTCATGTGATTCTTTTAGAGTGTGACTTAAACTTACATCTTGAAATTCGCTTCTTTAACACCTGCCTTGTTTTGGATTCTTTTTCGATGACAACCCAAGGACAGTCCTGGAGTACGGGTGTTTTTTACTTAAAGCCCCTGGATCCTTGTGAATGTTAAATTCCCGGGACCCAGCTCTTAGTGGTGTTATTACATAGAATGGCCACAAGGCGGCAGCACTACCTCATGCCACATTTTTTTCTCCTCTAAATTCCTTGTTATTTTCTATGGGCTTAGAGTGGATTTCTGATGTCGTGTTTGTTTTAGGTGTGCAGGAACTCGACTCAGTTATACATAAACGTTTATCTATTCTCTTTAAGGTTCTTTTTTGCATATAGATGATTACAGTTTCAATAATTGCCTAAGCTATTCAGTAGGTACTTTTAATCATCTATTTGATATATATTAATATGTATATGTTAATTCCAATCTCTTAATTTCTCCTGCCTATCTCTGGAGGTTGGGGTCTCTCCAGGGGGCAACAGGCACTCCAGGTCCATTTTGGAGACACACTGCCTGCTACATGCTCCCAGCTCCCTCAGCCCCAGGACACTCCAGCCTTGGGTCCCAAACCAGCCAGGCTCCAAGGATGCGACACCAGCCCAGCTCTGTATGTCCTAAGGAGAATAGAATCAGAATTTCTTTTTTTTATTTTTCTGTTTTCATTTCATCATTTGAACTGGAGTATACAGTGACTTACAATCTCGTGGGTGTATTGTTTTTTCATTTTCTTTCTACCCCAAATTGTTTCACTTTTACATAGGTGTATATATGATTTGTTGGGTTTTTTCTTTACAGGTTAATACAGTGTGGAGTAAGTTTCCTTGTGTTACACAGTGAGTCCTGGTCACTTACTTTATCAATAGTAGTGTGCATATCTTAGTCTGAAGCAGCTCATTTCTCCATGGCCCACATCTTTATATCTTGGTGACCGGAAGTTTCTTTTCTAGGTTTGTAAGCCTGTGTCTCCAGGCAATAAGTTAATCTGTATCCATCTTTAGTTTATAGCTAGAAGTGTTATCACAAGATACTTGTCTTTCCTCGTCTCCCTCACTTCACTTGGAATGATCATCTCCACTGTCTTTCCTGAGGCTGGACTTGGCATTATTTCCTGCCTCTTTATGGTTGAGAAATATTCCGCTGTGTACATGGACTTGTCTGAATCCATTTGTCTGTGCTTCTACAATTAGCTTGCTTTCCTGTCTTGGCTGTTGTACCTAGTGGGGCCGAAATCGCGGGTTACGTGTCTCTATTAAAATTTTGGTTGTCTCAACCTGGCTGTCTCGACTCCAGCCCAGTCCAGACACGAGACTCAAGCCTGCTCAGGCTCCAGCAATGGGAGAGCAGCCCAACTCAGGGAGGTCGTGGGGAATAAACTAGGCACTGCTTTTCTATTCCTTTTCTTTAGTCTCGTGCCTGTGCTGTCTTGGAATAGAGTCAATTTGCAGTTTTGTGCTTGTCTTCAGCTGATTCGCTTATGATATATACATACAGCTTACCTGACCTTTTATGGATTCTATTGCCATAGAGGTTAATTGCAGAAGGTTGAGCAAAGTACCCTGTGCTGACCATGAGGTCCTTCCTGAGTATCTATTACAGATACAGATTTCGGTGTATATTTGGCAAGAAGGAAGGAAGGAAAGAGATAATCCTTCTGGATTGTATATTACAGATACAGATTACCGTGTATATGTTAGCCCTGACGTCCTGACATCACTTTTTCTTGGAAACTTCTGATTGTGTCGAATTCTCAGAGTCACTTTTTGTGTTGTAAATTTGTTCCTTTGTATCTCTTTTTGTATTTTGCCTACAAGGGACATCATATGCTATTGTCTTTCTCCATCTGACTGATTTTGCTTAGTCTATGATCCTCCAAGGTCGATCCTTGTGACAATTAGTAGCATAATTTCAGTGGCCACTTTTCATGACTGAGTAATAGTCCATTGTGTGCATGTACACATCTTCTTTAACCTTTGATCCATTGGGTGACATCTGGCTGGTTCTGTGTCCTGGCTCTGTAGTGAATGATGGGGTGCCTGTGTCTTTTTCGCTGGCAGTTTTCTCAGGATACTGGCCCAGGTGTGGGTATGTCAGGCCATGGGCTGAGCCCTTTTGAAGTTTAGTTTCTGCCCTGAGGAGACTGTCCTTTCTCGGGGCTGTTTCCAGTGTCCATTCTGACCGCGTAGAGGGGTTTCCTGTCCACCTGACTCTCTCCCCTGTTTATTGTTTGTAGACTTGTGAGGATGACCATTCTGACAGGGAAGGATTGATTTCTTGGTGTCTTTTAGATTGGCATTCCTCCTGGAATAATTAGGAATGTTGAGCATCTTGTCCTGTGGCCGTTTGGGGATTTTTCTTTTCTGTAAAGGGTGTGAGGAAAGTTTACCTGTTGCAATGGACTTCTTGAAAGTTGGTTGTGTTTGGAATTTATTTCTGCAGTAACCATCTCAGGACCTTTCCTGAGGGCAGCTGTCATTAACAGCCCACAGATACTGTGAACTGGAGGGCTAGTACGCGCCAGTGTTTAAGTTGTAGTTACAGGAAATGTCCACAAGGGAGCAGCACTTTTTCATGTCCAACTCTGGTTCCACCTGCAACCAGAGCCTTAGGGAAAGCTGGCTTCCTGGGTTGTGAATTAGGGTGGAATATGCCTGAGCAAACACCTAATAGCTCGTATCTCACTATTTCTTTTCTCTGAAGCTTCACCCCTCCCCTCTAGCCTCATGCCAACCTGGGGCACTGCTCTCTGTTGAGGTGCCCAGGAGGCTGCTCTCTCAGGAAGGAGTCTTAAGCTGGGGACCCCAGCACCAGGAGACTTGGGGTCTGGGTGATTTTCCATGTTCCTCCAAGTCAGAGCATCAGTCCATTAGGATTTGGGTTCACTCGGGATTGTGGCCCCAGCCAGGGCAAACCAGACAGTACAGGTTTAAGGGGGTTATCTAAGATGGGCACCCTGCTCAGCTGTCTCGACCCCACCCCAGTCCAGCCCTGGAACCCAAGCCTACTCAGGTGCCAGGATTTGGATAGCATCCTAAGTCAAGCAGGTCACAGGGAATAAACTAGGCATTGCTTTTCTTTCCTTTAATTTCATGCCGATGCTATGTTGAAGTCTAGTTGGTTTTCAATTTTGTCCTTGTCTGCAGTGTACAATGGACTGATCCAGCTATGACATACGCATTACAGGCTTTAGTATTTTTATTTATTCTTTTGCCATAGTATTTTTATTTATTCTTTTGCCAAGGTTGAGTAAAGTTCTCTGTGCTGAACACCAGATCCCTGTGGGACATTTATTAGAGGTACAGTTTTTTTTGTACATGTGCAAGAAACGAAGAAGGAGATAGTTCTTGTGGATTATCTATTACAGCTATAGATATCTTTGTATATGTTAAAGATAAATATTTCTCTGGATACATGATTGGAAGGAAGAAATGAAGGACAGAAGGTGGAAGATAATCCTTGTGGATTAGCTAATACAGATACATGTTTCTGTGGTTATGTTAGAGATCCTGGAGAAGGAAATGGCAACCCACTCCAGTATACTTGCCTGGGAGATGCCATGGGCAGAGGAGCCTGGGGGGCTACAGTCCATGGGGTTTGCAAAGCGTTATACACAACCTAGCGAACATACAGCAACAACGTTAGACACACACATTTCAGTACATACGTGGAAGGGAGGAGATAATCCATGTGGATTATCTGTTACAGATATAGATTTCTGTGTTTAAGGTAGTAGCAACCTCCTAATTCATTCCTGGCACTTTCCTATTTTTTTTTTTTTTTTGTGGGGGAGATTCTTTGTATTTGAATCTCAAAGTCTCTTTTTATGTTGTAAATTACTCCCTCTGTATCTCTCTTCAACTTCACTCTCAAGGAATACCATCTGCTATTTTCTTCCTCTGCTTTTGACTTCACTTAGTGTATTTTCCTCCAAGATCCGTCCTTTGGGGACCGTTGGCCTAATTTCATTTCAGTGGTGGTTTTTCATGTCTGAGTAAACTCCATTGTATATATGTACCACATTTCTTGAAGATTTAATCTGTCGAGAGACATTTCTTGGGTCTGTGTCTTGGCTATTGGAATTAGCATTGCAGTGAATGTTGGGTGCATGTGTCATTTTGAATGATGGGTTTCTGGAATATAGGCCCAGGTGTCAGTATTAAAATCCTAAGCTTAGCTCTCTTGAAATTCTCTTTCTGGCCTTTGGAGGCTGTCTTTTCTAGAGCTGTTGCCAATGTCTATTCCTAGAGAATTTGTAGGGGGGCTCCGTCATCTCCCTGCTCTCTCCACCATTTACTGTTTGCAGACAGTCAGAATAACCGTTCTGTCAGATGGGATTTGATTGCTTGTTTTCATTTTGATTGACATTCTCCTTGTAATAATTCGGGATGTTGAGTATCTTGTCTTGTGGCCGTTTTTTGCTTTTTTTCCCTTGAAGGATATGAAGGAAAATTTGCCTGTTTCAATTGATTTCTTGTAAATTGGTGGTGTTTAGAATTTATTTCTGCAATACCTGTGGCAGGACCTTTCCTGAGGGCAGCTGCCATTAAGAACACCACAGGCCTTGTGAGTTGGAGGTGCCGGTAAGCTCTGGTGGGCAATTTGTAGTTACAGGGAATGTCCACAAGGTGGCAGCACTTCTTCATGCCCAACTCTGGTTCTACCTGCAACCAAGCCTTAGGGACAGTTGGCTTCCTGGGCTGTGAATTGGAGTGGAATGTGTCTGAGCAAACTCCCAAGGGCTTGTGTCTCACTACTTCTTTCCTCTGAAGCTTCACCCCTCCACGCTAGGCTATTCAGTACCTGGGGCAACACTCCCTGCTGAGGGCCTATGAGGCTGCGCTCTCAGGAAGGAGTCTTGAGCTGGACCCCAGCACCAGGGACCCTGGATACTTGGTGACTTCACCTCTCGTCCTCGAGGCCAGAGGGTTGGGCCATCATCGTTTGGGTGCACTAGGAGTTCTGGTCCTAGTCAGGGCAAATCAGACAGTACAGGATTGAGACAGATCTCAGTGAAGGGTACCCTGTCGTGCTGTGTGGACCCCACCCAAGTCCAGCCCTGTGACTCAAACCTAATCACGTTCCCAGGATCAAATAGCATCCTGAGTCCAGCAGGTGGGAGGGAATAAACTAGGCATTAGTTTTCTTTCCTTTTCTTTAATCTCACGGCAACGCTATGTTGAAGTCTGGTTGATTTGCTGTTTTGTGCTTGTCCTCAGAGTGCTGCTAGCCAAAAGCTTGGCCTCTCTGCCCACCAAAGCTGAATGAAAAATATGGAGACAGAGTTTGGGGGAAATAGAAAGGTGGCTTTAATTCTCAGCTGGCAGAGAGCGGAACACAGTGGTCTCATGACTCAAGAATTGCACCCCCGCTCCATGAGGAGTCCAGGGCTTACATGAGATGAGGGGCAAAGGCGACAGGATCTCGATTTCTTCCTCGTGCATTGTTTTGTCAACTAAAAAATATAGTCACAACCTGAAAGGAGAGAGGTGTTTTATTTGGTGGGAATGTTTAGGACTCCAAACCCAGGAGACAGCATCTCAGTAGCTCTGAGAAAACTGCTCCAAGGAGGCAGAGGGTAAGTCAGGCTATATACAGGTTTGCAACGCAGGGAGCAGGCAGTCTGCTCATCAAAGGTCAGGTATCAGGTTAAGGAATCCAGCATTCTGTGTATGGGGAGGTGCAGCCTCGGACTCACTGCCTCCACTCCTTTCCCGTGACCTCAGCCATCAGGGCCAGTCCTGTCTCCTTGCTCACCTTGCTTCCTGCACCCCCAGCCCCTTAGCAGTCACCGGGTGGAGGGGGAGTGGCAGCAGCATCCCCTGGATCACAATTTGGGGAGCCTTCATTCACATTTGGGGGCCAGAAATCACTGATGGTGGTAAAATTTCTTGTTCATTAATATGGCAGAATGCTTTTGAAATGTGGTGTTGGAGAAGACTCTTGAGAGTCCCTTGGACTGCAAGGAGATCCAACCAGTCCATTCTGAAGGAGATCAGCCCTGGGATTTCTTTGGACGGAATGATGCGAAAGCTGAAACTCCAGTACTTTGGCCACCTCATGCAAAGAGTTGACTCATTGGAAAAGACTCTGATGCTGGGAGGGATTGGGGGCAGGAGGAGAAGGGGACAACAGAGGATGAGATGGCTGGATGGCATCACCGGCTTGATGGACGTGAGTCTGAGCGAACTCCGGGAGATGGTGATGGACAGGGAGGCCTGGCATGCTGCGATTCATGGGGTCGCAAAGAGTCAGACACCACTGAGCGACTGAACCGAACTGAAGTAAGAAACTAGGAATGTTCAGGCCTGTTCACTGTTCTTTCTCTTTATCGTCTTTGTTTTCAGGAAAAGGAAAGAGAAAAACTCATTCCTCTTTTTTTCCTTTCACTACAATAAGTGTACAACAGACTGACTCAGTTATGACATAATCATACAGCATGTCTGTACTTTTTATTGAGTCTTTTACGATAGAGGTTCCAGAGCAAAGTGGAGTCAAGTTTTCTGTGGTGAACATCGGGCCCCTGTGGGGTAACTATTAGAGGTACAATTTTTTTATATGTGCAGGGAATGAAGGAAGGAAATATTCTTTATGGATTATCTATTACAGTGACAGGTATTTACTTATATGTTAGAGATAAGGATTTCTATGTATATGTAAATGAAAGAAAGGCAAAAAGGAGGGAAGGCAGGCAGGAGATAATCCTTGTGGATTAGCTAATACAGATACAGATTTCTGTGAGTATATTAGAGATACAGATTTCAGTGCACAGGCAGAAGGAAGGAAGGAGACAATCCTAGTGGATTATCTGTCACAGATACAGATTTCTGTGCATACATTAGTACCAACCTCCTAATCATCCTTACCCCTTTCTTTTTTTTCTGGATTCTTTTTTCGTGTTTTAATCTCTGAGTCTCCTTTGGTGTTGTAAATTACTTCCAGTGTATCTCTTTGTTTAACTTCCCCTAGAAGGAATATCATCTGCTATTTTCTTCCTCTATTGCTGACTCCGCTTAGTGTTTGACCCTCCAGGGTTTAACCTTGTGGTTCCTAGTGGCATAATTTCATAATTTTAGTGGCGGTTTTCATGTCTGAGTAATGGCCCATTGTGTATACATACCGTATTTCTTTAAGATTTAATCTATTTGAGTAGTGGTGCAATGAAAGTGGGGTGCACGAGCATTTTTGAATGATGGTTTTCTCAGGACATTGATCCGGGTGTGGGGATGTCAGATCCTAGGGTTAGCTGTCTCAAGGGGCTGTCTCTACCCCACCCTAGTTCTTCCTTCCTTCCTTATTTACTATGTTTATCTTTTTTCCCCAGGTTTGTGTTTCGGTCCTTGCCAAATTTTAATGGAGCTGTTTCATATAATCTGAGTACAGATTCTTTATCTGATATGTGTTTTGGAAATAGTCTGTTTCAGTTTGTCATTCATTATTTGATTTTCTGAATAAGGTATTTCATAGAGTAAAAGCTTTCAATTTTATAAATAATTTTATAATTTTTATTTTTCTGAGGAAGTTTTTAGTCATATGAAAGTGAATAAAATTGTATGGAAGTGAGTAATATGAATATTATTAACTATGTGAAAGTTATTAATTTTATAGAAGTTATTCAATTTATGCCAGTTATTCAGTTTATGAAAGTTATTTTTATGGAAGTTTTCATTTTATGGAATATCTATTTACATCTACTGAGAGATAGAAATATCTGTCTACCTAGAGATGTTAACATCTACACAGAGATATAAAAAATTATATCCTGATAAAAAAATACATAAGGCTTCCCTGGTGGCTCAGATGGTAAAGCGTCTGCCTGCAATGCGGGAGACCCGGGTTCAATCCCTGGGTTGGGAAGATCCCCTGGAGAAGGAAATGGCAGCCCACTCCAGTACTCTTGCCTGGAAAATCCCATGGATGGAAGAGCCTGGTAGGTTACAGTCCATGTGGTCGCAAAGAGTCAGACATGACTGAGTGACTTCTCTTTCTTTCACTTCAAAAAGTATCTGTGTTCATATCTCCTTATATTCTTGGTGAGGTGTGTTTTTCAGTCTTTACCAAATATAAATGGGGCTGTTTGGTCTAATTTGAGTACAGATCCTTTATTCGATATGTGTTTTGGAAATGATTTCTTCCAGTCTGTGATTCATTTTTTGGTTTTCTGAATAAGGTATCTCATGGAGTAGAAATTTTTATTTTATAAATAATTTTATAATTTTAATATTATGAGGAAGTTTTTAATTTAATGAAGTAGTTTTTAATTTCATGAAGCTTTAAATTTTCAGAAACGTCTTCATTTTATGAAATTTTTTCATTTTATGAATGTTTTTAATTCTTTGCTCTTGTTCAGATTCTAAGTTGTTTCCAGCTCTTTATGACCCATGGACTGCAGCACACAAGTCTTCCTTGTCCTTCACTCTTTCCAGGAGTTTGCTCAAACTCATGTCCATTGAATCAGCGATGCCATCCAACCATCTCATCCTCTGTTGCCCACTTCTCCTCCTGCCCTCAATCTTTCCCAGCACGAGGGTCTTTTCAAATGAGTTGGCTCTTTGCATGAGGTGGGCAAAGCATTGGAGCTTCAAGTTCAGCATCAGCCCTTCCAATGAATATTCAGGGTTGATTTCCTTTAGGATTGACTGGTTTAATCTCCTTGCTGTCCAAGGAACTCTCAAGAGTTTTCTCTAGCACCGCAATTCGAAAGCATCAGTTCTTCGGTGCTCACCCTTCTGTATGGACCAACTCTCACATCCATACATGACTACTGCAAAAATTTTGACTACACAGACCTTTGTCAGCAAAGTGATGTCTCTGCTCTTTAATATGCTGTCCAGGTTTGTCATAGCTTTTCTTCAAAGGAACAAATGTCTTTTATTTCATGCTTCAGTCACCATGAAATAATTTGAAGCCCAGTGATTTTGGAGCCCAGGAGAAGAAAATCTGCCACTGTTTCCATTTTTTCCCCATCTATTTGCCATGATGTGATAGGACTGGATGCCATGATTTTAAGTTGAGTTTGAAGCCAGTTTTTTCACTCTCCTCTTCCACCATCATTAGTTCTTCTTAGTTTTCTGCCATTAGGGTGGTATCATCTGCATATCTGAGGTTGTTAATATTTCTCCCAGCTGTCCTGATTCCAGCTTGTGATTCACCCACCCAGGCATTTAGCAAGATGCACTCTGTGCATATGGCCTTTAGACAGTTCATGAGGTTCTCACGGCAAGCGTCCTGGGGTGGTTTGCCACTCCCTCCTCTAGTGGATCACGTTTTGTCAGAACTCTCTGCTATGGCCCGTCCATCTTGGGTGGCCCTGCATGGCGTGGCTCATGGCTTCATTGAGTTACGCAAGCCCCTTCACCACGACAAGGCAGTGATCCGTGAAGGGGATCCTTCATGTTGTCGACCCTTTTTCAACAACACAAGAGATGACTTTACACATGGACCTCACCAAATGGTTATTACTGAAATCAAATTGATTACATTCTTTGTAGCTAAAGGTGGAGAAGCTGTATTCAGTCAGCAAAAACAAAAGACCTGGGGATGACTGTGGCTCAGGTCATCAGATTCTCATAGCAAAATTCAAGCTTAAACTAAGAAAACCTGGGAAAAACACTAGGCCAGCCAGGTATGACTGAAATCAAATTCCGTATGGATTCACAGTAGAGGTAACGAACAGATTCAAGGCACTGGATCTAGCTAAGAGTGTGCCTGAAAGACTATGGACAGAGGTCTGCAATATTGTACACGAGGTGGCAAACAAAACCGTCCCAAAGAAAAAGAAAAGAAAGAAGGCAAAGTGGTTATCTGAGGAGGCTTTACAAATAGTGGAAGAATGAAGAGAATCGAAAAGCAAGGGAGAGAGGGAAAGGTACATCCAACTAAATGCAGAGTTCCAAAGAGCAGCTAGAAGAGACAAGAAGGCCTTCTTCAATGAACAGTGCATAAAGCTAGAAGAAAAGAACAGAAGGGGGAGACTAGAGATCTCTTCAGGAAAACTGGAAACATCAAGGGAGCATTCCACCCAAAGATGGCATAATAAAGGATAAAAATGGTAGAGACCTAGTAGACAATGAAGAGATCAAGAAGAGATGAAAAGAATACATGCAACAACTGTATAAAAAAGATCTTGAGGAGCCGCATTACTACGATGGTGTGCTTAGTCACCCAGAGCCAGACATTTGGGAGTGTGAAGCCAAGTGGGCCTTAGGAAGCACTGCTGTTAAGAAAGCTAGTGGATGCAATGAAATTCCAGCAGAATCATTCAAATCCCTAAAGGATGACGCCATCAAGATTTTGCATTCATTATGTCAGCAACTCTGGAAACCCAGCAGCGGCCACAGGACTGGAAAAGGTCAATCCTCATCCCAGGTCCCAAGAAGGGTAGTACCAAGGAATGTGCTGACCTTCTGACAGTTGCACTCATCTCCCGTGCTAGTAAGGTCATGCTTAAAATCTTGCATGCTAGGCTTCAGTATTATATGAATCAAGAACTTCCAGATGCCCAAGCTGAGTTTAGAAATGGAAGAGAAACTAGAGATCAAACTGCCAACATTCGCTGGATTATAGAGAAAGCAAAGGAATTTCAGGAAAACATCTGTCTCTGTTTCATTGACAACACTAAAGGCTTTGACCATGTGGATCGTGACAAACTGTGGAAAGTTCTTAAAGAGATGGGAATACCAGACCATCTTATCTGTCTCCTGAGAAACCTGTGTGTAGGTCAAGAGGCAACAGTTAGAACCCTGTATGGAACAACTGATTGGTTCAAGATCGAGAAAGGAATACGACAGGGCTATCTGTTGTCACCCCGTTGGTTTAAGCTATACACTGAGTACATCATGAGAAAGGCCAGGCTGGATGAGTTACAAGCTGGAATCAAGATAGGCGGGAGAAACATCAACAGCCTCAGATATGTAGATGATACCACTCTAATGGCAGAATGTGAAGAGGAACTAAAGAGCTTCTTGCTGAGAGTGAAGGATGAGAGTGAATGAGCCAGCTTAAGACTAAATATTTAAAAAGCTAAGATCATGGCTTCCAGCCTCATTACTGCATGGCAAACAGAAGGGAAAATTGGAAGTAGTGACAGAGATCCCCTTCTTGGGCTCCAAAATCACTACAGTCGGTGACTGCAGCCATGAAATCAGAAGACGATTATTTTGGCAGGAAAGCGATGACTAACCTAGACAGTGTGTTGAAAAGCAGAGACATTAACTCTGCCGACAAAGGTCCATATAGTCAAGGCTATAGTCTTCACAGTGGTCGTGTATGGTTATAACAGCTGGACTGTAAAGAAGGCGAAACACCAAAGAATTGATGCCTTCAAACTGTGGTGTTTGAGAAGACTCTTGAAAGTCCCTTGGACAGCAAGGAGATCAAACCAGCCAATTTTAAAGGAGATCAACCCTGAATATTCACTGGAAGGACTGATGCTAAAGCTGAAGCTCCAGGATTTTGATTATCTGATACAAACAGATGACTCAATGGAAAAGTGCTGGGAAAGATTGAGGGTAGAAAGAGAAGAGGGCATCAGAGGATGAGATGGTTGGATGGCATCACTGATGTGATGAACATGAACTTGGGCAAACTCTGGGGGATGGTGAGGGACAGGGAGGCCTGGTGAGCTGCAGTCCACGGGGTTACGAAGAGTCAGACATGACTGGGCAACTGAACATCAACACTACATATAAGTTAAATAAGCAGGGTAACAATATATCGCCTTGACATACTCCTTTCCAAATCGGAACCAGTCCATTGTTCCACGTCCCATTCTAACTGTTGCTTCTTGACTTGTATCCAGTTTTCTCAGGAGGCAGGTAAGGTGGTCTAGTATTACCATCTCTTTAAGAATTTTCCACAGTTTGTTGTGAGCCACACAATGAAAGGCTTTAATTGTTTGAAAATCTTTGATTTATGAAAGTTCTAAATTTTATGATATAAAATATATACCTCTATTTTCATATATGAGATATATAAATATGTTGCCATAAAAGATATACCAATATTTTCATATGACATACATATCTGTATTGCCATATATGAAATATATATAGAATAATACTCAGCAAAATAGAAAAATAAAAGTGGAAGATTTTTCAAAATAGAAGATCCCATTAGGAAACTAATTTTAATGAGAATTAAAAAAAAATCATATAAAGCAGTTTTCCTCTTCATTTTTTTACAAAGAATTTTTCAGTCAAGTGTGGCCAATGAATCTAATTGCAGGATCAGTTCTATTCAGTTCAGTTGCTCAATTGTTTCTGACTCTCTGTGACCCCATGAACTGCAGCACACCAGGCCTCCCTGTCCATCACCAGCTCCTAGAGTTTACTCAAACTCATGTCCACTTGGTCGGTGATGCCATCCAACCATCTCATCCTCTGTCATCCCCTTCTCCTCCTGCCCTCAATCTTTCCCAGCATCAGGGTCTTTTCTAACAAGTCAGTTCTTCACATCAGGTGGCCAAAGTATTAGAGTTTCAGCTTCAGTCCTTCCAATGAATATTCAGGACTGATTTCCTTTAGGATTGACTGGTTTGATCTCCTTGCAGTCCAAGGGACTCTCAAGAGTCTTCTCCAACACCACAGTTGAAAAACATGAATTCTTCAGCAGTCAGCTTTCTTTATAGTCCAACTCTCACATCCATACATGACTACTGGAAAAAACATGGCTTTGACTAGATGGACCTTTGTCAGCAAAGTAATGTCTCTGCTTTTTAACATGCTGTCTAGGTTGGTCATAACTTTTCTTCCAAGAAGCAAGCATCTTTTAATTTCATGGCTGCAGTCACCATATGATCCAGCAATCCCACTCCTAGCCCTACATCCTGACAAAGCTATAATTTGAAAAGATACATGCAATATTCTAAAAGAATATGTGCATACCAGCTGCATATCTGACAGGTAACCTTTACTCTCACATCTGAGATATCAAATTTGTCTTCACATATTGCCTGCTATATGTAGACCCTTGGTTTATACTCTATGTAATCACATACTGTCATAATTAAATCCTACTTGAATTTTAGCTTTATTTTTAGGATAGGCTTTCCCTCTAACAGCATAGGAGCATTCCCTCTTCTCCAGGTCCTTTTTCCCTGGTATGAAATTTCAACCCTCAAAAATGTTACCTATTGATATGAAAATCAGTTTCATTCTAGCTCACTTTGAACAGAGAAGCAAGAAATCAGGGGGCCTATGTTTTCTGTTTTCTTCCCGGAGAAAAATGAAACTGTTAGGAGAAAAAGTTCCTGCAGCTCGTGTGCTCCTTCAATCACGAATTGTTGGCAGGGACTTTCTTTTATTTTTAAGTGTGACCCTTCATTCATAGTATAACATAACAGAATTAGATGAAAGTAGTTTGAAATGATGGCTTGCTTCTACCTAGAAAACCTGAAACAAAGGAAACAATGGAAACCGCAAAGATGAGGGTGCCAAGCTTCTAAGACTAGTTTAGGTTTGCAAGTAATAACTAGTATGCTGGAAATTTTAACAGTATATTTTTATACTGATAAAGAAAGTATTTTCCGGAAGACTTCCAGTCCACCTCCTGCTGGAAGCCTGGGGTGCTGGAATCTGGCCACTTCCTGTCTGTCTTTAAGACAGGACACTGGGCTACACTCAGGAGTTCCTGGATCTTCCCTGGATCCTGACCATCATGTCACCAGAGAAACTGCTAATATTGTTGTTTTGCCTGTTGAAATGTTTAATGACACAGATCCTTTCAGTTTCCTGATGCGGGTGAAGTGTGGAGCCCAGCGATGATTTCTTCAAAAAATGTACATCCTAGCTCCCACACGAGGGTGACCCCCCATCCAATGATGAGAGACTCTGCATGTGAGTGACCTGTGCCTGCTGGAAGACCAAGTTTGAACCTGACCAAGTTCTGTCTCCATGGTAGATTTAGACTTCTCCAAGTCCTGTCTACATTGATGATGTTTAGATGAGACCGTGTGCTTTCTGCGATGAGATCATTTAGACCTGACAGTGTTCTGTGTGCACTAGGGCATGGAGAGCTGGGTAGAGACCCGGCCTGGCCTCTGTCCTGAAAAACTTCATGCCTGCATCTGAATGTCAGTGCTCAGATGTCTGGGGTCTGGAGCTGAGGTGGGCTTCTCTCGGTAACTGTGCTGTTCTCTGGGTGGGGTTCCATGGCCCTCCCAGGGGTCAGTGCTGTGGGTAGGGCTCCTGGAGACTTCCCAGGTAGGCTAACTAGTAGTCATTCCAATTTTCCATCAGATTCAGGTTAAGTAGGGAGGTAGGTTCACCTGGTGAATTGGGGGATCGGGCAAAAAGTCAATGGGCAGCAGGTGAGTTTGCTGCTGTGCTCTCCTTCCAGTCGACTCTCTCCTCCAAAAAGAACAGAGCTGCCCCTTTCAGCCCAGCTCTGCTATTTCCTCAACATCTCAGCGAGACAAGACAGAGCCTGCCAGAACCAAGGTAATGTGTTCACCTCTAGCATGAGCTTTCAAACCAGCAAAAAATCACAGAGAACCAAAGTGAAAACAGGAGGGGCCTGACTTCTCAGGGACAACTGAGGGGAGAGAAGACCAACCCTAGACTTCTTTCTAGGGTCCCCAGAGGTCCCAGGGACCAGGCTTGTTTACACATCGGAGGCCGGCTGACCACAGCCATGGTGTTCTGACCGAGGGAACATGTGACCCCAGTTGGGGGATCAGAGGACTGTGTGAGTCTCACTGCATCTGAATGGGTCAGGATCACATGTATGGGGAGACCACAAACAAAGCTAAGAAAAAGCTAAAAAAAATACATGAGAGTTTCACTTGTGTTTAGGAATTAATGCTTCCCGGTGTTCACTTTATACAGGCCTGTGCCTGCCTGCCTCTTTACCCCCGCGAGGTTCACCCTTCCTGGGGCTCCTGGAGACTCCTCAGGTACCAGGTAGCTGTCTACCTGGTAATCATTCCAATTTTCCAGCATGAGCATGGCGGGAGGGAGGCAGGTTCACCTGGTGAGTTGACTGCAGGGCACATGGATCAGGCAAAAAGCCAATGGGCAGCAGGTGAGGTTGTTGCTGTGATCTCCTTCCAGTCGACCATCCCTACTCAGCAGAGACCAGACCTGCCCCTCATCTCCCAGCCCTGCATCTGGCGTGTTTTCTCAACACCTCAGTGGAACAAGAACGGACCGAGCCTGCCAGAACCAAGGTGGTGTGTTCAACATTATCACGACAGCTGTAAAAACTGTTAATATCACACAGAACCAAAGGGAAAAGAGGAGGACCTCTCTGGAACAGTGTGGGGAGAGGAGACTGACTCTTCCTCTTTCTACCATCATCACAGGGGGTTACAGGAGCCCACTCGTTTCCGCCTTAGGGGCCCCACCAGCAGAGACCTGGGGCGTGGGCCCAGGTGCAGGGTCTGGGGAATTGTGTGGGTCTCACCCCATCCACCATGTGTCAGGATCCTGCGTACACAGAGACCACATGTCTGCTCTTTGCCTGCAGTGTGTCTTGTCCCCTCTGAGATTCCCAACATCTGAATTGTGGGTGTTGCCCTGATTTACCTGCGGTCCTTTTTCTTCACCTTGTCGCATTCATAAGAAATCAGGCACCTGTGAGTGGCTTGCTGCTCTGTGTTCTGCTGAGTGAAAACCTTTGGAGGTGTCATATTAATATCATAGCATATCCCATATCCAATTCATAGGGTCACCACTGTCTGGTTCCCCCTACACCAAGCTCAGGTAATGTAATTGTTATTTTGTGTTGGAGTGAGTTGCTTTCCAATGTTTTTGCTTGTATTGGATGTACATGAACTTGATTCAGTTATACATAGACATATATCTATTCTTTTTTTTCCCCTCATATATGTTATTAAAATTTTTTTCAGTATAATTTCTCGTACTATTCAGAAAACTTAATATATTATCAATTTGATATATATTAGTGTCTATACTTTCATCCCAAACTCTCTTCTAACTTTCTTTTGATAATTGGAATTTGGTTTTCTCAGGCTGTGAGTCTGTTCGGTACATTAGTTCACTGGTATGAATTTATATATCCCACCTGCACATATCACATATTTGTCTCTCTCTCTGACTTTCCTCACATAGAATTGTAATTTCTTGGTTCATCCATGCCACTGCCAATATCATTATTTCATTTTGCTTTATGGCTGAGTAGCATTCCAGTGTATAATGTACCACATAGTCTTCATACTTCTGTCAGTGGACACTTTGGTGGATTCTGTCTTGGCTATTGTAAATAGTGCTGCCCTGAATATCAAGGTGCACATGTCATTTTGAATGAAGTCTTTTTTCTGAACCAAAGTTCAGGAATGAGATTGCAGGATCATATGATACCTCCAGGTTTAGTGTTTCAAGGAACCTCCAGGCCGTTTTTCACAGTAGCTTCACCATTTACATTCTCACCAAGATGGTAGGAGGATTCCTTTTTCTGTATGTTCTCTACAGTATTTATTCTTTGTAAATCTTCTCAATGATGGCCATTGTGACTAGTGTAAGGTGGTACCTTATTGAAGTTTTGATTGGCATTGATTTAATAATTATTGATGAGTATTTTGGCAGCTGGGAGGAGCATCCCCAGGAGCGGTGGCTGAGCAGGCGCAGGAGGGCCTAGAGGAGCTATCCCACGTTGAAGGTCAGGAACGGCGGCAGTAAGGAGATACCCCTCATCCAAGGTAAGGAGCAGCGGCTGTGCTTTGCTGGAGCAGCTGTGAAGAGATACCCCACGCCCAAGGTAAGAGAAACCCAAGTAAGATGGTAGGTGTTGCAAGAGGGCATCAGAGGGCAGACACACTGAAAGCATACTCACAGAAAACTAATCAATCTAATCACACTCGGACCACAGCCTTGTCTAACTCAATGAAACTAAGCCATGCCTGCGGAGCAACCCAAGGTCATGGTGGAGAGGTCTGACAGAGCGTGGTCCACTGGAGAATGGAATGGCAAGCCACTTCAGTATTCTTGCCTTGAGAACCCCACAGTATGAAAAGGCAAAATGATAGGATACCAAAAGAGGAACTCCCCAGGTCATTAGGTGCCCAACACCCTACTGGAGATCAGTGGAGAAATAACTCCAGAAAGAACGAAGGGATGGAGCCACAGCAAAAACAATACCCAGTTGTGGATGTGACTGGTGATAGAAGCAAGATCCGACGCTGTCAAGAGCAATATCGCATAGGAACCTGGAATGTCAGGTCCATGAATCAAGGCAAATTGGAAGTGGTCAAACAAGAGATGGCAAGAGTGAACGTCAACATTCTAGGAATCAGCGAACTAAAATGGACTGGAATGGGTGACTTTAACTCAGATGACCATTTTATCTACTACTGTGGGCAGGAATCCCTCAGAAGAAATGGAGTACTCGGATGCAATCTCAAAAACGACAGAATGATCTCTGTTCATCTCCGAGGCAAACCATTCAATATCACAGTTATCCAAGTCTATGCCCTAACCAGTAACGCTGAAGAAGCTGAAGTTGAATGGTTTTATGAAGACCTACAAGACCTTTTGGAACTAACACCCAAAAAAGATATCCTTTTCATTATAGGGGACTGAAATGCAAAAGTAGGAAGTCAAGAAACACCTGGAGTAACAGGCAAATTTGGCCTTGGAATGCAGAATGAAGCAGGGCATGGACTAATAGAGTTTTGCCAAGAAAATGCACTGGTCATAGCAAACACCCTCTTCCAACAACACAAGAGAAGACTCTACACATAGACATCACTAGATGGTCAACACCAAAATCAGACTGATTATATTCTTTGCAGCCAAAGATGGAGAAGCTCTATACAGTCAGCAAAAACAAGACCATGAGCTGACTATGGCTCAGATCATAAACTCCTTATTACCAAATTCAGACTCAAATTGAAGAAAGTAGGGAAAACCACTAGACCATTCAGGTATGATCTAAATCAAATCCCTTATGATTATACAGTGGAAGTGAGAAATAGATTTAAGGGCCTAGATCTGATAGATAGAGTGCCTGATGAACTATGGAATGAGGTTCGTGACATTGTACAGGAGACAGGGATCAAGACCATCGCCATGGAAAAGAAATGCAAAAAAGCAAAATGGCTTTCTGGGGAGGCCTTACAAATAGCTGTGAAAAGAAGAGAGGCAAAAAGCATAGGAGAAAAGTAAAGATATAAGGATCTGAATGCAGAGTTCCAGAGAATAGCAAGAAGAGATAAGAAAGCCTTCTTCAGCGATCAACGCAAAGAAATAGAGGAAAAGAACAGAATGGGAATGACTAGAGATCTCTTCAAGAAAATTAGAGATACCAAGGGAATATTTCATGCAAAGATGGGCTCAATAAAGGACAGAAATGGTCTGGACCTAACAGAAGCAGAAGATATTAAGAAGAAGTGGCAAGAATACACAGAACTATACAAAAAAGATCTTCATGACCCAGATAATCATGATGATGTGATCACTAATCTAGAGCCAGACATCCTGGAATGTGAAGTCAAGTGGGCCTTGGAAAGCATCACGACGAACAAAGCTAGTGGAGGTGATGGAATTCCAGTTGAGCTGTTTCAAATCCTGAAAGATGATGCTGGGAAAGTGCTGCACTCAATATGCCAGCAAATTTGGAAAACTCAGCAGTGGCCGCAGGACTGGAAAAGGTCAGTTTTCATTCCAATTCCAAAGAAAGGCAATGCAAAAGAATGCTCAAACTACTGCACAATTGCACTCAGCTCACATGCTAGTAAATTAATGCTCAAAATTCTCCAAGCCAGGCTTCAGCAATACATGAACCGTGAACTTCCTGATGTTCAAGCTGGTTTTAGAAAAGGCAGAGGAACCAGAGATCAAATTGGCAACATCCGCTGGATCATGGAAAAAGGAAGAAAGTTCCAGAAAAGCATCTATTTCTGCTTTATTGACTATGCCAAAGCCTTTGACTGTGTGGATCGCAATAAACTGTGGGAAATTCTTCAAGAGATGGGAATACCAGATCACCTAACCTGCCTCTTGAGAAATCTGTATGCAGGTCAGGAAGCAACAGTTAGAACTGGACATGGAACAACAGACTGGTTCCAAACAGGAAAAGGAGTATGTCAAGGCTGTATATTGTCACCCTGGTTATTTAACTTATATGCAGAGTACATCATGAGAAATGCTGGGCTGGAAGAAGCACAAGCTGGAATCAAGATTGCCAGGAGAAATATCAATAACCTCAGATTTGCAGATGACACCACCCTTAGGGCAGAAAGTGAAGAGGAATGAAAAAGCCTCTTGATGAAAGTGAAAGAGGAGAGCGAAAAAGTTGGCTTAAAGCTCAACATTCAGAAAACTAAGATCATGGCATCCGGTCCCATCACTTCATGGGGAATAGATGGTGAAACAGTGAAAACAGTGTCAGACTTTATTTTTTGGGGCTCCAAAATCACTGCAGATGGTGACTGCAGCCATGAAATTAAAAGACGCTTCCTCCTTGGAAGAAAAGTTATGACCAACCTAGATAGTATATTCAAAAGCAGAGACATTACTTTGCAGGTCTGTCTAGTGAAGGCTATGGTTTTTCCAGTGGTCATGTATGGAGGTGAGAGTTGGACTGTGAAGAAAGCTGAGTGCCAAAGAATTGATGCTTTTGAACTGTGGTGTTGGAGAAGACTCTTGAGAGTCCCTTGGACGGCAAGGAGATCCAACCAGTCCATTCTGAAGGAGATCAGCCCTGGGATTTCTTTGGAAGGAATGATGCGAAAGCTGAAACTCCAGTATTTTGGCCACCTCATGCAAAGAGTTGACTCATTGGAGAAGACTCTGATGCTGGGAGGGATTGAGGGCAGGAGGAGAAGGGGACGACCGAGGATGAGATGGCTGGATGGCATCACCAACTTGACGGACGTGAGTTTGAGTGAACTCCAGGAGTTGGCGATGGACGGGGAGGCCTGGCGTGCTGCAATTCATGGGGTCGCAAAGAGTCAGACATGACTGAGCTGAACTGACAAAGGTGAGTTAAAATCTTGTCGGTTTTTTTTTTTTCTTTTCAACGTGCTGCAACTGGTTCACTTCCACGTAGATGTATACATGTTTTTTGGGGGGTTCTTTTTCTATATAGGTGCTTACATAGTGTGGTATAAGATTCCTTGTGTTACACAGTGGGTCCTCGAGTCTGCATGTGTTAGTCTGAAGCAGCTCATTTCTCCCTGCCCCACATCTTACTTTCTTGGTGACTGGAAGTTTCCCTTCTAAGTCTTTGAGGCTGTGTCTCTTTTTGAAAGGCGTACATATGTATGCATTTTTAGATCACACCTGAAGTGACATCATGTGCCACTGGCATCTCCCTGCCTCCCTCACTTCTCTTGGAGTGACCATGTCCCCTTCCTTTCCTGTGGCTGGACTGTGCATCATATCCTGCTTCCTGTGGTTGAGGTTGCTGCATTGTGTACGTGTACCCCACCTCCTGTCTCCATTCGTGTTGCTCCTGTAATTAGCCTGCTTCCCTGTCTTGGCTGTTAGCTTTGACTACAAAGACCTTTGTCGGCAAAGTGACGTCTCTGCTTTTGAAAACACTGTCTAGGTTGGTTATAGCTTTCCTCACAAGGAGCAAGTGTAGTCTGCCAGGCTCCTCTGTCCATGGAATTCTCCAGGCAAGAATACTGGAGTGGGTAGCCATTCCGTTCTCCAGGAGATCTTCCCAACCCAGAGATCAAACCTGGGTCTATATTTCTGTATTTCACATATGAAAGTAGAATTTTCTGTATTTCATGTATGAACATATAGGTGCATATTTCATATATGAAAGTAGAATTTTCTGTATTTTATGTAAACATATGGTGCATATTTCATGTATGAAAATAGAATTTTCCATATTTCACATATGAAAATGTGTGTATTTCAGTATGAAAATTGAGTTTTCTATATTTCATACAGAAAATATAGGTGCATATTTCACATGTGAAAATTGAATTTTCTGTATTTCATATATAAAAATACCACTGCATATTTCACATATGAAAATAGAATTTTATATATTTTATGTATGAAAATATAGGTATTTACATCTGTAGAGTGAACACATTTGCTATTATTCTTTGACCAAAAAAATCAAAAATTTACTGTAATTTATAATGATACTAAGTCTTACAACTTGGGCTTGGTAAAATTTGAGTTTTGCCTGGATTTCTAGGGCAATAGTTCTTAAACTTCAGTGTGCTCCAGTGCTTCAGAATCACCTGGAGGGCTTGTGAACTCAAACTGTCAGACGGCAGTTCCAGAGCTTTTGATTTAGTAGATTTGCAAATACCAGTCCAGCGACCAGAATGAAAATCATTGTGCCTTTTGAGTAATGCTTTTAAAGACTTAAAATAACTCTTCTAAATCAAGTATACTGTCTTACATCTTAATACATATGAAAGTCTTAATTTGAAACCAGAAGATTGCTAAGTTACTTTTATTTATATGGCATTGTGAACTGAAATCAATATGTAGGTATCAAAAATAACATTAAATAAAGTGTTTGTTAGAGAACACTGAAAAAAAGCAACTTTCAAAAAACCATATTTATTCTGTAGTTAGATTAATTGGCTTGACTTGACTAATTAGTTCTTTGTGAAGCAAATTTTAAAAGACTAAACTACTTTATATGATTATTTTAAATCTCACCAAAATTAACTTCTTGATGAATGGAATCTTCTATTTTTAAAAATACCCATTTTATTTTGCTAACGTTTTTGTTGTTGATTATTTTTTGTGTTTGTAGCTAGCCAGTAACTATATTTTTAAACTGAAGTACAGCTGATTTACATCCCTATATTTGTTTTGGGTGTACAGCATAGTGATTCAGTATTTTTATGGAATGTATTTAAAGGCATCAGAAAATAACATCTCCATCTCCCTCTGCTGTGTGCTGTGTCACGGGAGCTTATTCACCTCACAGGCAGCAGTGCGCGTCTCTTACTCCCCTACCCCTGTCCTGCCCCTCCCACCTCCCTCTCTGCACTGGTAACCATTAGTTCTCTATATCAGTGAGCCGGGTTCTGTTTCATAGATAAATTCATTTGCATATTAGATTCCACATATAAGTGAAATCATATGGTATTTATCATTGTCTTTCTGACTCAGTAGGATAATCTCTAGGTCCATGTTGCTGAAATGGCAATATAATAATATTTTCTATATTTCATTTATGAAATTATGTGTGCATATTTTGTCTCTGAAAAGGGAATTTTCTATATTTCATATGAAAATGGAGGTCCATATATCATATATGAAAGTGAAAAGTGAAAGTGAAGTCGCTCAGTTGTGTCCGACTCTTTGCAATATGTCCATGGGCTTCTCCAGGCAAGAGTGCTGGAGTGGGTTGCCATTTCCTTCTCCAGAGTATGTTCCTGACACAGGGATCGAACCCAGGTCTCCCGCACTGCAGGCAGACTCTTTACTGTCTGAGTCACCAAGGGCTCAAAGTCACTCAGTCATGTTTCGAATTCTCCGGGCCAGAATACTAGAGTGGGTAGCCTTTCCCTTCTCCAGGGGATATTTCATATATGAAAACAGAGGCACATATTGCAAAGTGGTAAAATTTTCTACATTTTATATATGAAAGAGCTGCATAATTCATCTATGAAAATGGTAAAATTTCCTGAATTTCATATATGAATATGGCTGTGCATATTTCATATATGAAGTGGTAGGATTTCCTTTATTTCATATATGAAAATAGAGCAACTGAAAAAAGTCCTGTCTACACTGATGATGTTTAATGAGACTGTGCGCTTTCTGCAGTGAGGACATTTACCCCTGACTGTTCCGCGTGCGCTGGGACGTGGAGACCCGGGTGCAGGCCTGGCCTGGCCTCTGTCTGGAAACTCCGTGCCTGCGTCTGAGCGTCAGTGCTCAGATGTCTGAGCTCTGGGGCTGGGTGGGCTTCTCTGGGAACCGTGCTCTCCTCTGAGTGGGCTTCCCTGGCCCTCCCGGGGGTCAGTGCTGCGGTCGGGCTCCTAGTCTCTCCCCTGCAGGGTTCACCTCCCTGGGCTCCTGGAGACCCCTCAGGTGGGCCACCTGGTAATCATTCCAATGTTCCCGCACATTCAGGTTCACCTGAATGTGAAGTAGGGAGGCAGGTTCACCTGGCGAATTGGTTCCAGGGCACAGGGGTAGGGCATAAAGTCAATGGGCAGCAGGTGAGTTCGCTGCTGTGCTCTCCTTCCAGTCGACTCTCTCCTCCAAAGAGAGCAGAGCTGCCCCTCGTCTTTCAGCCCAGCTCTCCCGTGTTTTCTCAACACCTCAGCGGGACAAGAAAGACAGAGCCTGCCAGAACCGAGGTCGCGTGTTCACCTCTGGCATGAGCTTTCATACCAGCAGAAAATCGCACAGAACCAAAGGGAAAAGAGGAGGACTTCTCTAAGTCAAGTGTGGGGAGAGGAGACAGACCCTACTCTTCTTTCTACCATCCCGGGAGTTTACAGGAACCCACTTGTTTCCAGCTTAGGGCCCCAACCAGCAGAGACCTGGTGTCCTAACCAAGGGTCATGCAACCCCAGGTGCAGGGTCTAGGGAGGTGGTGTCAATCTGAAGAGTGTGGAAGTGTGTCCCCAGGTGCAGGCTCTGGGGATTGTGTGGCTCTCACCCCATCCTAGTGGGTCAGGATCCTGTGTACACAGAGACCACATGTCTGCTCTTTACCTGCAGTGTGTCCTGTCCCCTAGGAGATTCCCAGCATCTGAATTGAGGGTGTTGCCCTGATTAACCTGTGGTCCTTTTTCTTGTCATCTTGTCACATTCACATGAGGTCAGGCACCTTTGAGTGGGTTGCTGCTCTGTTCTGCTGAGTGAAAACCTTTGCTGGTGTCATATTAATATCATAGCATATCACATGCTAATTCATGGGGTCACAACGGTCTGGTTTCCCATAGACCAAGCTAAGGTAATTTAGTTTGTAATTGAATTGTTGTTTTATACTGGAGTAGAGTTCATTTCCAATGTTTAGTTTTAGGTGTACATGAACTTGATTCAGTTATATGTAGATGTATATATATTCTTTTTGTTTGTTTTTCTCATATAGGTTATTACAGTATGTTCAGGAGAGTTCCATGTTCTATTCAGTAGGGACTTTTTCATTATCAACTTGACATATATTCATGTATATATTTTCATCCCAAACTCTTAATTTATCCCTCCCTTCTAACTTTCTTTTGATAATCAGAATTTGGTTTTCTCAGGCTGTTTCTGTTTTGTAGTTCATTGGTATGAACTTATATATTCTAACTATACGTGATATCTTAAGATGTTTGCCTTTTTGTCTTTGACTTACCTCACATAGAATTATAATTTCTTGGTTCATTCATTGCTGCTGCCAATATGATTATTTCATTCTGTTTTGTGGCTGAGTAGTATTTGAGTGTACAAATGTATGATGTCTTCATATGTGTCAGTGGTCATTTTGGTGGGTTTTGTTTGGGCTATTGTAAATAGTGCTGCCCTGAATATCAAGGTGCATGTGTCATTTTGAATGATGATTTTCTTTGGATGGAAGCCCAGGAATGGGATTGCAGGATCATATGATACCTCTATGTTTAATGTTTCAAGGAACCTCTATGCTGTTTTCCATCATGGCTTCAGCAGTTACATTCCCACCAAGACTGTAGGAAGATTCCATTTTTTGTACATTCTCTACAGCATTTATTCTAGAGTAAGGTGATAGCTTATTGATGTTTTGATTGTCATTGATTTAATAATTATTGATGTGGAGTATCTTCCCATATGCTTATATTATGTTACACCTCATGAGTACGACTTACCTCTTGAAAGTGGCTTCTTGAAACTTGGCCCTCTTAGGAATTCTTTTGCAATGATTTTCCCAGGACATTTCTTGAGGGCAGGTGTCATTTAAAGCCCTCTTGGACTCGTTACTATTAAGAGCCCCTCAGCACCTGTGTTACGGCTTCCCTGCTGGCTCAGTGGTGAAGAATCCACTTGCAGTGCGGGAGACATGGGTTCAATCCCTGGGTCAGAAAGCTCCCCGATGGAGGAAATGGCAACCCACTGCAGTATTCTTGCCTGGGAAACCCCATGGACAGAGGAGCCTGCTGGGCTACAGTCCATGGGGTCACACAGAACCAGACGTGACTGAGTGACCAAACAACAGCAGCTCACGTTCTAATGTGTGTATATCGACCTGAACCAGGTCATTACTCCCTGCCCCTCCACATTTCTTTCTTAGTAACCGTAAGTTTCTTAGATTCTAAGTCTGTGAATCTGTCTCTCTTTTGTAAAGAAGTTCATTTGCATCCACTTTTAGATTACAGCTAGGAGTGATGGATGGTGCTTGTCTGTCCCTGTCTCCCTTACTTCACTTGACCTTCTTCTCTGTGGCTGGACTTAGGATTATTTCCTACTTCTTTATGGTTGAGAAATATTGCATTGTGTGTATGCACCCCATTGTGTATCCATTCATCTGTAATTTCATCAATTAGCTTGCTTCCCAGACTTGGCTGTTGTACCTTGTGGGGCCAAGATTGCAGGGGTTCCTGTTTAAAAAACTGTAAAAAGTTTAAAAAACTTATTTTTTTTTTATTTTCTCCAGATTTATGCCCAGACATGGGATTGCTGGGTCCTGAAGTACTTCTATGTTATTTTTTAAATGAACCTCCATGTGTTCTCCCTACTGGATGAACCTATGTACATTGCAATCAATGGTGCAGGAGGGTTCCCTTGTCTTCATACCCTCTCTAGCATTTATTCTTTTAAAAATAATTTTATTTATTCATTTACCTTTGGTTGCACTGAGTCTTGGCTGCTGGGCATGGGCTTTCTCTATCTGCAGCAAGCAGGGGGTACTCTCTAGTTTCACCGTGCAGCTTCTTGTTGTGGTGGCTTCTGGTTGCAGAATGTGGGCTCTAGAGCGCCGGGCTTCAGGAGCTGCATTGCGAGGGCTCAGCAGGTGTGGTTCCAGGGCTCTAGAGCACAGGCTCAGCAGTTTTGGTCCATGGGCTTAGTTGTCCCACATATGTGGAATCTTCTCAGACCAAGGATTGAACCCATGTCTCCTGCATTTGCAGGCTGATTCTTAATCACTACAGCACCAGGGAAGTCCTAGCATTTATTCTTTAAGATGTTTTGAAATGGCCATTCTGACCAGTGTGAGTGCTTAGCTCATTGGACTTTTGATTTGCGTCTCTCTAATAATAGCTCAGTTGGTAAAGAATCCAGCTGCAATGCAGGAGACCCTGGTTCGATTCCTGGGTCAGGAAGATCCCCTGGAGAAAGGATAGACTACCCACTCCAGCATTCTCGCGCTTCCCTTATGGTTCAGCTGGTAAAGAATCCGCCTGCAATGCAGGAGACCTGGATTTGATTCCTGGGTTGGGGTGTTCTGGCCTGGAGAATTCCATGGGATGTATAGTCCATGCGACACGACTGAGCGACTTTCACTATAGGGCTTCCCCTGTAGCTCAGTCGGTAAAAGGTCTGCCTGTGGTGCAGGAGACCTGGCTTCGATCCCTGGGTGGGGAAGATCCCCTGGAGAAGGAAATGGCAACCCACCCCAGTATTCTTGCCTGGAGAATCCCATGGACAGAGAGGCCTTGCATGCTACAGTCCATGTGGTCGCAAGAGTCAGACATGATTTAGCGACTAAAGAGAGAGAGAGAATAATTAGTGATGCTGAGCATCTTTCATGTGCCTAACTGCAATCTGTAGGCCTTCCTTGGAGAAATATCCATTTCAATCTTTGGCCCATTTTGTTCTTGGGTTGTATTTATTTTTGATATTGAGTTGCATGAGCTGTTTGTATGTTTTGGAGATGAATTCCTTGTGGGTGTCTTTGTTTGCAAATGTTTCTTCCTGTTCTGAGGGTTGTGCTTGTCTCTCATTTAGGGTTTCCTTTGGTAGGCAAATGGTCTCCAGGCTAATGAGGCCCCATTTTCTGATCTGTGGTTTACTTTTACAGCAGACTGGCTGCATTTTCTCTCAGATCATGTCCTGTTTACATTTTTCTCAGGAATTTCATAGTATCCATCATTAGCTTTAGACATTTATACTAGTTGGAGCTGATTTTGTGTATGGTCTTAGGAAGTTTTCTAGTTTCATTCTCATTTTCGTGTCTGAAGGAACCCTCACTGTGTTCTCCTTTGTAGCTGTTACGATTTACATCCCAAACATCAGCAGAGGAGGGTTCCCTTGTCTGCACACCCTCTCTAGCACTTACTGCTTGTAGAGTGTTTGGCAATGGCCATTCTGACTGGTGTGATATGATGCCTTGCTGTAGTTTAGATTTGCACTTCTCTAACGTTTAGTGATGTTGACATCATTTCATGTGATTTTTTGAAAAGGGTATGAGTTAAGCTTACACCTTGACATTGGCTTCTTTAATGCCTACCTTGTTTTGAATTCTTTTTTCTTGACCACCTATAAGACATTTCTTGAGGGCATGTGTTTAATTTTTTAGAGCCCCTAGATCCTTGTGAATATTAAATGTCCAGCGGCACCGCTCTTCATGGTGTTATTATGGGAAATGGCCACGAGGAGGCAGCACTGTTTCATGTCCAACTCTGGTTCTTCAGGCAAACTGAGCCTTTGGGAAAGTTGGTTTCCAGGGCTGTGAATAAGAGTGGAATGTGCCTGAGCAGACACCCAAGAACTTGTCTCACTACTTCTTCCCCTTAAGGCTTCCCCCATCCCTTTCAGACGCATCCCAACCTGGGCTGCACTCTCAGGAAGGAGGCTTCAACTAGGGACCCCAGTACCAGGGGACTTGGTGGATAGGTGACTTTACCAAGGTCCTTGTGGCCAGAGGCTCAAGCCACCATCCTTTGGGTGCTCTAGGGTCTATGGTCCCAGCCAAGGCAAAACCTGTAACTACAACTTGTATTTGTAGTTGTAGATGTAGTTACTTAAGAGCAGGCTCAATTAAGGGCACCCAGTCTGACTGTCTCAACCCCTCTCCTGCCCAGTCATGGGACTCAAGCCATCTGGTCAGGTTCCAGATATGGCAAGCGGCCCGTCAGGGAGATTAGAGGGAATAACATCGACATTACTTTTTTCTTTTCTTTAATCTCATGCCTACACAATGTTGACCTGTGTTTGATTTGCAGTTTTGTGCTTGTCAGCGTAAGGGCTCCTGATTCTGTTATGACATATACATACAGCACATCTGTTCTTTTTTCACTTCTTTGCCATGGAGGTTATTGAACAAAGTTGCTGGGGTCCCCAATTCAAGGCTCTCTGAAGGGAGTGCAGCCTTGTAGGCCCCTCACCAGGGGCTATGGCCAAGCTTGGGATGAGTCTGTAGAAGAGGGGAGAACCTTAGAAGTAGTGAGACACAAGCCTTTGAGTGTTTGCTCAGGCATTGCTGCTGCCGCTAAGTCACTTTAGTCGTGTCCAACTCTGTGCAACCCCATAGACAGCAGCCCACCAGGCTCCCCCTTCCCTGGGATTCTCCAGGCAAGAATACTGGAGTGGGTTGCCATTTCCTTCTCCAGTGCATGAAAGTGAAAAGTGAAAGTGAAGTCGCGCAGTCATGTCCGACTCTTCACACCCCATGGACTGCAGCCTACCAGGCTCCTCCGTCCATGGAATTTTCCAGGCAAGAGTGCTGGAGTGGGGTGCCATTGCTCAGGCACATTCCATTCTAAATCACAGGCCAGGAGACCGGCTCTCCTTGTCTCTGGTTGCCTGAGGACGAGTTGGGCATGAAGAAGTTCTGCCACCTTGTGGACATTTCCTGTAACTACAACGTGTACACCTGTGCTTACTGGTACCTCCATTCACAAGGCATCAGTCAGGTCAGTTCAGTTCAGTCGCTCAGTCGTGTCCGACTCTTTGCGACCCCATGAATCGCAGCACACCAGGCCTCCCTGTCCATCATTATCTCCCGGAGTTCACTCAAACTCATGTCCATCAAGTCAGTGATACCATCCAGCCATCTCATCCTCTGTCGTCCCCTTCTCCTCCTGCCCCCAATCCCTCCCAGCATCAGAGTCTTTTCCAGTGATTCAACTCTTCACATCAGGTGGCCAAAGTATTGGAGTTTCACCTTTAGCATCAGTCCTTCCAGTGAACACCCAGGACTAATCTCCTTTAGAATGGACCGGTTGGATCTCCTTGCAGTCCAAGGGACTCTCAAGAGTCTTCTCCAACACCACAGCTCAAAAGCATCAATTCTTCGGCGCTCAGCTTTCTTGAGTCCAACTGTCACATCCATACATGACCACTGGAAAAACTATAGCCTTGACTAGACAGACCTTAGTCGGCAAAGTAATGACTCTGCTTTTGATATATGCTATCCAGGTTGGTGATAACTTTCCTTCCAAGGAGTAAGTGTCTTTTAATTATGGGGCTGCTAATGACAGCTGCCCTCAGGAAAGGCCCTGGGCGGGTATTGCAGAAATAAAGTCCAAACATAACCGACTCAAGAAGCCAAGTGCGGCAGGCAACTTTCCTCAAATCCTTTAAGGAATAAAAGAAAAAATGTCCACAGGACAAGCCCTTCAGCATCTAATTATTACAGGAGGAATGACAATACTAGGTTTAGTTTGTCCGAAAGGGTTTTTTTTTTCCTTCCGCATGGGAAGACTGTCTGTTCTAAGGGCTGCTGGCTATGTCCATTCTCACCAACTGTGTAGTGGGGTTCAACTATCTCCTGGCTCTCTCCTGCATTTACTGTTTGTGGACATGAGACGATGCCCATCCTGACTGATGGGATTTGATTTCTTGCTGTTGTGATTGTCATTCCCCTCACTGATGATCATGTCCTGTGGTTGTTCGGTGTTTTTTTCCATAAAGAATCTAGATCTTTACCTGTCATAGTGGCTGATTGAATGTCGATCCTGTTTGGAATAAATTTCTGCAACACCTGCCCAAGATCTTTCCTGAGGGCAACTTGTCATTAACAGCCCCACAAGAATTGTGAATTGGAGGTGCAAGTGTGCAGTGCTGGTCAAGTTGTAACTACAGGAAATGTCCACAAGGCAATAGCAGTTCTGCCTGCCCAACTCTTGTTCCCCTTGCAAGGAAGTCCTTAGGGGAAATCAGCCTCCTGGGCTGTGAATTACAGGGGAAAGTGCCTGAGGAAACACTCAAGGGCTTGGCCTCAGTACTTCTCCCCCTAAAGCTTCCCCCCTCCCCTCTAGACTCCTCCCAGCCTGAGCCACAGCATCCTGCCAAGGGGCCAAGGAGGCTCCACTGTCAGGAAGGAGGCTTGAATTGGGCACCAGAGCACCAGGAGACCTAAAGTCTAGGTGACTTTCCAAGGTCCTGGAGGTCAGAGGGTTGGGCCACCATCCTTTAGGTGCCTGGGACTCTGTTCCCAGCCAAGCAAACCAGACAGTACAGGTTTGGGGGGGCTCTATTACCAGCACCCTGCCTGCTGTCTGTACCCTATGCAGTCCAGCGTGGGCACCCACGCCTGCTCAGGGGCCAGGGGTGGGATAGAGCCCAAGTCAGGGAGGTTGGAGGGAGCAAATGGGCATTTTTTCCCCTTCTTTTCAGTTCAGTTACTCAGTCGTGTCCAACTCTTTGCGACCCCAGGGACTGCAGCACGCCAGGGTTCCCTGTCCTTCACCAACTCCTGAAGTTTACTCAAACTCATGTCCATTGAGTCGGAGATGCCGTCCAACCATCTCATCCTCTGTCGTCCCCTTCTCCTCCTGCCTTCAATCTTTCCCAGCATCAGGGTCTTTTCAAATGAGTCAGTTCTTCACATCAGGTGGCCGAAGTATTGGAGTTTCAGCTTCAGCATCAGTTCCTCCAATGAATATTCAGGACTGATCTCCTTTAGGATGGACTGGTTGGATCTTCTTGCAGTCCAAGGGACTCTCAAGTCTTCTCCGACACCACAGTTCCAAACCATCAATTTTTTGGCGCTCAGCTTTCTTCACAGTCCGACTCTCACATCCATACATGACCACTGGAAAAACCATAGCCTGGCAAAGTAATGCCTCTCCTTTTTAATATGCTCTCTCGGTTGGTCATAACTTTTCTCCCAAGGAGCAAGCATCTTTTAATGTCATGGCTGCAGTTGCCATCTGCAGTCATTTTGGAGCCAAGAAAAATAAAGTCAGCCACTGTTTCCACGTTTCCCCATCTATCTGCCATGAAGTGACAGGACCAGATGCCATGATCTTAGTTTTATGAATGTTGAGTTTTAAGCTAACTTTTTCACTCTCCTCTTTCACTTTCATCAAGAGGCTCTTTAGTTCTTCTTCACTTTCTGCCATAAGGGTGGTGTCATCTGCATATCTGAGATTTTTTGTATTTCTCCCGACAATCTTGATTCCAGCCTGTGCTTCATCCAGCCCAGTGTTTCTCATGATGTACTCTGCATAGAAGCAGGGTGACAATATACAGCCTTGACGTACTCCTTTTCCTATTTGGAACCAGTCTGTTGTTCCATGTCCAGTTCTAACTGTTGCTTCCTGACCTGCATACAGGTTTCTCAAGAGGCAGGTCAGGTGGTCTGGCACTGGTCACAGCAAACACAGATTTTTTGTGTTTGTGGAACAAAGGAAGGGAAGAGATAATCCTTGTGAGTTATCTATAGCAGATAGTTATAACACTGACACAGATAGATTCCTTAGTCTATGTTAGAGACACAGATGTCTGTGTATATTTGAAAGGGAGAGAGTAAGGAGAGGATAATCCTCGTGGCATCATCGTTGTTCAGTTGCCCAGTCATGGCCGACTCTGTGTGTGTGTGTGTGTGTGTGTGTGTGAAGATTACAATATTTTTATTTTTTATTTTGTAAATGTGTTTAATTGGAGGCTAATTACTTTGCAATATTGTGGTGGGTTTTGCCATATATTTACATGAATCAGCCATGAGTGTACATGTATCCCCCATCCTGAAACCCCCTCCCACCTCCCTCCCCATCCCACCCCTCAGGGTCATCCCAGTGCACCAGCCCTGAGTGCCCTGTCTCATGCATCGAACCTGGAATGACGATCTATTTCACATATGATAATACACATGTTTCAGTGCTATTCTCTCAAATCATCCCACCCTCGCCTTCTCCCACAGAGTCCAGAAGACTGTTCTATACATCTGTGTCTCCTTTGCTGTCTCACATACAGCGTCATCATTACCTTCTTTCTAAATTCCATATATATGCGTTAGTATACATGGCACCCCACTCCAGTACTCTTGCCTGGAAAATCCCATGGATGGAGGAGTCTGGTAGGCTGCAGTCCATGGGGTTGCTAAGAATAGGACACGACTGAGCGACTTCCCTTTTACTTTTCACTTTCATGCATTGGAGAAGGAAATGGCAACCTACTCCAGTGTTCTTGCCTGGAGGGGAGAGCCTGGTAGGCTTCCATCTATGGGGTCGCACAGAGTCGGACATGACTGAAGCGACTTAGCGGCAGCAGCAGCAACATACTGTATTGGTGGTTTTCTTTCTGGCTTACTTCACTCTGTATAATCAGCTCCAGTTTCATCCACCTCATTAGAACTGATTCAAATGTATTCTTTTTAATGGCTGAGTAATACCCCATTGCGTGTATGTACCACAGCTTTCTTATCCATTCATCTGCCAATGGACATCTAGGTTGCTTCCATGTCCTGGCTATTGTAAACAGTGCTACAATGAACATTGGGATACACGTGTCTCTTTGAACTCTGGTTTCCTCGGTGTGTATGCCCAGCAGTGGGATTGCTGGGTCGGATGGCAGTTCTATTTCCAGTTTTTTAAGGAATCTCCACATTGTTCTCCATAGTGGCTGTACTAGTTTGCATTCCCACCAACAATGTAAGAGGGTTCCCTTTTCTCCACACCCTCTCCAGCGTTTACTGTTTGTAGACTTCTGGATGGCAGCCATTCTGACTGGCGTGAGTTGGTACCTCATTGTGGTTTTGATTTGCATTTCTCTGATAATGAGTGATGTTGAGCATCTTTTCATGTGCTTGTTAGCCATCTGTATGTCTTCTTTGGAGAAATGGCTTTTTAGTTCTTTCATGGCAGACTCTTTGCCAACCCCATGGACCTCAGCATGCCAGGCATCCTTGGCCCTGACCATCTCCCCAAATTTGCCCAAGTTCATGTCCATTGCAGTGGTGATTCCATCCAACCATCTCATCCTCTGAAACCCTCTTCTGCTCTCAGTCTTTCCCAACATCAGGGACTTTTCCAGTGAGTCAGCTGTTTGTGTAGGATGACCAGTTTGGGAGCTTCAGCATCACTCCTTCCAATAAGTATTCAGGGTTGATTTCTCTTAAGACCGACTATTATGATCGCCTTGCTGTCCACGGGACGTTCAGGACTATTCTCCAGGAGCATAGTGTGAAGGCATCAATTCACTGGCATTCTGCCTTCTTCATGGTCCTGCTCTCACAACCACACAGGACCACTGGGAAGACCACAGCCTTGACTATTTGGAACTTTGTCAGCACAGTAACATCTCTGCTTTTCAACAACACTCTCTAGGTCTGCCATAGCTTTCCTGCCAAGAAACAAGCATCTTCTCACTTCATGACTGCAGTCACCATGCACAGTGATTTTGGAGTCCAAGAAGAGGAAATCTGTCACTACTTCCACCTTTCCCCCTTCTATTTGCCATTAAGTAACGGGGCCAGATGCCATGATCTGAGTATTTTTAATATAGAGTTTTAACCCGGCTCTTTCACTCTGCTCTTTCACCCTCATCAAGAGGCTCTTTAGTTCCTCTTCACTTTCTGCCATTATAGTGGTATCATCTGCATATCTGGGATTGTTGATGTTTCTCCCGCTTATCTTGATTCCAGCTTGTAACTCAGCAGCCCGGCCTTTCTCCTGATGTGCTCAGCATATAGGTTAAACAAGGAGGGTGACAGCAGTCAGCCCTGTCATCCTCCTTTCTCAATCTCAAACCCATCAGTTGTTCCATACAGGGTTCTAACTGTTGTTTCTTGGTTCGCATCCAGGTTTCTCAGGAGACAGGTAAGATGGTCTGCTAGCTTTCCACAGTTTGTTATGATCCACACAGTCAGTGTAGTTGATGAACCAGAGGTAGATGTTTTTCTGGAATTCTCTTGCTTTCTCTCTGATCCAACGAATGTTGCAATTTGATCTCTAGTTCCTCTTCTTTTCCTAAACCCAGCTTGGACATCTTGAAGTCCTTGGTTCACATAATGCTGAGGCCTCGCATGCAAGATTTTAAACATTGATCTTATAGCATGAGAGATGAGTGCAACTGTCTGATAGTTAGCACATCTTTAGTACTACCCTTCTTGGGAATCGGGATGAGGATTGCCCTTTTCCAGTCCCTGGGCCACTGATGGGTCTTCCAGATTTGCTGACATGTTGAATGCTACACCTTGATGCATCATCCTTTATGGTTTTGAATAGCTCTACTGGAATTCCCTCGCGTCCTCTAGATGTTTTAACAGCAGGTAATGAGTTTCTCACGGCAAGTGTACCGGAGTGGTTTGCCGTTCTCTCCTCCAGCGGATCATGTGTTGTCAGAGCTCTCCGGTGTGACCCGTTCATGTTGGGTGGCACGGCTCACAGCTTCAGTGAGTCACGCAAGTCCCTTCGCCACGACAAGGCAGTGATCCTTGAAGGGGGATTATCATTACAGATACGGATCCCTGTGTGTATGTTATTCGGGACCTCTGATTTTATCCCTGCCCATTTATTGTTACTTTTCTGAGACTGACTGATTGTGACTGAATTCTCAGCGAGTATTTTGTGTTTTAAATGAGTTCCTATTGATTATGACTGAATTCTCAGCAGGTACTTTGTGTTTTAAATGAGTTCCTTTGTATATTTTTAAAATTTTGCCTGTAAGAGATATCATGTTATTTTGTCTTCCTCTGTCTCTAGCTGACTTCACTTAGTGTACGATGCTCCAAGGTCCATTCTTTCAGTGCCCGATGGCATAATCTCATAATTTCATTGGTAGCTTTTCATGGATGAGGAATAGCCCACTATATATGTTGCCACATTTTCTTTAATCTTTAATCTGTCGGTGGACATTTTCTCATGTCTGTGTCTCAGCTGCTGTAAGCAGTGCTGCAGTGAACGTTGGGGAGCATGTGTCTTTTGGAATCATGTTTCTCATGGGATATATGACCAGGTGTGGGTATGTCAGATCCTAGGCTTGACTCCTTTGCACGTTTTTTCCCTCGCATGGGGATGCTATCCTTTCAGTGGCTGTTGCCAATGTCAATCCCACCAACAGACTCAGGCGGGGAGCAGGGGTGTTACATCTCTTGCCAGCCCACTACTGCATTTATTTGTAGCCTTCTTAGTATGACCATTCTGACTAGTGTGATTAGATTTCTTGTTGTTGTTTTGATTGGTATTCTTCATGTAATAATTAGGGATGCTGAGCATCTCATCCTGTGTCTTTTGGGGATTATTTATCTTCTTTATTTTTCCTTAAAGTGTGAGAAGAAAATGTACCTGTTGCAGTTGGCTTCTTGAAAGTCAGTTGTGTTTGGACTTGATTTCTGCAATAACTGCCCAAGGACCTTTCCAGAGGGCAGTTGTCATTAGCAACCCCACAGTCCTTGTGAAAGGAGGTACCAGTAAGCAAGGTGTTTAAGCTGTAGTTACAGGAAATGTCCACAAGGCGGCCGCACTATTCCATGTCCAACCTGGTGCTTAGTCCCTCAGTCTTGTCCCACTCTTGGCAACGTCATGGACTGTAGCCCGCCAGGCTACCCTTTCCATGGGGATTCTTCAGGCAAGAATACTGGAGTGGGTTGCCATGCCCTCCTCCAGGGGATTAGCTCAACCCAGGGATCAAACCCAGGCCTCTCGCATTGCAGGAGGAATCTTTACCAGCTGAGCCACCAGGGAAGCCCAAGAATACTGGAGTGGGTAGCCTTTCCCTTCTCCAGGGGATCTTCCTGACCGAGGAATCAAACAGGGGTCTCCTGCATTGCAGGCAGATTCTTTACCAGCTGAGCTACCAGGGACGCCCCCAGTCCAACTCTGGTTCTTCAGACAAACTGAGACTTCAGGAAAGTCGGCTTCCTGGCCTGTGAATAAGAGTAGAATGTGCCTGAAAAACACCACGGCCTTGTGTCTCACTGCTTCTTCCCCTTCAGGCTTCACCCTTCCTTTCAGACTCATCCCGACCTGGGACACTGCTTTCTGCTTAGGTGCCTAGGAGGCTGCACTCTGGAAAGAGATTTCAGCTGGGGACCCCAGAACCAGCAGACCTGGAGGCTAGGTGACCTTTCCAAGATCCTTGTGGCCAGAGCGTCAGGCCACCATCCTTTGGGTGCACTAGGGTCTATGGTCCCAGCCAGAGCAAACCAGATGGTCAGGTTAAGAGGGGCTCATTTCAGGGCACCCACCCTGACTGTGTCAACCCCTCTCCAGTCCAATCCTGGGGACCCAAGCCTGGTCGGATTCCAGGGATTGGAAAGCAGCCCAAGTCAGGGAGATCAGAGGGGATAAAATAGTCAATAGTCTTCTCTTTTTTAAATCTCATGGTGATACAGTATTGACCTATATTTGTTTTTCAGTTTTGTGCTTATTGTCAGTATACAGGCTCCTGATTCAGTTATGACATATACATACAGCATATCTGTTCTTTTTCAATTTTTTGCCAGAAAGATTATTGAACAAAGTTGAGCAAGCTCCCTGTGCTGAAAATTATGTCCTTCCGAAGTATCCGTTCTGACTGTATGTGACACCAAGGACTGTAACCCTCTGGGTTCCTCTTTCCATGGATTCTCCAGGCATGGAAACTGGAGAATTCCAAGCATGGAAACTGGAGTTGGTAGCCATTCCCTTCTGGAGATCTTTTGGATCCAGGAGTTGAATGCAGGCTCCCACATTCCCATCATATTATTTACCTTTGAGCCACCAAGGAACCCCTAGTATCTATTAGAGATACAGATTTTTTGTATAGGTAGAAGAAAGGAAGAAGAAGATAATCCTTTGAATTACCTATATTTTGTTGTTCAGTCACTCAGTCATGTCTGACTCTGTGACACCAGGGACTGCAGCATACCGGGCTTCCCTGTCCTTCACCATCTCCCAGAGCTTCCTCCGTCTCACGCCCGTTAAGTTGGTGATGCCATCCAACCATCTCATCAGGTACAGATTTGTGTATATGTGGAGGGAAGGAAGGAGATATTCATTGTGGATCATCTATTACAGATACGATTTTGGGTATATATGTTAGAGATGCAGATTTAAGTGAATATGTGGAAGGAAGGAGGGAAGGGAAGGAAGGAGATAATCCTTGTAAAATATGTCTTACAGATACAGATTTCTGTATATACATTAGTCCTTAATTCATAATTCATCCCTGGCTATTTATTCTTTTTTTTTTCCGGTAATTCCTTATTTCTCTTTAAATTTTTAGAGTCTCCTTTGTGTTGTAAATTAGTTTGTATATATCACTTTATTTGCCTAGAAGGAACATCATATGCTATTCTCTTCCTGCCTGGCTGAATACAGTTAGTGTATGACCCTCCAAGGTCCATGCTTGTGGTGCATAATTTCATAATCTTCGTGCTGCTTTTGTGTGTCTGACTAATACGAATGCATTTATGTACCACATCTGCAATAAACTTTATTCTGTCAGAGGACATCTTGTGGTTCTGTGTCTTGGCTTCTGTAAGGAAGACAACAGTGAATGTTGGGGTGCATGTGTCTTTTTGAACGATGGTTTTCTCGGGGATATAGGCCCAGGCATGGATGTCAGATACAAGGCTTTGCTCTCTTCAGTGGTTTATCTTCTGGCATGCTGAGGCTGTCTTCTCTAGGGGTGGTGGCAATGTCCATCCCCACCAACTGTGTAGTGGGGTTCAATGATGTCCTGGCTCTCTGCTGCTTTTACTGTCTGTAGACCTTTGAGGATATCCATTCTGACTGGTGGGATTTGATTTCTTGATATTGTTTTGATTGTCATCCCTCCTGTAATAATTACGATGCTGAACATCTTGTTCTGTGGCTATTTGGTCTTCTTTCTTTTCCATAAAGGGTTTGAAGAAATTTACATGTCCCAATTGACTTCTTGAAAGTTGAATGTGTTTGGAAATTATTCTGCAGTACCCACCATAGGACATTTCCTGAGGGCAGCTCTCATTAAAAGTCCCTCAATCTTGTGAACTGGACTTGCAATTAAGCACTGCTGGTCAAGTTGTATTTATAGGAAATGTACACAAGACAGCAGCATTTCTTCATGCCCAACTGTTGTTCCTGGAGCACACAGATCCTTAGGAAAGACTGGCTTCCTGGGCTGTGAATTATAGTGGAAAGTGTGAGCAAACACTCAAGGGCTTGTGTCTCGCTACTTCTTCGCCCTAAAGCTCCACCCTCCCCTTTAAACACCTCCTCACCTGGGCTACAGCACCCTGCTGAGGTGCCTAGGAGGCTGCAACTCAGGAAGAAAGCTAGAATTGGGGACCCCACCATGAAGAGACCAAGAAGTGAGGTGAATTTTCCACGGTCCTGGAGGTCAGAGGACTGAGCCACCATCTTTTGGGTGCCATGGGGACTTTGTTCCCAGCCAACCAATTCAGATAGTAGGGGTTCAAAAGGGAAGTCAATTAAGGACACCCTGCCCAGATGTCTCATCCCCATCTAGTCCAGCCATGGGACCCAAGCCTACTCGGGCTCCAGGGATGGGTTAGCAGGCCAAGATGGGAGTTCGGAGGGAAGAAAATAGGCATTCCTTTTCTTTCTTTCACTTTTCTTTAATCTCTAGTGTTTTGCTTCAGGTTAGTGTACAGCCACCTGATTCAGTTATGACATACACAAACAGCATATCTCTTGTCATGGGACCTCTCAGCAAATGCTGACCACATGTTTGACTATAAGGCTTCTAGGCAGATGCTCAGCTCGTGTTTATCTAGAGACCTTAATGCTCTTGCTCAATTTGTGTGTGTCTATGAGGCCTCAAGGCAGACACTCACCTCATTTGTGACTATGAAGCATCTAGAAAGGCTCTCAGCTCATGTCCTCATCTTGTCGTGTAGGCATTTGGGTTTTTTTTTTTTTTTCCTTTCCTGAAAGGGTGCAAGGAAAGTTAGCTTCTTGAAATTAGCTTCTTGAAAGTCAGTTGTGTTTGGAATTCATTTCAGCAATACCTGCCCCAGGACCTTTCCTGAGGGCAACTGTCTTTAGCAACCTCACAGGCCTTTTGAATTGGAGGTGTCAGTCAGTACTGGTGGGCAAGTTGTTGTTACACGATACGTCCACAAGGCGGCAGCACTTCTTCATGCCAACTCTGGTTCTACCTGCAACCAGAGCCTTAGGGAAAGTCGACTTCCTGGGCTGTGAATTAGAGTAGAAGGTGCCTGAGCAAACACCCAAGCCCTTCTATCTCACTTCTTCCCCCTGAAGCTTCACCCCTCCCCCTGGCCTCATGCCTACCTGGGGCACCGCCCCCTGCTGAAGTGCCTAGGAGGCTGCACTCTCAGGAAGGAGTGTTGAGCTGGGGACCCAAGCACCAGGAGACTGGGGTCTGGGTGATTTTCCGTGTTTCTCAAAGTCAGAGGGTTGGGCCAGTGGGATTTGGGTTCACTAGGGATTCTGGTCCAAGACAGGACAAACCAAACTGTAGAGGCTCAAGAGGAGTGTCTATGATGGGCACCCTGCTGTGCTGGCTCTACCCATCCCCCGCCCAGCCCTAGGACTCAAGCCCGCTCCGGGTCCAGGGATGGGATAACAGCCCAAGCCTTGGAGGAGGCAGGGAATAAAGTAGGCATTACGTTTCCTTCCTTTTCCTTAGTCTCATGCTGATGCTCTGTTGAAGTCTAGTCCATTTTCAGTTTTGTGCTTGTCCTCGGTGTACAGTGAGCTGATTCAGTTATGACAGATATATTCAGCATATGTGTAGTGTTTATTTGTTTTGATTTTTTTGCCATACAGTTTATTGAACAAGGTTCGGTAAAGTTCTCCATTCTGATCTTCAGGTCCCTGTGGTGTATTTATTAGAGATACAGAGTTTTTGCACATGCGCAAAGAGCCAAGGAAGTGGTCCTTGTAGACTATCTATCCCAGCGACAGATTTCTGTGTCTGTGTTAGAGACAGATGCTTCTGTGTATATGTGCACAGACGTGAAAAGTTGCCACTATGAGCCAGGAACGACGTCAGGATTCTTGGCCTCCGGAGGAGAGGAATGCAGTCCGGGGCCAGAGACGAGGCTTGATCGCGCAGAGCCTTCGTGTGATAAAGTTTTATTAAAGTATAAAAGAGATAGAGAAAGCATCTGACATAGACATCAGAAGGGGGCAGAAAGAGTGCCCCCTTGCTAGTTTTCAGCAAGAAGTTATATACCTATTAGCTAGCCGCTAATTAAAGAAAGGAAATGTCTCAAAACTCAGAAAGTGGCACCAGGCCCCTCACCCACAACATGCATTCTGAGATAACATTGGCACAAGGTGAGTCATCCAGGGCCATAAAACAACTGATGTGAATCTTGATGCAAGGTAGTTTTCTGAGCAAATACATAGTTTAGTTAACATAGGTTAAGAGAACATTTCCACGAGTAAAACATACTGGTTTGCTGAGCCATTATTGGTTCTGAGTCTCAGGCAGAACTGACTTGAAGAAAGACAGAGTCTGATGTAAATACATAGTACATTAACACATTAACGTAGCTTAAGAAAAGCATTTCCATAAGAAAAAGGCATTGGTTAGCTCCAGGTTTGAGAAAAGTTAAGTTCGGGTGGAACCAGGTGTCGTCATGGCAACACAGAATTTTAAAATAAACCTCTTAATCTTGTAGCGCCAAGGGGAAAACAAAGCCTGACACTTGTGGTTTGTTTCCTCCTGCCACTTAAAAGAGAGAAAAAATGTCTGACACTTGCAGCCCATTTCCTCAGTTTGGGGACCCTAGCCTTCCTGCCTGTAACCCTCTCAGAAGGTAGAAAGCAAGCAAGGAAAGAAGGCAGGAGATAATCCTTGTGGATTAGCTCATACAGATACAGATTTCTGGAGGTAGGTTAGGTACACAGATTTCAGCGCCTGTGTGAAAGGAAGCAAGGGTGGAAGGAAAGAGGAAATAATCCTTGCGGATTATCTGCTACAGACGCAGAGTTCTTTGTATACATTAATACCAACCTCCCAATTCATGCCTGGCCCTTTCCTGTTTTTTGTTTTTATTTTTTTAAACTCTGTGTTTGCAACTGAGAGTTTCTTCTTATGTTGTCAATTACTTCCTCCATATCTCATTCTTTCAGTTTTACCCTCAAGGGACATCATCTGGTATTTTCTTTCTCTGTTGCTAACTTAAGTGTATTTTTCTCCAAGGCCCAGCCTTGTTGGGACTGTTGGCCTAATTTCATAATTTCAGAAGTGGGGTTTCAAGTCTGAGTAATAGCCCTTTATATATATGTACCATATATATATATATACACCATATATATCATATATGTATATAAGATTCTATCTGTCAGAGGGCCTGTTCTTGGGTCTATGTCTCGGCAATGGGAGGAACCACTGCTGTGAACGTTGGGTGTGTGTGTCACTTTCAATGGCGGTTTTTCGTGACATAGGCCGAGGCGTGGGTATGAGAATCCCAGGTTTAGCTCTCCTGAGATGTTTCGCTCTGGCCTGTGGCTCTCCTTGGGGCTGTTGCCAGTGTGTGTTCGCAGGGAACATGAAGAGGTCCCATCATCCCCCGGCTCTTCTCCACGCACTGTTTGCGGACAGTTAGGATGGCCATCCTGTCAGACAGGATTGGATTTCTTGTCATTTTGATCTGCACTGCTTCTGTAATAATTCAGGATGCTGAATTAATAAGTACTTATAAATGTCATTAAAGGTTTTGAAAATATGATTTTAATATCCACACAGTATTGCTTAATATATCATACATAAATAATGAAATTTCAGTCTCAACATAGAAACATAATACCAAAAAAGGTTTCCATTCTAAACTAAAGCTTGCATTTTAATTCAGCTTAATGAGAATTCCTCTGAAGATCTAAAATTCTTATGAAAAGTAAATTATGTGGAGTTCTCTTTGCTTTCATCTGTTATGCCTTATTGTCATTTATTTCTAAGGACTCTTAGACTTTTGACATTTTGCATTTGACTGTAATTTTTGACTGAGATAAAATCTTAAATTTAGATATTACGAATGTCAAGAAGTAGTCTTGTAAGTGTGAATCATTCAGTCATGTTCAGTTATTTGTGACCCATGGACTGTAGCCCACCAGGTCCTCTGTCCAGAGAATTTTCCAGGCAAGAATATTGGAGTGGGTAGCCATTCCTTTCTCGAGGGGATCTTCCTGACCTAGGGGTCAAACCTAGGTCTCCTGGATTGCAGGCAGATTCTTTACCATATGAACCACCAGAAAACCCTGACTCTGCTGTACATGGATGTAAAAATCCTTAAAAGAATATTAGCAATCCCAATTGATGAATACATTAAAAGAATCATACACTATGATCAAATGTAAGTTATTCTGTGCCTGCAAGCATGATTTATGATCTGCACATCAATCACTGTGATACACAATATCAGCAAAATTAAGAATAAAATCACATGGTCTTCTCAATAATTGCAGAAAAAGCTTTTGACAAAGGGTAACATCAATTTGGATACACTCTCTCAGTCCAGTGGCTATACATGGAACATACTAAAGGGTATATAAGACAAGCCCACGGCTAACATCCAACTCAGTGGTAAAGAGGTGAAAAGTGACAGTGAAGTCTGTCGGTTGTGCCCGACTCTTGGTGACCCCAGGGACTGTAGCCTACCAGGCTCCTCTGTCTATGGGATTTTCCAGGCAAGCGTACTGGAGTAGGTTCCCATTTCCTTCTCCAGGGGATCTTCTCAGCCCAGGGATCCAACCTGGGTCTCCCACACTGTAGGCAGATGCTTTACCATCTGAGCCACCAGAGGTTTTCCTAAAAGATCAGGAAAGAACAAGGATGTCCACTCTCACCTGTCTTGCTCATCATAGTAGTGGAAGTGTCCTTCCCAGAGTAACTAGGCAAGAAAAGGAAATTAAAGGCATCCCCATCAGAACAGATGAAGTTACACTGTCACTATTCGATAACAACAGGATTTATATGTAACCTTAAAAACTCCACCAAGTAACAACTATTAAAACTAATAAACTCAGCAACATAGCAAGATATGAACCATCAGAGAGAGAACAGAACAGTCCCATATACAAATGCATCCCCCCCCAAAAAAAATAAAACCTAAAATGTATTTCACCGAGGGGCAGAAATACCTGTACAGTCACAAGCTCCAAGACCTAGAGTCTGGGTTCAAATCCCAGCTCACCTACTGACCTGTAGAGTGACCCAGGGCAAATCACACAATGATCTGAGGCTCAACATATTCAACTGTAAAATGAACACAAAACCAGTGTCTCCTCCCAGGGCTGTGAAACTCCAAGGAAATGCTTATTTAGGCTGAGGGGTTGGAGTGTCTCCAGGAGCCTCTCCTTGTATGAAACTCCTCTAGAACTGGGCTCTCCTGATCCTGTGGGCGAGGGTCAAGGGTAGAGCCTGGGAGCGGAATGGGACTGGACAAGGACGAGGACAAACAAATACTAGTTCTGTGTCAATGAGGGAAGCCACCTCCTTTCCAGATCTCAGAGTGGGGCCTGCACCGAGGGCCATGCACAATCAGAAGTGATAACTCCGAACCCCCCACAGCAGGGATGGAGCCTTCCTGGCAAGAACCTTCTCTCTGGTCCAGGCTCCAGTGTGATGTAGTGTTGCTCCCTGAGTTCTCCACGTCTCCACCAGGCAAAGAGCTCTTGGGAGCTGGAGGTCTATTAAACCACAGGGGCCTGAGGGTCAGAATGACACAAGGACGGACAACATTGAAAACTAGCTAAATTTTTAAAAAATGACAGAAGTACAGACGAGGCAGGGGATGAGAAGCAGAAGGACTGACGACCTCTCAAGCCTTTAGCAGAAATATCTCCACACCAGCTCAGCAGAGCCTACAGGAGGAAAATATAATGGAAAAGCAGGCTATGGATATATCTCTACACTGCTGGACCCAGAGATCCAAGTCCCAATCCACCGACATTGTTCTGCATATCCAGACACCAAGAGGAAGAAACACAGACCTTGCCTTAGGAGGTCTCAGCCAGACTTAATATTGGGGTTGCTGAGCATGGTCACATGGTCACTATGGACTCAGACCCTCCTCCATGCTCACATCCTCTGTTCTCACAGAAACATACACGGTTCACTACAGAGAACCCTCTGAGGGTACTTGTGTATACTAGAAACTGGCAATGGTGAAATGCAAAGAAAAGACACAGAAATGGAAACATGCCTCTGAGGAGCTCTACAAATTAAAAAAGATCTGAAGCGCTTGATACTTGGCATTTTTAAAAAAAGCTTTTTAATATGCAAACCCAGAAAGGACATTTCCAGGAGAAAGGACAAAAGAATCATCCCACTGGGGCAATTTGGTATCCATATGGGAAAGTAAGTTGGATCCCTACCTCACAAAACACCACCAAACCAATTAGAAACATACTAACAACCAAATAGATTTAAGGGACTAGATCTGATAGATAGAGTGCCTGATGAACTCTGGACTGAGGTTCGTGACATTGTAGAGGAGACAGGGCTCAAGACCATCCCCATGGAAAAGAAGTGCAAAAAAGCAAAATGGCTGTCTGGCGAGGACTTAGAAATAGCTGTGAAAAGAAGAGAAGCGAAAAGCAAAGGAGAAAAGGAAAGATATAAGCATCTGAATGCAGAGTTCCAAAGAATAGCAAAAAGAGATAAGAAAGCCTTCCTCAGTGATCAATGCAAAGAAATAGAGGAAAACAACAGAATGGGAAAGACTAGAGATCTCTTCAAAAAAATTAGAGACACCAAGGGAATATTTCATGCAAAGATGGGCTCGAAAAAGGACAGAAATTGTATGGACCTAACAGAGGCAGAAGATATTAAGAGGTGGCAGGAATACACAGAAGAAGTGTACAAAAAAGAGCTTCACGACCAAGATAATCACGATGGTGTGATCACTCACCTAGAGCCAAACATCCTGGAATGTGAAGTCAAGTGGGCCTTAGAAAGCATCATTATGAACAAAGCTAGTGGAGGCGATGGAATTCCAGTTGAGCTATCTCAAATCCTGAAAGACAAGGCTGTGAAAGTGCTGCACTCAATTTGCCAGCAAATTTGGAAAACTCAGCAGTGGCCACAGGACTGGAAAAGGTTAGTTTTCATTCCAATCCCAAAGAAAGGCAAGGAAAAGAATGCTCAAACTACCACACAATTGCACTCATCTCACACACTACTTAAGCAATGCTCAAAATTCTCCAAGCCAGGCTTCAGCACTACGTGAACCGTGAACTTCCAGATGTTCAAGCTGGTTTTAGAAAAGGCAGAAGAACCAGAGGTCAAATTGCCAACATCTGCTGAATCTTCAAAAAAGAAGAGTTCCAAAATAACCCATCTATTTCTGCTTTATTGACTATGCCAAAGCCTTTGACTGTGTGGACCACAATGAACCGTGGAAAATTCTTCAAGAGATGAGAATACCAGACCACCTGACCTGCCTCTTGAGAAACCTATGTGCAGGTCAGGAAGCAACAGACTGGACAGGGACAACACACTGGTTCCAAATAGGAAAAGGAGAACGTCAAGGCTGTCTATTGACACCCTGCTTATTTAACTTCTATGCAGAGTACATCATGAGAAACGCTGGGCTGGAAGAAGCACAAGCTGGAATCAAGATTGCCGGGAGAAATATCATAACCTCAGATATGCAGATGACACCACCCTTATGGCAGAAAGTGAAGAGGAACTAGAAAGCCTCTTGATGAAAGTGAAAGAGGAGAGTGAAAAAGTTGGCATAAAGCTCAACATTCAGAAAACAAAGATCATGGCATCTCGTCCCATCACTTCATGGGAAATAGATGGGGAAACAGTTTCAGACTTTATTTTTCGGGTTCCAAAATCACTGCAGATGTTGACTGCAGCCATGAAATTAAAAGACGCTTACACCCTGGAAGAAAATTTACGAGCAACGCAGATATCATATTCAAAAGCAGAGACATTACTTAGCCAACAAAGGTCCGTCTAGTCAAGGCTATGGTTTTTCCAGTAGTCATGTATGGGTGAGAGAGTTGGACTGTAAAGAAAGCTGAGCACTGAAGAATTGATGCTTTTGAACTGTGGTGTTGGAGAAGACTCTTGAGAGTCCCTTGGACTGCGAGGAGATCCAGCTAGTCCATTCCAAAGGAGATCAGCCCTGGGTGTTCTTTGGAAGGAATGATGCTAAAGCTGAAGCTCCAGTATTTTGGCCACCTCATGCAAAGAGTTGATTCTTTGGAAAAGACCCTTATACTGGGAGGGATTGGGGGCAGGAGGAGAAGGGGACGACGGAGGATGAGATGGCTGGATGGCATCACCGACTAGATGGATGTGAGTTTGAGTGAACTCTGGGAGATGGTGATGGACAGGGAGGCCTGGCGTGCTGCAGTTCATGGGGTCGCAGAGTTGGACACGATTGAGCGACTGAACTGAACTGAACTGAACTGAACTGAACTGAATTGAACTGAAGAACCAACGACTGAAAGAAAAACTTTACAGAATTTCAAACAATTTTGGATGAAGGAATATCTTTTAAGTTCAGGTATTGTTAATTTACAATAATTTGTTTGTTTAAGGTGTATAGCAAAGTGATTCAGTGATTCAGCCTCTCAGGTGCTTCCTTGGACAAAATTCATTCCCTCTGGGAGGCCCGTGGGCCATGCCCTCAACTCAGAACAGCTACGAATCCTGAATACGCAAAGCAGCATGTGGTGGTGCTTGTGGGGGTTTTTAGACTGAATACATTATTCTAACATGATACAAGTACCAAGCCCAGAGGTCAAGAGAGGATCTCATAACCTATCTTCAAACAGAAGGCCCTGCTCCCTTGAATGTGGGTGCGTGAAACAGCGCTTGGGAAGGAAAGAGGTGTGTCATGAATATTTTGCCTGCAGAGGACAAAGTGGTGTGTAGAGAGGATGCGCAGGCACGTCCCAGGACACTGAGCACACGGACACAGTGACTGGACTCTCAGCCCTGCTCTTGGGCATCGCACTGTCTCCACCGCTGACACAGGGGGAGCAACTCACCCGTGTCCTGGAGAGTATGGTCACATGACCTGAACCTGGCCAATCGGTGTGTTCTATCCCTCCTGGCCACCGTGATTGGCTCAGGACTGGTGCGGTGACCAGTCGGGGCCCAGGGCCGGGCCTCTCGCTGGAAGCAAGGGAAAAGGAGCTCGCCTTCTGCCAGAAGGGGTGGGGCTGGGTGAGGTCAGGCTCCAGCAGTGGGAGGGGCGTGAGGTCAGCCTGGGGCAATTGGTGACCTTCCTGAGCCCATGAGGGCAGAGCTGCTGGCCTGAGAATGAGGGCATTGCTGAGCCCGGGGGTTGAGAGCGCCGGTTCCTGCTGTGGTCCCGGAGCTCCACCTGAAACCGGAGGGAAGCGGTCTGCCTGTGAGTCCTCTCCTGCTTGCCTGTCAGCTTGTTTGAACCATGTTGGGTTTTCTGTCCAGCTGGCTAAGTGGAGACCCTGGAAATGCAGCTGTGTGGGTTTTGGCTGGCTTCAGGGAAGAAATGCCAGATGACACTTGGAGACACCAGTTTAATCTGGATTCAGGTCATATCTCTTGAAAATGAAGTGAAAGTCCCTCATTGGTGTATGATTCTTGTGACCCCATAGGCTATACAGTTCATGGAATTCTCCAGGCCAGAACACTGGAGCGGGTAGCCTTTCCCTTCTCCAGGGGATCTTCCCAGTCCAGGGATTGAACCCAGGTCTCCTGCATTGCAGGCAGATTCTTTACCAGCTGAGCCACAAGAGAAGCCCATGAATACTGGAGTGGGCAGCCTGTCCCTTCTGCAGTGGATCAGGATTCCCAGCCCAGGAATCAGACCTGGGACTCCTGCATGGCAAGAGGATTCTTTACCAGCTGAGCTATCAGGGAAGCGCAGTATCTCTTAAGGCCAGCTATTCACTGATATCTCTTAAGGCCAGCTATTAATTGTAGGATTACCCTAATTAGTCTTCACAGGATTAAGGTAGCAACCTGCTAAGGTAGCAATCGATGTCTTTTTTCTAGAGGACAAAACTGGGGCTCAGAGAAGCGGCTAACAGGTAACACAGCTACAGCAAGGAAGTGTGCACCTAGACAAACTCCCCAGATCCTGCTGTGAGAACCCAGGGCAGCCATATGGTGTGGCTTGTCCATGTGACAGGGGGTAAGGCACCCAGCCCACACTGGATACTGTGGGGACCTGACTCGGTAACTGCCGTCTGGAAGCTCTGAGACTCACAAAAGCAATTTGCACTGAAGAGAGGAAGGACACCTCCCTTCATCCGCCCCACCACACCCTCCGGGTTCTGCCATACCCTGCCCCCTTTCTCTTGCTTTGTGAGGGAATAAGAGTCACACTCATGTGACCACATTGGCTGTCCACTGTTCACGAGCTACCAAGTGGAGCTGCTACAGGAGAGGCCACGAGCCTTTGCCCCTGAGTACCTCTCCTTCCTTTGCACCGTGGGAGCCCTCCTCCACACCTGCACACCAGAGGCCTTTTCTGAGACACGTAGGGACCCTCCCTCAGTTTGCAACAGGTTGCATCCATCGCTGTCCTTTCAATGCCTCCCTTGAAACTCAGCTCATGAGCTCCTTTGTCTGCATCGCGGCCCACCTGGCTGCCACGGGAGGGACAGAGCTGACAATGAATCCATAGCTCGAATCTCACAGCCAGGAATCTGTGTATAAAGGACCTGATCATTCACGCTGTAGAGGCTGTAGTAGGTTGCAGGGATCCGTAACCAGGGCTTAGGCCAAAGTGACTCCACAGCTGTTTTAATGCCTGGCGAGGGTTCTGGCTATAGTGTGGGGGGGGGGGTGAGTCTCCTGAGGTTCTGAAGGCCCCCTGTGTGCAGGTTCATGGTGCAGAGAGAAGAGAAGGTGGAGTCCTTCCCTGGAGGTGGTCACAGCTCATGGATGAGCCAGACAGGCAGGCAGGGCTCGATAGCACCTGAGCTGCCTTCATGAGTGAATGGTGTGGGGGCAGAGGAAGAGAATCAGGTCTGCTCCCTTATGTGGTGCCCAGGGCAGGTTGTCACCAGAGTAAACACTTACTATGGTGATGACCATCACTGCTGTCTGCAGAGGGTTTACATTGGTGTGTGTCTACATCTGAGCAGTCAGGCCGTTGCTAAACCACACTGGCCATGGGCATTGCCTCTCCTTAGAACTTGATATGTTTCGTCTCTTCCTTACTGAACATTCATTGCCAAGAGGGTTTTGGGGCCACAAGGATATTGGCTTTTTCCCTAGCTTTGTCTCATGAGGGATGAGTTTCTGGTTGTTGGTGTGGTTTGTTTTTCCAGCTCCCTTTCTTGGCTTATTTTGTGAATTTGTTTCTGCCAGAGGAAGGGCTTAGGATCTGGCTTCTGGCTGAGATGTGACACTTACCACAGCAATGCCGACCTGGAGATTATGACCACATTTGCCAAAAGGGCTTTGTTTTGCAGAATACATCTCGAAAGTACCTACACTGTCCTTTCAGATACGCAAAGGCTATTTGAAATGAAATAAAAAACAAGAATTCTCAAGTTGACTCTTACAATATGCGGGGAATCAGAAAAATCCCCTGGAGAAGGGAACCACTACCCACTCCAGTATTCTGGCCTAGACAATTCCTTGGAGTGTATAGTCCATGGGGTCACAAAGAATCAGACAAAATCGGATGACTGAACAACAACAGCAATGATGTCTCACCATTTGTCAAACAGAGATACCAACAGTATTTGCACGACTGTGTGCATGTTCAGGTGCTCATTTGTGTCCAACTCGTTGCAGCCCTGTGGCACCCAAGATCCTCTATCCGTGGAATTTTTCAGGCAAGAATACGGAAATGGATTGCCATTTCCACCTCCAGGGGATCTTCCCCACCCAGGGACTGAACCCAGGTCTCCTGCATTTCACAATCTACCCTGGCTGGCGGGTTCTTTTCTGCTGAACCGTCTGGGAAACAACTCATTACATCACTGGGTTATTCTAAAGTACTTCACTTAGAGTCTGGCACTCGGGAAGTTCTCATTGGTGATGTGAATATTCAGTCATGTATCATTATTGCTCATATGATAATGGAATGGCCACGCTCACAAAGGAGAAAGAAGAGCCTTTCCAAGTCCAGTTAAATCCTTCACCACACATATCTTCTTTAAATCTTCTGACTTTGAAATAAACATCAAGCATAAAGACATTGGTTATGGCCACCAGGAAAGATCGAGTTCTGCTAGTAAGTGACGAGGCTTCTTCCAGTTCCAACATGCATGTGTTGTTTCCCCGGCATCACCCAGCACTTCTGTGACAGCAGCTGGGGGTCCTGCAACTTAACTCAGTGTGGACCCTGCCTATCTGGGGGTAGTTCCAGACCCCACAGGTTAAAGGCCCAGCCCTACAAGACTCTCCCCCCACTCCAGCCATCATTTGCAAGCCCAGATTGTCACCTGCGCTCCGACCCACTGGCTACCCGTTCAGAGGTTCTAATGACTTTGGGTTCTATTAATTTTTTGAGTGGTCGCGGAACTCAGAGAAACATGTTGCCTAGTAGATCACAGCCTTATTGTAAAAGGTCATAAACTCAGGAACAGCAGATGCAGGGGGATACATAGGACAGGGCGTGTGGGGGGTGGGGGGAGGCACGGAACTTCACGCTCTCCGAGCCTCACTTTCCCCAAATCTGCATGTGTTCCTCAACCCAGAAGCTGTCCAGACCCTGTTTGGGGATTTTTATGGAGGAGTCATCACACAAGCACAATTGATTAAATCAGTGGCTGTTGGTGATTGCTTCAACCAGAAGCCCTTTTGGCTTTCCCAGACATGGTCAGGGGAGGAGCGGGGCAGAGGAGGGATCGGAAATTCCAATCCTTAACCATGTGCTTAGTTGCCCTGGCAAGCAGCGCCCCCCCTTTGGAAAGGAGGCACTCTCCGAAAAGCCACCTCATTCACCTAACAAGAGACACCTTGACTGCTCTCCCCACTTCGGTAATTGCCAGAGTTTTAGGAGCTCTGTGCCAGGACCGGGGGCAAAGACCAAAAATGTATTTCTTATTATTAATACAAATCACAAGGTCACGGTGACCCCAAACATCAGTGATAATTTGGTTCTATAGCCTTAAAAGTTTTTCAGCAGTTGAGTGGGCTTTTTTAAACAAAGTTTGGGGGCCACCCCTCGAGGCATGCGGTGATCTTAGTTCCCCAACCAGGGATTGAACCCACTCTCCCTGCATTGGAAGGCAGAGTGTTAACCGCTGGACCACCAGGGAAGTCTCTGATTGGGCCCTTTTTAGGTGAAACTGTTATTGGCATAAACTAAATGGTTCAAGATTTCAAAAAAGCTGGAGCTGAGCATGAGCCATCTTCCTGTGGTGTCTTCATATGATTACCGACTTTTCCGTGGCCCCTGCAACCCTCAGCTTTCCCCTGAGATGAATCAGTCCCCAGGAGGCCTGTTGCCTGCCCCTGCTCGAGACCAGAGTCTATTCAGCGGCCACTGGGCACAGGCAGCGTGCGGGGTGTGTGCGGGTCCACACCAACCTGAGTCGTGGAGAGATGTCAGGGAAGACTCATTCCCGGGTGTGCTCTGATTACAAGAAGTGAGAAGGTTTGGGGAACCAAATAGCCTCGGAGAGAGCCCAGTCACACTACCTTGCCCACTGTGAAACAAAATTGGGGCTTCTGCATGCTTCCCCAGGGAGAAAGAAATCCATGGACTCCATTGGATACTCAAACAATGACCTCCAAAAGATGAAGAGTCTTAAAGTGGGATTTCTCAGCCTTGGTGTTGTTGGCATTTAATATCTTGCAGCATTCATAAATGCAACTGAAAATGTCCCCAGATGTCACCAGTGTCCCCCCGGCCCAAACATGAGGGCCAGCTGGACAGGCTGGACCAGGAGCAAGGATGAAGGAAATGAAAGTCGCTCAGTCATGTCTAACTCTTGGCGACCCCATGGGCTATACAGTCGATGAAATTCTCCAGGCCAGAACACTGGACTGGGTAGCCTTTCCCAGGAGACCGAACCCAGGTCTCCTGCATTGCAGGCAGATTCTTTACCCGCTGAGCTCCAAGGGAGGCCCAAGGGAAGCCCAGAAGCAGGGGTGGGGGGATGCAAAAGGACAGGGAAGCAAGAGCAGTGGGGGCAGATAAGCAAGTCTGCCCTCCTGAAATGTCTGCGGGCCCGGTCGTCTGCAGTTATGACTGGGCAGGGTGTGGAGGGCACAGGGGCTCAGAGGTGTGTGACCCCCTTTGCTCCCCCTGGGCCAGCAGGTGTGTGAGGCTGAGCCGCTCTGAGGCAACATGGGCTTTGAGCCCCACACAGATGGGGCCCCTGTGTGCAGCGTGAGCCTTTCTCCCGAGTCAGGAGGTTTATTGTTGAGAAGACATCCCGTGATGACCGGGGGAAGACTGGCCTGGCTGAGGTAGCGGTCGATTGGTGGATCTTAGGGACACAGAACATTGAGTGTCCCAGGTGGGGCTTCTGATACCGACGACCACAAACTGGGGTGGTGGGGAGGCTTAAAACAATACTAATTGACAATCTCCCAGTTCTGGGGGCCAGAAGTCTAAAGTCAAGGGTCAGCAGGACCAGGCCCCCCGACCTGGGCTCTGGAGGAGCGTCACTCCCAGCTCTTCCAGTTTCTGGGGCTCCAGGTGTTCCTGGGTTTGTGGCCACATCCCCTCAGCCTCTGCTTCCTCCTCACATGGCCTCTTCCTCTCTGTGTGTCTCTCCTCTTCTTATAAAGACACCCATCATTCTGCATAAGGCCCACCTAATCCACTGTAACCTTATCTAACTTGATTTCCTCTGCAATGACCCGATTTACGAATAAAGGCCCCCTGGCAAATATGGGGAGTTGGGATGTGGGTGTCTCTTTTGGAGGGCACCATTCACCCCGCTACAAAGCTGAGTCTTGACACACAAGCAGTCATCCCAGGAATGGGGGGAGCTCACGCAGGACCCCTCGAGTACAGCCATGGATGGGTGTGGTTGGAGAGCTGAGCAGGGCAGGTGGTCTGGTGGGGACCAAGCCTTGGCCTGGCTGCCTCGGTGCAGGGTCCCGGGGTGTGCACGGAAGCCCCTGAGGTCGTCAAGATGCAGGTTCTGACTTTTAGCAGGTCTAGGAGTGCCCCACAGTGCGCTTCTCAGCTGGTCCCAGGGTGTATAAACTGCTGACCCTGGTCCATGCTTAGAGGTGCGAGGAGCGTGCAGGCCTGTTTCCCAGGAACTGTCAGAAACTTCCCCAAGGAAGGCCCCCGACTCCAGTGTCTATGCAAGTCCCCAATCCCCTGTCCAGTGCCCCAGATGTACCCCAGACAGAGACCCATACACAGCACTGGGTGCCTGGGTCAGGAACCCAGTGGAGGGGGAAGTGGTGGGTCTGGAAGAAACATGCTCATAACTTTGCGTATAGGATGGATGGAGGCTGAGCCTGGCCAACTGGCTGTGACCACAGGTGACCCACTTGCCCCCCGACCCTCCGCCAGGCACCGTGGGCCCAGAGGAGCTCAGCTTAAAAGTTGCTTCCCCAGCCACCAACGAGAGGGGCCCTCATTGTCAAATCAGGATCTGACCCCTTAATCCAGAGACGACCCCCGAAGTCAGTTTCACACATGAGGGTCCAGGAGGGATGTCATGTCAGAGACGCCTGGGACAGCAGACAGGATGGAAATGGGAGGAAAAGGTCCTGGAGGCAGGTGGCCCAGGCCTGCCTTCTGCAGGAGCGCCTCTTCCGCCCATTCCCCACTGCTCTGTCCCTCCGATGGCTGTGGGGTTAGCGGCCAGGGTTCCCAGGAAATGGACAAGAGCAGCTTGTGGGCCAACATGTTTCCTTGTAACTGAAACCCATCAGCATTTTTCAAGGGCAGACTCAAAGCCAGGGCATTATGTATGTTCACTGGTAATTGCTGAAAAGCCACACAGGAAAATCCCGACTATGTACTGGGGGTGACCGAGGCCCACACCTCCCTGATGTTGAACTTGACTCCGGATTTGGCCAGTTGTTAAGGCCGCGGACATGTGAACCCTACAAGGTCAGTTTGCTTTCAAGCTGCCGTTCAGGGCTCGCCACCGCACCCCACGGCTGGCAGGCTGTAGTTTCTCCTCATTCCTTCCCGGAGTTGGTGTGGGCCGTGGCGGTATCTGTTTCCCGTCTTTTGGATATTGCTTTTTTGAAAAGCAAGCGAGCAACTGCCTACTGGAGGGCGGGAGCCACCTCCACACCAGACTCCAGGATGGCTGGTCAGGCGGTAAGGGTACCTGAGCTCCCAGAGGGGCTCAGACCCCACACAGCCCGTGTGGCCATGTGTGCAGGTCCGGACCCAGCCCGGCCACTTCCTGAAGGCTGAGCAGCCTCAGGCAAGTGGCTTCCCCACTCGGGACCTTGGTTTTTCCACCTTAGAATGGAGGGGCTTTCACCTGCTGGGGGGTGGGCAGGGTTGCCATGGACATGGGAGAGGGCCATGTTTCTTGCAGTTTCCAGCTGAGGCTTTGTGGGCATGAGCTGGTGTCTGAGACAGTTCCCAGACTTGGCTAAGTGTGGTGATGAGCATGGAGTTGGGGGATGGGGGTCCGTCCCCATAGCCTGGACATTGGAGTGGGGGTTCTCGACTTAGGGGCACCTCAGGTCTAATTTCAACAACTCCATATGTAAGGATAATGCAGCAACAGATGTTCTCAGGGACTTGTCAGCCTGGATGCAAAGCCCCATCCCCACCCCACCTTCTGTGGGCATCCTGACCTGGCTTGTGGTAAAAGGGTCAGATCCCTTTACCCAAGGAAGGAACTGAGGCTCTGAGAGGTGGGGCAAGGAGATCAAGGCCACTGGGCCCGACAGGGGCAGTTGAACGTGGGTGCTGGGTTCTCACGTCAGACTCTTTGCCCTGAACCGTGAGAACTGGACTGTCGGGAGGGCTGAGTGCCAAAGAATTGATGCTTTTGAACTGTGGAGTTGGAGAAGACTCTTAAGAGTCCCTTGGACTGCAAGGACATCAAAGCAGTCAATCCTAAAGGAAATCAACCCTGAATATTCATTGGAAGGACTCATGCTGAAGCTGAAGCTCCAATACTTTGGCCAACCCGTGTGAAGAGCTGACTCATTGGAAAAGACCCTGATGCTGGGAAAGATTGAGGGCAGGAGGAAAAGGGGGCATCAGAGGATGAGATGGTTTGATGGCATCACGGAGTCAATAGACATGAGTTTGAGTAAGCTCTGGGAGGTGGTGAAGGACAGGGAAGCCTGGTGTGTTGCAGTCCATGGGATCTCAAAGAGTCGGACGTGACTTAGTGACTGAACAACAACAAAATGTGGTCTTCAGCCTCCATCTCACTCCTACCCCCAGGCTTAGTGCCTATGCCATGAGCCTCTCCGACAGTGAGGCGTCAGGGGCCATTGTCTAGTCCCAAAGCGATTCATATCTCTATTCATAATTCCACCATTACACATTCATTTCTCTGGCTGTAAAGTTTTTATGTCTCTTGAGTCTTAAGTGCTGAGGCTTTTCTACACCCCACCTGGCTCCCTCTGGGCCTCTCCTGGTTTTGTGGAAGCGTACTTGTTCTAAACTGGAGAAGGAAATGGCAAAGTTATCAAGTGAATTCTGGACATGTTTTAAGAGTCTTGTCTTTAAAGTTCCCCAAGGACGACTCTTCCCTGGTCCTAGGTAGTCGGGCTGAAATCTGTGCCCCTCTGGTTGCGGTTTTGATGTCCTCCCATGTCTCTAGGCCGGTTGTGTGCCAGAGTCAGCTCTCTCTGGCTCATCGGGAATTCTGCCAGCCGGGTGTTAACCCTTTGGTACATGAAACAGGCCACAGCGGGAGAATTTACACCATGGAAATTGGCAAATGATGCAGCTACAGATCAGGGTTCCTTCCTGGAGAGCAGGGGGTTGGGCAGGGGCCTGCATACATTATCAGCATGCCCCTGCTGAGTGGCCACGTGTCTCCTTTTCCTGAAGAGGCCAAGTGTCTTCAAACGCGTCTATTGTATTTTCACTTCTCGTTATGACACTTTTTTATTTCTGCTCGTTCTGTTTGGTTCTTTTCCAAGTTGGCTGTGTCATTTTCTTTAATGGTTTCCTGTCCTTGGCAGGACCTTTCTATCTTGAGGTTCATTTCTCTAAATGAGATGAGCTTAGCTGATTTATGAGATGTATTATCCATCAAATCCTCTCAGAATCCCAAAGCTGAGGGGGTCACTTCTGCTGGTTCTCCTCCAGCTGTCTTTCATCCTGGTGTGCCTGGCGCTCTTCCATAACGGCCACCACTCTTCCATAACCCGTGGGGCAGTTCCCAAGCCTGGGAAGAAGGTGTCCTTATCCGGAAAGACTTGGCACTTGCATTCTCCACTCATCTGAGGGTGTTATGGATAGGGTTACCTTGAACCAAGGTCACGGGCTGACATGTCTGGACCCACTGGGGTCCTCACCTGCTCCTTCTCCTGCTCGGCACCAGAACCACCTTCCTTGTCATTCCCGAGGCTGGAGGAGGGAGGCCCTTTCTGGGTCACCTGAAAGTGTCGTCTCCTGGGAGTCCAGCTCCACGGGGGGGTGGGGGGGGAAGGAGTCTTCTGTTGGACTCCTCCTCTTGGGCAGTTGCTCCTCTGGGTCTTCTCAGGTCTTCACTAACGTTAAGGCGTGACACTTTTTGATTGTTTTTGTTTTCCATGAGAGGGTGGATCTGAGTAACCTACCCACCAATCATCAAAGCAGAACTGTGAATGAATACATGTCTTTTATTCCTTCAAGAAGCCAGGCCTTAGGAGCCAGACCCTATGCCGAAGCTGAGGGGTAAATCTGCCCCAGCCGGTCCTGCAGCCCCAGCTCCCTGAGAGACTGCATTCTGGGTCCTGGCTCACTGGAGACAGTCAAGGGTACCATGTCCAGGATGTGGAGAAAGCATGCTCATGCCAGCACCCCCTGTGACCGCTCCTCCTGGCGGTGCAGACGTGGCCAGCAGCAACCGCAGAGCAGAAATGCCTCCCTGCAGGCCCTTTCCCAGGGACTGAGCACTTTGCTGTCCGCTTCGGGAGCCGCCCAGGTGGAGGGCAGGCGTGAGCAAGTCAGGGTCAGCCCCCAGGGCAGTCCCAGCCTGCCCCCTCGTCCACGAGTATTAAAATGAACCCAAGGATGCTGCCAGAGGTTGGGGAAGGACCTCAGGAGCACTCTCGGCCTGCACACAGTAGGAACTCAGCAGGACTGTGCCCCCGGCCCCATGGATCACTCAGCAAATATCCTCAACCAAGGCTCCTGTGAGGTGACACGTTCAGGTGACCCAGAAAGGGCCCCTGTCTTCCAAGTCCGGGAACTGGAAGGAGGGTGGTCCTGGCGCTGATCAGAAGGAGGGGATGAGGCCCACCCCATGCCAGACGCTCTCCCTCCCGGGGGGCACGTCTGTCACCTAAGCAGAGAGACTCAGCCTGGAACCAGCCTTTCAGCTCACACCCGCGTGGGACCCCGGTGCCAACAGGAAGAGCAGGCAGGACCCAGGGCTGCCAAGAATGCACCCGGTCATTAGGGACAGACCAGCCATCACGTGCCTTGAACACATTCGAGGAGAACACGGCCTCTCCCACAGAGCGGCCCTGGCATCAGAGGCCCTCCGAGTGGTGGTATTATCCTTAGAGCTGAGGAAGCCGAGGGCACAGCGGGGAGGTTGACCAGTCCCCTGTGGTGGTCAGAAGTCCGACCCAGGCTTCCCACCGGGGCTCTGCGGCTTCCTGGCCCGGCGGTGCTCGGAAGCCGTCCTGTGTGTCCCTGCCATGTACACACGCTCCCCACAGCTCCTGCTGGACCATGAGCCAGTTGGGGTTCACACACAAGATGGCGTGGAAGCACGCCCACCACCCTCAGGCCTGAGATGTGGCACCCCTAATTCCTTGATGGCAGTGACGGGGCCCTCTGGGGTGGGTGGCAGCTGTGGGGTCAGGGTGGGTTGGGGAGGTGTGCTGCCCGGGAGCCCTCTGGGGGGAGCTAAGGACCCCAGGCTTGGCCTCATTGAGGCCAACCTTCCAACAACCTAGGAGGCTGCCCTTCAGCGAAGATGGGTGACTGTGACATATAACACGGCGGCTCAGGCAGCTGTGGGGACGAATAGGGGCCCTTGGCATCCTCGACCACAAGGAATCCCCACGGGGATGTTTTTGCTTGTTCTGTGATTCCCTTCTTCCTTCTAAAAGGAAAGTGCCGGGAACACCTATGGTGAGGTCGCTGTTCCTGTGAGTTGAGCCGGGAGTGGAGGTTTAAACCAGTCCAGTCTGTTCTGGGCGAGCCTCCCCTTCCCCTCCCACACCTCGGATGGCACAGACCTGGTCACTCTTCTGGGCCTTCTTGGCTCTTTAGGAACTTTAAAGTATGACATTTGTTATTTCTTGTCTTTGTCCAGCATTTGGCGGCAGTCCACTGCAAGGGCCCTGACCCTGTCCTCTCCCCGAGCCCCTTGGCCCTTCCCATGCCCACGCCAAGGCTCAAGGCCCCTGCAGTTCTGTGGCCTCCAGACTCCCCACCCGAGGGGCCAGTCCAGCCAGAAGCCACCGCTCTGGGGCGTCCTCCTGGCGGAGTGGACCAGCATCTTATGGTTTCTTCCTGCCGGGAGCAGACTGCTGTCAGGCCAGGCACCAGGGTTTAAAACATCCTATATGTGTAAGAACGAGGACGTCCCATACGTCCACCGAGTCCCACGACCCTTTCCCAATCCTGCCAGATGTTTTACTTGGAGGGACCCTGTCGCTTACATAAACAGCTGAGAGTGTTTTCCCAGGGATGTGGCCCGGGCACTGCTTCTTGACCAGCATCGAGAGAAATCTCCATGGACTCGGAGGAATATATTTTGGGTCTTTGCATGTGGCTGAACAGAACGCATAGAAATAAACGGAAGCTGTAACAGGAAAGACGGGGTTGGCCGTATGGGGCCATCCATGGTCACTCCCACTGCCCCATGTGGTCAACCCCGCGCCCGGGAGCCCCCAGGCTAGAGGCGTTGCTGCCTCTTGGGTCTCGGTGCCTCACGGCTTCCTATGGTAGGGGAAGCGGCTTCCAGCTTCTTTGCAAAGAGAGTCTGTGCAGGGGTGGACTTAGCGGCTTCAAGGTCGTGGAGATATGGCATAGCCCCAGCCACGGGGTTGGGCGGGGATGCTGAGAGCACCAAGATCTCCCCTCAACTGTGAAGCAAGTCACATATGGCAAAGATTTGCAGAGGAGCAATAGATGGTCTCAGAGAGGCTGAGTCACTCGCCAGAGACAACACAGCAGCAGACCGGGACCGCGACCCCTGTCGTTTAAACCGCGGCTCCCTCCAGTGCCCATCTGACCTGCCCCTTGAGGGCAGCAGGAAGATCTGGGCTTCCCCGGCCTGAGCGCCCATGCCTGCCTCCCCTCGTCTGTGCTGGGATGTGTCCATTCCCAAACCCATGCGCTATGTCCCCTGGCCCTGGGCTGTCATGTCAGGCTCCAGGTTCCCTGCAGGAGAGCCCCACGCCCACCAGCACACCTTGGAGCCCTGCTCATCTGTTCTCTGTGCCCAAATGTCCTGATGCTAACTGTCTTCTTGAGGCAGCCTTAGGACTGAAGTCCTGGAGCCCTGCTTCTTCAAAGCTCCCTGCACCAAGCCCAGTGAGGCTCTGCCCGGTGGCCTCATGACCAGTATGGTGGTTTGAGTGGTGGCCCCGAAAGCCATCCATCCTTCCACAGCCTGCAAATGTGACCTTATTCCTATGAATGGTCTCGGCAGATGGAAATAATTTACTGACCTCTGCACCAAATCACCCGGGATGCATGTGCACCCTAAATCCAATGGCAGGTGTGCTTGGAAGAGAAGAGGGAGTGATCTGAAGCGCAGAGCCACCCAGGGGAGAAGGTTTGGCACATGGACGCAGAGGTCGGGGTGATGTGGCCACAAGCCCGGGGAGGCCTGGGGTCCCCCAAGAGCTGGACCAGGCCAGAGGGACCCTCCCCTGGAGCCTCTGGAGGGAGCTGAGCCCTGCCCGCACCTTGATCACAGGTTTCTGACTCCAGAACTGGGGGCGAATGAGTTTGTGTTAAAGCTGTCCAGTCTGTGGCCAGTGGCTTCAGCCACCCCTGGACACTGAGAGTGAACTTGCCGGCTCCAAGGTGAGAACAGTGGCAGGACCGGCCCCTGCCCCCCACACACAGACACACAACCTTGTCATGAGGTTAAATGAGTTAATACGCACAGATGCCTGAATCAGGGGCTGACACTTGGACCTCCGCCCCCTTCACCTCTTCCTCCTCGTCGTCATCACTGTCATTGTTAGGGGCCCTCATCCACTCATTCAGTGGACCCACAGTGCTCCTGCACAGCCCTGATGTGAGCAGCAAGGCCAACGAGCTGGGAGGCTCCGCACAGGACTCACCCTGCCTGCTGGGGCCACGTGGACAAGGCCTGTGCCGTGACACGGAGGCCCCGGGAGAGGCTGGATCCTCTGGTCGTGGGAGTCACGGGGGCCTCAGCATCAGAAGTGTAGCGGTGAGCTGGGTTAATCCAGGGGGGTGCAGCCCTTCATTCAAAGTGGGGGAAGAATGCCATGTGTCACCCTGTGTCCGGGAGGCTGCCCTTGCCCTGGTGGGCTGCGGGCACAGCCTTGGATGACCAGGAGTCTGCATCTCAGTAGGGGCCGAGGCTGGCGCTGAGTGAATCTTCAGTGAGGTTTTTTCCTTAAAAACCATGCCAAGTGACTTTGGCTCCATTGCTTTTTGCCAGATACCCAGAATGACCCCCAGAACTTTGTACACTCCAAGGGTGGTGACTGGGTGTGGAGCCCAGCACAGACCCGAGTCAGTCCTGCCCTAAGTCCCACACCATCCCCCTTCCATGGCCTGGCTTTCTTCTGCCATGACCTTCAGAATGGTGGAAAGGCAAGTGTGGCCTCAAGCTGGGGGCCCCAGCGTGGGCTCCTAGCCCCTGGGGGTCCCCTTGGGACACCTGGGGGACCATAGTCCCCACTGCCGTCGGGCAGCTCTGTCTCGGGAATGTCGAGTTTCTTTGCTTTTCTGTGTGATGCAGCACCCAGGGGTGATGGGGAAGTCTGCTGGTGTTACATGCTCCTGCCTTAAATGGGGAAACATTCTTGCTGCATTGACGCTGCTCACTCAATGCTGGGAATCTGTTAAACACAAATGGCAAGGGGAACAGAGGAAAACAGAAAAAGAAAAATGGAGAGTGGCTTGGTTGCTTCAGGTCTCACATGTGATTAAGAGAGTGTACAGCCTGCACATGAACCCGAGTTCCCACACCTGCCAGCTATAAGGTGCCAGGCCCTGATTTTAGAACCCTAGCTTCACTAAGCAGTCAGTGACAGAGACAGTTTTTGTGTATTTCAGGTCTACACTGTGATGACTTGATGCCCATAGACATCATGGAATGATTGCTCAACATACGCATCACCTCACACAGTGAACTCTGTGTGTGTGTGTGTGTGTGTGTGTGTGTGTGTGTGTATCTTTAATGTTCCTATAATCCATGGAGAAGGCAATGGCAACCCACTCCAGTACTCTTGCCGGGAAACTCCCATGGACGGAGGAGCCTGGTGGGCTGCACTGCATGGGATGGCTAAGAGTGTGACAGGACTGATCGACTTCCCTTTCACTTTTCACTTTCATGCATTGGAGATGGAAATGGCATCCCACTCCAGTGTTCTTGCCTGGAGAATCCCAGGGACAGGGGAGCCTGGTGGGCTGCCGTCTGTGGGGTCACACAGAGTCGGACACGACTGAAGTGACTTAGCAACAGTAGCAGTATGCTAGTCTTCGAAAACAAGGTGGAGAGTGTTCCTTGTTTACCCTGAGAGTTCCTGTGAGATTGCTGTTTTCTTCCCTAGATTTTTGGAAGCATTGATTGACAAAACCAGTTGGTTTCATTGCGGGGAGGCTTTTAATTTCAGATTTAGTTTTTTTCATGCAAATAACATTTTCTGATTTTGTATGTCTTCCTGGTTATGTTTAGGTAAGGCATTTCCCCTTTGCTAGGCCCGTAGACTCTCCTATGAGTAAGTGAACTGTGGTTCACACTATCTTTCTTTTCTGTAAGATGTGTTGTGCCCCGTTTTAAAGATCCTTGATACTGGTGATTTGTGCTCTGTCTCTTTCTCTAACCAGTCTCCCTAGGGGTTTATCAGGTTTATCGGTCCTTTCCAAGAGCCGACGTCTGGCTTGTTTAAACAATTCCCTGTTTGCCCTGTGTTCCCTCATTTCCTGCTCCTTTTCTCCCATCCACCTTGTGCTCCACTCGCTGTGCTTTCTGTCTGGATTTTTGGGAGGAGGCTCAGCTGATTTCGGCCTTCCTTCTTTTCCAGTATATGTGTTTAAGGCTTTAGGTTACCATCTAAACACAGTTGGCTGGGTCCCGCAAGTTTGAATAAGCCAAATTTTCCTTATCTTGTATGTAAAAGTATTTTCTAATTTACATTGTGCTTTTTAAAATTATTATTCATGAAAGTCTACAAGAAGTATGTGATTTATCTTCCCAATGTTTGGGGAGGTTTTTCTGGTGACCCTTTTTTGATCTCTGTTAATTCCATGAAGAGCCCCGTCTCGGTCTTTAGGGGCGACTGTTATGAATACTGTAGACCAGCTGATAAACAACAGAAAGTTGCTTCTTATAGTACCGGAGCCTGGGAAGTCCCAAGATCACCAGCAGGTGCCACGTCTGGTGAGACCTGTTTCCTGGTTCCTAGACTGCCTGCTTCTTCTCCCTGTCCTGGCAGCATGGCAGCCCATTCCCTCCTGACCTGAGCTCTCCCAGAGTCCCTGCCTCCTGGTATCATCACCACGTGCAGGGTGAAGTTTGAGGGCACATAAGCCATCAGCCCATTGCAATCCGTAAGTATACCCTGCATTATTTCAGTCCTCTGAAATAATTTGAGCTTTCCTAAGGGCTCAATATATATTCATTTTGTTATATGTTCCTTGGGCTCTTGAAAATAATATCTATCAGTGGGAATGCAGTGTTACGTGCGTATCAGTTAGATCAGATTTGTCAATCATAATTCAGATTTCGGTAGCCACGTTGAGTAAAGCAGAAGTAGCTGAAGTTACCTGTAATATATTTTATTTTAACATTCCCAAAATATTGTCATTTCAGTGTGTAATCAACCTGATAAAACCTAATGAAATATTTTACGTTCGTTTTCTCATGCTAAGTCTTTAAAATCCAGCGTGTGTTTCAGGCTTGAAGCACATCTCATTGTAGAGCCAGCCGCATTTCAGGTGCTTCGTGGCTGCAGGTGACGACGTCCCAGGGAGCCCAGTTCCCCGAGAGATGTGTCTTTAACGTCTCCCACTGCAATTATGAACTTGGCTGTGACTGCTCTTCTATTTCTGTCAGTTTGTATGTATTGATGTTTTGAGGTTATGTTATTAGGGACATTCAGATTTAGAATCCTCATCGTCTTGGCAGACTGGACTTGCGTGAGCATGAGATGCTCCTCTTTATCGCTAGTGATGCTTCTGACCTTAGACTCTCTCTGACAGTGATGTTGCCGCGTCAGGTTTCTGCCCTTGTTCGCCTGGGCATCTTTTACTCTCACCTGTCTGTGGTCTTCCATCTTAACATGTGCCTCTGGGAAGAGTGTGTGGCTCTAATCTTAATCAGGGTGACCCTTTTATCTTTTAATGAGGACATTTGCTCTGTTTATAACTTTGATGTTTCCGTCTGTAGATACCGTGTTGCTGTGTGTTTTCTGTTTGTCCCACCTGTTCCGTGTTCTTTTCTCTTGCCTTCTTTTAGAAGGATGAGGTGTTTCTCTAGTTCTGTGCTCCTCTGCCAGGTTGGTGGGTGCACATTCGCAGACACAGCCTGTGTTTTACATTGAAGTCTAACTTAGTACTTTTACTGCCTCCCTGACATGACTGTTTCCTCCTTGTCACTGTTATCCTTTAAAATTTTAGATATATTGTCGGCGTTATCATCACTGTAGCATTAATATTTACCCTGACAGTTACCTCATTGTTGGTCTTTACTTGTTGTTTATATTTCAGTCAGAGACGACTTTTCTTTCTCCCAAAGCACTGCCTTAATATTTTTTAGTTCATGTCTGTGGTTGATGAATTGTCTCATTTCCATTTGCCCTACAAGTCTTTATTTTGCTTGCACTTTCGAAGAGTGTTTTTGTTGGGTATCGAATTCCAGGTTGGTGGTTATTTGTTTTTCAGCATTTTACAGATGCCAGTCCATTATCTTCTGACTTCCTTTTTCTTGAAAAGTCAGCTCTCAGTGTTGCTGTGCCATAAAAAGCCACAGATTTTTTCCTCTGAGAGCTTGAACATTTTCTTCTTGCCTTAGGCACCTGCAGAGCTGCTGAAACCAGTGTGTGGTTTTCATTTTTGAGTCAATGCTCTGATTCTTGAACCAACTCTTGCCACTGTCCCTGTCAGTCAGTTCAGTTGCTGAATGTCTGACCCACTGCGACCCCATGGACTGCAGCCCGCCAGGCTTCTCTGTCCATCACCGATTCCCGGAGCTTGCTCAAACTCATGTCCATCGAGTCAGTGATGCCATCCAAGCATCTCATCCTCTGTCTTCCCCTTCTCCTCCTGCCTTCAGTCTTCCCCAGCATCAGGTTCTTTTCCAAAGAGGCAGTTCTTCGCATCAGGCGGCCAAAGTATTGGAGCTTCAGCATCAGTCTTTCCAATGAATATTCAGGACTGATTTGCTTTAGGATTGACTGGTTGGATCTCCTTGCAGTCCACGGGGCTCTCAAGAGTCTTTTCCAACACCACAGTTCAGAAGCATCGATTCTTTGGCGTTCAGCCTTCTTCATGCGCCAGCTCTCACATCCATACATGACTACTGGAAAAACCATAGCTTTGACTGAATGAACCTTTGTCAGCAAAGGAATGTCTCTGCTTTTTAATGTGCTGTCTAGGTTTGTCATAGCTTTCCTTCCAAGGAGCAAGCGTCTTTTCATTTCACCGTCTGCAGTAATTTTGGAGCCCAAGAAAATAAAGACTGTCACTGTTTCCGTTGTTTCCCCATTTATTTGCCATGAAGTGATGGAGCCGGCTGCCATGATCTTCATTGTTTGAATGTTGAGTTTTATGCCAGCCTTTTCACTCTCCTCTTTCACTTTCATTAAGAGGCTCTTTAGTTTCAGGCCCTGGAGGCATTTCTTATTCCCCTGACTGTCTTTTCTCCACCATGAGGGGCCCCATTTATAGTTTTTAACAATGTAGTTTAACAGCGGGTTCCTTCGCTATATTCTGTACTTTTTTCCCTCATATATATTTTTTTAACCGATCCATTCCTCAGTTCACTGATCCTCTCTTCAGCTACACCCAACTTGATGTGAAGCCCAGAGCCTGAGTTCTTAAATTCAGTCACTGTTATTTGAAAGTTCTAGAATCGGTTTTGAGTCTCAGAAAGTTTTCCTTTGGTCAAGTATATTTTTGAACTGGTGAAGTTTGCATCTGATTCCTCTAGCATACCTCTGATATGCTGATATACATCAGATACCTCTGGACCTGTTTCCGTTCTTTTTCTCTTGGTCTTATTTGTTGTTACACCCTTATTTGCTTTTTTGGTTGCATGGTGGACGTTATCTACGGAAACCCTAGAGTTTCTGGTGATGCTGTCTTCTCCAGAGGTTCCTCTGATGCAGACCTCTAGTGAGGACAGAGCTGTCTGTTCACTCAGGGTCTGAGTGACTTGAGGCTGGGGTGTCTTTGTAAGCTGAGTCTCAGCAGCCTTCACCCACCTGCTCCCCCTGATCCCAGGGAGGAGCCCTCCAGCATCTCCATCTGGAAGCCTGGGGTGCCTCCCATGGCCCCTCCCTTCTCGGCCGGTCCTGAAGCCCACCATCTGTCTCCCGAGCACCACAAGGTGATTGATACTCAGCGCTCAGCCGGTTTGGGCAGAGTGCTGGGTATGTTTTCTGTGCCTCCCGTTTCTTGGGGACCTTAGTCTCTACCATCCGGACTGACTTGTCAGGCCTGTGGTTGGATTTTTGTCTTCCCAGCCCAAGGAAGTGTCCAGAGCTGTTAGCCAGTCCCCTCTGCTTGACTTTTTCCCTGCCTTTTCTTCCCAGAGTCAGCTTTGTTCTGATGCCCCGAGGGAAGGAGCGGCCCTCTCAGTCTCCAGCTCCCTCACTGGGCTTTTGTTTGAAATCTTGGATTGTGGCTGCCTAAGGACCTCTTTTGAAATGTATTTAGCTTCTCTAGCTCTTGGTAGGCTGACCCACAAGCTGCTTGCATCTATAACTGGTAGTGGGGAAGCCCCGGGTGTCGTCTCTCATCTGAAGCCACATGTAAAATTCACAGTAATTATATTGATCATCTTTGGTGCTGGGGTAAACAAGAACCAGGGGCCCTTGCTCATTACCCACGGTTGTGTTTCTGATCAGAATCCCCTGCTTGCCTGGGCTGTTTCAGTGCCACTTGAACTTGGGAAGAAGGTGGGGCAAGCGGCCCATGCGGCCTGGGGACAGAGGAGCCAGTCTGCCCTCTTCCCTTGTCCCTGCCGGCCCAGGGCAGGCCTTGTGATGACAGGCGGCTGGTAGTGGAGGAGAAGGCTGAGGAGGAAGGGCTTGCGTGAACTGTATTCTGTGATGTAGTCACGTGCGGGTTTTCTTTTTCAGTGTGAAAAAATGACTGCCTTGACTCTTCTCTCCAGTTTCACTTGAAGGTTGAAAATGAAGATTTTATTCTTAAAGTTGAGCACAGTGATTTTACAGTCTTTTTGAAAGCAACAGTTGAGGTTTTCAAAAGACATCTCAGAGAACTCCAGCAGATAAAGCGAAAATAAGAGAATGTGTTCAGCGTGAACAGCGGGCGGGACCCCAAACTGTACTCTGTGTCTCCCAGAGTCTGTAACTGCTGAGATGGGTGGATATAGGGCCTCAAGCACCCTGGGGACCGAGGTCCTCAAGTGACAGCAGAGGCCCTGGCTGAGCCAGGAGCAGTATGGCCTGTGCCCTGGCGAGTGGAGAGCCGCGAGGCTGGGAGTGGGGCCAGGAGAGGGGGTGGGAGACTCGGGCGTGGAGGGAGGGGCAGCACCTGGCGGGGTCTGGGAGGCGCTGGCTGTCACGGTTCAAGGCAGGGACACCCCTGAACCTCCACCGTGCAGCCCCCACGGGGCAGAGTTGTCTGGCAGCCCAGGGTCAAAGTGAAGAGGGCGAGTTCGCAGCAGATTGACCGAAGCCCCGTACCACTGAGAATTCATTTTAAGTGCCTGGAGCGAGGTTGGTCAAGCCCTTGCTGAAGTCAAGTGAGGGAGTCAGTCAGGGAGGACGGAGCTCAGGGTGAGTGAGGGGCAGCTAGTGCGGTGAGTCCTTGTCACCCGGGTGGGTTCCGGGGACACCCTTGAGTTCAGTGGTGCCCTTTCAGTAGCCTCCCTGGAGGCTTGTTTGGGGGGTAGAGGAGGCAGAAGCCCACTTAGAAGACGTGCTCATTCCTAGTGGTGGTGGTTTCTGAAGCAGTTTCTACTATTTGGTTCAACTGTGAACCAGTATCCTTGCAGGGTCAAGTCTGATGGTGGGCCTGAGCTGTGGGCACAGCCTTCCTTCTCCTGCACCCCACACTCATCTGTCATCTTTTGGGCAGCCCCTCCCCCCTCTCTGCACCCTTGATGGTGGGCCTGAGCCCAGCCCCCCTGTTACCATGGAGCCCCTTATGACTGAGTGGGTTCCAGGTGCCAGGCTCCTGGGAGACGTGCGGGAGGCAGAGCCTTCATGCCATTTCTTCTAGAGACAGCAGCGCTGATGGTCGTGGTGTGAGAGCGGTGGTCCTAGTGTGAGAGCAGTGTGTCTGAGAGTGGTGTGTGAGAGTGTCGTGTGTGAGAGTAGTGTGTGAGAGTGGTGTGTGAGAGCGGTGTGTGTGAGAGCGGTGGTCGTAGTGTGAATAGTGGTGGTCGTAGTGTGAGATCGGTGGTGATAGCTCGGGTGCTGAGGTATCTAACCGTGAAACAGCAGTTGCCCCTGAGTGGGGGGCTGCCCCCATCCGCGAGGATGGGTCGCAGAAGGGCCCGCCTATGGGCACTTTTCCAGTGCTGCATCCCCAAGGCAAAGGCCAAGACAAGGAAGAACTTGGCCTCAGCCCAAGTCCTGGAAGCAGAGCGGCCTGAGGTGAGAGCAGCCGGGGGCTGGGCCCGTCGGATTGGCCTTCACCCAGCGAAGCGTTGGAGCTGTGTTTCATTTTGTTAGCGTGGTTGTAGGCCCTGCCGGCCAGGGCGTTTTGGCCTTCTGGGCAAGATCGACCCCAGCAGGTTGACCTTGTAAGTGGTTGTGCAGGTGCTGTGTGGAGGACGGGCGGGGGCCCCACAAGAAGGGAAACACTGTCTGGAGGAGTCCTGGGGCACGTGGATTGAGCTATAGAGTCAGTCCTTGAAGCAGAAAGGCTAAGCCCCTTAACCTCTCCCATCTTACAGAGCACAGAACAGTGTGTCCAGTATCTTAATGACGGGTACCTACTGCTCATGTGTATAACATACACCCTCGTAGCTTCACATGTCTACTACATGCCTCGGAACAAGTGTTGGGCAGTGTTCTAGGTGCTGTAGTAGGGGATATGTAGCCCAGGATTTTTTTATTTGTGTAAAGAAAACTAGAAGAATGAAAGACTCCATGTGGTTCAGTGTGAGCAAGTTCACCATGTGGACGGCACCGCGTGCGTGAAAATTGTGATAAAATACATAAAACATGAATTTAACATTTTCTCCAGTTTATTGAATGACTGGGTGACTTCAGTGGAGTCAGGCTAACAGATGGCCTTGGGGTGCCATCAGCCTTTTTCCCAGAGGAACACTCCAAAGCCTGATGGCCTTGTAGATCTTACCTTTCTTCCTCACTCTCCCCAGCAGTTCTAGGTCACTTGTCTGTGTGTCGTTTAAGAATCTCTTTATCCACTTTGTTGTTAGGTTTATGTTTAGGGAAGTTTCTCAGACGTCCCTGGGTCTTGAGAAGGCAGGCTTGGATTCCGGGTTCTCCCCTGCCGCGTGCCTGCCAGGTCGAGGTGGAGGCTGAAGGCCGGTCTGAGTTGTGGTGGTCTGTGTGGTCTTGGGGTCAGTGGACCCCCTCTTCTCTGGAGGGGCAGGGAGACCCTTTGTGTGGAGCCTGGAGAGACTTGACAGGGTCAGTCTTCAGAGTCTCGCTCTCTTTTTAATTTGTGTTTGCATTTAGTTACTTACTCATTTCACTGTTTTCTAGGAGTTGGCAACATCTACGGAAGAGCTCAATATATGCCGGGAACAGCTTCTTGCAAGAGAAGAAGAAATAGCTCTGCTGATAGCAGAGAGGAATAACATCATGGTCAGTAGGGGAATTCTCACATGTTGACATTTGCCCTGCGGGGTCACCGCTGGGCTCCGTGTTGCTGTCTTTAAACTCTGTCTGGTTTTCAAGTCATTTTTCACATCTTCCCACTGAGCAGACCAGGGTGGATCAGTTTGGGGTTCTCATACTTTGCTTCAAATTTATGATGAGAGCTACTATAATTTTAGTACATTGGAGGGGGGAGTTCTCTTAACCTACAATTTTGTCCATGCTACAGTTTGTGTGGGGTCTTAGTTCCCTGACCAGGGATTAAAACCCATGACCCCTGCAGAAGTGTGGAGTCTTAACTACTGGGCCACTGGGGAAGTCCACTCTAACTTTAGACTGAAGTGGCGGGATTCTGGCTTGCCTCAGCATGTTTCCGGCTGTAGCATGAGGCTGAGAGGGGTTGTCGGCCCTGAATTCAAGCATGAGGTTGACGGTGCTCCTTTGGCCCTGCCCTGCAGCTGCTGCTGGAGCACCTGGAGCGCCTGGTTTCCCAGTATATACCGTCCCTCCAGACGACGGCGGGCAAGTGGCAGGCGCAGACCCCAGAGGGCATGACCATCGAGCTGGAGGTGCTCCAGGCGCTGAAGTCACTCTTTGAGCACCACAAGGCCCTGGACACGAAGGTACCAGCCACCCGGCCATCCTGGATTTGTACACTTGCAGCCTTGTTAGGTGGATGATGCACGTATTTATGTAACTAGTTGACTTTTGAGCTTCTTGAATTCTTGTAAATACCTTTTTTCCGTAAGAAGTCAGAGTTTTATGTGGTTAAAAAGTGTTGCCTGCATACATGCTCAGTCATGTCCGAGTCTTTGCGACCCTGTGGACTGTAGCCCACCATGCTCCTCTTTTCCTGGGACTTCCCAGGCAAGAATACTGGAGTTGGTGGCCATCTTCTACTCCAGGGGATCTTCCCGACCCAAGGATTGAACCTGCCCTCTTGCATTGGCAGGTGGATTCTTTACCATTGGTCCACCTGGGAAGCCGCCAGTTAAAAAGTATTAGTTGGTATAAATGTCTCAAGATTTATTATGTTCTGTATATCAATTTGCAATTAAAAACTAAGTAATAGAGTTATTTTAGGAAGCATTTTTTTTCCTCTCAAACTTAGAATTTAAAGCTGTTAATAAGCAGATTTTTTGATGTTAAGATCAATGAGATACATTAAATGTATTCTGTTATAGTAGCCGCGTATTAGGGTGAGTATACAATGGCAACCCACTCCAGTACTCCTGCCTGGAAAATCTCATGGGTGGAGGAGCCTGGTAGGCTTCCGTCCGTGGGGTCGCGAAGAGTCGGACACTGCTGAGCAACTTCACTTTCACTTTTCCCTTTCATGCACTGGAGAAGGAAATGGCAACCCACTCCAGTGTTCTTGCCTGGAGAATCCCAGGGACAGGGAAGCCTGGTGGGCTGCCATCTATGGGGTCGCACAGAGTCAGACACGACTGGAGCGACTTAGCAGCAGCAGCAGCAGCAGCATACGCTAAGAAGTGCACTCACGTATATACACACATCAACACAGGAGGAGCACTTGAAAGGTGTAGTTTGTTAGAAGAATTAGCTGCCACACATAACAAGGTAAGTTGGATCATTCATCGTGTAATTTCAGTTAGTTCAGTTCAGTTCAGTTCAGTCACTCAGTCGTGTCCGACTCTTTGCGACCCCATGAATCGCAGCACGCCAGGCCTCCCTGTGCATCACCATCTCCCGGAGTTCACTCAAACTCACGTCCATCGAGTCGGTGATGCCATCCAGCCATCTCATCCTCGGTCGTCCCCTTCTCCTCCTGCCCCCAATCCCTCCCAGCATCAGTCTTTTCCAATGAGTCAAGTCTTTGCATGAGGTGGCCAAAGTACTGGAGTTTCAGCTTTCCCATCATTCCTTCCAAAGAAATCCCAGGGCTGATCTCCTTCAGAATGGACTGGTTGGATCTCCTTGCAGTCCAAGGGTTTGTCATTTGTATCCTTTCATTTTAAAAAAGTGTGAAGGCTGTAGTGGTGGACATCAGATGTTCTTTATCTTTCTGATTGAGGACCAGCCCACCTGGGTTATTTTAATGACTAGTAAACTAGACTTGTGGCTCAGAGCTGCAGGATCTCTTAAGCACCCCTTTGTCTAGTCGGAGACAAATTCTGACTCGAATCACCTGTTTCTATTCGGGATGGATAACATCACCATGTATTTTCTTTTTATGCTGTATTTTCAGTTTTGAGTTGAGTTTTTCCAAATGGAGTTTTGCTGTCTTTACTTATTTCTTTATTCTGATTCAATTTTTTGGTTTTCACTGATGATTCTTAAAGAGAAGAATAACCCGAAAAAGATACTAATGGACGGGGTGCTTGATGTAAATCACAAGCAAGAAAACATGCCAAGCGCCAATGGAAAGGCATGTCCTCGGTCTCACTCTCTGTCTGGTTCTCGTCTTACTATCCAGTCTGTGCGGGGCTGCTGAGACCTTTCACCAATGCATCATGTAGGTCTGAGTGGCCGTGAGGGTCGTGTGAGCTCCAGAGCGCAGAAGGCAGTTTTGACTTCACCGATTTTCCGGAAGTGCTGTGTTCCCTCCCTCCCAAAACAAGGCTGTCTAAGGTTTCCTTTCCCCCTTAGAGAACCCGCGACGAAGACCTGGCTCAGGGGCCCGAGCTCCAGGAAATCATCGAGAAGAAGTCACGGGAGCAGAGAGAGATAAAGGACCGCCTGGCAGCCCTCTCTGCCCACGTAACAGAGCTGGAGAATGACCTGGACACGGCCAGGAAGGACCTCCTCAAGTCCAAGGAAGTGAATGTGAAATTACAGCAGGACGTCCGTGAAGTGAGTGACAGTGGACGTGTCTGTTGTCCTGAGGCGGAATGTGGGTCCCTTGTTCTCCCCGTGATCTCAGCCTTGGCACGGCTGCGTGAGCAAGAGCAGAGCACTGGCGAGACCGCCACTGGCTGCCTTCCCGCCTCTGCGTCGAGGTCTCTGGGGTAGAAGAGGCCTGGTCCAGGCGGCCCGTTGGCAGTGGACCAACATGGCTGTGCTGCACCCTGGGTGTGGACTCCTCATTTCCACAAGTTCTAGGGGGCCCAGTGTGTTCCTTTTTAAAAAATTCATTCATCCACTCATTCATTTATTGGAGTTGATTTACCCTGCTGTGTCAATTTCTGCTGTACAGCAATGTGAACCAATCATATATATATATATATATATATATATATATATATATACACACACACACACACAAATCTCCCTGTGTTTTAGGTTTCCTACCCATTAACCTCACCACAGAGCACTGATAGAGTGCCCTGTGCTGTTCAGTAGGTCCTCACTCGTTGCTGACTTGATGCATAGTATCAGTAGTGTGTATATGTCAACCCCAGTCTCCCAGTTCATCCCCCTACCTGCCTGCTGAATATATTCCCGATGATGCTGAAATTTCCTTCTGATTCACTCAGGTGAGTCTGAACATCTGTGGAGCCCGCTCTCCCAGAGAGATGGGAACATGCTGTGTGGGCTCTGCTGAGGCAGCTTGCCTGGCCATCTTCTCTAGTTTTCTGAGGTTCCGCTCCTTGAAAGGATGTGTGACAGTGATACCAGCGGTCAGACAAGTCGAGTGGCTTTTGCTCACCCTCAGATCCTCAGGCCCGTGCTGTGTAACCAAGGCAGAATCAGGATGTTTCTGGCGGTCATGTCTGCGGGTGTCGTGATTTATGAGAAGCTCCCTAACGGTCACTGTGAAAACAGAAGAGAGCTGGGGGCTCAGGCCTCCTCCTGTGAGCCTCGCCTCTCCTCTCTGCACAGAGAGACAGCGCCCACTCTGCCCCACCCCTCCCCCGTGAGACTGTCTCAGAGGGCACCCCTCCAACATGTGGTACAGCAGGTGTACTTGTTTAGTAGCTCGGTGTGAGAACTCAAAACAGAAATATTTGCACATGTTTGTATAACGTGTTCACACTACTCTTTGGCAACAGGAGGAGATTAGGTGGCAGAGATTAATACACAGAGAATTCTGGAAAAAGCGTTTTTAAGACCTTTCACTTTTAATGTTAGGACAACATCGGTTACTTAGTGAGCACGGAGGGACCTGAAATGGATTTTGAGCCGGCGGACAGGAGTCGCATCGGCAGCAAGCCCTGCTCCTGGTTTGGGCGTTTCCTCCATGTGGTGTAACTGCTTGAGGAGGACTCGGCTGGAGAAGGCTGCTCCCAGTTGTGTAACACTGTGACTTCTGTTTCTACTCATTAATATTCTTATGTAATTTTGAGGAAATTGCATGAGATTTTTCCAACTTTTACCTGAGGAAATGAGCCTCAGAGCTCCCGGTAGGATCTGTTGAAGGTCCCTCCCTGTTCTGGGTCAAGCCCGCCTGTATGGTGTAGGAGATAGAGATCCTCATTTCATGCCAGATACCTTCCCTCCTGGAATTCTTGCAATGACAGAGTAGTTTAGTGTACTTTTTGTTTGCTGGTCGGGTTTACGATGTAGAAAAGAAGCTTGGTAAATCGAGTGGCCAGACAGACGTTAAGACAGATGGGTTCCATCGTGGCAAATGTGACATTTGAGGTAGGCGCGTTTTTGCTCACATCTCAGAAAACTGCCATGTCTAGGACTTTATTTTTGAGGACACTAATTTTATGTTTGATTTGAAACTTAGGATTTAGTCCAGCTTTTTTACTCTTAATTGTATCGCAGTATTCTATGATAATGACTTACCTTTTCTCCTCTGCAATGCCTGGTTGTAGGCTATGGCCCAGAAGGAGGACATGGAGAAGAGAATCACTACACTTGAGAAACGCTGCCTCGCTGCACAGCACAAAGCCATCTCTGTGCACAACCTCGATGATAAACTTGAAAATGAAATCGCAAATAAGGATTCTATGCATCGACAGGTAATGGCTTTTCCTGAACTGTGTCTGACTTCTGTAGTAGTGAATACTGAGGAAGGAAGGTAAAGACCTTTTCATGTGACTCCCATGTTGGAAATCAAGTCCCAGTGTAAAGTTCTTATGACCCTAAAATACTGCGTTCAAAAGTGTGGATGTACATCATGATCAATCAGCTGTACTGAAAGGAAATACATTTTTTAAAAATTGAGGGTGACTGCAACTTAGAGGTTTGAATTATTTGGGATTTGGGTTAACCATTTTGTGGAATTCCACTCCTGACTCTTGTTTCACTTGACTTGAATCTATTGGCTTGTTAGCATTTTTCCTGAAAGAGCAGAGAGCAGCAGGGAACTTCACAGCAGCTGGCTGCCTGTTAGGAACTTGGGTCACTGTGACAAAAGGCAGGGTTAGAGCTCCAGTCTGATTAGGATTTGTACTTCCTGTGGTTTGGTGAGCTTTACTTGCTCCTGTTCCTGTGTGGTCTCACATAATCAGGACTTAATCAGGAAAACCAAATCTGGCTTCTCCAAAACAAAGTGAGTCAGTCTGGTGTGTGACAATGTATATCATTGGCCCCACTACAAAAATAAAATACTAGAAAGCCATTGAAATGTATGATGTGGAATGCTAATTAAGAGCATTCTGATATACAAAATAATGGCTGTAAAAGGCAGATCAGAAAATACTACGTACCATATGCTGTTGTTTTCTGAGGGTTTTAAAGCACATCTTATTGTTTATGTACGTACATAGAGTAATACACACACAGAAAAAATAAGAAAGCTGCTTAGAAATAAATGCTAACCTCTCAGGAACCCGAGCGTATAGATCATTTCATTTTTTTTCTTTTTCAAAAAAGAATCTGTCTAAATGTTCTACACTGAAAGTTTTCAGAGTAAGAAGATCTATTAAAAGAATAATCATGCATTTACAAATGTTAGTTGACTGACATTTCCCCAGGCACACTCTGGTCAGGTTTGTATTTCAGAGGAGATGAAAGCCATATTTGGCTTTCAAGCCCATGGCCGTCTGCGGTCGGTAGGGTTCCCTTCAAATGATGATTCTGGTGATGTTTTAAGAAGGGTCAGTACTGACCCTTAACTTGTCAATAAGAATGAATAAGCTTCTATAGAAACCTGATCTTCTTTAATATATAAGAACTTTTTTTTTTTTTAAAGACTTCTTTGGAGACGTTTAGGAAAAGCAAATACTCTGGCAGAAGGTGTTCTGCCCACTGAGACCAAGCCCAGGAACACTGAGAGAAAAATTACCGTGACGCGGCTTCCGAAACAGAACTAATCCTGTAGACACATGCCTTTAGGTTTTGTCTCAGCTTACTAACAATGGCAGAGGCTGCACCACTTGGCCCGTTTTGATGTTCTGCTTTCCCTTTGTAGAAGGAGGATAAAGACCGACAGCTGCAGCTGTGCCTGGAGCTGGCAGAGCAGAAGCTGCAGCAGATGCTGACAGAAGTGGAGGCTGAGCTGGCTCAGGGGGTGGCTGCGCTCTCCAAGGTGCTTCTCTTGGTCCCCGGGGGGCGGGCGCGGGGAGGGCCTGTTCCCTTGCTGTCCCACCGTGTCACTCCCGGTGCTGCTCAGTCCACAAAGGAGCGCAGACGCGGGGGTCCTGCTTCCCGTCTGCGATGGGAGCACTCCCTGAGTGTCAGACAGTCCCCGCTCCCATGTCATCCCTACATTAACTTCCCTGCAGTTTTGTCCTGTGCTCTGTGTGTCCGCAGGATGCTTCAGCTCCGAGTCACTGCTGCTCAGAGTTCAGTCAGCAACTCAAAGCCTAGCAGGATACAGAACGAGAAAAATCCCATTCTCGTTAAGAGATGGCCAAAATAGCTCTGTCATGAGCACAGTTTTAAGTCTTTATTCATACATTGTTGAATAAGTCACAGCGGGGCACGGTGCAGACCCAGGGCCCCACTCCCAGCTTGCAGTCCCCGGGAGCCCACGGGTGAGAGGCCGCGTCCAGGAGACGTGGCGCTGCTAGGGATATGGTGCCCACAGCCAGCTAGCCACCCCATCCTTCTGGTGGGAAAGGTGTTGCCCCGCACTGCTGGTGGGCACTGGCTGGGCATGGAGAGGCAGGCCGGGCCTGAGCTGGCCTGGCTGTTGGAGCATTGCCTGGAGCTCAGGGAGCACCTGAGGGGCCAGCCGGTTTCCCGGAGGCGGGTGGTGTCCTGTGCTCGCAAACCCTCCCCGAGCAGGGTCACTAACAGCCGCCAGGGGGCGCCCTTCTGCCTGTGATCTTCCCCTCAAGGGCTGGTTTCTTCTCTCCCCTGGCATCTTTGCTGTCTGTCCCCGGTCGGCCTTGTAGTCTGAACTTTTGTCTTCCGGAAGCTCTGCCACTAAGGAGGAGAAACTGTTCGAACTTACCTCCCAGCTTAGGAAGGAGGAACGTGTGCCCTCGTGTGTCCCGTGCTTGCCACTGCCTGCTGCCCGCGCTGGCTCGCCCCAGGCAGTCTGAGGAGGGGGTCTGGGGCCAGGGGGAGCACCTCTCCTCTCACGAGCCGGTCACCAGCACCCTCCGTCACCCACGTGTCACACACGAAGCCGCGCCGGCTGCGTGAGCAGGTGTGCGGGTGTGCCCCCCGCGAACCCGGGGCCAGTGGTCCGCACAGAGCATGGCCCGCTTGCCGCCCCTGCGGTCACAGCCCGCGTGCCGTCAGGACAGGGTCGTTGCGAGCGGAGCTGACGCTGTTCTTGGCCGACAGGCGGGAGAGAGACACAGCAGCATGGAGGAGAGGGGCGTGTGGGCCGGAGACGCGGCTGGGCGGGGCCGGCGCTGCCTTTCTCCGCCGCTCCTGTCTCTGGCGTCCAGTGTGCGTGTGTGGCCCTGTCTGCTGATCCAGGCACCCAACCTCGGGAGCAGGGCCAGATGTGGTCGCCCGTAGGTGGTGGGCAGGGGCCAGGGGGTCCCCACGTTCCAGGAGGACGCGTGTTGCTCTGACCAGCCAGGCCGGGGAGCTGCTCAGCATACAGTTGGACCTTCCGAGTGGCCCTCCAACCTGAGGGAGCCAGCCCGAGGCCCGTGAAACGGAAGGCATGGTGCCCAGGTGTGGAGGTGCTTGCCTCGGACGTGGCGCTGGAGTCCCACATGCCAAGCTGCCGGTCCAGACGTGGGGTGTGTGTGTAGGATGGCTGCTCCTAGACAGGAGGAGAACCGTAGGTGCGCTGCGACAGAAGGCGCTCCAGGAAAGGGCGATGGTGGAGGCTCGCATCAGAGAGCCCTGAGAGAGGTTTCCCAGAAGGGCTGGCCACACAGCGGTACCGAACATCCAGGAAATGGAGCGGGGATCCCAGGTCCAGCCTCAGGGGTCAGTACTATCCCCACCATAGCTGTGTTCTTGGGCCTGGACTGCAGAGCCTCACATGTGGGCTCCCAGGGGGCTGTGGTTCTGAACTCCCATCATGAGACCTCGGTGAGGCTCCCTCTCTGCTTAAGCAGAGAGCTCAATGTCTCCCGATCAGGGGTGCACTTCCTTACTTTCAGAACTGCTGCTCAGAGGCTGTTGAGATTGGGGTGCTGTTTATGACTGAGCCAATTCAAAGTAAACTTTTGGTTTGCTTTAAAAATATTTGAATGCCGATGCCTTATTGGGAAAGCTGTGACAGGTTTTATTTCCTTGGGCTCAAAAATCACTGCAGACGGTGGCTGCAGCCATGAGATTAAAAAATGCTTGCTCCTTGGAAAGCTACGACAAAGCTAGACAGCATATTGTAAAGTAGAGACATTGCTTTGCCGACAAAGGTCCGTATAGTCAAAGCTATCGTTTTTCCAGTAGTCACGTATGGATGTGAGAGTTGGACCGTAAAGAAGGCTGAACACTGAAGAACTGATGCTTTTGAATTGTGTTGCTGGAGAAGACACTGTTTTAACAGAAAATATTTAGCAGAAAATAACCTGTCAACCCACTCCAGTACTCTTGCCCGGAAAATCCCATGGATGGAGGAGCCTGGTGGGCTGCAGTCCATGGGGTCGTGAAGAGTGGGACACTGCTGAGTGACTTCACTTTCACTTTTCACTTTCATGCATTGGAGAAGGAAATGGCAACCCACTCCCGTGTTCTTGCCTGGAGAATCCCAGGGACGGCGGAGCCTGGTGGGCTGCCATCTGTGGGGTCGCACAGAGTCGGACACGACTGAAGCGACTTAGCAGCAGCAGCAGCAGCAACCTGTTTTTTGATTTTTTATGATGGGATATTTCAAACATGCACAAAAGTGGACGGAGTAGTATAATAAATGCCCATGACCAATCAATTGGCCTCAGCAATTTCTAACACGGGGCCAATCTCAAATCTAGCATTCTTTTGTCTTCTCTCCATTCTTTTTTATACAGTAGGTCCTAAAACAGCTTTTTAAACCATGAAATTGATGCTCATTTTATAAATCACAGACTTTCCAACTTTGTTATTACAATTAAAAATTGCTTGAGGTAATTATTTCCAGTTTTTTAATATGAATTTTCATCTTGGAAAAGACCCTGATGTTGGGAAAGATTGAAGGCAAGAAGAGAATGGATGACAGAGGATGAGATGGTTGGATGGCAGTTCTGGGAGTTGGTGATGGGCAGGGAAGCCTGGCATGCTGCAGTCCATGGGGGTCCTAGAGTCAAACATGACTGAGCAACTGAACTGAACTGAATATGAATTATCATTGGAAGAAAAGCTATGACCAACCTAGACAGCATATTAAAAAGCAGAGATATTACTTTGCCATCAAAGGAACACTTAGTTAAAGCTATGGTTTTTCCAGTAGTCATGTCTGGATGTGAGAGTTGGACCGTAAAGAAGGCTGAGCACCAAAGAATGGATGCTTTTGAACTGAGGTGTTGGAGAAGACTCTTGAGAGTCCACTGGACTGCAAGGAGATCAAACCAATGAGTCCTAAGGGAAATCAGTCCTGACTATTCATTGGAGGGACTGATGCTGAGGCTGAAGCTTCAATACTTTGGCCACCTGATGTGAAGAACTGACTCACTGGAAAAGACCCTGATGCTGGGAAAGACTGAAGACAGGAGGAGAAGGTGCAACAGAGGACGAGATGGTTGGATGTCATCACTGACTCAAAGGACGTGAGTTTGAGCAACTTCTGGGAGACAGTGAAGGACAGGGAAGCCTGGCGTGCTATAGTCCATGGGGTCACAAAGAGTCAGACACGACTGAGGGACTGAACAAGAGCAATCATTACAAAGAATTCAAGTGATGTTTCATGTAAAGGAAAATATGTGAAAGTCTATCTCCACTGGCTTTTTTTCCAAAATGAATTTTCTCACTTTTTGCTTTATAAATTGAATTCATTTTACACCCTTAACCCAGAATCAAGCTTCTATTTATACACTGGGAAATTCCTCCACCGACGTGTGTGTAAGCCGATCCCCTTTCAAGTGTACTTGTTTCTGAGTGTAACTCTGCTTGCTCCTCGAGCCGCTTCCACAGGAAATGGCTGGTGACACTAAGGTCCCCCAGGTGCTCTGCCAAAGAGAAGTGTTGGGAGTGACCTTTGACCAGTGAAGTCCCTGCCTCCCTCTGCACCCGCCCGTCTGCTCTGGGGATGCTCAAGAGCCCACCAGAGGTGGCCGTGGGAGGGGACCGCCTTGGGAACCAGGGCACAGGCCGCTCACGTCGCGGCTCCCTGGTGCTTTTAAAAGAACGACTGTGCTTGCTTTTGAAGTTTATGAGTTTTTGTTTTTCCTGTTTTAGGCAAGGCAAAGAGAAAAAATGAATGAAGAACACAACGAACACTCATCGGATACCGTGGATAAGCTTCTGTCTGTTTCAGAGGAGAGGCTTCAGCTTCATCTGAAGGAGAGAATGGCTGCTCTGGAGGATAAGGTGAGCCAGCTTCATGGCCCCTTTACAAGAGGTGCATGTGGCCTGGCCTGGCTCGGCCCGGTCTGTGTGTGGCGGGGGTGAGAGGGGGAATCTCCAGGACAGGAGTTGGGAAACTCCCATAGAGGGCCCCAGAGTGAATGTCTTTGCTGGTTGGAGTAGCAGCATTTCACGCTAGTCAATAAGCGTGACAGCATCCACAGGCAGTGTGTAAAGGAACAGACGTAGATGTGTGCCCACAACCCTTCCAGAAAGCCTCAGTGAGGCGGAATCACCAGTGGCCCCGATGTTACCAGCCGCTGTGCTAGAACATTCTTCTAGGTCCACCCTCACCCCTTCGTTTCTTTCTTAGAAGTTTATTTCTGGGATTTGCTGGCAGTCCAGTGGCTGGGAGCCTGCCTTGCAAGGTCAGGGACGCAGGTTCGATCCCTGGTTGGTGAGCTAAGATTCCACGTGCCACGCGGCAATCACATCAAAGGAATCGCGCATGATGCAGCTAAGGCCCGATGCAGCCAAATCAATAAGTTTAGTTCAGGATCTTTTATATAATGTGATAGAAAAGATTGAAGCAAGTAAAAGCAAGCATTCTCATATTCCAACTCCAGCCATCTCTCTTTTTATTTGCTTTGGAAAATGTCTGAGAACCTCTATCAGAGCAGCTCAGTGGGCAACAGTCTGGTTGAGGTTCGGTGAAAACCTGTCCCAGCTGCACCAGTGCCCTAAAGACGAGGCCCAGAACCTTCACCGAGGTCGGCGCTTGGGCAAGGCTTGTCTGAGAGAGACCCATGGTCACTACAAGTTCTGCGGCACATTTTTCCCCCACAAAACCCAAGATGATACCCACACCTCACTAGAGAGCTCACTTCACCCTGACCTGTGGGCTGGCCCTGAGGTGGGGAGAGTTTTGTCTCAGGTTTGAATTTTACATGTGAAACCTGCTCCAGTTTCCTGAGTGACCACTGAACTGCAAAAGCTGAAAGCAAGTATAAAGCAGTTTCACTTACCCCAGGGACCTGGCCTCCTTGGATCTAGAAGATCAGTCGGGGAAGGAGGAGTTTTTCTGTGTACAAGTTAGTGTTAACAGTTGTCATCCGGCTTCGTGCCGACACTTCGCTCTGGGCGCGAGGTCCGCCCCTCATCCCGAGGTGCTTTATGCTTTCAGACAGGAGAGTAGCCATCCCGCAGTCCACGCAACGTCTGTTAAGAATTGACTCGAAAGCACTGTATGTATCTTTTTCAGAATTCTCTCCTATGGGAAGTTGAAAATGCAAAAAAGCATTTAGAAGAAATGCAAAACGACAAGGTCCTTAAATCTCTAAATCCTTTAGAAATGTGTTAAGAGCTGAACTGACCTGGGTTCACTGTTACAGTTACTGCAGACGCTTCGCGGAAGTGGAGTTACATTTTCCTTATGGCTAGTCCACTGCTGTAACGTGTATAGCGTTTTCTGGTTTTGAACATTGAATGTGATTTGCATTATAGGTGGATTGAGAGTGTGTGGCCATTGTGTGTGGTTCAGAATTCTAAGTAGTCCTTTCTGGGTTCACCCGAAAGCTGAGACAAAGCATGAGCCTTTCACGTGGACAGTGCTGTCCGTCAGAAAGATAATATGAGCCACATACACAATCTAAAATTTCCTAAAAATGAGCGGGCTGCTTTTCATGCTTTTTTCACTGCGAGTCTTGAAATCTGTGTGATTTCCACATCGAGCTTTGCACCGGCCTGCGTCACATCCTCAGTGTGCTGCACAAGGCGAGTGACTGCCGTGGCCGACAGCACAGAGCTGCCAGGTTGAGTCGAGTGACTCGGAAACTTGGCCGTTTGACTTGTTTTGCCCCGTGAGGGAGTGAAGTGGGGTGTAGAGGAATGAATGTGAGCGATGCCCAGGAATGAATGTGAGGTCCATGGAGACAGTCTAAAGCAATGGGAGGAGCGAGGGCAATAGAGTGAGTCCTGTCCCCCGCCACCCGACCCCCGACCCCAAGTCCAGCTTCTCTCCATAGACTTCGTTGTCGTCAATGGCTGGCCATGTTTCCTCCAGAAGCTTTTCTACACCTGAGATGTGACTTCTTATTCATTATGGTTTATAAGGGTTAGTATTGTTCTGAGTGTTTCTCTTTGCGATGGAACACTTAGAGTACAATTTCTCAGAATTAAGTGTTCAAAAATGTGCGATTTTAAGGCGAGAGAATGGAGAGGATGTGCTCATCAGGCTGATGGGGGTGAACCCATAGGCAGCTAGTTCGCCGGAGCGGAGCAGGAATGATGGCAGGTGGTCCTGGAGCCAGGAAAAGGGGTGGCCCAGCCCTGGGGAGGGGTCGTGACGAAGACAGAAAGCGAAGGTACTGGCCACGGGGGACAGGGAGCCGGCAAGCCAGCAGCTCGAGGCTGCCCCTCCGTTGCTTTGAGGTCATGTCTGGGAAAACAAGGCAGGACCTGGGTGAGAGTGGGGCAGGGGGAGATTTGCGGAGAGAAGGGAGTGAGGTATGAGGAGAGCGGGAGGGTGGCACGGGGCCCAGCAGGCACTCTTGCATGTGTCTCAGATGACAGAGGCGCCCTTGAGGTGTGCGGGGCCATCCCCAGAACAGCCCGAGGGCCTGTGCCCTGAGAGGAGAGCCACGGGAGGCTGGCCCTCCCGTCCCCTGGCTGCCCCTGCTCACTCCTGTCTGTGCGTGTTCAGACCAGCCTGGAAAACGGAGGGCTGGGAACCCGCGAGGACGGCACTCCTCGGCGAACTAGTACCAGTGATGACCGGTGGGGTGGACCCAGCGGCTGCGGAGCTGAAGGGTTTTTTTTTCTAATTTTCCTTCAGCCTGGCTGATGGAAGCAAGGATATATATTTGCAATTTTCGGTTTTTGTCTCTGACTCCATCAGCCCACCCTTGTGAATAACCTCATAGGATTGCCTTCCGTCCACGCTGAGACCTGAATGTCACCAGGCCATCTAGGAACTGGATTCTCCTCCTGCCCGTTTCTTCAGTACTGCTCGCTTAAGAGATGGCAGTGTCTCAAAAGCATGGCCCATTTGTCCAAAGTCAGGGCTTCCATGTAAAATTGTGTTCAGTCCCTGATAGACTTGAGGTGCCCAGAATGTTGCTGACGAGATGTGGTCCTCTCGTGCCCCAGGTGCAGCCCCTGAAAGATCAGGACCAAGAGCGCGGGAAGCAAGCCAGCATGCTGGCCAACGTGGGCCAGGTGTTGGAGAGGGACGAGGGCGTGTCAGACGGCGAGGGCGACAGGGTCACCGTCTTCAGCTCGCCTGCTCTGCTGTCGCCCAGCGGCCAGGCCGATGCCGAGACTCTGGCCATGAGGATTCAGGAGCAGCTGGACAAGATCAATGAAGAGATCTGGTGGGTGCGCCTGAGCCCAGCTCCCCGGAGACTCGGCTTCTCTGAGGAGCTGTCTTCTGCTTAGAGAAGTCTGAGTGTTCCATAGTGAGAAAACTGACTTCAGGTCTGCTTCAGGAATTTTCAGTTCTGAGATTGCCCTTGATTATAGAGCTCAGTCAGCCAGGGCATTCTGTCCACAGTGTGGTGTCAGCACTCTGTGGGGGGGCATTGTGGGGTGTCCCCCCCTCAGCTCTGGGCCCCAAGGTGGGTGAGGTCCCGAGGCAGTGTCCCCTGTGGCCCGTGCACCCTCCAGCACTGAGGGTTCGCCCTCGTGTGTCCCTCGGAGCCTTCTACGTTCTGGTGAAAAGCCACCTGGAACAGAAAAGCTGGGGTTCTGGGCTTGGCAAATTCCCACTCAGATCTGCATTTTCCTTTTTAGCTTAATACATTGTGAAGATTGGCTTGTTGTAAGACAGTGATCCATGGACCTGTGTTTGAGTTTTTCTCATCTCATCAGTATATTTAAAATGTTTTCTTTAGACCCAGTCTTGGCAGTTAGAACAGTTTACAAAACAGGATAGAACCCAAAGGCCCGCCTCGTGGTGAACAGGGGGCCCTGGGTCTGGGGGCAGCCGGGTGGCTGGGGCCCCGAGGCCTGCCTGGTGCCACACCCGCACAGCTGTGCCTCCTGTCCCGAGTCCACGTTCAGAGTGGCCGCAGGCCGGTGACCCTGCACAGGACCTGGCAGAGCTGCTGCTCAGATTGTTCTCATCCTGTCACCCCTGGCCGAGGTGCCCATTCCCGCTGGTCGAGTGCGGGGGGCTCGGGGAAAAGGCAGGGGTGAATGGCACAACCAGAAAACACAGATGGTGCCACCTGTACTTTTGACGCTGAGACAGACTGCTTTGTGGGCCGTGTTTGAGCACAGACAAGCTCAGAAAGATTGTCTTTCCTCATCCCCGTAGGAAATTGGGAACACTTCTGTATTAATATTTTTATTTTTAGAGCAAGTTGTCAGGTAAAAATGATTTTTCCTTATGCAACAAGTTGACTTGATGTAAATGGTAAATTCTGTCCATCAACTTGTCAACAGTGAAAAACTTTCAAGATGTATAAGTAGAAGTGAAACTGGAGAGTTTACTACCTGTAAGGATCTTGTATTTTAATGGGAAAATCATTTTACTTGCATAATCATGCATGTAATCTGTATATAAAATCATCCATGACACATTAGGGGAGAAGAGCAGTAACTGTGAATTCTAGGTTAATGCAGCACATTGACCTGAATCCAGAAACTCACACAAAGCTGGTGGAGAATTTCATCAAGTGATGCGTTTGCACATACACAAGCTTAAAACAAAATGAAAAGTTCAACTCAGCACTTCATCTGGTCTGGAGACGTGTTTAGAAACTCCAGCTTGCTCGTGAATCGCTGTTTTGGTTATACGGAGTTCCGGATTCCCAGTGGAAAAGATCTGAGGCACTGACGTGCATCTCTGCCCTGAGAGCAGGGAAGGTAAAGGTGGTCAGCTTCAGGTATCTCCTCACAGGGAGAGTCACCACACAGGCCCCATCAGAATGTTAGAGTAAATAAAATCAAACGTGAATGATGAGGGGACACTTTGTAAGACTCAATGATAAGTTATTGTAAGTTTGAGAATATTCCAAAGAGGGAAAGCTGAACCTTTTTGCTGAGATGTTAATTGAGCACCTCTTCCTGGAATTTGCTAATGGTGACACAGAATGCAAGCCCAAATTTGCTGTCCAGACATGTTCCTCTGCTGACAAAGGCAGGTGATGATTTTATTCTGTTTTAGGTTCATCCCAAAAGACAAAGAGAACACGAATCAGCGGGCGGAGGGGATTGAGAGCAGGGTGGGCAGTGGGAGCTTCAGCAACCTTCGGCGCTTTAAATGCTCCAACTCCCTCAACCTGGATCTCGCCTCCTGGTATGCCGACTCCTTCCCGCCCAGCGGAGGGCGCTCCATGCCCAAAAGGAGGCAGCCCAGCCCTGAGCCAGAAGAAGACAAGCTGGGCTTCATGACGCTGGTATGTGTCTGCCTCCTCCCTGCCGCGTCCCTCCCCGAGCACACTGGTTTTCTTTTGTTTGTTTGTTTTTTCTCTTTTTACCCAGAAGAAAATCAGGTACGTTTGCTACGCTCAGAGGTCTAAGATTTTTAAAACTGCCTAGTCTTGAATCGGGCTTCCCTGGTGCCTCAGACGGTAAAGCGTCTGTGTGCAATGCAGGAGACCCGGGTTCGATCCCTGGGTTGGGAAGATCCTCTGGAGAAAGAAATGGCAGCCCACTCCAGTATTCTTGCCTGGAAAATCCCATGGACCGCGAAGCCTGGTAGGCCACTGTCCATGGGGCCACAAAGAGTCGGACGCGACTGAGCGAAATCATTCCACAATCACACAGCGACAAATTAGTCTTGATATTTGGACCCCTGGCTTAGGAATCTCAACTGGTCTGCTCACTGATGCGCCTGGCCGTGCCCTCAGGCCAGCTCTGCGTGTGAAACCAGGTTCAAAGCCCGGTGCCCCAGGGCCCTAGTGAAGAAGTCTGGCTTCCTCACTCTTCCGAGTCTGAAAATGGGATGACGACCTAGGGCTTTTGGTGACAGAGTGTGCGGCTCTAAAGCACATGTTCCAGCTTTCTTCCATGTTTAGCTTAGGTTTTGCGAGTGCATTGCTGTTTACCCCATGAACTCGTGTTTACAACTGCACTTGTATTTTCACTTTTTTTTTGGTTACCACCCGTTTCATGTTAGCTGCATTGTTAGTCGGCATATCATTAAATTAACTGTGAATCATTTAGCGGCATGTGAAGTGGTAACTAGTCCATTTTGTGGTCTTTGGAGACACTGTTTTTATAATTTGCATCGTTGGCTAATTAGTTGATATTTAAAATTCTTTGACGATTTCTCTGTAGTTTCACGATTGATTTCTTTCCGAGTGTTTGTAAAAGAACAGTTCTGTATATTCTGTCCTGCTGTTGGAGTTCTCTGATGGTGTGTCTGCTTTCATCATTGGTTGTGATTTCCTGGCTCATCCTGTTGTCTGCTCAGTGGTTGTCAGTCCAGACCCCAGCTTCCCACCACTGCCCCGCCTCGCCCCCGAGGCTGCAGTTGACCCATCCATCTCCCCTTCCCCGTCCTCCCACCTGCTCTGGTCATAGCAGTGCTGTGGTCCACAGCAGGCGTCCCCTTAGTTGGGTTTGTGCTTTGTCTTCATGTCTCATCAAATGGTGTTTTTCCCCATAGCAGTAAGTTTGAATTAACATATCACTATGCAGTTACAAGCATAATGTAGATGGATCCTAAACCGCATATCATGTGTCATTCATAAATGAGATTATCCTTACCTAAAGAAATGATCTTAAGTGTAGAATTAATGGACTTTTGACACAATATCCTTTCTGTGTCGGTGCTTGTTTTTAAGACTATAAATCTCATCAGCTTTTGCACAGTGAATGTCTCTACTAGACTCTTTAAAAAGCATCTTCTATGGTTAATAAAATGGAAAGACTGCACCTGCTATTATGCTAGCTTGCTTTCTTACATATTTTCACAGGGAACGTGCTTTAATACATTTATTTTGAGAACTTTTAAATCAAATTCTAGGTAAGCATTTTATGTTAATGTCCAATAGGTGGTTCGATTTGTTCAGTGTTCAAATAGGTATTAATGGTAACTTCCTCATCAGTTAAATTACTATTTTAAAGTATAACATGTTTTTTATGAAGAGAAACTAACTTATAGAGAAGTTTGGCTGAGAATAGACAACTGTTAAGGGCCTTTATTGTACAGAATGCTGTGCTTTAATAAATCATGATGTTGTAATAGAATTGTATCTTCCTGAGTAATAATTTATAGTGTTTCTCTAGTAAAACTTGAATAGCTTATTTAATTTCTGTGGTCAAAAGAAATGTTCTGTTTCCAGTTACATGTTCTCTAAGTCTTCATCTCACTTGTAAGTTTGCCATCATTTTTGCTATACTGTGTTTGTCTGTACTGATTCTTGAATTTTTAGCTTCAAAGTCGCAAGAAATCTGGTTTCTCTTCATTTCTTTGCATGCATCTATCAGCCTAGTGATTTAAGGAAGCATTGTCAAAAGGTAAACTATTTAGTAATTTAGCATGCCTCTGTTTCTCTGTGCAGTATTAGAGAGTCCTTATCATTTTACACGAATGAACCCTGTGTGGTTGTGTACTGGTGAATAATTGACATTTTAATGGAAGTAATGAAACTCACCCACCACTTAAAGTATGCTGATGGTTCTGTTGGAAATAGGTCATTTGATGGGACAATTGTAACAGTTTGCCCATCTCCCACGTGTTTGCCTTCTAATCATCTCATGCTTATTTATAATAGACATAGTAGTATTTATTATTTTAAAATTTGTCTTTACTTATATTTTTGGCCATGCTGCACAGCTTATAGGATCTTAGTTCCGCAACCAGGGATCATACCAGTGTCCTGGCAGTGAAAGTGGCAAGTCCTAACATCTGGACCACCGTGGAATTTCCGCTTAGAGTATTTTTTTAAACAAATGACTGAATCAGAGCCATAGAAGTTAGATTTGGGGGAAGGCGATTTAATGACGGTGGGTAGCAGTGTGCAGGAGACTCTGTGCGCCAGGCACCTTGTCGAGTGCTTTCCGAGTCTGTCATCTAATCCCGCAGACGCCAGGTGAGGTCCAGGCTGCTGTTATCCCCATTCAGCAGACAGGGACACTGAGGCTTAGAGAGGCCGAGCACCGTGCCCAGGCTCCCACACCCAGCAGTGTGGTTCGGACTGGTCTGATCAGAGCCTGGACACTTCCTGTGGTGCCGTCCAGCCCGCTTTGCTCCAGAGGCTCTCGTGTCCATCACGGCATCCCTGATGGAGGGAGCATCAGGAGGGAGCTCGCTGCCTCTCCCGTTTGGTCACTTGGTTGAGCCCCTGTTGTTGGAGTCCAGTGCCCCGAGGGCTGGCCTTCCTTGTCCCTCTCCCACTCCCAGCCCGCTGATGGAGCACTCCTGGGGCCTTCCTGCAGGACTCGGGCAGCCGTGCTCCAGTTCAGGCAGCTCAGTGCCCGGGAGCCCTTCTGCTGGGCACAGCAGAGCAGCGTCATCACCCCGGGGTTGGTGCCCTGGGTGTGCCGCTCGCCCGCTCTGTGGCCTGCTTTGCCCTCCTGGTAAGTGAGGACACGGCACTGCCCATCCTAGTCACGTGGGCAGCAGTGGGGCGGCTCCCACCCTGGGGGAGGGCGGCCAGGCTGCGGACCCAGAGCCTTCCTTAGGAGGAGGCCCGGGGGAAGGGGCTGGCCGTGGTCCCTGACTCTAAGGCAGGTGTTTGTCTCCACTGAGTCCATAGTCAACCCAGGTGTGTCACTTCCCTGCTCTGTTCTTTGTTGTTTTCTGATTTTTAGAAGTGCTTATTTTAACTTGAATTTGAGATTGATCCCTGTTCAGTTCCATGTGGATAATTTCTAGCCTTTGTAGCCTTCTGTTGTCTGAGGTTTCTTGGTAGAGGTCAGGGGAGGGTGCCCAGTTTATCCAGCTGCTGTTAAATGAGTCCAGCTGTATTTTGCACTAAGTCACTTTGTTGTCACCAAGCTCCTGTGGGGCTGCACGGGACCAGTATTCTTTACAGAATCCCATTAAAAAAGGACTGGTTAGTTGGTTAAAACAACGCACTCATTGTTTATAAAAATACTTGCCATGCATGTTTCCTCAAACCTCCCCTGCTTAACCACACACCCAAATGTATACGTGAGACCTGTCTGGACCCCGAGGGGTTCATCTGTTCCCCACGCTGTTGCCACCAGTGTCTTTCCTAGCTTCAGACCCAGGACTAGCGGAAGAGCTGGGAGTCCAGGCGAGATCATCTTTTTCTTTTTTTTAATTAGTTTACTTTTTAATGGAAGGATAATTGCTTTACAGAATTTTGTTCTTTTCTGTCAAACCTCAACATGAACCATCCATAGGTACACATACATCCCTTCCCTTTCGAACCTCCCTCCCATCTCCCTCCCTATCCCACCCCTCTAGGTTGATACAAGATTATTTCTTAGTGAAGACCTAGGAGAGCTTTATGTAAACCCCAGGGAGCAAATGACACTCAAACTGGGTGTAAGCACTTCAGTGTGTAGCCCCCGGTCTGTATGTGACTGAGAAATACAAGCCAGACACATGGTGTTCGCATGGAGGGCTTAGGTACCTTTTCTGTGTTTCACTTGTTGTCCTGGGCTCAGTAACCTGCATCATCACTACAGATGATCTCGGGTGGTGGTACAAGCTGTTTCCTTTCCTCCTTCAAATCGAAAGGTCTGGACGGCTTTGCTGAGAGGTTTCTTACTCTTGCTAGTGGTGCTTCTGAGCAGCATCTGGCGATGAGCACAGTCCTTTCATCAGGGCAGTTCATGCCATGCAGGGTTCTCGGTGCTGGCGTGGCTCTGCTGTCCTGCCTGGCAGGGCCATCTGTTCGCTGGATTTCAGGGAGTGCAGAGCCCGGCTGCAGGGAGGCTCCCGTCCGGGGTCTCTGCAGTCAGTGGGGTGCTCTCGCTGCTCCACGGCCCCGCTTCTCTTGAACAAACAGTCCTTTAAGATGGCATTAAGCTAGAACAAGGCATTTTTTGTACTTGGCGGATAGCATAGCTGATATATTTTCAAGTAAGTTTCTGGTTATAATGTAAAGCCTGTGTGATTGCCTTTTTCGACACAGTCTATTGTTAGCCAATTTTACACTTACCTCACTCCCTCAGCTGCCAGCCATACAGGAAGAGGTAGAAGATGACACCATCAAATGTGAAACCTCGACCTCCGCCTCGCTGCGGTCCTTTCGGCTGGACCGGCTCACGGGCTCACTGCGCACAGCCAGCGATGAGGACATCAGGGACGCCCGCAAGTAAGGGGCCTGCTCGCCTCGTCGTCAGTTTCAGGAGCCCTGTGGCTCTTGTCTTGAAAGAGTTGCAAGGATGGTTGTAAAGGAATCCCACTGGATTCGGTGCCTGTGTTTAGTGGTGAACTTCAGGTGCCGGGGTAGAAGAGCTCAGTGACCTCAGTGATTTTAGAAAACATCTGTCTCTACGTGTTGACTCCTGTGGGAGGTCTCTTCCTGCTCTAGCTAGAGGTCTGCCAGGCCTGGGGCGCGTTCCTGATGGTTACGGCTCCATGCCTCTCGGCTTTGCTCTTGAGGGTCCCTCCCTTTTCCTCAGGGGTCTCCTCTCAGGAGACTGTCTGTCCCCTCCTGTGACTGACACTGTCCTCATTCAGAGCCCAACCTGCTGAGCTCCCGTCGTGAGCCAGGCAGCACTTGATGGAGGGCACATGTGGTCACCTGCCCAGCAGCCCTGCACAGTGACCGTCGCTCTCCTGCCACGGCCGAGGACGGTCACCCTGCAGGAGGCGGGGGGAACTGCCCAGAACTGGGGAGCTCGCCTTCTCTGGGAGCGTTGTCACCTGCCGAGCAGCGACCCTGAGGGAGGGTCGGGGCGCCCTCTGCACCAGCTCGTCTGGAGTGAAGACCTCCCTCCTTGGGGGAGGGCTCCAGTCAGAGAATCTCAGCTTCCTGGGGCCATTGGTTGTGGCCGGAAGCCTGCATCGCTCGTGTGGAGTGTGGTTGGTGAAGGAGACTCCACTATCTGCTGCGAGGTTGAGGCGTGGGTGTTGCTAGGTGTCCGGTTCTATCAGTAGGTCTTATGGAGGGGTGTGTGTTTGCACAAGGGTGCCAGTTAAAGGTCATTTTCTCTCCCCGAAGCACGACAGGCTCTCAGGACGGTCTCGGGGGCAACCCCAGCAACAGCAACAGCAGCCAGGACTCGCTGCAGAAAGCCCCAAAGAAGAAGGGCATCAAGTCTTCCATCGGTCATTGGTTTGGCAAGAAGGAAAAGGGCCGGCCTGGACACACCAGCAAGGAGGCGTTAGGACCAGGTGGGTGCTTCACCGTTCAGAGGGAGGAGGGTCTGCATGTATGTCCCTTCTGTGTCTCCCCCACTGTCCCCACGAGGCTCCTGTCACTCACGCTGGGTGTCCTCCTGGGAGGAGCGGAGGAGGCGTCTGTCTTCTCTAGGGTCCGAGATGATCAGATCAGTTGATGAGTGGATGGGTGGATGGGTGGATGAACAGATGGTTGGCTGGATGGGTGGGTGAACGGAGCATGGAATGAGTAAAGCAGATGCTTACTCCGATGAGAAACGTATTCTACGAAACGGGTTGAGTAGGAGCCGGGCGATGACTGTTTCCTCCAGAACAGTGACAAGTGTTTGGAAATGGCCTAAGTGCTCATCAGAGAGGAGTGAGGTACAATCTGTGGGCACCCCACAAGGAACAGCATCCCCTCCTTCCTGCCACTTTCCCCATCCCCAGGAGCTCATGAGGGGTTCTGCCCATGCCCCCCGCCCAGCCCACAGCCACGCAGGTCCTCCTGGGGTCTCCTCATCACACAGTGTTATCATCAGGCCCCCGTCTCGCTCGGCTTCATCTCCTTAAGGACAGGGTATGTTCCTGCCTCTTCAGCCAGATATTTGTTGAGTGTCTTCCTTTTGCTGGGTGTGGGATTTACAGGGTGAGTAAAACAGATGTGGTCTGGAGCACAGTGAAGGGAGAAGAGAGAAAAAGGAGCAGATTGTTCAGTGCTATCCCTCTTGTTAGTGAATACAACACTGAGCTGGATGGTGCATTGATTGTATACCAGACGCTGTGTGTGCCCCTTACCAAGCAGGTGCTGCCACCTCCCGATTTACAGGGGAGGAGACAGTGATGGTCACGCGGTGAGGCAGTGGTGAGGGCAGGTTCACATCCACGCAGTGGGACCATGCACTTTGCCGAGCCCCAGCCACCTCTCTGGTGGATGCAGCAGGAATGAGATGGTTCTATGGCATCACTGATTCGATGGACATGAGTTTGAGCAAACTCCAGGAGAGTGAATTACAGCAAAGCCTGGAGTGCTGCAGTCCACGGAGTGGCAAAGAGTTGGACACAACTGAGTGACTGAACTAAAACCTGAGTTTGTGCTAAACTGCTTCAGTCATGTCTGACTCTTTGTGACCCCAGGGACTGTAGCCCAGTAGCTCCTCTGTCCGTGGGATTCTCCAGGCAAGAATACTGGAGTGGGTTGCCATGCCCTTCTCCAGGGCATCTTCTCAACCCAGGGATCGACCCCACATCTCTCGTTATCTCTTGCAGTGGAAGGCAGGATGTTTACCGCTAGCGGCACCTGGAAAGCCCCAGGGAACGCTGACAACTAGGAAATGCAGAAAATCAGGGGGCTGCTCCTAAGTTAAACTGGAAGAGCAGCAAGCACAGGATGAGAAGAGGAAAACACACGAAGAGCAGCAACAGTGCCGACAGAAACAAGCCGGGATGTGTTCACCCACAAAGAAAATATCTGTGCCATTCGGAGGAGGAGCCCGCCAGCCCTTGGAGGGACAGTCGGAACGGGAATGAAAACCGAGGCCATGGTCAACAGTGCCCACCCACACGGCCCGAGTGGCGTGGTGTCACTCACCGGCTTCCTGTGTCCCCAGAGCTGCTGGGGTGACATCTGAGTTCTGAGGCCAGGCAATGTCCCCAGTGAGCTAAGGCATCCCTGCTCTCCTTCCAGTGCTGCTGTGGGGCTCTCTGTTGGCGGCCACACTCATCGCCTGCTCTGCCACCTGCTGGGGCCCGGCTGTCCCCCTGGGATCCTTTCAGCTCTTGAGCTTGGATGTTCCCAGCCCTCTGCCACGCCGGACTGGGACGCAACTCAGGACTTGGGCTTGAGATATCAAGGAGACCGTGAATCTGGAAGGACACAGCCCTGGGGCCCTGGAGTGAGCATGTGAGAAGAGCAGGAGAGCAAAGCCCCCTCGGGGAGGAAGCAGAGCTGGGGAACGTGCCCACACCCACCGCTGCCTCTGGCACAAGTGCCTCTTCTTTGCCTCTCCTTGGCCTGAAACAGACCCCAGCTGCTGCTGCTCCGCAGGTGATTCCTAAAGATGCACATCCTGCAAGAGCTATTGTCCTGCTGCTCTGGGGCTGCCTAAGTGTGCTCAGGAGCGTCAGACAAGTGGGGCTGCCACGCCTGATGCTGGGGGAGGGCCTGATGCTGGGGGAGGGCCTGATGCTGGGGCAGGAACATCTGATGCTGGACCAGGGTCTGATGCTGGGGGAGGGCCTGATGCTGGGGGAGGGCCTGATGCTGGGGGAGGGCCTGTTGCTGGGGGAGGGCCTGTTGCTGGGGGAGGGCCTGTTGCTGGGGGAGGGCCTGATGCTGGACTAAGGCCTGATGCTGGGGGTTAAACGTCTGATGCTGGTGGGAAGGTCTGATGGTGGTGGGCAGCCTCCTCCCAGATGTACACAGAGTTGTGATTATAAATCTCTATGAGAAATCTTTTTTTCATACTTTCCTGACCACCTTGCTATGTTCTTTTTTTCTGAAGCATAATTGCTGTGCAATATCGGTTTGATTTCTGCCGTACAGCAACATGAATTAGCCATAGGTGTACGTGTGTCCCCTCCCTCTTGAATCTCCCTCGCACCTCCCCCTGCTACATTCTTGTTTCTATGGATATATGAATAACAAAGACTGGTGACCAAAATAACATGAAAAGCTCCCACACACAAGTGTGCACACGTACACTCCCTAGTGCATCATTCGGGTCCACGTCAGGGTTGCCCTCGGCCACCCCACCCTGGGATCCACGGTGAGCCTCGACACCTGCACTTTGTTCCCACCCTCGGCCCGCTGCCCACGCCTCAGCAGCAGAGGGGCCCTGTCCCCGCAGGTGCTGAAGTGATGGAGTCCCTTGTCTCCGGATCCAAGGACATGAATACCAGGTTGGTTGTCCTCTGGGGACACCTATACTTCCGCCTTCTAGCCTTTCCATTGTATCCACCTGTTTCTCTTCACAGAATGTCTGTGTGATGACACGGGCTCCCATTACCAGCTCTGGTCTGTTCTCATTGAGAATACAGCTTACCCTCGGCACTCTTTATTGGCAGTGGGAAATTTTGCTTCAGTACTTTATTGAAAGAAAGCAATAAATAATACTGTGATAACAAATAGTTCAAAAGTAGACTGTACATACTTTGTCACATATTCAGGAAGTTCACAAAAGATAGAAAATTAGAATGTTAACAATGAATTGTACAAGGAAAGGCAGAACACACATGTAAAGAGACATGCCGTCTGTGTCTGCTGAGATATCAGCTGCATAAAGGCACCATGAACTGAATGCATCTCTTGCTGGCTGCGTTAATGTGCTGCTGAAAAAGTAAAAGTTACATTTGCTACTTACACTATCCAAAATGGCTATGTCATCAAAATCTAAGAATGTATGCCTAGGTCCATTCTTTAACCATGTTTACAAACAGATGTAAAAAGATGATTTACATCAGAAAAATAAGGCCTTTGTCAGAGCTGCACTATGCTGTCTGTCTGTCGGGGATGTGGTGCCCTCACTGTCCAGCTCGATGGCTCCGCAGCGGGTGCAGGGCATCGCGACTGGTCCTCGAAGAGTCTCACCGGAGAGGAGGGATCTGGGTCCACAGAGACTGGGTTACAGGAGAGATTTTCATAGTCGTCTTCTAGTTATCCTTTCAGCCCAAATTCCATTAGAAGCTCACATTTAACACCCAGTACTTTTAAATGGCTTCACGCTGCAGACAAAAAGCATTTCTTCCCAGAAACAAAGTACAGTTTAGGTCAGTCGTTAAAATACAACAATTGGTTGAAATTAAGTTCGCTCATTTCAGAGTGATTGTTGGAGAGCTTGGTTATATTCTGGAAGGATAATGCACACTGTGTCATGATGATTTTACAATCGCAGTAAAACCCCTTCTCTCATGGCTTAACATTTAAAAATTAAACAAGAATGATGACAATAAATGCATCATTTGCAAAAGCCCTATATTTGTTCATAGGATTTATACAGACAAGTATTAGGGTATAATCATTTGAAAGACTAAAATCAGGTATCAGAACATGAACTGATCTGAAAGGATATTCATAGCCTGGATAGACAAGAAAAAGGAAGTATATCAATGAAGTCATTAGTTTACACAAATATAAGAAACATTAAATTTTAAAATATTTTCTCTATGGTATTCATGAATTTTTCACTAATTAAAAACTCTGTAATAAAATAACTTCTGGTCCATATAACAAGTATTGACAGATTAAAGATTGCATCAAGTTCAAAATGTAGCCTTTGTCGTATTCTGGACGCTGTATAATCAGCTACAGAAGTAGTGCGGGTAAACTGGAAACAAACACATAGACGAGTCAGTCCTGGGACGGCAGCTGGTGCCCGAGCCCCTCCTCTCCAGACACCCCGCCCCACCCCATTCTGGGCTTCAGCTGCTTTGAGAATTCAGAGAAATGTGAAGGACCAAGCAGATCAAGGAGAGAACTCTGTGGCTGACTTTATTCTGACATATAGCTAAAAGCTGCTGGTAAAAACCTTAAAGCCCAATCCAGCTTTCTAGCTGAGACGTGAACAGGACAGAGCAGACAGCCTCCTGCTCTCAGAGTGGCTCGAGCAGGGCTGGGCTCCCGGGCTGGACCCACCAGAGGACCGCCCAGAGCAGCACCTGCAAGGAAGGGTGGCTCCTCAGCGGTGGCTGACCCCCAGATGCCAGGGCGCTTCTGTGTTAAACACTGGCCTCTGGATGAAGAGGCCCAGGGCAGGGCAGCCCTGTGAACCCTGATGCTCTGGGCCCTGTTCCCTCCGAGAACATGCACGCAGGGCATGGCCAGCAGCACTGCTGCTGTGGGAGGGACACCCGTGTGCACGGACGCCAGGGAGACTCAGGCCATGTTCTGACCACTCAGGTGGCCGGCGAGCGCCAAGGTCACGTTCTCTGCTGCTGAGGGCTCCTCTCCCGGCGCGACCTCTGGAGACCTGCTGACCCTCCACTCCTAGGGAGTGGCCTCCGTGCCCCCGCGGGACCAGGCCGGCGTGTACTCACCGCAAAGCTCAGCAGGAGTAAGTCAGGAGTAAGCTCAGCCTCTGTGTTCCCTCCACGCTGCTTGGTCCCAAGAGCACAGGAGGAAGCGTGCAAACACAAACTGGTTAGTCATGCAATATCACACGGGGCACGAGGACACACACACACCTGCAGCGCCCACGCCTACTGAGGGTGGGGAAACTTCTAGAGGGTGGATGAGCTGGAGAGAGCAAGCCTGGGGGCTCCCACGTGGGGGTCCCTGCCACCTGGAGTGGGGGCGGGACGGTCACACTGGAGCATCAATGGCACATTCAATGACAGAAACGCCGACATGGGGACAGCTACTCCACAGCTACTCAGCTATTCACAGAGCTCCAGATCACATATTCAACACAGTCTATTGTCACCCAGTTTTACACTTACCTCATTCCCTCAGCTGCCAGCTTTACGGGAAGAGGTACGAGATGACAAGACCACCATCAAAAGTGAAACCTCGAGCCCCACCTCTCTGCGGTCCCTTCGGCTGGACCGGCTGCAGATGGGGCGCTGCGCACGGCCAGCCACGAGGACATGAGGGACACCCACAAGTGAGGAGCCTGCGCGCCTTGTCGCCAGTTTCAGGAGCCCTGTGCCTCTTGTCTTGAAAGTGATGGAAGGATAATTTTAAAGGAATCCCAGTGGATTCGGTGCCTGTATTTAGGGATGTGTGTGTGTGTGTGTGTGTGTGTTTTCTGGTAGGCAGGTTTCTCTAGATCTGGCGTTAAGGTAGACGTCTTACTCTGTGTGTGTGTGTTCGTGTGTGGGCGTGCACAAGTGGGTTTTTCTTTGCTCTGTTGCTACACCATGGCAAATTCTAGGATGCTCTGGTGGCTTCCCAGAGAACAATTCAAAGTACGAGGATTTTCTGACCACAGTGGGTAATCTCAGCTCTGTCAGTCAACCAGAGACAACATTGACTACAGGGAAAATGCCTTATCTATAAAACGTGAAAAAATATTTTAGTATTCCAGAAAAAATATCGCTTGAATATAGTTTAACATTTATGGCATTATAGATGTGAGAATCAGTTTGTTTCTCAAAACTATTTTCTTTCTATTAAGTCCCAATTTGTCTCAAAGGTATTCTTTTAATTGCTAAATTTACGCAGCCAATGCATCCACTTTCAGAGAATTTTTGAGGGTTGGTGAATCTCAGATTTTCACGTTCTGTGGAAACTCCCAGGGAGAGCAGTGCGGGCTCACCAGGTGCTGGACGTGCTCCATGAGGAGTGGAGGCCAAGGCCGCCGTGTCCCTGTTGGTCACCGCAGTGTCCTGGGCGTGCGGGGACTCCCCTCGGGCATCGTGTACCTCCTGCTCTAAATGCTGTCTTTCCTCTTCCCCTTGGTGGACACTGTCGTGCGCCAGCTCGCAGGGGAAGCCGAGTCAGCAGGTCTGCTGAGCTGTGTGCGTCCTGAAGCCTCCCCGTGGGGCTCGTCCCCAGCTCCAGGCTCTGAGCTGAGCAGCGCTGCAGGAGTAGGGCACGGTGTTGGTGAAGGGAAGCCCAGCGACCCCTCGTAGGAGGTGCTGGGCTGTGCGGACGGTCAGTCTCAGGAAACAAGGCCACACCTGTTGTCTGGGTGGTGCCACGTGTGTAGCATTTGATGGGAAGAAACTCACACAGCCATCTTGTTAGGAAAGACAGCTTGACCGTGGCGCTCATATCCTGCTTTAAAGTGCCCGTTGTCAGCCACAGAGGGTGTGGCTTTCTCTTGGGCGTATCTGTTCCCCATAGAGTTCACTGTATTTCCGAATGTCTTTCTCCTGTGACTCTAATTTTAAGGCGAGGAAGCATGCCACGTCAGTTTACTGCTAAGCAAGTGTTTTAATGAATTGCACTTGGGGACTCCAATTTCATCCTCGAGGGGGCAGAGGCGGTCCTAGCTAAGCAGCCCCGCAGGGCGGGCTGAGCAGGGTCATTGCAGCAGAACAGGCAGCCCCCCAGGCTCGTCTCTGAAGCTGTCTCTGTAAAGAGAGGTTTCAGCTGAGAGTGAGCCGTTGACAGCAGAGTGATGCGATATCTTGTAGCCGAGGAAGGAAATAAACCCCAGCAGAAGCCAGGCGAGTCTTCCATTTGCTTCTGGATGGTGGTTGTGGTTGGGACGCAAACTCCAGGCATGTGGTACATGCTCGTTCCCCTGGGATACGGGAATTTTGAAAGTTTGCCTTTTTTCAAAACTCTCTTTGAGCTATTAAGGGGCTTCCCTGGTAGCTCAGATGGTAAAGCATATGCCTGCAATGTGGGAAATCTGGGTTTGATCCCTGGGAGATCCAAGATCCCCTGGAGAAGGAAACGGTAACCCACTCTAGTACTCTTGCCTGGAAAATTCCACGGAGGGAGGAGCCTGCTAGGCTACAGTCCATGGGGTCGCCAAAAGTTGGACACGACTGAGCGAAAACACTTCCACTTTCACTTTTTGAGCTATTAAGATACATGTTGTGTTTTCTGGTATAATTATTCCCAGAAAATAGAGTATTTACTCTTCTAGGAAACCTAAGGTTGAAGTAAAGGAACAGTTACTTGACATTTGATGTGAAGCATTTCGAGCTTTAACCATACATAGACTTCACAGTCTGAAGTAAAGTCTGATGCTATTTGAGTGTATTGAAAAGCCACTGTGTATCTTCAGGGAATTCCCTAGCAGTCGAGTAGCTAGAACTCTGCACTTCCACTGCAGGAGGCCTGGGGTTTGATTCCTGGTTGGAGAACTAGGGTCCTGCAAGCCACACAGTGGCCTAGTCAAAAAAGAATAACCAGTATCTTAATTTAGCACAGAGCTAGTTAGCTGAACAGCAGTGCAGGAGAAAAACAGCCCCCATCCAGCCCTCTCCTTGCTTGCTGTGTTATAGCGTTCTGTGTTGAAAGTCTGTGTTGCTCTTTGTGCGTCTGTTGTGAAATGGTGTGCATTCCTGAAGCTCTCTCAGGGACAGATGCCTCTGCTCAGATCTCGGTGTGGTTTCCTCTTCTACGTATCTGTCCTCACTGTTTAGAAAGGGAAGAGTGGATGTTTTTCCTTGACTACCCTCCTCCCTTGGATGTGCAGACTTCTGAATCCTTTAAGGCTGGCAATAATTCTTTCATCGGGAAGGAGGTGATTCTGTAAGGAATTGCGGGGACTCAGTCAGCATTTCATGACTCAGGGGTTCTTTGTCATATGTCTGAACTCTCATGAAGTAGATGGTTTAGAAGATTAAAGGAAAATGGTGAGATACATACTCTTTCACTTTTCAAATTTATAAAGAAAATAAATACTTAGGTTTACTTGTTTTATACCCGTGTGTAGTAGTGATTCTTGAATTTTGAATGTTTTGTTACTTGCAGGCATGAGTTGCTGGAGGAACCCGGGAGACAAGGCGTGCCTTGGCACAGTGGGACGGGCCAACTGTTGTGGTCTGGCTGGAGGTGTGTAGGCGCCCCACCCGCACCCGCACCCCCGTCCTGGCCTGGGTGTGTCAGTCCCTCCACAGCCACGCATAACCTCCTGCCTCCTGTCTCCTGTCCCCAGCGCTGGGTCGGGATCCCGGCCTGGTAGGTGGCTGCTTGCCAGCCAACGTGAGGAGCGGTGCCATCATGTCCACCCTGTCGCCCTGTTGGACACAGAGATCCAGGGTGAGATCGGCATCAGCAACCCGCTGCACCAGCTGAAGCTGCGGCTGGCGATCCAGGAGAGCATGTCCCTGACCGGCCGCTCCGCCCCGTCCAGAACGGTATGCCTCCCTCCTTCCCTAGGGAGAGTTCGCGCCCGGTTTGTGTCGCTTCCAGGGATCTCTATACACACAGCCACTGTTCCAGCTTAAAGTTCTAGCATTCAAAACCATGACAGCTTTTCATTTGCAGCAGTAGTGTTGTTAAAAGATAGATGATTGAATACTTCAGACTGATTATTTTTGTAACAGAAGGGCTGCGGTGGCATTGTGAATAGAGAAATGGGAGTTTTTGAAAACATAAAAAAGGGACTTTTGAAAATGTGAAAATTGTAAAAAAAAAAGGAAGTTTTTGAAAATGTATTAAAAGAAATGTAAATATAAACGTCAAGAAAGTGAAAGAGAAAAGGCTTAGCCCCCAGGCTGCATTGTTTTTCCCTTATTTACCTTGTCCGGCCTGTCCTCTTGGGCAGTTCCCTTTTCCGGAGCTGTAGACCCTGGGCTCTCAGGGTTTTAAGAGTCCAAACATCCGCTAGGTCACACCAAGTCATATCGTGCTCATCCAAGTATCCTCCACGTGGGAAGGCCTTGAAAGTCCTGTAAGAGGGTCCTCCTAGTTGGAAAAATTAAAACGAATCTGGTGGAAATGTGGATTGTTGCCAGGAGATGAGGGCCGGCCAGCTCCTCATTTCTCGAGTGCAGACTCAGGACACAGCTCAGTCCCCACGCTCGGTGTGTCCACTCTGGAGAGGAACCCTGGTGAGGAGACGTGACCTCCCAGATGTACCTGCCCTGAGGAGCAGGTGGAGCCTGACTCAGGCTCATGGTTATTTTACACAAAAAGCGTGAAGGCTTTCTCGTCCGTTTGTCTTCCTTGTTTCTAAGGGTGAGCGTGAGGGTGGATAACTCACCCCGCACTGATGCACTTGTTCTCAGCGTATCTGCTCTGCTCTCTGTGCCCCAGAGGGTTCACTGGAGCCACCTTTTTAGAAATGAAGGTGCTGAGGGTTCCCCGGAGGTTTTATTAAAGTATCTCAGTAAAGGGAGCGTCTTATGAATTGAGTTTAATGGGTGGTGAACTCAAGCAGCATCCCCCCTCCGACCGTGAGGATGGGCTTGGGGACGGGACATCGGCAGAACCCCTGATGAACTCCTGGGGATGGGGAAGGTGGCAGGAAGGAGGGGGAGGTCTCTTCCTTGTGGGGTGTCCACAGATTGTACCTCACCCCTCACTGATGAGCACTTAGGCCCTTTCCAAACAATTGCCACTGTTCTGGAGAAAACAATCATTGCCCAGCTCCTATTCAGTTTCGTAGAATATGTTTCTAGGATGGAGTGTAAACATCTGCTTTATTCATTCCATCCTCTCTTCATCCACCCACCCATCCAGCCAGCCAGCCATCTGTTCATCCATCCGTCCACTCACTAATTCATCCCTCCACCCATCCATCCATCCACCTGTCCACCCAGTCAGCCAGTCATCTGTCCATCCATCTATCTACTCACTAATCCATTTATCCACCCATCCATCCATCCTCCATCTATCAATCCATCCATCTATCCAACCGCCCATCTGTCCACGCATCTATCCAAGCACCCATCCATCCATCCACCCATCCACCCATCCACCCATCCACTCATTAATCCATCCATCCATCCACCCATCTATACAAACTTCCTTCCTCCCTCCCCCGACCCCTTCCTTCCATCCTTGGCTCCTCAGTAGATCTTTACATTTTCGTGCAGATTGGTATTTTATTCCTCTTAAGTTTAATCACAGGGTATTTCTATTCCCCCACCACCTTGCTCTTTTGGATTGCATCCTTTCTCCACTGCAATTTCCAGCAGTTACATGATTCTTTTGCCAACAGTAACTCTGGAGAGTTGTTAGCATCTGACTCCCTGACAGAGCTCTTCTATTATCACCATGTTTCAGCTGATACTTTTGGGTTTCCAGGTAGGCCATCATATCATCTTTAATCAGTGGCTATTTTATTTCCCTCTTTCAGTAACCACAATTATTATTGACTTTTCTTGCCTGATAGCACATTCTAGAACTTGCAGAGCATTGATAATTCACAGAGGTGATCACAGCATCCTTGACTTGTCCCTGACTTTGATGAGACCACTTGTGACACATCACTATTCAGTGTGACTTTGGCCCTTGGCTTGAAATAGATGTTTTTAAAGAGTTTTTAGCAGGAAGATGTTCAGTTCTATCCAATGAAGTGGGCGACAGAGGATGAGATGGTCAGGTGGCATCACAGACTCAATGGACGTGAGTTTGAGCAAACTCCAGGAGACAGTGGAGGACAGGGAGGCCTGGGGTGCTGTAGTTCATGGTGGAGTAGATTGTAGGAGGCCATGATTCTCCTGCCCTGGCCTGTAACTGCCCCGTTTGCCACACTACATTGCGACATTTCCCGTTAAGAGGCACAGCGTATTTCTGCAGCTTCTGGGCTGGCCTTGTGACTTGGCTTGGCCGACAGAAAGAGGCAAAGTGACAAGCTTCACAGGGCCTTGAGAGCTTTACTCTCTGGCCACTTCCCTGTGAACAAGCCCAGGCCAGCCTGCTGGAGGACAAGACTCCCATCATCACCCCTGCCAACAGCCAGCTTGTCCATCGTGAACCATGGCTACCCTTGAGCGGCCAAGCTCAGCTGACCCACCAGCTGACTGTAGATGCAGGACTGTCCCCACAGGCTCCGGAGAAGGCAATGGCAACCCACTCCGGTGTTCTTGCCTGGAGAATCCCAGGGACGGGGAGCCTCGTGGGCTGCCGTCTATGGGGTCGCACAGAATCGGACACAACTGAAGCGACTTAGCAGCAACAGCAGCAGCAGCAGCAGAGCACAGGCTCCGCAGTTGTGGCCCATGGGGGCTTAGTGGCCCCACTGATGTGGAATCTTCTGAGACCATGGTTCCAAACTGTGTCTCCTGCATTGGCAGGCACATTCTTAACACTGCACCACCAGGGAAGTCCTAGCATTTATTCTTTAAGATGTTTTAAGGTGACCGTTGTGACCAATGTAAGTGCCTAGCTCATTGGATTTGGATTTGTGTTTTCCTAATAATGAGTGATTCTGAGCATATGTTCATGTGCCTAAGTGCAATCTATAGACCTTCCTGAGAGAATTAACCGTTTTAATCTTTGGCTGATTTTGTTCTTGGTTATACGTATTGTTGATATGAAGTTGTACAAGCTGTTTGTATGTTTTGGAGATGAATCCCTTGTGGGTATCTCCTTTGCCAAATATTTTTTCCTATTCTGAGGATTGTCCTTGTCTTTCCTTGAGGGATTCCTTTAGGAATGCAAATGCTTTTAAGGTTAATTCAGTCCCACTCTCTGATTTGTGAGGTGGACCCATAAAGAACTTGCTGCATTTTATGTCAGATTGTGTCCTGTTTATATTTTTCTCAAGAATTTCATAGTATCCGTCATTACGTTTAGATATTTATGCTCTCTGCCGTTTATTTTGTGTTTGGTGTTGGGATGTTTTCTAATTTCATTCTCATTTTCACGGTTGAGGGAATCCTCACGGTGTCCTCCGGAGTGGCTGTTACCCATGTACATCCCAAGCATCAGTGGAGGAGGGCTCCCTTGTCTGCACATCTTCTCCAGCACTGCCTGTTTGCAGAGTGTCTGGCAACGGCCATTCCTCCTGGTGTGGTGTGATACCTCATTGTAGTTTAGAATTGCATTTCTCTAATGTTTAGTGATGTCGACATCTTTTCATGTGATTCTTTTAGAGTGTGACTTAAACTTACATCTTGAAATTCGCTTCTTTAACACCTGCCTTGTTTTGGATTCTTTTTCGATGACAACCCAAGGACAGTCCTGGAGTACGGGTGTTTTTTACTTAAAGCCCCTGGATCCTTGTGAATGTTAAATTCCCGGGACCCAGCTCTTAGTGGTGTTATTACATAGAATGGCCACAAGGCGGCAGCACTACCTCATGCCACATTTTTTTCTCCTCTAAATTCCTTGTTATTTTCTATGGGCTTAGAGTGGATTTCTGATGTCGTGTTTGTTTTAGGTGTGCAGGAACTCGACTCAGTTATACATAAACGTTTATCTATTCTCTTTAAGGTTCTTTTTTGCATATAGATGATTACAGTTTCAATAATTGCCTAAGCTATTCAGTAGGTACTTTTAATCATCTATTTGATATATATTAATATGTATATGTTAATTCCAATCTCTTAATTTCTCCTGCCTATCTCTGGAGGTTGGGGTCTCTCCAGGGGGCAACAGGCACTCCAGGTCCATTTTGGAGACACACTGCCTGCTACATGCTCCCAGCTCCCTCAGCCCCAGGACACTCCAGCCTTGGGTCCCAAACCAGCCAGGCTCCAAGGATGCGACACCAGCCCAGCTCTGTATGTCCTAAGGAGAATAGAATCAGAATTTCTTTTTTTTATTTTTCTGTTTTCATTTCATCATTTGAACTGGAGTATACAGTGACTTACAATCTCGTGGGTGTATTGTTTTTTCATTTTCTTTCTACCCCAAATTGTTTCACTTTTACATAGGTGTATATATGATTTGTTGGGTTTTTTCTTTACAGGTTAATACAGTGTGGAGTAAGTTTCCTTGTGTTACACAGTGAGTCCTGGTCACTTACTTTATCAATAGTAGTGTGCATATCTTAGTCTGAAGCAGCTCATTTCTCCATGGCCCACATCTTTATATCTTGGTGACCGGAAGTTTCTTTTCTAGGTTTGTAAGCCTGTGTCTCCAGGCAATAAGTTAATCTGTATCCATCTTTAGTTTATAGCTAGAAGTGTTATCACAAGATACTTGTCTTTCCTCGTCTCCCTCACTTCACTTGGAATGATCATCTCCACTGTCTTTCCTGAGGCTGGACTTGGCATTATTTCCTGCCTCTTTATGGTTGAGAAATATTCCGCTGTGTACATGGACTTGTCTGAATCCATTTGTCTGTGCTTCTACAATTAGCTTGCTTTCCTGTCTTGGCTGTTGTACCTAGTGGGGCCGAAATCGCGGGTTACGTGTCTCTATTAAAATTTTGGTTGTCTCAACCTGGCTGTCTCGACTCCAGCCCAGTCCAGACACGAGACTCAAGCCTGCTCAGGCTCCAGCAATGGGAGAGCAGCCCAACTCAGGGAGGTCGTGGGGAATAAACTAGGCACTGCTTTTCTATTCCTTTTCTTTAGTCTCGTGCCTGTGCTGTCTTGGAATAGAGTCAATTTGCAGTTTTGTGCTTGTCTTCAGCTGATTCGCTTATGATATATACATACAGCTTACCTGACCTTTTATGGATTCTATTGCCATAGAGGTTATTGCAGAAGGTTGAGCAAAGTACCCTGTGCTGACCATGAGGTCCTTCCTGAGTATCTATTACAGATACAGATTTCGGTGTATATTTGGCAAGAAGGAAGGAAGGAAAGAGATAATCCTTCTGGATTGTATATTACAGATACAGATTACCGTGTATATGTTAGCCCTGACGTCCTGACATCACTTTTTCTTGGAAACTTCTGATTGTGTCGAATTCTCAGAGTCACTTTTTGTGTTGTAAATTTGTTCCTTTGTATCTCTTTTTGTATTTTGCCTACAAGGGACATCATATGCTATTGTCTTTCTCCATCTGACTGATTTTGCTTAGTCTATGATCCTCCAAGGTCGATCCTTGTGACAATTAGTAGCATAATTTCAGTGGCCACTTTTCATGACTGAGTAATAGTCCATTGTGTGTATGTACACATCTTCTTTAACCTTTGATCCATTGGGTGACATCTGGCTGGTTCTGTGTCCTGGCTCTGTAGTGAATGATGGGGTGCCTGTGTCTTTTTCGCTGGCAGTTTTCTCAGGATACTGGCCCAGGTGTGGGTATGTCAGGCCATGGGCTGAGCCCTTTTGAAGTTTAGTTTCTGCCCTGAGGAGACTGTCCTTTCTCGGGGCTGTTTCCAGTGTCCATTCTGACCGCGTAGAGGGGTTTCCTGTCCACCTGACTCTCTCCCCTGTTTATTGTTTGTAGACTTGTGAGGATGACCATTCTGACAGGGAAGGATTGATTTCTTGGTGTCTTTTAGATTGGCATTCCTCCTGGAATAATTAGGAATGTTGAGCATCTTGTCCTGTGGCCGTTTGGGGATTTTTCTTTTCTGTAAAGGGTGTGAGGAAAGTTTACCTGTTGCAATGGACTTCTTGAAAGTTGGTTGTGTTTGGAATTTATTTCTGCAGTAACCATCTCAGGATCTTTCCTGAGGGCAGCTGTCATTAACAGCCCACAGATACTGTGAACTGGAGGGCTAGTACGCGCCAGTGTTTAAGTTGTAGTTACAGGAAATGTCCACAAGGGAGCAGCACTTTTTCATGTCCAACTCTGGTTCCACCTGCAACCAGAGCCTTAGGGAAAGCTGGCTTCCTGGGTTGTGAATTAGGGTGGAATATGCCTGAGCAAACACCCAACAGCTCGTATCTCACTATTTCTTTTCTCTGAAGCTTCACCCCTCCCCTCTAGCCTCATGCCAACCTGGGGCACTGCTCTCTGTTGAGGTGCCCAGGAGGCTGCTCTCTCAGGAAGGAGTCTTAAGCTGGGGACCCCAGCACCAGGAGACTTGGGGTCTGGGTGATTTTCCATGTTCCTCCAAGTCAGAGCATCAGTCCATTAGGATTTGGGTTCACTCGGGATTGTGGCCCCAGCCAGGGCAAACCAGACAGTACAGGTTTAAGGGGGTTATCTAAGATGGGCACCCTGCTCAGCTGTCTCGACCCCACCCCAGTCCAGCCCTGGAACCCAAGCCTACTCAGGTGCCAGGATTTGGATAGCATCCTAAGTCAAGCAGGTCACAGGGAATAAACTAGGCATTGCTTTTCTTTCCTTTAATTTCATGCCGATGCTATGTTGAAGTCTAGTTGGTTTTCAATTTTGTCCTTGTCTGCAGTGTACAATGGACTGATCCAGCTATGACATACGCATTACAGGCTTTAGTATTTTTATTTATTCTTTTGCCATAGTATTTTTATTTATTCTTTTGCCAAGGTTGAGTAAAGTTCTCTGTGCTGAACACCAGATCCCTGTGGGACATTTATTAGAGGTACAGTTTTTTTTGTACATGTGCAAGAAACGAAGAAGGAGATAGTTCTTGTGGATTATCTATTACAGCTATAGATATCTTTGTATATGTTAAAGATAAATATTTCTCTGGATACATGATTGGAAGGAAGAAATGAAGGACAGAAGGTGGAAGATAATCCTTGTGGATTAGCTAATACAGATACATGTTTCTGTGGTTATGTTAGAGATCCTGGAGAAGGAAATGGCAACCCACTCCAGTATACTTGCCTGGGAGATGCCATGGGCAGAGGAGCCTGGGGGGCTACAGTCCATGGGGTTTGCAAAGCGTTATACACAACCTAGCGAACATACAGCAACAACGTTAGACATACACATTTCAGTACATACGTGGAAGGGAGGAGATAATCCATGTGGATTATCTGTTACAGATATAGATTTCTGTGTTTAAGGTAGTAGCAACCTCGTAATTCATTCCTGGCACTTTCCTATTTTTTTTTTTTTTTGGTGGGGGAGATTCTTTGTATTTGAATCTCAAAGTCTCTTTTTATGTTGTAAATTACTCCCTCTGTATCTCTCTTCAACTTCACTCTCAAGGAATACCATCTGCTATTTTCTTCCTCTGCTTTTGACTTCACTTAGTGTATTTTCCTCCAAGATCCGTCCTTTGGGGACCGTTGGCCTAATTTCATTTCAGTGGTGGTTTTTCATGTCTGAGTAAACTCCATTGTATATATGTACCACATTTCTTGAAGATTTAATCTGTCGAGGGACATTTCTTGGGTCTGTGTCTTGGCTATTGGAATTAGCATTGCAGTGAATGTTGGGTGCATGTGTCATTTTGAGTGATGGGTTTCTGGAATATAGGCCCAGGTGTCAGTATTAAAATCCTAAGCTTAGCTCTCTTGAAATTTTCTTTCTGGCCTTTGGAGGCTGTCTTTTCTAGAGCTGTTGCCAACGTCTATTCCTAGAGAATTTGTAGGGGGGCTCCGTCATCTCCCTGCTCTCTCCACCATTTACTGTTTGCAGACAGTCAGAATAACCGTTCTGTCAGATGGGATTTGATTGCTTGTTTTCATTTTGATTGACATTCTCCTTGTAATAATTCGGGATGTTGAGTATCTTGTCTTGTGGCCGTTTTTTGCTTTTTTTCCCTTGAAGGATATGAAGGAAAATTTGCCTGTTTCAATTGATTTCTTGTAAATTGGTGGTGTTTAGAATTTATTTCTGCAATACCTGTGGCAGGACCTTTCCTGAGGGCAGCTGCCATTAAGAACACCACAGGCCTTGTGAGTTGGAGGTGCCGGTAAGCTCTGGTGGGCAATTTGTAGTTACAGGGAATGTCCACAAGGTGGCAGCACTTCTTCATGCCCAACTCTGGTTCTACCTGCAACCAAGCCTTAGGGACAGTTGGCTTCCTGGGCTGTGAATTGGAGTGGAATGTGTCTGAGCAAACTCCCAAGGGCTTGTGTCTCACTACTTCTTTCCTCTGAAGCTTCACCCCTCCACGCTAGGCTATTCAGTACCTGGGGCAACACTCCCTGCTGAGGGCCTATGAGGCTGCGCTCTCAGGAAGGAGTCTTGAGCTGGACCCCAGCACCAGGGACCCTGGATACTTGGTGACTTCACCTCTTGTCCTCGAGGCCAGAGGGTTGGGCCATCATCGTTTGGGTGCACTAGGAGTTCTGGTCCTAGTCAGGGCAAATCAGACAGTACAGGATTGAGACAGATCTCAGTGAAGGGTACCCTGTCGTGCTGTGTGGACCCCACCCAAGTCCAGCCCTGTGACTCAAACCTAATCACGTTCCCAGGATCAAATAGCATCCTGAGTCCAGCAGGTGGGAGGGAATAAACTAGGCATTAGTTTTCTTTCCTTTTCTTTAATCTCACGGCAACGCTATGTTGAAGTCTGGTTGATTTGCTGTTTTGTGCTTGTCCTCAGAGTGCTGCTAGCCAAAAGCTTGGCCTCTCTGCCCACCAAAGCTGAATGAAAAATATGGAGACAGAGTTTGGGGAAAATAGAAAGGTGGCTTTAATTCTCAGCTGGCAGAGAGCGGAACACAGTGGTCTCATGCCTCAAGAATTGCACCCCTGCTCCATGAGGAGTCCAGGGCTTACATGAGATGAGGGGCAAAGGCGACAGGATCTCGATTTCTTCCTCGTGCATTGTTTTGTCAACTAAAAAATATAGTCACAACCTGAAAGGAGAGAGGTGTTTTATTTGGTGGGAATGTTTAGGACTCCAAACCCAGGAGACAGCATCTCAGTAGCTCTGAGAAAACTGCTCCAAGGAGGCAGAGGGTAAGTCAGGCTATATACAGGTTTGCAACGCAGGGAGCAGGCAGTCTGCTCATCAAAGGTCAGGTATCAGGTTAAGGAATCCAGCATTCTGTGTGTGGGGGAGGTGCAGCCTCGGACTCACTGCCTCCACTCCTTTCCCGCGACCTCAGCCATCAGGGCCAGTCCTGTCTCCTGGCTCACCTTGCTTCCTGCACCCCCAGCCCCTTAGCAGTCACCGGGTGGAGGGGGGGTGGCAGCAGCATCCCCTGGATCACAATTTGGGGAGCCTTCATTCACATTTGGGGGCCAGAAATCACTGATGGTGGTAAAATTTCTTGTTCATTAATATGGCAGAATGCTTTTGAAATGTGGTGTTGGAGAAGACTCTTGAGAGTCCCTTGGACTGCAAGGAGATCCAACCAGTCCATTCTGAAGGAGATCAGCCCTGGGATTTCTTTGGACGGAATGATGCGAAAGCTGAAACTCCAGTACTTTGGCCACCTCATGCAAAGAGTTGACTCATTGGAAAAGACTCTGATGCTGGGAGGGATTGGGGGCAGGAGGAGAAGGGGACAACAGAGGATGAGATGGCTGGATGGCATCACCGGCTTGATGGACGTGAGTCTGAGCGAACTCCGGGAGATGGTGATGGACAGGGAGGCCTGGCATGCTGCGATTCATGGGGTCGCAAAGAGTCAGACACCACTGAGCGACTGAACCGAACTGAAGTAAGAAACTAGGAATGTTCAGGCCTGTTCACTGTTCTTTCTCTTTATCGTCTTTGTTTTCAGGAAAAGGAAAGAGAAAAACTCATTCCTCTTTTTTTCCTTTCACTACAATAAGTGTACAACAGACTGACTCAGTTATGACATAATCATACAGCATGTCTGTACTTTTTATTGAGTCTTTTACGATAGAGGTTCCAGAGCAAAGTGGAGTCAAGTTCTCTGTGGTGAACATCGGGCCCCTGTGGGGTAACTATTAGAGGTACAATTTTTTTATATGTGCAGGGAATGAAGGAAGGAAATATTCTTTATGGATTATCTATTACAGTGACAGGTATTTACTTATATGTTAGAGATAAGGATTTCTATGTATATGTAAATGAAAGAAAGGCAAAAAGGAGGGAAGGCAGGCAGGAGATAATCCTTGTGGATTAGCTAATACAGATACAGATTTCTGTGAGTATATTAGAGATACAGATTTCAGTGCACAGGCAGAAGGAAGGAAGGAGACAATCCTAGTGGATTATCTGTCACAGATACAGATTTCTGTGCATACATTAGTACCAACCTCCTAATCATCCTTACCCCTTTCTTTTTTTTCTGGATTCTTTTTTCGTGTTTTAATCTCTGAGTCTCCTTTGGTGTTGTAAATTACTTCCAGTGTATCTCTTTGTTTAACTTCCCCTAGAAGGAATATCATCTGCTATTTTCTTCCTCTATTGCTGACTCCGCTTAGTGTTTGACCCTCCAGGGTTTAACCTTGTGGTTCCTAGTGGCATAATTTCATAATTTTAGTGGCGGTTTTCATGTCTGAGTAATGGCCCATTGTGTATACATACCGTATTTCTTTAAGATTTAATCTATTTGAGTAGTGGTGCAATGAAAGTGGGGTGCACGAGCATTTTTGAATGATGGTTTTCTCAGGACATTGATCCGGGTGTGGGGATGTCAGATCCTAGGGTTAGCTGTCTCAAGGGGCTGTCTCTACCCCACCCTAGTTCTTCCTTCCTTCCTTATTTACTATGTTTATCTTTTTTCCCCAGGTTTGTGTTTCGGTCCTTGCCAAATTTTAATGGAGCTGTTTCATATAATCTGAGTACAGATTCTTTATCTGATATGTGTTTTGGAAATAGTCTGTTTCAGTTTGTCATTCATTATTTGATTTTCTGAATAAGGTATTTCATAGAGTAAAAGCTTTCAATTTTATAAATAATTTTATAATTTTTATTTTTCTGAGGAAGTTTTTAGTCATATGAAAGTGAATAAAATTGTATGGAAGTGAGTAATATGAATATTATTAACTATGTGAAAGTTATTAATTTTATAGAAGTTATTCAATTTATGCCAGTTATTCAGTTTATGAAAGTTATTTTTATGGAAGTTTTCATTTTATGGAATATCTATTTACATCTACTGAGAGATAGAAATATCTGTCTACCTAGAGATGTTAACATCTACACAGAGATATAAAAAATTATATCCTGATAAAAAAATACATAAGGCTTCCCTGGTGGCTCAGATGGTAAAGCGTCTGCCTGCAATGCGGGAGACCCGGGTTCAATCCCTGGGTTGGGAAGATCCCCTGGAGAAGGAAATGGCAGCCCACTCCAGTACTCTTGCCTGGAAAATCCCATGGATGGAAGAGCCTGGTAGGTTACAGTCCATGTGGTCGCAAAGAGTCAGACATGACTGAGTGACTTCTCTTTCTTTCACTTCAAAGAGTATCTGTGTTCATATCTCCTTATATTCTTGGTGAGGTGTGTTTTTCAGTCTTTACCAAATATAAATGGGGCTGTTTGGTCTAATTTGAGTACAGATCCTTTATTCGATATGTGTTTTGGAAATGATTTCTTCCAGTCTGTGATTCATTTTTTGGTTTTCTGAATAAGGTATCTCATGGAGTAGAAATTTTTATTTTATAAATAATTTTATAATTTTAATATTATGAGGAAGTTTTTAATTTAATGAAGTAGTTTTTAATTTCATGAAGCTTTAAATTTTCAGAAACGTCTTCATTTTATGAAATTTTTTCATTTTATGAATGTTTTTAATTCTTTGCCCTTGTTCAGATTCTAAGTTGTTTCCAGCTCTTTATGACCCATGGACTGCAGCACACAAGTCTTCCTTGTCCTTCACTCTTTCCAGGAGTTTGCTCAAACTCATGTCCATTGAATCAGCGATGCCATCCAACCATCTCATCCTCTGTTGCCCACTTCTCCTCCTGCCCTCAATCTTTCCTAGCACGAGGGTCTTTTCAAATGAGTTGGCTCTTTGCATGAGGTGGGCAAAGCATTGGAGCTTCAAGTTCAGCATCAGCCCTTCCAATGAATATTCAGGGTTGATTTCCTTTAGGATTGACTGGTTTAATCTCCTTGCTGTCCAAGGAACTCTCAAGAGTTTTCTCTAGCACCGCAATTCGAAAGCATCAGTTCTTCGGTGCTCACCCTTCTGTATGGACCAACTCTCACATCCATACATGACTACTGCAAAAATTTTGACTACACAGACCTTTGTCAGCAAAGTGATGTCTCTGCTCTTTAATATGCTGTCCAGGTTTGTCATAGCTTTTCTTCAAAGGAACAAATGTCTTTTATTTCATGCTTCAGTCACCATGAAATAATTTGAAGCCCAGTGATTTTGGAGCCCAGGAGAAGAAAATCTGCCACTGTTTCCATTTTTTCCCCATCTATTTGCCATGATGTGATAGGACTGGATGCCATGATTTTAAGTTGAGTTTGAAGCCAGTTTTTTCACTCTCCTCTTCCACCATCATTAGTTCTTCTTAGTTTTCTGCCATTAGGGTGGTATCATCTGCATATCTGAGGTTGTTAATATTTCTCCCAGCAATCTTGATTCCAGCTTGTGATTCATCCAGCCAGGCATTTAGCAAGATGCACTCTGTGCATATGGCCTTTAGACAGTTCATGAGGTTCTCACGGCAAGCGTCCTGGGGTGGTTTGCCACTCCCTCCTCTAGTGGATCACGTTTTGTCAGAACTCTCTGCTATGGCCCGTCCATCTTGGGTGGCCCTGCATGGCATGGCTCATGGCTTCATTGAGTTACGCAAGCCCCTTCACCACGACAAGGCAGTGATCCGTGAAGGGGATCCTTCATGTTATTGACCCTTTTTCAACAACACAAGAGATGACTTTACACATGGACCTCACCAAATGGTCATTACTGAAATCAAATTGTTACATTCTTTGTAGCTGAAGATGGAGGAACTATAATCAGTCAGCAAAAACAAGACCTGGAGCTGACTGTGGCTCATATCATCAGATTATCACAGAAAAATTCAGGCTTAAACTAAAGAAAACCTGGGAAAAACACTAGGCCAGCCAGGTGTGACTGAAATCAAATGCCATATTTATTCACAGTAGAAGTAATGAATAGATTCAAGGGACTGGATCTAGTTAAGAGTGTTCCTGAAAAACTATGGACAGAGGCCTGTGATATTGTACAGGAGGTGACAAACAAAACCGTCCCGAAGAAAAAGAAAAGCAAGAAAGCAAAGTGGTTATCTGATGAGGCTTTACAAATAGTGAAAGAATGAAGAGAATCGAAAAGCAAGGGAGAGAGGGAAAGGTACATCCAACTAAATGCAGAGTTCCAAAGAGCAGCTAGAAGAGACAAGAAGGCCTTCTTCAATGAACAGTGCATAAAGCTAGAAGAAAAGAACAGAAGGGGGGAGACTAGAGATCTCTTCAGGAAAACTGGAAACATCAAGGGAGCATTCCACCCAAAGATGGCATAATAAAGGATAAAAATGGTAGAGACCTAGCAGACAGTGAAGAGGTCAAGAAGAGATGAATACGTGGAAGCACTGCGTAAAAAAGATCTTGATGAACCACATTACTACGATCGTGTGCTTAGTCACCCAGAGCCAGACATTTGGGAGTGTGAAGCCAAGTGGGCCTTAGGAAGCACTGCTGTTAAGAAAGCTAGTGGATGCAATGAAATTCCAGCAGAATCATTCAAATCCCTAAAGGATGACGCCATCAAGATTTTGCATTCATTATGTCAGCAACTCTGGAAACCCAGCAGCGGCCACAGGACTGGAAAAGGTCAATCCTCATCCCAGTTCCCAAGGAGGGTAGTACCAAAGAACATGCTAACCATCAGATAACTCATCTCCCATGCTAGTAAGGTCATGCTTAAAACCTTGCATGCTAAGCTTCAGTATTATGTGAATCAAGAACTTCCAGATGCCCAAGCTGGGTTTAGAAATGGAAGAGAAACTAGAGATCAAATTGCCAACATTCACTGGATTATAGAGAAAGCAAGGGAATTTTAGGAAAACATCTATCTCTGTTTCATTGACAACACTAAAGCCTTTGACTTGGATTGTGACAAACTGTGGAAAGTTCTTAAAGAGATGGGAATACCAGACCATCTTATCTGTCTCCTGAGAAACTTGTGTGCAGGTCAAGAGGCAACAGTTAGAACCCTGTATGGAACAACTGATTGGTTCAAGATCAAGAAAGGAATACGACAAGGCTATCTGCTGTCACCCTGTTTGTTTAACCTATACTCTGAGCACATCATGAGAAAGGCCGGGCTGGATGAGTTACAAGCTGGAATCAAGATAGGCGGGAGAAACATCAACAGCCTCAGATATGTGGATGATACCACTCTAACGGCAGAATGTGAAGAGGAACTAAAAAGCTTCTTGCTGAGAGTGAAGGAGGAGAGTGAATGAGCCAGCTTAAGACTAAATATTTAAAAAACTAAGATCATGGCTTCCAGCCTCATAACTGCATGGCAAATAGAAGGGAAAATGTGGAAGTAGTGACAGATTTCCCCTTCTTGGGCTCCAAAATCTGCAGTCGGTGACTGCAGCCATGAAATCAGAAGACGATTGTTTTGGCAGGAAAGCGATGACTAACCTAGACAGTGTGTTGGAAAGCAGACACATTAACTCTGCCGACAAAGGTCCATATAGTCAAGGCTATGGTCATCCCAGTGGTCACATGCAGTTGTAACAGCTGGACTGTAAAGAAGGCAAAATGCCAAAAAATTGATGCCTTCAAACTGTGGTCTTTGAGAAGACTCTTGGAAGTCCCTTGGATAGCAAGGAGATCAAATCAGTCAATTTTAAAGGAGATCAACCCTGAATATTCACTGGAAGGACTGATGCTGAAGCTCCAGGATTTTGATTATTTGATACAGATAACTCAATGGAAAAGTCCCTGATGCTGGGAAAGATTGAGGGTAGAAAGAGAAGAGGGCGTCAGAGGATGAGATTGCTGGATGGCATCACTGATGCAAAGAACATGAACTTGGGCAAACTCTGGGAGATGGTGAGGGACAGGGAGGCCTGGCGTGCTACAGTCCACGGGGTCACAAAGAGTCAGACATGACTGGGCAACTGAACAACAATACTGCATGTAAGTTAAATGAGCAGGGTAACAATATACAGCCTTGACGTACTCCTGTCCCAGTTGGAACCAGTCCATTGTTCTATCTCCCATTCTAACTGTTGCTTCTTGACTTGTACCCAGGTTTCTCAGGAGACAGGTAAGGCGGTCTAGTATTACCATCTCTTTAAGAATTTTCCACAGTTTCTTGTGAGCCACACAATGAAAGGCTTTAATTGTTTGAAAATGTTTAATTTATGAAAGTTTTTAATTTTATGAAAGTTTTAAATTTTATTATATAAAAATATATACTTCTATTTCATATATGAGATATTTGCATATATTGTCATAAAAGATATACCAACACTTTCATATGATATACATATCTATATTGCCATTTTTGAAATATATATAGATTACCCAGCAAAATAGCAAAATAAAAGTAGAAGATTTTTTAAAATAGAAGATTCCATTAGGAAACTAATTTTTATGAGAATTTTTAAAAATCACATAAAGTAGTTTTCCTCTTAATTTTTTCTTTACAAAGAATTTATCAGTCAAGTGTAGCCAATGAATCTAATTACAGGATCAGTTCAGTTCAGTCGCTTAGTCATGTCCGACTCTTTGCAACCCCATGGACTGCAGCACACCAGGCTTCCCAGTCCATCACCAACTCCTAGAGCTTACTTAAACTCATGTCCACTGAGTCAGTGATGCCATCCAACCATCTCATTCTCTGTTGTCCCCTTCTCCTCCTGCTCTCAATCTTTTCCAGCATCAGGGTCTTTTCTAACAAGTCAGTTCTTCACATCAGGTGGCCAAACTATTAGAGTTTCAGCTTTAGTCCTTCCAATGAACATTAAGGACTGATTTCCTTTAGGACTGACTGGTTAGATCTCCTTGCAGTCCAAGGGACTCTCAAGAGTCTTCTCTAGTACCACAGTTGAAAAGCATCCATTCTTCAGCGCTCAGCTTTCTTTATAGTCCAACTCTCACATCCATACATGACTACCGGAAAAACCATAGCTCTGACTAGATGGACCTTTGTCGGCAAAGCAATGTCTCTGCTTTTTAATATGCTAAGTTGGTCATAGCTTTTCTTCCAAGGATCAAGCATCTCTTAATTTCATGGCTGCAGTCACCATATGATCCAGCAATCTCACTCCTAGCCATACATCCAGGCAAAGCTATAATTTGAAAAGATACATGCAATATTCTAAAAGAATGTGTGCATACCAGCTGCATATCTGACAGGTTGGGCTCCAAAATCACTGCAGATGGTGACTGCAGCCATGAAATTAAAAGACGCTTACTCCTTGGAAGGAAAGTTATGACCAACCTGGGTAGTATCTTGAAAAGCAGAGACATTAGTTTGCCAACAAAGGTCCATCTAGTCAAGACTATGGTTTCTCCAGTAGTCATGTATGGATGTGAGAGTTGGACTATGAAGAAAGCTGAGCGCCGAAGAATTGATGGTTTTGAACTGTGGTGTTGGAGAAGACTCTTGAGAGTCCCTTGGACTGCAAGGAGATCCAACTAGTCCATTCTAAAAGAGATCAGCCCTGGGTGTCCTTTGGAAGGAATGATACTAAAGCTGAAACTCCAATACTTTGGCCACCTCATGTGAAGAGTTGACTCATTGGAAAAGACTCTGATGCTGGGAGGGATTGGGGGCAGGAGGAAAAGGGGACAACAGAGGATGAGATGGCTGGATGGCATCACCGACTCGATGGACGTGAGTCTGAGTGAACTCTGGGAGTTGGTGATGGACAGGGAGGCCTGGCGTGCTGCGATTCATGGGGTCGCAGAGAGTCGGACACAACTGAATGACTGAACTGAATTGAACCTTTACTCTCACATCTGAAATGTCAAATTTGTCTTCACATATTGCCTGCTATATGTAGACCCTTGGTTCGTACTCTATGTAATCACATACTGTCATAATTAAATTTATTTGAATTTTAGCTTTATTTTTAGGATGTGCTTTCCCTCTAACAGCATAGGAGCATTCCCTCTTCTCCAGGCCCTGTTTCCTTGGCATGACATTTCAACCCTCAAAAATGTTACCTGTTGATATGAAAATCAGTTTCATTCTCGCTCACTTTGAACAGAGAAGCAAAAAATCAGGAGGCCTATGTTTTCTGTTTTCTTCATGGAGAAAAATGAAACTGTTAGAAGAAAAAGTACCTGCAGCTCATGTGCTCCTTGAATCGCTCACTGTTGGCAGGGACTTTAAGTGTGACCCTTCATTCATAATATAACAAATAACAGAATTAGATGAAAGTAGTTTGAAATGATGGCTTGCTGCTACCTAGAAAATCTGAAACAAAGGAAACAAAGGAAATCGCAAAGATGAGGGTGCCAAGATTTGAAGAATATTTTAGGTTTGCAAGTAATAGGTAGTATGCTTGAAAATTCAACAATATATTTTTATACTGATAAAGTATTTTCCAAAAGACTTCCAGTGTGGTCACCTCCTGCTGGGAGCCTGGGATGCTGGAATCTGGCCACTTCCTGTCTGTCTGTACAGGACACTGGGCTGCACTCAGGAGTTCCTGGCTCTCCCCTGGATCCTGACCATCATGTGACCAGAGAAATTGCTAACATTGTTGTTTTGCCTGTTGAGATGTTTAATGACATAGATCCTTTCAGTTTCCTGATGTGGGTGAAGTGTGGAGCCCAGCGATGATTTCTTCAAGAAATGTACATCCTAACTCCCACAGGAGGGTGAGCCCCCTGTCCAATGATAACAGACCCTGCATACGAGTGACGTGTGCCTGCTGGAAGACCAAGTTTGAACCTGACCAGGTTCTGTCTACATGGTAGATTTAGACGTCTCCAAGTCCTATCTACACTGATGATGTTTAGACGAGACCATGCGCTTTCTGCAATGAGGACATGACCTGACTGTTCTGTGTGCGCTGGGCATGGAAAACTCCGTGCCTGCGTCTGAGCGTCAGTGCTCAGATGTCTGGGCCCTGGGGCTGGGTGGGCTTCTCTGGGAACCGTGCTCTCCTCTGAGTGGGCTTCCCTGGCCCTCCCGGGGGTCAGTGCTGTGGTTGGGCTCCTAGTCTCTCCCCTGCCAGATTCATCTTCCTGGGGCTCCTGGAGACCCCTCAGGTGGGCTACGTGGTAATCATTCCAATTTTCCAGCACATTCAGGTTGAGTAGGGAGGCAGGTTCACCTGGTGAATTGGATCCAGGGCACAGGGATCGGGCATAAAGTCAATGGGCAGCAGGTGAGGCTGCGGCTGTGCTCTCCTTCCCGTCCACTCTCTCCTCCGAAGAGAACAGAGCTGCCCCTTGTCTCTCAGCCCAGCTCTCCTGTTTTCTCAGCACCTCAGCGGGACAAGAAAGACAGAGCCTGCCAGAACCAAGGTAGTGTGTTCACCTCTAGCATGAGCTTTCAAAGCCGCAAAAATCACACAGATCCAAAGTGAAAACAGGAGGGGCCTGACTTCTCATGGACAATTGAGGGGAGAGGAGATGGTCCCTGCACTTCTTTCTAAGGTCCCAGTGTCCTGGCTTGTTCACACATTGGGGGCCAGCTGACCACAGCCATGGTGTCCTGACCGAGGGGCCATGTGACCCCAGGTGGGGGGTCTGAGCACTGTGTGAGTCTCACCCCGTCTGCATGGGTCAGGATCACAAGTATGGGGAGACCACAAACAAAGTTGAGAAAAAGGGAAGAATACATGAGCGCTTCACTTGTGTTTAGGAATTAATGCTTCCCGGTGTTCACTTTATACAGGCCTGTGCCTGCCTGCCTCTTTACCCTCACGAGGTTCACCCTTCCTGGGGCTCCTGGAGACTCCTCAGGTGGGTGTCTACCTGGTAATTATTTCAATTTTCCAGCATGAGCATGGCGGGAGGGAGGCAGGTTCACCTGGTGAATTGATTGCAGGGGACACGGATCAGGCAAAAAGCCAATGGGCAGCAGGTGAGGTTGCTGCTGTGATCTCCTTCCAGTCGACCATCCCTACTCAGCAGAGACCAGACCTCCCCCTCGTCTCCCAGCCCTGCACCTGAAGTGTTTTCTCAACACCTCAGTGGAACAAGAAAGGACCAAGCCTGCCAGAACCAAGGTAATGTGTTCGACATTATCACGACAGCTGTAAAAACTGTTAATATCACACAGAACCAAAGGGAAAAGAGGAGGACTTCTCTGGAACAGTGTGGGGAGAGGAGACCGACCCTACCTCTTTCTGCCATCCCAGGGGGTTACAGGAGCCCACTCATTTGCACCTTAGGGGCCCAACCAGCAGAGACCTGGGGTCCTAACCAAGGGTCGTGGGCCCAGGTGCAGGGTCTGAGGATTGTATGGGTCTCACCCCATCCACATGGGACAGGATCCTGTGTACACAGAGACCACATATGTGCTCTTTGCCTGCAGTGTGTCTTGTCCCCTCTGAGATTCTCAACATCTGAATTGTGGGTGTTGCACTGATTAACCGGTGGTCCTTTTTCTTCACCTTGTCGCATTCATAAGAGATCAGGCACCTGTGAGTGGCTTGCTGCTCTGTGTTCTGCTGAGTGAAAACCTTTGGAGGCATCATATTAATATCATAGCATATCCCATATCCAATTCATAGGGTCACCACTGTCTGGTTCCCCCTACACCAGGCTCAGGTAATGTTATTTTGTGTTGGAGTGAGTTGCTTTCCAATGTTTTTGTTTGTATTGGATGTACATGAACTTGATTCAGTTATACATAGACATATATCCTTTTACTTTTTCCCCCTCATATATGTTATTACAATTTTTTCAGTACAGTTTCTTGTTCTATTCAGAAAACTTAATATATTAGCAACTTGATATATATTAGTGTGTATATTTTCATCCCAAACTCTCTTCTAACTTTCTTTTGATAATTGGAATTTGGTTTTCTCAGGCTGTGAGTCTGTTCGGTACATTAGTTCACTGGTATGAATTTATATATCCCACCTGCACATATCACATATTTGTCTCTCTCTCTGACTTTCCTCACATAGAATTGTAATTTCTTGGTTCATCCATGCCACTGCCAATATCATCATTTCATTTTGCTTTATGGCTGAGTAGCATTCCAGTGTATAATGTACCACATAGTCTTCATGCTTCTGTCAGTGGACACTGGTGGATTCTGTCTTGGCTATTGTAAATAGTGCTGCCCTGAATATCGAGGTACATGTGTCATTTTGAATGAAGACTTTTTTCTGAACCCAAGTCCAGGAATGAGATTACGGGATCATATGATACCTCCAGGTTTAGTGTTTCAAGGAACCTCCAGGCCGTTTTTCACAGTAGCTTCACCATTTACATTCTCACCAAGATGGTAGGAGGATTCCTTTTTCCGTACGTTCTCGACAGTATTTATTCTTTGTAAATCTTCTCAGTGATGGCCATTGTGACTAGTGTAAGGTGGTACCTTATTGAAGTTTTGATTGGCATTGATTTAATAATTATTGATGAGTATTTTTCCCTGTGCTTTTATTATTTTACACATTGTGAGTACAGCTTACCTCTTGAAACTGGCTTCTAGAAACCTGACCCTGTTTGGAATTCTTTTGCGATGACTTACCCCAGGACATCTCTTGAGGGCAGGTGTCATTTAAAGCCCTATGGAGCTTTTAAGACCCTGCGCCACCTGTTTTACAGCTTCCCTGTTGGCTCAGCGGTAAGGGATCCGCCTACAACGCAGGACGCTTGCCCGAAACATGGATTTGATCCCTGGGTGGGGAAGACCCCTGGAGGAGGAAATGGCAACCGACTCCAGTATTCTTGCCTGGAAAATCCCATGAACAGAGGAGCCTGGCAGGCCACAGTCCGTGGAGTTGTAGAGTCACAGTTGAGTGACTAAACAGCAGCAGCACCTGTTTTAATGTGTATATACTGACCTGAACCAGCTAATTGCTCCCTGCCCCTGACCACATGTCTTTTTTGGTAAACATCAATTTCTTTTCCTGGTCTGTGAACCTGTTTCCCTTTTGTAATGAAGTCCATTTGTATCCGTTTCTAGGTTCTGTCGGCAGTGATGTCCTATGACTCTTGTCTTTCCCTGTCTCACTTCACTTAGTATGCTCACCTCTGGTTTTCCCTGTAACTGGAAACGCCGTTGTTTCCTCCTTTATTTCTGAGTTATACTGCACTGTGTGTATGTGCCCCGCCTTCTGTGTCCACTCCTCTGTCTTCGTGCACTTCAGTTGCTCCTGTTTCTTTGCTACTGTACCTAGTGCTGCCATCATCTTTGGGATGCAGGTGTCTTTAAGTTTTGGTTTCCTCTGGATCTACGCCTAGGTGTGGTGTTGCTGGATCACTTGGTACTTCTATGCTTAGTTTCCTAAGAACCATCATGCTCTCCCTAGTGGGTGTACTGATTTACATTCCCACCAACAGTGCAGGAGGGCTCCCTTCTCTCCACAGCCTCTGCAGAATTTACTGTTGTAGGATTTTTGATATGGGCATTTTGATCAATGTGAGGTGATATCTCATCGTACATTTGATTTGCTTTTCTCTAAGAACTCGTGAGGCTGAGCATCTTTTTATGTGCTTTGTAGCCATCTCTACGCCTTCTTTGGAGAAATGTGTGCTTAGACCTTTGGTTGATTTTTTTATTGGCTTGTTTGGTTTTTGATACTGCACTGTACATGTTGTTTGTATGTGTTGGATATAAACTCCTTGTGGGTATCTTTGTTTGCAAGAATTTTTTTCCATTCTGAGGGTTGTCTTTTTCCTTCACTTGTGATTTCCTTTGCTGTGCAATTTTTAACATTTATTAGGTCCCATTTGTTTATTATTGTTTTATTTTTCATGATTCTGAGAGATGGATCACAAATGCTGCATTTTATGTCAAAGTGTGTTCTGATTTTTTCTTTAGTTTCATAATGTCTGTCCTTTCATTTAGATCTTTAATCTATTTGCAGTTGATTTTGTGCATGGTGTCAGGGAGTAGTCTAATTTTGTTCTCATTTTCACGCTAAGGAGCCTGCCCCGTGTCCTCCACAGGGCCTGCTCCCAATTTCCATTCCCAGCATCAGTGTAGGAGGGTCCCTGTGCTCTACACGCGCGCCAGCATTTACTGCTTATAGAATTTCTGCCTGTGCCCATTCTGATCAATGTGAGGTGATACCTCATTGAAGTTTTGATTTGCCTTTCTCTCATATTTAGTGATGTTGACATCTTTTCATGTGTTTTTTTTTTAAAAAAACAGTATGAGTTAAACTTACTTATTCAAGTTGGCTTCTTGAATAAATATTCAAAACATCTTCCCCGTTTTAAATATTTTTCTGATGACCTCCGCAAGGACATTTCTTGAGGGCTGGTGTTTTTCACTCACAGCCCTGCAGGCCTTGGGAATATTAAGTGCCCATGAGCAACAGTTTCAAAGTTGTTGTTATGGGAAATGGCCACAAGGTGGCAGCATGTCTTTATCCCCAACTCCGTTTACTGGAGGAACCAGTGCCTTGGGGAAAGTCCTGTTCCTGGATTGACAATTAGCACTTAAGGCCTGTGTCCCATTCCTTCTTCCTTCCTTACTCCTGTTCCCCGGCCAAATCCCAGTTCCTGCAACACCGCTCTGGGGACGGTGCTTTCATCCATAGGGGGAACGACCCAAAGGAAGGAAGCTGGAACCCCACCACCAGGAGACCTGGACCCACGGGGCTTTTCAAAGCTCTTTCAGCCCAGAGGCTCCACATCCTTTGGGTGCAGCATGCGTAGTTTCACTGCAGGAGAACCCTCCTGGATCTGGAGGTTGTGGGCCCGGGCAGAGGGGAGTAGGCTTGCCAGGTCCACGAAGCGGGGCTCATTGGCTGGCAAATCCTTCCCAGTTCCGTCAACCCCATCACAGTCCATCCTTGGGAAACAAGCCTGCCCAGGCTTCAGGGCTGTGATAACAGCCCAGATCACTATGGCCGGAATGGAATAGAGTCAGCATCTTTTGTTGTTTATTCTGTTTTTATCCTGTCATTTGAACACCGTTTTCATTCAAACTTTGTCCCATTTTTTCCTAGCGGTGTATGAATTTTTTGATACTGAGTGGCAGGGGCTGTTTGTATATTTTGGAGATGAATTCCCTGTGTTCATGTTTCATTTTTTTATTTCCTTTTGTATTCAAGTGCTTTTAAAGCTAATCAGTCCCCTTTTCTCGGAGAAGGCAATGGCACCCCACTCCAGTACTCTTGCTTGGAAAATCCCATGGACAGAGGAGCCTGGTGGGCTGCAGTCCATGGGGTTGCTAAGAGTTGGACACGACTGAGCGACTTCACTTTCACTTTTCACTTTCATGCATTAGAGAAGGAGATGGCAACCCACTCCAGTGTTCTTGCCTGGAGAATCCCAGGGACGGGGGAGCCTGGTGGGCTGCCGTCTCTGGGGTCGCACAGAGTCGGACACGACTGAAGTGACAGCAGCAGCAGTCCTTTTTCTGGTTTGTAGCTTATTGTTCATTATCCTAAGATATGGATTCACAAAGAATTTGCTGTAATCTTTGTCAAATCATGTCCTGTTTATATTTTTCTCAAGAATTTCATAGTATCCGTCCTTATACTTAGATATACTATTTGGAGTTTATTTATGAGTATGGTGTCAGGGAGTATTCCAACCTTATTCTCATTTTCATGGCTGAAGAAACCTTCAGAGTGTCCTTCAGAGTGGCTGTTACCAATTTACATCCCAAGCATCAGTGGAGAAGGGTTCCCTTTGTCCCCACACCCCCTCCAGCACTTGTCGATTGTAGAGTGTTTGACTAGGGCCGTTCCTTCCGGTGTGATGTGATACCTCGCTGCAGCTTGGATTTGCCTCTCTCTTTTATTTAGCGATGTTTCCATCTTTTCACGTGATTTTTTTTTTCAAAAGATGTGAAGTAGCTCTTGAAGTTGGGTTCTTGAACACCATCCTCTTTTAAATTCTTTTTCAATGACCACTTTTAGGACATTTCTCAGGGGCAGGTGTTTCTTGCTTACAGCCCCTGGATCCTTATGAATATTAAATACCCAGCCGCACAACTCTGCATGGTGTTGTTACAGAAAATGACCACAAGGTGGCAGCACTTCTCCAAGCTACAATCTTTCCTCTTTTTTTTCTTTTTCTTTTTTTTTTAATTCTGTAATTTCCTTGTAATTTTTTGTCGGAATATAGTTGATTTCTGATATCTTTGTTTCAGGTGTACAGGAACTCGATTCAGTTATACATAGCTGTTTATCCATTCTCTTTCAGGTCCTTTTTCGCAGTTAGGTGATTACAATGTGTTCAATAAACTTCCCTCTGCTTTTCGGTAGTTACTTCTGGATCATCTATCCTACACGTATAATGTGTATATGTTAACTCCAAGCTCTCAACTTCTCCTGCCTGTATCTGGAGGTTGGGGGCTCTGCAGAGAGGAAGAGATACTCCAGGTCCATTTTGGAGGTGCCTGCCACGTGTTCCCACCTCCCTCGGCTCCTGGATTCTCCAGCCTCCGGACGCAAGCCGACCTGGCTCCGGGGATGTGACTCCAGCCCAGGTCACCACTGCCTGCAGGGAACAGAGTCAGCATTTCCCCCCGTTTATTCTGTTTTTAATCTATTATTTGAACTAGAGTATATAGGTGAATTAAAATTTTGTTGGTTTGGGGATTTTTTTTTTTTTCCTTTTCAACGTGCTGCAACTGGTTCACTTCCACATAGATGTATACGTGTATTGCGGGGGGGGGGGGGTTCTTTTTCCATATAGGTGATTACATTAGTGTTGTGTAAGATTCCTTGTGTTACACAGTGGGTCCTGGAGTCTTACTTTAGATATGGTTGTGTGCATATGTTAGTCTGAAGCAGCTCATTTCTCCCTGCCCCACATCTTACTTTCTTGTTGACTGGAAGTTTCCCTTCTAAGTCTTTGAGGCTGTGTCTCTTTTTGAAAGGGCTTCATTTGTATGCACTTTCAGATTACACCAGAACTGACATCATGTGCCACTGGCATCTCCCTGCCTCCCTCACTTCTCTTGGAGTGACCATGTCCCCTTCCTTTTCTGTGGCTGGACTGTACATCATATCCTGCTTCGTGTGGTTGAGGTTGCTGCACTGTGTACGTGTACCCCACCTCCTGTCTCCATTCAGGTTGCTCCTATAATTAGCCTGCTTCCCTGTCTTGGCTGTTAGCGTTGACTACGAAGACCTTTGTCGGCAAAGCAATGTCTCTGCTTTTGAAAACACTGTCTAGGTTGGTCATAGCTCTCCTCACAAGGAGCAAGCATAGTCCGCCAGGCTCCTCTGTCCAGTGAATTCTCCAGGCAAAAATACTGGAGTGGGTAGACATTCCCTTCTCCAGGAGAATTTTCTGACCCAGAGATTAAACCCAGGTCTATATTTCTGTATTTCATATATGAACATACAGGTGCATATTTCATATATGAAAGAATTTTATGTATTTTATATATGAATATATAGGTGTATATTTCATGTATGAAAATAGAAATTTCTGTATTTCACATGAAAATATGTGTGTATTTCAGTATGAAAATTGAGTTTTCTATATTTCATATAGAAAATATAGGTGCATATTTCACATGTGAAAATGGAATTTCTATATTTTATGTATGAAAATATAGGTATTTACATTTGTAGAGTGAACACATTTGCTATCATTCTTTAACCAAAAGAATCAAAAATATACTGTAATTTATAATGATATTATGTCTTTCCTTTCCTCCTTTACTTTTTGCTTCTCTTCTTTTCCCAGCTGTTTGTCAGGCCTCCCCAGACCACCATTTTGCTCTTTTGCATTTCTTTTCCATGGGGATGGTCTTGTTCCCCGTCTCCTGTACAATGTCACAAGCCTCAGTCCATAGTTCATCAGGCACTCTATCTATCAGATCTAGTCCCTTAAATTGATTTCTCACTTCCACTGTATAATCATAAGGGATTTGATTTAGGTCATACCGGAATGGTCTAGTAGTTTTCCCTACTTTCTTCAATTTAAGTCTGAATTTGGCAATAAGGAGCTCATGATCTGAGCCATAGTCAGCTCCCGGTCTTGTTTTTGCTGACTGTATAGAGCTTCTCCATATTTGGCTACAAATAATATAATCAATTTGATTTTGGTGTTGACCATCTGGTGATGTCCATGTGTAGAGTCTTCTCTTGTGTTGTGGGAAGAGGGTGTTTGCTATGACCAGTGCCAGACCACCCAACCTGCCTCTTAGAGAAACCTATATGCACGTCAGGAAGCAACAGTTAAAACTGGACATGGAACAACAGACTGGTTTCAAACAGGAAAAGGAGTACGTCAAGGCTGTATATTGTCACCCTGCTTATTTAACTTATATGCAGAGTACATCATGAGAAATGCTGGGCTGGAAGAAGCATAAGCTGGAATCAAGATTGCCAGGAGAAATATCAATAACCTCAGATATGCAGGTGACACCACCTTTATGGCAGAAAGTGAAGAGGAAATAAAAAGCCTCTTGATGGAAGTGAAAAAAGAGAGTGAAATGTTGGCTTAAAGCTCAACATTCAGAAAACGAAGATCATGGCATCTGGTCCCATCACTTCATGGCAAATAGATGGGGAAATAGTGGCAACAGTGTCAGACTTTATTTTTTGAGGCTCCAAAATCACTGCAGATGGTGATTGCAGCCATGAAATTAAAAGACGCTTACTCCTTGGAAGGAAAGTTATGACCAACCTGGATAGCATATTCAAAAGCAGAGACATTACTTTGCCAACAAAGGTCCGTCTAGTCAAGGCTACGGTTTTCCCAGTGGTCATGTATGCATGTGAGAGTTGGACTGTGAAGAAAGCTGAGCACCGAAGAATTGATGGTTTTGAACTGTGGTGTTGGAGAAGACTCTTGAGAGTCCCTTGGACTGCAAGGAGCTCCAACCAGTCCATTCTAAAGGAAATCAGCCCTGGGTGTTCTTTGGAAGGAATGATGCTACAGCTGAAACTCCAGTACTTTGGCCACCTCATGTGAAGAGTTGACTCATTGGAAAAGACTCGGATGCTGGGAGGGATTGGGGGCAGGAGGAGAAGGGGACGACAGAGGATGAGATGGCTGGATGGCATCACGCACTCGATGGACGTGAGTCTGAGTGAACTCCGGGAGATGGGGATGGACAGGGAGGCCTGGTGTGCTGCGATTCACGGGGTCGCAAAGAGTCGGACACGACTGAGCGACTGAACTGAACTGATAATGATATTAAGTCTTACAACTTGGGCTTGGTAAAATGTGAATTTTGCCTGGATTTCTGGGGCGATAGTTCTCAAACTTCAGTGTGCTTCAGTGCTTCAGAATCACCTGGAGGGCTTATGAACTCAAATTGTCAGACGGCAGTTCCAGAGCTTTTGATTTAGTAGATTTGCAAATACCAGTCCAGGGATCAGAATGAAAATCATTGTGCCTTTTGAGTACTGCTTTTAAAGACTTAAAATAACTCTTCTACATCAAGTATACTGTCTTACATCTTAATACATATGAAAGTCTTAATTTGAAACCAGAAGATTGCTAAGTGACTTTTATTTATATAGCATTGTGAACTGAAATCAATATGTAGGTATCAAAAATAACATTAAATAAAGTGTTTGTTAGAGAACACTGAAAAAAGCAACTTTCAAAAAACCATATTTATTCTGTAGTTAGATTAATTGGCTTGACTAGTTTGTTGTGAAGCAAATTTTAAGAGACTAAACTACTTTATAGGTTATTTTAAATCTCATAAAAATTAACTTCCTGATGGATGGAATCTTCTATTTTTAAAAATACCCCAGTTTTATTTTGCTAACTTTTTTGTTGATTACTTTTTGTGTTAGTAGGTGGCCATTAACAATATTTTTAAACTGCAGCACAGCTGATTTACATTCCTATATTTGTTTTGGGTGTATAGCATAGTGATCCAATATGTTTATGGAATGTATTTAAAGGCATCAGAAAGTAACGGCTCCGTCTCCCTCTGCTGTGTCACAGACAGCAGTGCGCGTCTCTCATTCCCCTACCCCTGTCCTGCCCCTCCCACCTCCCTCTCTGCACTGCTAACCGTTAGTTCTCTACATCAGTGAGCCGGTTTCTGTTTCATAGATAAATTCACTTACATCATATATTAGGTTCCACATATAAGTGAAATCATATGGTATTTGTCATTGTCTTTCTGATTTCACTTAGTAGAATAATCTATGTTGCTAGTAGAACAGGTCCATGCTGCTGAAAATGGCATTATATAACTACTTTCTATATTTCATACATGAAATTGTGTGCACATTTCATCTCTGAAAAGGGAATTTTCTATATTTCATATGTGAAAATAGAGGTCCATATATCATATATGAAAGTGGTTGAATTTTCTATATTTCATAAATGAAAACAGAGGCACATTGAAAAGTAGAACTTTCTATATTTTATATATGAAAGGAGAGCTGCATATTTCATCTATGAAAGTGGTAGAATCTTCTGTATTTCATATATGAGCAAGGAAGTGCATATTTCATATATGAAAGTGGTAGGATTTCCTTTACTTCATATATGAAAATAGAGCAACTGAACAAAGTCTGGTCTGTACTGATTATGATTGGATGAGACTGTGCTCTCTGTGATGAGAACATTTAGGCCTGACCTTGTACTCTCTGCACTGGGACGTGGGGACCCGGGTGCAGGTCTGGCCTCTGTCTGGGAAACTCCGTGCCTGTATCTGAGCGTCGGTGCTCAGATGTCTGGGCTTCTCTGGGAGCTGTGCTCTCCTCTGAGTGGGCCTCCCTGGCCCTCCCGGGGGTCAGTGCTGCGGTTGGGCTTAGTCTGTCCCCCACCAGGTTCACTCTCCCTCGGGCTCCTGGGGACCCCCCAGGTGGGCAGCTGCTGCTGCTGCTAAGTAGCTTCAGTTGTGTTCAACTCTGTGCGACCCCATAGACGGCAGCCCACCAGGCTCCCCTGTTGCTGGGATTCTCCAGGCAAGAATACTGGAGTGGGTTGCCATTTCCTTATCCAGTGCATGAAAGTGAAGTTGCGCAGTCATGTCCGACTCTTCACACCCCATGGACTGCAGCCTACCAGGCTCCTCCGTCCATGGAATTTTCCAGGCAAGAGTACTGAAGTGGGGTGCCATTGCTCAGGCACATTCCATTCTAAATCACAGGCCAGGAGACCGGCTCTCCTTGTCTCTGGTTGCCTGAGGACGAGTTGGGCATGAAGAAGTTCTGCCACCTTGTGGACATTTCCTGTAACTACAACGTGTACACCTGTGCTTACTGGTACCTCCATTCACAAGGCATCAGTCAGTTCAGTTCAGTTCAGTTCAGTCGCTCAGTCGTGTCCGACTCTTTGCGACCCCATGAATCGCAGCACACCAGGCCTCCCTGTCCATCATCATCTCCCGGAGTTCACTCAAACTCATGTCCATCAAGTCAGTGATACCATCCAGCCATCTCATCCTCTGTGGTCCCCTTCTCCTCCTGCCCCCAATCCCTCCCAGCATCAGAGTCTTTTCCAATGATTCAACTTTTCACATCAGATGGCCAAAGTATTGGAGTTTCACCTTCAGCATCAGTCCTTCCAGTGAACACCCAGGACTAATCTCCTTTAGAATGGACTGGTTGGATCTCCTTGCAGTCCAAGGGACTCTCAAGAGTCTTCTCCAACACCACAGCTCAAAAGCATCAATTCTTCAGCGCTCAGCTTTCTTCAGAGTCCAACTGTCACATCCATACATGACCACTGGAAAAACCATAGCCTTGACTAGACAGACCTTTGTTGGCAAGGTAATGTCTCTGCTTTTGATATATGCTATCCAGGTTGGTGATAACTTTCCAAGGAGTAAGTGTCTTTTAATGATGGGGCAGCTAATGACAGCTGCCCTCAGGAAAGGTCCTGGGAGGGTATTGCAGAAATAAATTCCAAACATAACTGACTCAAGAAGCCAAGTGCGGCAGGTAACTTTCCTCAAATCCTTTAAGGAAAAGAAGAAAAAATGTCCACAGGACAAGCCCTTCAGCATCTAATTATTACAGGAGGAATGACAATACTAGGTTTAGCTTGTCCGAAAGGGTTTTTTTCCTTCGGCATGTGAAGACTGTCTGTTCTAAGGGCCGCTGGCTATGTCCATTCTCACCAACCGTGTAGTGGGGTTCAACCATCTCCTGGCTCTCTCCTGCATTTACTGTTTGTGGACATGAGACGATGCCCATCCTGACTGATGGGATTTGATTTCTTGCTGTTGTGATTGTCATTCCCCTCACTGATGATCATGTCCTGTGGTTGTTCGGGGGTTTTTTCCATAAAGAATTTAGGATCTTTACCTGTCACAGTGGCTGATTGAATGTCAATCCTGTTTGGAATAAATTTCTGCAACACCTGCCCAAGATCTTTCCTGAGGGCAACTTGCCATTAACAGCCCCGCAAGAACTGTGAATTGGAGGTGCAAGTGTGCAGTGCTGGTCAAGTTGTAACTACAGGAAATGTCCACAAGGCAATAGCAGTTCTGCCTGCCCAACTCTTGTTCCCCTTGCAAAGAGGTCCTTAGGGGAAATCAGCCTCCTGGGCTGTGAATTACAGGGGAAAGTGCCTGAGGAAACACTCAAGGGCTTGGCCTCAGTACTTCTCCCCCTAAAGCTTCCCCCCTCCCCTCTAGACTCCTCCCAGCCTGGGCTGCAGCATCCTGCCAAGGGGCCAAGGAGGCTCCACTGTCAGGAAGGAGGCTTGAATTGGGCACCAGAGCACCAGGAGACCTAGAGTCTAGGTGACTTTCCAAGGTCCTGGAGGTCAGAGGGTTGGGCCACCATCCTTTAGGTGCCTGGGACTCTGTTCCCAGCCAAGCAAACCAGACAGTACAGGTTTGGGGGGGCTCTATTACCAGCACCCTGCCTGCTGCCTGTACCCCATCCAGTCCAGCGTGGGCACCCATGCCTGCTCAGGGGCCAGGGATGGGATAGAGCCCAAGTCAGGGAGGCTGAAGGGAGCAAATGGGCATTTCTTTTCCTTCTTTTCAGTTCAGTCACTCAGTCGTGTCCAACTCTTTGTGACCCCAGGGAATGCAGCACGCCAGGCTTCCCTGTCCTTCACCAACTCCTGGAGTTTACTCAAACTCATGTCCATTGAGTCGGTGATGCCATCCAACCATCTCATCCTCTGTTGTCCCCTTCTCCTCCTGCCTTCAATCTTTCCCAGCATCAGGGTCTTTTCAAATGAGTCAGTTCTTCACATCAGGTGGCCAAAGTATTGGAGTTTCAGCTTCAGCATCAGTTCCTCCAATGAATATTCAGGACTGATCTCCTTTAGGATGGACTGGCTGGATCTCCTTGCAGTCCAAGGGACTCTCAAGAGTCTTCTCCAACACCACAGTTCAAAACCATCCATTTTTCGGCGCTCAGCTTTCTTCACAGTCCAACTCTCACATCCATACGTGACCACTGGAAAAACCATAGCCTTGACTAGACGGACCTTTGTTGGCAAAGTAATGCCTCTGCTTTTTAATATGCTATCTAGGTTGGTCATAACTTTTCTCCCAAGGAGCAAGCATCTTTTAATTTCATGGCTTTAATCACCATCTGCAGTCATTTTGGAGCCCAGAAAAATAAAGTCAGCCACTGTTTCCACCGTTTCCCCATCTATCTGCCATGAAGTGACAGGACCAGATGCCATGATCTTAGTTTTATGAATGTTGAGTTTTAAGCTAACTTTTTCACTCTCCTCTGTCACTTTCATCAAGAGGCTCTTTAGTTCTTCTTCACTTTCTGCCATAAGGGTGGTGTCATCTGCATATCTGAGATTTTTTGTATTTCTCCCGACAATCTTGATTCCAGCCTGTGCTTCATCCAGCCCAGTGTTTCTCATGATGTACTCTGCATAGAAGCAGGGTGACAATATACAGCCTTGACGTACTCCTTTTCCTATTTGGAACCAGTCTGTTGTTCCATGTCCAGTTCTAACTGTTGCTTCCTGACCTGCATACAGGTTTCTCAAGAGGCAGGTCAGGTGGTCTGGCACTGGTCACAGCAAACACAGATATTTTGTGTTTGTGGAACAAAAAAAGGGAAGAGATAATCCTTGTGAATTATCTATAGCAGATAGTTATAACACCGACACAGATAGATTCCTTAGTCTATGTTAGAGACACAGATGTCTGTGTATATTTGAAAGGAAGAGAGTAAGGAGAGGATAATCCTCGTGGCATCATCGTTGTTCAGTTGCCCAGTCATGGCCGACTCTGTGTGTGTGTGTGTGTGTGTGTGTGTGAAGATGACAATTCTTTTATTTTTTATTTTGTAAATGTGTTTATTTTAATTGGAGGCTAATTACTTTACAATATTGTGGTGGGTTTTGCCATATATTTACATGAATCAGCCATGAGTGTACATGTATCCCCCATCCTGAACCCTCCTCCCACCTCCTTCCCCATCCCACCCCTCAGGGTCGTCCCAGTGCACCAGCCCTGAGCGCCCTGTCTCATGCATCGAACCTGGAATGACGATCTATTTCACATATGATAATATACATGTTTCAGTGCTATTCTCTCAAATCATCCCACCCTCGCCTTCTCCCACAGAGTCCAAAAGACTTCTACACATCTGTGTCTCCTTTGCTGTCTCACATACAGCGTCATCATTACCATCTTTCTAAATTCCATATATATGCGTTAGTATGCTGTATTGGTGTATTTCTTTCTGGCTTACTTCACTTTGTATAATCGGCTCCAGTTTCATCCACCTCATTAGAACTGATTCAAACGTATTCTTTTTAATGGCTGAGTAATACCCCATTGCGTATATGTACCACAGCTTTCTTATCCATTCATCTGCCAGTGGACATCTAGGTTGCTTCCATGTCCTGGCTATTGCAAACAGAGCTACAATGAACATTGGGATACACGTGTCTCTTTGAACTCTGGTTTCCTCGGTGTGTATGCCCAGCAGTGGGATTGCTGGGTCATAAGGCAGTTCTATTTCCAGTTTTTTAAGGAATCTCCACACTGTTCTCCATAGTGGCTGTACTAGTTTGCATTCCCATCAACAGTGTAAGAGGGTTCCCTTTTCCCCACACCCTCTCCAGCATTTACTGTTTGTAGACTTCTGGATGGCAGCCATTCTGACTGGTGTGAGATGGTACCTCACTGTGGTTTTGATTTGCATTTCTCTGATAATGAGTGATGTTGAGCATCTTTTCATGTGTTTGTTAGCCATCTGTATGTCTTCTTTGGAGAAATGGCTTTTTCTTTCTTTCATGGCAGACTCTTTGCAACCCCATGGACCTCAGCACACCAGGCATCCTTGGCCCTGACCATCTCCCCAAATTTGCCCAAGTTCATGTCCATTGCACTGGTGATTCCATCCAACCATCTCATCCTCTGAAACCCTCTTCTGCTCTCAATCTTTCCCAGCATCAGGGACTTTTCCAGTGAGTCAGCTGTTTGTGTAAGATGACCAAAATTTGGGAGCTTCAGCATCACTCCTTCCAATAAGTATTCAGGGTTGATTTCTCTTAAGACCGACTGGTATGATCTCCTTGCTGTCCATGGGACTTTCAGGAGTATTCTCCAAGAGCATAGTTTGAAGGTATCAATTCACTGACATTCTGACTTCTTCATGGTCCTGCTCTCACAACCACACATGACCACTGGGAAGACCACAGCCTTGACTATTTGGAACTTTGTCAGCACAGTAACGTCTCTGCTTTTCAACACACTCTCTAGGTATGTCATAGCTTTCCTGCCAAGAAACAAGCATCTTCTCACTTCATGACTGCAGTCACCATGCACAGTGATTGTGGAGTCCAAGAAGAGGAAATCTGTCACTACTTCCACCTTTCCCCCTTCTATTTGCCATTAAGTAACGGGGCCGGATGCCATGATCTGAGTATTTTTAATACAGAGTTTTAAGCCGGCTCTTTCACTCTGCTCCTTCACCCTCATCAAGAGGCTCTTTAGTTCCTCTTCACTTTCTGCCATTATAGTGGTATCATCTGCATATCTGGGATTGTTGATGTTTCTCCCGCTTATCTTGATTCCAGCTTGTAACTCAGCAGCCTGGCCTTTCTCATGATGTGCTCAGCATATAGGTTAAACAAGGAGGGTGACAGCAGTCAGCCCTGTCATCCTCCTTTCTCAATCTCAAACCCATCAGTTGTTCCATACAGGGTTCTAACTGTTGTTTCTTGGTTCGCATCCAGGTTTCTCAGGAGACAGGTAAGATGGTCTGGTATCTCTTTAAGAGCTTTCCACAGTTTGTTATGATCCACAGTCAGTGAAGTTGATGAACCAGAGGTAGATGTTTTTCTGGAATTCTCTTGCTTTCTCTATGATCCAACAAATGTTGCAATTTGATCTCTAGTTTCTCTTCTTTTCCTACCCTAACCCTAACCTAACTGTCTGATAGTTAGCACATCTTTAGTACTACCCTTCTTGGGAATCAGGATGAGGATTGCCCTTTTCCAGTCCCTGGGCCACTGATGGGTCTTCCAGATTTGCTGACATGTTGAATGCTACACCTTGATGCATCATCCTTTATGGTTTTGAATAGCTCTACTGGAATTTCCTCGCATCCTCTAGATGTTTTAACAGCAGGTAATGAGTTTCTCACGGCAAGTGTACCGGAGTGGTTTGCCATTCTCTCCTCCAGTGGATCACGTGTTGTCAGAGCTCTCCGGTGTGACCCGTTCACGTTGGGTGGCGCGGCTCACAGCTTCAGTGAGTTATGCAAGTCCCTTCGCCACGACAAGGCAGTGATCCTTGAAGGGGGATTATCATTACAGATACGGATCCCTGTGTGTATGTTATTCGGGACCTCTGATTTTATCCCTGCCCATTTATTGTTACTTTTTTGAGACTGATTGATTATGACTGAATTCTCAGCAGGTATTTTGTGTTTTAAATGAGTTCCTTTGTATATTTTTAAAATTTTGCCTGTAAGAGATATCATGTTATTTTGTCTTCCTCTGTCTCTAGCTGACTTCACTTAGTGTACGATGCTCCAAGGTCCATTCTTTCAGTGCCTGATGGCATAATCTCATAATTTCATTGGTAGCTTTTCATGGATGAGGAATAGCCCACTATATATGTTGCCACATTTTCTTTAATCTGTAATCTGTCAGTGGACATTTTCTCATGTCTGTGTCTCAGCTGCTGTAAGCAGTGCTGCAGTGAACGTTGGGGAGCATGTGTCTTTTGGAATCATGTTTCTCATGGGATATATGACCAGGTGTGGGTACGTCAGATCCTAGGCTTGACTCCTTTGCAAGTTTTTTCCCTCGCATGGGGATGCTATCCTTTCAGTGGCTGTTGCCAGTGTCAATCCCACCAACAGAGTCAGGCGGGGAGCAGGGGTGTTACATCTCTTGCCAGCCCACTACTGCATTTATTTGTAGCCTTCTTAGTATGACCATTCTGACTAGTGTGATTAGATTTCTTGTTGTTGTTTTGATTGGTATTCTTCGTGTAATAATTAGGGATGCTGAGCATCTCATCCTGTGTCTTTTTGGGAATTGTTTATCTTCTTTATTTTTTCTTAAAGTGTGAGAAGAAAATGTACCTGTTGCAGTTGGCTTCTTGAAAGTCAGTTGTGTTTGGACTTGATTTCTGCAATAACTGCCCAAGGACCTTTCCTGAGGGCAGTTGTCATTAGCAACCCCACAGTCCTTGTGAAAGGAGGTACCAGTAAGCAAGGTGTTTAAGCTGTAGTTACAGGAAATGTCCACGAGGCGGCAGCACTATTTCATGTCCAACTTGGTGCTTAGTCCCTCAGTCATGTCCCACTCTGCAACGTCATGGACTGTAGCCCGCCAGGCTGCCCTTTCCATGCGGATTCTTCAGGCAAGAATACTGGAGTGGGTTGCCATGCCCTCCTCCAGGGGATTAGCTCAACCCAGGGATTGAACCCAGGCCTCTCGCCTTGCAGGAGGAATCTACCAGCTGAGCCACCAGGGAAGCCCAAGAATACTGGAGTGGGTAGCCTTTCCCTTCTCCAGGGGACCTTCCTGACCCAGGAATCAAACAGGGGTCTCCTGCATTGCAGGCAGATTCTTTACCAGCTGAGCTACCAGGGAAGCCCCCAGTCCAACTCTGGTTCTTCAGGCAAACTGAGACTTCAGGAAAGTCGGCTTCCTGGCCTGTGAATAAGAGTGGAATGTGCCTGAAAAACACCAAGGCCTTGTGTCTCACTGCTTCTTCCCCTTAAGGCTTCACCCTTCCTTTCAGACTCATCCCGACCTGGGACACTGCTTTCTGCTTACGTGCCTAGGAGGCTGCTGGGGACCCCAGAACCGGACCTGGAGGCTAGGTGACCTTTCCAAGATCCTTGTGGCCAGAGCGTCAGGCCACCATCCTTTGGGTGCACTAGGGTCTATGGTTCCAGCCAGAGCAAACCAGATGGTCAGGTTAAGAGGGGCTCAATTAAGGGCACCCACCCTGACTGTCTCAACCCCTCTCCAGTCCAATCCTGGGGACCCAAGCCTGGTCGGATTCCAGGGATTGGAAAGCAGCCCAAGTCAGGGAGATCAGAGGGGATAAAATAGTCAATAGTCTTCTCTTTTTTAAAATCTCATGGTGATACAATATTGACCTATATTTGTTTTTCAGTTTTGTGCTTATTGTCAGTATACAGGCTCCTGATTCAGTTATGAGATATACATACAGCATCTCTGTTCTTTTTCAATTTTTTGCCAGAAAGATTATTGAACAAAGTTGAGCAAGCTCCCTGTGCTGAATATTATGTCCTTCTGAAGCATCCGTTCGGACTGTATGTGACACCAAGGACTGTAACCCTCTGGGTTCCTCTTTCCATGGATTCTCCAGGCATGGAAACTGGAGAATTCCAGGCATGGAAACTGGAGTGGGTAGCCATTCCCTTCTGGAGAGCTTTTGGATCCAAGAGTTGAATACAGGCTCCCACATTGCCGTCATATTCTTTACCTTTGAGCCACCAAGGAACCCCTAGTATCTATTAGAGATACAGATTTTTTTGTATATGTAGAAGAAAGGAGGAAGAAGATAATCCTTTGAATTATCTATGTTTTGTTGTTCATTCACTCAGTTCATGTCTGACTCTGTGACACCAGGGACTGCAGCATACCAGGCTTCCCTGTCCTTCACCATCTCCCAGAGCATGCTCAGTCTCATGCAGATTAAATTGGTGATGCCATCCAACCATCTCATCAGGTACAGATTTGTGTATATGTGGAAGGAAGGAAGGAGATATTCATTGTGAATCATCTATTACAGATATGGTTTTGGGTATATATGTTAGAGATACAGATTTAAATGTATATGTGGAAGGAAGGTGGAAGGAGGGAAGGGAAGGAAGGAGATAATCCTTGTAAAATATGTCTTACAGATACAGATTTCTGTATATACATTAGTCCTTAATTCACCCCTGGCTATTTTTTTTTTCCTGGTAATTCCTTATTTCCCTTTAAATTTTTAGAGTCTCTTTTGTGTTGTAAATTAGTTTGTATATATCACTTTATTTGCCTAGAAGGAACATCATATGCTATTCTCTTCCTGCCTGGCTGAATACAGTTAGTGTATGACCCTCCAAGGTCCATGCTTGTGGTGCATAATTTCATAATCTTCATGCTGCTTTTGTGTGTCTGACTAATACGAATGCATTTATGTACCACATCTGCAATAAGCTTTATTCTGTCAGAGGACATCTTGTGGTTCTGTGTCTTGGCTTCTGTAAGGAATACAACAGTGAATGTTGGGGTGCATGTGTCTTTTTGAACGATGGTTTTCTCAGGGATATAGGCCCAGGCATGGATGTCAGATACGAGGCTTTGCTCTCTTCAGTGGTTTATCTTCTGGCATGCTGAGGCTGTCTTCTCTAGGGGTGGTGGCAATGTCCATCCCCACCAACTGTGTAGTGGGGTTCAATGATGTCCTGGCTCTCTCCTGCTTTTACTGTCTGTAGACCTTTGAGGATATCCATTCTGACTGGTGGGATTTGATTTCTTGATATTGTTTTGATTGTCATCCCTCCTGTAATAATTACGATGCTGAACATCTTGTTCTGTGGCTATTTGGTTTTTCTTCTTTCTTTTCCATAAAGGGTTTGAAGAAATTTACATGTCCCAATTGACTTCTTGAAAGTTGAATGTGTTTGGAAATTTTTCTGCAGTACCCACCATAGGACATTTCCTGAGGGCAGCTCTCATTAAAAGTCTCTCAATCTTGTGAACTGGACTTGCAATTAAGCACTGCTGGTCAAGTTGTATTTATAGGAAATGTACACAAGACAGCAGCATTTCTTCATGCCCAACTGTTGTTCCTGGAGCACACAGATCCTTAGGAAAGACTGGCTTCCTGGGCTGTGAATTATAGTGGAAAGTGTGAGCAAACACTCAAGGGCTTGTGGCTCGCTACTTCTTCCCCCTAAAGCTCCACCCTCCCCTTCAGACACCTCCTCACCTGGGCCACAGCACCCTGCTGAGGTGCCTAGGAGGCTGCAACTCAGGAAGAAAGCTAGAATTGGGGACCCCACCATGAAGAGACCAAGAAGTGAGGTGAATTTTCCACGGTCCTGGAGGTCAGAGGACTGAGCCACCATCTTTTGGGTGCCATGGGGACTTTGTTCCCAGTCAACCAATTCAGATAGTAGGGGTTCAAAAGGGAAGTCAATTAAGGACACCCTGCCCAGATGTCTCATCCCCATCTAGTCCAGCCATGGGACCCAAGCCTACTCGGGCTCCAGGGATGGGTTAGCAGGCCAAGATGGGAGTTCAGAGGGAAGAAAATAGGCATTCCTTTTCTTTCTTTCACTTTTCTTTAATCTCTAGTGTTTTGCTTCAGGTTAGTGTACAGCCACCTGATTCAGTTATGACATACACAAACAGCATATCTCTTGTCATGGGACCTCTCAGCAAATGCTGACCACATGTTTGACTATAAGGCTTCTAGGCTGATGCTCAGCTCGTGTTTATCTAGAGACCTCAATGTTCTTGCTCAATTTGTGTGTGTCTATGAGGCCTCAAGGCAGACACTCACCTCATTTGTGACTATGAAGCATCTAGAAAGGCTCTCAGCTCATGTCCTCATCTTGTCGTGTAGGCATTTGGGTTTTTTTTTCCTTTCCTGAAAGGGTGCAAGGAAAGTTAGCTTCTTGAAATTAGCTTCTTGAAAGTCAGTTGTGTTTGGAATTCACTTCAGCAATACCTGCCCCAGGACCTTTCCTGAGGGCAACTGTCATTAGCAACCTCACAGGCCTTTTGAATTGGAGGTGTCAGTCAGTACTGGTGGGCAAGTTGTTGTTACACGATACGTCCACAAGGCGGCAGCACTTCTTCATGCCAACTCTGGTTCTACCTGCAACCAGAGCCTTAGGGAAAGTCGACTTCCTGGGCTGTGAATTAGAGTAGAAGGTCCCTGAGCAAACACCCAAGCCCTTCTATCTCACTTCTTCCCCCTGAAGCTTCACCCCTCCCCCTGGCCTCATGCCTACCTGGGGCACCGCCCCCTGCTGAAGTGCCTAGGAGGCTGCACTCTCAGGAAGGAGTGTTGAGCTGGGGACCCAAGCACCAGGAGACTGGGGTCTGGGTGATTTTCCGTGTTTCTCAAAGTCAGAGGGTTGGGCCAGTAGGATTTGGGTTCACTAGGGATTCTGGTCCAAGACAGGACAAACCAAACTGTAGAGGCTCAAGAGGAGTGTCTATGATGGGCACCCTGCTGTGCTGGCTCTACCCATCCCCCGCCCAGCCCTAGGACTCAAGCCCGCTCCGGGTCCAGGGATGGGATAACAGCCCAAGCCTTGGAGGAGGCAGGGAATAAAGTAGGCATTACGTTTCCTTCCTTTTCCTTAGTCTCATGCTGATGCTCTGTTGAAGTCTAGTCCATTTTCAGTTTTGTGCTTGTCCTCGGTGTACAGTGAGCTGATTCAGTTATGACAGATATATTCAGCATATGTGTAGTGTTTATTTGTTTTGATTTTTTTGCCATACAGTTTATTGAACAAGGTTCGGTAAAGTTCTCCATTCTGATCTTCAGGTCCCTGTGGCGTATTTATTAGAGATACAGATTTTTTGCACATGCGCAAGGAGCCAAGGAAGTGGTCCTTGTAGACTATCTATCCCAGCGACAGATTTCTGTGTCTGTGTTAGAGACAGATGCTTCTGTGTATATGTGCACAGACGTGAAAAGTTGCCACTATGAGCCAGGAACGACGTCAGGATTCTTGGCCTCCGGAGGAGAGGAATGCAATCCGGGGCCAGAGACGAGGCTTGATCGCGCAGAGCCTTCGTGTGATAAAGTTTTATTAAAGTGTAAAAGAGATAGAGAAAGCATCTGACATAGACATCAGAAGGGGGCAGAAAGAGTGCCCCCTTGCTAGTTTTCAGCAAGAAGTTATATACCTATTAGCTAGCTGCTAATTAAAGAAAGGAAATGTCTCAAAACTCAGAAAGTGGCACCAGGCCCCTCACCCACAACATGCATTCTGAGATAACATTGGCACAAGGTGAGTCATCCAGGGCTATAAAACAGCTGATGTGAATCTTGATGAAAGGCAGTTTTCTGAGCAAATACCTAGTTTCGTTAACATAGGTTAAGAGAACATTTCCATGAGTAAAACATACTGGTTTGCTGAGCCATTATTGGTTCTGAGTCTCAGGCAGAACTGACTTGAAGAAAGACAGAGTCTAACGTAAATACATAGTACATTAACATAGCTTAAGAAAAATATTTCCATAAGAAAAAGGCATTGGTTAGCTCCAGGTTTGAGAAAAGTTAAATTCGGGTGGAACCAGGTGTTGTCATGGCAACACAGAATTTTAAAATAAACCTCTTAATTTTGTAGCGCCAAGGGGAAAACAAAGCCTGACACTTGTGGTTTGTTTCCTCCTGCCACTTGAGAGAGAGAGAAAAAAATGTCTGACACTTGCAGCCCATTTCCTCAGTTTGGGGACCCTAGCCTTCCTGCCTGTAACCCTCTCAGAAGGAAGAAAGCAAGCAAGGAAAGAAGGCAGGAGATAATCCTTGTGGATTAGCTCATACAGATACAGATTTCTGGAGGTAGGTTAGGTACACAGATTTCAGCGCCTATGTGAAAGGAAGCAAGGGTGGAAGGAAAGAGGAAATAATCCTTGCGGATTATCTACTACAGACGCAGATTTCTTTGTATACATTCATACCAACCTCCCAATTCATGCCTGGCCCTTTCCTGTTTTTTTGCTTTTATTTTTTTGAACTCTTAGTTTGTGTTTGCAACTTAGAGTTTCTTATGTTGTAAATTACTTCCTCCATATCTCATTCTTTCAGTTTTACCCTCAAGGGACATCATCTGGTATTTTCTTTCTCTGTTGCTAACTTAAGTGTATTTTTCTCCAAGGCCCATCCTTGTTGGGACTGTTGGCCTAATTTCATAATTTCAGAAGTGGGGTTTCAAGTCTGAGTAATAGCCATTTATATATATGTACTATATGTATATATATATATATATATACACCATATATATCATATATGTGTATAAGATTCCATCTGTCAGAGGGCCTGTTCTTGGGTCTATGTCTCGGCAATGGGAGGAAACACTGCTGTGAACGTTGGGTGTGTGTGTCACTTTCAATGGCGGTTTTTCGTGACATAGGCCGAGGCGTGGGTATGAGAATCCCAGGTTTAGCTCTCCTGAGATGTTTCTCTCTGGCCTGTGGCTGTCCTTGGGGCTGTCGCCAGTGCGTGTTCACAGGGAACATGAAGGGGGTCCCATCATCTCCCGACTCTCTCCTCCATGCACTGTTTGCAGACAGTTAGCATGGCCATCCTGTCAGACAGGATTGGATTTCTTGTTGTCATTTTGATTGGCACTGCTCCTGTAATAATTCAGGATGCTGAGCATCTTGTCCTGTGGCCGTTTGGGTTCTTTCCTTTTTATTTTTTTTCTTTCCTTAAAGGGTGTGAGGAAAACTGACCTTTGAAATTGGCTTCTTAAAAGTTGGTTGTGTTTGGAATTTCTGCAATACCTGCTGCAGGACCTTTCCTGAGGGCAGTTGTCTGCTGAGGCCTCTGGCCCTATGTCCAGCTCAGCGTGTCCCCGAGGCCTCGAGGCAGATCTCAGCTCCTGTGTGTCTGTGAGGCTTCTGGGCAGATGCTCAGCTCCTCCCTAAGAAGCCTCTCAGCAGACGCTCAGCTCCTGTGTGTCTATGAGGTCTAGGCAGATGCTCAGCCTGTGTGTCTCTGAGGCCTCTAGTCAGATGCTCAACTCCTGTGTTTCTATGAAGCCTCTAAGCAGATGCCCAGACTGTGTGTGTCTATGAGGTCTAAGGGCATAAGCTCAGCTCATGTGTATTTATGAAGCCTCCAGGCAGATGCTCAGTTCTTATCTATAAGGCCTTTGGCCATGCACTCAGCTCAGTGTATCTATGAAGTCTTCTAGGCAGACACTCATGTTGTGGATGCCTGTGAGGCCTTTAGGCAGATGCTCAGCTCATGTGTGTGTATGAGGCCTCTAGGCAGACACTCAACTCCTATGTGTCTATGAGCTCTAGGCAGATGCTCAGCTCATATCTATGAGGCCTCTGGCCATGCACTCAGTGTAGCTAGGCAGACACTCAAGTCGTGTGTGTGTCTCTAAGGCCCAGAGGCAGATGCTCAGCTCTTGTGTGTCTATGACACCTCTAAGCAGACCCTCAGGTCTTAGATGTCTACAGGCCTCTAGGCAGATGCTGAGCTCATGTGTGTCTATAAACCTCTAGGCAGATTCTCAGCCTGTGTCTCTACAGTGGCCTCTCACTGACACTCAACTTCATTATGACTATTAGATCTCTAAACTAATGCTCAGCCTGTGTCTACATAGAGGCCTCTAGGCTGATGCTTAGGTTGTGTGTGTCTATGAAGTCTGTAGGCTGACACTTAGCTTGTGTTTATCTAGAGATCTGAAAATAATGCTTAACCCATGTGTATCTCTGAGACTTCTATGCTGACACTCACCTATTGTTTGTCTATGAGGCCTCTGGTCAGACTCTGAGCACAAGTGTGTGTCTGTGAGGCCTCTAGTCAGATGCTAAACCTCCTGTGTTTCTATGAGGCCTCTATTCAGACGCTCAGCTCGTGTGTGTCTATGAGTTCTCTAGGCACGTGGTCAGCTCGTGTGAGTCTATGTAGCCTCTAGGCAGATGCTTAGACTTTGTCTATATACAGGCCTTTTGTCAGATGCTCAGCTTGTGTTTGAGGCCTCCAGGCAGACACTCATCTCGTGTATGTCTATGAGATCTGTAGGCAGACACTCAGCTCCTGTCTAACTACAAACCTGAAAACTGACTCATCTCATGTATATGTTTGAGGCCTCTAGTCTGATGCTCAGCTCATGTTGTCTATGACGCAACTGGGAAGGTGCTCAACCTGTTTCTAACTAGAGGTCTGTATGCTGACACGCAGCTTGTAGGTGGCTATGAGGCCTCCAGGCAGACGCTAAGCTGGTCTGCGTCTATGAGACCAGATTGTTTAATTTTGAGCCATTCAGGGGCTTTGTTCTCCTGATCTTAACGTATCTAATGTGCACCCCATAGATCTTACCTTTCGGATAAATGAGAGTTTTCCCACTTTCATCAGCTGTATAATGCCAAACCCACAAGACACAGACAGATTCCAGCAAAAGCAGCACAGATTCTAGCATCAGTGCATCCAGATGAACTGATTCCCAGGTTGGGTATTAAATTTACCTTATAAAATAAAGTAATTCCAACTAGGTTACCCACTCCCACAAGATTTACCTCCCAAATGAACCAGTTCCAACTGGGCCAGTTCCCAAATCAGGTAAATACATTTACCCTACAATTGAGTTACTTGCAACTATGGTGGGCATGCCCCATGAGGACTAGTTCCCAATGAAAATTTTCAAGGTAGAGTCCAACACCACCTCCCCTCTGCAAATGGGTACCCAACCAAATTTGCTTATTTTTCTTATCCTGTAAACGAAAAGCCCAGATTGAGGGGAAAATATGTTTCTGTTAGGCGAGTGTAATCTCCTTGGTTCTGTCTCGTCTCACCAAAAATTTGAAGCAACAGACATTAAAAGCCTCGGCACATCACAGCTCTTGGATATTCTGTGTTATAGCTCTCGGTTCTTGAACAGACCGTGTTATAGCTATTAGATCAGCGATACAGCTCCGTGTTACAGCTCAGTTTTATTTAGAAAATAGCAGGAAAACACATCCTCGAGGCACGAGGGCATGTTGACCCAAAGACATGAAGAGAAGAGACAGCGCCCCAGCCCTATGGCTCCTCTTTTTATATGGTTTTCTTCCTTGCCCTGGGCCTGTCCTGTGTAAACTGGGCAGGCATGAGTGCTGTTTGGTCTACCTGAGGTCCTCACTCCGGTCCTCAGACCTTCCTTTGTTGTATTGTCGTGGGATTTTCCCTTCCTGTCTTTTCAGTTCAGTTCGGTCACTCAGGCATGTCCAACTCTTGGCGACCCCATGAATTACAGCACGCCAGGCCTCCTTGTCCATCACAAACTCCCAGAGTTCACTCAAACTCATGTCCATCAAGTCGGTGATGCCATCCAGCCATCTTGTCCTCTGTTGTCCCCTTTTCCTCCTACCCCCAATCCCTGCTAGCATCAGAGTCTTTTCCAATGAGTCAACTCTTCACATGAGGTGGCCAGAGTACTGGAGTTTCAGCCTCAGCATCAGTCCTTCAGATGAACACCCAGGACTGATCTCTTTTAGAATGGACTGGTTAGATCTCCTTGCAGTCCAAGGGACTCTCAAGAGTCTTCTCCAACACCACAGTTCAACAGCATCAATTCTTCGGTGCTCAGCTTTCTTCACAGTCCAACTCTCACATCCATACATGACCACTGGAAAAACCATAGCCTTGACTAGACAGACCTTTGTTGGCAAAGTAATGTCTCTGCTTTCAATATGCTATCTAGGTTGGTCATAAATTTCCTTCCAAGGAGTAAGCGTCTTTTAATTTCATGGCAGCAGTCACCATCTGCAGTGATTTTGGAGCCCCCAAAAATAAAGTCTGACACTGTTTCCACTGTTTCCCCATCTATTTCCCATGAGTTGCTGAGACCAGATGCCGTGATCTTCATTTTCTGAATGTTGAGCTTTAAGCCAACTTTTTCACTCTCCTCTGTCACTTTCATCAAGAGGTTCTTTAGCTGCTCTTCACTTTCTGCCATAAGGGTGGTGTCATCTGCATATCTGAGATTATTGATAAATTCCTGGCAATCTTGATTCCAGCTTGTGCTTCTTCCAGCCCAGCAGTTCTCATGATGTACTCTGCACAGAAGTTAAATAAGCAGGGTGACAATATACAGCCTTGACGTACTCCTTTTCCTGTTTGGAACCAGTCTGTTGTTCCATGTCCAGTTCTAACTGTTGCTTCCTGACCTCCATACAGGTTTCTCAAGAGGCAGGTAAGGTGGTCTGGTATTCCCATCTCTTTCAGAATTTTCCACAGTTTATTGTGATCCACACAGTCAAAGGCTTTGGCATAGTCAACAAAGCAGAAATAGATGTTTTTCTGGAACTCTCTTGCTTTTTCCATGATCCAGCGGATGTTGGCAATTTGATCTCTGGTTCCTCTGCCTTTTCTAAAACCAGCTTGAACATCTGGAAGTTCACGGATCATGTACTGCTAAAGCCTGGCTTGGAGAATTTTGAGCATTACTTTACTAGTGTGTGAGATGAGTGCAATTGTGCGGTAGTTTGAGCATTCTTTGGGACTGGAATGAAAACTGACCTTTTCCAGTCCTGTGGCAACTGCTGAGTTTTCCAAATGTGCTGGCATATTGAGTGCAGCACTTTCACAGCATCATCTTTCAGGATTTGAAATAGCTCCACTGGAATTCCATCACCTCCACTAGCTTTGTTCATAGTGATGCTTTCTAAGGCCCACTTGCCTTCACATTCCAGGATGTCTGGCTCTAGGTGAGTGATCACACCATCGTGATTATCTGGGTCGTGAAGATCTTTTTTTTACAGTTCTTTCATGTATTCTTGCCACCTCTTCTTAATAGCTTCTGCTTCTGTTAGGTCCCTACCATTTCTGTCCTTTATCAAGCCCATTTTGCATGAAATGGTCCCTTGGTGTCTCTAATTTTCTTGAAGAGATCTCCAGTCTTGCATCCTGTTGTTTTCCTCTATTTCTTTGCATTGATCGCTGAGGAAGGCTTTATCTCTCATTGCTAATCTTTAGAACTCTGCATTCAAATGGGAATATCTTTCCTTTTCTCCTTTGCTTTTCACTTCTCTTCTTTTCACAGCTATTTGTAAGGCCTCCTCAGACAGCCATTTTGCTCCTCTGCATTTCTTTTCCATGGGGATGGTCTTGATCCCTGTCTCCTGTACAATGTCACAAACCTCCGTCCATAGTTCATCAGGCACTCTGTCTATCAGATCTAGGCCCTTAAATCTATTTCTCACTTCTACTGTATAATCATAAGGGATTTGATTTAGGTCATACCTGAATGGTCTAGTGGTTTTCTCCACTTTCTTCAATTTCAGTCTGAATTTGGCATAAGGTGGCTTGTCTTTTAGCCACCGCCATTTTGGACTCCTGTTTCCTATTCTAACTACCTAACATTTCCATGTGCACACCGGAACAACTTGCCCTCGAAAATCTAACCAATCAGCTCTTAACACAAAAGGACACAAAAAAACATCATACTGACTGAACCGCTATCAAATTGCATATACTTACCCTACAATGAAATTGAGTCTCTCTACTGTAGAAGTTTGTTGGTTCCTTGGTTCAACTGCCAAGTGCTGGGGGTAGCCAGTGTCACTTCAGGGAATCCTGAAGGGAAGAACTTCAGGACAACAAATGGTCCCAGCAGCTGCTAGGGTCTTGCCCCAATATTTCCTAATTGGGGCCGGCTAGCCACAAGCAGCAAGACTCCTGGCTGGCTAAGCCAAATTGTTCCCGAGTCCAAGCTCACTCTGCTCACTGCACAATAGGCCAATGAATCCGAGAGATGAGGTGTTGAGGCAAGGAAGGGACTTTAATCATGGACCCAGCAGACTGAGAAGATGGCAGGCTAGTGCCTCAAATTAACCATCTTATTAGGGTCTGGATGCCAGGCTGTTTTATAGACCAGAGAGAAAGCAGCAAGGAGGAACTAAAGTCAAAAGGCAGAAGGAGAGGGAGATGCAGTGGGGAAGTAAAGTGAGAGGGTCTTCGGTCTTGCAAAACTTTTCCAAGGGAATGAAAAGCCTTCTGAAGGGGTGTGTTAATCTCTTCTATCTCCAGCTGGGCAGGAACAAATTCTCTCTCCCTAAGCTGAACAAAGGCACTTTAGTTTACAGTCAAGCAGGGGGATAGGGACCTCCAGGCAAGCCATTCAGTGCAATTATAATAATTAAAGCAATGAAAAGCAAGTCAAAAAAACAGTTTTCAACATGGAGTCAGAATTGGTTTTCTCCATGCAACAAGATGCTGACTGCAGCCATGAAATTAAAAGACACTTACTCCTCGGAAGAAAAGTTATGACCAACCTGGACAGCATATTAAAAAGCAGAGACACTACTTTGCCAACAAATGTCCATCTAGTCAAGGCTATGGTTTTTCCAGTAGTCACGTATGGATGTGAGAGTTGGACTATAAAGAAAGCTGACTACCGAAGAATTGTAGCTTTTGAACTGTGGTGTTGGAGAAGACTCTTGAGAGTCCCTTGGACTGCAAGGAGATCCAACCAATCCATCCTAAAGGAAATCAGTCCTGAATATTCACTGGAAGGACTGGTTCTGAAGCTGAAACTCCAATACTCTGGCCACCTGATGAGAAGAACTGACTCATTTGAAAAGACCCTGATGCTGGGAAAGATTGAAGGTGGGAAGAGAAGGGGACAACAGAGGATGAGATGGTTGGATGGCATCATCAACTCAATGGACATGAGTTTGAGTAAACTCTGGGAGTTGGTGATGGACAGGGAGGCCTGGCGTGCTGCAGTCCATGGGGTCGCAAAGAGTCAGACACGACTGAGCAACTGAACTGAACTGATGCACGAAGATGAAGGAACCCCTTTTCACGTTCCCTAGGAACAGACATGGGAAACAACCCCTTGAAGGGACAGCCTCCACAGGCCAGAAGAAAAATTTCAAGACAGCTAAACCTAGGATTCTAATACTCACATCTGGGCCTATAGTACAAACAAACCATCATTCAAAAGGAAAAATGTACCCCAATGTTCACTGCAGTGGTTCCTCCAATTGCCAAGACACAGACCCAAGATAACGGCCAATGACAGATGAAATCTTAAACAAATGTGGTACAAATATAAAATAGGCTTCAACACTGAAATTATGAAATTAGGCCAATTGTCCCCACAATGATGGACCTTGGAGGCAAAATATGCTAAGAGAAATCAGCAACAGAGGAAAACAATAGCAGATGTCCTGGAGGGCAAAACTGAAAAACAGAAAGTCATTTACGACATAGAGACTCTGAGATGAGAACACAAACCCAGAATTCCAAAGGGGGCAGGGGGAGGGAAAGAGCCAGGGATGAATTAGGATGTCAGTACTAATGTATCCATGGAACTCTGTGTCTGAAATAGATAATCCACAAGGATTATCTCCTCCTCCCTTCCTTCCCTCTGTTCTTCCTTCCTTTCACATAGGCACTGAAATCTGTATATCCAACATATGTCCAGAAATCTGTGTCTGTATGAGCTAATCCACAAGGCTTATCTCCATCCTTCCTTCATTCCTAGACACAGAAGTATTTATCTCTGACATATACATAAAACTGTCGCTGGAACAGATCATCTACAAGGACTATTTCCTTCCTTGGTTCCTTGCACATGTACAAAAAATCTGTATCTCTGATAAACAGTCCACAGGGACCTGATGATCAGAATAGAGAACTTTACTGGACCTTGTTCAAAAAACTCCATGGAAAAAAAATCAAAACAACTACACATATGCTGAATGTATCTGTCATAACCGAATCAGTTTGTTGTACACTGAGGACAGGCACAAAACTTCAGATTGGCTAGACTTCAACAGAGCATAGGGATGAGACTAAGGAAAAGGAAAAAAAAGTAATGCATACTTTATTCCTTCCGACCTCCGAGACTTGGGCTCTTATCCCATCCCTGAACCAGGAGGAAACTTGAGTCCCACGGCTGGCCTGTGGTGGGGTCAAGAAAGCCCGGCAGGGTGCTCTTCATAGAGTTGCCTCTTTAACCTGTACTGTCTGTTTTTTTTTTCTGGCTGAGACCAGAATCCCTAGTGCACCCCAATGATGGTGGCCTGACCCTCTGGCCTCGAGGGTACAGAGTAAAGTCACCAAGTGTCCAGGGCCCTGGTTGAGGATACCAGCTGAAGCCTCGTTCCTGAGAGTTGCAGCCTCCTAGGCACCTCCCCAGGGAGTGGTGCCCCAGGTAGGGCATGAGCCTTCAGGGGAGGAGTAAAGCTTTAGGGGTGAGAAGTAGTGAGACGCAAACCCTTGGGTGTTTGCTCAGTCATATTCCACTCTAATTCACGGCCCAGGAAGCCAACTCCCCTAAGGTTCTGGGTGCAGGTGAAACCAAACATGGGTATGAAGAAGTGCTGCCACCTTGTGGACATTCCTGTAACCACAACGTGACGACGGTTCTAACAGTACTTTGAATTCACAAGGCCTGTGGTGGGTGCCCTCAGGAAAAGTCTGTCAGCAGGTTTTGCAGAAATAAATTCCAAAAACAGCCAACTTTCAACAAGCCAATAGGAACAGGTAAATTTTGCTCACACCCTTTAATGAAAGAGAAAAAAAAAAGAACCCAAATCTGATCAGCCAGAACTAAGATGCTCAGCAACCCTAATTATGACAGGAGGAATGGCAATCCAAATGACAGCAAGACCTGGAGAAGGAAATGGCAACCCACTCCAGTATTCTTGCCTGGAAAATCCCATGGATAGAGGGGCCTGGCAGGCTGCAGTCCACTGGGTCCCAAGAGTTGGACACGACTTGGCGACTAAACCACCACCACTATAAACATTGAAAGTAGTGAAACACGTAAAATATTTATTAGGAGAAAAGTACAGCGCATGTGGATAGACACACGGCAGATTCAGAGTTAGGCCCTCTGGTAGTTGAATCATTTACAGCCAAGATGGATTCCAGTAAAAAGGACTATGGGTAGACTTGACGTCATCCCTCTTTTGACCTCCAAGAAGCTTTCTAGTCAGGAAGGTCTCCCTAACTTCGAGAATGAGAAATATGTGGTCTTTTATCAGGGCAGAGCCTGGCCTCCTCTCTCCATTGTCCTGGAGTTTCTGTCCACAGGGAATGAACTCAAATTGCTTACCCTGGAGGGGCCCATCTGCCTTCTGCCTCAGAAGCATTACCTAAAGAACCATATGAAAGAGAATATCTTTATTTTCTCTCCTGCTTTTATAATTTCTGTTAGGAAAACAGAAGTATTATTGAAACATTGAGTCTTTCCCTGTGGGGGTCCTCTGGAAAATTTCAAATTTTCTCCAATAGCTGAGTGAAGGCCAAATTAAATAAAGTTTTATTCTCAAAAAAGAAAAGATGACAAGAAATTAAATCCCATCTGACAGAACAACCATCTTGGCTATCTGCAAACAGTAAATGGTGGAGACAGCAGGGAAATGACAGAACCCCCCAACAAGTGCCCTGGGAATGGACATTGACAACAGCCCCTAGAAAGAAAAAAATTCGAGAGAGCTAAGCCTAGGAATTTAATATCCACTCTTGGGCCTCTGTTACAAAAAACCATCACTGAGAATGATTCATGCACCCCAACGTTCACTTGCAATGGGACCTCCAGATGCCAAGAGACAGACATGAGAAGAGGTCCATCCACAGATGAAATCTTAAAGAAATGTGGTACTTATATACAATGGGCTATTTCTCAGACTTGAAGAACTGCCACTGAAATTATGAGATCAGGCCAATTGTCTCCACAGAATGGACTTTGGAGCATCATACACTAAGTGAAGCCACCAACGGACAAAGAAATAGGCAGATGATGTCCCTTCGAGGCAAAAATAACCGAGGTACAGGGGAAGTAATGTACAACACAAAAAGAGAGTCTGACATTCTAACACATAGGATTCCCCCCAAAAAAATAAATAAAAGGAAACTGCCAGGGATGAGTTAGGAAGTTGCTACTAAGCATACCCAGAAATCTATACCTGTAATAGATAAACCACAAGGATTAGCCCCTTCCTTCCTTCCACATGTGCACTGAAATCTGTATCTCTAACATGCTTGTTGTTCTGTGGTCGCTAAGTTGTGTCCAACACTTTGCAACCCCATGGACTCTAGCCCACCAGGCTTCTCTGCCCATGGGATTCCCAGGAAAGAATACTGGAGTGGGTTGTCATTTTCTTCTCCAGTATCTCTAATATGTCCACAGGAATAGGTATCTCTATTAGCTAATCCACAAGGATTCTCCTCTGCATGCCTGCCTGCTTCCTCTCCCTCAGGCACATATACAGAGAAATATTTATCTCAAACATAATTAAATCAGTAGCTGTAATATGTAATCCACAAGGCCTACATCCTTCCTTCATTGCTTGCACATGTACCAAAAAGCTCCACCTCTAATAATGTCCTAAAGGCATCTGATGTTCAGCACAGAGAACTTACGTGACCTTGCTCAACAACCTCTATGGCATAAGAATCAATAAAAAGTAGTAAAGCCTGTATGTGTATGTCATAGCTGAATCAGTCCATTGGACACTGTGCACATGGACAAACCCGTAAATTGACTTCAACATAGCATGGGCATGAAATGATTTTTTAAAAAAGGAAAGTAAATCATGCCTAGTTTATTCCCTGCCCCTGTTGGATTTGGGATGCTACCTGAATTCTGGAACCTAGAGGGTTTGAGTTCCAGGGCTGGACCAGGGTGGGGTCAAGACAGCCAAGCAGGGTGCCCATCATAGATACCCCTCTTAAATCTGTACTGTCTGGTTTGCCCTGCCTCGGTCCAGAATCCTAATGAATTCAAATCCTAATAGCCCGACCCTATGACTTGGAAGAACACAGAAAATCACTGATCCCAGGTCTCCTGGGGTCTCCAACTCAAGACTCCTTCCTGAGAGTGCAGCCTGCTAGACATCGCAGCAGGGAGCAGTGACCCAGATAGGCATGAGGCTAGAGGAGGGAGGGGTGAAGCTTCAGTGGGGAAGAAGTAGTGAGATATAAGCCCTTGGGTGTTTGCTTCTGCACTGCTGCTGCTGCTGCTGCTAAGTCGCTTCAGTCGTGTCCGACTCTGTGCGACCCCAGAGACGGCAGCCCACCAGACTCCCCCGTCCCTGGGATTCTCCAGGCAAGAACACTGGAGTGGGTTGCCATTTCCTTCTCCAATGCATGAAAATGAAAAGTGAAAGTGAACTCGCTCAGTCGTGTCCGACTCTTAGCGACCCCATGGACTGCAGCCTACTAGGCTCCTCCATCCATGGGATTTTCCAGGCAAGAGTCCTGGAGTGGGGTGCCATTGCCTTCGCACATTCACACAGCAAGTGGAGTTTCCCTAAGGCTTTGGTTGTAGGTGGAACCAGAGTTGGGCATGAAGAAGTGCTGCCACCTTGTGGAAATGTCCTGTAATAGCAACTTGCCCACCAGTGCTGACTGCTGCTAAGTCGCCAGTCGTGTCTGACTCTTAGCGACCCCATAGACGGCAGCCCACCAGGCTCCCTCGTCCCTGGGATTCTCCAGGCAAGAGTGCCCTGACCAGGGATCAAACCCAGACCATGAAATATTCCAAAGGTTGTCTGCACTGGGAGCATGGAGTCTTAAAAGTCCCTAGACCACCAGGGAAATCCCAATAAGTGTTCTTTAAGTAGCATAGTGAAGATAATTTGTTAATGATTAAGAGCTACAAGTTAGTTTTTAGTTAAGTCGGTTGGTCAGTCTGTCCGAATCTTTGCGACCCCGTGGACTGTAGCCCACCAGGCTCCTCCGTCCATGGGATTCTCCAGGCAGGAATACTGGAGTGGGTTACCATTTCCTTCTCCAAGTGCTGACTGGCACCTCCAATTCAAAAGGCAGTTAATGACAGCTGCCCTCAGGAAAGGTCCTGGGAAGGTATTGCAGAAATGAATTCCAAACACAACTGACTTTCAAAAACCCAGTTTCAAAGGTCAATTTTCCTCACATCCTTTAACGAAAGAAAGAAACAAAGAACCCAGACGGCCACAGGACAAGATGCTCAGCATCGCTAATTATTACAAGAATGATGCCAATCAAAATGACAACAAGCAATCAAATCCCATCTGACAGCATGGGCATCCTAAGTGTCTGCAAACAATATATGGCAGAGAGAGCCAGGAGATAATGAAACTCCCCTTCATGTTCCCTGGGACTAGACATGGGCAACAACCCCTTGAAGGGACAGCCTCCACAGGCCAGAAGAAAAAATTTCAAGACAGCTAAACCTAGGATTCTAACACCCACACCTGGGCCTATATTATGAAAAACTGTCATCCAAAATGACACACACACCCCAACGTTCACTGCAGTGGTATCTCCAACTGCCAAGACACAAACCCAAGACAAGTGCCAATGACAGATTAAATCTCCAACAAGTATGCTACATATATACAATGGGCTGTTACTTGGACTTAAAAACTGCACTGAAGTTATGATATTAGGCCAATGGTCCCCACAATGATGGACCTTGGGGGATTATACACTAAGAGAAATCAACAACAGAGGAAGAAAATAGCAGATGAAATCCCTGGAGGGCAAAACTGCAGAAAGGGGAGACAGAGGAGGTCATTTCCAACATAAAAAATGACTCTGAGATGCAAACACAAACCCAAAGGGCGGGGGGAGTAAAAGGGAGAGTCAGGGAAGAATTAGGAGGTCAGTACTAATGTATACACAGAACTCTGTGTCTGTAATAGGTAATGCACAAGGATTATCTCCTCCCTTCCTTCTTTCCTCCTGTCCTTCCTTCCTTTCACATAGGCACTGAAATCTGTATATCCAACCTATATCCAGAAGTCTGTATCTGTATGAGCTAACCCACAAGGCTTATCTTGGGCCTTCCTTTCTTGATTTCTTTCTTCCTTCCTTTCACATATACACGGAAGTATTTATCTCTAACATAGATGTAGAAATCTGTTGCTGAAATAGATCATCTACAAGGACTATTTCCTTCCTTGATTCCTTGCACATGTACAAAAAATCTGCATCTCTAATATCAGTCCACAGGGACCTGATGATCAGAATAGAGAACTTAACTGGACCTTACTCAGTAAATTCCATGGGAAAAAATCAAAACAAAAACAACCACATATATGCTGAGTGTATCTGTCATAACTGAATCAGTTCATTGTATACTGAGGACAAGCACAAAACTTCAGATTGACTAAACTTCAACAGAGCATCAGAATGAGACTAAGGAAAAGGAAAGAAAAGTAATGCCTACTTTATTCCCTCTGACCTCTGAGACATGGGCTCTTACCCCATCCCTGGACCTGACGAGGCCTGAGTCCCAGGGCTGGCCTGCAGAGGGGTGAGATGGCTCAGCAGGGTGCCCTTCACAGAAACCCCTTCATAGTGTTAGGGTCTTTTAAACCTGTACTATCTGTTTTTTTCTGGCTGGGACCAGAATCCCTAGTGCACCCCAACGATGGTGGCCTGACCCTCCGGCCCCAAGGATACAGGGTAGACTCCCCAAGCTGAAGCCTCCTTCCTGAGAGTGCAGCCTCTATATTTTGTAGTAACATAAATATAGAAATGTGAGTCTGCAATAGATAAACCCAAGGATTATCTCCCTCCATCTGTCTCTCCCTCCCTTCCTTCCACATGTACACAGAAACCTGTATCTCTAACATACACAGAACTTTCTGTCTCTAATAGATAAGGTCCATATAAGTCACAGACCTTTTAGAACTAACACCCAAAAAGATGTCCTTTTCATTATAGGGGACTGGAATGCAAAAGTACGAAGTCAAGAAACCTGGAGTAACAGGCAAATTTCTCCTTGGAATACAGAATGAAGCAGGGCAAAGGCTAATAGAGTACTGCCAAGAGAACGCATTGGTCATAGCAAACACTCTCTTCCAACAACACAAGAGAAGACTCTACACATGGACATCACCAGATGGTCAACACTGAAATCAGACTGATTATATTCTTTGCAGCCAAAGAAGGAGAAGCTCTATACAGTCAGCAAAAACAAGACTGGGAGCTGACTGTGGCTCAGATCATGAACTCCTCATTGCCAAATTCAGACTGAAATTGAAGAAAGTGGAGAAAAACACTAGACCATTCAGGTATGACCTAAATCAAATCCCTTATGACTTTAACCGACTAGATCTGATAGACAGAGTGCATGATGAACTATGGACTGAGGTTCGTGACATTGTACAGGAGACAGGGATCAAGACCATCCCCATGGAAAAGAAATGCAAAAAAGCAAAATGGCTGTCTGAGGAGGCCTTACAAATAGCTGTGAAAAGAAGAGAGGTGAAAAGCAAAGGAGAACAGGAAAGATATTCCTATTTGAATGCAGAGTTCCAAAGAATAGCAAGGAGAGATAAGAATGCCTTCCTCAGCGATCAATGCAAAGAAATAGAGGAAAACAACAGGATGCAAAAGACTGGAGATCTCTTCAAGAAAATTAGAGACACCAAGGGACCATTTCATGCAAAATGGGCTTGATAAAGGACAGAAATGGTAGGGACCTAACAGAAGCAGAAGCTATTAAGAAGAGGTGGCAAGAATACATGAAAGAACTATAAAAAAAAGATCTTCATGACCCAGATAATCACGATGGTGTGATCACTCACCTAGAGCCAGACATCCTGGAATGTGAAGGCAAGTGGGCCTGAGAAAGCATCACTACGAACAAAGCTAGTGGAGGTGATGGAATTCCAGTGGAGCTATTTCAAATCCTGAAAGATGATGCTGTGAAAGTGCTGCACTCAATATGCCAGCACATTTGGAAAACTCAGCAGTGGCCACAGGACTGGAAAAGGTCAGTTTTCATTCCAATCCCAAAGAAAGGCAATGCCAAAGAATGCTCAACCTACTGCACAGTTGCACTCATCTCACATGCTAGTAAAGTAATGCTCAAAATTCTTCAAGCCAGGCTTTAGCAGTACATGATCCGTGAACTTCCAGATGTTCAAGCTGGTTTTAGAAAAGGCAGAGGAACCAGAGATCAAATTGGTAACATCCGCTGGATCATGGAAAAAGCAAGAGAGTTCCAGAAAAACATCGATTTCTGCTTTATTGACTATGACAAAGCCTTTGACTGTGTGGATTACAATAAACTGTGGAAAATTCTGAAAGAGATGGGAATACCAGAGCACTTGACCTGCCTCTTGAGAAACCTGTATGCAGGTCAGGAAGCAACAGTTAGAACTGGACATGGAACAACAGACTGGTTCCAAACAGGAAAAGGAGTACATCAAGGCTGTATATTGTCACCCTGCTTATTTAACTTCTGTGCAGAGTACATCATGAGAAACGCTGGGCTGGAAAAAGCACAGGCTGGAATCAAGATTGCCGGGAGAAATAGCAATAACCTCAGATATGCAGATGACACCACCCTTATGGCAGAAAGTGAAGAGGAACTAAAAAGCCTCTTGATGAAAGTGACAGAGGAGAGTGAAAAAGTTGGCTTAAAGCTCAACATTCAGAAAGCTAAGATCATGGCATCCGGTCCCATCACTTCTTGGCAAATAGATGGGAAATGGTGGAAACAGTGTCAGACTTTTTTTTTGGGGGGGGGCTCCAAAATCACTGCAGATGGTGACTGCAGCCATGAAATTAAAAGACGCTTACTCCTTGGAAGGAAAGTTATGACCAACCTAGATAGCATACTGAAAAGCAGAGACATTACTTTGACAACAGAGGTCCATCTAGTCAAGGCTATGGTTTTTCCAGTGGTCATGTATGGATGTGACAGTTGGACTCTGAAGAAAGCTGAGCGCCGAAGAATTGATGCTTTTGAACTGTGGTGTTGGAGAAGACTCTTGAGAGTTCCTGGACTTCAAGGAGATCCAACCAGTCCATCCTAAAGGAGATCAGTCCTGGGTGTTCATTGGAAGGACTGATGCTGAAGCTGAAACTCCGATACTTTGGCCACCTCATGTGAAGAGTTGACTCTTTGGAAAAGACCCTGATGCTGGGAGGGATTGGGGGCAGGAGGAGAAGGGGACGACAGAAGATGAGATGGCTGGATGGTATCACCAACTCGATGGACCTGAGTTTGGGTAATCTCCGAGAGTTGGTGATGGACAGGGAGGCCTAGCGTGCTGTTATTCATGGGGTCGCATAGAGTCAGACATGACTGAGCGACTGGACTGACTGACTGATATAGTCAAAGCTATGGTTTTTCCAGCAGTCATGTATGGATGTGAGAGTTGGACCATAAAGAAGGATGAGCACCAAAGAACTGATGCAACACCACAGTGGTGTTGGAGAAGACTCTTGAGAGTCCCTTGGACAGCAAAGAAATCACACCAGTCAATCTTAAAGGAAATCAACCCTGAAGAATAAGATTGAAGGCAGGAGGGAAAGGGATGACAGAGGACAAGATGGTTGGATGGCATCACTGACTCAATGGACAGGAGTTTGAACAACCTCTAGGAGATGGTGAAGGACAGGGAAGTCGGGTGTACTGCAGTCCATGGGGTCGCAAAGAGTTGGAAGTGACTGAGCGACTGAACAAAGCTAGTGGAGGTGATTGAAATCCAGCTGAGCTGTTTCAAATCCTCAAAGTTAATTCTGTTAAAGTGTTACACTCAATATGACAGCAACTTTAGAGAACGCTATGATCCAATGGATACTGGCCATTTGATCTTTCGTTCCTCTGCCTTTTCTAAATCCAGCTTGTACATCTATAATTTCTCGCTCATGTACTGTTGAAGCTTAGCTTGAATGATTTTGAGTATTACCTTGCTGGCATGTGAAATGAGTTCAATTGCACAGTAGTTTGAACATTCTTTGGCACTGTCCTTCTTTGGGATTGGAATGTAAACTGACCTTTCCAGTCCTGTGGCCACTGCTGAGTTTTCCAAATTTGCTGTCATATTGAGTGCAGCACTTTAACAGAATCATCTTTTAGGATCTGAAATAGCTCGGCTGGATTTCAATCACCTCCTCTAGCTCTGTTCATAGTAATGCTTCCTTCCAGGCTTCCCAAGTGGTCCACCTTGGATGCAGGAGACATAGGTTCAATCCCTGGGTCGGGAAGATCCCCTGGAGGAGGGCCCAGCAACCCACTCAAGTATTCTTGCCTGGAGAATCCCATGGACAGAGGAGTCTGGCAGGCTACAGTCCATGGGGTCACAGAGAGTGGGACACGACTGAATTGACTGAGCACACCCAATGCTTCCATAGGCAAACCTGACTTCACACTCCAGGTTATCTGGCTCTAGGTGAGTGACCACACCTCCATAGTTATCCAGTTGTACCTAAGTTTTTCTGTGTATTCTTGTAACCTCTTAATATCTTCTGCTTCTGTTAGGTTCATACCATTTCTGTCCTTTATCAGCCCCATCTTAGCATGAAATGTTCCCTTTCTATCTCTAATACTCTTGAGGAGATCTCTAGCCTTTCCCATTCTATGGTATAAGATACTCTGCATCTTGCATTTCATAAGGCCTGGAGAACTGTTAACGACAGCTTCCCTGAGGAAATGTCCTGGAACATATACTGCAGTCATAAGTTCCAAACACAACCGTCTTTCAAGAAATCAATTGCAGCAGGTAAATTTTCCTCACACTCTTTAAGGAAAAGATAAAAAACAAAACAAATGGCCACAGGACAAGATGCTCAACATCCCTAATTATTATAGGAATACCAACCTAAAAGACAACAAGCGTTTGTAACAGTTTTTAATAAACATAAATGGAACAACAAAGACAACAAGAAATCAAATCACACTTTTCAGAATGGGCATCCTCACAAATCTATTCACAATAGATGTGGGAGAGAGCCGGGCAGAGAGGAAACCCCCTACATGGTCAGTGGGAATGGACATTGGCAATAACCCCTAAAAAGGACAGCCTTCACAGGCCAGAAAATAAAATTTCAAAATAGCTCAGCCCATGACCTGACATACCCACACCTGGGACTATATCCCAGAAATCCATCAACAAAAAGGTCATGTGCACCCAAAGTTCACTGCAGCACCATTTATAGTCCATGACACCAGGGCCAGCAAGACGTTGTCTGACAGATTAAAAGTTAAGGAAGATGTGGTTTCTATATACAATGGAGTATTACTCAGCTATGAAAAACCACCACTGAAAATTTGAAATTATGCCACTAATTTTCACAAAGATGGAGGTTGAAGAATCATAGATAAGTGAAGTCAGCCAAACAAAGAAAATAGCATCTGATGTCCCTCTGGGCAAAATAAAAAATGATAAACAAAGGAACACATTTATTAATCAAAAAGAGACTGAAAATTCAGACACAAAGATATCCAAGAAAAAGTGAAAGAGCAAGGATCAATTAGGAGGTCAGGTCTAACATATATACAGAAATCTGTATTTGTAATAGAGAATCCACAAGGATTATCTCTTTTCTTCCTTCCTTCCTTTCAAATAGACACAGAAATTTGTATCTCAAACATATTCAGAGAAATCTGTATCTGTAATAGATAATCCAAAATCATTATCTCCTATCTTCCTTCCACATACAAACAGAAATCTGTATCTCTAATAGATACTCAAGAAGGACCTGATGTTCAGCACAGGGAACTTGGTCTACCTTCTACAATATCATCTAGGGCAACAGAATCCAAAAAAGAACAGACACGCTGTAGGTATATGTCATAAGTGAATCAGGTGGCTGTACCCTGAAGATAAACACAAAACTGCAAACTGACTGTACTCCAACATAGCACAGACATGAGATTAACGAAAAGGAACAGAAAAGTCAATTCCAAGCTTACTCCCTCTCTCCTCCCTGACCTGGGCTTCTCTCCCATCCCTGAGCAGGCTTGTGTCTTCACATCTGGACTTGGGTGGAGTCCAAGCAGCCAGTTATAAAAACCAAAATTTTAATAGAGACAGGCAACCCTGTGATTTTGGCCCCACTAGGTACAATGACCAAGACCGGAAAGCAAGCTAGTCATAGAAACACATGAATGGAAACAGGCCATGGGGTACATGTGCACAAGGAAATGTTTCTCAACCATAAAGAAGTAGGAAGTAACAGCAAGTCCAGCCTCAGGAAAGAAAGGAGAGATGATCATTCCCAGTTAAGTAAGGCAGACAGGGATAGACAAGTATCATATGATATTGCTTCTAGGTGTAATCTAAAGATGGATACAAATGAAATTATTGCCCCAAGACACAGGACCACAGACTAAGAAACTTCCAGTCACCGAGATATAGAGATCTGGAGCAGGGAGAAATGAGCTTCTTCAGACTAATATATATGCACAATACTATTTATAAAGTCAGTCACCAGAACCCACTGTGTAACACAAGGAAACTTACTTCATGCTCTGTATTAACCTATAAAGAAAAAAACCAATAAATCACATATACATCTCTGTAGATGTGAAACAAGGCAGGTGTCCAAGTGGCCAATTGAAGAGGTAAGTTTAACTCATGTCCTTTAAAAAATATCACATGAAAAGATGTCAACATCACTATTTATTAGAGGAATGCAGATCAAAACTACAATGAGGCATTTCCTCACATGGTTTACAACAGCACTGTCCAAAACTGGAGAAACAGTAAATGCTGGAGAAATTGTGGGGAAAAGGGAACCCTCCTAGACTGCCAGTAAAAAGGTAAATTAGTAACAGCCACTACAGAGAATGATGTGCAGGTTTTTTAAGAAATGAGAATGAAATTAGTATACTCCCTAACAGCATACACAAAAATAAACTTAAGTAAAGACCTAAATAAAAGAATGATAATATGAAACTCTTGAGGAAAAAAAAGCAGAACATGCATTGAAATAAAATGCAGCAAGTTCTCTTTGACCCACCTGTTAGAATCATGAAAAAAATAATAACAACTGGCACTGAATTCCCCTTAAAAGCAATGGCAGAGCAGAGGAAACCATAAAGACAACAAAAAGACAACCCTCAAAATGTAACTAACATTTGCAAAAAAGACATCCATGAGGAACTTATCTCCAAAACACACAAACAGCTTATGCACCTCAAGAGCAAAGAAGAAACCCCAATCAAACAGAGGCACAAGATTTAAATGGACATTTCTCTAAAGAACACATAGAGGTGGCCAGGAAGCACATGAAAAGATGCTCAGCATCTCTAAGTATGAGAGAAGTGTGGATCAGAGGTACAATGTGGTGTCGCTGCACATGAGTCAGAATGGTTAGCATCAAAAAATCTACAACAATAAATGCTGGAGAGGGTATGTAGAAAAAAGAAAACTCCTACCTGTTGATGGGAATAAAGTCAATATTCATGAAGGAAAACAGAACAGTGGTTCATTAGAAACTAAACAGAGAAGTACTATAGGACCCAGCAATCCCATTACTGGGCATATCCAAAGAAAACCATTATTTTAAAAGACAGGTGCATACTACGTTCATGGTAGCACTATGTACAACAGCCAAGACTTGGAAGTGATCTAAGTGGATAAGGACAGATGAACGGGTAAACAAGATGGGGTACACGCACACAGTGCAATATTACTCAGCCATAGAAAGGGTGACATCATGCCATGTCCAGCAACCAGGAAGGAAGTAGGGACAATCAGAGTAAGGGAAGTGAGACAAAGGAAGACAAGTACCATATGAGGTGGATTCTAAAAATGGATACCAATGAACTTCTTTACAAACAGAAATGGCCTTACAATATAGAAGAGCACCTTTTAGTTACCAAAAGGGAAAGTGGTGGGCATTGAGAAATGAGCTGGTGGAGATGAACATACACACACTACGCTTTATGAAATAATCAATGAGGACTCCTGTTCAACAGTGCATAATAAACTATATGGGAAGAGAACCCAAAAAAGGACATGTACATGCCTATTCATAAGTGAATCATGTTGCTGTCCACCTAAAACTAAAAACGAAAACAGACACACCCTACAACATAGTAAGTCACCTACACACCAATACAAAATAGAAACTATAAGAAGAGAATGCTGACTCTATTCCCCTCAGGCCTTGGTGACCTGGGCTGCTGTCACATCCCTGAAGCCTGGGCAGGCTTGTTTCCCAAGGATGGGCTGTCATGGGGCTGACGGACCCCATGATGATTTAGAATAGGTTTAACTCTAGAAAATATCCTTCAAATCAATGACTAAAAAATGTATGGCTTGTTCAGGAATTTCAGACAAGAAATTATAAGGATTAGGCACTTATATATCTTGAATTAGTCTCCATTTATTATTTGACATTTTTAAACCCAAAATAGGAGTGTTGTATGGACTGTTAGAGGGAATAAATAGTCCTTGTTCCTTTAAATTTTCAATGATCGGTTTTAACTCTTCCTTAATCTCGGTCTTTGTGGGGCCACCCAAGACAGATGGGTCATGGTGGAGAGGTCTGACAGAATGTGGTCCGCTGGAGAAGGGAATGGCAAACCACTTCAGTATTCTTGCCTTGAGAACCCCCATGAACGGTATGAAAATGCAAAAAGATAGGACACTGAAAGATGAACTCCCCAGGTCGGCAGGTGCACAATACACTACTGGAGATTAGTGGAGAAATAACTCCAGAAAGAATAAAGGGATGGAGCCAAAGCAAAAAAAATAAAAAAACACACAGTTGTGGATGGGACTGGTGACAGAAGCAAGGTCCGATGCTGTAAAGAGCAATATTGCATAGGAACCTGGAATGTCAGGTCCATGAATCAAGGCAAATTGGAAGTGGTCAAACAAGAGATGGCAAGAGTAAACGTTGACATTCTAGGAATCAGCGAACTAAAATGGACTGGAATGGGTGAATTTAACTCAGATGACCATTATATCTACTACTGTGGGCAGTAATCCCTTAGAAGAAATGGAGTAGCCATCATGGTCAACAAAAGAGTCCAAAATGCAGTACTTGGATGAAATCTCAAAAACGTCAGATGATCTCTGTTCATTTCCAGGGCAAAGCATTCAATATCACCGTAACCCAAGTCTATGCCCCAACCAGTAACACTGAAGAAGCTGAAGTTGAACAGTTCTATTGAAAACCTACAAGACCTTCTAGAACTAACACCCAAAAAACATGTCCTTTTCATAACAGAGGACTAGAATGCAAAAGTAGGAAGTCAAGAAACAACTGGAATAACAGGCAAATTTGGCCTTGCAGTACAGAATAAAGTAGGTCAAAGGCTAATAGAGTGCTGCTAAGAGAACGCATTGGTCATAGCAAACACTCTCTTCCAACAACACAAGAGAAGACTCTACACATGGACATCACCAGATGGTCAACACTGAAATCAGATTGATTATATTCTTTGTAGCCAAAGATGGAAAAGCTCTATACAGTCAGCAAAAAACAAGCCTGGGAGCTGACTGTGGCTCAGATCATGAACTCCTCCTTATTGCCAAATTCAGACTGAAATTGAGGAAAGTGGAGAAAACCACTAGATCATTCAGGTATGACCTAAATCAAATCCCTTATGACTATACAGTGGAAGTGAGAAATAGATTTAACGGACTAGATCTGATAGACAGAGCGCCTGATGATTCATGACATTGTACAGGAGACAGGGATCAAGACCATCCCCAAGAAAAAGAAATGCAAAAAGGCAAAATGGCTGTCTGAGGAGGCCTTACAAATATCTGTGAAAAGAAGAGAAGCGAAAAGCAAAGGAGAAAAGGAAAGATATTCCTATTTGAATGCAGAGTTCCAAAGAATTGCAAGGAGAGATAAGAAAGTGTTTCTCAGCGATTGATGCAAAGAAATAGAGGAAAACAATAGGATGGGAAAGACTAGAGATCTCTTCAAGAAAATTAGAGATACCAAGGGAACATTTCATGCTAAGATGGGCTCGATAAAGGACAGAAATGGTATGGACCTAAAAGAAGCAGAAGATATTAAAAAGAGGTGGCAAGAATACACAGAAGAACTGTACAAAAAGATCTTCATGACCCAGATAATCACAATGGTGTGATCACTCACCTAGAGCCAGATATCCTGGAATGCGAAGTCAAGTGGGCCTTAGAAAGCATCACTAGGAACAAAGCTAGTGGAGGTGATGCAATTCCAGTTGAGCTATTTCAAATCCTGAAAGATGATGCTGTGAAAGTGCTGCACTCAATATGCCAGCACATTTGGAAAACTCAGCAGTGGCCACAGGACTGGAAAAGGTCATTTTTCATTCCAATCCCAAAGAAAGGCAGTGCCAAAGAATGCTTAAACTACCGCACAATTGCACTCATCTCACATGCTGGTAAAGTGATGCTTAAAATTTTCCAAGCCAGGCTTCAGCAGTACATGATCCGTGAACTTCCAGATGCTCAAGCTGGTTTTAGAAAAGGCAGAGGAACCAGAGATCAAATTGCTAACATTTGCTGTATCATCAAAAAAGCAAGAGAGTTCCAAAAAAAAACATCGATTTCTGCTTTATTGACTATGCCAAAGCCTTTGACTGTGTGGATCACAATAAACTGTGGAAAATTCTGAAAGAGATGGGAATACCAGACCACTTGACCTGCCTCTTGAGAAATCTGTATGCAGGTCAGGAAGCAACAGCTAGAACTGGACATGGAACAACAGACTGGTTCCAAACAGGAAAAGGAGTACGTCAAGGCTGTATATTGTCACCCTGCTTATTTAACTTCTGTGCAGAGTACATCATGAGAAATGCTGGGCTGGAAGAAGCACAGGCTGGAATCAAGACTGCTGGGAGAAATATCAATAACCTCAGATATGCAGATGACACCACCCTTATGGCAGAAAGTGAAGAGGAACTAAAAAGCCTCTTGATGAAAGTGACAGAGGAGAGTGAAAAAGTTGGCTTAAAGCTCAACATTCAGAAAGCTAAGATCATGGCATCCGGTCCCATCACTTCATGGGAAATGGATGGGGAAACAGTGGAAACAGTGTCAGACTTTATTTTGGGGGGCTCCAAAATCACTGCAGATGGTGATTGCAGCCATGAAATTAAAAGACGCTTACTCCTTGGAAGGAAAGTTTTGACCAACCAGATAGCATATTGAAAAGCAGAGACATTACTTTGCCAGCTAAGGCCCATCTAGTCAAGGCTATGGTTTTTCCTGTGGTCATGTATGGATGTGAGAGTTGGACTATGAAGAAGGCTGAGCACCAAAGAATTCATGCTTTTGAACTGTGGTGTTGGAGAAGACTCTTGAGAGTCCCTTGGACTGCAAGGAGATCCAACCAGTCCATTCTGAAGGAGATCAGCCCTGGGACTTCTTTGGAAGGAATGATGCTAAAGCTGAGACTCCAGTACTTCGGCTACCTCATGCGAAGAGTTGACTCATTGGAAAAGACTCTGATGCTGGGAGGGATTGGGGGCAGGAGGAGAAGGGACGACAGAGGATGAGGTGGCTGGATGGCATCACGGACTCGATGGACATGAGTCTGAGTGAACTCCGGGAGATGGTGATGGACAGGGAGGCCGGACATGCTGCGATTCATGGGGTTGCAAAGAGTCAACACGACTGAGCGACTGAACTGAACTGAACTGAATGGCTGACGCGGGATTGCTAGATCATAGTGTTACTCTATTTTTAGCTTTTCTGAGGAACTGCCATACTCATCTCTACAGGGGCTGTACCAATTTATAGTCCAACCAACAGTGTAGGAGTGTTCCCTTTTCTTCGCACCTTCAACACACAACCACAACACTTATTATTTGAAGAGTTTTAAATAATGGCCATCCTGACCGGTTTGAAGTGGTACCTCATTGAAATTTTGATTTGCATTTCTTAAATAATTAACAATGAGGAGCATTCAGGATGAATTTTTAATTTTCAGATGTATAAAATAAATTAGATTTGACATCTCAACTTGACAATTTTTTCACAGATAAGGATTTGTTACATATTTAGTTATTTCCTTTCTTCTTAGACTAACTTTAGGCACGGGCATTATCATGTTACTCAAGGCGATGAGCTCAGTTATTCATCTTTCAGCAGTTATAAAGACATGCATTTTCTGTAATGGTGTTTTAAATTGACTTAAACTTCAAATATTTGTAACAATGATATGTGGACTCTCTTTTTTCTATCAAAAACTTGGTGCATTTTAATTGAAGAATAGTTGCTTCGTTTTGTGTTAGTTCCAGGTGCATACCCAAGGGATTCAGTTAGATATATGTATATTGTATATAATAAACATTATATGTATCATATATAAACATATAATACATACATATAAAACACACCTATATACATGCTCTCAGATTATTAGGCTATTACAAATATTGAATATAGCTCCCTCTGCTATACAGGAGGGCCTTGTTTATCTATTTTATATATAGCAGTGTGTATCTGTTAATACCAAATTCCTAATTAATCCCCCATCCCTTTCCCCTTTGGTAACCTTATGTTTGTTTTCTCTGAGACTGTTTCTGTTTTGTCAAGAAACATCTAAACTGCATCACAGTTTAGAGTCCACTCATAAGTGATATCATATGGTATTTGTGTTTTTGTGTTGCATCTTCACTTAATGTGCTAATCTCTACATCCATCCACGTTGCCAAAATAGCATTATTTCATTTTTTATGACTGAGTAATATTCCATTTTATATTCTATGATATGTGGACTCTTGATTCAGGCCTTACAGATGTTACAGACAGACCTGTGATGATGAACATACTCTCATGGTGACAGCTAAACCACGATTCCCCAGAAGAAACCGACCTGATGGTCTGGGCCTCCTGGAAGAATTCATCTGACATGGAGCTCTCCCTGGTCACCTTAACAGAACATCACACTGCCCCTTCCACCTGCCCAGATGGACTGCTCCAAATGAGCCACTTTCCAGCTCCTTCAACACAGTAATCTCTTCACTTTGCAGTTCCCAAATTCTTAATAATGCAAGACAGGTGCACTTTAAGGGGAGAATAGAAGGCTTTGGGGCTAACAGCTTCACAAGTAACTTTTTCTCCATGAGAGTTTAACATGGACAAGATGAAGTACAGGACAACTCTTTTTAAGTCGCTCATTCAAAAAGAAACCCCTTGTTTTGAAAAGGCAGAGGGAGGTTTTGATAAAGCTTTTAATGAAAACTAAAAGAAAAAAAGAAAACCCTCGGTAATGTGGTCTTAGGATATGTTGGACCACATGATATTGCTACCAGAACAATGTTGTTCCTGAAATAACTACAATTAGTGACAAGAAAGGTTGAAGTTAAAGAAACCTTTGCCAACCAGTCATCTTGAAAAAACTTGGTGACAAAATGTGCTTAGTGCCCTTAGCTTGGTAAGGTTTAGTGTTAGGTAGATTAATTGGCTTGTCTTGACTAATAAGTTCTTTGAAAGCAAAAATTACAAGAGTTAAGCTACTTTATGTGATTCTTAAAATTCTCATCTAAATCCATTATTTGACAGAATTTTCTATTTTTTAAAATTTCCCATCTTTATTTTACTTATTTTTTATTCCTTATTGTTCAGAGGTTAAAGCGTCTGCGTGGAATGAGAGAGACCAGGGTTCAATCCCTGGGTTGGGAAGATCCCCTGGAGAAGGAAATGGCAACCCACTCCAGTACTCTTGCCTGGAGAATCCCATGGAGGGAGGAGCCTGGTAGGCTACAGTCCACGGGGTCGCCAAGAGTCGGACATGACTGAGCGGCTTCACTTTCACTTTCATCAACAATTTTTAAGTTGAAGTTCAGTTTATCTATAATACTATATTAGTTTTGGATATACAAAATAATGATTCAATATTTTTATACTCCATTTAAAAGTATTACAAATAAAGGCTATATGTTTTTGTGCTGTATAATATATCCTTACGGCTTATTGATTTTATACCTAGTCTCTATCTCTTAGTCCCCTACACCTATCTTGCCCCTCCTACATCCCTCTCCCCACTGGTAAACTAGTTCTCTGTATCTGTAAGTCTGTTTCCATTTCATAGAGAAGTTCATTGGTGGCATACTTTAATTTCACATTGAAGTGATATTATATGGTATTGCTCTTTGTCTTTCTGACTTACGTCACTTGCTATGATAATCTCTAGGATTATATTGCTGAAAATGCCATTATGTTAATTGCCTTTATAGCTGAGTAGTATTCAGTAGTAGTATTCAGAAGTTGGAGTGACAGCTGTGAAGTTATAGACAGATTTTCAATAACCTGCATTATTCAAGTGTCAACTGTACTAGGGAACTAATTTTTTAAATTTAGATGTCATTTAGAGTTCTTTAGAAAAGTGGAAATTTTTAAAGTGAAAAATTAATATTTTTGCTTATAATTTAAAAATATATTGAAAATTTTTACCATCCTATTATATCTTCATATTTTGTACTCATCTGAGAAATAACTGAAGCTGGCTAGAGGGATAATATATAGGAAGGTGGAGATTTCTTTTGAATATATGTAATTAAATACAAGTAGAATGTCATCAAACCCAAACAGGTAGCAGTAACAATACAGGAAACTAACATCATTTTAAAACAGGTGCTTATGTGATACTTAAGTTTTTTTCCTATCTTGGAAATAAGATATTGTAGTTGAATATTGTATTTGTATAGAAAGCTATACCACTACTACACAAATGCTGTGCGTCTGTCAATTATTTTTCATCATCTGTGACATGTCTATTATATATGATTAAAAAATAGAAATTCATATTTACCATCTGTCTGTGTTCAGTCTAATGATCTCACTTAGTCTTCTTTAGTATTTAACACATTAAATTAAGATGGTTAAATTGTGTTTTTCTGGGGAAAAAATAACCTGCAAGATGAAAATTTAAATAGAAGCAAAATTTATTATATATAGTGAAATAACATTATTTGGTGTACTCAGACAAAAGTTAAACAACTTGGTATTATTTTAGATGTAATCTAACAACTTAAACTATTAAGAATGCTTTATTTTTATTGACATGTATATTTCTCTAGGAAATTTTAGTCATTGAGCACAACATATTGTCTGTTGCTTGTTAATTGATGAATTGTAGAAAATTTACAACATTTTCACAGACGCCAACCTAAATACTTTGAATATCCAAAGCTTAACATTTTGTTTTTAATTCTGAGCATCAAGTTTTAGTCTCCATGGTCATTCTGTGCCAACATTGGTACTGGGCATGATATTAATATCTAAGAATGGTTTTTGACCACTTACTTTTCTTGAGCCTCTTGCATAAACTAACCCACTTTGACTGTTTCTTTTTGGCTGAGAAATTACCGCTGGCTCTGTTTTTCTCTGCCGTGGTACAGTGTCAGAATCTCTGCTCTTTGCCGAGAATCTGAAGTGAACCGGCACGTCCTTCCTCCCACGTCGGCCCCAGCCTGGCCCCTCTCTGAAGTCCCCTTTAGTGCTGACTGTGCTCTGGCTACCTCTCCTCTTGCCTTTTTCCTGAACACACGCGCCCACAGCAGTCCTGGCAGTCCCTGTTCCAGCCGCCGTGGAGGTAAGGAAACCTGCTGTGATGGACGTGGGCCTTAGCGATTGCTTCTGGCCTGATAAGTAAAACCTAGACCTTTCCCCTTAATAATGGGGAGAAACTGCACAAAAGTGATGGCTTGTGTGAAAGGAATTTCACAGATCTCTGTTACATGCAAACTGAGGGGAAAAGTAGTGTGGCGTATCAGTAGTTAGATAATTGTGTGTCCATCTCAACCAGTGGACAGCCCTGCGACCACCCCGTAGGAGAAACACAGCATGACAGAATGCTAGAGCTCTCTGAGGGTTAAATAGTCCAAACCCGCATTTTACGCAGAAGGACAATGAGTCCATACTGTATGCTGGGCACTCTTTTTCTCACGAAGGACTGCGATCACAAAGGAGTAAAGTCCCTGCTCTCAGTGAGCTTAGATTCTAGTGGAGGGAGGCAAACAAATTAGTGAGTAAATATGTAACAGATGGACATAAGTGATACCGAGAAAATACAGCAGGATAAGGGGGATGGGCAATGTGGGATCCAGCCGTTGACATTTCATGTAAGATGGCCAGGGAGGTCCTCAGCAATAAGTTGACATTAGAGGAAAGACCTGAAGAAAGTCTCAGAGCCAGAACAGTGATATCTGAAGGAAGAGCATTTCAGACAGAGGCAGCAGAAAGTGCCTAAGACCTGATCCCAGAGCTTGCTCTGTGTGTTCTTTGTATAGCAGAGTCCGGTGAAGCTCGTGTGGAATGAGTTAGGTGGTGAGTGGGAAGAAAGGAGGTGTGAGATGTAGTGAGGAGCCAGATAAAGTCGAGCTTTAAAACCATGATAAGGATGCTTATTCTTTTACTGAATGAGTTGAGAAGCTATTGAATAGATTAAAGCAGAAGAATGCCATGATCCACCTCAGATGAAAAGAATCACTATCACTGTAGTTAGAAGGCTCCTGGTATATTCTAGGTCGGAGACAGTGGTTTGAACCCACGATGGTGCAGGTGGTAAGAAGTGTGGATTAGATGCAGAATCTGAGAAAATGGTGAGTTAAGGATAACTGAAGATTTGGCGCCGAACAGCTAGAAAAGTTTGGCAGAAGGCGATGGCACCCCACTCCAGTAGTCTTGCCTGGAAAATCCCATGGGCAGAGGAGCCTGGTGGGCTGCAGTCTATGGGGTCGTGAAGAGTCGGATATGACTGAGCGACTTCCCTTTCACTTTTCACTTTCCTGCATTGGAGAAGGAAATGGCAAACCACTCCAGTGTTCTCGCCTGGAGAATCCCAGGGACGGGGGAGCCTGGTGGGCTGCCGTCTATGGGGTCACTCAGAGTCGGACACGACTGAAGTCACTTAGCAGCAACAGTATTCAGTATATATTTCATATATGAAAATATACATATATATTTTCTGAGTGCACTCATCTGTAACTGTTCTGTAACCAAAAGAATGAAAAATTTCCTGCAACTCATGATATGAACATTTAACTGTAACTCACAATCTGTACAATCGGGTAAAATATGAATTTTGCCAGGACTTCCAGGGCAATAGTTCTCAAACTTCAGTTTGCTTCAGTGCCTCAGATGCACCTGGAGGGCTTATTAACTAAAATTGTCAGATGGCAGTTCCAGACCTTCTGATTTAGAAGATTTGCAAATACTGGTCCAGGGACCATAATGAAAATCATTGTTGTGCCTTTTGAGTAATGTTTTTAGGGACTTAAGATAACCCTTCTAACTCAAGTACACTGTCTTACATCTTAATAGGTAAAGAAGTCTTAATTTGAAACTAGAAGATTGCTAAATGACTTCTATTTATAGAGCACTGTGAACTGCAATCACTATGTATGCATCAAAAATAATGAAAATAAAAATGTTTTGTCACATGCAGAACATTGACAGAGCATCTTAAATAAAAAAATATTATCCTGTATTTAGATTAATTGCCTTAACTTCACTGACAAGTTCTTTGTAAAGCATAACTTAAGAGTAAAACTACTTAATATGATTTTTAAAAATCTCATCAAAATCAGTATCTTGATGGAATCTTCTATTTTTAAAAATTTCCCATTTTCATTTTGCTATTTTGCTGAATAGTATTTAATATATATTTCATATATGAAGATAGATGTATATATCTCACATATGGCAATATAGGTATATATGTATTATGTGAAAATACCAGCATATATCTCTATATGACAATATAGGGATATATCTCACATATAAAAATAGAGGTATATATATGTCATATAAAAATAAGGTATATATTTTTACATCATCAAAATTAAAACTTTCATAAAATTAAAAACTTTCAAAGAATTAAAGCCTTTAATTGTGTGGATCACAACAAACGGTGGAAAATTCTTAAGGAGATGGGAATACCGGACCACCTCACCTGCCTCCAGAGAAGCTTGTATGTAGGTCAAGAAACAAGTGGTGCTGGGAAAACTGGTCAACCACTTGTAAAAGAATGAAACTAGAGCACTTTCTAACAGTATACACAAAAATAAACCCAAAATGGATTGAAGATCTAAATGTAAGACCAGAAACTATAAAACTCCTAGAGGAAAACATAGGCAAAACACACTCTAATGTAAATCACAGCAGGATCCTCTATGACCCACCTCCCAGAATATTGGAAATGAAAGCAAAAATAAACAAATGGGACCTAATTAAACTTAAAAGCTTTTGCACAACGAAGGAAACTATAAGCAAGGTGAAAGACAGTCTTCAGAATAGGAGAAAGCAATAGCAAATGAAGCAACTGACAAAGAATTAATCTCAAAAATATACAAGCAAGTCCTGCAGCTCAATTCCAGAAAAATAAGTAACCCAATCAAAATACGGGCCAAAGAACTAAACAGACATTTCTCCAAAGAAGACATACAGATGGCTAACAAACCCATGAAAAGATGCTCAACATCACTCATTATCAGAGAAATGCAAATCAAAACCACAATGAGGTACCATCTCACGCCTGTCAGAATGGCTGCGATCCAAAAGTCTATAAGGGATAAATGCTGGAGAGGGTGTGGAGAAAAGGGAACCCTCTTACACTGTTGGTGGGAATGAAAACTAGTACAGCCACTATGGAGAACAGCGTGGAGATTCCTTAAAAACTGGAAATAGAACTGCCTTATGACCCAGCAATCCCACTGCTGGGCATACACACCGAGGTAACCAGAATTGAAAGAGACACGTGTACCCCAATGTTCATCGCAGCACTGTTTGCAATAGCCAGGACATGGAAGCAACCTAGATGTCCACTGGCAGATGAATGGATAAGAAAGCTGTGGTACATACACACAATGGCATATTACTCAGCTATTAAAAAGAATGCATTTGAATCAGTGCTAATGAGGCGGATGAAACTGGAGCCTATTATACAGAGCGAAGTAAATCAGAAAGAAAAACACAAATACAGTATATTAACGCATATATGTGGAATTTAGAAAGATGGTAATGATAATGCTATATGCGAGACAGCAAAAGAGACACAGATGTAAAGAACAGACTTTTGGACTCTGTGGGAGAAGGCGAGGGTGGGATGATTTGAGAGAATAGCACTGAAACATGTATATTATCACATGTGAAACAGATCACCAATCCAGGTTCAATGCATGAGACAGTGTGCTCAGGGCCGGTGCACTGGGATGACCCTGAGGGATGGGATGGGGAGGGAGGTGGGAGGGGGGTTCAGGATGGGGAACACATGTACACTCATGGCTGATTCATGTGAATGTATGGCAAAAACCACCACAATATTGTAAAGTAATTAGCCTCCCATTAAAATAAAGAAAAAAATTTTAATTAAAAACATTAACAACAACAAAAAAAGAAACAGCAGTGAGAACTGGACAGGCAACAATGGACTAGTTCAAAATTGGGAAAGGAGTTCGCCAAGACTATATATTGTGATCCTGTTTATTTAATTTACATGCAGAGTACATCAAGTGAAATGCCAGGTGGATGAAATACAAGCTGGAATCAAGACGCTGGGAGAAATATCTACAGCCTCAGATATGCAGGTGACACCACCCTAATGGCAGAAAGCAAATAGCCTCTGCTGCAAGGTAGTCTTGGCAAAATGTTAAAGAAAAGGGAAGGAAAGCATTGCCTGCTGTATTATGCCCAACCTCCCTGACGTGGGATGCTATCCCATCCCTGGAGCCTAAGTAGGCTTGGGTCCCACTGCTGAACTCAGGTGGGGTTGACACAGCCTGGCAGGGTATCCTTCACTGAACACTTTTGAAAGGTCTACTGTGTGCTCTGTCTGGCTAGGACAAGAGTCCCGCCTGGCATCAAGCCCCAAGGAATTTCAAGGCAAAATTCAGCTAGCCTCAACCGCCCCTGGTGCTGCAGGTCCCAGTCCAAGCCTCCTTCCTGAGAGTGCAGCCTCCTTAAGCACCCTCAGCAGTGTACTGTGGACCCTGAAGGGATTAGCTTGGACGTGGTGTTTGTGTGATGCTTTGGGGGAAAAAGTAGTGAGACTCAAGCCCTTTCCTGTTTGCTCAGGCACATTCCACTCCATCTCACAGCCCAGAAAGCAAACTTGCACTAAGGCTCTGGCTGCCTTCAGGCACCAAGCAGGGCCTGAAAAGTGCTGCCACCTTGTGGACATTTCCTGGAACCACAATTTGATCACCCTAGCTCACAGGCACCTCTATTCACAAGGCCTGGGGTTCTGTGAATGACAGCCGTCCTGTGGCCAGCACCAGAGAAATAAATTCCAAACACAGCCAGAATCGTTCAGGAATACCCAAAGGTAATTGTCCTCACACCCTTTAAGGAAAAAAAAAAACACAAACACAAACCTCCCCCACCAAACAAGATGCTCAGCATTCCTAATTGCTGCAGAAATGCCAGTTCTTGAAAGACGATGGTAAATCAAATCCCACCACTCACAATGGTCAGTGTCACAAATCTGCAACAATAATGGGAGGGAGTCTGGGGGAGAAAGAATCGCCCTAAGCTCTCAGCGGGAACATATATCGGCAGCAGCCAGCATCGTGGCCAGTCTCCTAATGCCTGATAAAAAACAATCAAGTCCTACTAAGCTGAGGATCCAACGTTCCCCCACTTTGGCCTGTATCCTGAGAAAGCCATCAATCAAAAGGCACAAGCACCCCAACAAACTTCCAGCATGACTTCCAGTAGCCGAGACGCAAACCACAAAATCTCCAACCAGAAGTTAAAGCTTAAACAAGAAATGTACACATATACAGTAGATTATTTCTCACTCATTACAAATCACCACTCAAATTAGGGAACTAGGACACTGGGAGCCACAGGGATGGACCGTGAAGGATCATACACTAAGGGGAGTCAGTCAGGTAGAGAAGACCATGGTATATGAGGTACATTCCAGGCAAAATGAAAATAGGCATGCAAATCAACAAATTTACAACCGAAAAAGAGACTCTGAGGATTCAAAGTCAAACATTTAGGGTTCCATAAATAAATAAATAAATAACCGAAGGGTCATGAATGAAATAGGAGGTCTGTACCTACACAGACAGGAAAGGTATATCTGCAGTAGATAATCCGCAAGGATGATCCTCTTCCTTCCACACATACACGGAAATATGCATCTTGAACCTATGCCCAGAAATCTCTTTCTCAGATATACCACAAAAATTAACTATCTTCCTTCCTTGTATCCACAAAAAAAAGTGTATCTGGGATAATTTCAAAGGCCCCTGTACTCAGCACTTTGCTCACCATTCTATGGCAAAGACTCAAGCAACCATAGAGATATCCCATAGATACGTGATAGCTGAATCCCGTGATGTCCACTGACAATGGTCACAACATGGCAAATCGGCAGTGCTACACTGCAGCATCGGCAAGATGTTAAAGAAAGGTAAGTAAATCAGTGCCTTTTCTATGATCTCCAACCTCTCTGACATGGGATGCTATCCCATCCCTGGAGGCTGAGCAGGCTTGGGTCCCACTTCGGGACTAGGGGTGGTTGACACAGCCTGGCCTGGTGCCCTTCACTGAACCCTATTGAAATGTCTACCATCTCTTACATTCTGGCTGGGGTCAGGGTTGCGTGTGGCTCGGCAAGCCTAGTACTCTCATGATCCTGGGGTTCCCAGCTCAAGGCTGATTCCTGACAGTGCAGCCTCTTAGCACCTGAGCACCCTCAGCAGTGGACCCTGAAGGGATGAGCCTGGACGGGCTGTTTGTGTGATGCCTTAGAGGAAAAAGACCTGACACTCAAGGTCTTTCGTATTTGCTCAGGCACATTCCACTCTATTTCACTGCCCAGGAAGCAAACTCTCCCTAAGGCTCTGGTCACCCCAGGAACCAAAGGGAGGCCTGAATACTGCTGTCTTCTTGCAGACGATTTCAGTAATTACTATTTTATCTCCAGAGTTCACTGGCATCTCAGTTCACAAGGACTGGGCTTGTATAATGACAGATGCCCTGAGAAAATGTCCTGGGGCAGTATTGGGAAAATAATTTCCAAACACACCCAACTTTCAGGAACCCAGCTGTCAGAGGCAAATTGTCCTGACACCTGTTAAGAAGAAAAAAACGAAACAAACCTCCACAACAGGACAAGGTGCTAAGCATCCCTAATTGCTGAAGGAATGGCAATCAAAACGACAATGGTAAATCAAATGCCAACTGTCACAATCACGATCATCACAAGTCTACAAGCATTAAATTCGGGAGCGAGCCTGGAGGAGAAGGAAGACCCTAAGGTGTCGGTGGATAAATACTATGGCAGCAACCTGTGAAATGGACAGTCTCGAATGCCTGGAAAGAACTCTCCAAAGAGGTTAAGCGTGGGATCTGACATTCCCACGCCTGGGCCTAGATCCCGAGAAAACACCTGACCATAAGGCACAGGCACCCCAAGGAGCACCGCTTCCAGTAGCCAAGACTCACAGCCATCAGAATCTCCAACGAGAGGTCAAAGCTTAAACGTGATGTGGTACACACATCCGGTAGACTGCTTCTCACTCACTAAAAACAGACACTGAAATTAGGGAATTAGGACACTGGGAGCCACAGGGATGGACCTCGAAGGACCAAACACAAAGGGAAGTCAGTCAGGCAGAGGAAGACTGTGGTATATGAGGCAAGTTCCAAGCAAAACAAATATAAACATACAAGGCAACATATTTACAATCCAAAAAGGGACTCTGAGAATCCAAAGTCAAACAAAGTGCTCAGGAAAAAAAAAAAGGTAAAGGGCCTTGAATGAATTGAGTTTTGTACCTACATAAACAAGAAATGTGTGTCTGTAATAGATAATCCATGAGGATTATCTTCTTCCTTCATTCTATATGTACACAGAAATCTTTATCTCTAATCTATACACAGACATCTCTATAAGACATAAACCTCAAAAATTAACTACCTTCCTTCTTTGTATGCATAAAAAAGTGTATCTGGGATACATAATCCAGGAGGCCTGATGCTCAGTACTCTGCTTGACATTCTACGGCAAAAATAAAAAAAGAATAGAGATACCACATGATTATTAAATACCTGATCAGGGAGCTGTATACTGACCAAAATCACAACACTGCAAATCGACTATACTGCAAGTTGGCATCTGGAAAATGTTAAAAGGAAAGAATAGCAGTTCTTACTCTATGATCCCCAACCTCCCTGACTTGAGATGCTATCCCACCTCTGGAAGCTGAGCAGGCTTCGGTCCGGCTCCTGGACTGACACAGTGCCGTTTTTCAAACCATTTTTAAATGTCTACTGTCTCCTACATTCTGGCTGGCGCCAGACTCTCACGTGGCATCAAGGCCACAAGGAATCTGAAGGCAAGGATCAGCAAGCATCCACTTCTGATGGGCGTGTTCCCAATTCAGAGCTCATTCCTGAGAGTGCAGCCTCCTAGATCCATATGCCACCTCAGCAGTATACTGTGAAACTGAAAAGGATGTCAGGACAGGGTGTTTGTGTGATGCTTAAGGGGAAAAAGTAGTGAGACTCAAGCCCTTTCCTGTTTGCTCAGGCACTGCTGCTGCTGCTAAGTCGCTTCAGTCGTGTCCGACTCTGTGCGACCCCAGAGATGGCAGCCCACCAGGCTCCCCCGTCCCTGGGATTCTCCAGGCAAGAACACAGGAGTGGGTTGCCACTTCCTTCTTCAATGCATGAAAGGAAAAGTTAAAGTGAAGTCGCTCGGTTGTGTCCGACTCCTAGTGACCCCATGGACTGTAGCCTACCAGGCTCCTCCGTCCATGGGATTTTCCAGGCAAGAGTACTGGAGTGGGGTGCCATCACCTTCTCCGGCACATTCCACTCTATTTCACAGCCCAAGTAGCCAGCTTGCTCTAAGGCTCTGGTTACCCCCCAGGAACCAAAGGTGGGCTTAAAAAGTGTTGCCACCTTGTGGATATTTTCTGTAAATAAAATTTGATCACCAGTTCTAAAGGAGACTCAATTCACTAGGCCTGGGATTCTGTTGGTGACAACTGCCCTGAGGATCAGGGACGAATATTGGAAAAAATCTGAAACACAGCCAACTTTCAGGAAACCAATTGCCAAAGGTAAATTGTGATCACACCCTTTAAGGAAAAAAAAAGACAAAACAAACCCAAATCTCCACCGCAGGACACGATGCTACGATTCCCTAAATGTGCGAGGAATGTCAATCAAAATGACAATGGAAAATTAAATCTTACCACTCACAAGGCTATCATCACAAGTCTACAAAAAATAAATGAGGGAGAGAGCCTGGAGGAAAAACAATCGCCCTGAGCTGTTGGTGGGAATATACAACAGCACCAGCCAGTATAATGCAGGCTTCGAATGACTGGAAAAAAACTATTAAGAGGGACTAAGCCTAGGATTTGACATTAAAACACCTGGGCCCATATCCTCAGAAAACCATGTAGTTACGTCAGACAACTGTACTTCAATTTGAAAAAATATACTTGATGTACAGCTACAAACACAATAGAAAATTGAGAAGAAAAAACTAGCAAAATGAAAATGGGATATTTCCTACAACAGAAGATCCAACTGAGAAACTTCCTTCGCATGAGATTATTTTTTAAAAAAGACTAGATTTACTGCTTTAATCTATATTTCAAAAATAATTAGTTAAATGAGGCCAATTAATCTACCAACAAGATAAATATGGCCTAGAAAGCGGGTGAAGACACATTTTACCAGACACATTGTATCACATGGTGATAATTAGTACCATTAAAAAATCCAGAAAAATTCTGATTTTCTTTAAAGAATGAATCAAAAGGAGTTCACTCTGAAGATGTATTTTCAATATTCTATATGTGCCAACATTTTCCTGCATGAAATATGGAAATTTTCATATTTAATACAGGAAACTCTACAGCCACATTTTCCTGTACCAAATTTGGAAAATATCATACTTCATGCAGGAAAATCTGTGGCCATAATTTCCTGTATGAAACATGAAAAATTCTGATTGAAGTTATAAATATTTTCAGGAAAATGAATCTACATTTTCTCATACTAAGGCAAGGTTGTCAGAAACACACAGAAAACGGCCATAAGAAGTCACATTTGTGTAGAATCTAAAAAAAGACACAAATGAACCCACCTATGAAACAGAAAGAGACTCACAAATCCAGAAACTGGTGGATGCCTGGGGAATTTAGTTGTAGGCATTGCCAGACTGGAGTGGAGGTTAAGAGATAAAAATGACTATACGTAATGTAACGCTTTACCATCTGAGCCACCAGGGAAGCCACATATGTAAGAAAAATAATAGGATATCGTTTGCAGCAGAGAGCAATACAGCCATGATTTTGTAATATCTTTAAATGGAGTGTATTCCGTTAAAATACTGAATCACCATGTTGTGTCCTGTACTTCAGAGGGCAAAGAAATAGTGGACTGATAACTACAAACACAAAAAATAATCAAGACTGAAGGTTAGCAAAATAAAAATGGGAAAATTTTAGGAATAGAAATTCCCATCAAGAAATTAATTTGGATGAGATTACTAAAAATGTCCACTGGTTCGTCCACTAGCAAGAACAATATGGAGGATCTTGAAATAATGAAACACAGAAGTGCCTTAGGAGACAGCAATCACATGACTGAGCATATAGTCAGGAGAAGCAACATTTTCAAAGACAGGGGTACCCATGCCATCCTTGCCGGACTGGTTTTCATAGCAAAGACACAGGTGCAACCTAAGTGTTATTCACAGAAATGAATAAAGTATATGGGATATACACACAATGCTATATTACTCAGCCATAAAGAGCAATGAAATAATGGCATCTTCAGGCATAGGGAAGAAGGTAGAGATGATCATGGCAACTGAAGAGAGACAGTGAGCAAAAAACATAATACAATATCACTTTAGGTGGATCTAACAATGGATACATATGAGCTCCTTGAGCAAAGATACACAGTTCACACACTTAGAAAAAAGAACTTATTGTTAGCAGAGAAGAAATGTGTTGGGCCCATAGAAATCAGCTATTTGAAATAACATAATGCTCAAAATTCTCAAGCCAGGCTTCAGCAGTATATGAATCGTGAACTTCCAGATATTCAAGCTGGTTTTAGAAAAGGCAGAGGAACCAGAGATCAAATTGCCAACATCCGCTGGATCATGGAAAAAGCAAGAGAGTTCCAGAAAAACATCTATTTCTGCTTTATTGACCATGCCAAAGCCTTCGACTGTGTGGATCACAATAAACTGTGGAAAATTCTGAAAGAGATGGAAATATCAGACCACCTGACCTGCTTCTTGAGAAACCTGTATGCAGGTCAGGAAGCAACAGTTAGAACTGGACATGGAACAACAGACTGGTTCCAAATAGGAAAAGGAGTACGTCAAGGCTGTATATAGTCACCCTGCTTATTTAACTTCTATGCAGAGTACATCATGAGAAACGCTGGGCTGGAAGAAGCACAAGCTGGAATCAAGATTGCCAGGAGAAATATCAATAACCTCAGATATGCAGATGACACCACCCTTATGGCAGAAAGTGAAGAGGAACTAAAAAGCCTCTTGATGAAAGTGAAAGAGGAGGGTGAAAAAGTTGGCTTAAAGCTCAACATTCAGAAAACGAAGATCATGGCATCTGGTCCCATCACTTCATGCTTACTTCTTGGAAGGAAAGTTATGACCAACCTAGATAGCATATTGAAAAGCAGAGATATTTCTTTGCCAACAAAGGTCAGTCTAGTCAAAGCTATGGTTTTTCCAATGGTCATGTATGGATGTGAGAGTTGGACTGTGAAGAAAGCTGAGCACCAAAGAATTGATGGTTTTGAACTGTGGTGTTGGAGAAGACTCTTGAGAGTCCCTTGGACTGCAAGGAGATCCAACCAGTCCATCCTAAAGGAGATCAGTCCTGGGTGTGCATTGGAAGGACTGATGCTGAAGCTGAAACGCCAATACTTTGGCCACCTCATGCTAAAAGTTGACTCATTGGAAAAGAGTCTGATGCTGGGAGGGATTGGGGGCAGGAAGAAAAGGGGACAACAGAGGATGAGATGGCTGGATGGCATCACCGACTTGATGGACATGAGTTTGAGTGAACTCTGGGAGTTGGTGATGGACAGGGAGGCCTGGTGTGCTGTGATTCATGGGGTCACAAACAGTCAGACACGACGGAGCGACTGAACTGAATGCACACTACTAATTAGAAAATAAATCACAAGGACCCACTGGGTAACAAAAGGAATGGTCCTCCACTCTCTGTAATAACCTCCACAGGCACAGAACCCGAAACACAACCTATCCCCATCTACACATGAGTGAATCCCTAACAGTCCCTGGTGGCTCAGTCAGGAAAGAATCTGCCTGCAATGCAGGAGACCTGGGTTTGGATCCTGGGTTGGGAAGATCCCCTCATGAAGGGAAAGGCTACCCACTCCAGTATTCCAACCTGGAGAATTCCACAGACTGCATAGGCCATGGGGTCGCAAAGAGTTGGACACGACTAAGCAACTTTCACTTCACTTCATACAGGAATAGAACCCAAAACACAACATATACACATCTACACATGAGTGAATACTAACAGTCCCTGGTAGCTCAGTCGGTAAAGAATCTGCCTGCAATGCAGGAGACCAGGGTTGGGAAAGTTCTATGGAGAAGGAAATGGCAATCCACTCCAGTATTCTTGACTGGGAAATCCCAAGGACAGAGGAGCCTGGTGGGATACAGCTGAGCTATTTCAAATCCTAAAAGATGATGGTATTAAAGTGCTGCATTCAATATGGCAGCAAACTTGGAAAACTCAAATTTGGAAAACTCAGGCCTGGAAAAAGTCAGTTATCATTCCAATCCCAAAGAAGGGCAATGCCAAAGAATGTTCAAACTACTGCACAATTGCATTCATTTCACACACTAGCAAAAGTAAGTTCCCAAGACACATTTCAACAGTACGAGAATGAAGAACTTCCAGATGTTCAAGCAGTATTTAGAAAAGGCAGAGGAACCAGACATCAAATTGAAACATCTGTTGGATCATAGGAAAAGCAAGAGAATTCCAGAGAAACATCTACTTCTGCTTCATAGACTACACTAAAGCCTTTGACTGTGTGGATCACAACAAAATGTGGAAAATTCTTAGAGATGGGAATACCAGACCACATTACCTGCCTCCTGAGAAACTTGGATGGTCGGGAAGTACCAGTAGGAACCAGACATGGAACAATAGACTGGTTCAAAATTGGGAAAGGATTTCATCAAGGTTGTATATTGTCACTCTGTGTATTTAACTTATATGCAACAACAAAGAGTGAATCAAGTTGCTATGAATTTAAAGAAAAAAAACCCAATGCATTGTAACTCACCTATATACTCAAGTTCAACTAACTTTATCAACTCAAAAAATATAGAAACATATGCTGACTCTATTCCCCTCATCTCATGGTTACCTTGGTTGGTATCACATCTCTGGAGGCTGGGCAGGCTTGGGTCCCAAGGTTGGCTTGTGGTGGGGCTCAGGGACCCGGGAGGATGTGGCAGGCAGCGTGCCCCCATGATGTTCCTGGAGTGCCTCTTGCCCTCTGCAGGAGCCCTCAGTCTCTAGATACAGGCAAAGTAAATTAAGAGATTTGAATTAACATAGACACACTTATCGGAGACGGCAATGGCACCCCACTCCAGTACTCTTGCCTGGAAAATCCCATGGATGGAGGAGCCTGGTAGGCTGTAGTCCATGAGGTCGCTAAGAGTCGGACACGACTGAGCGATTTCACTTTCACTTTTCACTTTCCTGCACTGGAGAAGGAAATGGCAACCCACTCCAGTGTTCTTGCCTGGAGAATCCCAGGGACGGGGGAGCCTGGTGGGCTGCCCTCTGGGGTCACACAGAGTCGGACACGACTGAAGTGACTTAGCAGAGCAGAGACACACTTATATGGATCAAATAGATGGTCGAAAATGAGTTACTGAATAGCAGACAGAAGTTTACTGAAAAACTGTAATCATCTAGATGGGAACAAGGACTTGAAAGAGAATAGATAAACCACTATACATTAATGAATCAAGTTCCTGTATACCTGAAACACATATAAATTCAGAAACCATCTCTGTTCAAAATAAAATAACATGGAAATTACAGGGGGAAAAGTTGTGTGGGGCTGAATAAAGCTGCCGCCTTGTAACAACTTGAAAAGATGTGGTGTTGGCCATTGAGTATTCTTAAGGTCAGAGGGTCTGGAAGTAAAAAACAGCTGATCTCCACAAATGTTCTAGTAGTGGTCATCAGAAAAAAATCTACAACAGGGCTGAGTTCAAGGCAGCCAATCTGGAGAAGTGAGTTGAACTCACCCTTGAAAAGAAATCACATGGAAAGAGGTCATCATTGCTAAGTATTAGGAATGCAAATCGAAATCCCAGGAAGGTATCACCACACAGAAGGCAGAGGGCCATTGTCAGAAACTCAACAAACAATAACTGCTGGTGAAGGTGCAGGGAAAAGGCAATATGGAAAATGTCATATTTCATGCAGGAGAACCTGCACCCATGTTTTGCTGCAGGAAACAGGGGGTATTCACAGGGACCTGCTCGACTTGTTATTGCACAAAGTCCAAAAACACAATAGAGAAACACCATAGATACAAAATACCTGAATCAAGCAGCTATATGCTGACAGCAATCATAATACCATAACTCGACTATGCTGCAATGTAGTATGGCAAGATGCTAAAGGAAAAGAAAGGAAAGCAGGGCCTCCTCTGTTATAAATGACCTCCCTGACTTGGGAGGCTATCCCATCCCTGGAGGCTGAGTGAGCTTGGGTCCCACTGCTGGACTGGGGAGGGGTGGATACAGCCTGGCACAGGGCCCTTCACTGAACCCTTTTAAAGGTCTACAATCTACTGCTCTCTGGCTGGGACCAGAGTCCTCCATGGCATCAAGGGCCCAAGGAATTTGAAGGCATGATTCAGCTAGCCTCGACCTCTCCTGGTACTGAGGTTAGCAGCAAAAGCCTCCTTCCTGAGAGGGCAGCCTCCGAGGCACCGGGTGCTGTGGACCTGGAAGGGATTAGTCTGGACGGTGGGTTTGTGTGATGCCATAGAGGCAAAAAGTACTGAAACTCAAGCCCTTTTGTGTTTGTCCAGGCACAGTCCACTCTATTTCACACCCATGAAAGCCAGCTTTCCTGGTTGCCCCGGGAACCAAGTGTGGGCATGCAAAAATGCTGCTGCCTTTTGAACTTTTTCTGTAACTACAGCTTGATCACCAGTTCTCACAGTCACCTCAGTTCACAAGGCCTGGGGTTCTGTAATGATAGCTGTCCTCAGGAAATGTCATGGTGTGGATACTGGACAAGTACATTCCAAACAGTGTCGACTTTCAGGAAGCCAAATGCCAAACAAAACAAAACCTCCAGCACAGGACAAGATGCTCAGCATCCATAATTGCTGCAGGAATGCCAATCAAAATGACAATGGGAAGTCAAATTCCACCAGTCACAATGGCCATCCTCGCAAGTCTACAAACAATAAATGTAGGAAGGAGCCTGGAAGTGAAAGAATCCCCCTAAATTGTTGGTGGGAATATACACTGGCTACAGTCAGTATATGAACAGCCTCCAAGTGCCTCAAAAAATAAATAAATAACCTGTCAAGATGAGCTAAACCTGGGGTCTCACATTCTCACACATGGGCCTATATGCTGAGGAAACCTTCAATCAAAAGGCACATGAACCCCAATGAACACTGGAGGACTACTTCCAATAGCCGAGACACACAACCATGAAAATCTCCACCGAGATTAAAGCTTAAGCAAGATGTTGCACATATATCCAATAGACTGTTTCTCACTCCTAAAAAACTACCACTGAAATTAGGGAATTATGACACCGGTAATCACAAGGATAGACCTTGAAGGATCATGCATTAAGGGAAATCAGTTAGGCAGAGGAAGTTTGTGGCATATGAGATACCTTCTTGGAAAAAATTAAAATGTACATACAAGGAAACAAATTTACAACTCAAGAGGGACTCTGAGAATTCAAGGTCAAATAAAGGGTTCCAGGAAAAAAAGGTGAAGGGCCTGAAATGAATTAGGAGGTAAGTACCTATATAGATAAGAAATCTGTATCTGTAACAGAAAATCCACAAGGATTATCCTCTTCCTTCCTTCATTCCTTCCTTTCAGATACACACAGAAATCTGTATCTCTAAGAGATAATCCACAAAAATTATCTCCTAACTTCCTTCTTTGTAAACAGGAAACTGTATCTAAGATAGATCATTCACCAGGACCTGATGAAACAGATAATTCATAAGGATCTCTGCTTGACCTTCCATGGCAGAAAAGCCCCAAAGACAATAGAGATATCCCATAGACACATAATACCCAAATCCATCAGCTGCGCACTGACAACAAACCCAACATTTGAACTGACTGTACTGCAACGTAGCATCAGCAAGATGGTAAAGCAGAGGGAAGAAAAGCAGTGACTATTATCTCTAACCTTCCTGACTTGGGATGCTATCCCAGCCCTGGAGGCTGAGCAGGCTTGGTTCCCACTGCTGAACTGGGGTGGGGTTGACACACCCTGGCACGTTGCCATCCGTTGAACCCTTTTCAAAATTCTACTGTCTGCTGTGAGGACCAGAGTGCTGAGTGGGATCAAGACTTCTCAGAGTTGGGGGCAATAATCATGGAGCCTCCACTTTTCCTGGTTCTGGGGGGTCCCAGCTCAAGCCTCCTTCCTGAGAGTGCAGCCTCCTAGGCACATAGGCACCCTCAGCAGCGTGCTGTGGACCCAGACGGGATTAGTCTGGACGGGGCGTTTGTGAGCTGCTTTAAGAGAGAAAGAAGTGAGACTCAAGCCCTTGGGTGTTTTCTCAGGCACATTCCACTCTAATTCACAGACCAGAAAGCCAACTTTCCATAAGGATCTAGTTGCCCCAGGAACCAAAGGTGGGTAAGAAAAAGTGCTGCCATCCTGTGGACATTTTCTGTAACTACACCAGTGCGCACAGGTACCTTAATTCACAAGGGCTGTGGTTCTGTTAATGACAGCTGCCCTCAGGAAATGCCCTGGGGCGGGTATGGGAGAAATATATTCCAAAACCAGACAACTCCAGGAAGCCAGCTTCCAAAGGTAAATTGTCCTCACACCCTTTAAAGAAAAAAAAAAAAAACTAAATCAAACCTCCACCACAGGACAAGATGCTCAGCATCCCTAATGGCTGCAGGAATGCCAATCAAAACGACAATGGACACCAAATATCACCACTCACAATGGCCATCATCAAAAGTCGACACACAACAACACAGACAGAGCGTGGAAGAAAAAGAATACTCCTAAGCACTGTTGGTGGTAATATACATTGGCTATAGCCAGTATATGGACAGATTCCGAATGTACAAAAAACAGCTAGCAAGAAGGGCTAGGGTGAAAAAAGTGATGCTATCAAGAAGGGTGTGTGCGTGATGCTTCAAGAGGAAAAAGTAGTGAGACACAAGTCCTTGGGTTTTTGCTCAGGCACATTCCACATTTCACAGCCTGGAAGCCGACTTTCCCGGAACCTTTGCTTGCCCCAAGAACCAGATATGGGCATCAAAAAGTGCTGCCGCCTTGTGGACACTTCCTGTAACTACATCTGACCGCTAGTAGTTCAGTTCAGTTCAATGGCTCAGTCGTGTCCGACCCTTTGCGACCCCATGGATTGCAGCACGCCAGGCCTCCCTGTCCATCACCAACTCCCGGAGCTTGGCACCTCTAATTCACAAGGGCTGGGCGGCTGCTCATGACAGCTGCCCTCAGGAAATGTTATGTGGTGGGTATTGCAAAATAAATTCCAAACACAAACGACCCCAACTGCCACAGGTCTATTTTCCTCACACCCATAAAGGGAAAAAACCCTAACAAACCCCATATCTCCACCTAGGACAGGATGTTCAGCAGCCCTAATCATTAAAGAAGGAATGCCAATCAAAATGACAAGGAGAAATCAAATCCCACCTGTCAAAATGGCCATACTCAAGTCTACAAACAATAAATGCAGGAGTGAGTTTGGAGTGAGGGGAAACCTCCTACACTGTCCGTGGGAACGTACATTGGCAACAACCACAATAAAGGACAATGTTGGCATGCCCGAATAAAAGCTATCAAGACACTAAGCCTGCTGCTGCTAAGTCACTGCAGTCGTGTCCAACTCCATGAGACCCCATAGACGGCAGCCCACGAGGCTCCCCCATCCCTGGGATTCTCCAGGCAAGAACACGGGAGTGGGTTGCCATTTCCTTCTCCAATGCATGAAAGTGAAAAGTGAAAGTGAAGTCGCTCAGTCGTGTCTGACTCTTAGCGACCCCATGGACTGCGGCCTACCAGGCTCCTCCGTCCATGGGATTTTCCAGGCAAGAGCACTGGAGTGGGGTGCCACTGCCTTCTCCGACACTAAGCCTAGGATCTCACATTACCAAAACTGGGCTTATGTTATTCTATATGAAATACGGAAAATTCTATTTTCATATATGAAATATTCAACATTTTCAACTATGACATATAGAAAATTATATTTCATATAGGAAATTTCCACCTATCTTTTCATTTATGAAATATAGAAAACTGTCACATACAAAATATGCACCTATATATTCACCTATGAGATATAGAAAACTCTCCATTCATATAGGAAATATGCACCTATATTTTCATCTGTGAAATACAGAAAATTCTATTTTCATATATGAAATATACATGTATTTTCCTCTGTGAAATATATTTTCATCTATGAAATATGCATCTATGTTTTCACCTATGAAATATAGAAAACTTTATTTCTATGTATGACATCAGTCAGTCAGTTCAGTCACTCAGTCATGTCCAACTCTGCAACCCCATGAACCACAGCATGCTAGGCCTCCTTGTCCATCACCAACTCCCACCCAAATCCATGTCCATTGAGTTGATGATTCAATCCAACCATCTCATCCTCTGTCGTCCCCTTCTCCTCATGCCCTCAATTTTCCCCAGCATCAGGGTCTTTTCCAATGAGTCAGCTCTTTGCATGAGGTGGCCAAAGTATTGGAGTTTCAGCTTCAGCATCAGTCCTGCCAATGAACACCCAGGACTGGTCTCCTTTAGGATGGACTGGTTGGATCTCCTTGCAGTCCAAGGGACTCTCAAGAGTCTTCTCCAACACCACAGTTCAAAACCATCAATTCTTCTGCATTCAGCTTTCTTTATAGTCCAACTCTCACATCCATACATGACCACAGGAAAAACCAAAGCCTTGATGAGATGGACGTTTGTTGGCAATGTCTCTGCTTTTGAATATGCTGTCTAGGTTGGTCATAACTTTCCTCCCAAGGAGTAAGCATCTTTTAATTTCATGGCTACAATCACCATCTGCTCATTTTGGAGCCCAGAAAAATAAAGTCAGCCACTGTTTCCACTGTTTCCCCATCCATTTCCCAGGATGTGATGGGACCAGATGCCATGATCTTAGCTTTCTGAATGTTGAGCTTTAAGCCAACTTTTTCACTCTCCTCTTTCACTTTCATCAAGAGGCTTTTTAGCTCCTCTTCACTTTCTGCCATAAGGGTGGTGTCATCTGCTTATCTGAGGTTATTGTTATTTCTCCCAGCAATCTTGATTCCAGCTGTGCTTCTTCCAGCCCAGCGTTTCTCATGATGTACTCTGCATAGAAGTTAAATAGGCAGGGTGACAATATACAGTCTTGACGGACTCCTTTTCCTATTTGGAACCAGTCTGTTGTTCCATGTCCAGTTCTAACTGTTGCTTCCTGACCTGCATGTAGGTTTCTCAAGAGGCAGGTCAGGTGGTCTGGTATTCCCATCTCTTTCCAGAATTTTCCACAGTTTCTTGTGTTCCACACAGTCAAAGGCTTTGGCATAGTCAATAAAGCAGAAATAGATGTTTTTCTGGAACTCTCTTGCTTTTTCCATGATCCAGCGAATGTTGCCAATTTGATCTCTGGTTCCTCTGCCTTTTCTAAAACCAGCTTGAACATCTGGAAGTTCACGGTTCACATACTGCTGAAGCCTGGCTTGGAGAATTTTGAGCATTACTTGGTATTGTCTTTCTTTGGGATTGGAATGAAAACTGGTCTTTTCCAGTCCTGTGGCCACTGACGAGTTTTCCAAATTTGCTGACATATTGAGTGCAGCACTTTCACAGCATCATCTTTCAAGATTTGAAATAGCTCAACTGGAATTGACATATGCACCCATATTTTCATATGAGAAATATGGAAAATTCTATGTTCATATATGAAATAGGCACCCATAGTGTCATATATGGAATATAAAAAGTTTTATTTTCATATGAAATGTGTACCCATAGCTTCATATATGAAATATCAAATTTCTTCATGTGAAATATACATCCATGTTTTCATATGTGAAATATTAAAAGTTCCCTCATGTTTTCATATATTACATGTAGAAAGTTCTATTTTCATCTTGAAGTAGGCACACATGTTTATATATGAGATATAGAAATTCTATTTTCATCTTTGAAATAAGCAACCATGTTTTAATATATGCAGTATGCAAAATTCCATTTTCATCCATGAAATATGCACCCATGTTTTCATATATGAAATATAGAAAACTATATTTTATTCATAAAATATGCACCCATCTCTTCATATATGAAACAATGAAAATTCTAGTTTTTATCAATGAAATATGCACCTTTTTCTACATTAAAATTCACACATACTTTTGTATAAGAAATATAGAAAATTCTATGTTCATGAAATTTGTATTTATCTTTTTATTCAAAATAGAAAATATGCACATATGCTTTCATATATGAAATATAGAAAATTTTATTTCATTCATTAAATTTGCACCCGTGTGTTCATATAGGATATACAGAAAATTATATTTGCATATATGAAATAATCCCCTAACTTGGGCTCTTCCATCCCATTCTTGGAGCCTCAGCAGGCTGTTTTCATGGGTGGACTGTGATGGGGTTGAATCAGCCCGTCTGGTTGCTATTCGGTGACTCAGACGGTAAAGTGTCTGTCTACAATGTGAGAGACCCGGGTTCGATCCCTGAGTTGGGAAGATTTCCTGGCGAAGGAAATGGCAACCCACTCCAGTACTTCTTGCCTTGAAAATCCCATGGACAGAGGAGCTTGGTGCAGGCTACTATCCATGGGGCCACAAAGAGTCGGGCACGACTGAGCGACTTCACTTTCACTCACTTAAATCTGTACTTTCTGGTTCGATCTGGCAGTGACCACAGTCCCTAGGGTACACGATCGATGGTGTCCTGACACTTTGGCCTCGATGACCTTGGAAAAGTCTACTAGCTTTCATGTCTCCTGGTGCTGGAGTCCCCAGCTCAAGCCTCCTTCCTGAGAGTGCAGCCGCCTAGGCACTTCATCAGGGTGCTGTGGTCCAGGTTGGGATTAGTCTGAAGGAAAGGGGTGCAGCTTTAAGGGGAAGAAGTATTGAGACTAAGTGTGCTCAAGCACACTGCACTCTAATTCACAGCCTAGGAAGCCAGCTCCTCCTTAGGCTCTGGTTGCCTGAGGAATCCGAGATGGGTGTGGGAAAGTGCTGCCCCTTGTGGACATTTTCTATAACTACAACTTGACCACCTGCGCTTGCGGGTACCTCCAATTCAACAGATCTCGGGGACTGTTAATGACAGCTGCCTTCAGGAAAGGTCCTGGGGAGAATATTGCAGGAAAAAAGTACAAACACAACTGACTTTCAAAAAAATCAACTAAAACTGGTAAATTTTCCTCACAACCATGAAGGAGAAAAAAAAAAAAAAAAACTTAACCACCGCAGGACCAGATGCTGAGCATTCCTAATTACTACAGGTGGAATGCCAGCCAAAATGACAATGAGAAATCAGATCTCACCAGATTTCCATCCTCACAAGTCTACAAACAATAAATGCAAACTAAACCTACCATCTGACATTCCCACACCTGGGCCTGCTTCCCAAGAAAACCATCTTTCAAGAAGCCACGTGCACCCCAATGTTCACTCCAGCACTAGTTAAAGCAGATGAACACAGACCCAGCAAAATGTCCACCTTCAGAATGAAGCCTAAAAGCAATGTGGCACATACAGAAAATGATCTAATAGCCATGAAAGACTACCACTGAAATCATGGAATTATGCCACTGGTAGTCACAGGGATAGATCTTGGAGGATCATACACCAAGTGAAGTCAGCCAGACAGAGGAAGTCTATAACATGTGATGTCTCTTCTAGGCAAAAGAGATACAAAGGAATTTAAACATAAACATAAAACTTAATACATAAAACACAAACATAACAAATGTAAAACAGATTTTAAACATAAAAAAAGACTCTGAGAATTCAAATACAAACAAAGAATTTTTAAAAATTAATAAAACCAAAGAAAAGCCAGGGATGAATTAGGAAGTCAGGACTAACATATGCACAGAAATGTGTATGTTTAATAGATAATCTACAAGGATTATCCCCTTCCTTTCACAGAAACCTGTATCTCTACCATATCCACAGAAATCTGTATATGTAACAGTCCACAAGGACACGATATTCAGCACAGGGGACTTTGCTTCACCTTCTGCAATAACTTTCACAGCATATGAATCTGAAAAAGAATACGTATGCTTTACATATGCTGGCTACGGAATGAAACACCAACACTGCAGAGTGGTTTGAATCTTTATATTTTAACACTTGCTTCTTACAGCTGCTTTATTTTATATCCCTTGCACAACAACCTACAGGGCAAGTTGCCAAGCACTATGATTCAGAGACTATACAGTGCGCAGGCGCAGGGCGAGATAACCTTTACCTTGACTTATTTACTGCAGCTAAGACTTTGTTTTGGGGAACTTGCTTATCAACTTAGAATCCATTTTGTCCCTGGGTCTGTTCCTTTTGAGGAATCAGAGAAACATCCTTGTGTGCAAGAAATGTTCTTTTCCCACGGGAACAAACAGGATTCTTAGCTGAACATCTCATTTGCAAGAATGTTCAGCCCTGGTTGAGAGTCTCGTTTGCAAGCACTTCTCAACCTTCCTTATACCTAGTTCCCTACACTGGGCAGAACATCTCGTTTGCAAGAATGTTCAGCCCTGGTTGAGAGTCTCGTTTGCAAGCACTTCTCAACCTTCTTTATACCTTGTTCCCTACAACATACAAGTCATAACTTAAGCAGGTGGCTGGATACTAACAATAGGAATAACATTGCACACCAATGATACTGCAGCATACCACAGACATGAAATAAAAGAAAAGAATAAAAAAGAAAAGCCTTGGCTAGCTTATTTCTGCCAAATTCCTGACCCTGGCTGCTATCCCATGGCTGCCCGAAGTCAGCCCGAGCAGACTTCGGTCCAAAGGCTGGACTGGGGTGAGGTTGAAACCACCAGACAGAGTGCCCTTAATTGAGCCCCCTCTTAAACTTACACCTTCTGGTTTGCTCTGACAGGGACCATAGTCCTTAGTGCACCCAAAGGATGCTGTGACAACTGTCTGGCCTCGAGAACCTTGGAAATGCCACCTAGCTTTCAGTTCTCCTGGGGCTGGGGTTCCCAGCTTAAGCCTCCTTCTTGAGAGTGCAGCAGGGTGCTGTGGCCCTGGTTGGGATGAGTCTGGAGGAAAGGGGTGAAGCTTTAGGGGGAACAAGTAGTGAGACACAAACCTTTGGGAGTTTGCTCAGGCACATTCCACTCCAGTTCACAGCCTAGGAAGCCAACTCTTCCTTAGGTTCTGGTTGCCTCCAGATCCAGAGTTGGGAATGAAAACCGCTGCCACCATGTGGACATTTTCTGTAACTACAACTTGACCACCTGTGCTTACCTGCCAGGCTCCTCTGAACATGGGATTTCCCAGGCAAGAACATTGCAGTGGGTTGCCATTCCCCTCTCCAGGGGATCTTCCTGGCCCAGGGATCGAACCCGGGTTTCCTGAATTGCAGGTGGATTCTTTACCATCTGGGTCACCAGGAAAGCCTGACCTGTGCTTACTGGCACCTCCAATTCACAAGATTTGGGGGGCCGTCAATGACAGTTGCCCTCAAGAAAAGTCCTAGGTAGAATATTGCAGAAATAAATTACAGACACAACCCACTATCAAAAAGTGAACCGCAATAGGTGTATTTTCCTCACAACCATGAAGGAGAAAAGAAAAAGAGAAAAACCATGCCTTCACAGGACAAGATGTTCAGCATCCCGAATTATTACAGGAGGAATGCCAATCAAAACAACTACATGAAATCAAATTACACCAGTCAGAAGGACCATCTTCACAAGTCTACAACAGTAAATGGGGGAGAGGGTCAAGCAGAGAGGGGAACCCCCCCAACACACACAGTTGGTAGGAAGGGACACTGGCAATAGCTACTAGAAAAGACAGCCTTGACGTGCCAAAAAAACTTTCAAGGGAAATATGCCTAGGAACTGACATTCCCACTCCTAGGCCTGGAATCCTGATAAAGCCACCATTCAAAATGACACACACACCCTAATACCGTTCACTGCAGCATTACTTACAATAGCCGAGACACGCAACCATCGAAATGTGCGCTGACAGATTGAAGCTGAAAGAAGACGTGGTACGTATAAGCACATGGAACTTCGCTCTACCTTCTGCAGGAAATTCTGTGGAAAAAGAATCCAAAGAAGAACAGGCATACTGTATCTAAAGGTCAATACTGAATCAAGTGTTGTATACCAACAGCAAGCACAAAACTACAAATCAACCGTACTCCAACATAAGATCGGCATGAGGGAAAGAAAAAGGAAAAAAGCAATGCCTAGTTTATTCCCTGCAACCTCCCTCTCTTGGGAGGCTATCCCATCCCTGGAGTCTGAGAACCCTGTGTCTCATGTCTGGACTGGGATGGCGTTGAGAAAGCCAGGTGGAGACAACCAAAATTTTAAGAGAGATGAGTCACCCTGGGATTCTGGCCCCACTATGTACAACAGCCAAGACAGAGAATAAATTAACTATAGAACAGATGAATGGATAGATATGGACAATGGGGTACGGGTACACAATCCAATATTTCTCAACAGTAAAGAACTAGGAAATAATGTCGTTTGGCCACAGAAAAGAAAGTAGAGATGATCATTCCAAGTGAATTAAGGCAGACAGGGAGAGACAAGTATCATATGATATCACTCCTAGGTGCAATCTAAAGATGGATAAAAATGAACTGCTTGCCTGGAGACACTGCCTCATAGACTTAGAAATTTCCAGTCACAAAGATATAAAGATGTGGAGCATGGAGAAATGAGTAACTTCAGACTAATATATGCCCAACACTGTTTATAAAATAAATGACCAAGACCCACTGTATAACACAATGAAACTTACTCCACACTCTATAATAACCTATATAGAAAAAACCCAAAATATATACACATTTATGTATTAATAGAAGTGAAACAAGTTGTGGTAGAAGGAAAAGGAAAAAAAAAAAAAACACCAACAAGGCAGTAATAATTCACCTATATACTCCAGTTCAAATGGTGGAAAAAATGGAAAAGAAATGCTGACTGATCAGAGACACCAACGTAAAGAACAGACTTTTGGACTCAGTGGGAGAAGGCGAGTGTGGGATGATTTGAGAGAGAGAACAGCATTGAAACATGTACATTACCATATGGGAAACAGATAGCCAGCACAAGTTCAGTGCATGAAGCAGGGCACCAAAGCCAGTGCTCTGGGACAATTCAGAGGGACAGCGTGGGGAGGGAGGAGGTGGGGGTTCAGGATGTGGGGGGACACATGTATACCTGAGGCCAATCCATGCTGATGTATGGCAAAAACCATCACAATATTGTAAAGTACTTATTCTCCAACTAAAATTAATTAATTTTAAAAAATAAAAAATTTTTTAAAAGAAAAAAAGACTGTTGTCACATCCCTGGAGGCTGATTGGCTCGGGTCCCAGGCTGGAGTGTCCTGGGGCTGAGAGAGCTGGGAGCATGTGGCAGGCTGTGTGCCTCCACAATGGACCTGGAGTGCCTGTTGTCCTCCCGATGCAGGCGGGATAGTTTAAGGGATCGGAATTAACATACACATATTAATATACATCAAATAGATGATCAACAAGTACCTACTGAATAGCACAGGAAAGTTTACTGAACACAGTCTAATCACCTATATGAAAAAAGAACCCAAACGAGAATAGATAAATATTATGTATTAATGAACCAAGTTCCTGAACACCTGAAAGAAACACAAATCACTCGTACAGCTCAATATAAACAGCAACAACAAAAAATCTCAATAAAAAATAGTCTAAAGATCTAAATGCACATTTCTTCAGAGAGGTCATAGAGATGGCCATAAAGAACATAAAAAGATGCTCAGCATCACTAGTTCTTAGAGAAAAACAAATCAAATGTACAATGAGGTGTCACCTCACACTGATCAGAATGGCCATATCAAAAAAAACTACAGCAATAAATTCTGCAGAGGGTGTGAAGAGAAGGCAGGCCTCCTACACTGTAGGTAGGAATATAAAATGGTACACTCACTAGGGAATACATTATAGGGGGTCTTAAAAACTAAACATAGAAGTACCAAGTGATGCAGCAATTTCATACCAAGGCTTAGATCCAGAGAAAAACCATAATTTAAAAACACACCTCTACCCCACTACTGATCATGGCGGCACTAGGTACAATAGCGAAGACAAGGAAGCAACTCCAGTGTACTAGGACAGATGGATGGATACAGGCAATGGGGTACATGTACCCAGTGTGGTATTCCTGATTATTGATTCATAAGGATGAATCAATGCCGTTTCCAGTTATAGGGAAGAAACCAGAGGTGATCATACTAAGCGAAGTGAGACAGGGAAAGAGAGAGATCATAGAACACCCCTTCTGGTGGAATCTAAAAATGGATACAAATGAACTTCATTACAAAAGAGAAACATCACGGACTTGGGAAAGAAAGTTATGGGTGCCAAAATGGAAAGGGGGAGCAGGGAGCAATTAGCCGGTTCAGATCAATACACGCATTAAAACAAGTGCTGCTGTTTAGTCGCTCAGTTGTGTCTGACTCTTTGTGACCATATGGACCGCAGTCCACCAGGCTCCTCTGTCCATGGGCGTCTCCAGGCAAGAATACTGGAGCGCGTTGCCATTTCCTTCTCCAGGGCATCTTCCCAGCCCAGGGACTGAACCCGTGTCTCCTGCAAGTCTCCTGCGCTGCAGGTGGATTCTTTACCACTGAGCCAGCAGGGAAACCATAAAACAGGCGCTGAAGAGCTCTTAACAGTTGCAAGTAAATGACACCTGCCCTCAAGAAATGTCCTGGGGTAAGTTAGGAGAACAGAATTCCAAACAGGGCCAAGTTTCAAGAAGTCAGTTTCAAGAGGTAAACTGTACTCATAAGGTAGAAAATAATAAAAGCACATGGAAAGATACTCCACACCAGTAATTATTCAATCAATGCCAATCAGTACAATGAGGTATTACCTCACACTGGTCACAATGGCCATTGTCAGAATGATCTACAAAGACTAATACTGCAGAGGACGCACAGATAAGGGAGTCTTCCCACAGTCACGGTGGGAACGTAGCTGGTGAGGCCATTAGGGAAAACAGCGAGGAGGTTCTCTGAAAAACTCAACACAGAGGTATCATATGCTCCTGCAATCCCTCCCCAGGCTCAGATCTGCAGAAATTCATCATTGAAATGACTCATGCACCCCAACTTCAGGGTAGCACTATTCACAATATCCAAGACTTAGAATCCACCGAAATGTACAGTGACAGAAAAACGAAGACTACATGGTCATAAACCAGAAAAAGTAATATTGGGAACAGCATAGAGGTACTAAGAAATTATTCTAAGTAAGGTAACTCAGGGAGAAAAAGACAACTATCCTAAGATACCACGTATAGGTGGGATCTATAAATTCATACCAATGAACTAACGTACAAAACAGAAACAGACTCACAGACTGAGAAAACCAAATTGCAATCATCAAAACAAGGTTAGAAGGGAGGGATAAATTAGGAGTTTGGAATGAAAACATGCACACTGATATGTATCAAGTAGATAATGAAAAAGGACCTATGGAATAAATACAGCAGCCAACTCTACTGAAAAAAAGTTGATATCCCATATGAGGAAATAAACAGTAAAAGGATAGATATATGTCTATGTATAACTGAAGGAAGTTCATATATACCTAAAACAAAACATAGGAAATCAACTCTACTCAAATTTAAAATAACAATGAAATTACAAATTAAATTACCTGAGCTCAGTCTAGGGGAAACCAGACAGTCATGGCCCCTATGATTAGACATGTGATATGGTATGAGAGTAACATGACACCACCAAAGACTTTCACTCAGCAGATCACAGAGCAGAAACCCACTCAAAGGTGCCTGACTTCACGTGAATGCGACAAGATGAAGAGAAGGAAAAGGACCACAGGTTAATCAGAGCAACACCCTCAATTCAGATGCTGGCAATTTCCGAGGAGACAAGACAAACTGCAGGTAAAGAGCAGGTATGTGATCTCCGGGTACAGGATCCTGACCCGTGTGGATGGGGTGAGACCCACACAATCTCCAGACCCTGCACCTGGGGAAACACTCCCACAGTCTCCAAGGTGACACCACCTCCCCAGATCCTCCCCTTGGGGTCCCCTGACCCTTGGTTAGGACACCACCAGGTCTCTGCTGGGCCCCTAAAGTGAAAACAAGTGGGTACCTCTAATCTCCTGGGATGGCAGACACAGGTAGGGCCGGTCTCCTCTCCCCACACTTGTCCCAGAGAAGTCCTCCTCTTTTTCCTTTGGTTCCATGTTATATTAACAGTTTTTACAGCTGTCACGATAATGTTGAACACACTACCTTGATTCTGGCAGGCTTGGTTCTTTCTTGTTTCACTGAGGTGTTGAGAAAACATGCCAGATGCAGGGCTGGGAGATGAGGGGCAGGTCTGCTCTCTGCGGAGCAGGGACAGTTGACCAGAAGGAGATCACAGCAGCGACCTCACCTGCTGCCCATTGGCTTTTGGCCTGATCCGTGTGCCCTGCAATCAAATCACCAGGTGAACATGCCTCCCTTCCCGCCATGCTCATCCTAGTGAATTGGAATGATTACGAGGTAGACACCTGAGCCAGGGGTAAAGAGGCAAACAGGCACAGGCCTGTATAAAGTGAACACCACAAAGTATTAATTCCCAAACACAAGTGAAGTTCTCATGTATTCTTCCCTTTTTCTTAGCTTTGTGTGTGTGTGGTCTCCCCATACACATGATCCTGACCCATGCAGATGGGGTGAGACACACTCAGTCCCCAGACCACCCAACCTGGAGTCTACGTCCCCTTGGTCAGAACACCATGGTTGTGGTCGGAGGGCCCCCAGTGTGTAAACAAGCCAGGTCCCTGGGACCTCCTGGGACCCTAGAAAGAAGTCTAGGGTTGGTCTCGTCTCCCCTCAATTGTCCCTGAGAAGTCAGGCGCCTTCTGTTTTCACTTTGGTTCTGTGTGATTTTTTGCTGGTTTGAAAGCTCATGCTAGAGGTGAACACACTACCTTGGTTCTGGCAGTCTCTGTCTTTCTTTTCCTGCTGAGGTGCTGAGAAAACAAGAGAACTGGGCTGAAAGACGAGGGGCAGCTCTGTTCTCTTTGGAGAGAGTGGACTGGAAGGAGAGCGTAGCAGCAGCCTCACCTGCTGCCCATTGACTTTATGCCCGATCCCTGTGCCCTGGAACCAATTCACCAGGTGAACCTGCCTCCCTACTCAACCTGAATGTGCTGGAACATTAGAATGATTACCAGGTGGCCCACCTGAGGGGTCTCCAGGAGCCCCAGGGAAGGTGAATCTGGCAGGGGACAGACTAGGAGCCTGACCACAGCACTGACCCCCGGGAGGGCCAGGGAAGAAGCCCACTCAGAGGAGAGCACGGTTCCCAGAGAAGTCCACCCAGCCCCAGAGCCCAGACATCTGAGCACTGACGCTCAGACGCAGGCACGGAGTTTCCAGACAGAGGCCAGGCCAGGCCTGTGCCCGGGTCTCCATGTCCCAGCGCACAGAGTACAGTCAGGCCTAAATGTCCTCACTGCAGAAAGTGCACGGTCTCATCATCCATGTAGACAGGACTTGAAAAGTGAAAATGAAAGTGTTATCTTGTCTGACACTTGTGATCCCACGGACTGTAGCCTGTCAGGCTCCTCTCTGCATGGAATACCCCAGGCAAGAATATTGGTAGTGAGTAGCCATTCACTTCTCCAGGTGATCCTCCCAACCCAGGGATCGAACCTGGGTCTCCTGCATTGCAGGCAGATTCTTTTCCATCTCAGCTATAAGGGAACCCCTAGACAAGATTTAGAGAGGCCTGAATCTACCATGTAGACAGAACTTGGTCGGGTTTAGACTAGCGTAAAGCTGCTCTCTAGGAGGCACCGGCCACACACATGCAGAGTCTCTCATCGTTGGACGTGGGGCTCACCCTCGTGTGGGAACTAGGATGTACATCTCTCAAAGAAATCATTCCTGGGCTCCACATTTCACCCACATCAGGAACTGAAAGAACCTTTGCCATTAAACATTTCAACAGGCAAAACAAAACTGGTACCAATTTCTGTGGCCCCTTGGTGGTCCAGATCCTGGGGAGATATTCTTAGAGTGCAGCCCAGTGTCTTATAAAGACAGACAGGAAGTGGCCTGATTCCAGAATCCTAGGCCTCCAGCAGGAGGTGGACACTGGAAGCCTTCTGGAAAAGTTTTATTATTTATCAGAGTAAAAATATACTCCTGAAAAAACAAGCATACTAGTTATTATTTGCAAACCTAAAATATTGTTAAAAGCTTGGCACCCTGATCTTTGTGGTGCACACTGGTTCCTTTGTGTTCAGATTTTCTGGGTAGAAGCAAGCCATCATTTCAAATTAGTTTCTTCTAATTCTGTTATTTGTTATTATATGAATGAAAGATCACACGACAAAAAATTAGAAGAAAATTTCTGCAAAAAATGAGTGACTCAAAGAGCCCACAAGCTGCATGTACTTTGTCTTCTAACAGATTCCTTTCTCTCCCTAAACAAACAGGAAAAAACTGGCCCCCTGATTTTTTTTGCTTCTCTGTTCAAACTGAGCTAAAAAGAAATTGCTAATCATATAAACAAGCAAGAGTTTATGAGTTCTGAGATGTCATACCAGAGTAACAGGGGCTGGAGAAAATGGAACATTCCTACTCTGCTGGTCGGCAAACCACATCCTTAAAATAAAGCTTAGTTTCTAATTGTATTTAATTACCACAGTATGTGGTTACATGAAGTATGAACCAGGAGTCTAAATATAGCAGGCAATGTGTGAAGACAAATTTGATATCCCATATGTGAGAGTAAAAGCTACTTGTTTTTCCAGCAGTCGTATACAGATGTAAGCGTTGGACCAAAAAGAAGGTTGAGCCTGAACAATTGAAGCTTTCAAACTGTGGTACTGGAGAAAACTCTTGAGAGTCCTTTGGATGCAAGGAGATCAAACAAGTCAATATTAAAGGAAATCAACCCTGTATATTCATTTGAAGGGCTGATGTTGAAAATAAAGCTCCAATATTTTAGCCACCTGATGCAAAGAGCCAACTCAATGGAAAAGACCCTGATGCTGGAAAGATTGAGGGCAAGAGGAGACAGGGATGACAGAGGATTAGATGGTTGGATGGCATCACCAACTCAATGGACATGAGTTTGAACAAACTCTGGGAGATGGTGAAGGACAGGGAAGCCTGACATGCTGCAGTCCATGAGTTCCCAAAGAGTCAGATACACCTGAGCAATTGAAGAAATGTTTGTCATAGCTTGTCTTCCAAGGAGCAAGTATCTTTTAATTTTATGGCTGCAGTCATCATCTGCTGTGATTTTGGAGCCCAAGAAAATAAAGTCCATCACTGTTTTCATTTTTTCCGCGTTTATTTGTCATGAAGTAATGGGCTCAGATGCCATAATTTTAGTTTTTTGAATGTTGACTTTTATGCCAGCTTTTTCACTCTCCTCTTTTACCCTCATCAGGAGGCTCTTTAGTTTCTCTTCACTTTCTGCCATTAGAGTGGTATCATCTGCATATCTGAGGTTGTTGATATTTCTCCTGGCAATCTTGATTCCAGCTTATGTTTCATCCAGCCTGGCATTTCACATAATGTACTCTGCATATAAGTTAAATAAACAGGGTGACAATATACAGCCTTGATGCACTCCTTTCCCAATTTGAAACCAGCCCATTGTTCCATGTCCAATTCTAACTGTGGCTTTTGACCTGCATACAGGTTTCTCAGAAGGCAGATAAAGTGGTCTGTTATTCCCATCTCTTCAAGAATTTTTCAGTCTGTTTTGATCCACACAGTCAAAGGCTTTAGTGTGTCAATGAAGCAGAAGGAGACACCCTTCTGGAATTCCCTTGCTTCCTGTATGATCCAACGAATGTTGGCAATCTCTCGTTCCTCTGTCTTTTCAAAACCCAGCTTGTACATCTGGAAGTTCTAGGTTCATGTACTGTTGAAGCCTAGTTTGACAGATTTTGAGCATTACCTTGCTAGTATGTGAAGTGAGTGCAATTGTACAATAGTTTGAACATTCTTTGGCAGTGCCCTTCTTTGGGATTGAAATGAAAACTGACCTTTTCCACTCCAGTGGCCACTGCTGAGTTTCCAGTTTGTGGTATATTGAGTGCAGCACTTTAACAGTGTCATCTTTTAGGGTTTGAAATAGCTCAGCTGGAATTCCAACACCTCCACTAGCTTTGTTCATAGTGATGCTTCCTAAGACCCACTTGACTTCACATTCCAGGATGTCTGCCCCTAGATGAATGACCACATCTTTGTGGTTATTGAAGTCATTAAGACCTTTTTTGTACAGTTCTGTGTATTCTTGCACCTCTTCTTAATATTTTCTGCTTTTGTTAGGTCCTTGACATTTCTCTCCTTTATCGAGCCCATCTTTGCATAAAATGTTCCCTTGTTATCTCCAATTTTCTTAAAGAAATCTCTAGTCTTTCCCATTCTATTGTTTTCCTCTATTTCTTTGCGTTGTTCACTAATGAAGACTTTCTTATCTCTCCTTGCTATTCTCTGGAACTCTGCATTAGGTATCTTTCCCTTTCTCCTTTGCCTTTTTGCTTCGCTTCTTTTCTCAGCTATTTGTAAGGCCTTCTCAGACAACCATGCTGATCTGTTGCGTTTCTTTTTCTTGGGGGTGGTTTTGATCACTGCCCCCTGTACAATGTTAAGAACATCCATGCATAGTTCTTCAGGCACTCTGTCTGTCAGGTTTAATCCCTTGAATCTATTTGTCGCTTCTACTATATAATCATAAGGGCTTTGATTTAGGTCATATCTGAATAACATAGTGGTTTTCCTTACTTTCTTCAATTTAAGTCTGAATTTTGCAATAAGGAGCTCATGGTCTTATTTTTGCTGGCTGTATAGAGCATCTCCATCTTTGGCTCCAAAGAATATAATCAATTTGATTTGGGTATTGACTATCTAGTGATGTCCATGTGTAGAGTCATCTCTTGTGTTATTGGAAGAGGATGTTTGCTATGACCAGTGTGTTCTCTTAAAAAACTCTGTTAGTCTTTGCCCTGCTTCATTTTGTACTCCAAGGTCAAACTTGCCTGTTACTCCAGGTATTTCTTGACTTCCTACTTTTTCATTCCTACTCCCTGTGATGAAAAAGATATCTTTTTTTGTGGTGTTAATTCTAGGAAGTCTTGTAGGTCTTTACACAACTGTTCAACTTCAGCTTCCTTGGCATCAGTGGTTGTGGCATAGACTTGGATTACTGTGATCTTGAATGGTTTGCCTTGAAGATGAAGCGAAATCATCCTGTCACTCCTAGGGGACTGGAATTCAGCCCCTTCTCCATTCACCTCCTCTCTGCTCTTCCCCTGGGAGAGGGGCTCCAGCCTGGCTGGGCTCCTGCACAGCCTCCCCGCTGTGGTGTCTCTGAGTCCTGTCTGGGCCTGCTGGGCTCCCTGGAAGTACAGACTGGCTCTGACAGAGCTGTTGGGAAGGGCTGGTGGGGCCCTGGTTGCTGGGGTTCTTCTGAGGCCCCTCACTTGTGAGCCTCCTGCCCCTCTGGGGCCACCTTCCCCTTCTGTCCCTGCTGTCCTTTCTGCATCCTCATCACAGTGGGTCTGGTGGCTCAGCCCTGCAACCTCATGGGAGACCCAACTCCCTTCCCCTGGACCTTAGGGCCTTAGGGTAGGATCCCCCACCCACCTAGATTTCCTGGGGGAGCCCGGTGGTCCCTGCCCGTCCCCTTCCCCAGAGCAAAGGTGCTAGTGCAGAGCTGCACACCCCCATGACTGCCCCCACTCCTGCCTGCGAACAATTACATATTACATCAGGAGTGGGAAGAAAAATATTTTAGATCACAGATCAAGAGGAAGAGGTGAATTTATAATTACTTTAAATTCTTGAAAAGCAGTGTTGCCTGTGTGAGACCCCTATTTCAAATCATCCAAGTTGTCCTTGAATGGAGAAGATTGACTGGGCCTCCATTTGTTTTTGCGTCTGTTAACATTTTATGAGAAGCTGAGGGGTTGGGGGTGGGGGGTGGTGAGGGTGTTAGGGGCAATATTATATAATCAATAGGCTTGAACTTCCCTGGTGGCTTACATGATAAAGGGTCTGCCTGCAATGCAGGAGCCACGGGTCCAATCCCGGGGTCTGGAAGATCTCCTGGAGAAGGAAATGGCAACCCACTCCAGTATTCTTGCCTGGAGAATCCTGTGGACAGAAGAACCTGGCAAGTCCCAGTCCAGGGGTCACAAGGAGTCGGACATGACTGAGCGACTAACCTTTCACATATGGGATGCATCTGGGCAGTTTTACAGGATAGGTAAGAGCACGTATTAGTGGAAATTACCCTAAAACTTAGTGTTTTAAAACTACAGCCTTATTCTTGTTGTTCAGTCACTCAGTCGTGTCTGACTCTTTGTAACCCCATGGACGGCAGCATGCCAGACCTCCCTGTCCTTCACCCTCTCTCAGAGTCTGCTCTAACTCACGTCCACTGAGTCGGTGATGTCATCCAACCATCTCATCCTGTCGACCACTTCTTTTCATGCCTTCAATCTTTCCCAGCATCAGAGTCTTTTCAAGTGAGTCGGCTCTTCCCATCAGGTGGCCAAAGTATTGGAGCTTCAGCTTCAGCATCAGTCCTTCCAATGAATACTCAGGGTTGATTTGCTTCAAGATTGACTGGTTTGATCTCCTTGCTATCCAAGGGACTCTCATGAGTCTTCTCCAGCACCACAGTTAAACAAAGCATCAGTTCCTCGGTGCTCAGCCTTCTTTATGGTCCTACTTTCACATCCGTACTTGACTACTGGAAATACTATAGCGTTGACCAGACGGATCTTTGTCAGCAACGTGATGTCTCTGTTTCTAATACGGCATCTAGGTTTGTCACAGCCTTTATTACATCACCATTTCTCATGATTCAGTGTAGTTTGGTTCTCTGATACTGAGTCTCACCAGATTGGGGCTGTGGTCCCTTCAAGGCCTGAATGGAAAGGACGTGCTTCCAAGCATACACATGAGATGGGGGCTGGATTCAGTTCTTGGGGGCAGTTGGCAGGAGGCTGTCCTTTGTCCTTGTGACGTGGGCCTCTCCGTTTATTGTTTATTGTGATGTGGGCCTCTCCATTTATTGTTTGTTAGTCACTCAGTCATGTCAGACTCTTTGCAACCCCATGGACTGTAGCCTACCAGGCCCCTATGTCCGTGGAGTTCTCCAGGCAAGAATACTGGAGTGGGTTGCTATTTCCTTCTCCAGATCTTCCCAACCCAGGGATCAAACCCAAGTCTCCTGCATTAGCAGGCGGATTCTTCACGGCTGAGCCACCAGGGAAGCCCAGTCCTCTCCATATGTGTGTATGTACATGCTAAGTCGCTTCAGCTGTGGCCGACCCTTTGCGACCCTGTACCAGGCTCCCTCTGTCCATGGGATTCTCCAGGCAAGAATACTGGAGTGGATTGCCATGCCTTCCTCCAGGGGATCTTTCCAATTCAGGGACTGAACTGGCATCTCTTGGGTCTCTAGCAATGGCAAGCAGGTTCTTTACCCCCAGTGCCACCAGGGAAGCCCGGGCCTCTCCATAGGGCTGCACAAAACGTGGCAGCTTGTTTCATCAGAGCAAGTGAGCGACTGGAGGTGGGGGAAGTCACCATCCTTTTACCCTGATCTTGAGACATCCCACTGCTTCTGTTGATCCATTTCTCGGTATTTTGTCTGAAATTCTGACAGGTCTGAGATCCTACTTGTGAGTTAACGAGTTACCTTACCGCAGTTATTTATATGAGTCTTTATGAGTGTGCATGTATACCTGGGTAGCATGTATTTATACCAGTATACAAGTGTATATGTATGCATACAAACATACATGCTAGCCAACTGTATACACACCAGCCCGTCGTGACACCTCTGGATCAAGCATCAGACTGTTTCGTTGCCGAGTAAACTTAGCCCTGGTCCCTATAGGGGAGAGGGGAGAGGCATGTGTACCTGTGTGTGCAGTGGGGTTTATGCATAAATTCCAGGTTATGAAACTCAGAGCTTAAATAGATGGCTGACACATCTGCTCCTGTTCTCCTCCTCAGTAGGAAAGATCCTGTATTTTCTTCTGGAATAGAAACAAAGCCTCTTTCGGAGGAAAGAAGCCTAGAATGTGAGTACATGGCCCTGATCGGCAGGGGACAACCTCTAGCCCCTACAAGGCAGTAGCCAACATCTCCCTTCTAAGGCGTGTCAACCATTTTTGCTTGTTGCATGCTAAGTCGCTTCAGTCATGTCTAACTCTTTGCAACCTATGGACCTTAGCCCACCAGGCTTTTTTGTTCATGGGATTCGCCAGGCAAGAATACTGGAGTGGGTTGCCATGCTCTCTTACAGAGGCTCTTCTTGGCCCAGAGATGGAACCAGCAACTCTTAGGTCTCCTGCATTGACAGGGAGGGTTCTTTACCACTAGCACCACCTGAAAAGTCCTGTTAACCCTTCAGACAGCCTTTAAGCAAAGTTGGCCACAATCTTTGCTCAAAGAACTTAAACTTTAAGCAAATCTGAAAAATGTCATGTCCATTTTATAAATTGAAAATAATAGGATTAAAGGCCAGAAATTTGTCCCCAGTAGAAAGATAAGCATGGTGCACACAGTCTCTCTGCCTGGATGATAAACATTCACTTTATAGAATTTCATTAAATACATATAAACTTTTAAAGATTTTTTGACATTCCCCAATAGTTTGAGTTGAACAAATAGAAAATACAAAACTCAGTTTTTGGAATAGATTTCCACCAAACCGTGAAGTGACTTTTCACCCATCCCTTTCCTGGGTCCTGAGTCATTCTGGCCTGTTTTTTCTTGACTCCTCAGACTCGGGTTTTACCGTTTCTCAGCACTTGACTGTCTTCCTCTGGATTCTTTTGTCTTTTCTGTCCTCTTGGGCACACCACATGCTCTCCCTGCTGAATCACAGCAAAAGGTCTCTGGCTTGACAGCTGTCTCTGTCCTCCCTTATGCTACCATCCCACAGGAGTCTGGAATCTTCCTGATGCAAACCACTTCCCAGGATTTCCACCCCTCCCTCCCTGGAGAGTGTCCAGACAATGTCTTATTAAGCACTTGGCTTTTGCTCCATTCTCTGAGTTGCTGAAACCATTTCCACACAAATGACCATTTTAGTCTACCTATTAGCCTTGTTAAATTATCGTGGATTTTAGAGACATTTGGGCTTCTTCGGTGGCTCAGATGATGAGGAATCTGCCTGCAATGCAGGAGACCTGGGTTCAACCCCTGGGTAGGGAAGATCCCGTGGAGAAGGGAATGGCAACCCATTCCAATGTTCTTGACTGGAGAATCCCCTGGACAGAGGAGCCTGGCAAGCTACAGTTCGTGGGTTGCAAAGAGTTGGACACAACTGAGTGACTAACACACATATAGACATTTATGTGACAAAATGTTTTTGTAGTATTATTCAAATGTCAAAAACTTCAAAATAATTAAAATGTTCCCAGTGGGATTCTGGTTAAGTTACTGGTGTTAGACCCATATAGTATGTTAGGGAGTTATCAAAAGTAACATTGTAGCAAAATAATTAGTGAAATGAAAAAATGTTTAAAAAAAGGTGTTTAAAAATGTTTAGAGGGAAAAACAAGATTATTAATAGTAGTTACCTGTGGTGGTTTTAAGGCAGGTGCACAAATTCTTTGATCTTTTTCTTTCAAGATACATAGCTGAACATGGGGTGCAATTAGTGACCCATCTGTAATCCTTAGGACATGGCAGAGGTGGCTATACATGACCAGCTGCTAAAACTGGGATCTCTCTTCCAGATCGAAGGGCCAGCAACAAGCCATCACAGCAAACAGTTCCTCAGGACAGTGCGGTAACCGTCTTTTAGGGCACACAGCCATGTCAAAGGGGTCCCTGTCCACATAGGGCATTTGGCCCAGAGTCAAAAGCTAGCTCCCACAGCCTCCCTCTGAAGGCCCGCAGGTCACTGGCACTGGAGAACTCATTATTAACCAGACTTTCAAGGGCCATCCACCAAACCCGCCTGTTCTCATTGTCTACCAGGCAATGACAGAGTCCATGGGGAACACGTCTCTGCAGACAGCATTGTCTGCGATCTTAACTTGAAGTGTGTCCTCAGCGACACGGTTCCTAACAGCCACATCTTGGTGGATGACTTCCCTGCTGGACAGATAGCTCATTCCTCAGGCAATCTGAACAGTCATGTGAACCAAGTCTTGTTGAGACACCGCCTGTGGATTATGGGCCTCTACTAACTGGCGCTGCCGTAAAAACAATCTAAGATTCCCCCAGTTCATGCAAGCCAATATCCCCAAGGGCTTCTCTCCTTCTATACACACCCTGGTGACAGGAAGAAGATTTCTGTGATGAAGACCGCACAGCTTACAGCTCTCAGTGAGCATCACTGTCACCCGAATTTCAGAAGCTTGATCTTTATCCGTTTTTACAAATACTTGCTTTTCTTTATTTGGATCTTTTTTCTTTTTTTCCTTTAGCCACAGACTTTATTGTTTGAATATTTGCAGCTATTTTTCTATACACTTTTAATTTCTTCCAAAACTCTATGCTCCGTATTTGCTAGGTCACTTCACTCTCCGTTTTATTCTACATTTCCATCAAGCAGTGTTTCCCCAAATCACAATCTGCCTGGTTGTGTATTGTTGTTATTCAGTTGCTAAGTTGTGTCTGTCTCTTTGTGATGCCATGGACTGTAGGCCACCAGGCTCCTCTGTCCCAGGCAAGAATTTCCCAGGCAAGAATACTGGAATGGGTGCCATCCCTTCTCCATATTTGGATCTTTTTCATCTACTAAGATCCCATGGAAAATATGCTCAAAAGTGCCTTATTGAAGTCCATCTTTTAGAATTATCCTCTCCCTGGCTATTGCAATATCCTTCACCTTAGTGCTGGCCTCCGAAAGAGTGACCCTTCTCAGGTCTTTCTTCTGTCTTTTACCCTGCTTGAGTGAAAATATAAACAAAAAACCAAACTCTGTCGCTATGTCAGATACAATATCATCAACATAGTTCAGAAGGGACAATGCAAAACAATTTTTTAAACAAAAGCATGTTTATTATGCAATCTGAGACAAAGTGCAATCAGGAGGGAACCTGATTATACTTTAAAAGAAAATGCACTCAGGAGTGAGTCTGGAATCAGAAGCAGCTTTGGTATTTGTTGACTGTGATCCTCAGCCACTTTTGCCTAAACACACAGAATGGATGGGTCTGGTGCCCTGTGTGCTGGGCTGCAGGCCCAATTTCTTAACACAGGTCAGATGAACTGGGCCCACCACCCCTGTGCTCAGTGGGCAAAGCTGAGTCGCTCTCTTGTCCTCATGGGGCTAGCGGGAGGGACTGACTGAAGACAAAGTGCCATGGGTTACACCGCAGAGGGGTGTGATGCAGGAGAAGGGTGCTGATTTTATTGATTGCAGCCCCATCCACTTCTTCTTCCATCTTCCTGGCTTCCTCCAATTCTCCTGGATTTAATACCAATTAACTTTAACTTCGGCCACTTACCTAGATTTCTCAAGAATTTCATCTGTGTGAAAATAGGAGGAGGAAAAAATAAAAATAAAAAAATAAACCTTTTTGCTGTGCTCAAAGACTCAGCACAACCATCCTGCTTTTGAAAAACAGAGTATAGCACCAGAACACTACACCTTATTCCCTTTCATCTCCTTTTATAATAGTTGAAAATAACATGAGGTGCTTTGACTAAAGTAAACCTTGTTCTAGACCCGTTCAGTTCACTTCAGTTCAGTTTAGTTGCTCAGTCGTGTCCGACTCTTTGTGACCCCATGAATCGCAGCACGCCAGGCCTCCCTGTCCATCCCCATCTCCCGAAGTTCACTCAGACTCACATCCATCGAGTCCGTGATGCCATCCAGCGATCTCATCCTCCGTCGTCCCCTTCTCCTCCTGCCCCCAATCCCTCCCAGCATCAGGGTCTTTTCCAATGAGTCAACTCTTTGCATGAGGTGGCCAAAATACTGGAGCTTCAGCTTTAGCATCATTCCTTCCAAAGAACATCCAGGGCTGATCTCCTTTAGAATGGACTGGTTGGATCTCCTTGCAGTCCAAGGGACTCTAAAGAGTCTTCTCCAACACCACAGTTCAAAAGCATCAGTTCTTCAGCGCTCAGCTTTCTTCACAGTCCAATTCTCACATCCATACATGACTACTTGAAAAACCATAGCCTTGACTAGATGGACCTTTGTTGGCAAAGTAATGTCTCTGCTTTTGAATATGATATCTAGGTTGCTCATAACTTTTCTTCCAAAGAGTAACCGTCTTTTAATTTCATGGCTGCAGTCACCACCTGCAGTGATTTTGGAATCCCAAAAAATAAAGTCTGACACTGTATCCACTGTTTCCCCATCTATGTGCCATGAAGCGATGGGACCAGATGCCATGATCTTCGTTTTCTGAATGTTACACTTTAAGCCAACTTTTTCACTCTCCTCTTTCACGTTCATCAAGAGACTTTTTTAGTTCCTCTTCACTTTCTTCCATAAGGGTGGTGTCATCTGCATATCTGAGGTTATTGATATTTCTCCCAGCAATCTTGATTCCAGCTTGTGCTTCTTCCAGCCCAGTGTTTCTCATGATGTACTCTGCATAGAAGTTAAATTGCAGGGTGACAATATACAGACTTGACGTTCTCCTTTTCCTATTTGGAACCAGTCTGTTCTCCATGTCCAGTTCTAACTGTTGCTTTCTGACCTGCATAGAGGTTTCTCAAGAGGCAGGTCAGGTGGTCTGGTATTCCCATCTCTTTCAGAATTTTCCCCATTTCTTGTGATCCACACAGTCAAAGGCTTTGGCATAGTCAATAAAGCAGAAATAGATGGTTTTCTGGAACTCTCTTGCTTTTTGGATGATCCAGAGGAAGTTGGCAATTTGATCTCTGGTTCCTCTGCCTTTTCTAAAGCCAGCTTGAACATCTGGAAGTTCATGGTTCATGTAGTGCTGAAGCCTGGCTTCGAGAATTTTGAGCACTACTTTACTAGCGTGTGAGATGAGTACAATTGTGCAGTAGTTTGACCATTCTTTTGCATTGCCTTTCTTTGGGATTGGAATGAAAACTAACCTTTTCCAGTCCTGTGGCCACTGCTGAGTTCTCCAAATTTGCAGGCAAATTGAGTGCAGCACTTTCACAGCATTGTCTTTCAGGATTTGAGATAGCTCCACTGGAATTCCATCACCTCCACTAGCTTTGTTCATAGTGATGCTTTCTAAGGCCCACTTGACTTCACATTCCAGGATGTCTGGCTCTAGGTGAGTGATCACACCATCGTTTTTATCTTGGTCGTGAAGCTCTTTTTTGTACAGCTCTTCTGTGTATTCTTGCCACCTCTTCTTAATATCTTCTGCTTCTGTTAGGTCCATACAATTTCTGTCCTTTTTCGAGCCCATCTTTGCATGAAATATTCCCTTGGTGTCTCTAATTTTCTTGATGAGACCTCTAGTCTTTCCCATTCTGTTGTTTTCCTCTATTTCTTTTCATGGATCGCTGAGGAAGGCTTTCTTATCTCTCTTTGCTATTCTTTGGAACTCTGCATTCAGATGCTTATATCTTTCTTTGAAGATGGTGATTGCAGATATGAAATTAAAAGATGCTTACTCCTTGGAAGCAAAGTTATGACCAACCTAGACAGCATATTAAAAGCAGAGACATTATTTTGTCAACAAAGGTCTGTCTAGTCAAGGCTATGATTTTTCTAGTAGTCATGTATGGATGTAAGAGTCAGACTATAAAAACAGCTGAACAGAGAATTGACGCTTTTGAACTGTGGTGTTGGAGAAGACTCTTGAAGTCCCCTAGACTGCAAGAGATCCAACCAGTCCATCCTAAAGGAAATCAGTCCTGGGTGTTCATTGGAAGGACTGATGTTGAAGCTGAAACTCCAACATTTTGGCCACATGATGTGAAGAGCAGACTGCTTTGAACAGACCCTGATGTTGGGAAAGATTGAAGGCAGGAGGAGAAGAGGATGACAGAGGATGAGAAGGGGATGACAGAGGATGAGATGGTTAAGTGGCACCACCGACTCAATGCACATGAGTTTGGGTAAACCCCGGGAGTTAGTGATGGACAGGGAGGCCTGGTGTGCTAGGGTTCATGGGGTCGTAAAGAGTCAGACACGACTGAGCCACTGAACTGAACTGAATAGATACACAGATGTAGAGGAAGGACCTGTGAACTCAGCTGGAGAAGAGGGGGGGGGACAAATTGAGAGAGTAGCATTGAAACATAGCCACTACCATATGCAAACTAGCTAGCTAGTGGGAAGTTGCTATATAACATAGGGAGCCCAGCAGGGAGCTCTGTGACGACCTAGAGGGTGGGATGGTGGGAAGTGGGAGGCAGGCTCACCAAAGAGTGGATAATATACTTATGGCTTACTTGTGTTGTTGTATGAGGAAAACCAACCAAGCACTGTAAAGCAGTTATTCTTCAATTAAAAATAAATAAATACAATCTGAAAACTATCATTCAACACAAATGCAATGTCATTAAACCTGTATGGGATCATCTTCTCTTCCTAGTTGTTTTTCCATTATAAGTACTTATAAATGTCATTAAAGGTTTTGAAAATATGATTTTAATATCCACACAGTATTGCTTAATACATCTTACATAAATAATGAAATTTCAGTCTCAACATAGAAACATAATACCAAAAAAGGTTTCCATTCTAAACTAGAGCTTGCATTTTAATTCAGCTTAATGAGAATTCCTCTGAAGATCTAAAATTCTTATGAAAAATAAATTACATGGAGTTCTTTTTGCTTTCATCTGTTATGCTTTATTGTCATTTATTTCTAAGGACTCTTGGACTTTTGACATTTTGCATTTGACTGTAATTTTTGACTGAGACAAAATCTTAAATTTAGATATTACAAATATCAAGAAGTAGTCTTGTAAGTGTGAATCATTCAGTCATGTCCAATTATTTGTGACCCATGGACTGTAGCCCACCAGGTCCTCTGTCCAGAGAATTTTCCAGGCAAGAATATTGGCATGGGTAGCCATTCCTTTCTCGAGGGGATCTTCCTGACCTAGGGGTCAAACCTAGGTCTCCTGGATTGCAGGCAGATTCTTTACCATATGAACCACCAGAGAAACCTGACTCTGCTGTACATGGATATAAAAATCCTTAAAAGAATATTAGCAATCCAAATTGATGAATACATTAAAAGAATCATACACTATGATCAAATGTAAGTTATTCTGTGCCTGCAAGCATGATTTATGATCTGCACATCAATCACTGTGATACACAATATCAGCAAAATTAAGAATAAAATCACATGATCTTCTCAATAATTGCAGAAAAAGCTTTTGACAAAGGGTAACATCAATTTGGATACAATCTCTCAGTCCAGTGGCTATACATGGAACATACTAAAGGGTATATAAGACAAGCCCACGGCTAACATCCAACTCAGTGGTAAAGAGGTGAAAAGTGACAGTGAAGTCTGTCGGTTGTGCCCGACTCTTGGTGACCCCAGGGACTGTAGCCTACCAGGCTCCTCCGTCTATGGGATTTTGCAGGCAAGCGTACTGGAGTAGTTTCCCATTTCCTTCTCCAGGGGATCTTCTCAGCCCAGGGATCCAACCTGGGTCTCCCACATTGTAGGCAGATGATTTACCATCTGAGCCACCAGAGGTTTTCCTAAAAGATCAGGAAAGAGCAAGGATGTCCACTCTCACCTGTCTTGCTCATCATAGTAGTGGAAGTGTCCTTCCCAGAGTAACTAGGCAAGAAAAGGAAATTAAAGGCATCCCCATCAGAACAGATGAAGTTACACTGTCACTATTTGATTACAACAGGATTTATATGTAACCTTAAAAACTCCACCAAGTAACAACTATTAAAACTAATAAACTCAGCAATATACCAAGATATGAACCATCAGAGAGAGAACAGAACAGTCCCATATACAAATGCATCTCCCCCCCAAAAAAAAAACCTAAAATGTATTTCACCGAGGGGCAGAAATACCTGTACAGTCACAAGCTCCAAGACCTAGAGTCTGGGTTCAAATCCCAGCTCACCCACTGACATGCAGAGTGACCCAGGGCAAATCACACAATGATCTGAGGCTCAACATATTCAACTGTAAAATGAACACAAAACCAGTATCTCCTCCCAGGGCTGTGAAACTCCAAGGAAATGCTTATTTAGGCCGAGGGGTTGGAGTGTCTCCAGGAGCCTCTCCTTGTATGAAACTCCTCTAGAACTGGGCTCTCCTGATCCTGTGGGCGAGGGTCAAGTGTAGAGCCTGGGAGCGGAATGGGACTGGACAAGGACAAGGACAAACAAATACTAGTTCTGTGTCAATGAGGGAAGCCACCTCCTTTCCAGATCTCAGAGTGGGGCCTACACCAGGGCCATGCACAATCAGAAGTGATAACTCCGAACCCCCTACAGCAGGGATGGAGCCTTCCCGGAAAGAACCTTCTCTCTGGTCCAGGCTCCAGTGTGATGTAGTGTTGCTCCCTGAGTTCTCCACGTCTCCACCAGGCAAAGAGCTCTTGGGAGCTGGAGGTCTATTAAACCACAGGGGCCTGAGGGTCAGAATGACACAAGGGCGAACAACATTGCATTGAAAATTAGCTATGTTTTTAAAAAATGACAGAAGTACAGACAAGGCAGGGGATGAGAAGCAGAAGGACTGACAACCTCTCAAGCCTTTAGCAGAAATATCTCCACACCAGCTCAGCAGAGCCTACAGGAGGAAAATATAATGGAAAAGCAGGCTATGGATATATCTCTACACTGCTGGACCCAGAGATCCAAGTCCCAATCCACCGACATCGTTCTGCATATCCAGACACCAAGAGGAAGGAACACAGACCTTGCCTTAGGAGGTCTCAGCCAGACTTAATATTGGGGTTGCTGAGCATGGTCACATGGTCACTATGGACTCAGACCCTCCTCCATGCTCACATCCTCTGTTCTCACAGAAACATACACAGTTCACTACAGAGAACCCTCTGAGGGTACTTGTGTATACTAGAAACTGGCAATGGTGAAATGCAAAGAAAAGACACAGAAATGGAAACATGCCTCTGGGGAGCTCGATAAATTAAAAAGATCTGAAGTGCTTGATACTTGGCATTTTAAAAAAAGCTTTTTAATAGGTAAATCCAGAAAGGACATTTCCAGGAGAAAGGACAAAAGAATCATCCCACTGGGGCAATTTGGTATCCATATGGGAAAGTAAGTTGGAACCCTACCTCACAAAACACCACCAAACCAATTAGACACATACTGAGAACCAAATAGATTTAAGGGACTAGATCTGATAGATAGAGTGCCTGATGAACTCTGGACTGAGGTTCATGACATTGTACAGGAGACAGGGATCAAGACCATCCCCATGAAAACAAATGCAAAAAAGCAAAATGGCTGTCTGCGGAGGACTTAGAAATAGCTGTGAAAAGAAGAGAAGCGAAAAGCAAAGGAGAAAAGGAAAGATATAAGCATCTGAATGCAGAGTTCCAAAGAATAGCAAAAAGAGATAAGAAAGTCTTCCTCAGTGATCAATGCAAAGAAATAGAGGAAAACAACAGAATGGGAAAGACTAGAGATCTCTTCAAGAAAATTAGAGACACCAAGGGAATATTTCATGCAAAGATGGGCTCGAAAAAGGACAGAAATTGTATGGACCTAACAGAAGCAGAAGATATTAAGAAGAGGTGGCAAGAATACACAGAAGAGCTGTCAAAAAAGAGCTTCACGACCAAGATAAAAACGATGGTGTGATCACTCACCTAGAGCCAGACATCCTGGAATGTGAAGTCAAGTGGGCCTTAGAAAGCATCACTATGAACAAAGCTAGCGGAGGTGATGGAATTCCAGTGGAGCTATCTCAAATCCTGAAAGACAATGCTGTGAAAGTGCTGCACTCAATTTGCCTGCAAATTTGGAGAACTCAGCAGTGGCCACAGGACTGGAAAAGGTTAGTTTTCATTCCAATCCCAAAGAAAGGCAATGCAAAAGAATGGTCAAACTACTGCACAATTGTACTCATCTCACATGCTAGTAAAGCAATGCTCAAAATTCTCCAAGCGAGGCTTCAGCACTACGTGAACCGTGAACTTCCAGATGTTCAAGGTGGCTTTAGAAAAGGCAGAGGAACCAGAGATCAAATTGCCAACATCCTCTGAATCATCCAAAAAGCAAGAGAGTTCCAAAAACACACATCTCTTTCTGCTTTATTGACTATGCCAAAGCCTTTGACTGTGTGGACCACAATAAACTGTGGAAAATTCTTCAAGAGATGAGAATACCAGACCACCTGACCTGCCTCTTGAGAAACCTCTATGCAGGTCAGGAAGCAACAGAACTGGACATGGAGAACAGACTGGTTCCAAATAGGAAAAGGAGAACGTCAAGGCTGTATATTGTCACCCTGCTTATTTAACTTCTATGCAGAATACATCATGAGAAACGCTGGGCTGGAAGAAGCACAAGCTGGAATCAAGATTGCTGGGAGAAATATCATAACCTCAGATATGCAGATGACACCATCCTTACGGCAGAAAGTGAAGAGGAACTAAAAAGCCTCTTGATGAACATGAAAGAAGAGAGTGAAAAAGTTGGCTTAAATCGCAACATTCAGAAAACAAAGATCATGGCATCTGATCCCATCACTTCATGGCACATAGATGGGGAAATAGTGTCAGACTTTATGTTTTTGGGTTCCAAATCACTGCAGATGGTGAGTGAAGCCATCAATTAAAAGACGCTTACTCCTTGGAAGAAAAGTTATGAGCAACCTAGATATCATATTCAAAAGCAGAGACATTACTTAGCCAACAAAAGGTCCGTCTAGTCAAGGCTATGGTTCTCCCAGTAGTCATGTACGGGTGAGAGAGTTGGACTGTGAAGAAAGCTGAGAGCTGAAAAATTGATGCTTTTGAACTGTGGTGTTGGAGAAGACTCTTTAGAGTCCCTTGGACTGCAAGGAGATCCAACCAGTCCATTCTAAAGAGATCAGCCCTGGATGTTCTTTGGAGGGAATGATGCTAAAGCTGAAGCTCCAGTATTTTGGCCACCTCATGCAAAGAGTTGACTCATTGGAAAAGACCCTGATGCTGGGAGGGATTGGGGGCAGGAGGAGAAGGGGACGAAGGAGGATGAGATCGCTGGATGGCATCACTGACTCGATGGATGTGAGTTTGAGTAAACTCCGGGAGATGGGGATGGACAGGGAGGCCTGGCGTGCTGCAGTTCATGGGGTCGCAGAGTTGGACACAGCTAAGCGACTGAACTGAACTGAACTGAAGAACCAACGATTGAAAGAAAAATTTTACAAAATTTTGAACAATTTTGGATGAAGTAATATCTTTTCTTTATGTTGAGGTATTGTTACAATAATTTGTTTGTTTAACGTGTACAGCAAAGTGATTCAGTGATTCAGCCTCTCAGGTGCGTCCTTGGACAAAATTCATTCCCTCTGGGAGGCCCGTGGGCCATGCCCTCAACTCAGAACACCTCCGAATCCTGAATACGCAAAGCAGCATGTGGTGGTGCTTGTAGGGGTTTTTAGACTGAATAAATTATTCTAACATGATACAAGAAATAAGCCCAGAGGTCAAGAGAGGATCTCCTCACCTATCTTCAACAGGAGGCCCTGCTCCCTGGAATGTGGGTGTCAAACAGCGCTTGGGAAGGAAAGAGGTGTGTCATGAATATTTTGCCTGCAGAGGACAAGTGGTGTGTAGAGAGGATGCGCAGGCACGTCCCAGGACACTGAGCACACGGACACAGTGACTGGACCCTCAGCCCTGCTCTTGGGCATCGCACTGTCTCCACCGCTGACACAGCGGGAGCAGCTCACCCGTGTCCTGGAGAGTATGGTCACATGACCTGAACCTGGCCAATCGGTGTGTTCTATCCCTCCTGGCCACCGTGATTGGCTCAGGACTGGTGCAGTGACCAATCTGGGCCCAGGGCCGGGCCTCACGCTGGAAGCAAGGGAAGAGGAGTTCGCCTTCTGCCAGAAGGGGTAGAGCTGGGTGAGGTCAGGCTCCAGCAATGGGAGGGGCGTGAGGTCAGCCTGGGGCAGTTGGTGACCTTCCTGAGCCCATCAGGGCAGAGCTGCTGGCCTGAGAATGAGGGCGTTCCTGAGCCCAGGGGTTGAGAGCGCCAGTTCCCGCTGTGGTCCCGGAGCTCCACCTGAAACCGGAGGGAAGCGGTCTGCCTGTGAGTCCTCTCCTGCTTGTCTGTCAGCTTGTTTGAACCACGCTGGATTTTCTGTCCAGCTGGCTAAGTGGAGACCCTGGAAATGCAGCTGTGTGGATTTTGGCTGGCTTCAGGGAAGAAATGCCAGATGACACTGGGAGACGCCAGTTTAATCTGGATTCAGGTCATATCTCTTGAAAATGAAGTGAAAGTCCCTCATTCGTGTATGATTCTTGCGACCCCATAGGCTATACAGTTCATGGAATTCTCCAGGCCAGAATACTGGAGTGGGTAGCTTTTCCCTTCACCAAGGATCTTCCCAACGCAGGGACCGAACCCAGGTCTCCTGCATTGCAGGCAGATTCTTTACCCGCTGAGCTCCAAGGGAGGCCCAAGGGAAGCCCAGGAGCAGGGGTGGGGGGATGCAAAAGGACAGTGAAGCAAGAGCAGTGGGGGCAGATAAGCAAGTCTGCCCTCCTGAAATGTCTGCTGGCCTGGTCGTCTACAGTTATGACTGGGCAGGGTGTGGAGGGCACAGGGGCTCAGAGGTGTGTGACCCGCTTTGCTCCCCCTGGGCCAGCAGATGTGTGAGGCTGAGCTGCTCGGAGGCAACATGCACTTTGAGCCCCACACAGATGGGGCCCCTGTGTGCAGCGTGAGCCTTTCGGCCCAGTCACGAGGTTTATTGTTGAGAAGACATCCCATGATGACCAGGGGAAGACTGGCCTGGCTGAGGTAGCGGTCGATTGGTGGATCTTAGGGACACAGAACATTGAATGTCCCAGGTGAGGCTTCTGATACCGACGACCACAAACTGGGGTGGCGGGGAGGCTTAAAACAATACTAATCGATTCTCTCCCAGTTCTGGGGGCCAGAAGTCTAAAGTCAAGGGTCAGCAGGACCAGGCCCCCCAACCTGGGCTCTGGAGGAGCGTCACTCCCAGCTCTTCCAGTTTCTGGGGCTCCAGGTGTTGCTGGGTTTGTGGCCACATTCCCCCAGCCTCCGCTTCCTCCTCACATGGCCTCTTCCTCTCTGTGTGTCTCTCCTCTTCTTATAAAGACACCCATCATTCTGCATAAGGCCCACCTAATCCACTGTAACCTTATCTAACTTGATTTCCTCTGCAATGACCCCATTTACGAATAAAGGCCCCCTGGCAAATATGGGGAGTTGGGATGTGGGTGTCTCTTTTGGAGGGCACCATTCACCCCGCCACAAAGCTGAGCTTTTACACATGAGCAGTTATCCCAGGAGTCGGGGGAGCTCACGCAGGACCCCTCGAGTACAGCCATGGGTGGGGGAGGCATGGTGTGTGGTTGGAGAGCTGAGCAGGGCAGGTGGTCTGGTGGGGACCAAGCCTTGGCCTGGCTGCCTCGGTGCAGGGTCCCGGGGTGTGCACGGAAGCCCCTGAGGTCGTCAAGATGCAGGTTCTGACTTTTAGCAGGTCTAGGAGTGCCCCACAGTGCGCTTCTCAGCTGGTCCCAGGGTGTATAAACCGCTGACCCTGGTCCATGCTTAGAGGTGCGAGGAGCGTGCAGGCCTGTTTCCCAGGAACTGTCAGAAACTTCCCCAAGGAAGGCTCCCCCCTCCAGTGTCTATGCAAGTCCCCAATCCCCTGTCCAGTGCCCCAGAGGTACCCCAGACAGAGACCCATACACAGCACTGGGTGCCTGGGTCAGGAACCCAGTGGAGGGGGAAGTGGTGGGTCTGGAAGAAACATGCTCATAACTTTGCGTATAGGATGGATGGAGGCTGAGCCTGGCCAACTGGCTGTGACCACAGGTGACCCACTTGCCCCCCCCCCGACACTCCGCCAGGCACCGTGGGCCCAGAGGACCTCGGCTTAAAAGTTGCTTCCCCAGCCACCCACGAGAGGGGCCCTCATTGTCAAATCAGGATCTGACCCCTTAATCCAGAGACGACCCCCGAAGTCAGTTTCACACATGAGGGTCCAGGAGGGATGTCATGTCAGAGACCCCTGGGACAGCAGACAGGATGGAAATGGGAGGAAAAGGTCCTGGAGGCAGGTGGCCCAGGCCTGCCTTCTGCAGGAGCGCCTCTTCCGCCCATCCCCCACTGCTCTGTCCCTCCGATGGCTGTGGGGTTAGCGGCCAGGTTTCCCAGGAAATGGACAAGAGCAGCTTGTGGGCCAACATGTTTCTTGTAACTGAAACCTATCAGCATTTTTGAAGCGCAAACTCAAAGCAAGGGCATTACTTATGTCCACTGGTAATTGCCAAAAAGGCCACACAGGAAAATCCCGGCTGTGTACTGGGGGTGACCGAGGCCTACATCTCCTTGATGTTGAACTTGACTCTGGATTTGGCAGAATTGTTAAGGCCTCAGACATGTGAACCCTACAAGGTCAGTTTGCTTTCAAGCTGGCGTTCAGGGCTCGCCACCGCACCCCAGGGCTGGGGGGTGTAGTTTCTCCTCATTCCTTCCCGGAGTTGGTGTGGGCCGTGGCGGTATCTGTTTCCCGTCTTCGTGGATATTGCTTTTTGAAAAGCAAGCGAGCAACTGCCTACTGGAGGACGGGAGCCACCTCCACACCAGACTCCAGGATGGCTGGTCAGGCGGTAAGGGTACCTGAGCTCCCAGAGAGGCTCAGACCCCACACAGCCCGTGTGGCCATGTGTGCAGGTCCGGACCCAGCCCGGCCACTTCCTGAAGGCTGAGCAGCCTCAGGCAAGTGGCTTCCCCACTCGGGACCTTGGTTTTTCCACCTTAGAATGGAGGGGCTTTCACCTGCTGGGGGGGTGGGCAGGGTTGCCATGGACACGGGACAGGGGAGAGGGGCATGTTTCTTGCAGTTTCCAGCTGAGGCTTTGTGGGCATGAGCTGGTGTCTGAGACAGTTCCCAGACTTGGCTAAGTGTGGTGATGAGCATGGAGTTGGGGGGTGGGGGTCCGTCCCCATAGCCTGGACATTGGAGTGGGGGTTCTCGACTTAGGGGCACCTCAGGTCTAATTTCAACAACTCCATATGTAAGGATAATGCAGCAACAGATGTTCTCAGGGACTTGTCAGCCTGGATGCAAAGCCCCATCCCCACCCCACCTTCTGTGGGCATCCTGACCTGGCTTGTGGTAAAAGGGTCAGATCCCTTTACCCAAGGAAGGAACTGAGGCTCTGAGAGGTGGGGCAAGGAGATCAAGGCCACTGGGCCCAACAGGGGCAGTTGAACGTGGGTGCTGTGTTCTCACATCAGACTCTTTGCCCTGAACCGTGAGAACTGGACTGTCGGAGGGCTGAGTGCCAAAGAATTGATGCTTTTGAACTGTGGAGTTGGAGAAGACTCTTAAGAATCCCTTGGACTGCAAGGACATCAAACCAGTCAATCCTAAAGGAAATCAACCCTGAATATTCACTGGAAGGACTGATGCTGAAGCTGAAGCTCCAATACTTTGGCCAACCCGTGTGAAGAGCTGACTCATTGGAAAAGACCCTGATGCTGGGAAAGATTGAGGGCAGGAGGAAAAGGGGGCATCAGAGGATGAGATGGTTTGATGGCATCACGGAGCCAATGGACATGAGTTTGAGTAAGCTCTGGGGTGTGGTGAAGGACAGGGAAGCCTGGTGTGTTGCAGTCCATGGGATCTCAAAGAGTCGGACGTGACTTAGTGACTGAACAACAACAAAATGTGGTCTTCAGCCTCCATCTCACTCCTACCCCCAGGCTTAGTGCCTATGCCATGAGCATCTCCTTCAGTAAGGTGTCAGGGGCCATTGTCTAGTCCCGAAGCTATTCATGTCTCTATTCATAATTCCACCATTACACATTCATTTCTTTGGTTGTAAAGTTTTTATGTCTTTAGAGTCTTAAGTGCTGAGGCTTTTCTACACCCCACCTGGCTCCCTTTGAGCCTCTCTTGGTTTTGTGGAAGCATACTTGTTCTAAACTGGAGAAGGAAATGGCAAAGTTATTAAGTGAATTCTGGACATGTTTTAAGAGTCTTGTCTTTAAAGTTCCCCAAGGATGGCTCTTCCCTGGTCCCAGGTAGTCGGGCTGAAATCTGTGCCCCTCTGGTTGCGGTTTTGATGTCCTCCCATGTCTATAGGCCGGTTGTGTGCTCTCTCTGGCTCATCGGGAAATCTGCCAGCCGGGTGTTAACCCTTTGGTACATGAAACAGGCCACGGCAGGAGTATTTACACCACAGAAATTGGCAAATGATGCAGCTACAGATCAGGGTTTCTTCCTGGAGAGCAGGGGGTTGGGCAGGGGCCTGCATACATTATCAGCATGCCCCTGCTGAGTGGCCACGTGTCTCCTTTTCCTGAAGAGGCCAAGTGTCTTCAAACGCGTCTATTGTATTTTCACTTCTCGTTATGACACTGTTTTATTTCTGCTCGTTCTGTTTGGTTCTTTTCCAAGTTGGCTATGTCATTTTCTTTAATTGTTTCCTGTCCTTTGCAGGACCTTTCTATCTTGAGGTTCATTTCTCTAAATGAGATGAGCTTAGCTGATTTATTAGATTTATTACCCATCAAATCCTTTCAGAATCCCAAAGCTGAGGGGGTCACTTCTGCTGGTTCTCCTCCAGCTGTCTTTCATCCTGGTGTGCCTGGCGCTCTTCCATAATGGCCACCACTCTTCCATAACCCGTGGGAGTTCCCAAGCAGGAATAAGGTGTCCTTATCCAGAAAGACTTGGCACTTGCATTCTCCACTCATCTGAGGGTGTGATGGATAGGGTTACCTTGAACCAAGGTCATGGGCTACATGCCTGGACCCACTGGGGTCCTCACCTGCTCCTTCTCCTGCTCGGCACCAGAACCACCTTCCTTGTCATTCCCGAGGCCTGAGGAGGGAGGTCCTTTCTGGGTCACCTGAAAGTGTCGTCTCCTGGGAGTCCAGCTCCACGGGGGGGGGGGGGGGGCGGGCGGGGAGGAGTCTTCTGTTGGACTCCTCCTCTTGGGCAGTTGCTCCTCTGGGTCTTCTCAGGTCTTCACTAACTTTAAGGCGTGACACTTTTTGATTGTTTTTGTTTTCCATGAGAGGGTGGATCTGAGTAACCTACCCACCAATCATCAAAGCAGAACTGTGAATGAATACATGTCTTTTATTCCTTCAAGAAGCCAGGCCTTAGGAACCAGACCCTATGCCGAACCTGAGGGGTAAATCTGCCCCAGCCGGTCCTGCAGCCCCAGCTCCCTGAGAGACTGCATTCTGGGTCCTGGCTCACTGGAGACAGTCAAGGGTACCATGTCCAGGATGTGGAGAAAGCATGCTTATGCCAGCACCCCATGTGACCACTCCTCCTGGGCGGTGCAGACGTGGTCAGCAGGAACCACAGAGCAGAAATGCCTCCCTGCAGGCCCTTTCCCAGGGACTGAGCACTTTGCTGTCCGCTTCGGGAGCCGCCCAGGTGGAGGGCAGGCGTGAGCAAGTCAGGGTCAGCCCCCAGGGCAGTCCCAGCCTGCCTCCTCGTCCACGAGTATTAAAATGAACCCAAGGATGCTGCCAGAGGTTGGGGAAGGACCTCAGGAGCATTCTCGGCCTGCACACAGTAGGAACTCAGCAGGACTGTGCCCCCGGCCCCATGGATCACTCAGCAAATATCCTCAACCAAGGCTCCTGTGAGGTGACACGTTCAGGTGACCCAGAAAGGGCCCCTGTCTTCCAAGTCCGGTAACTGGAAGGAGGGTGGTCCTGGCGCTGATCAGAAGGAGGGGATGAGGCCCACCCCATGCCAGACGCTCTCCCTCCCGGGGGGCACGTCTGTCACCTAAGCAGAGAGACTCAGCCTGGAACCAGCCTTTCAGCTCACACCCACGTGGGACCCCGGTGCCAACAGGAAGAGCAGGCAGGACCCAGGGCTGCCAAGAATGCACCCGGTCATTAGGGACAGACCAGCCATCACGTGCCTTGAATACATTCGAGGAGAACACGGCCTCTCCCACAGAGCGGCCCTGGCATCAGAGGCCCTCCGAGTGGTGGTATTATCCTTAGAGCTGAGGAAGCCGAGGGCACAGCGGGGAGGTTGACCAGTCCCCTGTGGTGGTCAGAAGTCCGACCCAGGCTTCCCACCGGGGCTCTGCGGCTTCCTGGCCCGGCGGTGCTCGGAAGCCGTCCTGTGTGTCCCTGCCATGTACACATGCTCCCCACAGCTCCTGCTGGACCATGAGCCAGTTGGGGTTCACACACAAGATGGCGTGGAAGCGCGCCCACCACCCTCAGGCCTGAGATGTGGCACCCCTAATTCCTTGATGGCAGTGACGGGGCCCTCTGGGGTGGGTGGCAGCTGTGGGGTCAGGGTGGGTTGGGGAGGTGTGCTGCCCGGGAGCCCTCTGGGGGGAGCTAAGGACCCCAGGCTTGGCCTCATTGAGGCCAACCTTCCGACAACCTAGGAGGCTGCCCTTCAGCGAAGATGGGTGACTGTGACATATAACACGGCGGCTCAGGCAGCCGTGGGGACGAATAGGGGCCCTTGGCATCCTCGACCGCAAGGAATCCCCACGGGGACGTTTTTGCTTGTTCTGTGATTCCCTTCTTCCTTCTAAAAGGAAAGTGCCGGGAACACCTATGGTGAGGTCGCTGTTCCTGTGAGTTGAGCCGGGAGTGGAGGTTTAAACCAGTCCAGTCTGTTCTGGGCGAGCCTCCCCTTCCCCTCCCACACCTCGGACGGCACAGACCTGGTCACTCTTCTGGGCCTTCTTGGCTCTTTAGGAACTTTAAAGTATGACATTTGTTATTTCTTGTCTTTGTCCAGCATTTGGCGGCAGTCCACTGCAAGGGCCCTGACCCTGTCCTCTCCCCGAGCCCCTTGGCCCTTCCCATGCCCACGCCAAGGCTCAAGGCCCCTGCAGTTCTGTGGCCTCCAGACTCCCCACCCGAGGGGCCAGTCCGGCCAGAAGCCACCGCTCTGGGGTGTCCTGCTGGCGGAGGGGACCAGCATCTTATGGTTTCTTCCTGCTGGGAGCAGACTGCTGTCAGGCCAGGCACCAGGGTTTAAAACATCCTATATGTGTAAGAACGAGGACATCCCATACGTCCACCGAGTCCCACGACCCTTTCCCAATCCTGCCAGATGTTTTACTTGGAGGGACCCTGTCGCTTACATAAACAGCTGAGCGTGTTTTCCCAGGGATGTGGCCCGGGCACTGCTTCTTGACCAGCATCGAGAGAAATCTCCATGGACTCGGAGGAATATAGTTTGGGTCTTTGCATGTGGCTGAACAGAACGCATAGAAATAAACGGGAGCTGTAACAGGAAAGACAGGGTTGGCCGCATGGGGCCATCCATGGTCATTCCCACTGCCCCATGTGGTCACCATGCTCCCGGGAGCCCCCAGGCTAGAGGCGTTGCTGCCTCTTGGGTCTCGGTGCCTCACGGCTTCCTATGGTAGGGGAAGCGGCTTCCAGCTTCTTTGCAAAGAGAGTCTGTGCAGGGGTGGACTTAGCGGCTTCAAGGTCGTGGAGATATGGCATAGCCCCAGCCACGGGGTTGGGCGGGGATGCTGAGAGCACCAAGATCTCCCCTCAACTGTGAAGCAAGTCACATATGGCAAAGATTTGCAGAGGAGCAATAGATGGTCTCAGAGAGGCTGAGTCACTCGCCAGAGACAACACAGCAGCAGACCGGGACCGCGACCCCTGTCGTTTAAACCGCGGCTCCCTCCAGTGCCCATCTGACCTGCCCCTTGAGGGCAGCAGGAAGATCTGGGCTTCCCTGGCCTGAGCGCCCATGCCTGCCTCCCCTCGTCTGTGCTGGGATGTGTCCATTCCCAAACCCATGCACTATGTCCCCTGGCCCTGGGCTGTCATGTCAGGCTCCAGGTTCCCTGCAGGAGAGCCCCACGCCCACCAGCACACCTTGGAGCCCTGCTCATCTGTTCTCTGTGCCCAAATGTCCTGATGCTAACTGTCTTCTTGAGGCAGCCTTAGGACTGAAGTCCTGGAGCCCTGCTTCTTCAAAGCTCCCTGCACCAAGCCCAGTGAGGCTCTGCCCGGTGGCCTCATGACCAGTATGGTGGTTTGAGTGGTGGCCCCGAAAGCCATCCATCCTTCCACAGCCTGCAAATGTGACCTTATTCCTATGAATGGTCTCGGCAGATGGAAATAATTTACTGACCTCTGCAACAAATCACCCGGGATGCATGTGCACCCTAAATCCAATGGCAGGTGTGCTTGGAAGAGAAGAGGGAGTGATCTGAAGCGCAGAGCCACCCAGGGGAGAAGGTTTGGCACATGGACGCAGAGGTCGGGGTGATGTGGCCACAAGCCCGGGGAGGCCTGGGGTCCCCCAAGAGCTGGACCAGGCCAGAGGGACCCTCCCCTGGAGCCTCTGGAGGGAGCTGAGCCCTGCCCGCACCTTGATCACAGGTTTCTGACTCCAGAACTGGGGGCGAATGAGTTTGTGTTAAAGCTGTCCAGTCTGTGGCCAGTGGCTTCAGCCACCCCTGGACACTGAGAGTGAACTTGCCGGCTCCAAGGTGAGAACAGTGGCAGGACCGGCCCCTGCCCCCCACACACAGACACACAACCTTGTCATGAGGTTAAATGAGTTAATACGCACAGATGCCTGAATCAGGGGCTGACACTTGGACCTCCGCCCCCTTCACCTCTTCCTCCTCGTCGTCATCACTGTCATTGTTAGGGGCCCTCATCCACTCATTCAGTGGACCCACAGTGCTCCTGCACAGCCCTGATGTGAGCAGCAAGGCCAACGAGCTGGGAGGCTCCGCACAGGACTCACCCTGCCTGCTGGGGCCACGTGGACAAGGCCTGTGCCGTGACACGGAGGCCCCAGGAGAGGCTGGATCCTCTGGTCGTGGGAGTCACGGGGGCCTCAGCATCAGAAGTGTAGGGGTGAGCCGGGTTAATCCAGGGGGGTGCAGCCCTTCATTCAAAGTGGGGGAAGAATGCCATGTGTCACCCTGTGTCCGGGAGGCTGCCCTTGCCCTGGTGGGCTGCGGGCACAGCCTTGGATGACCAGGAGTCTGCATCTCAGTAGGGGCCGAGGCTGGCGCTGAGTGAATCTTCAGTGAGGTTTTTTCCTTAAAAACCATGCCAAGTGACTTTGGCTCCATTGCTTTTTGCCAGATACCCAGAATGACCCCAAGAACTTTGTACACTCCAAGAGTGGTGACTGGGTGTGGAGCCCAGCACAGACCCGAGTCAGTCCTGCCCTGAGTCCCACACCATCCCCCTTCCATGGCCTGGCTTTCTTCTGCCATGACCTTCAGAATGGTGGAAAGGCAAGTGTGGCCTCAAGCTGGGGGCCCCAGCGTGGGCTCCTAGCCCCTGGGGGTCCCCTTGGGACACCTGGGGGACCATAGTCCCCACTGCCGTCGGGCAGCTCTGTCTCGGGAATGTCGAGTTTCTTTGCTTTTCTGTGTGATGCAGCACCCAGGAGTGATGGGGAAGTCTGCTGGTGTTACATGCTCCTGCCTTAAATGGGGAAACATTCTTGCTGCATTGACGCTGCTCACTCAATGCTGGGAATCTGTTAAATACAAATGGCAAGGGGAACAGAGGAAAACAGAAAAAGAAAAATGGAGAGTGGCTTGGTTGCTTCAGGTCTCACATGTGATTAAGAGAGTGTACAGCCTGCACATGAACCCAAGTTCCCACACCTGCCAGCTATAAGGTGCCAGGCCCTGATTTTAGAACCCTAGCTTCACTAAGCAGTCAGTGACAGAGACAGTTTTTGTGTATTTCAGGTCTACACTGTGATGACTTGATGCCCATAGACATCATGGAATGATTGCTCAACATACGCATCACCTCACACAGTGAACTCTGTGTGTATGTGTGTGTGTGTGTGTGTGTGTGTGTGTGTGTGTGTGTGTGTATCTTTAATGTTCCTATAATCCATGGAGAAGGCAATGGCAACCCACTCCAGTACTCTTGCCGGGAAACTCCCATGGACGGAGGAGCCTGGTGGGCTGCACTGCATGGGATGGCTAAGAGTGTGACAGGACTGATCGACTTCCCTTTCACTTTTCACTTTCATGCATTGGAGATGGAAATGGCATCCCACTCCAGTGTTCTTGCCTGGAGAATCCCAGGGACAGGGGAGCCTGGTGGGCTGCCGTCTGTGGGGTCACACAGAGTCGGACACGACTGAAGTGACTTAGCAACAGTAGCAGTATGCTAGTCTTCGAAAACAAGGTGGAGAGTGTTCCTTGTTTACCCTGAGAGTTCCTGTGAGATTGCTGTTTTCTTCCCTAGATTTTTGGAAGCATTGATTGACAAAACCAGTTGGTTTCATTGCGGGGAGGCTTTTAATTTCAGATTTAGTTTTTTTCATGCAAATAACATTTTCTGATTTTGTATGTCTTCCTGGTTATGTTTAGGTAAGGCATTTCCCCTTTGCTAGGCCCGTAGACTCTCCTATGAGTAAGTGAACTGTGGTTCACACTATCTTTCTTTTCTGTAAGATGTGTTGTGCCCCGTTTTAAAGATCCTTGATACTGGTGATTTGTGCTCTGTCTCTTTCTCTAACCAGTCTCCCTAGGGGTTTATCAGGTTTATCGGTCCTTTCCAAGAGCCGACGTCTGGCTTGTTTAAACAATTCCCTGTTTGCCCTGTGTTCCCTCATTTCCTGCTCCTTTTCTCCCATCCACCTTGTGCTCCACTCGCTGTGCTTTCTGTCTGGATTTTTGGGAGGAGGCTCAGCTGATTTCGGCCTTCCTTCTTTTCCAGTATATGTGTTTAAGGCTTTAGGTTACCATCTAAACACAGTTGGCTGGGTCCCGCAAGTTTGAATAAGCCAAATTTTCCTTATCTTGTATGTAAAAGTATTTTCTAATTTACATTGTGCTTTTTAAAATTATTATTCATGAAAGTCTACAAGAAGTATGTGATTTATCTTCCCAATGTTTGGGGAGGTTTTTCTGGTGACCCTTTTTTGATCTCTGTTAATTCCATGAAGAGCCCCGTCTCGGTCTTTAGGGGCTACTGTTATGAATACCGTAGACCAGCTGATAAACAACAGAAAGTTGCTTCTTATAGTACCGGAGCCTGGGAAGTCCCAAGATTACCAGCAGGTGCCGCGTCTGGTGAGACCTGTTTCCTGGTTCCTAGACTGCCTGCTTCTTCTCCCTGTCCTGGCAGCATGGCAGCCCATTCCCTCCTGACCTGAGCTCTCCCAGAGTCCCTGCCTTCTGGTATCATCACCACGTGCAGGGTGAAGTTTGAGGGCACATAAGCCATCAGCCCATTGCAATCCATAAGTATACCCTGCATTATTTCAGTCCTCTGAAATAATTTGAGCTTTCCTAAGGGCTCAATATATATTCATTTTGTTATATGTTCCTTGGGCTCTTGAAAATAATATCTATCAGTGGGAATGCAGTGTTACGTGCGTATCAGTTAGATCAGATTTGTCAATCATAATTCAGATTTCGGTAGCCACGTTGAGTAAAGCAGAAGTAGCTGAAGTTACCTGTAATATATTTTATTTTTAACATTCCCAAAATATTGTCATTTCAGTGTGTAATCAACCTGATAAAACCTAATGAAATATTTTACGTTCGTTTTCTCATGCTAAGTCTTTAAAATCCAGCGTGTGTTTCAGGCTTGAAGCACATCTCATTGTAGAGCCAGCCGCATTTCAGGTGCTTCGTGGCTGCAGGTGACGACGTCCCAGGGAGCCCAGTTCCCCGAGAGATGTGTCTTTAACGTCTCCCACTGCAATTATGAACTTGGCTGTGACTGCTCTTCTATTTCTGTCAGTTTGTATGTATTGATGTTTTGAGGTTATGTTATTAGGGACATTCAGATTTAGAATCCTCATCGTCTTGGCAGACTGGACTTGCGTGAGCATGAGATGCTCCTCTTTATCGCTAGTGATGCTTCTTACCTTAGACTCTCTCTGACAGTGATGTTGCCGCGTCAGGTTTCTGCCCTTGTTCGCCTGGGCATCTTTTACTCTCACCTGTCTGTGGTCTTCCATCTTAACATGTGCCTCTGGGAAGAGTGTGTGGCTCTAATCTTAATCAGGGTGACGCTTTTATCTTTTAATGAGGACATTTGCTCTGTTTATAACTTTGATGTTTCCGTCTGTAGATACCGTGTTGCTGTGTGTTTTCTGTTTGTCCCACCTGTTCCGTGTTCTTTTCTCTTGCCTTCTTTTAGAAGGATGAGGTGTTTCTCTAGTTCTGTGCTCCTCTGCCAGGTTGGTGGGTGCACATTCGCAGACACAGCCTGTGTTTTACATTGAAGTCTAACTTAGTACTTTTACTGCCTCCCTGACATGACTGTTTCCTCCTTGTCACTGTTATCCTTTAAAATTTTAGATATATTGTCGGCGTTATCATCACTGTAGCATTAATATTTACCCTGACAGTTACCTCATTGTTGGTCTTTACTTGTTGTTTATATTTCAGTCAGAGACGACTTTTCTTTCTCCCAAAGCACTGCCTTAATATTTTTTAGTTCATGTCTGTGGTTGATGAATTGTCTCATTTCCATTTGCCCTACAAGTCTTTATTTTGCTTGCACTTTCGAAGAGTGTTTTTGTTGGGTATCGAATTCCAGGTTGGTTCCAGGTGGTTATTTGTTTTTCAGCATTTTACAGATGCCAGTCCATTATCTTCTGACTTCCTTTTTCTTGAAAAGTCAGCTCTCAGTGTTGCTGTGCCATAAAAAGCCACAGATTTTTTCCTCTGAGAGCTTGAACATTTTCTTCTTGCCTTAGGCACCTGCAGAGCTGCTGAAACCAGTGTGTGGTTTTCATTTTTGAGTCAATGCTCTGATTCTTGAACCAACTCTTGCCACTGTCCCTGTCAGTCAGTTCAGTTGCTGAATGTCTGACCCACTGCGACCCCATGGACTGCAGCCCGCCAGGCTTCTCTGTCCATCACCGATTCCCGGAGCTTGCTCAAACTCATGTCCATCGAGTCAGTGATGCCATCCAAGCATCTCATCCTCTGTCTTCCCCTTCTCCTCCTGCCTTCAGTCTTCCCCAGCATCAGGTTCTTTTCCAAAGAGGCAGTTCTTCGCATCAGGCGGCCAAAGTATTGGAGCTTCAGCATCAGTCTTTCCAATGAATATTCAGGACTGATTTGCTTTAGGATTGACTGGTTGGATCTCCTTGCAGTCCACGGGGCTCTCAAGAGTCTTTTCCAACACCACAGTTCAGAAGCATCGATTCTTTGGCGTTCAGCCTTCTTCATGCGCCAGCTCTCACATCCATACATGACTACTGGAAAAACCATAGCTTTGACTGAATGAACCTTTGTCAGCAAAGGAATGTCTCTGCTTTTTAATGTGCTGTCTAGGTTTGTCATAGCTTTCCTTCCAAGGAGCAAGCGTCTTTTCATTTCACCGTCTGCAGTAATTTTGGAGCCCAAGAAAATAAAGACTGTCACTGTTTCCGTTGTTTCCCCATTCATTTGCCATGAAGTGATGGGGCCGGCTGCCATGATCTTCATTGTTTGAATGTTGAGTTTTATGCCAGCCTTTTCACTCTCCTCTTTCACTTTCATTAAGAGGCTCTTTAGTTTCAGGCCCTGGAGGCATTTCTTATTCCCCTGACTGTCTTTTCTCCACCATGAGGGGCCCCATTTATAGTTTTTAACAATGTAGTTTAACAACGGGTTCCTTCGCTATATTCTGTACTTTTTTCCCTCATATATATTTTTTTAACCGATCCATTCCTCAGTTCACTGATCCTCTCTTCAGCTACACCCAACTTGATGTGAAGCCCAGAGCCTGAGTTCTTAAATTCAGTCACTGTTATTTGAAAGTTCTAGAATCGGTTTTGAGTCTCAGAAAGTTTTCCTTTGGTCAAGTATATTTTTGAACTGGTGAAGTTTGCATCTGATTCCTCTAGCATACCTCTGATATGCTGATATACATCAGATACCTCTGGACCTGTTTCCGTTCTTTTTCTCTTGGTCTTATTTGTTGTTACACCCTTATTTGCTTTTTTGGTTGCATGGTGGACATTATCTATGGAAACCCCTAGAGTGTCTGGTGATGCTGTCTTCTCCAGAGGTTCCTCTGATGTAGACCTCTAGTGAGGACAGAGCTGTCTGTTCACTCAGGGTCTGAGTGACTTGAGGCTGGGGTGTCTTTGTAAGCTGAGTCTCAGCAGCCTTCACCCACCTTCTCCCCCTGATCCCAGGGAGGAGCCCTCCAGCATCTCCATCTGGAAGCCTGGGGTGCCTCCCATGGCCCCTCCCTTCTCGGCCGGTCCTGAAGCCCACCATCTGTCTCCCGAGCACCACAAGGTGATTGATACTCAGCGCTCAGCCGGTTTGGGCAGAGTGCTGGGTATGTTTTCTGTGCCTCCCGTTTCTTGGGGACCTTAGTCTCTACCATCCGGACTGACTTGTCAGGCCTGTGGTTGGATTTTTGTCTTCCCAGCCCAAGGAAGTGTCCAGAGCTGTTAGCCAGTCCCCTCTGCTTGACTTTTTCCCTGCCTTTTCTTCCCAGAGTCAGCTTTGTTCTGATGCCCCGAGGGAAGGAGCGGCCCTCTCAGTCTCCAGCTCCCTCACTGGGCTTTTGTTTGAAATCTTGGATTGTGGCTGCCTAAGGACCTCTTTTGAAATGTATTTAGCTTCTCTAGCTCTTGGTAGGCTGACCCACAAGCTGCTTGCATCTATAACTGGTAGTGGGGAAGCCCCGGGTGTCGTCTCTCATCTGAAGCCACATGTAAAATTCACAGTAATTATATTGATCATCTTTGGTGCTGGGGTAAACAAGAACCAGGGGCCCTTGCTCATTACCCACGGTTGTGTTTCTGATCAGAATCCCCTGCTTGCCTGGGCTGTTTCAGTGCCACTTGAACTTGGGAAGAAGGTGGGGCAAGCGGCCCATGCGGCCTGGGGACAGAGGAGCCAGTCTGCCCTCTTCCCTTGTCCCTGCCGGCCCAGGGCAGGCCTTGTGATGACAGGCGGCTGGTAGTGGAGGAGAAGGCTGAGGAGGAAGGGGTTGCGTGAACTGTATTCTGTGATGTAGTCACGTGCGGGTTTTCTTTTTCAGTGTGAAAAAATGACTGCCTTGACTCTTCTCTCCAGTTTCACTTGAAGGTTGAAAATGAAGATTTTATTCTTAAAGTTGAGCACAGTGATTTTACAGTCTTTTTGAAAGCAACAGTTGAGGTTTTCAAAAGACATCTCAGAGAACTCCAGCAGATAAAGCGAAAATAAGAGAATGTGTTCAGCGTGAACAGCAGGCGGGACCCCAAACTGTACTCTGTGTCTCCCAGAGTCTGTAACTGCTGAGATGGGTGGATATAGGGCCTCAAGCACCCTGGGGACCGAGGTCCTCAAGTGACAGCAGAGGCCCTGGCTGAGCCAGGAGCAGTATGGCCTGTGCCCTGGCGAGTGGAGAGCCGCGAGGCTGGGAGTGGGGCCAGGAGAGGGGGTGGGAGACTCGGGCGTGGAGGGAGGGGCAGCACCTGGCGGGGTCTGGGAGGCGCTGGCTGTCACGGTTCAAGGCAGGGACACCCCTGAACCTCCACCGTGCAGCCCCCACGGGGCAGAGTTGTCTGGCAGCCCAGGGTCAAAGTGAAGAGGGCGAGTTCGCAGCAGATTGACCGAAGCCCTGTACCCACTGAGAATTCATTTTAAGTGCCTGGAGCGAGGTTGGTCAAGCCCTTGCTGAAGTCAAGTGAGGGAGTCAGTCAGGGAGGACAGAGCTCAGGGTGAGTGAGGGGCAGCTAGTGCGGTGAGTCCTTGTCACCCGGGTGGGTTCTAGGGACACCCTTGAGTTCAGTGGTGCCCTTTCAGTAGCCTCCCTGGAGGCTTGTTTGGGGGGTAGAGGAGGCAGAAGCCCACTTAGAAGACGTGCTCATTCCTAGTGGTGGTGGTTTCTGAAGCAGTTTCTACTATTTGGTTCAACTGTGAACCAGTATCCTTGCAGGGTCAAGTCTGATGGTGGGCCTGAGCTGTGGGCACAGCCTTCCTTCTCCTGCACCCCACACTCATCTGTCATCTTTTGGGCAGCCCCTCCCCCCTCTCTGCACCCTTGATGGTGGGCCTGAGCCCAGCCCCCCTGTTACCATGGAGCCCCTTATGACTGAGTGGGTTCCAGGTGCCAGGCTCCTGGGAGACGTGCGGGAGGCAGAGCCTTCGTGCCATTTCTTCTAGAGACAGCAGCGCTGATGGTCGTGGTGTGAGAGCGGTGGTCCTAGTGTGAGAGCAGTGTGTCTGAGAGTGGTGTGTGAGAGTGTCGTGTGTGAGAGTGGTGTGTGAGAGTGGTGTGTGAGAGCGGTGTGTGTGAGAGCGGTGGTCGTAGTGTGAATAGTGGTGGTCGTAGTGTGAGATCGGTGGTGATAGCTCGGGTGCTGAGGTATCTAACCGTGAAACAGCAGTTGCCCCTGAGTGGGGGGCTGCCCCCATCCGCGAGGATGGGTCGCAGAAGGGCCCGCCTATGGGCACTTTTCCAGTGCTGCATCCCCAAGGCAAAGGCCAAGACAAGGAAGAACTTGGCCTCAGCCCAAGTCCTGGAAGCAGAGCGGCCTGAGGTGAGAGCAGCCGGGGGCTGGGCCCGTCGGATTGGCCTTCACCCAGCGAAGCGTTGGAGCTGTGTTTCATTTTGTTAGCGTGGTTGTAGGCCCTGCCGGCCAGGGCGTTTTGGCCTTCTGGGCAAGATCGACCCCAGCAGGTTGACCTTGTAAGTGGTTGTGCAGGTGCTGTGTGGAGGACGGGCGGGGGCCCCACAAGAAGGGAAACACTGTCTGGAGGAGTCCTGGGGCACGTGGATTGAGCTATAGAGTCAGTCCTTGAAGCAGAAAGGCTAAGCCCCTTAACCTCTCCCATCTTACAGAGCACAGAACAGTGTGTCCAGTATCTTAATGACGGGTACCTACTGCTCATGTGTATAACATACACCCTCGTAGCTTCACATGTCTACTACATGCCTCGGAACAAGTGTTGGGCAGTGTTCTAGGTGCTGTAGTAGGGGATATGTAGCCCAGGATTTTTTTATTTGTGTAAAGAAAACTAGAAGAATGAAAGACTCCATGTGGTTCAGTGTGAGCAAGTTCACCATGTGGACGGCACCGCGTGCGTGAAAATTGTGATAAAATACATAAAACATGAATTTAACATTTTCTCCAGTTTATTGAATGACTGGGTGACTTCAGTGGAGTCAGGCTAACAGATGGCCTTGGGGTGCCATCAGCCTTTTTCCCAGAGGAACACTCCAAAGCCTGATGGCCTTGTAGATCTTACCTTTCTTCCTCACTCTCCCCAGCAGTTCTAGGTCACTTGTCTGTGTGTCGTTTAAGAATCTCTTTATCCACTTTGTTGTTAGGTTTATGTTTAGGGAAGTTTCTCAGACGTCCCTGGGTCTTGAGAAGGCAGGCTTGGATTCCGGGTTCTCCCCTGCCGCGTGCCTGCCAGGTCGAGGTGGAGGCTGAAGGCCGGTCTGAGTTGTGGTGGTCTGTGTGGTCTTGGGGTCAGTGGACCCCCTCTTCTCTGGAGGGGCAGGGAGACCCTTTGTGTGGAGCCTGGAGAGACTTGACAGGGTCAGTCTTCAGAGTCTCGCTCTCTTTTTAATTTGTGTTTGCATTTAGTTACTTACTCATTTCACTGTTTTCTAGGAGTTGGCAACATCTACGGAAGAACTCAATATATGCCGGGAACAGCTTCTTGCAAGAGAAGAAGAAATAGCTCTGCTGATAGCAGAGAGGAATAACATCATGGTCAGTAGGGGAATTCTCACATGTTGACATTTGCCCCGCGGGGGCCACCGCTGGGCTCCGTGTTGCTGTCTTTAAACTCTGTCTGGTTTTCAAGTCATTTTTCACATCTTCCCACTGAGCAGACCAGGGTGGATCAGTTTGGGGTTCTCATACTTGGCTTCAAATTTATGATGAGAGCTACTATAATTTTAGTACATTGGAGGGGGGAGTTCTCTTAACCTACAATTTTGTCCATGCTACAGTTTGTGTGGGGTCTTAGTTCCCTGACCAGGGATTAAAACCCATGACCCCTGCAGAAGTGTGGAGTCTTAACTACCGGGCCACTGGGGAAGTCCACTCTAACTTTAGACTGAAGTGGCGGGATTCTGACTTGCCTCAGCATGTTTCCGGCTGTAGCATGAGGCTGAGAGGGGTTGTCGGCCCTGAATTCAAGCATGAGGTTGACGGTGCTCCTTTGGCCCTGCCCTGCAGCTGCTGCTGGAGCACCTGGAGCGCCTGGTTTCCCAGTATATACCGTCCCTCCAGACGACGGCGGGCAAGTGGCAGGCGCAGACCCCAGAGGGCATGACCATCGAGCTGGAGGTGCTCCAGGCGCTGAAGTCACTCTTTGAGCACCACAAGGCCCTGGACACGAAGGTACCAGCCACCCGGCCATCCTGGATTTGTACACTTGCAGCCTTGTTAGGTGGATGATGCACGTATTTATGTAACTAGTTGACTTTTGAGCTTCTTGAATTCTTGTAAATACCTTTTTTCCGTAAGAAGTCAGAGTTTTATGTGGTTAAAAAGTGTTGCCTGCATACATGCTCAGTCATGTCCGAGTCTTTGCGACCCTGTGGACTGTAGCCCACCATGCTCCTCTTTTCCTGGGACTTCCCAGGCAAGAATACTGGAGTGGGTGGCCATCTTCTACTCCAGGGGATCTTCCCGACCCAAGGATTGAACCTGCCCTCTTGCATTGGCAGGTGGATTCTTTACCATTGGTCCACCTGGGAAGCCGCCAGTTAAAATGTATTAGTTGGTATAAATGTCTCAAGATTTATTATGTTCTGTATATCAATTTGCAATTAAAAACTAAGTAATAGAGTTATTTTAGGAAGCATTTTTTTTCCTCTCAAACTTAGAATTTAAAGCTGTTAATAAGCAGATTTTTTGATGTTAAGATCAATGAGATACATTAAATGTATTCTGTTATAGTAGCCGCGTATTAGGGTGAGTATACAATGGCAACCCACTCCAGTACTCCTGCCTGGAAAATCTCATGGGTGGAGGAGCCTGGTAGGCTTCCGTCCGTGGGGTCGCGAAGAGTCGGACACTGCTGAGCAACTTCACTTTCACTTTTCCCTTTCATGCACTGGAGAAGGAAATGGCAACCCACTCCAGTGTTCTTGCCTGGAGAATCCCAGGGACAGGGAAGCCTGGTGGGCTGCCATCTATGGGGTCGCACAGAGTCAGACACGACTGGAGCGAGTTAGCAGCAGCAGCAGCAGCAGCATACGCTAAGAAGTGCACTCACGTATATACACACATCAACACAGGAGGAGCACTTGAAAGGTGTAGTTTGTTAGAAGAATTAGGTGCCACACATAACAAGGTAAGTTGGATCATTCATCGTGTAATTTCAGTTAGTTCAGTTCAGTTCAGTTCAGTCACTCAGTCGTGTCCGACTCTTTGCGACCCCATGAATCGCAGCACGCCAGGCCTCCCTGTGCATCACCATCTCCCGGAGTTCACTCAAACTCACGTCCATCGAGTCGGTGATGCCATCCAGCCATCTCATCCTCGGTCGTCCCCTTCTCCTCCTGCCCCCAATCCCTCCCAGCATCAGTCTTTTCCAATGAGTCAAGTCTTCGCATGAGGTGGCCAAAGTACTGGAGTTTCAGCTTTCGCATCATTCCTTCCAAAGAAATCCCAGGGCTGATCTCCTTCAGAATGGACTGGTTGGATCTCCTTGCAGTCCAAGGGTTTGTCATTTGTATCCTTTCATTTTAAAAAAGTGTGAAGGCTGTAGTGGTGGACATCAGATGTTCTTTATCTTTCTGATTGAGGACCAGCCCACCTGGGTTATTTTAATGACTAGTAAACTAGACTTGTGGCTCAGAGCTGCAGGATCTCTTAAGCACCCCTTTGTCTAGTCGGAGACAAATTCTGACTCGAATCACCTGTTTCTATTTGGGATAGATAACATCACCATGTATTTTCTTTTTATGCTGTATTTTCAGTTTTGAGTTGAGTTTTTCCAAATGGAGTTTTGCTGTCTTTACTTATTTCTTTATTCTGATTCAATTTTTTGGTTTTCACTGATGATTCTTAAAGAGAAGAATAACCCGAAAAAGATACTAATGGACGGGGTGCTTGATGTAAATCACAAGCAAGAAAACATGCCAAGCGCCAATGGAAAGGCATGTCCTCGGTCTCACTCTCTGTCTGGTTCTCGTCTTACTATCCAGTCTGTGCGGGGCTGCTGAGACCTTTCACCAATGCATCATGTAGGTCTGAGTGGCCGTGAGGGTCGTGTGAGCTCCAGAGCGCAGAAGGCAGTTTTGACTTCACCGATTTTCCGGAAGTGCTGTGTTCCCTCCCTCCCAAAACAAGGCTGTCTAAGGTTTCCTTTCCCCCTTAGAGAACCCGCGACGAAGACCTGGCTCAGGGGCCCGAGCTCCAGGAAATCATCGAGAAGAAGTCACGGGAGCAGAGAGAGATAAAGGACCGCCTGGCAGCCCTCTCTGCCCACGTAACAGAGCTGGAGAACGACCTGGACACGGCCAGGAAGGACCTCCTCAAGTCCAAGGAAATGAATGTGAAATTACAGCAGGACGTCCGTGAAGTGAGTGACAGTGGACGTGTCTGTTGTCCTGAGGCGGAATGTGGGTCCCTTGTTCTCCCCGTGATCTCAGCCTTGGCACGGCTGCGTGAGCAAGAGCAGAGCACTGGCGAGACCGCCACTGGCTGCCTTCCCGCCTCTGCGTCAAGGTCTCTGGGGTAGAAGAGGCCTGGTCCAGGCGGCCCGTTGGCAGTGGACCAACATGGCTGTGCTGCACCCTGGGTGTGGACTCCTCATTTCCACAAGTTCTAGGGGGCCCAGTGTGTTCGTTTTTAAAAAATTCATTCATCCACTCATTCATTTATTGGAGTTGATTTACCCTGCTGTGTCAATTTCTGCTGTACAGCAATGTGAACCAATCATATATATATATATATATATATATATATATATATATATATATATATATATACACACACACACACACACACACACACAAATCTCCCTGTGTTTTAGGTTTCCTACCCATTAACTTCACCACAGAGCACTGATAGAGTGCCCGGTGCTGTTCAGTAGGTCCTCACTCGTTGCTGACTTGATGCATAGTATCAGTAGTGTGTATATGTCAACCCCAGTCTCCCAGTTCATCCCCCTACCTGCCTGCTGAACATATTCCCGATGATGCTGAAATTTCCTTCTGATTCACTCAGGTGAGTCTGAACATCTGTGGAGCCCGCTCTCCCAGAGAGATGGGAACATGCTGTGTGGGCTCTGCTGAGGCAGCTTGCCTGGCCATCTTCTCTAGTTTTCTGAGGTTCCGCTCCTTGAAAGGATGTGTGACAGTGATACCAGCGGTCAGACAAGTCGAGTGGCTTTTGCTCACCCTCAGATCCTCAGGCCCGTGCTGTGTAACCAAGGCAGAATCAGGATGTTTCTGGCGGTCGTGTCTGCGGGTGTCGTGATTTATGAGAAGCTCCCTAACGGTCACTGTGAAAACAGAAGAGAGCTGGGGGCTCAGGCCTCCTCCTGTGAGCCTCGCCTCTCCTCTCTGCACAGAGAGACAGCGCCCACTCTGCCCCACCCCTCCCCCGTGAGACTGTCTCAGAGGGCACCCCTCCAACATGTGGTACAGCAGGTGTACTTGTTTAGTAGCTCGGTGTGAGAACTCAAAACAGAAATATTTGCACACGTTTGTATAACGTGTTCACACTACTCTTTGGCAACAGGAGGAGATTAGGTGGCAGAGATTAATACACAGAGAATTCTGGAAAAAGCGTTTTTAAGACCTTTCACTTTTAATGTTAGGACAACATCGGTTACTTAGTGAGCACGGAGGGACCTGAAATGGATTTTGAGCCGGCGGACAGGAGTCGCATCGGCAGCAAGCCCTGCTCCTGGTTTGGGCGTTTCCTCCATGTGGTGTAACTGCTTGAGGAGGACTCGGCTGGAGAAGGCTGCTCCCAGTTGTGTAACACTGTGACTTCTGTTTCTACTCATTAATATTCTTATGTAATTTTGAGGAAATTGCATGAGATTTTTCCAACTTTTACCTGAGGAAATGAGCCTCAGAGCTCCCGGTAGGATCTGTTGAAGGTCCCTCCCTGTTCTGGGTCAAGCCCGCCTGTATGGTGTAGGAGATAGAGATCCTCATTTCATGCCAGATACCTTCCCTCCTGGAATTCTTGCAATGACAGAGTAGTTTAGTGTACTTTTTGTTTGCTGGTCGGGTTTACGATGTAGAAAAGAAGCTTGGTAAATCGAGTGGCCAGACAGACGTTAAGACAGATGGGTTCCATTGTGGCAAATGTGACATTTGAGGTAGGCGCGTTTTTGCTCACATCTCAGAAAACTGCCATGTCTAGGACTTTATTTTTGAGGACACTAATTTTATGTTTGATTTGAAACTTAGGATTTAGTCCAGCTTTTTTACTCTTAATTGTATCGCAGTATTCTATGATAATGACTTACCTTTTCTCCTCTGCAATGCCTGGTTGTAGGCTATGGCCCAGAAGGAGGACATGGAGAAGAGAATCACTACACTTGAGAAACGCTGCCTCGCTGCACAGCACAAAGCCATCTCTGTGCACAACCTCGATGATAAACTTGAAAATGAAATCGCAAATAAGGATTCTATGCATCGACAGGTAATGGCTTTTCCTGAACTGTGTCTGACTTCTGTAGTAGTGAATACTGAGGAAGGAAGGTAAAGACCTTTTCATGTGACTCCCATGTTGGAAATCAAGTCCCAGTGTAAAGTTCTTATGACCCTAAAATACTGCGTTCAAAAGTGTGGATGTACATCATGGTCAATCAGCTGTACTGAAAGGAAATACATTTTTTAAAAATTGAGGGTGACTGCAACTTAGAGGTTTGAATTATTTGGGATTTGGGTTAACCATTTTGTGGAATTCCACTCCTGACTCTTGTTTCACTTGACTTGAATCTATTGGCTTGTTAGCATTTTTCCTGAAAGAGCAGAGAGCAGCAGGGAACTTCACAGCAGCTGGCTGCCTGTTAGGAACTTGGGTCACTGTGACAAAAGGCAGGGTTAGAGCTCCAGTCTGATTAGGATTTGTACTTCCTGTGGTTTGGTGAGCTTTACTTGCTCCTGTTCCTGTGTGGTCTCACATAATCAGGACTTAATCAGGAAAACCAAATCTGGCTTCTCCAAAACAAAGTGAGTCAGTCTGGTGTGTGACAAAGTATATCATTGGCCCCACTACAAAAATAAAATACTAGAAAGCCATTGAAATGTATGATGTGGAATGCTAATTAAGAGCATTCTGATATACAAAATAATGGCTGTAAAAGGCAGATCAGAAAATACTACGTACCATATGCTGTTGTTTTCTGAGGGTTTTAAAGCACATCTTATTGTTTATGTACGTACATAGAGTAATACACACACAGAAAAAATAAGAAAGCTGCTTAGAAATAAATGCTAACCTCTCAGGAACCCGAGCGTATAGATCATTTCATTTTTTTTCTTTTTCAAAAAAGAATCTGTCTAAATGTTCTACACTGAAAGTTTTCAGAGTAAGAAGATCTATTAAAAGAATAATCATGCATTTACAAATGTTAGTTGACTGACATTTCCCCAAGCACACTCTGGTCAGGTTTGTATTTCAGAGGAGATGAAAGCCATATTTGGCTTACAAGCCCATGGCCGTCTGCGGTCGGTAGGGTTCCCTTCAAATAATGATTCTGGTGATGTTTTAAGAAGGGTCAGTACTGACCCTTAACTTGTCAATAAGAATGAATAAGCTTCTATAGAAACCTGATCTTCTTTAATATATAAGAACTTTTTTTTTTTTTTAAAGACTTCTTTGGAGACGTTTAGGAAAAGCAAATACTCTGGCAGAAGGTGTTCTGCCTACTGAGACCAAGCCCAGGAACACTGAGAGAAAAATTACCGTGACGCGGCTTCCGAAACAGAACTAATCCTGTAGACACATGCCTTTAGGTTTTGTCTCAGCTTACTAACAATGGCAGAGGCTGCACCACTTGGCCCGTTTTGATGTTCTGCTTTCCCTTTGTAGAAGGAGGATAAAGACCGACAGCTGCAGCTGTGCCTGGAGCCGGCAGAGCAGAAGCTGCAGCAGATGCTGACAGAAGTGGAGGCTGAGCTGGCTCAGGGGGTGGCTGCGCTCTCCAAGGTGCTTCTCTTGGTCCCCGGGGGGCGGGCGCGGGGAGGGCCTGTTCCCTTGCTGTCCCACCGTGTCACTCCCGGTGCTGCTCAGTCCACAAAGGAGCGCAGACGCGGGGGTCCTGCTTCCCGTCTGCGATGGGAGCACTCCCTGAGTGTCAGACAGTCCCCGCTCCCATGTCATCCCTACATTAACTTCCCTGCAGTTTTGTCCTGTGCTCTGTGTGTCCGCAGGATGCTTCAGCTCCGAGTCACTGCTGCTCAGAGTTCAGTCAGCAACTCAAAGCCTAGCAGGATACAGAACGAGAAAAATCCCATTCTCGTTAAGAGATGGCCAAAATAGCTCTGTCATGAGCACAGTTTTAAGTCTTTATTCATACATTGTTGAATAAGTCACAGCGGGGCACGGTGCAGACCCAGGGCCCCACTCCCAGCTTGCAGTCCCCGGGAGCCCACGGGTGAGAGGCCGCGTCCAGGAGACGTGGCGCTGCTAGGGATATGGTGCCCACAGCCAGCTAGCCACCCCATCCTTCTGGTGGGAAAGGTGTTGCCCCGCACTGCTGGTGGGCACTGGCTGGGCATGGAGAGGCAGGCCGGGCCTGTGCTGGCCTGGCTGTTGGAGCATTGCCTGGAGCTCAGGGAGCACCTGAGGGGCCGGCTGGTTTCCCGGAGGCGGGTGGTGTCCTGTGCTCGCAAACCCTCCCCGAGCAGGGTCACTAACAGCCGCCAGGGGGCGCCCTTCTGCCTGTGATCTTCCCCTCAAGGGCTGGTTTCTTCTCTCCCCTGGCATCTTTGCTGTCTGTCCCCGGTCGGCCTTGTAGTCTGAACTTTTGTCTTCCGGAAGCTCTGCCACTAAGGAGGCGAAACTGTTCGAACTTACCTCCCAGCTTAGGAAGGAGGAACGTGTGCCCTCGTGTGTCCCGTGCTTGCCACTGCCTGCTGCCCGCGCTGGCTCGCCCCAGGCAGTCTGAGGAGGGGGTCTGGGGCCAGGGGGAGCACCTCTCCTCTCACGAGCCGGTCACCAGCACCCTCCGTCACCCACGTGTCACACACGAAGCCGCGCCGGCTGCGTGAGCAGGCGTGCGGGTGTGCCCCCCGCGAACCCGGAGCCAGTGGTCCGCACAGAGCATGGCCCGCTTGCCGCCCCTGCGGTCACAGCCCGCGTGCCGTCAGGACAGGGTCGTTGCGAGCGGAGCTGACGCTGTTCTTGGCCGACAGGCGGGAGAGAGACACAGCAGCATGGAGGAGAGGGGCGTGTGGGCCGGAGACGCGGCTGGGCGGGGCCGGCGCTGCCTTTCTCCGCCGCTCCTGTCTCTGGCGTCCAGTGTGCGTGTGTGGCCCTGTCTGCTGATCCAGGCACCCAACCTCGGCAGCAGGGCCAGATGTGGTCGCCCGTAGGTGGTGGGCAGGGGCCAGGGGGTCCCCACGTTCAAGGAGGACGCGTGTTGCTCTGACCAGCCAGGCCGGGGAGCTGCTCAGCATACAGTTGGACCTTACGAGTGGCCCTCAAACCTGAGGGAGCCAGCCCGAGGCCCGTGAAACGGAAGGCATGGTGCCCAGGTGTGGAGGTGCTTGCCTCGGACGTGGCGCTGGAGTCCCACATGCCAAACTGCCGGTCCAGACGTGGGGTGTGTGTGTAGGATGGCTGCTCCTAGACAGGAGGAGAACCGTAGTTGCGCTGCGACAGAAGGCGCTCCAGGAAAGGGCGATGGTGGAGGCTCGCATCAGAGAGCCCTGAGAGAGGTTTCCCGGAAGGGTTGGCCACACAGCGGTACCGAACATCCAGGAAATGGAGTGGGGATCCCAGGTCCAGCCTCAGGGGTCAGTACTATCCCCACCATAGCTGTGTTCTTGGGCCTGGACTGCAGAGCCTCACATGTGGGCTCCCAGGGGGCTGTGGTTCTGAACTCCCATCATGAGACCTCGGTGGGGCTCCCTCTCTGCTTAAGCAGAGAGCTCAATGTCTCCCGATCAGGGGTGCACTTCCTTACTTTCAGAACTGCTGCTCAGAGGCTGTTGAGATTGGGGTGCTGTTTATGACTGAGCCAATTCAAAGTAAACTTTTGGTTTGCTTTAAAAATATTTGAATGCCGATGCCTTATTGGGAAAGCTGTGACAGGTTTTATTTCCTTGGGCTCAAAAATCACTGCAGACGGTGGCTGCAGCCATGAGATTAAAAAATGCTTGCTCCTTGGAAAGCTACGACAAACCTAGACAGCATATTGTAGAGACATTGCTTTGCCGACAAAGGTCCATATAGTCAAAGCTATCGTTTTTCCAGTAGTCACGTATGGATGTGAGAGTTGGACCGTAAAGAAGGCTGAACACTGAAGAACTGATGCTTTTGAATTGTGTTGCTGGAGAAGACACTGTTTTAACAGAAAATATTTAGCAGAAAATAACCTGTCAACCCACTCCAGTACTCTTGCCCGGAAAATCCCATGGACGGAGGAGCCTGGTGGGCTGCAGTCCATGGGGTCGTGAAGAGTGGGACACTGCTGAGTGACTTCACTTTCACTTTTCACTTTCATGCATTGGAGAAGGAAATGGCAACCCACTCCAGTGTTCTTGCCTGGAGAATCCCAGGGACGGCGGAGCCTGGTGGGCTGCCATCTGTGGGGTCGCACAGAGTCGGACACGACTGAAGCGACTTAGCAGCAGCAGCAGCAGCAACCTGTTTTTTGATTTTTTATGATGGGATATTTCAAACATGCACAAAAGTGGACGGAGTAGTATAATAAATGCCCATGACCAATCAATTGGCCTCAGCAATTTCTAACACGGGGCCAATCTCAAATCTAGCATTCTTTTGTTTTCTCTCCATTCTTTTTTATACAGTAGTTCCTAAAACAGCTTTTTAAACCATGAAATTGATGCTCATTTTATAAATCACAGACTTTCCAACTTTGTTATTACAATTAAAAATTGCTTGAGGTAATTATTTCCAGTTTTTTAATATGAATTTTCATCTTGGAAAAGACCCTGATGTTGGGAAAGATTGAAGGCAAGAAGAGAATGGATGACAGAGGATGAGATGGTTGGGTGGCAGTTCTGGGAGTTGGTGATGGGCTGGGAAGCCTGGCATGCTGCAGTCCATGGGGGTCCTAGAGTCAAACATGACTGAGCAACTGAACTGAACTGAATATGAATTATCATTGGAAGAAAAGCTATGACCAACCTAGACAGCATATTAAAAAGCAGAGATATTACTTTGCCATCAAAGGAACACTTAGTTAAAGCTATGGTTTTTCCAGTAGTCATGTCTGGATGTGAGAGTTGGACCGTAAAGAAGGCTGAGCACCAAAGAATGGATGCTTTTGAACTGAGGTGTTGGAGAAGACTCTTGAGAGTCCACTGGACTGCAAGGAGATCAAACCAATGAGTCCTAAGGGAAATCAGTCCTGACTATTCATTGGAGGGACTGATGCTGAGGCTGAAGCTTCAATACTTTGGCCACCTGATGTGAAGAACTGACTCACTGGAAAAGACCCTGATGCTGGGAAAGACTGAAGACAGGAGGAGAAGGTGCAACAGAGGACGAGATGGTTGGATGTCATCACTGACTCGAAGGACGTGAGTTTGAGCAACTTCTGGGAGACAGTGAAGGACAGGGAAGCCTGGCGTGCTATAGTCCATGGGGTCACAAAGAGTCAGACACGACTGAGGGACTGAACAAGAGCAATCATTACCAAGAATTCAAGTGATGTTTCATGTAAAGGAAAATATGTGAAAGTCTATCTCCACTGGCTTTTTTTCCAAAATGAATTTTCTCACTTTTTGCTTTATAAATTGAATTCATTTTACACCCTTAACCCAGAATCAAGCTTCTATTTATATACTGGGAAATTCCTCCACCGACGTGTGTGTAAGCCGATCCCCTTTCAAGTGTACTTGTTTCTGAGTGTAACTCTGCTTGCTCCTCGAGCCGCTTCCACAGGAAATGGCTGGTGACACTAAGGTCCCCCAGGTGCTCTGCCAAAGAGAAGTGTTGGGAGTGACCTTTGACCAATGAAGTCCCTGCCTCCCTCTGCACCCGCCCGTCTGCTCTGGGGATGCTCAAGAGCCCACCAGAGGTGGCCGTGGGAGGGGACCGCCTCGGGAACCAGGGCACAGGCCGCTCACGTCGCGGCTCCCTGGTGCTTTTAAAAGAACGACTGTGCTTGCTTTTGAAGTTTATGAGTTTTTGTTTTTCCTGTTTTAGGCAAGGCAAAGAGAAAAAATGAATGAAGAACACAACGAACACTCATCGGATACCGTGGATAAGCTTCTGTCTGTTTCAGAGGAGAGGCTTCAGCTTCATCTGAAGGAGAGAATGGCTGCTCTGGAGGATAAGGTGAGCCAGCTTCATGGCCCCTTTACAAGAGGCGCATGTGGCCTGGCCTGGCTCGGCACCGTCTGTGTGTGGCGGCGGGGGGGGGGGGCGGGGGAATCTCCAGGACAGGAGTTGGGAAACTCCCATAGAGGGCCCCAGAGTGAATGTCTTTGCTGGTTGGAGTAGCAGCATTTCACGCTAGTCAATAAGCGTGACAGCATCCACAGGCAGTGTGTAAAGGAACAGACGTAGATGTGTGCCCGCAACCCTTCCAGAAAGCCTCAGTGAGGCGGAATCACCAGTGGCCCCGATGTTACCAGCCGCTGTGCTAGAACATTCTTCTAGGTCCACCCTCACCCCTTCGTTTCTTTCTTAGAAGTTTATTTCTGGGGCTTTGCTGGCAGTCCAGTGGCTGGGAGCCTGCCTTGCAAGGTCAGGGACGCAGGTTCGATCCCTGGTTGGTGAGCTAAGATTCCACGTGCCACGCGGCAATCACATCAAAGGAATCGCGCATGATGCAGCTAAGGCCCGATGCAGCCAAATCAATAAGTTTAGTTCAGGATCTTTTATATAATGTGATAGAAAAGATTGAAGCAAGTAAAAGCAAGCATTCTCATATTCCAACTCCAGCCATCTCTCTTTTTATTTGCTTTGGAAAATGTCTGAGAACCTCTATCAGAGCAGCTCAGTGGGCAACAGTCTGGTTGAGGTTCGGTGAAAACCTGTCCCAGCTGCACCAGTGCCCTAAAGACGAGGCCCAGAACCTTCACCGAGGTCGGCGCTTGGGCAAGGCTTGTCTGAGAGAGACCCATGGTCACTACAAGTTCTGCGGCACATTTTTCCCCCACAAAACCCAAGATGATACCCACACCTCACTAGAGAGCTCACTTCACCCTGACCTGTGGGCTGGCCCTGAGGTGGGGAGAGTTTTGTCTCAGGTTTGAATTTTACATGTGAAACCTGCTCCAGTTTCCTGAGTGACCACTGAACTGCAAAAGCTGAAAGCAAGTATAAAGCAGTTTCACTTACCCCAGGGACCTGGCCTCCTTGGATCTAGAAGATCAGTCGGGGAAGGAGGAGTTTTTCTGTGTACAAGTTAGTGTTAACAGTTGTCATCCGGCTTCGTGCCGACACTTCGCTCTGGGCGCGAGGTCCGCCCCTCATCCCGAGGTGCTTTATGCTTTCAGACAGGAGAGTAGCCATCCCGCAGTCCACGCAACGTCTGTTAAGAATTGACTCGAAAGCACTGTATGTATCTTTTTCAGAATTCTCTCCTATGGGAAGTTGAAAATGCAAAAAAGCATTTAGAAGAAATGCAAAACGACAAGGTCCTTAAATCTCTAAATCCTTTAGAAATGTGTTAAGAGCTGAACTGACCTGGGTTCACTGTTACAGTTACTGCAGACGCTTCGCGGAAGTGGAGTTACATTTTCCTTATGGCTAGTCCACTGCTGTAACGTGTATAGCGTTTTCTGGTTTTGAACATTGAATGTGATTTGCATTATAGGTGGATTGAGAGTGTGTGGCCGTTGTGTGTGGTTCAGAATTCTAAGTAGTCCTTTCTGGGTTCACCCGAAAGCTGAGACAAAGCATGAGCCTTTCACGTGGACAGTGCTGTCCGTCAGAAAGATAATATGAGCCACATACACAATCTAAAATTTCCTAAAAATGAGCGGGCTGCTTTTCATGCTTTTTTCACTGCGAGTCTTGAAATCTGTGTGATTTCCACATCGAGCTTTGCACCGGCCTGCGTCACATCCTCAGTGTGCTGCACAAGGCGAGTGACTGCCGTGGCCGACAGCACAGAGCTGCCAGGTTGAGTCGAGTGACTCGGAAACTTGGCCGTTTGACTTGTTTTGCCCCGTGAGGGAGTGAAGTGGGGTGTAGAGGAATGAATGTGAGCGATGCCCAGGAATGAATGTGAGGTCCATGGAGACAGTCTAAAGCAATGGGAGGAGCGAGGGCAATAGAGTGAGTCCTGTCCCCCACCACCCGACCCCCGACCCCAAGTCCAGCTTCTCTCCATAGACTTCGTTGTCGTCAATGGCTGGCCATGTTTCCTCCAGAAGCTTTTCTACACCTGAGATGTGACTTCTTATTCATTATGGTTTATAAGGGTTAGTATTGTTCTGAGTGTTTCTCTTTGCGATGGAACACTTAGAGTACAATTTCTCAGAATTAAGTGTTCAAAAATGTGCGATTTTAAGGCGAGAGAATGGAGAGGATGTGCTCATCAGGCTGATGGGGGTGAACCCATAGGCAGCTAGTTCGCCGGAGCGGAGCAGGAATGATGGCAGGTGGTCCTGGAGCCAGGAAAAGGGGTGGCCCAGCCCTGGGGAGGGGTCGTGATGAAGACAGAAAGCGAAGGTACTGGCCACGGGGGACAGGGAGCCGGCAAGCCAGCAGCTCGAGGCTGCCCCTCCGTTGCTTTGAGGTCATGTCTGGGAAAACAAGGCAGGACCTGGGTGAGAGTAGGGCAGGGGGAGATTTGCGGAGAGAAGGGAGTGAGGTGTGAGGAGAGCGGGAGGGCGGCACGGGGCCCAGCAGGCACTCTTGCATGCGTCTCAGATGACAGAGGCGCCCTTGAGGTGTGCGGGGCCATCCCCAGAACAGCCCGAGGGCCTGTGCCCTGAGAGGAGAGCCACGGGAGGCTGGCCCTCCCGTCCCCTGGCTGCCCCTGCTCACTCCTGTCTGTGCGTGTTCAGACCAGCCTGGAAAACGGAGGGCTGGGAACCCGCGAGGACGGCACTCCTCGGCGAACTAGTACCAGTGATGACCGGTGGGGTGGACCCAGCGGCTGCGGAGCTGAAGGGTTTTTTTTTCTAATTTTCCTTCAGCCTGGCTGATGGAAGCAAGGATATATATTTGCAATTTTCGGTTTTTGTCTCTGACTCCATCAGCCCACCCTTGTGAATAACCTCATAGGATTGCCTTCCGTCCACGCTGAGACCTGAATGTCACCAGGCCATCTAGGAACTGGATTCTCCTCCTGCCCGTTTCTTCAGTACTGCTCGCTTAAGAGATGGCAGTGTCTCATAAGCATGGCCCATTTGTCCAAAGTCAGGGCTTCCATGTAAAATTGTGTTCAGTTCCTGATAGACTTGAGGTGCCCAGAATGTTGCTGACGAGATGTGGTCCTCTCGTGCCCCAGGTGCAGCCCCTGAAAGATCAGGACCAAGAGCGCGGGAAGCAAGCCAGCATGCTGGCCAACGTGGGCCAGGTGTTGGAGAGGGACGAGGGCGTGTCAGACGGCGAGGGCAACCGGGTCACCGTCTTCAGCTCGCCTGCTCTGCTGTCGCCCAGCGGCCAGGCCGATGCCGAGACTCTGGCCATGAGGATTCAGGAGCAGCTGGACAAGATCAATGAAGAGATCTGGTGGGTGCGCCTGAGCCCAGCTCCCCGGAGACTCGGCTTCTCTGAGGAGCTGTCTTCTGCTTAGAGAAGTCTGAGTGTTCCATAGTGAGAAAACTGACTTCAGGTCTGCTTCAGGAATTTTCAGTTCTGAGATTGCCCTTGATTATAGAGCTCAGTCAGCCAGGGCATTCTGTCCACAGTGTGGTGTCAGCACTCTGTGGGGGGGCATTGTGGGGTGTCCCCCCCTCAGCTCTGGGCCCCAAGGTGGGTGAGGTCCCGAGGCAGTGTCCCCTGTGGCCCGTGCACCCTCCAGCACTGAGGGTTCGCCCTCGTGTGTCCCTCGGAGCCTTCTACGTTCTGGTGAAAAGCCACCTGGAACAGAAAAGCTGGGGTTCTGGGCTTGGCAAATTCCCACTCAGATCTGCATTTTCCTTTTTAGCTTAATACATTGTGAAGATTGGCTTGTTGTAAGACAGTGATCCATGGACCTGTGTTTGAGTTTTTCTCATCTCATCAGTATATTTAAAATGTTTTCTTTAGACCCAGTCTTGGCAGTTAGAACAGTTTACAAAACAGGATAGAACCCAAAGGCCCGCCTCGTGGTGAGCAGGGGGCCCTGGGTCTGGGGGCAGCCGGGTGGCTGGGGCCCCGAGGCCTGCCTGGTGCCACACCCGCACAGCTGTGCCTCCTGTCCCGAGTCCACGTTCAGAGTGGCCGCAGGCCGGTGACCCTGCACAGGACCTGGCAGAGCTGCTGCTCAGATTGTTCTCATCCTGTCACCCCTGGCCGAGGTGCCCATTCCCGCTGGTCGAGTGCGGGGGGCTCGGGGAAAAGGCAGGGGTGAATGGCACAACCAGAAAACACAGATGGTGCCACCTGTACTTTTGACGCTGAGACAGACTGCTTTGTGGGCCGTGTTTGAGCACAGACAAGCTCAGAAAGATTGTCTTTCCTCATCCCCGTAGGAAATTGGGAACACTTCTGTATTAATATTTTTATTTTTAGAGCAAGTTGTCAGGTAAAAATGATTTTTCCTTATGCAACAAGTTGACTTGATGTAAATGGTAAATTCTGTCCATCAACTTGTCAACAGTGAAAAACTTTCAAGATGTATAAGTAGAAGTGAAACTGGAGAGTTTACTACCTGTAAGGATCTTGTATTTTAATGGGAAAATCATTTTACTTGCATAATCATGCATGTAATCTGTATATAAAATCATCCATGACACATTAGGGGAGAAGAGCAGTAACTGTGAATTCTAGGTTAATGCAGCACATTGACCTGAATCCAGAAACTCACACAAAGCTGGTGGAGAATTTCATCAAGTGATGCGTTTGCACATACACAAGCTTAAAACAAAATGAAAAGTTCAACTCAGCACTTCATCTGGTCTGGAGACGTGTTTAGAAACTCCAGCTTGCTCGTGAATCGCTGTTTTGGTTATACGGAGTTCCGGATTCCCAGTGGAAAAGATCTGAGGCACTGACGTGCATCTCTGCCCTGAGAGCAGGGAAGGTAAAGGTGGTCAGCTTCAGGTATCTCCTCACAGGGAGAGTCACCACACAGGCCCCATCAGAATGTTAGAGTAAATAAAATCAAACGTGAATGATGAGGGGACACTTTGTAAGACTCAATGATAAGTTATTGTAAGTTTGAGAATATTCCAAAGAGGGAAAGCTGAACCTTTTTGCTGAGATGTTAATTGAGCACCTCTTCCTGGAATTTGCTAATGGTGACACAGAATGCAAGCCCAAATTTGCTGTCCAGACATGTTCCTCTGCTGACAAAGGCAGGTGATGATTTTATTCTGTTTTAGGTTCATCCCAAAAGACAAAGAGAACACGAATCAGCGGGCGGAGGGGATTGAGAGCAGGGTGGGCAGTGGGAGCTTCAGCAACCTTCGGCGCTTTAAATGCTCCAACTCCCTCAACCTGGATCTCGCCTCCTGGTATGCCGACTCCTTCCCGCCCAGCGGAGGGCGCTCCATGCCCAAAAGGAGGCAGCCCAGCCCTGAGCCAGAAGAAGACAAGCTGGGCTTCACGACGCTGGTATGTGTCTGCCTCCTCCCTGCCGCGTCCCTCCCCGAGCACACTGGTTTTCTTTTGTTTGTTTGTTTTTTCTCTTTTTACCCAGAAGAAAATCAGGTACGTTTGCTACGCTCAGAGGTCTAAGATTTTTAAAACTGCCTAGTCTTGAATCGGGCTTCCCTGGTGCCTCAGACGGTAAAGCGTCTGTGTGCAATGCAGGAGACCCGGGTTCGATCCCTGGGTTGGGAAGATCCTCTGGAGAAAGAAATGGCAGCCCACTCCAGTATTCTTGCCTGGAAAATCCCATGGACCGCGAAGCCTGGTAGGCCACTGTCCATGGGGCCACAAAGAGTCGGACGCGACTGAGCGAAATCATTCCACAATCACACAGCGACAAATTAGTCTTGATATTTGGACCCCTGGCTTAGGAATCTCAACTGGTCTGCTCACTGATGCGCCTGGCCGTGCCCTCAGGCCAGCTCTGCGTGTGAAACCAGGTTCAAAGCCCGGTGCCCCAGGGCCCTAGTGAAGAAGTCTGGCTTCCTCACTCTTCCGAGTCTGAAAACGGGATGACGACCTAGGGCTTTTGGTGACAGAGTGTGCGGCTCTAAAGCACATGTTCCAGCTTTCTTCCATGTTTAGCTTAGGTTTTGCGAGTGCATTGCTGTTTACCCCATGAACTCGTGTTTACAACTGCACTTGTATTTTCACTTTTTTTTTGGTTACCACCCGTTTCATGTTAGCTGCATTGTTAGTCGGCATATCATTAAGTTAACTGTGAATCATTTAGCGGCATGTGAAGTGGTAACTAGTCCATTTTGTGGTCTTTGGAGACACTGTTTTTATAATTTGCATCGTTGGCTAATTAGTTGATATTTAAAATTCTTTGACGATTTCTCTGTAGTTTCACGATTGATTTCTTTCCGAGTGTTTGTAAAAGAACAGTTCTGTATATTCTGTCCTGCTGTTGGAGTTCTCTGATGGTGTGTCTGCTTTCATCATTGGTTGTGATTTCCTGGCTCATCCTGTTGTCTGCTCAGTGGTTGTCAGTCCAGACCCCAGCTTCCCACCACTGCCCCGCCTCGCCCCCGAGGCTGCAGTTGACCCATCCATCTCCCCTTCCCCGTCCTCCCACCTGCTCTGGTCATAGCAGTGCTGTGGTCCACAGCAGGCGTCCCCTTAGTCGGGTTTGTGCTTTGTCTTCATGTCTCATCAAATGGTGTTTTTCCCCATAGCAGTAAGTTTGAATTAGCATGTCACTATGCAGTTACAAGCATAATGTAGATGGATCCTCAACCGCATATCATGTGTCATTCATAAATGAGATTATCCTTACCTAAAGAAATGATCTTAAGTGTAGAATTAATGGACTTTTGACACAATATCCTTTCTGTGTCGGTGCTTGTTTTTAAGACTATAAATCTCATCAGCTTTTGCACAGTGAATGTCTCTACTAGACTCTTTAAAAAGCATCTTCTATGGTTAATAAAATGGAAAGACTGCACCTGCTATTATGCTAGCTTGCTTTCTTACATATTTTCACAGGGAACGTGCTTTAATACATTTATTTTGAGAACTTTTAAATCAAATTCTAGGTAAGCATTTTATGTTAATGTCCAATAGGTGGTTCGATTTGTTCAGTGTTCAAATAGGTATTAATGGTAACTTCCTCATCAGTTAAATTACTATTTTAAAGTATAACATGTTTTTTATGAAGAGAAACTAACTTATAGAGAAGTTTGGCTGAGAATAGACAACTGTTAAGGGCCTTTATTGTACAGAATGCTGTGCTTTAATAAATCATGATGTTGTAATAGAATTGTATCTTCCTGAGTAATAATTTATAGTGTTTCTCTAGTAAAACTTGAATAGCTTATTTAATTTCTGTGGTCAAAAGAAATGTTCTGTTTCCAGTTACATGTTCTCTAAGTCTTCATCTCACTTGTAAGTTTGCCATCATTTTTGCTATACTGTGTTTGTCTGTACTGATTCTTGAATTTTTAGCTTCAAAGTCGCAAGAAATCTGGTTTCTCTTCATTTCTTTGCATGCATCTATCAGCCTAGTGATTTAAGGAAGCATTGTCAAAAGGTAAACTATTTAGTAATTTAGCATGCCTCTGTTTCTCTGTGCAGTATTAGAGAGTCCTTATCATTTTACACGAATGAACCCTGTGTGGTTGTGTACTGGTGAATAATTGACATTTTAATGGAAGTAATGAAACTCACCCACCACTTAAAGTATGCTGATGGTTCTGTTGGAAATAGGTCATTTGATGGGACAATTGTAACAGTTTGCCCATCTCCCACGTGTTTGCCTTCTAATCATCTCATGCTTATTTATAATAGACATAGTAGTATTTATTATTTTAAAATTTGTCTTTACTTATATTTTTGGCCATGCTGCACAGCTTATAGGATCTTAGTTCCGCAACCAGGGATCATACCAGTGTCCTGGCAGTGAAAGTGGCAAGTCCTAACATCTGGACCACCGTGGAATTTCCGCTTAGAGTATTTTTTTAAACAAATGACTGAATCAGAGCCATAGAAGTTAGATTTGGGGGAAGGCGATTTAATGACGGTGGGTAGCAGTGTGCAGGAGACTCTGTGCGCCAGGCACCTTGTCGAGTGCTTTCCGAGTCTGTCATCTAATCCCGCAGACGCCAGGTGAGGTCCAGGCTGCTGTTATCCCCATTCAGCAGACAGGGACACTGAGGCTTAGAGAGGCCGAGCACCGTGCCCAGGCTCCCACACCCAGCAGTGTGGTTCGGACTGGTCTGATCAGAGCCTGGACACTTCCTGTGGTGCCGTCCAGCCCGCTTTGCTCCAGAGGCTCTCGTGTCCATCACGGCATCCCTGATGGAGGGAGCATCAGGAGGGAGCTCGCTGCCTCTCCCGTTTGGTCACTTGGTTGAGCCCCTGTTGTTGGAGTCCAGTGCCCCGAGGGCTGGCCTTCCTTGTCCCTCTCCCACTCCCAGCCCGCTGATGGAGCACTCCTGGGGCCTTCCTGCAGGACTCGGGCAGCCGTGCTCCAGTTCAGGCAGCTCAGTGCCCGGGAGCCCTTCTGCTGGGCACAGCAGAGCAGCGTCATCACCCCGGGGTTGGTGCCCTGGGTGTGCCGCTCGCCCGCTCTGTGGCCTGCTTTGCCCTCCTGGTAAGTGAGGACACGGCACTGCCCATCCTAGTCACGTGGGCAGCAGTGGGGCGGCTCCCACCCTGGGGGAGGGCGGCCAGGCTGCGGACCCAGAGCCTTCCTTAGGAGGAGGCCCGGGGGAAGGGGCTGGCCGTGGTCCCTGACTCTAAGGCAGGTGTTTGTCTCCACTGAGTCCATAGTCAACCCAGGTGTGTCACTTCCCTGCTCTGTTCTTTGTTGTTTTCTGATTTTTAGAAGTGCTTATTTTAACTTGAATTTGAGATTGATCCCTGTTCAGTTCCATGTGGATAATTTCTAGCCTTTGTAGCCTTCTGTTGTCTGAGGTTTCTTGGTAGAGGTCAGGGGAGGGTGCCCAGTTTATCCAGCTGCTGTTAAATGAGTCCAGCTGTATTTTGCACTAAGTCACTTTGTTGTCACCAAGCTCCTGTGGGGCTGCACGGGACCAGTATTCTTTACAGAATCCCATTAAAAAAGGACTGGTTAGTTGGTTAAAACAACGCACTCATTGTTTATAAAAATACTTGCCATGCATGTTTCCTCAAACCTCCCCTGCTTAACCACACACCCAAATGTATACGTGAGACCTGTCTGGACCCCGAGGGGTTCATCTGTTCCCCACGCTGTTGCCACCAGTGTCTTTCCTAGCTTCAGACCCAGGACTAGCGGAAGAGCTGGGAGTCCAGGCGAGATCATCTTTTTCTTTTTTTTAATTAGTTTACTTTTTAATGGAAGGATAATTGCTTTACAGAATTTTGTTCTTTTCTGTCAAACCTCAACATGAACCATCCATAGGTACACATACATCCCTTCCCTTTCGAACCTCCCTCCCATCTCCCTCCCTATCCCACCCCTCTAGGTTGATACAAGATTATTTCTTAGTGAAGACCTAGGAGAGCTTTATGTAAACCCCAGGGAGCAAATGACACTCAAACTGGGTGTAAGCACTTCAGTGTGTAGCCCCCGGTCTGTATGTGACTGAGAAATACAAGCCAGACACATGGTGTTCGCATGGAGGGCTTAGGTACCTTTTCTGTGTTTCACTTGTTGTCCTGGGCTCAGTAACCTGCATCATCACTACAGATGATCTCGGGTGGTGGTACAAGCTGTTTCCTTTCCTCCTTCAAATCGAAAGGTCTGGACGGCTTTGCTGAGAGGTTTCTTACTCTTGCTAGTGGTGCTTCTGAGCAGCATCTGGCGATGAGCACAGTCCTTTCATCAGGGCAGTTCATGCCATGCAGGGTTCTCGGTGCTGGCGTGGCTCTGCTGTCCTGCCTGGCAGGGCCATCTGTTCGCTGGATTTCAGGGAGTGCAGAGCCCGGCTGCAGGGAGGCTCCCGTCCGGGGTCTCTGCAGTCAGTGGGGTGCTCTCACTGCTCCACGGCCCCGCTTCTCTTGAACAAACAGTCCTTTAAGATGGCATTAAGCTAGAACAAGGCATTTTTTGTACTTGGCGGATAGCATAGCTGATATATTTTCAAGTAAGTTTCTGGTTATAATGTAAAGCCTGTGTGATTGCCTTTTTCGACACAGTCTATTGTTAGCCAATTTTACACTTACCTCACTCCCTCAGCTGCCAGCCATACAGGAAGAGGTAGAAGATGACACCATCAAATGTGAAACCTCGACCTCCGCCTCGCTGCGGTCCTTTCGGCTGGACCGGCTCACGGGCTCACTGCGCACAGCCAGCGATGAGGACATCAGGGACGCCCGCAAGTAAGGGGCCTGCTCGCCTCGTCGTCAGTTTCAGGAGCCCTGTGGCTCTTGTCTTGAAAGAGTTGCAAGGATGGTTGTAAAGGAATCCCACTGGATTCGGTGCCTGTGTTTAGTGGTGAACTTCAGGTGCCGGGGTAGAAGAGCTCAGTGACCTCAGTGATTTTAGAAAACATCTGTCTCTACGTGTTGACTCCTGTGGGAGGTCTCTTCCTGCTCTAGCTAGAGGTCTGCCAGGCCTGGGGCGCGTTCCTGATGGTTACGGCTCCATGCCTCTCGGCTTTGCTCTTGAGGGTCCCTCCCTTTTCCTCAGGGGTCTCCTCTCAGGAGACTGTCTGTCCCCTCCTGTGACTGACACTGTCCTCATTCAGAGCCCAACCTGCTGAGCTCCCGTCGTGAGCCAGGCAGCACTTGATGGAGGGCACATGTGGTCACCTGCCCAGCAGCCCTGCACAGTGACCGTCGCTCTCCTGCCACGGCCGAGGACGGTCACCCTGCAGGAGGCGGGGGGAACTGCCCAGAACTGGGGAGCTCGCCTTCTCTGGGAGCGTTGTCACCTGCCGAGCAGCGACCCTGAGGGAGGGTCGGGGCGCCCTCTGCACCAGCTCGTCTGGAGTGAAGACCTCCCTCCTTGGGGGAGGGCTCCAGTCAGAGAATCTCAGCTTCCTGGGGCCATTGGTTGTGGCCGGAAGCCTGCATCGCTCGTGTGGAGTGTGGTTGGTGAAGGAGACTCCACTATCTGCTGCGAGGTTGAGGCGTGGGTGTTGCTAGGTGTCCGGTTCTATCAGTAGGTCTTATGGAGGGGTGTGTGTTTGCACAAGGGTGCCAGTTAAAGGTCATTTTCTCTCCCCGAAGCACGACAGGCTCTCAGGACGGTCTCGGGGGCAACCCCAGCAACAGCAACAGCAGCCAGGACTCGCTGCAGAAAGCCCCAAAGGAGAAGGTCATCAAGTCCTCCATCGGTCATTGGTTTGGCAAGAAGGAAAAGGGCCGGCCTGGACACACCAGCAAGGAGGCGTTAGGACCAGGTGGGTGCTTCACCGTTCAGAGGGAGGAGGGTCTGCGTGTATGTCCCTTCTGTGTCTCCCCCACTGTCCCCACGAGGCTCCTGTCACTCACGCTGGGTGTCCTCCTGGGAGGAGCGGAGGAGGCGTCTGTCTTCTCTAGGGTCCGAGATGATCAGATCAGTTGATGAGTGGATGGGTGGATGGGTGGATGAACAGATGGTTGGCTGGCTGGGTGGGTGAACGGAGCATGGAATGAGTAAAGCAGATGCTTACTCCGATGAGAAACGTATTCTACGAAACGGGTTGAGTAGGAGCCGGGCGATGACTGTTTCCTCCAGAACAGTGACAAGTGTTTGGAAATGGCCTAAGTGCTCATCAGAGAGGAGTGAGGTACAATCTGTGGGCACCCCACAAGGAACAGCATCCCCTCCTTCCTGCCACTTTCCCCATCCCCAGGAGCTCATGAGGGGTTCTGCCCATGCCCCCCGCCCAGCCCACAGCCACGCAGGTCCTCCTGGGGTCTCCTCATCACACAGTGTTATCATCAGGCCCCCGTCTCGCTCGGCTTCATCTCCTTAAGGACAGGGTATGTTCCTGCCTCTTCAGCCAGATATTTGTTGAGTGTCTTCCTTTTGCTGGGTGTGGGATTTACAGGGTGAGTAAAACAGATGTGGTCTGGAGCACAGTGAAGGGAGAAGAGAGAAAAAGGAGCAGATTGTTCAGTGCTATCCCTCTTGTTAGTGAATACAACACTGAGCTGGATGGTGCATTGATTGTATACCAGACGCTGTGTGTGCCCCTTACCAAGCAGGTGCTGCCACCTCCCGATTTACAGGGGAGGAGACAGTGATGGTCACGCGGTGAGGCAGTGGTGAGGGCAGGTTCACATCCACGCAGTGGGACCATGCACTTTGCCGAGCCCCAGCCACCTCTCTGGTGGATGCAGCAGGAATGAGATGGTTCTATGGCATCACTGATTCGATGGACATGAGTTTGAGCAAACTCCAGGAGAGTGAATTACAGCAAAGCCTGGAGTGCTGCAGTCCACGGAGTGGCAAAGAGTTGGACACAACTGAGTGACTGAACTAAAACCTGAGTTTGTGCTAAACTGCTTCAGTCATGTCTGACTCTTTGTGACCCCAGGGACTGTAGCCCAGTAGCTCCTCTGTCCGTGGGATTCTCCAGGCAAGAATACTGGAGTGGGTTGCCATGCCCTTCTCCAGGGCATCTTCTCAACCCAGGGATCGACCCCACATCTCTCGTTATCTCTTGCAGTGGAAGGCAGGATGTTTACCGCTAGCGGCACCTGGAAAGCCCCAGGGAACGCTGACAACTAGGAAATGCAGAAAATCAGGGGGCTGCTCCTAAGTTAAACTGGAAGAGCAGCAAGCACAGGATGAGAAGAGGAAAACACACGAAGAGCAGCAACAGTGCCGACAGAAACAAGCCGGGATGTGTTCACCCACAAAGAAAATATCTGTGCCATTCGGAGGAGGAGCCCGCCAGCCCTTGGAGGGACAGTCGGAATGGGAATGAAAACCGAGGCCATGGTCAACAGTGCCCACCCACACGGCCCGAGTGGCGTGGTGTCACTCACCGGCTTCCTGTGTCCCCAGAGCTGCTGGGGTGACATCTGAGTTCTGAGGCCAGGCAATGTCCCCAGTGAGCTAAGGCATCCCTGCTCTCCTTCCAGTGCTGCTGTGGGGCTCTCTGTTGGCGGCCACACTCATCGCCTGCTCTGCCACCTGCTGGGGCCCGGCTGTCCCCCTGGGATCCTTTCAGCTCTTGAGCTTGGATGTTCCCAGCCCTCTGCCACGCCGGACTGGGACGCAACTCAGGACTTGGGCTTGAGATATCAAGGAGACCGTGAATCTGGAAGGACACAGCCCTGGGGCCCTGGAGTGAGCATGTGAGAAGAGCAGGAGAGCAAAGCCCCCTCGGGGAGGAAGCAGAGCTGGGGAACGTGCCCACACCCACCGCTGCCTCTGGCACAAGTGCCTCTTCTTTGCCTCTCCTTGGCCTGAAACAGACCCCAGCTGCTGCTGCTCCGCAGGTGATTCCTAAAGATGCACATCCTGCAAGAGCTATTGTCCTGCTGCTCTGGGGCTGCCTAAGTGTGCTCAGGAGCGTCAGACAAGTGGGGCTGCCACGCCTGATGCTGGGGGAGGGCCTGATGCTGGGGGAGGGCCTGATGCTGGGGCAGGAACATCTGATGCTGGACCAGGGTCTGATGCTGGGGGAGGGCCTGATGCTGGGGGAGGGCCTGATGCTGGGGGAGGGCCTGTTGCTGGGGGAGGGCCTGTTGCTGGGGGAGGGCCTGTTGCTGGGGGAGGGCCTGATGCTGGACTAAGGCCTGATGCTGGGGGTTAAACGTCTGATGCTGGTGGGAAGGTCTGATGGTGGTGGGCAGCCTCCTCCCAGATGTACACAGAGTTGTGATTATAAATCTCTATGAGAAATCTTTTTTTCATACTTTCCTGACCACCTTGCTATGTTCTTTTTTTCTGAAGCATAATTGCTGTGCAATATCGGTTTGATTTCTGCCGTACAGCAACATGAATTGGCCATAGGTGTACGTGTGTCCCCTCCCTCTTGAATCTCCCTCGCACCTCCCCCTGCTACATTCTTGTTTCTATGGATATATGAATAACAAAGACTGGTGACCAAAATAACATGAAAAGCTCCCACACACAAGTGTGCACACGTACACTCCCTAGTGCATCATTCGGGTCCACGTCAGGGTTGCCCTCGGCCACCCCACCCTGGGATCCACGGTGAGCCTCGACACCTGCACTTTGTTCCCACCCTCGGCCCGCTGCCCACGCCTCAGCAGCAGAGGGGCCCTGTCCCCGCAGGTGCTGAAGTGATGGAGTCCCTTGTCTCCGGATCCAAGGACATGAATACCAGGTTGGTTGTCCTCTGGGGACACCTATACTTCCGCCTTCTAGCCTTTCCATTGTATCCACCTGTTTCTCTTCACAGAATGTCTGTGTGATGACACGGGCTCCCATTACCAGCTCTGGTCTGTTCTCATTGAGAATACAGCTTACCCTCGGCACTCTTTATTGGCAGTGGGAAATTTTGCTTCAGTACTTTATTGAAAGAAAGCAATAAATAATACTGTGATAACAAATAGTTCAAAAGTAGACTGTACATACTTTGTCACATATTCAGGAAGTTCACAAAAGATAGAAAATTAGAATGTTAACAATGAATTGTACAAGGAAAGGCAGAACACACATGTAAAGAGACATGCCGTCTGTGTCTGCTGAGATATCAGCTGCATAAAGGCACCATGAACTGAATGCATCTCTTGCTGGCTGCTTTAATGTGCTGCTGAAAAAGTAAAAGTTACATTTGCTACTTACACTATCCAAAATGGCTATGTCATCAAAATCTAAGAATGTATGCCTAGGTCCATTCTTTAACCATGTTTACAAACAGATGTAAAAAGATGATTTACATCAGAAAAATAAGGCCTTTGTCAGAGCTGCACTATGCTGTCTGTCTGTCGGGGATGTGGTGCCCTCACTGTCCAGCTCGATGGCTCCGCAGCGGGTGCAGGGCATCGCGACTGGTCCTCGAAGAGTCTCACCGGAGAGGAGGGATCTGGGTCCACAGAGACTGGGTTACAGGAGAGATTTTCATAGTCGTCTTCTAGTTATCCTTTCAGCCCAAATTCCATTAGAAGCTCACATTTAACACCCAGTACTTTTAAATGGCTTCACGCTGCAGACAAAAAGCATTTCTTCCCAGAAACAAAGTACAGTTTAGGTCAGTCGTTAAAATACAACAATTGGTTGAAATTAAGTTCGCTCATTTCAGAGTGATTGTTGGAGAGCTTGGTTATATTCTGGAAGGATAATGCACACTGTGTCATGATGATTTTACAATCGCAGTAAAACCCCTTCTCTCATGGCTTAACATTTAAAAATTAAACAAGAATGATGACAATAAATGCATCATTTGCAAAAGCCCTATATTTGTTCATAGGATTTATACAGACAAGTATTAGGGTATAATCATTTGAAAGACTAAAATCAGGTATCAGAACATGAACTGATCTGAAAGGATATTCATAGCCTGGATAGACAAGAAAAAGGAAGTATATCAATGAAGTCATAAGTTTACACAAATATAAGAAACATTAAATTTTAAAATATTTTCTCTATGGTATTCATGAATTTTTCACTAATTAAAAACTCTGTAATAAAATAACTTCTGGTCCATATAACAAGTATTGACAGATTAAAGATTGCATCAAGTTCAAAATGTAGCCTTTGTCGTATTCTGGACGCTGTATAATCAGCTACAGAAGTAGTGCGGGTAAACTGGAAACAAACACATAGACGAGTCAGTCCTGGGACGGCAGCTGGTGCCCGAGCCCCTCCTCTCCAGACACCCCGCCCCACCCCATTCTGGGCTTCAGCTGCTTTGAGAATTCAGAGAAATGTGAAGGACCAAGCAGATCAAGGAGAGAACTCTGTGGCTGACTTTATTCTGACATATAGCTAAAAGCTGCTGGTAAAAACCTTAAAGCCCAATCCAGCTTTCTAGCTGAGACGTGAACAGGACAGAGCAGACAGCCTCCTGCTCTCAGAGTGGCTCGAGCAGGGCTGGGCTCCCGGGCTGGACCCACCAGAGGACCGCCCAGAGCAGCACCTGCAAGGAAGGGTGGCTCCTCAGCGGTGGCTGACCCCCAGATGCCAGGGCGCTTCTGTGTTAAACACTGGCCTCTGGATGAAGAGGCCCAGGGCAGGGCAGCCCTGTGAACCCTGATGCTCTGGGCCCTGTTCCCTCCGAGAACGTGCACGCAGGGCATGGCCAGCAGCACTGCTGCTGTGGGAGGGACACCCGTGTGCACGGACGCCAGGGAGACTCAGGCCATGTTCTGACCACTCAGGTGGCCGGCGAGCGCCAAGGTCACGTTCTCTGCTGCTGAGGGCTCCTCTCCCGGCGCGACCTCTGGAGACCTGCTGACCCTCCACTCCTAGGGAGTGGCCTCCGTGCCCCCGCGGGACCAGGCCGGCGTGTACTCACCGCAAAGCTCAGCAGGAGTAAGTCAGGAGTAAGCTCAGCCTCTGTGTTCCCTCCACGCTGCTTGGTCCCAAGAGCACAGGAGGAAGCGTGCAAACACAAACTGGTTAGTCATGCAATATCACACGGGGCACGAGGACACACACACACCTGCAGCGCCCACGCCTACTGAGGGTGGGGAAACTTCTAGAGGGTGGATGAGCTGGAGAGAGCAAGCCTGGGGGCTCCCACGTGGGGGTCCCTGCCACCCGGAGGGGGGGCGGGACGGTCACACTGGAGCATCAACGGCACATTCAATGACAGAAACGCCGACATGGGGACAGCTACTCCACAGCTACTCAGCTATTCACAGAGCTCCAGATCACATATTCAACACAGTCTATTGTCACCCAGTTTTACACTTACCTCATTCCCTCAGCTGCCAGCTTTACGGGAAGAGGTACGAGATGACAAGACCACCATCAAAAGTGAAACCTCGAGCCCCACCTCTCTGCGGTCCCTTCGGCTGGACCGGCTGCAGATGGGGCGCTGCGCACGGCCAGCCACGAGGACATGAGGGACACCCACAAGTGAGGAGCCTGCGCGCCTTGTCGCCAGTTTCAGGAGCCCTGTGCCTCTTGTCTTGAAAGTGATGGAAGGATAATTTTAAAGGAATCCCAGTGGATTCGGTGCCTGTGTTTAGGGATGTGTGTGTGTGTGTGTGTGTGTGTGTTTTCTGGTAGGCAGGTTTCTCTAGATCTGGCGTTAAGGTAGACGTCTTACTCTGTGTGTGTGTGTTCGTGTGTGGGCATGCACAAGTGGGTTTTTCTTTGCTCTGTTGCTACACCATGGCAAATTCTAGGATGCTCTGGTGGCTTCCCAGAGAACAATTCAAAGTACAAGGATTTTCTGACCACAGTGGGTAATCTCAGCTCTGTCAGTCAACCAGAGACAACATTGACTACAGGGAAAATGCCTTATCTATAAAACGTGAAAAAATATTTTAGTATTCCAGAAAAAATATCGCTTGAATATAGTTTAACATTTATGGCATTATAGATGTGAGAATCAGTTTGTTTCTCAAAACTATTTTCTTTCTATTAAGCCCCAATTTGTCTCAAAGGTATTCTTTTAATTGCTAAATTCACGCAGCCAATGCATCCACTTTCAGAGAATTTTTGAGGGTTGGTGAATCTCAGATTTTCACGTTCTGTGGAAACTCCCAGGGAGAGCAGTGCGGGCTCACCAGGTGCTGGACGTGCTCCATGAGGAGTGGAGGCCAAGGCCGCCGTGTCCCTGTTGGTCACCGCAGTGTCCTGGGCGTGCGGGGACTACCCTCGGGCATCGTGTACCTCCTGCTCTAAATGCTGTCTTTCCTCTTCCCCTTGGTGGACACTGTCATGCACCAGCTCGCAGGGGAAGCCGAGTCAGCAGGTCTGCTGAGCTGTGTGCATCCTGAAGCCTCCCCGTGGGGCTCGTCCCCAGCTCCAGGCTCTGAGCTGAGCAGCACTGCAGGAGTAGGGCACGGTGTTGGTGAAGGGAAGCCCAGCGACCCCTCGTAGGAGGTGCTGGGCGGTGCGGACGGTCAGTCTCAGAAAACAAGGCCACACCTGTTGTCTGGGTGGTGCCACGTGTGTAGCATTTGATGGGAAGAAACTCACACAGCCATCTTGTTAGGAAAGACAGCTTGACCGTGGTGCTCATATCCTGCTTTAAAGTGCCCGTTGTCAGCCACAGATGGTGTGGCTTTCTCTTGGGCATATCTGTTCCCCATAGAGTTCACTGTATTTCCGAATGTCTTTCTCCTGTGACTCTAATTTTAAGGCGAGGAAGCATGCCACGTCAGTTTACTGCTAAGCAAGTGTTTCAATGAATTGCACTTGGGGACTCCAATTTCATCCTCGAGGGGGCAGAGGCGGTCCTAGCTAAGCAGCCCCGCAGGGCGGGCTGAGCAGGGTCATTGCAGCAGAACAGGCAGCCCCCCAGGCTCGTCTCTGAAGCTGTCTCTGTAAAGAGAGGTTTCAGCTGAGAGTGAGCCGTTGACAGCAGAGTGATGCGATATCTTGTAGCCGAGGAAGGAAATAAACCCCAGCAGAAGCCAGGCGAGTCTTCCATTTGCTTCTGGATGGTGGTTGTGGTTGGGACGCAAACTCCAGGCATGTGGTACATGCTCGTTCCCCTGGGATACGGGAATTTTAAAAGTTTGCCTTTTTTCAAAACTCTCTTTGAGCTATTAAGGGGCTTCCCTGGTAGCTCAGATGGTAAAGCATATGCCTGCAATGTGGGAAATCTGGGTTTGATCCCTGGGAGATCCAAGATCCCCTGGAGAAGGAAATGGTAACCCACTCTAGTACTCTTGCCTGGAAAATTCCACGGAGGGAGGAGCCTGCTAGGCTACAGTCCATGGGGTTGCCAAAAGTTGGACATGACTGAGCGAAAACACTTCCACTTTCACTTTTTGAGCTATTAAGATACATGTTGTGTTTTCTGGTATAATTATTCCCAGAAAATAGAGTATTTACTTTTCTAGGAAACCTAAGGTTGAAGTAAAGGAACAGTTACTTGACATTTGATGTGAAGCATTTCGAGCTTTAACCATACATAGACTTCACAGTCTGAAGTAAAGTCTGATGCTATTTGAGTGTATTGAAAAGCCACTGTGTATCTTCAGGGAATTCCCTAGCAGTCGAGTAGCTAGAACTCTGCACTTCCACTGCAGGAGGCCTGGGGTTTGATTCCTGGTTGGAGAACTAGGGTCCTGCAAGCCACACAGTGGCCTAGTCAAAAAAGAATAACCAGTATCTTAATTTAGCACAGAGCTAGTTAGCTGAACAGCAGTGCAGGAGAAAAACAGCCCCCATCCAGCCCTCTCCTTGCTTGCTGTGTTATAGCGTTCTGTGTTGAAAGTCTGTGTTGCTCTTTGTGCGTCTGTGGTGAAATGGTGTGCATTCCTGAAGCTCTCTCAGGGACAGATGCCTCTGCTCAGATCTCGGTGTGGTTTCCTCTTCTACGTATCTGTCCTCACTGTTTAGAAAGGGAAGAGTGGATGTTTTTCCTTGACTACCCTCCTCCCTTGGATGTGCAGACTTCTGAATCCTTTAAGGCTGGCAATAATTCTTTCATCGGGAAGGAGGTGATTCTGTAAGGAATTGCGGGGACTCAGTCAGCATTTCATGACTCAGGGGTTCTTTGTCATATGTCTGAACTCTCATGAAGTAGATGGTTTAGAAGATTAAAGGAAAATGGTGAGATACATACTCTTTCACTTTTCAAATTTATAAAGAAAATAAATACTTAGGTTAACTTGTTTTATACCCGTGTGTAGTAGTGATTCTTGAATTTTGAATGTTTCGTTACTTGCAGGCATGAGTTGCTGGAGGAACCCGGGAGACAAGGCGTGCCTTGGCACAGTGGGACGGGCCAACTGTTGTGGTCTGGCTGGAGGTGTGTAGGCGCCCCACCCCCACCCGCACCCGCACCCCCGTCCTGGCCTGGGTGTGTCAGTCCCTCCACAGCCACGCATAACCTCCTGCCTCCTGTCTCCTGTCCCCAGCGCTGGGTCGGGATCCCGGCCTGGTAGGTGGCTGCTTGCCAGCCAACGTGAGGAGCGGTGCCATCATGTCCACCCTGTCGCCCTGTTGGACACAGAGATCCAGGGTGAGATCGGCATCAGCAACCCGCTGCACCAGCTGAAGCTGCGGCTGGCGATCCAGGAGAGCATGTCCCTGACCGGCCGCTCCGCCCCGTCCAGAACGGTATGCCTCCCTCCTTCCCTAGGGAGAGTTCGCGCCCGGTTTGTGTCGCTTCCAGGGATCTCTATACACACAGCCACTGTTCCAGCTTAAAGTTCTAGCATTCAAAACCATGACAGCTTTTCATTTGCAGCAGTAGTGTTGTTAAAAGATAGATGATTGAATACTTCAGACTGATTATTTTTGTAACAGAAGGGCTGCAGTGGCATTGTGAATAGAGAAATGGGAGTTTTTGAAAACATAAAAAAGGGACTTTTGAAAATGTGAAAATTGTAAAAAAAAAAAAAAAAGGAAGTTTTTGAAAATGTATTAAAAGAAATGTAAATATAAATGTCAAGAAAGTGAAAGAGAAAAGGCTTAGCCCCCAGGCTGCATTGTTTTTCCCTCATTTGCCTTGTCCGGCCTGTCCTCTTGGGCAGTTCCCTTTTCGGGAGCTGTAGACCCTGAGCTCTCAGGGTTTTAAGAGTCCGAACATCCGCCAGGTCCCACCAAGTCGTATAGTGCTCATCCAAGTTTCCTCCACGTGGGAAGGCCTTGAAAGTCCTGTAAGAGGGTCCTCCAAGTTGGAAAAATTAAAACGAATCTGGTGGAAATGTGGTTTTTGCCAGGAGATCAGGGCCGGCCAGCTCCTCATTTCTCGAGTGCAGACTCAGGACACAGCTCAGTCCCCACACTCGGTGTGTCCACTCTGGAGAGGAACCCTGGTGAGGAGACGTGACCTCCCAGATGTACCTGCCCTGAGGAGCAGGTGGAGCCTGACTCAGGCTCATGGTTATTTTACACAAAAAGCGTGAAGGCTTTCTCGTCCGTTTGTCTTCCTTGTTTCTAAGGGTGAGCGTGAGGGTGGATAACTCACCCCGCACTGATGCACTTGTTCTCAGCGTATCTGCTCTGCTCTCTGTGCCCCAGAGGGTTCACTAGAGCCAACTTTTTAGAAATGAAGGTGCTGAGGGTTCCCCGGAGGTTTTATTAAAGTATCTCAGTAAAGGGAGCGTCTTATGAATTGAGTTTAACGGGTGGTGAACTCAAGCAGCATCCCCCCTCCGACCATGAGGATGGGCTTGGGGGCGGGACATCGGCAGAACCCCTGATGAACTCCTGGGGATGGGGAAGGTGGCAGGAAGGAGGGGAGGTCTCTTCCTTGTGGGGTGTCCACAGATTGTACCTCACCCCTCACTGATGAGCACTTAGGCTGTTTCCAAACACTTGCCACTGTTCTGGAGAAAACAATCATTGCCCAGCTCCTACTCAGTTTCGTAGAATATGTTTCTAGGATTGGAGTGTAAACATCTGCTTTATTCATTCCATCCTCTCTTCATCCACCCACCCATCCAGCCAGCCAGCCATCTGTTCATCCATCCGTCCACTCACTAATAAATCCATCCATCCATCCATCCACCCATCCATCCATCCACCTGTCCACCCAGTCAGCCAGTCATCTGTCCATCCATCTATCTACTCACTAATCCATTTATCCACCCATCCATCCATCCTCCATCTATCAATCCATCCATCTATCCAACCGCCCATCTGTCCACGCATCTATCCAAGCACCCATCCATCCATCCACCCATCCACCCATCCACCCATCCACTCATTAATCCATCCATCCATCCACCCATCTATACAAACTTCCTTCCTCCCTCCCCCAACCCCTTCCTTCCATCCTTGGCTCCTCAGTAGATCTTTACATTTTTGTGCAGATTGGTATTTTATTCCTCTTAAGTTTAATCACAGGGTATTTCTATTCCCCCACCACCTTGCTCTTTTGGATTGCATCCTTTCTCCACTGCAGTTTCCAGCAGTTACATGATTCTTTTGCCAACAGTAACTCTGGAGAGTTGTTAGCATCTGACTCCCTGACAGAGCTCTTCTATTATCACCAGGTTTCAGCTGATACTTTTTGGTTTTCCAGGTAGGCCATCATATCATCTTTAATCAGTGGCTATTTTATTTCCCTTTTTCAGTAACCACAATTATTATTGACTTTTCTTGCCTGATAGCACATTCTAGAACTTGCAGAGCATTGATAATTCACAGAGGTGATCACAGCATCCTTGACTTGTCCCTGACTTTGATGAGACCACTTGTGACACATCACTATTCAGTGTGACTTTGGCCCTTGGCTTGAAATAGATGTTTTAAAGAGTTTTTAGCAGGAAGATGTTCAGTTCTATCCAATGAAGTGGGCGACAGAGGATGAGATGGTCAGGTGGCATCACAGACTCAATGGACGTGAGTTTGAGCAAACTCCAGGAGACAGTGGAGGACAGGGAGGCCTGGGGTGCTGTAGTTCATGGTGGAGTAGATTGTAGGAGGCCATGATTCTCCTGCCCTGGCCTGTAACTGCCCCGTTTGCCACACTACATTGCGACATTTCCCGTTAAGAGGCACAGCGTATTTCTGCAGCTTCTGGGCTGGCCTTGTGACTTGGCTTGGCCGACAGAAAGAGGCAAAGTGACAAGCTTCACAGGGCCTTGAGAGCTTTACTCTCTGGCCACTCCCCTGTGAACAAGCCCAGGCCAGCCTGCTGGAGGACAAGACTCCCATCATCACCCCTGCCAACAGCCAGCTTGTCCATCGTGAACCATGGCTACCCTTGAGCGGCCAAGCTCAGCTGACCCACCAGCTGACTGTAGATGCAGGACTGTCCCCACTGGAGATCGACCACACATCTGGCCCCAGTCAGTTCCCCGACCCACAGCCTGATGAGAGATAATGGGTGGCTGTTTGCAGCCACTAAGTTCTGGGTGGTTCACTGTGAAACAGTAGATAATCATACAATGGCTGTTCTCTTCTGGCCTGCTGAACATGAACTGATGTTTACTGTTGTGTCCTGGAAATCATAGAATGAGCCTGTATGTGCGATTGGGCCCAATTTTTTGACATGCTGCCGAGTTGCCAAAAACTCAGCAAATGTGACCAGGCACTCTTTATCAGAATTGGCTGAGACTTTATAAAATCGAAGGCTCATTTTGTCTTATTGCTTCAAAAAATGCTGCTACTGGGATTTCCCTGATGCTCTGGTGGCTAAGACCCCATGCGCCCAATGCAGAGGGCCTGGGTTTGACCCCTGCTCAGGGAATTAGATCCCACGGGCCACGACTAAAGATCCCATGTGCTGTGACTGAAAGATCCAGCACGATGCAGCTAAGACCCAGCAGGGCCCAGTAAACAAGTGTTTAAACACTGGTGCTGGAGTCAACTCGTGGGAGAGGATGGGGTGTGGTCCCTGGGTTGCCCAGGATGCTGGGTTCCGGGTGTGCGATGCTTAGAGGAGAATGAGTGTGATCTCCAGAGTGAGGATACGGTGGCCGACACCCAGAGGTCTTAGGCCCCGTAGACACAGCCAGCTGAGGCCACTTTCTGACTGGGGGGGTGGGAGGGGGGCTAGCGACAGTTGATACCATCCCGTAGTTGGTCACAAAGTCTAAGCTGAAAGAAGCTCCCAGAATACTGCTGTCCCTGGGGTTTTGCTGTGGTGGTTTTAAATGGTGTCCTCAAGTTTGGGGGTATTCCTCTGCTCAGAAAGGAACCCAATCTCCCTCCCCTTAAGTATGGACCGAGCCTAGTGACTCACTTCTAATGAATAGCATAAGGTAGAAATGACAGCATGGAACTACTGAAAAGAGGGCCGTCAGAGGCATTTCAGACTCTTCCTCACTCTCTCTTGGACTTCCTGCCCTGGGTGAAGCCAGCCTCCATGTTGTGAGGACGCTCAAGCAGCCTGAGGAGAGGTCCATGTGGTGAGGAGCTGAGGCTCCACCAACAGCCCTGTGAGTGTGCCATCTTGCAGGCTGACCTTCCAGCCCCAGAACCACCTTCAGATACCTGCAGCCCTACATGACATCTTGACGATAACCTCATGAAGGACTCCCAAGCCAGAATCGCACAGCTAAGCCATTTCTGAATTTCTGACCCCATCGAAAGAACCTGAAATAATAAATACACAGTATTTTAAGCCACTAGGTTCTGAGGTTGTTTGTTACACAGTGCAAGCTAACTAATATACTTCTTGTGGTGGCTCTGGGTGGTGAGTTCATCCATGTCAACTTGTTCTCTTTCATGGACTTAAGGTTCTGGCACAGTTGTCTCCGCTCTAAGATCCCACTAGCATAGACCTCTTAGTTTACTGGATACCCTCCTTAAAATGTATGCCAACTCTCTGCTTGATCAAGAGTGAGTTTGGGTTTCTGAGACTGGTATTGTTCCTGAGAAGCAGGTCTCTGACCAAGGCTTTTCTACGGACCTCTGCAGGAGAAGACCCCAGAAGCTGCCTGACATCTATCCTATAGGATTTGGTGGCAAGCTCAACACAGGATACCCCGTGTAGACAGAAGCCATGTCACAGATAATTCCATGGTGGGATTATGTGGTTGGCGAGAATGCCGAGGTAGCTTGAAGCAGGGGTGGGTTCCAGTACTGCCCTCTCCTGAGGTCTTAAAACCATCTTGTGGGAGCTTCACTTGCACGTGGCCAGCACCCAGGTAGCCCCTTTCCTGACCCCCAGGGGGAAACCACTAGCCCAATTCTTGTCTGCTCGCAACGCTTCACTCACCTGGTCCACTCTGTCCCGCTGGACACCAAACTTGCCTCCAAACCCCCAGACAGAATCAACCTGCAAGCGGTGCTTGGAGAGCTTTGACTGATACTCGTGGCCGACAGCTGACTGGAACAGGGGCAAAAGTGAAACATCAGACACCCACCAGCATTGCCACACTGGACGCGCCCCCACGACCCCGCCCGACCCTGAGGCAGCCTGCACTTCTGCTCAGTGTGGGTGTTGCAAACAAAGTCACTCAACGTGGAAGCCAGCCCAGAGGGAGGTATCTCCAGGGGGCATCGCAACTCCAGGGCCCCCCAGTCAGGTGTTCCTGAACCCTTTCCACACCAGGCTCCCCGGAAGTCTCCCAAGAACCCCAGCCATAGGGGGCCTTCTGAGGTGCCTGGGCTTGAAGAAACAGGAGGCCAGCCCCCAACCAGAACCACAGAGCCAGCAGCCTGCCAACGACTCGTGAGCCCACTTCCAGGAAGACTGCTGTCAGTGATCACCCTCTTCAGGTGGGACACTGTCAAAGCACGTGACCCAGGAATCAGGGCACACACTGGAACACAGATGGCAGGCTTCAGGCACATGGCACGGTCAGTGTCAACACCTGCCACACGTCCAGCCCGCCCAGGTGTGCAGTGGGGCCTGCCAGAGCCTCATCACCCCCCAGTCAGGGAAGTGGGTCTGGTGACCTCTCCAGGCCACACGCTGACCGAGCAGTCCACCCTGAGCTTTCCGCTGTGTGGTCAGGATGCCATGGCCCGTGGCCCACATCCAGCACCGAGGTTCTTTGTAAATAAAGCTATCTGGAACATGCAGATGTTTCAGAACATCTGTTCATTTACAGAAAATCTATGCGTAACTCTGTGTCAAGACAATATAGCTAGTTCAGGAGTCGCTCGAGACCCTGTGGCGTCCAGGAAGCTAAAAATACTTACACCCCGAACTCTGAGTATATCACATGCTAATTCATGGGGTCACCACTCTCTGGTTTCCCCAAGACCAAGCTCAGGTCATTTAATTTGTAATTTAATCTTTATTTTATAGTGAAGTAGAAATTGATTTCCATTGTTTCATTGGTTTTAGGCGTACAGAAATTTGATTTGATTTTTACATAGAAGTATATCTATTCTTTTCCTGTTTTTTTTCCTCATATAGGTTACTACGGTTTTTTCAGTTGAGTTCCCTGTTCTATTATTCAGTAGGTTCTATTTGATTATCAATTTGATAAATATTAGTGTTTATATATTAATGAAAATTCTTAATTTATCCCTCCCTTCTAATTTTGTTTTGATAATCAGAATTTGTTTTTCTCAATCTGTGAGTCCGTTTCTGTTTTGTACATTAGTTCATTGGTATGAATTTATAGATCTCACCTGAGTGTGATATCTTAGGATGTTTGTCTGTTTCTCTCTGACTTTCCTCACTTGGTTTGAAAATTTCTCAGTCCATCCATGCTGCTGCCAATATCTTCATTTCATTCTCTTTGATGGCTGAGTAGTAGTCCGACGTATAGACATACCGTGCAGTCTTCATTTCTCTGTCAGTGGACCTTTTGGTGGATTCTATGTCTTGGCTGTTGTAAATAGTGCTGGCCTGAAAATTGGGGAGCACGTGTCATTCTGAATGAGAATTTCTCCAGATCTAAACCTGGGGGTGGGGGTTCAGGATCATATGCTACCTGCATGTTTAGTGTGCAAGGAAACTCTTGCTGTTCTCCACAGTGGTTTCACCAGCTACATTCCCACCACGGCTGCACGACCCCCTCTCCAGGACCCCTTTCTGTACGTCCTCTGCAGCGTTCATTCTTTGTCGATCTTCTCCACGATGGCCGTTGTGACCCGTGTGAGGAGATGCTTCACTGCAGTTGTGATTGGCATTGACTTAATAATTACTGATGTGGAGTATGTTTTCACGTGTTTTTGTAATTTTTTTGTTATGTGCTTTTGTTATTTGTTATTGTACATCTTGTGAGTACAATTTACTTCTTGAATCTGCTTTCCTGAAAGTTGGCCCTGTATGGAATTCTTTTCTGACAATTTACCCCAGGACATTTCTTGAGGGCGGGTGTCATTTACAGCCCTGTCAGACTTGTGACTATTAAGATCCCATCAGCACATTTTTTATGGTATATATATTAATCTGAACCAGCTAATGGCTCTCTGCCCCCTGAAACTTTCTTCTTTGGTAACCATAGTTTCTTTTCTAAGTCTCTGAGGCTGATTCTCCTGTAGAAAGTTCATTTGTGTCCATTTTCAGATTCCACCACACCTGTCTTTCCTTGTCTCACGTAGTTCACTTAGTATGACCATCTCTAGTTTCTTCCCTGTACCTGGAAACGGCATTATCTCATCCCTCTTTCTTTCTGAGTATTATTGCATTGTGTATATGTAGCCCACCTTCTGGATCCATTCAGCTGTCCTTGTACACTTAAGTTGCTTCCCTGTCTCTGCTATTGTACCTAGTGCTGCTGTGATCGTTAGAGTGCAGGTGTCTTTTAAAATTTTGGTTTTCTCTGGATCTATGCCTAGGTATGGAGTTGCTGGGTCACTTGGTACTTCTCTGTTTAGTTTTTATGTTTAGTTGGAGAACCTCCATATTGTTTTGTTTTGTTACATTATGTTATGTTTTGTTACGTTATGTTATGTTTTGTTATGTTATATTGTTATATTTTGTTTTGTTATGTTTTGTTATGTTATGTTATTATGGAGAACCTCCATAATGTTCTCCCTAGTGGATGTACCCGTTTGTATTCCCACTAATGGTGGTAGGGTTTTCTTCTCTCCACACCTTCTGCAGGATTTATTGTTGTAGATTTTTTTGAGATGATCATTCTGATCGATGTGAAGTGGTACCTCATTAGACAACCGCCCTGCCTTTCTCAAAGAGCGAGCGATGCTAGAATCTTGTCTTGTACTCTACGGCCATCTCCACGACTTCTGTGGAGAAATGTGCATTTAGATCTTTGGCCAGTTTTTTATTGGATTGTTTGTTTTTTGATGTTGAGCTGTACAAATTGTTTGTATGTGTAGAGAGAAATTCCCTGTGGTTATCTTCATTTAAACGAATTTTTTCCATTCTTGGTTGTCTTTTTTTCTTTCACTGATGGTTTCCTTTGTTGTGCAAATGCTTTTAACATCTATTATGTCCCATTTGTTTATTTTCGTGTTTTCTATGTCCTGATTCCTAGAGGTGGATCACAGAAGATCTTCCTGCATTTTATGTTAAAGTGTGTCCTGCTTTTTTCCCTCAAGAGTTCCCCTGTATCTGTCCTTCTGTTTAGACCTTTGATCTCCTTGCAGTTTGTTTTTGTGTGTGGTGTTAGGAGACCATCTGATCTCACCCTCCTTCTCATGCTGAGGAAGCTGCCTGGCGTCCTCCCTCCACAGTGGCTGCTCCCAGTTTCCATCCCCAGCACAGAGCAGGAGGGCTCCCTGTGCTCTACACCCGCTCCAGGATTTACTGCTTCTAGAGTTTCTGCTCCAGAGAAGGCAATGCCTCCCCACTCCAGTACTCTTGCCTGGAAAATCCCATGGATGGAGGAGCCTGGTGGGCTGCAGTCCATGGGGTCGCTAAGAGTCGGACGCGACTGAGTGACTTCACTTTCACTTTCATGCATTGGAGAAGGAAATAGCAACCCACTCCAGTGTTCTTGCCTGGAGAATCCCAGGGACAGGGGAGCCTGGTGGGCTGCCATCTATGGAGTCGCACAGAGTCAGACACGACTGAAGCAACTTAGCAGCAGCAGCAGTAGCAGCAGAGTTTCTGCTTATGGCCATTGTGACTGGTGTGAGGTGATACCTTGTTGAAGTTTTGATTTGCACTTCTCTCATATTTAGTGATGTTAGCATCTTTGTATGTGATTTTTTAAAACAGTGTAAGTTAAACTTACTCAAACTGGCTTCTTGAATGATTTCCTTGCTTTAGTATTTTTCCAATGACCTCCCCTAGGACGTTTCTTGAGGGCAGGTATATTTTTACTTACAGCCCCTTGGGCCTTGTGAATGTGAAGTCCCCGTGAGCAATGGTTTCAAAGTTGTTGTTATGAAAAATGGCCACAAGGCGGCAGCATGTCTTTATGTCCAATTCTGGTTACTGGGGGAACCACCAGAGCCTTGGGAAAATCCTGTTCCTGGACTGTCAGTTAGAGTGGAATGTGCCAGAAAAACCACTTAAAGCTTGTGGCCCATTCCTTCTTCCTTCCCTACCCCTGACACCTGGACAAATCCCAATTCTTGCAACACCACTCTGGGGAGGGTGATTTCATCCATAGGTGGGGCGACCCTAAGGAAGGAGGCTGGAGGGGGAAACTCCAACACCAGGAGACATGGGGCCCGCAGGGCTTTTCAGAGCTCTTCCAGCCCAGAGGTTGCACATCCTTTGGAAGCAGTGGCATAGTTTCACTGCAAGAGGACGTGCCTGCATCTGGAGGCTGTGGGCTGATGCAGAGGGGAAGAGGCTCGCCAGGTCCATGGGGCAGGGCTCATTGGCTGGCACGCCCTCCCCAGCTCCGTCAGCCCCGTGACAGTCCATCCTTGGGAACCAAGTCTGCCCAGGCTTCAGGGATGTGACAGCAGCCCAGGCCACCAAGGCCTGAGGGGAACAGAGTTGACATTCACTCTTGGTAATTTGTATTTTGTATTGGTGTATAGGTGACTTTGGAGAAGGAAATGGCAACCCACTCCAGTGTTCTTGCCTGGAGAATCCCAGGGACGGGGGAGCCTGGTGGGCTGCCGCCTATGGGGTTGCACAGAGTCGGACACGACTGAAGCAACTTAGCAGCAGCAGCAGCGGCGGCACAACTCTTCATCATGTAATTACAGAACATGGTCACAAGGTGGCAGCACTTCCTTACATCACACGGGTTTTAGGGGGTCTTTTTTTTTCTTTTTTCTTTTTTTGTTTTTTTTTACTGTAATTTCCTTGCTATTTTATATTGGAATAGAGTTGATTTCTGATGTGGTATTTGTTTCCAGTGTCCAGGAATTCAATTTAGTTATATATAGACGTTTCTCTATCCTCTTTCAGGTTCCTTTTTGCATATAGGTGATTACAGTGTGTTCAATAAACTTCCCTCTGCTTTCCAGTAGTTCCTTTTGAGATCAACTCTTTGATATATATTACTGTGTATATATTAATTCTAAACTCCTAGTTTCTCACACCTGTATCTGGGGGCGCTGCAGAAGGCAAAGGCACTCCAGGTCCATTGTGGAGGCACACTGCCTGCCACATGCTCGGAGCTCCCTCAGACCTGGGACGGTCCAGCCTTGGGACCCAAGCCAGTCAGGCTCCGGGGATTTGACCACAGCTTGGGTCACTATGACCTGAGGGGAAGAGAGTCAGCGTTTCTTTTTATTTTTTCTTTTGATGTTTTTAACCTGTAATTTGAACTGGAGTATATAGATGAATTACAATCATGTGGGTCATTATTTTTTTTCTTCCTTTTCAATCCAGGATAACTTGATTCACGTCTACATAGAGTATATACATTATTTTTCGGGTTTTTTTATGTGTAGATAATCACACAGCGTTGCATATGTTTACCTGAGTTACACAGTAGGTCCTGGCGACTTTTTAAATAGTAGTGCGCATATACGAGTGTGAAGCAGCTCGGTTCTCCCTCATCCGTAGCCTTCTATGTTGGAGAGCAGTTGTTTCTTTTCTAAGTCTGTGAGGCTGTGTCTCTTTAAGAAAGAAGTTCATTTTCATCCGGTTTAGATTACATCCAGAAGTGATATCATATGATGCTGTCTGTCCCTGTCTCCCTTACTTCACTTCCAATGGTCATCTCAACTTTCTTCTCTGTGACTGGACTTGGCATTGTTCCCTACTTCTTTCTGGTTGAGAAATAGTCCATTGTGTGTATGTACCCCATCGTGTGTCCATTCATCTGAAATTTCTGCAATTAACTTGCTTCCCAGACTTGGCTCTTGCGTCTTTGGCCATGATTGCAGGAGTGTATTTTACATTTTTAATTTTCTCTGGATTTATGCCCATGCATGGGATTCCTGGGTCCTAAAATACTTCTGTGTTATTTTTCAAATGAACCTCCATATTATTCTCCCTACTGGATGAACCTATGTTCATTGCGATCAATAGTGCAGGAGGGTTTCCTTGTCTCTACACCCTCTCCAGCATTTATTATTTTCTAAGGAGATCCAACCAGTCCATTCTGAAGGAGATCAGCCCTGGGATTTCTTTGGACGGAATGATGCGAAAGCTGAAACTCCAGTACTTTGGCCACCTCATGCAAAGAGTTGACTCATTGGAAAAGATTCTGATGCTGGGAGGGATTGGGGGCAGGAGGAGAAGGGGACAACCGAGGATGAGATGGCTGGATGGCATCACCGACTCGATGGACGTGAGTCTGAGTGAACTCCGGGAGTTGATGATGGACAGGGAGGCCTGGTGTGCTGCGATTCATGGGGTCGCAGAGTTAGACACGACTGAGCGACTGAACTGAACTGAAGTAATTTTACTTATTCATTTGTCTTTGGTTGCACTGGGCCTCGGTTCCAGAAATCCAGCTCTCTCTATCTGCAGTGAGTGGGGCTCCTCTCTAGTTTCACTGTAGAATGAGGCTACTCATTGTGGAGGCTTCTGGCTGCAGAACGCGGGCTCTAGAGCCCCAGGCTTCAGGAGTCGCGGCGGGAGGCCTCAGTAGTTGTAGTTCAGGGGTCTAGAGCACAGGCTCCGGAGAAGGCAATGGCAACCCACTCCGGTGTTCTTGCCTGGAGAATCCCAGGGACGGGGAGCCTCGTGGGCTGCCGTCTATGGGGTCGCACAGAATCGGACACAACTGAAGCGACTTAGCAGCAACAGCAGCAGCAGCAGCAGAGCACAGGCTCCGCTGTGGCCCATGGGGGCTTAGTGGCCCCACTGATGTGGAATCTTCTGAGACCATGGTTCCAAACTGTGTCTCCTGCATTGGCAGGCACATTCTTAACACTGCACCACCAGGGAAGTCCTAGCATTTATTCTTTAAGATGTTTTAAGATGACCGTTGTGACCAATGTAAGTGCCTAGCTCATTGGATTTGGATTTGTGTTTTCCTAATAATGAGTGATTCTGAGCATATGTTCATGTGCCTAAGTGCAATCTATAGACCTTCCTGAGAGAATTAACCGTTTTAATCTTTGGCTGATTTTGTTCTTGGTTATACGTATTGTTGATATGAAGTTGTACAAGCTGTTTGTATGTTTTGGAGATGAATCCCTTGTGGGTATCTCCTTTGCCAAATATTTTTTCCTATTCTGAGGATTGTCCTTGTCTTTCCTTGAGGGATTCCTTTAGGAATGCAAATGCTTTTAAGGTTAATTCAGTCCCACTCTCTGATTTGTGAGGTGGACCCATAAAGAACTTGCTGCATTTTATGTCAGATTGTGTCCTGTTTATATTTTTCTCAAGAATTTCATAGTATCCGTCATTACGTTTAGATATTTATGCTCTCTGCCGTTTATTTTGTGTTTGGTGTTGGGATGTTTTCTAATCTCATTCTCATTTTCACGGTTGAGGGAATCCTCACGGTGTCCTCCGGAGTGGCTGTTACCCATGTACATCCCAAGCATCAGTGGAGGAGGGCTCCCTTGTCTGCACATCTTCTCCAGCACTGCCTGTTTGCAGAGTGTCTGGCAACGGCCATTCCTCCTGGTGTGGTGTGATACCTCATTGTAGTTTAGAATTGCATTTCTCTAATGTTTAGTGATGTCGACATCTTTTCATGTGATTCTTTTAGAGTGTGACTTAAACTTACATCTTGAAATTCGCTTCTTTAACACCTGCCTTGTTTTGGATTCTTTTTCGATGACAACCCAAGGACAGTCCTGGAGTACGGGTGTTTTTTACTTAAAGCCCCTGGATCCTTGTGAATGTTAAATTCCCGGGACCCAGCTCTTAGTGGTGTTATTACATAGAATGGCCACAAGGCGGCAGCACTACCTCATGCCACATTTTTTTCTCCTCTAAATTCCTTGTTATTTTCTATGGGCTTAGAGTGGATTTCTGATGTCGTGTTTGTTTTAGGTGTGCAGGAACTCGACTCAGTTATACATAAACGTTTATCTATTCTCTTTAAGGTTCTTTTTTGCATATAGATGATTACAGTTTCAATAATTGCCTAAGCTATTCAGTAGGTACTTTTAATCATCTATTTGATATATATTAATATGTATATGTTAATTCCAATCTCTTAATTTCTCCTGCCTATCTCTGGAGGTTGGGGTCTCTCCAGGGGGCAACAGGCACTCCAGGTCCATTTTGGAGACACACTGCCTGCTACATGCTCCCAGCTCCCTCAGCCCCAGGACACTCCAGCCTTGGGTCCCAAACCAGCCAGGCTCCAAGGATGCGACACCAGCCCAGCTCTGTATGTCCTAAGGAGAATAGAATCAGAATTTCTTTTTTTTATTTTTCTGTTTTCATTTCATCATTTGAACTGGAGTATACAGTGACTTACAATCTCGTGGGTGTATTGTTTTTTCATTTTCTTTCTACCCCAAATTGTTTCACTTTTACATAGGTGTATATATGATTTGTTGGGTTTTTTCTTTACAGGTTAATACAGTGTGGAGTAAGTTTCCTTGTGTTACACAGTGAGTCCTGGTCACTTACTTTATCAATAGTAGTGTGCATATCTTAGTCTGAAGCAGCTCATTTCTCCATGGCCCACATCTTTATATCTTGGTGACCGGAAGTTTCTTTTCTAGGTTTGTAAGCCTGTGTCTCCAGGCAATAAGTTAATCTGTATCCATCTTTAGTTTATAGCTAGAAGTGTTATCACAAGATACTTGTCTTTCCTCGTCTCCCTCACTTCACTTGGAATGATCATCTCCACTGTCTTTCCTGAGGCTGGACTTGGCATTATTTCCTGCCTCTTTATGGTTGAGAAATATTCCGCTGTGTACATGGACTTGTCTGAATCCATTTGTCTGTGCTTCTACAATTAGCTTGCTTTCCTGTCTTGGCTGTTGTACCTAGTGGGGCCGAAATCGCGGGTTACGTGTCTCTATTAAAATTTTGGTTGTCTCAACCTGGCTGTCTCGACTCCAGCCCAGTCCAGACACGAGACTCAAGCCTGCTCAGGCTCCAGCAATGGGAGAGCAGCCCAACTCAGGGAGGTCGTGGGGAATAAACTAGGCACTGCTTTTCTATTCCTTTTCTTTAGTCTCGTGCCTGTGCTGTCTTGGAATAGAGTCAATTTGCAGTTTTGTGCTTGTCTTCAGCTGATTCGCTTATGATATATACATACAGCTTACCTGACCTTTTATGGATTCTATTGCCATAGAGGTTATTGCAGAAGGTTGAGCAAAGTACCCTGTGCTGACCATGAGGTCCTTCCTGAGTATCTATTACAGATACAGATTTCGGTGTATATTTGGCAAGAAGGAAGGAAGGAAAGAGATAATCCTTCTGGATTGTATATTACAGATACAGATTACCGTGTATATGTTAGCCCTGACGTCCTGACATCACTTTTTCTTGGAAACTTCTGATTGTGTCGAATTCTCAGAGTCACTTTTTGTGTTGTAAATTTGTTCCTTTGTATCTCTTTTTGTATTTTGCCTACAAGGGACATCATATGCTATTGTCTTTCTCCATCTGACTGATTTTGCTTAGTCTATGATCCTCCAAGGTCGATCCTTGTGACAATTAGTAGCATAATTTCAGTGGCCACTTTTCATGACTGAGTAATAGTCCATTGTGTGCATGTACACATCTTCTTTAACCTTTGATCCATTGGGTGACATCTGGCTGGTTCTGTGTCCTGGCTCTGTAGTGAATGATGGGGTGCCTGTGTCTTTTTCGCTGGCAGTTTTCTCAGGATACTGGCCCAGGTGTGGGTATGTCAGGCCATGGGCTGAGCCCTTTTGAAGTTTAGTTTCTGCCCTGAGGAGACTGTCCTTTCTCGGGGCTGTTTCCAGTGTCCATTCTGACCGCGTAGAGGGGTTTCCTGTCCACCTGACTCTCTCCCCTGTTTATTGTTTGTAGACTTGTGAGGATGACCATTCTGACAGGGAAGGATTGATTTCTTGGTGTCTTTTAGATTGGCATTCCTCCTGGAATAATTAGGAATGTTGAGCATCTTGTCCTGTGGCCGTTTGGGGATTTTTCTTTTCTGTAAAGGGTGTGAGGAAAGTTTACCTGTTGCAATGGACTTCTTGAAAGTTGGTTGTGTTTGGAATTTATTTCTGCAGTAACCATCTCAGGACCTTTCCTGAGGGCAGCTGTCATTAACAGCCCACAGATACTGTGAACTGGAGGGCTAGTACGCGCCAGTGTTTAAGTTGTAGTTACAGGAAATGTCCACAAGGGAGCAGCACTTTTTCATGTCCAACTCTGGTTCCACCTGCAACCAGAGCCTTAGGGAAAGCTGGCTTCCTGGGTTGTGAATTAGGGTGGAATATGCCTGAGCAAACACCTAATAGCTCGTATCTCACTATTTCTTTTCTCTGAAGCTTCACCCCTCCCCTCTAGCCTCATGCCAACCTGGGGCACTGCTCTCTGTTGAGGTGCCCAGGAGGCTGCTCTCTCAGGAAGGAGTCTTAAGCTGGGGACCCCAGCACCAGGAGACTTGGGGTCTGGGTGATTTTCCATGTTCCTCCAAGTCAGAGCATCAGTCCATTAGGATTTGGGTTCACTCGGGATTGTGGCCCCAGCCAGGGCAAACCAGACAGTACAGGTTTAAGGGGGTTATCTAAGATGGGCACCCTGCTCAGCTGTCTCGACCCCACCCCAGTCCAGCCCTGGAACCCAAGCCTACTCAGGTGCCAGGATTTGGATAGCATCCTAAGTCAAGCAGGTCACAGGGAATAAACTAGGCATTGCTTTTCTTTCCTTTAATTTCATGCCGATGCTATGTTGAAGTCTAGTTGGTTTTCAATTTTGTCCTTGTCTGCAGTGTACAATGGACTGATCCAGCTATGACATACGCATTACAGGCTTTAGTATTTTTATTTATTCTTTTGCCATAGTATTTTTATTTATTCTTTTGCCAAGGTTGAGTAAAGTTCTCTGTGCTGAACACCAGATCCCTGTGGGACATTTATTAGAGGTACAGTTTTTTTTGTACATGTGCAAGAAACGAAGAAGGAGATAGTTCTTGTGGATTATCTATTACAGCTATAGATATCTTTGTATATGTTAAAGATAAATATTTCTCTGGATACATGATTGGAAGGAAGAAATGAAGGACAGAAGGTGGAAGATAATCCTTGTGGATTAGCTAATACAGATACATGTTTCTGTGGTTATGTTAGAGATCCTGGAGAAGGAAATGGCAACCCACTCCAGTATACTTGCCTGGGAGATGCCATGGGCAGAGGAGCCTGGGGGGCTACAGTCCATGGGGTTTGCAAAGCGTTATACACAACCTAGCGAACATACAGCAACAACGTTAGACACACACATTTCAGTACATACGTGGAAGGGAGGAGATAATCCATGTGGATTATCTGTTACAGATATAGATTTCTGTGTTTAAGGTAGTAGCAACCTCCTAATTCATTCCTGGCACTTTCCTATTTTTTTTTTTTTTTTTGTGGGGGAGATTCTTTGTATTTGAATCTCAAAGTCTCTTTTTATGTTGTAAATTACTCCCTCTGTATCTCTCTTCAACTTCACTCTCAAGGAATACCATCTGCTATTTTCTTCCTCTGCTTTTGACTTCACTTAGTGTATTTTCCTCCAAGATCCGTCCTTTGGGGACCGTTGGCCTAATTTCATTTCAGTGGTGGTTTTTCATGTCTGAGTAAACTCCATTGTATATATGTACCACATTTCTTGAAGATTTAATCTGTCGAGAGACATTTCTTGGGTCTGTGTCTTGGCTATTGGAATTAGCATTGCAGTGAATGTTGGGTGCATGTGTCATTTTGAATGATGGGTTTCTGGAATATAGGCCCAGGTGTCAGTATTAAAATCCTAAGCTTAGCTCTCTTGAAATTCTCTTTCTGGCCTTTGGAGGCTGTCTTTTCTAGAGCTGTTGCCAATGTCTATTCCTAGAGAATTTGTAGGGGGGCTCCGTCATCTCCCTGCTCTCTCCACCATTTACTGTTTGCAGACAGTCAGAATAACCGTTCTGTCAGATGGGATTTGATTGCTTGTTTTCATTTTGATTGACATTCTCCTTGTAATAATTCGGGATGTTGAGTATCTTGTCTTGTGGCCGTTTTTTGCTTTTTTTCCCTTGAAGGATATGAAGGAAAATTTGCCTGTTTCAATTGATTTCTTGTAAATTGGTGGTGTTTAGAATTTATTTCTGCAATACCTGTGGCAGGACCTTTCCTGAGGGCAGCTGCCATTAAGAACACCACAGGCCTTGTGAGTTGGAGGTGCCGGTAAGCTCTGGTGGGCAATTTGTAGTTACAGGGAATGTCCACAAGGTGGCAGCACTTCTTCATGCCCAACTCTGGTTCTACCTGCAACCAAGCCTTAGGGACAGTTGGCTTCCTGGGCTGTGAATTGGAGTGGAATGTGTCTGAGCAAACTCCCAAGGGCTTGTGTCTCACTACTTCTTTCCTCTGAAGCTTCACCCCTCCACGCTAGGCTATTCAGTACCTGGGGCAACACTCCCTGCTGAGGGCCTATGAGGCTGCGCTCTCAGGAAGGAGTCTTGAGCTGGACCCCAGCACCAGGGACCCTGGATACTTGGTGACTTCACCTCTTGTCCTCGAGGCCAGAGGGTTGGGCCATCATCGTTTGGGTGCACTAGGAGTTCTGGTCCTAGTCAGGGCAAATCAGACAGTACAGGATTGAGACAGATCTCAGTGAAGGGTACCCTGTCGTGCTGTGTGGACCCCACCCAAGTCCAGCCCTGTGACTCAAACCTAATCACGTTCCCAGGATCAAATAGCATCCTGAGTCCAGCAGGTGGGAGGGAATAAACTAGGCATTAGTTTTCTTTCCTTTTCTTTAATCTCACGGCAACGCTATGTTGAAGTCTGGTTGATTTGCTGTTTTGTGCTTGTCCTCAGAGTGCTGCTAGCCAAAAGCTTGGCCTCTCTGCCCACCAAAGCTGAATGAAAAATATGGAGACAGAGTTTGGGGGAAATAGAAAGGTGGCTTTAATTCTCAGCTGGCAGAGAGCGGAACACAGTGGTCTCATGCCTCAAGAATTGCACCCCCGCTCCATGAGGAGTCCAGGGCTTACATGAGATGAGGGGCAAAGGCGACAGGATCTCGATTTCTTCCTCGTGCATTGTTTTGTCAACTAAAAAATATAGTCACAACCTGAAAGGAGAGAGGTGTTTTATTTGGTGGGAATGTTTAGGACTCCAAACCCAGGAGACAGCATCTCAGTAGCTCTGAGAAAACTGCTCCAAGGAGGCAGAGGGTAAGTCAGGCTATATACAGGTTTGCAACGCAGGGAGCAGGCAGTCTGCTCATCAAAGGTCAGGTATCAGGTTAAGGAATCCAGCATTCTGTGTATGGGGAGGTGCAGCCTCGGACTCACTGCCTCCACTCCTTTCCCGTGACCTCAGCCATCAGGGCCAGTCCTGTCTCCTTGCTCACCTTGCTTCCTGCACCCCCAGCCCCTTAGCAGTCACCGGGTGGAGGGGGAGTGGCAGCAGCATCCCCTGGATCACAATTTGGGGAGCCTTCATTCACATTTGGGGGCCAGAAATCACTGATGGTGGTAAAATTTCTTGTTCATTAATATGGCAGAATGCTTTTGAAATGTGGTGTTGGAGAAGACTCTTGAGAGTCCCTTGGACTGCAAGGAGATCCAACCAGTCCATTCTGAAGGAGATCAGCCCTGGGATTTCTTTGGACGGAATGATGCGAAAGCTGAAACTCCAGTACTTTGGCCACCTCATGCAAAGAGTTGACTCATTGGAAAAGACTCTGATGCTGGGAGGGATTGGGGGCAGGAGGAGAAGGGGACAACAGAGGATGAGATGGCTGGATGGCATCACCGGCTTGATGGACGTGAGTCTGAGCGAACTCCGGGAGATGGTGATGGACAGGGAGGCCTGGCATGCTGCGATTCATGGGGTCGCAAAGAGTCAGACACCACTGAGCGACTGAACCGAACTGAAGTAAGAAACTAGGAATGTTCAGGCCTGTTCACTGTTCTTTCTCTTTATCGTCTTTGTTTTCAGGAAAAGGAAAGAGAAAAACTCATTCCTCTTTTTTTCCTTTCACTACAATAAGTGTACAACAGACTGACTCAGTTATGACATAATCATACAGCATGTCTGTACTTTTTATTGAGTCTTTTACGATAGAGGTTCCAGAGCAAAGTGGAGTCAAGTTTTCTGTGGTGAACATCGGGCCCCTGTGGGGTAACTATTAGAGGTACAATTTTTTTATATGTGCAGGGAATGAAGGAAGGAAATATTCTTTATGGATTATCTATTACAGTGACAGGTATTTACTTATATGTTAGAGATAAGGATTTCTATGTATATGTAAATGAAAGAAAGGCAAAAAGGAGGGAAGGCAGGCAGGAGATAATCCTTGTGGATTAGCTAATACAGATACAGATTTCTGTGAGTATATTAGAGATACAGATTTCAGTGCACAGGCAGAAGGAAGGAAGGAGACAATCCTAGTGGATTATCTGTCACAGATACAGATTTCTGTGCATACATTAGTACCAACCTCCTAATCATCCTTACCCCTTTCTTTTTTTTCTGGATTCTTTTTTCGTGTTTTAATCTCTGAGTCTCCTTTGGTGTTGTAAATTACTTCCAGTGTATCTCTTTGTTTAACTTCCCCTAGAAGGAATATCATCTGCTATTTTCTTCCTCTATTGCTGACTCCGCTTAGTGTTTGACCCTCCAGGGTTTAACCTTGTGGTTCCTAGTGGCATAATTTCATAATTTTAGTGGCGGTTTTCATGTCTGAGTAATGGCCCATTGTGTATACATACCGTATTTCTTTAAGATTTAATCTATTTGAGTAGTGGTGCAATGAAAGTGGGGTGCACGAGCATTTTTGAATGATGGTTTTCTCAGGACATTGATCCGGGTGTGGGGATGTCAGATCCTAGGGTTAGCTGTCTCAAGGGGCTGTCTCTACCCCACCCTAGTTCTTCCTTCCTTCCTTATTTACTATGTTTATCTTTTTTCCCCAGGTTTGTGTTTCGGTCCTTGCCAAATTTTAATGGAGCTGTTTCATATAATCTGAGTACAGATTCTTTATCTGATATGTGTTTTGGAAATAGTCTGTTTCAGTTTGTCATTCATTATTTGATTTTCTGAATAAGGTATTTCATAGAGTAAAAGCTTTCAATTTTATAAATAATTTTATAATTTTTATTTTTCTGAGGAAGTTTTTAGTCATATGAAAGTGAATAAAATTGTATGGAAGTGAGTAATATGAATATTATTAACTATGTGAAAGTTATTAATTTTATAGAAGTTATTCAATTTATGCCAGTTATTCAGTTTATGAAAGTTATTTTTATGGAAGTTTTCATTTTATGGAATATCTATTTACATCTACTGAGAGATAGAAATATCTGTCTACCTAGAGATGTTAACATCTACACAGAGATATAAAAAATTATATCCTGATAAAAAAATACATAAGGCTTCCCTGGTGGCTCAGATGGTAAAGCGTCTGCCTGCAATGCGGGAGACCCGGGTTCAATCCCTGGGTTGGGAAGATCCCCTGGAGAAGGAAATGGCAGCCCACTCCAGTACTCTTGCCTGGAAAATCCCATGGATGGAAGAGCCTGGTAGGTTACAGTCCATGTGGTCGCAAAGAGTCAGACATGACTGAGTGACTTCTCTTTCTTTCACTTCAAAAAGTATCTGTGTTCATATCTCCTTATATTCTTGGTGAGGTGTGTTTTTCAGTCTTTACCAAATATAAATGGGGCTGTTTGGTCTAATTTGAGTACAGATCCTTTATTCGATATGTGTTTTGGAAATGATTTCTTCCAGTCTGTGATTCATTTTTTGGTTTTCTGAATAAGGTATCTCATGGAGTAGAAATTTTTATTTTATAAATAATTTTATAATTTTAATATTATGAGGAAGTTTTTAATTTAATGAAGTAGTTTTTAATTTCATGAAGCTTTAAATTTTCAGAAACGTCTTCATTTTATGAAATTTTTTCATTTTATGAATGTTTTTAATTCTTTGCTCTTGTTCAGATTCTAAGTTGTTTCCAGCTCTTTATGACCCATGGACTGCAGCACACAAGTCTTCCTTGTCCTTCACTCTTTCCAGGAGTTTGCTCAAACTCATGTCCATTGAATCAGCGATGCCATCCAACCATCTCATCCTCTGTTGCCCACTTCTCCTCCTGCCCTCAATCTTTCCCAGCACGAGGGTCTTTTCAAATGAGTTGGCTCTTTGCATGAGGTGGGCAAAGCATTGGAGCTTCAAGTTCAGCATCAGCCCTTCCAATGAATATTCAGGGTTGATTTCCTTTAGGATTGACTGGTTTAATCTCCTTGCTGTCCAAGGAACTCTCAAGAGTTTTCTCTAGCACCGCAATTCGAAAGCATCAGTTCTTCGGTGCTCACCCTTCTGTATGGACCAACTCTCACATCCATACATGACTACTGCAAAAATTTTGACTACACAGACCTTTGTCAGCAAAGTGATGTCTCTGCTCTTTAATATGCTGTCCAGGTTTGTCATAGCTTTTCTTCAAAGGAACAAATGTCTTTTATTTCATGCTTCAGTCACCATGAAATAATTTGAAGCCCAGTGATTTTGGAGCCCAGGAGAAGAAAATCTGCCACTGTTTCCATTTTTTCCCCATCTATTTGCCATGATGTGATAGGACTGGATGCCGTGATTTTAAGTTGAGTTTGAAGCCAGTTTTTTCACTCTCCTCTTCCACCATCATTAGTTCTTCTTAGTTTTCTGCCATTAGGGTGGTATCATCTGCATATCTGAGGTTGTTAATATTTCTCCCAGCTGTCCTGATTCCAGCTTGTGATTCACCCACCCAGGCATTTAGCAAGATGCACTCTGTGCATATGGCCTTTAGACAGTTCATGAGGTTCTCACGGCAAGCGTCCTGGGGTGGTTTGCCACTCCCTCCTCTAGTGGATCACGTTTTGTCAGAACTCTCTGCTATGGCCCGTCCATCTTGGGTGGCCCTGCATGGCGTGGCTCATGGCTTCATTGAGTTACGCAAGCCCCTTCACCACGACAAGGCAGTGATCCGTGAAGGGGATCCTTCATGTTGTCGACCCTTTTTCAACAACACAAGAGATGACTTTACACATGGACCTCACCAAATGGTTATTACCGAAATCAAATTGATTACATTCTTTGTAGCTAAAGGTGGAGAAGCTGTATTCAGTCAGCAAAAACAAAAGACCTGGGGATGACTGTGGCTCAGGTCATCAGATTCTCATAGCAAAATTCAAGCTTAAACTAAGAAAACCTGGGAAAAACACTAGGCCAGCCAGGTATGACTGAAATCAAATTCCGTATGGATTCACAGTAGAGGTAACGAACAGATTCAAGGCACTGGATCTAGCTAAGAGTGTGCCTGAAAGACTATGGACAGAGGTCTGCAATATTGTACACGAGGTGGCAAACAAAACCGTCCCAAAGAAAAAGAAAAGAAAGAAGGCAAAGTGGTTATCTGAGGAGGCTTTACAAATAGTGGAAGAATGAAGAGAATCGAAAAGCAAGGGAGAGAGGGAAAGGTACATCCAACTAAATGCAGAGTTCCAAAGAGCAGCTAGAAGAGACAAGAAGGCCTTCTTCAATGAACAGTGCATAAAGCTAGAAGAAAAGAACAGAAGGGGGAGACTAGAGATCTCTTCAGGAAAACTGGAAACATCAAGGGAGCATTCCACCCAAAGATGGCATAATAAAGGATAAAAATGGTAGAGACCTAGTAGACAATGAAGAGATCAAGAAGAGATGAAAAGAATACATGCAACAACTGTATAAAAAAGATCTTGAGGAGCCGCATTACTACGATGGTGTGCTTAGTCACCCAGAGCCAGACATTTGGGAGTGTGAAGCCAAGTGGGCCTTAGGAAGCACTGCTGTTAAGAAAGCTAGTGGATGCAATGAAATTCCAGCAGAATCATTCAAATCCCTAAAGGATGACGCCATCAAGATTTTGCATTCATTATGTCAGCAACTCTGGAAACCCAGCAGCGGCCACAGGACTGGAAAAGGTCAATCCTCATCCCAGGTCCCAAGAAGGGTAGTACCAAGGAATGTGCTGACCTTCTGACAGTTGCACTCATCTCCCGTGCTAGTAAGGTCATGCTTAAAATCTTGCATGCTAGGCTTCAGTATTATATGAATCAAGAACTTCCAGATGCCCAAGCTGAGTTTAGAAATGGAAGAGAAACTAGAGATCAAACTGCCAACATTCGCTGGATTATAGAGAAAGCAAAGGAATTTCAGGAAAACATCTGTCTCTGTTTCATTGACAACACTAAAGGCTTTGACCATGTGGATCGTGACAAACTGTGGAAAGTTCTTAAAGAGATGGGAATACCAGACCATCTTATCTGTCTCCTGAGAAACCTGTGTGTAGGTCAAGAGGCAACAGTTAGAACCCTGTATGGAACAACTGATTGGTTCAAGATCGAGAAAGGAATACGACAGGGCTATCTGTTGTCACCCCGTTGGTTTAAGCTATACACTGAGTACATCATGAGAAAGGCCAGGCTGGATGAGTTACAAGCTGGAATCAAGATAGGCGGGAGAAACATCAACAGCCTCAGATATGTAGATGATACCACTCTAATGGCAGAATGTGAAGAGGAACTAAAGAGCTTCTTGCTGAGAGTGAAGGATGAGAGTGAATGAGCCAGCTTAAGACTAAATATTTAAAAAGCTAAGATCATGGCTTCCAGCCTCATTACTGCATGGCAAACAGAAGGGAAAATTGGAAGTAGTGACAGAGATCCCCTTCTTGGGCTCCAAAATCACTGCAGTCGGTGACTGCAGCCATGAAATCAGAAGACGATTATTTTGGCAGGAAAGCGATGACTAACCTAGACAGTGTGTTGAAAAGCAGAGACATTAACTCTGCCGACAAAGGTCCATATAGTCAAGGCTATAGTCTTCACAGTGGTCGTGTATGGTTATAACAGCTGGACTGTAAAGAAGGCGAAACACCAAAGAATTGATGCCTTCAAACTGTGGTGTTTGAGAAGACTCTTGAAAGTCCCTTGGACAGCAAGGAGATCAAACCAGCCAATTTTAAAGGAGATCAACCCTGAATATTCACTGGAAGGACTGATGCTAAAGCTGAAGCTCCAGGATTTTGATTATCTGATACAAACAGATGACTCAATGGAAAAGTGCTGGGAAAGATTGAGGGTAGAAAGAGAAGAGGGCATCAGAGGATGAGATGGTTGGATGGCATCACTGATGTGATGAACATGAACTTGGGCAAACTCTGGGGGATGGTGAGGGACAGGGAGGCCTGGTGAGCTGCAGTCCACGGGGTTACGAAGAGTCAGACATGACTGGGCAACTGAACATCAACACTACATATAAGTTAAATAAGCAGGGTAACAATATATCGCCTTGACATACTCCTTTCCAAATCGGAACCAGTCCATTGTTCCACGTCCCATTCTAACTGTTGCTTCTTGACTTGTATCCAGTTTTCTCAGGAGGCAGGTAAGGTGGTCTAGTATTACCATCTCTTTAAGAATTTTCCACAGTTTGTTGTGAGCCACACAATGAAAGGCTTTAATTGTTTGAAAATCTTTGATTTATGAAAGTTCTAAATTTTATGATATAAAATATATACCTCTATTTTCATATATGAGATATATAAATATGTTGCCATAAAAGATATACCAATATTTTCATATGACATACATATCTGTATTGCCATATATGAAATATATATAGAATAATACTCAGCAAAATAGAAAAATAAAAGTGGAAGATTTTTCAAAATAGAAGATCCCATTAGGAAACTAATTTTAATGAGAATTAAAAAAAAATCATATAAAGCAGTTTTCCTCTTCATTTTTTTACAAAGAATTTTTCAGTCAAGTGTGGCCAATGAATCTAATTGCAGGATCAGTTCTATTCAGTTCAGTTGCTCAATTGTTTCTGACTCTCTGTGACCCCATGAACTGCAGCACACCAGGCCTCCCTGTCCATCACCAGCTCCTAGAGTTTACTCAAACTCATGTCCACTTGGTCGGTGATGCCATCCAACCATCTCATCCTCTGTCATCCCCTTCTCCTCCTGCCCTCAATCTTTCCCAGCATCAGGGTCTTTTCTAACAAGTCAGTTCTTCACATCAGGTGGCCAAAGTATTAGAGTTTCAGCTTCAGTCCTTCCAATGAATATTCAGGACTGATTTCCTTTAGGATTGACTGGTTTGATCTCCTTGCAGTCCAAGGGACTCTCAAGAGTCTTCTCCAACACCACAGTTGAAAAACATGAATTCTTCAGCAGTCAGCTTTCTTTATAGTCCAACTCTCACATCCATACATGACTACTGGAAAAAACATGGCTTTGACTAGATGGACCTTTGTCAGCAAAGTAATGTCTCTGCTTTTTAACATGCTGTCTAGGTTGGTCATAACTTTTCTTCCAAGAAGCAAGCATCTTTTAATTTCATGGCTGCAGTCACCATATGATCCAGCAATCCCACTCCTAGCCCTACATCCTGACAAAGCTATAATTTGAAAAGATACATGCAATATTCTAAAAGAATATGTGCATACCAGCTGCATATCTGACAGGTAACCTTTACTCTCACATCTGAGATATCAAATTTGTCTTCACATATTGCCTGCTATATGTAGACCCTTGGTTTATACTCTATGTAATCACATACTGTCATAATTAAATCCTACTTGAATTTTAGCTTTATTTTTAGGATAGGCTTTCCCTCTAACAGCATAGGAGCATTCCCTCTTCTCCAGGTCCTTTTTCCCTGGTATGAAATTTCAACCCTCAAAAATGTTACCTATTGATATGAAAATCAGTTTCATTCTAGCTCACTTTGAACAGAGAAGCAAGAAATCAGGGGGCCTATGTTTTCTGTTTTCTTCCCGGAGAAAAATGAAACTGTTAGGAGAAAAAGTTCCTGCAGCTCGTGTGCTCCTTCAATCACGAATTGTTGGCAGGGACTTTCTTTTATTTTTAAGTGTGACCCTTCATTCATAGTATAACATAACAGAATTAGATGAAAGTAGTTTGAAATGATGGCTTGCTTCTACCTAGAAAACCTGAAACAAAGGAAACAATGGAAACCGCAAAGATGAGGGTGTCAAGCTTCTAAGACTAGTTTAGGTTTGCAAGTAATAACTAGTATGCTGGAAATTTTAACAGTATATTTTTATACTGATAAAGACAGTATTTTCCGGAAGACTTCCAGTCCACCTCCTGCTGGAAGCCTGGGGTGCTGGAATCTGGCCACTTCCTGTCTGTCTTTAAGACAGGACACTGGGCTACACTCAGGAGTTCCTGGATCTTCCCTGGATCCTGACCATCATGTCACCAGAGAAACTGCTAATATTGTTGTTTTGCCTGTTGAAATGTTTAATGACACAGATCCTTTCAGTTTCCTGATGCGGGTGAAGTGTGGAGCCCAGCGATGATTTCTTCAAAAAATGTACATCCTAGCTCCCACACGAGGGTGACCCCCCATCCAATGATGAGAGACTCTGCATGTGAGTGACCTGTGCCTGCTGGAAGACCAAGTTTGAACCTGACCAAGTTCTGTCTCCATGGTAGATTTAGACTTCTCCAAGTCCTGTCTACATTGATGATGTTTAGATGAGACCGTGTGCTTTCTGCGATGAGATCATTTAGACCTGACAGTGTTCTGTGTGCACTAGGGCATGGAGAGCTGGGTAGAGACCCGGCCTGGCCTCTGTCCTGAAAAACTTCATGCCTGCATCTGAATGTCAGTGCTCAGATGTCTGGGGTCTGGAGCTGAGGTGGGCTTCTCTCGGTAACTGTGCTGTTCTCTGGGTGGGGTTCCATGGCCCTCCCAGGGGTCAGTGCTGTGGGTAGGGCTCCTGGAGACTTCCCAGGTAGGCTAACTAGTAGTCATTCCAATTTTCCATCAGATTCAGGTTAAGTAGGGAGGTAGGTTCACCTGGTGAATTGGGGGATCGGGCAAAAAGTCAATGGGCAGCAGGTGAGTTTGCTGCTGTGCTCTCCTTCCAGTCGACTCTCTCCTCCAAAAAGAACAGAGCTGCCCCTTGTCTTTCAGCCCAGCTCTGCTATTTCCTCAACATCTCAGCGAGACAAGACAGAGCCTGCCAGAACCAAGGTAATGTGTTCACCTCTAGCATGAGCTTTCAAACCAGCAAAAAATCACAGAGAACCAAAGTGAAAACAGGAGGGGCCTGACTTCTCAGGGACAACTGAGGGGAGAGAAGACCAACCCTAGACTTCTTTCTAGGGTCCCCAGAGGTCCCAGGGACCAGGCTTGTTTACACATCGGAGGCCGGCTGACCACAGCCATGGTGTTCTGACCGAGGGAACATGTGACCCCAGTTGGGGGATCAGAGGACTGTGTGAGTCTCACTGCATCTGAATGGGTCAGGATCACATGTATGGGGAGACCACAAACAAAGCTAAGAAAAAGCTAAAAAAAATACATGAGAGTTTCACTTGTGTTTAGGAATTAATGCTTCCCGGTGTTCACTTTATACAGGCCTGTGCCTGCCTGCCTCTTTACCCCCGCGAGGTTCACCCTTCCTGGGGCTCCTGGAGACTCCTCAGGTACCAGGTAGCTGTCTACCTGGTAATCATTCCAATTTTCCAGCATGAGCATGGCGGGAGGGAGGCAGGGTCACCTGGTGAGTTGACTGCAGGGCACATGGATCAGGCAAAAAGCCAATGGGCAGCAGGTGAGGTTGCTGCTGTGATCTCCTTCCAGTCGACCATCCCTACTCAGCAGAGACCAGACCTGCCCCTCATCTCCCAGCCCTGCATCTGGCGTGTTTTCTCAACACCTCAGTGGAACAAGAACGGACCGAGCCTGCCAGAACCAAGGTGGTGTGTTCAACATTATCACGACAGCTGTAAAAACTGTTAATATCACACAGAACCAAAGGGAAAAGAGGAGGACCTCTCTGGAACAGTGTGGGGAGAGGAGACTGACTCTTCCTCTTTCTACCATCATCACAGGGGGTTACAGGAGCCCACTCGTTTCCGCCTTAGGGGCCCCACCAGCAGAGACCTGGGGCGTGGGCCCAGGTGCAGGGTCTGGGGAATTGTGTGGGTCTCACCCCATCCACCATGTGTCAGGATCCTGCGTACACAGAGACCACATGTCTGCTCTTTGCCTGCAGTGTGTCTTGTCCCCTCTGAGATTCCCAACATCTGAATTGTGGGTGTTGCCCTGATTTGCCTGCGGTCCTTTTTCTTCACCTTGTCGCATTCATAAGAAATCAGGCACCTGTGAGTGGCTTGCTGCTCTGTGTTCTGCTGAGTGAAAACCTTTGGAGGTGTCATATTAATATCATAGCATATCCCATATCCAATTCATAGGGTCACCACTGTCTGGTTCCCCCTACACCAAGCTCAGGTAATGTAATTGTTATTTTGTGTTGGAGTGAGTTGCTTTCCAATGTTTTTGCTTGTATTGGATGTACATGAACTTGATTCAGTTATACATAGACATATATCTATTCTTTTTTTTCCCCTCATATATGTTATTAAAATTTTTTTCAGTATAATTTCTCGTACTATTCAGAAAACTTAATATATTATCAATTTGATATATATTAGTGTGTATACTTTCATCCCAAACTCTCTTCTAACTTTCTTTTGATAATTGGAATTTGGTTTTCTCAGGCTGTGAGTCTGTTCGGTACATTAGTTCACTGGTATGAATTTATATATCCCACCTGCACATATCACATATTTGTCTCTCTCTCTGACTTTCCTCACATAGAATTGTAATTTCTTGGTTCATCCATGCCACTGCCAATATCATTATTTCATTTTGCTTTATGGCTGAGTAGCATTCCAGTGTATAATGTACCACATAGTCTTCATACTTCTGTCAGTGGACACTTTGGTGGATTCTGTCTTGGCTATTGTAAATAGTGCTGCCCTGAATATCAAGGTGCACATGTCATTTTGAATGAAGTCTTTTTTCTGAACCAAAGTTCAGGAATGAGATTGCAGGATCATATGATACCTCCAGGTTTAGTGTTTCAAGGAACCTCCAGGCCGTTTTTCACAGTAGCTTCACCATTTACATTCTCACCAAGATGGTAGGAGGATTCCTTTTTCTGTATGTTCTCTACAGTATTTATTCTTTGTAAATCTTCTCAATGATGGCCATTGTGACTAGTGTAAGGTGGTACCTTATTGAAGTTTTGATTGGCATTGATTTAATAATTATTGATGAGTATTTTGGCAGCTGGGAGGAGCATCCCCAGGAGCGGTGGCTGAGCAGGCGCAGGAGGGCCTAGAGGAGCTATCCCACGTTGAAGGTCAGGAACGGCGGCGGTAAGGAGATACCCCTCATCCAAGGTAAGGAGCAGCGGCTGTGCTTTGCTGGAGCAGCTGTGAAGAGATACCCCACGCCCAAGGTAAGAGAAACCCAAGTAAGATGGTAGGTGTTGCAAGAGGGCATCAGAGGGCAGACACACTGAAAGCATACTCACAGAAAACTAATCAATCTAATCACACTCGGACCACAGCCTTGTCTAACTCAATGAAACTAAGCCATGCCTGCGGAGCAACCCAAGGTCATGGTGGAGAGGTCTGACAGAGCGTGGTCCACTGGAGAATGGAATGGCAAGCCACTTCAGTATTCTTGCCTTGAGAACCCCACAGTATGAAAAGGCAAAATGATAGGATACCAAAAGAGGAACTCCCCAGGTCATTAGGTGCCCAACACCCTACTGGAGATCAGTGGAGAAATAACTCCAGAAAGAACGAAGGGATGGAGCCACAGCAAAAACAATACCCAGTTGTGGATGTGACTGGTGATAGAAGCAAGATCCGACGCTGTCAAGAGCAATATCGCATAGGAACCTGGAATGTCAGGTCCATGAATCAAGGCAAATTGGAAGTGGTCAAACAAGAGATGGCAAGAGTGAACGTCAACATTCTAGGAATCAGCGAACTAAAATGGACTGGAATGGGTGACTTTAACTCAGATGACCATTTTATCTACTACTGTGGGCAGGAATCCCTCAGAAGAAATGGAGTACTCGGATGCAATCTCAAAAACGACAGAATGATCTCTGTTCATCTCCGAGGCAAACCATTCAATATCACAGTTATCCAAGTCTATGCCCTAACCAGTAACGCTGAAGAAGCTGAAGTTGAATGGTTTTATGAAGACCTACAAGACCTTTTGGAACTAACACCCAAAAAAGATATCCTTTTCATTATAGGGGACTGAAATGCAAAAGTAGGAAGTCAAGAAACACCTGGAGTAACAGGCAAATTTGGCCTTGGAATGCAGAATGAAGCAGGGCATGGACTAATAGAGTTTTGCCAAGAAAATGCACTGGTCATAGCAAACACCCTCTTCCAACAACACAAGAGAAGACTCTACACATAGACATCACTAGATGGTCAACACCAAAATCAGACTGATTATATTCTTTGCAGCCAAAGATGGAGAAGCTCTATACAGTCAGCAAAAACAAGACCATGAGCTGACTATGGCTCAGATCATAAACTCCTTATTACCAAATTCAGACTCAAATTGAAGAAAGTAGGGAAAACCACTAGACCATTCAGGTATGATCTAAATCAAATCCCTTATGATTATACAGTGGAAGTGAGAAATAGATTTAAGGGCCTAGATCTGATAGATAGAGTGCCTGATGAACTATGGAATGAGGTTCGTGACATTGTACAGGAGACAGGGATCAAGACCATCGCCATGGAAAAGAAATGCAAAAAAGCAAAATGGCTTTCTGGGGAGGCCTTACAAATAGCTGTGAAAAGAAGAGAGGCAAAAAGCATAGGAGAAAAGTAAAGATATAAGGATCTGAATGCAGAGTTCCAGAGAATAGCAAGAAGAGATAAGAAAGCCTTCTTCAGCGATCAACGCAAAGAAATAGAGGAAAAGAACAGAATGGGAATGACTAGAGATCTCTTCAAGAAAATTAGAGATACCAAGGGAATATTTCATGCAAAGATGGGCTCAATAAAGGACAGAAATGGTCTGGACCTAACAGAAGCAGAAGATATTAAGAAGAAGTGGCAAGAATACACAGAACTATACAAAAAAGATCTTCATGACCCAGATAATCATGATGATGTGATCACTAATCTAGAGCCAGACATCCTGGAATGTGAAGTCAAGTGGGCCTTGGAAAGCATCACGACGAACAAAGCTAGTGGAGGTGATGGAATTCCAGTTGAGCTGTTTCAAATCCTGAAAGATGATGCTGGGAAAGTGCTGCACTCAATATGCCAGCAAATTTGGAAAACTCAGCAGTGGCCGCAGGACTGGAAAAGGTCAGTTTTCATTCCAATTCCAAAGAAAGGCAATGCAAAAGAATGCTCAAACTACTGCACAATTGCACTCAGCTCACATGCTAGTAAATTAATGCTCAAAATTCTCCAAGCCAGGCTTCAGCAATACATGAACCGTGAACTTCCTGATGTTCAAGCTGGTTTTAGAAAAGGCAGAGGAACCAGAGATCAAATTGGCAACATCCGCTGGATCATGGAAAAAGGAAGAAAGTTCCAGAAAAGCATCTATTTCTGCTTTATTGACTATGCCAAAGCCTTTGACTGTGTGGATCGCAATAAACTGTGGGAAATTCTTCAAGAGATGGGAATACCAGATCACCTAACCTGCCTCTTGAGAAATCTGTATGCAGGTCAGGAAGCAACAGTTAGAACTGGACATGGAACAACAGACTGGTTCCAAACAGGAAAAGGAGTATGTCAAGGCTGTATATTGTCACCCTGCTTATTTAACTTATATGCAGAGTACATCATGAGAAATGCTGGGCTGGAAGAAGCACAAGCTGGAATCAAGATTGCCAGGAGAAATATCAATAACCTCAGATTTGCAGATGACACCACCCTTAGGGCAGAAAGTGAAGAGGAATGAAAAAGCCTCTTGATGAAAGTGAAAGAGGAGAGCGAAAAAGTTGGCTTAAAGCTCAACATTCAGAAAACGAAGATCATGGCATCCGGTCCCATCACTTCATGGGAAATAGATGGTGAAACAGTGAAAACAGTGTCAGACTTTATTTTTTGGGGCTCCAAAATCACTGCAGATGGTGACTGCAGCCATGAAATTAAAAGACGCTTCCTCCTTGGAAGAAAAGTTATGACCAACCTAGATAGTATATTCAAAAGCAGAGACATTACTTTGCAGGTCTGTCTAGTGAAGGCTATGGTTTTTCCAGTGGTCATGTATGGAGGTGAGAGTTGGACTGTGAAGAAAGCTGAGTGCCAAAGAATTGATGCTTTTGAACTGTGGTGTTGGAGAAGACTCTTGAGAGTCCCTTGGACGGCAAGGAGATCCAACCAGTCCATTCTGAAGGCGATCAGCCCTGGGATTTCTTTGGAAGGAATGATGCGAAAGCTGAAACTCCAGTATTTTGGCCACCTCATGCAAAGAGTTGACTCATTGGAGAAGACTCTGATGCTGGGAGGGATTGGGGGCAGGAGGAGAAGGGGACGACCGAGGATGAGATGGCTGGATGGCATCACCAACTTGACGGACGTGAGTTTGAGTGAACTCCAGGAGTTGGCGATGGACGGGGAGGCCTGGCGTGCTGCAATTCATGGGGTCGCAAAGAGTCAGACATGACTGAGCTGAACTGACAAAGGTGAGTTAAAATCTTGTCGGTTTTTTTTTTTTCTTTTCAACGTGCTGCAACTGGTTCACTTCCACGTAGATGTATACATGTTTTTTGGGGGGTTCTTTTTCTATATAGGTGCTTACATAGTGTGGTATAAGATTCCTTGTGTTACACAGTGGGTCCTCGAGTCTGCATGTGTTAGTCTGAAGCAGCTCATTTCTCCCTGCCCCACATCTTACTTTCTTGGTGACTGGAAGTTTCCCTTCTAAGTCTTTGAGGCTGTGTCTCTTTTTGAAAGGCGTACATATGTATGCATTTTTAGATCACACCTGAAGTGACATCATGTGCCACTGGCATCTCCCTGCCTCCCTCACTTCTCTTGGAGTGACCATGTCCCCTTCCTTTCCTGTGGCTGGACTGTGCATCATATCCTGCTTCCTGTGGTTGAGGTTGCTGCATTGTGTACGTGTACCCCACCTCCTGTCTCCATTCGTGTTGCTCCTGTAATTAGCCTGCTTCCCTGTCTTGGCTGTTAGCTTTGACTACAAAGACCTTTGTCGGCAAAGTGACGTCTCTGCTTTTGAAAACACTGTCTAGGTTGGTTATAGCTTTCCTCACAAGGAGCAAGTGTAGTCTGCCAGGCTCCTCTGTCCATGGAATTCTCCAGGCAAGAATACTGGAGTGGGTAGCCATTCCGTTCTCCAGGAGATCTTCCCAACCCAGAGATCAAACCCGGGTCTATATTTCTGTATTTCACATATGAAAGTAGAATTTTCTGTATTTCATGTATGAACATATAGGTGCATATTTCATATATGAAAGTAGAATTTTCTGTATTTTATGTAAACATATGGTGCATATTTCATGTATGAAAATAGAATTTTCCATATTTCACATATGAAAATGTGTGTATTTCAGTATGAAAATTGAGTTTTCTATATTTCATACAGAAAATATAGGTGCATATTTCACATGTGAAAATTGAATTTTCTGTATTTCATATATAAAAATACCACTGCATATTTCACATATGAAAATAGAATTTTATATATTTTATGTATGAAAATATAGGTATTTACATCTGTAGAGTGAACACATTTGCTATTATTCTTTGACCAAAAAAATCAAAAATTTACTGTAATTTATAATGATACTAAGTCTTACAACTTGGGCTTGGTAAAATTTGAGTTTTGCCTGGATTTCTAGGGCAATAGTTCTTAAACTTCAGTGTGCTCCAGTGCTTCAGAATCACCTGGAGGGCTTGTGAACTCAAACTGTCAGACGGCAGTTCCAGAGCTTTTGATTTAGTAGATTTGCAAATACCAGTCCAGCGACCAGAATGAAAATCATTGTGCCTTTTGAGTAATGCTTTTAAAGACTTAAAATAACTCTTCTAAATCAAGTATACTGTCTTACATCTTAATACATATGAAAGTCTTAATTTGAAACCAGAAGATTGCTAAGTTACTTTTATTTATATGGCATTGTGAACTGAAATCAATATGTAGGTATCAAAAATAACATTAAATAAAGTGTTTGTTAGAGAACACTGAAAAAAAGCAACTTTCAAAAAACCATATTTATTCTGTAGTTAGATTAATTGGCTTGACTTGACTAATTAGTTCTTTGTGAAGCAAATTTTAAAAGACTAAACTACTTTATATGATTATTTTAAATCTCACCAAAATTAACTTCTTGATGAATGGAATCTTCTATTTTTAAAAATACCCATTTTATTTTGCTAACGTTTTTGTTGTTGATTATTTTTTGTGTTTGTAGCTAGCCAGTAACTATATTTTTAAACTGAAGTACAGCTGATTTACATCCCTATATTTGTTTTGGGTGTACAGCATAGTGATTCAGTATTTTTATGGAATGTATTTAAAGGCATCAGAAAATAACATCTCCATCTCCCTCTGCTGTGTGCTGTGTCACGGGAGCTTATTCACCTCACAGGCAGCAGTGCGCGTCTCTTATTCCCCTACCCCTGTCCTGCCCCTCCCACCTCCCTCTCTGCACTGGTAACCATTAGTTCTCTATATCAGTGAGCCGGGTTCTGTTTCATAGATAAATTCATTTGCATATTAGATTCCACATATAAGTGAAATCATATGGTATTTATCATTGTCTTTCTGACTCAGTAGGATAATCTCTAGGTCCATGTTGCTGAAATGGCAATATAATAATATTTTCTATATTTCATTTATGAAATTATGTGTGCATATTTTGTCTCTGAAAAGGGAATTTTCTATATTTCATATGAAAATGGAGGTCCATATATCATATATGAAAGTGAAAAGTGAAAGTGAAGTCGCTCAGTTGTGTCCGACTCTTTGCAATATGTCCATGGGCTTCTCCAGGCAAAAGTGCTGGAGTGGGTTGCCATTTCCTTCTCCAGAGTATGTTCCTGACACAGGGATCGAACCCAGGTCTCCCGCACTGCAGGCAGACTCTTTACTGTCTGAGTCACCAAGGGCTCAAAGTCACTCAGTCATGTTTGGAATTCTCCGGGCCAGAATACTAGAGTGGGTAGCCTTTCCCTTCTCCAGGGGATATTTCATATATGAAAACAGAGGCACATATTGCAAAGTGGTAAAATTTTCTACATTTTATATATGAAAGAGCTGCATAATTCATCTATGAAAATGGTAAAATTTCCTGAATTTCATATATGAATATGGCTGTGCATATTTCATATATGAAGTGGTAGGATTTCCTTTATTTCATATATGAAAATAGAGCAACTGAAAAAAGTCCTGTCTACACTGATGATGTTTAATGAGACTGTGCGCTTTCTGCAGTGAGGACATTTACCCCTGACTGTTCCGCGTGCGCTGGGACGTGGAGACCCGGGTGCAGGCCTGGCCTGGCCTCTGTCTGGAAACTCCGTGCCTGCGTCTGAGCGTCAGTGCTCAGATGTCTGAGCTCTGGGGCTGGGTGGGCTTCTCTGGGAACCGTGCTCTCCTCTGAGTGGGCTTCCCTGGCCCTCCCGGGGGTCAGTGCTGCGGTCGGGCTCCTAGTCTCTCCCCTGCCGGGTTCACCTCCCTGGGCTCCTGGAGACCCCTCAGGTGGGCCACCTGGTAATCATTCCAATGTTCCCGCACATTCAGGTTCACCTGAATGTGAAGTAGGGAGGCAGGTTCACCTGGCGAATTGGTTCCAGGGCACAGGGGTAGGGCATAAAGTCAATGGGCAGCAGGTGAGTTCGCTGCTGTGCTCTCCTTCCAGTCGACTCTCTCCTCCAAAGAGAGCAGAGCTTCCCCTCGTCTTTCAGCCCAGCTCTTCCGTGTTTTCTCAACACCTCAGCGGGACAAGAAAGACAGAGCCTGCCAGAACCGAGGTCGCGTGTTCACCTCTGGCATGAGCTTTCATACCAGCAGAAAATCACACAGAACCAAAGGGAAAAGAGCAGGACTTCTCTAAGACAAGTGTGGGGAGAGGAGACAGACCCTACTCTTCTTTCTACCATCCCGGGAGTTTACAGGAACCCACTTGTTTCCAGCTTAGGGCCCCAACCAGCAGAGACCTGGTGTCCTAACCAAGGGTCATGCAACCCCAGGTGCAGGGTCTAGGGAGGTGGTGTCAATCTGAAGAGTGTGGAAGTGTGTCCCCAGGTGCAGGCTCTGGGGATTGTGTGGCTCTCACCCCATCCTAGTGGGTCAGGATCCTGTGTACACAGAGACCACATGTCTGCTCTTTACCTGCAGTGTGTCCTGTCCCCTAGGAGATTCCCAGCATCTGAATTGAGGGTGTTGCCCTGATTAACCTGTGGTCCTTTTTCTTGTCATCTTGTCACATTCACATGAGGTCAGGCACCTTTGAGTGGGTTGCTGCTCTGTTCTGCTGAGTGAAAACCTTTGCTGGTGTCATATTAATATCATAGCATATCACATGCTAATTCATGGGGTCACAACGGTCTGGTTTCCCATAGACCAAGCTAAGGTAATTTAGTTTGTAATTGAATTGTTGTTTTATACTGGAGTAGAGTTCATTTCCAATGTTTAGTTTTAGGTGTACATGAACTTGATTCAGTTATATGTAGATGTATATATATTCTTTTTGTTTGTTTTTCTCATATAGGTTATTACAGTATGTTCAGGAGAGTTCCATGTTCTATTCAGTAGGGACTTTTTCATTATCAACTTGACATATATTCATGTATATATTTTCATCCCAAACTCTTAATTTATCCCTCCCTTCTAACTTTCTTTTGATAATCAGAATTTGGTTTTCTCAGGCTGTTTCTGTTTTGTAGTTCATTGGTATGAACTTATATATTCTAACTATACGTGATATCTTAAGATGTTTGCCTTTTTGTCTTTGACTTACCTCACATAGAATTATAATTTCTTGGTTCATTCATTGCTGCTGCCAATATGATTATTTCATTCTGTTTTGTGGCTGAGTAGTATTTGAGTGTACAAATGTATGATGTCTTCATATGTGTCAGTGGTCATTTTGGTGGGTTTTGTTTGGGCTATTGTAAATAGTGCTGCCCTGAATATCAAGGTGCATGTGTCATTTTGAATGATGATTTTCTTTGGATGGAAGCCCAGGAATGGGATTGCAGGATCATATGATACCTCTATGTTTAATGTTTCAAGGAACCTCTATGCTGTTTTCCATCATGGCTTCAGCAGTTACATTCCCACCAAGACTGTAGGAAGATTCCATTTTTTGTACATTCTCTACAGCATTTATTCTAGAGTAAGGTGATAGCTTATTGATGTTTTGATTGTCATTGATTTAATAATTATTGATGTGGAGTATCTTCCCATATGCTTATATTATGTTACACCTCATGAGTACGACTTACCTCTTGAAAGTGGCTTCTTGAAACTTGGCCCTCTTAGGAATTCTTTTGCAATGATTTTCCCAGGACATTTCTTGAGGGCAGGTGTCATTTAAAGCCCTCTTGGACTTGTTACTATTAAGAGCCCCTCAGCACCTGTGTTACGGCTTCCCTGCTGGCTCAGTGGTGAAGAATCCACTTGCAGTGCGGGAGACATGGGTTCAATCCCTGGGTCAGAAAGCTCCCCGATGGAGGAAATGGCAACCCACTGCAGTATTCTTGCCTGGGAAACCCCATGGACAGAGGAGCCTGCTGGGCTACAGTCCATGGGGTCACACAGAACCAGACGTGACTGAGTGACCAAACAACAGCAGCTCACGTTCTAATGTGTGTATATCGACCTGAACCAGGTCATTACTCCCTGCCCCTCCACATTTCTTTCTTAGTAACCGTAAGTTTCTTAGATTCTAAGTCTGTGAATCTGTCTCTCTTTTGTAAAGAAGTTCATTTGCATCCACTTTTAGATTACAGCTAGGAGTGATGGATGGTGCTTGTCTGTCCCTGTCTCCCTTACTTCACTTGACCTTCTTCTCTGTGGCTGGACTTAGGATTATTTCCTACTTCTTTATGGTTGAGAAATATTGCATTGTGTGTATGCACCCCATTGTGTATCCATTCATCTGTAATTTCATCAATTAGCTTGCTTCCCAGACTTGGCTGTTGTACCTTGTGGGGCCAAGATTGCAGGGGTTCCTGTTTAAAAAACTTTAAAAAGTTTAAAAAACTTATTTTTTTTTTATTTTCTCCAGATTTATGCCCAGACATGGGATTGCTGGGTCCTGAAGTACTTCTATGTTATTTTTTAAATGAACCTCCATGTGTTCTCCCTACTGGATGAACCTATGTACATTGCAATCAATGGTGCAGGAGGGTTCCCTTGTCTTCATACCCTCTCTAGCATTTATTCTTTTAAAAATAATTTTATTTATTCATTTACCTTTGGTTGCACTGAGTCTTGGCTGCTGGGCATGGGCTTTCTCTATCTGCAGCAAGCAGGGGGTACTCTCTAGTTTCACCGTGCAGCTTCTTGTTGTGGTGGCTTCTGGTTGCAGAATGTGGGCTCTAGAGCGCCGGGCTTCAGGAGCTACATTGCGAGGGCTCAGCAGGTGTGGTTCCAGGGCTCTAGAGCACAGGCTCAGCAGTTTTGGTCCATGGGCTTAGTTGTCCCACATATGTGGAATCTTCTCAGACCAAGGATTGAACCCATGTCTCCTGCATTTGCAGGCTGATTCTTAATCACTACAGCACCAGGGAAGTCCTAGCATTTATTCTTTAAGATGTTTTTAAATGGCCATTCTGACCAGTGTGAGTGCTTAGCTCATTGGACTTTTGATTTGCGTCTCTCTAATAATAGCTCAGTTGGTAAAGAATCCAGCTGCAATGCAGGAGACCCTGGTTCGATTCCTGGGTCAGGAAGATCCCCTGGAGAAAGGATAGACTACCCACTCCAGCATTCTCGCGCTTCCCTTATGGTTCAGCTGGTAAAGAATCCGCCTGCAATGCAGGAGACCTGGATTTGATCCCTGGGTTGGGGTGTTCTGGCCTGGAGAATTCCATGGGTTGTATAGTCCATGCGACACGACTGAGCGACTTTCACTATAGGGCTTCCCCTGTAGCTCAGTCGGTAAAAGGTCTGCCTGTGGTGCAGGAGACCTGGCTTCGATCCCTGGGTGGGGAAGATCCCCTGGAGAAGGAAATGGCAACCCACCCCAGTATTCTTGCCTGGAGAATCCCATGGACAGAGAGGCCTTGCATGCTACAGTCCATGTGGTCGCAAGAGTCAGACATGATTTAGCGACTAAAGAGAGAGAGAGAATAATTAGTGATGCTGAGCATCTTTCATGTGCCTAACTGCAATCTGTAGGCCTTCCTTGGAGAAATATCCATTTCAATCTTTGGCCCATTTTGTTCTTGGGTTGTATTTATTTTTGATATTGAGTTGCATGAGCTGTTTGTATGTTTTGGAGATGAATTCCTTGTGGGTGTCTTTGTTTGCAAATGTTTCTTCCTGTTCTGAGGGTTGTGCTTGTCTCTCATTTAGGGTTTCCTTTGGTAGGCAAATGGTCTCCAGGCTAATGAGGCCCCATTTTCTGATCTGTGGTTTACTTTTACAGCAGACTGGCTGCATTTTCTCTCAGATCATGTCCTGTTTACATTTTTCTCAGGAATTTCATAGTATCCATCATTAGCTTTAGACATTTATACTAGTTGGAGCTGATTTTGTGTATGGTCTTAGGAAGTTTTCTAGTTTCATTCTCATTTTCGTGTCTGAAGGAACCCTCACTGTGTTCTCCTTTGTAGCTGTTACGATTTACATCCCAAACATCAGCAGAGGAGGGTTCCCTTGTCTGCACACCCTCTCTAGCACTTACTGCTTGTAGAGTGTTTGGCAATGGCCATTCTGACTGGTGTGATATGATGCCTTGCTGTAGTTTAGATTTGCACTTCTCTAACGTTTAGTGATGTTGACATCATTTCATGTGATTTTTTGAAAAGGGTATGAGTTAAGCTTACACCTTGACATTGGCTTCTTTAATGCCTACCTTGTTTTGAATTCTTTTTTCTTGACCACCTATAAGACATTTCTTGAGGGCATGTGTTTAATTTTTTAGAGCCCCTAGATCCTTGTGAATATTAAATGTCCAGCGGCACCGCTCTTCATGGTGTTATTATGGGAAATGGCCACGAGGAGGCAGCACTGTTTCATGTCCAACTCTGGTTCTTCAGGCAAACTGAGCCTTTGGGAAAGTTGGTTTCCAGGGCTGTGAATAAGAGTGGAATGTGCCTGAGCAGACACCCAAGAACTTGTCTCACTACTTCTTCCCCTTAAGGCTTCCCCCATCCCTTTCAGACGCATCCCAACCTGGGCTGCACTCTCAGGAAGGAGGCTTCAACTAGGGACCCCAGTACCAGGGGACTTGGTGGATAGGTGACTTTACCAAGGTCCTTGTGGCCAGAGGCTCAAGCCACCATCCTTTGGGTGCTCTAGGGTCTATGGTCCCAGCCAAGGCAAAACCTGTAACTACAACTTGTATTTGTAGTTGTAGATGTAGTTACTTAAGAGCAGGCTCAATTAAGGGCACCCAGTCTGACTGTCTCAACCCCTCTCCTGCCCAGTCATGGGACTCAAGCCATCTGGTCAGGTTCCAGATATGGCAAGCGGCCCGTCAGGGAGATTAGAGGGAATAACATCGACATTACTTTTTTCTTTTCTTTAATCTCATGCCTACACAATGTTGACCTGTGTTTGATTTGCAGTTTTGTGCTTGTCAGCGTAAGGGCTCCTGATTCTGTTATGACATATACATACAGCACATCTGTTCTTTTTTCACTTCTTTGCCATGGAGGTTATTGAACAAAGTTGCTGGGGTCCCCAATTCAAGGCTCTCTGAAGGGAGTGCAGCCTTGTAGGCCCCTCACCAGGGGCTATGGCCAAGCTTGGGATGAGTCTGTAGAAGAGGGGAGAACCTTAGAAGTAGTGAGACACAAGCCTTTGAGTGTTTGCTCAGGCATTGCTGCTGCCGCTAAGTCACTTCAGTCGTGTCCAACTCTGTGCAACCCCATAGACAGCAGCCCACCAGGCTCCCCCTTCCCTGGGATTCTCCAGGCAAGAATACTGGAGTGGGTTGCCATTTCCTTCTCCAGTGCATGAAAGTGAAAAGTGAAAGTGAAGTCGCGCAGTCATGTCCGACTCTTCACACCCCATGGACTGCAGCCTACCAGGCTCCTCCGTCCATGGAATTTTCCAGGCAAGAGTGCTGGAGTGGGGTGCCATTGCTCAGGCACATTCCATTCTAAATCACAGGCCAGGAGACCGGCTCTCCTTGTCTCTGGTTGCCTGAGGACGAGTTGGGCATGAAGAAGTTCTGCCACCTTGTGGACATTTCCTGTAACTACAACGTGTACACCTGTGCTTACTGGTACCTCCATTCACAAGGCATCAGTCAGGTCAGTTCAGTTCAGTCGCTCAGTCGTGTCCGACTCTTTGCGACCCCATGAATCGCAGCACACCAGGCCTCCCTGTCCATCATTATCTCCCGGAGTTCACTCAAACTCATGTCCATCAAGTCAGTGATACCATCCAGCCATCTCATCCTCTGTCGTCCCCTTCTCCTCCTGCCCCCAATCCCTCCCAGCATCAGAGTCTTTTCCAGTGATTCAACTCTTCACATCAGGTGGCCAAAGTATTGGAGTTTCACCTTTAGCATCAGTCCTTCCAGTGAACACCCAGGACTAATCTCCTTTAGAATGGACCGGTTGGATCTCCTTGCAGTCCAAGGGACTCTCAAGAGTCTTCTCCAACACCACAGCTCAAAAGCATCAATTCTTCGGCGCTCAGCTTTCTTGAGTCCAACTGTCACATCCATACATGACCACTGGAAAAACTATAGCCTTGACTAGACAGACCTTAGTCGGCAAAGTAATGACTCTGCTTTTGATATATGCTATCCAGGTTGGTGATAACTTTCCTTCCAAGGAGTAAGTGTCTTTTAATTATGGGGCTGCTAATGACAGCTGCCCTCAGGAAAGGCCCTGGGCGGGTATTGCAGAAATAAAGTCCAAACATAACCGACTCAAGAAGCCAAGTGCGGCAGGCAACTTTCCTCAAATCCTTTAAGGAATAAAAGAAAAAATGTCCACAGGACAAGCCCTTCAGCATCTAATTATTACAGGAGGAATGACAATACTAGGTTTAGTTTGTCCGAAAGGGTTTTTTTTTTCCTTCCGCATGGGAAGACTGTCTGTTCTAAGGGCTGCTGGCTATGTCCATTCTCACCAACTGTGTAGTGGGGTTCAACTATCTCCTGGCTCTCTCCTGCATTTACTGTTTGTGGACATGAGACGATGCCCATCCTGACTGATGGGATTTGATTTCTTGCTGTTGTGATTGTCATTCCCCTCACTGATGATCATGTCCTGTGGTTGTTCGGGGTTTTTTTCCATAAAGAATCTAGATCTTTACCTGTCATAGTGGCTGATTGAATGTCGATCCTGTTTGGAATAAATTTCTGCAACACCTGCCCAAGATCTTTCCTGAGGGCAACTTGTCATTAACAGCCCCACAAGAATTGTGAATTGGAGGTGCAAGTGTGCAGTGCTGGTCAAGTTGTAACTACAGGAAATGTCCACAAGGCAATAGCAGTTCTGCCTGCCCAACTCTTGTTCCCCTTGCAAGGAAGTCCTTAGGGGAAATCAGCCTCCTGGGCTGTGAATTACAGGGGAAAGTGCCTGAGGAAACACTCAAGGGCTTGGCCTCAGTACTTCTCCCCCTAAAGCTTCCCCCCTCCCCTCTAGACTCCTCCCAGCCTGAGCCACAGCATCCTGCCAAGGGGCCAAGGAGGCTCCACTGTCAGGAAGGAGGCTTGAATTGGGCACCAGAGCACCAGGAGACCTAAAGTCTAGGTGACTTTCCAAGGTCCTGGAGGTCAGAGGGTTGGGCCACCATCCTTTAGGTGCCTGGGACTCTGTTCCCAGCCAAGCAAACCAGACAGTACAGGTTTGGGGGGGCTCTATTACCAGCACCCTGCCTGCTGTCTGTACCCTATGCAGTCCAGCGTGGGCACCCACGCCTGCTCAGGGGCCAGGGGTGGGATAGAGCCCAAGTCAGGGAGGCTGGAGGGAGCAAATGGGCATTTTTTCCCCTTCTTTTCAGTTCAGTTACTCAGTCGTGTCCAACTCTTTGCGACCCCAGGGACTGCAGCACGCCAGGGTTCCCTGTCCTTCACCAACTCCTGAAGTTTACTCAAACTCATGTCCATTGAGTCGGAGATGCCGTCCAACCATCTCATCCTCTGTCGTCCCCTTCTCCTCCTGCCTTCAATCTTTCCCAGCATCAGGGTCTTTTCAAATGAGTCAGTTCTTCACATCAGGTGGCCGAAGTATTGGAGTTTCAGCTTCAGCATCAGTTCCTCCAATGAATATTCAGGACTGATCTCCTTTAGGATGGACTGGTTGGATCTTCTTGCAGTCCAAGGGACTCTCAAGTCTTCTCCGACACCACAGTTCCAAACCATCAATTTTTTGGCGCTCAGCTTTCTTCACAGTCCGACTCTCACATCCATACATGACCACTGGAAAAACCATAGCCTGGCAAAGTAATGCCTCTCCTTTTTAATATGCTCTCTCGGTTGGTCATAACTTTTCTCCCAAGGAGCAAGCATCTTTTAATGTCATGGCTGCAGTTGCCATCTGCAGTCATTTTGGAGCCAAGAAAAATAAAGTCAGCCACTGTTTCCACGTTTCCCCATCTATCTGCCATGAAGTGACAGGACCAGATGCCATGATCTTAGTTTTATGAATGTTGAGTTTTAAGCTAACTTTTTCACTCTCCTCTTTCACTTTCATCAAGAGGCTCTTTAGTTCTTCTTCACTTTCTGCCATAAGGGTGGTGTCATCTGCATATCTGAGATTTTTTGTATTTCTCCCGACAATCTTGATTCCAGCCTGTGCTTCATCCAGCCCAGTGTTTCTCATGATGTACTCTGCATAGAAGCAGGGTGACAATATACAGCCTTGACGTACTCCTTTTCCTATTTGGAACCAGTCTGTTGTTCCATGTCCAGTTCTAACTGTTGCTTCCTGACCTGCATACAGGTTTCTCAAGAGGCAGGTCAGGTGGTCTGGCACTGGTCACAGCAAACACAGATTTTTTGTGTTTGTGGAACAAAGGAAGGGAAGAGATAATCCTTGTGAGTTATCTATAGCAGATAGTTATAACACTGACACAGATAGATTCCTTAGTCTATGTTAGAGACACAGATGTCTGTGTATATTTGAAAGGGAGAGAGTAAGGAGAGGATAATCCTTGTGGCATCATCGTTGTTCAGTTGCCCAGTCATGGCCGACTCTGTGTGTGTGTGTGTGTGTGTGTGTGAAGATTACAATATTTTTATTTTTTATTTTGTAAATGTGTTTAATTGGAGGCTAATTACTTTGCAATATTGTGGTGGGTTTTGCCATATATTTACATGAATCAGCCATGAGTGTACATGTATCCCCCATCCTGAAACCCCCTCCCACCTCCCTCCCCATCCCACCCCTCAGGGTCATCCCAGTGCACCAGCCCTGAGTGCCCTGTCTCATGCATCGAACCTGGAATGACGATCTATTTCACATATGATAATACACATGTTTCAGTGCTATTCTCTCAAATCATCCCACCCTCGCCTTCTCCCACAGAGTCCAGAAGACTGTTCTATACATCTGTGTCTCCTTTGCTGTCTCACATACAGCGTCATCATTACCTTCTTTCTAAATTCCATATATATGCGTTAGTATACATGGCACCCCACTCCAGTACTCTTGCCTGGAAAATCCCATGGATGGAGGAGTCTGGTAGGCTGCAGTCCATGGGGTTGCTAAGAATCGGACACGACTGAGCGACTTCCCTTTTACTTTTCACTTTCATGCATTGGAGAAGGAAATGGCAACCTACTCCAGTGTTCTTGCCTGGAGGGGAGAGCCTGGTAGGCTTCCATCTATGGGGTCGCACAGAGTCGGACATGACTGAAGCGACTTAGCGGCAGCAGCAGCAACATACTGTATTGGTGGTTTTCTTTCTGGCTTACTTCACTCTGTATAATCAGCTCCAGTTTCATCCACCTCATTAGAACTGATTCAAATGTATTCTTTTTAATGGCTGAGTAATACCCCATTGCGTGTATGTACCACAGCTTTCTTGTCCATTCATCTGCCAATGGACATCTAGGTTGCTTCCATGTCCTGGCTATTGTAAACAGTGCTACAATGAACATTGGGATACACGTGTCTCTTTGAACTCTGGTTTCCTCGGTGTGTATGCCCAGCAGTGGGATTGCTGGGTCGGATGGCAGTTCTATTTCCAGTTTTTTAAGGAATCTCCACATTGTTCTCCATAGTGGCTGTACTAGTTTGCATTCCCACCAACAATGTAAGAGGGTTCCCTTTTCTCCACACCCTCTCCAGCGTTTACTGTTTGTAGACTTCTGGATGGCAGCCATTCTGACTGGCGTGAGTTGGTACCTCATTGTGGTTTTGATTTGCATTTCTCTGATAATGAGTGATGTTGAGCATCTTTTCATGTGCTTGTTAGCCATCTGTATGTCTTCTTTGGAGAAATGGCTTTTTAGTTCTTTCATGGCAGACTCTTTGCCAACCCCATGGACCTCAGCATGCCAGGCATCCTTGGCCCTGACCATCTCCCCAAATTTGCCCAAGTTCATGTCCATTGCAGTGGTGATTCCATCCAACCATCTCATCCTCTGAAACCCTCTTCTGCTCTCAGTCTTTCCCAACATCAGGGACTTTTCCAGTGAGTCAGCTGTTTGTGTAGGATGACCAATTTGGGAGCTTCAGCATCACTCCTTCCAATAAGTATTCAGGGTTGATTTCTCTTAAGACCGACTATTATGATCGCCTTGCTGTCCACGGCACGTTCAGGAGTATTCTCCAGGAGCATAGTGTGAAGGCATCAATTCACTGGCATTCTGCCTTCTTCATGGTCCTGCTCTCACAACCACACAGGACCACTGGGAAGACCACAGCCTTGACTATTTGGAACTTTGTCAGCACAGTAACGTCTCTGCTTTTCAACAACACTCTCTAGGTCTGCCATAGCTTTCCTGCCAAGAAACAAGCATCTTCTCACTTCATGACTGCAGTCACCATGCACAGTGATTTTGGAGTCCAAGAAGAGGAAATCTGTCACTACTTCCACCTTTCCCCCTTCTATTTGCCATTAAGTAATGGGGCCGGATGCCATGATCTGAGTATTTTTAATATAGAGTTTTAAGCCGGCTCTTTCACTCTGCTCTTTCACCCTCATCAAGAGGCTCTTTAGTTCCTCTTCACTTTCTGCCATTATAGTGGTATCATCTGCATATCTGGGATTGTTGATGTTTCTCCCGCTTATCTTGATTCCAGCTTGTAACTCAGCAGCCCGGCCTTTCTCCTGATGTGCTCAGCATATAGGTTAAACAAGGAAGGTGACAGCAGTCAGCCCTGTCATCCTCCTTTCTCAATCTCAAACCCATCAGTTGTTCCATACAGGGTTCTAACTGTTGTTTCTTGGTTCGCATCCAGGTTTCTCAGGAGACAGGTAAGATGGTCTGCTAGCTTTCCACAGTTTGTTATGATCCACACAGTCAGTGTAGTTGATGAACCAGAGGTAGATGTTTTTCTGGAATTCTCTTGCTTTCTCTCTGATCCAACGAATGTTGCAATTTGATCTCTAGTTCCTCTTCTTTTCCTAAACCCAGCTTGGACATCTTGAAGTCCTTGGTTCACATAATGCTGAGGCCTCGCATGCAAGATTTTAAACATTGATCTTATAGCATGAGAGATGAGTGCAACTGTCTGATAGTTAGCACATCTTTAGTACTACCCTTCTTGGGAATCGGGATGAGGATTGCCCTTTTCCAGTCCCTGGGCCACTGATGGGTCTTCCAGATTTGCTGACATGTTGAATGCTACACCTTGATGCATCATCCTTTATGGTTTTGAATAGCTCTACTGGAATTCCCTCGCGTCCTCTAGATGTTTTAACAGCAGGTAATGAGTTTCTCACGGCAAGTGTACCGGAGTGGTTTGCCGTTCTCTCGTCCAGCGGATCACGTGTTGTCAGAGCTCTCCGGTGTGACCCGTTCATGTTGGGTGGCACGGCTCACAGCTTCAGTGAGTCACGCAAGTCCCTTCGCCACGACAAGGCAGTGATCCTTGAAGGGGGATTATCATTACAGATACGGATCCCTGTGTGTATGTTATTCGGGACCTCTGATTTTATCCCTGCCCATTTACTGTTACTTTTCTGAGACTGACTGATTGTGACTGAATTCTCAGCGAGTATTTTGTGTTTTAAATGAGTTCCTATTGATTATGACTGAATTCTCAGCAGGTACTTTGTGTTTTAAATGAGTTCCTTTGTATATTTTTAAAATTTTGCCTGTAAGAGATATCATGTTATTTTGTCTTCCTCTGTCTCTAGCTGACTTCACTTAGTGTACGATGCTCCAAGGTCCATTCTTTCAGTGCCTGATGGCATAATCTCATAATTTCATTGGCAGCTTTTCATGGATGAGGAATAGCCCACTATATATGTTGCCACATTTTCTTTAATCTTTAATCTGTCGGTGGACATTTTCTCATGTCTGTGTCTCAGCTGCTGTAAGCAGTGCTGCAGTGAACGTTGGGGAGCATGTGTCTTTTGGAATCATGTTTCTCATGGGATATATGACCAGGTGTGGGTACGTCAGATCCTAGGCTTGACTCCTTTGCAAGTTTTTTCCCTCGCATGGGGATGCTATCCTTTCAGTGGCTGTTGCCAGTGTCAATCCCACCAACAGAGTCAGGCGGGGAGCAGGGGTGTTACATCTCTTGCCAGCCCACTACTGCATTTATTTGTAGCCTTCTTAGTATGACCATTCTGACTAGTGTGATTAGATTTCTTGTTGTTATTTTGATTGGTATTCTTCATGTAATAATTAGGGATGCTGAGCATCTCATCCTGTGTCTTTTGGGGATTATTTATCTTCTTTATTTTTCCTTAAAGTGTGAGAAGAAAATGTACCTGTTGCAGTTGGCTTCTTGAAAGTCAGTTGTGTTTGGACTTGATTTCTGCAATAACTGCCCAAGGACCTTTCCAGAGGGCAGTTGTCATTAGCAACCCCACAGTCCTTGTGAAAGGAGGTACCAGTAAGCAAGGTGTTTAAGCTGTAGTTACAGGAAATGTCCACAAGGCGGCCGCACTATTCCATGTCCAACCTGGTGCTTAGTCCCTCAGTCTTGTCCCACTCTTGGCAACGTCATGGACTGTAGCCCGCCAGGCTACCCTTTCCATGGGGATTCTTCAGGCAAGAATACTGGAGTGGGTTGCCATGCCCTCCTCCAGGGGATTAGCTCAACCCAGGGATCAAACCCAGGCCTCTCGCATTGCAGGAGGAATCTTTACCAGCTGAGCCACCAGGGAAGCCCAAGAATACTGGAGTGGGTAGCCTTTCCCTTCTCCAGGGGATCTTCCTGACCGAGGAATCAAACAGGGGTCTCCTGCATTGCAGGCAGATTCTTTACCAGCTGAGCTACCAGGGACGCCCCCAGTCCAACTCTGGTTCTTCAGACAAACTGAGACTTCAGGAAAGTCGGCTTCCTGGCCTGTGAATAAGAGTAGAATGTGCCTGAAAAACACCAAGGCCTTGTGTCTCACTGCTTCTTCCCCTTAAGGCTTCACCCTTCCTTTCAGACTCATCCCGACCTGGGACACTGCTTTCTGCTTAGGTACCTAGGAGGCTGCACTCTGGAAAGAGATTTCAGCTGGGGACCCCAGAACCAGCAGACCTGGAGGCTAGGTGACCTTTCCAAGATCCTTGTGGCCAGAGCGTCAGGCCACCATCCTTTGGGTGCACTAGGGTCTATGGTCCCAGCCAGAGCAAACCAGATGGTCAGGTTAAGAGGGGCTCATTTCAGGGCACCCACCCTGACTGTGTCAACCCCTCTCCAGTCCAATCCTGGGGACCCAAGCCTGGTCGGATTCCAGGGATTAGAAAGCAGCCCAAGTCAGGGAGATCAGAGGGGATAAAATAGTCAATAGTCTTCTCTTTTTTAAATCTCATGGTGATACAGTATTGACCTATATTTGTTTTTCAGTTTTGTGCTTATTGTCAGTATACAGGCTCCTGATTCAGTTATGACATATCCATACAGCATATCTGTTCTTTTTCAATTTTTTGCCAGAAAGATTATTGAACAAAGTTGAGCAAGCTCCCTGTGCTGAAAATTATGTCCTTCTGAAGTATCCGTTCTGACTGTATGTGACACCAAGGACTGTAACCCTCTGGGTTCCTCTTTCCATGGATTCTCCAGGCATGGAAACTGGAGAATTCCAAGCATGGAAACTGGAGTGGGTAGCCATTCCCTTCTGGAGATCTTTTGGATCCAGGAGTTGAATACAGGCTCCCACATTCCCGTCATATTATTTACCTTTGAGCCACCAAGGAACCCCTAGTATCTATTAGAGATACAGATTTTTTGTATAGGTAGAAGAAAGGAGGAAGAAGATAATCCTTTGAATTACCTATATTTTGTTGTTCAGTCACTCAGTCATGTCTGACTCTGTGACACCAGGGACTGCAGCATACCGGGCTTCCCTGTCCTTCACCATCTCCCAGAGCTTCCTCCGTCTCACACCCATTAAGTTGGTGATGCCATCCAACCATCTCATCAGGTACAGATTTGTGTATATGTGGAAGGAAGGAAGGAGATATTCATTGTGGATCATCTATTACAGATACGATTTTGGGTATATATGTTAGAGATGCAGATTTAAGTGAATATGTGGAAGGAAGGAGGGAAGGGAAGGAAGGAGATAATCCTTGTAAAATATGTCTTACAGATACAGATTTCTGTATATACATTAGTCCTTAATTCATAATTCATCCCTGGCTATTTATTCTTTTTTTTTTCCGGTAATTCCTTATTTCTCTTTAAATTTTTAGAGTCTCCTTTGTGTTGTAAATTAGTTTGTATATATCACTTTATTTGCCTAGAAGGAACATCATATGCTATTCTCTTCCTGCCTGGCTGAATACAGTTAGTGTATGACCCTCCAAGGTCCATGCTTGTGGTGCATAATTTCATAATCTTCGTGCTGCTTTTGTGTGTCTGACTAATACGAATGCATTTATGTACCACATCTGCAATAAGCTTTATTCTGTCAGAGGACATCTTGTGGTTCTGTGTCTTGGCTTCTGTAAGGAAGACAACAGTGAATGTTGGGGTGCATGTGTCTTTTTGAACGATGGTTTTCTCGGGGATATAGGCCCAGGCATGGATGTCAGATACGAGGCTTTGCTCTCTTCAGTGGTTTATCTTCTGGCATGCTGAGGCTGTCTTCTCTAGGGGTGGTGGCAATGTCCATCCCCACCAACTGTGTAGTGGGGTTCAATGATGTCCTGGCTCTCTCCTGCTTTTACTGTCTGTAGACCTTTGAGGATATCCATTCTGACTGGTGGGATTTGATTTCTTGATATTGTTTTGATTGTCATCCCTCCTGTAATAATTACGATGCTGAACATCTTGTTCTGTGGCTATTTGGTCTTCTTTCTTTTCCATAAAGGGTTTGAAGAAATTTACATGTCCCAATTGACTTCTTGAAAGTTGAATGTGTTTGGAAATTTTTCTGCAGTACCCACCATAGGACATTTCCTGAGGGCAGCTCTCATTAAAAGTCCCTCAATCTTGTGAACTGGACTTGCAATTAAGCACTGCTGGTCAAGTTGTATTTATAGGAAATGTACACAAGACAGCAGCATTTCTTCATGCCCAACTGTTGTTCCTGGAGCACACAGATCCTTAGGAAAGACTGGCTTCCTGGGCTGTGAATTATAGTGGAAAGTGTGAGCAAACACTCAAGGGCTTGTGTCTCGCTACTTCTTCCCCCTAAAGCTCCACCCTCCCCTTTAGACACCTCCCCACCTGGGCCACAGCACCCTGCTGAGGTGCCTAGGAGGCTGAAACTCAGGAAGAAAGCTAGAATTGGGGACCCCACCATGAAGAGACCAAGAAGTGAGGTGAATTTTCCACGGTCCTGGAGGTCAGAGGACTGAGCCACCATCTTTTGGGTGCCATGGGGACTTTGTTCCCAGCCAACCAATTCAGATAGTAGGGGTTCAAAAGGGAAGTCAATTAAGGACACCCTGCCCAGATGTCTCATCCCCATCTAGTCCAGCCATGGGACCCAAGCCTACTCGGGCTCCAGGGATGGGTTAGCAGGCCAAGATGGGAGTTCGGAGGGAAGAAAATAGGCATTCCTTTTCTTTCTTTCACTTTTCTTTAATCTCTAGTGTTTTGCTTCAGGTTAGTGTACAGCCACCTGATTCAGTTATGACATACACAAACAGCATATCTCTTGTCATGGGACCTCTCAGCAAATGCTGACCACATGTTTGACTATAAGGCTTCTAGGCAGATGCTCAGCTCGTGTTTACCTAGAGACCTCAATGCTCTTGCTCAATTTGTGTGTGTCTATGAGGCCTCAAGGCAGACACTCACCTCATTTGTGACTATGAAGCATCTAGAAAGGCTCTCAGCTCATGTCCTCATCTTGTCGTGTAGGCATTTGGGTTTTTTTTTTTTTTCCTTTCCTGAAAGGGTGCAAGGAAAGTTAGCTTCTTGAAATTAGCTTCTTGAAAGTCAGTTGTGTTTGGAATTCATTTCAGCAATACCTGCCCCAGGACCTTCCCTGAGGGCAACTGTCTTTAGCAACCTCACAGGCCTTTTGAATTGGAGGTGTCAGTCAGTACTGGTGGGCAAGTTGTTGTTACACGATACGTCCACAAGGCGGCAGCACTTCTTCATGCCAACTCTGGTTCTACCTGCAACCAGAGCCTTAGGGAAAGTCGACTTCCTGGGCTGTGAATTAGAGTAGAAGGTGCCTGAGCAAACACCCAAGCCCTTCTATCTCACTTCTTCCCCCTGAAGCTTCACCCCTCCCCCTGGCCTCATGCCTACCTGGGGCACCGCCCCCTGCTGAAGTGCCTAGGAGGCTGCACTCTCAGGAAGGAGTGTTGAGCTGGGGACCCAAGCACCAGGAGACTGGGGTCTGGGTGATTTTCCGTGTTTCTCAAAGTCAGAGGGTTGGGCCAGTGGGATTTGGGTTCACTAGGGATTCTGGTCCAAGACAGGACAAACCAAACTGTAGAGGCTCAAGAGGAGTGTCTATGATGGGCACCCTGCTGTGCTGGCTCTACCCATCCCCCGCCCAGCCCTAGGACTCAAGCCCGCTCCGGGTCCAGGGATGGGATAACAGCCCAAGCCTTGGAGGAGGCAGGGAATAAAGTAGGCATTACGTTTCCTTCCTTTTCCTTAGTCTCATGCTGATGCTCTGTTGAAGTCTAGTCCATTTTCAGTTTTGTGCTTGTCCTCGGTGTACAGTGAGCTGATTCAGTTATGACAGATATATTCAGCATATGTGTAGTGTTTATTTGTTTTGATTTTTTTGCCATACAGTTTATTGAACAAGGTTCAGTGAAGTTCTCCATTCTGATCTTCAGGTCCCTGTGGTGTATTTATTAGAGATACAGAGTTTTTGCACATGCGCAAAGAGCCAAGGAAGTGGTCCTTGTAGACTATCCCAGCGACAGATTTCTGTGTCTGTGTTAGAGACAGATGCTTCTGTGTATATGTGCACAGACGTGCAAAGTTGCCACTATGAGCCAGGAACGACGTCAGGATTCTTGGCCTCCGGAGGAGAGGAATGCAGTCCGGGGCCTGAGACGAGGCTTGATCGCGCAGAGCCTTTGTGTGATAAAGTTTTATTAAAGTATAAAAGAGATAGAGAAAGCATCTGACATAGACATCAGAAGGGGGCAGAAAGAGTGCCCCCTTGCTAGTTTTCAGCAAGAAGTTATATACCTATTAGCTAGCTGCTAATTAAAGAAAGGAAATGTCTCAAAACTCAGAAAGTGGCACCAGGCCCCTCACCCACAACATGCATTCTGAGATAACATTGGCACAAGGTGAGTCATCCAGGGCCATAAAACAACTGATGTGAATCTTGATGAAAGGTAGTTTTCTGAGCAAATACATAGTTTAGTTAACATAGGTTAAGAGAACATTTCCATGAGTAAAACATACTGGTTTGCTGAGCCATTATTGGTTCTGAGTCTCAGGCAGAACTGACTTGAAGAAAGACAGAGTCTGATGTAAATACATAGGACATTAACACATTAACGTAGCTTAAGAAAAGCATTTCCATAAGAAAAAGGCATTGGTTAGCTCCAGGTTTGAGAAAAGTTAAGTTCGGGTGGAACCAGGTGTCGTCATGGCAACACAGAATTTTAAAATAAACCTCTTAATCTTGTAGCGCCAAGGGGAAAACAAAGCCTGACACTTGTGGTTTGTTTCCTCCTGCCACTTAAAAGAGAGAAAAAATGTCTGACACTTGCAGCCCATTTCCTCAGTTTGGGGACCCTAGCCTTCCTGCCTGTAACCCTCTCAGAAGGAAGAAAGCAAGCAAGGAAAGAAGGCAGGAGATAATCCTTGTGGATTAGCTCATACAGATACAGATTTCTGGAGGTAGGTTAGGTACACAGATTTCAGCGCCTATGTGAAAGGAAGCAAGGGTGGAAGGAAAGAGGAAATAATCCTTGCGGATTATCTACTACAGACGCAGAGTTCTTTGTATACATTAATACCAACCTCCCAATTCATGCCTGGCCCTTTCCTGTTTTTTGTTTTTATTTTTTTAAACTCTGTGTTTGCAACTGAGAGTTTCTTCTTATGTTGTAAATTACTTCCTCCATATCTCATTCTTTCAGTTTTACCCTCAAGGGACATCATCTGGTATTTGCTTTCTCTGTTGCTAACTTAAGTGTATTTTTCTCCAAGGCCCAGCCTTGTTGGGACTGTTGGCCTAATTTCATAATTTCAGAAGTGGGGTTTCAAGTCTGAGTAATAGCCCTTTATATATATGTACCATATATATATATATATATATATATATACACCATATATATCATATATGTATATAAGATTCCATCTGTCAGAGGGCCTGTTCTTGGGTCTATGTCTCGGCAATGGGAGGAACCACTGCTGTGAACGTTGGGTGTGTGTGTCACTTTCAATGGCGGTTTTTCGTGACATAGGCCGAGGCGTGGGTATGAGAATCCCAGGTTTAGCTCTCCTGAGATGTTTCGCTCTGGCCTGTGGCTCTCCTTGGGGCTGTTGCCAGTGTGTGTTCGCAGGGAACACGAAGGGGTCCCATCATCCCCCGGCTCTCCTCCACGCACTGTTTGCGGACAGTTAGGATGGCCATCCTGTCAGACAGGATTGGATTTCTTGTCATTTTGATCCGCACTGCTTCTGTAATAATTCAGGATGCTGAATTTATAAGTACTTATAAATGTCATTAAAGGTTTTGAAAATATGATTTTAATATCCACACAGTATTGCTTAATATATCATACATAAATAATGAAATTTCAGTCTCAACATAGAAACATAATACCAAAAAAGGTTTCCATTCTAAACCAAAGCTTGCATTTTAATTCAGCTTAATGAGAATTCCTCTGAAGATCTAAAATTCTTATGAAAAGTAAATTATGTGGAGTTCTCTTTGCTTTCATCTGTTATGCCTTATTGTCATTTATTTCTAAGGACTCTTAGACTTTTGACATTTTGCATTTGACTGTAATTTTTGACTGAGATAAAATCTTAAATTTAGATATTACGAATGTCAAGAAGTAGTCTTGTAAGTGTGAATCATTCAGTCATGTTCAGTTATTTGTGACCCATGGACTGTAGCCCACCAGGTCCTCTGTCCAGAGAATTTTCCAGGCAAGAATATTGGAGTGGGTAGCCATTCCTTTCTCGAGGGGATCTTCCTGACCTAGGGGTCAAACCTAGGTCTCCTGGATTGCAGGCAGATTCTTTACCATATGAACCACCAGAAAACCCTGACTCTGCTGTACATGGATGTAAAAATCCTTAAAAGAATATTAGCAATCCAAATTGATGAATACATTAAAAGAATCATACACTATGATCAAATGTAAGTTATTCTGTGCCTGCAAGCATGATTTATGATCTGCACATCAATCACTGTGATACACAATATCAGCAAAATTAAGAATAAAATCACATGGTCTTCTCAATAATTGCAGAAAAAGCTTTTGACAAAGGGTAACATCAATTTGGATACAATCTCTCAGTACAGTGGCTATACATGGAACATACTAAAGGGTATATAAGACAAGCCCACGGCTAACATCCAACTCAGTGGTAAAGAGGTGAAAAGTGACAGTGAAGTCTGTCGGTTGTGCCCGACTCTTGGTGACCCCAGGGACTGTAGCCTACCAGGCTGCTCTGTCTATGGGATTTTCCAGGCAAGCGTACTGGAGTAGGTTCCCATTTCCTTCTCCAGGGGATCTTCTCAGCCCAGGGATCCAACCTGGGTCTCCCACACTGTAGGCAGATGCTTTACCATCTGAGCCACCAGAGGTTTTCCTAAAAGATCAGGAAAGAACAAGGATGTCCACTCTCACCTGTCTTGCTCATCATAGTAGTGGAAGTGTCCTTCCCAGAGTAACTAGGCAAGAAAAGGAAATTAAAGGCATCCCCATCAGAACAGATGAAGTTACACTGTCACTATTCGATAACAACAGGATTTATATGTAACCTTAAAAACTCCACCAAGTAACAACTATTAAAACTAATAAACTCAGCAACATAGCAAGATATGAACCATCAGAGAGAGAACAGAACAGTCCCATATACAAATGCATCCCCCCCCAAAAAAAAAAACCTAAAATGTATTTCACCGAGGGGCAGAAATACCTGTACAGTCACAAGCTCCAAGACCTAGAGTCTGGGTTCAAATCCCAGCTCACCTACTGACCTGTAGAGTGACCCAGGGCAAATCACACAATGATCTGAGGCTCAACATATTCAACTGTAAAATGAACACAAAACCAGTGTCTCCTCCCAGGGCTGTGAAACTCCAAGGAAATGGTTATTTAGGCCGAGGGGTTGGAGTGTCTCCAGGAGCCTCTCCTTGTATGAAACTCCTCTAGAACTGGGCTCTCCTGATCCTGTGGGCGAGGGTCAAGGGTAGAGCCTGGGAGCGGAATGGGACTGGACAAGGACGAGGACAAACAAATACTAGTTCTGTGTCAATGAGGGAAGCCACCTCCTTTCCAGATCTCAGAGTGGGGCCTGCACCGAGGGCCATGCACAATCAGAAGTGATAACTCCGAACCCCCCACAGCAGGGATGGAGCCTTCCTGGCAAGAACCTTCTCTCTGGTCCAGGCTCCAGTGTGATGTAGTGTTGCTCCCTGAGTTCTCCACGTCTCCACCAGGCAAAGAGCTCTTGGGAGCTGGAGGTCTATTAAACCACAGGGGCCTGAGGGTCAGAATGACACAAGGACGGACAACATTGAAAACTAGCTAAATTTTTAAAAAATGACAGAAGTACAGACGAGGCAGGGGATGAGAAGCAGAAGGACTGACGACCTCTCAAGCTTTTAGCAGAAATATCTCCACACCAGCTCAGCAGAGCCTACAGGAGGAAAATATAATGGAAAAGCAGGCTATGGATATATCTCTACACTGCTGGACCCAGAGATCCAAGTCCCAATCCACCGACATCGTTCTGCATATCCAGACACCAAGAGGAAGAAACACAGACCTTGCCTTAGGAGGTCTCAGCCAGACTTAATATTGGGGTTGCTGAGCATGGCCACATGGTCACTATGGACTCAGACCCTCCTCCATGCTCACATCCTCTGTTCTCACAGAAACATACACGGTTCACTACAGAGAACCCTCTGAGGGTACTTGTGTATACTAGAAACTGGCAATGGTGAAATGCAAAGAAAAGACACAGAAATGGAAACATGCCTCTGGGGAGCTCTACAAATTAAAAAAGATCTGAAGCGCTTGATACTTGGCATTTTTAAAAAAAGCTTTTTAATATGCAAACCCAGAAAGGACATTTCCAGGAGAAAGGACAAAAGAATCATCCCATGGGGGCAATTTGGTATCCATATGGGAAAGTAAGTTGGATCCCTACCTCACAAAACACCACCAAACCAATTAGAAACATACTAACAACCAAATAGATTTAAGGGGCTAGATCTGATAGATAGAGTGCCTGATGAACTCTGGACTGAGGTTCGTGACATTGTAGAGGAGACAGGGCTCAAGACCATCCCCATGGAAAAGAAGTGCAAAAAAGCAAAATGGCTGTCTGGCGAGGACTTAGAAATAGCTGTGAAAAGAAAAGAAGCGAAAAGCAAAGGAGAAAAGGAAAGATATAAGCATCTGAATGCAGAGTTCCAAAGAATAGCAAAAAGAGATGAGAAAGCCTTCCTCAGTGATCAATGCAAAGAAATAGAGGAAAACAACAGAATGGGAAAGACTAGAGATCTCTTCAAAAAAATTAGAGACACCAAGGGAATATTTCATGCAAAGATGGGCTCGAAAAAGGACAGAAATTGTATGGACCTAACAGAGGCAGAAGATATTAAGAGGTGGCAGGAATACACAGAAGAAGTGTACAAAAAAGAGCTTCACGACCAAGATAATCACGATGGTGTGATCACTCACCTAGAGCCAAACATCCTGGAATGTGAAGTCAAGTGGGCCTTAGAAAGCATCATTATGAACAAAGCTAGTGGAGGCGATGGAATTCCAGTTGAGCTATCTCAAATCCTGAAAGACAAGGCTGTGAAAGTGCTGCACTCAATTTGCCAGCAAATTTGGAAAACTCAGCAGTGGCCACAGGACTGGAAAAGGTTAGTTTTCATTCCAGTCCCAAAGAAAGGCAAGGAAAAGAATGCTCAAACTACCACACAATTGCACTCATCTCACACACTACTTAAGCAATGCTCAAAATTCTCCAAGCCAGGCTTCAGCACTACGTGAACCGTGAACTTCCAGATGTTCAAGCTGGTTTTAGAAAAGGCAGAGGAACCAGAGGTCAAATTGCCAACATCTGCTGAATCTTCAAAAAAGAAGAGTTCCAAAATAACCCATCTATTTCTGCTTTATTGACTATGCCAAAGCCTTTGACTGTGTGGACCACAATGAACCGTGGAAAATTCTTCAAGAGATGAGAATACCAGACCACCTGACCTGCCTCTTGAGAAACCTATATGCAGGTCAGGAAGCAACAGACTGGACAGGGACAACACACTGGTTCCAAATAGGAAAAGGAGAACGTCAAGGCTGTATATTGACACCCTGCTTATTTAACTTCTATGCAGAGTACATCATGAGAAACGCTGGGCTGGGAGAAGCACAAGCTGGAATCAAGATTGCCGGGAGAAATATCATAACCTCAGATATGCAGATGACACCACCCTTATGGCAGAAAGTGAAGAGGAACTAGAAAGCCTCTTGATGAAAGTGAAAGAGGAGAGTGAAAAAGTTGGCATAAAGCTCAACATTCAGAAAACAAAGATCATGGCATCTCGTCCCATCACTTCATGGGAAATAGATGGGGAAACAGTTTCAGACTTTATTTTTCGGGTTCCAAAATCACTGCAGATGTTGACTGCAGCCATGAAATTAAAAGACGCTTACACCCTGGAAGAAAATTTACGAGCAACGCAGATATCATATTCAAAAGCAGAGACATTACTTAGCCAACAAAGGTCCGTCTAGTCAAGGCTATGGTTTTTCCAGTAGTCATGTATGGGTGAGAGAGTTGGACTGTAAAGAAAGCTGAGCACTGAAGAATTGATGCTTTTGAACTGTGGTGTTGGAGAAGACTCTTGAGAGTCCCTTGGACTGCGAGGAGATCCAACTAGTCCATTCCAAAGGAGATCAGCCCTGGGTGTTCTTTGGAAGGAATGATGCTAAAGCTGAAGCTCCAGTATTTTGGCCACCTCATGCAAAGAGTTGATTCTTTGGAAAAGACCCTTATACTGGGAGGGATTGGGGGCAGGAGGAGAAGGGGACGACCGAGGATGAGATGGCTGGATGGCATCACCGACTAGATGGATGTGAGTTTGAGTGAACTCCGGGAGATGGTGATGGACAGGGAGGCCTGGCGTGCTGCAGTTCATGGGGTCGCAGAGTTGGACACGACTGAGCGACTGAACTGAACTGAACTGAACTGAACTGAACTGAATTGAACTGAAGAACCAACGACTGAAAGAAAAACTTTACAGAATTTCGAACAATTTTGGATGAAGGAATATCTTTTAAGTTCAGGTATTGTTAATTTACAATAATTTGTTTGTTTAAGGTGTATAGCAAAGTGATTCAGTGATTCAGCCTCTCAGGTGCTTCCTTGGACAAAATTCATTCCCTCTGGGAGGCCCGTGGGCCATGCCCTCAACTCAGAACAGCTAAGAATCCTGAATACGCAAAGCAGCATGTGGTGGTGCTTGTGGGGGTTTTTAGACTGAATAAATTATTCTAACATGATACAAGTACCAAGCCCAGAGGTCAAGAGAGGATCTCATAACCTATCTTCAAACAGAAGGCCCTGCTCCCTTGAATGTGGGTGCGTGAAACAGCGCTTGGGAAGGAAAGAGGTGTGTCATGAATATTTTGCCTGCAGAGGACAAAGTGGTGTGTAGAGAGGATGCGCAGGCACGTCCCAGGACACTGAGCACACGGACACAGTGACTGGACTCTCAGCCCTGCTCTTGGGCATCGCACTGTCTCCACCGCTGACACAGGGGGAGCAACTCACCCGTGTCCTGGAGAGTATGGTCACATGACCTGAACCTGGCCAATCGGTGTGTTCTATCCCTCCTGGCCACCGTGATTGGCTCAGGACTGGTGCGGTGACCAGTCGGGGCCCAGGGCCGGGCCTCTCGCTGGAAGCAAGGGAAGAGGAGCTCGCCTTCTGCCAGAAGGGGTGGGGCTGGGTGAGGTCAGGCTCCAGCAGTGGGAGGGGCGTGAGGTCAGCCTGGGGCAGTTGGTGACCTTCCTGAGCCCATGAGGGCAGAGCTGCTGGCCTGAGAATGAGGGCGTTGCTGAGCCCAGGGGTTGAGAGCGCCGGTTCCTGCTGTGGTCCCGGAGCTCCACCTGAAACCGGAGGGAAGCGGTCTGCCTGTGAGTCCTCTCCTGCTTGCCTGTCAGCTTGTTTGAACCATGTTGGGTTTTCTGTCCAGCTGGCTAAGTGGAGACCCTGGAAATGCAGCTGTGTGGATTTTGGCTGGCTTCAGGGAAGAAATGCCAGATGACACTTGGAGACACCAGTTTAATCTGGATTCAGGTCATATCTCTTGAAAATGAAGTGAAAGTCCTTCATTGGTGTATGATTCTTGTGACCCCATAGGCTATACAGTTCATGGAATTCTCCAGGCCAGAACACTGGAGCGGGTAGCCTTTCCCTTCTCCAGGGGATCTTCCCAGTCCAGGGATTGAACCCAGGTCTCCTGCATTGCAGGCAGATTCTTTACCAGCTGAGCCACAAGAGAAGCCCATGAATACTGGAGTGGGTAGCCTGTCCCTTCTGCAGTGGATCAGGATTCCCAGCCCAGGAATCAGACCTGGGACTCCTGCATGGCAAGAGGATTCTTTACCAGCTGAGCTATCAGGGAAGCCCAGTATCTCTTAAGGCCAGCTATTCACTGATATCTCTTAAGGCCAGCTATTAATTGTAGGATTACCCTAATTAGTCTTCACAGGATTAAGGTAGCAACCTGCTAAGGTAGCAATCGATGTCTTTTTTCTAGAGGACAAAACTGGGGCTCAGAGAAGCGGCTAACAGGTAACACAGCTACAGCAAGGAAGTGTGCACCTAGACAAACTCCCCAGATCCTGCTGTGAGAACCCAGGGCAGCCATATGGTGTGGCTTGTCCATGTGACAGGGGCTAAGGCACCCAGCCCACACTGGATACTGTGGGGACCTGACTCGGTAACTGCCGTCTGGAAGCTCTGAGACTCACAAAAGCAATTTGCACTGAAGAGAGGAAGGACACCTCCCTTCATCCACCCCACCACACCCTCCGGGTTCTGCCATACCCTGCCCCCTTTCTCTTGCTTTGTGAGGGAATAAGAGTCACACTCATGTGACCACATTGGCTGTCCACTGTTCACGAGCTACCAAGTGGAGCTGCTACAGGAGAGGCCACGAGCCTTTGCCCCTGAGTACCTCTCCTTCCTTTGCACCGTGGGAGCCCTCCTCCACACCTGCACACCAGAGGCCTTTTCTGAGACACGTAGGGACCCTCCCTCAGTTTGCAACAGGTTGCATCCATCGCTGTCCTTTCAATGCCTCCCTTGAAACTCAGCTCATGAGCTCCTTTGTCTGCATCGCGGCCCACCTGGCTGCCACGGGAGGGACAGAGCTGACAATGAATCCAAAGCTCGAATCTCACAGCCAGGAACCTGTGTATAAAGGACCTGATCATTCACGCTGTAGAGGCTGTAGTAGGTTGCAGGGATCCGTAACCAGGGCTTAGGCCAAAGTGACTCCACAGCTGTTTTAATGCCTGGCGAGGGTTCTGGCTATAGTGTGGGGGGGGGGGGGGGTGAGTCTCCTGAGGTTCTGAAGGCCCCCTGTGTGCAGGTTCATGGTGCAGAGAGAAGAGAAGGTGGAGTCCTTCCCTGGAGGTGGTCACAGCTCATGGATGAGCCAGACAGGCAGGCAGGGCTCGATAGCACCTGAGCTGCCTTCATGAGTGAATGGTGTGGGGGCAGAGGAAGAGAATCAGGTCTGCTCCCTTATGTGGTGCCCAGGGCAGGTTGTCACCAGAGTAAACACTTACTATGGTGATGACCATCACTGCTGTCTGCAGAGGGTTTACATTGGTGTGTGTCTACATCTGAGCAGTCAGGCCGTTGCTAAACCACACTGGCCATGGGCATTGCCTCTCCTTAGAACTTGATATGTTTCGTCTCTTCCTTACTGAACATTCATTGCCAAGAGGGTTTTGGGGCCACAAGGATATTGGCTTTTTCCCTAGCTTTGTCTCATGAGGGATGAGTTTCTGGTTGTTGGTGTGGTTTGTTTTTCCAGCTCCCTTTCTTGGCTTATTTTGTGAATTTGTTTCTGCCAGAGGAAGGGCTTAGGATCTGGCTTCTGGCTGAGATGTGACACTTACCACAGCAATGCCGACCTGGAGATCATGACCACGTTTGCCAAAAGGGCTTTGTTTTGCAGAATACATCTCGAAAGTACCTACACTGTCCTTTCAGATACGCAAAGGCTATTTGAAATGAAATAAAAAACAAGAATTCTCAAGTTGACTCTTACAATATGCGGGGAATCAGAAAAATCCCCTGGAGAAGGGAACCACTACCCACTCCAGTATTCTGGCCTAGACAGTTCCTTGGAGTGTATAGTCCATGGGGTCACAAAGAATCAGACAAAATCGGATGACTGAACAACAACAGCAATGATGTCTCACCATTTGTCAAACAGAGATACCAACAGTATTTGCACGACTGTGTGCATGTGCAGGTGCTCATTCGTGTCCAACTCTTTGCAGCCCTGTGGCACCCAAGATCCTCTATCCGTGGAATTTTTCAGGCAAGAATACGGAAATGGATTGCCATTTCCACCTCCAGGGGATCTTCCCCACCCAGGGACTGAACCCAGGTCTCCTGCATTTCACAATCTACCCTGGCTGGCGGGTTCTTTTCTGCTGAACCGTCTGGGAAACAACTCATTACATCACTGGGTTATTCTAAAGTACTTCACTTAGAGTCTGGCACTCGGGAAGTTCTCATTGGTGATGTGAATATTCAGTCATGTATCATTATTGCTCATATGATAATGGAATGGCCACACTCACAAAGGAGAAAGAAGAGCCTTTCCAAGTCCAGTTAAATCCTTCACCACACATATCTTCTTTAAATCTTCTGACTTTGAAATAAACATCAAGCATAAAGACATTGGTTATGGCCACCAGGAAAGATCGAGTTCTGCTAGTAAGTGACGAGGCTTCTTCCAGTTCCAACATGCATGTGTTGTTTCCCCGGCATCACCCAGCACTTCTGTGACAGCAGCTGGGGGTCCTGCAACTTAACTCAGTGTGGACCCTGCCTATCTGGGGGTAGTTCCAGACCCCACAGGTTAAAGGCCCAGCCCTACAAGACTCTCCCCCCACTCCAGCCATCATTTGCAAGCCCAGATTGTCACCTGCGCTCCGACCCACTGGCTACCCGTTCAGAGGTTCTAATGATTTTGGGTTCTATTAATTTTTTGAGTGGTCGTGGAACTCAGAGAAACATGTTGCCTAGTAGATCACAGCCTTATTGTAAAAGGTCATAAACTCAGGAACAGCAGATGCAGGGGGATACATAGGACAGGGCGTGTGGGGGGTGGGGGGAGGCACGGAACTTCACGCTCTCCGAGCCTCACTTTCCCCAAATCTGCATGTGTTCCTCAACCCAGAAGCTGTCCAGACCCTGTTTGGGGATTTTTATGGAGGAGTCATCACACAAGCACAATTGATTAAATCAGTGGCTGTTGGTGATTGCTTCAACCAGAAGCCCTTTTGGCTTTCCCAGACATGGTCAGGGGAGGAGCGGGGCAGAGGAGGGATCGGAAATTCCAATCCTTAACCATGTGCTTAGTTGCCCTGGCAAGCAGCGCCCCCCCTTTGGAAAGGAGGCACTCTCCGAAAAGCCACCTCATTCACCTAACAAGAGACACCTTGACTGCTCTCCCCACTTCGGTAATTGCCAGAGTTTTAGGAGCTCTGTGCCAGGACCGGGGGCAAAGACCAAAAATGTATTTCTTATTATTAATACAAATCACAAGGTCACGGTGACCCCAAACATCAGTGATAATTTGGTTCTATAGCCTTAAAAGTTTTTCAACAGTTGAGTGGGCTTTTTTAAACAAAGTTTGGGGGCCACCCCTCGAGGCATGCGGTGATCTTAGTTCCCCAACCAGGGATTGAACCCACTCTCCCTGCATTGGAAGGCAGAGTGTTAACCGCTGGACCACCAGGGAAGTCTCTGATTGGGCCCTTTTTAGGTGAAACTGTTATTGGCATAAACTAAATGGTTCAAGATTTCAAAAAAGCTGGAGCTGAGCATGAGCCATCTTCCTGTGGTGTCTTCATATCATTACCGACTTTTCCATGGCCCCTGCAACCCTCAGCTTTCCCCTGAGATGAATCAGTCCCCAGGAAGCCTGTTGCCTGCCCCTGCTCGAGACCAGAGTCTATTCAGCGGCCACTGGGCACAGGCAGCGTGCGGGGTGTGTGCGGGTCCACACCAACCTGAGTCGTGGAGAGATGTCAGGGAAGACTCATTCCCGGGTGTGCTCTGATTACAAGAAGTGAGAAGGTTTGGGGAACCAAATAGCCTCGGAGAGAGCCCAGTCACACTACCTTGCCCACTGTGAAACAAAATTGGGGCTTCTGCATGCTTCCCCAGGGAGAAAGAAATCCATGGACTCCATTGGATACTCAAACAATGACCTCCAAAAGATGAAGAGTCTTAAAGTGGGATTTCTCAGCCTTGGTGTTGTTGGCATTTAATATCTTGCAGCATTCATAAATGCAACTGAAAATGTCCCCAGATGTCACCAGTGTCCCCCCGGCCCAAACATGAGGGCCAGCTGGACAGGCTGGACCAGGAGCAAGGATGAAGGAAATGAAAGTCGCTCAGTCATGTCTAACTCTTGGCGACCCCATGGGCTATACAGTCGATGAAATTCTCCAGGCCAGAACACTGGACTGGGTAGCCTTTCCCAGGAGACCGAACCCAGGTCTCCTGCATTGCAGGCAGATTCTTTACCCGCTGAGCTCCAAGGGAGGCCCAAGGGAAGCCCAGAAGCAGGGGTGGGGGGATGCAAAAGGACAGGGAAGCAAGAGCAGTGGGAGCAGATAAGCAAGTCTGCCCTCCTGAAATGTCTGCGGGCCCGGTCGTCTGCAGTTATGACTGGGCAGGGTGTGGAGGGCACAGGGGCTCAGAGGTGTGTGACCCCCTTTGCTCCCCCTGGGCCAGCAGGTGTGTGAGGCTGAGCCGCTCTGAGGCAACATGGGCTTTGAGCCCCACACAGATGGGGCCCCTGTGTGCAGCGTGAGCCTTTCTCCCGAGTCAGGAGGTTTATTGTTGAGAAGACATCCCGTGATGACCGGGGGAAGACTGGCCTGGCTGAGGTAGCGGTCGATTGGTGGATCTTAGGGACACAGAACATTGAGTGTCCCAGGTGGGGCTTCTGATACCGACGACCACAAACTGGGGTGGTGGGGAGGCTTAAAACAATACTAATTGACAATCTCCCAGTTCTGGGGGCCAGAAGTCTAAAGTCAAGGGTCAGCAGGACCAGGCCCCCCGACCTGGGCTCTGGAGGAGCGTCACTCCCAGCTCTTCCAGTTTCTGGGGCTCCAGGTGTTCCTGGGTTTGTGGCCACATCCCCTCAGCCTCTGCTTCCTCCTCACATGGCCTCTTCCTCTCTGTGTGTCTCTCCTCTTCTTATAAAGACACCCATCATTCTGCATAAGGCCCACCTAATCCACTGTAACCTTATCTAACTTGATTTCCTCTGCAATGACCCGATTTACGAATAAAGGCCCCCTGGCAAATATGGGGAGTTGGGATGTGGGTGTCTCTTTTGGAGGGCACCATTCACCCCGCTACAAAGCTGAGTCTTGACACACAAGCAGTCATCCCAGGAATGGGGGGAGCTCACGCAGGACCCCTCGAGTACAGCCATGGGTGGGTGTGGTTGGAGAGCTGAGCAGGGCAGGTGGTCTGGTGGGGACCAAGCCTTGGCCTGGCTGCCTCGGTGCAGGGTCCCGGGGTGTGCACGGAAGCCCCTGAGGTCGTCAAGATGCAGGTTCTGACTTTTAGCAGGTCTAGGAGTGCCCCACAGTGCGCTTCTCAGCTGGTCCCAGGGTGTATAAACCGCTGACCCTGGTCCATGCTTAGAGGTGCGAGGAGCGTGCAGGCCTGTTTCCCAGGAACTGTCAGAAACTTCCCCAAGGAAGGCCCCCGACTCCAGTGTCTATGCAAGTCCCCAATCCCCTGTCCAGTGCCCCAGAGGTACCCCAGACAGAGACCCATACACAGCACTGGGTGCCTGGGTCAGGAACCCAGTGGAGGGGGAAGTGGTGGGTCTGGAAGAAACATGCTCATAACTTTGCGTATAGGATGGATGGAGGCTGAGCCTGGCCAACTGGCTGTGACCACAGGTGACCCACTTGCCCCCCGACCCTCCGCCAGGCACCGTGGGCCCAGAGGAGCTCAGCTTAAAAGTTGCTTCCCCAGCCACCAACGAGAGGGGCCCTCATTGTCAAATCAGGATCTGACCCCTTAATCCAGAGACGACCCCCGAAGTCAGTTTCACACATGAGGGTCCAGGAGGGATGTCATGTCAGAGACCCCTGGGACAGCAGACAGGATGGAAATGGGAGGAAAAGGTCCTGGAGGCAGGTGGCCCAGGCCTGCCTTCTGCAGGAGCGCCTCTTCCGCCCATTCCCCACTGCTCTGTCCCTCCGATGGCTGTGGGGTTAGCGGCCAGGGTTCCCAGGAAATGGACAAGAGCAGCTTGTGGGCCAACATGTTTCCTTGTAACTGAAACCCATCAGCATTTTTCAAGGGCAGACTCAAAGCCAGGGCATTATGTATGTCCACTGGTAATTGCTGAAAAGCCACACAGGAAAATCCCGACTATGTACTGGGGGTGACCGAGGCCCACACCTCCCTGATGTTGAACTTGACTCCGGATTTGGCCAGTTGTTAAGGCCGCGGACATGTGAACCCTACAAGGTCAGTTTGCTTTCAAGCTGCCGTTCAGGGCTCGCCACCGCACCCCACGGCTGGCAGGCTGTAGTTTCTCCTCATTCCTTCCCGGAGTTGGTGTGGGCCGTGGCGGTATCTGTTTCCCGTCTTTTGGATATTGCTTTTTTGAAAAGCAAGCGAGCAACTGCCTACTGGAGGGCGGGAGCCACCTCCACACCAGACTCCAGGATGGCTGGTCAGGCGGTAAGGGTACCTGAGCTCCCAGAGGGGCTCAGACCCCACACAGCCCGTGTGGCCATGTGTGCAGGTCCGGACCCAGCCCGGCCACTTCCTGAAGGCTGAGCAGCCTCAGGCAAGTGGCTTCCCCACTCGGGACCTTGGTTTTTCCACCTTAGAATGGAGGGGCTTTCACCTGCTGGGGGGTGGGCAGGGTTGCCATGGACATGGGACAGGGGAGAGGGCCATGTTTCTTGCAGTTTCCAGCTGAGGCTTTGTGGGCATGAGCTGGTGTCTGAGACAGTTCCCAGACTTGGCTAAGTGTGGTGATGAGCATGGAGTTGGGGGATGGGGGTCCGTCCCCATAGCCTGGACATTGGAGTGGGGGTTCTCGACTTAGGGGCACCTCAGGTCTAATTTCAACAACTCCATATGTAAGGATAATGCAGCAACAGATGTTCTCAGGGACTTGTCAGCCTGGATGCAAAGCCCCATCCCCACCCCACCTTCTGTGGGCATCCTGACCTGGCTTGTGGTAAAAGGGTCAGATCCCTTTACCCAAGGAAGGAACTGAGGCTCTGAGAGGTGGGGCAAGGAGATCAAGGCCACTGGGCCCGACAGGGGCAGTTGAACGTGGGTGCTGGGTTCTCACGTCAGACTCTTTGCCCTGAACCGTGAGAACTGGACTGTCGGGAGGGCTGAGTGCCAAAGAATTGATGCTTTTGAACTGTGGAGTTGGAGAAGACTCTTAAGAGTCCCTTGGACTGCAAGGACATCAAAGCAGTCAATCCTAAAGGAAATCAACCCTGAATATTCATTGGAAGGACTGATGCTGAAGCTGAAGCTCCAATACTTTGGCCAACCCGTGTGAAGAGCTGACTCATTGGAAAAGACCCTGATGCTGGGAAAGATTGAGGGCAGGAGGAAAAGGGGGCATCAGAGGATGAGATGGTTTGATGGCATCACGGAGTCAATAGACATGAGTTTGAGTAAGCTCTGGGAGGTGGTGAAGGACAGGGAAGCCTGGTGTGTTGCAGTCCATGGGATCTCAAAGAGTCGGACGTGACTTAGTGACTGAACAACAACAAAATGTGGTCTTCAGCCTCCATCTCACTCCTACCCCCAGGCTTAGTGCCTATGCCATGAGCCTCTCCGACAGTGAGGCGTCAGGGGCCATTGTCTAGTCCCAAAGCGATTCATATCTCTATTCATAATTCCACCATTACACATTCATTTCTCTGGCTGTAAAGTTTTTATGTCTCTTGAGTCTTAAGTGCTGAGGCTTTTCTACACCCCACCTGGCTCCCTCTGGGCCTCTCCTGGTTTTGTGGAAGCGTACTTGTTCTAAACTGGAGAAGGAAATGGCAAAGTTATCAAGTGAATTCTGGACATGTTTTAAGAGTCTTGTCTTTAAAGTTCCCCAAGGACGACTCTTCCCTGGTCCTAGGTAGTCGGGCTGAAATCTGTGCCCCTCTGGTTGCGGTTTTGATGTCCTCCCATGTCTCTAGGCCGGTTGTGTGCCAGAGTCAGCTCTCTCTGGCTCATCGGGAATTCTGCCAGCCGGGTGTTAACCCTTTGGTACATGAAACAGGCCACAGCGGGAGAATTTACACCATGGAAATTGGCAAATGATGCAGCTACAGATCAGGGTTCCTTCCTGGAGAGCAGGGGGTTGGGCAGGGGCCTGCATACATTATCAGCATGCCCCTGCTGAGTGGCCACGTGTCTCCTTTTCCTGAAGAGGCCAAGTGTCTTCAAACGCGTCTATTGTATTTTCACTTCTCGTTATGACACTTTTTTATTTCTGCTGGTTCTGTTTGGTTCTTTTCCAAGTTGGCTGTGTCATTTTCTTTAATGGTTTCCTGTCCTTGGCAGGACCTTTCTATCTTGAGGTTCATTTCTCTAAATGAGATGAGCTTAGCTGATTTATGAGATGTATTATCCATCAAATCCTTTCAGAATCCCAAAGCTGAGGGGGTCACTTCTGCTGGTTCTCCTCCAGCTGTCTTTCATCCTGGTGTGCCTGGCGCTCTTCCATAACGGCCACCACTCTTCCATAACCCGTGGGGCAGTTCCCAAGCCTGGGAAGAAGGTGTCCTTATCCGGAAAGACTTGGCACTTGCATTCTCCACTCATCTGAGGGTGTTATGGATAGGGTTACCTTGAACCAAGGTCACGGGCTGACATGCCTGGACCCACTGGGGTCCTCACCTGCTCCTTCTCCTGCTCGGCACCAGAACCACCTTCCTTGTCATTCCCGAGGCTGGAGGAGGGAGGCCCTTTCTGGGTCACCTGAAAGTGTCGTCTCCTGGGAGTCCAGCTCCACGGGGGGGGGGGGGGGGGGGGGGGAGGAGTCTTCTGTTGGACTCTTCCTCTTGGGCAGTTGCTCCTCTGGGTCTTCTCAGGTCTTCACTAACTTTAAGGCGTGACACTTTTTGATTGTTTTTGTTTTCCATGAGAGGGTGGATCTGAGTAACCTACCCACCAATCATCAAAGCAGAACTGTGAATGAATACATGTCTTTTATTCCTTCAAGAAGCCAGGCCTTAGGAGCCAGACCCTATGCCGAAGCTGAGGGGTAAATCTGCCCCAGCCGGTCCTGCAGCCCCAGCTCCCTGAGAGACTGCATTCTGGGTCCTGGCTCACTGGAGACAGTCAAGGGTACCATGTCCAGGATGTGGAGAAAGCATGCTTATGCCAGCACCCCCTGTGACCGCTCCTCCTGGCGGTGCAGACGTGGTCAGCAGGAACCGCAGAGCAGGAATGCCTCCCTGCAGACCCTTTCCCAGGGACTGAGCACTTTGCTGTCCGCTTCGGGAGCCGCCCAGGTGGAGGGCAGGCGTGAGCAAGTCAGGGTCAGCTCCCAGGGCAGTCCCAGCCTGCCTCCTCGTCCACGAGTATTAAAATGAACCCAAGGATGCTGCCAGAGGTTGGGGAAGGACCTCAGGAGCACTCTCGGCCTGCACACAGTAGGAACTCAGCAGGACTGTGCCCCCGGCCCCATGGATCACTCAGCAAATATCCTCAACCAAGGCTCCTGTGAGGTGACACGTTCAGGTGACCCAGAAAGGGCCCCTGTCTTCCAAGTCCGGTAACTGGAAGGAGGGTGGTCCTGGCGCTGATCAGAAGGAGGGGATGAGTCCCACCCCATGCCAGACGCTCTCCCTCCCGGGGGGCACGTCTGTCACCTAAACAGAGAGACTCAGCCTGGAACCAGCCTTTCAGCTCACACCCGCGTGGGACCCCGGTGCCAACAGGAAGAGCAGGCAGGACCCAGGGCTGCCAAGAATGCACCCGGTCATTAGGGACAGACCAGCCATCACGTGCCTTGAACACATTCGAGGAGAACACGGCCTCTCCCACAGAGCGGCCCTGGCATCAGAGGCCCTCCGAGTGGTGGTATTATCCTTAGAGCTGAGGAAGCCGAGGGCACAGCGGGGAGGTTGACCAGTCCCCTGTGGTGGTCAGAAGTCCGACCCAGGCTTCCCACCGGGGCTCTGCGGCTTCCTGGCCCGGCGGTGCTCGGAAGCCGTCCTGTGTGTCCCTGCCATGTACACACGCTCCCCACAGCTCCTGCTGGACCATGAGCCAGTTGGGGTTCACACACAAGATGGCGTAGAAGCGTGCCCACCACCCTCAGGCCTGAGATGTGGCACCCCTAATTCCTTGATGGCAGTGACGGGGCCCTCTGGGGTGGGTGGCAGCTGTGGGGTCAGGGTGGGTTGGGGAGGTGTGCTGCCCGGGAGGCCTCTGGGGGGAGCTAAGGACCCCAGGCTTGGCCTCATTGAGGCCAACCTTCCAACAACCTAGGAGGCTGCCCTTCAGCGAAGATGGGTGACTGTGACATATAACACGGCGGCTCAGGCAGCCGTGGGGACGAATAGGGGCCCTTGGCATCCTCGACCACAAGGAATCCCCACGGGGATGTTTTTGCTTGTTCTGTGATTCCCTTCTTCCTTCTAAAAGGAAAGTGCCGGGAACACCTATGGTGAGGTCGCTGTTCCTGTGAGTTGAGCCGGGAGTGGAGGTTTAAACCAGTCCAGTCTGTGCTGGGCGAGCCTCCCCTTCCCCTCCCACACCTCGGATGGCACAGACCTGGTCACTCTTCTGGGCCTTCTTGGCTCTTTAGGAACTTTAAAGTATGACATTTGTTATTTCTTGTCTTTGTCCAGCATTTGGCGGCAGTCCACTGCAAGGGCCCTGACCCTGTCCTCTCCCCGAGCCCCTTGGCCCTTCCCATGCCCACGCCAAGGCTCAAGGCCCCTGCAGTTCTGTGGCCTCCAGACTCCCCACCCGAGGGGCCAGTCCGGCCAGAAGCCACCGCTCTGGGGCGTCCTCCTGGCGGAGGGGACCAGCATCTTATGGTTTCTTCCTGCCGGGAGCAGACTGCTGTCAGGCCAGGCACCAGGGTTTAAAACATCCTATATGTGTAAGAACGAGGACATCCCATACGTCCACCGAGTCCCACGACCCTTTCCCAATCCTGCCAGATGTTTTACTTGGAGGGACCCTGTCGCTTACATAAACAGCTGAGCGTGTTTTCCCAGGGATGTGGCCCGGGCACTGCTTCTTGACCAGCATCGAGAGAAATCTCCATGGACTCGGAGGAATATATTTTGGGTCTTTTCATGTGGCTGAACAGAACGCATAGAAATAAACGGGAGCTGTAACAGGAAAGACGGGGTTGGCCGTATGGGGCCATCCATGGTCACTCCCACTGCCCCATGTGGTCAACCCCGCGCCCGGGAGCCCCCAGGCTAGAGGCGTTGCTGCCTCTTGGGTCTCGGTGCCTCACGGCTTCCTATGGTAGGGGAAGCGGCTTCCAGCTTCTTTGCAAAGAGAGTCTGTGCAGGGGTGGACTTAGCGGCTTCAAGGTCGTGGAGATATGGCATAGCCCCAGCCACGGGGTTGGGCGGGGATGCTGAGAGCACCAAGATCTCCCCTCAACTGTGAAGCAAGTCACATATGGCAAAGATTTGCAGAGGAGCAATAGATGGTCTCAGAGAGGCTGAGTCACTCGCCAGAGACAACACAGCAGCAGACCGGGACCGCGACCCCTGTCGTTTAAACCGCGGCTCCCTCCAGTGCCCGTCTGACCTGCCCCTTGAGGGCAGCAGGAAGATCTGGGCTTCCCCGGCCTGAGCGCCCATGCCTGCCTCCCCTCGTCTGTGCTGGGATGTGTCCATTCCCAAACCCATGCGCTATGTCCCCTGGCCCTGGGCTGTCATGTCAGGCTCCAGGTTCCCTGCAGGAGAGCCCCACGCCCACCAGCACACCTTGGAGCCCTGCTCATCTGTTCTCTGTGCCCAAATGTCCTGATCCTAACTGTCTTCTTGAGGCAGCCTTAGGACTGAAGTCCTGGAGCCCTGCTTCTTCGAAGCTCCCTGCACCAAGCCCAGTGAGGCTCTGCCCGGTGGCCTCATGACCAGTATGGTGGTTTGAGTGGTGGCCCCGAAAGCCATCCATCCTTCCACAGCCTGCAAATGTGACCTTATTCCTATGAATGGTCTCGGCAGATGGAAATAATTTACTGACCTCTGCACCAAATCACCCGGGATGCATGTGGACCCTAAATCCAATGGCAGGTGTGCTTGGAAGAGAAGAGGGAGTGATCTGAAGCGCAGAGCCACCCAGGGGAGAAGGTTTGACACATGGACACAGAGGTCGGGGTGATGTGGCCACAAGCCCGGGAAGGCCTGGGGTCCCCCAAGAGCTGGACCAGGCCAGAGGGACCCTCCCCTGGAGCCTCTGGAGGGAGCTGAGCCCTGCCCGCACCTTGATCACAGGTTTCTGACTCCAGAACTGGGGGTGAATGAGTTTGTGTTAAAGCTGTCCAGTCTGTGGCCAGTGGCTTCAGCCACCCCTGGACACTGAGAGTGAACTTGCCAGCTCCAAGGTGAGAACAGTGGCAGGACCGGCCCCTGCCCCCCACACACAGACACACAACTTTGTCATGAGGTTAAATGAGTTAATACGCACAGATGCCTGAATCAGGGGCTGACACTTGGACCTCCGCCCCCTTCACCTCTTCCTCCTCGTCGTCATCACTGTCATTGTTAGGGGCCCTCATCCACTCATTCAGTGGACCCACAGTGCTCCTGCACAGCCCTGATGTGAGCAGCAAGGCCAACGAGCTGGGAGGCTCCGCACAGGACTCACCCTGCCTGCTGGGGCCATGTGGAGAAGGCCTGTGCCGTGACACGGAGGCCCCGGGAGAGGCTGGATCCTCTGGTCGTGGGAGTCACGGGGGCCTCAGCATCAGAAGTGTAGGGGTGAGCCGGGTTAATCCAGGGGGTGCAGCCCTTCATTCAAAGTGGGGGAAGAATGCCATGTGTCACCCTGTGTCTGGGAGGCTGCCCTTGCCCTGGTGGGCTGCGCGCACAGCCTTGGATGACCAGGAGTCTGCATCTCAGTAGGGGCCAAGGCTGGCGCTGAGTGAATCTTCAGTGAGGTTTTTTCCTTAAAAAGCATGCCAAGTGACTTTGGCTCCATTGCTTTTTGCCAGATACCCAGAATGACCCCAAGAACTTTGTACACTCCAAGGGTGGTGACTGGGTGTGGAGCCCAGCACAGACCCGAGTCAGTCCTGCCCTGAGTCCCACACCATCCCCCTTCCATGGCCTGGCTTTCTTCTGCCATGACCTTCAGAATGGTGGAAAGGCAAGTGTGGCCTCAAGCTGGGGGCCCCAGCGTGGGCTCCTAGCCCCTGGGGGTCCCCTTGGGACACCTGGGGGACCATAGTCCCCACTGCCGTCGGGCAGCTCTGTCTCGGGAATGTCGAGTTTCTTTGCTTTTCTGTGTGATGCAGCACCCAGGGGTGATGGGGAAGTCTGCTGGTGTTACATGCTCCTGCCTTAAATGGGGAAACATTCTTGCTGCATTGACGCTGCTCACTCAATGCTGGGAATCTGTTAAACACAAATGGCAAGGGGAACAGAGGAAAACAGAAAAAGAAAAATGGAGAGTGGCTTGGTTGCTTCAGGTCTCACATGTGATTAAGAGAGTGTACAGCCTGCACATGAACCCGAGTTCCCACACCTGCCAGCTATAAGGTGCCAGGCCCTGATTTTAGAACCCTAGCTTCACTAAGCAGTCAGTGACAGAGACAGTTTTTGTGTATTTCAGGTCTACACTGTGATGACTTGATGCCCATAGACATCATGGAATGATTGCTCAACATACGCATCACCTCACACAGTGAACTCTGTGTGTGTGTGTGTGTGTGTGTGTGTGTGTGTGTATCTTTAATGTTCCTATAATCCATGGAGAAGGCAATGGCAACCCACTCCAGTACTCTTGCCGGGAAACTCCCATGGACGGAGGAGCCTGGTGGGCTGCACTGCATGGGATGGCTAAGAGTGTGACAGGACTGATCGACTTCCCTTTCACTTTTCACTTTCATGCATTGGAGATGGAAATGGCATCCCACTCCAGTGTTCTTGCCTGGAGAATCCCAGGGACAGGGGAGCCTGGTGGGCTGCCGTCTGTGGGGTCACACAGAGTCGGACACGACTGAAGTGACTTAGCAGCAGTAGCAGTATGCTAGTCTTCGAAAACAAGGTGGAGAGTGTTCCTTGTTTACCCTGAGAGTTCCTGTGAGATTGCTGTTTTCTTCCCTAGATTTTTGGAAGCATTGATTGACAAAACCAGTTGGTTTCATTGTGGGGAGGCTTTTAATTTCAGATTTAGTTTTTTTCATGCAAATAACATTTTCTGATTTTGTATGTCTTCCTGGGTATGTTTAGGTAAGGCATTTCCCCTTTGCTAGGCCCGTAGACTCTCCTATGAGTAAGTGAACAGTGGTTCACACTATCTTTCTTTTCTGTAAGATGTGTTGTGCCCCCTTTTAAAGGTCCTTGATACTGGTGATTTGTGCTCTGTCTCTTTCTCTAACCAGTCTCCCTAGGGGTTTATCAGGTTTATCGGTCCTTTCCAAGAGCCGACGTCTGGCTTGTTTAAACAATTCCCTGTTTGCCCTGTGTTCCCTCATTTCCTGCTCCTTTTCTCCCATCCACCTTGTGCTCCACTCGCTGTGCTTTCTGTCTGGATTTTTGGGAGGAGGCTCAGCTGATTTCGGCCTTCCTTCTTTTCCAGTATATGTGTTTAAGGCTTTAGGTTACCATCTAAACACAGTTGGCTGGGTCCCACAAGTTTGAATAAGCCAAATTTTCATTATGTTTTATGTAAAAGTATTTTCTAATTTACATTGTGCTTTTTAAAATTATTATTCATGAAAGTCTACGAGAAGTCTGTGATTTATCTTCCCAATGTTTGGGGAGGTTTTTCTGGTGACCCATTTTTTGATCTCTGTTAATTCCATGAAGAGCCCCGTCTCGGTCTTTAGGGGCGACTGTTATGAATACCGTAGACCAGCTGATAAACAACAGAAAGTTGCTTCTTATAGTACCGGAGCCTGGGAAGTCCCAAGATCACCAGCAGATGCCGCGTCTGGTGAGGCCTGTTTCCTGGTTCCTAGACTGCCTGCTTCTTCTCCCTGTCCTGGCAGCACGGGAGCCCATTCCCTCCTGACCTGAGCCCTCCCAGAGTCCCTGCCTCCTGGTATCATCACCACGTGCAGGGTGAAGTTTGAGGGCACATAAGCCATCAGCCGATTGCAATCCGTAAGTATACCCTGCATTATCTCAGTCCTCTGAAATAATTTGAGCTTTCCTAAGGGCTCAATATATATTCATTTTGTTATATGTTCCTTGAGCTCTTAAAAATAATATCTATCAGTGGGAATGCAGTGTTACGTGCGTATCACTTAGATCAGATTTGTCAATCATAATTCAGATTTCGGTAGCCACGTTGAGTAAAGCAGAAGTAGCTGAAGTTACCTGTAATATATTTTATTTTAACATTCCCCAAATATTGTCATTTCAGTGTGTAATCAACCTGATAAAACCTAATGAAATATTTTACGTTCGTTTTCTCATGCTAAGTCTTTAAAATCCAGCGTGTGTTTCAGGCTTGAAGCACATCTCATCGTAGAGCCAGCCGCATTTCAGGTGCTTCGTGGCTGCAGGTGACGACGTCCCAGGGAGCCCAGTTCCCCGAGAGATGTGTCTTTAACGTCTCCCACTGCAATTATGAACTTGGCTGTGACTGCTCTTCTATTTCTGTCAGTTTGTATGTATTGATGTTTTGAGGTTATGTTATTAGGGACATTCAGATTTAGAATCCTCATCGTCTTGGCAGACTGGACTTGCGTGAGCATGAGATGCTCCTCTTTATCGCTAGTGATGCTTCTGACCTTAGACTCTCTCTGACAGTGATGTTGCCGCGTCAGGTTTCTGCCCTTGTTCGCCTGGGCATCTTTTACTCTCACCTGTCTGTGGTCTTCCATCTTAACATGTGCCTCTGGGAAGAGTGTGTGGCTCTAATCTTAATCAGGGTGACGCTTTTATCTTTTAATGAGGACATTTGCTCTGTTTACAACTTTGATGTTTCTGTCTGTAGATACCGTGTTGCTGTGTGTTTTCTGTTTGTCCCACCTGTTCCGTGTTCTTTTCTCTTGCCTTCTTTTAGAAGGATGAGGTGTTTCTCTAGTTCTGTGCTCCTCTGCCAGGTTGGTGGGTGCACATTCGCAGACACAGCCTGTGTTTTACATTGAAGTCTAACTTAGTACTTTTACTGCCTCCCTGACACGACTGTTTCCTCCTTGTCACTGTTATCCTTTAAAATTTTAGATATATTGTCGGCGTTATCATCACTGTAGCATTAATATTTACCCTGACAGTTACCTCATTGTTGGTCTTTACTTGTTGTTTATATTTCAGTCAGAGACGGCTTTTCTTTCTCCCAAAGCACTGCCTTAATATTTTTTTAGTTCATGTCTGTGTTTGATGAATTGTCTCATTTCCATTTGCCCTACAAGTCTTTATTTTGCTTGCACTTTCGAAGAGTGTTTTTGTTGGGTATCGAATTCTAGGTTGGTGGTTATTTGTTTTTCAGCATTTTACAGATGCCAGTCCATTATCTTCTGACTTCCTTTTTCTTGAAATGTCAGCTCCTAGTGTTGCTGTGCCATTAAAAGCCACACCTTTATTCCTCTGAGAGCTTGAACATTTTCTTCTTGCCTTAGGCACCTGCAGAGCTGCTGAAACCAATGTGTGGTTTTCATTTTTGAGTCAGTGCTCTGATTCTTGAACCAACTCTTGCCACTGTCCCTGTCAATCAGTTCAGTTGCTCAGTGTCTGACTCACTGCGACCCCATGGACTGCAGCCCACCAGGCTTCTCTGTCCATCACCGATTCCCGGAGCTTGCTCAAACTCATGTCCATCGAGTCAGTGATGCCATCCAAGCATCTCATCCTCTGTCTTCCCCTTCTCCTCCTGCCTTCAGTCTTCCCCAGCATCAGGTTCTTTTCCAAAGAGGCAGTTCTTCGCGTCAGGTGGCCAAAGTATTGGAGCTTCAGCATCAGTCTTTCCAATGAATATTCAGGACTGATTTGCTTTAGGATTAACTGGTTGGATCTCCTTGCAGTCCACGGGGCTCTTAAGAGTCTTTTCCAACACCACCGTTCAGAAGCATCGATTCTTTGGCGTTCAGCCTTCTTTATGCGCCAACTCTCACATCCATACATGACTACTGGAAAAACCATAGCTTTGACTGAATGAACCTTTGTCAGCAAAGGAATGTCTCTGCTTTTTAATGTGCTGTCTAGGTTTGTCATAGCTTTCCTTCCAAGGAGCAAGTGTCTTTTCATTTCACCGTCTGCAGTAATTTTGGAGCCCAAGAAATTAAAGACTGTCACTGTTTCCGTTGTTTCCCCATTTATTTGCCATGAAGTGATGGGGCCGGCTGCCATGATCTTCATTGTTTGAATGTTGAGTTTTATGCCAGCCTTTTCACTCTCCTCTTTCACTTTCATTAAGAGGCTCTTTAGTTTCAGGCCCTGGAGGCATTTCTTATTCCCCTGACTGTCTTTTCTCCACCATGAGGGGCCCCATTTATAGTTTTTAACAATGTAGTTTAACAGCGGGTTCCTTCGCTATATTCTGTACTTTTTTCCCTCATATATATTTTTTTAACCGATCCATTCCTCAGTTCACTGATCCTCTCTTCAGCTACACCCAACTTGATGTGAAGCCCAGAGCCTGAGTTCTTAAATTCAGTCACTGTTATTTGAAAGTTCTAGAATCGGTTTTGAGTCTCAGAAAGTTTTCCTTTGGTCAAGTATATTTTTGAACTGGTGAAGTTTGCATCTGATTCCTCTAGCATACCTCTGATATGCTGATATACATCAGATACCTCTGGACCTGTTTCCGTTCTTTTTCTCTTGGTCTTATTTGTTGTTACACCCTTATTTGCTTTTTTGGTTGCATGGTGGACGTTATCTACGGAAACCCTAGAGTTTCTGGTGATGCTGTCTTCTCCAGAGGTTCCTCTGATGCAGACCTCTAGTGAGGACAGAGCTGTCTGTTCACTCAGGGTCTGAGTGACTTGAGGCTGGGGTGTCTTTGTAAGCTGAGTCTCAGCAGCCTTCACCCACCTTCTCCCCCTGATCCCAGGGAGGAGCCCTCCAGCATCTCCATCTGGAAGCCTGGGGTGCCTCCCATGGCCCCTTCCCTTCTCGGCCGGTCCTGAAGCCCACCGTCTGTCTCCCGAGCACCACAAGGTGATTGATACTCAGCGCTCAGCCGGTTTGGGCAGAGTGCTGGGTATGTTTTCTGTGCCTCCCTTTTCTTGGGGAGCTTAGTCTCTACCATCCGGACTGACTTGTCAGGCCTGCAGTTGAATTTTTGTCTTCCCAGCCCAAGGAAGTGTCCAGAGCTGTTAGCCAGTCCCCTCTGCTTGACTTTTTCCCTGCCTTTTCTTCCCAGAGTCAGCTTTGTTCTGATGCCCCGAGGGACGGAGCGACCCTCTCAGTCTCCAGCTCCCTCACTGGGCTTTTGTTTGAAATCTTGGATTGTGGCTGCCTAAGGACCTCTTTTGAAAAGTATTTAGCTTCTCTAGCTCTTGGTAGGCTGACCCACAAGCTGCTTGCATCTATAACTGGTAGTGGGGAAGCCCCGGGTGTCGTCTCTCATCTGAAGCCACATGTAAAATTCACAGTAATTATATTGATCATCTTTGGTGCTGGGGTAAACAAGAACCAGGGGCCCTTGCTTATTACCCACGGTTGTGTTTCTGATCAGAATCCCCAGCTTGCCTGGGCTGTTTCAGTGCCACTTGAACTTGGGAAGAAGGAGGGGCAAGCGGCCCATGCGGCCTGGGGACAGAGGAGCCAGTCTGCCCTCTTCCCTTGTCCCTGCCGGCCCAGGGCAGGCCTTGTGATGACAGGCGGCTGGTAGTGGAGGAGAAGGCTGAGGAGGAAGGGGTTGCGTGAACTGTATTCTGTGATGTGGTCAGGTGCGGGTTTTCTTTTTCAGTGTGAAAAAATGACTGCCTTGACTCTTCTCTCCAGTTTCACTTTAAGGTTGAAAATGAAGATTTTATCCTTAAAGTTGAGCACAGTGATTTTACAGTCTTTTTGAAAGCAACAGTTGAGGTTTTCAAAAGATATCTCAGAGAACTCTAGCAGATAAAGCGATAAAAAGAGAATGTGTTCAGGGTGAACTGCAGGCAGGACCCCAAACCGTACTCTGTATCTTCCAGAGTCTGTAACTGCTGAGATGGGTGGATATGGGGGCCTCAAGCCCCCGGGGGACAGAGGTCCTCAAGTGACAGCAGAGGCCCCGGCTGAGCCAGGAGCAGTATGGCCTGTGCCCTGGCGAGTGGAGAGCCGCGAGGCTGGGAGTGGGGCCAGGAGAGGGGGTGGGAGACTCGGGCGTGGAGGGAGGGGCAGCACCTGGCGGGGTCTGGGAGGCGCTGGCTGTCACGGCTCAAGGCAGGGACACCCCTGAACCTCCACCGTGCAGCCCCCACGGGGCAGAGTTGTCTGGCAGCCCAGGGTCAAAGTGAAGAGGGCGAGTTCGCAGCAGATTGACCGAAGCCCCGTACCCACTGTGAATTCATTTTAAGTGCCTGGAGCGAGGTTGGTCAAGCCCTTGCTGAAGTCAAGTGAGGGAGTCAGTCAGGGAGGACGGAGCTCAGGGTGAGTGAGGGGCAGCTAGTGCGGTGAGTCCTTGTCACCCGGGTGGGTTCTGGGGACACCCTTGAGTTCAGTGGTGCCCTTTCAGTAGCCTCCCTGGAGGCTTGTTTGGGGGGTAGAGGAGGCAGAAGCCCACTTAGAAGACGTGCTCATTCCTAGTGGTGGTGGTTTCTGAAGCAGTTTCTACTATTTGGTTCGACTGTGAACCAGTATCCTTGCAGGGTCAAGTCTGATGGTGGGCCTGAGCTGTGGGCACAGCCTTCCTTCTCCTGCACCCCACACTCATCTGTCATCTTTTGGGAAGCCCCTCCCCCCTCTCTGCACCCTTGATGGTGGGCCTGAGCCCAGCCCCCCTGTTACCACGGAGCCCCTTATGACCCAGTGGGTTCCAGGTGCCAGGCTCCTGGGAGACGTGCGGGAGGCAGAGCCTTCGTGCCATTTCTTCTAGAGACAGCAGCGCTGATGGTCGTGGTGTGAGAGCGGTGGTCCTAGTGTGAGAGCAGTGTGTCTGAGAGCGTCGTGTGTGAGAGTAGTGTGTGAGAGTGGTGTGTGAGAGCTGTGTGTGTGAGAGCGGTGGTCGTAGTGTGAATAGTGATGGTCGTAGTGTGAGATTGGTGGTGATAGCTCAGGTGCTGAGGTATCTAACCGTGAAACAGCAGTTGCCCCTGAGTGGGGGGCTGCCCCCATCCGCGAGGATGGGTCGCAGAAGGGCCCGTCTATGGGCACTTTTCCAGTGCTGCATCCCCAAGGCAAAGGCCAAGACAAGGAAGAACTTGGCCTCGGCCCAAGTCCTGGAAGCAGAGCGGCCTGAGGTGAGAGCAGCCGGGGGCTGGGCCCGTCGGATTGGCCTTCACCCAGCAAAGCGTTGGAGCTGTGTTTCATTTTGTTAGCGTGGTTGTAGGCCCTGCCGGCCAGGGCGTTTTGGCCTTCTGGGCAAGATCGACCCCAGCAGGTTGACCTTGTAAGTGGTTGTGCAGGTGCTGCGTGGAGGACGGGCGGGGGCCCCACAAGAAGGGAAACACTGTCTGGAGGAGTCACTGGGGCACATGGATTGAGCTATAGAGTCAGTCCTTGAAGCAGAAAGGCTAAGCCCCTTAACCTCTCCCATCTTACAAAGCACAGAACAGTGTGTCCAGTATCTTAATGACGGGTACCTACTGCTTATGTGTATAACATATACCCTCGTAGCTTCACATGTCTACTACATGCCTCGGAACAAGCGTTGGGCAGTGTTCTAGGTGCTGAATACTCAGTATGTAGTAGGGAATATGTAGCCCAGGATTTTTTTGTGTGTGTAAAGAAAACTAGAAGAATGAAAGACTCCATGTGGTTCAGTTTGAGCAAGTTCACCACGTGGACGGCACCGCGTGCATGAAAATTGTGATAAAATACATAAAACATGAATTTAACATTTTCTCCAGTTTATTGAATGACTGGGTGACTTCAGTGGAGTCAGGCTAACAGATGGCCTTGGGGTGCCATCAGCCTTTTTCCCAGAGGAACACTCCAAAGCCTGATGGCCTTGTAGATCTTACCTTTCTTCCTCACTCTCCCCAGCGGTTCTAGGTCACTTGTCTGTGTGTCGTTTAAGAATCTCTTTATCCACTTTGTTGTTAGGTTTATGTTTAGGGAAGTTTCTCAGACGTCCCTGGGTCTTGAGAAGGCAGGCTTGGATTCCGGGTTCTCCCCTGCCGCGTGCCTGCCAGGTCGAGGTGGAGGCTGAAGGCCGGTCTGAGTTGTGGTGGTCTGTGTGGTCTTGGGGTCAGTGGACCCCCTCTTCTCTGGAGGGGCAGGGAGACCCTTTGTGTGGAGCCTGGAGAGACTTGACAGGGTCAGTCTTCAGAGTCTCGCTCTCTTTTTAATTTGTGTTTGCATTTAGTTACTTACTCATTTCACTGTTTTCTAGGAGTTGGCAACATCTATGGAAGAGCTCAATATATGCCGGGAACAGCTTCTTGCAAGAGAAGAAGAAATAGCTCTGCTGATAGCAGAGCGGAATAACATCATGGTCAGTAGGGGAATTCTCACATGTTGACATTTGCCCCGCGGGGTCACCGCTGGGCTCCGTGTTGCTGTCTTTAAACTCTTTCTGGTTTTCAAGTCATTTTTCACATCTTCCCACTGAGCAGACTAGGGTGGATCAGTTTGGAGTTCTCATACTTTGCTTCAAATTTATGATGAGAGCTACTATAATTTTAGTACATTTGAGGGCGGAATTCTCTTAACCTACAATTTTGTCCATGCTACAGTTTGTGTGGGGTCTTAGTTCCCTGACCAGGGATTAAAACCCATGACCCCTGCAGAAGTGTGGAGTCTTAACTACTGGGCCACTGGGGAAGTCCACTCTAACTTTAGACTGAAGTGGCGGGATTCCGACTTGCCTTAGCATGTTTCCGGCTGTAGCATGAGGCTGAGAGGGGTTGTCGGCCCTGAATTCAAGCATGAGGTTGATGGTGCTCCTTTGGCCCTGCCCTGCAGCTGCTGCTGGAGCACCTGGAGTTCCTGGTTTCCCGGTATTCACCGTCCCTCCAGACGACGGCGGGCAAGTGGCAGGCGCAGTCCCCAGCCGGCATGACCAGCGAGCTGGAGGTGATCAAGTCGCTGAAATTACTCTTTGAGCACCACAAGGCCCTGGACAAGAAGGTACCAGCCACCCGGCCATCCTGGATTTGTACACTTGCAGCCTTGTTAGGTGGATGATGCACGTATTTATGTAACTAGTTGACTTTTGAGCTTCTTGAATTCTTGTAAATACTTTTTTTCTGTAAGAAGTCAGAGTTTTATGTGGTTAAAAAGTGTTGCCTGCATACATGCTCAGTCATGTCCGAGTCTTTGCGACCCTGTGGACTGTAGCCCACCATGCTCCTCTTTTCCTGGGACTTCCCAGGCAAGAATACTGGAGTGGGTGGCCATCTTCTACTCCAGGGGATCTTCCCGACCCAAGGATTGAACCTGCCCTCTTGCATTGGCAGGTGGATTCTTTACCATTGGTCCACCTGGGAAGCCGCCAGTTGAAAAGTATTAGTTGGTATAAATGTCTCAAGATTTATTATGTTCTGTATATCAATTTGCAATTAAAAACTAAGTAATAGAGTTATTTTAGGAAACATTTTTTTTCCTCTCAAACTTAGAATTTAAAGCTGTTAATAAGCAGATTTTTTGATGTTAAGATCAATGAGATACATTAAATGTATTCTGTTATAGTAGCCGCGTATTAGGGTGAGTATACAATGGCAACCCACTCCAGTACTCCTGCCTGGAAAATCTCATGGGTGGAGGAGCCTGGTAGGCTTCCGTCCGTGGGGTCGCGAAGAGTCGGACACTGCTGAGCAACTTCACTTTCACTTTTCCCTTTCATGCACTGGAGAAGGAAATGGCAACCCACTCCAGTGTTCTTGCCTGGAGAATCCCAGGGACAGGGAAGCCTGGTGGGCTGCCATCTATGGGGTCGCACAGAGTCAGACACGACTGGAGCGACTTAGCAGCAGCAGCAGCAGCAGCATACGCTAAGAAGTGCACTCACGTATATACACACATCAACACAGGAGGAGCACTTGAAAGGTGTAGTTTGTTAGAAGAATTAGCTGCCACACATAACAAGGTAAGTTGGATCATTCATCGTGTAATTTCAGTTAGTTCAGTTCAGTTCAGTTCAGTCACTCAGTCGTGTCCGACTCTTTGCGACCCCATGAATCGCAGCACGCCAGGCCTCCCTGTGCATCACCATCTCCCGGAGTTCACTCAAACTCACGTCCATCGAGTCGGTGATGCCATCCAGCCATCTCATCCTCGGTCGTCCCCTTCTCCTCCTGCCCCCAATCCCTCCCAGCATCAGTCTTTTCCAATGAGTCAAGTCTTTGCATGAGGTGGCCAAAGTACTGGAGTTTCAGCTTTCGCATCATTCCTTCCAAAGAAATCCCAGGGCTGATCTCCTTCAGAATGGACTGGTTGGATCTCCTTGCAGTCCAAGGGTTTGTCATTTGTATCCTTTCATTTTAAAAAAGTGTGAAGGCTGTAGTGGTGGACATCAGATGTTCTTTATCTTTCTGATTGAGGACCAGCCCACCTGGGTTATTTTAATGACTAGTAAACTAGACTTGTGGCTCAGAGCTGCAGGATCTCTTAAGCACCCCTTTGTCTAGTCGGAGACAAATTCTGACTCGAATCACCTGTTTCTATTCGGGATGGATAACATCACCATGTATTTTCTTTTTATGCTGTATTTTCAGTTTTGAGTTGAGTTTTTCCAAATGGAGTTTTGCTGTCTTTACTTATTTCTTTATTCTGATTCAATTTTTTGGTTTTCACTGATGATTCTTAAAGAGAAGAATAACCCGAAAAAGATACTAATGGACGGGGTGCTTGATGTAAATCACAAGCAAGAAAACATGCCAAGCGCCAATGGAAAGGCATGTCCTCGGTCTCACTCTCTGTCTGGTTCTCGTCTTACTATCCAGTCTGTGCGGGGCTGCTGAGACCTTTCACCAATGCATCATGTAGGTCTGAGTGGCCGTGAGGGTCGTGTGAGCTCCAGAGCGCAGAAGGCAGTTTTGACTTCACCGATTTTCCGGAAGTGCTGTGTTCCCTCCCTCCCAAAACAAGGCTGTCTAAGGTTTCCTTTCCCCCTTAGAGAACCCGCGACGAAGACCTGGCTCAGGGGCCCGAGCTCCAGGAAATCATCGAGAAGAAGTCACGGGAGCAGAGAGAGATAAAGGACCGCCTGGCAGCCCTCTCTGCCCACGTAACAGAGCTGGAGAACGACCTGGACACGGCCAGGAAGGACCTCCTCAAGTCTAAGGAAGTGAATGTGAAATTACAGCAGGACGTCCGTGAAGTGAGTGACAGTGGACGTGTCTGTTGTCCTGAGGCGGAATGTGGGTCCCTTGTTCTCCCCGTGATCTCAGCCTTGGCACGGCTGCGTGAGCAAGAGCAGAGCACTGGCGAGACCGCCACTGGCTGCCTTCCCGCCTCTGCGTCGAGGTCTCTGGGGTAGAAGAGGCCTGGTCCAGGCGGCCCGTTGGCAGTGGACCAACATGGCTGTGCTGCACCCTGGGTGTGGACTCCTCATTTCCACAAGTTCTAGGGGGCCCAGTGTGTTCCTTTTTAAAAAATTCATTCATCCACTCATTCATTTATTGGAGTTGATTTACCCTGCTGTGTCAATTTCTGCTGTACAGCAATGTGAACCAATCATATATATATATATATATATATACACACACACACACACACACACACACACACACAAATCTCCCTGTGTTTTAGGTTTCCTACCCATTAACCTCACCACAGAGCACTGATAGAGTGCCCTGTGCTGTTCAGTAGGCCCTCACTCGTTGCTGACTTGATGCATAGTATCAGTAGTGTGTATATGTCAACCCCAGTCTCCCAGTTCATCCCCCTACCTGCCTGCTGAACATATTCCCGATGATGCTGAAATTTCCTTCTGATTCACTCAGGTGAGTCTGAACATCTGTGGAGCCCGCTCTCCCAGAGAGATGGGAACATGCTGTGTGGGCTCTGCTGAGGCAGCTTGCCTGGCCATCTTCTCTAGTTTTCTGAGGTTCCGCTCCTTGAAAGGATGTGTGACAGTGATACCAGCGGTCAGACAAGTCGAGTGGCTTTTGCTCACCCTCAGATCCTCAGGCCCGTGCTGTGTAACCAAGGCAGAATCAGGATGTTTCTGGCGGTCATGTCTGCGGGTGTCGTGATTTATGAGAAGCTCCCTAACGGTCACTGTGAAAACAGAAGAGAGCTGGGGGCTCAGGCCTCCTCCTGTGAGCCTCGCCTCTCCTCTCTGCACAGAGAGACAGCGCCCACTCTGCCCCACCCCTCCCCCGTGAGACTGTCTCAGAGGGCACCCCTCCAACATGTGGTACAGCAGGTGTACTTGTTTAGTAGCTCGGTGTGAGAACTCAAAACAGAAATATTTGCACACGTTTGTATAACGTGTTCACACTACTCTTTGGCAACAGGAGGAGATTAGGTGGCAGAGATTAATACACAGAGAATTCTGGAAAAAGCGTTTTTAAGACCTTTCACTTTTAATGTTAGGACAACATCGGTTACTTAGTGAGCACGGAGGGACCTGAAATGGATTTTGAGCCGGCGGACAGGAGTCGCATCGGCAGCAAGCTCTGCTCCTGGTTTGGGCGTTTCCTCCATGTGGTGTAACTGCTTGAGGAGGACTCGGCTGGAGAAGGCTGCTCCCAGTTGTGTAACACTGTGACTTCTGTTTCTACTCATTAATATTCTTATGTAATTTTGAGGAAATTGCATGAGATTTTTCCAACTTTTACCTGAGGAAATGAGCCTCAGAGCTCCCGGTAGGATCTGTTGAAGGTCCCTCCCTGTTCTGGGTCAAGCCCGCCTGTATGGTGTAGGAGATAGAGATCCTCATTTCATGCCAGATACCTTCCCTCCTGGAATTCTTGCAATGACAGAGTAGTTTAGTGTACTTTTTGTTTGCTGGTCGGGTTTATGATGTAGAAAAGAAGCTTGGTAAATCGAGTGGCCAGACAGATGTTAAGACAGATGGGTTCCATCGTGGCAAATGTGACATTTGAGGTAGGCGCGTTTTTGCTCACATCTCAGAAAACTGCCATGTCTAGGACTTTATTTTTGAGGACACTAATTTTATGTTTGATTTGAAACTTAGGATTTAGTCCAGCTTTTTTACTCTTAATTGTATCGCAGTATTCTATGATAATGACTTACCTTTTCTCCTCTGCAATGCCTGGTTGTAGGCTATGGCCCAGAAGGAGGACATGGAGAAGAGAATCACTACACCTGAGAAACGCTGCCTCGCTGCACAGCACAAAGCCATCTCTGTGCACAACCTCGATGATAAACTTGAAAATGAAATCGCAAATAAGGATTCTATGCATCGACAGGTAATGGCTTTTCCTGAACTGTGTCTGACTTCTGTAGTAGTGAATACTGAGGAAGGAAGGTAAAGACCTTTTCATGCGACTCCCATGTTGGAAATCAAGTCCCAGTGTAAAGTTCTTATGACCCTAAAATACTGCGTTCAAAAGTGTGGATGTACATCATGATCAATCAGCTGTACTGAAAGGAAATACATTTTTTAAAAATTGAGGGTGACTGCAACTTAGAGGTTTGAATTATTTGGGATGTGGGTTAACCATTTTGTGGAATTCCACTCCTGACTCTTGTCTCACTTGACTTGAATCTATTGGCTTGTTAGCATTTTTCCTGAAAGAGCAGAGAGCAGCAGGGAACTTCACAGCAGCTGGCTGCCTGTTAGGAACTTGGGTCACTGTGACAAAAGGCAGGGTTAGAGCTCCAGTCTGATTAGGATTTGTACTTCCTGTGGTTTGGTGAGCTTTACTTGCTCCTGTTCCTGTGTGGGTCTCACATAATCAGGACTTAATCAGGAAAACCAAATCTGGCTTCTCCAAAACAAAGTGAGTCAGTCTGGTGTGTGACAAAGTATATCATTGGCCCCACTACAAAAATAAAATACTAGAAAGCCATTGAAATGTATGATGTGGAATGCTAATTAAGAGCATTCTGATATACAAAATAATGGCTGTAAAAGGCAGATCAGAAAATACTACGTACCATATGCTGTTGTTTTCTGAGGGTTTTAAAGCACATCTTATTGTTTATGTACGTACATAGAGTAATACACACAGAGAAAAAATAAGAAAGCTGCTTAGAAATAAATGCTAACCTCTCAGGAACCCGAGCGTATAGATCATTTCATTTTTTTTCTTTTTCAAAAAAGAATCTGTCTAAATGTTCTACACTGAAAGTTTTCAGAGGAAGAAGATCTATTAAAAGAATAATCATGCATTTACAAATGTTAGTTGACTGACATTTCCCCAGGCACACTCTGGTCAGGTTTGTATTTCAGAGGAGATGAAAGCCATATTTTGGCTTACAAGCCCATGGCCGTCTGCGGTCGGTAGGGTTCCCTTCAAATGATGATTCTGGTGATGTTTTAAGAAGGGTCAGTACTGACCCTTAACTTGTCAATAAGAATGAATAAGCTTCTATAGAAACCTGATCTTCTTTAATATATAAGAACTTTTTTTTTTCTTTAAAGACTTCTTTGGAGACGTTTAGGAAAAGCAAATACTCTGGCAGAAGGTGTTCTGCCCACTGAGACCAAGCCCAGGAACACTGAGAGAAAAATTACCGTCACGCGGCTTCCGAAACAGAACTAATCCTGTAGACACATGCATTTAGGTTTTGTCTCAGCTTACTAACAATGGCAGAGGCTGCACCACTTGGCCCGTTTTGATGTTCTGCTTTCCCTTTGTAGAAGGAGGATAAAGACCGACAGCTGCAGCTGTGCCTGGAGCCGGCAGAGCAGAAGCTGCAGCAGATGCTGACAGAAGTGGAGGCTGAGCTGGCTCAGGGGGTGGCTGCGCTCTCCAAGGTGCTTCTCTTGGTCCCCAGGGGGCGGGCGCGGGGAGGGCCTGTTCCCTTGCTGTCCCACCGTGTCACTCCCGGTGCTGCTCAGTCCACAAAGGAGCGCAGACGCGGGGGTCCTGCTGCCCGTCTGCGATGGGAGCGCTCCCTGAGTGTCAGACAGTCCCCGCTCCCATGTCATCCCTACGTTAACTTCCCTGCAGTTTTGTCCTGTGCTCTGTGTGTCCGCAGGATGCTTCAGCTCCGAGTCACTGCTGCTCAGAGTTCAGTCAGCAACTCAAAGCCTAGCAGGATACAGAACGAGAAAAATCCCATTCTCGTTAAGAGATGGCCAAAATAGCTCTGTCATGAGCACAGTTTTAAGTCTTTATTCATACATTGTTGAATAAGTCACAGCGGGGCACGGTGCAGACCCAGGGCCCCACTCCCAGCTTGCAGTCCCCGGGAGCCCACGGGTGAGAGGCCGCGTCCAGGAGACGTGGCGCTGCTAGGGATATGGTGCCCACAGCCAGCTAGCCACCCCATCCTTCTGGTGGGAAAGGTGTTGCCCCGCACTGCTGGTGGGCACTGGCTGGGCATGGAGAGGCAGGCCGGGCCTGTGCTGGCCTGGCTGTTGGAGCATTGCCTGGAGCTCAGGGAGCACCTGAGGGGCCGGCCGGTTTCCCGGAGGCGGGTGGTGTCCTGTGCTCGCAAACCCTCCCCGAGCAGGGTCACTAACAGCCGCCAGGGGGCGCCCTTCTGCCTGTGATCTTCCCCTCAAGGGCTGGTTTCTTCTCTCCCCTGGCATCTTTGCTGTCTGTCCCCGGTCGGCCTTGTAGTCTGAACTTTTGTCTTCCGGAAGCTCTGCCACTAAGGAGGCGAAACTGTTCGAACTTACCTCCCAGCTTAGGAAGGAGGAACGTGTGCCCTCGTGTGTCCCGTGCTTGCCACTGCCTGCTGCCCGCGCTGGCTCGCCCCAGGCAGTCTGAGGAGGGGGTCTGGGGCCAGGGGGAGCACCTCTCCTCTCACGAGCCGGTCACCAGCACCCTCCGTCACCCACGTGTCACACACGAAGCCGCGCCGGCTGCGTGAGCAGGCGTGCGGGTGTGCCCCCCGCGAACCCGGAGCCAGTGGTCCGCACAGAGCATGGCCCGCTTGCCGCCCCTGCGGTCACAGCCCGCGTGCCGTCAGGACAGGGTCGTTGCGAGCGGAGCTGACGCTGTTCTTGGCCGACAGGCGGGAGAGAGACACAGCAGCATGGAGGAGAGGGGCGTGTGGGCCGGAGACGCGGCTGGGCGGGGCCGGCGCTGCCTTTCTCCGCCGCTCCTGTCTCTGGCGTCCAGTGTGCGTGTGTGGCCCTGTCTGCTGATCCAGGCACCCAACCTCGGGAGCAGGGCCAGATGTGGTCGCCCGTAGGTGGTGGGCAGGGGCCAGGGGGTCCCCACGTTCAAGGAGGACGCGTGTTGCTCTGACCAGCCAGGCCGGGGAGCTGCTCAGCATACAGTTGGACCTTACGAGTGGCCCTCAAACCTGAGGGAGCCAGCCCGAGGCCCGTGAAACGGAAGGCATGGTGCCCAGGTGTGGAGGTGCTTGCCTCGGACGTGGCGCTGGAGTCCCACATGCCAAACTGCCGGTCCAGACGTGGGGTGTGTGTGTAGGATGGCTGCTCCTAGACAGGAGGAGAACCGTAGTTGCGCTGCGACAGAAGGCGCTCCAGGAAAGGGCGATGGTGGAGGCTCGCATCAGAGAGCCCTGAGAGAGGTTTCCCGGAAGGGTTGGCCACACAGCGGTACCGAACATCCAGGAAATGGAGTGGGGATCCCAGGTCCAGCCTCAGGGGTCAGTACTATCCCCACCTTAGCTGTGTTCTTGGGCCTGGACTGCAGAGCCTCACATGTGGGCTCCCAGGGGGCTGTGGTTCTGAACTCCCATCATGAGACCTCGGTGAGGCTCCCTCTCTGCTTAAGCAGAGAGCTCAATGTCTCCCGATCAGGGGTGCACTTCCTTACTTTCAGAACTGCTGCTCAGAGGCTGTTGAGATTGGGGTGCTGTTTATGACTGAGCCAATTCAAAGTAAACTTTTGGTTTGCTTTAAAAATATTTGAATGCCGATGCCTTATTGGGAAAGCTGTGACAGGTTTTATTTCCTTGGGCTCAAAAATCACTGCAGACGGTGGCTGCAGCCATGAGATTAAAAAATGCTTGCTCCTTGGAAAGCTACGACAAAGCTAGACAGCATATTGTAAAGCAGAGACATTGCTTTGCCGACAAAGGTCCGTATAGTCAAAGCTATCGTTTTTCCAGTAGTCACATATGGATGTGAGAGTTGGACCGTAAAGAAGGCTGAACACTGAAGAACTGATGCTTTTGAATTGTGTTGCTGGAGAAGACACTGTTTTAACAGAAAATATTTAGCAGAAAATAACCTGTCAACCCACTCCAGTACTCTTGCCCGGAAAATCCCATGGACGGAGGAGCCTGGTGGGCTGCAGTCCATGGGGTCGTGAAGAGTGGGACACTGCTGAGTGACTTCACTTTCACTTTTCACTTTCATGCATTGGAGAAGGAAATGGCAACCCACTCCAGTGTTCTTGCCTGGAGAATCCCAGGGACGGCGGAGCCTGGTGGGCTGCCATCTGTGGGGTCGCACAGAGTCGGACACGACTGAAGCGACTTAGCAGCAGCAGCAGCAGCAACCTGTTTTTTGATTTTTTATGATGGGATATTTCAAACATGCACAAAAGTGGACGGAGTAGTATAATAAATGCCCATGACCAATCAATTGGCCTCAGCAATTTCTAACACGGGGCCAATCTCAAATCTAGCATTCTTTTGTCTTCTCTCCATTCTTTTTTATACAGTAGGTCCTAAAACAGCTTTTTAAACCATGAAATTGATGCTCATTTTATAAATCACAGACTTTCCAACTTTGTTATTACAATTAAAAATTGCTTGAGGTAATTATTTCCAGTTTTTTAATATGAATTTTCATCTTGGAAAAGACCCTGATGTTGGGAAAGATTGAAGGCAAGAAGAGAATGGATGACAGAGGATGAGATGGTTGGATGGCAGTTCTGGGAGTTGGTGATGGGCAGGGAAGCCTGGCATGCTGCAGTCCATGGGGGTCCTAGAGTCAAACATGACTGAGCAACTGAACTGAACTGAATATGAATTATCATTGGAAGAAAAGCTATGACCAACCTAGAGAGCATATTAAAAAGCAGAGATATTACTTTGCCATCAAAGGAACACTTAGTTAAAGCTATGGTTTTTCCAGTAGTCATGTCTGGATGTGAGAGTTGGACCGTAAAGAAGGCTGAGCACCAAAGAATGGATGCTTTTGAACTGAGGTGTTGGAGAAGACTCTTGAGAGTCCACTGGACTGCAAGGAGATCAAACCAATGAGTCCTAAGGGAAATCAGTCCTGACTATTCATTGGAGGGACTGATGCTGAGGCTGAAGCTTCAATACTTTGGCCACCTGATGTGAAGAACTGACTCACTGGAAAAGACCCTGATGCTGGGAAAGACTGAAGACAGGAGGAGAAGGTGCAACAGAGGACGAGATGGTTGGATGTCATCACTGACTCAAAGGACGTGAGTTTGAGCAACTTCTGGGAGACAGTGAAGGACAGGGAAGCCTGGCGTGCTATAGTCCATGGGGTCACAAAGAGTCAGACACGACTGAGGGACTGAACAAGAGCAATCATTACAAAGAATTCAAGTGATGTTTCATGTAAAGGAAAATATGTGAAAGTCTATCTCCACTGGCTTTTTTTCCAAAATGAATTTTCTCACTTTTTGCTTTATAAATTGAATTCATTTTACACCCTTAACCCAGAATCAAGCTTCTATTTATATACTGGGAAATTCCTCCACCGACGTGTGTGTAAGCCGATCCCCTTTCAAGTGTACTTGTTTCTGAGTGTAACTCTGCTTGCTCCTCGAGCCGCTTCCACAGGAAATGGCTGGTGACACTAAGGTCCCCCAGGTGCTCTGCCAAAGAGAAGTGTTGGGAGTGACCTTTGACCAGTGAAGTCCCTGCCTCCCTCTGCACCCGCCCGTCTGCTCTGGGGATGCTCAAGAGCCCACCAGAGGTGGCCGTGGGAGGGGACCGCCTCGGGAACCAGGGCACAGGCCGCTCACGTCGCGGCTCCCTGGTGCTTTTAAAAGAACGACTGTGCTTGCTTTTGAAGTTTATGAGTTTTTGTTTTTCCTGTTTTAGGCAAGGCAAAGAGAAAAAATGAATGAAGAACACAACGAACACTCATCGGATACCGTGGATAAGCTTCTGTCTGTTTCAGAGGAGAGGCTTCAGCTTCATCTGAAGGAGAGAATGGCTGCTCTGGAGGATAAGGTGAGCCAGCTTCATGGCCCCTTTACAAGAGGCGCATGTGGCCTGGCCTGGCTCGGCCCGGTCTGTGTGTGGCGGGGGTGAGAGGGGGAATCTCCAGGACAGGAGTTGGGAAACTCCCATAGAGGGCCCCAGAGTGAATGTCTTTGCTGGTTGGAGTAGCAGCATTTCACGCTAGTCAATAAGCGTGACAGCATCCACAGGCAGTGTGTAAAGGAACAGACGTAGATGTGTGCCCGCAACCCTTCCAGAAAGCCTCAGTGAGGCGGAATCACCAGTGGCCCCGATGTTACCAGCCGCTGTGCTAGAACATTCTTCTAGGTCCACCCTCACCCCTTCGTTTCTTTCTTAGAAGTTTATTTCTGGGGCTTTGCTGGCAGTCCAGTGGCTGGGAGCCTGCCTTGCAAGGTCAGGGACGCAGGTTCGATCCCTGGTTGGTGAGCTAAGATTCCACGTGCCACGCGGCAATCACATCAAAGGAATCGCGCATGATGCAGCTAAGGCCCGATGCAGCCAAATCAATAAGTTTAGTTCAGGATCTTTTATATAATGTGATAGAAAAGATTGAAGCAAGTAAAAGCAAGCATTCTCATATTCCAACTCCAGCCATCTCTCTTTTTATTTGCTTTGGAAAATGTCTGAGAACCTCTATCAGAGCAGCTCAGTGGGCAACAGTCTGGTTGAGGTTCGGTGAAAACCTGTCCCAGCTGCACCAGTGCCCTAAAGACGAGGCCCAGAACCTTCACCGAGGTCGGCGCTTGGGCAAGGCTTGTCTGAGAGAGACCCATGGTCACTACAAGTTCTGCGGCACATTTTTCCCCCACAAAACCCAAGATGATACCCACACCTCACTAGAGAGCTCACTTCACCCTGACCTGTGGGCTGGCCCTGAGGTGGGGAGAGTTTTGTCTCAGGTTTGAATTTTACATGTGAAACCTGCTCCAGTTTCCTGAGTGACCACTGAACTGCAAAAGCTGAAAGCAAGTATAAAGCAGTTTCACTTACCCCAGGGACCTGGCCTCCTTGGATCTAGAAGATCAGTCGGGGAAGGAGGAGTTTTTCTGTGTACAAGTTAGTGTTAACAGTTGTCATCCGGCTTCGTGCCGACACTTCGCTCTGGGCGCGAGGTCCGCCCCTCATCCCGAGGTGCTTTATGCTTTCAGACAGGAGAGTAGCCATCCCGCAGTCCACGCAACGTCTGTTAAGAATTGACTCGAAAGCACTGTATGTATCTTTTTCAGAATTCTCTCCTATGGGAAGTTGAAAATGCAAAAAAGCATTTAGAAGAAATGCAAAACGACAAGGTCCTTAAATCTCTAAATCCTTTAGAAATGTGTTAAGAGCTGAACTGACCTGGGTTCACTGTTACAGTTACTGCAGACGCTTCGCGGAAGTGGAGTTACATTTTCCTTATGGCTAGTCCACTGCTGTAACGTGTATAGCGTTTTCTGGTTTTGAACATTGAATGTGATTTGCATTATAGGTGGATTGAGAGTGTGTGGCCGTTGTGTGTGGTTCAGAATTCTAAGTAGTCCTTTCTGGGTTCACCCGAAAGCTGAGACAAAGCATGAGCCTTTCACGTGGACAGTGCTGTCCGTCAGAAAGATAATATGAGCCACATACACAATCTAAAATTTCCTAAAAATGAGCGGGCTGCTTTTCATGCTTTTTTCACTGCGAGTCTTGAAATCTGTGTGATTTCCACATCGAGCTTTGCACCGGCCTGCGTCACATCCTCAGTGTGCTGCACAAGGCGAGTGACTGCCGTGGCCGACAGCACAGAGCTGCCAGGTTGAGTCGAGTGACTCGGAAACTTGGCCGTTTGACTTGTTTTGCCCCGTGAGGAAGTGAAGTGGGGTGTAGAGGAATGAATGTGAGCGATGCCCAGGAATGAATGTGAGGTCCATGGAGACAGTCTAAAGCAATGGGAGGAGCGAGGGCAATAGAGTGAGTCCTGTCCCCCACCACCCGACCCCCGACCCCAAGTCCAGCTTCTCTCCATAGACTTCGTTGTCGTCAATGGCTGGCCATGTTTCCTCCAGAAGCTTTTCTACACCTGAGATGTGACTTCTTATTCATTATGGTTTATAAGGGTTAGTATTGTTCTGAGTGTTTCTCTTTGCGATGGAACACTTAGAGTACAATTTCTCAGAATTAAGTGTTCAAAAATGTGCGATTTTAAGGCGAGAGAATGGAGAGGATGTGCTCATCAGGCTGATGGGGGTGAACCCATAGGCAGCTAGTTCGCCAGAGCGGAGCAGGAATGATGGCAGGTGGTCCTGGAGCCAGGAAAAGGGGTGGCCCAGCCCTGGGGAGGGGTCGTGACGAAGACAGAAAGCGAAGGTACTGGCCACGGGGGACAGGGAGCCGGCAAGCCAGCAGCTCGAGGCTGCCCCTCCGTTGCTTTGAGGTCATCTCTGGGAAAACAAGGCAGGACCTGGGTGAGAGTGGGGCAGGGGGAGATTTGCGGAGAGAAGGGAGTGAGGTGTGAGGAGAGCGGGAGGGTGGCACGGGGCCCAGCAGGCACTCTTGCATGCGTCTCAGATGACAGAGGCGCCCTTGAGGTGTGCGGGGCCATCCCCAGAACAGCCCGAGGGCCTGTGCCCTGAGAGGAGAGCCACGGGAGGCTGGCCCTCCCGTCCCCTGGCTGCCCCTGCTCACTCCTGTCTGTGCGTGTTCAGACCAGCCTGGAAAACGGAGGGCTGGGAACCCGCGAGGACGGCACTCCTCGGCGAACTAGTACCAGTGATGACCGGTGGGGTGGACCCAGCGGCTGCGGAGCTGAAGGGTTTTTTTTTCTAATTTTCCTTCAGCCTGGCTGATGGAAGCAAGGATATATATTTGCAATTTTCGGTTTTTGTCTCTGACTCCATCAGCCCACCCTTGTGAATAACCTCATAGGATTGCCTTCCGTCCACGCTGAGACCTGAATGTCACCAGGCCATCTAGGAACTGGATTCTCCTCCTGCCCGTTTCTTCAGTACTGCTCGCTTAAGAGATGGCAGTGTCTCATAAGCATGGCCCATTTGTCCAAAGTCAGGGCTTCCATGTAAAATTGTGTTCAGTTCCTGATAGACTTGAGGTGCCCAGAATGTTGCTGACGAGATGTGGTCCTCTCGTGCCCCAGGCGCAGCCCCTGAAAGATCAGGACCAAGAGCGCGGGAAGCAAGCCAGCATGCTGGCCAACGTGGGCCAGGTGTTGGAGAGGGACGAGGGCGTGTCAGACGGCGAGGGCGACCGGGTCACCGTCTTCAGCTCGCCTGCTCTGCTGTCGCCCAGCGGCCAGGCCGATGCCGAGACTCTGGCCATGAGGATTCAGGAGCAGCTGGACAAGATCAATGAAGAGATCTGGTGGGTGCGCCTGAGCCCAGCTCCCCGGAGACTCGGCTTCTCTGAGGAGCTGTCTTCTGCTTAGAGAAGTCTGAGTGTTCCATAGTGAGAAAACTGACTTCAGGTCTGCTTCAGGAATTTTCAGTTCTAAGATTGCCCTTGATTATAGAGCTCAGTCAGCCAGGGCATTCTGTCCACAGTGTGGTGTCAGCACTCTGTGGGGGGGGATTGTGGGGTGTCCCCCCCTCAGCTCTGGGCCCCAAGGTGGGTGAGGTCCCGAGGCAGTGTCCCCTGTGGCCCGTGCACCCTCCAGCACTGAGGGTTCGCCCTCGTGTGTCCCTCGGAGCCTTCTACGTTCTGGTGAAAAGCCACCTGGAACAGAAAAGCTGGGGTTCTGGGCTTGGCAAATTCCCACTCAGATCTGCATTTTCCTTTTTAGCTTAATACATTGTGAAGATTGGCTTGTTGTAAGACAGTGATCCATGGACCTGTGTTTGAGTTTTTCTCATCTCATCAGTATATTTAAAATGTTTTCTTTAGACCCAGTCTTGGCAGTTAGAACAGTTTACAAAACAGGATAGAACCCAAAGGCCCGCCTCGTGGTGAGCAGGGGGCCCTGGGTCTGGGGGCAGCCGGGTGGCTGGGGCCCCGAGGCCTGCCTGGTGCCACACCCGCACAGCTGTGCCTCCTGTCCCGAGTCCACGTTCAGAGTGGCCGCAGGCCGGTGACCCTGCACAGGACCTGGCAGAGCTGCTGCTCAGATTGTTCTCATCCTGTCACCCCTGGCCGAGGTGCCCATTCCCGCTGGTCGAGTGCAGGGGGCTCGGGGAAAAGGCAGGGGTGAATGGCACAACCAGAAAACACAGATGGTGCCACCTGTACTTTTGACGCTGAGACAGACTGCTTTGTGGGCCGTGTTTGAGCACAGACAAGCTCAGAAAGATTGTCTTTCCTCATCCCCGTAGGAAATTGGGAACACTTCTGTATTAATATTTTTATTTTTAGAGCAAGTTGTCAGGTAAAAATGATTTTTCCTTATGCAACAAGTTGACTTGATGTAAATGGTAAATTCTGTCCATCAACTTGTCAACAGTGAAAAACTTTCAAGATGTATAAGTAGAAGTGAAACTGGAGAGTTTACTACCTGTAAGGATCTTGTATTTTAATGGGAAAATCATTTTACTTGCATAATCATGCATGTAATCTGTATATAAAATCATCCATGACACATTAGGGGAGAAGAGCAGTAACTGTGAATTCTAGGTTAATGCAGCACATTGACCTGAATCCAGAAACTCACACAAAGCTGGTGGAGAATTTCATCAAGTGATGCGTTTGCACATACACAAGCTTAAAACAAAATGAAAAGTTCAACTCAGCACTTCATCTGGTCTGGAGACGTGTTTAGAAACTCCAGCTTGCTCGTGAATCGCTGTTTTGGTTATACGGAGTTCCGGATTCCCAGTGGAAAAGATCTGAGGCACTGACGTGCATCTCTGCCCTGAGAGCAGGGAAGGTAAAGGTGGTCAGCTTCAGGTATCTCCTCACAGGGAGAGTCACCACACAGGCCCCATCAGAATGTTAGAGTAAATAAAATCAAACGTGAATGATGAGGGGACACTTTGTAAGACTCAATGATAAGTTATTGTAAGTTTGAGAATATTCCAAAGAGGGAAAGCTGAACCTTTTTGCTGAGATGTTAATTGAGCACCTCTTCCTGGAATTTGCTAATGGTGACACAGAATGCAAGCCCAAATTTGCTGTCCAGACATGTTCCTCTGCTGACAAAGGCAGGTGATGATTTTATTCTGTTTTAGGTTCATCCCAAAAGACAAAGAGAACACGAATCAGCGGGCGGAGGGGATTGAGAGCAGGGTGGGCAGTGGGAGCTTCAGCAACCTTCGGCGCTTTAAATGCTCCAACTCCCTCAACCTGGATCTCGCCTCCTGGTATGCCAACTCCTTCCCGCCCAGCGGAGGGCGCTCCATGCCCAAAAGGAGGCAGCCCAGCCCTGAGCCAGAAGAAGACAAGCTGGGCTTCATGACGCTGGTATGTGTCTGCCTCCTCCCTGCCGCGTCCCTCCCCGAGCACACTGGTTTTCTTTTGTTTGTTTGTTTTTTCTCTTTTTACCCAGAAGAAAATCAGGTACGTTTGCTACGCTCAGAGGTCTAAGATTTTTAAAACTGCCTAGTCTTGAATCGGGCTTCCCTGGTGCCTCAGACGGTAAAGCGTCTGTGTGCAATGCAGGAGACCCGGGTTCGATCCCTGGGTTGGGAAGATCCTCTGGAGAAAGAAATGGCAGCCCACTCCAGTATTCTTGCCTGGAAAATCCCATGGACCGCGAAGCCTGGTAGGCCACTGTCCATGGGGCCACAAAGAGTCGGACGCGACTGAGCGAAATCATTCCACAATCACACAGCGACAAATTAGTCTTGATATTTGGACCCCTGGCTTAGGAATCTCAACTGGTCTGCTCACTGATGCGCCTGGCCGTGCCCTCAGGCCAGCTCTGCGTGTGAAACCAGGTTCAAAGCCCGGTGCCCCAGGGCCCTAGTGAAGAAGTCTGGCTTCCTCACTCTTCCGAGTCTGAAAATGGGATGACGACCTAGGGCTTTTGGTGACAGAGTGTGCGGCTCTAAAGCACATGTTCCAGCTTTCTTCCATGTTTAGCTTAGGTTTTGCGAGTGCATTGCTGTTTACCCCATGAACTCGTGTTTACAACTGCACTTGTATTTTCACTTTTTTTTTGGTTACCACCCGTATCATGTTAGCTGCATTGTTAGTCGGCATATCATTAAGTTAACTGTGAATCATTTAGCGGCATGTGAAGTGGTAACTAGTCCATTTTGTGGTCTTTGGAGACACTGTTTTTATAATTTGCATCGTTGGCTAATTAGTTGATATTTAAAATTCTTTGACGATTTCTCTGTAGTTTCACGATTGATTTCTTTCCGAGTGTTTGTAAAAGAACAGTTCTGTATATTCTGTCCTGCTGTTGGAGTTCTCTGATGGTGTGTCTGCTTTCATCATTGGTTGTGATTTCCTGGCTCATCCTGTTGTCTGCTCAGTGGTTGTCAGTCCAGACCCCAGCTTCCCACCACTGCCCCGCCTCGCCCCCGAGGCTGCAGTTGACCCATCCATCTCCCCTTCCCCGTCCTCCCACCTGCTCTGGTCATAGCAGTGCTGTGGTCCACAGCAGGCGTCCCCTTAGTCGGGTTTGTGCTTTGTCTTCATGTCTCATCAAATGGTGTTTTTCCCCATAGCAGTAAGTTTGAATTAGCATGTCACTATGCAGTTACAAGCATAATGTAGATGGATCCTCAACCGCATATCATGTGTCATTCATAAATGAGATTATCCTTACCTAAAGAAATGATCTTAAGTGTAGAATTAATGGACTTTTGACACAATATCCTTTCTGTGTCGGTGCTTGTTTTTAAGACTATAAATCTCATCAGCTTTTGCACAGTGAATGTCTCTACTAGACTCTTTAAAAAGCATCTTCTATGGTTAATAAAATGGAAAGACTGCACCTGCTATTATGCTAGCTTGCTTTCTTACATATTTTCACAGGGAACCTGCTTTAATACATTTATTTTGAGAACTTTTAAATCAAATTCTAGGTAAGCATTTTATGTTAATGTCCAATAGGTGGTTCGATTTGTTCAGTGTTCAAATAGGTATTAATGGTAACTTCCTCATCAGTTAAATTACTATTTTAAAGTATAACATGTTTTTTATGAAGAGAAACTAACTTATAGAGAAGTTTGGCTGAGAATAGACAACTGTTAAGGGCCTTTATTGTACAGAATGCTGTGCTTTAATAAATCATGATGTTGTAATAGAATTGTATCTTCCTGAGTAATAATTTATAGTGTTTCTCTAGTAAAACTTGAATAGCTTATTTAATTTCTGTGGTCAAAAGAAATGTTCTGTTTCCAGTTACATGTTCTCTAAGTCTTCATCTCACTTGTAAGTTTGCCATCATTTTTGCTATACTGTGTTTGTCTGTACTGATTCTTGAATTTTTAGCTTCAAAGTCGCAAGAAATCTGGTTTCTCTTCATTTCTTTGCATGCATCTATCAGCCTAGTGATTTAAGGAAGCATTGTCAAAAGGTAAACTATTTAGTAATTTAGCATGCCTCTGTTTCTCTGTGAAGTATTAGAGAGTCCTTATCATTTTACACGAATGAACCCTGTGTGGTTGTGTACTGGTGAATAATTGACATTTTAATGGAAGTAATGAAACTCACCCACCACTTAAAGTATGCTGATGGTTCTGTTGGAAATAGGTCATTTGATGGGACAATTGTAACAGTTTGCCCATCTCCCACGTGTTTGCCTTCTAATCATCTCATGCTTATTTATAATAGACATAGTAGTATTTATTATTTTAAAATTTGTCTTTACTTATATTTTTGGCCATGCTGCACAGCTTATAGGATCTTAGTTCCGCAACCAGGGATCATACCAGTGTCCTGGCAGTGAAAGTGGCAAGTCCTAACATCTGGACCACCGTGGAATTTCCGCTTAGAGTATTTTTTTAAACAAATGACTGAATCAGAGCCATAGAAGTTAGATTTGGGGGAAGGCGATTTAATGACGGTGGGTAGCAGTGTGCAGGAGACTCTGTGCGCCAGGCACCTTGTCGAGTGCTTTCCGAGTCTGTCATCTAATCCCGCAGACGCCAGGTGAGGTCCAGGCTGCTGTTATCCCCATTCAGCAGACAGGGACACTGAGGCTTAGAGAGGCCGAGCACCGTGCCCAGGCTCCCACACCCAGCAGTGTGGTTCGGACTGGTCTGATCAGAGCCTGGACACTTCCTGTGGTGCCGTCCAGCCCGCTTTGCTCCAGAGGCTCTCGTGTCCATCACGGCATCCCTGATGGAGGGAGCATCAGGAGGGAGCTCGCTGCCTCTCCCGTTTGGTCACTTGGTTGAGCCCCTGTTGTTGGAGTCCAGTGCCCCGAGGGCTGGCCTTCCTTGTCCCTCTCCCACTCCCAGCCCGCTGATGGAGCACTCCTGGGGCCTTCCTGCAGGACTCGGGCAGCCGTGCTCCAGTTCAGGCAGCTCAGTGCCCGGGAGCCCTTCTGCTGGGCACAGCAGAGCAGCGTCATCACCCTGGGGTTGGTGCCCTGGGTGTGCCGCTCGCCCGCTCTGTGGCCTGCTTTGCCCTCCTGGTAAGTGAGGACACGGCACTGCCCATCCTAGTCACGTGGGCAGCAGTGGGGCGGCTCCCACCCTGGGGGAGGGCGGCCAGGCTGCGGACCCAGAGCCTTCCTTAGGAGGAGGCCCGGGGGAAGGGGCTGGCCGTGGTCCCTGACTCTAAGGCAGGTGTTTGTCTCCACTGAGTCCATAGTCAACCCAGGTGTGTCACTTCCCTGCTCTGTTCTTTGTTGTTTTCTGATTTTTAGAAGTGCTTATTTTAACTTGAATTTGAGATTGATCCCTGTTCAGTTCCATGTGGATAATTTCTAGCCTTTGTAGCCTTCTGTTGTCTGAGGTTTCTTGGTAGAGGTCAGGGGAGGGTGCCCAGTTTATCCAGCTGCTGTTAAATGAGTCCAGCTGTATTTTGCACTAAGTCACTTTGTTGTCACCAAGCTCCTGTGGGGCTGCACGGGACCAGTATTCTTTACAGAATCCCATTAAAAAAGGACTGGTTAGTTGGTTAAAACAACGCACTCATTGTTTATAAAAATACTTGCCATGCATGTTTCCTCAAACCTCCCCTGCTTAACCACACACCCAAATGTATACGTGAGACCTGTCTGGACCCCGAGGGGTTCATCTGTTCCCCACGCTGTTGCCACCAGTGTCTTTCCTAGCTTCAGACCCAGGACTAGCGGAAGAGCTGGGAGTCCAGGCGAGATCATCTTTTTCTTTTTTTTAATTAGTTTACTTTTTAATGGAAGGATAATTGCTTTACAGAATTTTGTTCTTTTCTGTCAAACCTCAACATGAACCATCCATAGGTACACATACATCCCTTCCCTTTCGAACCTCCCTCCCATCTCCCTCCCTATCCCACCCCTCTAGGTTGATACAAGATTATTTCTTAGTGAAGACCTAGGAGAGCTTTATGTAAACCCCAGGGAGCAAATGACACTCAAACTGGGTGTAAGCACTTCAGTGTGTAGCCCCCGGTCTGTATGTGACTGAGAAATACAAGCCAGACACATGGTGTTCGCATGGAGGGCTTAGGTACCTTTTCTGTGTTTCACTTGTTGTCCTGGGCTCAGTAACCTGCATCATCACTACAGATGATCTTGGGTGGTGGTACAAGCTGTTTCCTTTCCTCCTTCAAATCGAAAGGTCTGGACGGCTTTGCTGAGAGGTTTCTTACTCTTGCTAGTGGTGCTTCTGAGCAGCATCTGGCGATGAGCACAGTCCTTTCATCAGGGCAGTTCATGCCATGCAGGGTTCTCGGTGCTGGCGTGGCTCTGCTGTCCTGCCTGGCAGGGCCATCTGTTCGCTGGATTTCAGGGAGTGCAGAGCCCGGCTGCAGGGAGGCTCCCGTCCGGGGTCTCTGCAGTCAGTGGGGTGCTCTCGCTGCTCCACGGCCCCGCTTCTCTTGAACAAACAGTCCTTTAAGATGGCATTAAGCTAGAACAAGGCATTTTTTGTACTTGGCGGATAGCATAGCTGATATATTTTCAAGTAAGTTTCTGGTTATAATGTAAAGCCTGTGTGATTGCCTTTTTCGACACAGTCTATTGTTAGCCAATTTTACACTTACCTCACTCCCTCAGCTGCCAGCCATACAGGAAGAGGTAGAAGATGACACCATCAAATGTGAAACCTCGACCTCCGCCTCGCTGCGGTCCTTTCGGCTGGACCGGCTCACGGGCTCACTGCGCACAGCCAGCGATGAGGACATCAGGGACGCCCGCAAGTAAGGGGCCTGCTCGCCTCGTCGTCAGTTTCAGGAGCCCTGTGGCTCTTGTCTTGAAAGAGTTGCAAGGATGGTTGTAAAGGAATCCCACTGGATTCGGTGCCTGTGTTTAGTGGTGAACTTCAGGTGCCGGGGTAGAAGAGCTCAGTGACCTCAGTGATTTTAGAAAACATCTGTCTCTACGTGTTGACTCCTGTGGGAGGTCTCTTCCTGCTCTAGCTAGAGGTCTGCCAGGCCTGGGGCGCGTTCCTGATGGTTACGGCTCCATGCCTCTCGGCTTTGCTCTTGAGGGTCCCTCCCTTTTCCTCAGGGGTCTCCTCTCAGGAGACTGTCTGTCCCCTCCTGTGACTGACACTGTCCTCATTCAGAGCCCAACCTGCTGAGCTCCCGTCGTGAGCCAGGCAGCACTTGATGGAGGGCACATGTGGTCACCTGCCCAGCAGCCCTGCACAGTGACCGTCGCTCTCCTGCCACGGCCGAGGACGGTCACCCTGCAGGAGGCGGGGGGAACTGCCCAGAACTGGGGAGCTCGCCTTCTCTGGGAGCGTTGTCACCTGCCGAGCAGCGACCCTGAGGGAGGGTCGGGGCGCCCTCTGCACCAGCTCGTCTGGAGTGAAGACCTCCCTCCTTGGGGGAGGGCTCCAGTCAGAGAATCTCAGCTTCCTGGGGCCATTGGTTGTGGCCGGAAGCCTGCATCGCTCGTGTGGAGTGTGGTTGGTGAAGGAGACTCCACTATCTGCTGCGAGGTTGAGGCGTGGGTGTTGCTAGGTGTCCGGTTCTATCAGTAGGTCTTATGGAGGGGTGTGTGTTTGCACAAGGGTGCCAGTTAAAGGTCATTTTCTCTCCCCGAAGCACGACAGGCTCTCAGGACGGTCTCGGGGGCAACCCCAGCAACAGCAACAGCAGCCAGGACTCGCTGCAGAAAGCCCCAAAGAAGAAGGGCATCAAGTCTTCCATCGGTCATTGGTTTGGCAAGAAGGAAAAGGGCCGGCCTGGACACACCAGCAAGGAGGCGTTAGGACCAGGTGGGTGCTTCACCGTTCAGAGGGAGGAGGGTCTGCATGTATGTCCCTTCTGTGTCTCCCCCACTGTCCCCACGAGGCTCCTGTCACTCACGCTGGGTGTCCTCCTGGGAGGAGCGGAGGAGGCGTCTGTCTTCTCTAGGGTCCGAGATGATCAGATCAGTTGATGAGTGGATGGGTGGATGAACAGATGGCTGGCTGGCTGGCTGGGTGAACGGAGCATGGAATGAGTAAAGCAGATGCTTACTCCGATGAGAAACGTATTCTACGAAACGGGTTGAGTAGGAGCCGGGCGATGACTGTTTCCTCCAGAACAGTGACAAGTGTTTGGAAATGGCCTAAGTGCTCATCAGAGAGGAGTGAGGTACAATCTGTGGGCACCCCACAAGGAACAGCATCCCCTCCTTCCTGCCACTTTCCCCATCCCCAGGAGCTCATGAGGGGTTCTGCCCATGCCCCCCGCCCAGCCCACAGCCACGCAGGTCTTCCTGGGGTCTCCTCATCACACAGTGTTATCATCAGGCCCCCGTCTCGCTCGGCTTCATCTCCTTAAGGACAGGGTATGTTCCTGCCTCTTCAGCCAGATATTTGTTGAGTGTCTTCCTTTTGCTGGGTGTGGGATTTACAGGGTGAGTAAAACAGATGTGGTCTGGAGCACAGTGAAGGGAGAAGAGAGAAAAAGGAGCAGATTGTTCAGTGCTATCCCTCTTGTTAGTGAATACAACACTGAGCTGGATGGTGCATTGATTGTATACCAGACGCTGTGTGTGCCCCTTACCAAGCAGGTGCTGCCACCTCCCGATTTACAGGGGAGGAGACAGTGATGGTCACGCGGTGAGGCAGTGGTGAGGGCAGGTTCACATCCACGCAGTGGGACCATGCACTTTGCCGAGCCCCAGCCACCTCTCTGGTGGATGCAGCAGGAATGAGATGGTTCTATGGCATCACTGATTCGATGGACATGAGTTTGAGCAAACTCCAGGAGAGTGAATTACAGCAAAGCCTGGAGTGCTGCAGTCCACGGAGTGGCAAAGAGTTGGACACAACTGAGTGACTGAACTAAAACCTGAGTTTGTGCTAAACTGCTTCAGTCATGTCTGACTCTTTGTGACCCCAGGGACTGTAGCCCAGTAGCTCCTCTGTCCGTGGGATTCTCCAGGCAAGAATACTGGAGTGGGTTGCCATGCCCTTCTCCAGGGCATCTTCTCAACCCAGGGATCGACCCCACATCTCTCGTTATCTCTTGCAGTGGAAGGCAGGATGTTTACCGCTAGCGGCACCTGGAAAGCCCCAGGGAACGCTGACAACTAGGAAATGCAGAAAATCAGGGGGCTGCTCCTAAGTTAAACTGGAAGAGCAGCAAGCACAGGATGAGAAGAGGAAAACACACGAAGAGCAGCAACAGTGCCGACAGAAACAAGCCGGGATGTGTTCACCCACAAAGAAAATATCTGTGCCATTCGGAGGAGGAGCCCGCCAGCCCTTGGAGGGACAGTCGGAACGGGAATGAAAACCGAGGCCATGGTCAACAGTGCCCACCCACACGGCCCGAGTGGCGTGGTGTCACTCACCGGCTTCCTGTGTCCCCAGAGCTGCTGGGGTGACATCTGAGTTCTGAGGCCAGGCAATGTCCCCAGTGAGCTAAGGCATCCCTGCTCTCCTTCCAGTGCTGCTGTGGGGCTCTCTGTTGGCGGCCACACTCATCGCCTGCTCTGCCACCTGCTGGGGCCCGGCTGTCCCCCTGGGATCCTTTCAGCTCTTGAGCTTGGATGTTCCCAGCCCTCTGCCACGCCGGACTGGGACGCAACTCAGGACTTGGGCTTGAGATATCAAGGAGACCGTGAATCTGGAAGGACACAGCCCTGGGGCCCTGGAGTGAGCATGTGAGAAGAGCAGGAGAGCAAAGCCCCCTCGGGGAGGCAGCAGAGCTGGGGAACACGCCCACACCCACCGCTGCCTCCGGCACAAGTGCCTCTTCTTTGCCTCTCCTTGGCCTGAAACAGACCCCAGCTGCTGCTGCTCCGCAGGTGATTCCTAAAGATGCACATCCTGCAAGAGCTATTGTCCTGCTGCTCTGGGGCTGCCTAAGTGTGCTCAGGAGCGTCAGACAAGTGGGGCTGCCACGCCTGATGCTGGGGGAGGGCCTGATGCTGGGGGAGGGCCTGATGCTGGGGCAGGAACATCTGATGCTGGACCAGGGTCTGATGCTGGGGGAGGGCCTGATGCTTGGGGAGGGCCTGATCCTGGACTAGGGTCTGATGCTGGGGGAGGGCCTGATGCTGGGGGAGGGCCTGATGCTGGGGGAGGGCCTGTTGCTGGGGGAGGGCCTGTTGCTGGGGGAGGGCCTGTTGCTGGGGGAGGGCCTGATGCTGGACTAAGGCCTGATGCTGGGGGTTAAACGTCTGATGCTGGTGGGAAGGTCTGATGGTGGTGGGCAGCCTCCTCCCAGATGTACACAGAGTTGTGATTATAAATCTCTATGAGAAATCTTTTTTTCATACTTTCCTGACCACCTTGCTATGTTCTTTTTTTCTGAAGCATAATTGCTGTGCAATATCGGTTTGATTTCTGCCGTACAGCAACATGAATTAGCCATAGGTGTACGTGTGTCCCCTCCCTCTTGAATCTCCCTCGCACCTCCCCCTGCTACATTCTTGTTTCTATGGATATATGAATAACAAAGACTGGTGACCAAAATAACATGAAAAGCTCCCACACACAAGTGTGCACACGTACACTCCCTAGTGCATCATTCGGGTCCACGTCAGGGTTGCCCTCGGCCACCCCACCCTGGGATCCACGGTGAGCCTCGACACCTGCACTTTGTTCCCACCCTTGGCCCGCTGCCCACGCCTCAGCAGCAGAGGGGCCCTGTCCCCGCAGGTGCTGAAGTGATGGAGTCCCTTGTCTCCGGATCCAAGGACATGAATACCAGGTTGGTTGTCCTCTGGGGACACCTATACTTCCGCCTTCTAGCCTTTCCATTGTATCCACCTGTTTCTCTTCACAGAATGTCTGTGTGATGACACGGGCTCCCATTACCAGCTCTGGTCTGTTCTCATTGAGAATACAGCTTACCCTCGGCACTCTTTATTGGCAGTGGGAAATTTTGCTTCAGTACTTTATTGAAAGAAAGCAATAAATAATACTGTGATAACAAATAGTTCAAAAGTAGACTGTACATACTTTGTCACATATTCAGGAAGTTCACAAAAGATAGAAAATTAGAATGTTAACAATGAATTGTACAAGGAAAGGCAGAACACACATGTAAAGAGACATGCCGTCTGTGTCTGCTGAGATATCAGCTGCATAAAGGCACCATGAACTGAATGCATCTCTTGCTGGCTGCTTTAATGTGCTGCTGAAAAAGTAAAAGTTACATTTGCTACTTACACTATCCAAAATGGCTATATCATCAAAATCTAAGAATGTATGCCTAGGTCCATTCTTTAACCATGTTTACAAACAGATGTAAAAAGATGATTTACATCAGAAAAATAAGGCCTTTGTCAGAGCTGCACTATGCTGTCTGTCTGTCAGGGATGTGGTGCCCTCACTGTCCAGCTCGATGGCTCCGCAGCGGGTGCAGGGCATCGCGACTGGTCCTCGAAGAGTCTCACCGGAGAGGAGGGATCTGGGTCCACAGAGACTGGGTTACAGGAGAGATTTTCATAGTCGTCTTCTAGTTATCCTTTCAGCCCAAATTCCATTAGAAGCTCACATTTAACACCCAGTACTTTTAAATGGCTTCACGCTGCAGACAAAAAGCATTTCTTCCCAGAAACAAAGTACAGTTTAGGTCAGTCGTTAAAATACAACAATTGGTTGAAATTAAGTTCGCTCATTTCAGAGTGATTGTTGGAGAGCTTGGTTATATTCTGGAAGGATAATGCACACTGTGTCATGATGATTTTACAATCGCAGTAAAACCCCTTCTCTCATGGCTTAACATTTAAAAATTAAACAAGAATGATGACAATAAATGCATCATTTGCAAAAGCCCTATATTTGTTCATAGGATTTATACAGACAAGTATTAGGGTATAATCATTTGAAAGACTAAAATCAGGTATCAGAACATGAACTGATCTGAAAGGATATTCATAGCCTGGATAGACAAGAAAAAGGAAGTATATCAATGAAGTCATAAGTTTACACAAATATAAGAAACATTAAATTTTAAAATATTTTCTCTATGGTATTCATGAATTTTTCACTAATTAAAAACTCTGTAATAAAATAACTTCTGGTCCATATAACAAGTATTGACAGATTAAAGATTGCATCAAGTTCAAAATGTAGCCTTTGTCGTATTCTGGACGCTGTATAATCAGCTACAGAAGTAGTGCGGGTAAACTGGAAACAAACACATAGACGAGTCAGTCCTGGGACGGCAGCTGGTGCCCGAGCCCCTCCTCTCCAGACACCCCGCCCCACCCCATTCTGGGCTTCAGCTGCTTTGAGAATTCAGAGAAATGTGAAGGACCAAGCAGATCAAGGAGAGAACTCTGTGGCTGACTTTATTCTGACATATAGCTAAAAGCTGCTGGTAAAAACCTTAAAGCCCAATCCAGCTTTCTAGCTGAGACGTGAACAGGACAGAGCAGACAGCCTCCTGCTCTCAGAGTGGCTCGAGCAGGGCTGGGCTCCCGGGCTGGACCCACCAGAGGACCGCCCAGAGCAGCACCTGCAAGGAAGGGTGGCTCCTCAGCGGTGGCTGACCCCCAGATGCCAGGGCGCTTCTGTGTTAAACACTGGCCTCTGGATGAAGAGGCCCAGGGCAGGGCAGCCCTGTGAACCCTGATGCTCTGGGCCCTGTTCCCTCCGAGAACGTGCACGCAGGGCATGGCCAGCAGCACTGCTGCTGTGGGAGGGACACCCGTGTGCACGGACGCCAGGGAGACTCAGGCCATGTTCTGACCACTCAGGTGGCCGGCGAGCGCCAAGGTCACGTTCTCTGCTGCTGAGGGCTCCTCTCCCGGCGCGACCTCTGGAGACCTGCTGACCCTCCACTCCTAGGGAGTGGCCTCCGTGCCCCCGCGGGACCAGGCCGGCGTGTACTCACCGCAAAGCTCAGCAGGAGTAAGTCAGGAGTAAGCTCAGCCTCTGTGTTCCCTCCACGCTGCTTGGTCCCAAGAGCACAGGAGGAAGCGTGCAAACACAAACTGGTTAGTCATGCAATATCACACGGGGCACGAGGACACACACACACCTGCAGCGCCCACGCCTACTGAGGGTGGGGAAACTTCTAGAGGGTGGATGAGCTGGAGAGAGCAAGCCTGGGGGCTCCCACGTGGGGGTCCCTGCCACCTGGAGTGGGGGCGGGACGGTCACACTGGAGCATCAACGGCACATTCAATGACAGAAACGCCGACATGGGGACAGCTACTCCACAGCTACTCAGCTATTCACAGAGCTCCAGATCACATATTCAACACAGTCTATTGTCACCCAGTTTTACACTTACCTCATTCCCTCAGCTGCCAGCTTTACGGGAAGAGGTACGAGATGACAAGACCACCATCAAAAGTGAAACCTCGAGCCCCACCTCTCTGCGGTCCCTTCGGCTGGACCGGCTGCAGATGGGGCGCTGCGCACGGCCAGCCACGAGGACATGAGGGACACCCACAAGTGAGGAGCCTGCGCGCCTTGTCGCCAGTTTCAGGAGCCCTGTGCCTCTTGTCTTGAAAGTGATGGAAGGATAATTTTAAAGGAATCCCAGTGGATTCGGTGCCTGTATTTAGGGATGTGTGTGTGTGTGTGTGTGTGTTTTCTGGTAGGCAGGTTTCTCTAGATCTGGCGTTAAGGTAGACGTCTTACTCTGTGTGTGTGTGTTCGTGTGTGGGCGTGCACAAGTGGGTTTTTCTTTGCTCTGTTGCTACACCATGGCAAATTCTAGGATGCTCTGGTGGCTTCCCAGAGAACAATTCAAAGTACAAGGATTTTCTGACCACAGTGGGTAATCTCAGCTCTGTCAGTCAACCAGAGACAACATTGACTACAGGGAAAATGCCTTATCTATAAAACGTGAAAAAATATTTTAGTATTCCAGAAAAAATATCGCTTGAATATAGTTTAACATTTATGGCATTATAGATGTGAGAATCAGTTTGTTTCTCAAAACTATTTTCTTTCTATTAAGTCCCAATTTGTCTCAAAGGTATTCTTTTAATTGCTAAATTTACGCAGCCAATGCATCCACTTTCAGAGAATTTTTGAGGGTTGGTGAATCTCAGATTTTCACGTTCTGTGGAAACTCCCAGGGAGAGCAGTGCGGGCTCACCAGGTGCTGGACGTGCTCCATGAGGAGTGGAGGCCAAGGCCGCCGTGTCCCTGTTGGTCACCGCAGTGTCCTGGGCGTGCGGGGACTCCCCTCGGGCATCGTGTACCTCCTGCTCTAAATGCTGTCTTTCCTCTTCCCCTTGGTGGACACTGTCGTGCGCCAGCTCGCAGGGGAAGCCGAGTCAGCAGGTCTGCTGAGCTGTGTGCGTCCTGAAGCCTCCCCGTGGGGCTCGTCCCCAGCTCCAGGCTCTGAGCTGAGCAGCGCTGCAGGAGTAGGGCACGGTGTTGGTGAAGGGAAGCCCAGCGACCCCTCGTAGGAGGTGCTGGGCTGTGCGGACGGTCAGTCTCAGGAAACAAGGCCACACCTGTTGTCTGGGTGGTGCCACGTGTGTAGCATTTGATGGGAAGAAACTCACACAGCCATCTTGTTAGGAAAGACAGCTTGACCGTGGCGCTCATATCCTGCTTTAAAGTGCCCGTTGTCAGCCACAGAGGGTGTGGCTTTCTCTTGGGCGTATCTGTTCCCCATAGAGTTCACTGTATTTCCGAATGTCTTTCTCCTGTGACTCTAATTTTAAGGCGAGGAAGCATGCCACGTCAGTTTACTGCTAAGCAAGTGTTTTAATGAATTGCACTTGGGGACTCCAATTTCATCCTCGAGGGGGCAGAGGCGGTCCTAGCTAAGCAGCCCCGCAGGGCGGGCTGAGCAGGGTCATTGCAGCAGAACAGGCAGCCCCCCAGGCTCGTCTCTGAAGCTGTCTCTGTAAAGAGAGGTTTCAGCTGAGAGTGAGCCGTTGACAGCAGAGTGATGCGATATCTTGTAGCCGAGGAAGGAAATAAACCCCAGCAGAAGCCAGGCGAGTCTTCCATTTGCTTCTGGATGGTGGTTGTGGTTGGGACGCAAACTCCAGGCATGTGGTACATGCTCGTTCCCCTGGGATACGGGAATTTTGAAAGTTTGCCTTTTTTCAAAACTCTCTTTGAGCTATTAAGGGGCTTCCCTGGTAGCTCAGATGGTAAAGCATATGCCTGCAATGTGGGAAATCTGGGTTTGATCCCTGGGAGATCCAAGATCCCCTGGAGAAGGAAACGGTAACCCACTCTAGTACTCTTGCCTGGAAAATTCCACGGAGGGAGGAGCCTGCTAGGCTACAGTCCATGGGGTCGCCAAAAGTTGGACACGACTGAGCGAAAACACTTCCACTTTCACTTTTTGAGCTATTAAGATACATGTTGTGTTTTCTGGTATAATTATTCCCAGAAAATAGAGTATTTACTCTTCTAGGAAACCTAAGGTTGAAGTAAAGGAACAGTTACTTGACATTTGATGTGAAGCATTTCGAGCTTTAACCATACATAGACTTCACAGTCTGAAGTAAAGTCTGATGCTATTTGAGTGTATTGAAAAGCCACTGTGTATCTTCAGGGAATTCCCTAGCAGTCGAGTAGCTAGAACTCTGCACTTCCACTGCAAGAGGCCTGGGGTTTGATTCCTGGTTGGAGAACTAGGGTCCTGCAAGCCACACAGTGGCCTAGTCAAAAAAGAATAACCAGTATCTTAATTTAGCACAGAGCTAGTTAGCTGAACAGCAGTGCAGGAGAAAAACAGCCCCCATCCAGCCCTCTCCTTGCTTGCTGTGTTATAGCGTTCTGTGTTGAAAGTCTGTGTTGCTCTTTGTGCGTCTGTTGTGAAATGGTGTGCATTCCTGAAGCTCTCTCAGGGACAGATGCCTCTGCTCAGATCTCGGTGTGGTTTCCTCTTCTACGTATCTGTCCTCACTGTTTAGAAAGGGAAGAGTGGATGTTTTTCCTTGACTACCCTCCTCCCTTGGATGTGCAGACTTCTGAATCCTTTAAGGCTGGCAATAATTCTTTCATCGGGAAGGAGGTGATTCTGTAAGGAATTGCGGGGACTCAGTCAGCATTTCATGACTCAGGGGTTCTTTGTCATATGTCTGAACTCTCATGAAGTAGATGGTTTAGAAGATTAAAGGAAAATGGTGAGATACATACTCTTTCACTTTTCAAATTTATAAAGAAAATAAATACTTAGGTTTACTTGTTTTATACCCGTGTGTAGTAGTGATTCTTGAATTTTGAATGTTTTGTTACTTGCAGGCATGAGTTGCTGGAGGAACCCGGGAGACAAGGCGTGCCTTGGCACAGTGGGACGGGCCAACTGTTGTGGTCTGGCTGGAGGTGTGTAGGCGCCCCACCCGCACCCGCACCCCCGTCCTGGCCTGGGTGTGTCAGTCCCTCCACAGCCACGCATAACCTCCTGCCTCCTGTCTCCTGTCCCCAGCGCTGGGTCGGGATCCCGGCCTGGTAGGTGGCTGCTTGCCAGCCAACGTGAGGAGCGGTGCCATCATGTCCACCCTGTCGCCCTGTTGGACACAGAGATCCAGGGTGAGATCGGCATCAGCAACCCGCTGCACCAGCTGAAGCTGCGGCTGGCGATCCAGGAGAGCATGTCCCTGACCGGCCGCTCCGCCCCGTCCAGAACGGTATGCCTCCCTCCTTCCCTAGGGAGAGTTCGCGCCCGGTTTGTGTCGCTTCCAGGGATCTCTATACACACAGCCACTGTTCCAGCTTAAAGTTCTAGCATTCAAAACCATGACAGCTTTTCATTTGCAGCAGTAGTGTTGTTAAAAGATAGATGATTGAATACTTCAGACTGATTATTTTTGTAACAGAAGGGCTGCGGTGGCATTGTGAATAGAGAAATGGGAGTTTTTGAAAACATAAAAAAGGGACTTTTGAAAATGTGAAAATTGTAAAAAAAAAAAAAAAAAAAAGGAAGTTTTTGAAAATGTATTAAAAGAAATGTAAATATAAACGTCAAGAAAGTGAAAGAGAAAAGGCTTAGCCCCCAGGCTGCATTGTTTTTCCCTTATTTACCTTGTCCGGCCTGTCCTCTTGGGCAGTTCCCTTTTCGGGAGCTGTAGACCCTGGGCTCTCAGGGTTTTAAGAGTCCAAACATCCGCTAGGTCACACCAAGTCGTATCGTGCTCATCCAAGTATCCTCCACGTGGGAAGGCCTTGAAAGTCCTGTAAGAGGGTCCTCCTAGTTGGAAAAATTAAAACGAATCTGGTGGAAATGTGGATTGTTGCCAGGAGATGAGGGCCGGCCAGCTCCTCATTTCTCGAGTGCAGACTCAGGACACAGCTCAGTCCCCACGCTCGGTGTGTCCACTCTGGAGAGGAACCCTGGTGAGGAGACGTGACCTCCCAGATGTACCTGCCCTGAGGAGCAGGTGGAGCCTGACTCAGGCTCATGGTTATTTTACACAAAAAGCGTGAAGGCTTTCTCGTCCGTTTGTCTTCCTTGTTTCTAAGGGTGAGCGTGAGGGTGGATAACTCACCCCGCACTGATGCAATTGTTCTCAGCGTATCTGCTCTGCTCTCTGTGCCCCAGAGGGTTCACTGGAGCCACCTTTTTAGAAATGAAGGTGCTGAGGGTTCCCCAGAGGTTTTATTAAAGTATCTCAGTAAAGGGAGCGTCTTATGAATTGAGTTTAATGGGTGGTGAACTCAAGCAGCATCCCCCCTCCGACCGTGAGGATGGGCTTGGGGACGGGACATTGGCAGAACCCCTGATGAACTCCTGGGGATGGGGAAGGTGGCAGGAAGGAGGGGGAGGTCTCTTCCTTGTGGGGTGTCCACAGATTGTACCTCACCCCTCACTGATGAGCACTTAGGCCCTTTCCAAACAATTGCCACTGTTCTGGAGAAAACAATCATTGCCCAGCTCCTACTCAGTTTCGTAGAATATGTTTCTAGGATGGAGTGTAAACATCTGCTTTATTCATTCCATCCTCTCTTCATCCACCCACCCATCCAGCCAGCCAGCCATCTGTTCATCCATCCGTCCACTCACTAATTCATCCCTCCACCCATCCATCCATCCACCTGTCCACCCAGTCAGCCAGTCATCTGTCCATCCATCTATCTACTCACTAATCCATTTATCCACCCATCCATCCATCCTCCATCTATCAATCCATCCATCTATCCAACCACCCATCTGTCCATGCATCTATCCAACCACCCATCCATCCATCCACCCATCCACTCATCCATCCATCCACCCATCCACCCATCCACCCATCCACTCATTAATCCATCCATCCACCCACCCATCTATACAAACTTCCTTCCTCCCTCCCCCGACCCCTTCCTTCCATCCTTGGCTCCTCAGTAGATCTTTACATTTTCGTGCAGATTGGTATTTTATTCCTCTTAAGTTTAATCACAGGGTATTTCTATTCCCCCACCACCTTGCTCTTTTGGATTGCATCCTTTCTCCACTGCAATTTCCAGCAGTTACATGATTCTTTTGCCAACAGTAACTCTGGAGAGTTGTTAGCATCTGACTCCCTGACAGAGCTCTTCTATTATCACCAGGTTTCAGCTGATACTTTTGGGTTTTCCAGGTAGGCCATCATATCATCTTTAATCAGTGGCTATTTTATTTCCCTCTTTCAGTAACCACAATTATTATTGACTTTTCTTGCCTGATAGCACATTCTAGAACTTACAGAACATTGATAATTAACAGAGGTGATCACAGCATCCTTGACTCGTCCCTGACTTTGATGAGACCACTTGTGACACATCACTATTCAGTGTGACTTTGGCCCTTGGCTTGAAATAGATGTTTTTAAAGAGTTTTTAGCAGGAAGATGTTCAGTTCTATCCAATGAAGTGGGCGACAGAGGATGAGATGGTCAGGTGGCATCACAGACTCAATGGACGTGAGTTTGAGCAAACTCCAGGAGACAGTGGAGGACAGGGAGGCCTGGGGTGCTGTAGTTCATGGTGGAGTAGATTGTAGGAGGCCATGATTCTCCTGCCCTGGCCTGTAACTGCCCCGTTTGCCACACTACATTGCAACATTTCCCGTTAAGAGGCACAGCGTATTTCTGCAGCTTCTGGGCTGGCCTTGTGACTTGGCTTGGCCGACAGAAAGAGGCAAAGTGACAAGCTTCACAGGGCCTTGAGAGCTTTGCTCTCTGGCCACTTCCCTGTGAACAAGCCCAGGCTATCCTGCTGGAGGACAAGACTCCCATCATCACCCCTGCCAACAGCCAGCTTGTCCATCATGAACCATGGCTACCCTTGAGCGGCCAAGCTCAGCTGACCCACCAGCTGACTGTAGATGCAGGACTGTCCCCACTGGAGATCGACCACACATCTGGCCCCAATCAGCTCCCCGACCCACAGCCTGATGAGAGATAATGGGTGGCTGTTTGCAGCCACTAAGTTCTGGGTGGTTCACTGTGCAACAGTAGATAATCACACAATGGCTGTTCTCTTTTGGCCTGCTGAACATGAACTGATGTTTACTGTTGTGTCTTGGAAATCATAGAATGAGCCTGTATGTGCGATTGGGCCCAATTTTTTGACATGCTGCCGAGTTGCCAAAAACTCAGCAAATGTGACCAGGCACTCTTTATCAGAATTGGCTGAGACTTTATAAAATCGAAGGCTCATTTTGTCTTATTGCTTCAAAAAATGCTGCTCCTGGGATTTCCCTGATGCTCCAGTGGCTAAGACCCCATCCGCCCAATGCAGAGGGCCTGGGTTTGACCCCTGCTCAGGGAATTAGATCCCACTGGCCACGACTAAAGATCCCACGTGCTGTGACTAAAAGATCCAGCACGATGCAGCTAAGACCCAGCATGGCCCAATAAACAAGTGTTTAAACACTGGTGCTGGAGTCAACTCGTGGGAGAGGATGGGGTGTGGTCCCTGGGTTGCCCAGGATGCTGGGTTCTGGGTGTGCGATGCTTAGAGGAGAATGAGTGTGATCTCCAGAGTGAGGATACGGTGGCCGACTCCCAGAGGTCTTAGGCCCCGTAGACACAGCCAGCCGAGGCCACTTTCTGACTGGGGAGGTGGGAGGGGGGCTAGCGACAGTTGATACCATCACGTAGTTGGTCACAAAGTCTAAGCTGAAAGAAGCTCCCAGAATACTGCTGTCCCTGGGGTTTTGCTGTGGTGGTTTTAAATGGTGCCCTCAAGTTTGGGGGTATTCCTCTGCTCAGAAAGGAACCCAATCTCCCTCCCCTTAAGTATGGACCGAGCCTAGTGACTCACTTCTAATGAATAGCATAAGGTAGAAATGACAGCATGGAACTACTGAAAAGAGGGCCGTCAGAGGCATTTCAGACTCTTCCTCACTTTCTTGGACTTCCTGCCCTGGGTGAAGCCAGCCTCCATGTTGTGAGGACGCTCAAGCAGCCTGAGGAGAGGTCCATGTGGTGAGGAGCTGAGGCTCCACCAACAGCCCTGTGAGTGTGCCATCTTGCAGGCTGACCTTCCAGCCCCAGAACCACCTTCAGATACATGCAGCCCTACATGACATCTTGACGATAACCTCATGAGGGACTCCCAAGCCAGAATCGCACAGCTAAGCCATTTCTGAATTTCTGACCCCATCGAAAGAACCTGAAATAATAAATACACAGTATTTTAAGCCACTAGGTTCTGAGGTTGTTTGTTACACAGTGCAAGCTAACTAATATACTTCTTGTGGTGGCTCTGGGTGGTGAGTTCATCCATGTCAACTTGTTCTCTTTCATGGACTTAAGGTTCTGGCACAGTTGTCTCCGCTCTAAGATCCCACTAGCATAGACCTCTTAGTTTACTGGATACCCTCCTTAAAATGTATGCCAACTCTTTGGTTGTTAAAGAGTGAGTTTGGGTTTCTGAGACTGGTGTTGTTCCTGAGAAGCAGGTCTCTGACCAAGGCTTTTCTATGGACCTCTGCAGGAGAAGACCCCAGAAGCTGCCTGACATCTATCCTATAGAGTTTGGTGGCAAGCTCAACACAGGATACCCCATGTAGACAGAAGCCATGTCACGGATAATTCCATGGTGGTATTATGTGGTTGGCGAGAATGCCGTGGTAGCTTGAAGGAGGGGTGGGTTCCAGTACTGCCCTCTCCTGAGGTCTTAAAACCATCTTGTGGGAGCTTCACACACGTGCCAGAGACAGGCACACACGATACCTTTTTGGTAATGAAGCACTTGCACGTGGCCAGCAACCAGGAGCCCCCTTCCTGACCCCCAAGGGGAAACCACTAGCCCAATTCTTGTCTGCTCACAACGCTTCACTCACCCGGTCCACTCTGTCCCCCTGGACACCAAACTTGCCTACAAACCCCCAGACAGAGTCAACCTGCAAGCAGTGCTTGGAGAGCTTTGACTGATACTCGTGGCCGACAGCTGACTGGAACAGGGGCAAAAGTGAAACATCAGACACCCACCAGCATTGCCACACTGGACGCGCCCCCACTACCCCGCCCGACCCTGAGGCAGCCTGCACTTCTGCTCAGTGTGGGTGATGCAAACAAAGTCACTCAACGTGGAAGCCGGCCCAGAGGGAGGTATCTCCAGGGGGCATCGCAACTCCAGGGCCCCCCAGTCAGGTGTTCCTGAACCCTTTCCACACCAGGCTCCCCGGAGGTCTCCCAAGGACCCCAGCCATAGGGGGCCTTCTGAGGTGCCTGGGCTTGAAGAAACAGGAGGCCAGCCCCCAACCAGAACCACAGAGCCAGCAGCCTGCCAGCGACTCCTAAGCCCATTTCCAGGAAGACTGCTGTCAGTGATCACCCTCTTCAGGTGGGACACAGTCAAAGCACGTGACCCAGGAGTCAGGGCACACACTGGAACACAGATGGCAGGCTTCAGGCACTCGGCACGGTCAGTGTCAACACCTGCCACATGTCCAGCCCGCCCAGCTGTGCAGTGGGGCCTGCCAGCGCCTCATCACCCCCCAGTCAGGGAAGTGGGTCTGGTGACCTCTCAAGGCCACGTGCTGACCGAGCAGTCCACCCCGAGCTTTCCGCTGTGTGGTCAGGATGCCATGGCCCGTGGCCCACATCCAGCACCGAGGTTCTTTGTAAATAAAGCTTTCTGGAACATGCAGATGTTTCAGGACATCTGTTCATTTACAGAAAATCTATGCCTAACTTTGTGTCAAGACAGTACAGCTAGTTCAGGAGCCGCTCGAGACCCTGTGGTGGCCAGGAAGCTAAAAATACTTACACCCTGAACTCTGAGCGGCCCCGAGCTCTCTAGATGCCAAGGCCCGACCCTGAGAGGAAGGCACCAGGCTCCCTCGGCAGAATGGAGAGTGGTCGTGGACCTCTTTGTGGACACTGAGGACACAGGACAGATGACTGACACATGACCCGATGCCGGGTGAGGAGGCGGCTCGTCCAAAGCCTAGTTCCTACTCAGGGAGTCACCCCCACCTTGGCTCCCTCCTACAATAAAGCGAGGGGCCTGCCGGCACACTACCAACTCCTCTCTCACTTGTCTATCTGGAACTTCAGCGGCAGCTTAGGGTCCAACCCCCACCAGGTCACCACCATCTCTGACAACCCTGCAGGCAGCTCAGGGCGCGTGTTCTTCTACAGCCGAGGAGCAAAGCGGGTTTTACTTTCCAGTCTGGAGCTGTTCGTTTCTCTCCCTCCCAGGCTGGATCCAATGCCCACAGTTAATAGCCGATGCAGAGCACCATGGCCTCCAAAAACCCTTGGCAGAGACCACCCATCTGCAGCTTCAGGGGTCGCACCCAGAAAACATCAACAAGGGAACACGGAGGCAGCAGCATGCCCAAAGGATCCCCCAGCGTGACTCTTCATCACTAAGAAGTCAGCGAGAACTGTTCCAAACTATGGCCAGAGTGAAAGCTCAGCGATTCTCCCAACTTTCTGATCAAAACAGCTTTCTCCCCTAGACTGGCCTTGGTCCTGCACTGACGAGACTCTGTTTCTTATTAGACAGTCAGCACCAGGCAGAGCACTGCAGGAAGCAGGGATGACACTCTGGTCGTGGGGGCTCCCCTCTCTCAAGCAGGTGCTGGCCTACGAATGTGACAAGCCCTGTCATTCCGGGCTGAGTCTGATCTGGGCACAAGGGGGACGGGGCGGAATTACAGAGGAAGCCGACCCCAGCTGATACCTCAAAAGAGTAAAGGCAGACCTCTCAAGTTACCCAGCCTGGGAAACGCACACCCGCTTCACTGCAGATGCAGCACACCTGCTCCGGTTTACTGTCCTCTCTGCAGGGCAGACACAGCCCCCAGCTGACTCAGCCTGGGAAGCCCAATAATAGCCACATGGGAAGCTTAAATTGACCCAGGAAATGAAAAATGTCTCCATAAAATCAAGATCCATGACCACTGAACAAACTCTGTGTTAGACAACATATGTAAGACACAGTATGGAAAAGAAAAAGACTTCTGAAGTAAAAAATGGGAAGGGAGAATAAGAAAGCTATTATATTAACAGAATCGTCTGGTCAGAATACAAGCAGCCTACACAACGAAAATAAAATAGAAGGTAATGCACGGTTGGATGACTTCATCAACTCGATGGGCATGAGTCTGAGGAAACTCCGGGAGATACTGAAGGACAGAGAAGGCTGGTGTGCTACAGGACTTGGGGTAACACAGAGTTGCCCACGGCTGAGCAACTGAACAACAGCAACAACAATACATGCTTTTGTCAAGTGAGTAGGGGAGATAACAGCTGTTGTGTGTGTGTATGTTGTGTGTGCACGTATGTGTGTGTGTTAGTTGCTCAGTCGTGTCCAACTCTTTGTGACCCCATGGACTGCAGCCCACCAAGCTCCTCTGCCCATGAGATTTCCTAGACAAGAATACTGGAGTGGTAGCATATACTTGTATGAGTCATACATGTATGTGTATTGTCTATTGGGTAAATTCTTAGAAGTGAAATCATTGTGTCAGTGGGTTAGAGAATTTTATACATTTGCTCAGATAATGACAAAGCCCTCAAAAAAAAGGCAGGACCACTTTAACTCACACTAAGAGTAAACATTCAGAAAACTAAGATCATGGCATCCAGTCCCATCACTTCACGGCAAATAGATGGGGAAACAGTGAAAGATTTTATTTTTTTGGACTCCAAAATCACTGCAGATGGTGATGCAGCCATGAAAATTAAAAGACACTCTTTGGAAGGAAAGTTATGACCAAACTAGACAGCATATTAAAAAGCAGAGACAGTACTTTGTCCACAAAGGTCCATCTAGTTAAGGCTACGGTTTTTCCAGTAGTCATGTATGGATGTGAGAGTTGGACTATAAAGAAAGCTGAGCACTGAAGAATTGATGCTTTTAAACTGTGGTGTTGGAGAAGACTCTTGAGAGTCCCTTGGACTGCAAGGAGATCCAACCAGTCCATCCTAAAGGAGATCAGTCCTGAGTGTTCATTGGAAGGACTGATGCTGAAGCTGAAACTCCAATACTTCGGCCACCTGATGCAAAGAGCGGACTCATTTGAAAAGACCCTGATGCTGGGAAAGACTGAAGGCAGGAGGAGAAGGGATGACAGAGGATGAGATGGTTGGATGGCATCACTGACTCAATGGACATGAGTTCAAGTAAACTCTGGGAGTTGGTGATGGACAGAGAAGCCTGGCGTGCTGCAGTTCATCGGGTCGCAAAGAGTTGGACACGAGTGAGCAACTGAACTGAACTGAACTGAAGAGTAAACGAGTTTCCTTGTTCCCCGATACCCTCGCCACATTGAACTGAAATTCTTTGCTACTCTAAGTAGTAAAAATGGGGCGCCACAGTATTGTGGTTTTAATTTCCATTCACATCACAGGAAAGGTTCTTGTGCCTTTCCTTTTCATGTACAATGTGGGCTTGTCAAGGTGTCTGGATATGAAGAGCTTGTTGTTTTAGTCACTAACTCATGTCCAACTCTTTGTGACCCCGTGGACTGTAGCCCACCAGGCTCCTCTGTCCATGGGATTTCCCAGTCACGAATATTGGAATGTGTTGCCATTTCCTCCTCCAGGGGATCTTCCCTACCCAGGGATCAAACCCAGGTTCCCCTGCATCTGAGCCACCAGGGACGCTCAGTTCCATCCATAACTCCACCTTAGTTTGCCTTCAGTGGTGTTGTCCACACCAAGGGAGATATCTGATAGCTTCCACATCTCCCATTCCTTCCTTTTCCACCACAGTCCATATGGGACTCACAGCATGGTTAAGAAGAGATATAAATGCTGCACATTCAGGGCCAAGAAGTCAGAGGCCGTATCTATAAATCTGTCAAATTAAAGGCTAGATCTTGGGTCTAAAAAAATTAAGTGCTATTGTGTCCACATAACTGGAGGGAGAAGATTAGACTTTCACATAACCTGTCAAAAGCCTGTGGGTCTCCAATGGAAAACCCCAGGTATTATAAAGATTATTTTTTCTATGCTTCTACCACTTCTAAGTTGATCCAAAAAAGCAGGTATGATGGGTATTGTAATGTTTTTCACTGATTTATATCCTTGCACAAACAATTCTTTTCCATTTGTCCCTTTAACCAAAGCAAAAGTTCTTGGGCTTTTCCCTCCTTACGTGCATCTCCACTCTGCCACAGGGAATTAATATCAGCTGTCTCTTTAAAACGTTGATCGATTTTTCCTTTGTCAACAAGTCTGTTCATATTATTACCTTTCCCAAGAAAGAAAAAGACAATTGGTTTGTATGATACATATGCTTATATTGCCCCTGAAAGAATTTTCCAGTGACTAAACATACTTTTCCATTACTTTACAATCTTGACCGGACTATTGGTTTTCACACTAGAATAAAAGGGAAGCTAGGAAATCAGTTTTGTAATATTGACAAGTCATTCCTACTTATTAGAAGACTTCTCGAAGCCGATCTCGAAGTTTTGGTAAGATATTCCAAGAAAACTTATCTGCTTTTGAAACTTCTAGGCTTCTCCAATACGGCTCTGCTTGAAGTGGCAAACTAAGCTGTGGTCCAAATTCTTTGTTCTGTAAATCCTCTGAGGGACCAAATATATCTTCATACTTCTTAAAATACTGAGCCATGTTTCTCTGAGTCTTGGCCTCTTCATTTTGCTTAATATTGTTCCTGGGTTTTAGAAAGACAAGGTAATCATCATTAAAAAAAAAAAAAAAAATCAAAGGGCTCTTTCAAAGAGTTTATCCAGTAGTGAGACAAAAAGCTTTTCCTGTAAAATCGAGACTAAGACCAGGATGCCCTGTTTTACTACGTCTATTCAATATCTTATTGGCAATTCTAAGCACTTTATTTTGGCCATTATTACATCAGCTCCACCTCAGATCATCAGGCATTAGATCCTGGAGGTTGGGGACCCCTGCTCTAGGGGGTGTTCCCTCTGTTGTTGGGGGTGGACTATGTAGGCAGTGTCATAGGCCTGGTTGCTAGGGCCTACCTTGTGTGGAGGCTGCCAGCTCTTCATTAGTGGTACCTGGTCACAAGGAAGCTGGCTGCAGAACCCCATGGGACCTGGAGCTAGGGCTGGCTCACTGGTGGGCATGGCCAGGGTCCAGAAAACTCCAGGGCTGTTGCCCACCCACTGGTGGGTGAAGCCAGGTCCTGGGGTTAGTGCCAGATGACTGGCAGGCAGAGCCATGCCCTGGAGTCTGGCCACAGGGCCCAGGTATCCCGAGTTGGTGTCAGATCACTGGTGCCAGGTGGGGGTAGTGGGGTAGTTCCTGACACAGTTGGGGATCGAATCTGGCATGTCCTGAAGCTTGTATTGGCCTGCTAATAGGCAGGGTTGGGGCCTAGTTGGTCCTAGGACAGAGTGTCACCTGCTGTGTACAGGTTGCGTCCACAGTCTGCAGGACTGTGGTTTTCTTGCATTCTGCCCCTTGGTGGGTGAGGCTGTCCAGAGGCTAGTGAAGGTTTCCTGGAGGGCAGGGCCCTTACCTGCCCACTGGCGGGAGAAGCTGGGTCTTGGCCCACTGGTGGGCAGTGCCATGTCTAGAGGCATGCCTAGAGGTGGCTGTGGGCTCAGGACGTCTTTACTCAGCTCTCAAATGATGGGTGGGGCTGTTACTTGTTTGGGCTGAAGCATCCCAGCACTGTGGACAGTGACTGCAATCATGAAATTAAAAGACACTTGCTTTTTGGAAGAAAAGCTGTGACAAACCTAGACAGTGTGTTAAAAAGCAGAGACATTACTTTCCAACAAAGGTCTGTATAGTCAAAGCTATAATTTTTCCAGTAGTCATTAACAGATGTGAGAGTTGGACCAAAAAGGCTGAGAACTGATGCTTTTGAACTGTGGTGCTGGAGAAGACTCTTGAGAGTTCCTTGGACAGCAAGATCAAACCAGTCAATCCTAAAGTAAATCAATCCTGAATATTCATTGGAAGGACTGATGCTGAAGCTGAAGCTCCAATACTTTGGCCACCTGATGCAAAGAGCTGAGTTATTGGAAAAGACCCTGATGCTAGGAAAGATTGAGTGCAGAAGGAGAAGTGGGGAACAAAGAGTGAAATGGTTGGATGGCATCACTGACTCAATGGACATGAGTTTGAACAAATTCTGGGAGATAGTGAAGGACAGGGAAGCCTGGCATGCTGCAGTCCGTTTGCATGCTGCCAAGCGTTAGACATGACTTGGCGACTGAACAACAATAACAACATCCCAGCACTGGTGCCTACAGGCTGTTGGGTGGGGCTGATGAACCCCAGCCAACTCATTAGCTACTGGGGCTAATGAACTAGAGGGCAGATCCCACAGCAGTGCCTGTCAGCACCCGTGTCCACCAGTAGAAGAAGCTTTCAAGTATGGCTTTTACTGTTCAGTCGCTAAGTTGTGTCCAACTCTTTGTGACCCCATAGACTAGCCTGCCAGGCCCCTCTGTCAATCCCCATTATGGATCACAGTCTTGTCGTGGCAAAGGGGCTTGCATAACTCAATGAAGCTATGAGCTATGCTGTGCAGTGCCACCCAAGATGGGTGGGTCATGGTGAAGAGTTCTGACAAAACATGGCCCACTGGAAAAGGAAATGGCAACCCACTCCAGTATTCTTGCCATGAGAATCCCATGGACAGTGTGAAAAGTATAGCTGTTACCAGTGTCTATACCCACAGCCTGAGCCGCACCCACCCACTGCCTCTCTGGGACACTCTTTCAGACCAGCAGGCAGCTCTAACCCAGGTTTCCATCAAGTGACCACTTTTGCCCTAGCTCCCAGTGCACGTGCGTGCTCTTTAAGACTGAAGTCTCTCTTTGCTCCAGTCTTGTGAGACACGCGAAATTAGGACCCTGCTTGCCTTCAAAGCCAAATGCTCTGGGGGTTCATCTTGCTGATGCGGGATCCCTGGGCTGGAAAGCCCAACTGGGGGGCCAGAACTCTCCTGTGGAAAAGCCCTGCAATATGATTCTCTACTCTGTGGGTTGTCCACCCAGGAGTATGGTACTCGATGATATTGTGAGTCTGCCCACTCCAGCCATCTCAGTGTGGTTCCTGCTTTCTGTCTGTAGTTGTAGAAGACCTATGCTGCTGGCTCCTGTCTTTTTTATCAGTGCTTGTTCTGCAAATAGTTGTAATTTGGGCTGCCCATGTGAGGACCCAAGCTCAGGGTCTTTCTGCTCTGCCATCTTGCCCAGTCTGTATTGTGATCTTGTTTTCAGAATAAAGACATGCAAGGGGGCCTCTCCTGGTGTCTCCTCCCCTTCTCTGGATCCTCCTCCATTTGCCCTTCCCAGTTCTTAGTGGGAGGTTTCCTTGCTTGACTACTCTTAGTGTGGAAGATGCACCGCAGCACCCTCAGTCCAGGGAGGGCAGATCACTTCCTCTTACTTTAAAAAACACTTTGTAGGCACTTCAGCCCTCCTTCCACCACAACTGCCTCTGCAGTATTCCAGTCATGGCAGGAGGATGTTATGAAAGCAGTACTCCTCAGTTTATCTTTTCCATCTCAAAACTTTGTGTGCCCAAGACTGCCATGGCTGGACCCAAACTAGAATTGGCTGAGTATTTAGGGACATTCAGGGTATGGTGCTCCAGTGGAGTTTGGTAGGGGTCCTACCTCAGTGGCCTTGGTGCAATAGCCCTTTCCTCTTCCCTTTCAGAGGTCCTGCCCTACTGACCCTCTGTTCCCCTAAGTCACGTGTTTCTTGCTTTTGCTGTTCCTTTTGTGGAGGACACTCTGCCTCCATCTTCAGAGGAAGATAGAAATGAAACCTTGTCAGTCAAGTGTCAGGTCACTTATCCCTTTCTCAGAGGACTTCCTTAGTGCCCACCTAAAGTATTAGCCTTGTCGGTGCTCATCATGTTTATTTAAGGTATGCTTGATGAGAGCATGAAGTTGCCCTGTTTTATATCCAATCCAGTGAGCACCTGACCCACGACAGGCACTTAATTAAGTGTTTCACTAGTGGCTGTTTATCTTTTCACTCTTCTCTCCATTGGAAGTTCTCACCTTAGAAGAGTTTGTTGGAAATATCAAAGAGTACAAGAAAGGCCATTAGGTACAAAATACTCATGTGTTTATGAATTCATGACCAAATTAAATATGCAATTTTATATAAAAAGAGGCATGTGTGTGTGTTTCTCCCCCATCCTCCCATTCTCCCCTAGAGTAGTTCTGAGTGACACGGGTGCAGGAGTGTGTGTTCTTGCTGTGTGACCCACTCCTTCCTCCTCTCTTTTATGCCTCAGGCTCAAGCTTGCCCTCATGAATGTGTCTCCTGCTCTGACTCAAGATTTCTGGGCACCAGGTTCCTGGGGACTGGAATTCAGCCCCTCCTCCATCCCTCTCCTCCCTGCCCTTCCCTGACTGTGCTGGCCCAGGTCCCCCACAGCCTCCCCAGGTGGTATCTAAGTCCCACCTGGGCTTGCTGGGCTCCCTGGAGGTATGGACTGGCTCTGACAGAGCTATTGGGAAGGGGTGGTGAGACCCTGCTTGCTGGGATCCTTCTGTGGCCTCTCAGATGTGAGCCTCCTGCCACTTCTGAGCCACCTTCCCTTTCTGTCCCTGCTGGCCTTTCTGCAGCCTCATCAGTGGGCCAGATGACTCAGGCCTGCAACCTCATGGAGACCTAATTCCTCTGCCGTTGGATTTCAGGTCTTGGCTCTCCCATCCCCCTAGAATTCTTGGGAGGCCCCCATGGCCCCTCCTACACCCTTCCCAGAGTGAAGGTGCTGGTGCAGAGCAGCACACCCCACCTCGGAGGCTCCCCTTCACCTCAACCTCAGCCTGAGTTCAGCAGAAGTGAGCTGACCAGCCAGTAGAGGGCAGCACCTGTCTGGTTGCCAAGCCTGCCATCTGGAGGACTTGGAGGGGAGGCAGCCATGGCCTTGAAGTCTAGGGCTCGGACACCATGGGTCACAGCCACTCAAGATGCACTTGACCTGCCATCTCCTGCTCCTTCTCTTGACAAGGCCTTGACCTCAGATCTCTAGGTCTTGGCACCACAAAATGGATGCAAAGGTTCCATTTTTGCGGGGTTTGCTCTATGCCAGATTATTGGGGGTGGAGACCCCCACACTGGGCCCTGGGACCAAAACCCAGTTCCTCTCCCTAGGCATCTTTCTTAGATGAGATGAGTCCTGAGTGCTGAGGACAGGAGCTCAGTCTCTCTGGCTCCACCTTCATCAGAGGGACCCTGTGTTCTGAATCTAACAAGGGTGTGTGGAGTGAGACACAAATCAGAATTAGAAAAGGAGGAGAGGGTCAGTTGTGGCCCAGCTTTCCCCCACGGGGCTGCAAGATACTGTCTTAATCCTCCACCATCCTCCAGTCTCCTCCCTCTTCTTCTCTGGACTGACCTTGGTTTTGCTCTTGTTCAATTCCCCCATTCTTCCCTGTTATCACCAACCAGCACTGAGTGAGGTCACGTGCTTCATTACGATCCTTCTTTACAAGGACTCCTATTCTCCATGTCAGTGCCCTTTTCCCTGACCTTTGACTGCTACCACATCCCACCCCTTCAACACGGTCATATCCTATGGAGTTACCTGCTGAAGTTGAGAACAGTCTGATTCTCGGGATGGGTCCATCACCATGGTGATTCCCGAGCCCACCCTCCCCACCCCTGCAACCTCATCCCCAGCATGCTGAAGGCACGCACCATGCCCTCCAGAGTCAGTCAGTGGGGCCAGGATGTCCTCGGTCACAGTGACACTGCTTTCCTGAAAAGCATCGGAGTCATTTCTACCACCTCGACCATTGCCTCATCCACATGGGGACCCCTGCTTGGCTTTATAAAAATGAGAGCCATCCAGGGTCTTTTTCTGCTTTTCTTCCTTTGAGGGGATAGAGGCCACAATGTTTTTGTCGGTGGTGATTTTGTTCATTAATGTCTGCACTTTTTTGCAAAATTTACCCTCTCCCCATAAGAAGCTGTGCTGCCAGCAGCGGGGGGAGGAGCCCAAAGGAGCATGGGATTGCTGTGCTCTGGTCCCATCACCCTCTACTCTCTCTGCCCCTGTTCCAGTGTTTCCTTGGGTTTCCCTCTCCAAACCTGAGCGGTAAAGGATGGGGGGAAGGAGAAGTTTCTCATTGCACCAAGAAGCACTGCTTCCAGGGCTGCAGCTCTGAAAATCCTCTGCCACCTTCTCAGGCCTGGTTGCCCACAGCCCCGGAGGCAATGTCGGCAGAGGGCAAGCCTTCCACTTGCGGCTTCTGGCAGCTGCACCACAGGAATGGAGGCCTGGAGTTGGGCTCTGAAGGCTTAATTTCTACCCTGACTTTTCCAGTGAGGATTTGAGCAGGCCCCACGTGGAAAGGCCCACAAAGCCTCTGTAACCCTTCAAGTCCATAGATGGAGACGTGGGGCCAACAGAAGTAGGACCCTGCCTGCCCACTGCTGCTCCCAGGGAGGGGGCTGCCTGCACAGACCAGGACACACAGCTTCCCAGCAGGAGAGTTTCCCCTTTGATGCTAGGGTTCTCCGACCCACAGACAAGATACCACAGTCCTCAGCTCTCTCCCCAATGCCCGCCTCTCAGGAGCTGTCTCCCGGCCGGCCGTGGAATCAGGACCTCTGCACAGGGCCACTGCTCTGGTCCACGAGGCCAGGCTCCCTCCTCTCTGTGCCGAGCTATGTTGGCTGCTGAGAGCAGCTCCACCCAAAGGGTCCTGGTTATGCGAGTCCTCTGTCCCTGGGAGGTGGAGGGGGCGATGCGGAGGAGCAGAGGGGCAAAGACAAGTGGGGACAACAGCAGCAGGGTCAGAAGGGGGTGGCAGCATCTCAGACCACAGCCAAGGAGGAGGATGGGGACGCCGAGGAGGCGGCCGAAGAGCACGCCGAGGACGGACTATTCCAGACCAGCCAGCGCCGCTTGGGCCGCCGCTTCAGGTGCACATAGTCCTCCTTCTCGTGCTCCTTCCGGGCCCGCTGGTAGTGGTCTTCCTCCTTCAGGTACCAGATGGGTGGCCACCGGTGTTTCTCGAAACACTGCTGGTTTTCTGGGGCAGAACGGCAGTAGGGCTGTGTGAGGAAGACGCAGGAGGAGGGGCAGAGGGACTCCCACCCCTGCCCCGCTGCCATGGAACATGCCTCTGGTACTCCTGGGCCCACATGCCAACCCCTGGGGACCAGAAGCGGAAGCCCTGCCTTCACTGAGCCCCCAGAGAGAGTCAGCTGCCCAGGGAGTGGAGCCGACGGTCCCCACTGGGGAAAGGCGTTTCCACTTACGTTTTTCTTCCAGGCAGAAGGAAGATCCTATCAAGGCTCAGAGAATAAAGCAGGCTGCGACAAGGGATGAGGGAGAAATGGTGAGAACTGTGGGCAAGAAGATGCTCGGCCTGGCTGGGGTGACAGCAGATGCAGCTGGCAGAGCTGAGGTTCTGAGAGGAGAGGTGCAGGGGATGGGGGTATGCAGGAGGTCAGATGGGAGGGAAGGCTAGGCTGAGGGGTTTGGACTTATTCTAGAAGGTGTGGAGGCTCCGCGGAAGTTTGGGACCAGGGAAGTGAGGCAGTTGGAGCTGTCCTTTAGAAAGAAAATGCTAGAAGGGTGACGAGGAGAGAGCAGGAGTGGGGGAACTGGTAGAGCACTGGTGGGGAGGAGGGTCACAGCAACGCAGGCGGCGCCCAGTGAAGGCCACGCGGGGGAGGCCAGCCACACCTCTCCCTGGATCCCATGAGTCCTGGACCCCTGGACTCCTGTCAGGCCCCAGGACCTGAGACACCAATTAAGCAGAGACCAAGCAGCAGGGACCCCAGAGGATACCCAGATCTGTGTTGTCCAAGCTGTGACTTGCGCCCATTCCTAGGTTATGAACTTAATGTCATGAGTCATGAACAGTATTAAAAACAACTGATAAATTTTTCAATATGTGTACTAGGTCACAAGATAAAATGTAATTCTTGATAACCTAGAGGGGTGGGATGTGGGGATGGGAGGGAGGATCAAGGGGAGGGGATATATGTATAATTACGGCTGATTTGCATTGTTGTTTGGCAGAAACCAACCAACACTGTAAAAGTTAACAACCAAACAAAAATGTATTTCTTATTGTGGAGTTTGGTCCACAAACATCTATAAAAATACCACTTCTAGTCTGTACCTGTGAAAAGCAGAAGCTCAGAGGGGCAGAATGAATTGCCCAAGGTCTCCGGCGGGCTGGGGAGGGGGGGCCGCCCTCCACATCCGCGCTTTTTCCAGGACCCCCTCCGCTGGGCTGGGTGCATGTTTGCAGGCTACTCCCCACCCACAGGGGTCTTTGGCAGCCTCTGAGCGCCCTGGGGTCAGGTCAGAGGCTTGGACCCAAGGAGAGGGAGGCGACAAATGCCGCTGGGGATGCTCATCTGGGGACATGGCCTTCATGTCTCGGGGGAACTTGCGACACACATTGTTGTAGTTGGTGCAGATGTGGTGAAGACACCAGTCAGCCAACTGGTACGCACAGTGGAACTGGGAACAGACAGGAGCATGTCTGTGCTGGGACCCCTGAGCCAAGGTCTGCACACAGATGTCTCCTTTTGCCTTCAGAGCCAGAGCTTTGGCGCAGGTGGGCAAAGGCCCTGAGTCACAGAGAACCCACCTCGAGAGGCAAGGCCACACAAAACCATGATGGAATGACATGGATTTGTCCCACCTCACCCGTGACCTGCCCCCAGCAGCCCCAGAAACCCACAGTCCTATGAGGTCTGCCCTCCTCAGATCTGACCCCTGGTCCTCCATGCTGGACCAGAGCAGCCTGCACTAAGATGCTGACAAGCGGGCTTAGAGAGCTGACCTCCCAGGCATATCTGGCATATTTTAACTTCATAAACTAATCTTTAGAATTTTGGGCACCCTGAGGGCTGGTAGGGGAGATTTTGCTTGCCTGTTTTGGGTGGCTCAGACAGTAAAGAATCTGCCCGCAATCCAGGACACCTGGGTTCAAGACCTTTCTAGGGAAGAAGTAAACACTTTTAGTTCTGAATTTTAAGTGTATCAGTATAAACTGATAAAGTATTTTATCTTTAAAAGTAATATGTCTCAGCTGAGTCCATGGAAAAAGACCTAGAAACAATAGCCACCCAACAGCAAAAGCATTGCTAATGCAAATATTGTGGCCTTGAAATCCCATTTCCAACTACAGGAAGCCAAGACTTCTCAGAGAAATGGCTGATTCCAGGTATGGGGCAGGAAGTGTACATGATGAACCGGGCACATCTTGTCATTCCAGAGCATCAGAAAGCTCCTTTAGAGACTCCACAGCCAACCTGAAGAGACTTCTACAGGTTAAAGGAACAGAAGAGTATCTGAGTTTCCATAAAGCTAATTGCAATTATTTAAAACCAACAGCTGCAATCAAGATTGCTGGGAGAAACATCAATAACCTCAGATATGCAGATGGCACCACCCTTATGGCAGAAAGCAAAGAGGAACTAGAGAGCCTCTTGATGAAAGTGAAAGAGGAGAGTAAAAAAGTTGGCTTAGAACTCAACATTCAGAAAACTAAGATCGTGGCATCTGGTCCCATCACTTCATGGCAAACAGATGGGGAAACAATGGAAATACTGAGACACTTTATTTTGGGGGGCTCCTAAATCACTACAGATGGTGACTGATGCCGTGAAATTAAAAGATGCTTACTCCTTGGAAGAAAAGCTATGACCAACCTAGACAGCATATTAAAAAGCAAAGACATTATTTTACTAACAAAGGTCCATCTAGTCAAAGCTATGGTTTTTCCAGTAGTCATGTATGGATGTGAGAGTTGGACTATAAAGAAGGCTGAGTGCTAAAGAATTGATGCTTTTGAAGTGTGGTGTTGGAGAAGACTCTTGAGAGTCCCTTGGACTGCAAGGAGATCAAACCAGTCAATCTTAAAGGAAATAAGTCCTGAATATTCATTGGAAGGACGGATGCTGAACCTGAGATTCCAATACTTTGGCCACTTGATGTGAAGAACCAACTCATTTGAAAAGATCCTGATGCTGGGAAAGATTGAAGGCAGGAGGAGAAGGGGATTACAGACGATGAGATGGCTGGATGGCATCACTGATGGCATGGACATGAGTTTGAGTAGGCTCCAGGAGTTGGTGATGGACAGGGATGCCTGGCGTGCTGCAGTCCATGGGGTCGCAAAGAGTCAAACACGACTGCGCAACTGAACTGAACTAAAAACCAATAGAGTATGTTCAAGTCAAAAATTCATAATCGCATGTAATATTAATAACAAAAACTCAACTGGTCACTCTCAAAGGATGATAGGAAACAAATGTGTATCTTGAAAACTGGTAAACTGGGACTTCCCTGGTGGTCCAGTGGCTAAAACTCTACACTTCCAATGTAGGAGACCCAGGTTCAACCCCTGGTAAGGGAGCTAGATCCCACATGCTGCAACTAAAGATCCTTCATGCCACCACTAAGACTGCACTGCAGCCAAATAAGTACCTAAATATAAGAGAAAGGAAAAACAACTGGTAAATTAAAATACCACATTTTCACCTGCCTTTCCTACATGAACTGTTCTACTGGGAAAACAAACCATAGGTTAGGGAAAGTTTCTCTCCTTTTGAAAGGATACCAACAGATTAAAAAAAAAAAAAAGACTGAACTGGAATATTACCATTTCACAAAACTTAATAAATGAATGGATCCAGGCAATAAAACTCAATGGCTGCTAGGACCACAAAAAGAGAAAAGCAAATGATCTATGCTTCCTGATGAAAAGCAGTAACAACCTACAAAATGTAGTCTCACCAAAAGAAGACTGGATCTAATCTAGCCTCTAGACCTGAAGGCCAGTTGATAGGAAGGAAAGAAAAGTTATGACCAATCTAGATAGTATATTCAAAAGCAGAGACATTACTTTGCCGACTAAGGTCCGTCTAGTCAAGGCTATGGTTTTTCTTGTGGTCATGTATGGATGTGAGAGTTGGACTGTGAAGAAGGCTGAGCACCGAAGAATTGATGTTTTGAACTGTGGTGTTGGAGAAGACTCTTGAGAGTCCCTTGGACTGCAAGGAGATCCAACCAGTCCATTCTGAAGGAGATCAACCCTGGGATTTCTTTAGAAGGAATGATGCTGAAGCTGAAGCTCCAGTACTTTGGCCACCTCATGCGAAGAGTTGACTCACTGGAAAAGACTCTGATGCTGGGAGGGATTGGGGGCAGGAGGAGAAGGGGACAACCGAGGATGAGATGGCTGGATGGCATCACGGACTCAATGGATGTGAATCTGAGTGAACTCCTGAAGATGGTGATGGACAGAGAGGCCTGGTGTGCTGAGATTCATGGGGTCGCAAAGAGTCGGACACGACTGAGCGACTGAACTGAACTGAACTGAACTGAACAGAAAGGCCATCAGTAGAAAAATCTAGGTTCCCTAGATCAGAGGGTTTTTCCAACATATCGCGAGGGAAAGTTTTGTTTTTGTTTTTAACAGACAAGGTACTTACAGATTACAAAAACCTTAAAAGATATATAAAAAATAAAATCATGCTATAGTGTTTCAGGATGAACACTTGGATGATAAAACTATGAAGAAGAGTAAGGAAGAGAGATCATAAAATCTTAGAGCAACAGGCAGAATGGTTACTTTTGGGGTGGGGAGGGCCTATGGTTGAGGTGACAGACCGGGGGCTCTGGTGTGGCGAGCAAGGGCCACTTTGGTTTGTAATAGTTTATTCAGGTGAACACATATTACATGTTTTTGTGCAATATTTAACATTGTTAAAATTAAGGTTAAATTAATAACTTCATAGTAAGCTTATATCACAAAACATGTCACCTATTATACAACACTTGGCATTTTCTACTGTTCCTTGACAAGGTACATAGAAACATATTTTTTTAATGTGTTTTTTAGTGATTATGAAGCATTTCACAGGAAAGGCCATTCAATGTTATTTTCTATAAGCCTTTCCACGCAGCTGTGAGAGGTAACATTTTTAATGGCTACCTTGCAAAATCCATCCACGTGTGCTTAACCAGTGTGCCTGTTTGACTTGTTTCTGAGTGCTTGCTATGATGAAACAAACTTAAAGAAACGCCTGAATACATTTTTTTTTCATTTGGGCCATTTCTTTGTAGCAAGTCTTTCAAAAGTTATTTAGTCTAAGAGTTTGGACTGTTTCCTGTGTTCTGGGAACGCTGCACCACTTTTTCAAATTGTTGCAGCTGTGATCTTATTTATTATTTATTTATTTACTGGTCGCACCGCTTGGCGATCTTCGTTCCCTGACCAGGGATCGAACCCGTGGCCCCTGCAGGGGAAGCACAGCCTTAACCACCAGACAACCAGCGAATTCTGCAGTACAGCCTTAACCACCAGACCACCAGGGAATTCTGCAGTTGAAATCTTTAGAAGCCTCTTACTCCCTGCCCTAAATCCCTCAGTGTCCCCTGGCCTGCCTATGCAGGCTCAGCTCTTAACATTTGATTCTGGTCAATCACTTCCACCTCTTCCAGGGACCATGCGCCACCTTTCAACTCATTTCTCATCATAGGATCACTGCTTCCCTCATAGCCAAGTCCCAATCTTGATCATCTGCCAAGGGCCACAGCAGCTCTAACACCAGGTCCTTCCCTGAATCTCAACTCAGTATCTGAGGCTTTGCTCTCTGCCGCCAGCCCACCCAAGGACATTAACCTGGACATCAGTGCCAGTACAGGTACCAACACCAACATCAATGGAACGCACCTGCTGACTCCAGCTCAGGAGCGCCACCTGTCGGCGGGCACCACGGGCTCCAGACGACTTCTCATCTGCCCTACACCGTCTCTCCTCCTGCCCTGGGACCCCAAGCGCTGCTCCTTGGTCTCCCTCCTGCCCCAGTCCCTGCTCCACCCAAGCCTCTGGGGTTGGTCCATCCTGAAACCTGAGCTCTAGTTCGCAGGATCTTCCAGGAATCAAAGAATTAGGAGTGACCAACAATTAAGTCAATGTTTACTGTGTTTCTAGAAGAAGAAAGAGAAAGTGAAGGTGGAAGAGAAGGAAATGAGAAAGGGGAAAAGGAGAGGAAGGAGGAGATGCTAGGGCAGGAATGAGGAACGGTGTTCTGTTCTTTCTGACTTCTTAAGCTTGCCTGAGTGTGGCCAAGCTGAGAACCTCGAGCCCTGGCATCTACTGGTGCCCACTTGCTGCACCGCAATAACCTCTAGAGAGACCTATAAGGTGACCCCACCAAGCATCCTTCTCACACATTTCTTGACATCCACGTCCTCACCACAACCCCAATATGCACCGACGTATCTCACGCTATGTAAACGTATCCCCCTGGTGCTGGCGGCCTGTCCCCTGGGAGGAGACAGGTGAGAGAAGAAATCACGTCTCCCAGGGGGTCCCCTGACTCCTCCTCCTCCCTGGAGGACCCTCCCCTGGGCTTAGCTACCTGTGAGGGTGACCAAGTGTGGCAGGCAGAGGCGGTTGGCCAGGATGATGAGTTTCATGTTGTCCAGGTCGGGGCTGGAGGTGAACATGCCAGTGTACAGGTACTCCAGCACGCCCCGCATGCAGCTCTTGCTTGTGTAAGGAAACACCACCTGCAGGTGGGAAGGAATGGAGCAGGCTGCAGCAAGGTCCAGCTTTTGGGAAAGAGCAGCAGTTCTGAAGAACTCAGAAGGCTCTGGCCTGGACACTTGGTCTCCCGTAGACAGGCCATCACCCCACTGCGGTCCCTGGACCTGCTCAGAATCCCTCCTTCCCCAAAGGCTAATCTCCCACACCAACAGCCTGCAATGAACCCATCTACTGAGGACCTGTGAGCAGGGCTCCAACAGCTTTTAAAAGGACCTGGACTCGCATTAGCATCCTTCTGGTCTGGAGGAAGCATGAAGGAGTCCTTCCGGTCACCTGCACCCGGCCCCACTCTATCCTTCGGGGAGCAGTGCCAAGTGGGATGTGGATGGACAGAGCGAACACCAGCTGGTCTCTCTGGGCTGCTCAAAGCTACAGCTCTGGGCCTCTGGGATCTCTCCAGAGTGGGACCAACACAGAAACTGCTTTCTCATCAGCTGCCAGCCTCTCCAGGCTGCACTGGGAATTGGCTGGAACTTTACAGCTGCTTCTGTGGCTCTGGAGAGTTCCCATCTCACACTTTGCACATCTCAACCCACTCATGCTTCAGGGAGCAGAGACAACTCAAATCTCAAACTCTCCTCTTTGCCTCCCAGAAGGACTCGCTTTCCAGTGTGTGCTAAGTTGCTTAAGTCATGTCCGACTCTGTGAGACCCTATGGACTGTAGCCCGCCAGGCTCCTCTGTCCATGGGATTCTCCAGGTAAGAATACTGGAAAGGGGTGCCCTTCCCTCCTCCAAAGGATCTTCCTGACCGAGAAATCTTAGGAAATCCCTTCTCTGGGTTAGAAGATGCTATGCTCTACCATTCTTTGTTCAGCCTTTCATTCAAGTGTTTGCTGAGCACTGACTAAGGGACCAGAGCTGAGAAAAGTACTCAGCAGAAATAAAAGACCTCATCCCCATACTCAAGGGAAACCTCAGATCAGCTGGAGAAACTTGGTGTGGACCCTTGGAACTTTAACCAGATTCACAAAGGAGGACACTGTGAACCATAAGGCTGAGGGATGGACAGTCAGTGTCACAGTTCAGAGAAGGGTAGAAAGGAGGTCAGACTTGAACTCCACTCTTGATTTGGCTAGAACTCGCACTGACTCCTGATGTTTACTCTTAGTAATTTTTCTATCTCTTGACTATAAACCCCACTTGATCATGCTCAATTAAGAATTAAAACCAGTTCTATACTGAGGTCTCTTTTCCCCTATTGCAATAGTTTCTGAATAAAAATCTGTTCTTACTGCTTTAAGAAAAAAGTTTTTTCTAAACTACAGAACTAGGATGTGACCATAATTCCCCATCTTGGTATATTGCAAAGTCCTTGGCTATAGGAGCCATCTCATAAACTTCTCTTGGGCCCATCACTTGGTGGCTTGGACAGAGTCAAGGCTGAAGGAAGTACCGTGAAGTGACAGATGCCTCGGACGGAAAGGGAGTAAACCTCTCTCCCTCCCAGCCGTTTCCGTCCTGGCCTTACCTCCCTGGTGAAACTCTCCACAAATGGCCCCCCAAACATGGCAGCCATCCAGTCACAGCTAGAAATCAACAGGGGCTTGTGGACGCTGATGGTGCCATCATCCAGGATGAAGGTCACATCTGTTGGGTGAGAGAAGACACATCACGTGAAGATGGGGTGAAAAAGTATGGGACAACCAATGCATGGGTCGACACTGCTCCCAGATAACTGCTTCCTCCTGAAGCCACAGTCTGTGAGCACCACGTGACCACAATCTCAGGCTGGGGGCTCTAGGTTTCAGGAGCAGAGCCACGGTATCTCCAGGACATCAGTGGCTGAGATGACTCAGAATGCTACTCAGACCAACCCAGATTCTGCAGAAGGCTCCTGGAGGGAACTCCCCTGCCTTTGGGACACCAGCTCCTAAGCCTGTTTCATACCTGAGAAGGTGCCTTTGGCCAAGCACTCCTTAACCCGGTTGGTCCGGTGGACATGGAAGGCGTTGGTGATCTCCTGGTTCATGAAGGCCTCATTGTTGAGGATGTCGGCCACCATCATGCGCAGATCAAAGACCTCAAGCAGCTCAGTGATGTGGGCGGTGGGCATGAGGTCTCGCTCATTCTCATCCAGCTCCCCTGTGTACAGGTACTTGAGAACAGCCTGGAAGGGTCCTGGCTGGATGGAGTTGTCCATTTTCACCACCACCATCAGCTGGGATTTGTAAGTCAGTGGGTCTTCTGTCGTCTCTTCCTGGATGCTCACAAAAGCTCGGCTCCAGGAAGACAGCACTCAACCCCGCCCAGGCAGGTACCCTGTCCCATTGCCCTGTAAGATCCCGTCGCTGGTGGATGCCCGGAGCCCAGCAGTCCCGGAAGCCAGAAGTCCCGGCCGTGGTGGTGGTGGTGGTGGTGATGGTGGAGGTGTTGATCAGGGTGACCCTGGTGGTCCTCTGAGCGGGGGGCCCCCTGACCCTGAAGGTCCCCCCAGCTCCCCCTCACTCAAGTCGTAGAACTTGGAGGAGGACGTGGAGAGGTAGGTCTTGTGGGCGGAGATGCGCACCCGCTCCTGAAGCACAAGGATGATGTCTGCACACAGCCGTATATAGGGCTTCCTGGGCAGCTCAGCTGGTAAAGACTCCCCTGCAATGCAGGAGAGTCCGCTTCAATTCCTGGGTTGGGAGATTCCCCTGGAGAAGGGATAGGCTACCCATTCAGTATTCTTGGGCTTCACAAAACAAAACCTATAGTTAATACACAAAATATCAATGTCTTTTAAAACCTGAGGATAGTTCCTTAACGTTTGATCCTGATATCTGATTTTTGTTTGTTTGCACTATGTATAATGCTCATTTGTAAAAGTGTGTGTGTGTGTGTGTGTGTGTGTGTGTGTGTGTGTGTGTGTGTGTGACCTGCTCGAGGAGGGAGCGGGAGTGATGGACAGTCTCCGGCTCATGGATCTGGGGCCTCCTCATGGGCCAGGGCACCTGACTCTTGGTCCACACACTTGACATTGCTCCAGGGGGTACAGGCCATGGCCATGAACTTCCTATCAGGGCACCTGGGTACAGACAAAGGGATGACATAGGGGACCCATCAGGGACAGCTGGCTGGATAAGGAGAAAGAAGGGGCAACCTCCTGTCCCCGGTCTCCTGATAAGTCAGTGGAGGGGGGGACAGGCTCCGGCTGTCTGCAGGTCAGGATGCCCTCACTCCCCTCACTGGCCGGGAGAAGGATCCAGGCTTGTGCACTACGGCCCCCGGGCTCCTGCTGAGTGTTCAGAGCTGTCCTTGCAGGGCCTCTGCAAGGGCCCCCTGGCCTCCCTGGGCTGCAGGGGGAGTCCTGTGAGGGGGATCTCATCCAGGTCAAGGGTCACAAGGGTATGGGCCCAAGCTGAGCTTCATCCTTCAGTCAAGCTTTAAATAGGAGGCCCTCTCGTCCTCTACCTGTTGACTCTTCCTGCCAACCTCAGCCAACACTGGAGCGTCAGAGGACAGCGAATTACTATTGACCTTCAAGTCCCCAAATAGGAAAGATTCAGGTGCTACTGGGGAACAAGGGCTGGGTGTGAGGCCAGTCAAGTTGGCTCAGGGTTTTATAGGAACCTTGAAGGAGCACACATATGGCCTCATTATGACTTCTGTCTGCCATCAGCACCTTTGGTCTTTCTAGGCCCCTTCTTGCTTACAAAAATAATTAAAGATTATATTTAGGACTCAATAGGTATAAAGATGAATATACATGAGACTGAACTCTATCCAAATAGTTTTATATGCTTTCAAGATTTTTTAAAAATTGGAGTATAATTGCTTTACAATATTGTATTGTTTTCTGGTGTACAATGAAATGAATCAGCTATATGTATACACATACCCCTCCCTCTTGGGCCTCCCCAATCCTCTAGGTCATCACAGAGAATGAAGCTGAATTCCCTATGCTATACAGCAGGTTCCCACTATTTATTTTACACGTGGCAGTGTATATATGTCAATTCCAACCTCCCAGTTTATCCCATCCCTCCCTCCCCCACCTCCGCCCCCATCCCATGTCCACACGTGTGTCCTCTGTCTCTGTGTCTCCCCTCCTGTGCTGCAATAGGTTCATCTGTACCATTTTTCTAGATTCCACATATATATTTTAAAATTTTTCGTGGGCCACTGATGGGATCATGGGCCCTAACCTGCAGCCTCCTATGCCCAGTGGAAAAGCTAGCTTGGCCTAAGGGGAAACGTGTTGAAGAGGTGTGGGGATGGACACTGCAGGGGGCAGTGTGGGGCCACACAGTCGGGTGAGGAGGGGCCTCTGCAGCCTCAGAAGACCCCACCAGCATGCGAAAGCCTGGAGGCGATGGGGCTCTATAGGAAGAGGGGAGAAAATGGGGTCTAGGGAAGCTCAGGAGTTTCCCTGGTGGCTCAGATGGTAAAGAGTCTGTCTGCCAAGCAGAAGACCTAGGTTTCATCCCTGCATTGAGAAAATCCCCTGAGAAGGGAATGATCCCCTTATTCCCTGGAGAAGGCAGTGGCTACCCACACCAGTATTCTTGCCTGGAGAATCCCATGGATAGAGGATCCTGGCAGGTTATAGTCCATGGGGTCGCAAACAGTTGGACGTGACTTAGTGACTAAACAACAACAATCAATATAAAACATTGATGGACTTTTTTTTCTTAAATACTGTCTTTGAAATTCAGAATGTACTTTTCACTTGCAACACATCTTGATTCAGAGAAGCTGTTTGAAGTGCTCCATTCCCATAAGGACCTGGTGATTACTCTATTGAACAGCACCACCTGGGCCTCTAGAACTTAGAGAGGGAAGTCCTAATTCCTGGTCTCAATGAGCTCATAGTCATTAAGAGACACAACGAGGCACAGAAAAAATACAGTGATGAGGGAAGAGTCTTCAAACAAAGCTCATGCCATTGGGCCCTGGTGGGAAAACAAGAGGAAAAATGGGTCTGACCTGTAGAGAGTCAAACAGTGACCCAAAGGAAGGGGGTTCTGTGATCTGGAACTGAGCTGAAGACTTGGAAGAGCTGTCACAACCCAGGACCCCATGTCCCTAGGCTTGGCCTTCACTTCCTGGGCTTTCCTCCTGCAGATGACTCAGTCTTCCTTGCAGGATCTGTCTCTCTCATCTAATTCATATTTATTAATAATGAAAGATGCTCTCAAAAAAACCCAACCTGTAAAACCTTTCCTTAATAATGTGTTATGATGATGACACTTCCCATCAATGATAGAAAATTAACTCTTCAATAATGATGATACAGCAACTAGGATGCCTTCTGAAAAATAATGATGTTTCCTCCTTATGCTCTTATTGGATGATTAAAAATAGGTGGATCAATGAATTAATTGTAATATATGAAACCAGAAAAGTACTGCAAAAATATGAGAAAAAATTTCTTACCACTTTGGAGAGAGGATGAACTTCTTCAGTATGACAACAAATTATAAAACTTGCCTAAAGTCTTTATAAAAATTAAGAAGAAAGCCAAAGGGAAGAAATCATGACAAAGATAAAAACAAACTAGAAAAAAGTACTCAGAACACAAATCACACTTAGAAATGTAATTTCCTTAATCTGTAAGGATTCATAATGAACCGAAGGAAGATCAACAAGAAAATAGTAGACTTAAACAACATTATAAAACAATTAGACCTAGCAGACATCTCTAGAATACTCCAGTCAACAACAAAACACATTCTTCTCAAGTGTACATGGAACACTCCCCAGAATAAACCATATCCTAGCTCGTAAAACAAATATCCACATATCTCAAAGGAGAGCCATAACAGAACCCGTGCCCTCCCGCCACAGTGGAATGGAATCAGAAATCACAGACAGGAAGGGGGTGGGGAACCTCACAGCCATGATACAATCTAAACAACACGCTCTCCAATAACCAGTTAGTCCAAGAAGATATCAAAAAAGAAACTGTAAAATCTTTTGAGATGAATGAAACTGAAGATACCACATACCAACACTTACGGGATAGAGCTAAAGCAGCTGAAAACTTAGAAAGAAATTTATGCCTATAAATGACTGCATCAAGGAAGAAGAAAGATCTCAAAACAATAACCTAATACTATACAGTGAGACACGAGAAAATGAAGACCATCCTAAAGGTAAAGTAAAAAAGGAAGGAAATAATACAGATTAGAACAGAAAGTAATGAAACTAAAGCTAGAAAAACAACAGAGTCCGTGCTGATGAGCATGTGATGGACCTTGTGGGGCCCTGGCCCTTCTGCTTGACCAGAACTGCAGGAGAAACAGGAAACGGCTGTTCTGGTCCGATCTTCTGCCCCAAGAGGAAGTGGTGAAGGAGGGAGATCAGGTTCATGGAGGGGAAGGGAGCCAGCTGTGGTAGGCTGGTTGCTCTAAGAGATGTTATGCTGCTTATTACCTGTCTTGTTTTCAGTAGCTGTCAATATATTCCTGAAACCTAAAGCAGGCAGCACAGAGTGGGTGCTCCTGTGGCGGTTGAATGATCGAACAAAGACTGCATGTATTCCACTGTGCGGTTGTTAAAATATTTAGTAATAATCCTCCTACAACTAAAAATTTCTGATTGTTTTCAAAATTATTACATTGAATGTATTTGAAAATAAAACCATATATGTTTTCTGATGACGTTAGTAGGTGACTTTCTAGAAGAGTAGAATCTGGGTCAACCCACCAAGCATATTTTGTACTTGTAAATATACAAGTGTATTTTTACTGTAACCCAGCTATACACACACACTTGGGCACAGCTGCATCCAGCTTTGGTTCCTAGAATTCAGTAGCTGTGATCTGATGTTGTGGGTCTTTCTTTATTTCTCCTAACTGTGAAAAAACACTTTTCCTGTGACCCATTCATTTATTTTATTTCTGGCTGTGGTGGGCCTTCCCTGCTGCGCGCGGGCTTGTTCCAGGTGCAGTGAGCAGGGGCCACTCTTCAGTGCAGGGCACAGGTTTCTCATTGCAGGGGCTTCTCTTGTTATGGACGTGGCGCTGGGCTCGCGGCCTCAGTAGGTCCAGCACTTGGGCTCATTAGTTGCCATTCGCAGGCTCTAGAGCTCTGGCTCAGTAGTTGTGGTGCATGGGCTTAGTGGTTCCACAGCATGTGAGATCTTCCTGCACCAGGGATCAAACCTGTGTCCCCTGCATTGTCAGGCAGATTCTTATCCATTGTGCTCCCAGGGAAGTCCTAAATTAAATTTTAAGAGAAGAATGAGGTTGGATCCTAGTTTCATGTAGAAATTCTTATCATTGTGGATGCAGCCTCCTGTTTTGAGATGGTTTCAAAAAATCAAAATTGGTACTTAATTTTATCTTTTCACCTTCCCTGGAGACTGTTGCATGCTTTCATTTCCTTATTTAGACTACTGATAATGGTGCAAAGCGTCTCCGCATTTGTAGAATAACTATTACTTCTGTTTTCCTCATTTGAGTCACATATACCCTGGGATGGAGTGCCTGTCCTGGTGGGGTGGGTGGGAAAGGACTACTGGGGCAGAAGAGACTGTGTGGGGTGCTGGGAGTGTTCTGTGTCTTGACTGGGCGATGGCTACTCAGCTGCATACACTTATCAAAGCTGGAGCAGATACTTAAGAAGTGAGGATTACTGCAGGGAATGGTCTATAAAAATAGAAACTATCAAAAAGAATCAAAACACAATTGTAGGGCTGAAAAGTCAAACAGCTGAAGTGAAAAATCCACACTACACGTGTTTAACTATGCAGCTGACCGGTAGAAGAAAGGACCGTGAGCCTGAAGACAGGACAGAAGAACACAGGACAGACAGCCTCTGCATGTGCCTTTCCTGAAGAAAGCACAGAGTCCCTGGTTGATCTCTTCTCCTAGAAAGGGAAACAGTTGGAGATCCCTTTGAAGAGTTTGTTGATATTATCAAACAATACAAGAAATAGCTACATTATCCACTAGCTAGAAAAGACTCATATATTCATGAGTCCATGACGAAAATACATAACTTCATATAAAAAGAAGCATGTGTGTACTTTCCTCCCCCTCCTTGCAGTCTCGTCTGGAGAAGCTGTGAGTGGCACAGGGCAGGGGTGTATGTTCTTGCTGGGTGATTCACTCCTGCCTTCCCCTCTTTATGCCTGCATGGGTGTGTCTCCTGCTCTGACTCAAGATCTCCAGGCACCAGGTTTCTTGAAGACTGGAATTCAGCCCCTCCTCCGTCCATCTCCTCCCTGCCCTTCCCCTGGGAAAGGGGCCCCAGCCTGGCCTGACTCCCCACAGCCTCCCCCAGTGGTGTCTCTGGGTTGCACCTGGGCCTGCTCGGCTCCCTGGAGGTGCACACTGGCTGGGGCAGAGCTGTCGGGAAGGGATCTTGCTTGGTGGGGTCCTCCTGTGGCCCCTCACTTGTGAGCCTCCTGCCACTCTGGGGCCACCTTCTCTTTCTGTCCCCACTGGCCTTTCTGTATCCTTCTCAGCGGGCCTGGTGACTCAGCCCTGCAACCTCACAGAGACCCTTTTTTTTCCCCTCTCCTGGACCTTCCGCCCTAGCTCTTCTCCCTCTGAGTTCCTGGGAGGCCCCACGGTCAGGCTTCTGTCCCCTTCCCAAGCCGGGGTGCCGCATACAGAGCTGTATCCACTCCGAGCGGCTGCCCTTCCGACCCTGCCCACTGGCCCCTCTGCCTCACCCTGGAGCCACGGGAGCACAGCCTGCTGCTTTAACCCCCCGCTGTCCTCCAGGGCCCTCTCTCCTCTCCTCCACACTCTGCTCCTGCTCAGTTATCCCCGCCTTTCCTCCAAACCAGCACCAGATGTCCTGGGACATCTCTCAGTAGGAAACTCCCATTCTCCAGCTCTGTACCTTTTCTCCTGACATTTCACTTTTCCCCCAATCTCCCCGCCCCAACACGGACACTACACCTCCTGTGGGGCTGTCTCTGACAGTTAGGAAGATAGCTGTGAGAAGATAGGTGCATTCCCAAGATGGCACGTATCCAGTGTTACGTTGGAGCCCTTCAACCACCCTCTCTCCCAAAAACCTCAATCACCAGCATCCTGAGAGCCAAGAACTTGTGAATATATTTGAAAATAGATTATATTAGATTCTTGATCATGTTCTTATTAGAACATGAGGCTTCCTAGAAGAAATAGAATATCTGGGTTAACCTAGAAAGGTATTTTTTTCTCCACACACACACACGCACATATAAAAATGCCCATGCACTGTTTTGGTTCTTACCAACAGTTCGTTCATTTCGGTCTGGAGATTGGGGGAGTTATGATGTCAGGGTTGCTCACAATGTACTCGTTCTGCCCCATGATGGAGAAAAGTCAGGCCCAGGACTGGAGTTGAGAAGTCAGAGGGTTTTCTGTTGGGGCCAGGACAGGGGCAGGTCTGTACAGAGCTCTTCAGAATTCTGCAGGTGAATGAGGGCAGACCCTGGCAGAGTATTCACACCTTCAGAGGGAGCATGAGATCCTCAGAGGAGGAATGTCATCACTGTAGGGACGGAAGATCCCGTGGAAGGGAAGTGGTCCAGACAAAGCTCACCCCCATCCTGTATGCCCTGGTCTGTAGCCGAAAGCAGGGACCTGCATTTCCTGGCTTCCCTGGTGGCTTAGATGGTAAAGAATCTGCCTGCAATGCAGGAGACCTGGGTTCAATGCCTGCGTCAGGAAGATCCCCTGGAGGAGGGAAAGGCAACCTACTCCAGTATTCTTGACTGGGAAGTCCCATAGACAGAGGAGCCTGGCAGGCTATAGTCCATAGGGTCACAAAGAGTTTAGCAAGACTGCAACTAACACTAACTATTATAGAAAATAAACATACCATTATGGCAACAATCAGATAATACATAAAGGTTCCTATGAGAAATCTCTCTCCAGCACTGTCCTGTTTGGCTCTTGACTGCAGCTAAGGACAGGGAGAAATCTGCCCATGAAAAGATGCCCCAGAAAGGTGATGGGGTGACACATGACGTCACCTATACCACTCTCAACTGCCCCAGGAGAAAGAGTAATGGCGGTTATAATGACTGCACGCTCCAAAGCGGATTCATTTTGGTGTCTTCTTGTGTCCTTCCTCAAAAGGGGAGGATCCCACATGTGACTGGGCTTTTGAAAGCATAACTCCTTCACAAGAGAGGTCTGAGAGAAGCCCGCTGCTGCTGCTGCTCCTAAGTCGCTTCAGTCGTGTTCGACTCTGTGTGACCCCATAGATGGCAGCCCACCAGGTTCCTCCGTCCCTGGGAGATTTTAAAAATAGATTGTATTTAAATGCCAGTATTTAGTTGTCTGCCTTGGGTCTTTGTTCCGTTAGAGGGGATCTTCCTTCCATCCTGTGGGTTTCTTTCCTTGTAGTTCATGCCCTCTCTAGTTGTGGAGGGCGGGACTCAGTAGTTGGGGTGTGCCAGCTCAGTAGCTTGAGGCATGTATGGGATCTTAGTTCCCCCTATCAGGGATCAAACCTGGGAACCCTGCATTGGAAGGCAGATTATTAACCACTGAAGCACCAGGGAAATCCTGATTTGGTAACTTGTTGGTCCTGGCAAACTAGGGAGATGGGACAGTCCAGGGTGACTTGGACCCTTCTCTGAGCCTGATGATAGGAAGTACTGCATTGCCTCAATGTGAATGGTGACCCCAGTTTGTGAAATCAGAGACATTCAGAGTTGTGAACATAAAATAGTACTTGGTAGATATATTCATCTGCAAATCAAATGTTTCAACTACATAGTCACAGCCAGGCCACCTTCTTTCTTACGGATGCCACTTATATTGGGGAGTTATTCACCAAGCTCCAAAATGTTCTGTTGGGTAGAACTTCAGGTTTATAAAATAAAAGTGACAAAAGTAAACTTATAAACTGTGCTAATGATACTGAAGATCTTTGAAAAGTAGAGTTCACAACAGGAAAATATGGTGTGTATAAAATGCAATGGACAGAGGAGCCTGGTAGGCTGCAGTCCATGGGGTCGCTAAGAGTCGGATACGACTGAGCGACTTCACTTTCACTTTTCCCTTTCATGCATTGGAGAAGGAAATGGCAACCCACTCCAGTGTTCTTGCCTGGAGAATCCCAGGGACGGGGGAGCCTGGTGGGCTGCAGTCTCTGGGGTCACACAGAATCGGACACAACTGAAGTGACTTAGCAGCAGCAGCATCCTTTGCCTTTGGGGGCTTCCCTGGTGACTCAGTTGTAAAGAATCCGCCTGCCAATGCAGGAGACTTGAGTTCCATCCTTGGGTCGGGAATCCCCTGGAGAAGGGAATGGCAACCCACTCCAGTATTCTTGGATGGGAAATCCCATGGACAGAGGAGCCTGGAGGGCCACAGTCCAGGGGTTTGCAAAAGAGTTGGCCATGACTTAGCAACTAAACAACAATTATTTGCCTTTAAATAAACACTTATTTGTAATTCCATAATAAAGTGATTATTAACACTATTTATATGATATAGGCCCAGGGCAAAAAGGTTCACCAGGTCTGTCTCATTTCTTAAGTACTTAAATCTCAGAAAGTGCAAGTGAGTCTGGCAACCTACTGATTTTTCTAACAATTCAAGATCTCTTAGTTGACCCATCTCTCCCCTACAGTACAGCTCAGGGCACCTCTTGGATCTCCTTCTTGGCTGTCCACGTTCTCTGGCCTCCTTGCGGCCCTGGTCAATAAAGGGGGCGTGGGGAGGGGCAGAAGCTGGGAGTGGGCAGAAGGCGGTAGTTAGAAGACAGGTGGTTCATTCATTTTTTTCAACCTGTGGGGCATTTGACCTGCAAAGGGCAGAGTTAGGACCTGCCTGGAACGCAGATTCTGAGTCTCACCGGCCAGATGACAACAGAGCACGTGGGAGGTGCCCTGTCCCCGCCTCCCAGGCACAGAGCTGGCTGGCGCAGAATGAAAAACCGCAGGGTATTTGCTGGTGGAAATTCCCCTTCGGTAGAGTCCTGTCTCCTCTCCTGAGCCACGCGTGATTGGCTGGAAGTGGTAATGATTACATCAGCAAGCACTATTCGCTACCTCCGGTGGCGCAATCCCAGGGCGGGGTGGTATAAACGTAGAGGCAGACAGATTAAACAGCAGAGCTCCCCTCCGCGCACCTCACAGGGGTGATCTCGCGCCCCAGGAAACACACTTTCATTTCTGCTGGCTCTGGAGGCTGTCACCCTGTGGGGTGATGGCAGATTCTGTGTGCTACTAGAGAACTTGACAGAGGACTAACCAGAAAGTAGCTCGTGGTGGTCTTTACCCGGGTCGTCTCCAGCCCATCTTCCTTTCTCCTCCAGTGGCCATCTGTGACATTCCTTTTCTTTCTGCAGAGACTTTCTGGGAGCTTGGTGACTGGACTCATTGTTCTGACACGTGCGGCCACTTGGAAGACTTAATTCAGAGACCCCAGTGCCTGATGGCCAATGTGCAGGAAGTCAGCGAGGCCCTCTGTGACGAGCTCCGGAAGCCATGGGCTGCATTCCAGCCCTGTAACATCCGGGACTGCCCCCAATGGGGTGTGTCCAGTCACTCTTCTCTCCTTGCTCTCAGTGTTTCACTTGTTTTAAAATGCACGGTAATTTTGACTGAATAACTCAACCACTAACATTTGTTTTACGGGGACTATATGAGGTGCTCAGCTAAGTAGTTTATGTGGATCACCTCACAGTCACCTATCAAGTTGAGATTATTCATTTTCTTTTCTCAAAATTAAAAAAAAAAATTTTTTTGGTTGTCTAAGCTGCATGCGCAATCTTAATTCCCTGACTGGGGAACCCAAGCCCCTTCCCTGGAAGCTCAGAGTCTTAACCTCTGGGCCTCCAGGGATGTCTCCAGTGTTGTTCATTCTCTATCATACAGTTGGAAAAGGTCCCCTAAGCCACACAGGTATGAGGGCCAGAATTCAAGTTGGGTTAGTCTGATTTCAGACTTCTGCTCTTAATTGCCACCATCACCTGCTCCCTGCACTCACAATGGACCTTAAGAGCACAGGGAAAGTGACTTCACGGGTTCACCTAGGAGATATGGCAATGGGCCAGCATCACAATGTGTTTGTGAAAAGCACATTCCTCAGAGTCTACCCCCAGGGTCTTGTTGTTTAGTTGCCCAATTGTGTCCGACTCTTTGTGACCCCTTGGACTGCCAGCATGCCAGGCCTCCCTGTCCCTCACCATCTCCCAGAGTTGGCCCAAGTGCATGTTCATTGCATTATTGATGCCGTCCAGCCATCTCATCCTCTGATGCCCTCCTCTCCTCCTGCCTTCAATTTTTCCCAGCATCAGGGACTTTTCCAATGAATTGTCTGTTCACATCAGATGACCAAAATACTGGAACTTCAGGCTCAGCATCAGACTCACCAGTGAATATTCAGGGTTGATCTCCTTCAAGATTGACTGCTTTGAGCTCCTTGCTGTCCAAGGGACTTTCAGGAGTCTTCTCCAGCACCACAGTTCGAAGGCATCAATTATTAGGTGTTCTTCCCTCTGTAGGCCCATCTCTCACAAGCATACGTGACCACTGTGAAGACCATAGCCTTGACAATACAGATCTTTGCTAGCAGAGTAATATCTCTGCTTTACAACACACTGTCTAGGTTTGTCATCGCTTTCCTGCAATGAAGCAATGGTCTCCTGATTTCATGGCTACAGTCACCATCTGCAGTGATTTTGGAGCCCAAGAAGAGGAAATCTGTCACTACTTCCACCTTTTGCCCTCCTATTTGCCATGCAGTAATGGGGCCAAAAGCCATGATCTTAGGCTTTTTCACTATTTAGTCTTAACCCAGCTCTTTCACTCTCCTCCTTCACCCACATCAACAGACTCTTTAGTTTCTCTTTGCTTTTTTTTTTTTTAACTTTACAATATTGTATTGGTTTTGCCACACATCAACATGAATCCGCCATGGGTGTACATGTGTTCCCAATCCCGAACCCCCCTCCCTCTTCCCCCCCACACCATCCCTCCAGGTCATCCCAATGCACCAGCCCCAAGCATCCTGCACCCTGCATCGAACCTAGACTGGCAATTCATTTCTTACCTGATATTATACATGTTTCAATGCCATTCTCCCAAATCATCCCACCCTCGCCCTCTCCCACAGAGTCCAAAAGACTGTTCTATACATCTGTGTCTCTTTTGCTGTCTCACATACAGGGTTATCGTTACCATCTTTCTAAATTCCATATATATGAGTTAGTATACTGTATTGGAGTTTTTCTTTCTGGCTTACTTCACTGAGTATGATCGGCTCCAGTTTCATCCACCTCATTAGAACTGATTCAAATGTATTCTTTTTAATGGCTGAGTAATACTGTGTATATGTACCACAGCTTTCTTATCCATTCATCTGCTGATGGACATCTAGGTTGCTTCCATGTCCTGGCTATTATAAACAGTGCTGCAATGAACATTGGGGTACACGTGCCTCTTTCAATTCTGGTTTCCTCGGTGTGTGTGCCCAGAAGTGGGATTGCTGGGTTGGATGGCAGTTTTATTTGCAGTTTTTGAAGGAATCTCCACACTGTTCTCCATAGTGGCTGTACTAGTTTGCATTCCCACCAACACTGTAAGAGGATTCCCTTTTCTCCACACCCTCTCCAGCATTTATTGCTTGTAGACTTTTGGATCACAGCCATTCTGACTGGCATGAAGTGGTACCTCATTGTGGTTTTCACTTGCATTTCTCTGATAATGAGTGATGTTGAGCATCTTTTCATGTGTTTGTTAGCCATCTGTATGTCTTCTTTGGAGAAATGTCTATTTAGTTCTTTGGCCCTTTTTTGTGTTTATTTTTCTGGAATTGAGCTGCAGGAGTTGCTTGTATATTTTTGAGATTAGTTGTTTGTTAGTTGCTTCATTTGCTATTATTTTCTCCCATTCCAAAGGCTGTCTTTTCACCTTGCTTATAGTTTTCTTTGTTGTGCAGAAGCTTTTAATTTTAATTAGGTCCCATTTGTTTATTTTTGCTTTTATTTCCAGTATTCTGGGAGGTGGGTCATAGAGGATCCTGCTGTGATTTATGTCAGAGAGTGTTTTGCTTATTTTCTCCTCTAGGAGTTTTATAGTTTCTGGTCTTACGTTTAGATCTTTAATCCATTTTGAGTTTATTTTTGTGTATGGTGTTAGAAAGTGATCTAGTTTCAATTTTTTACAAGTGGTTGACCAGTTTTCCCAGCACCACTTGTTAAAGAGATTGTCTTTAATCCATTGTATATTCTTGCCTCCTTTGTTGAAGATAAGGTGTCCATAGGTGTGTGGATTTCTCTTTGCTTTCTGCCATTAGAATGGTATCATCCTCACCCCCAGGGTTTTTTTAAGACCATTAATAACCTTTCAATGTCATAAGATGAGACAAAACAATAGTTTTAAAAGTATCCAAAATCAAACTCAATCTCTACCAAATCTGATCTGCCCCTGGTGTTCCAGATCACAATGACTACATCCTTAAGCAACCCATCCCTCTTTCCTCTCCGTTTCATCCATTCCTGTCAGTTTCCCACTGTTCCTAAGTCCAAGCCATTGTCATTCTTCATGAGGGTCACGTCAGCAGCCTCCTGAGTTTTACCTCCTCTCTAGAGTGCCTTGTCCACTCTATAAGCAGAACCATCTTTTATTTTACTTGTTTTTTATTGGAGTATAGTTGCTTTACGATGTGCTGTACAACTAAGTGAATCAGCCCATGCATAAGTACACCCCCTCTTTTTGGATTTCCTCCCCATTTAGATCACCACAGAGAACTGAGTAGAGTTCCCTGTGTTATACAGTAGGGTCTCATTAGTTATCATTTCATACATAGTAGTTAATATATGTCAATCCCAATCTCCCAATTCATTCTCCCAAGTGGCGCTAGTGGTAAAGAATATGCCTGCCTGTCCTGCAAGAGCAGCAGGAGACTCAAGATTCGATCCCTGGGTGGAGAAGATCCTCTGGGGGAGGAAACAGCAACCCACTCCAGTATTCTTGCCTGGGAAATCCCATGGACAGAGGAGCCTGGAGGGCTACAGCCCATGGGGTCGCAAAGAGTCGACATGGCTGAGCAACAAACAACAAGGAGCATATAGTTGCTTCCTTTTTCTTCCCTTTGGTTGCAATGAGTTGAAATCCACCTTTTTGAAATTTCCACCTAATTTTTCCCTAGCTCTGCTCTCTGAGGCCACACAGATGATAGCTTTTGTATCCCTGAGGATGACTTAATCCCACCCCCATGCTATTGTCTCTACATGGCAATTCTGTTGCTCATAAGTGAAAGGAACTCTGAGAATATGGCTGGGAGTTATATGTGCTGCTGCCCATTTCCAGATAATGTGTGTCAGCCCTGAAACAGTCACAATGCTAGGGTGGGCTTTCCCTTTGGAAGACAGTCCCCATAAGGTCTATCCTACTAAGCTCCTGTAGTTTTTGTTCTTAGGTGGCTCACGGGCAAATGGTCAGAGTGCTCTCTGTCTTGTGGTGAAGGATTCTGCAGTGGGCAAGTGACATACAAGCACAGAAGACCCAACAGAACAGAACGGTGCAGGCGTTGCCTCCGAGAGCCTGTGTCCCCAGAGACAGGCCTCTGGGGAGAAGACTCTGTTCCAGTCACCCCTGTGTTCAAGGGCTCGTTGAACGAGGGAACCAAGTAATGCTGACAAATCTAGTGTTTAAAAATCATCCAGTCCCTGTGGGCAAACCCACACATCCAAAAAGGGGCTTCTATGGCAGTCTAGTGGTTAGGGCCTTTCTTCCAGTGCAGGGGTTGTGGGTTCCATCCCTGGTTGGGAGGCTAAGATACCACATGCCTTGCAGCCAAAACATCAAACCATAAACCAGAAGCAATGTTCTAACAAAACCCCACCCATCAGGGCCCCTCCCCACAGGGGAGAGGAGAGCGCCCAACTCCTGCAGGACATTCAGGAAACTCATCTGCACAGGGAGCTGGCCACACCGCACACCGGCTGGTTCAGGGGACTTACTATTCTATCCTAGACCTCCTGGTCCTGCTTAACTCAGGCTGCAGAGATCCAAAGTTCCCCTTGGCCCTTCTGAAAATGTTCAGTATTGTCAGTGCAGGAGGATAATACACTCTTTCTGCATTTCTGCCCTGCAGTGCAGCAATTGTCTGTCTTGAGAATGATTGTGCTAATTCTTCGGTCATTAACTCCAAGTCCTACATGACTACACACTTCTCCAACTGGAGAGGATGCAAACAGAGGGAGATACAGAGGGTAAAACAGATCTCCAGAGGTGATCTTTCTGAATTATGAAGAACCAAGGAGTTGGAAAGAACCATCCCCTCCACCACCAAGATGGAAGGGGGGAATGTGGGGGAAGGGGGACACGCCCCGGGGGACAGTCCAGTCTGTGAAGTTTCACCCAGTGGGGTAGGAGGGGCAGCTGGGTCAGAGTGGCGCCTCTTCTGGTCCCCAGGCCACTCCAGACCATCGTCTGAGCTGGCCAGGGAGGTGCTGGATTTGAATTCCATAGTCCACTTGACCAGGTCCCAGGGAGTTCGGCAGGTCTGACCTTTTGTCTTGGTCAGCAATACCTGGGTTGTTTCTGAGCCTACTTTACTTCTGCAGGTTTTGCTGGGCAATCCACAACAGAAATGTTGTACTATAAACCTCCATATCTCCCAGCCACCCCTATCTTTTTCTGGCTGAGGCCAGAGTGAGTGGCTGCGGAGTGGGGCTACCTAGCTTGGGAGGAGCTTCTGGCGGCGTCGGCCACACTCGGGGAGCACTGGTTTCCCTCTGGAATTTGAGCTGGTGTCCCCGGTGCCACAGGTGTGCCTGGCGCTGCTAGTGTCCCCGGTGTCACAGATGTCACTGGTGCCCTGGTGCCAGGATGCCTCAGGTGTGGCGGGTGTTGGGGGAGCGGCCGGTGCCTTGGGTGCCGAAAATGCCTCTGGTGGAGGGAGTGGCCCCAGGGTCACACAAGGCAGACTGGATGGGTGGGGGAGTGGTAGAGTCAGGATCTTTGAATCGGGGGTTGTCTCCTGCATCCGAATGGTCTCCCAGAAGAATAGCCAGGCCAGTATGAGGGTGGACACCTCAGGGCTTGGAGGCTGGAGTGTTTGGAGGCTGAAGTTCTTCACGGCAGGGAAGGGCTTCACAGTGGTGGTTGGGGCCCCACCCTGGGTCTATTCAAGCTCAGGCTTTCTGAGCTCTGGCTCTGGTCCCACCCCGTGCCCAGAGCCATCGCACTGTCACCAACGAATTCTCTTCACTAAGTGGCAGGAGTGGCTCCTCCTGACCCATCTTCACCCATGGATGCTCCCAAAGACGGAGTAAAGTAGCTGTTTGTATGGTTGAGGGTCAGCATGCTTGCCATTAAACTTCTTGTTTTGTATAAGTAGTCGGGCGCATGGTAATGCCCTACAAGACTGTGGAGGTGCTGGGTTTGAATCCCATAGTCCACTTGACCAGGACCCAGTGAGCTCAGCAGGTCTGACCTTTCGTCTTAGTTTAGTCATGCAAGGGTTGTTTCTCGGACTGTTGTATTTTTGTGCCTCTTACCGGGAAGCCTTCAACACAAATATTTCACAATAAAATTTCACATTCTCCCAGCCAGCCCCGTCATTTTCTGGCTGAGGGCAGAGGGAGCGGCTGGGGACACTGGAGGCCCAGCTTAGTAGGAGCTTCCAGCTGTGTGGGCTGCACGCAGCGGGCAGTGGGTAACTTCTGGGGCTTTGCTGCAGCTGTCTTGGGTACCCTGGTGCCACAGCTGTCAGTGGTGCCAAGGGTGTCTCAGGTGCCACTGGTGTCTTGGGTGTCACGAATGTCACTGGTGGCCCACATGCAGTGGGTGTTGCTAGTGACCCCCTCCCCGGGGTGTCAGGCGTGCCTCGGGTGTGGCAGGTGCCTTGGAAGCCAAAGATGCCGCAGGTGGAGGGAGGGGCCGCAGAGTCAAACGAGGCAGATGTGTCTCAGGTGTCACTAGTACCCTGTGTGTTGTTCATCGGGCATGCATGGAATGCACCGGTGTCAGGGATCTTTGCATCATGCATTCTCTCCTGCATCCAAATGGTCTCCCACAGGAAAAGCCAGGCCGGAATGAAGGCGGACAGTCACAGCTTGGAGGCGGGAGTGTTTTGGTGCTGGAGTTCCTCGTGGCAGGAGGGGCTTTGCTATGATGCTGTTGCAGAAACCAGCACTCGAGAAACCAAGCACCACTCTCAGAGAGTTGGAGAACTCAGGTTTATTATGCCGGCAGGCCCAGAGGAGTTAACACTTCAAGCTTTGAGCCTCAAACAAAGGGATTACAGAGTTTTTATAGACAGACTGTAGTGGGCAACACTAGCTGTTATAGGCTGGTTTAAACTAAGGGGTTTCGCACGCGCAGGAATAGTGGTCAAGATGGGGAGGGGGATGCCTGACCTGGACAGGCATGATTAAGCAGGTTTGAAGCAGCTGAGCGATTGCAAAGAGCAAGACAAGGGTGAGTGAGATAAATGCCAGTTCCTAGTATTGCAAGTCCCCACTTTCTGAGACTTACATGATCCAGACTTTGCAAGGGGTAAGGTGAGTTACAGAGGCAGAAGGAGGTAAAATTTTAACTTTTCCTCTTCAATGGTACAGGGCCCCATCCTGGGTCTGTTCCAGCACAGGCTTTCTGAGCTCTGGCTCTGGTCCCATCTTGAGTCCAAGGGCATCTGTGCTGTCACTTAGGAGTCCTCTTCACAGAGTGGCAGAAGTGGCTCCTCCTGACCTATCTTGACCCATAGATGCTGCCAAAGACATGGTAAATTAGCTCTGTTTTTAAGGTTGAGGATCAGCATGCTTGCCATTTGGTACTTATTTCACATGCTAATATGAAGTTTATCATGATAATTCCCTATGACAGCACATGCTAATTCCCTATGAGGCCATGGAGTTCTGGATTTGAATCCCATAGTCCACTTTACTGGGTCCCAGGCAGCTTGGCAGGTCTGACCTTTTGTTGCAGTTAGTCATGTAGGGGTTGTTACTGGGACTATTGAAATTCTGTGCCTGTTTCCAGCAAGCAGCCAACAGTAATGATTCATAATAAAATTTCATTATTCTACCAGCCAGCTCCTTCTTTTTCTGGCCTGGGCAGAGGAAGTGGTTGGGGGACTCTGACTGCCCAGCTTGGGAAAAGGTTCCAATGGTGTCGGACCAGTTAGGGGGCAGCAGGTATCGGAGGTACCCTCTGAGGCTTTGCTGCAGGTGTCCCGGTTCCCCTGGTGTCACGGGTGTCTTGGGTGTCATGAAAATTGCTGGTGTTGTGTGTGCCCCAGGTGTCAGGGGTGCCTTGGGTTTGGTGGCTGTCGGGCGTGAATTTATCAGGTGCAGAAGATGCCGCTGGTGAAGGGAATGGTCCCAGGGTCACATGAGGCAGATGGGTGGGGGAGTGGTAGGGTCGGGGGATCTTTGAATCGTGGGTTGTCTCCTCCATCCAAATTTTCTCCCACAAGAATAGCAAGAGTGTGGACACCTCAGGGCTTAGAGGCAAGTTTTTGAGTGCTGGAATTCTTTGTGGCAGGTGACGACTTCACAGTGATGGTACAGAGTCCCCCCCTGGGACTATTCAAGCTCAGGCTTTCTACTTCTGGCTCTGGTCCCACATCGAGCTCAGAGGCATCCATGCTCACCTTCAGACCCGCTTCACACAGTGGTGGGAGTGGCTTTTCCTGGCCCATTTTGACCCATGGATGCTGCCAAAGACAGGGTAAAGTAGCCCTGCTTTTAGGGGTGAGGATCAGCATGCTTGCCATCACGTTCTTATATCGTATAAGCAGTCGGGCACATGATAATGTCCTATGAGTTTTTGGAGGTCTTGGATTTGAATCCCAAAGAATTCTTGACTGGGTCCCAGGGAACTCGGCCAGTCTAAACTTTGGCTCAGTTAGTCATGCATGGGTTGATTCTGGGACTATTGTATTTTTGTGCCTCTTGCTGGGAAGCCTGCAACAGAAATGTTTCACAATAAAATTTTGTATTTTCCCAGCCAGCCCCTTCTTTATCTGGCTGAGGGCAGAGGGAGTGGCTGGGGACTCTGGCTGCCTGACTTGGGAGGAGCTTCCAATACTGTCAGCCCCACTGTGGGGGCAGTGGGTACATTCCTGGGCTTTGCTGCAGGCGTCTCGGATGCCGCTGCTATCACAGGTGTCATGGGTGCCGTGGGTGTCTGGGGTGTGGCTGGTGTGTCTGGTGTTGCGAATGTCGTGGGCATCACACATGCCACAGGTTTCACCAGTGCCCAGGGTGTTGGCCGTGCAGCGGGTGCAGCAGGTGTTGGGGATGTGGCAGGTGCCTCGGCCGGGGAAGATGCCACCGGTGGAGGGAGTGGTCCCAGGGTCACTCAAGGCAGATGTGGTAGGTGAGGGAGTGGTAGTGTGTGTGATCTTTGAATTGTGGATTGTCTCCTGCATCTGAATGGTTTCCCACAGGAACAGCCAGGCCGCTATAAGAGTGTACACCTCTGGGCATAGAGGCTGGAGTTTTAGAGTGCTGGAATTCTTCATGGCAGGCAACGGCTTCCCAGTGATGGCACAGGGCTCCACCTTGGGTCTATTCAAGCGTAGGCTCTCTGAGCTCTGGCTTTTGCTCCACCTCAAGCCCAGTGGCATCCCCAACCGTCACTTCTGGATCCTCTTCAGTGTGGTGGGAGTGGCTCCTCCTGGTCCATCTTGACCAATGGATGCTGCCACAGATGCGGTAAAGAAGCTCTTCGTAGGGTTGAAGGTCAGCATGCTTGCCATTAAGTTACTTATTTCATACGATAAGTAGTTGTGCAAATGGCCATCCCCAATGAGGCCGTGGAGGTGCTGGATTTGAATCCCATATCCACTTGACTGGGACGCAGGGAGCCTGGCAGTTCTGACCTTTTGTCTCAGTTAGTCATGCAGGGGTTGTTCCTAGGACTATTGTATTTTTGCGCCTCATGCTGAGAAGACTGCAGCAGAAATGTTTCACGATAAATTTTCGTATTCTCCCAGCCAGTCCTTCTTTTTCTGGCTGAGGGCGGAGGGAGTGGCTCGGGACTCTGGCTGCCTGGCTTGGGAGGAGCTTCCAACAGTGTGGGTCTCACTCAGGGTGCAGTGGGTGCCCTCCCGGGCTTTGCTGCAGGCGTCTTGGGTGCCCCTGGTGCCATGGGTGCCGCAGGCATCTTGGGTGCCCCTGGTGCCAAGGGTGTTTCAGGTGCTGCTGGTGTCTCAGGTCTCTCGGAGGGCGCTGGTGCCTCTGGTGTTAGAGAATGTCACCAACGTTGCACGTGCTATGGGTGTCTCTGGTGCCCCGGTATGGGGGGTGTCTAGGGTGTGGCCAGTGTCAGGCGTGCATTGGGTGCAATGGGTGTCAGGGGTGCGGCGGGTGCCACGGCTGGGGTAGACACCGCTGGAGGGAGTGACCGCAGAGTAACACGAGGCAGATGCCGTAGGTGGGGGAGAGATAGAGTCAGTGATCTTGGAATCTTGGTTTGTCTCCTGCACCTGAATGGTCTCCCACAGGAACAGCAGGGTCGGTATGAAGGTGCACACCTCAGGGCGTAGCAGCTGGAGTTGTTGAGTGCTGGAATTCTTCATGGCAGGTGACTTCACAGTGATGGCATGGGGCCTCACCCTGGGACTATTCAGGCTCAGGCTTCTGACTTCTGGCTCTGGTCCCACATTGAGCTCAGAGGCATCCACACTGTCACCTTCTGATCCGCTTCACACAGTGGCAGGAGTGGCTTTTCTTGGCCCACCTTGATGGATGGATGCTGCCAAAGACAGGGTAAACTAGCCCTGCTTTTACGAGTGAGGATCAGCATGCTTGCTATCACGTTCTTATTTCATATGATAAGTAGTTGGGCACACGTTAATGCCCTATGAGACCGTGGAGTTCTGGACTTGAATCCCATAGTCCACTTGACCGGGTCTAAGGGAGCTCAGCAGGTCTGAACTTTTGCCTCAGTTAGTCATGCAGGGGTTGTTTCTGGGACTATTGTATTTTTGTGCCTCTTGCCGGGAAGCCTGCAACAGAAACGTTTCACAATAAAATTTCGTATTCTCCCAGCCAGCCCCTTCTTTATCTGGTTGCCTGGCTTGGTAGGAGCTTCCGAAGGTGCCAGGCACACTCAGGGGATGCTGAGTACACGCCTGGGCTTTGCTGCAGGTGTCTGGGGTGCCCCTGGCGTCACGGGTTCGTGGGTGCCGCGGATGTCTCGGTCGCTGCCCGTGTGTCAGTTGTCTCTTGTCGCTGTCGTCCTGCGCACTGCGGGCGCTGCTACTTCCCTGGGTGTCGGGGTGCTTTGGGTGCGGCAGGTTTCGGGTGTGCGGCAGGTGCCTCGGGTGCTGAAGATGTTGCTGATGAAGGGAGTGGCCGCAGGGTCACATGAGACTGATGGGGTGGGTGGGGGATTTGTAGGGTTGGTGATCTTTGAATCGTGGGTTGTCTCCTGCATCTGAATGGTCTCCCACAGGAATAGCCAGGACGAAATGAAGGTGGACACCTCAGGGCTTGGAGGCTGGAGTTTTTGGGTACTGGAGTGCGTCATGGGAGGAGGGGCTGCACAGTCAGGGAACGGGGCCCCACCCCGGGTCTATTCGCACACAGGCTTTCTGACTTCTGGCTCTGGTCCCACATCAAGCTCAGAGGCATCTGTACTGTCACCTCCTTGTCCTCTTCACAGAGTGGTGAGAGTGGCACCTCCTGGCCCATCTTGACCCATGGATGCTGATTAAGACATGGTAAATTAGCTCTGTTTGTAGGGTTGAGGGTCAAGCACATGGTAATGCCCTATGCAGCCATGGCGGTGCTGGGTTTGAAAATCATCGTCCACCCCATCAGGTCCCAGGCAGCTCCGCAGGTCTGACATTCTGTCTCAGTTAGTCAGTTGTGGTTTCTGGGACTATTGTATTTTTGCACCTCTTGCCGGGAAGCCTGCAACAGAAATGCTGCACAATAAAATGTTGTATTCTCCCAGCCAGCCCCTTCTTTTTCTGAGTGAGGCCAGAGGGAGTGGCTGGGGACTCTGGCCGCCTGGCTTAGTAGGAGCTTCTGACCGTGTTGGCCGTACTCAGGGGTCAATGGGTTCGCTCTGGGGCTCTGCTGCAGGCTTTTCAGAAGCCCCCTGGAGTCACGGGTGTCAGTGTGCCGGGAACGTCACTGGTGTTCCATGTGCCGTGGGTGTCACCAGTACCCTGGGTGCCTGGGGTGCCTGGGGTGTGGCGGGTGGCGGGCGTGCCTTGGGTGTGGCAGGCGTGCCTTGGGTGTGGTGGGCATGCCTCGGGTGTCACGGGTGCTGCTGGTGTCATGGTGTCAATGGTGTCACGGGTGTCACTGGTACCTTGGGTGCCGCTGGTGTCTGGGGTGTCAGTGGCATAGGGGGTGCCGCTGGTATCCTCAGCAACTGGCGTCTCTGGCATCTCAGGTGCTGCTGCTGTCTTGAGTGCCACTGGTGTCTTGGATGTCAAGGGTCCCGCTGGTGTCGAGTGTCGGGTGCCACGAACGCTGCGGGCACCGAGCGTGCCACGGGGGTCACAGGTGCTACTGGCGTCACGATGCGGGCACCGAGCGTGCCGCGGGGGTCACAGGTGCTGCTGCCGTCGCGGGTGTTGCGGGAGCTGCCTGTGTCCCAGGATCTCAGGTCCCGCTGCTGTCGCGGGCGTTGGGGGTGCCATGCGTATTGCAGCTGTCACAGATGCCACTTATGCAGGGGGAGGTTGAAAGGTCACACGAGGAGGCTGGGTTTGGGGTACCTGCCCTCACTTCCAGGCTGGGTGCGGGGAGGGGGTTTAGGCTTGGTGGTCTTCTCCTGTGAATCATGGGTTGTCCCCTGCCTGGAATGGTCTCCCACAGGAATAGGCAGGCCAGTAGTAGGGTGGATGGCTCAGGGCTTGGAGACTGGAGTTCTCAGCTGCTGAAGTTCTTGGAAGAGGAGGGAGGGCCTCACAATAATGCTCTGGAATCCCACCTTGGGTCCCTTCAAGTGCAGGCTCTGGTCTCACCTTGAGCCCAGAACCATCCCCACTGTCACCCCCGAGTCCTCTTCACAGAGTGGCAGGAGTGGCTCCCGGCCCATCTTAACCCATGGATGCTTCCAAATATCAGTTAAAGTACCTCTGTTGACAAACCCTACAGGGTCGAGAGTCAGCATATTTGCCAGTGAGCTTCTTATGTCAGACGATAGGTAGTGTGGGGCACATGGTATTCCCTATGAGCACTCTATGCCAAAGCTGCCAGAAATCTTTTCCCTGGAAGGGGCAGGACCCGGTTACCATGACTGCAAGACGGCACCGAGGCTCCACACATCCACGTCTACAGGTGGGCCCATGCACCTCCGCCCCGGGGCGAGCTCCGGGGTGTGTAGGCGGCAATGCCGCAGAAAGTATCTAGCCTCTCTCTCGGGCTGTGCTCGTTGCTCACCGGAGTCTGCAATCTTCGCCTTCCTGTTCCCATCGCGGAGCGAGCTGCTCAGGGCCAGGGCCCGCTGCTCAGAGCTGAAGGGCCAAGAGGAGCTGCCGGAAGCGGCCTCGAGCCCCGCCTCCGTCACGCGGCCCTGCTCATCCAGGCAGGTGTGCATGTCTCCCCCACGGAGGCATTCCATAATGAGGAGCGTCTCTCTTCTGTGTCAGTGACCTTCAGGAGTTTCACAGTGTTGGGATGGTTCAGAACTTTCATACTGTTGACCTCAGGAAGGAGCTCCTGGAGACGGGAAAAACTCTGCTGATGTTCGTTTATGACCTTAATGGCCACCTCTCCCCCTGTCACAACATGCCGTGCCAACTTTCCTTTGGCAAAGTGACCTTCTCTGATTGTGTAGAGGACTTTGTAAATCTCAGTGCAAGCATCCTTGTTAGCAGAGATGGCCATGAGGTCCACAGACAGATGGCTGTTTAGAAAAGCTAGTGCTACACTGCTCGGAGCAGAAAACGGCAACTCACTCCAGTGTTCTTGCCTGGAGAATCCCAGGGACAGAGGAGCCTGCTGGGCTGCTGTCCATGGGGTCACACAGAGTCGGACGCGACTGAAGCGACTTAGCAGCAGCAGCAGCAGTGCTACACTGCTATGATTAAAATGGATAACCAGCAAGGTCCTAGTATATACAGCACAGAGAACTCTCCTCAGTGTTATGTGGCAGCCTGGAGGGGAGGGGAGTTTGTGGAGAATGGAATCACATATATGTATGGCTAATTCTTTTGTTGTCCACTTGAAACTATTACAACAACACTGTTAATCAGCTATACTCCAGTATAAAATTAGAAGCTTTTAAAAAAAAACAGTATGATTGTAACTTGGGTTTGTAGCTCCACTTTTTGTTTTCAATTTGAATGAGACTAATATGTAATAAACATGCACACACAAAAATCATCATCTGTTCTAATACTTTTTTGGAGAAGAAAAATCTGATTGGTCTCTAAAAATGAATGTATGTGTCTGACCTCAAGGATAGCATTTGGAAATTGTAGTGTCTTTGTCCTCCAATATAAAGGTAAGCCAGAGTCAGGTCCCTTTCCATACGGCAGCTCAATAACAGAAGCTACAAGATAGACAGATATGAGGCAATAACAATAAGAGCAGGCTTTAGGAAAAGGAACCGAGGACCACTACTAATAGATGCACAAAAATCTCAGAACCCCCTATTCCAAATGCCACCTCGAGTAATGTGATAATAAAGAAAATCTACAAAAATGTTTAAAGTAATGTGTAGGACCCTGTATTAGTAGTTGTCTGTGTAGTGTTAGTCACTCAGCCATGTCCAACTCTTTGCGATCCCCTGGACTGTAGCCTGCCAGGCTCCTCTGTCCATGGGATTCTCCAGGCAAGAATACTGAAGTTGGTTGCCATGCCCTCTGCCAGGGGATCTTCCCAACCCAGGGGATCGAACCCGTGTCTCCTATATCTTTTACATCTCCTGCATTGGCAGGCACATTCTTTACCACTAGCGCCACCTGGGAAGCCCCAATAGTCTTCAGGGCACCATAAAAGAAAAGCACACACTGGATCCCTTAAACAGCAGAAATTAATTTTTTCACAACTCTAGAGGCTAGAAGTCCAAAATCAAGGTGTTAGGGTTGGCTTCAGTCAGATTTCTTTTACTGGCTTATAGACAGCCCTCTTCCAACATTGTTGTTGTTTAGTCACAGGTCATATCCAACTCTTTCGCAACCCCATGGACAGGACTGTAGCCCGCCAGGATCCTCTGTCTCCATCCTCACATGACCTCTTCTCTGTGTTCACACAGAAGGAAAGAGAGTTCTGGGTGTCTCTTCCTCTTCTTATAAGGACACTTCCTATCGTATTAAGGCCCCACCATTTGGCAAGTCATGCTAGGGAGGCCAGATGTCCCCAAGTGGCAGGAGGAAATGAATGGCAAGCGGTGGACCTTATTTTCCTACTTTCCTTTGCTTCTGCTTTAGTTACCTGAGTAGGAGGCTCCTTTTAATTGCTATGATGACAGTGGGTTCTGCCTGAAAGTACCTTTTTCCCAAACCTTGAGCTGCTAATTGCCCAAAGAAACAATACATCTTACTCATGAAAATGTTTTTCTTAAGCTATGTTAATGAAACTATGTGTTTGTTTGGAGGTCTGTGTTCCTTCAAGACTTAATTGTTTTGTGGATACAATATATCTAACCCAGAGACATCTAGTTTTGAGAGGACTCCCCTTGTGCAGATATGTATGCTATGGGAGAGAAACCTGGTGCAACTCTCTCAACTTTGAAGTGTTTCTTCTATCTGTAATCAACAACTTACTAACAGGCATAAGATGCCTTGCTAAAAACCGGCAAGGGGGTATCTTTTCTGCCCACTTCTGCTGTCTATTGTCAGAAGCTTTGTCTATCCCTTTTGTGCTTTAATAAAACTTTGCTACACAAAAGCTCTGAGTGATCAAGCCTCGTCTCTGGCCCCAGATTGAAATACTGTCATCTGCAGGCCAAGAATTCCAGTGTCGTTCTTGGCTCACAGCCACAACCTTTCATCTTAGGGGCTCTTCCAGGATCTTCAGGACATGGTAAAGACACTTAGAGCTCTAGTTCTTTGGTTCTCCCAGTAAACACTAGGAGTAAAGTTTTCTACTTTACTAACACAGCGTGCCTGGTCTGTGTGAATGCTATTTGGAAGAGATGTACAAACAAGTGTGAAGCAAGACTTGAGACTGGCTTTGTGGTTCCATGGCACCTCATAACGACTGAAGGTAGCCCGAAAGAGAGCCAGTCAGGGGTTTATACTGACCTGCCAATGCCAAGACCCATCCGACGTCCCTGCAAGGGGAGCGGCCAGAAATGGGTGAAACGCGGGACCTGACTTTTCTTTCTCAGTCAACTTTTCCTGGCCTCTTTGACCATTTTGTAACTACCTGGGGAATTGAAACTACTAACCTAATCTGTAAAATAATAGACTTTCAAGGGACTTGCGAGCCATGCTGTTACTGTGTACTTTTACTTAGACCCCAAGTTTGGATTGATAGTCATGAAGCACCTAGCCTTTCTAGGAATCAAGTCACCTTGGTTGTGTTCTCATGTACTGCAGACAGGAGCACAGTTAGGTGCTAGGTGGAGCTCTAGCTCCAGGAACGTCTCTCGGGCTAGAGGTTGCTCTCTTAGCTGCCTGCCTCGGGCCAGCAACCTGAAAGAGAGTCCTTGTCACAGCTGTGCCTCCAGTCTATGTGGAGAGAGGCACTGCTGGCAATCATGAGGTTTCTGAGGTCACAGCACGGAAATTCTAGGATCTGGTCAGATTGGAAGTGCAATGGGCTTCTTCCTTTGGTAACACTAGATCTTAGGGGACAAGAGGAGGCTCTCCAGTGACTTTTGTCTCAACTCCTTAGATATTCTTCCTGTGGAATCTATGGAAATGAACTGAAAGGATTGGCCCTAATAGCTCGAGGACAAAAATCACTTTTTCCTCTCTGGCCGGCCCTTCACCACCTCTTTTACTATGACATATACTGGTGTCATGACACTCCGAAGGGACATTTTGGGTTTTATGTTTGTCCCTTTATGGCTTTCCAGTTTCATTGTGGTCAGGAATATATTCAGGACTGTGCACAGGCACCCAGGAGATGAATCTTTCCTCTAGTCGTCTTAGCTTGGGAGGCATTCCAGAAGGCTACTCTGTTGCACCCTGGGTGACATCAGAGGAAGAGCAGAAATCAGGAAAAGGTCTTAATGGTGAGCAACTGGACATCAATCTGGGATGCCATGAGTTCCCCCTCGCTGATAGAATGGAGAAGGCCAGTGCTGAGACACCTGTGTCGGTAAGAGACAGGTTAACTCCAGCTAGGGAAGGAAGCTTAGGTGGAAGACCTATCTCCATTCCCATCTACAGCAAGGAGGGACACCTCGGGTAGAAAAGAGCCAAAGTGCTGGACACTGCTTTTTTCTTTTTACAAACAGGAGCTAACAGTTCCAGCCATACTACTTTGGACTGTATCCTGAAAAACTGGGATAGACTCAATTCCCAGGGCTTAAAGAAGACACACCTGACCTTTCCCTGTGAAACTGCATGGCCACGGTATCCACTGGAGGATGGCAAACAATGGCCGGTTGGAGTGTCTCTTAATTATACCACTTTACAAGGAGACCAGTTCTGTAGAAAACAAGAGAAATGGGTAGAAGTGACATATGTGCTGCTCTTTTTCTCTCTGCGAGACATGCCAGACATGTCCTAAGGGCACAGATTTGGGTGTGACACTTTCAGTTCCCTCCTGTTCTACTTTGCCCCCATATCTGGGGCTCCCAACTGAACAAACTCAAAGTCAGGGCACCCCTCTAGGAAGGGTTGCCTTGGTCTTGGTAGAAATTCATACTGAAATTCAAACTGCTCCAGTCTCAGCAGAGGTTCAGGCAATCCTTGTTTCAATATGACCTCAGACTACTGTGGTTTCAATAGAAACTCAGTTAAAATAAAGGAAACTCAGGCAACTAAAACTAAGGGTAAAATACAGGATGAGAAAGGAGATGAGATGGAGGAAGAGATGGAGAATAGGAGATAGAGATAAGAAAAACAGACTTCTCCAATCTATCCCTGGGATCATATGCAAAGGGCGGCTAGAGAGCCTGAGGAACAGCCACACATGCTGTTGCCTCTTCAGGAAGGACCCACTGGGAGGAATACCTAGTCTATGAGAGTTAATCACCCCTTTTCTCATCAAGAAATGCAAAGAATCAAGAAAGATCTGGGAAACTATTTGGAGGATGCAGAGAAATATATTAGAGCCTTTAAGGGTGTTATTCTGTTTATAACCTTACTTGGAAAGATGTGATGTACATCTTGGGATAGACGCTAACTCCTGACTCAAAAACTTGAGTTTTGGAGAAAGCTGTTGCCTATGGAGATGAATGGCTTGGTGATGAATCAGCAGGAAAGACAGAGGACAAGATAGCCACCATCCCTACTGGGAATCAGGCAGTCCCGACAACAGAACCAGACTGGGACTATTACACGGCTAAAGAAAGATGGGATCAGAGTCACTCTGTCAGATGTGTTCTTGAAGGACCCAGGCAACCACACACTAAAACTTTAAACTATGCCAAACTGGCAAGAATAAAACAGGGAGAGAAGGAAGAGCCTAGTAAATTCCTAGATAAAAGCCCTTCACAGATTCACTGAGATTGATCCCAAAAGTGAAAAGGGAACAGTGATCTTAAAAAACAGACTTCTCACTCAGTCGGGTCCAGATATCCACCATAAGCTACTAAAACAAAATCGGGAACTAGGTTTTCTGTTGAGAATCAGGGCAGCTGTTCTGAACATTTTCCACTCAAGGAGGATGGTTCTGGCTGGAATTGTGCTGGGAATAGGAAATGCAGCTGACACTACGTTGACAAATCTTAGTGAAGGCTCAAAATGGAACCGGAGCCACTGGTCAGGGTCATCTCATTTCCCCAGCAACTCACGATGTGGAGGAGGAAGGAAGAGCCACAGAGCGAGCATCTGCTATGACGCCGGCTGCCAAGTGCTTTACACTAAACCAGTTAATCAAAGCCTCCCAGGCACAAGACAATCTGCAGGGTGGGAGAAAATATTTGCAAATGATGCAACCAAGAAGGGCTTAATTTCCAAGATGTACAAAGAGCTCATACAACTCAACAACAATAAAAGCCTATCCAAAAATAGGCAGAAGACCTAAATAGACATTTCTCCAAAAAAAGCTATCAGTTCAGTTCAGTTCACTCACATCCAACTCTTTGCGACCCCATGAATCGCAGCACGCCAGGCCTCCCTGTCCATCACCAACTCCCAGAGTTCACTCAGACTCACGTCCATCAAGTCGGTGATGCCATCCAGCCATCTTATCCTCTGTCATCCCCTTCTCCTCCTGCCCCCAATCCCTCCCAGCATCAGACTCTTTTCCAATGAATTAACTCTTCACAAGAGGTAGCCAAAGTACTGTAGTTTCAGCTTTAGCATCATTCCTTCCAAAGAAATCCCAGGGCTGATCTCCTTCAGAATGGACTGGTTGGATCTCCTTGCAGTCCAAGGGACGCTCAAGAGTCTTATCCAACACCACACTTCAAAGGAGAAGTCCCTTTTTTGATGCGTGGGTTTGAAGGGACTGCAGGGGCTGGAAGATTTGAAAACACTACATTTGTTAGCACTACCTAGTTCCTTTGTTCAGAGTCCTGACTCTGGGATGCACACTCTCAGCGGCAATGCCTGCACCGTTCTGTTGGCTCTTGTGCGCTTACATGTCATTTGCCGACTGCGGAATCCTTCACAAGACACAGAGCACTCTGACCACACGCCTATGAGCCACCTAAGAACAAAAACCACAGGAGCTTAGTAGGTCAGACCCTATGGGGACCGTCTTCCAGAGGGAAAGCCCATCCTAGCATTGTGACTGTTTCAGGGCCTACGCACATGTATCTGGGAATGGGCAGCAGCACATATAACTCCCAGCCATATTCTCAGATTTCCTTTCACTCAGAAGCAACAGAATTGCCATGTAGAGACAACAGCATGAGGGTGGGATAAAGCCATCCTCAGAGATACAAAAGCCACCATTTGTGTGGCCTCAGAGAGCAGAGCTTGGGCAAAATTAGGTGGAAATTTCAAAAGTGTGGATTTCAACTCATTGAAACCAAAGGGAAGAAAAAGGAAGCACATATGTGCTCCTTCTTGTTCAGTCGCACAGTTGTGTCTGACTCTCTGCAACGCTATGGGCTGTAGCCCACCAGGCGCCTCTGTCCATGGGATTTCCCAGGCAAGAATACTGGAGTGGGTTGGTATTTGCTCCTCCAAAGGATCTTCTCAACCCAGCAATCGAACCTGTGTCTCCTTCAGCTCCTGCATTGGCAGGCAGATCCTTTGCCCCTAGCACCATCTTGGAAGATGAACAGGAAGACTGCAGTTGACATATATACACTGATATGGATAAAATAGATAACTAATGCGACCCCAAAGTAGAGCACAGGGAACTCTCCTCAGTGCTCTGTGGTGACCTAAATGGGAACGAAATCCAAAAAGGAGGGGATGTATGTCTATATGGGGCTGATTCACTTTGCCGTGCAGCAGAAATGAACAAACATCGTAAAGCAACTATACTCAAAAAAAAAAAAGTAAAATAAAAGATGTTTCTGCTCATAGAGTGAACAAGGCACTCTAGTGAAACTCTATCAGTCCTGTCTGATGCTTTGCAACCACATGGACACTCTCCATGTAATTCTCCAGGCCAGAATACTGGAGTGGGTTGCCTTTCTCTTCTCCAGGGGATCTTCCCAATCCAGGGATCAAACCCAGGTCTTCTGCACTGCAGGTGGATTCTTTACCAGCTGAGCCACAAGGAAAGCCCAAGAATAGTGGAGTGGGTAACCTATCCTTTCTCCAGCAGATCTTCCTCACTGAGGAATCAAACTGGGTTCTCCCGCATTGCAAGCAGATTCTTTACCAACTGAGCTATCAGGGAATGCTGAAGGCACTCAAGGAAGGAGACAAAACTCAGGAGGCTCCTGCCGAGCATTCCTGAGGAATGACAATGACAGTGGGAAACTGACCTGAACGGAAGGAAGTGAGAGGAAAGGGGGGAGGGTAACTTAGGATGTAGTCATTGTGATCTGGAACACTAGGGGCAGATCAGATTTGGTGGAAATTATGACCTTGATTTTGAATACCTTTAAAACTACTGATTTGTGTCATCTATGACACTGAGGGCTGAGAGGAGCCACTCCACGTTCAAGGTCAGGAGGGGCAGCGGTGAGGAGATACCCCTCGTCCAAGGTAAGGAGCAGCAGCTGCGCTTTGCTGGAGCAGCCGTGAAGAGATACCCAACGCCCAAGGTAAGAGAAACCCAAGTAACACAGTAGATGTTGCCAGAGGGCAGACACACTGAAACCATAATCAGAGAAAACTAGTCAATCTAATCACATGGACCACAGCCTGGTCTAACTCAATGAAACTAAGCCATGCCCTGTGGCACCACCCAAGACAGGCGGGCCATGTGGAGAGGTCTGACAGAATGTGGTCCACTGGAGAAGGGAATGGCAAACCACTTCAGTATTCTTGCCTTGAGAACCCCATAAACAGTATGAAAAGGCAAAATGATAAGATACTGAAAGAGGAACTCCCCAGGTCATTAGGTGCCCAATATGCTACTGGAGATCAGTGGAGAAATAACTCCAGAAAGAATGAAGGGATGGAGCCAAAGAAAAAACAATACCAGTTGTGGATGTGACTGGTGATAGAAGTAAGGTCCGATGCTGTAAAGAGCAATATTGCATAGGAACCTGGAATGTCAGGTCCATGAATCAAGGCAAATTGGAAGTGGTCAAACAGGAGATGGCAAGAGTAAACGTCAACATTCTAGGAATCAGCCAACTAACATGGACTGGAATGGGTGAATTTAACTCAGATGACTATTATATCTACTACTGTGGGCAGGAATCCCTTAGAAGAAATGGAGTAGCCATCATGGTCAACAAAAGAGTCCGAAATGCAGTACTTGGATGCAGTCTTAAAAACGACAGAATGATCTCTGTTCGTTTCCAAGGCAAACCATTCAATATCACAGTAATCCAAGTCTATGCCCCAACCAGTAATGCTGAAGAAGCTGAACGGTTCTATGAAGACCTACAAGACCTTTTAGAACACCCAAAAAAGATGTCCTTTTCATTATAGGGGACTGGAATGCAAAAGTAGGAAGTCAAGAAACACCTGGAGTTAACAGGCAAATTTGGCCTTGGAATGTGGAATGAAGCAGGGCAAAGACTAATAAGAGTTTTGCCAAGAGAACACACTGGTCATAGCAAACACCCTCTTCCAACAACACAAGAGAAGACTCTACACAAGGACATCACCAGATGGTCAACACCGAAATCAGATTGATTATATTCTTTGCAGCCAAAGATGAAGAAGCTCTATACAGTCAGCAAAAACAAGACCGGTAGCTGACTGTGGCTCAGATCATGAACTCCTTATTGCCAAATTCAGACTTAAATTGAAGAAAGTAGGGAAAACCACTAGACCATTCAGGTATGACCTAAATCAAATCCCTTATGATTATACAGTGGAAGTGAGAAATAGATTTAAGGGACTAGGTCTGATAGATAGAGTGCCTGATGAACTATGGATGGAGGTTCGTGACATCGTACAGGAGACAGGGATCAAGACCATCCCCATGGAAAAGAAATGCAGAAAAGCAAACTGGCTGTCTGAGGAGACCTTACAAATAGCTGTGAAAAGAAGAGAAGCAAAAAGCCAAGGAGAAAAGGAAAGATATAAACATCTGAATGCAGAGTTCCAAAGAATAGCAAAGAGAGGTAAGAAAGCTTTCCTCATCGAAATAGAGGGAAAAAACAGAATGGGAAAGACTAGACATCTTTTCAAGAAAATTAGAGATACCAAGGGAACATTTCATGCAAAGATGGGCTCAATAAAGGACAGAAATGGTATGGACCTAACAGAAGCAGAAGATATTAAGAAGAGGTAGCAAGAATACATAGAAGAACTATACAAAACAGATCTTCACGACCCAGATAATCACGATGGTGTGATCACTCACCTAGAGCTAGACATCCTGGAATGTGAAGTCAAGTGGGCCTAAGAAAGCATCACTATGAACAAAGCTAGTGGAGGTAATGGAATTCCAGTTGAGCTGTTTCAAATCCTGAAAGATGATGCTGTGGAAGTGCTGCACTCAATATGCCAGCAAATTTGGAAAACTCAGCAATGGCCACAGGACTGGAAAAGGTCAGTTTTCATTCCAATTCCAAAGAAAGGCAATGCCAAAGAATGCTCAAACTACCACACAATTGCACTCATCTCACATGCTAGTAAAGTAATGCTCAAAATTCTTGAAGCCAGGCTTCAGCAGTACATGAACTGTGAACTTCCAGATGTTCAAGCTGGTTTTAGAAAAGGCAGAGGAACCAGAGATCAAATTGCCAACATCCGCTGGATCATCAAAAAAGCAAGAGAGTTCCAGAAAAACATCTATTTCTGCTTTGTTGACTATGCCAAAGCCTTTGACTGTGTGGATCACAATAAACTGTGGAAAATTCTGAAAGAGATGGGAATCCCAGACCACCTGACGTGCCTCTTGAGAAACCTATATGCAGGTCAGGAAGCAACAGTTAGAACTGGCCTTGGAACAACAGACTGGTTCCAAATAGGAAAAGGAGTAAGTCAAGGCTGTATATTGTCACCCTACTTATTTAACTTCTATGCAGAGTACATCATGAGAAACGCTGGGCTGGAAGAAGCACAAGCTGGAATCAAGATTGCCGGAAGAAACATCAATAACCTCAGATATGCAGATGACACCACCCTGATGGCAGAAAGTGAAGAGGAGCTAAAAAGCCTCTTGATGAAAGTGAAAGAGGAGAGTGAAAAAGTTGGCTTAAAGCTCAACATTTAGAAAACGAAGCTCATGGCATCTGGTCCCATCACTTCATGGGAAATAAATGGGGAAACAGTGGAAACAGTGGCAGACTTTATTTTTGGGGGCTCCAAAATCACTGCAGATGGTGACTGCAGCCATGAAATTAAAAGACGCTTACTCCTTGGAAGGAAAGTTATGACCAACCTAGACAGCATATTCAAAAGCAGAGACATTACTTTGCCAACAAAGGTCCGTCCAGTCAAGGCTATGGTTTTTCCAGTAGTCATGTATGGATGTGAGAGTTGGACTGTGAAGAAAGCTGAGAGCTGAAGAATTGATGCTTTTGAAGTGTGGTGTTGGAGAAGACTCTTGAGAGTCCCTTGGACTGCAAGGAGATCCAACCAGTCCATCCTAAAGAAGATCAGTCCTGGGTGTTCATTGGAAGGACTGATGCTGAAGCTGAAACTCCAGTACTTTGGCCACCTCATGCGAAGAGTTGACTCATTGGAAAACAATCTGATGCTGGGAGGGATTGGGGGCAGGAGGAGAAGGGGATGACAGAGGATGAGATGGCTGGATGGCATCATCGACTCGATGGACGTGAGTTTGAGTCAACTCAGGGAGTTGGTGATGGACAGGGAGGCCTGGTGTGCTGCAATTCATGGGGTTGCAAAGAGTTGGACATGACTGAGTGAGTGAACTGAACTGAACTGATGACACTGAAAGGTTATTAATGGTTTTACTCTTGAGGGTGAGGATCCTACCACTCTAATGGCAGAAAGTGAAGAGGAACTAGAGTCTCTTGATGAGGGTGATGGAGAGTGAAAGAGCTGGCTTAAGAATAAATAGTAAAAAAAGCTAAGATCATGTCATCAAGCCCCATTACTTCATGGCAAATAGAAGAACAGGTGGAAGTAGTGACAAATTTCCTCTTCTTAGGCTCCAAAAATCACTGCAAATGGCGACTGCAGCCATGAAATTAAAAGACGCTTACTCCTTGGAAGAAAAGTCATGACCAACCTAGATAGCATTCAAAAGCAGAGACATTCCTTTGCCGACTAAGATCCGTCTAGTTAAGGCAATGGTTTTTCCAGTGGTCATGTATGGATGTGAGAGTTGGACTGTGAAGAAGGCTGAGTGCTGAAGAATTGATGCTTTTGAAGTGTGGTGTTGGAGAAGACTCTTGAGAGTCCCTTGGACTGCAAGGAGATCCAACCAGTCCATTCTGAAGGAGATTAACCCTGGGATTTCTTTGGAAGGAATGATGCTAAAGCTGAAACTCCAGTACTTTGGCCACCTCATGTGAAGAGTTGACTCATTGGAAAAGACTCTGATGCTGGGAGGGATTGGGGGCAGGAGAAGAAGAGGACGACCAAGGATGAGATGGCTGGATGGCATCATGGACTCGATGGACGTGAGTCTGAGTGAACTCCGGGAGATGGTGATGAACAGGGAGGCCTGGCGTGCTGTGATTCATGGGGTCGCAAAGAGTCAGACATGACTGAGCGACTGAACTGAACTGAACTGAACTGAAGTCTCCAAAATCACTGCAGATGGTGACTGTAGCCATGAAATCAGAAGATTGCTTCGTGGCAGGGAAGCGATGACAGACAGTGTTGAAAAGCACAGACATTGCTTACAATGGTCTGTATTGTCAAGGCTATGGTCCTCCCAGTGGTCACCTACAGTTGTGAGAAATGGACCTTCAGAAGGCAGAACACCTAATAATTGATGCCTTCAAACTGTGGTGCTGGAGAAGACTCCTGAAAGTCCCTTGGACAGCAAGGAGATCAAATCAGTCAATCTTGAGGGAGATCAACCCCTAAAATTCATTGGAGGGACTGATGCTGAGGCTGAATCTCCAGTGTTGGTCATCTGATGTAATAGACAACTCATTGGAAAAGTCCCTGATACTGGGAAAGATTGAGGGCAGAAGTAAAAGAGGGCATCAGAGGATGAGATATCTGGATGGCATCATCAATGCAATGAACATGAACTTGGGCCAACTCGGGGAGTTGGTGAGGGACAGGAAGGCCTGGCGTGCTCCAGTCTATGGGGTCACAAAGAGTCAGACACAATTGGGCAACTAAACAACAACAACATCCTAGGGGTAGAGTCTAAGGAATGGTGATTTTCACAAGTACCTCTTGTGATGCTGGCCCATTGCCATATCTCCTAGGTGAACCCGTGAAGTCACTTTCCCTGTGCTCTTAAGGTCCATTGTGAGTGCAGGGAGCAGGTGAGGGTGGCAATTAAGAGCAGAAGTCTGAAATCAGACTAACCCAACTTGAATTCTGGCCCTCATACCTGTGTAGCCTAGGGGACCTTTTCCAACTGTATAATGAGAATGAACAACACTGGAGACATCCCTGGAGGTCCAGAGGTTAAGACTCTGAGCTTCCAGTGCAGGGGGCTCAGGTTAAGGAATTAAGATTGTGCATGCAGCTTAGTACAACCAAAAAAATTTTTTTTATTTTTAAAAAAGAAAATGAATAATCTCAACTTGATAGGTGACTGTGAGGTGATCCACATAAGCTACTTAGCTGAGCACATCATACAGTCCCCGTAAAACAAATGTTAGTGGTTGAGTTATTCAGTCAAAATTACCGTGCATTTTAAAACAAGTGAAATGCTGGTAGCAAGCAGAGAAGAGTGACTGCAGACACCTTGGGGAGGGCAAGCAGTCCCGGATGTTACAAGGGTGGAATGCAGCCCGTGGCTTCCAGAGTTCGTCACAGAAGGCCTCACTGACTTCCTGCCCATTGGCCATCATGCAGGCCATCATGCAATGGGATCTCTGAATTCGGGCCTCCAAGTGGCCGCACGTGTCAGAACAATGAGTCCAGTCACCAAGCTCCCAGAAAGTCTCTGCAGAAAGAAAAGGAATGTCACAGATGGCCACTGGAAGAGAAGGGATGATGGACTGGAGAAGACCCGGGTAAAGACCACCATGAGCTGCTTCCTTGTTAGTCCCCCATCAAGTTCTCTAAGTAGCACACAGACATTCTGCCATCAGATAGTGCAAACAGGTCCTTTAAATCTCATTTTCCCTTGACTAGCTCGTTGTAATACCTGGCAGGGGTGGGGGTGGGTGGGCAACCAGGATGGAGCCCTTGGATCATAGCCTGGGAGAGGGGCTGTCGCAGACTGGCTGGATCTGCCAGCAAAGTCCCAGAGAAGGAGGAGATACTCTGTGCAGTGGGCTGGCTCCTCAGGGCTCTCCAAGCAGAGACAAGGGGACAGAAGAAAAGGGTCTTCCTAGGGGATGCCCTAGTGGGTTCTCTTTCTCAAAAGTGGATCAGACCAAGAGAGATGAAAGATGATTTAGCAGGGATTAGGGATTAAGCAGACAGGTTCAAGATACATTTCAATTCCATTCTTACTTCTCCACTAATTCTTTTCTCAACTTCAGATGAGTCCTGAAGCTGAATAAATAATTTGTCATGGAGCCCTCTGGAAAGGTGAAAATGGGAGTTTCCTTTAGAAAAGTTGAAGCTGAGCACCTCCAATAATCCTGGCTGTTTTCCTTTCAGTCCTTGTTCCAAGCAGCCTTTCCCTTCCCTTTTGACACTGGGCAAAAAGATGAGGTAGGACATGACGAAGACAGATTTGTGTATGATCACAGAAAGTGCCAGATTTTCTTGTAATAATCACAGGTAAGTAATAGCTACCAGCTGTGTCCACAGCTGTACTCCATGGAGTACACTTATTCCTTTAACTTAATTGTTTTCCGGTGCTTCCTTTTGATTTTGAAATATTTGTCCTAAGTGTCATATGGTATCATTTGCAAAGTAGAACAGAATGTATTTTTAGCTGCCCCCAACCCCAGTGAAAGTGAAAGTCGCTCAGTTGTGTCTGACTCTTTGCAACCCCACAGACTATACATATACAGTCCATGGAATTCTCCAGGCCAGAATACTGGAGTGGGTGGCCTTGCCCTTCGCCAGGGGATTTTCCCAACCCAGGGACTGAACCCAGGTCTCCCACGTTGCAGTTGGATTCTTTACCATCTGAGCCACAGGGAAGCCCCAAAACACACAAAACAAGATCAACAATTCATTGATATGAGAGCTTAAGAATGAGAAGAATGAGATGATAAAACCACAGAATAAAATGGAAAACTACAGAGCTGAGGAAACAAACTGTGTAACATAACATCATTAAAAACTAACTCAGAACCAAGAGAAAAAATAGAAGAAACATGGCTGAAGGTCCAATTAATGACACAGAAACAAGACTTGGAAGTGAATGCAGTGTTTAAGAGAGAGAAAGAAAAGTTTTAAAGCAATCAGGGGGGTGAGTGGAGGGCTGGGCTACAGAGGAAGCTTCTGGGTGATGGAGAGGTTCTGTATCATGAATGGGACTGGGGTTCTGTGGTCAGGGCCACCTGTTAAAACTCATCACTTTAGATTGACACAGCTTTTGTTTGTACACACTACCTCTCTAACATCAATTTTTGATGTAGTATTTAGAGATAAAATGAGAGAGAAGCCAATATTGAGGATAGCTGGATTATTCAAATAGAGGTTTCAACACATGAAACAGAAAAAAATGTTGATAAATAAAATATGTGAAAAATGTGCTTAAAATACAGCCTGGAAAGGTTACACTGTCTTCCAGGAAAAAGTGATACAAAATGATTAACGTAAAAACTCCGAGCTTTCAGCAGAATGCCCTCCCTAAAGATGCCCACACCCTAACCCCTAGAGTATATGAATATGCTGTTACATGGCAAAAGGGATTCTGCAGATGTGATTAAGGTTATGGACCTCAGGATAGGACGGTTTTCCCAGTGGGGCTACTCACACAAGTCCTTAAAAACAGAAAGAATCCTCTGGCTGGAGTTAGAGAGATGCAGCAGAGCACGAGGCGAGAGGGAGAGCACGAGAGGCACCCAACCCGCTGTGGCTCCGGGACGGAAGGGCCAGGAGCCAAGGAAGGCAGGAGGCCTCCAGAAGCGGGAACAGCCCCCGGCCAAGAGCCAGCGAGGAAATGCAGAGCCCAGCTCTGCAACTGCGTGGATCTGCACTCTGCCAACTGCCTGAATGAGCCTGGAAGTGGCTTCCACCCTGGGCCTCCAGAGAAGAGATCAGGCTGACAGATGCCGTGATTTTAGCCTAGTGGGACCTATAGAAATCACTGAACTGTGAGATAATACATTTGTGCTGTCTTTAAGCACTAAGTGTATATAAATGAATATACTTAAAAATTAAGACTTTGAGGATGAAAAAAAGAATTGTATAAGCATCTAGGTACAAAAATCAAGTCCCTTATAAGAATAAAAACTCAGGTAGACTTCAGACTCAGCAACATTCAAAACCAGAAAAAAGATGGAACAAGAGTTTTGAGAGAACTGGGGTCCCAAGAATATTATATCCAGTCAAATTGTTATTCAAATACAAAGGCAATAATTTCCTGTCATATAGGAACAGTAATAGTACCAACCTCATGGGGTTTGGCGGAGAAAGTGATGGCACCCCACTCCAGTACTCTTGCCTGGAAAATCCCAGGGATGGAGGAGCCTGGTGGGCTGCAGTCCATGGGGTCACGGACTGTCGGACACAACTGAGCAACTTCACTTTCACTTTTCACTTTCATGCATTGGAGAAGGAAATGACAACCCACTCCAATGTTCTTGCCTTGAGAATCCCAGGGACAGAGGAGCCCTGTGGGCTGCCATCTATGGGGTCGCACAGAGTCGGACACGACTGAAGCGATTTAGCAGCAGCAGCAGCAGCATGGGATTTGGTAAGGATTAAATGAGACATCAGAATGAAAAGTTCAATAATTACAACAAAAATGACAACAACTAACATTCATTGCATTATTTGTGTGCGATACTGTTCTATGTACTTCATATGTATTTTCTCATTTACTCATAGCAACAATCCCATTAGGAAGTATTATTATTATTCCCACTGTACAGATGAGGAGTGAGTTAAAGTTGCTCAGTCGTGTCTCAATCTTTGCAACCCCATGGATTATACAGTCCACGTAATTCTCCAGGCCAGAATACTGGAGTGGGTCTAGCCTTTCCCTTCTCCAGGGGATCTTCCCAATCCAGGGATCAAACCCAGGTCTCCCGCATTGCAGGTGGATTCTTTACCAGCTGAGCCACAAGGGAAGCCCAGAGATGAGGAAACTGAGGGTACCTTATCAAGGATAACATAGTAACTACTGGCATTATTTTACCCTGCCTCAGCAATATCACAGGTGAGAGATGCAATTTAAGATCATTCAAGGTGACAATGAAAGAATCCTAGGAAATAAAATAATATTTTGAGGCATTTATTTTTCTGATTTCAAAAACAAATAAATAAACACCAATATCCACTTGTTAGAATAATTCTTTGCTATTAAAGACAAAGAATGGACCTGGACCATTGAAACTATCATGTAAGAAACGAATCACCAGTCTATGTTCGATACAGGATACAGGATGCTTGGGGCTGGTGCACGGGGATGATCCAGAGAGATGATATGGGGAGGGAGGTGGGAGGGGGGTTCAGGATTGGGAACTCATGTACACCCGTGGCGGATTCATGTCAATGCATGGCAAAACCAATACAGTATTGTAAAGCAAAATAAAGTAAAAATAAAAATTAAAAAAATAAAATAAAGACAAAGAATGTAACATATATAAGTGAAAGGAAAGCATATTTTAGGAAAAATATTATCAGAAACAGAAGGAAATGTTACAGCATCTCCTTAAAATTTAATGACAATAAAATTCAAGGAAACGTTCTGTAAGACAAAAGATAAATGATGAGACTAAAAAAGTCAGAACATGAACTTCCCTGGTGGTCCAGGAGTTAGGAATTTGCCTGCCATTTTAGGGGACAAGGGTTCAACTCCTGAACATCCCACAGGCTGCAGAGCAACTAAGCCCACGTGCCACAACCACTGAAGCCCGTGCAGCTAGAGCCTGTGTTCCACAACCAGAGAAGCCACAGCAGTGAAAACCTGCACACCACTACTAGACAGTGGCCCGCTCACAGCAACTAGAGAAGGGGCACACAGCAACAAGCACCACGGCAGGAAAAAAAAAAAAACAGCCAAAACATGACTGGGAAAAAAAACCTCTGGCTTCACTGAGAAAAGACTAAAAAAATACAAAATAATGCAAAGTTTGCTCTATGACAGAAGAAAATCCAAATGAATAGCAGAAAATACATTCATGATAAGCACAGCAAGCGGTTTTGTTTGAAGGGGAGATGTGCATCCAACACAGAGGAAAAAAACACAAACAGGCAAGGGAAGTATGTGTTAAAAACAGAGAAGAGAGTCAACACAGAGGGTTGGTGAACCTTTAAAATAATAGAAAAACAACAGAAAAGAGGCACTGATACAATAGAAGAAAACTTTCATGCACCCAAGAAAGATTTGAATCTATGTCCTAAAAATTCTGCTTACCAAAATTTTTGAAAAGAAAATAATACCTGGACTTACTCTAGAAAAATCCTCTAATTTTAAGTATATGAAGAAAAACCTAATCTCTAAGTGGGGGGGAAAAAAAATAAGGCTCACAACAAAAGGATAAAGGACAGTTTAGGCACAAATATCTCCTCTTCATTATTCAGAGGATGTGTTCAGAGTTTTAAGATAAAAAGAAGTTTATTAAACAAGAGTTCATACTTCTGCTCATTTGAGGGTATAAGAAAGGCATTCTTCAATACAGAGAGTCTTAGAGATTATGCCATCTATATAAGCTCCCAGAAAAAAATGCAGAAAGATACACTCCCATTTAATGAGAATTTAATTTTTAAAATTACTATGGGAAGAAAACAAAAACAAAACAAGATTCAGTACTGCATGAACACTGTATTATCTTTTGTTTAAATTTTAAAAAGGAAATTTGACGATGGAAATGAAATGCCTTCCATGAACCCATCTTCTGGCCCCAACTTCCAGCCCAGCAAATATGTCCTAAGCAGACAATCAGAGATGTAGAGAGGTGCAATTTGAGATTTGCTACAGTTTTATTTATCATAGTGAATAATTAGATACAAATGGCAGACAGCCAGAAAGGTCTTTCTAAAAATGTAATCATGATTATATTACTCGTTAAAAATCCCTAAATGACTCTCACTGCCTCCAGATGAAGTCCAAATTCCTTTATGAGCCATGAAAGGTCTCCAAGACTTGCCCACTTTCCCGACTGCCATTACCACCTCCTCAGCCTCCAGCCCCCTCTCCACATTCAGTACCCTTAGGGTCCCGGTGTGGTGGCCCCCATGGACCAGCTGGCCTACATACAACCTCAATGCCTGACATGCTGTTCTAACACCCATGTACATCTTAGGGCATCACTTCATGTACCAGCTCTCCCAGGAAGCCATCCCTGAGCTTTAAGCCTCACAACACAGCAATCTAATCGCTAACTTCTCTGTCTGCCCTATGAGACCAACCCAAGGATGGGAGAGCCTCGAATTCAGGTCTCCTAACACAAAATTGGAGCTCTTCCTCTTATCACAGGCCAGAGCATCACCATCCGCCACTTAGTAGATCTGAAATGCTGGGAGATAATTCCTTGATATACACCTTTGTTTCCTTGTTTCCAAAATTAAGCTAATAATAACGCCTCTTCATGGGGTCATTGTGAGAATTAAATCGGAATTAATCCACATACAACACTGAGGACACCGTCTGGCACAAAGCCCACAATATTAGCTGTTACTGGTGTTGTTGTGAGAAAAACAGCATGGCTAAAATATAACCTGACTCAATTTGAGCAAGCGCAAATGGAAAGACTAAAATGGCAGTGGAGAAAATATACAAAGTGTTGCGAATCTGTTTCATTTTCTTGGTTCTTATACATGCAGAATGGGAGGGAAGGCAGCATGACTAAGGAAACTCTGAATCCCATAAAAACTAGGAAGGATCCAGGGAAGAGTTTTTAAAACAATGATAAACCATATCAACTGTTGACACATTCTACAGCTGAAAGCTAAGAAGGTTAAAACTGCAGTTCCCTTGGCTTCACTTTATAAGCTGTAATTTTTATTTTCCTAATTAAAAAGAAAAGCCTTTTGAACATCTGCTCTCTATATTTAAATTCAGAGCTTGGGTCATGGTAAACCACAGAGGCAGAAATATTTATCTGCTCCAGACATTCCTCAAGGAATCCGAAATACAGCTATGTTCATCTTCTCGCTGTCAACAGGCAAGCATCCCCAAACCACAGAGACAGGGGGAATAAAAGGATGAACTGGAAGCTGAGATATGTTGTGGTTTTGTTTGGAAATTAAGGGAATGACTAGAGTCAGAGTGGTGGGAGGAAACCATAAACTTCACACTAGACAGCGGGAACAGGGCAGCAACTGCCAGGCAGCGTGAATTATAATGGAAACCTGCAGAGAGACCACAGAGAGAGGGAGAGGGATGGTGTGGAGAGGCAGCCATTCAGGCCCAGGAACAGGTGCTGGGGAGGAAGCAGCAGTCCCACAGGAGAGGGCGGATCAGCTTTGCTCAGTGAATGTGAACAGGAAGAGCCACCACCAAGGTCAGGTGGGGCCGACAGCACCTGCAGGCTTGAGGATGAACATGGGGCCAGACCCTGCTGCAGCGTACACGATATGGCCCTTTCCCAGTTAGGTAAAGCTTAAGAAAGAGCCTGGTTTCCCTGGTGTCTCAGTCGGTAACCTACCTGCCAATGCAGGAGACATGAATTCGATCCCTGGGTCGGGAAGATCCCCTAGAGAAGAGAATGGCTACCCACTCCAGTATTCTTGCCTGGGAAATCCCAAGGACAGGGGAGCCTGGCCCAAATAGTTGCATATGACTGAGTGACTAAAACCACCACCACCACCAAGAGGGACCCTAGAGATTATCTGGTACAATAGCTTCCAAATTTGGATGCATCCCTGCCCACTTTGGTCACCCAGGGTGTTTGCTAAAACATGCTGCTGACAAATCCATAGAGCTGGAAGCAGAACAGAGATGACCACGGGCTGCAGGGAAAGGGACCGGGGATGGGGAATCAGTGCTTCCTGGGTACAGAATTTGTGGTGGGGATGATGAAAACTCCTGGAGATGGATGGTGGCGAGGGTTGCACAACAGTGCCAATGTACTTAATACCAGTGAACTGAACACTTAAAAAGGGTTAATTTGCTCCCTTTTAGGTTATGTCTATTTTACCACAAATTTAAAAAGAACTGGCTGAGCCAAAAGAAAAAAAATATGCTCCCAGAATGCCTGACTTGGTGAGGTCCAGAAATCTCTATTTTAAATAGCACCATAGGTGAAATCTGAGGACCACACTTTAAAAAGTGGTATTGTGGGGACTTCCCTGTTGGTCCAGTGGTTAAGACTCTGAGCTTTCAGTACAGGTGGCACAGGTTCCATCCCTGGTCTGAGAACTAAGATCCCACATGTCGTATGGCGTGGCCAAAAAAAAAATTTTATAGTGGTATTCTGGTTGTCAAAAACAGACCTTTCTCTTTTAGAGCTACACACTGAAATATTTATGAATGAAATGATATGTTCTTTGAGTGTGCTTCAAAAATGCCCCACTGGGGTGGGGGCAGTGGTGAAAAAGAAACAAGAGAGGCCCTGAGTTAACTGTTGCAGTTGAGTGACAGATACATGGTGGTTGTCACACTGTTCTCTCCTCTTTCATACAGGCTTGATATTTTCTAGAACTAAAAAAAAAAAAAAAAGATTTTTAAAATCCAGGTGGAGGCCATTCCCAACAGAGAGGAGAACATGGCTAAAGCAAAGAAGGTGAGTGGCAGCTCATTGCAGGCAAGAAACAGCCAACAGCAGCAAGTGCTGGAGCACCCCCATTCCAGTCTAAACAGGAGGTGGGGGTGTGCAGTCAGAGATGAGGCTGGGAGCCAGGAAGGGTGATACCCCGCTATGACTTGTTGGCTGGCGAATGAGCGTAAAGTCTTCGGGAAATGCTGAACATTATAAGTAAAGATCAGACTTGTGCCTTAGCCAGACAACTCTGGGTTAGAGGGTGGATTTGAGGAGATCGAGTGGGGAGCAAATCAGAGGGCTGTTGTAGGTGTCCTGGTATGCGATCTCAGGACCTGAACAAGGATGGCAGTGGGGATGGAGAGAAGGAGCTGCAACAGAGAAAGATTTTAGTAGATATGACTTCACAACTCAGTAGTTACAGACAGGGGAAATATGAGCAAGAGCCAAGAATGACGGCAGGCTTCTGTGTTCTAGTCTAAGGAACTGGCAGCAAAGCCTGGAAGCTTTCTTGCATGGTTGAGATTCAATCAATGAGTAACTTGTGTTCAAGCAACTTTCTCCAAGGGGAGTAATTCTACCATTAAATTATAGAAATACTGTACCTGGGCCAAGCTCTGTCCTCATACATGCGAGTCCCTGAGCACTTTGCATTTCATGAGAATGACAATTGCTCTTTATCTGGTCATCCAGGAAGGGTGTGGGTTTAGGAGCTAGGATGGGCTTATTCTGAAGGGTGTTTAGAGCCTTGCAGGATCTTGAGCAATCAAATACCTTCCTGAACACTGACATTTATTTCACAATTTTAAAAATTACAGTTCATCCAAACCTTGCAGCCAAAAAAAAGCATGTGAAAACAGAAAAATAATATCTGAAAATATCTGATTGCCTTGTGATTCATAGGGGATAAGCCTAAACCGCCCTTGAAATTGAGGGACTACTGAATATTGGCTCTCAGATCCCATCATAATCAATGAAGAGCAACTTTTTAAGAAGTGCCAGAAGTATTTTCAAGTTCAGTGACTTCTCCTGAAGTCAAGATTGCTAGCTGTAATGATTTAAAAGTCACTAATTGATAAACACATCAATAAAATGTATTAACATCCATATAGCCAATTCGTATAGAGCCAGGCCTAACAGAGTCTAAATTAATAAGATGGGATTCCTATTTTGCAGTGCAGTTGATGAGACAAGTTACACAAGATAGGGGATAATATAAATAAAAATTTAAGCTATACGGCCAGTGCTTTGGGGAATAAATACTGATATATAAGTCATCACTTCAGCAAAGGATTATTTCATAGTTCTGGCCTATGATTTCTTAATCTGTTCATAGAAGTCAGTGTTTAAATAAAGGTCTTTACTCCAGATGAAGCAAAGTGTGAATTTTCCAGATCAGTCAAATTTAATATCTCAAGAAACAAATAATTTTTTGAGTCAACTTCTGTTTGAGATCTCCGAAAATTGAATTCTACGTTACAAAACATTCTAACATCTCTGCCTGAAAAATCAGAGTATATGGAGCTATGGTAGTCATTAGGAATATTCATAAATAATTAGTTTCTCCCTTCAGCCCATGGAGGACTGCACTTTCCCACTCCCTTGGAAATTAAGTGTGATCATTGACTATCTTTGGCCAATGAAATATGAGTCTAAGTATCACATTCCCCTCCTCGCTACTGTACTTATTATGCAAAATGTGTGTGCAAATAAAGCCTCCCTCAGATGGGGTCTCTGAGACATTCAAGGGCAGAGACCCCTGCTGACCCACACCAAATAGCATGAGCTAAAAGTTATCTTTAGTTGTTTTAAGCTCAGAGTTTTGGGGAGGTTGCTTATTACTGAAGGAAAACCTAGCCTGTATTATATTGGAATTCTATTTAACTATTAATGGACAGAGCAAGGTCTTTAATGTCATGGTGTTCTTTGAAACTGGACACTTCACATTAAAATCTAGATTTCTGGTGCCTGTTGACAAAAACTGATGTTTATATATGGTTGATCCCTTGAGCACATCAACAAGCAGGTATATATTCTCCAGCTCATGACAGCTCTCATTACTCACTATGACTACACCTAAGCAGTCTTCCTCCCTGAGAGGGTGTAGATATTTGAGTTTCAACCTCTATCCTAAACTGTCTAAGCATCACACACCTATTGTGCTGACTGTCGTCTACTAGAATTGCATCTCATTTCCAGTTGCAAACGTCAGTGATATTTGTGTATTTGTACACAAAAAGTACAAATATCATCAATACAGCACAACAGTTAAGAAAATAGATTTTGGAATTCAGTTTCCTAGGTTCAAATACCAGCTCTACCATTTTCTAGCTGTATCATCAGGGCAAATCACTTAGCCTCTTCTAATTCCAGTTTCCTTATGAACAGAGTGAGGATAATGACTATCCCAGCTTCAGGGTGTCTGATGAGCTAACACAGCCAAGGGCTTAGACAGTGCCTGACCCCGAGTAAGCATCCAGTTTGTGTTGGATGGTATTCTTTTTACTAGAAACAGAGAGTGGTTTCTTCATTTACCCAGTCGTCAAGGAATTCAATAAACCTGAAAGTTACAATGGACTTGTTCTGCAGATCTGGTTCCAACCAGGTCCTGTTTCTGGTAAAAATCAGGGCCCCAAAGCAGAAGTAAATTTCACTGAGTTTTGTTGTTTCATGCTAGATGCTGTGCTCAGACTCATGGTAGGTTGTTCCTAGGAGCATGGTGACACAGTCATGTAAAAGAGCAAACTGTAAACACACCTGCAAAAATTGTTTGTAGTCTCTGCCAAGTGAACATCAGGGCTCAGTTCACTGATCCCAAGGCAATCAGAGAGAATCACACAGTTTACTTTCTCTCATTCTGACAACTGTGGATGGCCACGGCCACACTGTCCAGGAAAGGGAATTTACGTGAACACTGTCCCGCGGAAGGAAAGATCCTGAATTCAACTGAGAAGCATGTGAGTCACTTCTGAAGGAGTGCCTACAATTCTTTTGACCTGAATGGCCTTGCCAGAAGAGCTCTCAGCTTTCAGCAAGGTACCACCTGCCCCCAAAATCCGCTTGCCCATCAGACTAACAAAAACATGTTAGGAAGCACACATTCTACCTTTTTTTTTCCTTTTTGGATCCTAGTTCCCCAACCAAGGATCAAACCTGCACCCCACCCTCTGCATTGGAAGCATGGAGTCTTAACCCCTGAACTGCCAGGGAAGTCCCAGGAAGCACACATTCTAGAGGGACTAATTCAGCACTGAAAACCACCTTTATCCTGTGCACCTGCTCAGTCGCTCAGTCGTGTCCAACTCTTTGTGACCCCCATGGACTGGAGCCCACAAGGTTCCTCTGTGCATGGCATTTCACAGGCAAGAATACTGGAAAGGATAGCCATTTCCTACTCTAGGGGATCTTCCTGGATTGAATCCAGGTCTCCTGCACTGACAGGCAGATTTTTTTGTACCACTGAGCCACCTGGGAAGCCCTCTTGTTATCCCAACTTAACCTATTATTATGTGCTCTGACCCCATCTTCCCCAGATAATCTGCCACACTGCTGCTTGAGAGACCTTCCCAGAGACAATTCCAACCAAGCTATTTCTTATACAGTTCTTCACTGGCTCCTCTTACAACTTTGAGAATCAGTTCATGATTGGTTTCCACCTACATCTGCAGCCTCAACTCCTAGCCTTGTCCCACAGGTATTTTTTCACCTCAGCTCTACAAAACGAGTCAAAGATGCTTAAACACACCTACTGTCACATCTCTTTACAAACTCTATTCTTCTGCCTGGGATTCTCTTCCTCATCTTGGTTTATTCAACTTCTACTCAAGTCTTCAAAGCCTCAGTGTCCAAACATTACCTGGATTGCATGGCTCCTCTTAGCCCAGACTAAATTGTTTTTAGTGAATCAACAATTCACTGTCAAAAACTGGGAAAACTAAAAAGCATAATTTCACTGACCAAAAATAGCTATTATTATTATTTTGTGGAAAAGCCCAAAAGCTAGCTGGTGGTTACAAAGGGAAATCACTGACAGCACATACAATAAAAGAATAAAGTCAGACTCCGACCTTTGGGAAGATTCAGTTCAGTTCAGTTCAGTTCAGTCGCTCAGTCGTGTCCGACTCTTTGTGACCCCATGAATTGCAGCACGCCAGGCCTCCCTGTCCAGCACCAACTCCCAGAGTTCACTCAGACTCATGTCCATCGAGTCCGTGATGCCATCCAGCCGTCTCATCCTCGGTCGTCCCCTTCTCCTCCTGCCCCCAATCCCTCCCAGCATCAAAGTCTTTTCCAATGAGTCAGCTCTTCGCACGAGGTGGCCAAAGTACTGAAGTTTCAGCTTTAGCATCATTCCTTCCTAAGAAATCCCAGGGTTGATCTCCTTCAGAATGGACTGGTTGGATCTCCTTGCAGTCCAAGGGACTCTCAAGAGTCTTCTCCAACACCACAGTTCAAAAGCATCAATTCTTCGGCACTCAGCTTTCTTCACAGTCCAACTCTCACATCCATACATGACCCCTGGAAGAACCATAGCCTTGACTAGACGGACCTTTGTTGGCAAAGTAATGTCTCTGCTTTTGAATATGCTATCTAGGTTGGTCATAACTTTTCTTCCAAGGAGTAAGCGTCTTTTAATTTCATGGCTGCAATCACCATCTGCAGTGATTTTGGAGCCCAAACAAGTAAAGTCTGACACTGTTTCCACTGTTTCCTCATCTATTTCCCATGAAGTGATGGGACCAGATGCCATGATCTTCATTTTCTGAATGTTGAGCTTTAAGCCAACTTTTTCACTTTCCTCTTTCACTTTCATCAAGAGGCTTTTTAGTTCCTCTTCACTTCTGCCATAAGGGTAGTGTCATCTGCATATCTGAGGTTATTGATATTTCTCCCGGCAATCTTGATTCCAGCTTGTGCTTCTTCCAGCCCAACATTTCTCATGATGTACTCTGGATATAAGTTAAATAAGCAGGGTGACAATATACAGCCTTGATGTACTCCTTTTCCTATCTGGATTAGTCAACAGTAAACATCAAATAAGATGGTTTAAGAGTAGAAGAGAAAGGAAGAGCAATTGGTTAGGCCACCAAAGGAGAATGGCTAGTCTAGTTTGGGAATAAAAAGGTGAAAGTGGGAGGGGGAAGAAAAGTGAAATGTGAGAAATTTGATAGAAGTACCAGGATAGGGGAAATGTAAGCAAATACACTCAGTGACAACAACATGAATTCAGGAAGGTGACACTGAGAATTGTGGTGTCATAAACAGAAATGAACAGAAATAGCAGTTTGAATAACTAGTGGATCTGGGAAGAACAATACTAGTTCATTTGAGAAGGGGTGGGGACTGGAGGAATTCCCATGGTATATTGGAGGAATCTGTGGAATCTCCCAGAATGGCAATCAAACTTGCACCAGGAAATTCAAGATTGGAGATTGAGACAGAAATAAAAGAGAGATCAAGAGATATGAACAACTTTTGCATTTGCAAGTAGATAAGACTCATTTATTCAACCAGTTTTAACTGAGGGCCTTTGATGGGGACAGACATTGTGGGAGTACTGGAGTATGGCAGCAAGTTGAAATCCACACGTTAAAAAGACAAAGAATGTCACGGTAGTTCAAAAGACAAGATCCAACTATGTTGTCTGAGGGTAGAATTGACTCAGCAATGGATTAGATGTGTAGATTGAAAGAGAAGAATCAAGAATTATTTTTAAAATGGTACAGATGAGCCTATCTGCAAAACAGAGACAGAGACGCAGAGAACAAACAGATGGACACCAAGTGGGGAAAACGGGGTGGGGTGAATTGGGAAATTGATATTGACACATATACACTACCATGTAAAACATAGACAACTAATGAGAACCTACTGTCTAGCACAGGGGACTATACTCAATGCTATGTGTGACGCAAACAGCTAGGAAATCCAAAAAAGAGGGGATATATGTACGTGTATGGCTGATTCACTTTGTTGTCCAGCAGAAACTAACACAACATTGTAAATCAACTATACTCCAATAAAATTTATTTAAAAAAAAAAATGACTCCAAGGTTTTGTGGTGAGCAACTGGAGGTTGTTTTCTTGATGAAGGGATGCAGGAAAGAGTAGCTCATCTGATGAGAAAGACCATGACTTCCACTAAGCCTATGAAGTCAGAGGTGCCTGGCAGGGTCTGACACTTAGTAGATGGTTAGGGTCATTTGCTACTGTTACTGCTGTTTTTGTTATGAACGTGGACATAGATGGAATAGTAAGCATTCACTATGTTTACAAATTTTTCCAGTGATCAAAGGAATGGAGTAGAATTCAATCTTTTCCCTACAATCCCCACACTGTCTCAGCAACCTGTCATAGTCCCCTGAGTTCTCACCCCCTTTACAAGCTGCGGGGGGTTATACCTCAGCCACATTCATCACGGCTCTGCACAGTCCACTCTGAAAAGTTTACTGGAGAACATTCACATTAATTACTTAGTAAATAAGTCATTGCTCCCACAGGCCTCAAATGATGAATTTAACAAGAGAATTCAGAGAACCTATTGATACCAATAAACCAGTGGTTCTCAAACTGGGGTCCCTGGGCCAGCATCAGCAGCATATCCTTGGACCTTGCTAGAAAGCAAATTTTGAGACCCTCTCTCAGAACTTTTGGGTCAGATGCTCTGGAATTAGGGCCCAGAACCCTGCTTTTAACAAGTCCTTCAGGTAATTCCGATGTACTTTCAAGTTGGAGAAACACTGATCTAGAAAAATCCGAAAGTCATACGTTACACTCTTTTGACTTTACATGGGCAAAATGATGTCCAAAATATGGACATTATTGTAGGCTGAACACTGCTGGGCTCGGAAGTCCTCTGCATCCAGAGGGTAGTCCTGAGGCAGAGAAAAAGGGCCACAGGCACATTGCGAGGAGAGCTGAGCCAGCACAAAGCTGAACAAGTTCCCCTGAGTGCCGTGAGAGCAGACCCCCACTCGTTTCTCTGCAGAAGTCACTTCATTTCTTTGCCTTTTTTTTTAACTTTGAAACAGAATCTTCAGTGTGGAATTCTACTGCTACCTCTCTGATCATGGTATTTTAAATAAGTAAAACATAATCTTCAGGTAAGTAATACTCCTTAAAATACATTTTACATTAAAATTCTCAAAGACAGTATTTCGTCTGCATGAACAGAAGTACAGAAGAGAAAGGTTATCTTTACTGACAGTGGTCGCGGAACCGGCTCGAGCCAGTGGTCCGGGAAGCAGGTGTGGCTTACCTGGCAGATGCCACTGATACACATTCCAAGGAGTCAGCAGTGCACCGAGTCCTATCCAGGACAGAGTTTTGTCCCCGGGCCTGACACCTGAGCGTGCAGTGGGTGGCAAGGTCGTTGTACTGTGGAAGCCATTCATAATAACATCCCTGGTACTGAACATCATTGTAGGCTGAACACTGCTGGGCTCAGAAGTCTTCCGCGTCCAGAGGGCAGTCCTGAGGCAGAGAAATAGGGCCACAGGCACATCACAAGGTGAGCTGGGCCAGCGCAAGGCTGAGCAAGTTTCCCTGAGTCCCGAGAGCAGACACCACCTGCTTCTCTCCGAAAGTCACTTCATTCCTTCGATTTTTTTTTTTTTAACTTTAAAACAGAATCTTCACTGTGGAATTCTACTGGTACCTCTCTGATCATGGAGGGGATCACCTCATTTATTCTCATTATGTTTCCACTCAGGTAGTTTTTTCCAGATAATTAAAGCTTACCCTATATAAATGCCAAATTCTGCTCTATTTCAACCATATTGAATATTAATTTTCAAACACATCGCAGAACCTCCTTCTTTTTGAAACAAGGGGAAATGGGATTTTTTTTTAGTTTTCCAGGTGACCTAAGGTCTTCATAGGAAATATTAATCATTATCCATGCTCTCAGGAGCCATTTCAATGTAAATGATTATCAGCCATCATTTTAACTGGCCCCAAACTGCTGCACTAATGTGGGAACTTGGCTTGTTTCACTGTTTCTGTCGTCTCGCCCTCCGCCTCTCCCCTCTGGCTCTCAGGCCTCTCTGGCCATCACTGTTTCTTTACTGGTACTCAGTGCCTGCCTGGCACTGGCTCTAGAACATAAAGAGATAACAGAGATTTTTCAAATCCTGTCTACAACAAAAGCAAATAAACGCACCCAAGCAGCTCTCATACTAACAGTAAAAAGTGTTTGTACAAGACTTGATAACTCAAAGATCTTCTTTAATTACTAACCGATCTCATCAGATAGTTCCAAAGCAAGATACTGAATGACAAAAACATCACTTTACTCTTCAAAACTGAGCACAGACTTCCCAATTAATGGGAATGAATTCACTTCCTAATTAAAGGAAACATACAGAAAGGTAATTTTTTTTTCGTATTGTAAAAGAAATAAATGTTCACTGTAAAAACTCTGGGAATAGTTTCTATTTAAAAAAAAGAATAAATAACAAAGATTCTTATACATATATCTTTGAACAAACGTTTTATTTCCCAAGGACAAATTCCTGGAAATAAAATTTCTGAGAAAAAGGGTATATTTCATGAGATTTTTCAACATATTACCTCACTGCCCTCCAGGAAGGTCTTATTATTATCATCAGGCCACCTAAGTTCCCTTTTCTCGGTACCTCTTCTCAGTTTGTATATAATTTTCTAAAATTTTTTCTAATCATACGTGTTAAATAGAGTTTCTTTTTTTTTAATATCAATGCTTTAATTTGCATTTCTTTCTTACCTAGGTTTAATATCTTTCCATGTAATTTGCTGTTTTGCATTAACTCTTCAAAATTTTCTAGTTTTCTGCCCTTCATTTGTTTATCATGTTTGTGCTTTTATTATTTTAACAGGTAAAGCTATTACATTTCATACATTTCATAGTGAAGTTATCAATTCTTTGGAAATATTTTCCCCATTTAATTTTTGGTTTTAGTGCTTTGTGAAGTCAAAAAGTATTACATTTTTATGTAGTCAGTTCCTTTTAAGCTTTCTTTACTAATGAGATATGCTTTTCCCACCCTGACCTGAAAACAGATAAATACTTAAATATATTTTCGAGTTCTTTTATAGTTTAGTAATTAAGTGTAACTCTTTACTCCACTTGGAATTTATTTTGATCTATGGGGTAAGGTATAGCTTATCTATAGCTTGCCTTATCTGTAGCTTCCCTCATAGCTCAGAGGTTAAAGCGTCTGCTTGCAATGTGAGAGACCTGGGTTTGATCCCTGGGTCGGGAAGATCCCCTGGAGAAGAAAATAGCAACCCACTCCAGTATTCTTGCCCAGAGAATCCCATGGACTGAGGAGCCTAGTGGGCTATACAGTCCATAGGGTAGCAAAGAGTTGGACACGACTGAGTGACTTCACTCAATTATGTGGTAAGGTAGAACTCAAAACTTTATTTTTCTGCAAATAGTTATTAACAGATTACCAGCCAGAATTTTAAAATATAATTTCTTTTATTTATCCCCTTTTCCTACTCGATTTTTGTATTTTACTGTGTTTATGCTTTGAGCCTTCATAAAGTACCTCAAATCCTTTGTGAATGTAGGTAGGGAATAAATTAAATATAATTAATAAACTTTCCCCTGGAATTAGTTGTATTACTTTATTGTGAATCAATCTAAAATCTTATATTGTGTCCACATTTTTGTTTGCTTTAGCAAGATTAACCCTTAACCAAGGTCACATCTATGGAAGAAAGAATCAAATTAAAGAGGATTAAAACTGGATGACATTTTTCTCTTGGAATAAGGGCTTTGTCTTCCATCTAGCCATAGAGAAGATTACCAGTAATAAAATTATCTCACCTCCACTTTTCTCAACCATGGCCAATTTTCTCGATATCTGATTCTTTGAAATCCAAACAAGAGGGTATAAGAGAGCAGGGTAAAAATAACTTCCCCTGCATCAGGCTCACTTACTGTCCTAAGCGTGCTCCAGGAACTTCAAGTGCTAGCTGTCTGACTCTTGAATCTTGAACATCTTAAACCCCCCAAACCAATCAAGCTTTACAAAATCATTTATGTTTAATTAACAGAAAACAGCTAAGAAGGAACTTATATGCAGAATACATCATGAGAAATGCCAGGCTGGATAAAGCACAGGTTGCAATCAAGATATTCAGGAGAAGGCAGATGACACCACCCTTATGGCAGAAAGTGAAGAACAACTAAAGAGCCTCTTGATAAAACTGAAAGAGCAGAGTGAAAAAGTTGGCTTAAAACTTAACAATCAGAAAACTAAGATCATGGCATCCGGTCCCATCACTTCATGGCAAATAGATGGGGAAACAATGCAAACAGTGACAGACTTTAATTTAGGGGACTCCAAAATCACTGAAGATGGTGACTGTGGCCATGAAATTAAAAGACGTTTGCTCCTTGGAAGAAAAGCTATGACCAACCTAGACAACATATTAAAAAGCAGAGACATCACTTTGCCAACAAAGGTACATCTAGTCAAAGCCATGGTTTTTCCAGTGGTCATGTATGTATGTGACAGTTGGACCATTAAGAAGGCTGAGTGCTGAAGAATTGATGCTTTTGAGCTGTGGTGCTGGAGAAGACTCTTGGGAGTCCCTTGGGCTGCAAAGAGATCCAACCAGTCAATCCTAAAGGAAATCAGTCCTAAATATTCATTGGAAGGACTGATGCTGAAGCTGAAACTCCAATACTTTGGCCACCTGATGCAAAGAACTGACTCATTGGAAAAGATCCTGATGCTGGGAAAGATTGAAGGTGGGAGGAGAAGGGGACGACAGAGGATGAGACGGTTGGATGGCATCACTGACTCAATGGACATGAGTTTGAGCAAGCTCTGGGAGTTGCTGATAGACAGTTGCCTGGTGTGCTGCAGTCCATGGGGTCGCAGAGAGTTGGACACGACTGAGAGACCAAACTGAACTGATGAAAAAAATAAGTGAAAACTAATAATGTGCCAAGAAGTATAAAGGAGGAAAATTTATTATTAAAAAATCCCATCATCAAGACCTTTACCTTTAATATTTTAGCATTTCCTCTTCCAGTGTTTCTGCCATGATTTATTTACAGATTTATTCATAGCCCATTCAGCTTTGTATTCAGTTTAATCTAAAATTATAACCACATTGCCATTTTATTAATAATTCCTTGGGAAAAAATTGCTTAATGACTTCATAATAATCCATTATAAATATATAATATCTGTCTTAGACTTTTGAATTTTCTTAAACTGTGGTAAAATACATATTATATAAAATTTACCATCCTAACCAATTTTAAGTATACAATGCAAGACTGTAAGTATGTTCACATTGTTGTACAAATACTGGGGTTCCCTGGTGGCTCAGATGGTAAAGAATCTGCCTGCAATGCAGAAGACCCAGGTTTGACCCCTGGGTGGGGAAGATCCCCTGGAGTAGGAAATGGCAACCCACGCTGGTATTTTTGCCTGGAGAATCCCATGGACAGAGGAGCCTGGCAGGCTACAGTCCATGGGATTGCAAAGAGTCAGGCTCGACTGAGCAACTAATACACACACACATACACAGACATTACCTTTTGTGGGCACCTGTGCTGTCTCTTCATTTTCTCTACTTTTAAAATTTACGTACAGTAAAAATTTTTGGGGGGTGCTCAATTCCATGAGATTTAATTAACAAGCCCATACAGTTGTGTAAGCACTACCACAATCAACATGTGGAACGGATCCATCATCCCATAAATGCCCTTCGGTTGTCCCTTGTATCCAACTTCTCTCCACCCTCAGCCCTTGGCAACCACTGACTTGTTTTCTGCGCCCGTTAATTTTGCCTTATCCTGTAAATGGAATCATACAGTACATAGTCTTTTGAGACTGACTCCTGTCACTCTAAATAATACATGTGAAATCCATTTATGTTGATGCATGTACCCGCAGTTCATTCCTTAATTGCTGACCAGTATTCCACTGTGTGTATCACACAGTTTATTTACCTATTCACCAGCTGGATGTTTGGGTTGTTTCCAGCTTTTAGCAATTATAAACAAAATGCCATAAACATTCACATATGGGTTTTGTGTGAACACAACTTTTCATTTCTCTTGGGTAAATACTCAGAAGAGGGATTTCTGAGTCTCCTTATTTTACATAATAATTTTTTGCTACACATCTTTCATTTTTGTTCAAATTTAGGATACATATCTAGAAATGGATAACAAATACCAGTCTTTTTATCTTACGACTTTTTCATGCGTGCATTTTTAACTCTTGGTTAGCTAAGCATTATTTGATTGGTTGTTTCTTCAAGAAGGGTAAATGTCTCCCACATTACTGACCTTTGTACTTCACAGAGGAAAGGCAAAACTGCAAGACACTTTACTTTTTTTCACGATCCTTTCCCCTCAAAACTGTAGACATGCATCACTGACCTTTCTGGAAATTTAAATTCACAGAAGAGAAGTCTGAGTTTTATACTTTTTAACATGTATTTTATATTTCTGCATGCAAACACATAGGGTTTTGCTTTGTTAGCACTTGAAGTAAAAACTGCAGTCAAGGTGTACCTGTTAATGGTTGTTTATTTTCATCTATTTTGACTAAAATGGTTGGCCTTTTTGACTGGATACTCAAGGTCTTTATTTTCAGCACTGTATATTATTCTCAGATTATAATTTTGATCACTGCTCTTGTTCCAAGAATATCTCTAATTCTTAAATTAGAGTTCCTTTTCTCTGCTACTATTATTTATTGATCTATAATCTTTTTCTAATTTATATCTCATTCATTTGACCTTCTCTCATACTTCCAAGAAATTTCCTACAGATATCCCTCCACATGACTGCTTTTCTTCATGGCAGTCCACTTCAATATTCTTGCCTGGACAATCCATGGACATAAGAGCCTGGTGGGCTACAGTCCATAGGGTCGCAAAGAGTCGGACACGACTGAAGCAACTTAGCAGCAGCAGTAGTGGTTATCTTGTATTTTATTATCTGATACTTTTTTTGGGGGGGGGGGGGCACACTGTGCAGCTTGAGGGATCTCAGTTCCCTGACCAGGAATTGAACCTGGGTCACAGGAGTGAACTTGAAAGCCTGGAATCCTAACCGCAAGGTCACCAGGGAACAACTTTGATACACTTTTTCTTTCTTTGTACTCCTTTATGAACTCACCCTTCTCCGTCTCCATCTCAAACTATCCTTACCTTACTTTTTGTTCCAATTGCAATTTATATCCTAGTCTCTTCATAACTATTTTCTGGGAGGTACAATCCCTAATGGGAGTTAGAAAATATAAGGAAGGAAAGACTTTTTAGAGTGAAATGAACAGCATTACGGCTGCCTCCAAAAGCATGACCTAAATGATAGTCACATCTCTTGACTGAAATACAGACTAGGTATCCAATTAGTTTCCTCTTTTTATTTTAAAAAAATTTCATTTAATTTATTATACTTGAATATATGTATAAGTATTTATATAAATAAAAATGTAAATATAAAATATATAAAACACATATACATATACAATATGAATATATAATATATAGTATATAAAATATAAATATATACAAATATTTATATCAAAAATTTATACATGCATTCATTCCCTTATACATTATGAAGATGAATGTTATAAAACTAAATCCATAACATTAGAGTTACAGACCTCATACTGGTTGAGAATCACCAATTTAAGGTCCAAATAGCAGAATTCAACAATGATAAGATTTAGTTGTCCTTGAGGTATATGGAGGCAACAAATTGAACTAGTTCAAATTAAACTAGCAACAAATTAAACTAGTGGGGCACTCCTGAGTATTAATGTCTGTTCCAATTTTTAAACAGTGAATTAGGGTATATTTTATTTTGAGTTATGCAATCATTCATTTAATCAAAACCATTTGAGTACAATATACGTATTAGGCACAGGGCTGAGTGCTAGTGATACAGAAATGAATGCAAATTAGTTTTAAGATACAAAGATAGAGCTCCAAATTGATGTGGCAAGTTTAATGATAAGCCTACATGAGAGCTATAGAAACAAGTATCCAGGTATACAGTTCTCTTGACTGTTCACTGAGAACATCTTTCTGTATTATCACAATAGGCTGACCCAGGCTTAGTATTTTCTAACACTGTATAGTTCCATCTTTGTGACTCATCAAAGGTATAAATTAAAATTTATTAAACTCCCAGCCAGGCTACATTAAATTTTAAACATTCCAGAAGCACCAAACTGGGAGTCTGGCAGGGGAAATTTATGAGGGTGGAGAACTCGCTCTCTTGGTCAAAACGATACGGCTCCATTCTCCTGGGAAACAACAGCCTTGCCAGTGGACAAGGTCATCTATTTACATGACTTATTTCACTGTGCTTATTATGTGTGGATAAAAGAAGAAAATAAATTACAGAAAAAGTGAAAGGGTAATTTGAAGTACTCTGTTTTTTTTTGGAAAGGCCCCAACTGACGAAAGCAACTAACAGATTAGGGAAGTGATGACCAAAATCTTCTTGTATCATGCTGACTTATAACCCTAAAATAAGCTTTTGATTCTAATTTCAAAAGGCAGGCAAATTACAAAAACATGGTTTAAGACTGTATTTGAGTTAATCTAAATACAGGAACACAAAAACTGTGGAAACTTAAAAAGAATGATATTTTTTTTAAGTGTGTTGAAAGTGAAAGTGAAGTCGCTCAGTCGTGTCCGACTCTTTGCGACCCCATGGATGGTAGCCTACCAGGCTCCGCGGGATTTTCCATGGAAGAATACTGGAGTGGGCTGCCATTTCCTTCTCCAGGGGATCTTCCCAAACCAGGGATCGAAACCAGGTCTCCTGCAGTGCAGACAGACGCTTTACCGTCTAAGCCACCAGGGAAGCCCCCCAAAAAAGTGTGCTAGAACTTCAGAAAAAATTTTTCAGATGCATTTTAAATAATCGTTTCATTTTAATGATTTAAATGAAAAACAAAACTAACATTGAAAAACTTAACACTAAAAAGAAAACATTGCTGACGGGCAGCTATGGTTATGTCTCATAACCACTGGTGGGGTCTATACCCCAATGCCATCTGCTATATCCTAACTGTGAGGCACTAACTTGCATCTTGAGTGTTGGGCCTGAAAATCTAAACCTAAAATGTAAATATATCTCTATTAAAAGTTCCACTACAACTGCAGCAAAGTGATATGAAAAAGAAGAGCATTTTATTTCATGAATTTTCAAAATATAAAGTACCATTTTGGACACATTCCTTCTCCAATGACTTTTTATGGTGAACCTATCATGTTCCCTGGTGGCTCAAATGGTAAAGCATCTGCCTGCAATGCAGGAGACCCGGTTCGATTCCTGGGTCGGGAAGATCCCCTGGAAAAGGAAATGGCATTCCACTCCAGCACTCTTGCCTGGAAAATCCCATGGACGAGGAGCCTGATGGGTTACAGTCCATGAGGTCGCAGAGTCAGACATGACTGAGCAACTTCACTTTCACTTTCACTTATCATGTACTACGATGTGGATATAAGGATACTCAGTTCCCTTAATAAGTCAGTAGTAAAGGTTTTTTAACCCAAGCACCTGGCAGACATTTTTCACGTCCTACTTCACTTTGTCCAACCTAACACACATTGAATCCACTGACTAGCCTCTACTGATGTGGCATGCTTTGTTTACTATTTAGCACAAAAATGAATGGCCACTTTACGAAGCATGCATGAAATGAAACACAAGTTATTTTAAAGCTAAGGACACTGAAGTCAATTCTCCAAGCAGGAACCTGCCAGCTGATTGTGGAAATAATTATTTTGGCTCAAAGCAGCTGAGCTGCAGAAATATGACTTACAAGTTTTTAATTTCATTCTAATTATTATTTGCAAGAGCTAATGATTATCAGTAGTATATGAAAATTCAAGAACATCATTTCATAATTATATATTTTCTATCTATTACAACATTCACAATACCCTGAAATTGAAGATTTTTGAAGCCATAAATTTTATAAATATATAAAAAACATATTGATTCCACATGAGAATACATTAGTAATTTTTCCCTAGAGTTTATAATTTATTGCATTCACTTGCTGATATATTGACTCAAATACTAGCGTCTTAAAAACAGAGAAGCATATATTTTGAAGAAAAGAAATATATTAATCTTTTAAAATAGTAGTTAACTTAAACCTGTCTCATGGCTGGCACTTGACTAGAATATCAAATTGCAAATTTCTGCAAGCGAAAGAGACTTTCTGGCTGGTGTATGGTCCACGGTGCAAAAGAACTGAGTGTGGATTTACATGCAATCAAATTCTGAAATAACTTTATCCACAAAGAAATACATGAGCAAAATAGCCATGCTCATGCCCTCTCCTAAATCATGAGTTTAAAGGCGCATACCGATAGAAAGAGAAGGCACTGAAAAGGTTTCTCAAGCTTTGGAATAGCTTTCGCCTTGGCTTTTATGTAACCCCCCTCCGCATACCTCTCCCAAGAAAAGCTGACCACAAAAGCTCAATACTTATGAAGATATAATAGGACTTCCCTGGTGGCTCAGACAGTGAAGCGTCTGCTTACAACAAGGGAGACCTGGGTTCGATCCCTGGGGGAGGAAGATCCTCTGGAGAAGGAAAGGGCAACCCACTCCAGTACTCTTGCCTGGAAAATCCCATGGATGGAGGAGCGTGGTAGGCTACAATCCATGGGGTTGCAAAGAGTCAGACACGACTAAGTGACTTCACTTTCTATAAGTCTCTAAGGCTGTTCAATTCGGGAGACCTGGGTTTGATTCCTGGGTTGGGCCTGCAGAATTGGATACAACTGAGCAACTTTCACTTTCAAGGCTGTTCAAGGATAAGGAGACCTGATAAACTTTCCAGGGAAAGTAGATTTCCTTCATAATAATCTCAGAGTACTTCCCAAGTTACAGTGAAACATCTCAATATGGGAGTGGGTAAGTAAAGCCTGGGCCTGCCTAAAAGATAGGGAGCAAGGATGAGAGAATTATTAATGATCTTGATGCCTTTCCTCTGAAGTAATCTAATTTTTGTTCAGAGAAAAAATGTTACTGCCCCCGTTTCTTATCAGAATCATGGAAAGAGAGGGTGTATCACAGGCCTGACCTTGTATCAGGAGCTAAGCTGAGAACATAGATCGTCTCCACCACACACTTGTTTTCCTGTAAATACCTCAGAACACACTACACTCTCATTTAATTTTTTTTCTTATATTTAGTATAGAATCTTCCCTACCTTCAAATATGCATTTGAATTAGACAAGCTCAGGGAGCAATAAAAAATTTGGAGATTCTTGGGCCCAAAAGTAAATTTTAAAATATAGGTTAAGATATGGACAAAACAGACTAAATAATACTGCATAAATACTTAAAAAAAAAAAAAAAGGTACTACTCCAGGAATGGTGACTCTAAATACAGTAGCAATATTTAGGACAGACCTGTTTTGGGGTCCCTACAATTACTTTACTGTGAAATATTTTAGATCCAAAAAAGGTCAGGAGGACAATGCAAACTCTTGTACACACCAGTAAACTTCATCATTTCTTAAACGTTTTCTTTGGATTTAAGAAATGTGTCATTACAAATATGGTGGAAGCTCCCTGCCAAACCTCCTCGATCCTATTCCCCTGCCTCCCTGCCCTTGATGAGAAGTAACAAGTAAACGGTATCACAGTTTGCCTAACCTTTCACAGCTTGATTTTTTTGTCTCAACACTATGTTTCTGAAAATATCCATGTTGATAGACGCAATTCTAACCCAATCACTCTTATGATTCCAGAGTAATCCAATTTATAAATATAGCCTGATTCATCAATTCTTTTTACTTTTTTATTGATCAATTTTTCTTAAAAGCCTATGAAGATTTATGTTGGTTCTGCAATGAGCAATCTTATACTGTCACCTACGGTACTACAATTCCAGGCTTCCTTGGAGGCTCAGTGTTAAAGAATCCATTTGTAATGCAGGAGACATGGTTCAATCTCTGGGTCAGGAAGATCCCCAAAGGAAATGGCAACCCACTCCAGCATTCTAGACTGGGAAATCCATGGACAGAGAAGCCTGGTAGGCCACAGTCCGTGGAGTTGCAAAGAGTCGGACTCAACTGAGTGACTGAACTATAACAAAGGGTACATTTGCACTCATTTTCTGGGATACGTACTCTAGTGAGACTGCTCTGTTGTGGACATCGAGAGCTTCACTAGTACCAGATAATGACAAACTGTCATTTTTAGGTGGAATACCAATTTTCATTCCCTTTAGTAGTGCAGAAAAATTCTTGTTTTTACACACCAAGGCCAATATTTGGCATTTTTAAACTAAAAAATGTCCCACTCTGAAGAATATGAAATATCTGTATTTTCTGCGTTTTTGTTAGTGAGGTTAATATTTTTATGTTTTAGACTATGCAGGTTCCCCTTCTGTGAATTTCCTGTTCATATCCTCCTCCCATTCTTCTATTAGCTCACTCTGCTTTTGTTCTATTGTATTTCAATATGTCACACACTGATTCCTTATTGGCTATATTTATTATTAAGATTTTCTCCCACGCTATGCTTTTCTTTCTTTCTTTCTTTCTTTCTTTTTTTTTTTTTTGCTGACACCACAGGGCATGCATACAGGATCCTAGTTCCCCCATGAGGGATCAAACTCCAACCCCTGCAGTGAAGCACAGTGCCTTAATCACTGGACTACCAGAGTACGTCCCCATAGTATACATTTGCGTGATAAGAAGGTATTTGCTTAACCTGCTTGAATTTACAAATATTTTCCTTTGTAACTTATGCCCTTTGTATCTTAAAGACACAAACATCACCCAGAGATCATACAGATATTCTATATATTCTTTTTCTAAATGCTTTAAGATTTACTTTTCATAAGTAGATTTTAATCCACCTGGAATTTATTCTTTAATGGATTGACATTTTCTAATATTTTCCCTTTGGATATTAATAATCATATTTGAACCCCATGTATTGAACGTTCATCCTTTCTCCACCAATTTTTAAATTGCGGTATGGCTGACATTCAATCAATACACAACACTTCTATCACAAAGATCCCTCGAGTTGCCTTTTACAGTCGTATCTCCTTTCCACCCACCTCACCTCTTCTTTACTATCAAGCAATTATGGATGGCTTCTACATGTCTATAATCTTTGCATTTCAAGAATATTACATACAGTTCCGGCAGGGAGCGCGGTGAGAAGCAGATGGCGGCCTTCACCCCGGCGCCCTCCAGGTCCTCTGGCCTCCGGTGGGCAGGTGTATTAGGGGCCCCCAGGCCGGGACCTCCTGTGGGTGGGTGAGCTGGGGGCCCCTGTGCCGGAACCCCCGGTGGGTAGGTGAACTTGAGGCGCACTCAGTCGGACAGGTTAGGCTGTGTCTTGCGGGGCCCCAGAGCTCTCACCACCGCCACCCACTGGAAGCCGCAGAAAACCTGACCCTCACCCTCACCTCTGCAGCCTAATGGCGGCGGCCGCCCAGAGCCCGGATCTCGCTGACCAACCACCCGGTTTCTTGGCCCAAGGCTGCAGGACTTAGGCCAAGCCTCCACCAGGCCCTCGCGAGTGGGTGTGGACGCCTTGGACCCGCGCAGATCCAGTACCTGAGGCTCACGCGTGGAGACTGATGAAGACCATAACGGCTCGGAAGGTGAGCGGAGCTGAGGTGGGCAACGGGTAGAAATTAACAGTTCGGCAGTTGGTGGTGGTTCTACCAAGACCTTGACGTCGAAAGACATTAATACAAATGGTGGAATAACTTAACTGCATGCAGCCAATAGGAACTGCCCGTCGCCCTTTGGGAAGACGTACTGTCCACTTATAGAAGGCCTATGTCTATAATATGAAAACGCTGCTCTGGACTTTGCACTCAATCTTGCAAAAGGAAACTCGTGCTATATCTAGGCCTTCTAGATACGAAGAGGTTGCTGAAGTATGATAAAGTCAAGTTAGAAAATCATATATCTTGTAAATGCCCATTTGGTTTTTTTTAGACCATGGAAAAGACATATCTTCTGGAAATAATTTTTCTAAATGGAGTTGTTTGACCACTGTAAAATAGTAAAAAAAAAAGTTATAGATTAAAAGTCACACAGACTTGATGCAACAAAGATTGTCCTAGATACATCAACCAAGGCAGAAATCCCAAAGGAAAAGAATGACAGATTTAATTACATTAAAATAGAAACACACATAGCATTTTCTATCTCACCTAGAGATACAGTGATAAGTGTGTGAATATCCAGGCTTCCCAGGTGGCGCTAGTGGTAAAGAACCTGCCTGCCAAGGCAGGAGACATAAGAGAGGCGGGTTCCATCCCTGGCTCAGGAACATCCCTTAATGGCTGCTCTCTCCAATAGTCTTGCCTGGGAAATCCCATGGACAGAGCCTGGCAGGCTATAGTCCATGCAGTTGCAAAGAGTCAGACATGACTTAGTGACTAAACAACACCAACAAATGTGAATATCCACACGAAAATGCAGTAGTAAAAGCACAAGCTTATGGGCTGGAAGAAAACCCACCAAAGTGCCTCTAAGGATGGAGGGAGCAGGACAAGGAGTGAAGGCTGTTAGGGAAACACGCAGAAGGAATACCAACGGAACATTTTATTCTCCTCCCACCCCTCCCATAAAAAAATCTGACACAGACATGATAAAACATTCAATTTGATGAAGTTAGGTGGTGATGAAGTCAGAATGGATGTTAGTTTTCTCCGAATTTCTATGGATTTTGAAATTTCTTTTTAAAAATTTGGGGATAAAAGGCAATAATTAGAGAAGAGTGTAAGTCTTACCACATTTAATACAGGTAAGTGTGTCCGTGCCTAGGAAGGTGCCGGGAGCCAGCAAGGGGAACCCCGCCCGTGGCAAAGGTCATGAGGGAGGGGCCTGACATGCAAAGGCGGGATCAGGCCTCGTGGGCCGCCCCCCCCCCCCCACCCGGCGGGAACTTCTCAAGCATCTACCCCAAAACCAGAATCTTGTCTGTCTTATCATTTTGTGCCTTTCACCAACTCTCCTGACATTAATAGAGGGCTATCCCCAACCAACTTTCTCTGGGAAGGGTTAACTTAGAGCTCCAGTTAATAGTCTCCTGCATATAAAAGGAGTGTCTCAGCTCAAACCCCTCTGATGGCTCTCTGACTGGCCTGACAGGTTTCCCCGGACTTTTGCAACTACGCAAGTGATTGTTTAGAGCCCCCCAACTGTGAGAGGCATGGGAAACCTAAAACATAGAGCCTTTCAAAGAGTTAAAAGCTATTAGAATAGTGCTGGTGTAAGATTTCACTGTTGAGCCAATGCTTGCTGCGAAGTTCCCATATCCCTTATCCACTGTGCACCTGGGAGTGCATTAGTTAACATAGTTGCAGTGTTAGAAAAACAAGTGTAGCCTTGAAACTAACCACATCAGACCTTTGAGCTAATTGGTTCTTTCTTTGTGACTTGCTGCACCTTTGCTTCATGAAAATGTAATTCTGTTTGATACTTTCTGAGGCTAACATAGATTAGAAATATAGAGAAAAAAACACTTCAAGGGAAAATAAGTTTTCTGGTTGAGCAGCCTTTATCGAAAGAGGGTCATAAAATGTTCTCAGGCTTCCAAGGCCAGAAGATAGTGTACACAACATCGTTTATGGAAAAGGTATACAGAAGAAAATCCTGGTTTCAATAAGGGCAAAACTGCTGGAATGTTTGGGCTGACTCTGTATGACCTTTACAAATTAAGGTCTAAAAGTCCCTTTCAAAAATAAAATAACGGACCTCGCTCACAGAAGAAGCTTGGTCACCCTGTGCTTTGTTTTGTTTTTTTCTCTCACTTACTCTTTTTTTCAGGCTGATCCCTTTGGGCATGAAGGCTCTCTGTGTTCACTTATCTGCCTGGGTTTCTAAGACCTGAATGGGAAGACGTTCTGTGTCTTCACTCCCTCGGGAGACCGGGAGGGCACCTGTGGCCTCCATGAACAGACCTCTCTCTCTCCTCTATTTTCTTCTCTACAACATTCTTTCCTTATCTCTCTAAATCAATCGCTGACTCTGTCCGCGCTTCGAATTACCCTGGATCCACCGGGGCTGGACTCTGGCAGGAGGGGAATCAGAGGTTAATTAAAATGTTAGCAGGCACTACCTCTAGGTGGAAGGATAGTGAGCAATTTTACTTCTTTTTTATTTGTGTCTCTGCATTTTGTAAAGTTCTTTTGTAAAGCTAACACTTTAATATTTGAATTGAAAGCAAGCAAGCAAACAAACAAAACCACATCCTGTTGACATACAGAAAAGCTGAAGTCAGACAGGATTTCATAGGTGAGTTCTACATTAGAGGCCAGGAGAGTTTATGCAGGAAATCCTGACATCTAATAAACTGAAGCAAGGGACTCCACTAGATATTACGCAGATTTCCTTAAGCCTTTAGGCCAAGTTACCTGATCCAACCAAAAAAATAAATAAAAAATTAAGAGCAGGATCTGCACAAAGGACCTTCAAATGTGAAATGAAGAAATAATGACTCCTAGCAAGGAGGAGGTTTTCCAATAATTTTTACCCACGTCTCACTGGTCAGTCGGTTTCCTGGCTTCTTACCAAGTCACCTATTTATAGCACAGTAAGCAGCCCTACTAGAGGCAATATTTCAGCAAAAGTCAAGTGAAAGGAAAGAATAAATATCTGGCAACTGACCAAGTCTGTCATCAGGGATAAGGGCTAATTAAACCCATATTATTTACTGTTCTAATTAGACCACTGTTCAGTTCGATTTTCTACATCAAATGTCACCAAACAGAACTGTGTCCTATCTACAACATAATATAAAATACAGTTTTAATTCATAAAAAATACAATAAGCAGTTTAATACATTCATCTAGGCTTTTAGGTTGGTGAGTTCAAATCATTTTAGGTAAACGTATAAAATATACACAGCTGAAACTGATTTTTCATTTTGTCGAGATATACTGATATGTTGAATGTGAAAAGTTGAAAACATCATCATATATTTTTTAAAATGAAAGTTGAGACCACATTGCAATATTGTTTTAATTTGTTTTTATTTCACTCTTCCGTCTATTCAGTTTATAGTTAGCGTCAGGTTCCTTTCCATAACTTCTCCACTGTTACTTAACTAAGAAAAGTATTTTGATTCTAAAATAACTAAAATAGGTAAATTGTATAGGCAGGTTTTTGATTTCTCTGATTGAATCAGTAAGATATTTTTTTCCCCCCTAAGAAAACAGAGAGAAGATGACATCTCAAGAGGGGTCCTCAAGTTTTTCTCCTCTCCTTGGCCGTGAAGATGGTTAGGTTTTGCTTTGAAATGGCACTCTACCAGCCGATCTTCCTGCCATCTCATCAATCTTCTTTTTCCAAAAAGTAGCAATGATATTCCTAATTTCCACCTGCTTTTCATCTCTTCCATGTGATGCCAACAGCATGATGATAATAACACAAACATTTAGGGAAAAAAAAAAAAAAACAAAAACCTCTCTTGGACCTGAACTGTCACAGAGTCTTTTCTGAACATTTATATTTGTGTGTTTTCTTCCTCATAGTGACAGAGAACCTGCTTCCCTGAAACTTTCAGCCTTCTAGAGCAGTGAACGGTGTCTCCATCCTCTGCTACAGAAGAACTCTTCTTGAGATTTCTCAAACCAGCTGGTACCTTCAAGAATGCAGACAAAGTCAAATGCTGAGAAGTATTAGGCTAAAGTGTTGCGAGTCAGCTATGCCTGGCACTGAGGAAGTCACTGGTATATTTGTGAGCCGTTTCATTGTCATGATGAAACAAACAAAAGTGAGAGCAGGCAGTCGGGGGGCCAAGAGGCAACTAAAGGAGAAGGGAGTGTAGTGCAGCCTGGACAGCGGGGTTTTCTTTTCGTTTTTGTAATCCAAGTGACTGACTTAAGCTTCGCTTGCTAAGGCATGCACTTCGAAGGTGGCCATCTTCAATAAACACACCGCCAGCCACACAACTAGATAAAAAAAGCCAGGCTCCACCTCCCCCTGCTCCGTCCCGGAATGAGACACCTTACTGCAAGCAAGTAATTTCTTGTGTTGACTATTTTTTTTAAAAAATGGAAGTTTATGTGGTGAAATTATTGAAAAGTCCTAGACTTGGGGATGAATTAAAAAGTCAAAGTGAAAGAAACAAATCTAATATGGAGTTAGATTTTATTGTTGTTGTACAGTTGCTCAGTCATGTCTGACTCTTGGCGACCCCATGGACTGCAGCATGCCAGGCTTCCCTGTCCATCACCATCTCCTGGAGCTTACTTAAACTCATGTCCATCGAGTCGGTGATGCCATCCAACCATCTCCTCCTCTGTCATCCCCTTCTCCTCCTGCCCTCAATCTTTCCCAGCATCAGGGTCTTTTCTAATGAATCAGCTCTTCACATCAGGTGGCCGTTATTGGCGATTCAGCTTCAGCATTAGCCCTTGCAATGAACACTCACGATTGATTTCTGTGACGGTTTCACACTGAGTAATTCTCACAAACACACAGGATAATGAGAGACAGTGCAGGGAGAGTCGCAGAAGAGCAACTCCCCGAGAAAACGTTGTATGTATGTGTGTTACTCAGTCGTGTTGAACTCTGTGACCCCACGGACTGTAGCCCGCCAGGCTCCTCTGTCTATGGGATTCTCCAGGCAAGAATACTGGAGTGGGTTGCCATTCCCTTCTTTGTGACCCCACGAACTGTAGCCCACCAGGCTCCTCTGTCCATGGGATTCTCCAGGCAAGAATACTGGAGTGGGTTGCCATTCCCTTCTCCAGGGGATCTTCTCAACCCAGGGATCGAACCTGAGTCTCCCTCATTGCAGGCAGATTCTTTACCATCTGAGCCAGCAAGGAAGCCCAAAATCCATGAAAGTGAAAGTTGCTCAGTTGTATCTGACTCTTTGCAACCCCATGGACTGTACAGTCCATGAAATTCTCCAGGCCAGAAAACTGGGGTGGGTAGCCTTTCCCTTCGTCAGGGGATCTTCCCAGCCCAGGGATCAAACCCAGGTCTCCCGCATTGCAGGTGGATTCTTTACCTGCTGAGCCACAAGTGCTGAGCACATATTTATTGGCAACTTATAATCTTGAAGAGTAGGAAAGCAAGACAGAGATCAGAACTCTGGGATTAAGAATCCTCCTGGAAGTCTGGAGGTAATCACATGAGAGTTGTGAAGAAAGGTCTTTGAGGATAAGAGAGTTTGTTCTGCATGCAGAACAGTATCTAGCTAATGCTGACATGTCAGAACTTCTAACTTACGGGCAGGGGAAAGAGCAAGCAAGGAGGAGACAATGAGTAAGATTAAATTCCAGGAGACATTCCTGAGAACGCAGCAAAACATGGTTCCCCTAGATTTCCTTTAAGATTGACTGGTTTGCTCTCCTTGCAGTCCAAGGGACTCTGGAGAGTCTTCTCCAACACCACAGTTCAAAAGCATCAATTCTTTGGCACTCAGTCTTCTTTATGGTCCAACTCTCACATCTGCGGGAAAAACCATAGCTTTGACTACACTGACCTTTGTTGGCAAACCAATGTCTCTGCTTTTTAATATGCTGTCTAGGTTTGTCATAGCTTTTTTTGCCAAGGAGTTAGATTTATTCTTCCCTATTACGTGAACATGGACAAGTTTCTTACCCTCTCCAAGTTACTTTCTTTATGTGTGTGTGTGCTAAGTCACTTCAGTCATGTCCGGCTCTGTGTGACTCTCTGGACTGTAGCCCACAAGGCCCCTCTGTCCATGAGATTCTTCAGACAAGAAAACTGGAGTGGGTTGCTATTTCCTTCTCCAGGGGAACTTTCTGACCTGGATCAAACTTGGATCTCTTAGGTCTCCTGCATTGGCAGGCAGGTTCTCTACCACTAGCACCACCTGGGAAGCCCACTTTCCTAATAGTTTGGTTTTTTTGGGGGGGCTGCACCTCATGGCATGTGGGATCTAGTTCCCTGACCAGGGATCAAACCTGCATCCCCTACACTGAAAGCACAGAGTCTTAACCACTGGACCACTAGAGAAGTTCCTTCTAGATGGAGGGGGGGGGGGGTGAGGGGGATTGTATAGATAAAAATCAAGCAAATGTGACAAAATGTTAGCAATTGGTGGAGATCTAGGTTATAAGCGTACAGTACTTAACTTCCATGCTTTGTATCGTTCTATCAATATTTCTGTAGGTTTGACTCTTTTCAAAACAGAAAAATAAAACTGGGAATAGTGGTAGTGGTAAAGAATGGTGAATAGTGGTAAAATAAAGCTAGTGGTAAAGGATCCGCCTGCCAGTGCAGGGGACTTGAGACACAGGTTCAATCCCTGGGTCAGGAAGATCCCCTGGAGGCGGGCATGGAAACCCACTCCAGTGTTCTTGCCTGGAGAATCCCATGGACAGAGGGGCCTTGTGGGCTACAGTCCATAGGGTCGCAAAGAGTCGCAGGCAACTGAAGTGACTTAGCACACACACGAGGGAGGGGCATGGTTGATTGTTGCAATGTCTTGGTGTAGGAGTCCTTTGTTCCCACAGCTGTCCAGGTAGATCATGTCACAGTATTCCTATAGATCTCCAACAGGACAGATGTTATTCTCTGCTCTGCAACTTTTTATCTCTATACAAAAGGAAAAGTGTTATACCCTTAAAGGTCAGAGCCTTTGGGCTCTGAGAATGGGCTATCCTGTGTATTTCAGGCTATGGCAACATTCTTAATGCATACAATAGAACACAAAGGCGAAACAAAAGGAAACAGATCTAGTATGGAGTGAGATTTATTCTTCCCAATTACATGGACACAGATAAGATTCTTACTGTCTCTAAGTTTCTTTCTTGATAGTTAAAAGTAACAAAGAAGAAGAAGCTATGGCTTCAGTTCAGTTCAGTTCAGTTCAGTCGCTCAGTCGTGTCCAACTCTTTGTGACCCCATGAATCGCAGCACACCAGACCTCCCTGTCCATCACCAACTCCCGGAGTTCACTCAGACTCACGTCCATCGAGTCAGTGATGCCATCCAGCCATCTCATCCTCTGTCGTCTCCTTCTCCTCCTGCCCCCAATCCCTCCCAGCATCAGAGACTTTTCCAATGAGTCAACTCTTCGCATGAGGTGGCCAAAGTACTGGAGTTTCAGCTTTAGCATCCGTCCTTCCAAAGAAATCCCAGGGCTGATCTCCTTTAGAATGGACTGGTTGGATCTCCTTGCAGTCCAAGGGACTCTCAAGAGTCTTCTCCAATACCACAGTTCAAAAGCATCAATTCTTTGGCGCTCAGCCTTCTTCACAGTCCAACTCTCACATCCATACATGACTACTGGAAAAACCATAGCCTTGACTAGACGGACCTTAGTCGGCAAAGTAATGTCTCTGCTTTTGAATATGCTATCTAGGTTGATCATAGCTTTCTTTCCAAGGAGTAAGCGTCTTTTAATTTCATGACTGCAGTCACCATCTGCAGTGATTTTGGAGCCCCCAAAAAATAAAGTCTGACACTGTTTCCACTGTTTCCCCATCTATTTCCCATGAAATGATGGGACCAGATGCCATGATCTTCGTCTTCTGAATGTTGAGCTTTAAGCCAACTTTTTCACTCTCCTCTTTCACTTTCATCAAGAGGCTTTTTAGTTCCTCTTCGCTTTCTGCCATAAGGGTGGTGTCACCTGCATATCTGAGGTTATTGATATTTCTCCCGGCAATCTTGATTCCAGCTTGTGTTTCTTCCAGTCCAGCGTTTCTCAGGATGTACTCTGCATGTAAGTTAAATAAGCTATGCCTTACATCCTCCCTAAATATTTTCTGAACACCAGTTATGGTAACAGATATAAAGTGCTTTGCAAACAGCAGAGCCCTTCCTGGCACAAGGGGTCACCCACGTGGTTATTTGGGCAGCACCAAGTGGTCCTAGATCACCTGGCCAAGCCTCTTGCCTTCGGCTGTCTCAACTCCAGCCAGTCTCTGCTGCCACAGCCACCTTAACGTGCATATGCATGAGTGGCTTCCTGGCTTCTCCGCTGCTCAGAGCATCACTGCAGACGCACAGACCTGCTCCTGAGAACTGGAGGGCAGAGCAACTCGCACAGCAGACTCCTGCGTGCCTGCTTCTCAGTGCCCGGCTCGCCCCTCCTCATCCCTGGCAGCCAGCCGGCTCCCATGAAACCACCGAAGGCATCCCAGCGTTTTAGAAGCATCCGGAGAAACGCCAACCAGCACAACTTCTTTCAGGAGACCCTGCTGCTCAGGTGAGCCATACTGCCCATCCACTGGGCAGTGAAGGCAGGTGTGTGAGGAGGGAAAGCCTGGGTCCCCCTTGTTTGCATCTCTCCAGAGGACCAAGTGCCCATCTTGCTGGGTTCTCCTTCAGAATAAGCTCAGAAACTCCTTTTTCCAGGTCCTTATCCATCAAGAGAGTCAACCTCAGCCATGTGCAAAGAGGGTGGTATCTCTACCTGCTTCTGATTGGCATCCAAAATCTTACACCCCAACCTGCCTGTATTGCTCAAGAGAGAGCAGACAATACATCTGTCATAAATATGAGGTTTCTGTTGGAATATAGAGTGGTTAGAACTGGGGGAGTGTTACTCGAATTTATTAAACATTTACAAAGGTATATTAAAACCTCTGTAAATTTAGAGAAAATGGAGAAAGTTCTCCTTGGAGTAAGTAAAACAATCTGAATTAGAAAAAACAAAGGAATTATTTCCCCTTACCTTTAAGTGCTTCCTTGAACAAAATAGCCATAGCACAATACTCTTTATCCACTCCTGAAAAGTTGTATTAGGGTGCATGTGTCCTTTTGAATTAAGCACTGGAATCTCAGCTCAGGTGCTCCATGTTGATCTAGATGGGTGGATGGGAGGTGGGGAGAGAGGAAGGTCCAAGGGGGAAGGGATATAGGTATCAATTCAGTTCAGTTCAGTTGCTCAGTCGTGTCCGACTCTTTGCCACCCCATGAATTGCAGCATGCCAGGCCTCCCTGTCCATCACCAACTCCCGGAGTTCACCCAAACTCTTGTCCATCGAGTCAGTGATGCCATCCAGCCATCTCATCCTCTGTCATCCCCTTCTCCTCCTGCCCCCAATCCCTCCCAGCATCAGTCTTTTCCAATGAGTCAACTCTTCACATGAGGTGGCCAAAGTACTGGAGTTTCAGCTTTAGCATCATTCCTTCCAAAGAAATCCCAGGGTTGATCTCCTTCAGAACGGACTGGTTGGATCTCCTTGCAGTCCAAGGGACTCTCAAGAGTCTTCTCCAACACCACACTTCAAAAGCATCAATTCTTCAGTGCTAAGCTTTCTTTATAGTCCACCTCTCACATCCATACATGACCACTGGAAAAACCATAGCCTTGACTAGATGGACTTTTGTTGGCAAAGTAATGTCTCTGCTTTTGAATATGCTATCTAGGTTGGTCATAACTTTCCTTCCAAGAAGTAAGCGTCTTTTAATTTCATGACTGCAATCACCATCTGCAGTGATTTTGGAGCCCCCAAAAATAAAGTCTGACACTGTTTCCACTGTTTCCCCATCTATTTCCCATGAAGTGATGGAACCAGATGCCATGATCTTAGCTTTCTGAATGTTGAGCTTTAAGCCAACTTTTTCACTCTCCTTTGGAGAATGATTATTTTGAACTTTGGTAAATAACAGAAGAGACTGAACCAATTCAGCCTCCATTTCCCACCACCAGTCTGCTGAAGCATAGAGGACAGGGGACAATATTCTCCTCCGCTGTAGGGACAGTCCTCAAAATCTCAGTCAAGGGAAATTCTCTCCGACAAATGGTTCAGTGTCTTCAGCAGTAAATTGCAAGGTAAATAAAGAAGTAGAAGCCGATGAATTGAATGTGATGTACTCAATGTTGACGGCTGGGTGCTCAGTGGAAAATGATTAAGGAGAGGTGAGGCCGTGATCACCACACAATCCAGATGGTCAGGGCGCACATGGCAGGGTCTTGGTCTCTGAAAAGCACTGGGGAGGCCTCAAGGGAGGTCAGCTCAGTCTATCTTCTTACCTGGCTGGGGTTGCCAGGGTGTTTAATATTTGTGTATCAGGGCTTCCCAGGTGGTGCTAGTGGTAAAGAACCTGCCTGCCAGTGCAGGATACTTGAGACATGAGTTCAGTCGCTGGGTTGGGAATATCCTCTGGGGAAGGGCATGGCAACTCACTCCATCCCATGAACAGAGGAGCGTGGTGGTCTATGATTCATGGGGTTGCAAGAGAGTCAGACACGACTGAAGTGACATGGCATATTTGGCTAAATTATTTGCCTTATGCTGTTGTTGTTTTGCTTGAGGGTTATTTTGACAATTAAAAAAAAATTTAAAGAAGTTTAGAAAGTTTTGAGGGTGAGCAGCCAGCCTGGTCCTAGGGGTGTAAATTTCTCCCCTTCCTGCGACAGTAGTCACTGTCTCTCATATTTTCTTAGAACTTTCATTGTAAATGTACTCATAAATATACTTGTGTATTTGGTTCTGGGCTTTCTAAAGGGTATATTGGAATTTGGGAGGGGGTGTGATTTTTATTCTGTTTTCTTTCCTGTAAGGAACTGTGTTAGGTCAGGTCCTCTGAGAAGCAGATCTAAGGCAGGATTAAATATGTGTGGACCTTGTTGAGGGAGCAGCCTGCAAGGAAACTGGGGAGGGAGAGTGTCAGATGGGAGGCAGGGGGTGGGAGGGGGCATCAGGTGCAGCCCAAGGCAGGCAGAGGTTGAGATGGTTGGATGGCATCACCGACTCAATGAACACGAGTCTGAGCAAAGTCTGGGAGATAGAGAAGGACAGGGGAGCCTGGCATGCTGCTGTCCATAGGGTTGCAAAGAGTTGGACACAACAGAGCAACTGAACAATAACAATAAGGAAGGCAGAGCTACCTGGAGGTGCCCACGCAGGGCCTGTAGGCATATAGCAATATGGACGGACCTAGAGATTATCATACTAAGTGAAGTAAATCAGACAGAATTTGACAAATACCATATGATATCACTTATATGTGAAATCTTTAATGTGATACAAATGAACCTATCTACAGTACAGAAATGGACCCAACAGACACGGAGAACACAGTTGTGGTTGCCAAGGAGGGTGGGGGGGAAGGACTGGGAGTTTGGGCTTAGCAGATGTAAACTATGATATTTAGGATGGATAAACAACAAGGTCCTACAGAATAGCCCAGGGAACTATAGTCAATATCCTGTGATAAACAGTAATGGAAAAGAATATGAAAAAATATGTGTAGACCTTAAATCACTTTACTGTGCAGCAGAAAGTAATACAATATTGTAAATCAAGTATATTTCAATATATATATAAGCAGAGGCCTTCAACATGTTTGCCTACAGCCCCCAACATAGGGGCGGTGAACACTCTCCTGGCCCCACACCTCCGGGCCTTTTCTGAGGACCTGGACATTGGATTGAAAAAAAAGTTTTAAAGCGTCCTGGGTAAAGACCTAGAGGGTGAAGAAAGGCCCAGAGCATATCCTCAGGGAAATACCAAGACTCTATTTGTTACACAAAAATAAGACGCAGTTCATGTATATAATAGGGGAAGAGTCAGATAACATTTATTGGGACAGGAAATATTACGTAGCCATTCAGTTCAGTTCAGTCACTCAGTCGTGTCCGACTCTTTGTGACCCCATGAATCGCAGCACGCCAGGTCTCCCTGTCCAGCACCAACTCCCGGAGTTCACTCAGATTCATGTCCATCGAGTCAGTGATGCCATCCAGCCATCTCATCCTCTGTCAACCCCTTCTCCTCCTGCCCCCAATCCCTCCCAGCATCAGGGTCTTTTCCAATGAGTCAGCTCTTCGCATGAGGTGGCCAAAGTACTGGAGTTTCAGCTTTAGCATCATTCCTTACAAAGAAATCCCAGAGTTGATCTCCTTCAGAATGGACTGGTTGGATCTCCTTGCAGTCCAAGGGACTCTCAAGAGTCTTCTCCAACACCACACTTCAAAAACATCAATTCTTCAGCATTCAGCCTTCTTCACAGTCCAACTCTCACATCCATACATGACCACTGGAAGAACCATAGCCTTGACTAGACGGACCTTTGTTGGCAAAGTAATGTCTCTGCTTTTGAATATGCTATCTAGGTTGGTCATAAATTTTCTTCCAAGGAGTAAGCGTCTTTTAATTTCATGGCTGCAATCACCATCTGCAGTGATTTTGGAGCCCCCAAAAATAAAGTCTGACACTGTTTCCACTGTTTCCCCATCTATTTCCCATGAAGTGATAGGACCAGATGCCACGATCTTAGTTTTCTGAATGTTGAGCTTTAAGCCAACTTTTTCATTCTCCTCCTTCACTTTCATCAAGAGGCTTTTTAGCTCCTCTTCACTTTCTGCCATCAGGGTGGTATCATCTGCATATCTGAGGTTATTGATATTTCTCCCAGCAATCTTGATTCCAGCTTGTGTTTCTTCCAGCCCAGCGTTTCTCATGATATACTCAGCATATAAGTTAAATAAGCAGGGTGACAATATACAGCCTTGACGTACTCCTTTTCCTATTTGGAACCAGTCTGTTGTTCCATGTCCAGTTCTAACTGTTGCTTCCTGACCTGCATATAGGTTTCTCAAGAGACAGGTCAGATGGTCTGGTATTCCCATCTCTTTCAGAATTTTCCACAGTTTCTTGTGATCCACACAGTCAAAGGCTTTGGCATAGTCAATAAAGCAGAAATAGATGTTTTTCTGGAACTCTCTTGCTTTTTCGATGATCCAGCAGATGTTGGCAATTTGATCTCTGGTTCCTCTGCCTTTTCTAAAACCAGCTTGAAGTTTGCGGTTCACGTATTGCAGAGGCCTGGCTTGGAGAATTTTGAGCATTACTTTAGGCAATACCTTTGTACATATGGGCTTCCCTGGTGGCTCAGCTGGTAAAGCATCCGTCTGCAATGTGGGAGACCTGGGTTTGATCCCTGGGTTGGGAAGATCCCCTGGAGAATGGAACACCTAACCACTCCAGTATTCTGGCCTGGAGAATTCCATGGGATCGCAAAGAGTCGGACATTACAGCGTGACTTTCACTTTCAGTTTGTACATATACACCATTGTTTATCTAGTGTATATTCCTGCTGCTGCTGCTAAGTCGCTTCAGTCATGTCCAACTCTGTGCGACCCCATAGATGGCAGCCCACCAGGCTCCCCCGTCCCTGGGATTCTCCAGGCGAGAATACTGGAGTGGGTGGCCATTTCCTTCTCCAGTGCATGAAAGTGAAAAGTGAAAGTGAAGTTGCTCAGTCGTGTCTGACTCTTAGTGACCCCATGGATTGCAGCCTACCAGGCTCCTCCATCCATAGGATTCTCCAGGCAAGAATACTGGAGTGGGGTGCCATTGCCTTCTCACTTATTATCAGGGATATGCAAGTCAGAACTACAGTGGGGTACCGTCTAACATTAGCCAGAGAGGCCATTGTTAGACAGTCTACAAATAATAAATTCTGGGGAGGGTGTGGTAAAAAGGGAACCCTCCTACACTGATGCTGGGAATGTCAATTGGTGCCGCCGCTAAGGAGAGCAGTATGGAGGTTCTTTAAAATACTACAACTAGAGCTACCATATGATCCAGGAACCCAAGGATACATGCACCCCGATGTTCAGTGCAGCATTATATACAATAGCCAAAACATAAAAACAACCTCATTGTCTATCCACAGATGAATGAATAAAGATGATGTGGTACATATATACTATGGAATATTACTCAGCCACAAAAATGAAAGAATGCCATTGGCAGCAAGGGATGTACCTAGAGATGAGCATATTAAGTGAAGTAAATAAATCAAAAACAAATATCATATAGTATCATCATATCTAAAAAAGATATAAATGAACTTATTTACAAAACAGAAACAGATTCACAGGCATAGAAAATCAACCATGGTTACCAAAGAGAAAGGCTGGGGAGAGGAATAAATAGGGACTTTGGTATTAACAAATACACACTACTATATATAAATTAGACAGTCAACAACGACCTGCGGTACAGCACAGGGAGCTATATTCAAAAAGGATCTGAAAAAGAATATGTATATGTATATATACACACACACATATATATATATGGGCTTCCCTGGTAGCTCAGATGGTAAAGCGTCTGCCCACAATTCAGGAGACCTGGGTTCGATCCCTGGGTCAGGAAGATCTCCTGGAGAAGGAAAGGGCAACCCACTCTGGTATTCATGCCTGGAAAATCCCATGGACCGAGGAGCCTGGTGGGCTAGAGTCCATGGGGTCGCAAAGAGTCGGACACGACTGAGCGACTTCACTTCACTTCATACATACATGTACACACATAGATGTATATAACTGAAGCACTTTGCTGTACACCAGAAACTAACACAGCATTGTACGTTAATTATATGCTAATCAAATCAAAGAGAGAACTCATGAATGAGCAGGGAGTTGGGGGGAAGTAGCAGGTGTCCTGTGAAGTCCCCAGGGTCCCCCTTTGCTCCTCCAGCTCTGGCGCCCTCCTGTCTCTTTGGCAGGGCGCGTGCTGGCCCTGACACCAGAGGCAGCTGAGGAGGGGTGTCCTGTCATTTGAATAGACACGAGCTACTTCTCCTGGATGTGCTCCTTGGGTTGGCTGTTTGGGGCAGGTTTTGACTCTCCTGACCCCCTTCCTAACTGCAGTGGCTGCCTCCTGGTGACGACGGCAGCGTGAGCCCTGCCATGGCCCACCTGAAGCATCAGAGTCCTGTGATCAGCCTACTGGGCCACAGGGCAAGAGAGGGCCTGGATCCCGAGAGTGAGGACCCGGAACTGCCCTGGAGCAGTACATGCCCACCAGCCCTGAGCTGGAAGCCCTGTGGCCCGAGTGTCTGTGTCTGCTGAGCAGGGTAGCCCCGACCAGAGCCCCACCAGGGACTCCAGCTCTGACTACGTGAACAACACCTCAGAGCGGAAGAACTATGACTCGGGGCTGCCCGAAGAGGAGGAGGGCATCACCTACTACATCCGCTACTGCCCCGAGGACGACAGCTACCTGCCGGGTACAGACTGCGAGGGGCAGGGCTGCCTGGCCCATGACACGCACCACCTGGAGATGGACGAGTGCCAGGAGGCGGTGGAGGAGTGGACGGAGCTGGGGCCCGACGACTCCCCAAGGCCTGCCCACCCGCCGAGGCCAGCCACGGCCCCAGCAGACACGAGTGCAGGCCCAAACACAAGGGCAGGCCCAAGTCTCTGAACCTCCCTCCAGAGGCCAAGCACCCTGCCAATGCCCAGAGGAGCTTCAAGACCAAGACCAGAACCTCAGAGGAGAGGCCCAAGTGGATTCTGGCTGGCCCTGGGGAAGCGGAGTGAGGGGCCGAGAGCAAAGGCATCTGTGCAGCCCCCAAGTCAGAATGCGAGTCAGTTCTCCATGTGTTCAGTCATGCATGGAAGTCCCAGCCACTCCTGTTCACCCATCAGATGCCATAGTAAATGCTGAGGAAATCTTGTTGAGGCTCACTGGCAGCCAGAGCTCCCAGCAGACCCCCAGCCCCTCAGCAGAGCTTGGGTCCTTCCCCTGCTTGCTCTGGATCTGCTGGTGTGGGGGGTGGGGGTGGTCCCTGAGACTGTCGCGCCTCCCCGGGGGGTTTCGGTCAGTTATAGGGATCTGGTACTGCTGGCAAGTGCAGACAGCTGCAGCCAGTGGTTGGGACAGCCCAGCAGCGAGGAGCAGTGACCCGAGTGCATTTCACAGGGGCGGTGGAATCTGGTGACACTTCTCTGAAAGACCCAGGGCCTTGGTATGATTGGCAAGTCACTGTAAATAACCATTTTGCAAATAATTATTTGAAAGTTTGGCAATCTTGGAGAAGAAATGCATGCTAATGAGGCTAGTAGATTTAAGCATAACTGTATTTTCTTTTACTTATAGCAAAGTAAGTGTGCATTCTAATAAACACTTTTGAAAAGTTGCCTTTCAAAAAGAAAAACTTACGTGTATATAGAAGGCAGATGCATGTGAAGGAACTTCTATTTGACTAATTCTATGGAAAGTGAGAATGAACTGCTTTCATATATTTTTTTGATTGGAGTATAGTTGCTTTAGAGTGTTGTGTTAGTTTCTGCATTTCCCTCTTCCTATGTTACTGTAAAGCCATTTCTAGACCTTATGTAATTTAATCCATAAATTGTTCAGTAGTATGTGTGTGTTTATTGCATTTTTTACATATTTATACAAAATCAGAATGGCTTCTAAGACAAAATTAATGGTAATCCTTTAATATCATGAAATATCTAGTAGATATTCAAATTTGTTCCTCTGTAGTTTTTATAGGGTCTTTCTTTGAATGAAAATCCCAATAATAGGCACATATTGCCTTTGCTTGTTATATCTCCTTTGAGCCTTTTTGTTGTCATTTAGTTGTGTGTGGGGAGCGGATGGTGTAAGCAGGGGTCTTTTTTTTCATGATATTATTTATCTGGGAAAGTCAAAATATCTCACAGATTATACTCATGGATTCCATATGACCTCAAGAAAATTAATCTCTGTGCATCAGACTCTACATCTTTAAAATAAGAGTAATTAGACATCAATCCAATCAGTAATCATTTATTGTATCCCCATAAGATTAATGACATTATTTAAATATTTTTTAAAATAAAGTTTTAAAGGCATTTTACTGTTATACAGAGCATACAAGTAAGCATACTGAAGATGGTCTTGAGATCAGGTACACATATGAACAACATGAAGTGATACACAAAGATTTGGCTGGGCCAGCTCAAGCTATCCAGTAGTCATGTACAGATGTGAGAACTGGACCATAAGGAAGGCTGAGCACTGAAGATTGACCACTATGCTTTCAAAGTGCAGTGCTGGAGAAGACTCTTGAGAGTTCCTTGGACAGCAGGGAGATCAAACCTATCAATCCTAAAAGAAATCAACCATGAATATTCATTGGAAGGACTGAGACTGAAGCTCCAATACTTTGTCCACCTGATGCAAAGAGCTGACTCATTGGAAAAGACCCCGATGCTAGGAAAGATTGAAAGCAGGAAGAGAAAGAGGAGACAGAGGATGAGATGGTTGGATGGCATCACTGACTCAATGGACATGAGTTTGAGCAAACTCCAGGAGATAGTGAAGTACAGGGAAGCCTGGCATGCTGCAGTCCATGGTGTTGAAAAGAGTTGGACACAAATGAGCGACTGAACAACAAGCTCACGTTATATTTTGTCATCAGCATTTGGGGAAATGTTTGCAGCCAAAGATGGAGAAGCTCTATACAGTCAACAAAAACAAGACCAGGAGCTGACTGTGGCTCAGATCATGAACTCCTTATTACCAAACTCAGACTCAAATTGAAGAAAGTAGGGAAAACCACTAGACCATTCAGATATGATCTAAATCAAATCCCTTATGATTATATAGTAGAAGTGAGAAATAGATTTAAGGGCCTAGATCTGTTAGACAAAATGCCTGATGAACTATGGAATGAGGTTCGTGACATTGTACAGGAGACAGGGATCAAGACCATCACCATGGGGAAAAAAAATGCAAAAAAGCAAAGTGGCTGTCTCAGGAGGCCTTACAAATAGCTGTGAAAAGAAGAGAAGTGAAAAGCAAAGGAGAAAAGGAAAGATATAAGCATCTGAATGCAGAATTCCAAAGAATAGCAAGAAGAGATAAGAAAGCCTTCTTCAGCGATCAATGCAAAGAAATAGAGGAAAACAACAGAATGGGAAAAAATAGAGATCTCTTCAAGAAAATTAGAGATACCAAGGGAACATTTCATGCAAAGATGGGCTTGATAAAGGACAGAAATGGTATGGACCTAACAGAAGCAGAAGATGTTAAGAAGAGGTGGCAAGAATACACAGAAGAACTGTACAAAAAAGATCTTCACGACCCAGATAATCACGATGGTGTGATCACTCATCTAGAGCTAGACATCCTGGAATGTGAAGTCAAGTGGGCCTTAGAAAGCATCACTACGAACAAAGCTAGTGGAGGTGATGGCATTCCAGTTGAGCTATTTCAAATCCTGAAAGATGATGCTGTGGAAGTGCTGCACTCAATATGCCAGCAAATTTGGAGAACTCAGCAGTAGCCACAGGACTGGAAAAGGTCAGTTTTCATTCCAGTCCCAAAGAAAGTGAAGTGAAGTGAAATCAAGTAAAGTCACTCAGTCATGTCTGACTCTTTGCGACCCCATGGGCTGTAGCCTTCCAGGCTCCTCTATCCATGGGATTTTCCAGGCAATATACTGGAGTGGATTGCCATTTCCTTCTCCAGGGGATCTTCCCAACCCAGGGATTGAACCCGGGTCTCTCACACTGTAGATAGACACTTCACATTCTGAGCAACCAGGGAAGTCCCAAAGAAAGGCAATGCCAAAGAATGCTCAAACTACTGCACAATTGCACTCATCTCACATGCTAGTAAAGTAATGCTCAAAATTCTCCAAGCCAGGCTTCAGCAATATGTCAACCGTGAAATTCCTGATGTTCAAGCTGGTTTTAGAAAAGGCAGAGGAACCAGAGATCAAATTGCCAACATCCGCTGGATCATGGAAAAAGCAAGAGAGTTCCAGAAAAACATCTATTTCTGCTTTATTGACTATGCCAAAGACTTTGACTGTGTGGATCACAAGAAACTGGAAAATTCTGAGAGAGATGGGAATACCAGACCACCTGACCTGCCTCTTGAGAAATCTGTATGCAGGTCAGGAAGCAACAGTTAGAACTGGACATGGAACAACAGACTGGTTCCAAATAGGAAAAGGAGTACGTCAAGGCTGTATATTGTCACCCTGCTTATTTAACTTCTATACAGAGTATATCATGAGAAACGCTGGACCGGAAGAAACACAAGCTGGAATCAAGATTGCCAGGAGAAATATCAATAACCTCAGATATGCAGATGACACCACCCTTATGGCAGAAAGTGAAGAGGAACTAAAAAGCCTCTTGATGAAAGTGAAGGAGGAGAGTGAAAAAGTCGGCTTAAAGCTCAACATTCACAAAACGAAGATCATGGCATCCGGTCCCATCACTTTATGGGAAATAGATGGGGAAACAGTGGAAACAGTGTCAGACTTTATTTTGGGGGGCTCCAAAATCACTGCAGGTGGTGACTGCAGCCATGAAATTAAAAGACGCTTACTCCTTGGAAGGAAAGTTATGACCAACCTAGATAGCATATTCAAAAGCAGAGACATTACTTTGCCAACAAAGGTCTGTCTAGTCAAGGCTATGGTTTTTCCAGTAGTCATGTGTGGATGTGAGAGTTGGACTGTGAAGAAGGCTGAACGCCGAAGAATTGATGCTTTTGAACTGTGGTGTTGGAGAAGACTCTTGAGCGTCCCTTGGACTGCAAGGAGATCCAACCAGTCCATTCTGAAGGAGATCAGCCCTGGGATTTCTTTGGAAGGAATGATGCTAAAGCTGAAACTCCAGTACTTTGGCCACCTCATGCAAAGAGTTGACTCATTGGAAAAGAGTCTGATGCTGGGAGGGATTGGGGGCAGCAGGAGAAGGGGACGACAGAGGATAAGATGGCTGGATGGCATCACTGACTCGATGGACATGAATCTGAGTGAACTCCGGGAGTTGGTGATGGACAGGGAGGCCTGGCGTGCTGCGATTCATGGGGTCACAAAGAGTCAACATGGCTGAGCGACTGAACTGAACTTGCTTTAAATATAGTTTTTTTTTTCTTATTTTAATTGGAATGTAATTGCTTCACAATGCTGTGTTAATCTCTGCTGTACAACAGTGTGAATCAGCTGTATGCATATGTATATCCCCTCCCTCTTGAGCCTCCCTCTCACCCTCCACACCCATCCCATCCCTCTAGATCATCACAGAGCACCGAGCTGAGTTCCTTGTGTTATACAGCAGCCTCGCACTGGCTATTTATTTTACACACGGTAGTGTATATATGTCAATGCTACTCTCCCAGTTCATCCCACCCTCCCCTCCCCCAACTGTGTCCACAAGCCCATTCTCTACATCTATGCCTCTGTTCCTGCCTTGTAAAGCTCTTAAAATATTCTTTGTATCATTGATGTTGCTAGGTTTCTCTATTACGTGTATTGGTATTGGTTTATCTTTATTCTGCTTCATTCTCAAGTGCACTTTTATTTATTTTTTTTTAAGTGCACTTTTAATTTGAGAACTCATCTCTCTCTTCAATTATGTAGAATTATCAGATATCTCTTCAAATATTTCTACTCTTACTCCAGCTGGTCTCTTTTTCTTTAGCTCAGGTTTGTTAGAATATATGAAGCTGTCTTCCATATCTCTTAGCTTCACTCTAGAATATTTACATCTGTCTCCACCTGTCCCTGCTATGTGCACGTGGCTTCAGATGCCAGGGGAGTGGTGTCCACAAACATGCACCAAACTCTTTTGTTCAACAGGCAACACTAGGGACGCATAATTTATCACCAAAGCATTGAGAAGAACCCACTTCCCATCTTATAGTCCAAATGTTTATTACTATGGGAAGGATTAGATCACCTTTAGTATTTCTATGAAATAATTATTTAGGATGCTATGTAATAGGTTAAAAATTGTTGACCTATATGTACTGACATGGAAAAATTGCTGCTGCTGCTGCTGCTGCTAAGTCACTTCAGTCATGTCCGACTCTGTGTGACCCCATAGATGGCAGCCCACCAGGCTCCCCTGTCCCTGGCATTCTCCAGGCAATAACACTGGAGTGGGTTGCCATTTCCTTCTCCAGTGCATGAAAGTGAAAAGTGAAAGTGAAGTTGCTCAGCAGTGTCCAACTCTTCCTGACCCCATGGACTGCAGCCTACAGGCTCCTCTGCCCATGGGATTTTCCAGGCAGAGTACTGGAGTGGGTTGCCATTGCCTTCTCTGGGAAAAACTGCCAAGACATTTTAAATAAAAAAGCAAATACAAGTAATGCATACAGTTGACATCATATGCACCTATACACACACACAAGGTATGTGTATATATACATATGTGGAGGAGGACATGGTAACCCACTCTAGTACTCTTGCCTGGAGAATCCCATGGACTGAGGAGCCTGGCAGGCTACAGCCCATAGGGTCATAAAGAGTTGGACACGAGTGAAGTGACTTAGCATGCATATGTGTGTGTGTGTGTGTGTGTGTATAAACTTTAATTGATATGCCTATTAGTCAGACTGCACAATTTAGAGCCAGCCATTGCTGGAGAATTGATGTTTTCAAATTGCGGTGTTGGAGAAGATTCTTGAGAGTCCATTGGACTGAAAGGAGATCAAACCAGTCAATCTTAAAGGAAATCAACCCTGAATATTCATTGAAAGGACTGATACTGAAACTGAAGTTCCAATATTTTAACCACTTGATGTCAAGAGCTGACTCGCTGAAAAAGACCCTGATGCTGGGAAAGATTAAAGGCAGGAGAAGAAGGGACAACAAAGGATTAAATGGTTAGATGGCATCATTGACTCAATGGACATGAGTTTGAGCAAACCCTGGGAGACAGTGAAGGACAGGGAAGTCTGGCATGTTGCAGTCCATAGGGTCACAAAGAGTTGGACACGACTGAGTGACTAAGCACAGAACAGCACAAACCCACCCTCATGCTAAGTAACTCCCTGGAAATGCTCACAGTTCCCTGATTGGGGAACTAAGATCCCACATGCCACACTGCATGGCCAAAATAAAAGTAATAACCAGACAGTTTGGCAGATGGGAGGTTTGGAAATCAGGGAAGCACTCGTATTTGTTGAGTATCTTCTATAAACTGTGCTAAGAGCTGCTTATCTGTTATCTCATTTTGATCTCTTGGCCATTTATATGGCAGGCCTCATCTCCCTCTTATAAATGAGGAACCCAAAGCTCTCAGGAGAAATAATTTGTGAGGAATCATCAATAGTGTTGCCACAAGAACATACTATGAAGTGGAGAAGACATCATTTAGGTCCTAAGGAGAAATGTTTACTAATGGAGAAAATTCTTAAGCATGTGGTTCTCACCTAGGAAAATTTAGCAACCTCCTTTTTGGTCTCTAGAAGTATTAAGCTTATTTTTGTGATGGTTAAAGAATGGTTCTGTCCGAAGGCAGAGGAGTTAGACACATGAGTTCGCAAAGTTTCTTCTAAGTCTTATGATACTATAATTTGGTGTTTTTATGATTTCAGATGTGTTCTCGTTTATTTCCTTTTCTTAGGGTGGATAATATAAATGCAGCTGTGATGGATTTGAAAGAAAAGATTTGTATTCTAAGTGAAGGGGCCAAAATAGGAGCACATAGAAAACCAGTGATCTTTCTCCATCCTATTGACTGTGGTGGAGTCCTTGCGGAATTGGAGCAAGCCTGATGAATAATTCACAAGAAACTGATCGCCCTGAAAAAGTCTTATCACAGTGTGCTTTGACACTGAGTCCTTCCCTGCTTCCGTCACTGAGAAGTCAGAACTAAATTATGGAAAGGGATATATATACTTTTTAATTATATGTGTATATATACATATATATACACCCAAAATATTTGCTGATTACTCTGGATTTTTTCCTGATTGGGAGAAAACTTTGATTACTGAATACTTATGGAATATTATTAAAATGGTATTCATAGAAACAAATCATTCCTGTTCTGAGATGGGGTGATGGAGTACAGTGTGTCTGCTGTGTGGCAGGGGGTGCACGATGGAGCCGCAGAGGACACCTGGCAGCTGCATGGCCACGCATCTGGGACAAGGGCTCCCTAAGGACGCCATGGAGAGTTTGCTCAGAGCAAACTATTTAAGGATAAGGAGTCTTTACCTCAGAGCTTTGGTTCTTCTGCAGCAGCGCATGTTCACAATTTCCTTATTTTGGGGGCTAGTGCTGGATTATGAACAGGAAGTTTTGTGGCAAACCTGGTGCCTAATCTAGTGGGTGCATAGATAGGTAGTTTTTTTAAGTCGGTAGCCATAGAAAATTGGAAATATCAAAGGAACATTTCATTTAGAGATGGGCATAATAAAGGACAGACAGAACTGGTAATGACCTAATAGAAGCAGAAGAGATCAAGAAGAGATGGAAAGAATACACTCAAGAACTGTACAAAAAAGATCTTAATGATCTGGATAACCACAATGGTGTAGTCTCTCATTCAGAGTCAGGCATCCTGGAGTGTGAAGTCAAGTGGGCCTTAGGAAACAATGCAGCCAATAAAGCTAGTGGAGGGAATGGAATTCCAGCAGAGTTATTTAAAATCCTAAAAGATGATGCTATTAAAGTGCTGCACTCAATATGTCAGCAAATGTCAGCAAATTTGGAAAACCTAGCAGAGGCCACAGGACTGGCAAAGGTCAATCCTCATCCCAATCCCCAAAAAGGGCAATACTAAGGAATTTTCAAACCACTGGACAATTGCACTCATCTCCCATGCTAGTAAGGTAATGCTCAAAATCCTCCAAGCTAGGCTTCAGCAGGACATGAACCAAGAACTTCCAGATATTCAAGCTGGGTTTAGAAAAGGCAGGGGAACCAGAACTCAAATTGCCAACATTTGCTGGATCATAGAGAAAGCAAGGGAATTCCAGAAAAACATCTACTTCTGTTTAATTGACTATGCTAGAGCTTTTGACTGTGTGGATCATAACAAACTGTGGAAAATTCTTAAAGAGATGAGAATACCAGACCACCTTACCTGTCTCCTGAGAAACCTGTATGCGGGTCAAGAAGCAACAGTTAGAACACTATATGGAACAACAGATTGGTTCAGGATTGAGAATGAGGTACCACACAGCTGTCTGCTGTCACCCTGTTTATTTAAACTATATGCTGAGCACATTGTGAAAAATGCCAGGCTGGATGAGTTAAAAGCTGGAATCAAGATTGCTGGGAGAAATATAAACAACCTCAGATATACAGATGATACCACTCTAATGGCAGAAAGCAAAGAGGAACTAAAGAGCCTCTTGATGAGAGTGAAGGAAGAAAGTAAAAAAGCCAGCTTAAAACTCAACATTAAAAAAAAAAACCCTAAGATCACAGTGATTGTAGCCATGAAATGAAAAGATGCTTGCTCCTTGAAAGAAAAGCTATGACAAACTTAGACAGCATATTAGAAAGCAGAGACATTACTTTGCCAACAAAGGTTCATATAGTCAAAGCTATGGTTTTTCCAGTAGTCATGTATGGATATGATAGTTGGATCATAATGAAGGCTGAGCGCCGAGGAATTGATGCTTTCAAACTGCGGTGCTGGAGAAGACTCTTGAGAGTCCCTTGGACTGCAAAGAGAACAAGCCAGTCAATCCTAAGAAAATCAACACTGAATATTCCTTGGAAGAACCGAAACTGAAGCTGAACCTCCAATACTTTGGTCATCTGATGCAGAGACCCAAGTCACTGGAAAAGACCCTGATGATGGGAAAAATAGAAGACAGGAGGAGAAGAGGATGACAGAGGATGAGATGGTTGGATGGCATCACTGACTCAATGGACATGAGTTTGAGCAAGCTCTGGGAGATGGTGAAGGACATGGAAGCCTGGTGTGCTATAGTCCATGGGGTCACAAAGTCGGACACGACTGAGCGACTGAACAACAAAGATCATGGCATCCAGTCCCATTACTTCATGGCAAATAGAAGGGGAAAGGTGAAAGCAGTGACAGATTTCCTCTTCTTGGGCTCTAAAATCACTCTGGATGGCGACTGCAGCCATAAAATTAGAAGACAATTGCTTCTTGGCAGGAAAGCTATTAAAAAACCTAGACAGTGTATTAAAAAGCAAAGATATCACTTTGCTGACGAAGGTCCATATAGTCAAGGCTATGATCTTTTCCATTCCAGGATGTTGATTCCAGACATCCTGGAATGTAAAGTCAAGTAAGCCTTAGGAAGCATCACTACAAACAAAGCTAGTGGAGGTGATGGCATTCCAGTTGAGCTATTTCAAATCCTAAAGATGATGCTGTGAAAGTGCTGCACTCAATACGCCAGCAAATTTGGAAAACTCAGCAGTGGCCACAGGACTGGAAAAGGTCAGTTTTCATTCCAATCCCAAAGAAAGGCAATGCCAAAGAATGCTCAAACTACTGCACAATTGCACTCATCTCACACGCTAGTAAAGTAATGCTTAAAATTCTCCAAGCCAGGCTTCAACAGTACTTGAACCGTGAACTTCCAGATGTTCAAGCTGGTTTTAGAAAAGGCAGAGGAACCAGAGATCAAATTGCCAACATCTGCTGGATCATGGAAAAAGCAAGAGAGTTCCAGAAAAACATCTATTTCTGCTTTATTGACTATGCCAAAGCCTTTGACTGTGTGGATCACAAGAAACTGTGGAAAATTCTGAAAGAGATGGGAATACCAGACCACCTGACCTGCCTCTTGAGAAATCTGTATGCAGGTCAGGAAGCAACAGTTAGAACTGGACATGGAACAACAGACTGTTTCCAAATAAGAAAAGGAGTACGTCAAGGCTGTATATTGTCACCTTGCTTATTTAACTTCTACGCAGAGTACATCATGAGAAACGCTGGGCTGGAAGAAGCACAGCTGGAATCAAGATTGCCGGGAGATATATCAATAACCTCAGATATGCAGATGACACCACCCTTATGGCAGAAAGTGAAGAGGAACTAAAAAGCCTCTTGATGAAAGGAGAGTGAAAAAGTTGGCTTAAAGCTCAACATTCAGAAAGCTAAGATCATAGCATCTGGTCCCAGCACTTCATGGGAAATAGATGGGGAAACAGTGGAAACAGTGTCAGACTTTATTTGGTGGGGGGGGGGGGGCTCCAAAATCACTGCAGATGGTGATTGCAGCCATGAAATTAGAAGACGCTTACTCCTTGAAAGGAAAGTTATGATCAACCTAGATAGCATATTCAAAAGCAGAGACATTACTTTGCCAACAAAGGTCCATCTAGTCAAGGCTGTGGTTTTTCCAGTGGTCATGTATGGATGTGAGAGTTGGACTGTGAAGAAAGCTGAGCACTGAAGAATTGATGCTTTTGAAGTGTGGTGTTGGAGAAGACTCTTGAGCGTCCCTTGGACTGCAAGGAGATCCAACCAGTCCATCCTAAAGGAGATCAGTCCTGGGTGTTCATTGGAAGGACTGATGTTGAAGCCGAAGCTCCAATACTTCGGCCACCTGATGCGAAGAGCTGACTCATTTGAAAAGACCCTGATGCTGGGAAAGATTGAGGACAGGAGGAGAAGGGGATGACAGAGGATAAGATGGTTAGATGGCATCACCGACTCGATGGACGTGGGTTTGGGTGGACTCCGGGAGTTGGTGATGGACAGGGAGGCCTGGCGTGCTGTGGTTCATGGGGTTGCAAAGAGTCAGACCTGACTGAGCGACTGAACTGAACTAATGATCTTTTCAGTAGTCATGTACAGATGTGAGAGCTGGATGGTAAAGAAGACAGAGCACCGAAGAATTAATATTTTCAAATTGTGGTGCTGGAGAAGACTCTTGAGAGTCCGTCGGACAGCAAGGATATCAAACCAGTTAATCCTAAAGGAAATCAACCCTGAATATTCACTGGAAGGACTGTTGCTGAAGCTGAAGCTCCATTACTTTGGCCACCTGATGTGAAGAGCTGACTCATAAAAAAGACCCTGATGCTGGGAAAAACTGAAGGGAAAAGGAGAAGGAGGCAGCAGTGGAAGAGATGGTTAGATAGCAGCACCGACTCAGTGGACACAAATCTGAGCAAACTCTGGGAGATAATGAAGGATAGAGATGCCTGGCGTGCTACAGTTCATGGGGTTGCAAAGAGTTGAACACATCTTAGCGACTGAACAACATCTTTGCTTATGGTACTCATAAGCAAAACTTTTAAGGTAACTGTTGCTGGGAATGGCCACAAGGCTGCTAGATTTTCTAATGCCCAACTATGGTTACTCTGGAAACAAAAGCTTTATGAGAGTTGTCATTCAGGGCTGTAATTTAATGTGGAATGTACCTGAACAAATATCCAGAAGCTTGTGTGTTCTTCCCTAGCTTTCTTTTTTAAATTAATCTTTATTCTATATTGTAGTAACAGTGATATACAATGTGTTGTGGGTGACAGGTGAACTGAATGTGTTTTCAGTTTTACATATATATATATATATGTATTCATATTTGCATTTTTCCCCATGGAATTCATTACAGTGTATTCACAGAAATCCTTTGTTATACCTAGGTCTTTGATGATTACTTTTTTATATGCAATGATTATATTTGCTTACTCTAACCTTCTATTTTATCCCTTTCCACCTGCTTTCTCCTTAACAATCAGAAGATTGTTTTCTAGGTCTCTGAGTCTTCATGTTTCTCAGTGAATAAATTGGTGGGTGTTTATCAATTCCAGCTGTAAATGATATCTAAAGATATATATCTTTTTCTGATTTTGAGTTTCTTCACATTGTTTGATCATCCCTAGTTTTATCAATGTTCCTGAAAATCACATTATGTCATTTTCTTCTGGCAGAGTTGTGTTCCATTGTGTACATAGGTCTCTTTTTCTTTATCCATTTATCTCCCCATAAACAATATGTTTATTTCCATTTTTTGGCTGTTGTAAAGTGCAGTCCAGTGCATGCTTGGTTGCACATGGATTTCAAAATGTTTTCTTCTCAAATATTCCTTGGAGTGGTTCTGCAAGATCTTCTAGTAGCTTTATTTTTATTTAGGTGTGTTAGATGCTCAGTCGTGTCTGACTCTTAGTGACCCCATTGTTTGTAGCCCGCCAGACTCCTCTGTCCATGGGATATTCCTGACCCAAGGGTCGAACCCACTTCTCCTGTCTCTCCTGCACTGGCAGGCGGATTCTTTATCACTAGCGCCATTAGGGAAGCTCTTTTTGTTTATGGACATAATGCAACTCAACTTAAACATCCACAGTGGAAACAAGTGCTGCCATCTGCTGCTTCACCAGTTTTTTGCAGTCTTGGGCTTTTCTCCACTGTTCTCAGCAGGTGAGAGAAAGAACTATTCTTGTTATTTCCTCTGATAGAGGGTAAGGTACGACACGCTATTATTTCCTGTTAAAAGAGCCGCCTGAGTGACTCCTTTGCACCAGGATCTGCACTGAGCACTTGACACACATTCTCCATTTTTTCTTTTTAATATAAATTTATTTAATTGGAGGCTAATTACTTTACAATATTGTACTGGTTTTGCCATACATTGATATGAATCCGCCACAGGTGTACATGTGTTCCCCATCCTGAACCCCTCTCCCACCTCCCTCCCAATACCCTCCCTCTGGGTCATCCCAATGCACCAGCCCCGAGCATCCTGTATCATGCATCAAGCCTGGACTGGCAATCTATTTCACATATGATAATATACATGTTTCAATGCCATTCTCCCAAATCATCCCACCCTCGCCCTCTCCCACAGAGTCCAAAAGACTGTTCTATACATCTGTATCTCTTTTGCTGTCTCACATACAGGGTTATTGTTACCATCTTAAATTCCATGTATATGTGTTATTATACTGTATTGGTGTTTTTCTTTCTGGCTTACTTCACTCTGTATAATAGGCTCCAGTTTCATCCACCTCATTAGAACTGATTCAAATGTATTCTTTTTAATGGCTCAGTAATACTCCATTGTGTATATGTACCACAGTTTTCTTATCCATTCATCTGCTGATGGATCTAGGTTGCTTCCATGTCCTGGCTATTATAAACAGTGCTATAATGAACATTGGGGTACACATGTCTCTTTCAATTCTGGTTTCCTCAGTGTATATGCCCAGCAGTGGGATTGCTGGGTCGGACAGCAGTTCTATTTGCAGTTTTTAAAGGAATCTCCACACTGTTCTCCATAGTGGCTGTACTAGTTTGCATTCCCACCAACAGTTGACACACATTCTCACTTGCTTCTCACAACATCATACGAGAAGAGTACTATTATAAGACCCATTTCACAGGCCAAGAAATTCATGTCTTAAAAGGTCAGTAAGTGGTGGGAAGTCGAATTTAAACCCAGGTCTATCTCCCAAGGCATAAAATTGGGAAAATATTTTGCTGGGTCCCAAAAGAACATGTCACCATTTTCAAACTTTACAATAAGACCCTGAAAGATACTTGGCCAGTCTGTATTTACTGCAAAAATGAGCATTTTCTATTTTTTTAAAAAGTGTAATTACTCCAGTATCTATCCAACAAATTGTGATAATTTATTTGAGTTATCATATGGTCCTTCTTTTAGGGCCACATAAGTAGTACTTTAATTTGCAAGAAAAAAACTTTACCTGGAAATAGACAACCTTCAGTTCAGTTCAGTTACTCAGTCGTGTCCGACTCTTTGCGACCCCATGAATCGCAGCATGCCAGGCCTCCCTGTCTATTACCAACTCCTGGAGTTCACTCAGACTCACATCCATTGAGTCAGTGATGCCATCCAGCCATCTCATCCTCTGTCATCCCCTTCTCCTCCTGCCCCCAATCCCTCCCAGCATCAGAGTCTTTTCCAATGAGTCAACTCTTCACATGATGTGGCCAAAGTACTGGAGTTTCAGCTTTAGCATCATTCCTTTCAAAGAAATCCCAGGGCTGATCTCCTTCAGAATGGACTGGTTGGATCTCCTTGCAGTCCAAGGGACTCTCAAGAGTCTTCTCCAACACCACACTTCAAAAGCATCAATTCTTCGGCTCTCAGCTTTCTTCACAGTCCAACTCTCACATCCATACATGACCACAGGAAAAACCATAGCCTTGACTAGACAGACCTTTGTTGGCAAAGTAATGTCTCTGCTTTTCAATATGCTATCTAGATTGGTCAAAACTTTTCTTCCAAGCAGTAAGCGTCTTTTAATTTCATGGCTGCAGTCATCAACCTTATAGTATATTAAAGAGCCAGATCTTCAAATGCAGTATGTTTTAGACAAATCTTTTCCCTTTCAAGTCCCATCTGCTCCAAACCATCTCCTTTTTGGTTCCCTGTTCCAGTCATCGAAATTCAAAACCTGAAAACTGTCCCTTGAGCTAGACAACGCATCATTCCTAAGACAGCATGGTGCTACAGTATCCCAGCTCCAAAAGCTACACGGCTCATTACTCTTGCCTAGTTTGTACACTTGAAAAATCCATTTTCCATCTTCTCCATTGGCAAAAGCTAAGACAACATCGAGTTTTTAAATTCAACTTTACTAAAACCTGAACGAAATTAAAGAGAAAATAGGAACAAGCATAAACATTAATAATGGGTTTTCTGCCATTTGGATCATAAACCACCTCCACTTTTTTTTTTTAATTATTTTAACCATTTGAAGTATCTCTTCATGGCTTCCCGGGAGGTACAGTGGTAAATAATCTGCCTACCAATACAGGAGACCCAAGAGTCGTGGGTTCAATTCCTGGGTGGGGAAGATCCCCTGGAAGATGAAAAGGTAACCCACTCCATATTTGCCTAGAAAACTGCCTGGACTGTGGAGCCTGGCGGGCTACAGTCCGTGGGTTCTCGGAAGAGTCGGACACAACTTAACGACGTGTTATGCAGTAGTTCTTCAGGTCTTTCCAGGAAGAAGGAGTCTTGCTCCCGCCAGCCGGAAGGCGTCGCTCTCGTGCCCGAGCGGAGGCTCAGGCCAACGGGGCCGCTCCGCGCTGCTGCGTGCGCACGCGCAGAGGGCTCTTCCGGCGCCTGGCCGGGATGCGGCTATTAGGCCACGGGTTGAGGCTGCTGGAAGCTGGGTCTGGTTCTCGGGCTGTCACCCGGCTCCCTTTGGGCGCCGACATGCCTAAGAAAGGTGGTGCGACGAACAAGGCCAGTGGCAATTCCCGTGGCCGCGGGAGGGTGGGCCGCAGGAATGCCGGTTGAGGAGCGCGGGAGAGAAGCGGGACACGCGGGTGGATAGAACCTCCGCTAACCGCTTGTTGTCTCCGAGTCCCAGGCCTCCTTCTCCCACCCCACTCGGCTGCGCCGCCGGCCACCCGGAGAGGTCGAGCACCTGGGCCGGCGTCGCGCGTGCCTCTCCCCGAACCGTGACTGCCGCCCCTCCGGCCTCGCTCGCGCACTCCCAGGCTCGCGCTTCGTGTTCCGGCAGCACGGTGTGGCCTGTACTTCCCTGGGAGGCTCTCGCCAGCGTTCAGTCCCCTTCCCATCCTCGACTGTCTTCCCACCCCTCCGCTGGGAACCCACCACTTCCTATTTCCCTCCCACTGTCTCTGCAGGGCCGATTCCGGTTGGTTCCTAAGCCTCGGCTCTAAATTTGCTTCCTGCTGGGCGTCTAAATTTGCTTTGCTTTCTCCGGCGTCCCGAGGCCGAACTGCCTCCTCCTTTGCTGCGCGGTGATGCCCCGTGGGTGTGTGGTCGGCGCTGCTAGCATAGTGTACCAGTCCACAGTCCGGGCTCCTTGAGGGCAAGGGCCATGTGTCCTTATTCATCTTTACTCATCCTTTGCCTCCACACCCCGCTGGTGCGCAGTTTATGTTTGTTGAGTGGAAAGTTCCTAGTACAGCTTCTGACACATAGTAGTTCTTTAAATCAGCTTCCCGGGTGGCTCAGCGGCGACGAGTTCCCCTGCCAGTGCAGGAGACATAGCTCCAATTCCTGGATCGGGAAGATCCCCTGGAGGAGGAAGTGGCAACCCACTCCAGTATTCTAGTCTGGGAAATCCTATTAACAGAGGAGCCTGGCAGGCTACGGTCCATGGGGTCGGAAAGAGTCAGACACAACTTCGCGGCTAAATAACAATAAGTCCTTTAAATACCAGTGTTGTTCCTTTTTTCTCCACCCTTCCCCCCATATAAACACTTCCAGCCGTGGTTGTTCACAAACGTTTAACTTGTGTTGCTTGAAATACAAAGATAAATAATGAATAGTCGCTGCCCCTGAGGAATGGGAAATGCAAAGGGACCGGCTCTAAGGTTTACCAAGGCAGGAACAAAGCAGTGGGGTTGATCGGAAGCCTTTGTGGAAGAATTGATTTGAGCCGTGAAAGATGTTGGAAGACCATTCTAGATGACCGGAAATCCCTGGACATGACTCATCAGCCTAATTTGCCTTGGTTAAGGGTGAAAAGGAATCCCGGAAGGATCAAATGCGTGGGAAAGTGTTTTGTAAACTGTGAAGCTGTAGTGTGGTTGTTCTTGTCGTTTTAGGGTAAAAACCAGAGCAAGGAACCAGAGAGACCACTCCCTCCCTTAGGTCCTGTGACAGTTGATCCTAAAGGCGGTGTCAGCATAGCCATCCATGCCAAACCTGGTTCCAAACAAAATGCTGTGACAGGTATACTGGACCCTGGGGTAGGGATCTTGTATGAAGGACTCAGTTGTCCCCTGCTCCATCCTTCTTTTGCCTTAGTTTGCTGAAAATTTATCCTGTATGGTCAAGTGTATTTTTCACGTCTGCAGTTAGAGGCTTCTCCATTTTTAAACTCTGAATTCTAATTTAAAGGTATAATCTAGTGCTTAAAACTGAATACGTATATCATATTTAAAGCATACCAAGTTAGATGAAAAACCACTGAACACTGTCCTTTTTTATATTTTTTAGCCAATATTGTGGTGATCAGTTCAAAATACAAATACTGAGTCATTATGTTGTACACCTGTTCTAGGTCAATCATACCTCAATTTTTAAAAAGGTAGTTTAGAAAGAACTTACACAGAAATGTTTGTAGCCTAGATGATTCTTAGTTTGTCCTATTCCAAAAGTAGAAATGTTCAGAGGAAGATGTTTTGGTTGTTTTTTAATCATCATTGGTCCAAGGAGGGAGAGAACCTGGTGATCGACACCTGTGTGAGCTTGTTTTCAGTCCAAGCTATACAAAATATTTCTGGGCCCAGTTCTTTCATCTGTCAGATGAGATCGTTGGCCTGTTAGAAGCTTTTAAGCTATTCCATGGACCCCAAAAATTGCCTCAGGGTTCTCTGTGGTGGGCACAGGTGAGGGAAGCAGAGAGGACTCCTGAGGAACTGCTGACATTTGCTTTAAATGTTGGAATTTCAGGGGAAATTGAGTGGAGGTGGGGGATTCTGATTGGGGGGAAAAGTTTGAAAAGCATTGATCTGAGTATTCTTGATGGTCTTTGTCACCCACTAAAGCTCTGTATTCTAATTTTTAAAATATTTTGAAAACAAGACCTCAGAATTGGGGTGCTGGGCCTGGTTTGTGCTTATGGCCATGTTAGTGTAGCTGTGTGTTCGCTATCCCCTCCTTAGCCAGCATTTTCTAAGTAGTTGCTGTGGACACTGTCTCTACATACTGCTGGAATACCATGTTTCATCAGATACAATTGGCCATCAACTGTAAGGTACACACGGTACTTTATGTACCAGTAAGACAGACAAAATCCACATCAACTAAACGTTTTCTTTCCCATCTGTTGTAAGATAACACCTGGATTTCAAAGATACTAAAATGTGAAAAACTGCATCATAAAATCAGTGATAGGATAGGAGAAGGGTTGTTCTACTGTCTCATTCCCGTGGACTGTGGCCACATTTACACGGGCGAGATGAATGAGTGTGGAAATGCCCGGGTAACCCCAAATGTTGGACTAGCTCAAGCTCATTTGCAAACTGCTTTGAATATATACTCCTCTCAGAAATGACATGGAGGACTGCAGGCAGGTTGCTCTTTATGAAGGCTGTATTGATGAGGAAGCCTGAAGCACTTCAGAAAGCAGTGTTCATTGTCCTGGATTTCAAAGCATGAATTCAAATTTATTTTTGAATCACAACATCACTTTCTAGCCATGTGACCTTGAACCCATTACTTCTCAATTCCAGTTTCCTCATTTGTAAAATGGAGATGATAAACTATAGCAATAAAGTTGTTATTTGTAAAGCCCTTAAAATATGTTTGTGTGCCCTTAAACTTGGTGTAAGTGCTATGTAGCTGTTAACTAAATAAATACATTTTAAAAACATCAGAGAGGCATTTCACTGAGGTGAACCTAATGCAGTGCTTCCACTTCCCTAATGAGGAAGCTCTGAACAGGCCTGTACAGTCCGTGAGCTAACTCATTCACTCACTTCTCAGTGACTGCTGGGCTAAAGCCCAGCTCCCCTGACTCCCTGCCTGGGGCTCTTCCTATCAGACCAGGCGCAGTTTCCAGCTCCTAATTCCAGATTATTGCCCAGGATTCTGTGGGCCCACCTTGGTCAGCAGGTAAAAACCAATTTTCTTCTCTGGGTTTCTATAATGGTAGTGGCATGTTTATGTTCCCTTAACTGTGATGAGCTTCATCATTCTTCATTCAGCAGTTATTCACTGAATCCCTGCTATATGCCAGACAAATGCAAATGCTTTTACAAAATATCCCCACTTCATGAAGAAAAGAAACTTTATGAGGATCTGTTCTCATTCCAGACGTGACAGCCGAGGCTGTGAGTGTAGCCATTGCAGCGCCTCCGACAGAGGGAGAGGCTAACGCGGAGCTGTGTCGCTATCTTTCCAAAGTCTTAGAACTCAGGAAGAGTGATGTGGTTTTGGATAAGGTAGGCCTCTCTCTCTCTCAACACCTTTGAGTACTACATCAGGCATTACTTTAAAACACCAATTTTTTTCTTTTCAAAATAATTGAAAAACCAGTTGTTTTTAACTCTTATATACATTTAATCACCAAAAATCTATAATTCTTCCTAGTCCCCTTCCTCCCAAATGCCTTAGTCCTTCTGAGTTCATGCCTGTACCTGCTCTGTCAGATTAAACTTGCTTGTCTCTTCCCTCAGCTCATCACCTTAGTAGAAATGTCTAAAATGGTTCTTGTTGTTTGTAATCTCCATTAGTGAGTCCATTAAGCACATCTGGTCCAGCATGTCCTCACTTACTGGGAGACACTCATTAAAGAGATGGCTCATATGAAGTCATTAATACTTCTGCACTAGAAGGGTCTGCACTAGAGGTGGTGGGAAAAATCACCTGGGAATGATTTCTAAAACACAGGTTCCTGGGCATTACCCCAGACTTACTCAAATAGAATCTGCAGGAGTAAGACCCGCCCAAGCTTTATTTCCTACAACTCTGCTTGTTTTCCAGTGCTATATTCTGTAGCTCCCCCCCAGGATCCAGTGGGCACTGAGTCATTGACTAGTAGGCTGCCCCTAAGCATCCATATGATCAGGCCACGCCCCTCCGCATCCGCCACAGCAGGTCGTTTCTGACTTTCTGCCAGTGCGCTTGCTCTGACATCTGCCTAAAAGCCCTCCCCATGCTTCCACCTGTGCAGCTCCTACCCATTTAGATAAATACCTGCTCAGAATTTACTTTCTTTAAAGGATGTTTCTAAACAAATCCTTATAGTTGTCTTAATCGGTTGTGAGATCATAGCTCTTGGATACGTGGTCACTTTTTGTTTGGAATTTTTCAGAAATGTGTAATGGTATAGAACATAGCAGTCCTATATTTAGAATTATTTTTAATCAAAGTTTATATTGCAATATTTGTTTTGGTAATTTAAACAAAAGTATTACTTGAAAACAGAATATTGTATGTCCAGATTCCATACTCATTTTGAAAATGCCTAATTTTTACTACAGAAATTGATGTATGAAGGTAAAACCTCTGGGGAATTGTAAAAAAAAAAGAAAGGAAAAAAGTACTGAATCGGAATCTGTTTTTGGATAGACCAGAAATGGCTAGGAAAAAGCAGCACTAAGCTACCAGGAAAACTAGCCCACCTGTGACAGCCCCACAAGGACACGGTGGCGTATCCTCAGCAACTGAAGTCTGCTGTCACTAATAGCATTAGAAAGTTTAGTGTGCTGTCCTGACACCAGTTTTTCCTTTTGGTCCAGGGTGGTAAATCTCGTGAAAAAGTGGTGAAGCTTTTGGCCTCCACACCTCCGGAAGAGATCTTTGAGAAATTGAAAAAGCAAGTTGAAAAGAAATAAAAGCAAGAAACGAAAAGTACGTCCTTGAGAAAATTTTTTTTACTGCTAATGATGGAGAGACTGTTAAAATACACTTAAATACATAGAATGTGTAAATATATTTAATAAGAACAGGACTCAAAAAAGAAGTATGAAGATTAAAAGTACTGGACATGGAACTTAGGTTCTCAAATTCCTGATCCCAAACAGCTCGGGACATGTTACTCTGTTTTCACAGAATTACAGAGTACAGAACTGGAAAGGATATTTAGGATGACCTGATTTAGCCCCTTTCATTTTGTGATGAGGCTTCTGACTTCAGAAGTTGAGAGTATTCAGGATCACTTGGTGTAAGCTGGCAACTAGAACTTAGATCCTTTGGCTTCTAGCTGAATGCAGTTTATCCTGGTTGTAAATTAAAATGGTAATATTTCCATAGCAATTACTGGAATTCTGGGGACTGCCTTCTAATCCAGTTTAAAAGTGACAGAGGAAACCTGTCACACTGCTTCATAGTGTCACTTTATATTTTAAAATGCTTATGTAAATGGCTTCCCTGGTATCTTAGCAGGTCAAGAATCCACCTACAATGCAGGAGACCCTGGTTCAATTCCTGGGTCAGGAAGATCCACTGGAGAAGGAATAGGCTACCCACTCCAGTACTCTTGGGCTTCCCTGGTGGCTCAGCTGGTAAAGAAGCCGCCTGCAATGCAGGAGACCTGGGTTCAATCCGTGGGTTGGGAAGATACCCTGGAGAAGGGAACAGCTACCCACTCCAGTACTCGTGCCTGGAAAATCCCATGGACGGAGGAGCCTGGTAGGCTGCAGTCCATGGGGTCACTAAGAGTCAGACACGACTGAGCGACTTCACTTTGACTTTTCCCTTTCATGCATTGGAGAAGGAAATGGCAACCCACTCCAGTGTTCTTGCCTGAAGAATCCCGGGGATGGGGGAGCCTGGTTGGCTGCTGTCTCTAGGATCGCACAGAGTCAGACACAACTGAAGCAACTTAGCAGTAGTAGCAGCAGCAGCAACCCACTTCAATATAACGGTCTAGAGAATTCCATGGACTGTGTAGTCCATGGGGTCACAAAGAGTCAAACACTTTTGAGCAACTTTCACTTTTATGTAAATGCAACATTTTTTTGTCTTTTTAAAATTCTGTTGAGCATTTTGTTAAAAAGTAAGAACAATCAAGACTTGCAATTTAGAGAGTTCCCTGGCAGTCCAGTGGTTAGGACTCAGCACTTTCACTGCCACGGCCCAGGCTCAATCCCTGGTCAGGAAACTCAGATCTCATGAACAGAACACAACCAAGCAAAAACAAACAAACAAAAAAAAGATTTGTAATTTCACGTTAATTTTCCTCTTGGATGGTAACTCCAGTCATCAAATCTGTTGTCCTTATGAATCTCCTAAGATCTTCAAAAGAAGACAGAAGATCTGGAAACTATTTTCAATACTTGTGAAAGCCTGTCCTGTCAGAAGTCATATCTATATTGAAGCTTCAAAAACTAATAATAAATATCTTGTTTTTAAATATTCAATACAAACTATAGTAATTAAGGTAATCTAGATAAGTACTAAATTTGCTGATGGAAGAGTTGATTTGCAATTGTCTGCTTTGTCTAAATCCACTAAAAGGACCAATAATAAAAATGATGGATGGTAAAAGAACTGGGAGCCACTCGTCCAGTACAACTTATTTTGTTGAGAGGAACCAAGGACAGTCAGTGCGGTGGCTCATCCGAAATCAGAGTAAAGGACAGAGCGCAGGTTGCACTCAGCTGCCTTCTCTTATGCCGTCTGCCCCCAGATGTACTCTGCTTTATGTGGTCTTGGCTTCAGAATCCTTTCTGTTCTTTTTCAACACTATTTTGGTGTGTGCACTACAGGCATATTTTTACTTGTGGTCTTTACATGAATCCTTGTTTGTTAGGGTGCTTTCCCTGATAAGTAACAGAAACCTAACTCATCTGGCTTAAGCAATTAAGGGATTTATTAGCTCATATACCTGAAAAGTCTTAGAGGCAGGGTTTACTTAGGGGTTGGTTTGACTCATCGGCAGTTCAGTGATGTCATAAAGGACCCACCTACTTTCCTTCCTGACTTACTTCAGCAGTGCCAGCTTTACCCTCAGGCCCACTTCCTTCTTGGAGGCAAAAAGGCAGCAGTTTCGAGCTTCTTATCCACCTATCACCCCCTCCAGTAGGAAAAGAAATACCAAAGCTCTTATGAGAGGCCCTTTTTCCTTGTATCTCAGCCCAGATCAGGTCACACAGTTTCTAAACCAGCCCCTATTGTCAGGGAATGCCAGGTTGTAACGCAAGGTACCTAAACCAGTGACTAATGAGGAGAGTTACTCTCACTGTTTTACACTAATCAAGGTCCATCCTAGAGCTGGAGATGGGCTCAGCCTAAACAGAAACAGAGGAGAAAGCAGAGAAGGGGAAGTACTTGAATACAAATTAGGAAAAGTTACAGAAATAGGAGTTTGGATAGGAGTAACAGGTATCCACCACAATCATCTATTTAAATAGCCATATTTTAACATAAGAACGTTTTTGCCTAGTCACTTTTTTTTTGAGAAACGCACAGTATCTTTTGAAAAAAGAACATCCAGTCATCAAAAGTGGTTGCGAGAGGTAGGAACTGGTTCAGGAGCTGTGTTTGGGGACATGATTTCCCTTTCTTCCTCAGCGAACAAGGTTGCCTTTAGCAGTCTGTGCTCTCCTGACCTGCACAGGGCTGTTCCCCATTAATAACAATCACAGCTAAGGCCTGGGCACCTTGATCTGATGTGAAAGTGTAGTTAATGCAGCTTTCTTCAGCTGGACCCTGTTCTTCCTCCAAGAACGTTAAGACAGGCCCAGTGACCTAGGACAAGGATACAAAACCCCCAACCCCTATAACGTGTCAGATAATATGATTATAGCTCTGCCTTCCCCCCATTAAATTTAAGTGACTGCTGTGTTTCTTGTCCTATCTGTTGTCCTGAGGGTCCAGCCTTTCAGGCAGCCCATGAACAAGGTCTGAAAGATACTTTTCCAACTCTGGTGATAATATCATGGTGGTGGTCCAGCAGTGCATATGTAATCTATCATCTGCACTTCAATACGTGATAATTACTCTTGCAAAAATGATTTAATTAAGAATAGTAAATTAATAACTTGGGTGCCTGCTGCTTGCCAGACACTGCTAGGTGCTTTGCCTACACTACACTGACCAAATTGGAGGCAGAAACAGGGAGCTTGAACTCCCGATGGCCGTGAGCTCCTCCTCACTAGTTTGCCACCTGGGGGATGGAGAGAACCAGAGCATGCGGGTGGCACCTTTACAGTGCTTAAAATTCCAAACAGCTAAAGACTCACTAAAGAGCCTCTTGAAAGTGAAAGAGGAGAGTGAAAAAGTTGGCTTAAAGCTCAACATTCAGAAAGCTAAGATCATGGCATCTGGTCCCATCACTTCATGGGAAATAGATGGGGAAACAGTGGCTAACTTTATTTTGGGGGGCTCCAAGATCACTGCAGATGGTGATTGCAGCCATGAAATTAAAAGATGATTACTCGTTGGAAGGAAAATGATGACCAACCTAGACAGCATATTAAAAAGCAGAGACATTACTTTGTCAACAAAGGTCTGTCTAGGCAAGGCTATGGTTTTTCCAGTGGTCATGTATGGATGTGAGAGTTGGACTGTAAAGAGGGCTGAGCGCCAAAGAATTGATGCTTTTGAACTGTGGTGTTGGAGAAGACTCTTGAGAGTCCCTTGGACTGCAAGGAGATCCAACCAGTCCATCCTAAGGGAAATCGGTCCTGGGTGTTCATTGGAAGGACTGATATTAAAGCTGAAACTCCAGTATTTTGGCCACCTGATGCGAAGAGCTGACTCATTTGAAAAGACCCTAATGTTGGGAAAGATTGAAGGCAGGAGGAGATGGGGATGACAAAGGATAAGATGGCTGGATGGCATCACTGACTCAATGGACGTGAGTTTGGGTAAACTTCAGGAGTTGGTGATGGACAGGGAGGCCTGGCGTGCTGTGGTTCATGGGGTCGCAAAGAGTTGGACATGACTGAGCAAATAAACTGAACTGAACTGAAAGACTCACTTTAGGAGGCAGTACTTTTCTGGGCTTCAGGCTGCCAGCATCCCCCTCTTACAGATTCTGGACATTCAGTTAGGTAGTTCCTTAACCATAAGGTAAAATCAAAATGTTAGAACCCATGGGCCCCCACTTCAGTCTGTCTTAATGCCTATGACTAGAGACAAAGTTTATAAGGCTAGATTTTCAGTTTACATCCAAGAGGTGGCACCATAACGCAACAGCAGAAACCTACACAGTTTAAAGAAAGGAATGGATTCTCAATTCCTTCTGAAATGAGTACTCTTAGGAATCCCTTTCTGTTGTGCCTGACTACCAATATCAGAATCTTTGGTCCTTCTTGTCTGGTCTCCTCAGAGACGTTCCTTAGACTTAATCCCCTCTCATTCTGGGTTTAGCACAGACCAGAGTGTGGCATTAACCAGGCCGACTGAGTACTTGAGAGTGTGGGTCAGCACTATGGTGGAGCCAGCAAGGTCCCAAGTGCCTCCCTTAACTTTGAAGCTTTCAGATATCCCATCTAGTCACTGTCTTTGAAAACAGAATTGGGCTGGACAACTGACAAGGAATTAAAAGGATGCCAGTTTATTAACTGGAATGAAGAACACACCTGCCAAATAGACTGTGTAGTGGGTTCCTCTAGTGAGTACCTTCTGTCCCTCTGCGAAATCTCTTCAGAGCCTTAGGTTTCCCCAGACATACCTGAGGAATTGAAGCACTGTGGAGAATAAGGGAGCAAGTCAAGTCCACAGAACCCCAAGCCTTTAATCCGATTCTAGAACTGTGGTGCCAGGACAGTTGCTGCTGGTCACGTGTGGGTCTTGAGCACCTGAAATGTGGCTAATCAAATCTAAAAAGCATCACAGAAATATAGGTCCTATTGGGAACAACACAACAGAAGAGGCTGAAAATATGACATGGAGTTTAGAGGGCAGGATAAAAGTGAGCAAAGAAAGGAAGATGACAGATCCAGAAGTCAGACACAGGAAAACCAACACATAGTAGGAGAAGGGAACCGAAGAAATGGAACAAAGGTTTGAAGATACAAGCAAAACATTGGAGAAATAAGATAATTTTACAGAACGAAGGTGTCCCAGGTGAAATACTGACAGTGATCAGCAATGAAACACAACCCAGTAAAGTTCTCTGAAGGTAAAAAAGCCTGTGGCCATCTAGATAAAAAGTTGAAGTCACAAGGAAGAAGAGAGAAAACATGCCTGCAAACTCACATGTTGCTGATGGGAATGTAAATTTCTACAGTTCTTTAGGAAATGCAGCATTTATTGAAATAATACAGGTTTTTTAACCCAATAGTTCTATTTTTGAGACCACCCCAACAGAACATATAAAAGCATCAGAGCATATATGGACAAAAGCAACATGGCATAGTTAGTAGAGGCAAAAAAGGAAACCGAAGTGTCTACCTATTGGAGAATGGTCATATAATCAATGGTATATCCATACCATACCATGTCATATTATTAAAATTAAGTCATTAATTTTTAATCTATGGCTACTTACCTGGAGTGATGGTTGTTATAATCTGTTGTATGAACAAAAAATAATACACACATGTGGATTAATATATATATATATAAAACCTCAGTTTAATAAAGGAAAAACATATACCAAATTTATTTATTTATTTATTTTTATATACCAAATTTATATGGGCCTGGTAAAAGAGACAGAAGCATTCAGAACAGGGCAGAATCACTGGTTAGGTGCAGATTATTCATTTGTCTAGTTTTACTTTTTACAGTATTATTTTGTATACATGCAAAACATATTAGTGAAGGAAACTTGATGAGATGGATGAAACTGGAGCCGATTATACAGAGTGAAGTAAGCCAGAAAGAAAAACACCAATACAGTATACTAACACATATATATGGAATTTAGAAAGATGGCAATGACGACCCTGTATGCAAGACAGGAAAAAAGACACAGCTGTGTATAACGGACTTTTGGACTCAGAGAGAGAGGGAGAGGGCGGGATGATTTGGGAGAATGGCATTCTATCATGTATACTATCATGTAAGAATTGAATCGCCAGTCTATGTCTGACGCAGGATACAGCATGCTTGGGGCTGGTGCATGGGGATCACCCACTGAGATGTTATGGGGAGGGAGGTGGGAGGGGGTTTCATGTTTGGGAACACATGTAAGAATTAAAGATTTTAAAATTTAATTAAAAAATTAAATAAATAAATAAATAAATAAATAAAATAAAAGACATGGGAATCAAAAAAAATAAAAAATAAAAAGAGAAACACAAACATGAAAAAAGCTGTGGACTTCAGCAATTAGAGCAGTTTTATTTACCTTTTTCAGACAAAGAGGCTGGAGATCCTTTAGTGAGTTAAAAGGACAGTATAGACCCACAGAGATGTTATGGGAAGGGAGGTGGGAGGGGGGTTCATGTTTGGGAACACATGTAAGAATTAAAGATTTTAAAATTAAAAAAAAAAAAAAAAAAAAAAAACCATGAGATCATCATCACATTGTCCCTTGAAGGCATCTCAGGAGAAGTCACTGAAACCCGGAGAAAACCTAACTGGTAATTAATACATGGGGTTCTCCATACCCGCTGGGGCCAGGAGTGGGAACAACTGAACTGGCCCATGAGTACACAGAGACTGGAGATCTGTGAGCTGCACTTTCTGTACTCACATCAGCCCAGAGTTGCCCACTCTACTTCCGGAGGCACAAACCTGATGCTGACTGGGCACTGAGTCTGTGCCCCACCCATTGATGTTTACTTTGCACAAATGCTTTCACTTAATCCTTCAAGGGGATGATCAAATCACTTAAGAGCAATTTTGATGAAGAACAGCTTGTCCTCATTAACCCCCTCCCATGCCATCCCATAAATCTTAAAATCTGAGGGGTGTTATCCACAGCTCATCCCATTTTCCAGTCTGACAGCACTGATAACGAACGACTCAAATAAGCTTGTGTCTCGCACATGCAGGCCTCAGCAGTGTTACCAGCTGCTGAGGTCACTTCCTCTTCAACCCTGGTATATTCTCTACAGACAGCAGTCCAACTGAGACCCATGCAGCCAGCATGGCCCTCCCCTGCCATCTCCATAGCTCATGGGATCTCTGCTACCATCCGTATTTTCCCTGTGAGCTGGTCCCAGTAAAGGTGTCAGACTAGAAGGCTACTTCACAGCTGAAAGGTGTAGTCTACCACTTGAATCTAGTTGCTGCTGCTGCTAAGTCGCTGCAGTCGTGTCCGACTCTGTGCGACCCCATAGACGGCAGCCCACCAGGCTCCCCTGTCCCTGGGGTTCTCCAGGCGAGAACAGGCCCCAAAATAATTTGATGTAGCAAGACCCAGGAAAATATGTTTAGCTATTACAGCATGTCAAACCGAATAGGTCTGAATTCTTAAGTATTAATCTGAAAATTAATATCATTAATTTCTACAGATGTCAAGAATATTTACCGCTGTTGGTCTTCATTCTAAGTTCAAAACTGGAAAATTTTTTAAAGCATATCTAAGTTTATAAATCTACACAGAGGAAACATTCTCTGAGTGACATATATAATTAGATTTTTCACACAGAATTAACCAAAGTCTAATGTATTTCAAAGTGCCCATTTATATGTATTATTTATCAAATATAATATGTATTTAATATGTATTTTATTGGGCTCCAAAATCACTGCAGATGTTGACTGCAGCCATGAAATTAAAAGATACTTGCTCCTTGGGAGAAAAGCTATGATAAACCTAGAGAGCGTTTTAAAAAGCAGACACATTACTTTGCAGACAAAGGTCTGTCTCGTCAAAGCTCTGGTTTTTCCAGGAGTCATGTATGGATGTGAGAGTTGGACCATAAAGAAAGCTGAGTGCTGAAGAATTTATGCTTTTGAACCATTGTGCTGTAGAAGACTCTTGACAGTCCCTTCTACTGCAAGGAGATCAAACCAGTCAATCCTAAAGGAAATCAGTCCTGAATATTCATTGGAAGGACTGATGCTGAAGCCCCAATACTTTGGCCACCTGATGCAAAGAACTGACTCCTTAGAAAAGACCCTGATGCTGAGAAAGATTAAAGGCAGGAGGAGAAGGGGACAATAGAGGATGAGATGGTTGGATGGCATCACCAAGCTGATGGACGAGTTGAGCAAGCTCCAGGAGTGGGTGATAGACAGGGAAGCCTGGCATGCAGCAGTCCATGGGGTTACGAAGAGTCAGACACGACTGAGCGACTAAACTGATATCAAATAAGCTTCTTTGGTTAAAACACAGGACAGTGAAAGAAAAAACCCAAAGAAAATTTTCAGTGAATTTATATATTTTTAAATGTATATTATATATAAATATATATAATACATCAATTTATCTAACATTACCAGTCAGTGCTTTAACACACAGCATTTCCAGCTAACTGAAGTTCTCTAACAAGCCACCTCAAACTGGGACTATTTATTTCCTAACAAGAACAAAAATTCCCTTTCACTACAAATGGTAGTGCTAATTAAAAGAAGTCAAAGATCCAGAGCATAGATTTCTGTACATAGTGAAATCTGTGTTTGAGTTGACTGAATCAAACAGAATACAAAGTCTAGGGAAATTTTTAAGGTGTTAAAAAACTATTGAGAAACAGTGTAGTGCTTTCAATAGAGTTCAAAATTAGTGATATCAGTAATCTTCAGGATAAAAGATCATTTCCTTCCTTTTTGGGATTCTAAACTTAAAACTGACATTTCATTACCCTTAACTGTCATAAAGTTTTATATTTCCTTTAGGGGGATAAAATTAAAAGGGAACATTACATCCTTGTCTGTTGAGCATTATGTTATAAGGAATGCAGCTTTGGAAACCAAAACTATGCTGGGAATCTTACTGGCTTCTTCGTATATGGTTTCAAGAACCTAAAAACTATTCTTAGAGCAGTAACCCACGGTTACTATACTCTGTGCTGTGCTTAGTTGCTCAGTCATGTCTGAGTCTTTGCAACCTCGTGGACTGTAGACTGCCAGGCTTCTCTGTCCATGGGATTTCCTAGGCAAGAATACTGGAATGGGTTGCCATTTCCTCCTCTAGGGCAGATCCTTCTAGCACTCAAGGAAAAAAAAAATTTTTTTTCCTGTCTTAAATCTCTAGTAAACTGATCTCAAAAGGATACTAATTTGATGTGTTCCATAATCAACATTGTCAAGCCAGTGTCAATTTCCAAACAGCAAATGCCAGTAATTTTGGTTCAACTTTGATATAAACTTGTCTTTCTTCTTTTTGGCCACACCATGGGATCTCAGTTCCCTAACCAGGGACTGCACCCAAGCCATTTACCTAGTCCTAACCACTGGATTGCCAGGGAATTCCTCTCTGTCTTCCCTATTTGAAGGGTTTATTTTCTGTTCTTTTGCTAATCTGTATAGTAGTACACCTAAGGAAACAATCACATATCTTTAGTTCTCAATCTGCCTACCTCATTTGGGATTCCCTCATAGTTTAGTTAGTAAAGAATCCACCTATAATGCAGGAGACCTGGGTTCAATTCCTGGGTGGGAAAGAACCCCTGGAGAAGGAAATGGCAACATACTCCAGTATTCTTGCCTGGAGAATCCCATGAACAGAGAAGCCTGGTGGGCTACAGTCCACAGGGTTGCAAGAGTTGGACACGACTGAGCGACGAAACCACTACCACATCCTTTGTATCAATACTATGCTTTCAGTTCAGTTCAGTTCAGTCGCTCAGGCGTGTCTGACTCTTTGTGACCCCATGAATCGCAGCATGCCAGGCCTCCCTGTCCATCACCAACTCCCAGAGTTCACTCAGACTCACGTCCATTGAGTCAGTGATGCCATCCAGCCATCTCATCCTCTGTCGTCTCCTTCTCCTCCTGCCCCCAATCCCTCCCAGCATCAGGGTCCTTTCCAGTGAGTCAACTCTTTGCATGATGTGGCCAAAGTACTGGAGCTTCAGCTTCAGCATCAGTCCTTCCAAAGAAATCCCAGGGCTGATCTCCTTTAGAATGGACTGGTTGGATCTCCTTGCAGTCCAAGGGACTCTCAAGAGTCTTCAACACCACAGTTCAAAAGCATCAATCCTTCGGCGCTCAGCCTTCTTCACAGTCCAGCTCACATCCATACATGACCACTGGAAAAACCATAGCCTTGCCTAGACAGACCTTTGTTGGCAAAGTAATGTCTCTGCTTTTTAATATGCTATCTAGGTTGGTCATAACTTTCAAGGAGTAAGCGTCTTTTAATTTCATGCTTTACAGTTTATCAAATCCTTTCCTCTCACTGATTTAATGCAGCACCAATTATATACAGCTGAGGTTTTAATGGTCACAGGCTTTCATTTCCATTCTCAAGCTCTTACATGTCTGGTCACTTGTTTTTATAACCCTGTGAGAGCGACAAGCGTATCACCTTGTTATCCCCATTTTTGCAAGTGAACAAATAAGCTCAAAGTTTAAGTGCTTACTTTTCTCAAGGTCAGATACCTTGTAAGACAAACGGAGCCAAGATTCCTTATGCTTAGTCTATATGCTATTACAAGAGACTACCTATTTGAGATGAATTTCACTTGACACATTTTTTTCTTCTCCACTTTTCAATGATCCTTAAGTTGCTTTGATGTTCTTTTCTGTCTCTCCCACATGAAGCAGAAACTATGTCTTTTTATTTTTTCCTGGTTTTAAATACACAGGGAGCAGTCTGATGTAACTGCTAATTACACACACACACACACACAAACCACCACCACATAAATTACCCATGCTGAATGCAGAAATAACCCATGTTAAAAGGAGTACTCATCATATTTCCAAGAAGAGTTGATACTCAGGCTATATATGCCCTATTGTATCAGTGTGAAAATATTTAAGTACTGTTGGAAAACACTTTTCTTCCAAGCTTTCTGAGGCACCCTCCGTGGTCCCTTGGATCCAGAGATCTAACTAGTGTCAATAGCTGGCACAGTAGACAGCCTCCAGGACCCTGCTCCAGAGGTGTGGCCCAACAGGTCAGCAGCTGTGCTTTATCAATTGACAGGTATTTTTAATAACCCATCTGCTTTTGGGGTTCCCTGGTGGCTCAGATGGTAAAGAATCTGCCTGCAATGTGGGAGACCCAGGTTTGATCCCTGGGTCAGGAAGATCCCCTGGAGAAGGGAATGGCTACCCACTCCAGGATTCTTGCCTGGAGAATTCCTTGGATGGAGGCAGCTGGCAGATTGTGACCCATGGGGTCACAAAGAGTTGGACACAACTGAGTGACTAACACGTCCACACTTCACTTTCATACCTGCTTTCAGAAAGGATCTTGGGCTATAGCCAAGCCATTCTTAACTCTCTGGGCCAAGTACTCTACTGTAGTAATAAAGACCTATCTTAGTATACCACCACTGGCTTGTTTCCTACTGATGTAATTAAGAGGGCTATGGGGAAAACCCTTATCTTATTGTTAACATTTTATTTATAGCTGAGTGTGAGTACTTGGTTTATCAAATCCTTTCTAATAAAACAGTTACCTGAAAGGATGGCTTTGCAGGAAGGGGGTGTAGCGGAGAGAGTTAGATCCAGAGCATATAGGAGAAGCAGTATCTGGAGATGTCAACCTCTAAGCAGAGTGCTAAGAAAGAAGGCAGCAGAAGGCAGATTCAGGAAGTTCCCTTTTAATATCTTTGACCTATCATGAAACTTGTGCTCTTAATATTACTCTTAAACCAAATGAACTTTTTTCAAGAGATATGAGGACAGAGCAGTAAAGCTCATCTCACTGTATTAATGAATGGACTAACTACCAAAATTTGAAGGAGAATACTTACAAGTATTTTATTTAAATAAAACCATTATAATGGCCATTAAAATGATGGGAAATATGGTGCTCATTCTGAAAGAAAGTTTCAGCATCACTGGATTTACAGAAGAGGAGGCAGCAAAAAAATCTCACCTCCAGCACATCTGGAGGTGAAATAACATTGTAAACTCAACCTACATTAAATACCATAAAAGTAAATAGCCAAAATACAGCATTATTTACATATAACTGAGAAGAAAGGGAACATTACAGAGTTAAACTTTTGCATAACATGTAATGTTTATGTTAGCAAAAGCCTTAGTGTTTGTGTAAAATGACTTGTGTGCCTTAATCCCACACACCACTACATTAAATAAGATACTGAAACTGAGACTGATTCCTTCCTGATTTTACAGCTTTATTCTTGATATCCCTCTAAAGAGAGACCAAAATGATTGTGAAAATGACTCATACCTGTAGAGTAATTACAAAGTTCCACATTCACATAACAACAAAAGCCAAATAAAATATACTAGGGAGAGGGTGGGATGATTTGGGAGAATGGAATTGTAACATGTATACTATCATGTAAGAATCGAATCACCAGTCTATGTCCGACGCAGGATACAGCATGCTTGGGGCTGGTGCATGGTGATGACCCAGAGAGATGTTATGGAGAGGGAGGTGGGAGGGGGGTTCATGTTTGGGAACGTCTTTAATTTAAATTAAAATTTAAAAAAAAGAAAAAAAAAAAGAAATATACCACAGTTGTTTTACCTTTCAATTACTACTGTGTACAATACATCATCAGTAGGCATAGCGGTGCATTTAGGAGCTGATGTACTCCCTGTGTAAAATTTTAGGAATGCGCACATCCGAGTGTAGGGATACTTCCTCATCTTACAAATTAAAAGCAAGCATTTTCTACATAAAATTTTTATTTCTGTGTAAAACAAAGACAACTCCTGAAGGTCTAACAAGGAAAATTATATACAACATTCAAAGCACTATTAAGTCATGAAACAAAGACGAATCTGAGGTAGAAGTCAAGCAATATAACCCACAACCTTTTTAGGGGAGTATTTATTTCCAGCAACCATCATGTCTCTCCAGTAAGATCTAATTTTTTTAAATTCCCAAGTTCCAAAAAATTAATAATCCATTTTCTACAATCAGATGTAAAACTATGACCAACAAAAGATACAATGTAAACTTTTGTCATGTTAACAGAGTAAATAATTTTACTAAAAGTTGCTGACACTTCTATCAGTAGTAGCCATAAGGAGGCCTTTGGTTGTAACCATAGTGTCCATATTGATGGGGGTAGTAAGGTTCTTGTCTGTGCTGCGGGTAATTGTTACCCCAGGATCGTCCATGCCATTGATTGGATCGATTGTCACTTGGCCACCCCCGTCTGCTATCCCTACCTCTAAACTGTCTGTTATCTTGCAACCTACAACAACAAAACAGAAATATTTTTATACTTTCCTTAAAAACACATGAGAAATCTAGCCTGGTGCATTTCATTTCTCAATCTAATACTCAGTAAACAAAATAGTAAAAACCAGTTTTCTTTAGAGTGTTACTGCACCAGGTATTCAAAACTTTCCTAAAATCCAGAGCCAGTATTATACTGGATAGACTTTCCAGAGAAGAGGTAAACTAAGGCTGCAAACTCAAAACAACAGGATGGTTCTGAAGCAAACTAAACCTATTCAGTTGTTCAAAAGCAGTACGGTAATATTCCTTTTATCTATTTTGAGGTATTAAATGGAAGTAATTTCCATTGTATAAACTTCTTTCTAAATGGAAACCAAAACAATACCTTCTTTATGGAATTTAATGTAAACGTTTTGTAGAAGACCCTAGGTTTTTAAAGCATATTTGCAAAGAAAATATTAGTCCAGAGAAAGAATATTAAAAAAAAAAAAAACCTTTAAAATACACATACACACAACTGCATAGCAAGGGGAAAAAAATATGGTGCTGACAAAATAATAAAGCAAATATTTATCAGGCACTTAAGCAGTTACTAGGCACTCAGTATAGCACACTGAACAAAAACACTGATGGCTGCCCTCACGGGCCTTGGGGGCTAGATGATTCGAGCTGTCCTCTCCCAGATCAGCCATCTGCATTTACTCTTCTGAAGTAATACATACCGATTGCCTCTATTTCTCAGGCCGCCACCAGCTCTGCTATTCCATTCCTCAACAATCGGAGGAGACTCAGGAGGGCGTTTTAAGTATTCTTGGTATTCTTTGTCATCTTCTGTGAATCTACTGGCAAACATCTCTTCAAAATTTGGAACAGCTTCAGAAGTGTCAGTCATTCTGAAATTCTGTACAGGTTTTTAATATGTTTCTATTAGAATTTTTTTTTTAAGTAACACTATCTTTACCAGATAGTGAGAAAATAGGAAGTAAACACTTTTAGGGAGAGTATGTGTAAAGCCCTTGTGTACCTTTAAACCTAAGACAGGCTAGATTCAATTCAGTGTTTCTTCATTACTATAATAGAGACACTATGCTAACTAGGAGCCTGGGATACAGAGATGAACAATATATCATGAACCTTGCCCACAAAGAGCTCTCAGTCTGGTAGAATAGACAGTTGTGGTATAAATATAAAGGGAAGAGCAGCAAATGTCAAGAAATTAAGCTCTAAAAGTGGGCAAGAGTCAAATAGTGAAATTCTTTATATTTAATGTGAACAACTCTGCTTTTTCTGAGGCAAAGGGGTGGTTTAAGTAGGGAAGTCTCAAGAACAAATTTACCATTTAGAAGGATCACTTTTCTATTAATAACACAGTAGAGAACAGATTAGTGAGTTTAAGGGCAGATTACTGCAATAATGCTGAGGACTTAATCTGAGGCGCAGACTGTGAAAATAGTTTTAAAAGAATTCCAAGAGGAATCAGTCACTGAGTAGATGTTATGAAGAGAGGGGATAAAGGATAACTCCTAGGTTTCTGGCCAAATAATTGGTCAGGTTATGGTATCACAGGAGCTAGAAAGTGAAGGTAGGTGAATATCCACACTGAGGTAAGTTAGTTATGATATGTATATCCACATGAAGAGTCAGTTCACAGCTCAAATATCTGGGACGGAGAACTGGGTGGACAATGAATGCAATGGGAGACATCAGTTTTGCTGGTGGATAATGCTGTGAGAAAGAATGAGACTCCTCAGGAAGGCTGTGGAAAAAGAAAGAGTAACAAAAAACAATCCTAGAGAACATCACCATATCAAGATGATAAAGAAGGGATAAGAGGAGAACCCCAAGAGATTATCATAGAAGGCAAGAGATTAAAGAGTGAAAGGTCATCAGTGTTGAATAGTAACTGGAAAGAACCAAGAAGAAAAAATTAATTCGATTTAGCCATTAGGAGCTGATTAGAGTAGCAGGGATTAAAGCAGGACTACAATTAATTAAGAAGTAATTGGAAAGTAAGGAAATAATCTGTACCGATTAGTTTATACTAAGCTTTCAAGAGGCCTGGCTGGAGACACACACAAAGGGCAGTAGCTAAGGGCTTACTGGAAGATTATCTCTTTTTTTTCCCCAGACTAAAACACCTGATGGCTGGTGACAGGAAAATAAAAGAGCCAACAAAGAAAGAAAAAGACTGAAAATACAGTGAAGTGAAGTTGCTCAGTCGTGTCCACTCTTTGCGACCCCATGGACCGTAGCCTGCCAGGCTCCTCGGTCCATGGGATTTTCCAGGCAAGAATACTGGAGTGGGTTGCCATTTCCTTCTCCAGGGAATCGAACCCGGGTCTCCCGCATTGTAGGCAGATGCTTTTACCCTCTGAGCCACCAGGGAAGTCTCTGGAAAGACAAAAAGGCCTTTAAACATACAGCTATTAAAGTTGAGGGTAATTACTATAGAATGGTATCTATTTTCTTTTTTTCTCTAATACATTCTTATTCTAGGTGTTCTGACACATGAAAAGAAGTACTATAAATATTATCTAACGGCTATGAAAACAGAAGTTTTTTTCAGCTGAGTTTTCCAGGGCAATTATGGATTCACATTTGAAGTAGTATTTAACTAAACTTTCAGAGAGCCCCCTACCTCTCAAAAGATTTGACTTAGGCTGCAGAAGGCCTAATCCTTGAGGAACCAAGGAAGAAAGAGTTCACTTCTTTTTATCTTCAACCAAGATCTGGAAGCCAGCCAGCCCTGGAAGTATTTTGGAGGTAGCCCCCGATGCCCTTGGGCTTCCCTGATAGCTCAGCTGGTAGAGTCCACCTGCAATGCAGGAGACCCTGGTTTGATTCCTGGGTCAGGAAGATCCCTTGGAGAAGGGAAAGGCTACCCATTCCCAATATTCTAGCCTGGAGAATTCCATGGACTGTATAGTCCATGGGGTTGCAAAGAGTCAGACAGGACTGAGCAACTTTCACTTTCACTTCACCCAATGTCCAGTCCTTCCTTGATGCAGTCCCATCCTCTACCTTTCCTAACCTAAACCCTATCTTTCTATTCTTTGCCTCAAGACGTTTTTATTGGGCATATGTGACACCATGTTAAAACTTTAAAACCAAATCTCTCTTATTTGACATCCTAGAATTATTTTTCTTCCTGTATCAATTCAGTTTATAATAAAAAGCTTTTGTCAAAGAGATGTGATATTAGAAGACAGCTTTTTCATTAGTTTGTCTTTCCTCCAAACTCCTCAAAACTCATGCGAATATTTATACTACTACTGTCATCCCAACAAAATTACACAAAGATTATTATTTGGATTAAAGAAACAGTATCTAGGTGTTTTAACTTCTTGTATGTCTTATTAAATACCAATGTGTCTGAGATTGGCAAACAGCTGTCAAATTCTCAAATCCAAGGTATAGTTGAAGATAAATTCAGCAAATTAAAACTGTGCCTCAATTTCTATAGGAATTACTGGGATCACCAGAAAGATGACCCATACCTAACCATAGGGATGATAAAAATCATAAGGCAAGGCAAATGTGCTACTGTATTTTTATGTTCTCCCAGGATCCCCCTCTCACAAATAAGCAAATGTTTATCATCTTTATCATTACTGGTGAGGATGAAACTTAAATAGGATTTTAATTGATCCATGCTTTACTCACCTCAGGGATTTGAGGCGACTGTTCTGTTTAATGTTTAGACTGTGTAGATCTGTGGGAAGAAAAACAATAAACTTGACTCCCTTGAAAGAAACTCTCAAATGGTGTGTGCCGCGGGGACGGGAACCGTAAGGGTCTTAATTAAGTGGTAGGATTAAAAGACTTCCGACGCTAATTTGAAAGAGGAAATTGCAACTGAAAGTGCTACCGAAGAGCTAGAAGATGCTACAAGACTTGTCCTCTGAGCCTTCAAAATCAATTCGAGCGTGAATAATAACTTAACAAAGGACGTTCTTTTCTGTTAAAAACAAACACAACAACAAACAAGGTAGGTGTGTACTCGAGGACGGCTAGTTTTGGGGCCCTAAATAAAACCACACGGAACTTTCGCTGGGTCACTAACCTCGGAAAGGACTACCCAGAACGGGCAGTCATGCCCTGAGAGATGAACCCAGAGAAATAACCGACGAAGACACCGACTGAGAACCGCTGCGTTTCTCAGTTCTCTCTCGGAGCTTTGACTGTTGGGCTCCTTGTAAAACACCTCGGCCCCAGGCGCGAGGGAAATTAGAGGCCGTGAGGGGGAAGCGGCTTCTGGTTTCTCCAAAAAGTCCGGTCCCAGAACTGCAGAGCCCGAGGACACCTCGCCGGCCACTCAGTTCGGCCTGCCCGCCCGACTCCCTCCTCCCTGCGGCCCGAACGGACTCCTGCGCCCAGGACTGTGTCTATCCCGCTCAGGGCTCCGGATGCGCAGGGAAACCTACCTCCGGTCCAGGGCGCTGGCACAGTACCTCTCTGTACACTCTTTCAGCTCTCCCAGGTAACAGGGCCACTTCGGCCAGAATCCGACCGCCTCCTGACTTCCGCTTCCGGCGCGCTGGTCCGAGGCTGGCCTGTGAAGTCTCGCGGGATCTCCAGCTCTCCGTGTGCATTTTCCCCAGTTTTCTCAATGCTGATGGCTCGCGCGGGGCTTTGCGAGAGTAGTTGCTGCTGCTGCTGCTGCTGCTGCTGCTGCTGCTAAGTCGCTTCAGTCGTGTCCGGCTCTGTGCGACCACATAGACGGTACCCCACTAGGCTCCCCCGTCCCTGGGATTCTCCGGGCAAGAACACTGGAGTGGGTTGCCATTTCCTTCTCCAATGCATGAAAGGGAAAAGTCAAAGTGAAGTCGCTCAGTCGTGTCCGACTCTTCGCGACCCCATGGACTGCAGCCTACCAGGCTCCTCCGCCCATGGGATTTTCCAGGCAAGAGTACTGGAGTGGGGTGCCATTGCCTTCTCCGGCGAGAGTAGTTAGGTCGGGCTAAAAGTGTTGATGGTTTCCGTGCGCTTCCAACCGGCCTAGTGACTGGCAGGAAGAGACGCATCGCTGTATTTTGAGCCCTCTTGATTTGGAGCCGGCGACGGCTAGGGACGAAAGTTCTGGAACTTCTCAGCTGAGAAGGGCGGGAAAAGCTGCTTTCGGCCGCCTGCGCCGAGTCTGCGTGAGGAACTTGAGGCAATTGCCCGCCGAGTAGGCGCGAGGGGATCCCTTCAACGATACTACACCCTTCACTCCTGCTCGGGCGAACCTCAGTAGTAAGATTTCTCTAGTCTGTTCTGTACCTGTTTTTGCCGAAACACTGCCCCGCTCTGCTCCAGCTTAAGTCGTCAGTACCCAGCTCCCTTCAGGAGGCTTGTCCGTTTCTTCTGGAATGTTCGTAGGTGTATAAACGCTGACTATTCCGCAGAGTATTTTGGCCTCCTTCCTCCCAAATTGCTTTCCAGAGTGGCTCCCTCATTTCGTTAATACTCTCATGAGTTTCCAGCTTGGAAACATAAGTGTTTCTATTTGATGCCGTTTCTGTTTTCCCCATTGAGACTGACCAGCGTTTTTGGCCTTTCTCAAACAATAGAAATTGACTAGTGACAAGAAATTCAGGGGAGGCTCTGTAGAGGCTCATGTCTATATCTTGGGATGTTGACATTCTATCCTTTAATTAAAGCTGAATGAAATAATAGCTCCATCTAGAAATAAGTTTTCCTTATACTGAATGTTCATTATGCTTTGGAAACCATTCTTAATCTGTTCATTCAGTACCAGTTTCTCAGTTGGAATTTCCATTTATGTACAAGTCTTTTCTCCCTACTAGACCATAATCATTCATTTCTGCATCCTGAGTGTGTAACGTAGTGCTTTGTATAAAATAAGCACTCAGTGTTTGTGGAATGAACGATGAACTGTGAATGTTCCAATCTACGTTTTAGAGACATTATCCTAGCTCAAGTGTGAAAGATAGTATGGATGAGAACATAGGGTAGTCTTGGTGTTGGGTAATAAAGGTGAGAGCAAAAAGACCAAGATTACAATAATTGATTGGTATAGTAGCCAAGTGGATGATGGGAGAAAAGGATCAGGAGGAATCAGAAAACACTCCAATTCTTTAAGTCTTGGAAATTGTAATTGAGAAGGGATGTGCATAGCATGTGTCGGTTTTAAAACAAAGATGAGCTCAGAGCTCAAAAAAGATTTTTAAAATTTGAGATAGTAGTGAAATATTAAGAAGAAAAATCTTAGGGGGTTTTTAGAAATACAGGACTAAAGCTGATGAAAGAGAAGTTGTACCTACATAGGTAAATGTGTGAGTCATCCATGAAGAAACAACAGTTGAAAACATCAGTGTATGTGATCTTTCTGAAGGAGAAAGTATTTATAGAGAAAAGCAGAAGGCCAAAAGGTACAGCTCAGGAAATAAGCCATATTTAGGAAGGGGAAATAGGAAACAATAAACTTGAAGGGGAAATTGGAATAAAGATGGGTAGCAATGTAACAGTTGAAAAACTCAGGCAAATGCTTGCTTGGTTGGTATCAGCAGTCAGAGACGATATTTGGGAAATCAGTTTTTGAGTCCAGCTTTCTGATTTCTTTGTGACTTTATTATAGTGTTATTTCTAGGTAATGAGAATTTACATATAAAAGAGTATATTTATTTTCTTTAAATTCCAAAACTGCACTTAGGAGCTCCTAGGCTTCAGAGAGTTTCTGTGAAAAACTGGGGATGCCAGCCAGTTTTCAAATGAAACTATCTATGCACATAATATTTTCTCATATTCTGATATCTTGTCAGTTACTATATTTCACTTTCTGGCATCACTGAGAAGTAATCTAGTGTGTGAAAGGGAATTTTCCAGTTAACTGACAGTCTTTAAGCACCAAAACTTGTTCACTGGAACCACTTTTCTAGAAATATATGTAAAATGTAGTACTTACTTCTGTACCATAACCAGAGTAAGTGGGCCATAATTTAATCTTTGCTTGGCAATTAAGGATAATTGTTACAGCATCAACTGCTTGCCCAGTGGCTCAGTGGTTAAAGAATCCACCTACCAGTGCAAGAGGTAAGAGTTCAGTCCCTGAGTCATGAAAGATCCTATGTAGAAGGAAATAGCAACCCATTCCAGTATTCTTGCCTAGAAAATCCCAGTGGTCAGAGGAGCCTGACTACAGTCCATGGGGTCACAGAGTCAGCCACGACTTAACGACTAAATAACAACAGTAATAACAATTCTATTCTGCTGGGTAATAATGTGTTTGGGGCCTGTTAATACCTATGGAAAAAATTACCTTTTATTAGTTGACTTTGCTGTTTCTGTTATTACTGTTGTAGCTTAGTGTTTTATCTTCTCATAGCTTTATAGATTGACCTAATTTGAAGCCTCACTTTGACCCAGAGATCTAGAGGCAAACACGCTAGCAGAAGTCCCAGGGGGAATTGTAGCAGCAAAGAGTTTTCTGAGGCTGTGAGTGAATTTAAGACAATAATCATTTTTAAAATGATTAAACTGGAGCTGAAGAGGCAATATAATTAATTCAAAGGAACAGCCAGTAAGTGGCAGAACAGGATTTGGAGCAAGTCTGTGATACTTAAGAAGGCCTTGCTTTTTCCTCAGTGAAACACTGTTTTCTCCTTTTCATTCCCTACTGTACAAGTCTTGAGCCACATTAAACAACTTTGCTGCTGCAGCACAACCCGAACTCTTCCTCTCCACAGTTGATGTAGAGCTCCAGAAAACAGGAACTCCTGCAACCTCCCCACCAAAAAGTGAACTCCACACGGTACCTGTTTCCTCACATTGCTTACCTTAAAAACAAAAAATCTCTTGAAGTTGTATTTCATAAGCAAAACCAAAGTCAAATGGCTTATCCCTGGCTTAAAGGAAGACTGGGCCCTTGAACTTCTAGTATCATCCTTGGAGAGATAGTGCTCATCAGGTAGTAAATTGTCTGAACAGAAAGATATTCAAAAGATGCTGGGCAGCCCAGAAATGTGACATTTATCCACTTTAGCTTAATCACACTTTGCCTTGTATTATGGTTCATTATATATATAAAATCACAATATTGAAGTGGTGAAAGGATCATCTGGTTGAATGCTTTTTTTTTTTTCCCCTCTACTAAAGACCCCCAAGAGATTAAATAACTTCTCCAAGGTCACAGAATTGATCAATGACAGAACTAGACCTTTAACCTACAGGCATTCTTCATTAGTTTGACATCTTTTTGAGTGTTAGATGCCAGGTACTGTTCTAGGCCCTGAAAATATCAATGAATAAGGATAAAAGCCCTGCCCTCATGGAGCTTCTATTTCTAGTGGGGGAGATAGACAAAAAAATGAATATGTACATGCGATGAAGAGTAATTAAGCAGAGTAAGAACACAGAGGGTCACAGGCTGCTGCTTTGGTTAGCATGGTCAGGGAGTGTGTGCGTGATAGTTTTCATCTCAGCCCATTTCCTTATATGGTGGAGTCCCTCTTTTCTCTCCTATCATGAAGGTAAAAATTGAATACTTTGTTTATTTTTAACATCCATACCATTCACAAGGGAGTAAAAAAATCTCTGTCTCATTTCTGGGACAAGGCAGATTTGCTGAGTTTGTAGTTTCATAGACTGTGCCCAGTGGCACAATTTAACTTCTGTTTCTATAGTTTGAGTTGGAATTACTGACTCCTAAATATTCTTTCGTCTTTATATTGTGTTATTCAAACCATTTCCCTCTTTCCACCCCACCCACTCTACTGCATCACAGACACACCAGAGCACAAGGGTTGAACTCAATAAATAAGTTCCCCAAAGAGAATTTAAAAATGATAATCTTCCACTCATTTTTTCTGACCTGCAAAAAATCTCATCATGTTTCCCTGCTCTGATTTTAGCTTCTGCAAAATGGGAATAATAATCCTTGTTGATTGTCTGCTTTGTAAGATTCTTGTAAGAATTAATCATTGTGTGTATAAAGCACTTTAGGTGCCAATGAAGAAAGATGCTATGTAAATTATAATGATAAAGTTATTATACGTTACATAACGGTTTAATCTCCAAGAGGGAAACATTTCAAGTTATAGGAGGCATTGGTTTAGAGCCACATTTGTACTCCTGTGGCTTTAATTACATGGAATGGTTTTGGTCAGAGATTATAGGATCTTAATCCAGTTCTCCATCTTAGGATCGGCTTCCCACATCCAGAGTCCTTTGTCTAGGGGCCTTTATTCAGGACACTGCAGAAAGCAAGCCAGTGTTTATTGCAAGTTTGTTTGCTGTCTGAGTATTTCTAATTACCCTAGAAGCCAGTTGATATTGTTAAAAGAAATCACAGAAGGAGAGAGAAGCAATCTTGGGGATGACAGAACTATGAATTGGCCTTAGGAGGTTGGACTTAAGTCTTTTCCAATTCTAAAGTGTGTGATTGTGATATGAAGGTGTTTTTTCCTCCTTTTCCCTAATGTTATATGAGTTAAGGACACAAGCTATGTTTTCCAAGTAGACATAATTTCTTCCCATTTCTATTCCATTTGACAGGCCTACCCACAGCTAAATGATGGCTCTAATCTTCGTTATCCTTCCTTTGTATTTTTGGTGACTGTTTTCTCTGTGTGCTCCACTGGCTAGCTCTAGTCATCAGTGCTTGGTCCTGTCCACCTCTTCCTCAGATGTGTGTTACCCTTAGAAAGGACCTTGGAAATGTGGAGAGGCCAAGAGGCTTGTCCACAGTTTACTCTCAGCCATTCCTTCCCCCATAACATCATACTCTCCCTCTAGGTACTTTTCTAGAATGTTTTCCAGTGAAGTGATGCTCACAGTTTGAGTGTTCCGTGCATTTTCCAAGCACTGGAAAGAGGCATGAGTAAGTCAGGATCTCTGTCCAAGGGTGAACTGCTGCTATCTTACCCATTAAAAAAAAATTTTTTTTAAACATTTATTTATTTGGCTGTGCCGGGTCTTCATTGCAGCACATGGGATCTTTAGTTGTGGCATACAGATTCTTTAATTGCAGCATATGGGATCTAGCTCCCTGACCTAGGACTGAACCCAGGCCCCCTGCATCGGGAGTGTGGAGTCCTAGCCACGGGACCACCAGGAAAGTCCCTTACTCATTTCAAGAGGGCAAATCTCTAGGTCCCATTCCTGGGTTTTGGCAGGCTCACTGTCCTTGGTGACAGGTGGCATAATCTTCCATTTTGTGAAGCCCGCCTTGCCTGGTCATCTTTCAAAAGAAAGATACAGAAAAGCCCCATTTTCAAACAGATGTTCAGGCAATGCAAATGTCTTCAAAACAAGTGAGTATATTCTAGGGAGTAGAAAGAGGACCGGGCAAGGAGTCAAGAAACTTGACTAAATCAAATTATTACTCGCTATGGATTATCATGCAGACCAAGGCCCTCTCTGGTCAATTCCCTTGATTTCCAAATCTCACAGGGAAAGACCTCTGGTGCAGGGTGCCCTCTTTCTGCCCCCTTTAACCTTTCGTCTTCCAGTCTCTTGCTGCTGCGTCTTTGATCAGTGTCCCCTCAGCTCTCTGAACATCACTCCTGTAGTTATTCCTTCTCTTCTCTGTTTTCAACTCTCCTTCTGGAGTGGCTCCTCCCACCCCACCACACCATGTAAACTTGCTCAAGTTTCTCCAGTCTCAAAACAAAACTGATACCCTGCCTCAATCCTGTGTCCTCCCATAAAGATCTCGGATCTCCTTTCCCCCTTATGGGGCGCATCTTACAAAGAGTGCCCACAGCCTCAGCATTCTACCCTCCCCTCTTTTCTGTCCACTGCAGTCAGGTTTCTGCCCACAGACACGCCACTGAAACCACACTGGCAAAGTTCCCCAGACAAAGTTGACCTAGGGCCAAGTTCAGCTGCTGTTGGTTTAAAATCTGCAGTTTATTTAATATCTGGGAAGCATTTGACACTTTTATCTCCTCCCTCCCTTAAATCTTCTTCTCACTCTGTCTTCATATTTCTCATGATTCTTCTCTGCCCTGGATTGCTGTTTCTTTCTCCTCGGCTAACCCCTCATTCCCCTACCCATGGCCCTGACTCTGCTCTCCTGGTGTTGCCCTTGGAGACTCAGACTCTGCTATGACTTCAGCTTCCTGCTCTGTGCTGATGACTCAACAATGGATATCCCCAGACATATCTGAGCTCTAGACTTGAAAGTATTGCTGCATGCTAGAAATTTCTGTCTGGATGTCCAGCAGACATCTCCAGCACGTATCTTAATGTGAATTCATCTTTCTTCCTGAACTTGTTCATCTGCCTCTATCTCTGTTTTCAGAGAACGATTCTTTCTTACCCACATCAGAAACCTGGAAGTCACCCAGGACTCCTCCTTCTCTCCCATCCTACCCGCCCAGGCCCTCCCCAAGTCCGGTGGACTTCAGCTCCTGACCACCTCTTCTATTTATTTACTCCTTTTTCTTCCATCATTCTCTTAGTTCTGACCCTCATCCCTTCTCATGCAGACCAGGTGATGGCCTCTAACTGGTCCCCACATATAGTCTGTGCATTTATCACAGTGTATTGTAATTTGTTTATGTGCACTTAAATGATAAGCTCCTTGAGAAGAAGGCTGTATCTTTCATGCCTTTAGCAATTAACATAGAGTCTGGCAGCCCATATATATGAACATTATATGAATAAAGTTCAATAAATGTTTATTGATCTTGCCCCTACCTTCTTCTCCATTGTATGTTAGACTAATCTTTTCCTACTTCCTCCCCTCTTAGTTGGAGAAGGCAGTGGCACCCCACTCCAGTACTCTTGCCTGGAAAATCCCATGGACGGAGGAGCCTGGTAGGCTGCAGTCCATGGGGTCTCTAAGAGTCGGACATGACTGAGCGACTTCACTTTGACTTTTCACTTTCATGCATTAGAGAAGGAAATGGAAACCCACTCCAGTATTCTTGCCTGGAGGATCTCAGGGATTGGGGAGCCTGGTGGGCTGCTGTCTATGGGGTTACACAGGGTTGGACATGACTGAAGCGACTTAGCAGCAGCAGCAGCAGCCCCTCTTAGTACATACTCTACCTAGGTAAAGACTCAGCTCACCTCCTGAGCATAGCGCGTGTTCCCCAGACACCCGTTTATCACGGCACCTGCATCACCTCATTGAGTCTGTTTCCATGTCCGTCTTCCCTGTGAGTGTCAGTGCCGGGAGTCTCTGCCTTGCCAACACCTAGCCCCGGGACTGACACGTAAGGCAGTGAAGAAGCGCTGCGACTATATGAAGGAAGGAGTTAGACTTGCTGAGCTTCAAGTTCTCCAACTCCAAATCTATACGGTTTGACACAAAAACTGACATAATCTCAAAGTTTTCTCCCAGCAGATGGTCAGAACAGTCGAAACACCAATTCAAACAGTTGGCAAATACAAAGGTAAACATTTAAGAAAGTGAGTCAGAATGAAGGTGAATCCTCCAAAAGGAGTGAGAACATTGGCAAACAGTGTCTCCATGTAGTCACAAGCACCCCCTCTGCATCTGATGGTGGGTTCCATATGTTCCTCTCCAGGCGTGTGACACATATGCCTTGAGAGCTTCTCAGCAGGGTGGGTGACAACCTACTGATGACTAAACCCCCAGTGGCTAGAAATGAGCTGAAGGCATGTTATTTCTCTGGAACAAAAATTAATTTTTTTTCAGCATTTTAATTTGCTCATTTTTGTAAACACAAACTTTACTCATTTATTTAATATTTGTCTCTGGTCAGTTAGAACTCTAGGAAAAATTCCTAATCTAAAGACTTAAGATTTGCAACTTATTTTTTCACTCCACAAGCATTTATTAACACCCAGTATCTATTTGTAGGCTCAGTGTTGGGGGAGTGAAAAGAGTTTTTAAAATATAAAATATAAATCTTAAGATCTAATTGAATCAAGCAGAGGATATGGATGTAGATATGCATAATGTAAAAGAGCACGTGATAACCTGATGAAGTGCAGGAGAAGGCGATTCCAACCAGATATCCAAGTATGAGAGGGGTCAGAGTGGAGACAATATCAGCTCAAAGGGAAAGCAACCAGGAGAAATTTACTGAAGGTGGTAAATCTCCAATAAGCACAGCAACACACAGAGTATATGGATTGCCAGCAGTAGCACTGGTGTGTAATTTGGATTCGAGGGGTAGAGAGGATGGAGACTGGTCATCCTTCTGTCGGATGCACTTCAGAGAAAGACTGAGACTGCTCCATCTCCCCCTTCAGGCCACCTCGTACTACTCTCTCCCAAGTCCCCTTGGGGGACCCCTGACCCACTGTCATATTTGGGGTACGAGCTGTGATCCTGGCTCATTTGGGGAAATGCACGTCTCCCTTCAGAATTTTGCACGTTCCAGTTAGACACTGTCAAGGACTGGCTGTTTTCCCCAGGGCAAACAGGAGTCGGCCCCCACCCACAGGTAGGTGGGCATCTCCACAGAAGTCATCAGCATCTGCAGGTAGGGAGACTTTAGCCAAGAGAGAGGTTCAGTTTCCTAATTTCTAAAATGCAATTATGATAATCATTTCCACCACCTACAATGTAAGAATGAACTAATTCATTTTTTCATCACTTTTCCAGACACTCTGGAAGAACTCAGGAGAACACTCTGACTTGGCTGATTTAAATAGTAGGAAGAGGTTCTGATGCAAACATTTCACAATAGTCCTGGTAAAACAGCCCTGTCAAAATGTGGACACCTCTACTGCTACTATTTATTGAGCATTTATTATAGGCCAACCAGCTGGGCAACACTTTTATGTTACCTCATTTTATCCTCACAATAACATACCAAGGTAGATATCTCTTTTAAAAAATTTTTATTACATATTTATTTTTTTGCTGTGTAGTTGTGAGATCTTAGTTCCCCTACCAGAAATTGAACCTGTGCTCCCCGCAGTGGAAGCACAGTGTCTTAACCAGTGGACCACCAGAGAAGTCCCTATCTTCTTTTTTTAAAACAAACAAAAAAAACAACAGCAAGGTTTAGAGATGACAGGTAATTTGTCCAAGGCTACACAAGCAACCAAAAAATGAGGTTTGACCTCAACTCTCCTATTTCCATAGAAGGGACCCCAGAGAACCTGAAGAACAACATATTTGAGCCGGAGTTTTTTTTTGAGAAGTAGCTGTGTGACAGGCTCTGTGAGGAGAGAGTAGAATGCAGATGTTCAGTGACACCAAAAGTTGCTAAAAGTCGTGAATCATTGCTAACAGTCATGAATCGTACTTTTACAAAAAGTGACTCTTGTGATATGTCAGTTATGTGGGGGAAGGGGTGAGGGGGGAGGAAGAGAAATGATGAAAGCAGCTTTGAACCCGCTTGAATATATGGCTAGCACTTCAGTGAAGACCTGCGGTAACTGGCCGTGGAGCAAAGAAGAGAAGATTTCGGCCTAGAAGATGTGAGGAGTAGGAGTGAATAATTAAAATCTCTGTGTCCAAACACCTAACTCTGGGTAATCTGCCTGCTTGACATACCCCTGGGAAGGGTGACAATCCTGACGTGAATAGTGGCTGTGCAGAAACAGCTGGTTCTCTGTTGCCCTTGTATCAGTCCTCCTCTTCTTCCACAGAAGAGAGTGGGTTTTCAGGCACTGGTTCAGACCTGCACTGACAGAGTCAGAGTTTAACAGCAAGAGCCGTCAGTTTTTGGTTCCAGGAACACTTTACAGTCTATTTGAATTTCAAAATAAATTCTGCATAGCAGGTTGTTGCATTTAAACTGTCAGGTATAGGCTGGCTAGCCACCCAGGCTCAGGGTTCTTGGTGCCAGAATTACTGACATTTATTTAAAAATGATGTCAAAGTTAAAAAAAAAAAATGATACCTTTAGTGGTTTTGCCTTCCCAACAGCCTCTACCCATCCCCTCCCCATCTCTTTCTCTCTGTATGTGTATGTGTGTCTCTTTGTCTCTCTGTCTCCCGCTTTCTCTCCTCCACCCCTTCCCTTGTCCGTCCTGCCTCCGACCACCACTTCTTCCCTCACCTAGTTCAGAATTCTTAAGAGCAGAAGGACAGGAGTCCCCAGCATTAGAAACAGGAACTGTGCCCTGGTGCCCTTTAGGAAGCTGGCACAGCAGGAGGAAGCACACAAGCTCCCTCTCCCCTCCCAGAATGATTAATTACCTGCACCTGCAGTGTGATCCTGCGCCCAGGCCTCAGCTGAAAAATCCAGAAATCAGAGTTGCTTGTTACCAAGGATTGGCTCTGTTAACCGAGCTTATTTAACCAAACCCCCATTCTGGTTTCTCGTTAGATCAGATACCAGCTTGTTAATTCACAATGAGAAATACACCTTCCTTTCCATCAGTGCCTCAGTATCCGGGCACCACTTGGAGCCATGGACTCTGGCCTTGCACCTCTGCATCCCTGGAACACAGTTGGTGCTCCATAAATATTTGCCAGACTGAATTGAATCTTGCCAGGGATAAGATGTGTGTATCTTCAGCCATTTTTAGTCAAACAGAACCTAGAGATATTTTTACCCCACATATTAGTTTAGTCAAATGTTGTTTCTGAGCCACAAAGATCCTTGCAAACACTGCAAGGCAAGATTTATGAAGTAGCCATTTTTAATTTTTTTTTTTTCTCCACACAGCTGACTTCATCATAAAGAACATTCATCTCAGGGGATTTACCTAGCAAGATATCATTCTACTTCATTTTGTGTTTCCTCTTTTCCTTTACATCCAAAATGAATGCAATAAAGGATCCCACTGTGCCCCAGGTAATAATAGCACAGGCAACTATAGACTGTCCACTGTGTCCCTGAAATAGATTCTCGGGTAGAAAGAACAACAGCCCTGTCATTTAGTGAGTGCTACGGGAAGCAAGGATCAGAGCCGAAGACACAAAAAGACTTATGAGTCAGTGGAGTCCAATTTAGTCTTGATGGAAGCACAAGGCACATTATTAGATCCATTTTCAGGGAAAATTATATTGTTGGAAAGAAGAGTCCTGTCCGTTTGTCAAGCCCTGTCACTAAGGTTCCTGGGGATAGGGACCTCTTCTCAGACCCCCAAAAAGGCTTTCCCTTTTCCCGTTAACTATAGCCCGCCAGGCTCCTCTGTCTGTGGAATTCTCTAGACAAGAATACTGGAGTGAGTTGCCATTTCCTTTTCCAGGGGATCTTCCTGACTGAGGGATTGAACCTGGGTCTCTTGCATTACAGGCAGATTATATACCATATGAGCCAGCAGGGAAGCCCCTGATATATAATAAATACTCCTAAATGTTTCCATACCCATGTGGCAGCTCTGTCCTCCCCTTTCCTCCAGCAGGTAGAGTTTCTGATCTGAAGTTTAGGAGATTTTGTTCAAAACTCTTGGCTGCCATGACCTCTCTCTGAGGTCAGTGTGTCCAGGACTCAGCCCTTGACCTCTTCTCATTCTCCATGCATGCCCTTCATGTGAATTGTATTTATTCCTGTGGCTTCCACTGTCATTTGTGTTGCTGGTACACTGTACCCTCAGTTATGGTGTATGGTTCTGCCTGTATTTAGACATCAGTATGTTCTGTGCACGAATCCTCTTCCATTCCTCATTGGATATCCCATATCCCTTTTCATCAGGCTGCCTGTTCAGTTCAGTTCAACATTTACTGCGTATGTCTGGCAGTTCTACTGTAGTTGTCGAGGATACCGAGGTTCCTTTCTATTTAAGTGAATATTCGTCTAATTAATTTGCAGGGTTCTTTATTTTAACTATCCAGTCATTGTAGTAATCCCTGAAGTCTTAACTATCAGCTACTGTTCTCTTTCTCTCCCTGCATCCTCCCTAAGATTATTCATTAGTAGAGTTTCAATTTCATAGAGATAATTCTCAAATATCCATATCTGATTCCAGCTATGTTACCTGTCTCATTTAATGTATGCACTTCGATGTCCCTTTGGGTCCTTAAAATAAACAGCTGCTGTGGCTTTGGTTTCTGAATCTCTAAAATGCAGAAGTGAATGGGGAGATAATTTAGTAAGTTGCAGTGTGTCAATACAGTGCAGCTTTTCGCCTCTATTTAAAATGCTTACAAACAACTGTGGATAATTACTGCTTCTCTATTCACTTTCTTAACTCCCTCAAGGAGAATCCCTTTGTTTTCTAATCAGAAAAGAAGTAAGGGAGTGAGATGATCAGTTATGTCTCGCAGGGGAAGGTGGAAGAGAGACAGCAGTTTGCTGTCACCTTGCAGCCACACCTAGTAAATCCCCAAAGATTTCTCAGAACCCTTCAGTTTCGTTCTCTCCTCTCCCTTCCAAGTGCACGGCTGTGACAAGAGCTGCCTTGGAGTTGAACCTTTAATTTGCCTTTCTCCCCTTCTCCAGAGTACTTTTAAGACTGTGAGCTGCCTGAGAAAAGAGCCATTCACTTCTGTAACCCCAAATAGTAGAAGAGCATGCAGTTGTAGAAGGAAGGAAGAAGGTCTTTCTGTTCCTTTACAGGACGAAAAAAAAGGCTGACTGCAAATCAGCGAATATAGAGTACTCCATTTAAGTAAAGACGGGGGAAAGGAACTTTCACTCTTTGAAAGGATGTATGAGAACCGGAATGCCTCCGAAAAGGGGACTGTGCACTGGAGAAAGAATGGTGGGAGGGAAACTTTTCACTGCAGACCCTTTTGTACCTTTTGAAATCTAACCCTGTTGAATTATTCATGATAAAAAATAAGTAAAATTTAATTTTTAAAAAATATATTGAATGTATTTGAAATATCCAGAATAGGCAAATATGCAGAGAGAAAGCAGATTAATGGCAGCCAAGGGCTAGGAGGAAGAGGGAATGGAGAGGGATGGCTTAGTTGGGTCTGGGCTTTCTTTTCAGAATGATAAAATTACTCTGCAACTGAATAGTGGTCATAGTCACACAACATTATGAATGTACAAAATGCATTGTATACTTTAAAGTGGTTAAAGTGAATTTTGTTACAGGAATTTTACCATAATTTTATGTATATGCTGAGTCACTTAAGTTGCTTCAGCCCAAATATATGGGTGTGTATATATATTCTTAATGAGTAAATGAATGAATAAAATGCCTATCTTCAGATTTATATTAGATATCAATGAGATATCTGTGTGATGAGGTATCTCTGCTTTGTGAAGTTTTCAGTAGAAAATTCCAAATGTATACAAAAGTAGAACAGTGTCATGGACCGTGCTTACCTAGCACTCAGCTTCAACAGTTAGCAATTCATGGCAAATCTGACTCCATTTATACCTGAACATTTGTCCTTCATACCTACTGGATTATTTTGAAGCAAATTGTACATATTTCAGTATGCATCTCATAAAAGCTATTGACTCTTTAAAAAAAAAAAAGCTTATAGTGCATTATCAACCTAAAAAAATTAAGTTATTCCCTAATGTCATCAAACAGCAGTGTTCATGTTTCCTAGATTGCCTCACAAACATCCTCCTTAGGGCTGACTTCTTGCTCTATGGTTTTAAAGTGACCAATCTCCTTTTCCCAGAACTGACCGGGTCAGCTCATTCTTAGCCATAATGAGATCTGGAGGAATTTAAAGTTTCTTATCTGAACATCTTGAAGTTGGACAAGATGCTATTAAAGTTCTATTTCTATACAAACATTTTCTAAAGAGTTTCTGATGAGGTCTTTTGCCTGCTAGGGCCCACAGTGCTGTATGGCAGCAGATGTCAGTCAGGAAATGCCAGTGTAATGATTGAAATCTGAATTTGAGAGGCCCCAGTTGGGCACTGGAAGTCACCAGCAAGAACCTCTTTATTCTCCCTCTTGATTAGTAACTTAACCATTCCTGAAAGTGCAAGTTTGCTATGACCAGTGCGTTCTCTTGGCAGAACTCCATTAGCCTTTGCCCTGCTTCATTGTGTACTCCAAGGCCAAATTTGCCTGTTACTTCAGGTGTTTCTTGACTTCCTACTTTTACATTCCAGTCCCCTATGATGAAAAGGACATCTTTTTTGGGTGTTAGTTCTAGAAGGTCTTGTAGGTCTTCATAGAACCGTTCAACTTAAGCTTCTTCGGCATTACTAGTCAGGGCATAGGTTTGGATTACTGTGATATTGAATGGTTTGCCTTGGAAACGAACAGAGATCATTCTGTCGTTTTTGAGATTGCATCCAAGTACTGCATTTCGGACTCTTTTGTTGACTATGATGGCTACTTCGTTTCTTCTAAAGGATTCCTGCCCACAGTGGTAGCTATAATGGTATCTGAGTTAAATTCATCCATTCCAGTCCATCTTAGACTGATTCCTAGAATGTCGATGTTCACTCTTGCCATCTCCTGTTGGACCACTTCCAATTTGTCTTGATTCGTGGACCTAATGTTTCAGGTTTCTGTGGAATATTGTTGTTTACAGCATCGAACCTTCCTTCTATCATAGTCCCATCCACAACTGGGTGTTCTTTTTGCTTTGGCTGTATCCCTTCATTCTTTCTGGAGTTATTTCTCCACTGATCACCAGTAACATATTGGGCACCTACCAGCCTGGGGAGTTCATCATTCAGTATCCTATCATTTTGCCTTTTCATACTGTTCATGGGTTCTCAAGGCAAGAATACTGAAGTGGTTTGCCATTCCCTTCTCCAGTGGACCACATTCTGTCAGACCTTTCCACCATGACCCGTCCATCTTGGGTGGCCACATACGGCATGCCTTAGTTTCATTAAGTTAGACAAGGCTGTGGTCCTTATTTAACTTATATGCAGAGTACATCATGAAAAACATTGGGCTGAAAGAAGCACAAGCTGGAATCAAGATTGCCGGGAGAAATATCAGTCACCTCAGATATGCAGATGACACCACCCTTATGGCAGAAAGTGAAGAAGAACTAAAGAGCCTCTTGATGAAAGTGAAAGAGGAGAGTGGAAAAGTTGGCTTAAAGCTCAACAATCAGAAAACTAAGATCATGACATCCATTCCCATCACTTCATGGGAAATAGATGGGGAAACAGTGGCTGACTTTATTTTTGTGGGCTCCAAAATCACTGCAGATGGTGACTGAAGCCATGAAATTAAAAGACACTTGCTCCTTGGAAGAAAAGTTATGACCAACCTAGACAGCATATTAAAAAGCAGAGACATTACTTAGCCAACAAAGGTCCATCTAGTCAAGGCTATGGTTTTTCCAGTGGTCGTGTATGGATGTGAGAGTTGGACAATGAAGAAAGCTCAGTGCCGAAGAATTGATGCTTTTGAAGTGTGGTGTTGGAGAAGACTCTTGAGAGTCCCTTGAACTAAAAGGAGATCCAACCAGTCCATCCTAAACCCAACATCCATTCCTGGGTGTTCATTGGTAGGACTGATTTTGAAGCTGAAACTCCAATACTTTGGCTACCTGATGCGAAGAGCTGACTCATTGGAAAAGACCCTGATGCTGGGAGGGATTGGGGGCAGGAGGAGAAGGGGATGACAGAGGATGAGATGGTTAGATGGCATCACCGACTTGATGGACATGAGTTTGGGTGAACTCCAGGAGTTGGTGATGGACAGGGAGGCTGGCGTGCTGCGGTTCATGGGGTCGCAAGGAGTTGGACATGACTGAGCGACTGAACTGAACTGAACTGAAAGTGCAAGTGAAAGCTGCTCAGTTGTGTCTGACACATTGCGACCACATGGACTATATAGACCATGGAATTCTCCAGGCCAGAATACTGGAGTGGGTAGCTGTTCCCTTCTCCAGGGAATCTTCCCAAACCAGAGATTGAACCCAGGTCTCCTGCATTGCAGGCAGATTCTTTACCAGCTGAGCCACAATTCAGTTCAGTGATTCAGTCATGTCCAACTCTTTGCAACCCAGTGGACTGCAGCACGCCAGGCTTCCCTGTCCATCACCAACTCCTGGAGCTTGCTCAAACTCATGTCCATCAAGTTGGTGATGCCATCCAACCAACTCATTCTTTGTCATTCCCTTCTCCTCCTGCCTTCAATCTTTCCCAGCATCAGGATCTTTTCTAATGAGTCAGTTCTTCACATCAGGTGGCCAAAGTATTGGAGTTTCAAGTTCAGCATGTCCTTTCAATGAATATTCAGGACTGATTTCCTTTAGGATTGACTGACTTGATCTCCTTGCAGTCCAAGGGACTCTCAAGAGTCTTCTCCAACACCACACTTCAAAACCATCAATTCTTCGGCACTCAGCTTTCTTTATGGTCCAACTCTGACATCCATACATGACCACTGGAAAAACCATAGCTTGGATTAGATAGACATTTGTCGGCAAAGTAACGTCTGCTTTTTAATATGCTATCTAGGTTGGTCATAGCTTTTCTTCCAAGGAGTAAGCGTCTTTTAATTTCATGGCTGCAGTCACCATCTGCAGTGATTTTAGAACTGAAGAAAATAAAGTCTGTCACTGTTTCCATTGTTTCCCCATCTATTTTGCCAGGAAGTCTGGGACTGGATGCCATGATCTTCATTTTTTGAATGTTGAGTTTTAAGCCAGCTTTTCCACTCTCTTTCACTTTCGTCAGGAGGCTCCTCAGTTCTTCTTCACTTTGTGCCATAGGGATGGTGTCGTCTGCATATCTGAGATTATTGATATTTCTCCCAGCAATCTTGATTCCACTTGTGCTTCATCCAGCCCTACATTTTGTTTGATGTATTCTGTATATAAGTTAAATAAGCAGGGTGACAATTTACAGCCTTGACATACTCCTTTCCCAATTTGGAACCAGTCCGTTGCTCCATGTCCAGTTTTAATTGTTGCTTCTTGACCCATATACAGCTTTCTCAGGAGGCAGCTAAGGTGGTCTGGTGTTCCCATCTCTTTCAGAATTTTTCACAGTTTGTTGTGATGCACACAGTCAAAGGCTTGGCATAGTCAGTAAAGCAGAAGTAGATGTTTTTCTGGAACCCTTTTGCTTTCTATGATCCAGCGGATATTGGCAATTTGATGTCTGGTTCCTTGCCTTTTCTAAATCCAGCTTGAGCATCTGGAAGTTCTAAGTTGACATACTGTTGACGTTTCACTTGGAGAATTTTGAGCATTACTTGGCTAGTGTGAGAGATGAGTACAATTGTGCGGTAGTTTGAACATTCTCTGACATTGCCTTTCTTTGGGATTGGAATGAACACTGACCTTTTCCAGTCCTGTGGCCACTGGCATATTGAGTGCAGCACTTTCACAACATCATCTTTTAGGATTTGAAATAGTTCAGTTGGAATTCCGTCACCTCCACTAGCTTTGTTCACTGTTATGCTTCCTAAGACCCACTTGACTTCAGACTCTAGGATGTCTGGCTCTAGGTGAGTGATCACACCATTGTGGTTATGTGGGTCATGAAGATCTTTCCTGTATAGTTCCTCTGTGTATTCTTGCCACCTCTTCTTAATATCTTCTGCTTCTGTTAGGTCCATACCATTGCTGTCCTTTCTTGTGCCCATCTTTGCATGAAATATTCCCTTGGTATCTCTAATTTTCTTGAAGAGATCTCTAGTCTTTCCCATTCTATTGTTTTCCTCTATTTCTTTTCCAGTCACATCCACTGAGGAAGGCTCTCGTGTCTCTCCTTGCTTTTCTTTGGAACTGTGCATTCAGATAGGTGTATCTTTCCTTTTCTCCTTTACCTTTTGCTTCCCTCCTTTTCTTGGCTATTTGTAAGGCCTCCTCAGACAACCATTTTGCCTTTTTGCATTTGTTTTTCTTGGGGATGGTCTTGATCACGGTCTCTTGTACAGTGTCACGAACCTCCGTCCATAGTTCTTCAGGCACTCTATCAGATCTAATCCCTTGAATCTATTGTCACTCCCACTGCATAATTGTAAGGAATTTAATTTAGGTCATACCTGAATGGTCTAGTGGTATTCCCTGTTTTCTTCAAGTTAAGTCTGAATTTGGCAATAAAGGGTTCATGATTGGAGCCACAGTCAGCTCCAGGTCTTGTTTTTGCTGATTGTATAGAGCTTCTCCATCTTTGGCTGCAAAGAATATAATCAATCTGATTATGGTATTGACCATCTGGTGATGTCTACACGGAGAGTCATCTCTTGTCTTGTTGGAAGAGGGTGTTATGATCAGTGCAGTCTCTAGCAAAACTCTGTTAGCCTTTCCCCTGCTTCATTTTGTACTCCAAAGCCAAATTTGCCAGTTACTCGCGGTATCTCTTGACTTCCTACTTTTGCATTCCAGTACCTTATGATAAAAAGGACATCTTTTTTTGGTGTTAGTCCTAGAAGGTCTTGTAGGTCATCATAGAACCATTCAACTATAGCTTCATTGGCATTAGTGGTTGGGGCATAGACTTGGATTACTGTAATATTGAATGGTTTGCCTTGGAAACAAAAAGAGATCATTCTGTCACTTTTGATATTGCACCCAAGTGCTACATTCTGGACTCTTTTGTTGACTATGAGAGCTACTCCATTTCTTCTAAGGGATTCTTGCCCACAGTTGTAAATATAAAGGTCATGTGAATTAAATTCACCCTTTCCAGTCTATTTAGTTCACTGATTCATAAAATGTCAATGTTCACTCTTGCTATCTCCTGCTTGACCACTTCCAATTTACCTTGATTCGTGGACCTAACATTCCAGGTTCCTATGAAATCTTGGTCTTTACAGCATCAGACTTTACTTCTGTCACCAGTCACATCCACAACTGGGTATTGTTTTCATTTTGACTCAGCCTCTTCATTCTTTCTGGACCTATTTTTCCACTCTTCTCCAGTAGCATATTGGGCACCTACTGATCTGGGGAGTCCAGTTTTCAGTGTCATATCTCTCCCTTTTCATACTGTTCATGGGGTTCTCAAGGAAAGAATACTGAAGTGGTTTGTCATTCCCTTCCCTAGTGGACCACGTTTTGTCAGAGCTCTCCACCATGACCTGATATCATGGGCTTCCCTGATAGCTCAGTTGGTAAAGAATCCTCCTGCAATGCCGGAGACCCTGGTTCTATTCCTGGGTCAGGAAGATTCACTGGAGAGGGGCTAGGCTACACACTCAAGTGTTCTTGGGTTTCCCTTGTGGCTCAGCTGGTAAAGAATCTGCCTGCAATCTGCCTGCTAAGGAATCTAGGGGAGACCTGGGTTCGATCCCTGGGGGGGAAGATCCCCTGAAGAAGGAAAAGGCTGAGCCACAAGGGAAGCCCAAGAATACCGGGGTGGGTAGCCTATCTCTTCTCCACCAGATTGTCCCAACCCAGAAATTGAACCAGGTTCTCCTGCACTGCAGGCAGATTCTTTACCAACTGAGCTATCAGGGAAGCCCGTTCACATCTTTATTTAATAGAATTCTGGGTGACCCTCCTTCTCTCTCTGGAGACGCCTTTAGTTTTCCACATTGTCCAAACTAGTATCAGAGGGACAAGTGCTGATGGGGTACCTACCCTAGGGGATCACAGCCAGCACTGTCTTAAAGGAAACAGGTTTGACTCTTTTCTTTCTCTTCCTCCACTGTCTTCTCTTTTTGTGTGTGTTTATAATGCATTGATTAACCCACAAAAGTACATATTTCTGTATGACCTGTTTGAAGGTTTATTTGCTTTTTTAAATAATTTTTTATGGGCATAGAGTCTATTTACAATGTTGTGTTAGTTTCAGGTGTACAGCAAAGTGAATCATTTATACCTATAGTATAGCCACTCTTTTAAACATTCTTTTCCGTATCGGTCATCACAGATCACTGAGCAGAGTTCCCTGTGCTATACAGTAGGTTCTTGTTGGTTATCTATTTTATGTATAGTAGTGTGTGTATGTAAGTCCCAAATGCCTAATTTATTCCTCTCCACCCCTTTTCCCCTTTGGTAACCATAAGTTTGTTTTCTGTGTATCCTGACGTGATCCTGTATTTTAACATTTCCCCAAAATGTGTCCTTTGGAAAACTACTTAAAGTGTCATCGTTACTTTCCTTTTATTTAGGAAGTATAGTGCATTGTATTCACTTATTAAAGTTTCCTGAGTCTACATTGACATATTAAAAGTTCTTTAAAAACAAAAAGCCAGGGATATCCCTGGTGGCCCAGTGGCTAGATTCTGCACTCCCAATGCAGGGGGCCTGGGTTCGATCCCTGGTCAGGGAACTAGATCCTACATGCCATGACTAAGACCCAGTGCAGCCAAATAAATATTTTAAAAAGCATCAGTAAAGAAACCTATTTCAGTTTGTTTAGCCCAGTATTTCCCAAACCTATGGAATATGGAACCTTTCTCTGATGCTTAACACCTGTTGATATTCCATGGAAACACTGCTATATGTAACTTTCTGAAGGGATGATAACAAGGAGCTGTCTCAGAAACTGTATTTTCATTAAAGTTTCACTGGCTTCATTAAGAAGATAACACTTCTGCGTTTCTAGCCTGTTTTTTATCAGGCTGGATTAAAAAACGAGCCTCTCTGGCTCATTTTTGTTTTTGTTCAGTCTCTTAAGTCGTGTCCAACTCTTTGTGACTCCATGAACTGGGGTCAGCATGCCAGGCTTCCCTGTCCTTCACTATCTCCCAGAGTTTGCTCAAACTCCTGTCCATTCAGTTGGTGATACCATCCAACCATCTCATCTTGTTACTCTCTTCTCCTCTTGCCCTCAATCTTTCCCAGCCTCAGGGTCTTTTTCCAGTGAGTCAGCTCTTCGCATCAGGTGGCCAAAGTATTGGAGTTTCAGCTTCAGCATCAGTCCTTCCAGTGAATATTCAGGGTTGATTTCCTTTAGGATTGACTCATTTGAAATCCTTGCAGTCCATGGGACTCTCAAGAGTCTTCTTCAGCACCACAATTCGAAAGCATCAATTCTTTGGCACTCAGCCTCTTATAGTCCAACTCCCACATCTGTACATGACTACTGGAAAAATCATAGCTTTGACTATATCAACCTTTGTAATGATTCCTTGTGCCATGGGGTAGTTGTTGGGGATGGGGGGAGGGTCATATTATGTAGGCAGGGGCCCACTGGAGCCACCTGAATGTGAATGAGCCTCCCAGGCTTGTATCACAAGGGCCTCAAGGTGAAATTTCAGCTCACACAGTATAGTTAGTATCCAGTGTCTCCCTCTGTAAACCCTGACCTTGGATTTGGTAGATATAAACTTCCCAACTTATTTCCATACAATGACCCAGCTGGCTCTAAAGATAGGCTATGATGTCACTGGCTATCTATAGTCACTCCCTAATTAATACCTGGCCAATGACTACCTGACTCTTTGTTCTAAATTGGGACTGCATGTCACTGTTATCCCTCAACTGTGGGGAACCAAGCCAGGGCACAGTGCCAGAGCTGCCAGAAATTTGGAATCATCTGAGGTCTTCGGCAGTAGAATAGAAGTAAGAGGCAGCATGTGGGCCTCGTATACAGAAGGCCTATGGGAGTCCTGGGGCCTACTGGACTTGCAAGGGTTTGGGAAAGTAGTCTGAGTAGCTTCTATAAACAGGAAGTCAGTCTGGCTGAAAGCCTTCACCTACACAGTCGGAGGCAGGAGTTTCCTCCTCCCCCCACAACTCTTGCTGATGGAACTTTCTTCCCAAATTTGCCTTTCATAGGAATTACTCCAGGCACTAAACATGCAGCTTTCCACACCCCACCCCCAAAATACTAAATTGGTCCATTTAATAAATATCCTGAGTGATCTATATGATGAGTTTGGGAAACACTACCCTAGTTATTCCAGGCTCAGTCCATTCCTCCAAGTACTTTCGTTTCCTGTTGGGGAGGAACAGAAGATGCCACCCCAAAGTATTCCACTTTGGCATGTGGATTATTTTGAGCTGAGAACAGTCAGGACCCAACAGACTCACAAAGAGCTTTTTACCTTCCCTTACCTGACTAAAAGAATTTAAATAGAGGGCATGTACCAGGAAGACAAACCTAGACAACATATTAAAAAGCAGAGACCTCACTTTGTTGAGAAAGATCCATGTAGTCAAAGCTATAGTTTTTCCAGTAGTATGTACATATATGAAACTTGAACCATAAAGAAGGCTGAGAGCTGAAAAATTGATGTTTTCAAATTGTGGTACTGGAGAAGACTTTTGAGAGCCCCTTGGACAGCAAGGAGATCAAACCAGTCAACCCTAAAGGAAATCAACCCTGAATATTCATTGGAAGGACTATTGCTGAAGCGGAGGCGCCAATTCTTTGCCACCTGATGCGAAGAGCCAACTCATTAGAAAAGACCCTGATTCTGGGAAAGATTGTTGGCAGGAGGAGAAGGGGACAATAGAGGATGAGATGGTTGGATGGCATCACCAATTCAATGAACATGAGTTTGAGCAAGCTCCGGGAGATGGTGAAGATCAGGGAAACCTGGCGTACTGCAGTCCATGGGGTCACAAAGAGTCGGACACGACTGAGTGACTGAACAACAACAAACATTAGACCAGCCAAAGAACCTAGAGGGGAGAAGGGAAAACTTTCTGTCCCTATACTGCCAGTTCATTGTTTGGTCTGTCTTGGTATCCCACAAGGGTCTTGTGTTCTCTCAGAAGAAATGGCGAGGACCTTACCCTCCTCATCCTCATCTTCTTCATGGGCTTTGGACTTCTAGCCCCTCTAACTGAGGCCTGTGGCTCAGCCTCCAGCTAGAATAAGTTTATATTTTCTCCCTTTTCTTGGGTTATTTTTCCCCTGCTTGTTTTAATAAGAATCATTCAATAATAAGAAGAGATGGTTGGGTGGACTATTGGTGCCCTTTTGGTGCCTTTTATATTAAACCTGTTCTTTTATATTATCTCTGATTAGCCAAGAGGATTTTTGGAACACATACTATGTGTAGAACTAGGAATAAAAAATGAATTAAAAATGTCTCTACTTTCTGGGACATGTTTGGATTTGAGATAAAGAAAAAAATGCTGGAAATGAATGGTGGTGATGGTGTTAATGTATGTAATTCTACTGAACTGTACACTTAAAAATTATGAAAATGCTACAATGAGGCATCCCCTCATACCAGTCAAAATGGCCATCACCAAAAAGTCTCCAAATAACAAATGCTGGAGAGGGTATGGAGGAAAAGGAACCCTCTTGTACTGCTAGTGGGAATGTAAATGGGTATAGCTACTATGGAAAACAGTATGGACATTTCTTAAAAAACTAAAAATAGAGTTGCCATGTGACCCAGCAGTCCCACTTCTGGGCATATATCTGAAGAAGACGAAAACTCTAATATGAAAAGATACAGACCCTCAATGTTCATCAGCACTATTTATAATAGCCAAAACATGGAAACTAAATGTCCATAAACAGATGAATGGATAAACAGGATGTGGTATATGTGTGTATGTGTGTGTGTGTGTGTGTGTGTATATATATACACACACACAATGGAATATTACTCAGCCATAAAAGAGTTAAATAATGCCATTTGTAGCAGAATGGATGAATCTAGAGATTATCATACTAAGTCAGAGAAAGACAAATATTACATGATATCACTTATATGTGGAATATAAAAAATTGTACAGATACACTTATTTACAAAGCAGACTCACAGACATAGAAAACAAACTTATGGTTACCAAAGGGAAAGAGTGGGGATAAATTAGGAGCATGGGATTAACATATACATTACCATATATAAGATAAGTAACAAGGATTTACTGTATAGCACAGGGAACTATATTCAACATGTTGTAATAACCTATAATGGAAAAGAAAAAAGAATATATATGTACATATACATATATAAACGTGTATCACTGAATCACTTTGCTGTATACCTGAAATAAATAGAATATTGTAAATCAACTATACTTCAATAAAAAATTATGAAAATGGTAAATTTTATGTTGTGTATATTTTATCATAATTGGGTAAAAAAATCTTGTTCAGACAAAAATAGACCCTAAAACTAACTGAGGAAGACATTTACAAAATGATAAGCCAATAAATGTGAAGGAACATGTGATTTAAAGGGATACTGGCCTGAAGTAGACCAAATACTGAAGCAGCTTTTGCGCTAGTTTTGAAGGAGGTAAAGAACTGGTAGATTGGAGACTTACAGCAATGGAAGATGTGGCGTGTGCAAGGAGAGCAATAGGTCAGATCTAGCAGAAAGCAAGTGTCTAAAGGGAAGGGTCTGTCAAAGAGGCAGCCCTCACACTACCGACCACCCTGGGCATGGAAAGTGTCTTCTGGGGGGATGAGGTGATGAGAAATTGCAGAGAAAGCAATGAAAGAAATCTCCACAGGTGGCTGGTGACTGTACTTTGAGTGAGTTAATTTATTTGGATTGCCAGGTGTTAGTTGCAGCACACAGGATCTTTGATCTTCATTGCAGTATGCAGGATCCTTAGTTGCAGCATATGGGATCTAGTTCACTGACCAGGGATCAAACCCGGACCCCCTGCATCGGGGACATAGAGTTTTAGCCACTGAACCACTAGGGAAGTCCCAAGACATATTGTTTTGATTCAGAGTGATTTTCTGCTAAGTATTCTGGTAGTATTATTGTGAAGTTACCAAAAGGAAACTCCTGTAGAGCGCAGAGGTGTGAGATGTTGGAGAGATGGTTAGAAATGGCCAGAAGAGGTATACTCAGTTCTGGACCCACTACCCGATCATGCACCTCTGCCACGTGCAGGAGCCGGGAAGGGGCTGGAGGTGGGCTTCCGAGCAGAACCCAGCTCTTAGCAGGGAGCCCAGCACAGTCAAGGGATTTGTGGAATAGACAGAACCACAAACCCGCTGGGCAGCTGTTATGAAACAGGTGGCTTTCAGAAAAGGTGGCGTTTGTGAGGAGGACCCAAGATTTGTAGGGGGACCTCACTTAGAACAATTGGCAGATGAGCTGAGCTTGATGGGAGGTGGAGATGCTAGGAACCCAAGCCACAGTGGCCTCCAGATGGGCCTGGGAAGAGAGTGGGAGAGGGGCTGTGTCTGATAAGCTCCGCATGCCAGCTGAGCCATCTGGGGCAGGGCTGGCACATAGTAGGCGTTCAGTAAATATTTGCTACATTGAAATGAGTTGAAAACCCACTTGTTTCTGTTCTGTATTATTTGCTTTTTGTGTGTTTTTGTTTTGCCCTTAGTTTTCTAGTGAAGAGTTACTACATTTTTGTAAAGAGAAGATACTTGATTCAGCTAAATCAGGCTAAAAGGGGGTGGGTCCACATCTAGAACAGAACGGCCTCCTGGGCGCTGCTAATGGCCACTCTTTGATCTTCACAGACTCCCTTTCCTCCCCTATGCCTTCCTGTACCCTACCTCTGCTCCTAGGACAGGTTCTTGCTGTGTTCAGATGTTGTCTTTCTAATGGCTCCCAAGCTTCCTTTCCCAGCTCCATGCCTACTGGACGTCTCTTGTTTATTCCTCAGTATTTGCATCTCAGCATGTCCAAAGCTGCACTCATCAGACTTCCCTGGTGACCCAGTGGTTAAGACTCCACGCCTTCACTGTAGGAAACACAGGTTTGAGCCCTTGTTGGGGAAGTTCCACATGCCACATGATGCAGCCAAAACACAAAACTGCACTCATCACCCCTCCACTCTGACCCACTGCTGCGCTCCCCTCCAGGAGTCCACACACCCTTGAGATGTGTCTCTGTGTGAACGACATCTCAAATTGGACACCTCTGCACCACACACGACTGCACCATCTTCTGAACTCATCCTCAGTCTCGTGTCTACCCCAGACGTGACTCTGGAATCTTGCCTCACCTCTCCGAGCCTGCCCCATCCCATCTATTCCAGGTATAAACAGGTAGCTCCCTGTTCTACGGCTGCTGCCAGTCAGAGGCAATTCATCCACACAGCTCCCGCCCCTCTCAGAGAGCTCTAGCAGGCTTTAGAATTTTTTCTGCCCTGTGCTCAGAGGCGGTACAGCTCTTCCTTGGCTCAACAGATTTCTTGGGTTTTTGGTTCTCCTCCGAAGTCCTAAGTCTCAAGAAAGCCTAGCCAGCGAGTGTGTTCCTTTTTGTTCCTACCAGTTCCCAAGCTCCTGGGGCTCTCAGTCTCACATCTACTTCTGTTGGGCACCAGGAGGCTTACAGCAGTGGCTGGCAACCCTGGCTGTGCACTCCCACTACCTGGGGAGTGTTACTGATGCCTGGCCACCAACCAAACCAATTAAATCATTCTCCCTGGAGGTGGGACCTCAGCACTGGCATTTTGTCATGGCTCTCTGGGTGATTTTAATCCTCAGCCAAGGTTTTGAGCGACTGATTTAAAGCATCTATTTCCACTTTCTCTGTCCTGGGGTGTCAGAATTCTGCCCATTCTCCAGCTCTCCAGCCTGGCCCTTTCAAGTTCTTCTCCAGGAACTTGAAATGACACTTCTACGTCCTTGATTATTGCTCATCCAGCAATTCACCCATTTCCTCTGTACCCGGCACTGGGAAATGAATATAACTGTATACTCAGAGCGGGCATCTCTTATGTGGGGGCACCATCCTGTATCCGTTGACTTTGATTTCCCAACTCTTGCTTTTCCTTAGAGTGTCTGCTCCCGTCCTACTCCCAGTTCATGCCCTCCTGCAAGAGTCTCACCCCAGGGCTGCATGTGACCCAGACTAAGGCAGTAAGGGCATTTCATCCTCCTGGCCACAACAACTGGCTCAGGGGTGGGCCCATGCCCCAAGGCAGGCCAGTCAGGCGCAGTGCAACTCAATCCTGAGACTTTGGTTTGAACTGGTTGGGAAGTTTCTCATTTCCTGCTGCACATAAATGTGTGACTAGAGCCAAGAAGAGAGCTTGTCCGAGGATGAGCCTGAACCGAGCAAGGAAGACCCAGGGAGGGATTCTGCCCTTGAAGGTCACCATCTGGTGGCAGAGGCTCACCTGTAGACAAGTCCCAAAGGAGCAGTGAAGGGGAAGTCAGGGAGCTGGCTCAGGGAGGTGGAGCAGCAGGATTGAATGTCCCTGGGGGGTGCTGGTAGTGGCTGAGCTGCTCATATGGTCATTGCCATTTTGTAAAATTTAATGTTTATTTAGAGCATAGTTAATTTACAATCTTGTGTTGGTTTCAGGTGTACAGGAAAGTGGTTTCGTTGTACACATGTATCCACGCAGGGATCCACGTAGCTCAGCCAGTAAAGAATCTGCCTGCAATGCAGGAGACCCAAGTTCAATCCCTGAGTGGGAAAAATCCCCTGGAGAAGGCAATGGCAACCCACTCCAGTATCCTTGCCTGGAGAATCCCATGGACAGAGGAGCCTGGCAGGCTACAGTCCATGGGATCACAAGAGCCTGACACCGACTTAGCAACTAAACCAGCACTACCACCATTCTTTTTCAGATCCTTTTTCCATATAGGTTATTACAGAGTATTGAGTAGGTCCTTGTTGGATATGTCTTATATACAGCAGTGTCTATTTTTTCATTAATTTTTATTGGAGTAAAGTTGCTTTGCAGTGTTGTGTTAGTTTCTGCTGTACAGCAAAGTGAATCAGCCGTGTGTATACATATATCGCCTCTCTTTGGGATTTCCTCCCATTTAGGTCACCGAAGAGGACTGAGTAGAGTTCCCTGTGCTGTGCAGGAGGTTCTCATTGGCTAGCTATTTTATACATAGTAGTGTATATATGTCAGTCCCAATCTCCTCATTCATCTCCCCTATCCAGCCATTTCTGTTTTTTCCTCCTTAAATTCTTTGTGGAGGCAGCCAGTGAGGTCCAGCCCCTCCTGGAGGCTGGATTGTTGGATGCTTGATCTCTCTGCTCAGCAGCTGAGCTTCCCATGGTCCTGCACACAGGAGATCCCTGGTCCTCCCACCTCATTCAGGCTCCCATCCCTTACTGGAGGCTAATAGAGACCCTTCCTCTCCTTTTCTGGCCTTGGCTGAAACCTTGCCTAGATCCTCCTAACAGACTCTTCTTGCCTCCTGTCTCCTCCCCTTTGGACCATGCTCCCTACTGCTGCCAGAGACTGTAAGATGCTAATCTGATCACACCAGCCTCCTATTTCAAAACTCTCATGTGCTCCCTGTGGCTGTCAGAATCAGATCCAAACTCCTTAACATTCCCCTGAGGTCTTTCACAAGGTAGCACCAACCCACCTCTCCTGCTTGGCCACTTCCTTCTTGTTGTTACTGTTTAGTCATTAAGTCGTGTCTAACTGTTTGTGACCCTATGGACTGTAGCCCACCAGGATTCCTTGTCCATGGGATTTCCCAGGCAAGTATACTGGAGTAGGTTGCCATTTCCCTCTCCTGGGCATCTTCCTAACAACCCACATCGCCTGTATTGGCAGGCGGATTCTTTACCACTGAGCCATCTGGGAAGCCACTTCTTACCACACACTATTGAGCTAAACACGTGGACATTCCCTGTATGAGTCATACTCTTTAATGTCCCTGTGACTTAACAAGAGCTGGTCTATTTGCAGGAATTGACCTTCTCTCCCATACAGCCTTTAAGATCCAGTTCAGGTGTCCCCTTTATGAAGCCTTCCCCAGATAAAGCCAGTACCTCATGGGACTTTATTCATACCTTGGTTACATTATATTTTACTTATTAGATTGTTTGAGAACATAGTTGTCAGATTGTCTGATCTATGTCAGAATACGTGCTAAGGTTAAATGAATGAATGAATGAATGCTGTCAGAATCCTCAGAGGCACCTAGAACAGATAGACTTCTCCAGATAGGAAGAGGAGAGAACAAGTAGCAATGCTGGAAACCATCCAGAGCTCGTCTCTCCAAGAGCAAGTCCTTGGCTAGATCAGAAGCAGGTGCTGGAGCTGGCATCTTAAAGAGATGGCCCATAGTCTTCTCTGACCCTCAGGTGCCCTGCAGGGACATCCTGAAGCTATGAAGAGCTTTGGGCACAGGTTGGCAACATGTTACTGGGCAGGAAATGCATGAGCCGTTTCCATACAGTTTCAGAATCCTCAAACCGACTCTACTAAACTGTAAATTACCAACTCTATAAATACCATTCAGTTCAGTTCAGTTCAGTTCATTTCAGTTCAGTCGCTCAGTTGTGTCCGACTCTTTGTGATCCCGTGAATCGCAGCACACCAGGCCTCTCTGTCCATCACCAACTCCCGGAGCTCACTCAAACTCATGTCCATCAAGTTGGTGATGCCATCCAGCCATCTCATCCTCTGTCGTCCCCTTCTCCTCCTGCCCCCAATCCCTCCCAGGATCAGAGTCTTTTCCAGTGAGTCAACACTTCGCATGAGGTGGCCAAAGTACTGGAGTTTCAGCTTTAGCATCATTCCTTCCAAAGAACACCCAGGGCTGATCTCCTTCAGAATGGACTGGTTGGATCTCCTTGCAGTCCAAGGGACTCTCAAGAGTCTTCTCCAACACCACACTTCAAAAGCATCAATTCTTCGGCGCTTAGCTTTCTTCACAGTCCAACTCTCACATCCATACATGACCACTGGAAAAACCATAGCCTTGACTAGATGGACCTTTGTTGGCAAAGTAATGTCTCTGTTTTTGAATATGCTGTCTAGGTTGGTTGTAACTTTTCTTCCAAGGAGTAAGCGTCTTTTAATTTCATGGCTGCAGTCACCATCTGCAGTGATTTTGGAGCCCCCAAAAATAAAGTCTGCCACTGTTTCCACTGTTTCCCCATCTATTTCCCATGAAGTGATGGGACCAGATGCCATGATCTTCATTTTCTGAATATTGAGCTTTAAGCCAACTTTTTCACTCTCCTCTTTCACTTTCATCACAAGGCTTTTTATTCACTTTCTGCCATAAGGGTGGTGTCATCTGCCTGTCTGAGGTTATTGACATTTCTTCCGGCAATCTTGATTCCAGCTTGTGTTTCTTCCAGCCCAGCGTTTCTCATGATATACTCTGCATATAAGTTAAATAACAGTATTAATTCAGTCACAATAAAGAATGAAAAGTTTGCCCTGGTCCCCCCGTGATAACCAGTCATAATAATAATACTTGAAATGTATTCAGAATGTATGGTATATTCAATGGACATGAATTTGAGCAAACTCTGGGAAATAGTGGAGGACAGAGGAGGCTGGCATGCTACCGTCCGTGGGGTTGTAAAGAGTCGGACATGACGTAGTGACTGAACAGCAATAACAAATACCAAGGAACTCAGCTAAGCACTTTACATGTTTTCTCACTTCATCTTCCAGTCCAGTGAGGTATCCCCATTTTACAGGTGAGCAATCTGAGGCTCAGAGAGGTTAAAAAGCTTGCTCAGCATCACAGAGATAGTCAGTGGCAGGGGTGAGACACAGGCCAAGTCTGTCTGACTCCAGTGTTTGTGCTTTAACCCTGTGTTCCTTCTGCTGTCCCAACAAATCAGACTTTTCATTTTCTATACTCCCAAGCCTTGTCCATGCAGACTAGTAGCTTTTACCTAATTATAGCTATAGCACAGTGAATATAATAACATGGATGATTTTCTGAATTTAACTTTATATCATAATACACACCCAGTCCGTCACCAAGTCCTGTCAAGTCTCTCTCCAAAATACACCTCTGATCTATAATCCACTTCCCTTCCTCTCAGCCCTTGTCTTCTGTCTGGGTTTCTGCTAGAGCCTCTTAACTGGTCTCCCGACTTTCACTCTTGTCTCCTTCTTATCTCTTCTCCTCCCAGTAGCCAGAGTGAGCTTCAAAAAATGTAAACCAGACCATTCTCCAACCTGTCCGTGTGGTTGGGTAAATCCCGTTAACCCTACGTCAGGGCTCTGGGGACCGCTCCCATCTCACCCCCTGCCTTGCTAAACTCCATGCACTCTAACTGCACTAACCCTGGAGTTCCTCAGAACTTCCCAGCCTTCTCCACCTCTGTGCTCCTCTGTCTAGGACCTCTGCCCTCCACCATATCCTGCCCTTTGTTCTTCAGGTCTTTTTTTTTTTTTTTTTTTTATGTGACCATTTTTTTGTCTTTGTTGAATTTGTTACAGTATTGCTTCTGTGTTTTATGTTTTATTTTTCTGGCCAAGAGGCATGTTGGATCTTAGCTCCCCCATGAGGGATCAGAACCCATATCCCCTGCTCTGGAAGGTTAAGTCTTAACCACTGGATTCCCAGGTAAATTCCCAGGCCTCTTCTTAAATGCCTCTTCAAAGAGGCCATTGTGACAACCCCTCTCAACCTACATTAGGACCATTTTATTCACACAGATAACAGTTTTTATGTTTCTGATTTTTTAACATTTCTACCCACTCTTATAGTTCCATGATATTATAGAAGTACTTTGTCTCTTTTGCTGAGCACTTGATCCCTAAAACTCAGCACAGTACCAGGCACATAGGAGATGATTAATATTTCTTGACAGAACATGTTTCTATGTTACTATCTAGAAATATAGTACAAATTATATCACAGATATAATCTTAATAGCTGTAAAATATACCTGATCATTACCTGTTTAATTAATGACTTTAATAAGACATTTGTTTCATATGTAGTGGAGAGAAGGGTTTTAGAAGACAAAAAAGTTGAAGTCCCTGGATTAGCAATACCAGAAATCTGAACACACTAATAATATTATACATATACACAGTGAGCCTAATTTTGCTGTTGAAATAAGAAACATACATGGATTACAGGTTTTGAAATCAATCAACAGCATTGCTTTTAAAAATAGAACAGAATGGAAACTGTCTGAATGCTTTGCAGGTGAGAATTGCTTTGTGTAACTTTCACTTACATATATAATTTTTGTTTCCATTTTGTGTAGGTATAACTGTAGATAAAGTGGAAGTACCTACCTGGCCACAGTGTAAAATCTGTTTCTTACTGTAGGTTGCAATTAAAAAAAAAATGGAAAAGCAAGATTTTGATGCATTGCCTTTGGAGTTATGCAGACGATTTCAAGTCTGAGACATTCCCTGGTGAGGTTCTTGTTCAGTGTTCCACATGTTCACCTTTCTGAGATGACCAGTGATTGGACTACTTGCAGGATTCTAGTATACAAGAAACTCCCAAGGCTGCTTTGTTTTATTTGGGACCAACTTTAGATTTACAGAAAGGTTGCAAAGACAGTACAGGGAGTTCCTATGTACCCCCACCCCATTTTCCCCCATTGAAAATTTAAAAAAAATTTTTTTTGGCTGCACTGCACAGAGTGTGGGATCTTAGTTTCCCAACCAAAGATCAAACCCACACCCCCTGCATTCAGAAGTCTTAACCACTGAACCATGAGGGACGTCCGTCCCTATTGTTAACATCTTACATTACCATGGAATGTGTGGCATAAGGAAGAAACCAACACTGATACATTACTATTAACTAAATTCCAGATTTTATTTGGATTTCAAATTTTTTTCTTCTTTCTCTTCCAGGATCTAAATACAATGTTTAGTAAATCATCATGTCATCACCTTGGGGCTTCCCTGGTAGCTCAGATGGTAAAGAATCTGCCTGCAATGCAGGAGACCCGGGTTCGATCCCTGGGTCAGGAAGACGGAAGATCCCCTGGAGAAGGCAACCCCCTCCAGTATTCCTGCCTGGGAAATCCCATGGACAGAGGAGCCTGATGGGCTATGACGCCCATGGGGTTGCAAAGAGTTGGACGCACTGAGTGACTAATGCTCAGCAGCCAAATAATAACTCGTGTCACCTTAGTTTCTTCTGGTCTGTGACAGTTTCTCAGTCTTTTCTTGCTTATCGTGACCTTGACAGTTTGGCAGAGTACTGATCAGGAATTTTGTAGAATGTCTCTCAGTGTGGATTTGTCTAGTGTGTTTATCATAATTGTTGCTGTTCAGTTGCTAAGTCATGTCCTATTCTTTCGAGATCCCTGCAAGCCTGCCAGACTTCTCCATCCATGGGATTTCCCAGACAAGAATACTGGAATGGGTTGCCACTCCCTTCTCCAGGGGATCTTACCAACCCAGTGATTGAACCCAAATCTCTTGCCTTGGCAGGTGGATTCTTTACCACTGAGCCACCAGGCAAGTGCCCCTTTCATGATTAGGTTATGGGCTTAGGGAAAAATAACAGACAGGTGACGTCTACTTCCCTTCACATCCCATAGAGGGTATGCGATTCCAACATGGCTTATCACCGGCGGTGTTAACCTGGATCACCCGGTCAAGGCAGTGTCTATCCGGTTTCACCACTGTAAAGTCGCTGTTTTTCCCTTCCCATTCTCTCTTCTTTAGAAACAAATCACTAAGATGCTAAGACCAGCTTACTCTCTAGGAGGCAGAGGAGGGGAGTGTTGAATGCTACCTCCTGGAGGGGAGAGTACCTACATATATTATTTGAGATTCTTCTGTAGAGAAGATTTGTTTCTTCCCACTTATTTAATAATTTACATCAGCATGGATTCGTGTGTATTTATGTTACATTTTGTGTTATAATCCTGTACAGTGTTATTTATCGTATTACCCCAATTGTTCCAGCTTTGGCCATTGGAAGCTCTTCAGTTAGCTCCTGTATCCCTTCAGCACACACCCAGCCCTTGTGTTGTTTTGTTGTTGCTGTTGTGTTGTTTTGTTTAGTATCTCCTTATTTTGTGGTACTACAAGATGCTCTGTGCTGGTTTTCATTTTTCCTGCCTTAGGCTACTATCAGCCATTTCTCCAGGAGCTAGCTTTTGGGAGACAAGAAGCCAGAGATGTGGACCACAAACCTCTTAGGCACAGGGGCTGCCCAGGATGCCTGGGAGAATTCATTTGCAGTACAGGGGAAGGGCACATGTGGAGCCACTCTGTTTCCCTTAATTTCATAGGTTCATGCAGCTCTCTGGTGAGCCATCAACAGTTATCCAGTTTGCCCCTGTTGGAGCCCAGGGTGTCCTTCCCGTGCCACCTATCAGATTCCGGAGCCTCTGCTGCCCATACAGAATGGCAGGAATTCCAGGTCCCTGAGGTTGTGCTGGTCAAGACATGGCCTCCCAGACTTCTGGGACATCTCTGCCCTGCTCATTTCCAACTCTGGGTCTGTTCAAACGCTAGTTTTTATTTTCCTAAGGCTATCAAGGTTGGCTTCTACCCCACCTCCTCTCTCTTGTGCACATTCAGTAAGTGTCCTTTCTTCCCTTAGAAAAAAGAGCCTGTGGGACAGACTTCCCTGGAGGTCCAGTGATTCAGACTTCACCTTCCAGTGCAGGGTGTGCGGGTTTGGTCCTTGGTGGGGGAGCTAAGATCCCACGTTCCTCATGGCCAAACAAACAAAACATAAAACAGAAGCAATATTGTAGCAAATTCAATAAAGGCTTCTAAAACTGTCCACATTAAAAAAAAAATCTAAAAAAAAGAAAAAAGAGCCCACCAGGCAAGGGTTCCCTTCACCTCTCACCTTCCCCTCTAGACCCTCTGCCCCTCTCCAAGGCCAGTGCCTCTGCCTGGCCTGGATCCCATAACCTCCTGCTCTCCCCAGGACTGCCCCTTCCTTTTCACATCTTCAGTCTTGTCCTGCATCACTGACTCCTCTTGCCCAACCTAAAAGGATCCTGAAGTCTCTTGGCCTAAAAAGACTCTCCTTGGCCTCACCTCAACATCCAGTCAGCATGGAATCTCTCCCTTTGACTACAGGACTTTTTTTTTTTAATATTCATTTATTTATTTGGCTGCATCAGATCTTTGTTGCGAATTCTTGAGGCATATGGGATCTAATTCCCTGATCAGGGATGGAACCTGGGCCCCATGCTTGAGGAACTCAATCTTGGTCACTGGACTGCTAGGCAAGTCTCAACTGTGAGACTCTTGAACAGGAAGGACTTCACCCATCATTTCCCTTGGCAACTGGGGCCACGAAGACCATGTTGATGGGCAATATTCACAGGAAAAGGGTTACTGTGTTGGCTTCAATGGAGGGAGGAGGCACTAATAGGGAAATTAAGTGGCCTCTTTCTAGGGAAAATTCCAAGATGATGAAATACTGCTGGCAAGAACTGGAAGCTTAGACAAGGCTCTGGGCATCTGGGAAAGCTCCTGAGAGGCAGCTCCCAACCTGGGCCTGGAGTTGGGGGTGAAGGAGAGGAGTGGAGGTTACCTCCTACCCCCAGGGACAGCAGCCTGAAACTATGGGGAAGGAGGGACATCCATTTCCCACTCTTGTCTGATCCACACTTTTCTATAGGGAATCCCAGCGTATTTAACCTTACCAGGCTTATACCTCCTGCACCGCCCTGCTTTTTGCTGACTGTGTGAAGCAGCCCAGGTGATTCAGCAGCCCCACCTGTGTGGCCTCAGTACCTCTTCCCAAGGTAACTTGGGTGTTGCCCTTTCCACCAGTGGAGCCAAAGAAAACTCCCACTCAGGTTTGGGGACACTGCTTGGTCCAGTGCACCGTGAGTCTATTCTCCGATCCTCCTACTCCAGCCGAGCCGGCTTATTCTAGTCCTCTTTCCTGACTCCTCCCTTTGATACTGCTGGGAACCCCCACCTCCACCCCCAACCCTACCAGCTTCACCTGGCCTTTGGAATTCAGCTGGTGATGAGTTTCCTCCAAGATCAAATGCTTATCCAGTCCTGGCTCTGTGTGTTGTGTACTAAGTTCCTTCAGTTGTGTATGACTCTTTGTGACACTATGGACTGTAGCCCACCAGGCTCCTCTGTCCATAGGATTCTCCAAGCAAGAATACTGGCGTGGGTTGCCATGCCCGCCTCCAAGGGATCTTCCTGACCCAGGGATCAAACCTGGGTCTCTTATGTCTCCTGGCATTGGTAGTGGGTTCCTTACTAGTAGCGCCACCTGGGAACAGACTTACTTGTGCTTACAGACCCTGGCCAATTCTGTTTATCTGTGGCCTAGGCTATTCACTCATTCATTCATTCAACAAATGCTTTATGGAGGACTTTCAGGTGCTGTTCTAGGCACTGGACATGCAGTGATGATCAGAATTTATTACAGCTTCATAGAGTGTGCAGATGTGCCTGGGAGATGGTTAAATTATTAATTTCACAGACATTACACACAGTGAGTGCGATGAAGAAAAAGTACAGGGGTTCACAGTCTTGTCTGGGGCATTAGATAAGATTCCACAAGGAAGGGACAGTTTAACTGAGATCTGAAAATGAGTAGGAATTGACGAGGCAAAGGGGTTGTGGGTGTCAGAGACAAGAGAGGAAAGTATCTTCCCAGACTGAGAACAGCAGGGGCTGAAGGGAGGATGGCCAGTTGTCTGGTGCACAGGAGGCAAGGGGACAGGATGCAAGGAGAGGGAGATGGAGGCACCATGAGGCAAGGCCTTGTGAGCACATTCAGTATCTTGTCTTCATCCTAAGGATGGTGGGAAGGAAATAGGATCAGGCCTGTAATTGAGACAATTACTCATAGCGGGTCACCAGTCCCAGAAAGAGACCTTGAGGGTTCCCAGGTAAAACTGTGGTTCCAGAAAACATGAGGATAGGCTTGGGGTGGTGGCCCTGCTTCATATGCTTGCTCCTCGACTTTTGTTTGCTGTCCTGAGTATAGAAATACTGCCCAGGCTCAGGTGGGCAGCATGTTCTCAGGAGAAAATGATCCTGTGAAGGGCCCAGAGTGGAGATGAAGGTTAGGTTAGTCCCGTGCCGGCCTTTAGTAGGAGTTTGGGACCTGACACGTAGACAGAGGACTCAGCGATCGCTCTTCTTGAAGCTCCACCCTTACCATCTCAATTTCCTTTGCTCTAAGCCAAGTTGATTAAACCTCCTGAAAAGCGATTATGCTCTAATCGGGAGACCCCAACCCATCTTTGCTCACAGAAGAGCCCAGAACACCTGCGGGGGGTGTAGGATCCGGAATTTCATGGTGAGGGTGCCCTGAGCCAAACCCCTGGAATGGACCCGCAAGGTGAAAGGGAGCTTCAGGGGGGGCACACGGCCGTGCCCATCGCAGATTCTGAAGACTTTGGGCTCAAAGCTGAATGTATGTCCTTGGGCAAGTCACTTCCTCTCCTGGGGCCTCGTTCCTGCAACTGCAAACGAAGGGTCGCCCAAGTCCCCTCAGTCCCACAGGCTGAATGCTTGCTCTGGCACTGCGCCAAGCCCCGCGGTGGGCACGGGGCGGGGGACTGCCAGTGCCGTGTCTCCAAGGGAAAGGAGGGGGAGCCCGGGAGGCGGGTGGCGACCGCGGGGCGGCGCCCGGGGACACCGTACACCCCACCGTGGCCCCCACCCCTTGGCTGGGCGCCTAGTCCCGGGGGCCACAAGGTTACGTAAGGAGCCGGGCGGGGGGAGCGGGGCGGGGCGGGCGCCGCCCGAGCGCGACCGCCCAGCCCCCGGCGGCCCAGCCCCCGCCCTCCCGCCCGCCCGCGCCTGGTGGCGGCGGCGGCGGCGGCGGCGGTAGTGGCAGCCGCTCAGACCCGCGGAATGGAGCGGCGCCGGGGCTGAGCCGGGCGCGCAGGGGCCGCCGCATGTGCTGCGCGGGGAGCGGCTGCAGAGCCGGCGGAGAGCGAACGCGAGAGGCCCCGTCGGAGCGGCAGCCGGAGCAGCGCCGGAGATGGGGTGAGTGAGCCCGCGCCGCGCGCAGAGCGCGCGGCACCCCGAGGGGCTGCGGTGCCCTGGCTCGCGTCCCTAGGCTCGAAGCCCCCCTGAGCGAACCGGCCTGTACGCCCAGCACTGGGAGACTGGAGCCAGGGCGCAGCCGGCTCCGGAGAGCCTGGGGCCGCCCGACCGCGCGCTCTCCGCCCCGGAGCCCGGACACCGGGCAGGGGCACCCCGGCCTGGGCGCGGACTTTCCGCGCAGCGCGCGTGGCCTTCGCCCTCTAAGGCAGCCCGGGCGCGGGGGCACCGGGCGGGGACAAGCACACTGGCCGGCCTCCCTGCTTCGGCCATTCCGCCGCGGTCCCTTCGCTCCAGGCGCGATCAACTCCAGGGCCTGTGTTTGGGAGTCTAAGAAGCAGTTTGTCTGTCTCCACAGTTGGGATTTATTACGTACAAAATAGAATTCGAAGTTTTCCTGGAAAGGGAACACACCAGATAACAATAACCCCCCGCATAGGAATAGTGGACTTTATGCTTTGAGATGACGGAGGATGTGTAGGTAAGGCTTCAATCTTTGAAACAACTGAGTAGATGCTCGGGAGAGAAGTTGAAGCACTCTGTCGAAGTGACTAATGCATCCGAGTATATAAAGTAATTTAAAAAGCAGGATTGATTTCTCTTTGGCGTCTCTCTGAGCAGTAGGCGCTGTGAGTCAGGGAGCCGCTGCGCTAATAACACAATTAACTCCGTGCATCTGCTCACCCGATGTAAGCACATATTGATGATGTGCTGTACAGGTTCTGGGAGTGGTTATTATTCCCATTTTACAGATAAGGCAGCAGAGGCCTGAAGTGGTTGGGTGACTTCTCCCAGGTTGAGCAGGCAGCTGATGAGTGTTTGTAGAATGACCCCTGAGCGCACGGGCAGAGCCGCCAGCGCAGCCTGACAGTGGGCTTGGGGTGGGTTGGTGGTGGGTACCTGAAAGGGAGTTCCTGAATCTCTATGTCCCCTGCTGCTGAGCTGAGCGCCCTTCACTCATTCCTCAAGACCTAAAGACTTCTGCGGGGTGCTAGGTCTAGAGAGCTTGCTTTCCTGGGCAGGATTGGTGAGCAGTAGAAAGGGGAAGGGTCCTCCTGGTGATCTGACCAGGCTTCCACGGTGGCTTCATTGTGCCTTAGTCCTTACCAGTTTGTGGAGTCATTTTACCCAGTGAATTTTTACCTCTGGGATCTGTAAAGTGTTTGGAGGAACCAGAGGGAGGCTGAAATGAATTTTGAGAAGGGAAGTGTGAGAACTCCAGATCGACGTGAGCAGGTCAGAGGGGACAGAGAGGAGCCTGGAGATTTGCTGAAGACACTGGTGCTGATCCAGATTTCACACGGAGGAAGCTGTGAGTGGTTTTTACCAGAGGCACCCTGGCCGGGATGCTGTTTTCCTGTAACATTTCCAGTGACCTCTTGGTTGGCTATGAAACGGCTGCTCTTTGTGCAGTGGGAACCTTTGAGGTTCTCATATTTCATACTTTAAAAAAAAATGTATAGAAAGGAGTTGGCAAATGTAGGTCTCAAGATGGAAGATAAAAGGAACCTGGTAATTTTAACTCTCTCTGTACACCCTCTGCCCCCACCCCCACTCCCAGCCAACACTAAACCAACCCAACACACTGGCAGGATCAAAGATAAATATTGAAGCTCTGTGGTTGAGATCAAATGGTTCTGTGGAAATGAAAATGTTTACTCATAAAAGCTTAAAGAAAATGTCAGAAAATAATTTTTGTTTGTAGAGAAGCTGGGAGGAGTAGCTTGGGGATTTTGTTTAAATACTGGATATGTCTTTCATGTAATTTTAACATCATCTGATAAATGTCTGTTACTCACTTCTCGTAGGTAAGGGTTGGTTGGTAACTCCTACCTACTTCTGCCATTTTTAATATATCCACCTCTTCTATAATTTATGTGAACATACAAACCATGGCTGTAAATTGAGATGGAGCTAAGGGCTGGGTAAGCTATTCACACAGAGGAGGGAGCCATTTTCACCGAAAATAGAACCAATGTCATCCTTTCCGAGAGTTGAGTAGGATGGAGGGGGATGAACTAAGAAAGGGCAGCCAGTAGAAAAGCTTGCTGTGATCCTACAGCTTTGTCACAGCTCTACTGTGTAGACACGACCAAAATTTAAAAGGAGGAAAAAAAGTCAAACCTGAGTTTCTCTCTCCCCCACTTAAGATGCTTTTCCTCATTCAGAAGTTCACTGCTATTTCCCGCTTCTCTTCTGAGAAGTATTGTGCATTGTGTATCCATTTCTCCAGTAAATTTGTGTTTTCACTCCCCCAGGAAGTTGTTTCCTACTTTCTTTCTTCCTCAGGTCTCCCTCTTCTCCCCCGACACACATCTTGCCTCCCTTTTCATTGACAAAAGACAGCCATAGTCCAAGGAAGAGCCTCACCACCGCCCCCCATGCCTACAGTCCCGTGTGTGGGCACCCCCATGTTTTCCTTCCTACCTGTTGTCCTGCCAGAGGCTTGACCCTCCTGGAGGACCAGACATCACATCCCCTTTCACCTTGTTAGGGAACATTTCTTGTTTTCTCCCCTCCGTCTGTCTCTAGGGTCTTTCCCATCAGTGTACAAACATGCTTTGGTTCAATGCTGTCCCGTGGAACTTTCCACACTGATGGAAACATTCTTATCTGTGGTCCAGTACGGTGGTCACCAGCTACCTGCGGCTGTGGGGCACTTGAAATGTGGCTAGGGTGACTGAGAGCTAAATTTTTTAAGTTTGAATAGCCACGCGTGGCTAGTGGAGCCTCCATGGTAGACAGCACAGCTTTAGCATCTCTCATTTCATTGGGTTGGCCAAAAAGTTCATTTGGGTTTTTCTATACCATCTCATGGAAAAACCTGGACGAAATTCTTGGCCAACCCGATACATCCCTGTCCTTCTTCTGTTCCACTTCTTTGCTCCCCTTTACCTGAGAACCTCTCAAAAGAGAAGCCCGAAACCACTGTCTCCATTCATCTCCTCTGCCTGCCATTTGTTAGCCCTTCATAGCCTGTAGTCTGGCTTCTGTCCCCACCTCGTCACCAGAACTGCCGGGTCACTGATGGCCTGCATGTTGTCAGACCTCTGTCCTTGTCTTCCTACCCTCCTCAGCAGTGTTCCTCCCCTGTGGCCACTCCCCCGCCTCCCCTCCAACTCTCCTGGGCTGCTGCTTCCCTTCCCGATGACTCCTCGTCAGTCTCCCTGCTGGTTGCTCCTCTGTCTGACCTCAGAGTGATGGGGTTGCTTAGGGACTGGTCCTGGTTCCTTTTTGCTGTCCACCCTCTCTTCCTTGGTGATGTTATCCCATCCCTCCATGGCTTTCAATATATGCTGGCAACTCCCATATTTATATTTCTTTCTTTTTTAAAAAGTTAATTTTATTTATTTGGCTGTGCCAGGTCTTAGTTACAGCCCTTGTGATCCTCCATCGTTGTTGCAGCACGTAGGATTTTTAGTTGCAGCACTAGATCAGGGATCTAGTTTCCTGACTAGGGATTGAACCCAGGCCCCCTGCACTGGGAGCTCGGAGTCTTAACCACTGGACCACCAGGGAAGTGCAGTCCATTCCACTGTATTTCTAACACAGCCCTTTCCCAGGGCTTCCTGCTGTTGTTTATGCACAGAGCTCCCCAAACCTCTCCTTCCCTCTGTCTCTTCCATCCCGAGTCCTTGACCCCACCGTTCACCCACTTGTAAGAGTCATCCTAGATTCTTCTCTTTCTCACCCCTGATATACAGGCTGTCAGTGGGTCCCCGGGGTTCTGCTCCTGGGATATTATGTGGGGGTGCATTCACCTCTCCCTAGAATCACAGCTCCTACCCTACCCCTGGCCATTTGCCTCCATCCTGGACTGACTTCCTCACAGGCACCCCCAGCATCCACTCTGGGGTGTCTCCGGTCCACTCTGCACATGGGAGCCCAGGTGATGAGTCACGCCACTTTTCAATCAGGTCGCACCCCTCCTTGCCTTAAGCCCCCGCCAGCCGACAAGAGGTTGTCCTGTGCCATCTCCTCCCAGCCCCTCTGGCCTCCCTCCCTGCCTTCTGCTGACCCTGGCCTCCTTTCTTTTCTTGCCCTGCCTGGGAGGGCTTTGAATTCGTTCTTCCCTCCACCTGGAATGCTTTTGCCCTGGTTCTGCAAAAACCTTCCTCCTTCTCATCCTTGGCATTTGGACATCGAGATCACCTGCTCAGGGTCTTTTCTAACCACCCCTGTCACCTGCTGAGGTGGCCACACTTTGTTCCCACCATTGTTCACCACACCTGCTGTTGTTTGGGTTCTTTGTGCTTGTTTATCATCTGCCTTCCCCAATAGCATCCCGAGAGGATAAAGTATTAAGTTCTTCACCAGTCAATCCCAACACCTGGCACCATGTCTTGCACCTAATAGGCTTCCAATAAATTTTTTGATTGAGTCAATGCTTGAAGTGGTGGGCAGCCTTGCCTGGACACCAGCCTAGAAGTCGTGATAATTTCTGGATTACCTTTTATATAGCATGCTTAATTGAGAGTTGCAAGGGCCAAGAGAGAAGGAAATCACATTTGGAGACAGTTTTCTTTTAATGCTGAAGCACACTGTTTAGCTTTTATTGTGACTTGGGTTAATTTTCAGGCTGTCGGCTGTCACCCGAGCATTGGGGTTGTAAATTGTCTTTCTACCCGCCTGCAGAAGGCTAAGAGAAAAGCCAGCTTGTGTGCTGTTGTGACTTTGGGATGATTTTGTCAGTGTTTACAAACAATATCTACTGTATTTCTGTTTGGCTTCAGTTTACACTCATTTGTTTTGTTCAGCCAAGATTACATTGCACTTGGTTATCTAACACCGGGGGCCTTCGCTTGGTAATCTATACTGGTTTGCTTTCTTCTGATGATCATTCCTTCTCCTTTAATTTTCCACTCCTCCTGAATCACACCTAATTTCGTAGTTCTTGAAAGTTAGAGACTTTTGCAGAGGGGGGGTTTCGTGTTGACTAAAATAAATAACAGGCTCTCGAATATATTGGGGAAACTTGTCTTCTCTTGGTTCTGTTATGGGTTTCTTTTGTGTATGTGTGTGTGTCTTTTGGCCACACACCATGGCTTGCAGGATCTCACTTCCCCGACCAGGGATTGAACCCCAGCCCATGGCAGTGCAAGTGCAGAATCCTAACCACTGGACCACCAGGGAATTCCTCGGTTGTGGGTTTTTTTGTTTTTGTTTTAATTTTATCTTTGGCTGGTAACTGTGTCGCTGCTCTAGGGCTTTCTCTAGCTGTGACTAGCAGGGGCTACTCTCTAACTGCTGGGCATGGGCTTTGCATTGTAGTGGCTTCTCTGATTGTGAAGCACGGGCTCCATGGTGCACAGGCTTCAGTAGCTGGGGCGCACAGGCTTAGCTGCCTCACGGCATTTGGGATCTTCCCAGACCAGGGATCAAACCTGTGTCATCAGCTTTGGTAGGCAAGGCAGATTCTTAACCACTGGACCACCAGGAATGCCTTGTTGTGGGTTTTTTAAACTTGGCTTCCTGAGGTCTCAAGGTTGTCGTCTGTAAGGCAATTGAAGAATCTGTTGAGGATCCAGGATGAGCAAACCTACCAGTTAGTTGCTGCCCTTGTGGAGTTTATATTTTAGAAGGAAAACATAAGCCACATACACAAGTGCCAACTATATGTGTGAGTTTAAACAAAATGCTGTAATCCATAGGGTGTCAGAGGAACTATCAGGGGAACATAAGAAAGATTCCCCAGTACACTAGGCAGAAATACTTAGGGAGACCCTTAACATGTAGGATCATCCTCATTGTTTAGACAGTCCTTAGTGTCACCCTTCATGTCAGAGCTGGAAAAATACACAGTGCTTGGCATCGGGTAGATAACAAGTAGATATGTGCCGAATGAATGAATGACTCATTTTGGGTTGACTTTCACTTTGGGAAAATGCTGTCATGCTTATTGGAAACAGTCCTGAAACTCCTGACTTGGTTTTAGGATGGACTTGAGGGCATGTTTGCTGCTTGTACACAGTTCCCTGAAGGGGGACCTAGAACAGAAAGGGGCTTTGTTTTTTGTCTGATGGGCTCAGTGGTTTGTGTAAATTATTAGGTTTCCTTTCTGCAGTGGCTTCTGGGGAACTTAGGAGACAGAAGTGTGGTGACCTTATCACATTGATGAGATCTCATCCTTTACGCCTATTCTTCGCTCAGTTTTTTGACCCTGTCCTTGTTTTGCCTTCACTCTTTCACTAAGTAAAAAAAAAAAACAAAACAGGAAATAGCTTTGCTTTTTTCTAATTATAAAAGTATTACATGTTCATACTAAAAAAATAACAGTGTAAAGAAGAAAGTGAAAATTACTTGTCATCCCACATTGCAAGGATAACCTCCATCAGCAATCAGATGTCCATCTTCACAGACTCTTTTCCATGTATACATGTCTCAGTGTCTAGATAGACATTTATGTAGAGCAAGCAATATCAAAAAATTGGATATTTTTATCAAAATGGAATCATGTCACACATCTCTTTTGTAACCTAAGTTTTTCAACTTAAAATACCTTGAATGGACATCTTTCCCTGCCAGTTACTATAAATATATACCATCATTCAACTCCAAACCTACTTCTGATTTATCATTTTGCTGAATTTTATACATCTCTGCAAACCTGCTGAAATCCTTTTCTAGAGCAAGGCAGGGTATAAATTAAAATATAAAAGCCACATTTTGATAATCTTTTAAATGAATTACTGAAGGAAAGAAATGGTAGAGGAGACCAAGATCACAATTAACATTAGGTAATTTGCGGAGACAGTGTAATTTCGGATGAGTCACCGCTCCTTAGTGAATCCTGGTAGGAACACCCAGGATCCATCGTGGTTGCTAAGGGTGGCTGGTGGACGAGGACCCAGCTGCTCAAACTGTCTCTGCTTGTTTGGAAATATTAGGGCAGAGTAATTCTGCTGTAAGACCTAGAAGAGAAGGCTGCTTACAAGCCAAAAGCACCCATGCCCACCCCTTAGACGTCTTCTCTGCAAAGCCCTGTGTCTGCTGGGCATCAGGCCCCTCCTGCAGAGAGACTTCCCTTGTTGAGGGGATTGACAAGAATGCACAGTCAGGGAGGTCGGTGCAGTTCCTGCTTCAGTTGTCAGGCAATTAAAAAAAAAAATCTGGATAAATCCCGGGACAGATTACCTATGCCAGCATTAGCACCTAAAACCTTTGGGAAAAGACTTCTTTTGGTATATGGAGTGGGGATGGGAGCTCCTATTCCCTTTGAAAAGAAAAATTCCTTGCACTTTTGTCAAAAGTGAACAGCACCCCCAAACAGAGTTACAGCAGAGAAAAAACATTCTTCAGAATATTAGAACTCTCAGGTGTGCTGGGTCCTGACCTTGAGAGTTAGACTTTTTTTTTTTCTAAAATGAAAATAAATTAAGCACGAAGGAGCCTCAAGAGGAGTTGGGGCCAAGAGCTGCTGATTTGCATGGGTTTGGATCCTTGGGTCCCCAAGCCCTGCGTGTTCTCTGCCTGCACTTCTAGGTATTGCGCGCATGGCCTGCCCCCACCCCCAGTCATATTTATAGGCTTGGAGGTGCGTGTTGGCAACCAGAGCTGGCTTCCTAGCGGGGTGTGCGTTGTGTGGGAAGAGTGTCAGGTTGGGAACCTCTGCTGAATGTACGATGAAGCCTCCCTCCAGTAGTTCTGCCACCGGGGACTGTTAGTCATATGGTATCATTCTGGTAGAATTTATTTAAATTATATTTCAAATTAGCTTGTTAGAATAAAAATATGCAAGTGGGGAACACATTTAGACATTTGTCAACGACTGGAGATTTTTTTTTTTTTTTTTTTATTCACAAGCCTGGTTGATAGTCATCTTATTCTTCTAAGGAACTGGGGACCATGGCATCCTCCACCCTGTGCAGAAAAGCTTAGGATAAAGCATTGCCACCAGCCGAAGCAGTTAGCTTAAGAGCTGTGCATTAAGAGACCCCGGTAGTTGTTGCTGTTCAGTGGCTAAGTCGTATCTGACTGTTTTGCAACCACATGGACTGTAGCCCACCAGGCTCCTCTGTCCATGGGATTCTCCAGGCAAGAATACTGGAGTGGGTTGCAACACCCTCCTCCAGGGGATCTTCCCGACCCAAGGCTCCAACCGAGTCTCCTGTACTAGCAGGCGGATTCTTCATCACAGAGCCACCTGGGATGCCTAACAGACCTCGTAAACAGTGCTAAATACCCAGGTATCTCCCAGCCAAGTAGAGGCTGCATTCCAGCTGCCGGCAGGACTCTGACCAGTCCTTTTTGGTTGCCTTGTTCTGGGAGGTCTTGGTCCAGCTCTTGGGTGATGAGTGGGACCATCCAACCAGCCTTTGTCCTCCTTCCTCCCCTTGTGCATTGGGGGATGTCTTTTCTGTGGGTTACAGGGTAGAGTTTGTCCACAGGGATCCAATTAGTGAGGCATATTGCAGTCCCTGCTGCCCTGGCATTGGAGCCCTTTTGGGATTTTTAATTGGGAAATCTTTTAATTGGAGTTGTTCAGATAAATGGAGAATGGGAGGGTTGCTTTGGTGTCTGTTGTCCTGTGGGAGAGGGGTGATGGAGAAGGTCCTCTTGGGGATGAGGAACAGGTCCTCCTGTTCTGGGAGGCTCTGAAGGGCAGGATAAGGAGCTCCTGGTAGACATGGCTGATTTCAGCTCAGTTGGTCTGAGGACGAACTCTCTAACCCCTCCAGACAGACTGAAACTAGAACTGGCTGTCTCAGCAAGATGAGTCTGTTGTCATGGAAGTCCACCTGTCTGGAGACTGGAGAGGATGCTGAGTTCAGATCCCAGCCCTCCTGGCTGGCTGTGTGAACTTGGACAAGTCATTTTATCTCTTTAGCTTCACCATCTGCATCTATCAAAGGACTGAAACAACTGACTAGTAAAATGTGTGCATAACGTTTAGAACACTGTTTTGACACATAAATGGCTTCCCAGGTGGCACTAATAGTAAAGAATTCATCTGCCAGTGCAGGAGATACAAGAGATGAGGGTTCCATCCCTGGGTCAAGAAGATCCCCTGGAGAAGGAAATGGCAACCCACTCCAGTGTTCTTGCCTGGGAAATCCCACAGACAGAGAAGCCTGGTGGGCTACTGTCCATGGGGTCGCAAAGAGTTGGATATGACTGAGCACACACGTATACTTCACTGACATAAATATTTCATCAGTGGTGCCCAAGTTCTCTAAGATCATCATGGTCATTTCTGCCTTGGGTGGAAGGTCTACAAGTGGCTCCCGATGTGCCTTTCGGGGATACATGGTGGGACATGGTCCATTCCTGGGCCCTCCTCAAGTCCTCAGCTGCTCTCTCCCAGTCCTGAGTATTGTCAGAGTTGGTTCTTTGTCATCATGTGACCCAGAGGATATGCAGTTTGTCTTCTGAGGCTTCCACTCATATCACTAAGCCTCTCAGTTCGTGTGGGTGGAGAAATGTTACTAGCTAGTGGACAAGAAAGGTAAGGAAGCTGACCCACCTATCTTCACAAGAAAACTAGTCTACCGGCCAGTTGCTTTCATGGGGAGGTGCAAGAGTGGACCAAAAACAGAAACCAAAAATCACTATCTCCCCATTGTGGGGGGCATCAGACTAGTGATTTGTGCTGCTGGTTAGGGAACCCTTCATTGTATACTCATTCACTTATTCATTCCACAAATCAGGGCCATCTGCCTTATGTGCTGTGAACAGTCACAGTGATGGCCGCATGATGCTCTCAGTCTGGTAGGGGAGGTAGACGTCAAGCAGACGTTACCTAGTGAACTAACATGGGAGGTATCAATACGGGGCCATGGCCCATGTGGACCAGACAGTAATTGGCTTCAGGGTCTCATATCTCTGATTCCCACCCGCTTATATGGATCTGAACTCCTCTCTGATCACTCTTCATCTGTTCATCAGCTCTGGTAACTTTCTTTTTAAAAGTTATTTATTTTCAAAATTTTTGGCTAAACCACAGAGCATGTGGGACCCTAGTTCCCCAGCCAGGGGTTGAACTTGTGTCCCCTGCATTGAAAGCACAGAGTCTAAACCAGTGAACCACCAGGGAAGTCCCTCCTGTAACTTTCTTGGCCATCCCTTAGCTTTTGAGCACCTTCTCTGGGCCAGGCGACAGGATGACAGAGGCTGTTGGGACAGGGTTCCTGCCCTCCCAAGGGAGATGGATGGTGGGTAGCTAATTAGGACAATGAAATAGCCTTTTATTGAAATGTCACTAAGGATAAAATTCCTAACTCTTTGAGAAGTTGCAGAAGGCTTCTTAAAAAAGGTGACTTTGGAACTGAGTCTTGAAGGATAAGGAGGAGTTTCCGAGGCAGACAGAACTGCAGAGCAAAGGGAAGCGTTGAGATGGAGAGGAGGCGGTAGAGTGTTCAGGTCAAGAACAGAGACCTCGGACTCAGGCCTGGCTGGCTGTTCGCTGGCTATATGGCTTGGAGCAAGATACTGACCTTTGTGAGCTTCAGTTTCCTTATATGTGAAATGGGACTGATGATAGTACCAGCATCATAGTGTGGTTGTGAGGATTAAACGAAGCACACACTGTGATGTGCGTTAGCTGTTAGTAGTGGGCAGGGAGGTGAGAAAGAATGTGAAGTGCATGGTGAGTGTGGAGAAGGGGTCAGGAGCGTACAGACATGAAGGAAAGGCCTTTGTGCTACATGTTTGAGACTTTATCCCATAGGTGGCAGGGGGAGCCAGCCATGGGTGAGGCTGGAGGTGGGAGGAGCAGTTCGTCTTGGTACCTAAGAATGAGGCCTGAGTCCCAGGCAGTAGCAAGCAGTGGGCTCAGAGAGGATGAGCTAACTTGGGTTAGGAGGCAGAAACATGCTATGTCCTATGGAATTTTGACTTCAGTCTATAGGTAATGAGGGAACACTCAGTTTTGAAGAGAAGAACATTACTTGTGTTAGGAAAATTATTCCAGAGATGATAATGAAAGGTAGCGCAGAAAGTTGAGAGATTGGAGGAAAGAGACCTCATAGAAACTAGCCACAGTCCAGGCAAGAAGTGTTGAGAGCACAGAGCATGTATGGCCCAGATTTATATATGTAAACCATGCCCTGTTCTGTGCTGGATTGTGGCAGCTTCTAGGAGTATATATAATCAATAAAGCAGAAAAATATATGTAAGGCACCTTTCCAGAGATGAGAGAGTGAAAGCTTGAATGTCTTTCCTATAGAGTTGCTAAATCAGGACACAAACTAAACTATTACTTAATGAAAACTTAGTGGGTTTGAGTTAGTATGCAGAATGTGTCTATACAATATCTCATTTAATTCTCACAACAACCCGCACTTTCATAGTTGGAGAAACTGGGCTTGAGAGATTCAGTAATCTGTTCATGCTCACAACCAGGAAACCAAGCTCACGCCTATTTGAGAGCAGAATTCATGTTCTTGAGATGCATTTTCTAGAGGCCAAAGGCACCCCGAGAGTCACATGGGAGGTGGACCCACAGCTCTTGATTGTTGTACCAGGAGAAAGGGAGAGGCGGAGCTGCCAGCAATTCAGGTATTTCTAGACTGTTTGAGTGGATGGTGGTGCCATTGACTGAGATTAAGAACACAAGAGGAGATGCGTTTTAGGGGAGAGAGTTGATGAGAGTTTAGTCTGGGTGAATATGGTGAATTTCCACTTGTAGTGGGTCATGTGCAGTGGCCTGTATCAATAGAAATTCAGCTCTAACACTCAGCAATTAGGGTAGAATCAGAGGTACAGATTTGAGAGCCATCACCTCTGAGATGGACTTGATCACCCAAGGAGAGAGTGGATCAAGAAGATGAAGACGGGTGTCTTCCCTGGCCATCCAGTGGTTAAGACTCTGCACTTCCAGTGCACGGGGTGTGGGGAACTAAGATCCCACATGCTGCGCAGCACAGCCAAAAAATAAAAATAAATAAAATAACAATAAGAATAATAAAATATTTTTTTAAAAAATACTTTAAAAAGATGAAGATGGAACTCTGGGAAAGGGCACTAGTTGAAGAGAAGGAAAAGAAGCCAGTGGGTGAGACTTAGAGGTGATGATACTGGAGGCAGGCTGGGGGAGAGCAGTTTTGCGAAAGCCAGGAGAGAGGAGGCTGAAAGGGAGGTGTACTCAACATGGGTGAAGGCCTCGGGAAGCTGGGTGGGGACCCAAGGTGCATGCTGTTAAATCCCGCTGTGGGGGTGGGAGAGTTAGGGCACTGATGGATTTTAAGAGCAGCTTCAGCCAGGTGTGACGGCACAAACCCATCTGCAGTGGTTTAAGGAGTGAGTGTACGGCAGGGGAATAAAGAAGTCAGGCTAAGGTTGAGGATGAGTCAGGGTAGTAGGAAGGCTGATTTTCATTTCATCAGTTGAGCATGTTGGGAGGCTGAGGGGGAACAGGAGTGGAGATGGAAGATATTAGAGAAAGATGACAGGCAGTGTGGTTGGCACAGGGAAGTGGATGGCAGGGAGGAACTAGAACAAGAGCTTTATGCTGGGAGGATCACCCTTAGAGACCAGGCAAGGTGCAGGTATGGCGGCATTTTGAGGCTGAGGTGGAAAGGGGAATGAGGAAGCTGGGTCGCCTGGATTTCCTTCTCTGTGTGAGCTAAGGAATTGATCTGAGAATGAGGGGGTAGATTAGGAAGAGAAGAAATGGTTTGATACAGCTGACTGTAGGCAAATACAGATTTGTGAGCAGCCTTGCAGTGCCCATTGGAGACTGAGGAATGTGTTGGTAAATGTGCTAGTTGCCAGCATGCGAGGTGACCTGGGGGCAGGAACAGAGGCAAGCAACCCCAGACCCAGGGGCTGGGCAGTCAGAGATGGCCAGCCCAGTTGGACTCCAAGTGCTTTACCTTCCGCAGCCCTGGGGGATGCTGTATGGAAGAGGGGAAAGCCTGCTTCATCTCCATCAGTCACCTCTCTGCCCTCGCTTCTCTGAATAGCCAGCCATTGTTCTGTTGTTAATAATCTTCCAGACCTTTCCTTAAAAATGCATTAAAATTTTTGCCAGCACGACCTCTTTGAGTAATGAGATCTGTAAGTTTATTAACCTCTGTGAGCAGTAGATTTCCTTGCTCCGTGGGAGCAGATAATCTCTTGGAGGGAATGAACATTAATGTGGTGACCCAGAGGGTCAGCCCAACACCTGAGGGCACAGGCTTTTCTGTGGGGATGGCTCATCTTGTGCCCTTGCCCCCATCAGCTGACGTGACATGTGTCCCATGGAAGGAGGGCTGGGCACTTCTGCATAGCCCTCTCCTTGGTGCCGCTCTGAGTCTTGCAGTGGCCCGAAGTTGAGACAGTCAGAGAAACCAGCATAGCAAGACCTCGTCTCTTTCCCTCCTTTCTCTCGTGTTTTGCTCTGCTGGGTCTTCCTTGCGGTGTTTGGGCTTCTCTAGTTGTGGCACTCAGTCTCAGTTGCCCTGCGGCATGTGGGATCCTGGTTTCCCAACCAGACGTCAAACCTACATCCCCTGCATTGGAAAGCAGATTCTTAACCACTGAACCACCAGGGAAGTCCCCTTGTTTCTTTTGATGAGTCTAGTTCTCTAAGTATGAGGAAGGGAGGGTTGGGCACGATAGCACTGAGTTGTATGCAGACAAGAATATCTAGACAGTAGGTCTGTTCTTAGAGGCCCAGGAACCCACTGGAGTTGGAAGGGGTTTAGGACATGTGCTATATGACCATGTTGAAACACATCCTCTGTTGTTCCAGTGGCAGCCTTCAAATCTGCACATGTATTGGACAGTTGGCATAAGCTACTTGCAGGGCGTTCAGCTGAGGAGCAGCAATCCATGACTTCATCCTCATTAGTTTGGTGTTTTTGCTGTTTCAAGTCTGTTCTAACCTCGTCTGACCTACCTGCCGTCAGTGTACCTGAATGCTTGGCCTGTGCCTCTCTATGTGGTTTATCACATAAAGTTGATTATGACAAAGTGTTATATCAACATAATGTCATAATCTGCTTCTTCCCACCCTTGCTAACTAGACCAGCACAGTCCCATAGAAATACGAAGCCACATATGTAATTTTACATGTTCTAGTTTCCATTTAAAAAAGCAAAAGAAACAAGTGAAATGAATTTTAATGTCTATTATTTATTTATTTATTGGAGTATAATTGCTTCACAGTGTTGCGTTAGTTTCTGCTGTAGGACAAAGCGAATCAGCTATAGGCAACATCTATCCCCTCCCTCTTGGACTTCCCTCCCACCCCATCCCACCCTCTCGGTCATCAGAGCACTGAGCTGAGCTCCCTGCACTATAGAGCAGGTCCCCACTGGCTTACTGTTTACACATGGCAGTGTGTATATGTTGCTGTTTAGTCACTAAGCCGTGTCCAACTCTTCTGTGACCCCGTGGACCGCAGCCCCCCAGCTTGCTCTGTCCATGGGATTTCCCAGACAAGAATACTGGAGGAGGTTGCCATTTCTTTCTCCAGGGGATCTTTGTGATCCAGGGATTAAACCTGTGTCTCCTGTTTCTCCTGCATCGGCAGGTGGATTCTTTGCCACTGAGCCACCTGGGAAGCCCCAGGAGTGTATATCTTGTCAGTCCTAATCTCCCACTCACCCCTCCCCACCCTCCGTGCCCACATGCCCACTCTCTACATCTGCATCTTGATTCCTGCCCTGCAGATAGGTTGATCAGGATCATTTTTCTAGGTTCCACCTATATGCATTAATATACTACATTTGTTAATTCTAACATATTTTAGCCAAATATATCAAAAAATATTATTTTTTTTTAACATTTAACAATTTAAGTCAGACATGGCCCCCCTCTTATTTCCATGGAATTCTCGTTCTAGTGAGGGAGACAGATTCCACCTGTCTCTGCCCACTCCCAGCCCTCTCTTCCCCCTGCAAGCATCCACAAATAAAATAGCTGCAAGTTGTACTCGGTGCCATGAGGGAAGGAAGCAGGGGCTGAGCCCAGCTTGAGGCCGTATGTTTATGGGCTGCCTCCGAAGAGGTGACATTTAAGCTGCTCTATCACGTGAAGAGCAGGAGCAGATCGTTCTAGGTGGAGGGAGGGGCGGGGTTAAAGACCCAGTGTGGGAAGGGGCTGCCCAGAATGTTTCAGAAACTGAAACCTGCGGGGCTGGCTGGCAGCGAGGGAGGGAGGGGCGCCCAGGCCGGGGTTGGAGAGTGGGTAGGCATGAGGGCAGACCAGATCTCATAGGCTGTGGCATGGACGATGGCTGATATTTGAAATGCTGTGAGAGCAGATAAGACTGAAGGGTTAGGACAGACCTGTGGGTGGTTAAGATTCTGTACTTCCAGTGCAGTGGATGTGGGTTTAATCCCTGGTCAAGGAACCAAGATCCCACATGCCAAGGGATGCTGCCAAAAACAAACAAACAAACAAAAGACAGAAGGGTTTTAGTAGGCCTGTGACAGCCCTTCCTATGTTTTAAGAAGACTTCTCTGGTGCTCTATGCAGAATGGATGAAAGGGGATAAGACCTGAAGCGAGAAGTGGCAGGGCTCCTGTGTTCTAGTTCAAAGAGGATGCTGGCTGAGCCTGAGAAGGTCACGGAGGGAAGGAGAGAAGTGAGCAGACTGCAGATGGTTTGGGGGAAGATTTGTTAGAGCTTTCAGAGAGATTGGTTATAAGGTAGGAATAAGGGGGAGGGAGGGAATGAGAAGAATCCCTTTGGTTTGGGGTTTAAGCAAGTGGTGGCCACTTGACGCAAAGAGCTGACTCTTTGGAAAAGACCCTGATGCTGGGAAAGATTGAGGGCAGGAGCAGGGGACAACAGAGGATGAAATGGTTGGATGGCATCACCGACTCAATGGACATGAGTTTGAGCAAGCTCTGGGAGTTGGTGATGGACAGGGAAGCCTGGTGTGCTGCAGTCCATGGGGCTGCAAAGAGTTGGACACGACTAAGCGACTGAACAACAATAAGGTGTAGGGAAGCCTGGAGGAGCAGAAGGTGAGGGGTGGGGTGGGAGACTCAAGGTCAAATGGCCACATCATGTTAAGCTTGAGGGGCTGTGTGGAGCTGGGCAGAAGGCAGGGAGTTAATGTAGCTTGGGTTCAGCAGAGGTCAGATTGGAAGAGATTGGGCAACTTCTTGATGAATTGAGAGGGAAGGCAAAGGAGGAGAGGGCTCAGAAGTGTCCGCTTTCCAGGTGGCGGTAGAGCAGGCGGAGCCAGCAAGAAAGATAGAGGAGGAGAGCCCAGGGAGGGAGGAAGGACAGGGCTGTGTCTCAGCCGGGGCTTGGGTGTCAGTGTTGAGTGCTGCACAAGTGACCTAGGGCTGAGTGGTGTGGTGGCTGGTGGTGGCCGTGACCTGAATCCAGACAGCAGCGAGTCAGGTGGGCCAGGCACCAGGTGGGCTGGAAGATGAATGGGACGGGGGTTGTGTGAGGGAGGTGTGGACCACTTTCTCAAGTTCTTGATTGGAACTTCCCTGCTGGTCCAGTGGCTCAGACTCCATACTCCCAATGCAGGGGACCCCAGTTTTGATCACTGGTCAGGGAACTAGATCCCACATGCCGCAACTAAGACTTTGCATGTGTGTTAGTCACTCAGTCGTGTCCGACTCTGTGCAACCCCATGGACCGTAGCTCGCCAGGCTCCTCTGTCCATGGGATTCTCCAGGCAAGAAGACTGCACTGGATTCCCATGCCCTCCTCCAGGTCATCTTCCTGACCCAGGGATCAAACTCGCGTCTCCCACATGGCAAGCAGACTTGTTACATCTGAGCCACGAGGGAAGTCCCTAAGAGTTCGCATGCTGCAACTAAAAGATCCTGCATGCTGCAACTAAGACCCAGCACAGCCAAACGAATGAACGAGTGAATGGAGTGGACAGCTGGAGGTACGGAGTGATGAGACAGTCACATGAGAGGCTGTGGGTAAAGGGAGAAGGTATTTAAGATAGGAGAGCTCCAGCATGTGTGGATGCTGGCAGGAGTGCTGCCCAAGAGAAGCAGGGTGACCCAGGAGACTAGGCCTTACGGTGACAGGAGTGGGGTTCAGGGCATCAGGGGAAGATTGTCCCTTGGAGCAGAGAGAGGGAAGGAGGGAAGGAGGCCACAGTGCAAGCAGATGGAGGCAGGTCTGGGTGTGGTGGAAGGTGCTTGAGCTCTAGTCCAGGACTCTTGTTTCTCGCCGGGATGTATGAGGCAGGCTCATTAGCTCAGAGCAAGGGTGGAGGACTGGGGATGGGAATCTGAGGTGAAGAAAACAAAGTAAAATTGTCTGGGACCGGGTGGCCAGCCTCCCAGAGAAACCTAGGCTTTGTGGGCCATTGCAGAGACAGTTTGAGGCCAGAGAACATGCATTTAAAGTGAGACACGTCCACCCAGTTTTGTCCACCCCGTTGCTTGGGTGTGGACGCAGAGGAGGCAGATGGCAGAGTGCATCAGGTTGGGAGGCAAGGAATTCCCATAGGGTGGGGAACAGTGACGGTCTGCGGGGAGGGCATGGGCCATTCAGGGAAGAAAGTGAACTCACTGAGGGGCACAGGGAAGAAGGCACTGGATGGGAGGCACTGAGTCCAGGGCGAGGGGTTTGTCCTGTGGGTGGGGGTGCTGACAGGAGGTGGACAGAGGATGAGGCAGGCTCAGAGCTGAAGCCCCCATTGGTGGCAGGAAACACTTGGAGGCTGGCACGGGTGTGGCAGGGGGCAGGTGACTGGAATGGCCTCACCTCCAAGGGCACAGACAGAGCCACGCTCTGGGGGCCACGAGGACACCAGCCGCCCAGCTCCCCTTGGGTTCCACTTTTGTGGAGGATGAGAGGAACGGACCGGCTGTGTGTGGCGGGGCAGTGCTGTCCTCACGGACTAGCTTTGTGTCAGTTACAAAGCTTTGTGAAGGTGAAGGGTGTATTCTGGCTGGACAGCTGGTCCTGCAGGTTTCAAGGACTTCAGGAGATTTGAGAGTGTAGGGAGGAGGGAAAGACTGGCTCCAATTTAGCAGGGAGGACCAAGAGCCTGGATGATGCTGGGTGACTGGGAGGGTGTGGTCCCCTGGCTGTCCCCCAGGTAGAGGGATGAGAAGTGAGATGTATCTTTCTGGGCATGTGAAAGACCTGGGGATTTGAGTTGGTGGTGAGTTCCCTGTGAGTCAGCCCCAGTGATGTGGTTGTCTCCAAGGCCGGCTAAAACTTTGAAGCTCTTAGCTGAAGTAATGAAATAAGTAGAGGTGAGGGTCTGCTGCATGTGACATCCAGAATGTTGTGTTTAGTTCTGGGTGCCGTAGTTCATCTGATTTAGGAAGGAGAGCAGAGCTGGAGGGGTCTGGCCACATGTTTCCTAAGGATGACACAGAGAAAGGTTTCTTTTTCTTTATCTGTTTGTCTTAGTTGCAGCACATGGGATCTTTGTTGTGACATGCAGGATCTAGTGACCTGACCAGGGATCAGACGCAGGCCCCCTGTATTGGGAGTGTGGAGTCTTAACCACTGAACCACCAGGGCAGTTCCCTGAAGGAAGGTTTCTTAAAATGAAGTTTCTAGGGCCTTCCCTGGTAGTCCAGTGGATAGGAATCTGCCTGCCAACGCAGGGGACATGGGTTTGATGCCTGGTCAGGGAAGATTCCACGGGGCAGCTAAACCCATGAGCCGCAACTGCTGAAACCTGCATGCCTAGAGCGTGTGCTCTGAAACAAGAGAGTCCACCACAGTGAGAAACCCACACACTACAACTAGAGAGCAGATTGTACTTGCTACAAGTAGAGAAAGCTTGTGCACAGCAACAAAGACCCAGCATACCCAGAAATAAATAAATACACAATTTTAAAAAATGAAGTCCCTATGTGCAATTCAGGGGTCTGTGAACACCCATCCCCACAAACTGTATGGAGCACTGTATATGTGTATGTTCTTTTCTAGGGAGGATGGCTATAGTTTTTGATCAGATTTTCAAAGCAGTCCTTGACCCTAAAGAGATGAGAATCGCCTGTTGAAAGGATTTGGGCATGTTCAGCTGAGAGAAGAGAGAACTTGGGCCAAGAGGCAGGGGCAGGAGAGAGCGGCTTCCATGTAGAGGACCACTGCCGTTTGGAGGAGGTGGTTTGCTCCTGTGGACACACCTGGAGGGACTGGGACCAGAGGGAGAGAGGCACAGCAGAGGGTTTGGCTCCATGGGGGCTGAGGGGGCCTGAGTGCACCTGGGTGTACACGGGTGGGATGTACACAGGGCAGAGACAGAAAGAGGTGGCCTGTGATGGCTGTGAAACCGTTCTCCAGACCTTCTTGTTCTGAGAAGCAAAAAGCTCTGGGCTCTGCCAGGCTTTCCTGTAGGGTGAGGATGTGGTGTTGTGGGCTGAGCTTCGCTGGGAGACGTGAAGCCCCTGCAGTGGCTCAGTGCAGCTCAGTGGATGAATGCTGAGGCCCCCAGAAGCCTGCCTGCCTTTCCTCAGACAGTGTCCTCTCAGGGTGTGGGCCCCTCGCCCATCCTGAGGCCTCAGTGGACCCCTCTGTGATGTGGTGTGGTGAGTGTTCCCTGGGCACAGACTTGAGGGGTGCCTAGCCCTAGCCCACATCTCACCCAGGGCTGTGAGGCCACCTTCGTGGGCCCTCAGGCGCCCACCTTGGTGGCCTGTGTATCTCTTCCAGGATGTGGAGTTGGGTGAGACAATCTCTGAATGGGGCCTGGGGTGGAGCAGAGTATACTAGCTCAGGGTCCCCCTCCCTCCCCACACCCAGTATGCTCCCAAGAGGTTCCTGGCCTCCCACCTGACTTTGGCACCCACAGCATCTGATCTGCTAAGTCTGAAAGCGACTCCCTTGGGACAAAACTGAAGATTAATCAAGTTTGACTTTTGTCAGAGCTTCCTCTTTTTTTTTTTCTCCTCTTAGTTTCTTTCTTTCTTTCTTTTTTTTTTTAAAAGCAGGCATGTTTCACCAAAGATGGAAAATTCTGGAAAATTGGAATCCCACCACCTGATTGAAAGCCCTATGACTGGCTTCAAGGGAGGGAGCTTTAAAAAGCCACTCCCTTACTATCAGCAGTTGTATGCCAATAAAATGGACAATGTGGAAGAAATGGACAAATTCTTAGAAAAGTACAATTTTCCAAAACTGAACCAGGAAGAAATAGAAAATCTTAACAGACCCATCACCAGCACGGAAATTGAAACTGTAATCAGAAATCTTCCAGCAAACAAAAGCCCAGGTCCAGACGGCTTCACAGCTGAATTCTACCAAAAATTTCGAGAAGAGCTAACACCTATCCTACTCAAACTCTTCCAGAAAATTGCAGAGGAAGGTAAACTTCCAAACTCATTCTATGAGGCCACCATCACCCTAATACCAAAACCTGACAAAGATGTCACAAAAAAAGAAAACTACAGGCCAATATCACTGATGAACATAGATGCAAAAATCCTCAACAAAATTCTAGCAATCAGAATCCAACAACATATTAAAAAGATCATACACCATGACCAAGTGGGCTTTATCCCAGGGATGCAAGGATTCTTCAATATCCGCAAATCAATCAATGTAATTCACCACATTAACAAATTGAAAAATAAAAACCATATGATTATCTCAATAGATGCAGAGAAGGCCTTTGACAAAATTCAACATCCATTTATGATAAAAACTCTCCAGAAAGCAGGAATAGAAGGAACATACCTCAACATAATAAAAGCTATATATGACAAACCCACAGCAAACATTATCCTTAATGGTGAAAAATTGAAAGCATTTCCCCTAAAGTCAGGAACAAGACAAGGGTGTCCACTTTCACCGCTACTATTCAACATAGTTCTGGAAGTTTTGGCCACAGCAATCAGAGCAGAAAAAGAAATAAAAGGAATCCAAATTGGAAAAGAAGAAGTAAAACTCTCACTGTTTGCAGATGACATGATCCTCTACATGGAAAACCCTAAAGACTCCACCAGAAAATTACTAGAGCTCATCAATGAATATAGTAAAGTTGCAGGATATAAAATCAACACACAGAAATCCCTTGCATTCCTATACACTAATAATGAGAAAGTAGAAAAAGAAATTAAGGAAACAATTCCATTCACCATTGCAACAAAAAGAATAAAATACTTAGGAATATATCTACCCAAAGAAACTAAAGACCTATATATAGAAAACTATAAAACACTGATGAAAGAAATCAAAGAGGACACTAATAGATGGAGAAATATACCATGTTCATGGATTGGAAGAATCAATATAGTGAAAATGAGTATACTACCCAAAGCAATTTACAAATTCAACGCAATCCCTATCAAGCTACCAGCCATATTTTTCACAGAACTAGAACAAATAATTTCAAGATTTGTATGGAAATACAAAAAACCTCGAATAGCCAAAGCAATCTTGAGAAAGAAGAATGGAACTGGAGGAATCAACTTGCCTGACTTCAGGCTCTACTACAAAGCCACAGTCATCAAAACAGTATGGTACTGGCACAAAGACAGACATATAGATCAATGGAACAAAATAGAAAGCCCAGAGATAAATCCACACACATATGGACACCTTATCTTTGACAAAGGAGGCAAGAATATACAATGGAGTAAAGACAATCTCTTTAACAAGTGGTGCTGGGAAAACTGGTCAACCACTTGTAAAAGAATGAAACTAGATCACTTTCTAACACCGCACACAAAAATAAACTCAAAATGGATTAAAGATCTAAATGTAAGACCAGAAACTATAAAACTCCTAGAGGAGAATATAGGCAAAACACTCTCAGACATAAATCACAGCAGGATCCTCTATGATCCACCTCCCAGAATTCTGGAAATAAAAGCAAAAATAAACAAATGGGATCTAATTAAAATTAAAAGCTTCTGCACAACAAAGGAAACTATAAGCAAGGTGAAAAGACAGCCTTCTGAATGGGAGAAAATAATAGCAAATGAAGCAACTGACAAACAACTAATCTCAAAAATATACAAGCAACTTATGCAGCTCAATTCCAGAAAAATAAACGACCCAATCAAAAAATGGGCCAAAGAACTAAATAGACATTTCTCCAAAGAAGACATATGGATGGCTAACAAACACATGAAAAGATGCTCAACATCACTCATTATCAGAGAAATGCAAATCAAAACCACAATGAGGTACCACTTCACACCAGTCAGAATGGCTGCGATCCAAAAATCTGCAAGCAACAAATGCTGGAGAGGGTGTGGAGAAAAGGGAACCCTCCTACACTGTTGGTGGGAATGCAAACTAGTACAGCCACTATGGAGAACAGTGTGGAGATTCCTTAAAAAATTGCAAATAGAACTACCTTATGACCCAGCAATCCCACTGCTGGGTATACACACCAAGGAAACCAGAACTGAAAGAGACACATGTACCCCAATGTTCATCGCAGCACTGTTTATAATAGCCAGGACATGGAAACAACCTAGATGTCCATCAGCAGATGAATGGATAAGGAAGCTTTGGTACATATACACGATGGAGTATTACTCAGCCGTTAAAAAGAATTCATTTGAATCAGTTCTGATGAGATGGATGAAACTGGAGCCGATTATACAGAGTGAAGTAAGCCAGAAAGAAAAACACCAATACAGTATACTAACACATATATATGGAATTTAGAAAGATGGCAATGACGACCCTGTATGCAAGACAGGAAAAAAGACACAGCTGTGTATAACGGACTTTTGGACTCAGAGAGAGAGGGAGAGGGCGGGATGATTTGGGAGAATGGCATTCTATCATGTATACTATCATGTAAGAATTGAATCGCCAGTCTATGTCTGACGCAGGATACAGCATGATTGGGGCTGGTGCATGGGGATCACCCACAGAGATGTTATGGGGAGGGAGGTGGGAGGGGGTTTCATGTTTGGGAACACATGTAAGAATTAAAGATTTTAAAATTTAATAAAAAAAAAAAAAAAAAAGCCACTCCTTGGCTTCTCCCATGAATTTTAAATATTCTGAAAGCTTTGCCCACAAAGGCAACAATGCCTCATCCCTTGAATAATTAAATAGAGCACACTGGGGATGGCAGGACAGCATAGGCCCAGGCACACCGTTCCTCTGGGAGCCTCCTTCTCAAGTGGTCCTTCTCGCAGAGAGATGGATGCGGCTGCAAACAGCCGTCTTTCAAGCAGTGGGTAAGGTTGGCACAACCCTGGCAGTGTCACAGAAGCAGATGAAGGTGTCACATGATATGGCGCATGTTTTCCCTGAGATACCGCCATCCAGCAGCTGTTCGCAGTGGCCCTGTGAGGTCTTGGTTGGTCTTTCTTGTCCCTTCACTGCCACGTGACTGCCCATGCAAGGTGTCCATGGCCTTGGGCCGTACCCCCAATCTCCCAGCCACTGTAGTATTGACACTGGTTTCTTTGTGTACTTGGTGGAAATTTCTGGAGACTCTTTGAGGGCAAGAGAAGGCTTTTTTATCTTCTGGCAGCTGACCCTCCCCTCAGGAGCCATGGTGGCATCTCAGAACTGGCCGATTATTTCCTGGCTGTCTTCCTGTTCCATAATTACACAGGCTCTTTATCTGTGAGGCCACAGAATGGTGTGCTGGACAGACAGAGGTTGTGCCAGACGGTCACTATGCTTGAATTCTGTGGAAGATTGAGTCTTGCTGGGAGGAAAGGAAGGAATCTTTGTTGATTATCTATAGGTATTATTTCATTTAAGCTTCATGTTTTATGGATAAAGAAATGATTTCAGAGAGGTTAAGTTACTTGGCTAATGTCACACAACCAGCACATTGAGTGGGCTGGTGGTTATGTATGTTGTCTGACTCTGAGACTTGTACAGTTCCAGGAGAAATGAAAAACACTCTTTGTTTCAAAAGTACAAACTTGAGGTCTAAAAGAAGAGACGTGTTTAAGGAAGCTCTGTTAGCACACCTTCCAAACAGCAGGGGTTAAGAGCAGGTATCTTTAGTCTGGTGTGAGCACATAGCCATTCACACAGCTGAGTTTTCTTTATTTAAAAAAATTTATTTATTTATAGCTGCACTGGGTCTTCATTGGTGTGTGTGGGCTCTTCTCCAGTTGAGGCAAGTGGGGGTCTGCTCTCTAGCTGTGGTCTGCAGGCTTCTCATTGTGGTGGCTTCCCTTCTTGCAGAGCACAGGATCTAGGTGCTTGGGCTCAGTAGTTGTGGTGCACAGGCTTAGTTGCTTTGCAACAATGTAGCATCTCCCTGGACCAGGAATCAAACCTGTGTCCCCTGTATTGGTGGATTCTTAACCACTGGGCCACCAGGAAAGTGCCTCTTTCTTTCCTTTTTAAATCCAAAATGTGCTTTTTGTGATGGTTTCCCACTCATCTGGATTCAGGGTGCTTTTAATGCTGCTTCCATCTGAAAGAGCGTCCGTCTGCAAGCCTGGCTGTTCCTCTTGTAGGCTGGCAGAGGACAGTGGAGCAGCCAGCAGGCAAAGCTAAGTCTGTGCCTGGCTAGAGATGGCTGTAGTATCCTGGGCATTCACATCCATGAGGTGGGAACTGGGGCTCCACACCAGGCACTTCTTCTTGCGTGTCCTCTTCTCCTCTTCTGGAGAGGGATGGAGGGGATCGTTTGTGAGAGGCATGTTCTGGTGGGGAAGTCGTCACCACCGGAACACAGCCAAGTTTTCTACAGATTTCTTTCACCCTGAATCTACTGAGCCATTCCTCCGTCTTCCTTTTCTCATCCTTCTCTCTTCCAGTTTCTCTCAGCCCTTTTTCTCAGACCTCAGCAGAGGTTCTCAGAATGACTTAATTCTTCACCCTTGTTGAGTTGTATGTTGCAATCGACATCTATTAAGACATTGCTCAGATCACGTAATAGGAGTCCAAGTCCCCAATAAGTAAACCTGTTAGGCTGGGTCTGTATCTGATGACTTACTTCGATGTTAATCTTGACACAGGGCAGGGTGGTAAGATCACCAATGCCCACACTGTTCTCACCTGCTTTTTGGCTGTGAATCGGGATCTTTCTCATATTTGCCAGGGGTTCAGGTTTTAGCTGATTGCCTGCATTGCTTGTCTCAGAGATGCACAAGAACTTTTCGTTTCCCTAAGTGTTGTGGCTGCTTTGTTGCAGCTGAGGTTCTCCTGAATGGAATAGAAGGACCCGCCTGTCAGGAACCTGAGAAGCAAGGTACTTGAATGATGTGACTTTCAGGACTGGTTTCCCCGGCAGCACTTTATCTCTGTAGAAGAGGGAGATTTTCAAGCTCCTCCATCCTGGGTGAGAGGTCAGACTAAGTCTGAAGTAGTGAAATTTGGTTCTCTTTGTGCCTTTTACAAAAAGTGTTTGGCTTATTTATGTGTCTTTTTTCCTGGAGCAAATCTCTTACCCATGAATGGTGAAACTAACCTAGTGAGCCATGAGTTCAGCTTGAAGAGGAAGTCACAAACTGAAGTTATAATCTGACACCCAGATAGGACACTTCTCTGGTGGTCCAGAGGCTAAGACTCTGCACTCCCAATGCAGGGGTCCCGGATTTGATCCCTGGTCAAGGAACTAGCTCCCATATGCTGCAACTAAGAGTCTGCATGCCACAACTGAGAGTCTGCGTGCTGTAACTAAAATATCCTGCATGCCACAGGTAAGACACAGGGCAGCCAAAATAAATGAAAATACTTTTTAAAAAACCCAGTTAGGATCTTGTTAAGTGTTTTTTCCTGAGAGGAAGTTCATGATTGAAGGTCCTCTCCATCATGCTTTTGGAATGAATTTTTTCAGGTAGCCACTGAAACTATTCTTGATGACAGGTAAAATGAGGTCCCCCCCCCACCCCGCCCCGCCATCCACGGGATCAAATATTTGCACAGTGGCATCAGAAACCGCTGTATGCACTCAGATCTCTATGTCTGAGGGCTTCTGATGCTTTGTGCTTAGGCTTATCAGAATCAACAGCTTTATTTAGGTCACCTGTATTCAGGTGCCAGTCAGTGGGGACAGAGCCAGATCCAGGCAGTCCAGGAGGAGATGACCCTTGCAAGCAGCCAATTTAGCCCAGCAACGGATTTCTTAAATCTGAACTTTGCTCCTCCATTCCCTCAATTAAGTAATATTTACTGAGTGCTTCCTGGGGTGACTAGGATGGATCTTGGCCTCTGTCCTTGTAAAGCTTACAGTTTAGCAGAGGAAATGGATATTGAATAATTATGCAAGTGATTAAAATTCATTCATTCATTCAATAAGTTTGTTGAGTTTCTGGTGTACCAGGTGCTGCTCGTGGTGCTACAGGCAGGAACCAGAAAGACAAAAGTCTCTGCCTTACTGGCCCTTACATTCAAATGAGATGCACGATAAATCAAATGAAAACAAGTAAATTATGTAGCGTATTAGAGGTGGTAAATACTGTGAGCAATAGAGCAGGGAAAGATGATTGGGAGTAGTAACTGGGTGGGGTGGGTGAGTGGGCGCCAGTTGCAGAGAGTGGGGTGCATGAAATGAAGATTATTGATGGGTTTCGAGTTAGTGACAAGGAGTTGGAGGGGCTGAAGGCAGTGCAAGCAACTGGCAGGCCAGTTGGAGGGATCATGTGTACGTGTGTGCGTATTGAAGTGACTGAGAATCAGGACGGGAGTCGTGTAGGAGAGATGGCCCGTTATCCAGGAGCTAAAATCATCAAGAAATGAGGGGGAGTGACATGGAGGTTGGTGCTTGACAGCAGCAGTGAGGGGTAGAGGATGACAGGGCCTGATGACAAGAGATTGAAGACTGGGGAGTTGGAGGGAAGAGGGAAGAGAATCACCTGGAGTAGGCAGCAAGGAGCTTGGTGATCGGCTGTGAAAAATGCCTGCAGGGGAGGTGCCGTGTCCCCTGAGGGTGGATCATAGGGGTGTCTGGCCGGGGAGAGAGAGGCTCAGCAAGGCTCCTGTGATACTGTGATTTATAATAAGAAGTAGATGATTGGTCTTTGTCCTGTTCCTGGCACAGAGCTCCTGAAACCCTTGGAATTTCCTGTGAAGAGAGCTCTAAAAGTGTCTTGTTAGGTTGAGGAGGTGATCTTTAGAAAGCACCTAAGTATGGGGACCCAACTACGTGATCGTTGTCATTCAGTTGCTCAGTCGTGTCTGACTCTTTGCAACCCCGTGGACTGCAGCACCCCAGGCTTCCCTGTCCTTCACCAACTCCCGGAGTCTGCTCAAACTCATGTCCATTGAGTCGGTGATGCCATCCAACCATCTCATCCCCTGTTGCTCTCTTTTCCTCCTGCCCTCAGTCTTTCGCAGCATCAGGGTCTTTTCCAATGAGTTGGCTATTCATATCAGGTGGTCAAAGCATTGGAGCTTCAGCTTTAGCATCAACCCTTCCAGTGAATGTTCAGGGTTGAGTTCCTTTAGGATTAACTGGTTTGATCTTCTTGCTGTCCAGCGGACTCTCAAAAGTCTTCTCTAGCACCACAGTTCAAAAGCACCAATTCTTCAGTGTTCAGCCTTCTTTATGGTCCAACTCTCATATCCATTCATGACCACTGGGAAAATCATAGTTTTGACTATAGGGACCTTTGTTAGAAAAGTAATGTCTCTGCTTTTTAATAAGCTGTCTAGTTTTGTCATAGCTTTTCCTCCAAGGAACAATACATACATACATAAATATTTTTTAAAAAGAGATGTATAAGGATTAATGTATTTGCCTGGAGACCCGTCAAGGCCCTCAAGAAGGCTCCTGCCTTAACATGGTGGCCTGGGGTGGAGGGTCAGGGAACAGGTGCGGGGCCTCACTGGGCATGCACTCGGGAAGGGATCCAGAAGTGCGTGTTGGGCTTAGGTGTTCCAGGTGACTCCCAGCTTATCGCTGTATGTGCCCTTGAGTAAATTATTTTATCTTTTCCTCCCGTTTTCCTCTGTTAAAATGAAAACACAGGCACTGACTGTCAAGGTTGTTGGGAAAAGGAGGTGAGCTGTGTTTGTCAGTGCCCAGAACAGTGCGAGACAACCACAGATGATCAATACACACCGGAACCTCTGCGAAATACCTTTTCTGAGGTGCTGCTGATACTGCTGGTGGTATGGATCTCAGCATTGCTGTAGGAACAGAAAGCCATCTCTTATTTAAAAGACAGATCCTTTAGGAGAGGAGCACGAATTGCACGGAAGATGTGCATGTGTTTGTGTGCTGTGCTAAGTCATTTCAGTCATGTCCAGCTCTTTGCAACCCCATGGACTGTAGACTGCCAGGCTCCTCTATCCATGGGATTTCCCAGGCAACTATACTGAAGTGGGTTGCCATGCCCTCCTCCAGGAGATCTTCCTGATCCAGGGATCTAACCTGTGTCTCTTGTATCTCCTGCACTGGCAGACAGGTTCTTTACTACCTGGGAAGCCCATGAATGTGCACGGAAGCCTGAAAATCTGAGGATGGAATCTTGAGGCGGATAAAAATGGAGCAAGGAGAGGTCTACACGCAGGCCATCTGGGCCTTCAGAGGGGACGGGCAGTGTGTCCTTGGCACATGGGAGGTAGTACGGCTGTTCCAGGCCAGACTCTGGGCACACGTAGGCCCCAACTGTCTAGACACCTGCTGGCTGCCTGTTTCTGCTGGAAGTCGAGTATCAGACCTTTTCCAAAAGGGGAAAGAACCTGTAGAAGATCCAGTCTGATAAATAGCGCCCATCTGATTCATCAGAGCAGAGCACAGAGGGGTAGGAAAACAGGTCGTTCTCCTAATAGTCACTTCTTTCTGTCTACTGAAGACCCACCAACGCTCTGTACATTCTCTTCCAAACCTGAAGAAGTATAAGTGGAACTTGGCTGTTTGCTCTAACACTTTTGTTCTCTGTCTCTGTGTACCTTCTCTCTCAGCCTTTCTGTTTTTTTTGTTTGTTTTTTGGCTTGCAGGATCTTAGTCCCCTGGCCAGGGATAGAACCTGGGCTATGGCAGTGAAAATGCTAAGTCCTAACCACTGGACTGCCAGGGAAGTCCCTCATCCCTTTGTTAACACATTATTGACAAGAGATATATTAATGTTTCTTTTGTTACCCAAACATTATTGACCAGAGACATATTAATATGTTTTTAGAGAGTGATACGATTAACATCACTGTGTGAACTTGTTAGAGCTTAAAATTGATCAAGGGTTCATCATACATCTCATGACTGCCATTATCATTCACATTTTGCTGAGTCAGGTTTTCGTTCCAACCTCATGTAGATAAAAATGTAAGTTTATTATCGTAAAATTTTCAAAAATGATGTGTCATGAAATTTGAGTGAAGAAAATTTTTCAGTGAATTTCATGTAGATATTTTCTCTGATTGTCCAAGTGATGTATATACTAGTGTCTCAGAAGATGATAGTTCTTCAGAATACAGTTATTCAGACGATGTGAATATTAGACCAACAAAAAGACAAAAATTACCTTAGCGATTGATTCTGATATGGACAGTGAATGTGAAACAGTGCTGGAGAAGGCTCCTTTGCCTCTACAATCGAAGACAACATTTCACAAAAATTAGACTTTACAGGTGTCTCAGGTATAACTTTTGAGTGTAATAGCCTGCAAAGTGTTGGTGAAATAACAGAATTAATATTTTGGCTGGCCAAAATAAGAATCACCATCCATAGGCCTTAGTTTCCCCTGGTCAGTAATGAGTTAAGGCATGTTTTCTGGGTGCCGGGCTCTGGCTGTGACACAGCACATCAGACATAGTCCTGGCCCTTGTACTTACCCCAGTAGGGCTGTGCTTTCTGGCCTGGCAGGGCGCCCTGGAAAGGTCATCTGCACAGCACCTGGGATAAAGGACAGAGTTGCTGGTGGGAGCCACAGGCTGGGCCTTCTGCTGACCTGGTGCAGCCTGGAGCTAGAGGGTCAGTACCTTGCTGCACACCTCTGTGTGTGTGCGTATGTGTGCACGCACTGTGTACATGTGCACTTGTGTGTGTGTGTGTGTGCTGGGAGGAAGACACTCCCTAGCAGTTCTCCTGTAGGGAAGGGGTCTCACTGCTGTCCAGCAGAGATCTGCTTCTCTGCCCTGTGGAATTTCATAGGATTGTGCTTGCCAGACAGCAGCTGGATACTGCGGGCCCTCTGGGACGTGGGTTCACTGAAAACTTGGGCCACAATTTCAGGTACTTCCTCTACCAGAGTCTGCAGGGGTTCTGGAAATAACCTGCTTCCTGGTCAAGGGGGCTCACAGCCCAGTGTGGGGTACAGCACGCCTGCAGCCACCAGAGACAAAGCAGAGCCACATGAGGGCCACGAGGGAGACACAGAGCTGGGCTCCAGGGGGGGACTCTGGGCTGGCAGTGGACCCAGGTGCCTCTGACAGAGGAGGAGGCATTGCACTTTGATTTGAAAGTTGGTGGGGTTCTGACCAGTGGGGGTGGCCTGAGTGGTCGGGGGATGCCCATGAATAAGAGGCATTCCAGGGAGAAGGCACAGGTAGGGACAAGCAGAAGCTTCTGTTTCGTTAATCCTGTAGGCTGGAACAGGGATTGATGGGGAGGAGGAGACAGTGGCCAGTTGAGGTCGTGGGTTTGGGCTCCAGTGGGGCGCGGCACACTGCCTTCACAGCCCCTGTGTGAAGAGCCAGGCAGGGTGGCCACCTGTGGTTAGTCTGAATGGAGTGCAGCTGACTCCGTGTAGTACAAGAGAATCCAGCACAAAAAGGCTTTCTTGACTCACGTATCGCTCGTTTGGGGTCCTCAGGGCTGACTTTGAACATGGCCTCAGCTCCTCCTGGGCCAGCAGACACCTAAGGCTGGGGGGGCGGTCTGTGGAGCTGCGGGCACAAACTATTTCTGTGCTCCTTCAAATGCCCGTGTTTATTTTTAAACTTGAGCCTTTGTAAGGCAGGAATGTATCATGCCAGCTCTGCTTTTGAGTAAAAAAGGTCCCCTTGGGCTGATGGAACCTGCAAAAGATGATCGCCATCTAAAGTTGTCCCTTCTCTTCATTTAGTGTCCTGGTGCATGTATGCGAGCCTTACAGGGAAGGCCACAGAAGTAATTTGCTTTAAAATAAAAAAAATCCTAGAAAGAGGAAACCCGCATGCAGGTCGCCAGTCCTGTAACTCGCACTGGCAGATCTGTGTCAGGCGCAGTGGTGCTCCGACAAGGAGGGTCTGTGTGTGTCAGAGGCAGGCGGGAGGTGACAAGCTGGGACGCCAGCCTGACCCCTGCCATCACCACCCTCACTTCCCACCCATAAGAGCCCGCGGAAAAGGGGCTTAGAAGAGACCGTCTGTTATCTTTTAAGCATGTGCAAGTTATAACTGAAAAATTAATGAGATTAACATAGAGTTCAAGATGGAGGTCTCAGCACAGTGCTTCTTTCTACCTTTCCTCCCCAGAACCCATTAAAATGATAATAAAGAGATTATTAAAAGTATAATCCTATGACAGCAAAGTGAATGGGATGGAATTATAAGCAGCTGAGAGACTGGAACACATTTCTGGATGATAGAAGGCAGGTAGAGGCATGGCCATGTCAGAAATGTTGTAGAGACACCCAGAGCCCAGTGGGCCCAAGAGGAGGGGCCAATCTGCCCTGCAGAACCCCAGAGAGCCTCCTGACCAAGCCTGTGAGTCCATTCCAGAGCAGGAACGAGACGTGGTGCTGAAAGCTGGGATGTTTTTCTTTCTTTTTTTAATTTTTTTTTTCATATAGACCATTTTTAACGTCTTTATTGAATTTGTTACAATATTGCTTTAAAAAAATTTTTTTCCATGTTTTGGGTTTTTTTGGCCTCAAGGTATTTGGGAACTCAGTTCCTCAACCAAGGATCGAACCTGCACTTCTTGCATTGGAAGCACAGATTCTTAACCACTGGACCACCAGGGAAGTCCTAAAAGCTAGAACTTTAATGGACGGTCTCAGGAGAAGATGAGGACAAGTGGGCTTGGTTGGCAGAGGCAAGGCTGGGGTGTGGGTACTGGCATTCTATCAATAGAATAAAGCCTTGCACCTGGAGGGGTGGGATGGGTAGGGGTGCGAGGGAGGCTCCAGAGAGAAGGGACGTATGTGTAACTTATGGCTGATTCACGTTGTTGTACGGCAGAAACCAACACAACACTGTAAAGCAGTTATCTTCCAATTAAAAAAAAGAAAAAGGAATAAAGCCTTCCTTGGTCCTGCGTGGATCTGGGGTCAATGGATGGCGTTTGAAGCCCTGGTGCCTGCTTGGTTAGGTCAGCTAGGGAGGGCACGTGGAGTGCTCTCATGCTGAGGAGCCAGGAAAAGGAAGAGCCAGCAAAATAAATGTCTAATCAGGCAACGTGCGCACAGGACAATAGACAGTAAAGCCGGGCCTTCAAGGCTCTGAGGGAGAATAATTTTTTAACCATTGAAAAAAAAATTTTGTATCCATTGTCTCCCACAGATGTCAGGCCCTAATCACTGGAACCTGTAGTGTTACCTGATAAAAGGGTCTCTGGAGGCAATTAAAGAAAGGATCTTGAGATGAGGAGCTCAGTGTGGATTATCCCTGTGAGCCTGATGCAATCACATGCGTCCTTATGAGGGAGAGGCCAAAAGAGATTTTACTGCACACAGAAGAGAGATGGGGATGTGAGCTCAGCAGAGGGAGACCTGAAGGTGGAGGGACAGGTCTTGGTAGCCCTAGCAGCTAGAGAAGGCCAGGTGGTCGCATTCTCCCCTGGAGCCTGTGGAGAGAGCTTCCTCACACCTTGGTTTTAGCAGTGAAGGTGATTTTGGACTTCCTACCTCCAAGCTGGGAGATGATAAGATCCTTTAGCTTTTAAGAAATATTTATTTGTTTATTTGGCTGCCCTGGATCTTAGTTGTAGTATGCAGGATCTTCCATCTTTAGTTGCAGCATGCAAACTCTTAGTTGCAGCAATCTAGTGGAATCTAGTGACCCGACCGGGGATCGAACCCCCAGACCTCTGCATTGGGAGCACAGAGTCCCAGCCACTGGACCACCAGAGAAGTTCCAAATCCTGTAGGTGTTTCTTTGGGTCTCGGTCTTGGTTGGTCTTCGTTGCTGCATGCAGGCTTTCTCTAGTTGCAGCAAGTGGGGGCCACTCTTTGTTGCAGTGCATGGGCGTCTCATTGCAGTGGCTTCCCTTGTTGTGGAGCATGGGCACTAGGGCAAGTGGACTTCAGTAGTTGTGGCACACAGATTTAGTTGCTCCTCAGCATGTGGCATCTTCCTGGACCAGGGATCAAACCCATGTCCCCTGTATTGACAGGCGGATTCTTATCTATTGCGCCACCAGGGAAGTCTCAAGACCCTGTACTTTTAAGCCACCCAGTTAATTGTATTTTGTAGCCCCAGGAAGCAAATACACTGAGCCAGTCTCATCCAGTGTCAGGGGACAGTGAAGTCAGTTATAGGTATACAAGAACTTAAGATTTATTCGCACTCATTCTGATGGTCTGTGCCAGCCATACAAGGGTGAAGTCTAGTAAGGAGGCAGCTGGGGGCAGAAAGAGAATGGATGGCTTCTGGGAGCCTAAAGAAAAGAACTTCCAGACAGACGGCTGTGAGTGGGCCTCAGAAGCACCCAGTCCAAATTAGAACTGGAAGCCGTTGGCTCCAAGAATAATATCTCCAGGACAGAGACTGGAATGGATTCCAGGAAACATTCAGAGAGAACAAGAAGCTGGAAGACACGAGGGTTATAGGAACATGGGCTGTTTCTTTTCTCAATAGGAAAAAAAAAAGGCAGTAGAAAAACTCCACAAAAAATAAAAAACAATTGCGAGCATGTTGTGATCCAAATGTGAAGCACACTGAGATACCACCTGCCTTGAACAGTGGGGAGCATGCTGGCAAGGAAAAGCTTCTCTTTAAAAAATAAATTTACTTATTTATTTGGCTGTACCCAGCCTTAGCTTTAGGATCTTTAGCTGCGGCATGTGAACTCTTAGTTGGGGCTTCCTCAGTAGCTCAGCAGCAAAGAATCTGCCTGCAATGCAGGAGCCGCAGGAGACGCGGGTTTGATCTCTGGGTCAGGCAGATCTCCTGGAGGAGGAAATGGCAACCCACTCCAGTATTCTTGCCTGAAGAATCCCATGGACAAAGAAGCCTGGCAGGCTACAGTCCATAGCGTCACAAAGCATCGGACACGACTGAAGCGACTTAGCATGAAAGAGTGAACGAACACATGCGCAAACTCTTAGTTGTGCCAGGCAGGATCTTAGTTCCCCAATGAGAGATCGAACCCGAGCCCCGGGCATTGGGAGCACACAGTCTTAGTCCCTGGACCACCAGGGAAGTCTCAAGAAGCTGCTCTTTGACCTGGATGCTGGGAACCTTTCCCTCCTTGGAGTGCTTGACTCCTGACTTTGAACTGTGCAGAAGGAAATAGGATCCCAGTGCATTTCTTGGCTCTGCAGGGAGCAGTATTTATATAGTCACAGTCACGCTCTCTTTTTAAATGGTGATGTAGTGCTCTATTGTGTTCATATGTTAACTGCACTCTTGCTGGTGCTGGATATTCCATTTAATTCCTGCTTGCCTTTGACTTTTTTCTGTTTCTGGTAACTAATGCTGGAGTCTGCGGTCACTTTGACCTGTGAAGCCTCTTTGTGGGGAGAATTGAAGAACTGAATTGTCAGGTAATGTGTAATTACATACAATGGGGGGAGGTGTCCTGGGTGTAAGTGCGACTGCGAGATTCCGGAGGGAGGTGGCTACTGGACTCATCGAGACTGTCCCCATGACAGGGCCTTGGTCCTCCTGGATCCTGTCCTGGCGAGCAGCCTGGTGCTGCTTCTGAACAGCGGCCCGTGGGCAGAAGGGGGGTCAGGTACATCTCCTTACAGGTTTGGTGCCTGTGGGAGAAACCTGAGCTTATTTACATGTCAACAGAAAGGCTCCAGAAACAAAGAGAGCTATTGTTGTCAGCAAGGTCAGAATTGCCCAATCTTCTTGATGTCATGCACACATAGAAAATATTTGTACAGCTCACGGATAAATGCATAAGACTGTTCACAGTCAGAAGTGGCCCATCCAGGCCCTCCAGTCACCCCAGGTTCTGCTCTGCCCCCAAGGGTTGAGGAGATCTCCTTGTCAACAAGCCACTTCCTCCCAACCCAGTGACATCCTTGTACAAATGAAAAGGAAGACAGCTTCCGGATACCCACTCTCCCAGGCAGTAGACATTTTCAGTGTGCCGACCTTTTATGAGCACGGTGATGAACAGATGCCCTCTGGGCTCTGTGCTGTGTGAACCTGTGGCTCAGCATACCTGTGGCCCGATTGAGGATGCTGCTAGGAAGACCGCTAAGGGCCTGAACTGCTGGGGGACAGACGGAGGCTGGAGATGCTCTTGCCATCTGCTGGCATGAAACTCCTGGGGTTCTGCTGTTCTGACAGATCTGAAGGTGGGGACACCTGGAATAGGGCTGCAGGGAGGTCAGATGTGGGCGCCAAGCCCGGGAGAGACACCCAGGGGAGCATCTGGGGGCAGATCTCTGGGCATCGTCATACAGCAATGGCGCTTGAAGATGTGGACGTGAGTGTGTGTGAGAGTTCCACGGAGGAGAACTCAGGAACAAGCAAGTAAGGCCCTGTGGTCCATCCCACGCCTCTGCTAAGATAGGGCCTGATATTCAAGTAGAACATAGAAACAAGCCTCCCGTGGGAGGGGAATCTGAGCACTGTGATATCCTGTCCCGTGGCTCATGGGCAATGACCCAGCCTGGTCAGGGATCCCAGGCAGCGACCTCTGGCTGCCGTACTGAAGACCTCAGCTCTGCACCCTCGGGTGCTGGCATTCTCTACCAGTGTTCACTCGGTGCCACTGCCAGGGTGTGCTGTCCAGCACAATGTTTCATTCATCTGTCTGTCTGTCCCTAGGGCCAGGAGTTAGATTTTTGAAAATAATCTTATGTGATTTATTTTTAACTTATTTTATTATTATTTTTGCTGCACTAGGCCTTTGTTGCTGGTCTTGGGCTTTCTCTACTTGCAGTAGGTGGGGACTACTCTTTGTTGCTGTGTGTGGGCATACCATTGCAGTGGCTTTTCTTGTTTCAGAGCACAGGCTCTCGGCATGCAGGCTCAGTAGTTGCAGCATAGTAGTTGCAGTTGCCCTACAGCATATAGGATCTTAGTTCCCTGACCAGGGATTGAACCCATGTCCCGTGCATTACAAAGCAGATTCTTAACCCCTGGGCAACCAGGGAAGTCCTCCAAGCGTTAGATTTTTGAAGGACTTTTAAGAGTGCAGATAGAGGTCTGGACTTGGGTGCTTGGGTGATGAAGGGCTCCAGCAACCCTGCCTGCTCTCTGCCCCGGGTGGCCTTGGGAATCCACTGCCCAGGCGTGCTCCACAGCCCGACTCTGAGCAGCCTCGAGGAGTGTAGGGTCCAGTCCTGTAGAGCTCTGGTCTCGGCAGCTGTCCCAGGAACATTCCCTGGAACTGAAGGAGGCCTGCTTTGAGGCCCCCACGTCTGAGCTCTTGGACCGGATGAGCTGGTTATAGTTTTGCCCTTGACATGTGGGAAATACTAGAAAGGAACTTTTGCTTTCTTGGGCACATCTCATATGATTTCCACATTGCATCAAAGCCAAATCATTTAGTTTAGCAAATATTTTGGATTTACATTGTGCATCCAAGCTAGTTTCATGGTGAGTGCAGCCATGAAATTAAAAGATGCTTGCTCCTTGGAAGGAAAGCTCTGACAAACCTGACAGGGTATTAAAAAGCGGAGACATCACTTTGCTGACAAAGGTCCATGTAGTCAAAGCTATGGTTTTTTTTCCAGTAGTCATGTACTCATGTGAGAGTTGGACCATAAAGGAGGCTGAGCACCAAAGAAATGGTGCTTTTGAACTGTGGTGCTGGAGAAGACTCTTGAGAGTCCATTGGACAGCAAGGAGATCAAACCAGTCAATCCTAAAGGAGATCAACCCTGAATATTCACTGGAAGGACTGATGCTGAAGCTGAAGCTCCAATACTTTGGCCACCTGATGCAAAGAGCTGACTCATTGGAAAAGACCCTGATGCTGGGAAATACTGAAGGCAAAAGGAGAAGAGGGAGGCAGAGGATGAGATGGTCAGATAGCATCAATGACTCGATGGACATGAATCTGAACAAACTCTGGGAGACAGTGAAGGACAGAGAAGCCTGTAGTGCTACAGTCCATGGGGTCGCAAAGAGTTGGATATGACTTAGCAAACTGAACAGCAACCACAGTTGTGCGCACAGGAGAGGTGCATTGCTCGTGCATGTCAGAGTGAACTCACTGTGGCTTAAGAACAATGGATTTATTATTGTTTACTAGGTTTCCTTCTCTTAAGACACACAGTGTTTCAGCCTCATAATATTATACTAAACATGTCAACTTACTTGGTGCTGGGACTTGTTGCTGTCCCCACGGGGGCAGGTCCTCCCTGCTTGTGTCTTTGGTGTCACGTGCAGTGTCCTTGGGTACAAAGAACTGTCCAGCAATTCCCACCCAGGGGCCTGGGAGGGTAGGAACCATGCCCCAGCTATTTCATTATTTCCCCAAGACAAAGGGCAATTGTTCTGCTTTAGGCTCCTTGGGCAGGTAACTAATGCACTTGGCTTTTTGGCTGGAATCCTAACAATTTTTGAGAGCACCTTTGTGAAATCCTGCTGATTAGAAAGCTCTCTGGCAGTTATATGTGACTTCAGTCCATAAAGAAGTGAGAAAACAAATTACTCTTTCATAAATACTGCCTGGAAGGTTAAAATCTTTCCATAAATGGAGTCCACAAGGATGATATGAATAATAAGTGACTACTTCTTGGTTCACTAGGTTGGAAGTGGATTAACTGTGAGTCAGAAACAAGCCCAAACAACCACTAAACCCGAGGGTTCTGACTTTTTCTGGGGTAGCTGGTGGTTTGGAAATACCCAGCCAAGCTCAGAGGGCCCCTTGGGATCTCAGTTCTGTTGGTGCCAAATCCCCATCCAGCTTCAGTCATTTCTGTTCCCTTGTGACCTAAACTTTTTAAGGAAAAATAGTTTATTGAGGTATACTCTTGAGTGCTCAGTTGCGTCCAACTCTTTGCAACCCCATGGACTGTAGCCCACCAGGCTCCTCTGTCCATGCCGTTTCCCAGGCAAGAATACTGGAGTGGGTTGCCATTTCCTCTTCCAGGGGATCTTCCTGACCCAGGGATCGAACCTGCATCTCCTGCATTGGCAGGCAGATTCTTTACCACTGAGCCACCTGAGATGGCATACCAAAGTCTGTACATAATTGATGTGCACAACTTAGTGAGTTTGGAGATAAGAACACCCTGTGAAACCATCACCACAGCCTATGCCATAAAGACACCCATTCTTTCAAAAGCTTCCTCATGGCCTTCTTGCTTATTATTTGTGTATTTGTGATAAGAACACTTAACAGAAGATCTACTCTTTTTGCAAAATCGTAAGTGTACAATATAATATTAATTGCCGGCCCCATGCTGGTCAGAGTTTGGTGGATTTTTTTGGCTGACCACCAGAGAAGTCCCTATATGAAGTTCTAAGAGCACCTATCCCTCTCCCTCTGTCAACCATGGTGTTTGGGGGTCCTGTCACACCTGTCTTGTTTGGTCTGGGTAGTTCTACAGTTGACCTCTAGGTTGGAAAGCAAGCGACTGACCTCTCTTGCCCAGACACGATCTCAGGTTGTAGCAAGGCTCACTGTCTTTACCTCGCATGCATTCAGTAACCCTAGTGTCGCTCTTGCCGGAGACAACCCTGGCGCTGTGGTCACCATCCCATGGTCTTTCTTGTGCACTTGTAGGTCCAGAGTGCCCTGGATTCTGAGGCAGAGGCCATGGGGATCTTGTTCCTGGGGTGTTCCTATGGAACTGCAGAGTGGATGATTGCTAACTTAATATATATACTAGTGTACACATTTATAAGAATGAGATCATAGAATGATGCTTTCCTGTAATCTCTTTTCACTTTAATACTGCATATTCTTATTAACATCTATAGTGTTAGTGTTGGCTAGCTTTGGTCAGAATTCTGGAACATCTGAGTTCTTTTTGTTTTGTTTTCTCTGAATAAAGAGATTTTGAATGACACCGGAGCCCTTCAGGGTCTAGCTAGCTTTGTTCAGAAGGATAGAGGACACAGACTGGACTCAGCAACACCTGTTGGCCTCCTTATTCAGTAGCTTCTGGATGTAAGTCATTGAACTATAGTTTAATGAAGTTGAGAGTATATCACAATGGATAAAGAAAAAAAGAACACCTTTCCATCTTATTAAATACTACAGTTTTTAAAGGATGAATGGTATGTCTTGATGGGTCTTTTATACTTGATTTAAACAATCCCTCACTTTGGAACATTTAGATTATTTACAAGGGGTATGTGTGTGTGTGTAGTAAACAGCTCTTCAGTGACTGTCCATTTGCCTGTATACTTTGCACATCCTCATTTATTGCCCTTGAATAGATTACTAGAAGTGGAGTTGCTGGCTTTAAGAGAATGCAGTCATGTTGTTTTTTTTTTTTTGGCTGCACCACGCAGCAGGTGGGATCTTAGTTCCCTGACCAGAATTCAAACCTGTGCTGCCTACAGTGGAAGCACAGAGTCTTAATCCCTGGACCACTAGAAGTCCCAGGAGAATGCAGTTGTAAGGCTTTTGATTCACAATAATAAATTGCCTCCCAGAGCATTCTCTCAAGTCACACCCCATTAGTAGAGTAAAAGAGACAGATGCGTTCCACTCTAGCAGGCTGGATATTTTTTTAATCTTTTTTTGTTATTGTGGTAAAATGTACACAACATGATGTACCATCTTGACCCCTTTTAAGTGTGCACTTCACTGGCGTTGAGTGCTTTCACATTGTTGTGCAGCCATCACCGCGTCCATCTCCGGAACTTTGTCAGCAGAGAAATGGGTTTTTTTTTGTTTCTCAGTCTGTACAATGTGACACTGGAAAGCTTCTCACTGTTTTAGCTGACAGTTCTGTTTTTACTGAGAAGGTGCAGCTTGTGGTCAAGTGCTGTGGACACTGGGTGTCTCTGCACTGCAGTCCTCCGCATGGTCAGAGCTGCCTGAGGCTCCGGACAGCTCCCTCCGTGAAGCTCTGCACCCCCAGCCTTGGTACTGGCCGGCTTCGCTGCCCCCTCTTGCCCAGCTTACCCACCTCTGCTCCACCTGCCTTTTCAGTTCCCAACATTTGCAGTTTTCTCGCCCATGCCTGTTCTTCAAGGCTGCCCTTTCCTGCCTCATCCACCTTAGGCCCTCTCCACCAATACTCCCTAGGAGCTGTTCCCAGTGAATTTAAGGTTCTTGCCTCATCTCAAAATAATTTGGAGACAAAGCGATAGTAATAATTGGATTTATTTAGAGAGAAACACATTCCACAGGCAGAGTGTGGGCCATCTCAAAAGGCAAGAGGCCCTGAAATATGGTACACTTAGCTTTTATGGGCTGGATCATTTCATAGGCTAATGCGTGGGAGGATTATTTTGGAGAAGAGGTGAGGATTTCTAGGGGTTGGGCCAGTGCCCATGTTTTGGCCTTTGATGGCTGGGCTCAGAACTGTCATGGCGCTGGTGGGTGTGCCAGCTAGCTTGTGCTGGTGTGTTGGGGTGCGTGTGATGGGGCTCGGGGTCCACTGAAAGTTGACTCTTCTGCCATCTTGGATCCAGTTGGTCCTTGCCAGTCTTTGCCACGTGCTGTGGCCGTCTCATTCCTTTAAAGATTGTGCCCTGCCTTCTTCCCTCCCATTTCAGCAGCACCCTCTGCTACTGTTGTTGGAAAATATACAGAATGTAAGTTTAGCACTTGAACCCCTTCTAAGCATTCTAACAATTCATCAGCATGTAGGCCATTCCCAGTGCTGTGTACCTGTCACTGCCGCCCGTCCCCAGAACTTTTTCATTCACCCAAACAGAGGCTCTGAACTCATTAAGCAGTAACGCTCATTCTCTCCTGCCCTCAGCCCCTGGAAATCACCATTCTACTCTCAGTCTCTGCCTTTGATGGTTTGATTCCTACATGTGGAATCATACAGTGTTTATCCTTTTGTGTCTGACTTATTTCACTTAGCATCATAATTTTCAGGGTTCCTCTGTATTGTAAGTATATGTCAAAATTCCATTCCTTTTAATGTCTGAATAGTACATTCCATTGTATGTGTGTAACACATTCAGTTTATCCATTCCCCTGTTGGTGGACATTTGAGTTGTTTCTGTCTTTTGGCCCCTGTGCATAATGCTGCTATGAAGATTAATGGATAAGTATTTATTTGAGCCTTGAATTTCAGTTCTTTGGGGGGTATATACCTAAAAATGGAATAGCCAGATCATACAGTAATTGTGTTTAACTTTTTGAGTAACTGCCAAACTGCTTTCCACAGTCCCAGTACAGTTTTTGAGTAAGTGACCAAAAGAGGTAGCACGCAAGTCTCCACAGGCTGAGGGACTCTACCTTGCAGGGAGCCTGGACTTAGGAGTCCAGAGAAAAGGGTCCAAGCAGAGTGGGATGAGAACCATTTCCTAAGACATACAGAGCTTCGCTGTGTGATCACTGTCCGCCTGTCGTGTTAATAGTTTACTCTTCTAAGCAGTGGCCTCTGCAGCTTTAAGGTAGGTAGCCAGAGAGAGGGCTGCTGTTTGGGTGAAACCACAGAAGCAAGAACAGTGACCGAGACAAGGCGGGCAGGAAGGTGGGTTCCTTGGGCTGTCGGTACCAGGTCAGGCTCCCCATCTCTACCAGCAGGCACCATTGGCCAGGAGAGGCCAGGGGGCTTCCAGCTGCATGCGAGAAATTTTGGAAGGATCTAATGATCTCTTCTTGTAACTCAGGCCTCTGTGAGATGGTCACGGTGGCCTGGAAGCAAAGTAAGAACTGTGGACATGCTCCTGAGGCACCGGGCACTTCTGTAACCACCTCTCCCCCAGCCACAAGGGTGCTGAGCTTCAGCTCTGCCCAGGCCACTCTGCACATGTGGAGCATGGCAGAGCCCCATAGAGCATCTTCCTAGTCTTTGAAATACGGCCCGCCCACCATCTGCAGGTTTGCTTGTATCTCTCAAGTTTGCCTTCTGTAAAAAAAAACACCATTTGCTTTGGTATTTACTGAACTCCTTTCTTGCCCCTTTCTAAACCCCCATTTTCTGTGTTTTTAGTATTTCTGAAAGCATTAAAAAAATCCTCCTGTTAATAAAAGACCCCAAGAGGGACTTCATTGGTGGCCCAAGTGGTTAAGACTCTGGGCTTCCACTGCAGGGGGGCGTGGGTTCAATCCCTCATTGGGGAACTAAGATCCTGCAGGCTGCATGGTGCGATTGATCAATCAATCAATTGATCGATAGAAAGAAAGAAAGAAAAGAGACGGTAAAATAGGCAGCCTAGCATGAGGTGGGTTCCTCCCTGGGACAGCAGTGACCCAGGAAAAACAATGGAGGCCCAGAGTGGGCACGCATTCTGTCTGCCTGGGGAGTAGGTCACCTTCAGTCAGGTGTACCACTGTTCCCCTGGAGATATGCTAAGTATCCATTGCCCTCCATTGCATGCCCACTGAGAGGGCTGTAATAAAAAAGACAGTAACAGATACTGGCAAGGATGCAGCACATTGGAACACTCATCCAGCACTGGTGAGGGAACAGAATGGTGCAGCCTCTTTGGAAATAAGCCTGGCAGTTCCTCAAAAAGTTACACATAGAGTCACCATATGACCATATGACTATTCCACACCTAGGTATAAACACCAAGAGCCAAGAAAACATGTCCACATAAATCTAGTACACAGATAGTCATAGCAGCATTATTTATAACAGCCAAAAGATGGATACAGTACAAATGTCCATCAGCTGATGAATGGAGAGACAGAATGTAGTATATCCATGCAGTGGACTAATAGCTCACCCACAGAAAGGAATGAAGTACTGATACATGCTACGTCATGGATAAACCTTGAAGACCTTGTGCTCAGTGAAAAAAGCCAGACACACAGAAAGCCACATATTGTGATTCTGTGTATATGAAATGTCTAGAACAGGCAGATCCACAGAGATGGAAGGTGGATCGGGGTTGCCTAGGGCTAAAGGAGGGAGGAATGGGAGTGATTGCTAATGAGGATGGGGTTTAGGGGAGATGAAAATGCTCTGAAATTAAATAGTGGTGATGGCTGTACAATTCTCTGAATAAACTAAAAACCACAGAACTGTGCACTTCAAAAAAAATAATTTATTTGGCTGCACCAGGTCTTAGTTGTGCCATGCAGGATCTAGTTCTCCGACCAGAGACTGAACCCAGATCCCCTACATTGGGAGCACGGAGTCCTAACCAGGGAAGTCCCTGAACTGTACAGGATGAGTTTTATGTTGTCTGATTTATAGCTCAATAAAAATAATTTGAAGATATCCATAAAATAAAAATTTTCCCCGTTCTGTATTTGTGTGTGTGTGTGCGTGTGCCGAATCTGGCAACTCTATCCTTGGCACCTACTTGTTGAGGAGAATGTTTTATTGTAGTACACACATGAAATATCTACTAATCTGAGAGACAGGCTGATAGTGTAGATGAATACAACGCAAATGCTCTTTTGAGGTATGTCTGCACCTTTGGTTTTTTATTTTACACTTTTGCAGTTGACTTGGCAAGTTACCAGCCTATTGACACCGTGTGATTCTAATTTTAAACAAGAGGTTCCTAGGAAAACAAAAAGAACTTCCCCCCCACCCCGAACCCGAATTCAGAGTGGTAAGGTGTATATTTAACCAGGGTTGGCTTTCCAGATGGTGCTAGTGGTAAAGAACGTGCCTGCCAGGGCAGGAAATGTAAGAGACTTGGGTTTGACCCCTGGGTTGGGAAGAACCCCTGGAGAAGGAAATGGCAACCCACTCCACTATTCTTGCTGGAGAATCCTGTGGACAGAGGAGTTTGGCGGGCTACAGGCCATGGAGTCACACAGTCAGACATGACTAAAGTGACTTAGCACACACGCAGGGCTTCTAGAACTGGTACCAGGATCCCTGTTGCTGCTGCCTGGGGAACCCAAAAGAAAAAAAGTGAACTACAAAACCAGTTTGCCATAGTACTCTTTGCCAGGAGAGGAAAAAACAAGTCCCAGGAGGAAATGAACCCTGAATGTTCATTGGAAGGACTGATGCTGAAGCAATACTTTGGCCACCTGATGCAAAGAGCCAACACTGGAAAAAACCCAGATGCTGGGAAAGAACAAGGGCAGGAGGAGAAGGGGGTGACAGAGGATGAGATGGTTAGATAGCATCACGGACTCCGATGGACATGAATCTGAGCAAGCTCTCGGAGATGGTGAAGGACACGGGAGCCTGGTGTGCTGCAGTCAAGGGGGTCACAAAGAGTTAGACACGACTATTGACTAAACAACAATAACAAAGTCTTATAAACAAACTTTTTAAGCTATGAAAAATCGTGTTAATTATGAAAGTGCACAGGTATTCTTTTTGAAGATTCTTTTCTGTTTAATTTGCTGCTGATAACAGGGAGAGAGTGCTGGTTCTCTTCGGTGGTATGGAGCTGTCTAAGGTGGAGAAGGGGATTACCTTCCCCACAGTGATGTCTCACACCTGTAATTAACATATCACAATATTCCTTCAACAGGCTGCTATTACTAACAAAAAAGTGCTTTGCAGACATTATCACATTTAATCTGAGAGCAGACCGGGCTTCTGTTAAGGTCAAGGGAAGTGACTTGACCAAGGTCATACAGGTGATCAGGTCCTCCTTGGGTGCATGTACTGTTCCTAAACCGATTTCATTATTCTTAATGAAGAGAAGCAGCCCTCCTCCTCTTCAGCTGTGTCTCTGACAGGTAGACAGAGCCATGAAAGGAACTAGAATTAAAACGAAACCCATAAAAAGGAGCAGATTTGAGTAGTGAGGTGGGTGAACCTAGATCCTAGATCCTATTATACAGAGTGAAGTAAGTCAGAAAGAAGAAAACAAGTATCATATATTATACATACAGAATCTAGAATCTAGAAAGATAGTACTGAAGAACTTATTTTCAGGGCAGGATTAGAGACACAGGCGTAGAGCATGGTCTTGTGGACACAGAGGGGGAAGGAGCGGGGGGACAAAGTGAAAGAGTAATGCTGATATATATACACTATCATGTGTAAAATAGATAGCTAGTGGGAAATTGCTATATAGCACAGGGGGCTCCGCCTGGTGCTCTGTGAGGACCTAGAGGTGTGGGATGGGGTAGGGTGAGTGGGAGGACAGTCCAAGAGGCAGGGGTCATATGTATCTGTTCTGTTCAGTCGCTCAGTCATGTCCGACTCTTTGCGACCCCATGAATCGCAGTGCGCCAAGCCTCCCTGTCCATCACCAACTCCGGGAGTTCACTCAGACTCGCGTTCATCGAGTCAGTGATGCCATCCAGCCATCTCATCCTCGGTCGTCCCCTTCTTCTCCTGCCCCCAATCACTCCCAGCATCAAAGTCTTTTCCAATGAGTCAACTCTTCGCATGAGGTGGCCAAAGTACATAGAGCTGATTCACATTGTTGTACAGCAGAAACCAATTGTACAGCAATTATACTCCAATTAAAAACATACCATTAAAAAAAAAGAAAACCCAAACCCTGTTATGTTCTTGACACGAAATGGGCACTGTCAAGTCATTTCAGTATATATTTCAGATGTCCATCACTCTGTTTTCCTTTCCTGATAAAGGTTGGACAGTTATGTGGTGGGCTTTCAGGATGATATGGAACCAAGTGGATTTTTGCAAAGCTTAGGCAGCCTGAAGGACCCTGCTCCAATGCTCTTCCCTGCCCCCCTGCTGTTTCCCTGCCTGGTCCGTCATCTCTGAGGAGGGCTTCTCTTCCTGCCCCTGTCCTGGGTGCCTCTCAGCGGGGTGGTCCATTGTCTCCTCTCTGCCTGGGGACTCTCCCTGAGTGGTCTCATTTACCTGTGATTATTTTTTTTTAATTTATTTATATGTTTGGCTGCTCCAGATCTTCAGTTGTGACACATGTAGGATCTTCGGTCTTCCTTGTGGCATGCAGGATCTAGTTCCCCGACCAGGGATCAAACCCAGGGCCCCCTGCATTGGGAGCATGGAGTCTTAGCCACTGGACCACCAGGGAAGTCCCCCACCCCTGATTTTTATTCAGCTGTTGCAGTGGGTTTCCCAGTCTAGTCTCCTAACCTTGCAGTCACTCCAAGTAGGGGTCCCAGTTGCCTTCTCACATCTCTTCTAGATGGTTCATAAACAAGGTCCACTGTTCAGGACTCATATTTCCTCTCAACTGCCCAAGCCAGAAAACATGGTTCTTTTTTCTCTCTTATCCTTTTCCACACTTGATCTTACTAACGAACAAACAAAAATAGCTTTACTGAGCTATAACTCATACACCATACAATTTCCTTATATGAAATATACAATTCATTGTTTTTTACCCTATATTCAGAGCTTGTACAATCATCAAAACCATCTCACTCTAGAACATTTTTTCCTCCTCCGAGTAACCCAGAACGTATTATCAGTCACTCCCCATTCTCCCCACTTTATGTTTACTCTAGATGAATACAAAAGCCCTCCACACTTAAAATTGAAAACATTATTTGTTCAGTCCTGTAAGAAAATAATATCTGCTTAGTGTTAGGAATGATGTTGACGAGTCATGTCTTCAAAACAGACATGGCGTGAAGTCTTCTGTATTTTGTTTTCATCTAGTGTAACAGGAATACCTCCACGCACAGACATGTTACAGCATAAGGAACAACACCGACTGCTTTTTGGGCAGTGTTTTGCACTCTTTTGAATTAGCTGTCCCAGGAATCATTAATCATTATGGCGTGGCGGCTCGCCACCTGGCTTTTTAGAAATCATCCCTTGGATGTTTTCTGATTCTTGGCTTTTGGGGTTCACAGCACGTGAATCATAAAACTCTACTTTGAGGACTCCGATCTTTCACCATAGATTCCAGGGGAGTGAGTTCTTTAGTGTAACTGTTCAATATGCTGCATATAGACTACATCACAAATATATGTTGAAATCCTAAAAATAAGATGCCTTCCACATGTTGGTGCATGGCTGCTTTGTAAGTGCAGGTCACACATGTGTATGAGGCTCAAAAGACAGGTGTTGGTGATTCCTCTGAAGCCTTGGGTAGAGAACACAATCTCTAAACGATGATATGTCATAATTGTGAGAACAACTATCCAAGTGCATTTAACATTTTTCCTACATATATATTTCTTGGAATGTATTTGGAAGAGAAAATAGCTTTGACATAAGTTGGCCATGGAGCACAGTTGGAGACAGTGGCCCCTAAGAGAAAAACCGATTTAAAGAAATCTAAAGAGTGGGTCGTTCAGTGTTCCCCTGGCTTCAGCCCACCCTCAAGGCCTTCTCTCTTGCCTCCCCTTCCTGTATCCCTGAGTGGCGCTTGCCAGTCTCTGAGCACACCTGTCACGTCTGCAGAGTCATTTCCCCCTCACATGCTAAACCCCAATGATTTCCTGGGTTCTGGGCTGGGTTAGAGGCGGGGTTTGGAAGAGGGAGAGGGGTTTCTGTGCAGGAGTAGCAGGGTGCCATTTGAACACAAGATGGGATTGCAGTGTTTCTATTTTTTTTGCTTTAAGTATTTATTTGTTTGACTTTGCCAGATCTTAGTTGTGGCATATGGGGTCTAGTTCCCCAACCAGGGATCAAACTGGGCCCCCTGCATTGGGAGGGCAGAGTCTTTTGTGTGTGTGCTTATATGAGTGTGTGATTCTAAGGTCTTTATTTATTGTACAGTGTATTGGGATAGTTGACATTTTAAATAAAAAATATCTTGAGAACTGGGTCTTTAAAAAAAAACTGGAGGATAATGACAATGTAGTGTTAGTTTCTGCTGTATAACACCGTGAATCAGCCATGTATACATGTGTCCCTTCCCCTTAGGCCGCCCTCCCACCCCTGCCCCATCCTACCCCTTGAGATCGTCTCAGAACGCTGAGCTGAGCTCCCTGTGCCGTGCAGCAGCTTCCTGCTAGCTGCCTGTCGTACACATGGCGGTGTGTGCACCTCAGCGCTACTCTCTCTGTTCCTCTCTCCCGATCCTTTCCCCACTGTGTCCGAAAGACCGTCCTCTAAGTCTGCGTCCCTGTTCCTGGGGAGGGTGGAGTCTTAGCTGCTGGAATACCAGGGAAGTCCTGGTATTGCAGTGTTGCTGGTGAGTTTTGTTTTATTTTCTCCCTTGATCCTGTCCTTGGTCTCATCCTCCCATCATATGTTTACCTATCCAGCATCCTTCAGAGAAGCCCCAGCCACCCACCCCCATGCAGATATTCGCCTTCCATCATAGATTTGCTTTTCTGAGACTCTGCCTCTCCCCGTCCCCACGACTGGGATCCTCTCCCAGTGCTCTGGGCCCAGCACCTCTTTGGGACGGTGCAGAGCCTTTCCCAGAGCGCATGGTAACAGACCTGTGGGCCCTCAGCCTGTGAACCAGCCCCCGAGCTCTGTCAGACCCACATCACAGGAGACCCACAGGAGGACGTGGGCTGAGAGCTCCTGAGAAACTGTCAGACCCTCTCCCATAGAGCTAGCGTCGTCATGGAAGCCTGTGAGCTTTCATCAGGATGCTTGCCTCATTCTGTTCCCTGATGTAAATGTGACCCGAAAAGGGGATCCCCAGTCAGTGGAGTAGGAAGTCTGTGACAGATGTGACTTATGTGATAGCTCTCATTTATCAGGTTTGTTAATCTGGGCAGTTTGGGGGCAGGTGGAAATCCCTTTAACAGAATGGGTCTGCTGTGACCCACTTGAAGGGGCTGAGACCAGGCAAGGAGACGGATTCTGGCTAAGGTGCAAGTTTTCTCCAGGGAGGTGCCATTCTGTTGTTCTAAGAGGGTTTAGGGAATGATTTCCGTGTCCCACTGATGGATAGTACTGCCTGCATTGTGTACTTAATTCCCTGCACTTCTGTTTCTAGATTCTCTCTATTCCATTAGTCTGTTATTTGCTCATACCTCTTATTTCATTTGCTGGACCCATATCATAATATATTTCAATATCTGGCTAAATTATGGCTAAACCTCCACATTGTTCTTCATCTTCAGAATTTTCTTGGCTATCCTCTCATATTAAGTCTTCCACATGAATAACTCTGTCTAGTTCTAAAAATAATTCTGTTGATACTGGCATTTTTAAGATGTCTATATAATTTAGTGGTAATTGACATCTTCATATTGACCTTCCCTTGTAAGAACATGATGTCTTACTTATTAAGGTTTTCTTTTGTTTGCCTGAGAAGTTATCTTTATTTTTTCTGAACAGATCTGGCTTCTTAAATAGATTCCTAGAAATTGGATCTTTTTTACTGCTACTGTAAATGGAATCTTTTATTTATTTTTATTTTTTGGCCATGCTGTTCAGCATGTGGGATCCTAGTTCCCTGACCAGGGATGGAACCTGTACTCCCTGCATTGGAAGGTGAATTCTTAAGTACTGGACCACCAGGGAAGTCCTAAATGGGATCTTTTAAAATCTATTATAATGTCTATCTGGAAAGGCTATTGATTTTATTTTTCTTTGGTAATTTTTTACTTAGTCACCTTACTGAATTTTATTATTCATAGTCACTTTTTCAGTTGATTTTTTTGGGTGTTCCAGATGTGTGATCCTATTATCTGCAAATAATGATAACTTTATTATGGGGATTTTGTATGAAAGTAGAATTACAAGATACTCGTCAGTTTGGTGGGTTCTTTTTATGAAAGAATGTGCTAGAACCTTTTGTCCATTATTTCCTTTTTCTACCAGATCTTTTTCCTAGGCTTGGGGCCTTGACCCTGCCAGCAAGGGGCTGTTGGCCTAGATGTAGATCGAGGGCGGAGAGCTTGGTGAGCCACCTTCTGTTCCCACATGCCAGGTGCTCAGTCCAGGGCCTGTATCTTCAGAGCACGAGTTAGATGTCTCACAGTGCTCTGGTGGGGACTTCCCTGGTTATCTAGTGGTTAAGAATCTGCCTGCCACGGCAGGGGAAACAGATTCACATCCCTGGTCCTGTAAGATCCCACATGCTGCTGAACAACTGAAGCCTGTGCACCAGAACTACCGAGCCCCAACAAGAAAAGTCACCACAGTGAGAAGCTTACACACTGTCACAAAGAGTAGCCCCTGCCCGCCCCAACTAGAGAAAGCCAGCACAGCAATGAAGGCCCCACACAACCAAAAATAAATTTTTTTAAGTTAAAAAAAATTTTTTTAAAATATGTTATAGTAGGACTCAAAGTACTAGTGGAAGTCCAGTCAAAGGGGAGGATGCTTTAGCCCCAGTGAAGGGCACGCGCATGGTCCTGTGAAAATGCAGGTGCTTTGGTGTGGAGGTGCTAGCAGAAAGCACAGAGCCTGTCTGGTGACGGGGCATGGCCAGGTGCTCAGCACCCATGGATCACTCTGATGCTTCTGGAGCTGGTCCTGTGGGGCACAGAGCCAGGGAGGGTCCTCGAAGCTGGGTGGACAGTGCCACACACATCAAGGTTGGGGCCGAACACTTCTCTTGGAGCTGTGTGAATGATGTGCGCAAGGATCTAAGACCCAAGGAAGATAAACTAATGAGGGTATCCTAGGAGACTTTGGAACATGTTTAAAGGGCTGTAAGATAATGACTGAATGGTTTGTTTTCATTCACATCAGACAGAAGTCAGAATAATAAGGATCATGAGGGTTTACAAGTTCATATCAGGAAAAGCCTAGTGAGCACTGCATAGAGAGATTATAATAAAATATCACTTTACTTTTTTTTTCCTGCAAAAAGTAGTCATGCCAGTTCTTTGCAGAATCATTTCACATGGAGCCAGAAATCGTTCATTGCAGGAGTGGCCTTTCTGCTGAGCGGTTTTCATATTCCAAACATACATATGTTTTGCAGTGTCTAATTATTCTTGGGGACAATTACTGTCAGGTTCCCAAATGTGTTCAATGAGCAGCAATTGGTGTTTATTCAGCTCTAAAAAGACTGTGCAAGGGAACAGTAGGTTATATTGTCTGCCTAAAGGAACGGTTTGCCATCTGGAAACATCTGCTTTCTATTTAAAGCACTGAAGAAGGAATGGGAGTATATTTCAAATATACTCCCTAAGCATCAAACACCAAAGAAAGGAGAATAAAACTGGGTATGAAGGTAGTTTCTGTTCCTGATGTACACTCTTCGGCATTTCCCTGCTGGGAAGGAAAGGTGGCCTCCTGGCACGGACAGTTGTGTTTCCTTTGAGTTTTTCTATTTATACTGATCTGCACACTTATAGGAACTGACTTCTGTGTCCTAGTTCCAGCTCTTACTTTCTCTGGTAGGGCACGGTGCTCTTTCCGAGTCGGGGTCTGCTTTTCTGGATTTTTGTGGTGAGGTTTGCACTCTGATTTTGCCCATGAAGATGTAAAGGCTTGCTGTCCATGTTGCCTGAAATCATCCTGCAACTCTCAATTTCATTCTTTTTAAGTATTTATTTGACTTTGCTGGGTCTTAGTTGTGGCCTGTGGGGTCTAGTTCAGTGACCAGGGATAAAACCCAGGTCGCCTGCAATAGGAACACAGAGTCTTAGCCACTCGACCTCCAGGGAAGTCCCTACCTTCACTTTTCTATGTAGTGAATTCCCCCATTCACAGCTCTGTCCAGAGGGTTGAATGAGAACATATACAACATATACCAGCTAAATATTAACTGACTTTCCTTTCCATCCTGTCTTTTTCTTCTTTTTCTTTAAATACCATTAGACTTTTTCTTGTACTTTTAAAAAATATAACTATTATTTATTTATTTGTCTGTGCCGGGTCTTAGTTGAGGCATGTGGGATCTAGCTCCCTGACCAGGGATGGAACCTGGGTCCCTTGCATTGGCAGCACAGAGTCTTAGCCACTCGACCACCAGGGAAGTCCCTAAATATCACTAGTTTTTTTAATTTTAGAAAAATAAAACAGAACTCCCCCAGAAGCCAAGGACTTGGTTATTCATGTAGAAATCCCAGTACTGTGGGTAGTTTCCTGGGCTCAAAGCTGTGCCACACTGGCCCTGTCTAGCCCAGGTCCCCAGGCCTGAGATTGCAGGTCTTTGAAGAGCCGTGGCAACTCCTGTGGGGCCCACCCTCAGAATAGGGTCAGTGGGTCTCCCTGCAGCTCCTTTCCTGGGTCACCGAGCTCCCTCCACGCCGGAACAGCCGCTTCCCTGGCAGAGGCCTGACCATGGAGACCGGGCTGCAGACACCGAGGGTGTGGCCAGCTGAGCCCACCCACCGTGCTCTCCCGACATCCCTGCATCGCTGGTTGTGTGTTGTCGTTGTTCAGTCACTCTCAGAAGGTCACAGCTTGACCACCAGTGGCTGCCCTCTGTCCTGACCAGAGCACCTCTGCCTCTCCATGCCCCTCCCCCATCCTTTGCAACCAAAGATCCTGTTCTTGGCCCCTCTGTTGTCCTCTTCAAACTGTGGGTGGGTGTTTCGGAGTTGTTTTTGTCATTCTGGAGGAGAGGTGCTGGCTGTAGTGGTGACTTCTTCCATTGTTTGTAGATCAACTGATAATGTCTGATGCGAGCTTCCTAAGGATTAAAATCACCTTAATATGTTATGTTAAAATATAGAGCTGGGACTTCCCTGGTTATCCAGCAGTTAAGAATCTGCCTTCCAGTGCAGGGAACATGTGTTCACTCCCTGGTCCAGGAAGATGCCACATGCCATGGGGCAACTAAGCCCATGCTCCGCCACAACCACTCATCCCTGACTCTAGAGCCCGTGCTCCACAAGAAAAGAGTGAGAAGCCCATGCATGGAAACTGGAGAGTGGCCCCCACGTGCTGCAACTCGAGAAAGCCCCCGTGCAGCAACAAAGACCCACAGCCCAACATTACTTAATTTAAAAGACAGAACTATGAAGGCCCCTTCCCTGCACAGCCAGGTTCCTATGGGGCTAAGCTGGGGCCCAGGAACTCGTATTTTTACTGAGTGCCACAGCTAATTCCTGTCAGAGACTTAGGAAACACTAGTCTAAGGGTGCTAAATCCAGACCCAATCCATGTTCCCTAGCGTGGAGGACACAAGGGAAAGCCTGACCCCCTCCCCTGGGAGGGCTCCTGCCTGACGGTGGGTCCCTGCCCAGCTTGTTAGTGCTCTGTGCAAAGGAAGCAGAGATTTTAGCTTAATTCTCTTTTTTAAATTGAGGTATAATTGACATGTAACATTGTTAGTTTCAGTAGACGACAACGATTTGGTATTTGTATACCTTGCATAATTCGATCCTTTTAAAAAGATTTTCTGTATTCCTGTCCTTTCAGTCGCTCCCTCCTCTTAAACATACAGAAGAACTCCAGGTGAGCAAGTGTTTTCCTTTCTGGTGTTGTACTTGTATGGTTAGCAAAACGTGGCACCGAGTGTACAGATGCAAGGCTTTCCCATGTGGATTGATTAGGCAGGCTGGTATTCACGGGCACACACATGCTCCCCAACGGCTGGTCCCCCTCTCAACAACAGATGCAGAACACTACAGTGAGAATATTCCTTTGTTTCCACAGCTGTCATCCTGTGGCCAGAAGTGTGTCAGTTTGGGACTGAGTGGGTGGGTGAACCTGGTCACCGTGGCAGGAAGACAAGCGTCCTTATGATCCACATAAGGAGGCTCTTAACCTGCTCCTGGGACGTACAGGGGAAGGTTTCGGGGGGCTAGGAGTGCTGAGCTCGGTCCCTTCTGGAAAGCTGAGCTCTAGAAACAGCTGCATTGAAGTAGCAGGAAGAGCGTGCCCTTGGCTTTTATTCATTCAGAGAAATAGTCATGAGGAAGTTTTCTGCATTGTCTACAGTCCCAGTTGATGGCTAATGCTGGTATTCATGGTGTTACTCAGTATCTCTTGCGTGGGGTGAAATGCCTCGTAAATTGCTTTTCTAGGATACAGTTTCTCTCTTAAGAAAGGGTTTCCTTTCCAATAATGAGCCATGTTTAGTCAGGATGGGTTCATAGAGGACTTTACCCAAAACCACTCCTTTCAGAAACCAGAGCACTTAAAATTCACTCTTTCCTTATGATTTTATCTTCTGTTTCCACTTGGGTGTCCCATTCTTTTATGTCATCTCTTTGAATTGTGAGGGTTAAAAAAATTAATTTTTCTAATTTTGATTTAATTTTTTGTCTCTCATAAGTGCTTACTAAATCGATAGCATTTTATGAATGAGAGGATTATTTTTACATCCTGGTGTGGTAGCTTCCTCCCACCCCCATTTTGTCTTATTTGGAAAGGATTTTCCAGCCAGTTAACCTGAATTACCTTTCTTCAAAAATAATTAAATTTTAAGAAATTATATTTTGTAATGAGTCTGTGATTTATTTTGTGCTACTTTGTGAAGCAGACACATTAAAATATGAAATGCAGTTAAATCCATTATAATTTTTATTCATCTGCCTTGTTAATGCTATTGTCAAGATCTAATTAATTCCTCACTTAATAGAAACATAGACACCATGCTAATTTGGTTAATAATCACATTAAGAGTTTACAGGCGTGTGAGTGAAAAAACAATTCCAGAACAAGAATAGCAAAAGAGATTTGATGAATACTGCATAAAACCCAAAGATTTGTAAGTTGGAAATATAAAACTTTAAGGCTCAATTATGAATGAACGCATCATTCATAAAGTGCTGCAAATATGAGAAATATTTAGTAGAAATACAGTTGTTGCTTAGTTGCTAAGTAGTGTCCCCATAACTGTAGGGGACACAATTACATGGACTATAGCCCACCAGGCTCCTCTGTCCATGGGATTTCCCAGACAAGAATACTGGAGTGGGCTGCCATTTGCCCCTCCAGGGGATCTTCCCCACCCAGGGATTGAACCTGCATCTCCTGCTTGGCAGATGGATTCTTTACCACTGAGCCCCCTGGGAAGCCCATAGAAATATAGTATGAAGTCACAAATGGCTTGCAAAATCTTAAAACTGTTCCAGAATCCATACCTGCCAATACATATGTTGCAAAGCCCTAAAAACTGCCAAGAGGATATCAGAAAAAGAACAGGACCCTTGACCGGGATGCAAAAACCCTGCACCAGGAGTTGCCTTTTAAGCAAATTGCTCATTAAGCCAATTGCCCCTCAGCCTCAGGGTGTTGGGTTTCAGTAACCACTCCTCAGGTGTCTGTTTTTTACCTCCTCTCTTCCCTTTTCTTGTTTTCATTGTTCTCATGCATATGTAACTTTCCCCATAAATGATTAAAATCTTAGGTGGCTTAGAAATCATAAATTATACATGAAGCCATGTTCCATCAACTCACGGGCCCGTCTCTCCTCTTGCAGAGAACAGCCCATCTTCACTACCCGAGCGCATGTCTTCCAGATCGACCCCAGCACCAAGAAGAACTGGGTGCCTGCAAGCAAGCAGGCTGTCACTGTCTCCTACTTCTACGATGTCACAAGAAACAGCTATCGGATCATCAGTGTGGATGGAGCGAAGGTACCATTTCACCGGCTCATTTGAACCTTCCCAGTCACTTATTTTTCATCAAAAGCAATATGATACATTTTTAAGGTTCACTTACTGTATGTCCTACAAATATATCCAACTCTTTGCGACCCCATGGACTGTAGCCGCCAGGCTCCTTTGCCTGTGAGATTCTCCAGGCAAGAATACTGGAGTGGGTAGCCATTCCCTTCTCCAGTAATATGTCTTGCAAACAGATTGTACCTTCTTTTTTCCCCGTGTGCTGTACAGCAGGTTCTGTATTTTATACACAGTAATATATGTGTGTCAATCCCGATCTCCCAATTCATGCCACCCTGCTTTTCCCCTCTTGATGTCCATACATTTCTCTACGTGTGTCTCTATTTCTGCCCTGCAAATAAGTTCATCTGTACCACTTTTCTAGATTCCACATATGTGCATTGATATACGATATTTGTTTTTCTCTTTCTGACTTACTTCATTCTGTATGACATTTAAAAGAATAGATTTCCTTGTTAGCACATTGTCTTCATAAGTAGCATTTTAATGCCATTTTGATAATTATACCAAGGACCTATAATGTCCTTAATCTCTCCCATTATGGTTAGATACTGAAGTAGCTTTCAGTTTTTTCACTATTGTAGATAATGAGCATCTTCATGAAACAGATAACCCTTGTTTGTTCATCGTGCTTATTGCTTTTTTAAATAAATAAAGAATTTGGCTGCTCCGGGTCTTAGTTTCTGCATGTGAACTCTTCATTGCAGCCGTGGGATCTAGTTCCCTGACCAGGGATCAAACCGAAGTCCCCTGTATTGGGATCATGGAGTCTTAGCCACTGGACCACCACAGAAGTCCCGTGCCTATTGCTTTCTTTTGGATAATTCCTTAGAACAGATTCCTGGAAGTAATGTTATAGGTCAAGATATTAATACTTTATGGCTCTTGATGAATATTGCCAAGTGGCTTTCCAAAGAGTTCTGTCCTCCAGCATGTATGAGAATGCCAGTTTATTGCATCCTTGCCAGCCTTAGGTGTTAGATCTTGTTTGGTTTTGGTGTTATTAGCTATGGGAGTTGAATTTTATTAAGTGGTTTTAGAGTATTTCTTGAAATATTTTTTTCCTGGTGTTTTCATTATTCTGCTGTCTTCCTCAATATTTTAAAAGATATTTATTTATTTCACTGCACCAGGTCTTAGTTGCGACATTTAGGTTCTAGTTCCCTCACAGTGATTGAGCCCAAGTCTCTTATGTTGGGAGCTCAGAGTCTTAGCCACTGGGCCCCCAGGGAAATCCCTTCCTCAGTATTTTGCCTTATTATTATGGGAGCAGAATAAAGAAGGGTTATCAATAGACATATCACCAAGTTTACAAAAGAAAAAAGCTAGACTCGATGCTTCATAATTTCTTCTGTGTCTTTGATCTGTGTTCATCCTGATGGACATTTTCACATGGATTATCTGCTGTCACCAGAAATTCAGTGTATCTGAAGCTGAATACCCTTATTTGTCCTCTAAACCACCTCTCCATTTTCATTTCCCAGTCATTTGTTGCCAGAAAATATTTTTAAAAAGAAAGCAAATGGAAAAGCACAGGGTCAGTTCCCTTTTAGCTGATCACACGGAAGTCAGTCTCACGTTTATGCCTCGTTCTAGATTTCAAGGCCATGACTCTTGTCCCGGTGCAGTCTTGCTCAGACTGTTGCAGTAGCCTTCTGACTGGCCTCCTGCCTACAGTGTGTCTGGTCAGTGCTCCTAGGCATTTGGAAGCAGGGGAGTTTTGGGTGCAGGCTGGTTGGCAGAATGGAGCCTGGCTGTGGGCTCCTCCCTCCATGAGCCCCACGACCACGGAGCAGGAGGCACAGGAAGCCTCCATTGAGGATCCCTCAGGAATGGTGTGAGAGCTCGTGGTGCCCCGGATCTTTTGATGAGGCTCCCGTCTTCAGGCAAATTCTCCCTTTAGCTTAAGTTCTCTAAAGGCCTCCTTTGTATTCTCAGCACCACTGAGGTTGCAGATAGAGGAGCTTGGCCTCGCCGTCCTCTCTCTTCCTTCAGGTTGCCACAGCCCTTACTCCTATTTTACGGCTCAAGTCAAAGACAGGCAGTGACTGGCTAAGTTCACGCTGCTGTTGAGGCTTGACAGACTGCTGCCTGTGCCCAGGTCCTCAGATACCAGCTCCCAGCTCTCTGAGTTAGGGCACACTTCCCGCTGCAAGCTGGGTAATCAGGTGTGGCAGGGATCCAGTGAGCACTCAGGGAGTGTGCAAGTGCCTGGCGCATAGTAGGTAGGCACCTCGTGTCTGAAGATTGAGTATCTGGAACATGCTTTTGTTTTTTTTTCCTTCCTCTGGGAAACATGGTGATAATGCCGTTGTGCTACCGCTTTCCTTCTCTGTGCTTTTGGACTGGAATCTCCTAGACTTTTGCCAGGATGTTCTGCTCAGGGTGGTGAGTCAAGCTGTCTTGCTTTCTTTTATCTGTAGATCCTGTCAGTTCATCCTCCATCCCTTGAGATGGGTTTGCACTTTTGTCAGCTGAGTTATCCAAGGATAGAGTGGGCTTAAATACAGATCAAATGACTTTCCTAGAGAAAGTGTTTTAGTCCTATTGGCTGGGCTCTGAGTAATGTGTCAGCGTGTCAGCCACTGCAGCACACAGCTCTGCAGTTCCTGAAGCTGAGACAGTGGTGGGGTCGGAGCCAGAGGAGCCAGCTCTGAGCAATTGGATGGGTGGAGGGCCCCCACTACAGAACAGAGTTAGTTCAAGCTCAGTGTGGGGCCTCCATCAAGTTAGGAGTCACTTAAAAAGTGGGAAAGGGGGCACTTCCCTCATGGTCCAGTGGCTAAGATGCTGCACTCAGCACTCCTGAGTTCGATCCCTGGTCATGGAACTAACGAAGATCCCTTCTTCATGTGCCCCAATGAAGATCTAAGATCTTGAGTGCCACAGCTAAGACCCAGTGCAGCCAAAAAGAAAGTGAGAATGGGGACCTCAGGCTGTGAGTTGCCCCTGGCATCCAGCACTGGAGCCCAAGTATCTCCAGCCACCCCTCCTATGATGCCCGACCACCTGGAGTTCCAGGGGCCCACCTAGAGCTTCTGCCTAAGCAGCAGGGCAGATACACTGTGACTGGGCCTTGTTCTGCAAAAGGGAGTGTCCTGTGATGGAGCAGAAGGCCCAGGTAGTGGGAGGGGCTGGCCTTAGTTGTTCAGTGACTGTGAATGGCACTTGGGGCTGAGGGTAGGGGACGAGTGTCCTGTCCTGAGAGCTGAAGCACAGGATACCAGACAGGGATGCCCAGGCCGCCTCAGCCCTGCTGGACCTTTCCTGGAGCTGCTTGGCCAGTTCTAGGTCAGCTCCTGTACCTCCAGCTGCTCCACACATCAGGTGAGACACGGAGAAGGACCCCAGCATGGCGATGGCCACCACCCAGTCTTCTGCACCTTCCTCCTCCCACCTGCGGCTGAATTCCTTAGCTCCACAGCCCCAGCCTCCACCCGGCCCCAGTGATCCAGATGGATCTCCTTTCTTCCCGGGGACTGGAGCCGGGCACGGTATGCTGACCTGAGCCAGGGTCGTGCCACTCTTGTCCACTGCCCCTCTGCATCCCACCCCTGCTTCCAGCTCCCCATCTCTGTGTCCCACCACGTCGGGACAACTCCGCTTTGTTTTAGGCCTTTGCTTCCAAGTGTTATCTGAACTGAGATGACAGATGGTCAGGTGCTTTGCGCCTCGGGGGCTGTGTCTTGGCTCACGGGCTGCAGCTCTGCCCTTGGGCCTCCTGTCCTGCCTCTCTCTCCTGGCCTGGCCATATCAGGTCTTGTGCTTGATGCCGCTGGACCAGCTGTCCCTCCGCTGCCGCAGCTGGAGGGGAAGGCTGGTCCGCCCCTCCCAGATGAAGGAGTGCATTTGCTTCAGGGACAGGCTGCCGGTGTGAACAGGACTCGAAGGTTGTGGTGAGCAAAGGACACAGCTGTGGAGCCCACCATGGGCACCCCACAGAGCAGGGCTCCCCGTGAAGGGACGAGGTGCAGCAGCAGCTGTCACAGCTGTCGTTCGCAGCAGGCACAGTGGCCCCTCTGCCCTGTCCCAGCACTCGCCGTGCTCTCCTTGGCTGCCAGGAGGCCCCCTCCTTCCCCTGAGAGCCATGAGTGCTGCTTATCATAGGAGAAACCTGTGCTCAGACCTGTGTCTCCTCCTTCCTGAAACACTAAGGTGCTTGCTTCTATCAGGGAGAGTATTTCACACCTCAGTCACAGCTGCCCCTCAAGGCTATATTGGTGGGAATACATAGCTCCAGCGCTGCCTGGGGGCTCTGTGGATCCATTTCTGGGGAGGGAGGGCTGCCAGGAGACTGTGCTCTTGGAGGAGCAGGCCTGGCTTGCCTGTGGGGTCCCAGCACCAAGCTATCGTGGGCGACGCCATAGATGTGGACGGCGGATGGGGTCAGGCCTGCAGGAGGTGTGCCATGTCCACAGGCCAAGAGGAGGGTCACCACCAAGACGGAAGGCTTCCACCAGGATGGAAGCCTCAGCACATCACCCCAGGTCAGCCCTGCGTATAGACAGAGGGGAGCCATGTGAGGCTACCTCCCACCTCCCAGCTTCCCGGAGCACTGATACAAGCCGTCATATCACCCACAGCCACAACCAACAGCTGTGTGAGTGATGGCGAGTTTGTGCCCAGAACCGCCAACTCCATTACGGAGGAACTCCGTTCCCAGAGCATTTGTTAATTGAGCCATCGCAGCACTTGATTTCATTGTGCTGTTGGCACTTTTTGCAGACAGCGTTAATCATTGGCATCCTTATGAGAAATTGCCTGCACCCATGGACAGGATCTGCCTGGAGCAGGTGTTTCTCCCAGGGGCTCTGGATGGCTCTCCTGCCCTTGGTTCTCAGTTATTTATAGGATTACAGAAGCCTGTATCGAAAGAGACCGTAGAGGTCATCCAGTCTAGAAATATTTAGCAGCACCTGCTGTGTTCTGCCTGATCACCAAGGTTCAGAAGATACAAGCCCTGAAACCCTGACTTGTTTGGTGTTTTCTTCTAGGAATGGAAATTGCTTTCAAGGACACAGTCAGGGTCCCCCTCTCCACCCATTATTATGATTGTTGCTGTTGTTGTTCAGTCACTAAGTCGTGTCCGACTCTTTGCAACCCCAAGGACCACAGCATGCCAGGCTCCCCTGTCTTTCACTATCTCCCAGAGTTTGCTCAAGTGCATGCCCATTGAGTCAGTGGTGCCATCCAACCATCTCATCCCCTGTCACCCCCTTTTCCTCTTGCCCTCAATCTTTCCCAGCATCGGGGTCTTTTCCAATGAGTTCACTCTTCACATCAGCTCGCCAGAGTATTGGAGCCTCCACTTCAGCATCAGTCCTTCCAATGAATATTCAGAGTTGATTTCCTATAGGATTGACTTGCTTGATCTCCTTGCAGTCCAAAGGACTCTCAAGAGTCCTCTCCAGCACCACAATTCAAAAGCATCAATTCCTGGGTGCTCAGCCTTCTTTATGTCCAACTCTCACATTATAGCTTCCTCTTTGGAATCAATATAGACCACTTTCAATTAAAGGAGCAAACATAGGAAATGTTCTCAGCACATAGTAGGATTTCAGTGAATGTTGGTTGCTTTTCTTGCCTGACTTTTTTAAAATAAAAAAGAATAAAAGCATCTATTGATAGGATTTCCCTGGTGGTCCAGTGGTTAAGACTCTACGTTTCTAATGTAGGGGGCATGGGTTTGATCCCTGGTTAGGGAACTAAGACCCCACATGCCATACACCGTGGCCAACATATTTTTAAAAAATGTTTTTAAAAATAGTCTATTAATACCTTTTCTGGAAGCAGGCACAAGGTCTTTTGATTGCTATAAGTCATTCCCAGCCTCTTGTGGAAAATTTCTATGTGCTTCCAGCTTCTCTCTCCTTGGATTGAGGAAAACTTACCTTGAAAAGGAATCCAGGGGACCTGCCTCATATTTTGCGACAAGCAGCCTCCTCTGAAGTCTGGAGCCAGACGGGAGCCTGGAGGCACTTAGCTTTTTGCTTCTCCCAAGTACTCTTAATGGCATGTGTTCCGTGCATTTTCTGAGAAGTTGATTTCAGGGCTCTGCAGGAATTGAGTCTTTCCCAAGGAGTCTCTTTTTCTCCTCCATGAAAGTTTCAGAGGGAATTCACAGAAAAAGAAAGGAGTAGGCATAGGGGTCAGGAGTCCACATTAAAGGTTGTGCTTTAATCTTTTTTTTTTTTTGGCCACACTGCAAGGCATGTGGAATCATCTTGTTTCCTTGACCAGGGATTGAACCCCAATTGCCTGCAGTGAAAGTGCAGAGCCTTAGCCACTGGACCACCTGGGAAGTCCCAAGGCCAGGACTCTTGACTCCTTCCTTTTTGTTCCTTTGGCCAGCAGAATCCCAGGCACACGGTGCACGTTCAGTGAGTGCCTGCTGAGTGAGTGAAAGCACCGTGTGCTGGACCATCTTTTCACCTCCGCGTTCATCCTCTACTCTTCTTCACTCTGCTGTGGTCCCCTGGGGGCTGCCCTGTTGATGACATTGGAGGGCTTGCGGGGCCACTGGCTTCTGCTTGGCTCTGGTGGGTGGTGGGAAATCAGAATGGCAGAGTTGAGGGCATTTGTCCTGTGGACTTCCTCTCCTGGGGGCTCACCATGTGCTGGTGCAGCCCTCCGCAGGAGGTCACCTCTCTCGTCAACACAGCCTGTGCTCCGTGACTGTCTCCTTCCATGTCCCACAGCCTCTTCACTCCCTCATCCTTCATTTTTTTAACTGATTTATTTTTAATTTGGGGAATGCACTGCGAGGCATGTGGGATATTGGTTCCCTGACCAGGATGGAACCCACGCCCCCTCCAGTGGAAGTATGGAGTCTTTACCACCGGACCACCAGGAAATTCCCACACCTCCTCATCCTTTAAAGCCAAAGGGCAGCAGCAACAGCTAGCCCCAGGTCCCTGCACTGTCCTCACAGTCTCCATGCACCCAGCTCACACCTGCCTAATTAATCTGTCAATCAACTCTCCACCAATTATCCCAATCAGAGTGTACCTTTACTTTCCTGTGGGAAGGCAGCAAGCCCCCACTGCAGATGAAGATTTTAAATGATTTGAGGTGGGCCTCAGGGCTCCAGGCACTTAGAAAGGTGAGCAGCTCGGTTCTTCAGAGGATTTGTGACACGGCTAGCCATTAAGGACAATCGGATGCACAACAGCTTTGGGATAAATAAATAGCAGTCCTGGAAACTATTCTCTCCTTAGGAGAGACTCTCTCCCACTGATAACTTGTGAAATCTTATTTTAGGCCAACTGCCTGTTTTTAAGTCTCTAAAATTGCCCCTTATCATGGTGGTATGTGTATGATGACTCAGTGTGGGATGAGCCAGAAGAGGAAGAACTCAGGACCACATGTAACAGTGGGGGAGGTAGGCTTTACATACGAGCTTTGCCAACAGAGGGTGTTTTTAAGGACTCCCTTGGGTGTCTAATTCGATGTTTCAGCGTCGACTCTTTGGGCTATTTCACTGCAGGTGATCATCAACAGCACAATCACGCCCAACATGACTTTCACCAAAACATCACAGAAGTTCGGGCAGTGGGCGGACAGCAGAGCCAACACGGTGTTTGGTTTGGGGTTTTCCTCGGAGCAGCAGCTGACAAAGGTAATCAGATGGTCTTCCCCACGGCACCATGAGTGCCGCTGTCTGACGCGTAGTCGCCTGTTAAGGGATCCGGCACTGCCGCTGGATGCGGCACAAGCCTCTCCCCTTGTGGCACTGCAGGGCTGCCAGACCAGATGACGGTTTAAAAACCACCAGGTTCCTTAAAAATGGAGATGTAGTTTGGAGAGGGAAAACCTCTCTAAAAATGCTGCGTCCCAGCCTCAGCACTAGCCTTGCCTGGTGTCCACAACCCCCCACCACCCCAGCTCCCTGCACCCAGGGTTTGTCTGACAGCCGGCAAGCTCAGTGACTCTATGCTTGGAGCCCTCAGAGAAAGAGAGCAAGGTGATGCTCAGTAAGAGTTTTGAAAGGTTTCTGCTCCCAGTCTCCAACATGCATGCACGTGGCGGGGGTGTTTCCCACAGCACCAAACAGTTCTGAGACCCCTGTGGGTGTCCTGCAATGCACCTCAATTCTGACACTGTTTACCTGGAAGTAGTGTCTGCTCCCACAGGTGTAGGACTCAGTCCTACAAGATCCTCCCCACTTCAGACTCCCAGCTGTGCCCTGTGGTTCTGACCGACCGGCTATAGATCAGGGCTTCCAGTGACCCCCCTCCTAAGGTTTAATTTGCTAGAGCTGCTTATAGGGATTCCCTCATAGCTCAGTCAGTAAAGAATCTGCCTGCAATGTGGGAGACTCAGGTTCGATTCCTGGGTGGGTAAAATCCCCTGGAGAAGGGAATAGTAACGCACTCCAGTACTCTTGCCTGGAGAATCCAATGAACAGAGGAGCATGGCAGGCTACAGTCCATGGGTCGCAAGAGTCAGACACAGATTAGCAACTAAACCAGCACCAGCCCCAGAGCTGCTTATAGAACTCAGAGAAGTGGTTGACTTACTAGGTTACTAGTTTTTAAAAGGGTGTATGCCAGGAACAGCTGGTTGAAAGAGATGTTCAGGGCAAGGTGCGGGGGAAGGATGGAGCTTCCACACCCTCTTTGAAATGTGCCCCTCTCCCCATATCTGTTCATGTTCACCCACCCGGAAGCTCTCCAAACCCCATCATTTGGAGTTTTATGGAAGCTTTATTAACTAGTCGTGATTGATTACATCATCCACCTTTGATGGTTGGTTCAGCCTCCAACCCTCTCCCCTCCCCAGAGGGACTAAAAGTCCCCGTCCCCACCCCCACCTCCATTCATGATTGGTCCCCCTGGCAAACAGCCCCCATCCTTAGGTCCTTTCCAGAAGTCACCTCACTGACATAAACCCGGTTTTGATGGAAAGGGGCTTGTTCTAAATCACAAGACACCCATTTCACCCCTATGGCTCTGAACTCAGAACTGAGGAAAAGAGACCAAATATGACAAAAGATGCTCTCACTGCCCAGGAGCTATGAGTCAGGAACCGTGGAGGAAGACCAATATGTGTATGTCTTATAAGTCACAATGTCACAACTTCTTAATCTGAAGTCCCCACAACCCTTCAAATGTCACCCAATGTTCTGTGTGTGTGTTGCTGTTTTTTCTAGGGAAAGGGTTCATAGCTTTGCTTTGATGGCCCAAGGGGTCTGGGGCACTGACTGTGGATGGTTAGAAAGCTGTTGAGGAGCCGAGCAGGCTGACCACAAACAGAACAGTGAGGACTGAGGGAACAAACTGACCACGTCTAAGAGGCCTCCCCTAGCCGATTGAAGGGCCAGCAGCTTGTTTTAGGAGAACAGGTTTTCCTGTAGGATGGGGGAGAGCCCTGTGTAGGTGTTGAGAATGTGCCGGTAAGAGCAAGACTGCCTAGGGACTTCCCTGGTGGTCCAGTCGTTAGGACTCCATGCTTCCACTTCAAGAGACACAGGTTCTATCCCTGACCAGGGAACCAGGTTTCCACACGCTGCAATATGGCCAAAAAACAACAAAACAAAACAAAAAGCAAGACTGCTTAGTTTGTGTGACACAAGAATTTACTGGAAGAATATCAGAGTATCCAGAGAAGCCAAGAGAGAGTTGAAAATCTGAGAAGGGCTGGAGCCAGGCTGGCTTTGGGCAGCTCGGCTCCAGAACTTGTCTCTCATCCATTGCCTTGACCATCTGACTGGCTGCTGGGCAGGTGTTCAGTGAGCTCCTGCTGTGCCGATACCGAGCTGGGCCCCAAGGATGCAGAGCGGGTGTCCTGTCCCCAAGCGCCTTAGAGTCCCAGATGCCTGGGGAACTAACGGAGCTTTTAGTGCAGACTGGGCTGCTTGGGTTCCCTGTGCACAGAGAACGGGACTGAGATGAGTCAGGAAGTCACTGTGAAGGGACTTGCTAAATGCACCTTTCATTTGTCCAGTGTGTGCGTGTGTGTGTGTGTGTGAACACCACATATACACACATGCGCATTTTAAGGAGGCCTCCAAACCCAGCACCTGCACCCAGCCACAAACGAGCCCCGTGATGAAGGGTACACCACAGACTGTGTTTCTCTGCGTCCCAGCTACTGAGGACGCTGCCCCTCGAAGCCCAAGCCCCAGATGGCCTAGTAGCACTCTGCACGTTCTCTTATTCCAGCCCCTCACAGAAGCGTTCTCTCCTGGGTGCTAACAGCTCCAGATCTCCAGGGCTTAGCATCATGGGGCAGGAAGCAGAAACCCGAAGGGTAGCTCATGGGGTGTAAACATGGGAGGTGTCGTCTCCATCTCTGGTCCCCCAGTCTCTGGACCATGGCCCTGAGGAGACACATCCCATCCCAGGGGTCTGCGTGATACCTGTGTTCTAGCAGGCAGCACGGCAGAGTTCTGGAAGGCCTGCTGCTTCTGCTGATAGGGTTCGTGGGAGGATCGAGCATCCTGTGGTGTGTAGACCTTGCTTCATTTCATTTGCAGAGAAGCTGGTTGCTTGTTTGGCGGTGGTGCTGTGTGGTATGGAAGGCATTAAGTCAGTCTAAGGGTGTCAGGGCTGGGAGGCCTGATGGCTCACAGTCCACGTCTGTTTTCTGAGAGTAAATCGCTGTGTGCTCTGGAGGAAGGGCTTGGTGCAGTCAGCCTTCCCCATGGGGCTTCCTGGTCACTCCGAAGTGTGGTGCAGAATCCGGGCCTCAGGGTGGGTCCCTGTTGTTGGCAGCTGACACTCGGCAGGGCCAAAAGTCAGAGTGGCCATGGGGAGGAGGAGGTGTTGTCAAGGCCACAGTTCTCTCCCTGGCACCGAGGCCAGTGTGTCCATAACCTTCTGAGCAAGTGCTGGGGAAGAGAATGCTGGGTGTCCACAGAGCAGCTTTCCTGTCCCTAGTTCTCAGGATTCTCTTTGCTGAAGGGCGGAGGCTTCAGAAAAGCATGGTCTTAGTCTGCTCAGTCTGTTAAAACAAAGTACGATAGATGGGTGTTTGAACAGCAGCCTCTCACAGTCTTAGAGGCTGGAGTCTGAGATCAGGCTGCCAGCATGGTCAGGGTGAGGTGAAGGCCCTCTTCCAGGTTGCAGACTATCAGCTTCTCATTGGAAGAAGGTCAGTTCCGCTCTCTGAGGTCTCATTTTTAAGGGCACTCTTCCCATTCATGGAGACTCCTTCCTGTGCCCTAGTCACCTCTCAAAGGCCCCACCTCCTAAGCATCACAGTGGTGTTTAGGATTTCCACCTACAATTTTGAGGGAGAACACAGACTTTCAGTCCATTCATTGCAGGCCTTCATGGGGAAGGTGAATATCTCCAGCCTCTGGCTCCACTTGGACCCACAGTTGTAGCCATTTCCCAAATCTCTTTGTCACTAACCCTTCAGCTGGGTTTCTTCCCAGTCCCTTCCATGCAACTTGGCTCTCAACTGTGTCCCCAGGGCTCCGTGTAGATCCCAACTCCAGGCCACCTCTGCTGTGCACACCAGGCAATGAGATGTTCAGATCATGCCACAGGGAGCATTTCCCTTTCCCTCCATCCTCCAGACAGCAGAAGGAACACAAGCAAAATTCTGATGCTATGTAAGGGAAGCTTCAAACAGTTCACTGTTGATAGGGCACCTGGGTTTGGGGGGTGGGCAAGGCTGATTAGAGGCCAGCTCTTGAAAGGGCCTTCTGTGCCATGCCAGAGTCTCTGGACTTTATCTCACGGCCTGTGAAAGACTTTAAGCCAAGAAAGAAAATGATCGGATTTGCACTTTATGTATCTATTTTTTTCTGACTTCAAGACAGATTAGCTTGTTTTCATCCAGATCAGAGATGAGGAGGGCTTGCATAAGAGCTGGAGACATTTAAGAAATATTGAGGAGCTAAAGTGGGAGAACTTGGTGAGAGGATGTGGGAGGCAGAGTCTGTGGGGTGGTGATGGATGGACGATGTGATGCCATTTTCTGAAATGAGGCAGAGGAACAGGTGCTGTGAGGATCTGAGAAAATTTCTATAAAGTGGAAGCAAGTCTGATGGTGATTTGTTGAAAGAATCATTAACCAGAACGTCTGTCGGAAGTGGCTGGTAGGGATTGCATGCCTTTTCCCTCTGAAAAAGTGCGGAGAGAAGTGGGGTGGCGGAGCAACGCCTGCCCTGCCCAGTGACTTGTGTCCAGGCTGAGAGGGCTGGAAACCTCACACTGCTGGGGAGGGTCAGGTGGGGTGGCTTCTGTCAGAGACAGAGTCCTGTCTGGGCCCTCCTCCTTGGCTCACCAGCCCCTGATCCCACCCAGGGCTGGAGTTCTCCACGGAAGCTTTGAGGCTTACCCTCAGCTGCCTAGAATAACTTCTTCAATCTTTGGAGGACTCAGAGTAGCTAGGAAGGACAAGGGGGGAACATTTCAAAGAAAAGAATTGAAAGAAGGGAGAACTCAGGAGAAAAATGAGAAGTGGTTAAAGTTCCATTCTTTGTGCCTCTGAGAACTAAAGAGACCTTGGGCTGTGCCTGCATCCAGGCATGGCCACTTCTAATTTTTCCCAGATGGAAGAAAACGTCCTGTCATTAAAGAGGAATGCCCTGTCACCCCGAGTCACCCGGTCTCCTCCAGAGGCGTTGGAGTCCCGCTCTGTGACTGTGACCTGCCATTGTCACAAAGACTTATCAAATAAGCCCTGAGGTGCCTCCTTTGTTCAGAATGTTGCAAATCAACTTTTCCCCTTTCTCATTGAAGGGAACGATTAACCACACACTGATAAATTCCCACGAAGTGAGGCTGGCAGTCTCGACAAGTGGCAGTTGGTGAGCAGAGAGGAACTTGGGCCCAACGGGTTCCCGAGACATGTTGCTGAGGGGACAGCTGTGGCTGAATATTCCCAACTTCATGGAGCAGCCACCCACAGGCCTGAAAGAGGAATTGGTAATCAAACACTCTAACTAGCCTGGAAAAAGGAACTCCACTGTGGATGTTAGCATTTAAGAACACTTCATACGTACTTCTCTTTTCACTCCTCCGGAAGGAAAATAGATACCTTGATCTTCATGACTCCCGTTATAAGGACCACTTCACACCAAAATCCAGAAAGTATTACAGGGACACTTTCCACTCTCTGTACAGGCTTTCCAAAATAACAGGAGATGTGTACTCCCAAGGGTGAGCTGGAACATTGTTCGCCCCCTGGAAAGGGTGTAATGCCTCAGCCTGCTGGAGAGTGTTGAAAGGGGGCTTGCCTGTTCTGACAACTAGAAAGCCTTCTGAAGAGATGAGAGGAAGGAGAACCAAGTGTAAGAATGAGCTAGTCATCCAAGTTTAGACGGTTCCTGGCATCTGACCTTGATACTTTTGGCTCCATCTCATCCTGCCACGAAGGGGAGTAATCAGGTTGGAGTTGCTCGTGCTGTGATTGATCCATTATTCTTTGTTGAAAGAATAATTAACCAGAACGTCTGTCGGAAGTGACTGGTGGAGATTGCATGCCTTTTCCCTGTGAAGAAGCACCTGGTGGGAGAAGGCGAGTGCTGGGAGGGATACCTCCCCTGCCAAGTGTCTCATATCCAGAGTGATAGGGCTGGAAACCTCAAAGTGCTAGGGAGGGTCGCTTCTAATTTTTTCCCAGGAAGGAGAAAATGTCCTGTCATTAAAGAGGAGTGCCTGTCTCCCTGGGTCACCCAGTCTCCTCCAGCAAGAGTTCTTACAGGAAGCCCAGGATGGTTTGAAGGTTACTGTCAGCTGCCTGGAACAAACACATTCTGCCACAAAGGGCAGTGATCCAGGATGGAGTTGCTAGCGCTCTGTAGTTGGTCCAGCTAAATCCTGACCAGCCCCCCAAGTGGCATTTGCTTTTCAGTTATCTCTAATTCAAATTTGCATTCTTAACGCTTACTTCATTAACTCAGTGTCCTTGTAAGAACATTTCCTGATCTCCTGCCTTTCTGATGTGAAAGGTTCACTTTTCTTTCAGTGGATATTAATCATTCTTCTGATGGGTTTTAGTTAGAATGTTTGGTGGCTACAAGTAACAAAGAGCTAATCACGGTGCTTATTCTTTTCTTACGGAAAAGAAGGCCTGAGGCAAGCGGTTGCCAGCATCAGTACAGTGCTCCATGATTTTGGGTGTAGGACTCTGTTTTGTTTCTCTGCTTATCCTTTTTCCTTATGATGATAAAATGGCTTCTCAAGCTCTGTCTATCACATCTACATTCATCGCAGGAGAGAGGAGGCCGGAGGATGGTACCACAACAGCGTCCCTGTAAACTCCTGTGGCAGATTTATTTTGGGAATCCAGTGTCAGTCTTGGGTCCCTGGACCACCCTCCCATACTCACTTTCAGGGAGCAAAAAAAAGGCAGAGAAATGAGTTACCATGATCATCTTAGATCAGTTCTTATTCTCTACCCTCTAGGAAATTTCTGTTCTAGACAAATCAAGATTCTCTTAAGCTAAAGGAAAAGAAAAAAATGGATTTTGAATAAGCAAATAGGTAATGTCTGCCATAGGGTCTTCAATGGCCGGGCCCCCCCCCAAAAAAAAAATGAAATAAAACAATAATTTTTCACTTTCTATCATAATATGATTTTGATTATAAAATTACTGCCACACATTTAAAAACTACAGAAAATAATCCTAATAAGTAAAGACATGAGAATTTGGCATCTACTTAGAAATCTTTATAGTTTGAATATCCTTTGATCCATGGGTTTTATTTATAGGAATCTATCCTAAGGAAATAATTGTAACTGCGTACAGAGAATTAGCTACAAGAATTTTCCTCATGGCATCATTTATAATACACCAGCCTGAATGTCCAGCTATAGAAATTAGTTAAATAAACTCCAGTATATCCTTCAGGGTAATATTGTACAGCAATTCAGATAATGTAATAAAAGATAATTGCATGGAAATATTGTCATATTAATATCAAAAGTAGCAATAAAAGCAGATGTGTTTGCTTGGCCAAAAAGTTCGTTTGGGTTTTCTGTAAGATGGAAAAACACGAACCTTTTGGCCAACCCAATACAATATCATTCTGTTTTTTTAAATATGTGTGTAGTGGATGCATATGTACAGATAGAAAAAAGTTTTTAAAAATTCACGTGGTCAGTGCTTATCTCTGGATGATGTGACTCTACAATTTAAAAAAATATTTTTCCTAAACTATATTTATTAAATGTACAAGCATATGTGCTTTCATAATAAGTGGGGAAATACTAGAAAGCTTAAGACTTGGAGAGAGGAGCTTTTTCACCAAAGTAGTCTCACTACTTGTGTCCCAACAGTTGGAGGCTCTGAGTAGAAACCTTCTTCCATCCTTCTCCCAGGGCTCCCTGAATTGCTTCCAGTGTTTCATGATAGATAATGCTAGGATTAACGTCTTTGTATAGAAGATCTTTTTTTTTTTTTCATTCTCTCAATTATTTTTGTAAGAGAGTTTCCCAAAAGTGATACCACTAGGTCAGTGGGTATAAATGTTTTTTTTTTTCACTTATGATCAGTGGTTCCAAACTGCTTCTCCAAGGGGCTGTACAGTCACAATATTGCCAGGAATACCTTGCCAGCACAGGGTATTATAATTGTATTTAGTGTTAGCTAATTTAGCAGGCCAAGAATGGTGCCCCATTATTTTGCTTTTGAATTTCCAACAAGGCTGAACGATCTTTTCTTTAAGTTGCTTACTTATTATATTTTTGTGTGTGTAAGTTTTGCAGTTTATCTGTTGGGATTTTCATGTTTTACTTTTCAATTTGTACAAACTCTTTCTATACTAAAGATAATGACCCTTTTTCTGTTGTACTAGTCTAAAGATAGATACTTTCCCCAGGCTGTAGTTTCCCTTCTGAGTTTCTTTCTTTCTTTTTATATACAAAAGCTTTAAATTGTTAGGCAGGCAAGTCTGTCACTTTGTGATTTTCCTTTTATTTCTTCCAGGTTTAGAAAATTACCCTCACACCCCTCAAGCAGAAGTTTGATAAATGTTCAGCTCTGTTTGCATCCAGATTTTAAAAATATAAAGCAACTTAGCCATTTAACTCATCATTAATTTATCATGCTACTGGTTTGTGTAAGGATTTAAATCCATTTCCCCTCAGTTTACCAAAATTATCGCAATTATATTTTGAATAATTTTCCTCATTAATTTATGATTCCCCCTTTGTCATAGCTAATTTTTATATAAATGGCAGGGCTCATCCTGACACTGCTTTTAAAATGATTATTCAGGGACTTCCCTGGTGGTTCAGAGGTTAAGACTCTGCTCTCCCAATGTAAGGGGCACAGGTTCGATCCCTGGTCAGGGAGCTAAGATCCTACATGCCACATGGAACAGCTTAAAAAATATATAATAATAATAATAAATAAGTGATTATTTATTTACCTAAATTTTATCTGATAGGGCTTATCCTACTTCATGACATTTTGAGCTTATTTTCTGATAAAAATTCTTTTGATTATCACCCATTTGAATATAAAGTCCTCTACAGACCCAGAATTCCTTTGAAGACAGGAACTAAGTCCTTCTTAAGTATTTCAGTGTACCTAGAGATAGCTAGTTAATATTTTTGAATGAATGAATTCACCCTTTTGTGGGGCTCTGTTACTAAAATTTGTGGCTTTTTTTCTCCTCATGGCATGTGGGATCTTAGTTCCCCAGTCAGGAATCAAACTCATGTCCCCTACGTTGGAAGCACAGAGTCTTAACCACTAGACCACCAGGGAAGTCCTAAGTTCATGGTTTTAAGTCAAATCAGGGCCATGAGAAGCTGTGCTTCCCTTTGTTGAATGCCCATCGCAAAGCCCCATCTCTCATCCTCCAGGGATCCATGGAGGTTGCATTATTATTGCCCATATTTCACAGATGAAGAAAACAAGGTGCAGAATGGTTCATCTGCCTGCATTTGAAAGAAGGATAAGGGTTAGACTGGGCGTCTTAGCTAAGGTAGCAGTTAAGTAGGTAAATCACAGGGCACTGGAGTGTCCAGCACTGGCGTCAGGTGGCTGTGTTCAGCCCCAGTGTGACCCTGGCCAGTTACGAAACCCATCTGAGCTGCATTTGTATATTGACAGTAGTGAGAGGACCTCAGAGTGGCTGTGAGTGCATAGTACGACTGTGCATCCTGACTGTGAGAATGCATGTACTGTTTTGCCCTTTTCGAGATGCTCTAGGCTGTTACTGTTCACAGGCATCCCTCAGAGATACTGTGGATTTGGTTCCAGACCACTGCAATGAAGCAGATATTGAGTTAAAGCAAGTCTCAAATTTTTTAGCTTCCTAGTACACATAACAGTTTTATTTGCACTATACTGTAGTCCGTTAAGTGTGCACTAGGGTTACGTCCAAAATAATAATGTATATACCTTAAATACATAGTAGCTTCCCTTGTAGCTCAGTTGGTAAAGAGTATTCATATTCCTGCAATGCAGGAGACCCAGGTTCGATCTCTGAGTCGCAAAGATCCCTGAAGGAGGAAATGGCAACCACTCCAGTATTCCTGCCTGGGAGATCCCATAGACAGAGAATCCTGGCAGGCTACAGTCCATGGGGTCGCAAGAGTCGGACATGACTTAGTGACTAAACCACCACCATACCTTAAATAAAAGTACTATATGGCTAGAAATTGCCAACCATCATCTGAGCCTTCAGTGAATGTAGTAACAACTAAGAGACTTATCACAGATCACCATGAAAGTTTGACATCCTGTGGGAATTACCAAAATGTGACACAGAGACACAAAGTGAGCAAATGCTGTTGGAAAAATGGTACTGATAGACTTGCTCAGTGCAGGGTTGCTGCCAGTTTCAATTTGTAAGAAACACAGTATCCGTGAAACACGATAAAGCGTGGTGTGCTGGTTTAATAGCGCTGTCACCTCAAGGTGACATCCTTCTGAGATGTTCTAGGCTGTTACTGTTCACAGGCATCCCTTGGAGATACTAGGGATTTGGTTCCAGACCACTGCAATGAAGCAGATATTGCGGTAAAGCAAGTCACAGATTTTTTTAGCAATGATAGAGCTGTCTCCCGGGCCACTCACTCCATTAACATTTGATTTTCTAATCCTCAGGCCTTATCTTTGTCTTAAAGGTTCCCATGACCTGCCTTGGAATTAAAGCTTTTATAATGTTCTTTTAAAGGGGAAGTCAGTACAATTCTATTTTAAGTACAATTCTCTTTGCAAATGGAAAATCCAATCGATAAATGTTTAACAGCTGTTGTGCAAGTCTCTGGCATTCGTGTAGGCACACAAAAGTAACCGGATGTGTAGATGATCATGTAGAAATCAGATCTAGGCTCAAGTTCAGGTTATTATTTACTAGCCATGTGACCATGGGCAAATATTAACCTCTCTAAGACTCTATTTTCTTATCAGGAAACTATGAATAAGAATTCCTGTCCAGTAGAGAGTAACCAACAGGAGAATGTGTATTGAAAGTCACTAAATTTCTGGGACTTCCCTAGTAGTTCAGTGGTTAAGATTCCATATTTCTAATGCAGGGGGTACAGGTTCAGTCTCCAGTTGGGGAACCAAGATCCCACATCCTGCAAGGCATGGCCAAAAAATAAATACAACTTAATAAAAGAAGCCATTAGACTCCTTACCTTGTAAATGTGGCTCTGCTGAGGGTCTAGGGGAAGAGGGTGATAGTTAGGCCCACCCAAGGCAAAACTGTGGGACACCTAGAGGGACCAGCATGATGGGTGTCAGGGGACCAAGAAAGAAGGGACCACTGGACCTTCTGGACTGAGTCTCCAGGAGTTGAGCTGAGGGTCATCATGACAGTCAGCGTCAGGTGGGAAGCCCCAAGCTCCATCCAGAGGCCGCTTGTTTTATCAAAACCTGGCAGGGCTTAATTTTCTGACTTGTTTGCCACTCTCTCCTGCTACCCAAGTCTGGCGCTCTCTCTGATGCTTACAGTGTTCATGCCCCAGCACCTAGCTTAGGCCACGGCCCCATATTTGTTTGCTGAAGTCCTGAATGGTGCTCAGACCATGCTTGTCAACTGAGTAAACCTGACCCTGGTGATGACATTTCCAATCTAGTTTATAAGCAACTTCAAATAAGACCCCGAAAGAAAGAGACCCTGACAGGTGCAAGAAGGATCTGTAAAAAAATAATGCCTTTGGTTTGGGAGCCTGGTGAAGTATTCCCATGCCTCTGGGTACCTCCAGTACCATGGTACCTCCCCAGGTCCTTAGGTTTGGCTGTACTTTGACATGTTTTTTTTTTTTTTCCAAGAGGGTAGAAATGTGCAAATCTAAAACCCAGAGCTCATTCATTCTCTTAACAAACTTACTTAGATGTGCTTTCCACCTGGTCTTGTGGGAAGGTGCAAAGGGGAAAAGCATGGGCCCTGCCATCAAGGAACTCATGACTTGATGCTTTTACACTTATGGGGCCCCTAAAAGGAAGGGGGATGCTTCGTCCATCCTCTCTGGCCCTCAGACCTTTTAAGCAACAGGTAATGTGATTTTTCTCTGGCAGCTCTGGGTTGGTAAAAATGAACCCCTGTGTTAGTGGCTTTATTTACAGGCCTGCAGGAGCAACACCAGCCAGCACTGCAAAGCTGACTGACCTTTTCTGCTTCCGCCAGGTGCTTGGTTTACCAGCAGCTGTCATCCGGCAGGGTTTCCCAAAGCAGACTGCTGTTGTTGACCTTGTGAGACACTCAGGGGGCAGCCTATGCCCAGAAATCGAGTTCTTGGTGAAAGCCACAGCATTGTCAGTGGCATTGGCACTGGCTGGCTTTTTCTTGCTACTCAGCAACCATGTTGGGCTCTCTTTTGCTGTGTGATGTCAGCATTAGCTATGACAGGCGGTTCTCTGTTCAGTGTATTTGCTAATTAAAATCAGTTGCTTTGTCAGTGACAATAAAGCAGTGATTGATATGATTGCTCTGGGATTTTAATAATTTTTTAATTTAAGAAAATATTAAAACATTCCTTTAAGCAGAGAGCATAGTAGAATGAACACCCACAGATGCATTACATAAATTTAATAGTGAACACGGCCACATTTCTTCATCTGTTTTCAGGCTTTGCTGGTAGCTCAGTTGGTAAAGCATCCACCTGCAATGCAAGAGACCCTGGTTCAATTCCTGTGTCAGGAAGATCCCCTGGAGAAGGGATAGGCTACCCACTCAAGTATTCTTGGACTTCCCTTGTGATTCAGCTGGTAAAAAATCCGCCTGCAATGTGGGAGACCTGGGTTTGGAATATCCCTTGGAGAAGAGAAATATTCTGGCCTAGAGAATTCCATGGACTATAGTCCATGGAGTCACAAAGAGTCAGACATGACTGAGTGACTTTCATCTGTTTCTATTGTTGTTAAAGTACTTTAAATTACAGACATAAAGACATTTCCTGCCTAAATACTTCAGAGTGTATGTGTGTGCTCAGTCACTCGGTCATGTCCAACCCTTTGCGACCCCATGGACTGTAGCCCGCCAGGCTCCTCTGTCCATGGGATTTCCCAGGCAAGAATACTGGAGTGGATTGTCGTTTCCTTCTCCAGGGGATCTTCCCAACCCAGAGATCGAACCCACATCTCCCACATTGACAGGTGGATTCTTTACCACTGTGCCACCAGGGAAGCCCAAATCCTTCAGTATTTATCACTAAATAATGACATTTTCCGATAACCACAACATCAGCCGCACTTCTAACAAGACTAATAAAACAGTAACTCCTTGGTGTCGTCTTATCCAGTCCATAGCCACATATCCCTTGTTGTTGCCCAGAAATCCTATAATTGGTCTGTTTAAAAGAGGACTCAGACTTCCCTGGTGGCCCAGTGGCTAAAGGCTCTGAGCTACCAATGAAAGGGGCCTGAGTTTAATCACTGGTGAGGGAACTAGATCCCACATGCTGCTGCTAAGACCTGGCACAGCCAAATAAATAAAAAAAATTTTTAAAGAGTACTTAGTCCTAGGCTAACATGTTGCATTTTGCATCTTAGGCTTTTAAAATCTAGAATGTTCCTTCCCCTGAGCTTTTTGGATGTTTTTGTTATTCATGCCATTGACTTGCAAGAGTTCTTGGATCTTTCATGAGAGATTATGAAGGTTTGGGGAGATTCCTTCTGTGCTATAGCTAAATTTCTTTTGTTGCATTTGTATTAGGTACTCTTTAACTAGAGGTGTGTGTTTTTAATATTTTGCCATCAAATCTTGCTTCAGTATCTTAGAAATTAATTTAGATCTGACCTGGGCTTTTTTGTTGTTATTTTGTTGTTGTTGTTGTTCAGGAAAAAAGCATTTCTTATATTCACTTCTTTTAAACCTCAAATAAAATCTCTTTCCTGGATTTATACAGAATTTATTGACTTCAAATGAATGCAAAATAATAAAGATGGGTTCTGAATATCAGCCATGTATCAGGTTAAGGAAACCTCTAATAATTCTTCTTCATGTTCAGTTTGCAGAGAAATTCCAGGAAGTAAAAGAAGCTGCCAGACTAGCCAGAGACAAATCCCAGGAGAAAATTGAAACTTCGAGCAATCATTCCCAAGTAAGTAATTTGCCCGTAAAATAAATGAGTGTGATCAGTGATTAAGACTTTGTTCCTTGTCACTTTTGACAGGAAAGAACAAATTTTTATAGTAGGGCATTTTGAAGGCTTTTTCAACTATTAGCCTGTTCACAGTGAGAAAGATGTGACATGTTTTTATGAGGCTTGAATTTTTCAAGATGTGGTGATACATTTTGGATGGAAAACATTTGATGAGATGAGAGTTAATGCATGTCCCTCATCTGGAATTCTCTCTGGTCACTGTTTAAATACCATTGCCAAGGGGACGTGTTTTCTTTCTGTGTTGGGAGGGGAGGTCTCCATGAAGCATGCTCATGGACCAATGCAGGTACCTGTGCCAATGACAGAGAAAACTTGGTTGATGCCAGAGGCTCCCCGTCTGTTTCCCTATTATAACAAAGTCAGGTGGGAGGTGGTATTCCAACAGCTCTAGTTTAGTCAACGAAAATGTGGCTTTGCCAGGAACTGAGTCATCTGTCTGCCTAAAAGTGTGGTCTCTGACTAAAAGGGACCTATCTTAACCTGAAATAAAAATACCTGCCTTCCTGATGTCTAGAGTGGGGTATGCAGTAGTATGCAGAAGCCTTGACCTCGTGACAGAGTTATGTGTAGAGAGACAGGGCGAGAGAGACATGAGGAGCAAGCATCTGGGGTTAGGAATAAACATGATGTAAGTGAAAGCTAGGAGTCTGCCAGCCTGGGGGAGAAGAGTGCGGTGGGAGGACCAGGGATGCTTGGAGGGACTGTGAAGAACCCAGAATTCTTCATTAGTGGATCCCTTCTTACCTAATTTTGTATTATTGGATAGTGAGAAGACACTGGAGGTGTTTTATGGCCACTGATCAGGAATTGACCCGACGGTTGCACGTGGGTGGTGAGGAAGTCAGGGAGCAGCCGAGGGCAGGAAGACTGGTGAGGAGGCTGTGGGGTGGAGAATGGCCATACTGGGATGGCCGTGGATGGATTCAGGGGCAAAGATGAGAACCTGCCTCCTGGAAGAGAACCAGGAGGCACGAGCATCCTGAGTGGTCAAGGTCAACACCGTAGGCTTGATCATCAGCCATAGCCACACCTGGACCACAGAAAAGATGTCCCTGTGGATTTATGGAAATGATTGTGTGTTAGACTCCAAGTGGACAGGAACTTTCCTGAGTCTTTATAAGCAGTCTGTAATGTCATCTAAATGATACTCTTGATTTAGCCTACTAATGTCTGTACTGAGTAATATCTGAGGAACTCTAAAATTGGGCACTTGAAATGGTCCATAGTCTAAGGAGTTTCTTTTTTTTTTTAGAATGCTAAATTTTATTTCATTAGATAGAGGAAAATCTATGTTTTAATTGATTTTTTATTGGAATATAATTGATTTACAATGTTGTGTTACTTTCTGCTGTATAGCAAAGTGATTTAGTTGTATACACACACACACACACACACACACACACAGAGTTAGATTCTTTACATAGAACTGAATAGAGTTCACTGTGCTATTCAGTAGGTTCTTGTGAAAGTTGCTCAATCATGTCTGAATCTTTGCGACCCCATGGACTATACAGTCCATGGAATTCTCCAGGCCAGAATACTGGAGTGGGTATCCTTTCCCTTCTCCAGGGGATCTTTCCAACCCAGAGACTGAACCCAGGTCTCTCGCATTGCAGGCAGATTCTTTACCAGCTGAGCCACAAGGGAAAGCCCAAGAATACTGGAGTGGGTAGCCTATCCCTTCTCCAGGGGATCTTACCGACCCAGGAATCGAACTGGGATCTCCTGCGTTAGGTTACTAGCTATTTATTCTATATGTACTAGTGTGTATACGTCAGTCCCACTCTCCTAATTTATCCCCCCCACACCTCTTTTCCCCTTGGTAACCACAAGTGTGTTTTCCACCTCTGTGACTCAACTTCTGTTTTGTAAATAGGTTCACTTGCACTATTACTTTAGATTCTGCATATAAGCGATAATTTATGATACAAAGTATCTGATATACCATCTTTTTCTAAATGTCATGTTATAGTGATATCTTTAATATCTGAATTTCTTTATATAATGTTTTTGCTTTAATGTTTATTTTCTCCCCTTAAGTATTTTAAACCTAAAAAAGTCAAGTGTACAGAAATGTTATTATATAGATATATATTAATTACATATAAATGGCTTTTCTAAGCTTTAGTTTTTATTTACCCTTGCTGATGTTTTCCCAGCTATGGAGATCATTGTCCATTTTTCTTTTTATTAGAAATCACACAGTTGCTTGGTTTTTTGAATTTCTTAGAGAATGAGTACTTTGGCCAAGTTTTCTAAATACTTGAAGATTTTAAACAACCTAACTACAAAAAATTTTTAATGTGTTTTTTCTGAATGTAAAAGCAATACATATTTATTGCAGAAATTTAAAATATGCCATACTATAAAGGAGAGAAGAAAAATTACCTATATTCTTACCTAAGATATTTTATTAATGTTTTAAACTATTTCTTACTAATATAGTTTTCCAGTACCTTTTTGTATTATTCTTTTTCATCTTTTTTTTAAACTTATGTTTGTTATAATCATTTCCTCGTGTTTTCAAATATCACTTTTCAAAACTGTTTTAATGTCTAAATAGAATTCCAGTGTTTGTTTATATCACAACTTATTCCACTAAACTCCTATAATTTGGGACAGTGACGTTTAAAGAGCCTCTTGATGAAAGTGAAAGAGAAGAGTGGAAAAGTTGGCTTGAAGCTCAACATTCAGAAAACTAAGATCATGGCATCCGGTCCCATCACTTCATGGCAAATAGATGGGGAAACAGTGGAAACGGTGGCTGACTTTATTTTTCTGGGCTCCAAAATCACTGCAGATGGTCACTGCAGCCACAAAATTAAAAAACGCTTACTGCTTGGAAGGAAAGTTATGACCAACCTAGACAGCATATTAAAAAGCAGAGGTATTACTTAGCCAACAAAGGTCTGTCTAGTCAAGGCTATGGTTTTTCCAGTAGTCATGTAGGGATGGGAGCATTGGACTACAAAGAAAGCTAAGCGCAGAAGAATTGATGGTTTTGAACTATGGTGTTGGAGAAGATTCTCGAGAGTCCCTTGGAGTGCAAGGAGATCCAACCAGTCCATCTTAAAGGAGATCGGTCCTGGGTGTTCATTGCAAGGACTGATGTTGAAGCTGAAACTCCAGTACTTTGGCCGCCTGATGCAAAGAGCTGACTCATTTGAAAAGACCCTGATGCTGGGAAAGATTGAAGGCAGGAGGAGAAGGGGATGACAGAGGATGAGATGGTTGGATGACATCACTGACACAATGGACATGGGTTTGGGTGGATTCCGGGAGCTGGTGATGGACAGGGAGGCCTGGCGTACTGCGGTTCATGGGGTCGCAAAGAGTCGGACACAACCGAGCAACTAAACTGAACTGATATTATTTCTAATTTTTCATTAATATAAGTAACACTGTGATAAGCCATTCTTGTGTCCTTTTTGTGCATTTGATGGTTTCTGCAAGGTAATTTTTTTAAAACTTTTAATTTTATATTGGAGTATCAATTCAGTTCAGTTGCTCAGTTGTGTCTGACTCTTTGCGACGCCATGGACTGCAGCACGCCAGACTTCCCTGTCCATCACCAACTCCCAGAGCCTATTCAAACTCATGTCCATCACATCGGTAATGCCATCCAACCATCTCATCCTCTGTTGTCCCATTCTCCTGCCTTCAATCTTTCCCAGCATTAGGGTCTTTTCCAGTGAGTTGGTTCTTTGTATCATGTGGCCAAAGTATTGGAGTTTCAGCTTCAGCATCAGAGTATAATTGACAACAATGTTGTGTTAGTTTCAGGTCTACAACAAAGTGATTCAGTTATACAGATACTGCAGGATAAATTCTTGAAATGTTAGTATTGGACTAAGGGTAGGAGGTTTTGTGAGCTTTTGACGCACACTGCAAACATCCCTGCAGAAATGTACAATTCTGACTCCCACCAGGAGTGAATGAGAGCAATTTTTCCTCCCACACACTCACCCACAGAGCTTTGTTGATTTGACAGAAGAAAAATGTATTTTACTGTTTTTTTTTTTCATTTTGCATTTCTTTACTAGTAAGATTAAATTTTTTTGTTTATTGAGTCTATGTGTGTCTTCTACTGTAAATGTCAATTGCATATCCTTTCCCTTTTTTATGTTCATTTCCAAGAACTTTATGCTAGTTTTGAACCTATACAATACTAGGCAAAATTGTGTAACTGAACCCCATGGGCCCATTAGTTCAGTTTTAACAATTAGGAATTTATGACCCATCAGTGTGGCTCAGCTGGTAAAGAATCCACCTGCAATGCGGGAGACATGAGTTTGATCCCTGCATTGGGAAGATCCCCCGGAGAAAGGAAAGGCTACCCACTCCAGTATTCTGGCCTGGAGAATTCCATGGACTGTATAGTCTATGGGATCACAAAGAGTTGGACATGACTGAGCGCCTTTCACTTCACTTCACACTTCATCTATACCCACCCTTTCCCTCCACCTCCCAGACATCATTTCATCCACAAATATTTCAGAGTGTAGCTCTAAGAGCTGAGAACTCTAAGAGTTTCTTTTAAATATAAGTATTGGCATTTTGATTTTCATATCCACTTTAAATATTTCCCCCACATTATTGTTTACATTCTAATATAGTTTATGGCATTTTTTTGTGATGCAGAAATTTAGCCAGAAATTCATTCCCTTCATGGTTCCTCCCTTTGCCTTTATGATTCTTGGAGACTAAGTAAGGTCTTTCTAAGACCTTATCCGAGACCAGATGAGATTGACCTCCATGTGGTATGTCTTATTACAGAAAGCATTACAGAATATTCATAATAATGCTAATAGTAATGGAGACAGCAGACACCCATATCTGATTCCTGGTGTTGTTTTTTTTTTATGATCTTTATGTAGCTTTAGGATAAAAAAGGTTATCTCACCTTCTTCTTGTCATTTGGTTGCTAAGTCATGTCTGACTCCTTTGTGACCCCATGGACCAGAGCCTACCAGGCTTCTCTGTCCATGGGATTTCCCAGGCAAGAATACTGGAGTGGGTTGCTATTCCTTCTCCAAACTCAGTCACTGTTTCTTATTATAACCATTCCCACCCCCGCTGCCTTTTTAATCTGTGGCTCTGTCCTGTGTTATTTAAGGAGACCAGGTCTCCTGACTTGTATAGGTTTCTGCCTAATGGCCCCAGATGCTGTCTTGTGAATAAACGCACAGACTTTCTGGACTCCATATGGACTCTCCAGGGCCAGTCTTGTTATTAGTCTTTGTGTTGTGCGTTCTGGTTGGAGGCATTGGGTCTCCCACACTCATAAACACAGCTCCTGCCGCTGTCAGGACAAGTGATAAGCTGCGAAGGTAACCCCGTCTTCTACTCAGGCATCCAGTGTCAATGGGACAGATGATGAGAAGGCCTCTTGTGCGGGTCCTGCCGACACACACCTCAAGTCTGAGAATGACAAGCTGAAGATCGCTCTGACCCAGAGGTGAGCGTGTGCAAATCCAGGTGCTGTGCCCAGGGCCAGCACTCCCCTGCAGCCCCTCCCACTGGGCAGGGCTTCAGGAACTTGGGGGCGGAGACCGGTCCTGCTCAGAACAGCCGGTCTTGTCTCCTGGCCAGAGGAAGACCAGCTGCCTTCGTGGCTGTTCCCTGTCCACATCAGCATCTGTGTGTGTGTGTGTGTGTGTGTGTGTGTGTGTGTGTGAAAGAGAGATGTGACCCTATGCTTTTTTTTTTCTTCAGCTGTACTGCATAGCGTGTGGGATCTTAGTTCCCCAAGCAGGGATTGAACCTGGGCCCTCTGCAAAGGAAGTGTGGAGTTCTAACCACTGGACTGCCAGGGGAGTCCCTGTGCTTAGGTTTCACTTTGTTTTGTTTTTTGAGAAGCCAAATTTATCATTTATTTGTATATGACAGACTATCTTGAACATCCAAGAGAAACATATAAAAACCTTAAGAAACTATCTTTAAAATAATATAAAGTCTCACAAAGACCAGTAGCTTTTCTATATGCAAACATCACATAGACTATATATTTGAAGAAGAGATTTCCTTTATAATGCCTGTATGCTAAGTCTCCTCAGTCGTGTCCAACACTGTGACTTCTTGGACTGTAGTGTGCCAGGCTCCTCTGTCTGTAGGATTCTCCTGGCAAGAATACTGAGGTGGGTTGCCATTTCCTCCTCCAGGGGGTCTTCCCTGACCCAGGGATCAAACCCAAGTCTCTTACGTCTCCTGCATTGGCAGAGGCGTTCTTTACCACTAGAGCCACCTGGGAAGCCCTTCCTTTAGAGTATGAATTATTACATATAATACAAACCATAAAATACATAGGAATAAACTTATAAAATGTACAGGATCTTTCTGAAGAAAATTCAAATAATTTTGAGGACCATACATGAATAATTTAACAAATAGAAAAAAAGTCTATTGGAAAGGAAGGAAGCCTTAATATTTTAAAAAAGTATCAATTTCCCTTAAATTGATGTATAAAGTTAACACAGTCCCCATAATGATAGCAGCAAGATTTTAATTTTTAATGACTACAGTAGCCATGCTTGTGTTTTTGTATCTCGAGAATGTGGCCCCTTTCCCAAAGCCAGGCTGGACCTCATCGTGTGGGCTGGCCCTGTGAGCACCCTCAGGGTCGCTGTCTTTGGAGTCATTCTGTTCACCTGGCAGGGAACTCTGCCAGCTCCCCCCAGCCTCCCTGTGGCTGCGTTCTTCAGAGCTGCCCTGTGTAAGAGCTCTGTCATATTAATCCCTCCGTTTTACACAGATGAGGAAACCAAGGCCAAAGTGGTACAGCCAGTCCTTGCCCAAGGTCACACGGCTGGTAGATTCTCCGCCGTCCCACACTGCATGCCTATACTCAAGGCAGGAGCCTTCCGGAATCCTCCCAGGGGCAGCCAGTCGTGCTCCACAGCTGGAGCCGATGGGTTAGCACCCGCTTCTGCCACCCAGCGGCCTGACCAGTGCTTGGAACTCAGTTCCCATGATCTGACCTGGGCATTCCAGAAGGAACTGAGATCCACAGATCCAGCACCTGCTTTGGACTGTGGGTTTTATCAGGTGCTTCAGAGGACAAAACTCTGGCCATTCTCTCTCAATCATCAGGCAATCGTGAGGACTGTTTCTGGTTGTTTAAGTCACAGTGGACTGCCTGGTTGAAAACGTTTCACCCCTAAAAGTAAATGTTTTTTTAAAATTCCAGTTTAATTGGCAAGTGAATTACAGGAATGAGTGTGAAGTCATTTCCCTAAATCAGGTCAGATTCTCACTCGTCAATTCTGAAATTAATCACATGATAGTATTTGCTGTGTTTTCCGTCTGTGGTGTTTGAAACCCAAAGTACATATTTTCCAGTCACATTCCTAGGACCTTGAGGTGGATGAAAGATAATGCAGATTGTTAAAATACAGTGGTATTTACTTTAAAAAAATTTTTTAAAGAAGACTTTAGATACAGAACTTTCCTCAGCCAGGCAGTATAGATTAGAAGCCAGAAACATTTTTTTTTCTTAGTAGCTGAGTCTGATGCATTGGGTTTTTTTAAAAATTAATTTTTATTGGCATATTCGCTCCCTGGGGTTGAGAAGATCCCCTGGAGGAGGACATGGCAACCCACTCCAGTATTCTTGCCTGGAGAGCCCCCATGGACAGAGGAGCCTGGTGGGTTACAGTCCATAGGGTCACAAAGAGTGAGGCACAACTGAGCGACTAAGCACGTCATTGCTTTCCAATCTTGTGGTGATTTCTACTGTACAGCAAAGTGAGTCAGCTCTACCCTTCCTTTTCAGATGTCCTCCCCATTTAGGTCACAGCAGCTACACAGAAGTTTCTCATTAGTTACCTGTTTTATACATAGCAGTGTGTATGCGTCGACCCCAGTCTCCAATCCGTGCCGCCCCGACCTCCTCACGTGGGGTCCATGCGTTTGCTCTCTGCTCGTGTGACTTTGTTTCTGCTCTGCAAATAAGTCCACTTCTACCATCTTTCTAGATTCCATGAATAAGTGATGCTATGAGATACTTGCTTTTCTCTTTCTGACTTATTTCACTCTGTGCGACAGACTCTGGGTCCCTCCCCGCCCCTGCAAACGGCACTACTTTGCTCCTTTTTACGGCTGAGTAGTATCCATTGTACGTGTGTATCACGGCGTGTGTGTCCGCTCCTCGCTCGGTGGACGTTTAGGTCACCTCCATGTCCTGGCTGTTGTAGATAGCGCTGCAGTGAACCCTGGGCTCCAGAGCAAGGAAACCAAGGGAAGCGTTGAATGGGCAGAGCAGCTTGAGGGGAACCTAACTGCAGTTTGTTTTTGAAAACTTCCCTCATCACAGAGGATCAGAGATTACCATGTGGTTTGGTGATAACATGGAGGCATCCCTCGGACCTGAGGTGGCATGGGGTTGGCCAGGACGCCCTCACACACAGCGGTTCGAACCTCGGTTCTTCCCTCGGGGGACTCCCAGCCCTGTCTCCTCCGTCCTCTAGTCCTCAGCTGTCAAGTCTGGATCCAGGCTGTCTGTTTAAGCCTGGGGTCACTGGGCTCCAGAGAGTGGGCCGTCAGGAGCTTGTTGAAAAGATCCACAGCTTTCACGAGAGTCTCAGGGGGCCTGGGCTCCACCTCAGCACTTCAGAACCTTTATCCCTGAGGCTCATTTCAGGAAGGAGCTAGACAAGGGGCAAGAGGGACCCCTCCTGTGGCCAGGAGTCAGTAGGGAGCAGGCAGGGGGGTCTCTACCCCAGTGTGTGGCTTCATTCATAGTTTTTTTTTTTAACTGAATTAGAGTTGATTTACAATGTTGGTTAATTTCTGCCATACAACAAAGTGACTCAAAGTGACAACAAAGTTACACATATATGTATGTAGTTCTTTTATAGATTCTTGTCTATTGTGGTTTATCCCAGGATATTGAATATCGTTCAAGGTTTCCATTCTCTCCAGAGTTCCCTGTGCTATATAGGAGGACCTTGTTGTCTATCCATTCTGCATGTAATCGGTTGCATCTTACTAACCCCAAGCTCTCAATCTATCTCTCCCCCAGCCCCCTCCCCTGGTAATCACAAGTCCGCTGTCTACATCTGTGAGTCTGTCTCTGTTTTGGAGATAGGTTCATTTGCGTCATAGTTTAGATTCCATATATAAGTGATGTCATAGATATTTGTCTTTCTTTTTCTGACTTACTTCACTCAGCATGAGAATCTCTAGTCGCATCCATATTGCTGCCAATGGCATCATTTCATTCTTTTTTATGGCTCAGTTCATTCTTAGTTTCATCTCTTCCTTCTCTGAGAATTCTGTCCTTTCTAAAGTGATACCTTGAGAAAAATCACCCAGCATGGCAAATTAGTGTCCCTTTAGTGAGGCAAATATGTTCCCACTAAAGAGAGGCGCCAGGCCTGCGGGACACGTGGTCCTTGTGGCCAGGCCACGGTAGGAGAGGATGTGGCCTTGAGGGCTGGGCTGAGGGGCTGGCTGGGTCCCCCCACCCCGGGGCAGTGGAATGGATGGCACCCACCACCCCGGTCACTACCTGGCCCCCGCCCCACAGTGCTGCCAACGTGAAGAAGTGGGAGATCGAGCTGCAGACCCTGAGAGAGAGCAATGCCCGGCTGACCTCAGCGCTGCAGGAGTCGGCAGCCAGCGTGGAGCAGTGGAAGCGCCAGTTCTCCCTGTGCCGAGACGAGAACGACCGGCTCCGGAACAAGGTGGGCTCAGCTGAGACCCTAACCCACAGGGAGTGGGGCGCCGGCATGGGACAGGGCAGCCAGGACCTTCCTTCCACTCCTTCCCCACCCTCCCTCCACCTCCCGCCTGCCTTAGGAAAGGGAATGTAGCCACACACAGAAGTGACTTAATCCTTCTATTGAACCAAGTCTCATAGATGTGTTGCCAAGGGGAAGAGGAATCAATGGGAGACAGCAGCTTTGTCTCTCAAAGAGCACCCTTCTGTGTGCACTGCGGGTGGGCCTTTCGTGGGCAGCCCCCTTTTGGTATTTTCTGTTGGTTCAGTGACCTTCCAGAGGGTGAGGGAAGAAAACAGACTGGGGAAAGGTGAGGCATGATTGCTCAGAAACCCTGCTTCTGTGCAGACCACTATTTCCAAAAACGTGAGTCAGGAAGCGAGGACAGGGAGTGTGAGGTGGGGAGGGGGTGCCCACTGCCCTCATGTGCTCTTCACCCTCCTACCTCGACATCCGAGCATCTCGACCTTTTTTCAGGATTCACCCGTGGCCTTCTCTGTAATCAGTCCCTCACGCTCTGATGTTCGGCTGAATGGATGTGGAGGTTTGGGGGCCCCCAGTTGAGGTCCCGGGGTTGCCATGCTGTTTTGCTGGTCAGCACTTTCACCCCACAGTTGCTGACCGTGGTCTGCTTTGCAGATTTCAGGGTCCACATCACATTGAGATGGGGACTGGCTCCCCTCACCCCCGTTTGTAACCCCCCACCCTGTTCTGAGTGGATCCCCTGGAGACCGCTCGCCTTCCACGTCTCACTTTGTGCAGATGGCACGTGAAACTGCCTCGTGTCCTTTTTTCACAAACTGCTGATGGTGAGGGGCGCAGGCCAAGTGCTGACTCTGCACCTTCCCTCCTGGCTGGGCTCATCTGCCTGCCAGAGGGATCGATCGCCCTCTTTTTCCAAGCCAAGAGCTGAGTTTTCTCACTTCACATCTGAGTGTAAGAACCAAAGGGCCGTGCTGCAGGTGGGGGAGTGAACGGGGGTGGAGGGCAGGGGGGTTGTGGAGGAAGCACCTGCTGTGTAACTTGCTCACTGGGTGGGAAGCCCTGGGAACTTGACTTCCAGGGTGGAATGTGGATATTGAGGGACCTCCGACAGCCTCCAAGGCTGGGGGTGCAGATCCTGAGGGTTGCTGCAGTCATGTCTCAGAACTGTCCTCAAGGTGACTACCCAGTGCCCTTCACCCTGAGGACTGGCACTGTCCACTAGTGGGGACCCCATTGACCTGGCGCTTGTGTTACTTGATTCCACTCCTGCCGTCCACTCTGTACCCACACTCTGGCCCCTGGAAATTGCCCAACATCAGACAGCAGTGCCAAGGTTGTCAGGCCTATACATCCCTTCCAGGGGGTCAAGCTGGGGAAGGAGAAAAAGATCCACTGTGAGGATATGCCAGGTCAACCAGCAACTGTCATCTCTCCAGGAGGAGGCCCACAGGCCAGGCCCCTTCTGCATGCATCAGTGGGGAAAGGTCATCTTGATTTAAAAGTGTTGGAAATGTCATTGAGTCCCACAGAACTGCTCGATTCTCTACCCTACTGGCCTCAGCTCTGGAGATGCAACAGAATCATTCAGGGCATGATTAAATTAATGTGAACGTCATTCTAGGGAGAAGCAGACAGATTCATGGGACATCTAGCCCCTACTTGTGACAGATCCTTAAAAGCAAACCTAGAACTACTGTCCTGTGGCTGCAAGAGAAAACCAGAATCCTGGAGCATCCTGAAGCCAGGTTGTGTGACTTCCATGGCTTCTCTGGCATTAAGTGAGGTGCCCTGTGCCAGTATGAGCAAACAGCCTGAGGCAGCCCCATAGCATTCATTTGTAGCCACAAGGAAACATTTGTAAGTGGGTTAATTTAGGGTTTATTTTAAAAGAGCTGTGGCAATCTCTTGTTTAATGATTAAAGTAAACCCCATGGACTGCAGCCAGCCAGGCTTCTCTGTCCATGGAATTCTCCAGGGAAGAATACTAGAGTTGGTAGCCATTCCCTTCTCCGGGGGATCTTCCCAACCCAGGAATCAAACCTGGGTCTCCTGCACTGCAGGCGGATTCTTTACCGTCTGAGCCACCAGAGAAGCCCAAAGTAAACTGGCACCCCTGCTTTAACATGTGATATTTTTTTATTAAAGATTGACGAGCTAGAAGAGCAGTGCAGCGAGATCAACAGAGAGAAGGAGAAGAATACCCAGTTGAAGAGAAGGATTGAGGAGCTAGAATCAGAACTCCGAGAAAAGGAGACGGTGAGTGGCAGAGCTCTGAGCCGTGTTGCTCACGTCCCCTGGGCCTTGGCGGGTGATCTCCACCCAGGGACACGGCAGGTGGCCGTGGGACGTGTGATCAGCCCTGGCAGCTGCCCAGACAGCAGCACAGAGACAGAGCCAGGAGCCACACCAAGGCACAAAGAGCCCAGAGCAAAGGCCTGACCATCACCCCGTGCAGCCTCCTTGTGTTTATTATATATAGACAGTCTCTCAGATCCAGGAGGAGTTGAGCATTTTCAAACGCTCTTGGAAACTTTCGTAGATGGTCCCTCATCAGAAGTTGAGTTCTGCTGTCAAATTAATGCAGCAAGAACCCCCAGTCACACAGTCATTTATCTCCTGGGGGAACAGGACAGCTAAGTACAGTGGCTCACCTCTGCACAAACGAGTCCCATTCCGAGAGCACGTTCACAAGTCCAGTTTGTTCCTAAGTCCAACAAAGTTAGCCTAGGTACTCAACTAACACAATCAGCTACGTAGTACTGTGCTGTAATAGGTTTATCATACTTTTCACACAAATAATACATAAAAAGCAAACCCAAAATATAAAACATTTTTAATCTTGTGGTTTAGTACCTTGAAAAGGACAGTAGTATCAGCTACCTCAGCACTGCTTTGACACTTGCTTCTGGACCTCTTGGACTTGAAATAAAGATACTATACTGCTGTCCTCTGTACAGTCCTGTGTAGTAAGGGACACAAAAGCTCAGCCACGTGTGGAGGATGCTTGCACGTGCCAGTGTACACCAGGCCCGTGAACTGATTTACACAACTGGACGTGCGAATGCACGTTCTCATCTGTGTAAGTCTGCAGCTCGAAGGTTCGTATGGAGGGGACTCACTGTCCACAGAGGCTGGAGTTTCCCTACAAAAACAGAAATCATACTTCTCTTTTCATGGTGGTATGCAGGCTTCATGCTTTAATTCACGGGACATACTCAGCCTTTAGAATTACCTGATGTGTGTTAGGTATAACATCATCACCATTATTTACACGGACAACACAGGTTCCAAAAGCTGCTTCCATGACTGTACATACAAAGTTGGGGATTTTCAAGAATACATTTTATCTCACTTGCTCTCATATTCTTCTTCAAACTTCTGTCCCCTGTAGGAGTTGATAGACCTCCGAAAACAAAGTGAAATCATACCTCAGCTCATGTCAGAGTGTGAATACGTCTCTGAGAAGTTAGAGGTAAGAGCAGGGAGCACACGCACTTTGACTCAGGTGCGAAGGCATCCGTCATGTTACCCATTTCTCCGAGGCCTCTCCCATTCTCGCCTCACTTGGTGAAGAAGAGTGACTTTGGATCCCTAAACAGCCAGTGTAACTACTTGCTGGTTGCCTGCTCTGCCTCCAGGGGAAGACTCAGCTGTGTCTGCCTTTTTGTTTTTCCACTTATACAAAGGTGTCATATGTGTAACTGTAGTGCAGGAGGCTGTTTCCTGCCGGCAGAAGTCCCTGCAGACCCACAGAAGGGCCAGGTAGGAGCAGGGGACAGAGGGAGGGGCTAGGGAGAGCCTCAGACCAGGGACTGTCCCACTGCCTCAGCCAGAGACCTTGGATATGACCTTGGGCAGGCACGCCTCGTCCTGGCCTCAGATTTCTGATCCACAGGAGTGTTTTCAGGTCCTCCCTCACCTCCGAGGGTCTCCTCACTTCTAGAGCACTTTGTTCAGGTACACGGCCTCAGTGTTAGTAACTGGTTCCTGTAACACATTTTTGGAAGGCCTCATTTTATCCCCACAAGATGGAAGCTCTTGTTTGCTATGAAGAATGATCACGTAAGGACTCACAGCAGTCCTGCCATTGGGAGCTTGACTGTCTCCATAGCAACACCACAGGACAGACGGTGCACAGACCCACCGTCCCTGCGTCTGGCACGGCCAATGCTCCCTCACGGACAGCCAGCAGCTGGCCTGGGGCCAAGGAGGCCTTGCCTTCTCAGGGGAGACAAGTCACTCTCCCATGCATGCTGTTTCTCCCCCAGAATGGAACCCAGAGGGGGCCCTGCCGACAACCCTGGGCCTGGGGCTGAAAACCCCATGGGCTGGGATGTCAGATTTCCTCTGCCGGGCACTTTATGAAAGCATCGCTTGGCACCAGGCTGCTTTGGGCAGAACTCTGAGTTCTGCATTCTCTGTGGGCATCGTTGTAAGATGAGATCTCTGCTGGCAAACAGCAGGAAGGAGGGGCACACACCTGATTTCCGGGGGTGGGGGAGCACTTGACACCTCCAGAGGCAGGCCTCCCGCGGGGACTAACTGACTATCACAGGTCTCCGTGGGCTCCTGCTTGGTTCCCAGACCCTTCTTTCTGTCTCTCTTTTTGAAAAAAAAAAATTTATGAATTTGCTTTTGGCTGCGCTGGGTCTTCATTACTGTGCTGAGGCTTTCTCCAGTTGTCATGAGCAGGGGCTACACTTTGTTGTGGTGCATGGGCTCCTCACTGCAGTGGCTTCTCTTGCTGCCGAGCATGGGGGCTTCACTAGTTGCGGCTCCCCAGCTCTAGAGCAAAGGCTCAGTAGTTGTGGTGCATGGGCTCAGTTGCTCCGAGGCCTGTGGAACCTTCCCAGACCTGGGATCGAACCCGCGTCCCCTGCATTGGCAGGCCGACTGCCCTCCACTGTATCAGCAGTCCGCCCTCTCTCCTTCCGCTGCAGGCGGCGGAGAGAGACAATCAGAACCTGGAGGACAAAGTGCGGTCCCTGAAGACGGACATCGAGGAGAGCAAGTACCGACAGCGCCACCTGAAGGTGGAGCTGAAGAGCTTCTTGGAGGTGCTGGACGGCAAGATTGACGACCTCCACGACTTCCGCCGGGGCCTCTCCAAGCTGGGTGCCGACAACTAGGTCCCCCGTGAGTCCCCAGGGTGTGTGTAACCCGCAGTAGTGCTAGGACGTCCTCTTGTTCGCGTGGCTTCTGTCAATGCAGGCGCGGTCTGTCGTGTTTCCAAACCAGGGGTGCCGTCCACCCGCTCCTCTCCAGAATAGAAATCCCCCCTCGCTTCTTCTCTGGCCTCGCGAGGTCGTGGATGACTGGACGATTCTGACTCAGGAATCCAGAACTAGGCCTACCTTAAACGTTTACGCAGTCAGGGCAAGGATGTTTATATCTTCCTTAAGGGCTGTTGCAACCATATGAACTGGAAAAAAAATAGTATTTTCTAATCCAAACAGGAATAGCCTTTCCACCTCCTTTTTTTTTTTTTTGAGTAGAGTTCAGAGTATTCGAATGTCCACCAAGCTCCAGAGCATAGGGTGTGGCCATAGTAACTTCTCTCTCAGCATATATAGAGATGCTTTCAAACAATGACTTAGTAGATACTTGTCCTGAGAGGAGACAAGTGTCTCCTGGGGGTGTTTCCTGGCTGGGGAATCACCTACATCCACTCAGCCCACTTCTACCGGCCCTCCAGTTTATAAGGTTGCGACAACGTTCCTTTTCTTGGTTTTAATTTCTGAACAGGTTACTGCGCTGTGGGGACAGCACACAGTGAGGGTGCCTAGCACAAAGTAGGTGCTTAATAAATATTTGTTCAATTAAACGTATACAAAGAATTTAGTGTTTTAATCAATGCCCGCCCCCCTCCTGTCAAAGCCCCTGTTGGAAAGTCCCCTGTCCTGGTGCACTGGGTCATTCTTTATCAGGCATGAATGTGACTTTGTGAGCAGACTCATGGATTGGCTCAGGTGGCCCTGGGCCAGGGAAGGTGGCGGTGGAAGCAGCAGGAAATTGTCTGAGCCTCCCCCAACCCCGGTCCCAGGGTAGGGGTGGGGGAAACCTCTGACACAGCAATCACTCTTCCTCTCCAAGCATGAGGTCTGGGGATTCCAGGACTGCTGACTGTCCCTGGTAGAGGGGCTGCCCAGGGCTTGGGATTTAGGGTAGGATCCTCTGTTGGGTTTAGATAATTGAAAAAGAAACCACACAGGATCACACAGGCCCACTAGGGAGAGTGGGCTCGAAGTGACCAAGCCTTGGCCTTAGAGGAGTTCTGCCGAGGTCTGCTTCCTGTGTCCCTTGGTTCCTGGGAAGGAAGGGACCAGAGCCGTAAGCCTCTCCTCTCTCATTGAGTTTCTTAGTGGAGCAAGTAAGTGGGCATCTCATTTGCCCTGTGCATGACGCAATTGTCTGAATTTCCCTGGCTGTAGGCATTTCTAAATGCCTTTGACAGAGGGGGAGGCTTTGGTGCCCCTGTACTTGCTTTGAGAACCGCTGTGAGAACTCCCTCTAAAAAGGTCTTCTCACATGTTAGAATTTATCCCTGCTGAATGTAGATAAGCAATAAAATAGTCCGAGGAGATGGGCAGGGGACACACGGATGTGACTGTCCACATCCTACTGTTCTCCTTCCTGTCGCTGAGACATCTCCCAGAGCAAGGAGGTCTGGTTTGGGATGAGGAAAGACAGGAGGCTGGTTGTCTGGAGCGCTGGGGCATGCCAGGGAGACCTACAAGCAGAGTGGGTGGCTTTGGTGAGGTCCACTGGGCTGGAGGCAGCCCTCCTGATGGGCGGTGGGGCTGCTGGCCCCGCCCCCTCCCTGGCACTCCGGACAGCTCTAGGGGCAGTGGTGACCTGGAGAGCTAGACTGGCCCTGGGTCAGCCCCGTGGCCCAGCATTGGACTAAAGGGTGCTCTTCTCAGGTCAGGCGAGTCCACCTGTCAGAAGGTGGGGCGAGTTTGTTGTCCAGGAGCAGCGGACACCAGGATTCCGAAACCTCAGCTTGGGTCATCTGACGCCCACCACTCCTGTCTGTGAGGTGGTTTATTCATCCAGAAGGAGCTGTCCTGACTGTCCTGAATACACCCAGGGGGCATATTCATTAGAGGACAGAATTGTCAGAGCCACCGGCACGTTCTGGAGCAGCAGGGCCGTGAGCATGGTGGGCTGCTTCTATCCCTGTGTGGTTGAGACCCCTGAGCCCTGTTTGCCGACAGCTGAAGGGTTGGGTGAGCGCTGGCAGGTCTAGGTGAGGATTTGCAAGCCGCCATGGGGCAGGCCCCGCTGGCTCTACACCATGCAGCCCAGGAGGGGCGCCCCTCATGGGGAAGCTGACCTGGGCTCAGCAGGGACAGAAACCGTGGACTCTCAGCTCCTTCTGCTTTTCTCTAAAAATCTTCACGGTTCTTCATTTACTTTCTTTAAAAGAAAAAAACAGGCCCAGGACACCCTCGGCAGTCTGTCGAGAGTCTGGCCCTATCCGACAGCCTCTGGATGTCGTGATAATGACCCACTGAATTTGTCTCAGTTCCCCCGTGATCTTGTTTATTAGGAAGTCCAGCTCCTCGGTTGTCTTGATCTTAAGCCAAACGCAGGCAGGGCATAAACGCCACCCCCACCCCCACAGGCACCTCGGCCACATTGTGCTGCTGGAGGGTTTAGAGCCAGGGCTGCATCTTTGTTCCGAGTGGTGTCTCCTGATTTGACATTTCCAAGACTGGCTTCCTAAATCCTGATGCGCTTTCTTTTTTTCTTTCTGCATCTGTAAAATCCGGGACTAAAACAAGCGAAGTAAAATTTGGAAGCCTTCAGCCATAATGATCCTTAAAAATAATTTTCGTTTCAAGTAAAGACCCACTGGATGTGTGGTCCAGTGGAGAGTGGGGAGAGGAGGTGAAGTCTTCCTAGTGCCCAGAGAACAGAAAACCACCTGAGTGAGAGGCCAGGACAGCGTGATCAGGCCTGAAAAAAGAGTGAGTGTCTACCCGAGACTTGGAACTTGGGTGCTCCCACTGTTGCACACTCCCTTGCAGGCTGTTACTCTGGATCATGGTTGGGTGAGAGAACAGGGCACAGATCTTTCCCCGATTTGCAGAGGAAGCAGACAAGCCACTCCCCCAGGGTCAACCAGCTAGTGAGTGAGCAACGGCTTGGGTGGCGTCCGGGTCTCCTGGAGACCCTGGTCCTGTGTCTTCCTACACGTGTCCGCAGCAAGTGACGACTTACAGATCAGCAAATCAGAATTACATTTGTGTTCATTACAGCAGTGAGTTCCTTTTTGAATGATTCTGGCTTTGCAGGGATCTTTTTAAGAGATCATTGTTTAAAATGATGTGGGTGCTCTGAAAGGCCAGAGGGATGAGATGCAAATGCTTTGAGTCTTTCATCAATGGCTTTGGTGCAGATGGAGCTGTTTGTCCAAAACAAGCAGGAGGCCCCAAGAAGGCAGAGCAGTAAACAGAATGCTGATATGGGGAGGGGAGCGGTTGGTGGGGGCGGGGTTCCCATCACTGTCCACCCCCTTCCCAGACTGGAGCCAGCACCAGGTTGAGAGCAGGTGGGCCAGTGGTTAGAACAGGTTGAGTGGGACCTGACCAGCCCCCGGGGGGACTGTCCACTGTCTGAGCTGTTGGTCTCCATCCTGCAGGCTCCTTGTGGACATCTCTAGGCTTGGCAGTCCACAGGCACAGCCTAGAGGGTGGTTGGCTGATGCCTGACCACTGCGTCTGACATAAAACATCGAGCAAAGGGGGGGGGATGTAGTTAATGTGCTGCCCGGAGGCGTCACTATTGCCCATTGTGAAAAGACCCCTTTTCTGTAGGAAAGACTGCTTTTCCATAGAAATCAGGGGCCACTCTAGGTGAAAGCCAGAGCCAACCACAGACTGTGCCAGCGACCTTGTTGTGGGACATCTGGTGTGGCCAGGTGCACCTGTAGAAGGCAGGCAGGAAGGCAGCCGAGATGGGGCTTAGCAGAGGCATTCGATGGAGGCTGCCCTCTAAGTCAGAGGGTGCCCTTTAAGAGAGCCAGCCGCTGCGCTCTCCTCACCACTGAAAGGGGCTGTTTTGGTCATTTGTCCTTCTAAAAGCTATGATGATTCTTTTATTCACTTGAAACGTCACTGGGTGTTGAAGCACTGACAATGTAAACTAGAAGCCTGCAGATCAATGTCCATATAGATTTTTAAATGATGTGCATGGTTGAAAAGGACCCTGATTTCTGATTGCATGGTTTTCCCCAAAAGAAATATATATTCTGAGGATGGTGAGTGTGACAGACGGCATGGAGAGGGGGGTCCTGTATAGAAACGTGTTGTGTTACGTCTCTTTTGCATACATCTATCTCAAGAATATGGGTTTCCCAGTTCCTTTTTAAACACCAGCCGGGAAGGAGATGATTATGGTAAGAATCTGGCAGCTGAGTCAAATGGTCTAGTGAACTTTGGAGTGTGTCTGGAGGGGGAGGCGGGGGGTGGTGTGTGAATGTGTTGGGAGAGGAAGCAGCAGGGAGATGAGGGAGAAACAAGGAAGGGTTCTCAATTATAAAAGATATGTGTAGCTAAGAGGAGTCTTCAGTAATCCTGGTGGTGATGTTATATGTTCTGATATCCATCTTTGAGAAAAAGAGCTTGTGGGTCTTTTGTTTCGAGGAATTGTACAGTGCCCTACTCTCTTTGATGAACGCATAGCCTTGTAAAGAGGGGGCCCCCACCCCACCCCCAGGCCACACAGATCCCTGATGCACCTGGCAGGAGCCCAGAGAAACCACGGTGGAGTCCAGACTGTGGGATGCTTGACAGGTCTGATGATACCCAGCTATGGGGAGTGTGTTACTGTTCTTACCACTTTTAAAGTCCTGACTTTAAATAAACTGTTATAGCAGTGTCTTATGGTGTGACAGACAATTAGGCATTTCTTGCATCACGTATAAGAATTTAATGATAAGTGTGAGGTAGTTAAGTGGATTCTTCCAATAATACTGGGGTTTTTTTCATGCCTTTTTGGTACATAAATAATATATCCCTTTTTTTTTTTTTTAAGAAGAAACTACAATGAGTGAAAAGAAAAAAATCACCTGTTGTTATACCATCTGATTATAACCACTGTTAACACTTTGGCATATATCTTTTCAGACATTTTTGTATGCATCTATATAAGTTTTATTACTTTTTTCATGAGATGCAACTATGTTATACATATTATACTTTTCTAACTTGATTTTTTCCTTTTAACACTATATTGTGACTATATTTCTATGTCAGTAAATGTGTAACAGTATCATGTTTAACATCTGTGTAGGTTGTACTTTCGGTACTTAGGTTGTTCCCAATTTTATATGGTTGTGCTCAAGGATCAGAGAAGGCAATGGCACCCGACTCCAGTGCTCTTGCCTGGAAAACCCCATGGACGGGCTACAGTCCATGGGATCGCTAAGATTCAGACACGACTGACCAACTTCACTTTGACTTTTCACTTTCATGCATTGGAGAAGGAAATGGCGCCCCACTCCAGTGTTCCTGCCTGGAGAATCCCAGGGAAGGGGGAGCCTGGTGGGCTGCTGTCTGTGGGGTCGCACAGAGTTGGACACAACTGAAGCGACTTAGCAGCAGCTCAAGGATATGATGAAATCCTTTCTTCTAACATCTTCATGAACTTCTCAGAATATTTACTTAGGATAACTTTCTAAAATTGGACTTGCTGGCTCAAAGTATGAAGGGTGGTACAAGCATGCCCTGTCTTCTCCCCCTCTCCTGGGCATACAGGAGACACCACTTCCCAGCCCCTAGAGTCATCCAGGTCTTGTTCCTAATTATGGCCAATGAAGTATGAGCAGCAGTGACATGTGACACATCCAGGCTGAGACTCTGAGATGCCCCTGGGCAGGTCTGCAGACTCCTGTTGCCTTGGTGACGTCCCAGGGCTGGAGCCTCTGTCAGCCTGGGTCCCTGAGTGACTGTGTGGATAGCTCCCCTTCTCCCACTGTGACACGGCCCCACCTGCATGAACCTGCAGTGTGAATAAAGAATAAATGTTAAGTCTTAACACTACTGGCATGTCAGGGTTATTTTGTTACTGCAGCACACGTAGTGTATCCTGACTAAGAATACAATATGCACATGTTGGGGACTTTTAATATGGGGCTTCCCTGGTGGCTCAGCTGGTAAATATCTCGCCTCAAATTGCCTTCCAGAAAGATGATACCAAATTATACTCCCACCACCAGTGTGTGAGAATGTCTGACTCCCTCTTTTGCACTGGTGTTACTGTGGGGACCACAGGGCTAGTTTTGATATGCATTTTTTTAATTGAAAGTGTGACCCACCCTAGCTGAAATATTTATTAGATTATATTCTTTTCTTGTTTACCTATTCATCTTCTCTGGCCAATTTTCTCACAAGGTGTTTAGCTGTCTCATTGATTTCTAAGAAGTTGTTTCCCCAGCCACCCTCACTGCCCCCTGATTAGCTGACTCGTTGATTTCTAAGTTGTTTTTCCCCTAAAAATATTTTTTTTAAGTTCCATGTATGACTTGGACTAAAAAAATTTTTATTTTTAGTCAACTTTATCTTTTCCTTCATGACTGCTGCCTTTGCTGGCCTGCTTTTAAACATCTTTGCATTTCTGATTTCAAGTTTGTATGAATTTTCACCAGTCTTTTATTTGTGTACTTTTATCGTTTTGTTTAAGCAATTAAATCTGTGATCCATTTGGAATTTATTTTCCAAATTCTAATAAATTTGAATTTTATTTTCCAAGTTACCCCAGTATCACTTATGGGGAAACCTATCCTTTCTCTACTGATACAGATCCCATTTTTCACTGTGTACACAATCCTTATATATCATAAACATCCTTCTGAACTTGCTGTTGTGGTCCATTGTGTACATTTTGGCATTGGTACCACATAGTTTGATCAGCTCACATTTAAATGTCCCCGTTTAAATAAATGTCTTCAAAAATGTCCTAGTACTTTTATATGTTGATATTTCTGAAAGAACATCAGGTTCATTTTGTAATGTTTATAGAAGAACTGGAAATTAAATTGTGTAAAATTTATGGGTTACTATAGAGAGAATTGGGCTTCCTTGGTGGCTCAGACGGTAAAGAATCCGCCTGCATTGTGGGAGACCTGGGTTCAATCCCTGGGTTGGGAAGATCCCCAGGGGAGGGCATGGCAGCTCACTCCAGTATTCTTGCCTGGAGAATCTCCATGGAAAGCCCTGGTGGGCTGTAGTCTACGGAGTTGCAAAGAGTCAGACACAACTGAGTGACTTAGCATAACACATAGCGAGAATTAACATCTTCATAATATTTAACCTGTCATTTCAGTATATTTATAAAGTATTGTGTTCCTCTGTGTATTTTTTCTGGTATAGATCATTTTTTTGTAGTTGTGGTTACTATGGTAAATGAGCACTTTGTCCATTATATTTCCAACCTCTTATTGTTCACATAAAGGTACACCACTGATTAAATCAATTAAATCCATTGATTTTTTATATTTAAAATATTATTTAAAAGCTATGTAAATGTAAAGATTATGAAAAAACATAATATGGAAGTTGAAAGTTCCCCATAATTAAAAATCCCTCTGCCCCAAGATAAAACAGTCAACAGGGATCTACTGCTGCTGCTGCTGCTAAGTCTCTTCAGTCGTGTCCGACTCTGTGCGACCCCATAGAGGGCAGCCCACCAGGCTCCCCCATCCCTGGGATTCTCCAGGCAAGAACACTGGAGTGGGTTGCCATTTTCTTCTCCAGTGCATGAAAGTGAAAAGTGAAAGTGAAGTCACTCAGTCGTGTCTGACTCTTCGCAACTCCATGGACTGCAGCCCACCAGGCTCCTCTGTCCATGGGATTTTCCAGGCAAGAGCACTGGAGTGGGGTGCTATTGCCTTCTCCACTACAGGGATCCCTGGTCCTCAAATCTTTTTTTCCTGAAATATACTTTATCATTTGGACCATATGATACACCCTTCTGCTACTTGCATTTTTCCCTTGGCAATAGATCTTGGACATTTTCCTGTCTGTACATATCAATCTACCTCATTTTTCTTAACTCTTCATAGAGAGTTCCGTGGTTGTTTATTTGTTTATCTAACGTGATAATTGGTTATTTTGTAGCTAGTCAGTAACCGAAGTTCCTTTTAATTGCTTTGTTGTTGTTATTGTTAATTCTCTTGCCTTTTTCCCATAGATAATAGTTCTGAGTAGTGATGGTAACTTTACCTCCATATTTTTAAATAATCTTATTTCACTACCTTATCACATTGACCAGCACTTTTAGAATAATGGTGAATAACACCTATATAAATTGTGCCGATATTGTACATTCTTCTTTATATATATTTTTTACGTGGTGAGAATATCTCCAGTGTTTCTTCAGAAGTACAAATTTGACTCTTAGTATAAGATATTCTTAACATTTAAATTTATATAGTGTTAGGTCCTTCTCTTTCTAAGTTTGCTGAACGTTTTATCCATAATGGATGTTGGCATTTTATTAAATGCCTTTTGTTTCCCACATCTTTCAAGATGATCAAATGGTTTTTCTTTATCATGACTTAATATGAATCGTTTTAATAGATTTGCTAATGTCAGACTGTCTCTGCATTTCTAGAAAAATCTAATGTTGTCATGGTATATTATTCTTTGATGTACATCTCCTTTCAGTGTTAACAGTGGTTATTTATGATGGGTTGGTTTATGGTAGACTTTTATGTTCTTATCTGTCTTTTTCTGATTTTTCTACATGGCTCTGCTATGACTTGTCTAATAAAAACTGGAGCTTTAAAATAAGGAAAATCCTCTGGATTTGGTTTCCTCTTGTTTTAACATTTGTTTTTCAAATGTTAAAGTAGATACTTGTATAATTTTTTTTTCCTGCTTTCTTTGTCAGGTATTGATGTTGGTAAAGGACTTGGGAAGCTCTATCTCTTTTTTCTATGCCCTGGAACAATTTAAATAATATTGAGAATTTTTTGCTCCTTGAAGTCTTTATAACATATATAAATCTGTCCAAGTCTAGTGCCTTTAGAGGAAATAATTCTTTGACAATTTATTCAATGTTCCACACTCATTAGTCTCTTTAAACTTTCTTCATATTCTGTAAGTTTTTGGCAACTTAAACTTCCTAAATAATCATTCTGTTCAGACTTTCAAATTTGCTGGGCTGGCACTATTATATTTTCTTTTCTCGTTCATAATGTTCTATGCCTGTGCTTTTTATTTTAGGGCTTAAATCTTAATTTACTGTTTTACCATTTTATGATGTTTTGGTTACTTTTTATTTTTATTAATTTCTTCCTGTATCTTATGATGTTTTTTCACCTTCTCAAGTTGAATGCCATTTTAACTTTTTCCTGTTTAATAGTAGATATAGTTACTAGCATTCATAAGGCTATATGATTTTTCTTCTGAATATTTCTTTATCTGTAACCCTTACATGTTTAGGTATGGTGTTCTAAGTTCTAATAATTTGTAATTTCAGATTTGACATTATATTTTACTTAAGAGTTATTTGAAATTATACTTTTAAATTTCCAGATAGTTTGATACTCTTTGTTGTTGTTTTTAACACTTGTTATAAATTTCTACTTTTACTGCCTTGTTGTCAAAGAGGGTGTGGCCTGTACAATTTCTGCATTCAGGAGTTTATTGATGTTTTCTTGGGACCTAATAAATTGTCTATTTTAATAAATATTCCCAGGAAACTGGAAAGGAAGGTATATTCTCAGAAGGGAACAAAATTCAATCTATATGTGTTGATTTGACCTTATTAATTATAATGTTATGGAGTTTTAATTTCTGCTGACCTGATTCATTAAAGACTAAGGAAAGTATGTCAGTCTCCCACTACTGATGTATTTCTATTTATCTTGTGTTTCTAACAGTTTTTGCTTCATGTGTTTCAGTACAATGTTATTTGACATCTTTTTATACTTAAAGGGAAAAGGTATTTTCCTTCAAAGACTTGTATACTTTTGTGGATTTTACCTGATTTTGTTGTAACAGAGTTGTTTATGTAGAAATACATAGTTCAGTAAAATGTTTGTGTCTGTTTTTAAGCCAACAAAAATCTTTGAGAAGCCCTCTGTGTCTTAAGATACTTTGGAAATTCTGGCTCTTCCCAAGGGTAGGTGGATATTCTCCAGGGTGACTTCCTGTGCCCAAGCAAGGAAGACAGTGTGCGTTGAGGCACTTAAGCCTTTGCAACAGAATGAGGGTTTAGGGGAGTTGCCATCAATTCCAGCTCCTGCTTCAGGGCAGCCCCACGCTTGGTATGCTCAGAGATCACCTGCCATCCAGCTGGTTATCTTCTGCCTTCATGAAGTCAATACCGAAGCTTTCCTTTTTTTTTTATTTTTTTTAACTTTTTTTTTTTGATGTGGACCATTTTTCAAGTCTTTATTGAGTTCATTACAACATTGCTTCTGTTTTATATCTTGTTTTTTTGGCCACGAGGCATATGGGATCTTAGTTCAGCCAGGGATCGAACTCACACCCCTTGCATTGGAAGGTGAGGTTTTAACCACTGGACCACCAGGGAAGTCCCCCAAGGCTTTTGTTAACCCAAGAGGCAGTTTTCTGCTGCAGGACTGTCCTTCTGAGCAGAAGGCAGCAGAGAGTGTTACGCTTGTGTTCCTGGCTATTGCAGGAAAAGCTAATCTCAGAGACTCACTCTACTGGGAAAGACTTTTCCAGAGCTGTTCAAGCAGATTATTCACACGGCAGAGTCTGTGCCCGGCAGAGAACCAACTTTTCCCAAATACGTGGAGGAGGTGTGAATCTCAGTTCACAGCTCAGGAGTAAAAGAAATACCACTTTCTCTATCATCCCTTCATTCAAGAAAATGTCTGTTTGGGGCCTCGATCTACCAGCCTCATGCAATTTGATCTCAGTCACTCCTGGGACCCCCTTTTCTCCAGAGGTGAGTTTTCAGAGGCTGAGGGCTTACGTAGTCCCAGGATGGTAGTGGGGAGCCTATGTCTGCTGAGATGATGTCCCCTGTTCCCGCCCCTGCCCTCTCACTCCACCACCTCTGTTTCACAATTCCCCAGCTTTCCCTGTCCTGCAGAAATCCCCATGAGGCTGTCGTGGGCTCTGACCCCAGATCCTCTACGCACCACCCCCTGTTTGACAACAAAGGTTGAGTGGATGGTGATTTGACTTTCGTGTGTGCATGCTAAGTTGCTTCAGTAATGTCCACCAGACTTCTGTCCATAGGATTCTCCAGGCAAGAATACGGGAGTGGGGTGCCATGCCCTGCTCCAGGGGATCTTCCTGACCCAAGGATTGAACCCATGTCTCCTGCAGCTCTTGCATTGCAGGCAAATTCTTTACCGCTGAGGCACCTGGGAAGCCCCAGTTTAACTTGGAAGGCTGCTAGCTGGATCAGCCGATGTGTGTTTGCAAGGGTGAGCACACTACTGAGTGGAAGTGATTCTGTGGCCACTCATGTTCACTTGCTTTCCAGACCCTACCAGCTCACTCATGAGTGGCCTCAAGTGCTATGTGAACCACCTTCCAGAGGGGCCTCCTTACACCAGTCAGGCCCTGTTTGGGGCACAAAACACCAATCACCCCTTTTCTGGGACATTTGGGAAAATTGACCTCAATTTTGCAATAATCTTCCCATGAATGAAGTTTTCCTTTCCAGTTCCTTTTTTAAAAAATATTTATTTACTTAATTCACTTATGGCTGCACTGGGTCTTTGCTGCTATGCTCAGGCTTTCTCTGGTTGCAGCAAGTGGGGGCTCCTCTCTAGTTGCAGTGCACGGGCTTCTCTGAGGAGGCTTCTCTTGCTGTGGCTCCCGGGCTCTAGGCGCATGAGCATCAGTAGTTGTGGCACATGGGCTTAGCTGCCCTGTGACTGTGGGATCTTCTTTTAATTTCAGCATGCGAACCCTTAGTTGTGGCATGTGGGAATCTTACTTAGTTCCTTGACCTGGGATCAAACTCTTGTACCCTGCATTGAAAGGTGAATCCTTAACCACTGGACCACCTGGGAAGTCCTCATATGAGTTCTTAAAAGCAGAGCACCTTTCCTGGCTGTGGTCAGAAAGAGACAGTAATGAAAGAAGAATCAGAAAGATGCCATGTTTCTGGCTTTGAAGATCAATGAAGGGGCCACAAATCGAGAACTGTAGGCCACCTCCAGAAACTGAAAGAGCTTCTAGCTTCTCCCCTAAAGCTTCAAAAAAGGAATTCAGCCTTGCTGACACAAGGACAACTAATCCAAGGAGACCCACACTGGACTTCAGACCCATGGAATGGTAAGATAATAAATCTATGCTGTTTTCAGGCCATATATTTTGTGTAGTTAGTTCTGGCAGTGATAGATATACTGATAGATATAATAATATTAATAGATAAACCAATATACTTTTTCCATGAGTTTATGTATCTGAGAGTTGAGAAACTCTGCTGTGTAAATTCAGTCAACTACATGGCTTCACATGATGGGTAGTCATTAATCAAAACCTCTTGATTCTGGCTCCTGCTACTACTACCTGCTTGATGCCCCAGTTTAGATGCAGGAGAGGGAATGAAAGAACACATGAATAAGTCACTCTGATTGGCCCAGCTCGTGGTCCTTCACTCTGGGACCATCTACAGGATGCTTCCAGTTAGGGACTGGCTGTCCTAGAATCAGCTTTGGCCAGAAGGCCCATTGTGGGATATGAAACCTGGCCAGAGCAGGCTGCCCTTGTGGCTGGGACTATGGATGGGGAAGGCATTGTGACTGGCATCCTGGACAGGGTGCAGTGGTCCTTCAGGGGCCAGGGAAGACTTCAGAGAGGAGGATGCTGTGGAGTTGAGACTGAAAGGTGGGTATGGATTTGCCAGGACTGAGTGGCAGAGGCCTGGTACATCCCAGGCACTGAGGCTCAAGAGAGCAGAGCCGTGTGGGAGCTGGTGGCAACCTGCTTGGTGTTGCTGGAGTAAAATGTGTGGTGGGGGAAGGGGCGGTGGGGGGCAACAGCCAGGTCCTGAGGCTTGGCACACCCCACCAAGGGGAAGCCTTTACCCATGTGGGTAGGAGAGCGGAGAAGGACATCACAGGGAGCGGTGGAGACTGACTGATAGCACTCTGGAGGGTGGACTAGGGAGGTTTGAAGCCAGACAGTAGGAGACAATACTTGTCCCCCACTGTGACCCTGGATCCTCTGAGGCCAGTGTGTGTTCAGTTGCCAAGTCGTGTCTTGACTTTGCAACCCCATGGACTGTGGCATGCAAGGCCTCCCTGTCCCTCCCCATCTCCTGGAGTTTGCCCAAGTTCACGTCCATTGAATTGGTGATGCCATCCAGCCATCTCATCCTCTGCCACCCCCTTCTCCTCATGCCCTCTGTCTTTCCCAGCATCAGGGTCATTGCCAATGAGCTGGCTCTTTGCATCAGGTGGCCAAAGTATTGGAGCTTCAGCTTCAGCATCAGTCCTTTCAATGAGTGTTCAGGGTTGAGGCCAGAGTCTGGACTTAATTCCCAGCTTGGCTGGAAGAAGCAGGGAAAAGGAAGAGAAATGAGGGAGAGAAGGTTCCAGAGAAGTTTTGATGCACTAAAGATGATTGGTTGAGGAATTTTCTTTGGAGAACTCTCTGAAAAGGATTTTTTTTTAAAAGCTTCTCATTTTTGGCAGCCCTTAGAAAGCAAATTCTGAGAATTATCCAAGTCTGAATAAGCTCACTCGTATCTCAAAATACTGAATTGCAAAATAAGCACAAGCAAAGTCCAACAGAGCTCTGATTTGGCCATTTTTAAAAATACCAAATTCTTTCTAGAGAAGAGTTTTGTGCTGAGGTTGGCCTGTCTCTGGTGGTGAAGGAGGCCAGGGACACAGCCACTGAGCCAGCTTCTGGGGTTTTTGACGGAAGCCCAGCAAGTAGCCAGCAAAATGCTACCTACACAGGAGTGTGGCCCCATGCAACACACACTCCTAAACCCTGCCGGGAACCTACAGGAAGGAAAGGGATGACATGTATAGAGATGACACCTGTGCTGTGTCAGGGGACCAGGGCCTGGGCCCAGGGAGAGGAGTGAGGCACCTTCAACCCGGGAGCTGGATCTGGGTCTGCATCTCTCACGGTCAGGGAAGGTAGGACCCTGGCAGTGGCTGCACATGGAGGTCCAGGCTGCAGCTGCTGAAGAAACACCCAAGCCTCTCCCAGCTGTGCCGCCTGAGGCCCGTCAGTCAGCGAAGAAGCTGTAAATAGGAACGGTTTGGGTCTGTAAGAACTTCTCTGTGGAAACCAAGGAGGGTCAATGCATCTTGTTCAGAGGAAACCCAGGGTTGCCATGGCGAGAGTGAAGGGATGAGGTTAGTGAAGATGCTCTGGACAAGTTGAGAAATGAGTGGACTGCCTTGTATTGGTCTCTTCACCTTTCCTATTTTTATTTATTTGGCTTCACTGGGTCTTAGTTGCAGCATGCAGGATCTTTAGTTACAGCATGCAAACTCTTAGTTGTGGCATGTGGGATCTAGTTCCCTGACCAGGGATCGAATCCTGGGTCACCTGCATTGGGAGCAGCGAGTCTTAGCCACCAGATCATCAGCGAAGTCCCACTCCTTTCCTAATTTTAACACAAAGCAAGAAGATTCCAGCATGAGTGCCTGAGGAGAATGACACTATTCCCCACCCTCAGTATTTGCTTAAAAAAACATTCAATGTTTTTAATAAATTTCAGCTAAACCCAGCCAAAGCAGGAACAGTTGTGTTAAGATATTCGGTTTCTTCATGAGTGACACGGAGGCATTATAAATAAGTTCTTTATTATGAGTTTATATTATGCTTGATACATGAAACACATTTCATTTAAAATATTTAAAATAAGTCTTGCTTATAAGCAATTTACTCTGATTATTGTTAAAATAATGTCCACATTCAAACCTTTCAATCCCAGCAAACCACTGCACACGCTCGGTCAGCAGTGCTTTCTACAGTAGCAGCGTAAACTTTTTTCAGAATAAGGGAATGATTCTAGGTTATCCATGGTGAACAGTGATTAGTTTCTCATGCCACCAGTGCTCACCTCTTGCTCAGATGTGCAAGAGGCACCATGTGTCTCCTTCCTCCCCTGACTTGAAGAGCCGCAGCGTTAAATAAAGCTGCAGCGTCACACACCATGCCCTAGCTGATCTTCCGGGGTGTTGTGCAGCCTCTCTACCAGTATCCCATCACATGCTGCATCAGAACAGGCCTTGCAGAGGAGCCTAATGATCCCACTCGAGGGGGCCCTGCTCATTGCCTTCCTCCTCCTCTTCCTCCGAGTCAGCAGACACCCTCTTGATTCTCTGCAGCGCTGCCTTGATGCTCTTCTCCAGGTCGCTGGTGGGTTTACTGCTGGGGCTCGGGCCAGGGGCAGGGTGGACCTTCTTCAGTTTGACCCCCTGCCTTATGGCAGCCAGAATGTGCTCGTTGACTGAGGCTCGGGGAGGGGGCAAAGCGGGCGCCTGCACCTTCTGGGGAGGGGCCCTGCCATGCCTTAGGGAGGCCAGCACTTCATCCATCGACCCTGAAATTGAGTAAACACAGCAAGGAGTCAAGGAATCATACTCTTTCTCCCCAAAGTGCCAAGATGATTTTGTACTTGTTAAAGGTGTCAAGTCACCCATCAGTTAAGCCATGATTTAAACAAATGGTCATCATCCCATTAGACAAATGCTCTGAGCATCTGATATCGGCTATCTGCTAGTATTGGCTCCCTGTTTGAATCCAGGATAGTTTCATCGCTAATATTTAACCTTAACCACTGATTTTCCACTACTTCCTCAAATCCATAGCAACTCCCAGGCACAGCTGAAAGTCACCATACCTCCTGGTTAGCACGGCTGTTTCTGAAGACACAGGTGTTATCACATTTCCAGATGACTCTGAAGATAGTTATGAACAGCTGGGGTGTTTTAGTCCGACCCAGCGTGCATCGATAGCTCTGACATTCTATCTCCTCCATTTCCTTTCCCACTTAAAAATCTTTTGACTGTACCCCGCCGTAATTCTCCAACTTCAGTCTTGGATATCAGTCAGTGATTACTTGTTCTGTGACACTGAGTGAGTGGGTTTCCACACACAAAAAGGCTTAAAGGAAAACTTGAATCGGTGAACCCAGAGCGGGTGGCTCTGGCATGTCTCTGTATATAGTGTGTTTTAATTCCACCTACATTATCCTGAGGTAACTTAATGTGCTCTCTACTTCCAAGGGTGTGAAATGCTGTCAAAACACAAATTAGATCAGAGTTTCAAAGCCTTGGTGAGGAGAAGCTATTTTTCACTCTTGGCACCTTGAGCCCCCTGTGGTGGGTAAAATCTTTTACCACCTGCTGGAAGTATGTGACTGTGGCCACTAATTTAGGGATCTTCCATGTGAGACTTCAAGGTAAATAGTCATTTCTAGTTCAGAACTGAAAAGCTATGCCATGGCTAACAAAACACCTTAGATCTTAACCTATAACTGTTATTCCACTTCCCTTCTGGGAGTAATAAGATAGACTTGCACCATCGAGGGCATTTTATGGTGTCAACTCACACTTTCTTATTCTTTCAGTGCAGTGAGGCAGTGTGTGTGTTACGAGTCAGGTCAGGAAACAATGTGTGCACATGTGCTCAGCAGGTAAGTCATAACTGATTCTGCAACTCTATGGACTGCGGCCCGCAGTCCATAGGACTTCCCAGGCAAGAATACTGGAGTGGGCTGCCATTTCCTCCTCCAGGGGACCTTCCTGACCCAGGGATTGAACCCGGTCTGCATTGCCGACAGATTCTTTACCACTGAGCCACCAGGGAATCCCTGGTTGGGAACGAGGCACCCCCACAAAGACCTGCCATGCCCTATTTCTTGTCCAGGCCTGTGAGCTCTCACTTTCATTTACCACAGTGTTGCAGCAAAACCCATGGAAATGGGCCATCTGGTCTCCACATTTTCATCTGTGCCTCGTTCTAGGTACAGTGAAACCTTAAACTCAGAATGACCAGGATACACATTAACCAGAACCATGGTTGGAACTGTTATATAATTCCCATCATGTCATAGGCCCCTTGTATTTGACCACTTCATTTTACAGAGATTTCCCACAGTAAGGTTTCTCTGACCACCACTCAGACTACAAGAACAGCCCTCCATAGTCTAAAATTCCTCCAAGATAATTCCAAACCACTATTCTGCTTAAGATGTAACCATTTAATTCCAAGAAGGACTCACAGATGCAACAGTGAGCTTAATTCAAAGCGACACTGAAACATGGCAGAAATCAAACACTGATGTCTTAAGAACCTGAGACAGGGACTTCCCTAGTGGTCCAGTGGCCACGACTCTGAGCTCCCAATGCAGGGGGCTCACGTTCAAACCCTGGTCAGGGAACCAGATCGCACATGGCACAACTAAGAGTTTGTATGCTGCAACTAAAAAGATGCCACATGCTGCAACTCAGTCCTGGCTCAGCCAAATAAATTAAAAAAAAGAAAAAGAACCTGAGATGGGTTGATTCTTGAACAGCCTCAGAGATCCCAAGTCATGTGACCATTAATTGTATAGAGATGTTTCTTCGATTTAGGCTCAGATTTAGGCTCTGCTAATTTTGCAATAAAAGAGTGACAAGGTAACACATATTAGAATATTTTAAGATTGTAGAGCATTATGAAAAAGATTTTGATTTGAAGATGATGGCTGCTAAAGCTGGAACCCTCTAACCACTTAACCACCCCTGGTGAGTGGGGACAGTTGGGAAGATTACCTGGGCCACTAAAACTGTCTGCAGGACCACGTGGGCTCTCAGTGGGTGATTCACACACTAGTGGAAGTGGCTGATCATCTTTCACTGAAGTCCCGAAGCGTAAATTCCGATGATTTGCAGGTTGAGAAGAAAAGGGCTGAGCAGGGAGGGGCGGTGGCGGTGGTGGTGGAGGAGGTGGCGGGGGAGGCGGAGGCGGTGGTGGCAGTGGCAGTTCCTCACTAGACGTGGAATGTGTTTGGTCACTGGTTGGAACCAAAGTCGGGACAGGGCTGTCTCCAGCACAGTCTTCACACTCAGGGGTTTTCACAGTACTGACTTCAGACAAGGGAGCACTTCTGGTTTTCCTAGAGGATGGATGGATCACGGCTGTCATCTGAGAAGTCGGCGGGGGTATCTGCTTGGGTAGTCTATTCAGCAGGTCTGGAGTCACAGGTTGTGAGCGAGAGCTCTTTAGGATAGGCTGGCCTGGACATCTCTGAAAATGAAAAACCACTGTCAGAAACTGGCTACGATCACAAACCATCAACATGCTAGAGCTTTCTATGAAGGACACCCAAAGAGTTTCTTTGTGTGGATCATCCTAATTCACGAAGTGGCTGCTTTTCACTTTGCACAGCCACCCTTGCTACTAAATCTATATACTGAGGAACAAGCATCATATGCTTTCATATAATACTTTTCTCTGTAATAAAGACATGAAAGGGTACATACAGATGAAAACACTCATCATATTTTTAGTATGAAAGATCAGACAACGAATACAAACAAAAGACAGCTGAAAAAATTATGCTGAGTTTAAAGTATCAGGCAGCCATGAAAAATCATAAACAGTACAAAGTCTGTGAAACATCTTTAAAAAAAAATGCAGATGATATGGTGTGCAATGTATAACCATGTAAAAAACAGATCTATGAAAAATACCACCAGTGTGGACCTCCAAGTGACAGTTAAAACAGGTATTACAGATGTTTCTCTAATGTTTAGTCTTAGAGTAAATTTTGTAATTTAAAAATATTAATTAAAGAAGTTGTAGTCTCACAGGTATAGTTTGCTAAAGAAAAACCTCACTTTACAAAGAACTAATCTTGAGGGGTGTACACCTCCATGAACCAAAGAACTGCAACTTCTACCAATTTAAGGTCAACTCGTTCCAGTTTGTTGATGGATTCTTTCACCTTCATACCACGTAAATGTGAAAATCAGGGCTCTGACTAGTTCAGGGTCATGGAGCTGGACCTGGATCCCTTGAATCCCCTCCTGCACAGTGACTCTGCTGTGCTAATCAGTACCCTCTGGAATATGGATGAGCTTTGAAAACATTACGCTGAGAGACCACTCACCATGAAGGACCACTTATATGAAATGTCTACCGTAGGTAAATCCACAGAGACAGAAAGCAGATTAATAGTTGCCCAGACCCAGGGAGGTAGCAGGGAATAGCTACTGGATATGAGATTTCTTTGGGGAACAGTAAAGCTGTTCCAGACTGATTGTAGCGATGGTTGCACAACTCTGAATATAGTAAAACCTTTAAATGGAAGAACTGTATAGTGTGCAACCTACATGAATAAAGTTGCTTTAAAAAAAAAGATAATGAGAATGAATGTAAATGCCTAGCACAGTGCCTGCTATACAGCACGGATCAGAGTAGAAAGTGTATCAGGGACTTCCCTGGTGGTCCTGTGGTTAAGAATCCACCTTCCAATGCAGGGAACATGGATTTGCTCCCTAGTCTAGGAACTAGATCCCACATGCCTGGGGCAACTAAGCCCACACATGGCAACTAGAGAAGCCGACTCACCACAGCAAAGACACAGTGCAGTCAAAATTTCACAAGAGAAAGAAGACAAGATGAAGTTGTAAAATATGATGCATTCACTCTGGTGGCCCCTGTTTTTCTTGTTGGTATTGCACTATGCATCTTCAATACCTCATCCCAGACTTATGTCTGGGAGTGGGTGGTTTTCTCTTTTGGGTCATTATGAGGGTATATGACGAGAACAGGTTTACGCTTTTATGTTCAAAAAGTTTGATGTTACTTTAAGTATCTATTTACTTTAAAAAAAAAAAAAACCTATTCACTTTTGAAGAAAAAAATGTATTGGAGTATAGTTGCTTTACAACGTTGTGTCAGTTTCTGCTATACTGCAAAGTGAATCGGCTTTACGTATACATATAGCCCACCTTTTTTGGATTTCCTTCCCATTTTGGTCCCCACAGAGCTCTCAGAGGAGCTCACTGTGCTATGCGGTAGTTTCTCGTGAGCTACCTATTTCATATATGGTGTCAACAGTATACATACGCCAGCCCAACCTCCCAGGTCTTCCCGCACCCCCTTGGTGTCCCTGTTTGTTCTCCCTGTCTCTTAAACCTGTTCACTTTTAACAGGTCACTTAACTGATGTCACAATGTTTCCTCGACCAAATTTTAAAGCCTTCTTTATTATAAATGAGGAAAAGCCAGCTAGAGCTGAGGACAATTTAACTATTTTTGGTTTTCCCTGCCAGTTAACAGCAGGGTAAGCGGCAAGGTCAAAAACATCTTGATATTTTGAATACTTTTGTTTTTTATTTATAGACTACAAATCATGGCATTTGGGGAACATTTTAGGTCCCAAATCATCTGTCCCTAATACTTCATTGGGACTTCCCTGGTGGCTCAGACAGTAAAGCGTCTGTCTACAATGTGGGAGACCTGGGTTCGATCCCTGGGTCCAATCCCTGGGTCGGGGAAGATTCCCTGGAGAAGGAAAAGGCAACCCACTCCAGTACTCTTGCCTAGAAAATCCCATGGATGGAGGAGCTTGGTGCCGGCTACCGTCCATGGGGTCACAAAGAGTCGGGCACAACTCTGTTTAACTATTTTTGGTTTTCCCTGCCAGTTAACAGCAGGGTGAGCAGCAAGGTCAAAAACATCTTGATATTTCTAATACTTTTGTTTTTTATTTACAGACTACAAATCATGGCATTTGGGGAACATTTTAGGTCCCAAATCATCTGTCCCTAATACTTCATATTTTTCTCCTAGGGCAGGTGATCTTCATTTATTTTTCCAGAAAACACAGGAGAAGCAAGGATTTACAGAACTCACCTCTTTAAATGCTCTTAATCGTTGGAGGGTTTTTTGGCGTTCTTGGTTTATCCATTCTCTTTTCTTTTGTTCCTCCTCTTTTTTCTTGTCTCTTTTCTATAGACAAACACATATCTGTAAGCTTCCCCAAAGTCTTGAGAGACTGTAAGCTGACATTCTTGCCACCCCCCCCGCCCACCTTCATGTCCGTACCACCACCCCCACCCCAGCTGCGGGGCCACACTGCACCACGCCCTCAGGATCCAGGCTGACCAGCAGTGGGGCTCCACTTTGCACAAGCCCATGGGTCACATCATGCAAACATAAAACATTTTTCTTCGGCCACTCACCCTCTGAACACTGTGGTGCTGATGAGAATATTTTATTCTTTCTTCAGCCTGTTGAAGTCTGAGTCGATGATTTTCTTTGCATTGATCCTAGGGGAATAATGTAATTTCACTGATCTGTTTTTTTTTAACTCGGTTATAAATTGAACACTGCATGGCTTTTAATATTTCCATGGGGTAGCATAAAAGGTTAAAAGAAAAAAGCGCTGCATTTGGGCTGCAGTATAAGACATTTATTAATAGGAGTTACGGTGTGATTCAGTACGTCTGCCTCCTCCTCAGTCACGTGACATGGGCCGATTGGCTGCTTACAGAAATCCCTTGTTCCTGGTCAGGAAGGTCATGGCTGGGGTGCAGTGCTTTGGGAGATGAAAAGGCAAGTCCTCCAACCAAGTAGAAATGGGAGGACATACAGGCAGCCCCACACCCTTAAGTGGGAAGTGTCCTAAGGATCTGTTTCAGTGCAATTGTTATAAACACATTTCCCCCTAATATTCTAAATATTTCCAAACATATCTACATAACACATCCAATCTATACTATCTAAAAAATTATATTAAAAACTGTATCATATAGGAATTCCCTGGTGGTCCAGTGGTTAAGAGTCTGCTTGCCAACACAAGGGACACAAGTTCAGTCCCTGGTCCGGGAAGATCCCACATGCCACAGGGCAACTAGGCCCGAACACCACAGCTTCCATGCCTGTGCTCCAGAGTCTGTGCTCCATCCACACCAAGAGAAGCCCCCATTCACCACAAATGGGGAAAGCCCACTCAGCAATGAAGACTCGGTGCAACCAAAAATAAGTAAATAAATAACTTAAAAAAAAAACTGTTATCTCAAGTATGCTTACCCCTTCTTAGTATGTTACCTTTTTATGTAATCACAGAGTTTTTAAAAATTAGGAAAAAAATCACTCACCAATTTTAAGGACTGAAATAAGCCAAATATTGTCTGACTGACATAATCAATTTAAAAAAAATTAATTTTATCATTTATTATAGCTTCTTAGAAGTTTTTACCTATTGTGATTTTTTAAAATGCCTATGTATGCCATAGACATTCAACCAATAGTTGTTGAAAGACTTAATTAAAATCTAAAGATGGTTAAATCCAAAAGGAAAAAAGAATCTTTTTAAGGAAAAAAAAAAACTGTAGTGTATGTTAATTGTAGCCACTGATATCTACATAAACACACATGAAATGAATCATTCATAAAAGCCTTATTTTTGAACCTATCTTTTGTAAAAGAAGAAATCCCCCAAAGCCGTGAGCCGAGAAGGCCGCCCGGGCGCACCCACCTTTCTGTTCCTGAGACGGGCTCTCCTGGCACAGATGCTGCCCCGCTTTGACTCCAGCTGCTGGCACTGCTGGCTGAGCACCCCCACCTCCAGCTGCTTCCCTTCCTGTAGCCCCATTACACCATCCATGACCGTAAGTTCCTCTGGACTTTCACACGGGTCGTAGTAGATCACTTCATCCTGTTTATCTAGAAGCATATTAATGATTTTTAAACCGTATTTTATTAAAAATAATGCATACTTTGTTTTCTTTTGGCTGCACTGGGTCCTCATCGCTGCGCAGGCTTTCTCTAGCTGCAGAAAGTGGGGGCTACTCTCTAGCTGCAGTGCGTGGGCTTCGCATTGCGGTGGCTTCTCTTGTGGCAGAGCACAGGCTCTGGGGCGCTCGGGCTCAGCAGCTGTGGTGCACAGGTTTAGTTGCTCTGCAGCATCTTCTCAGATCAGGGATCAAACCCCTGTCTCCTGCATTGACAGGTGGATTCTTTACCAATGAGCCACCAGGGAAGCCCACACATGTAAGGAGATCCGATGTAAGGATAGTTAAAGGTTCTTACAATTAACAGATATATACATGTGTCTATGTATACACACACACATGCAACTTACATAGTTACTTGTATCAATAAAGATAATTCTCAGAGAAACTTTTCCATGTGATAGAAATACAATTTTAATGGCAACACAGTATTCTGGAATTTAAGCACTCTCTGTTCTCAGAATGTCACAATGTTCCATTATTATCATTTCCACTGTGATGAACATCTTTGAATATAAATCTTTGTATTCATTTTTTATTACTTCCTTTGCAGATGAATATTTAAGGCTCCTAATCACTGTTGTCAAACCACCCTCCTCAAGAAAGGCAACATATGTTCTACCAGCAGCATGTCATTAAGGTGCCTTAATGATATTTAATCTTAATTACATATTGATTTTTTTTTAAATACATGCTGATTGTAACAAACTCAAGTCCTACAGAAGTACATAAAAATAGAAAGTAAAATTTTCCTCTTTCCTCACCAAATCTTTGTCCTTTTATTCCCAGAGGAAAATATGAATAGTTTGGCATGCATCCATCCAGATTAACCTTTTTCTAATAGAACTTCTTCCTAAATATGTAAAGTGCTTATAACATGAAGCTAAAGTTTTTTGAATACCTAGGATTATTCTTGCCTGGAAAATCCCATGGATGGAGGAGCCTGGTAGGCTGCAGTCCATGAGGTCGCTAAGAGTTGGACACAACTGAGTGACTTCACTTTCACTTTTCCCTTTCATGCATTGGGGAAGGAAATGGCAACCCACTCCAGTGTTCTTGCCTGGAGAAGGGCAGAGCTTGGTGGGCTGCCGTCTATGGGGTCGCACAGAGTCGGACACGACTGAAGCGACTTAGCAGCAGCAGGATTAAATTAAATGTTCAGGATCTATATGAAGAAAATAACTAAACTTGGAGGAACTTTAGGGAAAACAACAGACTTGAGTAAATGGAGAGACATACCATGTTCTTGGATGGGAAGATTCAAAATTGAAAAGACGATAATTCTTCCCAAAGTAATCTCTAATGTTAACTGCAATCCCAATAAAAATTCCGAGTTTTTTGGGCTTTTTGTTTTGAGCTTGTCAAAATGATTCTAAAGTTCATCTGGAAGAATAAAGGAGTGATAAGGAGTCAGAAAGTTTTTGGAAAAGTAGATTAATGAGGGAAGGATTTGCTTTATGTAATAATAGGAACAGCATGGTACCAGCTACTAGGAGCCATTCACAAATTAGTGAAAGAAAATAAGAGTTCATAAATAGATCAAAGCAAGGATGATAATCCTGGATATGGGACAGGTGACAAGTCAAAGCAACAGGGGAAATGTTTTTAAAATCAGTGAGTGGGACTGCTAAGAATTTGGAGGGGAAAGTTTAGATTGCTACCCCACATCAAAATAAACTTCATCTGGATTAAAGAGCCAAATGTTTTTAAAAGCAAAATCATAAAAATACTAAAAACAAAAGTAAATACCTGTGTAATTTTGGGATAAAGGAGTTACAACACCAAAGCAGAAAGACTGAGAGAGGTGACTTCATAAAGATTAAATATTCCGAAAAAGCAAATGACAGAGCAATGATTTGCAACATATGACAGATAATAAAGTAACATCTCTAATACAAAAAGGGAATATTCCAAAGAAAAATGGACAAAGACCACGAATAGGCAGTAAATAAAAACAAATGACCAGTAAACATACAAAATTGTGTTCAACATCACTTGTAAATGAAATAAATGAAAATTAGAAGATGCCATTTTTTTCCCCATCATACAGGCAAAGAATTTAAATGAATAAGTTCTGGGGAACATTTTCATCATCAGCTGATAGGAGCATCATTAAGTAGAATGAAATTTAGAAATTAGAAAATAATAGTGGTATGGGAAAATGTCTATCAAATGATTGTTATAGTGTTGTTTTAACAATTAGGTGTCAAAATGTTAAACATACATTTTGTAAAATGTACCTGATTCCATCTTTAGAAATTTATTCCAAGGAAAGAATCTGATCTACACACAAAGACATTTGTAAAGGAAGGTTCTTCACTACATTGTTCACAACAGTGAAAAGTGGATATACCAGTATATCTATTTAATGGAATACTATGCAGCCATTAAAATTTTTGATTTTATAACTTTTTGAAATGGAAAGATGACTATTATATATTAAATGAAAAAGAGGTTACTGAACAGAATACTCAGTTTTGGTTTAAGAAATTGATAGATATTTCTAAACATTAGCATATAAAAAAGGCTATGAAACTACAGAGTCTACAAAGTATCTCTAGATGATGGAACTGGAGTAATAATAGTTTCCCTTTGTTTTGCTATATGTTTACCAATGAATATATTATTTCAGTAACAAAAATACTGAAGGGAAACTGTATTAGAAAATTTCAGTATATAATATACAACAAATAATTGATAATATGGTCTGTATTTCCTTGAATCTGTAATTTAAACATACCAAGATATACATTGAAATATAAATTTTACCTTTTATAAGTCTTTTAATGGAGTCCAACTGAGTAACAAGCAGTATTTCTTCATATTTTAATATCTCAAATTTAACCTCGTATAATTCTAATTGAACTTCATAATATTGTATTTCTAAGTCATCTACAATGTTTATTTTTTTTTCTTGTTCTGGAAGATCTTCCATCTTGTTTTCATGAAAAAGATAAGAGCAAGTTAAAATAGGCCATTAAAAGCAAACTTTACAAGCATCTGAGTTATTTTCTATTCTGTGAAAGTGAAAGTGTTAGTTGCTCAACTGTGTTCAACTCTTTGGGATCCAATGGACTGCAGCCTGTGAGGCTCCTTGTCCCTGGTTTCTCCAGACAAGAATACTGGAGTATTAATGATACTGGAGTGGGCTGCCATTCCTTCTCTGCTCAGTATCAAACGTGAAAAAAGCAAAGAGAGAAGAGACACTTTTCCATTTCACTTAATGGGATAAAAATGCCTTCTTCAGCATTGACCACAGATACTTTACCTCATCTCTGAAACATATGAAAACATTTAGGTTTTGAGAAAATAAATGGCAATGAAGTATTCACAGATGTTTTCTGCTTTAAAGTCATAATGTTATAGGAAATAAAATTGACTATGCTCCTAAGACAAAGCACCTCTTTAATTATTCTAAAATTGTGCTGAAAACATGGTTTGACTGATTTTCAAGTATATTACCTACTTTGGTTCTGAGGTCAATGCGATCATCAAGTGACTGTGACAATATAATATTTCAAAAACATTTTAACTGAAACTTCACGGCCAAACTTCCAGTCTCTAAATTCTGAAAAGACCCTGATGCTGGGAAAGATTGAGGGCAGGAAGAGGAGGGGGTGAGAAAGGATGAGACAGTTGGATGGCATCACCAACTTCAGTGGACATGAGTTAAAGCAAACTCCAGGAGATGATGAATGACAGGGAAGCAAGGTGTGCCGCAGTCCATGGGGTTGCAAAGAGTTGGAACAACTCAGTGACTGGACAATAACAACAGAAGATGGTACTGGGGACTTCCCTTGTGGTCCAGCGGCAGACTCTCTGCTTGCAATGCAGAGAGCCTGCATTCAATCCCTGCTCTGGGAACTAGATCCCACATGCCACAGGTGAGAGTTCCCATGCTGCAAATAAAGTTCCTACATGCCACAAGGAAGGTCAGAGATCCCGTGAGCCACAACTAAGACCCAGTGCAACCCAATAAATAAATAAAATGGTGAAACTTAGAAAAATTTTTTTAAATTAAAAAAAATTTTTAAGATAAAAAAGATGGTGTTGGAACAAGTGAGTAAGGATGCTACCTAAAATAAAAGTGTATTTGTAAAACAAAGCTTCACTTATGTTTGTCTTACCTTGCCCTGAATTTCAGCTCTTCTGTGATTTAAACACAGCTCTTTGGCTCTCATGAGTTGTAGAGTCTCCCGGGCTAACATCAGCTTGAGTTTTTCCAACCTGGGAGTTGCTGTGGCCCAGGCAGCCTGGCCAAATCTCTTCTCATCCTGTGCCATCTGTTTCTTCATTCCTGTTGGATTATAATTAATAAAATAAAACATAATTACAACTCATAATATAAAAAGAAACTTTTTTAAAAAGGAAAAATTCATCCTGAACAAATTCTGTTTATTGCCTTCCATGTTACCGGCAAAACATCCCTTTTAAAAGAAAACCTGTATGTTAGTGATTTTTTTATTGTCACAAAAATAATACATGGTTATTTAGTATAAATTTTTAGATAACTTCATTTAAAAAAAGAAAATCATGAATCTCACTTACTTAAAGCAATTGCTTCTTACATCTTGGTACAAATACTTCTGGGCTGTTTCTGTGTCTAACTAGACAAACAGGAAGATACAGTTTGACCAAAACAAACCACCAACCCCCCTCCCCCATCCCAGGATATCATTCTGCTTTATACCTTGTTTATTTCACTTACTGTATCACAGAATTCTTGCTATTCATAAAAATTGTTATAGAGAATCATGTTTAATAGCTACATAATATTCCACTTTATGAATGTACTATAATTTAACAAACTGGTAATAAGTTGTTGCTATTTGCAGCTACTATCAACAGTGACTGAATATTAGACAAAAGCACCTCAATCCAGGGACTTCCCTACCAGTCCAGTGGTTAAGACTCTGCACTTCCACCTCAGTGATGTGGCCAAAAAAAACACAATAAACAAAAAGTACTTCACCCAGCCTATAGGACCATATGGTCTTGTCCCTGCCTGTCTGCCAGCATTCTCTCACACCACATTCTCTGTACAGGCAGACCCCAGAGGTAGTTCAGGTTCAATTCCAAATCAACACAGTAAAGTGAACACCACAATAAATCAGGCTGGATTTTCTTGTTCCCCACTGCATACAAAAGTTATGTTTACACTGTATTATGGTCTATTAAGTGTGCAGGAATCTTATGTCTTTAAAAAAATGTACATACCTTAATTTAAAAATACTTTATTACTAAAAAGTGCTATCCATCATCTGAGCTTTGAGCTATAATCGCTTTGGCGTAGTAACATCAAATATCACTCATCACAGATCACCATAACAAAATGTAAAAGTCTGAAATATTGGGAAAATGACTAAAATGTGACTGACAGAGACACAAAGTGGGGCAAATGCTGTAGGAAAAACAGTAGTTGCTATTCTTAAAATTTATTTATTTTTATCTTTTGACTGCACCACATGGCATGTGAGATCTTAGTTCCCCAACCAGGAATCGAACCTGCACACCACCCCCCGGAACTGGCAGCACAGAATCTTAACCACTGGAGCACCAGGGAGGTCCCAGCACTTGCTATTTTATAATAGACTTGCTCAGTGTAGGACTATCACAAACCTTCAATCTGTAAAAATCATACTACCTGTGAAGTGGGGTAAGGTATAGAGCCATGAGATGAGCAATGAGATGAGGTATGTCTGTGCTGTGCTCCAGCCCGTGGCTTCCTCATACTTGTCAAGCTCCCTCATACCAGAGGGCTTTTGTAAATGCTACTCCTGCCTGGTACACCCTCTCATCAATTTTCTGCTCTCTCCACTTCCATTTACCCTTCAGATAGGAGGGCAAATGCCGCTTCTCAGAGGCCTTCTGTGACCACTCTAATTGAGTCTCATTTTTCTCTCCTAGGCTCTCAGAGCCCCATGTTTCTCTTCTTCATATGGCTTGTTGCCACTGCCATTTTCCATGTGTTTGAATGAATAATATAATTAAGATTTCTCTTCCCTCATCTGACTTTACAGTGTCTATCCACTCCAGCACTCTTGCCTGGAAAATCCCATGGACGGAGGAGCCTGATAGGCTACAGTCCATGGGGTCGCAAAGAGTCGGACACAACTGAGCGACTTCACTTCACTTCATGCTTATCCTTATAGTGAATCCTCAGTACCTAGAAAATACAGAATCTGGTGCTTAAGAGGCACTCAAGTGTTTTCTGAGTACAATGAAAATTACATGTATCTTAGTATAGCATTTTAAAATTATTACCTGCTAATGCTTCTACCGTTTTTTCAAAATAATTCACTGTAATATCTTGAATAGAGACTATAGCTTCTTCAGCCCGTCTGGTCCATTCTTGGGCTTCCTTCTGCAGGGCAACTATCCTTTTAGGACCCAGATCATCCTCATCCAAGGACTTCTACAGAAAGAAGGGAAAGTTGTATCAGTAAGAGAAAAGAATCATGTAGAACCATTAGAAAATTGAAAGAAACTGGTCATGTGGATTATTTAAACTACTTTTATTACTACTACTTAGTCAATTAAATTTCATTCACTCATCAGTTCCTTACTGAGTATAAATAAGGCTCTAAGTGCAGCATCCTCTGGAAGACAAAGGGATACTCTGGAGCATAAAGGAAAAAACACCCTACTTTACTTTGTACTACTCGAATAACTTTTTCTAGAAGGGAATACTGCCAAGCTGTGTTTCTCTGTTAATATATATTGTTTGGAGACCTCCCTGGTGGTCCAGTGGCTCACCTGCCAATCCCAGGGACACTGGTTTTATCCCTGGTCTGAGAAGATCCCACATGCGGCGGGGCAACTAAGCCCGTGCATCACAACACCTAGCCCATACTCGGGAGCCCACAAGCCACAAGAGAAGCCTGCACACCACAACTGGAGAGCAGCCCCCCGCTCACCTCAACTAGAGAAAGTCCATGCATGGCCCAGCACAGCCAAAAATAAATAAATACATTTTTCAAATGTCTTCGTCTTTCAATCAATTTAAAAAATAAATTCGATGTATCTACAATATTATCGAAACACGGGGTGAACCCAAAGTGGAAACACAGATTGAATCATTAATGCAACTAAAGAAACAGCATGTCATAAACAGTAAATCTGATAAAGTAAAAACGTAAAACGTACCAAAATAGCAAGCTTACATGAAGTTGCAAGTTCCCGCATGTCCCTGAATGGCTGCAGTAAATACTGGAAGAACATAGTTGTCGCAGTGACTAATTCCTGGTACGCTTCATCTTCCTCTCGATACACTTTCATTAATGCTACCATGGTGTTGGCTTTTTCATGCCCTTGAAGCAACTAGAAGGCAAAATGTAAATAAAGTTCAAGTATGGACAGTATAAGATCATACCAAACCAACAGAGCTAAAGAAACCTGAATGTTCCTAACATTAACACATCAATTCAAAATACTGATTAAACATGAAAATGTTACTGTCCTCCAACCAAAATGCCCAGTAAGAATGGTTAAATAAATCATGGTACATCCATAGTAGGAATATTATTATTGTAATCATTTATTCAGCACTGTGCTTTTGAAGACTGGTTCAGTAATCTGGGCACTTTTATAGTAATAAATGGGAGACAGAAGAGGATGTAGAGTTGGTCCTAAGTATGTAGTACATGTACTAAGGACTCAGAGAAAAGGACCTGAGAGAGGATATTTTTCCATCGCTTTTTTGACCATAAAGGTATTGTGAGAATGCACTCCTTTTTTAAAACTGCTGAGGGACTTCCCTGGTGGCCCAGTGGTTAAGACTGCATTTCCGCTGCAGGCAGCATAGGTTCAATCTCTGGTCAGGGAACTAAGACCCTACATGCCGTGTGATACAATCAAAACAAACCAAAACAAACAGACAAACTCATAAAGCCATAGAGATGATTCCAAGTAGTTCTCCAGCATGTTGACTCTCTTAATTCCCCCAGGTTAGTATTCCCATCAATTCCCCAGCAAAGTAGACTCATTCACAGCATCACAAATGGGGCTCTAGCCTCTAAAGAATGCTTCTGAGGCAGGGCAAGAAATAAATTGAGCATTTATAATCTAGAAAAACTCATTTGATAAGAAACTAATTTACTGCCCAGGAGAAGAGAAATAAAATCAGGTAATAGTATAAACTCCCCACCCCCACCCCTCGGTCAGTACATCCTTAAATTTTTCTATTTCCTTCCCTCCAGTTAAGAATAAAGTAATCTATGTTCCGTAGTCATTTTATCCAGGTGATAACAGTAGGATTACCCACCCCCCTCCAAAAAGAAAAGCAAAAGTTTCCTTCAAGAAAATTAAAACACGTGAAAAAGTAAACTTAAGATAACTGATGTTTTTCAGCCTTATTTCTTAAGACTATTCAGACTTCAAAACATTCAGTCTCACTTTCTATATTCTAGCAATGTTACTAATTGGTCTAATTCTAGAATCAATTGTTTTCCTGTTCTAAATATGAGCTGAGTACTAACATTATTACATGCACTTCCATGGATGCAGTGTATTTCATATTTAAGCCCTCACTCCACCCACATGTTCCAGGTAAACAGGTGAACTATACCAGTGTCAACAGCTAGCGTAACAGTATGAACTATACTAGTGCCATAATACCTCTGAGTGAACTCAAACTTGGATAAAGTGTATACTGAAAAATAAGTGATTCAACATGGTAAAACTGAAGATCAAAAGCTAACTAGCCTGAAACTGCCCTGTGGTTTCCTCATATTATCAAGTGAAATAAACCAATGAGAAGTGGGTGTATAAAAAGCTCATTCTATATTTAGCTTGAGAGAATATAATTAAGATGTTGGAATGTGGCTAAATTGTTCTTACATCTCCCCTTCCTCAAATGAATGCAGAGAAAAATCATTCTGATTAAGAACGAGTGAGAAAGGGCTTCCCTGGTGGTGCGGTGGTAAAGAATCCGTCTGCAGTGCAGGAGCCGCAGGTTCGATCCCTGGGTGGGGAAGATCCCCTGGAGAAGGAAATAACAAACCACTCCAGTATTCTTGCCTGGGAAATCCCATGGACAGAGGAGCCTGGTGGGCTACAGTCAATGGGGTCAGACACGACTTAACGACTAAAACAATAAATAGTGAGAAAGGGCCGGCAAGAGGCATGTCCGGGTGTAGCATAGAGAACTCAGTCTTGACTTAGGAATAGTCAATTCGTTGTGGATATATGAGCCATGTTTTCCTCTTCAACCCTTTTTTGAATCCCCTTCAGTTCTGTAAACTCAGCGCTCAAAAAATGAATCGTTCAATCGCTCTAACAACCTCTTTCAAGCTTAAAACTGCTTTCCTATTGCTGCTGCTCCCAACTGATGAATACAGCTCATATCCTATCGGCTTTCCACTGGACCAAGTCTGTTTTGTTTTATTGGCCACACTGGGCATGCGGGGTCTTGGGAGCCAGTGCCCCATTGCAGTGCAAAACGGGGAGTCCTTTCCTTGGACCACCAAGGAAATCACCTCACCAAGTCTTTCTTACCTCAAAGGCGTAGGTCCTAGAAGCCCCTTCATCCTCTAACACATCTTGTCTCCCTTATGGGGCTTCCCCTCATACACGGAACCTGCTTTTGTTTACATCCAGTCCTTGTTATCACTTCCTACACTCATGGGATGTTTCTAGTTTCTCTTTCAGTATTCTCTGGCATTTCCGGTCACAACAGCCTGCTCCGCCAATATCTCCAGGGGAAAGGTTAAAGAGCCTACTCTGGCTCTGAACTGCGAATAAACTTTAACTCAGTCCTCTCGCCAGGCCCCGGGCGGGTTCCTCCGGAAGTCCCCTCGCTGCTGTCCGACAGGTGATGCACCTACGAGGCTGCGCGCCCCTTCCGCGCATCACGCAGATAACGGGAAGACCCCACTCTCGCACTCGTCCCTCCCCAGGCAAAGCAACACGGAAAGGACCTGCGTGGGCCCGGCGGGCGCGTACCTGGCGCAGCCGCGCGCTCGCCCCATCGCGCCGCGCGCGCAGGGCTCGCTCCCGGAATTCTCGCGTGCTCTCGCAGTCCGCCGCGCAGCGTTGCCCGGGGAAGAGCGCGTCGCGCACCGCCGCGCCGCCGCAGCCGTCGGCCGCCTGGCCGAGGTAGCGTTCCAGCTGCCCGCACAGCTCCTGCAGCGCCGCCTCGCCCGGCCCTGCGGGCGCCGGCCACACCAGCGTCCACAGCCCGAGCCCCAGGCCCCAGGCCCCGCCGCCGCCCGTGTCTAGCTCCGGCGGCAACCGCGGGAAGCAGCGCTCGAGCGGCGGCCACAGCGCTGCCAGCTGCCGGTGCGCGCCGCGGAGCCCGGCAGCCGAGAGCAGGCCCGCCCAACTGGGCGGGGGAGCGGCGGCCTCGGGCTCGGGCTTGGGTTCGGGCCCCGGCTGGCTCCCCTCGCGCCGCCGCCGCCGCTGCGCCGTGCGGTCGTGACAAGTCACGGCGAACTTGCCCTCCACATCATTCCAGGCCACCAGGAAGCGCAGCTGGTGCCGCTCGGGCTCGGCGAAGAGGTCCTCGCGGACCGGCACCCAGCCCTCCAAGCTGTCGGGCTGCTCGTCCTCCATGGCCGCCAGCGGTCAGCGCCCGGCGGGCTCGGCTCTCCAGAGCCTGGTCTCCTCGCACCAGCAGCCGCTGCACAGTCCGGAGGGCGTCATCTTTCGCTGAACTGGAATCGGCGTCAGCACCCCCACCACCGCCACCCTCGGCACTTTTGATTGGCTGTCTGCTGCCTGGGAGGCTTCCAACAACGCTTCCGCGATTGGCTGGATGATAGATGGGAGAGTTCGCGACAACCAAAGAAATGGTCAGGAGGTCGCCGCTTGGAATCAACCAGTGTCGCAACCTGGTCCGGATCCTGGGATTACCACTCTTGCCTCACCTTTTCCACCTATGTACACACTGACATTGAAAAAATGTTTGTTAAACGAACTAGTTGTTGTCTTAGCCTCCTGCACTAAACTGTGAGCCTCTTGAGAACGGAAACCCGGTTGACTTGGTCTTCTATCATCAGGGCTCTAGTGAATACATCGTTCCTGAGCTCAAGAACGGTGAGGTATAACATTAAACTTAATAGTTATTTGTTGAGGGCGTAAGTGCCAGGCACTAGGTAGAAGCCACAAGTTTGTTATCAATTCAGCAAGCTTTTATGTAATGTATAATGTTTTGGGAGGCTGCGCACGAAGGGGTCATGCCCCCCCAAAAAGAAAAAAAGATACCTCCATCTTCAAATCCTTTCGGCTCCCAACCGACATGTTTAAATACAATCCATGTTCTAACTTGTCATTATAGAGATAAGGAAACTGAGATCCAGAAAAGAAACTTTTCTTAAGATACCCAGACACTCAGGCAATTCAGACACTTCAGACCACCTGGCTACTGAAGACCTGTTTAAGGAGATGGGGTGATGTACTTTCAGCTGGGGACGGAGTGTGGGTTGGAGCTGAACGTGTTCATACAGGGAATAAGGCAGCACTGGTCTCTACCTAGGAAATGTAGAGGGTAGACGGAAATACAGTACATGTCAGCTCCCATCCTGAGAGAGCTGCTAGAGTGGTAGTGGGGTTGGAGGACAGAGCGGGAGGAACAAGAAGCTCAGGGAGCAGGGAAGAAGCCCTTCATCTAAACAAGATTTTCAAAAGTTTGATTCAGGAACCAGTGAAGGGATTGTTGAAGTTTTTGAGCTAGGAAAGCCTGGAATCAGATTTCCAACAATGATCTCCCCCCTCCCCCCCCCCCCCACCGCCCCGCCGGCAAAGAAAAACAGGGCCAGGCTGAAACTATGGTTAGGGCATCTCCCAGCCTGAAGACAATCCCAAGGCAGATAATCTATCCCCAAGGCAACTAGGAGACTCTAGGAAAGTAGCTTGAAGGTAAAATTGCCTCTATCTGAAGGTCCCTCCCTTTAATACCAAAGAAAGGTGGGGCTCTGCTCTGGTTGTCATTTGGAGAGACAACCTTTTAGCTGAAGTGATTTATTTTCCCTCAAACTATTTTTTAATGTATTAGCTAATATGATTTACTTACAATTCAGGTCTGTTTCTTCTAAGGGATTCTTAACCGCAGTAGCAGATAAAATGGTCATCTGAGTTAAATTCACCCATTCCAGTCCATTTTAGTTCACTGATTCCTTAAATGTCGATGTTCACTCTTGCCGCCTCCTGTTTGACCACTTCCAATTTGCCTTGATTCATGGACCTAATATTCCAGGTTCCTATGCAATATTGCTCTTTACAGCATTGGACTTTACTTTCATCACCAGTCACATCCACAGCTAGGTATTGTTTTTTTCTTTGGCTCCATCTCTTCATTCTTTCTGGAGTTATTTCTCCATTGATTTCCAGTAGTATATTGGACACCTACCGACCTAGGGAGTTCATCTTTCAGTGTCCTATCTTTTTGCCTTTTCATACTGTTCATGGGGTTCTCATGGCAAGAATACTGAAGTGGTTTGCCATTCCCTTCTCCAGTGGACCATGTTTTGTCAGAACTCTCCACCAGAAGTCCCTTAGAAGAAATGGAGTAGCCATCATAGTCAACAAAAGAGTCCAAAATGCAGTACTTGGATGCAATCTCAAAAGTAACGGAACAATCTCTGTTCGTCTCCAAGGCAAACCATTCACTATCACAGTAATCAAGTCTATGCCCTGCCCAGCAATACTGAAGAAGCTGAAGTTGAATGGTTCTATGAAGACCTACAAGACCTTCTAGAATTAGCACCCAAAAAAGATGTGATTTTCATTATAGGGGACTGGAATGCAAAAGTAAAAAGTCAAAAGATACCTGGAGTAACAGGCAATTTGGCCTTGGAGTACAAAATGAAGCAGGTCAAAGACTTACACAATTTTGCAGAGAATGTACTGGTCATAGCAAACACCCTCTTCCAACAACACAAGAGAAGACTCTACACATGCCATCACCAGATGGTCAATATCTAAATCCAATTGATTATTTTCTTTGCAGCCAAAGGTGGAGAAGCTCTATATAGTCAGAAAAAACAAGACCAGGAGCTGACTGTGACTCTGATCATGAACTTCTTATTGCCAAATTCAGACTTAAAATGAAGAAAGTAGGGAAAACCACTAGACCATCCAGGTATGACCTAAATCAAATCCCTTACAATTATACAGTGAAAGTGACAAATAGATTCAAGGGATTAAATCTGATAGACAGTGCCTGAAGAACTATGGGCGGAGGTTTGTGACCTTGTGCCAGAGGCAATGATCAAGACCATCCCCAAGAAAAAGAAATGCAAAAAGGCAAAATGGTTGTCTGAGGAGGCCTTCCAAATAGCTTGGAAAAGAAGAGAAGCTAAAGGCAAAGGAGAGAGGGAAAGATACATCCATCTGAATGCAGAGTTCCAAAGAATAGCAAGGAGAGATAAGAAAGCCTTCCTCAGTGATCAATGTAAAGAAATAGAGGAAAACAATAGAATGGGAAAGACTAGAGATCTCTTCAAGAAAATTAGAGATACCAAGGGAATATGTCATGCAGAGATGGGCACAATAAAGGATAGAAATGGTATGGACCTAACAGAAACAGAAGATATTAAGAAGACGTGGCAAGAATACACAGAAGAACTGTACAAAAAAGATCTTCATGACCCAGATAACCACGATGGTGTGATCACTCACCTAGAGCCAGACATCCCGGAATGTGAAGTCAAGTGGGCCTTAGAAAGCATCATTACGAACAAAGCTAGTGGAGGTGATGGAATTCCAGTTGAGCTATTTCAAATCTTCAAAGATGATGCTGTGAAAGTGCTGCACTCAATATGCCAGCAAATTTGGAAAACTCAGCAGTGGCACAGGACTGGAAAAGGTCAGTTTTCATTCCAATCCCAAAGAAAGGCAATGCCAAAGAATGTTCAAGCTACCGCACAATTGCACTCATCTCACACGCTAGTAAAGTAATGCTCAAAATTCTCCAAGTCAGACTTCAACATACGAGAATTGTGAAATTGCAGATGTTCAAGCTGAATTTAGAAAAGGCAGAGGAACCACAGATCAAATTGCCAGTGTCCATTGAATCATAGAAAAAGCAAGAGAGTTCCAGAAAAACATCTCAGTCAGTCAGTTCAGTTGCTCAGTTGTGTCCAACTCTTTGCGACTCCATGGACTGCAGCATGCCAGGCCTACCTGTCCATCACCAACTCCCGAGTTTACTCAAACTCATGTCCATTGAGTCAGTGATGCCGTCCAACCATCGCATCCTCCGTCGTCCCCTTCTCCTCTTGCCTTCAATCTTTCCCAGCATCAGGGTCTTTTACAATGAGTCAGTTCTTCACATCAGGTGGCCAAAGGAGTACATCAAAGCTGTGTATTGTCACCCTGCTTATTTAACTTATATGGAGAGTACATCATGTGAGATGCTGGTCTGGATGAAGCACAAGCCAGAATCAAGATTGCCAGGAGAAATATCAATAGCCTCAGATATGCAAATGATATCACCCTTATGGCAGAAAGCGAAGAAAAACTAAAGAGCCTCTTGATGAAAGTGAAAGAGGGGAGTGAAAACGTTGGCTTAAAACTCAGCATTCAGAAAATGAAGATCATGGCACCTGGTCCCATCATTTCATGGCAAATAGATGGGGAAACAATGGAAACAGTGACAGACTTTATTTTGGGGGGCTCCAAAATCACTGCAGATGGTGATTGCAGCCATGAAATTAAAAGGTGTTTGCTCCTCGGACAAAAAGCTATGATCAACCTAGACAGCATATTAAAAAGCAGAGACATTACTTTGCCAACAAAAGTCTATCTAGTCAAAGCTATGGTTTTTCCAGTAGTCATGTATGGATGTGAGAGTGGGATCATAAAGAAGGCTGAGTGCCGAAGATTGATACTTTTGAACTGTGCTGTTGGAGAAGACTCTTGAGAGTCCCTTAGACAGCAAGGAAATCCAACCAGTCAATCGTAAAGGGAATCAGTCCTAAATATTCTTTGGAAGGACTGATACTGAAGCTGAAATTCCAATACTTTGGCCCCCTCATGCAAAGAGCTGACTCATTTGAAAAGACCCTGATGCTGGGAAAGAGTGAAGGCAGGAGAAGGGGACAACAGAGGATGAGGTGGTTGAATGGTATCACCGAATCAATGGACATGAGTTCGAGTAAGCTCCAGAAGTGGTGATGGACAGGGAAGCATTGTATGCTGCGTTCCATGGGGTCACAAAGAGTTGGACATGACTGAATGACTGAACTGAACTAGTCTGTTTAATATCTTTTTGTATATATTTTTTAATAATTAATTTACTTGTTGGCAGTGCTGAGTCTTAATTGCTGAACGGACTTTTTCTCTAGATGCAATGAGCAGGGGCTACTCTCTAGTTGCAGCACCCTGGTTTTTCACTGTGGCGGCTTCTCTTGTTGCAGAGGACTGGCTCTAGGGCGTGCGGCCTTCAGGAGTTGTATCACATGGGCTCAGTAGTTGCGGCTCCCAGGCTCTGTAGCACAAGCTCAGTAGTTTTGGTGCATGGGTTTAGTGGCTCTGTGGCAAGTGTGATCTTCCCAGATCAGGGACTGAACCTATGTCTCCTGCATTGGCAGGCGAATTCTTGACCACTGAGCCACCAGGGAAGCCCCTGTATAGTCTTTATAGAATGTCTTTTAACTCTATTTTTTATATTATTTTATCATTTCTATTAGTCTTTCTAAATTATTTGCTTTTTCAAAATGAAATTAGGCTTTCTATAATTTTTATTTCATGTGAGGGGAATAAATGTATATATTCTTAGAAAAAATATGGATAAGTATACACCAAACCTAGTAATTGTTTCCAGAATGTATGACTGGTATACATTCACTTTATTTTTTGGTTCTTTTGTAGTATTTGCTTTTTTCTAAGTCAAACACTATATACTATTTAAAACAAGAAGTAAAGACTTTTTAAAGTAGCACATGGTAAATATAATTATTATAAAATGGACACATCAGAGATAAAAGATAAAAGTAATATAACTCAGAAGACGTAAACCTTGCTTTTACTTTGTGTGTGTATATATATATTTATTCAGTTCAGTTCAGTTCAGTCACTCAGTCATGTCTACCTCTTTGCGAACCCATGTACTGCAGCACACCAGGCTTCCCTGTCCATCACCAAATCCCGGAGCTTGTCATCGAGTTGGTAATGCCGTCCAACCATCTTATCCTCTGTCATCCCCTTCTCCTCCTGCCTTCAATCTTTCCCAGCATCAGAGTCTTTTCCAATAAGTCAGTTCTTTGCATCAGGTGGTTTTATACTGTAGTAATATTTTGCATACTGTTTTTTAATTTATTTTTTTAATTGAAGGATAACTGCTTTACAGCATTTTGTGGTTTTCTGTCATACATCAATAAGAATCAGCCATAGGTACACCCCTGTCCCTAATATTTTGCATAGTCTTTCTACTTTCTACTGTTTCTACACATATATTGTGGGCATTTTCCACATTTAAAAAATAGGTATCTACATCATTATTTTAATACTTGCCAATACTGAGTTGACATTATTGATGATTCTATTTTGGTAGACATAGATTAACTTCAATTTTCTGCCAATAGAGATAACGCTGTGGTGAACCTTCTTGTACATAATGTATCTTTGCATAATTTATTCTTTCAGATTTTTTGCTTTTGATGTTTTATTTGCTTCCAATATTTTTGTTATATAGATACTTGGCAGTAACAATGTTTTTTAAAATAAAATTTTGATTAAGATTTCAAAAAGCAGTAGATGTCAAATTTGAAGATCACATCACCACATGCAGACTTTTAAAGGAAATGGTCCAGAACCCTGCACCAGTGGAAAAAAATTAAAAGGGAGCAGAATGAAGAAGAGAGGGCGTCTCGGAGGGAGACTAGTGGAGCGATTTTTCTGGAGAGAGCTGTGGTTGGACTGGAAGGGGCAGGGGCAGTATTGGAAATCCTATCCTCCACCCCTAAGCCCCGTGAGGGGTCTTCAACAACGGGACCCTTCAGAGAGTTTGCTGTATTTCCTGCAGGTGGGCCAATGGTGGCCAGAGGAGAGAGGACTGGCTGCTCTGGCGGCTGAGCTGGTGGAGTGGCTGTGTTGGAAGCGTCTGCATCCCAGAGTTTGCCAGGACCAAGGATGGAGCCTGCATCCCAAGATCCAGATGTGGGCCAGCTGGACCACCGAGCCAGCAAGGAGGCGCCTGGATCCTGCCTGAGAGAACCAGCTGCATGGGTGAGGAGACCTCATCTGGGGAATCTTAGAGGTGGTCCCCCAAAGCCTGGAGGAGGAGTACAAGGGATCCCTTGAAAAAGAGGGGTTCTCAGCCTGGCAGTGGGAACTCCAGGGGGGAGCATCATGGGGAACCCCAGAGATGTAGAAAAGCTCAGAGAGATCTGAGTGTCTGCCCCAGAGAAGCAGAAGCTACCACCCACCCTCGGTGGCATTAGCTCAGATAGGCGCTGCCTTATCACGTTATCGCCTCCTGTCCCTGGCGAACAAACCAGCAGCTTTGGGAGGAGGTGCAGGGAGAAAAGGCAGATTTCTAGCTGCAGAGGCCTCAGCTGGGGAACGGAGGAGATTTTGATGCTGGCCAAACTAATTTTCAGAGAAGGCAGTGGCACCCCACTCCAGCATTCTTGCCTGGAAAATCCCATGGACAGAGGAGCCTGGTGGGCTGCAGTCCATGGGGTCGCTAAGAGTAGGACATGACTGAGCGACTTCACTGTCACTTTCACTTTCATGCGTTGGAGAAGGAAATGGCAACCCACTCCAGTGTTCTTGCCTGGAGAATCCCAGGGACGGGGGAGCCTGGTGGGCTGCCATCTATGGGGTCGCACAGAGTTGGACACGACTGAAGCGACTTAGCAGCAGCAGCAAACTAATTCTGTGTGTTGTGCTAGGTGCTAAGTCACCTTAGTCGTGTCCTACTCTTTGCAACCCTGTGGACTGTAGCCCACCAGGCTCCTCTGTCCATGGGATTTTCCAGGCAAGAATACTTCAGGGGGTTGCCATTCCTTCCTCCAGGGGATCTTCCCAACCCAGGGACTGAACTCACGACTCTTACATCTCCTGCATCTGCATTGGCAGGCAGGTTCTTTTCCAGTAGTGCCACCTGAAAAGTCCAAACTAAGTTTGACTTTTTAATTAACATATTGGACTGTACCTTCCGTTACTGAATGGAGACTATGCCTTCAAATAACCCTAGGACTGTGTTACCTAAGAGGGAGCAGGAAGTCCCTGGTGTGCTGGATTTTTATCCTGAGAGGAGAATACATGAGTAAATGTTCAAGGAATTGTGGGAGAAAAAAAGTAAGTTGTGTTTTATTACCTTCGGAGTTGCGCTTGTTGAAAAGACTCTGGATAAAGCCCCTCAGGCCAGGTGGATACCTGGGGGCTCCCCGAAGTCCTCCTCCTCTTTGTGGCCTGCAGCCAGCCTCCTGCCTTTGCTGTGACAGCCCTCCACCCTCTAGGCATAACTAGACATCTTAATCCCCTCCGTGGAGGCCCCAGACTCCAGTCCCCATGGTAATGGAAGTAATTCAGGGGACAGCATGTAACTTCTGCTAGTGATACTTGAGCGGTCAGCAGCGGGCAGGTCTATATTTGGGCTTTCACTCATGGCAGGCCTGTTGCTATTTGCAGCCGGAGCCAGCTCGTGTTACCATCACCTTCACCACTTGTAGAACTGTGGCTAAAACGGGCAGGGGCGGCTTGCTGGGCACGCAGAGGTCACCAGGAGGGAAAGCCTGCTGAATGCGAAAGCAGTTTCTAGCAGTTACCACAGCCTCCAAGTTAAAAGAAGACTTTATGGATCCTTAAATTAGCAGGCAAGTTTTTGTGTAGTCATTCTTCTAATGCAAAATGTTTACTAGAAACCCAGTAACTTAGTGCCACAATGTTGTCCTTCAGGTGGGAAAAGATGTCATCTTAAATTGCAGATGTGTGTACATTGCAGTAAACAATGTGAACGTTTCCTGTGCCTTCTTATAGCAAGGATTCAAGAATGTGGCCTCAGTACAGAGCGTGAAAGCCTCAGATGCAGACAGAGAGAAGCTAGTGGTTCTTGCAGGGTGTCCTTAGGGTATTTTTAGTGCAGGGGTCCGCTTGTCAGAACAGTTTGGAACCTTGAATGTTGATACCATTTGGCTATGGTATAAGGTTGATAAATACCTTTTATTTTAATCTGCATGTGTATGCTGCCAAACCATAATTTTAAGCTTTGATTCAAATACTGAAAAACAGCATCATAATCACTTTTTACTTGTTATGCATCCCCCTCCTCCCTTAGAAAGTTTTCAGGTGTAGGCTGTGCAGATTTAAACCATCTTACAAAACTGTACCGCTGGGCACTTCCTGGTGGTCCAATGGTTAAGACTCCATGCTCCCAATGTAGGGAGGGGTGCAGGGGACACAGGTTGAATCCCTGCTTGGGGAACTAAGATCCCACATGCCACATTGCCAGAATAAAAAAACACACACACACATACAAAAAAAAACACTGTACAGCTAACACTTTAAAGCAGGTTTCTTTAGCCTTGACTCAGAAATTGCCAGGAGATACATGGGTGAGCTTTGCAAACTGTACACAAAATTATATCTGTGCCCTTATCGGCTACTCTTGGGGAAAGAATTCACAGCTTTCAGTGAATTCTCAGGGATATCCATGACCCATAAAAGGTTAAAAGACTTGTTTTTATCAGGAATTTTTCTAATTAAAGTGCAGGAACACACTTCCTATGTAAAACTTAGGCAAAAGTCTCTTTTTTTTTAACTGCAGATCAACTGCATAGAGTGGAAGCTACCCAACTAATGTATTTTTTAAACATTTATTTAATTAATTAATTTATTTGGCTGTGGCAGGTCTTAGCTGTGGCACGTGGGATCTAGTGCCCCAACAAGGGATCTAACCTGGGCCCCCTGCGTTGGGAGTTCAGAGTCTTAGCCACTGGACCACCACGGAAATCCCTAATACATTTTTTATAAATTATGATTTATCGCTGTATTTCTCTGAGCCTTGGTTTTACACTTAGCAAATGACGATTTAGTGTTAATATTCCTCTCTCCCCCAGCTCTGAATATTTTGTTAAGAAGTGGAAAGGGTCTAGATATTAAGGGGAAAGGTGAATGCATCTGTGGGGTGTGTCACAATACTTCTCCTTTTGCTGCCAAGCTCCCAAACCAGCTTGTGCTGGTTCATTCAAACGACGAAAGCTGGTGTGCAGGAACTCCTCCTTCTTCTTCTTTTTTAATCGTTGCTGTATTTCCCATATAATACTTTTATTTATTTATTTATTTGATTATAAAAAAATTTTTTTAATTGGAGATTTCCTTTGTATATATGTATATATACATATATGTGTATATATATATATATATATGTATATATACATATATGTGTATATATATATATATATATATATATATATATATATATATCCCTTTTCTCCTGAGCCTCCCTCCCACCCATCCCCATCCCACCCTTCTCGGTCCTCACAGAGCACCAAGCTGAGCTCCTTATGTTATACAGCAGCTTCCCATGAGTTATCTATTTTACACACAGTAGTGTATATATGTCAATGCTAATCTCCAGATTCGTCCCATGCTCTTCTTCCCCCCATGTTCACAAGTCCATTCTCTACGTCTTCATCTCTATTCCTGCCCTGCAAATAGTTTCGTCAGTACCATTTTTCTAGATTCCATATATATGTGTTAATATATGGTATTTGTCCTTCTGACCTACTTCACTCTGTATAAGAGACTTTAGGTTCATCCACCTCAGTTGAACTGACTGAAATTCTTTCCCTTTAATGGCTGCGTAATTTTCCATTGTGTGGGTGTGTGTTTCTTTACACATTCATCCATTGATGGACATGTCTTGACTATTGTGAATAAAGCTACAATGAACATAGTGCAGATATCTCTTCAAGGTTATGACTTCATTTCCTTCGGATCCATACACGAAAATGGGATTGCTGGATTGTATGATAGTTTTATTTTTAATTTTTTGAGGAGCCTCCATACTGTTTTTCATAGTGGCTACACTACACTCAGACCAACAGTGGACAAGAATTCCCCATTTTCCACATCCTTATCCACACTTCAGTTCAGTTCACTCACTCGGTGGTGTCCGACCCATGGACTGCAGCATGCCACGCTTGCCTGTCCATCACCAGCTCCCAAAGCTCACTCAAACCCATGGCCATCGAGTCGGTGATGCCATCCAACCGTCTCATCCTCTGTCATCCCCTTCTCCTCCCGCCTTCAATCTTTCCCAGCATCAGGGTCTTTTCCAATGAGTCAGTTCTTCGCATCAGGTGGCCAAAGTATTGGAGTTTCGGCTTCAGTCCTTCCAGTGAATATTCAGGACTGATTTCCTTAGGATTGACTGGTTTGATCTCCTTGCAGCCCAAGGGACTGTCAAGAGTCTTCTCCAGCACCACAGCTCAAAAGCATCAATCTTCGGCACTCAACTTTCTTTATGGTCCAACTCTCACATCCATACATGACTACTGGAAAAACCATAACTTTGACTAGATGGATCTTTGTCAGCAATGTAATGTCTCTGCTTTTTAATATGCTGTCTAGATTGGTCATAGCTTTTCTTCCAAGAACCAAGCACCTTTTAATTTCATGGCTGCAATCACCATCTGCAGTGATTCTGGAGCCCCAAAAAGTAAAGTCTGTCACCGTTTCCATTGTTTCCCCACTTGCCATGAAGTGATGGGACCAAATGCCATGATCTTAGTTTTCTGAATGTTGAGCTTTAAGCCAACATTTTTACTCTCCTCTTTCACTTTCATCAAGAGGCTCTTTAGTTCTTCTTCGCTTTCTGCCATAAGGGTGGTGTCATCTGCATATCTGAGGTTATTGATATTTCTCCTGGCAATCTTGATTCCAGCTTGTGCTTCATGCAGCCCAGCATCTCGCATGATGTACTCTGCATATAAGTTAAATAAGCAGGGTGACAATACACAGCCTTGACATACTTCTTTCATGATTTGGAAACAGTCTGTTGTTCCATGTCTGTTTCTAACTGTTGCTTCTTGACCTGCATACAGATTTCTCAGGAGGCAGGTAAGGTGGTCTGGTATTCCCATCTCTTTCAGAATTTCCCACAGTTTGTTGTGATCCACATGGTCAAAGACTTTGGCATAGTCAATAAGGCAGTAGATGTTTTTCTGGAACTCTTCTTTTTAGATGATCCAGCAGACAGTGGCAATTTGATCTCTGGTTCCTCTGCCTTTTCTAAATCCAACTTGAAATCTGGAAGTTCTCAGTTCACATACTGTTGGAGCCTCATTTGGAGAAATTTTAGCTTTACTTTGCTAGCATGTAAGATGAGTGCAGTTGTGCGGTAGTTTGATTGAACATTCTTTGGCATTGCCTTTCTTTGGGATTGGAATGAAAACTGACCTTTTCCAGTCCTGTGGCCACTGATGAGTTCTCCAAATTTGCTGGCATATTGAGTGCAGCACTTTCATAGCATCATCTTTGAAGATTTGAAATAGCTCCACTGAAATTCCATCACCTCCACTAGCTTTGTTCATAGTGATGCTTCCTATGGCCCACTTGACTTCACATTCCTAGATGTCTGGCTCTAGATGAGTGATCACACCATCATGGTTATCTGGGTCATGAATATCTTTTTTGTATAGTTCTTCTGTGTATTCTTACCACCCCTTTTAATATCTTCTGCTTCTGTTAGGTCTATACCGTTTCTCTACTTTATTGCGCCCATCTTTGCATGAAATGTTCCCTTGGTATCTCTAATTTTCTTGAAGAGATCTCTAGTCTTTCCCATTCTATTGTTTTCTTCTATTTCTTTACACTGATCACTGAGGAAGGCTTTCTTATCTCTCCTTGCTATTCTTTGGAACTCTGCATTCAGATGGGTGTATCTTCCCTTTTCTCCTTTGCCTTTAGCTTCTCTTCTTTTCCCAGCTATTTGGAAGACTTCCTCAGACAACCATTTTGCCTTTTTGCATTTATTTTTCTCGTGAATGGTCTTGATCACTGCCTCACTTATCTCTTGTCTTTTTTATAATAGCCATGCTAAGATGTAAGGTGAAAGTCTATTTAAGTCCTCTGCCCAATTTTAAATCAAATTATTGGAGTGGTTTTTGCTGTTGGGTTGTATGATTTCCTTCTATGTTTTAGAAATTAACTCCTTATCATATAGATAGCTTCCAAATATTTTCTCCCATTCCATAGGTTGCCTTTTCATTTTATTGATTGTTTCTTTTGCTGTGCAAAAGCTTTTTGGTTGATGTAATCCCACTTGTCTATTTTTGCTTTTGTTGCTTGTGCTTTTGGTGTATATGTGGAAGTTTCCCCCTATGTGTTCTTCTAGGGCTGCTGTGGTTTTAGTTCTTACATTTGAGTCTTTAATCCATTTTGAGTTTATTTTGATGAGTGGCATAAGATAGGGGTCAAGTTTCATTCTTTTACATGTGATTATCCAGTTTCCCCTGGAGAAGGCAATGGCAACCCACTCCAGTACTCTTGCCTGGAAAATCCCATGGATGGAGGAGCCTGGTAGGCTGCAGTCCATGGGGTCGCTAAGAGTCGGACAAGACTGAGCGACTTCACTTTCACTTTTCACTTTCATGCATTGGAGGAGGAAATGGCAACCCACTCCAGTGTTCTTGCCTGGAGAATTCCAGGGATGGGGGAGCCTCATGGGCTGCTGTCTGTGGGGTCGCACAGAGTCGGACACAACTGAAGCGACTTAGCAGCAGCAGCAGCAGCAGCATCCAGTTTCCCCAGCACTGCTTCTTGAAGAGTCTATCCCTTTGCACAATGGAATAATTTTGCTTAGTTACACAGACACACAGGAGAGTGAAGGTAGTACTTAGAGCCCCTTCGGACAGCAGGCTCTGATTGCTTTGTTGACCAAATAATGAATGTGGGGACCTAGGATGGATCATAATCCAGGGAGAAGGCAAAGTGGTGCTTCCATAGTTGTACGACCCTGTTGGCCTTGTTGTTTAGTCGCTAAGTCACGTTCAACTATTTGCGACCCCATGGACTGTAGGCTTCTCTGTCCATGGGATTTCCCAGGCAAGAATACTGTAGTTGGTTGCCATTCCCTTCTCCAGGAGGTCCTCCTGACCCAGGGATCGAACTCTTGTCTCCTGCATTGGCAGGTGGATTCTTTACGGTTGAGCTACCAGGAAAGCCCCTCACTGTTTGACTTTGGGGACATTTTAAAGGAGACCCTGGCTAAAGCAGTCCATGGCAATGAACATGTTACCCAGGAAGAATTAGCAATCCTTTGGGTCTGTTGTGTGTGTGTGTCCCTGGCTTTTGTTTCTGTTGGGATACAGACTTATCATGAGATGTGTCCTGCTTCCCGTGATGCATCCGTACAACAGGCTGTGTTGATGAGGACATTCCAGGACCATCCAGCCAGGGTCTAGTAGTGAGCAAGTTTCTTACCAGCAACCCCAAAGAACATCCAGGCTCTCACCGTCTTCACTAGTCCCAGAGCCTCTTGCTTAGTGATGCTGCCTCTGGGAGTGACCTTCATTCATCCCTTCCTCCTCCCAGGAAGTGGCCAGGTGTTCTTAGACCTAGTGGAGGACCAGCACACTGTGGAGCCAGTATCTTTTGCATCAGTCCTGCGTAGTCATTGTACTCAGCCTCAGCAGACATGACTGAAGCAATGTTTACCATTCTTTTCCTAATGAAGAGTTTGGCAGCACTAGAGGATGGGACTGAAGCTTTTGTGACCCCCAAGTGCTATGTGCCCCGTCCTGGAGTTTCAGGAGTTAAATTTCCTGATGGGGATCCACAGCCTAGAAACCAGTTGCCTGCGTGGTATGGGGGTGGTTAGGACAGCAGCATCTTTGTCCCCTAATAGCTGCTGGAAGTGGCCTCTCTGTGCGGTACTGATGGAGGAGGTGGGGGAATAGCATCCTATGGGCACATCAGAGTGAAGGAAGAGACAAGGCCCACGGGAGCTCAGCAGGGCTGCGTCCGTGTGGTCACATCCCCACTGTCCCCACCATGGTTGGAGAGGGACACTTGGTTCTTGGATTTTTGTCTTGCCATCAGCAAAAACCACGGTGACTCCATGGAGGGGTGTGTGAGGGGCTTCCCAGCAGGGTCATGACCATGATGACTGGGAGGGCAACATTTGGTGCAACGCCCCAGATAAAGAGGGGCTTCCCAGGTGGCTCAGTGGTAAAGAATCCACCTGCCAATTCAGGAGATGTGGGTTCAATCCCTGAGTCAGGAAGATCTCCTGGAGAAGGAAATGGCACCGTACTTCCAGTATTGTCGCCTGGAGAATCCGATGGACAGGGGAGCCTAGACAGCTACACAGTCCATGGGGTCGTGAAAAGTCCAACATGACTAAGCATGCACCCAGACTGTAGCCCACCAGGCTCCTCTGTCTATGAGATTTCTCAGGCGAAAATACTGGAGTGGGGTGCCATTTCCTTCTCCAAGGGATCTTCCTGACCCAGGGATCGAATCTGCGGATTCCTATACTGGCAGGCATATCCTTTACCACTAGGGCCCCCTGGGAAGCCCGATGATTAAAAATTGTATTGATAAATTAATCCAGAAGGAAAACAATATTATTTTATTTTTTATTATTGCTCTTTTGGAGCCATGCCATGTGGGATCTTAGTTCCCTGACCAGGGATCAAACCTGCACACCCTGCAGTGGAAGCACAGGGTCCTAACCACTAATGCCAAGAAAGTCCTGACTGCCATTTAAGTGACGGCCTGACTGTGAAAGCCAGGGACACTGCCCCGTGCTCCCTTGACTGCTCTGTGTCGTTTGCTCCTACTCACCCTTCCTCCTCCCCAGCTCGGCTGTGGTCACCTCAGGCCACCGCCCGCCAGAATCTCTGCTGACTCTCTCCCTCAGCTGCTCCCCGTGTGCTGGCAGTCCCCAGGCTTCCGTCTGGTTCTGCTCACTGTCCATGTGCTCCGGGTGATCTTGGCCACACTCACAGCTTCCATGTCCCCTGATCTGAAAACGACTCGAAGCCCTTGTCTGGCCTTCATCTCTCCCCAAGCGCAGGCAGAGCCCAGAGGAGGAGCCACCTTCCTGAAAAGGCCCCAGCACCTCAGACCTGACACCCTCACATGTTGTTCAGTCACTAAGTCGTGTCCAGCTCTTTGCACCCGCATGGACTGCAGCACGCCAGGTTCCCCTGTCCTTCACTATCTCCCCAAGCTTGCTCAAACTCACGTCCATCTAGTTGGTGATGCCATCCAACCATCTCATCCCCTGTTGCCCCCTTCTCCTCCTGCCCTCAGTCTTTTCCATGGATCTTTTCCAATGAGTTGGCTCTTTGCATCAGGTGGTCAAAGTTGTCACCTCTCATTTTCCTCTTCTTTCTAGTTTTATGTGTGGTGGGGCATTGACCCTGTCTCTCAAGCCAGACGCCTGCAACCATCTCTGTAGACCATGCTAGGAGATAGCTGGAGGCCCAGTTGGCTCAGCAGCTGTCCAGAGAACCCACATTCTTCAGCCTCTCCGCTCTCTGGCCTTAGTGTCTATGAGGTCCTGAACTGATCCTCGGGGTCCCAATCCCTGCCCTGGATATTCCTGCTGTCAGCCTTCAGGTTCATCCTCGTTTCTCAGTCTGCCCGCAGAGCCCGAGGATCACTTAGCTCTTCTACCCATACCCTTCGGAAAAAGAATTGTCCATGCAGCCAAGGCTGCTCAGAGACAACACTTTGCCCAGTTGACCCAGACCTCCATCCTCACTCCCAAGACAGCCCACCAGGCTTCTCCTGCCACCTGCCCCCATGCACTCTGAGTTCTGTCTTGTGAGCCATGGGGAAAGGCTAAGGGCAGTGAGAAGGATAGGAGAGGACTGGCCCCCCAAAAAACAAATAAAAAATTTAAGAATAAAATAGTATGTTTTCCTTCCGGATTAAATTTATCAATACAATTTTTAATCACAGGGCTTCCCAGGTGGCCCTAGTGGTAAAGGGTCTGCCTGCCAGTGCAAGACACATAAGAGATGGGGTTTGATCCCTGGGAAGATCCCCTGAAGAAGGAAATGGCACCCCAGTGCAGTATTCTTGCCTGGGAAATCCCATGGACAGAGGAGCCTTGCAGGCTACAGTTCATGGGGTCACAAACAGGTGGACACAACTGAGCATGTGAGCACATTCACACAAGCAGTATGACATAACGCATTGCACATTTTGGCAAATAATTATTGAACAAAAGAAAAAAGTAAAATGGAAATGCATTTCTTAATAAAGTAGATGGGACTTCTTTTAAAGTTAATTTGTGCATCCATCGATGAAGATGACATATTCTAGAATGCAACAGAAATTAGTGCCAGTTGTCTTTCTGTTTTTCATTTTGTAGTTGTAGGCACCAAGCAAACTTGTTTACCTACAGCAGTAGATGGAAAATGAAGCTGTTTTATTATAGCAATGTCACTCAATTCTCTGAACTCTTCCCGAAGTGTATGCGAAAAACTACGTAGTAATATATCATGAAAAATCATTTTAGACCATGTATGAGATGACACTTGATTAGATCTTCCTTCAGTTTTGTTGAAAGCAAAGAACTGGAAACCACTCAACTTACAAAAAAATTTCTTATCCATTCAATAAATGTCATTCACTCTTTCGACACCCTTTCATTTAGCCCACTGGGGTTTTTTTAATTCCAAAGCAATGAAATCTCACAGTGGAATGTAATATTAAGGATGAGTGAGAGTTATAGCTCTACATTTCCAATAAAAAGATGAAGGGCTATTGTGAAAAGATCACCTGCAGGAAGCCTCGACTGCTGGCTCATTGCCAGGCTGAGCAGCTCTGGGAAAGATTAAATATTATGTTGCACATCTGGAAACTGGTACTCTTAAAACTATCCATCTCCGTGTCCCCCTTGGAAAGTCTTAGTGTACAAATGCTGTAGTCTGAAGATCAACAGTTTAACTGCTACGCTTTGGTGCTCAGTAGCTTGATTGCATCCAACTCTTAGAAACCCCATGGACTGTAGCCCACCAAGCTGCTCTGTCCCTGGGATTCTCCAGGCAAGAATACTGGAGTGGGTTGCCATTTCCTTCTCCAGGGATCTTCCTGACCCAGGGATCAAGCCCACATCTCCTGTGTCTCCTGCTTTGGCAGGCAGATTCTGTACTACTGAGCCACCTGGGAAGCACAACTGCAACTGTTTAGAGAAGCCCAAATGTGAAAGAAAAAAAAAAAAAATAGAGGACGGAGAGAAGTTTAACAAGAGGGAAAAAGCTTATTTTAGGCTGGAACAGTATAGTAGTTGTCTATTGCTGCATGATAATTTTTTGCCAAAATTTCCTAGCTTCAAACAGTAGACAAATGTTCATTGTCTTGCATGGTTCCTGAGGGCCAGGAATCTGAAAGCAGCTCAACTGCAAGATTCTAGCTGAGGGTCTCTCATGAGGCCTGATGACCACTCTCAATCATTCTTCCCACAGCAGTTCCCAACCTTTTTGGCACCAGGGTGGTTTCATGGAAGACAATTTTCCCATGAACTGGGATCAGGGGATGGTTTCAGGATGAGTCAAGGGCATAGTATTTACTGTGCACTTTATTTCTTTTATTATTACATCAGCTCCACCTCAGATCATCAGGCATTAGATCCTGGAGTGCAGTGCACTTTATGCCTGTACAGTGCTTCCTACTCTTCTTTGCTCACCTGCCTTCATGCTATGATAAAAAAAAAATTGACAGTAACAAGTGTTGACAGGGTTGTGGAGAAATCAGAGCCTTCATACAGTGCTGGTAGAGATGTAAAATAATACAGCCACTTTGGAAAACCGTCTGGTATTCCTCCAAAAGTTAAACAGAGAGTTACTATTTTATCCAGAAATCCCACTCCTTGGCATCTACCTAAGGGAGATGAAACATATATGCACACAAAAACTTGTACATATTTTAGTAACATTATTTAGTATGGCCAAAAAGTGGAATCAACCCAAATGAAATGGGAAGTGGTGCAAATCAACGGATGACTAGATAAACAAAGTATGACATATCCATACAATAGGATATTATTCAGCTCTATCAAGAAATGAAATGTTGACATATGCTACTACCTGGATGAACCTTGAAAACTATGCTAAGAAAGAGGCTCGTCACCGAAGACCACATACCATACAATTCCATCTATATGAAATGTCCAAATAGGAGCATCTGTAGAGATAGAAAATAAATTTGTGGTTGCTTAGGGCTAATGGAAATGAGGGGATGTGAGTCATGATAGCTAATGAGTGCAGAGTTTCGTAATATTTATTTTATTTATTTTGCTGTGCCAAGTCTTAGTTGTAGCACACGAGATCACTGATCTTCATTGTAGTGTGTAAACCATGCAGCATGTGGGATCTAGTTTCCTGGCCAGGGATCAAACCTGGGCCTGCTGCATTGGGAGCTCAGAGTCTTAACCACTGGACCACCAGGGATGTCCCCAGAGTTTCTTTTTGAGGTGATGAAAATGGTCTAAAATTAATTGTGGAGATCATTGCTCATTTTTGTGACTATGCTAAAAACCACTGAAGTATAGCCTTTAGGCAAGTGGGCTGTTGTTTAGTCACTAAGTCATGTCCAACTCTTGTGACCCCATGGACTGTAGCCTGCCAGGCTCCTCTGTTCATGTAAACTATGCATCAGTTAAAGCAAGGGGCTTCCCTGGTGACTCAGATGGTGAAGAATCTGCCTACAATGCAGGAGACTCACGTTCATTCCCCTGGAGAAGGAAATGGCAACCCACTTCAGTATTTTTGCCTTGAGAATCCCATGGACAGAGGAGCCTGGTGGGCTCCTGTGGGGTCACGAAGAGCTGGACACGACTGAGCAAAGAACACTAAAGTATTACCAAAAAGTAATATAAGGGCAGTTCTGTGCCAAGAAGCAAGCAGGGACTTTATAGTCCAACAGACTGCGTTAACAAGGCTTTCCAAGAAGCAGGCACTAAATTAGAAGTTAGATACACACTGTTTTATTAGGGGACTATAATCTAGGGGACTAGATAAATATAAATAAAACATAGGGGACTATGTTTTTTTCAGTTCAGTTCAGTCCAGTCGCTCAGTCGTGTCCGACTCTGTGCAACCCCATGAATCGCAGCACGCCAGGCCTCCCTGTCCATCACCAACTCCCATAGTTCACTCAGACTCACATCCATCGAGTCAGTGATGCCATCCAGCCATCTCATCCTCGGTCGTCCCCTTCTCCTCCTGCCCCCAATCCCTCCCAGCATCAGACTCTTTTCCAATGAGTCAACTCTTCGCATGAGGTGGCCAAAGTACCAGAGCTTCAGCTTCAGCATCATTCCTTCCAAAGAAATCCCAGGGCTGATCTCCTTCAAAATGGACTGGTTGGATCTCCTTGCAGTCCAAGGGACTCTCAAGAGTCTTCTCCAACACCACAGTTCAAAAGCATCAACTCTTCAGTGCTCAGCCTTCTTCATAGTCCAACTCCCACATCCATACATGACTACTGGAAAAACCATAGCCTTGACTAGATGGACCTTAGTTGGCAAAGTAATGTCTCTGCTTTTGAATATGCTATCTAGGTTGCTCATAGCTTTTCTTTCAAGGAGTAAGCGTCTTTTAATTTCATGGCTGCAGTCACCATCTGCAGTGATTTTGGAGCCCCTCAAAATAAAGTCTGACACTGTTTCCACTGTTTCCCCATCTATTTCCCATGAAGTGATAGGACTGGATGCCATGATCTTCGTTTTGTGAATGTTGAGCTTTAAGCCAACTTTTTCACTCTCCTCTTTCACTTTCATCAAGAGGCTTTTTAGTTCCTCTTCACTTTCTGCCATCAGGGTGGTATCATCTGCATATCTGAGGTTATTGATATTTCTCCCGGCAATCTTGATTTCAGCTTGTGTTTCTTCCAGTCCAGCGTTTCTCATGATGTACTCTGCATATAAGTTAAATAAGCAGGGTGACAATATACAGCCTGGATGTACTCCGTTTCCTATTTGGAACCAGTCTGTTGTTCCATGTCCAGTTCTAACTGTTGCTTCCTGGCCTGCATACAGATCTCTCAAGAGGCAGGTCAGGTGGTCTGGTATTCCCATCTCTCTCAGAATCTTCCACAGTTTATTGTGATCCACACACTCAAAGGCTTTGGGATAGTCAATAAAGCAGAAATAGATGTTTTTCTGGAACTCTCTTGCTTTTTCCATGATCCAGAGGATGTTGGCAATTTGATCTCTGGTTCCTCTGCCTTTTCTAAAACCAGCTTGCACATCAGGAAGTTCACGGTTCATGTATTGCTGAAGCCTGGCTTGGAGAATTTTGAGCATTACTTTACTAGTGTGTGAGATGAGTGCAATTGTGCAGTAGTGTGAGCATTCTTTGGCATTGCCTTTCTTTGGGATTGGAATGAAAACTGACCTTCTTCAGTCCTGTGGCCACTGCTGAGTTTTCCAAATTCGCTGGCATATTGAGTGCAGCACTTTCACAGCATCATCTTTGAAGATTTGAAATAGCTCCACTGGAATTCCATCACCTCCACTAGTTTTGTTTGTAGTGATGCTTCCTATGGCCCACTTGCCTTCACATTCCAGGATGTCTGGCTCTAGATGAGTGATCACACCATCGTGATTATCCGGGTTGTGAAGTTCTTTTTTGTACAGTTCTTCTGTGTATTCTTGCCATCTCTTCTTAATATCTTCTGCTTCTGTTAGGTCCATACCATTTGTGTCCTTTATCGAGCCCATCTTTACATGAGATATTCCCTTGGTATCTCTAATTTTCTTGAAGAGATCTCTAGTCTTTTCCATTCTGTTCTTTTCCTCTATTTCTTTCCATTGATCACTGAAGAAGGCTTTCTTATCTCTTCTTGCTATTTTTTGGAACTCTAGGGGACTATAATTAAAAACTATAATCTCATGCTGTTTTATTGTGTGAGATTATAAAGGGGAGAAAGATAGGAAAGACTGGCGTCAGATATGGATAGAAGGAAGGAAGGTTTGAAGAATCGTCCTAGCCCACCACACACTCTAGGAAAGGTCTGGCATGGCTGTCAAGAAGTCCTGCAGCCAAGATTTGCCACCAGGGTGGTTTTGTGTCAATCAGAAATGGATCTGCCTTAGTGTCCCTGCTACACTTTGTCATCGGATGGAAGATGCCAACAGGAAGTGTGTCCTCCGTGCGAATGTTACAGTGACTTTCAGAGTGTAGCTGAAACCCCTGGTTATGGCCCCTATAATTGGATGTCTGTGAGGCTCAGTCTCATGGCCACTACACACACTCAGATTCAGATCCCAGTTCAACAACTTATAGCCATGTGACCTTCCTTGCACAAGATACCCTCTGGGAGCCAATTGTTTCCCAGTCTGTAAAATGGGGATAATAGTAGTGGCTACCGCACAGACAAATGTATGTAAATTTTCTTAGCACAGAGACTTCCCTGGTGGTCCAGTGGTTCAGACTTTGCGCTTCCACTGCAGGGAGCACAGGTTCAATCCCTAGTCTGTGAGCTAAGATCTCACATGCCCTATGGCTAAAAAAAATTAATTTATTGCCTAGCACAGGAGAAAATACACAGTAAGTGCTCAACATGCAGTAGCTACTACTGATATTATATTTGCTGCTGTTATTTATTTCTAGATTTTATGCACCTCCATTAAAATAGTAGACCTCATAGTCTATATATAGTGAGTACCCTGTTTATTTTACTTAGTATCATATTATAAGTCTTTCCCCAAGGTATCATTTGCTCTCCCTAACATTTTAAAGGCTACATTATATTTTACAGGGTGTACATATTCTAGTTTTTTTTATGATTCTCCTAATGATTAGGGCTTTACAGTTTTTATTTTTCAGCTATTATAAAAAAATTTTGTGGTGGACATTTTTGTATAGAAATAATGTTTTCTGCTATATTTGAGACTTTTTCTTTAGGGTCCTAGAAAAAGTCAATTAGGTTAGAAAGTGTGAACGTTTTGTTATTTTTGGCTGCGCAGCATGTGGGATCTTAGTTCCTCCACCAAGGATCAGACCTGCACCGCCCGCACTAGGAGCACAGAGTCTTAACCGCTGGGCCACCAGGGAAGTCCCTGAGTGGCGGGAACATCTCTAAGGCTCTTGGTCCATGTTGCCACATTCACTCTCCAGAAAAGTGGGACTGTATACATTCTAACCAACAACATGTAAGAGTATTCATTTCATGGGCCCTTCCCCCGTCTTGGGGTTCGAAAGGCAAAACAGCATCTACATGTTTATTCTCTATTATTCATACATGAGTTTATGTGCTCAGTCATGTCTGACGCTTCGCAGCCCGCCAGGCTCCTCTGTCCGTGGGATTTTCCAGGCAAGAATACTGGAGTGGGTTGCCTTTTCCTCCTCCAGAGGACATTCCGACCCAGGGATCAAACTCAAGTCTCCCACGTCTGCTGTGTCTCTTGCACTGCAGGTGGATCGTTTACCCACTGAGTCACTGGGGAGGGCCCTGTTACTCATAAGGATGAACTGTTTTCCAAATGGTTTTGTATAGGTGACATGATATGCAGAGGAAATTATTTTGTGAATATTCCTTACTACTGAGATTTTCCTTTTCAATTAATTTACATAACTTATTTAATAATAATTGCCTGAAACACTTCCTATTATTTTGCCTTTTGGGATTTTTAGGTTTTTAAATGTATAGAGATCATTTGTTAATCAAATCAATTTATGGTTTGTTTGGTTTTTTTCATAATTTCTCCTGTCTCTTTTAAGCTTTGGAAGCCCATAGTCCTGTAGAAAGCAAACCTTTCTTTACAGATTGTTTAAAGTGAAACTGCAACTGAGCTTCTCAGATAGTCTGTGTTTTTTTATTATTAATTATTTATTTGTTTGTTTTTGGCTGTGCTGTTTCTTCATTGCTGTGCAGGCTTTCTCTAGTTGCAGCGAGTAGGGGCTACTCTCTAGTTGTGACGCATGGGCTTCTCACTGCGATGGCTTCTTGGATCATGGGCTCTAGCGCACGCGGGCTTCTGTAGTTTTGGTGCACAGGCTCAGTTGCTGCACAGCATGTGGGATCCTCCAGGATCAGGTATTGAACCCATGTCTCCTGCACTGGCATTCTACCAGTGCCAATGTAGGAAATGCCAAAATTTTTGTTCATAATTTCTCCTGTCTCTTTTAAGCTTTGTTGTCATTGTATAGTTGCTCAGTCATGTCTGACTCTTTGCAACCCCCATGGACTGTAGCGCACCAGGCTTCCCTGTCCTTCATTATTCTTCAGAGTTTGCTCAAACTCGTGTCCATTGAGTCAGTGACACCATCCAACCATCTCATTCTCTGTCGCCCCCTTCTCCTCCTGCCCTCAATCTTTCCCAGCATCAGAGTTTCTTCCAATGAGTCAGCTCTTGGCATCAGGTGGCCAGAGTATTGGAGCTTCAGGAAGTCCATCCTCCTGCAGAAAGCAAACCTTTCCTTACAGATTGTTTAAAGTGAAACTACAACTGAGCTGCTCAGATGAAATTATTTTCTTAATGCGATGAGTTGAGCCCAGTGAAATAACCATCTACTGCAGCGACCCTCTCAAATGGGGTTTTGTGTTCTAGGACCCAGGAGAGCCACTAAGGACTGTCCAGGAAGAGTCCTCCTTGTGCAGAGGTGCTGCCTGGAGCTGCGATGGAGGAGGGAGCTGGAGAGGCACCGGGGCTGGGCAGGTCTGCTGCTTCTAAGGATTTCCGCTTCTATCACATGGATCTGTATGACTCTGAAGACAGACTGCAGATCTTCCCAGAAGAGAGTACTCAGATGAGAAGAGAAGATGTCCAAGCTGAAATGACCCATGAGCCCACGAGAGGGGGTGTGAAAGGGAAGGCTCCGAGAGACCTTGGAGAGGAAGTGGATGAACTTGTCCATCTCTATGGACTTGAAGATGATCACGAATTAGGGGATGAGTTTATTGAGGAAAACACACCCAGAATAGAGGTTTCAGAATATCCTTCTCATATGATGATGGGGAGTGAGCAGAGAGACTGGAGACTTACTGGTGAGACGGCTCAGGGTGAGGACCTGGGCTTCATGGGGTGGGGCTCAGCAGGCCAGTGCCAGGACTTGCGGGAAGCCTATAGGTACAGCCACGGCCGTGCCAGCGAGGAGTACGAGTGCTACGTCATCCCAGAGGAGGAGGACGAGGAAGAAGCGGCTGACATCTTCTGTGTCACTTGCAAAACTCCGATAAGAGCGTCAGAGAAGGATCAGGATGAACACAAGCAGCATGAGGTGACCCCGCTCAGTAAAGCCCTGGAGAGCGCCAAGGTAAGTAGGCCTGCTTAGGTCTTCTTTCTGTTGAGACTGTATTTGCATCTCATGTATGTAGGCGGGGAATGAACCTAAAATGCCTTCTACGAGAGCGAAAAAACATAGTGTTAATGTCTTCTTGGGATCCTCTATTTGACAGGATGAAATTCACAAAAATATGTACAAGTTGGAAAAGCAAATTATTGAGATGGAAAACTTTGCAAGTCACTTAGAAGAGGTTTTCATCACGGTGGAGGTAAGAGCAGGCTCAATGACTCCGTCAGATACAGGCAGCCATGAGTGGTTGAGTCAACAGCTGTGTCTGGTATGAATTAGGGAAGCTGTTTCTTGGAATGTATGATGTTGATGCAGCTCCTGTTCCCTCACCCCTCTGTCTACCTTCCCATAGCACAGGGGCATAAACCTGTGGAACCAACTACCTGGCAGCATTCCCTACCGAACTCTTAGCCCTCATGGGCTGGGTCTTCAGTATCTTTACGTCTCCACTCACACTATAAGTTAGGACTCTTTCATGGGCCAGCCAAAAAGACATTGCAAGACACCCATCCTGTCACTGATGTGTTCTTTTCCTTAGATGTTACCTGTTTCTCACACCACCAGCAAGTTTCTGTGCCTGTCACCAAACATGTCACAGTTCCCTGGGTGTGCCTCGTAGGTGTATCATCTACTGCTGGACGCCAGCACACAACCTAGCCATCAGGATGAGGTAGCCCACGAATGGGGCCAGAGGACTTCCTGTGTCCCCTCCCTTCATGTGGGTGCTCTACCTCTTAGTGCAGCTCAGATTGCATCAGTGGGAGCATCTTGTGTGAATGAACTAAGCCCTGGGCTCCTTTCCCATGAAGCTAGACTTTCCTCCCCACCCCCAGTCTTAAAAGGGAGGGGAGTTGTTGCACTAATCTCCTATGGAAGACACAGGGAAGGGACCAGCCCTTCCACATCCAAGCACTGGGTGGTGGGTGATAGGAGGGTAAGTGTACAGCAGCCAGGAAAAAGCACCCTGCACTCTGTGCTGCCCGCTGCGCTCAGTTCACAGTGTCTCCACCCTCTGTAAGGACCCTGGCCTCTTCCTTTGCACTCAGCACTGGTGGGGGTCATCTACCGCTTCTCCCTCTCTTCAAGCATTCTGAGCAAGTCTTACATATACAGTCAGTACTCAGTAAACACTCCCTGAATCCGCAGAGCTCTCCAGGGTTTCCAGTCCAAGTGGGACCAGGAGTTGATAAAGTTTAATTAATATTTTCCATCCATTGTATTCCAGGATTAAATACTGGCACAGCCAGTATCTCTCTGTCTTCCTGCTTTTTCTGATCTATTAGACGGCCCCACCTGGGTTATTCCCCTCCCCCTGAATCTTTTTCTTGGTTGTTATGAGGATCTGTGTGATCCTGATGTTTGTATAATTCAACCATCAAGGAGTGGAGGTGAATGTCATGAGATGTTGAGAGCTCAAGAGGGAAAGCAAGTTAGGTAGGACTCTTCCAGGGCAGACGTCTTCACGTTAAGGTCCAGAGTTCCAGTGGCAGGCTGACTCATTATGGTAATGATAATCATAATAATCTTCCAAGTCGGTTGTCATGGTGATGGGAGGTGGCTACACCAGAGGTGGGTGGGGTATGGGGAAGAGGATTGTAAAATGCCACCAGCAAAGAAAGCAATACTTCTTGTTAAGATTATCCCTGGGGTTCTAGCTGGAGACTCCTGGTCCTAATTCCACCTTTGTCCACCTCAGCATCCTGGCAACAGACAATAAGATTAACAGGGAGGGACCAAAACATCTCTGAGTAGATGCATTTTCATGCCCCAAATGACTCTTCAGTCAACATAAATGCACTGAAATGACAGCTGAGGTCGACTATATCTTGCAGGAGAATTTTGGAAGACAAGAACAAAACTTTGAGTTTCATTACAATGAGATCTTGGAAACACTTGCTCAAAAATATGAAGAAAAAATACAAGCTCTAGGGGAGAAAAAAAAAGAGAAACTGGAAGCTTTATATGGACAATTGGTCAGCTGTGGAGAAAATCTTGACACCTGCAAAGAACTGATGGAAACAATAGAGGAGATGTGTCATGAAGAGAAGGTTGATTTCATAAAGGTCAGTAATGAAGTGAAATGAAATAATGAACTGGAATGGCAGTCATGGCCAGAGTAGGTTAGGTTGTCCCCTCTCTGCCTGAAGGGGTTGGGACCAACTTTCATGGTCCGCATCCATCTGGTTCCACTGGATGTGTAACCATGACAACACATCCCCCATCTCACTGCCCAGCTTCACTGGGTAGCCAAGCAGGCTCACACACAGCTGACCCTCCCCACTACCACTGCTCAGCTAATGCCAGAGTCTGTGTTCCTCTGTCCTGGTTACCCAGAGATAGGTGCTCTCACCGTGGAGTGGGGCAAAAACAGGACTCTGAGACTTCTCTGGCCATCTCAGATGATCTCTCAGAGGTCAGGGGAGAAAGATGTCCAGGCTAGAAAGGTACCTCCTGTTTCTCAGTTACAACTGCCGCCGCTAGACATCTTAATTCATAAGCTCAGACATGCAAAAAAAGTCCTTAAAAGCCTCCTCAATCTGACTCCAAGTCCCCATCCAGCCAGACTGGGAATTTCAATCTCAGCCAGAGCTGGGGTCTCCTTTCTTTAGCGTCCCACAGGAATATGGGGCAGACATGGGATCCAGGATGTGAGGGAGGGGCCCCTAGCCTCCAGAGCTTCCTGGTTGCCAAATATGCCCTTTCCATTGGCCATGCCCATAGTGGTCCTCCAAGCCCCACAGCCCCTCCCTCCTGCCATGCCTGGGGTGAGGGCGGGGTGCGTGATGGAAGATGGACAGGAGGTTGGCAGCCACCGTCAGAGCCCTCAACACTCAGACCATTTGAACCAATTTGTCCACAGTATCACTGTAGCTCACAGACATAATCTAGAATGTGGAGAAAGTGAGATATATGTCTTCTCTGTTATTTATAGTAGTGAGAAATTAGAAACAGCCAAAATGTGCAACAATAAAGTAAATGATGGAGTTCCCATTCGATGAACCGAGACGAAGTCTTTCAAATTGATGATCCCCAAGACCGTTTGTCACCTGGAAAGTGCTCACGTCATGTTAATGGGAAGAAACTGCATAGGCGTCGTAAGAGTCATTTTTGTTTAGGGTGTGGACGTGGCTGATTTTTCTCTTCTGCTAACTTCCAAGTTTTAAGATACATTTATATTATTATATAGTTTGAAAAAGAAATTTATTTCCAAAATCAGTTTAATATTTTTTTCTCTTTCTCCTCCTTTTTAGGATGCTGTGGCTATGGCTGACAGGTAATACTTTTATTCTGACATGTATTTTCTTTTTCAGTTCCTTTTACCTCTAGATACCTGACTAGGTATCAGTTCCCCTTGGTTATATGCTCCCAGGTTCAGCTTTTGTGTCTGCCCCTAAGAGTAAATAGCACTGGCTTTGGAATGACAGTGTGGGCCCACAAGGACCCTCTGGTACCAAATCTTAGAATCTCAGAGCTGGAAGGGAGCATATGGTGAGACTCAGCCTTCAAGCAGGGGTGGGGTTTCCCTGAGCCCCTCCTTTCACCAGGAGGAACAGAGATCCAGAGAGTGGGACTTCCCCGGTGGTCCAGTGATTAAGACTCCGCACTTCCACCACAGGGGACGTGGGTCGAGCCCTGTTTTGGGAACTATGATCCCACATGCCACGTGGTCAAAAAGCAAAAAAGTCAGAGTGTCCCCAGCATCCCCCAGCTAAGCCAGGACCCAGACTATATGCTGCAGAAAGCATGCACATTATGGAGTCAGATAGGAATTTAAATCCTGATACCCCCATGACCTTGGGCAAGTCCAACCAGTCTAGGACTCACCTTCCTTACTGACAAACAGGGATAGCTTTGTGGGAATAAAATCAGACAATGTCTGTAAAGCAATACAAACAGTGAAGTTTAATAATGTCAGGGTTAAGAGCATAAGTTTTGGCAAAAGACAGACATGGTTTCAAATTCTGCCTCTGCTCCTTACAAACCCTGTGACAGCCGGGAGCAGGTGCAGGAGACCCAGAGCCTGAGTTCATGCTCCTCGACTTGAGGGTACTTGACCGTGTGGAGAGGCTGTATGTCTCTGGGTCCTGGGGTGGTGTGGAGGTGGGAGCTCCCAGGTCAGCATCTAAGGATCTTCCAGAAGGTGTGGATCTGGGGCTTTTTGGCCCACATCCCCTAGCCCCCCAACCCTCTGATATGACCCTACCCCTTCTCAAAGGTGCAAACCAGCCACACCTATCCTTTCCAGTGACTTCATAGGTCAGTCACTGAAGCATAGGCCAGAAGGCCGCCTGCAGCATTTTAAAATAAAGAAATAAGAGTTCAGCTGGGGACTTCCCTGGAAGGTCCAGTGGTTAAGATTCCACATTTCCAGTGCAGGGGGTGCAGGTTCATTCGATTCCTGGTTGGGGAACTAAGGTTGCACATGCCACCTGGTGCGGCCAAAAACAAAATATTTATTTTAAAAAAGAGTTCAGTAAAGAGGCCCTCATTGCTGGTCGCTAGTGACCCTGGGGAAGAGTATCCCTCCATTCTCGTTAGTGTGTCTTTTTATACCAATAGACTCGGAAAATTCCTGAAAACAAAAACAGATGTGGAGATCTCAGCGCAGCCTGACTTCGAAGACCAGACCTTGGATTTCTCTGATGTTGAGGAGCTGATGGGCTCCATAAATACCATCCCAGGTGCGTGTCTCACCTGGGTGCATACCTGACACCAGTTTCTCTGAGCTTTGAGTTAAAAACGTTCTAAAAAAAATCATAAAGATCTAGAAACAGGCATTTTCCCTCACCAGCTGCATGAGCTTCGTGTTTTTGTCTTTATGGCTTGTAAGGGTGAAAACAGAGGTTGACCTTCCTGGGATAAATATCCTCCATCCCTCTCCAGGGTGCCAGCATCTGGTCCCCATCAGCCTATCTTACTCCAAACAAGTATCCCGAATTTTTCCTTGAATGTTGTATTTATGTCCCTCTCAAGTGGTTGTTTTTAAGCATAGGATTAAAAGATGTATTTTGGAATCCTATGGAGCTGGTGAGAATCCCAGCCCTGCTACTTCCTACCTGTGTGACCCTGGGCAACTTATCTAACCTCTCTGAGCCTTGGTTTCCCTGGTAAAATGGATATAACAATGACTCATGAGGACATGGTGAAAAATAAACGAGTAATGTATGTATATAGCATGTCACATGGTGCCAGGTAGCTCTTAAAAATCTTATTGTGAGGACTCATTTTTTAAGACTGATACTAGAATTTAACACCATCTTTCCTTTCTCATCCAGCAACACCCAGCAACATTATGAAAAATGTTCTATATTATTATTTTAGATTTTCCTTCTTCAAAAGACTTTTTTACAATCTTTTAAAAAATTAATTTTTGGCCGCACTGGGTCTCTGTTGCTGCGTGCAGGCTTTCTGTAGTGGCAGCAGGCAGGGGCTACTCTCTAGCTGCAGTGCACAGGCTTCTTGTTGCAGTGGCTTCTTTTGTGGAGCCCAGGCTCATGGGCTCTAGAGCATGGGCTTAGTAGTTGTGGCACACGGGCCTAGGTGCCCTACAGTGTGTGGAATCTTCCCAGACCAGGGATTAAACCCGTGTCCCCTAAACTAACAAGCAGATTCACAACCACTGAACCACCAGGGAAGTCTAGGTTTTTCCTTTATACAAGAGGTTTTTTCTTTTAATAAAAATGAAATCATCCTGTTTTATAATCCGCTTTTTTTTCCTAGTGAAACATTTGTGATGAATATTATTTTGCACTGATAAATTTTTCTATGTCATCATTTTAATAGCTCTATATTTAATCTGTATCCTTAATTCTCACTGATAAATTCTTCTGCAACATCATTTTAATGGCTGTATACCTTAATCCTCAACTGTTGGTGCCGAGATGCTTCTAGGTTTTTCATCCTTATAAACCATACTACAATGAACATCCTTCATTGGAGTCTTGGAGGCCATTCTTAGACTCCCTGGGTTGAGGGGAGATTTTGCTGAGCTGTGAAGTCCTTTAGATGGTCTGAGGACGGTATTGCCCAAATAATCAGGCCGAGTCATTTGGAAGGAAAGGCACTATTGCCTAAGTCAGTGCTTGAGACACGTAGTGGTGGTTTCTCCTCACCCTCCTGTGTCCGGGTCCCAGGCAGACCATCAGCCCCCAGCCTGTATCCAGGGCCATCCCTCTTCTCACTGCCTCCCCAGAGGGGACTCTTCTTTGCAGGGCATAACAGGGCATCTGCTGTGCATCCCGAGCTACATCACGTGGGGATACAGGTTCTTTCTCTTCTCACTTTTGTCATGTTAGGGGCCTTCCACCCCCTAACCAGCAAGGAAAAGCTGAGTACGCTCCATGAAGTCCTTCCTGGTCTGAACAATTTCAGAATTTGAAAATAAGGATGTTCTTGAAAGCCCCGAATGGAAGGAGATGCTGCCATGGGTGAAGAATTACAGAAGACACACAAGGAATGTTTCTTGGATGTGTGTGTGGGTGGGGTAGGAAGAATTCTTAATCCACAGAGAAGAAAAGTATTAACTCAGTAGATGGACTCAAAAGAAGCTGGTTCTGGGGACTTCCCTTGTGAGCCAGTGGTTAAGAATCCGCCTTCTGGGACTTCTCTGGTTGCCCAGCGGTCAAAAATCCGCCTGCCAATGCAAGAAGCACGAGTCCGATCCCTGGGTCAAGAAGATCCCGCATGCCACAGAGCAACTGAGCCCATGCACCACAGCTACTGAGCCCGTGCTCTAGAGCCCAGAATGCATGACTACTGAGCCCATGTGCTGCAGCTACTGAGCCCGTGCTCTAGAGCCCAGAATGCATGACTACTGAGCCCATGCACCACAGCTACTGAGCCCGTGCTCTAGAGCCCAGAATGCATGACTACTGAGCCCATGCACCACAGTTACTGAGCCCGTGCTCTAGAGCCCAGAATGCATGACTACTGAGCCCATGCGCCACAGCTACCGAGCCCGTGCTCTAGAGCCCAGAATGCATGACTACTGAGCCCATGTGCTGCAGCTACTGAAGCCAGTGTGCCCCGGAGCCTGCGCTCCGCAATAAGAGAAGCCCCTGCAATGAGAATGGCCTGAGCCCCCGCCACAGCTAGGGGAAAGCCTGTGCTGCAACAAAGATCCAACACAGCCATAAGTAAATAATTTTAAAAATCCACCTCCAATGCAGAGGACACAAGTTTGATCCCTGGTCAGGGAACTAAGATCCCACGTGCCTCCGGGCCACTAAGCCCAAGCACCACAACTTCTGAACTGCTGAGCCCATGTGTTCTGGAGCCTGCACACCACAACTAGAGAAGCCCCCATGCCAAAATGAAGACAGCGCAGTCCAAAAAAAAAAAACAGTTGGTTCTGAAAAAGCATAGTTTTTCCAAACCTAATCATCTCTCATCGTAATGAAATCACAATGAAGGAGCCAGTTGTTGCAGGCTGTTTCCCTCCTCTGTTCACTGTAGGACTGAGGGCGGCGGTGCTGTGGTCCTGGCTGTCCTGCCTCTTTGGATGGCATGGTGGGGTCCAAGGACCCATCCCTCCCTAGGGCAGGACTTGCAAACACCCCAGCCTGAGCTGCTGTCAGCAACCCCGCCTCCCCCAGCTTGTGTTGGGGGAAGTAAGATGGACACAACCGGTTTTTACTGAGGCTCCTGGTTGGGAGGTCTGGCCTGCCACCCGGGCTGCCTCTCCCATCTCTGAAGCCCATGGGATGCTTTGAGGGATGGATTGTCCTATAAAAGCGGCCGTTCCCATTGGTGCCTCTAACTGAAGGCTCCTCACTTGTCTTTGTTTTCCTCCCTTTTCCTCTTTTAGCTCCTTCTGCTCCAGTGATAAACCCACAGGCCCCTAACTCAGCCACGGGTTCCTCAGTCCGAGTGTGCTGGAGCTTGTACTCCGATGACACTGTGGAGAGCTATCAGCTATCCTACCGGCCAGTGCAGGACGGCTCGCCTGGGAAGGAACAAACAGGTGAGGTCTGCCAGGAGCAGAAACAAGCTCCAGCATGGGCCCCGGGGAGGCGGCGATGTGGTGAATCTGCACACCTAGCTCCTTGCAGGGTGGCGTGCAGGCAGGTGAGCATGGCAGGAAAGGCTCAGAAGGCAGGTTGAGGCCTGGCTGGGGAGAATCATAGGGCTCAGATACGTGGAGCGTATCCACAGCCATCAGATCGGGGTTGCCCTGGGGATGATGGGTCTCTGGCTGCACCATGTGCAGGACGCGTGGGGACACCCCTCCTCGAGGAGGCCCAGCGGGACTGGCTGGGTTCTAGCAGGTCCTGGCATGTAAGGGTGGCTGGGCTTTCCTTGAGGTCACCCGGTGTTGGGAGAACCTGGGGTGCGGGGGGGGGGGCGGGGGGGGCAGTTAGTCTGCAGACCCCCAGGGGGCCGAGGAGGGCTCTGCAGCCTGGAAGGGCTGCTACGAATCTGACCCACATTCCTAGGTGGAAAGCACCTGGCCTCCACTGCATGCAGTCCTCAGCCCGTCCTCTTCCCGGGCAGTAGAGCTGGCGCAGGGTTAGGGCTGAGGGAGATGCCCCCTCTTCGTAGATATGACAGTCTCCTGTTGAGAAGGGGGTCAGACAGCAGAGGAGCTCCAGCTGAGCATCTGAAGGATCAGGGCCAGCCTGGCCGGGCCTGTTCTGTGTGCGTGGGGTCAGAGCAAGACTGTGGGAGAGGGATTCAGAGATCTCCATCCTATGGATGACCTAGAGAGAGATGAGCGGACACGCGGGGACACCACAGGTTATGGCAGAACCAGAATGAGAGTTGAGTCCGCAGGCTCCCTGCCTGGAGCTCCTCCCCGTGTGCCTATTTATGCAGATAGAAGGCTTCTGAGTGCCAGAGGTGAGGACGATTTGTCTGCCCAGGGATTAGGAAGGAACGGGAGTTCTTGAGAAAAGTCAGTTTAATCCACAATGAGGGAGAGAATAAGGACTAAAGAGGGAATGGGAGGGGAGACTGAGGACCAGAAAGTCAGATCTGATTCATAGCGGTTTTTGCCACAAATCAGCCCTGTTGGCACCCTCTGCAGAAAATGCCATTGTTAGGGGGCTTTGTCCTGGTGATTGATAAAGATCTTTTTTTTAGTGTTTTGATCACAATTTTTTTTAATTTTTAAAGTCTTTATTGAGTTTGTTACAATATTGTTTCTGTTTCATGTTTTGTTTTTTTGGACACGAGGTATGTGGGATCGAACCTGTGCCCCCTGCACTGGAAGGCAAAGTCTTAACCACCAGACTGCTGGGGATGTCCCAGTAAAGATCTTTCCAATGAGCACTTTGTTATAAAGGAACTGATTTCAGAGAGTGGATTAAAGACCTGTCACTGCCTTAAGAGTCTGGGCATGTTTAGAGGTGTATCAGTTAGCTTTTGCTGTGTAACAACACTCCCCCCCACACACACATATACCCAACATATAAGCTAAAATGACAAATTTTATGTTCATTCATTTGTTGCTAGGGGCAGGACAGCAGTAGGGAATTAAGAGGTACAAACTACTATGTATAAAATAAACTACAAGGCAATATTGTACAGCACAGGGAATATATACAATATTTTATGACTTAACTGGAATATGATCTATAGAAATATTGAATCACTGTGTTGTACACCTGAAACTAATATTGTAAATCAATGATACTTCCACTTTTTAAATTACATTTATTATTTATTATAATTCTGTGAGTTGGATAGTTGTATTATAAACTATATCCAATTCTATGAAATGGATAGAATTTGTTATAATTCTATGAACAAGATAGTTCTAGTCTGTGCCAGCTTGGGAGGGTCTGGACAGGCTAGGATGGCCTTGCTGTTACATCTAGGGCATCAGCTGCAGTGCTGGGGGCCTCTGTTCACATCATGATCACATTCTTCAGGAGGCTAGCCCAGAGTCGTTTCATGGAAATGGAAGCATTCCTGGCAGGAAGAGGACAAGGCACCCATGCTCCAGCACTGCCCAAACCTCCGCTTGCACCATGTTTGAAGTGGTCCCGTTGGCCAAAGAAAGTCACGTGGTTAAGCTCAGCTGCAATGGATAGTGGGAAACACCAGTCCTCTCAATGGAAGGATCCGCAGAGTCTCACTGCAGCAGGGCACGCATACACAGCCAATGGGGATTGGTAGCCAGTTCTGTATCTACCTCAGGGAAAATAGATTATAGTGCAATGAACTTGGAGCCAGTTGACCTATTTGGAGGTTGAACTCCATTTATTTATTTATGTTTGTGCTAGGTCTTTGTTGCTGTGCACAGGCTTTCTCTAGTTGCAGCAAGTGGGGGCTACTCTCTAGTTGTGGTGTGCAGGCTTCTCATTGTGGTGGCTTCTCTTGTTGTGGCTCAAGGGCTCTGGAGCACAGGCTCAACAGTTGTGGCACATGAGCTGAGTTGCCCTGCAGCATGTGGAATCCACCCAGACCAGGGATCTAACTGGTGTCCCCTGCATTTGCAGGTAGATTCCTAACCACTGGACTACCAGGGAAGTTCTAGGCTTTAATTCCTATCATTTTTCCCCCAGAGGTTACAATGACCATCAAAGAAACATACTGCTCAGTGACAAACCTGTTGCCAAACACGCAGTATGAATTTTGGGTCACAGCTCAGAACAGGGCCGGCCTCAGCCCCACCAGTGAGCGTGCGGTGTACATGACAGGTAAGGGGCCACTTGTAGGACCTTCACTGAAGGGGACCCAGAAGTCTCAGCTGTCTTGATGGGGGCAGGGCTTTGATGTCACTTGGAAGGACAAGAATAGCTTGGCACTTCTTTCCTTTTATTTAGTATGCCAAATCTGTATGCCTGATATGGCAGGGACATTTTTTCACAGTTGGTCTCAAAAGAAGGTAAAGTACTGCCCTTGGACACAGTTTCACAGACACATTTGAACCATGCAGCCATCCTCCACTCCAGAGATATCTGCAAGTGATTTCCTGGTGTTCCTTTGGGCTGTTAGAATACTGCACATTGGATGGCTTATAAACAACAGAAATTTATTCCTCGTGGTTCTGGAGGCTGGGAAGTACAAGATCAAGGTGCCAGCAGATTCAGTATCTGGGGAAGACACTTCCTGGTTCAGAGTGGCCTTTTTTTGCTGTGTCCTCCTATGATGGAACTGGGCAAGAGAGTTCGTTGGGTGTCCGTGTATAATAAACCCCTTCAACTCTCAGTACCTAGGCACTTCTCGGAGACTCCAGTTATCATCACACTGGGGGATAGGTTTCAACATATGAGTTTGGAGGGGGACATGATTGTCTAGGCTGAAACACCTGGTTTGCCTTTTATTGCACTGAACCTCTTGCAGGAAGAGAGGGCTCGTGGTGTGTGCTGTGTTCTGGAGCACTAGGCTGGATGTGAACAGAAGGGTTGTTCCTCTCTCCGTTTCCCCTGCATTTAGCGCCTTGTCCCCCCATTATAAAAAGCAAAGAGATAAGGAGCTGCGAGGAGGCTGCGCTCATCTCCTGGGAGTCTGGAAACCTGAATCCTGTGGACTCATACACGGTGGAGCTGACCCAGGCAGAGACGCCGGGGGCCTCAGGTGTAACTGAGTGAGTCACAAGGGGCGTTGGCTAGGCACGAGAGGCCTCGACACAGTGGCACAGCTTAGGAGAAGTGTGGCATCTGGAGAGAAAGTTAAACACAGGAACCTTGATTTTAGATTGCTTAGTTTCGTGAGAAGTAACTGGAATGTTGTGATTGAAGATAAATGACGGATGAGTGAAGAAGTGAATAAGTGGTAAACCTCAGGGTTGCTTTCTTAGTCCAACCAGGGTTTCCAATTATTCATTCAACAAGTATTGAGTGTATAGATGGTGCCTGGGCACTGGTGACCCAGAGAGACAAATTCCCCACCCTGACAGAGCTGACAGTCTGAGTTGGGGGAAATAGACAAAAACCAAGAAAACAAATGCTTAAAACACACAGTAGCGTGAAGGGAAAAGATGTGCAATGAAATAGGGAATGCAGTGGAGGTGGAGGCTTACTGTGGAGAGAGTGGACATTTGAACTGAGACCAGATGGATGGGAAGGGAGGAGGCCTGAGAAGAGTGGATGCAGGCAAGGCCTGGCTCCTGGGCAGGAGTGAGCTTCCTGCACTGGAGGAACCAAGAAACCCACCTGGCTGGAACTTGAGGAGGAGAAAGAACCAAGAAAAGCAGAAATGAAAGAGAATTGAATTCAATGTACAAAGAACATCATGTCCCTGGTGGTCATCTGCCTAGAGGCTCATGTTCCCCTCTGGTTGGCAGAGATCTGGAGGAGTTCACAGCTAGAAGAGGGCTGGACTCAGGACCCACAAGGGCCTGCAGATCCTACAAATCTACAGCTGTATACAGTGGAGGGATTATGGCTAGGCCTCTGGATTACAACCAGGCGGTCCAGAAGCTTGTGAAAGGCAGCCAAGTCCAGGGGCTGCCCTACTGTGGACCAACCCAGCTTTAGAGAAATGGAGGAGGAGGGGTTGGTGTCAACTGTTAGGGAGACAGATTGTTCTACACTAAATTCAGGGCTTGGGACCTGGCCATCTGCCCCCACCCCTTCCCCTCCCCCATCCCCAGCTGATTTGTCCCAGGTAGATTTCATGTGTCCACAACCACATCAGGGCTTGCTAACCTGGGTTATCTACTTCCAGGGATCCTCAGGAGCAGGGAAGGGAGTTCAGTGGTCTGACCCCCTGCCCCAGATGGTTTGGATTTCCTTTGCAACTTGTGCTGATACTTTAAACCTTTTTCACTGGGGGTCATCAGAAGGCTGGGCAGTGCTTACTCTCCTAGTATAGATCTAATCATGGCATCCCTGAAGAAGACAAAATCCCTTCACTGGCTCTAGCCCCTTCCTGCCTGTCCAGCTTATCCTCACCAGCTCGCCCTCCCTCAACCACATGGGTTATATTTTATTAACAGTTCCTTCTACTGTCTATGCTTCTTCCTGCCACAGGGCCTTTGCACATGCTGCTTCTATGAACGAGAATCCTCTATTCTCTTTCTTATCCATTTACCTCCCAGTCATTCTTCAGAGTTCAGCTCAAAAACACCTCTCAGCTAGTGTACCTTCCATAATATACCATCAACTTGTCATGTTACCATCTTACGTTTCTTCCAGTGATGGCTTGAGAAATGCCTTTCTTCTAGACTGGAAGCTCTATGAGGGCAGCGGCTACATTCAATTTCCCCCAGGGCCCCTCTATATCAGCTCTAGTCAGATCATTTGTTCATAAACACAGATGGAGAGCCTGCTGTGAGCCCAGCGCTGTGCTTAGCTTGTGGTACTTGGCCCCTGCCCTCGGAGAGGCTGTGGTCCTGCCAGACAGGCTGGCACACACTGGATTCAACTGCATGCACGCCCCACTGATGCAGTGTTAGACCCAGACTGAGTGCAGTGCTGGATGCCTGGGACACAGAGTGAGGAGCTTGGAGGAGCGAGAGCCACAGACAGAAAGGATACAAGAAAATGAGAAAAGGGGACCCGACTGGGAGGGAGCATTGAGGAGAGCCTCACTCCTGCCTGTGCCGCTGCTGGGGGTCAGCGGGGAGGGGCTGGTGCTTGGGTCTGTCTGCCCCGGCCCCTCGGTGATGTCAGCGCGCCTCCTCACCCAGGTCTGTTGTGGGCATCCCGACCTGCGAGTGCCTGGTGCAGCTGCAGCCCCGACAGGACTACACCATCTATGTGAGAGCCCTCAACGTGGGTGGCCCCAGTGCGAGGAGTGAGCCCGCTACTGTCCACACCACAGGTCTGTCCCCCCACCACACACTCACTGGACCCTCTGTTTCCTCTTCTACAAAATGGAAATACTAACACCTGGATACTTGTAAGGTGTGAATGAGATAAGACTCAACAAACTGCTTTGCTCAGTACTAGACACCCAGTAACGCCCGACCCATGTAAACTGCCATCACTATTAGCGTGAGGGGCATCACCAGGCAAGGTCCAGGCTCACCACTGTCATACAGGGAGCTAATGCCGGCCATGGGTGGTGAGGCCCAGCCTGTGTAGAGTGCAACGTGGAGAAAGCAGTGGAGTGATTGGCTTGGGGGGGGTCTCCATGTGCCTCTCCCCCTCGCAGGCAGCTACTTCCCCCTGGACAAGCACACCTGCCATCCACGGCTGACTGTATCCGAAGATGGGCTCACGGTTGTGCGAAGCGAGAGGAGAGGCCCCCCTAGGGAGCCAGTCCCCAGCGATGCCCAGTTTACCAGGTACTGTATCAGCACCTCACCCGAACAGTTCATGAACTCCGCTAATACGTGCTGTTATCCGGGTACTGGTGGATTATGACTGATGCAGCCTTGAAAGGGGCCTCAGGCTCTGACTCCCAGAAATGAGGGAGGGGAGGAGGGGAGGCTGGGGAGGGGGAGTAGGGGTCTGACCAGTGTCAGAAGGGGAGACATGGCTTCTGAGTGGAGTCCTGGGCTCCCAGAGCAGTGGGAGAACAAGGACCCAGCCCCTCAGTGCGGAGCCCAGAGCTCTCTCTCCCACCGGGCAATACTTTCTAACAAAACTCCTGGTAAAACACCAAAGCTGGTGGAAGGAATGATGATCATGCAGGCGCAAGACCTGAGGGAGGGGTGTCCATCAAAGATGCGCCCTGTCTGTCTTGATTGATGCTATTTTCAGAACTTACTACTTAAGGTCAAAATGATGTATTAATACCTTGCTGCTGCTGCTGCTGCTGCTGCTGCTGCTGCTAAGTCTCTTCAGTCTTGTCCGACTCTGTACGACCCCATAGACAGCAGCCCACCAGGCTCCCCCATCCCTGGGATTCTCCAGGCAAGGACACTGGAGTGGGTTGCCATTTCCTTCTCCAGTGCATGAAAGTGAAAAGTGAAAGTGAAGTCACTCAGTTGTGTCTGACTCTCAGCGACCCCATGGACTGCAGCCTACCAGGCTCCTCCATCCATGGGAGTTTCCAGGCAAGAGTACTGGAGTGGGGTGCCATTTATTAATACCTTGCATGCAGTGCTAAATTGCTTCAGTCATGTCCAACTCTGCGACCCTATGGACTGTAGCCCACCAGGCTCCTCTGTCCATGGTTCTTTACCACCGGTGCCACCTGGGAAGCCCCCATTTATACCTTACTTCTTTCCAAATACTTAAAGAAGACTTAAAATAGGGGCCAAGGAACTTCCCTGGCAGTCCAGTAGTTAAGACTGTGCCTTCTAGTGCAGGGAATGTAGGTTTGATCCCTTGTGGGGAAGCTAAGATACCACATGCCTCACTGCCCACCCCCCAAAAGAGGCAATATTGTAACAAATTCAATAAAGACTTTTAAAGTGGTCCACATTAAAAAAAAATCTAAAAAAAAGAGGGGGGGCAAATGTACCCTACTGAAATAGAAAAATCACAGCAGTGGATGAAGAAAAAAAAAGAACATGGCTTAACTTCAAGGGCTAATTTCTGTTTTTAAGATTAAATATTAAACACAACAGTTCTCAGCTCCTTGGTAATCAGGATAGAAAGAATTCATGGTGGGCTGGTCTCAGAGTCAGGAGGATCTTCTAAGGAAGAAAGGACTTAAGCAGCCAGAGGGGCTGCCGATGAACAACCGCATCTAGCCTCCCTGCCTGTGTCCTGGACTGTCTCGTAACTGTCTCTTCTCTGACGCTGGCTCCCTGCTGACCTTCTTACTGCATGTGTGTTATGCACCTACTGCCTGTTCCCTGGTGGCTCAGATGGTAGAGACCGCAGGAGACCCTGGTTCGATTCCTGGGTCGGGAAGACCCCTCGGAGAAGGGAATGGCTACCCACTCCAGTGTTCTTGCCTGGAGAATCCCATGGACAAAGGAGCTGGCGGGTTACAGTCCACGAGGTCACATGGAGTTGGACACGACTGAGCGACCAGCACGCACACCTGTGGCGGCTTGTGGCGGCAGAGCAGCACAGAGCACAGTGGAACCCAGCGTTACCCTTCCTTGCCTCCGCCCATTCAGCGCGGGGTTGGCGGGGCAGAGAGGAACAAGAAGCAATCAAGTTCTTGCCTGCGTTGAGAAACAAAATGAAACTGATCAAATCTGGAAGTTCTTACTGACTTTTTTCCAATAATTCTTGAGTTGGGCAGCCCCTAATCTAGCAGGTAGAAAGGAGGTCCAAGGAGCTGTACAGAATGAAAGACTTTTTCAGGTGGAAGGGATCAGGAACAAGGAAATTATATTTCCAGGAAAAAAAAGCAGGTTGGCTAAATGTCCACCGGCAGAGGAATGGATAAAGAAGCTGTGGTACATGCATACAATAGACTACTACTCAGCCACTAGAAAGAATGGAATAATGCCACTCGCAACAGCGTGGACGGATCTAGAGGTTGTCTTACTGAGTGAAGTAAGTCAGACAGAGGAGAAGTATCATATGACATCCCTTTTATGTGGAATCTAAAAAGAAATGACACAAACAAAATTACAAAACAGAGACTCACAGACTGAGAGAACGAACTTATGGTTGTCAGGGGGTAAGGATGTGGGGAAGGGATAGTCAGGGAGTTTGGAATGCATGTGTATAGACTTCTATATTTAATGGATAATCAACAAGAACCTACTGTTATGCAGCAACCTGAATGGGAAGGGAGTTTAGGGGAGAATGGATATAGGTATATGTGTGGCTGAGTCCCTTCACTGTTCACCTGAAACTATCACAAATTGTTTGTTAATTGGCTATACCCCAATACAAATTAAAAAAAAAATTTTTTTTTTTTTTAAAAAGCAAGTTGGCTGTGGTAAGGTTACTTTCCTTTAGGAAGGGTCAGGGGTCTCTCAAGCATATTACCTAACTAGTGTTCTGATTGACTGGTTTAAAATTCCATTTAGGTGAAAGGTAAAACTGTAACTAAGTTGTCGCTTACTGGTGACCTGGGGCTTGGCACACAGAGCTCCAGTTTGGGCATGTGGTCTTGTTCATTTAATATTTATTTATTTAGCTGCACTGAGCCTTAGTTGCAGCATGTGGACTCTTAGCTCCAGGGCAGGAATCGAACCTGGGCTCCCTGCCTTGTGAGCACAGTCTTAACCACGGGACCACAAGGAAAGTCCTCAATCTCTTTCTGTTTTAAGGAACAAGTGAACCAAATCTTTTTGTTACTCTAAAAAGCCCTGTTGCTGAAAAAGCACACAGAGTGGGCTTGTCTCCTCCTCACCTGTGACCAGCAGTGTACTAACCTTCTTCTGATCTTCAGCATCGGGCAGCTGAGCTTTGAGAGCAAAGGTTGTGACGCCTTACAAATGAGGTGTTTGAACACCTGCCTCCACCCTTCCGGACCACTTACTGACTGACCCCAGCAGTTGGTGTCACTCACCTGCACAGCCAGGCGTGGGTCACCCCAAATGACACATACTTCTACTTTCTAAAATCAGGTGTGCTGCAGTCATGGGAAACCTAATTCCAGTCCGAGGGCGCCATTACTGGGAGGTAGAGGTGGATGAGTGTTTGGACTACACAGTGGGTGTGGCCTTTGAAGATGTCCCCAGACAAGAGGACCTGGGGGCAAACCGCCTCTCGTGGTGCATGAGGCACGCATTTGCGTCATCAAGGTAAGGTGAAATCTGGGTACCTGAGATCAAAATGTACTTTGGTAAGAATAGAGGGAGAGATTTTCACTGATAATAACTAAGGTCCACTTTATGTTTTCTAAAATATGCTAAAATGTTTCAGGACTCACTTCCTGCCCCTTTCCCTAAAGTCCAGCTAGAAAGAGAAAGCAGCTCTGGGCACTTTTGATAAAATAGCTAAAATTTATGGAGTGCTTATTCTGTGTTAAGCATTGCTCAACAACCTTGCACATACCATCTCATTTGCCTCTCACAGCTGCATTGTCCCATTTACTTGTTTTGGCTGTGCCGGGCCTTCGCTGCTTCCTGGGCTTCTCCCTAGTGGCACCGAGCAGGGGCTACTCTCCAGTTGCAGTGTGGGCTTCTCATCGCGCTGGCTCCTCTTGCTGCGAGCGCAGGCTCTAGGGCATGTAGGCTCAGTAGTTGTGGCTCCTGGGCTCTAGAGCGCAGGCCTAACAGTTGTAGCACTCTTGGGCTTAGTTACTCTATGGCATGTGGGACTTTCCCAGACCAGGGAGGGAAACTGCGTTTCCTGCATTGACAGGCGGATTCTTTACACAGAGCCACTGCCAACATGGATTCAGGGCTTGGATTCAAACCCAGGCAGTCTGGCTCCAAAGACAGCATTCTTTACCACTAAGTGATTGGTTTTAAATTTATGTTCAACTTCAGTGTTACTAAATGAAGTTTGACTTGAAGCCCCAAACCCAACTTTTTTGGTAGATGTGGGCAGAAGCTTAAAGGTTATGATTAATTCTGGTTTGCTTCTGCTGCTAAAAGCATTCTGTCCTCTAATGGAGGAAAATCCACAAGGCCCAGGCCAATAGACACTTCCGACTCAGAAGGCCATTGAGTGCAACCTCCCTCCATCTCAAAAATTGCAAAAAATTTTATCACCTCACTTTCCCAGCATCGTGTGTACTATGGGGCCTCTGACCCTCAACTTGCTGAAACCTATTAATGTTTCACAGAGTGAAACCTCGATCATGGTTAGTTAAATGTTGCCATGCCCGAGCAAAGGTGAGACCAGCCTTCCTCCTGTAAGGTATTAGGCCTAAAATGTGCTCTGAAATGCACTCTGCTAGACCTCAGATCCAGTTTGGAGAATGCAAGAGACACCGTGCACTGAGCCACACACTGTTTTTTAATATTCTGCCTGAATTAAGACTAAAGAGCAGTCTCCTCTCTTAGTTAAGAACAAGGGGCATAAAGGAAGAGTGGGCATCTCTGTGGAGTGGGAGGGGTAAGGCTAAAAGAAGGGCGGGAACACACGACAGAGTAGGACAGGAAGGGTAAAAAGCTGAGCGCTGGAGCAGGCTTGTGGTCCCACCTTGGAAAGATGTCGGGGGGTGTGTGTGTGTGTGTTCACAGTGGAGGACTTGCACTTTTTGACTCAGTCTTAGACTCTATAGGTAGTGGGAGGGAAAGTAGAGGGTGACTGCTCAGATGAGAAAAAATAAGGTGAACTGGGATGGAAATGGGCTGGTTTGCTTCAGCATGTTCTTAAGTGTTCACCTCAACTGTGTGGACCCCCATGCCGGCACACAGAGCTCTTCACGCATCCATAGTGGGGCAGCGTTAGGCAATTCCCTTGGCAGGATTTGGCTTCAGCCATTTCCAAAGCACACAGGAGAGGCAACCTCCCTTCATGGTGCAACCCTCCCCCAGCAGGAGACGGTGCAACTGCATACAGTACTGAGTGGTGACAGCCCCCAGGTGCCCCACTTGGTTTGAAAGTTTAAGAATGGGATGCCTCACAATAACGTGCAGATTATACAAAAAGGCCCCGTCTACTGCATGAAAGATTGTGAAGTTCCCTGTTTCAAATGTCTTTTATTTCAGGGGATTTACACATCTGAACCTTGAAATCCACATTTTTAAACATATGATTTCTATACAAATTTTGATGCAGTATGTTTATGATAGTGTGTGTTGTTTTCTAGGTTAAGTGGCTGCTCAAAAACAGTTTTGAAACGTAAGTTTCTTAGGACAAAGAGATATACAGTTTTAGAAATGGCCTGTTACTTTGATAGTCACTTAATGAAAGAAAATAATATAATCAAAGGAGTATTTGAAAATTGAAATGTTCTGTAAATAGCTCATCCAGAGTTTCTGAAGCTTTGCTATATCAACATTTAATCTTCAGGCATAAGTATGAATTTCTACACAACAAGACGACTCCAGATGTAAGAATAACGGTTCCCCCAAAGAAGATTGGTATTCTGTTAGACTATGAAAATGCAAAGTTGTCATTTTTCAATGTGGACATTTCCCAGCATCTGTATACATTCAGCTGTCAGCTTCACCAGTTTGTGCATCCCTGTTTTTCCCTGGAAAAACCTGGCTGCCTGAAGATACACAATGGCATTTCAATGCCAAAGCACGTCACTTTCTATTAGCCCACTCTGCTTGTCTCTCTCCCATGCCTACCCCTCTCCCAGCCACTCACGCCTCAGCTGCCTGAACTTGGCCTTCAATTCACCTGACTTGGATCCTGTGCACTGCAGCCTGTGTGAGGCTGTTACTCAGTTCTAGTCCTGGCTCTAAAATGAAGGCTCAAACTAAACTCAAAGGTATTTAAGGCTGTCAAACTGCATTGGTCTATTTGTGTATATACAAAGTATCTCAGTCCCCAAGGCCTGCGGAGCTTGGGGAGGAGGAGGGAAGATTCATGTTAGTGGCTCTGGCTGCCCCAGCACTTGTGACATCTCATTAGTTGGCCAAGAACTGGCTTGAGAAGGCAAGAGGCCATTGGCAGAGAGAACCAGGGAAGCCGTATCTCTTCTCAGCAGCGTTCTCGTTTTCCCAGTGGTCAGTGGCAGTCTGGAGGGTGAGATTTCTCCCATCAAGTACTTTCTAAAAATCTGATCCTCTCCTTCACGGTATTTATGCCCTCTAATTTTTAAGTGACCTCTGTAATGCCTGATTCCACAAAGGCAAGACAGTGTCTGTCCTGTTCAGCACTTAGTCCCTGAAGCTGAGACGTGCACACTGAGTATCTGTTGAATAAAAGAGCATCTTTTTCACCTACCCACCGCTCTTCAGCCTATCACTGATCTACACATGAGGGACAGCAGGGCTCATTCAAGCTGCGGCAGAAGACCTACGACCAGGAGATGGAGGGGAGGCAGTGTGACTTAAGAGGGGCACCTGGGGCTTGGTGGCCAGGTTGGTAAAGACGCAACATCCCGTGCTTCCTGGTGTCACACACAAATGCTAAACGTGTTGCTTTCACTGTGTACATGTTGGGGACATGGTGTGGGGCCATGGGGCCCTCGAAGGTCTGGTCAACATAGACACCAGTAGTTACAACTGATTCTAGGAACTGACCTATAAGGTAAAGAGAACCATATCTGAAATTGGAAGGCTCGAGTTTGATTGCTATGTTATAGCCACTTTGCTTTAGGCCCTAGAAGAGTCACACTGTCTCCCTGAGCTTGTTTCCCTTTGAACAAAGAGAAAAATAACACTTATGTGCGTGCATGCATGCCAAGTCACTTCACTCATGACTGACTCTGTGCGACCCCATGGGCTGTAGCCCACCAGGCTCCTCTGTGATTCTCCAGGCAAGAATACTGGAATGGGTTGCCATTTCCTCCTCCGGGGGATCTTCCCAACCAGGGCTCAAACCCGCATGTCTCCTTCATTGGCAGGCGGGTTCTCTACCACTAGCACCACCTGGGGAGCCCCTTGTCTTATAGGAGGGGAGATTTAATGACAAACATGAGAATGCAGAACCATGTATGACAGAGAGCAGATGCACAACAGTCTTTTAGGAGAAAACATCAGCCCGCCAAGTGCAGAGCTGAGCGCTGTGGGGAGAGGGGGTCTCCAGCCAGCGGCTTCGGGGCCTCCTGCCTCGCTGCTCTCCTGCATTCTGAGAGGTCCACACCCAGCCCTCTCGGCTGCATTTCTGGTTTGGTTCTTGAGTTCGTTTCCGGTGCCAGTTCTCAGAGACAATTTAGTATCATGTCCTGTGGGTGATTCTACCCGGGTCCCATCACCTAGGGTTTTGTGCTAACTAAAAAATCTTTCATGCTTCCCAGTAAATGCTGAGTCTGACACAAGGAACCCCTCTTATCTCCTATCTCAAAACCCTGACGATTCATATAAATAAGAAGTCAGATTCTTAAACTCACAACTCAACCTGACAATCTTAAAGCTCCTTACACACACACATCTCTGCCCTGCCCTGAAATAAGGAAGTAGCACAGAGATGGCTCAAGTTGCAATTAAAATATGTGTGTGTGTGTGTGTGTTCAAAAATGGTCTCAGCTACTAAAAAACTACCAAGTAGGAAGTTGGACCTCACAGATCAAGTAAGTTTGAATGCAGGGTTCTTTCAGGCTTTATTTCACATATAAGATAAAATGGATAAAAACTAGGCACATATAAGGTTTTAATAAGATTTTATTTTGATCAAGAAAAAATGGTCTACAATTAGCTTTTGACATTTAAAATCCACTTAAACAAGGCAGATGACCAACTTCAAGTATCACAATTACTCAGCATAAAGAAACTTCAACATGTTTCTCATCTTCTACAAGGAAAAAAAAAGTCTAGAAAAGAACCAAAACAAAACTTTTGTTTTCTGTAAAATATTCTAATTCCTTAAAATGCCAAGAACTATCTACTGAAACTACATTTCAACAAGGGGCAGGATTTACCTCAAGGCCATGTTCACCTGCAACCTGCTGATAAATCTGTTAAAAAACAAAACAGAAAAAGATTTAAAAAAAAAAAATCAGACCACTGTAGCCACCATCCTTTATAATGGGCAATTAAGACAAAAAGTATAAAAATCTGTTCTTTTCTTAGCTTTACCTATATAACTCTTTACCTATATCACCAAATAACTCCTGAGCAATTAACATAAGCTTTGGCCTCCCCACCTTAACAAAGGGGAAAAGGAATATGTAAACCGCCATAGAATCCTGGTGTAGACTAACAAGGGTTCAGAGATTTAGAATACTCAGAACCTAAGGCACCCTTGTTAGATGAGATTGCAAAGTTGGTTAGAGACTTGGGATATAAAATGACACCGGTTTCTAGTAAAACTGAATCGCCTTTTCTTTGGAGAAGTATTATGTTTAATAACTGACTTCCTGTTGATTCAAACAGCAGTTTGCAAGCACTTGTACACATCCAATAAAATATTTCTGAAGCTTGTGCTTGGTCATCAGTCTGCTCTTTCCATCTTCCAGCACATGTGAAAACCTTACACGGCTCACACACTGACACCTGCCCCCAGCATGATTCACCATGACGCAGCATTCTGTAAACAACACTATACTGGTCTCCATCCAGGGAAGTTCAGCCATCTGGAGACTTCCTTGACGCTCTGAAGCCTGCACTACAGGAAGGTCCTCTCCTCCGCTTTCCTAACCAACCTCTCCAATTTCCAATCACTCTCCTATCAATTAAAGAGTAAGAGTCTCATAGGCTCACTAAGTCTCTCTTCACCCTCACTCATCTCTGTATTTACTACTCCTATTTTCTACAGGAAGATGATGCAAACTGTTATCATTGCTGTTGGTAGATAAGTAGGTCTTGAATTCATTTTGCACACAAGACCTGTTCTATCTACCTTTTCATTTAGGAGGCTAAAAGCAGAGTCAGCTTGACTTCAAGGACTCTATTTTGTTAGTCTCCAGAAGAGCATGACAAGTCCAGCTTTTAGAACACTGTCTTCTAGCATGTCAAGACACTGAGGGAATGGTCATTGATTGCTTTTATAACTTAAAGCTTTAAGAGATTTGAACTCTTACATATGCTTCCTTCACAGCAACCAACAGCTAATGAACCTAAATGCAAGATAACACTTTGTGATTTGGAAAGAGTCCATCAGTCAGGATCTTTTCTGTCAATTGGGAAGTCTCTTACAAGGAGCATTAACCATGAGCAGGGCACAACTATGCCCCAAGTCAGTAAAATGCTCCCAAATATTTTAGAAATGCTACTAAACAGTTCACGTCTTACTACTACAGAGCTTCTTTTCTGCAATTCCCCAATCCCAGAAAAAAACATTAAGCCCAACTTACTAATTGATTGCCTTTTTCTTCATTTTCTCCAGTTTGACAGATTCAGGGTTTTTTTGCTCTATTTCCACCTCACTCAAATCCTGGTGGAATTAAACTGGCATTTATGTGAGCTATGCAAATTCAATTTAACAGCTTGCAGCTGATTAAAACAACATGCAGTCACCCAGACAGAGCCAACAAAAATGTTTTCGTAGTATGAACTTGGATTCTAATCTTGCTGTCTCCCCTGTGCTCATTCCTAAACTTAAATGTGGGGATCTCTTCTTTGAAAGCCGAAGAATTGATACTTTTGAACTTTGGTGTTGGAGAAGACTCTTGACAGTCCCTTGGACTGCAAGGAGGTCCAACCAGTCCATCCTAAAGATCAGTCTTGGGTGTTCACTGGAAGGACTGATGCTAAAGATGAAACTCTAATACTTTGGCCACCTCATGCGAAGAGTTGACTCATTGGAAAAGACCCTGATGCTGGGAGGGACTGGGGGCAGGAGAAGGGGACGACAGAGGATGAGATGGCTGGATGGCATCACCGACTTGATGGACATGACTTTGAGTGAACTCCAGGAGTTGGTGATGGACAGGGAGGCCTGGCGTGCTGTGATTCATGGGGTCGCAAAGAGTCGGACACGACTGAGCGACTGAAATGAACTAAATGTCCTTATATTCAAAAAGACTGAACTGGAGACAAGAATATAATCCACTCACTGAGAAAGAAGCCAACAAACAAATTGAGGTTTCCTAGCTATGCATTTAAACAAAGCAGGAACTTAGTTTTTACACATGGATTTACTGAGTACATACATTACTTCTTGGTAAAACCATCCTATTATTCTGCCACTCAGAAGGATTTCTACCCATTCAGTTAAGGGGGAGGGAGCAGTGAGAGAAGGAAAACATGAGAAGCAAGATCCAAAAATAAGGCTAATGCTCTGGGGAAAACACCTGACAGTGTCTTCTGTACAATTTATAATTCAGCCACAGATTCCTGGAAATCTGGAATGACCACCCCCACCCCCACCCCCATTCCTTGTCCACCTGTATAAATGCCTGTATAAAAGTCACTTCTAAGAAGCACTGCCTAATTTCTCCCTCTCTCAGGCTGATTTAAGTGCCACACACTCACCTCCTTCAGAATACTTAAGTGGCTATACTGCCACCATGACCTATGTCTACTCCGCTGGACTGTTAGTCAATCAAAGGCAAGAACTGTGCCTTCTTAATTTCTGAATGATCAAATCATGGAAACAACGGTGTTCTGCTTTCAAAGTGCTCATATACCTGAAGAAAAAAAAAAAAAAAAGGGAGAGACATCAAATTGTCTTCCAAAATTACAAGCCTCTTTATTAGAAAGTGGGTTTTAAATTTCTGCATACAGGCAGGAACAGGGAGAGGGATTCTCAACCTTTCTTCTGTCCCAGTATACCTTGGATGGATTCATATTGCACCTAAATGTACACCACCTCCCTCTTCATTCCTGCTCACTTTTTCTCCCAAAGACTTGTTTAGCAATCCAAAGAGACAGCACGGTGTGGAGGAAAGAATTCTGGGTTGGAAATGAAACCTCACTTCTAGTTTGTCTCACTAACAACCTGTGTTACTTTCAGTCGGTCTCCCCTCAGAGACTATGCTTCAATCTAAGATGAAAGGAGGGGTATGACCTAGACGATCCTGTTCCACCTCTAATACCAAATGATGACCAATTCGGGAAGCTTAAAAATGACCATCTGTGAGTGTACTTTTTCAAATTAATGCAACAGGCGCTGCTACCGGGAAGGAATCATCGACTCAGAAAGGCAGGGTTCGTATAGACTTTCACGTTACATAACTTACGCAACACAGATCTCGCCCCCGTGAAATTACACCTACTTAAGTCTTTTCGTAAACTTCATTCTGGGTGTGGATTTCTCCCTTCCGTATCTATCCTCACGACTTTTCCGTGAGCTATCAAGCTCGTTTTTCAGACAAGGTCGAAAGAGCTGAGGACAATGAGTTAGTAACGAGACCTCGGTCGCTGGTGGCCTGACCCGGCGACAGATACACCGACCCCTCATCTCTAACTCCGGTTCCCTGCCGCATCCCTTGAAGGCGATGCTACAGACAGCCTACCTACAAGGTAGCTGCAGTCATCCGCCCCGCCGAGTGGCCAGAGATCAGCCTTACCTTACGCAACACAAGGAGCCTACTTCCCGGTGTCCGATGTCGGTGGCAACTCCCTTCTCCTTCCTGCAGAAAAGAGCTCCTCCCGGTTTCCGGGGCTCCCGGAGGAAGTCCCACCCCACGCGACAGCGTGAGGCGGTGCGTCGCGTAGAGGCGCCGTGCGCAGGCGCGGAGAATTAAGCTTGTGATACTGTAGGAGGTATGGTCTCCGCTGGGTAGTACAGACCGGAGGAACGCTGGACGGTGGGTAGTTGCTGGGTCCACGGCCGTGGGGAGAAGCCTGGGAGCCATTGAGCGGGGTTTGGGAGAGCGACTTGGAGACGCCATCTTCTCAGAAAATAACCCCCTTCTCCAACAGGGGTCCTCCGTGTTTCTCGCTTTGCTCCACTTGCCCCATGCTGTATTTAGTTTCTCACTGTGTTTCGGCTTTCCGTGTGGTCCCATATCTTGCCTCAGTAATGCTGAGTGTTGGCTGTGCATCTCGCAGCAGTTAGTTCATAAATGCCTGGTAATTCTTGGCCAGTAGGACTGCTGAAGCTCAACTCATTGCTTTACCAGCGACGGGATTGAGCGCCTACGTAGTACTGGAGCGGTCTGTGGGTAAAGGCACTCTTGGGGCCGGGAACGTAAATTAGAAGTTAAAGTTACTGTTGTCTTAGTTTCCTAGGGCTGTCATAAAGAAATAACACATATTGGGTGGCTTAAAGCAACATATTCCTTTTCTCACAGTTCTGGAGGCTGGAAGCCAGAAAGACTAAAGGTGTCAACAAGATCATGTTTCCTCTGAGACACTGGGTAAACCCCCTCCCCACTTGCCTCTTGGTAGTTTCTGGGTCAGTTCAGTACAGTCGCTCAGTCGTGTCTGACTCTTTGCGACCCCATGGACTGCAGCACGCCAGGCCTCCCTGTCCATCACCAACTACCATAGCTTACTCAAACTCATGTCCATTGAGTCGGTGGTGATGCCATGCAACCATCTCCTCTGTCGTCCCCTTCTGCCACGTTCAATGTCTCCCAGCATCAGGGTCTTTGACAGTGAGTCAGTTCTTTGCATTAGGTGGCAAAAGTATCGGAGCTGCAGCACCAGTCCTTCCAATGAATATTCAAGACTGATATCCTTTAGGATTGACTGGTTTGATCTCCTTGCAGTCCAAGGGACTCTCAAGAGTCTTCTCCAACACCACAGTTCAAAAGCAGCAATTCTTCGAGGCTCAGCTTTCTTTATGGTCCAGCTATCACATCCTTACATGACTACTGGAAGAACCGTAGCTTTGACTAGCCCAACCTTTGTTGGCAAAGTAATGTCTCTGCTTTTTAATATACCGTCTAGGTTGGTCATACCTTTTCGTCCAAGGAGCAAGCGTCTTTTAATTTCATGGCTGAAGTATCCATCTGCTTTTATTTTGGAGCCCAAGAAAATAAAGTCTGCCACTGTTTCCATTGTTTCCACATGTATTTGCCATGAAGTGATGGGACTGAATGCCATGATCTTTGTTTTTTGAATGTTGAGTTTTAAGCCAGCTTTTTTGCTCTCCTTTTTCACTTAATCAGGAGGCTCTTTAGTTGCTCTTCACTTTCTGCCCAAAGAGTGGTGTCATCTGCATATCTGAGGTTATTGATATTTCTCCTGGCAATCTTGATTCCAGCTTGTGCTTCATGCAGCCGGACATTTCACATGATGTGCTCTGTATATAAGTTAAATAAGCAGGATGACAGTTTACAGCCTTGTGGTATTCCTTTCCCAACTTGGAACCAGTCCGTTGTTGCATGTACGGTTCTAACTGATGCTTCTTGACCTGCATACAGATTTCTCAGGAGGCAGGTAAGGTGGTCTGGTATTCCCATCTCTTGAAGAATTTTCCACAGTTTGTTGTGATCCACTCAAAGACTTTGGTGTAATCAATAAAGCAGAAGTAGATGGTTTTTTGGAATTCTCTTGCTTTTTTTATGATCCATCAGATGTTGGCAATTTGATCTCTGGTTCCTTTGCCTTTTCTAAATCCAGCTTGAACATGTGGAAGTTCATGGTTCATGTACTGTTGAAGCATAGGTCGGAGCATTTTGAGCATTACTTTGCTGGTGTGTGAGATGAGTGCAGTTGTGCAGTAGTTTGAACATTCTTTGGTATGGCCTTTCTTTGGGATTGGAATGAAAACTGACCTTCTTCAGTCCTGTGGCTACTGCTGCGTTTTCCAAATTTGCTGCCATACTGAGTGCAGCACTTTAGCCACAGCATCTTTTAGGATTTGAAAGAGCTCAGCTGGAATTCCATCACCTCTGCTAGTTTTGTTCATATTGATGCTTCCTAAGGCCAATCTGACTTCACGTTCCAGGATGTCTGGCTCTAGGTGAGTGATCACACTATCACTCTGGGTCACGAAGATCTTTTTTGTATAGTTCTTCTGTGTATTCTTGCCACCTGTTCTTAATATCTTCTGCTTCTGTTAGGTCCCTACCATTGCTGTCCTTTATTGAGCCCATCTTTGCATGAAATGTTCCCTTGGTATTTCTAATTTTCTTGAAGAGATCTCTAGTCTTTCCCATTCTTTGTTTTCCTCTATATCTTTGCGTTGGCTTTTTTAAATCCCTTCTTGCTATTCTTTGAAACTCTTTATTCAGATGAATATATCTTTCCTTTTTCCCTCGCCTTTTGTTTCTCTTCTTTTCTCAGCTATTTGTAAGGCCTCCTCAGACAACCATTTTGCCTTTTTGCATTTCTTTTTCATGGGAATGGTTTTGATCACTGCCTCATGTATAGTATCACAAACCTGCACCCATAGTTCTTCAGGCACTCTGTCTATCAGATCGAATCCCTTGAATCTATTTGTCACTTCCACTGTATGATCGTAAGGGATTTGATTTAGGTCATACCTGAATGGTCTACTGGTTTCCACTACTTTCTTCAATTTAAGTCTGAATTTGGCAATAAGGAGTTCATGATCAGAGCCACAGTCATGTCCTCGTCTTGTTTTTGCTGACTGCATAGAGTTTCTCCATCTTTGGCTGCAAAGAATATAATCAATCTGATTTCAGTATTGACCATTTGGTGATGTCCATTTGTAGAGTCATCTCTTGTGTTGTTGGAAGAGGGCGTTTGCCATGACCAGTGCGTTCTCTTAGCAAAACTCTGTTAGCCTTTGCCCTGCTTCATTTTGTACTCCAAGGCCAAAGTTGCCTGTACTCCAGGTATCTCTTGACTTCCTGCTTTTGCATTCCAGTCCCCTATGATAAAAAGGACATCTCTTTTGGGTGTTAGTTCTAGAAGGTCTTGTAGGTCTTTATAGAACTCTTCAACTTCAACTTCTTTGGCATTAGCAGTTGGGGCATAGACTTGGATAACTGTGATACTGAATGGTTTACCTTGGAAACAAACAGAGATCATTTTGTTGTTATTGAGACTGAACCCAAGTAATGCATTTTGAACTCCTTTGTTGACTGTGAAGACTACTCCATTTCTTCTAAGGGATTGTTGCCCACAGTAGTAGATATAATGGTCATCTGAATTAAATTCGTCCATTCCAGTCTATTTTAGTTCACTGATTCCTAAAATGTCGATGTTCACCCTTGCCATCTCCTGTTTGAGCACTTCCAATTTACCTTGATTCATGGACCTAACATTCCAGGTTCCTATGCAGTATTATTCTTTATAGCATCAGACTTCCATCACCAGTCACAGCCACAACAAGGCGTTGTTTTTGCTTTGGCTCCATCTCTTCATTCTTTCTGGATCTATTTCTCAACTCTTCTCCAGTAGCATATTGTGCACCTACCAACCTCTGGAGTTTGTCTTTCAGTGTCATATCTTTCTGTCTTTTCATACTCTTCATGGGGTTCTCAAGGCAAGAATACTGAAGTGGATTGCCATTCCCTTCCCCAGTTTCTGGTGCTGTCCAACAGTCCTTGATGTTCTATGCTTGTAGCTACTCCTTACTCCAGTCTCTTAACTCTGTTCCCATTATATTTCTTCTCTTAAAAGATGGGATGTAGGGCCCAGCCTATTCCAGTATGACCTGAGTTTAACTTACTACATCTGCAATGGCACTGATTCCAGATAAAGTCGCATTCTAAGGTCCAGGAAGGACATGAATGGGAGTCGGGGAGAGGATTTGACACTATGCAACCCAGAATAGCTGTCAAAGAGCCTAAGAAGTAGGCAAGCCAAATACTGACAATCAACAGCTGTAGTACAAGTGAACTCAAACATATTTTAGTTGGATCTGAGAAGTTTTCATGGACACTGGGGCTTCCCAGGTGGCGCTAATGGTCAAGAACACACTCGCCAGGACTTCACTGGTGGTTCAGATGGTAAAGCGTCTGTCTACAATGTGAGAGACCTGGGTTCGATCCCTGGGTTGGGAGATTCCCTGGAGAAGGAAATGACAACCCACTCCAGTACTCTTGCCTTGAAAATCCCATGGACAGAGGAGCTTGGGGCAGGCTACTATCCATGGGGTCGCAAAGAGTTGGGCACGACTGAGCGACTTCACTTCAGTGCAGGAGATGTAAGAGACACAAGGTTTCATCCCTGGGTCGGGAAGATCGCCTGGCGGAGGACATGACAACCCACTCCAGTATTCTTGCCTGGAAAACCTCATGGACAAAGGAGCCTGCAGACTACAGTCCATAGGGTCACAAAGAGTCAGACACGAACGAAACGACTTAGCACACACACACAGACACACAGACACACACACACACACACACACACATTGTGAGGGGTGGGTAGAATTTGGATGTGTCATTTGTAGACCTTCACAGCATGCTTGGCAAACAGACAGCACTGACAAGCACTGATTGAAATGTAAAAAGAAGTTAGGTTAAAGCAGGAGGGATCTTGAATGCAGGCTGAAGAGTTTGGAGTCTGCTCTGTATGTTAAAAGAATAAATTGAAATGTTTCAGGATGTGGGGTTGTGCTTTGAAGATTGATTAGTAACTTGAGCCAAACTTCTGTTGTGTTACTTACTCCAATTTAAGGAGTATTAATCCCAGCCTCTAATAACCCTGTGCTTTTTCTTCCTGGTGTCCCTGCTCATGCCGTCCTTTATTTCTGAAATGCTGCTTTCAGGCCATGTGGTTTTCACTTGTTGATTTTTTTTTTTTTTGTCATGGAAATTGTGCTGTGATATGAGGTGGGGAGGAGAGTTGTTCAACTTACTATTTTTTAAAATTGGAGTATAGTTGATTTACAGTGTTGTATTTCAGGTGTACAGAAAAGTGATTCATATATATTCTCTTTCAGATTCTTCTCCATTATAGGTTATTACAAGATACTGAATGTAGTTTCCTGTACTTCAGTTCCCTATGTATCCTCTTGCTGTTTACCTATTTTATATATGGTAATGTGTATGTATTAATCCCATAGTCCTAATTTATCCCCCCTCTTCCCCTTTGGTAACCATAAGTTTGTTTTACATGTCTGTGTCTATTTTTATTTTGTAAATAAAAAATGCTTTCTATGTCTGTGTCTATTTTTGTTTTGTAAATAAAAATGTTTTGTATCATTTTTTTAGATTCCACATATAAAGGATATCGTATGCCATTTGCCTTTCTCTGACTGACTTCTCTTAATCTCTGGGTCTATCCATGTTGCTGCAAATGGTGTTATTTCATTCGTTTTATGGCTGAGTCGTAGTGCATTGCATATATGGAATATTATCTTCTTTCTCCACATCTTCTTTCTCCATCGTGTGCCCACGGGCATTTACGTTGCTTCTGTGTCTTGACTATTATAAACTGTGCTGCTGTGAACACTGGGGTACAGGGATCTTTTAGAATTGGAGCTTTTGTCTTTTCTGAGTATATGTCCAGGAGTGGAATTTTTGGATCATATGGTAACTCTGAGGTTTTTTAAGGAACCTGCAGACTGTTCTCCATAGTGGTTACATCAAATTTACATTCCCACCAACAGGATAGGAGGGTTCCCTTTTCTCCACACCCTCTCCAGCATACTTTTTGTTGATGGCCATTCTGATCTGTGTGAGGTGATACTTCATTGTAGTTTAGCCTTATTTTATATTGTTAGTATCCCCCTGATAGCACAAGCAAGCAAACAAACAACAACAAAAAACACTAGAGACCAAACTTGCATAGATACAGTCTTCTAAAGTAAAATATTTGCAAATTAATCCCATAAGCCATTTGGAACAAGAAAGCATTTATGCACTGATTTAATATTTGAAAATATGTTGCTACGAATCATTTATATAGTTTCGAGGTTTTAAAAAAACTATATGTCACCTCAGCTGATAAATGTTTTCTGAAATGATTTAGTATCTACTTAATACACTTTCAGCAAAATGGGATTGGATAAATAGCAAGTTGATAAAAGGCACCATTGTGCATACTGATGAAACATTAGAGACATTGAAGTCAGGAAAAAACAGATAGCCAGTTTCACTGCTAGTGTTTAACATGGTGTTAGATTTTGTAGCCAATGCAGCAAAACAAGAAAAAGACAAGATTGGGAAAGGAAGAAGCAAAAATATTATTTTCAGATGATGTAATTTTTCTTTCTAAAAAATGCAGGAGAATTAAATGACAAACTATTAGAACTAATTAAATGGTTCAGCAAAGTGGCTAACTATATAAAAACTTAAAATTTTGTTATTTGTCAGTAATAAAATAGAAAAAAAGAATCCATCAGAATACAGTGAACAAAAGATCTACAGTAATATGAATATTATTGAAAGACATGAAAGGTTTAATTAAATGAAGATTTTCATGTTCCAGGATTGAAAAAATTCAGTGTTTTAAAGATAAAATTTTATGACAAAAGTTTTTGATACTGTGCCTATTAAAATACTGATAGGCTGTCCAAATAACTATTTTGCCAAAGTATATTTTTTGATAGACTCCTATGTGCAATTTATTGATATTTTATTTAGCATATATTTCTTATTAGATTGGCATGTAGGATTTTTTGGTACTATATTAATCACATGTTGATATTTAAAATTGTATGAGATCCCTTAAAATAGGGAGCATTGCTCATTTTTTTATGGTCTGAAATAATTGAAGTAACTTTAGAATTATCTGCTCTTTTAAGACTAAATAGAAAACTTGATTGTGAAACTATATTGTATGAAACATTATTATATGTGAATTTTAAATAAAGTGTCTGCTCTCTTCTGTGATAATTGAATTACTCATCTTTTCTACTTTTTTGGTGTCAATTATAATTTATACTTTGCTTGGAAGTCATCCATTTCCAAAAGGTTTTTTAAATTAGTTGTCATTATGTTAGACGTAGAATTCTCTTATGATTTTAAAAATCTGTTCTGCACACGTGGTTGTTTCCTTTCTCATTCCTAACCTTACATATTTTTTTCTTTCTTTTTTTCTAAATCAGGCTCACAAAGGATTTATTTTCTTGAACTCTTCAAGGACTTGGCTTTGGAGTTTGTTTTTCTAGTATTTTTCTGTTTTAGTTTTTGTGATAGTTCTTCTTCCTACTCTTATTCTTCTTTTCTAACTTCTAAATATGAATCTATTTTTATTTATTTATTTATTTTTGGCTATGTCAGGCCTTAGTTGCAGCACAGGCTTAGTTGCCTTGAGGCATGTGGGATCTTAGTTCCCCCACCAGGGATCAAACCCCCATCCCTTGCATTGGAAGGAGGATTCTCTGTTTATATTTATCCATTTATTTTTGGCTGTGCTGAGCCGTCATTGCTGTTCTCGCCCTGCACCAGCTTCTCATTGCAGGGGCTTCTCTTGTGGGGCACAGGCAGGAGGCCACAGGGACTCTGGTTGCGCCTCCTAGGTGCAGAGCACAGGCTCAGTAGTTGTGACACACGGGCTTCGTTGCTCCGCAGCATGTGGGATCTTCCCAAACCAGGGATTGAATGCATGTCTCCTGCATTGGCAGGTGGGTTCTTTCCCACCAAGCACCAGCGAAGCCCCAGAAGACAGATTCCTAACCACTGAACTTACCAGGGGAGTCCTGAGAAACGAACCGAAGATTCTTTATTTCTTTAAAGTGCCTTCACTTTCAGTCTTCTGTTTTTAATGAAGACATCTTAAAGGTATAAATGTGCCTCTGAATACCTCAGTCGAGGTTACAGCCCTCTTTCCTTTTCACCCCGACATTCTAGTTGGTTTTCTCCAGTGTAATAACTATTTATTTGACTGCGCCTGGTCTTAGTTGCGGCACGCAGTATTTTTAGTTGTGGCATATGGGATCTAGATCCCGGACTAAGGATTGAACCCAGGCCCCCTGCATTGGGGTGTGAAGTCTTAGCCACTGGACCACTAGGGAAATCTTGTGATGACCTTAAAAATATCTATTTTGATAAGCCTCAAATTAACTCTCTAGTCTTGGCAGTTTTCCCCTGAACTCTGCATTCCCACATCCAGACATTAACCTCACTTCTCCAGTTGATATTTAATGCATATCTCAAGCTTCACATGTCTAAAATTGAACTCTTGATTTCTGCCACCCTCAAAACTGCTGTCCCTATAGTATTCCTCATCTTATGATACCAGCATTGACCCAGTCACTCAGGTCAGAAACTTTGAAGTCATCTTTGATGCCTTTCTTTCAAACACATTCTGCATTAAACCTATCAGCAAATGAGTTCTACTTTAAAATACATAAACTGAATCTGATCACTTTTTGTCCCCAATATAAATACTAACCTAGTCCTAGCCTCCAGCATCTTTGCCTGGATTGCTGGCTGAGCATCCTAACTGGACTCTCCTTGTCACTCTCTACTGCACAGAAACCAGAGTAATCCTATTAAGTCACCAGACCCTCCCCTGTGCAAAACTGCCCAATGACTTTTCATCATACTTTAAAATAAAATCCTACATCCTTACCATGGGCTGCAAGGCCCTCTGAGATCTCTGCCCCAGACTGCCTCTCCAAACCGTCTTCTACCACTGTCCCCCTTTCTCTCACCACTTCTGGCTGTATTCCTACCTCTGTACCTTTGTACTTGCAACTGTCTCTGCCTGGAACCATCATTCCCCTAAAATGTATGTATGACTTGCCCCCTCACTTCATTCTGGGGTAGGGTTACCAAATACAATACCGGATGCTCAGTTAAATTTGAATTTCAGATAATAATTATTTAGTATGTATGTCTTAAATGTGTGTTATCTGAAATTCAAATCGAAATGGCTGTCCTGTATTTTTATTTGCTAAAATGCCCTTTTTTAGAGCTTTTATTACTTTAGTTCATAGAAGGGACTACCCTTTCCTGGCTCCTGCCTCAGTTTCGGCTTCCTCACTGTTACCAGGCCTTATGGGCCTTCCCGCATAAGGAGGACAGACACCCCTTCCCCACCATGTACTCCACCTGCCTCTTGTTTTTAGAAAAACTCTAGCCGCCTAGGCCTTCCCCAAGTTCAAAAAAAAAAAAAAAAAAATCAAGAGAAGTGAGAAAATGCAGAAACAAAACATTTCAGCAAGACAAAATAATAATAGTCTAGCCATTAAACAAAGTCAGGGACCTTTAGTTCCTTCTCAAGGGCTGTAGATAATATTCTGAGCCAAATCCTTTGAGCTGTTTTGCAAACACTGAAACCCCCACCAGGTGGAAGTAGTTAACTGACTGCTGACCCCAAACCAGAAGACTGATGATGTTAACTCCCAATTAACTCACCATCCACCAATCAGAAGAATGTCCGAACTGATTGTGCACCCTGCAACTCCCCCTCCCGACCCTGTCTTCAAAAATGGTTCCCTGAACGCCATTAGGGCATTTGGGTCTTTTGAGCATTAGCTACCTGGACAGACTGCTTGGTTGTCTTGTGATAAATGCTGCATTTTTCCTTCATCACAACCTGATGTGATAGATTGGCTTTACGAAGCGTGCAGGCAAGCATATCCAAGTTTAGTTTGGTAAAATATACATTGTACATACACACACACAAATACATACGTGTTTTTATATATTTATTTATATAAAATAGAAGCAGGCAGGATATTTATGTATATATATATGTGTGTGTGTATATATGTGTATATATATACATATATATTAGAAGCAATCAGGATACAGAAGGAGAGAGAAAACCTGCTTTATATATACATATTTAAAGCCTGCTTTCAGGCTCAAATATATGTTTAGGTTTTTTTTTTTTTTTTATCTAGCAACTTGGACTTCCCACATGGCTCAGTCGTAAATCATCTGCCTGCCAATGCAGGAAACTCCAGTTCGATCCTTGGGTCGGAAAGATCCGTTGGAGAAGGAAATGGCAACCCATTCCAGTAGTTTTGCCAGTAGTCTTGCCTGGGAAATACCATGGATAGAGGAGCCTGGCGGGCTACAGTTCATGCGGCTGCAAAAGAGTCAGACATGACTGAACAGTGAAAACAAACAATCTTTTGGTATGTTTGAAACGGGAGATTTCATTTCCATGTGAGTTCATTGTGCCATCTTGTCCCATAGTTGACATCTCCATACTGCCACTCATTCCATCTGAATTTCTGTCTGAAGTATATCCTTCAAAGTTCATTGAACTTCAGTGTGTGTCTTTTATCTCCGTTTCCTGCATAATCTTCTTAAGATTACATATACTGACTAATAACACTGAGGTCTAAATGTGCAGCCAGCCCCTCACACCATGTTTATAACTTCAAAGTTTACTTGACAAAAAGAGTTTAGCGTATAGCTGAAAGTTTATTCTAATGAGTCACAAGGCGATTTGTGTGGAGTCATGGATTTGACTTTCCATTGGTAAAGATTATATTCCTTCTTTATATATTTCAGGTATCCTGGGAAAGGACTTTGTAGTGGTGAAATAAAATCCATGTTTTATGGCCAGATGAGAGTAATTTAAATATAAAACTTTCCTTTGCCCGCTTTGGCATTCTCTCTTCCCTTTAGTATTTGTTGGGCATCTAGATTAACCAGACCTCCTAAGGAGAGAGTATTCCTTCTTAACCTTGTAAGGGGTCACTGGCCCATGACCCACTGCTTGCTTTATTGTACATTTGGACTGTGCAAGCTATAAATGATATATCACTTGATGTATAACCCTTTGTCTCAAAAACTTACATATGTACTTTCTTACATAATTGAGTTTTCTGAAAAAATGTCTCTTCAGGCTGGCTGGAATAAAATTTTCCATTTCTTTCTTGGTTTGACTACTGATTTTTTTTTTTTTCTTTGACAGTAGGTTCCTAAAACCCAGGTCCACTATCTCTTTGCTTTCCCTTTTTCCCTGCCATAGGTCACACCGGCCTCTTCACACCCTACCTTTAGGCTGCCCACCTAGTTCTCAGTTTTCAGGAGTGGATGGAGTCAGAGGCCCTATGAGGGCTTTTGCAGTGGAGGGGAAAATGAGGTCTCTTCCTTGAAATGAGGAAGCCCTAGGGTGAGCCCAATAAGGCTTGAGAATAGGAAACAAATTATTTCCATCCACGTTAGCGCTGGTCAGCCCTGTCAACAACAGCCAATTGGAAGACAGAGTTTCCAGGACTGGAAGGCAAGAGCCAATCAGATCGCAGCCAGGCAGCCCTTGTCCTCTTGGGGCTTACCTCAATTTCCTGCTGAAGAAGCTCCAGGTTAGCACCAACGATGCTTATCTTGCTCCCCGGGCTTTTCTTTCTTTACATGCCTGTCTTCTTCTCTTTAAGCGGTAAGTTTTGAGCACCTCTGATACACCGCCCTTTCTTCCTCCGCTGAAACTCATAGAATTTCAGTGTCGCGAAAGAAACCTTAGCATCAAGGTCAAAGGTCTTGTTTTACAGATGGTCAGAAAAACAGAGTGTTATCTCTACTGTCTTACCTGCGTGAGCTTTGTAGAAACTCCCATCATTCGTTATCTGTAAATTTTCATCAGTTTTTGGGTCTCAGTGTAAGCTTCATCTGAGAGCAAGGGTGACATCTTGATGGGAAGAGAAGATGATAACAGGTTTCCTGTATGACGAATATAGGAGAAAACGCTGGGATGCTCCGTGTGTAATGGGTTTTCAATCAGTTCAGGACATCTTTGTAAACATCTTTGTAAGGGCATCAGGGAGACAAGAGAAAGGAGACCCATTTTAACAACAGGTGCTGCCAGTACTCTGGAAGAGCATCCTTGGGTGAATCATTAAATGGTGTCCTGTGTGCCAGTGATGTTAAGTTAGGGATGTAGGATTTTTGGCAAGTGCCTGCACCTCCCACACCTCACCTGGGCAATAATAATGGTGCAACAAACATAGGAGTATGTATATCTTTTCTAATTAGTGTTTTCTTTTTCTTCAGGTAAATACCTGGAGGTGGAATTGCTAGATCATATGGTAGTTCTAGTTTTCGTGTTTTTTTTTTGTTTTTTTTTTGAGGAACCTCCATGCTGTTCTCCATAGTGCCTGCACCAGTTTATATTCCCACCAAGGGTGCATGAGGGTTGCCTTTTCTCCACATCCTCCCCAGCATTTGTATCTTGTCTTTTGGATCGCAGGCATGAAGTGGGATCTCTTTGTGGTCTTGATATGCATTTCCCTGATGATTAGTAATGTCAAGCATCTTTTCATGTATCTGTTGGCCATCTGTATGTCATCTTTGGAAAAATGTCTATTCAGGTCCTCTGCTCATTTTTTAAATGTGTTATTTTTCTTTGTAATTAACCCCCTTCGAGATATATTACTTGCAAATATCTTCTCCCATTCCGTTGATTTAATTTTAGCACTAGCTTTCACTTTCAGTTTTTGTTCTTTGTTACTCTTTCATAGCATCTGTTATTATTTTAAGTGTGCACTTTTCTCATTCTGTGTGTGTATGTGCGTGTGTGTGCACATATGGATGCATGTTCTCTCCTGTTCCCTGAAGTAACTCTTTCCTTTAGGGTCTGTTGTTTCAATCTTTCCTTTATATTGAAAGCTGCTTCAACTGTCTGGGGGAATCTTAACTGTGTGTATTTAAGAATGAGGTGGATGTGAGCCCTCTGTACTGGGTAAGACTTGTCACTGGGCTGAGATGATGGGACAGGAATGCTGATATTCTGAATGTAAGGATGCAGGATATTTTCTATGGAGCCAGTGAACTTATTTAGTGAATAACAGTGTTTAATGTGTATAAACATCTTGGGAAGTTCTACATGTTGTTCCTCCTGTCACACCCTCACTCTTGAAGTAGGTACTTGACTGTAAGGCATGCTGGTAGGAGGGAGGGACCACTGTTTTCATATGTGGATTCTTGGCCCTGTATCACCCTCCTGGACTCAGCGATTCCTGACACTTCCTAGTTCTGAATCCTTCTAGTGTTCTGTAGGGTGAATTGTGCAGAAGGCAATGGCACCCCACTCCAGTACTCTTGCCTGGAAAATCCCATGGTCGGAGGAGCCTGGTAGGCTGCAGTCCATGGGGTTGCTAGGAGTCGGACACGACTGAGCGACTTCACTTTCACTTTTCACTTTTATGCATTGGAGAAGGCAATGGCAACCCACTCCAGTGTTCTTGCCTGGAGAATCCCAGGGATGGAGAAGCCTGGTGGGCTGCTGTCTCTGGGGCTGCACAGTCGGACACGACTGAAGCGACGCACCAGCAGCAGCAGGGTGAAGTGACTTCTTCCGGCTATGTCTCTCACCCGCTACAGTTCCTTCTACTTTTCCTTATCAAGTATTGTTCCCGCATCAACTTCCTATGTCCTGGAATTTTTTTTTTTAATTTCTCACTGATGGTTCTTATCCCATTCTTCTGTTTATATCTTTATGGCTCTTTTTATTTCTTAGGTGTTATTTTCAAATATAACCAGACAATTCTATATCACTGCTTTATAATTCTTACCATTAAGAACAACTAAAAGACCATCATGAATTAACTGGTTTATTCATGCAAGAAATACTAGGATTCATTAAAAATGATGTGACTGCACTTTGGCATCAATAACTAGGCAAGATGAGTATGGGAAAAAGGCAAATTACAAAGCACTGAGTTATGGAAATATAAATTAGATAACATACATGTGGCTAAGGGGAAAGGGGAGCCAAGTTATAACAATAGTTAAATCTGAGAGGTAATAGCCAAAGTTATTTGTTTTTTAAATTTCTTTAGACATCTCTGTATCTTCTGAACTTCAGAACAGTTCAGTTCAGTTGCTCAGTCGTGTCCGACTCTTTGGGACCCCATGGACTGCAGCACACCAGGCTTCCCTGTCCATCACCAACTCCCAGAGCTTGCTCAAACTCATGTCTATCAAGTCAGTGATGCCATCCAACCATCTCATCCTCTGTCATCCCCTTCTCCTCCTACCTTCAATCTTTCCCAGCATCAGGGTCTTTTCCAGTGAGTCAGTTCTTTGAATCAGGTGGCCAGAGTATTGGACTTCAGCTTCAGCATCAGTCCTTCCAGTGAATATTCAGGATTGATTTCCTTTAGGATTGACTGTTTTGATCTCCTTGCAGTCCAAGGGACTCTCAAGAGTCTTCTCCAACACCACAGTTCAAAAGCATCTATTCTTTGGCGCTCAGCCTTCTTTATGGTCCAACTTTCACATCTACACATGGCAACTGGAAAAACCATAGCATGTTTTTAATAACCAGAATATATGTAAGTCTAGTTTTGAAATAATGACTATCTGGGTACATACAGTTTTGTGTACATCTTGACTTCCTTAATCTAGGTGCCCATATTTAAGTCATTTGTTCAGGAGAACACATTCCTTGAAGTTTTTAATCCATCTTTTCAAATTTCCTTTCCAGAGAGGATGCAAGTACATATTTGCAGCAGTATTTGACAGTGCTGCTTTCCCAGACCCATACTGGAGCCAAGGAATGATGGGTCCTTGGTACAAACTGATATTTGTACACTTTCCACAATTTTCCTTTGCTTTTAGCTCTTTTTATGTCAACTTCTTTTTTTTTTTTTTTTGGTCTGTCTGATCTATTTTCTTTTTTAAAAATAATTTTATTTACTTGTTTATTTTTGGCTGTGCTGGATCTCCACTGTGCGTGGGATTTTTCTCTAGTTGCCGTGAGCAGGGGCTACTCTTTAGCTGCAGCGCGCGGGGCTCCCATTGCCTTGGTTTCTCGTGTTGCGGAGCATGGGTTCTAGGCGTGGGGGCTTCAGTAGTTGCAGCACATGGGTTTGATAGTTGCAGTTCCCGGGCTCTAGCACAGGCTCAGTAGTTGTGCCGCACGGGTTTAGTTGCTCCACAACATGTGGAATCTTCCCGGACCAGGGATCAAACCCGTGTCTCCTGTATTGGCAGGTGAATTCTTTGCCACTGAACTACTGTGGAAGCCCTGGTCTACTTTCTAATGAGTAGTTAGCAAAAGGACCACTTTAATATTGGAGCCCTTCTCTGCTGAATCTAAAAATGTGACAACTAAAACAAATTCCTGAACTCAATTCATTAGATTTCAAAATGTTTCCCCCCTGGTTGAGGCAGTATAAGGAGGGAACTAGGAATTTGGGACGTGAAGTCAGATTACCTGAGCTCTAATTCTAGCTCTACAACAACTTAACCATCTGTTAAGGTGGTCAATGAACTAACTCATTCCCTCGTCTGTGTAATAAGGACTGTGTGAAAGTATCCGTGCAAGCATGTGACACAGTGCTGGTACATAACAAACTCTTGTTGTGTTGTTTAGTTGCTCAGTCGTGTCTGACTCTTTGCAACTCCATGGACCGTAGCCTGCCAGGCTCCTCTGTCCATGGGATTCTCCAGGCAAGAATACTGGAGTAGGTTGCTGTTTCCTTCTCCAGGGGATCTTCCCAAACCAGGGATCGAACCCATGTCTCCTACATTGGCAGGCAGATTCTTTACCACTGAACCACAAGGGAAGCTCTTAAATTATGTTTATTTTTGTTATCATTGTGACCGTTATAATGCTATGGCCTGAATTGTATTCCCCTGCCAGATTTGTATATGAAGCCATAATCCCCCAATGTGATAGTATTTGGAGGTGGGACCATTGGGAAATAATAAAGTTTAGATGAGATCTTGAAAGTGGGGCCCTTGTGGTGGGATTAGTGTGCTTATAAGAAGAGAAACCAGAGAGTTCGCCCCCGACCCCGTTAGTGTGAGGAAATAGCAATGACAGGGAGACCGTCATCTAAAAGCCAGGACGAGAGCCCTCAGCAGGCCTCCACTGTGCTGATGCCCTGATCTCAGGCTTCTCGCCTAAGTACCGAGAGGAAAACTGTCAAGCTCGAATTCCTTACCAATTCTATACCTTCTTTCAAAAAAAAAAAAGTGAAACAGACTTTTCTAGACCTATTAAAGCTAAAAGAATTCATCAGCAGCAGACCCTCCCTGCAAGAAATATTAAAGGAAGCCATTCAGGCAGAGGGAGAATAGCACCAGATGGAAACCTAGATCTACTCAAAGAATGAAGCACCTCGGCAATGCTAACTACACGGACGGGTGTATGTTTTCTCAAGCAGAACAACCTGTTCTTAGGAAGAGCTAGTCCGTCCTTATGACACCACAGAACTGAGAGTTAAGATACTATATTTTTCCAGTTTCTGCTTGGGATTAGACATGGATTGTTTCCTCCTGTAGTATAACTTCCTTGAATGAGAGAAGACACTTGGAAAGTCATCTCTGTGACTTTAGCCAACCGTTTGTTAGCGCTTATCCATTCCTTCACTAACCTGGAGTGTACAAAGCAGTAGGAGGCAAACTGTGTTCTTAAATTGCCTTCAGTGTTTCACCTCATTTGTTTCTATGGTTATGAAATGAACAAACTCTCTCTTCACTCTGAGATACGAAATTTAGAACACTAGTTCACCAAAAGTTTTAAACATAAAGGTGAGCTTGTGGTTTGTGGGTTGTATAAGTATCAGGACTAAAAGCAAAATTTTCCGCTTAAACTACCACTTAGAAGCAAATAAATTGTATACATGTACTATGAGTTCCTTTATTGATCCCACGATTGTTTTTTTCAAGATTTTCACAGGGTTCTCCATTTCAGCCTCACATATAGCTTCACTGCTTACTTTCCAAACTTCAGTGTGATCTATATGTGTCTTCATTGTATGTATGAAACATTGAATGTTTCATTTAGGATTACATACAGATAAAAACTCATTATCTTTTGAGGATATCACATTATGACAATGATCCATGATAAAACAGTATTTTAGAGGAAAGATGGTTCTCCTTTATTACAGCCTGTTTATTGGTTGGGCAACCAACCATTTAGCATTCCACTGGAGGCAGGAACCAGCCGTGGGGCAGGGAGAGTGCCATAATCCAGAGCGAGGGGTAGATAGGTGCTCTGTGCTTTTCCGAGGCTGTGGGAGGGGTCAGTTGGTGAAACACCACCGTCTTAACCAGATTCTATGAGAGAAGCCCCACCTGGCCACTGGGGGGGGATTAGGAATGATTATGAAAGACCACAACATTGGTGGTGATCTTCCTGCTTAGAAGATCTCTAAATGTATTCTCATGTGATGACCTTGAATAAAGTTGAGAGAAGGAGCTTTATGTGTACTAAAACAGAAGTGAAACCTCATAAAGATGTATGTTCTGTTCTCTCAGTAGCCTATCAGCCAAGCAAACCAGTTCCTCTTATTACTCGTGGGGTGAACTGTCAGAACATCGGGGATCTGGTCTTGATTGTGCCTTTTGAACCTTGAAAAAGACCCCTTAAAATCATTCTCTCTAAAATGCTTACCTGTCCTTGCATTGAGAGCACCGAATCAATTAATGGTACAGCATTTTGAAAGAGTATAAAGTGAACATGAGTAAAGAACTAGGGTGGAAGAAACCTTAACTTTCAACTTGTTTCATTTAGGAAGGGAGATTTAATTAGGACAACCCAGTTAAGAGGATTCTTATGTATCTTTACCTCAATCTGTCTTTTATGTCCCCATCTTTTTATTCTGCCTGCCACTGCCTCAGTTCACAGTCATCTCTTAATTATTCTTGTGTTCTCACCCAGCCACCCCAAAAACCTACTTCTCCATTATCCTTCAAACTGGCCACTAGTTATTCTCTAAAACTTATCTCCACTCAGATTCTCTCCACGATATTTAAGGTCTCTTGCAATGTACTTTTCAGGGTTGTTTTAAACAGTAACTTTGTAATGTCTGACACATAGAATCCAGAATATCTGGTGTAGTGAAATAATAACAACAAAAACAGTAGCTGTAGGCTAAAAATTCATTTAAATTCATTTCCTAGACTGAGGACCATCAGTTTCAGTATCTAAAAGAGAATACCTGCAGAAAAATCATTCTTATAAATCCAGAGAAATCATGCTCTTGAAGGCAGCCTAGTGGATGGGGCAGAAGTCGAGACACATGTTTGTTTCCCTCCCCTTTCTCCATGAAGTGCGGATACAGTCCCAGACCGCAACCTCCAAGAGAGGTGGGACCACATGTTTTTATTTGTTTTGCTTTCTACTTTTTCTTGCCTACTGTGTTAGTGAGTGGGTTCCCTGATGTCTCAGCAGATAAAGAATCCCCCTGCAATGCATGAGACACGGGTAGCATCCCTGGGTTGGTAGGATCCCCTGGAGGAGGGCATGGCAACCCACTCCAGTATTCTTGCCTGGAGAATCCCATGGACAGAGGAGCCTGGCAGGCTATGGTCCATGGGGTTGCAGAAGAGTCAGACATGACTGAGCACACACACTGTACTAGTGAAGGAAAACCAGACCATGTCACCTCAAAATATGCCACTTTGGTATATTGATGATGTTGAATTAAAGGCAAGAGGAAATAGCAGGTATAAGAACACCCTGACCCTCCTTTTCTTTCTGAAAGCTGGAGCTAAAACTTCCACATGAAAAGTACTTTCCCTGTACCAGGAGGAAGGAAGACATTCTCACCACCAGAGGTGGGGAATCTGGGGCGGAGAAATCTATACAGGCAAACTGTTAAACCAACCCTTATCTTCTTAGTTACTTCCTGAATAGGAAGAATTCACTTTTTCCCTGTGTGAGTCTCCCTTACTCTCACACTAGTACCACAGTCACAAAACTTCTGACACCAGATTGTGTGGAGTTTTGCCCACACCAAGCAATTTTGTGAAACCAGCTGCATGTCCTACAATTTGACTCAGTTCTGACACTGTCTAACTGGAGATAGCATCAGATCCCGCAGGTTAAGGGCTCAGCCCCACAAGACTGCCCCCCATGGCAGCTGTCAATCTCAAGTACTAGGTCCCCAGGTTTCCTACAATTTCTGTCTGACTTGCCTATAAATTGGAGCTTCCCATATCCTCCCCTGACTCCACCTTGGATTCAATTAATTTTTATAATGGTTCATAAAACTCAGGAAAACAGTTTACTTACTGTTGTGAAAAATTAATAAACAGAAACCTTAACTAAGTAGAGTTGGGAAACCAGAAGGGGGAGCTCTCACGTCCTGTAAAGCTTGTTCAGTTGCTAAGTGGTGTCCGACTCTGCGACCCCATGGGCTGCAGCACACCCAACTGGTCCTGTAATGGTATCTAAGCCTAATAGAAAGAAAGCAGGCTCTTCTTTCCTGGAAAGCACTCAGCCAATGAAAAACCCTGGACTCTGCTTGCTCTAGCCCTCTGAACTTCCTTTTCTTGTCAATAAAAGCATTCTCCTTCCCTTGCTTGATGGGGATGTGCATGCGGCTCCGCCAGGGTTGCAGACCTTGGATTGCAGTTCTCTGCTGATCCCAAATAAACTCATCTTTGCCTGAGAAATACCTGGAAGTCTGTTTCAAGTCATCACCGTGTATCATCCTTTGTTAAGAAAGGATATGATGAAGGATACAGGTGAACATCCAGATGAAAGAGATGCAGGGCAAGGTTTATGGGAAAGGGCTGGGAGCTTCCATGCCCTCTCTGGGCACCACTCTCTCAATACCTCCATGTGTTCACCAACCTATAAGCTCTGTGAACTTAATACATCTGGAATTTTAAGGAGGCTGCATCATGGGTCAGTAAGTATGATGTATCATTAACTTTATTGCTAGTCCCCCTCCCCCCCCTGAAGAACAGGAGGTGAGGCTGAAATTTTCAAGCTTTTCCTTTAGGGCCCTCCCCCATCTATCCAGCATGGGATGGCTAAACCTCATGGAAAAAGCCACAGAACTTCTTGGCTCAAGACATCAATGGATAAATTTCAGAATGGAGCAGCTGAAAATTGAGGGTGGAGTATTCCAGAAAGAAAGTATCTACAGAGAGGGGAATCCCCTAAGCCTGCATATAAAATCCCTACAAATCCTTGGATAACTCTTTACTGCAACCCACTGGGTGAGACTCCAAGGTATGCAGTGGAAAGCAACAGCTGAAGGGGAGTATTTCAGCTGCTGTCAGCTGCAAGGGAGATGGAATATGTAGTTTGATTTCAACAAACTTAAAGCGGCTTGGTGAATCCCTTTGGACCACCCACTAAAATTCCATAGGGGCTATTCCTTACTAGACTATGGACTGGGACTAAGGAATACACCCTAATAAAAATGGTGAAACTTAGACTTACCATAATAGAGGGTTGAACCAGAACTCCACAGTTTGAAATCAAGTCCAAGCTATTAATTTGACAGCTTGCTAATATAAAAATCAATATTCTTCAGGGGAAGATAAAAGAATACAGAATCTGTACAATGTATCATCTCCAGTGTCCATTATACACATTTTAAAAATCCTAGACCTGCAAAAAAAAAAAAAGGAAAATGTAACTCAACATCATTAGAAAAACTAGACACTGTATGCCCACACCACCCAAATGTGGGTGGCGGAAAAACCTTTAAGCATTTATTTTGCTAAGTTGCTTCAGTCATGTCCGACTCTGTGCAGCCCCAGAGACGGCAGCCCACCAGGCTCCCCCATCCCTGGGATTCTCCAGGCAAGAACACTGGAGTGGGTTGCCATTTCCCTCTCCAATGCATGAAAGTGAAAAGTGAAAATGAAGTTGCTCAGTCGTGTCCGACTCCTAGCGACCCCATGGACTGCAGCCTACCAGGCTCCTCTGCCCATGGAATTTACCAGGCAAGAGTACTGGAGTGGGGTGCCATTGCCTTATTTTAAATATCTACAAAAAATTTTAAGCAAAAGATAGTAATAATGAATAGACAGATAATCTTAGAGAAAGGAAAATTATATTTAAAATAAAATTCTAAAACTGAAAATAAGAAAACAATTAAATGAGTGAGCTTATTAACAGCAAGTCACGGTTCTCAGAAGAAAGTCAGTGAAATTAAAGAAATACAAAGAGGCATCTCAGTCAAAAGATTGAAAAAAAAAGACATACCAAACAGCATTAATGTGATGATATTAATTGGAGTTAAAAATGAGAGGAGAGAGAAAACAAGGCAGAAAAATGTCAAGAAATAATGGCAAAAAAATCCCTGAATTTGGTAAAGACAAAAACATATGTATTAAAAAATCTCAAGGCACCACAATGATTTATATATAAAGACAACCATTCCTAGGTACAGTCACAGTCACACTCCTAAAAATGAGTATGAAATCTGAATAGCAAAGATAAACAGTACATGACATGCTGGAGTTATCTTTAATAACTTAATAATAGTTGTCTTTGACTTCTCACCGGCAACTATTAAGGTCAGATGACAGTGGGGGCAAATCTTCAAACTGCTGAAAGCAAAGATTAAATACAGAATTCTACATCCAAGAGTATGGATGAAGATGAAATACAGTTACTCTGAGATAAAAGAATTAATCTAAGAGAATTCATCACCAGCAGATGTACACCACAAGAAATGCGAAAGGAAATTCTTCAGGCTGAAGGGAAATGATATCAGGGAAAATCTTAGACTTTCAAGAATGAATGAAGAGGATCAGAAATGGTAAATATGAAAGACTTTTCTTCCTGCTTTCTTTAAAATACAGGACAGTTTGAAGCAAAAGTTATGACATTAGCTTGTGGAGTTTATAATGCGTGTGGATATGATGCATATAACAAATAGAGGATTGTAGTAAAGGGACATGTTTGGTTACAAGGCTTCTACATTTTACGTGAAGTCATACAATATGATCACTAAGTAGACTGGGAATTTAAATAGTTACACTGTAATACTGGAGCAACTACCGAAATATTAATATATACCGAGAGGTACAGCTGACAGTACATAAAATTAAACTCTTAAAAAAAGTTGAATATGCCCAAAGAAGTCAGGAAAGGGAGAAGAAAGGAACAAATATCAGAAGGGAAAAAAAACAAATTCTACATCAAAATCCAACCATATCAATTATTACATTAAATATCTATGGAACAAATGGTTCCATTTTAAAGACAGAGATTGCCAAAAAAATAAAAAAGCAAGACTTAACTACGTTCTGTCTAGGAGAGATGCACTTTAAAAAAGATACAACCACAAATAGTGAGCATAATATCAGAGAAAGTGAAAGTGGTTCAGTGGTGTCTGATTCTCTGCTGTACAGTCCATGGAATTCTCCAGGCCAGAATACTGGAGTGGTAGCCTTTCCCTTCTCCGAGGGATCTTCCCAACCTAGGGATCAAATGCAGGTCTCCCACTTTGCAGGCAGATTCTTTACCAGCTGAGCCACCAGGGAAGTCCGAGAATACTGGAGTGAGTAGCCTATCCCTTCTCCAGTGGATCTTCCCCACCCAGGAATTGAACCGGGGTCTCCTGCATTGTAGGCGGATTCTTTACCAACTGAGCTACTAGGGAAGCCCCATCAAATAAAATAGACCTCAAAGCAAAATTTATTAGCAGAGAAAGGAGCGACATGCATAACTGATCGTGTGTGTTAGTTTTTCAGTAGTGTCTGACTCTTTGCGACCCCATAGACTGTAGCCTGCCAGGCTCCTCTGTCCATGGGATTCTCCAGGTAAGAATACTGGAGTAGGTTGCCATTTCCACCTTCAGGGGATCTTCCTGACTCAGGGATCGAACCTGAGTCTCCCACATTGCAGGCAGACTCTAGAGTTTGAGCCACGAGAGAAGCCCATGCATAACCATGAAGGGTCAATTCATCAGAAAGACATAACAATAATCAAATATCTAATAATAGCATTTAACATTCACTAGGCAAAATTTGACAGAATTGAAGGGAGAAATGGACAGTCTCACAATCATAGGTGAAAGTTTTATTCAGTTCAGTTCAGTCGCTCAGTCGTGTCCGACTCTTCGCGACCCCATGAACCACAGCATGCCAGGCCTCCCTGTCCATCACAAACTCCCAGAGTTCACCCGAACTCATGTGCATCGAGTTGGTGATGCCATCCAGCCATCTCATCCTTTGTTTTATTATCCCTCTATTAATTAATAGAAAATCTACACAAGAAGTCATTAAAGACACAGACTATCTGAGCAACATTGTCAATCACCTTGACCTAACTAATATTTACAGAATACCATACCCTAAATGTACAATGAACATTTTCAAGTGCACGTAGTATATTCACCAATATAGACCATACGTTAGTCAATAAAGCCAAGTATCAACAAATTAAAAGGAAATGAAATCTGTATGGAGTTTGTTCTCAGGGCATTTGGGTACTGACCCTGGAGGCCAGTAAGGGAAGAAGGGTAGGTCCAGAGAGCAGGTACAAATGGCAGTGTCAGCAGAAGCAGGTGCGGGGTCGGGGCTGAACAGGAGGAGGGGAGAGAGGTGGGTGCGGGCACCAGTTACCCACTCCAGGCTCCAGCCTTTCAGGTGCTGGCTGCTGCCTGTTCCCAGAGCTGCCAGGAGTGGGGAGGGCTGCCATCAGATTGGCGCAGACGGTGATGCTCAGAACGGGGCCCCAGGGCTTCCTGTTTGGCTCCTTTATCTGTCTCGGGCAGACAGATAGCCTTCCCTGCTCTGGCCGCAGAAGGAGAGCACCTAGCAAGGAACAGAGGTGACTGCTGCACGGTGAACTGCTCGAGCTGGGGGCTAGGATTCCGGTGGGATCACTGGGCCGAGAGGGAGAGGATGACCCAAGGCTTATAAGGGAAGGAAGGGGCAGCCCCAGGGTGTGCTGGGGGCTTAAAGGAAGGTCCTGCTCTGTCCCAGTGGGGACCCTCTGGCTAGAGATGACTGGCTGAGAGCAGTGACCCCAGAAACTTGCTTCCCACAGAGGGACCTTTGTCCAGGGCTAGACCAAAGGGGGACAGGAGGGTCTAGAAATTCAGGCCAGACCACAGCCACACTGCCAAGGTCTACCACAAGCCCTGTGCCCGGTGGTAGCACCCCACTGAGTTGAGGTCCTTCAGGGATCTCTGGGGGAAGGGCAGGGCCTGGGGCCCCAAGGAGACTACCTGTCAGCCCCACACCCAGTTGCAGGGCCACTCTCACAACTGGTCCTCTGAAATTCTCCGTCAGGGTGAGGGAAGGAAGAGCCCAGGTCCCCAGCAAGAAGCCCCAGTGTGGTGGGCAGCTCTCTGGCCAGGTGCCCAGAGAGCAGGACAGTCTGTCCCCGGCTCTTGCTCTTTACTCCTTTTCTTACAAAGAGAATGGCAGCTTGGTTTAATGAAAGCTGAGGGGGAGGTCAGGAAGAACAGAGGGGGTCAGTAATTCCTGGTGGAGGGGTCTGGGGAAGGGGGTGCTTGTGTGCCAGCAGCGTGAGAGAGGCAGTCCTGTACAGTGGTTAAGGTCTTGGGCAATGGAACCAGACCCACCTGGGCTTGAATCCTCATTCCTCCACTTACTTGTTTGGAACCTTGGCAACCTCTCCAAGCCTGTTTCCCTTTCTGTTAAATTAGAAAGATAACAACAGTACCCATTTCATGACATTACTGTTAGGGCTAAATGGTGTTTTAACACAGAAACTTTATCACAAAGTTTTTGGCAATAATCGTTATCATTACAGATGAAGCCCCATGTAGGGACCTAGATCCCCTACCTAAAGGGGCAGCTCCTCATCTGGACCCTGACTCAAGTCCAGGGGCCCAGCTGGTGGTGGCCAAAGCGCCTCCTCACCCAGGTTACCAGTGGGGAACTTTTCAGAGGAGGAGTCAGGGGTAGGGCCCTGCTCTCCAGAGCCTTTCCAACTGGGCGACTTCCTGAGCACTCTGGGGCAGGGGTCACAGGGAGGCAGCCTGACTCTGAGGGCCCATTGTTTTTCTCCACTGAGCTGAGAAAGATGCTTTCTCCCCACCCCTCCTCCCCTGATGCCCAACTCTGCATGCTCAGACGAAGGCTGAAGATAAACAAACCCTGCCCGACTCGCCTTGTCTTGCTCACAAAGAGCTCTCAGTGCCTCACAATGGCCCTGTGATGCCCAGTCTTCCAGGCTTGTTATCCCCAGTTCACAGATGAGGAAGTGGAGGCCCAGAGGGAGGAAGTGGCTTATCTGATGTCCCATACAGAGAAGTGGCACTGCCCAGACTCAGTCTCCCAGTCCTGTATCCAGCGCTGCAACAGACTCACGGGCACAGCAAATGCACAGCCATGCATCAACACTCACACAGACAGCCCCTCGTGCAAAGGGCGCATGGGGAGTGGGGAGAGGTGGGAGGAGCGGTGATTTGGACCCTCACTCCTCAGGAGCCAGGGGGTGACAGCTGTTTTTTGTTTTTTTCCCCCTCTCCCTAGATGAGCTTCACATCCCAGGTGACTGGAACAGAAGTCCTCAGCTTGTCTGTCTTACCTTTACTCCAGGTCGGATTCCTGCTGCCCTAGCAGGGGCCAGGACAGTCCACTCTCGCCCACAGCTATGATCTCTGCTTGGCCTGATGGGTATGAGGGGAGTGGGAAGAAAGAGAGGCTGCTGGTGGATTGCAGGAGAGTGTGACCAAAGAGTTGTTCACATGACTGGGTCCTCCCTGTGGTCTCCTGAGGTCAAGAGAGCTGGGAGAGAGGACCTCAAGGTCACCAGTCGTCCCAAGTTTTCCTGGGTTCCTGGGTTTCCAATTTTAGAACCTGGAAAGTCCCACACAAACTGCGATGAATTGGTCACAGCTCCCAGTTCAGGAAAATGAGATTCGCTCTGTAATACATAGAGGAGACGGAGACTATGGAGTGGGGCCAGGGGCGAAGGGGAAGGTCAGGGATGAGAGAGGCCAGCCCTTCTTTCACCTCCTTTTCCAGGCTCTCTCTGAGACCAAAGCCTAGGCTCAATTTCAGCAGGCTATCCTCCCAAGTCCCCAAAGCCCTTTGTTCCCAATAAAGATAGGAGAAACCTGCTCTAAATGTACTGCTCCCTTCCATATAGATAAAAAGAAGGTACCAGGTGACTGATGTTTAGGTCGAAGGGCACAAGAAGCAGACCTACATTAAGCTGTGTGCACTCCAGAAACAAAACGTGTGAACCTGTTTTTTAAAAATTGGAATATAATTGCTTTACAATGTGTTAGTTTCTGCTGTACAATGAAGTGAATCAGCTACAAATATACATATATCCCCTCCCTCTTGAGCTTCACTGCCCCCCACCCCCTCCCCATCCCACCCTTCGGAGTCATCACAGAGCACTGAGCTGGTCTTCCTGTGTTTTACAGCAGGTTCCCTCTAGCTTTCTGTTTTACACCTGATAGTGTAGCCAGGACGTGGAAACCACCTAAATGTCCAACGATGAATGTGCACCTGTGTTTTGTCTTTTTTTTTTTCTTTTAATCCTGAAAATGCAGATACTGTGCCCATCTTTTGGGACTATATTAAGCATCAAATGAGCAGCTGCTTAGTAGATGTTGATGGCTGAGGCTGTGGAGGGGTCTTTCTCTCCCAGACTTGGGAGGAGATGCCTGTCTTGGGTCCAGATCTCACCAGATCACTCATCTGTTTCTTTAGGACTTCAGCTCATCTCAGGTAGGCATGCTCCCTGTATTGCCTCCAGGGAATGGAAATATAGGAGATGCGTGGGAAAGGGGATCCTGATGAGGGCATGGGAGTTGGCTGGGGGAATGGCAAGGCTGGAATTTGAGATGAGACGAAACAGTTCAGGAGGTCTCAATGGCTGGAAACTGAAGGATGGCTCAGGGCAGAACTTACCCATGATGCCCAGGCCTCTGAAGATCCTCAGCACAGAGAGGCAGGGGTGGCATACGGAAGACAGTCACCTGGGGCTTAGCCCCAAACCAGGTCTCCCCGAGCCCTGGGTGGCCCATCTGACACAATGAGCAGTAGAAGGAACTGACTTCTCTTTCATCCCAGCCTGCAGTCGTCCTGTGGTCTGGTCCATTTTTCCTCACAGGCTGTGACAGGGGCAGTCAGCACCATTAAGTTCTTCTCTGAGGCTTTCCTGGGCCAGCACTTCGAGGCTATGGAGTTGGAGGACAATGAACCTAAGCTGGGAGACCTCTTCCTATTCAGGCTGATGTCCCCCACTGGACACTGGTCGGGGCCCACGTTGGTGTGTACTGTGGCCACGGAGAGATCATCCACTTTGAGGGTGAGAGGACAGGCCCTGCTCTTGGAACAGAGGCTGCCCATCAAGCCCGCTCCACCAGTGGGTGGGCCTCATAGGGACGAAGACTGCCACCCCCAGCTCATGGTGCAGGTCTCTGAAGGAAGTCGCTTGGGCACCCAGGGCATGGGGCTCAGGGCCACGGGATCCTGGGAGATGGGGGTGTGGGTGGGAGCTTGGGGCTGGAGTCACAGGACCAAACTCAGCTCTGATCGCACTTGCCCCGTGATCCTTGCAGGCAAGAACCCTCGTGGCCACAGGCCTCACCTGTTTCTCGGCTCCTGCGAAGGCGTTGTATCCAAACAAGGGCAGCCCCCAATGCTGCGCTCCTGCTTGCTTTGGTGGGTGCTGCATAGATGCGGTGACATTGACCACATAGCGCTGGAGCGCCAAGTGTGCGAAGCCATGGACACTGACCTGCCTCCCTATCACCCCATGCGCAGCAACTGTGTGCACTTTGCTCAGCAACTGCTGGGTCCAGGGCCCAACCTGGACCCTGTACAAGTAGTCCGAAGTCCCATGACTTCAGTGAGGACGGCCCAGCTACCCACATAGGACCCCACATCACCTCTAGAACCAATTAACAACTGTAGCTAAACTATGAGCTTCTGGACAGTTTAGGCCCTCTCTCCCCACCCAGGCCACGTTACTCAAATTGGAGATCCACTTTACTTTGGCATAACCAAAGCCCCCAGAAGCAAACTAGACCTGCTAATTCATCAACGTTCTACTCCTCAGAAATTCTTTTGGGCCCACTCCAGAAAGATCCCCTCTCACAGATATCAGGCACATCTATTTACTTCAGTCTCCTTCAGCCAGGTGCTGTGGTGGTCCTGGTCAACCCCCATTCCCATTCTTCAGCCAGGTGCTGTGGTGGTCCTGATTAACCCTCATTCCCATTCTCCAGTGGAACCTACCTAAGTAGTCAAGCCCTACCTTTCCGGGGCCCCTCCATTTCCACCGAGACCCTCCAATTCTGGTTCTGGAGACACAGTAGCCTATAGATCAAGACTCAGTCCTATGGCCCCTTCCACATTCTGAATCCAGGCCTCACCTCCTGAAAAGTGAAAGTGTTAACTTCTCAGTCTTGTCGGACTCTTTGTGACCCCATGGACTGTAGCCCACCAGGCTCCTCTGTCCATGGGAGTCTCCAGGCAAGAATACTGGAGTGGGTTGCCATTTCCTTCTCCAGGGGATCTTCCTGACCCAAGGATCGAAGCCAGGTTTCTGCATTGTAGGCAGATTCTTCACAGTCTGAGCCACCAGGGAAGCCCAGGCAAAAGACCAACCCCCCACCCTCACCCCACTCACTCAGCCTGATGCCCCAACTCAACTGGAACCCACCCCCTTCCCCCAGCCCAATCACTACTTTCTCTCTAGATCCAGGCTGCCTTCCCTGGGCGGGGGGGGGGGGGGACCTTGGACCTTGAGGGAGGAGCTGAAGGCCTCACAGGATCCAAAAGTCCTGGCAGTTACACCATACCCTAACCCAACCTCCTCCCTTCCCCTTCTTTCCTGGGTTTCCGTGGATGTGGACTTGACCGTGGACTAGCTGTGACCTCAGGCACTCCTGGTGGGCAAGGGGCTTCAGAAATGATCATTGAACTATTTTCCGAAGCCAAATTCGAGGTTCACCATTCCCTCTATTCAGTCCCCATCTCTCTACATCTGCATCCTCGGCGCTCTTGGACCAACCTTCCTTAAATTCCATCATCTCTAGGAAGCTGTCGTGAACAATTTTCTCTTACCCGCCCCTCACCCAAGACCCAGCCTTTCTTTCCACAGGGTGGGTGAGAATCCGCATAGTATCTGGCATGAGTGAAGCTCCTAGAGACCGTCCTACCGAGACCGGGTGGTCAGGGATGAGTAATGGCGTTCTGCATCTGCAGACAGCTGTCCCAACATCAGTCCAGCAACTCCACCCCACCCCCGCACCCCATCTCCCCACCCCCAAACCTGGAGGTGCATGATCACTTTCAAGGGCTGGCACCTTCCGTACTGGAGGTTGGAGGGATTTCCGAGGCATTGGGGCGGGGCCAGGCTTTGCGGCACCGCCCCTTCTGCTCCCTCCGCGGACACGCCCTCCGCTTCGCGGGAGCAGGTGCCTTTAAGAACTACAACGCACTCTGCCCTGATTGATAAATCCGCGTGCTGCTGCCTCCGCCGCCGCAGATTGCGGCCTCTGCGGAGCCCGGGCAGCGCCGCCAACCTCGTCTGCCCGGCCTGCGCGCTCTTCCTCGGTCCCTGCCGCATCCCGGCAGCGCCGCGTCCTCCCCAGCGAAGCCCTCTGCCCTGCCGCCCAATGTCGGCCGCCCCGGCCTACAACGAAGACAAAGGCGGCTCTGCCGGCCCCGGGGAGCCCGAGTATGGCCACGACCCGGCGAGCGGCGGCATTTTCTCCTCCGACTACAAGCGGTGAGGGAGCCGGGCGAGAGGGGGGCTGGGCCCGGCGCGGCCTGGGAACACGCGCTGCGGTACCATGGACAGCGCCCAGGCCCTTCCGCGGCGGTCCAGGTGGCGCCGACCGGAATCCTGCACGGCCCCCTGCACGGCCCCCTCCGGCCTTGGACACAGACCCTCCCGACCCCTGTCCCCGCTTCGCCCCCCGCCCCGCGAGGGGCCGGCCTGGGAACTGTGAGGGTGGGGGTGGAGGCTGGTGGGGGATGGGCCGGCCAGCTCTGTTTCTGAAAGACCAATCCTCCCTCCTCAAGTGTTTCTCCTGTTGGTGGACTTGGATTACAGGGTCTCTGCCTTTTTTCGCTTATGACCTCAAAAGAACGCGGGGGCGGGGTCAGCTCTGCGAGCTTGAGCCTGGAGGCCTGTCCAGGAAGGCCCGTCCTAGAATAGACTCAGAGCCTCCCAGGCCTGGCTGCTCCTACAAATCCATTTCCCCTTATTCTGGTCCCCCTGTCCTCATCCCCATCTCTGGGGAGCGTCTGGAGCTCCCACTCCTGCTCCCCACGTTGCCCCTATAATTCAACCCTACCTTAACTTCCTCCCCTTCCCTTCCACCTTTGGCTCATTCCATCCTTCATTTGTTTATTCGTAAATTCTGAAACAAGCATTATTAAGGGCCTGCTGTGTCGATTCTCGTTCTAGTCAGTGTGGATGCTGCCGTGAACATGAGACAGTCTCCTCCTCAAGCCCCTCTAGAGGGGGGCACAGGGAAGAGCCTGTGAGTGACAGTGCGGTGTGGTGGGGCTCTCAGAGGGGTGAGAGGAGCTGGTCCCTGGGCCTGGAGAGAAGGGAGTGGGGGAGAGCCAAGGATGTTTCAGGCAGAACAAAGAGCTTTAGGCAAGGTGTGGAGGTGAAGGAGAGCCAGATCACAGGTTTTGTATGTGCTAATACGGTGTGGCCAGACTCTCTGTCCAAGCCACTGGAATGGCCAGAACTGAAGGTAGAGAGATGCCAAGGTGGAGGGAGGGGGGTGCAGGGCCACTGAAGGTTTCTAAGCAGGCAGTAGCACATTTGCATTTTAGAAGGGTCCCAGGCTGGATTGTGGAGAAGAGATCGGATGTGTGCTGGATTCAGAAGACAGGTGAAGGGGTGTTGAAGTTGGACGGGTGGGCATGATGGTGGACAGGCTGTGGGTGATGTCCAGGACTTGGGGGGCTCTTGAGATGGTAGAAGCCACAGACTTGATGATTACCTGGGGGGAAGGTAGTAAGAAGGGGCTGGGAGAAGATGAGGGTAATCTCAGGTTACCAATTCTTGTATTAGATAGAAGGTGATGCCAGACAGGGTAATTGGAAATAAAGATATTACAAGCAAATTTGTGGAAAATAATGTTGAGCCTGGCTTTTGAGATGCTGAGATTGTAAACTCTGAGGTAGAGTCTAGTAGGTAGCTGGATGTTAGGATTTGGATTCCAAGGGATTATTAGTACACACACACACACACACACACACACACACACACACATGTGCGTGTCCATCCATCAAAGCCACCGAAGGAAGTAAAGATAGCCAGATAACCTAAGTAGCATCTATAAAATGAACTCAGACAAAGCACAGGTGAGAACCCTGAAGACATAGAATAGGAGTGACCAGAGAGCAGGGGAAAGTGTTTCAGAATGACTGAGAATAAGTAAGCCAAAGGCAGGAGGGATAAAATGTTGTTTCAAGAAGGAAGCTGTCAGCAGTGTCAATACCCTCTGAGGTCAATTCAAACAAGGAAAGAAATCGTGCCCACTGGTGTGACAAAGAGCAGGTCTACCCCTTCCTGCTCCACTCCCCATCTCCAGCCCTGAGAGACTAGTTCTGGCAAAGTCAAAAGAGGAGGGGCTGGGTTCATTTTCTCCAGCATTCTTTGATGAACAATTTTAAACATACAGAAAATTTGAGTGAATAATACAATGAATATATGTATACCCTCCACCTAGATTCAATTCAGTCGTTGTTGCCATTCTGTGGTATTTGCTTTATCTAACCATCGATCTATAAATATTTTTAGCTGACCCATTTAAGTTGTAGACATCATGGCCACTGACCCCTAAATTCTAATCAGCATCTGAAGCCAGATCAAAAGTGAATAGGAGAGTGAAGAGGAGGTAAATGAATAAAACGCAGTGAATGAGAATTTCGCTTTCGAGAAGTATGACTATAGGGACTTCCCTGGTGGTCCAATGATTAGGAATCTGCCTTGCAATGCAGGGGATGTGGGTTCGATCCCTGGTCTGGGAACTAAGATTCCACTTACTGCAAGGCAACTAAGCCCATGAATTACAACTAGAGAGCTTGTGCACTGCAACTAAGATCAGCCAAATGAATGAACAATATATATATATATATTTTTATAAAGGGGAAAGGGAAAGAGCTGCCAGAGGAGAACGGCAGTTCAAGAATGTCTGTTTGTTGTTGTTGTTATTTTTATTTGTCTATTATTAGTCTGGGAGAGCCCAGAGCAAGTTTAACTGCCTTTGGGAAGGAGCCAGTAGTGTGGGAGAGGCTGGAAGGAATTGAAGGAGGCTTCCAGAGCTGGGTGGGAGAACTGGCCTGGCCTCAAGGAGGACCAGCTCTGCCCAGAGGGAAGAGGAGGGGAAAGAGTAGATGGAGACGTTGGAGAGCTGTGGGGATTTTGATCTAAAGCCTTTATTTTCTGTGAGAGGCAAGTAGTGAAGCTGCTAGGGCAAGGATGGTGGAAATCTGAGGAGCATCCAAATACAGCAAATAAAGCCAACCGCGCCTGGTGGGGTAGGGGTCTTGAGGACAACAGGGCCAAGGATGTAAGTGAAGAGCAGTTGAAGGCGTGCACATGAGGGGCCTCAGCTGGGCATGGAGGAAGTAGAGATAAGAGAATGCTGATAGGGAGGAAAAAATCAAGGACCTGGCCGTGGAAAGACAGGTGAGGATCAAGACGGTGGGGGTCAGAGTGGGAAGGAGGCAAACACAGTTGTTGAGGAGGAGGAGTTTTGAGGGGGCAGAGGTTCAGCTGTGGCCTGAGGAGGGAGTGAGAGATGCCTCACCTGTGTCTGGATCCACTCCCCTGCCTGCTGGTCCTCTGCCTGCAGACCGGGACTTGGCTCTGTCCCCAGTCCCTGCCCTCCTCCACCACGTGAGTCCTTGTCTCTGAGCAGCAAAGAGGAAACCAGAGTCTCCATCCTGCCAGTGTCCAGTTTCCGAGTTTCGGGGCGGGCTCTCTGGTGACAGGGACAGGCACCCCCAGCTCCCTGGTCAGCTCAGTCTCATTTCGAAGCACGATCTGGTGTCCTGATGCAGCGATTCCTGCAGCTCCCGGGGGCAGCAGTGAGGCCAAGGGGCAGAGAGGCCGATCAGGAGGCTGCCAGCCCTGTGCTGGCCCCCGAAGGTGGGGCCCCACCCTGGTACCAGGCCCTGCAGCCGGAGGAGCTTCGGTGGCTGCAAGCCCCAGAAGAAGACACGACCCCAGAAGAGTCCCTGGAAGGACCTTGCCCAGAGCCTGGCCAGGGCCAGAGCCAGAGCCAGCCTCTCCGGTACAGAGGAGCCCTCAGGGACTCTTCCCCCAGACAGAGAGGAAGGCCAGGGATGGGAAGCTGCCTCTTCCAGCAGGAACCATTTAAGTCCCACCTCTTTAGCAGGAGGACTGGACTGGCATTTAGTGTCCAGGACGGGGGTGGGCATGGGGGATGTTATGGGGGGCTGAGAGTTTAAGTTGGGGAAAATGAGCTTAACTCCTAACTCCCTGGTAGCTCTGAAGGGAGGAGGACAGTAAAATATTTGAGGATGGAGTAAAACATCTGACCTTTTCCTCTCCCCAGGTCCTGGTTAGGTGAGGGTTCCTGGTGAGCTTTGGAGACAGGATAAGATCAGGATAGTTTGACCACCCTCTCCCATCTAGTGGAGAAGGCGATGGCACCCCACTCCAGTACTCTTGCCTGGAAAATCCCATGGCTGGAGGAGCCTGGTAGGCTGCAGTCCATGGGGTTGCTGAGTCGGACACGACTGAGCGACTTCACTTTCATGCCTTGGAGAAGGAAATGGCAACCCACTCCAGTGTTCTTGCCTGGAGAATCCCAGGGATGGGGGAGCCTGGTGGGCTGCCGTCTGTGGGATCACACAGAGTCGGACACAACTGAAGTGACTTAGCAGCAGGAGCAGCAGCAGCTCCCATCTAGTGGGTTGGAACTTGGGTGGTGAGGGGAAGGAGGACGGTGTATATCACATGAAGTGAGTGTATCTGGCCTCAAACGCCAGGTTTTACCTTCCTCCCACCCCACCTGCTGGCTCCAGTCACCCACAGAGTCCCTCAGGTCAGGCCAGGGCTCGGGTCACAGTGAGAGCCCTGTAGAGGGATCCGACTCCAGGAGATGAATGTTTCATGGCCTTGGAGTGTTGCTGTGTCTCTCTCCCTTCCTCTCCATCTTGGGAACATCAGCTGGTGGGAGTGAAAGTGAGGGACCCAAGGTGGTCAGACCTCAGGTGGGGGCTGATGTCTGCTAGTGGGCAGCTGACAGTCTTGCCTGTGCTATGTCCCCCAGCCCCTCTCTTCCCCTGAGTCCCCTCTCCTAGGGTCCTGGACCCTCCCAGGAGCCTGGAAGGTGGGTACTAGGCTGGGAGTGGAGGATCGGTGTGGGTACCCAGCACCACCCTGGGTGTGGGCACTTGACATGGGCTTGTGGCATCTGTAGGGGAGGTGAGGACGCTTGGGTGTGAGGAAACCTGCTGCAGAGAATTCCTGAAGGTAAAGGGCCCCGGAGTCAGCTCCAACTGGTGCCCGTCTGACCCCTAAGGAGGTCAGAGGATCTGTGAGACTGGATATATTTGATCTTAGAAGCCTAAATTTATCATCAGAAATCACACATAGGAGTCCGCAGGCCATTTTGGTGAATGAAATTAGAGTGACGCAGTTTTGTCAAAAAGCTGTATGTGTGCGCGATGTGGGTGGTGTGTGTCTGTGGAGGCCATGTGTGGGTGTGCATGTCTAGATGAGGGTGTGGGGCGGTACAGAGGGCTTGTGGTGGGTGTCTGTAGGCGTTTGCAGGTGAGGCGTGTGGGTCCACAGGTGTGTGGCTTTATGTGCTGAGTGTTTTTGTGGGAAGTGTATGTGTGGTATATGTGTCTTTGTATGTTTCTGTGGGGATTATGGGTGTGTCTGCAGGGGGTTTGTTGAGTGTGTGTGGGTTTATGTAAGAACTATATATATCTGAGGGATGTAAGTGTGTCTTTGGGGGTATGAGTATGTCTCTGGAGTGTAGGTGTCTCTGTGGGGACAGATGTGAGAGTATATTGGTGATACCAGTGTTTGATGGGGTGTTGGGGTGATGGGGATCTGCGGGGGTGAGTTGACTGTGTGGAGGTGTGTACAAAGGATCCTGGGTGCGTGATGTGCATTTGTGTATTGGGGAAGGTGGTGCCCAGTTCTGTCATGCCCTCTGTGCTGCCCAGGCCCAGCTAAATGGTCTGTACCTCTGTCTACACCCATCTGTCCTGAGTTCAACATGCCTAGGACTTGACCACCTGGTTTGTGTTTGGGAGAGGGACGAGGTGGTTATCTTCTGACCCTCACTTGGCCATAGGCAGTAGAAAACGTTCTCTGGTTCGGGGGGACATCTTCCTGAATGGAAGATGTTCATTCTGTTTTTTTTTTTTTTAACTGAAGTATAGTTGATTTACAATGTTGTGTTAGTTTCTGCTGTATAGCAAAATGATCTAGGGATACATACACACACAGACACACATACATATATTTTATTATATTTTTTTCATTTTCTGTTCCGTTATGGTTGATTTTAGGGTATTGAATCTAGTTCCCTGTGCTATACAGTAGGACCTTGTTGTTTATCTGTTTGTATATAGTAGTTTGTATATGCTAATCCCAAACTCCTACCTTATCCTTCCTCCACTCCCTTTCCCCGTTCGTAACCGTAAACTTGTTCTCTGTGTCTGTGAGTCTGTTTCTGTTTCACAGATAAGTTCATTTGTGTCATATTTTAAATTCCACATATAAATGATATCACATGGTATTTCTCTGACTTACTTCACTTAGTATGATAACCTCTAGGTTCATCCATGTTACTGCAAATGGCATTATTTCATTCTTTTTTTTTTATGGCTGAGTGGTATGGAGGGGTTCTAGATCAATATGCATGGGGCTGGACATCTTCTCCAGCCCTCGTCCAACAGCTAGCAAGTCCTCTGTGTTCTGGAAGTCATCATCTTTCTACTTTGCTTCCCATCAAAAATGTCTTCACAAGAAACACTTGTAAAATCCTGGGAACATCAGTTTCTTAGCACTCCTCCTGTCTTTTCTGATTTTATCTGTTAAGCACTCGCACATTTCTGCAAAACGCAGCCCTGTGACTAGGTGTCTGTTACGTCAGGTTCTTTCCTTCCTCTCAGCATTTATCACTTACTCATGTCTCAGCATCAGCACTAGTCACACTTGCCTCTTTATGGCCGTAAGCATGCTCTTCCCTCTCCTAGAATGGCTACATCTATTTTCTGATTTTCTGTTGCTTCTAGGTGTTTCACTTCCATGACTAACTTTGCACACACTGCTTTTTAATTCCTGCCGTTGGTAATACCTCTCCTGGCAGGGTCAAAGCTGTGGGTTATCTGAGTATCATCTGGGAGGTCAGAGAATATACAGGTCTCCATTCACAGCTGCTCATTGCATTTTGGAGCTGCCTGGACAGTATGAGCGCATCTGTGGTCCCGCCGCTCTGTTAGCTGTGTAGACACACATTTTCCATGAGGTGGTTTCGCGTTTCTCTGCTTACTTCTCTGGCCCTCAGCCGCTGGGCCTCTGGGTATGCTTGGGCAGGTTGTTCACTCCTCAAGGGCACATGGTCAAGGAGTGCCAGACCACGCTCCGCTCACCGACTGGGGAGCAGCTGCTCAGGGCTGTGTCCACCTGGAGGGGCAGGGGGATGGCAGGGGGGCAGCCCTGCCAGTGAGTCCTGAATATAGACCCGAAGCTTGTATCAGTACTTTATTTTTAATGTTAGACTTGTATTCACCATATGCCAAATATTTTCCTTTCTGTTGCTATTGTGGGCTGAATTGTGGTCTGATATGTTGAAGCCCTAACCCCCAGTACCTCAGAATGTGACTGTGTTTGGGGACAGTCTTTTAAGAGGCGATTAAGTGAAAAGGAGGTCATTAGGGCGGGTCCTAATCCAATACGATTCACTTATTATGAGAAGAGGAAACACAAAGGGAAGACCATGTAAAGATAAGGGAAGACAGTCATCTGCAAGTCAGGAAGACAGGCCAGCCCTGCTGACACCTTGATCTCAGACTTCTAGCCTCTGGAATTGCAAGAAAATGCATTGAGGTGGTTAAGCCACCCAGTCACTCTGTGGTACTGTTACCGCAGCCCTAGTGAACAAATACAGTTTTGCCTTGGTTTTTTCTTAAATTTAGTTTATACACAAGAGTTGAAAAAAAAACCCTAGCATCTTATTACTGATAATTTTATCACCTTGAAAATTAAAATTTCCCCTCTTCCATACATTAAAATAATTTTTGAAAATGATTCATCTACCTTCGTTTCTGGTGGGGTCTCTGTTGCAGCATGCAGGCTTTCTCTGGTTGCGCGAGTGGGGGGCTATTTTTCACTGTCGTGTGCAGGCTGCTCGTTGTGGCTTCACTTGTGGAGCATAGACTCGAGACTCACAGGCTTCAGTAGTTGCAGCTCATGTGTGCGGGCTGAGTAGTTCAGGCACATGAGTCTAGCTGCTCTGAGGCATGTGGGATCTTCCTAGACCAGGGATCGAACCCATGTCCTATGCACTGCAAAGTGGATTCTTAACCACTAGACCACCAGGGAAACCCAACATAATTTAACTATTAAACAAATGTGGGATTGATTTTGGTGTGAAGTACATGTGCAAGTTAAATTCTTTGCTGCATAGCCGTTGTCCCAACAGCATTTGTTTAAGGGGAGGCAAAAGTTTCTTTCTCCGATTGGTGTTAATTGTTCCTAATGTATCAACTTAGATCCATTTGTGAAATTTTTAATCTGGCACCACACAGCTTTTATCATGGTCATTTGTTTTGTGTTTTGAATTCTGGTTAGGTGAATTGTCTGTCATTGTTCCGTTTTTCTCATTTCCATCCCCTTTTGCCCCCAAATTCTCCGGAGTTCTTACCTATTGATTTTTGTTTCTGGATGAATTTTGCAGTCACTTCAGGAAGTCTAACAAAAGGCCTCCCTTGAAATTTCAATGGCCATTGCATGACATTTAGATACTGGCTTGGAGACTAACATTATTCCCCTCCACCAAGTGCAAGGGGTTATTTATTTACATCGTCGTTTACCCGGGACTTCCCAGGCAGTCCAGTAGTTAAGACTAAGCCTGCCAATGCAGGGAGTATGGGTTTGATCCCTGATTTGGGAGCTAAGATTTTACTTGCCTCTCAGCCGAAAACCAAACCTTAAGAGAGAAGCAATATTGCAGATGTCCCTTGGCTTGCAGGTGAGTCACTCCAGTTCTCTGTATTCACAGTATTCTCCCTGCATCTCTCTCTTCACAGGGCCATCTTCTTAAAGCACTCCAGATGTATTGAGTTAGAGACCCACCCTCCTCCAGTATTACCTCATCGTAATTACAGCTGAAACAATTCTGTTTCCAAATAAGATTACATTCTGGGTACATTCTTTTTTGAGAGGATCACAGCTCAGCCCCGCAACATTGACTGACCCACATGCTTCTTCCCACCCTAAGTCCCCTGATCTGTATTTTACCACTTTCCTTTGTGGTCGAGTCCTGCCTTCCCTGCCCAGGTCCCTTCTTTCTGTCTGAATCCTACTGATTGATAGCCCTGTCCCCACCGTTGTGCCCTCAGCTGACCTTTTGTGTCCCCACCAGGCACGATGACCTGAAGGCGATGCTGGACACCAACAAGGATTCGCTCAAGCTGGAGGCCATGAAGAGAATTGTGGCGGTGAGGGGGTTAGAGGGGATCCCTTGGGGGAGGAGCTTGCGGATCCAAGAGCCCTCCTTGGCTGCTTGTGGACCTTCCCCCAGTGAGTGCTGGCATCCTCCCTTCTTGTTCTCCCCCTACCCTGACCCCACCACCTAGATGATTGCCCGGGGAAAGAACGCCTCAGACCTGTTCCCCGCCGTGGTGAAGAACGTGGCCTGTAAGAACATAGAGGTGAGCGCTACCAGGGAGGAGTCTCCCTCGTCCACCTCCAGGAATAAACCGGAGCTAGCTGGGGATGAGAAAGGGGACAGCCCAGTCCCTGGAGGTCCAATCCACTCAGAATGTCCCTGGTCCAGGAAAAGACGCCTCCCAGATGTCCCTGAATCAGATGTGGATCAGCATGATGGGGCCAGGGTACCCTGGATGCTTTCCCTGTGGACTGCAGCCACCCGGGGTGAGGACATCTCTCAGGACAGGGGCCCCAGTCCCTGCTGAGAAACCCCCTCTTCCCCAGGTGAAGAAGCTTGTCTACGTGTACCTGGTGCGCTACGCTGAGGAGCAGCAAGACCTAGCCCTGCTGTCTATCTCCACCTTCCAGCGTGGCCTGAAGGTCAGAGGTCTCCATTTGCCTCCCTGGGGTCTGGGCCTTGATGGGGCTGTATTGGAGGTGTGGACTTATTCACAACCTGAAAGTTGAGAATTAGGTTTAATTAGGTGGGAGTTTTTAGGACTTCAAGCCTAGGAGGCAGCATCTAAGTAACCCTGACAGAACTGCTCCAAGGAGGTGAGGGGAGGAGTCAGGTTATATAGAAGTTCTGCAACAAAGGGCAGGTGGTCTAACATCAAAAGACAGTTGTTAATGAAAGAAAACCAGATAAACCGGGTTAAGGAGTTTGGTGCGTTTCTGTGTGTGGGAAGATGCGAGAGTCTGGGCTCACTGAAATCATTCCTTTGATGTGCACCGCAGCTATCTGGGGCCAGTTTCGCGTGTTTTCAGATCCTGAGCTTCTCCAGGCTCACCATGGGAAGTGGCTGCAGTCTGATGACTGCTAGATGGCCGGTGTTCTTTCTTCCTGAGGTCCCTCAGGGATCACCAGCTCACTGTCCAGGGGGGCTGCAATTGCTGATGACTGTGACATCCTTTGTTTATCGATAGGGCAGGAAATAAATTCCGTTTGTCAGAGGAGTGGGCCCAGGGAGAGGTCTGAGCTCAGGGGTTCGGGGGGTGGGCGTCAGGCTCTGGAGGCCCTTTCCTACCTGCCTAAAGTCAGGAGAGTCAAAGGTGCCTGTGCTAATGGCTGCCTCAACTGTGAATCACTTTAGCCCCTGACACTGGCCTTCACCCTACTGATGTAAAGGGATTGAGGCCCACAGCCAGGCAGAAGTCAGCTTTCTTAAGACAGAGTAATGTGTGGGGAGCCCGCTGACCTGGATTCCTCACCTCTGGGTGTCAGAGCCTTGGCACTGGCTGGCTCACCTGTTTTGAGTATCTGCTAGGAACAATAGCTTTGGAGCCTTTTCACCTGAAACTGGGTGAGGAGGACAAAAGGGTTTATTGGAAACAAATGAGCTCCATGGAGAGGAAAACCACAAAGCTCACCAAGCTGGAGAGCAGCCTCAGACATGGAGACTGGGTTTGACAGTCTGCAGAGAGAACATAAAGACAAGACCATTCCATTTTCAATAAGGTTAGTACAGCCAATGATTTCTTGAAAGTAGGAAGAAGTTGATTATTCGGTTTAGCACCCGAAGAAACAATTGACTTGTCTTAGATGCCCCAGTGGATGTAAAATATCCACCTTTAAAGACCTGGATCGGGACTTCCTTGCTGGTCCAGTGGTTAAGACTCTGCCTTCCCAATGCAGGGGACATGGATTCGATCCCTGTAGTAAAAACTAAGATCCTGCATGCCCTATGGCATGGCCTCAAAATTAAAAAAAATATATATATATATATATACACATATATATTTTTTTAAAGACCTAGATCACTTTTGTGGCAATAAAACGCTCTTTGAGGCAGGTAGAAACTGAATCGCTTAAGGGAAGGGACAGTGGGAAGACTCAAGTCCTTTCGTATGCAGTGGAGGCTGACCCCTCACAAACACATGCACACATATGTAAACTGAATATTCTCATCTTTTGTATGTGAAATGCATGCATGATAATCTCCACCGGGTGCTTTTGTGGTTAGGATAAGATATCTCCAGGGTAAAGAAGTCAGCATCACTGTCTTTCTATTCTTTGTCCAATCAGACTCTCCAGCTCTGATTACAGCCATTAACTCCTCTAGTCTTTCCACACGTTTAGTTCTAATTCCTGTGAGAGGGACATTGAAAGGTCTGGCTCATCTTTTCCTGTTCAGCTGATTCTGTAGGTTAGCTGAGCAGACTGAGAGTTGACTGCCCAAACTGGGGGTTCACCCCTGGTTCATTCTGCTCTGGCCAGCAGGAGGTGATGGCAAAGTCTGCTCCTCTGAGGTGGGGCAGAAAGCCTGGGCATTTGCATCTACCATTCTTTCATTCAGCAAATACTTGGGTATCTCTGCTGCGGGAAGGGGGACCCCTTCCAGGGCCCGAAACCGGGCTCTTGTCTAACACTCAGAAGTGAACTGTCCGAGGAGACACATGCGCTGACAAAGGAAGAGACTTTATTGGGAAAGGGCACCCAGGTAGAGAGCATCAGGGTGAGGGAACCCAGGGGAACAGCTCTGTCACATGGCTCGCAGTCTCGGGTTTTATGGTGATGGATTAGTTTCTGGGTTGTCTTTAGCCAATCATTCTGACTCATGAGTCCTTCCTGGTGGTGCACGCCTTGTTCAGCCAAGATGGATGCCAGAGAGAAGGATTCTGGGAGGTGGTCGGACAGGTGGTGTCTCCTTTTGACCTTTCCAGAACTCTTCTGGCTTGTGGAGGCTTATTAGTTCCCTGTTCCTTACTGGGACCTCCTGTCGTAAAACAACTCATGCAAATGGTTACTATGGTGCCTGGCCAGGGTGTGGGGCTCCAATCAGTGTGCTTCCCCTATCATCTCTATGCCTCACACTGTGTTAGGGGTTTTTGTTGTTCGTTTGTTTTTAATTTTTTGGCCCCACCGCAAGGCATGGGGGATCTTAGTTCCCCCATCAAGGATAGAACCCTTGCCCCCTGCAGTGGAAACAAGGAGTCTTGACCACTGGACCACCAGGGAAGTCCTTGTGCTAGGTTATTTTTTAACAAGTCAAAACCATACGCTCTCTCTCTCAGATTGGTTTAATCGGGATTAAAATTGTTTTATAAGAACCATTCTGAAATTTTTGCACAAATTTTTACATGGACCTGAAGTTTCCACATTCTACCCTTTTTAGAAAACCAGAGCTCATTTAGTTCAACTCAGTGCAGTGATTTCTCTAGAACAATAGTCAGCAAACTTCTGTATCCAGCCAGGTGATAGTAGTTTAGGCTGTGCGGACCATCTAGTCTCAACCATCAATGACTCAGATTTGCCCTTGTATTTTAATAGTATGAAAGCAGCAATGAATGAGTGTGCATGACTGGGTTTGATTTCATATTTTAAAACATATTTGACTGTATGAAGTCTTAGTGGCAGCATATGGGATCTAGTTCCCTGACTAGGGATTGAACCCAGGCCCCCTGCATTGGGAGCTCAGAGTCTTAGCCACTGGACCACCAGGGAAGTCCCTGAATACATTTTTATTTATTAAAAAAGGCAGAAGACACTTTTGGCTTCTGGACTGTAGTATGCCAGCCTTTGCTCTAAAACATCTCTGACAGGTCATCTCCAGTGGTACAGACCTACTCCTTCATAAGGCAGTTCCATCTTAAGACAACTACCACTGTTTTTCATTTTTGTTTTTATTGAAGTATAGACAATTCACAATGTTAAATTAGTTTCAGGTGTATAATACATTGATTCAACATTTTTGTGGCTAATACTCCATTTAAATGTATTTCAAAATATTAGCCACATCCCCTGGGCTGTACAATATATTCTTTTAGCTTTTTATTTTATACATAGTATTAATACTTTGTACCTTTTAATTCCCTACCCCATCTTGCTTCTCCCCACCACCACCACCCCAACTCATAACAACTAGTTTGTTCTCTATGAGCCATTTCTGTTCTGTCATACTCATTCATTTGTTTAATGAAAACATACCCAGAATATATATACCCAAGAGTGATATTGCTGGATCATATGAAAGTTCTGTTTTAGCTTTTTGAGGAACCTCCACACTGTTCTCCACAGTGGCTGTGCTAAATTACATTCCCACCAAGAGTGTACAAGGGTTCCCTTTTTGCCACATCATCACCAACACTTTGAAGAAGGCAATGGCACCCCATTCCAGTACTCTTGCCTGGAAAATCTCATGGATGGAGGAGCCTGGTGGGCTGCAGTCCATGGGGTGCTAAGAGTCAGACATGACTGAGCAACTTCACTTTCAAATTTCACTTTCATGCTTTGGAGAAGGAAATGGCAACCCACTCCAGTGTTCTTGCCTGGAGAATCCCAGGGAAGGGGGAGCCTGGTGGGCTGCCATCTGTGGGGTCACACAGAGTCGAACACGACTGAGGCGACTTAGCAGCAGTAGCAGCAGCAGCACCAACACTTGTTATTTGTTATCTTTCTAAAGACAGCCATTCTGACAGATGTGAAGTGATTATAACTTTTTAAAAACCATTATACTGTGTTGAAACGTCTATCACCTTAATTTTTAAAAATTTATATCAGATCCACCAAAGGCATAAAGAATATTATTCATATGTGTGCATTTATTCTCTTACTACTTATTTATGTATTCCTAAATAATGTAAAATATTGTTATAAACAGCATCTTATATGTGTTCCTCTAAAATTCACTTTCTTTTTGTTATTATTACTGTTTAGGGAGCTCTTCTGCACAATAGTACCAACCTTTTCTGTCAGCCCAGACTGAGACTGTTTGCTTTGCAGCCGGCTAATGTTGTTGACTCAGTTCTGACCGGGTGTCCCCATATCCTGTCTTTATGCAGTTGGTTCCTTGAATCCCCTGTGAGGCCCTTCTGTATTTCATTGTTTAGGTTTAGCAGAAGATCTAAGCCAGGGTGGATCTGAATCTTGGTTTTGTCCTCCTGGCTTTATGTCTTCTTCTAAGATGTTGGGAGGGATTGAGGGGCAGGAGGAGAAGGGGACCACAGAGGATGAGATGGCAGGATGGCATCACCGATTCAACGGACATGAGTTTGAGTAGACTCCGGGAGTTGGTGATGGACAGGGAGGCCTGGCGTGCTGTGATTCATGGGGTTGCAAAGAGTCGGACACGACTGAGCAACTGAGCTGGAACTGGAACTAGAAGATGTTGATAAGCTATTCCAACCAGGGCAAGAGACTTAAATCCCATGTATCATGTTTCCAGGTTGACATTGATATGCTAGTAAATCTTCCACAAGTATTGCATTTTACCAAACTGTGGATCCACCTAACTGCAATCAGCTGGTATTTTCCCATCTTGTTAGGAAGGATCTCAACAGCAAAAAAAATTTAACACCTTCTATGTGCAAAGGGCTGTGGTTATCTAAAGATAAAATAGACATGAATTCTGCTCTTAAAATGCTTACGTAGTAAATGAAACAAAAGGCCTACATCAAAAATGGCAGTCTAGGAAATGCTATGAGAGACCCCCATGGTGCTTTGCTGATATCAAGATATATAGTATTAATATATGCCAGCCTAATTACCCTGGGTGTTCTTTGGAAAGAATGATGCTAAAACTGAGACTCCAATACTTTGGCCACCTCATACGAAGAGTTGACTCATTGGAAAAGACTCTGATGCTGGGAGGGATTGGGGGCAGGAGGAAAAGGAGACGGCAGAGGATGAGATGCCTGGATGGCATCACCGACTCGATGGACATGAGTTTGAGTGAACTCCGGGAGATGGTGATGGACAGGGAGGCCTGGCGTGCTGTGATTCATGGGGTGGCAAAGAGTCGGACATGACTGAGCAACTGAACTGAACTGAATTACCCTACTAAAAAAGAAAGGGGTTTTCTGGGGGGTAACTTATTGTTGAATCCATAATCATTTCCAAATGTTAGAAAAAAAAAAAGGAAAATAGGTTTTAGCAATGGATGTGATATGACTTGACTCTAAGAAAATATAGACTCCTGCTTTTAAAATAAGCACTTTGAAGAACTTCCCTGGGGGTTCAGTGTTTAAGATTCCGGACTCTCAATGCAGGGGGTCTGAGTTCCGTCCCACCTGAGGGAGATCCCGCATGCAGCAGCTAAGATGCCGTGCAACCAAATAAAAAATAAAGTAAAATCATGGCTTCATAAGATATTTTAAAAATAAATAAAGTGCTTTGAAACCACCTTTTCAAAAACCAGTTCTGGAATTTTAGCAAGGATCACCATCATTTTCATCTGTAATTCTGTGGCTCTCCTCTTTCCCTATTCTAGAAACTCACGGTAGCACCTACTCTTTAGTCTTCCAGGACCTCTTCCTTTGCCCGCTGTCCTTCGAGATGAACAGTAAATTACATCTGCTGCTGCGCTCATAATCTCATGATCACAGTACACTGTGTCTAAGGCTCTTCTCACGTGTCTTGTTGTTCAGTTGCTCAGTCGTGTCCGACTCTTTGCAACCCCATAGACTGTAGCTTGCCAGGTTTCCCTGTCCTTCACCATCTCCCAGAGCCTGCTCAAACTTATGTCCATTGAGTCGGTGATGCCATCCAACCATCTCGTCCTCTGTCATGCCCTTCTCTTTCTGCCCTCAATCTTTCTCAGCATCAGGGTCTTTTCCAATAAGTTGGCCCTTCCCATCAGGTGGCCAGAGTATTGGAGCTTCAGCTTCAGCATCAGTCCTTCCAATGAATATTCAGGATTGATTTCCTTTGGGATTGACTGATTTGATCTCCTTGCAGTGTAAGGGACTCTCAAGAGTCTTCTCCAACACCACAGTTCAAAAGTATCTATTCTTTGGTGCTCCGCCTTCTTTATGGTCCAATTCTCACATCCATACATGACAACTGGAAAAACCATAGCTTTGACTATATGGACCTTTGTCAGTAATGTCTTTGCTTTTTAATATGCTGTCTAGGTTTGTCACAGCTTTGTCATAAGTTTGTCATAGCTATGTCTAAGTTTGACATAGCTTTTGTCATAGCTTTTCTTCCAAGGAGCAAGCATCTTTTAATTACATGGCTGCAGTCACTATCTGCAATGATTTTGGAGCCCAAGAAAATAAAGTCTCTCACTGTTTACATTGTTTCCCCATCTATTTGCCATGAAGTGATGGGACTGGATGCCATGATCTTAGTTTTTTGAATGTTGAGTTTTAAGCCAGTTTTTTCACTCTCCTTTTTCAACATCATCAAGAGGCTCTTTAGTTCCTCTTTGCTTTCTGCCATAAGGGTGGTGGCATCTGTGTCTCTGAGGTTATTGATATTTCTCCTGGCAACTCTTGATTCCAGCTTGTGCTTCATCCAGCCCGGCATTTTGCTTGATGTGTTCTGTATACCAATTAAATAAGCAGGGTGACAGTACTCAGCCTTGACGTGCTCCTTTCAGGGGTCTGTAGGATGCAGTAGGTGCAAAGAGGTGGGGCTTATACACCTATTCTCTTTTAAACACGTGGAGGAAGGGGAAGAAGAGCAGCTTTTGAGAGTTTGCTGGGAGAGAAGACTGAAAGGGTGAACTTTAAAAAGAATATTTATTTGTCTGTGCTGGGTCTTAGTTGCAGCATGCAGGATCTAATTCTCCAACCAGGGATCAAACCTGGGCCCCCTGCATTGAGAGCAGAGTCTTCACCTCTGAACTACCAGAGAAGTCCCTGAAAGGATGAACTCTTGGGAAGGGAGAGCAGGTTGCATTTGCTGACAGTCTCCTCCACCATAAACACAAAGACACCCTCCTGGTCTGCAGACACTTCTAAGAAATGAGGTGCTTCAAGAATTTTAGGCATTCTGAAAGTCTGTCGCTCTCCCTGAAAGTGAAGCAGCCCAATGCCACATCCCGTCAGATATCAGATTTCTGTTGCAGGGCCGAGTCAGTGCCCTCAGGCAGGGCCCCCCAGGCACCCAGCACCAGCACCTCATCATCTAGGCTCAAGACAGGAAACAGGGAAGCAAGAGTGGGTGGCAGCCAGGGACAGTGAGTTCCCCTTCCATCAGGGTGCCCGCTGCCCTCCCATGGCTCTGCCTCTGCCACCTCTGCCCTAGGACCCCAACCAGCTGATTCGCGCCAGTGCCCTCCGCGTCCTGTCTAGCATCCGTGTGCCCATCATTGTGCCCATCATGATGCTGGCCATCAAGGAAGCTGCCTCAGATATGTCTCCCTATGTGCGGAAAACAGCTGCCCACGCCATCCCTAAGCTATACAGGTATGCCCCAAGCCACTGCCCATCCTGGCCTCTCCCACTTTTGAAGGCTGATTTTGTTGTTTGTTGTTTTTAAGTCTTTAGGTGGTTTAAGACAGTTTGGGGAACAGACAGAGAAGGAGGACATTGGGAGCAGTGGCTCACACCTCTTGATGAATAGGGTTGCAGGGAGAAAGGGGAGCACATCTCCAGCCGGTACTGGGAAGGCTGGAGAGGAGGGAGGGGCAAACAACAGTTTCTCCCTCAGTTTGGATTCTGACCAGAAGGACCAGCTGATAGAGGTCATCGAGAAGCTTCTGGCTGACAAGACCACGGTGTGTATATGGACACACAGAGGTGGGTGGTGGAAAGGTGCCAGGCGACCCCTTCTGTCCTTCCTGTTAATGCGCTTCTGCCTCGTGGGTTCCCCAGCTGGTGGCGGGCAGCGTGGTGATGGCCTTCGAGGAGGTGTGCCCCGAGCGCATCGACCTGATCCACAAGAACTACCGGAAGCTCTGTAACCTGCTTATCGACGTGGAGGAGTGGGGCCAGGTGGTCATCATCAGCATGCTCACCCGCTATGCCCGCACGCAGTTCCTCAGCCCCACCCAGAACGTGAGTGGCCTGGACCCCCAGGCGTGACCGCGACCCATGCCCTAGCAGAGTGGGTAGGAGGGCTTCCAGGAGGAGGTGTCCCCTGCCCCACCCGCCTGTTCCCTACCCCTCCCACCCCACCCCCAGGAATCTCTGCTGGAGGAGAACTCTGAGAAAGCCTTCTATGGCTCCGAGGAGGATGAGGCCAAGGGCCCGGGGTCTGAGGAGGCAGCCTCCACGGCGCTGCCCACCCGGAAGCCCTACGTCATGGACCCCGACCACCGGCTGCTGCTGCGCAACACGAAGCCGCTCCTGCAGAGCCGCAGCGCTGCCGTGGTCATGGCCGTGGCGCAGCTTTACTTCCACCTGGCTCCCAAGGCAGAGGTGGGCGTCATCGCCAAGGCCCTCGTGCGCCTGCTGAGGAGCCACAGGTGCGTGCCCGCCCTGCCCACACCCCAACACACCCCAGCCCTGCCCTGCCCACACCCCAACCCACCCCAGCCCCGCCCCGCCCACAACAACCACGCCACGCCCACGGCCCAGCCACGCCTGGAGGGGGCCCGCCTCTTCGCTTCCCCTACCTCCAGTGCAGCGCCCTCCACCCCACCCCACCGGCCCCTCCACGCTGACGCCAGTCCCGCCCTCCTCCCGCCTTCCCGGACACCCGCCCTCGCCTCCCTCCTCTGGGCCCACCTCCTTTCCCCGCCCGCGCCTCCTGCCCTGGCCCTGGCCTAGGGACCGGGTTCCTCTGCTGCTTCTCTCCGCAGTGAAGTGCAGTACGTGGTGCTCCAGAACGTGGCCACCATGTCCATCAAGCGCCGGGTGAGCACGGGACCCAGGCCTGCCCTCGCGGTCCGACAGGTGGCTCTGCGGGGCAGGGGCGCTGGGGAAGGCAGGAGGGGATGCTGCCTTGGTGGTGTGGAGCATGGGAGGGAGAGGCCCTAAATGCAGGTGGAGGTGCAGGACCCGGATCCCCAGGGTGGAAGCCCTGATGAAGGAAGATAGGGTCGGAGCTGAGGGGGCGGGAAGAGCTGACAGTGGAAGAGAGTGCAGGGGCAAGAAGGGAGCTGAGCCCTGGGTGGGGGAGGGTTGCGGGGAGGGGGCGCTCTGGAGGAGAAACAGGGCTGTGATGGCGCTCCCTGGGACCACCTCTCTCGTGCCAGGGTATGTTTGAGCCGTACCTGAAGAGCTTCTACATCAGGTCCACTGACCCCACCCAGATCAAGATCCTGAAGGTGAGTGACGCACAGCCATGCCTGTGGCCTTAATGAAGGGTTAAGGAAAGCACAGAGGGACTTCCCTGGTGGTCCAGTGGTTAAGAATCTGCCTTGCAATTCAGGGGACACAGGTTTGAACCCTGGTCAGAATACTAAGATCCCACATGCCACAGGGCAACTAAGCCTGCTGTGCCACAACTAAGACCTGATGCACCCAACTGAATAAATATGAAAAGAAATTAAAGCGCAAAAAGCCCACTGGCACCCCCTGCCCCTTTTCTGCCTCCCTGCAGCTGGAAGTGTTGACTAACCTCGCCAATGAGACCAACATTCCTACTGTCCTCCGGGAATTCCAGGTACTGGCTAGGGACCAGCTTGTAGCCAGAGAAGCCCGTGAGAGTTGCCCTGTAGCTCCTTATGCTCAGTGAGAATCATCTTGGTGGGTTAAATCTTCTCTTTAGAACCCCAAATGGAGAAACTGTTATTTCACGTCCCTTCCCAATGCCTTCTGCCGGCTTTGGGTCAGGGAGTCACTGGGTAACGGATGAGGGTGTCATTCCTCTCCCCAGAGTTTAGTCTCTGGCATGTTCAGTCACTGAATGAGGGGTAACAGCTTTCCGGAAGGTCCCCCTCAAGTATGCAGAGTCACTGCCGAGTCAAGTCTGAGGGATCGCCACCTTCTGGGGCTCACTCTGTTGTGGCCTCCCGCAGACCTACATTCGCAGCATGGACAAGGACTTTGTGGCAGCCACCATCCAGGCCATTGGGCGCTGCGCGACTAACATAGGCCGAGTCCGTGACACCTGCCTCAACGGCCTGGTGCAGCTGCTGTCCAACCGTGATGGTCAGTGTTTGTCTGTCTGCATGTCCAGCTCTGATGACTAGGGGGTGCTGCCTGCATGTCTGACTGATGGCCAGCAGGTATTCTCCTGTCTGGCCAGTGACAATTGGTGTTCATCAGTCCATCAGCCTCTGTATCCTTGTACCCCTGCCTCTCCGAGGGCCGCTGGAGAAGTACAGGAGGTTGAGGAGCGAAGCCAAGGGCCTGCGGGCATTGCAGGCGTGCCTGCCCATTGTGTGTGGCCATCTGACGGTCCTGGGCTCATTTCCTGTTCCACAGAGCTTGTGGTTGCAGAGTCAGTGGTGGTCATCAAGAAGCTGCTGCAAATGCAGCCAGCCCAGCACGGAGAGATCATCAAACACTTGGCGAAGCTCACAGACAACATCCAGGTGAGGGGGTGACCCCACTGGCTTCCCCAACCCAGGATCCTCCCCGTGATTTTAAGACCCTGTAATTAGGGACTTCCCTGGTGGTCCAGTGGTTAAGAACCTGGCTTGCAAGGCAGGGGACCCGGGTTTGATCCCTGGTTGGGGAACTAAGGTCCTACATGCCAAGGGGCAACTAACTCCGTTCACCACAACTAATGAGCCTGTGCCCTGCAACAAAAGATCCTGCAAGATGCAAGTGAAGATCCCGCATGCCACAATTAAAGGCCCAATGCAGCCAAATGAACTTTAAAAAAAAAAAAGATCCTCTAATTAAACTGGCCTTAATAAAAATCAGAACGAAAAAGAAGAAAATCGGGCATCCCTAGTGGGGCAGACAGTAAAGAATCCACCTGCAATGCAGGTTCAAGCCAGGTTTGATCCCTGGGTGGAGAAGATCCCCTGGAGAAGAGAATGGCTACCCACTCCAGTATTCTTGCCTGGAGAATTCTATGGACAGAGGAGCCTGGCAGGCTATAGACCATGGGGTTTCAAAGAGTTCGGACACGACTGAGTGATTAACACTTTCACTTTTTAAATAAAAGTCTTCCAAACCATTCCTACAGGCTTGGAGGGTCTTTGGGTGGGAGAAGGGGAAAGATGAGACCATGTGACCCTGGTTTGCCTTCCGTTTGGGGACCCCTTGCTGAGCTCCAGCCTGGTGCACATTCACGTTTTCTCTAAAGCTCTGGCTCAGGGTGGCTGGTTGACATGCGTGTGTTTTTGTGTTGCGTTGCCAAGTTGAAACATTCAGACAAGGCATTCCTGAAGATTCAGGAAGGATAACATGGCCAGAAAGCATCAAGGGTACAGTGGATCCAGAAAGCCAGTCTTTTATACCAAACTGTGACTAAACTTCCAAGGCTCTGTGCATGCTCTTGAAACCCTGGGGAAGAGGGGAGATGGGCTGCCTGAGAAATGCCCACCTAGTATTTTCTCTCCCACTCCCATTCCTAGAGAAGCGAGCGTAGATGGGAGGAGTGCTGGCTCCCTGGCAGGCCACATGCCCAGCCGCATTCCCACACCCACCCCAGTCCTGACTCCTCTCCCACCCACACAGGTGCCCATGGCCCGAGCCAGCATCCTGTGGCTCATCGGCGAGTACTGTGAGCACGTCCCCAGGATCGCACCAGACGTCCTGAGAAAGATGGCCAAATCCTTCACTGCCGAGGAGGACATTGTCAAGCTGCAGGTCATCAACCTGGCAGCCAAGCTCTACCTGACCAACTCAAAGCAGGTACTGATTGAGAGATGCCCCTCAAAGCCCTCTGGGCCCCAGAAACGGCCCGGGTGGTGTTCTGTGGGTTCTCACCAGGTAGGCATGAACTTGAGCACCTCTTTATTTTTGTCAGTTTTTTCATTTTGTATTTTCATTAATGTTTATTGGAGTATAGTTGATACACAGTGTCATGTTCGTTTCTGCTGTACAGCACAGTGATTCAGTTATACATATATCAGCACCTCGTTCAGGACAGGTGGCTGGTCTGCCCATGTAACCCCGTGTTCCCCAGAGTCCACGACTACTCTGGAGGCCCAAGAGCCCAGTAGAGATAGTGGCCATATCAAAGAGACTCTTCAGTGGGGCTGTGACTTCCAGTCTGCCAGTGGGAGTGTCCCTACTTGCTGCCTTCAGGATGCTGGGGCCAGAGGGAGGGACCTGCAGTGACAGGCTTTGATGGGAGACCACATGTCCCAGGAGACGTGGTCTGTCCTCCTGCCAAAGCTTGGTGATGCTTCACCAGTCTATGCCAGCGATAAGAGGGCACAAGCCTGGGTGGTATTGGTGGTCATCGTCATTCCCATGGTGAAATATTATGAGAGGCACCGTAGCCAAGAACACGGCTCAGCTAAGCTGTAATATCAGGATATTAACAGCCTCTTGAGTGTCCAGTATCCTCTGAGATGGTCCCAGGAGATGTTTCTATGAGTCAAGTGTAACGTGCCAGAGCTCTTCAAGGTGCTAGGACACCAGGCGCCATGATAGTTCCCACGCTCCCTGCTCTGCTCAGTCAGGCGAGGCAGGGGTTGGCAAAACCACCACCCATAGTCCAAACCTGGCCCGCTGCCTGTTGTTGTAAATAAACCTTTACTGGGCTACAGCCGCGTTCATTCATTTGTTTACCGTCTATGGATGTTGTAGCTGCAGTAGAGTCCATATGGCCTGCAAATCCTAAAATAGACCCTCGGCCTTTTGTAGAAACGATTTGGCAACCCTCAGAGCAAGCAAAGCATGTGGGCCATCCCTGGAGGTGGCGACATCTCTGCTGGCCTGAAGGTGGCCTCCTTGCCATCCCGTGGAGTCTTTGGATGGTGGTGTTTGTGCATCTTCTGTGACCCACGGTGGACAGGGTGGGCCCCAGGGCCTCCAGCTGAGGGGCAGGGCTGTCACACGGAGCTGGGATGGACAGTGGTCGTGTGGAAGCTGTGAGGGGCTGGGTCTGTGGGTGTCAGTATTGTGGGAGAAGCAGATTAGAAACAAGTTAGAGAGAAAGGCACCATGGGGAAGCCTTGGAACAAATATCTGTGTGCCTCCTTTATGCAAACAGGAGAAAAGAGCAGGTGGGAGGAAGGTCTGAAGAGATGAAGCAGGCTAGGTGGGTGGCTGCTGGGTAGAGGGGGTGTCTGAAAAGCTCAGTACCACACCAGAGCCCTGAGCCCCAGCATAGTGATTCAGCATGTTTGCCCACGTGGCTCTTCCCTAAGTTGTCCCTGTTAGCTTCTTGTGCATTTATTTATGACTGTAATTAACATACATTTCCCAAGTGCCTGCTGTGCCTGGCACTGAGCTATGTCCTTGGGTGATGATAAGGAGCGAGACATGTTACTGGCCTTCAGGTGCTCACAGCCAAGTAGAGGCAACAGCACAAAATGCAGAGCAGGAAGGGCTGCAGTCAGTCTTCCCTGGTGGCTCAGATGGTAAGGAACCCACTTGGCAATGCCGGAGACATGAGTTCGATCCCTGGGTCAGGAAGAAAGCCTGGAGAGGGAAATGGCAACCCACTCCAGGATTCTTCCCTTGGGAAATCCTATGGACAGAGGAGCCTGGCGGGCTACAGTCCATGGGGTCACAAAGAGTCGGACACAACTTAGTGACTAAAGAACAACAACAAAGGGTATAGTCAGAGTTGGCACAGAGAACCATGGGTACAGATGGCTTAACCCCTCTCCTAGGCAGGACAGGGGGTCCCAGTCCCCATCAGGCCACTCTGAGTAGGCTGTTCAGACAGATGGACCCTCCACACACCCTTCATCCTAAGGCCAGTCCTTCAAGGCACAAGCTCTTTAGAATGGTTCTTGGACTCAGTAAAGAGAGCTTTCCTCCTTCCTACCTTCCCTGTCTTTCTCTTTTCTTCTTTCTCAGCCTGTGCTGAGAGTGGTGGAGAATAGGAATTCTCTGTACTCCAGGAGGGAAGTGTTTGCATGTGCCTAGGGCCATCCTTGCAAAAGAGCAAGGATGCTCCCTTCTTCCCAGTAAGAGGGTGACATGCTCGACCTGCCACAAGGCCACAGCAATCCCAGCCACTGCCCCCTCCCCAACATGCTGACCCCCACTGCATGCCAGACTCTGGCCCAGGCTGAGTTAAGAAGATGACGGATGAGCTCTGCCCTTCTGTGGCTGAGCAGATAACCAGAGGGTCTAACAGAAGACGCACTGGCAGAGGTCTTGGAGTGGCAGGATTAGTGAAGGTGACCATTACAGCCACTTCGGGCAACTGCCTGCTTGAATGCTTTTGGTAGGTAGGTTTGCTTTTGGTTGCTTGATGAGATACCTGGGAGGAGGGTCTGCTTAGGTCATGGTGGGAGCTAAAATCTGGCTTCTAGAGTGAGTGGAAGAGTCTGACAAGTTCTGCATTATTATTATTTTTTAGTTAATAACTTCTTTGATATCATAAAAATAATGCATGTTCATCATAAAATGTTTGGAAAATCCAGAGAAATATTATAAGTTAAATATTTAAATTAGCTATAGGTCTACCACTTAGAAAAAACTAGCATTGGTTTTATATTTTCTTAGGTTTTTTTTTTCAATTTGGTTTCTAGATATAATCATCCAGAAACTGTACATTTGTACCTTGTTAAATACATTAATCTTTTTGTTTCTATTTCCTCATAATGCCTTATATTTGGAAAGTTGTTTCCTCGTTCAAATATCAATTAAAATTTTCATGCATAATTTCCTCAACTTTTTTTTCTATTTTTAATCCATTGTATTGGTTTTCTAGTGCTGTGTAATAAATTACCACAAACTTAGTAGGCCAAAACAACATGTTTACTTTCTATTTCCATGGATCAAGAATCCAGGTATGGCCTGGCTGGGTCTTGTATGTGTATGTGTGTGCGTGCACACAGTCAGTCATGTCCGACTCTTTTTGCAACCGCATGAACTGTAGCCCACCAGGCTCCTTTGTCTATGGAATTCTCCAGGCAAGAATACTGGAGTGGCTTGCCATTTCCTCTTCCAGGGGATCATCTCAACCCAGGGTTTGAACCCACATCTCTTAAATCTCCTGCATTGACAGTTGAGTTCTTTATCACTACTGCCACCTGGGTTGGGTCTTATACAAGGCCTTACTTACAGCTGAGGAACTGGTCAAGTTGGGGTTCTCATCTGGAGGCTGTGTTGGGCAAGCATTCATATCCAGTTTCGCTTGCCTGATGGTAGGACTGTGGCCCTGGCTTCTCGCTGGTTGTCAGCTGGAGACCATCCTCATCTCCCTGCCACATGGTCTCCGAACATAGCTGCCTGCTTCTTCAGAGCCGCAAGGGATAAAAGTGTCTAGAGCCAGTCTGCTAGCAAAACTGGAGCTGAATGTATGGAAACAGTCATGGGGTTATATGGTGCCCCTGGTCACTTCTGCCATATTCTGTTGGTCAGAATCCCATTTTCGATCACGCCCACCCTCGGGAGGGGAGCAAGACTGGGCTTCAGGAGGTGGGATAGTGGGACAGGACCTGGGCATCTGTCCTCCACATCCATCTAGAGCTTATTTTCGTGTAGCATGTCAGGTGTGAATGTATTTTAATTCCGTTTCTTTTTTTGGAGAGCTAGTTTCCCTAGCATGATTTAACAGGTGTTTGCAAGGTAGCAGGTATGTTGGCATAGGTTCTTTTTTTAAAAACAATTTTGCTTCTTTATTTATGGCTGTGTTGGATCTTTGTTGCTGTGAGGACTTTTCTCCAGTTGTGATGAGTGCTCTGGTTGCGGTGCGCAGTCTTCTCCTTGTTGTGACTTTTCTTGTTGGGGAACACAGGCTCTAGGCACACGAGCTCTAGTAGCTGTGGCTCCCAGGCTCTAGAGCACAGGTTCAGGAGTTGTGGCGCACGAGCTTAGTTGTTCTGTGGTGTGTAGGATCTTCCCAGAGCAGGGATCGAACCCAAGACTCCTGCATTGGCAGGTGGATCCTTTACCACTGGCCACTGGGGAAGTCCTGGCATAGGTTCTTGAAAAGGCATCGATGTTCCCCACTTAAAATTCTTCCGGGCAGCTGGAGCCTTTGGGTCCAACTGGGAGCTTTGTTCAGTTCTTCGTGCACTGGAGCTTGTGTCAGAGGCCTTCTTAAACAGCCTGTGATTCTTGTGCATACTGACTAGGTAAGGCAGGTGTCCTGGGGCTGCAGACTGGATGCGATAACCCCTGGAGAATGGGTCCTCAGTATGGAGCAGGGTAATGAACTATAGGCAAATCCTGAAGTGTTGAGGTGGAGGGACCAGCCCCTTCTTGGGTTGGTTGTTGACGGGCAGTTAAGGCTGTGGACAGATGGATTGAAACCTTGAACTCTTCTTTCCAGAATTAGGCAAGGACTTGAGGGGAGGGAGAGAGGGTCTATGATCGGCCAGCTGGGAAATCCATAGAGTTGGATCAGTAGCTGCTTGATAACAGTCAGTGTGGATGAGGACATCTGGTAGCCTTGGCACGCAGGGGTGTCTGGTCAAGGAGAGGCAGGTCTACAATGAAGTCCATTTTGATGGGGGCGTCCTAGGGAAGTGTGGGGTTTGGAGTACTTACCTGTGATGGGAACAGTATCACAGGCGGTACTGTGCTGAAAGGGTCTGAGCTGAACATGAGGCCGCCGAACCCCCTGTTGTAGAAGAAGTGGAACTCTCTAGAGTTTTGTCACAGCAGCTACTCTGATTCTGGGCCAGCATCTTGCTGATGGCCCTGCCAGATTACCTGGCTCAGCTGTGTCCAAGGCTGGATGTAACACCGTGTAACCAGAACGTCAGGAAGACCAGAGTCGGTTTGCTGGTCTCATCCCTCAGAATATCCCCAGATACTCTGGCCGTGGTGACACGGGATGTACATACTTGGTGGATTTTGATCGTCTTTGCGATAGGGATGGAGACCTGGATGGGGTCAGCCACAGAGGGTAGGCGGTGGGAGAGACAGGTAAATAGAGTGCCGGGTCCAGGCGCTCTATTTACTCTTGGGCCAGTCCAGGCCTGGGTGCAGCACTGACTGGCTCCTGAACCCAAGAAATGTCACTTAGTGATTCTGATTTTCCTCTGGAAATGGGGGCTGTGGAGATTCCACAAGGCAGTGAAAGGCCCCACCAGCACAGTACTGGGCACTAGAAGGCGCTCCATAAGTGGTGGCTACCACTGTCATTTTGTGAAGATAGGAGCAGGGCAGAAGTTGAGGTTTGGGGTCCTGGGCTCTGGCTCCCTTGACTGCAGGCTGTGAGCCCCATGTTTACTTCAGCAGACACTAAAGTGGCTGTGGTTTGCTCCAATCTCATTAGAACCTTCCAGCAGGGGATTATGGCCTCTGAAACCCCTGGGCTGCCCAGATTCTACTCTGTGGGTCCATGGGGTATGCGGACAGCCCCTGCCAAGGGGATTCCTCTGTGTCCCTCTTTCCCTTTTTGTCATCTGGTTTCCCCTGGGTGATGGAGTCTAGGAACAGTGAGGTCTTGAAACCTGTTCCAGAACTCAGGGTGGAGAGGTTGGCTCAACCTGGACTAGTGAGTTAGGAGTGGGCCGAAGGCGGTGGGGACCACAAACCTGAGGAAGAATGGCCTCCTCAGGGCTAAGAGGCAGGGTTCCAAAAGGGCAGCCTCCTGTCTTGGCCAAGGCAATTGTCAATGTCAGGGTCAGGGGTCAGGGCTGGGGAGGTGAGGGAAAATGTAGGTCTGACACAATGGAGGAAAGTGAAAGTGTTTGTCTTCAGTCATGTCTGACCCTTTGTGATCCCATGGACTGTAGCCCACCAGGCTCCTCTGTCCATGAGGCAAGAATACTAGAGTGGCCATTCCCTTCTCCAGGGGATCTTCCCAACCCAGTTCTCCTGCTTTGCAGGCGGATTCTTTACCATCTGAGCCACCAGGGAAGCCCTGACACGGTGACACAATGGTAGGGTTGGAGGGAAAGGTGGGTGGAGGCAGCAGTGCTTGGAGCTGTTGGCTTAAAGAATCTGGTTCTGGGACTTCCCTGGCGGTCCAGTGGTTAAGACTCGGTGCTTCCACTGCTGGGGGCACAGGTTCGATCCATGGTTAGGGAATTAAGATCCTGCATGTTACAGGACATGGGCAAAGGAAAAAAAAAAAGAATCTGGTTGGACACCTCCTGTGTCCCCACCCTCTGTGATGGCTGCTGACTCACCTCTCATGTCCCAGACCAAGCTGCTGACCCAGTACGTGCTGAGCCTGGCCAAGTATGACCAGAACTACGATATCCGTGACCGAGCGCGCTTCACCCGGCAGCTCATTGTCCCTTCGGAGCAGGGCGGGGCTCTCAGCCGCCATGCCAAGAAGCTCTTCCTGGCACCCAAACCAGCTCCAGTCTTGGAGTCGTCCTTCAAAGGTGGGAGCTGAAATCAAGAGGAACCTTCCTGGGGGAAGGGGAGAATTGGCCAGCACCCCAGTCCTGGCTCTTCCCCCTGAGGTCTCAGTCTTGGCTGGGCACCAGCCTTTGGTGGGCAGGACTTCTTTGCCCCTGGCTGGACCCTTTGCTTGTCCTGTGGCACCCCGGGCTTGCTCCTTCACCCGCTCACCACCACCACTAGCATCATCTCACCTGGTCTCTGCCCTCCCAGGCAGGACGGGCCCCTGGCTCCTCAGCTCTCAGACTCCTCTTTCCAGCCACCTCCCTGAGCAGGCATATCTATCAAGATTTTACGAACCAGTAGCCCAGCAAGGCAGGAAGTAGAACTGCGTACAAAGGAGGGGTGTATGTTGGTAAGGGTCCTGAGAAAGCAGTTTCCAGCACTGCCTGGGCTGTCAATGCAGGTCAGCCCAGACCCCAGGCCCCCAGCCCTGCCTTGTCTCTCAGGCAGGTCTCCGTGGCAAGGGCTCTGACGGCAAGGGGGTGGGGGACCCAGCTGGCTCTTGGACCCAGGAATCTCAGGAGGGAGCTTCCTGCACCAAGCTTGGTTATCTTCTTGTTCTGCTTTGTCTCTGCCCTGGCCCCCTGGAGTAAGGAGATTCAGAGCCATGGGGCAGATGGCAAACCCACCGGGAGGAAGCGGCGGAGCTTTCTCCTCCCCACACCATCCCCACCACAGGTCTCCGTGCTGCCCCCTCTGGCTCTGAGCCCATCCCACTCCCATGCAGATGGCTCAGCTCTCCCCACGGAGGCCAGAGCCTGACCAGACACGGCTCTTTGCCCTTGGTCCCAGCCTGGCCAGTCTCTTAGAGCTGATACCCTCGTCCCAAGCGGGCCTCCCTCCTGAGCCTGGTGCTGCGGCCCCCTAGCCCTCACCCCACCTGCACCGCGCCCTGGGAAAAGCCACACTGGCATTTCTACCCCCCCCACCCCCGGCCCATCTCAGACCCCAGCAAATGGGCCTGCAGCAGCTCTGGGCCCAGTGCCCTCTGGTCTCCTCTGAGGCCCCAGTTTCCCCCCACCCCTCCCTGGCCCCTCAGCCCTGCTCTTGTCAGTCATACAACCTTCTTCCCAGCCTGTGGACCTGCCGATTTGGTCAGGGATGAAGAGCCCTTAGGGGACACGTCCACCCCCTCTTCCGTCTAGCTAGGATGTTCCCACCAGAATCATTACGAGGCCCCACCCAGGAAACAACCCCCAGGGCATTTCCTCACTGCCACTCCTGGCTTGATCTCTCACCCTGTCCTCAGACCGGGACCACTTCCAGCTGGGCTCCCTGTCCCACCTGCTCAACGCCAAGGCCACGGGCTACCAGGAGCTGCCAGACTGGCCAGAGGAAGCCCCGGACCCATCTGTGCGCAACGTGGAGGTCAGCAGGAGTGGGGTGGGCAGGGGTGTGCGGAGAGAGGTGGACATCAGGGAGCCCTGGGGGTGTGCCCAGCCCTCCTGACACCCTCCCCACATGCAGGAAGAAGACCTCTCCCTTATGGAGACCCACGTGGGCCTGTTGGGCGAGTACAAAGAGGTCCCCGCCCTGTGTGCCGTGCGGCCTGCCCTGTGTGCAGTGCTCTCCCCCAGCCTCTGCTGCCCTCTCTCCCCCGTGTGCTGCCCCCCGAACTCTGTTCCTTCCTTGTTGGCAGCCAGGCTCTGTGAGCACCACCCCCACCCTCCAGGGACAGTGCCCCTGCCTGCCTCCCATTATTCCTTCTCAGGGCCAGGGCCAGGTGGGGCCCCCAAAATAGCTGGGGTGATGGATAAGAGGGGCTTTCCTGGTGCCTCAGGTGGTAAAGAGTCCACCTGCAATGCAGGAGACCTGGATACGATTCCTGGGTCAGGAAGGTCTCCTGAAGAAGGAAATTGCCACCCACTCCAGTATTGCCTGGAGAATCCCATGGACAGAGGAGCCTGGCAGGCTACAGTCCATGGGGTCTCAAATAGACACCACTAAAGCGACTAACAACTCCTCATCTCTAGGTACCTGAATGGACCAAGTGCTCCAATAGGGAGAAGAGGAAGGAGAAGGAGAAACCCTTCTACTCAGACTCAGAGGGAGAGTCAGGCCCCACAGAGTCTGCAGACAGCGGTGAGGAGATGGGCAGGGCTGGGGCCTGTGTGTGCATCTTGTGGTTACCTGTCTGGTGCAAGCGGGTGCTCTTGTGTTACATGGTCATGGGTCCAAGGGAGCGTACACCAGTGTGTGTGTTTAGGCACCGGAGGGACTGACTGCATGTCCTAGAAACGTGTGTGCTTGTGTAGGTCTCCATCCACACGGGTCCATCTGTGTCCCAGCTGGTCTGGTTGGCGTCTGACTGGGAGCAGTTCAGGTGTGGGCGGGGTGGGGGAGGAGGAAGAGGTGAGTTTGCTGCATCAGTGCAGAGTGAAGCTGAGCGCCTAGGGCTTCCCAGGAGGCCTGCTCAGAAAAGAGGGAAGCCTGAGACTGTCCCTCCACAGACCCCGAGTCCGAGAGTGAATCGGAAAGTAAGAGCAGCAGTGAAAGCGGCTCCGGGGAGTCCAGCAGCGAGTCTGACAACGAAGACCAGGAAGAGGATGAGGAGAAAGGGAGGAGCAGTGAGAGGTGAGATGACTGGGGGGTTTCAGGGGCTCCTGTGGGAAAGAAGGGCCAACACTCAGCCTTAGTCAGTCTCCTAAGAGCCCCCAAGCCTCCTCCTGAGCTGCAGGGGCCTGCAGTCCTCCAGGTCTGCTCACGTGAGGGCCGCAGCCTGGGGAAGCAGTCGGGGAAAGGGCCTGGGCTGGCTCAGGCTGGCCCAAACCTCTCACTGCAGCCCAGGTGTGGTGTCCTGTGGTCCAGGCTCCCCACCCTCACCCCGAGTTTTCAAGGATTCCCCTGCTCTTCTGTGAGGCAAGAAGTGGCCATCCAGGCTGGACCCAAGCCCTGTTTGCCCCCTCTCTTCCAGTGAACAGAGTGAGGAGGAAGGTAAGAAGAAGAAAATGAAGAAGAGGAAGAAGGTGCCAGAAGGGCAAGAAGGCGGCTCATCCTCAGATGAGGGTAGCGATTCCAGCAGCAGCTCCTCAGAGTCTGAGATGACATCAGAGACCGAGGAGGAGCAGGTGGAACCTGCCTCCTGGAGGAAAAAAACAGTGAGTGCCTTGGGATAGAGAAGGGGTTGGCTCATGGCCCAGGGCCCCTCCACCCTCTGGGCCAGGCCCAGATGTTTCCTCACAGCCCAGCACGGGCCAGGGTACTCCCCTTCCACACTCACACCCGATTTTTCTCTTCCAGCCTCCCAGTAGCAAAAGTGCCCCTGCAGCCAAGGAGGTCTCCCTGCTTGACCTAGAGGACTGTGAGTTTGGGTAGAAGTCAGGGGGAAGGAGGCCTAGGGAGGATGATGTAGGAAGGTCCATGGCGCTCTGGACTAGGTTCCCTGGGGCTTCAGGGTAATGGGAGCAGACTGAATACATTTGAGCCTGAGAGGGCAGTGGGGCAACCTCCCCAGGTGCAGGGTTGAAGTCAAGGGTGGACATCTCTCTGGAGGCACCAGTTGCCACGTCTCGCTGTCCATGGTGCTGAATTGTCTGCTCCCTGAGCCCTAGGCTCCACGGCCCTATCCAAGCCAATTCCACTTTGCCTCTCCTTTATCATCACGTTCCTCGTATGCCCCACAGTCACCCCGCCCAGCGTCCAGCCTGTGTCCCCGCCCACAGTCGTGTCCACCAGCCTGGCTGCTGACCTGGAGGGTCTGACACTCACAGACTCCCCCCTGGTGCCCTCGGTGAGTGGGCTGGGCAGAAATACATCTCTGTGGTGTGTCCTGTGGTATGCGTTTGTGCGAAAGGGGTGTGATGGAGTGGGTAGCTCTGAGTCCCTGTTTCCGTGAGCACAGGCGGGAACGAGGCTGGGGCTGGCCCTTTTCTGGTGGGTCATTTCCGTCCTTCCCACCCCCCTACCCGATCCCCACCAGCTGCTGAGTCCTGTGTCAGGAGCTGGGAGACAGGAGCTGCTGCACCGCGTGGCTGGCGAGGGGCTGGCTGTGGACTACACCTTCAGCCGCCAGCCTTTCTCCGGGGACCCCCACATGGTGTCTGTGCACATCCACTTCTCCAACAGCTCAGACACCCCCATCAAGGGCCTGCACATGGGCACCCCCAAACTGCCTCCCGGCATCAGCATCCAGGAGTTCCCTGAAATCGGTGCGGAAATCTCCACCCTACGCAGAGTGGTGGAGGAAGCTCCGGGCGGGGATGGGGGTGGGAACTCCACGGGTCTGCCTGTGGCTGCTGACAGTGCACTCTGTGCCCAGCCAGGGGCTAGGCTCTGGGAGTACAGAGATGGCATCTGCCACAATCCACGCCCTGGTGGACAAGACAAACTAGGAAACGAGCAAGTCCATATCAGGACAGGAGGAGCTTGAGGCTTGACTGATTCAGTGCTGACTTCAGTGGGGTGAGGGCAGGTGGGGGCGGGTGTCTAGATTTCATGAAGAAACCAGGAAGAGTCTCCAGCAGCCCAGAAAGCCAGGTTCCATAGAAGGCAGTCAGCTGTGGCAGTGGAGGGGAGAAGGAGTCTGGGTTCCAGACCCATCAGGTGATGGGGTCTCTGTCTCCCCCTGCTCCTACCTCTCACCGCTGCAGAGTCCCTGGCACCTGGAGAGTCTACCACTGTTGTCATGGGCATTAATTTCTGTGACTCAACCCAGGCGGCCAACTTCCAGCTATGGTATGTGTCCAGCTTGTGGAGGAGCGGGAGGGCAAGCTGGGGAGAGGAGGGGTCAAAATAAACAGACTGGAGGTGGTGTTAGGTGGGGAGGCATCATGACCTGGAAGGCATCCCAGAACCTGGGGCCTCACCTCCAGACACGGTGCAAGGTGAGGGGAGAGAAGCCGGCCTGACTCCCTCTCTCTGTCTCCTCCGGCCTTCCCAGCACCCAAACCCGACAGTTCTACGTCTCCATTCAGCCACCCGTTGGGGAGCTGATGGCCCCTGTGTTCCTGAGTGAGAATGAGTTCAAGAAGGAACAGGGTGAGTGCTCCCTGGGGGTGGGTGGGACGGGTGCTCAGGACCCCTCTCTGGGGCTTATTCAGCTCCACGGTACATGCATGCTGCGGGAGCCTCAGCTGCTGCACACAGAGGGAGGCCTCGCCCCTTGTACTCCAGCAAAGGCTTCCCAGACCCTCAGACACTTCAGTGAGACTTTGGAGAGAGTTGAGACGCAGCCAGGCAGAAGATTCTAGGCCAGGATTCCAGCTGGGGGAAGCATTTTGAGTAGGCATTAGTGAAAATTTATAGGAAGCAAGCAGGGGTGCAGTTTGCCTTGGGGCCTAGGGATTCTTAGCACTGGGGAGTAGGGAAAACAAAGCTGAAAATATGTTCGGTCTAGTTTCTGGAAGCCTTGAATCCTGTGCTAAAAGATTTCAGTCCTAAAATTTCAGAGGTGAAAGGGGTCACAGAGGTTATTTGGTACCAACTCCATTAATAGAGGGGTGAGGAGTGCAGATTTCATTTTTCTAGCAGTAGAGAAATTATTGAAGTTTTTTGAAAAAAGAAGGGGCCAAGTTCAGTCTTGGGCTGAAATCTGGCAACATTTACAGTTGGGACTGGAATTGAGAGAATGTGCAGCAGGAAAAAGAGGCAGAACAGTATAAGTGGAAAGAATCATGGGGCTTCCTGAGTCCTGGATTTAAGTTCTGAACCTGCCACTTGCTTGGTATGTGACCTTGGACTAAATCCTGTGACTAGTTCTGAGGCTATTGACATAGATTTGATGAGAGATGGTGAGAACCAGGATTAGAGCCACAGCAAAAAGAAAGAAAGGCTGAGGTAGGGGAGAGGGACTCCATGGGCATTTGCCGAATGAAAGAGGAGACAGGGACGTGGAAGCTGTCTCTAGAATATCTGGCTTAGAGAGGGAGAATGGCAGGGCTGTTCACCTCGACCAGGGGTTGGCCAGCTTTTTCTGTAATGGGCCGTAAAGTGTTTTATTTATGTTAAACATTTTAATATTTATTTATTTGCCTGTGCTGGGTCTTAGTTGTAACATGCAGGATTTTTAGTTGCGGCATGTGAACTCTTGATTGTGGCATGTGAGATCTCGTTCCCCGACCAGGGATTGAACCTGGGCCCCCTGCATTGGGAGGGTGAAGTCTTAGCCACCGGACCACCAGGGAAGTCCCAGCAAACATTTTAGGCTTTCTGGGTCATGTGGTCTCTGCTGCAACTTGCCTTTGTAAGCCAGGAACAGCCATGGAGAATACATACATGAATGGGTGTGGCCGTATTCCAGTAAAACTCTATCTATGGACACAGACTTGAATTTCATATGCTTTACATGTGTCGTGAAATATCTAGCCTTGCTTTCTTTCCCCCAACACTTAAAAAATATTAAAAAAAACAAAAACAAAAACACTGTGGACCGTGCAGGTGGTATGTTGTATTTGCTCTTCAGGCTATAATTTGCCAAGCCCCTAATCTAGAAGGAAGAAGGATGGGTCAGGCAAGGGAGAGGGGAAGATCTTGCATAGTTTTGGATGAGCTGCTTTTTGAAATATACGTGGGAAATTCAGGAGGAGGTGTTTCATATACAACTAAAAAATGTGGGTCTGTGCCCAGGAAACACTTCTAGGCTGGAGTCAGGAGCAGAGAGGTGATAACTGAAGCTGTGACTATAAGTGAGATCACCCTGAGGGAGAGATGAATGGGGAGATAAGGAGGCCACAGACCTTTCTTGAGGAAAACTTGTGTCCTTCAGGAGAAAAAGGAAGGGAGGGGAAAGAGAAGGAACAGGGTGTAGGTAGGAGGAGGGATGAGGAGATGGAAGTGTGTCTCGGATAGTCTGCAGGCCAAGATGACCGAAGCCCTTCAGGTCCAGCATATAGGAAACTGCTGCCAACATCAGAGAGCGCGGGTTATTGCCAAGTAGGAGACCGAGGCCAACTGCAGTGGGTTTAGAGAGAGCAGGGCTTGAGAAAGTGAGTCCTCTTTGGAGGCCCTTGGAGGTCAACCGTGAAGGAGAAACAGTATTGGCATCATGGCATGTCTGGCTTCTAGGGAGGACTTAGGAATGAGGAGACTTGATAAGGAGAAGCTAAAAGAACAGGACAAGAAAATGTCACTAGTGAGGAATGGAGAGGATGAAAGAAACAGGAAGGGTGTGTCTGTTCTCCAAAGAACAATGGAGCGAGTAGCAGAGGGAGGAGAAAGGCTGGGAGGAGAGAGGCTGGGCAGGGCAGATGGAGGAGCTCACGGGGCTGGGGAGAGCACAGGAGTGCAGAGATGTCAGCCCTGTGGAGTGAGGGGATGCTCTGAAGGCATGGGGACGTCATGAGCCTGGGCCATGTTTGGAGCTGTTGTCCTGTGTGAAATCAGGGGTCCACTCATGAGGGCTGCTTGTGACCCCTGGACTCGGGCCTATCTGGCGAGGACCTACAGCAGCTACCAGTGACCTCTCTGCGAGGAGTCAGCCTCCAGGAGCTGGGGGAGAGTTGAACTTGGGTTGGAGGGTCAACCAGGAAAGACCAAAAGATGTGGGGGCCAGACAGAGGAAACCTCTGAGAACTAACTGGCCTCCACAGCCCCTGGCCACTGCCAAGGGGCTGGTAGCCCAGATGTCTGACAGTGGGGAAGCACCAGGTCAGGCTCTGGTCTGCAGTATGGACAGACCCTGGGGTGGGGCGGGGAGAGGCTGACAGAATCTCCCTGGGGGAGGACACGGCCCGAGAGGGAAGTAGCCCTTCCCCAAGACTGGTGAGGGAGACCTGCGTAGACCCTGGTGAGAATGCTCAGTGGGCAGACCCAGGGGCACCCACCATGGCCTTCACCCTCACCATCACCTCTGCCCCCAGCAAAGCTGACGGGCATGAACGAGATCACAGAGAAGCTCACGCTGCCAGACACCTGTCGGAGTGACCACATTGTGGTGCAGAAAGTGACGGCCACAGCCAACCTGGGTCGTGTCCCTTGTGGGACATCTGACGAGTACAGGTACTGACTGCCAGCAAGGGGAACGAGATGGGCTCTTGGGCCTGATTGGAATAAGGGACCCCGGGGCCCAGTGTTGAGCCCATTCCTCCATTCCTACCCCAGGTTTGCAGGGAGGACGCTGACCAGTGGGAGCCTGGTCCTGCTGACTCTGGACGCCCGGCCCACTGGAGCTGCCCAGCTGACGGTCAACAGCGAGAAGATGGTGATCGGCACCATGCTGGTGAAGGACGTGGTGCAGGCCCTGACCCAGTGATACCAAGGGCTGTGACCTGTGTGACCCCTTCTTGTCCCTCCCTCATGACATGTAGGCTATTAGCCTCTCTCTCTTCTCACTCCATATAGCATCCAGGGGGGGGTCCTCTTTCTCTCTGGTCATTACCAGGCTCCCTTGTGGTCCCCCTCCCCAAGGGTTCCTTAGTGATCTGTACAGAGGGATTCCATTCAGCCCTCCCAGCTTGGTGTAGCTATTTATGTGGCAAAAGCTCAATAAAATGTCTTCTCCCTAGAGGCTGGCTCACCTTCCCTTTCTTCTGGGTTCTACCTAAGGGGATTGACTGGGGGGCCAGCTCCCAAGATTGACAGTGTTTGACCCTTGTGAATGACCACTACTGACCTTTTAGGTTGAAGCCCCAAGATGACCGTGTCTTCAAGTCTCCACGTGTCTCTATGGAAGAGACACCTGATTAGGATGGGGAGGCCAAGCTGGAGGAACTCCTTGGTCCTCTACAAGCCTCAGCAAAGATTCCTCTTCAACATCTGGCCATCCCTTTTGGTTCCTCTCATGGGCCTTGGAGAAGGAGAACTCATAATGTGGGGAATTCCTAAACATAGGTGCAAGGTTCAAAGTATGTCAACTGCATCTTGATGGGCCTAGAGCCCCCACTTTGCTGGGGAGATGACCCAAGGGGCCGTCTTGGAGAGGGAAGAACAGGAGATGTAGAACAGTGCTGCATCAGATGACCTGGGGGTCTTGCTAACGTGCAGATTCAGATCTGTGGGTCTGGAGTGGGGCCTGAGAGTCTGCATTTCTAACGAGATCCCAGCAACCGTGGCTGCTGCTCCACACACATACACTAGAGGAATGAGGTATAGAGCCTCCACCCTGGGACAAGCCTTCTGGGGGTGGCTGTGGGGGTCAGGGCCCTTTCCTGGTGAGGAAAGAGCCTGAGCAGGCAGGGGTTCCTAAATGGATAAAAGGGGTTCCATAAGCATGTTAAGTTTAGGAATCACAGATTGAAACACAGTAAGGTAATTTCCCACAGGCCTTCTCAGAGCCTTTACTACGCTAATGTGCGTTGTGCCCCCGTTTGCTCTTGACCTCGGAATGCATTTGTCCCAGGACCCTTTGATGGACTGTGTTACAGGAGAAACACTCCGGTGACGGTTGGAGATGTAGGACCTCAGCCCTGACCCTCCATAACCAAGACTTCAGTCCTTTGACCACCCCATCCCCAGCCCTGTCAGGGAAGAGGCCCTGAGCAGGTCTGTTTAGGGACAGACAGGGTGGAGCTGGTGTGGCCCTCTTCTCAGGGAAGAACAAAGGTGGTGTCAGCCCTGCCCCTGCCTCCTGGGACTTGCTGGGCTCTGTGGCACCAGAGGGGCAGCTGGGGCTGCTACCTGTGTGAGAGCCTTGGGGCCCCAGAGTCCCCCTGAGATCACTGTTTTTGTCACTGCAGGTTCTGAGAGGGGACTGATCCATCATTCAGGGGTCACTCAAATGGTGGACTGGTTCTTGCTGTGTCTCTAAATCAGCACTGCTTGCAACAGGAGAAAAAATGTGGGGGCAATTTTCTAAGACATCAGAACAAGGACCGTCTGAGAATTCCTTACCAACCTGGACTTTGCAGTGCAGGCCCCCGAGTGGGTTCTGTAGGAACCAGAAGCACAGGAGGCATGTCCTCTGCCATCCCCTACGGAGCCCACAGCCTAGGTTTCCAGAACCTTGTGGAAAGGGAACCTGGGTCTCCAGCCCCTAAGTGAGAGCCCAGAGCCCAGGAACCTCAGTCATAGCCCTGTGCTGGTTCCTCTGGAGCAAGTCCCAGGCTGTAACCCTTCCTGAGAAGATGGTTCTCGAGTGTGAGATGGCCTCAGGAGAGGAAGGAGAGCTGGGCGTTGAGCAGGGAGAGTCTGGGTCTGCAGCTGGTGAGAAGGAGGAGCCCCGCTGGGAAGGCTGGCACCGAGGAAGCGGGCAGAAGCAGCAGTCTTCAACCCCTCAAGGAAAGCAAAAGGGCCCCATTCTGTTCTAGGGGATGCTCTGCAGGGAGCAAATGTCAGTCAGAGGGGAAGGGTGTTGCGCTGCCCTGCCCTCAGCCCAACCTGTGTCTTCTAAAAACCCTAGGTCAACGGCTGAACCTCCCATGGCCCTGCCATGTGGGCATCCCTGAGTGAGTGTCGGCAGGGATGAGCCTCCCTGGTGGACACAGATCAGACATACAGGACCTGGAAGGGGAGCCCTTCTCCCCAGCATATTCTTCTTTCCAATCACTGTCATGTCCTGGATCATGTCACTGATTCAAGTCTGCCACTGTGGCCACAGGCTTCCTGGGTCTCACATATCCCGTGACAGCAGTGAGGGGCAGCCAGAGAGCTGGGCCCAGGACGACAGAGAAACCTAGGAAGGGCTCTATTGGAGCTCAGGGAGGACTGGGGTGGGGGCGGAAATGGACAGAAAGAAGCCTAGGGAGTGGCAGAGGCAGAAGGTGCCCCTGGTGAGGGTCGGGTAGAGCATTAGTGAGGACCAGAAGGTCTGAATGTGGTCGAGACCACAGGCCTTGACAGGACAATGAACCCCATGAGGGGTTGAGAATGGGAACCCAGTCCAGGATGGCTTCGAAGCAGTGTCCTGGCAAATGGGTACAAGGAATGGGTGCGGTTCCTGGCCAGGTGGCTGTAGCTGGCTAGCACGATGTCTGGGGGACAGATCCATCTAGGGACCCTAAGGAAGAGTGAAGCGGGCGGTGCTAGTTGTGCCCAGGTCTGAACTTACTCCGCCCCAGCCCCTAGGCTAATTCAGCACCTTTTCCTGGGCATCTTGAGAGTCACCTCTTTGGCAGTCTTCAGATCAAAGGGAGGGGATGTTGGGTCTGTAACTCACTGTGCCAGGATTTCCCCTGGCTTTACTGGGCCAAGGAGACTTCTGACCCACCCCCCGCCCCCAAGGCCTGGCTCCTGGACAGCCAGGGTCCTCACTACTAGCTTCTTCTTTGAAATACTTATTTGGCTGAGTCGGGTCTTAGTTGTGGCACATGGGATCTCTGTTGCCACACGCAGGCTCACTAGGTGCCACTTGGCTTCTCTAGTTGTGGTGCATGCAGGGGTTTAGCTGCTCCGTGGCATGTTGGAGTGTTGGTTCCCTGACCAGGAATCAAACCCGTGTCCCCTGCATTGCAAGGCAGATTCTTTACCACTGGACCACCAGCGAAGTTCCCCTGACCATCAGTTTCTTCTCCACCTCCCCAGCCACATTCAGGTCCCTCTCCGTTGCTCCCATTTCTACTGTGGGTACACATGAAGCAGGGTGGGGGCAGGGAAAGGCCCGCCTCAGGTACCTCCTTCCTTGCCAAGCATCTGAGCAGCCCGCAAGTGCTTGGCACTGTGGTGGCAAAGAGGTTGTGGGCTGATAGCCAAGCAGGACTGGGGTGTGAATCATGGAGGGCCTGCTCAGCCCAGTAGGTCCTGTCTCACGCCACCAGCCTGCAACTGGCTGCAGAGCCTGCTGGACTGGGACAGCCCCAGCTCAGGCGTGGGCCAGGAGAGCTGCTGGGGGAGGGTGTGCACGGGCCGGCGTCCTCAAGGAGATGAGCTGGTCTTCCTTCTTCCATGGCCCGCTCAGTGTTGTCTCCCAGGGCCGAGAAGGATGATGAGTCAGTGCCTGGAAGGGTGGGGCTCAGGACAGGGGTTTGAAATGTGCACCTTCCTGGATCTTCTCCCTGACGGTGCTGGCTTGAACCTGTTTCCTCTACCCCATTGTCTCTCCTCTCCCCCCATCCCACGAACCTGTCTACTAAGAAAGAGCACTTGGGGCCTGCAATTGTTAATTCTGACCACTGGGAACCCCACCCTGATGGCCCCATGACTACCGAGGATGCTTGGGGGTCTCTGGGCCTCAGCACGGTGTGGAGGAAGGTGAGCAATGCTGGGGGTTACTTACCTGAATGGCACCTTCACCCTGAATGTCACTTCTTATCTGGTGCCAAGGACTCCCTAACTTTAGTCCCTTTTCAGATCTGCCCATGAGTCCACCTGAGTGGTACTTCCCAGTGGTACCTGGAAAATAAAGGTTGCTAACAGCTCAGCAAAATGCTTCTGTCTGGGATCTTCCCAGACACGTGTCCCTGTCTTTGGGACTATGTTAAAAAAACAAAACTTTATTTGTGGACTGAATAACCCGTGTAATTAGTATTCAGATCAAGAAACAGATAGCAGCGTTGATATTTCAGTCAGAGATCAATCACAGAGCTCTGAAACGATTCTACCCCAGTCTGCAAATGGCAGTGGGATCCCAGAAGGCCAGCACAGACTTGTGTCCGGTAATGCCAACACGGCACCATATGCCGCTCTCTGGGGTCCCTGTGGCAGGGGATGAGGTGTGTGGAAATAAGTGGAGGTTGTCTTGTTTTGGCTGAGGGAGAATGTGAGGAAATAGTTCTGAGGACGGAGGACCTCGTGGGCAAGGTGACCTTGATGGAGGTCTCGATGTGCCAGGACCCCAGCATTTGCACCTGCAGAGGGCAGGCAGGGAGACGGTGAGGCACGGTCCTTCTCACTCGGACCAAGGCCAGACGGAGCCCCTGCACTCCAGGAAACCCCTCAACCTCGGTCTCCTCAGCCATAAAATGAAGGCGAGGGCCCCTCAGGTTCCCGTCTCTCCTTTCGTTGAGACCCTAGGCATCCCCTTACCCCTTTACAAGCATCTCAGGACAAGCAGCGCTCTCCTTCCACTGTGACCAACGAGTGAGCCAACCTCTGGTGATCTCTGCTTCCTGGCATTTGCCCCCTGGAGTCATCTCCTCCTGCATCTCATCACAGTTGGTGTGTGTAACTGTAGAAGTGAGAGTCTGTTATTTTGGAGATGAGCTTATGACACTCCCCTCACCTCCATCTTAGCAGCCCCCTGGAGCAGTCCCTGTAAGGAGGAACCGAGTGAGTCTGGGGTGGGTGGAGTTGGGAGACAGATCCGGCTTCAGGCAAAGCTTCAAATGACTGCAGTTCTGGCTGAGAGCTTGACTGCAACCTCAGGAGACAGCCTGAGCCAGAAACACCCAGCTAAGTCGGTCCTGGATTCCTGACTCTCAGAAATTGTGTGAGAATGAGTATTTGTTGTTGTTCTAACCAGCCTCACTTCTGGGTAACTTAACAGCGTACATGAATACAATCCAGCCCTCGACCCAGGTCCTAGGGTTTTGGAAATGTCCTCAGAGCAAGCCTGGGCTCCCAGCTCTGGCCTTTGGAGCAAATTTCTACCACGTTCAGTGTCAGTGGTGTGCTGAGGCTGGCTTGGGAGCATCCGCTGGTATCACACTGGCAGTTTGAAAGCAGCCACTATCCAGGTGGGGATAGTGGTAGAGAACCCGCTTGCCAATGCAGGAGACATAATGAGACACAGGTTCAGTCCCTGGGTTGGGAAGATACTCTAGAGAAGGGTGTGACAACCCACTGTGGTATTCTGGCCTAGAGAATCGTTTGGACAGAGGAGCCTGGCAGGCTACAGTTCATGGTGGTTGCAAAGAGTTGGACATGACTGAAGCGACTTACATGCACACACGGTCTTTATGCCACAGAAATTGGTGAATACTGCAAGTCACTCCCCTCCCTGTGGTCAACTGTCAACACTTACCAGCACACCTCTGCCCTGAACTGTCCCCATCCCTGTATCTTCTTAAGCAATTATATTTCAAGTTTAAAGAGTAAAATAACCACCTGTGTCTGCTTACCCAGTTTAAGAACTAAAGCACTCATCAATTCAGCAGATACCCACTGGACCTCGTCTCACAAGTGCTTCCCTCCCCACCTGGAATAAATCACTGTTCTGAATGTTATTATATCAAGGCCATGCATTTTGGGGTGCTTTCACTACATACAGATGTATTCCTAAACAATATATTGTACTTTGTGATTGTAATGTACTGCCTGTTCAGAAATTTTATATAAACGGCATCATAGAGTATGTATTCTTCTACATTCTGCTTTTTTTCATTCAATGTTGTGTCTGAGTCATCCAAGTTGATACGATTAGCTTTATTTTGTTTACTTTTACTTATATACAGTATTCCATTGTGTATGTGTGTGCATGCTCAGCTGTGGAGTGACATCTGATTCTTTGTGACCCCATGGAGTGTAGCCCGCCAGGCTCCTCTGTCCATGGAACTTTCCAAGTTGAGTACTGGAGTGGGTTGCCATTTCCTATGACTAGACCACAATTTATCAATTCATTCTCCTGTCGATAGGTATGTAAGGTATTTATTTTTGCAACTTTGAATAACACCTATCGGAATTTTTAACCTCAACTCCTGCCTCTTTAACATGTGGGCCAGTTTCTCTAACACGTTACCCCAGGAGTGGGATTCCTGGTGGTAGTGCAACACACGTGCAACTTAACATTGCCAAATTGCTTTCCAGGGCAGCTGTACTTCACATCAAGACTATTCATGGTATCCTCATTCATCATAGTCCAATTCACATTGCCAATCACCAGGAGAATGGAGAAGCAAATATGGTATATCAATACAATGGAATACCACTTAGGAATAAAAGGGACTTAGCTACTGCTACCTGCATCAACATGGATGAATCTTGTTGAATGAAAGGAGCTAACAGTTTAGATGAAGTCCTAAAACAGGCAGAATGAATCTGTGAGAAAAGTGACTAGAGGATTATCTCAAGGAGATGGGGATGACGTGGAAAGGGGCATGATGGAACCCTGTGGGGTTCTGGAAGGAGTCCATGCCTTGGTGTGGGTAGTGGTTACCTGGGTGTATATGTAGGAAAAAAACATCAAACTGGATACCAAAGACTGTGTACTCTGTGCACTCTGTATGTGGGTTAGCTCTCGATTTGAAAAATGTAGAAAATAAAACCCACAACCAAAGTGGCTGAACCAGTTTACAGCCCGACTGGCAGTGAGTTTGCCGCTGGGAGAGTGAGCCTTTTCATTGCATCTGTCTGGGGAGTGTGGAATGGTATCCTTCTGTGTTCATTTGCATTTCCTTGATTGTGGGTGAGTGTGGCATCTTGAGATAGGTTTGTCAGACATTTGCGCTTCCACTCCTGTTAATGGCCCATTCTCATCTTTTGTCTATTTGCCTCGCTGTAGAAGTTCCTACATATTTTGGAAACTAGTCCTTTGTAGATCATATATTGTGAATACCTTTCTCCAGTGTATGACTTTTCAAGTTTTAAACTTGGTAACCCAAAGGTTTTAATTCCAATGCGGTCAAAGTTATCAATTTTCCTTTATACCCTGTGCTTGTTCCACATTCACAAATTTTGTCTGTACTCCAGTGTAATAAAAATATTTTCCTAATATTGTTTTCTAAAAAAATTTCCTGGCAACCAAACAACAACAAATCTCCAGGTAATGCTGTATACTTTTCATTTTTAGCCCAATTAAAATTTCCATTTGTGTATGATGAAAGCTGGGGCTGATCTAGTTTCTTTTATTCCACTTAAAAGGGCGCGAAAAAAAACTCAAAAAAAAAAGTGGTTTCTTTTGCCTAGAGCTTGGCAAAAGCTGAGTAGACACTATATGCTTACTTTACCTTGTGGTCTTGAATTCCCAAAGGAATCTCCCTTCTGATCTTTTCCAGCCAGGAAAGTCATTTTCTCCCTGCAGTCTCTTTTCTTCTTTTAGCTCTCTGCCTGCTGTGGAGGCACCGAACACCTGAGCATATGAAAGAATACAGGTTCCCTCCTGGCGCATGTATTTAAAACTTAGTCCAGCCAATTACAGTTACACTCAAAACCTGTGTTATAAATCTGGGGCTTGACTGCAGAGACGGTGCCAGGCATAGCTGGGCTCCAAGGCTATTTGTTGACTAGGAGAATGGATAATGCTGCCCGTTTGTTCCTGCTACTTCAGCGACCAGCTGCGGGGACTTGACCAAGTCGTGTAATACCTCCACCTCTGCCTCTTTCTGCACCCGACCCTGTGTACTGCAGGCATCTAGTCAGGGGTACTCTTCTTCCTGTATAACCTGCAAGCCTGGCCAAGTCAGGGCAGCAGCCAGGACTCACCAAGTGCATGACTGTAAGTGCATACACCCACCCCTCCTTCAGGGCCGCCACTGAGCTTCGGGGTCAGTCAGAAGGTAGCACACATGTAAGGGTGCTGGACATTTTGTTCTTATCTGGTTAAAGCTTTAGGCTCTGAAGCCAGAAGACTGCCTGGGTTTGAGTCCTCACTTTTCTACTTCTAACTGGGAGTCCTTGAGCTAGTTACTTCTCTGAGCTTCAGTTTCCTTGTCTGCAAATGGGTTAAATGGGCTAACGCGGGTGAAACACTTGGAACTGTGCCAAGCACAGGTCACGTACTCAGTCAAGCACAAGGTCAACTATATTCTCATTTTACTGCAAAAGAAAGTTTTAAGAAGAGGGATTTTATGCAGCAGAAATTTCTGTTCCAAGACACCTAAAAGATGCCTTCCTTTTCTTACAGCTGGGAGTTTTAAAATATGAAAGAGCTCCCAGGTACCGTTGCCTTGGGCACTAGTCCAGTTTCCGGTTCTTCTCTTGCTCAGCTTTGGGTCAGGGAAGAGAAAGCATGAGCTGCATGAGGCCCCTGGACAGGCTGGGCTTGATTCTTTGAATTAATGACCAAATTTAAAATTAGGAAGCTTGCACATAAAAAAAAAAAAAAAACCAAAACACAAAAACTGTTTTTCCAGCTTGTCTTGAAAGATCTGGCTGGGCTGAGATGTCATTCCTGCGCAGCATCCATCAGCTAATCCTCTTTAGATGTAACTGGGGCCTTCCTGGTGCTGCCACACACCCCCAGTCGGCTCCTGTGCTGTAGGTATCTAGGTGTGGCACTCCCTGAGAGGACAAGCAAGATGCATCACCTCGGATGCGTTGCTCTACGCTGTTTGTGGGCCAGGGTGGGATTTGTGGGTGGGTTGCTCGTAGAGAAGGAAGAGCTCCAGATAGGGCTGGTGTGGGAGGGTTCCAGGGAAACTAAACCAGGAGGCAGGGAATTCCTGGGCAGCTGAGATGGGGCATCTTCAGGAGGGAGTGGGAAACGCTCAAGCAGCCCTTCTGAAGGGGAAGAGAGAGTGGAGCAGTTTATGGCTAGGGGGTGCCAGGGTCCCCTCTTGCCCTCCCCTGCCGCCATCACCTCTCTGCCCAGAACCTCAGCAACCCATGGGAGCTCCTGCACGGGGACATTATACGGATGGAGACTGGCCAGCTCTCACTCTGAATCCTCCTGTGGACTGCCTGCTCCAGCGTCTGTTTCTACGCTTTCTCCCATTTATCCTCCTGCTACCAAAAGCTAGACACTGACTTCCTCCCCTCATCCATTAGATCCAGGCCAGCCTCATCAGCCTGCCAGGAAGGGAGCAGACCTATCTCCCCAACTGCCAGGAGGAACCTTAAGCAGAGTAAGTGCTTTACAAAATAGTATGATGGTGATGCTGAGGTAATACACGTGGAACACTTACGCTCAACAAACGCCCCATTCCTTTTCTCCCTACCATAGTCCTTTATTTCTCCCCTTTTACTGTCAAACCTCTACGAAGTCTGCAGTAACATCTTAAGATATCTGATACTGTCATTCTCCTGTTCACCATTTTTAATAGTTTCCAGATGTCTACAGAATAAAGGCCCGTCCACAACTGGGCCCAGGCTTGCCTCCTGCGGTATCAGCACGCATTATTCTCTGCCCTGGTCAGAAGGAGCCTCTCTGTTCTGCACTCTTTCTCAGCCTTCGCCTGCCCTTCCGCCTGGAACGCCACCTCCGTTTCCGTACCTGCCCCGGGTTTCAGCCGGGGGTCCGTTCCTGCCCCAAAGACGCCATCCCAGACCACAGTGTGACCCTCCGCCGGGTCCCTCCCCCGCTCTCCAGGAAGTTTTCCTTTCGCAGTCTGGAAAGAGCGTCGGAAGCGGCTTCCCGGGGAACTACAGTCCAAAAGGGGATCCCTGATGTTCTTGGAACTTTCCGGAATCCCCCGACGCCCGCGCACTCCACCCCCGGTCCAGCACACGAAGCAGCCGGTCTAGGTGAGGGTGCCTGCTGGAACCGGGGAGTAGGGTTGGACAGGGGCGCGTCGCGCAGGCTCTCTCCAAGGAGGGGTTCTTTGGCAGAAAAGGAGCATGGACACCGTAAAGACGACTTTATTGACAAAGCGCGTTGCCGCTCCGTCGCAGGGGCTTGTAAATGGCGCTCTGTAAGGGATGAACTGAGGCCCTAAGAGATAAGGGACGTGATCAGGGTCACTAGGTGAGTGGCATGCTCCACTTGGACCCCTGGACTCCTGGCGCGGGGTGCCGAGCGCGCCCCCAGCTGGGCGCCCGGCTCTGGGTGGGCGGCTGAGCCCTCGGCCCGGCCTGCTGGAAGGGGCGGGGCCCCGGGCGGGGCCGACACAGGTGCTTCGCATCCGGCCGTGGGGGCGTGGGGGAAGCGGCTCGGCGGGGCTTTATAAGCGGCCGCGAGTGCGGCGCTGTGAGCGGCTCGCTGCAAAAATAGTGCCCACGTGTCTGCGCGTCCCTCGCCGAGCCGGTCAGCCGCCCGCCGGCCGGTCCGTCCGTCCCGCAGGGCCACGCCATCCTCATGGCGTTCCCACTGGTAAGAGCTGCCCGCCGCCCGCCGGGGCGGGGCTGGGCGGGGCCGCGGTCAGGGCCGCGGTAGCTAACGGTCCGCGCGCAGCCTCGGCCGGTACCGCGGTCCCCTCCTCCCCCGCCCCCACCCGTGCGCGCGAGTCCCGGGCGGGGCGCGGGTCACGTGCCTGCGGGCGTGGGGCCTCGTGGAGGGGTGTGTGGCGAAGGAGGGGTAGGGAGCCTCCTCGTGACTCAGGGCCTTTGGGCTTAAAGGCGCCGCGGCCCTCCGGGGGCGGCCGGTGAGGCCTCTGAGCTGCGCTGCAGACTCCCGTCGGCCTCGAGTGTATGTCCAGACGGGAGCTGACCGGACGGAAGGGCGCCTCCGCGCCCGGAACTTTTCCTTCTCCCTCAGCCGTCGCACGTGAGAGCCGAAGCCATCAGCGCCGGGAGCTCACCTGCCTCGCCACGTCCCACGCGAGCCTCGTTCGTACCCAGTGGGCAGCGGGGGAGGGCGGGGTGAGGCTGCAGGCGGCATAGGCCTTCGCTCTGGGCTTCGGGTCTCGGGAGACCGCCACGACGGTAGTGGGCGCGGCTCCTTTAAGGCGGAGGGATTAGGCCCCTCGTGCCTTCTGCACGCGCTTCCTTGGCCCAGGAGGTCACGTGGCTTCACACGTTCGGCTGGAGCTAGAATACTGGGGCAGGGTTGGCTAGGTGGGGTCCAGCACCGGTAGGTGGGTGGACCTGCACGTGCAGCAGGGGAGCCGGGGAGCCGCGCAGGTGAGCTGGGTCCTGGAGGCATAGGCATGGGTCTTGCAGGATATGGAGGTGCCCCAGGCGTGGAGCCAGGCTAGGCCGCGCCAGCCTCGTTTTCCCTAACCCGAGCTCTCTAGGTAGAGGAGAAGCCTGCAAGTGACCTTGGCCTTGTCATTCTCCCCTCAGCCCTGGACCGGACCAGGTGTCCAGACTCGCCCTGGGGGCTTGGTGCGGGTCCCCGCTCTGGTCCCGGGTTTGCCTGAGGGGACATCCGGGTTGCTTGGCCTGGCCAGTCAGGGTTTAGGAAGGCCTGTGCCTGCCTGGAATCCCGGGGGGAGTGGGGACGCAGACCCAGGAAAGTTTGCTCCCCGTGGGTTGTACCACGTGGCCTCATTCTCTGGCTTTTTCCTCGTGTGGGTGGTGTTTACAGTCAAGGCGACCCTGACTTTTTTGCATCATCCCCCGAGGGTCCAGGCCAGGGTCCTTGTAAGTGGCTGAGTGCCACCCCAGGGACCTAGAAAGCCCGAGCCGACCCTGGGGCTCAGGAGCAGGTCCTGGCGTGCATGGGTTAGTTTTTGGTGGCACTCGGCTCCCTGCAGGCCTTGCCCCACCTTTGCATTTTGTTGCCCTCGGGAGGCGGGTGGGAAGCACGAGGACTTGGGACAGCAGCGCTCAGAGCCCGGGGGTGAGGGTGGGGGGCGGGGACGCGGAAAGCCTGCCACCCTCCCCCAGCCGCCCCGCAGGCCGGGCTGGGCTGCGCTTAGCGCTGCGTTTTGCTGGCAGCTGCCTCCCTTGGTCTCCCTGGCTACCGATCAGCCGCCTCGCTCTCTTGCTGGCACCTGAGTACGCGGCTGGCCAGCGTCATGTGCTGGCGAAGGGTGAGCGAGTCGGAGCTGGAAGCCCCAGGTGCACCGCCCACCTCGGGTCTGCCCCCCAGGTGACAGCGCTGACATGTGCTAGCTGGCCGCGAGTGTCTCCTGAGGAGGGTGTGCACCCTTACGCTGAGGTTATGATTGAGCCTAGGGACCACGCTAGGCTAAAAACAAAAATACATCCAAACAAGCGGGAGGAAACCTTGGAAACCTCGGGCTGGCGGTGGTTTCCCTGGTTGGTTGGTTTTGCTCGTAGGTGGAAGAGGAGTGGAAGGCAGTTCTGCTTCTGGAGCTCCCTGGAGCTTTGGGTTGTCGGCTTCCACTCCCCACCCCACCCCCCGCCCCGGGACAGGAGAGTTCAGGGCCAACCCTCCTCTGGAGCTTGCCTGGGACGACACTGTGTTCCCAGAGCCCCTTGCTCTAGAGTTTGGCTCTTGCCACGGTGATGTAATCTAGGCTTGAGCAGTGGTCTGGCCGCAGTACATGCTCAGTATGTTAGAAGCAGGATGTGAAGCTGACTGCCCCGTAAGTCACTCTTTGTGTTAACGGTGTGGAAATACTTGCTTTCCCTTCTCCCGTGGGTGGCCTTAGGAACATCTCTCTGGCCAGGCTCCCCTTTGGGAAAGGGGAGCTGTGCCAGCCTGTGCAGCAGGCAGGAGGTTAGAGAGTTGGTGCGTGTGCTGAGGGATCGTGGAAACACAGAGCAGCTTGGATTGGGCCGTCAGGCACTCGATGAAGGCAGGGTTCTATGGTCTTGTCTTTGCTGTGATATGCTCTCCAGTGTCTGTGAGGCAGGAGGTGGAGGAAGGTGATTACAGCAGTAAGACTCCAGGTTAATGATAATAGCTGTCTTTGTAAGTGTTTTCATGGGGTCACCCAAGCTATTTATTTTGTTTTTAATCATTAAAATGGGCTACAGACCCAAACCCCTGCAGGGGCTTGAGGTAACATAAATGAGTATAGGGAAAGAAAGAAGAGCAGTGCCCCCTGAACTGCAGAGTTTGCTTAAAGGAGAGCCAGTAGCTGGTTGTTGGCTATGCAGAAATGTGGGGCCAGAGTTCATGGATCTTTTGTTTTTTCTTAGCTAAGCTGCCAGCCTCTTAATTCATAAATGTAACAATTAAAAAGTTGAAAACATTGTTATGAATCAAAGTGTCTGAAGGCTGTATTCAACCTGAGAGCTAGTTTGGGATCTTTGTCTCAAAAGGCCTCTTTTAGATTTCACCCTCCCCATTTTGCGGCTGATGAAATGCACTTAGAAATGAAATCACAAGGCCACCAAGTGATGAAACTGGTTGTGTGAACCTAGGTCTTTCTGGTGCGGTAGCTCAGCGTATGATACTGTGTGTATTCTAGTATGTTAGAGGGGTCAAGAGGGTAATTGGTAGTATATATTGTACAGAAAAGGTAGTGGTCTATGGGCTGGTCTCACTCACAGGCAAGAGTGAGCTTTAACTGCATTGGAGGGAACCTGGGTTGCTGCGGAAGTCAATGTGGGTCTTCCGAGCATTAGTGCTGTGGTGCTGGTGTCAGGAGGAATGTGCTGTGTCTATCATTCCATGATATGTGTCAGAGCAGTTTAGCCGATTCTGAGAGAGCCAGAGGTCTGGAGAAGTCAGGCTCCTCCCACTGTGGGGGTGACCTTCCTAGCCCTCTGCACAAAAGATTGTCCTCTTTCAGGACAGTTAAATTTCAGCCACCTTTTTCCTTCTGAGAAAAGGTGTATGTGAAATCGTTTGATTGTTGTAGACCGATGAAAGTAGGATGGAGCTTATTAAATCTTAGCTTTTCTGTCTTAGCTAAAATTCCCGTAATCCTGTCTCTTAGATTCCCAGGAAGAGTTAATAAGGATTTTAGCAGTGCATGGTAAAATCTGGAATAAGCTCCTAGGACATAAAAAGAGCTGTTGTACCAGAAATGAGGGGCTGGGGTTTCATTCTGGACAACAGTTAGAATCCTTCTAGCAGTGTGTAAGCCACACTAGCAGATGTAAAAAGATATGTGCCTTTATTTCTGTATCTTATTCCCAAAGGATTTAAACATAAAGAAGTGAAGACCATGTTCAGAGACTTGCTGAAGGGAATTTTTCCATGAGAATGCAGACTCAAATACAAACCAGATAACTTTTTTCTTTTTAACCTGTGATCTGGGAAGTTTTGGGAAAGATGAAAACTTTAAAGTGTTAACCTGTCCCCTCCTGCTTCTTTAGTTACTTTTACATTCCACCCAGCCATGAATTCACTCTTGTGAATCTGGTGGTGGAGGGGAAGGGTAAGATGACTGGAGTAGGTCTGCACTGGAATTTTAGTGTTTATTTGCTAGATAATAACTGTGCAGAGTTTCTTATTCATTGTTTTCAGCTAAATGACTGTTTCCTAAAATTGTTATGTGTTTGTTTAAAGGGCAAGTTAATTAGTGAGTAGTATTTCTGCCTTTAAAGTTTGGGATAGAGGTACTTAACAAACCCAGATATTCACATTTAGGCTGCTGTCTTCAGTAGTTAGTGGTTGGAGGCAGTAAGAGAATCATGAGATCAAATAGCAAGGTATTTTCTCTGCCGTGGAGGAGCTGTGCTAATCCCATCCTGTTCTGCAAATCTGCTCTTCCTGGGCAGTAGTATCTAAGCTGTATGGACTCTGGGAAGAGCTTGCCAGAAAGCCCTGGGGTACGGGATGAGGGATAGAAAAGAGGGTTGGGCTTAGAGGTTGGAGTGGAGGAAGTCACATAAAGAATTTCTGCTTCTCTCTGAATTAGACCAGGAGGCACTGATTGCGCCCTTTCAGTATTTGTGTTCTGCTGGCCGCACCTCCTTTGCCCCCCACGCTGCTGCTTTGGGAATGCTCTTTGTTTTCTTTCCTGACAGTGTTGCAGCCTGATTTTAGTTACACCTGCATGAGAGCTTGTCATCCTCTGTAAGCTCACAGATTCCAAATGCTGGAAATTTTTATGTTCAAGATAGGACCGCCAAAATGAGGCATTTTTCAATTACAGTAAGCTGGCTGAAACGATTGAACTTGAAGGTATATATAATAAATAAACATATTTCATATTTCTTATAGGGGAATTATATGATTTCCCATAAAAAGCCGTTTCCAAGTTTGAGTTTTTCTGCAACATCAATTTTTGGCCAACCCAGTAGAATGCAATTTTAAGTAACGTAGGTGTGGAGGTAATACTCCTGACTAAGTAGGGTTGAGCTTTGCTTTCAGTGATGCAGAAGAACGCTTAGGCATGTATAGCCTCTGCATTCTGCTTTAGTTTTCAGTATTCGTGTATGGTTAGCGTACCATTTTTGTTTTTGACTACAGTGAATTAACACTCTCTTGTGACTTTTAAGGCATTTTGTGATGACTTTCCTTGAAGTAACTGGAGAATTCCCAGAGGACAGATCTGAAGATTGATTTGTATGCTAAAAATGGGTCACAGTTGCATCTAGCTGCTGATTCTGGGAGTAACTGGACTTCAGTAGTGCTACTGGTTTCCTTATTCTTGGCCAGCGTAATATGCTGACAACGGTCCCATCCTGACAGGTTTAGCACAGGGTCCTGAAGTCTCCTTTGATGAGGTGTGGAGTACCTTTCCCCTTGTGGAAGCAAAGCAGTTACCTTGAAGGGCAGGTTGGGTTTTTTTGGTGTCTTTTGACTGAACGCTTAATCTCTTACTGCTTAACACCTGTGCTCTCTGCATTCTGGCTTTGTGCTTCTGGGTTTGACACCATCTGTCTCCTGAGTCTGCCCTTTCTCCTGAGACTTTGTTCTTAAGCTGTAATTTTGGAGTTGTTTTGAAGCTCAGGAGGTGTTGGAGACCTGTCTGCCTCCCTGGTGTGACTCTTGAGTTGACACCAAGCCCAGATGATAGTGTCTCACTACTTTCACGGACAAGGAGATTTAAGCTGAGAATGAAAAGGGGTGATTTCTGCAGTGAGGCGATGATAGAGCCAAAGCTGGAACCCAGGTCTTTCTATTTCCAGACAAGTGTTGTTTCTGGAATTCACACACCTTGTCCTTTGCTATGTAGGTCTCTGATTATCTCATCTTACTTACAATTTCCACTTGGTTCCTAAGACTCAATGGCTTCCTTTTCCTAGTTTCTCTTTTTCTGTCTGATCTTTTCTTGTCTTGGCACTTACCCCACCCCCCCACGAAGCCCACATTCATTGTGGCTCATTCTACTGCTCATTTCTGTACTCTTTCACAGGGGCCTGTGTATTCCTGTAGCACTCTGTAGTCCTGACTGTTCTCAAGAACCATGGTTCTGATTAGTCTACTGAGTGAATGTTTTTGTGAGGCATATTAAATGCAGACGATCTCAAAATAGCCAACTTCTTCCCTTTCTTCTCCTCCTGGGGCTAATCTAATTCTGTCCCCTCCAGTTACAAGTGTGTTTTTTCTGACTAGATGGTGGTGTCCTCTTGGGGGAAAGAACTGTGTTTGGGTGTTTTGGGTTTTTTTTCCTTTAATTTTTTTTTAACCCTGAAGGCCCCAGTACAGATGGATGCTAGGTAAATAAATACCTATAGCTTTCCTTCAGAAACCTCTCTCCAGCTCCTGTAACAGTAAAGCCTTGATGTGACCTAACTCTTGGCCCATGTATCCTTTCACCTGTTCTCCATTCCCGTTGCTCCCACTAATTCAGGTGTCCCTTGGGTGAATATTTTCAGTCTGCTTTTCCTGCCTTCCTCCTTAGTTATTTATTCACAGCTGCCACTCTTGGTGGAGCTACGCCATGCTAACGGCCGTATTGTTCCCCAGACACATCCCTCAGACCCTCGGTCCTTGGGTCTGAATGTGTAGTTGTATCTCCCAAGCTGACTGGTGAGCTCTGGATCAGAGGGTCTTTTCCTGTATCCTTTCTAACCCCCTGCCCACCCCTCCACGGAGTAACTCCTGAGGTGTTACTGCTGAAATACCGGAGTTTTAAGATGAAATTCAGACTTCCCTTGGCGCTGTGGGCTTGAGGAGGCTGAATCTGTCTCTGCCGGTCAGGGGCTTACGCCAGCTCCACCGTCCTGCTGCTGTTCCTGCTCCTGGAGCCCTGCCTGAGTTCCGGAGGTTCTCTAGTGCTAAAGCTGCTGCATGTTTCAGAGGAAGCTGGGAACAGCCTTCCCCTGCCTTGTAAGAGGCTCCCCACAGCTTCAGAGTGGTTACAGGGCGTTTCCCTGACCTGCTTTTTCCTGTCCTCCTCTCCTGTTTCTCAGGCTGCCTTGTTGCAGAAGGAAGAGGAGATTCGTAGTTTGGGGTCCTGATTTGAGTCCTAGTACCTTGTTAAACATTGGCTTAAGGAAAGATTGTCAGTTTTGCTAAGTGTGTCTTATAATGAGACTGAGAGAGGCTCCATTCTTGTGATGAACAGAAGAATCGGAAGGCTCTGGGCGATTGGCGTTAGAGGCCCTCTTCTTGCCCTCTAGTTGAACTGAGCTTCCTTTACTGTCCCTTTTCTCTGGCTATTGAAGGAGTGTCGTCCTCCCTGTTCAAAGAGCAGTTTTGTGTCCTGGTGTCTGTCTTCTCTGATACCTTAGGGACCTCTGGGTCGGTTGTCCCTACCACACAGCTCATCTCTCTCTGTAAACATGGTCCTGTCTCTCTCTCATTCAGAGATGGGAGAGCAGTACATCTTCCTGGTTCAGCAGCCTCCTCCAGCAACCAGCCTCACTGGCGTTCCTTAGCTTCCTACAGAGTAACCCTCCTCCAGCCCTGACTACCTCACCCTTTAGTCCTCTCTGAAATTCTTGAGTTCTGACATCCTCTGAAACTTTCTCCTCTCTCACATTCTATTTTGGAACTTTCTGTTTGTTTCACCAAGTTCATTGTGCCCTATCGAATCTTTATAGATGTTTTCTTGAGCCTTTCAGGATGTTTGCATTCCTTCCGAGATGTTCTTAAAAGATCTTTGAAAAGTGCAAATTTGATCAGCTACTCCATAAGGCAGTGGTTCTCAAGCATTTTCATCTCAGGATTCTTGTACACTTGTTAAAATTTTGAGAGCCTCAAGAGCCTTTGTGTATGTGGATCATACCTGCTAATACCCATTAGAAATTTACACTGAAAATATTCATCTCTAGTCATTAAAAAATAACAAATCAATTACCTATTAACAATTATATTTCCCAAAACAAAAAGAAATGAGAGGAAAGTGAGCATTCGTCTACATTTTTTGCTAATCTCTTTAGTATCTGTTGTAATAGCTGAATTTTGTTGTCTGCCTCTGTATTTAGTCTGTTGCCATGTGTCATTTTAGTTGATACGGGAAATTTTGGTCTCACACAAGTATGTAGTTGGAAGAGGAAAAATTTTGGAGGGTTACTTAATTTTTATTGGCGTGTGTGTGTGTTAATTGCTCAGTTGTGTTGGTACTCTTTGTGATCCCATGGCCTGCAGCCCGCCAGGCTTCTCTGTCCATGGAATTCTCCAGGCAAGAATAGTGGAGGGGATTGCCATTCCCCTCTCCAGAGGAACTTCCCAACTCAGGGACTGAACCCTAGTCTCTTGCATCACAGGCAGGTTTCTTTACCATTTGAGCTATAAGGAAGTCCTTATTGTTGGGATGTAATTATTTTATAATGTTGTGTTTCTGCCGTACAACGAAGTGAATCAGCTAGATGTATCTCCTCCCTCTTGGACATATATATGTGTGTGTATATATGTTTATATATGTACATCCCCTCCCTCTTGGACCTCCCTCCCACCCCACGCCCATGCCACTCATGTAGGTCATCACAGAGCACCGAGCGGAGCTCCCTGTTGCTTTCCAGCAGCTTCCCACTAGCCATCTGTTCTACATGTCGTAGTTTATATGCACCAGTGATACTCTCTCAATTTGTCCCACCCTCCCCTTCTCCCCTGCCTGTGTCTACATGTCTGTCCTCGTCTGCATCTCTGTTCCTCCTCAGCAAATAGGTGCATCTGTACCATTTTTCTAGATTCCCTATATATGTTAGTATACAATATTTATTTTTCTCTTTCACTTTATGACAGATTCTAGATCCATCCATGTCTCTACAGATGACCCAGTTTCATTTTATGCCTGAGTAATATTCCCTTGTAAGCATGAACCACATCTTCATTTATCTGTGAATAGGCATCTAGGTTCCCTGGAGAAGGGAATGGCAATCTACTCCAGTATTCTTGCCTGGAGAATTCCATGGACAGAGGAGCCTGGCAGGCTGTAGTTCATGGGATCGCAAGAGTTGGACACGACTTAGCACTTTTTTTTTTCCTCTGGTAGTTATATTTTTAGTTTTTTTTTTTTTTTTTTTAAGGAACTTCAGTACTGTTCTCCATAGTGGGTGTATCAGTTTACATTTACCAGTGGTGTAGGAGTGTTCCTTTTTTTCACACCTTCTTGAGCATTTGTTATTTGTAGATTTTTTGATGATGGCCATTCTGACCTGTGTGAGGTGATACCTCATTGTAGTTTTGATTTGCATTTCCCTAAAAATTAGTGATGTTGAATATCTTTCCATGTGCCTCTTGGCTGTGTGAATGTCTTATCTGGAGAGATGTCTGTTTAGGTCTTCTGTCCACATTTTGATTGGGTTCTTTGTTTTAATACTGAGCTGCATGAGCTGCTTGTATTTTGGAGATAAATCTTTGTCAGTTGCTTTGTTTGCAGATATTTTCAAATATTTGCAAATGAGTCTTTTTCCTCGTTCTGAGGGTTGTCTTTTCATATTGTTTGTGGTTTCTTTTCTGTGCAGAAGCGTTTAAGTTTAATTAGGTCCCATTTGTTTTGTTTTTATTTTCATTACTCCAGGAGGTGGGTCAAAAAAGATCTCACTGAGGTTTTTGTCAAAGAGTGTGTTTGCTATGTTTGCCTCTTAAGAATTTTACAGTCCAGCCTTATATTTAGGTCTTTAATCCATTTTGAGTTTATTTTTGTATGGTTGGGGAGTGTCTAATTTCATTCTTTTACGTGTAGCTGTCCGGTTTTCTAAGCACCACTTACTGAAGAAACTGTCTTGTCTTCATTGTGTTTTTGTCTCCTTGTTGCACATCAGGTAAGCATAGGTGTGCGGATTTATCTCTGGGCTTTCTATCCTGTACCATTCATCTGTGTTTTTCTTTTTGTGCCAGTACCATACTGTCTTGAGTAGTGTAGCTTTGTTGTATATGGTATAGTCTGACGTCAGGGTGGCTGATTCTGCCAGCTCTGTTTTTCTTTCTGAAGATTACTTTGGCTGTTTGGGGTCTTTGTGTTTTTTAACAAGTTGTAAAGTCTTTTATTCTGGGGAAAATGTCATTGGTAGTTTGATAGAGATTGCGTTGAATCTGTATCACTTCAGTTAGCATATTCATTTTGACAGCATTGATTCTTCCAGTCCCAGAACATGGTATATCTCTTTATCTGTTCTGTCATTTTTTTATGTCTTTCATCAGTGTTTTACTTTTTCGCTTTCAGTAGTTTTTTAAAACTACTTGTTTAAAAAGTAGCTGTAAAAAGAAAGTTTTTTACACTAGAAAAAGGTAGCGTTTTACTACTCTACTTTTCTGAGTAGAGATCTTTGTCTCCTTATGTAGGTTTATTCTTAGATATTTTATTCTTTTTGTTGTAGTGAATGGGATTGTTTTCTTAATTTCTCTTTCTGGTCTTGTGTTGTTAGTGTATAGGAATGTAAGAGAGGAAACGATCTTTTCAGTGATCTCTTGGTTTTTTAGTGGTATATTGTTTAGCCTCCATGTGCTTGTGCTTTTTACATTTTTTTTCCCTGTAATTGATTTCTAATCTCATAGTGTTGTGGTTGGAAAAATGCTTGATATGATTTTAGTTTTCTTAAGTTTCCCAAGACTTGATTGGTGACCCAAGATGTGGTCTATCCTGGAGAATGTTCAGTGTGCAATTGAGAAAAAAGTGTATCCTGCTGCTGTCAGGTGGAACGTCTTATAAATATCAGTTAAGACTATCTGGTCTGTTGTGTCATTTAAAGCTTGTGTTTCCTTATTTTCTGTGTGTGTTATCTGCTCATTGATATAAGTGAGGTGTTAAAGTCCCCCACTATTACTGTGTTACAGTTGATTTCCCCTTTTATGGTTGTTAACATTTGCCTTATGTATTGAGATGCTCCTGTGTTGAGTGCATGAATGTTTGTTATATCTTCTTGAATTGATCGTTTGCTGTTAATGTAGGGACCTTCTTTGTGCCTTGAAGCAGTTTTTAAAGTTTATTAATCTGATATGAATATTGCTACTCCAGCTTTCTTTGGATTTCCATTTGCATGGAATATCTCTTTTTCCACCCCCTCAGTTTAAGTCTGTATGTGTGCCTAGGTCTGAAGTAGGTCTCTTGTAGATAGCATATATACAGGTGTTATTTTTGTTTCCATTCAGCCAGTCTATATCTTTTGGTTGGAGGATTTAATCCATTTACATTCAAGGTAATTGTTGACATGTATGTTTCTACTACCATTTTCCAAATTGTTTTGGGATTGTTCCATGGGTCTTTTTTGGAAGAAGAGAAATATTAATAGCCTTTTCAGGTAATTATGGTTATTGGTGCCACCAAGTGGTAACTTCTTTGAGGTCAGAGTCATTCTTCAGGGTTCATGGGACATGGGTTCCAGGACCACTGTGGATACCAAAATGCAGACGCTCTAGATTCCTTACATAAAATGATGTAGTATTTGCCTATAACATACGCAGTCCTGTAAATGTTATGCCAGACCATCTGTAGATTACTTATAATACCCAGTACTATGTAAATAATTGTAGTTAGAATGTAAATGCCAATTAAATTGTTGCCACTGCACAGCAAAATCAGCTTTCACCTTTTGGAACTTTCTGGAATATTTCCCCCGATATTTTTACTCTGTGCTTGGTTGAATCTGCAGATGAGGAACTCAGGTATACAAAGGATTGACTGTAGTTGCAACATGAAATCTGAAGCCATATGGATGTTCATGCGGTGTTACGTCAAAATACATTGGTCCCTGTTGCGCTTTGGGTTCTATCTACTCATGTCTGATTTTGTAACATCATTTGACAAATGTGGGTTCACTGAGTAATGTGGTTATGTTGAGCACTGGTTAATAGCATCACCAGTCTCATCAGAAAAGTCTTCTAAAGTATTGAATAAGGTGTTCAAGTCGTGGCAAATCCAGGGTTTCCAGAATTCTTATTTTTTCTCCAAGGCTCTAGTTTTATCATTAGCAACAGATAGTGACAGTTACTTATCTTTTGAGGCTACAGGCTTACTCTGTTTTCAAGATATATAATGTTTGCTAAATACCCAAAGTTGATAACCATACTGTGTCAGTTGTATTTTCAAGTACAAAAAATGTTTTATGGGGGGAAAAAAAAAGGCATTCTGTTTTTAAAAAATTTATTCTTGGTTGCACTGGGTCTTCATCTCTGAGTGTGGACTTTTCACTAGTTGCAGTGAGCTGTGGCTACTCTGTGGCTGTGTGTGGGCTTCTCATTGTGGGGACTTCTCTTTGCAGAGCACAGGCTCTAGGCACGCAGGCTTCAGTAGTTGGTTGCAGCATGCAAGCTCAATAGTTGTGGCTCGTGGGCTCAGAAGTTACAGCACATGGGCTTAGTTGCTCCGTGACATGTGGAATCTTCCATACCAGGGATCAAACCTGTGTCTCTTGCATTGGCAGGTAGATTTTTACCCACTGTACCACCAGGGAAGTCCTGAGGCTAATTCTTCTTGAAACTCAATCACGAACACTTTTTATTGCGACCGTGATTATACTTCAGTATCAATCAGGGACCTTATACTCTTGTCCATTTGTCTCATAGATATTAGGACATGTACTCAAGGGTTGTGATTTAATAAAACTTCTCTTTTTTATCCAAGGAAATTTGTAAATAAATCTGGCTTTTTCTGGGAATTCATAGCATAAAGAATACAGTAACTGCTGCTACAGTTGGTTGGCATTGCCTTGATTCCTGCTAAGGTGCCGGCTTTATCTACTGTTGCTTTTGTACCATCACTGCAAATGTCAGCATAGTGAAAAAAGAAGCTGATATCTTGGAATTACAAGAAGTTTTTCTGATTTGGTGGACCTCAGAAAGAATGGGTCCACAGACCTTACTTTGAGGACTGCTGCCACACAATAAGATCAAGCTCCTTAGTTAGCATACGGAGTCCATGATGGTGTGACTTCAGTTTAGTGGCCAAGTTTGAGCCCTGGTCTACAACTCCTTGAAATTTTAGAAAATAGAGCAAGGGAGTTCCCTGGTGGTCCAGTGGCTATGACTCCACACTCCCAATGCAGGGGTTCGGTCCCTAGTCAAGGGACTAAGAGTTTGCATGCTGCAACTGAAACTTGATGCAGCCACATAAATATTAAAAAAGAGAAATGTTTTTAAAAAATTGAGTGATGGCATACTTGCAGTAAAAAGCGTTAGTTGTTACCATATGGTTTGATCACCTTTTACATGTTTATGTATTATTTTTATGTATCACACAGATCAAGACACAGAACATTTCTAACACTCCATATGGTTCCTTTGTGCCCTTTCCACTCTATAGCCCCACCCCATCCCACAATTAAAATACTTTTCTGATTTCCTTTGTCATCAGTTGATTTTTGAATTTCTTCTAAATGAAATCATGTAGCATGTACTCTTTGAGTTAAGCTTTTTTTCCCCACTTAATTTAGTATCTGTGAGGTTCCTATAAGATGAGATGCAGTTGTTTTTCCTGTATAGTAAGTACTACATTAGAGATGTGAGTAATTATCCATCTAATGCATTTTACAGATGTGAATGGCTTATCTGTACTTAAGTTTATGGATATGCTAAAAAGAGTTAACGTGGCAGGCTTCATGGCTGTCATTTGACTAGTGTCTGGGAACTTACATTTTGAGTTCTCACTGTTTGAAGAACTGGTAAGAATGATTTAGTGTGCCTAAACTGCACAGGGAATGTGGTTTGTGTTGAATCTCTGCTTTCCTCTTGGAGTCTGGAATTTTGGTACATTACAGACACAGGCTGCCTCTGTGACCAGCCCTCAGTAAAATCCCCGGGCGCCGTGCTGCTTTTGTTGGCAACACTGGAACGTGTTGTCACAGCATGTTGCTGGGGAATTAAGTGTGTCCTGTGTGATGTCCTCGGGGAGGAAGACCCTTGGAAATGTGCACCTGGTATTCCAGGCTTTGTGCCACGTGCCGCTTCCCTTTGGCTTTGCTCTTTGTTCTCCGGCCATAGTAAGCCTGCCTCACGCATGCTGAGTGCACCTAAGTGCTGAGTCCTGAGTCCTGTGAGTCGTCCTCCTGAGTCACCGAACCTGGGGGAGGTCTTGGGGACCATAACGTGACGAGCATCAGTTTTTGTTTCTTTTCAGATTTTGGGTGTAATGACTGAAACTGTTGTGACTGTTCTTGTGTGTGCTCTTGTATCATCGATATGTGTTCATTTCACGTACAGGAGACTGCGTGCCGTTGCTCGGCCGGGAGTAGTGTCCCTTGAATTTAAAACTGTAGCAGTCATGCACTTGAGTCACTTAAGAGCAGTTCTGGCCTTTGTACGTGTTAACTCTGTCTCGAATGCCCTCCCCATCCTCAGTGTGCCTGTTTGACAAAATCTTTTCATCTACCTCAGTTCAGTTCAGTCGCTCAGTCGTGTCTGACTCTTTGTGACCCCATGGACTGCAGCACACCAGGCTTCTGTGTCCATCACCAACTCCCAGAAATTGCTCAAATTCATGTCCATCAAGTTGGTGATGCCATCCAGCCATCTCATCTTCTGTTGTCCCCTTCTCCTCATGCCTTCAATCTTTCCCAGCATCAGAGTCTTTTCCACTGAGTTAGTTCTTTGCATCAGGTGGCCGAAGTATTGGAGCTTCAGCTTCAGCACCAGTCCTTCCAGTGAACATTCAGGATTGATTTCCTTTAAGATTGACTTGTTTGATCTTGCATTCCAAGGGACTCTAAAGGGTCTTCTCCATCACCACAGTTCAAAGGCATCAATTCTTTGGCACTAAGCTTTCTTTATAGTCCAGCTCTCACATCCATAATGACTGCTGGAAAACCCATAAGCTTTGACTAGACAGAACTTTGTCAGCAGAGGAATGTCTCTGCTTTTTAATATGCTGCCTAGGTTGGTCATAGCTTTTCTTCCAAGGAGCAAGCGTTTTCTAATTTTATGGCTGCAATCACCATCTGCAGTGTTTCTGGAGCCCAAGAAAATAAAAGGCTGTCACTATTTCCATTGTTTCCCCATCTATTTCCCATGAAGTGATGGGACCAGATGCCATGATCTTATTTTTTTGAATGTTGAGTTTTAAGTCAGCTTTTTCCCTTTCCTCTTTCATTTTTATCAAGAGGCTCTTTGGTTCTTCTTTGCTTTCTGTCATAAAGTTGGTGTCATCTGCATATCTGAGGTTATTGTTGTTTCTCCCTGCGATGTTGATTCCCACTTGTGCTTCATCCTGCCTGGTATTTCACATGATGTACTCTGCAAATAAGTTAAATAAGTAGGGTGACAAAATACAGCCTTGACAGATTGCTTTCTCGATTTGGAACAGTCCGCTGTCCCATGTTTGTCTCTAACTGTTGCTTCTTGACCTGCATACAGATTCCTCAGGAGATAGGTAAGGTGGTCTGGTGGTCCCATCTCTTGAAGAATTTCCCACAGTTTTGTTTTGATCCACACAGTCAAAAACTTTAGGATAGTCAGTGAAGCAGAAGTAGATGTTTTTCTGGAATTTTCTTGCTTTTTCTATGATCCAGCAAACGTTGCCAATTTGATCTCTGGTTCCTTGGCCTTTTCTAAATCCAGCTTGAACATCTGGAAGTTCACGGTTCATGTACTGTTAAGTCTGGGTTGGAGGATTTTGAGCATTACTTTGCTAGCATGTAAGATGAGTGCTTATTTAACTTACATGCAAAGTACATCATGAGAAACGCTGGGCTGGAAGAAGCACAAGCTGGAATCAAGATTGCCGGGAGAAATATCAATAACCTCAGATATGCAGATGATACCACCCTTATGGCACAAAGTGAAGAGGAACTAAAAAGCCTCTTGATGAAAGTGAAAGAGGAGAGTGAAAAAGTTGGCTTAAAGCTCAACATTCAGAAAATGAAGATCATGGCATCTGGTCCCATCACTTCATGGGAAATAGATGGGGAAACTGGAAACAGTGTCAGACTTTATTTTTTTGGGCTCCCAAATCACTGCAGATGGTGACTGTAGCCATGAAATTAAAAGATGCTTACTCCTTGGAAGGAAAGTTATGACCAACCTAGATAGTATATTCAAAAGCAGAGACATTACTTTGCCAACAAAGGTCCATCTAGTCAAGGCTATGGTTTTTCCTGTGGTCATGTATGGATGTGAGAGTTGGACTGTGAAGAAGGCTGAGCGCCAAAGAATTGATGCTTTTGAACTGTGGTGTTGGAGAAGACTCTTGAGAGTCCCTTGGACTGCAAGGAGATCCAACCAGTCCATTCTAAAGGAGATCAGTCCTGGGTGTTCATTGGAAGGACTGATGCTAAAGCTGAAACTGCAATATTTTGGCCACCTCATGTGAAGAGTTGACTCATTGGAAAAGAGTCTGATGCTGGGAGGGATTGGGGGCAGGAGGAGAAGGGGACAACAGAGGATGAGATGGCTGGATGGCATCACCGACTCGATGGATATGAGTCTGAGGGAACTCCAGGAGTTGGTGATGGACAGGGAGGCCTGGCGTGCTGCGATTCATGGGGTCGCAGAGTCGGACACGACTGAGCGACTGAACTGAAGATGAGTGCAGTTGTGCAGTAGTTTGAACATTCGCTGACGTTGCCTTTCTTTGGGATTGGATTGAAAACTTTTCCAGTCCTGTGGCCACTTCTGAGTTTTCCAAATTTGATGGCATTTTGAGTGTAGCACTTTCACAGCATCATCTTTTGGGATTTGAAGTAGTTCCATTGGAATTCCATCACCTCTACTAGCTTTGTTTGTAGTGAGTGATGCTTCTTAAAGCCCGCCTGACTTCACATTCCAGGATGTCTGGCTCTTGGTGAGTGGGCACACCATTGTGATTATCTGGGTCATTAAGACCTTTTTTGTATAGTTCTGTGTATTCTTGCCACCTCTGCTTAATATCTTCTGCTTCTGTTAGGTCCATACCATTTCTGTCCTTTATTGTGCCCATCTTTGCATGAAATAGTCCCTTGGTATCTCTAATTTTCTTGAAGAGATCTCTAGTCTTTTGCATTCTATTTTCCTCTGTTTCTTTGCATTGATCACTTTGGAATGCCTTTTTTTTTTTTTTTAATCTCTCCTTGCTGTTCTTTGGAACTCTGCATTCAGATGGGTATATCTTTCCTTTTCTCCTTTGCCTTTCACTTCTCTTTTTTTCTCAGCCATTTGTAAGGCCTCCTCAGACAACCATTTTGCCTTTTTGCATTTCTTCTTGGGGATGGTTTTGATCACCACCTCCTGTACAGTGTTACCAACCTCCATCCATAGTTCTTCAGGCACTCTAACAGATCTAATCCCTTGAATCTGTTTGTCACTTCCACTGTATAATCGTAAGGGATTTGGTTTAGGTCATACCTGTATGGTCTAGTGGTTTTCCCTACTTTCTTCAATTTAAGTCTGAATTTTTACCTACCTATCTACTACTCTTGTAGTTGTTACATGTATATAGTATTACGCTTATGTGCATGCTAAATCACTTCAGTCATGTCTGATTCTTTGCAGCCCTATGGATTGTAGCCCACCAGGCTCCTCTGTCCATGGGATTCTCCAGGCATGACTACTGCAGTGGGTTGCTGTGCCCTCCTCCAAGGGATCTTCCTGAACCAGGGATAGAACCCACGTTTCTTATATCTCATGCATTGGAAGGCAGGTTCTTTATGACTAGCGCCACCTGGGAATGCCAGGCTTACAACGTAGCATATAACTTGTTTATGTGCTTATGTTCCCACTGGACTAATTTCTTGGGAGCTGGGGTTGTCTTTATTTATCCTCTGTCCCCAGAATGGCTCCAGGTGTGTGAGAATGAAATCAGTAATTATAATTTCTGGGTCCCTAGGCATCAGGTCATATTGTTCATGGGTTCTTTGTTTTCCGTTCACATGGAATTGTCTCTGCTCCAAGCTTAAAATCACAAGTCCTGAGCTTTGACAGTTTGTCCAAGAGCTTTGACAGTTTGATCTTGTCTTATCATTTAATAAAGAAATTACAACTTACAGAGGTTGTGATAGAGTTGGTAAAAATACCTATGAAAGGATGATAAGGGTTTGCCTTTTCTGTGGTATCTGTATTGAGTGCCTGCAAATTTAGCAGATACCATGTTGGGTTCTGCTTTGATAAAGGCCTTGAAAGAGCCTACAGTTTATCAAATGCAGTGCTGACAGTGTATACAGCAAACAGTTTGACAGATGTGACAGGAGCTACAATTATAGTGACCGTGTATTCTTGAGCAGTTTTGCTATTAAATATTTCCTTAGTGTTCTCATAAGCCTGTCCTTGAAATTGTAGTATTTCTTTTTTCAGGAGGAATTTATAGAGCAAAAGGAATATTGGGCTTTAAATGCATCCTGTAGAAACTGAAGGATAATCAGAAAAATAAAGGGAGAACCAGGAAGGAGAAAGTGGTTCCTCAATTAAACGAGCAGAGAGTAGCTGAGGATCAGATCCCCAGAGATGCCAGGTAAAAGATTTGAAGTATGGGTTGGGTTTGGCAACCCAAGTGATTAAGCACAGTTGTCTGGTGTCTTTTGAAGGGGGAGAGGGACGTGCTGACAGGGTATTGTGGGTTGAGAGGAAGGATGAACAAGAGGTTAAGAAATAGACGTATTTTCTAGATGGTAGAGCAAAAAGAAAACAGTGGTTTAAGAGAATGTTTAAGTGTTTTTTTTGTTGTTTTTTGTTTTAAGATGAGAGCGCTTTGGGCATACTTAACAGACTGATGGGAAGGAGCCAGTGGAGGAGAGAGAGGGAAGTAAGATCATTAGTGAAGAGGAGGGGGTCTCTTGAGTCTTGTGTCTGGTAATGGGTTCACTCTCTCCTGGATGGAGTCAGTTTCTCTTTCTGCAGGTGAGGACCTGCTGCCATTTCTCCTTCGTTCCTGGCGAGCCTTCCTGCCCAGTCTGGTCTGCCTTTCCTTTCCTTGAGTTCACTGTGTTCCATATCCACTCTGTGCCTGTTCTCTGCCTGTCTGTTATGTTCTTTCTCAGACTTGCTTATTGAAATTCTGCTTTTTCATTATTCTTCAATTTAAAAGTCTGAGTTGTCAAACAATTCCAGATACCTTAATATGCTCCTCTCTTCTGCAGTGTTTTGTACAAACTTGTCTTCATTTCCACTTACTTAGATGACTTTTATTCTTTTCTCCCTCTTATCTAGTTCTCCCCAGGGCCAAGATTATGTTTTATTTATCTCAATAATTTCAACATCTGATGTAGCAGGTTTTTTAGTATCTGTGAAGTACTGAGCTATGCTAAGCTGTTATTTTGTTGGTCAGAAAAGGGAAGATATTGACAGTTTCATACGGATCAAGCTAATACAGTTTTATCCCTTACATTCTTGCACAGAAGACTTGAGGTGAAATTTCAGAAGAGAAAGTTTAGAGAAGCATTTCTTAACAACTGTCTAGTCATATTGAAATTCAACCAAAACTGGCTTCGGGTGACCAGTGACAAAAGCAAACATGGGAACTTGGCTAGATTTACCTTTTCCCATAAGGAATGAATGTAAAGAAGATATATCAGTTCCTCAGAGGAAACTGGCATTTCTTAATCTTGGTCTGAGTGACACTTTTCTGAGTGGGTGGTCATGTAAGTGTTGTTCAAATTGTTGTAGACGACATCCTTAAAATACCGAGTGTAAGTGCTGAAGAGGTTTTATTCAGCTTTATCATTACTTACTAAAAACTAAAGTCAGATTGCCAAACTACCTCTCAGAACCAGTGTTTTGGGGCTAAGTATATTACTTTCTACTGCTGTATAATAAGTTAAAAAAAGTGTTGAAGACCAGTGGTTTTTTTTCTTCTTTAACTTTGTTTTGTACTGGGGTATAGCCAGTTAACAATGTTGTGATAGTTTCAGGCGGACAGCAAAGGGACTTGGCCATACATTCCACTTGTATCCATCCTCCCCCAAACTCCCCTCCCATCTAGGCGGCGACATAACATTGAACAGAGTCCCCTGTGCTATACCGTAGGTCCTTGTTGGTTACCCATTTTAAATATAGCAGTGTGTACATGTCCATCCCAAACACTTAACCACCATATAAATGCGTTCTCTGAGTCTTGAGTCTCCTCCTGTTTTGTAAGTGAGTTCATTTGCATCATTTCCTTTTGGATTCCACATATAAGGGATGTCATATATTTCTCCCTGTCAGGAGCTTCACTCAGTGTGACAGTCTCTACATCCATCCATGTTGCTGCAAACGGCATTATTTCATTCCTTTCAGTGGCTGAGTAACATCTCATTGTATATGTGTACCGCATCTTAAATCATTTACTCTTTGGCTGTGATGGGTCTCCATTGCTGCATGGTGGCTTTCTCTGGTTGTGGCGCGTGGGGCTACTCTTTGTTTTGGGCTGTGGACTTCTCTGTGGTGGCTTCTCTCTTGTTACAGAGCGTAGGCTCCGGGCACTCAGGCTCAGCAGTGGTGGAGCATAGGCCTAGTTGCTCTGCAGCATGTGGTATCTTCCTGGACCAGGGATTGAACCGGTGTCCCCTTCATTGCAAGGCAGATTCTTAACCACTGGACCACCAGGGACATCCCTGTACCACATCATCTTTATCCATTCCTCTGTTAATGGACATTTAGGTCTCTTCCATATCTTGGCTGTTGTAAACAGTACTGCAGCCAGCATTGGGAGCATGTATCCTTTTGGATCATGTTTTTCTCTGGATATATGTGCAAGAGTGGGATGACAGGGTCATGTGGTTGCTCTACTTTTAGCTTTTTAAGGAACCTTAAAAAACCATACTGTTCCATAGTGACTGTATCAGTTTACGTTCTCACCAACTGTATAGGCGGGTTCCCTTCTCTTCACACCCTCTCCAACATTTATTGTTTATGGATTTTTTGATGACAGCCATTCTGACTGGTGTGAGCTGCTATCTCATTGTAGTTTTGATTTGCATTTCTCTAATAATGAATGATGTTGAACATCTTTTCATGTGCCTCTTGTCCATCTGTATGTCTTCTTTGGAGAAATGTCTGTTTAGGTCTTCTGCCCATGTTTTGATTGGGTTGTTTGCTTTGATGGTGTTAAGCATCTTGAGCTGTTTGTAAATTTTGGAGACTAATCTCTTGTCAGTCACATCATTTACAAATATTTTCTCCCAATATGTGGGTGGTTTTTTGTTTTGCTTATTCTTTCCTTTGCTGTGCAAAAGATTTTAGTAGGTCCCATTTGCTTATTTTTGTTTCCATTATTCTGGGAGACAATAAAAAAAGATACTGTTTTGATTTATATCAGAGAGTGTTCTGCCTATGTTTTTCTCTAGTAGAAGTTTTATAGTGTCTGGTCTCACATTTAGGTCTTTAATCCATTTTGAGCTTATTTTTGTGTATGGTGTTAAAGGATGATATCTAGTTTAACTTTTTTACATGAGGCTGTCCAGTTTTCTCAATCACATTTGTTAAAGAGACTTAAAGACCAGGGCTTTTAACTAAAAAATAAGTGATTAATTAGAAAATTTTATTCTCAGCAAAATTTTTAGGATGAACAGTTTTGCCAGGGGCGTTGGTGGATTCCTGTCCATGGAACCCCATGCTGAAATTCTCATCAGGAGATAAACTGTGTGCCATTCAGTCAGTCTTCTGTAAATCTTTCATCTGGCTTTTGAAGACTCCATAACAGATGATTAACAGTGATAGTCTTGAAGTGGTCTGTAGTGTAGATATTTTTTGTTGTTGATTAAAGACAATAAAAATAAACCAGGGATGGTAAAGTTGGCATTCATTGATGACAGTTAAATCCTGAACCAGGATTTTGACCTAAAATAATGGCCATTTCATCACCATGTTGATGGTGGATTATACGGTATGTGAAAGCAAGGCTGGGGGTTCCCAAATAGGGCAAGTCTAGATTTATAATAGCGTACAAATAGGTATAACATTTTGGGATCTTAGTCTTGAACAGGCAAACATAGCTGCATGGTGAGGGTTCAGATTTTAAAGTATTATGAGTAGTAGTTTCAAGCCACAAAGGCAAAAAACCTCCAATTATGTGCTGTAGGCTTCTTGATGAGCTTGACTAGGATAAATTGAAAGAATACTTCTGAATAACAGTGGGGTTGGGAGACATTTGTCCCTAATAAGTTATTGAGCGTTTTCAGGTACTTTATATATTTCTCATTATCACAAAATCTGCAAATAGGTAGCACTCCACTCTTACACCTGAGCCAGTGGAAGCTAGAGAAGGTACTGAAGCGGTAAACTTAGTTTTTGTGTCCCAGGGGCTTTCTTTCTGCTTTTCGAAACTGTGATTCACAGTCGGGGGAGGATTCTTCCTTTGTGGAAAAGGGAAATGCTTTTTTCAGATGGTAGGCTCTTTGCCATCACCCCTTCCAGTTGAGGATTATTACTAGAGAAAGCCACTGTTTCATGATGGAGGTGTGCGCCCTTTTCTGTTGAAGAGGAGAAAACTGTGACCTGCCGTAAAATAGCTTCTATTAGTAGAAATTCCTAGTGAACCATTTTTTCCCGTGATATAAGTAAATATAACTATCAATAGTTTTATCTATTGATAAAGTAGTACTGATAAACAGAAGTACTGTTTTTAAAAAATTTTTCTTGGAGTATAGTTGATCTGCAATGTTGTGTGTTTTTTAGATTCTTTTCCCATATTGGTCATTACAGAGTATTGAGTTCCTGTGCCATACAGTAAGCCCTTATTAGTTACCTGTTTATGTATAGCAGTGTGTGTATGACAGTCCCAGTCTCCCAGTTTATCCCTTCCACAATCACTTCCTGGTAACCGTAAGTTTGTTTCCTGCATTTGTAACTCAGTCTCTGTTTAACAACATTTGTACCCCCCCCCTTTTTTTTGTTTAACATTTCACATATGAGCGATATCATATGATATGTGTCTTCCTCTATCTTACTGTCAGTGTGACGATCTCTGGGTCCATCCCTGTTGCTGCAAATGGCAGCATTTCATTCTTTTTGTGGCTGAGTTAATACTCCATTCATATATGTACCGCATCTTTACCCGCTCTGCTGCTGATGGACATTTAGGTTGCTTCCGTATCCTGGCTATTGTGAAGAGTGCTGCAGTGAACGCTGGGGTGCATGTGTCTTTTTGAATTAAGACTTTCTCTGGATATATGTCTAGACAGGGATTGCTGAATCGTATGGTAACTATTATTTTTAGTTTTTTAAGGAATCTCCATACTATTCTTCATAGTGGTTGTAGCAGTTTACATTCCCTCCAACAGTGTAGAAGGGCTGTCTTTTCTCCACACACTCACTCTCTAGCATTTATTATTTGTAGATTTTTTGATTGATGGCCATGCTGACTGGTATGGGGTGATACCTCATTGTATATTGTTTTGATTTGAACAGTGGAAACAGTGTTAGACTTTATTTTTTGGGGCTCCAAAATCACTGCAGATGGTGATTGCAGCCATGAAATTAAAAGACGCTTACTCCTTGGAAGAAAAGTTAAGACCAACCCAGATAGCGTATTCAAAAGCAGAGACATTACTTTGCCGACTAAGGTCCGTCTAGTCAAGGCTATGGTTTTTCCTGTGGTCATGTATGGATGTGAGAGTTGGACTGTGAAGAAGGCTGAGTGCCGAAGAATTGATGCTTTTGAACTGTGGAGTTGGAGAAGACTCTTGAGAGTCCCTTGGACTGCAAGGAGATCCAACCAGTCCATTCTGAAGGAGATCAGCCCTGGGATTTCTTTTGAAGGAATGATGCTAAGGCTGAAACGCCAATATTTTGGCCACCTCATGCGGAGAGCTGACTCATTGGAAAAGACTCTGATGCTGGGAGGGATTGGGGGCAGGAGGAGAAGGGGACGACAGAGGATGAGATGGCTGGCTGGCATCACTGACTCGATGGATGTGAGTCTGAGTAAACTCCGGGAGTTGGTGATGGACAGGGAGGCCTGGCGTGCTGCGATTCATGGGGTCACAAAAAGCTGGGCACGACTGAGCGACTGAACTGAGCATCTTTTCATGTGCTTTTTAACCACCTGTATGTCTTGAAGAAATGTCTATTTAGATACTTCTCCCATTTTTTGATTGGGTTGTTTTGATATTGAGCTGCATGAGCTGTTTGTATATTTTGGAAATTAATGCTTTGTTTTTCTTTGTTTGCAAATAGTTTCTCCCATTCTTAGAGTTGTCTTTTCATCTTGTTTATAGCTTCCTTTGCTCTGCAAAAGCTTTTAAGTTGATCCCATTTGTTTATTTTTGTTTCTATTTCCACTTCTCTAAGAGATGGGTCAAAGAGAATCTTGCTGCATTTTATGTCAGTGTTCTGTTTTCCTCTAAGAGTTTTATGGTTTCTCGCCTTATGTTAGGTCTTTAATCCATTTTGAGTTTATCTTTGTGTATGGTGTTAAGTGTTTTAACTTCATTCTTTTACATGTAGCAGTCCAATTTTCCCAGCACCACTTATTATTGAAGTGACTGTCTCTTCTCCATTGTATATTCTTGCCTCCTTTGTCATAGATTAGGTGACCATAGGTGTGTGGATTTATCTCTGGGCTTTTGTCTATATTCTGCTCCATTTAACTATAGTTCTGTTCTTGTGTCAATATCATACTGTCTTGATTACTGTAGCTTTGTAGCCAGGGAGCCTAATTCTTCCAGCTCCATTTTTCTTAAGATTGCTTTGGCTCTTGGGGATCTTTTGTGTTTCCATACATATTTAAACATTTTTCGTTCTCATTCTGTGAAAAATGCCATTGGTAGTTTGATGGGGGTTGCATCGAGTCTATAGATTGCTTTGGGTAGTATAGTTATTTTGACAATATTCTTCCAATCCAAGAATGTGGTATATCTCCCCATCTGTTTGTGTCATCTTTGATTTCTTCCATCCATATGTTATCGTTTTCAGAGTACAGATCTTTTATCTCCTTAGGCAGGTCTGTTCTTTGGTATTTTACTCTTTTTGATGCAGCGGTAAATACGATTGTTTCCTTGATGTCTCTTATCTCCTGTTAGTGTATGGGAATGCAGATTTCTGTGCATTAATTCTGTATCCTGCAATTTTACCAGATTTATTGATGAGTTCTAGTAATGTTCTGGTATCGTCTTTAGGATTTTCTATGTATAGTACCGTATCATCTGCAAACAGGGACAGTTTCACTTCTTTTCCAGTTTGAAGTGTTTTTATTTCTTCTTCTGTGACTGCCATGGCTAGGACTTATAAAACTTTGTTGAATAATAGTGGCAAGAGTGGACATCTTTTTCTTGTTCCTGTTCTTAGAGGAAATGCTTTCAATTTTTCACCATTGAGAATGATGTATGCTGTGAGTTGGTCATATATGGCCTTTATTAAATTGAGGTAGGTTCCGTCTAAGCTCACTTTCTGGAAAGTTTTTATCATAAATGCATGTTGAATTTTGTCAATAGCTTTTTCTACATCTGTTGAAATGATCACATGGTTTTAATTCTTCATTTTGTTGATATATTTCACAGTGATTTGCAGATATTGAAAAATCTTTGTATCTCAGGGATAAATTGCACTTGATCATGCTGTATGATCCTTTTAATGTGTTGTTGAATTCATTTTGCTAGTATTTTGTCAAGGCTTTTTGCACCTACGTTCATCAACGGTACTGGTTTGTAATTTTTCTTTTTTGTGATACTTTTGTCTGTTTTGGTATTAGGGTGATAGTGAATGAGCTTGGGAGTATTCCTTCTGCAGTTTTTGGAAGAGTTTCAAAAAGGCACCTGTTAACTTTTCTCTAAGTGTTTGATAGAATTTGCCTGTGAAGCCGTCTGGTCCTCAACTTTTGTTTGTTGAAAATTTTTAATAATTGTTTCAGTTTCACTACTTGTGATTGATCCGTTCATATTTTGTTTCTTCCTGGTTCAGTCTTGGGACGTTACACCTTTCTAAGAATTTTTACAGTTCTTCCAGGTTATCAATTTTATTGGTATATAGTTGCTTCTAGTAGTCTGTTACGATTCCTTGTATATCTGTGGTGTTAGCCGTAATGTCCCCTTTTTTATTTCTAATTTTACTGATTTGAATCCTCCCTGTTTATTTTGACAAGTCTGGCTAAAGGTTTATCAATGTTTATCTCCTCAAAGAACCAGCTTTTAGTTTCATTGACACTTGCTATTATTTTCTTTGTCTCTATTTCATTTATTTCTACTCTGATCTTAAATGTTTTCTTTACTTCTACTGACTTTGGGTTTTGTTTTCCTTTCTCTGGTTGCTTTAGATGTGAAGACAGAGAATTAACTGTTTTTCTTTTCTAGCCCTACCAAGTAATCCTTCCTATTGATCCATGATTCTCAGTAGTATTAAGGTTTGTGTTCTCTTTTGAGTCTGTAATGTGTCTTTAAAGCTTGCTTTCCTGTCTGTAGTGAAAGTGCAATAAAAGTTGCAAGTAATCTCACTGCATGGCAAAAATGCCACAAATAACAGTGAAATCTATCAGGCAGTAGTAGAAAATCAAGGGAGAATACCCATTTTTGGTTATGGTAAAACATGGATATGAACTCAGACCTATAAATTGATCAGAGTTAAGATAGAATATGCAGAGTAATGGGCCTGTTAAGGGTAGGGATGTATAAAAGGTTTCTGTTTAAAAAATGAGAAACTAAGAATTATATAACTGGATAATTTTAAAAGGATCACTGTATTCTGTGGTAGGTTCAGCTTTTGGACAGTTTGATTTTTTTTTTTATCATGTCTTTAGTCTTTTTTAATTAAGTTTTTAAATTTTTATTTACACCATGCGGGTGGCATGCAGGATCTCAGTTCCCTTACCAGGGATCAAACCCTTACTTTCTGCAGTGGAAGTGCAAATTCTTAATCACTGGACCACCAGGGAGGTTCCTAATTAAGCTTTTGAAATAAAATGATTACAGAAATTAGGCATGGAAGGGCCTGGGGTCTTCAAAGGAATAGTTGACATAGGCTTTTAGTTCATTTTTCTCCTCTTAATGAGCAGGTAGATTCTTTTCTTCAAGGATCCTTGTGGCGGCTTCTAACCCCTTGGTATAATAACACTACTGAGAGCCAGCGTTTATTTGGCACATAGTTATGTGCCAGGTACTGTGTGAACTACTTTATGTGTATTAATTCACAAAAAGCCCTCTGAGATAGTATTGTTACTTTTATCCCTGTTGTACACCTGGGGAGAGTGATATATCTGTTCCTCAGTGGATGTTGCTGGTTTAATCTGCCTATCCTTAGAGTGCTACTGTGGATAGCAGGCAGTTGGTTAATGTATGTTAGACAGTGAATGAATGAAGCATGTAGCCTTAAGGTGTGCAGATTGGTTATAAATCCTTGTGTCTTAGCCTTTTGTAAAGCTGGATATTAAGCTTAGAAATCTGCAGTTGTGAAAATGGCCTGTGTCAGTGGATTTAACCCTTCTCAGTGGCACCTCCCTGGAGGGCTTGGGAAGCACAACTGTGTTCTGGTTATCTTCACAGTTTGCAAAGAATACCAACCAGTCTTTCAAGAGCTTGAAGACGATGTGGAATTCAGGTTTGTCCCTTTAAGGCCATGCTGCAGAGTTTATAAAGTCTTAAATGTTTCTGGTCATTCTCATGCTTACACTTGGATTTTAATAAGTTACACAGAATAACATCAGGCTTTAAAAATTTTGTTTTGACGTGTTCAGCTACAGGGTCTTAGGTTCTAGTTTCTTTTGTTGTTGTTTGTTAGTAGCTAAGTTGTATCCAATACCTTGCAACCCCGTGGACGGTAGCCTGCCAGGCTTGTCTGTCCAGGCAAAAATACTGGAGTGAGTTGCCATTTCCTACTCCAGAGGATCTTCCTGACCCAGAATAGAACCTGAATCTTCTGCATTGCAGGCAGAGTCTTTACCACGGAGCCACCAGGGAGGCCTACTAGTTTTATTACTTGGACTTTCGCTGTTGTTTGCTTTTGCATGACTTCCCTGTTACACTCCCCAAGGTGATTGGGAATGATAGAAGCGATGAGTCTGACTCCCTTTAGAAGACTGAGTCTGTCAGCCAGTATTTCTTTGCTTACATTGGATGTGGTGAATGAGGGAGATTGAACAGAGAGGAATGGTCCCTAGATTTCTGTCTGAGGCACCTGGAGGATGGTGGTCTTATTGACTGAGAGAGAGAACACCCAAGAATCACTTGTGTGGGGGTTCAGTTCACTTTTATGTACCTGGGAGTCCGTTTTTCATTCAGTGATGTCTTACATGAGTTGTGTGCACTTTTAATGACCACATAGATTGTCTCAATTATTTAAACAACCCTTTGGGTGGTTTTTGTACCACTCTTGATCCTGCCCAAGTCTTTTCCTGTAGGTATATCTTAAAATGTAAAAATAGCAGCTACCATATGCCAGCACCATGCTAAGTACTGTATACATCCCATCAAAAGGTTGGTAGGTACTCTTCCCCATTTCACAAGTGGAGACTGTAGCACAGAGATTAGTAACTGCCAATAAACGGCAGAATCAAACTTTTGAAACAACTGTATTAATGTATAATTTACATAATTGTAAGGTTCACTTTTCAAAGTACAATTCATTGACCTTTAGTATATTTATGGAATTTTGCAACCCTCACCATGATCTAATTTTAGAATATTTCCATCATTTGAAAAAAGAAACCTTGTACCCTTTAGACACAACTGGCTAACCACCTCCCCACCTCCCTAGTTGAAGGCAGCTAATCTGCTTTAGATTACCTAGTCTGCACATTTCATATAATTGGGCTCATACAGTGTGTGGTCTTGTGTGACTGGTGTCTTTCGCCTCACGTTTGTGAGGTTCACCCATATTGTAGTATCTGTCAGTGCTTGATTCTTTTATTGCCACATAATCTACTATATAGGTAGACTCACAATTTGAACCAGGTGAGTCTGGTTCTTAAAGCTCATGCTGCTGCCGTTCTACTTCTGTACAAGTCCCATTATGTTAGAATGTTCTTACATCTTACATGTCAGTGTTTTTGCCTCTTACTGTTCTCTCAGGGTACCTTGCTGAGAGTTAAGTATGTTAGTATACAGGCAAGAAACTCAAGTCTTTGTTACTGTATCTAACTTGTATTGGGCTATAGAGGAAAAGGAGTTGTGAAGTCTCTATCAACAGGGAGAATAGAAAACCTAAACACCTTTTTTCTGTGTCTAGGAAGAAGAAGCGGGAAGGATAAAAGATTGCTGGGACAACCAGGAAGCACCTGCACTCTCCACGTGTAGAAATGCCAATATCTTTCGAAGGATAAATGCCATATTGGATAATTCTCTGGATTTCAGTAGAGTCTGCACTACACCCGTAAATCGAGGAATTCATGATCATTTGCCAGGTGACTTAGATTTGAAACCTTGGACGTGCTAGACATGCACACATTGCTGTTTCTAGGCCGCTTCCTCGTGAAGTCTGTGAGTGACCTTGACTCTCAGGTAGCACTTCACCCCTTCTGTAGTTTGCCTTGTGGATTGGGTTCCCGCTGGGGTGAAGACATCCTTTGATTACGTGAAAAAAAAGTAGGTCAGAGGTGACAAGACTATTTATATATTCAATTATGAGTTACATGTTACAGTAGATTTTCTTACAGCTACATTGGAAACATTTTAAAAAGTGATTAATACTTGATGTAACCCAACATAGTCGAAATAGTGTGTGTCAATGTATAATCTGTATAAAAGGTGTTAGTGAGAGATTTCTTTTGTTAGTGTTATGACGTCAGAATCCAATGTATATTTCACATTTACAGTGTAGCTCGGTTCGAATTAGCTACATTTCAAGGGCTCAGTAGCTGCATGTGGCTCCTGTAGTCACAGTGGCTGCTGCACTGGATGGTGCAGCTCTCGGATATTTTAATTGCTTTTAAAAGGCGTGCAAGTCAACAAGCATTTGGTTCTCCTGATATTTAGGGTGTTCCATAGCACAGTGGAGGGAGAGGGCAGTGTCTCCTGAAGACGGTTCTTCTCAAGGAGGCTTGGCTGTCCCAACAGGGTTTCATGATGTTTCTGTGGGAGCTGCAGCATATTATAGGAATGCTGTTGGCCTGCTCTCTGACTTATTTTAGATGAAAGCGAACATGTTTTTAATTTTTTAAATGGACCTTGAAAATATTTGGTAAAACAGGGATTCTCAGAACAAGGACTGGTAATTGCTGTTTCTTTAGTTGTAAATTCATTGATTTATTTTTAACTTTGCCTTGGAAATAATTCCCACAAAAATGCAGAAGCATGTGAACATAAAGTAAGTGTTTAAGGGGGAAGTTTATTAGGAAGGAGATGGCCCCATAGAAATTTATTTATTAAATTGTGCTGGGAGAAAAGTGAGAGAAGAAAATGGGAACTGAGGAGTACGGGTGGGTCTTGCCTCTTCTGACTTCCAAAAAAGTATACGTGTAATGTTTCCTGTTAATTGGAGTAAGCCATGAGCTAGCTCTTATTCTTTATTTAGCTTATGTCAAGTGAAAGATTGAGAGAACCTGCCTGGTTCTGTGTGTTTCTCTTTTCAGAAAGTTGCATGAATTATACTCCAGTAAGAATGACAGTCAACAGTGACTTAAATCTCGCTGGATTGCTTCAGACGTGCTGGAGCGTTTATGGTTTATAGCAGAGCGTTTTTCAGCTAATGGCTAGGTTGTTGACCTGAGTAAGGGGAGGGACTCCTGGTCAGTGAGACGGGAGCTTTGAGGTGTGCAGTTCACAGTTGGCCCGGGCACCCAGTAGCCTCACTGATAAGACCTGGGTTCTGGTCACTGACTGGCCAACCTATGAGGTGTAGACTTCTTGAGCTCTACAGGGGGGCCTTCTCAGGGCATAGGTTCAAGAAGTGCAATGGGAAGTGAACTGGAAGAAACAAGGGAAACCTGGGTTGTTAAGGTTGACCTTGGGCAGTGAGCCAAAGTAGATAGTGTTTTCCAGCTGTAGGACAGGATGGTGCCGGCCCCAGATGCCTCACAGGGCTCTCCTTGCTGGGGGCTGGTGGGGGTGCTCTGTAAGGAAGCAGTGCTGCAGCTTGAAGGCACCTCCCGAAATTGCAGGAGAAGTTCTGGTCAAGGTAGCTGGTGTCCTGTGCCCTTTGCACGTACCTAGCCCCTGCTCGTTGTCCCCGCCTGAGATGCTGGTTCGGGGTGTGGGCTCTGGATCTTGAGAGGTGAGGCAGGGCTGCTGGCCTGGAGCATTCCGAGGCTTCCGCAGCAGGGAAGCCTGTTTACTTGTGGTTATTGCACAAGTAAACCTGGGTGTGTATTTTCCATGAAGCACTTTAACCTGAATTTGTAGCTTCTGGTCAGAAGTAATCTTGCTACCTAAGTAGATAATCAGCATTATAGAAACCCAAGAGCAAGATTGGTTGTAACAGTGTTATAACTAGGGGCAGTTTGGTGATGGCAAAAGCTAAAGTAGCCGTACAGTGCAATGTCCTGCATTTATTAATATGTTTGTAGTAGATTACTTAATGATGTAGGTAGTCACAGTACCTGAAGTGAAAAAGCAAAGTACAAAACTGTGGTCTCAGGGATGTATATATGCATAGAAAGACTGGAATGGCAAGGTGTAAATGTAACAGTGAAGGTATAATGGGTAATTTTTTTTTTCTGTGTGCTTTTCCCACTGATTCTTCTGTAACAAACATATTTTATAATAAGAACAACTTGTTAAAAAAGAATATTTCTTGGCACAGTGTTTCAGCATTGATATTTGGATTTTGCATAGGTACATTTAATTGTGCAACTTGCTTCATATAGGTACACTTAACTTTGCAATAGTTATATGCTATTGTTTTTTTCATTTGAGCAAATGTTTGATTTATCACTTAGAAGGCTTGCATTAGCTGTGACAGGATTTCATTGCATATAGTATGCAGTGAGAGTCGTATCAGAACTTTGCAAGTCAGCTGGTAAGATGTTACTGGAAAAGTGCTGTGAACAAGGTCCAAGGAGGGAGAGACTGTGTTGGTTAGGGAGTGAAGAAGCACTGGATGGAGCAGCATTTGAAATAAGCCTTGAAGAAGAAAAAGTTACTTCAGTGTAATTGGATATTGAGTTAGGTTTGTTGTTGATTCTGGATTGACATTGGGGTCCAAAGCTGAGCTTGAAGATTGTCAGATGACCTGTGGTACAGTGACAGTCCCCAAGAGTGGGAGCCAGATACCTCACTGAGGGCTTCCAAAGAGGCCACAGAGCTGTCCCGCTACCACAGGCCTCACCTCAGCCTTGCCCTAGGCTGTGTAGGAAGACGGCTTGGGGCGGGCAGCCTGCAGGGTAACTCTCTGGTGTCTTGGTGGAGCACAGCAAGGCGGGCGCTGCTTCCGCTGTCAAGCCGAGTGAGGGGAGTGTCTCCAGAGAGGAGCATTTGTGTAGATGGAAATTGCTTCTAAGAAGGAGCACAAGGTTGTTGAACCCCTTGTAAGGCAGCAGACTTGCTGTTTGTCCTTGACTGAGTAAAGGTGAGAGAGAACTTGAGAGGATGACATGGGGCAGGGAGGGGGGAGGGTGGCTGCAGCTGTCTGAATGCCCCCCAGTTGACACGCAGGGAGACTCCTCTGGTTCAGGAGACGTTGCCAGAGGCTGGAGTTTTCTGGCTGGTGTTGGGCCAAGACTGTTGTTGTGGGCGGGGTAGGGGTGGGGCTGGGAGGTTAGGCCAGAGCCGGACCCCTCATCCAGGCAGCTCCTCAGAGAGGGTGCCTACCTCCTCAGGGGCCCTTCCCCACTCCCTGCCTAGTCCTTTACAGTTCTGAGGAAGGAAGGAAATGGGCTGTAAATGGACATGTGATTGAAGCATAAATGAACTGAGTTATTGTTACGTGTCTGTCAAGTGTGAAAACTTGTTAAGATGACATTAAGGGACTCTTGACTATGGGATGGGCCTGAGGCAGTGTCTGGAGGGAAAACTTTCATGTTAACTTTGAGACCTCTCAGAGACTGGTTAAAGTAGTTGGAAGCTCAGAAGAGGAATAGATAAGTTAAAAGTAGTTCACAGCAAGTAAGGGGTGGGACTGAAACGCTGATTTAATATTTTTTTATTATAATCTGATACACATACAGAAAAGTACACATCATAAGTGAAGAGCTCACACTGTCTCCAGCTGAACACAGGCAGGTAACCAGCAATGCCGATCTAGATGAGCTGCCGGCTTTCAATTTAGGACCAAAGAAGTGTGTAATTGTAGCCGGATATATTGAATTTCTGACTGAGATGGTTTCCTTTTTTATTCTGAGAGTATCATCACTAAATTATCTTAAAAGCTGTTCTGAAATAAGTTTTAATATATTCAGTCCCAGCTAACAGGAGACAGTTGAAATTACTCTTGGGAAGTCTCACTTCCCATAAAATAAATTTTTTTTTTTTCTGAAACCTTTAATATATGGCTTTAACAGTTAAATTTTTATTTTTAGTCTAACACTATATTCAGAAAATTATCTATGATATATACCTAAAAATATGATACTTTTACTAGGATAAATATGCAAATTTAGTGAGTTTTCACACACTGAACAAATCTTGTATATCCACTTGCATATAGAGATAGAAACAGAAGCCCCCAGCAGCCCTACAGTCTCTTAACTAGTGAGGGGTAAACCACTGTGCGAACTTTTAAATGCGTGTGTTCTGCCTGTTTCTGCACTTGCGTGCCTAGAGCCGTGACTGTGTGCTCTCCGGCTGTGAGGCCCACCCAGCCACAGCCGTGGTGTGGGGCGTTTGTTCCCGTTGCTGTGCTGCATTCTGTTGTGTGAATATGTCCCGGCTTATTCTACTGTTAGTAGACATTTAGGGCTATTCTGAATAGTGCTACTCTGAACATGTGTTCCGGTGAACTTACTTCTTTTGGGTGTATCCTGGGAGAGTGTTGGCGGGTCGAGTAACTGTGATTTCAGCATTAATGGATGCTGCCAGTTTATCACAGCAGTTGAACCAGTTTACACTTGTGACACACACTGTCAGATGGTTTGGGTTAGTTCTACATCCTCACCAAGATTTGGTATTGTTTTTTATCCCTTTGACTATTTCGGTGAGTACGTAGTGGCATCTCTATTGTGGTTTTAAGTTTCGTTTCCTTGATTTACGAACTTGAGCATCTTTTCATAATGTTTGTTGACCTTCGCATATCCTCTTTCCTGAAGTGCCTCTTCAAGTCTTAATACACTAATATTTCTTTAGGATTACCTGCCTTTTTCCTGCTTAGCTATAGCTATTTTCTGTTTACTCTTTTATGTATTCTACCCTATGAGTTCTTTGTCTGATATATAAAATAAAAAATCTTTTCTCCAAACCTGTGGCTTGTCTTTATACTCTTAATTGGTATTTTTTAATAATGTAACTTAAATTTTATGGAGTGCAGTATATCAACTTTTCAGTTATGGCTAATGCTTTGTTGTGTCTGAGAAGTGTTTTCCTATTCCAAAGTCATGAAGAAGATATTCTGCATTTCATTTAAAAAAAGTACTGTTTTACCTTTCGGTCTTAACATTTGCAACCCATCTTAGATTTCATATTGTACACAGTGTAAGGTGGAAGGTCAAGGTTCGTTTTGTTCTGCATAGATAGCCAGTTGACCCAGCACCACCTTGGGGAAAAAAAAAATCTCTTTTCACCGTACTGCTGGCGCCTTTCTCATAAGTCAGGCATCTGTATTACATGTGCACGTCTGTTTCTGGAGGCTTTTCTCTTCCATTGTTTATCTGTCCTCACGTCTTAGAGACCACAGCTTTCTAGTCGGTTTTGATACTTGGTTGTAAAGTGTTTTACCTTTGTCCTTCGTGATCCTTGGTTCCTCTTGGACATTTGCATTTCCACATGGTCATGGGGTGGAGCGACGTGACACTTGACAAGCTGAATCGATGACTGTGGAGATGCGAAAGTTTTTGTTTATATTAAAAAATACTTGTGTAGTTAAAAGAATACCTGTAGCATATAAGCTGTGGTATCAACCCAAAAAGGTCTCCAGAACTGTGCCCCAGAGTTCTTTTCCTTTATACCGTATGGTATGTTTCTATATGTTGTATAATTAAAATTGCTGACTTAGATGAAATCATGGCAGGAATGCTGTTCTGGTGCTTAATTGAATGTTCTCTGCCTCGAGAAATCCTACCCTTATTTAAGAGTGACTTGGTTTTCATCTCTGAAAAGCTTCTCACATGTTCTGTTTGTTTGGCTCTATTAGATGGAGCAGGATCATTCTTGGCTGTTGCAGATTGTCACTGACCCACTATGTGGTGGTATAACTATAAACATGTATATTCTCTTAAGTGGGAAGGTTATAGTTTTGAAGAAAAACATACTCAGTTTGCCCATTTCATAATAAACCTACACGAAGTCAAGTGCAGATTCTGGGTGCAGGTTCCTTGAGAACAAATCCTGGCGGTAATACTGACTTGCTCTAACCTTAAAGGTTAAGTTTTCGTGACACAGGAGTAGTAATAATACACATACATACGATTTTTGTGACGATTGAAAAAGACGTGTATTGAATACCTAAATAATGCCTGTAACTGTACCAGCTAAATGCTGGTAGTATATGATTATGATGGTGTGTGTATATATAGCATCCAGTCATGAGAGCTTTGCTGTGTTCATGTATTTTTTTTTAATTAAACTTTTTATTTTGTAAAAGAAGCCGTCACTGCAGAAGACAGGGTTCAATCTCTGGTTGGAAAGATCGCCTGGAGGAGAGCATGGCAACCCTCTCCAGTATTCTTGCTTGGAGAATCCCATGAGCAGAAGAGCCTGGCAGGCTACAATCCATAGGGTCACACAGAGTCAGACACAACTGAAGTGACTTAACAATGCTGTGATAGTTTCAGGTGGACAGCAGAGGGACTCAGCCATGCATACACTTAAATCTCTTCTCCCCCAAACTCACCGGGGTCATGTCTTTTTAAAAGGTGGACTTCTGAGCCTTCCCTGGTGGTCCAGTGGTTAAGAATCTCCACTCCCACCGCAGGGGGTACAGTTTCAGTCACTGGTCAGAGAACTAAGATCCCACGTGGTGTGCAGCGTGGCCAAAAGAAAAATTTTTTATGTTAAATTCTGTTTGCACATTCAATGTTGATACCATCTAGGATTTTGTTTATTGTAGCAAAAATAAAATTTACCATCTAAAGTATTTTTGGGTGTACAGTTCAGTGATACTAGATACATTCACATAGTTGTGCAAAAGTCACCACCATTTATCGGCCTTACTCTTCATCTTGTAAAACTGAAACTCTATACCTATTGAGCAGTAATTCCTCATGTTTCCTTCCCCTAGTTGTTGGCAGCCACCCTTATACTTTGTATTTATGGTTTTGACCAACTTCAAATATGTGAAATCATACCGGTGTTTGTCTTTTTGTACTTGCTTATTCCAGTTAGGATAATGTCCTCAGGGTCTAACCATGTTGTAGCACATAGCAGATTCCTTCCTTTTTCAGGCTGAGTAATACACTCCATTGTACACATGCAGCCCTTTTTGCACATCCATTTGTCCATCAGACGGGTACTTGGGTTGCTTGCATGTTTTACCTATTGTGAGTAATGCTGCTGTGAATGAACATAGGTGTACAGGTATTTCTTTGAGATCTTGCTTTCAACTCTTTTGGGGTATATACCAAGAGATGTAATTGCTGGATCACACAGTAATTTTTTTTAAGTTGCCATACTATTTTTCACAGAGGCTATACAGTTTTTCATCATCTCCTAGTGGCCTAAGGGTTCCAATTTCTCCACACCCTTACCAACACTTTTCTCTTCTTTTTTCTTTTTGATAGTAGCCATCCTAATGGGTGTAAGGTGGTGTCTCATAGTAATTTTGGTTTGCATTCTCTTGTGATTAGTGATGTTTGGCATATTTTCATGTGCTTTTTGGTCATTTCTGTATCTTCTTTGTAGAAGTATCTGTTCATGCCCTTTCTCTCTTATTTTCTCCCATTCTGTGAGTTGACTTTTCACTCTGTAGAATAGTGTGTTTTGATGTACAAAGTTTTTACATTTTCATTAAATTTCATTTGTGTATTTTCTTCTGTTACTTGTGCCTGTGAAGTCATATTCAAGAAATCATTGCCAGACCCAGTGTTGTGAAAATTTTGTCCTATGTTTTCTACTAAGTTTCATTGTTCGGGTTTTATATTTGTTCATTGATCCGCTTTGAGTAACATGGCATTGGGTGAGAGTCCAACTTCATTCTTTTGCAAGTGGATGTCCAGTTCCCCAAGCACCATTTATTGAAGACTGTTCTTTCCCCTATTCAGTAGTCTTGGCATCTTGTTAAAAGTCATTTGACCATGTCTGCAAGGGTTTATTTCCACACCTTCTATTCAGTCTATATGTCTGTCTTTATGCTAATACTGCACCATTTTGGTTACCACATCTTTGAGGTAAGTTTTCAAATCAGGAAATGTTGAGTCCTGTTTTGTTGATCTTTGTCAAAATTGTTTTAAACTGTTCAGGTCACTTGAGATTCCATATGAATTTTAGGATAGGTTTTTCTGTTTCTACAAACAGTCATTGGGGTTTTGATAGGGATTGCATTGAATCATTTTGAATAGCATTAACATTTAAACAATATGAAGTCTTCCAATTCATGAACATGGGACGTGTTTACATTTATTTATGTAATCTTTAATTTTTTTTCAGCAGTGTTTTGTAGTTTTCATTTACAAGTCTTTTACCTTCTTGGTTAATTCCTAAGTATTGTATTCTTAATGTTGTTATAAATGGTATTGTTTTTGTAATTTCCTTTTCAAATTGTTCATTGTGTCTATGAATGCAGCTGATTTTGGTGTGTTGGCTTGGTATCTGCTGGCTTTGCTGAATTCATTTATTGGCTCTAACAGCATTTTTTGTGGAGACTAGGATTTCCTGCATATAAGACTGTATTCTCCTCAAACAGATAATTTTACTTTTTCCTTTCCAACTTGGATGCCTTTTATGTTTCTTGTTTAATTAATTGCTCTGGCTGAAACTTCCAATAATATGTTGAATAAAAGTGGTGAAAGCAGACATCTTTGGTTCCTGATCTTAAGAGAAAAAGTGTTCAATCTTTCACCATTGAATATGACGTTTTCTGTGGGTTTTACATATATGGCATTTATTATATGAAGGTAAGTTCATTCTGTTCCTATTCTGTTAAAAAAGAGGGTTTGTTCAGGAAAGGATGTTGAATTTTTAATAACATTTATTTACCTGTTGGAGAAGACTCTTGAGAGTCCCTTGGACTGCAAGGAGATCCAACCAGTCTATTCTAAAGAAGATCAGGCCCTGGGATTTCTTTGGAAGGAATGATGCTAAAGCTGAAACTCCAGTACTTTGGCCACCTCAGGCGAAGAGTTGACTCATTGGAAAAGACTCTGATGCTGGGAGGGATTGGGGGCAGGAGAAGGGGATGACAGAGGATGAGATGGCTGGATGGCATCACCGACTCGATGGACGTGAGTCTGAGTGAACTCCGGGAGCTGGTGATGGACAGGGAGGCCTGGCGTGCTGTGATTCATTGGGTCGCAAAGAGTCAGACACGACTGCGCGACTGAACTGAACTGACTGATTTAGTTATTTGGGTGCATCAGGTCTTAGTTGCAGTTAGGGTGTTGCTTTGAGATCTTTCTTGTTTTTTAGTGTCATCTTTTCTAGATACAGATTTCCTTCATTGCACTGCCTTTGCTGTGGCCCTTAAGTCTGTATGTTGTGTCTTGTTCTCATTTGTCTCTGAATGTTTCTCATTTCCCTTCTCAGTTCTTCTTTGATGCCTTGGTTGTTTAAAAGTGTTACTCAGTTTTTCTCAGTTTGTGAATTTTTCAGTTTCAGTTTTGTTACTGATTTCTAACTCCATCCTGTTGTTGTCAGAGAAGATACTTTGTATGATACCTTTTAAAATATATGGAGACTTTATTTGTTGCCTGAAGTATGGGAAATGTCCCACAGACACTTGGTAATGTGTATTTGTTGTTGGGTAGAATGTGCCATGAGCTTTCCAGGTGGCACAGGTGGAGAAGAACCTACCTGCCAGTGCAGGAAACACAAGATATAAGTAGTTTTGATTCCTGGGTGGTGAAGATCCCCTGGATGAGGAGAATGGCAACCCATTCCAGTATTCTTCCCTGAAAATTCCATGGACAAGAGAAGCCTGGCAGGCTACAGTCCACGGGGTTGCAAAGAGCCTGACACGACTGAACACGCACACACAGTGAATGTTCCATATATGTCTGTTAAATCTAATTGGTGAATTTTGTTGTTCAGCTGCTGTACTTCCTTATTTAAATATCTTCTGTCATTTATTCACTATTCTGAGTAGGATATTTAAGTCTCTGACTGTTACTGTAGAACTGTTTCTCTCCCTTTAGTTCTTAGGTTTTGCTTCATGTATTTTGATAATTATATATTGTATAGTTATATTGAGGGTTTTATAACATATAAAGTCTTTTCTTATCTGTATTAACTTTTTCTTAGTCTGTTTTGCCTGCCGTTAGTATGTCCACCTCTGCTTTCTGGTTACTGTTTGTATGTAATATATTTTTATGTCCTTTCACTTTCCTTCTGTTTCTGTCTTTGGATCTCAAGTGAGTCTCTTGTAGATGAGACCTATGGGATCAAGTGTTTTTATCCATTCTGCATATCTCTGTTTTTTGATTGGAGAGTTTAATCCATTTACATCATTTAATTGCTGATAAGGAGAAGACTGAGATCAAATTGCCAACATCCACTGGATCATAGAATAAGCAAGAGAATTCCAGAAAACCATATACTTACACTTCATTGACCACGTTAAAGCCTTTGACTGTGTGGATCACAACAAACTGTGGAAAATTCTTCAAGAGGAGGGAATACCAGATCACCTTACCTGCCTCCTGGCAAAACCTGTATGCAGGTCAAGAAGCAACAGTAAGAGCCAGACATGGAACAATGGACTGGTTTCAAATAGGGAAAGGAGTACATCAAGGCTGTATATTGTCAGCCTGCTTATTTAACTTAAATGCGAAGTACATCATGCAAAATGCTGGGCTGGATGAAGCACAAGCTGGAATCAGGATCAGAAGGAGAAATATCAATAACCTCAGAGATGCAGAGGACACCACTCTTACGGCAGAAAGTGAACAACTAAAGAGCCTCTTGAAGGTAAAAGAGGAGAGTGAAAAAGCTGGCTTAAAACTCAGCATTCAGAAAACAAGTTCATGGTATCCGGTCCCATCATCACTTCATGGCAAATAGATGGGGAAACAATGGAAACAGTGACAGACTTTATTTTCTTGGGCTCCAAAATCAATGCAGATGGTGACTGCAGCCTTTAAATTAAAAGACGCTTGCTCCTTGGATGAAAAGCTATGACCAACTTAGCATATTAAAAAGGAGAGATGTTAATTTGCCAACACAGGTCCACATAGTCAAAGCTATAATTTTTCCAGTAGTCATGTGTGGATGTGAGAGTTGGACCATAAAGAAGGCTGAGTGCCGAAGGATTGATGGTTTTGAACTGTGGTGTTGGAGAAGACTCATGAGAGTCCCTTGCAGTGCAAGGAGATCAAACCAGACAATCCTAAAGGAAATCAACCCTGAGTGTTCACTGGAAGGACTGATGGTGAAGCTGAAGCTCCATTATTTTGGCCACCTGATGTGAAGAGCTGACTCATTAGAGAAGACCCTGATGCTGGGAAAGATTGAAGGCAGGAACAGAAGAGGACAGCAGAGGACAAGATGGTTAAATGGCATCACCGACTCAATGGACATGAGTTTGAACAAGCTCTGGGAGATGGTGAAGGACAAGGAAGCCTGGCGTGCTGCAGTCCATGGGGTCACAAGGTGTCGGACACGACTGAGCGACTGAAGAACAACAGCAAAGGAGAAGACTGACTTTTACCATTTTTCCTATATGCCTTATAGCCTTTTGTCTCTCATTTTCTTTTCTTTTTTTTTAACCTTGATATAAAGATTTTTATTTTTGTTTATTTTTGCTGTTGTCAACAGTAAGCATCATGGACTTTATTTTCTGTTAAGTTTAAGCTGTTATAATATTTTAAAGAAGAAATACTGGATAATCAACAATTTCACCAAAGAAGCCATAGCATTACAGGTCATGAAAAAGTGCCACTCCCTTTTTGAGATCTAATTCGAAAACATAAATATTTGAGAAACATTTAGGCTTTTCCTTCATTCTTCATCCTCAAAAATTATAACACTAAAATCAAGAACTGTGGTAAGGCATATCATATTTAGCACCACTTGTGTAAAAAGCCAAGGATTTCTAGGTACCACTATAAATAAAACATAAATATATCTCTTCTATAAGTTCATTCCCACTTTTTGGGTTTTAGTTAGTAGTCTAATAGTTGGATTTTAGTTCTATAGCAGAAAATGCTGTTCCTACCATTAATACCATGGGACACATATTAACAAGCTTCCCAGACAATCCGAGGCATAGATATGCAACTGAGTCTGAGCCCCTCCATATGTAATAGGGAACCTCTCCAAAGACTGACACATGTATGATGACATTTATATACATAGCTTTACTGTATGTATGATGACACCATTTATATGCATAGCTTTACTCTCATCTGGTTTCAGGTTTTACTTTTTCAAAAAGTATAGGAGAGGCTGTCCTACCATTGACCTTGAAGAACTTTTCTATGTCGTACCTGATAGAATCTGATCTCGTGGGGTAGGAAGATGTTAATTTTCTGGGGATCTCTTAGAATGTCAACAGCCAAGACCCCAGATATCCTCATGTATGCGTCCTGAAGGGGCAGAGCCAGGAATGACCCATTGTGATCGCTCTTCTTGCGGAAATGGTTCCAGAAGTAGATGTTCCCATGGTGCTGAACTTGGGGGGACGTGTATTGGCTTCCCTTCATCGACTACTGTAAAGCTGAGGAACAGGAATATGAGAAAAGGAGAAAGGCACAGAAGAGGGCTTTAGACTAAGCCATGCAGGACACTAGATCAGTCCATCCATAATCATTAGTGTTGTATGTCAGAGAAGTGGACTCAGATAAAATTACCAGTTTGGAGAGTCTGACCTGAGAGAAAGATTTTTTAAAATAAGCTTAATAGTGTGTATATCAAACAAAAAGACTGTACAGAAAAAAATGAGGATAGATGAGCCAGATACAGTCAGATTAGGGGGACACAATGGAAAGGGCTGGAAATTAAGAGTGATTATGTGGTTATAATGGCTGCAATATGAATCCAGCTGCTTTTGATTTGGGACTATAAGTGTTATTGGCCAAATATTGCTACAAAGAGATATAATGTCAATAAAAGTTGACATAGAGTTCTTACACTGTGACAGGCAAAAAGAAAAAAAAGCTTAGATCATAACAGAGAAAACATACATAAACAAGATGTTGTTTAGTCGCTAAGTCATGCCCTACTCTTTCGCAGCCCCATGGTGGGTAGCCTACTAGGCTCCTCCGTCCGTGGGATTTCCCAGGCAGGAATGCTGGAGTGGGCTGCCATTCCCTTCTCCATGCCTCTCATTTTCCGCGTTCTTGTCCTCTGTGTTTAGTTGATGTTTTTGTAGTGAAATGTTTAAATTCCTTCTTAATTTTTGGTGTGTAAATTCTGTAGCTATTTTTGTGGTTGCCATGGAGATTACATTTAATGTCAGTTATAAGACTATAATTTGAGTTTACAGCAGCTTAACTTCAATAACATAGAAGAACTTCTGCTCTTTTGCAGCTCTGTCCCCACCCCTTTCCATTTTTGATGTCACAAAATTATGTCTTTATACTACTCTGTACCTCAAAAGGTAAAATTCTTTAAGATGTGTTAGTCCCCTAAATTATGTAGACAAAAAGATTGGGAGTTATAAACAAAAGTTACAGTAATATTAGTTTTTACATTGTTTTTTTTCCCTTAAATGTATCAGTCTCTTAAATCATGTAGGAAAAGGGTACAGCTACCAACCGTTGTTAATAGTCATGCTTGCTTCTGTAATTGCCGATTTATTTCCCTGTGTTGAGATCTTTTTTCCTCCAGTGTCCTTTCATTTCCCCTTGCTGGGCTGCTTTGAGCATTTCTTACAGGGCAGCTTGGTCACAAGCTCCCTCAGCTTTTGTTTATCTGGACATATCTTGATTTCTCCCTCACTTTTGGAGGACAGTTTTGCTGGATACAGGATTCTCAGTTGAGAGTTCTTTTTCTTTTAACAATTTGACTTTCAGCCCTCGGTTTTCTGGCCTCAGTGGCTTCTGATAAGAAATCTGTTGATAATCTTATTGAGGATCCTTGTATGTGATGATTTGCTTCTCTCTGCTCCTTTTAAGGTCCTCTGTGTCTTTTTCTCTTAAAAATGTGATTATAATGTGGCTTGGTGTGAGTCTCTTAGAGTTCACCTCACTTGGAGTTTTTTCTGCCTTTATTGTTTATATTCATTTTAATCAAATTTCAGAAGTTCCCAACCATTATCTCTTATCACATACTCTCTCTGCCTCCATCCCCACATCCCCTCCTTCTCCTGGGCTTCTCAGGATGAATTTGTTAGTCTATGTAATGGTGTCCCACATGGCCCTGGTGTTGTGTTCATTTACCTTAAATCTTTACTTTAAAGTATTCACTTAGGTTTTGGCTGTGCTGGGTCTCCGTTGTGCAGAGGCTTTCTCTGGCTGTGCTGAGTCGAGGCTACTCTCTCGTTGTGGTGCGTGGGCTTCTCACTGCAGCGGCTTCCTCCATTGCAGAGCATAAGCTCCAGAGTGCATGGGCTTAGCTGCAGCATGTAGGATCTTAGTTCCCGGACCAGGGAGAGAACACATGCCCTTGCATTGGAAGGTAAATTCTTAATCACTGGACCATGAGGGAAATCCCTTAAATCTTTTTCTTTCTGTTCTTCAGTCTTGACAGTTTTCATTGTGCTATCTGTAGGTTCACTGATTCTTCTGCTTGGTCAAATATGCTGTTGAAACTATCTAGTGAAATTTTCATTTCAGTTAGTGCATTTTTCAGCTGCAGAATTTATTTTTTCTTTTTTTCGTTTTGTTTTGAGGTTTTCTTTCTCTCTCTTTTTTTGGTCCATGCTGTGCGACTTGTGGGATCTGAGTTCTCTGACCAGGGATTGAACTTGGGCCCTTGTCAATGAGAGTTCGGTGTCCTAACCACCAGACTGCCAGGAAATTCCTAGGTTTTCTCTCTCTTTATTGACATTTCCATTGTTCATTTCACACATTGTTTTCTTGACTTTCTCTACATTCTCCTTTAGTTCTTTGAATATTTTCAAGATTGTTTAAATTCTTTGGCATATTTGCCATTACGTCTTTTTCAGGGACAGTTTTACTGATTTTTTTTTTTCCTTTGAATACTGTGCTATTTCTTTGTGTGCCTCGTGATTTTTTTCATTGGATGCTGTATGTTTGAATCTAATAATATGATAAGTCTGGAAAATTACTTCTCCTTCACCACAGTTTGCTGTTTTTTTTTATGATTTTGCTTTGTTTTGGTTATTGTAGCCTGCTTCTGTCAAGAATCAGCCTGAGGTGTCTTCTCAGGTGTTTATTGAGCCTTTCCCTGGGCACAAGCAGCCACATTCTAATTTTCCCCATACATGCAGTTGTTTTAGAATGCTGTAGTCTTTAATATCTGGCTCCCATGAGAAAAAGTGAAAAATAAAGGATGAAAGTGGGAGGCAAGGTTGGGGGGATGGCACCAACCTATTTGATCTTCTGCAAGCCACTTCAGCTGGAGGCGGTGGGTCTTGCAGCAATTGGATAGTGCAACAACAAGGTGCAAGAATGGCTGCCTACCTGCGTCTGGACCTTTGTGACCAGAAGGAACAGTCAGTGATCAGAGCACAGATCACAGTATTTGCAGGAGACTGTCCTTTTCGCATACTCTTACTCCCACAAACTGTCCTAACTTACAGGAACATGTGGGCATAGATGGCTTTTACTGTGCTGAGAGCTGAAATTGACTCAAATTAACAGCAATTTACCATCTGAGTTTTCCCTTTGAAGTTGCAAACCTTCAACAGACTCCAGAGTCCTGAAATAGTTGCATCCTTATAGATTCACCTAGTACAGTTGTTGCCTAGCTGGTGAGACAGATTCTTGGTGCTTCCTCCTCTTCTGTCTTCCCAGAACCCTCCTAACACTTAGGATTTTAGTTGTAGTTTTGATATGTGTGATATACGTACATCACGTATTTAAGATTTTAGTAACTTCCACTGGTTTCTTAGATTATCATTTTTTACTTGATTCATTTTTGGACTGGTTTGCTTGACTTTCCTAAATTAAGGGTAGCATACTTACTTAAGAAATTGCTAAAACCATTGTACACACTAATAAATTATACAGTACCCACATAAGTACTACTTTGATTACCAGTACCCCCAAAGACCCCCATGTTTTCCCTAAAGATCACATTTCCCTTTCTCCAGATGCAACCATTATATTTCTGTGTTTTCTTTGGTGTATGTTATTCCCATGCCTATAAAACTAAAATGTATCTAAAATTTGAACTTTATTGTATGGTTTTATGAAACTCATTCATGTTGCATGCAACTGTAATTTGTTAACATTGATGGCTGTATACAGTATCATGAAATGCCTAACAGTTTTCAGTTTTGATGTTCAACATTTAGGTTGTTTCTAGTTTGGGGCTGTTAAACAGTGATGGAATGAATTTTATTGTGCATGAATCCTGGCACACGAGCTCCCTAAGTTTGAGATTCTTTAAAATTAATTGCTATTGCTGAGTCACTTCAGTTGTGTCTGACTCTGTGCGACCCCATAGACGGCAGCCCACCAGGCTCCCCCGTCCCTGGGATTCTCCAGGCAAGAACACTGGAGTGGGTTGCCATTTCCTTCTCCAATGCATGAAAGCGAAAGGTGAGAGTGATAGATAATTCCAAACTTTCCCCAAAGAAGCTGTACTGTTTTACAGTACTTGCCCACCAACAGGGTGAGTTAGTGCCAGCTGCTTCATACCAGCATCAAGTACTGAAATTATCAACTCTTTTTCATGTAGCTGTTCTTGTGGATGGAGTGTTACCTCATTATGGTTTAAAATTTGTATCTTCCAAATACCTACTGAGGTTTTAACATTTTCATGCTGTTGTTGGCCACTTCAAATACTGTCCTACCGTGTAGTTATGCAGAGTCGTGGATGCTGTTTTCAGTTGGGCAAGTCAGATTTGTAGGCAGTATTTATTCTGGCGGAGACCTTTGTTGGATACATGCATTGCTAATATTACCCACATTTGGGGCTTATCTTTTTAGTCTCCTAATGTTGTCTTTTGATGAGGATAAGTTCTTCATTTTAAGATGGTTCCAATTAATTGATTTTTAAAATTTTCAGTTAGCAGTTTCATGCCATACTTCAGAAATCTTTCTCTTTTGAGGAAATGAGGATGTTTCTTGTGTTAATCCTTTGAGAAGCCTTCTTGGTTGACTCTCTGGATAATATTGTAGATGGAATTATTTAAAAATTTGTTTCCTAATTATTTTCTAGTACATAGAGAAAAAGCTTTTCGCATATTACCTTCAGTGAACTTGATAAATTTACTTCATAAACTTGCTAAACACCAGCAAGAGTTTACTTATAGATTCTTAAGGAATTTTCTATGTACACAAATACGTTGTCTGCAGATTATGAATGTTTTGTTCTTCCTTTCCAGTCCTTCTGCTTTTTTCCCATTACTTATTTCACTGGCTTCGGTTACACAGTAGAGTGTTGAATAGAAGTGACAGTAACAAGCATCTTTTGTCTTGTTTCTGGTCTTGCGGGAGGGGTTACAGGAATGGGCGTCTTCAGCATTTCACCATTAAGTGTTGGCTGAAGTTTTTTAGATACTCTTTTTCTTGGCTAAGGAAATTAATTTATTTTTAGAATTTGCTGAGAAGGCTTTTTGAAAGTCATAATTGGATGTTAAATGATTTCAGGTTTTTCTGCATCTGTTCATTTGACTTTTCTCATTCTAAAAAAAATATATGTGGGTTTGGGACATTCCGGGTGGGCCAGTGGTTGAGAATCTGCCTTTCAATGCAGGGGATACAGTTCCATCTCTGGTTGGGGAACTGAGATCCCATGTGCTGCAGGATAACGAAACCTGCAACAAAAGATGCCTGCGTGCTCCAGTGAAGACCCAGCGGAGCCAAAAGATTTAAAGCAATTAAAGGCAAAATGAAACACGTGTAGATAACATTTAGAGAATACCCAAGTAAACCTAACTTGGCATTAAACCATGCTTGGAATAAACACGACTTGGTGATTAAGTATTTTATTTAGTCTATTCCTGGAACTGATTTGCAAATGTTGTCTTTAGGATTTTTCTGTTAATGCATTTGACATCAGCTTGTAATTTTCCTTCCTTAAAATATCTTGATATCAGGGTTATACTGGCCTCTTGAAACGAAAGAGAAAGTTCCTTTTTTTCCTGTTCTTTGGGAGAAAGTTTGTACAATTTACAGTACTTGTCCTTAAATTTTGGTTTTATTTACTGGGGAAACAACCTGTGCCTGGAGTGTTTTGTTTATTTTTTTATTTTTTGAGGGAATGGTTTAAATTATGGGTTCAGTTTTTAACTAGATAAAGAATTATTTATATACTCTGTTTCTTTTAAGTTTTGGTAAGTTGAGTTTTTCTAGGAATTTCTCCATTGCATTTAAAATTTCACGTTCATTGGCATAAATTTATATAAAATAGCCATTCTTTGTTTTAAAGTTACCAGTATTCTTTATTTCCTTTTACTTAGGTATAATTGACACTTACAATGTTACTAAATTTAGGTGTATAACATATTTGATATTGGTATATACTGTGAAGTGATCACCACAGTAAGTCTAAGTAACATATCATACATAGTTAAAGAATTTTTTTTCTTGTGATGAGAACTTTTAAGATTTATTCTCTTAGCAGTTTTAAAATATGCAGTGCTGCTGCCTCTGTTTAGGCACTAAGTCATGTCCGACTCTTTGCAACCCCGTGAACTGTAGCCCGCCAGGCTCCTCTGTCCATGGGATTTCCCAGGCAAGCATACCGGAGTGGGTTGCCATTTCCTTCTCCAGGGCGTATTCCTGACCCAAGGATCTAACCCAAGTCTTCTCCTTGGCAGGCAGATTGTTTACTGCTGAGCTAACTGTAGATACCAGGCTGTGCATTACATCCCTTTGACTTATTTTGTAATCGGAAGTTGATATCTTTTGATTTTCTTACTCATTCCCCATTTCTTCCCACCCACATCTGACCATCTCCAATCTGTCTTTGTATCTGTGAACTTGGTGGCAATTTTTTTTTTCATTTTTAGATTCCATGTGTAAGTGAGATCATGTAATACTTGTCCTTGTCTGACCTATTTCCCTTAGCATAATACCCTCCATACATGTTGTCACAAATGGCAAGATTTCATTTCTTTTTTACAGTTGAATAATATTCGGGCTTCCCTGGTGGCTCAAACGGTAAGGAATATGCCAGCAATGTGGGAAACCTGGTTTTGATCCCTGGGTTGGGAAGATCCCCTGCAAGAGGGCATGGCAACCCACTCCAGTATTCTTGCCTGGAGATCTCCATGGACGGAGGAGCCTGGTGGGCTACAGTCCATGGGTCTCAAAGAGTGGGACACGACTGTGCAACTAAGCAGCAGCAGTATTCTGGTGAATATTCTATTTACATTATATTTATCCATTTATCTGTTGATTGACCCTTTGGTTGTGTCCATATTTTGGCTCTTGTAACTAATGCTGCAGTGAACCTGGGGGTGCATGTATCTTTTCAAGTTGTGTTTTCATTTTCTTCAGATAAATAACCAGAAATAGAATGTCAAGATCATATTATGGTTCCAGTTTTAATTTTTAAACCTCCATGCTGTTTCCTGTGACGGCTCTGCCAGTTCCCACCTGCAGTGCACAGGGGTTCCTTCTGTCCGCACCCTCACCAACGCTCATTATTTCTTATCTTTCTGATAATAACCCTTCTAACAAGTGTGAGGTGATAACTCATTGTGGTTTTGGATTGTATTTCCCTGGTGATTAATGATGTGTAAAGCATCTTTCATATACCTTTTGGCCAACTGTGTATCTTCTCTGTAAAATGTCTGTTTTGGTCCTCTGCCCATTTTTTCTTAAATTTTTTTTGTTTTGCTTTTAATTTGCACATATTTTCTATGTATTTTGAACATTAACCTCTTACCAGATATGATTTGCAAATACTTTCTTCCATTCAGTAGATCACTATTTGATTTTGTTGTCAGTATATTTACTGACATCTTGACAGTGATAATCGGTACTTTTTTTTCCTTTTAGTTAATTGTTTTAAAGATGAACTTTTGGCTTTGAATTTTGTACCCCACGCTGATGTATTTTTATATGTCAGTTTTTTTCTTTTCTTCTTGTTGCTTTCTTTGGGTTTTATCTATTGTTGTTTTTCTAAGTTCTTGGAGTGGACGTACTTGGATACCAAGTTATCTATGATTTAGATACCATATATAATGGTCGACACTTACATAATGTGTCGACCACTTTGAAATGAACAATTCATTGGTTTTAGTGTACTCAAAAAATTGTGAAACCATATCATTCCTTTCTTAGTTCCAGAACATTTCCATCACATCAAAAAGAAGACCCCCTACCTATTAACATACCTTGGCACCACTAATCTGCTTTTAATCTCCATGGATTTGCCTACCCTGGGTATTTCATGTATGGAATGATGGAATATTTGGTCTTTATGTTGGGTTTCTTTCACTTAACATAGTATTTTCAACATCCATCACCATGAATCAGAACATTGTTCCTTGTTCTGGTTGAATAATAGTTCATAATATGGACTTGTCACTTTCTTTATCCATTCATCAAAACGACTATTTTGGGTTGTTTCTACTTTTGGCTATTATGAATAACACTGTTAACATTTATACAGAAGTTTTTACACGGAAATATGTTTTCAATTTTCTTAGGTATATACCTAGAGTGAGTTTCTGGATCATGTAGTATCTCACTGTTTAACTTTTTGATAAACTGCCAAACTGTTTTCCAAAGCAGCTGCCCCATTCTACTTTCCAACCAGCAATGTATGAGGGTTTCGATATCCTCTTCAGTACTTTTAATTATCTTTTTTATTACAGCCATTCTAGTGGGTGTGAAGTTTTATCTCATTGTCACTTTGGTTTTTCTAATAATGTTGAGCTTATTGGCTATTTTCGTATTTTCTTTGGACAAATATCTCTTTAAATCCCTAGCTAATTTTATTTATTTATTTTTTTACTGTTGAGCTTTGAATTCTTTATATAGCCTAGATGTTACACTCTTTATCAGATGTATGACTTGCAAATATTTTCTCCATTCTGTGGGTTGTCTCTTCACTTTCTTGATAGTGTTTTCTAGCACAAAAGTTTTTAATTTTAATGAAGTCTGATTCATTTATTTTGCCCCTTTTTGGTTGCTAGTATTTTTGGTATCATATCTGAGACACCATTGGCTGATCAGTGTTGCCAAGGTTTATCCCTATGTTGTCTTCTAAAAGTTTTCTAGCTTTAGTTACCACATTTAGCTTTATGATCCATTTTTTGTTAATTTTTAAATGTGTTGTAGGATGAGCATCACAATTTCATTCTTTTGCATACAGATACTCAAGTGTCCAAGGACTATTTGTCGAAAAGAATATTCTTTCCCCACTGAATGATCTTGGCATTCTTCGAGAAAATCAGTTGACCATAAACGCCAGGATTTATTTCTGAACTTGCAGTTCTATCCCATTGATAAAGCCAGTACCACACAGTCTTGATTACTGTAGCTTGGTAGTACATTTTGAAATTGGGAAATATAAGTCTTCCAACACTGAGGTGGCTTGAGGTATTCATGGTCACTTACATTTGCATATGAATTTTAAGACCAGATTGTTAATTTCTGCAGAACAAGCAACTGAGACTTTGATCTGTAGATTGATTTGGAAACTAGTGCTATTTTAATAGTAAGTCTTTTAACCAGTGAGCATGAGATATCTTTAATTTCTTTTCAACAGTGCTTCATAGTTTTCTATGTATGTCTCTGTACTTTATTTGTAAGTTTTTTTTTTTAATGCTGTTATAAATGAAATTTTTTCTTAATTTTATTTTCAGGTTATTCATTGCTAGTGTATAGGAATAGAACTATTTTTGTGTATTGATGTTGTATTAATACCTGCTACTTTGCTAAACTGAATGTTAGCTCTAACTGCTTTTTTGTGGATTCCTTTTTGGACTTTCTTTGTCTAAGATCATGTCTTCTGTAAATAGTTTTATTTTTTTCCTTTTCAATCTAAATGTCTTTTATTTAGATTGCTGCCCAGTTGCTCTCCCTAGAACCTTCAATGCAATTTTGAATAAAAATTATAAGAATTAGGCATTCTTGTCTTATTCCAGTCATATGGGGAAAGTTTTCAGTCTTTGACCATTAAGTATAAGCTTAGATATGGGGTTTTTTTAGAAGCCCTGTATCAGGTTGAGGTTGTTCTTTCTGTCTTTAGTTTATGGAATTTTCTAAATCAGGAAAGGGTGTTTTATTTTGTCAAATATTTTTTATGGGTCTGTTGAGATGATTAAGTACTTTTTGTCCTGCCACTGCTGCTGCTAAGTTGCTTCAGTTGTGTCCGACTCTGTGCGACCCCATAGACAGTAGCCCACCAGGCTCCACTGTCCCTGGGATTCTCCAGGCAAGAACATGGAGTGGGTTGCCATTTCCTTCTCCTAGTATGGTATATTTCACTGCTCAGTTATCAAGTGTTGAATCAGCCTTGCGTTTTAGGGAAAAGTCTGATTGGGTCATGATGTGCAGTCCTCTTTACATGCTACCACATTTGTTTTGCTAGCATTTTGTGAAGGATTTATGTGTTTATATTCATGTGTCTTATTCATAATAAAATAGGTCTGATTTTCTTGTGATGTCTTTGTCTACTTTTGGTTATCAGGGCATACTGACCTCACGACTGAGTTGTTAAGTATTCTCTTCCCTTTTTTTGGGTGGGAAGATAAAGAATTATAATTTGAAGAATTGTAATTGTAATTATGAAGAATTGTAATTTCTTTTTAAGCCTTGACGAATTCACCAGTAAGGCCATTTGGCCCTAGACTTTTCTTTGTGGGAAGTTTTTTGATTATTGTTCAGGGTGTTTGCTTATTGTAGATATATTCAAATTGCCTATATCTTTTTATATCAGTTTCAGTAATTTGTGCCTTTGTTAAAATTTGTTTCACATAGGTTTTCTAATTTGACATACAGTTATACAAGAGATAGTGACCTCTTTTAGTTTCTGTAATCCCTTTTTATTTCTTTTAAGGTTGGTAGTAATGTTGCCACTTTTCATTACTGATTATAGTAATTTGAGTCCTTGATCCTTCCCCCCCCCCCTCCCCCCATGATCAGTCTAGCTTAAGGTTTGTCAATTTTGCAAGTGTTTCAAGGAACTAACTTTTGGTTCTTGACTTTTCTCTATGGTTTTTCTAGTCTTTATTTCTGCTTTAACTTTTGTTACTTTGTCTCTTCTGCTTGCTTTTTGGTTTTGTTTCCTGGCTGTTTTTCTAGTTCCATAAGGCATAATGTTAGGTAATTCATTAAAGGTCTTTTTTAGTATAGGCACTTACGACTATAACTTTCCAAGTATTGCTTTCACTGTATAACTTAATGAATAAATTTTTTTTCCATGTGATTTCTTCTTTGAGCTACTGCCTATGTTTAATTTCCATATGTTCATGAATTTTCCATTTTTTTCTTTTATAGATTTCTGATTCTATTGTGTTCACAGAATATTCTTTGTGTGATTTGAGGCCTTTCAAATTTGTTGTTGTTTTATGCAATTACATTTGGTCCGTCTTAGAGAATGTTCAGTATCCACTTGAGAAAGCTGTGATTTCTGCTGTTACTGGGCGTGCTCGAGATGGCTTTGGTTCTAGCTGGTGCATAGTGTTCACGTCTTCTTTTTCCTGCTGATCTTCTGTCTCCTTGTCCTTTTCACTGTTGAAATTGTGGTATTGATGTTTCCAACTATTACTGTGAAACACCTATTTATCCTATCAATTGTCAGTTTTTACTTCATATATTTTAGTGTTCTGCTTTTAGGTTCATCTGTGTTTATAACTGCTATATTTTGATGGATTGACCCTTTTATCATTATAAAATGTCCTTATTTGTCTCTAATAATAATTTTTGTCTCATGGATTATTTTTTCTGATATTAGTGTAACCACTCCACATTTCTTTTAGTTACTCTTTGCAGGATATATATATGTATGTATGTATTTCCATCTTTTTACTTTTAACCTGTTTGTTTCTTTGAACCTAAAGTGTTTCCACAGCATATATTTGGATCATGGTTTTCTAAAATCCATTTAAAAAAATCTTTCAACTGGACAGTTTAGCCTACTCACATTTAATGTAATTAATGGTGAAGTAGGATATACATCTAGGGCTTCCCTGGTGGTTCAGTGGTAAAGAATCCACCTGTCAAGCAGGAGACATGGGTTTGATTCCTGAGTCGGGAAGATGCCCTGGAGAAGGAAATGGAAACCCACGCTAGTGTTCTTGCCTGGAAAATTCCATGGACAGAGGAACGTGGCGGGCTGAGTCCACGGGGTTGCGAAAGAGTCAGACACAACTTAGCGACTAAACAGCAACAGCAGGGTATGCATTTTACCATTCCGCTGTTTTCCAGGTATCTTGTTTTTTTCTTTCTCTGTTCCTCATTAACTGCTTTAAGTAGATACCTCCTAGTGTATCATTTTAATTTCCTTGTCCTTTATAGTATTTTCGTTTAGGCCACACTCTGTTGCTGCAGGTGGGCTTTCTCTAGTTGTAGAGAGCCGGGGCCACCCTCCAGTTGCAATGTACGGGCTTCTTACTGTGATGGCCTCTCGTGTTGGGAAGCATGGGCTCCATGGTGCCTGGGCTTCAGTAGTTGCGACTGATGGACTCCAGAGCACAGGCCCAGTAGTTGTGGTGCACAGGCATCATTGCCCAGTGGCTTTGGGATCTTCCTGGACCAGGGATTGAACTGGTGTCCTTGGCATTGCAATGCAGATTATTAACCGCTGGACCACCAGGAAAGCCCTTTTATGGTATTGTCTGAGTTATTTTCTTAATGGCTGCCTTGAAGGTTACAACTAGCATTTGGATTCATGACAGTCTAGTTCAGATTAATAATAATTTAATTTCAGTAGTACAGCTGACCCTGAACATGGATTTAAACTGCATGGGTCCATTCATATGCACATATTTTTCAGTGTTGGTTGAATTCTGGCATTGTGGAGGAGGGCTGAATAGAAGGTATGTGAAGATTAACCCCTGCATTGTATGTAGAAACTCTGTTCCAGTATTGCTGCATTCCCTCCTTCTTCTGTGCTGATGTTATACAGGTTACATCACATGCATTGTATGCCCATCAACACAGATTTAAAATTACTGTTTTATTCAGTTATCTTTTAATAAGAGAAAATTTTAAACAAAAATACTTTTATGGTGTCTTTAGCATTTACCTATGTAGTTGCCTTTTGTGATGTCTTTGTTACTTTGTGTGGGTTAAAGTAACTGTCTCGGTTGTCTTTTCATTTTAATCTGAAGGACTGGCTGCCTTTAGTATTTATGTAGCGGCAAGTTTACCAGTAACAAACTCTTTCTGGTTATATTTAGGGATATCTTTATTTTCAAAATACTGTTTTGTTGGCCATAGAATTCTTGGTTTTGAGTTTGTTGTTTTAACACTGTGAATATGTTGTCTTACTGTCTCTTGGCCTCCATGATTTCTTATGAGATATCCGATGTTAATCTTATGGAGACTATATGATGAGTTGGTTTTCTCTTACACATTTCAAGATTCTCTTTGTCTTAGGGTTAGGTTCTCTGTGAGTTCATCCTACTTGTTCATTTAATTTCTTGGATGTATCAATTGGTTTTCATCAAATTTGGGATACTTTTTGTCATTTTTCTTCACGTATTCTTCTTCCCCCTTTTTCTGTCCTCTCTTTTTGGGACTTTTAGATTGTTATCCCAGAGGTATCTGAGACTGCTCACGTTTCTTCATTCCTTTTTCTTTCTCTTCCTCAGACTGGATAATCTCAGTGGACTTATCTCCAGATTCGCTGATTCTTTCCTCTGCCTGTTAAGTCCTGAGACTCTGTAGGGAATTTTTCATTTCAGTTGTTGTACCTGTCAGTACCACAATTCCTAATTGGTTCTTTGTGTGTATATATATATACACACATACATAGATATGTGTATATATATATATATATATATATAAAAAATAATTTATGTTTCTTTAGTGGTTTTTTGTTTGGCATCTCTGCCAAGAAAAACAGACGAAAAAATAAGAGTTTACTTGGAGTCTTAGTAATTGCAATTTAGGAGACCCAGGTTTAGGTAAAACTGAAAGAGTTCCAAAGAAGAGAAGCAGTTGGGATGACAGAGGCAGAAGCCATAGGGCTACAAGGGTGTCAGGATCGTCTAGCGAAAATGGAGATTGGCCTGACATAAGAAAGGAAGCACTTGCTTCTAAGGGATAGGCTGTCTAGAGGGTTTGGTAAGTATCCAGAGTTGAAACATGGGCAGATGTTCTGGATGCCTGTGTTAAGAAAATATGGTCAGAAGGTCAGGTTCCATTCGGGCTGAGGCATGTGTAAGTCGCTTCCTCGGTGGCCTCCAGCACTGTTGTAGACAGCTTCTGTAGCAGTACAAACTCCATATCGGTTTTCCTTTCACAGGTGAGACATTGTTCTTATATTACAGTTTTTCTGCCATTTTCTCCTTTAGCTCTTCAAACATAGTTAACATAGGGACTTCCCTGGTGGTCCAGTGATTAGGATTTCACCTTCCAACGCACAGAGTGCAAGTTCAATCCTTGATTGGGGAGCTAAGATATCACATGCCTTGTGGCCAAAAAAAAAAAGTAAACCAGAAGCAGTGTTATAACAGATTCAATAACAACTTAAAAATAGTTAAAATATTATAGCTGCTTGAAGTCTTGGTCTAATGCTTGAAATGGCTAATCTAAGTCATCTTTTATTTTCCCCCTGTGAATGAGAAAAAAAACATTTTCTTTGCATATTTTGTAAATTTTGAATTGAAAGGGGGACACTAAATTATTTAAATGACAAGTCTGAAAATCAGATTACCTGTGCTCAGAGTTCGCCATTCTCTTTGCTGTTACTCAGTGACTTTTTCTCAACTAATTCTCTGAAGGTTATTTTTTTCTTCATGTGTCCACTGAAATCTTTTTGGTTATCTTAGTGGTTAGCCAATGACTGGACAGAAATCTTACATGCCTAGAACTGGTCAGTCCCTTGGTCTTTGCCAAGGGGCCCAGAGTGCCTTCTTCACTGAGCCTGACAGCTTATTGACTCCACAGTAGCCTTCACTTCCCTGCTGGTGCAGAGCCTCAAAGTTAATCGAACTGAGAGCTTAGGGCCTTCCAGATTTCACAGGAGCATGCTGAGCTCTTTCGAGTCCCCTGTGGGTATCTTATTCCCCTGCTTTTCCCAGTAAGCTTTTTTGATAGTCCATTTGCCTGAACTGTTACTACCTGAGGTACCAGATTAACAGTTGCCTTTGATTGTTTGACAAACTTGACCTAGAGAACGCTTTCTCATTCTTGGTGAGCTCCAAAGACAACCTAGAAAAATGGAAACTTCCACAGAACTACCGGAAAAAACAAATAATGACAACCTCTGGGAATGGGATTTGAGCTCCAGTCCTGTTCTGCCCCTTCTGGTGGCTTCCGGGATGCTATTAATAATCTTCCCTGTGACAGTGATCTCTTGGTTTTCAAGCCTGCTGGAGAGCTAGGGAGAAGGAGGTGGGAATAGTCCAAATTAAAAGGCCACAAAGTGTGCTGTTTTTACTGGGCTTCAGATCTTTTGTAGTTGTGATTTAAATCATGTTTTCGATCCCTGCAGACCTTTGTTTAATTTTCAGTGTTATGAAAAAGTTCATCTGACAATTTCTGCTGATTTTCTTGTCACCAGGTCCAAGCTCAGTCTTCTTGCCACAAAACAGGCCAGGAATCAGGAGTTGAGGTGTTGAGGCAAGGGATAGCAACTGTATTTGGAAAGCTGGGTGTCTGCGAAGATACTGGACTTAAAGTCTGGATGCCGGTTTCTTCTTTGGAGCAGAGAAGGGAAGGAGGAAGTAAAGTAAAAAGGCCATGAGTCTTGCAAAGTATCGCCTAATTTAGCCAACTTCTGGAAGGGGATGTGTTCATTTCTTCTTCCTGCAGGCACTCACAGGTGGGCAAGGCCAGGGTGTCTCCCTGTGAGCTGAACAAAGGCACTTTAGTTTAACATCAGGCGGAGGGCAGGGTTCCCTGAGGCAGGCCATTATGTATGCTCACAGCTACAGACAGCATCCTTTCAGTGATGAGAGTATCAGTAACAAAAGGAAGCAAAGGTTAAAGTGGAAGAAACAGATCCAACATGGAGTCAGGTTTTGTTCTTCCCTGTTACATTGCCACTGCTTTTAAGGAGGAAAGACTTTTCAAGAGGTCCTTGCTCTGCCATTTCACTGACATCATCCTGATCATTGATTTTTGATCTTTGAAATACTAGCACCACAGGCTCTACGTTTCCTTCTGCACATGGGTTTAAGTGCATTCTATGACTTGTGATGTCTTCTAATTCTCATTCAGGTAAAAATACTTTCCAAATTCTATTGAATATCTTGTTAACCCCTACAGAAATGTGTGGTTTAACATCAGAACATTTGGAACTTTGTTGTATGCTTATTTTAAAAATTATTGTTAAAATATTCATTTAGCTGCGCTGGGTCTTAGTTGCGGCTGTGGGATCTTTAGTCTTTGCAGCTGTGGGTTCTTCAGTTTTGGCATGCAGACTCTTAGTTGCAGCTAGCGGTATCTAGTTCTCTGACCAGGAATCAAACCCAGGCCTTCTGCATTGGAAGCGAAGTCTTAGCCACTGGATCACCAAGGAAGTCCCTTACTGTTGTCTTTTTATGATGGGGTTTTAGCTTAATTCTACTATGTTCATAGAAAGTCTTCCGTGTGATTCTGGTCTTCAGAATTTGTTGAGACTTTCTTTATGCCCTTTGTTAGAGGCTGTATGTACAGTTGTAGAGAAAGTGTGTTGACCTCATTTGATGCGGTGCTGTGTTTTATGTTGGGCCAAATGTTTAATCTTATAGATCCTTATTTTTGGTCATCTTATTCTGTCAGTTGCTAAGAGAAATGTGTTTAAATTGCTAGCTTTTATTGTAGTCTTGACTGTCTTCTTGTTTTAGGTTTGTTGAATTTTTTTTTCCGTTATAGATTTTTGTACACTGTTAAGTTTTAGAATTGTTCCTCTGGGATTGTCCGCTTTATACTTGTGAAATGTCCTCTTCTGTCTCTCATGGTTTTGCCTTAGCATTGTTTTGTTTGATATCTGTTCAGTTGCACAAGCTTTCTTTGATTAGTTCTGGCATGGCATATCTTTTCTCACATTTTTCAACTTGTCAGTAACCTTGTATATTTTTAAGACCTGACTTTGGTAAGCAGCAATACAGTTGAGATTTTTATTTTTAACTCATTCTTCTAAAAGGTGTCTTAATTGCAGTTTTGGTTTTTTTTAATGTGTAGTTGAACTGTTACAGGTGCTGTGCTTAGTCACTCAGTTGTGTCTGACACTTTGCAACCCCATGGACTGTAGCCCACCAGGTTCCTCTGTCCTTGGGCGTTCTTCAGGCAAGAATACTGGAGTGGGTTGCCATGCCCTCCTCCAAGGTATTTTCCCAACCCAGGGATTGAACCCAGGTCTCCTGCATTGCAGATGGATTCTTTACCTTCTGAGCCACCAGGGAAGCCCAAACTATTAGTATACTTTATGCTTAAATTTATCACCTTTAATTGGGTCTTCTCTTTGTACTTCATGTTCTTTGTGGCTTTCTTTCTTTTTTTTTTCCTCTGTGTGGCTTTTTTTTTTTTTCTCTGTGTGGCTTTCTTTTGCATTAATCAAGTGTTCTTTATTCAAACTTATCCTTTCTGTAATTAAATATTGTTTTACTGTTCTCTTTTGGCTACCTAGGGATCACATCACATATCTTTGACTTATTAGTATCTCACAAATTTAGTACTTCCATCGCCTCTGGAAAATGGGAGGACCTCATAGAACTCCAGTTACCTTGTCGCCACAGCTTCTGTGCTGTTGCGACTAGGTATTTTAATGGTAAATGTATTTTTAAATTCCATAAGGAGTTATTTTACATAATCATTATTTACTTCATTTTGCTCATATATGTTGTTCTTTCATCATGCTTATTTTTCTGATTTTCTGTGCTTTCATGTGGGTTTATTCTCCTTCTGGCTGAGGAACATCTTTTGTGTTTTCTTCAGTGTGAATATACTGGTAATGAATTCTCCTTTATTTTCCCTGAAAATGTCTTTATTTCGTCTTCCTTTTTAGACTATTTTTGCTGGTTATAGAACTCTTGCTCGGCGTTTTTCATTCAGTCTGTATAAGATGCTTATCTTCAGGTTTTCAGGATTTTCTTGACAAATCGCTCTTTTCTTTCTGAAATCTCTTTTCATCTCCATCTCTTGTTCTGTTTGTCTTAATTCCCCCTGTGTCTTCTCTGCTGTCTCACTCTTTAGTCTACATAGGATATCTTTGTTTTCTTGCTTATGAGTTCTTGGGCTTCTTAGATGTACGGATTGACATCTTCGGCACTCAGGTCATAGCCGTTATCTCTTCGTGTATTTCCTCTGTTTCGTTTTGCTGTTTCTTTCTTCATATATGCAGCCTTCTCATTCTGTCCTTCTCTCGCCCTCTCTCTGGTTCTCCCCCCGCCATTCTTATTTTGGGTTCTCCCTTTCATTTTGGACATTTTGGTCCCATGCCCTAGTTTACTTCTTTTGCAGAGCTGTGCCTCATCTGCTGCCACAGCCCACCTTTAACATTTAAGCTTCCAGTATCTTGGTAGAAGTTTTGGGCCTTGACTTCCTTCTGGTTCATTTTTACCTAAGGTGCTCTCGGGTCTCAGCTCAGTAAATACCATATCCTATTAGACTTGCTGCTGGGACAGGCTTTGGGTCTTGACTTCTCTCCCTTTGCCTCTTCAAGCCTCAGAACTGAAAGCAAACTTTGCTGAATGGGCAGATACCTTCAGAGGATCAGTGATTTTGGTGCTCTGGTAATTTGCTTTCTCTTCTGGATTTTGGCTTTTTTTTTTTTCTTTCCAGGATTAGACTGGTAGTTTTCTACTATATTCTAAGATCTACAATGATTTTTTTTTTAACTAATTAAAGGATTTTCTATTTTTAGGATGAAGGTAAGTCTGAATAAACTTGCCAGTCATTACTGCAAATTAAATTTGAATGGTTTAAAAATTATTAACCCTTATTTTAATTGTCCTCTGGTACTAGTACTTATTGTGAATAGTTGCTGTAAAGAGAAGTGAGATAGTACAAGTAAAGAGCCTAGAAAGTATCCACCTGAGTGGTAGTGAATAGTGTTTGCAGTGTTCTTTCACATTTCAACCTGCATTGTCCTTCTGCTTAATATAATTCTGGGAAAACTACTTTGTCTTTCCACCTCACTATTAAGTTCTCTTGCTCTGTCTTTCCTACCAATCAGACCACATACTGGCTTTATTGCATAATCAAATGTTGCCTTTCAGTGTCTCCAGTGGACCTTCTAGTATCTTTCTGGGAATACAGTAATGACTTCGAGTTCAGTGCAGTCACTTAGTCGTGTCCGACTCTTTGTGACCCCATGGACTGCAGCACGCTAGGCTTCCCTGTCCATCACCAACTCCCGGAGGTTGCTCAAACTCATGTCTATCAAGTCAGTGATACCATCCAGCCATCTTACCCTCTGTTGTCCCCTTCTCCTGCCTTCAGTCTTTGCCAGCATCAAAGTCTTTTCCAGTGAGTCAGTTCTTCCCATCAGGTGGCTGAAGTATTGAAGCTTCAGTTTCAGCATCAGTCCTTCCAATGAATATTCAGGACTGATCTCCTTTAGGATGGACTGGTTGGATCTCCTTGCAGTCCAAAGGACTCTCAAGAGTCTTCTCCAACACCACAGTTCAAAAGCATCAATTCTTTGGTGCTCAGCTGTCTTTATGGTCCAACTCTCACATCCATACATGACTACTGGAAAAACCATGTCTCTCTTTGTGAGTCCATGGACTAGACAGTCCATGGAATTCTCCAGGCCAGAATACTGGAGTGGGTAGCCTTTTTCTTCTCATGGGGATCTTCCCTATCCAGAGATCGAACCCAGATCTCCCGCATTGCAGGTGGATTCTTTATCAGCTGAACCACAAAGGAAGCCCAATAATTATTTTAAAATCTTGTTTTTGGCTTTATGATCCTTTATTTCTTCAAGTATAGGTTTTAAGATGGCTGTTTCCTTTAATCTATTGGTTTTCTGAAAATACTTGGTCAATACTGCTTGTAATTTGTATTTTTTTTCCCAATTAAAAATTTTTTTTTCTGGAGTATAGTTGCTTTACAATGTTGTGTTATTTTCTGTTGTACAGCAGAGGAAATCAGCTATCCATATGATATGTCCCCTCTTTTTTGGGTTTCCTTACCACTTAGGTCACCACAGAGCACTGAGTAGAGTTCCCTGTGCTGTACAATAGGTTCTCATTATAATAATTTGTATTTTAAAATGGGCTTTTGTATTAGAGATGGCCCGAAAATGTTTGCAGATACTGTATAAGTTTACACCAGCCTGCCCTCTGAATGGAAGAATATTCCATAATGGATACTGTATACTTCTGTAAAGTGATCTTGGCAGCTATTGATCATTACTAATTTATTAGGGGTTCCCAAATAGCAATTTTCTAATTCTCATGCATTCATTTATTAGCTGACATGCTTTTACAAAAGTAAGCTTACTTTCATCAACTATTTGGTTAACCTGAAAAAGATGACCCTGAGAAAAGGCAGATAAATGCTTAATTATCCTTCTCTATTTTCTTTGAAAATATTGAGCTGGCTTTCCAGACTTCTCCAAAGCTGACCAATCATTTGTTTTCAGTGTCATTGTGGACTCATGGATTTAGTGTGTTTGTGTCTTGACCCATTGCAGTCACCCTTTCTGGCTCAGATTGTCTAGTGTGTGAACAGTTGAGCTTTTTCACACCCAATAGGATGCCTATAAGAAAGGGGGTAAAAAGACAGGTAATAAAGTTGTTAAACTAGAACTCCCATACATTGTTGTTCAGCTGCTAAGTTGTGTCCAGCTCTTTGCAACCGCTTGAACTGCTGCATGCCAGGCTTCCCTGTTCTTCACTATCTCCTGGAGTTTGCTCAAACTCATGTCCATTGAGTCGGTTATGCCATCTAACCATCTCATCCTCTGCTGCCACCTTCTTTTCCTGCCCTCGATTGTATGGTAGTTTGAACATTCTTTAGCACTGTCTTTCTTTGGAGTCATGCATTGCTAATGTGAAATATTACAACTGCTTTGAAAAACAGTGTGGCAGTTACGCCAGAGGTTAAGCATAGAGTTATTGAATGACCCAGAAGTTTGTTCCTGAGAGTAATGAAAACATGAATCCACACAATACCCCACACATGGAAACAATTCAGATGTCAGTTGATGAGTGGTGTAACAAAGTGTGGTATATCCATAGGGTGGAATAGTTGCCAGTAAAAAGGAATGAAGACCAGATTCATACTAAAACATGAATGAACCATAGATAGTGTGCTAAAAGTGAAAAAAACTAGTTAAGGAAAACCACTTGTTCTCTCATTCCACTTACAGGAGATGCCCAGTGTAGGCTAATACAGAAAGAGATGAATGAGTTGCTTTGGGCTGGGAGAGGTAGGAGGGAAAGTGAGTGACTGATGAAGGGTTTTCCTTGTGGGGTGGTAGAATGTTCTAAATTTAATTGTGATCATTGCACAACTCTGTGGAAGTACAAAAAACCTTTGAATTGTGTGCTTTTAATTGGTGAATATGTGATCAAGGAGAAAAGATAGTTGCATTACATAATAGAGCGTTAGCTTTCTTAGAGTATTCTTATGAATTAATGAGACTAACAACCCTGGTAAAATGGTTGAGACACACATGAAGAGACAGTTCTTTTAGTCAACATATGATAAACTGCGCTAGGTGCTATGAATACAGTTGTGAACATCTGTGCTTCTGTAAAGATGTTCTGTGAACTATACATAAATGCAGAAATAATGGTCGGGAGTAAGAGACATAATATTTTGGTTTATGCTAAGTAATAGGAAAAGAAACTAAACAGAGGGACATGATAAGGAATGACTAGGGGTGGGGCTTAGTGGTTGCATAAATTATTTCCCGATGTACTACTGAGGGAAGGCCTGACTCTAAGGACATGACGTTTCAGCTAAAGACCTGAGTGATGAGCCAGCCATGTAGAGAAGAAACTGGATTGATACCAGGAGAAAATCAGTACAAGCAGAGGGAACAGCAAGGCCTTGGAGTGGGTTGATGGTCCTGAATCTGGTGCATTTAAGGGGTGGCAGGACTTGGAGGGTGTGGGAGGTGGTGAAGCTGAGAAAGGTCAGGAGGCTGCCACAGGAAATGTGTGTGGGCTTGGACTGGTTTGGAGATAATCCAGACAGGTAAGCAGACAGATTCAGTGTGGATTTCAGAAGTCAGTTTAACAAGACTTGCTGATTGTGAGGGAGAATCAGCTTTTTTCTGGCATACTTAGTGAATCATTTTATGAGCTAGAAATTATAGGGAAAATGGGGACAAATAAATGAAAGAATGCTGAATTTTATAAAAGTAAATTAAGGAGGTATGGTAGACCTTTGCCATTCAGTTTCAGAATCTTATCACACGCTTGAACAATGGTATTTTATTTTTTTACCTGTCAGATTCATAAAAAGTAAAGTTTGCCAAAGCCATGGAGAGATAGTGCTCATGTAGTTGAAAATTTAGACTGGTTTGACTTTTTGGGGCAATTTTGGCAAGTGCCTTATCAAATGTAAACCTATTGGATCATAAGGTATCTGCACTTATCAAGTATGTTTGCCTGAGAAAGCCAAAATAAAAGTGGAGGAATGTTTATTGCCCTTTTATAATTTATAGAAGAAATAACAGCTACTAGGACCAACCTGAATGTCCATCAATAGAGAAATAATTATATATATTATCAGTATTATGTTCATAGAATGAACTGCCTGTCACCAAAGAAGAAAGACAGTCTCTATGTGCACATATGGGAAACTCTCCAAAATACATTATTTGGAAAGAAAAAACCTGTGAAATAATATATTTTATGCTTTGTGTACATTAAGAAGAAAGATGTTCATTCATATGTTTGTGTGCCTGAAAGAATCTTTGAAAGGCACCTCTGGGCTGGGGAATTTGAGGAAGGAGATTATTCTCACTTTAGGTAAGAAAGAAGAATATGAAGTTGTGCATACTGTGACTAATAGCCTTTTTTTAAGAAGCTTTACTTTCTTGTTTATTTTTGGCTGTGCTGAGTCTCTGCTGCTGCTTGGGCTGTCTAGCTGCAGTGAGTGGGGGCTGCTCTAGTTGGAATGCACGGGCTTTTCGTTGCAGTGGCTTCTCTTGTTACGGAGCACAGGCTCTAGGGGAGCCAGGGCTTCAGTAGCTGTGGCACATGGGCTTAGTTGCTCCGCAGCATATGGGATCTTCGTGTTCCAGGGATTGAACCCATGACCCCTGCGTTGACAGGCAGATTCTTAACCACCAGGGAATCCCACTAATAACTCTTTAGAAATGTGTCTGTTTGGCTGTGTTGGGTCTTAGAGCAGCACACAGGATCTTTTGTTACAGTGCATGGACTCTCTAGTTGTGCCCCATGGGCTCCGGGTTCCCAGACTCTGGATTCATAGACTCTGTAGTTGGGGTGTGCAGGCTTAGTAGCTCTGCGGTATATGGGATCTTAGTTCCCCGACCAGGGATCGAACCATGTCTCCCCTGCATTGGAAGGTGCTTTCTTAACTACTGGATCCCCAGGGAAGTCCCACTAATAACAGTTTCACAAAATTGTTTTCTTAAAAGAAGATAGTTCATTTTTATCTAAATGTTCTGTGGTTCTTTTTGGTTTTTGCTTTACTGTATTGTGACTTACTTTATCAGAGAGTCATACTCAGATTTTTAGATTCTTAAAATCATTTTCTGAATTGATTTTGTAATTTACCTTTGCTGTAGGCAGTTTGGAGAATTCAAGTACAGATACACCCTACAGTCTGTTTCAGTCGTTTAGATGACTGTTAGTCTGTTTCTACGTATTTCTGGATATTTTATGCAGTTATGATCGTGCTTTCTATAGTTTATTCTCTGTTCCCAACTCTTATTGCATTCTTATTTTATCATGTGCTGAGGTATGAATTTTAATGTTTAAGTTCCTTCTCCATTATGAAGGAATTAATTTTTCACCATCTGCCTTTGTGACAAACATCTTTATAGGTAGATATTTCTCTGCATTTATGAGTATAATTAATTAGAGATTTTTTAAGCAATAAAATTACCAAGTTGAACAGTTAATATTTTTTAACATTTTGGATATTTTTTGGATATGCTGTCCTTTTATGAGCCCTCTAGCAGATGTGAATGCTTGTCTCACCACATATGCAGAGAAGAAAACTATCAAAATGACTATCAAATGAGCACCATTGACTATCATACCTTTAGTTTTCTGGTTTGGTAACTAGAATTCTTAATTTAATTTCTGTTTCTTTTAAAGTGGAATACAAATTTTTTAAAAACGAACACTGTAAGTTCGTTTTTCCTTGTTGAATTTCCTGCCGACCTTTTTTTTTTTCCTTTTTCTTTTTGGCTGAGCCTCACGGATTGTGGGGATTCTCCAAACAGGGATCCCAACCCATGCCGCCCGCATTGGAAGCGTGGAGTGTTAACCACAGGACTGCCTGGAAAGTCCCCAGACCTTTCTTTTTCCTACAGGGCTGGAAACTACACTGGGCACTGAAAAATCAAACTACCTTAAAGACAGTTGTGATTCCTTCCTTTATTAAGTTAAAACAAGATGTGTCGGTTTTTAATTCATTGTTATCCTATTTCTAATGAATCAAATCTCAGGGAGAAAATGCTTTCAAGTAGGTTTAGACTGGAGATACTCCTTAAAGGCAGCTTAAACTCTGAAATGTTAATGATGGTTGGGGATAGAAATCATTTTAAAGCCATACCCTGTATAGTCCTGTATCCCTGTGTACAAAGGTGTGTATACAGGTGAGAATCCAAATTTAGAATAGCTGTGAAATCAGTTTTAACTATATCCTTAAATTCCTTTCCCCTTAAACGCAAAAGTACAAGCTAACTTGTAAGTGGTACTGTTTATTCTTATGCAGATCAGTTGAGTTTTGGTTTTTGCCATCTTATCTATCTGGCTATCCTAGACAAATGGTAGCTTAAGGAACTTTTCATTTTGACCAAAACCCAGAGAGGGAGAGGTCAAATTTATTTAATGTGCCCTTTTAAAAAGGGAATTAATATTTAAAACTAAAGGCTTCTAGGACAGTGCTTTAAATCTTCCAGAGTGCTTTGAAAAATGTTGTCAAAATATTTTTAGAATTTTCTTTTTAACCTTACAGAACACAATAATGCTAGCTTGCTAAAGTAGAAGAAAGGCCACCTGGTAAGAACTCATCCTCAAAAAAGGGCAGAGGAAATTACATTGATAGCTACTGTCTATTTTTATTTCTTCAGTTTGGGATGGAGGGAATGCCTCAACTATCTAATATGAAATGTTGTAAATTAGATGAGCAAGATATTTGAAAAGCATAGTTAAGGAAATCTTAACCAGCATTCCTGTTAGGCCAGTTCAGTTCAGTCGCTCAGTCGTGTCCGACTCTGCGACCCCATGAATCACAGCACGCCAGGCCTCCCTGTCCATCACCAGCTCCCAGAGTTGACTCAGACTCAAGCCCATCGAGTCCGTGATGCCATCCAGCCATCTCATCCTCCGTCGTCCCCTTCTCCTCCTGCCCCCAATCCCTCCCAGCATTAGAGTCTTTTCCAATGAGTCAACTCTTCTCATGAGGTGGCCAAAGTACTGGAGTTTCAGCTTTAGCATCCGTCCTTCCAAAGAAATCCCCGGGCTGATCTCCTTCAGAATGGACTGGTTGGATCTCCTTGCAGTCCAAGGGACTCTCAAGAGTCTTCTCCAACTCCACAGTTCAAAAGCATCAATTCTTTGGCACTTAGTCTTCTTCACAGTCCAACTCTCACATCCATACATGACCACAGGAAAAACCATAGCCTTGACTAGACGGACTTTAGTTGGCAAAGTAATGTCTCTGCTTTTGAATATACTGTCTAGGTTGGTCATAACTTTCCTTCCAAGGAGTAAGCGTCTTTTAATTTCATGGCTGCAGTCACATCTGCAGTGATTTTGGAGCCCAAAAAATAAATTCTGACCCTGTTTCCACTGTTTCCTCATCTATTTCCCATGAAGTGATGGGACCGGATGCCACGATCTTCGTTTTCTGAATGTTGAGCTTTAAGCCAACTTTTTCACTCTCCTCTTGCACTTTCATCAAGAGGCTTTTTAGTTCCTCTTCACTTTGTGCCATAAGGGTGGTGTCACCTGCATATCTGAGGTTACTGATATTTCTCCCGGCAATCTTGAGTCTAGCTTGTGTTTCTTCCAGTCCAGAATTTCTCATTATGTACTCTGCATGTAAGTTAAGTAAGCAGGGGACAACGTTAATACTTTCATATCATCATGTCTCTTTCCTTCCTTGCACTTGACTCACATGATAGTTTATCACTTCCGTGATTATATAGATTGTCTTTACCACTTGATTGTAAGTCCTTCCAGGCAGGAGCTGTAGCTTTTTCCTTACTTACTATATTCCTGTTGCCTAGCTAGTGCCTGACTAGCTAGGAGACTAGAGTCTTCTTTAATAGATAAATACATTTTTTTTCCCCATTTTGAGTTGCTTTTATTTATTTTTTTACAATAATGTATTGGTTTTGTCATACATTGACATGAGTCCGCCACGGGTGTACACGTGTTCCCCATCCTGAACCCCCCTCCCTCCCCCCTCCCCTGGCTTACTTCACTCTGTATAATAGGCTCCAGTTTCATCCACCTCATTAGAACTGATTCAAATGCATTCTTTTTAATGCTCCATTGTGTATGTGTACCACAGCTTTCTTATCCATTTGTCTGCTGATGAACATCTAGGTTGCTTCCATGTCCTTGCTATTATAAACAGTGCTGTGATGAACACTGGGGTACACGTGTCTCTTTCAGTTCTGGTTTCCTCAGTGTGTATGCCCAGCAGAGGGATTGCTGGGTCGTATGGCAGTTCTATTTCCAGTTTTTTAAGGAATCTCCACACTGTTCTCCATAGTGGCTGTACTAGTTTGCATTCCCACCAACAGTGTAAGAGGGTTCCCTAAATACATTTTTTAACCCGTTATTTTGGCAGAACTTAAAGTTGGATAGTATCAGTGTTGATAAAAGGTATTAAAAAATGCATAGGAAATGTTACGAGAGGAATATAGAGTAAACTGTTAATTCAGAGACTAGAATTGAGGATGGAGATGTGTTGTAGGAACATAAAAGTGATCTTTTACTTTTTACACTATTTGTGTGTTGTCTTTTTTAAAAACATAATAGGTATGTCCACACTGAGTGTTAGCTTCACCTTGCTCACATTGCTTTACTTCTTTTGAGCCTTGGAATTAGTACCTGTAAAATGGGTTTACTGCATTCTCCAGATGGTATTTTTAAAAATTTAATAATATATTCATTGGTTTTATTTTTTAGATTTCACATGTAAGTGATATCATACAGTATTTGTCTCTGACTTATTTCACTTGACATGATGCCCTCCAGTTGTTGCAAATGGCAAAATTTTAATTCTTTTTTATGGCTGAGTAGTATTCCTCTGTGTGTGTGTGTGCACGTGTGTGCATACACATCACAAGTTTATCCATTCATCTCTTGATGGACATTTAGGTTGCTAATTTAAAAAAAAAACAAACGTTCACAGATGCAGAGAACAAATGAACAAACTGGTGGTTACCAGTGTGTATGGAGGGGGAGATAAGACAGGGAGTTAAGACATACAAACAGTAATGTATAAAATAAACTACAAGGATATATTGTACAATGCAGGGAATATAACCATATTTTATAACAATTATAAATGGAGCATAACCTTTAAAAATTGTGAATTACTGTGTCATACACCCTTAATAGTGATAAGGAATCCACCTGCCAGTGCACAGGTTTGATCCCTGGGTCGGGAAGACCCCGTGGAGAAGGAAGCGGCAGCCCACTCCAGTAAATCTTGCTTTGAGAATCCCATACACAGAGGAGCCTGGTGGGCTACAGTCTGTGGGGTCACCAAGAGTTGAACAGGACTGAGCATGTACCCATGTGCCACACCTGTAGCTTATATAAGATTATACATCAACTATACTTGAGTTAATATATATATTCAATGTAAAATATCAACGTGTTCTATATAGAAAATTATTCAGATATTTTGATTTTTGATTTTTTTATACTATGTCTTCAAAATGCAGAAATTTTAAAAATTGAGATAATTGATATAACATTCTATTAGTTTTAGGTGTACAGCATAGTGGTTGGACACATGTTTTTTGTGAAATGATATGTGGCTTATTCTCATGATATGCATTATGTTATACTCACAGCTCATCTTGATTTAAACTGTAAGTTTTCATCAGAAGTAGTTGGTATGATTTAGGTGTCATAATGTTGAAAATATAGATTCACGCCTTTAACTTGTATTGAATCATACTGAAAAGTTTTCTGGTAACAGACTAGAACTGCCAGATTTTTAACTTAAATTTCAATGAATTAAAGTTTAGAATTCATTCCCCACTTGTCACAGCTACTTCTGAAGGGCTCAGTGGCTTCTGAGTTGATGCTGACCACTCCAAAGGAATGTGTATGAGGCTGGCAGGACAGCGAGCAGCCTCCCCATCTCCGCCTTGTGACTCTGCAGCCCAGGCATGCTCCCGCCCTTGGCTCTCTAAAAGAGATCGGCGGCTGCCAGGTTTCCTGTGGGAATGACATTCCATTCAGTGTCCTGATGCTCAGAAGGCAGAACCGCAATGAGTATTACGAACTAAGGGATTTGTTATAGAACCTTCTCGTTACACAGCAGAGAAAGGAACGGGATGCTGAAAGACCAGGGTAGTTTGACCAGCCAACTTCCTGAAGCCCTGGTGCAGGTGAACAGTTGGGGCCCACGAGGCACTCCAGAAAGCCAGGCCTCTCCAGCTGCTGGAGTTGGGCCTCTGGAGGGTTGCTAGTGGAGCATCTGGGGGAGGCGGTTGCCGCTGCGCCTGGGGCAGTCCTGGGCTCACTTCTGTCTTCAGGGCCTGCTATAAGGCAAGAGGAGTGGAGAACAAGCAGAGCTGGATGCTGCCAGCGTCTCTGGGTCCGACCCTCACTGTGTCAGCGCTGCCGACCCGATGCCCTTTAGCATTCTCAGCCGCTTCCAGGCACAGTGGGCAGAGCAGCACTTGGACTTGAGAAGTGCGAAGGTGGAAGCGCTGCAGTGGAGAGTTGGGGGGGGCCAAGCTTAAAACTCAGGCCGTGGAAAGATGCATCTTGTGTGATTGTTCTCAAGACTTTCCAGACTCTGCTTTTCCTCATTAAGTAGGGAGTGTAGTGTTTAATTTCTGAAAGGCTTGTTCTTTGTAGTACCATCCCCATCTGCTGGAATATCAGGGTTCTGCCACAAAAAGCCTAAGGCTTGGTTATGTCTTGATCACAGGTAGAATCAATCCCGTTTTAGTGTGTGCTTTCCAGTTTCTGAATGTAGATGTTTTTTTCATGTTTTTGACTGAAGAAGAAATGAGTACAGTTAAGGGGAAGAGGGAAAGTATAGCGGTCAAGGATTGAGGCTTCTGGAATCAGTTCTAGATAGGGTGTTTCTACCGTGAAATAAGGGGCTTAGACTAAGTAGACTCCAAAGTCTTCTGTTTTTAATATTCTGTGGTTTATTCTAGTTGAATAGGATTTTAATCCTAATTTATGTTGTCACTGAACTTCTAACATTAAAGTCTCAATATAGATTTCTGTATAGAAATTTTTAATTTTTCAAATTGATTTCTGGGATATTAAGTTTGAATTACCGTACCCTTCTTAATAACTTATACTTTTTTCTGGCTATAATAATATGTTCACTGTAAAATTTTTGAATAAATCATATATTAGAAGGAAAAAAATCATATGTAATCCCACTACCCAGTTATAACTACTATTACTATTTTAGTACCTCTCTCTAATATTTTTATAACATATTAAAGAGAAAGCTTTCTGAACGTGCTGTATAGTAATTTGCCTCTTTCTTTTCCTTTTATCTTTCTGTGTCATTAACTTTCTTTTTCGGGGTTACATAGCGTTTTACTTTGTAGATTGATGCATTGTGGGATTCTTAACCTGGGTTCATGGATAGAATTTAGGGAGTCAGATATCTTGGGCAGATAAAAACTTAGATATTTATTGTCACCAGTGTTTAACTGAAATGTAGCATTTCCTCCTAAATGTGGGTGCAAAGTCACAGTAATACTAGCAGGATCTAATTCTTTGGCAATAATAACCATCAGTAGGATGATCAGACGTTTCCTGTCTGATTCCTTTACAGTCATTGCACATGCCTTGAAGTGTTTACATTCATCAGTATGAAATTATCACTGCTTACGTACGTTACATCATACTTAGAAGGTATCTGTTCATAGGCTTCAGCACATTGCCAAATAGTTCATAGTACAAAAAGTTAAGAATTTCAAATTGTTAGAGATAGTTTACTTAAATAGGTGTCTACTTTAAAGACTAGTAGAAGTACATTTGCCTGTATCTGTGATTATTTGGACATAGGATGAATCTCTAAAAGCAAAATTTTTTCATCAAATAGCTGTTTTTAAAGCATTTAAGTGCGCATGTTAGGTTGCCCTTCAGAAATGTACTAGTTTGCTCTCTTACTTGAAACACCCAATTCTTTTTTTTTTTTTTTTTTTTTTTGGCAGATGGTAAAGAATCCACCTGCAATTTGGGAGACCTGGGTTCAATTCCTGGTTTGGAAAGATTCCTGAAGGAGGGCATGGCAACCCACTCAGTAGTCTTGCCTGGAGAATCCGCATGGACAGAGGAGTCTGGCGGGTTGCAGTCCATGGGGTCACAAAGAGTCAGAGGTGACTAAGCACAGCACAGGGCAAGTGCGATCTTACTTCTCTGACCAGGGATTGAACCCATGCACTCTGTGTTGAAAGTGTGGAGTCTTAACCACTGGACCACAAGGGACGTCCCACACAGTCCTTTATAAATCACTAGCTTTTGTCTTCTCTAGAAGCTGATTCTCCCATGCTTTGGCCACTCTTGAGAGTCCCTTGGACTGTAAGGAGATCAAACCAGTCAATCCTAAAGGAAATCAACCCTGAATGTTCACTGGAAGGGACTGATGCTAAAGCTGAAGCTCTAATACCTTGGCCACCTTATGCGAAGAACTGACTCATTTAGAAAGGACCCTGATGCTGGAAAAGATCGAAGACAGGAGGAGAAGGGGACAACAGAGGATGAAATGGTTGGATGGCATCACCAACTCGATGGATATGAGTTTGAGCAAACTCCAGGAGATAGTGGATGACAGGGAAGTTTGATGTGCTGCAGTTCATGGGGTCACAAAAAGTCAGACACAATTGAGCAACTGACCAACATTATTATTGTTTGGCCCTGTAAGAGGTCTCCAATATGATGTAATGTTCAAGGAACTTCTACGAATCCCAAATTTGAACCAGCATAGCGTCAGGGAAAGTAAAATTTCACTGTGTTTAGATGTTAGTCACTCAGTCGTGTCCAACTCTTTGCATCCGCATGGACTAGAGCCCACCAGGCTCCTCTGTCCATGGAATTCTCCAGGCAAGAATACTGGAGTGGGTTGCCGTTTCCTTCTCCAGGGGATCTTCCCGACCCAGGGGATCGAACCTGCAGCTCCTGTGTCTCCTCCACTCCAGGCAAATTCTTTACCATCTGAGCCACCAGGGAAGCCTGATTAGGTTATACTGGTTTTAGTATAACATAAAACTAGTGTAGGGGATACCGCATGGACAGCATGTTGTATTCCAGGACTCTGGACTGGGGTCTGGAAAGCATTCTGCTTCAGAAGCTCCCTACCAGAAGCCATAAAGTAGGTGGGGCTAGACTTCAGTCATCAGTCTTCTTTCTTGTTCTCCACCAGGAAGAAATTAAATTGTCAGCTTCAAAAACTATGTATGTACATGGCAGTGGAATCTTGGAAACACCAAAGTGTGAAATTGACATTTTACTGAATAAGTAGGCGATTGGGGCAAGGATAATAAGAATAGGGAGGAGCTAGTGTTAAGAGTTGAACTCCTGGTAGGATGGGATGGGTTTAGGACAAAGCTCCATGGGGATCTAACTGGTGAGAATGGAATCCATTAATAATTTAATGATAGTAGGAGTGCCCGGTCTTGAAAGATGGCTAGAGAATGCATGACACAGAAAAAGTACATAGCATGTGGAAAAAAAAAGGTACAAGTACTTAGGTTTCCACTGTGGCTGGCATATTTGTCTGAATCAGCTTGAAGAGACCAATGCTATTAAAGTGGCTTAGAATTATTTGTTTTCAGAAAATAAATAATTTACCAATAAAGCAAGTCTGAGCTGGGGCATGTGTGAGTGTAGACCTGGGTCTGAGAAAGTACCCAGAGTAGGGATGAGGCAGAAGGGTAGGTTGGTCCCTGAGTTATGATCCCACCTCTGCCACTTAACAACTTTGGCACTTTGGCCTTGTCTGAGCCTTGTTTGCTCACTAGTTTAAAAAGAAAGAAGGGAGGAAGCAGCAGCGGCCGCAGGAGGAAGGAGGCGGCCGCCATCGGCGCGGGCCACTGGGCAAGCAGCCGCCGCCGCCGCCAGCCCCGCCCCCGAGCGCGCGCGCTCGGGTCTGCGCAGAGCCAGCCTCGGCGCGTACTCGGCGCCGGGCGGCGTTGACCGGGGGAGGCGCGCGCGGTTCCAGCGGCCCGGCCGCCGAGCTCGACTGGGCCTGGGGGCGGCGGTGCTCCTCATCTGAGGGGCTCCAGCCCGGCGGCGGCGGCGCCTGCGGCCCCTGAGCAGACAGACCGAGGCTGCGAGGCGACGGCGCGGCGCGGCCCCCTCCAGCGGCCGCGCCGGGAGTAAAACAAAAGAGAATGAAAGAAGTGGATAATCTTGAAAGTATAAAGGAAGAATGCCTTTTTGAGGAAGCTCAGAAGGTTGGTGCCAAATGTTTGTCTCCCACTGAACAAAAGAAACAGGTAGATGTAAGTATAAAATTATGGAAAAATGGATTCACTGTCAATGATGATTTCAGAAGTTATTCTGATGGTGCAAGTCAACAGTTTCTGAACTCCATCAAAAAAGGGGAATTACCTTTAGAATTACAGGGAGTTTTTGATAAAGAGGAGGTGGATGTTAAAGTTGAAGATAAGAAAAATGAAGTATGTATGTCAACAAAGCCTGTGTTTCAGCCCTTCTCAGGACAAGGTCACAGACTGGGAAGTGCTACACCAAAAATTGTTTCTAAAGCTAAGAATATTGAAGTTGAGAATAAAAATAAGTTGTCTGCTGTCCCACTAAACAATCTGGAACCCATCACTAATATACAGATCTGGTTAGCCAACGGGAAAAGGATTGTCCAAAAATTTAACATTTCTCATAGGATAAGCCACATCAAAGACTTCATCGAAAAATACCAGGGATCTCAGAGGAGTCCTCCCTTTTCCCTGGCAACTGCTCTTCCTTTCCTCAAATTGCTAGATGAAACACTCACACTGGAAGAAGCTGATTTACAGAATGCTGTAATCATTCAGAGACTCAAAAAAACCGCTGAACCTTTTAAAGAACTTTCATAGCATTGATTTTTGATACTAAGTGGAAAGTTTCCCCAAAAATGATGGTCATAAGTGGACATGCAAATCAAAACAAGGGAAAGTCAGATTTTCTGGGTTTTACACTGTTTCAATTCCCTGCTGTAAGTACAAGTTAGGAAAGTAAACTATTACTGGAAACTATATTCAGTGAACTTTTTCCAGAAGGCTACTCAGAAAGAAAAATATACTTATTTTCAAATATCATTTATTCAACATAAGATATATTCAATAACTTATCATTTAAAATCTTACTATGGTATAAAGTAGGAAATATGTGCACAGCATCTTTCATTAAAATATCATTCCCAAACAGCAAAAAAAAAAATAAATAAATAAAAAGAAAGAAGGAAGAAAAGATTTAACCTGTGGTGGTCTTCCAGCTCTTTTCCTGCTGACAGGCCATCAGGGACTTTCGTCCAGAGATTCTCAACCTGCCTGTAGCAATTACTTGTTTGGTCAGTCCTTGTTGAGGGGCTTGAATTACACAGAACAGTCTTAATTTGCAAATGATCAGACACCTAATTAGAATTAACTTTAGCAGAAAGTGGGATGTGTTGGGAGGCTGTTGATAGGAAGCTCACAGAATAGGAAGACGTTTTGTCACGACTCTGTTTCTTTGCTGCCTCTCTCTCAGAGTGAGTTTCATTTTCACCCTCTGCACATTAACACCCTCTGTGTTACCTGAGGAAGGGGCTCCATTCACATCCTTTGGCATCATGAGGTCAGGAAATTATTCTCTCTCTCCAGTACCCAGTTAGAAAAACCTTAGGGACGGAGTCTCAGGTTGTCTTGAGCTGTGCCCATACGAGGAGTGGCCTCTGTAGTCACATGGAGGGGTTACTGTAACCCAGGTTGGCTCAGATGCCCACCTGTGGACCATCACGGTGATGAGTGATGCAGCAAGAAAGGTGGCACTTGCTGTTAGGACCACTTGGATGGTATAGGAAGAAAACCATTAAAGCCTGGGGTGTGGCAGGCTTTAAAAGCATGATCTCTGGGGAGTCGTGGACAGGGCAGCAGCAGTCTTTGAACACTTGCTTGTATATATCCAAGTTTAAAAAAACAATGTGTCCCTCAGTGAGATCTAGTTCTCACCACCCACTCCAGTGGTCATTATCTGCACCCCCTCAAAAAAAAGCCAAACCAGAAAATAGTAAGTGTTGGCAAGGATGTAGAGAAATTGAAACAATTGTGCTTTTGCAGAATGCAAAATGGTATAGCTGTTGTGGTAAATAGTATGGTGGTTCCTAAAAAAAAAAAAGAATTAATAAACATAGAATTACCATATGATCCAGCAGTTCCACTTCTAAGTATATATACGTAAAAGAAGTGAACTCAAGGATGTAAACACATGTTTTGTTTGTACACTGATATTCATAGCAGCACTGTTCACAGTAGCCAGATGTGGAAGTAACCCAGATGTCCATGGACAGACGAATGGATAAACAAAATGTGATATATACATCCAGTGGGAAATTATTCCTCCTTAAAAGGGAAGGAAATTTTGATACATGCTGCAATATGGATAAACTCTGATGATATTCTGCTAAGTGAAATAAACCAGACATAAAGGACAAATACTACATGACTCCATTTCTTGGAGGTACCTGGAATAGTTGAGTTTGGAGACAGAAGATGGTTAGTTACCAGACACTCGGGAAGGGTTAGTGGGGAGTTAGTGTCTGATGGGTACAGAGTTTTGTTTTGATATGAAAAAGTTCTGGCAGTGGTTAATGGTAATAGGTGCATAAAAATGTGAATGTACTTAATGCCTCTAAATAATAAACTTCAAAATGGTTAAAATGTTTAAATAAAAAACAGTTTAAAAAGTACAGTGTATGCCTTGCATGTTTAACTTTGTATCTTGATTTTCATTGGAAAAAGGTATCTAATGGAATCAAAATCTGTAGAGATTTTTATACTTATTATGTTTGGAAACCTGTAAATTAGCTCTTTAATCGTAGAGAATTTCTCATTATTCCTTTTCTCCTTTATTGTATTTCTAGTCTACTTCTCCCACAAAATTTTATACTAATGAAATGTTTTATATTTCAGTCTTCTGTTGATCACGTTATACTTCTCTGAAACAAAAATTGTACATAAATTGAAATTTTAAATGATTTCCTGTGACTGAAAGGCTTATAAGTGTTTTGGATTGCTGTGGCCATTGATTGCTAGAACAATTGATTAAGACAATCTAAAGTTTAAAATTTTTGATAAAAATTTTCTTTAGTAATTATTTATTGGAGATGCTTCTTAATGAGATAAATGAGGCATTTTTATAACTCATGTAATTTTGGATGACTCACTTATTGCCAGAATGACTCAGGATTTCAACACCAAATACATTCCTATTTTCTGTTTTTATAGATCTGTGCCCTGTTGAGTAAACTTGTTCACATAAATAAGTAGATGGGACATGAAGACATTGTTAGAGCAATGTCGCTCAATTGTTTGAACTCCTTAACTTACATGCAAAAAATCAGTCATCTATTTTTAGTCATTTACTTGCCGACAGTTCCATTCATTCCTTCGTATTTATTGAAAAGAAGGAATTGGAAACCATCTAACTTGTGAAAGGATTTGTTACTTGAGACATTGGTCATTGAATTTCTCAGTTTGGGGAAGGTATACCAAAAATGCTTAATGGAGATTTCAAATGACTATTGTTATTTTTTTCACTTAGAGACCGTGTTTAACTCAGATTACCTAAAGGATTGAGAAGATTAAAATATTGTTAAATTTAAACTACACCTTTACAAATACAGTTTATTTTAAAACAAACAAAAATTTTTTTTTTTGGCTGCAATGTGCAGCTTGCAGAATCTTAATTCCCAAACCAGAGATTGAACCCAGGCCCTCAGCAGTGAAAGCATGGCGTCCTAACCATTGGACTGCTCGGGAATTCCCTTAAAATGCTTTTTGTTTTATCACTTGCTTTAATTATGTTTTTATGTTTTGTCAAAACCTTGGGTCTATAGATTTTAACTTATTCTGCTTATGGAAAATGTCAACTGTAAAATCTGATTTAATGAATGATTTCTTATCATCAAACCAATTACTTCATTCAGATTTGCTTTTTGTCAGAAAAAGTAACTTCATCCCCCCCCCCATTTCATTGTGAACATTTTCATGCATACAGAAAAGATGAATAAATTGTAAAGTGAGCACCTATGATACTTATCACCTAGATCCTACGATGAACGTTTTGTCATATTTGCTTTATGACATGTCTGTTTATATATCCCCTTAATCATTTATCAAGTATGCTTATATATCCCTCTAACCATTTATTGTAGCCCAGGTGGTGCTAGTGGTCAAGAGCCTGTTTGCCAGTGCAGATGTAAGAGACACTGATTTGATCCTTGGGTTGGGAGGATCTCCTAGAGGAGGACATGGCAACCTACTCCAGTATTCTTGCCTGGAGAAGCCCATGGATGAGGACCCTGGTTGGCTACAGTTCACGGGATCGCAGAGAGTCAGATATGACTGATGACATGTGCACTCACACAACCATTTATCAGTCCACCTCCTTTTTTTATGCATTTCAAAGTGAATTGGAGACATGGGTATAATTTACTCCTAATATTTGAGTGTGCATATTGACTCTAATGTTTGGTATTTGTTTAGAGGTTCTTTAATACTTGAGTATGCATGTTGACTCTAATGCTTGGTATTTGTTTAGAGGTTCGTGGAGGTAAAATTAATAAACAGTGAAATGCACAAGGAATGCAGAAGAATGTGTGTCATTAGGTGCATCCTGACAAATGTGTGGATGAAACTCCCCACAAAATGTACATAGCCATCACCTCAGAAAGTTTCCTCATCCCATTTCCCAGTTGGCTCCCACCTCTGTCCCTTGGAGGCAACCACCTTGTTTCACTGTTTATTAGCTTTGCTTCTTCCAGAACTTCAAAGAAGTGGAGTCGTATATGTAGGTACTTTTACGTAAGGTTTATTTCACTCAGTGTAGTGAGATTCATCTCTCTTGTTGCATCTTGATTTAGCTGCAGTTTCTTCTGACTCTTTGCAACCCCATTGACTGTAGCCTGCCAGTCTCCTCTGTCCATGGGATTTTCCAGGCAAGAATACTGGAGTGGGTTCCATCTCCTCCTTGAGGGCATCTTCTCAACGCAGAGATCGAACCTGCATCTCCTGTATTGGCAGGCAGGTTCTTTACCACTGACCCACCTGGGAAGGCTGTTGTTGCATGCATCAGTAGTCTATTCCTTTTTATTGCTGAGAAATATTCTAGCATATATGTGTATGTACCACATTTTATTCTCCTGTTAATGGTCACTTGAACTCTTTCCAGGTTTTGGTGATCATGCATAAAGCTTCTGTCACTGTCCATGTGCAGGTCTTCATTCTTTTTAGTTGAATACCTTGGAGTAGAATTGCTGGGTCACAGAATTGTATCTGTTAAATTGTGTGAAAAATCAGCATAGCTTTTCTAAAAGCGATTGAACCATCATACAATAATGTATGGAAGTTCTGATCGGCAATATTAAATGTTGGCAAACTGTGGAGCAGTCTTTTAATTTTAGCCATCTGGTAGTAGCGGTACATAATATGTAGTAGTATCTCATTGTGGTTAAATTTGCATTTCTTTGATGACTAATAATGTTGAGCAGTTTTTCAAGTGCTTATTGTCCAGTTGTATATCTGTGTGAAATGCCTTTTGAGGATTCTGTGCTCTTTTTTTAAGTGTGCTTTTAAAAAAATTTTTTTTCTTTAACTTTTGAGTTGTTAAGATTTCTTATATACTCTAGATACTTGCCATTTGTTAGGTACGGTTGCAGATATTTTCTACCGTTTTGTAACTTGCATAATTATTTTCTTAATGGTGTCTTGATGTGCAGACATTTGGTAAGTCCTGTGTATCAAAACTTTCTCTGATGATCATTGCTTTCTGTGTCTTCCGTAGGGAACCTTGCTCTGCATCCCCCCACCCAAGCTCACAAAGATAGGACACGTTTCCTTAGAGAAGTTTTAAAAAGTTAAAACTTTTAGGTCTCTCTGATTCCTACTGATGTTTACAGATGGTGTGAGTTGGAGGTCAAGGTTCATTCCCTACCCCCCAGCGATATTTGGTTGTTTAAGCACCGTTTGTTTAAAAAGCCCTTTCCCCCTGAATAACCTGAAGGCATGTATATTATTGGGGTTTCATTGAATATGTGGATCAATTTGGTAGGAATTAGCTTTTTAATAGTATTGAATTTTCCACTTTGTGAACATGGTGTATGCCATTTTAAAATTTAAACATTGAAAAAAAATAAATAAAATTTAAACATTGTTAGTATTTATTTCCAGAAACATTATAGAAATCGTTTTGAAATAAATTGCAGAATTCATTTGAAGATTATTAGTGTGGTCAAGGCTAAAATAAGCCAGTGATTATACTTTTGTGGTCAGAAGTACAAAGTAAACCTGGTGTCCTCTCATAGCTTAATCTGTCATGTGACTTAAAGTGTAGCTGAAATTATAAGGATGGTTTCCTTGAGCATCTGTGCATCATGCATTCTCTGTAATTAGCACTCTGGTTAACAGTACATTGTCTCTTGGAGTTGTGATTGACTCAAGTTTAGCCTTTACAGTTTGATAACGAGTGTAAGGAAAGGTTAATAGTAAGCTGCAGCCTGAGGGTCGGCTTTGATGTGCCAGGCAGCAGGAAAGTGGCTGGGGAGAATGAACACTGTGAGGAGGGTGTTGAGTAAGAATGGGGTGATTACCTGGAAGAGAGAGACTAGGGTAGGAAGACCATTTTAAACTCGGACTGCTCAAAGTGTGGTCAGCACGTGAGTAGTGTAGGCATCACTTGGGAGTAGGTTAAGAACACAGATTCCAGGGCCCAACCCACACCTGCTGAGGCAGTCAGTGTTGTTGATTGCCGAGTCATCCCCATGCCCTTGAAAGTCTGAGAAGCACTGCTTTAGGGGAACATGTAGTCTTCCTGGCGTGCGTGGTCAAGGGCCCCAGTGCAACAGTGGTTGACATGATATTGACAGGTGTCTGACTTCTTGCATGGTGGCTCTTTTGCTTCAGGTTACCAAAATGGATTTACAGAATCGTTCCTGTTTTCCTGATTTGGCAGAAGTGGCAGGGTTGGGGGATAGTCTTTCAAATGGTCTTTTTAGAAATACATTCTTAGAAATGCCACTTTATGAGCTTTAAAAAAACTTTTAAGAACATAAAGCATTGATTTAAGTAGCCTCAGCTTACTGTAAAGTCAGTTATTCAGAAGAAATCTAGTGGGGACCAGTGACGCAGTGTCCTCTCCTGTTCCCAGGGGCTGAATTTAGAGGCGAAGCTGAGATTTTGTAAGAGAGTTGAAGTATGGTTGCTGTATCGACTGTAATAGTGTGCTTGTCAAAGTGCTAAAGAGGAAAAAGAAAGAACACCACTTTTGTGATACTGTTTGTGCAATGACTAAAGGAAGATAAATCCGTGAGTGGCCTGCTACCCTCCCCCGTTAAGCTGTGTTTTTCTGTGTTCCTTTACCAACATCTATCGACAAACAACGTTTTCACAGTTATAGTCATGATGTAGATGCAGCTTTGTAGTCTGTTAAGTCATTTAACATATTTCTCTGCCCCCAACCCCTTCTCTTCCCTCCTTATCCATCTGCTTTTCTGCCTTCTTCCTCCTCCTTCCTTTCATCCCGTATGTCCTTGACTGCTTCCCTAGCTCTGGTCTCTGGTTCATCCTGAGTGCTTTACCACATTAATTATTGTTCAACAGTGTAAAGAGACAGTTCACTACACTTCTGAGCATCAGTTTCATTTTCCTGCCTCAGTTCTTCTTGGCTTGGTTGGCCCAAACAAACCTTGCTTACCTTCTCTCCTGTTAACTCCTCTGAACTAGATCCCCTTTCCCCTAGGATCAGCTCATGCGGCATCTGCTCTGTGAAGCCATCTTGTGTTTCCTGGGGGCCTCAGCTGACTTCTTGCAAGCACCATGGGCCTTTATACTATGGATCCTGCACAATGGTTTCATAAATGGAGGCCTGAAGTCACTCTTCTCTCCTTGTTTCACCTCCTTAGTTGCCAGATGCTCAAGAATGATAGTTGCAGAGGACCATGAGCAATGTCATGCCAAGTCTTGTTGGCAGAGGAGTCATCAGCGGACAGACAGGTTCTTAGACTCAGGATGGAGAAGATTAGAGGTGAGGCTGTACTCCTCTTGAGGGCTTCCCAGGTGGTTTAGTGGTAAAGAACCTGCCCGCCAATGCAAGGAGACCCAGGTTCGATCCCTCTGTCAGGAAGATCCCCTGGAGGAGGAAATGGCAACCCACCCCAATGTTCTTGCCTGGAGAATTCCATGGACAGAGGATCCTGGTGGGCTACAGTCCATGGGGTTGCAGAGAGTTGGATAAGACTGAGCATGCCTGCCGGAGAAGGCAATGGCACCCCACTCCAGTACTCTTGCCTGGAAAATCCCATGGATGGAGGAGCCTGGAAGGCTGTAGTCCATGGAGTCGCTGAGGGTCAGACACGACTGAGCGACTTCACTTTCACTTTTCACTTTCATGCATTGGAGAAGGAAATGGCAACCCACTCCAGTGTTCTTGCCTGGAGAACCCCAGGGACGGGGGAGCCTCGTGGGCTGCCATCTCTGGGGTCGCACAGAGTCGGACATGACTGAAGTGGCTTAGCTGTAGCTGAGCATGCCTGCATGCATATAACTCTGAGCCCTAGAATCAGCCCTTGGGTCACCTCTGCGTTTTGATCCTCTCAGTGGTCATTCTGTTCTAGACTGTGACAAACCTTGGACTTTGGGTCAGTTTACTTGAGTTTTCCAGTTGCTAAGAAATTTGGGCGATTATGAAGAAGGTAACATATTTTCAAGGGGAGATCATTTTAAAATCCTGAACCAAATCAAGAAACTTAATCAGAAATGTTGCAGTTGGTATTGATATGGAAACTTGCAGGGTTCGGGTTGATATAGAAAGTGTTTAAGCTGAGAGTCTCTGTTCAAACAGATTGCCTTAGAAGTAAGTCTCACCTCATCACGTGCTGGTTCCAAGCTTCTAGTATCTTCGGAGTGTCTGGTGTGTGCTTGGCTAAAGATTATAAGGAATATTCTCCAATAAAAGGGGTCAAGTTCCTGCCCAGCATCAGATGTGAGTTTGAGAAGCAAAGACAGGCTTTCCTCAGTAAAATCAGCCTTTGAATTTCAGCCCTTTCAGCTTACTGAGCATTTGCCCATGTTGACAGTTTACCTCTCAGACTTTCTGTCAATACAGGTCGAAGGGGTAGAGAGCGGAAGTGGGTAAATTTGGAGAGCTGGGATCATTAGAAAAGAGGCTTTTGGAGTAAAATGTTTCTGAACACAATCGCCACAGATAAGAGTGAATCGTGGCCGCCAGTCCACCTAGGACAGTATCTGCTGAACTCGCTGCATGGGTAGAGTTGTTAATGTTTGCCCCGTTTCTCTCTCCAGAGTGCCTTGGTTTGGATGACAAATTGTATGGTCACCTACTGAAACCAAAATACCAATACAATAGTTGGTGCCAGACACTGTACCAAACACTGTATGTATTCCTCAACAAAACACCTGAGAGGAAGCTGCTTTGGCCACTTTACAGGTGAAAGATGCTCAGAAAGGTTTAGTAACTTGACTGAGATCACGCAATGGCAGGTCTTGTGAGTAAAGCAAGATCTAAAAAACTTTTAAAGTCACTTTATTTTTCCTAGCCTACCACACTGAAGGTTTAACAGGTGTGTCTTCTGTTAGTTGGAGGAACTAGTGAAGGAATTCTGCGATGGTAGTGCAAGCCTTTATCTGAAGGAAACAGTGGGATGGAGAACGTCTGGGTAAAGGTGAAGGTGGTGCGTCAGTGGGAGTGCTGGTCGTCGGGGGAGAGGTATACCGTACTGAGACCTCCAAGCTCCTGTATGGCTTGCAGCCGCCTATTCCTAGGTGACCTTTAATGGTCACTCATTTGAAAAGACCCTGATGCTGGGAAAGATCGAAGGCGGGAGGAGAAGGGGACGACAGAGGATGAGATGGCTGGATGGCATCACTGACTCAATGGACATGGGTTTGAGTAAACTCTGGGAGTTGGTGGACAGGGAGGCCTGGCGTGCTGCAGTCCATGGGGTCAAAAAGAGTCGGGGTGATTGTATAGACCAGTGCTACTCAAACTTTTAAGTGCATTAACGTCAGCTGGGAATCTTATTAAGATGTAGATCAATTCCAATTCCAGAAGTCTTAGGTGAGGGCTGAGAGGCTGTATGACAAGATTCTGGTGACACTGATTTCGTTGGTTGGCCACGCTAGACTTTGGGTAGCAAGAGCACAGTTGATAGCTAGATTCTCTCTGCGTGTGGCATGAGGTCCCCATAAACACAAAGGCCCTGATTTTAGCCGGGGATGGGAGAAATGATTGCTTCTAGATATGGGTGTGTGCACAGTGTGGTGGAAGGGACCATACAGAGAGTTTGTAAGGGGGGATGGGTAGTTACTTACATATGGGTGTTTTTAAAGGAAGCATTATGTCCTTATTACATATGGATTATTTTTAAAGTATGTCGTAAGCTTGGGGGAAGGGTGGACAGAGAAGCTGGTGGGGGAGTGGTCTGGGGTGGGGGCAGCGCCAGCATGGGTGGGCTCTTGCTCTGCCTGCGCAGTGGTGAAGAGGTTTTGACAGACACAGGCTCGGAGCAGGCAGAGTATCTACAGCCAGACAGGAATAACGTGGATGGATGACACAGCAGCAGAGCTCTTTAAAAAAAAAAAACCCTCCGAGGGGAGGAGTCCCTCCCACAGACTGGCCGATCTCCCCATCTTGGCTGTGCCTGAGCGCCTGTGGACAGAAGGGGACACTCTGGAGGCTCTGGCCAGCCATTCCTGTGGCTAACAGCAGTAGCTCCCACTCTGCCCACCTTGTACCCTGTCCCGGGTGGTCCCAGGTGGGCATGATTCCTGTGTCTGGTTGCTTCTTGCTGTAGAATGGCAGAGCAAGCAGGGTCCCTGGTCTCAGTGTGAGCAGCCTGCCTGCCATGTGGCTGGGACCCTCACTGTACCCTCCTTTCTAAGGACGAGGCCTTGTGATTGGAGGTCATGTTGGAAGAGACGGGTGGATATAGGAGAGTATGTTGGCAGATAGGAAGTGGCAGAGGTCCCAGAGGTTCTGGGCAGAGCTGGACTTGGTGCTGGGGCTGTGACTGGTCATGGGAATAGGGCTGTGGTCCCAAGCAGCTCCCCTGCCTGGAGAGAGGGTCTGGGTAGCCGGAGGTACCAGGGCCCCTCCCGTGGCCGGTGTGCTCTGGAGGAGCAGGGCCAGGGGCTGTGAGCTCGTAAACCTGGGGCTTCTGACAAGGCGCATACTACCTCCGAGATTGCTTCTGCTGTTTTGGTCTGATCAGGCTCTGTGAGGGGAGTGTTTCTGTGCCTGCAGTTGCAGGAGAGGGAGCTGGTCCTGCTATGAGATTGATGCCCACCCTTTTGGAGTGAGGGAACTTGGGAACTGGGAGTAAGTATCCTAGTCAGGGAGCTTCCCTGGTGGTTCAGATGGTAAAGAATTTGCCTGCAACGCGGGAGACCTGGGTTCAATCCCTGGGTCGGGAAGATTCTCCTGGAGGAGGGCATGGCAACCCACTCCAGAATTCTTGGTTGGGAAATCCCTATGGACAGAGGAGCCTGGCAGGCTACAGTCCATGGGGTCCCAAAGAGTCGGACACGACAGCGACTGAGCACATCTTTGTCAGGACAGGTCTTACTCTGGCGTTTGGGTGACCCAGTGACTCCCCCGCCCCCTGACGAAACTGACCCCTTTCTTGGTAGCCAGCTGCTGCTGACAAGCCTGGAACACCAGGTGTTGTTCCCCAGGGTTCGAGTGAGCTGTGTTTTCTGAAGCCTGTCCCACCCCGGCAGTAAACACTGCTGTGTCAGGGTAGGGCTCAGGGGCCACTTGGAGCACACAGATTTTTGCTAGCAGAATTGTGAAGCTTTGCATCGGGCTGCAAAACCAGGGCTTGAGCAAGCAGCTGGAGAGAGTCCAGGACTAGAGTGTTTTTGGGTTTGGGGGCGGAGAGCAGAGGGAGGGGAGGGAGGGGCAGGAGGGCAGAGCTGGCCGAGCAGGCAGCCTGCTGCTTTGGCTCCGCTGTCAGCAGAGAGGACTTCAGTCGTGCCTCAGGCCGCTTGGCCACCATTGCTGGAGACCGGAGGGCGCTGCCTCGCAGCTGGACTTACCAGCACCGCACCCGGACTGTTCCCAGCGGCTGTTGTGCCTTCTTTTCCCTGGGAGGCAAGTCCCCTCCCTGCCGGTCCCCGCTCCTCCCCGCTCTCTGAGGGGTGATGCCGCTCTCCATTGCATGGCTCAGCCGGCTGATGTCACTGGCAGCGGGGAGCATCAGCAGCCTGATCACATGCTGGCCCAGTCTGTAATGCAGACGGGATAGGGGTGTGTGTGTGGGGAGGGGGCTGTATGGCAGCCGCTCCTGCTTTAACACCCCCAAAAGTGCAGAGGCAGCGGCTGCAGCATCCGGCTAGCTTGGATGTCTAGTCTTCGAGCCTGAGGAAACTATTCTTAATATTATTTATTGTTGATAATTCTGGGGAAACAGCCCTTAACTCTGGGCTTCTGCTGTTTTCCTGTCTAAAGCAGACTTCCAGGACTCGGAAGAAACAGTCACAAGCAGGATGCTTTTCCCCACCTCTGCGCAAGATTCTTCCCGTGGCCTCCCAGATGCAAATGACTTGTGCCTTGGCCTGCAGTCCCTGAGCCTCACAGGCTGGGACCGACCCTGGAGCACCCAGGACTCAGACTCCTCAGCCCAGAGCAGCACACACTCGGGTGAGTGCCGGAAGATGAGCCAGCGGGGGGAGGGGGCGCATGGGGTGTGGAGCAAGGATATCCACAGCAACAGTTGCTCTCTTCCCCTTTGCATCCCCCACCGCCCCCCATACAACATGGAGCTGTTTCGCAAAAGATGGAAATGCTGGCTGTGAGTGTGGCAGGACAGATGGTGGCTCGTAAAGGCAGGCACCGCTTTCCCACTCACCCTGACACATTCCCTGGAGTTGTTAGTCTGTACCTGAAGTGGCCCTGAGAAGGGTCCCCAAGGTGATAGCCTTATGCAGAAAAGATCCAGCGAACCCCCTAGTGCCCAGGCCTGCCTTGGAGATGATGAAGCAAAACACTTTTAGGCGGGGGAGGGGACTTTAGGGGCTGATGACTGGATGTCCAGATTCTATTTCCTAGTGGCTTCTAAAACTAGGGAGCTCTGTGTAAAGGATGGGCGGTCCCCGAATCATAGCGAGGGAAGAATTTTAGCCATATGGGAGGCTGGTTAATCCTAGGGTATTGGAATTGGCTTCACATAAGGCTGAGAGCATTGATCCTGGAAAAGGGGGTAGGCAGGGTGAGCCGGGTGGAGTAACTCTCGGCTATGGAGGCCTTTTTTCTTTCTTTTTTTCTTTGTGTTAAGGGTGACCAAGTGGATGAAGGAAGAGCCATTCCCCTTAGGGTCCCTTGTCATCCTGGAAGGATTCGATGGGGACAGATTGAAGGGGGCTTCTTGGCAACCCCTCTAACTGCTTCTCCTCAGACCTCCCACTGCCCATTAATTTCCCTCTCATGGTTCAAGGGGGTGGGTTGGCCAGACGCAAATCCTGGAGCATTCAGGAAGAAATGTGAACTTAAGAAATAACTGTAACTATACAAAAAAATCTTAAGTATTTTGCTTTATGTGCGTTACACCTTAATAAGGAGCATCTTGGCAGCAGATAATTTTAAATGATGGAAAGCGAGGGTGGGGGCAGCCATTTACCATTGGTGCTGACAGTGGGATTCACAGAGCCTGCTGTCCCCCCCGCAACCACCCCCGCTCCAGAACCGGGCAGCAAGATTCCTCTGGCCTCCACCCTGTTTGGCGCAGGTCTTTTTTTAGAATGCTTTGCAGAGGCTAGGACTGTTGTGTCTGTTGGCATTTTGGTGCCTAGTTGTTTTGGTAAATCCCATTTGATTGGGGGGGTGGGGGGTAGAGGCTAGGTTTGTTTTTTTTTTTTCTCTCAGGTGAGGAAGAGCTTTACCTTAAGTAACTACCTCTGGGTTAAGGTAGAATTTCTTGAACTACTAGCCTTTGGCTGACTCAGGATTTTCCCTGGGCTGGGAAGTGTGGTGTCACTGTTTGGTGTCCCGTGCCTGGATATCTCGGCTTTGAGGCGGTGGTAGTTTGCTTCACATTGGAACCCTGAAGCCGGCCGAGGGGGTGGGGGGGGCATGTAAACCTGACCTTGTCCCCACCCTCACTGCTGGCTCTGAGCAGAAGACGGAGAGCCCCTGCACAGGAGGTGACCAGTGTCTGACCAGGGCGCCATCCTTCCCTGGCCTCACGCTGGGTGTGGCACTTCCTTGGTTCTGGCTTCTCTTAGCTACAGGGGCCCTTCTGGAATGCATTATAGCACGTAGAAATGCAGGAGAGGCCAGCCTGGGGCTTGGAGAGGTTGGCCTGAAAGTCATTCTGAAATCAGGCTGGGAAAAAAAAAAAGCTTGTGTCCAGCCACAATTTCCTCGGCTTCCCCAGCAACCCACCTGAAAGGCCTGTGCTCGTAGCTCTTTGTCTCTAAAGTGGAGATGGATTTTCTTCCCCACATCCCAAGCACTTTACTTATAAATATTATGTGATTTTCTGCATCAGAGAGATCCTATACTCTGTGGCCCTAGCATCCGTGGGGAACCCAGAAAGTTATCCCAGTGGTACGATTTAAATGGCCCTGGGCAGGTTAGTGTGGGTATGTCTTCCTTTCCGAGGGCTGAGGACACACCCACCCATCCCTGATCCCCACGTTATCCTTGGACTTGGGAGCTGGGGTGATGGCCATCTCTCTTCTTTCCCTGAGCCCTGGGCCTTCTTGGAAAGCCCACAGGAGGGTACTGCCTCCTGGAGTGGGACGCAGCCCTCCCACCAGCCAGCTGCACCCTTGCCAGCGATGCAGGAACATGCAGCCCACATTCCAGTGCCTACACTGCCTTCCCATCTGAAGAGCAGCCAGCTCGGTTTCTCCAGGGAGGGAGGAGGCGTTTCAGCAGCTCTGGACAGTCGAAGAGTCGTCCTTGCAGACAGCCTGGTACCTTGCTGTTTCTGTGAGGAGCACGTGGTGCAGGCTTCTTCCTTGGGCTCTGCTGGGTGATATATTGCCCCATGTGGCTGTTGGCTCACATCTGACCATTTTCTACAACTCTCAGGTTCTGAGCAGCATGTAGGGGGCAGGGTTGGAGGTAGCAGGGCTCTTGCTGGAGAAATCTTGGGGCTAAATTTGTTCAACACATACTGAGCACTGGCTGTGTGCCAGGCACTGTGTTAGGCACTCAAGGTGCACCAGTGATAAAATTGTTTCCCTTAAAAATGCCCTTGACTATTGAAGGGAAATAGATGGGGCTATATACCAAATACAGCATGACAGCTGCTCTGCCCAGGGGCTCCATTTTCTCCCCTAAGGAATTGTTTGACATTGAGGCAACATTTCATTGGATTCTCCCATGGGGATCTGTCTCCGGGGGCTGGAGTCCTTCTGCCTTGTGGGTTTCATTGGCCTGGGGGACCTGCAGGAAGACCCTGGGGTGGGATCTGCTTTTGAGCATTGTGCCTGCAAGGCCAGCATTGGTTGGGGTGTGGTGCTCTGTGAGGCACCTCCCTTCCAGACTGTGCCTACCCTTGAGGCCTCAACTCAGGCTGGGAAGGAAGCCTTCCTGCCCATGAGGGCAAGATGAACGTTAGAAGTGACCCCAGTGACGTGTCCTACTTGCAGTGTCTGAAGTCCTGTAATGGAACAGGAGGGCCGTTAAGGCCCTGATCCTTAATGTCCTGGGATGGGGAGAGAGAGACTAATCACCATTTAGCGACTATTTCCTATGTGAAGTGTGTCACGTGGCTTTAATGCTGTCACAGTCCTATAAAGTGGGTACTATTATTGTTCCCATCTCAAAGATGAGGAAGTAATGCTCACAGAGCTTGTGGAATGCCAAGAGCGACACAGCTCCCAGAATTTGAACCTGGGTTTCTTTGATCCCAAGCCTCTTGTGCTTTTCTCTCCCACCTGGCTCCTGTGGGCAGAGCCCAAACTCTTGAGCAGGAACACTCACAGTGGGTTGTCTCCGTGTACAATTCCAGGGCTGCTTGGCCATAAGGTCTCCTTTGCAGAGGTCCCCAAGGCCAGGGCACGAGGCAGATGATTCTGACTCCCTCTTCACCCTGTGTCTCAGCCCGTCAGCTGTGCATCTGATGTGTTTGTCTCCCTGCCTTCCCCCAGTGACTCTTTTGCACGCAGTATTACTCAGCAGGAAGTGGGGTGACTGAGAACCTACTTCAGGGGACCTGGAAATAAGGGCTCCTAACGAATGCCTTGTGCAGAAGCCCAGTGTGCTGACCAGATGCTCAGCCTGAGGGTGCCAAAGGACACGTCCTGTTCCCGCCCACTCTCCTTAGAAGTCCTTGAGGTTAACCTGTTCACCCTCCTTGGTTTCTGTCCCAGCTGCTCACTAGTGAATAGCATGTTCCCTGTGCTGGAGAACTTGCAGGCTCACCGCTGTCTGCAGGCCGATTGAGCCTGGGGTGAGAGGGGCGTCTTCAGCAATTTGTTCCTGCTGGTGCTCTGCTTCCAGATAACCTTTCTGAGGCAACATTCAAAACAGGGTTGGGTTCCTCCCTGTGGAACATGGCCTTCTGGGCCCAGCCAAGTTCTCCTCACATCTACCTTGGCTGTCCAGTTCTTCACCGCTCTGTCCCCAGTATGTAGCACAGTGCCTGGTCCTGGTGTTTCAGCAGGTATTTATTGAATGAATGATAAGTGCTGAGTTAATTCTCAGTAAGTTTGAACTGCAGAATTCAGACAAGGTCTCTCTTTCTTCTGCCTCCTCCTTGTGTTGATCATCCTGACGGACAGATGGTTCCAAACGATCAGTATCTCTGAGCCCCCATAGCTTTTAGGGCGTGATGGTGCCCTTACAGAAGGTTTCTGTCATACTCTGGACCATGAATTCTGCTGTGGAGTCAGGTAGTTCACTGAGGAATAACTTGCAGTGCAGAGTGGAGGGGGCCTGGAGAAGCACTGTGGAAACAGGACACCTCCCTGCAGAGGGAACTTGAGGAGCTTGGGTGCAGGGGCCAGGCGCTGCTGACCTTCCCTGGGGCTCGAGCAGGCCGTTGCTTCAGGGAATGAAACTTGTCCAGTGACCAAGACTGGGGAGAAAGGCTGTGTTGGGTACCACCTTGGACCTGTGGGATCCAGAGTGGGTGGAAGGAGTTCAGACTCACAAGAGCACCGCCTGAGCTGGGGTGTGATGTGGAGTTGCAGGGTTGGGGTCACAGGAAAAGAGCATTCTGTTAGCTTTCTGTTATGTCTGCAGTACGTGCTGCTCTCCCCGCCTTCCTCCTGTGTATTCGGTTAGATTTTGAGCAGGCAGCCTGGAACCAAGGGTTGGTATAGGGAAGAAGGTTCCAGGTATGCGGCCTTGTGTCTCAGACTAGGGATCTTCCCAGGTGGCTCAGTGAAAGAAAGAATCTTCCTGCCAATGCAGGAGACAAGGGTTGCATTCCTGGGTTGGGAAGATCCCCTGGAGGAGGAAATGGCAAGCCACTCTAGTATTCCTGCCTGGGAAATCCCATGGACAGAGGAGCCTGGCAGGGTATAGTCCATGGGGTCACAAAGAGTCAGACAGGACTGAACAACTAAAGAACATCATCATCATCTCAGGCTAGAGATAATGGTTCCCGATCTGGGTGTCCCTCAGGACTTCTCCCATCAGACAGGTGGCACGCAGCTGTGATGGGCTCTTGCAAGCTGAGCTCAGGCTCAGTGTCTGATAGTGGGGACCCCTGTTGCCTTGCTGCTGCTGCAGTCAAACTCTGATGCCTTTGTGCTCTCAGGGAAGGCTTCTGAAAACTCTAGCCATGACTCAGCTGTAAAACCCACAGGAGCTGGCACAGAAGGGTGAAAGTGGAGAAAGTTAACAGTCAGTTTAAAGACACTGCTGCTGCTTTGGCCTCCTGTGCCCTCTGAGGCAGTGCTAATGAGCTGGAGCCCCCTGCCAGGCCCTCTCCTCCCTGTGGCTTCCCTGAGAGCAGCCCGTAGCCGCCGCAGACTCCTGCCCATGTGCGGGGGGCCCCCAGCAGAGCACACGGTTCTCTGTAGTCACATTTGCAAAATGAGGATCCACCATCCTCTTGGCCACCAGGGCTGGGGACACCTGGTAAACCTCAAGACTTCCGTGTTCCCTGAGTTGTAGAGGTCAGGATAGGAACAGAGCAAAGAGATCAGGGCCTTGGCCTTGGTCAGAGCAAAGAAGTCAGAGCCACTGGAAGGTGACCGGAGGACACTCCCTACCCGACCCTTAATCCGTCTAGGTTAACACTCGACCTTGATGAAGTGCTCTGCCCTGTGATGGGGAGTGGAGGTCGAGATCAGTCACTGGCCTATAGGATAAGGGAACTGTTACTTCCACTAGATTTTAGGTTGTACGGCTTGAAGAGAATGCCTTTCCAGTAGGTACGCTTTATACTTAAAGTTAGGAAGACATGCTGGCTCCTTCCATCTCGATTGCTGGCTGGTGGGAACCAGTGCTGCTCACTGAGCATCTTTGTAGAGGGGAGATTTGGTCCCATGGGCCGAGGTGAGGTGCCACCTCTCCGAGGAGCCCAGTGTCTCTGCTGCTCTCCTCCCTTTGATCTGTAGATGCTCAGAGAGCTGTCCGGCCAGGTCCTTCGTGGGATTGGGCTAAAGGCAGCAGTCAGGCCACCACAGAGCGTTGAACCATGAGTGACAGTTCCTGGAAACTTGGCTCCTTCTGTGGGTGGAAGGAAATATCAAACCCCCTAGAAAATCCTTGCCTCTTGATGCTAGGTTTTCTTGTCTTCCTCGTATCTTCTAGTCAAACCCCTCTTTTCTTGGCCCCTTCCAGTTTAGTATTTGCAGGCAACTGATGTGAGGAGGTGCTGACAGGACTGGGTGTGTTAATTCTGGTACACGCTGACCTTACATGTTAGTCGGATGGCACTGCCCCCTCCCCTGTTTGCCTGTGTAGCTGGTATAATGTTCAGTGGGGGCTCTTCCGTGATAGTTGTTTCTCAGTGTAGAAGTGTTTTTTCAGTGGCTGTGAGGATTCCGGGGAGAGTGACCCTCTTCAACCTGTATCTGTATAATTCTCTTTGGAGAAAGTATTTGAAACTAGTGGAAGGAATATTGTCACAAATTTGATATGTCAAGTAACTATTCTTCTCTCAACCTCTGTTTTGGTGATGGGCAGGGTCAGGATGAACTAAGTAAGGTTTTTTCCTCTAATTCCGAATTGTATCTAAGGCAGTACTGTGTCCTTAAATGGAGTAACCTTGATAGGAAAGTGCATAGCCTCAGTGAGCACACTGCTCCTGGGGATACAATACTGCCTTTCTTGCAGTGCTGTTCATGCAAGCATTGATCACCTACTTTCTGCCAGATGTGGACTAATTACTACTGGAATGAGTGGTAAAGATGGGCCTTTGGTGTGCTTGGTAGAGAAGGCAGAACTCTGTACCCAGGTGTGCCTGCGAATATTTATACAAGTGTTTTTGACCCTTTAAAAAGCTAGTTTAAAAGACGATTTCTCTTATAGGCAGAGGCTCCAAAGGTACTCAGTTGCCATTTTTCCCCTTGGGATTCTAGTCCCAGTTAGTTGTGCTTGATTTCCCTTTTCTGGTCAGATCAGTTGCCTTGAAAAAGATAAAGTCAAATGATAATTGATCCTGTCATTAAAAATTTTTTTTGTTTGGAAATTCCAAATTTACAGAAAGTCACAAGTATAAAAATTATACAAAATTCTTTTATTCGGATTCTCCTGTTGTTGACGTTTACCTCATTTGCTTTATCATTTGCAATTCTCTCTCTTTATATATCTCTTTATATAATTTCCTTCTGTACCATAAGGACTAGAGATGTTCTAAAATACACTGACATACAACAAAAGCTATGGACGTCCGTCAACTTGGAATTGATGAGAGTCCTCGTTAAACTCATGCTCTCCCTGCTGACATTCCAGTGTTGCCCAGTGACCCACTGGTGTCCACACAGCATTTTTCTCTTCCTTGTCTCTTAGCAGTTGTCTGCCTGAAGCATTAGGCCCAGGCTCTCTTTGTATTTGCTCCATATGAGGGTGTGAGCTTACAGAGTTCTCGTCGTGAATGTTTTTCACAATGTTCGGCTTGTTCCTGGCTGTCACATTTCCTGAAACTATTATCACAATCCACGCCAATCTTTTTAAAATTCTTTATTTGTTCCTGGTTAGACCTCTCTCCCTCTTTCATCTCCCCCATAACGTGGGTGGCAGGCTAAGGAGGGGGTGTCTGAGAGATCAAGCTCCCTGGGTCATGTCATATGTAGCCACCTTGGTTTCTTTTTTCCTCCTGGATGTCAGTTGCTGTTGCGCTGTAAAAGCTGTATTTGAATAACCCACAGTTTTTTTTAAGTCAAGCAAAGAATTACTTAGGAAAGGTTTAGGGGTGTGGTGAAGGGAAACTGATTAGAAGCTTGAAGTAGCAAGCCTCGGGTTTTTCTAGATTAGCGCTTCTCAGACTTCAGTGTGCACACAGATCTCCTGGGGATCGTGTTAAAATGCAGGTTGTGATTCAGTAGGTCTGGAGTGGGGCCCAGGATACATTTTTAATGAGTTCCTACAGCAGCAAGGTCCTAGAGAAGTTTTAAGACCTGGATGATTTAGATCCCAAGGTACTGACCTCTGGAATCCAGAGACAGCTTATCTGTAGTTGATCGTCTTAAAGAAATTTGAACAAAAGAGAAGTGTCAAGACCAGAAGATGTAAAGTCTGGAGTATTAAAAAAAAAAAGTAGTGAGTGGTGTGTTGCAGAGGATAAAGCAAAGAATCAGAAAGGATTGCGTCCCACTCTGCCGCTCACCACCTGACAAACTCGCTGTAAACACTTGACCTTTGAGCCTTGGTTTCCTTTTGTTAAGATGGGGTAATAATACCTAGTTCTTAGGACTCAGCTTAAGAGTATTTATCTAAAGTGGCTCTGACTCGGTATCTGGAATATCCTAGATGTACAGGGAGTGGAAGCTGCTGTTAGTGAGTGGTCGGAGCTTCCTTGAACCTGGTCCAGATTGTCGAACAGACGATTTGACCATGAACTCTGAGCCCTTAAGGGAGTGGGGTTCATTAGTGGCCATCATCGGTCGTCATGCCATTTTCTTCTTAGACAGGCTTATTATCCAGTTGGAGTGTTACAGACATAATCTCTAGCTTTGACATAGGAATTTGACAATGCCTCAAGATATCTTTGTGAGCATGTCAAAAATATTTGTAAGCTGGTTGAGGTGGATGGGTAACAGTCGTGAACACAGATTAACAATGAATGAGAACTGTGGTCTACACTGGCACGGACATTGCTTTCAAACACACCTTTTTAAAATGTTAGGTGGAGACAGTCACTGGAGTCCATATTTTTCATCCTCAGTGACCCCAGACACAAATCATTTGGGCCTGACATCTCCTTAAGTATTTTTCTGCATCCTGCTTCATGCCGTTTTTCCCTCGACAACTCTTGGAGCGCTCTGCGGTGCCACCCTTTTCTGGGATCAACAAACCGCCCTTTATCTTGTTTGTCCCTCGGGGGTGGATGGATGGTTTTTCCCTTCAGCATGATGTTTTCTTGGGTGGAGGCATCTCCCTCACAGTCATTCTTTCTGTCCTTCTGACCAGTTCCCCAGTCCTTTACCTGCTCTGAGGAGCTCAGTTATGTTTTAATCCCAGGCCTGCTTGTTGCTGTGGGTCCGTCCGGCAGTGTAGCCTGCACACAGCCACCTCAGCCACCTGTGATCACACAGGCTGGCGGCACCACCCTTGGGACGCAGTCTTCTTGGTCCCCTCGCCCTGCCCCTCCCGTCTGCCCCTCGCCCCTTGGGTAGCTGACAGCACGTGGCCACTGCTGGCTCTCCATTTGCCTCAGGCGTCGTTCGCCCGTGACGCATGTCCGTGCCTTCCATCCTCTCTGTGGCTGGTCCATCAGCCCCTCGATGGACGCGTTTCCTCCTCCACATTCTTTCTGGGAAGACCCCACAGCCCCGTGTCTACGCAGGTTCCTGACACTGCCTGTGCGAGCCGCCCACGTCTGCCTTGACCTTCGGCCTCGGCCGGGTGCTGGCTGCTGGCCCCGTCTTCCCATGGTCCCTGGTCAGCCCCCTTGGCTTGTCCCCACAGCAGCTGCCGCGTGTCTCCACCCTCCCTCAGGAGAAAGTCTAAACGCCCTAACCTGGCTTTCAAAGCTCTCTAAGATGTGATTGTTACCTCATTCACCACCATAAACTTGTTTCTGCAAAATGTGAAGAAAGATGAGGCCCTTCAGGGCAGTGGTACCACTTTTAAGACCAACACACGTGACCTGTATTGTCGGAGAACTGCCAGTTTTCAGGATGCTTTCTGTTTGTTTGTTCTTTGCCACATCTTGCAGTTCCCAGGAAGAGCCTGGAATAAATCTTCACACCGCCCACCCCCCTACCCTCTCAGCATGAATTCCAGGGGCCTGGACTTTGTGTGTCATTGAGACAGGGCTCTGTCAGGCATATTTGAGAAACTTGACAGAGGTAATTTCTGATGGGTATCAGAATTCAAGCGTGAGAGACACTTGGTTTCAGTATGCAGCTAAGTGCTTGTGCTCAGGAAACTAGTTAAAAGAATGTTTCCTTGAAAAATGAAGTCTTGAAGTAATTAACTCCCCAACACACATACACATTAGACCGGCTTCCAGCCCTCCTGAGCGTTGGCCAGCATGTGGAGGGACTGATTCTCCCCCGTGCTTGTGGGAAGGTGAACCGGTATGTCTGCTTTGGAGGACGGTAGGACAGTTTCTTTAAAGATTAAGGATAAATACAATAAAATAGATAAACAAACGCATCCGAGACTGTTCCCTGCGTTTGAAAAAAAAAGTTAAGGATACCCTGCCTTCTCTTGATCCTCTCTCTCTGTGGATCAAGTTAAGGATACACTACCTCTCTTGGTCTGAGAGGGACGCATGGTTGGCTGAGGGGGGAGCGGGTCGATCTGATCCTGCACAGATGCTCCGTGGTGAATGGTGTACCCTGGAAGCATGCTTTCACTTTGACTTCATGCTTGGAGAGGTTTATTCGTGCCTCCTGAGGCCCACTGCAGCCCCAGCCAGACACTCAGACGGGCTTGTACCCCGAGAGGAAACCAGCTCAGGTGACCCGTGTCTCACTCAATTGCTAGTGACTAATTGTGAGGTGGAGCCACTCACAGCCACCATGTATTGAACAGTTTCACACGTAAACACGTTATTTTGGTTTCACTTCATAGCCTTTTTAAGCGGAGTGTTTTCCCCTTTCTGCGGATGAAAATAAAATAATCGAGAGTAACGAGGCTTCTTTCTCACCTCAGTTGCCACCGTACCTCTATGGCCAAAGCCCTCTCCCACCCCCCCACCCCCTCTCAGTGGATAAAAGGGTGTTTTGCTTTGCTTTGGATCCCTTTTCCCCAGGGCCAAGTGTGGGAAAATGCCGCTGTCTTCTGCTGTCCACTTTACCTCCCTTATCGCTCCTGGCCTCGGATTCACTCTTTTTTTTAATGTTTAATATTTAAATATTTATTGTGCACTGGGCTCTGCTGTGCTGAGCGCTTTCCATCTGCTATCTTAATTACTGACCTCTCCTGACCATGTTACAAAGCAGTTGGTATTCCACCCAAGATGCCATGAGAAAATGGAGACTCAGAGCTTCCCATAGCAGGCAGCTAAATGAAGGTGGTATCAGGCTCAGCCAGGATTGCTGTCAGCTGAAGCAGCTCAACCACAACATCACTGCTTCCGTCCTGAATGTTGGAAGTCCAGGGTTGTCTGGGAGAATCTGCATGGGCTGGAATTCGGTGCACAGGAGCCTCTCGGATGAGATGGACGCTCATGCTCTGCCGGACTTCTGGGGCATGGCATGGGATTCTGTTTTAGCTACGTAGTGTTAGAAAGGGCAGGGGGTGCGTTCTTCTGATAGACATGTTGGCAGGCAGCAAGGAAGGAGTATGGTTTGGGCTTCCTAACTGTGCTGATGGTGTCCCCTGTGACGACATGGGCATGTGTATCCAGACATTGGTAGTGGCTGTCACGAGGGCCCCCCAGTGGCACAGAGTGTCCCAAATGCTACTGACCCAGGGATCTGGGTCTTCAGAAAGCCATCCTCTTCCTGCCTCTCATTAGATACCCCGGGTGTACATCTGCTCGTTACGCTCGTCACTGTGGTTCTCTCAGGCTTTTGGTGGTCCTACCTTGGTGTGTCTTGCTCTGGGTATAAAGGGAAAGCTCTTGTCTGGGAAGAAAACTAAGAGGTCATGAGATTTTTCTTTCCCCCCCCTCTTCCTAGTACTGAGCATGCTCCATAACCCACTGGGCAATGTTTTGGGAAAGCCCCCCTTGAGCTTCCTGCCTCTGGACCCGCTTGGATCTGACTTGGTGGACAAATTTCCAGCACCCTCCATTAGGGGACCGCGCCTGGACACCCGGCCCATCCTGGACTCTCGCTCTAGCAGCCCTTCTGACTCGGACACCAGTGGCTTCAGCTCTGGATCAGATCATCTCTCAGATTTGATCGTATGTAGCTCACTGGGGGGTCGGTGGGGAGGGCAGGTGAGCTTGAGCAGGTGGGGTGGTGGGAGGCACTAGGACTTCTGAGCCTCAGCAGAACGAAGGGTGCCCTGTGTCCCCACTCCTCCCTGTGTGCAGCACACTCGGAACCTGAGCTGAGGCCTCTTCACCAGTTACTCCAGCAGCTGTTAGGAAACGGTTTTGAGAGTAAATAGGGGAGTCCTGGTGGGATTCTGAAGTGCAACTTGTTCTCTAAGAGTGACCGTAAATGGTGACCACCAGCAGGTCCCTTTGGTTCTCTGGCTGCCGTTTATTCCTCTGTAAAGATTGGGCTTCCCTGGTGGCTCAGCTGGTAAAGAATCCACCTGCAATGTGGGAGACCTGGGTTCGATCCCTGGGTTGGGAAGATCCCCTAGAGAAGGGAAAGGCTACCCACTCCAGTATTCAGGCCTGGAGAATTCCATGGACTGTATAGTCCATGGGGTCACAAAGAGTCAGACGTGACTAAGCGACTTTCACTTCTCTTCACAAAGTGGAATTAGAGATGCTCCTAATTCTGTTCATTGCTTTAGATGGAGCTCAGTCTTAGGAATCTGCCTGGTAACCAGCTTTAATATTGATACTTTGAGATTTTTGTTTAAAGAATTTTCTCAGATCCCTGCCCCAAAGGTTGATTGAAGGGATATGGACAGACAACTCACAGAAGAGGAAATAGAGGCAGTATTTCAACTTACAGGAGATACTTTATTGAGTAATTATTTCGGTTTACATCTTGATAATGTGTATATTTTTACCCACTTAAATTAGTAGAATTTGAAGCCTTGACACAAGTGTGTAGTGAAGCTTGTGTTCTCACACGCTTTTGACAGAACACAGAACCTTCATAGAAAGAATTTTGACATCTCATGTCTAGTAATGTGACCAGAGAAGATACACAATAAGAAACTACCCCTTAAAGTTTTTATTTACAATCCTGAAAACCTGGAAGGCATCTAAATGTTTAGCAGTAGGTGGAATAGGTCAGTGAAGTGTAACTTGTTCCCTAAAAAGAATATCATAAATTAACTAAAAATGGTTATGAAGATTGGCAATATGAAGGAAAAAACTGAATTGGGGAGAAAAAAAATTTATTTAAATTATAAGAGCAGCTGCTCTTAAAAATGCATAGGAAGAAAGTCTAAGAGAAAATGTATCAAATACTAAATGGAATTTTTCATAATTTCTATAGTGTAATTATTACTGTTATAACACCTGTCATTTAAAAACCTCTGTCTTCCTTTTTCCTTCCCTAGTCAAGCCTCCGAATTTCCCCTCCCCTGCCCTTCCTGTCTCTGACGGGGGGTGGCCCCAGAGACCCTTTAAAGATGGGGGTTGGGTCCCGGATGGACCAAGAGCAAGCTGCTCTGGCTGCAGTCACTCCCTCCCCAACCAGTGCATCAAAGAGGTGGCCAGGAGCTTCTGTGTGGCCGTCCTGGGACCTCCTCGAAGCTCCCAAAGACCCCTTCAGCATAGAGAGAGAGGCCAGGCTACACAGGCAAGCTGCAGGTAAGTGGGCGTGCACCTGCGGTGGGGCCCGAGCCCTCGTTCTCGGGGCAGACAAGTGAACTGTCCAGAAGAGGACTTGATTGCATGGTGATGAAGTCTCTGCATCTGCACAGAATGGTCTGTTCTGAGGAGTAAGTGCTAATGGGGACAAGCTCGGGAACGCCTTTGAGTCGGAGCAGAGAGGGAACGGGATGACCTAGAACCACAGGGTCATGCCGCTTAGCGTTGGGATTCATCTCTAACTTGTTCTCTTCCATGGAGATCATGCACTGCTGTTGCTTTTGAGTCTTTTCCTGGGTGGATGCTTCAAGAGAAACCCTGGCAGTGCCTAGAATTTTGTCTGCCTCCCCTCCACCCCTCCTCATTCAGAGTTGTGTCAGGCACAACCCACACTGCAGCCTCCTTCCCCAGGACTTTCTGATTGGTATCCAAGGGATGTGAGCGTTGTCCGTTTGTTCACCTCCAAGGTAACGGATGTCTGTTGCCGTTGCTCCCCTATGAAGTAACTTTACCATTCTTTTGGGTGAGGCCATTATATCGACTTCTATTTTTGTTCACAAAATATTGCTGATGGTGCCTAAATTTCCTGCTGTAGCAACACATTGGACCTGTGCCTTTCAGAGAGTGGCCTTCTGTGTCATTGTCCTGAATGAAAATGACGGTTCATTTCACTGGCTGTGCAGTCCAGTTGTGGAGGAGGAGAGTAAAATAGGCAAGGACTAGTTGGGCTGCCCTGAGGTCAGTCTCTGACCTTCAAGGGCACAGACTGAGTGGGGACAGGATTGAAGACTGGTACAATAGAAGGCTGGACTGGTCAGTTACCAAGAAGAGCAGGGACTCTCTTAAGAAAGTTTAGGGCAGGCCAAACAGAAGATAGTTTCAACTCTACACAGCAACAAGGGTTTCTTAACTGAGTGAGAGAAACTTTAGAAGAGGTTTGGACAGGGTTTCTGTTTGATATAAACAGGAAGCTGAGGGATTGGGAGAAAATCTCTTATCTTACAGTGCTGGCATCAAGAAGGCCCAGTGTCTCCTTCGGTACCGTAAGGATACGTCTAGAGATGGTGCGGAATGGTTCTAACTTGGAGCAGTTGTGACCACATTCTTGTCTTGCTGGTGGTGGTTCGTACTGTCAGTGTCCTAACTTCTGTGAGTGGTGAGCTCACGGGGCAGACAGGAGAACCGAATGGTGTTGCTTATTTGAACATTGGCAGAGAAGGTCCATTTGGACCAGGAAGCATTTAGGATGTTGTATGAAAAATTGTCCAGTTTGCTTTCAAGTACAGGCGTACCTTGTTTTATTGAACTTCACTTTATTGCACTTTACAAGTTCTGAATTTTAAAAAAGTACAGTTGATTAACACTGCTGTGTTAGTTTCAAGTGTATGCAAAGTGATTCAGTTAGAGAGGTGTATGTATCCATTCTTTCTCAGGTTCTTTTCCCATTTAGGTTATTACAGAATATTGAGCAGGGTTCCCTGTACTGTACAGTAGGTCCTTATTGGTTATCTGTTTTAAAGAGAGCAGTGTGTACATGTCAGTCCCAAACTTCCAATCTATCGAGATTGCTTTTTTTTTCCCTAACAAATTGAAGGTTTATAGTGACCTGTGCTGTCAGATGATGGTTAGCATTTTTTAGCCAATAAAATGTTGGGTTTTTTAGACATAACGTGGTCACACACTTAATAGATGATAATATAGTATAAATACAACCTTTATATTCACTAGGAAACCAGAAAATTTGTATGATCAGCTTTATTGCAATGTTCATTTTATTGTGGTGATTTGGCACAAAACCCTGCAATGCCTCCGAGGTATGCCTATAATTCTAAATTCAAATTAATTGGTATTGTAAGCAGTGACTAGATGAAACTGTCTTCCGGTTAGTGTATCATTTTATGGTTGAAAATTGCTCAGGTTGGGATTGTTTTCACCCTGCCCATGTGGTTTGCCATTCCTCCCAGTTTTAGTGGAGAAACAGAACTGGTGAATCAGGGTTACCACACTGGGCTGACAGGTTTGGGGAGGTGTCCGGTTTCTTGCCTTTCAGAGTAGTCATGAATGTTCTCCCAGCAGCCAGGCTGGGGGGCTGTGGGCTGTCTCTCCTTCCCGAGCAGGTTCACCACAGAGAAGGGCAGTGCCTTGGTGGCCTCTCTGACTCCGGTTTCTCTTTGTCTCCTTCCAAAGCTGTGAATGAAGCCACCTGCACGTGGAGTGGTCAGCTCCCTCCCCGGAACTACAAGAACCCCATCTACTCCTGCAAAGTGTTCCTAGGAGGCGTCCCTTGGGACATTACGGAAGGTGAGCTCTGAGTCCTTCTCCTTCAGGTGTTGAAGGTGGCCCTGTGTTTCCAGAGGATGAAACTTGGCCTTGAGGCCAGGCCAGGCCAGGCACTGAGCCTCTGCCCGGGCTCAGGGTGTGACGGGAGCAGCTGTGAGGGGAAAGGCGCCTTCACAGAGCCTGCAGGGCTGCTGGGCCTGGTGCCCACGCGTATCACCGGAGACCTAGGGCCAGTTCGGAGCTGCCTGTCCAGGGAGACAAGCGACACTGATGGCCCTGTGCTTGTGCTGTCCTGGGGAGAAAGGTGCCCAAGGGTCTGCCATTCTTTCCATCTCTTTGCAGCTGGATTGGTTAACACCTTCCGTGTTTTCGGCTCTTTGAGTGTGGAGTGGCCTGGTAAGGATGGCAAGCACCCTCGGTGTCCTCCCAAAGGTAATATGCCGAAAGGTAATGCAGACATGGTAGGAGCTTTTTCTCCCTCCCCAGTATCTGACTGCACTGAGGGACGCTGGGATGGCACATGCATGCTGGTAATGTCTGGGTGTTCCAGAGCACAGAGCTCTTGGCACTTCTCCTCACCCAGCACGCCCCTCTGTTCCTTCTGAGCTAACGTTCCACCTGTCCATCCAGACTCACACTGCAGTTGGGGCTGCCTGGAAAAGCCCATGCACACCTCCCTCCAACCTGAACCCCAGCAGTTCGTGTCCTCTCAAAGCGAGGTGTTTGCCTTTCCTGCCCAGTGACGCTGTCGCCTGACCTGATTCTGAGATCCCTCTGGAGTTAGCAGGAATGAGGACCAAGTGTCTGAGTCCTCACTGGTCTGAAATGAGATTCCCTCCCTGTAGAAAGGAGCAGGTGCTATTTTCACGCTGCCCCATCTTCACTGATGAACCAGTGATTGAACTGGGCTTTTAAAGAAGTACCTTCGCCCCCGCGCCACAGACCCGGTGTCGCTCCTTCCCCCAGGAAAGCCAGGCTTGCTGATGTGAGCATGCTTTGTGCTGTGACGTGAAGAGCTGTGTGGTGACGACGGGACCCTCTGTCCTGCCGCACCCATCCTTCCCTTACTAGATGGGAAATGGTGAGCATCCCTCCCCCCATTGGAAGTAGGACACAAATGTGTCTTATCCATATGCCATCTTTCTTGGAGGGAAAAAAAAACCAGCAACAACACCCTGCTGTAAACCCCCGGCTGAGGAGTAGCCCCTCGCGGAGGGATGTTAACGCAGTTTCTCCTTCCCTGGCAACAGGGTATGTGTATCTGGTCTTCGAACTGGAGAAGTCTGTCCGGGCCTTGCTTCAGGCTTGCTCTCATGACCCACTGAGCCCGGATGGCCTGAGCGAGTACTACTTCAAGATGTCCAGCCGGAGGATGCGCTGCAAGGAGGTGAGCTGGTGCAGAGCCCTTGCTGGATCAGGGGCCTGGCTGTGAGGAGGCAGGCTTCATGGGGAGGTGGGTGCGCAGGTGCAGACGCGAGTTCCTACTGAGGCAAGAGGGCTGCTCTTCTTACCCTGCGGTGAGTGCAGCAAACACTCTCTGATGTATTAAAGCCTCCGCTGCCACCTCTGGGCATTAATGGTCTGTGTGTGTTCCTGCTCATGGAAATCAGACTGTGTCCCAGCTCTCACTCTCCTTCCTACTCTAGCCAGCGCTTCTTCCTAAACCTCTTCTCTTAGAAATGAGATGGACTCTGCTTGGTCTTAACATCTACAGTTGTTCCTTCTAGTCCTGCCCTCCAGCTGTGCCTGCTGACCTCCCAACCTGTGGTGGGTAAATCCCTCTGTAGCCACCTCCCCCCTGCCCCGCCCCACCCCGCCCACAGTGACTTCTGCACTGCCATTCAGGGCTTTTTCAGTACGTGGTTCTCTCCATCTAATTCTCTCCCCCTTCACATCTCCGCTGTGTCAGCCCTGTGTGCGATTAGCATCTTGAGTCTCAAGCGAGGAGTCATCCTTCCTGGGCCTCACTGCATGTTCTTGGACCCTGCCTCAGGATCTCTAAGTCAGTTTGGTTGGAGCTTGAGAATCTCCACCTTAACCAAGTTCCCCAGGTGGTGCTAGTGGGTGGTGTTTGAGAACCACTTGTCAAAGAAAGTTCTAAACTCAGGAATTAGTGTTACTTTTAAAATTTTGATAATAGAGTGTATTTTGTGATACTGGACTAGACAGTCAACACCTCTCAAACTTCACTTCCTCATTTATAAAATGGAAGATTGAGATGCCTGTATTAGTAAAAAGATCGGCAGGTGCCAGGGCTTACAGGATTGGAGGGTGAACAAGCGAAGCATAGAAGATTTTGAGGACGGTGAGGATGGTGAAGGTACTGTCTTAGGATATTAAAGTGGTAGATTGTTGTTCAGTTGCCCAGGTATGTCCAACATGCCGTTCTACAGTTGCCAGAAACCCCACAAAGTTACAGTGGGAAAACAAACACCAATGATGTAAACCATGGAGTTCGGACAATGATGTCAGTGTAGGCTCCGTGATCTGAACAGATGTACCATTCCAGTGCGGAGCATTGAGAGTCAGAGAGGCTGTGGAGGCGGTGGGTATACAGGAGCTCCCCACTTTGAGCCCAGTTTTTGCTGTGAACCTACAGCTGCTCTGGAGAGAGAAGTCTATTGAAATCTGTAGGGTAAGGGGGGAGATGCCTGCTTCATCGAGATGGTCACGTTGGGTTAAAATGAGAGACCCACATTACAGAGCTGACTCTTGGTTTTACAGATGCTTCCTGGTGTTGGTACGCATGCTGTCCTCTGGCTGCCCACAGTGACCCACAGCTTCCCTACCTTCTCTGCTTTCTTGCTGCGTGAAGCTCGCACAGCCATCACTGCCTTCGCAGTGAGAGGCTACCACGGGCCCTCCCCACTCCAGTGCCCCTGCAGACGCCTTCCTGCATCCTGGCCCCATCTCATCACCCGGCAGTGCTGCAGCATCCCTCTTGAGGGCATGGACTGTAGGCTGCCCTGGTTCTCATCCCTCTCTGACACTCTCACCTCCTTGTGTCTCCCCTCCATAGTAGTAGGCATTTGATGCCCCCTCTTCTTTCCCAGTCAGACAAACTACTCACTTTCGTGGCCCTCCTCTTGCCTTCGACCGAGACTCACCTCTCTAGGCTCATGTCCCGCTTGAGTCCCACCATTCTGCGGGGCCTTTCTTCAGGATGTCCTGTGATTGTGTACTCTGACGCTTGAGGAGGAGACTTCCCTGGTGACTCAGTCAGTAAAGCGTCTGCCTGCAGTGCAGGAGACCTGGGTTCAATCTCTGGGTCGGGAAGGTCTCCTGGAGAAGGGAATGGCAACTCATTCCAGTACGCTTGCCTGGAAAATCCCATGGATGGAGGAGCCTGGTAGGCTACAGTCCATGGGGTCGCAAAGAGTTGGACATGACTGAGTGACTTCACTTCCACTTTTCACTTTGGAAAGCTTGGTGACACCATGATGTGGTACTTTCCCATGGCAATGGAAGAAACAATATGGGCTTTTGCATCTTCAGTGAGATCGGCTCCCCGTGGTAATGAACTTTTGCCAGGGCCTTATTCGAAGGCTACCTCGGTCTGCAGCCCATCAATCCTGATTCTTCTCGTTTCCCCACCATGCCCAGGTGGTCTGCACTCTGCACATTTTCCTCTAGAATATCCTCGGTCGTGGCCTGTTCTGTGCCCAGCTCCCCAAGCCTGCTCCCCGTCTTCGTCGCCTGTCCTCTGTACTACTGTACTCTGTCCTTTGCCTCCTTGCTGGTTTTCTGCCTCAAATCTCTTCCTGCTTTGAGACCTTCTTTCTTTAAAAAAAAAAACTTCACAGATTAATCTTCCAAGAACACTTACTGATCATCTGTCAACCCACTTCATTCTGGAGCCTCCTGCCTGCTTTGCCAGATTCTGTTCTAGGCTCAAGGGGTTCAGAGGCAGAGGGCACAGTCTGCTCCTGCCCTGGTGTCTTTCTGCTCTGCTAAACCACAGTGACCTGTATGTGACGGTTAACCCTGCGTCTCTCCGGCTATCCCACTGCTCCCGTCCAAGCCCTCTGATATGCACATTAGGCCAGTAACCATTCCACACAAATACCTTAAGGGTCCCCACCCTGTGTCCTTCAAGCTCCTGTGCTGTCGTTTCTCTGTGAGCCCTTCCTGTCCAGGGACTCTGGACCGTGCCGTGTGTTATCAGTGCCCACGGTCCTTTGTCGGAACCCCACTGTTGAAGGTGGTGACAGAGGACCAGGATCCTGGGTGTGATAGTTCGGGACAGTTCTTACTCTTCAGGATGACTGACTACTGTTCTACCATTTGTTGTCTTTGCACCACTTTGGACTCACGGCCTCAGTGAGATTCAGGTCTGGCTGTGCTGGGGTTTAGGGTGCCTGGGACCATGTGGGGCTCAGCCTCGCGTCTGCAGTGCACGCCTCCCCCTGCAGGAGTGCCTCCCCCTGCGGGAGCACCACTGTGGCTCCCTGCCAGGACTGACACACCTGTGGGTACTTTCAGGTGCAGGTGATCCCCTGGGTCCTGGCCGACAGCAACTTTGTCCAGAGTCCCTCCCAGAGGCTCGACCCCAGCAGGACGGTGTTCGTGGGTGCTCTGCACGGGATGCTCAACGCCGAGGCCCTGGCCGCCATTCTCAACGACCTATTTGGTGGTGTGGTGTATGCTGGGATTGACACAGATAAGCACAAGTATCCCATTGGTGAGTGTCCCACTTCTGTGTGGGACAGCTGGGCGGCCCCCAGGGTGTAGACCAAGATCGTGATGCTCGCCTATGGGAGTGGAGGCGAGGCCTGACCCAGGCCTGCTCATCAGCATATTCCAGCAGTGTAGCATCTTTTTCTAGATACGCCACCAGTACTGACCTCTCTGTACCCACCCCTCTCCCCCTACCTCCCTTGAAGGGGAAGAAAGTTGATAGGAGCTCTATAGGAGGTGATAGGAGGTGCAAACAAAACAGGAACATTGGCTTGAAGGTGAGCATTCCCAGCCAAACCATTCTGAGACAGACAACAGGTAATACTTTATTAAAAAGCTGGGACTTTCCTGAACTTGCCTGGTTTCCTCTATTCAGAGGCCTTGGAAAGTGGTCGTGTCCAGGGTCAGAGACCAAGCCAGGCTGAGGCAGGACTCGGGGTGACCCAGGCAGCAGAGTGTGGTCACAGCTCACGGTATCCTAGCAGAGGGGAGTCTGGGGGCCTGGCCACTGAGAAAGGTCAGGTTCCCAGTCGTGACAGAATCGTCTCAGTGCTGGGGCTTGGAGGTGGAACAGAGCCTGGCCTTCCTGATCAACACTGGCTCCCCTATCCTCATGCACCGTCTGCCCAAACACAGCGTGTCTGGGCAGGAAGGAGCGCTGTGTGCTTGTCACAGCGGAACTGCACACTGAGGACGGGGACCTCAGAGCCCACGGGGCAGAGGCGGTGCTGGGCAGGGTGTGCTGCTTCTGACGCCCCTGCCTGGCCTGCCTTCAGCTGTGCTCTGCCTGTGTCTGGCTTTGTGCTCTGAACTGGAATAACCACACCTGTGGGCTTGCCCACACACAGGAGTCTTTCCTCCCCCAAGGGGCCACTCCTGAGGGGCTGTGCCACCACGGTCTGCAGCTGCAGTCTGACGTGGTGCCACCAGCTGAACATGACTCTGAGGGCTTGAAACGTGCTAGTGCCACCTGTTGAAATGATGATGTTGGGTTAAAGAAAAAATATTACTGAAATTAATTCCCCTGCATTCTTTTCATTCATTCCACTACATTCCTTAGAGGTGGCTACTGGGAATCGGTAAAGTCACGTGAGTAGCCCGCGTTTATATTTCTGTTGGGCAGCGCCGAGCTGATCTAGGAGCAGGCTCTCCTGAGTGTTGACACGCGGCCTTTGGGAGACTTGGGCTCGAGGGTGAGTTTCCCGTCTTCCGTAGGCTCTGGTCGTGTGACTTTCAACAACCAGCGCAGTTACCTGAAAGCAGTCAGTGCTGCTTTTGTGGAGATCAAGACCACCAAGTTCACCAAGAAGGTGAGTGGGCTGGTCTGCACCCTCTTCTGGGCCATCTGAGAGGTCTGGGCAGCCACCACTCAGGGCCAGCCCAAGACGAGAGCTGTGCCATGCTGGCTATGAGCCAGGCTTCCACCGACACACCTGAAGGTCAGGGTTGAAGGTGGGCCTGGTCTCAGTTGATGAGAGCAGATGGGAGCCTCAGCATGGGGTCACCTTCCCTCACTGTGGTCGTCGACCAGCATTGTGAGCTAAGCCGACTTCCATCCTGACCTGCATCCTCTTGAGCGCTTGCTTTTTGCTGGGTGATTGCTTTGCAGGTCAGGTTTGCCGAGAAGGCCAGGCAGTAACGTGTGGGATTGCCACGCTGTGCACAGCCAGCCTGGAAGATGCTGCAGTGATCTTGTCTCTCTCGAGGATCTCTGGGTCCTCTGCCCTAGTTCTTTCTGGGCCCCTTAAAATAGGAACCACCTTGTGTTCATAAAGGTGACCCATACGCACCCTTCTCTTGTGGCCCCTCTGGGCTCCCCATGAGAAGCAGCCCCTTAGTGATCCTGCTCTGCCTTTGTCTGCAGGTTCAGATCGACCCTTACCTGGAAGACTCTGTGTGTCATATCTGCAGCTCCCAGCCTGGCCCATTCTTCTGTCGGGATCAGGTGAGTCCCCTGGGCACTTGAGGGTTTACAGAACCCTTTCCCTCAGTTAAGCGTTGTCATGTCACATTCATCACATGGAACGCGGAGGTCTCAGGTTCCCCTTGGTTGTCTTAGAGTGCAGCAGAAGCAGCAGTGATGTTTGACCCTGAACTGTGGGGAAAGCGCATGGAGCTGAGTCTTGGTGCTGTGGCCTCCCCGTCCTGGGGTTGCTGTGCAGTGGGGCACTGCTGCTCACAGGTGGTTTTGAGGATGACAGGGACCCGGGCAGGTGTGGTCAGCACTACCTGTGAGCCAGCCAGGGCCTGCTGTTCTAGCTCTAAGTCCTTAGGTTGATTCTTCCCTAGGCAAGGAGTCCGTCTCTATTGACTTCTGAATCTCTGGGCTGTTTCTGTGCTGCTGCCTGGTTTGTACCCAGTTGTCAGAAGCAGGCAGAAAGCAGCATGGCAGCTTTGTTGCATGCTTCTGGGTGGCGGAGCACAGATCTGGAAGTGTTGGACGGAGCTTCTCGCCCTCTGTGGTGTGTCTGTGTTCACCACCTGAGGATCTGTATCAGTGCACAGTCTGATTCAGCGGTTTGGAGCATGGCCTGAGACTCGCTGTTTGTGACAAGTCTCCAAGTGGTGCCTGTGTTGCTGGGGACAGGAGAAGTAAGGGACCTGGTCGGATACTAGCACCGTGTCTGTACTTGGAGCTGTTTTTGCAGTGGTACTGTCACTCGGGTTTGGAGTCTGAGTAGATGGCAGTTAAACTGAGGCTGCAGGAGGAGGACGTGAAGTAAGTGTGGGTTGCTGAGGGGAGCTTGAGATCCGTGTGAGTCTGATCAGCCTCTTCTCGCAGGCTTGTGTGTGTCAGTGTGTTTCACAGATGGTCCCCATTTTCAGATACCTGGAAGTTAGTGGCCTGCCTGAGGTTACACAGCCAGCAGGAGCGAGGGGCTGGGCCTGAGATGTTGGTCTATGTGCGCAGCCACCTCTCCTCACTGAGTGTGACGACGAAGCCGTGCTGCCTGGCCTTAGGGCCTGGAGTCACTGTCTTTGAACGCTCTCCCGTATCGTGTGTGGCCGTGTGACACAAGTGCTCCACAGGAGGTAGAACAGGCAGGGACTGGAAGAGCACCTGGGTGCTCAGAACCGAGGAGAGGAGCTCGCGTGGCCTCTGCACACTAGGAGCCCAGCGTGCGCAGTTGCGTCCAGGCACTCGTAGAAGCCGGTCACGCCTCGTGTTGGGGACGAGAGGAGTCCCCGGGGCCAGCTCTTGTAACCCCACAGAAGCCATTAGGAGTGCCCACGCCCTCCCGGTCAGAGCAGGCAGCGCACGCAGCCGCCCCCCGGCTGGTCTGACACAAGCCTGGCTCCTCTCCTCTCTCCCCTCGCAGGTGTGCTTCAAGTACTTCTGCCGGAGCTGCTGGCACTGGCGGCACAGCATGGAGGGCCTGCGCCACCACAGCCCCCTGATGCGGAACCAGAAGAACCGCGACTCCAGCTAGAGGGGCCTGTGTGCCCAGGGCCGGCCGCCTCCGCCGCCGGCCTACCTGCCACCGGCGACCAGGGAGCTGGCTTCCCGCGGACAAGGGAAATCGTAGTCACCTTTGCACTTGCTGAGTCTGTCTTTGTTTCTGCACTAATTAATGCACAATGAGTTTTGTCGGGTTTTGTTTTCAGAGGGTGTGCCAGGGCAAGGACCCTCTGGCTCGCCCTCCAAGCGACTCTGTAGTTTTCCCAGATTTTAGTTCCTCATTTTGCCGATGAAAAGCAAAAAAAAAAAAAAAAAAAAAAGAACTACGTGTCCAGAAGGTATTGACACGACGCCTACATCTAGGTTTATTTATTAAAAGCGCTTTTTTACATTCCTTGCAATACTGATGGTGATGATGTGCAGGTCTCATTGGTTTCATTCTTGCAGTTGCCATACAGTGCCTTTCCATTTATTTAACCCCCACCTGAACGGCATAAACTGAGTGTTCAGCTGGTGTTTTTTACTGTAAACAACAAGGAGACTTTGCTCTTCATTTAAACCAAAATCATATTTCATATTTTACGCTCGAGGGTTTTTACCGGTTCCTTTTTACACTCCTTAAAACAGTTTTTAAGTCGTTTGGAACAAGAGATTTTTTTTCTTTCCTGGCAGCTTTTAACATTATAGCAAATTTGTGTCTGGGGGACTGCTGGTCACTGTTTCTCACAGTTGCAAATCAAGGCATTTGCAACCAAGAAAAAAATTTTTTTTGGATTTGAAACTGGACTGGATGAATGATGTTTGAGCGGCTGCTGTATATAGTTTTAAAATGGTTTATTGCACCTTCTTAAGTTGCACTTACGTGGGGGGGGAGGGTTGATAGAAGTTTTTAATCACAAAGTCACAGGACTTTTTTCTTTTGTAACTGAGCTAAAAAGGGCTGCTTTCTGGTGGGGGCAGATGAAGGCTCACAGGAGCCCTTTCTCTCAGAGGGGACAAGTACCCTACCCTGATTTCCTTCGTTTGAGAAGCGTATGAAGCAACAGTTGCGGTCGACTGAAATGCTACTGGAATTTGAAAACTTGAGTTTTTCTTTCTTCTTTCCTTCCTTTTTTTTTTAAAAAAAAAACAAAACAAAACTACTTGCCCCTCTTTGGGAAGCTGTGTGCCAAAGAACCAGTGTCATAACGCCCCTCCTCCCTCCTGCTGAGCTGACGTTGCATTGTTGCATCTCCCAGCTACTCTGTGGGTTTCGTGAAGCTGTGTGTGAAGTCTCTACCTCATTGTAGTATATGCAGGCAAGACTGCACTCTCCTACAGGTGTGTGGAGTAAGCTGTGGTGTAGTTGTTTGGCACATAATAAACACGTTGCAGCAGAGTCCCGGTTCCATCTCTCTGTCTGAGGTGGGGTAATGGGAGCAGTGAGACACTTGGGATTTCAGAGTAAAAACGCACATTTCCTTGCATCTTCTATAATGGGCGGGATTCCTGCCCAGGTTAACGGAGGGGCCATGAGGGGACCTGCCCCTTTAAGTCATTCTTGTTCACTTCGGCCACCTTGAAGGTGCCTTTCTGGTAAGTGGGTACCTCTGGTCCAGGTATGTAAAAAGGCCGCACAAATAAACTTTCTGGGGCTCCTCTTGGGCTTTTCAGGTGGCAGTGGTGGTAAAGAACCCGCCTGCTAATGCAGGAGGCAGAAGAGACACGGGTTTGATCCCTGGATCGGGAAGATCCGCTGGAGGAAGGCATGGCAACCCACTCCGGCATTCTTGCCTGGAAAATCCCATGAACAGGGGAGCCTGTCAGGCTACAGTCCATGGGGTTGTGAAGAGTAGAACACGGCTGCGTGACTTAGCAGGCAGCAGCCAGGGGGCTCCTCTTATCATCATCCTAGACCCACCTTGGAGGGACCAGAGGCTAGTTCCTTGGGGGTCGGCACAGGCTACTTGTTCTCAGCTCCTCCTGTACGCCTCAGAGCTTTCTTCTTGGGAGGCTTCCTATCTATCGGAGTCATCTATGCTGACCCAGTTCTTCACTGAACAGGAGTAAATTTTTGCTATTCTTTGGGACTGTCACCTGGACTATTACCTCACAGGCTTCCAGGATTTATTAATCCTGGTCTACTGATGATTTTTTCAGGTAGGTCATGCCTGAGCCCAGCTGCTGGAGCAATTTCTGGAAGATTCCATTTTAGTTATTGGAGGGAGCTCTGTGTGCCGAAGCATCCCTTCCATGAAGAGATGCAAGAACTCACTGTCGTCGTGGGTGGGGAGTCCTGTCAGCCAAGGCGTGGCTGGCTGCAGCCTAATCTGAAGTTTGCTGGTAAACTCCTGCAGCCCTCTCGGAGCAGGGGCTCTGACCGCCCTTCTGGTGTCCTGTCCTGTTCAGTCATCTCTCCTCCCCGTTAATCTCATTCTGGTCCACATGCTGCTTTCAGGGCACGAGCTTCCTCCTTCAGCCTTCCATTCCCAGTCAGTTTAGAGGGACTGACTGGACTGTCCAGGTGTTGAGGGATGAGGCACACAGCCTGATGCCCCCCTGACCTCATCCAACCTGGGCAGCCCAGCCCTTAAGTCAGGTGAGGGCCTGGAACCCACTTCAGCAGAGGTGGAGAGAAGGAGCAGTACTCCTGAGGCTGTTGTGGCACCAGCGTAGTTAGTAGGCAGTGCTGTTGGCTTCAGAAGGACTAGGTTTGAGGATGGGTAAGACAGAAACAGTCTGAAGACAGCAGTGGTGGTTGGAGAAGGTGCCTCAGTTGGAGGCACTACAGGTGAACTGGGCCCAACAGGTAAATATTTGAGAACGAACTTTGTACTAGGCACTGTTCAATGCAAAACACAGCTGTCACAGAATTCATCCCTAGCTTAGAAAGCTGAGACAAGTCACCGTGACACGTGCTAAGAAATGCTAGAGCAACATTAAAAGGATAGCAGTGCTGGATCATCGAAAGAGCAAGGAGGTTTCAGAAAAACAGCTATTTCTGCTTTATTGACTATGCCAAAGCCTTTGTATGGATCACAATAAACTGAAAAATCCTGAAAGAGATGGGAATACCAGACCACCTGACCTGCCTCTTGTGAAACCTCTATGCAGGTCAGGAAGCAACAGTTAGAACTGGACATGGAACAACAGACTGGTTCCAAGTAGGAAAAGGAGCACATCAAGGCTGTATATTGTCACCCTGCTTATTTAACTTCTATGCAGAGTACATCATGAGAAACGCTGGGCTGGAAAAAGCACAAGCTGTAATGAAGATTGTCAGGAGAAATATCAATAAGCTCAGATGTGCAGATGACACCACCCTTATGGCAGAAAGTGAAGAGGAACTAAAGAGCCTCTTGATGAAAGTGAAAGAGGAGAGTGCAAAAGTTGGCTCAACATTCAGAAAACTAAAATCATGGCATCCAGTCCCATCATTTCATGGCAAATAGATGGGGAAATAGTGACTGACTATTTTTGGGGACTCCAAAATCACTGCAGATGGTGATTGCAGCCATAAAATTAAAATATGTTTACTCCTTGGAAGGAAAGTTATGACCAACCTAGACAGCATATGGACATTACTTTGCCAACATCCATCTAGTCAAGGCTATGGTTTTTCCAGTAGTCATGTGTGGATGTGAGAGTTGGACTATAAAGAAAGCTGAACGCAGAATTGATGCTTTTGACCCGTGGTGATGGAGAAGACTCTTCAGAGTCCCTTGGACTGCAAGGAGATCCAACCAGTCCATCCTAAAGGAGGTCAGTCCTGGGTGTTCATTGGAAGGACTGATGTTGAAGCTGAAACTCCAATACTTTGGCCACCTGATGCGAAGAGCTGACTCACTTGAAAGTACCCTGATGCTGGAAAAGATTGAGGGTAGGAGGAGAAGGGGATGACAGGATGAGATGGTTGCATGGCATCACCAACTCAATGAACATGGGTTTGCTTAGATTTTGGCAGTTGGTGATGGACAGGGAGGCCTGGCGTGCTGTGGTTCATGGGGTCACAAAGAGTCGGACATGACTAAGCGACTGAACTGAAGTGCTAAAAAAAATGATAAAAGGATAACTGCTACTTTTAATATATAAATTGGAGGAAAAGCCCCTTTGATAAGGTGACATTTGAGCAAAGCTTTGGAAGTGAGATAATCATTTCCCAGTTGTACTTGTGTCTCCACAAGGCCGACCTTGGTGGGGACCTGGTGCACGAGGCCATCCCCTACCTTCTCACTTTTCCATACTTCCACGCGCTGTCACCGTTCCCCGCTCCCCCCCACTGCGCCCCCAACACACACACACAGCCCCTGGCATGTGTGGAAGAGATGACCTCTCCAACCCCTTGGGCGATCCAACCACTGTAGAGTTCAGTCGCTCAATCGTGTCCCACTCTGCGACTCCATGGACTGCAGCACGCCAGGCTTCGCTGTCCATCACCAACTCCCGGAGCTTACTCAAACTCATGTCCGTCAAGTCAGTGATGCTATCCAACCATCTCATCCTCTGTCGTCCCTTTCTTCTCCTGCCTGCAATCTCTCCCAGCATCAGGGTCTTTTCCAATGAGTCAGCTCTTCGCATCAGGTGGCCAAGAAAGTATTGGAGTTTCAGCGTCAGTCCTTCCAATGAATACTCAGGTGAGGTGAGGTGAAGTCGCTCAGCCGTGACCTACTCTGCGACCCCGTGGACTGTAACCTACTAGGCTTCTCCGTCCATGGGATTCTCCAGGCAAAAATACCGGAGTGGGTTGCCGTTTCCTTCTCCAGAATACTCAGGACCGATGTAGAAGCAGTAGAAACCACTGTGGAAGGCTTTCAGACACCAGCCTAAGACGACAATAGGCGGGGCGGAGCGGCAGAGCCTTGCCCAGCAGGGGGCGGATCAATGGCTCGTTCTGCCCGCTGGATCCAGACGGGCCGTCCACATTTCCGTTCTATTTTGCCTCCGCCCCGCTAGGGGTCGCTGTGGAGCGCTGGAGTAGGCTCAGCGCGTCCCAGGCTAGGCGGAAGCGGCTTTCTGGCCTGCGCTTTATAGGTCTCTCTTGTGCTTCCTGTTTCCTCTTTTACCAAGGACCCGCCAACATGGTAGGTGTTTTGGCTCCAAGTTGGTTCCCGCCAGAATCGTCCTCCATCCGCCGTTTCCCTCAGCTCCCAGTCCGTAAGGAGGCGCGGACTGCCCTGTGAGGCTGAAGCCTCCGTAGGTTGCTGGTTTCCGCGTTGACCCCTCGCTCCACCGCTGCCCGGCCGGGCCTTTACTGTACCGGGCTCAGCCCCAGCCCACGAACCCAGCTCGGGTCAGGGTGTGACGCCGCGCTGTTTCCTGGAGCGGGGTGGTCCTGGCTCGCGAGTGACCCTATTTTCTCCACCCGCAGGGCCGCGTTCGCACCAAAACCGTAAAGAAAGCGGCCCGGGTCATCATTGAGAAGTACTACACGCGCCTGGGCAATGACTTCCACACCAACAAGCGGGTGTGCGAGGAAATCGCCATTATTCCCAGCAAGAAGCTTCGCAATAAGATCGCAGGGTGAGTCGAGTCTGCGTTCGGTTTCCAGGGCCTCCGTGGCCCCGCGGGTGGGTCCTGGGAGCTGTGCATCTGTGGGGTTTTTTGGTGAAGTTGTCTTGTGTTCACGTTGCATTGATGCTTGGCTGTTTGACTGGCAATGGCGCTTGGACGAAGTTAGTCCCAGTTGATCTCTGGAAGAGAATATTTAAAGACCTGCTTGATCTACTGCTGTATTGCGTAAATTGGAACTCGAAGGAAAGCAGATGAGGGTTGGGAGGGATCGCGAAAGTTTGTTGGAGTATCTCTGGTTTTACAAACGAACGTGAATATAGAGGACAGCCATGCCTGGATAAGCGGAGCTGAGTGTAGAGGTTCTGTGTATGTAGAGGATTCCCAAAATGATGACTCCTCTCCCTTCTCACTGCGGGAAAAGAACTGAAACTCCTACGTGCACATCCAGAGGTGCTGTGTACCGTGGGGACCAATGTGTGTTCTTGGGCGCTTTGTAGCTATGTCACACATCTGATGAAGCGGATTCAAAGAGGCCCTGTGAGAGGTATCTCCATCAAGCTGCAGGAGGAGGAGAGAGAGAGGAGAGACAATTACGTGCCTGAGGTAAATTTTCTGGGTCTTACTCTGGACCTCTGGTTCATCTTGAAAGATAGTAGGAGGTCCCTGAGAACCGTTTCAGGTACTTGGTTTCCAGGGGGACCTCAGCTGCATCTCCATAGACCCCTCCCTCTTAAGCAGCTGAGCTGTGCTTGTGGCTCAGTCGCCTCCGACTCTTTGCGACCCCTTGGGCTGTAGCCCGCCACGCTCCTCTGTCCGTGGGATTCTCCAGGCAAGAATAGTGGGGTGGGTTGCCATACACTTCCACAGGGGATCTTCCCGACCCAGGAGTGGAACCTAGGTCTCCCACATTGCTGGCGGATCCTTTACCATCTTAGCCACCAGGGAAGCCCATAAGTCGCTGTAGGTGCCGGTAATCTGTGAATACCTGCCTATATGTTGTGTTCCGCCCTGTTAGGGCCGTGTAGGTTTTGTACCCGAGAACCTTGCAACTCATTACTATTTGGGGCCGGCCTTGTTTCTCCTAGGTCTCAGCCCTGGATCAGGAAATCATTGAAGTAGATCCTGACACTAAGGAAATGCTGAAGCTGTTGGTAAGTGTTTGCTGAATTTCTGAAGTAGGGTTTCCCTGGTCACCAACTATCAGTACCTCTCTGCTGTCTGTAATACCACAGGGTGAATCTTTAAAATATGTCAGATAGTCTCCACATTTCCTATATGTTGTTTTCCTCACTGTATCCCATGAGGTACCTCCTGTCTACATTTTATAGATGTTGGAGCGGTAATTTCAGGTTAGTGGGTGGCAGAGGTGGGACTCCATCCACACTTCTAACCACTAAGCTAGGCTACCTCCAGAGGGGTTTAGCTGGTTGCTAAAGGTTGAGTTTGCTGTGCATGCGACGATAACTCCCAGATCTAGTGACCGTTGCTCTTCTTGCTCTTCTGTGTCCACATGCTAGCTCTGGTTTCATTTCTGGTCCTGACAGGGCACTACTTGAGTGGTTCAGCTGTCTTCAGCACACTGAGAAGTGTCTCTTCTGTGATTTATCTTAGTACTTGTGCATTTTGGTGGAAGCATGAGCTTCAAAGTCCAGGGGGCAGTTGATTTCGAGCAACTTTATTTTTCCCTTTTTTATGATGATGAGACATTTAAATAATAGCATGAATTCCTATATACCTACCACCCAGCTTCAGAAAAACATCACCAGTACTGCTAAAGCCTGTTACAGATTATTTTCTCCTGAAATAACCACTATCCTGGAATGTAGCTTTTTATTTTCAACGGTAAAATTGATCTTTGAGCATGAAATGAGGAATTAATTTCTGGTTATGTGGCGGGACCTTGGTTTCACTGCTCTTAGATTGAGCCAGCTCTGAGGCAGGCCCTGCCCTTGTCCCGCCACTCATCTTCCTGGGCCTTCACAAATGCTGACTGCATGAGTGATGCATCCTATCTGAGACTGGTCCTGAAAGTGAAGGGGCACTGTGTTAGCCTTAGAGCAGTATTCTTAAAGGGACAGATTTTGCACCCAGGGGACATTTGGTGATACCTGGTCACAGCTGGAGGTACAAGCAGACTTGTGGGTAAAGGCTGAGGATGCCATTAAAAGTCTTAGAATGCACAGGACAGCTGCCTTGTGACTGTTGGGGTGGAGGATCCTTCAGATGGAGTCCACCCCCTTGTGAGTTTACTGGTCTGGGGTGGGAAGAAAGCTGTCACTTTTCTGCGGGGTCCCAGCAGTCTGACCCAAGCTGGTGGAGTTGGTGAAGCATAGCCTAATGGTGGTACTGGGACACTGGACACAGATCTTGCCAGAACAGCCACACTAAGCCCATTTTTATCATTACAGGACTTTGGCAGTCTGTCCAACTTGCAGGTCACTCAGCCTACAGTTGGGATGAACTTCAAAACACCGCGTGGAGCCGTTTGAGTCTTTCTGCTGTGCTGTAATATTTCAATAAACCTCGGACTAAAACCTTGCCTGTGTCATCTGTGGGGTTGGGTCCCGGTGGAACTAAGGACAGGAATTCTTTCTCATGGGAGGCGTCCTGCAGAGCACCTGTGGGCAGCACCCATACAGACAGTGGATGCATGAGAAGGCCTGGTCCTGGCAGGTCCTGCATGCGCACTCTGGCTTCGGGCAAAAGTCAGGAGATGCTTTTCCCTCTTTACCCCATGTGTCCTGTGTGTTTGCGCTCAGCCTCTCCTGGGTACATGCAGTTCGGGTTAGTGAACCTTCTTGTCTTGAAAAGGTAATGTTCCCCACATGTATGAGGGTTGGGTTTTCTGGGGATGGGAGATAGAATGAAGTGTGGATGGATGTGTGTGTGGAAGGATCAGTGAGACCATGGGATGTGTCAGGTTAAGGGAGGCAGAGTTTGCTAGGTGCATCTTGGGAGATGGTTCTGAGCTTAGGGATCTTGCTGAGGCAGTGGGTCCAACTGTGTGGTGGAGAGTGATCCTGGGAAACATCCTGAAAACGTCTACTGTAAATAAAGTCATAACACCTGATCTAATTTCTAACTTGAAATGTTGCAAGAATATAGCATAAAGAACTTGAACTCTTTCCAGTTCACATTTTCTCCCAATTGTTTTATATACTGTTACACATCTTTTTTCTGATCCATTGGAGTTAAGTTACAGATGTACCATTTTGTTTGAAATATCTTGTCAGTTTCCTAAGAACAAGGACATTCTTTTAACAGCTATAAATGAATGATCGTAATCAGGAAATCCACATGGATATGATACTGCTACCTAACCCATCAGTTAAATTGCTCAGTTGTGTCTGACCCCATGGACTGCAGCATGCCAGGCTTCTCCATCACCAACTCCCAGATCCTGTTCAAACTCATGTCCATTGAGTTGGTGATGCCATCCAATCATCTCATCCTCTGTCATCCCTTTGCCTTCAGTCTTTCCCAGCATTAGGATGTTTTCCAGTGAATCATTTCTTTGCATCAGATGGCCAAAGTATTGGACCTTCAGCATCCGTCCTTCCAGTGAATATTCAGGACTGGTTTCCTTTAGGATAGACTGGTTTGATCTTGCAGTCCAAGGGACTCTCAAGTCTTGAACCCCACAGTTCAAAAGCAATTCTTTGGCGCTCAGCTTTATAGTCCAACTCTTACATCCATACATGACTGCTGTAAAAACCATAGCTTTGACTAGACAAACCTTTGTCTCTGCTTTTTAATAGGCTGTCTAGGTTGGTCATAGCTTCAAAGGAGCAAGCATCTTCATGGCTGCAGTCACCATCTGCAGTGATTTTGGAGCCCAAGGAAATAAAGTATGTCACTGTTTTCCCCATCTATTTGCCATGAAGTGATGAGACTGGATGCCATGATCTTAGTTTTTTAGTTTTAAGCCAGCTTTTTCACTCTCTCTTGCTTTCATCAGGAAGTTCCTCAGTTCCTTTTCGCTTTCTGCCATAAGGGTGGTGGTATCTGCATATCTGAGGTTATTGATATTTCTCCCAGCAATCTTGATTCCAGCTTGTGCTTCATCCAGCTGGGTGTTTTCACATGATGTACTCTACATACAAGTTAAATAAGCAGGGTGACAATGTACAGCCTTGATGTACTCCTTTCCCAGTTTTGAAACAGTCTTGTTCCATGTCCAGATGAGTGCAATTGTGTGGTAGTTTGAGCATTGTTTGGCATTGCCTTTCTTTGGGATTGGAATGAAAACTCACCTTTTCCAGTCCTGTGGCCACTGCTGCATTTTCCAAATTTGCTGGGTTATTGAGTGCAGCACTTTAACTGCACTCATCTCACACGTTAGCAAAGTAAGGCTCAAAATTCTCCAAGTGAGGCTTCAACAGTGCATGAACTGAGAACTTCCAGATGTTCAAGATGGATTTAGAAAAGGCAGAGGAACCAGAGATCAAATTCCACATTGAGTGCAGCATCATCTTTTAGGACTTGAAATAACTCAGCTGGAATTCCATCACCTCCAGTAGCTTTGTTTGTAGTGATGCTTCCTAAGACCCACTTGACTTCAGACTCCAGGATGTCTGGCTCTAGGTGAGTGATCACACCATCGTATTGTGGTTATCTGGGTCATGAAGATCTTTTTTGTATAGTTCTTCCAAGTATTCTTCCCACCTCTTTATATCTTCTGCTTCTGTTAGGTCCATACCATTTCTGTCCTTTATTGTGCCCATCTTTGCATGAAATGTTCCCTTGGTACCTCTAATTTTCTTGAAGAGATCGCAGGTCTTTCCCATTCTATTGTTTTCCTCTTTCTTTGCATTGATCACCAAGGGAGGCTTTCTTATCTCACCATGCTATTCTTTGGAACTGCATTCAGATGGGTATCTTTCCTTTTCTCCTTTGCCTTTTGCTTTTCTGCTTTAATCCATAGTCCAGTGTAAAATCTTGCCAGTTTTCCCAGTAATTCCTTCCAGTTTTCCTGGTTGAGGATCCAACTCAGAATCACTATATCTACTTTCCATGTTCTTTTCTTTGCATGTCTTTCATGGTATTTTTGAAAAGTGTTGGCTGACTCCTTGTAGAATGTCCTTCAATTTCAGTTTGATGTCTTAAACTTAGATTTAATTTAGTTTTTTTTTTTTTAATTTTAGAAATACAGGTGGTCTGATTTAAGATTTTTTAAAAATCTTATGGTGTGGAAGTGACAGGCATTCAGTAGAAACTACTTTAGATAACAGTTTTTTTCTTTTTACAGGTTAGGATGGTGGTTTAACTCATGACTGGGCAGTGGCAGTGGGCCGCAGCTCCCAGTCAGCTTATGCGATCTCAAAGCAACAAACACACTTCACTATTCTGTGGTTACGCATTCTGTTTCAGTACAGTGTTCAGTACATGAGACTTTCAGTCACAAATTCGAGTCTGACTGCGAGCCCATGGACTGCAGCACACCAGGCTCCTCTGTTCCCCGCTGCCTCCCAGAGTTTGCTCAAACTCATATCTATTGAGTCGCTTATCCTACCTCTGACCGTCTCATCCTCTGACGCCCTCTCCTTTTGCCTTCAGTCTTTCCTAGCATCGGGGTCTTTTCCAATGAGTAGGCTTTTCTGTATCGGGTGGTCAAAGCATTGGAGCTTCAGCAACAGTCCTTGTGACTATTCATGGTTGATTTCCTTCGGGAGCGATTGGCTTGATCTTGCAAATATGAGAGAGAGCCAGTGCTTTATTATAAAGTGGACTTTGTCTTAGTTGATTTGGCTCAACTGTAGGTTAATGTGTTAGTTTGTTAAAAACAGTATCAGGTAGGGATATTCAGCCATGTCTGACTCTGCAACCCCACAGCTTGCCAGGCTCCTCTGTCTATGGGATTTTCCAGGCAAGAATAGTGGAGTGGGTTGCCATTCCCTTCTCCAGGAGATCTTCCCTACCCAGAGACTGAACCAGCATCTCCTGCTTCTCCCGCATGGGCAGTAAGATTTATGATGTTCAGTAAGTTGTGAATTAAATGTATTTTTGACTTAGGGTATTTTCAATTTACTATGGGTTTATTTGCAACATAACCCCATCCTAAGTCAAGGCAGATCTGTACCACAGAAGTGATACTGTGTGCCCGATGCATCATACTGAGAGACTCAGAATATGTCACAGTTTTAGTGATGTCTACTTCGAGGGCTTGGATTAAGGTGTATCTCTCAAGTCTCTCCGCTGTTAAGTTGTAAGAAGGTGTTTTGAATTTTGTGGCTAAATACCCTGTTCTCCGACTTTTCACTCACTGGTTTTAGCATCTATTGCTATTTTACCTCCACGATTACCTTACATTTATTAGTACTGTACAGTAGGGAAGGAACTTTCTCTTCTCTTCACCAAGAACATTTCTTTCCATTTCTTGGTGTGGAGTCGGGCATTCTCAGCAAGTAACTGTGCCTTCTAAATATGGCTCTGTGTAAAGAAGCCTTCCCTCTTTAGGTTTCTGTATGGGAGAGAAACTAGAGCTAGTTTAAAATGACCAGTGGGTAAGAAAAGGTACAAGGCTGTGTCCTGTGATGTTTGCCACGCTCCCCTACTAGGAGGCAGTGCCTTTGCTGACCCACGCCTGCCCGGCTGGGTCGCCTCTAAGGCCTCCAGATGAGAGAGATGAGGGATGGGAAGGGTTGGGGCGGCACAGAGAAGCGGTTTTATTCTCCATCTGCGTTAAGGAGTTTCTCCTAGGCCTTAGCTCTTGCATCTGTAGAATCAGCCCTGGGCTCATTAGAACCTCGCGTGGAACTTATTAAAAGCAGGTGGTGAGGCGCTGCCCCCAGCCGGAGATTTGCGTGGCTTCAGGCGTGGTGGGGCGAGGGGCGCTGCCCAGGTGTGTCCGCTCGAGGTGCCCGCGGTGCTAAGTGTGCTCGCGGGCAGTTGCATCCCAGCTGGGCTGGACGCCGCCGGACTAGCGTCTCTCCTGTGGTGTTTGCCTCTGATAATGTCTGTTGGCATATGGCTAAAATATGATAGACTTCTGCCTTTTGTGTCACCGACTCTGCTGCTTCAAGATTTCAAAGAGTCCCAGGAACGTTTTGAAGGTAATTTTCTTCTTTTTTTTCCCTACATTGTCCTTCTGGGCTGTGCTAAGTCGCTCAGTCGTGTTGGACTCTGTTTGACCCCATGGACTATAGCCCTCCAGGCTCCTCTGTCCATGGGGATTCTCCAGGCAAGAATACTGGTGTGGGTTGCCATGCCCTACTCCAGGAAATCTTACCCACCCAGGGATGGAACCCATGTCTCCTGCGGCCCCTGAATTGCAGGCTGATTCTTTACCGCGGAGCCTCCAGGGAGCCCATATTGTCCTTAGTTTTGTTAAAGTACAATTTTCAACAAAGTGAAATGACTGTCACACAGATATAAAATGAACTTGTTAAGTATTTTTTAAAAACCTAATTTTTAAAAAACCGATGTTACAGTCAGTTGAAAGGAGAAAGAAGTCAGGGACAAATTTGGAGGAAGGGAATTTATAAATGGACACAAGACCAACTTCTTCCACCAGAGGGAAGTCAGCTAAAAACCTCTAGCCAACAGAATTTACTTACATTTGTCTATAGGTAAGAGTTATTTGCATTGTCAGGCATCTACACCTTAGAGAGCTGTAAAATAGCTCTAAGACAGTGAGAGATACAGAGCCTCTCCCTAGAATCTGTATCAGAACCCAGGTTGGGGATGGGCGGGAGGGGACGTATATATAATTATAGCCTGATTGGCGTTGTATAGCAACATTTGTAAAAATCAAAACAAAAAAAATTTTTTTAAGTTAAAAAAAGATGACAGTGGTAAGAGGAGCTCCTCTGGCTGAAGCATGGGAGCTCTGCCAATGTCCTTCCCCTACTTGGCTGACACTGCTGTTGAGACGGTGTCTGAGCTCCTAGGTCATTCTGGTCCTCCTGGTTTCCACCATGGGACACCTTGGCCTGAGCTCCATGTCTAACTGAGAATCTGGGTCTCCCTGCCAGTGGTCTTTATACTAAAGGTTCTCAGACCTTTTATGGGTTCCCAGGACGCTGTGAAGTAGTCTCTGACTGACATGGGGGAGATAGAGCAACAGTCAGGGTGCCTTACCCGGTCTGTGAACAGAGCAGCTCCACTTCTGCCTCTGTGTGCGATGAGGTTGATTTTAATATGCCCCTAAGGAGAAGCATCCCAGTGCCAAAAGATTCTGAAAAGATAAAGGAAGAAAGACTCCCACCTGAGGGGGCGGAAACCCAGGCTGTCGTGTTTAACAATTGAAGCACAAGTTTCGCCTCTATCTGAGGGCAAAATTCATAGAGGTATGTCCTATCTCCGTGAATATATGAACTCATATTCTGTGTGTTGCCTATGTCATTAAGATTTTCAGTTTTATTGGTATGTAATTGCAGTTTTTCTCTCGTAAGTAGGGAAACTCCCTGTTACTCTGAATCATTTTAAATGTTACATTTCGTTTCTAAATTAAGCTTGTCAGATGTTTGATTATTTTATTGATAGTTTCAGGAGTTTTAACTTTCTTTTTACTTGAGATTGCCGCTTTTCCTCATTAGACGCTGGAGAAAGCAAACAGCCAGATTCAGTTGTGAGGAAGGTGGGTGAAGCTCGTTTTCTCTTTTTCAACTGCAGGGGTCAGCAAACTGTGCTCAGCTGCCCATGTGTGAATAAGCCGTGAACTAAAAACGATTATCACATTTCTAAATGCTTTAAAACAGGGATCCCCACCCTCCAGAATCTAATGCGTGATGTTTTGAGGTGGAGCTGTTGTAATGATCATAGAAATAGAGTGCACAATAAATGTAATGAGGTGGAATCATCCTGAAACCACGAAAAATTCCACGAAACCGGTTCCTGGCGCCGGAAAGGTTAGAGACCACTGCTTTAAAAGCCAGCAACAGCAAGAGGAGAATCCTGTGGGCTGAGGAAATTCTGTTAAATTGAAGTCAGTGTCTACATACAGAATTTCATTGGGACGCAGCCACATTCTTTTGTTTACAAACTGTAGACGGCTGTGTTCCTGATTCAATGGCTGGATTACATAGTTGCCAGAGAGACAGTAAGGAGGCACTGAGATCACTTCACACTACAGATTGCAGTTACACATTTATAACGCCATAGTGTTTTGAGGGCCATACTGATTACCATATCGTCACATTTTATTTTTTACAAATCGTTAATGCACGCTTTCATTGAAAAAGAAAAGTGGGCCTTCAATATTGTTAAGGTATGAGTGGCTCATTTGGTAGGTGGGCAGGGGAAGCTGTTATCAGTGCTGAGTTTGTTTTCTCTGCACATGTTTCTTCCAGATAAATTAGCTTGTTTAAAACTGTTAGTCTTTGGGTGAGAGTGGTTGTTTAAAGAGCAGAAAACATGGGGAGCAATATGAATAGTCAATTTTTTAAAAAGTAGATAATTCTAAATGGTTTTTCTTGACTCTTGATAAGTCAAAGAATGTTACCAATACTGCTCAGTTATGCAAGAGTCGGTGCCAACTTTGAAGAGTCTGAAGAATTAGTCTGTAGAGTAATCTGCATGGAACAGCTACTGGTGAGAATATTTTTAAAGATAAATCACTGATTCAGTAGGACCTGAAGTGGGAATTGGCTGAGCTAATGTTATAGCTGATGTTGGTAGAAATATGTGCAAAGCAGAAGGGATCTTATTTGGACAGAATTCAAAGCTTGCAGAAATGTAGAGTGTTTAAAGCCTGTGCTGTTCATTGCATTATTCATTAATATGTATTCTACAGAAAATAAATCTCTCAATTGCTGAACCAGTAACTGTTCACAATGAATTTTACTCTCATAGACTTAACCATCATCATTTCCATGAATTTTGGTGTTACTTAACTGTGGTAAAGTTTTTTTAAACATGTAATATTTATTATTTTAACCATTCCTAAGTGTACAGTTTGGAGGCATTAAATATGTTTACCGTGTATGGTAACTGATTTCTATACTAAAGCTTTTCATCATTCCCAACAAAAATTCTGTACTCATTAAACAATAACTCCTTATTCCCCCATATCATATTTTGTTATCCATTCATTTTATGGTGGGCATTTTGGTTGCTTCTGCTTTTTGGTTCTTGTGAATAATGCCACTATGAACACAGGTGTACAAATGGCAGTTCAAACCCCTGCTTTCAGTTGTTTTGAGTATATACCAAAAAGTCGAGTTGCCAGATCATATGGTAAATCTATGATTAATTTTTTTGAGGAAATGTTGTACTATTTTCCACAGCAACTGCACCGTTTTACATTCCTACTAGCTGTGCACAAGATTTCTAATTTCACCACATCCTTGCCAAAGCTTCTTACTTTGTGAGTTTATTTTTTAATTTTTTTTTAAAAGTATTTATTTTTGGGTGTACTGGCTCTTTGTTGCTCTGTGGGCTTTTTTCTAGTTGCAGTAAGTGGGACTGCTCTTCACTGTGGTGTGTGGCCTTCTCATCGTTTTGGCTTCTGTTGTTGTGGAACACGTGGGTCTAGGTGTGCAGGCTTTAGTAGTGGCGGCGCCTGGGCTCAGGAGTGGCAGCGCCCCAGCTTTAGAGCACAGGCTCAGTAGCTGTGGCACATGGGCTTAGTCACTCTGTAGGATGTAGGGTCTTCCCAGATCAGGGATGGAACCTGTGTCTTCTGCATTGTCAGGGAGATTCTTTACCACTGGGCCACCGAGGATGCCCCTGTTAGGTGTGTGTATATATATATATGCACATATATATATATATGTATACACACATAATAGCCATACTCATGAGTATGAAGTGGTATCTCATTGTAGTTTTGATTTGCATTTCCTTAATGATTAATGATGTTGAGCATCTTTTAGTGTGTTGATTGGCCATTTGTATATCTTCTTTGGAGAAATATCTGTTCAAGTTCTTTGTCCATTTTTAAACTGGGTTTTATTGTTATTGAGTTGTAGGAGTTCTTTGTATATTCTGGATATTAATTCTTTATTGGATATGATTTGCATGTATTTTCCCCCACGCCATGGGTTGCCTTCTCTGTTGATAGTGTCCTTTGATGCACAAAAGCTTTAAATTTTGATGTAGTTCAATGAATTATTTTTTTTATTGCCTATTTTTTTGGTGTCATATCTAAGAATGCTTTGCCTAATCCTCATGAAGAATTACCCCTATGTTTTCTTTTAAGAATTTTATGGTTTTAGCTCTTATATTTAATTCTTTGATAACATTTTGTGATAATTTTGGGGGGGGTGATTGTATTTTTTTTAACCTCTAAACTTTATTTTGTATTGGAGTATAGCCAATTAACAATGTTGTGGTAGTTTCAGGTGAACAGCGAAGGGACTCAGCCATACATATACATGTATCCATTGGTGTTAATTTTTGTACATGCAGTGAGGTAGGGTGTCCAACTTCATTTTCATTGCATATGGAAGTCCAGTTGTCCCCAGCATCATCTCTTAAAGCGACTGTTCCTTTCCCATTGATTGGACTTGAGACTCTTATCAAAAATCAGTTAGACATGAATGTGTGGGTTTGTTTCTGAACTCTCAGTTCTGTTCCACTGGTTTGTAAGTCTGTCCCTCTGTCAGTCCACAGTGTTTTGATTACTGTAGCTTTGAGTGAGCTGTGATGTAGGAGTCCTCCCACTTTGTTCTTTTTCAAGACTTTTTGTTTGTTTACCTGGGCTGTGTAAGTTCTCTAGATCTGCCATAACAAAATACCACAGACTGGGTGGCTTAAACAGATTATTTTCTTAACCATCTGGAGGCTGGAAGCCCCAGATCAAGATGTGAGCAGCTTTGATTTCTCCCAACTTTGATTTCTCTCTTCTTGCCTGTAGCTGTGGCCTCATGTGGTCTTCCCTTTGCATGCACAGCCCTGTTCTTACTGTGGGTCCAAATTTCCTGATCGTATAAGGACACCAGGAGGAGTGGATGAGGGCCCACCCTAAGGGCCTCACTGTGACATAGTTACCTCTTTAAAGGCCCTGTCTATAGATGTAGTCACATTCTGAAGTATTGAGGGTTAAGACTCCTGCATGTGAATTTTGGGGAATACACTTCAGCCTCTTACATAGACTCCAGGCATTTGAGGATCAGCTTTTCTGTTTTTGCAAAAGAAGCCCACTGGAATTTTAATAGGAGTTGCTCTGAATTTTGTAGATGGCTTTGGGTAGTATTGACATCTTGACAGTATTAAGTGTTCTAACCCATGAGCATGTGATGTCTTTCCACTTATTTACATCTTCTTTAATTTCTTAGAGGAATACTTTGTAATTTTATTCTTTCAGATTGTGCTACTGTGATGAGTGCATGTGTGCTAAGTCACTTCAGTCATGTCCAACTCTTTGTGACCCTATGGACCATAGCCTGCCAGACTCCTCTATCCTTGGGATTCTCTAGGCAAGAGTACTGGAGTGGGTTGCCATTTCTTAGTTCAGGGGATCTTCCCCACCCAGGAATGGAACCTGTCTCCTGCATTGGCAGGCAGGTTCTTTGCCACTAGCACCACCTGGGAAGCCCATTGTGATATAATAAATTTATATTAAAAAAAAATATATATATATATATTTGGTCTTTCTCCCCAGTTCCTGGCACAAAAATCTTCTAAAGCCCTTGGGATTTCCTGAGTGTTAAAGATGGAAGGCCCATGATTTATTATTCATGAAGTGAAGGAAAGTGAAAATATTAATCCCTCAGTTGTGTCCAACCCTTTGCACCCCATGGACTGTGTAGCCCGCTAGGCAAGAATTCTCCAGGCAAGAATATTAGAGTGGGTAGTCATTCTCTTCTCCAGGGAATCTTCCTGACCCAGGGATCAAACCTAGGTCTCCTACATTGCATTGCATTTGGGCAGATGCTTTGCTATCTTAGCCACCAGGGAGCCTTTTTTTTTTTCCTTTCTTTTTTCAGGGACCCTTTTTTGTTATTCAAAGTAAGCCCTTTTCAACCATACCTAAGTTTATGCTAATGAAGTGAATCTTGGTAGGGTATCGATAGCTTCTAGATCAGGGCTGGTTGCTAGAAGAACCAACCAGGTGATTAGAGGATCGGAACTTTAAGCCCCACCCCTGATTTCTGTGGAGGGGGGTTGTTTAGTTGCTGTCATGTCCAGCTGTTTGTGACCCCATGAATTCCAGCACGCCAGGTTTCCCTGTACTTCACTGTCTGCTGGAGTTTGCTCAAACTCGTGTCCATTGAGTCAGTGATGCCATCCAACTGTCTCATCCTCTGCCACCCCCTTCTCCTTTTGCCCTCAATCTTTCCCAGAAAAACAGTGCAAGTAGCAATCTTTATCGTGGCAAGGAGAAAAGTTTTATAATTTGGGTATCCACTTTAACAATGAACATTATAAGACTTTCCAGGCTATCATAAACCCTTTCTAAACAATATCTTGACGGTGATATAGTAGTTAATCAATAGACATAGAGTAATTTATGTAACACAGTCATTGATATTTTCGCTGTTTTCAGTTTTGGGCCAATGCTGCTGCAACATGCATTTGTATCCATAAAGTTCTGGGAGAGGCTGTTTCCTTAAAGAGATCTAGAATTGGAATTGTTGCATCAGAGGATGAAAGGTTGTAACTGCTCTTTTAAAATTAAAAGGTGGCATCTCAGAGAATCCACTGAGGCAGAGAAACCATCGTCCAGGTGTGCTGAGCTGCTTGCTTCCCCACACCCTCACCTCTCTCATTTTCCACTGCCCAAATTTCTTTTGTAATTAATTCAGTAGAAAAGGAGTTTATATGGCATTTCCTCTGTAACTCATGAGGGAGATTATTTCTCCATATAACTATTCAGTTCAGTTGCTAAGTCATGTCCGACTCTTTGCGACCCCATGGACTTGGGCACACCAGGCTTCCCTGTCCTTCACCATCTCCCGGAGTTTGCCCAAACCATGTCTGTTGAGTCGGTGCCATCCAGCCATCTCGTCCTCTTCTGCCTTGAATCTTTCCCAGCATCAGGGTCTTTTCCAATGAGTTAGCTCCTTGCATCAGGTGGCCAAAGTATTGGAGCTTCAGTTTCAGCAGCAGTCCTTCCAATGAATATTCAGGGTTGATTTCCTTTAGAATTGATAGGTTTCATCTCCTTGCAGTCCAGAGGACTCTCAAGAGGCTTCTCCAGAACCCACAGTTTGAAAACACAAATTCTTGTCAGTTCTTCAGTGCTCAGCCTTCTTTATGGTCCAGTTCTCACATCCATACATGCAGAGGGCTAAGAGGCTAGAAATTGAGTTAATCGCCAGTAGCCAATGATTTAATCCATCACATCTATATAATTGAGCCTCCATAAAAACTCTTAAGTGATAGGGGTTAGTGAATGAGTGCTGGGAGGGTACATTCCATAGTCCTTGGAAACCGAAGATCCTGTGCTCAGGTTCCTTCCAGAACCCACCGTGTGTAACTCCTCATTGGGCTGTTCACCTGTGTCCTCTATAATAAACCCGTAATAATAATGTTTTCCCCTGAGTTCTGTGAACTGTTATAGCAAATTACTGAACCTCAGATGGGGTCAAGGGAGCCCCCAGTTTGTAACCAAGTCAGACAGAAGTGTGGATAACCTGGGAGCTCATGGCTGAAGTAGGTGGATTGAGATTTTAAACCAGCGGGGGATTCTGTGCTAACTCTGGGTAGTGAGTGTCAGAACTGAATGAAACTGTAGGACACCAGTTGTTGTCTACAGAGAATCTGAGAATTGCTTGGTGTGGAAAACCCACACACAGATATTACTGTAAATAGAATTGATTTCAGTTTTCTAGCCATTACTGGTATACAGAAACAATTGATTTTTTGCAATTTTGAGAATTTGTTGATTAGCTTCAATAACTTTATGGTACATTCCTTGGGATTTTCTGTGTATAGGATCATGTCACCTGCAAATACAGATAGCTTTACTTCTTTATTTCCAATATGGATGCCTTTTATTTCTTGTCTAATTACTGTGCTAGAATTTCTAGGACAGTGTTAAATAGCAGTGGTAAAAGCAGGCATTCTTGTCTCATTCATGAAGTTACAAGTAAAGTTTGCAGTCTTTTCTTTGTGGAGCATAACATTAGCTGTGTTTTTTTCGTAAATGCCCTCTATCATGTTGAGGAATCGTCCCTCTGTTCATAGTTTCTGAGCATTTTTATCATGAAAGAGTGTTGGCTTTTGTAAATGCCTTTTCTGTATTAACTAAGATGACAGTATTTTTTTCCCTTCCTTCTACTACTGTGATATATTACATTCACTTTTTTCTTATGTTGAATCCTTGCATTTCTATTATAAATTACACTTTGTCATGCTGTATAATCCTTTTAACACACTCAGTTTGATTTGCTAGTGTTTTGTTGAGGATCTTTGCATTGCTTTTCATAAGCAGTAGTGATTTCTAATTTTCTTTCTTGTGATTATCTTAATATGGCTTTGGTATCAGGGAAATGCTGATCCCATAGAATGTGATGAAAAGTATTCTCTCCTACTTTGTTTCTTTGAAGAGTTTGAGAACTGGTGTCAGTTTTTCTTTAAACTTTTTGTAGAATTCACCAGTGAATCCATGTGGTCCTAGACTTTTCTTTGTCCAGAAGTTACTGATTACCGAATCAATGTTTTTACTTGTTATAGGTCTAGTGAGATTTTCTACTTCTTCAGTCAATTTAGGTAGTTTGTGTATTTTGAGGAATTTGTCAGTTTCATCCAGATTATCCAATTTTAGATCCCAAAGAAGGATTCCAGTTCTTTCTTTTGTTAAACCTTGGCCGTTAAGAGCTAGGGTGTGAGAATGTATCCATGTATGGAGAGGTAAATATAAATATATAAAAATAAATTTGTGTTTATAAAAGTGCAATTTGATTTAGGACTTAACAGATTCAGCTAGCAAAGCAAGTTACAGGTTAAGACTATTTTCCTTCTTAAAAGAAAATGAATATTTTTAATTAAAAAAATTTTTTAAATTATTTGAACAGGCAGCATGCACATGGTTCACAGTTCAAAAGTTACAAATGAGTTTACAGTGAGCAGTTTCCATCCAGCTCATGTCCTTCAGCCTGCTGGCTCCCCCTTTGCACATGGAGCCTTGTTGTCAGCTTCTAATATGTCCTGGATATGTTACACATACATGTGGCAGGTTTTAAACTGTTGTTCAGTCGCCAAATCATGTCTCACTTTTTGTGACCCCATGGACTGCAGCACACCAGGCTTCTCTGTCCCTCACCATCTCCTGGAGTTTGCCCAAGTTCATGTCCATTGAATCAGTGATGCCATCCAACCATCCCATTCTCTGTCTCCCTCTTCTCCTTCTGCCTTCAGTCTTTCCCATCATCAGGGTCTTTTCCAGCGAGTCACCTCTTTGCATCAGGTGGCCAAAGTATTGGAGCTTCAGTACCAGTCCTTCCAATGAGGTTTGATTTCCTTTAAGACTGACTGGTTTTATCTCCTTGCTTTCCAAGGGACTCTCAAGAGTTTCCTCCAGAACCACAGTTTGAAACCATAAATTCTTCAGTCAGTTCTTCATTGCTCAGCCTTCTTTTTGGTCCAGCTCTCACATCCATACATGACTACTGGAAAGGCCACAGCCTTGACTATACGGACTTTTGTTTGCAAAGTGATGTCTTTGCTTTTCATACACTGTCTAGGTTTGTCATAGCTTTCTTGCCAAGAAGCAGTTGTCTTCTGGTTTCGTGGCTGCAGTCACCATCCGCAGTGACTTTAGAGCCCAAGAAGAGGAAATCTGATACTGCTTCCACCTTTCTCCCTTCTATTTGCTATGAAGTGATGGTACCAGATACCATGACATTAGTTTTTTGAATATTGAATTTTAAGCCAGCTTTTTCACCCTCCTCTTTCACCTTCATCAAGATGCTCTTTTGTTCCCCTTTGCTCTCTGCCATTAGCGTGGTATCATCTGCATACCTGAGCTGATTGATATTTCTCCCAGCAATCTTGATTCCAGCTTGCAAATTCATCCAGCCCGACATTTTACATGATGTGCTTTGCATATAAGTTGAATAAACATGGTGTCAGTAAGCAGCCTTGTCCTACTCCTTTCTCAGTTTTGAACCAGTCAGTTGTTCCAAATAAGGTTCTAATTGTCGCTTTTTGACCTGAATACAGGCTTCTCAGGAGACAGGTAAGATGGTGTGGTATTCCCATCTCTTTAAGGGTTTTCCACAGTTTGTTGTGATCCACACAGTCGGACTTTAACACAGTCAATGAAACACAGAGGTAGATGTTTTTCTGGAACTCCCTTGCTTTCTCTTGGACTCAGCAAATGTTGGCAGTTTGATCTCTGGTTCCTTTGCCTTGCTAAACCCAGCTTGAACATCTGGAAGTTCTCCGTTCACGTGATACTGAAGCCTGGCTTGAAGGGTTTTCAGGATGACCTTACTAGCATGGGAGAACTGTCTAGTAGTTTGTGCTTTCTTTAGTACTGCCCTTCTTGCAAGTTGGGATGAAGACTGACCTTTTCCAGTCCTGTGGCCACTGCTGGGTTTTCCAAATTTGCTGACATATTGAGTGTAGCACTTTAATAGCATCATCTGTTAGGATTTGAAATAGCTCTGCTGGAATTCCATCCCCTCCGCTTACTTGATTGGCAGCAGTGCTTCCTAAGGCCCGCTTGCCTTCACACTCCAGGATGTCTGGCTGTGAGTGAGGGACTGCACCATCAGGGCTATCCAGGTCATTATGAGCTTTCTGTACAGTTGTTCTGTGTATTCTTGCCATCTTTTCTTCATCTCTTCTGCTTCTATTAGGTCTCTATTGTGTTCTGTTCTTTATTGTGCCCATCTTTGGATGAAATGTGCCTTTGATATTTCCAGTTTTCTTGAAGAGCTCTCTAGTCTTTCCTCTTCTTTTGTTTTCCTCTGTTTCTCTGCACTGTTCAGTGAAGAAGGACTTCTTGTCTCTCCTTGCTGTTCTCTGGAACTCTGCATTTAGTTGAGTGTATCATTGCTTTCATCATTGCTTTTCGCTTCTCTGCTTTCCTCAGCTATTTGTAAAGCCTCCTCAGACCAACGACTTTGCCTTCTTGCATTTCTTTTTCTTTGGGATGGTTTTGTTCAGTATCTCCTGTACGATATTACGAACCTCTGTCCATAGTTCTTCAGGCACTCTATTTACTAGATCCAATCCCTTGACTCTATTCATCAACTCCACTGTGTATTCATAGGGGATTTGAGTCGGACCTGACTGGCCTACTGGTTTTCCCACTTTCGTTAGTTTAAGCCTGGATTTTGCTATAAGGAGCTGATGATCTCAGCCACAGTCAGCTTCTAGTTCTGTTTTTGCTAACTGTATAGAGCTTCTCCATCTTTGGCTACAAAGAATATAATCAATCTGATTTCAGTATTGACTATTTGATGATGTCCATGTGAAGAGTCATCTCTTGTGTTGTTGAAAGAGGGTGTTTCCTAGGACCAGTGTGTTCCCTTGGCAGAATTCAGTTAGCCTTGCCCTGCTTCATTTTGTACTCCAAGGCCAAACTTGCCTGTTACTCCAGGTATATCTTGACTTCCTACTTTTGCATTTCAATCCCCTATGATGAATAGGACATCTTTTTTGGGTGTTAGCTCTAGGAGGTCTTGTAGGTCTTCATAGAATCATTCAACTTCAGCTTCTTCAGCATCAGTGGTCGGGGCATAGACTTGGATTATTGTGATGTTGAATGGTTTGCCTTGGAAATGAACCTAGATCATTGTCATTTTTGAGACTGCACGCAAGTACTGCATTTCAAACTCTTGTTGACTATGAGGGCTACTCCATTTCTTCTACAGGATTCTTGCCCACAGTAAGTAGATATAATGGTCATCTGAATTAAATTTGCCCATTCTGGTCCATTTTAGTTCACTGATTCCTGAAATGTCAATGTTCGCTCTTGCCATCTCCGTCTTGACCACTTCCAATTTACCTTGATTCATGGACCTAACATTCCAGGTTCCTATGCGATACTGTTCTTCACAGCATCAGATTTTACTTTCATCACTAGACACATCCTCAACTGGGCGTCATTTCTGCTTTCATGCAGCCTCTTCTTTCTCCACTCTTCCCCAGTAGCATATTGGACACCTTCCAACCTGGGAGGCTCATCTTTTGATGTCGTATCTTTTTACCTTTTTACACAGCACATGGAGTTCTCACAGCAAGTATACCGAGGTGGTTTGCTCCATTCCCTCCTCCAGTGGATCACATTTTGTCAGGACTCTCCACTGTGATGTCCTGGGTGGTCCTGCACAGCGTGGCTCATAGGCTCGTTGAGTTATGCAAGGCCCTCTACCACGACAAGGCAGTGATCCATGACGCATGTCCATGCATTATTAAGACTCCCTCCCTTCAGGAGGTGTAGGTTTCATCCCTCTCCTTGGTTATGGGCTGGGCTTAGTGACTCACTTAACAGGACATGACAGAGTGGCAGTCTGTAACATCCCAGACTAGGTCATCTGAATACTTTGTGACTTCCTTGGATTAATTGCTCTGTGCGAAGCCAGCTGCCTTGTTGGAAAGACACTTTGGCAGCCTTTTGAGAGGTCCACCTGGTGAGGGACTGAACCCACAACCACAATGGGAGAAAGTCACCTTGGACGTGGACCAACCCTCCAGCCCCAGTGAAGCTTTCAGATGACTGCACCCCAGATAACATCTTATTCTTCTAATTGAGATATAATTCACATATCATAAGGTTTGCCCTTTCGAAGTATAAACCTAGTGGTTTTTAGTATAGTCCCAAGATTGTTCAGCTGTCACCGCTATCTAATTTCAGAACATGCCCATCATCCCCAAAGGAAGCCTTGTATCAATTCACTCCCCATTTCTCTACCCCCAGCTCTTGGCAACCACTAATCTGCCTAAAAATATCTAAATAAATGAACCAGTACTCATTTGTTTTGGGCTGCTGGCTCCTCGTTGCTGTGCTCGGGCTTTTTCCAGCTGTGGCGAGCAGGGGCTGCTCTCCATTGCAGAGCACAGGCTCTGTGCTCACAGGCTTTAGTAGCTGCAGCACATGGGCTTGGAGCTTGCGGCTCGTGGGCTTCAGTAGTTGTGGCATGCACAGGCTCAGTAGTTGCAGCTCATGGCCCCTAGAGCACACAGGCTTCAGGAGTTGTGGTACGCTGGGCTTAGTTGCTCCGAGGCATGTGAAATCTTCTCCAACCAGGGATGGAACCGTGTCCCCTGCACTGGCAGGTGGATTCTTAACCACCGAGCCAGCAGGGATGCCCCACTAGCCTGCTTTCAAGTCTATGGATTTGCCTGGAAATTTCATACAAACAGAATATTATGGTCTTTGTACCTGGCTTCCCTCACTTAGCATCATGTTTTTAGCATTCAACCATGTTCCAGTATATCAGTATTCCACTCCTTTATATGGGCTGGTAATATTCCAATGTATGGATGATACCACGTTTTGTTTATACATTTATCCGTCTATGAACATTTGGGTTGTTTCAACTTTTTAGTTATTGTGAATAGTGCTGCTGTGAACATATAAAATTTTTGTAGGAATCTTGAGTTTTCATTTCACTTGAGTGTGTATCTACGAGTGCACTTGTTGGTGTCCCACGGTAACTTGATGTTTGACTTTTTTGAAAAGTTGCCAAACTGTTTTCCAAAGCAACCACACCATTTTACATTCCAACAAGCAATGTGTGGGGTTTCCAATTCCTCCACATTCTCAGCAAAACTTACTAACTGTCCTTTTTTGATGATGTCATACAGGAGTGTGTGAAATGGTGTCTTATTGTAGTTTTGTTGTGCATTTCCCTGATGGTTAAGGATGTTGAGCATCTGTTCATGTGCTTATTGACCATATGTGTATATTCTTTGAAGAAATGTCTATTCAAATCCTTTGCTCATTTAAGAACTGGATTTATCTTTTAATTGTTGAGTTATAAAATTCTTTATATATTCTGTTTATTGGGACATTATCAGGTATATGATTTGCAAATACTTTCGCTCATTCTATGAATTGGTTTTTTTTTTTTTCACATTCCTAATAGTGTCCTTTGAAGTGCAGAGTTCTAGGTTTTGTTGAAATCTGATTTATCTATTTTTTCCTTTGGTTGCTTGTGCTTTAAGAAATCACTGCCTAACCCAAGGTCACTGATTTATGCCTGTGTTTTCATCTAAATACTATACAGTCCATGGAATTCTCCAGGCCAGAATACTGGAGTGGGTAGCTGTTCCCTTCTCCAGGGGATCTTTCCAACCCAGGGATTGAACCCCAGTCTCCTGCATTGCAGGCAGATTCTTTGGTGAGCCACCAGGGAAGCCCAGGAAATAAGAACCACCAGGTAAACTGTTTCATCTAAAAGTTTTATAGTTTTAGCTCTCATGTTTAGGTCCTTGATCTGCTTTGTGTTAATTTTTTTATGTGGTGTGAGGTAGGGGTCCAACTTTATTCTTTTGCATGGAGATATCTAGCTGTCTCAGCCCCATTTGTTGAAAAGACTGTTCTTTTCCCCCATTGGAAGATCTTGGCACCCTTGTAGGAAATCAGTTAATCATAAATGTAAGGGTTTATTTCTGGACTCTCAATTCTATCCCATTAACCTATATACCTATCCTTACGCAGGTATTACACAGTCTTCATTACTAAAGTCTTCATTATAGAAAGTTTTGGGCTTTGCAGGTGGTGCTAGTGATAAAGAACCTTCCTGCCAATGCAGGAGACATAGATGCAGATTCGATCCCTGGGTCAGGAAGATCCCCTGGAAGAGGGTATGGCAGCCCACTCTAGTACTCTTGCCTGGAGAATCCCCATGCACAGAAGCCTGGTGGGCTTGCAGATTCGATCCCTGAGTCAGGAAGATCCCCTGGAAGAGGGTATGGCAACCCACTCTAGTACTCTTGCCTGGAGAATCCCCATGGACAGAAGCCTGGTGGGCTTACAGTACATAGGGTCGCAAAGAGTCGGACACGACTGAAGCGACTTAGCACGTATAGGAAGTTCTAAAGTCATGAAGTGCGCATCTTCCAACTTTGTTGTTCTCTTTCAAGACTGTTTTGGCTATCCAGGTCTTAGGTATTTCCACATGAATTTTTAGGATCGGCTTGACAATTCCTACCTCCCCAAAAAATGGCAATTGGGCCTTTAAAAGGGGTGGTGTTGAATCCATAGATCAATCTGTGGATTGTATTAGCTTCCTAGGGCTGCCATAGTAAAGAACTACAAACTGAGTGTCTTAAAACAATAGGGATCCACTTTCTCATAGTTCTGGAGCTTAGAAGTCTGAGATCAAGGTATCTTCAGGGCCATGCTTCCTCAATCCTGTAGGTAGATCCAGCCTTGTCTCTTGCTAGCTTGTGGTGGTTTCCCAGCAACCTTTGGTGTTCATCGGCTTGTAGGTACATCCCATGTGGCACCTTTTTATAAGGACACCAATCGTATTGATTTAGGGGTCCACCCTATTCCAGTGTGACCTCGTCTTAACTAATTACATCCACAAACGACCCTATTGCAAATAAAGTCACTTCTGAGGCACTGGGGTTGAGATTTGAACATATGGCTATTGGAAGTGTATATATAATAAACCAGGAGGAGCAGGGGGCGACAGAGGATGAGATGGTTGGATGGTATCACTGACTCAATGGACATGCATTTGAGCAAACTCCAGGGAATAGTGAAGGACAGGGAAGCCTGGCGTGCTGCAGTCCATGGGGTCGTAAAGAGTTGGACACAACTTAGCGACTGAACAGCCACAACAGTATATATTATTGATTCTTTATTCAGTATTTATTATTGATTCAAACAGTATATATATTTGATCCTTTCCATTATAGATTATTATATTACCTATATTTCCTTAATTTCATTCTTAATCATTCATAGTGTGTAGAAGTAGATGATTTTCTTATTGAAATATAATTGCTTTACAATGTTTTATTCGTTTCTGCTGTACATACAGTGAAGTGATAGACTTGATTTTTATATATTGAAATTTTTTAATATAAATTTATTTATTTTAATTGGAAGTTAATTACTTTACAATATTGGTTTTGCCATACATCAACATGAATCCGCCACAGGTATACACGTGTTCCCCATCCTGAATCCCCCTCCCATTTCCCTCCCTATACCATCCCTCTGGGTCATCCCAGTGCACCAGCCCCAAGCATCCAGTATCATGCATCGAACCTGGACTGGCGATTCGTTTCTTACATGATATTATACATGTTTCAGTGCCATTCTCCCAAATCATCCCACCCTCTCCCTCTCCCACAGAGTCCAAAAGACTGTTCTATACATCTGTGTCTCTTTTGCTTTCTCGCATACAGAGTTATTGTTACCATCTTTATAAATTCCATATATATGCGTTAGTATACTGTATTGGTGTTTTTCTCTCTGGCTTACTTCACTCTGTATAATAGGCTCCAGTTTCATCCACCTCATTAGCACTGATTCAAATGCATTCTTTTTAATAGCTGAGTAATATGCCATTGTGTGTATGTACCACAGCTTTCTTATCCATTCATCTGCCAGTGGACATCTAGGTTGCTTCCATGTCCTGGCTATTGCAAACAGTGCTGCGATGAACATTGGGGTACACGTGTCTCTTTCAATTCTGGTTTCCTCGGTGTGTATGCCCAGCAGTGGGATTGCTGGGTCATAAGGCAGTTCTATTCCCAGTTTTTTAAGGAATCTCCACACTGTTCTCCATAGTGGCTGTACTAGTTTGCATTCCCACCAACAGTGTAAGAGGGTTCCCTTTTCTCCACACCCTCTCCAGCATTTATTGCTTGCAGACTTTTGGATCGCAGCCATTCTGACTGGCGGGAAATGGGACCTCATATATTGAAATTGTATCCTGCAACCTTGCTACTTTTGGGAAGGAGGACATTTCCCCCTACCCCTTTTGAGTTCTTTTGGCTGGTATAATAATTGAATAGACACCAAACAGATTAACAGGAGGGAAAGGAACTATTTTGTACACATGGAGGTCTCATAGAAATGAGACTCCCAAAGTGACCAAAGTAGGATATGTTATATATCAATTTTGAACAAAGAAACAATTATTTGTGAAAATTTAATGAAGGGGCTTGTGCTTAAAGTTGCAAAATTTGTTTATACAGCTTTCTTAGCCTTGAATTCCCTAACTCTGGTGATAAGGATGCTTTCTGTTCTCCCGGTATAGGGAGGAGATTTTCTTCCCTCTTTCAGGGGGAAGCAGGGAGGTCAGAGTATTTTTTATATCATTTTGTCCTCTATTTCTCAAGTAACTTAACTCAAGATCATCCGTGTGCCATCGTGGCATATCTTGGAGTGGCCTGCTCTGATCCCAAGTGAAAATGAAAGTGAACGTGGCTCAGTCGTGTCCGACTCTTTGTGACCCCATGGACTATACAGTCCATGGAATTCTCCAGGCCAGAATGCTGGAGTGGGTAGCCGTTGCCTTCTCCAAGGGATCATCCCAACCCAGGGATCGAACCCCGGTCTCCTGCAATGCAGGCAGATTCTTTACCATCTGAGCCACCAGGGAAACCCCTCTGATCCCCAACATTAGGTCTAATGAGTTTGTGTGTGGGTGTATTCCTTGGGGTTTTCTATATACAAGATCATATTGTCTGCAAACAGACATAACTTTAATTTTTCCCTTCTGATCTGGAGACTTTTCTTTCTCCCCGCCACTCCTCCGCCTGCCCACTCCCGTTTTCCTGGTGCTTTGCCTCAGTGCAGTGCTGAGTAGCAGTGAGAGCAGGTATCCTTGTTTCATTCCTGATCTTGGGCACAAAGTTTCCAGTCTTTCACCACTAATGAAGTCAGCTGTGGGTTTTTCTATTTCTAGTTATTGGTTTTTTTTTTTTTTTTCATGAAAGAGTGTTGGATTTTATCAAATGCTTCTTGAGATAATCATGCAGTTTTATTCTCTGAGTAAAATGTGTTACAGTGATTTTCCAACACTGGACCAATCTTGCATTCCTGAGATAAATCTCGCTTTTTTATGTGTAGCTGCATTCAGTTTGCTAGCATTTTATAGACGGTTTTTGCATCTATATTTATAAATGACACTGATTGATAGTTTTCTTGTTATATAATACTGGCCTCACAAAATGATCTGGGAAGTGTTCCTTCCTCTTCTGTTTCTAGGAGGAATTTGACAGCAGTTGGTGTTAATCCTTTTTTAGATGCTGGTAGAATACAGTGGTGAAGCCATCTGGTCTTGAGGGTTTCTTTGTGGGAAATTTTTTGATCACTAATTCTACCTCTGTTTATTGTAGATCTGTTCAGCTTTTCAATTTCTTACTGTCAGTTTCGTTAATTTGTGTCTTTCTAGGAATTTGTACCTTTCACCTAGTTATCTCAAGTGTTGTTACATAGTTATTCATAGTGTTCTTTTATAATCCTTTTTATTTCTGTAAGGTTGGTAGTGATGTGACCCCGTCTTTCATTCATGATTTTCTCTTTTTTATATTCTATCTGGCCCAAAGTTTTTCAATTTGTTCATCTTTCAGAGCATCAACTTCTGGTCTTGTTGATATTTCTCTATTGTTTTCCTATCTTTGTTGCAATTACTTCTGCTATAATCTTTATTATTTCTTTCCTAAGGTTTCCTTTGATTTAGTTTGCATTTCTTTTACCAACTTATTAAGGTAGAAAGCTGTTGATTTGAGTTGTCATCTTTTTAATGTATAATTTACAGCTGGAAATTTTTCTGCAAGCACAGCTTTTGCTACATTCTGTAAATTTTAGCCCCTTATATTTTCATTTTCATTCATCTCAAAGTATTTTCTAATTTCTCTTGTTACTTGTTCGTCAATCTTTTAGTGATTAAGGATTATGTTGTTCAACTTCCACATATTTGTGAATATTCAAATTTCCCTGTTATTTATTTCTAGTTTTATTCCATTTTGAGTAAAGAACATACTTTGTATGAGTTCAGTCCTTTTAAACTTATTGAGCCTTGTATCCTGGCCTGTCATGTTCTCCAGGCAAGAATACTGCAGTGGGTTGCCATGCCCTCCTCCAGGGGGTCTTCCTCACCCAGGGACTGAGCCTGTGTCTCGTGTCTCCTGCATTGGCAGGCAGGTTCTTTGCCACTGTTGCCATCTTGGAAGCCCAGCTGCATTACAGTGTTGTTCAGATCTGTCTCCTTGTCGATCCTCTGTCCACCTATAATTGAACGCGGGGTATTGAGGACTCCTCCGATGATTATTGTTAAATTGTCTAATTCTCCCTTCAGTTCTTTTGGTCTTTGCTTCATGCATTTTGCTGCTGCTGCTAAGTCGCTTCAGTCGTGTCCGACTCTGTGCGACCCCATAGACGGCAGCCCACCAGGCTCCCTGGTCCCTGGGATTCTCCAGGCAAGAACACTGGAGTGGGTTGCCATTTCCTTCTCCAATGCATGAAAGTGAAAAGTATTAGGTATATATGTTTATAATTGTTATATGCTGGGAGGGATTGGGGGCAGGAGGAGAAGGGGACGACAGAGGATGAGATGGCTGGATGGCATCACTGACTCGACGGACGTGAGTCTGAGTGACCTCCGGGAGTTGGTGATGGACAGGGAGGCCTGGCGTGCTGCGATTCATGGGGTTGCAAGGAGTCGGACACGACTGAGCGACTGAACTGAACTTGATAGACTGCTTCTTTTAGCATGATAAAATGTCCTTCTGTGTTCCTGGTAACAAGTTTTTGTTGTTGTTTTAAAGTGTATTTTGTCTGATGTCAGTATAGCCACTTCAGTTCTCTTTCAGTTGCTGAGGGATAGATCATTTGTATCCTTGTAGTTTCAACCTGTTTTGTCTCTGAATCTAAGGTGTGTCTCTTGTATTGATTGGATAGCATGTGGTTTGATTGTTTTAAAAAATCCCTTATGACAGTCTCCACCTTTAGCCGCAGTGTTTGATAAAGTGGAATTTATGCCTTCCTTTTGGCTATTGGTTTCTTCTGTGTCTCACATCTTTTCTGTTCCTCTGTTTCCACAACTGCCTTCTTTCTGTTAAATAGATATTCCCTAGAGCACCATTTAAATTAGCTTGTCATTTCTTTTATTATGTGTCTTTTGAATTATTTTCTTAGTGGTTGTTCTGGATATCTTCATTTCTAATAGTCTAATCATCGAGTTCAGGTTAATACCAACTCTATTCCAATAATATTGAAAATTTTGCTCATATGCATTTCTGTTTCTCCCTTGCTTCGTGTTGGTATCACCCACATTAAATCTTTATATATCGGATGCCCACCCACATCCCAGCGCCATGGCATGTCACTGCCTCCTGGCCTCCATAGTTTCATGATGAGAAACCAGCTGCTGCTCTTACTGAGGACGTCTTACACATGCTATGTGCTAAGTCACTTCTCTCTTCTAGCTTTTAAGATTCTCTTTCTCTGGCTTTCAGTAGTGGGATTATGATGTGTCTCGGTATGGTTGTCTATGAGTTTATCATATTTGGAGTTCACTGAGCTTCTTGGGTCTGTAGGCAGATGTTTTTCATCAGATTTGGGTAATTTTCTGCCATTATTTCTTCAAACATCCTTTTTGCCCTTGTTCCTCTACAAAAAGTTTAAAAGTAAAATCTTTAAAATTTCTTTAAAAAGTTTAAAAGTAGAATTGTAGAGAAATTTATGGTTTCCCTCTCTCTATTGACCCTCTCTTTGGTAATACATTGTGTTCTTACTTTCCTTTAGTACAAATAGTATTCCTTTTAGTTCTTTGAATATACTTTAAGTAGATGATTTAAAGTCTCTGGTCTGGTCTTTGAAGCTATTTCTTATTGATAAAGTTTTGCCCCCCGCCCCGCTGCCCAACTGCACCCCCCGCCCCCGCCTCCATATCTGGATCACATTGTTTTTTTGCTTCTTTTCATGTCTTGTAACATTTTCATGAAAATCGGCCATTTAAATTAATATAATGTGGCGGCTTTGGAATTCAGGTTCCTCCCTGATCCTCAGAGGTTTTTGTAGTTGCTGAAGTTACTTGTTGGGTAACTTCTCGGAACTATTTTTGTAAGGTCTGTATGCTTTTTGGTGTGTGTCCACTGAAGTCTCTGCTTGGTTAGATTAGTGCTAACAATTGGTCGAAGATTTCCTTTACTGCCTGGAACAATAAATCACCTGGTCATTGCCAAGGGGTTCTGTATGCTTGTCGTGGTATGCCTTCAACCCTCGGCCAGAGACTTAGTAACATCTCTGCCTTACACTTCACTTTCTGCTTGTAAAGAGCCTCAGTGTCAGCTTGCAGTAAGAGGGCCTTATCAGTTCTTTTCTGAGCATGTACACAATCCTACTACTTGTGGCTCAGCCTTCTGGATTCTGAGGAACATTTCAGATTTTCAAAGCCCTTATAGACATCTCTTGCCCTAGATTTTACTTTTAAACTTTCTGAGGTAGCCTGTTGTTTGCCTCAATTGTTACCTACAGCCTGCAGTAGCCATAGCATCAAAAAAAATTATCTTGAAATGTTTTTACCAACACCCTCAGGGAAAAGACTTTTCTCACTGGACCAGCTCCACGTCTAATCAATGAGGACAGCCTTGCAATAGAGGATTCCGGGAGCCACCAGACAGGTCACATGATGGCGGTTCTGTGGGAATGAGGCTTTCAAGAAGCCCCGACCCCGGCTTGCCTCTCCTGCTGTCTGCCAGGCGGCTGTTTTCCACTGTGATTGTGGTTGGTGATTTTCAAGGCTATCATGGAGCTGGAGAGAGGGGGGTAGAGATAAGACAAGTTAAATTGCCCCAAAGCTCACTGTCGTTACTGAGTTTCGGTCACTTTTCTTGATTGAAACTTCCCAGATTGCTGAAATCTTCTGGTTAATTTCCAGACTCTGAAAAGTTAGTTCTGACCACTTTTGTCAGTTTTCTTACTGCCTTTCTGGAGCTTGGTTAGAACTTTTGAAGGTCCTGACTCCACTTTTACTTATACCACTCTCTGGGTAACATCTTGACTGCAACTCTGAGAGAGAGACTAAACCAGAACCATCCTACAAAGGCACCCCAAATTCCTGACCCACAGACACTGAGATAATAAATGTCTGTTCTTTTAAGTTGCGAAGTGTCTGAGTAATTTTTTAGGTATTTGTAAGAAAATACATATATTTCTCTCCTCTTGCTGCTGCTATGTCGCTTCAGTCGTGTACGACTCTGTGCGACCCCATAGACAGCAGCCCGTGAGGCTCCCTGGTCCCTGGGATTCTCCAGGCAAGAACACTGGAGTGGGTTGCCATTTCCTTCTCTAATGCATGAAAGTGAAACGTGAAAGTTAAGTTGCTCAGTCATGTCCAACTCTTAGCGACCCCATGGACTGCAGCCTACCAGGCTCCTCCCCATCCATGGGATTTTCCAGGCAAAAGCACTCTATGCAGTGTTCTCCATGTTTTTACTTAGTGAATAGTGGTTTCTTTCTTATTTCTTTTTTTGTATTTATTTGGCTGCATCGAGTCTTACTTGCATCAGATCTTTTGCTGTGGCACACGGACGTTCCTTGTGGCGCGTGTGCTTCGGTAGTTACGGTGTGATGCTCAGCTGCCCTGTGGCACGCGGCATCTTAGCTCCCCGACTAGGGATCGAACCAGTGACTCCTACATTGCAAGGTGGATTCTTAACCACTGGACCACCAGGGAAGTCTCCCCATTTCTTTTTTATGGCTCTCTGGGATATTGTGCATACATTTGACCAGTAACTTATGATGGATATCTGCCTCCACTCACCCAATGATGTATATTAAGGCTGTGTCCAGTCTTCCGCTCTTTTAAATAATGCTGGATTGTGGTAGTTTTCTTTCTGGCACATGTGTTAAGTTTTCAAATGGGCCTGGCTCTGCCACACAGTTATATAGGAGCTGGCAGAGGCTTGATGACAAAGAGGTCTCTTTCTAGCCGTTCCTGCACCAGAGACGGCTCACATGTGGCAGGCTATGTCATAAGTCGATGTCCTTACAGACAGGCTGACATAGACCTGTCTGGCTTGAGGAAAATGTCTGCTGAGGGGTGTTCCTCCATTCCTATGATGGATTTGAAGGAAAAAAAAAACATAATGCTGGGATGAATAGTCTTATTTATTCAAGATTTCTGTTATGTGTAGAAAATTCCCATTTCTAGTTTTGTGTTTGCCCTCTAAAACCTGAGCATCTACATTTTGTTTCCATAGAAACGAAAACCATGAACAAATCTAGTATTCTGCCACAGGACAGGCAGTTATCTCACTGAACAGGAAGTCTAGAGTTTTGAGGTTTCCAGGGCTGGTGATAACACTGGAAACCCAGGTTTCTCCCATCCTTCAGCATTCTCTCTGTTGGAGGTGGCTTCATCCTTGAACTAGGAACAATATGGCTGCAACAGTGCTGGGTGTCACATTCAGACTCAACCCACCTAGAAAGAGGGGGAGAGAGAGAGAGACTCTTTCTGTGGCTCTCTGGGGGGAGTGAGAACTCGATTCACAATCATTCTTGCAGATTTCTCCTTATGGCCTGCTGGGCAGGATAGGGTCACCTGTCCATTGCTGAAACCGTCACTGATAGATACAGGGTAAGCATTTGGCGTGGGAGGCAACCCCAGTATCAGTAAAGCAGAGATGGTGGCCTTCCTGCAGGCAGGGAGAGTCAGCATTAAACCTGAACTTGGAGCTTTGTTCTAAGGTCTTTATGTCACAGTTGTTGTTCAGTCACTCAGTCGTTTCCAACTCTTGGCAACCCCATGGACTGCAGCACGCCAGGCTTCCCTGTCCTTCACTATTCCTGGAGCTTGCTCAAACTCATGTCCATTGAGTCAATGATGCCATCCAACCGTCTCATCCTCTGCTGTCCCCTTTTCCTGCCCTCAATCTTTCTCAGCATCAGAGTCTTTTCCAATAAGTCGGCCCTTCCCATCAGGTGGCCATAGTATTGGAGCTTCAGCTTCAGCATCAGTCCTTCCAACGAATATTCAGGACTGATTTCCTTTAGGATGGACTGGTTTGATCTTCTTGCTGTCCAAGGGACCAGCACCACAATTCAAGAGCATCAATTCTTTGGCGCTCAGCCTTCTTTATGGTCCAACTCTCACATCCATACATGACTACAGGAAAAACCATAGCTTAGACCCAATGGCAACCCACTCCAGTACTCTTGCCTGGAAAATCCCATGGACAGAGGAGCCTGGTAGGCTATAATCCATGGGGTCGCAAAGAGTTGGACACAACCTAGCGACTTCCCTTCTTTTCCTTCTTTCTTGACTATATGGACCTTTGTTGGCAGAGTAATGTCTCTGCTTTTTTTTTTAATATGCTGTCTAGGTTTGTCGTGGCTTTCTTTCCAAGGAACAAGCGTCTTTTAATTTCATGGCTGCTGTCACCATCCACAGTGATTTTGGAGCCCAAGAAAATAAAGTCTGTCACTGTTTCCATTGTTTCCCCATCTATTTGCCATGAAGTGATGGGACTGGATGTCATGATCTTTGTTTTTTGAATGTTGAGTTTTAAGCCAGCTTTTTCACTTTCCTCAAGAGACTCTTTTGTTCCTCTTTGCTTTCTGTCATAAAGGTGGTGTCATCTGCCTATCTGAGGTTATTGATATTTCTCCCGGCAATCTTGATTCCAGCTTGTGCTTCACCCAGCCTGGCATTTCGCATGATGTGCTCTGCATATAAGTTAAATAAGCAGGGTGATAATATATAGCCTTGACGTACTCCTTTTCCTATTTGGAACCAGTCCATTGTTCCATGTCTGGTTCTACCTGTTGCTTCTTGATCTGCATACAGGTTTCTCTGGAGGCAGGTAAGGTGGTCTGGTGTTCCCATCTTTTAAGAATCCACATCAGTGTTGTTCTGTTTTCCCTTTGACTGTCAGGAAACTCTAAGCTAAACTTGCTGCTACTTGGAGCAATTATGGGACATCCTGGCATGTTTTATCCTCCCATTAGCTTTTTTTATCTTCATTTTTTAATTGTGTGTAAAATTTCTGGAAACTATACATTCTTGGAGTGGAGCTTATTGTAAATAGTATTTTTAATTTTCAGTTTTTAAAAGTTAATCTTAAGGGAAACTTGAGTCTTTACTTTTTGTAAAATCATTTGGAAGGTAAATCTTTTTTTTTCTCTCTCTCTCTCTTCCGAAATCATTTTCTTTTTGAGAGCTCCACCACACCTGCAGGTCTGTGGCTACATCACTAGGTACCTGGGGATATTTTGAGCTAAACAATGGAGTGAGAGACCAGTGCCTCATGTGAAGCCAATTTCTGTCCAGAAGGAAACATATTTTTAATATATGAAAATGCTCAGATAAATTCTTATTATTTCTATTATTAGAAACACTGCCTATTCCACGCTCCGTGAGTGACTCGCACTCGGGCCCCCTCTCAGCCTCGGGGACAGAAGCACCCAGCGAAGCCGCCCCGGTCCTCCCCACGCTGCCTCCTGCATTGTTCTCAGCCTGCAGTGTTGTTTTTGGCCCCGGAGTTAATGCTATTGCTTCCTGAAGGCTGAGTGTGTTTCCTCCTTTTCTCGGTTTTAAATAGGATCTTTTCCACGGGACAAGAATGGGGCCTTTCAGCTGGGGTCTGAGGCTTTGGTGAGGTGGGGGTGACAGGAAATGGGAAGGGTGGCTTGTGGGAACACCATGTTGCAGGGCCCTTCATTCTACAAAGAGAGTATCTGTTAAACCTTTTCAAAATCAGCGTGCTGGGCCCAGACTGCTGAAGGGCAGGCTCTGGGCAGCAGGTCAGAGGGCCAGGGAGCAGCGTGTCCAGCCAGCTGCTGGCAGTGCCCACGCTGCCGGTGCGCTGAGAGGTTTTGGTTTCTGGTGCACAGGCCTTGCAGGAGGAGCGAAGATGTGCTTTTCTCTCGTGACACGAGCCGTGACCGTGTCAGTGGAGTGAAAGGGCTTCTAACTGTATGCACGTGATGGTTCCTGACTTTCCAAAATTTCCTCTTTTTAAAGCAGGATGAGACAAATTGTTCAGAGTTTGTTCAGCTTCTTCCTGAGCTTGCTGTGAGCCGATGGTGTTAATAACTCCTTTCCCCATTGTTTCTGATCCCGATCCTCCGGGACAAGGTTTCCTTGTGACTCAGAAGCCCATTTTTCCGCATCCAGTTATTTCTTTGAAGAAGATGGGGGAGCAAGACTGCTTCCTACTTTCCTTTGACCTTTTTCTCCCCTTGCTGGAAAGGTTCAGCTCAAGCAAGGTGGGCAGACAGACCTTTCTCTCTGCTCCCGGAACTCTCTCTGCTCCCAAGGAGACACAGGCAGCGCCCACTCGCCACTGTCCGTTCCTGCCGAGTCCTCTGTGAGGCTCAGGCAGGAGGTGGAAGGTGTGGAACACAGGTATTGCTCTGCTTCTCCCCTGTCTCGGAGTGCCTGGGGGCTCAGGCCTTGCCCGCGGCCGCCCCAGGGACCCCAGCAGCAGGGACTAGAGCTGCGCCCTTTGTCTTTCCCCTCCCCGCCTTGCCCCTGACTGCCTCGAGCTTGTGTCGTGTCCACAGAATTAAACATGAGGTAGGCGTCACTGCAGAGTCCGGAGTCCACCTCCAGCTGCCTCCCTCCTCTGGTCTCCACAGGCCCTCAGTGGTCACATCCCCGTCTGGACTGGTGGTTCCCCTCTTGAATCCTGGTTATGGACTCACACCACCTCCTCCGTCATTCAGATTTCAAACCTTGGAGTTATAGAAATAACCACAGGTATTATGTTTAGAGAAACCCAGAAAAGCACAAGGCTGGCAGTGAAGCCCCAGTGGCCCCCCGCCTCCACAGGCAGCCCCTGCCTCCAGAGACAACCCCCGCCTCCAGAGACAACCCCCACAAAATGCCAGTGCATTTCCTGCCTTCTAGTTTTTTTCTCTAATCACATGTATCTTCTCCTCTCCCTCCAAAATGGGTCATTCCATATTCTTCAATGAATTTTCATTTAATAAGACAGCCTTGAGGTTGTCCCGTTTCCTCGATTTACTAAATCATTATTTTTAGTGACTGCAAACAACTCTGTTTTGGAATCACACCAAACTTTTCTTCTCAACAGTCCCCTTTGCTGGGCATTTGGATTGTTCCCAGTTTCTAACTTATGAACAGCTGTGGTGCACACCCTTGAGGTTTCCCATGGTCCCCATCTCACTGGTTGTTAGTTGAGTTAGTGCTGTTCCAGCTTCCCCATCCCTCTCCAGCCCCTCCCGGCTTTGTCTTGTCTCTTAAACTTGGGTGAAATTAGCAGGGTTTTGTTGTTCTGTTTTGAAATAAACTCTGTATTTTATATCATGCCTTTTACATTGTGAGATGATAAGGATATTTTCTTCATTTTTTTTCTAATGCTTTTATGTTTAATTTTCACTTCTATAATTTAAAAAAAAATTTGGCTGCATGGGGTCTTAGTTGTAGCATGCAAACTCTTAATTGTGGCATGTGGGATCTAGTTCCCAGACCAGGGATTAAACGTGGGCCCCTGCATTGGGCGCATGGAGTCTTAGCCACTGGACCGCCAGTTGTGGTTTGGTTGGTCAGTCTTTCTGACTCTTTGCAGCTCCATGGACTGCAGCGTGCCAGGCTTTCCTGTCGTTCACCATCTCCTGGAACCTGCTCAAACTCATGTCCGTTGAGTCGGTGATGCCATCCAACCATCTCGTTTTCACTTCTAAAGCACTGGCACACTAAGAGTCACTTTCGCAGATAGCTACGTCGTCATCCTCACATTTATGGAATGAATCCGTCTTCCCTCCAGTGGTGTGAAGCAGCGCCTGTACTATTCTACTAAACTCCTGTGTCTGTTCTGATATATTCCTGGCTCTGTTCAGTTTTATTTATTCATCTGAATAGGGGTCAGTGTCTCAGTGTTTTAATCATGGCAGCTTTTTATGTTCTCATGTGTTAGGCTAGTCCTCTCTCTTCACTCATTTTCAGAATGTTCCTGATTTTCCTTCATATAATAGATTAACATGAGAATGACCACTACATTAAAACGATTTTGAATTCATAGAATAAGTTAGGGAGAAGTTGACAGTTTTACAAAATTAACTCATCCTTAACGTAGGGTTCGCCTTTTCATTTATTCAGATCTTTGACTTTCCTCAGGAGCACCGTTCAGAACTCACATGTGGACACAGAGTGGCCGCTGGTCCCCACAGGCAATCCATGTCACTTGTTCCGTGGTGCATAACCAGAGATTTGGTTTATACAGTATTTAAACAAATGCTAGCATGCATGTATATTGTTCTGTGTTATGTCCTTTTCCCACACTTTAATATATCTTGGCAATCTCTCCATATTAGCACATGAAGAACCTTCCCATTCCTTTTTATACCTAAAAAAAGCATAGGATTCTATTGCGGGGACAAACCATCATTTATTTACTCACCCTTCTTAAATCATAGACATTTAAGGTATTTTCAGTCTTTTACTATCACGAGCAGGGCTGTCATAAACAATTCTGTATATGTATCTTTTCCCACATAATGAGCATATCTTTGGGGCTAAGAATCTGCCTGCAATGTGGGAGACCTGGGTTCAAATCCTGGGTCAGAAAGATCCCCTGGAGAAGGGAATGACTACCTACTCCAGTATTCTTGCCTGGAGAAAGAATCCCATGGACAGAGGAGCCTGGTGGGCTACCGTTCGTGGGGTCACAGAGTTGGACATGACTGAGCATGGCTTGAGGAAGGTGTTTCTGGATGTGGAACTGCTTGGCCACGATGCGCCTATAAGTTGTTATCCGGGCACACTCAGCAGTGCTGCCTCCACAGAGGCTGTACAGGCTTACACTCGCTGCCAGCACGTAAGAGTGCCTGTGTCCACACTCTGCTAACACTGTTTTTTTTTGTTTACTAATCTTAAAAGTGAGAAATATCTCAAATTGGTTCTACTTTGCATTTCAGTCACTATCAGTGAGACTTAGCATAAACTGGAATCTTTTTATGCTTTTTTCTATGAACTTTCTGTTCATAAGTGAAGTCGCTCAGGCGTGTCCGACTCTTTGCGACCCCATGGACTGTAGTCTACCACACTCCTCCGTCCACGGGATTTTCCAGGCAAGGGTACTGGAGTGGGTTGCCATTTCCTTCTCCAGAGGTTCTGTTCATATCATTTTCCTATTTTTTCCTACTGTTTACTTATTAACTTCACAAAAATTGGTATTTTGGGAAGTACACTTTTTGTAAACTGAATTAGAAACATTTCATTTCTTTTGGTTTATTGTGGTTGGTATCTAGAATATTTTTATAGTTGAGTTCATGACTGTTTTTTCATATGGCTTCCCTGTGTTGTATATATACCACTTAAAACTTTCTCTACTTAAAAATATTCTCCTAGCCATCTAATCACCAGGCATGGTGACCACATTAAAAAAAGAAAAAGATGGAATAGTTCAACATTTAGAAGAGTATAGTGATACATTTTTAAAAGACAGATATACCCATCACCAGGGCTTCCCAAGTGGTGCTAGTGGTAAAGAACCCTGCTGCCAGTGCAGGAGATGTAGGAGATCCCTGGGTCGGGAAGATCTGGAGGAGGGCATGGCAACCCACCCCAGTATTCTTGCCTGAAGAATCCCATGGACAGAGGAGCCTGGTGGGCTACAGTCCATGGGTCACAAGGAGTCGGACACAACTGAAGCAACTCAGCATGCAGCACTACCCATCACCAGAACTATGGTAACGTTGTGCCATGTCTGCTGGATTTCTTTCCTTCGAACGTCTCTGTGGTGACAGTGCCTCCCCTGCCCCTGAGGTCGCCACCTTTGTGCAGCTGCAGTGTGCCCTCCTGGTCATGGTCGGGGGCCTGGATTTTGAGCCTGCAGAACACCCTCAGGCTAGCCGCAATGGAAGGGATTTACCAGAACTCTGGAATGAGTTTCCTGGAAAGTCTCCCTAAAATACAGATGAGGGTTCGGGCTGAGTCAGCTGCTGTGCCCCAGAGCCTCCTGCTTCCACGGCAGTCAGCGCTGCCAGTGGGGAGAATGCAGAGTCAACAGCTCCTCACGTGTTCTCCGTTTATGCCGCGACTCTTTTAATTTTGGTTGCGCAGCACGGCATTAGTTCCCTGATCAGGGACCGAGCCTGTGCCCCTTGCAGTGGAAGCTCAGAGTCCTAGCCGCCGGCCTGCCAGGGAAGTCCCTGTGAGACACTCCTACATGGAGCCTTGTGCACTTGCCTCTCTGCCCATGTATGTGCTACGTCGCTTCACTCGTGTCCAACTCTCAGCTCCTCTGTCTGTGGGATTCTCGAGGCAAGAATTCTGGAGTGGGTTGCCGTCCCCTCCTCCAGGGGCTCTTCCCGACCCAGGGATCCAACACTCGTCTCTTACATCTCCTGCATTGGCAGGTGGGTTCTTCACTGGGAAGCCCTTGCATCTTACAGCGGAACCTAAGGGAGTGTGGAGGGAAAAGCACTTGCTTTTCTAGTTTGTATCTACACCAGGAGCTTGGTGTCACACAAGCCAGTTCACAGCATTGGTAACCTTCCTGAACGTTTTAATGCTCCTACTATTAATTTTTCCATGAGTAATAGAGTATTGTTTCGGGTATTCAAAACATTGATGCAAATGGTATCATACTGCAACTTAGCCTTTTATTTCGATATTCTTAAGCCTTTCCCTGTTGACATCTGCAGCTCTCCTTCATTCTTTGTAACTGCTGTGTATTGTATGTGTATCCGTTGTTATTGTGTAACTAACTGTCCTAAAATTTACTGGCAAGGAACAGTGTTTACCATCTCCCTGTTTCTGTGGGTAGGAACCTGGGTGTGGCTGAGGTGGGTCCTCTGGCACAGGGTCTCAGGTGTCTGCTGCAGCTGTGGTCTCATCCGAAGACCCAGCTGTGGCAGCATCTGCTTCCAGCACACTCACGTGGTTGCTGGACTCCGTGGTGGCCGTGGGCTGAAGGCTGGCTTCTTTGCCATGTAGGCCTCTCCAAAGGGCAGCTCGCAACATGGCAGCTTGCCTCATCAGAGCAAGCAGATAACAAGAGTGTGTGCAGGGTGGGTATCACTGTCTGTAATGAATTGTGGTTTAGTCACCCAGTTGTGCCTGGCTCTTTTGCAACCCCATGAACTAATGCCCACCAGGCTCTGTCCATGGTATTTCCCAGGCAAGAATACTGGAGTGGGTTGCTATTTCCTCCTCCAGGAGTTCTTCCCAGCTCAGGGAATGAACTTGCATCTCCTGCTTGGCAGGCAGATTCTTTACCACTGAGCCTCCTGGGAAGGCCTTCAGGTTGAATAATCTCCCCCCAAATTCAAAAACCCTGAAACCTCAAATGTGACCTGTTTCTCGCTGTTATTCCCCGCCCGCCCCCCCCCAACTATACCTACTTAATTTTGTCTGGATGTTTACCAATCTGTGCTTACCACTGCTTTCTATAGGTACCCCACCCCCTCTTTCTGAACTCGTTAAAGAAGTACATCTTTCAGCAGTTTTTTTCCATGGTGTTCTGTTCATGATTAACATATGTGCATATCTGGAGTAATCTTTATTCACCTTCGTTCTTGAACCATAGTTTGGTATGTAATTCTAGGCTGACAGTTTCCTTTAGCATTCTGAAATACTATTCCCTTGTCTTGTTGCAAATAAGAATTCTGATGGCAGTCTAAAGCTCGTTCCTTTGTCAGTGAGCTGTCTTTTCTCACGGGTTTAGGCTTTTCTCTTGAAACTGAACGCTCTGCATTTTCAGGGTTGTGTCATCCTGAGCTTTGATGTGCCCTGTAATGTGAGGAGTTGGCTTGTCAGGTCTGGAGGGACTCCCAGACGCGCTCTGGATAGTGCTGCTCCCCACTTCTCCTCCCCCCAGATCACCCAATTTAGACGCAGTTTGGAGCATCTCCTACCCTCCATATTTTAACACTGGATTCACATTTTCCATTTTTAATCTCTGTGCTACACATTGAGTCATTTCCTTAAAGCTTCCAATTGGCTACTTCTCTCTTTAGTTATGTCTGGTTTTCTGGTAAACCTACGCAGAAGTTTTCCATTTGTTTTAATGACTATGTTCTTCATGCTTAGAATGTCTCTTTGGTTCTTTTTCAGATTTTTTTTTTTTCCCCCCTCAGAACTACCTTGGTTTACCTTATGGTTTTCATTGCTTCAAACATGCTAAGTGCTTCCATCCTAAAGTCTCTTGCTGATTATTCCCTCTGCCTCACGATGGTTGAGTTCCTCGTGGGATCACTCTCTTTTCTTTCCTGGAGGGGAGAGGGCTTTCTTCCCATGTCAGTCAACAGTTACCAACTTGGGTCGCCTGACTCCACACAGGAAAAGGGGAGATTTGTTTCCTTAGACAGACCCCTGAGGGGCTGGCCTTGTCAGACCTCCAGAGGTCCCTGACATCTTGAATGGGCATCAGGAACCCAGGACCATCCCTGGGAGCCCCTCTGCCAGCCCTCCAGGGCACATGACCTCTCTGAATGGGCACCTAGTGGTGAATTAAAGGTATCTCTGAGAATTCTTCAACATATTCTGGCCCATTATGACCCGAAATAGTCATTTAACTATTTATTTCTTCTGTTAAAAAAAAAGGTATCTTCTTTATTTATATGGAGAAAAAGATAAAGTATTTTAACTATAAGACTTCAAAGAAAAGGTGATACATGTTTTCTTTAAAACAAATACTTTAATTTCATTTTTATCTGGATAAAAAGCATACAAGTTTAAAAGGAAACAGCAAGAACTTTGACATGTCGTGTCATTGTTTTTTAAACAGTACTAGAACTTGTTCAAAATGTGAAGATACAGAACCATTATAAATTTCTGGAATCAAAGACTCCAAATACAGACGAAAACAGATTAGTTATAAAATGTCAATTCACGAAATAGTCCATTTTCTGTTTTTTATCGGAAATATTCTATAGAAACACTGTATACAAAATAAGGCAGACTCTTAGAAATTCAAGTATAAGATTTTTAGGAAAAATAAGTGTGAAGTCCAATTTATTTCCCTTTGGGGAGTCGCCTGCAGAGCCAGTGTTGGAGCTCTGGCTGCTGCACAGAAGCGCCCTTTCGAGCTCTTCTGGGGTCACTAGTTGTTGTTCAGTCACTCAGTTGTGTCTGACTCTCTGCGACCCTATGGACTGCAGCATGCCAGGCTTCCCTGTCCTTCACTATCTCCTAGAGCTTGCTTAAACTCGTGTCCATCAGGTCGGTGATGACATCCAACCATCTCCTCCTCTGTCGTCCCCTTCTCCTCCTGCCTTCAATCTTTCCCAGCATCAGGGTCTTTTCTAATGAGTCTGCTCTTCGCATCAGGTGGCCAGAGTATTGGAGCTTCAGCATCAGTCCTTCCAATGACTATTCAGGACTGATTTCCTTTAGGGTTGACTGGTTTGATCTCCTTGAAGTCCAAGGGACTCTCAAGACTCTTCTCCAACACCACAGCTCAAAAGCATCAGTTCTTCAGCACTCAGCTTTCTTTCTGGTCCAATTCTCACATCCATACATGACTACTGGAAAAACCATAGCTTTGATTATACAGACCTTTGTTGGCAAAGTAATGTCTCTGCTTTTTAACACACTGTATAGGTTTGTCAGAGCTTTTCTTCCAAGGGGCAAGCATCCTCTAATTTCATGGCTGCCGTCACCATCTGCAGTGATTTTGGAGCCCAAAAATAAAGTCTGACACTGTTTCCACGTTTCCCCATCACTTTGCCATGAAGTCATGGGACTGGATGCCATGATCTTTGTGTTTTGAATGTTAAGTTTTAAGCCAGCTTTTTCACTCTCTCCTTCCACTTCCATCAAGAGGCTCTTTAGTTCCTCTCCACTTTCTCCCATAGGGGGGCATCATCTGCACATCTGAGGTTATCCGTATTTCTCCCAGCAGTCTTGATTCCAGCTTGTGCTTCATCCAGCCTGGCATTTCACATGATGTACGCTGCATATAAGTTAAATAAGTAGGGTGACAATATACAGCCCTTAACATATTCCTTTCCCAATTTTCAAACAGTCTGTTGCTCCATGTCTGGTTCTACCTGTTGCTTCTAGACCTGCATACAGGTTTCTCAAGAGGCAGGTCAGGTGGTCTCATATTCCCATCCCTTTAAGAATTTTCCACAGTTTGTTGTGATTCACACAGTCAAAGGCTTTAGTACAGTCAACAAAGCAGATGTTTTTCTGGAATTCTCTTGCTTTTTCTGTGATCCATTGGATGTTGGCAATTTGATCTCTGGTTCCTCTGCCTTTTCTAGATCCAGCTTGAACATCTGGAAGTTCTTGGTTCACGTACTGTTGAAGCCTAGCTTGGAGAATTTTGAGCATTACTTTGCTACCATGTGAAATGAGTACAATTGTGCAACAGTTTGAACATTCGTTGGCATTGCCTTTCTTTGGGACTGCAGTTATAATATACCTTTTCCAGTTCTGTGGCCACTGCTGAGCTTTCCAACTTTGCTGGCTGAGTGTAACACTTTCACAGCATCATCTTTTAGGATTTGAAATAGCTCAGCTGGAATTCCATCACCTCTACTAGCTTTGTTTGTAGTGATGCTTCTTACGGCCCACTTGATTTCATATTCCAGGATGTCTGGCTCTAGGTGAGGGATCACACCATCATGGTTATCTGGGTTATTAAGAGCTTTCTTGTATAGTTCTTTTGTATATACTTGCCACCTCTTCATAATATTTTCTGTTTAGATATCTTAATCTTTTTCTGTTAGGTCCATTCCATCTCTGTCCTTTATTATGCCCATCTTTGCATGAAATGTTCCCTTGTTATCTCTAATTTTCTTGAAAAGATTTCTGGTCTCTCCCATTTTACTGTTTTTCTCTATTTCTTTGCATTGTTCACTTAGGAAGGCTTTCTTATCTCTCCTTGCTACTCTTTGGAACTCTGCACTCAGATGGGTATATCTTTTCCTTTCTCCTTTGCCTTTTGCTTCTTTTCTCAACTATTTGTAAGGCCTCCTCAGACAACCATTGTGCCTTTTTGGATTTCAAAATTTTTCCCAATTAACATCAACCAGAAAAGCCTAACATACACAAATATTTCTTTCTTTCTTTTTTTTTAAATTTATGTTAGTTGGAGGCTAATTACAATATTGTAGTGGTTTTTGCCATAGTTTGACATGAATCAGCCATGGGTTTACATGTGTTCCCCATCCTGAACACCCCCATCCCATCCCTCAGGGTCATCCCAGTGCACCAGCCCTGAGCACCCTGTCTCATGCATTGAACCTGGACTGGCAATCTGTTTCATATATGATAATATACATGTTTCAATGCTATTCTCTCAGATCATCCCACCCTCTCCCTCTCCCAGAGTCCAAAAGACTGTTCCATACATCTGTGTCTCTTTTGCTGTCTCGCATACAGGGTTATTGTTACCATCTTTATAAATCCCATATATATGTGTTAGTATACTGTATTGATGTTTTTCTTTCTGGCTTACTTCACTCTGTATAATCGGCTCCAGTTTCTAGAACTGATTCAGATATATTCTTTTTAATGGCTGAGCAATATTCCACTGTGTATATGTACCACAGCTTTCTGATCCATTTGCCTGCTGATGGACATCTAGGTTGCTTCCAAGTCCTGGCTATTATAAACAGTGCCGCGATGAACATTGGGGGTACATGTAACATACACAAATATTTCTATAGTGCAGTAAAAATGTATCATTTATTTTAAATTTGCATTATGAAAATAAGTCTATACACCAAGTGATGCATATTTTTAATGACTATGAATCATGTAAATTTGGTCATGGCATCTAAAGTTGGCTTTGGCTTTGAAGTATTTTTAAATTCATAGAAAATAGTGAACTTCTTATAAAATAAATAAAACATTTTAATAATTGATATTAATAATCAACTTCAGAATTTCTTTGTCTTTTTCATTTGCCATTTAATTTTAAAGGAGAAGTCACTTTCAGTAGTGTTCCAAAGTGAATGATTGCACCTTCTATGATGTGGAAAAGATCCGATTGCCATTAGCTCTTCTTAAGCGCTGAATGTAATTGAAGAGAAACTGCAAGAAATTCTCTGTCATCAGCAGAAACTCCGTCAGCGTCCTTGGCTGGGCCTCCCAAGCTTGGGTTTGGACAGACGGATGATGATGCAAGCCGTGTTCTCTGAGACTCCACGCGGCCCCGGCAGCAGGCTGGCGCAGTGAGAGGAGGAAGCCTCACTCTACGGCAATGGCATCAGGTGGTGGTTAGAGAAGGTGACGGCGTCCGGGGGTGCTCTCGCTGGCTCTGTGCATCAGGGGGCTGATCGGCTAATACTGAAAGGAACTCTGGCCGCCCTCAGGCATCCCCGGTGACCACAGGGGTACCCCGCTACTCGGGAGGCGGGCGCAGGCTCCGCAGCTTCATGTCGTCCAGTCCTTTCCAGTATTTAAAGTTGTTGTCGAGATGCTGCATTAACTCGGGCAGGTCTACAAAGGCTGCAAGAAAAACGGGAGTGTGGTAAGACTGCGCCTTCCCAGGATGCACATGGAGGCTTTCTGAGGAGAGGGACAGACAGGAGGGGACAGTGCTCCGTGCTCGGCAGACATGGAGTGGCCCACGAGAAGCTGAAACCCCATCTGCGCTCAGTGCCCGCCGTGCCTCTGTCGCCAGCTGACAGCTCTGGTGGAGGGAGCGAAGGGGGCTAGCCTGTTTTATCACCCTTAATCAGCACCCTGGGCTGCCTGATCCCAGCCCTGACCAGCTCTCCGGGGCGTCCCATCCCCCTTCCTTGAGCCCGTCCCCTTCCACCTGCAGCACATGGCAGGAGCAGCGAGCTAGGGAAGAGAACTCGGGCCGGGAGTGGCCACATCTGGTCTGGGCCCAGAAGCATTGAGCAGAGCCTGCAGTCTGGCCCGAGGCCCCAGTGCCTTCCACCACCTCAGTCCTCTGTCCCCCCCCACCTCAGCACCGAGACATGGGCTCGTCTCCTGCTGACGGGATCCGGACCAGATGTGGGTCTGCCTCCCGGCAGGGGCCCTTACCTAAAAGCCCTCTACCTGCCAGGGGGCTCTGCCCGCGCTGAGGGCTACGAGGAGGGCCGTGCCCCTGTCAGAGACCAGCCTGCCCTCAGGTCAGCTACCGGGGGAGGCGGAGAAGCTGGGCGAGACAGCGCAAGAGCTCCCTCAGAACTAAAGAGGTTTTGAATCCCCGGCTTTTGACCAGCAGCCCCTTCAGCCCATGTTCAACGCTCTCATCTTTGCGACTGGGACAACAGGTAGCCCCGGAGCCAGGGGCAGCTGAGGAGAAAGAGCAGAGAGCGCCCCGTCCGCCGGGACCTCCTTGTCAGCGCCTGGCTTCTCCTCGGCCTCTGTACACTCTGAGCCCCCGAACATACTCTACAGTCAGAACGGCACCATGCGCTCCCCGTTCCTGAGGGAGATACACTCCGCGCCTTCTTACCGTCCCAGGCATCAAACATGTCTGTGATGAAGTAGTCGATGAAAGAGATCTGGGATTTGGGGATGCTGCAGGTATTTCTGTCAAAAACCGGCATCACCACAGGCAAGTCCCGTTGCTTCTCTTCATCTGTCTGCAAGGTGGAAAGTGCCAGAGTTACGAGACCCCAGGACCAGGCTCCACGCCCACCAGAAGCATTCCCTCTACCAGAGCCTTTCCTGGCAGCCCAGACAGCTCGTGGGAGAAGCCGGTCACAGCACCAGCCAAGCACCCGGACCCTCCACGACATGTCACATTGTCCCCCATGGGACCCAACCCACATCTTCGGCACCTGAAGGCTCCTGCTGAAGCTCCTGTGGTGCTGTGCGGGGTTCCTGCAGTGCAGGAGCGCACCAGTCTGCCCAGCCGTCTCCCACCTGTGGGCATGTCAGGGGCCTGACCCAGGGCCACAGTGCGGAGTGAGAAACAACCCCCTTCGCAGAGAAGGGACAAGTGCCTGCTTCTTACCTCAGGCCAGATTATTTTATTTTAAAAAGGTCTGAATAGCCTTGAGGCAAAAAACTCTAGGATGAAGATTTTATGTACTTTGATAGACCCTTACAGAACATCTTCAGTATTCCAACATGTGTACAAAACTGGAAATACAATGAGATCCTGGTGGGAGGCACGTTTATCTTAAAAGATTAAGGGAATTTCTCGTTTTTTGTTTTCATCAAGTTGCTTTCATCAAAGGATCCAGGAGAAAGGATGAAGTGATACCCGAAGGGTGATGATGAAGCAGGGGGTCGTTCCTGGAGTAAGGTATGAACTCGGAGGGTTTGAGGGCGCCATTGGAATCACAGAGAGGTCCCTGGGGAGCCAGGCAGCCAGGGCTGAGAGTTAAATAGATGGTTACCCAAGGGGCAGGATGAAGGGTCTTGAGTGCAGGACCAGGTAAGGCTGGGGTGAGCTGGGTGAGAGGACTGGAGCCATCCCCTGGTGCTGGAGGCACAGCTGTCCTCGGGGGTCTTGGGTCTTTGTTCTGTTGGTCTGGGCAGGCTGCCCCTGTGGGCAGCTAGTGAGAAAGTGATGGAAGGGAATGCTCAACACGGAAGACAGGCAGGGAGTTAACACTTAGGAAGCCTGGTGTGGGTGCAGGAATTGGTTCTCTAGGGGCATCCAGCAGGGAGGGTGGAGATCCTGGGACGAGTGGACCCGCTGACCAATCCTGGCTTCTCTGGAGGGTGGTCAGTGAGAGCAAGGGCTGAGGACGGGAGGTATGCAGTGCATTCGGCCATCAGCCAGAGCCTGGCTCTGTGGCTGAGCTCTGTGGGCCATGTGGAGCTGTGGGAAAGTGAAGGACCTCTGTTAAGCATCTAATACAGGGACCAGAATTCAGGTGTTCCACGGGAGCAAAAGAAGACCTATATTTGGGGCTGGAAGCCTGTCCCTCCAACTCTTATACCTGGAACTGTTCCCACAGGGCAAACTGAGCCAGTCCTCCTTGTCCCCCCAGCCCAGCACTGTTCTAGACAGCTGGCCAGGAGCTGCCTCCCTGGTTCCGTTCTGCTTCTATTCTGTTTTTCTGAGGCCTGGCAATCACCAGCAGGGCGGCAGGGACTGGTGAGAAGTTACTGCCACCTCATCCTGCACGTCGATGGGTCCGAGGCCCGAGACACTGTAAGAACTGGGCTCCACAGCTAAAGGCAGGTGAGTTTCCTTGGAAGTGACAGTGATTCACTACAGCTCTCAACATGAAATCTCCACTGGAGGACACAGGTAACCTCTGGGGGTTTTCCCAGGAGGGACCGTTCCGCACGGAGCACCGTGCTGCAGAGACATGCTTGTGCTGGGAGGTGCAGACAGTGCTGGGGACAGTGCCGAGGAAGAGGCCTGGGCTCCCTGTGCAGGTGGGCGGTGCTAGACTCCGGGCCAGGGCAGAAGCCAGCAGGAGGAGCTGCTGCTGCTCCAGGCCTGGGGGCTGAGGCACACAAGCTTGGCTGTGACTGCTCAGGCCAGGCTTTCCTGAGAGGCACGCCAGGGACCATCTACACTGCTGTCGGGCCAGGAGCACACCCCGGGAGGTGTGGGAGGCAGGGTCGGGGGCTCTGGGCAGAGGATGAGTGGGGAATACTGACAAGTCTGGGCTTCTGCTGTGGTGGAGCCTCTGCTGTCAGGCCAGTGCTGGCTCAGCAGGGTCAGCTCCGTGTGAGTCTCTGCCCTGGTGTGTGCATGGCAAGGGGTGGAGGGTGCAGAACAGCCCACCGGCCTGACTGCTCAGAGAGCAGGGCCCTGGGGCGGGTGCTCTCCTGACACGCCTGCCCTGGTCAGCTGTTCAGTTAAGAGTCTCCACATCTGTGTTCCTGAGGGGAATGAGCTGTAACTTTCTCCTGGGATGCCTTTGTCAAGTTTACGTACCAGGATAGTAACAGCTTCAGAAAATGAGCTGGAAAATGTCTCACCTCTGTTTTCTGGTTTAATTTGTAAGACTAGCATTATTTATTCCTTAAAGGTTTCACAGAATTCCTCAATGAAATGATTTAGAGTTTTATTTATTAAAACAAAAATCATGAAAACATTTTGACAAAATATTTCTTTACTATGGACTTTCTAAGGTTATTACTTAACCATGTCAGTTAGGGTAAATTGTATTGACAGTTTTTAAGGTATTCATCCATTTCATCTTAGCGGTCAAATTTATTGTGACATTCCTGATTTTGGTGATTTGCATTCTTCTTGATTATTTTAGCTGCGTATTTACCAATTTTGTTAATTTTGCCAAAAAAACACAACTTTTGGCTTTGAACATTTTTATTATTCTTTTAAATATTTTTTTACTTTTATTTTATACTAGAGTATAGTTGATTTACAATGTTGTGTCAGTCTCAGGTATACAGCAGAGTGATTCAGTTATACATATATCTTTTTAAAAAAATTTATTGGAGTATGGTTCATTTTCAATGTATTAGTTTCAGGTGTATAGCAAAATGGATCAGTTTTATATACATATATCCAGTCATTTTTAGCTTCTTTTCCCTATAGGTTATTAGAGAATATTGAGTGGTGTTCCCTTGTTATACCGTAGGAGCTTGTTGATTCTCTCTCTTATATACAGTAGTGTCTATCTGTTAATCCCAAACTAATTTATCCCTCTCCCTTGAAGTCTGAGAGTCTGTTTGTGTTCTGTAAATACGTTCCTTTGTATCTTTTTTAGATCTCACGTAGAAGCTGCTATGACACTGACACTTGTCTCTCAGACTTACTTCCCTTAGTATGACACTCTCTAGGTCCATCCCTGTCACTGTACATGGCACTGCTCCATTTTTTATGGCTGAATAATATTCCCTTTTCTTTTCCACTCCTCTGTCGATAGACATTTAGATTGCATCCATGCCCTGGCTATTATAGTGATGCAGTGAACACGGGGGTGCATGTGTACTTTGATTTTCCTAGGATATATGCCTAGGAACGGGATTGCTGGATTATACAGTAGCTGTTTTTAGCTTTTTAAGGAACCTCTATACCTCCGTAATGGCTGTACCAATTTACATGCCACTAACAGTGTAGGTGGGTTCCCTTGCTCCAAACCCTCTCCGGACTGTACTGTTTGAAGACTCTTTGATGAACATTCCTGACCACTGTGAGGTGGTAAATCACTATAGTTTTGGTTTGTATTTCTCTAATTAGTGATGATGAGCATCTTTTCGTGTGCTTTGTGGCCATCTGTGTGTCTTCTCTGAAGGAATGTCTGTTTAGATCTGGCCGTCTTATTGGGGTATTTGGGTTTTTGATATTGTGCTACGTTAGCTATCTGTATATTTTGGCGATGAATCCGTCAATCATCACTTCATTTGCAAATATTTTTTCCCATTCTGTGGGTTGTCTTCATTTTGTTTATGGTTTCCTTTGCTGTGCAAAAAGCTTTTAATTAGGTCCCATTTATTTATTTTCATTAATCTAGAAGTAGATCCAAAAAGATATTGCTGTAATTTATGTTACAGTGTTCTGCCTATGCTTTCCTTTGAGACTTTTATAGTATCTGATCTTACAATTAGGTCTTTAATCCACTGAGTTTTGTTTTTGTGTATGGTGTTAGAATGTTCTAATTTCATTTTTCACATGTAGCTGAGAGTTTTCCCAGCACCACTTATTGAAGAGACTGTCTTTTCTCCATTTTATCTTCTCACCCCCTTTGTCACAGATTAAGGACAATAGGTGTATGGGTTTATTTCTGGGCTTTCTGTCTTGTTCCATTGATCTGTATTTCTATTTTTGTGCCAATACCACACTGTTTTGATGACTATAGGTTCACAATATAGCCTGATGTCAGGGAGACTGATTCCTCCAGCTCCGGTTTTCTTTCTTGGAATCGTTTTTGCTATTTGGGGTCTTTTATGTTTTCATACAAATTTAAAAATTTGTTCTGGTTCTGTGAACAATGCCATTGGTAATTTGGGAGAGATTGAACTGAATTTGATTACCTTGCACTGTACAGTCATTTTGACAATACTGATTCTTCCAATCCAATAAGGCCAGAGGCGTCCCAGCACCTGAGCCTGCAGGCGGCTGGGTGGGGACAGGTCTCAGTGCCAAAGCGGTGACCTCCAGGAGAGCTCAGCTGAGGAATATGCCACAGGGCCTCCACCACTGGTGTTCCTGCCCCTGCAGTGGGCCACAGCCGACCCCTGCCTCCAGGAGCCCCTCCAAGACCTGCAGGTAGGTCTGGTTCAGGCTCTAATGGAGTCACTCCTCTGGCCTGGGCCCCAGTGCTCATGAAACCTTGCGTGTGCCCTCAAGAGTGGAGTCTGTCTCCCCCAGTCCTGTGGAGCTCCTGCACTCAAGCCAAATGTTCTGGGGGCTCCTCCCCCCGATGCCAGACCCTCAGGCTGGGAGCCTAACATGGGCTCAGAACTCACTCCTGTGGGAGAGCCTGAGCAGGTGTGGGATTTGATTATATCGTGAAAGCGGCTGTCCTCCTGTCTTGTGGTTCTTCTTGGTCTTTGGGTGTAGAGCCTCTTTCTGGGTAGGTGCCAATCCTTCTTTGATGAGGTTGTTCAGCAGTTAGTCGTGATTTTGGTGTTTTCATGAGGAGCTGAGCTCAAGTCCTTCTGCTCCACCATTTGTCCTTTAAGTTTTTCTAGTATTTCTTTACTGTTTCCTCATTTTTTTTTGCTCTTATATTACTTCTTTTCTACTTACTTTGTCTCTAATTTCTTAAACTGAAACCTAAGATGTTAACTTTAGGGCTTTTCCCTCTAATTATAAATGTCCCTCTGATCACTGTTTTGCTTGCATCCCACAATTTTAATATACTTTGATTAATTTCCTTTATCTGAACCATGGACTATTTAGAAATGTATTGTCAGTTTCTGAATATTTGATGTTTACCTAGGTACCTTATGCTACTAATTTCTGATTTAATTCCACTGTGCCTGGAGAATAGATTCTGTGTGATTTCAATTATTTTAAGTTTACTGAATCTTTTGTGACCCAGCATGATGCATATTGGTGAACATATCAGTGTCCTTAATAAATATTCTGTAGATGTGTGATACAGTGTTTTATAAACAAACATTAAGTACAGTAAGGTGGTTGACAGTGTTGGGATTATGTGTTTTTACTGATATTTTAATCTGGTTGTTCTATCAATTATTGAAAGGGGGTATTAAAATCTCCAACCATGTTGTACCTGTCTCATTTATTTTGAAGCTCTGTTATTAGATTCACACACACTTATGCTTATGTCTTCCTATAGGACTTTTTATCATTATGAAGTATCTCACTTTATCTCTGGTACTATTCTTTGTCTTGATGTCTATTCTGTCTGAGATTAATATAGCCATTCTAATCTTTATATTTACAGTTTCCATGGTATATCTCTTTCCATCCATTCACTTCACACCTCTCTGTTCTTTATATTTTAAGTGTGTCTTTTGTAGACTGCATGTAGTTGGGATTAGTTTTTCAAGATCCATCCTGATGATCTGTCTTGGAGTGTTTAGTCCACTAAATTTTAGTAAGTATTGATGATTAGAGTTGGCGCTACCATTTGACTGTTTTTTCTATTATTGTTTTCTCCTGTTGCCTTTGTATAGTTTAATAAATTTTAGAATTCCATTATACTAATATATCTATTAGCTTTTAAGGTACACCAATTGCTCTAGGGATTACTGAGTATATTTTGGGATTACTAAATATATCCTTCACTTCTCAGCCAACTGTGCTAATACTATAACACTTAATGTAACAGGTAGGTCCATTTTACTTTCTGCCATCCTATATGCTGTAGTTGCCATATAGCTTATGGTTACATATGTTATATCCTTTACAATTCAGTGTTATAACTTGTGCTTAAAATAGTCTTATGTATTTAGAGAAATTCCAAGAAGGAAAAAAACTTTTATAGTTACCCAGCTGTTTGTTTATCATTTTTTAAAGTGTTTTTATCTTTTTATTTTTACTGAGGAATTTGATACACAGCATTATAGTAGTTTCAGATGTACAACATAATGATTGAAAATTTTCATATACTGCAAGATGATTACTACCATAAATCTACTTAACATCTGTCACCATATATAATTACAGAACTTTTCCTATAATTACAACTTTGAACATCTACTCTCTTAGTAATACAGTACCGCATATTTGAAAGTTGCTAACGACAGTTCCCATGCTGCACATTACAACCCCATGACTTCTTTATTTTATAACTGGGAATTTGTACCTTTTGACTCCCTTTAACCACCTTGCATCCACAAGCTAGCAACCACAAATTTGTTCTTTGTAAGATTCGACATATAAGTTAGATGATATAATAGTTGTCTTTTTCTATTTCACTTAGCATAAACCATTTAAGGTCCATCCATGTTGTCCCAAATGGCAAGAGTTCATTCTTTTTAATGGCTACATAATATCCCATCACCTTACTCACTGACCTATCAATGGATGCTTAGGTTGCTTCCAACTTGGCTATTGTAAGTAGTCCTGTGGTGAATGTGGGAGTGCATGTATCTTTTGGGGTGGTTAGTGCCATTTGTTTTCTTTGGATAAATACCCAGAAGTAGAGTTACTGGATCACACGGTAGTTCTGTTTTTAATTTTTGGAGGCATCTCCATAGTGGCTGCACCAATTTACATTCCCACCAACAGTGCACAAGGGCTCTCTCTTCTCCACATCCTTGACAATACTTCTTACCTTTTTGATAACAGCCATTCTAACAGATGTGCTGTGCTGTCTCATTGTGGTTCTGTGATTTACCATTTTCGGGGCTACTCTCTCAATCTGTCCCACCCTCTCCTTCCCGCTCTGTGTCTACAAGTCTGTTCTCTACGTCCGCATCTCTATTTCTGCCCTGCAGATAGTACTGTTTTCTAGATTCCACATATATGCATTAATATATGATGTTTTTCTCTGTCTTACTTCACCCTGTATGCCAGTCTCTAGGTCTATCCATCTCATGAGAACTGACAAATTCTTTCCTTTTACATATAATGGAATATTACTGAAGCGACTGAGTCACACACCCCACAGCTTCTTTTATCCACTCATCCGTCAATGGACATCTGGGTTGCTTCCGTGTCCTGGCTATCATAAACAGTGCCGCAGTGAATACTGGGGTACATGTAGCTTCTGAGTTATGGTTTTCTCAGGGTATATGCCCAGCAATGGAATTGTTGGGTCATATGGTAGCTTTACTCCTAGTAACAGTTTAAGAAACCTCCATACTGTTCTCCACAGTGTGACAGTGTTTATTTTGCCTTCATTCTTGAAGGATATTTTCACTGGATACAGAATTTTAGGGTGACAGTTTTCTCCTAACAGCTTTTTAAAGATGTTGTTCCAATGTCTTCTGGCTTCCATAGTTCCTGACATGAAGTTACTGTAAGTAATATGTCATTTCTCTCTGAGTGATTTCAATTTTGTTTCTGTATCTTTGGCCAGTAGCTGCTTGAGTATGACATACCTGGGCATGGGTTAGATTTGTTGAGTTTCTTAAATCTGTATGCATATATCTTTCACTAAATTTGGAAACATTTTAGCCATTATATATATATCCACACACCCCCGGCCCAGAGAATTTTTTTCTACCTAGAGAAACTGGGAGGGGCAGCCAACAGTGTAGTAATATCTTTAAAGTGCTATTAGGAGAAAATGTCAAATATCCATTGAAAATATCCTGTAAGAATGAAAGCATAGGCAAAATAAAACACATTTTCAAATAAGGGAAAACTAACAATTCACTGCCAGTAAGCCTGTAATATAAGCAATGTTCTTCAAGGACAGAATTTCATTTACAACTCCACTTCTAGTTTTAAGTCCATTACTTCTATGGTCCTTATGGTGTTTCTCTCTTTTACTTGAGGGAACTTCAGAAGCTGCATCTTACCTGAGAGAAATACTCTTCTGAGATGCGTGCAGCCCACTCAATGCACTGCTCCAGGGGCCGGCAGGGGTTGGACACGTCAGCACACTTGATCAGCATCCTTTTGATCAGAGTCCGGTTCTCTGGAGTCCTGAGCATGGTGTTTATGGCTTCTTGATCTTTATCAGTTTCCTAAAGCATGAGTGGAATTCAAAGCAATCAAAACGGAACCCCAGGTACCAAGCCCTGTTTTACTGTTGTGGCCCCACCGTAAGCACGGTGGGGCTCTGTCTGGGATCTCCAGTTAGGGTCTCTCAAAATAGTGCCAGGGATGCTCTGAGGTTGGCCCTCACTCTGCAGTGGGGAAAACCAAGGCCCAGTGAGATTCCAGCAGAACCCGGAAGTAGAGCCTAGCACTGGAGGCTGGCGTATCTGCCTTTCCCCATCTTGACTCTTTCTCTGTTTCTCACAGTTGCCTTTTCTTTCTATCACTCACTCACTAAGTACTCAAAAGACTGGCTTTATCTTTTATTATTTATATTCATTAAAAAGCACCGTGGACTGAAAAGTGAACCCTTTCTCTGCCCTGGCAACAGGCAGTCCTGTGGTCCTCCCGGGGCCCTGCTGCTCCCCACCCAGCCCTGGGAGAGGTGTGATCCTGGGAGTCCACCATCAGTGTACACAGTGTGTCGGATACACTGATGTTCCCTAAACTCTGCCCTCACATTTTATGGTGGACAGAGGACTTAGTCACGGTCTTGTGATCTGCACTCACAAAGATATCTTGTGGTAGGCATGAAAATCAGTATAATTTACCATTCTATTTTACAGATGAGGATGCCGGGACTCTGAGAGGTGAAGAGACTCAGCCAGAGGTACTGAGCTGGCCCAGGATATGAGTGTGAGCCCTGCTTCTGGTCTGGGCTCTTGTCTCTCCACAGTAGTGCCTGCGTCTGGCTCACAGGGAGCCCCTCTGGCTATGGAGCCTCAGCCCATGGCGTGAGGGGCCTCTGAAACAAATTCAGGTTGGAAGAGGGCGTACTGGGTCAAAGAGGTGAGCAAGCATCTGCTCTCTGACTCTGGGCCACCAAGCAGCTTCCAGAGGAGTCAGCCATGTGGTGTCTGTGAGCAGTCACAGTCATCCCCTATCAGTGGGGACAAGATGGGAAGGGGGAACCCTGAGCCCAGGCTGCCTGGTCTCCCAGAAGGTGACAGACACCATGCCCTCAGTGATTCTCACCTCCCACTGCCCACCAGCTTTGTGCTGACCCTTCTCTCTGTGCAGGTGTGTGACTACTGTTCAGTACTGCCCGCTGGGAACTATTTCCTTCCGCCTGCTATGACCCACTGGATCCTGGTTTCCAGTCTCTCAGTAAAAATCCAAGTAGTGACAGCAGAGAGGAGGAGGATGACTGTAAAGGAGAATGAAGACTCTGCTGAGTCTGGCAACTTCCCAGAATGGACGGAGGAAGCCAAGTCTGCGAGGTACGTGGTTTCTTTCTGTGGGGGGGTGGGGGGGTCAGCTGGGGTGTCTGTGCACGGGAGAATGACTGAGTCCTTGGAAAGGGCATCAAGTCTCTGACAGACTGGAGAACGGGCAAGGGTGAGGAGAGCAGAGTTCTCAGCAGGTCTCAGATTAGGTGAGACAGGGACAAGTCTGAAGGGTGATAAGCTAGGAAGCCAGGGACAGACAAAAGCCACGGCCAAACACCTAAGCTGCAGCAGTAGAGCTGGAGTTCAAGAGGCTGTCTTCTCAGGGTGAGCCATCTCTGTGCTCGGCGAAGACTGGCAGGGGCGGCAGGAGTGGGGGAGGAGGAGCGTGGGGTTGGTGGCTGGGCAGCTGTGGGCCTCAGGCGGGTGCTGCGCTCACACTGACCGAGCGTGACGGGCGCTGTTTATCCAGAGCGCACCTTGGGCCGCGTCCTGAGTGCTGCGCCTCGAGGGCTGCTGTGCCCATTCGAGACAAGGAAGTGGTGAAAGAGAGCCGAGAACCCAGAATGCCTGCTTTCTCAGCTGTGGGCTCCTGTCTGGCAGTTTCTCTTGCCAGAAAATTCTGGACTCCATGCCTCAAATCCAACACCACCAGCACCCTGTGGTCCAAATCCAGGAGCCTCCCCAACCCCCATCCTCCTGTGACACAAACCAGCAGAGGACAGGCACGGCTGCACAGTGGGCAGTGGCTGGCGAGAGACCTCGTGGTCTCCAGCTGGCCCCAAAGTACTCAGAGGAGGGGACAGGGCGACTGCTGAACAAGGGCGCAGGAACGGCCCACCTCTCTATCGTCAAGTCCCTACAGAATTGTCATGCTTTTTCTTGTATGTCTTGCCAAGTCTTTGTACTTTAATTTCCATTGGTTAAAAAAGTATTTATATGCAGTGAGCCCAGTGCGGGGATGGTAATACTCATGATCTCTTAAGCCCAGGTTTCCCCACAACACACAGGAGGAAGAGCCCTAAACACAGACTCCATTTGCAGTCCGCTCACCTACCTCATCTTCTTCTAATGCAACCAAGGGCTTGTTGATGATGTTGACAAATTTGTTGACGTGCTCAAAGTGCTTTGTCATTTCTGTGGCTAACACCATGTCGATGATACCCTGGCGCAGCGTCTGGTAGTCGTTCCTGTTTCAGACAAAAAAGGAGAGGCTACTGCTGATTACTGATCCAGACCAGACAGGTGCTCCTGAAAACCAGCTGTGATCTAGGGCCTGTGTCCACTGCGGCTGAAATTCTAATAAACTGGGCTGCAGTGGCAGTGCATGCTTCAAAGAATGCGAAGGTTAAAGGTTGCTGCCTGGACTGCTACTAGTAAGGAGAACCTGAACAGAAGTTAACATGAGAATCTTTGGGCAAAACTATGGGCTTCCCTGGTAGCTCAGCTGGTAAAGAATCTGCCTGCAATACAGGAGACCCCACTTCTATTCCTGGGTTGGGAAGATCCCCTGCAAAAGGGATAGGCTACCCACACCAGTATTCTTGGGATTCCCTGGTGACTCAGACGGTAAAGAATCTGCCCACAATGCGAGAGACCTGGGTTCTATCCCAAGATCCCCTGGGGAAGCATATGACAACTCACTCTAGCATTCTTGCCTGGAGACTCCCCATGGACAGTGGACCCTGGCAGGCTACAGTCCATGGGGCTGCAAAAAGTCGGACATGACAGAGTGACTAAGCACAGCACATGCGTAAGACTACAGATACAGTGTTATCAGTGTTCTCATAAGCAAAAGGCATATAGTTCTTAAGATTAAAGAAAAGCTAGAACATAGCCAGCTGGGGTTATGAAGAACATACCCCACACAGAGGAACCTGGAGACCCAACAATTTTAGAGCCCAGAAACACAGAGGGTGGGCCATCTGGAAGCTGAGAGAATCAACAGTGCACACCTGATGCCTCTTCCTCTAGCCCTTTATATTTATTTTAAAAAAGTTTATTTTTTGAGGATGGAAACCATTTAATTAAAAATGTAGAAGGTATAAAGAGTATAAACTGAACTCTCTCTGCAGCTATGCTGTTCTCTTCCCTGGAGACAGGCAAAGCTGTCAGGGTCTTGTGTATTTCTCCAGTGATAACTGATATATATGTAAGCAACTATGGAAAAACCAACTTTAAGTCCACATATGAAATTCTAAAACAGAAAAAAAAGGTGTTTTTAAATCCCTTAGGTTTAATAACTTCCCTTAAAATCCCAATTAGTAAGTATTCCTCATGACAGATCACTTCTGTCTAACAGCCCCACCCGAGACAGTGAGGGCCCCATCAAGAAGAGAAGACACTGTAATCTCACAGCGTCACCAATCAGACATGAGAAGTTTGCTGGGCAGAGCTTGTTGGGAGTCTGCCAGGCAGAGGTGTAAGACGACAGCTTCTGAATCTGTCAAGGTGTCAGCCTTACACTGTTGTCTTGAAATGTTTAGGACACGAAGGAACTGAACCTTGAAACCATCATGCTTGTGAAAGAAGCCAGACACGGCAGACCACATCCTGGGGTGCTTCCCATTCGTCTGAAATGCCCAGAACTCACAAAGCTACGGAGGCGGCAGGTAGAGCAGCGACTGCCTGCCAGGGGGCAGGAGAGTGACTGCTCGTGAGCTCGAGGTTCCCTTGGGGGTGATGGGAATGTTGCAGATGTCGACTATACGGATGGCTGCACAACTGGGAATACACTAAAAGCCCCGCACGCTTTAAATGGGTGAACTGTATAGTACCTAATTATATCTCAGCAAAATTGTTTTTTAAAGAGCAGAAGGAAACATACTTTCCAGCTCACTGTTCTTACCGTTCCATGTTTTTAAAGATGTTGCATTTGTCATCGCCAGTGGTCAGCTGGAAAGCCAAGGCCGCATGGTGGTGCTCCAGCACAGCCATGTCGTTGTAGAGAATGGCCAGCTCGCTCCCGGCATTGCACAGGAAGGAGTTGGTCCTCCCGGGGTGGTCCACATCGTGGATAGTGGCTGCGATGAGGGCACCGACTTCATCAAGTGGGTCTAAAGTTTGCTGAAAACAAGAGTTCTTTTAAAAACTGGGGCATGACACTGAAAGCAAGGTAGCCTTCTGTGTAGTTCTCTTTCTGCCCTTCTGACTTTAAGGTAAGAATATTTCAAACTTCTGAGAAAAGCATAGTGTTGAGCAAATCCAGTTTTCCTAACTCTACTCAGAAATAGTTTCATCTTTGCATGTTTCAGAGGAAACATTATCTGACTCCCAGTCTCGCACAAGTTAGGGATTTACCAAGACACAGGGTGTCCTCACCAGACAGGAGTCACTTCCTCAGCCAGTCTGTCTTTAGACCCATCACAAAAAAAGGTCCTTAGTCTGAGGTATTGACTTTCTACTTGGAACAGTACTTTGATTTAAAATATCAGTTGGGAAAGTAAGATCCCACATGCCATGCAGTACGGCCAAAAGTTTTCATTTAAAACTTTAAGTACAGAAGTGCATGGTGCTTTCTTCTAATAGTTTCCATTTCTAATGTGTATATTCCTGTCCTCTGTATTTCTGGTTAGTCTGACTTGCAGTGAATTCTCTTGGTTGTCTCAGAGATCAATCCCAGATGCTCACTTTGCTCTTCTCATTCTGTAGGTTTTGATACATAGGTTTCTCATTTTGTTGTTTTCTGTTATTTTTGGTTTTATTTCTTTGTTTAACCCCAATTTGTTCGAAATAGTTTCTCATTTGTAGTGACTGACATTTTTTTATTTATGTTTTTTGAAGTATATCAAGACTGTGTCTTAGTATCAAGATCATTTTTGGAAATATCCTGCGAACACTTGAAGAAAAGGTGTATATCTAATAAACCAGGCTTGCAAATTTATTTTAACTTAAAAAAAAGGTTGTTTTGGCCATGCTGCATGGCATGTGGGACCTCAGTTCCCCAGCCAGGGACTGGGCCTGCAGCGCCTGCGCTGGGAGCATGGAGTTCAACCGCTGGGCGCCAGGGAAGCCCCCAGGGAGTTCTACCTTTAAATGGGTGAATTTTATGATGTGAATTACGTCATAAATTATGGTAAAATTAAGGTATTAGTAGCTTCTGAATGTATATTTGTATGTTATCTATCAAGGAGTTTCAAAAGCATTAAATTACAGCAAAAATTAGGTTGCCTTTATGCTGAACCACACCGACACAGATGTCTCTCCTCTGCCCTCTGAGTTCACACTTTATGAGAACAGACCTCTCCCCGGACCCTTGTTCTACCTGCAGCCTTAGACGTGACCTTTAGTAAAACAGCAACAAAAACCCACCAAAGAACACAGCTAGAGGGAGGCGGGACTCACCTGTGCTGCTCTTGTGCCGGGAGGCTGACCTGTCTTATTCCTCAAGAGGCCCTGATTTCTCACTGATTCCTCCGTTTTCAGGTGCTTCCGAGAGTGACACGGCTGTGCACCTGCGCCCCCTGGGCTTCTGTGCCAGTTTATGGCGGACGCTGATAGAAATACTAATAACACAAATACCCTGGCAGAGCAGTGCAGGCCTAGTTGCTGCTTCACACATTTCCCTAATGAAATGATTTACAATGTGAATAGCTTTCTTAGGAAGCTTGGTTTGGAAGTGGGCAGTGAGCAGAGTGCCTTGGATGGCACTGTCTTCTGTGATGCTCTTACTGTGACACACTCACATTCCCTTTTCTCCTGAGCCCTCAAAGCTGGAGCTAAAGTGGCTCCTATTCTAAGGGGGAATGCCCAGGGCCACGTTGGGAATTAGTTATCCACTCCCCAGAGCCAGGGTGTGGCCCTGCGCCTCAGGAGGTCACACCGTCCTGGGCCAGACTGCACCCTATACCCAGCACCCTCACCCCTGCTGTGAAGCACAGGGCGCCAGCACAGCTCACCTTGATCCTCTCTTTGCACAGAAAGTAGGCAGTAGCGTGCAGCACATCAGCAGAGTGCGTGGAGTTGTGGTAGGGGTTGGAAGCGTGGTAATTGGCTTCGATCACCTGTAACCAGGATCTCAGCGTCGCCTCGGGGCATTTTAAGAATTCACAGACTCCGAAGCGAGCAAACACTTTGAGACCAAGGTAAATCAAAGGCCTATAGAGAAAAACACACAGCATTAAATCAAAGTAGAGAAACAGGTAGAGTGTCTGATCTGTTCAGATCCAACAGGCAAACCTGAGCCAGACTTCAGGGAGAGAGCAGGACAGCAAAGTGGAGCCTGTGAGGGTGGCCTGCAGGGGGCGCCCTGTCGCCCTCTCTCCTGGTGGCCAGCACCAGCCCTGGGCAGAGCCCAGCTGCAATTCTGGGGGCACCCACATGGTGCTCCTACTGCCCTAACTGCTGCAGAGGCCTCCCGGCACCAAGAGGGTGTCCAGGTCAACGTGCTGCCAGGCTAACCGCATCCTCCCCTGTGGCCTTGCTGGACGTGTGTCACTGGCCAGATGTCTTGCTGGAAGAAGATACCAGTTCCCCACGGCAGCACATGAGCCAGATGCTGGCACACATCATGTGATGGTCTCAACACTCTGGAGGTGGAGGCTTCCCCAGACAGGTGACCAGCTGGTGCCAAATGAGGCCTGTCCTTGAGAGTCACCATCATCCAGCCTCTGGCCTTAGCTTTTGGCTCTGTTGAGGCAGTGGCCAAGCTGGTTGGGCTCCCAGGACTTGGGCAGACCCGCCCTGTGTCAGCTCACATTAGGGTGTAAACCAGTGCCCACAGCTTTGTTTGCCGCTGTCACTGGCCCTGTGGGGCACACAGATGCAGAATGTCTCAGAAGCTTGACTCACTCTGAGTGTGGGCAAAGGGCAGGGGCTGTCATGGGGACCACCACCCACTTAGGATGAGACCCGACGAGTCTCCTGTAACGGCCTCTCTCTGCCTGTCTGCTGGGGTTGACGCCTCACCCTCCTGAAGGGCAGTGCTGGCTGGGATTAGGTCTGAATGCCCTTCCCGTGTGCCAAGCCAACCACACTCCTCTGGCTGAGTGTTCTCCAGCGAGGTATAAAATAGGAGGGGAAACCCAACCCCACCCTACTCTTGGGGACCACACTCAGGTCAGGACTCTGGAGTGTGGGGTGTCCCCATGCTTGTCACCAACACAGCAACCAAGATCTGAGGACAGCTCTTATCAGCATGTACATCCATGTATTTATTTTTTTGGCTGTGCTGAGTGGCATGTGGGATCTTAGTTCCCTGACCAGGGATCAAACCCAAGATCCCTGCACTGGAAGTGTGGAATCTTAACCACTAGACTGCCAGTGGTTCTGAGCTCTGAAGTGAGGCTCTTTGCTGCAATGTCAACATCTCACTACTTAATACCTACAGGAGAAATTAATAACCGTATCTTACAAAAAGAAAACCTCTGCTACTTGGAGACTCCGAGTAAGTCACCTTCTCCCTCTGTGGCAGTCATGGCCAGGCGAATTCCCCTTGGCTTCTCCCTGATCCCTCGCTGACGCCGAGGCTCTGGAGACTCGAGGTATCTGCTGCTCTTTCCCTGGGGCCTCCTCCCTGACCAGGGACCGGCTCAGAGCAGAGCCTCCACTCCCGGGGAGGCTTTCTCCACACTGGCCCTTGGAATCAAACTCCCTGTCTGCTGAGCTTCCATGGGCTCACCTTTTATGAGTGGCAGCCTCCAATTCAAAAATATTGAAGTCCCAGTACTCCTCCTTTTCCATGGCCCGAGTTATCTGTGACGGGACATCATGAAGGGAGATGGGGACGATGCTGCTGCTGGCAGCCTGCTGAAGGTCTGCAGGGTAAACAGAACGGGATCAACAGGCTTGACAGCATTTGCCATCCCTCAGGGGGAAAAGCGGAGCTTTGGGGGCGGATGCTTTGTTTCTTAGGGTTTATGATAAACCAAAAACTTCTTACTGATTAAAGAAAAAAATCTCAAAATTTTTGTCTGAAAATTTAAGTGTGGCTATAATACTAATGAAAGTATTAGTCGTTCAGTTATGTCCGACTCTGCAACCCCATGGACTGTAGCCTGCCAGGATCCTCTATCCGTGGATTCTCTAGGCAAGAACACTGGAGTTGGTAACCTTTCCCTTCTCCAGGGGATCTTCCCAACCTAGGGATTGAACCCAGGTCTCCTGCATTGCAAGCAGATTATTTATTGTCTGAGCCACCAGGAAAGCCCCAATAGTATTAGCTAACATACTAGTAGCAATCCACTAAATTAAGAAGGAAAAACTTACTTTTTGTTGAAAGAACATACTCATTTCCGGATAATCTTCGCAAACCATCCTGATAAAAATCAAGGAAATAAGAAACAGGGAAATCACAAGTATTCCTTACTCTTTGAAAACCCAGGACAGCCGGTCACAGAGGACAGCTGCTGACAGCCTTACTGGTATGAAATCTAGTGGCTTTGGCAAGCAGCGATTAGGCAGGGAGGTGAATTTTCATTTCTCAACTTTGTCACCAAGACAGAAGGTGACAGATGGTAATGGAATGGTCTGTTTTCCACAGAGCTGGAGGCCTCTATCCTAGACGGCACCTAGAGCCCGTGGTCCAAAGCCTCCAGCTAACAAAATGATCCCTCAGCCTCCTCCCACCATGTCACCTAATCTGTACAGGACGCTCTGGAGGGAGCCAGTTATTCTGTTCTGTAATACGGCATGAAACACTTCATATTTTTTTCTGCCCCAGTTTTCAAAATCTTCAAATTTTATTTAAATCAACTACTTGTAGAGCCCTTAAGTAAAATTGGAGACACAACGCAGCAGACAAGCTGGCTGTCCTGAACACGCTCCTCCCTCTGTTCCAAGCTGAGGTCCCCCGTACCCCCCAACCCCTGGACAGGCAGCAGGTGGGTGATGGCTCAGCAGGAGGGCAGCTGAGCCTGGGCAGTGGATGATCTAGGCCTTGGCTGACCCCACACACAAAGAGCGCTGTGTAGGACAGCATGTCAACAAGTAACCTCTGAGAAAACAAGCGAGAGCAGCGGGATGGAGCCAGCAGCCTGTCAGCACACTCACAGACACCAGGCCCCCAACGAGGTCGTTGGCATGAGGATCATCGTCCTTAGCACCGAACTGTGGCGAATATAACTCAGTGGTTCTTAGAATTTCCAGCACACGGTCTAAGGCTTCTGTCACAGGCATGGGACTGCTTTCCTGGGCAGCATTGATGATATTGATGACCTATAATAATATGGAAAGAAAAGTCCTGACTCTCATCACCTTAAAGGCAATGAGAGAGCAATCCAGAGTCAGGCTGGCAGCAGGGCTCATTGTAACTTAAGACAGCCAAAGTGCTCCTGTCGCCCTCCTCTCTCCGCAGAGGCAGCAGCTCCATACAACTAGGAGGGCCTCATCACTGCTGTGGGTCGCTGTGTCACCTTGGTGATGGGCGCCTCGATCGTCATGGAATGGATCCGGGCCATTGAAGAGTGTCGTCTCTGGCTGGAAACTGTGGAGAGACCAGGTGGTGCAGGGATCAGGGTGAGCGTGGCCTCACTCACTGCCTCCCACCCTCTTCCTCCAGGAGTGAAGGGGCAGGACCAGGGCTACCTGGTGGCTCAGCTCCCTCCCTGTCCTACCAAGCCCAGGATTCTGGCAGACCAACTCTGCCTCCTTCGGTTCAAGGCACTGGGAGGCATGTGACCCCCTAGACTGAACCTCTGAAGTCACAGGCCAGCGAGAGAACAGAGGAAGCAATCTAGCAAGTCGAGGCCACACATTAGCCTCTCTGTGTCTGTAACAATAACGTTTTATAATTCAGCTTGCTGCTACCCAGGAGAGAAACGTTCTGAAAGACAATGCCACACAGGCCCTTTGTTTCATATATGGCGGAAACAATAAATACAGCTCAATGAACTGAAATCAGTATTTCTGGTTCAGCTTTTCAAGGCATCCTTTGGTGCTTTTCACTGTTCTGCTTGAGATAGGTACCTAATCTGTCAGATTAGCTGAGGTAGGTGGCAGGTATTATGCTCTAATGTTTGTTACTTTTTTGTTGCTCCTGTCAAGACCCAGTTCCTCTGGGGTGGGGAGAAGCCTGGGCAGTGAACGGGCAGGAAAAGACACGCACGTGGTGTTCTGTCTCTCCCTGAAAGCCCCACTGTCCAGCCACATGCTGTTTACCAAAGGCCAGAGAGGACCACACACTGCTCTACCCACTGAGATGTCAGCCTTATTTTACCAAACAAGGGCCTGAGGAGAAACAACCAGGACTAATCTACTCAGGGGCTCTCACATGCTTTAAATTGCAGAGACCAACAAAAACTCCCTAAATCTAATGCTGGTGACTGGCACATGGATGCTATCTTTCCACTTTACCCAACAAGGTCATTAAATCAAAAATAGAAACCACTATTCTATCACTATGTCATAATAGGACTTATTCTCATTAAAAAATATAGTGAAGGTGACTACACTTCTAAAAACCAAACAATACAGTGAATAAAATAAGGTGAAAAAGAATAAAGATTGTTGTGACTACGCGTGCAGAAAATCTGAAAGACTCTACAAATGCTACATTTACAGTCAGTAAGTTTATCAAGGTTACTGGGTGGAAGGTCAATACACAAAAGTCAATTATATTTCTATATATTAGCAACAAACAACTGGAAACTAAAATAAAAAACCATTATGACAGCATCAAAAATAATCAGTATTCAGGAATAAATCTAATGGAAATCTAAGTGTAGGACTTACACACTGAAACTGCGCAACACTGCTGAGAAAAAGACACCCTAAATAAAGACAAAGAGCATGTTCATGTTTTCAAAGACTCAGTATTATCAAGATTTCAAGTTTCTCCAACTTCATCTATAGATTTAAGACACTCCCCAATAAAATCCCAGGAGGTTGTGTGTGTGTGTGTGTGTGTGTGTGTGTGTGTGTGTGTGAACTAAGTAGCTGATTCTAAATGCTATGTGGAAATGCAAAGAACCTAGAATAATCAGGATAATCTTGAAGAACGTTACCAGATATCAAGACTTACCATATAACTGTAGTAACTGATCATGGTATTGGTGCAAGCAAGGACTAATGAAACAATGAAACAGAATACATGAGTCCAAAAACAGACCATATATTTATACTCAACTGGTTTACAAGAATGATACTATAGCAAAAGATGGTTTTTCCATATGGTGATGGGCCAGTTGGGTTTCCCTGCAGGGAGAAAATTCATCCTTGGTCCCTACCCTCACTCAATATAAAAATTGATTTGGAATGAATCACAGAGCCAAAGTGAAAGATAAAACAATAAGGCTTATAGAAGAAAATGTGGGAGAATAGTCTTCATGACCTTGGGATAGAGAGAGTTCTTAAAAAGGACACAAAAAAGTACTAGGTACAATAGAAAACACTGATTAAATGAACTTTAAGATTCATTAAGAACCTCTGTTCATTAAAAGACTATTAAGAGTGAAAATGCAATCCACAAACTAAGAACAGTATGTCTGGAACACTTATATCCACATCTAGAATATGAAAAGAATTTCTACAACCAACAAGCAAGAGATAATCCAATGATAAAAATAGGCAAAATTTATGAATGTCACTTCACAGAAGAGGATATCCAAATGGCCAGTAAGCATATGAAAGAGGTGTCATACGGAAAATTAAAATTAAAATCACATCTGGTAGAGTAACTATAGTTTAGAACCTAGTGTAAGCCAGTATGAGAGAATGAGGAGCAATTGGAACACTCGAAGATAAGTGGTGGCATGAGGCACAGCCCCTGCCGGGAGAACTGTGCACAGGTGCCCAGAGGCCCCACAGTGCCAATCCTGGGTGATGGACCCACATGTCCACAAAGAGAGACTTGCATAAAAGCACGCACAGCAGCCTTACCCTTAACAGCCCTCAAATGGAAAGGTGAACACAAAAGGACCATTCCTAAGAGAATGGATCACAAATTGTGGTATATACAAACAATGAAGTGCTCCCAAGCAACAGAAAAGAACAACTGCTAACACCCCCAGCAACGTGGGTGAACCTCCAGCACGCCAAGACGAGTGAGAGGAGCCACACTGCGTGCGCACTGCGCCATTCCATCTCTGTGAGGCACCAGAAGAGGCCAGACTAACTCGTGCAAGAAATCTGTGGATGCCACTGTGTGTGAGACCTGTGCGCGAGTGCAGGCCTGCATGTGTCTATTTCCTGTATCTATTTTGGGGTGGGTGCCAACAGTCTATACAGGTCAACGGTACAGAACTGTCAAAACTTATTGAACTCAACACTTAATATGAATTATATGTAAATTTCAAGTCAATCAAAAAACAAACACTGAAACCCAAAACCATTAAAAGAAAAATGTTTAAACTCTTCAAAATAGAGAAATGGACGAAGTAATGCAAAGGATGAAGAGGAGTCACAGTGTGGCAGCGAAGATGGTCCGGGGCACCCGAGTGACCTCTGCTCTGCTCAAGGGCGCTGACAGGGAGGACCATGGTGAAGATGGTGCCAACAGCTGCCATGACCCCTGCCAGGCACCACACACACTCAGTTAATCCTTACGTTGTCCCCTGTGGACCGCAGAATTATTCCCATCTGATGACGTGGAAATGGAAGCACTCAAGTCCACCCCCAAGGCTGCACAGAAAGTAGATGAAGCTGGGACCTGAACCAAGGTCAAGCTGAGGCCTGAGTCCACACACTTCCTTGTACCACCTCTGCCCCCTGCCCCTGCAGCAGAAGGGGGGATCTGTTCTTTATTCCCTGACTCCATCAGAAGGGTCGGATGAACCTACTGGCAAAGGAGTCGGGGCGAGGGAGAAGCGCACGCAGACTTCTATAGGGGCCCTGCCCGCTGAGCTGGAGGGTGGGGGCAGTCACCCAGGCAAGAAGAGGAAGGGAGCCTCATGCTTCCATGTGCCCACCACTCAGAGGAGCACGTTTTTCGCCTCGTCTCTGTCACCTACCTTCATTTGTTCGAGAGGCAACAGTTTTGACATCTAGGGAGCTTTTTCTCCTGTCTTTATGTTTGCCTGACTGATTATCTGTGGAAATAAATGATAAATTACCTCCGTGAAGAGATTATAACAACATATTAGTAAAATTACCAATATGAAAGCTTTAAAAGACAAAATTTAAGATTTAGAATGCCATTTAGTAAAATGAAGTCACTCAGTTGTGTCCAAATCCGCGACCCCATGGACTGTAGCCTATCAGGCTCCTCCGTCCATGGGATTTTTCAGGCAAGAGTGCTGGAGTGGATTGCCATTTCCTTCTCCAGGGGATCTTCCAACCCAGGAATTGAACCTGGGTCTCCCTCATTGCAGGCAGACGCTTTACCGTCTGAGCCTCCAGGGAAGCCAGAATGCCATTTAGGATGCTGCAAAAATCAACACAGTACACCAAGATGAAGTCTCTCAACAACTGGGTTTAAGGGAGACCAACTTTCTAAAAAAAAAAACTTTTTTTCCACTCACCATAAACAAGGGCTTTTGAGTTTCTAGATTGTTACAGAGGCTCAGGCCACAAAAACTGGCAGAAATGAACTCAGGAGAATTTCACCTACCTCTATGTAGTTGAACAAGTGGTGGGAAAATTTTGATCCCCATCCACCCTTGTCCCAAAGTGAAAAAAATCTTTTCTGTGTTTTTTCTACAATACAAGCCCTAAAATGTCCCGGGAGAGGCTGTGCCTCTCTTCTGGAGGCAGGACAGGGAGCGCTGGTCTGGGGTCTACTTCTCTGCACCCCCTTCCTGTGGATGGCACCACTGACCCTCCAGCCCAAATAGGAGGGGTCTGAACTCCTCTCTCCCCCCAACCCCACACCAATCAATGACAAAGCCAAGTTAACCTTCCTTCCTGCGCCCTCCTGGGTGTCACCCATGGTGCCAGGCCTCTCCAGCCCGTTCTCATTTCACAGATGAGGACATTGGGAGCCCCGTGAGATGAGCTCTCTGCCTTCTCCTGGCTTCCTCCCTGGACTCTTGCTCGCATACAGGATCGAAAAGCAGGCCCTTGTACTCCTCTCCACCATCCAGACCTTCTCCACTTGCTCTCTGGTACGTTCTCTTCTATATAGGCACTGGCAGTGACCTTGTCAAAGTCGCCGATGACCTCCCTGTTGCTACCTCTGAAGGACTCGAGTCAGTTGTGACCTGCCTCGTCTGACTTGGGTACTAGACACTAGTCAGTGCTAGCCTGAGCTCGCTTTCTGAAAACTCTGGTCTGCACACGTCCACCCTGGCTTTCCCTGCACCTCTTGCTGTTCCTTCCTGGTCTCCATCACCGCGTCTCCCACTCCTCAGCACCCTGCTGTTCCCATAGGCTCACCCTCTGCACCCGCTTCTCTTCTCAGACAGCACCGTCTCCTCATTCTTCCCTACGGCCTTTACTCAGTGCCGTGCTGCTATCGTGTTCCTGGCCGTCCTCCCCAGACTTCCATCCTCCCCAGACTTCCGTCCTCCTCATGCTTCCGTCCTCCCCAGACTTCCATCTTCCCCAGACTTTCATCCTCCCCGGTCACTCGTCTTCCATGGGGACGCTCCTCAGCGCTTCAGACGAGCTGGCCCTCTTCTCCCAGGCCACTCCTCATCCCAGTCACTGGGCAGCATCTACCTGTCCACTTAGCTGGAGGCCAGTCATCCATGACGCCTCCCTGCCGCTCTCCCTCAAGTGTACAGGTGTGATAAATGTCTAGATTCCACCTCCTAAACGTCTCTCCCCACTCCTTCCCTGTCCAGGCTTGGACACCTGGATTACAGGACACCTCAGTTATCGTCCTCTGGGTTACAGGGACAGCCTGCCTCACCGGTCCTACCAGCCCCAACCTTGCCCTCTCCAACCCATTCTCTCCAGACAGTGCTCACTCTTCTGATTAGAACATTTTAATGGTGCTTCACTGTTTTTAGGGTCAGGTGTAAATTCCCCAGTGTGGACCCAAGGTCCCTTGTTCTGAACCTCATCTCTCCAGCTACCATGAGTTGCCTATGATGTGCTAGGCCACCTCCCAGATCTCTCTGCTGTGGCAGTAGCTGCTCACCCCCACTTAGGAAGGCGCCCTCCCCAGCTGCCTTCTCCTCCCTCTGCCTTCTCCGCTCGGTTGTCCTCTTGGAGGTGCAGGTCAGATGTGGTTCAGGTATCCTCCCCTCTGGGGAGCCTTCCCCTAATGCCTCAGCCCCACCCCGCCCCCCACCCCGCCGGGAACCATCGGCTTTACTGTGCCGCTCCCTCACTAATTGTGAACGACGCGAAGGCAGAAATGACCCTCCCCGCCCCTTCCTGGGTGACCAGCACTGCCAGCACATTGCAGATACTCAACAGACAGATGCGTATCTGTTTCTCCAGATATATGCACACACACAAACCAGAGCACCACTAACAAACCACTCCGAGTCCATGGCTCGCCTGCTCAACACCCTCAGCACCTTGGAGGTAAAGAGGAACTCCCTGGCAGTCAACGACAGGAGCAGTGTGCTGGCTGCAGCCAGCCGTTCATCTCTCACAGTCTTGACCACACATGGGCTGCATGGACACAGCTGCCCCGTCTCAGGAACAGCCTTGACTCCGCTCCTCCACCTCCAACCGCCCCGCCCAAATGCTCATTACTCCGTCCAGCCACACCTACTCTAACCACTCAGACTGCGGAGTCTCCTCTCTCTGAGCTCCAAGGAGATCAGTGTCCAAACAGCAGGCTGAGAAGCTGCGCTGTGACCTCCTGCAGTTCCCTCCTTCTCCCTTTCTGCCACTCAGCAAACATTCGCTGAGCGCCTGGGGCAGGTCAGGCTCCACAGCAGGCATCAGGGATGTGAAGACGACTGAGGCTGCTGCTTCCAGATGGAGATCCCAATTTCCCCCCAACACCGAAGGACCCTCCACAATCCCACCTCCTTCCCACACTGACCTTCTGTACCGGTCGGAATGTTGCCCCGCTCTTTCTAGAACACACTCTGCACTCTCCCTCTTACGTCTAGGTCGCTTTTCCTCTGCACCTGCCTCCTCACTCCAGTCCATCTCTCCCTGTCTGGAACTTGCCTCGCTCCCCTGCCCTCCTCCCCAGTAACGGTCATTCTTGACCACGTGCTGTGTGCCCCTGCTGTCCATACGGCCCTCTTCTTTTCAGGTTAAAGCCTGATCACTCCCGGGACGCCCAGGGGAACTGTCCCAGCATGTGCCTCAGACTCCTGGAGCTGGCCGTCTGGGCTTGAGTGCCAGCTGACCGCTTCCTAACTGGATGTCCTGGAGCAAATCATGGGGCTTTTCATCTCCTTGTCTAAAAAGGGAGCCTGGTCTGTAAGGTGTCTCCCCGACTTAAGTCCTCCCGAGACAGCCCTGAGGTGAGGCAGGTCTGATGGGGTGTCCCTGTTGAAGACATGTGGTCCAATACCAACACCACTGCCTCTTCAAGCATCAGGCTGACAGACCACACTCCACTCAACACAGCTTCATGGACGTGCACGCACTGGAGGTGAGACCTGCCCCAGGATACCTGTCAGAATGCCCACCTGTGCTCAGGACCCAGGAGGCAGGGAAAGAGATGCTGCTACAGCGCTAGGAACACAGTCCCACCTACGCACCAGGTGAGCTCATCGGAGGTAGGGCCTGTTTTCAGTTTTTCCAAAGCTCAGTGAACCCTAAGGGTGAATACAGGGCACCGTACCTGCATAATTGTCGGTCTGAACACATTCAGCTATCTTCTCTGCCTAGAAATGAATATCAGAAGCCGTTAGATCTGAGTGCCTAGTGACGCAGTAAGGGAAATCTGGCTGGGCCCCCAGGGCTCCCCCTACATACCTTATTGTTGCCATTGCACACTCTGATAATGGACACATAGTGTCTAATTTTTCTGCAAGTAGAAAACAATGCATTATATTCCTCCCGGCCCTCAATTCTGGTGGAGAGCTAGCTAGTTTTCCGTTATGAAAAGAGCATCTCTCTTTCACAGCACACACAAGGCTTGGAGAGAGCAGTTCTATTGCTTGTGGTCAAGGCTGCCAAAAAACAAACAAGAGTCCACAGGCATTCCCTGGTGTCTCTGGAGAAGAGAGGTTGACTCTTCAGTGAAAATAACAAAATCCTTCCAAGTCATCGCAACATATAATAAAAAATACCCAGCTTTCAAAAATGTACTCCCTGTTAGCTAACCAAAAGCCTTTAGTTCCGTCACATGTTTTCATGTTTACAAGCCTTTACAGTAATGCTTGTCTTTGAGTTTCAGCAGAGTCTGCTCACAACACTCGTGGTAACAGTCACAGGCCCCTCTGGGGCTGAATGTGTGTGTCTAGAACCAGGCGGCTGAGGTTCTCTTGCGAGTTGCTGACTCTCCTCACTTATTTACTGTTCTTTCCATTTTTCAGCTTTTCCCCTTGATAATCCAATCCCTACACAGTTTGCCCCCACCCAATGAGAGAAGGACATAAAAAGGCAGAGTCAGAACAGAGAGCCCACACAGAGCCATTTCCCTGCGGCAGTCGCCAGCTGGCCACCAGGCCTGCTGACAAACACATGAGCCTCACGGACAATGTGGGCGGCTGTAGCCGGGCTCTGCCGAGCACTGTAGCCAGGCCCTGGGCTGAGCCCACCTCTCTCAGCCTCAGCTTCCTCATCTGTCAACCAGACACCGTCACAGTGCCACCAGCGCAGGGCCGTGGTGAGGAGGAGGTGAAGGGGTGCCCAGCAGGCCCTGAGCACCTGCCCAGGGAGGGAAGGGCTCCCAGACAGCAGCGTCGTTACAACACTGTCTCCACACCTCCTCCTCGTCTTCATGACCAAGAACACACACTAGGTATGCTTTTACATTTTGACTTTTGTATTAATCATAAACATTTCCCCCTGCGATTTAATTCTCTATGATCATCATTTCTAATTGTGGTGTATTTTATTGTTGAGTGTTCTGCAATTCACACTCAATTTTCCACTGTTTGTATTATTTAACAGAAAACTATGACACCTTTAGGCCCCTGATATACACTGCCTTCCAGTCTGCGGTCACACCTGTTTCATATGAGTTTCTATTAATGACAGTATTGAAAACACTTTATCTAATTTGATAGTTCTGTGCAGAGATGATACAGAGGCTGCCAAACCAGATGTGTGTGTGCTCAGTCACGTCTGACTCTTCTGAGACCCCATGAACTGTGGTTCAGCAGGCTCCTCTGTGCATGGGGTTCTCCAGGCAAGAATACTGGAGTGGGTTGCCATTTCCTCCTCCAGGGGATCTTCCCGACCCAGGGATTGATCTGAGCCTCCTGCACTGCAGGCAGATTCTTTACCTGCTAAGCCAGGCAGAAATCTTTCAAATATAGAGTCCACCAGTGAGTGTTCTTGGCACAAAGCTCAGTGAGGTGGCATCGGATCTAAATGCTTTCATCTTTTATGTATGTGCTCACATAGCTTAAGCAGGACTGTTGGAGTGTGGCGGCTCTGGGTTGCCAGCGGGAGGGTCAGGCTGTGACCATGAGGAAGCCACCCTGGAAGGTCACACTTTGGTGGAAACTGACCTGGTTACCAGTCCTTCTTATAAGTTTCCATGTCCAGTTAAGAACTGCACACTCTTAACTTACTGAAGTATTTAAAGTATATGCTGCAATAAGCCAAACATGGTATACTGACTGAAGTACTTGTTTTTTCTACTTACCCTCCCTGTCCAATGACAGGTATTATCTTCACATTTTGTTGTACGTTATCTCCATTTTTCTTCCTGACAGAGTAAATTCCTTGCCACTCCTATAAACGGAATGTGAGCATCATTTTACACTGTGTTCCAAACATGAACCTAAGTACATCCTCCACCTCGGGCTCCTGTTCACTCCCAGTGGCCACCAGAGTAATTAGGAGAACAAGATCCAGCTAAGGAGGACAATTCAGCCAGTGACTCTGCTTAGATAACAGAGTTGCATATAAGTTTTCCAGTCAAATGGAAACAGAAAGTATTTACTCGACACAGATCCTATTTCTTAGCAAAAATACAACAGAAGTCAAAGTCTCAGATCCTGAAAATAACAAAGTCCTACCTAGAAAGCTATTATGAAGAGAAAATCTGGTAACACAAACGCCTCACCAAGTGCTGACACACACAGACGGCCAGTGAGTGGCCTGTTTGGTTTCGCACATGTGTCTGTCTGTGCTCCTCTCGGAGTAACACGAGGCCTGCACCTCCCTCTCTCTATTCCAGGGCCAGCTCAGCAGCGAGCGGGACTTCTCTGACGACTGGGACAGGCCCTTTGTGGTGGGGTCATCGCCACCCAGCTGTCCTATCCAGGGGTGAGCACAGAGCTGGCACGTGGTTAACGGTCAAGGACCACTTGGGGCCTTAGCTTACTTAATGGAAAAGCTAGGCCGAGGTCAGACCATGGAATCCTGGCGGCCAGGCTAAGGGACCTGAGCGGGGAACCCTTAGGGTCCATGAGGGGGTGACATCATCGGCGTGATGACCTGGCGAGACCCGTCTCCAGCAGTGCAGGGGGACTGACTGGAAGTGAGGCTCCTCGGCCGGGAGGCCTCACTGCGTTCCGCTACCACCGTCTCGGAGCGTGGGGAAGAGGCCCTGAATGTGCTCAGGCCCAGGCCGTGGATCCAGCCCTGCAGATGGATTTGGTGAAGAGGGAATGAAGGGAGAGGAAGAATCCAAAACCAGTCCAGGATTCAAAGTCCAAGCAGGTGTGAAGACAGTCAACAAGCAGAGACAGACGAGGACCGAGAGAGGCTGGGTCTCCTGTCAGTGGGGGATGAGAGAGATTCATTGCTCTACAGGTTGGTTCCAAGATGACAGCAGGTGATGAGACAAACCTTGGAAAAGACCTTTGGGTGAAAACTGGGGAATGGGAGCCATGTACGCAGAGGAGGAAGGATGTGCAATGATACAATAGGGACCAGCAGGGGACAGAGCACCCTGAAAACCTGGGAAGAAAGGATGGGAGAGGGGAGCTGGAGGGAGGGTGAGTGGGAGAGTCCCGGGGGCTGCAGAGGTCACAAGGGGTGAAAAGCTGGGACTCCCTGGCGGCCCAGCGGTTAGGACTCTGCACTTCCACTGCTCAGGGTACAATTTGCACAGCACAGCCAAAAAATATATATATATATATATAAAAGCTGAAGGGCTCCCTGTTTGCAATGTTTTCCATTTGACCATCACTGGAATTTCTCCTGTGCCCCCAAGAATACCTGGCTGGTTGGACACCTAGAACCTGACACTCCAAAGTCCCCACCCATCATCTGACCACCTGTGAAGGCTCCAGCCCGGTCCCCAGCACAGGTCTGAACCCTCTCCATGGACCACTGTTTGTCCAGGCTGGCCCCTTCTCAACAAGCCCTTCTTCTCCCTGGGAAGACTCCATTAGAAAGGCCATGTATCTTTCTCCTCAAAAAAAACAACAACAAAAAAACCCCACAACTGCCCAGCTAAGTGGTCTGTCCCGCTGCAGGGCCAGCCAACTAGGAATGACCAGCAACAGACACGTGGCAGCTCTCACACTGTCCCCAGGAACTCAAGATCATGCAGAACCAATGCCCTAGCTCCGTTCTGAAATAAAGCAGTTAAGTATAGAGGTTGATAATAGGATAGTATGTTATAATCTCTGCTCACAGCAAACACAGATGTTAGAGGACACGTGTCCTGCTGTTGGCGTTTGAGGCCCTTCATACCTGGTGCCCCACGGCATGACTCGGGAGGCGAGACGCTGCCCACAGGGGTCTGGGGGATCCCTGGGCCTGCAGCTAATCCGCTGGATTCCCCCATCCCACCCCATCTCCATTTGCTCTCCTGAGAGGGAGAGGAGTGCCTCACTGACCCTGCTGCTGCCAGACAGAGGGGTGCGAGAGCCCCCATGTCTGACCCCCCACAGAGCCACGCAACAGAACCACAGGCTGACCCCGTGGCTGCCCTGGACCTGGCCGCCGGGACTGGGGAGGCCACCATGGCTCTGCATGGCTGCTCTCCTGTGGCTGCCTTTGGAGGACGCCCCTCCTCGGCCCAGCAAGGGAACACCAGTGGGCCTGAGTTCCTACGTTCTCTTCGTCCATTACTGCCCATGTTTCTCTTTCCAGAGAACCTGCCACTCTCTCTGGTAAGAAAATCTTCATCCTTGACAGAAGGAAGAGCTGAAGGAGATCAGGATGCGTGCAGCGCCCACAGTGGCCACTCCCTGACGGGGCACCACCCGGCCCCACAGCTGGCCAGTCCCTTCCCTGTTCTCACTGCAAAGCCACTGCTGACTGTGCAGGACACCCACCCACTCACAGGCTCCTCGGGGGCCCAAGCCAAGTAGCACTATAAGCTCTGCACAGCCCTCTGCCCCTGCTGGTAGCCTGCCCTCGTGGGTGACCAGACAGGCATGGAGCCACGTGCCCCAGGGACAGGGCTTCCATGGGCCTCCAAGGGCCGGCAGGATGGCAGCTCATAAACTTCTCAAATGTTTTTAAAAATCATATTCACTGTCCCAACTCCTAAAAGTTAAAGAGAGCCCAGCAGAAAAGCCTGAGAATCACTATGGAAAGCAGTGGCCTTTTCCTTCCTGGAGTATTATAAAAGCTAATACCAGTGAGGTGCTGACAGAAGCCGTGGTTCAGAGAGAAACGACCTCCAGCCGGAGCCCGCCTCTGTCTGTCCTGAGTACCACGGCACTGCGACTTCTCCTGTCATGGTGTATCTGTCTGTTCTGTGTCCTGGAATGTATTCTCTGAGCAGCTTTTCTTTGCTCGTCTTTCTGTACCGGAATTCCGCACAGTGCCTGGCATTCAACAAGTGCTGACCAAGTGAACAAGGCCCTGAGAACGGATGGGCTCAGCTGTGTTCTGAGAACGTGTGGATTCACTGGCCATCCTTTACCCTGACCACTGCCAACATCCATCACTGAGAAGATTAATTATTAGAAAGATCAAGTTACTTATTACAAAAATGAAAACAATGACTTTATGTGTCAAAGTTACTCTTCCTGGCTGGTCAGGTTATATGTACTTTCCTAGCCTCGGTTTCCTCATCTGCAAAGTGGGCACAATAGGGATAACACCACCTACAGTTCCCCAGGTCTAAGGCTCCCCAGCTCTGGCAGTACTCAGTGAGTGCTCAACCTCCTTCCACCCCTCTGTTTGTGGAAGGGACCAGGGTGCCACTCTTACTCACCTTGCATGAATTTATAGTATCGAGCAAATCAGCCTTTTTTTCATTTATAGGCACTTCTGCTATTTCCTTCCCTATTAATTCACCTGACTGATAGCCCATTGTTGTTTCGAACGCTGGATTTGCATACTGGGAGGGGAGGGGAGACAAAAGAGAAAACATCAAGTGAATTAAAAGAAATGTTGAAAAGAGAACAATCAACCTAAACCATCATACTTTCCCCACAGAAAGCCCAGGAGCCTGGCGCTCACTATGATGGTGCTCAAGCTACAAGAGCACAACCCCAGGAAACCCTGCAGTCTGGAGAAGCCTCTGCTCTGGTGACGCTGGGCTGGGCTTGCTGCCACATTCTCCTGAGGTCCGGGGAGGGCGGCAGGCTCGCTCGCACTTAAACGCCCTTGGAGGAAAGGAGCATGGAGACACCTGGGGCTGCTGCACAAAGGCTGCTGGGATCATGACACTGAAAGAAAGCACCGTCTGGGAGTCTGACCCACCCAGCCCCTGCTTCCAAAAGTCACTTAGCTCCTCCCAGGTTTCGGTCTGCACATCTGTTGAATGGGGATGAAACATTTATTTAGCCTCTTTCACATGATGCAAATGAAAGATGAGTCTGGAAAACAGGCTGTGACAGAGGAAGCGTTTACAAATATAAGGCTTTACAGTTAAGTTTCACGTAGGACTGTAAGAGTACAAGAAAATGCCTGGGAAAGCTGTATGTGTGCTAATAAAAATAACAAATAATGCTGATGATAAACAACAGCCATGCTGTTTAAGGTTTGTTTTCCTTGCTAGGCACCACAGCAAGCAAGTTACACACATTAACTCACTTCAGTCCTCAGAACATCCTTACGAAAGGCAGGTGGTTGTCAGCATTAATATTATTCCCGTTTGTACAGATGAGAGAGCAGATTCAGACAGATTGGGTAACCTGCCTGAAGATGCTCAGCTCGGCAGAGGCTGAGAATAAAGGAACGCAGGCCTGACTGATACCAAGCCTGTGCTCTCAACCACCGGCCAGTGTCACATCTCAGGGCACCGACTCCTGAAAGTGGACATCATCAGGCTCTTTACCAAGAAAGTCACAGTTAAAGTGAAGAACTGCAGTGCTCATTACTAAAATCAACGTGGGGCTCATTCTCAGACACAAGGAACATTCCCCTGGCACATCTAGGACACGTGTTACCTGTTTGCTGTTATCTGAAAGCCATGTGACCCTCTTTTACTTTTTAATTTTACTGAAGTCTAGTTGATTTACAATACTGTGTTTTCACTGCACAACAAAGGAAATCAGTTACACATATACATACATCCATTCTTATTTAGAGCCTTTTCCCATAGAGGTCGTTACAAAATACTGAGTAGAGTTCCCTGTGCTATCCTATAGGTCCTAGTTGGTTATCTTTTTTTTTTAAAGGTTATTTTCTTTCATTGTGAATTATTTTTAAATGAAAGCTATATTATCTTAAGTAACTTATATGAAGCCACTTTGCTAATAATTTGTTTAGTAACTACTAGATTATTTTTGAAATTTTGTGTCCAGTAAATTTCTATGGTTTCTATAGTAAACTACCATCAAAAACAGTTAAGAAAGGAAAGCGCACACAGCCCTTATGGGCAGGGCCTCTCCTTGTTGCAACAGTCTCTCCCCACTTGGCTCCAAAATTCTGGATAAAAGCCCCTCCTGCATAATAAATAAACAAGCAAAAATGAGAGAAAAAAATAAATGCCAGTGCCATATGTCTACAGAATACCTTCTAGCATAGTAAGTAATTATTAGAAACTTTTCTTACCCCAGAGGGAACTTATCTTAGACTTTGTATTTTACAGATTTTGTTCTGATAAACCTCTAAGGAAAAACTGGCCCCTTGAACTTCAAAGAGGGAAAGAAAAAAAAAATACCGAAGGGGTTCAACCCTAAAAATGCAAACAAACCAGAAATCCAGGACAAACTTCCAAAATAACAAACCTGGATAATGTGGTCTTCACTTGTAATCTCAATTGCTTCTTGACTTTTCTCTAATGCAGCGAACATTGAATTACAAGCCCTTTATGGGTAGAAAAGAAAAAGGACTGATTAATATAAATATTATAAAGTGAATTCTAGTTTTGGAATATTACATTAACTTACTTAATTGAGTTCTTTGATTATAAAGGTAACTGACGCTAACTTGAGAAATAGAAGGGGGGAAGATTAAAAAGCAGAAGGAAGAAATAAACGCCTCCTGCAACCCCACCAATTGGGATCGTGACTCTGCACAACTTGGTGCTCTCCTTTCCATTCTAAGGACAAGTGGACCAGGGGGAGCCCACACAAGGGACCGAGCACAGCCCTTCACTGGTTGTGGGGCGTGCCTCGACCTCCCCGGGTCTCTCCCTTCCCACCATGTGCAGAGTCCTCATGAGGACTCAAGTTCCCTGCACAAAACCTGGCAGAAAAGAGTCGGCCCATCGCCTGCAGCTACCACCTTCAACAAACTTTTCACAAAACAGATCATCAGGATCACTGGCTTTGTTCCCTGCATCTACTTAGCCTTATATTGTGAGCATTCTCCCTGTCCTTGGTGGTTGAAAACATTTTTGAGTTACACAGGTAACAACTTTTTTTTTATTAGAAAATGAAAATAAATGAAATACTACATCATACCCACTAGGATGGCTATTAATCAAAGACAGTGTTGGTAAGGAACCCTCATACACTGCTGGCAGGAGCGTAAAACGATACAGCTGCTTTGGAAAACAGTCTGGCAGTTCCACAAGCTGTTAAGCAATTACCAGTTTTACTCCTAGGTAGGTACCCTACAGAAACGAAAACATACATCCACAGAAAAACTTACAGCCCACAAGTGGAAACAACCCTAATGTCCATCAGCTGATGAATGGATGAATAAAATGTGGTATGTCCATACAATGGAATACTATGCAGATATAAAAGGAAACACAGTCCTCACGTGTGCCATCATATGGATGAATCTTAAAAACCATTATGCTAAGTTAAAAGAAGCCAGTCACAAAAGGACCACATATTGCATGCTTCTATTTTAATGAAATGTCCAGAATAGGCAAACCTATATATACAGAGAAATTAGATTAGTGGTTATCTAGGGCTGGAGGTCATGAAATGTTCTAAAATTGTGGCAGTGGTAGCACAACTCTGTGAATATACTCAAAGCCACTGAACTGGGTACTTTAAATGGGTGAACTGTATAGAATGTGAATCATATCTCAATAAATCTGTTTAAAAATAAATGAGATTAAATCATCTGAAATCCCAACACCTACAGAAATCAATTGGTGTTCTAGGCAATTTCTTATATAAATATATATCCTCTCTCTATATATATTTATAAAAATATAATCATACCCTACAGTTTTATAATCTTGTCCCACTGAAAAATTGTATTAATATCTTTCCATATCATTAATTAGTTCCTTATCATCACTTTTAATAACATGTGTAATATTCTAAAGTTATACAATAATTCATTCAAACAAATTTCCCATAACTACACATTTAGGTTGCTTTCAGCTTTTTTTTTTTCTGCATATGCCTCAGATGATGAAAAAAAGAATGCAATTGTCTACTTCTTCATAAAATTCATAATTGTTCATATAGTGCTGTTATATTATTCCTGGTATGACTAAGCTGTCTAGGTAAATAAAACAAAACAGCTTAGCCAATAAAAACTAGTCCTTCTTTCTTGGCATATATGTGAATTAGCCCAATAAAGCTATTATTTAAAAAAACAAGAATGAAAAAATAAGAAGTTTCCACCTCTGATATAGCAAGCTAGGAGGAGATGGATCTGGAAGAAGCCTTCCTGGGCTTTATCATGTGTTTTTAAATTTCTGCAGATCTGGTAAATAAAAAATGGTGAATCATTTTAATTTCTTTGGTTACTACTAAAGGTGAACATTTTTTTCATGTTTACTGGCCATTAATAACTCTTATAAACTGCTTGTTTATGCCATGTCCTTTGTAATTTTTTTATACTAGGTGTTTCCATCTTTAAACTGATTCATCAAAGCTCTTTACATATTTAGGATATTAATCTGTCTGTCCTGAACGTTATGAATGTATTTTTTCCTAGTTTGCTATTTGTCTAAATTTTGAACATTATGTGGGCTTCCCAGGTGGTGCCACTGGTAAAGAACCCAGCTGCCAATGCAGGAGATTCAAGAGATGTGGGTTCGATCCCTGGGTCAGGAAAATCCCCAGAGAAGGAAATGGCAGCCCACTGCAGTACTCTTGCCTGGGAAGTCCCATGGCCAGAGGAGCCTGGTGTTGAGGTACTTTTACCATCTGAGCCACCAGGGCTTCCCAGGTGGTGGTAGTGGTAAAGAATCTACCTGCCGGTGCAAGACACACAAGAGATGTGGGTTCAATCACTGGACAGTTTGATCCCTGGGTTGTAAAGATCCCCTGGAGGAGGAAATGGCAACCTACTCCAGTTTTCTTGCCTGGAGAATCCCATGGACAGACAAGCCTGGCAGGCCACAGTCCATAGGGTTACAAAGCGTCAGACACGAAAGAAGCAACTTAACACACAAGGTGTTTTCACTGGGACAAGCTTAACATTCTTATCTTGCCTAATCTGCTTCTCTTCCTTTATAAAATCTTTTTGATGCCACATTGGGTTTACCAAGGCTTCACTGTCCAATGGCATTATGTCCACTTATATTTTTAGTACTTCTGTGGCCCTGCTTCTTAACACGGTGCACACTGGAGTTTATTTTGGAACTGGGTGTGAGATTGGGATATAACTTAGTTTTCTTTCCACATAGTTAATAAATTGTCACAATTCTGTTCACTGGAAAAATTTACCCTTTCCTGTGTGGATTTAAACTGCCATGGTGAACATATATACTTATGTTCTCAGTTCTTAAATACACTCATTCTTATTTCTAGACTTTCCATTCTAGGTTACTGATCTGCTTGAGACACATAGCTTTTCAGTGCATTTTAGTATCTCAGATGAAGCCTCTCTCTATGGCCCTCAATTCTCAGCCCCACACTTGTCCCTTCCCTGTCCTGTTATCCTGTCTCCCTGCACAGTGGACATCTCCCTCTGGCTGTCAGCTGGCACACCAAAGACAAAGCACAGCATGAGGAGAGACGGTGAGTGCAGCTCTAAAGATGTGGGTTACAGCCAGAGGGCTACCTTTGTCCTGTGCCACGTGTGAGAGCTGGGACGAAAGTCAGTTAACCTCCCTGGGTATCAGTTTCTGCCAACAATAAGCTCCATGGCTCACAGCGGGAATGTGGCAGCCAGGCTGTGGAAGTCCCAGGAGTAAGGAAAGGGGCAGGCTCAAGGCCAGCCAGCCATCTCAAGCTACCCTGAAGAGTTTGGCAACAAAAAGGAGCTCTTTTGTAGGCCTCACCAGCCCTGAAACATCTCTGCTCACAGCACTTCTCTGCTACCTCACACTTCATTTCATTTCACCTATGAAGTATTTTCTTCTCCGCATGTGGTACCCTGTGCTGGTTGCCGCCAATCTTTATATTCCAAATTCTAACCCCCTTATCTCCCCCTGAGTGTGTACAGACAGTGATTCCATTCTCTCTTGGATCCTGGTAAAGGAAATGTCAAACAGAACCCAAGGAAGAGACTGAGGATGAGAAAGACTTTTCTTTTCACTTCTGTCAACCTCAGATAATTTTACTAATTTTGCTACTTTTCTCACTCTACAAAGAACTAGGTTTATATTCTTTTCAGGTAAAAAAAAAAAAAAAACTGTTTAGCAAGAGCAAATTACAAAATGTTTATTGTAGAGAAGAAATGTCACCTACCAGAAATACGTATGTACATATCAAAAAGAATTTTTAATTAAAAAACAAAACAGGTAATTGGGTATACATTCTTTCACATCCTGCTTTTTCATTTGCTATTATTTTGGTGCCCCATCTTTTTTTTTTGGCTGTGCCATGCAGCTTGTGGGATCTTAGTTCCCCCACCAGGGATCAAACCTGGGGTCCTGGCAGTGAAAGTACTGAATTTTAAACACTGGATCACCAGGGAAGTCCCCACTGGAGCCCTGTCTTTAAATGTTAAGTCTCACATCACTAACATGCCTACCCGTTAGACATCCAGGCAGACTCTGAAAGTCCTATGCAAGGAGAGGTGCTTTCCCACTGCCCCATCCTATTTTAGCAGGAAGTCAGTAACAGCCAGTGGAGCCAGCTGCCCACAACTCAAGCCCTCAGTTGCAGCCACATCCTGGGTGGTATGGTGGGCTTTCCCGAAGCAGCAGAATTACCTGAGTTTCAGCTGTGAGCGCACCTCTCCAAATTCCAGTTGGAGCAGTTCATTGTAACAGGCCATGGGGCTGGGGTTTTCTATATACCTCTACAAACAGAAAGGGGATGGTGTGGATCAACACATGTGTACCTTTAAATTATTATACACATATATACAAAATAATGCTTTCCAAAAGACTTCTCACAGGAAATGAGATGAAAACTTACAATACCAAATCAGCATTTAAAAAACAGTGCTTGCACATATCTGAGAACATATTAAGAAACCACTGAATTGTATACTTTAAGTGGCTGAATTGATCAACTGTACCTCAAAGAGAAAAAAGGCAGAAAGGAGGAAAGAAAGAAAAGGGAAAGTGTTTGCTGGAAAAAGAAAAAGATAAAATTAAAAATCTTTAAAATAATTTTTTAAAACTAGTATAACCATTTAATGGAATAGCACGCAGTGGTGTGGATGTGAACTTATATGGAATGATGCATAAGATACACTGTCAAGTGAAATGAAGCAATGGAAAATCATGTTATAATTATTTATGTATTTCTTCTATAAAAATGTTATATCAACTTTAAATAGCTGAATTACATGGAAAATGAATGGTATCTCAATTAAGTAGTCAATAAATGAAATTAGGAAAAACAGGGTCCATTCTTGGGCATATCCAGAGAAAACGATAATTCGAAAAGACACATGCACCCCCAAGTTCATAGCAGCACAATCTGCAATAGCCGAGACATGGAAGCAACCTCCTAAGCGTCCACTGACAGAGGAATGGTTAAGAAGGGGTGTGTGTGGGTGTGTGTGTGTGTGTACCCTGAAGTTCATCTACAATAGCCGAGACATGGAAGCAACCTCCTAAGTGTCCACTGACAGAGGAATGGATACAGAAGGGGTGTGTGGATGTGTGTAACAGAATATTACTCGCCATAAAAAATGAAGCAATGCCATTTGCAGCAACATGGATAAACCCAGAGATCAGCATACTAAGTGAAGTAAGAAAGAAAAAGACAAATATCATACGATACCACCTATATGTGGGATCTAAAAATATAAAAATGAATTTCTTCACAAAACAGAAACAAACTCAGACATAGAAAACAAACTTACAGTTACCAAAGGGGAAGGGATGTGGGGATGGATAAATTAGGAGCTTGAGATTAACAGATACACCCTACTGTATGGAAGACAGGTGAACAAGGTCCTACTACGTATCACAGGAAACTACATTTCAGTATCTTGTAATAACCGTTAATGGAAGAGAATCTGAAAACGTATATATATGTATGTATATACTTTGGCCACCTGATGCAAAGAGCCAACTCATCGGAAAAGACCTTGATTCTGGGAAAGATTAAAGGAAAAAGGAGAGGGGGCAGAAGAGGATGAGATGGTTAGATGGTATCACCAGCTTAATGGACACAGATCTGAGCAAACTGGGAGATGGTGAAGGATGGGGGAGCGTGGCGTGCTGCAGTCCATGGAGTCACAAAGAGTCAGGCGTGACCAACAACTGAAGAACAGCATACATATATATGACTAAATCACTTTTATGTACACTTTTCTGTGTTGTTCTAACACAACAGTGTAAATCAACTATTCTTCCACTAAAAAAAGCTCAAGGGAAAAAAACCCAGGGATTAAGAATACTTTTCTTTCAGTGCCTTGAGCTATGAGGATATTTTGATGTCTACATGTCACTGGCAGAGGCTAGAATATGCAGAAGGAAGAAATTTATTAACGCAAGTCCCATTTATATTAACTTTCAGAGTCTCGTCACTTAGATGAGAGTCCTCTTTATGCTGCACAAGCTCACAGTAAGCAAACACACACTTGCAGAGGGCACTCCCACTAGGCAACGTTTCCCTGCACTAACGTCAAACAGCAGCTCAGCTAAGCTGACCAAGGATCATCCCCCACAGCAGAGGGGCTTGCAGAGCCATGGCTCGCCCCAGGCGCTCCTAGCCCTGCAGACACTAGCTATTCTCTACATGATGGAAACATCTCAACAAAGCAGACCACATGGAAAGGGGAAGCCTGAGCCCATTCCACCAGATTGAGAATTTCATCAAGACATCTTACACGTCACTATGTACTATCGCGTAATTCCACTCTGCTGTAATATTTGTATTTACTTGCCCCTGTTTCTGTGGCACACTCTTGATTTCACCTGCTCAACACATGGATAGTATTCTATCTGGTGAGGAAGAAGCTGAGGCCTCAGAGGCAGGGTATATGAAGGCCACTATCCACAAGCCAAAGCCAGACCAGCCTGGGCCATGGGGCCTCATGTGGCGCTCCTTCTACCACCAGTGAAGGCAGACATCCCCCTGTTGGAACTGTGATCTTGTCTGTGTGTCAAGTAGCCTAAGAGCCCAGCCCCTGGTTCATGTCTTAAGGCTGTATGATCCTCTACGAGGCCCTGAAGCTTCCAGAGCCTGCTTCCTTACCCAGAAAACAAGACCACCCTACATCCCTGACAATGACCACGAGAAAGCACTGCGCCTGCAGACAGCTGCATGAACACACAGCAGTCTCTGCTGGCCCCTGGGAGGGAGAGCCAGGCCCGCTGGCTGCGGGCATGACGGTCCCTAGGCCTGCAGGCCAAACACAACCATTCCTAACCACACAAGTCAGAGAGGGACATGCCCGCCAGCTCCCACCAACTGGGAGGGGTAAGAGTGCTGGCCTTGGGACGTTCTGGCGGCTCGGTGGTTAAGAACCCACCCGCCAGTGCAGGGGACACAGGCTTGATCCTTGGTCCAGGAAGATCACACATGTCATGGAGCTACTAAGCCTCGCACCACAACCACTGGAGCCACGGGCCCTAGAGCCTGTGCTCCGCAACAAGAGAAGCCACTGCAGTGAGACACCTGTGAGCCACCACTAGAAAGGAGCCTCCATTCGGCGGGGCTAGAGAACAAGCCTGCGTGGCAGTGAAGACCCAGTAAGGCCATAAACAAACAAAATCATTTTTAAAAAGAGACAGAGAAAGTAGAGGCCCTGCAGCTCTCTCCTCAGTGAGTCACAACCCCACAGGAACACCCAAGGACACTGCTCATCTGCACAGGTGCCCACCGCTGACAGGGCAGGAACAGTGGCGAGATTTCTGGCGCACAGAGCGTGCCACGCCAGTAGACAAGAGGTGGGGGACCTGAGATGGACAGGGGTCCCCAGCTATCCCCGCTCTTGCCTGGCCTCACCTGTTCTGCAGGCGAAATCCTGGGACAGGGAGCCATGTGTATCATGTGTCACAGCTCCTGTGCATGTGGCCAGTTTTCACTGGGTGTGTGCATCCAAACGTCTTTATCCCAAAGGTGGATGTTCAGGTTAGAAAACCAGTGCATGTTAACAGAAGGACTGCATCTTTCTCCTTCCGCCTGCTCCCCACCTTGCTACCTCTGCTTGGCTCTGTGTCTAAACATCCTGTCTCTCCTGCCCTTCTGCAGGTTTCATTCATGTCCTGAGGATTCCATGGGGTTGTGGGGGGTAGAGAAGGGCGTCAGGCCCAAGGAGCTTCGGGAATCAGGCTGCTGTTCCTTCAGCTTGAGCAGCAGCCGGTCTCTTCACCCCACCCCAGCCCATGAGAGGGGTGGGGCCGCTGGCTCCCAAGCCAACTCAACCTGCCTCTCCCCAGAGCACATCACCCCCACCGGGCCCCCCACCCTCAGTGCAGCTCCGTCCCTGGCTGCACATTAGAACTCCCTGCAATCTAAAAAATAACACCAGTGTGCAGGCCCCTCCCCAAACCAACAGAACCAGGACCTCCTCAGGGATGCTTCTCAGGGAGTTCTAACGCGCAACTAGGGCCAAGAGACACCAAACCCTAACCTCAAGGTTCTGGTTCAAGGTGGTGAAGTCAAAGGATGTGCACTCATCTCCTGCGAGAGCAACGAAACTGCAACGAGCTGCTGAACAACCATCAACAGGAGGACGCTGGAACCCACCAAAAACAGATACCCCACGTCCAAAGACAAAGAAGAAGCCCCAATCAGACAGTAGGGGGGTGCAATCATGATAAAACAAATCCCATCCCTGCTAAGTGGATGACCCACAAACTGGAGAACAATAATACCAAAGAAGTTCTTCCGCTGTTGTGAAGGCTCTGAGCCCCACATCAGGCTTCCCAGACTGGGGGTCTGGCAAAGGGACAGGGAATCCTGAGACTCTTGACTTTGAAGACCTGTGGGATTTGATCACAGGACTGCCATAGAACAGGGGGAAACAGAGACTCCACCCTTGGAGGACACAAACAAAATATGCGGTGCACACCATGACCCGCGGGGAAGACGCAGGGGACTGAACCAGACCTACCTGCTACTCTTGGAGGGGCTCCTGCAGAGGCGTGGGGGAGCAGTGGCTCACGAGGGGACAGGGACGCTGGCAGCAGCAGTCCTGGAAGGGGCCCCTTGGAGGGTGCCATTAACCCTACCATACAGCCTGTAGGCCCCAGGGCTGGGTTGCCTCAAGCCAAAAAACAGGGACAGATCGAAACCCTGCCCATCAGCAGATAACTGGATTAAAGCTTTACTGAGCCCTGCCCACCAGAGCAAGACCCAGTTTTCCCATGCCAGTCCCTCCCATCAGGAAGCTTACACAAGCCTCTTAGCCTCATCCACCAAAGGGCAGACATAAGAAGAACCACAATCCCATAGTGGCTAGAATGAAAGCCATATTACAGAAAGTTAATCAGGACGAAAAAGCAGAAGGTTATGTCCCAGATGAAGGGACAAGATAAAATCCCACAAAAACTAAATGCAGTGGAGACAGGCAACTTTCCAGAAAAAAAAAAAAAAAAATTCAGAATAATGATAGTAAAGATGATCCAGGATCTTGGAAAAATAATGGAGAAGAAGAAAGAAACATTTAGCAAAGACCTAGAAGAAGTAACGAACAAACAGAGATGAACAATACACTGGAAGGAATCAATAGCAGAATAACTGAGGCAGAAAGGATAAGTGACCTGGAGACAGAATGGTGGAAATCACTGATGCAGAACAGAATATAGAAAAAAGAATGAAAAAAAAAATGAAGGTAGCCTAAGGGACCTCTGGGACAACATTAAATGCACCAACATTTGCATTTTAGGGGTCCCAGAAGGAGACGAGAGAAAGGACCCAAGAAAATATCTGAAGAGATAATAGCTGAAAACTTCCCTAACATGGGAAAGGAAATAGTCAACCAAGTCCAGGAAGCACAGCAAGTCCCAGGCAGGAAAAACCCAAGGAGGAGCAAGCACACCAAGACACACAGTGATCAAACTGACAAAAATTAAAGACAAATAAAATATTAAAACAGCGAGAGAAAAACGACAAACAGCAAAAAAGGGAATTCCCATAAGATTATCAGTGGATTTCTCAACAGAAACTCTACAAGCCAGAAGGGAATGGCATGATATATTGAAAGTGATGAGAGAAGAACCTACAGCCAAGAATACTCTACCCAGCAAGACCCTCATTCAGATTTGATGGAGAAATCATAAGCTTTACAGACAAGCAAAAGTTAAAAGAATTCAGCACCACCAAATCAGCTTTACAACAAATGCTAAAGGAACTTCTCTAGGCAGGAAACACACGATAAGGAAAAGACCTACACAAAATAAACCCAAAACAATTAAAATGGTAATAGGATCATAAATATCGATAATTACTTCAAATGTAAATGGATTAAATGCACCAACAAAAAGACAAAGACTGGCTGGGCAGATGAAAACACGTGCATGTATGCACTTCCACTTACCACATCACTCTACTTAAACCCCCAAACCGTATGAAATTATTTTACACTGTTTGGCTAATCATGTTTTCATTATGGCTTGCAATTGTAATGATCTTTTATTTTTTGTCAGACTACTGACTGTGAAAACTGATAAATGCCTTTTACTACTGGGATTACATAACTATTATTTGCTTAATACCATTGTACCATGATTGGTCAACAGAAAATAAAAGAATTCTGTTATTACTAGAACTACCATTTAATCGGGAATCTGTAATCACTTTTTAAAATCCAGATGTGTATCAGAATAATCTTGGAATTTTCTGAAAAATACAAATGCCCAGGTTTTGCTTTTTCTCTCCAAAGCTCCAAATGTGTTTCTAATGAGCAGCTATGTTTAAAAACAACTGGATTATATGATGATCTTTTACTTTTATCTAGATGGTTTCACTTTTTCTATTTCATATTCAGTGCTCATATTTCATTTATGTTTTCCAATTTCTCATCTCTTTTTTAATGTTCTTTCTCAAGCCTTTACCAAGTGCAGCCAAAAAGCTTTTGTAAACATAAATAGTATGCATTATATATATTTTAGAAAACATGAATGTTTGCCTATCTAAAACATTTATGACATTTTGATTCCACTTAATTGACTTAGTATGAATAGAATGCTAGATTTCTAATTTATATTCATTCAAAACTTTGACATAGTTCCATGTATTTTGGCATATACTATTACTGCACAGCTAAAAGTCTAGAAAGTTTATCTTAGTCACATAAAAACAATTTTTTTGAATAAGGCTAGAAACTTCTAATCCAATTCTGAGGATATAAAGAAATACAATATTATAAAAAACAAACAAACAAGAAATTAACATGTGATACAGTATTATTAACTAAATACAGATTTTGTTAAATTTCACAGAACTTTATGTTAGTGTCCATTATTTGTTTTCATACCTTATTGAAGACTCCACCCTGTATTTAATTACACTGAGCAGCTTCAGGTACATGCAACAAATTCTGGTAAATTCTCTTTTCATTTTTATTCCAATAAAAATATATTTCTAATTTTCCTTGTTATGGCTTCTTAGATACAACCATCATTTAAAAGTGGACATTTAATTTTCAAATGCATGGGATTTTTAAGGTATCTTTGATATTAATTTCTAATTTTGATACTAATTTCACATTTAAATGGTTTCTTATCTTGAATCACCCTGTGTTTTTTCATTCTTACTTTATTGAGGTTTTCAAAGATCTCTCTTGGCAAAGTTACACTGCACTTGAAAATATGTGGATTGGGTTATTCTCAAATATCTTTTGATACTGATCTCTAACATAATTCCACAGTGATAAGAGAACAGACTCCGTATGATTTTAATAACTTTAGACCACCACATTTTTGCACCTGATCCTATGTCCCTGGATATCTATCTTTCAGTGTCTCCTAGTTTATAATCTATGGGAGCTTGAAGGGAATCTGTATCCTACTGCTGTGTGAGAACTGTATAATAATCATAATTATTTTAAATTGGCTCATGATGCTTTTTAGGTCTACGTAAGATTCTACTTCTCTGTATATGCATTCTATTAATTTAAGTGTTTGATATTGAAACTACAACTAAAAATCTTAATTTATCTACTTAAAAAAAAAACCATTGTAATATATATAGTGGAACTATATGTAACTTTGTTCTGTATTTTCCAAGTCTCCTGTAAATGTCTTATCGTGTTTTCATAACTAAAAAAATAAAAAAAGAGGGGGAAAAATTCCCTAACCTCTGAGATTTTAGTCAGAAAGCTCAACTGCCAAGTCCAACTGAGGAGGTAAGCAAGTGTGCATCTACTGTGGAATCCTGAACCAGGGCCATCTACAGAAAAGCTGTCTGTGCTATGAATCCAGAGATCGCACTGCAGTGATGGCTTTCAGGTCTGGGGTTGGGCTCAAGCCTGGGCCACACTGCCTCCCAGCCATGAGACTTGGGAAAACCACCTTGCCTCCAGGCCTGAATGCTCTGCAATCTGTGCCCTCTGTGCCCTCAGTATCCTTCTGATACCTGAGTGTATGGGACTCTGCGTGAGAAGACAAGTTACCTCGTGTGGTCTCGGAGGACTGGTCACCTAGTTGGATTCATCACTTACTAAGTGGTGAGACTGCTACCTCCATATTTCCTAAGTCACATACCTCTAAAATGACTATTTCAAACCTGCGCTTTATGCATGGAAGTGTTTTTCAAAGAGACATGCACTTAACCACAATTCTGGCAGAGGCTACAGGGAATACCTTGATTAAGTAGTGCAGGTGAGAGGGCAGGGAGAGAGTGTGTGTCAGTTACCTTTGAATTTTACAATTAGTTTAATAATAACACAATTGTACTACGAAAACACGAGGCCCATGGTTAACTAGACTTTCTACTGGGATATACTCTGCAGGCCATGAAGCTGTGCTGATGGACTTCCTTGTATAGAATTTCAAACACATATTTCCAATATTGCTTGTACAACCTCATACAAATAAAAAGCTTAATGCCTCCTGGCAGCTATCAGTTCAGCTTAGTTGCTCAGTTGTCCAACTCTTGGTGACCCCATGGACTGCAGGCTTCCCTGTCCATCACTGACTCCTGGAGTTTGCTCAAACTCATGTTCATTGAGTTGGTGATGCCATCCAACCATCTTATCCTCTGTCGTCCCCTTCTCCTCCTGCCTTCAATCTTGCCCAGCATCAGGGTCTTGTCTAATGAGTCAGTTCTTCACATCAGGTGGCCAAAGTAATGGAGCTTCAGCTTCAGCATCAGTCCTTCCAATGAATATTCAGGACTGATTTCCTTTAGGATTGACTGGTTTGATCTCCTTGCAGTCCTAGGGACTCTCAAGAGTCTTCTCCAACACCACAGTACAAAAGCATTAATTCTTCAGTGCTCAGCTTTCTTTATAGTCCAACTCTCACATCCATACATGACTACTGGAAAAACCATAGCTTTCACTAGACAGACATTTGTCGGCAAAGCAATGTCTCCGCTTTTTAATATGCTGTCTAGGTTGGTCATAGCATTTCTTCCAAGCAGCAAGCGTCTTTTAATTTCACGGCTGCAGTCACCATCTGCAGTGATTCTGGAGCCCAAGAAAATAAAGTCTGTCACTGTTTATGGTAGCTATAGGTAAGCAAACAACTCGAGGCAAGATGAATAATCTGTCCTCCCAGTTTCATTAGCTTCACTGGAAAGTCAGAAACATCGAAGGTCCTTGTTAAGAACGGCCAGTTCTGCAGCCTAAGAGTACTAACACAAGGAACTTCAGAGTTCTCAGGGGAAGTTTCTTCCTCATGCTTCCCTAGGCAGTTTAAGGAGGGGTGACCTAAGGATCCGCTGGGAACAGGTGACCCACAACCTCCAACCTGGTATCCTTATGATGCTCACCTGCATGCTGGCTAGCATGGCTGTTCTCATACAAGTTCAACTGGAAGTCAGGGAATGTGGACAGGTGCTGACATGTGTGAATGTTGGTGAGGGTGGCGTCAGAAAAGGAGAACCACAAAACTATGTAATAATAACAACAATGTAAAATTTGTATACAAAATGTGTATTTAAAACAAAGTCTTAAGTTCCACCATATCTGATGTTGATATTGAAATTTCTGTGTTCCTTTTGTCTGCATTTACTTGTTACCTTTTTCTTCATTATTAACTTCCTTTTATCACTATCTTATAAACAACATATAATTGTACTTTCATAACCCAGTCTAATGGATTATCCTTTAATAGGAGAATGCAGCCCATTTTCATGCACTTGATTTTGCTCCCGTCTTGCTCTGTGTTTATCACTGATTTCGCACTGTTGTTTCCTCTTCCTAGGATATGCCAATGTGATCCAGTTGCTAAAAATTCCATACTTCTTGGGCAGGGGTTGCTGCAAAGCTTGAGGGATCCTGGTTCCTTGACCAGGGACTGAACTTTGGGCCCTCAGCAGTGAAGTGAGGAGTCCTAACCACCGGACCACCAAGGAATTCCCACAAACTCCATAATTTATTATTTCAGTTCTTTTTAAAAACAATTTATTTTTGGCTATGCTGGATCTTCGTTGCTGTGAGAGCTTTTCTGTAACAAGCTGTAACAAGCAGGGGGTACCCTCCAGTTCCAATAGGCAGGCTTCTCATCGTGGTGCACAGGCTCTAGGGTCTGCGGGCTTCCGTGGTGGCGGCTCCTGGGCTCTACCGCACAGACTCAGCATTGGTGGCTCATGGGCTTAGCTGCTCTGCTCCAGGGGATCTGGCATCTTCAGAGACCAGGGATCAAACCAATATCTCCTGGGTTTGAACCACAAAACTGTGTAATAAGAGTCTAAAATTTATTAGATTATTTTAATAACCTATGTAGATTTAGATTATTAAATAAATCTAATTTATTTAATAGTAAATTAATGTATTTTATTTAGGCAGGCAGATTCTTTACCACTGAGCCACCAGGAAAGCCCCCAGAAGTTTTCTTAAACTTTTCTATTATTGGTTACTTTCCTTTTCACTGATCTCAAAAGCAGACATAGATTTCTCTACTATTATTTGAAAACAGGTACCAATTAGTTCCAGAACAAAGTCTCTCCCATGAGCAGTGCTCTAGTCTGCACATTTCCCACAAAGAAGAAAGCTTCAGAATCCTTTCACTGCCCACCCACTTCCCTGTCTGCTAGATGAGCCACAAGGATGCATTTACTTCCACTTTGTCCCCTGAAACCCTGAAGACACCTAGGGCAGGGTGTGCTTAGATACCCTAGAATTTAAAGACTGAGGTATTATCGGATGTTATATAATTACATATAAAGATACATATTCTACACTATACACACATACACACACACACACACACGTGTTATGTACACACACCACTTCTTTCCACTACTTTCTCCCTCATCTCAGAGTTCTGTTCTATTTCATTGGTTGAATGGTTGAAGTCCTTATTTAATTATTTTCCTCAGACAGGGCTTCTGGGGAAATAGATCTCTGGGTTTTATGTATTAATATAATGCCGAAAGGAATACCTCTTCCCTGAAGGGTTAACAATCACTTGGTTGGTGTGGGATTCTCAGGTTATGGTCATTTTCCATCTGTGATCTCTAATCAGATGAGACCCTGTTATTACTGCTTTACACGGTAGAAAAAGATGCTGGTGCTGGGAAAGATTGAAGGCAAAAGGAGAAGGAAGCGGCAGAGGATGAGACGGCCGGATGGCATCACCGACTCAATGAACATGAGTTTGAGCAAACTCCGGGAGAGAGTGAAGGACAGGGAAGCCTGGTGTGCTGCAGACCATGGGGTCATGAAGAGTTGGACACGGCTGAGCAACTGAACAACAACAAATGTGTTTGTGTTCACCCCACATTCACAGTTTCTTGCTCCTCACTCTTTCTTGCCTTTCAGGCCTCCCACTTGGGACTTAGGACTCATCTTGCTTCTGCTTTAAGTATATCCTCCAGAATTTTCCTTTGAGAATCTGCTAGTTACAAATTGCCTCAATTTTCATATTTCTGTAAGTCTTGATTTCACCTCCATTTTTGAAAAGTATTTATGCTAATTATAAGGGATCCCAGGTGGCACAGTGGTAAAGAATTTGCCTGCCAATGCCTCCATTCTAGTTATTCTTGCCTAGGAAATCCCGTGCACAGAGGAGCCTGGCAGGCTACAGTCCATGGGGTCGCAGACAGTCAGATATGACTGAACAACTGAGCACATGCTAGGTATAACACTCGAGGAAGGCAGTTATTTTCTTTTATCACACTGAAAACAATATTCCACTGTTTTCTAACTTTAACCTACTGCTGCCGTGAAGCCAGCTGTTAGTCTGCTGCTCTGATTTTTTTCCCTCTGGCTGATTTTAATATTGTCTCTTTATTTTGTTTGTTTTTTCACTATGATATGTCCTCTTTTTATTTATTCTACTTTGGAATTCTGGAATCTGTGGATTATAGTCTTCCATCAGTTCTGGAAAATTCTCTTCAAATATAATGCCCCATTCTCTCTCCTATTCTTCTGGATCTCCAGTTATACAGATGCTAAACCATCCGCTCTATCCTCCACTTTTCTAAACTTCTCTAACTTATTTTCTGTTTTTGGATCTTTATGCCACATGCTGGATAATTTCTTCTGACCTACTAAGTTTTAAATTTTTCAGTTTATTATGTGCATTTCTCAAAATTCAATTATGTTCTGCTTAAAATCTTTTTATAACTTCCTATTCCTTGAAGGTATTTCCAAACTTGTCCTGTCTTTGTCTCTTTACATATAATAAGCATAATCATTTCACGATCTTATCTGACAATTCTAACTTCTGAGGACTGTGAGGGCCTGCCCCCGCTGCCTCTCTCCCCAGCTAGTTCCCACTTGCAATGCTGTGTTTCCTTATGGACAGGTTAATGCTGACTGAGGGCTGCCTGCTGCCCTTGAATGATTATTTGCAGAGACTCTCTGAGGCTAAAGAAGAAGGAATTTCCCTCTGGGAGGATGCGTATTTGCTTCTTCCAGATACTTGGTAGTGCTTCCAGCCAGAATCAAGGGGTGAGGTTTCTCCTTGACCTCATTGATATTTGGGCTACAAGTCTGCCCAATGATTAGTCTTATGTGAGCTCTCTCCACCATGATTCCCAAGGCTCACTAGCAACTAGCTGACCAAAGCTGGCCTAAGCTTTTTGGCTTAAAGAGAAACCAAGAGATTAGAGCCAGGGGTAGAAAGAAATGGAGCCATGTTGGGTAGGTCTTACTTCCAGAATCCTTGAATTGGCTTTAAGTTTGCATGTATGCCTGTAAGCATTATTGACAACACATCCTATGGTACAACTTTTAACTAATGAGTAAGCCATTAAAGGAGATTTTTTTGTGTGTTTAGATGCATTTAGCAGGCATAGTTTTGAGCAACTGAGAAAGCAAAGTATTGTGGATTATCAGATTACCAGATTATGAAATTAAATCAAACTATAACACAGCATAAGGACAATTCTTCTTTTTCAAATTAATTCAAAACTATTGCCAGGCTCTAAAGCTGAGATAAAATAATCTGTCATGCTGAATTATACTTGCATAACAAAGAAGTGAGTACATACCCTTGTGAAGCCAGCAGCAATGAGGGACATTACACATGACTCTTCTCTATCCACTCTTTAAAAGAACAAGTAAATGGTTAGAGACAGTTTTTTCTAATCAGTTACATCTCACATCTGTATTTACTAATTTATATAATATTATCATTGGCATATAATGAATAGTTTTAGATGAATTAGATTAACGTACAAGTCAAATGTACAAAGGTAAAACAATTTTCTGTTTTAGTTTCACGCTGGCTTTTTGGCACCAGACATCACTGCTTGAAGCACAGAGATTACACTGAGAGCCAGACCACAGGCGTGAGCACGTGGCTGTGTGATGTGTGAAAATTTTAATTTAGACTAAATTATTTTCATTCTTTTCTTACCTCCCATTTTAATGAAATATAAGGTTTCCCCCAATTATGTATAATGTAAATTCTCATAGATAGTTTGAGTTAGAAGTCCCTAAGAAATATATCCGGAAAACATTCATACTTCAGGAATGGCATTCTCCGTTGGTTGGCCCTTTTCTAAAGTGAAAGACAGTCCAAAATCACAAAACCTAGTGTTAAAGTACAAACTCCAGCCATGAATTTAACTGCCAAAGTGAAAGAAAATAAGAAAGAGGAAAAGGCCAAACTAGAAAGGGTGATGCCTATCACAGGACACAAGCTGATACTCAGGCCTCTGTTAAGCACACACATTACACTGACATCTGAATTTCAAAAAAAGAAAAATATCTTACCTGCGTACTACACCAATAATAACTGTGTTTTCTGAGAGTTTTGATGATCTGATAGACCTTTAAAAAAAAGTTTTAAAATAAATTTAAAGCAATTCTTTAAAAACTAAATACACCTAAACCTAAATTTTGGTAGAACAGTTAAAGTTGGGGAAAAGCGAAAGATCCCTCCACACTCTGGAGTCACCTTCTTGGCTAACTTGACCTTTCTTTCTTCAAGAGACAAACTGCTAACCAGTGGCCTGTGGTGACTCTCGAAATTATGGAGCATGAAGACAGCAACCAGCTCTGATGACATGCCTTCTATTTGTTCTTGTTCTGGTCTGAGCTGTTTCAGATGGAGAATTTTCCCTACCTGGGGAATCCCCCTTACACGAGAAGGGTCACTCGTCTCTTCCTGTCAAAGGGAGATGCAGGTCTACATGTATCACAGCCAGCGGATGGCGACCATTACAGGGGGCGTGAGGCAGCCTGAGGGCCAGCGCTCCACTGCATTCTAAGCAGTGCAGAGAAGGGCTCCCGAGCAGGATGCAGGCAAAACAGTAACAATAAATATTTAAAACTCAGAAATGCAAAGTATTCTTATGCATCAGAATGAGGAGAATCAACCTCACAGGAAAAGTTAAGAACAGAAGACTGACGGAGAAAAGTAGAAAACACTGCTCTACTGAGTTACCCAAGGCCGCCCTTGGATGGTAAGGAGATCAAGCCAGTCACTCCTGAAGGAAATCAAGTCTGAATATTCACAGGAAGGACTGATGATGAATCTGAAGTTCCAATGCTTTGGCCACCTGATGCGAAGAGCCAACTCATTGGTAAGGACCTTGATGCTGGGAAAGATGGAGGGCAGGAGGAGAAGCGGATGACAGAGGATGAGGTGGCTGCATGGTATCCCTGATGCAACGGACATGAGTTTGAGTAAACCCTGGGAGATAGTGAAGGACAGGGAAGCCTGGCTGCTCATGGGGTCCATGGGGAAGCCTGTGCTGCAGTCCACGGTGCTGCAAAGAGTCGGACACGACTCAACAAAGGGACTGAAGAGGCTGCCAAAGGGACTGAATTTAACCCTTCTGGAGAAGCAGCCCCCAAGGAAGCCATGAGGAATGAAAATTCAGCCAAGAGATGAGAGAGGGCAGAGATAAACATGACAGAGAAGAGTAGAATATAAACTCCCCACTGAGATGTGCGATGGCTTTGACCCACCCTACACTGCAGGAAAGAGCAGGACTCTCTGGAGAAGAGGAGCCAGGCCACAGGAAAGGGGAGGAACTTGGCCCCTGGCCCGGAAGGAAGAGACACACATTAGAGGGTGACTGCAGATGGAGGGGTATGCAGAGGGCTAGATTTGGACTCCCCCTGTCAAGACAGAAGCAAGCTGGCCCTTGGAGGATGTGTCCACGATGGGACAGCGAAGAGCCAAGACTCACTGCCTTACTTCAGTTCGGCTGGTTCAAGAATCACTTCTGTCACTTCTGAATCACAGAATATAGAAAATGACTGGCGTGACTATTTCTCCACTGTCCCAAGGATGACACATAACATAACCATTCCAGATGTGTAAGGGAAAAGTCAAGTCATCGTATGCAAAGGATGTCTCAGTTTGGGCAAAATTTTCCTGCAGAGGGCCAGACAGTAAGTATTTTAGGCTTTTCATGTCATATGGACTCTGTCACAAGTACTCAATCCTGCCCCTGAAGCATGAGAGCAGGCACACACAAAACACAAATGAATGGGCCTGCCTGTGCTCCCCTGTGCTTACCCTTGCCTCAGGGTATTGAGGCTAAGTTTTCTTCTGGAGCTCAGGCGGAGCAAGGCTTAGAATCCAACAGTATATGCAGAGTAGCTCTGGGGTTGGGAAGCTGCTCAGGGATGGAGACGCTTCTCCACCTCCAGGGAACAGCCAGTCTCTCTCATGGGCCACACGGCTCATAACACATACACACTCTCTGTCAACATTTTTGCTTTTCCCAGTGTCCACTCTAAGTCCTATAGCTTCCATTTCTGCTTAGCATCTCCAGAGGGAACCAACTTAAAGGGCACTTCTTGCATGGCTCTACCAGGGAGGTCACTGCAGGGCCTGCTGACCAGGCCCCAGTCCCATCGTGGTTGCCTGCCTGGAACAGAGCCGAGCTTACCTTCCTGGAGCAGGAGCCACAGAAAGGGCTGCGTGAGCTCAGAAGCATAACTGGCATGGCAGACACTCACACAGATGGGCCCCAGCCACTTTTCAAACCTATCGGCTGCTACTCACCCCAGCACTAACCTTAAACAGGGAGTGAAAGATGCGGATTCACAAACAGTAGTTCCATGGCTTCTTAGGACATTTCTAGTTGTTCATCTGTTTATATTTCTATCATATCATGAAGATTTAGTGGGAGAAATGGCAACTCTGAAGTATGCCACCAGCCACCTCAAACCAGCTCATGACTTTTTACAGGAGAAACAGAGATCTGAGTGGTAACAGAGCAGGTAGGCAACCACACAGATGACCTCAGTAAGCAGGTCGGGACACAGGGATAAGGACATGGGGCTGAGGTCAAAGTGGAAGGAAAGACCATGTTTCCCAGAGACAAGTGCATCCCTCCAAAGGAGGTCTAACACTATGAAAAGGCAGGGGTGGTGTCCACTCTCACCACTATTATTCAACATAGTTTTGGAAGTCCTAACTACAGCAATCAGAGAAAATAAATAAAAGGAATCCAGATTGGAAAAGAAGTAAAGCTCTCACTGTTTGCAGATGACGTTATATTATACATAGAAAACCCTGAAGATACTATCAGAAAACTACTAGAGCTAATCAGTGAATTTGGCAAAGTTGCAGGATACAAAATCAATACACAGAAATCACTCGCATTCCTATATACTAACAATGAAAAATCAGAAAGAGAAATTAAGGTATCAATCCCACTCACCAATGCAACAAAAAGAATAAAATATCTAGGAATAAACCTACCTAAGGAAACAAAAGAAGTGTATACAGAAAATTGTAAGACACTAATGAAAGAAATCAAAGATGATATAAACAGATGGAGAGATACTCCATGTTCCTGGGTAGGAAGAATCAATATTGTGAAAATGACTATACTACCAAATGCAATCTACAAATTCAATGCAATCCCTATCAAATTTTTTGAGAAAAAAGAATGGAGCTGGAGGAATCAATCTTCCTGATTTCAGATTATACTACAAAGCTATAGCCATCAAGACAGTATGGTACTGGCACAAAACAGAAATACAGACCAATGGAACAAGATAGAAAGCCCAGAAATAAACCCACACACCTACAGGTACCTTGTTTTTGACAAAGAAGGCAAGAATATACAATGGAGCAAAGATAGCATCTTCAATAAGTGGTGCTGGGAAAACTGGACAGCTACGTGTAAAAGAATGAAATCAGGACACTTTCTAACACATACACAAAGATAAACTCGAAAGAGATTAAAGACCTAAGTGTAAGAAACTATAAAACTCATAGAGGAAAACATAGGCGGAACATTTGATGACATAAATCAAAGCAAGATCTTCTATGACCCACCTCCTGAAAGACTGAAAACTGCTCAGTTGTGTCTGACTCTTTGTGACCCCACAGACTCTACAGTCCATGGAATTCCCCAGGCCAGAATACTGGAGTGGGTAGCCTTTCCCTTCTCCAGGGGATCTTCCCAAACCAGAGATCAAACCTAGGTCTCCTGAATTGCAGGCAGATTCTTTACCAGCTGAGCCACAAGGAAGCCCAAGAATACTGGAGTGTGTGTAGCCTATCCCTTCTCCAGGAGACCTTCCCAACACAGGAATTGAACTGGGGTCACCTGCATTGCAGGTAGATTCTTTACCCCAGCTCCTAGAGTAATGAAAATAAAAACAAGTGGGACCTAGTTAAACTTAAAAGCTTTTGCACAGAAAAGGAAATGATAAACAAGATGAAAAGACACCCCTCAGAATGGAAGAAAACTATAGCAAATGAAAAGATTGACAAAGGATTAATTTCCAAAATATACAAGCAGCTCATACAACTCAATACAAGAAAAAAAACAAACAACCCAATCAAAAGCTGGGGAAAAGACCTAAACAGACATTTCTCCAAAGACATACAGATGGCTAACAAACACAGGAAAAGATGCTCAACATCGCTCATTATCAGAGAGATGCACATCAAAACTATAATGAGGTATCACCTCAGACTGGTCAGAATGGTCATCAACAAAAAGTCTACAAACAGTAAATGCTGGAAAGCGTGTGGAGAAAAGGGAACCCTCTTGCACAGTTGGTGGGAATATAAATTGATACAGCCACTATGGGAAGACGGTATGGAGATTCCTTTAAAAACTGGGAATAAAAACACCATATGACCCAGCAATCCCACTCCTAGGCATATACCCCAAGGAAACCAAAACTGAAAAAGACACATGTATCCCATTATTCATTGCAGCACTACTTACAATAGCTAGAACACAGAAGCAACCTAGATACCCATCAACAGATGAATGGATAAGAAGTCGTAGAACATATATACAATGGAATGTTACTCAGCCATAAAAAGGAACACAACTGAGTCAATTCTAATGAGGAGGACGAACCTAGAGCCTATTATACAGAGTGAAGTAAGTCAGAAAGAGAAAGAGAAAGATTGTATACTAACACATATATATGTAATCTAGAAAGATGGTACTGATGAATTTATTTGCAAGGCAGCAGTGGAGAAACAGAGAACACTTATGGACATGGGGAGAAGGAAGAGAGGATGAGATGTATGGAGAGAGTAATATGAAAACTTACATTACCATATGTAAAATAGATAGCCAATGGGAATTTTCTGTATGTCTCGGAGAACTCAAGCAGGGGCTCTGTATCAACCTAGAGTGGTGGGATGGGGAGGGAGATGGGAGGGAGGTTCAAGAGGGAGGGGACATGTTTATACCTATGGCTGACTCATGCTGATGCTTGACAGAAAACAACAAAATTCTGTAAAACAATTATCTTTCCATTAAAAAATAAATTTTAAAAAAGGTAGGAGTGTATTCTAGGCTTTTTACAGTCCATAAGAAAGAAGAACTGGCCAGCAAATAGGAATGCCAGGAACCTAGATTGAAAGCTAAGACTCTTTACCTTAGAATTCATGAAAACCAAGATAGAAATGAATGGCACCATCAAGATGTGCCCCCAGATGTAAGGAAGACTTCAAAGTCAGGAGAAAAGATGGGGCCTGAGTCCACAGCATGACGTTCTGCAGGCTGCGCAAGCACACTGGGAAGCCCTCAGAACCAGGCTCCCTGGTGTGACGCTTGTGTCTGACTCAGCTGTGCACAACAGAACACTCTCAACAAGACTCAGCTCCCACATCAAAGACGTGCAGAGGCAGGGAATCCATGCTGCTACGGCACTTTGCAGCATCAGGAACCTGGCTTCTCCTGTCTTGGTTTCTTCCCATAATCCAAGACAGGTGCCGAGCTCTAGACATAATCTAGAGAACAGTTAAGAAAGGCGTGCCTTCTCCCTTCATGGACACTTTCCAGAAAATGCACGTGACGTGCCCACTGCCCAGTGGCAAGAAAAGCTAGGGGGCGCAGTGTATGTTCTAGGTGGCTGTCTTCCCAGAAATACTAGAAATTCTACTATTAAGAAAAGAGTAGGGCCTGCACTGGTGGTCCAGTGATTAAGATTCTGCGCTTTCACTGCAGGGGGCATTGGTTCGATCCCTGGTCAGGGAACTAAGATCTTACATGCCCCATGGGACAGCCAAAAGAAGAAAAGAGTAGAACTGGATATGGAGGGGTGGGAGTGGGGCAGGCAACTGCCAGTGTCAAGATGCACCAGGGAACTACAAATAGTTCTGAGGATGGCCTTGACACGAAACTAGAGAAGGCCACAAGCTGGAGGCTTACTCTAAGAGCACAGCAAAGCCTTTCCATGAGTTAAAGTTTACAAAAGCCCAAGTCCATCATATGTACTTTGACATTGTTCCCTCTGCCACGGGGAATGGGGTTCACATGGACAAGAATGGAATTTACAGTAGTAAGTAAAGGATGATCTTCAAACCATGGTAAGTGCAGAGATGGTTATGAAAGCATCCAGCACTCTGAGTGCAGTCTCGCTTCTACACTCAACACAGAACATCTGTCCACGTATGTGGGGTTTCTGTGTGGTGCTTTATTTCCCCCATCTCCTTTCGTAAAAATCTCCCCTTCCATTACGGTGCCCTGCTCCTGCTGCACAGAGGAGTATTTCTTCATTTCTTCTGAGGACACTAAGCGTATGTCTTCTAAATGGTTCTTTGGAGGGGTTTTTTGGCAGCTTTTAAAAATATATTCATTATTTGGCTGTGCTAGATCTCAGCTGTGGCATGCTGCATCTTTAGCTGTCACCTGAAAGCTCTTAGTTGCAGCATGTGGGATCTAGTACCCTGACCAGGGATGGAACCTGGGCCCCCTGCATTAGGAGCACAAAGTCTTAGCCACTGGACCACCAGGGAAGTCCCTTCAGCTGCTTATAGAAAAGAATTTTCTTAGTCTTTAAGGCCGTTCTTTCCCCCTCCATTACTTGGCAGCTTCTTACAGGGCCCCATCTTTGTTCTTGAACTGGAGCGTCATCAACCAGGCAGCATGTCTGTAGCACGGAGGGTCAGAGGCGACTGCCTGGACGTTAGCAGCCATCCTTCTCCTAGGTCTGGGCCTGCAGAGCAGTCAACAGGAGCAAGTTCGTGCTCAGAGCACGCTGCCAGCAGCTGTGCACGGGTCTGCTACACAGAGCGGCCTCCTGGCCTGCTCGCTCTCCCCTTCTCTAAACGGAGAATTAATGCAGTTCACTGCCTTGATACCGCAGTAGGTGAAGGACTGACGCCAGGCTCCTCACGCCTCCAGCCTTCTTAAACACGGCAAGAGAAACCATATCTTTGTCTGCCTCCCTCTGGTCCCTGTCCTGTGTTTCCAGTGGATGTAGAAAGCGAGTCACAGAAGTGGTGGTGCTCGGCTCTGGTTGGTGTGGCTCCAGCAGCAGGCTCAGAGGTATGCAGCTGGAGTGAAGCTAGCTTCTTCCCTCTTCCTTCCTCTAGGGCCTGGGATTTCAGCTGTAGAAGACATTCCCAGAACAGGCTCCTCTACTAGTCCCCACAGCATAAGAGACTTGGCAGGGTTAGGGTTAGCCTGTCCTTCTGTCTCCCGACTTCCGACACACCTGTCATCTTATCTTGGTTTGCCAATGGCCATGGTCAGCTTTTGTCGCCATGGGAAGTTGGGAGGGGGCCCTGGCCTCAGCAGACTGGCTGGCCTCGGCCCTGTCCATCTCCTACTTCACTCTCCAGGTGGCAGCCACGACTGCTGAGAAAAGTCAGCAACTGACGAAAAACCCTGCTGATCAGGTGCTGATCAGGTGTCCCAGAAGGAAGATGAAGGGACAGACAGAGCTCGGCCAGGGCTAAGGTCTCGTGAGACGTGAAAGTGGAAAGCAGGTTCAGGAGGGAGATCCTGGATAGAGTTCTTGAAGGGACAGTCAAGCAGGCAGGAGGGAGATCCTGGAGAGTGTCCTTGAAGGCACAGTCCAAAGTGGGCAGGCCCCCTTAAAGGGATGATCTCAAGGGATATAAACCAGGTAAGGGCCAGAATGGAGATGAAACTGACCAGCAAGATAAATCAAGGTCCACTCTTACCTCTAGAAACTCCTTACAAATGGCACAAGGGTCCCTCCCCCTTGTAAATCCTCAGCCAACAAGACAAATATGACGTGGTAGAAAACAGCTAGTGAGAGAGACTCCGGATTCTCGACAGGGCTGTGACACAACCATCAGGAAGGGAACGTGACTGGGGTGCATGTGCAGAGGTCAGCTCTCCAGCCAACACAGGGGGGAGCACTACTCTGCTTGCTCCACACTCGTCCTCCCAAACCTGTGGGCTTTCCAGTTCTGGAGCCAGGCTGACAAGAGCTCCTGACTGGAGGAAGGTACAGAGAAGAGACCCTCTTTCTGGGACTGGACTATGAGACCACACTTTGTGACAGCAGTGAGGATGTGTCCACCCCGAAAAGACCATCCCTGCCCTCAGATGTTGGAAAGTGGGGGAAAGGGATTAGAACTGTTCTAGTGATCCCCGGGCCAAATATGGACAAAGCTGGGCTCAACATGGAGGAGAACTCCTGAAACCCAGGACTGCCCTTTGGGACCCCTAAGCCCCAGGAGAGGCTGGGCGGATGGTGGTGGGGACTTGAAGAGGACATGCACACATGACAGTCTGTATGTCTCCAAAACCACATAAGAAGCAACCCAAGTCACCTCTATTTTCACACTGTAAAACTGGATATTTATATATCAATAAAAATTTGCTGAGTAAATTACCCTATTTGTTTAGAGGGCTTCCCTGGTGGCTCAGATGGTAAAGAATCTGCGTGAAAAGTGAGAGACCCAGGTTTGATCCCTGGGTCAGGAAGATTCCATTCCCAAAATGTGTAAAAATATAACATTTTCCCACCTAAAAAAGTGGAGCATAATTGCCTGTTATATGTATTTGTTGTTATTTATTCACTAAGTTGTGTCCAACTCTTCTGTGACCCCATGGACTGTAGCCCACCCGACTCCTCTGTCCATGGGATTTCCCAGGCAAGAGACTGAAGTGGGTTGTCATCTCCTCCAGGGGATCTTACTGACTCCCAGGGATTTGGAACCTGTGCATCCTCCACTGGCAGGCAGATTCTTTACGAGGGAAGCCTTATATGTATTTTTCAGTTCAGTTCAGTTGCTCAGTCGTGTCCGACTCTTTGCAACCCCATGGGCTGGAGCATGCCAGGCTTCCCTGCCCGTCACCAACTCCCGGAGCTTACTCAAACTCAGGTCCATTGAGTCAGTGATGCCATCCAACCATCTCATCCTCTGTCGTCCCCTTCTCCCCTGCCCTCAATCTTTCCCAGCATCAGGGTCTTTTCCAATGAGTCAGCTCTTTGCATCAGGTGCCCAAAGTATTGGAGTTTCAGCTTCAACATCAGTCTTTCCAATGAACACCCAGGACTGATCTCCTTTAGGATGGACTGGTTTGATCTCCTTGCAGTCCAAGGGACTCTCAAGAGTCTTCTCCAACACCACGGTTCAAAAGCATCAATTCTTCGGCACTCAACTATCTTTATAGTCCAACTCTCACATCCATACATGACTACTGGAAAAACCATAGCCTTGACTAGACGGACCTTTGTTGTCAAAGTAATGTTTCTACTTTTTAATATGCTGTCTAGATTGATTAAAACTTTTCTTCCAAGAAACAAGTATCTTTTAATTTCATGGCTGCAGTTACCATCTGCAGTGATTTTGGAGCCAAAAAATATAAAGTCTGCCACTGTTTCCCCATCTATTTGCCATCAAGTGATAGGACTAGAGACCATGATCTTAGTTTTCTGAATGTTGAGTTTTAAGCCAACTTTTTCACTCTCCTCTTTCACTTTCAACAAGAAGCTCTTTAGTTCATCACTTTCTGCCATAAGGGTGGTGTCATCTGCATATCTGATGTTATTGATATTTCTCCCGGCAATCTTGATTCCAGCTTGTGCTTCTTCCAGCCCAGTGTTTCTTATGATGTACTCTGCATATATGTTTATGCAATAAACTGTGGAAAGTTCTGAAAGAGATGGGAATACCAGACCACCTGACCTGCCTCTTGAGAAATCTGTATGCAGGTCAGGAAGCAACAGCTAGAACAGGACATGGAACAACAACAGACTGGTTCCAAATAGGAAAAGGAATACTTCAAGGCTGTATATTGTCACCCTGCTTATTTAACTTATATGCACAGCACATCATGAGAAATGCTGGATTGGAAGAAACACAAGCTGGAATCAAGATTGCCAGGAGAAATATCAATAACCTCAGATATGCAGATGACACCATCCTTACGGCAGAAAGTGAAGAGGAGCTAAAAAGCCTCTTGATGAAAGTGAAAGAGGAGAGTGAAAAAGTTGGCCTAAAACTCAACATTCAGAAAACGAAGATCATGGCATCCGGTCCCATCACTTCATGGAAAATAGATGGGGAAACAGTGGAAACAGTGTCAGACTTTATTTTGGGGGGCTCCAAAATCACTGCAGATGGTGACTGCAGCCATGAAATTAAAAGACGCTTACTCCTTGGAAGGAAAGTTATGACCAACCTAGATAGCATATTCAAAAGCAGAGACATTACTTTGCCGACTAAGGTCCATCTTGTCAAGGCTATGGTTTTTCCTGTGGTAATGTATGGATGTGAGAGTTGGACTGTGAAGAAGGCTGAGCACTGAAGAATTGATGCTTTTGAACTGTGGTGTTGGAGAAGACTCTTGAGAGTCCCTTGGACTGCAAGGAGATCCAACCAGTCCATTCTGAAGGAGATCAGCCCTGGGATTTCTTTGGAAGGAATGATGCTAAAGCTGAAACTCCAGTACTTTGGCCATCTCATGTGAAGAGTTGACTCACTGGAAAAGACTCTGATGCTGGGAGGGATTGGGAGCAGGAGAAGAAGGGGACGACAGAGGATGAGATGGCTGGATGGCATCACTGACTCGATGGACGCGAGTCTGAGTGAACTCCGGGAGTTGGTGATGGATAGGGAGGCCTGGCGTGCTGCGATTCATGGGGTCACAAAGAGTCGGACACGACTGAGCGACTGAATTGAACTGCATATATGTTAAATAAGCAGGGTGACAATATACAGCCTTGACATCCTCCTTTCCCGATTTGGTACCAGTCTGCTGTTCCATGTCCAGTTTTAACTGTTGCTTCCTGACTTGCATACAGATTTCTCAGGAGGCAGGTCAAGTGGTCTGGTATTCCCATCTCTTAAAGAATTCTGCAGTTTGTTGTGATCCACAGTCAAAGGCTTTGGCATAGTCAATAAAGCAGAAATAGATATTTTTCTGGAACTCTCTTGCTTTTTCAATGATCCAACGGATGTTGGAAATTTAATCTCTGGTTCCTCTGCCTTTTCTAAAACCAGCTTGAACATCTGGAAGTTCACAGTTCACACACTGTTGAAACCTGGCTTGGAGAATTTTGAGCATTACTAGCATATGAGATGAGTGCAACTGTGCAGTAGTTTGCGCATTCTTTGGCATTGCCTTTCTTTGGGATTGTAATGAAAACTGACCTTTTCCAGTCCTGTGGCCACTGCTGAGCTTGCCAAATTTGCTGGCATACTGAGTGCAGCACTTTCACAGCATCATCTTTTAGGATTTGAAACAGCTCAACTGGAATTCCATCACCTCCACTAACTTTGTTCATAGTGATGCTTCCTAAGGCCCCCTTGACTTCGCATTCCAGGATGTCTGGCTCTAGGTGAACGATCATACCATTGTGTTTATCTGGTCATGAAGATCTTTTTTATATAGTTCTTCTGTGTATTTTTGCCACCTCTTCTTAATACCTTCTGCTTCTGTTAGGTCCATACCATTTCTGTCCTTTACTGTGCGCCCATCTTTGCATGAAATGTTCCCTTGGTATCTCTAATTTTCTTGAAAAGATTTCTAGTCTTTCTCATTCTATTGTTTTCTTCTATTTCTTTGCATTGATCTGAGGAAGGCTTTCTTATCTCTCCTTGCTCTTCTTTGGAACTCTGCATCCAGATGGTTGTATCTTTCCTTTTCTCCTTTGCTTTTCACTTCTCCTCTTCTCACAGCTATTTTTAAGGCTTCCTCAGACAACCATTTTGCTTTCTTCCAATTCTTTTTCTTGGGGATGGTCTTGATCTCTGTCTCCTATACAATGTCACGAACCTCGGTCCATAGTTCTTCAGGCACTCTATCAGATCTAATCCTTTGAATCTATTTGTCACTTTCACTGTATAATGGTAAGGGATTTGATTTAGGTCATACCTGAATGGTCTAGTGGTTTTCCCTACTTTCTTCAATTTAAGTCTGAATTTGGCAATAAGGAGTCATGATGTGAGCCACAGTGTGCTCCTGGTCTTGTTTTTGCTTACTGTATAGAGCTTCTCCATCTTTGGCTGCATAGAATATAATCAATCTGATTTTGGTGTTGACCATATGGTGATGTCCATGTGTAGAGTCTTCTCTTGTGCTGCTGGAAGAGGGTGTTTGCTATGACCAGTGCATTCTCTTGGCAAAACTGTGTTACCCTTTGCCCTGCTTAATTCTGTACCCCAAGGCCAAATTTGCCAGTTACTCCAGGTGTTTCTTGACCTCCTATTTTTGCATTCCACAGTAAAAAAAAAAAAAAAAGTAGAGCATATATTTAAAGTGAATAACCAAAATAAATAAATAAATAAAGTGGATAACCAACAAGGTCCTAGTGTACAGCACAAGGAACTCTGCTCAATGTTATGTGGCAGCCTGGATGGGAGGGGAGTTTCAGGGAGAATGGACACATGTATACGTATGGTTGAGTTGCTCTGCTATGTACCTGAAACTATCACAATACTGTTAATCAGCTATACTCCCACAGGAAACAAAAAGTTAAAAAAAAAAAGCAGAACATAACTACCACCATTTAATCTTTCCCTTAGAGCCCTGGATGGTCTAGCAAGGCCATGTTTGCAAGTGCGAAGGTCACGGTTCTGCACACATCTGTGGCCGGGTCTGGACTTGGATGAGACTGTGAAGTCAGCCAGGGTTTCCTCAGCGCCTCATCCCTCTCACCTCTTCTATCTGGGCTCTCTGGCCCTCTTCAGACACCTCTCCTGCCTCACAGCACTCCGTCAAGACTATAAGCACAATGTAGCTGAGACATTTTCTTCCCTTCCTCTGGATGCCATCCATCAAATGTTGGAGAGAGAAAGGATCTTGGAAACCAAATGTTCCAGATTTACAGCTGAGAAAACACATCCTCAGAGAAGATGTAAAGTGACCTGAGGCCAGAGGCTAGGCCCCGGGGTCAGGACTCCCTCCACACCTCCGCAGCCCTCACGGGGGCACTGCCAGATGGCACGTCCAACAGACCTGGCTCCAGGGACAATGGCTAACTGTCATCAACCCGACAGTAACAGGAAAGGGAGGCAGGCAGCACAGCAGGCCTGAGACCAAGGCCGGGGGCAAGTCTGAACAGACGTGGATCACACCAGGGCAAAAGCCACCTTGTCTGACCACCTGACAGGTGAATTCTCAAGTACACAGAAGTCACCATGTACCTATAAACAGCCTTCTGATGGGATGTCAATTTCTTGTCAGCTCAGTTTTTAAATCGTTACATTAATATTTAGCTTTTAATCTTTTCTAGCTCTTAAAAAACAAGATTTAAACATCCCTAAAATAAACACCCAGCCCCATCACTTAATGGCAAATAGATGGGGAAACAGTGGAAACAGTGTCAGACTTTATTTTTTTCGGCTCCAAAATCACTGCAGATGGTGATTACAGCCATGAAGTTAAAAGATGCTTACTCCTTGGAAGGAAAGTTATGACTAACCTAGACAGCATATTAAAAAGCAGAGACATTACTTTGCCAATAAAGGTCCGACTAGTCAAGGCTATGGTTTTTCCAGTGGTCATGTATGGATGTGACAGTTGGACTATAAATAAAGCTGAACACAGAAGAATTGATGCTTTTGAACCGTGGTGATGGAGAAGACTCTTGAGAGTCCCTTGGACTGCAAGGAGATCAAACCAGTCCATCCTAAAGGAAATCAGTCCTGAATATTCATTGGAAGGACTGATGTTGAAGCTGAAACTCCAATACTTTGGGCACCTGATGCAAAGAGCTGACTCATTGGAAAAGACCCTGATGCTGGTAAAGATTGAGGGCCAGAGGAGAAGGGGACGACAGAGGATGAGATGGTTGGATGGCATCACCGACTCAATGGACATGAGTTTGAGTAAGCTCCGGGAGTTGGTGATGGGCAGGGAAGCCTGGCATGCTGCAATCCATGGGGTCACAGAGTCGGACACAGCTGAGTGTCTGAATTGGAACTACAAAATTAACACATTATAAAATTTTACATTATATTCAAATTACGATTTGTCTTCCCCCAAGTAAAGCTTCCTTTTAAATAAAACTGCTATTTCACTTTTGCTTTGCTTCCATAAGCAAAAAATGACTCTTCTTGAGAAAGCAACTTTCTTAGATTTATGTCTGCCTCACAAATTCTCTCATGCTATTGATTTTCTGCAAGTATTAAAAACAAGGGACATTTGCCTAAGATTGGCAGACAATGTTCAAATGTGTTGTAACTTTTAAAACATCTAGAAAATGACAATAACTCTTGTTGCAGTCCTATGCAGGTGACAGTTGTGGTTAATGACATACGGGATTTCATCTTAACCCTTAACAGTTCACATTCATATTTTCTTACTGCTTTAAGCAAAGCAAAATGAAACAAAAGAGATAAAGACCACTCCTAAAAGTAATAATATTCTAAAGTGAAAGTGTTAGTTGCTTAGTCGTGTCTGACTCTTTGTGACCCCATGGACTGCAGCCCACCAGGCTTCTCTGACCATGGGATTTCCCAGGCAAAAATACTAGAGTGGGTTGCCATTTCCTTCTCCAGGGGCTCTTCCCAACCCAGGAATCAAACACAGTTCTCCCGCATTGCAGATGAATTCTTTACCGTATCAGCCACCAGAAAGAAAAGAAAAGTTATGACCAACCTAGATAGCATATTCAAAAGCAGAGATATCACTTTGCCGACTAAGGTCCGTCTAGTTAAGGCTATGGTTTTCCCAGTGGTCATGTATGGATGTGAGAGTTGGACTGTGAAGAAGGCTGAGCGCTGAAGAATTGATGCTTTTGAATCGTGGTGTTGGAGAAGACTCTTGAGAGTCCCTTGGATTGCAAGGAGATCCAACCAGTCCATCCTAAAGGAGATCAGTCCTGGGATTTCTTTGGAAGGAATGATGCTAAAGCTGAAACTCCAGTACTTTGGCCACCTCATGGGAAGAATTCTTGGAAAAGACTCTGATGCTGGGAGGGATTGGGGGCAGGAGGAGAAGGGGACGACAGAGGATGAGATGGCTGGATGGCATCACGGACTCGATGGACGTGAGTCTGAGTGAACTCTGGGAGTTGGTGATGGACAGGGAGGCCTGACGTGCTGTGATTCATGGGGTCACAAAGAGTCAGACACAATTGAGCGACTGAACTGAACTGATCAGCCACCAGGGAAGCCCGATAATATAGTCTAACGTCTTGTTCATTTTACATGCATGGAAGGCAACTTAAAAGACACTGAATTCAACTGAATGTATTTCAGGACTACATTTATTGTCACAAATGCCACAGGACTCTCGAGGCCCACTTCTCAGGCTCACCTGCACAGCGCCTCAGCATCCAGATGTCGGGAATTTCTGTGGTCTATAATGATGATGTCATGGTGTTTGTCCAAGAAACAGGCAAGGGCAGTCTGAGCCTCCTTGGTAACTGTACACATAAACCCTGCTTTTTCACATGCCCTGCAGAATCCATTACACTGGTTATCTTCTTTGGTAAACACTAAAAGTACCTGAATCAAAAAAGCATGAACACTTCTTTTTAAAAAAAAGAAAAAAAGATGCTGTTAGAACTGTCATGTCTTAGAAGCCCATAGAAAACTCCCAAGTGTTTTCAAGGCAAGTATACATATGTAAGCATTACAAGCTGTTGAGTAAATCCTTTTCCTCCATGTAACTCAGCAATGTTACTGCTCAGCTCCCTGAAACAAGAGCTATTCTAGCTGTTCTGAGTGTGGAAGTCAGAGCATGGGTCAAATGCTTATTTCTTTTGCTAATAAGCCCACTGGAAGAATTCAACAAAAACTTAAGTATTTCATCTTAAAACCAAATCAATCAAAACACAAATTTTAGTTAACAGGAAGTTAACTAGGTTAAGTCCTTAGATGGTAAATGACAATATTTCAGTCAAGCTCTTAAAATACTTAATACTTTAAATAATATTTAAAGTATTAAATAATCTGACTCAAGACTTCTTAATTCCTCCAAGTTTAAAAAAATTACTTTGATTGTAAGAGAGGAGATCAAAGCAGACCAAAATGTGACACTTTCAAACCTGCTCATTTAGTGACACGGGAATAGCTCCAGGTGCAAGAGCCAGCTGGCGCCCCTGTGCCCGGCCCGGGCAGGTGAAGCCTGCGGCTGCCTCTGCCCTGTGTGGCCAGGTGCCTGTGCCAACCTGGTAGGGCGTGCCGCCCCATCCCCCTTCACACCCAGACTGGCCGGCCTGAGGGGAAGAGACTGCGAAGCCGACAGAAACTCTGTTCCTGAGGACTGGGTTCCTCTAAGCTTACTGGGGTGCACAAATACAGCAGAAGCGAACAGCAAATTTCCGCCAGTGCTTTTCACGTGTTAACGAATTCTAACAGTGTGTGTACCTGGGGCATCTGGTCACTCTGGAGCTTAATTTCAGTTGGTTATTTTGTTTAAGATTTTGGACTAGAAAATTTGCAGATAGTTTCTCTCTGCTGGAGCTGATTCAGTACCCTCGCACAGACTACGCTTTTACTCTATTTTAGAAAATTTCAAACCTACAGGAAGTTATGAATGACAATGAATGCCTCTCTTCTAATTTCATGAATTGGTAACATTTTTACACCTTTGCTCTCTCTCTCCACACACACACACACAATTATTATTATTATTATTATTTTGCTGAACCTTTTAATTTTTAAAGTAGGTTGCAGACATTTCTTCATCTGTAAATACAGATGATTCATACAGAATAAATACAGAATAAATTCATCTATATTTCTAAGAAAAAAATATTCCCTGATATAACTGTAGTACTGCTATCAAGTTCAGGGAATTTAACATGGATCTAATATTTTATCTAAAAGAGAAGATTACTTTCAGTGTATATCCTTTCCCTCCCCATTTTTAGAGACAATTAAGGTGAGGATTATAGCACTGTGTATTACCTGGAGTTGATCTGGATGAAATCTCATGGGGCCAAATTGCACATCAGCTACTGCTACCTGAAAGAAAAAGATCTGCTTAAAATTAAAAAGGAAAAAAAAAAAAAGATAAACTTGCTTAAATGTTGCTCTCTCTAATCAGTGCCACAGATGAAAGTGAAATTTCTACTCTAGAGAAAAATTACATAAATACTTATTAGATGGAGAGAACCCAGGTTTCTCCTTATAAACCCCAGGAAAGGTGGAGAAGGACAAATAAAATGTGTCTGCTCTCGGCTTCTCTTTTTCTAGCTGTGTGTGACTCTAAGTGAACTGCCCACCTTCAGCCTCAATTCCTCACTTGTTACAGAGATCAGGAGGCATATAATATAAAGAACCCCACGGATTAGACACTGAATGAACGCTGGGTCCTTCCCATGTCTACTCCCGTCTTTCCCCTGACGGACAAGGAACCCTTACATCTAAAATGGCACAAAAATAATGAAATCCAGTAAGCAGAACCACAGGACATTAGAGCCAAAGACAACTTCTCTATACACAATGGTTATCAATAAATGCTTATTGGAAATTCCCTGACGGTCCAGTGGTTAGGATTCCGCACTCTCACTGCTGGAGCCCGGGTTCGATCTCTGGTGGGGAACTATGATCCCACAAGCCACACAGAGGAAAAAAAAGAAAGCTTATCTACTTGAGAACTTAAAACCAACACACAAAGATAAATACAGTATCATTGGGGACTTCTCCAGTGGTCTGGTGGCTAAGACTCCACGTGGCCAATGCAGGGGGCCCAGGTTCGATCCCTGGTCAGAGAACCAGATTCCACATGCCGCAACTAAGAATTCGCGTGCCGCAAACATAAAAAAGATCCCATGTGCTGCAACTTAGGCACAGCACAGCCAAATAAATAAATAAGTTAATAATTTTAAAAAATGCAATGCCATAACCAAACCCCAGCAAGTAATAAGAATCACAGCGCCAATGGAGAGCACAGCATACCCGGGCGCTGCACTAAGGGCTGAACATAGTTATATCTCACTGCATCTCTGCAACACGTTGGGAGTTCACACTGGGAATTGGAGGTTTAAGGCCACACAGTAGCTGGGACTGCGCCAACCAGTCTGTTTAGTTCTATAAATTGTGCTGCAAGCCCAGGGCCACTGGAAGGGCTGGGAAGTCTGTGCACTACAAAAGGAGCACAAGGGAGGAGGGGTGGAGGCTGAAACCCAGCCCCAGGCCATGAGCCCCGGCCCTGGGCTGCTACCCGGAAGGAGAGACACATTTTTGCAGTTTCTCCAGAAACACTGTGTGTGTTGGCAGGACTCCTACACTACTGGAGGCCTCTGGGTGATGGTGCGATTTCAAACCAAACCCACAGCAGCAGCAGCAGAACGAGATCTGGAAACCTTCTCACAAGATACTTCCTACCTGCCTGCCCAGGCCCCATTTCTCCCCTCAAGCAGTGACCCATCCTACAGTAAATCCATGGAACAAAACCTGTGGAGTGACAGAGGACATCCGTGTCTACTTCTAACTGTGAGAAGCTGATATCTACTAATTATGGGACGAAGGCTCAGTTTCCTTGCTTTGTAGGAACCTCATCCCTCAGAAGGTGTAAGGACGAGGGTCGCTGCTCCGCTAGACTCGAGACTGAGGACGGATCTCTGCAGTGTAAACGAAGGGTGAGAACAGACATCCCATGGCACCGTCTCTCCTCTGGAGCTGGGCAGCCCCAGATGGATGCTGAAGCCAGAATTTCTGAGAGATGGTGACCCAGGAGGCCCCAAGAGAGTCTCGAGACAGAGAGGCACTCTGTACAGTCACTCTCACAATGCATTAGGAAGGAAGGCAAGAGGCACCGAGAGAGACCAAAGAACAATGAAGTTTTTGTTGTTTTTTATTAGGAAGTGAATGAAATCAAAGAACAAGAAATGACAGAAGCCTACTGCTTGAAGAAGACAGTGAAGCCACTGAGGAAGAAGGAAGAAAATGACAGGAAAAAGAAGGAAAATTCATTTTGCTAATTTTCTACAGTGTTGAGAGGTGGAGTTTCACAAAAGGAAAGAGAAAACAGTCAACAGGAGGGCTGTGCCACCGCCCAGGATAAAGCACCTGCAACATTTGGGTCCTGTATGTGAACCACGGGCTGCAGCCTCTTGCAAAGGATGCTCATGACATTTGCTGTGAAGGATCAAGGAGATAAAAAAATAAAGTCTGAAAGGGGAAGAAAAAGTACTTATGAATAGCATAAAAATATGTACCAGGTCACAAAGAAAACCTTAAAACATATTCCTAAAAACAAAACTTGTACAGTCTTTATTTCCAACCATAAAGCAATCAAACCAAAAATAAAAACATAAGAAACAGCCCCTCTCTGGAAATTTAGAAAATATTTACTCATGTAAGTGCTGGATCAGAGAGGGGAATGCAAACTCTACCTATAGATTACTTGGAAAATAATAAAAACGTGAATATAATGTAACAAGGCCTACAGGATACTAGAAAATTTTACTCAGAGGCAAAACTTAGTCTTAGATCTTTCTGTCATAAAACAAGAATTAAGTAAATATACTAAGCTTCCAATTCACGAAATTTGAGAAAATCAACAGTTTAAACTTTAGGAAATGGGGGAGAGAACAATAAGTTAAAGGCAATAATTAGTAAAACTTTAAAATGCTAATGACTAGCTTGATTTAAAAAAATACATATATATTTGTATATAGTGTTGGTCACAACCTGAAGGATAAGATAAAAATATGGGCAGCTAAGGGCAAAAGTCCCACTACTCCTGGGAAAACAATTCTGAGGACATGGTCTTCACCAAAAGTGGATGAAGGAACTTTCACAAAGGACAATGTCCCTTTATGATCTCAACTTATAAAAATAACTCACCATTGCATTAATTCTAAGAAAGAAAAGAAGCTCCAGATTGTCTTTAAAGATCTTAGATTCCACCTCAATATAATTTTAGCAGTGTCATTTCAAAGATTAATGTCTCAGCAATTCTATTTTGTCATGAACACTGACTGTATTTACTTAACTTGACTGCATTCTAACCTTACATCCTGTCTACGGGGTATGTCCGGCTCTCAGGACCTCTGTTGAGCGGTGTCCCGGCAGGGCCAGACAGCTACTTACCATTGCCCCCCCAAAATAACCACCACCAGGAAATCTGATGACATTACTCAGCAAGCAGACGTCAGCAGCCGGTCCTCAGAGAGTAAACAACTTCCCAAGAGCTCTGGATTAGGGGATCAGAATGACTAGAATTGGTGGGTCCATTCTTTCTTTGTGTATCAAAATCAGAATCAAACTGACCTAATACTTCAGACCACAGCCCTCTTAATAATTTTTTATTTTTCACATTAATTTTAGAAGGGAATAGTCATTTTCAATTTTAATAACACAGCTATCAGCTTTGAAAGCAACTGATACTTTTAGGTAATATAAAAACAACAGTATATTTGTGGGCTTACATTAGTAACTACACAAGGGGCTGAGTTAGTCTTTCAGGTTTTTTAATATTTATATGTTTGTTAAGATTTATTGTTAAATTGGGATATTAGATTAGGATGATGTTTGTACTTTAATAGTTTAATTTTTTGTTAATATGGCTCATGGAAGTCTAAAATAAATTGTTATTAGACACCTTGATGAACCACCTTTCGGTGGTTCTTTTGTTTGCCTAACTGACCTAACATCATGACCCTGCAGGGCAAAGTTACCATGTTATGAATCTTGATCACAGTGGGGGAGGACAGGAAAGAGATGTATAATTCCATCCTGTCTAAATATTCTACTCCCCTGACCCTCCCTGTCCTGTCCCTTGCCTGCTTTCTTTTCCCCCCTGTAGCTTTAGTTCCCATTTCCCACACTACATATTTTGTTATCTTCTTATTGAAAGAGGGTCAACATTTATCTGCCTTATTCATTGCTAAATTTCCAATACCCAAAACAGTCCTTGGCACATGGCAGGCAGTCAAAAAATATTTCTGAATCAATGTTTACTCAACAGCTAATCTTTTTTAACCAATCATTTATCTAAAAATCATACTCATACAAGCTTATACATAACACGGGTATATAACAGCACTTCCAGGTTTCAGAGTATTTTCACTTATTAAAGGAACACAAAGAAAGGGAGGAATCTTCAGAAAAGCCTGAACACGAGGAACCATGGAAGAATCATGTGATCTATCTTTTTCCTACAACCCCTTATTAGAATCAGAAAGTTAGGCTGGGATCAATTTTTATTAATTATTTACAAACCCAGGAACTACAGTAAAGATGTAAATCAGATTTTGTCTTCAGCCCCACTGTCCGTGCCCTCCAGGCTTGCCTGTGCAGCCAGTGGCTGTCTTGTCTGCCTCTCCCGGCAGAGTGGTAACTTCATCAAAGGGGCACAGCCTGGGAAAGAGCCAGGTGTGTTCTTAGGTGGGAAGGGTCAAAATTAGTTCAGACATTTGTGGACCACAAGCCATGCACAGAGCCAGGTACTAGGAGTGCAAAGACCAAATGCCCACGCTGTCCTTGAGTGGTAGCAGGGGAATACGTAAATGATGACAATGTGGTGCAGGTTAAAAGAGAAAGAAGGTGTCTGGAAGTGAAAGTCGCTCAGTCGTGTCCAACTCTTTGAGACCCCGTGGACTGCAGCCTACCAGTCTTCTCCGTCCATGGGATTCTCCAGGAAAGAATACTGGAGTGGGCTACCATTTCCTTCTCCAGATCTTCCTGACCCAGGGATTGAACCTGGGTCTCCTGCATTGGAGGCAGACTCTTTAACCTCTGAGCCACCAGGGAATGTCCCCACCCTATGAGTAAGATAAACTCATTAACTCCATTTTACTGATGACCAAACTAAAGCTTCTCTGGAGGAGGAAATGGCAACCCACTCCAGTATTCTTGCCTGGAAAATCCCATGGACAGAGGAGCCTGGCGGGCTACAGTCCATGGGGTAGCAAAGAGTTAGACACGACTGAACTACCACCACCACCAAATTGAAGCTTAGAGCAGTATGGTTAAAGCGCTGGTAACAGGCAATGGTGGCAACTGGGTCCAATTCTTGGGAGCTTAATTCTCATGGTCTTCTCATGATCTACTAGGAAAGACACCTGACCGTAATCTGTATCTAACTGAAACAAGACAAGAACCTGGAAAGCAGCATCCGTCCACTCCACAAACCTTTGTTAAGCACCCACAAGGTATCGAACAGTTTCCCAGGCACTGGGCATTCAACAGACACCAGATAACATCTCTACACAGCAGGGAGGGATCTGATGGAGAGTAAATGGGCTGCTGTTTGGAATCAGAGTCAAGGAAGTCTCTCTGAGGTGGCACAGGGTGGCACTGTGGAAGGCGAGATTTGGACGAGGAGTCAGCGATGCCGGGAATGGACGAGGGGGCACCAGGCGGAGCACAGGACTTGGGGGTGGGACCACGGGGACATCTGAGGAAAGAGGGGGAGAGAGGGAGATGAGCTTAAGGCCAGGCAGGAGGTGTAAGATGCAGAGCTTTCTAAGCCGGGACAAGAAACTGGGGTTTTATTCTAAATTTCATGAAAAGCCCACCAGAGAGTTTTACCCAAGGGAATGGTATGATCCGATTCTTGTTTTCTAAAAAGATCCCTTCGGCTACCAGTGGAGAAGAGTCAATGAGAGGATGAGAGGGGAGGCAGAGAGACAGGAATAAAGCTCCTGGAGTAGTAGTCCAGATAGTTAAGAGAAGATGCTTGCTTGGCCTGGTAGTCGCCATGAGATGGGTAGTTGAATCTGGTTATGTTTTGGAGATGGACTGATCAGGACTTGTTGATGAACAGAATACAACCAAATTCACTGACTCCCAGATCACAGCTGTCATATCTGACTAGAAGTTTTGTACCAGTGTTGTGTAGAAATCCGGGGAGGGCATCCTGGAGAAGCTTGGTCTTTTCCAGATCCACCCACAAGATGGCACCAAGAGCTACCTTGAGGCAAAGCTCCCTCCTAGCTTCTTCCTCTGGTCCTTGTCTGAGGGCAATCTAAACATCCCATGCGTGCATACTAGGTTGCTTCAGTCATATCTGACTGTTTGCGACCCCCTGGACTGTAGCCCACCAGGCTCTTCTGTCCATGGGATTCTCCAGGCAAGAACACCAGAGTGGGTTGCCATTTCCTCCCCCAGGGATCCTTCCCACCCAGGGATCAAACTCGAATCTCTTTTGTCTCCTTCATTGGCAGGCGGGTTCTTTACCGCCACCTGGGAAACCCAATATCCACTTTCAATGTCCTATAGTCTCCTCTCTCCGCTTACCTACTCTTAATTTGCCCTCCAGTCAATTTACACAGCACGTATTTACAAGAACCCTTTTATGTGTTACCTCAATTGGATTCCAAAATCAAGTCACAGGCTACAGTGAAACTGTTCAGGCTCTTTTTTCCCCAAACCCCACAGTGTTGGGCAAAAAATGGTGTCTGGATTAATGAGCTATTTAAAGAGTTTAACACAATTCCTGACAGTGAGTAATGTTCAGTAAATTCTAAATATCTACAGAAAAGGTTTTCCAAGAAGTTTTTGCTATGAAAGTATACTTTTACTAACACACACACACACAGGCATTTTTAAAACTATATTTTTCCAAACAGCTATTTCTTGCAGAGCACTCAGGTAATCGCTAATAAGAACCATGAACATCATGATACCTTTAAATACTGTACAAAATAGGACCCATTTCTTAAATATTAATGTAGTTGGTACAGGGGACAAATAAAGGTTTTCTTGAAACCCTCGAAGAGGACTGACTGCCTCTGAAGGTGAAAACAGAAGGAACCAACCCAGAAAAAAATGAGCCTAGCCAACTGAAGGATAACCCAACCCATGTACCTCTCTTTAACTGTGTCACTGAAATTTAAGAATCCCTCAAATCCAACAGCAGAAATCTGAGATGTAACATCACGGAGGCCAGACAAGAGTCTACTTCTCACCCACGCATGCATGCTTAGTTGCTCAGTTGTGTCCAACTCTTTGCAACCCTCTAGACTGTAGCTTGTCAGGCTCCTCTGTCCATGGGATTTTTCAGGCAAGAATACAGGAGTGGGTTGCCATTTCCTTCTCCAGGGAATCTTTCTAACTCTCCCGTGTCTCCTTCACTGCAGGCAGATTCTTTACCTGCTGAGTCATCGAGAAAGCCCACTTCTCCCCTAGATCCTCCTAAAAGAGGAGAATGACCACTTGTATGAACTGGTCAGAATGAGAAGAAGGGTATACAGGCTGCCAGGGAGTGAGAAGAGAGACGCTGAGAACTCAGTGTTATTGACTCAGCTCCCTCCCAGAGAAAACCTGAATCCAGAAGGCATGGATGACGTGCAGACAAGAGGAACATTCCTGACCAAAGATTAATAAGTTAGCATCTTGCCTCTGTCTGGGACAAGTCTATTTCAGGCATATTTTCATGAACAGGTCATGTTTATCGCACACCCTGCACACTCAGACAGCAGTCCACCTTGTTCAGAAGGCCCGACAGCTGCCTGCCCGCTAGCTGACCATATCAGCCATCCCGAAGCAAACACCAGCCCAGGTTTCACCAGGTTAGCTTCATAAACCTCAATGCTATCTGAAGGGGGTTACACACACACAACAAAATGAATTCTCCACTATCAGCCAAGCTTCCCTTCACCAGTATTCCTGAGGTGGAAGAGATAGGGGTTTGAACTCTGACCTCTCTCCCCTCAAAAAACGGTAACTTTAGGCAAGTTTCTTCATTTTGCTAAGTCTCACCTGGAAAAACACAGTGGGGACAGGGGAGCCTGGTGGGCTGCCGTCTATGGGGTTGCACAGAGTCGGACATGACTGAGGCGACTTAGCAGCAGCAGCAGCAGTGAAGCAGAAATGAGTAACAGATTTTCAGCTCTCTGTGCGGTGCCGGCATAGAACCATTATCACTGGTGAAAGCGGCTGCATACACATTCACAGTGCCCCTCATCTGCGTCCAGAGCAAGGACGAAATCCTTGCTAGGTGTGGAAGCCAAACACACAGGTGTTGGCAGAAAGCGGGCTTCCAAACTGAAAGCTATTTGAAAAAGACACAGAGTTAACACTGCTCATCCCTGCCTCCTTCTTCTGTTAAATCACCAGACGCCCTGAACGCAGCAGTTCTCAACCTGAGGGTCTACTGTTGAAACCGTCTCCCAGTCCTCTTTTACGAGGGCTATCCAGAGAGTCTTAGTAATGGGCCTACATGGTTTTGTTTAACAAATAATACTGGTTTCTTTAAAACTTTATTTTGGAACATTTTTCACTACTAATTATGTCTAATTCCAAATGTCAAATAACCAGCTCAGAAAAATCCAGGAAGAAGTCATTTTCAGTTTAGAAAACTGAACTCTGAGTTTCAAAAGAGAAACCACTGGGGAAAGAGGGAGGTATATATTAAACAATGAAGGCAGTAACACTATCAACAGAGATGAGCAACTCGTGGGGTAGATGAAAGCCTTCGATCCAGGATGGGGGTTCAGCATGGGGGTTGAGGGGAGAACGGCTAGAGCCTTGGGCCTAAGTCATGGAAAATCCCTGCCTCCCCCTTCAGTGCTCACAGCAGCAAAGAGCCCAGGCGAGAGGCTCCCCGGGGAGGCTGTCTTCTCCCAGGGCTGCTTCCTCCTAATGGTTTTAAGGTAAAATCTTGACCAGAAGTTGTCTGTTATTTGCATTTTTAAAATGCATATTTACAGCCTCCAAACTAAATATATATACACATATTTAATAGTTTTACTTATTTTTGGCTGTGCGGGGTCTTCATTGCTGCTCGGGCTTTTCTCTAGTTGAGCAGGGGCTCCTCTCTAGCTGTGGTCCGCAGGCTTCTCATCGCTGTGGTTCCTCCTGCAGAGCGCAGGCTCTAGGCACGTGGGCTTCAGCAGCCGCAGCCCCTGGGCTCCAGAGCACAGGCTCAGTAGTCCTTTGCCTTTTCTAGACTACCCAGCAGCTGGAATCACACAAGTATGCAGCTTTTCCAGACTGGCTTCTCTGACTTAGTAATATGTATTTAAGGCTCTTCTGTGACTTTTTTGTGGCTTGATAACTCATTTCTTTTCAGTACTAACTAATATTCCACTGTCTGGATGTACCACAATTTACTCTTTCACCTTAGTTGCTTCTAAGTTTTGACAATTATCAATAAAGCTGCTAAAAACATCCTTGTGCAGGTGTTTGCGTAGTGTAAGTTTTCAACTCCTTTGAGTAAATACAAGGAGAGCAAACGCTAGATCTATGAGAGCAGTCTGTTTAGATTTGTAAGTGGCTGCCATTCCACATTCCCTCCAGCACTGTTTACATTTCCCACCCCACCCCGGCCCGTTGCACCACATCCTTGTCAGCATTTGGTGGTGTCACTGTTGATTTTGGCCATTTAAATAGGTGTGGAACAGTATCTTACTGTTGCTGTAATCTACGTTTCCCCTGACACATGATGGGGTGCATCTTTTCATATGCTTATCTGCTATCTGAATATCTTTGGTGAGGTGTCTGTTAAGGTCTTTGGCTCATTTTTTAACCAGATTATTCATTTTCTTTCTTTTTAATTGGAGTATAGTTATTTCACAATGTTGTGTTAGGTCTTGCTGTAGAGCCCAGTGAGTCAGTCGTACATAGACTTATCTCCCCCTTCCTTGGATTTCCTCCCCATTTAGGTCACCACCCAGCACTGAGGAGAGCTCCTTGTGCTATGCAGCAGGTTCTCATCAGCTATCTGTTCTATATGGAGTAGTGTGTACATGTCACTCAGATTGTTCACTTTCAATTATTGAGTTTTTAAGACTTCTTTATATAATTTGGACATCAGACACTCTCTGACATAAATGGCAGCAATATCTTTTTTCAATCCATCTCTTAGAGTAATGGAAATAAAAACAAATGGGACCTAATTAAACTCAAAAACTTACACGCAGTAAAGGAAAGCATGAAAAAAATAAAAAGACAATCCACAGAATGGGAGAAAATACTGGCAAACAGTACAACCAACATGGGATTAGTCTCCAAAATTTGCAAACAGGTCATGGGGCTTAATATTTTTAAAAAAATAAAATTAAAAAATGGACAGAAGACCTGAATAGCCATATCCAAAGAAGACAGATGGGCAAGGGGCACATGAAAATATACTCAATATCACTAATTATTAGAGAAATGCAAATCAAAACTACAATGAAATAGCAGCTCACACCAGTCAGAATGGCCATCATCAAAAAATCTACAAACAATAAATGCTGGAGAAGGTGTGGAGAAAAGGGAACCCTCCTAGAATGTTAGTGGAAATATAAATTGGTACACTCTCTATGCAGAATAGTATGGAGGTATCTTTAAAAAGTAAAAACAGAGCTACCATACTAATCCAACAATCCCACTCCTGGGCATATATCCAGAGAAAAATGCCAAGACACAGAGGCAACCTAAATGTCCACTGACGGATGAATGGATAAAGATGTGGTACATATATACAACATAATATTACTCAGCCATTGGAAAAGGAATGAAAATAATGCCATTTGTAGCAACACAGATGGAACACAGATGGACCAGGAAATTATCATACTACGTCAGTCAGACAGAGAAAGACAAATATCATATGATATTGCTTACATGCAGAATCTTAAAAAAAATTAAAATAAACTTATTTACAAAACAGACTGACAGATTTACAGGAAAAACTTATGGTTACCAGGGAGGAAGGGGGAAGAGGAGGGACAGACTGGGAGTTTGAGACTGAAATGTACACACTGCTATATTTAAAACAGATAAAGGAACTATGGAATGGCACAGAGAACTCTGGTTAATATTCTGTCATAACCTAAATGAGAAAAGAATTTGAAAAAGAATAGATACATGTTTATGTATATGTATAAATTAATAACTTTGCTGTACACCTAAAAAAAAACAACATTCAAACAACATTCTTAATTAACTATAATATAAAATACAAATTTTTTAAATGTTTGGTAGAGTTCACCAATAAAACGATACGGGCTGGGGCTTTCTGTTTTGGAAGGTTACTGACCCAATTTCTTCAGTAGATAGGTCTATTCAGATCTATTTCTTTCCATGTGAGCTTTGGCAGATACTGTCTTCTCAAGGAATTGGTCCATGTCATCCAGGTAATCTAAGTGCGGACACAGAGCTGTGAAAGTATTCTTTTACTATCCTTTCAATTTCCATGAGATCTGTAGTGAAGTCTCCTATTTCTGAAATTAGTAATTTGTATCTTTTCTCTTTTGTAGTTAGCCTTATACAGAGACTAATACATTTTACTGATCTTTTCAAAGAACCAGCTTTTGGTTTCAAGGATTTTCTCTATTGATGTCTTGTTTTCAGTTTCTTTGGGATTTCAGTTCTTGTTGTTCAGGTGCTCAGTTGTGTCTGACTCTTTGCAACCCCATGAACTGCTGTACACCAGGCTTCTCTGTCCGTCACTATCTCCTGGGGTTTGCTCAAATTCATGTCCATTGAGTCAGTGATGCTATCCAACCATCTTATCCTCTGTTGCCCTCTTCCCCTCTTGCCCTCAGTCTTTCCCAGCATCAGGGATTTTTCCAACGAGTCAGCTCTTCGCATCGGGTATTGTATTGACCACGTAAGGTATCGCATCAAACTACTGGAGCTTCAGCTTCAATATCAATCTTTCCAATGAATATTCAGGACTGATTTCCTTTAGGATTAACTGGTTTGATCTTGCTGTCCAAGGGACTCTCAAGAGTCTTCTCCAGCCATCAATTCTTCAGCACTCAGCTTTCTTTATGGTCCAGCTCTCACACCTGTACATGACTCCTGGAAAAACCAAAGCTTTGACCATAGGGACCTTTGTCAGCAAAGTGATAGCTCTGCTTTATAATATGCTGTCCAAGTTTGTCATAGGTTTTCTTCCAAGGAGCGAGTGGCTTTTAATTCCATGGCTGCAGTCACCATCTGCAGTGATTTTGTAGCCCCAGAAAATAAAATGTGTCACTATTTCCCCATTCATTTGCCGTGAAGTGATGGGACCGGATGCCATGATCTTAGTTTTCTGAATGTTGAGTTTTAAGGCAGCTTTTTCACTCTCCTCTTTCACCCTCATCAAGAGGCTCTTCAGTTTCTCTTTGCTTTCTGCCATTAGAGTGGTATCATCTGCATATCTGAGGTTGTTGATATTTCTCCCAGCAATCTTGATTCTAGCTTGTAAGTCTTCCAGCCTGGCATTTAGCATGATGTACTCTGCATATAAGTTAAATAAGCAGGGTGACAATATACAGCCTCGATGTACTCCTTTCCCAATTTGGAACCAGCCCATTGTTCTATGTCCGGTTCTAACTGTTGCTCTTGACCTGCATACAGGTTTCTCAGGAGGTAGGTAAGGTAGTCTGGTATTCCCATCTCTTTAAGAATTTTACACAGTTTGTTGTGATCCACATAGTCAAAAGCTTCAGCATGGTGAATGAAGCAAAAGTAGATATATTTTTGGAATTCCCTTGCTTTTTCTACGATTCAATGTATGTTGGCAATTTGATCTCTGGTTCCTCCACCTTTCTAAACCCAGCTTGTACATCTCGAAGTTCTCAGTTCACGTACTGTTGAAGCCTAGATTAAAGGATTTTGATCATTACCTTGCTAGCATGTGGAATGAGTGCAATTTTGAAAATTCTCTGGCATTGCCTTTCTTTGAGACTGGGATTTTCATCCCAGACTGGGCTCTTCCAGTCCTGTGGCTTCTACTGAGTTCTCCAATTTGCTAGCATATTGAACGCAGCATTTTCACAGCATCATTTTTTAGGATTTGAAATAGCTCAACTGGAATTCCATCACCTCCACTAGCCTTGTTCGTAGTAACGCTTCCTAAGGCCCACTTGACTTCACATTCCAGGATGTCTGGCTCTAGGTGAGTGACCACACCATCGTGGTTATCCCGGTCATTAAGACCTTTCTTCTATAGTTCTTCTGTGCATTCTTGCCAACTCTTAATATCTTCTGCTTCTGATAGGTCCTTGCCATTTCTGTCCTTTATTGTGCCCATCTTTGTGTGAAATGTTCCCTGGCCATCACCAATTTTCTTGAAGGGATCTCTAGTCTTTCCCACTCTCTTGCTTTCCTCTCTGTCACTGCATTGTTCACTTAAGAAGGCTTTCTTATCTCTCCCTGCTATTCTCTGGAACTCTGCATTCAGCTGGGTGTATCTTTCCCTTTCTCTTTTGCCTTTAGCTTCTCTTCTTTCCTCACCTATTTGTAGGGCCTCCTCAGACAACCACTTTGCCTTCTTATATTTCTTTTTCTCAGGGATGGTTTTGGTCACCACCTCCTGTACAATGTTACAAACCTCCACTTATAGTTCTTCAGCCACTCTGTCTACCATATCTCATCACTTGAATCTATTTGTCACTCCACTGTATAATCATTAGGGATTTCATTTAGGTCATACCTGAATGGTCTAGTGGTTTTCCCTACTTTCTTTAATTTAAGCCTGCATTTTACAATAAGGAGCTGATGATCTGAGCCACAGTCAGCTCCAGGTCTTGTTTTTGCTGACTGTAAAGAGCTTCTCCATTCTTTGCTGCAAAGAATATACTAATTCTTATTGTTTTTCTTTGGCTTACTTTGGATTTAATTTGCTCTTCTTTTCCTCTAAGTTTAGATTACTGATTTTAGATCTTTCTTCTTTTCCAACATGCGCATTCAATGCCACAAATTTTTCTCCATGCACTGCTTTTGCTGCAGCCCACAGATTTTGATAAACTACGTTATCATTCTCATTCAGCTCAAAATATTTGAAAATTTATCTTGAAATTTCCTGTTTGACCCGTGTATTACTTAGAAGTATATTATTTAATCTCTGATTATTTGGGGATTTTCCAGCTACCTTTATGTTCTTCATTTCTAGTTTAATTCCACCATGGTTGGAGGCCAGACATTGTTTGATTTCTAGTCTTTTAAATCTGTTAAGATGCTGTGGCCCAGAATGTGGTCCTAATAAGTGTTCCATCTGAGCTTAAGAAAAACGTGTATTCTGATACTGCTGGATGAAGTAGTCAATAGATGTCAATTTTATCCAGTTGACTGATGGTCCTATTGAGTTCAGGGCTTCTCAAGTGGCACAGTGGTAAAGAATCTGCCTGTTAATGAAAGAGACACAGGTTCAATCCCTGGGTCAGGAAGATCCCCTGGAGAAGGAAATGGCAACCCACTCCAGAATTCTTGCCTGGAAAAATTCCATGGACAGAAGAGGCTGGCAGGCTACATGTAGTTCATAGAGTCGCAAAGAGCTGGACATGACTGAGCACACACTATTGAGTTCAACTATGTCCTTACATAGATTTCTGCCTGCTAGATTTGTCCATTTCTAAAAGATTGGTGCTGAAGTTCCCTACTATGTTAGTCTACTATCTCTCCTTGCAGTTCCACTGGTTTTTGTCTGAAGCAGTCTGATGCTCTGTTGCTGGGAGCATATATATTAAGAACTGTTATGTCTTCTAGGAGAGTTGATCTCTCCATCATATGTAGTGCCTCTGTTCAGCTTTACTCATTAAAAGCTTCCCTGGGTGGCTCAGATGGTAAAGAATCTGCCTGCAATGCAGGAGACCCAGGTTTGATCCCTGGTCAGGAAGATCCCCTAAAGATGGGAATGGCAACCCACTCCAGTGTTCTTGCCTGGGGAATTCCATGGACAGAGGGGCCTGGCAAGCTAGGGGTTGCAAAGAGTTGGACACGACTGAGTGATTAACACACAGCTTTAGGTCAGAGTGTTGATTTCCAAACACCTTATGTACAGAACTGGAAACCAGAAGTCCAATACATTTTGAATAAAATTACGTGCAGAAAGTCTCAAAAAGAAAGTGAAAGTGAAGTCGCTCAGTCGTGTCCGACTCTGCGACCCCATGGACTGTAGCCTATCAAGCTCCTCCATCCATGGGATTTTCCAGGCAAGAGTGCTGAGTGGACTGCCATTTCCTTTTCCAGGGAATCTTCCCGACCCAGGAATCAAACCTGGGTCTCCTGCATTGCAGGCAGACGCTTTACCGTCTGAGCCACCAGGGAAGCCCCCAGAAGCAGGAAGTCTCAAATTATAATCCAAATATACTTGTTAGATGACAGTAGCCATAACTGCATAAGCATTTTGCAAAGTAGGAAGTGTCTAAGGGGATGTGCACCTCTGAAATGCTGCAGAGAGGCCAACCCAGAACCATTTTCCCTGGGCCCACTCTCTGCTTCCTCTGACAGGTGATGGGGCTGCATGAAGCAGGCAAACAGTCCTTATTAGTGCCTTCAAAGCAACCACTGGTTAATAACCACTGGTGATTTGAAGGTGTTATTTTAAGCATTTTACACTTTAATATGCTAGACTGTTATTTATGTGTGGTAGTTTAGTCGGTTTCAGCTATGCTTTAGGAAATACATTCAGCCTTTTGAGTTCACTTATAATGAATTGTAATCTTTCCCATTCGAAACAGTAAGAAATGACTACTATTTGATACTTTCACTTAGAGTATGTGATGTCCAGGAACCAACTATTAAGGTTAAGCCAAAACTGCCTATGCATACCCTACATTCCAGAGGTGAGAATTTTGGGTCTGTTCACAAAGATCCTTAGGGGACATGTGCAAAGATGTTTGTCCAGGGTTATACAGTGGCAAGGAGTTACAAGTGATATGGATATATCTAACTGGGGGACAGTAATATGATAGACCCTTTTTTGTTTTGCTGCACCAGGATCTTAGTTCCCCAGCCAGGGATTGAACCCATTCCCCCTGCCGTGGAAGCAAAGTCCCAACCACTGGAAGTTCAATGCTGCAGATCTTAGAAGCATATGCTAAGTGAAAAAAGAAAACAGAATGAGATCTGGAATATAGTATTATTTATGTAAATTACAATACTTAAGTACATAACAAAACATATTTTTCTAAGAATACATAAAAACAAAATGACATACAGTAAATACATTAGAATGGTCACCTGTGGTAGGCAGGGAGGGAGTGGAGAATCAAAGACAAACCAAACAACAAAAAAAGAGAGGAACCTTGGGAAATATGCAAGGATTTTTAAACACAAAAAGCAATAACCAAGCTTCCCTGGTGGTTCAGTGGTAAAGAATCTGCCTGCCAATGCAAGAGACACAGGTCAGATCCTACAAGTCGTGGAGCAACTAAGCCCAAGCACCACAACTATTGAGCCTGTGCTCTAGAGCCCGGGAGCCACAACTACTGAGCCCACGTGCCTCAACTGCTGAAGACCACGTGCCTAGAGCCTGTGCTCCACAAGAGAAGCTACCACAGTGAGAAGCCCACGCACCGCAACTAGACAGCAGCCGCCGCTCACTGCAACTACAGAAAAGCCCCCACAGCAACAGATCCGGCACAGACCAAATAAATAAACAATAACTAAAAATTATTTTTTAAAAGTAATAACCATAAAGAAAAAGATTAATAAATTAGATTTTTTAATTAGGAAGTGTTGTTCATCAAAAGACCCTAGTCCGAGACTGAAAAGGTTAAGTAACAGAATGTATTTGCAAAAGATATAACTGAGAAAGGATGCATACCCGTAATATATAAAGAATGCCTGAAGATCAGTGAGGCAAAACTAGACAACCCGACTGCAGAGTCTTGCACAGGCGGATGATGTTAATACACTAGGAACTGGGAAGGATAATTCAGTCCTCTGTGTCGGAATTCCAACCAGGAAAAGAAAGTGAGCTCATCAAGAATTTAAGTTTTAACAATTTTATAAGAATGTATGTAAGCAGGAAATTTGAACAGATATTTTAAACCTTATAAAACATAAACAAATGTCATTGGCTAAAATCTCTTCTATTTTAAGAGAGTTCTTGAGAGAAAATGGAAAAAGCATCTGCATTGACAACTTGTGTATCTACAAGGGGAAATGAGTTACTTATGCAATTACTACACAGTAGAAAGCTTTGTTTCCATAGAGATTATGACACAACTGATTTAGGCCTTAAATTAGAATATTCCGATTTGAATTGAGAAATGATCTTTTTGTCTAAATGAATAGTGTATTCAGTGCGAATAACAGCTCTGCACATCTGCTGATATCATTTCCTCTGCACTTCAGTAATAATTAATAATGAGAATACATCCACACAAGTCCTAAAAATGAATTCATACCCCAAAAGTTTCACAAGCGCCTGAAAATATACAAGGAATGACACATTTCTACAGGATGTACGAAAATACATAAAAAACTAACATAAAACATTTCAAGATGTCTTCCTGCTCATTTCACATCTATTGCATTTAAACAGTCTTGTGAACAGCAAGACCAAAAATGTCAATTCTGTCTTCCTTCCGTCATCACTACCTGAATATAACAGATAAACTATATTGTGGGAGCTGGGAGGGGTGAGGAAAGCATATTAATCCAAAGCACAAAAGCATCAGAATGTTAAGTTTCAAAAGGAATGAAGCATCATACGAGCCATGGATAGTGTGTGCGAAACCCTTCAATGGCCCCACGCTGCCCGCGGTAAGGCCTACACTCTCAGTTAAGACATTCAAGGCTCCTGCAGTGCTCAAAGCCTGGACTCCAACTGCCTCAACCTCTCAGAACTCCTTCAGAGTCCCTGTCTCTTGCTGTGGCCACGTCACTCATTTGGTGTGGCACATTCCTGACTTCTTCCTCTTCTCCCCTAACTCCTCCCCATCTTTCTAAACTCTATCAAGGGGAAGCCCTACCTACACCTCTGGCCCCAACCTCCACCTGGATGAAGTGTCACACACCGATGCGTTTCCAAGGCATCCTGGGTTTATCTCCATCATAGTGGGATTATATGCACTTGTTTTTCCTACCAAACTGGCTTCTGAGTTCTATTCACTTTAAAAAAACTGGAACCTAAGAAAGTAGAGTGCTTGATAACTGCTGAATCAACTAATGAATTCTGAACTCAATTACTAAATGACTGAAATTCCCAATATTGCCCCATGTTTCCATAATAAATGTTCCTAAAGGAAATACCTAAGAAAATAAAGGATGAACAATAATCCCAGATGTTAGAGTAAAATCAAGATGGACTAGGTTTCCCGACAGGCTTCCTGAGGAGCCACTCTGCTTCCTTCCTAATTTCACTGTGAGATCTTTCCAGCTGAATGTATATTCCATCTCACTCCCAAAGGTCTCCAAAGAAACCATCCAATCTTTAGTTTTGTTACTGGTGAGTATATTCTCAATTAGTCCAATAGTCAAACTAAGTTCTGCGTGATTAGATTCTTGTCTTGCTGCTGCTTTGGGCATTTTGGCTCTCCAGTTGAACTGCTCTTGTCAACCACGTTTTGTTTAGAAAGGGCCTAACCTCCTTTTGAAAAATTGTTTTCCATTAAATTATAACATATAATAAGTGAAAAATAGCATTGGTTTTGAGCATGCATAATGAAGTCTCAAAAGAAAGCATGATATTAAAAAAAAACAGGAAGTAAGCCTTCTCTATATCAATCAAAGGCACAATTTTCATATAAAAATGTTAGGATATGACCATGTGACTTAGGAGAAAAATGTGAAAAATCAATAAATAAAAGCGAAAAATATTTTGGAGACTAATAACAAATTTTGAATGTGTACCTATATACACTCAAAATATCTTTATATATCAAAGTAAATGAAACTTGAATTTTATCATACTGATTTAATAGTGTAGGAAAACTTTCCCAATAAAAAGACTTATTAGAGAAAGTATTAGAGGGGACTTCCCTGGTGGTCCAGTGGCTAAGCACTCCCACATGTGCTAACCACAGAGGGCCTGGGTTCTATCCCTGGTCAGGGCACTAGATCCCACATGCCACAACTAAGACCTGGTGCAGCCAAATAAATAAAAAACATCTTTAAAAAGTGAAAAAGTGTTAAAATATCAAACATACATGGCAGTGATAAGGAATAAATCTAAAACATGAAGTTATATTCATAAATCAGCCTCAGAAAATAAACGACGGCAGACCACTTCTATAAGTAGCTACTTTCATTTATTCTACATTAATTTTTCACAAACAATTTTCAGTAAACAGGTGGCTGAAGGATTTTGGGAAACAGATTCCTAGCACACTGAAGACTTTTTCAGAGAAAGACACTGTGGGATCCATGATGGGCTAGCTTAATTTACCTTACCATAGGTAGTCTGAAAAAAGACTTTCAACAGAAAAGAACAAAAAGTCTGAATATGTGGCTTTATTTTCATGGCCATTTAACTTGGATTAGCTCTGCACACTGTCAGGCAGAGCAATCACTTCAGGGTATCTGAACTGTGGTGGATCTGAAGTCAGGGCCCCACAGGAATCACTGAAGATCTGCTCACAGAGGTGAATGTGCTTGGGGAAAGGGGATTCAGAAGAAAGAGCTAATATTGAATGAAATGCATGAAAGAAATGTGGAAACGTTTTAAATCTATGGCCCTTCTGGAGGTGAATATTGGAGAGTCTGATATTCCAGTGACCCAACAGTTTGTGTCTGCAACTGGTATGTTGAATATGCCAGGCTCTTGTGCAGGGTAACCAAAAGTGACTTTAAATCTTTTCCCCACTTTAAACCTGTTAATGGAAAGAGTACTTCCTCTACTCCTAAAATGAAAATGTCTGTGTCTTTATCTGTGAATTGTGTTGTTCAGTTGCTCAGTTGTGACCAACTCTTTCCAACCCTACAGATTGTAGCCTGCCAGGCTCCTTTATCCATGGGATTTCCCAGGCAAGAATACTGGAATGGATTGCCATGCCTTCCTCCAGGGGATCTTCCTGACCCAGGGATCAAACTCCCACCTCTTGTGTCTCCTGCATTGGCAGACGGGTTCTTTACCACTGAGCCACCAGGGAAACCCAAAACAAAGACAAGTCTTGCAAAATTTTCTGCCCTTTTTTTTCTTTCATAATTGAGATTTTATTGGTTGTTTTGAGGATCAGTACACAGACATTTCAATTTGTACTCAATTCTTCATATACGTACCAAAAATCTAAAAAATCATGTAGTTGTATTTCTTAACAGTTATTCCAGTGACTTTCCAGCTTAAAATCTGGAGTAAATTTTCCTTAACAGGATATTAAGTACCAATACGTTCAAATACTGATACGCTGTTACATCCTAAGTCCCACTGATTCACATTTTAATATCAAATACACTACATACTCAAACTGTCAATAGTTCACAGCACATTGAAGAATTAATTACGAAAATTGGACCACCACGACCAAAGATGCTATAGGGTGCAAAAACCCTGCCCAGGAGAGCCAAGATCAAGGCGTGAGTGGCTGGCTGCAGGAAACACTACCCCCAAAACGATACGGGGAGGGAAGCGATTTACAGTGGTCAAGACAGTAAGTGCACAACTGACTCCAAGCTGCCAGTCAGTATGCTTTGTGCTACAGTATATAAAAGCTACCCCCCATCTACGGAATGCTAAGCTGACACCCAAGACAATCAAAGCCTCCCCTATTCAATGCCCCGCTATTTTCTGGTTGTACCAAAAAATAAGCAACCAGCAAGTGATTTCACCTCTAAAAAAAAGCATTTACACTAAAAAAAATGGGATAAGGTGGGATTCCTTCCTTTTTAAAAATGTTTTTAGAGCTACTAAAAAACCTGCATCTACAAAATAGTTGATAAAAATATTCCTCTGGATTGAACAAGAAGGGAACAGGGACCACTGAGAGGACCGGGTGTGTGGCGTTAGTCAGACTCGGCTTCTGCTTCATCAGAGGCGGGCTCTCCTCATGTTCAGTCTCTCCATTTTTTGCAAGTAAGTCTTCTTCAGTCTCTTGGTTGGCCACTTCCGCCTGTTTTCCCTTTGCTTCTCTTTTCCCTTTTGTTTGCACTTATCTGTCTGAAGACTTATCCTTTCCCACCGCCTTTTTTGGCTTCGTTTCCACTTTTGCAGGAGCCAGTTTAGGTCGATCTCCTCTTGGGCTCCTCCTTTGTGACCTTCCTCTCAGGTATCATGGCGCAGGATAGGTGCCTGAAGGCCGCGGCTCACTGAGAGCCTTTGCAAAGCAGAGTAGCCTGACCGCTGCCTCTCCTCCCCGCCTGCCAAACCTGCTAGGACCCATGGTGGGGGCGGTGGGAGAGCCGGATCTGCCCTTTCTATCCTCATCCTAGAGTTGCATTTTGTTAGTTTCCTAGTGCTGCCATAACAAGTGACCCCAAACTAGATGGCTTAAAACAAGAGCAAGGCACTCTCTCACGGTTCAGGAGACTGCAAGTCCAAAATCAAGGCGTGAGCAGGGTTGGTTCCTTCTGCAGGATCTGAGGGAGAAGCCATCTCACGGCTCTCTCCTAGTTTCTGGTGGTGGCCGGAAGTCCTTGGCTGTAGCTGTGTCACTCCCATCTCTGCCTTGGCCACAGCAAGGCCTTCTTTATAAGGACAACGGTCACTGGATTTAGGGCCCACCCAAATCCAGTACAGGGCGTCCCAGGTGGCACTAGTGTAAACAAACCCATCTGCCAATGCAGGAGACATAAGAGACCTGGGTTTGATCCCTGGGTGGGGAAGATGCCCTGGAGGAGGGCATGGCAACCCACTCCAGTACTCTTGCCTGGGAAATCCCATGCACAGAGGAGCCTGGCAGGCTACAGCCCACAGGGTCACAAAAAGTTGGATACGACTGAAATGACTGAGCACATAATCCAGGACGACCTTAACGAACGAATTACACCTGCACAGACAATTTTCAAGTCAGTCACAGTCTTGAGGTTCCAGTGGACATTCATTCTGAGGACACCACTCAACCCAGTACACTGACTGAGTCACTCATATAGCCTCAATTTAGTAACTAAAGATGGTCAGCCTACTTCATTCACATAAAGCTCAAATCGGGCAAAACTCATCTATAGTGTATTTTGGCAGGGAGGTAGTTGCAGGGGGCAGGCGGGAGGCAGCGGGTGACTGAAAGAGAATACTAGGAAGCCTCATAGGTTCCTGGAATGTTCTAGCTCTTGATTGGGATGCTGGTTATTACATTTACCAAATTCATCAGGTTGTACACTTCTGAGTTACGCATTAACTGCATTAACTTTCAAAAAGAGTTTAGGTACTTTAACAAGAAAACCACCAGTCCAGCAGCTTAACAGCTCTTCAGTTTTCGGCTGAGGAAGGCTCTCTCCCCTAGCAGGGCAGGGTGGGCAGCAGCCTCCAGGGAAGGGGTGTCACTCCTCTCCCCCGCATCCTCCCCTGCCTGCCAGCTGCTGCTTGGAGGCAGGGAGCGAAGGACCAGAGAGGAGGTCTCACCTGACTGGTACTATTCGCCCCTCTCTCACTCTAGGAGCCCGCTGAGGTTTAAAGCTTTTCCTCTCAAGGGGGGAGAGTTTTGTGGTTTCTCTGGGGTGTCCGGCTGTGTTCCTCCCACCGCAGTGCCTCTGCTGTTAGGGATCCGTATCAGTGGAGTATGCGACTTGATTGATGACCTCCAATTTCCACTTATATTTACTGACATGATAGTCTGTGGCCTTAGTTTCATCAGTTAGTTCTGTTACCCTCTGTAGAGACCGTTTGTTTCCCTTCGTGTGTATGTTTTGATATTTAGGTTTATAATCTAGTAGTTACTTTTATTAATAGCTGGAAAACGTCTTTCTTTGGAGGGAATCCCCATGAGGAATGATGCAACTAAGGTATTTTCTTCTCTTGCACCATCCCTCCACTATCCTATTTTAGTCCATCATACTATAGCATGTTTAACTTTGTACTCAAATATATACTTCAGTTCAGTTCAGTCGCTCAGTCGTGTCTGACTCTTTGCGACCCCATGAATCGCAGCACGCCAGGCCTCCCTGTCCATCACCAACTCCTGGAGTTCACTCAAACACACGTCCATCGAGTCGGTGATACCATCCAGCCATCTCATCCTCTGTTGTCCCCTTCTCCTCCTGCCCCCAGTCCCTCCCAGCATCAGAGTCTTTTCCAATGAGTCAATTTTTCGCATGAGGTAGCCAAAGTACTGGAGTTTCAGCTTTAGCATCATTCCTTCCAAAGAAATCCCAGGGCTGATGTCCTTCAGAATGGACTGGTTGGATCTCCTTGCAGTCCAAGGGACTCTCAAGAGTCTTCTCCAACACCACAGTTCAAAAGCATCAATTTTTCGGCGCTCCAACTCTCACATCCATACATGACTACTGGAAAAACCATAGCCTTGACTAGACGAACCTTTGTTGGCAAAGTAATGTCTCTTCTTTTGAATATGCTATCTAGGTTGGTCATAACTTTCCTTCCAAGGAGTAAGCGTCTTTTAATTTCATGGCTGCAATCACCACCTGCAATGATTTTAGAGCCCCAAAAGCATACCTACACCTCTATTAGTTTGTCTGTTAGCTTTAAACAATACCCTTTGAACCTCAGCTATTAGAGATGAGGGGAAAAGATTCTAAACTTACCACTGTCTTCTTTCCCCTTCTCTCAAATTTGGTTAGATAGAGAATTTCATATTTTCAGGTCATATAACCTTTACTTTCTGTTCTATTGCACTGATCTTCAAATTTGTTTCCACCTACAGGTAAACAGAGCTTGCAGCAGTTGTTTTGCTGGAGTTTTTCCAGTTACCACTTGGTAGACTGAAGTCTGTCTTTGACTAGATTCCTCAAGGAGAATTCACGGGAATATTCTTTCTCAATTTCATCGTTTTAAAAACTTGTCTTCTTAAAAAATACAATTCCAGTGAATATAAAATCCTTGAGTCAAACTTACCTTCTTAAGGATTTTGTCAGTCTTCTCCCAGATTGACTGATTATAAGGAGCAGCCAAATTTTCCCCTTTTATACGTTAGTCCATCTTTTGGCCTAGTTGTCCAGATAATTTTTTCTTTCCTTTTTTTTGACTGTGCTGGCTCTTGATTGCTGCACAGGCTTCTCTCTGGTTGCAGAAAGTAGATGCTACTCTGTAATTGCGATGTGTGGGCTTCTCATTGTGGTGGCTTCTCTCGTTGCCGAGCATGGGCCCAAGGGTGAAGGGGCTCAGTCATTGCTGCTCCCAGGCTCTAGAGCACAGGCTCAGTATCTGTGGTGCATGAGTTTAGTTGCTCTGATGTATATAGGGATCTTTCCGGACCAGGGATCAAACCCATGTCTTCTGCACTGGCAGGTGGATTCTTTACCGCTCAGCCACCAGGGAAGCCCCCAAATTGGACTTGGAATGTAAAGCTCAGGAACTTTACTGGGAGGCACTGCAAGGCTGGCCGTTCATTGCTAATTTTTCCTGGGTACGGTGCGTCCTTTCAAACTACAGATTCAAATTCTCCTTTCTGGGCACTTTTGATGATTTACATTTTCAATTTTTTATTCTGTCTACTGTTTTTTTCCTCCTTCAGCAAATTTCTGTACTTCTCATTCATAACTATCAGATTTATAAACTATTTTCACTTCACTTATTTACTTCACTATTTTCTATACATTGTCTTATGTCACTGTTAACTCTGCCTTCATTTCTTAGATGGCTTTCATTTTCTCCTTCACATTCCTGAATTTAGATTTCTTTGCCTGCTGACTTGCCACCTCTTCCCAAAGTTCCTGTATTTCTGATTTGTGCTCCAACTCTTTACAGCAGTGAGCTGACCTTTTTCTTTAACTTGTAAAATATTTGGTCAAATTTTCACTTGTTCTGTGCCAGTGTTTCTCTAGTGAGTGCTGTTCAACGTCAGCTCTTTATCTTCATGTTTCTTCATCATTTAAAAAAAATTATTATGTTTGACAAGATCCTGATCTGGTCCATTTTTTTTATCTTGGTTTAGTTATTTGAAGAAGGTTCACTTGGGAGAGGAGCCAGAGCCACGTCCAGGCGGATGGGAGTACCCTTTCTTTTTCTGGTGTATGTGGGCACTCAGGGTTGGGGGGAGATATTCTTGAGCTTCTCGTCCTCCACCCAGGTGGTTGTGGGCGCTGTTCACAGCAGAGTCCTGTCCCTCCTGCCCCCACAGCTCAGCCTGCTCCCTACAAACACTACTTGTATAAGTCCTCGTTCAGGCACCCTCCTCTGCGTCTTGGAATCAAACTGGATCTGGTAAAGCTCCTGCCACCAGGCTGTGCAGTCGCTTCCACTCTTTCAAACCAGACATTTTGGTTCTGAACCCCAGGGTGTATCCCTCATCTTGGAAAGTGCTATTTGCTAGCTGAGTTTTCTTTTCCGGAGGTCTGCAGCTACGAGTGTTTTCTACTTCCTCTCTATCCCTGGTCCAATCTTTCAAGAACTTTTTCAACTTGTTTTCTGGTTTCGGGTTGCAGACATCTCCTAATTTCTCCAAAGACAGGGTTTTCATTTCCAGGGTTTTTTTCAACCCCCTCCCTAGTTGCTTGGGATAATTTTCAAGGGGAATATGAAGAAAGGCTAACTTTATCACATTCAAATCTTAAGTTTTCCTTTTTTTCCTCCAAAAAGAAAGCACTTTTATAGTTTCTTTGAGTCTAAAGTAATACATGGTTACTCCAAAATCCAGAGAGTACAAAACAGATGCAAAGGGAAAAACAGCTGTGACCTGAAATCTATCTCAGTAACCTAAAGGAGTACTCCATGTTAGCAAATGAGCACATACCCTGATGCACACATAAATGAACTTTTCCCACACCTTCCCTTAAAACTGAGAATTTTCTTGCAAATATGGATCTAAGTTACAATTTTTAATAGCTACGTGATATTCACAAGAACTTCCTTTTAACTGAGAGTATCATGAGACATTGAAATGTTTAAACTTTAAAATGAAACAACCCAATAAAACCAGAAGTCGTGCCTCTTTAAAGACCAAATTTTCCACATTTTAGTTTCCGTATAAATCTGAGAAAACGAGGGACTTATTCCACTGGCTTTTAGAAATAAAACAAGGAGGCCTAGGTCTTTAAAGGCTAGGTTACTAAGGGTTCTTTTTAAAAGTTACTGTCTCCAAGACCTTTGTTCCCTGTATATAATAAATATACTGTATTTTCCTGGTTTTACATTTACAAGAGGGAGAAAATTCAAGCAACAAAATTATCCAAGTTTTATACTAAGGACAGTCTCTACAGGTTATTAATCAAGAAGCAAGTCTAGGGAATTTCAGGCTGCTCCTTTCACAACCCAAGGCGAGCCTGCACCATGGTGTCAAACCAGGGAATGCATGCAAATTGCCTGCAGTCTGAGTTTTCATTAAATTGCCTTTTCTAATCCATTTCCTTAATTACTGACAATAGAGACTTAGAACTATATAAACACTGACCCTCAAAGCTGGTTGGAGCTGTTCAGTAAAGAGAAAATATTCTGTTCTTTCGCTTAGCAGACCACAGAGACATTTTTTCTTTCTACGAAACATCCCTGACACAAATAAGCAAGCCTCTGAATGGCAGAGCACTGGCCGGCACCAAGGAGCAGCAGCTGTGAGAGAGTATTATTCACAAAAGCACTCCAGCAAGCGCTTGAGCGCAGCCTGGAGGTTAGGATACGCCCCTTACAAAACTGGGTAACGCCCGATTCAGCAGTAAAACAGTCAGGCCCAAGAAGACCTGGAGCTCAAGAAGCACAGTGATCAGCCTCCAGTGGCTTACTATAATCAAGCTACCACCACCACCAACAGCTGTGACATCTGGGTGTTTACTATGCACCAAGGAATTTCTAATTCAATACTCTCATCAACCCTATGAAATAGGAACTGTTATCATTACTCCTGACTACAGACTGGAAACAGACTCAACAAGGTTGATCTGTAAGTGGGGGAACGGAACCGGACACCAGAGCTGAGTAACACCCCAAGACCCACACCTGCACTGCACTACACTGCCTCACGAGCTGAACAGTTAAGGAACTCAGAAAAGGGGTAAAGTGCCTTTGATCAAGAAAGGCACAAGAGGCAAGAATCAGGCTGGGTCTGGAGAGGCAGGCTGGACTTGGGCAAGCAGAGAGGCAGAGAAAGGGCAAAGTTCTTGTAAGCAAAAGCATACAGAAAAGGAAGGCAGAGGCAGTCTTTGACAGCCATGTGGGTGATGCTAATTACACAATCTCCTCCCCCTCGCCCGCCCCCTCTCGTGTCCCATCTATCTGGCCAACTCCCGTTCAAGAAACTGGAGGACGAGATGCGTGAGAGACAAAGATAGGAGTCCGGCCCCAGTTCTGCCTCTCATCATTATGTGGCCTTGGGTTAGTCACTTACATCTCTGGGCCTCGGTCTGGTCAGCTAAGTAAGGAATGTAATGGGCAATCACGTTCAGGTAACATAATAGTATCTCATGTATTTTAAAATCTTTTAGGATATATAGATTTCCTTTTGTAAAAAGGATATGAAATTAGGTATTTAATCAGCAGGTTTGGATGTGAAATTGTCATTCCTTCATTCCAACAAATATTTATAGGGCCACTTTTTATGGGCTAAACCTTACTGAGTACTGAGGTTATAGAAATAAAAATATGGATCTTATCTTCCAGAAGCTAAATATAGAATAAATATAGAAGGGCAGAAAAACATTAAAAAATAATTACAACACTTTGTGAATGTTTAACAACAAAAACTTGTACAGAGCATGGCTGAGAAGTGACTGATTAACCTGCCGGCAGGGGGGCAGAGGGGGACGCAAAATTCTTAAATGTGTTCAAGAGAGTGATGCCTACTCAGGTAAATCCTCAAGGAACTGCAGGGCTGTGCCAGGTAAGGAGAAGTAAAGGAGCAGTCTAGAAAGAGAAAATGTTATGTGCCAAGGCAGGCTGGAGCCAGCATGTTCAGAAACAGCCAGAGGCTCAGTGTGGTTAAGATGGAAGACTCCCTCGTAGGTGAGGCCATAGAGGGGGTCGGGTCAGAGGGCAGACGGCCGGGTTCACCAGCAGGCCTCAGCAGTCAGCAGTGCCCCGGTCAGGTGAGTTTCAAGGGCCCAGGCACAAATTCCAGGTAAAAATAATAAAATGGCTCCCAACCGCCAGCAGCAGGTTTGAGCTGCTCCCACATCCCCGACTCTGATCACAGCCAGAACCAGAAGTGAGCGACGAAGTCCCACAGGAGGAGGCGACCAGTGAGGCCGGGGGACTGGTGGGGGCAGCAGCTGGGACATCAAGGCAAACTGGGTCGGGTTCAGTGGAGGCTGAAGTTCAGGGAACTCAAGATACTTCACAGGCAGGAAGACAACTCAGGAAAAGCTGTGACAGTCGCTGTCAGACTTCTCAAGGACTTCATACATGGAGAGAAAAGCTGAAATGGCTGTGGGACTTCGCCTAGTAGGCCCGGCCCATGGAAGTTGACAGAGAGGTTCAGGCTGAATGAAAGAGAGGAAGACGCCTGAGACAGCCTCTGTAAGATGCCTTCCTCACAGCACCTCCCCATCTACGCCCCGCTGGCACTTCAAGCTGTGGCCCTCTGCGGGCCGACGGGACCCAAGGGGCAGCTGCTGATGGGGAAGGCCTGACTGTAGCCCGCCAGGCTCCTCTGCCCATGGGATTCTCCAGGCAAGGATACTGGAGTGGGCTGCCATGACCTACTCCAGGGGATCTTCCCGACCCAGGGACTGAACCCAAGTCTCTTGCATCTCCTGCATTGGCAGGTGGGTTCTTTACCACTAGCGCCACTTGGGACGCCCCAGTGGGACACAGTCTGGTGGGAAACCACTTTCTCCGTGTTGAAAAGGGTGAATGAAGCTTTTCTGGACTTCCCACTGGTGACTCAGTGGGAAAGAATCAGCCTGCCACTGCAGGAGACACGGGTTCCATCCCTGGGTTGGGAAGATCCCACCTGCTGTGCAGCAGCTAAGCCCATGCACAACTACTAAGCCTGAGCTTTAGAGACCGGCGTGGCGGGGGGCGGGGGGCAATTACCGAAGCCCAATTGCTTCTAGAGAAGCCACAGCAATGAGAAGCCCATGCAGCAATGAAGACCCAGCACGGCCAAACAAACGGAAGGAAAAGAGTGCATCTTCCTGCCTGAGGCCATATCGTGCGCGTGCATGATGCTGAGGACAGAGCTGCTGCCCTGCGGTTGAAGGCAGACAGGAGAATTAACCATCCCAGGACCCCTCCTCCAGGCTTATGGGAGAAAAGTGTAGCTTTGTAGTTGTGAATGCTGTTAGCTGCAGCACAGACAGTCCAAGATTCAGGGAAGAACAGACCAGAAGGGGCAGCTTCACAGAAAGGTCTTGGCTGAGGCCTGGAAGGAAAACTGTAAAGCAGAGTCTGGCATAGAAAATGTGTCTTTCCCATTCACTTCCCTTCACTATTGGACCTTCTCATAGTTTTACTCAGCATCACCAAAAATATCCCAGTAGGGGAAAAAAAAAGTGGAAACAGAATGCTGTATACTTGGGAAGAAGTAGGATAGAAGGTAAAGGCAATGGACATTGTACGTGCAGAAAAGAACCTTTGGTTTAAAAAATGTTATCTCTGCAAATTTGTAAATGATGCGCTGATGTTTAAAGAAAGTTTAAAAAAGGCCGAGTTTTCCAAAGACGACATATGGATGGCCCAGTAAGCACATGAAAAGATGTTCAACATCTCTCATTATTAGAGAAATGCAAATCAAGACTACAATAAGGTATTACTTTATACTAGTCAGAATGGCCATCTTTAAAAAGTCTGCAAACAATAAATGCTGCAGAAGATGTAGAGAAGAGAGAACCCTCTTGCACTACAGGTGGCAATGTAAACTGATACAGCCCCTATGGAGAACAGTATGGAGATTTCTTTAAAAATCAGGGATAAAACTACCGTATGACCCAGCAATCTCACTACTGGCCACACATATGCCCTGAGAGAACCACAATCGAAAAAGACACATGCACCCCAATGTTCACTGCAGCACTATTCACAACAGCCAGGACAGGGAAGCAACCTAGATCTCCACTACAGATGAATGGATAACACTGTGGTACACATATACAAGGGAATATTACTCAGCCATAAAAAGGGGGATGAATTTGAGTCGGGTGAACTGAGTTAAGTGAACCTTGAGCCTGTTATAGAGTCAAGCAGGTCAGAAAGAGAAAAACAAACGTAATATATTAAAGCATATATACGGAATCTAGAAAAATTTTTACAGATGAAACTAATTGCAGGGAAGGAATGGAGACACAGACAGAACAAACTTGCAGACACAGCTGGGGAAGGAGAGGGTGGGACGAGCTGAGGAAGCAGCACTGACATATCTACACTGCCACGTGTGACCAGACAGCTAGTGTGTGTGACCAGACAGCTGGTGTGTATGACCAGACAGCTGGTGGGGACCTGCTACACAGCACAGGGAGCTCAGCCTGGACGCTCTGTGACGACCTGCAGCGGGGCGGGGAGGAGAGGGAGATGGGAGAGAGGCTCAAGAGTGAGGGCAGACACGCACACGCATTCATGGTTATGACTGACTCATGAGGCCATATGGTAGAAACTAACACGACATGGTAAAGCAATTATCCTCCAATTAAATAATAATAATAAAAAAACACCCATGAGGACAGACTAGATCTGAAGGAGCCCAAGGCAAACACAAGGTGTGGAGGGAAGGGAAAAGCAGTAAAAATAAGAAACGTTAACTTCCTGACTGTAGCCAACACTACATTACTTTTTAAATTTCATTTATTTTTATATTGGGGGAAATTCTTACAATTTTGTTTTCTGCAGTACAACAACACAAATTAGTCATAATTTTATATATACACACACACACACACACACACACACACACACACAACCCTTCCCTCTTCAGCTCACCTCCCTTCCCTCCCCCATCCCACTCCTCTAGGTCATCACAAGCACCAGACTGGGCTCCCTTCCCCAATTTATTAAGAAAAGAAATTTTAATGGAGAGTTGGGTCATTTAAAAGAAAATTCTTGGCTTACAGAGATCCTACTACCTATGGTTAAAATAAGAAACTGACAAAATATGTCAGTTTCATTTCAAGCCTGGCTGCCTAAATGAAATACCATTCATTCTCCAGAGGGCTCTGCATGGTCTTTAATTGATGGGCGATTTTATTCTTTGTATCTCTCCCTCCTAAGAGCCTGCTTTCTGCAGCCATCAATCCTTTCTGGTGGACTCCAATTTAACTCAGTATTTACTAAGTCCTAAACCCCACACTGAAATATGCTGCATGCAAAAGAAGATTTTAAAAAATAAGAAAGACAGGGCTTCTCTGGTGGTTCAGTGGTAAAGAATCTGCCTGCCAGTTCAGGGGCTTTGCCTGTCAGTTTCCTAGAAGGCAAAAGGTGTGAAATGAAGAGGGCATACTTCTCTCTGCAGATGGTCCCTGGTCTGGAAAGATGCCACATGCCACAGGGCAACTGACCCTGTGCACCACAACTGCTGAGCCTGTGTTCCAGAGTCTGGGAGCTGCAACCGGGCTCACATGCTGTGACTACTGAAGCCCACACGCCCTAGCGCCTGTGTTCCACAACAACAATACAAGCCAGGAGAACACACTGGTCACAGCAAGCACCCACTTCCAGCAACGTAAGAGACGACTCTACACACGGACATCACCAAATGGTCAATACTGAAGTCAGACTGATTATATTCTTTGCAACCAAAGATGGAGAAGCTCTATACAGTCAGCAAAAACAAGACTGGGAGCTGACTGTGGCACCGATCATGAGCTCCTTATTGAAAAATTCAGGCCTGAACTGAAGAAATTAGGGAAAACCACTAGATGATTCAGGTATGATCTAAATCAAATCCCATATGATTATACAGTGGAGGTGATGAAGAGACTCAAGGGATTAGATCTGGTAGACAAAATGCCTGAAGAACCATGGATGGAGGTTCACAACATCGTATAGGGGGCGGTGACCAAAACCATCCCAAAGAAAAAGAAACGCAAGAAGCCCACGTGCTGCAACCACAGAGTAGCCCCCACTTGCCGCAACCAGAGAAGAGCCCACGCAGCAAGAATATGCAGCAAGCCACAAATTAATAGATCTTTTTAAAAATCAAATCAGAAAGATAGTGTCTGATGCTCTCGAGCAAACTACAGGGGTTTGAAAAGGACCAGACAAGCCCACAGGGCAGAGCAGAAGGGAATTCTTTGTTGTGCCTGGAGCAGGTGTGGGAGGGGTCAAGTAGGAGATGGGGTTGGAGATGAGCCTTGAAGGACAAGCAGGCTTTCGAGATGCCAAAAGGGCAAAGAGGAGGCTACAACTCAAGTCACACAAGCAAGCAAGAAGTGAGCTTTTTCCCTATCAAACTGTCAAATACTAGCAACAGACGACACTTTTGGTAGGAGTAAAAACTGGTGAAAGACAATTTAGCAGTATAAAGTATCTCTGAATGTTCATGCTCTTTGATTTAGCAGTTCAAGTTACATAAACTTCTCCTAAAGAGAAATCATAGTATTTTGTATCAAGTGCATATATTACATTCTCAGAAAAATTTGAGAATAATGATGGTGTGGCAAAAAACATTTAATTATATGGACGGTCCCCACAACATTGTTTATAACAGTCAAATATTGTCAGCAAGTAGTTAAGTTCTATCCCCTATACGATGTAATGCTATGAAGTGTTTGAAATAATAGAAGTACATTAGTTGGCATGGAATGTGTTAACATAAGTTTTAAGAAAGGTTTCAGAAAAATGTACTGTAAGAGCCCACCATTTGTTTTTAAATGTATATACGGCCACAGAAAAATGACAAGAAGGATACGCAACAAAAAAATTCAGTGATTTTCTCTGAGTGGTAAAATAACAATTTTTTATTTTGACTTATTTGTATTTTCTAGCTTTCTAAAGTGAACCTGTATCATTTTCACATAGAATTATGTAAATTTTCTAAGATATCTGAATTAAAATGTTGTATTTTTTATGGTACTACCCCTGATAACTCAGTAGGTAAAGAATCCACCTGCAATGGAGGAGACCTGGGTTCGATCCCTGGGTTTGGAAGATCCCCTGGTGAAGGGAAAGGGCTATCCACTCCAGTGTTCTGGCCTGGAGAATCCCATGGACTGTGTAGCCCATGGGGTTGAAAAGAGTCGGAAACGACTGAGTGACTTTCACTTCATTTCACTCCTCAAATACAGTACAATATGTTTTGTGAGATGACAGTGAATGTCACTGCTCAGTCAACTTTACACATTTCCTTGAAAGGGCAGAAGCAACCACAGGGAGGAAGAGAGGAAAGCAGGTTGTCCTAGCAGAGTCCAATACCAATACTTCACCACACCATGGTTTCAACACCGATGGGGGACACCTCTCCTGAGACTGTTTTACTGCAAACACCCCTTTCCTCACAGAGGGGTCATTCTTCAGCCAACAGATCTTTAAATATTTCCCGATCATCCACAAAGAGAAGTACGCCCTCTTCATTTCACACCTCTTGCCTACCCTTTTAGGAAACCGACAGGCAAAGCTTAGATTAAAATTCCAAGGAGGGGACTTCCCTGTTGGCCGAGGGGTTAAGACTCCACCCTCACTATGCAGGGGGCGTGGGTTTGACCCCTGGTCGGGGGCCAAGGGGCAACTACTGAAGCCCGTCTGACACGACAAGACCTGTGCACCCGACAAAAGACCCCACGACCCCACGTGATGCAGCAGAGGTGCCACGCACTGCAACTAGGACCCAGAGCAGCTGAGCAAACAAATGCTACAACAGAAAGGACCCAGGGGAGTCCAGGCTGCCAGTCCAGCCCACAGCCCATTCTGAAGTGTGCTGACTCTCCAACGGGGTCTCACGGTTCTCCTGGTGGGCACCAACAGACCCGAACAGGAAAGGCCTCAGAGGCAAATAACGATCAATTCCTTAGGTCTTCATCAGTGACCAAGAACTACATCATGGTAACCTATTAGTTGAGGTGTTAAGAGATAAATGTGGTGTTCATAAACCAAATCAGATGTTACTACAGTTAAGCAGTGTTTAAAAAAAAAAAATTAGTAGAAATGTAAGGAAAACAAGTTACATCATGAACCAGAATATACAGATACACATAACTGAAGCACCAGTTTCACAACAGTATTTATTCTTACTACAGGGGGCACTTCTTTATTTTATATTCCATTTCATTTAAAAATAAACCAGGATTTCCCTGGTGGCCCAGCAGTTAAGATTTCACCTTCCACTACAGAGGGTACAGGTTTGACCCCTTGTCGGGGGAGGCTAAGATCCCACATGCCTTGAGGCCAAAAACCAAAACATAAGCCAGGAGCAATGCTGTGACATATTCAATAAAGACTTCAACAAAACAGAAAATAAAATAACCTGCAACGGTTTTTTAAGACAATCACACACTTTTCGACCCTGACCCCTCCCCCTGAATCTGGGCAGGGTTAAGACTGTTTCAAACAAAAGAGAATATATGCTTTCTGGACACTTCCTTTAGCAACCTTCTCTCTTGGAAAACCAGCCACCATGCTGTGAGAAGTCCCAACCAGATGGAGAGGCTACATGCAGGCACTCTGGTGCTCTGCTCAACCCCAGTGGGTCCCCCATCAGCCTTCAAGGCATCCCAGCCCCGAGATCAGATATGCGGGTGAAAGAGACTTCAAAGCACTCTAAATTCCAGTCATTTGAATCACTCCCTGCCATCTGAGGCCCCAGGCCTCCTAGAATAGAGACAATCTACTCCTGATCATGCCTGTCTGAATACCTGCTCCCAGGATCCATGAGTATAAGAAAATGACTGTCGCTGAATGCCACCAAGTTTGGGGTAGGTTGGTCACAGCCATAACAACTAGAACAACAGTGCTGGGCATAACCTGCAAACTCGAGGTCATGATCCATCCGGGCAGACTGATGATCACCGGTTCAGAGGACACTGACTCGGTACCGGAAGCCTGGCATGCAACCAGACAAAGTTCCCACTGAGTCTGTGCACACCCAGACAAGCTGAAATTTTTACAACTGGGAGCAAGCGGGGCGGATGGAGTGGGGTAAGGTAGGCAGTGGAGTGCTGGGCCCCATGTAAGTGCGCCAGCATCCGAAGGGTTTTCGATTCACTGGGGCCAAACTCTGAAACATGGCAAATGAGGCTGAAAGCTGGATCACGCTGTTCTCGTCCGAGTCTCCAGGTGTTGCCAGCTTCTGAGGGATGGCACAGTGCCACTGCATAACAGCTGACCGAACGGATACTTATGGGTCTCCACGAAAACGGTTTGGTCTAAAAGCTGCCTATTTACTTATATCCACTTTCAATGCTGTCAGAGCCCTATGGTTTCAGACTTTTCTGTCAATGGATAACTTCTATCTAAATATAAACTCAGATCAATATGTCAAGGATTAGCAGATTCTTAAAAAGAAAGGGTGCAGATGAAAGCATTTCTGATGAATGGAGAATGGCCAGCAGGTCTGGGGCCAGAGATTTTAACTGTTATTGGGCTTTTCTTTCTTTAAATGTTATACTAATATTACAGTACTGCCTCTGAGAAGAAAGGCAGGAAATTCATGAGTAGCATAGGACTGCCAGGAAGGACAGCCTGAGATGGGAACTGTGAGGAAACTCCCCCAGGGAGGGGCAGCGAATTTAAGCACACCCTCCTCATGGAAGCAGGATCTCTCAAGGGACTGGCCTCGAGGGAGTGCCCCTTGAAAGGAAAGGTCCAGATCAGAGAAGTAGTGGGAGTAGGGGCTGAGGGGCTCTCAAGGCACAATTCAGGTCACTTCAAGGGGAGCAGATCTGATGCAAGACTTATGGTGGCCTTGGGATATAAAGAGTCTATCTATGTTACATTCTCAGTGACCGCAAAACCAAGCACACACACATCCGAGCTTGAGACAGTGGAAGGTCAACCAGAAAGGTAAACTGGAAACCAGTGAAGAAGCCTAAACTACCCTAACTGATTTATCCATGTCTTCCACTAACCTCTAAAGGAAACTGTTGTACTGTTATTACCTGAGACAAATCTGGTTTGAGCCCTTTTTTCTTTTTTTCAATCTAGATGTGCCGCTGTTCGATTAATTCTTTAACGTGTAATGCGCACAGGTCACTGGATATTTGAAAAACTGTGTCTGGGGCGACTGGTAAATAAACTGAAGTCCCTGTTGATGAGAGCAGGGATCAACCACAACTGCAGGCCCGTTCACACATGTAAGCCAGTGAGCACCAGCATGAGACAGACAGGAAGTACAGAAAAAGGCCTGCTTTTTGCTTGGCATGTAAGTACTCGGTAAGAATCCATAGGAGAATGAAATACATGGACAAAGAGGCTGGGAAATTTGGGGAAACTGGGAAAGAATGAAGACAAACTAGTTTCTTTTAACCTCTTCTACTACATGCAGAGGGAGCGAAAGGGAAGTTAACAAAAACCGAAGCCTGAGCAGGACGAGGAGATGGACTGCGGCCTGCACAGACATTAGCTGTCACTGAGAAGCAACTCATTCATCTGCATGAACTTGGCTGCTACTGCTGCTTAGTCACTAAGTCTTGTCTGACCCTTTGTGACCCCATGGACTGTAGCCCACCAGGCTCCCCTGTCCATGGGATTCTCCAGGCAAGAACACTGGAGTGAGTTGCCATGCCCTTCCCCAGGCAATCTTCCCAACCCAGGGATCGAACCCGTGTCTCTTATGTCTCCTGCATTGGCAGGTGGGTTGTTTACCACTGAGACACCTCCTCAGCCCAAGGAATTGGCTAAGTTCAAACTAAGAGTCTTGTGACGTCAGAAAAAGATTCAACATGGGCTAACAAAGGAAGGTCGTCTGTTAGGGAAGAAATCACAAACTAGAGCAAACTCACTTAGGAGATGGCGATTCCATACCAAATGTGTGCCAGACATCGTGCCCCGGATGCAAAGACACTGTCCCTCCCTCCATCAGGGAGGTTACAGGGTCCCGGAGAGAACGACAGATGATGACGATATACAGTGTGCAGGAAAGGGGGCTACAGGAAGAAGAAACGATGTCAGCAAAGACTTACTGACCACCCTTTGGAAACCAGACCAAACGGCACTCTCCACTAACCTCCAGGCATCCGTGGAAGCTGTGGACAGCCAGTTCCAGCACACATCCACAGTCAACCTTGGCAGACGAGATATCACCTTCCCTGAAGGCTGTCCATGCGCTCCTGCTGCCCAGCTTCATCCCTGCTAAACTCTCCCTCCTTCCCTGAACAACTGGGACAGTCACCCCTCCCCTCCACCAGCTATGGCCTGCTGTACCCTGGTGGTGTCAACATCCAGGTGAACAGCCCTTCCAGCAACTCCAAGGTCCCTGACAACCCCCGACCTCGACCTCCACCCTACTCCACGCCGGCCTCTCATCACCCAGAACTGTCCCACAGCAGAATGCTAAACTCCAATATCCTTTTTCTCTGACATATGCCTACTCTGCCGGTTCTCGGGAACGCTTCTTCCTCCTCTTACAATTCCCTGACTTCTAGTCCTGTCGCTCTTCCTTCTTCCCAACTCGCCACCTCCCATCCGGTACAGACCACATGGTCCATTACACAGACCACCGCTCCAAAGCTCTACACTCGCAACCCTCCGTCTGGTCTCCCCGCTCCTCCTGCCTTTCCAACATAGTGCATGGCAAAGCCACACACCCCAATCAGTGCAGCTGCTCATTTCCTCTATTTCTACACCTGGGCTGCTGGACACTGCTGGAAAAAACCACACAGCCTTATAGAATGAGGCCATCTCTACCCTCAGATGCCTGGAAGCATTTCTGCGAGCCCAGCCAGCTCTTATTCCTCCCTATCCAGGGATGTCTTCAAGGTCTGTACCCTCTCACTCTCAGGATATGTCTTCTTCATTTTCAAGATATGATCTAGCTCCTCTTTTGTAAGAAAAATGAGGCAATCAGGCAACAATTCCTTCATATTTGTGCTACTCTTAATCTATACAAAAAAATGATGTGCACTTCCATACTCACATTGTTCCTTCCAACGCCTTCCTAAAAGAAATGTCTGTCCTCCTGCTCAGAGCCCAACCAGAAGACCCTCTGCCTTAATCATTAATCTCTCTACTGACTTATTCTCTTTTGCATGTTAACATGCTCATAAATAGCTCTCACTTTAAAAAGAAAAAAAAAAAAAAGAACAAATCTTCCCTTGAGCCCTTTGGGTGTAATTCCATAACATGCTACCATGCCACACACACCCTTCTGAACGAAGCAACCTCAACTAGCTTAATCTACATGACACAGAGCAAACCAACTAGACATAGCTCCCAATACGCAGACATGGCTGTCTGGTGCTGCAGCTCAGAGGACAGCAGACAGGCAGAGGCAGCTCAGTGCCCACCCATGCAGCAGAGGGGAGAAATGGACCCAACTAGTCCTCTCTAATGGGCTTCCCTGGTGCCTCAGCAGTAAAGAACCCACCTGCAATGCAGGAGATGCAGGTTCAATCCCTGGGTGGGGAAGATCCCCTGGAGGAGGAAAGGGCAACCCACTCCAGCATTCTTTCTGGAGAATTCCAAGGACAGAGGGGTCTGACGTGCTAGAGTCCATGAGGCTGCGAAAAGTCAGACACAACTGAGCGACTGAACAACAAAGTCCTCTCTAAGGAAGTATAACAGAACTCCCAAGTACCCATGTGCCTGGACCACTGCTGAGATCTACTTGCTTTTTTCCATAAAGCTGCTGTACCTCTCAACTAGAAAGGCAGGAAACAGACCTGAAGTGGCTGAAAAACAAAACATCAAAACATGCTGCCCAGCATTTACACTTACCACTTGGTAATCCTCATGGGAACTCTTTCAGGCAAAAATTATTAACGGGTAATAAAACTGATTGGTGAAAGTTCAATGAAAAAAAGGGATATTTACATAGCTTCAAAATACTTGCCCAGAAGTTATCCATTAATTTCAAAGGCAGAAATGTGTTAGGGGACCCAGCAGACACCATGTTAATCAAGGAAGCACAGTGAGCAGCTTCCATAATGGAACAAATGTGCCCTCCGATACGACACACTGAGGAGGCCACAACATCACTTGTGGCAGTACTCCAACAGAAACGCGTGATCCGAATCTACCAGGAGAAAACGTCAGACAAACCTCAAATAAGAACAATTCTACAAAGTAAGTTGCTGTACTCCTCAAAAACGCCTAGATCCCAATAGACAATTACCAAGGGACTGTCTCAGACTGAAGGCTAGAGAGACACGACCACTCTACGTGTGATCCTGGGCTGGATCCTAGATCAGAAAATATAATAACAACTTTCTCTTTGGCTGCAGAGGAAATTAGTGAGCAAACTGATGAAATCTGAATAACATCTATGGATTAGATAACAGTATTGTAACGACATTAGTCTCATGATTTTAATAACTGGATTACAGAAAATGTCTTTCAGAAGGAGAAGAACAAGCCACATACTAACGCATATATACGCAATCTACAAAGACGGTACTGATGAACCTATATGAAGGGCAGCAATGGAGATGCAGACAGAGAACAGACCGTGGACAGGGAAAGGAGGGTGAGGAACCAACTGAAAGAGGAACACTGAAACCAGCCCTACCACATGCGAAATAGAGAAGCCAGTAGGGATCTGCAGGCGACACAGGGAGCTCACACCTGGTGCTCTGTGACAACCTAGAGGGATGGGACAGGGTGGGAAGCTGGAGGGAGGTTCAACAGGGAGGGGACACACACACACACACACACACAGACACAGACCGACACACACACACACACACAGACCGACACACACACACACACAGACTGACACACAGACACAGACACACACATACACACACATACACACACACAGACACACACACACACCCATGGCTGATTCATGTTGATCAATGACAGAAACTAACTACTGTAAAGCAATTATCTGCCAATTAAAAATATAATTTAAAAAGTTAAGGGGAAAAAAACATCTTTGCTTTTAGGAAACACACTGAAGTATTCTGGGGTAAAAGGGTGTCATATCTACAACTTACTTTCAACTGGTTCTGAAGATAACAGCAATATGGATGCAAAGAATGAATGATAAAAACGCATGCTAAAATGCCAACATTTGGGACATCTAAGTGAAGAGTATGCAGAAATTCTTTGTACTATATTTTTTATAACCTTTCTTTAAGTCTGAAATTATTTACTTTAAAAATTGTTTTGGTTTTTTTTTAAAGCCCAGAGTTGTGAGAAGTATAAGGAAAAACTGCCCAAAACCACAACCGTAGTGAAGGACTTCAAAATGCCACCCTTGTCTGGCAGATTAGGCACGTACAAAATAAACACAGGCACAGGATTCAGAAGATTAATAACCCCTTGATTTAACTGACATACTTAGAACTTTGTACCTAACAGAGAACATACATTATTTGCAAATGACCATGGCCATTTAAATAAAGGGACAATAATGAGCCTCCTTCCTTGACTCACAACTGACTTCAGCGGTAGATCCATCTGTGGTGTGGGTCATCACCCACAGAGTGCCAAGAGAAAGGGGCTCAAGAGGAATTCTAGACACTCCAGAGAAAACCCCCCAGCAGCCTTGTAAAGATCCAAGAAGAGCCTTTTAAAAACTTCATTATGAAAACTTTCAAACATACACAAAGATAAAGAATGGTGTAAAGAACCTCCACATCGCTCAGACTCAATAATTATCATAATCTGGACACACCTGCTATAGCTATGCCTTTTCTGTTGTGGTATTTTAAGGCACATCTCTGAAATTTTTCACCTCTAAAGATTTGTGTGTCTGCTTTTCTACCCCAAAATTCATCATGTCTAACAAAATTAAAAATAATCTATTAGTATCTATCATCCATTCACGTGTCCCTGACACAAGAGCTTTTAACCCCTAAGTTTCTCACACCAAGCCCTTCAGCCCAGAATGGTGGATCAACAGTGAAATGACTGCATCAGAGGGCAGCCTCTCTAGACACAGACTCAGAGAGCCTGGACCACTCCCACCAAACTAACTATGCTGCTGAGCCTCTCATATAGAACAAGTTCTAAGTAACACAAAAGCATGAAAATCTAATTTTATTTATTTAAAAAAGTTATTGAGGGGACTTTCCTGGCGGTCCATTGGTTAAGACTCTGTACTTCCAATGGAGGGGGCCTGCGTTTGATCCTTGATCACACAACTAAGATCCCACTTCCATGCAGCATAGGCAAAAAAAAAATTTTACTGAATGAAAATCTGTTTTTAAGTGGGGGAAAATACTTCCACTGTAGAGTCAAAGAGTAAATGTCCTTAATGTAAAGGGTGCTTATGTCCCAAAATAAGAATGATCAAACAACATAAAAAATTAGCAAAGAGAGAACTATCAATTTCTCAAAAAGATACATGAAAACTATTCAGTCTTACAGTAATCAAGTGAATGCATATTAAAATGACGACTTGTTATGTGTCATCTAAATTAGCAAAAATTTCTTGAAAAAAAATTCAGTGATAGCAAAAGTATGGCTCTAAGTGGGTACAATCTTTCTGGAGAACAATTTTTTCAATATGTTCCAAAACTCTTATTCTATTTCCAGGAACTGTGCTAAAGCAATCACAAGAAGACTTCCCAGGAGGTCTGGGGGTAAGAATTCACCTTGCAACGCAGGGGACAGGTTCAAGCCCTGGTCCAGAAAGATCCCACATGTCACTCAGCAACTAAGCCCAAGTGCCTCAGCTACTGAAGCCCTCCCACCCGTGCTCACAAGAGAAGCCACCACCACGAGAGAAGCCTGGGCACTGCAGTGAAGGGGAGGCCCCGCTCGCCGCACCCAGAGAAAGCCCAGGCGCAGCAACAAAGACCCAGAGCAGCCAAAAATAATCAATACATTTTTAATAAAAGGAATCACAAGAAATATACACCTAACTGTATAAATAAGAATTCAAAGCAGTGTTATTTATTTCTAATACCAAAAAGAAGATGTGGGGAAGAGGTGCTGAAACATCTCAAAGTCCAATAGTAAGAGACTGGTTAACTAACTTGTGGCATTAAAACAAAAGTACTAGAGATTGGTGCTGCTCCAAGAGTGGCCCACGGACCCGCTGCTACTAGCTCACAATGAAATAACGACTGAGCCAGAGTGTGAATCAACCACAGAAAATGTTTAACAGGAGGATATTCTAAATGAAGAAATCAGCGTGTTGATTTACACCTGGCACAAACTCCTGACCTTGTCCCGAGACAGAAACGGTCTGCCTACATGACTACCTGAACAGCACCACTACAGACTCGACCTCCCAAAATCATATCCCAAGGTTGCCCACATCTGTCCATATCTACTGCTACCACCAAACCCAAACTACCTCTGTGACTGGACTTAGCCTTCTGCTACTTATGTGTCCCCTATAACCCATTTTCCACTCAGAAGCCAAAGTAATTGGGGCTTTTTCCCCCCAGCTTCATTCAGATAGAATCAAAATGATCATTTTGAAATGCCCATCAAATCAGGTTTATTCAAGATACACTGCAAATACATTTAAAAATCTTAAAGAAAAATTTTTTTCTAGAAACAAACGGAAATTTATAAAAGTAGACAAAACCAGAACAAGACAATAACCATAGGAAAACTTGAAAAGGCTACTGAACTAGCACTAGCAATGTTCTAGAGCGTGGCAGGGATGCCTCACACTCACCCGTATTTGGCTCTCTCTCCTGGCACACACAAGGATTCCTCTTCCCACCCCGTGCAAGGAGGCCATTACGCTAGTTCCACCCCGAAGACCGTGCACTAAATGATGCATGTCAGTGAGGCCCGTACCGGATGGTGTGCAAGTCACCAGCGTCTTCTGCACCTACCCCAGAAAGCCCTGAACGAGGTGCTGAGATGGCAGTGATGTAAGATGGGAGAGCTCCTGAGGTTTCATTTTTAAACCTTCATTCATCTTTTTTCCTATACACTTGTTTTTAAAATTAGAATTATACAGTATCTACTATTTAAAAAAAATAATTCCGTTTATTTATTTTGGCCGTGCTGGGTCTTCATGGCTGCTCAAGCTTTTCTCTAATTGTGGTGAGCAGAAGCTACTCTCCAGGGGCAGCATGCATGCTTCTCACTGCAGCGGCTTCTCTCGTTGTGAAACCCAGACTCTAAAGCGCAGGCCCTATAGTTGTGGCGCACAGGCTTCGATGTTCCAAAGCATGGCGGATCTTCCTGGATCAGGGATCGACCCCGTGTCTCCTGCACTGGCAGGCAGATTCTCTACCACTGAGTCACCAGGAAAGCTTCTACTATTTAAGTCACTTAAATATAGTATATATTTTCACATATTTGAAAACAGCCATTGAAATTTCATCAACTACTGAAAAAATGATTAGATACTATACTATAAAGTTGAGAGCAGCAGAGATGATCACATTTATTACAACCATCCTTGAGTATATTCTCACCCCACTTTGAAACGAAAAACAAAAAAAAATTTCTCCATGTAATTTCTTTCCACTGTTCCTTTTCTCAATGTAAAAGCCTGCTAAAGTTTAAGGAAGAAAATGGAGGAAAAACTAGAAATTTCCTGAAAAACTAGAAATATGATACTATTTTATATTAAAAACAAAACACTCTCTTTTCTATTTTACACTGCACTGGAGATACTATCTAATGTAACCGGGTCAGTTCAGTTCAGTCAAGAGACTGCAATTAGTGATCTAAGAACTGGGAAAGAAGAGGTAAAACAATACACATAATATCATAGTATTATCAAAGACTTGATGGAAAAAATATTATAAATCAGAAAATTTACCAGGTTATACAATAAACATACCAAAAACTAATGGGCTTCATTTACAGGAAATTAATTCAGTTATAAAATACAATCAAAAAGAAAACACTACTTATAAAAGCAAAAAAAATTTAAACTTAAGCTTAATAAGACCCTCTATGCAGAGAAGTATGAGAGCATTCCTGAGGGTCTTCTCTGGCCATCCATGGACAGAGGAGCCTGGCAGGCTGCAGTTCGCAGAGTCAGACACACTGAGCTCTCATGCACACGCCCCAGTGATTAGGACTCTGGGCTTTCACTGTGGGAGCCCAGGTTCAATATTTAGTCAGGGAACTGAGATCCCACAAGCTAATAAACTGAAGAAACAAACAAAAGGCCCTAATCTATCTTTTAGACTCTAATAGATACTATATGTTAAAACTATCATTTTTCTAATGACAAAGCCAAATCTTTCATTTTAGGCAACTGCTGTTTGTTGAGTGTTTATAATTTTTTAGGCATTGAGCAGATTGTTTTACAGTCAGCATGTAATCAAATTGTGATGACTACCCTTACTTTAAAAATAAAACACTTGGGCTCAGAGAGGTTATGTGACTTGCCAAAGGTCAAAAGACAGGGAGAGGCAGGGCTGGGATTCAGACCGGTACCGCCTGGCTCTACAACTCGGCTCCTGACCACTTTACACAAGAAGGAAAAAAATCTACAAAAATCATCCAACAAACAAACCTAAGTGTAAATGCACTGTCTTAAATGCTTCTTTCTGGGTCAATGAGAGCAAAGCTCTTGGCTTAATGCTGCCGGTTAGAACAGTATATGAGAACTCTCCATTTTCCCACATCAAGTTGAAAGCGACAACTGAAGTTCAGAGACGATCAACATAGAAGATATTTACGTTACTTTCAAAGTTGCTTCAGAGAACAATTTAGGAGGGAAGGGGTAGGGAAGACAGCCAAGATTTCAATACTAAGGAAAGAAAAAAGCAAACAGGGACTCTGGAACGAACTTCCAGGACATATTTCTCAGGCTTAAAATAGGCTTGACCTTAGGACTGTCATGAGAAGAGCCAGGAGAAATGAAGTCATCATATATAAACTGTTTGTCCTCAATAACACGACTAGTGGGCACAGAGCTCAAAACTAGGTTAAGGGACAGTGGCTGGTCAGCCAGCTCTGTATCATTCTTTCCACTCCTCTACAGGTCAAACTTGAAGGCAATTAAAGTCACCATACTCTCAAAACATTCCACACAATCTCATAAGGGAAGTTCAAGCCCATGGCTCCTTCAAGCTTGCACTTCCCCCACCTAAAAGTAGAAAAGGGTGGAGAAAAAAGGCTGCTCCCTTTAAAGTCGGTACACTCAGTGTATTCATTTGACAACTAGCAATGGATGTGAGCACTGGGGTAGCTCTGGAGACACCGTGGCTGGTGGAGCCACACCTGGCCTCTGCCGTCCTGGAGCTTAAGATCAGGAGGCGTGCGTGCGTGTTCAGTCACTCGGTTGGGTCCGACTCTTTGCAACACCATGGGGTGTAGCCCACCAGGTTCCTCTCTATCCATGAGATTTCCCAGGCAAGAATACTGCAGTGGGTTGCCATTTCCTTCTCTTGGGGATCTTCTTGACCCAGCGATTGTACCTGAGTCTCCTGCATTGGCAGGCAGATTCTTTACCTTTGAGCCATCTGGGAAGCCCCTAAGATCAGAAGAAGAGGCCTGCAAATACTCACACAGACATGTGGCATCAAAGCTGTGCTTCAGGACATGGTGCCAACAGAGCCTGTGACAGGAAAACTGGACCCGAGAAGGGAGGCAAGCAGCTCATCACGGGAGACTCAAAAGGATGAGAAGGAACTGAGGGCAGAGGGAGTGGAAGACTTTTACAGCTTAGACTGGGGCAAAGGCACACGCCAAGCGAGTCCCGGAGACCCGACAGGCAGATGCTGTACATCGTGAAAACTCTGACTCAAAGATGATACACAGCTGAGGTTCTTACTACAAATTTTTATTGAAGACTAACATATTTACAGAAAATAATATGAATCCTAAGTGTGGAGCTTGCTCAATTATCATAAAACAAACTCGCCCTCAGAGCTACTATCCAGGGGGAGAAACAGAACACCACCATACTCCGAAGCCTTCACACCTCCTCCAAGCCACTATCCCCCTTCTTCCCCAAAGGCCAGCACCATGTTGCCTCCTGACACCATAGCTCTGCCTGAACTTGAACTTTGTCTAAGGCAAGCCACATGGCATGGAATCTTCCTCTGTCTGGCTTCCATCACTCAACACTTGGCTTGAGAGATTCATCCACGCTGTCGCACATGGCATGGTTCTTTCATTTCCACTGCTGCAGAGTATTTCCTTGTATTCTTATATCACAATTTATCCTCCTTTTGATGGATCTTGGGGTTATTTTTAGTTTTCAGCTATTGTAAATAATACGTCTATGAACATTCTAGCATGCAACTTTCGGTGAACATGTGCACATATCTCTGTGGGGTATATATCTAGGAGTGGAATTGATGGATGAGAGTAAATACTGCTGAAAAGTCTTCCAGTATTCTCTCAAAAGGTGGAAAGGAGCTAAGATGGTCTCAGGTTAACTTTCTACAAGACTTCCTTTGCCTACTCACAAAATAAAATTTCCTCTTCCACTTGCCCACCCACCCTTCTCCATCACCCCGAAACAACAAACATCTCTCCCTCACCCTCTCTCTCTCTCTCTCTCTCTCACACACACACACACACACACACACACACACACACACACACACACAACAACCCAGGAAGAACAAGGAAAAACGCGCAGAAGTCCTGTGAAGGACACTTCCTTCCTTTTTCTTTTTTCAGGACTCAAAATCTGTCCCTCCCATGTGCCCATTGTCAGCACAGGAGCCCTGAAGACAAAGGAGCGGCTGGCCTGGGAGGTGGCCAGGCAGGCGGGCGGGCGGGCGGCCTGCCTCACAGGCTTGCGAAGGTGGAGTGGGTGCCTGGCTCCTCAGACTCTGGGAGAGGGAGGCTCCCTCAGGCAGGAAGAGACCGAAGCCGGCGCACAATGCTGGCAGACCCTGCCCGAGGAGACGCAGTGAAAGGCGATGGCTCAGCTTTGGGGCAGGAAGGCGCGGGGCGGAGGTGGCAGGAGATTCAGGGAGAGGGTGGGCGTCTGCCGGGTGCTAGGGCCTCACCCTGGTGGCTGCAGGCAGAAAAGGGGGCTGGGGCCAAATTCAACAGAGGCCTCAGCTGTTGAGGGGAAGCCAGGGCACTGGCAGGAATCTAGGAGAGAATGTCAGAGCCAGACCCACACCTGGCAGTGGAATAAAGATGGGAGTACGTCTGCAGCAACAAGGGCCAGTTGCCAGAAATGAGACTGTCCCAGAGCGTGGAACTTGGATGACTTTAACTTCCTCCAACTAAATTCTACTCCAGTACTCTTGCCTGGAGAATCCCATGGACAGAAGAGCCTGGTGGGCCCCAGTCCATAGGGTCACAAAGAGTCGGATATGACTGAAGCAACAAAGTGCACACACACAAATTGCGGGGCAGGAGTTACACACTGAGAAGGAACGGCCAGGTGGGGCCAAACAAATCTAGCCAGGGTCCAAGGAGAAAGGCACCGACAAGAAGCCAGGCAGACTACCACAGGTGTCAGCAGACTGGAGTGGAATTCAGAAAAAACACTAAAGCAGATGTCATTAACCTATATTTCACTGCCACAACCCAGCATACGTCACCTGACTTCTGACATCTCTCTGGGCCACCAGCTAGCTACACGACAGAGACTGCTGGGAAAGCCCTGGGATAAAACCCCGTGAAGGTCACAGCTGCTCTCCTCCAGACCATGCCAGCAGAGGGAGGCCACTCCTCATCCCCCCGCATCACCCCAGTCAGCCCCCAGCTCTGACCGTCTGAGATTTGCATCACCCCGAGATGCCACGGGCCACTCACACTCATTAAGGGCCTTGGCCTCTCAACATCAGCCTTCTCCACCGCAAGTCCTAGGCAAGGTCACGGTCCACGTGGCCACGCCAGCACACCAGGGTTCCCTCCATTTAGTTCTGACTGCTCCCAGGTCCACCCGACCCTACTCAGGACATCAGCTGACAGAGCGTCCACCAGCCTTCTCTGGCCACAAATTCTCAATTCATCACTTCTGTCTCATATCTTTTCGGTTTATACTAGCAATAACCACTGTTAACAAAAGTAGCAAATATAAGGAGTGTTTACTATGTGTTAGGCACTATTCAGAGCGCTTGCGGTGCACTGACTCACTCAGCCCTCACAGTCCTCTTGGAGCGTGAGCGCGGTTACTATCTCGCATGACATGACTTGAACCTTGAGGCGCAGAAGGTAACTTTCCCAACGCCTCACAGCTCTAAGTGGCTACAGAGAGGTTTGAAAACAGGTGGTCTGGCACCAAAGTGTGCTCTTGTTCTCTCATTTCTTTACACTCTATCGAACATGCACAGAGGAAAGTACATGTGCCCTAAGTGCACCAGTAGATGAATTTCCACACTGAACACCCCTGCACAACCAGCACCAGATGAAGCAGCCACACTCCTGGTGTCCTGGAGGCCCTCGGGCTCCCCTTCCAGTGCCACTGTGTTGCCTCTTAGGGCGGGATTCATTTACCACCTCCGAGCCTCTCCGCTGGCCTCGCTGCTCACCGCCAGGGCAGGCTGCTGTGGACAGTCAGCAGAGCCGCGAGGTGCTACACGGCGGACGCCGCGCTCAGCACTAGGCTCGTGTTCCCTTCACGGAGACTACCAGGTCTCAGCCCACCTGTTCTGCTAGGTGCCCAGGCCTCTTCTTCGGTTGGGTACTCCTGTTAAACCCAAACTCACGGCCTTAACTCTTGCCCTCTCGTCTGCCTTGTCAACAGCTAGTGGACGTTCTGAGAAAAGCCAAACTCTAATTCCAGATGAGCCCAACTGCCCAGCTCAGGCCCACACGCACAAGACTGGCTGAGCACTGCTGGAGTCACATGACCTTGCGGGACGGTGTCAAGGGATGGCTGGGGGCCACGTGCAGCCATGGCGCTTTCTGTGCCTCCTTGCACACTCCTTCTCCGCTCCTCGGAGAGGCAGCTCCCTACATTCCCCCTTCTCAAGCCAGCTGCCCTAACCCCATCCTCCCCACCCCAGCACAGTCACTTATCTCACTCCAGTAGGCAATCCTAGAAACACTTCCCATAAGCAAATTTCAAAGGCAAACTAGAAAAAAGTTATTAACCGTAAAAGACAAATGGACTAAAAAGACTCTTAACTTTTAAGAAATTTCATGCAAAATAGAAAAGAGCTCCTTCCAGGTTATCCAACAGAAAGTGGCCAAAGTAACAAACAATATACAAGATAGAAATTATAAATATCTGGAAAAAGACTTCTAATCAAAGAAATGTAAATAAAATTGGCCAAGATTAAAAAGTGATATACCTTTTATCAATAAAAATATCCTTGTTTCATTTAAAAATAAATTTCTTCTACTGTTTAAAAAAAAAAAAGAAAGAATATCGCTCTCACAGAGAATGAATTTTAATGCCTGAATCCACTTAGCAGGGGGCCTGGGACCACGGCCTGTGGTCTGACCTGGAGCCCACGTGGAGCACGATGCCCTCACCTTGCACTGAGGGGCCCTCTCCACCGTACGCGAACATTACTGAGAGCCTTGACCTTCAGAAAGGGCCCAGGAGTGGGGGTTCTTCAGGCTTCGGCTCAGCAACCACCTTCTCCTGAGTCACGAGCTCCTGTGAACTCTGGGGCTGTTTTCCCACTTGTGGAGGCTGCAGAAGCTCTGTGCCAAGCGTGTGACCCAAGCCCCTGGTAACCATCCAAGTCCCCCTGGCAGGCACTGCCACACACGACCCAACTCCCGACTTGACTGACCCACCTACCCTGTGCTCCCTCAGCCCCAGTCCTCTCTGTTTGCTTTTTAAGCCTACAGTAGGTGTTCTTTACCTCAAATCTCTTGAAATAAGCACAGAGGGCAGCTCGAATGACGGGGCTGTCAGCCCTCTGCTGCTCTCCGGACTGAGTGAGTCAGGCGGGACGTTCACGGTTCACATTTTGACACCACAGTGGCAGGAGGTGTCTGTGTGCTGAGCTGATGGCTTCTGGCTGTGCAAATTAGCTTCTTGAACAATTCCTAAATACCAGATTACTTTCAATTGCCTTAGTGAGTAACACGTAATTCTCCCAAATTGTTCTTTAAAGAACACCATGTGGCAATTTTTTTTTCAAGATACAGCTACTATAAAATCAACAAATTTGACAAATTGTTCAAATTTTGGAAAAGCTTTAACACTTCAACTCAAGAAATAAAGAAGGGATGTATATATCTCTATATATACTAGAGAGATAACAGTCAGCTATATAAACCAATTGTATCCTGCAACGTGTACAATATATTTATTCCATAATATTTTCCTGATGAAAAAGAAAACTTTAGAGAAGTTGCTAAATAAAACATGGGAAAAGAAAGCATATGAACTATGTTCAGTTCACTTTGGTAGAAGATAAATAAAAAATCTGAATTTATTCTTCAATGAAACTATCTTTCAATTCAGAGACAAATCATTGTCTAAAGGGTTTTTTAAAAAAAGGAGAAGAATGTTAAAAAATACTTATCTCAGCTGTAATTCCAGGTAACTGAGAAGTCAAACTAGGATAACGTCCATTGAGGTTCTGCTTGGGTGTTCAAGTTTTCAGAGAAACATCACAGATACGGCAGCAACCAACCAAAGCAGAACTCAGATCCAGATTCCGTCCTTCCTCTCTCCCTGTTCCGCCTCCCTTTCATAAGACCTTTCATAAGTTCCATCAGTCAGGACAGGGCTGGCTGCAGATAAAGAAAATTAACCTCAAATACTTTATGATAAAGTGGATTTATAGACTCATGCAAATGCAAACGGCAGGGTGAGATCTTCCGAGCCTCAGGATCAGTTCCATAAGGCTCCGGCTCTGTGACTGCAATTTCCCACGCCTGTTCCTGCACGAGCTGGCAGGGTCCTCACTGGGGAGTGGAGGTGAGCACATCCATCCTCCAGGTACTGCAGTGTGACTGAGACAGTTTATGTCACGTGGCTGCCTCTGAACTAGTGACTGGGACCAGAGGCTCCATGTCCTGCCTGACTTCAGCCTGGGTGATGCATCCACTACTGAACAAATGACTGTGGCAAGAAGGACATCAGGGACCCCCCCTGGAGCTGGGGGTGGGCTCAATCCCACCCAAACTTTACTAGTGCTCTGCACAAGAGAAGGGAAAGGGGAAGAATTACAAATGTTTCCAAAGAGGTGTGGTGGAGACTGGCTGGCTGTTGAAAGCCAGTTCCTCTCCTTGCTGGGCACAAACAGGCGTAGACAGATCATATTTCCCAGCCTCCAGGGCAGGGAGGTGTGGCCAATGGAACAGACAGACATGAACTATTTCCAGGTCTGGTCCCTCAAAACCTCTCACCCACAATCTTTCATACTATTTCCCCTTCTGCAAGCTGTCTGTGCAGACAGGCAGGGTGATCTCAGGGAGCCACGTGTTGGAGACGGCAGAGCCACAAGACGGAATGAGCCTTAGTCTCCGAGCTGCCGCTTAGAGGAGTCCTCCACTGATTGGGAACACCTGTTTTAAACTTTGGGCTTCCCTGGTGGCTCAGTGGTAAAGAATCCACTTGCAGTGCAGGAGACACGGGTTTGATCCCTGGGTTGGAAAGATCCCCTGGAGAAGGAAATGGCAACCCACTCCAGTGTTCTTGCCTGGAAAATCCCATGGATAAAGGAGCCTGGTGGGCTGCAGTCCATGCGGTTACAGAGTTGGACATGACTTAGTGACTAAATAACAATTTTAAACTTTACCTGACTGAGCAACTTCTTTGGAGGTTAAGACTTTTGTTTATTTGGGGGTTTGTTACAACAATCAGCCTATCCTAATAGCTGAAGAAATTAAGGTCTGCAAGTTTGAATGACTTGCCCAAGATACACTTAATTGACAAAACAAACACAAAAACACAGGATGCAATGATCCTGCCTCAAGAATGCAAAAAGGGAAGAGAAGACAAGTGACAGATATGAAAGCACCAGATAAAAGGAGAATTGATGAGCAACACAGCATCACTAAGTATCTTTGAGGCAGAATGCACAAGTAAGGAGCAGGTCAACCGGGAAGCCCTTTCTATGTCAAAACTGGTGGAAATTTCCCCACAAGTCATCCATTTTTCTCTTACCGAACAGAATTACTGGAAAGTTTCTCTGGTAAGTGAGAATGCAAACTGCCTCTGAGTCACAACTAGGTACAATAACTCTGATTACACATAAAAGTGGATTAATTCTCAAGCTGAAAAGCATTTGGGGACTTGGGCTGGATCCCAGTGTAGGGGAGGCTACTGTCTGTCAGACCAATACCCCTCTCTTCCTGTGAGAGCTGCTCCCATCCAAGTTTCTACTTCAGTGAAAGCTGCTGCTCATCAGAGAAGCCACTGCTGGCCACTGGGCAGGCAGGTGTTTCAAGCTAGGCTCGTCTTGGTTCTTCCTACAGACTCTTAAGTAGAGAGTCGAGCCTCTACTGGAAGAGACTCAGTCCCACTCCACTGACAAAGCTGTGAAATTAAAGCCAGGAACTAGCAGTGGACACTGCTTCTTGCTAAGCAGAAAAAAGCAGCCCAAGACACGCATCCGGAGAAAACCATGATCTGAAAGGATGCCTGCAGCCCAGTGTTCACTGCAGCACTAGTTACAAGAGCCAAGACACGGAAGCAGCCTAAATGGACACCTACGGAAGGAGGGACAAAGAAGATATGGTCCAGCATACGTGGACTATTACTCAGCCATTAAAAAGAATGCAGTAAAGCCATTTGCAGCAACAGGGATGGACCTAGAGTGTCACACTGAGTGAAGTAAGTCAGAGGAAGAGAAATATAGTATGACGTCCCTTATATGTGGAATTAAAAAAGAAATGATACAGTGAGCTCACTCACAAAACAGAGACTCACAGGCTTAGAGAACAAACTAAGTGTTTCCAGGAGGGAAGGATAGGGGAAAGGGCTAGTTAGGGAGCTTGGGAGGGACACGTCCTCACTGCTATATTTAAACTGGACAACCAACAAGGACCTACTGTACAGCACAGAAAACTCTGCTCAGTGTTACGTGGCAGCCTGGATGGGAGGGGAGTTTTGGGGAGAATGGATACACATGTGTATGGCTCAGTCCCTTCGATGTTCACCTGAAACTATTGGCTCTACCGCAATACAAAATAAAAAGCTAAAAAGAAAAAAAAAATCCTGACTAATATAATCAGCAAAACTGCCTCGAGAGATAAGACAAAAAATTTCACAACATCTCACAGATCTCCTAAAGTAAAATGAAAAGTACAGAAGTACAGCAATGTCAAGTATGGACTCAGAAACCAGGGCACTGGGATTTAATCCAAGTGCTGCCAGCTCCTGGCCAGGAAACCTTGGGGAAAGCACTAAACCTCCCACTTGCCTCAGTTTTCTTATTCCTACAGGGGAGCCTTTAGGATAACACCAAGCCCACTGGGTTTTCTTGAGGATTAAATTAGTTAATACACATGAAGTACTTGGAACAATACCTGGTATGTAGTAAACAGTCAACATATGTGCGTTATTGTTACATTTTATCAACCTTAGTTGATGTCTGGGTTAGTGGCCCCCATTTTTAGCAAGCCAAGGTGGATCAAGCCAGGTGAAAGCAGGCCCCACACTGACCACAGAAGAAAACATGTCTGTCCCACACTACCTGACCGTCAGAGCACACCATCAAGTCCTGACGCTCTTCTCATCTGCAAGGAAGGGACAACTTCAGGTACCCACTAAGGATAGCAACCACCTCAGACCCTCCGGGAGGTGAGCAAGGATGCGCTGTATCAGACACCAGCCTGCCCCTCTGTCCCCTAGGGTATCTGTTCTCTCCGACCTTCTTCAACTCCCTGGGCCCCCAGGAGCCACAGTGAGACAGCGGGGTGGGGGCGGCAGGGACACAAACAGGGCCCCAGACCTGCCCATGGGGACCTTATCCATCTTCTGAGCATGCGTGACCTTGACAGTTTGAACCCTTCGTCCCATCTTAGGCTTGTCTTCCCTTCCCCACAAGGGAATTTCACAAACACAAAAATCTGAGGGTACTTGTTCCAGACATAAGATGCTTCCTACAATCACCTACTTCCTTCCTAGAGCTCTGCCTCCAAAGGTTTTTTTGCTCTCTCTGCTGATTAAGTTGGGGAGAAATTCTCAGCAGAGTGCTTTTCTGGAAACTGCACAGTTTATTAAGTCCCTGGGAGTATAAGGAAGAGCTTGAAGCGTTCGGTCTGTAAAGGCATGAGATGAAGCTAGAGGAGGCTGGGTGTTGAGGTCATGGAGAGGAATGGGCAGTGGGCAGCCACAGAGGGTCTGAGGCAGGGAATGGCAGGACCCCTCTGCACCTCCTCTGAACTTCTGCCTGCAGGGCATCTGCACGTGGGGCCTGCTTCTCTGGAAACTTGGAGACGTGGACCAGGCTAAGAACACTGGGAGGGGGCAAAGCCCTCAGGACATCCATCAAAAACCCCCGACTCCAAAGCAACCTGGTGGGTAGAACAGGGGCCCAGCAAGAGTGTCAGGCCCACAGGGCTTTCTAGAGCCTAGCCAGGTGTCAGGAGTGCTGCTGCAACTGGTCAGTGCCTGCCCACTGGAAGAGTAAGGTCAAAGCCGTCAAGCCCTGACCGGAGACCCCCTCCGGCCAGCGTACATGATTCTATTCCAACAGAAACCGAGCACAGTAAGCTAGCTTTTACACTGTAGCAAAGCTAGCCATATAAACAAGTGACCCCAAACCAAAACTGTGTGATTACCCGGGAGATTCATTTGGGATCTGAGGCATAAATATCCTTGGCCTCTCAAAACAAACACAAGTTTTGGCACTGAAAACTCTTTTTTGGTTTACAGACCAGCAAACCACGGCACCCCTGTTTATTTTTCCATTATCTGTATATTCAGCAGCACCAAAAGGACTATAACAGAGCTTCCTACTCTCCTAACCCACTGGTGAGAAAATGCAATTCTGATCCATAAGCAAACAGACACCAGAGAAGTCTGTCACGTTTGTGGTGCCTGACAAGCATCTCTGCACGCCTTCTCTCCAACACTTGTTTCATATATGAGGAACTGTGGCTCACGGACAAGTGACACAGCTTGTCCCAGCTGAGTACCAACACGAGAATGCAAGCCCGAGTCTGAGGCCAGTGCCCTCTCCTTTTTGACTGTATCACTGCAAGAGGTATGTTCAGATTTCTGGACAAGCACTGGAGAATCAAGGGTTGGGAAGACACAAACAGAGGCAAGCCAGTTCCCTGGCATGTGTGCCCTAAAGCGGGGGGCTACAAGCACTCGTCTCGCATTACCTGCAAATGCCTACTGCAGACCCTGGTGCACAGGGAGCTCTACGTAAATGTGGCCTGAATGAAGAAGACTTTGTTATGATCCAATACCTCATGGTCCAATAAAGAATCAGGGACTATCACGCCAACTCACCAAACCAGAGTTCTTCATGGAGATGGAAAGTTGAGGTGGAAATTCCTACACTGGGGAGAAGTGAGACCAGAAGACTTCTAAAACACTTCCAAATCAGCCTCAGAAAACTAATCTCACTGTAGAGATCAGAGTCTCGGAGAAGTACTAACTGATTTTTTTGAGTATTAAAAACGAGTGTATGTTGGCTCATACTGTCACCTACCAGTTGTCCCCATAAGAGTGTTCTGAGCCTCTGATAACACTGCTCGACTCACTGCCAGGCTGACCAAACCTCATGCACACCACCTTCATCCCAGGCAAGACTTCACTGCAGCTCACTTCACTTGGAATCTCTGGCTTTTAAAGACTATTTCTTAATGCTAGAATAACAAAAAGACATGACTTCAGTGCTTCAGGAAGAAAAAGAAACAAAACCTCCTGCTTTTACCTACAAATGTTAGGACAGTAAAGAGAGCCAGTCAAGTATGTATTGAATGACTACATAAATACTGTAGGTTCCCTGCATGCCAACTCCAAGTCCAAACATATGAGTTACAAACTGAGAATAAAGACACAAGTATCTGTAAAGCAATTATCCTTCAATTTAAAAATTAAAAGAGAGAGACAGATATCTGTACATGACATTAAAATGAAAACAGAACCATTCTGCAATAATCAAGCAACTCCACTAACAATATCCAAATTCTGATACCCAAATGATAGCATAAATTTCAAGTGTTTGATTTCTTTTTTGCTTCTGATACAATCAAACCGCTAGACCAGAGTACACTATGCCATTTCTTCCTCCATAAAATGAAAGCTTGGGAAGAGTAACGTTAAACATCTAAGTAATAAAATTCTAACAGAATGAAAGATATCGATATGTAAATGTAATTTATCTGGCCAAGTTCATAAATAAAAATTTTACAAAAAACACAATGCTTTTTCATTATAGACTGCCCAAAAGGTCTTAAAATTTGCTGTACCAGAATTGTTTTTAAATCAAGACTCAAAAATAATAGATTCTCCATCTAAAAATAAACCCCAATAAAATGATCGCAGATATGCACAAAAACTTAAGATACAGTACTGTCATGTAAATTATGTTTTGAATAAATTTTAATGACATGGGAAAATACAGTTAGCTCTCTGTACCCACATGTAGAGAACCCACAGATACATAGGGCCCACTGTACTGTACTATTTTATACAAGGGACTAGAGTATCCACGGATTTTGGCATCCACTGGGGTCCTGGAATCAATCTCCTGCAGATACCACGGATCTTTAAAAAGAAAAAAAAGATAACCAAGGATCGACTACAGTTGCAATTTATTATTAAATTTAAAAGTCAGGATATAAAACTGTACAAAGTACCTGCTTAAAATGTACATTTAAAAATTGACTCAATGGACACACACTACTACATATAAAACTATAAGCAACAAGGACCTACTACATAGCACAGGGAACTATATGCAACATCCCATAATACTCTATAATGGAAAAAAAATCTGGAAAGGCTATATACATATATATAACTGAATCACTCTGGTGTACTCCTGAAACACTGTAAATCAACTGTGTGTTTGTGTGAGTGTATGGGTGTGTTAGTTGCTCAGTTGTGTCTGACTCTTTGCAAACCCATGGACTGTACTGTAGACCACCAGACTCCTCTGTCCATGGAACTCTCCAGGCAATACTGGAGTGGGTTACCATTCCCTTCTCCAAGGGAGCCTCCCGACCCAGGGATCAAATCTAGTCTCCTGCACTGCAGGTAGATTCTTTACTGTCTGAGCCACCAGGGAAGATTAAACCAACTATACTTCAATTTAAAAAACATAGCAAAAAATTTTTTAACTTAAAATTTCCTATGCATGCATAAGAAAAAAGAATGCAAGGAGTTACTAATATATTATGTACAAATATCTTGAAGCATATTGTCTTAAAACCGAAAGCAAATATCGCACCTTGGGTGAAGAACGAGACATGTTGCTATTAACATCAGGATAAAACAAAGACGCACATTAACACCATTATTATTTAACAAAGTTCTGAAACTCCAAGCCAATAAGAAAACAAGAGATGAAGTATTACTTTTAGAAAGGAAAACCCAAAACCATCAGTCAGCTAATAATGTGAACATTACCTCAAAAACCCAAGACACTATACAGTTAAAATTCATATATTTGACAACAACAATAAAAGACAATCAACTGAGAAACTACACAGTTGTTTACTAAATTAGGTAACATCAATATATTTCATCTAACTGAAATAGTAGATTTAATGAAGATTCTGGGTACAACAGAATTATCCTATTAATAAAAAGGAATGAGACCCATATGAAAATAGTTAAATGAATAATAAATTCATACTTATGACAGAAGAATCCTATAAAGCTACCGATTCTTCCCAAATTACAGTGGATTTAACTCCAATACAGGCTTCCCTGTCGGTTCAAACGGTAAAAGAGTCTGCCTACAATGCAGGAGACCTGGGTTCGATCCCTGGGTTAGGAAGATCCCCTGGAGAAGGGAATGGCAAACAATTCCAGTATTCTTGCATGGAAAACTCCATGGACAGAGGAGCCTGGTGGGCTATAATCCATGGTGTTGCAAAGAATCAGACATGACTGAGTGACTTGCACTCACTAACTCCAATACAAACAAACTCTCCCCCAAATTCGAGAGTAGAACAAAATCATTCTAAAATTGATATGGAAGGATAGAGAAGAATGGGTTAAGGAAGTTTTCTTTAATGGGGCATAATGAGAAAAAGGATTAACCTTATCAGACACTATTAAAACATATAAAGCTATAAAAATGAAGTCAGTGCTGTAACAGGGCAAGTAAGGATAGATAATCAAAAACAGACAGTGCAAAGATATGATAAAGGTGAGAGTATAAATCAACTGGGAATAAAAAGAATCATCCACATAAAAAGATGCTGGAATAATGACTATTTTAGAGAGTTATGTCCACCAGGGAAGCCCTAAAAGTAATATTTTAAAACCCAACACATTCATTACCATTTGAGGCACTAATTCCTTACTATTAAAACTGTTAAAGGGAAAAATCAAGCACTTATACTGCCCTTCCAATAAGAACTGTATCTTATAGTAGTGACAGGCCTAACTATTGAAGAAACTTCTACTTTACAGAAGAACACTAACTACTGCATGGAGAAAAGTGAAATGAACGAGGAAACCTCATTTCCTAATACTAGGGAGAACTGTTACTTTAGATAAGGATTATCAAGTGGTGCTATAAAGAAAGGGACTTCCCTGGTGGCTCAGACGGTAAAGCGTCTGTCTACAATGCAGGAGACCCGGGTTCGATCTCTGGGTTGGGAAGATCCCCTGGAGAAGAAAATGACAACCCACTTCAGGACTATTGCCTGGAAAATCCCATGGACAGAGGAACCTGGTAGGCTACAGCCCATGGGGTCGCAAAGAGTTGGACATGACTGAGCCACTTCACTTTCACTATAGAGAAAGGGAAGGAGGGAGAAAGAGAAAGTTTAGGTGAACAGCTTATGGTGAATTAAACATTTGTAGGGACTTCCCTGGGGGGTCCAGTAGTTAAGACTCCACACTTCACCGAAGAAGGTGCAGGCTGATCGCTGGCTGGGGAACTAAGGTCACAAATGCCCTGGGGCACAGCCAAATAAAAAGATAGATAGATACACTTTAAACACACACACACATTTATATTATGCCAAGGGCCACAAGGTCACCTTTTAGTCATATGAGGAGAACATAAAAGTTCTAGTGGAGTAATCAGATGGTCATCACCCTAACCCAGTAGTCAATCTGAGCATCTGTAATGGTGGGCCAATCAGACATCATGTATTTTCTGATGTGATTTGTGACTCGCCAATGATACAGCCTAACCCAAAACATCTAACTTTAATCCATGTTGGATGTGATTTCTAGTTTGTAGGAAATCAGCAGATAGAGGGGAAAAGCTCAATGACACCACAAGGAACCTGTAAGATGAGTCCAGAAGTTGGGACCAAGTAAGTGGTCAGGTCTCTTCAACAACTTGGTGTAATATAAAAGGTGGGGGTGGGCAGGCTAGTTTAAAGGCAAGGTAAGGGTCATGACAAGCAGGTGCAATGCAGGAGACATTTCTAGGATCCCCGGGGATATTGGTATGGTATGATACAGCTATTAGATAAAACAAAGTACTGAAATGGAAACATGAAGGTCACTGGCTGCAGAAAGTCTATTGCCAAACAGTATGTACTTACGGTGGTTCCTCAAAAAGTTAGGAACAGAATTACTGTATGATCCATCAAGTTTACTCCCCAAAAGAACTGAAAGCAGGAACTCATAGATATGTATACCCATGTTTGTACGCTGCGTTATTCACAATAACCCAGAGGCGGAAGCAATCCAAGTGTTCACCAGTGGATGAACGGATAAACTAGATGTGGTGTGTGCATACATGGGATATTACTCAGCCCTAGGAATGAAACTCCGATACATGTTACAACATGGATGAACCCTGAAGACACTGTACTAGGTGAAATCAGCCAGTGACAAAGTGTAAGTACTCCATGGTTCCACTTGCATGAGGGACCTGGGGTAGTCCAAAGGCAATGGTGGTTGCCAGAGGCTGGGGAGGAAGAAATGAGTTTAACATCTGAAGTTTTAGCTTTGGAAGATGAAAGGGTTCTAGAGGTTGACAGAGGTGGAGACTGTAGAAAAATGTGAATGTACTTAATGCCACTCACTTGTACACTTAAAACTGATTAAATTAGTAAAAGTAATGTATACTTTAGAATTTTTTAAAAAACCATTATGTACTGTATAATCTAATTTCAGTGGGAAAATGTAATTATATACACAGATAGATCGGGGGAGGACAGGCAGACAGGGGAGGGAGAGAGGGAGGAGGAGAGGGAGGGGGAGATAAAGAATCTGGAAGGACATGTACTAACATGTTATAGTACGTGATCTCTAGCTGTGGAGGCACTAGCTAATTTTCCATACTCTATATACTGCCTCTGTAATAAGACAGGATGTTGTATAAAGAAAATAGAAAAAAACATAAAGAGTACAGATTTGATTTCACAAAAATATGAAATGTTTACAATTTTAAAAATATTCAGTAAAGAGAAAAAGATAGAGAAAAAGATATGCAATAAGCATGAGCGATCAAAACTTAATTCCCAAACACATTAGAAAGCTCTTATAAAATTTTTTTTAATTCTAAAACCCAGAGAAATAGGCAACAGACATAAATTCAGTGAAGGCAAAGTTCAAGTGTTCAAAACACACTTGGAGAAGAAAAAGGTAACCATGAATGAAATAAATTATAACTAAAATACCAATATAAAATATCACTCTCCCACAATCAGATTGTTGAAAGCCTAAGAAGTACTATCATATGCTCCTGTGATGTTAAAATCTGATCACATCTTTCCGGAGGGCAATTTAACAATGTGGATCATGAGCCTTTAAAAGTTAACAATCATGGGACTTCCCTGGTGTGCAATAGGTAAGAATCCGCCTGCCAATGCAGGCGACACAGGTTCCATCCCTGATCCAGCAAGACTGCACATGCCTCAGGGCAACTGTGCCCGTGTGCCACAAATGCGGAGCCCACGCACCTAGAGCCTGCGCTTGCAACAAGAGAAGCCCCCTCAATGAGCAGCCCACACACCACAGCGAAGAGGAGCCCTGGCTCCCAGCAAGTAGGGAAAGCACGGGCGCAGCAACCAAGACCCAGAATAGCCAGAAACAGAGACAAAAAAGTTAATAGTCACAGTACTATGACTCACTCACACATGAAACAGAGGAATCTCAAAAGCATAACACTAAGTGAAAGAAATATAAAAGAGTGTATACCACATAATTCCACTTATTGTGAAATTCTCAAACAGACAAAGCTCACCTACGGTGGGGGAAAAAATGAAAAGGTGGCTGCAGGGATGGCCGGAAAAGAGCCTGGGAAGGAGCAAGAGTGAACTTTCTGGAAAGACAATATTCTAACCTTGACAGAGCTTTGACTTACACAGATAAATGTATGCATCTGTCAAAACTCAGCAAACGCACAATAAATGTTTATGCATTTGATTGCACATAAATTTTATCTCAAAAGAAAAATCTAAATACTGAACTCTAATTAATGATATACACGCTGCAATATTTTAGGCAAAGTCTGCTGCTGCTGCTAAGTCACTTCAGTCGTGTCCGACTCTGGGCGGCCCCATAGACGGGCAGCCCACCAGGCTCCTCTGTCCCCAAGATTCCCCAGGCAAGAATACTAAAGTGGGGTGCCATTTCCTCCTCCATAGGCAAAGTACAGATGTCTGCAATTACTTTAAAATGCATCAAAGGAAAGGAGGTAGAGACGGCAAGAGACTGACACACAGTTGCCTCCTGGTTTCTGCAGGGCACTGCTTTCAAGACTCCCTCAGACACCAAGTCCATGGATGCAAAAGTCCCTTATGTAAGAGGCACCGAAGTTACACATAACCTAAGTACAGCCTTCTGTATGCTTGTACTTTGAATGGTTTCTAGATTACTTATACTACCTAATACTATGTAAATGTTACATAAATTGCTGGAAACACAATGTAAAGGCTACATAAGTCGTTACCACAAGGCAAATTCAAGTTTTGCTTTTTGTAACTTTCTGGATTTCCCCCATCACCCCCTCTCACACCCTCATTGTTTGAATCCCCAGAGGTAGAACCCATGGAAACAGATGGCTGAGCATATATGATAAAGTACAGTAAAGAACATATATGATATGCAAGTAGAGTGAAATGCTACCATAAAATACAAGAGTTGGGGGTATACAAACTGTTTTGTTCACTGCAAAATTCCTTCAAGAATTTTGAGATATTGTCTAATGAAATGTTAGAAATACTAAATAATAGTCAACAGCTACAAGGCAGTCCTCTGGAGTGCTGGAATATTCTCTCCTGGTCTGGGTGGTCATTACATGTAGCATATATGGGTACAGTTCAATCAAGCCATACTCTTTAAGATTCTATATACTTTGCTAACTACATTTATACCTCAAAAAATGTTTAAACAAACAGCATTCAGAATAGGACTTTAAAGCATATGTAATTAATATACTCAAAAAGATAACAGAGTATGCTCTAACCAAAAAAGAAAGAAAACCATGAATTAGCAGTTATAAAAAGCACACACCATAAATCCTGAACACAGAAACTGCCCCATTTAAAAACTCAATGGGCTAGATAGCTGAGCAGACCCTGAGGAATGAATCAGTGAGCTAAGAGAGTTCAAAAACCTTTACAGATGACAGCATAGATGGGGAAGTACAAGTAGTAAAGAAACACAGCACAAAGATGTGCCGAACGCCCATCGTGGGAGCAAGCTGCAGAAAAAGTGAGGAAATGGGGGAGTGACAATTCAGACTAACAGCTAAATGTTTCCTAGAACTAATAAAGAACAAATAAAGAATAAAACTATGAAGAAATATCTTTAATTAGTTATTTAAAGTAACCTACATGAACGCAAGGAAACATACCACCATTTTACACGTAGCTATCTCCTGATTATGCAATTTAAGTGATCCGTGTCCTTTTTCAAGTTTTCGAAAAAGAATATTACTTTTGTAATGAGAAAAATAAAAGCTTACTTTTTTGTTTTGGTTTGTGGGGCTTTTTGTTTTCTCTTTCATTTTTAATTGGAGGGTAATTGCTTTACAATATTGTGTTGGTTTCTGCCGTACAACAATGTCAAGCAGCTGTAAGTATACATAGGTCCTCTCCCTCTTGAACCTCCCTCCCACCCCTCCATGCTGTCACAGAGCATGGGTTGAGCTCCCTGTGTTACAGAGTAACTTCCTATTAGCTATCTATTTCACATATGGTAATATACATGTAAACATGTATGAAATAAATCCAGAACCAAGAGACAAGAAAGGCTTTTCTAAAAAACTCCCCAACCTCTCTTTCTTCTGGCTCCTACCCTATGCTATGATAGTGAACCTGTTGCTGAAAGAAGTTACCACAAACTTGGGCAAGTCATTTGATCTCTTTAAAGTTCTGCTTCTTTTAGGTCTTCAACAGGGAAAATAAACGCTGTCCTTTCTACTTCATAGGAGTTTGGAGAACATCAAATGAGATAATGGATAAAAACTGCACTCAATAAAATCTGATTTCTCTTGAGATCAAATAAATATTTCCCCTTTTAATGAAGATTTCCGTGGAGAGAAACAATTCTGAGACTCACAGTCCAAGAGAACAAACTTCTTGTTACCAAAAGGGAAAGAGGGGAGGGATCACTCAGGAGTTTGGGATTAGCAGATACAAACTACTACATACAAAATAAACAGCAAGGTCCTACAGCACAGGGAACTATATCCACTAACTTGTAATACACTACAGTGAGAAAGGATATATACAAACGCATTCACTTTGCTGCACCCCAGAAACCAACACAGTGGAAAGCAACACAAAGTGCAAACCAACACACAGTGCAAACCAGCTGTATTTCAATTTTTAAAAAACAGCACCCAGTCACCTGGACAGCACAGCACAAACGGAGGCAGGCTATCAGTCCTGAGCCGCAGACCCGGCCCAGCACCCCTCGCCCCCTGAGCCTGCTCCACTCCCCAGCCGGTAGGCGGGCCTTCCCTCCCGTCCCAGAGCACAGCCTGTGTCCCAGACCACCGCGACCTCCGCGCTGCCACACCTCGTGCCTGGCCCAGCACCACAGCCCCGAGTCACGCCCCACCTCCAGCTTCTCCTCGCGCCGCCAGTGCATCTTCCTCCTAAAACTTCATAGGATATATTCATCCTGCAACCACAGTGTTGAGCATGAAGATGCTGAGGTTCAGAGGATGGGCTCTGAAAGCCTCGACCTGGCTTCCAAGCCTCCCCTCCTGCCCCCGTCAACTCCTCACTGTGAATGGCCAACTCCAGCTCTAGCGCAAGCCCAGCCCCTCCGGCCTTCCGCCCTCTGGGCCCAGACCAAGATCCCGCCTGCGCCCTGAACACCCACTCCACCCCTCAGGCGCCACCCTCACTTCCAGGTCAGAGGCCCCACCTTTCCAAGGAAGACTACTTCTGTCCTGAGGGCAGGGCCTCCTGCTTGGCTCCAGATCTTCTGTAGGAGGCACTCAAATCAACCTGCCAATCATTTCAGTCAGTAAAATAAACTTTCTCTGCCTAACAATTTTATAGTAATTATTTCTCTGGGTTTTCTTTATAGTTTTAATATCTATATGCATGTGCATATCACATACATTTCTACATAATATACTGCTTAGCTATTAATCTTTAAAAGGGTCACACTTTACAAATTCCTCTCTAAGTTTTCTTTCAACATTGTTTTGAGACTGATCTATGTTGACACCTGTAGCTATAAGCCACTCATTTTTTCGATTGTTTTCCCTGAACTTTAAACTTTTTCTTTTGTATTAGGCTGTAACCAGTTAACAATGTTGTGATAGTTTCAGGTGAACAGCAAAGGGATTCAGCCACACACATGTATCCATTCTCCTGCAACCCCCACTGCCATCCAGGCTGGCACATAACACTGAGCTCCATGTTAATCCATCTATTTTCAAAGCCAAAAAGCATTCTTTTGCATAGTACAACTTATTCATCCATTATGTTGCTGAGGGACACCTTTGTTTTATCAAAAAAGTTGCTATTATCAACAAAAGCAATGCTCCTATGAACATTCTTGTACATATCTCAGCACACATGTATTTCTAGAGTTAAAAGTGCCAGGTCACAGGGTCACATGTTTAGCTCTCCTTGGTAATGACAATGGTTTTCCAAGCAGTTGAACTGATTTACACTTTTACTTACACTGTTGCAGAATTCCTCAAAATTAGTCAGGCTTTTAGAAGACACGGAAGCAACCTAAACATCCATCAACAGAGGTATGGATAAACAAGGTGTGGTACACATATACAATGGAGTATACTCAGCCATTAAAAAGAATGGAATAATGCTGTTTGCACCAATATGGATTGGATCTAGAGACCGTCATACTTGAGTGAAATAAGTCAGACAGTGAAGGAGAAATATCCTATGATATACCTTACATGTATAATCTAAAAAGAAATGATACAAATAAACTTAAAAAACAGGAAGAGACCCACAGACTTGGAGAACAAACTTATGGTTGCAGGGGTCGGGGGAGGCATGGGGGGCAGGGGTAACTGGGGAGTTTGGGACAGACACACACTGATAGGTTTGAAATGGACAGCCAACAAGGACCTATTGTATAGCACATGGAACTCTACTCAGTGTTGTGTGGTGGCCTGGATGGGAGGGAGATCTGGGGGAGAATGGATATATGTGTATGTATGGCTGGGTCACTTCACAGTTCACTTGAAACTGTCACAACACTGTTAATCAGATATACCTCAATACAAAATAAAAAGTTAAAATACTGTAAGGCTTTTAAACATTTGCCCATTTGGTGGGTATAAAATGTTATTTCATTGTGGTTTTAATTTGCATTTCTCCAATGTGGCTGACATCTTTTCACACATTTATTGGCCATTTGGTTTCCTCTTTAATGAGCTCCTTGTCCAAGTCTTTGCTTATTTTTCAATTAAACTTTTTCTTATCTATTGTAGGAGTTCTAGATATAGTCTGAATACTAATCCTTCATTGGTATTAGGCATCTTTCAGTTTATGGTTTCCTTCCTTTTCACTCTCTTTTGTTGAGAAGTTCTTTATTTTAACCTAGTTGAATTTATCACCCTTTTCCTTCCGGTAAATGCTTTGCATAATTTATTTAGCACAAACAGGAGACTGTTCTTCATTTGGGCTTCCCTGGTGGCTCAACGGTAAAGAATCCACCTGCCGATGCAGGAAGCACTGGGTTCAATCCCTGGGACCGGAAGATCCCTTGGAGAAGGAAATGGCAACCTACTCCAGTATTCTTGCCCGAGAAATCCTATGGATGGAGGAGACTGGCGGGCTACAATCCATGGGGTGGCCAAAGAGTCGGAGGCGACTTAGCGACTGAACAACAGAATCCAGAGACCATGATGACACATTTATAATTCCTTTTAATACACTGTTAAAATGAAAACTTCAAAAAAGGAAGTTATATAAACAATTAACACATGAAAACATTCACAAAATGACTAGCCATCAAGGAAATTAAAATCAAAACCACAAGGACATATCACTACACACCCACCAGAATGGCTAAAATTAAAAGACTGATAACACCAAACTGGGGCAAGGATGTAGACCAACCAAACTTTCATTACACACTGTTGGCGGGAAGGTGAAACTGGGGAACCCTGAAGAAAGGTCAAGCAGTTTCTTAGAAAGCTAAACATATTGGATAATAGAGCTATCCTATGACCCAGCAATTCCACTTCTTGACATTAACCCAAGAAAGATGAAAGTACATGCCCACGTAATAACTTACAGCAAAATATTCATAGCAGCTGTACTCTTAATAGCCGAAAATGAAATGCAGGCCTAGTGTCCATTGACAAGAGAATGAGTAAGTGAACTGTGATCAGTCACACAACAGAATACGACTCAGCAAGAAAAAGCCACCTACTGACTCATGTGACACAGATGAATCTCAAAACTACTCTGCTGAAGCCTCGACAAAAGAATGTGTTCAGGATTCTACCTCTACGAAGCCTAGAACAGACAAAAGAATACCTTCAAGATTCTACCTCTACGAAGCCTAGAATAGGCAAAAACAATTTATAATGGAAAAAATATAAGAACTGTGGTTGTTCACGGGTAGGGTTAGGAATGGAGAAGGAGCGCAGAGAACTTTCTGGGGTGACAGTAATATTCTGTATCCTAACAGAGATTCTGCGTTACATGGGCATACACATTTGTCCAAAAAAAAAAGAGACAAATTTTGAATTCTAGGTGATATGCATAGTAAAGTGTTTAGTAGTTAAGTATATTGATGTATGCAACTTACTTGGAAACGGCTCCAAAAATAAAACAGATTTCTGGGTGGATAGAGAAATGATAAACCAAACAAAGGCAAGTGTTACCAATAGAATCTTGGTGGTGGGTACACATGTGAGAATTCTTTCAACTTCGCTATACGTTTGAAATTTTTCAAACTAATAGTATATTGGGGGAAAGAGGAAAATATATTTTTAAAAGGAAGAGATTTGCTGTAAAAAATAAGCAGACAAAGGGTTTCCCTGGCAGTCCAGTCCACACTGCCAAGGTAGGTGGCTTGAGTTCGACCCCTGGTCGGGGAACTAAGATCTCCCACGCTGTGCGGCACAGTCAAAAAAAAAAAATTAAATATAAGCAAATATATGTAAGCAAAGTTTGTCCTTGAGAAAGGTAACTGAAAGAAAAAGATCAATCCTTACATGTACTGGTGCTTTGGAATTTATAAAACATATGCACACAGACTATTTTAAATGATCTTCACCAAAATCCAGGTATTCTAGTCTCATTTTATGCTTGAGAAAATGTGGGTCAGAACTTGCTAAATATCACACAGCTGGTACCTCATGGTGCTGGCTTTAAAAACAAACACCTGTGGCTCCTCCACTTCTACTCTTTCCAACACACCTCACTTGGGAGCTGCTGTAAACCTCAAACGTGCGAAGACCACGTGTAAACTGCCCATGGGCCTCCAGCCCTTTGCGTGTCCCAGGAGCAAAGGGCAAGGCTGAAGCAGTGCTGCACTGACGAGCAGGACACGAAAGGGAGATGCGCGTCGACAGGCAATGAGCACGATCTTAATCGAAGGTGAATTTTCAACCCACACGGCATAAAAGCTGACCATCCTCGCCCTGTCCATGGGGGTTCTCCAGGCAAGAATACTGGAGTGGGTTGCCATGCCCCTCTTCAGGGATCTTCCCGACCCAGAGACTGAACCCGGGTCTCCTGCATTGCAGGCAGACTCTTTACTGTGTTAGCCACCAGGGAAGTCCTGGGGTTCTTTGAGCCCATCCAGAAAGTGTGGGGAAAGCTGAGCTTGCCTTCCCATCTACACAGATGAAGCCTGTAGCAGAGAAACTCCAGCACAAGACTTGTCAAAACAGCTCTCTCACAAGATACTCCAGCACTCATCTTATAGAGCAGAACAAAAGCAGAGCAGAGGGACGGGACCCAGGCACGTTTGCTCAACCCTGACACGGCCAAAATGAGAGGCAAAAGCTTTACTAATCACTCTGCAGATTAATCACTGGCTTCAGGGTATTTTGGCTTTTTGTTAAAGCATAACACACCCCAATAATTTCTGTTAAATTTAAACAGGTGAGATAGATCCATGGAACAGAAATAAAAGCACTTTCTGCCTTAGAGATGGGTGTATTTATCCAAACACCTACTCAGTGTGCCAAACGCTTTGGAAACTGTACTGAAACCAGTACATAGCCCTTGCCCTCCAGAGGCCTATCATCAAGCAGCAGGCTTGGGAGAGAAATCTGAGCCCACGAGAGCTATAGGGGAGGTCCCAAGAGTAGAGGAGAGTGCAAGTACAACCAAGGGCTCAAGGCAGGATGTGTATGTGTGGAACTGGGGGCAGAAGAAGGGGTGAGGGGTTGCCCTCCAGGCTGGCTCCTACGGAGGTGCTAGCTAAGGAAGGCTACCTGCAGCCTGAGCAGGAAAGGGAGGAGAAAGCAGCCCCGAGGGATGCCTGCCGACTGATTATAGGAGTTAAGAGGGGAGATTAGAGGGCCTCACAGAATGCCTGATTGGAGGCATTACCTGGGACAGGGCCAAATACAGCTGCAACTTCCGCAGACACGAGAACCTAAGCTAGGGCTGGAACCAATCTCCCCAGTAAATCAAGACTTCAAATTTTCGTAACAGATTCAGGATGCCTGCTTAAAGCCCAGGTGGTCCCATGATCTCAAAGCTGAGTGGGAGGCCAGAGAATGGTGGATCTAACACTGGGACAGGTGGTTGGTTATCAGAGCAACCAGCCAGGAGATAAGCACCAGGAACAATGGATTTGCATCCCTGCTTAACTGTCTGGCCCTGGGTGAGTTTCTAACCTCCAGCACCTTATCTGCAGAAGGGAAATGACACCAGCCACCTCACAGGGCTGAAGAGAGATAAGGTCCACAAGGCATCCAGCAAGGTGCCTACAGTACAGGAGGCATCGAGGAAAGCCAGGTGCAACTCGGCCGAAGAGCTTGCACTCCCAGACCTCAGAGTCCGAGGCCTCCTACCACCAACCCCTGTGCGCACAGAAACCAGGCAGAAGCCCCCAACAGTGGACACACCCAAGGGCTTACCCATGCGCCAGTCACCTTCTCCCTCTGTTCTCTGATTTCTTTTTAATTTTTAAAAATACTCTGTCCTTTAAGGCATTTTAGGTAATTCTCAGATGACTCCCTCACCCCATGGCCTCACATCCCGAACCATCCCCTACGGAAGAACCCAATCCAAACAGGCAAGCAGTCCAAGGGGTCACCAGCATCACAAGACACTTGACAGGGAACGTTTGTGCCAGAAGGGGCCAAACACTCACTCACTTCAGAGGGAGAAGGTCAAGGCTCGGCTGAGGGTAGGTCTGAGCTGACAGAGCTGTGACCTTCATCACATCACTCTTTTACAGTCATGGTGGTAATGACATTAAGCACTAAAAAAAAAAAGTGTATAATACAAAGTATTTTATGTATATAATAGGCATCCAAGAAAATTTTAAAAGCAGTTATCTTTATAGCTAGGCTTAGCGAGATAATGAGATTCTATACAGCAAAAGGCATAAGAACACAAGGATTAAAGAACTCAGAGCCCATGAGCTCAAGATAAAATTCTAGTCACTTACTTCAGGAATAGAAAGTTGGGTCCCATTTTCTCAACTACACTTTTACAGGGAAACTTTCAGTAATTTATATAATCTATAATTCAAGGGTCAATGACCCTACTGGGGGGCGGGGGGGAGCGGGGAGAGTGGTCACCCAGGTCTCACAAAAAGAAAACTTCACTTTCTTTTAGGGAAATATAAGAGTTGGATTAATCCACTCTGTATATTAACAACAGACAACAAATTTTACTCCAGAGCTAGGAAACACTAAGAAACCAGCAAATTTTGATGGCCTAGGGTGATTCATGTCACCAGTTTTATGGAGGATGGTGGGCTGGCGGGGAAAAGGAGGGAGAAAAGACTAGGAAGAAGGGGAAGGTGGTGAAAAACAAGAGAAAACTAGGAGGAAGGAAAGAAAATGACACAGCAAATACTAGAGAAGGACAAACGGCGAGTCAGCCTGAGAGCTGACGGCAGTAATCCCTGGTTAGAGGTCAGCGTTGGTCACGCTGTTACCGGTCACCTCTGTGTACTGCCCACCCGGCCGTGCTAATCCTTAAGTCTTCACAGGGAAATCTGGGCTCACCAGAGCAAAGATGGATTATTTCCTGGGTATAAAAGCGTTAAAAGAGGAACACCAGACACTTCCAAAAACTCAAGTCTAAATTCTATAGCCTTCACTCTAGTTAAAACTAGCTTCTATTTCTCCTTTACTAGGACTGGCGGGATTTTCCACTTCTAACAGCCTAGTTCACACAATTCTCCAATTTAACCAATGTCTGTGGAAGGCCTACTGTCGGTGGGGGGCGGGGGGGGCAGAACAAAACAGAGGAGCTGCCCCTTCACAGGGCTGATGAGTGACACAGCGGGAGGGGCGGACCCACCTTTAGTTGTTCCCTGTGCGTCTCCAAAAAGGGAGCGGGGGAGCAGAAGGTCTCCTTGGACACTCCTGCCCCCACACTCAGATCTTTCAAGGGCGACTCAGAGTCCTAGCCAAGGAGAAGGAAAACGGAGTAAATCTAAAGACTGACAAGAAAATATTAAATGTTACAGTTAAAGTGCACCCTGATTCAAAACAAAACAAAACTCTAAGTGTTCAAACTGAACACTGCATTCATTATCTGTAACCACAGAGACTATAACTCCTGAAATGAATAAACAGCCAGCGTATTTTTAGTAATATTTAAATGAGTTCATAAAGATGAGCCAACCTCCTGTATTACGAGATCCTGAAGTACCTTTGGAATCATTAAGAAGCAAATTATATTTATTGAGTTGTACTGTTCTGTATATTTCTTGCACTTTGAATACTGGTTATCTCATGTGAGGAATCATGACTTAACATGTAGCCTGCCTCAGATATACCTCAATAAATGGGCTCCATAATCAAACACGTTTGGGAAGTATTGCACATTCTAAACACGGCTTGGAGGTTCACAGTGTGTTTTAGGAGACTAAGTTTTCTGACAAATTCTGTATTAAAGAAATCTGACAAATTTAGCCTGAGCCAGTATTTCCCAAACTAACTTGACCACAGAAACTTTATTCATTTAATACTTATTAATGGTCCACAAATTGCTTCATGGAACACACGTGGGATACGCTACAAGTGCATGAGATGCACTGCCTAATTAATCTGAAAATGTAACTGATTCATCAAGCATTCTGATGAACTGGTGTTTACTACATGGTATAGAAACACAAAAACTTCCCCAGTGAACTTCTGACTGGAATTCACTCAATAAGCTGACTTACTAGATTTTAATAAGAAGTTATTTTTTAATGAGCTAAAATGGGATCTTCGTATGTTTATATAAGGGAATTCACTGTGTAATAATTTGACTTTGCTACATTGCTGAAAGCTTATCTTCTCTAAACATGGGTTTTTAAATTTCCAGAACATACTGAGTTCTTAATTTCAGAAGATTCATTCCCTTAAAGAGAAAAACAGTGAATTAAAAATATGCTGATATTTACCTCTGCCCATCACTTGACAGGGCGCGACCTGGCGACTAAACCACCACCATCACTTGATTTGGGCTTCCCTGGTGGCTCACTAGACAGGCCTAATTACAAACATCTGTAACTGAGATGTGGCATCAACATGTTGGAGTTCATGAATAACAAGCATGGGACTATTAATTCTGTGGCTGTGGTGTTATTTATAATTTGGCTCCTCTTCTTGAAAAACTAACCTTAAATCCTGCACTGGAGGTTTTATGGAATCCAATTCCAGTGGCTGAAAAAGTTTCATCATTCCGTTAACAACAAAAATCAAACTCAACATTTATTTAGTACCTATTATATGCATGCCACTGGATTAAGCACTGTAATGATGAATGTATTTTTCTGGGTCCCCACTCAAGACAATGGTCTGACAAGACTCTTAGAAACTCAGGGGTCCTCCTGACAATGTGGGTGGCAGAGAGCAAACTGCTGCACTGGAGATGCTTACAAGACACCTGGGTGAATTTAGGACATCCACAACTGGCCCCAGTAGGCCAATAAGACACAAGACTTCTTGAAAAGCTACTGGTGTTAACTAAAACCTTACTATTACTTAACGCAAGATAACCAATATCAGATCTGGGTCAAAAACTTGAAAGCAGTTAAAGCTTCGCTGTTCAACTTCACCTGTGTAACACTTTAAAAAAAAAAGAAAAAGTCAGTTAGGTAGCTTAACCCACAAGCATTACAACGGTATTAAGTGCAGCTTAGGTAAGTAGTTCACAACTATCACAGGGTTCTTCAACGACTCTGTAGGACTCCCAAATGTGATGAACAGAGTGAACCTGAATTTTCAGAGCGCTTAGGAAAAGGGAAGAGTGTTGCATCTACGTTATGCAACACTGAAAAAGACTTTTCACTTTCATGTAGAAAAAGCATGATGACTGCTGGAAATTTAAGACAGAAAATGAATCAATTTCTAACCCTCTAACTGGAAGATCTAGCAGTAAGCAAGAAAATCAAGACAATTCTACAAATGACACAGCAGCAAAGAGACTGATGAGCCTCAACAATCTATACAGCCGTGCATACAGGAATATTTCCCCCTAGATTAATACACAAACAAAAGCATGAATTCCAGCTCTGAAATTTCAAATCAGAGAACCAGAAAGCGTCTGCAGTCTGTCTTCATGAACTTTTTTTCCTTTTTAAAAAAAGGAAAAACACCTTTCCTTTAGAAAACGTTAACAAAGACGAAGCCCAGAAACTTTGGCAAAACACAGCCAAGCCAACAGGCGCTGGAGAAGACACGCAATTTTAAAAAGTTACCAAATGTCCCAGTAAGACTGGTTGATAAATCAACTTCGTTCTGCTGAACGCTTCAAAAACTGCGTTTTTGATAGTATTTTCTAATTACACAGGCTTTAAGAACAACATGTATGCTAATAAACGGGGACCTCAAATACATGTGCAATGAAGCAACGTTGATATTCCAGATTACATTTTAAATAGTCCAAAGAAAATGGAAAACTGCAACTGCAGGCTTGCGCAAAGCCCAAACCGGGAAAACACAACTGGGCGGCAGGGTCCAGTACCCCGGCTTCGCAGGCTGGCCGCCCTTCCCTTCCACCCGGAGAACCAGAAGAACAAAGTTCACACTGACTGAACGTTCAGGGTCCCGCCAGAATATCGAGGGGAGGGGGAGGCGTCCTCCGCACCCGCTGTCTGGTAGGGAATGGATTCAAGCGCCTTGGTCAAGTTCACGGCGGTTCCTCGCCCCAGACGGCGCGACAGACGTGCCCCGGGAACCGACGCCGCGGTTCAGGGAGCGTCCTCCTGAACAACTCGGCTAAGCGGGGCCCCCAGGACCGGGGTCAGTCCTCCTCCCGGCGCCGCCCCGGCCAGGACGGTCCGCGGGCATCCGTCAAAGCCGGGAGAGAAGGCACCGCGGCCGAGGACCGAGCCGCGCCCGGCCCTGCGGGAAGGCTGCCGCCCCGCGGGGCCCGGGTTTCACCGCGGACCGCAGCCCCGGAGCCGCCCGCCCGCCCGGCGCCCCTTTACCTTGCTGCCGCTGCCTCCGCGAGGCTCGGACTCTGCGAGGCTGGAGCCGGGGTCCCGGGTCGAGGCGGCCGTCTTCTGGCCGGGCGGGAGGCTCGGCCCGCCGGGCGGGGGCGGCGGCGCCGCGGGGCCCGGCACGTCCTCGGCCTCCTTGCCGCCGGGATACACCCCACGGCTCTCGGAAATGTGGATGCTCGGAGCGCAGCCCATGCTGGCGGCAGCGCCGCGGACACGCTGGCGGGCAGCCGCGATCCGGTCAGTAAACGGCCCGCCCGGCGCCTCGGGGCCGCCGCGTGCGCCGTGTCATCTCCGCCTGGGCGGGCGGCGGCGGCGAGCGCGGGTCTCCCGTCAGGAAGTGCGGCCGCCCCTTTTATCGCGGTGCGGGCGCGGCGGCGGCGGCGGCGGCGGCGGCGGCGGGGAGGGGGCGATGGGGCGGGCAGCGCACCGCGGCCGCCCCTCCGAACATGCCCTTCCAGAGGAGGGAGCCGCCGGCCGTCTCCCCTCACATCGCCGCGCTCGCCTCTGCCGCGCCGCGCTTCCGGGGAATTTCAGGGGAGGAGATTTGCGCTCTCCCGGCCCGAGAGCCGACAAGTCCCCGCCGCGCGAGCGACGCCGCCCTCGCCGTGAGGCGGCGCGACCCCCCGGGGGAGGTGCGCTCCCGGCTACGCCCGCTCCCGCCCCGGAGGCGCTGTGGCCGGCGCCTCCAGAGGCCCCGGGCTCTCACGTCTCTCCGCCACCCGCCCCACGGATAACTGCCGTTGGTCCGAGGGCCGGGTGGCGGAGAAAGCTAGAACGGCTGAGCGGTGCAGGCCGGAGGAATCTCGCCGGGACAGCAAGGCCGTGTCCACCCCGGGAGGGACGGAGGGACGCGGACCTGAGGCCGCGCCGTCGAGAAGCGCTGAAGCGGCGGCGCTCGCCCAGAAGCTGCGGGCGGCGCGGCGCGGCTCCGGCTCCGGCTCCGGCTCCGCATTCCGGGCCGGGTCTTGCCGGCAGCACGCCGCGCCCAGCCCCCAGCGGTGACCTCCAGCGGGTGCTGGCGTCAATGCAAAGCAGCTGGGGTGCCAGCCGCCGCCTCCCGGCTCCGCCCGCCACGGAGCATGCGCGGCCACGACGGGAGGGGCGCGCGGCCAGGCTGCGGGAGGGAGAACGACTTACCCATGGCCGTACGTGGTCACCCCCGAGCCAGTGGTCTCTGATCTCCGGCCTGTGGCCACTAAAACCCATACCTCAGGGTTCGAATCCCGGCTCCGGAACTTAGCAGCTGTGTGACTTCGGTCAGGGCCCTGTCTCTGAGCCATTCAAGAGCCAGGAGGGGGAGGCTGGGGGGTGACGGGTGTTACTGACTCGGGCTCAGTCCGTGTCCTCGCGTGCCAAGACCTGGAGCCCTAGGCCCCCTACACCGGCGACTGGGAGGCTGGGATGACAAGAAGCCACATTTCGTGGCAGGCTGGGGATGCCTTCCTACTCGTCCTTAACCAGAGGAGCCCTGTGATGACGCCAGACGCGTTGCCAGAAGGGCACCCCACACACATCGCCACCCGCTCACTGTGTGACCTTGGGCGAATCACTTAGCCTCTCTGTGCTGGGTCTCCTCCCACGATCAACTGGAGAGTGGCACCCCTGGGTGTGCATCACGTACCCTGGAGCTGCCCACCTCGGACCCACCCTCACTCCCGCCCCTCTCTCCCTGCGGCTCGCGGTCAGCCGAGACCCCGGCACGGCTAGTCCCTTTCCTCTGCCGCCGTCCACACCTTTCCTAGCGCGGCCCTGGAACGACCCTGAGGTGCCGCCCACTCCCGCCTTGGTCCCGGCTACTGTGAAGACCTGGAGGGGTATTCCGGGCTGGAGTCCCTGCTGCGGCGCTGGCACTGCCGCAGGGGCTCCAGCGCTGGGTTCCCTGCGGCGGCTCAGGCTTCAGGGTGCTAGGGAATCTAAGATCCACAGCCCCCGCGCCCCCTCCAGCAGGGATCTTTAGGCCCCGAGGTGGGCACCGGGCAGTTCCCCAAGGGCAGCAGAGCAGAAAGGCCCGGTAACCGGGGAGCAGCTTCCCTCTACCGGCCCTCTTTACTAACCTAGCTGGCCCAAGCCACTGGCACATGACTTACATTATCAAGTTCAAGCACATTTAGCAATAACCATAATACCCTCCCTGCCTTATAAAAATACCAACGGCTCAATGACGATGTCTTAAAAGACACAAGGGAAGATTTTTACTATCACCAGCAATTCTACCAGCACTGCAGGGTTTTCTGCCTCAGTGCTCCTGGCTTAAGAAGGTAATTTTTCCAGGCAGAACCGTGACTCTTCTAAATAAAGAGTAATTGGTGAAGAAAATGCTTTCAACCATCAGAGAGTTTGAAAGTCTGTCTCAGACCCTCTGTCCTCCCTGCTCTGCCTCACTGAGAAGTCTGGCCTTGATGACTACCAGCACTGACCTTGCCTCCTTCCAGCACTCCAGGGTGCCTCCTGGGCCCACCTTCTAATACAGGACATTGTTGTCCTGGCCTCTCTCTGGACATCCTTGAGCCCTGCTCTAATTAGGGGTGAGGACACTTACCCCCAGCTGACCCTGATCCCCTTATCCACTAGCTGGCCTCCTGCGCTGCCCTGTGCTATCGTGAGCTGGTCACTTACCCTCTGTTCTCAGAGAACTGTTGCATAGTCATGTTAACTGATTTCCAGGTCTGCAATTTAGGAATGCTAAACTTAGAGACCTAAAACCAAGAATGAAGTAGGAGCAGGCAGGAATGGTGGGAGACATTTGCCTACTTCTGGGGTCACAAGGAGCAACCCCCCACTCACTTTCATTCATACTCTGGAACTCAGCCTGGAACACTCCAGGAAGTCACAGCTTCCCCCCTCACCTCAGCTAGCACCAATTCCACCACTGCCCTCCTTCCCTGGCCATCATCTGAACCTCAAAGTCCCTGAACACTTCTCTACCCAGTTTCCCCAGACCTCAGTGACAAGGGACACAAAAGGAGTCACAGTGACAAAACCAACCCAAACCTCACTGGTATGTGCCACTCACTGGCTCACCCAGAACTCCGGAGCCCCTGTGAAGAATCCCTCCACGTGGGTGTGTGTGAAGAAAGCTCACACACAACCCTACTCCTGCTGCAGGAGAGGCACCCCCAGCCATGTGGGTATCTGGAAGTTGGTGGCATGCAGGAGAACATACTACCCCACCACCCCAATCTATTCTCCCCCTGCAACCGCAGGGACCCCCAAACAGGACTGCTTGACCCCTTACCAGGCTCAAACTTGTCAATGAAGGTCAACTTCAGTTCTTATTCTGCATGAGGTAAATGGGACCGGGAAAGGACTCAGCCGAGAGACAGAGGCCAGCCTGGCACCCTCACTCCCACCCACCCCCACACACACAGCCCATTTCCAGGAGACTCCTCAGTCGTCTGACCCCCTCCCCAGTTCACGAGAGACATGAAGATGCAGTGTTCCACACAGCTTTATTCTATGTAAAACCCAAACCAACTTGGTTTACGAGCCTCTTACACGTAAGCTGATCCTTTTTTTTACAACTGGAGCTCTCTCGCGGCTTTCTTTCCTCCCCTACCTGGGAGTCAGCATTCAAAGGCTGCTACTGGCACCCACCTTTCTGCTCCTTTCCTTGCCTCCCCACTGAACTGGGCTGGAAGCAGCCAAGAGCGGGAGAGATCCCACACCCTGAGGTGCGAATCCCAGTCCTGCCACAAGCCCTCTCTCCAAGCCACTTTCCTTCACTGTAAATCTAGGATTAATGATATCTACCCCTCAGGGATTAAATAGGCTAACTGATGTCAGATGCCCAGAATAATTACTGAGCGCCTGTGTCTTAGCTTGCCAACTTCTCCTGGGTCCTTTCAACACCATCTTCCTGCAGGCCTGCCCCTAGACTGCCGAAAACTGCTGGAGGAAATAAAATTACCCCGAGGATCCATACCACTACAAATCTGTGGCATCAGACTTCGGTTCATTTCTCTAAATTGCAAGATTTTGTACAATGTGATTTTTAAATCTTTTTAAATCACATTCATATGTGCTAGAAAAATAGTAAAAAAAAAAAATTAAAATTAGCATAAGTATATAAGATGTGCAGAAGCAAAGGAAAGCCTTTCTTCCTTCCCCAGTCCCTTCCTTCCGTAGAGGTAACTATTGTTAACAGTTTGGACCATATGCTACCAGACCTGTTTCTATGTTAAATAATCACACACACACACACACACACACACACACACACACACGCACACACACACACAGCTGTTAGAATATCACAAGCAGGGCTGCATTGAACATCCTTGAATGCATCTTTTTCTGTTAAGATGGACTCCTAAAAGTTGAATTGTTTGGTGAAAAGGTATGTACCCTCTCATCCCATCCCAGCTCCAGAAGGGATGAAGGGAAATGAAAACATAGAACCAGGCTGAGCTGTACGATTGAAAGGGGGAACCCTTTAGCCATACCCTCTGCACCTGGATAGGGAGGATCTAGCCACCCCAGATACAAAACCTCTGTTGACCATCCTTTCCAGGCCCCTGGCCGGCTTACCTTCATTTCTCTCCGTACTCCCAAGCCCTGAGTACAGTGTTTGAGTGTTCCTGCCTTTCTCTGGTAAGGCACTGGACGATCTGCCCTGAAGGCCAGAACCGCAAGGAAAGAGCAGCAGTTCCCATAGGTGAGGACGGCAGAGGGAAGCCTCCAGGTGCTGTCCTCCGACTCCACAACCCAGGTGCGCCCCAGCACTTCTCTCCTCTGTTAGGCTCTGGACCTTGGTACTCAGGATTCTCCTGGAGCTTAGAGCTAACCACCCACTATGCACCCTTTTTCTCAGAATGACCCTATTCGCTCCTGCTATTTCAGACTCCTCTACTCCCAACAAGGGGGCTCAGCCTCCAGTGCCAGCTTCCTGCTACCCTCGACTCCAACCACACTTTCCCACCAGGTCAGGGGGTCACACCTCTCCCCCCTACTAGAGACAGTCTCAGATTCCAAACACTGCTGTATTTGGTTGTAAAGGTCAGAGCCGCACTCTGCCAGTTCAGCCACTGTTAGTTGCTCAGTTGTGTCCGACTCTGTGAACCCATAGACTGTAAACCACCAGGCTCCTCTGTCTATGGGATTCTCCAAGCCAGAATACTGGAGTGCAGTGCCATTCCTTTCTCCAGGGGATCTTCCCAACCCAGGGATCGAACCCAGGTACTTCTTGCTTCATTTCCCCAGAATACAGGAAGGGAATGGGAGCTCGGATCAGGGCCTCAGATGCCACTAGGACCATCTCACAGTCCTGACTGCTCAACTCTCAACATAATTTCTTGTGATGCTGAAAACATGACCTTTCGGAGCTCCCATCTCTACCTTCCCAGTCCCACAACGACACTGTCGGTTTCCACTGCAGAGAAAGTTCCTTGTCCGAGGTTCCTAATTTGGAGTGTCCCTACCCCCAGGACCCCATGCTTAGAGAGGCCCCAGTCTTGGTTGATGCTCGACCGTATTGAAATTCCTAACAAGTGTTGAACAAGAAGCCCTGTATTTTCATGTCACCCTGGGTCCCACAAGTTCTGCAGCTGGTTCTGCCTCCCTCCTCTGAGAAGTGCTTTGCTCAGGTGTGTGCAGGGGAGAGAAGCATAGGGTAGTGCCAGCAAGAAAGGTGGTGTCTTGGAAAAATTCACAGGGCCTTCCCTGAAGGTCCTGTTGTTATTTCACAACAACAGTCCCTGCCTCCGTCTGCCCTGGACCCAGCATCCAAGCCCAGCTCCGCCTCTGGCCTCACCCTACCTCCCTGGCAGGTGAGACAGGCCTCAGGTTGCCTCAGGAATGGCCACCTCAAGAAGCAGGCCACAGGGGGTGGATAACTGTTGGCTTCCCCTCCGTGAGAGCAGGAGTAGGGGAGCAACACAGGGCCCCTCAGCCTAGAGGAGGAGAGCAGTGTGTCCAGACAGCCCTGAGAAGGGACCCTGATGATACCAGCCAGCCAGACGGTGTTAGGATTTCTGCCAAGCACACCACGTGTGTGACCTCATTTATTCCAAAGGCACTGAGGCTTTTTAGAACGAGGGCTGAGGCAGGTCTTTAATAACCCAATACCTACCCTCTATAAAGGCTCTGAAAGACAGAAGGATGCTTCTTTAATACAATTAAGTGTATTTATTTCCAGCTAAGAGCTTTCAAGATATTTAATAGTAAAGCCCTAGATTACTCCTCAGGGCTGGGACACAGCAGGTCTGTTCTAAAGAAAGTCCCAAGACCAAAAAGCACTTGACTGGAGCATAATTAATGGATTCAGAAATAAAACGAAGGGCAACCACCCTCGCTACTGTTACCTAGTGTTGTCTAAATGGTCTGAGAAATGCAGTGAGGCACGGCGTAGAAATGACAGCACAGATATTTCGACTGGAGAGAAAATTGATCATTAATGGTGGAGAATATAGCTTTATATCTAAGATACTCAGTAATCAATGCAAGAGTTATTAAGATGAAAGATTTCTCTAAAGTGACCAGATTAGAAGTAAATAAGTGAGACTTCCCTTCTTTGAAATGAGAAGCTGAATCATAAAATGTTAGATCTGAAAGGGACCGGGAGGACTTCCCTGGTGGTCCAGTGGTTAAGAATCCACCTGCCAGTGCAGCAGACACTGGCTCGATCCCTGGTCCTGGAAGATTCCACATGCTACGGAGCAACTAAGCCCGTGCGCCACAGCTACTGAGCCAGCATGCCGCAGCTTCTGCAGCCTGCCCACAACAAGAGAAGCCCACACGCCAAATCGACGAGTAATCCTCCATCACTGCAACTAGAGAAAGCCCAAGCAAGGCAGCAAAGAGCCAGCGCAGCCGCAGATAAACGCATAGCTTAATTAAGAGAAAGAGTGACACTCTAGACTATCAGTGGCCCATCAAAAAGTACAATGACAAAATGGAGCCCAGGTTTCCCCAGACTTCACCTGGGTCTCCATGGTGGTCATAACCCACATTTTGCTGGCTCTTTCCCCTCTTCGAAGGCAGGCCTCCAGCCACGTTTTCCCCAGTTACTTCTGAGAGTGTCTGAGGGTGGGTCTGAGGGAAAGTAGTGAGATCACCCGCCATCCTCTCCGTTGCTGGTACCCCTGTACCACGTTAATTGCAGGGCCTCTGGCACAGACTCCTGATGCTGTGAAAGCTGAGGCTCTGGGGTCCTTAGGGCACTGAAGCTCCTTAGGGCACTGGGCTCCAGGCACACATTAGGGGAAAAGGACACACGTATAGGGTCACCAACCATGTATCAGTTTGCCCAAGACTCTGATGGTTTTAACACTGAAAGTCCTGCACCCTGGAAACCCGCAATCCAGGCAAACCGGGCGGGTTGATCATCCTATACCTCCTTCATACACACATGTGCACTCACATACGTGTGCATATAAACACACACACAATGTCTCACGTTGTCTCCTAGGCCCTAAAGCCATGCTGTTTGTGCCCTGTGTCTTGCAGAGTTTATTTCTGGGCAAAGAGCCCTTCTGGGCTTCCTTGATGGCTCAGCAGTAAAGAATCCGCCTGCAATGCAGGAGACTGGGGTTCAATCCCTGGTAGGGAAGATCCCCTAGAGAATGAAATGGCAACTTGCTCCAGTATTCTTGCCTGGAAAATCCCATGGACAGAGAACCCTGGTGGGCTCCATGGGGTCACAGAGAGTCAGATATGACTTAGTGACTAAACACACACATACACACACATATATATTAACATGTGAAAATTCTATGACATTCAAATATTTGCATCCATATATGAAGTTTTACTGGAACACAGTCACACCCATTTGTTTACACATTGTCTATTGTTAGGGAAATTAAACAAATCATTTTGTTTAGGCTTAGGAAGCAAAGCAGAGCAGGCCTCTGACCCTTGCTTCTAACCAGCCTGGACACTGCCCTGACTGTGAGTGACTTCCTGCTGTGAGTGCAAGACTTCCAGCACCATAGATAACATGGGGGAAGCATTTTGAGATTATTGAGCCCCTGGCGGGGACCTGGCCATCCAAGCCCCAGGCTTAACAACATTCCAAGTTTTACAAGACAAAACAGACAGCATTAAAATGAAACCAGGCTTGCAATTTGGTCACTGATGATGATATCAGTTTGAGTCCTGGGATTATAAGTGGGAACCCAGAACTGCAATCTTGAAGTCTTACCCATGGAGCAGACGTGCTGCCTGGGACCTGGGCTCCAGATGTGCTGTGGCAAGGGACTTGCCAGCGCTGTTTAGGTCTGACGTTGGTCAAAACCCAGTTTTGTGATGTGTCCTCTGCTCTGTATATTTCTCTTTTCTTTTAATGTTAGTATATTGAAAGTAAGTTAGATAATTCTCTAATAAATATATGTATTATTTATTTGTATATAATGAGTGGCTTCTTTTGTTAACAAATCCTTTGAACCTGAGACAAAAGTGAAAACTTTGGGCAAAACATCTATGGCTACTTTTGCAATCCTTCCAGGGTCAGTCCACAGACTTTCTCTTGGGGACTCAGACTCACACCCATGCCTGGGTAGTGTAGGAAGATCCTAGAGCCTGGTGACTTTCCCTGTTCTCCACCCTCACCGGAAAATCACGCTCCTTCCAACCCCTTCCATCAACCTGCTGCAGCATCAGCTAAACGTGGAGCCTGCCCTACACAGAAGCATCACCATCTACATCTCCCCAAAGCCCCAGGTTAATGTTATCTATTGGGGCTTCCCTGGCGGCTCAGACGGTAAAGCGTCTGCCTGCAATGCGGGAGACCCGGGTGTGATTCCTGGGTTGGGAAGATCCCCTGGAGAAGGAAATGGCTTATCCACTCCAGCACTCTTGCCTGGAAAATCCCATGGACAAAGGAGCCTGATAGGCTATAGTCCATGGGGTCACAAAGAGTCGGACACAACTAAGCGACTTCACTTTCTTTCTTTCACTATTGTGGGGGAAAGGGAGGCTCAGAGAGGTTAAATAACCTATCTTAGGTCACACAAACAACAGACAGCAGAACCAGGCTGCCTGAGCTGATGCCAAAGCCTGACCTGTCTCTACTGTGCCAGCATTTCCACAAAAATAAGCTTTGGCTTATTTTTAATAAGTTGTTGTTCTTGTTATTTAGTTGCTAAGTCATGTCCGGGCCCATGAACTGTGTAGCCTGGCTCTTCTGTCCATGGGCTTTCCCATGGACATAATGGAGTGGTTGACATTTCCTTCTCTAGGGGATCTTTCAGACCCAGGGATGGAGCCCACATTAGCAGGCAGATTCTCTACTGCTGAGCCACCAAGGCAGCCCTGATAAATAAGCTACATATGGGAAACTGAGGAGCCAAACATCATGGATACTTGAGAAGCAGAAAGTGAAATATGACACATCCCAGAGCAAATGCAGGCTGCTTCACTACCAAGATAAATGGGAGATGAAATGCAGGGCAGCACACTGTTTACCAAAAGTATTTGGGGCTTTTGAAATGTCAGCCACGATGATCGTGAATCACTCCTCTTAAAGCTCTTAATCCAGGGTAACCCTCCTTTTTCCGCTGGCTCCTCTCCTGATTCATCGAGTTGCCTCTGCTGGCCTGAATCACCAGCCCAGAGTTCTGGGTCTCAGGCCTCCCAGGTTCCATGGGAAAATTGTCATTCGCTTCTCTGGGGAGGTGTGTCCTGTGTAAGTGTCCCCAGGCCTGCTTGCAGGGGAGAGAAGGCTTCAGAGGGGGAAGACTCCAGCCTAACAGAAAAGTGTAGCTGGAAAAAGTCAAGGTGACAGGCGGAATCTCATTGTCATAACCAGGGTCCCAGATTTATCCCTTCGTGCAGTCTCTCTTGAGTGTCTAGCACGCGTAGGCACTGGGCTGGATACTGGGGACTCAGCGATGGCAACATAGCCCCTGCCTATTAATGGAGCTCATAAGCTGAGGTTGAAGCCAGGCGTCGTTCAACTTCATAAGAGTATAATTATAAGTTGACGAGTGCTGTGACGCACAAGGAGCTCTGAGTGTGTATCACAGCAGGAAATGACTTAACCTCGGATAGAGGAGGGTGAGCACCAGGATGTTTTCCCTAAGCTGAAATATGACTAGATAGCTGTTCTTCATGCCCAGCACCCATTCATCCTTATTGTTCAGTCGCTCAGTCATGTCCAACTCTTCGAGATACTGTGGACTGCAGCACACCAGGCTTCCCTGTCTTTCACCACCTCCCAGAGCTTGCTCAAACTCATGTCCTTCGAGTCGCTGATGCCATCCAGCCATCTCATCCTCTGTCGTCCCCTTCTCCTCCTGCCTTCAATCTTTCCCAGCATCAGGGTCATTTCCAATGAGTCAGTTCTTCGCATCAGGTGGCCAAAGTATTGGAGTTTAATCTTTAGCATCAGTCCTTCCAATGAACACTCAGGACTGGTCTCCTTTAGAATGGACTGCTTGGATCTCCTTGCAGTCCAAGGGACTCTCAAGAGTCTTCTCCAGAATTCATCCTTGAAGCTACCTCATTTTCCTCTGGGAACCCATGGTCACCCCTAGTATAACCTCAAGCTATTGGGGTGGAATATTTAGGACGCACCACATCCCTGGCTATAGAAATTAATCTAGAAATAGGCATGTGATCCAATCTAGAGTTAATGAGTGTCAGTGTTATTGGTTGAACCCCTGATCCAGCCATACCTAAAGTCAGAACTACATTTGGACTTTTCAGCTTTAACAACTTCTGCTTTTGATTAAGTCTCTTTGTGGGTCTAAAATTTTGGTCTCTTGCAAGTAAAAATGTCCTATCTCAGCTACAAGGATGAGTCAGAAAGTCATATGTAGGATATATAGTAGTGAGTGAATGAGTGAGTGAAAGTCTCTCACTCTTTGTGACCCTATGGACTATACAGTCCATGGCCTTCTCTAGGCCAGGATACTGGAGTGGGTAGCCATGCTCTTCTCCAGGGGATCTTCCTGACCCAAGGGTCGAACCTGGGTCTCCTGCACTGCAAGCAGATTCTTTTCATCAGAGCCACCAGGGAGGGGATCAGCGGGCAGGAGGAAGGGAAAAGCCGGTCTGGCTCTGGCAGCATCGTGGCAGTGGCTGTGGCTGGGTTGGTGGCAGCAGTAGTGGGGAGTGGGGTGAGCATAGGGGGCAGGACCTCTAGCAGCTCAGCAGCGAGGTGTGTGTCCTCCTGGAGCCAAGCAGCTTCCTGACCCCTGGGAAACACCCTTGTCACACTTCTATGTCTCCAGCTCTTTCAAAACCTGTTGGCCAATTCCCCTCATTAAATCGTTATCTTTGCCTGAGATACCTCGAGAGGTTTGTAATTTCCTGGTTGGCCACTGATGGATGTAATCACTGATGGGGTGACTGTTATGAACCGCTGCTCTCATAAGGTGTTACTCCCAGTGGCTGCCAGGGTAGTCCACCGGGCTTAGGAAATAGCAGATAAGGCAGAGGAAGACGGGGTTTAATCTTGCTTGGTCTGCCTGGGGAGCTTTCAACCACTGTGGTACAGCAACTTCTCATTAAGGTTATACTAAATTTGGAGGCAGACACATTTCAAGGGCTTGAGTTAACGCAGAAGAATTATGTCCCAGGATGACCATGGACTTACAGTGACTCTAGAGAAAAAATACTTTCACAGAGAATCAGATGGGTAGTTCCAGACTTGAGATCACCCAGGCTGGACACAACAGCTTCTGATGAAATAGTTTGTCTGAGAGTCAGAATTACATTCACCCCTGACTGCCACCAACTCCTGGTGGAGAAAGGCCACGGACTGGAGAAAGGCCCCCCAACTCTCTGGTCCCCATCTATAGAAGGAGGAGCCCAGCCATGGCAGACACGGTTTGTTTCCTCCCCGACAGGCAGCTGTCCTCCTCTCACCTGCTTCCCGGGTCCTTCCCAGTCCATGCGGTGATGCTTGATTGGTTCCAGCCAATCGTGGTCATGCCTTTCCCCACATCAGGGATTGGTTCTGTCATGAGCCTGTGACATACCCCTGGCCCATGAGATGTCTGGAGTGCTCTGGGGGGTGGTGTGGAGAGGGGTCTCTGGGAAGGTGTGCTCACTGAAAAAGAAACACAACAAAGACATATGGAAACTACCCAGTTGGTCTAGTTGTTAAGACTTCACCTTCTAATGTATGGGGTGCAGATCTGGCCCCTGGTCGGGCAGCTAAGCTCCCACATGCCTCAAGGCCAAAAACCCAAAACATAAAATAGAAGCAATATTGTAACAAATTCAATAGACTTTAGAAATGATCCATATCCAAAAAACAAGAGAGAGAGAGAGAAATTGGACGCTTTCTTCCTCTGGAATGACTGGGTGAGAAAAGGATGCTTGGAGCCATTTCAGCCACCCAGCCACTGTGAGGGGAGAGCCACCAACAGCTGAGAATGGCAGCATGGAAAGGTGGACCAAAACTGTGTCATCACTGTCCCCAGGCCATCCCAGACCTGCCCAGCGTCTGAACTCCTCATTATGTGGTGTGAAACAGTTCCATTGGGTGAGCTACTTTCAGTTGGGTCTCCTGTCAGCTGCAGCCCAAAGCCCTCCACCTGACATACGAGGCCACCAGTTGAATTTCCCTGTTCTTTTACCTTTTTTTTTTTAATTAAAAAAACATGCATTTATTTATGACTGTGCTGGGTCTTTGCTGCTGCATGTGGTCTTTCTCTAGTTGTAGTGAGTAGCAGCCACTCTCCGGTGGTGCTGGGAAGGCTTTTCTTTTTTAAGAAAGATATTTATTTGGCTGCCCGGGTCTTAGCAGTAGCATGCTAGATCTAATTCTCTGACAAGGGATCAGACCTGGGCCCCCTAAACTGGGAATACGGAGTCTTAGCCCCTGAAGCACCAGGGAAATCCCTCTTTCTTTATTTTTTCAAACATTTTATTTTGTATTGAGGTATAATCGACTAACAATGCTGTGATAGTTTCAGGTGAACAGCTAAGGGACTCAGCCATACACAGACACGTATTCTCCCCCAGACCTGGGTGTGCAGACTCAGTAGCTGTGGCCCACGAGCTTAGTTGTCCCGCAGCATGTGGGATCTTCCCTGGACCAGGGATTGAACCCGAGTACCCTGCACTGGCAGATGGATTCCTAATCACTGAACCACCAGGGAAGTTCTCCCTGTCCATTCTAGATCTAACATTCTTTCACTTGGCTTCTCTTTTCAAAGAAGGAAGCAGGCTTGGCAAGAGGGGACTTGTCCAAGGCCACGCTTTGTCTGAGCCTTAGTACAATGATGGAGGTCAGTTCTTGTTTCTAAGAAATGCTTCATCATGTCACTCACAACTTCTCTGCGTGGGAGGGGAATACAAGATTTGATAAAGATGATCCTGGATAATCTCCTGCCCTGCAGCCTGCACCTCTGCATGTGTGCCCTTGAGACCCAGAAGAACATGTACAGAAGTCTGGGTGGGGGCAGGACGTTTTCCCAGCTCGTAATTAGTAACCTTGGCAGGGATGGTGCTGCTGGCCTTCATGGACCACCCGATGACTGTGCTCCCAGCTGCAGCTGATCCAGAGGATCAGAGCTCAAGAAGAGTCCTTTTCCTTCTGAAAAGTGAGAGCCTGCCAGCACCCACATGAAGGACACAAAGAGCTCAGGGAACCCTGATTTCTGGCCCACCTTTAGGAGGAGAACTTCGTGTTAGTCTTTCGTGTCCGACTCTTTCCGACCCTGTGGACTGTAGACCACCAGGCTCCTCCGTCCATGGAATTCTCCAGGCAAGAATACTGGAGTGGGCTGCCATTCCCTTTTCCTGGGGATCATCTTGACCCAGGATCAAACCTGCTCTTCTGCGTTGCAGGCAGATTCTTTACCATCTGAGCCACCAGGGAAGCCCGGGAGACCAGACTTGTGTAAATTAAACGTTCTCCTGGTTCTTGGTGGCAAATTCTGAGATCCTCTTGGTTTCTGGCCATCCAAAGGACAGAAGCTGGAAGCCTCTGCTGGAATCAGCTCCATTCCAAAGCTGAGCAGGGAATCTCAAGCAGGAGAGAAGGAGGGGAAGGATTCCACCCCTCCACAGAGACTTAGTCACAGAGCTAGCTGGAGAAGCAGGCAGCACCAAAGTTGTGTCATTACAGCAAGCAGTTTTCTTTCTCTTGTTTTGGCTGTGCCACGCAGCACGTGGTATCTTAATTCCCCAACCAGGGAACTAACCTGTGGCCCCTGCAGCAGAAGCTCGGAGTCTTAACCACTGGGTGTCACTGTTGTTTACTTGCTCAGTCGTGCCCATCTCTTTTGCGACTCCATGGAATGCAACCCACCAAGCTCCTCTGTCCGAGGTATTCTCCAGGCAAGAATACTGGAGTGGGTTGCCATTCCCTTCTCCAGGGGATCTTTCCAACCCAAAGATCAAATCTATATGTCCTGCATTGCAGGCGGGTTCTTTACCACTGAGCCACCTGAGAAGCGCCTTAACTATTGGGCTGCCAAGGAAGACCCTTTCTTTTGTATTCTCACCTAACTGTGACTATTTAGGCATGTAAAAGCCAAGTTTTCTATCCCCTCGCAGTGCTTGTTCTTAGACCCTGGACGAACAGGTCAGATTCGTGAGGTTTGGAGTGATGGCCACAGTGGGGCCTGCAGCCTAGGAACCCACCTCCCCCTCTTCCCTAAACAAGGCTGGGGATCTAGGTTTCCTCTCTTGTATCTGCCAAGGGCTTAGGTTGTGAGTCACAGAATCCAACACTGGCTGTTTTAAGCAAAAAAGGAATTTGGGAGAAAGGCTATCGGGATGCTTTGGGCTCTAAATAGCACAATAATAACAGGACTTCTCATGTTGAATAACAAGAAGCACGAGTGCTCCAGGACTGGCTCGGTGGCTCAGAGGGGTGACGTGGTTCCCAGCTCCCAACATGACCGGATGACCCCCACCTCCTTGTACCTGCACCCTTGTGTGATCCCTCTTGTGTTAAGTTCTGCTATGATGTGAAGACGACAGGACACTGCAGAAATGTCAGCAGGTGACTTCTAAGCTGTGAAGTCACTGTGGCTTCCACCTCACTCTGTCCCTTGGATGGCTCGCTCTGGAGGAAGCCAGCTGAGGTGGGGTGAAAGTGTTACTCAGTCGTGTCCAACACTCTGTGACCCTGTGGGGTGTAGCCCCCCCAGGATCCACTGTCCATGGAGTTATTGAGGCAAGAATACTGGAATGGGTAGCCATTCCCTTTTCCAAGGGATCTTCCAGACCCAAGGATCAAACCACAGTCTCCTGCATTGCAGGCAGACTTACCACCTGAGCCACCAGGGAAGGCCGTGGTGGGATGAAGACTCAGGCAGCTCTAGGAGAGGCCCATGTACCGAGGAACTGGGGCCTCTAACCAACAGCCTAGGAGGGTGCCATCTCAGAAATGGACCCTCCAGGCCTGATCAGGCCTTCGAGGGTCTGCAGCCCCAACCAACAGTCTGAGCACAACCTCGTGAGAGATCCAGGCCTGAACCACCAGCTTAGCCACACTGAGCTGGGCCTCAGACTGAATTTTTTCATCTAGGCCTCACAATACCCATGCACTAGTGTTATGGTTTTCCACAAGCAGTGGTAAAGAATCTGCTTGCCCGTGCAGGAGACACAAGAGACGTGGGTTCAGTCCCTGGGTTGGGAAGATCTCCTGGAGAAGGAAATGGCAACCTACTCCAGTATTCTTGTCTGGAGAATTCCATGGACAGAGGACCCCGGCAGGCTACAGTCCAGGGGGTCAGACATGACTGAGCACACACATACACACACACAAATATGCACACTGTGCATGGGTTTATTTCTGGGCTTTCTATCTTGTTCCGTTGATCTGTATTTCTATTTTTGTGCCAATACTACACTCTTTTGATAACTATAGGTTCGCAATATAGCCTGATGTCAGGGAGACTGATTCCTCCAGCTCTGTTTTTCTCCCTTGGAATTGCTTTAGCTATTTAGAGTCTTTTGCATTTTCATACAAATTTTTTTTTTTTAATGCTACAGTTCTGTAAAAAATGTCATTGGTAATTTGATAGAGATTGAACTGAATTTGATTGCCTTGGGCAGTATAGTCATTTTGACAATACTGATTCTTCCAATCCAATAAGGCCAGAGGCATCCCAGCACCTGAGCCTGCAGGCGGCTGGGTGGGGACAGGTCTCAGTGCCAAAGCGGTGACCTCCAGGAGAGCTCAGCTGAGGAATATGCCACAGGGCCTCCACCACTGGTGTTCCTGCCTCTGCAGTGGGCCACAGCCGACCCCTGCCTCCAGGAGCCCCTCCAAGACCTGCAGGTAGGTCTGGTTCAGGCTCTAATGGAGTCACTCCTCTGGCCTGGGCCCCAGTGCTCATGAAACCTTGCGTGTGCCCTCAAGAGTGGAGTCTGTCTCCCCCAGTCCTGTGGAGCTCCTGCACTCAAGCCAAATGTTCTGGGGGCTCCTCCCCCCGATGCCAGACCCTCAGGCTGGGAGCCTAACGTGGGCTCAGGAGAACCTCTGCAGGTGTGGGATTTGGTTGCATCGTGAAAGTACCCCTCCTCCCCTGCGCCTTAATTCTCTATGATCATCCTTTCTAATGGTGCTGTATTTCATTGCTGTGCTGTGTACTTAGTCGCTCAGTCGTTTCCGACTCTTGGTGACCCCATGGACTGCAGCCCTCCAGGCTCCTCTGTCCATGGGATTCTCCAGGCAGGAATACTGGAGTGGGTTTCCATGCCCTCCTCCAGAAGATCTTCCCAACTGGTGATCAACCTTCCCAACCCAGGTCTCCCACACTTACCATCTGAGCCACCAAGGAAAGGGATTCTGCTGGGCCAAATTCTGAAACTCATCAGGACAAGGAACTCCTTTCTATGTCCGTTCCATTTTCTTCCTTCCTGGAATAGGAATGTCTTTAACTATTATCATATGTATTAGCCAGTTAGAATAGGAGGCAGGAGTCCAGAATGGCTGTGGCTAAAAGACGAGGAAGGGAAAAGCCCGTGAAAATAGAACAAAGGAAGGTCCGAGGATCGGAGTGGGGACCTCAGGGAGAACAAACAACACTCCTGGCTGGCCCAATTTACATAGGGCAGGCCCAGGAGGAGGAATAAACATATAAAAAGAGGAGCCAAAGGGCTGTCTCTCTCTCTCTCTCTCTCTCTCCTCCCTACATGCTGGGGTGCTCTTCACTTCCGTCTTTGGGTTGATATGCCCTCACGCCTCGAGGATGGATTTTCCTGCTATTTTCTAAATAAAATAGAGCTGTAACACTGATTTGTCTAAGAGCTATAACACGGTCCGTTCAAGACCTGAGAGCTATAACATGGTCGGTCCAAGACCTGAGAGCTGTGACATGCCAAGGGCTTTAATGTCCGTCACTCCACATCTTTGCTGTGACGAGACAGAACCGAGGAGCATACACTCACCTGACATCTATGGTGCCGTGACTTGGATTTAATCAGACTGAAACAACCTCGGCATGGCGCCCCCGCAAGGAGGCCAACCACAGCAGGAGCCCAACTCAGTGAAAGGTCCTGGGTAGAGTGGAATGCGAAGAAAACCCAGCACAAGGGAAGTGACAAGAGGCCTACCATGCTGGAAACCGGGACACCGAACAATGAACTCAGCAGAAAGCTCACACGGCTCAGTCTCAGACTCCAGAAGACCTCTGGTTAAGGTAGGAGGTCCTCGCTCCTATAGCTGGAGGGACATATGCCTAACGAAATCTTAATTCCTTTACAACCTCTTGTTTCTTGTTTCCTTGAACCACCCCCACCCCCACCACGAACAGGTGGGCAGCAGTGGGTGCAACTGAGGGACTCTGGAGAGGATGCTTTCTGGTATGTCCCAAAGGCACTATCTGTTGAGCCCCAGTAGCTGCTACCCAAGCTTCTGTCCTTACTCTTCTTCATGCCAAGGATCAGGCCAATGAAAACTGTGAGCACCGGTCAGATATTTAGCAGATTTTACAGCAGGCTATGAAGGGGATTCCTTGCCACATTTTTCCCACTACTTTTTCGTCCTGTCCTTCAGCTCTCTCTCCCAAGACTTGAGCCTGGCCAAAACCCATGAAGCTCAGGCTGTGATGTCTCACTGCAAAAATTCAGTGAGAGACAAAGCTATAGGTAAGAGGTAGATTGCTTAGGATTCAGAGAGAAGCGCGCTCTGCAGTGTGCAGGCCATGGAATGGGGCTGGCTAGGTTTTGCAGGAGGGGTGAAATCATATGCTAATGAGTGGGAGGATCATCCCAGCCATTGGGGAAACACCCACTCCTCTGTCTTTGCCACCTCTGGGTGTGTCTTTTGGTTTATAGATTGGGGATTAAGGTTTACTTGAATTTGACTTGTCATCTTGGACCCAATTGATTTTAATCAGTTTACATTGTGCCCTTATGCTACGTCATTCTTTCAAAGGTTGTGCTCTGCCCCTTTCCCTCCTGTTTCATGCTCTTTTCCTGAGCCCCATCCAGACCCACAATGTCGCCTCTACAATCTTCTGGAGGGACAACCAGAAAATAGCTGGCCTTTGGGAGGGAAATACTGTATAATATCCAACCCCTCTAGATATTCAGCCCTTCATCTTCCATGTTTCCTACAACATGTGCAACACCAGCATCTCTCCGTGAACCCGCTAGGGCGGGCGACAAGCACACAGTGCCTGCTAGAAATGCAACAGCTGGCATCCCTTCAAAGGCAACTGGGCTTCCAGGGATAATGTTTGCCACTTTGGGAGTTGGTCCCGCAGTCTGTTTGGGCCCAAACCCTTACCACCTTTCTCCTAAAGTTACAAACATAACCTTGGATCAAATCTCCACTCCACTTTTATGGAACACCTGGTCTGTTGCCTCTTAACAAATTTGTTTTTAAGCCAATTATTAACTCCTACAATTAGGACCCTACCCCCTTGTAGGCAACATTGCTCCACCCAGCCTACTATTAAAATACCTTAATGTCCCTAACAGGGCCAGATAAACTACCCCTTTTTCACTACTTCTGTTACTACCTAAAGTGGGTCTATGACAATGAAATGCTTACCGGGGGAGATACCCTAACCTGCTCTTAAGGAGGACTAGGGGAAGAAATCAGGGACTTGCAATCCCTTAGAGGAAGAGGACAAGGCTTATGACTGTTGCACTGTTTCCCAGTCTCAGAGCACAGGCTTGGATTGCTTTACATCATGTCTATTCCCGTCTACAGTGGACAAACCAGCAATGAGTTAAGACTACAACTCCTTAATCCTACCCAGCACTGGTCATGCTGGAGACCTTGGGGACGCCCAACTCCAATCCGGGGGTCCCAGGAGGTTGACCTGCCTTGACCTGCCTAGGGATCTGGTCCTTGAAAGGTTGTCATGCCTCAACCTGCTTGGGGATCCGCCAGTCCAGGGGTCTCAGGATGTCATCACACCTCGACCTGCCCGGGGACCCAATTCTTGGGAGGTCGCCTTGCCTCGACCTGCCCACGGATTCCATCTCCAGGAGGCTGTCACGCCTCAACCTGCCTGGGGGTCTGCACTCTGCCCGGGGGATGCCTGGCTCTCAGGTTGGAGCAGTATCGGGTAGGATTAGCTTCAAAAAGACTCACCCCTAAGAAAGCCCGCCCACTGAAACTGAAGGAGGCCTATTAGTTTTTTCCTTTTTCTTTTCCTCTCTGTCATGACTGTCTTTCAGATGGGAAATAACCAATCCACTTCCTGGCAGACGCCCTTGAGATGCATCCTTAATAAGTGGAAGCTGTTCAATCCTCTAAGGAGAAGTCGCTTAAAATTCTTTTGTACCACTGTGTGGCCACAGTATCCACGGGGGATGAGGAACACGGGCCTGAGGATGGAAGTTTCAATTACAATACCCTCCTGCAGCTAGAATTATTCTGCAAAAGACAAGGGAAGTGGACAGAGATCCCCTATGCCCAAATTTTCTTCTGACTAAGAGATATGAAAGGACTCTGGCTTAAAGATGGGATTGTTGTACACCTTAAAAGTGAGCCTACTAGGCAAGTGGTGTTAGGCACAGGCAACCAAGAGAAGGCACCCCCCCCCCCAAAGGCTCACCTCCCATGCCCCCAAAGAGACTGGAGCCTTCCATAGCTCCCGAGTTGCCTGGTGGTCCTTCCTTGTATCCAAATGTGTCCCCATATCCAGGAGCACCCCCTCCACAAAAGCCAGCTCCAGTATGTCCCTTAGTTGAAACCGGAGGAGAATTCAGACCAACCTTGGTCCATAAGCCCTTTTAGAACTAAGACAGATCAAACAAGACCTGGGAAGCTATACAGATGACCCACACAAATATATAGATACATTTCAACATATTACCTTGGTCTTTCACTTGACGTGGAAGGACATCATGGTTATATTTAGTCAAACTTTATCTGACCCTGAACATACTAGGGTCTTAAAGGAAGCCCGAAGGTATGCAACATGGCTTCACACATCAACCGTTAAATACCCAGTAGGGGGAACTGCAGTCCCCTCCTCTGATCCTAACTGGAATCATAATGACCCTGAGTACATCTGGGAAAGGGATCATTTTCTAATCTGTGTGAAGGCAAGACTGAAAGCAGCCCAACAAAAAGTAATTAGCTATGCTCGGGTCTCAGCAATAACTCAGGAGCCCAACAAGAACCCCATTGCCTTCTGGAGAGGCTGAAAGAGGCCCTCCAAAAGTTTACCAACCTGGACTTAGACTCTTATGAGGGACAGGTGATTTTAAAGGACAAATTCCTGTCCCAGTGTGCATCAGATATCAGAATTCAGTTATAACGGCTACAGCAGCGGGACCCTGCTGCCTCTTTAGATAAGATGGTCCAGACAGCCACCAATTCCTTTTATAACAGAGAACAGGAGGAGGCCAAGGCCCAGGAGAGGGAGAGAAGGAAAGAGACAAGCCATGCCCAGATGCTAGCCGCCCTCCAGGGAAGCCCTATGGCAAACCCCGAGTCCCTGAAGGACAAAGCACGAGGCAAATTCCTAATCTGTAGACAGGCGGGGCACTGGGCCAAAGAGTGTGCAAACCGTGACAAGTCTCCTAAAATAGCTTGCTACAAATGCCATCAACTGGGACATTGGGAGGCACTCTGCCCTCGGGACCCAAGAGCCTCAAGGTCAAGTGCCAAGCCTTCCCTCACGATGGTTCAACAGGAGTGAAGCGGCCTGCTCCAGCCAGCCCACCTGTCACAGATAACCATCACGGGGCTGGAGCCAAGGGTGCCCCTGGATGTGGCAGGTAGGTCCGAGAATTTCTTGGTTGACACGGGGGCTACCTACTCTGTCTTGATCTCCTACTCCGGAGCCTTCTCCTCCCAAACCTGTACCATTTTGGGTGCTACAGGAAAAGCAACTGCTAAAAGATTCACCCGAGCACTTCTTTGTTGCTGGGATGGACAAATATTTCCCCACCAGTTTCTGGTGGTCCCTGAGTGCCCTACTCCCTTATTGGGAAGAGATACACTCACTAAACTGGGGACCACCCTTGTGATGGGAAGCTTTTCAGCCCCTAGAGCCCTGCAGCTCCTGGTTACTACTGAAGAACCCATTACACCTTCAATAGAGAGGGGCCAAAAACTATGGGAAGACAAAATTAACCACCAGGTGTGGGACCAGGGGACTCCTAGATGAGCCCACGAAGCTGAACTGGTCATCATTGTCCTCTGAGATCCCACTCAGTTTCCTAACCGGAAACAATATCCCTTCAAAAGAGAGGCTCTGGAGGAACTACAGCCTTTAACAAATAAATTCCTTGTTTGTGGGCTACTGGTCCCCACAAATTCACCATGTAACACCCCAATCCTCTCAGGAAAGAAAAAGGACAGAACCTGGCGAATGGTTCAAGATCTCCGGATCATAAATGAAGCTGTAGTCCCCCTCCATCCCATAGTACCCAATCCCTATGTAATCTTGGGAGAAATCCCACCCAGTGCCAAGTGGTTTACAGTCTTGGATCTCAAAGATGCATTTTTTCCCATCAGTTCAGTTCAGTTGCTCAGTTGTATCTGACTCTTTGCAACCCCATGAATCACAGCACCCCAGGCCTCCCTGTCCATCACCAACTCCCGGAGTTCACCCAAAGTCATGTGCATCAAGTCGGTGATACCATCCAGCCATCTCATCCTCTGTCGTCGCCTTCTTCTCCTGCCCCCAATCCCTCAGAGTATTTTCCAAAGAGTCAACTCTTCGCATGAGGTGGCCAAAGTACTGGAGTTTCAGCCTCAGCATCAGTCCTTCCAGTGAACACCCAGGACTGATCTCCTTTAGGATGGACTGGTTGGATCTCCTTGCAGTCCAAGGGACTCTCAAGAGTCTTCTCCAACACCACAGTTCAAAAGCATCAATTCTTTGGCGCTCAGCTTTCTTCACAGTCCAACTCTCATATCCATACATGACTACTGGAAAAACCATAGCCTTGACTAAAGGGACCTTTGTTGGCAAAGTAATATCTCTGCTTTTTAATATGCTATCTAGGTTGGTCATAACTTTCCTTCCAAGGAGTAAGCATCTTTTAATTTCATTGCTGCAATCACCATTGGCAGTGATTTTGGAGCCCCTCAAAATAAAGTCAGCCACTGTTTCCACTGTTTCCCCATCTATTTCCCATGAAATAATGGGACCAGATGCCATGATCTTTGTTTTCTGAATGTTGAGCTTTAAGTCAACTTTTTCACTCTCCTCTTTCATTTTCTTTCTTTCTTTCTTTAAGCAGAGGCCCATGATTCTTTATTTCATGGGTCTGCGACCCACATCTAATCTGGTCGAGTAACCATAAACACTGCCAAAACGCCCAGAGTACTCCTACGGAAGCAGGCGGTCACTGAGCGAGAGAGGAGCTGGGTAGCGTTGCCTGCAGGGAGTTGTAGGCTGACAGCTGCAGGTGTTTGCGCAACCTTCTTGAGAGACCTGCGGGTGCTGCACCACGGAGATTGAGCCTGCAACAGCTACTACAGGACCATGGTTGGAAAATGCAAATCTGACTTTGCTTTCTTGCTTGGAATCATTTGGTGAGGATGAGTTCTCATCACTCAAAGGATAAATTCATAGTCCTAAAGTAACATTCAGTGTCTTTTTCATCATGATTTAGTACCCGTGGTACTAATAACATTTCCTAATTATTCTTCAAGACGATTCTGGACGCTTCCTCCAAGAAAGGGGCTTGCTTCGGACCTCTCTTTTCTGTGCTTCCACAGCACTATCTTAAAATTCTCTAATATCATTTACAATCCCGGCTAGGTTTCCCAAGTGCTTACATGGTCGTTCTAGCCTAAACTGTTTACCCTCACCAGCTTATTAATTTTCACACAACTGTCTCAGACAAGTTGCTATCAGTACCATTCTGCAGATGAGGAAACTCTAGCCTAGAGACATTCCTTCACTACTCAGGGACAGTCTCCCACTAGACTGAGTTTCAGGCTGGCGCCAAAAGCCCGTCGCTTTTCCGCAGGTCATGCCCTGGGGCGGGGTCTGGTGACGACACCGCGTCCCATGGTGCTTTGCCCGCCAGCGCTGCCACTGGCCTGGCCAGTCGGCTCCCTTCCAAAAGTGAGGCACCGAGTGGTTGGCCGGCCCCCTCGGGCCCGGAACGGAGACCAGGTCTGCGACCAGAAGGCTCGGGCCAGTGCGAGGCAGACGCCACAGTCAGTCACGGTTCCTGGGCGACAGCGACCTCCACGGGCACTCCAGCACCCGGCAGGGGAGGAGGGCACCCAAGTCCACGCCGGCCTCGGAGCCACTCCATGGCGCCCGAGTCCACGACCCGGCCCTCCCAGGGGACAGTCATGGCGTCCCAGGCGAACCCATCCGCGAAGAAGAAAGATTAAAAGGGGAAGAACATCCAGATGGTGGCGAGATGCAGGTAGAGCGACCTTGCAGGGTTCCGAGCCTTGGGCTTGCTATCGGGCTCCTTCCTGCGTGTTCCAAGGAGAGGGATTTTGTTTGCAATTTTCTGAAGGAACCAGACCTTCCTGTTTCATAGTTTCCTACATTCTAAAATTTTCTTCAGAAATGTACACTCCACTTTTTTCAGGAGTTGCAGCGAAATGCTGTTTCAGATGCTCTATCTCTTCTGTATATTCCTTACTCAGAGCTTTCTTGGTGAGTTTCCGGTTAACCTCAGGCTTATTGACTGTGTTCTTTGCTCTATGAGCATATTCCAATGTACTCAGAGTTTCCTCCAGATTGCGAGATGCAGGAGAAACTTGCAATGATAGATGTTCTTGTACATTCCCCAAGAGAGTCCTGGAGGACTCTAGTCAGTTTAGATTCTCGATAAGGAACATGAGGTGCTCTTTCCACAAGAGCAGTAATGACCTTTCCCAGAGTCAACAGGGACTGATTGATATTTCCAGCTTCCCGAGCTCTCTTGCCAACTGCTCCAGAACGGCCAGTGTTCTCACTGCCTGCAAGATCAACCAAGTTCAGCTTTCCAGTTTTAACAAGCTCCTCTCCATCACCTGTAGTTTCTTTCATTGTAACAGAGAGAACTGAGTGGGGTAGACTAGAGTAGGCGTTCATCAAAGTTGCTGCGGCTGTCCTTTTTGCTGCCTCCGTCTCCAAAATTTGATAGACTTCATCCTTGTTGTGTACTGTAATTTCTTCTAAACCTTTGATTATCACTCTCCTCTTGTTACGGGGATCATCAAACACCTGCAGTCTCTCAGAAACATCAGAAGATGGATTAAGGAGATCAAAGAGCTCTTCATTATAGATTTCCAATAGCGACACTTTCACTGACAATTCAGTACCATTATCAGTAAGTTTCTCAAAAATCTGATGAAGAGTACGCAGAATTATACCAGCCAAAAGATCCTCCTCTCAAGTATACTCTTCATTAGGGGTCCTTTCACCTTCCATTGTAAAGGTTTTTCCAGTGCCGGTTTGGCCATATGCAAAAATAGCGCAATTATAGCCCATAATAACTTCATCCAGAATTGGATAAACAACACTTCGGTAAACGTCAATTTGTTTAGTATTTGCTCCAAAAACCATATCAAAAGTGTATGTTTTCCTTGAGCTTTCCTCCGCCAGTCCTCCAGTTTGAACACTAACTTCCTTCCACACATGATCACATTCTACTACTGAATGGGCATTAGCTTTCTGCTCTGCCAAATTAAATGGTCTGCATCTCACCACCACCTGGACGCTCCTCCCCAGTTCATCCCTTCTCCCCCTCCACCCCCCCCACCCCCCCCCCCCGCAGATGAATTCAGCTGAGACGCCACGACCATCCCCCAAGAAGGCCAGGCCACGGACCTGGGCGCCGTGGTGGAGCGCGCAGTGGCCCAGCGGCCGGTGCGAACCAGGGCACCCATGGAAATCGCCATTGCCCAGGAACCGCGACTGACCAGGGCGAACTGCAACTGACCGGGGCGCCTGCCCAGCACCAGCCTGAGCCCTCCAGCGGCAAACCCAGTCCCCGCCCCAAGTCCAGGAAACCAAGCAACCACTCGGCGCCTCACTCTCAAAAAGGAGCCAACTGGCCTGGCAAACGGCAGCGCAGGCCCTCTTTCACTTTCATAAAGAGGCTTTTTAGTTCCTCTTCAGTTTCTGCCATAAGGGTGGTGTCATCTGCATATCTGAGGTTATTGATATTATCCCAATATCTGTTTGCCTTTAAGTGGGAGGCCCTAGGAGAAAAACACCAACAGATGACTTGGACAGTATTAACTTAGGGGTTCAAAGATAGCCCCCACTTGTTTGGACAGGCCCTTAGCCGAGATCTCCTAGATCTGGACCTGGGACCTAATGGGAAAATATTACAATACATAGATGACCTACCAATCTGCTCTCCAGATGAGAAAAGTGCCCAACGACACGCAATTCAGGTTCTAAACTTTTTGGCAGAAAGGGGATATAAAATCTCCCGTGCTAAGGAACAGGTGGTCAAGACAAAGGTCACTTACCTGGGAGTTCAGATTACACATGGGTCCAGGAGGCTGTCCTCTGATCGGGTACAAGGAATCCTCCAGTTGCCCCCATCCCCCCACGACTCAAAAACAATTGCGAGCTTTCCTGGGGCTAACTGGGTATTGTAGAATCTGGATACCCAACTATGGTCTAATTGCCCAGCTCTTATATGAAAGCTTAAAGGGACAGAGTGATTCAATCCCACTGATGTGGGGAACTACTCAAAGGAAGGCAGAGGCTATACTAAAACAGGCCTTAACTCAGGCACCTGCCCTGAGGTTGCCAGACCCAGAAAAAGCATTCCAACTTTATGTCCATGAAAGAGAGGGAATAGCCTTGGGAGTGTTAACTCAAAGGTTGGGATCTGAGCCCCAGCCTGTAGCTTAGTTATCCAAAAAGCTTGATCCAACTGCCCGAGGCTGATCCCCCTGCCTTTGAAATCTTGCAGCTATTGCAATCATGATAGAAGATGCTTTAAAACTCTCCTTTGGGGGCAAACTATTTTTACCAGCCACCAAGTGAAAACAACTCCTAAATGGGAGAGGCCATTTATGGATGTCTGATCAAAGAATCTTCAGATATCAAGTAATGCTGATGGAAAATCCAGGCCTCACTATGTCCCCTTGTGAGGTTCTTAACCCAGCCACCCTCCTGCCTACCCCCAAGGGCTCTCTCCCCTTTCACTCTTGCCTAGAAACCTTGGACCACTGGAGAAAACCCCAAGAGGGATTGTCAGAAGATCCTCTGATCAATCCTGAGGAAATCTGGTACACTGATGGAAGCAGCTTTGTCTTGGATGGAAAAAAAAGAGCAGGTTATGCAGTTCAGTTCAGTTCAGTTCAGTCGCTCAGTCATGTCCGACTCTGTGACCCCATGAATCGCAGCACACCAGGCCTCCCTGTCCATCACCAACTCCCATAGTTCACTCAGACTCACGTCCATTGAGTCAGTGATGCCATCCAGCCGTCTCATCCTCTGTCGTCCCCTTCTTCTCCTGCCCCCAATCCCTCCCAGCATCAAAGTCTTTTCCAACGAGTCAACTCTTCTCATGAGGTGGCCAAAGTACTGGAGTTTCAGCTTCAGCATCATTCCTTCCAAAGAAATCCCAGGGTTGAACTTCAGAATGGACTGGTTGGATCTCCTTGCAGTCCAAGGGACTCTCAAGAGTCTTCTCCAACACCACAGTTCAAAAGCATCAATTCTTCGGCACTCAGTCTTCTTCACAGTCCAACTCTCACATCCATACATGACTACTGGAAAAACCATAGCCTTGGCTAGACGGACCTTAGTCGGCAAAGTAATGTCTCTGCTTTTGAATATGCTATCTAGGTTGATCATAACTTTTCTTCCAAGCAGTAAGCGTCTTTTAATTTCATGGCTGCAGTCACCATCTGCAGTGATTTTGGAGCCCCCCAAAATAAAGTCTGACACTGTTTCCACTGTTTCTCCATCTATTTCCCATGGAGTGATGGGACCGGATGCCATGATCTTCATTTTCTGAATGTTGAGCTTTAAGCCAACTTTTTCACTCTCCTCTTTTACTTTCATCAAGAAGCTTTTTAGTTCCTCTTCACTTTCTGCCAGTCTCCAATTCTGAGACCACAAAGGCTAAGTCTCTGCCACCAGGTACTTCAGCCCCATCAGCTGAGCTCATAGCCCTGGCTCAAGCTTTAGAGCTGGAAAAGGGAAAGAGGAGCCATTTACACTGACTCCAACTCTGCCTTTCTGGTGCTACATGCACATGCTGCTACTTGGAAAGAAAGGGGCCACTTGACCACCTGAGGGTCCCCAATCAAATATGTGATCAAATTCTTAGACTCTTGGAGGCAGTCCATCTGCCCACTGTGGTTTCAGTCTCCCACTGTAAAGAACACCAAGAAGGGAGCATGGAAGTGGCAGGAGGGAACCAAGCAGCTGATCAGGCAGCTGAGAGAGAATTACGGAACAGTGACCTAATTGGCCACCCAAGTTCCACAGACTAATTTGCCAGAAACGCCTTCATATACTGAAGGTGAGACTCTTAAAGCTAAGAGCGAGGGCTTTCAAGAAGATCATATGGGGTGGTTCCAACAGGAGGGACTCCTTTTTCTGCCTGGGAACCTCCAATGGAAGTTGGTTAACTTCTTACATGCCACTACTCATTTAGGGGAAAAGGCCCTCCAAAGATTACTAGAAAGGTTCTTCAGAGGAACAGGCCTCCAAACAACTATAAGGCAAGTGGTCTCCTCTTGTCCCACTTGCCAATTAAACAACCCCCAAGGAGCTTGAAGACCCCAGCTGGCCCAGCCCATCCAATGACATAGGGCCTACCTAGGGGAGGACTGGCAGATGGACTTCACCCAGATGCCAGTTTCTCAAGGGTATAAATACCTATTAGTCATGATAGATACATTCACAGGATGGATTGAAGGCTTTCCCACCTGGACTGAGAAGGCTGAGGAGGTGGTAAAAAAAAAAACTGCTCCATGAAATCATTCCAAGATTTGGTCTGCCCAGGTCATTACAAACTGAAATGGGACATCGTTTACTTCTAAGGTCACCCGAGGGGTCTCTAAAGCATTGGGCATTACTTATTATCTCCATTGTGCCTGAAGGCCTTAGTCTTCAGGAAAAATAGAAAGAGCCAACCAATTCTGAAAATCAGCGATAAAAAAGATAACCCAGGAGACCTGCCTGGGATGGAAGGAGGCTTTACCGATAGCTCTCCTCCGTACCTGCGTTGCCCCTAAGGAACAGGTTGGTCTTGGTCCTTATGAGAGGCTATATGGGAGACCTTTCGTTTATGTCAATGGCTTCTTCCTAGATCCAGAGGCTCAGACCCTCCAGTCTTATACCATGGCCTTTGGGCAATTCCAACAGGATATACACCTGTGGGGTATGAACCAGGACCCAAAAGATTCTAAGGAGTCACCACTATGTGCTCCAGGGACTCAAGTCCTAATTAAAGTCTGGAAAGATGGAGTCAACTCCAGCCCACATGGAAGGGCCCCTACCCTGTAATACTCTCTGCCCCTACAGCAGTCAAGGTACCAGGACATGACTCCTGGGTTCACTACTCATGAGTCAAGCTGTGGAAGAAAACAGAAGAGGATACTCAGTACACCTGTGAGCCCCTGAAGGATCTCAGATACCTATTCAGGACTACCAATGAGTGCCATGCCAATGAGCACCCCCAAAATCAATACACCTGTAAGCCCCTGGGAGAGCTCAGACACCTATTCAGGGCTATAGATGAGTGCCATTCTAATGAACACCCCCCAAATTAATACACCTATGAGCCCCTGGGAGAGCTCAGACACCTCTTCAGAACTACAAATGACTGCTATTCTAATGAACACCCCCAAAATCTGGTTTCTGGGGATAAGATTTCTCAGGATAGCTCTATAGTGCCAACGCAGCTTGGCAGGGATTGTACTCCAAAACAAACAGGAGATAGATACTCTGATCCCTGAACAGGGAGGGACCTGAGCCATCCTGGCGATGGGAATTTGGAGTTGGCATCTGTGAAGAGATACGCCCAAGGTAAGAGAAACCCAAGTAAGATGGTAGGTGTTGCAAGAGGGCATCAGAGGGCAAACACACTGAAACCATACTCACAGAAAACTAGTCAATCTAATCACACTAGGACCACAGCCTTGTCTAACTCAATGAAACTAAGCCATGTCCGCGGGGCAACCCAAGACAAGTGGATCATGGTGGAGAGGTCTGACAGAATGTGGTCCACCAGAATGTGGAGAAGGGAATGGCAAACCACTTCAGTATTCGTGCCTTGAGAACCCCATGAACAGTATGAAAAGGCAAAGTGATAGGATACTGAAAGAGGAACTCCCCAGGTCAGTAGGTGCCCAATATGTTACTGGAGATCAGTGGAGAAATAACTCCAGAAAGAATAAAAGGATGGAGCCAAAGAAAAAACAATACCAGCTGTGGATGTGACTGGTGATAGAAGCAAGGTCCAATGCTGTAAAGAGCAATATTGCATAGGAACCTGGAATGTCAGGCCCATGAATCAAGGCAAATTGGAAGTGGTCAAACAGGAGATGGCAAGGGTGAACATTGACATTCTAGAAATCAGGGAACTAAAATGGACTGGAATGGGTGAATTTAACTCAGATGACCATTACATCTACTACTGTGGGGAGGAATCCTTCAGAAGAAATGGAGTAGCCATCATGGTCAACAAAAGAGTCTGAAATGCAGTACTTGGATGCAGTCTCAAAAATGACAGAATGATCTCTGTTCATTTCCAACGCAAACCATTCAATATCACGGTAATCCAAGTCTATGCCCCAACCAGTAACGCGGTAAAGCTGAAGTTGAACAGTTCTATGAAGACCTACAAGACCTTTTAGAACTAACACCTAAAAAAAGATGTCCTTTTCATTATAGGGGACTGGAATGCAAAAGTAGGAAGTCAAGAAACACCTGGAGTAAGAGGCAAAATTGGTCTTGGAATGCAGAATGAAGCAGGGCAAAGACTAATAGAGATTTGCCAAGAAAATGCACTGGTCATAGCAAACACCCTCTTCCAACAACACAAGAGAAGACTCTACACATGGACATCACCAGATGGTCAACACCAAAATCAGATTGATTATATTCTTTGCAGCCAAAGATGGAGAAGCTCTATACAGTCAACAAAAACAAGACCAGGAGCTGACTGTGGCTCAGATCATGAACTCCTTATTACCAAATTCAGACTCCAGTTGAAGAAAGTAGGGAAAACCGCTAGACCATTCAGGTATGACCTAAATCAAATCCCTTACGATTATACAGTGGAAGTGAGAAGTAGATTTAAGGGCCTAGATTTGATAGATAGAGTGCCTGATGAACTATGGACGGAGGTTCGTGACATTGTACAGGAGACAGGGATCAAGACCATCCCCATGGAAAAGAAATGCAAAAAAGCAAAATGGCTGTCTGGGGAGGCCTTACAAGTAGCTGTGAAAAGAAGAGACGTGAAAAGCAAAGGAGAAAAGGAAAGATATTAGCATCTGAATGCAGAATTCCAAAGAATAGCAAGAAGAGATAAGAAAGCCTTCTTCAGCGATCAATGCAAAGAAATAGAGGAAAATAACAGAATGGGAAAGACTAGAGATCTCTTCAAGAAAATTAGAGATACCAAGGGAACATTTCATGCAACAGTGGGCTTGATAAATGACAGAAATGGTATGGACCTAACAGAAGCAGAAGATATTAAGAAGAGGTGGCAAGAATACACAGAAGAACTGTACAAAAAAGATCTTCACGACCCAGATAATCACGATGGTGTGATCACTCATCTAGAGCCAGACATCCTGGAATGTGAAGTCAAGTGGGCCTTAGAAAGCATCACTACGAACAAAGCTAGTGGAGGTGATGGCATTCCAGTTGAGCTGTTTCAAATCCTGAAAGATGATGCTGTGAAAGTGCTGCACTCAATATGCCAGCAAATTTTGAAAACTCAGCAGTGACCACAGGACTGGAAAAGGTCAGTTTTCATTCCAATCCCAAAGAAAGGCAGTGCCAAAGAATGCTCAAACTACCGCACAATTGCACTCATCTCACATGCTAGTAAAGTAATGCTGAAAATTCTCCAAGCCAGGCTTCAGCAATACATGAGCCGTGAACTTTCTGATGTTCAAGCTGGTTTTAGAAAAGGCAGAGGAACCAGAGATCAAATTGCCAACATCCGCTGGATCATCGAAAAAGCAAGAGAGTTCCAGAAAAACATCTATTTCTGCTTTCTTGACTATGCCAAAGCCTTTGACTGTGTGCATCACAATAAACTGTGGCAAATTCTCAGAGAGATGGGAATACCAGACCACCTGACCTGCCTCTTGAGAAATCTGTATGCAGGTCAGGAAGCAACAGTTAGAACTGGCCTTGGAACAACAGACTGGTTCCAAATAGGAAAAGGAGTACGGCAAGGCTGTATATTGTCACCCTGCTTATTTAACTTATATGCAGAGTACATCATGAGAAACGCTGGACTGGAAGAAACACAAGCTGGAATCAAGATTGCCAGGAGAAATATCAATAACCTCAGATATGCAGATGACACCCCCCCTTATGGCAGAAAGTGAAGAGGAACTAAAAAGCCTCTTGATGAAAGTGAAAGAGGAGAGTGAAAAAGTTGGCCTAAAACTCAACATTCAGAAAACGAAGATCATGGCATCCTGTCCCATCACTTCATGGGAAATAGATGGGGAAACAGTGGAAACAGTGTCAGACTTTATTTTTTGGGGCTCCAAAATCACTGCAGATGGTGACTGCAGCCATGAAATTAAAAGACACTTACTCCTTGGAAGGAAAGTTATGATCTACCTAGATAGCATATTCAAAAGCAGAGACATTACTTTGCCAACTAAGGTCCATCTGGTCAAATCTTTGGTTTTTCCAGTAGTCATGTATGGATGTGAGAGTTGGACTGTGAAGAAAGCTGAGCGCCGAAGATTTGATGCTTTTGAACTGTGGTGTTGGAGAAGACTCTTGAGAGTCCCTTGGACTGCAAGGAGATCCAACCAGTCCATTCTGAAGGAGATCAGCCCTGGGATTTCTTCGCAAGGAATGATGCTAAAGCTGAAGCTCCAGTACTTTGGCCACCTCATGTGAAGAGCTGACTCATTGGAAAAGACTTTGATGCTGGGAGGGATTGGGGGCAGGAGGAGAAGGGGACGACCGAGGATGAGATGGCTGGATGGCATCACTGACTCGATGGACGTGAGTCTGAGTGAACTCTGGGAGTTGGTGATGGACAGGGAGGCCTGGCGTGCTGCGATTCACGGGGTCACAGAGTCGGAGACGATTGAGCGACTGAACTGAACTGAATGCAATTCACAGGGTCGCAAAGAGTCGGACACGACTGAGCGACTGAACTGAACTGAACTGAATGCCCCTACTTGTCCTTGTTATCGGAGAAGGCAATGGCACCCCATTCCAGTACTCTTGCCTGGAAAATCCCACAGACGGAGAAGCCTGGTGGGCTGCAGTCCATGGGGTCCCTAAGAGTTGGACACAACTGAGCGACTTCACTTTCACTTTTCACTTTCACGCATCAGAGAAGGGAATGGCAACCCACTCCAGTGTTCTTGCCTGGAGGATCCCAGGGACAGAGGAGCCTGGTGGGCTGTCATCTATGGGGTCGCATAGATCAGACATGACTGAAGCGACTTAGCAGCAGCAGCAGCAGCAGCAGTCCTTGTTATGCCATATTGATGCTGCTTGTGATTGCTCCATGTACTGTCAATTGTCTAACCTGTTTTGTCTCTGCCCAGGTCAACAAGCTACAACACGCAGTACCAGTTCAACAAAGATATAAAACTCCAGCCGACCACAGAAAATATCCCTCACCCTTAGATGGACACCGCTATAAGGACTCTGAGGCTTGAGACTAGCAAGAGGGGGAGGCCCAATACCCCTCACCATCCCAGTTCAGCAGGAAGTAGCCAGAAAGACCTCGACGCCCCTATTCCCAAAGAATTGGGCCTCCCATCTCTTAAGCGGGGGAATGTTAGGTAGTTAGAATAGGAAACAGGAGTCCAGAATGGCTGTGGCTAAAAGACAAGGAAGGGAAAAGCCCGCGAAAATAGAGCAAAGAAAGTCTGAGGACCGGAGTGAGGACCTCAGGCAGAACAAACGACACTCCTGGCTGGCCCGATTTACATAGGGCGGGCCCGGGGGGAGGAAAGAACATGTAAAAAGAGGAGCCAAAGGGCTCTGTCTCTCTCTCTCTCTCCCACACGCTGGGCACTCTTCTCTTCGCATCTTTGGGTTGACATGTCCTCACGCCTCGAGGATGGACTTCCCTGCTATTTTCTAAATAAAATAGAGCTGTAACATGGAGCTGTAACACTGATTTGTCTAAGAGCTATAACACGGTCCGTTCGAGACCTGAGAGCTATAACATGGTCTAAGACCCGAGAGCTGTGACACGCCGAGGGCTTTAATGTCCTTCACTCCACATCTTTGCTGTGACGAGACAGAACTGAGGAGCATACACTCGCCTGACAATAGGCCTATCCCATCGCCGCATTTTGGAAGCAAGAGCCCTGTTGCTGTCATGTTCCACTGATTCACCGATGTGCAGGAATTTTGCCCTAAGGTTTTGACCTGTTGCTGATTTAGATGGTCTAGATTTTATTGTCGAGTTCTACAATTCACACTCATAATTTTCCACTGTTATTATTTAACACAGATTCTGAGACAAACTATGGCACTTTTAGGCCCCTGATATACACTGCCTTCCAGTCTGTGGTCACACCTGTTTCATATGAGTTTCTATAAATGACAGTATTGAAAATACTTTATCTAATTTGATAGTTCTGTGCAGAAATTATACAGAGGCTGCCAAACCAGATGTGTGTGTGCTCAGTCATGTCTGACTCTTCTGAGACCCCATGAACTGTGGTTCACCAGGCTCCTCTGTGCATGGGATTTTCCAGGCAAGAATACTGGAGTGGGCCGTTCATCTCTTTCAGTCTTGACCACACCTGGGCTGCATGGACACAGTTCCCCTGTCTCAGGAACAGCCTTGACTCCGCTCCTCCACCTCCAACCAGGGACACAGTGCCCTGCCCAAATGCTCATTACTCCGTCCAGCCACACCTACTCTAACCACTCAGACTGCGGAGTCTCCTCTCTCTGAGCTCCAAGGAGATCAGTGTCCAAACAGCAGGCTAAGAAGCTGCGCTGTGACCTCCCGTAGTTCCCTCCTTCTCCCTTTCTGCCACTCAGCAAACATTCGCTGAGCGCCTGGGGCAGGTCAGGCTCCACAGCAGGCATCGGGGATGTGAAGACGACTGAGGCTGCTGCTTCCAGATGGAGATCCTAATTTCCCCCCAACACCGAAGGACCCTCCACAATCCCACCTCCTTCCCACACTGACCTTCTGTACCGGTCGGAATGTTGCCCCGCTCTTTCTAGAACACACTCTGCACTCTCCCTCTTACGTCTAGGTCGCTTTTCCTCTGCACCTGCCACCTCACTCCAGTCCATCTCTCCCTGTCTGGAACTTGCCTCGCTCCCCGGCCCTCCTCCCCAGTAACGGTCATTCTTGACCACGTGCTGTGTGCCCCTGCTGTCCATACGGCCCTCTTCTTTCCAGGTTAAAGCCTGATCACTCCCGGGGCACCCAGGGGAACTGTCCCAGCATGTGCCTCAGACTCCTGGAGCTGGCCATCTGGGCTTGAGTGCCAGCTGACCGCTTCCTAGCTGGATGTCCCGGAGCAAATCATGGGGCTTTTCATCTCCTTGTCTGTAAAAGGGAGCCTGGTCTGTAAGGTGTCTCCCCCACTTAAGTCCTCCCGAGACAGCCCTGAGGTGAGGCAGGTCTGATGGGGTGTCCCTGTTGAAGACATGTGGTCCGATACCAACACCACTGCCTCTTCAAGCATCAGGCTGACAGACCACACTCCACTAAACACAGCTTCACGGACGTGCACATACTAGAGGCGAGACCTGCCCAGGACACCTGTCAGAATGCCCACCTGTGCTCAGGACCCGGGAGTCGGGGAAAGAGATGCTGCTACAGGGCTAGGAAAACAGTCCCACCTACGCACCAGGTGAGCTCATAGGAGGTAGGGCCTGTTTCCAGTTTTTCCAAAGCTCAGTGAACCCTAAGGGTGAATACAGGGCACCGTACCTGCATAATTGTCGGTCTGAACACATTCAGCTATCTTCTCCGCCTAGAAATGAATATCAGAAGCCGTTAGATCTGAGTGCCTAGTGACGCAGTAAGGGAAATCTGGCTGGGCCCCCAGGGCTCCCCCTACATACCTTATTGTTGCCATTGCACACTCTGATAATGGACACATAGTGTCTAATTTTTCTGCAAGTAGAAAACAATGCATTATATTCCTCCCAGCCCTCAATTCTGGTGGACAGCTAGTTTTCCGTTATGAAAATAGCATCTCTCTTTCACAGCACACACAAGGCTTGGAGAGAGCAGTTCTATTGTTTGTGGCCAAGGCTGCCGATAAACAAACAAGAAGGCTGCCAATAAACCAACAAGAGGCATTCCCTGGAGAAGACAGATTGACTCTTCAGTGAAAACAACAAAATCCTTTGGAGTCATTGCAACATACAATAAAAAATACCAAGGTTTCAAAAACGTACTCCCTGTTAGCCAGCCCAAAGCCTTTAGTTCCGTCACATGTTTTCATGTTCACAACCCTTTATGCTGACGCTCATCTTCAAGTTTCAGCAGTCTGCTCACAACACTCGTGGAAAGAGTCACAGGTCCCTTCAGGGCTGAACGTGTGAGTCTAGAACCAGGCGGCTGGGGTTCTCTCGTGAGCTGCTGACTCTCCTTACTTATTCACTGTTCCTTCCATTTTTCAGCTTTTCGTCTTGATAATCCAATCCCTACACACCCCAACATAATTTTGGTTTTAACATTATTAGGTGTTTATATTATAACTATTATTACACTCTTCTTTTTTTTTTTTTGGCCACACTGTGCAGCTTGTGGGATTTAATTCCTGACCAGGAATCAAACCTGTGCCCTTAGCAGTGAGAGCTACCTTGTTTCTGACCATCCTTTGGGGGATGTTCTTTTGAGTGTGTTAATGCTGCAGAATTACTATTTTTTAAATCACTGCCTGCAGGTCAGAATCTCAGAGTCGAGTAGCTCTGATTCTCTTCCTCTTTCTGAGGCCTTGATAAAACCTTAAAATAAAACCTTAAATCCTTACCCAGGGAATTCCCTACACTCCATTTTTTACAGTTATACATAATCATGGTGGAGTCATACAGTCTACTATGATTTCCATCCTTGCAAAATACTTTGTTTTTCCCTTGAGTAAATAATTGGCTTTTGTCTGTCTACTTGCTTACTTACATAGGATCCCAGACTCCCAACCATCCCAACCTCTCTCAGGAGGTATTTCTCAAGGGGTGCTGCCACTTTCTTTTCTTTTTAAGTGTCCCTCCGAAAGCCTTTTGACCTGCTCCAGTATGGCTGAGGTATCCTCTGCACTCACCTTGGATAGCTGAAGTGAAAATACTTTCCTACCCCTGCACTAAACATTCCCGGGACCAGGCAAATTAACTTACCGCTAGGCTTCCCAGGTCGCTCAGCTGCCACATTTCCAGACGGCAGTCAGTTCCCAGACCCAGAGGCCTTTGATGAATGGGCAGGCCTGGTGTCCTGAGCAAGAGACCTGCAACACTGCTGCAAATACAGGCTATCTACATCTTCCTGACTCCTCCCCAGAGGGGCTCTGGAAGGTCACGTATGCCCTGGAAAAAAGGAAATGCCAAGACCTTCAGAGATGGCTGGACGTTATCTCTGAACTGATGTGCTTTCCTAGCAAATGTTCAGAAAACCCTTAGGAAGCCAGAGGGCTTCCCTGGTGGCTCAGGTGGTAAAGGATATGCCTGCAGTACAGGAAATGTGAGTTCGATCCCGGGTCGGGAAGATCCCCGACAATGTGGGGATATCCCAGTGCAGACACGACTGGGCATTTGAACAACAAGAAACACCCAAGGGCTTGTGTGCCGCTGCCTCTTCCTCCTAAAGCTTCACTTCGCTCTTCACCCCCCGACTCATCCCTACCTTGCCCACAGAACCCTACTGAGGTGCCTAAGAGGCTCCTCTCGCAGGAAAGAGGATTGATTTGGGGACCCCAGCACCAACGGACCTGGAGTCTAGGTTACTTTTTGGCAACCATCCTTTGGTTGAGCTAGGATGTCTGGTTGCAGCCAGAGCAAGCCAGACCGCACAGGTTAAAGAGGGGCTCAATTCAGGACAGTCAGCACGGCTGTTCAGTCCCACTCCAGGCCAGTCATAGGATCCAAGGCTGCCCAGACTCCAGGGATGGGAGGGCAGCCCAAGTCAGGGAGGTGGGAGGAAACTAACTGTGCTTTGGTTTCCTTTGTTTTCCTTTAATCTAATGGTGATGCTCTATAGGGGTATAGTTGATTTGCCATTTGGTGCCTGCGGCCATTATACAGCTGCCTGATTCAGTAAGACATATATTAACATATGTCATATCTGTTCTTTTTTGGACTGTTTTGCCCTAGAGGTTATTGCAGAATTTCAAAGTTCCCTGGTGAACCTCAGGTGTTCGTGCATATCTGTTAGATACACAGATTCTGTGTAAATATGGAAGAAGGAAAGAAGGAGATAATCCTTGTGGACTACCTGTTACAGATACAGCTTTTGGGGTATATCTTAGTATCACCCTCCCAATTCATCCCTGGCTTTTCCTTTTTTTGGGGAAAACTTTGTGTTTTAATTCTCAGAGTCTCTTCTTGTGTTGTAAATTACTTACCCTGTATTTCTTTTTTTAATTTTGCCTAGAAGAGACATCATCTGCTATTTTGTCTATTGCTAACTTTGCTTAAGTGTATGACCCTCCAAATTCCATCCTTGTGGGGACCATTGGCAGAATTTCATAATTTCAGTGGTGGTTGTTCACGTCTCAGTAAGGCCCATTGTCTATAAGTACCACATTTCCTTAAGATTTAGTCTGCTCATGGACAGTTTTGGGGGTTCGTGTCTTGGCTATTGGAAGTGGCACTGCAGTGAGCGTTGGCTGGCATGTGCCATTTTGAATGATGGTTTTTTTGTAATATAGGCCCAGCTGTGGGTATGAAAATCCTAGGCTTAGCTCTCTCGAAATTTTCTTTCTGGCCTATAAAGGCTATCCTTTCTAGGGACTGTTGCCAATGTCCATTCCCACAGAACGTGTCGGGGCGGGGCGATGGGGGTTCCGTCATCTCTCAGCTCTCTCCACCATTTACTGTTTGCAGATAGGACGGCTCTCAGTCAGATGCAATTTGGTTTCTTGTTGTTGTTTTAACTGCCATTCCTCCTATAATAACTAGGGAATTTGACCATCTTGTCTTGCGGCTCTTTGGTTTTGGGTTTTTCTTTTTTTTCCCTTAAAAGATGAGGGAGAATTTGCCTGTTTCAAGTGACTTCTCGTAAGTCGGTGTGTTTGGAATCTATTTCTGCAATACCCACCACAGGACCTTTCCTGAGAGCAACTGCCATTAGCAGCCCCACAGACCTTCTGAATTGGAGGTGCCCTAACCTGGTCCCATCACTTCATGGGAAGTAGATGGGAAAATAGTGGAAACAGTGTCAGACTTTATTTTGGGGGCCTCCAAAATCCCTGCAGATGGTGATTGGAGCCATGAAATTAAAAGACGCTTACTCCTTGGAAGGAAAGTTATGATCAACCTAGATAGAATATTGAAAAGCAGAGACATTACTTTGCCAACTAAGGTCCATCTAGTCAAGGCTATGGTTTTTCCAGTGGTCAGGTATGGATGTGAGAGCTGGGCTGAAGAATTGATGCTTTGGAACTGTGGTGTTGGAGAAGACTCTTGAGAGTCCCTTAGACTGCAAGGAGATGCAACCAGTCCATCCTAAAGGAGATCAGCTCTGGGTTTTCTTTGGAAGGAATGATGCTAAAGCTGAAACTCCAGAACTTTGGCCACCTCATGAGAAGAGTTGACTCATTGGAAAAGACTCTGATGCTGGAGGGATTGGGGGCAGGAGAAAAAGGGGACGACAGAGGATGAGATGGCTGGATGGCATCACTGACTCGATGGACGTGAATTTGAGTGAACTCCGGGAGTTGGTGATGGACAGGGAGACCTGGTGTGCTGCAATTCCTGGGGTCGCAAAGAGTCGGACACGACTGAGCGACTGAACTGAACTGATGGAGAAGGAAATGGCAACCAACTCCAGTATGTTTGCCTAGAGAATCCCGAGGACAGCAGAGCCTGGTGGGCTGCTGTCCACAGGCTCACACAGAGTCGACATGACTGAAGCGACTTAGCCACACCATGGGTATTAAAATCCTAGGCTTAGCTCTCTTGAAGTTTTTTTTTTTCTTGGCCTGAGGAGGCTAACCTTCCTAGGGGATGTTGCCCATGACCATTCCCACGGAATGTGAAGAGGGGTTCTGTCATCTCCCAGCTCTCTGCTCCATTTGCTGTTTGCAGACAGTCAGGATGGCCATTCTTTGGGAATTGATTTCTTGTCATTTTAGTTGGCATACCTTCTGTCATAATTAGGAATGCAGAGCATCTTGTTCTCTGGCCTATTGGGTCTTTTCTCACTGTTTCCTTAAAGGATGTGAGGAAAACTTACCTGTTACAACTGGCTTCTTGAAAATCGGTTGTGTTTGGAATTTATTTCTGCAGTACCCACACAGGACCTTTCCTGAAGACAGCTGTCATTAACTGCCCATAGGCCTTGTGAATCGGAGGTACCAGTGAGCACTGCTCTCACATGCTAGTAAAGTAATGTTCAAACTTCTCCAAGCAAGGCGTCAGCAATACATGAACCATGAACTTCCAGATGCTCAAGTGGATTTTAGAAAAGGCAGAGGAACCAGAGATCAAATTGCCAACATCTGCTGGATCATCGAAAAAGCAAGAGAGTTCCAGAAAACATCTATTTCTGCTTTATTGACTGTGCCAAAACCTTTGACTGTGTGGATCACAATAAATTGTAGAAAATTCTGAAAGAGATGGGAATACCAGACCACCTTACCTGCCTCTTGAGAAATATGTATGCAGGTCAGGAAGCAACAGTTAGAACTGGACATGGAACAACAGACTGGTTCCAAATAGAAAAAGGAGTACGTCAAGGCTGTATATTGTCACCCTGCTTATTTAACTTCTATGCAGAGTACATCACGAGAAACGCTGGACTGGAAGAAACAGAAGCTGGAATCAAGACGGCCGGGAGAAATATCAGAAACCTCAGATATGCAGATGACACCACCCTTATGGCAGAAAGTGAAGAACTAAAGAGCCTTTTGATGAAAGTCAAAGAGGAGAGTGAAAAAGTTGGCTTAAAACTTAATATTCAAAAAAAAAACAAAACTTAATATTCAGAAAACTAAGATCATGGCATCCTGTCCCATCACTTCATGGCAAATAGATGGGGAAACAGTGGAAACAGCAGCTGACTTTATTTTTGGGGGCTCCAAAATCACTCCAGATGGTGACTGCAGCCATGAAATTAAAAGATGCTTACTCCTTGGAAGGAAAGTTATGACCAACCTAGATAGCAAGTTCAAAAGCAGAGACATTACTTTACCAATGAAGGTCTGTCTAGTCAAGGCTAAGGTTTTTCTAGTAGTCATGTAGGGATGTGAGAGTTGGACTATAAAGATGGCTGATTGCCGAAGAATTGATGCTTTTGAACTGTGGTGTTGGAGAAGGCTCTTGAGAGTCCCTTGGACTGCAAGGAGATCCAACCAGTCCATCCTAAAGGAGACCAGTCCTGGATGTTCATTGGAAGGACTGATGCTGAAACTGAGACTCCAGTACTTTAGCCACCTCATGCGAAGAGTTGACTCATTTGAAAACACCCTGATGCTGGGAAAGTTTGAGGGTGGGAGGAGAACGGGACGACAGAGGATGAGATAGTTGGATGGCATCACCGACTCGATGAGACATGAGTTTGGGTGGACTCCGGGAGTTGGAGATGGACCAGGAGCCCTGGCTTGCTGCAGTCCATGGGGTCGCAAAGAGCCGGACACAACTGAAACCGAACTGAACTGAAGCGCTAGTGGTCAAGTTGTAGTTACAAGAAATGCCCACAAGGCGGCAGCACTTCTTCATGCCCAACTCTGGTTCCACCTGCTACCAGAGCCTTAGGGAAAGTCAGCTTCCTCGGCTGTGAATTGAGTGAAATGTGCCTGAGCAAACACCTGAGGGCTTGAGTCCCACTACTTCTTCCCTCTGAAGCTTCACCCCTCCCTGCTAGACTATTCTGCACCTGGGACAGCGCTCCCTGCTGTGGTTTCTAGTAAGCTTCACTCTCAGGAAAGGAGGCTGCAACTGGGTACCCCAATGCCTGGTGGTGCCTTTACCCTGGTCCTCGAGGTCAGAGGGGCAGGCCACCATCTTTGGGGTCCACTAGGGACTCTGGTCCCAGCAGAGAAAACCAGACAGCACAGGTTTAAGGGGGGCCTCTGTGAAGGACACCGTTCACCTTGACTCCACATCAGTCCAGCCCTGGGTCTCATGCCTCCTCAGGCTCCAGGGATCGGATAGCATCTCAAGTCAAGGAGGCTGGAGGGAATTACTTTTCTTTCCTTTTCTTTTCTTTCATCTCAGGCCGACACTATGTTGAAGTCTAGTCAATTGCAGTTTTGTGCTTGTCCTCAGTATACAGTGGACTGATCCATTTATGACATATACATACAGCTTTTATTACTTTCTATTGATGCTTTTGCCAATAGAGGTTATTGAACAAGGTCAAGTAAACTTATCTGTGCCAAACATCTGTTCCCTGTGGAGTAACTATTCAGTTCAGTTGCTTAGTCATGTCAAACTCTTTGTGACCCCATGAACTGCAGCACCCAGGCTTCCCTGTCCATCACCAACTCCCGGAGCTCGCTCAAACTCATGTCCATCGAGTTGGTGATGCCATCCAACCATCTCACTCTCTGTTGTTCCCTTCTCATCATGCCTTCAATCTTTCCCAGCATCAGGGTCTTTTCGAATCAGTCAGCTCTTTGCATCAGCTGGCCAAACTACTGGAGTCTCAGCTTCAGCATCAGTCCTTCCAATGAATATTCAGGACTGATTTCTTTTAGGATTTACTGGTTTGATCTTCTTGCAGTCCAAGGAACTCTCAGCAGTCTTTTCCAACACCACAGTTTAAAAGCATCAGTTCTTCAAATCTCAGCTTTTTTTATAGTCCAACGCTCACATCCATACATGACTACTGGAAAAACCATAGCTTTGACTAGACAGACCTATGTTGGCAAAGTAATGTCTCTGCTTTTTAATAAGCTTTCTAGGTTGGTCATAGCTTTTCTTCCAAGGAGCAAGTGTCTTTTAATTTCATGGCTGCAGTCACCATCTGCAGTGATTTTGGAGCCAAAGAAAGTAAAGTCTGTTACCGTTCCCATTTTTTCCCCATCTATTTGCCATGAAGTGATAGGACTGGATGCCATGATCTTCATTTTTTTAATGTTGAGTTTTAAGCCAGCTTTTTCATTCTCCTCTTTCACCTTCATCAAGAGGCTCTTTAGTTCCTCTCTGCTTTCTGCCATAAGGGTGGTATCATCTGCTCTCTGAGGTTATTGATATTTCTCCCAGCAGTCTTGGTTCCAATTTGTGCTTCATCCAGTCCAATATTTTGTATGATGTACTCTGCATAGAAGTTAAATAAGCAGGGTGACAATATATAGTCTTGATGTAGTTCTTCCCCAATTTTGAACCATTCCGTGTTCCCATGTACTCTTCTGAATATTGCTTCTTGACCTGCATACAGATTTCTCAGGAGGCAGGTCAGGTGGTCTGGTATTCCTATCTCTTTAAGAATTTTCCACAGTTTGTTGTGATCACCACAGTCAAAGGCTTTAGCATATCAGTGAAGCAGAAGCAGAGGTTTTTCTGTAAGTCTCTTGCTTTTCCTATGATCCAACGGATGTTGGCAATTTGATCTCTGGTTCCTCTGCCTTTTCTAAATCCACCTTGAACATCTGGAAGTTCATGGTTGACATACTGTTGAAGCCTAACTTGGAGAATTTTGAGCATTACTTTGCTAGTGTGTGAGATGAGTGCAGTTGTGCGGTAGTTTGAGCATTCTTTGGCATTGCTGTTCTTTGGGATTGGAATGAAAACTGACCTTCTTCAGTCCTGTGGCCACTGCTCAGTTTTCCAGATTTGCTGGCATTTCGAGTGTAGCACTTTCATAGAATCATCTTTTAGGATTTTATATAGCTCAGCTGGAATACCATCACCTCCACTAGCTTTGTTCATTGTGATGCTTCCTAAGGCCCGCTTGACTTTGCATTCCAGGATGTCTGACTAGGTGAGTGATCACACTATTGTGATTATCTGGGTCATTAAGATCTTTTTCTGCACAGTTCTTCTGTGTATTCTTGCCACCTCTTAATATCTTCTGCTTCTGTTAGGTCCATACAGTTTCTGTTCTTTATTGTGCCCATCTTTGCATGAAATGTTCCCTTGGTAGCTCTAATTTTCTTAAAGCGATCTCTCCTTTCCCATTCTATTGTTTTCCTCTATTTCTTTGCATTGATCACTGAGGAAGTCTTTCTCTTTTTTTTTCAAATATTTGCATTATTTTATTTATTGATTTTTTAAAATATAAATTTATTTATTTTTATATTGTATTGGTTTTGCCAGCCTTCTTATCTCTCCTTGCTATTCTTTGGAACTCTGCATTCAGATGGGTATATCTTTCCTTTTATTCCTTTGCCTTTTGCTTTTCTCAGCTATCTGTAAGTCCTTCTCAGACAACCATTTTGCCTTTTTGCATTTCTTTTTCTTGGGGATGGTCTTGATCATGGCCTTCTGTACAATGTCATGAACCTCTGTCCATAGTTCTTCAGGCAGTCTATCAGATCTAACCCCTTGAATCTATTTGTCACTTTCATTGCATAATCGTAAGGGATATGATTTAGGTCATACTTGAAACGTCTGGTGGTTTTCCCTACTTTCTTTATTTTAAGTCTGAATTTGGAAATAAGGAGTTCATGATCTGAGCCACAGTCAGCTCCTGGTCTTGTTTTTGCTGACTGTACAGAGCTTCTCCATCTTTGGCTACAAAGAATATAATCAATCTGATTTCAGGATTGACCATCTGGTGATGTCCACATGTAGAGTCGTCTCTTGTGTTGTTGGAAGAGGGTGTTTGCCATGACCAGTGCCTTCTCTTGGCAAAACTCTGTTAGCCTTTGCCCTGCTTCATTTTGTACTCCAAGGCTAAACTTGCCTGTTACTCCAGGTATCTCTTGACTTCCTACTTTTGCATTCCAGTCCTCTATGATGAAAAGGACATCTTTTCTTGGTGTTAGTTCTAGAAGGTCTTATATGTCTTCATAGAACTGTTCAACTTCAGCTTCTTCAGCATTAGTGGTTGGGGCATAGACTTGGATTACTATGATACTGAATGGTTTGCCTTGGAAACGAACAGAGATCATTCTGTCGTTTTTGAGACTGCATCCAAGTACTGCACTTCAGACTCTTTTGTTGACTATGAGGGCTACTTCGTTTCTTCTGAGGGATTCCTGCCCGCAGTAGTAGATGTAATGGTCACTGAATGAAATTTTCCCATTCTAGTCCATTTTGGTTCACTGATTCCTAAAATGTCAGTGTTCACTTTTGACATCTCCTGTTTGACCACTTCCAATTTACCTTGATTCATGGACCTAACATTCCAGGTTCCTATGCAATGTTGTTCTTTACAACATCAGACTTTACTTCCATCCCCAGTCACATCCACATGGGTGCTGTTTTCGCTTTGGCTCAGCCTCTGCATTCCTTCTGGGGCTATTTCTCCACTCTTCTCCAGGAGCATAATGGGCACCTACTGACCTGGGGCGTTCATCTTTCAATATCCTATCTTTTTGCCTTTTCATACTGTTCATGGGGCTCTCAAGGCAAGAATCCTGAAGTGGTTTGCCATTCCTTTCTCCAGTGGGCCACGCTCTGTCAGACCTCTCCACCACGACCCCCATCTTGGGAGCCCTACACGACGCTTGTAGTGTCACTGAGTCAGACAAGGCTGTGGTCCATGTGATCAGTTTGGTTAGTTATCTGTGATTGTGGTTTTCATTCTTTCTGCTTTCTGATGAATAAAGATAAGAACTTCCTGATGGGAGGGACTGGCTGTAGGGGAATCTGGGTCTTGTTCTGATGGGTGGGCCCAGGCTCAGTAAATCTTTAATCCAATTTTCTGTTGGCAAGTGGGGCTGTGTTCCCTCATCAGGGTGGGGCTGTGACCACAGGCCAAACTATGGTAGGGGTAATGGGGACCTCCTTCAAAAGGACTTATGCTACCATGCCCTGCAGCTCCCAGGACTGTCATTCAGTGCCCCTGGTGACTGTTGACCCATGCCTCCACTGGAGACTCCTGGACACTCACAGGCAAGTCCGGATCAGTCTCTTGTGAGGTCACTCTTTCTTTCTCCAGGGTCCTGGTGCACACAAGGTTTTGACTGTGCCCTCCAGGAGTCTGTTTCCCCAGTCCTGTAAAAGTTCTGTAATCAAATCCTACTGGCCTTCAAAGTCAAATTCCCTGGGGGGTTCTCAGTCCCTTTGCCAGATCCCCAGGTTGGGAAATCTGTTGTGGGCCCTAGAACTTTTGCAACAGTGTGAGAACTTCTCTGGTATAATTGTTCTCCAATTTATGGGTCGTCTGCTTGGTTGCACTATGGTGGGGCTGATGGTGACCTCCTCCAAGAGGACTCATGCCACATGTGGGGCCTCCCAGAACTGCTGCAGCCAGAGCCCCGTCCCCGTGCGGCCACTGCTGACCTGTGTCTCCGCAGGTCAAAGGAGGTCTGGCTCCGTCTCTGTGGGGTCTCTGGGTCCAGGTGCACACAAGGTTTTGTTTGAGCCCTCTGAGCATCTCTGGCAGGTATGGGGTTTGATTCTAAAGGCGACTGCACCCCTCCTACCATCTTGCTGGGGCTTCTCCTTTGCCCTTGGACGTAGGGTGTCTTTTTTTGGTGGGATCCAACATTCTCCTGATGATGGTTGTTCAGCAACGTGTTGCAATTTGGAGTGCTCACAGGAGAAGATGAGGACCTGTCCTTCTACTCTGCCATCTTTTCTACTCCGTAATGATACGCAGATGATACCACCCTAATAGCAGAAAGTGAAGAAGAACTAAAGAGCCTCCTGATGAAGGTGAAAGAGGAGAGTGAGAAAAATGGAATAAAATTCAAAAAACTAAGATCATGGTATCTGGTCCAATCACTTTATGGCAAAGAGATGGGGAAGAAATGGAAACAGACTCCAAAATCACTGCAGCCATGAAATGAAACACCTTACTCAGAACACCAAAAGATGAACCACAGACTGGGAGAAACTATTTCCAAAACACATATTAGAGAAAGGATCTGTACTCAGATTATACCAAACAGCTCCTTAAAACTTGATAAACATTGAAATACATACCTGGCCAAAGAATATAAACAAATATGTACATAGAAATTTATATCAATATATAGAGAATTGTTTGTATCTCTCTGTAGATAGATGTTTACATGTTTAGGTAGATAGATATTTATATCTCTTGGTAGATAAATTGCTACATAGATATTCTATAAAATTAATAACTTCCAAAAAATTAAATTAAATTAAATTAATAACTTCCATAAAATTAATAACCTCTATAAAATTGAAAATGTCCATAAAATTAAAACTTCCATAAAATGAATAGGTCTCATAAATTGAATAACTATCATATATTGAATAACTTTCACAAAATTATTAAATTTCCTAAAATAAATAACTTTCATACATTAATAATATTCATAGAATTACTCACTTCCATACAATTACTCACTTTCATACAATTAAAATAACCTACTTTAGAGAATTAAAACCTTCCTCAGAAAAATAAAAATTATAAAATTAAAAACTTCTACTCTATGAAACATCTCATTCAGAAAATCAAAAAATGAACCTCAAACTGGAAGAGACTATTTTCAAACCACATATCAGATACAGGATCTGTACTCAAATGATACCAAACAACCCGAATAAGATTTGGTAAGGATTGAAACACATGCCCGGCCAAAAAAGACAAACAAGGAAGGAAGGACTAGGGTGGGGTAGAGACAGCCCCTTGAGACAGCTAACCCTCTGATCTGACCTTCCCACACCTGGGCTGATATCCTGAGAAAACCAACATTCAAAAAAGGCATGTGCTCACTAACCTTCACTGCAGCACTCCTAACAATAGCCAAGACACAGAACCAGCAAGAGGTTCGCCCGCAGGCTAAAACTTATAAAGGGTGCCTGCCGTACATGTAGATAACTGACTGTTACTCACCCCAGAGAAACCGCCGCTGAAACTGAAATAACACCACTGCTGGCCCCAGGGATGGACCTTGGAAGATCACACACTAAGTGAAGTCAGCCAGACAAGAAAGACCACAGCATATGAGTCCATTCTAGAAAATTTTAAAAAGCAGATACAGGGAACTAATTCACAAGACAAAAGGAGACTTTGAGATTTCTCACACAAACAAAATAAGCCAAAAGAAATGAATAAATAAAGGCTTTATCTCCTTCCTTCCTTCCACATGTACAGAAACTCTGTATCTCTAATAGACACTCCACAGGGACCTGAGGATCATCACACGGAACTTCACTTGAGTTTGCGCAATCTCCTCTATGGAAGAGAATTGAAGAAACAACAGATGTGCCGTCTGTATATGTCACAACTACTCAGGTGGCTGTACACTGCCAACAAGCACAAAACGGAAAATCATCCCAGCATCCCATGAGATTAAAGAAAAGGAATTACTAGTTTATACCCTGCCACCTCCTTAACTTGGGCTGATATCTCGTTCCTGGAACCTGAGTAGACTCGAGTCCCAGGGCTGGATTGGGGTGGGGTCGAGACAGGCCAGGAGGTGCCCTTCATTGACACCCCTGTTAAACCTGCACTATCTGGCTTGCCCTGGCTGGAACCAGAATCCCTAGTGCCCCCTAACGATGGTGGCCTGACCCTCTGGCCTTGAGGACCAGGGTAAAGTCACCAAGAATCCAGGTTCACTGGTGCTGGAGTCCCAGCTGAAGCCTCCTTCCTAAGAGCGCAGCCTCAGCAGGGAGCCGTGGCCCAGGTTCAGATGAGGCTGGAGGAGAGGGGTGCAGCTTTAGGGGGAAGCACTAGTGAGACACAAGCCTTTGGAAGTTTGCTCAGGCACATCTCACGCATTCATAGACCAGGAAGCCCACTTGCCCTAAGGCTCTGGTTGCAGGTGGAACCAGAGTTTGGCATGAAGAATTGCTGCCGCCTTGTGGACGTTTCCCGTGACTATAACTTGCCCACTGCGTGTTTACGAGCACCTCCAATTAACAAGGGCTCTGGGGCTGTTCCTACCAGTGCAGGAGCTGCAGGAGACTCAGGTTCCATCCTTGGGTTGGGAAGATTCCCTGGAGAAGGAAATGGCTATTCACTCCAGTATTTTTGTCTGGAGAATCCCACAGTCCATGGGGTAGCTAACACTTCCACTTTTTTGTTTTTTACTTTCCTCCCACAAATGGAGAAATCTCAGAATCTCTGTGAATACACAGAAATCTGTATCACTAACATATACACAGAAATCTATGTCTGTAATAGATAATCTGCAAGATTATCTCCTTCCTTGCTTCCTTTCTCCAGATATAAACAAAAATCTGTATGTCTAACATATATTACCAAAATCTGTATCTTTAACATATATACAGAAATCTGTATCTCTAATAAATATTCCACAAACACCTGATGTTCATCACAGGGAAATTTGCTAGCCCTTCTGCAATTCCTCTATGGTAAAAGAATCCAAAAAAAGAGATATGCTCTATGTGTACGTCATAAAAGAATCAGGCAGCAGTATAATGAGGACACTATAATAATTTCTTGGGCTCCAAATTCACTAAGGACAGTGGCTGCAGCCATGAAATTAAAAGACGCTTGTTCCTTGGAAGAAAAACGATGCCAAACCTAGATAGTATATCAAAACGTAGAGACGTTACTTTGCCAACAAAGGTCCATCTAGTCAAGGCTATGGTTTTTCCTGTGGTCATGTATGGATGTCAGAGTTGGACCATAAAGAAGACTGAGTGCCGAAGAATTGATGCTTTTGCACCGTGGTATTGGAGAAGACTCTTAAGAGTCCCTTGGACTGCAAGGAGATCCAACCAGTCCATCCTAAAGGAGATCAGTCCTGAATATTCACTGGAAGGACTGATGCTGAAGCTGAAACTCCAATACTTTGGGCACCTGATATGAAGAACTGACTCACAGGAAAAAACCCTGATCCTGGGAAAGATTGAAGGCCGGAGGAGAAGGGGACAACAGAGGATGAGATGGTTGGATGGCAACACCGACTCAATGGACATGAGTTTGAGCAAGCTCCAGGAGATGGTGAATGACAGGGAAACCTGGCGTGCTGCAGGCCATGGGGTTGCAAAGAGTCGGACACAACGGAGCGAGTGAACAATGACAACAAAATCCAAACTACTGTGAAAAGTCACCTCACACAGGTCAGAATGGCCACCATCGAAACATCTACAAAGAATCTGCGCTGCAGAGCATGGAGGCATAAGGGAAACTACTATAGTCTTGGTGCGGATGTAAGTGGGTGCAGGAACAATAAAAACCATCAAGGAGGTTCCTTATAAACTTAGTATCCAGAAACCACATGGTCCAACAATCCCACGTCTGGACGTGGACCCAAAGAAAGTCAGAATTCACAATGAACCACGCACCCTTCTTTTCAGGGCACCACGGTTAACAACGGCCAAGAACTAGAATTGCTGCTGGACTAAATACTGGCCTTCTCTGCCCATTGAAGCCAAATAAAAATTACGGAGACAGAGTTTGGAGGAAACAGAAAGTGACTTTAATTCTCAGCCAGCAGAGAGAGGAGCACAGGAGGTTCATGCCTCAGGGACTGTGCGCCCTCCCCACCGTGAGGAGCTTAGGGGCTTATATAGGATGAGGGCTTCAGTCAGAAATCAGTCACGAGGAAAGCTGATAGGATCTTGATTCCTTCCTCTTGCATCATCTCAAAGACACTGACATCAGCAGCCCAGTAATTGAGTCCGGCGGCTCGGTGGCTCTGCGGCCTGCTTTCTGAGGTGCAACTACAAGGGGAAAGGTGTTTTTAAGAGTAAACACCAGAGAGATGATATGGGGTGGGAGGTGGGAGGGGGGTTCATGTTTGGCAACTCATGTACACCCGTGGTGGATTCATGTCAATGTATGGCAAAACCAATACAGTATTGTAAAGTAAAATAAAATAAACATTAAAATTTTTAAAAAAAGAAAAAAAATTTTTTTTAAAAGAGTAAACACCAGATAGGGGATGTATTTAGCATAGAGTCAAAGGAAAATAGGTGCAAAGTTAGGGGGCAGAGTTAGGGGGCAGAAAAGCAAACTTAGTCACAGACACGCAGAGTTAGGAGCATTAAAGTGAAAAAACCAGGAACTTTCAGGCCTGCTCACTGTTCTCTTTATTGTCTTCGTTCTCAGGAAAGTGAAAGAAAAAACTCGTTCCTCTTTTTCTTCCTTGTCACTGCAACAAATTCAACCAAGAAATCCTTTGACAGGAAAATGAGGACCGAGTGGTGCGCCTCTGCACGGGAACACTACTCAGCCGTGAATCAGAGCAGAACAACGCCACTGACAGCAGCGGGGACGGACAGGGTGATTACCCGACTCAGTAAAGGAAGTCAGAGAGAGAGGCAAAACCACAGGACATCACTGACAGGTATATTTTTGAAATGAATGCAAATGTCAGATATTATGCAACAGAAACAGACTCACAAACTTAGAAAACAAACATGATTATCCAAAAAGATCTTAGGATCGAGGGATAAATTGAGATTTTGCAAATACCACATGCTCATTAATATATATTGAACAGTTGATCAAAATAAATACATTGAAACATACAGGTAGTCTATGGAACACATTTTAATCATCTATATGGGAAAGAGAACCCCAAAGGAACTGATAAACATCTGTGTATAAGTGAATCAAGCTCCCATATGCCTGAAACAAACACAATGTCAGAAAGCAACTCTACTGTGAAATAACAATGTCCAGAGAAAGGAAAAATGAAAGTGGGACACGGAGAAATCCTGCCTCCTTGTGGACATTTTTTGTAACAACAACTGTGCTGATTGGCACTTCCTATTCCCAAGGTCCCTGGAGGTGAGGTGAGGTGAGGTGAAGTCGCTCAGTCGTGTCTGACTCTTTGTGACCCCATACACTGTAGCCTACCAGGCTCCTCCATCCATGGAATTTTCCAGGCAAGAGTACTGGAGTGGGTTGCCATTTCCTTCTCCAGAGGATCTTTCCAACCCAGGGATCGAACCTGGGTCTCCCACATTGCAGGCAGACGCTTTACCGTCTGAGCCACCAGGGAAGCCTAAGGTTCCTGGACCTGGAGGTAAATAACAACTGCCCTCTAGAAGTCCCCCAGGGGTGGTCAACGAAAAAGAATTCAAAACTGGGCCGATGTTCAGGGAGCCGATTTCAGCTGATTTCACCTTTAACTCACATCCTTTAAGAAAAAAGTCACATGACATGATGTCAACATCGCTGAGGAAGTCCTGTCAGTCCTACAATGAGCTATCACCTCACATCGGTCAGAGCGGCCACTGTTAAACCCTCCACAAAGGTTAAATGCTGCAGATGTCGTGGAGGAAAGGGAACCCTCCTCTTCTGCTGCTGGAAATACAAACTGGTGACAGCCAGTCTGGAGGACAGCACGCTGGTCATTTCCGACGTGCCCAGCAGTAAGCGGCAGCAAGGGGTACCTGGAAACAGGGTGGTAGTTTCCCAGACCAGGAGTCCTAACCACTGGACCACAGAGCCAGCGGTCAGGGCTAAGGTCCCTCGTCTTGCCTGCCTAGTCAGGAACGAATTCAGGCAAAGAGGCAGAAGGTGGAGAGTAAAGTAAGAAGTTTACTGAAAAGAAAAGTGCGTGCAGAAAGGTGCAGGGCCGAGCTCAGAGACAAGAGTTTTGCCTTTGGAAGCTGATATTCTTTAGAAGGGGCCAGTTCTCCGGGTCTTTGTCTTCCCTCAGGCCAGTCATCTTGCTTTGTCTCCCTCCACCCAACCCACCCAGTTAATGTGTCTCAGGACCCTCCCCTGGGTGCACACACACACCTTAGCCAAGATGGATCTCAAAGTGAAGGCTTCTGGGAGGAGCAAGACTCATTATGGCCTGGAATTATCCTCTGACTTTTGGTTCCAAGGAGCCTTTCTGCACACGTGTAGTGTTCTCCCTTATCCTTTAACTCAGACAGGGTTTTGCCTCTCTTTGTCCTTGCCAAGATTATTCCCTTGAGGTGTTTGCGCGAGACAAAGACTGGTTATTTACCTGTTTCTGTTGGTACTTCAACTTCCAAGCACAAAAGCGGTTGGTTGTATATTTCTCAGCTGGAACCTACCTATGTTGCCTCAGGAAATGAAAAAAAGAGGCTAGATGATTGTGAATTTCCAACCTGGAGCCCATGTATCTCTTACCTCACTGGTTCCTTCAACAGTGGAAACGAGAATAAAATTAGAACATCCCCAAACACCACACACAAGAATAAACTCCAAATAAGATAGCGATAGAAAATTCCAGAAAAACCTCTACTTCTGCTTCACTAATATGCTAAAGCCTTTGACTGTGTTGATCACAACAAACTGTGGGAAATTCTTAAAGAGATGGGAATACCAGACCACCTTATCTGCCTCCTGCAAAACTTGTATACAGGTCAAGGAGCAACAGTTAGAACGGGCATGGAACAATGGACTGGTTCAAAACTGGGAAAGGAGTACGTCAAGGCTGTGTACTGTCACCCTGCTTATTTAACTTATATGCAGAGTATATCATGCAAAATATTGGACTGGATGAAGCACAAATTAGAACCAAGACTGCCAGGAGAAATATCAGTAACCTCAGATAAGCAGACGACACCACCCATTATGGCAGAAAGCAAAGAGGAACTAAAGAGCCTCTTGATGTGAGTGAGAGGAAAGTGAAAAAGCTGGATTAAAACTCAACTTTCAAAAAACTAAGATCATGGCATCCAGTCCCATTACTTCAAGACAAATAGATGGGGAAACAATGGAAACAGTGACAGACTTTATTTCCTTGGGGCTCCAAAATCACTGTGGATGGTGACTGCAGCCATAAAATTAAAAGACGCTTGCTCCTTAGAAGAAAAGCAATGACAAACCTAGACATCATATTAAAAACCAGAGACATTATTATGCCTACAAAGGTCCACCTAGTCAAAGCTATGGGTTTTCTAGTAGTCATGTACAGATGTGAGAGCTGGACTATAAAAAAGGCTGAGCACTGAAGAACTGATGCCTTTGAACTGTGGTGCTGCAGAAGACTCTTGAGAGTCCCTGGGACTGCAAGGAGATCAAAGCAGTCAATCCTAAAGGAAATCAACCCTGAATATTCATTGGAAGGACTGATGCTGAAGCTGAAGCTCTAACACATTGGCTACCCAATGCAAAGAACCAACTCATTGGAAAAGACCTTGATGCTGGGAAAGACTGAAGGCAGAGGAGAAGGGGACAACAGAGGATGAGAAGGTTGGTCAGCATCACCGACTCAATGGACATGAGTTTGAGCAAACTCTGGGAGATGGTGAAGGACAGAGAAGCCTGGCGTGCTGCAGCCCATGGGACGGCAAAGAGTCAGACACGACTGAGCGACTGAACAACAAAGATAAAGATCGCACCTTAGTGTGGCTCAGTGGTAAAGAACCCGCAATAGACTCAGGTTTGGATCCTTGCATCGAGAGGATTCCCTGGAGAAGGGAATGGCAACCTACTTCAGTATTCTTGCCTGGGAAATCCCATGGACAGAGGAACCTGGAGGGCTACAGTTCATGGGCTCGCAAAAGAGCTGGACACAACTTAGCGACAGACTTCCAAGATGAAGATCTAAATGTAAGGTTGGATGCTATGAAATTCCTGAGGGAAAAATACAGGCAGGGGAAGCTGTGACATTCGTTGCAGCAAGCTCTTCTGGGATCCACCTCTTAGAACAATGAAAACTAAATCAAAAATAAGAAACCAGCCCACAAGGTGTCGCCCCTCACCACTTGTCACCAGCCCAGCTATGCTCCTAAGGGGCAGAGAAGATGGAGTCAGCTGCAGCTGCAGGCACTCTTGCTGCCTGGAGGGGATGGCGGTGGTGGTTTAGTCACAAAGTCGTGTCTGACTCTTGTGACCCCATGGACTATAGCCCACCAGGCGCCTCTGTCCATGGGATTTCTCAGGCAAGAATACTGGAGTAGGCTGCCATTCCCTTCTCCAGGGGGTCTTCCTGACCCAGGGGTCAAGCCTGCGTCTCCAGGATTGCAGGCAGATTCATTTACCACCTGAGCCACCAGGGAGGCCCTGCTGCCTGGAGGGGGCTTGTTTATAAAGACCTCAACCCAGGCGTTGCTGGGAAGGGCTGGCCGACTCATCCAGGGCAGCCAATCCTCACCCATCAGGGCCTCACAGTTGCAGAAAATGGGCCTTGCTGTGCCGGCCAGGTGCAAGGAACAAGTGTGGGTCTGAGGGTTGGGATAGACATGTGGCTGCAGCTCTGACTTAATTTTTAATCATTGTATCTGGCCCAGGAGTGGGAGAAAATTTCAAGACTTTCTCCTAAGGAGAGGAACCCAGGAGTCAGGGAGAAGAGGGGTGGTAGGTGCAGACAGGGTGCAGTGGAAGCCTCTGAAGACTCGCTGGAAGGAGGGCGCACAGAGTGAAGTCCAGGGTTACTGACCTGCCCAGGAGCAGCTAGCTGTTTGTTAGTCCAGGTCCTGCTCTGAGGTGCTCAGGGCCAGCTCTTCCGGACCTCAGAAAGAGGGCTGGGAGGTGCTCTGCAAGTGTGCTCTGCACAGTTTCAGTGTGCTGAGCCCTGCCCAGGCAGGCCCCCTCCCCTGGGAGAGCTCTGCCCACATTAGCAGAGGGGCCCCCTGCCTGCCCTGGGAGGGGCGTGTGAACAGGCTCCCTCTCTTTGCAGCTGGCACAGAGCTGCTTAGGATGCAGATTAAAATCGGCCAAGGACAGAGGTCAGGAGCAGGGTCAGGGGTCCCTTGGGTGTGGACACACAGACGTCCTGGCTTGCTACGCTCCCTGCATGACACAGGGTGTTGAGGCAAGGAATATGACTGTATCCTAGGGGCAAGCTGACCAAGAAGATGGCCAGTTAATGTCTCCAAGTAAGCATCTTGTCGGGGTCTGGATGCCAGGTTCTTTTACAAATTAGGGTAGGAGGTGAAGAAACAAACTAAAAAGGCCATTAATCTTGCAAATATCTTGTAGAAAGACAAGCCTCAGGCAGGGGATATGTTAATTTCTCCCTTCCTGCCATCTACTGGCATACAGGGTTAACAAAGGCACTTTAGTATAGAAGCCAGGCAGAGAGGCAGGATTCTCCCAGGCAGGCCCTTAAGTGTGATTATAGTAACAAAAGTAACAGAGCAAGTCAAAGACACAGTTTCAACAGTTTTGGAGTCAGAACTGGCTTATTCCTTAACATCCTAAAGTGCAGGGTTTATTCAGGTCCTCCCATTGCCCTTGCCCTTCCCCTCCCCCAGCGCCTGGCACCACTTACCGACTTCCTGTCTCTGGATTTGCCTGTTCTGGATGTTTCCTGTAAGTGGAAACATATAGGTTGTGATTATTCTCGGCTGGATGTTGGTGTCCTCCCCGCAAATTCTCATGTTGAAACCTAACCCCCAAGGTGATGGTGTGAGGGGGGGGAGCCTTGAGGAGGTGATGAGGTCGTGAGAGTAGAGACCCCATGAATGGGATTAGTACTCTCATAAAAGAGACCCCCAAGAGGCCTCCTCAGCCCTTCCTCCACGTGAGGACGCAGTGAAGACCCCGGCCCACACCCATAACAGAGCTTCACCAGAACCTAACCATCCTGACGCCCTGATCTCAGACGTCTGGGCTCCAGAGCTGTAGGGAATGCGTTCCTGTTGCTGAAGTCCCCAGCGTTCTGTTTTGCTATGGCGGCCCGGGCAGACCAAGACAGGGCGTCCTTCTCGCTGAGCAGCGTGTGTTCAAGGTGCAGCCACGCTGTAGCCCGTGTCAGAGCTTCACTCCTTTTCATGGCTGCGTCATATGAAGCTGTGCTGGGAAATGGCTAGAGATGGGATGACGGGGGGTCATCAGGAGGTGGATCACAACAGTCTTCATGGGCTACAATGAGGAGCTGACTCTGCCTAAAAGGATGCCTAGACCTCCTGCCTCTTAGCCATCCAGTTACCTGTGTGCCGCTCAGCTGTCGTCCATGGCGTGTCCTGAGTCAGTGCCGTCATGAACTGGCCTGGTGGGCAGTGGCAGATGGTAGAAGATGAGATGTAGCAGGACCCCCAGGAAGGTATCCAGGCCAGTCCAGTGTTGAAGATGAACCAGCCCTGCCCACTGCCACTCATGGGGTGATGGGTGTCCCAACCCCTGCCCACCATTGGGTGCAGCGGCCTCTCCCCTGCTTCTAGAGCTGGGCCCTGCTTCCCCCTGTCCCTCTGGTCAGGAGGTGTTCTGACAGGCCATTCTAGCAGGACCTCAGGATGGAGGCTTTGGGGGTCCTGCTCAGGAGCACACAATCAGTGGGCATCTACTCCTGCAGGGCAGGCCACAGAGAGCTACATACTTGCTGGTGGGTGTGAGAGCAAGCACCAGGGTTAGGGACTGCAAACCTGTAGTGGTCTGGCCTCTTTTTTTTTTTTCCTAATTCAATTTAAATCTGACTCAAAGTCACTATCCCACTGAACTGGTAAGACATTCAGTCTCAGGCAGCACACTCTGCAGTCCCGAGAATCCATCTCTTGCTTCAACAAGGTTTGGACGAAACAGACCCCGGGACGCCCCTTGCTCTTCCTCCACCAAGGGACCCTCCTCCCTTTCTTCTAGTCACAGCCGTCGGAATCAGCCATTCCACTATCCTCGTGCCGTGAAGCGAGTGAGCCCGTGCAGCACAGCTACTAAGCCTGTGCTCTAGAGCCCCCACTTGCCGCAGCTATTGAGCCCACATGTTGCAACTACGGAAGCCGCGTGCCTAGAGCCCCTGCTCCACCGCAAGAGAAACCACTGGAATGAGAAGCCAGCGCCCCGCAGCTGGAGAGCAGCCCCGGCAGCTGCCACCAGAGAAAGCCCTTGTCAGCAACGAAGGCCTACCACAGCCAAAAAAATAAAATAAATCAATATATCTTTTTTAAAAAAATGTTAACTGAATACATTTTTAACCCAATAGCTGTTACCATGACAAGCACATAATGGGAACACAAGGTTTATATGGGATCTGGCATTGCTGTGAACTCTCTAACCAACATGCAATTTGGAGCGCTAATAGATTAATTTTGTCATTTCAATTTGTTAAAGACCTTTTTCTCTTATACAGGCGATTCACAATTTTAAAAAATACATATTTTTATCCCACTAACAGTGTTAAGGCAGCTTGGGGGTTGTTCTGTCCGTGTGTCTTCATCCCGAAGACACAAGAAGCCCCTCTCTGACTTGAGCCATTCTCTAGGGAAGCAGACCGGTGTGATGGCTCAGAGTGTGGCCTTGTGCTCCAACAGGCCTGGGGTGAAAATCCGGCCTCATCAACACCTCTGTGAGTTAACAGGTCATTTTTGGCTCATTTTACTGATAAGCAATCCGAGGCTCAGAGAGGCTGATCATCTTGCCCAAGGTTGCACAGGGGTATGGAGACAAGGAGCCAGAGCTCAGCCATAGACGTGCCTGGCTCTGGAGCCCATTCTCTCACTTCACCCTGCCCTTCTGCTCCTGCAGGGTAGACTCCGGTCTGCCGGCTAAACGTGGACGATGGCGCACATGCGTTCAGCTGTTCTCAAAGCCCCACTAAAAAGACAGAAGAGAAACAAGACACTGGTGAAACAGGAAGGACGCAGAGGACGGGAGCAGCAACAGCGAGGGGAGGAAAGGTTGACGTTTTGGAAGGTGAAAAGCAGAGGAAGGAGGTGGCAGAGCTGAGAAGGCAGGACCGCGAAGACTCGGAGGCACCTGTTCCGGCGGAAGGTAGGAGTGGAGGTGGGGCCAGAGGCAGGGCTGGAAGTGGGATCCCCAACCCACTGGCCCGCTCCACGCAGCCCCAAGGATGCCCCAGCCTCTGACACACACACACAGGAAATAGGCACAGTGGAAGGGATGCGGCTGTGTTTTCTTTATTTATTTAAAGGATTTTTTTTTTAATGGGGACCATTTTTAAAGTCTTCACTGAATTTGTTACAATAGTGCTTCTGTTTCATGCTTCGGCTTTTTGGCCACAAGGCATGTGGGATCTTAGCTCCTGACCAGGGAAACTGCACCCCCTGCCTTGGAAGGCGTAGTCTTAGCCACTGGACTGCCAGGGAAACCCCAAGGCTCTGTATTTCAAAAGAGGGATTGAGAGATTAAGTCCTCCCGCTTTGTGCCACCCCACTCTCAGAATTCTCTCTGCCCGATGGATACACCTCAGGCAGGACACTGGAACATTCTTCCCTAGAGAAACACAAGGGTCCCAGGCCCGTGATCTGTAAGTACTGACATGTAAGCACTGCCAGGCCTCCTCACTTCCACTGCGGAAGGCGTGGGTTTGATCCCTGGTTGGGGAACTAAGATCCTGCAAGCTCACAGCACAGCGAAGAAAGGAAGAAAGGAAAAGAAAAGAAATATAGGATGAAGAACAATGGGTTACCAGACATCTGAAGAAAGCATCCAATATCGAAGACAGGAGTTAAGGAAAAAATGAGTGGAGAGCTCAGAGACAACACCGATAGGACAGAGGAAAATGCCTTCAAATGATTAACATCCTCAGACACGTAGGGGATGACATTACACCCACGAAACAGAAAAAAGACACTAAAAACAAAACTTAATCATAAGGAAGAAGCATTTGAAAATTAAAATTATGGCAGCAGGAAAAATATTGAGAGAGAAGTTGGAAGATAAGCTTAAGGGACAATTGCAAGAAAGCAAACAAAAATCACAAAGAGACCACAGAAGTAAAGTAGAAGATAAATCCAGAAAGTCCAACAGTCAAATAATAGTTCCAAGAAATCATAACGAAAGGAATCCCTGGAGAAGGATATTCTTGCCTAGAGAATTCCATGATTAAAAAAACTTCCCAGAGTTCAGTGACACAAGTTCACAGACTGAAAGGGCCACCCTGGAAAGCTACATGCACCCTCGATGTTCATAGCAGCCTTATTTACAATCGCCAAGATATGGAAACGACCATATCAATAGATGAATGGATAAAGAAAAGGTGGTATTTGTGTGTATACAATGGAATACTACTCAGCCATCAGCAAGAATGTGATTTTTCCATTTGCAGCAAAATGGATGGACTTGGAGGGCATTATGCTGAGTGAAATAAGTCAGGCAGAGAATGACAAATATTGTATAATTTCACTTATATGTGGAATCTAAAAAATAAAGCAAACTAGTGAATATAACAACAACAAGAAAGCAGACTAACAGAGACTCAGAACAAACTAGTGGTTACCAGTGGAGAGAGGAAAGGGGAATAAGAGGTAGAAATATTAGGTATAAAATAAGCGATGAGGGGCTTCCAGCGATAAAGAGTCTGTCTGCCAATGCAGGAGACACAGATTCCATCCCTGATCTGGAAGACCCCACATGCCTTGGAGCAACTAATCCCATGCCCCACAGCTACTGAGCCCATGCCCTAGAGTCTGTGCTCAGCAACAAGAGAAACCACCACAATGAGAAGTCTGTGCACTGCAATTAAAAAGTAGCCCCCATTCGCCACAACTAGAGTAGAGCCCGCACGGCAATTAAGACCCAGCATAGCCAAAAATAAAATAAGCTACAAGGATATATCATATAGCATAGTAAACACAGCACTTTATAATAACTATAACTGGACTAGAGAGTATAGCCTTTAAAAATTGTGAATCACTATTATACACTGTAACATATAATATTAAAAGTCAATCATATATCAAGTTAAGAAAAAAAGACCCACCTAATTCCCAGCACAAAGAATGGGAAAAGATCCATTATGATGTTAGAATACCAAGGATAAGGAAATTATTCTAAAAGCTTCCAGAAAGGAAAAAGTCATTAATATACAAGTGATCAAAAATGAGAATAAATGGGATCAGCTTTCTCAACCGGAACACAGCTGGATAAAGTCTTCAAAGCTGTAGGAGAAAACGATTTCCACGAAATCCTATGCCCTGTCAACTAGTAACCTAATGTAATCATAGAATAGAGACATTTTCAGGTATGCAATGCCTCGGAAAATTTTTATCTCCCGTGTTTGGATTCTCCACCGAAATCAGAAAGACAAGAAAATCATTGGCCCACACAGGCAGGAGGTGGACTCTTCTTCCGGTGCTGCTAGACTTGTTAGATCACGCGTGTGGAGTCCTCTGGTTCGGATGGAGTGAAGAGAAGTGAGGAAAGGAGGCAGTAAATCCAGGGTTCTCCGGCTTTTCATCAGAAGGGCTGCGGACGATGTCCCTGATGAAACCCTATTGACAGGGGAAACTGAGCCATCTGAAGGGGCTCCCAGTGGGGAGACTGAGCCCTCCTGTAGTGGGACGGTGGACCCCGCCAGGAAAATTGTGTTTTCAGGTCTACCCTCCTTTGGAGGCTCTGAAAGTGAAGTCACGCAGTCGTATCCGACTCTTTGTGATCCCATGGACTGTAGTCTACCAGGTTCCTCCATCCGTGGAATTTTCCAGGCAAGAGTACTGGAATGGGTCGCCATTTCCTTCTCCAGGGTATCTTTCCAAACCAGGGATCGAACCCCTGTTTCCCGCATTGCAGGCAAGACGCTATTGCGGGCAGACGCTTTACTGTCTGAGTCAACAGGGAAGCCGCTCTGCCTTCTCGCAAAGAAGGAGGAGGTTCCCCAAAGCGGCCTTACCCAGGTCCTCCTGGGGTTCTGCTCTCTGCAGTTTTGGAACCAAGGATCCAGGCTGGGGTGGGGTCATCCACCGTATCGCAGAACCCACCGGTTCTTTCACCGCGCTGTGGGGACTGGCGAGGAGGGAGCGACCGATGCATCTACGCCACCTGGTGGAGGAAGGGAGATTGCAGCCTGGAGCCAAGGATTTTCGCAACAGTTTCCCTACTGGGAAAAACCACTACTTTGCTACTTGGTTTGTTCCGGGCTAGTCCTCAATTCCATCTTTCCCTTATTTCAAACACTCTGAAACCAGGCATCTCTGATTCCTACTCCAGCCTCAGAAGTCCTATAGCATCGTCTCCACCAGACTCTACCGATCAAAGTGGTCACAAGCCTGCCTGGATGAAAGGAGAGGGGACGTGGACTGGCTTTTCAAAGGGAGTTCGCAGCCACCTTTTTGAACTGCCGCAGAAGTCCAATACTATTAATCAGAACAAGAATAAGGTATTAACGTTTTTACACATGTATCGGTTCATTGGGTAGATTCATGAGGAAGCCAAAGTATTATGATGGTTAAGAGTCTGGAGTTAAAATCAAACAGAACTGAGTTCAAAGACTGGCTCAGCCATGGAGCAGTGTGTCTTGGAGCAAGCCACTCCTCTGTGCTCAGTTTCCTCGCTGGTAAAATGAGGGTAAACAATATCTGCTTCACAGAGTTAGGGGTTTTTGTTTTTAGGACTATACAGGACGGCATATGCAAGTAATTTGTTCCATAATAAGCGTTCAGAAAATGATAGTCCCCTTTACCCAAGTTATTTCAAAATTTCCATTAGTTCTATTATCTCAGACACTTTTAAATGTTTCATTTAGTGATTAATGGCTGCGCTGGGTCTTCACTGCTGCGTGAGGCTTTCTCTAGCTGCAGCAGACAGGGGCCACTCTCTCGTTGCAGTGGGCCGGCTTCTCACTGTGGTGGCTTCTCTTGTTGTGGAGCATGGGACCTAGGGCGCGCGGGCTCAGTAGTTGTGGCACGCAGGCTTAGTTGCCCCTTGGCATGTAGGAGCTTCCTGGAGCCAGGATCAAACCCATGCCCCGTGCACAGGCAGGCAGATTCTTCACCACTGGGCCACCAGGGAAGTCCTCTCAGACTTTTTAAAGATGGGCTAGCCTTGCACGTCTTTACAGACATATGGAAAGAACAGCTGCCTTTCTTTGGGGGACAACACCCCCATTCTCTGGGGGAATTGTTCAGCCCCCTGCCTCCAACCATGCTGTCCGAACAGGAGCTGCCATCTTCTGCCTCCCGGGTCACAGTGACAGATCGGGGAGTAGGGAAAGGTGCCAGGCTGGACAAGTGATCACATCCCACCTTCCAGCCCTTAGTGACTGCCCTGGAGGAGGGCCCCTGACCCCAGAGGATCAATCTCACTCTTGGAGATTTGCCCTGTTTTTATTCCCCTAACGAGCTGTCAGGGGGGAATGTAAGCTTCCATGTGAATCCATGATTTTCCGATGGCCAGGATCCCAGTCTTATGGAGAAGGCCAGTTCTACAGCAGGAAGTCACCATGTACACGGGAAGACACAAGCACAGCGAAAAGCAGGGGCTGAAAGGCACAGAGAGAGTCCTGGACCACCCCTGGGACCCGCTGCCTGGGGCTGTCCTGCAACTTCCTGGTGAGAGAGTCCATCCTCCCCTTTTCTCCGGAACTGTTTATTTTCTGTGGTTTGCAATCAAATGAACTCTGAGTAAAACACTGCTCTGACTTATATATATATTTTATTAAAAAGGTAAATTGTTCATAAATTCCAGTACTTTCACTATTATAAGAAAACCCATAAATGACTAGTTTGGAGAAGACTCTTGAGAGTCCTTTGGATGGCAAGGAGATCAAACCAATCAATCCTAAAGGAAATCAACCCTGAATATTCATTGGAAGGACTCATGCTGAAACTGAAGCTTCAGTATTTGGTTACCCGATACAAAGAGCCAACTCATTGGAAAAGACCCTGATGCTGGGAAAGACTGAGGGCAGGAGGAGAAGGGGGCAACAGAGGATGAGATCACTGGATGGCATCATCGACTCAATGGACGTGAGTTCGAACAAACTCTGGGAGATAGTGAAGACAAAGAAACCTGGTGTGCTGCAGTCCAGGGGTTGCAAAGCATCGGACACGGCTTAGCGACTGAACAACAGTGAATGACTGTGACACACCTCATAAGGGGTAAAACCCACCAGGCTGTTGAAAGCTGCTGACTTGAGCTTCCTAGAATTCATTCCAGCTTACGTAGATTACACTGATTCATAGAATGATGAAACATTTCAGATATCACCTCCTTTCCCCTTCCAGCCACCAAATTTTCTCACCTGGGGTTCTGTTCTTACCAAGATGACCCAGCCTCCAGCATTTGGCCATATTCTGGCTCAGAACAGCTGACGCTGCAAAACCCAGCTTGCCCCAGGTCCCAACAAAGAAGATTAGAGATACTTATCCCTGGGTCACTGTGGAAGAAAAGATCCTTTGAAAGTTGTGGGCTTTGATACAGTTCATTTCTCCTCTAATGGAGGCATTGACTTTGAAAAAAATAGATCGGTTGGAATATAAACAAGCAACACCTCTAAAAGTAGAAAAGAATCTTACTGAGAAACCAAGTTTCAGGAGATAAAAGCAATCTTTAGTTCACAAGGCAAGTTTCCCATCTCATCCCTAAATAATTTATCATTTTTTCTTGGAAAGGAAAACAGTTTTGCTTGGGAAAGCAAAATTTGTCCTTTGTCACCTGGCATTGAATAGCAGAAACAGCCCACATGTAGTAGGTCGGCTGTTAGTAGTGGCTTCAGAAGCCTTTCCCGGCAGCTCAGATGGTAAAGAATCCACCTGCAAAGCAGGTGACCAAGACTCCATCTCTGGGTGGGGAAGATCCCCTGGAGAAGGGGATGGCTACCCACTTCGGTATTCTTGCCTGGGAAATCCCATGGACAGAGGAGCTGGGCGGGCTACAGTCCATGGGGTTGCAAAGAATCGGACACATAAGCTCTGTTTATTGCCTATCTTGTGTCTGCTCCATCGTTCAGTCGTGTACAAGTCTCTGTAGCTCCATGGACTGTAATCCACGAGGCTCCTCTGTCCATGGGATTTCCCAGGCAAGAATACTGGAGTGGGTTGCCATGCCCTCCTCCAGGGGATCTTCCCGAATCAGGGATTGAACCCATGTCTCTTCCGTCTCCTGCACTGGCAGGTGGGTTCTTTCCCACTAGCGCTACCTGGGAAGGCCTTTAAGCTCTCTACACCATGTGAAACACTCGGTGGGCAGGAGGGAAGCTGGGAGGAGGAATGCTCTTCTAGCTCCATCCTGCTGCTCTCCAAGAGGGAAAACACAGGTCCCATAGGCTTGAGTCTGCTTTATGGGTCAGGCCACGTTCACTAGCTGGCCGGGTAACTGTAGGTTCACCGGTTCCACACAGCTGATCGGCCTCTTTCGCTCTGCCTGCTTTCCCAAGCCTGAGGCATAGAGTTGGTAAGACCCTGCCGTGACCCTTCCTCATTCCTTTCTCTCTGGTGGTCTCCTGTCAAAATGCTGAATTGGAAACCTTTGCAATTTGGCCCCGTGGCTCTCTCTCCACTTCCTCTCCCATGAGTTTCAAGACTCTGACTTTCTTCTTTCGGGCCTTGGTGGCCAGTGAATGGTTTATTTCAGACTTGGACTTTATCAGACGGAGTGGTCATCTTTCAGGCTCCAGCGGGCTCCACCAGCCCCAGGCTGTCAGAGAACCCGCTATCAAGGGGTGAGGCTGGTTCTCACTTGTTGTTTCCCAGTTCTTTTTTTATATATACTTTTTCATGCAGGATTTTAGTACCCAGACCAGGGATTGAACTTTTTCCCCCAGTGGACCACCAGGGAAGTTCCTCCCATTTGGTCTTGTTTCCCATTTGCTCATCAAGAACCCCACAGGGAAAAGGCAAAGCTGCTCTTTCTTTCTGCCTGTCTTGCTCTTCTTGTCCAGTGGCAAGGTGTGTATGACAGATCCCAAATAAGACATGTACAAGATACATATTCTTCTTCACTCACATAAAGTTTGCACTGTAATGGCAATCTTGCTCTACAAAGACCTCTGGAGCTCAGGTTCCTTCTAACTTGTGGCTGCCCCATCCCTGGCCTGTTGCTTTTGTCTCCACGACCTAAGGGGGCTCACCTTCGAATCTGTGTTCCAGCAGGCTTGGAGCAAAATTGTGAACTGTTTCAGGGACATGGAGGATGTGTCCCTTGTCTAAGGCAGTGGTCAGCAAGCTACAGACGGCAGGTAGGCCATCTTTCCTACGCTGGGTCAGGTGCTCTCTGGTCAGATTTTGGTGACCATTATTTTGAAATTCTTGTAAGCCAGGTTCCTCACATTCATTTGCTGTTGTTCAGTCCCCAAGTATTGCCTGACTTTTTGCAACCCCATGGACTGCAGCGTGCCAGGCCTCCTTGTCCCTCACCATCTCCCGTGGTCTGCCCAAATGTTCGTTTATAACCATGCTGATTTCTTTTGCCCTCTCTGCCTTCCTTTTCTCACTGGGGTATGTTACTATAGCAGAACCGGAGTTCCATTTTGACTTCTTCCTGAATGGCTATGTCTTCAAGTGTGGAGTCAGTGCCTGGATATGCCAGCTTCTCCTTCGCTCCCACTCACAAAGTCTCTGTGGGCAGTTACTCCCACATTACCATTCCATGTCTTTGTCAAAACTTGATCCAAAACAGCAACTCCCTTCCCCCTCTGGAACGGAAATCACCCCCCAGGCAAGTTAGGAACTGGTACCCTGGGTGGAGGGTAGGTAGGGATCCTAATAGATGTCCCAGTAGAGAAGGTCCCATCCACTCCATTCATATCCTAGCTCTGGTCCCCCTTGTGATTTGGGTCAGGACTTCTTTCCATTCTCTCCCTCCATGACAATTCCTCTTGGCGTTTTACTCTCAACACACAAGCTTCCAGCTTTGAGGATTTCTGAAGCAGGCATGTAGCTTCTTAACACTCCTCCATCCTAAGAGGTCTGCCTCTTTCAAACACCCTCCCAAGGCTAAATTCACTCTTTTGCCCCAACACATCATCTAGGTTACACCCGTGAGATCTTATTTACCACCCTGTGTTCTGGCTTCAATCTTGAACTTGCTCATGACTCATGAACTGTCTGTGCATCAGGGAAGAACAGCTGTGAATCAAGTCTGGGGCAACTTCTGAAACTATTATGTCCTATGTGAGTAACAGCTGAAAGAACTCAAGGTTCCCAGCTCAGAAAAGAAGACTGGATGGTTGCCATCTTTGAACAGTTGGAGGGCTATTTTGTGGAGAGTAGAACATTTCCATAAGGTTTCTATAAAATGTGATTTTTTAAACCAATGAGCAAGTATTACTTTGGTTTTGGGTGGTGGAGGAGAACAATAAAGACACAGACATGATTGGACTTGTTCATTCTGGGTTACTTGGAGTAGCCCAGAATGGCAAAACTTTCTGATGCAGAATCAAAATGAACTTTCAAAGAAGTGGAGCTGTCCAATATGAGACGGGTTGCCTGGAGAAGTAGTGAGATTCTTGTTTGGATGGTAGGCAAGAAGATGACGATGAACACTTGATTTCAAGCAGAATGAGGAGCTGAACAATGTGCTACTCTGAGGCGGCATCCTCTTGATTGAAAAGTAAATGGAACCTTCTTGATTAGCTCAGGTTAGAGGGGATTTGGGAAAGAATTCAGCTTTCACTGAATCCAAGGAAAAATTGAGCAATGAGGCTGCAGGAAGGGTGGAGATGAAATCAGCTCCAAGCCAGGTCCACTGTGATGACTCAGCTCTGAGCTGTTTCTTTTTTTCTCGTTTTTTTTTTTTTTTTCCTTTAGCTTGATCTTTCCCAAAAATCTGAGAGACAATTGACATGACCATAGGCTTGCTTCTCTTGAGTCAGGTGTTCAGTCCTTATTCAATCTACAGTGGTCATGGGGGTGGAGTCTCATGATTCAAACATAAAATCTCTCTGATGACAGAGACCATCCATGCTGTGGGTATAAAAATTGTAAGAAAAGTTGGGAGGGGCAGACAGCCTCAAAATGATAAATAGTCCTGTCCAAACTCAGGGCTCACCAATTCTGAGTCATTAGTAATTTCAAGCAGATGATGTTCTCTATGTGGTTGTAAAAAGGCCAGGACTAATTCATATTCAGCTGAAGGCACGCGCTTGAATTAAAGTGAGGGGTCAACAGAGGTGAAAGCAGGACCATGAGGTGAATCAATGGAAAAAGAGTAAATGGGGCTCACTGATTGACTCACAGATCTTGATGGGTTGCCGGCTGGAACAAGCATTGTCTAGGACAGAGCTACCCCTGGGCTGAATTACAAGTTAAAAAAATTTGTGTCCATGCAGGGTTTTTCCCATGCTATTATTTATTTGGCTGTGCTGGGTCTTCGTTGCTTCGTGGCCTTTTCTCTAGATGCAGCCAGAGGGGGCTCCTCTCTAGCTGCAAGGGTTTCTCATTGTGCTGGCTGCTCTTGCTGCAGAGCACGGGGCCTAGGATGAGGGGCCTTCAGTAGCTGCGGCTCCCAGGCTCGAGAGTTCTGGCTTGGTATTTGTGGCACATGGGCTTAGCTGCTCTGTGGCATGTGGGATCTTCCCAGACCAGGGATCGAACTTGTGTTCCTTGCGCTGGTCGGTGGATTCTTTACCACTGAGCCACCAGGAAAGCCAATCCCATGCAGTTTAATAATTTTTTAATTTTAACATAGTTTTAGGAGGGTGGAGCGGAGGTCGGCGAGCCTCGGCTGGGAGGGGGAGGGGGGCGCCTGTTGCTTCTCAAGAGGGCCGCGCACGCCGTCCGCCCCGTTGAGGGGTTGAGGCCCTCACCCTGCTGGGAGAAGGGCTCGTTTTCATTTCTGAGATGAAATGATGTGATGCCTGGGATTTGCTTCAAAATAATCTGGTTTGACCACATTCACAGGTCATTTCTACATTCTTCTATTCCACTTGGGAAATCAATTATTTTTGCCAAGGGACCAAAAGCCCTCTTTGATGTCTGCATCCTTCATAGTACATTAGAGAGTGTACCGAATGTAGAAGATTGCCGTTTGCTGACTGACTCTGGGCAAGTCTATCACAAGGATAGTAGAAAAGGAAGGTGGGAGTCAATCATTTTGACAAGTCTCCCGAAAGGAACAGCTAGCAGGAGCTGAACCCTTTTTCCATTTGGTCTCGTGGCAAAGGCAGGGATCACACCAACAGCTCCACACATTCCTTGGATGAGGATGAACTGGATGACTCCTTGCTGGAGCTATCTGATGGAGAAGATGATGGCCATTTCAGTTTCACAGAGGAACAGATTCAGGAACTCTTGAAGGATGATGACCTATCAAATGAGCACTTTCCCTGGGGAGGAGGGTTGCCTAGTGATGACAGCAGGAATGTTGAGAAGGGAGAGAAAGGGAGTCAAATTCCACTTGACATTCCCCAAGAGAAAGATTCACCGTACAACATGGGACCAGAAGCTGAGACCCCTGACACATTCAAACTACCTCAACTAACTATATCAGTTGGTCATGGACCAACTCCTACGAAACCATTGAACAGACGCTTTGCACTAGAAAAGAATCTTATAAAAGTTACAGTTGCACCATTTGATCTAACAGTTTGTGATGTACTTGATAAGGACAAGACTTATGTGTCCAAAGTTACATCCAGAATTACTGAAAAACCCTCCTCCCTTGGGGAAGAGATGAGAGAAGATGATCTTAGCCCAAATGAGAGCACACTTTGCACAGAATCTGAAGGGATCAGCCCCAATAACTCTGCCTATGATGGGCCCCCACTCCCTTCTTCAAACAATAATTTTCAACATACTGTCTCTGATAAAAATATGTCCGACAGTAAGAAACCTACGCCTGTATTCTCTCAGATCTTGGACCATTCAGAGACTCCTAATACAGGGTCATCCCAGAGAAATGGATCATATAAATCAAGTTTTGAAATGAAGTTACCAGTTTCCAGTTCATCAAGCAAGGATGTTCTTGACAAGGATTCTGGGAAGCTAAAGGTCCATGAAAAAAGACTAGGCAAAGTCATTCCTGTTCTGCAAGCCAAAACGAGGACTAATGTTCCAACATTTTCACCGTCAGACCTAGAAAAGCAGAAGCAAAGTTATCTCAGGAATGTCATTGCTCATACAGAAGACCCAGTGGATTCAAACCAAGGTACCTTGGGGGAGCTGTGTGCCTTGATGGATCAAGTTCAAGACATGCACAACCAGAAATGGCAGCATCCTTCAGACCTCACCAGGCGAAACTACGCCCGGTTCCGACAGAAATCTCTGCAAAGATACAGTCTGACCCAGTGGGTTGACCGGAATAAGCGAAGCCACCATCGGTTCCAGCGTCTACCAGATTTCCCATACGGTCCATTTGTCTCCTCCCATCAGCAGTGAAGGGCCCTATCCAGGGTCCTGTCCAGAGCAGCATCTCTTCTTCTGCTGTTCCATGCTTTCTAGATTTAGAATTTTATTTTTCACAATATTTTTATTTAAAGAACTTGTCACCTTTTGGAAATGCATATTGCTGACTTGAAATTTTTTGTATAAGGTCCTTCATTTTTGTGTGTGTATGCATTTAAGCAGTGTTGAGTTGACATAGTTTTAATTTTTTAATTTAAATTAAAGATGGCTGCCTCCTGAAAGCCAGCATTAAGTCAGAACATCCCAGCTCAAGCAAAGAGCCACCTCTCTGCAGAGGTGAAGTCTACTTCTGGTGCCCAAAAGAAATCATTCTTTAATCTCTTGAAGGAAGAGATTCTTTATCAGGCTGCAAACCAGTTTTAATTATTGCTGATGACTTATAAATGGATACAAGTCACTTTTAACAACCCTTCTTACTTTTTTTATTTGAATCTCTGAATACTTGTCAGTATTTTAAAGTTGGTAATCCAGGACATCTGAAGTAGTTGAAAGGACAAATTAAAAGTGTAAATCTTCAAAAAAAAATAAATAAAATAAAATAGTTTTAGATTTATAGAAAGGCTGTATAGAGTTCCCATGAATCCTATAGATCCCCCTGCCCAGTTTCCTCTCCCAGTTACTATGATTATCACAACTGATAGAGAAATATTAATGTTTTTAACATACTCCACACTGTATTTGGATTTCATGAGTTTTTCCCTAATATAATTTTTCCATTCCAGGATCCCATGCAAGATACCTGGATCAGTTTCTTAGGGTTTCTGGAACAAATCACCACAAATTTAGTGTCTGAAAACAACAGAAATGTATTCTCTGGAGTTCTGGAGGCTAGCAGTCCTAAGTGTGCAGGGTACCCTCCCCCCGAAGCCTTTAGGGGAGAACCCTTCGTGCCTCTTCCAGCTTCCAGTGGCCCCAGGGGCTCCTTGGCTTGGGGTGGGCTATATCTTGGAGCATGATGCTGATCTCTGTGGCCATCTTTATACAACCTTCTTTGTGCATCTTTGGGCCTGTGTGCTTCAAACACCCCTCTCCTTTCTTTTATAAAGACACTCAGTCATTGAATTTAGGGCTCATACTAAATCCAGGATAATCTCATCTTGAGCTTCTTAACCTAATTACATCTGTAAAATCCTACTTCCAGCGAAGGTCAGATTCACAGGTAGTGAGGGCTGGCATTTGGACATAGCTTTTGCGGGGAACAAAATTCAATCCACTGTGATACACATCAAGTCATCTTGTCTCCTTTGGCTTCTTGGGGTTGTGACAGTTTCTCAGAGCTTCCCTGCTTCTAATTGACACCCCTTTTGAGGATGATTGAGGATCAATATTCTGTAGACTGTGTCTCAATTTGAGTTTGTCTGATGCCTTTCTCATGGTTAGACTGGGGTTGGACCATAAAAGCTGGACCATAAAGAAGGCTGAGTGCTGAAGAATTGATGCTTTCAAATTGCGGTGCTAGAGAAGCCTCTTGAGAGTCCCTTGGACAGCAAGATCAAACCAGTCAATCCTAAAGGAAATCAACCCTGAATATTCATTGGAAGGAATGATGGTAAAGCTGAAGCTCCATTATTTGGCCACTTGATGCGAAGAGCCGACTCATTGGAAAAGACCCTGATGCTGGGAAAGATTGAAAGCAAAAGCAGAAGGGGGCGACAGAGGATGAGATGGTTGGATGGCATCACCGACTCAACGGACATGAGTTTGGGCAAACTCAGGACGATAGTGAAGGACAGGGAAGCCTGGCATGCTGCACTTCATGGGGTCACAAAGCATTGGTCACTTAGCGACTGAGGTTAGTTATAAGCTTTGGAGAGGAGCACCACAGAGGTGAATTGCCCTTCTTGACACAACATATCAAAGGTACGTGTTCTCAACTGAACTTACCACTGAAGAGAACTGTGACTACCTGGCTAAGGAAGTGTTTACCAGGCTTCTCTGCGGCAAAGTTTCTTTCCTGTTCCCTGCTTCCATACTGTACCCTTTGGAAGAACATCACTAAGCATAGTCCACCCTTAAGAGGTGGGAAGTAACGCTTCACATGCTTGAGTGGGGAGTATTTGCATACATCGTTTGGAATTCTTCTCTTGTCCTTACAATTTTACATGCATGCTATCATAGGAAAGGCAGGTTTCATGGATTCCAACCAGAGTCCCATGGCCTTTCTGCAGTTCCCCTGAGTGAGTCTGAAATGCAGGACAAATCATCTGAGGAGACAATGCTCTGAAGAGTTTTCATTAAGAACAGAAAATGCTATCAGTTCAGTCGCTCAGTCATGTCTGACTCTTTGTGACCCCATGAATTGCAGCACGCCAGGCCTCCCTGTTGGAGAAGGCAATGGCAACCCACTCCAGTACTCTTGCCTGGAAAATCCTAAGGACGGAGGAGCATGGTAGGCTGCAGTCCATGGGGTCGCTAAGAGTGGGACACGACTGAGCGACTTCACTTTCACTTTCATGCATTGGAGAAGGAAATGGCAACCCACTCCAGCGCTCTTGCCTGGAGAATCCCAGGGACTGCAGAACCTGGTGGGCTGCTGTCTATGGGTTCGCACAGAGTCGGACATGACTGAAGCGACTTAGCAGCAGGCTTCCCTGTCCATCACCAACTCCCGGAGTTCACCCAAACCCATGTTTCATTAACAACAGAAAATGCTATAGGGCAGAGTTATTCACAGCAAGGACTGTTGTGGTCCACATCTGCTTCGGGGTCTGCAGTAACATACGTATAGATGTTAAAAGTGACATTCAGAAACTGCATAGCAGTAATCTTATGTTCATTGAATCAAGTAATAAGGATGCCTTTATTATTATTATTTTCGCAGTAATTCACTTATATTGTCCTTTATATAAGGATTGGTCCAGGACGAAATGAGGGGGCAGAAAATGATCTCCAGCACAGAGTGGACCCGACTAAGTGTGGCCTCACGCAGCCTCTGGTGTTCCAGGCTGCCCCCTTCTCCTTACCCACCCTGCATTTGCCCCTTGATCCCAGATGTGAGGCGTGGACACCCACACAATGGGCCCCACCCCCCAACCTTGTGGCAGGGACCTCCCCTACAGGGCATGCTGTTGTCACTGCCCCCTCCAAAAGCAAGACAGTCCCTCTGTGGTGCCCCCGTGGGTAGCACTCTACTGCTCCGAGCCTGGCTGTGGTCAGCGCCTATCTGCAGTCAGCTCCATGGGCAGCCACAGCCAGCCATGCCTGGGAAAGGCCTGCTCTCACCGTGCTCTGGGCATCCAGGCCTTTCCATGAGCAAAGCCCTTTCAATTCCTTTCGTTTGTGGTCAGGCACATGCAGGGAGCGGCAGGAGCGGGGCAGGAGCCTCGGATCCTGAAAGGGCTTCCGGTGTCGACTCTTACCGCTCTCTCCAAATGCAGCCATTCATGTAGTTGTGTGACTAAGAGGAGTACCTGACCAGGCCATCCCACCAGACCTGAATTTAAAATGATCAATAGATGGCCCACAGGCAAGTGAAAAGACGCCCGATATCACTAATTGTTAAGAGAAATGCAAATCAAAACTACAATGAAGCACCACCATGCACCAGTCAGAATGGCCATCGTTAAAAAGCCTACAAACAGCAAATTCTGGAGAGAGTCTGGGGAAAAGCGAGCCCTCTTACATTGTTGGTGGGGATATAAATTGGTGCAACTGCTATGGAAAACAGTATGGCATTCTCTCAAAAGAACTAAAACAAAAAACAAAAAGCTAAAAATAGAGCTCCCGTATGACCCTGCAATTCTACTTCTGGGTGTACCCAGACAAAACTATAATCGAAAAGATACACGTACCCGCCACGCTCATGAAAGCGTTAGTCGTTCAGTCGTGTCTGACTCTTTGCAACTCCATGGACTGTAGCCCACCAGGTTCCTCTGTCCATGGAATTCTCCAGGCGAGAATACTGGAGTGGGTAGCCATTCCCTTTTCCAGGGGATCTTCCCAACCTAGGGATTGAACCTGTGTCTCCTGCATTGCAGACGGATCCTTTACTGTCTGAACCACCTATGTAATAGCAGCACTATTGACAATAGCCAAGACATGGAAACAAGCTAAATTTACATCAACAGTTTAGTGGATAAAGAAAACGTGGCGCATATATATGTAAGTTCAGTTCAGTATATACATATATATATGATAGAATACTGCTCAGTCATAAAAAACAAATAATGCCATTTGCAGCAACGTGGATGGTCCTAGAGATTATCATACTCAGCAAAGTAAGTCAGAAAGAGAAAGATGAATGCCACATGATACCACTTATGTATGGAATCTAAAATATGACACAAATGAACTTATCTATGAAACAGAAACAGACTCACAGAGAGAACACTGGTGGTTGCCAAGGGGGAAGGGTAATAGGGAAGGGATGGATTGGGAGTCTGGGATTAGCAGATGCAAACTACACACACACACACAGACACACGCACACACACACACATAACTGAATCACTTTGCTAAACATGGGAAACAAACATGTTGGAAATCAATTATACTTCAATAAAATAAATTTTTAAAAAATTATAAACATTTCTTGTATGTGGATTGATATCACACCAAGTATAGAAGAACATAGAATCTGCATATTTCAAGAAACCTAATAACCTCAGATATGCAGATGACACCACCCTTATGGCAGAAAGCGAAGAGAAACTAGAAGGCTTCTAGATGAAAGTGAAAGTGGAGAGTGAAAGTGAAAATGGAGACTGAAAAAGTTGGCTTAAAGCCCAACATTCAGAAAACGAAGATGGCATCTGGTCCCATCACTTCATGGCAAATAGATGGGGAAACAGTGGAAACAGTGTCAGACTTTATTTTGGGGGGCTCCAAAATCACTGCAGATGGTGACTGCAGTCATGAAATTAAAAGACGCTTACTCCTTGGAAGAAAAGCTATGACCAACCTAAATAGCATATTAAAAAGCAGAGACATTACTTTGCCCACAAAGGTCCGTCTAGTCAAGGCTATGGTTTTTCCAGTGGTCATGTATGGATGTGAGAGTTGGACTGTGAAGAAAGCTGAGCACCGAAGAATTGATGCTTTGGAACTGTGGTGTTGGAGAAGACTCTTGAGAGTCCCTTGGACTGCAAGGAAATCCAACCAGTCCATCCTAAAGGAGATCAGCCCTGGGATTTCTTTGGAGGGAATGATGCTGAAGCTGAAACTCCAGTACTTTGGCCACCTCATGCGAAGAATTGACTCATTGGAAAAGACTCTGATGCTGGGAGGGATTGGAGGCAGGAGAAGGGGACAACAGAGGATGAGATGGCTGGATGGCATCACTGACTGGATGGACATGAGTCTGAGTGAACTCCAGGAGTTGGTGATGGACAGGGAGGCCTGGGGTGCTGTGATTCATGGGGTCGCAAAGAGTCGGATATGACTGAGTGACTGAAATGAACTGAACTGAACTGAATTTTTGTAAAAATACACAGGCACGTTCAAATATTTGATATATCCCTGGTGGTCTAGTGACTAGGATTCAGTGCTTTCAAATATTTGGTATAAATAGAAATGGTTGTTTAAATTATTAACTTGGGCTTTAGTTGGGAGGAAAAAAATTCCTGTCATTATCTTGTAGATAACCTGATACTACAGTGTATTGTGTTAATATATAAATTTAAGTGGCAATTTGTATAATCCTATTCTGGCATTATTTTCACTTTATAATATACTAAGAACCTCAAAAAATGCCATTGGCCAGGCCACGTTTGGGTGCTCATCCCACCAGCCCCAATGGAGTCACTTTCCCCTTCCCTCCTCTCAAAGACTCCTCCTCAGAAGCCATCTCCACCCAGGCTCTACTGGGGCTTCCCTTCCCAGAGGATCCTTTTCTTGCAGGAAGTTTCCAGCTCTTCAGCTCATTACACAGCCTGCTTCACTGCTGTCTGCCTACCTAGCTCACAGTCCAGCACACAGTGGGTGTTACAGACTGAACTGTGTGCCCCTAGATCCCTATGTTGGAGCCCTAACCCCCAGTGTGACAGTATTTGGAGACGGGGACCTTTGGAAGTAAGCCAGGTTAGATGAAGTCATGAGAGCTGTGCTCCCATGATGGGCGAGATTAGGGCCTTTATTAAAAGACACCAGGGAGCTGCTCTCTTTGCTGTATGAGGACAAGGCTAGAGGGTGGTGTCTATAAACCAGGAAAAGAAGCCAACCATGCAGGCACCCTAACCTTGGGCTTCTCACCTCCAAAACTGTGACAAAATGAATTTCTGTTGTTTAAGTGGTGCCGTCTGCAGTACTTTGTTATGGCAACCCAAGCATGCCAAGTAAGATCTCAAGTACTCATACACATTCCTTGACTGAATAAACAAGCAATATACAATCCTGGAGTGGACAAAGTACTTTCACAGGATTCATTCTTTGCAAAGATCCCTCTATGCTTCAACTCCCTTTGATTTTCTAGTGAAAGTGTTAGTTACTCAGCCATCTCCAACTCTTTTCAACCCCATGGACAGTAGCCTCTGTCCGTGGGATTTCCAAGGCGAGAATACTGGAGTGGGTTCTATTCCCTCTTCCAGGGGATCTTCCTGACCCAGGGATTGAACCCAGGTCTCCTGAATTGCATGCAGATTCTTTACCATCCGAGTCACCAGGGAAGCCCCAAAGCACACATCTGACGGAGGTGGAATTTGAATGAACTCATGCACCTAGAGCACAATGGACTAGTGGTTTAACCCCTCGGCCTTAACCACTTGGCAACCTTGTCCTTGTTGATTTCTAGTGTTTCACAAAACCTGACACTTCTCCAGGCCAGTGACACAAAATCAGTTTGGGTCCTTAGGGTCTGGTAAAGGCACGTTGAATCAATTGGTGTTGGGCTCGTCCAGTACTGAGCTGGTCCGGATCCTGAAGCCCTTTTTGGATTCAGTGCAAAGAATGCTGTGATTGATTAGCAATGCCTGTCGTGACTGTGGGTGGTGTAAGTGGAGGCATCCGAGCCAATCCTGACCCAGAAGCTGCTGCTTAGGGTGCAGTTAGGCACAGGCACTAAAAAGCAGTAACATTACTTTGCCAACAAAGGTCCGTCTAGTCAAGGCTATGGTTTTTCCAGTGGTCATGTATGGATGTGGGAGTTGAAATTTAAAGAAAGCTGAGCACCGAAGAATTGATGCTTTTGGACTGTGGTGTTGGAGAAGACTCTTGAGAGTCCCTTGGACTGCAAGGAGATCCAACCAGTCCATCCTAAAGGAGATCAGTCCTGGGTGTTCTTTGGAAGGAATGATACTAAAGCTGAAACTCCAGTTCTTTGGCCACCTCATGTGAAGAGCTGACTCATTGGAAAAGACCCTGATGCTGGGAGGGATTGGGGACAGGAGGAGAAGGGGATGACAGAGGTTGAGATGGCTGGATGGCATCACCGACTTGATGGACATGAGTCTGGGTGAACTCCGGGAGTTGGTGATGGACAGGGAGGCCTGGCGTGCTGCGGTTCATGGGGTCGCAAAGAGTTGGACACGACTGAGCGACTGAACTGAACTGAACTGAACTGAGGCTCAGGCAGCTGGTACCAGCACAGGTGCCTCCTCTAAGCAGTGTATTTTTGTGGTCCCACCCTCAAGCGACTCCCAGCTTCTGCAGGTGCAAGAGGAAGGAGCATGTTGGGTGGAGAAGAGGGTGAGAGTCCGCTGCTCGGATGGCCAAGGAGCCCCCTGGATCAGAACAGCTCTTGAGCTGGAAGCAGTCCATACAGGTATAGCACAGGATGCCTGCTGGTACCTCTGACAGAGGGTGAATTCCATTCCATAAAGACTCATTTAACACCTTTCACAATATGTGCTCAATACATGCTAAGTTGGTTCAGTCATGTCCAACTCTTGGCAACCCCATGGACTGCAGCCCGCCAGGCTCCTCTGTCCATGGGATTCTCCAGGCAAGAATACTGGAGTGGGTTGCCATGCCCTCCTCCAGGGAGATTTTCCCAACCCAGGGATCGAACTTGCATATCTTTAAGTCTCCTGCGTTGGTAGGCGGGTCCTTCACCACTAGTGCCACCTGGGAAACCCCCACTTTTCATAGGCCCAGCATTGTGCTGAGCACCATGAGGACCCAGAAACATCCGAGTCCTGTCTCTGAGGGGCCAACAATTCTCCCGGGAATGTGACTGGTCAGGTGATGTGTGCACAGGTGGCCCAGGAAAGGAGGCTGGGGATGGGGTGGCGCCCAGATACTAAGAGACAGCTGTGACGCCCAGTCAGGAGGGCCTCCTGTGACAGCTCAAAGGGAGTCGGGGCTGCAGGGAGCAAGGAAGAGCCTTGCCCTGGGGCATGGGAGTCAGGCCACTGACTGCTGTGCAGAGCTAAGAGCAAGGACATGGGCCCTGCAGAAGGGACCCAGGGCCAGCCCATGGGGGTCACAAGGAGGAAGACCAGTGCCCAGTAGAGCCCAGATCCTTGACAGAGCAGGGTAACTGCTAACCAGCTGGGCCTCAGGCCCCAGCGGGGCAGCCTTATCCAACAGAGGTGGGTGAGGGGACAAGGGCCCCATAGCCAATGGGGTGAGGACAGGCACCCTGCAGGCCCCAGCAGCCAAAGCTGCTAGGGAAATGAGGACAGAGTGCAAGGAGCATAGGGCAGGACATGCTGGGTGACAGGAACTCCAGAAACAAAAGCTCAGAGGCACAGAAGACACATCAGATGCCTGACCTGCTGGAGCAGAGGGATGGGGTTGGGGAGAAGAGGCAAGCAGAGGGCGCAGGGCGAGTCACACGACCGAGCTCTTAGCAGCCCAGCGGAGAGACCAGACACGACAGCTGGTGGAACTGGATGGCTGGGGATCAAGTCCTGCCTCTTCCTCTTCCCTGCTGAGCCACTCCAGGCAAGTTACTTAACCTCTCTGAACTCTGGTCCCTCAGCTAGGGATGACAACAGTACCTGCCTCACAGAGTTGTGGTAAGGATTGAGCCACAAAGTATGAAGCACTGAGAACCACACACTGACATGTAGCACCAGGTAAACATCCACAAAGGCCACAGTTATATAGAGTAAAGCAGTCTGAACATCAACCGGTATTTCCCAGACTGTTGCCCATGGGATCCTCAACTAAAAGATACTCCCATCAAAATGACTCTTAAAGCCAAATTTGGAAAACGTCTCCTATCATATCCACATCAAGCTCTGATGAGTCCGCAGTGAGAAAAACAAACACACACACAAAAAACCCTAACTTTATTTAGCCCAGTGTTTCCCAAACCTAGTGGATCATGGAAACCTCTGCCTACCTTGGGGGATGGTGCTACACAGGCCACCAGTCTGAAAGTGCTGTGTGGGAGGGCAGTAGGGAAGGCTACGAAAGTGGAGGAAAGCATCTCCAGGAGAAGCCATGGGGCAGGGGTTAAGCCACAGTGCGATTCCCGTGCCCAGAGAGAAGGGAAGGGAAAGAGGTGGCTGAAATGCCAGGGCCAAGGGCCCCAGAGCAGAAGGGGAGCACAAACAGGGGAGACCCAGGGCAGGGGGACAGAGCAGAGAGTGGAGGCAGAGGCGACCCTGAGCATTCATATTTGAGGAGGGAGGAAGTGCGAGAGCAGAAACGGGGTGAAGGGTGGGGGCATCCGTCATTCCGCCCAGTCCCTGGTCACCCTTCCTGATTTGTGTCTGAGGTGGTCTAAGCCCTGTGGCTTCCCCCAGGATACTGGGGCCTGGAGAGAGAAGGGTGGCGGCTCTGCTTCTTGGGGGAGAATAACGCCCGGAAGACACAGAGACGTTCTGTCCCTGCTACGCACAGATCGTGTGATTATAGAACCGACAGCAGTTGTCCAGGGCCTCTAGGCTGAACTCCGGGCTGGTGCTGAAAAGAAGCAAAAGCTGTAGTCTGCGCTCCAGGCCTGGGCTCTGCTGACCACTAAAGGCTGAGCAACTTCAGGGAAGTTGCTCCATGCCTCTGGTCCAAACTTCTTCTAAGTTTGGTCCTCAAGTCCCGCTTCTTCTTCCCTTGGTTACATCAACCACAGCCATAACATTTCTACCCCCTTGCTCTGGTACAAAGGCCTCCCCCACCCTAGGTACTTGGGCCTCTGTGCCCCATCACTGTCAGCACCCCACCCCCCGGCCCCCAGCCCCGGCACCCACCTCTGGAAGGCCTGGTGGCAGCACTGGTACACCTCAAAGCTGCTGCTGTTGAGGGTGGTGTTCAGGAGGGACACACAGTCCACCGCAGGGCCCCTGGGCATGTAGAGGATCCCTGTGCAGAGAAAGCAGCTAGTGGGCAGGGTCCAGCCCCTGTCTGTCCCCCGCAACGCCACCCAAGGACTGCCAGAGAGGCCGGGGCCCCAGTGCCTGGCCCTGGACTGAGTCCTGAGCCCACGAGGCCTGCACTCACCGGCCACACAGGCATTCACCAGAGACACACAGGCCCCCGTGCAGAGCGCCCGGAGCACGATCTGGGAGAAGTCACTCTTCCGCTGGGGAGCCATGGAGGCTGCAGGAAGACAGGAGGGCTCAGGGCCAGGACTCCATAGGCCCCTCTCCCTCCTCTCTGTGCCTCTGGCTGCGTCTGCTGACCACCCCCCTTCCTCTTCTGGGGGGCCAGAGGAACAGACACTGTCCTTCTGATGCTTGTTGAGTCTGAGAGTCCTCCTTGGCCTGACTAGGTAGCATTCCACACCTCCTCACATGCCATCAGTGGCAGGTGTAGGCAAAGAACATTGAGTTTGGAATTAGGCAGGCCCAGGATTGAATACAGTTTCAGCCACTTATTAGGCTTCCCTGGTGGCTCAGATGGTAAAGAATCTCCTGCCTGCAATGCAGGAGACCCAGGTTGCATCCCTGGGTCAGGAAGATCCCCTGGAGACGGGAATGGCAACCCACTCCAGTATTCTTGCCAGGAGAACTCCATGGACAGAGAAGCCTGATGGGTTGCAGTCCATGGGGTTTCAAAGAGTCGGACACAACTGCATGACTAACACAGTGACAGTTAACAGCCACTTAATAGCTGAGTGACTCGGGTCACATTTCACTTTTGCACGACTGTTTCCTTTTCAATAAAATGGGATGGTTGCACCACCAGGCAGGGGACTGTGAAGGGTGGAAAGGTGTTTTGTAAAAAGCTGGTAGTTCTATAGAGCCTTCCTACCCAGGCCCCACTGGGCCTGTCTGCCCAGTGTGGGTATGGGAACTGGCAGGTCAAAGCTTCAGCCGGGCAGCCAACACCGTACCTTCTGACCCTCCCTAGGGCCCTGAGCCAGGCTTGCCCTTCGAGGCCAAGGTGCTGACCTCCTGGGCCAGCTGAGCAGCAGAGAAGCCATGAAATTCCAGGGCTGGGAGGAAGTTCCATGACCTCCTTGTTCAGACTCTGCCTTAGACCAAGAGGAGAACTGAGGTGTACAGATCCCTAGGAGGTTGTAGGTATTGGAGAGCCAGAACTGGAGACCAGCCCCCCTCAACCCCTGTCCTCTATAGGAGGCCAGGGAGGCCCCTCTAGGACTCACTCAGGCCTCCCAGCATGATCCCAATGGAGCTGAAGTTGGCGAATCCACAGAGGGCAAATGTTGTGAGGATTTCTGCTCTGACCTGAGAAGGCAGAAGATGAGAGGTGAGGGGCTTCCCACAGGGGTGTGCTCAAACCACCCCAGGCATGCTAAGTCGCTTCAGTCGTGTCCGATTCTTTGTGACCCATGGACTGTGGCCCCCCAAGCTCCTCTGTTCATGGAATCTTCCAGGCAAGAATACTTGAGTGGGTTGCCATGCCCTCCTCCAGGGGATCTTCCTGACCCAGGGTGGAACCTAAATCTCAGCTTCTCCATCAGGAATGTGGGAATAACACTATCTGACTGGGAGGGCTGTCATAGAGATCATATCATGTATAGGAAGAACTAGGCATAGAGTAGGTATTTATTTCTTTTTCTATATTAATTTCAGATTTTATTTAATTTTTAACTTTTTGGCCAGGCCACACAGCTTGTGTGATCTTAGTTCCCCAACGGGGATTGAACCTGTGCCCCTGAATTGGAAGTATGGAGTCTTAACTGCTACATCACCAGGGAAGTCCCTAGAGTAGGTATTTAAGCAACGTAACTCTCTTTCCCTTTTGCTCTGAACAGTTGTGTAATTTCTTAGAAGTACTAAGAGCCAAAATGGAACAATTTGGGGGGAAAAAAAAAAAAGATAGGCTTACACCCATACCTTACACCATATAAAAAATTTAATTCTAGATCATTAAAGCAGATAAATATTAACATTTTAAACATTAAATATTAGAACATATTGAATAATGTTATTGTTACAGAATAGCCTTACTGCTCTCATCCTGGAGAGGAGCAAACTGAGGCTCCTAGAAGTGACTGACGTTCACACAGCAAAAAGGCAGCTGTGTCACAATTTGAACTCAGTTTTGTCTGACTCCCCAGAGCGCACCATTTTAACTATTTCATCATACTGTTTCAGGAACTTAACCCTTACCAGGTTTCTGGAATGGAGGTAAGTCTCTAAATTTAGAAATAATATAAGAAATGCAAAGATTTGGTATAAATTTGTATTTTAAAAAAATTCCTGAATACAGAATGAAGGGAAAGGAAAATAAAAAAGACCAGGAAAAATATATATGGAAAATGTGGGACTTCCCTGGTGGTCCAGTGGTTAAGACTCCATGCTTCCAATGCAAGCAGTCCAAGTTTGATTCCTGATTGGGGGGCTAAGATCCTACATGATGTGTGGCATGGCCAAAAAAAATTTTTTTAATAGAAAATGGAAAAGAGTTAATATCTTTATAACATACAGAGTTTTTATAAATTGATTTAAAAATATTAAGGTACTTGCATTCTGCTTACTCACCTAGTCACCCTCCCAACAGCAGCCCAAGTAATGCTAAAATGTCAGAAGTCAAATCTTCAGTAACTTCCAGCTGCTCTCTGGCCCGGCTCACTCTGTTACGATTAGCACCTGTTCTAAGTAGACTTCTCTCGCTTCTCTCACCAGCGCTTTGGGCAGCCTCAGAGCCTTGCATGCACCTTTTCCTTTGCCTGGAGTGCTGGTCCCCATCTCTTCCGGCCTCTGCTCCTCCCTCCAAGTCTTGGTCTAGGTATCCATCTCAGGGGGGCCTGTTTTTGGCCGCAATGTGTGGCACATGGAATTTTAGTTCCCTGTTCACGGATAGAATCTGAGCCCCTTCCGTGGAAGCGAAGAGTCTTAACCACTGAGCACCAGGGAAGTCCCTAGGGAGGCCTCCCCTGTCCAGTCAGTCCTGTCTAGTCAAGGAGAGACCCCTCCCTGACTCCTGCTATTATTTCCATCATAGAGCTTACCGCGGATCGTGGTTTAAAATTTTTTATTCCTTTGTTTTCTTGTATCTTTCACTAAATATAAGTTCCATGTCACCAGGGACCATGTCTGTCTAATTCCCCTTTTTATCCCTGGTACCCAGCAGAGGGCCTGGCTCCTCAGAGGTCTCAACAAATACTTGCTGAAGGAATGAAGCTCATTGAAAAAGATCCTGAAGGCACATGTGTAGGTGTGTGCTCAGTCGCTTTAGTTGTGTCTGACTCTTCGTGATTCCATGGACTGTAGCCTGCCAGGCTCCTCTGTGCATGGGATTTCCCAGGCAAGAATACTGGAGTGGGTTGCCATTTCCTCCTCCAAGGCATCTTGCCAATCCAGGGATTGAACCTGTGTCTCCTGCATTGCAGGTGGATTCTTTACTGCTGAATCACCAGGGAAGCCCATAGGTACATACCGCCACTGTGTCTAGAGAAGACAGTGATACTGGAGCTGAAAATTAGCAGTGAGGGGAAACCTGAGCTTTTTACTCCATATAAACCTTCTTTAAAAAAAAAAAAAAGCTAAAGAGTACATTTCTTTATCATTAAAAAAAAAAATTTCAAAGACAAGAAAAAAATTTTATGTTAAAAGTTCCTAGTAACCCAGGAAACACACATTAAAACAATGAGCTATTATTTGCCCATTAAAGTAGCAAGACTTCTTTTTTTAAGAGGCTGCTCTGCCCTGTTCAGTGTGTGGTGAAATCAATGCTCACAGGCACAGCTGGGGTGGTTTCAGTTGCTATAATCCTTTGCAAAAGTTACTGGCAGCACCCACACAGGATTCATGCCATATGATTCAGTCATCCCACATGTGGAAAAGCTCCCAAGGAAACCATCAGAGAAGAGGGAAAATTTCAGTGCAAAACTACTCATTTCAGCATTGGGTATAAGAGCCAAATAGTGCAATTAGATATTATATTGTTATGTTTATATTTATCATATGATTATATATAATTGATTATATATTATAATAGCTGTCATTTGGGGATGATGATATGATGGGTAATTTTTTTTATTCTTAATCATGTTACGTTGGCTGTTATTCTTTTAGAGAGTTTCATTTTAGAAAGCTTTTATAGTTTTTTTTTTTTTAAGTCTTAACTGAACAAACCAACCCCTGAGCTGAATCCCATATATTGGAGATGAATGTGGTGAGGTCTTTCTGTTTTACTCTCTTAGCTCCTCATTGGAGTCACACACCCATTCCTTTGCGGTAGGGGTGGTGGGTATGACACTGGTTTTCCAACATAAGAGGCAAGGTGGAGCGGCTGGCCCAAGGCCACAGGATGGTAGACTGTCTACAGCTGGACTTCAAGTATCTTCAAGGGATAGAGAAGAGAAGTGAAGTGAAAGTCGCTCACTCATGTCTGAGTCTTTGTAACCTCATGGACTATACAGTCCATGGAATTCTCCAGGCCAGAATACTAGAGTGGGCAGCCTTTCCTTTCTCCAGGGGATCTTCCCAACCCAGGGATAGGACCCAGGTCTTCTGCACTGCAGGCAGATTCTTTACCAACTGAGCCACAAGGGAAGCCAAGAGAGAAACCTTGAGAAAGATGGCAGTGAAGCCTGAAGCTGTCTTGTTGCCCAGGGCAACGGGATGTGGGTGGTTTAGGACCACCTCCGTGTGTCTCAGCCAGGCCTGCAGGGGGACAGTTGCATTATGCCCTGCCCCAAGGAGACAGGGACACTCACGGAGATCCACTGCTTTTTGGAGCCGACCCACTCCTCAGTGCCCGCAAGGCGGCGCTGCTTGTACTCGGAGAGCCCCTGATAGGCCACGAACTCGTTCAGAAACAACTTCATCCCCAGCAGCTCCGCCACCACTGAGCAGTCCTCCCAGGCCACGCCCATCAGGAAGGCCACTGGCCGCAGGATGTAGGAGCAGATGAGCTGAGGTGCAAGGCAAGAGGAGCCGCTGGGACTGGGGTTGACCTGGGCTCTGTGGGTGTCCACCCACAGTCACCACTGGCCAGGACCAGCCCCCTCCACAGGTCAAGAGGGACTGTACCTGAAAGCTGAGCCCCTGGATGTCCACCATGTTTCCCAGCCAGGAGAGGGCAGCATTGATGAAGTCCAGCACAGCCAGAAAGGCAATCAGGTTGGCCGCGATGTTGGTCACGACCTTCACAGACAAGGCAGCCCCACTGCTAGCTGCTTCTAAGAGGTTTTGAGCATCTCTGCCAATGGGACAAAGAGATGTCATTATTGGCCTGTCTCCACAAGTTCAGGGCTCCCTGTCCTACAGGCTCAAATTGGACAGAGCATGTCAGAGCCACGGGTCCTTGTTTACCCTTAAGACCAGAAAGATGCTGGTCCAAGCACTAGGATAAGACCCAGACTCCTAGTACAGACATCATCTAAGACAAACCACGAGCTGCATGCAACTTAACAAGCACTTGGAAGGAGGCAGATCTGAATAGAGATGTGTTACAAATACACACACCAGGTTTCAGAGATTTAGTACCAGAAAATATGAAATACCTCTAAAATTAAAAAAAAAAATTTTTTTTAATATATTCGGCTGTACCGAGTCTTAGTTGCAACACACAGGATCTTTGTTGCAGCATTTGGGATCTTTAGTTGCATCATGAGGGGCCTAGTTCCCTCCATGCATGCATGCTCAGCCACTCAGTCATGTCCAACTCTTTGTGACCCCATGCACCATAGCCCATCAGGCTCCTCTGTCCAGGGAATTCTCCAGTCAAGAATACTAGAGTGGGTTGCTATTTCCTTCTCCAGGGGATCTTCCCAACCTAGGGCTTGAACCCACGTCTTCTACATTGGCAGGCAGATTCCTTACCACTAAGCCACCTGGGAAGCCCCTAGTTCCCTGACCAGGGATCAAACCCACACCCCCTACATTGGGAGCATGGAGTCTTAACCACTGGACCACCAGGGAAGTCCCTGAAATAGTAATAATTTTTATATCAAATACACATTAAAATGACAATATTTTGGATGAGTCAAAACATCTTACTAAAATCATCTTATGGAAAAATCACCTTTTTACTTTTTAAAGATGATCACTAGGAAATGTTAATTATACACGTGACTCATGTTATATTCCTCTAGGGCAATGCTGCCCCAGACCTTCAGGAAATTATGAGGTTGGGGCCGCCCATTGTATCCACAAGTACATTTGTCCAAAGTGTTGTCTTTCAATATTTTTTTAGAATTAAATGTTACACAAAAGTTGCTAAGACTATGATGAAGAGATATTAGTCAAGGACAGTGCTCACTATGTCCATGATTGATGCTGGGGTCATGTAGAGAGGGGTGGCATGGTTTTCATGCCCTCCTCAGCACACACACACACACCAAGCACATCCCGCTGGTCAGAGACTAGAAAATAAGATTCGAGACCTGGATCCTGCATTTTCTCAAGGTAAGCCATAGGCAGGGCAGTGGCTGAGAGGGGAGATGGGCTGGGCTTGGTGAAAGACAGTGAACGGCAGAGAACATAGGACCTGCTGCGGCCCTGACTCTGCTCCTGTCCCTGCCCAACCCCCAGCTTCCTTCTGCGCAGGCCCTCTTGCTGTGCTCACCCGTAGGTCAATTTCACACCTTCCTCACTTCTGAACTTGGACTCCTCCACCTCTGGGTAGACCAGCTTGGAGAGGGCTAAAGCACAAGGAGCAGCCATCACGGAGGCTGCAATTAGGGAGGCAGCGTCGATCTGCAACAGGAGCACAGACAGGGTTATAGAGATGCCAGAGGAAAGTGGAGCCCAGGAAGTGCAGCCCCAGGGAAGCAGGGGAACACGGGCTCCACCCCACTGGTGCGTCACTGTCGTCGGTCCTCCTGCCATCGATACTGATAATATTAACACATTTTATGTGTAGAGGGCCACAGTCTGCATGCACAGAGCCTTATAGGCAGGACTTCGTGAAGTTAGGCAGGGTGAGCATTGTTATCCCACTTGAGAGACAGGAAAACGGAGGCCCCCAAAGGGTTAAATATGGCTTTCCCATAATACAGGAAGAGAAGGAATTAGACCTATTGTGTCTTTTGGCTCCAGGTTCACGGTTCTTCCTTCTCTTCTAGGCTGTCTCTCTTTGACCACTGATCTGAGGGCAGCTTCATCACTGGCTGAGGGGCTTGTGATGATTTCAGACAAAGCTCACAGAGCCCAAGAGTTGGAATTTATCCAAGATGTGACCCAATGTGACCTCAGAGTAAAGGGACGTCTTCCCTCTATAGGACCCCTTCTGTCACTTACTGTGACGGGTAACTCACCACTTCAAAACAACTCATTATCTCCACTCCTGTGGTCAGAGAACTGTTTCTAAGGAAATCTCCTACAATAGCCTCCCTTTTGGCCCCAGTTCTTGTCGGGCTATAGAAGCACTTTGCAGCAAGATGATGGAGCAACCAGAGCCCCTGGGAGTCTTCCTTCCTGAAGTGTATCCTTACTGTGGTCTCAAACCCTTTGCTTCCTTCTTCTCTTCACAGAGATGGGACATTTTTTCACCACTGTGTTATTTGCCAAGTGGGAAAGTTAGAACCAACCCAAATACATAATAAGGGATTCCCAGGTGGCTCGGTGGTAAATAATTCACCTGCCAATGAAAGAGACACAGGAGGCTCAATCCCTGGGTTGGGAAGATCCCCTGGATCTTCAGCCCAGGAAATGACAACCCACTCCAGTATTCTTGCCTGAGAAATCTCATGGACAAAGGACCCTGGAGGGCTACAGTCTGCGGGGTCATGAAAAGTAGGACAGGACTAAGCACTGAGCACGCAAACATGTAACAATGGGGGAATAGCTAAGCATTGTCAAGCTGCCATCAAAAACAATGGTTACCAAGGCTTCACAATAACATGGAGAAACGCCCACTAACTTGCATATGGAGCGTAACCACAATGATGGGGGCGAAAACAAACTCCACAACTCTGCATAAAAAGAAGATCGGAAAGAAATACACCAAAATGCCAACCAATTATCTGTCCCTGGCTAGTAGGGCCAGAACAATTTTCTTATTTTTCAGCTTTTTTGCATATTTCCTAAATGTCCACAATGATATATCTTGGTTTTATAGACAGAAAAATAAAATAGACTTCTCCTTAAAGTTGATAATAAATCAACTGCAGTTCTTAAATTTTAAATAAAGAGGAACAAAAAGACAGGAGGTAAGTTTAAGCTACATGCTTGGGTTAACAAAAGCAGAAGGCCAAAGAGGCCCATGCGGGACTTTCCTGGTGGTCCAGTGGCTAAGGTCCAGTGGCTTCCCAATGCAGGGGGCTCAGGTTCGATCCCCGGTCAGGGAACTGGATCCCACATGCTGCACCTAAGGGTTCGAATGCCACAACTATAGGACTGAAGACCCTGCGAGCCACAGTGAAGACCCAGGAGCGCGTGTGCCGCAGCCAAGAGCCAGCTCAGCCGAATAAGTGAGTTAAATGAATGGGTAGACTTAACGAGAAGCAGCCCAGGGAAGTGCCAGCATCTGCTGACAGGGGACCAGCCCTGGGAGACCTGCTGAGGCTCTGAAACCCCTGTAATATCTTTCTTCTGTTCTAAAGCCCCTGGATTCCTCTCAGTGGTAAGGGAGTGTACTGGCTCCAGCACCCACCCCCCAAACACCCATCACGGGCACTGGATGTGCCAGTCGTGCTGATCCCGTGGGAATAGCCAGCCTCAGGCAGGCGTCCTCTCTGGACTTTATGGGCTGACCTTTGGGTCTTGGCTGGCGTCCTCCTCCTGGGCTGCCCAGCTCTAGTGGGCACAATGCCACCACCGAAATCTTGGGATTTTACCTCCAGCTGCCAGGACCCTCCCCTTTCCTCCAGCTTGGAGGCTGCCTCTGGTTTACCAGTTCGAGCCTCAGCAGGGAGCACACCCTGCAGGTGTCACACTCCTGGGTGCTGCCCTGTGAGTGGGTCGGTTGTGGCCACTGCCTCAAATGCCCTAGGCCGTCATTTCCTGCTCATCTTGGAAAGGGCTGAGTCCTGCACCAGCAGGGCTCTCTGGGGCACTGGGCCAGCCCACACACTCCTCCCTGCCAGCTACTCCTCGGGGTCATGACATACCCCTGCCCTGCTTCCAGACCCTGGCTCAGGAATGCCTTCTGCCCCAGCATCCTGCAGCCCACTCCTGTCCAAGGCCCGCCCTTTTCTACCCAAAGCTCTCCTATGTGAAGAGGGAGAGAGGGTAGGAACCCTCCATCTGAACTTTCAAAAAGATCTTTACTGAGAAAGGAAGTAAATCCAGACACTACAGAGCATAAGGGCTTCCCCTGGGGCTCAGCAGTAGAGAATCCGTCTGCAACGCGGGAGGTGGAGCAAGAGACGCAGGTTCAATCCCTGGGTTGGGAAGATCCCCTGGAGGGGGCATGGCAATCCATCCCAGTATTCTTGCCAGGAAAATCTCACGGATAGAGGAACCTGGCAGGCTACAGTCCATGGGATCATAAAGAGTTGGACACAACTGATCGACAAGCATGCCCAGAGCATAAAAGAGACCAGTTTCGGAAGGACTGACTTCTGACCATAGCATGTCAGAGAAAGGACAATCACTTCCTCAACACTGTGCAGGTGTTTTCTGGCTTTTATTGCATTTAATTCTTAGACTGCCATGAGGTGGGCAGGAATTCTGCCCATTTTACACACGGGGAGACTCAGGATGTGGCTGACTCTTACTCGGCTCCGTTCAGAAGCCCCAGACTCTGTCCCAGGAGCTCTCACTCTTGTACAATTGATCGAGGAACATCAGTGGCCACCCCTCAACCCATTACGTGTTCACAGCCTGAGGTACACATCTGGATCTCCTCTCACAGTGGTCCCGAGCCAGAGGAGTAGGTAAGGAGACCAGTTTCTGGGGCTAGAGAGAGAGCTCGCAGCTGCTTTAGAGTTTTTTGGGCAAACACGCTAAAAAGGGACATGTGTGTAGAGGTCACAATGAAAGGATTCATTGAGGTCCTTTGGGACTTCAGAGCAAGTCTAGACCAGTGTCATTTGATAGAAATATAATGGAAAGCACACCTATGATTTAAGTTTTCTAGCAAGTGGTCTAGTGGTTAAGAATCCACCTGTCAATGCCAGGGTTCAATCCCCAGTCATGGAAGATCCCACATGATTCAGGGCAACTAAGCCAGAGCACCACAGCTACTGAGCCTGTGCTCTAGAGTCCATGATCTGAAACCAGAGAAGCCCCCACACTGCAACAGAGAGTAGCCCCTGCTCGCCACAACTAGAGAAAGCCCTTGCTCAGCAACAAAGATCCAGCAGAGTCAAAAATAAATACATAAAAATAAATCTTTCTTTAAAGGTAAAAAGAAATAGATGAAATTAATTTTGATGATGTATTTAATTTAACCCAATATATCTGACATATCATTTACCCACGTAGTCAATGTAAAACTTACCAATGAAGTAAAAAGAAAAAAGTATAAAAACAAAAAACGAAAAAAAAAATTTATCAATGAAGTAAAGTGGAGTATTAATCCTTCAGTTGTGTCCAACTCTTTGCGACCCCATGGACTATAACCCACCAGGCTCCTCTGTCCATGGGATTCTCCAGGCAAGAATACTGGAGTGGGCTGCCATTCCCTTCTCCAGGGGATCTTCCCAACCCAGGAATCAAACCTGGGTCTCCTGCATTGCAGGCAGATTCTTTACCTTCTGAGCCACTAGGGAAGCCCTAGAACTTATCAATAAAACATATTAATTGATTTTCTCACACCAAGTCTCACAGACCTCATTTCAGACCAGCCACAGTTCAAGGTTCAACAGTAGTTAGTGGCTACTGACTCTGTCTGACAGTGCAGGTCTAGAAATACCAGCTTTTAGCAATGGGAAGGTGCAGGAAGAGGGAACCCAGAAGTTGAGCATCAACGAGAAAGGAAGAGAGAGAGGTGCGATCTCTCTGGAATTCAGGGGCTAAGGGCAGAGCCAAAGACTCCATGAGGAACTGCCTGGAGGAGAGAGTAATAGGAGAGGGAGGAGAGGCTGGGATGGCAGGGCTGTGGGAGGAAGCGACTCCCGCCCCCTCCCCGGTTGCTGCAGTGGCAGCCAAGAGCCAGGTGGGGGCAGAAGAGATTTTCTCTGTGGCCAGACTGGAGGCAGATCCAGAGGTCTGAGGGGAGGAGGAAGGGGATGTGGCCTTTCAGCAGGCCAGCTAGGGTGCTAGTCTGGGGCTTCCAGACCAGAGGCTGTGGATAGAGACCCGCAGCCACCTGCCTGATCTGGGCGGCCTCTGCACCTTCTGTGGAGCTAAAGGGGAGTGGGACCCCGGGCCTGTTCATTAGGGAGGCCTGCCTGCCTGGGGCTAGGCCTGGACTCTGGCTCAAGCAAGGGAAAGAAAAAAGGCTGAGTTGTAAGACGATTGTGGGAAAGGGATAAGAGTTTTTCCAGTACTTTAGTCTTAAGTAATAGCAGCAACGCTCATGCTCGTGTGGTAGAAAGAACACCATTCTTTCAACTGCTTGTGGGACCCAGGACAAAGTTAAGACATTTAAAGGCTCTAAGTTTCGAACTGCCCTGGGGGTTCAGTGGTTTAGAGTCTGCCTACCAATGCAGGGGACACCAGTTTGATTCCTGGCTCAGGAAAATTCCACATGCCATGCGGCAACTGAGCCCATGTACCACAACTACTGAAGCCCATGTACCTTAGATCCCGTGCTCCACAGCAAGAGAAGCCACTGCAATGAGAAGCCCCCACACCGAAATGAAGAGGACCCCCCGCCCCCCACTAGCCACAACTAGAGAAAGCCAGTGTCCAGCAACAAAGACCCTGCACAGCCAAATATAAATTAGTTTTGAAAAAAATTAGAAAGTCTTTAAGTCCTGAAGATAATCGGGCAGCCCCTCCCTCAACAGCCACCATGAAGAGTTTTGGGATGAAAGTCTTTAGTTTTCATTTCTGAAATATCAAATTCCTTCCAAAATCAATTGATGGTGAATTTCAGGGGAGGAGCAGGCATGTACCAGCTCTGATGGGCCTTTCCTAGGCCCAGGTGAGACAAGCTGTAAACCAGATGCTAACATTCTACATGGAACTTGCCAGGAGAAGACAAAGCCCCAGAGTGCAAGGGGCCTTCTTGAAAATCACGTGGCAGCAGCCATCCTGACCAGACAGCTCTGTGAGTATGTGGAGCTGAGCCTCCCAGTGTGGCCTAGGTGTTCTGAGGGAAGGGAGCACTGAGGAGCGGGTTTCCCCATCCCCAAGGACACAGGAGAGAAAGACAAGTGGAGTCTGGGACCAGAGAAGGGGACGGTGCAGGTCGTTCTGTCACCCGTGGCCCACTCAGGCACAGCATCAGGAGAGCCTGGGTGCTGGGAAAGGTAAGCTGCTGCTGTTGTTGTTCAGACACTCAGTTGTGTCCTACTCTTTGCGATCCCATGAACTGCAGCACACCAGGCTTCCCTGTCCTTCACTATCTCCCAGAGTTTGTTCAAACTCATGTCCATCGAGTCGCTGATGCCATCCAAACATCTCATCCTCTGTCATCCCCATCTTCTGCCTTCAGTCTTTCCCAGCATCAGTCTTTTCAAATGAGTCAGCTCTTCGCATCAGGTGGCCAAAGTATTGGAGTTTCAGCTTCAACATCAGTCCTACCAATGAACACCCAGGACTGATCTCCTTTAGGATGCACTGGTTGGATCTCCTTGCAGTCCAAGGGACTCTCAAGAGTCTTCTCCAACATGGTTGACAATATAAAATATACAGCCTCCTTTCCTGATTTTGAACCAGTCCCCTTTCCATGTCCAGTTCTAACTGTTACTTCTTGCCCAACCCAAGGCAGACTGCTCTTCTCCACATCAGCAACATGGAGGCTCAACCTCACCCTAGGGACTGAGCAACAGTGCACTGCATGGATGAACTTACCCAGCTCATCCCCATACTGTAACACATTGATGGTTTTTGCTATTACAAATGATGCTGGGATTTCGCACCTTTTGACCACTTGTGAAAATATTTCTGTATCATAATATTGCTAACTGGATCAACAGGAAGGAGTATTTTTAAATTGACGGATAAGTGTTCTCCAAAAAGGTTAGAGCAAATTACACTCCCATCCCATCACTTCATGGGAAATAGATGGGAAAACAGTGGCAACAGTGTCAGGCTTTATTTTTGGGGGCTCCAAAATCACTGCAGATGGTGATTGCAGCTATGAAATTAAAAGACGCTTACTCTTTGGAAGAAAAGTTATGACCAACCTAGATAGCATATTCAAAAGCAGAGACATTACTTTGCCAAGAAAGGTCCATCTAGTCGAGGCTATGGTTTTTCCTGTGGTCATGTATGGATGTGAGAGTTGGACTGTGAAGAAAGCTGAGTGCCGAAGAATTGATCCTCTTGAACTGTGGTGTTGGCGAAGATTCTTGAGGGTCCCTTGGACTGCAAGGAGATCCAACCAGTCCATTCTAAAGGAGATCAGTCCTGGGTGTTCTTTGGAAGGAATGATGCTAAAGCTGAAATTCCAGTATTTTGGCCACCTCATGTGAAGAGTTGACTCATTGGAAAAGACTCTGATGATGGGAGGGATTGGGGGCAGGAGGAGAAGGGGATGACAGAGGTTGAGATGGCTGGATGGCATCACGGACTTGATGGACGTGAGTTTGAGCGAACTCCAGGAGTTGGTGATGGACAGGGAGGCCTGGCGTGCTGCGATTCATGGGGTTGCAAAGAGTCGGACACGACTGAGCGACTGAACTGAACTGAACTGAACTGAACTGAATGAGTATATGGGCTTCCCTCAGGAAGAGGCTCTAGAAGCCTCCTTGCTCAGTCCCCCGTCCCTCGCCCCCTGCCCACACCTCGCTCTCCCTACCAGACGCTGAGAAGGGAGTGATTCTAGCCTGGGGACCCCAGGGAACAGCCCTAGCTGCTTCCAACCCCTCACTCCTTTCTTTCCTAGCCGCAGGAGCCGCTCGGTGCCAGTGCCGTCAGCGGGCGGGAGCAGCCTCGGCGCGGGAGGCCTGGGGTTGAGGTGGCGGCAGCTCCGCCGGCTCCCTCCGGTCCGCAGGCAGAGAGCTCCGGACTCCACTGAAGAGATTCCAACCCGGATTCCTGGGGGCCCAGAGCGGACTCCCAATTCTCTTTGACTGGTCTACATGTCTATCTATCCCTCATATGGGCTTCCCTCATAGCTCAGCTGGTAAAGAATCCGCCTGCAGTACAGGAGACCCCAGTTCGTTTCCTGGGTCAGGTCGATCCCGTGGAGAAGGGATAGGCTACCCACTGCAGTATTCTTGGGCTTCCCTTGTGGCTCAATGGGTGAAGAAGTCCCGCAATGCGGGAGACTTAGGTTTGATCCCTGGGCTGGGAAGATCCCCTGGAGAAGGGAGGGAAAGGTTACCCACTCCAGTATTCTGGCCTGGAGAATTTCAGGGATTATACAGTCCATGGGGTCGCAAAGAGTTCGGCCGGACAGAGCAACTTTCACTTTTACATGTCTATCCGTATACCAGTACCACACTGTTTCGATTACTGTAGCTTTGTGGCCTCTGCAACAGCTGGTAGAAGCTATGATGAGCTTCGTGTGTTAGCCTTACCACAGAGAGTTCATTTAATGTGAGCAAAAGTGAAAACATCTGAGAGCTCAGTGGGTCGGCACAGCCCCATGTGAGGTCACTATAGAGTCCACTGCCTCAAATGGGGACCCCAGGAACAGTCGTTCTCTACACTACATCCACCCCTAGCAGCCCAGCGAGTACCTGAAGGCCTTGGTGGCTGAGGGGGAGATTTGCAGGACTCTGCCAGGGAATGTTTTATTTGAGGGGATGGCTGAGTACTGCCACATTTGGACCAGAGTGTAGACGGGGGCCTGGCACTCCCTGAGGTCAGCATGATGGCAGCAGCTGTGATAAACAAGAAATCGCCACAGGTTGTTCTGGAAGAAAACTAAGTTGGCTGTGGATTTCATCAAGCCTAAGATTTGGGCTTCCCTGGTGACTCAGATGGTAAAGAATTTTCTTGCAATGCAGAAGACCCAGGTTTGATCCCTGGGTCAGGAAGATCCCTTGGAGAAGGGAATGGCTACCCGCTCCGGTATTCCTGCCTGGAGAATTCCATGGACAGAGGGACCTGGTGGGCTACAGCCCATGGGATTGAAAAGAGTTGGACCCGACTGAGCGACTAACACTTTCATTTTCAAAGAGTATTTGAGGAACTTCCTTGATGGTCCAGTGGTTAAGAGTCCACCTTCCAATGCAGGGGATTTGGGTTCCAACCCTGGTTGGGGAACTGAGATCCCACGTGCCATGGAGCAACTAAGTCCACGCTTCCCAAGTGGAAAGTCTGTAAGCTGTGATGAGAGATCTGCTTGATGCAGTGAACATCCGGAGTGCTGCAACCAAGACTCAACGCAGCCCAATAAATAAATAAATACATACATATTTTTAAAAGAATACATGAATACCCCACAACCTTGCTGTATAGAGGCATGTAAAATTTTGCATATCTTTAGAAGAAATGTAAGTTATTACTGATTTATTTTCTTCAACTCTCAGTAAGCTTGAATATCTGTTTATAATTTATGAACTTTTTTTTCCTGATCAATCATTAACGTTTTAAAAATTGTGACTTTCACCATTCAGAGGTTTCTCATTTTTGTTAGTTAGCTCTGTCAACTTTTTCCTTTACACTTCTGGATTTCATGTCATGCTCAGAATTTTATGAAAAAGGCAAGTTGCAAGAAAGTGTGAATAGAATTACCTCATCTTTAGTTGTTTTTTTTTTATGAAAGAAAGCATATGTATATTCAGGTATATATTCTTAAATGACTATTTACACAGAAATATCTGGAATGAAGGACTTCCTCGGTGGCTCAGCTGTAAAGAATTTGCCTGCCAATGCAGGAGATGTGGGTTTGATCCCTGGGTCAGGAAGAGCTCCTGGAGAATGAAATAGCAACCCATTCCAGTATTCTTGCCTGGAAAATCCCATGGACAGAGGAGCCTGGTGGGCTACAACCCATGGAGTTCCAGAGTCAGACATGACTGAGCAAGTAAACAGCACAAGCTGGAATGACATATTTTAAGTCAGTGGTTCTCAAACTGAGCAAGTATCAGAATCACCTGGAAGGCTTGTTCCAACACAGGATACTGGGCCCGATCCACAGTGCTTTTGATTCAGCAGGTCTGGGGAGGGACCTAAGAACTTGTGTTTCTGACAAGTTCCCAAGTGAATCTGGTGCTGCTAGCCCACGGACAACACTGAGCACTGCTGTTCTAATCCAGTAAAGGGGATTATCTGTGGGAAGTGCCAGTAAGGAAGTTTGGTTTTTTACTTTATGCACTTCTTTAAGAAGCAAGAATTTCTTTGATAATTAAGGGAAAAAATGAGTTTTTTAAAGACTTGCATGTAAAAGCAAAGACAAGTATAGTGTTTTATCCAAATACAATCCTTGAGAAGGGAATGGCAACGCACTCCAGTATTCTTGCCTGGGAAATCCCATGGATAGAGGAGCCTGGTGGGCTACAATCACAAAGAGCCAGACACAACTGAAGCGACTTAGCACGCGCGCACACACATGACACATTATTACCAGGCACTTTGCTGGGACACACAAGATTCACCTCAGGTTGCCATGCAGTAGTGTTGGGATAGGTTTAAAGGCCAGATTCATACCATTGGAGTTTGACCTAGAAATGCACTGTGCTCAGAAAGCTGCACAAGTAATAATTTAGGAGTAGAGGAAGGACATGTGCCAAGAGAGAATGTGGTGGAGAGGAGGCAGGGGTGGAAGAAACGTAGGACAAATCTCCAGGGATGGCCCAGGTGGAGGACAGTGTGTCTGTGTTTTGGAGTCAGATCTGGCCTCAAATCCTGGCTTTGGACATCTCACTTACTCTCTGAGTCTCAATTTCCTCATCTGTAAAATTGGGATACTAAACACCTTGCACTTTGCCTAGTATGCAGTTGGTGCTCAGTAAACAGAACACTGGGATGCTTTGGCCTTGTGAGGAGCCCAAATGGCTCAGCCCACCTGGCCCACCTTACTCAGGTGAAGCCTCTACCCCCACCATCACAGTAACCCTGGTTCAGGATGCAGCTCATGAGAGAAGACCCCAGAATGCTCTGAGCAGGAGCTGTGTGGGGCTCCCACAAAGGTAGGTTTCAGGTTCTTGGTTTTCAGCAAGCAGAAGGGGGCTGTACGTACCCCAAAGGAGATATAAGCGCCCAGCAGGCTGCCGGCAATGGTGGCGTAGCCTCCGGTCATGACAACGTGGATTTCAGAGAGTGTCATGTCTGCCAAGTAGGGTCGGATGAGTAGAGGAGCCTCAGTCTGCAAAAGGGAAAGACGTCAGACAAGCAGAGCTGGCCAGGCCAGGATGGGGGGCAGTAGAGATGTCCTCAGCCCCTGGGAGTGAGTGGGTCACAGTGAGGACTGGGGGACCCCAGGGGAAGAGACAGCAGGGAGGGGTGAGAACCAGCATCTGTACTTGGCTAAAGTTCTCAGAACCTTGGCAAAAGCCAGGCTTTGTCAAAGGACCCCCAGTCCTTCCTTCTGACCTGATAATGCTCCCCTGCGTCCAGTGCCTCCCACGTACAGGCACTCAGCTAAGCACCTGACACTCATCACTTCCAACCTTCTGGGAAGGAAGTGGTCATCCTCATGTTCCAGGGGAGCAGAAGATCAGAGAGGTTCAAAGAATTGCCTCTGTTTATGCAAAGGACCAGAAGCAGATGTAACTCCAAGCCTGAACTTCCAATAAAGACGAGGGGGTTGCCAGAAAGAAAGGAACTGGAGCACTAAATGACGTGTTTACTGAGAGCACATGGGGAAGCCCTGAGCCATTCATTTACTCATTCAATAAATAATTCCAGCACACACTGTGTTCCAGATGGCTATGGAAGAGGGAGAGAGACGAGGGGAGGAGGGCAGGCGGACAAGCCGGGGGTAATCAGTGGACCTCAGTAAGAAGCGGCATGATCTGACTTGTGAGTTGCTTTTTTTTCTTTTTGCTACACCCCAAGGCATGCGGAATCTTAGTTCCCTGACCAGGGATCAAACCTGCACCCCCTGCACTGGAAGTGCAGTCTTAACCACTGGACCACCAGGGAAGTCCTGACTTGTGTTTTTAAAGGGCCACTCCAATGTGTGTGTGAAGGATGGACAGTAGGGGCAGCGGTCATGGCAGGAAGAGCAGAGAGGAGGTGACTGCGTGTCCAGGTGAGAGACAAGGGTGGCTCGCAGCAGAGGAGGAGAAGGGCAGCGGGGCAGGTCTGGGACGTGGTGTGGGGCAGAGCTGGCAGGACTTGCTGATGGACTGGGAGCAGCTGGGAGCAAGGGAAGCAGAGGCAGGAAGGATGGCGCCTAGATTTTTGTTTGAAAGACCTCATGGAAGATGCCGCCATTTACTGTGAAGGGAAAGATTGGAAGACAAAGGAAATGGTGACCCACTCCAGTATTCTTGCCTGGAGAATCCCATGTGCATTGGGTTGCAAAGAGTCGGACACGACTGAGTGACTCTCTCTCTCTCACACACACACACACACACACACACACGTGTCACACACACACACACGTGTCACACACACACGTGTGTTGAGGGAGGAACTCAAGGGTTCTGCTTGTTTAGCCTTAGCCTAGTGAATTATTTGGGCTTCCCAGGTGGCTCATCAGTAAAGAATCCACCTGTAATGCAGGAGACCTGGTTCAATCCCTGGGTCAGGCAGATCCCTTGGAGAAGGAAATGGCAACCCACTCCAGTATTCTTGCCTGGAGAATCCCGTGGACAGAGGAGCCTGGTGGGCTACAGTCCATGGTGTTGCAAAGAGTCAGCTTAGCAACTAAGCTCTAGTGAATTATCTAAGGATATCCAAGTGGAGGGTGAAGGGAGCAGTAGGATGTATACCAGACTGGAGTTTAGGGAGAAGTATTTAAGCCATGGGTTGCGGGGGGGTGGGGGGGGGCGGGCGTGGGGCAGGAATCCTCTAGGGACATGAGCAGACAGAGGAGAAGGCCCAGGCCCACCAACACTGAGCTTGAAATGATGCTGCTAATTCCTGAAGGCTCCCTACTCCCACCCAGATTAATTCACCTTCGGAACTCTTCACAATCTAAGATTTGTATGTCTCAACAAAGACCACTGATTACATTTGCAACATCTCATATAAAATAAATGCTGATACTGAAGTATCTTTTCCTCTTTGCCTCAGTTTGAACATCTAAGGGACCTTGGACAATTTATCTGAAAGCACACTTGCCTTTTACAGAAAAAAAAAACCACAAAAAACCCTTGAAATCAATACACTTGGATCAAAGCAAAAAAAAAAAATTGTAGACATTCTCCGAAGTTTCCTAAACTGCCCATAGTTGCCATACTTCGGCACGTATGTCTTTTTGGTGACTTACATGTTGGGCAGGTGGGCCAGGACTCTACAGTGGTCACCATGTCACACCCCTAGGAAGACCAGGCCTTCTGAAAGGGACTCAGGAGTGACAGTCCCTTCAGAGTCAAAGTTATATTGGAAAATATTCTTTCAGAAAGAGACAGGGGGGGAAAAAGACAAACTGATGATGTGGAAGGAACCCCATCCAGGAAGAAGAAGACGTGGATTCTAAGTCCTGGCTGATATTGTGGGATCTTGGCAAGGCATCCCCACCCCTGGACCCCAGTTTCTGCGTGTATAAAAGGAGAACTCTGGGCTCCATCTATAGGATTCGTGAGCCTCTAAGCTGAAGACAGCCTTCACCTAGGATAGAAGGTGGTGGGAGGTGCCAGGCAGACATCCTCCTCTTTGGCTTGACCCAGGCACAAAGTGTATTCCCCAAAGAAGCGTGTCCAGGACCCCGGTGACCCTGGCAGGAGGTTTGATCAGCTCTTCTGATGATGGAAGCAGGGCTCTGGGGATGCAGGGCCCCTGCCCTCCTTGGGGACAGGAGGCTACAATACCCACCTGGCTCACAAAGATGTTCCCAGCCACACTCAGGGTCTCTGTGGCCGTGGTGCCCATGGTGATCTGCATCAGCCAAGAGATCTGGAAGGAAGCAGGGTGCTTTTTGTGGGTTGGCATCAGCAAGCCCCAGAGGCAGAGACAGTTTGGGTGGAAGTACCATAAAAGCCTTCCTTCCAACCCTGTTAGGACCTCCTCATCTACATTTCCCCAAAGATCCATTCATCTTCTCCTCCCATACCCCCATTGATGAGGGCTTCCCATCCATGAAAAAAGGATTCCCTGGTCAAATATAGGGCTTCCCTGGTGGTTCGTACAGTAAAGAATCTACCCGCAGTGCAGGGGACCCAGGTTCCATCCCTGGGTCAGGAAGATGCCCTGGAGAAGGGAATGGCAGTCTACTCCAGTATTCTTGCCTGGAGAATCCCAAGGATGGAGGATCCTGGAGGGCTACAGTCCATGTGGTCACAAAGAGTCGGACACAACTTAGTGACTAAAGGCACACACTGGTCAAATATATTTGAGAATTGCTGTACACACACATACCTTGGAGATGGCCAACACTTGTTAGCTTAGCAAAGGCTCTGAGAAGTCCTGGATGAAACTTGTTTAAATTTGTTTAGTCCAGAGTCTAGATTAGCTTCACAAAATTATTTGACCAAGGGACTTCCCTGGTGGTCCAGTGGTTAAAGCTCTGCACTTCCACTGCAGGGGATGTGGGTTTGATTCCTGGTCAGGGAACTAAGACCCCACATGCCATGCAGTGCGGCCAAAAATTAAAAAAAAAAAAATTATTTGACTACGGGATCCCTTTACCAAGTAGCATTTGCTAATCTACTGTGAAACTAGAGTTTTTGTAGAAAGGCTTTGGGAAACACTGTATTAAAAAGTTCTTTCTTGGGAATTCCCTGGTCAAATATAGGGCCATAAAGTCCAGTGGTTAGGACTCTGTTCTCACTGCTGAGGGCCTGGGTTCAATCCCTCGTTGGGGAACTGAGATCCTGCATGCTGTGTGGTATGGCAAAAAAAAAAAAAAGTCCTTTCTTCAATCAACATGAAATTTCTGAAATTTCTCTCTACTGCAAGTACCTCTCAGGCTGACTTTTCCCTAATCTTTCTTCTGTAAGTGTTTAGAATCCTACCCCTAACCTCCTTCACCCTGGCCTTCTCTTTCTGACCCTTCATCCCCACTTCCTTCAGCCATTCTATGGAAGGTGTGATCTCAGGCTCTCTCTCACACTGACAGTTTGTCAGAGCCCCTTGGTTGAACACATTCTCCAGATTTGGGGGTAACCGCCACCCTCATGGGCTTCCCAGGTGGGCTAGTGGTAAAGAACTGCCTGCCAATGTAGGAGATGTAAGAAACGCAGGTTCGATCCCTGGGTCAGGAAGATTTTCTGGAGGAGGGCACAGCAACCCACTCCAGTATTCTCGCTTGGAGAATCCCATAAATAGAGGAGCCTGATGGGCTATGATCCAAAGGGTCGCCAAGAGTTGGACACGATTGAAGCAACTTAGCACACATGCTACCCTCATGTCTGCCCTGCACTCATAACATAATCACAGGCTCCATTTCTGGCAGCTGCCTAGTGTACTGATTTATTCTGAGCTCAATCAGCTAACACCCTCAGCATCTCTTGCCAGGTCCAATGCCATCCAATGCTGTCTCCTGCATCCTGGCTTCATGCAGCAGATTTTATGAACACAGGCACAGGATTTGACATTTATATCAGCTGAGTCTGGCCCATGTGGCCCACTGCTCTCAAGATCTTTTTGGTATAAATTATTTTTTCCCACGCACGTGGGCGTGCTAAGTCATTCCAGTCATGTCTAACTCCTTACGACCCTATAGACCATAGCCTGCCAGGCTCCCCTAACACTTCTAATGCAGCCTCAATTCTATAAACTACCCCCTCCAAAGACCCCACTGGATTGTGGCGCCAAGTCTCCTTAGTAGCATGACAAGAGACTCTGTGATAAGACGTTTGGTTAGTAGGAGACTCTGAGAGGGTGTTGATCCTAGGAGCAGGGGATGCTGGGAGGTCCAGTCTCTCAGGGCAGGGGGTCTGGGGAGAGTTTGGGCTTGGGAAAGCAAGGCATGCTGGGAGAGTGTGGGCCTGGACCAGGACCTTGGGAACTCACCTTCATGATCACCCACTGCATGAGGCCCACGTAGTAGAGAACTGACATGGCGCAGCTGAAGAAAACAATGATGGGCAAAACCTGCCAGGAAAGAGCACAGATCTCCAGGTTAAAGCAGATAGGCGGTAGGATATCACACAGGACCCCAGTCAGCCTGCTTCCTCCAAGAGCCTGCCACTCAGAGAACCGTCAGGGTCAGAGGAGCAGCTCTGAGTCCAGTGCATGGAATTCCATGTGGGACCACTCTGGAGGCAGCTGTCCTCTCTGCTCCTCTCTGAACATTAGCCATCTACGCAGCTGTCCCTGTGGTAGAGCAGGAGGACTTGAGTTCACCACTTTTTAAGATATATATAGATTTATTTATTTGACTGTGCTGACTCTTAGTTGTGGCATGCAGGGTCTTCAGTTGCGGCACGTGGGATCTAGTGCCCTGAGCAGGGATGGAACCTAGGCCCCCTGCATTGGGAGTGGGGAGTCTTAGCCACTGGACCACCAGGGAAGTTCCGAGTCCCCCACTTTTTATCACCTGTTTCTTCATCTGTAAAACGATGGGGAGGAAGTGACCACCTCGCAGATTGTTGTAAGGATTTAAGGAGCCAGCTCAGGGCCCAGCACTTTGCACAGGGTCTGTCCTCCCCCCCGGGCTCAATCCCTGGCCGGTGACGCTGGCCTGAACCTCTTCCTGTGCTTCGGGCTTCAATCAGAGGCCCTCGTCGCTCTAGCGTTCTACTTCTGCTTGGTGCCGGCGAGCTCCAAACGACTCTTATTGTGGACCAGACACCCGCATTTCCTCCTGTCACCCCATTTCCTATTCCCAGGCTCGCCACTGCTCTTCACTGACTCCAAGCCTCTACAGTTCTTCCTTCAAAGCTTCCTCACATCCATTCCCTCCTCCCCCAGAGCCATGTGTTCCCCACCCCAGTGCTTCCTCACTGCAGACTGACTCGCAATAGCAAGGACTGGCAACAAGGCAAACATCCTTCAGTGAAGACAAGTGTGATGACCTACAGTGGGGCCATGCACTCCAGTAAGGAATCGAGTGAGAAAGCCCGTTCTGAGCAGCGTGGGATGATTTTCAAGATAGGTTGTGAAAGGAAAAAAGGGAAGGTGTAGAACAGGAAGCATGGTATGCTACTTCATGAGTAAGGAAGTGGGGGTGGCATGGCGGGTGCTCTTGTAAGCACAGACATCATTAGAGGAATATGCGAATGATCAGGCATGGCAGCTGCCTTGGGGATGAAAGTGGGTGACTTGGGGATCAGGGTGGGAGGGATACTTGCGTGCATGCTCAGTCACTTCAGTCGTGTCTGACTCTTTGTGACCCCATGGACTGTAGCCAGCCGGGCTCCTCTGTCCATGGGATTTCCCAGTCAAGAATACTGGAGTGAGTTGCCATTACCTCCTCCAGGGGATCTTCCCGACCCAGGGATCAAATCTCCTGGTTCTCTTGCATTGACAGGAGGATCCTTTACTACTGGGTCACTGGGGACGCCTGGGAGGGAGACTTACTTTTTACCAAATCCCCGTTTGTACAGTTGGAATGTGCTATCTGTTCCAAACAGCTTTAAAATAATAAGTTATACAGAACTAGTAGCCCACCAGGCTCCGCTGTCCATGGAATTCTCCAGGCAAGAATACTGGAGTGGGTTGCCATTTCCTTCTCCAAGGGATCTTCCCAACCCAGGGATCGAACCCGGGTCTCCTGCATTGCACGCAGATTCTTTACCGTCTGAGCCACCACGGAAAGCCGATAATGTGGTAAGCTAAAATGTCAAGTGGGGAAAGTGGAAAATTAAAAGTACTGGTGGTCCAGTGGTTTAAGAATCCACCTTCCAATGCAGAGGATGGGGGTTTGATCCCTGGCTGAGGAACTAAGATCCCACCTACTTCGGGGCAACTAAGCTAGCAAGTTGCAACTACTGAGCCCATTCACTCTGGAACCCAAGCTACAACTAGAGAGAAGCCCTAGTACTGCAATGATGAGCGGGGGTGCGAAGACGAAAGATCCCACTTGCCGCAATAAGAGCCAGCGCAGCCAAAAATAATAAACAAAGATTTTAAAATAGTTTAAAAAAATAAAAGCATAGAAAGAAGGCTGGGAGGCACACACCCAAATTGTCAAAGTAGTTGCTCCCGTGTGCTAGGACTGTGGACATTTTGTTTTCTTCTTTCTCCATTTCCAGTTTCTCACCTTCTATAATTTCTGATAAGAGGCAGACCCTTCTCAAGGGAGGGCAGCACAGGCAGAGGAGGGCTTTGGGGGAGGTCCATTTGCACTCACTGGGTTCGAGATCCCTGGGGAATATGCAGGTGGAAGGAGGGGTGCAAGGGCCAGGAGCTCAGAGGAGGGTCTGGGCCAGGCCTTGGCTGAGTGCATGTTGAGGCCACGGGGCAGATGGAGTTCACTGAGGAAACTTCCCTGGGTGACAAGAGTAGTGACTGAGGACAGGGCCCTGGGGTCAGCGTCCCTGGAGGGTGAGGGGAGAAAGAGGGGTGCGTGGTGGAGACAGAGAAGAAATAGAGAGATCCGAGGACTTCCAAGACAGGGTGCGATGGAAACGGAGGGCAGCTTTCCTAGAGGAGACAGTCCATCAACAGTGCCAGACGCATGCATCTGAGAACTCTGGAAAAGGTAAGGACTGCAAGGGATGCTTGGCACCTGGTGATTCCGGGGTCCCTGGTGACTTAGGTGAGAGCAGTGTCAGGGGGATGGGCATAGAAGCTGGGTATCAGGGAGCCCAGGAGGGAGAAGGACATGAGGAAGTAGAGACCACGGGATAAGCAACTCTTTTGAGAAGCTTAGCCATGAGGGAAGGAAGAGGGGCTGAGCAGACTTCCCTGGCAGTCCAGTGGCTAAGCCTCTGCGCCCCCAGTGCAGGAGGTGTGGGGTGAATCCCTGGTCAGGGAACTAGATCCCACATGCTTCAACCAAGGGTTCACATGCCACTGCTGAAGATCATGCATGCAGCATGCTGCAATGAGGAGAGAAGATTCCATGTGTTGCAACCAACACCCGGCACGGCCAAATAAATAAATAACTTTTTTTTTTTTTTTCCACAGAGGGCTGTAGAGAGGGGTGAGGAGTGGAGGAAGAATCATTTTCATTTTTCAGAAGGGAGAATGTTGAGCAATCAAGTTCAAGCTCCAGTTCAAAATGAACTGGGACTACAGCGCGGTCCGGATGAGAGCAGAGACTCTGCCCAAGCAGCTCTCCTGGAGAAGAGAAACAAGCCTGGCCAAGGCAGTTTTCCCTCCCCCTTCCCAAATGAATGCCACGGGTTTTATCTGGACCCGCTCCCCTCACATCTGTGTCATCAGCTCACTGCCTGGGAGATGTCGCCTGACAGGAGACACAGGCACTGGGTGGCGAGACCCTCTTCCTGCCCCGTGACTCCCCTGCTGCTGGACACGCCCCTAACACCAAGGGCGGAGATGGCATTCTCCCCCTTGGAGGGAAACGCAGGGAGGATCACGTACTGTCTAGGACCACCTCTCCAATCCATCATGCAAGGGACCACTAGGCAGCCTGGAGGATTTGCATGGATGGCCCAGACCAGGAAGAAAAGGCCCCTGGGGGGCAGTGGGACCTGACTGCAGAACTGGGGTTTCTCCAGGCATTGACCTAGAGACATTTTCTATCTCTGAGATGGGGATCTTTGGTGGAAAGGCAGCTGTGACTGGCTGGGGAGGGATGATGTGTGAAGGAGAGAGGTGATTTCTAAGGTGGGACATTCAACACTAAATAAGGTCCCTGGGGACTTCCCTGGTAGTCCAGTGGTTAAGAATCTGCCTTCCAATGCAGCGGAAATACAGGTTCAATCCCTGGCCAGAGAACTAAGATCCCGCATGCCACAGGGCGACTAAGCCCATGAGTCACATCTACGGAGCCCATGCGCTAGAACACGTGCTCCCCAGCAAGAGAAGCCACTGCAGTGAGACGCCTGAGCCCTGCAGCTGGACAGCAGCCCCTGCTTCCCGCAGCTAGAGAAAGACAGCACGCAGCAACAAACGCCCAGTGCAGCCAGAAGCAAGTTGGTTAGTTAATTAATAAGGTCCCTGAGTCCAATACGACCTCCCAGTCCAGGAAACAGACCCGGGCCTGTAGGATGTGAGATGGCTGAGACAGGGCAGGCAGCTGGGCAGTGCTCCCGTGTGGAGGAGGGAAGTGCCTTTAAGCCCTGCTGCTCGTGAACCGTGCAGTCCTGCCATGAGCCAGGTCCCCAAGGTGTGGTGACTCGAGGGTCCTCAAAGCAACTGAGAAGTGAAAGCTTAGTCTCTGAGTTGTGTCTGAGTCTTTGTGATCCCATGGACCATAGCCTGTCAGGCTCCTCTGTCCATGGGATTCTCCAGCCAAGAATACTGGAGTGGGTTGCCATTCCCTTCTCTTCCCAACTGAGGGATCAAACCTGTGTCTCCTGCATAACAGGCAGATTCTGAAACATCTGAGCCACCAGGGAAGCCCCAAAGCAACTAAGTTCGACATAAATTCACTTCACAGTGGAGACAGTGAGGCTGTGAGGTATTGGTTACCTATCCAAGGTTACACAGCTGCAGAGAGACAGGTACCTCCTGGCCACTAAACAGATTGCCAAGGACCTTCCATGATCCTAAGGAGCTATTCCCCGGGGCCAGTCCTGGAGGCTCATTTCTGTGTCTTAAGGAGAGGCATTCTCTCCAAGGGAGAGCCCAAGTCTGTAGTGGCCTCGAGTCAGTCCTAACCACTGCTTCGTGGGCCCACTCGTACCAGCGCTCACCCTTACTCAAGGGAGAAGGAAGTTACAGCACCTCCAAGCCAGTGGTTCCCAAGGCGTGGTCTCTGGACCAGCAGCATCACCTGAGAATTTGTGAGAAATGCAGATTTTTGAGCCCCACCCCCAGAGTTTCAGAGTCAGTCAGTCTGGGGTGGCCCCAAGAGTCTGGCCTTTCCAGATGCTGCTGGTCTGGACATCACACTCTAAGAATCACTGCTCTAGAGTCTAGACCAGACCCTCTGAGCAGACGCCACCTCCTTCCCTGGAAACAGGCTCTGAAGGCAGGACTAACCCCACTGGGGACCTGGCCCTGCTGCTTTCTCTCCCTGAAGGGAGCTGAGCCAAGGTTTCTGAAAACTTCCCAAGGCTGTCCCCACAGCCTCTCCACACCCAGCCCCCAAAGCCTAAGCCTAGGGACAGAGCCCAGTCACCAGCCCCAGGCCATGACAAACCACAAAAGCCCAAAGCTGGCAGGACTAACCCCACTGGGGACCTGGCCCTGCTGCTTTCTCTCCCCGAAGGGAGCTGAGCCAAGGTTTCTGATGACTTCCCAAGGCTGTCCCCACAGCCCCCCCACACCCAGCCCCCAAAGCCTAAGCCTAGGGACAGAGCCCAGTCACCAGCCCCAGGCCATGAAAAACCACAAAAGCCCAAAGCTCCCTCAGGGGAGAATGCTGGTATGTCCACCTCACCACCAGCATTTCAGAAAGGCACAAGGGAGCTGCTCCAAGGCCAGAAAACCAGGGCAGGCCTCCTGATTTCCTGCTCATGCAGACACCACGGCCACCACACTTCCTTTCCATTCCCTCCTCTGGGAACTGTGCTCACTGTGGTTACCAGTGGACCCTTAATGACTCAGTCCATCGGCACTTTTCAGTTCATGTGTGCGTGTGTGTGTGTCTTAGTCGTGTCCGACTCTTTGAGACCCTATGGACTATAGCCCGTGAGGCTCCTCTCTCCATAGGATTCTCCAGGCAAGAATACTGGAGTGGGCTGCCATCTCCTTCTCCAGGGATCAAACCCAGAACTCTTGCCTTGTAGGCAGATTCTTTACTGTTTGAGCCACCAGGGTAGCCCAGGTCTTATCTTACTTGACTTTTTGGGTCAGATTTGGCATTGATGACTACTGGGGACTGCAGAGGCTGCATCAGGCAGACGCCCCAAAACCCTGGGAAGATGAAAATGTTTTCTTTCTCCCCAGGCGTTCCTCGGGGAGAACATTTCAGCAGCACCGCTGAGCTTAGTGAGTGTGTGCATGTTCCAGAGGCTGGAGCAACAGTAAAGGAAGGAGTGAGCGAGTGCTCCTGACCGGCCAGGAAGAGTGCGGGAGTCTGGCGGGGAGAGGTGATCATGTGTGTGGAAAGTTACTAGAAGGGAGATGGAGCCAAGCAGGAATGACTAATCAAGATGCTACTGCCAGGAGGTGGCTGCCACGTCAACTGGGCCAGGGGAGATGGAGGGTTGAAGGAGTTCCGGGCAGACCCGGCTTCCTGGAGAACTGACACGCTGAACCCTGGCCCAGCAGGAAGCAGCTTGGAGTCTGAAAATCTGAGTTAGCTTGGAGACTTCCCCAGGCTGACACGGGCCAATAGCCCTGGACTAGGGCCACGTGATTCATGGGAAGGATGGAAAGAAAGCTCTTGAGTCTTCCACTCAACTCAGCACTAACAAAGCCACCTCCCAGCTGGAGGACAAGCCCCACACTCAGCAAGTGTGTGTGTGTGTATGGGGGGGTGGGGGGGGTGGGGGAGGAATGCAGGAGTACAGGGTGTGAGTGAGATTCCGTGATTAGGAAATCTGGTTGAGAAAGGGAGTCCTGTGGCCATGAAGCATCTGTCTGAATTCGTCCCTCATTCTGGCCTGCCTTCACTAAGGAGGCCGCTGGCTAATACACTGGCCAGGAATTTGGGCAGAGGACAGGGCATCCTGGGGGCCAGGGAACAGTTAGTGTTTGACTAGCAAGTGCTGAGCCTTGTTAATGATAAATCCACCTCTTTGTTTTTTCTCTCTTGACTGAACATCCAATCTCAAAGTCTTTAGCAACTGTGAATAGGTTTTAACTTTATCACTATTGTTGTTAAGGATGCTTTTTGTATTTAAAAGGGAGACCTGATGTCACTGACTTTTACTTAGTGTGAGGAAGAAAAGAGCACTTAATTAGAAATCCAACAACCCAGTTCTAGCCCTGCCTCCCTCTTAACCCACTAGGTAGTTGTGCCCAGGTCACTGCGCCTCTCTGTAGTGTGGTCTGACCATCTGTGATATAAAGGGGAGGCCTGAAGTCCATACCACTCCCTCTTAGCCCAATGGTCTCTGAATCCCTGGTTCTAAAGTGTAATTCAGGGAGAGATGCAAGTAGCAGGTATGTGCAAATTATTCTAGAAAGGGAAGAAAGTAACAGTCAAAGTGTTAGTCACTCAGTCCTGTCCGGCTCTTTGCAATCCCATGAACTATAACCTGTTAGGCTTCTCTGTCCAGGGGATTCTCCAGGCAAGAATACTGGAGTGGGTTACCATTCCCTTCTCCAAGGGATCTTCCCAACCCAGGGATCAAACCCAAGTTTCCTGCATTGCAGGTGAATTCTTTACCATGTGAGCTACCAGGGAAGCCCCAGAAAAGGAGGAAAGACAAGCAGAAGATATTAAGAAGAGGTGGCAAGAATACACAGAAGAACTGTACAAAAAAGATCTTCACGACCCAGATAATCACGATGGTGTGATCACTCATCTAGAGTCAGACATCCTAGAATGTGAAGTCAAGTGGGCCTTAGGAAGCATCACTACGAACAAAGCTAGTGGAGGTGATGGAATTCCAGTGGAGCTATTTCAAATCCTGAAAGATGATGCTGTGAAAGTGCTGCACTCAATATGCCAGCAAATTTGGAAAACTCAGCAGTGGCCACAGGACTGGAAAAGGTCAGTTTTCATTCCAATCCCAAAGAAAGGCAATACCATAGAATGCTCAAACTACCGCACAGTTGCACTCATCTCATATGCTAGTAAAGTAAAGCTCAAAATTCTCCAAGCCAGACCTCAGCAATACATGAACCGTAGACTTCCAGATGTTCAAGCTGGTTTTAGAAAAGGCAGAGGAACCAGAGATCAAATTGCCAATGTCCGCTGCATCATGGAAAAAGCAAGAGAGTTCCAGAAAGACATCTATTTCGGCTTTATTGACTATGCCAAAGCCTTTGACTGTGTGCATCACAATAAACTGTGGAAAATTCTTCAAGAGATGGGAATACCAGACCACCTGACCTGCCTCTTGAGAAATCTGTATGCAGGTCAGGAAGCAACAGTTAGAACTGGCCTTGGAACAACAGACTGGTTCCAAATAGGAAAAGGAGTATGTCAAGGCTGTATATTGTCACCCTGCTTATTTAACTTCTATGCAGAGTACATCATGAGAAATGCTGGGCTGGAAGAAACACAAGCTGGAATCAAGATTGCCGGGAGAAATATCAATAACCTCAGATATGCAGATGACACCACCCTTATGGCAGAAAGTGAAGAGGAACTAAAAAGCCTCTTGATGAAAGTGAAAGAGAAGGGCGAAAAAGTTGGCATAAAGCTCAACATTCAGAAAATGAAGATCATGGCATCTGGTCCCATCACTTCATGGCAAATAGATGGGGAAACAGTGGAAACAGTGTCAAACTTTTTGGGGTGGGGGGCTCCAAAATCACTGCAGATGGTGACTGCAGCCATGAAATTAAAAGACGCTTACTCCTTGGAAGAAAAGTTATGATCAACCTAGATAGTATATTCAAAAGCAGAGACATTACTTTGCTGACTAAGGTCCGTCTAGTCAAGGCTATGGTTTTTCCAGTAGTCATGTATGGATGTGAGAGTTGGACTGTGAAGAAAGCTGAGCATCAAAGAATTGATGCTTTGGAACTGTGGTGTTGGAGAAGACTCTTGAGAGCCCCTTGGACTGCAAGGAGATCCAACCAGTCCATCCTAAAGAAGATCAGTCCTGTGTTTTCATTGGAAGGACTGATGCTGAAGCTGAAACTCCAGTACTTTGGCCACCTCATGCGAAGAGTCGACTCATTGGAAAAGACCCTGATGCTGGGAGGGATGGGGGGCAGGAGGCGAAGGGAACGACAGAGGATGAGATGGCTGGATGGCATCACTGACTCGATGGACATGAGTTTGGGTAAACTCCGGGAGTTGGTGATAGACAGAGAGGCCTGGCGTGCTGAGATTCATGGGGTCGCAAAGAGTTGGACATGACTGAGTGACTGAACTGAACTGAAAACCCTGGGGAGGGGGTGGACGCAGCAGCAGGCTGGAAAGATGACACTTTCAGTGCTGAAATGGGAGAGAACTAGGACTGGTGCTCTGGAGGACACCTGCTGCTGGGACAGCCCAAGGTCTCCTCCCTCACTTCCTTTGGTAACAAAGTTTTACTTTCCTTTGGGCACTCTAACTCCACTCTCAGCCCTGAGTCTCCAGGTTTGGCACATCAGACCGAGGTATCTTCCCTGGCTACAGTTCAAGGATGGCATACACCCACAAGCCAGCCTAAAAAGAGCCCACTCTTAGATTTCCTGCTGGGCTAATGGAAAACAGGTTCTCTCTCTCTCTGCTAAGGTTGCTAAGCTGGTTGGATATAAGCCTGGTATCTTTTAGCCACAATCTCAAGAGTGCTTCTCCAAGACTAAAACTAAAGCCAGTGCTAAGGACATAGAACCTGGGGACTTCTCTGGCAGTCCAGTGGTTAAGAACTCACCTGCAAGTCAGAGGACATGGGTTCGACTTCTAGTATGGGAAGATCCCACATGCCCAAGAGCAACTAAGCCCGTGCTGTGCTGTGCTTGGTCGCTCTGTTGTGTCTGACTTCTTGCAACCCCATGGACTGTAGCCTGCCAGGCTCCACAGTCCATGGAATTCTCTAGGCAAGAATACTGGAGTGGGTTGCCATTTCCTTCTCCAGGGGATCTTCCTGACCCAGGAATTGAGCCCAGCTCTCCTGCACTGCAGGCAGACTCTTTACCCACTGAGCTATGAGGGAAGCCCCACAACAATTGAGCCTGTGCTCTAGAGCAGGAGTTGCAACTATGAAGCCTGAGAGCCTATAGCCTGTGCCTCTCTAATTCAGTGACCCTCAGCAAAGAGTAGTCCCTGCTCTCTGCAACTAGACAAAGCCCATGCACAGCAACAAAGACCCAGTGCAGTCAGAAATAAATGAATAATTTAAGGAGAGAGAGAGACATTTTCTATTAAAAAAAGAAAAGAAAAGAAGAACACAGAACCAGGATATACGCAAGGCAAATCCCAGGTGATGTTGGATACTTAGATCCAATGGGACATGAAGTCTCTGGACTTCTCAATTATCAGAATGAATCTTACTTTTTTGTTGTTTGTTTTTGCTTCATTTAATCAGTCAATTTGAGTTTTATTTCTGTTATTTACAACTGATACAGTCAGGAGCTGAGCATCCCACTCAGGAAGTACAGCCTAGACTCCCAAATGTGGCCCCATCTTACAGGGGGAGGGACTATAGAACAAAGGGTCCATGTCTTTGCTGTTCCTCCCAGGCAGGTGTGGTATCTGCCATCTGCACCCTTCTATGCTAGAGAAGAGACACTCACTTGGAATATAAGGGCACCCTGTAAATGAACTGCTGCAGGTCCTACAGGAAGCTATCTGCCTTGTTTCTATAAGGAGGGAATTAATAGTCCCTGCTTGTCCTAGGCAGTAATCCTTCAAATGATGAGTTTTGGAGGGTGGTTTTCAGTCAGTCAGAGCACATGACTCCCCAGCTTTGGGTGGAAACAGGAGATTCCTGCCCTTCCAATTCCAGTTTCCCATGCCCTATCCTTAGTGATTGGGCCAAGAACAGTCACATGACCCAAGGCAGATCAATCTGAAACCTACCCTGGAATTTTTTAACTAGAGCAGGCAGAGAAGAACTGGCCTAGTTCTGGGTGACATGCTGTAAGCATGAGTATCTGGTGTTGCTGGGAGCCAGGAGGAGATCTGGTATGAAAGAGTGAAGCTGACACTCCAGGATGAGCAGAGATTGGAAGCTGAGGGCTGTAAGCCTGGCCACTCCGGGGCCCTGGTTTCAGCTGGCAGCAGCTCTATTTTGCTCCAGTTAGTGAGCCAAGAAACAGTCTTCCCTTTCTCCTCCCTTTAAAGCAAATTTCAAGTGAGTTTCTGTCACCTGCAACAAAATAGGCCTGAGAAATACTGTTTTCTTCTAAACCAAGGGAAAAACCAAGACCCAAGGTCTGGGGCCCCTTCATTTCCACTGTCTACCAAGGAAAGGGCCCTGATATCAACACACAGGAGCTAATAAGCCAGAGCATTACACCTGTTCCAATCTTGATTCCAATACTCAATAGCTTTATGAACTTGCACAAGCAAAAACCCCTCTGAACCTCAGTATCATCATCTTTAAAAAAGGGATAATGACATTATTTCCCCCATTGTTGCTGTTCAGTCACTAAGTCGGTCAAACTCTTTTTGACCCCATGGACAGCACCATGCTGGGCTTCCCTGTCCATCACTATCTCTTGGAGTTTTCTCAGACTCATGTCCATTGAGTTGATGATACCATCCAACCATCTCATCCACTTTTGCCCCCTTCTCTTCCTGCCCTCAATCTTTCCCAGCATCAGGATCTTTTCCAATGAGTCGGCTCTTCACATCAGGTGGCCAAAGTATTACTTCCAAAGAATACTCAGGGTTGATTTCCTTTAGGGTTGACTGGTTTGGTCTCCTTGCAATCCAAGGGATTCTCAAGAGTCTTCTCCAGCTGTTTTGAAGTGAGTGCCTGACACGTAGTCCTCATTCCATAACTCGTAGCTGTTCTTATGACTTCCTTTCCCTAAGCTTTTCTGCTCTGTTCCACCAGAATCTCAGGTCAGAGTGGTACATCTTGAATTTCTAGGGGCCCTGGAGCTTATTGCAAAGCCTGTGTGTAGTTATTGGCTCTAGGGATTTGGGAAGCTCTGGCCTCTGCTGGGGAGGTTTGAGGGAAGAAGAGCTCAGCCCTGGTCTTGGGCCAAAGGACATGCTGCTCAGGAACACATAATCATGGGAATGGTGGCCCAGCCAGAGGAAGACTGACTGTGTGGGAGCCCAACTCTCCGCCAAGGGCTCACAGAGCCAGTCATTCCTAGCAGGCAGAGAGACTTCCCACGTGCACAGAAGAATCATCATTTATTCATCTCATCATTCAGCAAAAAGCAGTGTCCCAGGCACTGGGCAGGGTTTTTTCAGGGCTTGAGGTCAGTTAACTGACACTAGCGTAAGAACCAGGCTGAGAGTCAAAGAACTGATGCTTTTGAATTGTGGTGCTGGAGAAAGACTCTTGAGAGTCTCTTGAACAGCAAGGAGATCAAACCAATCAATCTTAAAGGAAATCAACCCTGAGTATTCATTGGAAGGACTGATGCTGAAGCTGAAGCTCCAATACTTTGGCCAGCTGAAGGCAAAGAACTGACTCATTGGTGAAGACCCTGATGCTGGGAAAGATGGAGGGCAGGAGGAGAAGGGGGCAACAGAGGATGAGATGGTTGGATGGCATCCCCAAACTCAATGGACTTGAGTCTGAGCAAACTCCAGGAGATAGTGAAGGACAGGCAAGCCTGGTATGCTGCACTCCATGGGGTTGCAAAGAGTCAGACAAGACTTAGTGACAGAACAACAAGGATAAGAAGCAGGCTTTGTCCTCAAGTAGCTAAACGTAAAGCACAGGTGGCGCTAATGGTAAAGAATCCGAGTGCCAGTGCAGGAGATGCAAGAGACATGGGTTTGATCCGGGTCAGGAAGATCCCCTGGAGAAGGAAATGGCAACCCACTCCAGTATTCTTGCCTGAAAATTCCCTTGGACAGAGGAGCCTGTTGGGCTACAGTCCATGGGGTTACAAAGAGTTGGATATGACTGAGTGACTAAGCATGCAAGAGCAAACACAGCTGCAGCATGTGGAGCTTAAGTGATGAGCTTCGTACAGCGGGTCCCTCAGCCGTATCCTCCCCCTCCCCCGCCTTTGTTCCCCATGGTGACCTCTCTTCTGGACGGTGTTAGTCTGGTGGTCCCTGAGTCATCACCTGGTTGTGAGGCAGCCTCCTCGCTGGTCCCCTATTCCAAGCAACCCAGCTACAACCCTTCCTCCCTACTATTGAAATCACAACCATCCCAAAGCTCCAGTCAAGTCTTTCCCGGCTCAAAAATCTTCAATAACTCCTCACCTCCTGGGGGACAAAATCCAGGTGCCTCAGCCTGGCATTTAAGACTCTTAAAGGACTTCCCTGGTGGCAAAATGGATGAGAATCTGCCTGCCAATGCATAGGACACAGGTTCGATCCCTAGCCTGGGAAGGTTCTACACGCAGAGCAACTAACCCTGTGCATCGCAACTACCGAGCCTGTGTGCCGCAACTACTGGGCCCAGATGCTGCAAGTGCTGAAGCCCGTGTGCCTAGAGCCCATGCTCTGCAACAAGAGAAGCCACCTCAATGAGAAGCTTGTGCACTGCAGCAAGAGAGAAGCTCCCACTCTCCAGCAGAGAAAGCCTGCTTGTAGCAGTGAAGACCCAGCACAACCAATAGACAAATAAAAATTTAAAAAGATACGGCCTCACCACACTTGCAGTTTATCCCCTAATCCATCTTTTCCTTCAAATAGCTTACACACCCACTGAATTGAATTATGTCCTGTTACATTACACAGCCCAGCACTTTCTCACCTCCATGCTATTGCCCAGGCATTCCTTCTTCCCGCTTATCTCTATCTGTCCAATTTTTTTCTTGCCCTGAGGCTCCAATTCAAATACCACCTCCTTCAGGAGGCATTCTCACTGTCCTTGTTTTTAAAACTCTCTCCCTAAATGGACTGCCCAGGCACTTTCCTTTGTGCCAGTTACACTTGAACTTGACTGCCGGGGGAGGTCGAATTGCACAGTGTTGTATGTTTGCCTTGTAAAGTGTGAGAAGCCACCAACTGCCATTCTCTGTCCAGTGGACATGACAAATCGCCCTGGAGCAGGACTTCACTGCTCCTCCCAGAAACCTTGAGCGGCCCCTACTTGGAGATGCAGATGTGAAGGGAGCTGTCCCTCCCAGCCTCAGCCCTAGGACGATAGTGTTAGGGGACTTTTGGAGGGGCTGACAGAGGCTGCCCCTCTGATCATCTCCCTGCACAGAAGTGATCTCAGAAAAACATGATGGACAAATTTGTCCTGAGAGCACGGGAACCTGGTCCTTTTCGCTTTCCTCCCAAGGCTGATGTTACTAGAACCCTTGGATGGAGTGAACGTTTCCCAGAGAGTTTCTGGGGCCAACAGACACTGAAGCTCCCAGAGGACCACACCTTGAGTCAGGGATGGGGGCAGGCCGGAGGTATCTGGACTCACAAACTGGCTTGACACCAGCTCAGAAGGCAATGCCAAGTCCATGACTTGGGCTGGAAGCTTCTGAGACCCAACACCCTCAGCAGGATGGGGAGGCTCTGGGAACAACGGCTGAGTGATGGCAAAAAGCAAAAATCTCTGAAACTGATCCTGCATGGTAGCCCCACGGTGACAGTGGTCCAGGACATGCTGGAGTGGGCAGCACCAATTCCCATCTGTGTTGCTATGGAAACGGGGCAGAAACTGGGGCCAGCTAGTGGGGAAGTGAGGCCCAGGGCTCTCTCTCTCTCTCCACCTGGCATTTGGAAGTGAAACTCAAGCCTGAAGCAGCCTCAGGGTCCTGAGACAATTTGTATGTGAGGCAGGTGGAGAAGCTACACTTGAGATCCTGCTAGAGACACGTAGGTGCCTGGGCAGTCAACTGGACAAAGAAGAAATATAACCACAGTTCCACCCGGAAACAGTGACGCAGTCCCACCATCGAATGCTCAGCACAGGCTTCCCTGTTTTAAATTAGGGCTGGGAACATCCTGGTGGTCCAGGGGATAAGAACCCACCTGCCAATGTAGGGAACACGGGTTCCATCCCTGGTTTGGGAAGACTCCACATGCCATGGAGCAACTAAGTCGATGAGCCTGCGCTCTAGAGCCCGGGAGCCACAACTACTGAACCCATATGCTGCAGCTACTGAAGCCCTCACACAGCAAAAAAGACCCAGCGTGACCAAAAAAAAAAATAGGGTTGGGGCTCTACAATTACACAATAGTCTTTGAGTCTTTATCTCAATTTCCTCTATAATATTTTGCACTGTTGTAAGTCAGAAAGAGAAAAGCAAATATCACATATTAATGCATGTATGTGGAATCTACAAAAATGGTACGGAAGGAACTATTTGCAAGGTAGAAAGAGAGATGGAGACGTAGAGAACAAACAGATGTATGGATACCAAGGAGGCAAAGGAGGGGTGGGAAGATTGGAGAGGTTGGGATTGCCACGTATACACTACTACGGATGAAATAGATAACTAATGAGAACATACTGTATAACACAGGGAACTCTACTTAGCACTCTGTTGTGACCTAAATGGGAAGGAAATACACAAAAGAGGGGATATATGTATACATATAGCTGATTCACTTTGCTATGCAGTGGAAACTAACATAATACTGTAAAGCAACTATACTCCAGTAAAAATTTTTTAAAAACATATTTTGCACTGCGGAAGGCACATAATACACATTTGCTGAAAGGAGGGAGGGAGGGACTGTAGGTCTAGGAGAATCCACAGGAAGGACTTAGAGCTTGCAACTAATCAGGTCAGGCTTCCTGGCAGAGGTGGCTTGGGAGGGGCCTTGAAGGAGGAGCCCGCGAGAGGATCATATGTCCCTGTAGCATGTCAGGGGCTTAAGGTCACAGCAGATGCCATCTACATGTCTCCACCTACTTTTCTCATCCTCAACCTCCCAGCAATTCTACTACTGGGGGATTCATTTTCTAGGAAAATAATACAGATATATCTTACTTTTGCAAGTTTGCCAAAATATACTGAAAACATACCCCCAGGTGAGCACATTGCCAGGCCCCTCCCAGGACCCCAAGGTTTAAGCCTCATTAGCTTCCAGTAGCTGGGCTCCACCAGCAGGAGCCCTCCCCCTCCACTGGACCGGGCTTGGACACCCCCACTAGCTAGAGGCACCCGGCAGAGGCTGCTAAATGCTTTGTGAGCCAAGAGTCAAGCTGACCTGAAAGGCAAAGACATCCTTGACTAGAGCCTCCCCAAACACGAAGCTGGAGCCGGACTCAGTGTAGCTCAGGAATATCTGAAAGGAGAAAACAAACAAAACCAAACCTGGGAGTGAGGCCAAGAAGGGCGGAAGGAAGAAGCAGCAGCAAGGGAACCAGGTTGGGGTGACCTGGAGAAGCCTCGCATGCTGCTCATGCCTTCCCGGCAGCCCAGAAGAGAAGAGAAGGACTTGGAGGCTGCAGGATGAGCCCCCAGGCCGTGGCCTTGCAGCAGGGGGACCATGTGTGTCATTAAAGCCACACTTGCTCCTTCTGAGTACATCTTCCAGAAGAGACGCCAAATGGTATAGAAATACTCTGAGATGAGAGTTGTTTGGACAAGAACACTGAAGAAGAGACAGAGGAGGAAGCAAACAGTGAACTGCCTGGAGAAGGCAGTCAAAGGTGGTGCCCCTGTGCCTCCCCACTGAGGGCACAGCCCCAGCCTGTCCCACCCCAGGCTCCTGGCCTTGGTGTTACAATCTGGGCACACTTCTTTAAGAGCCCTGTATTTAGGACGAAAACATGGACTGTGACTACAGGCCAAGTCACTTCTGTTGCCAGGGCCTCAATGCTCCCGTTTATAAAATGAGGGCTGTGCCCAAAGCAGCAATCTTCCCAGGTGGCACTAGTGGTAAAGAACCCACCTGCCAATGCAGGAGACAGAGAGATGTCAGTTCTATCCAAGGTAGGGAAGATCCCCTGGAGGAGGGCATGGAAACCCATTCCAGTATTCTTGCCTGGAGAACCCCATGGACAGAGGAGCCTGCTACAGTCCACTGGGTTGCAAAGAGCTGGAGTAATTGAGCACGCACGCCCAGAGCAGCAAGTGTCTTTTTCCATCACGACACCCATGCAAGTATCCTTGGTATGGCCAGTGGGAGGGCATGGGCAGAGCCTGGACATGTGGGTTCTCCCTGTCCCACCCAAAGCCCTCCCTGTAGAGAGTGCATGGAAATTCAAGATAGTGAGAGAGGGATGAGTATAGGATCAACCTTGTGTCCTCCATAACTTATATTTTAAGAAGTAATTCATGACTGCCCAATGATGTGAAGGAACTTAATGATACTCAAAAATGGTTAAAATGAAAAAAACAAGGTTAAAATGATAAATTTTGTGTTATGTGATTTCATCACAATAAATGAAATTTTAAAAGTGTAACTTCAACAAGCCGAATATTATTTTTATCACACATACACACCAATACTTTGGCCACCTGATGCAAAGAGCTGACTTGTTGGAAAAGACCCTGATACTGGGAAAGACTGAGGGAAGGAAGAGAAGAGGGCGACAGAGGATGAGATGGTTGGAAGGCATCATGGACTCAATAGATATGAGTTTGAGCAAACTCTGGGAGATAGTGAAGGACAAGGAAGTCAGGCGTTCTGCAGTCCATGGGTTGCAGAGACAAACATGACTGAGTGACTGAACAACAACACTTATATAAACCAAATCACTTTCAATTTTTAAAGCATTTTTAACTATTGTAAGTTCCTTTCCTGATGAGGACCGAGGGCAATAAGCCCTGGGCCTGGGTATCCTAGGAACCTTCCTGTTTTGAGATTCTCTTCCACATCAGGCCACCCTCTGAAAGGACTGCTTGTTTGGGCAGGTGGGACCAGGCCTGAGGGAAGCAGCGGCTGTGCTGCCCAGCCTCCCACTGCCCAGGGGTCTGGGGCCCCCACACACCCACCACCTGGTCACAGTCCAGGCCACCTCCCTCCAGTGCAGAGGCTTTTCCTCCATCCCCGGCAATCCAAGACGCCCGGGCAGCTACACCCCACGTGCACACCTGGATCTGGTCACCCAGCCACTGAAATGCGATGAACCCCGGTTCTGTTCTGATGACGACGAGTCCTAGTACAAATTGCAGTCCAAGACCCCAGAACACAGCTCGCCAGGACACCTGCCACCCGAGAGAAAGGTCTAGGTGAGCTCAGCACCTGGGGAGGTCCACAGGGAGCAGGTGGGCACTGCTGAGGGGCTCTGGGAGCTTCGGTCAGCCTGTAGGATGAAGCCTGGACCCGGCCGGAGCTATGGGCCTGTTGCTGATGGTTATATCCCCCATGGAGTGCAGAACAGGCCACAAGGCAGCAATGCGCCTGGGCAGTGGGCAGGGGCAGGGCCAGATCTAACCAAGGACCAGCCGGGAGCCCTGGCACTTGGTCCCGGGGGATCAGCTGGGTGGGCAGAACCCTGGCCTCAGGGCCTAGCCTCAGCATAACCTTTGTCTGTCTGAACCATCTCTCCCACATAGTCAGGGCTCTCAGCCATTCTGATCCCACTCCCTCCAAGCACTTCCTCCTCCCCAGCAGAAGGGAGCTGGACACCTAACGGCTGGATAACCTCTTGGCATTGAATGACTTCTTAGCAGGGATCCCTTTGCCCAGGTGTGGCTCTGGAGTCTGGGGGGAGGTGTTAACCACTCTGTGAAACAGGGAGGGGACCTGACGCTGGAGAGAGAAGGGGCTGCAGCCCCCTCTTGGCCTGACAACTAAGCACTCACTGCGCGGTGATGCTTCGAGAGGGCAAAGAGCAGGCCAATGAACACGCAGATTCCGCCAAAGGACACCAGCTGCTCAGGCCGCTGAGAGGTGTCCAGAGCCAGCCACAAAACCAGGCCCAGGAAAGCAGCAAGGGCTAGACCCCTGAAGGGAGGGGTGGAGAGTCATTACTGTCAGCATCTCCCCACCCCCACACAACAGCACCCAGGGCCCCAGGAAAGGGTACTCAGGGCTGGTGCAGGAGAAGGGGGAGAGTGCTGTGTGACCTCTGACAGACCACCTAGCCTCTCTGAGTCTAGTTTCCTCATCAGGTAAATGAAGCCAAACACCCCTCCCACCCTCAGTTCCCAAGATTGCTCAGAGAGCTAAATCAGAGGATGTGGGTACTCCGCTTAGCATGGGGTCAAGCACACAGCAAGAATCCTCATAGCTGCAGTGATGCTCAGCTCAGCCAGCCTCTGGCCTTGCAGGGTGAGGTGGGGTCTGTGTGGGCTGGAACTCGGCGCCATGGGCCATGGGCTCTGCTCCCCTAAAGCCCAGAAGTGGTGGTGTCAATCAGGGATACCGGGCTGAGTACCTGAGACCAATGACCGAAAGTGACTTTTACAGCCATGTTTCCCTCCCTGGGGCTGGGATCTGCTTGTCCAGCAGTATGTCTGTCTTCCTGTGTTAGTAGCTCAGTCCTGTCCAGTTCTTTGCAATCCTATGAACTATAGCCCACCAGGCTCCTCTGTCCATGGGATTCTAAAGGCAAGAATATTGGACTGGGTACCTACTCCCTTCTCCGGGAATCTTCCCGACCCAGTGAGAGAACCTGGGTCTCCCACATCACAGGTGGATTCTTCACCATCTGATTCGCCAGGGAAGCCCTGAATGTCCAGCAGGCAGCCTAACAATTTAAGAGCCCAGGTTCAGGGTCTAACTCTGACCCAGCCTTCAACTCCCTGGGTACTACTAATCACAGGTGACGTTCACTGCACTCCTACTATGTGCCAGGAACCATGCTGAGTGCTGAGAGATCTATAGGAATTGTCCTCATCCTGCTGCTGCTGCTGCTAAGTCGCTTCAGTCGTGTCCAACTCTGTGTGACCCCATAGACCGCAGCCCACCAGGCTCCCCCATCCCTGGGATTCTCCAGGCAAGAACACTGGAGTGGGTTGCCATTTCCTTCTCCAGTGCATGAAAGTGAAGTCGCTCAGTCGTATCCGACTCTTTGTGACCCCACAGACTGCAGCCTACCAGGCTCCTCCGTCCATGGGATTTTCCAGGCAAGAGTACTAGAGTGGGGTGCCACTGCCTTCTCTGTGTCCTCATCCTAGAGATGTAAAAATTAATTTGCCCGTGACCACCCGTCTAGAAAGCAGCAAAGCCGAGATTCAACCCAGGCACTCTAGCAGCAATTCTGTTCTCTTAGCTAGTTCTATGCATAGTCACCAGCCGGTAAGAGAAGGACCCAGGACCTGAACTCAGGCAAGCTAACCCCAGAGTTCACTGTTTATTTCTGGTGTGTTTTCCAAACTCCTATTATGCCAGTTCCATTGGCCTAATTTCTGCCTTGTCTCTGAGCCACCTGTATGCCTCTTTACTTACTGTTATCCTTGAGGTTAACTGGTGTTATAAACACTTAAATGCATGTTTGGAGGTTTATTTTTTGGGAGGGAAGGTTTTTTCTTTTATTCTTACAGCTGTAGGTTTTAATTGCATTTTTCTTATTTTTAAACATTTTTTTAAAAACTTTTTATTTTATATAGGAATATAGCTGGTTAACAATGTTATGATAGTTCCAGGTGCATAGCAGACTGACTCAGCAATATATGTATATACATACATGCATCCATTCTCCCCCAAACTCTCCTTCCACCCAGGCTGACACATAACATTGAGCAGAATTCTCTGTGCTGTAGAGTAGTTCTTTGTTGGTTATCCATTTTATTTTTTAATATAAATTTATTTCTTTTAATTGGAGGCTAATTACTTTACAATATTGTATTGGTGGTTATCCATTTTAAATATAGCAATGTGTACATGTCCATCCCTAACTCCCTAATTATCTCTTCCCCCTGGCAATCGAAAGTTCTCTAAGTCTGAAGGGCACAAAGATTTTTCCGCTATGTTTTCTTACAGTAGTTATATAATTTCAGGCTTTACATTTAGGTTTATCATCTATTTTCAGTCAGTTTTTTAATGAATCGAGTTTGTTTCTCTCTCCTCCTCCTCCTCCTTGTCCTTCTCTTCTTTCTTCTACATATGGATATCCCATTGTTCTGGCAGAATTTGTTAAGCTGATTGTTATTTCTTCACTGAATTACCTTAGCACTCTTGTCAAAAATCAACTGGTCTTATATAATAGGTCTATTTTTGTACTCTGTTCTGTTCATTGATCCATTTGTCTGTCTTGATGGCAACAACACATTGTCTTAATTACTGTACCTTTATAATAAGTTTTAAGGACAGTTAGTGAAATGCATCAGCTTTGTTCATCTTTTTCAAAATTGTCTAGGCTATTCTAGGCTCTTGGCATTTGCATATGAATTTTAGAATCATCTTATTATTTCTACCCCAAAAGTCTGCTAGAATTTTGATTGAGATACTATTAGAATCTATAGATTAACTTGAGGAGAATTGATATATTAATAATATTGATTCACTCAATCCATGAACTTGATATGTTGCTCTGTTTATTTAAGTCTTTTTATTATGTATTTCTCTCAGCAATGTTTCCTAGTTTTCCATGTACAGGTTTGGAAGTCTTTTGTCAGATTTATCCTTAAGTATTTCATATGTTTTAAGCTATTCTAAATGACATTTATGATTTTAATTTATGATTGTTTGCTGTTAGTATATGGAAATACTATGGCATTTTTGCATGTTAAGCTTGTACCCTTCAATCTTGCTAAACTCACTTAATAGTTATACTAGCTTTTTGTAGATAACATAGAATTTTCAAGCTTCCCAGGTGGTGCAAGTAGTAAAGAACCTGCCTGCCAATACCAGAAAAGAATTGAGGGTTCAATCCCTAGGTCACAAAGATCCCCTGGAGGAGGGCATGGCAACCCACTCCAGGATTCTTGCCTGGAGAATCTCATGGACAGAGGAGCCTGGTGGGCTACAGTCCATGGGCTCACAAAGAGTGAGACACGACTGAAGTGACCTAGCACGCAAACACATAGGATTTTCTATGTAGACAATCTTGTCTGTGAAAAAAACTGCTTTCCTTCCTTTCTAATCGCTATGCCTTTTATTTCTTTTTCTTACCCAGTTATACAAGCTAGAACCTCCAGTACAACGTTGAAAAAAATTAGTGAGAACAGGGGTTTCCCTGGTGGTCCAGTGGCTAAGACTTCATGCTCCCACTGCAGGGGCCCAGGGTTCAATCCCTGGTTGGGGAACTAAATCTCGCATACTGCAACTAGAGATTCCATGTGCCGAAACTAAGACCCAGCACAGCCAAATTAAAAAACAAGAAAAGATGGTGAGAGTGAACATTCCTATATTGTTCTTGATTTCAGTGGATAAGCACTCAGTCTTTCACAATTAAGTATGAGATTAACCACAGATTTTTCGTAGGTGGTCTTTATCAGATTGAGGAAGTTCCCTCATATTCCTAGTTGGCTCAGAATTGTTTTTCAGAAATGGATATTGAATTTTGTCAAATGCTTTCTCTTATCTATAGGCATCATCATATTGTTTTTCTTCTTATAGTCTGTTAATACGATGACATTGATTGATTTTTTTAAATGTAAACCCAACTTTGGACTCCTGAGACAAATCCTTCTTGTTAATGACATATTATACCTTTGTGTATTATTGTATTTGGTTTTCTAAAGTTTTTTAAATAAGTTTTACATCTTTGCTCATGAGAGTTATTGGTCTGCACCTTTAATGCGAGTATTGGTATGGGAAAGGGTTAGAGCTACCACCTTGCTATTTACTTGCTATTTGTCCCATCTTTGTTCTTTGTTCCTCTTTTCCTATTGCTCTACCTTCTTTCAGATTAACTGTTTAAAAATCATTCTTTATCTCTTTTTTTACTTGTTAGCTATAATTCTTTGTTGTGTTATTTTAGTGATAGCTTTAGCATTTATAGTATATATCTTTCGTTTATCACAATCTACTTTGAAGTGATATTATAGCACTTTAAATGCAGTATAAAAATCTTACAGCAGTCTAATTTCATTTCTTTTCCTAGCTTTTGTGCTATGGTTGTTTACTTTCTTATTATATGTTTACAGACTGAACTGAACTGAACCATACATTGTTCTATTCTTGCTTTATAAGTTGATTTTAGAGAGATTTAAATAATGAGAAAAATAAGTCATTTTATCCACCCACATAGTTACCCTTCCAACACTCTTGATTCCCTCATCTAGATCTAACTTTTCATCTGGCATCATTTTCCTTCGGTTTGAAGACTGTCCTTTAACATTTCTTGTAGCGCATCTCTGGTTTTAATGTCTGATTCTTTCAGCTTTTGTATATCTGCAAAAGTCCTACTTCTCCTTTCTTAAAGGATATTTCACTGGTGAAGAATTCTAGATTGACACACTTTGTTTTCATTTCTGTTTTTTACAGTTTCACTGTTTTCTCATTTGTATTGTTTTTGAGAAGAAATCTGGCATCATCCATATCTTGTTCCTCAGAACATATGTGTTGTTTTTTTTTTTTCTCTAGCTGTTTTTAAGATTTTTCTCTTTACTGATGTTTTTAAGCAATTTGATTATGATGTGCTTTGGTGTGGTTTTCTTCATGTTTCTTGTGCTGTTGGTTTGTAGAGTTTCTTGATGCTTGGGTTTATAATTTTCATCAAATTTGGAATTTCTTATCCACTGTACCACCAGGGAAGTCTGGTTATATGTTTTAATTTCTCTCAGATATAACCTAGAAGTAGAATTGCTGGGTATGGCAACACTATGGATAATATTTTGAGGAACTGACTGTTTTCTATTGCAGTTGCATCATATCATATTATATTTCTATCAAGAGTATATGAGGGTTTCAAAATTTTCCACATCTTTGCCATCACTTGCTATAATCTGTCTTATTTCATTATAGCCATCCTAATAGATGGGAAATGGTATCTTGTGATTGCTTTTTTTTTTTTTGGGCTATGCTGTATGGCTTGTAGGATCTTAGTTCCCTGACCAGAGATTGAGCCCGTTGCCATTACAAGAAAAGCATCATCTCCTAACCACCAGGGAACTCCCTTATCGGGCATGTATTTTTTTTTAAAGGAAACTTGATAACAATAATTCAAGTGAAAACCCAGTATCAGTGATTTGTCATAAACAGAAGATGACTATAAAAATAAATCCTCTTATAAATCTATTTAATAAACAGAAGGCAAATGTAAAAACAAATCTATTTATAAAGAAAATGAAAAATTTGTTTATAGGCTGACTTAAAGCATTTTGCTGTGGTATGTAGATATTACTTTGGGAAACACCCTTGTGCCTTGCACCTGCCTCGCTTAGTCACTGGGTATTCTTTGGGCATCAGTTTCTTCATCCACAAAAAGAGTACCTCTTTTAAGCCATAGAAACATTTTTTTTTCCCCAGCTAAAATGTTTTTTGCAAGCCTGTTTATAAAACAGAGTTGTCTGATGGAAATGGAAATTGGGAGGAGGGGTGTCTGATGTTCCTCTCTCCAATCTCCCTCACCTGCCCTCTGGCACCTCCACAGTTTCCAGAGCTCTAAGGAACCCAGTTTAAAAACCAGGGGATCCTGGTGAGACAGAGTGGGACCCTATGGTCCTTGATCCCCGACCTCCAGGTCCTTTGCCTGCCTTTTGTCTGTGCAAAGAATAATCAGAGAAAGAGAAATGCAGAAACAAAGGAAGATAGTCAGAGGAGACCAAATAACAATACTATAGTCATTAAGCAGAGCCAAGGACCTTTAGTTCCTTCTCAAGGGCCATAGATAATATTCTGAGCCATCTCCTGTGAACTGTGAAATCTTACAGATACTGAAACTACCCCCCAACCAGGTGGAAGAAGTTAACCACATGATGACCAGACTATACCAATGGCATAAGCTGCCACAGTTCTGAGAACCAGTCTCAAAGAAATGGAAGGAAACTGACCTTGGACCTGAAGATTAATTATACCTAAAACAATCAAGATGACGCTGGTCAGACCACCAATGACCAATCTGAAGATAACTGTGCAAGATGACTGCGCTGTCTCAGCATGTAGCCCCCTCCCTTGGCCTATAAAAGCTCTCACCCGCTGCTGCTCGTGGGGGGCAGTCGGCCTTTGGACAGATGTCCCTGAACACCTTGTCCTGCCCTCAAGTTGCTGGCATCTGAAATAAAGCAAACTTTCCTTTCCACCAACCTGGCCTGTTTACTGGCTTTGGGGCAGCGAGCAGCCAGACCCCACACCTTTCGGTAACCCAAGGACTTCTCCTGGTGGTCCGGTGACTAAAGCTCCTTTCTCCCAATGCAGGGGGCTCAGGTTCAATTCCTGATCGAGGAACTAGATCCCACATGTCATAACTAAGATCCGGCACGGCCTAAATAAATAAATAAATATTTAAAACAAAACAAAGAACAAAAGGATCTCAAACTGTTGCTCAGGAAAGTGGCCGGCTACATCAGAATCCCCTTGTGGCTAACTAAAAATATTAACTAATAGGACAAGAATTTGAAAAAGAATAGACACATGTTGAAATGGTAAAGAATTTGCCTGCAATACAGGAGACCTGGGTTCGATCCCTAGGTTGGGAAGATCCCCTGGAGAAGGAAATGGCAACCCACTCCAGTATTCTTGCCTGGCGGGCTACAGTCCATAGAGTTGCCAAGAGTCAGACACCACCGAGTGACTACCATTTCACTTTCACTTACGTAAAACTGAATCACTTTGCTGTACACTCGAAACTATCACAACATTGTTAATCAACTATGCTCCAATATAATCTAAAAAGTTGAAAAAAATATATTGACTTCTGGACCCCAATTCAGATTGCTGAATCAGACTCCAGGGGTGGTCCCCAGCAGCTGGATGTCTCACTAAGGCTCTGGGTGCTCTGATCATAGCACTGATATGGGCCCTCCCAGCTTGAATGGGCTGGGTTCTCTGAATTTAGGAAACTGTTGATTCCTGTCCTCAGGTGTGAGAGCCACCTACTGTAACTGGAGCAGAGAATCAGATGGGAAGTGGCAAAATACCACAGAGACGCCACAAAGCTGCCTCTGCAGCTCCCCAGCAAGACCTGCCCCAGGGCTCCCAAAAGGCAAGCAAGTGTGTGGGCTCCCCACAACCCAGGAGCCTCAGTTGGGACAAAGACCGAAGTCCTCCTCACCCAGCCCTGGCCATGACACAGGAGCTGACTCAGAGGCCCTCCACCCATGTGCCTGCCCACCCCCATACCCCCTGGGGACTCACTTACCTCTTAAACCAGAGTTTCAGGCAGGGATGCCCTAGAGGTTTGACACACCTCAGCAGCGTTGGCCCCAGCAGCCTCTTGAGCAGGCTGTGGGCCAGGAAGACGAGGACCACACAGGTGAGGACGAACAGTGCCAGGGCCCTCTGGAAATTCAGGATGCAGGCGGCCAGCAGGAAGGCAGTGTATGCTGGGAGTAGGTGGAGGATGAAACAGAGAAGGGATTGTGGATAACGACACTGGCCTCTCTGGGACCCTGCTGCCCTAGCTTCAGCTCCACCTACCCCAGCCAGAGATCTCAGAGCCTTAGTTCTTCTCTGGTAATGAGCACAATCGTCTCGGCTTAGAACGTGTGTGAAAGGGCTTTGCAGACTCTAAAGTGCTGACCAAATGTGAGGGAGGTGTTGAAGGAGGCGGTAAGGTAGCATGAGGCTTCCCAGGTGGCTCTGTGGTAAAGAATGCACCTGCCAAAGCACGAGACGCAGGAGACCTGGGTTCGATCCCTGGGTCAGGAAGATCCCCTGGAGCAGGAAATGGCAACCCACTCCAGTATTCTTGCTGGGATAATCACATAGACAGAGGGTCCTGGTGGGCTAGGGTAACAACGAGTTGGAGACAAGTGGGTGACAGCGCGCGCACACGCACGCGCACACAGACACACACACACAGACACACACACACACACACACACACACACACACACAAGACAGCATGAACCACTGAGCATCAGTGGAACGCCTGCCATATTCTAGAGCCTTGGTAGGTTCCGAGGACAGAGACGGGTAAGTCAGCTACTCCAGAAAGGCATTGACTTCTGTGTGCCAGGATCCCATTCTAAATATTAATCAATGGTCATTTTTCTTCCTGGAATTTCCTTTTCCCCCTTTGCCCTTCTCTCCATTTGAGCAGCTAGGCCCATCTGTGGTCTACTTCAAGAAAGGAATATGATAGTGGAGAGCAGAGGAAAAATATCTCCCCCTGGCTTATGGATTCCAAGAGCCAGGGCCCTTGAGGGGAAAGAGGCGGGATGGGATTGGGAGACTGGGGTTGACACATATGTAGTATTGATAATGTGATTGAAACAGACAACCAGCGGGGACACGCTGTGCAGCACAGAGAACGCTGCTCGATACACTGGCAACCGGAACGGGAGGGACATTCACAGGGGAGGGCACAGGTGTGTGTGTGGGTGATCCCGGTCGCCGTGCAGTAGAAGCACACAGGGAACGCTGCTCGATGCACCGGCGACCGAAACGGGAGGGACACTCACAGGGGAGGGCACAGGTGTGTGTGTGGGTGATCCCCGTCGCTGTGCAGTAGAAGCGCAGCAGGGCTTCCCTGGTGGCTCAGCAGCAAGTAATCTGCTTGCAATGCAGGAGCTGTAGGAGATGTGGCTTTGATCCCTGGGTCAAAGGGCATGGCAACGCACTCCAGTACTCTTGCCTGGAGAATCCCAGGGATGGGGGAGCCTGGCAGGCTGCAGTCCATGGAGTTGCAAAGAGTTGGACATGACTGAGCAACTCAGCACACACCCAAGTACCCAATGGGGTCTCCTGCGGAAAAGGATAAAGGATATTTCAAAATGACAGATAATTCAGTTTCTCCCCTCACTTGGAACAAGGAAATTGAAATAGAAAATAACTTGAGTTATGGAAAATGAAGTTACCTTTCTGTCACACAGAAAGATGGGGACACCTGTATGGGTGTCAGCTAGAAGCACACAGGTGAGGCTCTGCAGGGCAGGGGAGGGATGCAGGCGCAGGGCTGTGGGAGGTCAGCGGAGGGGGAGCTGGCAGGAGAGAGGCGCCAAGCTCGGCGCTCTATACCACTGCCAGGATTACTCCTCACAATCAAGCCCCGGCTCGGTACTGTGTGATCCCTGTCCAGAGATGAGAAGCAAACTGATTCACACAGGGAGGAAATCGGCTGGGATACCCATCCAGGTCTGTCTGCGGCCAGCAGGGACTGGCACAGCATGTAGGAGATGGGGCTGTGTAGACAGGTCCTCCAGGCAGGACGCGGCAGGAAAGCGTCTTAAGAAGTATCTCATCCTTCTAAGATCCCTGTGATCTCTGGTGACAGGACTTTGTTCCTTTTGGGCGCCCCTACACACTCTTAGCCCATGTGGTCGAGCAGAGCCTGACCTTCTTCACAGGAGGAGGACCCAGGAGGAGCACATGACCTGAGGTACGCCCATCATAGACATATAGAAATATGGGCAGGAGGCACACTCTTCTGAGACCCGGGACACCGAGGCCCTCCATGTCAGTCTGCCGCCAATGTTATCTTGGCATCTGTGGAGAAAGCCCACCTAAGGCGAGGAGGCCACTGCTCGAAATCAAAGCAAGTGCTGAGAACATGAGCTTGTGCCGTGCCTGCTTCAGAAAGTCCGTGATAAGCCTTATCATAGAAGACACGATACAGTAAAGGCAGCAGAGAGCTGGAGGAAATCAAAATCACCCGAACACGGAGAAAGGAAGGGAGCTCCTGACAGCCAAGACAGGAGGGGAAGTAGGACCGGGAGGGCCATTTCCATGACCTGCTAGATGGAATTCGGCCATTTCCTCGAGAGAAACAAACCTGGGTCTGAGTGAAGGTGGACACAAGGGGAACCAGAAGGCCCTGCTCAGCTTCTGCCACAGGAAGCCTTCCCCGCCTCCGACCTCCACAGGAGGAAGCTGCCGGGGCCACAAGCCAGCCCCAGCTCAGCAGGGGATCCTACGTTGATTTAATCACAAAGACGGGCCCTTGCTGTCATGGCTCCATCCTCTCCCCTGTGTAGCCCCCATGAAGGTCTGGGCAACCACACCACCTCCCCCTTTTATTTCCCACCTTCCACGCCGAGGCAAGCCTGCAGCCGTGAAGACGTGCCCTTGCCTGGGCCCCGGAACCCTGCTTCCCTGTGCCCAGGGAACCTTGCTCCGCTGGTCACCTCTGCCACCTCGCTTCTACCCTTCTTTCCCCAAACTCCCTGCCTCAGTTCAGAAAGCGGGTCAAACACATGCTCTCCCTTGAAACTGCCACACCCTTCTATTAATATCCCTCTCCAGGATTTCCCTAGTGGCACAGTGGATAAGAATCAGCCTGCCAATGATCTGGGAATATCTCACATGCTGCGGAGCAGCTAATCCTGTGCACGGAAACTACAGAACTTCCGCTCTAGGGCCGTTGAGCCACAACTAATGAGCCCCTGGGCCACAACCACTGAAGCCCACACACCTCAAGCCTGTGCTTCACAAGAAGAGAAGCCACCACAACGAGAAGCTCCCACACAGCAATGAAGAGTAGCCCCCACTCACCGCAACTAGAAAAAGCCTATGCGCAGCAACGAAAACCTATCACAGCCAAAAGTGAATAAATAAATAAATGCGTATTCCCACCCAGTTCTCATGAAAAAATTTCTCAGAAGAGCTGTGTAGACTTACTGTCTACACTGCCTCTCCTCCTGTTCTCCAATCCAGCTACTGCACCTCTGCCCTAAGTCGCCATGATCTCCTTGTCCCTGAAGTCCACAGGCACTGCTCCAGCCTTGTCCTGCTGGTCTCCTCACTGCAGAGATGCTGGCCATCTTTCCCTCCCTCTGGCAACCCTTGGCTCCTGGCCCTGTGCTTGCTGCCCCCACCTGCACACCTTCTCAGGCTGTCTCTGGGCCCCTAGTCTTCTCTACCTCTTTCTGTGTGACCAGTCTCCACGTTTCCATCCATGAGCCACCTCTCAATTCATTCTCCAAGCACCACTGGGAAGCCTCTTCTCCTGGAGGGCCTGGCAGCAGTTCCTTCCACTCATTGTCCAAAAGAACTCGTCATCGCCCTCCCAGCGGAGACCCCCTCCTCCACCTGTGGTCCCTGGCTCTGGTCACTCACCCCGTGGCCCAAGCAAAACTCCTGGATTCCAGGGCCCCCTTTGTCCCACACGGAGATCAGCTCCCAGGTCTGACTGGTGTGGCTTCCTGAGGATTTCTCAGATCCACCGCCTCCATCCTCCACCCCTGCGTCTTCTCCCACGTGTATAGTGGCTCTCAATTGTCCCTTTTCCCGTCTTTCCTGCGTGCCTCCTCTGGGTTTCCACAATGTGAATCCAAGCTTGCCACTTCCCTGTTTAAATCCTTCGATGGCTCTCTCTGGCCTTGCGAGTAAAATCCAAGTCTCTCTAACCCCCCTTCCCAATACTTGGCCCCTTCTCATCCCTCCAGCCTCCTCTTCTAGCACTCCTGGTCTAGAACTTTATCTTCCAGCCACTCGACTCTTTATCAGCTGCCTGCCCACATGCTGCAGGTTTCCACCTTTGCTCATGTGTCTCTCTACCTCCTCACTCCTCTTCCTTCCCCTTTTACCTGGCTAATTGCTATTCACCCCCGGCTTCCCTTGTGGCTCAGCTGGTAAAGAATCCGCCTGCAATGCGGGAGACCTAGGTTCAATCCCTGGGTTGTCCCCTGGAGAAGGGAAATGCTACCCACTCCAATATTCTGGCCTGGAGAATTCCATGGACTGTATGGTCCATGGGGTTGCAAAGAGTCGGACATGACTGAGCGACTTTCACTTTCACTTTCCATGAGACCAGAATGTTATCTCCTCCTGGAAGATCCCCCAACCACCCCCACAATCCTTCCCTGGTGCTCCCAGATGGCCCTCTGAATTATGTGGAAATATATGTTCCTCTCTCCCTAACTGATCAGAGAGTTACATTGAGAATAAGATCTCGTCTGGCTTAATTCATATATCCCAGCTTCTGGAACAAGAGCTGGCCCTGAGTTGGTGCTCAAAACCTTTGTCAAGTTGTTGGGTAAGTGAATGACCCTGCCCTGAGACATGGATAGCTGGGTTGGAGGTGGCTGAAACCTAGGTGGTGGGGGCAGGGGGCTAGGCAGGAGTGACTGTCTCCCTGGAAGGGGCTGGGCTCAGAGCTCACCAGTGCAGAGCAGGCCTATGCAGATCCACCGGAACAGCTGTGCGTGCTCCCTGCAGAAGTGTCTCACTCTCGGGGCTGGTTGCAGCCTCCTTCTCCTGTGGAGAAGACCAGCAGGGTCTAAGAGAGGCTCCCCCACCAGACCCCCACACCTGTGGGGATCCTCAACACTTCCAGGCAGAAGCCACTCAGCTTCATCCCCAGTAAAATGGCAACACTGGCCTTGACATCCCACAGGGCCAAAGGCCAACCCCAGCCCAGAGGGAGCTTAGAATGACTTGACTGAAGCCATGAACCTGAAAGGCGCTTGCTGCTTGGAAGAAAAGCTATAACAGACTTAGATAGCGTATTCAAAAGCAGAAACATCATTTTGCCAACAAAGGTCCATATAGCCAATACTATGGTTTTTTCCAGTAGTCATGTATGGATGTGAGAGTTGGACCATAGTGAAGGTTGAGCACTGCAGAATTGATGCTTTCGAACTGTGGTGCTGGAAAAGACTCTTGAAGAGTCACTTAGACTGCAAGGAGATCAAACCAGTCAATCCTAAAGGAAATCAATCCCAAGTATTCATTGGAAGGACTAAGGCTGAAGCTGAAGCTCCGTTACTTTGGCCACCTGATTTGAAGAGTGACTAATTGGAAAAGACCCTGATGCTGGGAAAGATTGAAGGCAGGAGGAGAAGGGGACAACAGAGGATGAGAAGGTTGGTCAGCATCACCGACTCAATGGACATGAGTTTGAGCAAACTCTGGGAGATGGTGAAGGACAGGGAAGCCTGGCATGCTGCAGCCCACGGGGTCGCAAAGAGTTGGGCATGATTCAGCCCTTCACTGCTTCCGGCCTCTGTCTGTCCGTACCAGCTGCTCCTCGGCCTGGAGCAGCACCACTAACTACCACAGTGATGCTCCAGGCTCCAGGGCTTGGGAAAGAATGAACTGAGACAATAAGGAAGAACCTCACCCATGTATAGCAATGCACCAACCACCATGGCTGCCTCGCATGCCCTGTGCCATTTCCACCTGTCTGAGGAGCAAGGAGCCACATTCGGAGATACCCAGCTCTGCACTTATTATACCTGTGGAAACTTATCTTCTGAGTAACAGCTCCTCCCAGAAAGAGGGAGGTATCAACAGCCCACCGGCAGCCATTTGGCACCCCCACTGCCTTCTGCACCTGGAGCAAATGCCAGTTCTTGTCTGGACACTTGGTCACTTGACTGTCCCCAGAGGAAAGACTGAATAGGTCCCTGGGGACCTGAATAGCCTCTGGGGTCCCCCAGCCTGAGCATATAGAAGATGCTCACTCACACTCATTCAGTCACTACTTTTTAAAGGAAAGTCTCCTCTCTCTGTCCCCAACTCTCACCTCTTATTGCTACTCAGTTGCTCAGTCATGTTCGCCTCTTTGCAACCTCGCAGACCGCAGCACACCAGGCTTCCCTGTCCTTCACTATCTCTCCACCTCCTAAGTGAGGCATTTTTCTTCAGTCTCACCCTAAGGCAAACAGACAGACAGACTCTGGCCCGTTCCATGCTTGAAAACTGCAGGACGCTATGGGGCTCCTGGGCTCAGAAACCTTCCAGTATCCATGATCTTCCTTGAGTCCCAAAGGGCAGATTAAAGCAGTTGCTAATCAGGGAAGGGAGTGGAGGCAGAGACAAGGGCAGAGCAGCCAAGAAATAATAATGCAGCCTTGGGTTAGGTCCTGGTTCAGCCTCCAGGAACACACATAAGGATATTTTTGAGCTTTTTACCTAAGTAAAACCCAACCAATGGAAAATGTCAGCATTCTTCATTCCAGAAAAGACCACTGGAGGCCAGATTAAAGACACCAGAGAGGTTCATCAAGACGTCACTTGAGACTCGACTAGAGGCGTGCAGGCCCCGCACACACCCTAGTCTTGTCAGCACCCCACCCTTGAGCTGAAGAAGGAATTCATAGGCCTGACTCCATCTTAGGCCTGTTCATGCTGATCATGCTCGGCCACCTTTCCACTGGACTCTGAACTCTGTGTTTAGTGCCTATGAAAACAACAACAGAAGGATAAGACCCCCTCCAGGCAGGGGAACCTTGAAGATCGTATCTAGGTTACTCATCGCCTGAGAGAAAACATACACTAATCACCCCTTCCTCCAGACAGGCCATAAATTTTTCTGTATCTATTGGAGTGTAACCTCAGGTTTATTGATTATCGGCTAATTGTTTGACTGAGCGCATGAGCGCATGAGCACATAGCACGTGAATGATGGGGTTATTGGGATTGTCTTTTCCTTGGTTTATGTAAGTCTCAAGGAATTTGGAGTGGTGGGTTCAGACACGTACATATGGGGTATAAAAGATTTTCACAAATGCTGGTCGGGGTCCTTGGCTAAGAGGAGACTCTGCCTTGGGCCCGCCGGTGTAATAAACTGCACCCCATTATCTGCATTGTCCTTCTGAGAGAGTTTGTTTCCTGGAACGCATGGCTCCAACAGAACCATTGCTATAAAACTCCTCACCAAATCCACCTGGGTGGGGACACACAGTTTTGAGGGCACGAGCCGGCTATGTACCCCTTTGGCTGGCAAAGCAACCAAGCTACTCATTTCTGCTTCACTCAAAACTCTGTCTCTGAGATTCGATTTGGCACCAGCAAACAGAGGCCGTGTTTTTGGCATCATGTTCTCATCAGCTCAGGATCTGGCCAGTGAGGACCTCGCAGTAGGCCTCGGTGTCAGCTGGCCGAGCCCTAGGCTCCATTTGCTGCCTGTGTGACCTGGGCCTGTTTCTCTCCTTCCCTGGGCTTCAGCCTCCCCATATGAAACAAGGGGCCTGGGCCAGTCCAGGGGGTTTCAAACTAAGCATCAGGATTCCCTGAGGTGCCCCAGAGCCGGATGGGGTAGAAGGCAGCTGGGGAGTTGACAGGGGGCCAGGTTGGTACAGGGCCCCCTTCCAGCTTCAACCAGAGCAGCCCCCCAGTATAAACTGAGGTTCCCAATGGGAACTTGCTTCAAAGCAGGTTGGGAAACTCTGGCCTGGCTCACCTCTGAGGCAGAGGCCAGCAGAACTCACTTGTTTCTAAAACACGTTTATTCCTTCCCTCAACAAAGGTTCAGGGAGCCCCCTCCCCATCAGGGGGCCAGATTCCCCACCTCTGCTCCCCAGAGGGGCCTTCTCCCCAAGCCAGCCAGCCCATGTCCCTCCCAGAGACCACCTACCATCCTGAGGAGGGCTCCGGGCCAGCCTTGCTCCAGCTATTCCCAACTTCCGAAGGGCTTGAGTTGCTGCCAGGGTCTCGGCCTTCCTCCTAAAGCCACCAGAGAAGGAGCAGAGTGTGCCTCCCGCCTCAAGGGAGAACTATGGAGGAGAGCCTGGAGTGTGAATAGACCCAGGCTGCCCCCAGTGTGCCCACGGGCACCTCAGGAGTACACTGGGGCAGGGGCTAGGCACAGGGAACAACCAGAGGGAGCTTAATTCCAAAGCGTGTGCCCCGAGTACCTACTGTGTCCTTTGCTCTGTGCTAGACTGATTCTGCCCTCAGGGAGCTCGTGGTCTGTGTTGGAGCGTGGGGGGCGTGGGGGGGGCGGGGGGGTGGGGGGGTGTGGGGGCGTGGGGTGGGGGGGAGGTCAGTGTTGCAGAGAAGCAGCCAATTCTGACCCTACGGTGGAACTATTTCATTGACTTGCTTTTCATTGCTTTTTAAATTATAATCATATACAGTGGCCCGCCTCAGGGGACCTTGCCCCTCTGCTTAACTGCTAAACTAAAGTGCCTTTGTTCAGGACCCTGTTTACCTGTGGATGGCAGGAAGGAAGAAATTAACCCATCCCCAGCCTGAGGCTTGCCATTCTAGGAAATGTTTGCAAGATTAATGGCTTTTTTCTTGGCTTCCCCACCTCCTCGCATCTCTGACCTATAAAAGAACCTGGCATCCAGACCCCATAAGATGGTTATTTTGAGGAGCTAGCCCACCATTTTCTCAGCTCCCTGAATAAAGTCTTTCCCATGCCTCAACCCTTTGTCTTTCGGATTCATTGGACTGTGTGCAGCGAGCAGAGGAAGCCTGGACTTGGTAACAGAAGGTAGGCTCAGATGATAAAGAATTTCCCTGCAATGCAAGAGACCAGGGTTTGATCCCTGGGTCGGGAAGATCCCCTGGAGAAGGGAATGGCTACCCACTCCACTATCTTGCCTGGTGAATTCTATAGACAGAAGAACTTGGCTGGCTACAGTCTATGGGACCACAGAGTCAGACAAGAGTGAGTGGTTAACACTTACACTTTCAACAGGAGGTTGGGAAGGAAGAGGGTGTCAGGCTAGGGTCCAAAGTACTAGGTGGTGGACCTCAACCTGGCCATTCCAGAGCCAGAACAAGATTGCTGGCTCCTCAGAGGCTGGGGCTTCCCCCGAGATTCCCCCATGCCCTCTTCGTGAGGCTTCTCCTTATGTTTTAGGTCACAGCTCAAATGTCACTTCCTGGTGGAGCCATTCCCTGACCTTTCAAACGAGGACAGGCAGTACTGGCTCTTGGTGGGTGTGCAGGGATGTTTCCTGAGTGATGATGGAGACTGCTCTGTGCAGGGGGTGGGGAGGGGAGGTCAAAACCCTGGGGGGCGGGGTGGGGAGGGGCAGTTCCCAAGTGTTCAAGCAAAGAGGTGAAGAGGAGATAGGGGTGGGAGGAAGATGGTGAACAAAGGACCCTCCCACCAAGTGGGGGGCAAACCAGGATGGGGGAGGGGACAGACCAGACTTTCCAACAGCTCAGCACCCCTGTTGTCCAAACCATTGGCCACTGAGGCAAGAGAGATGGACTCTCTTCCTCTTGGTGTGTCGTCCTCCATGTGCCAGATCTTGCAGCTGAAAGACAAAGTCAGGGCCCAGAGCTGAAAGGGCAGGCCAGGCAAGACCTGGCACAGCCTGTCCCATCCCAGAGCTCAGCCCTCATTATGTCAGGGTCCCCAGGGACAGAGGAAGGGCCCCTTCCTGCTCTCCTGAACCTGTGAGGGGCAACTCCTTTTAAGTCTGGGAAGTCAGGCAGAAACTGGGCAAGTTCCACCCACTTCACAGAGCAGGAAAGGGAGGAATTCTGTATAGCATGTGTATGTGTCTGATATAGAGGCATTTTTCTGAAGACTGGCCCTAGCTTTCATCACTCCCCGCTGCTGCTGCTAAGTCGCTTCAGTCGTGTCTGACTCTGTGTGACCCCACAAACGGCAGCCCACCAGGCTCCCCCGTCCTTGGGGTTCTCCAGGCAAGAACACTGGAGTGGGTTGCCATTTCTTTCTCCAGTCGTGAAAGTGAAGTTGCTCAGTCGTGTCCGACTCCCTACAACAGGTTAAAACCATTGCTATCGAGTGATATTTTCATTGCTATTATGTGATATTTTCATTGTATGATGTGCTCCCATCTCTGAAAGACAGAAATATCCTGAAGACATCATTCAAGTCCCTGAATACAACTGTATCTGAAATCAGTACTCCCCCCTGGACTTTTCAATTACAAGAGCCAATATAATCCTTTTCTTCTTCTTTCTTTTTTTTTTTAGGGGGTGCTGAAGCTCAGTTTGTGGCCTAAACTCACCTATAAATAAGAGCCCTAACTAACACCCTATCTCTCTCCACTTCTGCCCCCTCTCTTTTTCTCCCTTTTGGGTAGTACCCAACCCTGTCCAAATGCCAGCCTGACTAATCTCACATACCCGAGGGCAAGCACACAGGGCCACACACAGGTGCACACAGGAGCCCCAGGGACATGTAGGGAAGTACACACACAGGCAGAGCCTGGGAAAGCCCAGCCACCCACGCACACATGCAAACACAGACACACAGCTGCACAGAGGGGGGCAAGCTCTGCTCCCTACTCACATATTTGTGGTCAACAAGTCTCTCTGGGGGACAGACGGAAGTGCGTGTTTCCACGGAGATGGGCTGGATCCAACCTGCTTGGGCTTTGGCCGGTCCTCTCATTTCGCTGGAAATCCCTGGGCAGAGTCCAGAGTTGAAGGAGGCTGGGCCTCCCACCTGGCTCTGTCCAGCACCAACTCTAGAGCCCTGGGCCACAGCCGGGGCAGGGACTTGACCCTCTCTCAGGGAAAAGAGGAAATGGGGCAAGTGGGCCCCATCTGGACCTGGCCCTTAGAGCTCCTGCCTAATGACTAAATCTGCCTTCCTCATCTGTGATGCCCTCCTCTCCATTCTACTTCTCCCAAACAGGCCCACCTCTTCCAGGAAGCCCACCTTTATTACTGTCATTCTCCCCTGTCCCCTCCTGGGGCCTTCTTTTCCACCTGTCATCAGGGGTTCTCAGTTTTCTGGATCATGTATTTTATCTTTCATTCTGTATTTCTCCCAGTCTCCCTTTTCTCACTGCATCAGTAATTATAACAGCAACCTATTTTCCTGAGCTTGAAGATAAGGAAAGCAGTGTAGTACCACAAACAGTAAAAGTGTTTCAGGTCTAAGAGGTCTTGAAAACAAAATCACATAGTTTGTCTCTTTGTTTCACTGCTTTTTAACTGATACCTAAGCAGCAGCATGCAGAGTCGATGGACAAACCCTTTAATGTTTCAATCCTGTAACTAAATATTAAACTTATCTGACAGGACTGACAACACCTCTTTAATAATTAATCACACACACATGTGACAGAATCCTTTGTGATACATAAACACTTCCTGGTAACACAGAGAGGGAATTACCAGAACAGGCTGGTTGTTTTGGAAATCTGGGGACCATGATGGATGAAGGGCAGGGGTACCTCTTCTCTTAACAACCTTTTTTTTGGCCACTTTGATTACCAAAGTTACACATGCATCATTGAACATTTAAACATTATAGAAACACACAGAATGCAAAAAGTTAAAAGTCCCTCTAATCTGAGCCTTCCAGAGATGACCACCACTGAGCTTATGGAATTTTTCTCCAGATTTTTTTCGTAAGTGGATACTCTTTTATGTTACTCGTTTTACAAAAGAGGCTCATACTCTACCAGCTTTTTTTTTTGCAGTTTGGTCTTTTGGGTAGAGATCCACACTGCGCCCTGCTCACTCTGTTGGGGGCTCATGTACTGCCTTGATCATAAACTAAATGCTTGTGGCATGCTTCTGGTTTATCCAAGGAGAAGACGTGCCACCCTGGGCAGCCTCCACAGGGATGGGCTTGCAGCTGCTCTGTGGGAAGGTGGGGGCTCATCAAGCCCCAGCAAAGGGCAAACTGGACTGTACCTGCTTCTCTGCCTGTGCCCCTTCTAACCTCTCTGTCCCTCGCCTCGCCTCTCCCCTCCCCGCGTCCTCCTCCGTCTCCTCCCCTCCCCTCCTTGCTTGGTTTCTCTCGGTGCCCAGAGAGAAGCCAGGAGACATGACACATCTAGGAGTAACCCAAACTGTTTCGAAACATTGCCTACACTTTGCCCTAGAACCTTGACATCTCTGTGTGGCCTGACTTCTCCAACAAGGACTTAATAGGCTGTGCCTCTTGAAATGGGGCTTCCCTGGACCTCCTGCAAAGCAGGAGACCCCGGTTCAATCCCTGGGTCGGGAAGATCCCCTGAAGAAGGAACTGGCAACTGGCTCCTATATTTAACAAACCGGGAGCTTAGAGCCCAAAGAGCTAGATTTAGTCCTGGCTCTGCAAGTTAGATTGTTTCCTCATTTGTAAAACAGTGGGAGTAGGTAAGAATGCCTTTCTCATAAAAAAATATTGACAGGGATTAAATGAGTTGATACAGGTGAGCTGTTTGGCAGACAGGCTGGCACCATTGAGCTGGTAGGTGTTGTCACTGCCGCAGGTCCCATCTCAGAGCTGTCTGGACACACTGCTCTCCTCCAGGCCAGGAGACCCTGTATTGCTCCCCTGCTCCTACCCTGAAGGAGGGGCAGCCCACAGTGATCCTGGCTCCCCTGAAGCCCAGTTCTCTTTCCACGTAGAACTTGGCTGAGAGCCCCAGGTGGGGCAGCTGGGAGGCTGGGTGGGTCGAAATGAGTCCCCAGGGAAAGAACAAGAGCTGGAGGACCTTTGGGTCCTGGCTGCACCCATCCAGCTGTGTGACCTCCATGTGTCACTTGACCTTCTGTGGCCTGCTTCCTGAGGAGATGATCTCATTGGGAAGGCAGAGTGAGGCCAGCGACTGAGCGGGGCTGGGGTACTGCGTCCAGGGCAGCGGGAGGCAAGGAATATATATTTCTAGCAGTAAAGAACCCACCTGCCAATGCAGGAGGCAAAAGAGATGCAGTTTGATCCCTGGGACAGGAAGAGCCCCTGGAGGAGGGCATGGCAGCCCACTCCATTATTCTTGTTTGGAAAATCCCATGGACAGAGGAGCCTGGTGGGCTACAGTCCAGGGAGTCACAAAGAATTGGACAACTGAAGTGACTGAGCACACACCCAGACACACGTGTGTGTGTGTGTGTGTGTGTGTGTGTATCAGTTCAGTTCAGTTAGTCGCTCAGTCATGTCTGACTCTTTGCCACCCCATGGAGTGCAGCACACCAGGCCTCCCTGTCCATCACCAACTCCCAGAGCTTTTTCAAACTCATGTCCGTCGAGTCGGTGATGCCATCCAACCATCTCATCCTCTGTTGTCCCCTTCTCCTCCCACCTTCAATCTTTCCCAGCATCAGGGTCTTTTCCAATGAGTCAGTTCTTTACATCAGGTGGCCAAAGTAATGGAGCTTCAACTTCAGTCCTTCCAATGAATATTCAGGACTGATTTCCTTAGCATTGACTGGTTTGATCTCCTTGCAGTCCAAGGGACTCTCAAGAGTCTTCTCCAACATCACAGTTCAAAAACATCAATTCTTTGGTGCTCAGCTTTCTTTATAGTCCAACTCTCACATCCATACATGACTACTGGAAAAACCATAGCTTTGACTAGATGGGCCTTTTTTGGTAAAGTAATGTCTCTGCTTTTTAATGTGCTGTCTAGGTTGGTCATAGCTTTTCTTCCAAGGAGCAAGGGTCTTTTAATTTTATGGCTGCAATCACCATCTGCAGTGATTTTGGAGCCCCCCAAAATAAAGTCTCTCATTGTTTCCATTATTTCCCCATCTATTTTCCATGAAGTGGGGGGACCAGAGGCCATGATCTTAGTTTTCTGAATGTTCAGTTTTAAGCCAACTTTTTCACTCTCCTCTTTCACTTTCATCAAGAGGCTCTTTATTCCAACCAAAACAGAACAGAAGCACTTGGAAAGATTTATAATGATGAGGCTGCTCTATCTCTCCCATCCCTGTCCCCTTCGTCAGAGGCAAGCCCTTCCCTGTTTCTAGCTTCAGTTCTCTGGGGCCACTCCTATTTCAGAAGGTTTTTTGGTCAAACTGGTAGAGAATCCCCTCTCCTCTCCAGGCTCTGACGTAACGCAGAGGATATTTTAGAAGGGGTGAGGCATTCAGAACTGTATGCTGACGTCTTCGGAAGCGGTACGACAACCCCCTTGTGTTCTTCTCCCGGTTTCGCCCACACTTCTTGGGTCTTCGCCGATGAGGTCTCTTTCCTCGCATCGATTCGTGTGTCCAAATGGTGGCTGAAAACCAGAGGCTTTTCCTCAGCTAAGTTCATAAGCAGAACCATGTCATTCCTTTCCTAAACCTGCGTCTCTCTCTCTCTGGGAAGTTAGCAAAAGGGACATTGAATGTGATGTTTCTTTTCTCATTTGGGGCATTGAAAGCTGGGGTTCCTATAGTCCTAGTAGGAATATTCTAAATTAGAAAGTATGTATGCATTCTGATGACACAGAGCAAAACACCAAAACTGAAGAACTATCTTAGACATTGATACCCTCTACTTGTAACTCTTATTCACTTTTCCTAGAAGGGGACCCTCCCGAGACTGAGGACAGAGTGCCCTTTCAGCACATCTACAGCAAGTCTGGGTGTTCACAGGGTAAGGAAATACTCCAAACACCTGAAAGGCCAAAGTTCCTTGCCCCCAACTTACTTGCCATGACTATCCCAGCATCTCCTGACACAGTCCACCCCTTGACCCCTTCGAGTCATTGGGAACAGATGGGCAGAAATGGCCATTATATACTACAAGGTGAAAGAATGGGTCTGGGGCCCATCTCTCTCAGCAACAGTAGAGGGCCAGTAAAGCCTTGCTTGATCTTTCCATGAGATCTTATAGAAAAGTCTGCATGAATTTCTTGGCCAACTCAGTGTTTAACTGAGTGCTACTTTGTGATGCATATTTCCCTTGTTGCTGTTGTTTTATATACACACACACACACACACACGTGTGTGTGTGTGTGTGTGTGTATATAGTGACTTTTTTAAATTATGTATTTATTTTTGGCTGCACTGGGTCTTTATTGCACGTGGACTTTTCTCTAGTTGTGGAGAGTGGGGGCTACTCTTTGTCGCAGTGTGCCAGTCTCTCGTTGCGGTGGTTTCTCTTGTTGTGGAGCACAGGCTCTGGAGCACAGGCCCAGTAGCTGTGGCACATAGGCTTATTTGCCCCATGGCATGTGGGATCTTCCTGGACCTGGGACTGAACCTGTGTCCCCTGCATTAGCAGGTGGATTCTTACCCACTGAACCACCAGGGAAGACCCTGTTGCTGTTGTTTTATCTTCTGTCCCTCTTGCCTTTCCATCTCCTATTAGCTTTTCATATCTGAGGTTGAGATGTTCCCCTTTTCAGTTTGAATTGGGTTAAAGTGTTCCAACAAGGTGGGTGTTAATTCAAGTTATCCTGTTGGACCTGGGGATGCTACCCCTGGCTTTGGTTTTATGCCAGAGCTTACATCCTCTTTTGGGAGGCACATCATTTTCTGCCAGCCATGGAGGGAGGGGAGGCATTAATTTGGACCTCCATAGCCTTGTTGGTCCAGAGCGTGACACTGAGTGACAGCTGATAAGCTGGTGAATCGTACAGGCAAAGATCGTCCCATGATTGTTCCATCTTCTCCCTCTTTCAGGGGAGTACCCTGATGTGGCACCCATGGGGCTTTACAGCAAAGCCAGCTATTTGTACAAAAGTTTTCATGAAGCGGACTGTAGGCCTCCTGGGAAGATCTCATAAAATGAATCTACTGTAGGCCAGCAGAGTCACGAGGAAGATGCTAACAGATGGGGCATCTCAGTTAACTACAGTTGTTAAGAAGAACAAAAATGGGCATCTCTGAATGCCACATCCAGACACTGAAACTCTCCAGGTCCCGTATCTTGCTTCCTTCCACCCGGGTGGAATTCCAGCAATAATATCAATCGTGCCATAGACCACAAGGCACAGCCTCCACTCACTTTCCTCTGACTAGCACTGACTGTTCTTCCTGCATGGACTTGCCAAGTCTATATCATGACTCAGTTTGAAACCCTTTCCATTGCACTGTGCCTTAAAAGCAAGAGTCATTCTCCCAAAGAGTTTGTCCAATGCCCTTCAGGTCTGTGACTACAGGGGTTTGTGGAGAACCTGATCCATCCCAGAAGCTAAGCACTGACCAGATGTGGGTCAGGAGGCAGTGCTGGCTATTTCCCACAGGACACAGGATGGGAATTGGAAAGACGGTTTTGAGGGGTAGGGTAGGGATGTTGTTAGCCACCCCACCCTGAAGGGAGGAAGAAATACTAGGATCTCCCAGCTTGGAGAAGAACAGCAGCATGTGAGTGGGCCCTGAGATGGATCCCAAAATTCCAGGAGATGACACCAGCTGAGGTTGGCCTGTGCCAGATGGTGCTAAGAGCTTTCACTTCACTATCTCAGTTAACCCTCAAGAAAACCCCATGAGATAGGTACTGGTCACCATTCCCTCCCATCTGTCCTTCATGGAGAGTATGATGGAGGAGCCAGCACCATAAATGGAGCAACTATTAAGAAGTTGAGCAGCCTGGGGCAGAACCACAAGCCACTCTGCCACGCGTCTGTTATCAGGGAGATCTGACCTGTTGTTTGAGGCGTCCACCATGTGTTTCTACCTCACTTGCAACTCGATAGGCAGGATGGACTCTGGGCTCACACTTTGACCAAATGACTGTGAGTTGTATTCTCTGATCAGACTCCATGAAGTCAGGGACTGTTGCTTGCTGTTCAGTTGCTCAGTTGTGTCCAACTCTACAGTGCCATGAACTGTTGCCCACCAGGTGCCTCTGTCCACAGAATTTCCCAGGCAAGAATACTGGAGTGAGTTGCCATTTCCTTTTCCAGGGGATCTTCCAGGCCCAGGGATTGAACCCGGGTCTCCTGCTTGGCAAGCAGATTCTTTACCACTGAGCCACCAGGGAGGCCCAAAGTCAGGGATACTGTGTCTCTAAACAACTTTCTGAAGTATTAGAGAGACCCAGCACACGTTCTGCAGGGGCTGGCTTCCTGGGCGCTCAGCCACATAACCTGAATCACTTGACACCAACTGCTCCAGGAATATACATTTTTTTTTCCGTTAGAAAACAAAAGCCTTTATGATAATTTCTCTGCCAGTGACAGAGTCTACACCGCAGGACACCTGATGCGTCTTAAGCAGATTCCTTAGCCTGAGATGGGGATTCTCCTTCTAGTGATTGGGTGTCTGTGCATGGCGGGGGTGGGGGCGCGAGGTGAAGGGGGTGGGGGCAGAGTACAGGATGCAAAATAAGACAGGGGTAAGAAAGGAGGGTGTGGTCTTGGCTAGAGTCTGATCTTGCCGTGAAACTCTGGGACATCCCTAGGTTAGTCCTTTTGAAGCAGGACCAGACTCATCAGTCAGGGGCTAAGAACTGGGAAAGGGTTTGGGAGGGTTGGGTGGCTTCCATTTGACTCATGGAATGGTAGCAGGAGGTGATTCCCACAGCAAGGGGATCTGTGCAGGGTGCCAGTGGCACCCACTACTGGCTGGTTTTATTGGCATCCCTCACCCCAGGCTACTGTGGATTAGCTCAACCCATGACCAAGCAGAGTTGTTTCCCCATAGGTGATCAGGGGGTGTCAGAGAGGACCCTGGGTTTGTCTACCACTTGGCTGTAGTGAGAATTCTCAAGGGGGTTTGGTGGAACCAAAGCGGTTTAGGGAAATAAAGGTGTTTAATTTGGTTAGAAATGTCAGCTGGTTGAAACCAAAGGGATGTGTCCCATATGGGGTCTGGGTGTACCATTCAAATAATTAAAAAGCCAGCAGCCAGAGCAGCCGACTAGACCTTACCACAGCCCAGGTATCTGTATAATCACGTCCTGTTGTTACTCTACCATGTAGGCATGTGCCGCAAGTCCCTGGGTAACTGTCTTTCATCTTCATGTGGGGTATATCCCCGAGGCTGAGTAGGTGGTAGCAGCTACCTTGAGCTGCCGTTTGGAAATAATAGGAAAGAGCCGTCTCTGAACCGCACTAGTTCTGACATCAGAGGACAGTTCCTCAGGGGTTCCAGGATCTCTAGTGTCAGTAGGAGTTATTGTTGTTTAGTCACTAAGTCGTGTCCAACTCTTTGAGACCCCATGGACTGTAGCCCACCAGGCTCCTCTGTCCATGGGACTTCCCAGGCAAGAATACTGGTGTGGGTTGCCATTGCCTTCTCCAGGGGATCTTCCCAACCCAGGGATTAAACCCAGGTCTCCTGCATTGGCAGGTGGATTCTTTACCACTGAGCCACGTGGGAAGCCCTCAGTAGGGGATGTCTCTTTAAAAAAAAAAAAAAATCAGACCCAAAATGGAGTCAATTATCCCTAGGACAGCAAACCAAGACTCTATATTATAGAGTCAGCCACTCACAGGAACTCAATCTTTAACCAATCAATCTGGAATTACCTGGTCAGCACAGTGAGGTCACCTGCATGACATAATCCCCTTTCCTCCCAAAGGAAGGTGACCTTGCCTGAAATAATCCTTTTTTTCCTCTGACTTTATTGTCCCACCTACTTTCTGCCTTTAAGAACCTTTCACTTTGGGGTTCCCTCATGATCTCCTGATTAAGAATCTGCCTTGCAGTGCAAAGGAAACCAGTTTGATCCCTGGTCCAAGAAGATCCCATATGCTGTGGGACAACTAAGCCAGTGCGCCACAACTATTGAACCTGTGCTCTAGAGCCCAGAAGCCATAATTACTGAGCTCCTAGAGCCCGTGTTCTGCAACAAGAAAAACCACTGCAATGAGAAGTCTGTGCACTGTAACGAAGAGTAGTCCCTGCTCACTGCAACTAGAGAAAGATCACACAAAGCAATGAAGACTTAGCTTAGCCAAAATTAAATTTAAAGAATGAGATAGCCTCCCTGAGTGTGAATAGCTCACAGGTACTGACAAATTCAAGGTACGAAATTGGGACCCAGACTCTGCCCCATGCAACACTGTTGATCTGCTAGTAACCAGAATCCACTTTCAACATAATCTGCCAGGGGCCAGCGTGAGGAATCCCACCCATGACAAGGTCATGTGGAAGGAAGCCTGACAAAATGCAAGGACGTGATCAGGCTTCAGGGGTTCCCCCTGGAATTTCCTGAGCATCCACCCCCAAGACCAGAATCTGCCTGCTTTTCCACTCTTCTAATATTCTCTGGTAAAAGTCAAATCAGGGCTTTAGTCTTCTGCATTTGAAAGCAATGTTTCAGTTAAACCCCTCTGATAGCTCTCTAGCTTGCCTAACAGGTTCCCCAGACCTCTTACAGCTTGTGAACTGCTTACAGCCCCACAACCGCGAGAGGCACAAAGCTTAAAAGCATCTTAAAGATACAGAGCCTTTTCTAAAGAGTTAAAAATTATATTGGTAGAGGGTTTTCACTGTTGACTCAATGACTGCTGCCACGCCTCCATAGTCTTTATCTTTTAAGCACCTGGGAAGATGTTAATCAATGTAATCGGGATGTAGAAAAAGATATATAGTAGTTTTGATGTTAGCAACACTAGACTTTTGAGTTAATTACTTTTCTTCTGTTATAAATCACTGTACTCCTTTTACTTGTTATAAATTGCTGTATCTTTGCTATGTAAGAATGTAACTTTATTTAGTGCTTTCTGAGAGTAGCACCAGACTTTGGGAAGATCAGCACAAATAAGTCTTCTGGTTGACAAACCCTTATCAGAAAAAAGGCTGTAAAATGTTAATTGGCCCTTTTGGCCAGAAGATGATGTAAATTACCTAAGACTTGTGTATACAACTAGGTATGCAGAGAGAAAAGCCTGGTTTTGATAAGAGTCTGGGCTGCTAACGCTGCATAATTTTGTATTACCCATCACTACAAACAAAGCTAGCGGAGGTGATGGAATTCCAGTTGAGCTGTTTCAAATCCTGAAAGATGATGCTGTGAAAGTGCTGCACTCAATATGCCAGCAAATTTGGAAAACTCAGCAGTGGCCACAGGACTGGAAAAGGTCAGTTTTCATTCCAATCCCAAAGAAAGGCAATGCAAAACAATGCTCAAACTACCGCACAATTGCACTCATCTCACATGCTAGTAAAGTAAAGCTCAAAATTCTCCAAGCCAGGCTTCAGCAATACGTGAACCGTGAACTCCCTGATGTTCAAGCTGGTTTTAGAAAAGGCAGAGGAACCAGAGATCAAATTGCCAATGTCCGCTGCATCATGGAAAAAGCAAGAGAGTTCCAGAAAGACATCTATTTCTGCTTTATTGACTATGCCAAAGCCTTTGACTGTGTGCATCACAATAAACTGTGGAAAATTCTTCAAGAGATGGGAATACCAGACCACCTGACCTGCCTCTTGAGAAATCTGTATGCAGGTCAGGAAGCAACAGTTAGAACTGGACATGGAACAAAAGACTGGTTCCAAATAGGAAAAGGAGTGCATCAAGGCTGTATACTGTCACCCTGCTTATTTAACTTATATGCAGAGTACATCATGAGAAATGCTGGACTGGAAGAAACATAAGCTGGAATCAAGATTGCCAGGAGAAATATCAATAACCTCAGATATGCAGATGACACCACCCTTATGGCAGAAAGTGAAGAGGAACTAAAAAGCCTCTTGATGAAAGTGAAAGAGGAGAGTGAAAAAGTTGGCTTAAAGCTCAACATTCTGAAAACAAAGATCATGGCATCTGGTCCCATCACTTCATGGGAAATAGATGGGGAAACAGTAGAAACAGTGTCAGACTTATTTTTTGGGGGCTCCAAAACCACTGCAGATGGTGACTGCAGCCATGAAATTAAAAGATGCTTACTCCTTGGAAGAAAAGTTATGACCAACCTAGATAGTATATTCAAAAGCAGAGACATTACTTTGCCAACTAAGGTCCGTCTAGTCAAGGGTATGGTTTTTCTTGTGGTCATGTATGGATGTGAGAGTTGGACTGTGAAGAAGGCTGAGTGCCGAAGAATTGATGCTTTTGAACTGTGGTGTTGGGGAAAACTCTTGAGAGTCCCTTGGACTGCAAGGAGATCCAACAAGTCCATTCTGAAGATCAGCCCTGGGATTTCTTTGGAAGGAATGATGCTAAAGCTGAAGCTCCAGTACTTTGGCCACCTCATGCGAAGAGTTGACTCATTGGAAAAAACTCTGATCCTGGGAGGGATTGGGGGTAGGAGGAGAAGGGGACAACAGAGGATGAGATGGCTGGATGGCATCACGGACTCGATGGACGTGAGTCTGAGTGAACTCCGGGAGATGGTGATGGACAGGGAGGCCTGGTATGCTGCGATTCATGGGGTTGCAAAGTCGGACACAACTGAGCGACTGAACTGAACTGAACTGATTGATCTCTATGTACAATCAAAAAGATATAAAAGGCCTTCCTAGACAATAGAGGCCGGACCAGTCGCTGGACTGGTTTCCCCCGTGTCTCCTCTTTACTCTAATTTCAGGCTGAATTCGCATCTGGAGCGGGGTGGCTCACCAAGTCTACTTACTTGTCCTAGCTTCTAAGACCCGCGCGAAAGGGAGCCTAAGGCGGGGCACCCTTCGATATTCAAGTCGGCGCCAGTGGCCCAACGTAGATGGTGCAAATCTCTTGTCCTGAGATTTTATTGGTCTTCCCTGTAAGCCAAGTTATTCAGCCTCCTACACTATTTCTTCATAATCTAATTTTATATTAATAAATAAATAAGTTTCTTCTTGCTTATGCCACCCACGCTTCGAATCACCCTGGATCCACCGGGGCTGGACCCCGGCAATAATCCAAGGGACAAGAGACAGAATTAGATCAGGAAATAGAAGAGTTACTCTCAGAAGAAACTATGAGCTAGCTAATGTGCATCCTTAGTTGCTTCAGTTGTGTCATACTCTTTGCGACTTAGCCCACTAGGCTCCTCTGTCCATGGGATTCTCCTGGCAAGAATACTGGAATGGGTTGCCATGCCCTCCTCCAGGCAATCTTCCCGATCCAGGGACTGAACTGTCTCCTGCATTGCAGGCAGGTTCTTTACCACTGAGTCACCAGCAAAGCCCTATGAGCTAGCTAATATACCTTGTCTAAAAACAGAGGGGAAATTTATGGAAACTTTAAGGCTGTTTGACCAAGACAGTACAACACAGTTTGTTGATTCAGGTTTTGTTTACTGATGTGTTCTCACTCACCAGAGATTCTGGAGAAGCTCAAACAGCCACAGTTCTTACCATGTGGAGTGGATATGTTGACCCATGCTAAATTGTAACAGAAGACCAAAAAGCCAAGAAAGGCAGCAACTCACAGATTTCAGGAAACAAGAGTGCTTTATTGGGTCCCTGGCAAGCATCCAGCCCAACTACGCTCTCACTGTTCTCTGACAGGACCCACAAGATTGTCTCACTCTGTCGTGAGAAATTGGCGAGGGAGGCTCTGCTGGCATTCCTCTCTGGGCCTGGAATGCTGGTTGGAAGAGGCCTTGTGAAAATGAACTCCCTGATCTCAGCAGCAGAGATAGATAAATAGAAGGAACACAGTAGAGGAGTCAGCATGATGGACATGGGCATAGAAACCAGACCCCTAGCTATGATTATCGATCATGGGGTCCCAGGAATGAAAAAGACCAGACAGTGCCTAAGATATCACCCAGTCATGACCATAACTCAAGATTTCTGGTCAGGCAAAGAGGCCTGTCTCAAACTGCCAAGGTAGAGTCAAAATCTCCCACTTAATTTCCAGACTTTCAATGGGGAGGAAGTAAAATATCTTTGAAGAAAAGCCTTATTTTGCATATTATGAACCTTCCTTGCAGCCTTCCCCCAAAGGGATCTATGTTCAATTATTTGGGAATGGAAAGGAAAAGAAAATATTCAGACCCGGGGATGGGATTCTATAGGACACGGACTTCAAGCTAAGTCCAATGTCTGGGGACAACAGAAAAGCATGTGGTCTGTCCATCCAAGGAGATATTTAATAGACTAAATTTGGTGCCTTAGTAGACTTGGTGGAAATTCAAAGCCAATGAAGGTTAGTTATTCTGAGCGTACAGTTGAAATGGATATACTCTGAAACAGGTATAACCCCCACAATGGCCCTGATGAGTGGGATGAGAATGACTACCGTGGGGTAGGATGAGCACAAGCCATCAGTTACCCCCTCCCTACCGAAACGGTAAAAGTGATACCATGTTCGTGCAGGAACTATAGGTATCAGTGTTACTATCAGATTGGCGGGCGAAGTCATAATGACTCCTACCACAGCCCAGCTTGGCCAGTGCAAAACACCAGGAGGGCTTTGGCTCATTGTAAACTTTAAAATGTGGTGACTCCGATGGCAGGTGCTCTCCCAGAAACGGTCTTCTTGCTAAAGGAAATTCACCCACCTCTTGGCATTTGGTATGAACCCTTTGATCTAGCGAAATCATTTTTTCCCCTCCATTTTGATGAGCAAAGAACATCAGAAGCAATCCATCTTCAGGTGGCAGGACTCCATTGCTGTCCTGCTTAAAGATATGTAATATCTTAGCTGTACAGCTCCCTGCCACAACCTGCCTCATGGGGACCTTGACCTCAGCACTTCAATGTTCCATCATGTTGATAGGACCTGGAGATCAGCAGTTTCCCCAGATGCTTTGTTAAGACATATGTATGAGTCAGAGGTGGGAGATAAAGCATGCAGAACTGCAAACTTTTCCCCTGATAAAGTTCCTGGGGATCAAGTGATCCGTTGAGGTCAGAATAGTTTGTTAATGTAGAAGAAATTCCTGCATTGTGAATTCCTTACCACTAAGGCCCAATTTCAGGCAAAAATGTCAGGTGGGAGCCTCTTCTTGCTCCAACCCACTTACTGACTGACCCAGAAGACTGCCAGCTTTGGGCTGGGCCCAGAGCAAGTGAAGGCTCTTGAGCAGGACAAGCCGTTACACACGATTCTGCCACCAGGCTGCCTGTGGCAGACCCAGGGTGCTTGAGGGATTTATCTGTGGCATACTGGGGAGCTACATGGCAGCCTCGGCAGAGCAGAGTGCTGTGTGTAGCTTTTGGAAAGTCTTGATTTGGAAAATGTGGCAGGAGAACCCAGAGTGTGGAACCAAGAGATACTCTGGCCAACAAGTAACTATTAGCCTGTTGAGACACAGCCCTCTGACTTGTCACTGGGCTCTGGGGCAGTCTAGGGCTTGGCTACAGCATACTAGGTGGCCATGCTGGCCTTCAGGAAAAGGGGCTGTCAGACCCACCCAGCCACAGACAGGTGTGGCCACCATCACTAAGCAGACACGCCAGGATAGGGTTCTCAAGGCACAGGCAAGCGTGTGGGGGGCGGGGTGGGGAGGTGGCTCCCTCACTCTCTCCCACGATGCCTCCTCCTGACCCATGGCTGAATTCATTTCAGTCTAAACCTACACTATGGCTTTAATGAGGTGGGAACCCATCTTGACCATTATGGGCCCTTCTGGATTTGGTTTGCTCTCCTGACCTGTGACACCTCGCCCATCAAAATCCACAGGATTATCAAGTGTTCTAAATCTTCAATCAGAGAAAGCACTTCATAGCAAAGTGATAGGTTGACACCTATGGCATCTGCTCATCTTGTTAGGATCCCAGAAGTCTAGAAGCGGTTAGCTTGAAAATACAGTGAAATAGTTTGCTGAAAACTCAGATGTGGCACCAGCTGAAAACAATACCTCGCAAAACTGGGTAAGGCCTGCAAATGGAGCATAAGCTCCAAACCTGCAACCTGTTCATGGTGCTATTTCTCCTACAGGTTGAAGCGTGAAGAGGGGCGTTATTACATCTCAAAGCTCTTCTCATACCTGAGGTTTAGGATGCGACTGGTGTAGAGGTTTTAGTCCCCAAGGAAACATCTTCAAAAATTCATAGTAATGATTCAAGTGAATTCAAGTCCTAGGCATCTGGCTGGCTCAGGTTTTTTGTACCTCTGAGCAACACATAGCTAGGATAGGAGTGTATCTGGAATAGGAATATACATAAAGACTATGTGTAGGAGTAGCTAGGGTGATTAACCTATTGAGGGAAAATAAGATCTCGGCTATTTAAAAGGGGGCAGGGTACAGATGGACGTGGGGCGTTTTCTAGAGTGCTTCCTGGTTTTCCATATCCACTGGCTAATGTTTGCCACAGGCAGGACCACTAAGGAACTGGACTTTGGGACTGAAGATCCAAAAAAATCCCTAGTCATAAATACTAGTTCTCATGACCAGTTATGGAAGTGTGCTGTAGCCTTTACTCACACCTCCCTTCTTGCTGGGTCATATTCCTCCCACAGGTTGCAGAATTTCAAGATGAGAGTGTGATAAAAGAGGGAAGAGTTTAATTTGTGACACTGGACTTCAGAGAACGGCAGCCCTGGTCACTACCCCTGGACTTGGTCACTGGCTTTGACCTTGAGTGGTCTCCCCAAGCAGAAAGTAATTTGCTTTTGGTCACATGTGAGAGTCATAATGTATCATATGGGAAGAAGGGTGTGTTTTTGTGTCAGCATTTCTCCAGTGATTGCCTGCCAAGCCCGTCTTAACCTCCACCACTCTTCTGGCGAGAATCCCATTCTTTGGAAAACTGCCTCTCCCCTACTCCACATTGCCCTGAGCTCTGGGACAGGAATTTGAATCTTGAGTGGAAGGAGACCCACTGGAGCCGATGGCAGCAGCTCCTGGGAGGCAAGCCCCAGAGCCACGATGGCTCCTGCCTTTCTAGGTCCTGTGAACTGCCCCACACCCTTCCCATGAGTCCCTGCTCCTCCTTAAGACTGGTCCAAGTCCATTTCTGTTACTCAAAACCTGAGAAACATAATGGCCAGTGTCTCTTTTGAGACCACCTCTGCCTCCCACCGGTGGTCAGCTCAGAGTCTGGCATAAAGGAAGTCTGCTCAGTATGTCTGAATGAACGGGTGGGTGAACAAACAAATCAACAACATTCAGCTCTCAGTTCACCAAGGCAGTCTGGATATGCAGGCTGGGAGAGTGGGGGGCACATTGGGGCAAGAGGAAAAAGTGTGGAGAGTCACCTGAGCACAAGAGGAGGTAGAGAAGTCAGAAATGTCTAGTGGAGGGGAGAAATATGGGGCAAAGAAAGGCCTGGGCAGTTGGGTGGGGCTGGGGCTGAGAAACCTCTGCAGCTGGGAAAGCTGGAGACAGTCCGTGAGTAACTGAGAGGACGACAGCACTGGTCATCCCTTCGGCTGGTTTTGCTGCAGTGCAGGCAGTCGGAGACACTGGGCGTCTCCCCAGCTCTACTCCTTTCCTGGGTTCCTTTCTTTGCGTTCCTCTTCCAAATGAAGGAGCAGTTCCACAGGCCTAAGCACCCTCATGCTCAGGGACCCAAGTCATCTACCCAGTGGTACAAGAAGCACAGACTGTCTGGCTGTGGCCATGGAAGGCTGAGACTGTCAATCCAGGAGCCAAACCATGGATCTATCTTTCCAGTGGGTCCAGGACTGGAGGATGTCCTCAGAAAACCCTGCCTGGGGAGGGGGGGACCCTGACCCCGTACACCTACAACCACACTAGAGGAGGTGAGCTGGATGCACAGTGGCTGCCTTTATTGCATTCCAAGGGGACTGGGCTAGCTCTAGACTCCCCCATCCCAGGCCTCAAGAAGGGCTCTCAGGAAAGACCCAGGGTGCTGGACTGAGGACAACAACTCCTCAGGAGCCTGTACTGAGGCCCAGAGCTGGAGGCCCAGGATTGAGAGCTGAAGGTTGGAGGTAGGGTCCTAATCCCCAGACAGAGACGCTTGTTACCCCACGCGGGGATGAGCTGCATTCTTCCCAGAACTCCCACGTGTACTCCCTCTGGAGAAGAGTCCAGCCCTCTGTCCCTGGTCAAGAGGGCAGTGTGGAATTCACTGTGACCCCCTCTCCTTTCAGTAAGGAGCACAAGGTGTCACAAAGTTGACGCCTTCCCTCTAGCCACAGCTGCTGATGCAACCCTCACCTCACGGCACAGGGCCTGGGAGGAGGGGACAGGTGTACTGGGGGTGGCGGCTGAGAGGCCAGAGGGTGTGCTCCTTCCCGAGGTGTGGTGGGTAGGGTGGGGGTCAGCTAGGAAGCCCTAGGGTAGGGGGACAGTCAGTGAAAGGCAGGCACAGGCTGCAATCGGGATCAAAGCCAGGGATGGGGGATGGGGAGCAAGGGGGCAGGGGAGGCAGGGGAGTGAGTGCCTGAGCAACAGGGAAAGGCAGAGCATGAACACGCATCACCAAAGACTACTGCACAAGGAGGGGACAGGCCCTGGAAGGGCCCTGAGCCCCATTCGGGGTCAGGGACAGGTTAGTGGCAAGATAAGCTGGGATAAATTGAGGCAAAATGGCTGAAGGAAAAGACCCTGAGAGTCACCAGGCCAGACAGAGCAGAGGAAGTCTGGAGCCCCGAGGGCAGGGAGAGATCAAAGCCAAGTGAAGGGAGAAGGGAGATGCTGTCCCACATGCCCCAGAGCATGACGTTAGCAGCAGGGGCTGGGCAGGACACTGGCTGCAAATCACGCAGAGGACTCAGGGCAGCCCCAGCAGTGGCCAGTGTAAACTTCAAGGACGGCCAGGCTGCCAGGCACTTGGAGGTGGGGCCTGGGAGCCCTGTTGACAATGGCACCAGGAGAGGCCACGGGACTGGGTGCCACACGCCCAGTGTCTGATGAGGAGCTGAGTGAGGAGCAGCTGCTTGGAAAGGCCCTGGGTGGAGCCTCCTGGGGCACACCTGCTCCAGTTGGTTCTGTACTGGGAACATCTCTGGCAGTTTGAGCTGCTTCCTTGTTGGTCTGCTGCTGGATGGAGGCCCCCAGCCTCCTGTGGGGGCTACCGCTTGCCCTGGGCCTTGGAGCCCCCCTCTTGGATGGGAGGCTGCTGGGTGGCGACCACCTCTGAGGCCTGAGGGGTGGCTTTGGAGCCCGAGGCACTCTTCCGGGTGCCCTGGGGACTCGGGGGGCCTTTCTTCTGGGGCTGAGGACTCAGCTGGGGGCCCTTCCTGCCGGCAGATGGACTCTTGGAGCCTTTGGCCTTGGCTTGGGGGTGGGTGGCCTCTGGGCCCTTGAGGGGTTTTAGCCCCAGCATCTCACAGAAGGTGTTGCACTGGTGGGAGGAGGCGAACTGGTCCAGCAGGGCGGGGAAACAGCTCTCCTTGAGGCCTTGGTACCTGTGGCAGGACACAAGAGCTGAGTGGGGTCCCAACCAGAGAGACAGTCCTCAGGGCAGACCGTGGGGTGGCCATGGCATGGTGTCATGCCCAAGGTACCTCTTACCTTACCTCAGGGTGCTGGGGAGTCCACCTCAACTGGCAGCACCCAAAACCTCACTAATCTGAGGCCTCATTTGGCCCTGGCCCATGGAACTCATCACGTGAGATATCGCTTGGTGTGAGGAGGCTCTGCTTTATCAACATAAATTAGTGCAGACTCCAGGTCCCCACTCCACTCACAGGCCCTGTTTATCTGCCCCCCGATGAACCTCCATAAGGTTTCTCTGTGAGAAAGGAGGAGCGGGTTCACTGCAACCCCAGAACGCCAGGTGGTCCTTTGTGGGTGGCAAGAGCTGCTGGTCAAGATCTGGGGTCAGGGCCGCAGCAGGTAAGAAGCAGAGGTCCCTGAGACATTGGGACATGGCCTTGGGCACAACTGGGGCTATTGGGTCACAAGGTCCAGCACCTTAGGGATGAAGAACCAGAAGAACTTTGACATTTTACACCCCAAGCAGCCTCTCAGAGGGCATTCTGTCGCAAAGAAGCACTCACCCTCGCATTTTGGTAGCAATCTGCACATCGGTCATTTTCCAGTTAACCCCTGAAAAGAGAAAGACAGAGAGTACAGGGAGCTGGTAGTAGCCTGGGGCAGTTCTAGGGCCCCCAGGTCTCCAAGATGCGTATCATTTTAGATGGGAATAAGCCAAGCTCTAGGTACATCTTTGGGTTCCCTCTCGCTGGGCATCACCAGGCCTGTCTCAGGGGCAGTATGGGTATATTTGTATTATGAGTAGTAATAATAGTTCCATTTTCACGGTGAGGAAATTAAGTAACTTCAGCAGAGTCAGTCATTCATTCATTTACTAACTGGGCATGGTCTGTGTACAATGACCACTGTGAATTAAAGTATCATTCCTAGACCCACAAGTCTTCCAGCTAAGCTATTCTGTCTCTACTGGGTGAGATTAGGTCATCCTAAACTGGGGAAGTCTCTGGCTTTGAGCTAAAACTTTCTCCTCCTCCTTAACAGATTAGCCCATCTGGACAGAGAGAGAAACGTAGAAATGGAAAGGTATACCAGGGCTGGACTGGCAGAAGTGTAGCATGGGTAAGACCAGCTTCCACATACTCATCAAGGCAGCAAGCAAGCACTCCAAGCAGCCAGACGGGCTCCAAGGTTAAGAGAGCCTTGAAGGACAGAGTTGGGCAAACAGTGATGGAGGAAACACATCCCACCCTGGCCAGGCTACCCCAGCACCTTAACATCGCGAGTCAGGCCTGTGACCGCCCTTCCCTGTTTGCACTCTGTCCAGCTGCCTTCCTCCAGGAACCAAGCTCACTAACAGGCCTGAGTCCAGTAGATGACAGAGCAGCACAGATGTGGGCTTGAAACCAGGTAGATCTGGCCTTCCATTTGGGCTCTGTCGCTTTGGAGCCGTGTGTGCTTGGCCAGTCACTTCCTATCTCTAATCCTCGACAGTAAACCCAGTGATCATGCTGCTCATCTTGCAGGGGAATTAAGAGATCATGGTAGGTGTCAGACCCTAACTTAGTGTCTGAAGCACAGCAGTTATGCAATAAATATTCATTTCTTTGTCTTTTCTCTTTCAGCATTTTTCACATTCCATTTTGCATGGTAATACTCATCATCCCTCACTTGCACAGAACTCTGGTTTGCAGAGGGGATTCCCAAATACAGTCTCATGGAATCTTCATAGTAAGTCTGAGAGAGAGGCAGGGAGGATACTATTATTCCTAGAGAGGGAAAGGAAATGGAAGCTCAGAGGGATGAAAGACGTAATCTGTCTGAGCTTCTTTTCTTCTCTGTAAAACAGAGACCCAGCTAGAAAATAAGAGGCCTGGGCTTGAATTTTTTTTTTCTTTTCTTTTTTTTAAGGCTTGACTTTCTTTGATTTCCAAGTCCTTCTACGATATTATTATCCCATTGTAGAAATTGGTATATTTATCATAAATACTTGAGGACAATGGCTATTCCTAATTCACATTTTTATCTTCTCAATACTTAGTAATGTTAGATGGAAAAAAGGAAGGAAAGAAGAACGGAAGGAAAAATTTATGAGTTAACAAATGGAGTGAATAACAGTTTAATGTGTTACTAGCTCGCCCTTCAACATCTAGAGTTATATATAAATATTTATTGTACAGCTTGCCCCCAATGCTAAGCACACTTAGAGTCAGTTTTCTATCTCTGGCCCTGGTTTTCTCACTTATTTACATCAGGGATAAAATGCAATAATGTGTGACATTCCCAGCATCCTCCAATGTGTGTAGACAGAACTGTATCTTTTCCTTTCTCCTGCCAGGTCTGGTTAAATAGCGTAAGCCTGGAGAGGAGAAGTCAAAGAAAGAAGGAGAATTCACACTTGCTGGCCTCCCTTTTTTGGGGAAGAATCTGAATAATGGGAAAAATAGAAATAGACTAAAGAGAAGTATGAGAGACTAAGTTTGCTTACATAATATTAATAATAAACTACTAAAGACTGCTCATTTGGTAAAGAATCCCGCCTGAATGCGGGAGACCTGGGTTTGATCCCTGGGTTGGGAAGATCCCCTGGAGAAGGGAAAGACTACCCATACCAGTATTCTGGCCTAGAGAATTCCATGGGCTATATAGTCCATAGGGTTGCAAAGAGTAAGACGTGACTAAGCGACTTTCACTTTCACACTTACCAAAGACTGAGGGGGGGAACAGAGAAGGAGGAGACAATAAAGCTCTGTGTGCAAGGGTAGAAGAGAGTTTAGGAAGTTGGAGAGCAAGAAAGTTCAGAGCAGAGCTGCAGGAAAGGAGGGTGATTCTGAAAACGTGGTCATGCAGCTTGAATTAGATCCCATGAAATAGTCTTTGAAATAATATATTTTTTAAGTAGAGCCTGGAGTATACTCCTTAAAACACAATTGCAGTAACAGACTAGGCGCCATGAGGGTCTGGTATGTACTAGGGTTGCACACAAAGTGGTTTCTGTCCGGTGCACTTTAAAAGGTTACTGTGAAAGCAGAGGAGAACACATGCGGAAGTGCGCTGCACACCAGTGCCCTGCCCTCCGCATGCTCTCCTGCACATGCACACACCCACCTCACACCTTCATACCTGCCAAGTCTGTGACAAGGAAGCTGCCGTTCGTCCACAGATAGAGCCAGTGCTGGAAGGTCTGGCATTTCCACACGGCCTCAGAGCTGCTAGGCGCTGCAGGAGCTGCAGCACAGCCCCAGTCCCGGGAGCAGTAGGACTCTAGGGGCTGGCCCAGGTCCTCCTCCAGGGTGGCATAGGGGATGTTGTTGGCAGGCCGGTAGATCAGATACAGTGGGATGATCCTAAACACAGTGCCACCCCGCAGTGAGCGGGACTGACTGTGCCCCGAGAGCGCCTTCCTTCACCTCAGTTCCACACTCTCAGAGACAAAAGGAACACTCCTCCAAAAAGGGAACTCAGCTCTGAGCCTGAAGGGCAGCAAGGACAGGAGTTCCCCACTGGCTTCAGGGTCCTGTCCATCCTCTGAGGTCACTGGGATGAGAGCTGAACCCTGCTCTGGCCCCAGGAGGCCTCTGTGCCTGAGTGAGGGGCTGAGACCCCTAAGTGACAAACAGAAAGGAATACCTCTGAGAGGATTCAGCCAGACTGTGTCCACGCCCACTAGACCCTGGATGGTTTAGCCTCCCTGTCACCTTCAGAGAGGCCCAGAACCTGCCACGCCTAAACCCCACAATCAGCAAAAACTGGGAGAAGGGGTAGGGAATTCGGGTGGGTGAGAGGAGACTGGAGACCAGAGCAGAAGCTTTTCTAAAGTGGGCCGTGAATCTTGAGGTCTTTGTTTCTAGATTCTGTGGAACCATTGAGCTGAGCATGGGCTAGCTGGGGGCCCATTTGCACATGACCATTACTCAGGGGGTCCCCAGGAGGCTGTGAATCAGGGCTCTGTGCAGAAGCTCAAGTCAGACTGCATGGCCCCCTCCCTGTGCACTTACTCAGGCACCTCTCCAAAGCCAGGAGCAGCGCGGGCTTCAGCTGCAAAGATTTTGCAGTACTCCCGGCTCATGTTCTGGATCTTGCACCCCTGTAGATTGAAGAGAACCAACTCTGGTCAGCAAGGAAGTGCCCCTGCTCTCGGTCACGCCTTGCTCTAAGTGGGAGGCTGTCTGCTAGAGGCTGCAGGGAGGATCCCAGCCCTGGGGAGGGTGGGGTTCACTCCTACCCGCCTCCCTCATCTGCACCTCATTTTTCTCATTGTAAAACAAGAGGCTTTGGACATGTTTTCAAAGTGGTTTCCAAACTGTGTTTGCTGGAGCCCTAGTAATAGGTGGCTGTACCCCAGAGGCCATGCTGCAGAAAGTGGGGCACCTGCCCCACCCCCTGTCCCCTCACAAATAAGGCTTCTCTGTGCAAGATACAGTTGAGGGAAGTGAAAAAGGTTTCTGCTGAAAAATATAGTTTGAAGACTATGGTCCCAAAGATGTAGCCTGGACTACATCTCAGGCTCTCATCAAGGTAAAGCAGAGACTGAGTTGGCATCCGCCTCCATATGGGGCTTCCCAACAGGACCAGGCTGGGAAGGGGGGGGATGAGAGGGTGGAAGCAGGGGCAGGGGCATGGGACAGTACCTGGATGGTGACATCATAGTTTCTGCCCAGGAGAGAAGTCTCGCTGCTGGGCCCAAACACAAGCAGGCTGGACACCTTGATGATGCACGTGCGGCCTGACTCGAAGATGGGCTCCAGCCCGTAGATGACCTTGGCCTGGGAGGCCTTCCTCAGGCTGCAACCGTGTCCACCCCCTCGAAGTTCCTCGCTCACCAGGCGCCCAAAGAGCTTGTCTCCCCAGCAGCCAGAGTCAGCCAGACCCTTAGCAAACACCATGGGGGTCATCTCAATCTCTTCTCCCACTGGAAGCAACAGGAAAAATGTGAAAAAACTAGAAACTCCCCCTCAGGACATACCTGGTTGTCCAGGGGTTAAGATTACACTTCCAATGGAGGGGGGGTGGGTTCAATCCCTGGTCAGGGAACTAAGATCCCACATGCTGCAGGGAGAGGTCAAACAAATACATAAATACACATTATAGAAGCTCCCCCTGATTGATGCAGAGTCCACAGGGCAGGAAAAGCCTGGAACTGGTACACTCACTCTGTCCATTACTGCTCTTTGGGGGTGCACTGTGGGGTCCGTACTGGACTGTGAGCTCCTGAGGGCAGACCCTGTAGTTATGCAACCCTCGGTCATTAAACAGTGCTTGTGTGTGAGAAAGTGAGGGCTCAGCCTGTGTCTGTGGAAGGCAGGGGTTTTCTGAGGAAGCAGCAATCAATCCAGACTATCAGGATTAGTTTGTTTTAGAATTTGGTGTTTTGATCAAGTGACTAAGTGATTCCATCTCAAACAACATGTTTGACTGAAAAAAAAGTTTGAGACCAATCCAATAGCAGTGAGTACTCCTAGCGCTCAAATTGTGATCACTAAATACCATTTTCCACTAAAGTGAAAGTGAAAGTCGCTCAGCTGTGTCAGACTCTGCAGTCCCTTGGACTATACAGTCCATGGAATTCTCCAGGCCAGAGTACTGAAGTGGGTAGCCTTTTCCTTCTCAAGGGAATCTTCCCAACCTAGGAATCAAACCGGGGTCTCCTGTATTGCAGGCAGATTCTTTACCAACTGAGCTATGACGGAAGTCTATGTTCCACTAAAAGGAACCAGAACTCCCTGAACAAATGGCAGGAAGTGTCTTGGATTGACCAGAAACATCTATGGATCAGAAAGTAAGTGAAGTATAAAAAACAACTGGTTGCTTGTCACAAGAACACAAGAGCCAACCTGAAGGGCTTTCATTGGCCAAAAAAAAAGAGAGAGAGACAAATTTACCAACCAAAAGAATAAGTGCAAAGTATTGAACATTCAAATGTGTTAAAATCCATACTTTCAAAATTATAAAAAACAAAAAAAACCTTCCTCCTGGAAATAAACAAAAAACCCTTATTGGTGACCTGTGGAAGATGTTACAGCACTAATTCATTATTCTGAAAGCTTAGCAAGTGGGAAAAGAAAGTAATTTCCATTCATTTTTTTGTTGGACCTATATGTATCAGGATTACCAAATAAACATTTCCTCTTTACTGAAAAATTTTAGCTAGTGAATAAAGAAGAAATGAAAGAATTAAAATACTCCATGTTATAAACCTTAAGGAAATAAAGGATTGACGTAATAATCAGTGACTGCTAAAACTCCTCGAAAACGACAGGGGTTATATCAGATACAGTTTTAATTAATTTTTTTTTTAAACTGTGCCTTGCAGTAAGTGGGAATCTTAGTTCCCCTAACAGTGATTGAACCCAGGCCTGGCAGTGAAAGAGTCAAGTCCTAACTACTGGATTGCCAGAGAATTCCTGTTTTTTTTTTTTACTTTAAAGGGGATAGATCACTGAGTTTATTCACAGTGATCATTCTTAGTATTACTAAAACAAACAGATATCATGTGCCTGAAGATTGGAGGCAGAAGGAAAACACACAGCTCACCTGTGAAATGTTCCCCCAAATTTGCACCTGAATTAGAGCACCTCAAGCTAATCACCAGTTTAGAGGAAGCCCATGATGAAGCAACATATTAAATGGTGATACAATCAACAAAATCCAAAATGGAAGAAATTCTACACATCAAGTGACTTCAAGAAGTAAATGGTAAGGAGGGAAAACAAGTGAGGGATGAAGAACTATTATACACTTGACAGATTTAAGAGATACGTCAGGGACTTTCCTGGCAGTCCAGTGGCTAAGACTCCATGCTCCCAGTGCAGGGGGCCCAGGTTTGGTCCCTGGTCAGGGAACTAGATCCCACAAGCCACAACTAAGACCTGGTGCAGCCAAATAAATAAATAAATATTAAATAGAAAAAAAAAAAAGAAGATATGTTAGCCAAAAGCACTGAGTGGTTCCTAATTCAAATAAACCAACACTTACAAGATAGGAAAATCTGATTTTCTGAGAATAAAGTATTATTTGTTTTTAGGCATAAGGTTATATTTGATATCAACTTTGATTTGATAACTGAACAAAAGGTACTAATTGAATGAATGAGTAAAGGAGTGAAAGAATGAAGAAATTCATGAAGCTCTAGAAATCTTTCCATCACCAGCTGCCTTCGCAGTCCTAAATCCTTAATGTGTCTTTTGCAGAAGCAACACAAACTCTTCCTCTAATATTTGTGCCTTCAAACTGTTTGTCAAACTTCAGGGTGTATGACAATCACCAGGGTGTCTACTGACACGCAATCATGTTAGGTCCTTCCCCAGAGACTGTGATTAAGAGTGTCTGCAGCAGGGCTCAGGTAACTGCATTTTTAGCAGGCTCCTCATGTGGGTCTCATGCAGCAATTCACAGACTCCTATGAGAAACTCCAGGGAGGAAGCCAGCAGGGAGAAGCATGCTGGTAGCCAGTCCTGCTCTCGATCAAGGGCTCTGATGACGGGAGAGGGCACAGGCTGAGTGAACTCCTTGTGGGATGGCCCTCTAGCCCGTCCTCCCCCCTCAACTTCTGAAACAGCTGTCCCCCTCCCCCTCCTCCACAAGCCACATGCTAAACTAGGAGGAAAGGGTAGCTGTATGTGGAGATGAATGTGGCATTTGGAACAGATTCCAAGTTTCTCTTGTAGCTCAGTTGGTAAAGAATCTGCCTGCAGTGCAAAAGACCCGGGTTCGATTCCTGGGTTGGGAAGATTCCCTGGAGAAAGAAATGGCAACCCACTCCAGTATTCCTGCCTTGAGAATCCCATGAACAGGGGAGCCTGGGAGGCTACAGTCCATGGGGTCCCAAGGGTCGGACATGACTGAGTGACTAAACCACCACCACCAAGTCTTTAAAGAACCCCTGCAGAGGCAGGCCTAGGGACACAGGCCCATCCATTCCTCCCCCTGAGGGGCACCATACCTTGACCTTCTTCTCTGGAGATGAATCCTGACAGCACTGTGTGGAGAAAAAGCAGAGGAAGTTGCTGTCCTCAGGTGGGCATGCCCACAGAGAGCTCTACCTCTGCAAAGATGACTATCCCTGTCCTCCTGGGAGTAGAGACCAGGCGGAGGGGGCAGGGTCACACTCACCCTCGGGGCTGAGGCAGAAGTCGGTGGAGGCTGAGCCGTGCTCATTGTGGATGGTGCATCGATACACGCCACAGTCCACGGGGGACGCCTGCACGATGGCCAGGGCCGCGGGCCCCTCATCCCCAGCACTGCAGAGAGGAGACCCTCCCCCTGAGGCCATCACCACGGCACAGCCCAGGCCAGACTGTGTCCTGAGGGTCCTCAGACCCCACTGTCACAGGCTGCTGTGAGCACAGGCTCCAGGAGCTCTGGGCAGAGCCAGGCTTGCATCACGCAGGCCAGGTTTGCGATCCTGACTCTAACTGGCTGTGGGACTCTGGGCAAATGACTTAATATCTCTGAGCCTCAATGTTCTCCTCTTTATGGTGGGAGTACCAGAGTGTCTCTTACAGGGTTACTATGAGGATTAACTGAGAGGGTGGATCCAAAGTTGGGACGATGCGCCCACGTGATCACTGCTGCCATGTCTTAGGAGGCCAGGTGGGGGTGGCATCCAGCTGGCTTACCTCCTGCCCACCTCTCCCACTGGGCGCTGATCCTTGGCCCACGTCAGGACCGAGTCACTGAGAATGTTGAAGAACTGGCACCAGAGCTTCAGGCTGCCCGAGGCGTCAGGAAACTGCTCCACCCGAATCTTCCGAATCACCTGTGGGGCTGGGATCAAGGGCACAGTGGAAAGGAGTAAGTCCTCTCCCCACCGCCACACTCACCTATCACTTCACCCACTCCCGCCACATCTGTGTCTCTGAGGCCTTTCCCCTGACTTCAGATCACAGTTTTGCTAGAAAGAATCCAGCCGTGCAGCCCCACTCCAGGCCAGGCAGAGCCTCACAGCTGAGGCCAAAAACAGCAGTCAAGAGAGGACGTTCAGCCTGTAGCCTGGGCTCCTAACCCTAGGACCCTGCATTTGAGTCCTGTCTGCACCACTCTGTATTCATGGGACGAGTCTGCAAAGAGGGGATGATGGTAGTGACGACAATGATGATGATGCTAGAGCTAGGATGCTATTGAAGCTGGGCCCCAGGCCAAGCCCTTGATTTATTCTATGCCATTTAACCTCATAATGTTATGAAGCTGGTCCTATTATCAGCTCCAAGCCACAGAGCCAGGACAAAAACTAAGCCTTTCTGATTCTACAGCCTGTGGGATTATTACATGAGAGTACCTTTACAGAAGTGCACTAGGTCTCCAGCAGGTAGGTGACCCAGCAGTGTCCTCTCCTGGGAGGCCATACCCAGTACTCACCTTTCAGCAGGTCTTTGGCCTTCCTGGACTTGGCCAGAGCATCCTGATTGCCTTCTTCCAGGGCCAGCTCAGCATCTAGACTGCCAGCTTTCGGGCTGGGGGCTGGGTCTCCTGCTGCCGACTCCTCCTCTGCCCGCGGCACCTCCAGCATGCCTGCCTTTCTGCCTTGAGTCGGGGAGCGTCTCTCCCGCCCAGGAGTCCCTGGGGACCCAGGTCCAAGGGCCTTCCTGGGCCCCCTGGGGGAGACTGAGGGGCTCTCCCTTTCTTCGGGCTTGGCACCCTCTCCATCTCCCGCAGCTTTTACCTTTGGGAGAAATCTCTTCCTCCGGGCCCCCAGAGCCAGCTCCTCGGGCGTCGCCGCGGGGAGCGCCTCCCCTGGGGCCTCCTCCTCTGGGGAGGGCTGCTGGGCTCTGCTTTCAGTTGACAGCAGGCCCTGCCCGGGGGCTACCTGCCCACCACCCTCCTCCCTAAGCAGCCCGCCCACGCTGCTTTCCCGGGAGGCCTCCAGGAGGCCAGGCCCCTCAAGGGGAAACTCTCCCTCACCCTCACTGGATCCTCCTGAGGCGAGCCCAGGGCCCTCCGCCTCACCGACCACGATGGCAGGGACCGAGAAGGGGCTGGGGCCTGGGCGCCGGGCAGCAGCCAGGGCCTGCCGGCCAGCCTCCACCTCGCGGTCCAGGAGGCCGGTGAGGCGGCGGGAGGTGCTGGGGCTCAGCAGGAGGGTCTGCGCGCTCTGCACCAAGTGGTTGTTCTCCACGCGCTCCAGGATGCGCCGTGACGTTCGCGGACTCAGGCCGGCCACTTCTATGGTGGGGGCCAGGGTGGACAGGGGCGCCGGACCCCCAGCGGCAGCTTCCCCCTGAGACTCTGGGCCCCCTCCACTTGTTTCTGAGCTGGACAGCTTTAGCAGCAGAAGCAAGTAGTTCTTCAGGGAGTCTATGAGGCCAGGGTCACATGTCCGGGGACCTGAAGTCCTCCCGTCCGCATCTGGCACCTTGGCGCAGGCCCCCTCGCTGTTTGCCACCACGGTTTCTGGAGGGTGACTCTGGCTGGGTGTCCCTGGCCCCAGGTGCAGTGAGGGAGCAGAGCTCAGCAAGGTCTTGTCCTCAGAGGGCGGGAAGGCAGCTGCACTCCTGGGCTGAGAAATTGGGGTGCTGGGCAGCCCCTCCTGGGAATGACGAGTCAGGCCAGCATCAGGGGGAGAGGGCAGGGAGCGCCCCTCGGGGCCTAAGGCCCCTGGAGGACGGCCACCCAGAGCTGCAGGTGGCACTCTTCCCAGCTCTTCCTCCCTCGGACCCTGGAACAGGCCCTCCCTTGGTTTGTCCCTCCCTGGAGCAAACCAGTCCAGGCCTCCAGAGCGCTCTCCTCCCACCTGCTCCGAATGGACCTCAGGAGGCGGTTGTGCCCTGGGAGCAAGGCCCCCCGCTAGGGGACCCAGCACAGCTTCCTCCTGGTTCCCAGAGGCTGGTCCTGGTGTCTTGTCAGATGTGAGCATACAACCTGGTTTGTCTGGGACAGAGAACTCTTCCTGGCTCTGTCCAAAGCCTTCAATAACCTGAGGAGACCTAGGATCCTCTGAAGGTGGGCATTTGGGGGCTCTGGAGTGTGGGCTGAGACTGCTCGTGGACGCCTTCTGTGAGTGACCTTTCGTGGCTGAGGGCGTGCTCCCCTCTAACTGTGTCCCCTTGTCTTGCTGCACCCAGCCGTCTTCCTGGGTCCTCTCTGCTGCCTGTGTCCCCACCCTTCCTTGTGCCATCACGTCCTCCTGGGAACTCCTGTCCGACTCTGACTTCTCACTTCCTTGCATCACAACATCCACTTGTGCCATCCTATCTGTCTGAGTCCATTGGGAGGCTTCTGTTTGGTTTCCCTGCGTCCTCCCGTCCACTTGCATCTTCCTATGCACCTCTGTATTCTTTTCACCTCCTGTTTTCTGGTCAACAGACATTCTCCTGTCCTCCTGGGTTTCTGCATCCATGGGCTCAATGATGCCCTGACTTCTAGAGGTGCGGTGACCAGCAGAGACTGGATCAGAGCTGCTGCTGGCCGATGCAGGAGCTACGGTTGCCTGGGACTCCTGGACCTGGGAACACATAGACAAAAGCAAGAACTTAACTACAGGTGCCTTAAGCTCTCTTTCCAATCTGATGTCCCAGTCTCCTCGGGCCTTAAACTGCCGTGATGGGAATCCAGTCACCTGGTTTCTCAGGCCTGTTAGGGGTGACAAAGTCCCATGCCCATCCACCAAACCCCTGAACCCAGAGTCCAGATAAAGTAATATCCAGAATCCAGGTCTAGCTCTGGGCCTTCCCACCTCTCCCTGAAGAAATCTTGCCTTTCCTGATGGACTCTGTTCATGTACTACCCCTCCCCTCACCCCCACCATTTGAAGGGGTGTCTTCTCTCAGGGCTTCTGAGCAATCAACCTTTCCCTCTCCTGTGGCACTACTGCTCTGGATAGAATGATGGGTGAGGTGGGAGAGTACTGAAGGGTCTCCTTGACAGCATCGGGGGCAACATCACCATTAATGCTGAGTGAGCAGTAATTACATAATGCTAGTCGGAGAAGGCGATGGCACCCCACTCCAGTACTCTTGCCTGGAAAATCCCATGGACGGAGGAGCCTGGTAGGCTGCAGTCCATGGAGTCGCAAAGAGTCGGAAAGGACTGAGCGACTTCCCTTTCACTTTCACTTTCATGCACTGGAGAAGGAAATGGCAACTCACTCCAGTGTTCTTGCCTGGAGAATCCCAGGGATGGGGGAGCCTGGTGGACTGCCATTTGTGGGGTCACACAGAGTCAGACACGACTGAAGTGACTTAGCTGCAGCAGCAGCAGCAGCAGTCATAGAAGGTTAAAGTCGTTGTGAATGACATGTATGCCAGGAGATCCATGAAATGTTACAATGTCACCCTTCTGAACACCCCCTATTTGCAAAACAGTATGCTAGGCCCTCATTTACTATATAGGCATTACCTCACTCCTCACAACAATATGAAATAGTTTTAAGAATTACCTCTACTTTAGAGATAAGAACACTGATGGTCAAAGAAGAAATGTGGTTTGTCCATTATCAGACAGTAAACAGGAGAGTTTAGAAGCCAGGAGTGTCTAACCTCAAATCGCAAGTTCTTCGCTTTTATTCTATAATGTCACACATTTAAATATAATTAAAGGACCTCCTATCTAAACACAGTGGCCTAAACAGTAATTTGCCTCTTCCCTCTTGGATATGCTCAAAACCAACTAAGTAAACAAGAAAAAATAAAGCAAATTCCATTGTTAGTGGAACTGGAGGCTGATAAAACCTATAGTCTCAAAAAAGCATGGGGAGGTAAGGACTGCCAAAAGCAGACAGATGAAACTCTGGGAGGCTGGAAGACTGTAGGACTGTGGAAGACTGGGTGGAAATCCAGCAGAAGACATATAAGGGAGATGTCCAATGGAGTCAGGGAAAGAAAAGTAGAACAGCCTACCGGACGCAGATCTCAAAAACACATCAACAAAAAACACACTCCTGAAGAAACCTCCTGAAAATTGCTAAGAAAATTGTTTTTGAATATGCAAGGGCTTAAGGATGAGTGTTCCCAGGGCCCTGGAGGAAATTACTGGAGAACAAACTTTGGTCAACCAAAAAGTGATTGGGAAACCACAGGAAAGCAACTGATGGTGAACAGTGAATATGCAGTTAACCCTCTGGTTAATCAAGACTAAAACAAAAAAGTTTAGAGTGGCAGATCAGAATGTCAATGCTTATGCCCTGACAATGCAGAAATGATACAACTAGCATAGAAGGGGAAGGAGCAAGAAGATGAGTGGTGTGAGGGCCTTAACTGTATCACTTATACAAGCTAGGAATCAGAGGAATGATTCAAAGCTGAAAACCCAGGTAGTAGAAATATAGAATATTTATATATATAAAGAAAGATAGCCACTTAGAAATACAACTTTGGGCTAATAGGAGAGAGAAAATGAAAGGGAAAAAAGATAGGGAGGAAGTGGAAACACCACTCATAAGAAAGTAAAAGACATTCATTAAACATAAAATTATAGACATATTAATATAGAATTTAAATTATACATTATTACATACAAATATTTCTAAGTATCAGAAGAACCACACACAAAACCATAGCTAGACGGAGCCTCTACCTAGCTCCGTCTGGTGCTCTGTGACGACCTAGAGGGGTGGGATGGGGGGAGGCTGGGAGGGAGGCTCAAGAGGGAGGAGACACATGTATAACTATAGCTGACTCTCAACGCTGTGCAGCAGAAATTAACACAACATTGTAAAGCAGTTATATTCCAATTTTAAGAAAGAGCAAAGGGAATACATAATGAAAGACTTTATGCATAAACTATAATCAAGTCTAGAATTTAAAGCTACTTTATTGAATATGGAATGCTGTCCCTGGTGGCTCAGACAATAAAGAATCTGTCTGCAATGCAGAAGACCTGGGTTTGATTCTTGGGTTGGAAAGATCCCCTAGAGAAGGGAATGGCAACCCACTCCAGTATTCTTGCCTGGGAAATCCCATGGACAGGGGAGCCTGGCAGGCTACAATCCATGAAGTCGCAAAGAGTTGGACACTTTCAAGTGATTGACTAACACTTTCACTTCCACATGGGATGCTGAATGAACAGTATGAATACACACACAAAAAAAGTTTGGAGAATATTAGGAGCCATCAAATATTAAGTCCAACTGAAGAATGCTAGTATCTTTTTACTTCTCATATTCTAGGATTAGCAAATATTAATATGGACACAAGAGCTTTAAATTTACAAAGAAAATGCTGACTTTGCACACATGGCTCATGTGAACAGAACCTTTTTATTTTTTTGGCCTTGCCTTGAGGCATGGGAGATCTTAGTTTCTGGACTAGGGACTGAAACTGCACCCGTTGCAGTGGAAGCAGTGTCTTAACCACTGGACCACCAGGGAAGTCCCATGACTGGAACTGCTGATTAAAGCTATCTTCACGCCCCCTCACCCCTGAACTGATCAGTCCTATAGAACCTACAGCTTCACTATCTCAATATCCATTCCCTTCTGTCTCCACAGCCAAGAGCCTAATCTAAGTTGCCAACAATTCTGTCTTGCCTAAGCCTCCTAATTGGTGTCTCTGACTCTAGTCTTTGCCTCTGCAAATTTGCAGCCCAACTGATCTTTCCAAAATATAAATCTGATTGTGACATTCCCCTGCTTAAAAGCCTCTCAGTGACTTATCATCACTTACAGGTTAAAGCCTAAAAGCCCCAACCTAATACAGCAAGAAGTTGAAGAATACTCTCTGCCCGCCAGGGTGTGAGGAAACAGGCATCAGCACAGCCTCCACGGATAGCAATCTGGCTTTACCTACTTAAACTGAAAATACTCACACTCTTTGACCCCAAAATCCCATTCCTAGGAGTTTATAGAAATACTTCCATGTTCAAATGGACATACATACAGGGATATTTATTGCAGTATAGTTTACAATAGCAAAAGACTAGATATGATGCTGGGAAAGATTGAGGGAAGAGGAGAAAGAGACAAGAGAGGATGAGACAGTTGGATGGCATCACTCATTCCATGGACACGAGCTTCAGCAAGCTCCAGGAGATGGTGAAGGACAGGGAAGCCTGACGTGCTGCAGTCCATGGGGTCGAAAAGAGTCAGACATGACTTAGCAACTGAACAACTACAAAAACAGCAAGAAATGATCTAACTTACTTCCATATGGGGTTAACTCAATGAATTCTGGTACATCCACATCCCAAATAAGTAAAATAAATACCCAAATAAAAAAGCAAGGTATTGGGACAGAAAATATCATACACCACCCGTGTGTGGGAAATACAGACACATATACTTGTAAGTGCACAGAAAACAGATCTAGAAGGATGCCCAACATACCAGTTACAGCAACTGACTTCAGGAAGAGGAATGGGGTGGGGGCAGTAGAGAAAGGGTGAAGGTTTAATATTCTCTAAATACTTCTCATACTTAACGAATTTTATACCATGTGCCTATGACACATATTCCACAAAAGCTAATGAAGAATGAAAATGAATAAGTAAATAGGCCCTTGTGTGATCAGTGAGGCCTTTCAGCAGAAGAGCCAGATCTGTCTCTCCTAGCTCATCTCTTGGGTTCCTCCATCCTACAGCACTGACACCATACTGACTACTGTGCTATTTTATAATCACTTTGTTTCTTCTCTGCTGGACATTCTCAGTCTTCTCGTTGCTCACCTTTAGGACTCCTTTTCCCTGAAGACTTCCCTCAAGTTTCTTCTCTTCTCTGAAGACTTCTGAGTTCCCTTGTGCTGTGCTTAGTCGCTCGGTTTTCTCTGACTCCTTGTGACCCCATGGACTGTGGCCCGCCAGGCTCCTCTGTCCATGGGGATTCCCCAGGCAAGAACACTGGAGTGGGTTGCCATGCCCTCCTCCAGGGGGTCTTCCAACCCGGGGATTGAACCCAGGTCTCTGGCAGTGCAGGCAGATTCTTTACCATCTGAGCTACCGGGGAAGCCCAAGAATACTGGAGAGGGTTGCCTATCCCTTCTCCAGGGACCCTCCTGACCCAGGAATCAAACCAGGGTCTCCTGCATTGTAGGCGGATTCTTTACCAGCTGAGCTACCAAGGAAGCCCTTGAGCTCTCTTCTCCATCCCTAAAAATTTAAGTGGCTTCCTGTCTTATGTATCCATGGCAAATGTACCTAATTCTATCATTATACCCTCATTCTCTGTGGCAGTTATTTGTTTCATGCACATGTTTCATCTGCTAATCTTTGAACTCTTCCCTTCTGAAGAGGGCCCAGCTCAGGTCCAGGGTTAGACTAGGTGCACAATAACTATAAAGGTTTATGTCTCTAAACACTATGGTGTGTGTGTGTGTGTCTGCATCTGGAACTGGGTAGAGATCTGAGGAGGAATGTCATGTACTTCTTAAAAATAAAACTTGTGTGAGCTGGGGTGAAACTAGCTGGTTCTATGGGAGCTTTTTCATTATGAAGAACATTAGTAGTTTTAATTTGCTATCTTGTCTTTCTGTCTTCCCTGTAAATTCTCAGAGATTAAGGAACCAGTTTGATTTACCTTTGCAATGTTCATAGGCCAAGGCACATAGGAGGTCCACAGAAATGAACCACTGAATGACAAATACTAAGGCTTGTCACCCTCTGAGAGGGCATGGTGCTGGAGCACTGGTTTTGGGAAGCAGGATTCAAAGCCAAGGGCTTAACAGGGATGGAGCTGGGCAGTGTCAAGGACCTGGAATCTATTTCTTGATGAAACCCAGACCCAGGGCTCATAGCAAGGATTCGTCATCTTTAAATCTTTGATATAATTTCCCAGTGAAACCATGCGGCCCTAAAGATTTTAGGGGGAAGACTTAACCTATATACTGTGAAATGATTACCACAATCAAGCTCCTCTTTCATTCTGAATACAGGTAACTTGTCTCTTTTTTTTTCCCTTGTGAGACTTGTTAGAGGTTTATCAATATTATCGATCTTCTCAAATAAGATTCTGGTTTATTTTTCCATAGTTTTAGTTTTCAATTTCACTGTTTTTTGCTCTTTTCATTACTATTTCCTTTCTTTTGATTGCTGCGGGTTAATTTTGTTCTTTCTTTTCTAGTTACTCAATATAAGAGCTCAGAGTTCTGACCTCAGAACTTTGGTGTTTCTAAAATAAATATTTAATGCTATAAATGTTCATCAGTACACTAATTAGCAGCAGCAAAATTTTGAGATGTTGTATTTTCACTTTTATTCAGTTCAAAATATTTCCCAATTGATTTAAAGTCCTTCCTATTTGACCCATAAAAGTGTGATGTTTAATTTTAAAGTGTTTGGAGACTTTCCTATTATCTTTCCATCACTGATTTCTACTTTTCATTTTTGTCAGAGAACATGCTTTGTATGATTTCAATCATTTTACATTTGTTAACATTTATGACCCATCATATGATCTATTATAGTGAAGGTCTTATATGTACCTGAAACTAGTAAGTATTCTGCTGTTGTTACACAGAGTATTTATTCTATATGGCTATTAGATCCAGTTGGTTGATAAGGCTATTCTACTCTTTAAAAAAAAAAATATTTATGTTGTGCTGGGTCTTCATTGTTGCTCCTGGGTTTTCTCTAGTTTAGGAGAGTGGGGCTACTTTTCATTGAGGTGCATGGGCTTCTCACTGTGGTGTCTTCTCTTGTGAAGTACAGACTCTAGGCACATGGGCTTCAGTAGTTGTGGTAGACGGGCTTAGTTGCTCCGTGGCATGTGAAATCTTCCTGGACCAGGGATTGAACCTGTGTCCCCTGCACTGGCAGGTAGATTCTTAACCACTGTACCACCAGGGAAATCCCCTGGTTCTTTTCTATTCTTACTGTTTGCTAGCTCAGTAGATTATTAACGGGAGTTTTAAAATACAGTCTCCAACTATAACTGTCGATTTGTCTGTTTCTCCCTTTAGTTCTGCAAGCTTTACTTCATGTATTTTGAAGCTCTGTTGTTAGGGGCAAACTCATTTTCATCTTCTTGAATTGACTCTTTTATCATTATGCAATTCATTACTTTTTCCTGGTAATTTTCTTTGCTCTGAAGTTGGCTTTGTCTGGGGGCTTCCCAGTGGTACAGTGGTAAAGCAGCAGCTGCCTGCCAATGCAGGAGAGGCAAAAGATGCAGGTTCAATCCCGGGTTGGGAAGATCCCCTAGAGGAGGGCATGGCAACCCACTCTAGTATTCTTGCCTGGAGAATTCCAGGCAAACAGGCACACACATGCTTTGTCTGATTTTAATATGTGAAAGTCAAAGTGTTAGCTAGCTGCTCAGTTGTGTCTCTTTGCCATTCCATGGACTGTACTCCACCAGGCTCCTCTGTTCATGGAATTCTCCAGGCAAGAATACTGAAGTGGGTCAGTTCAGTTCAGTCGCTCAGTCGTGTCCGACTCTTTGCGACCCCATGAACCACAGCACGCCAGGCCTCCCTGTCCATCACATCTCCCGGAGTTCACTCAGACTCATGTCCATCCAGTCTGTGATGCCATCCAGCCATCTCATCCTCTGTCGTCCCCTTCTCCTCCTGCCCCCAATCCCTCCCAGCATGAGAGTCTTTTCCAATGAGTCGACTCTTCGCATGAGGTGGCCGAAGTACTGGAGTTTCAGCTTCAGCATCATTCCCTCCAAAGAAATCCCAGGGCTGATCTCCTTGGGTAGCCACGCCCTTTTCCAGAGGATCTTCCCAACCTAGGGATCCAAGCTGGGTCTCCCACATTTTAGGCAGATTCTTTACCATCTGAGCCATAGCCAGTCCAAATTTCCATTGACTAGTGTTTGCATTATATATATTTTCTATTACTCTACTTTTAAAATTTTTATTAATTTATTTTTGGCTATGCTGGGTCTATGTTGCTGCCCTAGGGCTACTCTCTAGTTGCAGTGTGCAGGCTTCCCATCGTGGTGGCTTCTCTCGTTGCGGAGCACAGGCTCTAGTCATTGCAGCACGTGGGCTCAGTAGTTGTGGCTTCCGGGCTCTAGAGCAGAGGCACAATAGTTGTGGTGCACAGACTTAGTTGCTCCACAGCACGTGGGATCTTCCTGGACTGGGGATTGAACCCATCCCCTGCACTGGCATGACAGATTCTTTACCACTGAGCCACCAGGGAAGCCCTGTTATTTTTACCATTGGACTTGAAGTCAATTTTTAGAGTTGGGAATGTGTTTTTGATCCAGTCTCAAAATTTATGTCTTTTACTTCATGTATTTAGATCACTTAAGTTTAATATAATTATTTAGATGTTTGGACTTAAACATCAATTATTTTATTATTTGTTACTTCAGTTATTTCTTCCTGTTTCCCCTGTCCAGGTTTCTTGTAGATTATTTGACAATTCTTAGTATTCCACTTAAATTTACATGTTGTGATATTTACTATATTTCTTTGTATAGTATTTTAATTATTGCTCTAGGGCTTACAATACATACACTTAACTTCCCACAGTCTCCTCAAAGTTAACATTTTACCATGGCAAGTGAAATGAAGCAATCTTACCACCACATAGGTCCCTTTACCCTCTCCCTCTTTATATATTAATATTACATTCGCATACATTAAAAACTATCAATGTTACTTTTTTGCCTTCAAACATATTTTAGAGAATTCAAGAGGAGAAAAATAATTACATTTACCCAGATATTTAAAAGTTTCCTTCCAGTATCATGTTCCTTTAGTCTGAAAATTTTACTTTAGCGATTCTTTAAAAACAGGTCTGCTAGTGATGTAGCCCCTTAGTTTCCTTTTATCTTGGAATGTCTTTACTTCACCTTCAATGCTTACAGATATGTTTGCTGAATATAGAATTATCGATTGAAAAGTCTTTTATTTCAGCAGTTAAAAAATATTATTTCACTTCCTTTTTAACCTCTACTGTTTCTGATGAGAAATTGCAGTCACTTGAGTTACTGTTCCCCTATAAACAGTACATCATTTTTTTTTCCTACATTCAAGATTTTCTTGTTTTTTTGTCCTTAGTTCTCAGCAATTTGACTATGCTGTTCCTTGGCATGGAATTATGTGGGTGTTTCTTATTTGAGGTTTGCTGAACTTCTTGATCTGTAAGTTTGTGGGGTTTTGTTTTTATTTCTTTGCCAAATTTGGGAAGTTTTCAGCCATTATTTCTTCATATATTTTTTCTGCACCACACTCTCTTCTCTCTTTCGGGGTATCCAAGGACACGAATTTTAGACATTTTGCTATTGTACCATAGATGCCTGAGGTTCTATTCATGTCTTTTTCTCTCTCTTACTCAAATTGAATAATTTTGACTATTTTCAAAGTACACTGACTATTTCAAAGTACAGGACTATCTATCATCTTCATTTTTCTGTTGTGCCTAACCAGCAAGTCATTTTATTTCAATTATTTTATTTTTTCAGTTCTAAAATTAATATTTAGTTCTTCACATCTTGTATTTCTTTGCCAAGACTTTCTATTTTTCAACTTATTTCCAGAGTGCACACCCTTACTTTTTGTTATTGCTTTAAAGTCAGATAATTCCAACATATCTGCCATCTTGACATTGTCATTCTTTAACTACCTTTTCCCATGCAAGTTGAGATTTTCCTTACTTTCTCATATGCCAAGTAATATTCATTATATCCTGGGCATTTTGAATATTATGAGATTCTGGTTTCTTGAATAGATCCTATAGAGGATGTTAATACTTTTGTCTCAGCAGACAATCTACTTGGTTGTGGTCAGGCTCCAAGTTCCATTCAACCTTCTGAGATTGTAGTTTCAATGTCAGTTCCATTTTCAAAGTCTTTGCAGTGTTATTCAGATCTGTGTGTGTGCCACCCAGTGGCCAGTCTGGGACTTGGATGATGGTCTCTTGGTGGGTTTTTTTGGTTGCTCCCAGAGGCAAGTGTGATCTTAGTTCCCTGAACAGGGATTGAACCCACGTTCCCTCCATTGGAAGTGCAAAGTCTTAACCACTGAACTTTGAGGAAAGTCCCTCTTAGTTCTTCTTGATATAATGTTCAGAACCAGATCCATGCATGAATAGCTTGGAAATAAGCCCAGGAATTTATAAACAGCTTATAAAGTCACTTTCCCCAAACTTCCTCTCCATGATCTACCCTTTACTTCCTGAGTCCTTAGGATTACCTTTTCCAATCCTCTGTCCAGATAGTTAGGCTTCACTTAGCCTTCTCTGTCATATACTTTCACACATGAGGCCTTGTCCTGGACCAAAGAAGAAATCCAGAAGAGAAAAAAAAAAAAACAGAAATTGATCCCACCTTCTTGGGACCACAGCTCCTCCAAACAGAGAGAAAGATTCTCTTCCATTCTCTTCCCTCTTCTATTTCTCAGACCTGTCTTGAAGGGCTTTTCCTGAATCTCTCTCTATACTGGTGCTTACTTCTGAGTTTCTGACTGCATAGGCCAGGCCAGGGAATAGTAGGAGATTTGTCAGATTTTATCTTCTTGGGCTCCAAAATTACTGTGGATAATGACTATAGCCATGAAATTAAAAAATGCTTGCTCCTAGGAGAAAAGCTATGATAAACCCAGAAAGAGTATTAAAAAGCAGAGAAGTCACTTTGCCAACAAATGTCTACACAGTCAAAGCTATGGTTTTTCCAGCAGTCACATATGGGTGCGAGAGCTGGACCATAAAGAAGGCTGAGCACCAAAGAACTGATGCTTTCAACTGTGGTGTTGAAGAAGACTCTTGAGAGTCCCTTGGACAGAAAGGGGATCAAACCAGTCAATCCTAAAGGAAGTCAACACTGAATATTCATTGGAAGGATTGATGCTGAAGCTGAAGCTCCAACACTTTGGCCATCTGATCTAAAGAGCTGACTCATTGGGAAAAAAAACCCTGATGCTGGGAAAGAGTGAAGACAAAAGGAGAAGAGGGTGGCAGAGGATGAGATGATTAGATAGTATCACTGACTCAATGGACATGAATTTGAGCAAACTCCAAGAGCTAGTGAAGGACAGAGAAGTGTGGTGTGCTGCAGTCCATGGAGTCGCAAAAAGTTGGACAGGGCTTGGCGACTAAACAACAACATTGCCAAATCAATAGTACTGATCTTATTCCTGGTCTTATTGAATCCTGGTCTTATTGAATCCTGGTCTTACTCCTCAGTCTGTCTGCTACTATTTGTTTATCAAAGTCATCAAATAGCTGCACCAGGTGTTTTGCCCAAGCTTTTAGTTGCATTCAGTAGGGGATACAGGGTGGATGGTGTTCACTCCGTCTCGTCCAGAACTGGAACTACCATAACCACAATAGCTAACTTAACATTAGTTATTGTATTTTCTAGTTCTGGAATTCTAGTTTGCATCGTTTTAAAGTCTTTGCTACTTTTTATAATTTCTAGTTCTCTGCTGAAATTTTTAGTCTTAACTTTTTATCTTTTAGAATATAGGATGTACAGTCTTTAGTTTTTTAGTTCATGTCTGATCATTCCAAAAGTTGGTATGTGGCTGTTTTTGCTGGTTCTTTTTTATGTTGTTTGTTTGTTTGTTTGTTTGCTCTTTGTGTGTGTGTGTGTGTGTTCCAATAAAGCTTTATATATGAACGTTGAAATCTGAAGTTCATATAATTTTCACATCACAAAATATACTTCTTTTGATATTTTCCCCAACTATTTAAAAGTGTAAAAAGTATTCTCAGCTCTTGGTTCATACAAAAACAGGCGGCAAACCAGATTTGGCCCACAAGCTGTAGTTTGCCAACCTCTGTGCTTGACCTTGCAATGATGGACACAGTCCTGGCCTCATGGTACTTACTGTTGATGGGAGAGATGGATATTGAAGAAATAATTTGAAAAGTTTTTATGTAATTGCTAATTACATAGGAAGGAAAATAAAGGGTTAATTAGGAATTATAACAGGGAAATATCATTTAAATTGGGGAATCAGGAAATGAGATGAAAACAGAGACCTAAAGATGAGTAATATCAAGCCAGGAAAGAGTGGCTTAAAAAGGAAGTCTTCCAGGAAGAGGAGAATTATAAGGTCAGATGGATAAACTGAATGGTGGGTTTTATCCTTCGCAGTCCTGTTAGATAGGCAAATGCTCCAGGAAGTTTTCAGAATGTGGCACCTGGTGTGCTGGGGACAGTGTGAGGGAACCACCTCCTCTCCGAACGTGACGCAGGAGGATCTCCTTGTACCTTCCTTGCTGTCATTCTGTGTTTTCACAGAGGTTCTGGCCTCTTCATGCTGCTCTTTTTCCTCCGCTGGGAGGCAGGTGACAGGCAGTGACATTATGAAGCAGAACAGGAACTCCCCAACTGAGAGTCAGGCAGCCTGAGTTCTGGACTCAGTACTGCTATCCCTTGTCATGTGGTCCAGGGCACATTGCTTAACCTTACTTAAACCAAAAAACAAAGTGCTTTTATACATCAAGAGTCCAGGCAGGTGACTCCAGGCCCCTTCAGAGCAGTTCATTCAAAAACAGAGTTCCATGAAAGGCCACTGGACCTGGTGACTGCTGGGTCCTCCCCAGGCCTGGCTCTCAGTGATTCTATGAGAAGAGTCTTTTCTCCAGACCTGTCCGTGTTGGATCCTGAGCTAGGAGGGAACCCAGGTCTGGCTGCTCCCAGGCAAACGGAATGTGGAAGTTTCCATCCCAGCCCTCCCTAACAAGAATCAGGGGAAAATCAAGTCATTTTCTTCAGGAAAATGATAACTGTATCTTGTTGGCACACTATCAGGAAAAAAGCAAAACTATATGATTCATATCCAGGTCGTTTCAGATTTCTATCATTTCAGTGGCACCACAGGCAATTGGTAACATAAACTAGGTAGCAGGCCTTTAACTTCCCAGTAAATAAGCATCCTACTATGAGAGGCTCATACCCCAGAGAATGCTGAGCCAGGCTGAATTCCTGCCCCCTCACACCTTCAAGTGTCATAGGAGGCAACTTCAGGGCCTCTGGCCAGCCCTGTCCAGCTTCCTTCTGTGTCACCTTAAGGCTGTTCCCATCAGAACATCTATCTGCCCCTCGGCTCTGGTGATCCAGTAAGCTCTGCATCTGAGTTTTGTTTCGGCTATGCCACTGAACTTGCAGGATCTTAGTTTCCTGACCAGGGATTAGTTAGTCCCCTGGGGCCATGGCAGTGGAACCGCCAAGTCCTAACCATTGGACTGGCCAGGGAAGTCCCCATTTTCATGTTTGTGTGTTTGTTTTTCTCTTTGTGTGCCTGTGTATTATTTAGGTGCCGAATATTACATTTGAAACATTTTTCAGAAATAGTTTGAGGCTTAAGATGATGCTATCATCCTCCAGGTGATTTCTGTTTGTTTCTCCCAGGTGCTGCATGCACACCCAGGCACTGGGGGGCAAGGTATCTTGAATCACCTTAACCTAACTTCAGGGACCGAGATATTTCCTGGTCACCCAGGTAACTCAGAGTTAAGCCTCAATCCCTGTGAGGGTAATTTGCTTCCGGTTCCCTTAATCCTATGGTACAAACCTTCACGGTTCCCCACCCAAAGTCCAGAGGGTTTATCAGGGCTACCACTCTTGAGACCGTGGGCTCCAACTGTGGTCTTTCAAGTCCCTTGAGGATGTCTGCAACACTGCTGAGTGTCTCATTCACCTCTTCTGGAGTGACAAACAACCCCAGGACAAAAGCTACACCAAGTGCTGGGGCTCACCATTATGGATTTCCATCTTCTCCCAGATCCTGCAAAGCGATTCTTCACTTTGTCAGCTCTCCAGTGTCTTCAAGCAGACATTTTTATATTCTGCTCTATTTTACTAGTTGCCCTCAGTAGGAGAGGTGGTCTAGATTATCTAAGCCAGCATTACTGGAAGCTAATATTCAGTAAGTGCTAGTTCTCTCCCCTTTCTGTCTCACGCCCAAGCCTGAAGGATGCTACAGTTAATGCTAAACAAACTAAAGCAGAACACAAGACACAGAAGAGAAAAAGTGTTGCTGCCGCTAAGTCACGTCAGTCGTGTCCGACTCTGTGCAACCCCATAGACGGCAGCCCACCAGGCTCCCCCGTCCCTGGGATTCTCCAGGCAAGAACACTGGAGTGGGTAGAAAAAGTGTTGAGAGGCTTTAAATGCACCAAGGCATTAAGATTAGGACAAGCAGGTGTGAGTTCCTTGCTTAGCCTACCACCTTCAGTGTGTTTCAGGCTATGTGTCCTTCCCAGAATGGGTTCCTTCCTCTCTTTCACCCATTACTTTATTTTTATCTGAGGATATTATGGGCATTGTTTTATATTTAAAAAATTGTATTGGTATTTTTCTACTATGGTATTTCTAGTGATGAATCCTATACATGCTGCCAACCAGTCTGGCCCCTTTCCAGATACCTTCCCTCGTGACTACATACCGCCCCACGCTTTGTCCCTGGAAACCTACAGTAGTAACACTCATCACAACCTCTTTGAGCTTACGGTTTGGAACAAGTCTAATCCCCTCGAGTTATTAGATAATTTCTTAAGCAACAATCATGTCTCTCCCCAATCCCTCCTTCCTTCAACAGTTCTCAGAAAATACTTATATTCATGTAGGCTCTGAAAACCAAAGCGCCCTGATGGTGCGAGTGGAGTTTCCACGTACTGAGACGATCATCCTCAGGATGTGCGGGGTGTAAGGTACTGCGAGGTCTCGAGGCTCAGCAGAGCCTCCTCATGTCAATACCATCCCCTCAGAGGATGGTATTGACTATATCCTCACACTCCTATAGCTCAGCTCCAGAGTTCTGAGCCAGGCTCAGAGAAGATCTCAGGTTACGGCACTTTTAAAAGGGGAACTAATATCCCACAAGCTGTGAGGGGGTCACCAAAAAAAATTTTGTTTTAAAAAAGTAAAAAAGAAGGCTTGAATGACAGAAAGAAATACCATGCTCCCAGATGAGAAAGCTAAATATTAAGATATTGATTTTTCCAAATTAATTTTTATATTTAATGCAATCTCAATCAGAATACCAATGGTAGAGAGACAGAAAGCAGATTAGTGGTTGCCTGGACCTCAGGTGGGAACAAGGATTAAGTGCAAAAAGGAACAAGAATCTTTTTAGGGTGATGGAATGTTCTAAAACTGGATTATGTGAGTGACTGCACAACTCTGAATTGTGTGCACTGACCTGTACACTTTAAATAGATGACTGTTATTGGTGTAAAATCATACCTCAATCAAGCTCTTTAAAAATATATGCCTAGCAAATTTTACTAAAAGACCATTCAAAATTCAAATCTGACTAGTCTTCCATAAAATGATTTAATATATTTTTGATCTTGTTAAAAATTCATCATTTTTTTGAAAATGTGTGGGTTTTTTTTTTAATGGTGAATATAAAGATACAAGGTAAAAAAAACCAATGATATCTGGGAGTTTGGAAAAATTCAAACAATGATTCTAAGTTTTCCTAGAGGAATAAATAAAAGAGAATAACTTCAAAAATGTTTAAAAGAAGTATAAGAGAGTTGCTCTGTCAGAAATTAAAGCTACAATAATTAAATGAGATCATTCTGTTCTAAGAATCAACAAATAGATTAATGGATTATGATAGATATATATATGGGAACTAAAATAGACTTTAATGGGTATAAGGGTAGTTTATAAAGAAAGAATCACATACTAATAGGAAAAGGTTGACTATTTAAGGTAGATATGAGGGGAAATTACTTATTATTGAGCTAGAAACTGATATTATGCTATATACCTAAATCAATTCCAGACTGATTTAAAAGTCAAATAAAGGAATTCAAACAATAAAAATATAAAAATATAGATACATGCTTAAATAACCTTGGGATAAGTTAGAAAATCATAAACACTATTGAAGAAATGGTTAAAATATGTATATTGTGGCATCTTACATAACCACAAAAAGTGAACTTTTTCAGATAACTTTAAGGAACCATTAGAAAATACTCATAAAATAATAAGAAGTAAAAGAAGCAGAATATAAAACTAATCAAAATAATGTAAATTAAATTTTAAAATAATAAAATACATATGCAAAAAGATTGGTAGATACAGCAAGATATCTGGATGGCAGACTTATAGATGAGTTTTTACTTTTTCCTTTAAGTTTTTAGAATTTCCCCCACATTTTTTACTATGGCCATGTTTTCCTTTCATTATCAAAAACTAAAATGATTTGGTAGAATGAGAATATGAGAAACCAATCAAATTCAGCTACTAAAAAGCAACATCTTCAGAATACATATGGCCATTATATCCATTTTTTACATGTATGATGATACATTCCACAATTTTTTTAAGTATTAAAATAAAATAAAAGCCACAAAAGCTCTTTGCAGCCACAGCAGAACCTCTGCAGACAGCCTCTCCTGCCCTGCGCTGCCCTAGCCCATTCATCCCACCTCGGAGAAGGCCTTGCCAGGAGGATGCAGCCGTCAGGCTGTGGTACTCTCCACCGCTGTGGGTGGAGAAGCCAGACTCACTCACAGACTTGGCCACCAGCCTGATCTCTTCCCAAATGTGCTCCCTAGGGGCCCATGAGGGCCATCCCTACAGTATGCCCTGCAGTCCAGCCTCTGGGCTGTCAGGCACATGGAGTGGCCCCATCTGGCCACTAGGAGCTCACCACTCCAGCTGCTGAGATCTCATGAGACCAGGCATGAAGCGCTGAGAGTCATGAACAGATTCCAGAGTCTGGTTTGAGGTTCATCCCACTCCAAAGACCTCTGAACTGCTGTCGCCACAGACTAATCTCAGCACCCACTGAAATAAAACCATCTCCCCTCATCACCCTAGAAACTGGCACTCCTTCCTACCTCTTTGAAAGTCCTTTCAATGGGAGAGGCAGCTCACCCCAGTTCTCCTTACCTTCCCCACTACACCCTCGGAGGTCCTGCAGCAGCATGTACCTCACATCTGTCCCTTTACCCTTCCATCTTCTGCCTCGACCCCTGTGAAATGCTGCTTTCAGCTGCTCTCCGTTTCCCCAGACCCATGCATTCCTGTGACCCAAGAAACAATTTCATCTTAGCTCCCCCAAAATGCTGTCTCTACTTAGGGTTGCCAGATTTAGCAAAGAGAAATATAGGACACCCAGTTACATTTGAATTTCAGACAACCAACCAAAAATTTCTTAGTGTAAGTGTATCCCATCTATTTTACCCAACCCACCTCCATTCTTTTTTTTCAAGTTGATATGTTTTCATTTTTATTCAGTTTAGGAAATTCTCTTTTTTTGGCCACATGGCATGTGAGATCTTAGTTCCCTAACCGACCTGACTGGGGACTGAACCTGCACCCTTGCAGTGGAAGTCTTAGCCACTAGGTGAGGGAGAAAGTCCCTCAACTCCAGTCTTGAAACACTTTTGCCTTCTGCCACTCATAAGAAATACTGTCTTCTTTCTGCCCTTCTATAAAACACTCCTTTCTCTCTACAAACTCCTGGGAAACAGTGCCTGCCCTCTGCCCTTTGAAACATGAAACACTGACCAAACAGGAGTTTCCTTTCTGTTAATCCCCTCAGTCTTGCTCCTCCCCTCACCAAACTCCTTATGCTGTCACCCACCAGCCTCTTAGACTGCATGTCCCTTCCCCATCTCCACACAAGACCTCTTTCCTCAGTTGGCTACCAGATCCCCAGGAAAACACCAGCACTCCTGTTCTCAGTAAAACAGGAGTTTTGCCTCTACCTCCCACCACAGGAACGTCTTAAACCTATTGCCATTGGTCTTGTTCTTAATATGCACCAAGCCCTGTGCCAAGTACTCTGATTCTCACAACGGCCCCATGAAGCAGGCATTATTTTTATTACAGTTTTGTGACTTGCTGAAGATCACACAACATTGAGGATAGCCAGATTTGCACACAGGTAACACCTGACTCCAAAATCTCAGATAAAAACCCAATTAAGCCAGAATTTTCTGGACATTGGATATGTTTTAAGTCTTCTAATAAGCATCCAGGTAGAGACCCACTGTCTACCACAGACCACTCCTTGGTCTCCCCCTTCTTTTCCTCCCCAAAGAACATCCTCCTCCTCCACCTCGCTCTGGGACGTCATCACCTGGCAGTGAACATCCCTGCTATTGGAGGAGATGGTCACAGTCAGGCTGTGCTGCCCACATGCCTGGCAGCTGGGGACTGCCTGGGGTGGGGGCCAGGCCTGTGGTCTCTGTTCCTGGCTAGCACCCCACCCCACCCCCTTCTATAAATATCCCACTGCTCACTGGCTGCCAAGCTGTTACAGCAACAGTTTCCATGAGGTCAGCGCCCCAAGCGGCCTCCAGGTCCCAACACCCACACGTACCTTGCCTGGAGTGCTGGGGCCTGCTCGTCCCTGCAGGGGGCTGTCCCGGGTGCTGTGTCTCCGACGCGCAGGGGGTGTGGGCACTTGGACAGAGGCCTGGGATGGAGTCTGCCCTGAGCTCTGAGCCCCGGGTTCCAAATCTTGACTCGGGGAGGAATCAGGCTTGCTGCTGGCGGTGGGCTCTCCTTTGAGCTTCGGAGGGGCAAACCTCTTCCTGTTGAACGGCCTGGTTGGCTGGGGGGCTGAGGGCACAGGCTGGCCGGGAGCAGCAGGCCCCCTCTCACCTCCAGCTTCGCTGGATTCCCGACGTGAGGGCCTCTCTCCAGGTGTCCTGCCCCGAGGGGTCTGGGCCTCTGCTTCCACCTGGGGCTGGTCCGCTCGGGTGCTCTCTAGGTACATGTCCTTCAAGGAGAAATACACTTCCGGCTCTGGGCCTGGGACAGGGGCTGGGGCCTGGGTCTTCTGGGCCTGGTCTGGAGTGCCTGCACCAGAGGCTGGCTTCCTGGTGCCATCTTCTCCAGGGGATCCAGGCCCCCGGGCAGCCCTGCCTCTGGGCCTTGTCTGAACCTGCTCCATGTCCAGGGGCCCCTGTGTCCCACGGGAGTCAGGCTTGTCTGAACTGGGGAAACGCTTTTCCGAAGCACGATGGCTTTGAGCTGCCTTCTCCACTTCTGGTTTCCGCACTCCTTGCTTAGGTTCCACGTCTTTCTTCTTTTTCTTGGCCCCAGACTCCTTTCTGGGAACTCTCTGAGGCCCCAGCTCCATGGCCTCACAGATGTAGGTCAACAGGCCACGCTCTCCATCCTCTTCGTTCTCAGGGGCAGCCTCCCCATTGGTGGTCACCTCTCCAGAAGCAAGACTGTTGATCAGGCCCAAACCTGGGTGCTGACCAGGCTCGGTCTCTCCCTCCTGCCAAGCCACGAGGGGTCCGTCCTCGACTTCCCGGGCAGGGGCCGAGGGGACGGGTACCTCGGCCCCGCTCAGCCGCCGCTTTCGCTGGAAGCGGTCAGGGCTGAGTTTGCGCAGGGCATCAGCCTCGCCCACAGAGTCCTTCCCATGCTTCCAGCTCTGCTCGATTTCCCGCATCTTTGCTGCAGCCTTGCGCTTCAGCTTGGCAAACCAGCGCTGGTGGATCTTGTATTCAGTCATGGTGCCCACCTCCAAGACCCCTGAGCAGGACACAATGCCCTTGGCGTTCCGGGCAGAGGCTTGATAGATGGCGGCATCTTCCTCTCGACACCTAGAGGCAGGAGCATGAGGTGGCAGGTGAAAGCCCCTCATCCCCACAGCCAGAGTCCTGCCCCTGCCAGCCCTGCCTCAAGTGCCACCCCCACTCCTCACCATGGCTGAGGACACTGAGGCTAGCAAGAGGGTAGGAGCTGCCCGAGGCCACGCTGTTCTAGGAGGGATTAGACCTGGGGCCCAGGAGGCTCCCTTCATGAGTAGGTGACCCACACAGCCGTGTGGGGTAAGGATGACTTGGGAGCTTTTTTTGGCAGCTGACCTCATGGAAAATGTCTCTATGGGTCAGGACCTCCTCTGGCTGTGCTCAGCTCTCTGGCTGTCAGAAATACTCCCATCCTGGCCTTAGGAGATCCCAGACACTGGCAGCCAGACACGCTTCACCAGGTGGTTCAACTCTGCAGCAGAACCCTGCCCCCACCGGACTTGGGTCACAGGACCTGCAGGAGGGCCGACAGAGCAGAACAGGCCCCGCCTCCTCACCTGTAGAGCTGCAGGGTGTGGCGGTTGCCCTGATGCATGATCTCGTATTTGGGCAAGCCACAGTAGCGGTCCAGCTCTGTGTCATCCTTGTACCAGGTCACCTCTGGCTCTGGGTACCCTAAGAAGGAAGCAGCAGATTGGGTTGCAGGGAAACCAGTTCCAAAATAGTGGGCAGACAGAAGAGGATCCCATGGCTTCCCCAGACCACCTGAAGAGACTGGACTGGTCCACCTGCCCCGGGTTGGCAGGAGGAAGAGGGCTACCCTATGGCTCAGCTTATATTTAGAAGCTAGACCCTATCAAGGCCAAAAACCGTTCCCCTTCAGCAACTGGAAGGCAAACAGAGGAGAAATTTCCTGGCTGCTGATTAGAAGGGAAGCAAGGAGTTTCCAGAAAGCTTTAGCTGGTAGTAATAAGCTTCCACTCTTCAGTGGCCTGTTGTACATCCTCATCTGTAATAACAGCTCTACTCTCAGAGGTCTCTCCCCAACACCCAACATCAGCACCAATGCCAAGCACCCTTCTTTCATTCCAGGTTCCTGAGCTATTAGTATTATTTGATGACACAGCTAAAACATCCATCCATCCATCCACCCATCCATCTGTCATCCATCTATCCACCCATCCACACCTACCTTCTCACCCATTCACTGCTGTGAAACTGATTGTTTTTCCAGCCCGTCCTCTCTCAACTTTCAGCCCTACTCACAAAGAGAGCTTCTAGCTGTGAGGGCCATGTGTCCCTGCCTCCCTGGCCACCTAGCTGATTGGTCCAGTAATGGACACATAACCACTTAATCTGATTCAATTCTTTGACCTAGTATTTGGGAATTGAAACAAAGAGACACTCTATCCTTGGGTCTGGAAATAACTTGGAAGAAGGGGTGCAACCATATTCTGCCACATGAACTGAGAAGCAGACAAAGCTACAGTGAGATGGAAATGAAGTTGATGTTCAGGATAGAATGAAAAAAAGGAGACAGAGAGGGTAGACCTGATATCCTTCTAAATACTGGTTCCATTCCTTGCCTGGCCACAGCCACACTCTTGTGAATTCCATAAGAAGTCCACCTAAGCCTTACCAAGGATTTCTGTTTCATTTCTTAAGCTGACTTCAATTAATTTGCAATGGTTATTAGAAATTAGAGACTCCTAACATTGTTGCTATTCAGTCACTAAGTTATGTCCAACTCTTTGCAACCCCATGGATTGCAGCACACCAGGCTTTCCTGTCCTTCATTATCTCCCAGAGCTTGCTCAAACCCATGTCCATTGAGTCAGTAATGGCATCCAACCATCTCATTCTCTGTCACCCCCTTCTCCTCATGCCCTTAATCTTTTCCAGCATCAGGGTCTTTGTCCCTTAAATATATGCATATATTAGGTGTGTGCTGACTGCCAAGCAAGGGTTATGAAGATACAGAAGCTTGACAGCTCTCTGCTCTCAGGGAACCTACTGTACAATAGAAAAGACAGGTCTCCACACAAGGCAGGGATGCACCTGCAACTGGGCACCCATATGCTCTGCCTTCCCTCCTGTCTCGATAAACTGAAGTGCCTAAGACACCCTCACTGGATCCCATCTCTTCCTGCCTCATCAAGGACATCTCTCCAGCTTGTTTCTCCTTTCCTGCATTTTCAGGCTTTTCCTCTCTTAGATCGTTCCCATCAGCATACAAGCCTCTGTACTGCCTTCCTTCTTTTCTGTGACCTCACATCCTCCCCTGGCTCCTGCCCCCATTTCTCTCTTTTCTCCTTTACAGAGAAACTATTTGAAAGAGCTTTCTGTACTGGCTGTCTTTACCCTGTCTCCTCCGATCAGGCTTTTTTACCTACCGCTGCACAGGAATTGCTCCTATCAAGGTCACCTGTGACTCACATACCACCAAATCTCTCAGCACTGACCTTCCCTTCCTGAAGCCTTCTCTTTGCTTGCTCCTGGATGCCCCCCCTTCTGAGTGCCTGCGCTACTCTACTGGCCACTGTTTCTAATCTCTTCCATCTGCCCTCTCCCCACCACCTAGACCTGTAAGTGTTAGATGGGCCCGGGCTCAGGCCTCAGAACCATTTTCCATTCTCTCTATATATAACCTAGGGGATCTAATCCTGTCCTGCAGCCTTTAAATAGCTATATCTTCCTAACTCCCAAATTTGTATCTCTAGCCCAGACCTCCCCTGAACTCCTGGTTCTTATTTCTGACTGCAAACCTGACATCTCCACTTGGAGGTCTCATGGGTATCAGACTTACCTAGTCCCAGGCCAAGCTCCTTATTCCCCTCACCAAGCCAAGTCCCACTTACCTCAGTAAATGGCAACTTTATCCTTCTAATTTGGCACAAACCAAAAACCTGGAGGTAATACTTTATTCTTTTATTTTCCTCACATCCACTCCATCAGATGATTCCACAGGCCCTCCCTCCAGAATATATTCAGAATTTGATTAATTCCTGCCACTCCCTGCCACCAACCTGCTCCATCAGCATCATCTCACACCTCAATTTCTCAACAACCTCCTTGCTTATCTCACTAGTTCCACCCTGCCCTTTCTTCAGCCCATTCTCAGCACAGCAGCCAGAGGAAGTAAATAAGGTCAGGTGATAGCACTTCTCTGCTCAAAACACTCCACTAGCTCCCATATCATGAAAGCCCTCATGATCTAGGCCATATCAGCCCACTGGCCTCGCCTCCTCCCACTCTCTACCTTGCTTGCAGTACCCCAGTCATATGCCCCTGCTGGCTGGCCTCAAGCATCACATGAGCATCACATCTTGATTCCTCCGGCCTCTGTCTGCACATTATCTCCATGGAGAGACCTTCCCTACCACCTGTATGCAGTAACAAGTCTCTCTCCCTGGTGATTCTAATCTCTCTTACTGTTTCTTTTTCTTTATATTCTTCATAGAATAGTGGCCACAGGATTGGAAAAGGTCAGTTTTCATTTCAATCCCAAAGAAAGGCAACGCCAAAGAATGTTCAAACTACCGCACAATTGCACTCATTTCACATGCTAGCAAGGTAATGCTCAAAATATTTCAAAGTAGGCTTCAACAGCATATGAACCAAGAACTTCCAGATGTTTAAGCTGGATTTAGAAAAGGCATAGGAACCAGAGATCAAATTGCCAACAACCATTGAATCATAGAAAAAACAAGGGAATTCCAAAAAAACCCTATGTCTGCTTCACTGACTACACTAAAGCCTGAGGTGTAGATCACAACAGTGGAAAATTCTTAAAGAGATGGGAATACCAGACCACCTTATTTGTCTCCTGAGAAATCTGTATGCAGGACATGAAGCAACAGTTAGAACCGGACATGGAACAATGGACTGGTTCAAAGTTGGAAAAGAAGGATGTCAAGGCTATATATTGCCACCCTGCTTATTTAACTTACATGCAGAGTGTGTCATGTGAAATGCTGGGCAGAATGAATCACAAGCTGGAATTGCAGGGAGAAATATGAACAACCTCAGATATGCAGATGACACCACTCTAATGACAGAAAGCAAAGAGGAACTAAAGATCCTCTTGATGAGGGAGAAAGAGGAGAGTGAAAAAGTTGGCTTAAAACTCAACATTCAGAAAACTAAGATCATGGCATCCGGTCCCATCACTTCATGGCAAATAGATGGAGGAAAGGTGGAAACAGTGACAGATTTTATTTTCTTGGGCTCCAAAATCACTGCAGATGGTGACTGCAGCCACAAAATTGAAGATGCTTGCTCCTTGGAAGAAAAGCTATGACAAACATAAGCAGCAGATTAAAAAGCAGAGACATCACTTTGCCAACAAAGGTCCGTATAGTCAATGCTATGGTTTTTCCAGTAGTCATGTATGGTGAGAGAGCTGAACTATAAAGAAGGCTGAGCGCCAAAGAACTTATGCTTTTGAATTGTGGTGCTGGAGAAGACTCTTAAGAGTCTGAGAAAACTCTGGGAGATAGTGAAGAACAGGGAAGCCTGGCATGCTGCAGTCCATAGGGTCACACAGAGTCAGACACGACTGAGCAACTGAACAATGCATTGCTACCTGACCGATTATACCCTGATGAGTTTCCACCCATCTACTCCAACTCCCTGGGGAAAGAACAGCTCCATGACTTGTCTGTGTTATTCGCTATGTCCCCAGTTCCTAGAATAGTGCCTGGTATGGGGTCAACACTCATTAAGTATTTATAGGTGAATGAATGAAGCAATGCGCTAAGGGCTCAGGATACAGAGAAGGGAACAGGCGCCTCTGGCTGAGGATTCGGGGAAGACTTTATGGCATGAGAGGCATTTGAAATGGCTGTGAGGAGGGTGGAATTTCAGAAAATGTGGGTTCAGTGTCCACTTTCCTTCCACAGCACAAATCCCGATACTGGAACCAACTGTTCCCTTCTCTGTCTCCCCTCCTCTACTTATGCCCCATGTGCGTCATCATTTCTCCTTCACTTCTGTATCTTTACCACCTAAGACAGTGCCTGGCACATAGTAGGGACTTAATAAAAATCTGCTGGATGAGTGAGTAAGGGGACGAGTGAGCGAACAAACAAGAGGTGGGTGGGGAGGGCATGCTGACGAAGAACCATGACACCAGAGTGTGGAGTGGAAAGCAGAGGGCACACTGGGGAACCGTGACAAGAACAGGGAGCAAAGGAGGCGAGGCTGTGGCCGCGTCAGCCAGAACAGACTCTGGGCAGCCCTGACTGTAAAGCGAGCCCCATGTTTCCACTGTGAGCTAAAGTCCCTGGTTACATCACCGTGCGTGTCCTCACCATCTCGAGCAGTGAGCTCATCCCTCCAAGAGCCCAGCTCAGAGCCTCCTTGCCCCATGATCTGCCCAGTTGGGCCTCAGCCTCCAGGGCATCTGAGTCCAGTCAGGCTGCAGCGAGAGGGCAGGGACAAGGCAAGAAGGGGATGTTGAGTGGACCCAACAGCCACAATGCTGGGGGACTCCAGCCCCCACGCCACCTTTTGGTGTCTCTTCACTAGGTGGGGGCCAACCTGAAAGCTTGGGCTCTCTGGCAACAGTGGGTTCTGGAAACAACTTTAGTTGAGCAGAAAACATTCCTTTGTCCCCTGGGTAATATGAACTGTATTTTGAAACACACAAAAGCAAGGGAGGTCCATTACTCCCAGCTGCACACACACATGTGCCCATGTGCATGCCCACAGGCTGGCATACACACACACACACACACACACACACACACACACACACGCACACACACACGCACAGCCCTAGCCAGGAAACCCCACAGTGGTACTGACGCCTGTGGCCTTCCCTCTTCCCCTTCCTACCTGACACCTCTGCTCCACAGCCAGCATGCCTCAGTCTAGAAGAAATCTAGTTTGGAGACTTACAGCTTCATCCTAACCACTCCCAGTTTGGAAAAGCTCAGATTCAGGAGAATAATACTGATGAATGTATATATTTAGAGTTTTCAAAGAGCTTTCAAAGATAGAATTTTATTTGGTCCTCATAATAACCCTGTGAAGACAGTTGTGAACATTTATTGAAGACTTACTATAAGCCAGATACTGAGCTGGACATTTTTCCTGTATTACCTCATCTGCTCCTCTCATGAGTCCTATGATAAAGGTGCTGTTATACATCCTCGACTTAAAGGAGAGGAAACGAAGGCTTCTGTCCAAAGGCGTCCAGCTGGTACGTGGAAGAACCAAAATCCAAATCCCAAAATCCAGACCCCCCTCTTCTACAAAATAGGCAAGGTGGGTCTCTGAATCTCTTACACAAAAGGAACATGAGATTCAGAGAAATCAAGTAACTTACTCAGGGTCACATGGCTGGCACATGAGAAAGTTCCTGGCTTCCTTTCCCTTATTCCTCTGTTCTTCTCACTAGGAATTCTGGAGATAATATGTAAGTTTCTGCCCCTAGCAGTCATCATCTTAGATTTATTTCTCTAAAAAGAGTATCTTCAGGAACTTGGTTCTAAGTCTAAAGGCTAACTCCCTGGCCGCACACATGCACAAGCTAACAGAGAATTGACAACAGAGGTAAGGAGAGTAGGGGAAGGGGATCACCAAGCTAGACAGAGGTGGGCACCTCGAGAAGGACAGTAGCCCTGGCCAGGGGGTCCCTGGGGGAGACAGGAGCCAGGAGGCTCTGCCAAGGCCCACTGTCCCCCATATGCCCACTCTGAGAGAGAACTCCAGGGTCATACACCACTTCTTAAAGTCCCAAAGGACTTTCTGCAGAGTCAGCCAGCAGGGGCTCTGCCACAGACTATTCTTCCTCAACTGAACCAGTGTTTCACCCACCACAAAAGCATCACCTCCTCCTGGCAGGGCCCTGCTTAGCCTGACTCATCACAAACTCATCTAGGGAATGCTACCAGCAGGGTGGGAGGAAGAGTCAAATGTGGTCACTCTATCTCCAAGGAACAAGCCAGGATCACCACACCAGTCTCATGCGAAGGCCAGTCAGGTTTACGGCCACCCACCATCCTCCACTCCAGGTGGGGGTGGGGCGGGGTGGAGGGGAGAGGAGGGGAGACCCACTTTCTAGCTCTGTCTTCTTTGTTCTCTGATCTTTCTGTATAACCTTTTCCCTTTCCCTGGCCCCTCTCTTACAGTCTACCTTTTCTCCCTGTTAATATAATTGGGAAAGGCTTATTTATAGTGCACTATGGTAATCACAGAGTCTTCGCTGCTAATCTGCTACATGAAATTCAGGTAACCTAAGATCTCTGACACAGGCTGGGGTGAGGAGTGGGAAGGAGGAACTAGGTACAACAGTGGACTAAGGTATGGATGGTAGAGACACTGAGTGCCTGGGAACCTCACAGCCGTACTTGGTAGAGCTGTAGATCCCATCATGGAAGGTGCTCCTGAGCAGAAGCCCACCACCCTGGTGGGTCATCATGAGACAAGATTATGGCAACTGAAGGGAGAAAAGCTTGTTCCTTTGAGTTGGGCTTGAGGCATGGAAAAGCTTACTTCCATGATGACACTGGGGGTATTCAGTAAAATATGCTAAGACTCTGTAAGTCAGACTCGGGTCAGCTTCAGCACGTTGCTCTCAGAGTCCATGGCTACAAAGGACAGAATGGAAGAAGGAGAGGAGGGAGGCTCCTGAAGCAGCTGCTGTTGTCAAGGCACTGAAGCTGCAGCTGCAGTGAACAGGCAATGTGGAAGGTGTTGTCAGCAGAGTCAGGATCACTGTGGTCATACTTGCAAACATGTACTGAGCACCTTCTTCGTGCCTGCTGCATGAAGTGTCAGGGGTATGCTCTGTCTCATGGTCTTATGGGGAGAGAGAAGTAGGAACCAAGAAGCTGCACTGTGAAAGGCACAGCAAGAGCTCTCTGTGGAAATGCTGGAGATGACCTCCTAGAGGATAAGTTGGTTGAGCTGGGCCTTGAAAGATGAGAAGAAATTTGCCAGGCTTCCAGGTTAAAAGCAGCATCAGCATACCATCTACTTTCATTCTCTCATCCAAACCCACTAAACCACACTAATGGGTTTTTTATTAAAAATATATGTGTGGATGTGTGTTAGTTGCTCAGTCATGTCTGACTCTTTGCAACCCCATGGATTGTAGCCCTGACAGGTTCCTCTGTCCATGGAATTCTCCAGGCAAAAATCCTGGGTGGGTTGTCATTCCCTTCTCCAGGGGATCTTCCCAACCCATGTCTCCTGCATTGAAGGCAGACTCTTTACCATTTGAGCCACCAGGAAAGCATATATATATATATATATCCACCAAAATAAATGGGATAATAGAAATGAAAACAACAGGAACAACAGTATTTTGAAAGCTGGAAAGCAGATGGACAAGTTTCAGAAACTGACTTAACAGACTCAAGGCAGCTTAACCCTAAGATGAGAAACTGAGAACTATCCTTTGAACACCAGAAAATCCTCAAAGGGCACAGGAAATGGCCACCAGATACCTCTGGGACTGGGTATAAAGGGAAAGAAGGAGAAGTTAAAAAGGGTGTGGAAAACAATTAGGTCTCTGGATCTCCTCACCCACTCCATACCACTGGGTAACCAACTGTTCCTTCCCCAACATGTCCAAAGATGAGGTTTAGTATCTGGGAAAGTAGAACTTTGCCCTGAGAGTAAGTCAGCACTGTTGAGGGCATGAATTTTCTATGGAAAGATATATCTATGAAATAAATACTCTATCCTGGAAGCCCACCCAACTCTCTATAATCTGCAGAGCTTCCAGAAAACTCAGCAAGACACAAGACGAGTAACTCAGTATGAAATCTAGCTAGTCCAAAAGAAAGTAACTAAAGAAACTCATTTGGTCAGTTCCCAACACTAGTGGTGGCCAGGTCATCCTAGAGTGAAGACCCAAGATTTCAGGCTCCTACTACTTGCTCAGAACTTCCAATCAGCTTTTTCGTCTCCTATTCGTAATCATTATCCTACAACCAAAGATTCCTAGATATCTGAGGAAACCCTATAAATAGGAGATGAAGAACCAGAACAATTAAATAGAAAAAAGCAAACTGGAAGAAACATAACTACACAGGAAACTTTTACAAAACTACTATTACTAGTCTCAGAGAGTTTAGAGAAAATATTACATTCATGAGAACAGAATGCTTTAGAAAACAATTTTTAAAAAACTCTTAGAAATTAAAAACCCAACAAAAGAGTTGAAAGATAATACTGAGGAAATCTCTCAGGAAGAACAAAAAGACAAATAGGTGAAAGGGAAGAAAAGGTAAGAAAATGAGTCTAGGGAGGAGATATGCACAGGTGTTCCAGAAAGAAAGGACAGAGAAAGCAGGAGGAAGAAATCAAGATCAAAATAATCTCAAATTTCTCAGAACTAAAGGCTGTCAAGTTTCCATACTAAAAGCATCCAAGCATGCCCCTGGATGAAGACACTTGTATCAAGATACACCATTATGAAATATCAAAACACTCTTAAAAGATTCCAGAGAGGAAAACCAGCCTCCTATATGGAATCAGGAATCAAACTGCACTCCTGCTCTAAACAGTAACACTGGAAGCAAGACGGCAACCTGCAGCAAAGTTTTCAAAATTCTGAAGGAAAATTATTTTCAACTTAGAGTTCTATACCTAGCCAAACTTTCCATCAAGAGTAAAGCAAATAAATAAAATAAAGACATTTTCAGACATAAATTGTCTAACATTTATTTACCATATACTCTTCCTAGGAAGCTACCAAAATAAGAATGTAAGTCAAGAAAGAAATGTAGAATGCAGATAAACAGGAAGTCCATTACAGGAGAGGTAAAGGGAACCTGCAGGATGATGATGAAGGGAGATCCTACGATGACATCTGTGTACCAGACACACAGAGCAACCAAGTCACACTGGAACAGGATGACCCAAAGAAGAGAGACTGAGAGCTTGTCATCATAATGCCTCCCACTGTTGTACCATCTTTGGGACCTGAAGAAGCCACTAGATGTAGCTCAATAAAGCCAGAGAGTAAACCAAGAACAAGGAAGAAGTGAGATCTGACATATAAGACATGACATATACACCCAATATAACAGCTGTGTATTAGGCCTAAAAGGCCACCAGGTCAAATAGAATAGGGATGTCTCTAAGGAAAGAAGCTGACAGAGGACTGATGGTATCAATCTTGTGGAAAGCTGCTTTAAAAGGCTTTTAGAAAGTATAAGAAAAATTAGTCATAGATACCAAATAGCTAATTAAAAGAAAAATTAAAGAAAGGACTAACCTTATAAAAAAAGAAGAAAGAAATATAATCATAGTATACTACAATGTTCAGTTATGACTAATATTTCAGAGGCATAATAAACAGTAAATATTGATTAAACAAAATTATGATATAACTGATTTTAGAAGATAAGTGAGATGAAGCAGAGAAAATAACTGCAAAAAGAGCTAATTTCCTCTCTACTATAACAGGAAGACTGGGTAGCAACTAAACTTGAAGACTCAAAAGTTAGCAGCATTCACATACTATACCAGCATTACAGAAATGTGTACACACCATAAGAAAGTGCTAAAGGCTGAACACAGTTGCTTCTGGGAAGGCAAATTGATGAGAGGGGTAAATGGCTGTATTTTGATAACTACATTTTTAGTTCAATTAGAAATCTTAAAAAATTTTTAATATATTAATTTGATGAAATAAAAATTAGGTTTCATTAAAAAAGATTAAGGATGTTCTATATGGAGAAAATAACAGGTGCAACAGCATGGTGTCGTGAAAGAGTTGAGTTTTCCTAGAAAATGGCTACTGCCAGAGTAAAGCAGCAGATTCAGGCATAAGCAAGCCGCATCAGATGCTGCAGAGGGCAACAGCAGCATCTCCTCTTTGCCAACTTCGTGGGCTTTGGCAAGTCACCTAACCTATTCTAGTATCCTTCTCTGTAAAATCTGACTAATAATAGCACTGACTTCACCGGGTTTTGTAAGAATTCAACAACAATGGAACCAGATAAATTTTGCAAAATGTGCTGTGCTATACAAAGGTGAGGGATGCAAGCGTACCTCTGTAGTGTACCTCTGTATCCCTGGGAAGTGTTCTCAGTTGGGAGCTCAGAAGGTTCTGGGCAAGGTGAAAACTGCCCAGGGAACCCAATCCTAGAGAAGCTGTTCAGCTGGCTGGGGCAGACATGCTCCCTAGAATCAGGGCTTGTCACTGCTGGCATGTCATCAAGGGCATCAGTGTTCTTAATTTACTGGAAAAAAAGGGGGGAGGCGCTCTAGGAGAGAACCTTGACCTGATGGCTGCGGGGCTGGAAGAGGTAGGGCCCGCAGGTGAGTCCTACAGCCCTGGTGGCGTCAGTGCCGTGGGAGCCAGTGCTGGGACATGTGGGGGAGGGGCAGTGCCCAGAGCCAGCTTCCCAGCCCTCACCCCTTTACTCTCCCCTTCCAAGGAGTATCTCTCTCTTCCTATTCTGCCAACCTGTTGCTTCAAATTCCACCATGGAATTTGGTGAAATGCACATAATGATAGCTAACTGCTAACACTTATATGGTACTTACTATACGCCAGGTATTATTCCAAATGCTTTGCATTCATACCATTACAATCTCCACTTTGCAGATGAAGTACTCAATATCACATAACTGGAAAGGGGACAAGCCAGCATCCTAAGCCAGGCAGCCTGACTCCAGTCAGGGTCTGCATTCAGAATCACCATATATTACTGTCTATCAGGCTTGAGACTCCAAAGTCTCAAACTACTCAGCTGTAAAATGGGAATATTTGAGAAGATGGCCTTGAAAACCTCTTTCAGCTAGAGAGCTTCTTTCCTTGGAATAAGATTCATCAGTCGCATATGCATGTCTGAGTGTGAGGAACCCATATGGAAGACAGGTTTTGAAGAACAGCAGGGTGGGAGGAGAAAGGGACCCCTGCCCACATGGAGAAGTTAAACTGGAGAGATAGCTAAGAAGACCAATGTCAACTTGCACAGCCAACCCCTCTCCATGCCTGTGCCCACAGACCCCTTGGACCCTGACCTGTGCAGCAGCTCTGGCACAGATCATACAGACAGCCTCATTACCTGTGACGATGCAGGTGAATCTGACGTCGCTGTCCTCGGACACAGCCCGGGACTTGAGTGTGGTCTCAAATAGCGGCTGGGTCTCCTCTGTTAGCTGAGCAATGATGGAGCAGAAGGTGCTCCTAGGAAAGGCAAAGAACCATTCAGAGCAGCGTTTCTCCTATCTCCACTGCACGATGCCATGGCCTGGAGTGGTCCAAGGTGGCTTATATCTTACCATGTCCATCCAGCATCCTGTAGCCATGGCTCCAGCACCTGGGAAAGTCTTTCTTCAAGAAAGCTAGGTCTCATGGCCAGGATGGGGGCAGGGAAGTGATCAGGGGCTGAATGGAATCCTGACCCAGACCTGTTAAAATGGGTCCCTTTTGACCAGGGACCAGGCTCCTGTGCATGCCAGACCACTATTCCTGGCATTCCCATTCCATCCTTATTGGGGGGCCTTGCTTCACACTCCACCTTTCATGTTCAGGTGAGCTCGTGCATGGTAGAGACATACACATGGACAGGCCCAGCTTCAGAGATGGAGGGCCCAGCACAGCAGAGCCTCCATTAATGCCATGGAGGGAAAGCCGGCTGACCCCAAGGATAACAGGTCCCAAGAGCTCAGGGGTCAGAAGAAAAGCCCCTGCCTTTGTGAGGATAGACCCATAGCAGACCAAGAACAAGCTGGCCAATGCCAGGGGTCTAGACCCAATGGTAGCCTCTAGTTCCTAGGAGTATCAGAAAAGAAAGATTCAAATGAATCCTGACCCTACACAGGGCTATGGACCTCCAGTGGAAAGCCAGCCATGGCTCCCTTGCTCCCCGGTGGGTACCACATGTTCAAGTGAATACTGGCAGCTCCAGGACCTACCAGCAAGACTGCCAATCCACAAACAGATCCACCCGTGCAAGAGTCAGGGCTTTTGGTTCCCTTGTGAAAGTCCATCTCCCAGAACTCAGAGGCATTTGTGGGCTCACTGAGTTGATCACAGACTCACCAGCACTGCTCAGCATTGACAGTCCTCTCCTACCTGCCCACACGCAGCAAACCACCATGCCAAACCCTTCATGGGCCAGCAGAGACACAATGCATCCCTAGGCGTGACGTGTAACCACATAGCCAGGTTGTGCGGTGCACAAGCCGTGCCCAGCCCTCCTCTTCCCGCCCCCAACCCACACACCCTCTGCTGAGCAGCAGGGAGGACTGTGAGGGATGACATGAGGAGGAGCAGGAAGAACTGTTGGGGGGCAGACAGATCAGTGCTGCTTTGCTCTGTGCCTTGGAAGAAGGGGCAGTTGCCTATGGGCAGTGTGTGTCTGCCTGTGACCTCTCCACAGGGGCAGGTAAGAGTCTGTGGGAACACAAGCAGACAGGAGCTACAGCCCTACTTTGTTAGGAGGACATCCCCATTCAGCTGACCATCTCTGTGGATGTCATTCCGGACTTGAGTTTGAGGAGAAAGCTTGCATCCCAGGAAGAAGGCCTGGAATCAAGTAAGACTTCTGGACTGAGAGGGGTCCAGCCGTCTCTGCACAGGATCGCAGATGCCTGGGCCTCTGGGGAGCTGACAGGAGTCCTCCCCCAGAAAGACCACCCAGAAAGAGGATCCCAACTAGGGACTGTGGTGAAGGCTGCCAGAACACTCCCTGCCACGCTCCCACCTGGAACCTAAGTAACTTATTAGCCAGTTGTAAGAACTGTCTTCTTGTAGCTTACTGTTGGAAGAAACTACTGTCCTTTCCTTTCTCTTTTAATCCACTCAAAAATAGAGAGTCCTTCAGGATCTAGACAGTCAACGCTCTGACACTTTGGAGTTAGAACATCTGAAAACATTTCTCACTGCTCTCATACTGCCAGCAATTCCTGACTTCGGGGAATACCAACTCCCAACCAGCAGTTTCTAGAGGAAATGGCCCTGCCAAAAGTCATTGGACTTCTGTGATTTTGCAACTAATTCAAAACATCCCTAATTATGTCCTCCCTACCTAATTTGAATCTTAACCTACTCATGAATATGAACCTGGCTCTCATACTCAGCCTAGGCTCTTAGGGATGAAGCTGCTTGGACAAGTCTAAGAAAATAAGCAACTGGGTAAGTGAGGAAAACAGGGAAATCAGGCTTCAGGAAAATTTGCAGAGACAAGTGCTCATGCTAGATATTTAACAACAAGGTAGTTATCTCATTATTTTTGTTTTATAAGAAAGAATGCTTATCTTTTCAAATTTCCAGACTAGGTCCTAACTGTATTATAACATTCTTATAATGGAAAATCCTAAGTAACTGCTGAAAAGTATAGCTAGGAAAACACCCTCTAGGAAAGTGGATCCAGGGTGCATTTGGTGGGGACAGAGTCACTGCATATACTATCATATTCTAATAAACTGTCACCAGCTTTCTGCTATTTTCCAAACCACTCAGACGTGAGATGAATTCCAAGTCTGCTGCTTCCAGCCTCCTGGGAAGCCAGGAAGTCCACCCACCTGGAAGTGGTCTAGTCCTACCCTGACACCTCCAAGTCCTTCCAACTCCGTGAATTCATAAGGATATCACAGCCTAATCATGTGTCTCTACAGAACTCCAGAATCATCACTGGTTTTCAACATCTTCAAAGGAACCTAATCCTGCCCAAAGGTTTGGTATTTACCTTGCTTTAAATAAACTTCTAAACTCTCTTTTAGCACTTAACACACTCCGCTTTGAGTGAGCTGGATACTCTGGTCTTCTGCCCCTTCAGTATCCACCCCATCACAAGAAACGTACATAGTAGCTACTGACCATCCCTGTAGACGTTATTAGCTATTCAGAAACCAGTTAGCTATGCAAAAATCTTTCTCTGTGTGAAGAAACTATGGTCAACTCTTCCCTAGATCTACCAGAGTCTGGGAGGAGGCCCAAGTGGTGAAAAGTAGCCAGGAAACGTTCCCGTTTTGATCACAATTGTCAGTTCAGCCAGGGGTGGAGAGCTGTCTCCAGTTAAGGAGGTAAGAGGATAGTCGTTCAACAGGCAAACTCTGACTGCGGGCCTGCTGGGGCCCTGCTCTGTCTCTGAAGAGGATTCAGAGAACAAGTTAACACAGAAAGACACTCACATGATAGCCCTGACCTCACAGAGTTCACAGTCTGCAGGGGTGGAGAGAAATCAAAAGAGAGGGAAATTCAGAGGAGATAACAGAAGGAGAACTTCAGGGACTGAGGAAAAAAAAATTTTTTTTAAGGAAGTAGCCACGGTTAGAAGACAGACAATAAGCTGTCAAACCTAGATATGTGGTTACAAAAACCATGAAAACCTAGGCTGAGGGGGAAACAGGTCACATGACTGGAGGCTCTCTGCTCTGGTCCCATGGTGCCTATCCCAGGGGCACAGAGATAGAGTTGCAGGCATCTTGGGAACCCCTGCCTATCTCTGGGTCCCGGCACCCCCTTCAAATGGTCCATGCAAGCATCAACTCTGGCCTTCGTGAGATCCATGCTCACTGAGTGCCCGCTCACACCCTCCCCAACCACCCTCTCCACTCCTCTCACCCCATGCAGCTTGGTTATTAGTGCACAAGCAGTCACCCAGAGCCCCCTCAGTGCCCAGACCCAAGAAAAAAAAAATGCAGTCAGAGAAATGTAATGCAATAGTGCGTTTACCTTCCAGAGCTGGGGTGAGACAACCGGTTGCTTGATAAGCTAAGCAAAAACAGCAAATGGAATCATTAGGCCAAAAAAGCAAAGACAGGAGGAGGTGAAATCAACAACAGTAGGCAAAGTATTAATCGGCCACCATCTGGGGCCCAAGGGCCTTTCTATTAAAAGGGACCAGCTGTCTTACTTGGCCAGCTCCAGTTAGCAAGTGGCCTCACCACCGGACACCCATGTATCTGAAACCAAGAACTTGTTAAGTGTAGCAGGGTCCAGGGAAATGGTTAGGCAGGAGGGAGGCCCCTTGGGGCTGAGCTTTAAGAAAGGTGTGTCCTGGGTCATCTGGGACATCTCCCCGCCTCTGCAGCACACCAGCTTGGGGGGTGGGGGAGCCAGGCAACTCCTGCTTCAACCCTTGGCCTTTTGGGGGAGAAGAGCCCCCAGTTCCTGGAAATCCCCTCAGAGGCTGGAAAGGAGACAGGTGGCTTGGAGAACACCCATTAATATGTTAAAGTACGGTTAAAGAGGCCACGCAAGGCAAACCAGCTGGGAGAGTCAAGAAGAGAAGGAAAACAAAGCGGTTAATTCAGCAGGAGCCAGGAGGCACCCAGTTGGGTCAGACCAGCACAAGGCCCATGACGCTGATCACCCCTCCTGCCCCAGGACAGCTGAGAGCCGAAACCAGCTGTGGGCTGGGTAGGCCACTGCAGGGTGAGGATCACACAGAGCTGCCCCTCAGTGGAGATCCAGTGGGTATGAGTCAACTTTCACCTCTGCCTCCATTCCTTCCAACACAAGTCTCTCCAGAGGGGTCTAGGGACACAGTTCTCTGGGATATCTCAGGCCCCCACCTCTCCCAACTACACTCACTCCCTTCAGCTGGCCCCACAGTGAGAACAGCTCTCCCTTCATTATCAACAGCCCATATGCTCAACAGAACTGTCAGTCTGCATCTCTAACCACTGACAGCCTGTATCTGTATAACAAACCAACAAAAAAAAAACAAATTCACATTCTGCCCCAAACATGGCTTCCACTTCTGTGTGCCTGGATTTATGGATACCACTAGGGAAGTACATCCTTCAGACCCAAAGAGCCCTACGCCCAGAGAAGCTGCTGCTCCAGAATGCAGCTGCCTTTATTCAGAGCTTTAAAAATCCTCTGGAGGCCATGAGGGCAGACCTCCCATGGTTTCAAGGCACTGGCCAACTCCATCCTTTCCTTATGATGGACTTCCTTTGCCTTTCTCCTTAGAATGGAGAGATTTCTCCTTTGCTGGGTCTGGATTTCTTCCCTGGGAAGGGGACGGGGAGAATCAGCTCTCTCAGGAAATGACAGCTTCCACTTGCAAGTAGGCAAGGGACTGAGCTGTGACAGTGACCCCTCCCTGGCTCTCTCCAGGGCTACAGTTCCCCGGCCTCATCCCGCTTTCTCTGGGCCTCACCCTTAGTTAATCAGCCATGTCAGGAGGAGTCCAAGGCAGTGAAGGCACCTTGTCTTCAAAACATGCCTGCGACCTGCTGGCTGGGCCAGAGGTTGGCTCAGGGCTCTCACCCAGGAACTCCCCAATTACTGACTGTGAGAGGGTCTGAATCAGAGGCATCAAATGTTGGCATGTTGTTGTTTAGTTGCTCAGTTATGTCCGACTTTTGCAACCTCATGGACTATAGCCTACCAGGTACTTCTATCCATAGGATTTCCCAGGCAACAATACTGGAATGGGTTGCCATTTCCTACTCCAGGGGAACTTCCCAATCCAGGGATGGAACCTGCATCTCTTGCATTGGCAGGTGGATTCTCTACCACTGAGCCACTAGGGAAGCTCAGTGATGGGATAAATAGGCCTAAAAACGTTCTTAGTGATACTTTCATTTTATAGAATAGAAATTCGGGGCCCACAGAGGAAAAGTATCTTCATAAAGGAGAAAAGTAGGCCTGGGAGGTGGTGGGGGGGGGCGGTGCGCGGGGTCGGTGGCAGGAAGGTGGGGGGAACCAGGACTGTTCCTGGAAGCTGGGCCCTCCCATTCCTCCTGGCTTTCATATATTTTGGACACAAAAGGCCTTCAGAAAGTCCTGGCCTGATGCCTCAGTTTTCCTAAAAGCCCTAGACAATCTCCTTTACCCAAGCTGAACAGAAGAGATACCACAGAACTACAGCAAATATCACCGGCTCTACTGCTCTTCTGGGCCCACTTGGGCCAGGGTGTCCAAGAAATGAGGCAGATTTCTGGAATGTCTCAATGTCCCTCAAAATCCAGTTATAACTGCAAACACCTGACTGTGGTTCCTTAACCTTTTCTAGCTCATCCAGGCTCCATCTTCTCATAAAAGTGAGGTTGGATCTATAGGAAGTTGGGGCAACAGTTTGGGGGGTTACATGCATGTTGGACCTCTCACTCCTGAGCTAACTATGGATTGGAAATCCCCCCAGGGTTGGAGAAAGGAAAAGAATGCACAGGAAGACAAGTTCTAGACTTGGGCCATAGCTTCTGGTACCTGGCTCCCAGCGCAGCTGTCCATCAGCTCACAAGGGCAGCCCACCCTCCCAAGGCTCACAGAATGATGACTCACAAGCTCCATGATAGATATGTATGGAAGTAGACCCAGGAAAGGTTGAAGTCAGGAGTGAGTGGGCTAGAATTTGCCTCTCAGTCAGAATTCTGGGAAAGTCAGGGCTCAGGAGCCAGGGTTAGCTGACTAAGCCCTCAAGGGACCCTCTTTCTTCATCTCTTGGCCCCTCTTCCTACCCCCACAAGCATTCAGATTGCTCTGAGAGACAGAAGGCTGTATGGTTACTGCTCTAACACAAGAGTCAGGTCTTGACAGAGAACTATGAACTGGCCCCTGCCCCACCTCAAGTCCCCAACAGCCCCATTCACTGTCATAGTCTCCCCTCCTTGGCCAGAGGCTTTTCCAGAGGTGAGAGAAACCTGGCTTTCCTGGTGCCTCAGGACCTTGCTGGTCTGTGGCTACCTGGAAGGGGCAAGCCCACAGGCCACAGTCTTGGGCTAGAAAACCCTCTCTCCCAGTGTCCCAGCCCTGCCTCTCCAAGGACTTGATGAAAAGAATCTCCATTTAAGACCATTCTCACTTGGCCCAAAGGGACCTAAACCAGACACTTCTAATCCACCTGCAGTTCTCAGGCTGACACACTGCTCATCAGATGTGTAATTGTATCTACCATACAACTGCTCACCCTTTTTCCTAACAGCCCCATTCCCCTGACCTCCCAGTTATGTCTGGTTTGCAAGCCACCCCAATGTTGTCTCCGAGAAGGGCCCTGCATCCCTCTTCTGCTGTACCACTGGTACAGACAAAGGCCAGACACAGGAGGAGGAGGCAAAGCCCAGACACAATCTCGGTTACAAGTGTGAGACAATTGTTGAGGCTCCCACAGGGCAGTCAGCTTCACCACGGGCTGGATAAATAGACACATTTCATTCCAGTTTTTCCATAGATCCAGTGGCTGGAGGAAGGGGCATGCTTTCTTGGCAGCCAGGGGCCTTGACGAGTCTGACTCAGTCACTAACATCAGCCCTCCGCCCTGTCCCAGACATGTGACACCATTTGACGAGTTTTATGCAGAAACCGGTTCTGGTTACATTTGAACTTTTCCAACTCCAAGGTCAACAGAACTCAGCCAATCCACGAGGAAGTGCCTGGGACTCTTCCTGAATGTCCTTGATGTCTGTTTTGTGCCATTTTAAGAATGGAGGACAAGAGGTCCCCAGGCAGCTTCTCAGAGGAGGGGCTGTTTTCCGTATATTACCTATGATTAGCCAAGTTCTGGGGCAGCAACACAACCACTCACCCACTAGCCATCCATCACAATTCCCTTTGGAATAGACTCCACAGTTGGAGGGAAACTAAGCTGCCCAGAGGAGACAGGAAGTGTCCATCTTCATGGTAATGCACATATCTCTGTGTGTCTGTGTGCCTTTGAGGGCCAAGAGACTAGCTCAGTAATGTCCGACTCTTTGCGACCCTATGTAGCCCGCCAGGCTCCTCTTTCCACAGGATTTTCCAGGCAAGAATCTTGGAGTAGGTTGCCATTTCCTACTCCAGAAGATCTTCCCAACCCAGGGATAGAACCCCTGTCTCCAGCATTGCAGGCAGATGCTTTCCTGTCTGAGCCACCAGGGAAGCCCCTGAGGGCCAAAATGCCAATCTATTGTCTTGTGAGTCTTTCCACCTGTGGGTAGCCTAGCTCCTAAAACAAAGCAACCATACCTCTTCAGCTCTTAGAAGAGGATCATTCGGGCTCCTTCCCTTGGCATCCTGGGGATGGCACCATCCCCCCAAACTGGGCAGGGCGACTGGCGGCCTCAGACATGGAGCTCTGAATCCTCAGAGGCAGGCTGACCAGCATTTCAGGCCACCCCTTCACCTCACCAGCCCCCACCAAGATCCCAGGAAAGACCAGGGCACAGAGGAAGCACCTTCTTTGCACAGTTTATTTCTTCCCAGTGACTCCTGAACTAAGCAGATCCCCTCAGGGCAGTGCCTCTGGCATCCCCCGCCACCGCCTACCCCCAAGCCAGCAGGAATGTCAGCCCGTCTGGCTTTCCTTATCTTATCTCGGCTGTGGAATCCGAGGCCAGGGAGTAGCTGAGCGTGGGGCGAGGGTAAGGAGGGGCGGGAGTGAGGTGGGGAGATAAGGAGCCACTCGGGACCCTGGGAAATCACCCCAAAGTAGGCCTTCCTCGTCCCCAGGGCCTCGCATGGCCTGAGGCCTGAGGCCCACGGAGCCGGCAGAGGCCAGGGGAACCCTGAAGGGCCCTCAGGGCCGGCCCGGCTGCACCATGATCTCCACAGGCCGGGCGGGGCCCCTCCTGAGGCCTCGCTGGCGGCCTCCGCTCGCCCGCCAGCCCGACGGGCCGCCGGCCCGGCCCCCAGGGCGCGACTCACCTGGTCTCGGGCCGCACGCTGAGCAGGTAGCTGCGGCTGGCGGGGCTGGGGATCCACACAGGCCCGTCGTCCTCGCCGTCGCCCCCCGCCTCAGACCGTCCGCCCGAGCCCCAGCCGCGGCCGGGGGCCCTCCGCGACCCCATGTTGCTGCCGGCCCTGCCCGTCTCCGGCCCCTGCCCGCGCTCCCGGCCCCTGCCCGTCAGGCCCGCGCCGCCGGCCGCCTCGCTCGCCCGCGGCTGACGCGCGCCCCTATTTATAGCCCCGGGCCCGGCCGTCATCACCTGCTGCTGTCCCTCCCCCGGCCCGGGCCGGCCACCGCGGCCTCCGAGGCGCGGGAGGGCGCCGGGCCGCGAGGGGCCCACTCGGGGGCGTCGGCTCCTTCCCTCAGCCGACCGCCCGACGTGTGTGGAGCGCCCTCTTGGCGCCCGCAGCCACCCCGGGCGTCGGGGTCAGGGGTCAGAGAGGCCTCGGGGAGCAAGAGCGGAAAGGGGGCGGGGTGCGGTTCTGCCCCTCACCTTCCTCACCGGGTCTCTGGGACCCAAGCTTCCCGCCAGCCTTCCTTCCCCACTCGCCCCCCGTTTTGCAGATGTGGAAGGTCGGGCTCTGCGGCCTTTGCCTAGTGGAAGGTGCGGAAAGACCAGAGGAGCTGCGTCGGGTTTAGGGGCAAAGCCCTGAAAGACCAAAGATGGCCGAGGTGGGGGCCGGAAGAGACAGTGACGGGGAGGGAGGGAGAGGAGGGAGGCTCGGAACCTGGACTGAATCCAGCGGGAGCCCAGACCCGTGCCTCTTCCTGGAGGCAGCCCTAACTGACCCTGGCCTTGCCAGTGGCTGTTGGCCCAACACGTAGACCCACAACCACGTACCTACATGAGTAACCTCAGTTCCGAGGAGGCCAGAGCTCCTCAGAACGTACCTCTCCATTATCTAGGGTAGATTAGGGGTTCAGTAAACATCTCTAGAATTACTGAACCTCCTTCTCTACCCTGTTCAGCCTCCATTTCCCAGCACCCCAGGGGGAAGTGGGCTGAGTCCTAATGCCCAGAAAAACAATATAATCACTCGACACCTTCTTAGATCAAAATCCTAAGTACTGTCTAATTCTGGTTGTAAAAGTGGAAATGACCACAGTCTGTGTGTGTGTGTTAAGTCACTCAGTCGTGCCTGACTCTCTGACCCCATGGGCTACTGAACTGTAGCCCACCAGGATCCTGGGTCCAAGGGATTCTCCAGGCAAGAATACTGACATGGAGAATACCCCTCCCTCAAGGGCTCTTCCCACCCCAGGGATCAGACCTGGGTCTCCTGCATTGCAGGCAAATTCTTTACCATTTGAACCATCAGGAAGCCCTGTTTACCCATCCTTTCTTCTCCTACCCCGTTGAAAGCATCCAGGAAGTATCTGAGCTGGATGGTTATAGCCTAGAAAATTGGAACAAAAGAGTAGAACCCTCTGTTCTATAAGCTGCATTCACATCCTTACTCCTTTTGGAAATGGCTCTTTCACTGTGTGCTTCCAATGGCAACTGTTTTGATCTTACACGCTCCCTCCCCAACTCCCTAAAACCTCCCTTAGACTCAAGCCAGTCTATTCATGGTACCCAGGGGCCCTGATGCTGGGAAAGATTGAGGGCAAGAGAAGAGGGTGACAGAGGATGAGATGGTTGGATGGCATCACTGACTCAATGGATGTGAATTTGAGCAAACTCTAGGAGTGGACAGGGAAGTCAAGCGTGCTGCAATCCATGGGGTCTCAAAGAATCAGACATGACTTAGGACTGAAATACAATGGGCATAGAGACTGAGCATGCATGTATCTCCTTGACCACAGAAGTAAGCATCAGACCCAAGCTGTGCCAACCAAGGTTCTTTACCAAACTGTTTTCAACTGGAATTGGGAAAGAAAACCTGGACCTCCGTGGTGGTTAGCTGTAAGCTGCAAGGTCCCAGCTTTTAGTAGTGATGTTTCTTGCTGTGTGGAGAAGCCAGTCTGCAGTGAGGAAGAAGGAAGCTGACAGAGAGAGAAGCAAAGGCAGGGGGCACAGAGTCCTGCTGGCTTCCAGGTGTCTTGTTGCAAGTGTTCCTGAGACCCAGCTTTATCTGTGGCCTTCCTGCAGGTTGGCAGTTCACCCATTTCCTGGAAACTGTATCCAAAAATTCTCTCACTTTGCTCAAGCTGATTCAAGTTAGGCTTCTATTAGTGAAGTCTAAGAGTCTTAGCCAATACTGAAGACTTTTCTTCTAATGAGCCTGAACTTGCCGAATTTGCCCACATACACCCACACATACGTGTTTCTGGTTTCCTGGAGGTGGGCATATTAAAGTCTCTTCAGTTGTCTCCAGGACAGTCCTTCACATATTTGAAAGTCTGCTTGGAGTTTTGGTTCATTTGTTTTAGAGTACCAATGGGGCTTCCCAGATGGCACTAGTGGTAAAGAACCTGTCTGCCAATGCAGGAGACCCAAGAGACTCGGGTTCAATCCCTTGGTCGGAAAGATCCCCTGGAGAAGCACATGACAACCCACTCCAGTATTCTCGCCTGGAGAGCCCTATGGATAGAGGAGCCTGGCGGGCTACAGTCCGTGGGGTCGCAAAGAGTCAGGCATAACTGAAGTGACTAAGTGTGCACCCATGTATCAGGCTGGAGCACATGTGCTAGAGTCAAGGGTCACAGGATCTGTGCCTTCAAGAATCTTATGGTCTAACAGGGTGAGAGGAATAGAAGCAAAATACACTGCAAGGTGAAATGTGCAATTATAAAGCTATGTATAGAGAAGCATAAAGTATAGAAGAAAGAGTAGTTGGCTCTGCCTGGGGATTTGGTTAGGATAGTTTGCAAAGAATAAAGTAAAGCTGAAGAAAGATTTTGGAAATGGCAATAGGTTTTCACAAAGACTGTTGTGGGTGGAGGGTAGGGTAGAATATTCTAGATGGAGAGACTAGTACGCACTCAGATAAGGAGGTATGAAACAGCTCAGTATTCACATCACTGAAGTGTAAAGGATTTGGGCAAAAAGAGAGGTGGGGACATCCCTGGTGGTCCAGGGGTTACAGTGGTTACAAATTTATGATTCCAGTGCAGGGGTCATGGGTTCAATCCCTGGGCAGGGAAGTTCTGTATGCCTTGTGGTGTGGCAAAAAAATAAATACACATTTTAAAAAACTGAAAAAATAGAGAAGTGATTTAGGCAGCAACCCTCATTGTAAAGGCCTTGCCTAGTCCAGTGAGGAACCTGGACTTACCTTTCAGGCCATTTCTCTTCCGACAATGGAATATGGTGCCACTAGTTACCCCAGTGACTCTCCAGTTTATCCATTTCCTTTTGAAAATGTTACACACACACATCCCCACAGAGGTCAAACCAGAGCAGCCCACAACTGAATTAGCACCTTTCTGGGTCTGGGCGTCACACAGTTAGCAACAACTTTTTTGGCAGTCAAATTATTCCAAATTATTTCAAAGCCTGTAAATTTTCAACACAAACCTCTGTTCATCTAAGTCCACTCCTACTTTACCTACTTGTAAAGTCTTTTTTTATCCTAAGTGTCAACTTCCACTTTTGTTCTTGTTGTTAAATCTCGCCTTACTAATCTCACATTCCCTTTCCTTCTTACCTGAGTCTTTCTGAATTCTGCTCCTGCCATCCAGTGTACAATCTGCTCTTCTCAGCTTCTTGCTATCTGCCAATTTAATGATGATCAGGGCACAGCTGAGTAAGGAAGGTCAAGGCATTCAAGGATGGAGAGATGGAAAAGGCACACTCTCTTTCCTGGATTTATAGTCTAGCAGGAGAAAGAGGATATATAAAATTGGTGTTTAACAAGAACTAGGCCAAAAGTCCAAAGACTCGGGTTATAGTTCGGCCTTTCCACTGAGTGTTGTGTGTCCTTGGGCAGGTGGCTCACCATTTCTGAACTTTATCTCTCTCCTTTGTTAAAAGGAGTGAGGTCATGATCCTTTATGATCCTGAAGGTCATAGCTGTTGATCCAATAAGGATTTATTAAGTCACAGCTGACTACAACACACCAGGCATTATGGCAGGTATTGAGAGTGTTATAGTCTCTATCCTTGAGAATTTCTCAAGCCTGAAAGACAGAAAATTAAAATAGAATCGCCATCAATCCTCTGACAGAGGATTGCGCAGAAGAGCACATGCTGTGGCTCTGTGTTTGGAAATAACCATGATACAAGGCAGTCAGTGTTTGCTATTAAATACAAGCACTGATGAAGTGTGGTAGGAGCTGGTACTGGTGCCAGGATCCACTCTCCCAATTGTTTTGAACTTTCTGGGGCCCCCAAGTAAACTGGGTGCCTGTGGTAGGAAAATCTTGGGCTACTGTTAATTATTATCCTTGTAGGTGTTTGGGCACTAAGTGGGGTCTGACTCTTTGTGGCCTCAAGGCCTGCAGCCAGGCTTCCCTGTCCTTTACTATCTCCCTCAGTTTGCTCAACCTCAAGTCAGTGATGCCATCCAACCATCTCATTCTCTGTTGTCCCCTTCTGCCATCAATCTTTCCCAGCTTCAGGGGTCTCTTCCAATGAGTTGGTTCTTCGCATCAGGTGGCCAAAGTATTGGAGCTTCAGTATGAGTCTTTCCAGTGAATATTCAGGGTTGATTTCCTTTAGGATTGACTGCTTTGATCTCCTTGCAGTCCAAGGGACACCTACCTTATGAAGTATCATTAGCTTCCCAGACCTGTAGCAAACTTCCCAGGCATTTTCAAAGCTCCCTAGACATGCAACCCATCTCAGTGCAAAACATTAGTATCATTGTAAGTTAATCAAACATATGTCTATCTGAACCCACCCCCACTACCTCGTTTCTTATTTTTCATTCCCTTGATTCCACGCATTTTAAAGTTCTCAGCCCTGAGCTCAACAAAAGCCCTAGATTTCTGCTGACCCTGCCTTCTTCTGGGAAACTTCTGGCTTCTGCTGCAATCAAGCTGCCCTTCCTGCCAGCCAATCTGTGGTGCTCTGGACTTTTTATCTGACCTCCTTCCAAGAGCTCCATAGGCCCATGTTCAAAGCAGCTGAGTCCCTAATTCTGAGGGTGGAGACTAGCCCTGCTGCTCTGGGATGAGCTGGCCACTCTGGCACTCCAGGGATGGAGATGTGGCCACAGCTGTGCTGGGGTAAGTGGACAGCAATTAAAGGATCACTGGCAACAAGAAGCCTCTCCTAATTCTGGTTTGATTGGAAAGGGAATTTGGGATTCAAGTGCAGAGCTGTGCTGGCCAGGTGCCCTCCCCAATCCACTTACTCTGATTCAACATCCGATTAGAGGGGCCAGGGGTTTCTGCCTCAGATGTAGGTCCTTTCCAGAATACAGTTACCATTATATGACAGGGTGCTTCTGTGGTCGGGGGCAGTGCTTAGTGGGTCAGGCCCAGGACACAAGCTCCAGGAACCTGGAAAGACACCATCCAAGCCCAGGCCTCTTCAGGTCTTCTTGCAGAGTGAACTGGTCCTTTTCCCTAAGGGATCTTCTATATCTCAGTCAGCCCTCCTTTTCCACTACAGCTACTTCTTCTCATTCTTTAAAACATGTTAATACCTCCTGGCAACAGCTGCTGCAATTTCTGTTCAACCCAAGGTATGTCATTGACCAACTAAGCCACTGCCTCCACTTTTGAGCTTGTTAGCACCTGCCCCACTTTCTCCTAATCAACCACCCCTACTCTCTAACCCCACCTCTACCAGCATCACCTGCCCTAAAAGTCAAGTGTTGTTCCCGGTTCTAAACTCTCTGCCTGTTCAAACTCTCCTGCCTGCTCCTTCACAACTGTCTGTGCCTTTCCTCACCATCACCTCCCTATCCCCCTCACCTCATCCTCTTTTCCCCATTTAAAAATCATATTCAAAACCCTCCTCAGACCCAGACCTCCAGGATAGAAATGGGACACCTCCTTCTTAGGTAAAGAGCTTCTTAGGAAGCAGAACTCATCTTCCTCCTCAGATACCAAAAATATGCAGCCCTGTCTACATCCACGATAGGTCTTGGGGCAAAATTTCAGGCAACTTGGTCAAAGGAAGAGGAAACCCCAGAGGAAGATAGAAATGTACAGAGTGTGCCCTAGGCTATAACTGAAAGGGGAAGTCTAGAAAGAGTGGAGCTTCCCAGTTTAAAATATCAAAAAGCAGCTTAATTACTCACTTGAAACATCAAAGACAAAATCAACTTTCTCCATTTTCACAGAAAATAGAGGCAAAGACTATAGGATTAAGTTTTAGAAGTAAAATCTAATAGATTTTAGTCTATGTCTGAGAGCTCAGTTGCTCAGTCGTCATGCCCGACTCTGTGACCCCATGGACTGCAGCCTGCCAGGTTCGTCCATGGGATTTCCCAGGCAAGAATTCTGAAGTGGGTTGCCATTTCCTCCTCCCGATCTTCCCGATCCAGGGATGGAACCTGCATCCCTTATGTCTCCTGCGTTGGCAGGCAGATCCTTTACGATTGAGCCATTTAATCTGTATCTATCTATAAATAACACATGCCTACCCACGAAACGAGATGGTGCAACTGGCCCATAACACATGCCTACCCACGAAACGAGATGGTGCAACTGGCCCACCGTCACGTGAGCACTATGGTGGAGGCTTTTCCCAGTTAGAATTGACTTAAATGGGTTCATCATATTGTTTTGCCACATTTTCCATACGATCCATTACCTACACACTTGAGTTCTCAGTATTGAAGCACTAAAAGCTATTTTGAATTTGCAAAGGGTAGTAAATATTATTTTAAAAAATAGGAGCATGCTAAAAGGCCAACACATGACACGATGAACTAGCTCAAGAATTCATCTGGCCCTAGGTCTCTAATGAATAGCTACCTGGGTAACAGAAGGATTGGAAGATGCTTTAGAATTACCAAGTAAGCAGCTCAGACTTGGAAAGGCTTGACAAAAACCAAAAGAAACATTTCCTCAAAAAAACTAGAATTCTAACTGAAAAAGCAGAAATCTGATGCAAATTGAAATATAAATAAATGCAAATAAAAGTGATATTACCTTGTGGGGGTCAGTGGGAGGGGGTCTTTCATTTTTGTATATATCTAGGCCAAAAGTAAATAAATAAAACAATTAAACAAAAGAAGAAATTCAACAAGAGGTCTTGCCGTTAGTTAAGTCCCCTCTATATAAATACATACAGGATCAAGAAGACAAAATCTTCTGGGCTTCTTAGGGACTTTCCTGGTGGCTCAAATGGTAAAGAACTCACCCGCCAATGCAGGAGACACAGAAGATGCAGGTTCAATTCCTGGGTCAGGAAGGTTCCCTGGAGTGAGAAATGGCAACCCACTCCAGTATTCTTGCCTGGGAAATCCCATGGACAGAGGAGCCTAGCGGGCTACAGTCCATGGGGTCACAAAGAGTTGGACACAACTGAGCAACTAAGCACAGCACATACAGGATCAAGGAGATAAAAATCTAACCAGGTTCAATTCTAGATCCCCAGGAATTTAAAACTCCCCACCTCCCAATTTGACAGATGCCCAAACTGAGGGCAAGAAAAGAGAGATCAAATAAGCTGTAGAATTCAGATTGGAACCTAGGTCTCTTGACTTCTAGTTACTGGATTTCTTCATTCTATCACATTGCCAGTGAGTTTATTCTCAAGGTTATGTAGAAACATGGAAAATGTCCAGATATAACATTAAGTAGAAAAAAGTAGGGTACAAAATCAGAGGCAGTGCAGCACTAGTCACACCTAGTGAATCCCAGCTCTGCCCCTTACTAATTCCATGACCTCAGGGTCAACCACTCCCCTCCAAAAGGAATAACACTATCTCACAAGACTGTTAAATAGGCTAAATAGGAGAATGAATGTTAGAGTGATGTCTGTCATGTAGTTTGATGTTAACCACTGTTATTACCATAATTATATCATAAACTCAGCTATGAAATGCATAAAGATTGGAAAATGATATGCAAAAAAGAAAACAACTACAAAGACAGATTATAAATATGCATGGTTTTTATTTTTTCTAGTAATGCTATATCATTTCCCAATAAGAAAAAGCCTTTTTATTTTATTTTGGCCACGCCACAGGGTTTGTGGGGTCTTAGCTCCCCAACCAGGGATTGGACCCATGCCCCCTGCAGTGGAAGCAACAGAGCCCTAACCACTGGACCACTAGGGAAGTCCCCTGAGAAAAAGGCATTTGAAATAGAGATCTCAAAAAAAACCCACCTACACTGGGACCTGAGTCTTAGTCTGCTCTTTCCTTCAGAGGGACTGAAGGCTCCCAGTCTCTTAAGACTGCTGTGGCAGCTGTTGGTGGAAAAGGTCAGGCTTTGGACCTGGATCCCCTAAAAAAGACAGGGAGAAATGTTCCAGAATCTAGAAGATTCTGTCTCATATCAGGCCCTGAGAGAACTGTGAATTGACAGCTACCAAATGAATCAGATTCTTCCACATAGGCATGCACTAATTCACTCACTCTTTAAACCAGTACTGTATACAAGGAACCGTCCTAGGAGCTTTCAAAGAATTAGACTGACCCCACTGGATGAATCTGGAACAATTTCCATGATATAAATGAAAAAAAAGAAAGCTTCAGAACACTTGTGTAGAGAATGCTATCATTTGTATTAAAAAATAGATATATAAATACACATATTTTAAAAAGCTTGTAAATGCATAGAATTACTCAGAAAGATACATAAGATATAGCAACAGTGATTAATACTGGAGAGGGGGCTGTGGAACCAAAGGCTGACCTCCAATGAGCAGCTTACTTTTCATTGTATTCTCTTTTGTATTGTTTGGATGTCTTACCATGTATGTGTGTTAATTTTCTTCAAAAAATGTAAAAGAAAAAAATTAAAAGCAAGTAAAAGGAAGTGTACCCAGAGCTGAATATACAGTGATGACCAGGGTAGGCAGGGGTAGGGTGGGGTGTTCAGCCTCGTGGAAGGCAAAGTGGGTTGAATTTGCTGAACTACAGATGTTTTCAAAAGCCAGACTGTTTACATAAGTTACGAGAAGAACTCTCTCTATACCAATCAGATTATAGTAATTTGACATATCATTTCACCGATAAAGCAGTTGGAAAATAAATACTAGTCATTGGTCAGGCCTCAGAGTGTATTAAATTGTAGTTTCTACATGGGTGAGAATCTTATCTGTTTAACTTGGGCAGCATTCACTCCAGCAGCAAGCATTTTCTGATGATAACAAATGACAGCAACAGAACTCTTTAAAGACACCTTTGAAAAAAGATTGAAAGATACTGGACCCTGAGGGAACCATGATCCCTGTGAGGGTTGAGCCACCTTTTCTGGAAGAGCCCCCTAAAATGGTGATCTTCAAATGGCAAGGTAAATCCCAATGAGAATGAGGTCATAGGGACACTGCATGTGCTATGGAATGCCCCAAGCAAATGTGCCCTCCTTGGGATGAAGAGGCACAGACTGACTCCAAAGAGAACCTGGTGCTCAATGGGCATCCCAACTGCAGGGGAGGTAGGAAAGCAGGTGTCTGGACGGCTGCAAACCGGAGATAAGCTGGCCGCCAGCCAGAGTAGCCGAGTCACTAAGGCAACACAGCAGTCGACACAGTGGACTTTAGAACCAGATGGGCTTGACTTACAAGGTCAGGCAGCAAGTTATTTAAGCTCTCTGAGCCTCGGTTTCCTTCTCTGTAAAATGGAGAGGATCACTGTGAGATAATGCTGAGGACAAAGGGAGAACCACTGGAGAGTGTTTTTAGCAAGATGCTGGGCCTGCGAGCAGGTTTACAGTGCTGTTAATTACCACTATTACTGAACAGTGGAGAACTGACCATCAGCATCTAAGTCTGAACGGCGGGCGAGGTACACTGCCCCCTCAAAGCCTAAAGTCAGGTCAAGAATCCCAGACATCGACAGTGTTTCATAAACCAGAAAACGCTTCCTGGCTTATCAACTCACAGCAGCTTGTGAACCAAGTCGGTTGGGAAATACCAGGCCTATCTTGAGGGAGAGGTCTGGTGAAGTTAAGGGGTTTGTCAAGAGCTGGTTGAGGGTAGAAGCTGGGACCAAGGTTTCTTGGTGAGTGGCTCCACATTCTTTCCACTCCACGCCACCCCCAGGAAGGAGACAGAGCTGAGGTCAGGACAAGTCAAACCTGTGATTTCACTGCCTCCTCTACCCAGGCTCCAGCAAGAACAGTCTCTGAGCGGGAAGAGACTCAGCCATCCATTTCCAACACTTCTATCTTTCCAACCTCTTCTGTAATGTGTTCCTGCAAACAGCCCCAGGTGCAGGACGGGCACCCTAAGACTGGAATCAGGAGGGGCTGACACCTGAGTGGGGGCCGGCTCTGGCCCTGCATGCAGCTGGAATCAGGCCTGCTTGGCCCTCACTGCCTGCTTGGGAAGCAGGGACATGGTGGCCTTGGCAGGCCTGGGAAATACTGAAAAATACTGTTTCTCTGAAACTGAAAAAGCATTAACCTTTCCCAATGCCTTTAACATTTCCACTAGAAATTTGGCATTTGCTAGAGGAAGAAATTTTTTTTTCCCAATTGTGAAAAGGTCAGGCGTATTTATCTGACTTAATAATTTATAATTGATATTCAATACCCTCCTTGAAAGATTGACACTAAGAATGCCATCAGTACCCACCTCCCGGTGCTGCACTAGAGCCTGCCAGGCCCAGCCCCAAATCTGACCCAGGCAGGGCTGCAGCAGCCGCTCAGAGAAGAGGTCAGAGGGCACCTCCACATGGCCAGCTCCTTGTGCTGGCCAGGTCCTAGCCCTGCCATCAGTGAAAAGACAGCCCAGCCTCCCATGTCCAGCCCCCATTCTGCCACATCTGAGCTCCCTGCAACAGTGACAATACCACAGCCTCTTGAACAGTGTAGAAAAAACAAAAATTCCTCCCTTCTATCCCTTCCCCTCTCCCACCAGTAAAGGGTTCTCTTAGTAGAAGAGACCCATTTGTAGGAAAGATGGAGGTGGCCAGCAAAATGTCAGTAGGCCCTAAAAGCCAATGCCACTAGTTCAGTGTTGCAGGGGGGACTTGGAGGTGACTCCTGACCAGCATTACAACCCTCCCTTCACCCCTTCAGAAACTCTGAGCTCCTGGTTTCCTAACCACAGCTGCAGAATCTAAAGAGGACCTTCCTTCTTGGACATCAGGAAACACCACTCTCTCTAAGAGATGGGCCAGTGAGGGAAGTCTGAGGAGGAGGTGGGTAGGGCCAGGCTCACCTGAACAGGAATACAAGAGCCTACCTGCGTGGTAAGAAGGTTTTCTTTTATTTGAAATATAGTCTGAGCAACATGAGTGTAGCCAAGAGGAGGAGGGGCTGGCTGCTGGGGCAGCAGCCTCTCTAATGGCACAGGAGCAAGAGTACAAATATCCCCATGTCTGTGTGCCTCAAACCCCGCTCATCAGGAAAGGCAGAACAGCAGCAGAACAAGGACGCACAGCTCCTCTGAGGGGGCAGCCGGAGCAGCGGGGGGTCCTGCCTCTCTGTGCCCGGCTCCCAAACAGAAGCTTTTCCCGCCCACACAGACAGGATAAGCCCGTGCGACAATGAATCCTCAGGACTGTTTGCAGGGAAGGAATCAGAGAAGACAGAGAGGAAGGGCATGGTTTACGACAGCCCTCTGCAAGCCAGGCTGGGTGAGCTCTCCGAGAGGAGGGCCGCGCCAGCACCCTCCTCCCGTCTCAGGCTCTGGTATTGTGAAGCGAGCTGCTGCAGGGAGGCCCAGGCTGAAGGCAGAGAAAGAGGACCTCCCAGAAGAGCGTGGCTGCTGAAGAGCCTTGAGCAGAGGTGACAGCGGCAGGGTTGGAAGGACACAGACGAGAGTTGGGGTACCAAGAAGCAGCACAAAGCCATAAATAACAGAAGCAGATTCGGAGCTGTGAGGGTCCTGGGCGACCCCGCATCTCCCAGGGCTGGGGGCCTCCCAGCCCCCCGCAGCTCAGGGCAGACACTGCTCCAGGACACAGCCAGACACACTCACGCCGGGCGGGGCCTGTTCTTTCCCACTGTCCACACAGCAGGCGGAGGACGCCATGGCGCCACCCCGACCACGCACCGCAGGGCCTCCGGTCACACATGCGGGGACGGTGTGTGGCTGTCCCGGTCCTGAGAGGTCTGTGGTCGACTGGGAGCGTCTTGGGCCCCGTCCTCATCCTGGGCCAGGCCCAGTGATCTCCCCGTCTCGGAGTCGCCCACCAGAGGCTCCTCGGCACTTTCTTCCAGTCCGTTCTCCCTGGTCTCCATGGGCACCTCCTCCCCAGAGCCCTCCTCTGGCTCTGCCGCCTCCGCCTCTTCCTCCTCCTGGTCTCTCACCTTGTGGACGATGAAGAGGTGGCGGCTGAGGGAGCCGGCAGAGGTGTAGCACAGGCCACAGAGGAGACACTGGGCTGTGGAGCTGTCCTTCTGGTGCTGAGGTATGTGGCGCTGGAACTCCAGCCCCGAGTCCGTGGCAAAGCTACATTTCGCACACTGGAAAAGCGACTTGTGCCTTTTGGTGGAAGAGACTGGTGTGCCATTGCTGGTGTCAGGAGCGGCCCCCACTCCGCTGACTGGTCTTTTCAGATGGTTCACCTGAAGGAGAAATGACGTGAGCCTGGGAGTCCAGGACATGAGCCCCCAGCGTGGGCAACGCAGCCCGAGGACTTGCAGACTCACCACCCAGGCCAGGCTCAGCCCAGCCCTAAGTTCTGGTCTAGGTTTGGTTTGCTTCTTTTGCTTGTTTTAATGGACACATCCATGTACCACAACATTCCAAAGATGTGGGAAGGGTACAGAAGAGATGAAGTCCCCCCTCCCTGGCTCCCCAGACAACGCTGGGGTTCTGAGGCACCCCGAAAGATGCTCCAGTCACGCCCAGAAATACAACCACCACCTTTTGCAGGATGACAGCACTGCACGCACACTTCTCTTCACCCTGCTTTTTCTCACTTAACAACAGATAGTGACAGATTTCTTTATCCCCTGGGCCAGAGCTATCTGACAGATAAATCTCATAAGTGGAACTGCTAGATCAAAGGGTGTATGCATCTGCAGAGAAGAGAAGGTGTGCACCTCAATCATGGACAGTTGTTGCCGAAACGTCAATTGACACCCTACCTGCTGTGTGTGAAAGGGCCTTTGCAGCCCAGGGCCCTTCTCTGAAAAGCCAGGCAGCTCTCTGGGTTTCCCAGACATGCCTGCCCCTGTGAGGAGCTGCCCTCACCATGGAGTCGGGGGAGCCCCCTGGGAAGAGGGACACGAGGCTGCACCAGAAGCTGACCAGAAACGGGCACAGGGCATGAAACAGGGGTGAGGTCAGAGGGCCTGGGGCAGTGGGAGTCTGGATCTGGCTCCTCTGAAACTGGGGGGTAGGGTGGGGATGGGGGTATGACTCAGTGAAGCATCGCACCCTCTCCCAACAGGCAGGCCTACCCACCCCACCTCCTAGGACCGCAGAGAGGCAGAGGCAGGAGGCACGTGGGAAGCAATCCAGTGTCCACAGGGCACAGGACACACCAAGGGAGGGGTCGCAGTGACAGGGAAACAGCAACAAGAAAAGGCCACTGGCTTGCCTCGTGGATCTCTGCCCCTTTCTTTGTGTGCGGTCTCCAGGCAGGTCCCATGAGGCTGGAGAGTGACCAGCACGGAGGCTGCTGTCACTGCTGGCTGCTCCCCAGCCACAAGGACATGTGGGCTCCAGTAACCTGCCCAGCACCCCTCCAGCTCCAGCCTCACCGGACAAGCTGCTCCGGCGGGCAGGGGCCCTGCACTCACCTGAGGGGAATGTCCACCCGAAGGTCTGGCTTTGGACGTCTGGCTCAAATCAGGATTTCTGATACCGTGCATAAGGCTGATGTGGTTCTCCAGGAGGGAGGGCCGAGGAAAGCTGGGGCTATCCTCTGTGCAATACCTGCAGAAGCACAGCCAGAGCGGCCGTGTAAGATGGTTGGCCCCAGGGTCCAGGGGGCCAGGCAGGCAGGCTGAAGTGAAGCTGCCTCTGGCTCCAGGGAAGACAGTCTGGGGCAGGCAGGGTAGTCCTCGGGCTGGCAGGGTGGCACTGGGAAATCCAGCCAGTACAAGCCAGCCAAGGCGGAAGATGACAGGAAGCCAGAGTATTGGCCCTAAGCTGTGACCTGACTCTCCTCCCTCTGGTGTCAGTGTCCAGAGACCCAAGTGCAGGCCCAGCGGTCAGCCTGACAGAGCAGCCTGTTCTGTCCGAAAGCTCAGAGAGATGGCGCTGAAGTCTCATGGCTGACAGAGCATCTGCTCACATCGCACCCACTCCTCTCCAACCTCAGGGCCCTCCACCACTGTGGGGCAGGGCGGCCTGGGCTTAGGGAGTTTCTGACCTAGCCACAGCAATTCCCAGCAGAATCTTGCTTGTCTCTTGCCTCTGAGCCCTGATCTCATAGCTGAGAAAAGTCCCAGGGTACCGCGGCAGTCTGGATGAGTTTGGGCCTCCTGGCTCCCACCTCCAGGGACTCACCCGCAAGTGTAGACTTTCTTCACTGTGTCATGGTTGTTGCGGATGTGTTTGCGCAGGCTGTTGGGGGTGTGAAAGGACTGTTCACACTGCCGACATGGGTACCGCTTCAACGTCTGTGGGGACAACAGGATGCAAGGCATCAGAACCCTAAGACAGTTCTGGGTGCATGTTTCTTCTCAGAGGAGGCAGACAGAAAGGAGGATGCCCCGAGAACTCAGGATCTGCGCTGCCCACCATGCCCATGGCACCAGGAACCACAGGGGGTCATGCCGTGGAGGGGGCTCTGACCTTGAAGGACAAACGGGCCTGCACATGCCACACTTACCCGACCGTGGCTCTTTTTCATGTGGGACACGTAGCTCTCCCGATCTGGAACCCACTCCTGGCACTCCTGGCAGGTCCAGCCTGTGTTCCTCAGCCGGGGCCTGGCCTCAGCCCTGCGGTTGGCCTCAGGCCTGCCCCAGCGGCTGGAGGGCAGGGTACTGCCCCGAGCAGTCACACTGAGGGCTGGCGGCTCAGCAGGCACTCGAGGGCCAGGGCGGCTTGAAGACGAGTCTGCTGAGGACTGGAGACTGGACAGCTCGTCCACGTTGCGGGGCACACCATGGGTGCTCTGGGGACAGAGGGAGCGATTACTGACTGGTTGGGGGCGGGGGGCGCAGGGCCAGGCACCCAGCCTGAGGATGTGCCCGTCTCCCCAGGCCCCTCCCCAAGGCGCCCCACCTTGACATGCTGCATCAGCTCCGGCTTCTGCAGGAACAGCAGCGGGCACTCAGGGCACTTGAAGACGCCCACCTGTGCCGTGCTGGCGTTCTGGTAGAAGTGCTGCTGGATGTGCCTCTTCTTGTTGAAGACCATTTCGCAGGAGCACTTATAAATGAGCCTGCCACGACAAGCCCCAGGGTGTGAGGTGACCAAGGCCCAGCCGGCAGAACCACAGGCCCCTCCACCCCACATGTGAGCTCTCCGAAGCAGACTCAGGTTGGGAAAAGCAATACTCTGAGCCAACGTGGACACTCCCCAGTCTCAGACACCTCCAAAGCACTCCTGGCTTCTAGCCACTCTCCGCCACTAGCCCAGGCTTCCCAGTCCATCTAACACCTCCCGCAGGGCCCCAGGCCAATCTGTTCCACTCCCACAGGCCTGCAGGCCCCGCAGCCACACTCACTGGGAGGGTCTGTGGGGCTCGGTGGGATGCTGGGTGGTGCTGTGGTCCGCGGTGCTACTGGCAGTCTTGAAGGCCATGGGGCAGAACGCACATTTGTGGAAAACCTGGCAGTGCCGCTCCTGGATGTGGCTTTTCAGCAAGGCCAAGGTCAAATGGACAACCCCACAGTGGATGCACCTGGATGAGAGAGGTGGGGCCGGGGGAACAGGTACGTCAGACCAAGAAGTGGTGCTAGAAGAGGAGGGATGGAGGGCAGGAAGAAAGCCATCTAGGGACCCACCCTTTCCTTATGCATTTGGCTTTGGAAGTGTGCTTGCTGCCACCAGGCACAATGCAGTTACCCAGGGCCTCCCAAGCCCAAGACCCTCCTGGTCGAAAAGGGGAAAGAAAGCCCTCCCCTCACGGGCCAGAGAATATTCTTCTGCAAGCCAAAAACTTGATTGAGCCTAACCAAGAGGAGCCGGTGGGAGTGGAGAAAGGGGAGTATGGTTCAAAAATGACATTAATAGCACCCATTTAAGTGTGATCCAACTGCAGGAGTCCAGGGTGAGTTTAGAAGGAGACTTCAGAAAGCCTGTGCCTCCCCACACGAGCGCAGAATAGGCAGGGATGTTCACTTAATAAAATGTACACTGAGGAGGTGCTACACTCGCCGAGACAACCACATTAAAACAAACAGCCCTCAAAGCCCAAGAAGTGCTCTAGAGCAGCACTGTGGAACTTGCTGTGATGACAGAAGTGTTTCAAACGGCACTGTCCATGTGACTATTGAAATTTCAACCAATAAAATAAAATGGCCCATTTCCCTGGCTGTACTTCAAGCTCTCAGTAGGCACATGTGTCTGATACTGTTCTGGACTCTGCAGCTCGTCAGTGTTCTAAGTTCTCCTTGGTGGGACTATGGATAACATTTTTATTTCTCTTTTCCCCTACTGATTTGTACTTTCTGAGTTTTGTTTAGTGACTTTATCATTTTTATAATGTAGGAATTGTCTTAAACCATTTCTCTGAAATTGAGGTCATGTGGAACTCTTCTTTCAACTTCAAAATATCTCTCTATAAATACTGTGTTTCCTTTCTTCAACATCAGAAAATGACGTTCCTCTAAGCTAACCTGCATCTATTCGGGTTCCTAGCCTCTCTCATGTATTCAGTCTTTCTTCTCACCTGAAAACACAGACAGGTCTCCCTACATGAGAGAACACCCTCCCTGCTCCCAGCTCTTGAGGTAACTATCATTTTCCATTTGTTGCAATATTGCTTGCTCCTGTAACCTTGGCATCCCAGTAATCTAGAAGAGAGGGTATCACTTTACTGAAAGAAAGGACATTTTTTCACTTAAGAATTCTTTGACTCCAAATATTAGCATTCATTTCAATATATTAGCCCATTTTTGCAATCCACATGACTCATCACAGAATCCTGACCAATCCTTTTTGTTTTTCATCCTTTTGTGTGTGTTTAGGGTAGGGCAGGGGGAGATGGGGAGACAAAATCACCTTTCACAGACTTAATCAGCAATGAGGAAAAGTGCACAGAACCCAAAGCCTATTCGCAACTAAGGCCAACAAGCATTCATTACTAAATGTGTATGTGTTAGAGCTTCCATACAAACTACTTACACTCAAATTATATTTTCTTTTTTCTCCTGCCAAACAAAATAGTGACCAGCTCCTAGCACACAGAAGCATATCTACACCACAAGTAATTTATGAGGGGAGAAAAAAATCCACACATTACCAAATTCATTCAAAGTAGCCAAATACACCTGACATGTATGAAGAATCTACGTGGTTTTATTTGTGCAGTTTGACCAAACTCCTACAGGAGCAATATAAGTACAAGTGAAAATCCATTCTATTACCCAGCAGACATTCTTGAAAGAAACCTCATGGAAAGAACATAAGGGGTAAAAAACGTGGCCAAATGGTCTCAGTGAAGGAATGAATCAAACAGGGTTTGCAAACTAATGAAAAGCTGTGTAGAAAAGAAATCTAACCCCAAGACACAACTCTTTACCAACTGTTTTTTTAAGAGAAAACAGACAATTATGGAACCATATGCTTTCATGCATTGGAGAAGGAAATGGCAACCCACTTCAGTGTTCTTGCCTGGAGAATCCCAGGGATGGGGGAGCCTGGTGGGCTGCCATCTATGGGGTTGCACAGAGTCGGACACGACTGAAGCGACTTAGCAGCAGCAGCAGCAGCTGTCAAATATATAAAGCTTTAGAAAAGACAGGGCTTCCCTGGTGGCTCAGCTGGTAAAGAATCTGCCTGCAGTGCAAGAGACCTGGCTTCAATCCCTGGGTTGGGAAGGTCGCCTGGAGAAGGGAAAGCATACGTACTCCAGTATTCTGGCCTGGAGAATTCCACGGACTCTACAGTCCATATGACATCATTGGCACTCTCCAAATTATCAACAAAGGGCAGAATAATTTATAAAACCCTAAAAATATTACAGTGTTGGGACTTCCCTGGTGGCCAGTGGGTAAGAATCTGTCTGCCAGTGTAGGTGACATGGGTTCCGTTTCTGGCCCGAGAAGATTCCACCTGCCACAGAGCAACTAAGCCCATGCACAGCTACTGAAGCCCAGGCACCTAGAGCCTGCGCTCTGCAGCAAGAGAGGCCATCGAAAGGGGAGCAGGCCTGGGCAAAGCGACAAAGGTCCAGCACGGCCGAGGGATGCAACTTCAAAATAGATGCAAGTATCATTAACATAAAACTCTGTAGTAGAGTGCATTGAAACAGAACACAGGTGCTCTTAGCATGTACTAAAAATTATTAACATCCAGAGAATGGGAGAAAATACTTGCAAATCATATATCTGACAAGAGATCTGCAACATGAATATATAAAGAACCCTTACAGTTCAACAACAAAAAGACAACACAATTTTTAAATGGGCAAAGGATCTGCATAGAGATTTCTCCAAAGAAAATATACAAATGGTCAATAAATTTATGAAGATATGCTTGACATCATTATCTGCCAGGGAAATACAAATCAAAACCATAATGAGGTATCACTTTACACCCACAGTAACTATAATCAAAAGTCAGTCCACCCCTGGTGAGAATATAAATGTGGTATACCTACTTTGAAAGACAATGTGGCAGTTCCTCAATTTGACTCAGCTATTTTACTCCCAGGTATATATCCAAAAGGACTGAAAACATTGTTACATAATAACTTGTACATGAATGTTCATCAGCAGCATTATTCATAAAACCCAAAGCAGGAGTGAATAACTATTGTTTGTTATAGCATGGATGAACCTTGAGGCTATTATGCTAAGACTATATATTCTATGATCCCATCGAAATGAAACATCCAAAGGAGGCACATCTGTGAGACAGAAAGCTGTGGTCCACTTGGGATGGAAGGGCTGCAAATTTAGAGTTTCTTTCTTTATGAGTGACGAAAATACTCTAAAACTGATCATTGTGACTGATTGTAAAACTTTGTGAATATAGTAAAAACCACCAAATAGGACACCTTGAATGGGTGAATAGGATGGTACATGAATTACATCTGAATAAAAGCTGTTACAAAAAATGCACTAATACCTGAAGATCTTAAGTACAACGACTACTATGTCAGTGTGCATCTTCTGCATTCAACCACAGATCACTGAAAACATTAATGTCAGTATCTTCGGTTATCCTAGCTGCATCTTTTTGTCTGACCTCTCTTACAAAAAGGCTTGATAAACTATTTTTAAGACATTACATTGCTTTTTTACTCTTACAGAAGAAGGTAAAATATTTAATTAAAGTACAAAAAATACTATTAATCTATCTGCGTTACTGAAAACTTCTTGGATTCAAGATTCAAATGCAGGGACTTTCTTGGTGGTACAGTGGTTAAGAATCTGCCTTCCAATGCAGGGGGATACGGGTTTGATCCCTGGGTGGGGAAGATCCCACATGCTACAGGGCAACTAAACCCACAATGCAGCCAAATAAATCAATATATTTTTTAAAAATTCAAGTACAAAAATTAAAGTATTGATGCTATTGGATTCAATTTGATCTTGAAATAAGCAGCATACACTTAAGTCAAAATTAGAAAGGTATTTTCAAGTGTTATGAATACTGCAAAACATAGCCGAGAATGCTGCCAAGCAATGCTCTTTGCAACATGGTGGCAAGGGCTCTGTATAACCCCATCTCTGGGCTGTTTTCTTCCAAATATGTTAGCATGTCCATTCTCCCTAACACATAAAAGAAATTAGTCTACATTTGAAAGTGGTTATCCCAAGAGAGAAACTGGGAAGTGATCACTAACCACTCCCCATCCCTCACCCTGGCATATAAGCCACCCTCAAGCCTAATGCTTCTACTTTCTCTCTCTCCAGCTTTCCTTCTCTCTATCCTCACAGCCATGCCTTAGCTGGATCCCTCAGTGTCTCATCGGAATTGTCACATGACCAGTCTCTAGTCTCTCACCTCTGATACACATATCAGCTTCCGAAAATGAAATTTCTAAAACACAGATCTGGCTGGATCACTCCCCTGCTGCAAATCTTTCCATCACTCCTCACTATCCCCAGGAAAACAGTCCAGATGCCTGCCAAAGAATACAAGGTCTTGCGTGGCCTGGCCCCTACCAGCCCCCCTGTCCCATTGCTCACCCCTCCTCCAGTTCATCATGGCCTACACCATGCTTATCCTTCCTGAGAGTTTTCTGTGTGTGCTGGCACCCTTGCCTTTGCTCTTGCCAGATAGGCTTGCCTCCTTCTTTCTACCTAAAACCCTCCCCCTATCTTCTCTACGAAGCTTTCCTGACCATTCCTCAAATACAGGACTTAACTACTCTGAATCATAAGTACCTGCATGATGTTTGTAAGCCATCAGATTAAAGCCCCCTTGAGTGCAGATGGATTTTAAACATCTTTGTGTCTTGAGTGTTTGGCACAAGGCTAAAGACAACAGTAAGAACTCAAAAAAAGTTTATTAAATGAACTGTGTTCAGTTGCTCAGTCGTGTTCAACTCTTTGCAACCCCATGCACTACAGGCCGCCAGTCTCCCCTAGCGGTTTCCCAGGCAAGGGAAAATGGGTTTCCCCAGGCAAGAATACTAGAGTGGGTTGCCATTCCCTTCTCCAGGGGATCCTCCTGACGCAGGGATTGAACCGGTGTCGTCTCCCGCGTCACCTGCATTGGCAGGCGTATTCTTTACCATTGGGCCATCTGGGAAGCCCATTAAATGAACTAAATCAAAATTTAATACCAAAGAGAAGAAAACCTTAAGAAATTTGGGCAAAATTAAATTTCTGAAGCAAAAATGATCAAAAAACATAAAATGTAGAAACTCCCAAGCAAGTAAACAAGTAAAGGAGACCTGATTGGGTCAATGTAAAATTATAGATCAATGAGTTTTAGGAGCATTCACCCTCATTTTGATCTTTTTTCTGAAAATGACTTCTTGCTTATATTTGTTTAACACCATAGAAATAGATCAGTTTAAAATAGTTTTCTCTTGGTCTTACCATGAAGCTGATCATTTTTTCCATTCTCAGGTCTTACTTCTCACAAACTGACAAAAACTAATCAACACAAAGATACAAGTCCTTTGACTTTGGCAGCTTGCCATTTGTTCAGAAATTGAGAATATTTGAAACTACCAAAATTTGAAAATTTATTATTGAAATAGTACTTTAAAATTAATATGCCAACATAATAACTTCTGTGCAAATTTATACACCTTTAAAAATCAAACGGACAAAGTGAACGTTAGGTATAGCCTAATCTTCCCAATACCTTGCTCTTTAAAGATTTTCTCTTTTTTTCATCTTTTGGCCGCACTGTGCCCCTCACAGCATCTTAGTTCCCTAACCAGGGATCAAACCTGCGTCCCCTGAAGTAGAAGCTTGAAGTCTTAACCACTGAATGGCCAGGGAGGTCCCAAAGCTTTTTTTTTCCCCCCAATGTTTAACTTTTTAACTCCTTGTTATTTTCCTTGCTCTTCTGGTTTCCTACAAAGTAAAAATGTCTGTCCACATACCACTCAACATTCTTGTCTTATTAAGCTGGAGCCCAGGGCTCATAAGACTAAAACTCAAAATTCCCCTTATAGTTTGGCTATGCCAAAATATGTGGCTTATGGAATCTCAGTTCCCCAGCCAGGGATTGAACCCGGGCCACAGCAATGGAAGTACCCAATCCTAACCACTAGACCACTAGGAAATTCCCAACACTCCAGTATGAAATGAGTTATGGTCCAGAAAAAGCAGCAGCCACTGGGCAAGCCCAGGACAACACCCACCTGTAGCCCACCTTGCGGGCATAGTGCAGGCAGTTCTCCTTTACGTGGGTCTGGAAGTAGGCAGAGCGGCAGAGGGCCCCGCACTCCGGACAACAGTAGGGGGACTTGTGGGCGTGGATCCGCTGGTGGGCGCAGAAGCTGCACTGGTTGGGCAGCAGCATCTGGCACACCTGGCAGGTCTAGGAAAGAACATGGAGAGAGCAGTTCAGGCGGGAGCCACAGGCCAGGAGCTCTCAACCAGGGCTGCCTGGCTTTCCTAGGACACTGATCAGAAGGGCCACCACCCCCAACCGTTCTCTCTCCCAACTCTCCTAGGACACTGGTGACACCCCAGGCCTCACACAGTGATGACACTGATGCCCACGCTAGCTTTGCCTCTCACCTTATTAATCAAACGCAGACCTGACCCTATTTCCCCCCAAATCAGTCCTACACGTCTGGCTGTGATCCTGCTCTCTCCTGGCTCAGCAGAGGACCAGCTTTTCCTTTCCGGAGGCCCAGGGCACTTCTTGCATTCTAAAATCTTGCTACACCGCCAGGCCTACTGGGCCTCTGCCCTGGCTCAGCTGGTTCCAACTCAACACCTTCGGTAAGTTGGCTCAGAGACTCCCAGAGCAGACCTGAGCCCCCCTGGTTAACATTCAGAAGCCTCCATGCAGACCAATTTTCCATGTGCTCAGCCTGTCTGCCCACTCTGGGGTGGGGGGAGCGGTGCCTGGAGCCACAACTGCCCACATCCATCCACAGAGAAGCACAGAACAGGTAGTGGCTTCCTTGTTCTCAGACTCAGGAGAGAACCAGAGGCTGACAAGTCCTTCAGGCCGACTCACAGAAGCTCTCAAACAGGGAGAGTCCAGAAGCCCAGAGGGGGGAGCGAGAGACTGAGCGGGGACCTATGTCTGGAGAGGCCCCTCATAGTAACAGGAGCCACTGACCTGGGCTCAGGAGTGCTCAGACTGATAAGCTGTTAGGGAGGCCAGGAAAAGATCTGTTTTAAGCAGTGATATCCAGAATGTAGGGTCCTTACAGCACAAACAATCCAGCTTTTTCAACAAAAGAAATGCCAAGGCAAAAAACAAAAAAGATTGAGGGAAGAGGAATTTACAGATTAAAAGAGACTCAAAAAGAAATTTCAACAACTGCAATGGATAGCCCTTATTTGGATCCTGATCCAAGCAAGCCAAGTGCAAAAAGAAATGAGACAACTGGATATTTTAACCCTAACCAATGAGGACAATATTGAGACATTTGACACTTAATATTAAGATTCAATAATAAGGAATTATTATTAATTGAGGTGTATGATATTATATCTATGGGGTTTTTTTGAAGGAAAAAACTTTATATTTTAGATAGATATACTGCAATAGATACTCTAATGCTAGGATTTGTTTAAAAATAATCCACTGAGGGAGAGGGGATAAGAACACAGATGAAACGAGACAGGCCACTGAGTTGGTAAAAAAAAAAAAATTATTCTCTGTGACTTTTACAGCACAGAATTTTGACTTAAACATCTTTAATATGATATAGTCTAAGGATATGAAGAACTAACTGCAAATACACCCTCAACTTTATGTGGTGTCCTAAGGTTAGAATTAATATTGATCTTGACATTTTGAAATCTGTGCATATATATGTGTATATGTATGTATGTGTGTGTGGACAGTAGGAAAATTTTAGGAACCAAGATTTTTAGTATAAATCAGTTACATAAAAAGTATAATCATGGCCTCCCCTGGTGGCTTAGTAGTGAAGAATCTGTCTGCCAGTGCCAAGAGAGACAGGTTTGATCCCTGATCTGGGAAGATCCCACATGCCACAGAGCAACCAACTCTATGCAGCGCAACTACTGAGCCTGTGCTCTAGAGCCTGGGAACCACAACCGCTGCAGCCCCCGGCCTCTGCTCCACGGCAAGAGAAGCCACTGCAGTGAGAAGCCCCCACTCACCGCAACCTGAGAAAAGCCCGTGCAGCCACAAAGACCCAGCACAGCCAAAACTAAGGAGGTTAAAAAAATGTTTTAAGTATAATCTTACATTTCAGTACCAGTGTAAACTCAAGATCTCTCTTTCCTTATTTTAAAACTTTGTATTTCTTAGCTCTGGCCACTGAAAAGGCCTAGAAACATATTCAGCAGAATAAGCATATCCGGTGCCCAGAATGTAGCCTCTAAATATCATTTCTCACATAAAAACAAACAAACAAACAACCATCGTGACCTCTTAAAAAATTTACTGATTCTAGGTTTAGCACAAGAAATGCACCCAAATCTTGCTGGGGCTCAAAGTAGGGAAGCGTCTCAAGGTTCAATGAGTGCAAGTGAAAAGAACGCAGGAGCACGGGAGCCAGCCTGCCGGGACCCCCACTGACCAAAATGGGGCAACTGAGCATCGAGAAGAGTGAGTCACAGACCAAAGACATAGAGCAGACTGACAAAAACAAAAGGACACACACGCACCACACAGAAGAAACCCATCAAACCGCAAAAGGAAGAACAAAAGAAAGGAACAAACGAGAAACAACACCAACTGGAAAACAAAGGTCTAAAGTGGTAACACATACACTTTATGGTGAATAGTGGTAATACATATCAATCAATGATTGCCTTAAATGTCAATGGACTAAATGCTCTAATCAAAATATGTGAGAGTGGATTAAAAACAAAACAAGAGCCTACAACATGCTGTCTACAAGAGAGCCACTTCAGAGGGAAGGGCACACCAAGAGCGAAAGTAGGGGAATGGAAAAAACGTGTTTCACGCAAACAGAAATGACAATAAAGTGGAGGAAGCAATACTCAGACAAAAATCCCTTCCAAAATCACATCAAAAACAAAACAAAACTTAGGACTAAACCTGACCAAGATGATGAAGGAGACTTACATGCTGAGAACTATAAACATTGATAAAGGAAAGTGAAGATGACTCAAAGAAATGGAAAGACATGCCATGCTCTTAGATTGGAAGAATTAATATTGTTAAAATGGTCATACTACCCAAAGCAAGCTACAGATTTGATGCAATCCTTATCAGGACATTTTTCACACAACTGAAGCAAAAAATCCTAAAATTTATACAGCACCATAAAAGAATTGCCAAAGCAACCCTGAGGAAAAGGAAGAGAGCAGGCGGTTTAATCCTCCAGACTTTTGACTAAGCTACAGCAATCACAGCAGTGTGGCACTGGTGGAGAAACAGACACACAGATCAAGGAAACAGAACAGAGAGAGCCTGGAAACAAATCCACACATCTACAGTCAATTAATCTTTGACAAATGAGGCAAGACTATACTGCACAAGACTATACAATGGAGAAAAGACAGTCTCTTCGGCAAGCAGTGCTGGTAAAGTTGGCCAGGTGCGTGTAAATCAATGAAGTTAGGACACATCCTCACACTACACACAAAAATAAACTCAAAATGGCTTAAAGTCTTAAATATGAGACAATAACTCCTAGATGAGAACACAGGCAAAACATTCTCTGACTTAAATTATAGCAATGCTTTAAGTCACTCTTCTATGGCAGTAGAAATAAAAGCAAAAATAAACAAATGGGACCTAATTAAACTCACAAGCTTTCGCACAGCAATAGAAACCATAAACAAAACGAAGACAACTTATGGACTGGGAGAAAATATTTGCAAACAGCGCAACTAACCAGGGCTTAATTTTTAAGATATATAAACAGCTCATACAACTCAATAACAACAACAACAACAAACCCAATCATAAAACAGGGAGAAGATCTAAATAGACATTTCTCCAAAGAAGATATACAGGTGCCCAACAGGCACAAGATATTCAACAACACTAATAATTAGAAAAATGCAAATCGTAACTACAAGGTACCATCACACACCAGCCAGAATGGCCATCATTAAAAAGTCTACAAATAACAAACATTGGAGAAGATGTGGAAAAAAAGGCACTCTCTGCCGGGAGCCAGCATGAGGAATTCCACCCGTGACAAGGTCATGCAGCAGAGCTCTGATGGCAAGGCTAATTAGACATCAGGTGTTCCCCCTGGAATTTCCTGAGCATCCACCCCCCAAAAATAAGAATCTGCCTGCTTTTCCACTCTTCTGATATTCTCTGGAAAAAGTCAATTCAGGGCTTTAGTCTTCTGCATTTGAAAGAGTGTTTCAATCCAAAAAACCCTCTGATGGCTTTCTAGCCTGCCTGCAGGACTCGTACAGCTGCGCATGTGACTGTTTGAGGCCTCCTGACCGCAGGAGGCACAGGAAGCTTAAAACATCCTAGGAATGTAAGGGCTTCCGAGGAGTCAAAATCATTAGAATAGGACTGATTAAAGGTTTCATTTGTTGAGCCAATACTTGCTGCCAAATTTTCATATCCTTTATTTTTAGATATAGTTGGTATATAGAAAAACAAGTAGTAGACCTGGTATTAGCAACATTAGATCTTTGAGTTAAGTACCTTCTTTGTTATAACCCACTGCACCTTTGTTCTATAGAGATGTAACTTTAGTGCTTTAAGGAGATGCAGATTAAAGAAAAACACTTCGGGGAAACGAGATTAACATTCATTAAGAAAGACAGCCAAAAAATTGTTAACAAGCATCCTGGCCAGAAGATAATGTAAAACACGTGAGACCTTTTGTATACAAAAAGATATACAGAAAGAGTCTGGGCTGCTAACACTACGTAATTTTGTATTACCCATTGATCTCTATGTATAATCAAAAGTATAAAAGGCCTTGAAGGACAATAGAAGGGGAGCCAGTCGCTGGACTGGTTTCCCCCGCGTCTCCTCTTTACTCTAATTTCAGGCTGAATTCCCATCTGGGGCGTGGAGGCTCATTATGTCTACTTACTTGTCCCGGCTGTAAGAGAGAGAGCCCAAGGCGGGGCACTCTCCGATATTCAAACGGGCGCAGGTGGCCTAATGTAGATGGTGCAAGCTCCTTGTCTAGAACTTTATTGGGTTTCCACATAACCCAAGTTAATCAGCCTCTTCTCTCCACTTAATCTTCCTACTACACTATTTCTTCCTAATCTAATCTTATATTAATAAATAAATAAGTCTTTCCTCGCCAACGCCGTCCCCGCTTCAAATTCCCTGGATCCACCGGGGCTGGACCCCGGCAACTCTCCTATACTGTTGGTGGGAATGTAAATTGGTGCAGCCACTATGAAAAAACAGTATGGAGGTTCCTCAAAATGTTAAAAATCTAGTTACCATTTGATCCAGCAATTACCACTCCTGGGCATATATCAGCAAAAAACTTATCATTAAAAAAGATACATGCACCCCAATGTTCACAGCAGCACTATTTACAACAGCAAACACATAGAAGCAACCTAAATGTCCCCAGACAGATGAATGGGGTCAAGAAGATGTGGTGTGTATGTGTGTACACACACACACAGAAATAGTACTCAGCCACAGAAAATGAAACAATGCCATTTGCAGCAATATGGACGGGCCTAGAGATGATACAACTGAACTTCATTTACGAAACAGACTCACAGACACAGAGAATAGGTTTGTGGTTGCCAAAGGGGAGAAGGGGTGAGGGAGGGATGTATTGGGAGCTTGAGATTAGCAGATACAAACTATTACATTCAGAGAAAGGATAAACAACAAGGTCCTACTATATACCACAGGGAATTATGTTCAATATCCTGTAATAAACCATAATGGAAAAGAAAAAACAAAAATGATTGAACATGTAAGTATATAAATAAATATAAAAATAAACATACAGAAACCAATGAGCTTATTATAACGCTAACACTAAAAAATAGAGGAGGTCACCTCATATCGATTAGGGTGGCTATGATAAAAAAAAAACAAACAGATGCACTATTGGTGGGAATGTAAAATAGTACAGCCCCTGTAGGAAAAAACAGTATGGGGGTTCCCTGGAAACTTTTAAATAGAATTACCGTATGATCCAGCAATTCTACTTCTGGATATATACCCAAAGGAACTGATATGGTACAGCACAGGGAATATAGACAATATTTTACAGTAACTATAAATGGAGTATAACCTTTTTGTACACCAACTATAATTCAATAAAATGAAATATTTGATCACACAAAAAAAGAACTGAAAAGATCTGGATACCATGTGTGGTCTTCCCAGGTGCACTAGTGGTAAAGAACCTGCCTGCCAATGCAGGAGACCTGAAAGATGCGGGTTCAGTCCCTGGGTCAGGAAGATCCCCCAGAGGAGGGCACGGCAGCCCACTCCAGTATTCCTGCCTGGAGAACCCCATGGACAGAGGAGCCTGGCGGGCTACAGTCCCTAGCGACGTAAAGAGTCGGACACGACTGAATCCCTTAGCACATATGCACATAACATGTTCACAGCAGCATCATTCATAATACAACTAGAGGCAACACAGTGCCCATTAATGAATGAGTGGATAAACAAACGGTGGTGTGCACAACAACAGAATATTAGTCAGTCTCAAAAAATAAAAGGAAATTGTCAAAGGCTAGAACATGTATGAATCTTAAAGATACACTAAATGAAATGAGTCCTTCAGAAAAAGACAAACACTGTATGAGTCCATTTTCTAGAAATTTGATTATTCTAGTCAAATTCATAGAAACAGAAGGTAGCATGGTGGTTACCACGGAGAAGGAGTGGGGAGAATAGGGACTTGTATTTAATGGGTTTAGAGTTTCAGTTTTGCAAGAGGAAGAGTTCTGGAAACTGACTGCACAACAATGTGAACCTTCTTACCTCCACTGAACTGTACACTTAAAACTTTATGCTAATATTTTTTTCATCACAACTTTTAAAACTATGAGAGGAGGGGCTCTTAGAACACCATTTAGGATTGCTGGGCCATCCATTCACTACTGCGAAAACTAGTAACTGAGGGAAACAAATTTATCCAGTTTTCCAGCATAAACTACATTTCAGGGTAACCTAAAAGCCCTCAAAGGAAGAGGGGAATATATTTTACACAGAATTCCAGCTGATAAATGAGAATAATAAAATTTACCACACCCTCGCACAACTCCTAATAAAATCACTGACTCAAGCAGCAATTATTAATGGTAAAAAGATAGGGAACTTTCTAAGAAAAGGATCAGAACATTACTAGCCTAAACTCACTGATGAAGTTTAGCATCATTAAAACTGAGACAATCAAGAACTCTGGGCCTCCCTGAAGTAACGAATTATGAAGAACACAGTACTCCCACTCCTCAAGACTGAATCTAAATCTAATCAAGTCATCACTGCTAACTTCTAGTCTATAGATAAAATATTGGGTATAGAACAACAAATTTTATTGTCTGGGGAAGCAATCAGCCGAACTCAAAATTATCCTGAAAAAGCCTCAAGAAGCAATCAGTCAAACCCAGAACAGTCCTGGAAAATTCTTAGGACACATGACCCAGTTTCTTCAATAAAGTGATGATGTGAAAAATCACTGGATGATTTTTGGGTGGAGTAGGAAGAGGTACTGCTCTAGATTGAGAAATATTTAAAAGCTGGGACAAATAGAACACGTGGTCCACATTTGGCTCGTGATTCACAATAAGCTCAGCTATAAAAAGACAATTTTGACCCAAAGGGAAAACTTGAATACAGACTTGTATTAAGACAATATTAAGGAATTGTTACTAATTTGGTTAGCTGTGATAATAACGTTATAGTTAAACAAAAGCTTAAAAATAAGAACCTGTTTGACACCTGCCCAACAAAGTGGCCTGGAATGTAAGGGAGGACCCCTCCAGCCACTGCAGAGGGAGGGGTTCAGACTCCAGGGAAGAAGTCAAAGGCCCCGAGCACATTGCCCTGCAGTCCCTCCCCTAGAGTGGAGCCCAGCCTGGGGCTCGGGAACCCTCTTATGCAGCTCCCACTGGAAGGGAATGACACAGAGAAGATGCAGGACGAGAAGAGTGCCAGCCTGGGCTCCTACGCCTGGACTTCAGCCCGCTCACATTTCAAAGGGAAGGTGAATAACAGTGTGGGGGGAAAGCAATCACGGGCCCAGGCATCAGACCTCCACTGGCAAAGGTTCTGACCACAGGACCCAGAAGACCCACTCCTGTCCAAGGCAACCATGCTGGGTCAGCCCCAGAGGAAATGGCCTGGGGGGTCCACACTCCACCTGACTCATCAGAAAGAAATGCAAACTAAACTGAGAAGGCGAAGATGAGTGGCAACAGACTTGTGGCACCATGCGGGCCCCTCCTGGGGGCTGCCCACTGAACTCCACCTCTGGCCTCTAGCCCTGGACCCCCAAGGCTGGACCTCCTCATTCCTAACCACTCCCTGTTCCTCCGGCCACTCTACACTTTCCATACCTGTCCCTCTCCTTCCTCCAAACTCACCCTTGCAGAGCCAACTCAAATGTCATGTCCACAGCACAAGCACCTTCCCTACGCCTGGAACCACAATGAGTCAGTCCCTCGAAGGAACTCTACACAACTGTTCACAAGCATGTTTTAGCCCCAGTCTTAGCCTGCTCCACACTCCAGCAGTCTGGGTGGGGAGCCCTGCCCTTGCTGAGCCATCCTGAGCTCCTGAAGGAGCTGTGGTCTTCCTCCTACTGGCATCCCTGCTCTCAACACAGAGCCTCTGTGCACACAGGGGCCACTCAGAAGACAAATGCAGAGCTCATCAAGACACCAACAGGTGCACAGGCCACTGCGGCCCTGGCTTGAGGAGGCCTGGTGAGCGGGTGGGCATGGCTAAGCCATGAAGAGAGCCACCTGGAGAAGGAAGATGAGAGCCGTCAGGAGGCCTGCTTCTGCAGACGACCTTGCTGACGTGGACACCACTGACACACAGAGTGCCAAAGGGTGCTTTCAGCATGGAGTGCCTTAAGACACACACAGACACTCATCAGGATCTCATCACGTGCACACACACATCAAGCATAAGCACACACACTCAACAGGTTCTCATCAAGCATAACCAGGAATTAGATAAGGATGGAGATGAGAGGAGGAGGCCCCGAAGCCTTTGCCTGGGGCCTACTCAAGTAGGCCTACTACTCCTTCCTTCTACAGTCTACTCCCCCCCTTTCTTCAACATCCATCCTCCTACTGGCCCTGCTACGGCTTCCCCAAAGGGATTCTGCAGAAAGCAGCTATGTCCACTGTGGGCACAACAACCTGGTGAAGATACAGTTCTCAGACATACAGCCTGAGGCACGGGCAGTGACACACCCACCCCTGCCCCCGAGTTCTCTGGGCACGTGCAAGGACTACACTGACAGCGGCCAGAGACCGGGGGCATCCAGCAGAGACCCAGCCCTGGCCGGGCAACAGGCCCGCAGCCACTGGAGTGGGAGCGAGTGTCCACACATACACACCGTAGACCATCAGGGCCTCCCCTCAGCTGTGGGCGGGACGCTTTCTCAGGAAGTCCCAAGCACTACACATCCAGGTGGGGGGCTAGCCAGCAAGGCAGGTTCCTCTCCCAGGGCTCTTCCAATGCCCCCACCGCCCTAGACCAGTGAGCCCAGGTATGGGACTGTGTGAACCCGGGGCCTGACAACCGCCCCAGAGGAGGGGGATGGTCCTGCTCACCAGCCCCTCGGTCTCCTCAGTCGTCCTCTGGAAGTGTGCGGCCATCGCCATGTAGTCTCGCATCTGCTTGTGACACTCCAGGCACTTGATACTGTGCCGGATGAGCCTCACGGGGTCTGGGTAGAGCGGCAAGGCGGGGAGTGGGGTGCTGGCGTTGCTGGAAGCCTGGCCGGGCTGGGAGGGGGAGGGGGGCGCCGCGGCGGCTGGCGCCGTGGAGTTCACAGGGGTGGCCACGAACATCTGGTCCGCAGAGATGGGCTTCACAAGCAGCTGGGAGCACTGCATGACGAGCCCCTTGCTCTTGTGGTCGCGGGCGTGCCGGAGCAGGCTGCACTTGTTGAAGAAGAGCAGCGTCTGGGAGCACAGCGTGCACAGCACCTCAATGTGGACACTCCGCCGGCCGTAGTGCTGGCTCAGGCTCTTCTCTAAGGCGAACGCGTCCCCGCACTCCAGGCAGCAGTAGCCACTGGCCGGCACGTGGATCCTGCTGTCCGCGGGCGGGCTGAGGTTGGGCGCATAGAGGGGCACGGGGTTGGAGCTGTGGAGGACCTTGTTGAAGACCTCCACGACCAGCGGGGCGGCCTTCTTCACCTGGTGGACCAGGGGCACTGACATCTGCGTGGGCTGAGGCTGACTCCGCCTCTGTGCAGAGGACTTGGCAGTCACTGATGCAGCCACACTGTGGGGGACCAGGTTCAGGTTGGCCAGGTGCACGGCCTTGGGCAGGAGGTTGGCAGGGGCAGGGGTGGAGGCTGGCGGTGCCGGGCTCTGCTGCGGCTTTCTGCCCGCCTGCGTGCCCGAGGCAGCCCCCTTTGGGCCCCGGGCCCCGGAGCTGAAGCAGGAAGGCGAAGGCTCTCTGGCTTTCGCTGTGCACTCCTCCCCTTTCCGGTCACTCTGGGGGCTTCCAGGCTGTGCGCCCACCTCAGCAAAGTGCTCCACCTCGGACAGGGTGGTGGCCTCGTCCTCGTGTGCCTCGCTCGGGGCCTCGGCGGTGGCGCTTCCTAACGGCGAGCCAGCGGGGGACTTACTGGGGTCGTCAGGGTCGGGCAGGATCCTCGTGACAGTCCGCTTGATTTCCCCTGAAGACGTCTTGATGGTTTTGATCCTGACTTTGGGGATTGCTGGTGGGGAGCTGGCAGCCACGGAGGGGGAGCCCTTGCTGCTGCTGTCACTGCAGATGCTCCGAGGGCTGTCAGAGGGCTTGATGCTCTTTCGGGTGGCCTCCAGGGGGCTCCGGGGACTCTTTGGTGACTTGGGCATCTTGGGGCTGCCTTTGGAGCCCTCCTTCGCAGGCCCTGAGGGATCCTTCGTGTGGCTAGGCTGATCCTCCTTGGCGACATTGGCCACTCGTTTAGCCTGCAGGGCCACCAAGGCCGCAACACAGGAGGACAGCTTGGAATGAGCTGGCTTGAGGCGCTGCCTGGGGGGGACCGCCGAGCCGGTGCCGAGCTCTGAGGCCAGCCCCTTGGGCTCTCCAATACTGTTGCCAGGATGGCTACTGAAGTCCAGGGCGTCCCCGAAGAATCGACTGGCATCCAGTTCCTTGTGCACCTCCAATGCTTTCTGCCCACCTCTCTCGTGCTCCTGAGGACTGCCAAGGGGCAGGGGCTCAGGCTTGGGTTCTTTCTTACAAAAGTGATCAAACATATGCAGCTCTGGGACCGGAAACTTTGTGAGAGCCTCCAGGACAGGGCCCCCCACAGACCCACACCCAGGAGGGGGCGGGAAATAACTGTCAGAGTGCTTGGGCTTCATTCCAAACCCATTGTCTTTGATGGCGTCCTCGGGCTCTGGGCTGGAGATCGGACTGAACTGGTTAAAAGTTGGTAACGGCTCTGACTTGGAGGCCTCCAGCTTGCCGGGGAAACCCCTGGTACTGTCTCCATTCATGAATGTGGAGTCAAACTTCCCACAGTTGTGGCCTAGACTGTGGGGGTCTGCAGGCAGGTCAGAGCCCCGGAACCCATTGTGCAAGAGGCTGGGGGCGATGTGGTCTTTCTCCGCCTCAAATGACTCCTGGCGGCTGGTGTTCTTGACGATGACACTCACAGCCGGCACATCCGAGGCTGAGCCTGAGTGAGACAAGGACACGTTCTCATCCACACACAAGCCTGGGGGTTTGAGGGGGCTTTCATTCTCCTCACTGGGGGTCTGGATGGCCTCCTTGGCGTCAAGGCTGGTGGGGTCTGGGATGTCAAAGGCAGCCAGAAGGTCGTCAAAGTCTGGAGTCTTCATATCCCCCATGGCTGGATGCAGGCAAGGGCTAGAACAGAAACAGAACAGAATTAGTGATGGCCGGATCCCACCAAGGCTCGATCCAGCATCATCTTCATTGCATAACCCACTCACTGACACGCATGTGGCCAGCACGCCCACACACAAACCCCCACACTGTGGGAAGCCACACCCCCAAGTTCTACCTCAATAGGTTTCCAAAATGCTGGGGATGGTGGGGGGAGGAGCAGAGAGAAAAGTTAGCACATTGTGACATGACTGCCTGGTGGGCTCTAAGTATCAAACAGGGAATTTCCTGGCTGGCTACATAATCGAAAAGAGAGTACATTCAAATGATACTCCCTCAATTTCTCAGGGAATATCATCACTCCACAATCATAAGCATGAGCAAAAAACTACTCAGTCCTTAAAAAAAAAAAAGCCTGACTCAGCACCAGTACCTCCATTCTTTAGAAAACTTCTGGTTCATATATGAGACTTGGCTATAGAAAGTGAAGTTGCTCAGTCATGTCCAACTCTTTACAACCCCACGGACAGTAGCCTACCAGGCTCCGCCATCCATGGGATTTTCCAGGCAAGAATACTGGAGTGGGCTGCCATTTCCTTCTCCTGGGGATCCTCCCAACCCAGGGATCGAACCTGGGTCTCCTGCATTGCAGACAGACGCTTTACCATCTGAGCCACCAGGGAAACCCAGACTTAGCTATAATTTCTGCTAATTTACTCTTAGTAATTGATCATTAACTTTGTATAACTTGGTTTTTTGCTGCATGAATTCAATCAAATTCAAAATGATTTACTATTGCCAGGATTTAAGCTATCTCATAAACTCTAGCCTATTATATCATCCCCAAGTTTTTTGTTTTATTTTTTCTCTAGTCAGTGTCTGCTCGATTCCTTAATTTTCACCCCAAATTCATTACTGGTTGGTGAATGGATCACTAAACCTGAGGGACTGGGTGACTCTCAAAGAAGCACACAGTTATCAAGCTGACCAGGGAACAGTTTTAAAGCCCTCAATTTTACTTTAACACACAAAGAAAAGAAAATCTACCTGATTTCTTCATGCTTTGGAGAAGCAAAGCTACAAAACTATTGCAAAGGAGGAAACCTGAGGCCTTCCATTAAGAAATTATTAAGGCACTCACGTTTAGTTGAGATGTGGGGCTGGCTGGTTCAAACCTGTTGAGAAGAGGAAGAGAAACCCCACCATCTCCCTGGTTCAGCCCATAAATCCTGCATCTGCTGTAACATCCCAGAGCCTGACATGCTTAAGTGTCTCTTACACCACGCTGGTACTGAAAGCCTTTGTGAATGCTGACCAACACAGCTCTTTCGTAAAGCAGAACAGTGGCTGCACAGAACCAGATAAGGGGTGAATCCCTGGGCCCAGGAACCCCAATGCCAGAAATTTTTTCTAAGAACAAAAATTCACCCACAAGTTATATGCAAAAGTATATGGTACTATTAAAACAACACCAAAAGGAAACACACGCAGACACACAAAGAAATCTAAATGCCCATGGACAAGGAATGGTTAATGGACTATTATGCAGTCGTTAAAAACTCTAATTATGAAACCTAGGTAGCAACATGGAAAATCACTTACAGTGTTAAGTTTAAGAAAAGATAAATACAAAACCTTTGTCAAACTATAACAATGTAAAACTGAGCATGCATTTGGGCCAAGATTGAAAGAAAAAAGTGATTTGTGCACGGTGGTGGGATTACTGGTGGGTTATTTTTTCACAACTTTTGTGTGTGTTAGTAGACTCCTTTTATAATTAAAAACAGGGAAAACATAGGGAAAAAAAGGAAACAGAATCACAGGGGACCAGTCAGCATAGGTATATCTATTGCCGCCCCATGGGATCAACAGGCTTACAGGCTTGGTTTGTTTCTTGTCCCACCCCACCAAGCCCCAACAAAACACACCTGCCTTCTTAAAGAGTTCTAACAGAACACGAAATTCCCCCACAATTGGGAAGATGTCTAATTATGGTAGACACTAACAAAGTGAAACCCCAATTATCTTAACAGACTATGAGCTGGCAGAATCACTGAAGAGATGTAAAAGTTTCTGGATAACAAGTGATTGTCTCATGGGACAGAAGTGTTGGAGCCCATAAGTGAGGGGAAGACACTGGGTGTGGTGGGAGCACCAGCTCCCAGTACCAAGTGAGATACCATGCAGGCCAGTCCCAAATGTAAGGAGACACCTGTGCGGCATCCGCTTTACCTACAACTCCCCAGGGCTCCTCTTCTGTCTAGGAAAACATGGCTGAGGGAGCAGGGCTGAACAGACTGGGCTTTTAAGGGGCTGGGAAAAGCATGTGGGAGAGGAGTGGTGGCAGTTGGCGGGTGCTTCAAGGGCCAGTGAGGAGCCCACCACCTTTACCTCTGAGTCACAGAGATCCTACGTGGAAGTCCTGTTCTCCACACAGAGAAACCTCAGGACTGGGCTGAGAATGGTCAGAGGTCAAAGCAAAAGCTATCTTTTGCTAGGAAAACCAGAGCTAATAAATGGTATGGCGGGTCTCTATTTAAAACAAACCAAAAAAATTTAATATAGATTTTATGAAAAAGGGGAGAGGAATAGTCTAAAATGTTAAAAAAATATCTCAACAGATGAAATTTTCTTTCCTTTTTATCTACACTTTAAAATTATTTATTCAAACTATTTATTTCTAATTTTATTACTTAAGTAATTGTATTATATTTTTAACATTATGAAAAGAAGAAGAAATTAGGCAGGCCAAAAAATTTAAGGAATTTCTTACAGAGGGCTCCAAAAATCATTACTATAAAACTCTTAAAGTATATCTAGCATGACTCAGCAAGGGACTGCCAGCTAGAAAATTGGTGAAGTAACTTAATTAAGATTAAAGGTGTAGTCAAAATAATAAGCTTCAGCACACACCAATGTCTGCAAACTGTTGCAAGCAGCCAAAGTTGGAAAGTGAAGTGAAGTTGCTCAGTCATGTCTGATTCTTTGTGACCCCATGGACTCTAGCCTACCAGGCTCCTTCCTCCATGGGATTTACCAGGCAAGAGTACTGGAGTAGGTTGCCATTTCCTTCTCCAGGGAATCTTCCCAACCCAGGGATCGAACCCGGGTCTCCTGCACTGCAGACAGACGCTTTACCGTCTGGGCCACCAGGGAAGCCAAAGTTGGAAAGGGTAGACCACAAAAGGCTGCCTTGCCTGCCCGCCTTGCCTCACCTGGGGGCAGGCCTCAGGACCCAGGGTGATGGCCCCTGCCCCAGGGCCACAAATACCTGCCTGCCTGGCCTTACCTGGGGGCAGGCCTCAGGACCCAGGTGATGGCCCCTGCCCCAGGGCCACAAACACCAGCCTAGGACCCACAGCCCACCCTGCAGAACATTCAGTAGGGCTCACCCTAAAGCATCTGAACAAGCCAGATGCAGATCTGGTGAGCTAACCCAGTGATCTAAAGCAGCCAATCAGCAGGCAAGGTAGGTTCCCCGGGGCTCTGGGGCCCAGGCTGAGAGCCACTCTCCCTTCAAGGTGAGAGGGTGGAAATGTGCTATGATGCATACAAGTCCCTTGAGGTGAAGAACAACTTCAGAACTGGCAGACTGACACTGTATCCTCTCAGAGTAACTTTCTATTCAGGAAATATCTGGAAACTAAAAAAATTAATAAATAAAGTGAAAATAAATTCCCAGCTTTTATTACAGGGTCTACCTGCTGCCCAGGACATTCTGCCAAACTGTTAAGTAAACATCAACTAGATGAGAGCGAGAGAACACCCTGATTTTGAAAGGGCCCTCATCAGGCCTGATTAACCTAGTAGAATTCTTTGAAAGGATAAAAGCAATGTAATTATGGCAGAACTAGTAGGCAGAAAATTTCTAATGCCAAAATTCCACCAGAAAAACCAACAAACTGAATTCCACATTGCTGTGTGTATGTCTGTCTTTATCTGATTGTTGTTTATGGGAAATCATGAACAACGGCATTTTTTTTAAAAAACCACTGATCAGTTCTGGACTGGAACTTGATGCTTTTATAAACTGCCTAGAATGGTAGTTTCCAACCATACGGCCCCCAACTTCATATCCACAAATGTGCTTCCAGTGACCAGCCGTTAGAAACACCACTACTGGGACTTCCCTGGTGGTGCAGTAGATAAGAATCAGGCTTGATCCCTGGTCCAGAAGAGTCCACAAGCCCCAGGGCAAGTAAGCCTGTACACCACCACTGCTGAGCCTGAGCTCCAGGGTCCAGGAGCCACAACCACTGAGCCCACGTGCAGCAACTACAGAAGGCCATGCCCCTAGAGCCTGTGCTCCGGAACAAGAGGGGCCACTGCAGCTAGAGAGCAGCCCCTGCTCACCACAACTAGAGAAAACCTGCACAGCAACAAAGACCCAGCACAGCCAAAAATTAGCCAGAAAAAAAATTAAAAAAAAACAAACCCACTACTGAATAAGCGTCCATGAAAAAATTAATTTGAAAAGGAGGTATCATATTTAAAATGCTTTGAGAACCAATAATCTAGCAGAAAATACACTAGGCTGTTAGATTCACAAGGGAAGAGGTCTATCTGTCTGTTCACCACTGCATTTCCCATTAGGCACTCAATAAATATTTACTGAAGCAATAAAATGCAACCTTCAAGATTGCAAATGGCCTAAAAGCTGTTCCAGAAATCAAAATGCAAAATTAAAAGACAAGTTCTCAGGAGGCTGTATGAATAGGCAAAATTATGGCAAAGAAGCCTCAGTGAAGGCAAATGTGAAGGAACACTTAGGCAAAAGCAATTCCAATTACACTTTTAGAATAATGGGTTCTGAGCTAAACTGTTCAATAAAGAAGCATCAGCTTAGACTGTTCCCTTAAGACACCGTGTTACATGTCTCATAACAGAAAGCCCAGAAAATACTGGGCAGTATCAGAAAGGACAGTGGAAACAAAATAAAACTCGTGATCCCACCCTTATTCAGAACCACTCCATGTCCACAGCAAGATGTGCTATGCAGTTTTGGCTCCCCATATCTTAAGAAAGATGTACCAGAATTGGAAAATGTCTCAGTGGAAGAGCTTTCTAATGAGAGCCTAAAAATCAGAGCTCTATTTTATTCTAGAGATGATGGTTTAGGGGCAAGGGGGAGCATAACTGAAGTATCGGTTTATTCACCAAACCTCAAACACTGGAGAGTAGAAGGCTGCATTTTTGAAGTCTGAAGTAAATGAACATATAGGTCTACAACAATGTAATCCATTAGTCAGAAAATATACTGAAACTGTTAAAGGGAAAATGCATAAACGTGGTAACATCCACATTTACTCAAATCTAGGAAAAAAATTTTTAATGGCTCTGAGAAACTGAAAACTTGGAGGCCTGTTTCTCTTAACAGTGTTAAGTTCAGAAGCAACAGATTAATGAGAGTTCAATTACAGGACATAAGTGGGGGAGATGCCCTCCAGATCTAGGAAAAGTCCGATTTCTGTTCAGTGCAATCTGTCTAATGAGACAAGGCAACAAGTAACATCACAGATTTACAGAACAATCAAAGTGAAAGACCACATAACCCAGGGAACACTGGGCCGTGAGGCCACAAAGACAAGTTTCTTTGCATCTGCCACTGCTTGCTGGATGCTTGCTGGATGAAGACTACAGGGAAAGAAGATGTGTGTGTTTTACAACCTGCAGCTGACCTCTTTACGCTGCTGCCCCACATGATCAAATGTGGTGTAAATGTGGACATCATCTATGTTCAATTATTGTTATTAACAGTTAAAGGTTTAAAAGTGAATAAATCGAAGTCACCCTCAGCTTTTTATTTTGGAAGAAGCATCCCAGGGGATAAGAAAGCAAAAAATAACTCAGTCTGTATGAAAGCACAGAGAGAGAAAGAGAAAGATTACTTAGCAGATACTAAGAAAGCACTTGAGTTGGTTCCCAGGTGGGAGAACTTCTGAACCAAGATGGAAGCTGGACAAAAGAGAGAATGAGCGAGCAAGCTGCTACTCCCATGACCTGCAGGAATGTCAGTCTGGATGTTCAGAAATGTCAGAAAAAGACATTGCTACTATGGGGCTAAAGATGGGAGCTCAGTGAAACTTTAGCTGGATCAAAGGAAACAAGAAGAACTACCCTTCACCAATTAACTGTGTGAGGATCTTGGGCAAGTCTTGGCTTAATATGTAAAATTAAGCTAACTTGAAGGACCTCTGAGAAACTGAACAGGCTAGGCTACAAATTAAAACTATCGGATTTCTATGTAAAACCTGAATCCTAAAGAAGACAAGCAGACTGTCTACCACATATATACTACTGCCCTCCTCAATACACACCTGAGGCCTCCTTACAGATCTAAGTGACCCCAAGTCATGGACGTTCTGAGTCGGTCAGTGGCCAGTGCTTCATTTCATGAGGCACCTGGTATTCTAATCATTAGCAAAAAACAGCCAGAGAGAGTCTCAGCTGTATACAAGAAAACTGTGCCCCAAAGGACCCATGCAAAAACGAGAAAGAGTTCCATTTGACTCTTTGTCTGGTCTTTGCCAGAATGATTGCTATAAAATGCTTATCTGATCCCATCTCAAAATCCCATCACCTTCAAACAGAGCTCAAACTCTTCCCCAGCAGGCAGAATCCATTCCCATCTGCTCTGTGTCCACCTCTCCAGCTGCTGCCCAGGGTACCTTTCAGTTACTAGTGGTTCTCTCCAACTTTCTTGTGCCTAGGGGTCAGAACTCAAGCTGTCCTCCTCACTGGCCCCCAGTATAAACCTGCCCCCAAACCCCCCTCATCCCAGATATCATGCTCCAGGTGCCCTCCTCCTGGACGCCTTCTCTGAAGAGTCTGCCCTTCTCTTGCTCTGTGGCAGCGCTGCCCAGGGAGGCTGGGATCGTGGCCTTTGCCTCGAACACACCTAACACACCTGGCACCCAATGGCATGTGGGCTGTCACTGCCCCCACTCCTCCCAGAACCTTTTCCTGAGGCCCTTCAAACCCTGGCCGACACACCTGTCCCTGCCTGCCCTGCCCAGGTGTCCCTACTTTCTCCCTCTCTAGGCCCTTCCACCCCCAACCAAAAATTACATTTCCCAGGAAGAGAACTGCAGTGCAAGCATTCTGACAAGACTCACAGGATGTTAGAGTTGAAGCGGACCTCAGGAATGACCTGGTCCAGGGAGTTCGGAATACCTGTCTGCAGACTGCTGATGGACCTGCTGCAAAAGAATAACACAAAGAGTGACTTTACAACAGAATCCCAGGTTCCACCGTGGCAACTCTGATTCAGTGGGCCTGGAACAGATCTCTGCATTGGTTTTTAAAGCTTCCCAGTTGATTCCAGGGCTCTGGGCTAGTACAACCTGTTCATTTTATTCACAAAGAACTGAGGCTCAGAAAGAACAGGTTCACCCATCTCATAATGATCCAATGCCAAGACTTCTGTGGGCACCGAGGACACAAAGGCAAGGCCCAGACCCTGTTGTTGAGCGCCGTCCCTGCTACAACCCACTGAAAACACCTCACAGCCACATACCTGTGGACACCCCCAAATGCTCATCAAGGGAACACGGGCCTCCTAGGCAAGGAAGGGAGGAGGACTTTCTCTGATGGTCCCTGTCAGAAGTCACCCCACCCTCCCTCATGCTCCTGTTTGGTTCACTTGTGGGATAATTGCCTACCTTTATTTCAGTTACTTCAGTAACATGTTCTCTCTTCTGCTGCTTCATAAGCTCCTCAGTAGGCATTCACTGCATCATTAGTTAATCGGTATCCCTCAATTCAAGACTTAGCTGTCTACCTGGAGAGGCATCTCCAACCTAATGTGGCCAAAATCTAACTCTTGATTTCCTCCTACCTTCTTTCTCACTCAGTAAATGCCAACTCAAGCCTTCCAGATGCTTAGGCCAAACCTCTGCATCCTCAAATCCTCTCTTTCCCCTCATAACCTTCGTCTAAATCCATAAGCAAATCCCATCAACTCTACCTTCAAAAATCCAGCCGTTTCTCAGCACCTCCAATCATCTTCTCCTCTTTCCTGGATTCCCACAAAGCCTGCTTGCCTGGTCTCCTTGACTCTACTGTTGTTGTTGTTTAGCCATAAGCTGTGTCCAACTCTTTGCAACCCCATGGACTGCAGCCTGCCAGGCTCCTCTGTCCATGGGATTCTCCAGGCAAGAATGCTGGAGTGGGTTGCCATACCGTTCTCCAGGGGATCTTCCCAGCCCAGGGACTGAACCCATGTCTCCTGCACTGGCAGGTGGATTCTTTACCACAGAGCCACCAGGGAAGCCCCCTTGCCTCTGCTACTCATTTTCAACATAGCAGCCAGAGTGCTGCTTTTAAAACACCCACCAGATCATGTTCCTCCTCTCCTCAAAAGCCTTCCACATCATCCCATTTCATGAAGAGTAAAGTCCAGTCTTCACCTGAGCCTACGTGCCCAGGATGATCTAACAGTTGCTCAACCGCGCAGGGCAAACTCCTGCTCTGAGTCTCTGCATTTACTATTCCTCTGCTTGGGATGTTCCTCCCCTCAGATTTCTGTGGGCTCAGTCTTCACTCCCTTCAGGTCTTTATTCAAACATCACTTTGTGAGGTGCCCTCTGTGACCACTACGCATAAGCTACCAATCCCTAACCTCACCATCAATTTCTGTCCCTTCAGTCTGCCTTTTCCTTCATGGTCCTTAGACCATCTGACACATTATAAGATTGCTCATCTATCTGTTGTCCATTTATAGGCTCCACTTCGTTTGCTAGACGGTAACCCTGGTTAGAAAGCGGGAACAATGCGGTAGGCTTATCTGCCCAGAACTAAGATTGTTCAAGGATAGTACAGATTCCTGAGCAGATGTATTACCAGTCAAACAGCTGGCAAATTTGCTATGTTATTTGTGTTTAGCTTTTAAAAATCTATTATAGGGGTCTGGGGCGGGAAAAAAAAAAAAATAAATAAAATAAAATAAAAATCTATTATAAGTAGACAGAAACTGAGCGGTGATGGGGCCTTGCCAGTGGGAAGGATCTGAAGCAGCACTTGCCTATGAATTTGAGGCCTCTGCGGGACTGTTTAAGGTAAATATTTTATTGGTGGAAAGTGCCTACTGGCCACTGTCCCCACAACAAGGTCCTCTGTCTGGAGGATGGGATCAGCGTGATGCCAGTGGAGGGGGAAGACTAGCTCTGAGATGATGAGGACATGGGGTGGTCTGGGATTTTAAGGAAAGAGGATGCAACTCTGTGACTATACCAAAAATCACTGAGTTCATGCACTTTACATGGGGGAATTGTACGTCATGTGAATTACCCCTCCATAAAGCTGTTGCTGCTGCTGCTAAGTCGCTTCAGTCGTGTCTGACTCTGTGCGACCCCACAGAGGGCAGCCCACCAGGCGCCCCCGTCCCTGGGATTCTCCAGGCAAGAACACTGGAGTGAGTTGCCATTTCCTTCTCCAATGCATGAAAGTGAAAACTGAAAGTGAAGTCACTCAGTCGTATCCGACTCTTAGCGACCCCATGGACTGCAGCCCACCAGGCTTCTCCATCCATGGGATTCTCCAGGCAAGAGTGCTGGAGTGGGGTGCCATTGCCTTCTCTGCCATAAAGCTGTTAGATTCTTAGAAAAGACAGAAAGGAAGGAGGATAGAACTGAAAGGAAGCATGGTTATAAAGCACTGTACAGCTGCCAGCAATGATGCAAGTGGAAACTAGGTTTAGGCAACAAAATTGAAGCAGGAGTAAGAACCAAGATAAAAACAGATACGTTGTGACCAGTAGCCCCTTCCTTTCATTACTTGAAACAGATCCCAGCAGGAGCAAGTACTGCAAGAAACCACTTTGTTAAAATGGAAGGGGACCCAGGGACTGAGTAAAAAGGAAGACAGGGCTCCTGCTGTCCACACACCATCCTGAGGAGTCCCCACCCACTGAACTTTGTAAAAGCATCATCTCTTGGTAGCAGAGACCCCCAAACTTGGGCAAGAAGCCTCAGACCTACTGGGAACCAAGCATTCGCTCCCAGAACAAACGGTCCCCTCTGGTGCCTACAGTGGCTCTGCGTGTGTCACCAATCTCATCTACCACGGGCAACCCAGAGTTCCCAAATTTAAGGGCTGGGGTGAGGGGCAAATGTGCTGTTAGTCTTGAGGTGTCTCTGCAGCTCCCTAGCTCACTACAGAGTTCGGGAGTCAGAGAGTCAAAGGCCTGGTCAAGGCTGCCTCTCCCAGCTGCTCTGTTCTCGCTCCCCATTTCTTCTCCTCACAGCTCCACACACACATAAACATACACTTTTCTCCTTCCCCTCCCTCTCTCATCCTTGACTCCCTCCTCCACGCGCCCCTCCATCCCTCCGTCCCCTCCTCTCTTCCTCCTCCACGCCCCCTCCATCCCTCCGTCCCCTCCTCTCTTCCCCTCCTCTCTCCCTCCTCCACGCGCCCCTCCATCCCTCCGTCCCCTCCTCTCTTCCCCTCCTCCATGTTCCCCCTCCATCCCTCCGTCCCCTCCTCTCTCCCTCCTCCATGCCCCTCTCCATCCCTCCGTCCCCTCCTCTCTTCCCCTCCTCTCTCCCTCCTCCACGCGCCCCTCCATCCCTCCGTCCCCTCCTCTCTTCCTCCTCCATGCCCCCTCCATCCTCTGTCCCCTCCTCTCTCCCTCCTCCACGCGCCCCTCCATCCCTCCGTCCCCTCCTTTCTTCCTCCTCCACGCCCCCTCCATCCCTCCGTCCCCTCCTCTCTCCCTCCTCCACACGCCCCTCCATCCCTCCGTCCCCTCCTCTCTTCCCCTCCTCCATGTCCCCCCTCCATCCCTCCGTCCCCTCCTCTCTTCCCCTCCTCTCTCCCTCCTCCACGCCCCCTCCATCCCCCTCCATCCCTCCGTCCCCTCCTCTCTCCCTCCTCCACGCCCCCTCCATCCCTCCGTCCCCTCCTCTCTTCCCCTCCTCCATGTTCCCCTCTCCCCTCCGTCCCCTCCTGTCTCCCTCTTCCATGCCCCCCTCCACGCCCCCCTCCATCCCTCCGTCCCCTTCTCTCTTTCCCTCCTCTCTCCCTCACACTTTTTTTCATTACCCCTTTCCTCTGCTCTCTTCTCTCCTTCTCCTAAAAGAGATCTGGGTGAGCTCTTCCACACGGCCGCTCAGATCCCAGGCAGCTCACCTCCTGCAGGAACACAGGGCCCCAGCCAAGGCAGCTTTTCAGCAGCAGCCTGGCGTGCCAATGGACCTGACATCCAGGTATGCACAGGTGTGCCCACCGAGTGCGTCTCTGGTGAGCCACGGGAATGACAGGGAATGATGTGCTCAAGAAGACATCTCTATGTGCCCTTCCACCATCAGACAAAATGGAATATTAAAAGTGCTTATCTTTTAAAGATATTATCTGTAAAATGTTCACAAATAAAATGATGTGATATTTGGGATTTGCCTCAAGACAAACACAGGGCAGGAGGAAGCGGGAGGGGACACAGATAATGAGACAAGACTGGCCATGAACTGATAACTGTTAGATCTGCTGTGAGGAATACATGCGGGTTTGTTATGTTATTTTCTCCATGTATGCACATTTCAGCATATTAGGGACCAGACTCTTGGAGAGAGGACTCTACAGGTGCAGCCAGCCAGCCTCCAAGGTCATATCCATTAGGATGGCTAGTATCAAAAACAAACAAAACAGAAGCAGAAAACAGCAAGTGCTGATGAGAATGTGGTGGAGAAAGTAGGGTCCTTATGAGTTGCTGGTGGGAATGTACTATTTTCCACAGTGGCTGCAATTAGACAAACATAGTGGACCTAACACTTCTAGGCATACAGCCGAAAGAACTGAAAGGGACCGCAAAGAAGTGTTTGTAAATCTATGCCCGTAGCAACATGATTCACAACGTCCAAAAGGTGGGAAAAAGCAAAAAACAAAACAACCCAAGGATCCATCAGTGGATGAATAGGTAAACAAAATGTGATATAAATATAAAAGGAGTATTATTCAGTCACAAAAAGGACTGAAATTCTGATACAGGCCAAAACATGGATGAACCTTCAAGACAATATGCTAAATGAAATTAGCCAGATACAAAAGGACAAACATGGCATGATTCCACTTAATAAGAAGTACCTAGAGTAGTCAGATTCATAGACACAAAAAGTAGAACAGTGGTTATCGGGATACGGGGAGAAAGTATCAGCGATCATTATCTAACAGTACAGAGCTTCAGTTTGGGATGATGGATAGGTTCTGGAGATTGTTGGTGGTGATGGTTAGGTAGATGTCCTTAATGCAGCTGAACGTACATTTTTAAATGGTTAAAATGGTTTAAGTCAACTATATTTCAATAAAAATAATAACGAAAACACTCAAAAAATTCTAGGATCCCCTTTAAAAGTGGTTAAAATGGTCAATTTTCTTATGTATATTTTACCACAATTTTTAAAAATAATAACAGCTACCAAGGAACATTTAAAAAAAAAAAATCAGTGCGTCCAGACTTTCAGCTCTTCAAGGCCCGCTCAGGTGAACCTAGACATCATACCTCAGTGAGGCTCTCAAAACAAGGGCGTGGTAGGTGTCGCTGGGGGTGCAGAGCCACGGAGAAAGGAACAGCTTCTACCTAGGCACATGGTCTAGTTTCCAAATACCACCTAGGAAAGAAGAAAAATAAAATGCCTTTTAATAGGCCTGAAGGGCAAACATTAAAGTAAGTTAATAATAATAATAAAGTGTAGGTCAGACCCTGAGAAAAATCTCCAAATGTAATTCAAAGCAGGCTTCAAATGTAATCCAAGATAAAACCTTCCCCAGCCCCAGAAGGGCTTCCCAGGTAGCTCAGTGATCAAAAATCCACCTGCCAATGCAGGAGACAAAGGAGATGCAGGTTCACCCCTGGGGTGGGACGATTTCCCCTGGAGAAGGCAACCCAGTCCAGTATTCTTGCCTGGGAAATCCTAAGGACAGAGGCGCCTGGAGGGCAACAGTCCACAGGACTCTCAGAGTCAGGCACGACTGGCAACTAAAGGACAACAGTGACGACAGTCCCAGATCCTCTCCTCCTTGCTTTTTGCAGTGTGGTGCTTCAGAACCCAGACCACCTGGGTTCCAGTCCAGCTCTGCTGCGTCCGGGGCACGTGGCCTTGGGCAGGTTTCTCACCTCTGTGTCTCAGTTTCCCATATGTAAATGGGGATTACAGGAGGCAACATTCGTGAAATATTCGTGAAGCTCTTTCCCTGCCTTGAACAGCAAATGCTGTGTTTGTTAGGAATTTTGCCACCAACCTCAGTGGCCAGCAACCTTCCTTTCAGAGTGCCCCTGCAGACAACTGAACCCCTAAACAGCAGGGACACTGGAGACACGCACAGGGGACAGAGACAGCACATGTGGAGGCTGGTCACCCCCCATCACAGCTCGCCCTCCAGGGCTCAGGAGGGTCACAGAAGCAGAGGGCCGAGAAGTGTGCAACGCGCCTGGGGGCAGGCGGGCTGGGAAGAGTGGGCTGGGAAGAGTCACAGGTACGGGAGAGACAGGGAAGGGACAAGCACCAAACAGGGGGTGAGGCAAGAGGGAAGACGTGGGGAAGCGGCCAGACTCCTTCTTTGCTTTAACAAGCGGTCCTCAACACTACCTGAATGGAACCGACTCAGGAACCTTGGAAATGGCCACAGCCCCCCAAGACTCCAATGTAACAGGCCCATGTGGAGAAACCCTCAGGTGCGTGCATGCACACACCAGCAACAGAACAAAAAGTCTCATTTCTAATTCTGCTCACTCTCACTCTAATTCCACATTCCCTCGCTTGGCTTCATTTTTGTCTTAACTTTAGCATTTGACTGGATTCTAAATAGAGATATAGACAATATTAGTAGAAAAATTTATAAGGGAATAGAAGGAAACTCATTATCCCAATTCTACAGAAGGGAAACACAGAAAACTTGATTTTCCTTTTCTTTTTTGGACCATATGTTTTCAAAACATAAACAAGCAGAAAACATGCTTCCACATGAGGATAAAGTCCAAGGCCAGGGGATGGGGTAGGTGATGTCTTAGATCTGATGCCCAAATGAGTTAGTTCCAAGGTGCTCCAATGAGTGGGACCGATTCCTTATTCCGGGGCACCCTGAGTCCTGCTGATGCTGGAGCCTCCCGGGTTGTTCAGACCATCTCTGCTGCCAGTAACACAGCCCGGCTGCACAGAGCGGTGGCAAGCTTGAGCACCAGGTGCCACTGGCCCAGGCTGGCTGGCTCTCTTGGGCCACCTACACTCTACACACACGTGGATCGATAGGAGCTTCACTGCTTACCAAACACTACTGCCACTTCACAGGGAACTCGCCAGTTGAGTGGCAGAAATCAAGACTCAAGCTCAGGCTCCCAGGTGCCTCCGAGGACCAGAGTGCCCCTCCCCCCATGGACTGTGAACCAAGAGGTTTGACTTCACGCTACAGGGACCCCACCTCCCTGTCCTCCCAAGGTGCTACTGCATATGGCACGCATTTTCCTTCAGGTGGCACTGAGACATTCACTACGGTTGTTGCCATAATCATGACACACCTTAGGGTGTTGTGAGACTGAGGTTAGAAATCTAGAATACTGTTCTTGATTAGAATTTCTTCCAACACCAGAAATATTAAGAACTGTCAGAGCCTAGGAGATTCTAGGAAGCCATTAAATTTAAGCTGCTAACTCTACAAGCAAGAAAATGAAGGCCCAGAGAGGTGAGGTAATCAAATGAGATAAAGGACATAAACTGAAAAGAGTTTTATTACCGTGGAAGATTCCTCTTATTCCTAGCAAAGCCACTGGCCCTGCCTAAGCTTCCCAGAAAGTCTCCAACTCAGTTACCATCCAAATCTTTATCAAACACCCAGCATTAAGCTTATTAACCCTCAGACCAGTGATTCTGGTCCTGGAAGCACATGAGAAACACCCAGGAAGCGCTATTAATACCTAATCCCACCACAGACCAACTACATCAGACTCTTTAAGAGTTGGGCCAAGCATTCTTTAGGAAACAATGCAAAGGACTGATGTGTCTGGGCTTGTGAACCATGGCCTTTAGACCAAAGTATAGTCTGGGGACCTCTGGCCTCAAAAATCACCCCGAAATCTTGTTAATAACGCAGACTTCTGGGTCCACCTGGAGACTGACTCCAAGTGAGAGGAGAGCATCCCAGGAATCCGAGGCTGACATGAGAACCACAGTGCTGGCACCAAGTGAGTCCTGGAAATCACACCCGTGCTCCAGCCGACCCTGTGGTCCAGGATGGCCCTAGCAGCTGGCCTGGCAAAGGCTTCCGGATGATTTAGACTTTGGTTCCCTTCTAAGCTGAGAGCCCCTGCAGACACCCCACGGCATCAATCCCCAGCAGCTGCAGTGAACCTTTCAGAAAGGACAGCAGAGTCTAGCACGGTTCTGCACAGCCAACCCAGGCCTCCCATCTCACCCAGAGCTAAGGCGCAGGCCCCAAGGTCTACAAGTCCAGTGGGACTTCCCTGGCCCCCTCTCCCGTGCCTTCCCCTCCTCTCTCCAGTTTTTCCTCTCCACTAACTGCTCCTCCCCCACGGATCCCTGTCTCGCTCCTTCAGAGCTCTGCTCAAATGTCCTTTATCACAGAGACGTCCCTACTTCACGCAGAAAACCTGCCTCCCCACCAAACCTCTCTGTCCTCTGTCCCTGCTTTGTTTTTCCTCATAATACTTTTCACCACCTCTCAAACTTTGTTTTCCTTATTACCTGTAAGCCTTCACACACTAGATCATGAGCTCCACGAAAGTAAGACTTTTGTTTATTTTCTTCCGTGTTATTGTCCCAGTACCTATAGTGCCTGGCACAGGGCAGAGACCCAAATATTGATTCTAGGAATTAATACCTTAGAAACACCAATCTCAAAACATGATTTGAACCAAAAGATCATCAAGGAGCTGATTATGCTGAAATCACTTCTCCACTCCTCTCATCTTGGCCGAAGGCTTTTTAAAAACAGGCTAAAAGCCTAATGAAACAGAGACCATTTAGAAATATGGGTTTTCAGCCAATTAACCCAATCCAAATGGGTCTGTGAGTCAATGACAACTTGTTCTGAGGAACAGATGAAGCTATGGAGACAGAAAATACAGTTGAAAGAAGTTAATCAGACGGATGGACTTCAGATACTGCCCTGGTATCCGTGCAGGTTCAGAAGAAAACCTGAGGGCACTCCCAGCCCTCCTCCCACAGGGAAGTCTCCAGCAGACCAGACAGGAGAGGCAGGCTCCCATCCAGGGTGAGTGGGCAACATGCAGGCCCGGTGCAGGACACGACCGCCTGCTCCCCACAGAATGAGCCATCAAACGAACATACCTGAGGGGGACCCATCTCTTTCCCTGTGCCCACTTATCCCCACCTGCTTCCAAAACTCATTTGAAACCACGAACAATAAGCTCTACCAGGCTGGGAGCACAGAAGCTTTTGTCAAGGCCTCCCAGCAGCTGGGGAGAATCCCGCCGTTACTAGGTCTCGCTGAGTTCCTCGGTGCTGCTTCCTGCCTCCATCCTAGTCCTTGCTAACCTCTCTCCTCGCCACCTCTGGTCTCTCCCCACAGTCGTCCTATGTGTCTCTTTAAGACCAATCTTCCCCCAAACACCATTTTTAGTCATCCACTCTGCTCAAAAATCTACAATAGTTTCCTGTGGCCCATCACATCAGCTGTAACCCCAATGCCAGGCTTTTGAGAACCTCTGTAATCTAACCTACGCATTGACCAAGTCTCCTGACTGCATTTCAACAGCTGCTTCTTCACCTGCCTCAAAGCACCAAATCACTGCCTTCACCTTCAACAGCACCGGTTAAGAGACCAGATTGCAGAGACTGGAACAGACCACGTCTCCAACTTCCTTTCCTGCCAAAAGCATCCTCACTCTCCACACCACTCACACCCATTCCCCTACCCCAGCTTCTATTATGTTGTTTGTTTGTTATTTGGATATTTTTGGCCTTGCTACGCAGCTTGCGGGATCTTAATTCCCCAACCAGATACTGAACCTTGGCCCTCAGCAGTGAAAGCAGAGCTCTAACCACTGGCCCACCAGGGAATCTCCCCCTTCCTCCCAGCCTCTAGTCCCACTGCCCTTTCCCACTTGACTTCCACAACACACACACGCTACACACACGCATCTATGCTCCTTCATTCAATCCATAACACTGGTTGAGCACCCACTACATGCCAGGCCTTATTCTAGCCACTGTGGACACCACAGAACAAAGTCCCTGCCCACGCAATGATGACATTCCACTAGAAACAAGCAAATTCACATGTCAGGTAGTCATACAGCCTTTCTCAACAGGAGTTCAACCGAAGTCAGAAATTGGAATGACAACATTCTCAATTCTGAAGCAAGTGAGAGAGCAAGCCATGTGAATACAGCGCAGAGGTTTGAAAGAGCAAGTAGAAAGCCCTGAAGCGGCCAAGTGTTTGGTGCACGCAAAGAACCTGAACCAGAGCAGAGGCTGTGACAAGAGATGGAGATGGGAAGCAGGTACCGGAGGGCCACTGCGGGGACTGACGTTCACTTTCAGATGGAAGGCTGGGGGGACATGGGGGAGGGGAGCAACCTGCCCTGAACCGCCCCAGTGAAAGCCTTTTTCATGGCAAAAAGATCATGCCCCCCTGCCATCTATCATCAGGGATAAAATTATGAGGGACTTGTTTTCTTGAATGTTTCAAAATCTTCTAAACTGAGTATGCATGCATGCTAACTCGCTCAGTCATGTTTGAGTCTTTGCAACCCTTTGGACAGTAGCTTGCCAGGCTCCCCTGTCCATGGGATTCTCTAGGCAAGACTACTAGAATGGGAAGGAGAAGAGGGCATCAGAGGATGAGATGGATAGACGGCATCACCAATGCAATGAACATGAACTTGGGCATACTCCGGGAGACGGTGAGGGACAGGGAGGCCTGACTTGCTACAGTCCATGGGGTTGCAAACAGTCAGACACGACTGGGTGACTGAACAACAAACAACACACACACACATATCCATTCTTTTTCAGATTCTTTTCCCATATCGGCCATTACAGAATATTGCATAGAGTCTCCTCTGCTATACAGTAGGTCCCTGGGTGTGTGCGCAGTCATATCCAACTCTTTTCAACCCTATGGACTGTAGCCTGCCAGGCTCCTCTGTCCATGGGGTTTCCCAGGCGAAAATACTGGAGAGGGTTGCCATTTCCTTCTTCAGGGGATCTTCTGACCCAAGGATCAAACCCGAATGTCTTGCACTGGCAGGCAAATTCTTTACCAGCAAGCAACCGAGGAAACCCTATTTTATATATAGTAATGTGTACACATCAATCCCAATTTCCCAATTTATCCCTCCCCCGTAACCCTCTGGTAACCATACCATGTTTTTTAAATGAAGGAAAAACTATGCAGCTGCTTGCTGCATAGTCACTCAAGTCATGCCCGACTCTTTGCGACCCCATGGACTGTAGCCTGCCAGGCTCCTCTGTCCATGAGACTTCCCAGGCAAGAATACTGGTCGCCATTTTCTTCTCCAGGGGATCATCTCAACCCAGGGATGGAACTGGTGTCTCCTGTGTCTCCTGCATTTCCTGCACTGCAGGCCGATCCTTAACCTGCTGAGCCATCCATCAGCAAAGTCCTTTAAGACTGGGCCCAAATTCCACCTCCACCTCAAAGTCCCCTGAACCAGTGCGAGGCCGTGCTACACCCTACACCCAGGGCAGCAGGACCACTACGGTGCCCCAGCATTAGCAGCACATGCCCACAGCAACTGATGTTCATGGAAGTTTCTTGTGCTGCCCCCACGCCTCTCCTGTCGCCGGAACATGTCCCTTTGGACACTCTTGCCCCCAAGTGCCTGCCTGGGTCCCAGTCTCTCTCCCCATTGACTTAATCAACTCCTGGTAAATAAAGCTACTGTTTAGTGATGAACTGCCAAGAGACTGCCCTCTCTCACAGGGTGTAAATATTTTAAAAGGGGACTCTAAGGTGAAACGCAAACGTCTTCAGACTCAGGGGAATGGTGGAATGACAGGCACCAGGGCTCACTGGGGGTGTGGGTAGGTGGCTGCCTTCTAAGGGTATAGGTGCTTAGAAAAGCAATGTCAAAGGGAGACAAGTGGGGTAATGAAAAATGAGATTACATCACTGCCACCACCTCCCTCCTCCCAAACAGCCATTGAATCCATTTTGGGTACCAGGGAATGTTCCCCAGAGGTAACCCCAGCCATCTCAGAGGGATGACTGGTGTGAAAGTAACCGTCATCCTCAGAAACAAAATCCCTAAGACACGTCTGGCCTGGAAGCAAATTGTTCTCTAATTGTTTTCGGTGGGGAAACTCCTTGAGGGCGAAGTTCATCTCACATGATACTTTTATGCTCCACAGAGCATCCAGCTCTATCTAGGCTGGGCCCAGGGTGGGCCTTACAAAAGCAACTGTAGATAACTGATCAATGTTGGCCCAGAGGCAAAAAGGCTCCAAAGGATTTTAAATACAAGCAAGCATTCTAACCAAGGACAACAGTAGTATTAATCATACACCTAATATTTTTAAGGGCCTGAAGATTCATACCTTTAATGAAGTCTCAGGCAGTGAAGCAGTTTTTACAACCTCAGCCAGTTCAGTTCAGGTCTGGAGAGTCTGTCTAACAAGGCAAAAGCAGAGAGTAGCCCCTGTCCACATAGACCCGAGCCTCAGCTGGGCCAAGCCCCAGAAGAATCTGAACAGCTGCTCATTACCCACCCTGGACTCCTTTCTCCTCTAAAAAATTCATTCTACTAGTTAGCTCCTCCCAGACGGGTGCAGCCCTGGCTCCCTGAATTAAGGGACCATGCCCATCAGCGGTCCTAGCCTAATCCACTACTGAGGAGAACGTGTCTTTACTACACATCTAACAAAGGCAGCGGCCAAGGAGGGGTGGCCTGGTTCACCACTGTACCTCTTCTAGAAGAACACAGTTCTCAGCAGTTAAGAGCTTTTGCTTTAGGGCATTCAATGTCTGTCTCTAAAATTAAAAACAGATTTAGCGGTTGTTTTCTTTTTGTAAAGATGACATACAAGCTCATAGAAAACTCAAATGATAGGCAAAAATATAAAGAAAAGGGTAAAAACCACTCCAATCCCACCACTCGGCGGTAAAATCTTAGAGTAAGCTCTGCTCTGCAGAGAAGTGAACCCATTCTGAGGTAAACCTAGGGTGTTGCTCTTGCCTTCCTGGATAAGCCTGTGGATTTCATTTTTGCAGAAGACCATTAATGCGTCTCCAATATTTCTGGAGCTCATGAATGGACATAACAAAGTCATACAGACCATCCCCCCTGTCCCACATACATAGTGACTCGAGGCCAGGGGCTCATCTTTCAGCGGACATACCCCTTTTTTCACTCAGCATGGCAGCAGTCTTTCTACAGTCAATCACATAAATAGATCATGTATGCAGAGCTCCAGCACATCTCCTGGAGCATGTCAATGACGGGAAAGGGGACAGACACCATACCTCTTGATACAGCACCTTCAGAATCTGAAATGGAGAATCTGGGTAAATGTGACTCTACCCAGAGTCACCCAGCCAACAGAGGACAGCTGTTCTCTAAGCGCTGATGCATTTGAGGAATGACTCTGAGGTGACACCAAACTCAGAGGTGCTCATTAACTTTTCTTTCAGTCATAAAAAGGATCAGATGTGTCATTTCAACACACACATAAACACTTCCCACTGTCAGATAAAAACGAATGGTTGGCTGAAGTAGCACTTTTATCCCTAAAAACATTCCTCAGAATTAAAAAAAAAACTAATGGACATCCCCTCCTCCACTTCTAAAGCCTGAAGCGGGAGAACACGGGACCAGATGCCCACAGACAGAGACACACAGACTGCACGCACACTGGACCAGATGCCCACAGACGGAGACACACACAGACTGCGGGCACACTGGACCAGGTGCCCACAGACGGAGACACACACAGACTGCGGGCACACTGGACCAGATGCCCACAGAGACACACACAGACTGCGGGCACACTGGACCAGGTGCCCACAGACGGAGACACACACAGACGGCGGGCACACTGGACCAGATGCCCACAGACGGAGACACACACAGACGGCGGGCACACTGGACCAGATGCCCACAGATGGAGACACACACAGACTGTGGGTACAGGACCAGATGCCCACAGACAGAGACACACACAGACTGCGGGCACACTGGACCAGATGCCCACAGACGGAGACACACACAGACTGCGGGCACACTGGACCAGATGCCCACAGACAGACACACACAGACTGCGGGCACACTGGACCAGATGCCCACAGACGGAGACACACACAGACGGCGGGCACACTGGACCAGATGCCCACAGACAGACACACACAGACTGCGGGCACACTGGACCAGATGCCCACAGACGGAGACACACACAGACGGCGGGCACACTGGACCAGATGCCCACAGACGGAGACACACACAGACTGTGGGTACAGGACCAGATGCCCACAGACAGAGACACACACAGACGGCGGGCACACTGGACCAGATGCCCACAGACGGAGACACACACAGACTGTGGGCACACTGGACCAGATGCCCACACACAGACACACACAGACTGCGGGCACACTGGACCAGATGCCCACAGACGGAGACACACACAGACGGCGGGCACACTGGACCAGATGCCCACAGACGGAGACACACACAGACGGCGGGCACACTGGACCAGATGCCCACAGACGGAGACACACACAGACTGCACGCACACTGGACCAGATGCCCACACACAGACACACACAGACTGCGGGCACACTGGACCAGATGCCCACACACAGACACACACAGACTGCGGGCACACTGGACCAGATGCCCACACACAGACACACACAGACTGCGGGCACACTGGACCAGATGCCCACAGATAGAGACACACACACAGACTGCGGGCACACTGGACCAGATGCCCACAGAGACACACACAGACTGCGGGCATACACCACTACTCCACCTCACAAACACTGACACTTGAAACACTCTCCTATTTGTGATGCTCCTATTTTTGTAGGAAAAGAAAAAAGTTAAAACCAACTTGCACAGAAAGATAGAGCAGGGGAAAAGACCTAATAAAAACACTAAATATTAAAATGCTAACATAGATCTAGGTTATAGTGTTTATCATTTTTATTTCATCTGTATACCTATCTGTATTGCCTAAATTTTCTACATGAATAATGTCCTTTAGAGTTTTAGAAGAAAAATAATTAATCCATAATCTAGGTTGGTCTATTTGGACTTTGTTTTCCACTGTAGAAAAATACAGATTCAGAGCTCTAGGGGGTCCACCAGTCTTTCCAGTTTTACAGAAGCAGAAGTGTTAAGACGAAGTTCATACCGCATGAAGATTCCCATACAACAGGAAAGCTCATCATGAACATGCTGAGCAGAGGGCAAGAATTAGTACCTTCTTTTCTGTCCCCCATGTGCAGGCAAGATGAAAATCCTAAACCAAACTTTCCTTCAGGTACAACCCCAACCCACCCCCACCTCACCCCTGTCAAGAGTTCACAAACCTCTGCTCTCGTAGCAACTTCCAAGTACCTGTCCACAACCAACCCTTGGCCACAAAATTACCCATACCACTTGGTATCTGCATACTTTCCCCAGTAACCCAATCCTAGGGAGCCCCTTTTGCAATACTTTATTTCTTAAAAAGTTACTCCTTCTTTTCCTTAAGTTTCACAAACACAGGATCCCATTCAAATGATACAGAGTTATTCATTCTATCAATTAATAAACATTGTTAACTACACTGTATGGAGCTTTAGGGCAAGGTTACATTAACAAAAAAGGGTTAGTATCCATGGAGCCTGAGAAAAACAAGCGGAAATTGAGGAGCAAGAGTTTGTTAGTGCATCTGAGCCCTGCCCAGAAGTTGGGGCTGGGGGTGGGGAGGGCCATGACCAGCAGACAGAAACACCTGTCACTCTGCAGTCTCAGTTCTCAAGGCTGGTTAATACCCTGATTTTCTGCACCAGTCTCTTCCAAGTTCAGTTAGTCAGTCTCCCTGGATTTCAATCAGCTCCACGTGGCCCACAAAACTGAATTTCAAGGCTTCCCTGGTGGCTCAGTAGTGAAGAACCCAGCTGCCAATGCAGGAGACCACAGGTTTGATCCCTGGTCCCGGGAGAGCCCACACGCTGTGGATGTGGTGTAACTAAAGTCCATGTGCCACAACTATTGAGCCTGTGCTCTAGAGGCCAGGAGCCACAGCTACTGAGCGCGTGTGCTGCAGTTACTGAAGCCCGCACCCCGAGAGCCCAGGCTCAGCAACCAGAGAAGCCCGCACACCACAACTAGAGAGTTAGCCCCCACTCGCCATGAGAGAAGCCCGAGCAGCAACACAGACGCAGCACAGCCAGTAACTAAATAAAAATTATATTTTAAAAAACCCACCTGAGTTTCAGGTTTCTGAAACTTCAGATACTGAAGCCCTGAGAGCCCACAAATAAAGTCACCTCCCAGGATGACAACTGTATCGGCTCTCTATCAGCAGCACCCATCATGGTATGGATCTGATGTATCCAATAGTCTCTGATAGGTCCCTGTGCCTTACGGAATTAAATCCAAACCTGACCTGCCTTTCACAAGCCCAGCTTGGCTTACCAGCCTCGTCCCTGGACAAACCAAGCCTCTCACAGCTCTGTGCTTTCACGTATGACTCCCTCTACATAGAATGTCCTTTGCCCAGTCTTACATGGTGGTAACACTGTTCTTCCTCCAAATCCCAGTTCAGAAGTCACCTTGGCCCCAAAGCCTTCCCTACTTCCCCAGGCATTTAGTTCTTAAGGGTCTTAACTGTAGCTCTCTAAATACAGGGGGTTTTGAAAATTTGTTAAGTACATTGTAGCTCATTTTAATTATCTGACCTCCCCTAGATACACTGAGCTTGAGGGAAGGAACTCACATAGTATCCATAAGCCCCAGTGCAATGTCAAGACTGAAACAAGAGATCAGTGTTGAAGGACTGAGCACATGGAACACCGGCATTAAGTTATTTAAAGGAAAACAGAGTCTCACAATGTTCAAGAACTGAATTGTCCCTACAGTTAATCTCATCCAAAATGACAACAGGGCTGGGAGGCAGTGTGGATGTTTTAAATTTTTAACTAATAAAAGCAACTAACATGTTGTACTAAAAGTTAATTTAATCAGCACAACAACCCTAGGAGGTAGGTACTTTTATCTGCATTGAAGCTGAGAAAAGCTTGAGGCTTTTCCAGATAGGAAACTGAGGCACCAGAAGGGTTAAATAACTCAAAATCGTTCAGTTAGTAAGTGGCAGAAGCAAGACACAAATTCAGTAGTCTGGCTCCAGAGCCAGAGAGCTCCGGAATCAGGAAGATCTGGGTTTGAATACAGATTATGTTACAAATGTAGCTTTGGATAAGTCATCTAACTCCTCTGAGCTTGTATACCTAAAGGGGGCAGGACAACTCCTCTTAGAGTGCAGAGAAGATTAAGTTAAATATGATAATGTTTGTAAAAGTCTCTAAAATTAAAAAAAAAAAGTCTCTAAAATTGATTTTCCCACCTAACAGGCACTCCATAAATGTTAATTCATTTCTCTTTCCCTTCCTAAAAGCTAGGCAAAATAGTCTCTCTGACAGAAAAGATCCTCCTCCCCCAGACTGCTTGAGGCTTTTCCAAGCAGATCAAGTGGCAAGGCCACTCGACACGTAAAGCCTTGCCTTACCTTACCTGCTTATCTGTCCATACCAGAGTCCTTTTAAAATGTAAATATCATCATGTCACTCACTTAAAACTCTTCAAAAGCTCCTAATCACACTGGGGGTAAATCCAAACTCTGGAGGGAAAAGCATTCTGTCCCGGAGGCCCCCAGTGAACTGACACACCTCTCTATAAACTTATCTCCTCTCCAGCCACACAGGCCTCTTTCACTTCCTCCAACTTACCAAGCTCCGTGCTGCTCCACACATGGTTAACTCTCAACCCTCCTTCAGGTCTCAGCCTAAATGTCACTTCCTCAAGGGACGCCTTCCCTGAGCCCCCAACCCAAATCAAGGCCCATTATCTCTCAGCACGGTCTTCACCTTTCTCCCCTGTACTCATGGCAGTTTGAAATGATTAGTTCACCACTTCCTTCAACATTTTATTCAGAAGACAACTTCTCAGGAGCCCTTTCCAGACCACTCAAATATAAATTCAGTCTCTACCCAATAACCTGTTTCCTTTTTCTCATTAGCACTTATTAACAGCATATATTTTTATTTTATATTTTATTGTCTGCGCAACGCCCCCCCCATTAAAGCTCCACAAAGGCAGTTATTTTTGTTTTCTTCACAGCATCTAAAACAATGCCTAGCACATATTTGTTGACAAATACCTGTTGCTGAGTGATGTTTCAAGATTATTTGTTTATTATTGAGTCTATGAACTCAAGGCAAAACATGTCTTTCTGGTTTACTCCTATACTCCCAGCACCTAGTGCAGTGGCTGGCCCGTAATAAGTGCTCAGTAAACTTTTACTGAATAAATCGAAGCCATGGCCAGTGGAACAACTGGAAAGCGGTCAAAATCTGTGTGCTAGCACCTTACTTCCTCTTCTCTTTCACTGCATGCTGTACTTGGGGTGAGGCAACAGACCCCTGAAAACCCACCACGCACCTTCCAGGCCAGACATCTGTCTGTCCACGTTCTGTAACCTCAGCCACACTGTACACACCAACAGATGCACCCAACAGACCCTGCAGAACACAGAGCTGAAGGCAAGTGGGCCAGCCCTGAACCAAATACAACCTTTCCCCACTCCCCTCAAGTTCCATTCTCTGACTGCCAGTCCCGTCCTAGGCTAGTCCTGGGTGCCAGCCATGCTGGTCTGGGTGGGCCCTCGGATTTATTCCAGTCCAGGATTTTTAATGCCACCTCTGGCCTACTCAAAAAAGAAAAGTTCAAAATCCCTGAGCAGCTCCAATAATCCTAGGGTTCTCGGAAGCAGGCATAACCTAAGGTCGTCCGGACCCCCTCCCCCTCACAAGCGCTGATCCAAGGCCAGGAGGCCATCTGTCCAGCAGACGCTCCCCGTCCGCCCTCGGGTCACATTGAGCCTCTTCCCCCCCAGGTTGGCAGGAAGAGTCCCTGCAGAGAGACAATCGCCACCCTGACCAACAGGCCTGGTCACCGTCCCTGGGCCCCCCAACTCTGGAGCAGGCATACCCGTCTGCTCCCGAAGATACCTCCCCAAGGGACAAGAACTTGGGCGGAGGTGGGGGCAGGGACCGAGGGGCGCCAAAAAAGGACGATCCCCCAAGTGTCTGCCCCGTGACGGCGCCAGCTCCTCGGGCGGCCGGGATGGTCCGGCTGACAGGGCGCCCCAGCCGGGCAAAGTGGCACCGTTATCCGTGCCTGGGCGGGGGGCCGCGGGCCGACGCCAAGGACGGCCGCCCGTCTCGCGCGGGGAGGACAGACAGCAAGCGTGCCCGCCCGGCGAGGTGGCGGCGGGTCCGGACGGCGGAAGGGGCAGGCGGCCCGTCCGCCGGGGGCGGGGTGGGGTGGCGGCCGGGGCCCGCCAGGCGGCGGTCGGGGGAAGTAGCTGCCGCCTCAGGCGGCGAGCAGGGTCCGCCCGGCTGCAGGGCCGGGCCGCGGCGCGGGCGCGGGCTCGGCCCCGGCTCCGCTCTGCCCCGGCTCGGGCTGGGGCGGCCCCGGCGGCGGCCCCGGCCCACAAGCCCCGCCCGGCCCGGCCCGCGGGGGGCGCTTACCTGGCGGCGGCGGCGGCTGCAGGCCCCGGGCTCGGCCGCGCGCGTCCCCAGCGCCGGCTGTGGGAGCCACAACATGGCGACGGCGGTGGCGGGCGGGGCTGCGGCTCCGGGGGCGGAGCGGGGGCGGGAGCCTGCCTGGCGGCGGGACCTGGCTGGGGCCGCGGGCGGGGAGGGGGAGGGTGGCCGGCCGGGCGGAAGGCGACTTGGACCTGGGCACCCGCCCAGGGCGGTGCGGCTGAGGGGTAGCCCCGGCCTGGGGCCTGGCCTCTCGCCTCTCGCCTCCCGCCCCGGGCGGGCTGCTCGGCACCGACCCGACGGCGGCGACGGCAGGGGCGGCGGGCGGGGCGGGGCGGGGACGGCGTCGGGCAGGGCCGGACCCTCTGCCTCGCCTGCCCCAGCCGAGCACCCGGCGCGGTTCCGGTCCAGCGGCCGCCCCCCGCGACCTGGGTCTCTTGGTCCCCTGACGCGCCTGCCGGGCGGGGGGCCTGAGGTCGGGGCCGAGGTCCCCCACTAGAGGGTCACGATCTGCCTACGCGGTGCCTCGCCCCTGCGGACGGGAGCGCCTCTGGAGCCGGGACGGCGTCCTCTTCCTTCAAAATCCGGCTGGTAGTGGGGCCTAGGAGACTGTTAGCTGAAAGGGAGCAGAGGCGGCGTGGGCCTGCGCTTAGTAGGTGCGCCCTAAATGCTCGGTCATCGCTGCATCTGGGGACTTGCACGCCGGCCTGGAGGTGCAGGGGCGCTGTGACCTGACCGCGAGACCCGCGGCGAACGGAGTTGGCGGCCTGGCGACGGCTGCCTCCCAGGGGTAGACTGAGAAATCCTCCGAGTTACTGGGGAAGCTCTGACTGTGCGAGGTGAGAACTCGGAACAGGCGGGCAGAGGGCCAGGAAGGACCTTCCAAGAACCCGGAGGACCCGGGAACGGGCGGCGTTAAAGGTGGCAGCCAGATGGGAAGGGGAAAGCACGGAGTCGGTGTCTGGCACTGAGCACCCACTGCTAATGGAGAAATGCACTCAGAAGAACCGGGAAAGAGACGCCAATTTGCTCGAGGGGCGGAACTAACTCAGCCAAGGCCTGCTCTGGGCCAGGCTCTTCACTGAGCTGAGCACTGGGTAGGCAGTTTGCGGTGGTGGAGCAATGAAGGCAGTAAAGGGTGCTGAATCCAAAAATTTGGCAGGGGGAGGGAGGGGAGGGAGGGGGAGGGCTGGGGGAAGGGACTGGGCCTATGGCTCCACGGGTAGTAACTGTGGTTAACACTGGAAATTTCCTAATCTTGTGTTCTCCCCACACGCAAGTGTATGAAAGGTAAATACTTGAGATGATTGGTAGGTTAAATAACTTGATTGTGGTAATCATTTCCGTGTACACATATGTATATAAATCATCATATTGCATACTTTGAATATGTGTATTTATTTGTTAACTATACCTCAATAAAGCTGGAGAAAAAAATTTTTAAGGTAAAGGAGAGGTGATTTTTTTTTCTCCTTTTTTTCAATTTGAGGAAGAACTCTCAAAGGAGCTGAGAGGGGAGACTAAAAGATAAAAGATAGGATAATTAATAGTGGGTGATCTCAGAAAAGAAAAAGGAAATAGGGCTGGGGAAGAGGGAGGAAGAAATCCGAGAAGAGGCACATCTCTTCCTACTAGATTTAGACGCTACACAAAGACATAAATATTTTGAGGTGAGGAGGCATGCATGCTCAGCCCTGCATGTTTCCCTAGGTCAGCTGCCTGGATGACCCCCTGAGTCAACCATAATCCTTCGGGGGTCACTGCCCTTTAAAGTTCAAGTGCAATTGGTGCAAACCTCTATTACACTTAGAGTGGGAAACACAGCTTATGTGTCAATATTTCCAAAGATTCATGGGGGGACTTCAATTTCTCCAAATTATCACTGGCCCCAGTTTCCTGTTTCCCAAAACATAATCCACTGTGCTTTTTAAGAAAATTTGTCTCTATATCCTGCATTATTGTTGTTGCTCAGTTGCTAAGTCATGTCCAACTCTTCTGCAACCCCATGGACTGTAACCCACATGCTCCTCTGTCCATGGGATTTTCCAGGCAAGAATACTAGAGTGGGTTGCCGTTTCCTTCTCCAGGAGATCTTCTGGAACCAGGGATCAAACCTGTGTCTCCTGCATTGTCAAGTGGATTCTTTACAACTGAGCAACCAAGGAAACCTCTATACCCTGGATACCATTCCATTTATATTCCCCCAAAATACAGCACCATGAAAACAAGTAAAATGCCCAGTGTTCCATGATTGTTAAATCATAGTTCATTTGTAATAACCATTAAAATCATGTTGAATGCAATATTGTAAATCAACTATACTCCAATGCAAAAAAAATTTTTTTTTTAATCTGGTTGAACAGACTTCCCCTGCTGCCCAGTGGTTAAAACACTACCTTCCAGTGGGGTTCCATTCCTGATCCCACATGCCTTGTGTTACAGCCAGAAAAAGAAAGCGTGTTGAAGAAAAAGATTAATGTCATGGCATATACACATAATTAAAAAGCACATCATAAAATGATATGATACCAGCTTGTAATATATAAATATACATAAATGTGTATCATATGTAGATTTTTTAATGGGAGTTTTATTTTCTTCTGTGACTTCTGTATTTTCTTTTTACACTAGTACATCAATATTTACCTGAAATCAGGAAAAATTATATTTTCAAGTGCATTTTTATAAAAAGGTATTTCTTACAGATATTTATGGAATTAAAAAGAAAGGTATTAGGAATCAGGAAAGAAAGTTGGAAATGATCTTTGAAGGATAGATGGGACTTTGGCAACAAAGTGGGGCTAGTTGAGGAGGCTGACCTATGCAGAAGGAACAGTACAATCAGTGATACAAAATAAGAAACGTCAGAAAACACCAAGAGGTCAGTTTGCTTGGAGCACAGATTCACTTGGGAGAAATATAGGTGAGTCAGTCTGGAAAGGTAGGGCTTTGATCCTGCATACCAAGCTGAACCCTCTGTGATTTGATGGCTGGAAGAAGAACCCTGAGGCTTGAACTGTGCAGGTGATAAATTTTAAAGTAAATGTTCCCGTATCCTCTTCCTTAATGAGATTCTAGATCTTAGCCCTTCTTCCAGGTCAGCTGCTAAGTCATGTCTGACTCTTTGCCCCATTGCCGGCAGCATGCCAGGCTCCTGTGTCCTCTGCTGTCGCCCAGAGTTTGCTCAAATCCATGTCCATTGAGTCAATGGAGCTATCTTAAACTTCTCATCCTGTCCCACCCCCTTCTCCTTTTGGTTTAAATCTTTCCCAGCATCAGGGTCTTTTCCACTGAAAAGCCCTTCTACCCTAATGCTATTTAGGTATCTGATTGACTCAGAATGAAGAGGTAGGGACAACAATTTTTGCATTCCAGCTGTTCACAGAGTGAGAACTTGCTTCTCTGAGTGAGGCCCTTGCTTCTCTGGTTATTCATTACTGCAATTTATTCACAAGGCAGCAGTTTCAGAGAACAAATTAGCAAAGAGTAAAAATGAAAGAAATGTGCACTTTAAAACCAATGCTTAGGAAAACTTTACAGGAAAAATTGAGCCTGCGCTCAGTCATGTCCAGCTCTGCAACCCCATGAACTGTAGCCCACCAGGTGCTGTCCACGGGATTTCCAGGAAAAAAATTTTTTTACAGCTTTCTATGATTGGCTCTTTTTTTTTTAATTTTTATTTTTACTTTATTTTACTTTACAATACTGTACTGGTTTTGCCATACACTGACATGAATCCACCACGGGTGTACATCCGATCCCAAACATGAAGATTGGCTCTTTTTTTAAGATTCCATATAAAAGTGAAATCACACAGTGTTTGTGTTTCTCTGATTTATTTCACCTAATGTAATGTCTTCAAGATCCATCCATGTTTTCAAAAATGGTGTGATTTTCTTCTTTTTTATGGCTAAATAATATCCTTTGCACTCTTTTTTGACTCTAGCCCTCCATAAGAAATGTATTCTATATCTCAACCCAGAATATATATGCCCATGCACACAGACACACACACACACCTCTGAAACAAAACATTTCATGAAATATTACCATTATTTTATGCAATTTCTGATATTTTCAATTTTATATTTTTATATCTTTTTAAATACTGATCATTAATCTTCAGACCCATTATAGGGCTCCAAAATGCCTTTAAGGATATTAAGAAAAGGCTAGACTATTATTCCCTGCTATGTTTGCAGTTTTCACTTAAATATCCATACAGGCGGTGACCTTAAGTTTGCCATGTTTACCCGTCCAGAAATCAGCAGGACAGGCAACACTCTCACAGGATGTGGTGGGGGAGGGGCTAGAAGGATTGGCAGGAGCCATGTTTGGGTTTCTTTTCCCTTCTCAGTAAATATTTCCTGATACCAGTATTTCTCAGAAACCATAAATGCTTTCTCATTGTCTAGCTTCAGATACAGACTGAACTTTAAACAAGACTAGGCTACTGACAGCGGATTACTGGAGACAACTGTTTATTTGAATGAACACAATCACAAACTAAAATAAAAGGGAAAATGATAATCTCGGTTGTGACAAAACGTAGAAGCCATCTTACCCAACACTGTTGGAATGCTACAGGGACAGGAAATATCAGCCCTGAGAAGACTGGAACCCGAGAAAAGATGAAAATATTAACTTTATTACCGGTAAAGTTGAGCTGAAAAACGTCCTGGTCAATGACCTGGTTAATGACTAAAAGCTTTTTACTATCCTTTGAATTAAAATAGTCTCCCCCAAATTCCAACCTCCACTTTGCAGAGGCCTATCAGCTTTAGCCACGTATAATTAGGAAAGATTGCTCTCAAGTCCTTGTGTGTGCGCGTGTGCGCCTGCGCTCAGTCATGTCCAACTCTGCAACCCCATGAACTGTAGCCCACCAGGTGCTGTCCATGGGATTTCCCAGGCAAGAATACTGGAGCAGGTTGCCATTTCCTACTCCAGGGGATCTTCCCAACCCATCTCTAAGGGCAGGTAGATCCAAATTCACCAGTTAGGTAGATCACTCCTAGAATAACCAGCACAAATTCTCCCCTATCTGACCTCCTATGGGGAAAAATTTTTTTAAAGGAATAGGGTATACGTATTTGTCCCTGCCCAAACAAATCAATCTGGCCCAATAGTTGGTCAGTTAATAGGAAAAGTATATTAAATGACAAATACAAACCTTAACATTTCATTTTCACTTCAAACCTGTAAGAACACCCACTTGCCAATCTTTCAGTGTAAGGGCAAAGCTTTTTTTTTATTTGAGCAACAGTGGCAGTTAGAATTCTTAAGTTGTCTTTCTTACGTATTTCATAACTATGATGTATTTTCTATGCTTTCCAATTTGGTTTTTTTTTAAGTTGACTGAGAGGGACTTCCCTGGCAGTCCAGTGGTGAGGACTCCATGCTACCACTGCAGGGAGCATGGGTTCATTCCCTGATCCGGAATGCTGTTTAGCACAGCTGAAATAAAATCGAATAAAAAATAAAATTGACTGAGGATTTAAAATTTCCTCCAAAGCAATATAAATAGAGGCTCCTTCTTTAAAAAAAAAAAAATCCTTTACATTTCTGCCTCCCACGTATGGTTTGCCAGTAATTTTCATGTGGTCTTTAGCTAATATTTCCAAAGCATTCAACTGACATTTCATAGAAACAGCTCCTTCTCTTTCAGGCTTATGTCTTATCAGTTTATGTAATTTTAATTAAATCAGTTATACGCTGGCAAGTAGCTGTCATAAGCAGTTTTGGGACCAACCACAACAGACTCTTGTTAGGTATCTAACAAAACTGGTAGGAAGATGTATATATATATATACATATATACATATATTCCAGATGTAGACTCACTAGTCCAAAGCATTCAGCAGGCATGGAAAGTAGTCAATATATTTATTTGGAGGGAATGGAAAGTGTTGATTCCAGCTAGTTCATTAAATCTACTGAATGCTCATTTTACTAGTATAGCCAACTCTGGGTGCGTATGTCTTAACTGTCTCCTTCCATCATGTATACATTTTATAAATGCTTATTGATATTCAGGACAGTGCCAGGCACTATACTGGGCCCTGAAGAAGCACAGCTCACTGAAGAAGAAACTGGTATATAAACAGGATGAAAAGGCAGGGTAGAGACAGAAGAATATTAAGGGGCAAATCCCTTTACCTTCTCTCTCAGTCCCCTCAAAATCACTGTCCCTGCATTCCCATTTAGCTAAAAAAGAGCTTTAACTATCTTAGGATTGGTATGGCTATTACAGAAATCCACATAGTAATACACCTACTACACTAGTATATATATATAGGGCTTCCTCACTGGCTCAGATGTAAAGAATCTTCCTGAAATGCAGGAGACATTTTCGATCCCTGGGTCGGGAAGATCCCCTGGAGAAGGGCATGGCAACCCACTCCAGTGTTCTTGCCTGGAGCATCCCATGGAGAGAGGAGCCTGGCGGGTTACAACAGTCCAGGGGGTCCCAAAGAGTCAGACCTGACTGAAATGACTTAGCATCCATGCATGTATACACACACCTTATGTATTTTCCATTGCTAATGAGATGAATGCAATTGGCCTGTTCAGAGAAAGCTGTAGCAATGAGAATTTGTATAATCCTCTTAAAAAACAATTTGACAGTACTTCTGAAGAGTCTTAATAGAGATGTGACTCTCTTTTGACTCATCAGCACCACTCCTAGAAACTTTTCCTTAAGAAAAAGTCCTCCCTCTTTTTCACTAAGATGGCACTGAAGGCAAAGAAGGAAATCCTTGCCCCTCCCAAAGCCAAAGCCAAGACCAAGAAAGCAGTGTTGAAAGGCATCCACGACCACAAAAAAAAACAAACAAACAAACAGATGTCACCCACCTTGCCACAGCCTAAAACACTGCAGCTCAGGGGGCAGTGCAGACAGATATCCGCGGAGGAGTGCCCCTAGGGAAAACAAGCTTGACCACTGTGCCATTATCAAGTTCCCCTCACCACCAAGTTAGCCATGAAGAAGATAGAAGACAACACATTTGTGTTTATTGTGGATGTCAAGCATCACATTGAACAGGCTGTGAAGAAGCGCTACGACATTGATGTAGCCAAGGTCAACACCTTGATCAGGTCTGATGAAGAGAAGGTGTATGTTTGCCTGGCTCCTTACTGTGATACTTTGGATGTTGCCAACAGTTTGGGATCATCTAAACTGAGTCCTGGAGAAGGCAGTGGCACTCCACTCCAGTACTCTTGCTTGGAAAATCCCATGGATGGAGGAGCCTGGAAGGCTGCAGTCCATGGGGTCACTGAGGGTTGCACATGACTGAGCGACTTCACTTTCACTTTTCACTTTCATGCATTGGAGAAGGAAATAGCAACCCACTCCAGTGTTCTTGCCTGGAGAATCCCAGGGACGGCGGAGCCTGGTGGGCTGCCGTCTATGGGGTCGCACAGAGTCGGACATGACTGAAGTGACTTAGCACCAAACTGAGTCCAGCTGGCTAATTCTAAATATAAAAGTTTTCACTAAAAGAAAGAATCCTCCCCAGGGACTTCCCTGGCAGTCTGGAGGGTAAGACTTTGCCTTCCAGTGCAGGGGGTATGGGTTCAATCCCTTGTCAGGGAGTTAAGATCCCACATTATCTGCCTGGCGGCCAAAAAAACAAAACATAAAACAAACAATATTGTAACAAATTCAATAAAGACTTTAAAAGCGGTCCACCTTAAAAAAAAAAAAAGAATCCTCTCCAAAGTGAACAGCCACGTGCATAATATTTACTGTAACCTTATTTGTGATAGTGAAAGTTTGAAACATATGAATGATTAAGTAACTTATGGCTAGAAACATTGTATAACTTGACACTGAGTAAGCACCCAGTGGGGTAACAGAAAAATATTAAGTGAAAAACAGATAACAGTTTGTTCAACTACACTGAGAACCACCAACTAGATACTTTAAAAGTGTGAATTTTTGGAAATTCCCCAGTGGTTCAGTGGTTAAGACTCTGGGCTTTCACTGCTGGAGCCCTTGTTCAATCTCTGGTTGGATCCTGGTGCAGCCAAGAAAGTATAAAAATAATGAAAGGGTAAACTTTGTGAATCATATTCATTTCTTTTAAAAAGATATAACTCTCTAGTTTTACTTTTGTATCAGCCAAGATCAGCAGGAAACAGATGGCCTGCTCAGTGAGGGAAACTGAAGACAGTTAATGAAGGTACAATGTACAAAGATGTGGGCAGGGTTGAGGGAAACCAACCAAGGATAATGAAGTACCCCAGGCCAGTTATCTGCCAAGAAGCCATTATCAACCATAGGCCTGAACAGGCAAAGAGATGGAACCAGTGCCCAGTGAGAGCCACAGCTGAGAGGGAGGGCCAATGGGAACTTCTAGGAACACGGTTCTTTCTCTCTGTCTGTCTCTCTTTCACTTCCTGTGGTACCTCCCACTGGCTGAACCCAAGAGGAAGTCTAAGGGCAAAGGAGCCCAGATGACACTGTCCTTCAAGGTCAGCCTCTGGAGAAGGACGGAGAGGGGTGGATCTGGATGCAGCTTATCTAGCAGATAGGTGATCATATAACAAGGTGAGGACTGGTTAAACATATGGCCAAGGACCTTAAGGGAAACCTGGAAAATCAGGGATTGTAGAGGTAGTTAGAGAACAGTAGGATGGATAGAGGGGGCAGGAAAAATTGTTACCTCAGGCTGAGACAAGGATGAGAGCCAGAGGCAGGAACAGTTTATTGTTTGGTCAAATACTGAGCTAGAGCCTGAGCTCTGGCCTCTTATTAATAGAAGTGTGTGCATGCTCAGTAGCTTCAGTGGTGTCCAGCTCTTTGTGACCCCATGGACCATAGCCCACCATGCTCCTCTGTCCATGGGATTCTCCAGGCAAGAATACTGGAGTGGATTGCCATGCCCTCCTCCAGGGGCTCTTCCCAACCACATAGGAGATACAGAACTAGATCAGAGTGGCACATCAGAAATTCTCCACCTGTTGCTATTACCTTGTGTTTCTCCCTCCCAGTGAAACTTCATACCTTCAACAAATAATTGTTTAGTACTTAGTATGTGCCAGGAACTGTTAGGCCCTGAGGATTGAGAATAAACAAAATTAACTTAGCATCCTTGCTCTCCTGGAGTTTACATCCTGGTGGCAGGGAGAAAGACAACAGATAAATAAATATAAGTCAGGGGTGATAAGTGCCATAAAAAAAAAAAAAATGCAGGAGAGCAGGGAAATAAAATCCTGTCCATTTTACCTCTTTAAAAAAGCCCATGTGTGCACGTGTGCCAAGTTGATTCAGTCCTGTCTGCCTGTTTGCGACACTATGGACCACAGCATCAGGCTCTTCTGTCCATGGGATTCTCCAGTCAAGAATACTGGAGTGGGTTGCCATGCCCTCCTCCAGGGGATCTTCTGAGCCCAAGGATCGAACCCAGGTCTTCCGCATTGCAGGCAGATTCTTTATCTTCCGAACCACCAAGGAAGCCCCTCCACACACAGACACACAAAACAAGTCCGTACATGCCCGCAAGCTCCAGGGCTCCCCAGTGAATCAGGACTTCGATCTGCACTACAATGAGACTATCCTAATTGACCTTCCAGCCTCCGGCAAACTCCATCCATTTCTGCACTCTGCTGTGAGGATCTTTCTGATCTTATCAGTGTGCTCTGCTGAGTCATTCAGTTGTGTCTGATCTTTGCAACCCCATGGACTGTAGCCCATCAGGCTCCTCTGTCCATAGGTTTTTTTCAGGCAAGAATACGGGAGCCGGTTGCCATTTCCTTCTCCAAAGAACCTGCTCGACCCAGAGATCGAACCCTCTTCTCCTGCGTTGGCAGGCAGATTTTTTTTACCACTGAGTCACCTGAGAAGCCCCGTTCTTGTCAGTTCAGTTCAGTTCAGTTCATTTCAGTCGCTCAGTCGTGTCCAACTCTTTGCGACCCCGTGCATTGCAGCAAGCCAGGCTTCCCTATCCATCACCAACTCCTGGAGTTCACTCAGACTCACGTCCATCGAGTCAGTGATGCCATCCAGCCATCTCATCCTCGGTCGACCCCTTCTCCTCCTGCCCCCAATCCCTCCCAGCATCAGAGTCTTCCGATGAGTCAACTCTTCGCATGAGGTGGCCAAAGTACTAGAGTTTCAGCTTTAGCATCATTCCTTCCAAAGAAATCCCAGGGTGATCTCCTTCAGAATGGACTTGCCTAAAAAAAAGTACCCGTCAATGCTCTTATTTGCTTATCATGTTTTATAATGCCTAACCTCCTTCTACACTTGATCTTAGCCAAAGGCCGAGAACCTCCTTCCAATGGACCTTATCTTCTGGTTCTATCACTTGCATATACCTCTCTCGTTCTCCTTTTCCCTGATTGTCTGTAGTCTATCGACCAAGCTGTACTTCTCTCTTTTCTGTACCATTGTCTCTGCTGCTCTTTCCATTTGGAACATTCACCCAAACTCCCTGCCTCCTCCCAAGGTTGGTAATCTTCTCCTACTTATTCTTCTAAGCCCATTAATTCCCACTTTTTGGTCAAGCTTCCCTGACCTTCCCTGGTGTGAGGGAGTGACTTCTAGTTCCCACCTTTGTGTTCTGAGTACATTAGGCACCTCATCCCATATAATCCTAGTTCTTGGATCTCAAGTGTACATGGTGAGGTTAAATATGATCCATGGGTCAGGGACCCTATATTCTTTTGTTCATGTGTGACTATCTTTTGTTACTTATCCTACTTAAAAACTACAATTGACAACTTACATATACCCTCCCCCCGAATCCAGTACTTAACCTTTCTTTTTCTTTCAGTTTTATTGAGATATAACTGATAGGCAGCACTGTGTAAATTTAGGTATAGAGTTGTCTCTCAGGTTGTTGGAAGAGAATGATTGTTATGACCAACGTGTTCTCTTGAGAAAACTCTGTTAGCTTTTGCCCTGCTTCATTTTGTACTTGAAGGCCAAACTTACCTGTTATTCCAGGTATCTCTTGACTTCCTACTTTTGTATTGCCTCCCCTATGATGAAAGAGTATGTTTTTCTGGTGTTAGTTCTAGAAGGTCTTGTAGGTCTTCACAGAACTGTTCAGCTTCAACTTCTTCAGCATCAGTGGTTGGGTTATAGACTTCGATTATTGTGATGTGGAATGTTTTACCCTGGAAACAAACTGAGATCATTTTGTCATTTTTGAGATTGCACCGAAGTACTGCATTTTGGACTCTTGTTGACTATGAGGGCTACTCCATTTCTCTAAGGTATTCTTGCCCACAGTAGTAGATATAATGGTCATCTGAATTAAATTTGCTCATTCCCATCCATTTTAGTTCACTGATTCCTAAAATGTTGATGTTAACTCTTGCCATCTCCTGCTTGACACACCCAATTTAGCTTGATTCACGGACCTAACATTTCAGGTTCCTATGTAATATTGTTCTTCACAGCATTTGACTTTATTTTCACCACCAGCTGCTGCTGCTGCTGCTGCTAAGTCACTTCAGTCATGTCCGACTCTGTGCGACCCCAGAGACGGCAGCCCACCAGACTCCCCCATCCCTGGGATTCTCCAGGCAAGAACATTGGAGTGGGTTGCCATTTCCTTCTCCAATGCATGAAAGTGAAAAGTGAAAGTGAAGTCACTCAGTCGTGTCCGACTCTTAGCGACCCCATGGACTGCAGTCTTCCAGGCTCCTCCGTCCATGGGATTTTCCAGGCAAGAGTACTGGAATAGGGTGCCATTGCCTTCTCCGTTCACCACCAGACACATCCACAATTGAACATCATTTCTGCTTTGACCCAGCCTTTCATTCTTTCTGTAGCTATTTGTCTGCTCTTCCCAAGTAGCATATTGAACATCTACTGACCTGGAGGTCTCCTCTTCCAGTGTCATATCTTTTTGCTTTCTCATACTGTTCATGGGATTCTTAAGGCAAAAATACTAGAGTGGTTTGCCAGTCCCTTCTCCAGTGAACCACATTTTGTCAGAACTCTCCACCATAACCCATTCATCCTGGGTGGCCCTTCATAGCATGCCTTATAGCTTCATTGAGTTACACAAGGCTATGATCCATGTGATCATTTTGGTTAGCTTTCTGTGATTGTGGTTTTCATTTTGGAGTCTGCAGATTTATAGTTCTTGCTTCTTCTGTCTGCCCTCTGATGGATGAGGATAATAGGCTTGAGCAAGCTTCCTGATGGGAGGGACTGACTGTGGGGAAAACTGGGTCTTGCTCTGGTGGGCAGAACCATGCTCAGTAAATCTTTAAACCAATTTTCTGCTGATGGGTGGGAATGTGCTCCCTCCTTGTTAGTTGTTTGGCCTGAAGCAACCCAGTCCTGTTGTCTACAGCCTCTGTGGCAGGGCTAATGGTGACCTCGGAAAGAACTTATGCCAACGCACACCTCCCAGGACTGCTGCTGCCAGCGCCCCATCCCCGTCAGCAGGTCAGTGCCAAACCACCCCTCTGCAGGAGACCCTCAAACACTCACAGGCAGGTCTGGCTCAGTCCCTGTGGGGGTCACTGCTCCTTTACCCTGGGTTCTGGTACGCACAGGTTTTGTTTGTGCCCTCCAAGAGTCTGTTTTCCCCAGTCCTCTGGAAATTTCTGTAATCAAATCCCTATAAGTTTCTGTAAATTTAGGTGGACAGCATAAGGATTTGAATTCCATACATTATGAAATGATAACCACAATAGGATTTGTAAACACCCATCATCTCTTATATATAACTTATAAAAGAAAAAGGAAAAAAAATTGTTTTCCTTGTGCTGAAAATTCTTAAGATTTCTCCCTTAACTTTCATATATAACATACCTCAGTATGTTTTATGTTAAATTCTATGACTCATGTTATACATTGCATCCCTGCTACTGGATGTTGAAAGCTGGTAACTTTTGACCACCTTCATCCCATTCCCCCTCCCCATCCCGCTCCAAGTACCACTTCCTCTGGCAAACACAAATCTAATCTCTTTTGTTTGGAGTTTTTTTGCTTGTTTTGGGGGAGGCTTTTTGAAATATAATTGACCTACAACATTATGTTAGTTTCCTGGTGTCTGGTATGGTGATTTGATATTTCCATACATTATAGAATGATCTCTACCCCATTGCTTAATCTTGTATTTATCATATTCTTGTTCTTAAAAATAATTAATATAAAAAATAAATATTTCATTATATATATGTGTGTATATACATCAATGCTTGCACATGTGCTAAGTCACTTCAGTCATGTCCAACTCTTTTGAGACCCCCATGGACCATAGCCTGCCAGGCTCCTCTGTTCATAGGATTCTCCAGGCAAGAGTACTGGAGTGGGTTGCCATGCCCTCCTCTAGGGGATATTTCCAACCCAGGGATCAAACCCAACTGTCTTATTTCTCCTGCATTGGCAGGTGGGTTCTTTACCACAAGTGTCACCTGAGAAGTCCTGCATATATCTATCTATACATTTATTTATAGATACATACTGTACCACACAACTTTCAGGACTTTAGTTCCCTGAGCAGGGACTGAACCCATACCTTCAGCAGTGAAAGCTGTGGAGGCCTAACTACTGGACCACTATAGAATTCCCAAAAAATTATCTTTAAAAATTATCTCAGCTTTATAAAAATTTAAAGTCTTGCTTTTTAAGGGAACCCTCCTCTACTGTGTTGGTGGGAATGTAAATTGTCCTTTTCTCATTAATTTTCAGGATTTCTTTACGTGTTCTTTTAGTAATCTTTTGCATTTTTTCCTTTTGTTGGAATTCAAGCAAACAGAAGAAAATTTTTTTTTAATTTTCAAAAATTTGTATAAAAGACCCTGATGCCAGGAAAGGTTGAAGACAAAAGGGGAAGGGGATGGCAGAGGATAGTATCACCAACTCAATGGACATGAATCTGAGTAAACTCCAGGAGATAGTGAAGGACAGGGGAGCCTGGTGTGCCCCAATGCATGGAAACACAAAGGGTCAGACATGACTTAGCAACTGAACAACAACAAAAATGTATTTACATACAGACATAAGTATATACTTTTGTGTGTGAACATGTGCACATATTTCTAAAATATGTATTATTAATTATAGTTGCTTATTAAAATGATATAATTCCTTACTTAATATCCTGGGATTTCTTTTTTTTTAATTCAACTATAGTTGATTAACAACATTGTGTTAGTTTCAGGTATACAACTTCAGAGTCATTCCATTGTAGGTTATTATAAGATATTGAATATAGTTCCCTGTGCTATATGGTAAATCCTTCTTATTTATCTATTGTATATATAGCAGCGTGTCCTGGGACTTCTTTTTCACTCTTCTTGTTTTATTGCTAAGATCCATCCCAGCTCTGTTGCATGTAGCTGAGTTTATTGTGGCTGCTGTAGACTATTTCGATGTGTGAATATGCTAATATTGCTTTGTTGCTGGCAGCAAACACTCTTGGTGCTCTGTGTTCTTCCCTTTGGCCCACATCTGGTTTTAGCTAAATATGTGGTAGCCAGTTTCATGGGACCTCCCATTTACCGACAATGCCCACCACGAGTGCTAGGCCTGGGGCCTCTCCAATTTCTGCTCTACCGCCTTCTCCAAAGCCCTAAGAGCCTTCTCAGTCCTCTCCCAGGCAGAGACTGAAAGTAAAGAGCCTTAGCCCTCAACTAATGGGGGATGTGAGCCAAGGGATAAACGCCCAGGCTCCTTTCCTTCAGATGGACAATTCTGGGAGGCATTTTGCATATTTCTCAGCGGTCTCTATGGAATCACACTCCTCACATTGGCTTTTCCTGTTGCTTTACCTCAACTCTCCCCCTCTTTTTCACTCCTCTGCCAGATATCACTTCCCAAATAAATAACCTGCACCCAAGTCCTCATCCCAGTCTCTGCTTTGGGAGACCTCCAACTAACACAGCCACTTTACTGATAAGGAGCATTCAGATTGTTGCAAGTTTTTGCTATTGCCAATGTGCTACTAAGAATATTCATATAAAACCCACTGACGCACAAATGCAAGAATCTCTGTTGCGTATTTACTTACTTGGCTGTGTTGGGTCTTAGCTGGGGCATGCAGGATCTTCACTGAGTCACGTGGGAGCTTTCCTTTTGGTGCATGGACTCTCTAGTTGTGGTACGCAGGCTCAGTAGTTGTGGTGAGGGCTTAGATGCTCCACGGCACATGGAATCTTAGCTCCCTAGCCAGGAATCGAACCCACATCACCTCCATTGAGGCAGATTCTTAACCACTGGACCACAAGGGAAGTCCCACAGATTTATACAGGAGTAGAATTGTTGGGTCAAAAGCTAAGTGAACTTTCAGCTTTACAAGAAAATCCCAAACTGCTAATCAAAGTGGTTTTTACCAATTTACAGTTTCAACAACATTGTATAGGTGATCTTATTGTTCCAAATCCTCTTCAACACTTGGTTTTGTCAGATGTCTTAATTTTCATCTCTCAGATAGATATCAAATAGAATCTCACTGTGGTCTCAATTTGTACTTCTTGCTGATTAATAAGGTTGAACATGTATTTGTATATTCATATATTCATATTTTTTGGACCATAAATGTTTCCTCTTCTGAGAAATTCTTTTCAAATATTTTGCCCCTTTTTCTATTTGGTTGACTGTTCTTTCTTCATTAATTTTACTAATTCTTTTGCAGTTATGGTTATTCTCCTTTGAAACTTAGATGCTCAAAACAAAATTAACTATAATCTTCACTGAATATTACTTTTCTTGCTTACAAAATTAATGCATGCTTATTTTTAAAGAAACATATCATACAGATATATTTAACTTAGAAATTCTTCCTTACTATCAGCTCCACCCCACCTCCAAGAAGGAATAATTCCCATGACTATTTGGGGGAATTTTGTTGTCACGTCTCTCACCCAGATTAGATTGATAATTTCTTAAGGGTAAAGCTGTGTTTCTTTTTAAATTATTCTTTATTTTTATTATTTTAAAATTTTGGCTATGCTAGGTCTTCACTGTGGCCAGTGGTCATCTCTTGTTGCCCCGCGGAATGCAGGACCTTAGTTCCCTGACCAGGGACCAAACCCATGTTCCCTGCAGTAGAAGGCAGATTTTTAACCACTGGCCTGCCAGGAAAGTCCAAGGACTGTGTTGTATTCATCTTTATAGCCTCTTTCCAGGCATAGTGCCTGCTTTAGACCAGGAACACAATACATTACTGTTGAATGAATTGCTGAAAGCTGGGTTAGAACAGAAATTTTGAAGTTACAAGAGGACTTCAGTTTGGAACAGAGGATTTGTGTAAAAGTGGGAGATAGCATTCTGCTAAAATGTGTTGGGGTTTGATTACCCAAAGGCTTGGCCGTTGGGCCAGAGTGTTTGATTATCTTTGAGGCAGCCACCCGGGAAGGCATTCAAGAATTTTCAGGTGGAGGGAGGTTATTTGTTCTTTTTTTTTTTTTTTTTAAACCAGCAACAGAGAATCTAACACTGACAATCCAGTCATCTAATGACGATATACAGGATATAAGAGGGAAGAGGTTGGAGAAAATGAAACTGAAGACAAAAATGAATGAATTGGGCTTCCCTGGTGGCTCAGTGGTAAACAATCCACTTGCCAGTGCAGGAGACATGGGTTCAACCCCTGATCTGGAAAGACCCCACATGCCTCGGAACAACTAAACCCATGTGCCGCAACTACTGGACCTGTGCTCTGGAGCCCGGGAGCCGCAACTATGGAAGCCCACAAGCCCTAGAGCCCACGCTCCCAAGAGAAGCCACTGCAGTGAGAAGACCATGCACCACAGCTAGAGAGTAGCCCCGCTGTCCTAGAGAAGAGCCTGTGCAGGAGCAAAGACCTGGCACGGCCCCCAAATAAAGAGATCAATAAAATTATTTTTTAAAAAGGAAAAATGAATGAATCAAGAGGTTATTAACTTCTGGGGGAACCTAGATGCTCAAGTAAAACATGAGAACTGTGTCTCTTTCAGAAAAATAGACACAAACCCAAACCCATTTAATTTTTAAGTACCCTTTGTGGGTTGGTTATTCTAAGAGTGAGAGAGTAAGAACTTGAACCATGGGTACAGGGTGTGTTCATTCATTTAGATGTGTTTATCCATCTCCTGCTGCATGCAAGGCACCAGGCTGAGTACTGAGAACAGACACTGTCCAGTTTGTTAGCATGGCCGTCAAGAGCATAGACTCTGAGCCCAACGGTCTGACTGCAAACCCCTGCCAGATGTTTGGAACCTTGGCTAATTTACTGAAGTCATCCACACCTTACAGGTGTTTTATAGAGGCAGGGCTGCCACCAGCCTCGTGATTAAGATGGGAATCCCACAGCTGTATAAAGCACTTAGAATTCGTGGCATGCAGGAAGTCTTTAGCAGAGCCCTAGGGCCCAAACCAGAATGGAGAGCAAGAAGAGGAAGCAGAGAAAGAGCACGGGCTTGATTTCAAGAACTTTGGTTAAAATAAAGGAGGAGAGAGAAGGTTAGAGGGGGAAGTGAGGGCAAGGAAGATTTTTCTTTCTTTCTTTCTTTCTTTCTTTCTTTCTATGAAAGTGATCCTAAATGCTGACAGAGAGGATGTAATGGAGTGGGAGAGGCTGAGGGCATATAACTGATGATCTTGATCTTTCCCCCTAAGGGTACCCAGATGGCAGGAGGGGTAAATGAGGAGGGCCCTGCTTTCGATAGGAAGCCGCTTCCGCTTGTGAGCTGGGGCAGTGTGGTGCGGCTGCAGGTGCTGGCTTTGAAGTAACCACAGGCAAGTGAGAAGGAATGTCACCCATGGGGGAGAGGCAAGGGGCGGTGGTAACTGGTGGGAGGTCTGAGGAGAGAGAAAAAAACTGTGACACAACATTTAAAGATGGGATGGTCAGAAACTGGAGGAAAGAGACAAGACTGCCAGGTGCTGGGAAATGCGTCAGGATCCTGACCTGTCTGGGTGGGTAACTTCTTGTGGTGCTGGGAACCACAGGAGGAGGGAAGCACCCAAAGAAGCCGTGGTGGCGGCGGCGGCTAGTCGCTCAGTCATGTCCAACTCTTCGCAACCCCATGGACAATAGCCAACGGGATTCTCCAGGCAAGAATACTGGAGTGGGTGGCTATTCCTTTCTCCAGAGGCTCTTCCTGACCCAGGGATCGAACCCCAGTCTCCTCTTTTGCAGGTGGATTCTTTACCATCTGAGCCACAAAGAAGCAGTGGTAAGCGCCAACCAAGTGTCACGGTGGTGAAGTTGGGCAGAACGGGGGCGGATGGGGGATTTGCCAATTGACTGGTCATGACTGAAGCAGCGTCTTGAGGGTCACTACAGCGTCAGAGCAGAGAGGAGAGGGACTTCACTGTGAACCACACTTCACTGTGGTTCAGTGCTTAAGACTTTGCTTTCCAGTGCAGAGGGTGTGGGTTGAATCCCTGGTCGGGGAACTAACATCCCACATGTCTTGTGGCCAAAAAATCAAAACATAAAACAGAAGCAGTGTTGTAACACACTTAATAAAGACTTAAAAAATAGAACTATATTTGTAAGAAAAAAAAAAAGAAAGAAAAGAAAGAAAGGAAAGAATTATAATGCAGTAAAACACACGCAAGCCGAGAACTCTGACTGTGAAATGAAAGGGCAAAGTAAGACATTAACCAGTCTAAGTCTTAATAAGAAGGTAACTAACTCAGTGAAGTGTATTTTTCTTTCTAAAGGCTGGGAAAGCTATTTATATATAATTATTTAATTAATTTATTTATGATTTACTGGCCACAGCACTTGGCTTATGAGAATCTTAGTTCCCCGACAAGGGATTGAACTCTGGTCCCCTGCAGTGGGAGTGTGGGGTCCTAACCACTGGACCACCAGGGAAGTCTCTAATTATTATTATTTCTTAATAAGGCAAAGGCAACAGTCATACATGCTGGCAGGATTGGGCTCCCCAAGGTCAGCTGGGTGATGATAAAGGATGATGTGAAAATGTTAGTTGCTCAGTCATGTCCAATTCTTTGCAACTCCAAGGACTGAAGCCCACTAGGCTCTTCTATCCATGGGATTCTCCATGCAAGAATACTGGAGTGGGTTGCCATCTCCTTCTCTCGACCTGGATCAAACCTTGGTCTCCGCATTGCAGGCAGATTCTTGATCGTTTGAGCCACCAAGCATAATGTGGTCAAAAACAACTCCTCTGAGCCAGGTGTTTTCCATTAGACTATGTTATCCCCAATTTATCGAGGAGGAAACTGAGGCTTAGAGGAGTGAAATCACTTGCTGCAAATCACTGCTAATAAGAGGCAGAGTCAGGGTCACATGGCTCTAAAGCACCAATGCTAGGGACTTCCCTCGTGGTCCAGTGGCTAAGACTCCACACTCCCAATGCAGGGGGCCCGAGTTCAATCCCTGGTCAAGGAACTAGATCCCATATGCTGTAACCACCAAAAAAAAAAAAAAAAAAAAGAACAGAGAGATCCCACAGGCTGCAACAAAAATCCCACTTGCCACAGTGAAGACATGATGCAGCCAAATAAGCATATTTAAAAAAATAATAATAAACCACCAACGCTTGTCTACCCCTATACCACAGACAGGGCTTCCCTGGTAGCTCAGCTGGTAAAGAATCTGCCTGCAATGCGGGAGACCTGGGTTCTGTCCCTGGGTTGGGTAGATTCCCCGGAGGAAGGCAACCTACTCCAGTATTCTTGCCTGGAGAATCCATGGACAGAAGAGCCTGGGAGGCTACAGTTCATGGGGTCAAAAAGAGTCAGACACAATTGAGCAACTAAGCACAGCACAGCATAGTACAGACAAGCAGAAAAGTTGGCACTCCTGGGGAGGAGGAGGGTTTGTGTTTCTTCAGAATAACTCTCCTTCCAACTCACATATGTAAGCCTATGGACTTTTAAAGTTGGCATGACTGAATTTGCAGGAACATGGATGGACCTAGAGAGTGTCATAGGGAATGGAGTAAGTCATACCGAGAAGAAGAAATATCCTGTGACATCCCTTACATGTGGAAATAAAAAGAAATGATAAAAATGAACTTACAAAACAGAAAAAGACACAGACTTAGAAAATGAACTTATGGTTGCTGGGGGAAGGCACAGTTAGGGAGCTGGGGATCGACGTATACACACTGCTATATTTAAAACGAATAACCAGAAGTTCCTATTGTATAGCTCAGGGAACTCTGCTCAGTGTTATGCGGCAGCCTGAATGGGAGAGGACTTTGGGGGAGAACGGATACATGTATATGTGTGGCTGAGTCCCTTCACTGTTCGCCTGAAACTATCACAACATTGTTAATTGGCCATACCCCAATATAAAATAAAAAGTTTGAAGGACAAAAAATAAAGAAATAAAGTTGGCATGATTGAGATAGTCTCACTTTACATAGAAGAAAATTTAGGTCAGAGAACTGAGCTGACTGCTCTGTACTAAGAGAATTTCTTGGCGTGGTCAAAAAAGTTACACTGAAGACTTGGGACAATTGCGCGGCCAGTTGATCCACTGAGCCCTCTACCCAAATGGTTGCTTCATGGAAGAATTAACCTTGTCTTAATTTAACGGAGTAGAGGGGAAAACGGTTTGCACATATTGACAAGTTGTTTCTGACAATGATCAACGTGAGGCATTTTATGGTGTATTTTCTCATCTATCGGTGTTTTCTGAGAGATGACTTCAAAATATCTACCTAAAGAAAGAATAGATCTCAGTACTTCCCCGGTGGTCCAGTGGCTAAGACTCTCCCTTCCAATGCAGGGGGTGAGGGTTTCATTCCTGGTCTGGGAACTAGATCTCAAATGCCACAACTAAACAAAAACAAAAAAACAGTGATCTTGCATGACACAACTGAAAGATCCTGGGTGCCACAACTATTGTATAGCACAATACAGGAGAGCCATATAAATAAACAAAAAGAAAAAGAAAAAACAGATTTCTTTTTTTTTTGCCAAACTCCCACATGCAACAAAAACAAAGTGAACTAAAACCAAGCCTCACGCCAGAGGTAACTATGTAGTTGCAAGGTCAGGTCACAGGCTCCAGCCAGGGTGAGGGCTTTGGTGAGCAAACTGGGCACAAGGCCCCAAGGTCAGGACACAGGGCACAGAACCTGTTGCCACACCAAAGTTGCAGCCCCAGAGGTCACACCAAAGACAGTAGAGAGAAAATGTCAGGGTTCAAGGGCATTTCATAGACCAGGAAAGGACTGGAAAAGCAGATCTGAGCAAAAAAGAGGTAGCCACCTGACCTAGCTTGAGAATTGACCTCTCTGTGCACACAAATGCAATTTTAAATTATCTGGTAGCCATCTTGAGTCTTCCTGGATGGCTCAGCTGATAAAGAATCCGCCTGCAATGCAGGAGATACAGGAGATGCGGGTTCGATCCCTCGGTCTGGAAGATCCCCTTGAGAAGAGCATGGCAACCCACTCCAGTACCCTTGCCTGAAAAATCCATTGGACAAAGGAGCCTGGTGGACTACAGTCCAAAGGGTTTCAAAAAGTTGGGCATGACTGAGCCATCTTAAAAAGTGAAAAGAAATAAGTGAAATTAAAATTAATGCATTTTATTTAATTCAGTATATTAAACGTGTTATCATTTCAACTTACAACCAAGAGAACCCATAGCTTACATTTCTTTTTTTTTCATCCTGAGTCTTCCACATCTAGCACGTATTTTCTACTTGTAGTATATCTCAGTTTAGACTGACCCCATTTCAAGTGCTGCGTGGACCTTGTATCATTAGCTCTGGCTTAGAGAAAATCATACTCAGCATTATGACACTGAAGTATTTTCTCTATATATTTTCCTTTCCTTTTTTTTTTTTTTCTTTATTTCCTTGAAAACATGTTAAATTAGGTAGGGCTGAATTATGAAGGAAGTGGGTGAAAATTCATATTCTGAGACTCTCCAGTTTGAAATTTTAAATGTTTTAGGTACAGCTCTCCTGGTGGCTTCCCTGGTAGCTCAGTCAGTAAAGAATCCGCCTGCAATGAGGGAGACCTGGGTTCCATCCTTGAGTTGGAAAGATCCCCTGGAGAAGGGAACGGCTACCCACTCCAGTATTCTGGCCTAGAGAATTCCATGGACGGGGAGCCTAGCATGCTACAGTCCATGGGGTTGCCAAGAGTCGGATACGACAGAGTGACTTACACACATACAGCTCTCCGAGTCGATTTTCTTTCTATCCCTGAGAGATGGCTTTAGTGTTTGTTTGTTGTTTGCTTAGCCCCAAGGTGCACAGAATCCCTTGGGAAGCTAACAAGGCAGGGAATGCATGCAGGCACCAACTGCCAGATGTTCATTCCTTCTGTTCACTTGTTCGTTTCTTTTTGCTCTTAACAACAGTTACTAAACATCAACTGTGTGTGGGTCGGTTGTGCCGAGGGCTACTTTCACAGGCATATCCCCTAGCTTGTGAAATCTACAATTGTGCAGAAAAGCCAGGCAAACAATTAAAATATTAATAAAATGTAGTAAATGTTGTGACAGGGGAAATATGAAGGTCTGAGTGGCTGCTTTCCTCTCTCTGTCAATGGCTCGGTCGTGTCTGTCCATGAGATTCTGCAGGCATGAATGCTGGAGTGGGTTGTCATTTCTGACTCCAAGGAATCTTTAGTTAGTAGAATAATTTGAGCCATCTTGGAGAGATAAGAGAAAGCCTTTGAGGTGGAGGAGGGGATAAAGATTGCCTAAAGAACAGCTAGGAAAAGGGAGAAGAGAGGGCTGGAAAATGCTCGAGGCAGAAAGAGCAGAGGTAGGGAAGGCCTGACATCCTTTTGTGGAACTGAAAGAAGCTGGGCACAACTGGGGCCTCCAGGGTGAGAGGTAAGGCTGGTATGGTGCATTTTTCTCTGGGCAGTCTAGTTAGCAGCTGGAAGGAGTTGGAAGGCAGGATGTTGACAAATCTGGAATAGGGCAGGCCCAGCCCAGGAAGTACTCTACCCCAAAAGTATTCCTCCACCCGTTCAGTTCAACTTTCCTAGTTACAGACTCACGTGGGTTAACAATCTCTTCTTTAAAAAAGCAAGAATTTCTCCCGCAGTGACTATTCTTTTTCCGGATTATATCAAGCCTTGAAACCGTACATTTGATTCAGATAATTGGGCATGATTGAAGTTCAATGTACCAAAGGACAGATAAAAGGACATATAAAATACGGCAGTGGAACTAATGAAGGCATGTTAATTCTGCCCCGGGGAGGTCTAAGCAGGCTTCACAGAGCAGATGACACTTAAACAAGGTCTGGAAGAAGCAGGAGCTTTTCAGGCCTCCATGTGGAAGTACATCCTAACAATGATAATTATTTATTATCAAACCAGTCAATCCTAAAGGAAATCAACCCTGAATATTTATTGGAAGGACTGATTCTGAAGCTGACTTTAGTTCAGTTCAGTTCAGTTCAGTCACTCAGTTGTGTCCGACTCTTTGCGACCCCACAGACTGTAGCACGCCAGGCCTCCCTGTCCATCATCGGCTCCTGGAGCTTACTCAGACTCATGTCCATCGAGTCAGTGATGCCATCCAACCATCTCATCCTCTGTCGTCCCCTTCTCCTCCCACCTTCAATCTTTCCCAGAATCAGGGTCTTTTCTAACGAGTCAGTTCTTTGCATTAGGTGGCCAAAGTATTCGAGTTTCAGCTTCAGCATCAGTCCTGCCAATGAAGAGCAGACTCATTGGAAAAGACCCTGATGCTGGGAAAGAGTGAGAGCAGGAGAAGAAGGGGGCAACAGAGGATGAGATGGTTGGATGGCATCATCAACTCAATGGACATGGGGTTGAGCAAACTCCAGGAGATAGCGAAGAACAGGGAAGCCTGGCATGTTGCAGTCCATGGGGTCAAAAAAAGGTGGATATGACTGAGTGACAGAACAACAATTTATTTATTTGGCTGCACCGGGTCTTTGTTGCTGCACATGGGCCTTTTCTAGTTTTGACGAACAGGCTTCTCATTGCAGAGACTTTTTCCTGTTGCAGAGAGTGCAGGCTCAGTAGATGTGGCACACAGGCACCTGGGGAAATCCACTCAGGCCAGAGATGGAACTGGTGTCCCCTGCATTGCAAGGCACACTACCAACTACTGAGCCACCAGGGAAACCCCAATAAATATCATTTACTAAGTGTCAGGTAGTATTCTGGGGCTTCCCTGGTGGCTCAGATGGTAAAGAATCTGTCTGCAATTCGCGAGACCTGAGTTTGATCCCTGGGTTGGGAAGATCCCCTGGAGAGGGGCATGGCAACACATTCCAGTATTCTTGCCTGGACAGAGGAGCCTGGTGGGCTACAGTCCATCAGGTCGCAAAGAGTCAGATACTTTGAGAGACCAACACTTTCACTGTTCTGGTGATTTACATTCTTAGCTCACTTGACCTTGTGTTTGGGTTGTGCTGGGTCTTTGTTGTTGTGCTTGGACTCTCTCTGCTTGTGTCGAGCAGTCTTTTCACTGCAGCGGCTTCCCCTGTTGCGGAGCACGGGCTCTAGGTGCGTGGGCTCAATCATTACAACCTCATAGCCTTAGTTGCCCCGATGCATGTGAAATCTTTATCTTCATTAAAAAAAAAACCCTTGATACCACAATCCCTGTTTACAGATAAGGAAACTGAGGCACAAAGAAGTTAAAATAACTTGCCTATAGTCACGTAGTTTGTAAAAGGTACAGCAGTTTGGTCCAGAACTCACTTCATTAACCGCTCTATGACATCCTGGGGCAGCAAGTGCTCTCATAAGCCTGGATTGTAGGGTGAAGGATTGGCAAGGAATCAGAGATCAGGGAGGCAGTGGCCAAAGCATACTGAGTTTCAACACTCACAGTAGCCTTTAGGTTAATGTTTTTTAATGCTTGAGTGCATGTAGGAATGGTTGCTAATGATCATTTCTTTGCATGTGGTTACATTAAGCGAACACTATATTCAAATCTAAATTTACACAAACCACATTTCCAGTGGTGATTCACTGCCTCAACAGATTCCCACAGGATCCCTAAGCTACCAAGAGGAGCTAACCCCTGTCATTAGCTACAACATGCAAAAGCTCTAGAGATAATTCATCAGTGACAGAGTGGGTGGAAGCCCCAGTTAGGGGGAGGGGCTATGGTTGGCTGCGCACCCCCCCCCCCGCCCCCACTCTCCTCGCTTCACACACAGGACCTCCACGTTCACAACATGGCAGGACTTCCTTGGTGGTCCAGTGGCTGAGACTCCATGCTGCCAATGCAGGGGGCCTGGCTTTGATCCCTGGTCAGGGAACTGGATCCCACATGCTGCAACTAAGAGTTCACATGTTGCAACTAAAGACTGAAGGTCCTGCATGCCACAACTAAGACCGGTTGCAGCCAAATGAATAAATATTTTAAATGTGTGTGTATATGTATATGTATATGTATATGTATATGTATATATATGTGTGCTAAGTTACTTCAGTCATGTCTGACTCTGTGACTCTATGAACTGCAGCCCACCAAGCTCCTCTGTCTGTGGGATTTCTCAGGCAAGATACTGGGGTGGGTTGCCATGCCCTCCTCCAGGGGATCTTCCCAACTCAGGGATCGAACCCAAATCTCTTATGTCTACTTCGTTGGCACACGGGTTCTTTACCACTAGCACCACCTGGGAAGCACATTTATATATATATGATAAAAAATTAAAACAAAACAAACAACAAAAAACCCATGGCTTTCTCCTAAGAATTAAAAAGCAAACAGCAAGGCCCCTTTCTCCTTTTAGTCAAAGCACAATGGCCAAACAGGAAATTGATGCCCCCCACCCCCCACCACTTGCACACACATACCAATCCGGAAAGCCAAGCTTCCTTCTCCCAGCTGCCCCTGCAGCTGTCCAGGACTTTTTAAAGAGAGCTCTCTGAAACTCACCCAGGGAGACTTGAGTGACCTTAGTAATACTCTCTACACAGAAGACACCTTTGATTTGGGGGAGTGATACTTCTTCCTGATGCCTCATGTTATACAGAGCCACTTCATTACTATGTTTTTAAATAGTTACAATTACTTTATTATTATTAATTGTTTATTTCTTTGGCTGCACTGGGTCTTAAATGCAGCATGTGGGATTTAGCTCCCTGACCAGGGATCAAACCCCGGGGCTCCTGCATTGGAAGTGGAGAGTCTTAGCCACTGGACCACAAGGGGAGTCCCAGCAGACACTTTGAAACCATAGTTTCTGATGTCTGTAGCCACTGAGTTGGTGGGCAGAAAGTCCCATTTCTTTAGCCCCTGACCCGATCTTGGGGAGGTGGGGTGGATGGGTCCCCCCTCAGCAAACCCAGATAGATCCTTTTGGGAGGTGGCACTGGGGAAGAGCTAGACATCCAGTGTGACCTGGGCACTAGCCTACCCAATATGCCCAGGGCCACTTCCTTTCCTGTCAGGGTCACAGGGAGACCTTCTCCTTCTACCCACCACTTCCTTCATTGGGGGATGGTCAAGGAAAGGAAAACTGGGTGAGATCATAGCTTTATTTTTTTCCTTGAATAGAGTTTTCCAAAATGGCGTCACCTTTGCTTCTGCTGGTAAACACCCTTGATTTGTACAGAAGTGACTTACTGAGGTTCAGTTATATAATGACAGGCTTTCTTAGGCCTGAGCATTTGGGTATCAGCTGAATCCACTTCCTGTTTTTACTAATTATTAGCATTTATTGCCCACTTACCATTTGTCATCCATTGTGCAAACAGCATTATCAACATGTACGATCTTGTGTAATCTTTGAATGATGAAATGATTTTTATTCCCCATTTTACATGCCAGAAAAGTGAGAATAAAAATAGCTAACTAACTGGCCCAAGATCACACAGCCAGTGAGTGGATTAATTTGTGATTCAAAGTCGAGTGGATCTTGGACTTTCCTGGTGGTCCAGTGGCTAAGACTCTGTGCTCCCAATGCAGGGGGCCTGGGTTGGATCTCTGGTCAGGGAACTAAACATCACTTGCCAAAACTAAGAGTTCGAATGATCCTGCATGCCTCAACTAAGATCCAGTACAGCCAAATAAACAAACAAAACCCCCCAAAACCAAGCAAACAAAAAGTTAAATGGGCCTGACTTATACTCTATAAGATGTTTCCTTCAGGCAGGCCAGCAGGATATATGTAAAGAAAAATACCAGACGTGCCATTGTGATTAATGGGGTCCAGAAGACTTATGTGTTGGAAAGATTGGCAGTCTGGTGAGCAGAGAAAATAGCAAGTCAGAGACCCGCATTTGGAAAAGTTCATTCCTGAGGCTTTACATCTTTATGCAGTGTGGTATCACCTGTCCTAAATATCTGAATTATTTTCATGAGGTCCCAACACTGCAGGGAAGCCTCGTTAAGCCTTTCCAGATCCACCCAGTTTATATTAATCTCTCCAGGTCCTCTTCCTTCCTAACGGATTCTTTTCATCCCAATTATTTCTTACTGAGCCTCCCTTTTATTCAAAATTGTAAACTCCCAAGGAATGAAAACTGGGAGTTAGCCATCTCCCCACACCTAACCCCGTTTCTAACCTGTGCTGGACATTATGCTTCCTTTATTACAATACAAAGCTGACCTAGCTGTGGTCCAGCTTCCCTCAAGAATTTCCTTTGACTAAGGCCGTGCCTGAAAGAGTCTTTCTTCTATGAGTTTCAATAGCATGTATAGGCTAGCAGTTATATCTAGCTTGTTTCCTTTCATAATAGATACCTTTTTCTTTTTCTTCTTCTGCTGCAAATGATACTGAAAACCCTTCAAGAATGAGGGCTATATTTTCTGGGTTTTTTTTTGCCATGCCATGTGACATGTGGGATCTAGCTCCCTGATCAGGGATGGAATCTGTGCCCCATGAAATGGAAGTCCAAGAGTATTTGGCATTTTTTTTTAGCTTTTTTGTTTAATTTTATTATTTTAACTTTTTATTTTGTATTGGGATGTAGCTGATTAACAAACAATGTTGTGATAGTTTCAGGTACACAGTGAAGGGATTCAGCCATACATATACAAAAGCATGGAGTCTTAACCACTGCACCACCAGGGAAGTTCCCTATATCTTCTGCTTTTTATTTCAATAAACCCACTTTCAGCCTTGAGCACACACTGTGAATCTGAGTGAGGGTAATCCTATCCTTAAAGTCATCCTTGATCCGTCTGTCTCTGGAAGGACTGGGCCTCCATTCATTCATTTGACAACCTTTCTTATGTATTTGTTTCATCTAAGAAGTTGGGAGTAAAAACATAAGTTTTAGAGCTCTTGCCCCCAGGAAACTCAGAGTCTGGTGAGAGCAACAGATACACAATGTGCAACTACACAATATACAAATGATGCTACTGCTAAGTCACTTCAGTTGTGTCCGACTCTGTGTGACCCCATAGATGGCAGCCCACCAGGCTCCCCTGTCCCTGGGATTCTCCAGGCAAGAACACTGGAGTGGGTTGCCATTTCCTTCTCCAACGCATGAAAGTGAAAAGTGAAAGGGAAGTCGCTCAGTCGTGTCTGACTCTTCGCGACCCCATGGACCGCAGCCCACCAGGCTCCTCCGTCCATAGCATTTTCCAGGCAAGAGCACTGGAGTGGGGTGCCATCGCCTTCTCCGACACAAATGATGGTAGGAATGCAAATAGAAGTGCAGTGAAGTCTTCCCAGAGAAGGTGGTGAATGAGTTGAATCTGAAAGGCAAGGAGGAATAAAAAGTGCTGGGGTGGGCTTCCCTGGTGGTCTAGTGGTTAAAGAATCTGCTTGCCTAATGCAGGGGACACAGGTTTGATCCCTGTTCTGGGAAGATCCCACATGTCCCCAGAGCTACTAAATCCATGCGCCACAACCACTGAACCCCCGGTCTAGAGCCCATGCTCCTCAACAAGAGAAGGCACCGCAATGAGAAGCCCTCTTATGGCAACTAGAGAGTAACCGCAAATCAATGCAACTAGAGAAGACCCAGCACAGCCAAAAAAAAAAAAGCTTCAAAAAAAAGTGCTGGGGTGAGATGGAGGAGGCCTCTCTTTTTAGGCAGAGGAGGCAACTTATGTAAAAGTGAGAGCATGTGGCATTCAGGGAACTAAGGTCTCAAATGCAAGGGGAGGGAGAGGGAGGCAGGGGCCAGATCACAAAGCGTCTTTTGTAGCATGCTAAGGAATTTGACATATCCTGTGAGTCAGGAGGATCTACTGAAAGATTTTATGTAAGAAAGTAACATCACCAAGTTAATGGCTTGGATAAATCACTCTGGCTGCTGTGCGGAGGGTAGATTGGAGTAAGGCAAGACCTGGAGCAAGACTGCAGGTCAGAAGACAGATTAGGGCTTCACTGCAATAATCATCAGGATAAGTGAAAGTACCATGAACCAAGGCAGTGACAGTGGGAATGAACAGTGGTCAAAGAGAGAGATTAAGAATGTAGGGGACTTCTCTGGTGGTCCAGGGGCTAAGACTCCAAGCTCCCATTGCAGGGGGCTCTGGTTCTAACCTCAGTCAGGGAACTAGATCTCACATGCCACAACTAAGACCCAGCGCAGCCAAATAAATGAATTTCAGTGCAAAACCCAGGAAAATCAGGATAAGTTGGTTATCCTAGTCTAGATTCATTCTTTTCTCTCTTGGATCATTCACTCTGATAGTTAGCTGCCATGTTGCAAGCTGCCCTAAAGAGAGGTCCACATGGCAAGAAACTGAAGACCTACGGGAAACAGCCAAGTAGGAACTGAGGGTTCAATCCAACGGCCCAGGAATAACCAAGACCTACCAACAATTACCTGAGTGAGCATGGAGCAGGCCCTCCCTCAGCTAAGCCTTCAGATGAGACAGCAGCCCCTCTGGATAGTTTGACTGTAACTTTCGGAGGGACTTTGAACCTAAACCACTAGTAGGTGAGGGTGGTCCCAAATTTCTGACCCACAAAACAGAGATAATATTTCTTGTTTTAAGTTGCTAGGTTTGGGGGTAATTTGTTATACACAAATAGATAACTAATTCATCAGATCAATGAAAATGAGGGGAAAAGGGTGTGATAGGTTTCCAGGACCTACCATAGTAGGATAACTTTCTCTAGCAGCCCTAGGCAACTCCAGACAATGTGTTTGTCTGCTTTATATGCCATGGATATTATGCAATGTCCAACAGTATCTGTTTCTCTCAACAATATCTTTTGATAAAGGAATTTTGCCAAAATCTTATTTAGTTTTCTTACTGAGCTATTAATCATTAACACTGTGACTGACTTTAAAAGCTTTTTGGCAAAAATGTGACCTGTCACTGTTTTGGCTATAAAAAGCACAGCTTCAAAGCATAGCTTTATAGTTTTGATCTTTAGCGAGAGATTTTATCAAAGTTATATTAGACAGTATTATTTTGTGGGTTTTTCTTCCTCTAGAAAAAATTTTTTTGGTTATCAGATTGGCCATTAAAAAAAAGGGACTAAAATCTCATAGACTTAGTTGACACTGTTTTGACCAAATCCCATAAGCTATGGAATGAAACACATGTGATGCACTGGGAACCAGGGGCAAATAGACAACCAGTTTATCTAATTTATTTTTTAAGCATTTTCATTAGAGTATAAAAAAAATGTAAAAATTAGAGTATAGTTAATTTACAATATTATGTTTGTTTTAGGTGTACAGCAAAGTGAACCCATTATACATATACAACATACCTATATCTACTCTTTTTTAGATTCTTTTCCCATATAAGTCATTAGAATATTAAGCAGAGTTCCCTGTGCTCTACAGTAGGTCCTTATTAGTCATCTGTTTTATATATAGTGGTGTGTACATGGCAATCCACATCTCCCAATTTATCCCTCCTGCTTTCTTTTCCCTGTTTGTTTTCTACTGCCAGTTTAATAAAACATACTTCTTAGAGGCTTATCATATGTCTATTAGCACCATTCTTTTTCAGCTGCTCATCATAATTCATTACACTTTTGGGTTACCCAGTTCCAGTGCAGTCAGATTCACCCAGTATATATATTTGCACTGGATTCCTGGGCAATATTTCATTTACAACTTTTTTTCTGAGTTTGAACATATTCAGCATCCTGATTTAATTAACTTTCAACTAACTGACTTGAATTAATGATCCATTTTTGTTAGTTGAAAATAAAATGTAATACAGTGAAATTTCAAATTTAACACATAAATTAAACACTTATCATGAAACAATACATTAGAGTAACTGCATCCTACCAACTGAACATAAGCTGAGACAAACTATAACCTAAAGAGTGAAATGACTATTGAGATGTAACATGATTTCTCAGAAAACCATAATTAGTCTGACATTTAAAGTTTATGAAGTAGGGTACTTCCCCAGTGGTCCAGTGGCCAAGATTCCATGCTCCCCATGCAGGGGGCCCAGGTGTGACCCTGGTCAGGGAATTAGATCCCACATGCTATGGGACAAATAATCCCCTATATTACAACTACTGAGCCCTGGTACCCTCGAGCCCATGCTCCAAAACTAGAGTAGCCCCTGCTGGCTGCAACTACACAAAGCCTGTGCCCAGCGACGAAGACACAGTGTAACCAAAAATACATTAAGTAAATAAATTTTTTTAAAAAATCTATGGAGAAAGTTAGGTACTGTTAAGAAGGCTGGGGAGAGATGAATGGACAAGAAAAGGTCCTTGCCTTCACGGAGCTTATGTCTATTTTCCTCCACAGGCCTTCCTAATTTTGAGAAATCAGGGATTCATATTTTGACTCAATAAGTGTGGTTTATCTTTGCACAATAGTTGGAGATACCCAACACACACACATATTTTAAATTCATCAAATATTTGTTGGGTGCCCAATGTTTGTCAGGTTGTGCATTCGCCACTGGAAATTTAACAATGAACAAGAAGTCAATGGTTCTTTTTTCTTTTTTGTAACAGCTTTATTGTGATATAATTCACATATAATACAGCTCACCAATTTGAATTATACAATTCAGTGAGGAGCTACTCCACATTCAAGGTCAGGAGGGGTGGCTGTGAGGAGATACCCCTCGTCCAAGGTAAGGGACAGTGGCTGCGCTTTGCTGGAGCAGCCGTGAAGAGATACCCCATGTCCAAGGTAAGAGAAACCCAAGTAAGACGGTAGATGTTGCAAGAGAGCATCAGAGGGCAGAGACTGAAACCATACTCACAGAAAACTAGCCAATCTGACCACATGGACCACAGCCTTGTCTAACTCAGTGAAACGAAGCCATGGTGTGTGGGGCCCCCCAAGACAGGCGGGTCACGGTGGAGAGGTCTGACAGAATGTGGTCCACTGGAGAAGGGAATGGCAAACCACTTCAGTATTCTTGCCTTGAGAACCCCATGAACAGTATGAAAAGGCAAAATGATAGGATACTAAAAGAGGAACTCCCCGGATCAGTAGGCACCCAATATGCTACTGGAGATCAGTGGAGAAATAACTCCAGAAAGAATGAAGGGATGGAGCCAAAGCAAAAACAATACCCAGTTGTGGATGTGACTGGTGATAGAAGCAAGGTCTGATGCTGTAAAGAGCAATACTGCATAGGAAGCTGGAATGTCACGTCCATGAACCAGGGCAAATTGGAAGTGGTCAAACAGGAGATGGCAAGAGTGAACGTTGACATTCTAGGAATCAGTGAACTAAAATAGACTGGAATGGGTGAATTTAACTCAGATGACCATTATATCTACTACTGTGGGCAGGAATCCCTTAGAAGAAACGGAGTAGCCATCATGGTCAACAAAAAAGTCTGAAATGCAGTACTTGGATGCTATCTCAAAAACAACAAAAATGATCTCTGTTCGTTTCCAAGGCAAACCATTCAATATCAGGGTAATCCATGCCTATGTCCCAACCAGTAACTTCTTCAGCTAAAGAAGCTGAAGTTGAATGGTTCTATGAAGACCTACAAGATCTTTTAGAACTAACACAAAAAAGCTGTCCTTTTCATTATAGGGAACTGGAATGCAAAAGTAGGAAGTCAAGAAACACCTGGAGTAAGAGGCAAATTTGGCCTTGGAGCACAGAATGAAGCAGGGCAAAGGCTAATAGAGTTTTGCCAAGAGAACGCACTGGTCATAGCAAACACCCTCTTCCAACAACACAAGAGAAGACTCTACACGTGGACATTACCAGATGGTCAACACCGAAATCAGACTGATTATATTCTTTGCAGCCAAAGATGGAAAAGCACTATATGGTCAGCAAAAACGAGACAGGGAGCTGACTGTGGCTCAGATCACGAACTCCTTATTGCCAAATTCAGACTTAAATTGAAGAAGGTAGGGAAAACCACTAGACCATTCAGGTATGACCTAAATCAAATCCCTTAATGATTATACAGTGGAAGTGAGAAATAGATTTAAGGGACTAGATCTGATAGACAGAGTGCCTGATGAACTATGGATGGAGGTTTGTGACACTGTACAGGAGACAGGAATCAAGACCATCCCCATGGAAAACAAATGCAAAAAAAAAAAAAAAATGGCTGTCTGAGGAGGCCTTAGCTGTGAAAAGAAGAGAAGCGAAAAGCAAAGGAGAAAAGGAAAGATATAAGCATCTGAATGCAGAGTTCCAAAGAATAGCAAGGAGAGATAAGAAAGCCTTCTTCAGCAATCAATGCAAAGAAATAGAGGAAAACAACAGAATGGGAAAGAATAGAGATCTCTTCAAGAAAATTAGAGATACCAAGGGAACATTTCATGTAACAATGGGCTCGATAAAGGACAGAAATGGTATGAACCTAACAGGAGCAGAAGATATTAAGAGGTGGCAAGAATACACAGAAGAACTGTGCAAAAAAGATCTTCACGACCCAGATAATCATGATGATGTGATCACTAATCTAGAGCCAGACATCCTGGAATGTGAAGTCAAGTGGGCCTTAGAAAGCATCACTACGAACAAAGCTAGTGGAGGTGATGGAATTCCAGTTGAGCTATTTCAAATCCTGAAAGATGATGCTGTGGAAGTGCTGCACTCAATATGCCAGCAAATTTGGAAAACTCAGCAGTGGCCACAGGACTGGAACAGGTCAGTTTTCATTCCAATCCCAAAGAAAGGTAATGCCAAACAATGATTAAACTACCGCACAATTGCACTCATCTCACATGCTAGTAATGTTTAAAATTCTCCAAGCCAGGCTTCAGCAGTATGTGAACCATGAACTTCCTGATGTTCAAGCAGGTTTTAGAAAAGGCAGAAGAACCAGAGATCAAATTGCCAACATCCACTGGATCATTGAAAAAGCAAGAGAGTTCCAGAAAAACATCTATTCTGCTTTACTGACTATGCCAAAGCCTTTGACTGTGGTGATCACAACAAACTGTGGAAAATTCTGAAAGAGGTGCGAATACCAGACCACCTGACCTGCCTCTTGAGAAACCTATAGGCAGGTTAGGAAGCAACGGTTAGAACTGGACATGGAACAACAGACTGGTTCCAAATAGGAAAAGGAGTACGGCAAGGCTGTATATTGTCACCCTGCTTACTTAACTTATATGAAGAGTACATCATGAGAAACGCTGGACTGGAAGAAGCACAAGCTGGAATCAAGATTGCCAGGAGAAATATCAATAACCTCACATATGCAGATGACACCACCCTTATGGCAGAAAGTGAAGAGGAACTAAAAAGCCTCTTGATGAAAGTGAAAGTGGAGAGTGGAAAAGTTGGCTTAAAGCTCAACATTCAGAAAACGAAGTTCATGGCATCTGGTCCCATCACTTCATGGGAAATAGATGGGGAAACAGTGGAAACAGTGTCAGACTTTATTTTGGGGGTGGCTCCACAATCACTGTAGATGGTGACTGCAGCCATGAAATGAAAAAACGCTTATTCCTTGGAAGGAAAGTTATGACCAACCTAGATAGCATATTCAAAAGCAGAGACATTACTTTGCCGACTAAGGTCCATCTAGTCAAGGCTATGGTTTTTCCAGTAGTCATGTATGGATGTGAGAGTTGGACTGTGAAGAAAGCTGAGCGCCGAAGAGTTGATGCTTTTGAACTGTGGTGTTGGAGAAGACTCTTGAGAGCCCCTTGGACTGTAAGGAGATCCAACCAGTCTATTCCTAAGCAGATTAGTCCTGGGTGTTCATTGGACAGTCTGATGCTAAAACTGAAACTCCAATACTTTGGCCACCTCATGCAAAGAGTTGACTCATTGGAAAAGACTCTGATGCTGGGAGGGATTGGGGGCAGGAGAAGGGGACGACAGAGGGTGAGATGGCTGGATGGCATCACCGACTGGATGGACACGAGTTTGAGTGAACTTCGGGAGTTGGTGATGGACAGGGAGGCCTGGCTGCTGTGATTCATGGGGTTGCAAAGAGTCGGACACGACTGAGCAACTGAACTGAACTGAACTGGAGAGTTGTATAAGTATCTCCACAATCAATTTTAGAACATTTTCAACACCACGCCCTAAAAAGAAACCCCATACCCACTAGCATCACCTCCCACTTTACCTAACCCTCCCAGCCCTCTGCAGCCACTGCTTTCTGTCTCTATGGATTTGGCTATTCTTGACATTTTACATAAAATTCATGGTCTTTTGTGATTGGCTTCTTTCATTAAGAAGCAATGTTTTAAGAATCTAATTTTTTAAGGGTTCATCTGTGTCACAATATTTCTTTATGTTTCTAAATAATATTCAATGGTATGGATATACCACATTTTGTTCATTCCTTCATCAGTTGATGAATCCCTCCGTAATCCATCAGGTACTGGTCTGACTCTTTGGGACCCCGTAGACTGTAGCCCGCCAGGGTCCTCTGTCCATGGGATTCTCTACGCAACACTGGAGTGGGTAGCCATTCCTTTCTCCAGGGGATCTTCCTAACCCAGGCATCAAACCCAGGTCTCCTGCATTGCAGGGAGATTCTTTACCATCTGAGCCACCAAGGAAGCCCCAGGGTTTGGCAGTTTTCTCCTCTTGTCTCCCTTTGACCTCTGGGTTTGGTAGTTTTCTAATGCTATCAGATTTTCTCTACAACTAACAGCTTCTTAAACTCCGGAAAGCTTCAGGCAGTGCTCTGAAAGTCACAGCCTCCGCCCTAACCCAACAGCACTTATGGAAATACCTCAGTCGTCAGTTTCCCGGAGCTCAGGACAAGTCCAGCGCCACACCCAGACTCGCGGCCCGGGCTTGAACTGAGGCGGGCCACTCAGGGACTGTTTCTGCCCGCAGAGACACGGTTCCCTATTGGCCAGCCGTGCGCTAGGTCCCGCCTTCCGGAGGTTGCAGGGCGGTCTCCTGTCTACTAACCCTGAGCGGCCGCCTCAGTGTGGGGCCACGAGGATGAGCGCGGGAAGTGGGCTTCAGTCGCTCTCAGCAGATGAGCTCCAGGAGGTACGAGAGTCTCCTTCAGCGAGGTCAGGCTAGGAGGCTGGACTAGTATGGTCGGGAGTCCCTTTGTCCCCTCATCGCGCCTAGGGGGCGGGGCCGCGCCGGTTCCACCCCGGAAGCGGAAGTGCGGGGACCGCGGGGTCCTGTCCAGTGTGCGCCTGGCTCGTACGTAAGCCGTTCCTCCCACCGGTCACATCGTGCCCTCTCTTCTTCCCGTGTCCCCTCGCCGGCCCCGCCATGCTGTCTCTAGATTTTTTGGACGATGTGCGGCGGATGAACAAGCGGCAGGTGAGGTTGGCCGCCCACCGTCCCCCTTGTACCTTCCACTGTTGCCCCGCGGACCTCTGGGCCCCTGTGAGAGGGCCTGAGCGGGTCTGACGCCTGGACTCTTCCATCTCTTTGTGGATTCTGTGTCCAGAGATAGCTTTATCCACTCGCTGTTTTAGCCCTTAACTGAGACCGGGCCTTCTCCGGGCGGAGCGGGAAGCCTGATAGTCATGTTCCATTGCCCATAATGAGGCAGGGAAGCAAGTGCAAACCGTAGGGCTCTTTGTAAGTGGGAGTTGGGGTTGCTTATTGTGTTAGACTGGGTAAGGCGGCAAACTTCAATCGCAGTGACTTCCGTTGGATTCTGGCAACTGGGTTTAGCAGTGCACTGCTTCTCTGGCTTCTGGGATGCTCGGGGAGACGATTATAGGCCCCACAAAAGCCATTCTATTTTGAGCCCGTTCGTTGTACAGCTGGGCCCCAGCGGTCTATACTGACTTCCTGGAACCACCTTCGAGTTCAGAGTTGAAACAGTTACTCTGCTTGCCCTCGAGTCCACTTTAGCAAGGTGTACCTCAGAAGATCAGTGGCACAGGGATCTTGAATCTTACATTTCCTGATTTTTGTCCTTAAACCTTACTCCGTTCTGAACTTAGAGATCATATTCCGGATAGTACTGTTGCAGTTATTTGTTGTTGCTGTTGTTTAGTCGTTTCTGTCATGTCCGACTCTTGCAACCCCATGGACAGTAGCCCGCCAGTCACCTCTGTCCATGGAGTTTCCTAGGCAAGAATACTGGAGTGGGTTGCCATTTCCTTCTCCAGGGTATCTTCCTGGATCAGAGATGGAACCCGTGTCTCCTGCATTGGCAGGCAGATTCTTTACCAGTGAGACACCTGGGAAGCCCTGTAATTATTTAGTCATTGGAAAAAGTTGCTTCTTTTTGTCTTCGGGGTCAGTAGTGTCTGAAGAGCCTAGTTTTGCTTGCCTCGGACCTTTTTACAGTATTTTGCTGTTAAGAAGGATCCTGATGTCACTATTAAAGGTATTTCTCTTGGGTGTCTATTTTGCAGTTTATAATTACCATTTAGGGAAGAAAATATGCACCCTCCCCTTACTCCCCTTCATACTCAGCTAGCTCAGTGTTACCTCCTCTCAGACGTGTTTCCTGCTTCCTCCAGTCATAATTGATCTTTCCTTTTCAAATTGCACGACGTTTATGTCTTTATAACATTTAAAATTTTCACTTGTGTTTTTTCATCCATATCTGAATTTCTAGGTGCCACAGACATTTCTCTGGAGAAATTCTTATTTGGGGCCTCTATTGTTCCCTGTGCTAGGTTCAGTGAGAAAAATGCAAAGATAAATAAGACAGACCCTGACCTTCAAGGAGCATCAATATGTAGAAAATGACTTAAGGCAGAACAGTAACTATTTTGAGCTCTTGCTATATGTGGAGTGCATTAGATACCTGTGAGGTAGGTCATTTTATGCCGATTATACAGGTGAAGAAAATGAGCAGCCTACCAGAGATTGTTAGGAGGAGATGGGAAGGATTGGATTGCATGGGGATGGGGTGAAGAAAAGTTAGAAATGAGGTTTTACCTGCACATAGTATCTGAGCAAAAAATTGATGGTGATTATAGGTACTGAGGGGTTTCCCTGGTGGCTCAGCAGTAAAGAATCTGCCTGCAATGCAGGAGACTAGGGTTCAGTCCCTGGGTTGGGAAGATCCCCTGGAGGAGGGCATGCCTACCCACTCCAGTATTCTCGCTTGGAAAATCCCATGGGCAGAGAAGCCTGATGAGCTACACAGAAGCCTGATGAGCTACACAGTCCATAGGGTTGCAAAGAGCTGAACTCCACTCAAGTGACTGAGTATGCATGCATGCATACGTACCGAGAGCTTACTAGATGAAAAGAGGGAAACTAGAAGTTTCATCAAATGTTTGATTAATTTGAGTTGTAATTATTTTTTAATAGAGGAATACTTTAATATAGTAAACTCCATCCATTTAAAGTGTATCAGTTGAGGGAATCCCCCGACAGTCCAGTGTTAGGACTCGGCATTATCAATGCTGATGGCCCAGGATCCATCCCTGGTCTGGAACTAAGATTTTAGACACTGCCTGGCAAGGCCAAAAAAAAAAAAGTATCAGTTGATAAGTTTCTACAGTTACATACATACATTACAGTCAAGATACAGAACATTTCTATCACCCACGAGATCCTTTGTAGTTCATCTCTCTAACACTTGGAAACCACTGATTTGCTTTTTGTCAGTATCAGTGTGTTTTATAGAAGTGGAACCAGAGTATGTATTCTTTTGAGCTTTGAGTTTTAATTGATTTTTAACTTGTGTGTGCCAAATCGCTTCAGTCATGTCCAACTCTCTTCATCTCTGTGAACTGTAGCCCTCCAGGCCCCGCTGTTTGTTTACTGTATGTAATTTTTTTTTCTGTCTGCTTCACAATTTTCAGAATTAAAGTGTTTCACTACCTTCATGGCATCCAATAAGCTGTTGCCAGATTCTCTCCTGTCCTCAAACTTCAGTAGATCCTATCATAAGTTAAAGCCCCAGGCCCCTTAGAATGGCATCTGCAATAAGTCCTAGTCGTTTTACAGTATGCTCTTTCTCTCTCTCTCTCGTAAACTGGGGTTTAATTTTCCTGCCCATTTCATTTCACTGTGTGTATGAACATGGTTCTGTTCATACTTTGTGTACTTAACTGTCTTGAGAACTCCCCTTGTATTATTTCTGAGTCTGTATACTGCCCTAGACTATTCAGTTAGTTCAGTCACTCAGTCATGTCCGACTCTTTGCAACCCCATGAATCGCAGCATGCCAGGCCTCCCTGTCCATCACCAACTCCTAGAGTCTACCCAAACCCATGTCCATCGAGTCGGTAATGCCATCCAGCCATCTCATCCTCTGTCGTCCCCTTCTCCTCCTGCCCCAAATCCTTCCAGCAGTAGGGTCTTTTCCAATGAGTCAACTCTTCGCATGAGGTGGCCGAAGTGTTGGAGTTTCAGCTTCAATATCAGTCCTTCCAGTGAACACTCGGGACTGATCTCCTTTAGAATGGACTGGTTGGATCTTCTTGCAGTCCAGGAACTCTCAAGAGTCTTCTCCAGCACCACAGTTCAAAAGCATCAATTCTTCGGTGCTCAGCTTTCTTTATAGTCCAACTCTCACATCCATACATGATCACTGGAAAAACCATAGCCTTGACTAGACGGACCTTTGTTGGCAAAATAATGTCTTTGCTTTTAAATATGCTATCCAGGTTGGTCATAACTTTGCTTCCAAGGAGTAAGGATCACCTAGAATATTAGGTGATCTCTAGAGCCCTTTTAACTGTTATATACTATTTTATTTGTCTTCTCCCCTTTACATTGTGGCTCTTTTACTGTAATATCAGAGCACAGCTTTTCTCAGGCTTTCCTTAATCCACAAAGCCCTGATTTGTAGTTTGCCCATTTCTGTGGTGTAAATACTTCCAACATGGCCAATTTCATGCTACGGACATGACATCACTGAATGTTGAATTAGGAAGAAACGTAGTAGGATGCAAGTATAATTTCCACTTTACAAATATAATTTAAAAAATAATCACAAGAACGTAGATAATAGTAAAATGTAATAAAGTAATTAGAAACTGATGAATTTAGATTATTTGTTAACTTTGTTTTTAAAGTAATTATACTAATTTTTATAACACTGTGTTTAACAGTTAGCTTGCAAGATTCCACAGAATTTAGCAAGTTGGTTCCATCACTCCTTTGGTTGTAGGTTAATTTCTTGATGCCCATTGAGATAGCCTTTGTGCACAGAAAAGCCTGTTTAGAATTCTTGTATTAAAAAAAAACCCTCAATTTATAACGGCTAGAATTTAAAAACTAAATCTTTTAGAGTCGGTTTTCAAATCTTAGCCCATTGAAAGTCTAGCAACTTTTTTTTTTTGGCACACCACAAGGCCCGTGGGATCTTAGTTTCCCAACCAGGTATTGAACCTGGGCACTTGGCAGTGAAATCACAGGGCCCTGACCACTGGGGACCCAGGGACTAGGTCTAGCAAATTTTAAGAATCACTTTTAAGGGCCTTTGAATATTTAGGCTAATTTGTAAACAGACATCTTAAAAACATTAAATTTGATTTATAAATTTAAAGAATTTCCTTTTTAAGAAGGTCGACTATTCAACAAACATCAGTGCATACTTACGTAATTTTTATAAACATGAAGCTTAAGTTCTCTCACATGTTTCAGCATTTGAATATAATATATAAATAGTAAGCTTTCTGATTAAAAAATAAATCTATAACAATTGTACATTTTGAATTAAAATTGCAAACTTGACCTACTTTAATAGGTCAGATTCTCTTTAAATGTTACAAAAACTTAAGATTCCAAATAGGGTATTAACACTACATAATTTCCTTTAAGCATTTCTGTTCTTAATTGTAAATTTTCCTGGAGTGAAAAGATGATTATTTGCTAAATAAGTATGTTATGCCAAATAATTGTTATATTACTTTTATCTGTAATTATCTATTTGCTGAGAATTTTTTGTTTTTGCTTTTTGCTGAAAATTCTTAGTGACCAGAAGACTTCGGCCAGCCTGATTGGATCCGTGTTTGAGCCCTGATGGACTAGTCTGACTGTCACAGAATTTCCTCTTAGTGTCTCCTTAGGTCTTTTCCTTTACTTGATTGAACTTGGCATTTCTTTGGATTTTAATTATCTGTATGTTTTCCTACCAAAATCTGAAGACTTTAAGACTTGGCACAATCCTTTCTTTTGTTGTCTTTCTTTTTTAAAAAATAATATTTTGGCCGTGCCCGTGAAGCATGTGGGATCTTTGACCAGGAGTTGAACCCCTGCCCCCTGTAGTGGGAGGGCAGAGTCTTAACCACAGGACCACAAGGGAAGTCCCTCTTTCTATATCTATCTTTTAGGATCACTTAACTCTTAATGGCTACTGTAGTGATTTCTGATTGAATTCCAGATATTTTTGGTAACTTTTTCTTTTTAATAAATTGGCCCTCTAGTGAAGCACACAGAAGCCTAGATTTTTCTTAGACTTGGACCTAATATGAGCAAGTGTACTGCAAATAGGACGTATATACAACCCCGAGGACAGATCCATTAACTTTTTTGATTATTGAAAGCTAATCTGGTCTTGTTTAGGATCGGGAAAATCTTTATCACTAGCAGAGTGTTAAATACAGAGAGTTGTCAACTGGTAAAAGATGCTCAACCACTAAAATGGATAAAAGAGGACTCTTAAGGGGTTCAAAAATAGTGTGTGCAGAAACCAGTAATTATGCCTTTTAGGATAAGGGAGTCAACAAAGAACTAGCAGAATACCTCCCTCCAAGACTTCTTTGGAGAGGGTGTGGCTGCCACAGGGACATGCAGTGACATTTGCCGGAGCAGTGAGCTGGAACTGGTCCATAGAAGCGGCCTACTGAGAGGCTGAGAAATTTGCCAGTGCGTGTGGGCAGGAGCCAGTCTGTGATGGTCTCTGAGGTGAGCACTTGCAGACCTCCTGTACTCAGATCTACTGGCTACCTGGTGAAATACAAACACTCCATGGGAAGAGAAGCCCTTCCCACTCTCTGTCGTCTTGCAGAGGCCCTGCAGTGCCTTTGTTAAGAAAAATGTACATCCTTGAGGCTGTGGGAAAAGGTGCCCTTGTTTACAGGGCTCAGCCTAGTAACACAGAAGGATGGATTTGGCACGGAAAGACAATAAATTTATAATGCCTACTCTTCCACTGTTCTTTCAGGCCAGCCACTTAAGATGATGGAGGACACATAAGACCAGTGAAATTCATGACTGTGTGCCCATGTGACTGTTGTGCTTTAATTACCTGTAAAATAAGTTTCTGGATCAGAAGCAGTGTTGTATGGAATATCACGATGAGTCATAAGGCATTCTGTAAGGTCATGGGTGGTGGTTTTGATGGAAATACTGAAGACAAGGAAGACAGACCTGTGGCTGTGGTGGTTTAATTGCTAAGTTGTGTCCAACTCTTTGTGACCCCATGAACTGTAGCCCATGAAGCTCTTCTGTCCATGGGGTTTCCCAAGCAAGAATACTGGAGTGGGTTGCCATTTCCTTCCTCAGGGGATCTTCCTGACCTGGAGATCAAACCCAGGTCTCCTGCAATGCAGGGAGATTCTTTACTGCTGAGCCACTAGGGAAGCCCTCTGTATCCAGTCTATCCTAGAAAGAAAAAAGTACTGCCCCTTCTATGATGGAAGTGATCCAGTATCAGGAATGGTGGCATTATTGGTCTTTTGCAGTTGGCAGTCTAGGCACTCATCATTGGCTAGAACCAAATTGGTCTTGGTGAGTGGAAGTCCACATTGCTAACCTTCATCTTGGCTGCTATAGCCACTTGACCATGAGTCCATTGGTTAAGGGACATGGGTGGCTAGGGAAAGAGGCTGACTGACACTGTGATATACTGCATTACAAGTTAAATTATGGTTTGAATCTAGAGAATCAATCACTTCAGTAAGAAGAAAGGAGAGGACAGCAAGAGCCAAGCCAGATTGTGGAAGGCCCTCTGTACTTAGGGGTTCGGAATTTATCCTATAGGTGATAAGAGAAGATTTTGAGAGGTGGTAAGAGAAGATTTTGAGCAGACAGCTCAGTAATTTTATTTTCACTTTATGAACAATAATTATATATTGATGGATGAATTAGAAAGATGTACTAGAGATAGAACTGTTGGATTGCTTCAGTAGTCTGGATAAGTGGAGATGAGATGTGAAGTAAGGCAGTAGTCATAGAAATCAAGTCAGTGGGTTGGATGTGAGAGATGTTGGGAAGGTAAAATTTAGAGGACTTACATGGATGGTGGGACTAACCACTAAGCTAGAGTATATGGAGGGAGGTAGAGGAAAAGGCGGAGAAGGCAATGGCACCCCACTCCAGTACTCTTGCCTGGAAAGTCCCATGGACGGAGGAGCCTGGTGGGCTGCAGTCCATGGGGTCGCTTGGAGTCGGGCACGACTGAGCCACTTTACTTTCACTTTTCACTTTCCTGCATTGGAGAAGGAAATGGCAACCCACTCCAGTGTTCTTGCCTGGAGAATCCCAGGGACAGGGGAGCCTGGTAGGCTGCCGTCTCTGGGGTCGCACAGAGTCGGACATGACTGAAGCAACTTAGCAGCAGCAGCAGAGGAAAAGCTCTGTACGTGTTGAATTTAAAGTGTCTATGTAACACCTAGGTGATTTTCAGTAAATAACTGGATATACTTACCAATCGGATAGAATTGGTCTGGTCTGGAGAAGAGATTTGGGTGATATATGCTGATATGTGATGATTGAATCTATGAATAGACAAGACTGCAGAGTGGGAAGAGAAGAGGGCAAAGGTTGGACTCCTAGAACACTTGTATTTAATGGGATGTCAGAGAAGAGGTCAGGTTCTGAGGTTGGGGACACAGAAACCAAGGGATCAGGGAGTGAGAAAAAGTTAATCAAGTGCCAAGTGTCCCAGAAAAACAAGGTAGTTAAAATAAGATCATGGACTCCCTCCTCCTGGTTTTTAATGAATAGTTTAAATAGTTAATGTATTTACATTGTTCTCCCCCACCCCCACAAAAAGTGAAAGTCACTTTTTCCTATAGTCTTGCCAGCATTGTGTTTTCAGACTTTTAGATTTTTTTTCATTCTAATAAATGAAAAGTGGTATATCAGGACAGCTTACTTGCATTTTGCTCATTATGAGTTGGTTGAGCATATTTTCATGTGATTTTGGAGTTTATATTTCATTTTCCGTGAGCTAGCAGTTCATAACACTTGCCTATTTTCCTTTTGGATCATTGTTATTGATTCCTAGGATCTCTTTATAGGATGATCAGTCTTTCGTTTTATATATACATCATAAATATTTTCTCCCAGTTTGTCATTTGTCTTTTGATTTAGCTTATAGTATAATTTGCCATGCATAGTTTGGTGATTTGCTCTTTATATTGTTTTTTTTTTTTTTGAAATAAAACATTTTTAATCTGAAAGTACAGTATCTTGAAAAGCACAGTAGGACAGGACAACAGGGGCTGGCATCAAGTGAACAGGCAAGAGTTACTGACTAGAGAGGAGGGGGAGGTGGGAGATGGTAGAGCTGAAGGGGCATCAGCAACAGGAGACAGGGCAAGCTGCGATTTCATACCTGCAGTTAATGGTACAGGTTCTGGTTCCTTGCTGGATTCAATTCTGTCTACCTTCTTGAAAGAACAATCCAGTAATGTCTGAGTGGTGGCTCTTTTTTTCTCATCATAGACGCCACAGTAGCACTGGATTACATTCTGAATGGCTGCTGCAGCCTTCATGTTCCATCCTACATTCGGGTCCTGTGCCTCAAAATCTAACAGTGCCTCATCAAACAGAGCTAACTTACGTGATTAGGGGAAAACACATGCTTACGTCTTCGAACGTTCACAACTTGAAGGTTCATATATAGAGATTTACAGTAGAATGAACTGAGTGAAGTCGCTCAGTCATGTCCAGCTCTTTGGGACCCCAGGGACTGTAGCCTACCAGGCTCCTCTGTCCATGGGATTTTCCAGGCAATAGTACTGGAGTGGATTGCCATTTCCTTCTCCATCTTTATATTGTTTTGGGTAGTCAGATTTACCATTTTTTCTTCATGGCTCCTGGATTTCAGGTCAATTTTAAAAATTTCCCTTACTCCAGGGCTTTTGTACTTTTTTTTTTTTTGGTGTGGACCATTTTTAAAATCTTTATTGAATTTTTTGCAGTATTGCTGTTTTATTTTTTGGCCACAAGACATACAGGATCTTAGCTCCCCGAACAGGGATCGAACCCGTACCCACTGTGTTGGAAGGTGGTTAACCACTGTGTTAACCCCTTGTATTAACTACTGGACCTTCAGGGAAGTCCTGGCCTTTCCTACTTTGCTTTCTTCTGTTACTTTTGTAAATATGTGCCTTAGAAAAAAAAACAACACTTTATTGGCATATAATGTATAAAATTCACCCATTTTAAGTGTATAGTTCATGGGTTTTAGTAAATTTATAGGGTTGTGCACCTATCACCACAATCCATTTTTAGGATATTTTCATCATCCCAAAAGATCCTTTGTGTCCTTTTAGTCGATGCCTGTTTCCACTCCCAGCCCCAGATATCCACTAATCTACTTTGAATCTCTATGATTTACCTTTACTAGATATTTTATTATTTTATTTAATTTTTTATGAACAATTGGCTTTTAGTAAATCAAAGCAGACATTTTATATAATGGAATCCTGTAAAATTCAACAAAATCCTTTTGTAGCTGGTTGTTTTCATGTCACATAATTTTGTAAAATTGTGGTGAAATACACTTAACAAAATTTTCTGTCCTAACCATTTTTTACTTTATTTATTTTTTTAAATTGAAATGTAGTCGATTAACAATGTTGTATTCGTTGCAGGTGTATAGCAAAAAGATTCAGTTACACGTATATATATATCTTCTTTTTCAGAGTCAAATTGGTTTGTTTTTCTTTACTATTTTTCTGTTTTCTATTTCACTTATTTATACTCCTAATTTTAGTATTTCTTTGCTGTGAGTTACTTTGGATTTCATTTGAGTTTTCCTAGTGTTTTAAGTTGGAAGCTTAATTTGGGAAATCTACAAATATTTGAAAATTAAACAGTGTATTTCTAAATAACTCATGGGTCAAAGGAGAATCACAGGGAAATTACAAAATATTTTGAACTGAATATAAACCAAAACACAACTTATAATTTGAGACCTTTCTGTTTTTCTTAACATAGGATTTACTGCTATAAAATTCCCTCTACATACAATCAGTGCATCCCACAGATTTTGAAATGTTGTATTTTTATTCTCTTTTGATTTCTTCTACCATGGGTGATTTTAGAAGTATCTTATTTGATTTCTAAACATTTGGGGCAGTTTTTCAGGTATCTTTCTGTTACTGATTTCTACTTTTATGCCATTGTGATTGGAGAATATTCTTTGCATAATTCAAATTCCTTTCTATTTATTGAGACTTGTTTTGTGGTCTTGAATGTGGTCTGTCTTTCTGAACGGTCTGTGTGTATTTAAAAGGAATGCGTATCTGCTCTTGTTGGACAGAAGGTTCTGTAAATATCAGTTAGGTCAAATTGGTTGGTAGTGTTGTTCAAATCTTTTCTATGCTTATTGATTTTTTTTATCTTCTTGCTGTATCAGTTATTGAGAGGGGATATTGACATTTTGGACTATAACTGTGAGTTTGTCTATTTCTTTTCCATTATGTTTTATCACAAGATATTGAATATAGTTCCCTGTGCTATACATTAGGACCTGGTTGTTTATCCATTCTGAATGTAATGGTTTGCATCTACCAAACCCCAACTTCCGGTCCATCCCTCCCTCTCCCTCTGCCTCTTGGGGGAGAGTGTGTTCTTTATGTCTGAGTCAGTTTGTGTTTTAAATAGGCTCATTTGTGGCACATTTTAGATTCCACATATAAGTGGTATCATTTGATATTTGTCTTTCTCTTTCTGACTTACTTCACTTGGTATGATAATCTCTAGCTGCATCTTGAAATAGTTTTTTATTACTATGACTTTAGTTTCACTAAACTTTTCTTTTGTGATGTCTAATCTGCTGTTATTCCATTTTGTGTGGTTATCAGGCAAGATTGGGCACATGCAAGGTGGTATGCCCATAGCCAGCCTGTGTGGTTTTAATTTCAGACATTTTCTATTTCATCTCTAGAGGTTTGAGTTGGGTCTTGGATATAGTTTCCATCATCCAGGTTTCTAATGTGCTCAGTCTTTCCCCTACCATCTTCTTTGTTTTTAATTCTGGCTGAGCCACACAGCTTGTGGGATCTTAGTTCCCCAACCAGGGATTGAACCTGGGCTGCAGCAATGAAAGTGCTGAGTCCTAACCATTGGACCACCAGGGAATTCCCGATTCAAGAACTTTTTAAAACGGCTTTGTTAGGCAAGTCCACAGCAGCCTTTAGTCCAAGGTTAATTTTTCACCACAACTAAACAGTAACTTTTGAGTATGCTATCCAAAGCCCACGTGTTATGAACATTTCTACTCTGGCCAGTGGAAACAAATTATTCCTGCCCCATATGAACTTTCAGAATTGTTCCATTGCTCCTTTTAGATGGTTCTTTAGATGAGTCACTTCCCTCAGATGCATGTGCTAATCCTTGCTGCTCATCACTCAGCTGAAGACTTGAGAAGAGAGGCTGCATAGATCTTTGTATAGTTCTCATTTCTGCAATGCCTCACAGTCAAAGCTGCCTTCCTCTCCCCAGACTCCCAGTTCCTTGTCATCAAGTCAGGAGCCTTGTAGGCTCTGGCTACATTTCCATTTTGCCCCGTGGCCTGGAAACCATCCAGTCTGCAAGTTGGGGCAATTATAGGGCTCATCTTGTTTCTCCTTTCATAGTCCTATGCTACCTGGACACAGTCACATGTCCAGTGTCTGAAAATCTTTGTTCATAAATTTTATCTAGTGTTTTAATTATTTTACGCAGCAAGGTAAATTTGATCCCTTTTTCTCCAGCTTGGCCTGAATAACATGTTTGTTTGTTTGTTTTTTAACTTTTTAATTTTGTATTGGGGTATAGGTGATTAACAAACAATGTCGTGATAGTTTCAAGTGGATGGCAAAGGGACTCAGCCATAAATATGCATGTATCCATTCTCCCCTAAGCTCCCCTCCTATCCAGGCTGCCCCATAACATTAAGTAGAGTAAATAGCACATTTTTGAGATTTATCTACGTTGTGTATTTCAATAATTTATTCATTTCTATTCCTGAGTAGTTTTCCGTCATTTGGAAATAATGTTGTAATTTTATTTATTCACCTGTCGATGGACATTTGGGTTTGTTTTTTTTTTTTCCAATTTGAGCTATTATGAATGAAACTACTATACAAGTGTTGATGTGGATATGTTTACATTTGTCAGGTTTTAAAGAAATTTAATGGATTTTTTTAAAATGAAAGTCGTCTTTGTCGTTTAGACAAATCAGGAATTTTTGTTATTGTTGTTATCATTTAAGACCCTCACTGGGACTATCAGTAACTTTGCATATTGGACCGTAAGAAGTGTCCATTCTGCATACGCTTCAGTTTTTCAGTGCCATAAGTTTTACTTGTAGCTGCTCTCAGTGTATCTGCTTCTAACACCTAGTTTCTAACTGCTACTTCTATGAATTAGAAACCAGGGGAATTGTGATTATGAATTAATAAGTCTCTTAAGTTTGAGGTCTTAGAGTAAGTGGCCTCTAAAGCCAGCTGCTCTTCTCTGGCTCTCAGACGGGTTTTTGCTTCCATGGCCATGCTTGTCTCCCCTTGAGAGTACTAGAAGTCTGACTCCTATGAAAATACTCTATCTGTTGAACCTCAAGTATCTCTTCTGAGAACAGGAAATATAATGCTGTGTAACTAATAAGTGCAAGTGTCTAACTTCCAGATTTGTTGCTGTTTAGTCACTAAGTCGTTTCTGGGTCTTTTGCAACCCCATGGACTGTACCCCCTAGGCTCCTTTGTCCATGAGATTTCCCAGGCAAGAATACTAGAGGGGGTTGCGATTCCTTTCTCTAAGGGGTCTTCCTGACTCAGGACTTGAACCTGCATATCCTGCATTGACAGGTGGATTCTTTACCACTGAGCCACCAGGGAAGCCCCAGCTTCCATATTAGAACTTGTTAAATGATAAAATTTAAACTTACTATCAGCTTTATTTTGCTGAATTTTCTGTTGTAGGTTTTTCTCAAATTCTTGTTATTTATTACTTACTGTGTATTTTAAATTATGTAGATTATTCTAGTCATAGAACTTTTGGGGGAAGTCTCTACACACTACTTCCTAAAACTGCAAAAGAAAAATAGCATACATAAATCCTTATGCCATAGCTACCAAGAGATGTTACATAGAGCTTTGACTGGTTTTTAATAACATTCTTTACCTTTGAACACTGAAGAACGTAATGTTCCAGCCATTTCTTAGAAAAAATAATGGGGCTATTCAGTTCTGTGATTGTTACCCTGCATATGTCACATGCCCTGTTAATAATAGCCTGCTGTGGCCAAATGGTATGAGAGGATTAGGTAGCTGCCATCTTACTTCTGTCAGTTCCCAAAATACTGCTTTCTCTACATTCATTCTGTACATTCATTAGCATTCAGATACAGTGGGAAGAAAGCAGGGGCTTTCGAGTAAAGATTTTTGTCATGGAAAAGGGGCGAAGAGAGTGAAAAATACGGTACTTTCAAACTTTTGCTCAGGTAGGATATTTGTTTTCGCAGATGGTGTGCTTCTGTCTAGGCTTTGACAGTCACACACTGACTCAGAGGTGTACAAGCAGGCATCTTTTAAGGACCATTTATAGTTGTACATAGTGAGAGACTCAGCCTCTTTCTCTACTGTTGAGGTTGCTCTCGATGATTGGATACATGTCACAACAATGATTGTGTAGTGAAAATAGGATTACATGTCTGAGGAAAAAGAGAAGAGTAATTATAGTGACCTCCTTGCAGGGACAGAGAAAATCAAGATTTTTTAAATCTTTCATTTTTCTTTTAAAGAACAGCTACTTTAGGGACTTCTGTCATAGCCTAGTGGTTAAGAATCTGCCCTCAGTGGCAGGGGGCACAGGGTCCATCCCTGGGTGGGGAACTAAGATCCCACACGCTACAGGGTGCAGCCAAAAAAAAAAAAAAAACCCAACCAGTTATCTTATTAGCTATCCCACACCTGTTCTGACAATGCTGCATCTGTGCCCTTCTGAAAACAGAAAGCTTTTCCTCAGCAAAACAGATTTGAACTGACTGACATGTAGCTATTTTTAGCTTTATTTATTTCAGTATGTTTTTTATGTTTTGCTGCAGAAATATTAATAGGCTTGATTATAGGATATTGCCTGCTCGGAGTGTTATGTACTATATGGTATGTTCGGGTATTACCTTTTCAAAATCTGGCCAATTCTGAATTATGAAGCCTTTCTGACCCCCAAGGGTTTTAAATAAGGAATCATGAAACTATGTTTTGTAGTTTTTATAGAATCCCACAGCCCTTCCTTCAGTGACTCTGGATTGGGGCCCTTAATCTTTTGCCCTAACCAGTAGTGTATATAGGTGACTTTCTTAGCATGGGAGGTTTGGAAAATAGAGCTTCTAGCTGAATTCCTAACTACCGATCCACAAGCTGACCACAGTCACTTCTTAAAAGCTAGTTTGTCTATCCTTAGCCTCTTTGACTCTACTTCCTTAAATCTGTCTTTGGAATAAAAAGACTATTTTTTGTCTTTTCAAAAAATAATGTAAAACAAGAGGTTTGGCTTTGACAAAGTCATTTCCTCTCTCTGAGACTAAGTTTCCTCCCCTATAAAATGAGGGTTCAGGTTAAATGTCATTGAATAGCCTGTAATTATCAAGGGCTATGTATTGCAGAAAAGTAAGTCCTAGAGGAGTTTCGAAGCACAGGTACATTGCTGTTGGCTGGTATGTGCTGTGAATGTGATGGAATTTAAGCTGAATGGTTGTGAAGCCCAAATGAACTAATTTATGTGAAAAGTTCTGAAAATGATGTTGTCATATGAATGTAATGTGTTTTAGCAAACAAAGCAGAGCAGGATTCTTTGGGTGGGTTGAGGGGCTATACTGGGATGTGCTGATGGGGAAATTATTACACAGTTTGAAAGGCAGTCTCTGGGACTTCCCTGGGGTTCAGTGGCTAAGTCTCTGCGCTCCCAGTATAGGGGACCTGGGTTCAATCCCTGGTCAAGGAACTAGGGATCGCACATGCCACAACTAAGACCCAGTGCAGCCAAAAAAATAAATAAAAATTTAAAAGAAGTCTCTGAACTTCAGGTGCCCTAATAGTACTACTTGAAACTTTAAGACTGATACTACTCTCAGTTGCTTTCCTCGGTCGGGCTAACTGTGGATCTGATGTCTTCTCTTGTTCTTACAGCTCTATTATCAAGTCCTAAATTTTGGAATGATTGTCTCCTCAGCACTAATGATCTGGAAGGGGTTAATGGTCATAACTGGAAGCGAAAGTCCGATTGTAGTGGTGCTCAGGTAACAAATTTTTCTTTTCAAGGCATGGGGTTGCATGGCATAACTTGGGAGAGAAACTGAGATGTTGAATAACAGATATATCAGTCCTTTAGACATTACTGTTTCCCAGAAGAGGGCCTGGAAGAAAATTTGTTTTTCTTTCTCAGTTGTGAGAAATTCTCAACTTTGTCAGGAGCTTTCCATTCAGATCCCAAAGGGCTCATGACTTTTCCATGAAATGTTTACCATATGAGCTTTATTTTTGGCACATTTGTTAAGAAAATGTTTCAGTATAGTTTATTTTCCCGAAATCCTTCTGTCTTCTTATGTTTTTTTACTTTAGTCTATCAGGGCTGATGGTGGTTTAGTCGCTCAGTCGTGTCCGACTCTTTGTGACCCCATGGACTGTAGCCTGCCAGGCTCCTCTGTCCACGGGATTTTCCAGGCAAGAATACTGGAGTGAGTTGCCATTTTCTTCTCCAATCAAGGCTGATACTTAGTTGTTAATTTACAAGATCATATATCATCTTCATAAATTAAGACTTCTTCTGCAGCATGTTCTCAGTGTCAGTACAGAAGCCTCACTAATTATTTCCATGTTTCATGCTGACCTTTAAATATCACTTCTAAATAGACTTCAGGAATTTTGAATATATTAATGCCATCTCTTAAAGTGACAAATAGTACTGATTTTTCCTTCCCTATCCTTGTACTCATATGCTTAATAATTTTAAAAACTTAATTTAGTAACTCATTTTTGGAGAATTAACACTTGGTTATTTAATTGAATCATTATAATTTAGTCTTATTTGAATCTTAATTATGTATACTGTCTCAGGTATTTTCTGGGGATAATAGAGTATAAATATAAAATGGATTGAATCATTAACATTACCTAGAGTCTAGATAATAGTACATTAGTCTTAACAAGAAGAATTTGACTCTGTCTTACTAGGCTATACTTCCAGCAGTAAATGGTTAGAAGCACTGGGTCTCCAGTGTCTTCCTCCTCCCTTACTAATACTCATATGCACACCCTCGGTCTGTCTTTATTACTAATCAAATGCAGTTGTGATTTTAAAGATCCAGTGAAATGTCTGGATTTTATTATCTGGGAAAGAACTTAATGTATTGTTCTAGGAGTATGGAGACTTGGGTCTTTAGCTCTTTCATTGTCTTTCGTACAACCTTGGGCAAGTCTCTTACAGACTGAATCATAGCTTTCTCATCTATAAAATGAAGGCTAGACTGAGATGTTCCAGGTCTAAAATTGTGTGGCCCTAAGTTCCTGGACAGTTTTGAATTCAGTGAGTGTTTAAACACTAATGGAAGGAGAAGCTCCACTAATTGTCACTGTGGGGAAAAGCTGTAGAGGGAAGGCCCAGGGAGGCTTCTTTTGGAGATTCTTCTGGGATTATTTCAGACTGAGTATCATTCAGTGGAGTTGCTTAAGGACAGTCTAATTACCTTTAAACTGGAATGATGGAGTGAATAGGGGATTGTACTAAACACCTGCTCCACACTTGGGTGGTCCTGAAAATATCAGCTGGGATTTTAAAGGGATGTTTGGATAAGTTTTTGGTAGCTAGGTTATTCATATATTAAGCTTTTCTGATTGTCAACATGGAATAAAAAAAAATAAAAAGAGACCAGGTCAAGAGAGCATCTGGTCAAGACTGGTGGGAGTAGTCATTAGAGAATAGGTAACTTACGTGGTTTTATGAAACTTCAAGGAATATAATTTTTACCTAGATCCAAGTGTACCTCCAAGGACTCAGGCCATCTGAAAATCCACTTTTAGGACTTCAGTGAAACTATTGGGAATAAAGACAGATACTTATTATTTATTTTATTTACTGAAGTTTCAGGGAACATTCAAAACTGATTTTTTTCCCCCTTTGTGACACTGAAGTCAGTTTTATTTTTATTTATACATAATTATGTTTATGCTGCATGGCCTTCAAGATCTTAGTTCCCTGACGGAGGACTGAGCCTAGGCCCCTACCGTGGGAGAGTCCTGACCATGGACCTCCAGGAAATTCCCCAGTTTAATTTATATAAATTATATATGACCTCTTACAAAGTTGATTGATGATGTATTATATTTAAATGTATAGTTTGATCAGATAATAAATAGTAAGTCTACTAATTATTTAATTTTTTAAAAGTTTCTTTAATAATCCTTTTCACCACATGCTTTTTATCTGTTTTGAATTGCCATCTATATCTGGATTCTTAAACCTTTTTTTTTCCTCATCCAACTTTATCCCCTGAATCTCCACTCTTGTTTTCATCCTACGCTAACATCTCTACCTAGATGTTGACCAGGCACTTGAAGCTCCACCAATAAAAGTGAAATTCATCTTCTTTTCCCCCAAACCTGTTCTTCTTCCTCCTAGTTCTGTGACTGTCACGACCCACCGTCTGCTCAGTTGCCAGTGTTGAAAACCCAGGAGTCATTCTTGTTCCCCCTTCTGTTGTAATCCAATTGACCATCACATTTGTTGCTTTCCCTCCCTCTATTCTGCCCTTTTAGAGCTGTCCTCCCTGCTGTTGTTCTGTTTCAGGCCCTCATCATTTCCTGCTTGGGCTATTATAATGACCTTTAAAAAAAATGCTTTTATAATAAAAATTTAAAAACACTTAATATATTTTCATTATATGAAATTTTGAAAACAAAAAATCTAGATGAAACTAAGTCACCTATAGTTCTGGGATATAATCACTATTAACATTTTAGTCTCTTTTTCAAAATGTATATTATTTCTTACATAATTGAGGTAACTCTACATGCATTCTTTTTTCAGTCTTTTCCCCTTATCATTTTCCAGTGTGCATGTTTTAATAACACTTAATAATTGCCTAGTATTCAGTTGTAGATAATACCCTAGACAAGAGGTCTCCCAATTTAGCTTCTCATCTTTTGCATCTATTCATGAATCCGATAAATATTTGAATGTCTTCTGTAAACTCTGTAGCTTCTGAAGTGATTTTTTTTTTAAGTGCAAATGTGATCATGATAACTCCCTGCTTAAAGTTCTAGAGTATCTCAGAGGCAATTTAGCACAGTGAGAGTAGACTCCCTTGGTTTAATTCCCTCTTTTATAATTTCTTTTTTTTACTAATAACTCTAGGCCAGTCTAAGCCTCAGTCTCCTTATCTATAAAGTTAGGATAATTATAGTACCTACATCGTAGTTTGAAATAAAGAAACACCACTTAGAATTAGCACTTTGCATATAAGTGCTCGATAAAGCTGAGTCATTGAACCAGACAACTCAACTTTTATCTGTTTTATTTGTATAATTTTCAAGCAAGATTTTATTTGAACCAAGGATGTCACTGATTTTTTTTAAAAAATCAACCAAAATAAAAACTTGAAAATTTCATGTCTAGAATACCTTTTATAATGTTTTCACCAAACACGTGTTTCATCTTTTGTCTGAATACTTTCCTAGAAAGGGAATTGATTGCCCCATGAGGAAGCTTAACAGAAGTTTTAAGAATAAACATTGTGCTGAAAAATCCATATTTCTAGTGAGCCCCCAAATTTGCTCGTGTTTGAATCACCTGGGATCTTTACAGAATATCGGTTTGATGCCTACTTCTCATCCTCAGACATTCTGATTTAAGTGGTTTGAGACATGACCTGGGCATGGGGATTATTGAGTTTCTCAGATGATTCTTATGTACAACAGAGTTTGGGAGCCACTGCTATACTCCCTTATATATACAGAGGACCAGAGTCTTCAAACAGAAGTGTTTGAACCTTGTCATTGGTCTTGTGTTGAATTTTATTCCTTGTCTATCCATTTTTTCCTTATTAAACTTATTGAAAATTAAAGTTTGAGTTTCTGAAATACTGATGCACTATTTCATTATAGAAAGAAAAGTTTCATCAAGTAGTGCAAATATCTTAGGACCGTTGAAGGACTTGGTATAAGGTAGAACAGGTGAAAGGTAAGAAGACACTCTAGAAGTTTGTAACCACTAAGTACCATGAAATTGAATTTCTTTGCTCGTTTTTGAAATTCTTAGGCAAAAATCTCTGCTTTTGTCCTTGGTTTTCTTTCTTGTTTCTTTTTTTAAAATAAATCAGTTGATAGCACAAGCCTTATCTCTGTAGCTGACTGTCCTTGACTTGATGAGCTGTTTTTCCTTCTTGTTGGATTGAAACCATAAGGTCATCTTGCTCTGTATCTTTATAAATGGCAGAAGAAGATGATCTGGTTCTCATTTGAATATTTGAATATCTTTAGTGTTTTCAGATGGAGAATAAGGGCAGGGATTATAAAGTTCATTCTTTTATATTCTGTTTTGAAATTTTAAAAGGTTAAGGAATTAGTAACATTGCCCTTTTCAAAATTTAAGCTCTTTTGAATAGTAATGGTTGAAATGAAACTAGTTAACTAAAGGAAACCTTTAGTATAACTAATTAGTATAAAGAAACCTTTTTTGGGGGACAGTACACATGTATGTTGATACATTTGTTAAGGTATTAAGTATATTACAAAGGTGATAACTTTTGTTGAATATCTAACTTTGAAAATAAATTTAATCTCAGACACTCTTTTGTTGTTATATTCTGTTTTCCCTCCCAGTGGCAGCATGGAACCTGCATTTCATAGAGGAGATCTTCTCTTTCTAACAAATCGAGTTGAAGATCCCATACGAGTGGGAGAAATTGTTGTTTTTAGGATAGAAGGAAGAGAGATTCCTATAGTTCACCGAGTCTTGAAGATTCATGAAAAGTATGTGCAAACTATATCTTCTCTATTTTAAAATATGTTTATGTTTTAGCTTTTGCAGTATTTCATTTTGATAGCCCAAAGATTTAAGAAAGGGTGGGGAACTCCTAGGTCCTTCTTCCAGTCCATTTTTATGAGCTTCTTTTGGTGACATTTGGAAAACTAAATACTTATTAACTCATCTGTTTCCCTGAGGGCTTTTCTGAAGATTTTTCTTGGATCTCTTCTACTTCCCAGCCAGATCAGTGACCCTGTATATCATCCCAGAAAAAACAACACATAAAGATTGATCCCAAACAAGGATCTTTTTATATAATGGATGAGGTAGCCCTAATCTTTCAAAAGTAAACCTCTAAGGCAATCTCACAGACATTTTAAGAATAAATTTGTCAACTTTTTCAAAATTCCAAAGAAAACTTTTGAAATCTGAAATTATTTATTCTTGTAAATGTAGACTTGGATTTTAGAATTGAAAAGAACATGCGTAAGATCTTTGGAATTCACGGGAGGTGGAGGAGGGGTGTAACAATGAACAAAAGCTGTCGTGTCTCAGGTCTCAGTTTCCCTGTCTGTGACAGAAAGAAGTTCAAGAAGGTGAGCTCTGGGTTCTTAGCCTGTGCTCTCTGTGCAACGGCATATTCTCTCCCGTCCCTTCCAAATCTATACACTCCTGGTTAGAAGGGAAGGCAGGGAGAAGTGGAGGAGAAGGCAGTGTCCTGGGGAACACATTAGAGGGAGGCAAGGCAGTGGGAGGGATGTAGGTTCCTGAGTATGAGGAAGCCCTAAGTAAATCCTGCCTCATTCTTAAACCCTCTCAAGTAGTTGATATTCTCCACTTATAATAGAGGGAACCGTCGTCCCCTGTTGCTTTTTGAAGATCATTGTAAACATTTTAGCTTAGAAGAGTTCTTTCTTCATTGATGAAATAAAGATCTGACCGTTCTTCTTTTTCTATACCTCAGTATATTGAGAGATTATAATTTTTTTTTAATTTTTATTTTACTTTTCAATACTGTATTGGTTTTGCCATACATTGACATGAATCCACCACGGGTGTACATGAGTTCCCAAACATGAACCCCCCTCCCACCTCCCACCCCATATCATCTCTCTGGATCATCCCCATGCACCAGCCCCAAGCATCCTGCATCCTGCATCAAATATAGACTGGCGATTCGTTTCTTACATGATAGTATACATGTTTCAATGCCATTCTCCCAAATCATCCCACCCTCTCCCTCTCCCTCAGAGTCCAAAAGTCCACTCTACACATCTGTGTCTTTTGCTGTCTCGCATACAGGGTTATCATTACCATCTTTCTAAAGAGAGATTATAATATTTTGAAAATATTTTTATTTATTTGGATACCCTGGGCCTTAGTTGCAGCACATGGGATCTAGTTCCCTAACCAGGGATGGAATCCAGACCCCCTGCATTGGGAACACGGAATCTTAGCCCCTGGACCACCAGGGAAGTCCCAAGATTATAATTTTTAAATGGCATTCTATTGGTGACTAGGAAGGAATTACTTAGTTTTTTTTTTGTTTAAGAATCATGAAGCTTTATTCAGTACAGGTAGTGTTTTCCAAATTCTCAGAGTATTTGTGTTTTTTGTTCTCAGCACTGCCTTTTGTGAACAGATCAGGACCAACTTTCCCCCAGATTTATCAGAGAAAATCAGACCCTGCTTTGGGTGGAGCAGAAGTTGTACCTTTTTATATGTGATCCTTTGAAATGGAGTTTTTTATTTTAAAAAAGTTATCTTGGGTGGGAGGTTCAAGAGGGAGGGGGCATACGTATACCTATGGCTGATTCATGTTGATATATGGCAGAAACCAACACAAGGTTATAAAGCAGTTATCCTCCAATTAAACAGAAATAAATTTTTTTAAAAAAGAACTAAGGGCATAAAGCATGTGGAAACCCTTCTTGATTAAGCAACTGAAGACAAAATCCTGAGGAAACAAAGAGCTTAGAAATGCAAAAGTCATACGAAGATTAGGGATTATCATGGAATCTATAAAGGCTGCATTAAACATTGTGGAAACATTTCAGAATTAAAGTTGAGAATTAAAAAAAAACACACCAGAGATGTGCATGCAGGTAAGGTTGTACGTACTGTCATTTCAACTCAATTCAGTCGCTCAGTCCTGTCTGACTCTTTGTGACTCAATGGACTGCAGTACGCCAGGCTTCCCTGTCTATCACCAACTCCTGGAGTTTGCTCAAACTCATGTCCATCGAGTCAGTGATGCCATCCAAACACTTCTGTTGACCCCTTCTCCTGCCTTCAATCTTTCCCAGCATCAGGGCCTTTTCTAATGAGTCAGTTCTTTGCATCAGGTGGCCAAAGTATTGGAGTTTCAGCTTCAACATCAGTCCTTCCAATGAATATTCAGGACTGATTTCCTTTAGGATTGGCTGGTTGGATCTTCTTGCAGTCCAGGGGACTCTCAAGAGTCTTCTTCAACACTATAGTTCAAAAGCATCATTCTTCGGCATTCAGGTTTCTTTGTAGTCCAACTCACATCCATACATGACTACTAGGAAAGCCATCGCTTTGACTAGTCAGACCTTTGTTGGCAAAGTAATGTCTCTGCGTTTTAATATGCTGTGTAGGTTGGTCATAGCTTTTCTTCCAAGGAGGAAGCGTCTCTTAATTTCATGGCTGCAGTCACCATCTGCAGTGATTTCGAAGCCCCCCAAAATAAAGTCTCTCATTGTTTCTACTGTTTCCCATCTGTTTGCCATGAAGTGATGGGATGGGATGCCATGATCTTAGTTTTCTGAATGTTGAGTTTTAAGCCAACTTTTTCAGTCTCCTCTTTCATTTTCATTAAGAGGCTCTTTAGTTCTTCTTCACTTTCTGCCATAAGGGTGGTATCATCAGTGTACCTGAGGTTATTGCTATTTCTCCTAGCAATCTTGATTTCCAGCTTGTGCCTCATCTAGCCTGGCATTTCTCATGATGTACTCTGCATATAAGTTAAATAAGCAGGGTGACAATATACAGTCTTAACATACTTCTTTCCCAATTTGGAACCAGTCTGTTGTTCCATGTCCAGTTCTAACTGTTGCTTCTTGAGCTGCATACAGATTTCTCAGAAGGCAGGTCAGGTGGTCTGGTATTCCCATCTCTTTCAGAATTTTCCACAATTTGTGACCCACACAGTCAAAGGCTTTGGTGTTGTCAATAAAGCAGAAGTAGATGTTTTTCTGAACTCTTGCTTTTTCGATGATCCAATAGATGTTGGCAATTTGATCTTTGCTTCCTCTGCCTTTTTTAAATCCATCTTGAACATCTGGAAATTCATGGTTCACGTATTGTTGAAGCCTGGCTTGGAGAATTTTGAGCATTACTTTGCTAGCGTATGAGATGAGTGCAATTGTGCGGTAGTTTGAACATTCTTTGGCCTTGCCTTTTTTGGGGATTGGAATGAAAGCTGTGGCAATATGTACTGTGGCAAACAGCAAAAAACATCTTCCTTAAATCCTTCTCTTTCCCTCAGCTGTTTCTTGTCTTCTATTTTCTTCCAAAATGGATGCATTAGGAAAGAGGAGTGAATGAAGTTGGTTTTTTAATTTAAAAGGTGAAAGTGAAGTCGCTCAGTGGTGTCTGACTTTTTGCAACCTCGTGGACTGTAGCACCAGGCTTCTCCGTCCATGGGATTCTCCAGGCAGGAATACTGGAGTGGGTTACCATTTCCTTCTCCAGGGGATCTTCCCCACCCAGGAATCTTCTCGACCTGGGTCTCCCGCATTGGAGGCAGATGCTTTAACCTCTGAGCCAGCAGGGAAGCCTGGTGAAAGGTAGCTATTAAATGTTATCAGTTGACTGAATTCTCTTGGATAGCTCTTTTATTAGCCTGTGAGCAATTCTTAATACATTTTCCCTACTTATAAACTCTTTATCTTATTTTATAGCCTACTCTAATATGTATTTAGTAAGTTCAGCCTGTAGGTAGTACTATAATTTGATGATATTGAATACTGGCACATGATAAAGAGTTTAGAAGAATTTGCCATGGGGGTGACTTAGTCCTTACTTTGTATTTTCATGATGGTCTCGTGCAACTCACTATCCCCTCCCCCACACACACACCTGTTTTCTTTTACCCTCCAGGATTTTTCAAACATTCTTTCACTTACTGAGTTGTCAGATACAGGTTATTTTTCTCTGTATATATTTGCATTTTTTCTAATTGGAATCTCATTTTTAATGATACTGTTTGCACTTGAATGTTTTTAGTGTCTGCAACACCTCCAATTTAGTTCAATCTGCTGATGGTTTAGTGTCTAGTGAGCCAGTTTCTCCTTTAGAATCTAAGTAGGTATTAGTCTGTAGGAGCTGAAGCTATTTTTCTTCTTTCTAGTCAAACTGTTAACTCAGACTCATTTGAGTTAGTTTTAAGATAGCCTTTGTTAACTGTAAATTTCAATTAATTTTAAGATTACTAGAAGCCACATGGTTCTTTAGTATCATTATTATTATTTAATTTATTTCATTTGTGTGTATATGTGCTTAGTTGCTCAGTCATGTCCGACTCTTTGCGACACCATGGACTGCAGCCTGCCAAGCTCCTCTGTCCTTGGGGATCCTCCAGGCAAGGATACTAGAGTGGATCGCCATGCCCTTCTCCAGGGGATCTTCCCAACCAAGGAATCGAACCCAAGTCTCCCGCATTGCAGGCGGATTCTTTACCATCTGAGCCACCAGGGAAGCCTGGTTCTTTAGTAATATTAAACTAATAATTGTCTAAAAAGTAAGGTGATGTTTATATAGACCCTGGCTTGTAAAAGTAGTATATATTTGTTGGAGAAAAAAACTTAAAACCCCATAGATAGCTGCTGTTCACACCTTGGTCTATCATTTTAGACCTTGCTTAGTATTTTTCAATTTTTCTTTTAATATGAGGATTTCTAACATTCGCAAAAGTAGACAAAACAGTATAATGAACTTCCATGTACCAATCACCTGGTTCCAATAAGCTACAGTTAGCAGCAGTTCAGGCAGTTCTGTTGCTCAGTCATGTCCGACTCTTCGCGACCCCATGGACTGCAGCACACCAGGCCTCCCTGTCCATCACCAACTCCCGGAGCCTACTCAAACTCATGTGCATCGTGTCAGTGATGCCATCCAAACATCTCATCCTCTGTCATCCCCTTCTCCTGCCTTCAATCTTTCCCAGCATCAGGGTCTTTTCCAGTGAGTTGGTTCTCTGCATCAGGTGGCCAAAGTATTGGAGTTTCAGCCTCAGCATCAGTCCTTCCAATGAATAGTCAAGACTGATTTCCTTTAGGATGGACTGGTTGGATCTTCTTGCAGTCGAGGGGACTCTCAGGAGTCTTCTCCAACACTACAGTTCAAAAGCATCAATTCTTCAGTGCTCAGCTTTCTTTATAGTCCAACTCTCACATCCATACATGACTACTGGAAAAACCGTAGCCTTGACTAGATGGACCTTTGTCGGCAAAGTAATGTCTCTGCTTTTTAATATGGTGTGTAGGTTGGTCATAGCTTTTCTTCCAAGGAGCAAGTGTCTTTTAATTTCATGGCTGCAGTCACCATCTGCAGTGGATTTTGGAGCCCAAAGAAATAAAGTCTCTCACTGTTTCCGCTGTTTTCCCATCTATTTGCCATGAAGTATGGGATGGGATGCCATGACCTTAGTTTTCTGATTGTTGAGTTTTAAGCCAACTTTTCACTCTCCTCTTTTACTTCCATCAAGAGGCTCCTTAGTTCTTCTTCGCTTTCTGCCATAAGGGTGGTGTCATCTGCTTATCTGAGGTTATTGATATGTCTCCCGGCAAGCTTGATTCCAGATAGTTAACATGCTTACACCTAAAAAAATGAATAAATGTTTCTTTGTATTATTAAGTTTCCAGTCTTTGTTCATATTTCCAATTGTGTCTTAACTGTTTTCAGCAGTTTCTTTGAAACCAGATTTAAAGGACGTCCTCAGTTGCATTTGGTTAATATAGCTTTATGTCTTTTATTTAATCTGTAAATTCCTTCTCCAACTTTCTTTGTTTCTTGCGATTTATTAGTTAAAGAAACTGGGTCATTCTGCATTTTCCCATTGTCTTCATTTTGCAGATTATATCCTGTAGGATAGTTTAATGTTTTCCTTTGCTGTTGGTATTTCCAGAAAGTTGGTGGTTTGTGTTTATTTTATTATAAAAATAAAAATATAAAAAATTATTCTGTACATGCTATTTTGTAATATTTTTTCACAATAAAATTTGTATGCTCTAATGTCATTAAATTTGTTCTTCTATATCATTATCCTTAATGCTTGTATGGATTTCAACTCCTGTTAGCGTTTTAGCTTGTTTTCAGTTTTTTCCTGTTATAAACAACACAGCTGTGAACATCTTTTGGCTAAATAATTATTTTGATATTGGGAATGAAGATAAAATACCACAGTTCCATAGGAATTTTCAGTTATCATGAGCAAATTTTGTACTTTCAAATGGCATGAAGGTATTTGATGGCTTGGGTTTCCCTTACTCTTTTAAGGCAAAATGGACATATCAAGTTTTTAACCAAAGGAGATAATAATGCGGTTGATGATCGAGGCCTCTATAAACAAGGACAACATTGGTTAGAGAAAAAAGATGTCGTGGGAAGAGCAAGGGGGTAAGTAGAGAGGGGAGATTTATGACACATTGGCTATCTCATTTGTATTGGCTGATCATACACAATTGAATATAATGGTTTGGTCCTGTTTTGGTCAAATCATCTTGTGTCTTTTGAAAACGTACGCTTCTTAAAACACATTTGTAACTTCTACTGCTCCAGAGGGGAGAATGTGGACTGCTGAAAAAGAACAGAATATTAGTGGTGAGGATGAATTAGAGTGACAGTTTTAAAAATTCATTTGTTTAATTCATTTATGAAATGTTTTTGTGCACCTCCCATGTACTCTGATGTCTATTCTGTGCTAGGCTCTAGGGATCCAGAGTGATATTAATCCTCCTTCTTAAAACTCGCGTTGTGTCAGTATTTACTGAGTCAGCAACTCAGAGTGCTCACCTAGATTTATTTCATCATGATAATGTATTCCACACTGTTTTATTTCTGGTTGTGAAATTACTGGGGTCAAATGAAATTTTAAAGGTTTATTAAGCCTGTTTATTTCAGATTTTATCAGGAGAACAGATGAGTGGAGGACAGGAATTGTAAGTTATTGGTATGAGGAAGTATGGGATTATTGCTACCTTCATGTTATTAATAGTATTAACAATAACTCACATTTACTAGGGCTTACTATGTGCCAGAGACTCATCCTAAGTGCTTTCTTGACACGAATTACCTCATTTTAACCTCAGAACAACCCTAATATTTCCATTCTACAGATGAGGAAACAGACATGTGAGGTTGCTTATCTAAGATCACACTGATACTAAAAGTGGCTGGCTGGCTCCAGAACCCACTGTTTTAACCATCGCCCCCAGATTACTGGTATGACTCTTGAGATGGGCCGCACTTGTCCTCACTATTTAGATGCCGGGGGTGCTCTGCTCCACTGTCAGGACATCTACTTCTTCTAACCTAGAACAGATGCGGTGGATTCAGTGGTCCCATGAGCCAACAGTGGAACTGATGAACCGTGTTCCCGTAGAGAAATAATTTCAAGTTGTTAAGTAGAAGTAACAGTGTAAGAGATGTTCCGTTTGGGGCTAAAGACAATGGGTCAGAAAGAGCACCGATATGTTTTGTCTTCAGCAGAGCTGGATTTTGTGTACGCCTCAAGTTCAAGGGAACTTGATTTCCTAGGATGGAGCCAAACATACTTTTGTGATTCAAATTAGATACATCAGGGCTTCGGAGAAGGCGTAGTCCCCATTTCTTTCTGTTCCCAAGGTGCTGGTTATATCAACTTCTTTGAGTCTTTTTGCTTTTCCTTTAATTGCAAATGTACAGATTCTTATAGAAACACAAGGAAATAACAGACATCAAAAAGCAAAGTCCCTTTTCTCCTTTTCACCCCCTCCATAAATATTTAATTTTTTGGTTCATGTTCTTTTAATCTTTATGTATAAAGATGCAAATCTTAATATGTAAGTGTGTATACAGACATAAACACAGTTTATGTATGGGGAAAGAATGGTCACGCTGCTTTTAACCTCTTTTTTATCCCCCAGTATTGCTAGTGTCTACAGATCAAAAGACTTATTTCCATATCATCATTTTCATATCATCAAAGTCATATGCTACTCCACCGTGTGGAAAGACCATGTTTTTATTTAGCCAACCTCCTATTTGTCAAATGCCTTCAGTTGTTTTCTGTGTTAAAATTGTGAGCAATGTTAACGAGGAATATTCCTCTTACGTGTCTCAGTGGCTCTGCCCTTGCTTTTTTCACAGTACATTTTTAGAAGTGGAGTAACCTGGTGAAACATGAGTGTATATTAAGGCTCTGGCTGTTTATCCTCCTACTGGTATGACAGAGTGTCCCTTATCTAGATCTTGAGTCTCAGGTGTTCATGCTGCTCTGTCTGCTCACTCTCACTTTTTTCACTTTGGGATGAAAAAAATGAATCATCCCATGAAAAGGTGGAGAAACCAGGCTTTCTTTTTCTCAAGTAGCTTGTCATTCTGAAGAATTTTTCTTTTTTTAATCCCTAACTGTATACCGTGTCATATCTAAAATCCCGATATTGAAAGTTACAGACCTTTTTCTTGCTTTTAATTAAAAAAATGTTACAGTCTGGAACTCTCTGAATTAAGTAACCTTCCATGAAGGGTAAGCACCTGGCACGTGAGTAGCAGGAGCACAGCCTCAAGTGTACAAATTCACTTTCTGTTGATCCTGTCACCACTTAACCCTGACACATAATGGGGCACATTGCCTCCTTTTGTGGAAATTGTGTTTATAAAACGCTAAACTACATTTCAGAGTCAGACCGTACCCAACCTTGGAACTTTTTTTTTTTTCTCAAACAGCTGCACACTGAAGCCTAAGGCACTAAATAAAAACAAGTTTAGAACATTTTTTATTGAGCTATAAATCACATATATTGGGATATAAAATTTATCATTTTAAAGTGTACAGTACAGTGGGTCTTATTATATTCAGAAAGTTGTAAAACCATCACCACTATTTAATTCCAGAACATTTCCACACCCCAAAAAGAAAACTAGGTATTCATTTGCAGTCACTCCTTGTCCCCTTTTCCTCGCAGCCCCTGGCAGCCACTCATTTACTTTCTGTCTCTATGGAGTGCCTGTTCTGGACATGCTGTATAAACAGGATCTTACAATATATGTTTGTTTGTTTTTAAATATGTGGTCTTTTATGTCTGGCTTCTTTTACCTAGCGTAACGTTTTCAAGGTTCATTCATGTTGTAGCATGTAATAAAACAATTTTAGAAAGTGAAACTAATACTGAACCTACTAAGAATAGGGGTGATTCTTTCTAACTTCAGGTAATTGGAAAACACAAGAGAGGCTGTTAGTTTCAGAAGGGTAGAAAGCAACAGAAAAGGAGAAAGCCCAGCAGAAGATCAGGAAATAGAAAAATACTGACAATGATAAAGAGAATAAAAATAAAGGAAGGAACAGAGTAAGTGAGCTCTCTGTTGACCGAAATCAGGTTTATAGAGGAGGCTTTCAAAATGTACTTTTTACTTAACTTGAAACAGATCATTCCGGGATGGAAACAGTGATCCTTCTTAAGTCAGCTACTAGGGTCCAGACTTCCCAGGCATAGACCTCTCTTGACATTTGACAGATTATTTTCACCCAAAACATCAGCACATGGTTCTTCTTTTTCCTTCTGAGGCTCCTTTCATAGCAGCACCTTTGATACCGAGAACTCCCGGGACTGTGTATTTACCCATACTCTGCCTTCTAGATGTTAACTTGCCACACTGGCTGGTGTTGAAGTTGGCTTTGTGAGTGGCATTTTTTTTTTAACTTATTTTAAACGTTCGCTTATTATCAACTCTGCTTCAGCAGAGTTTATCTGAGTTCAGTAGGAAAAAAGTGCAAATGATTTGAATTTAAGATGACTGATGATAGCAGCTCTTGTCTGTCCATGGAGGGACGAAATTTTCATTTGACTTTGGACTGCCTGTCATATTCTGGCAACCTTATATTTTGCTTCTGTTACTTTTAAAGATCAGGTTGCTTCTATTTCACTTATGATAAGCAAGGTAAAACCACCTTTAGGGGAAAAAAATATTTCCACCGATAACCTATAAGCAGACTGTGTAATCACTGGTTCTTTGAGCATAGATTTCATTGTATGGAGGTGACAGTGAAAGTCTCTACCCATGAGAATGGCTGCTGATTGCTCATCAGGCCAGAATTAGCAGTCTGATAATTGTTTTCATGGACTGGAAACTCTTCCTTATATGAAATGTTATAAATGAGACAAAAGAAATAGAGTTGTTGCATTAAAAAGAAAAAATGTGTATTAAAAATATAGAAAACCTTTATCTACCCTCCTAGAGCTTTAGCAAGTCAATTCTGTAGTGACTGTTCAGTTCTTAGAGGTGCCAGGGGTCAAAACTAAAGCATGGGCCCTAAAGAAGAAGTTATTGTCACTACACACCTGTTCCATGCATCTCACTGGCTAAAGCTGTGCTTCTTGTTCTTAAATGTGCAGAACTGTCATTTGGGCCTAACCTTCTGGACTCAGTACACTGACTCAGTAAACCTGGGAAGACAGAGCGTCATAACAAGCTGTCCAAGTGATTCTCACACAGAAGTGTAGGTTTTAAGAAGCATCAGCTTACAGGAATGGGCGTTTGGGGAGGAGGAGAGATGTGTCTGGATAGTGCTGCCAGGAGGGAGAAGGGTAGGATGGGGTGGGGACAGGAAACAGAAAGTAAGAGGAGCTCTCATAAGGAAGCAAAATGCAGCCCAGACAAAGCTGCTGTTTCCCAAGACTGCCTGAGCCTTTGATGGTGGAGGTGTCACATAGGAGGTCATCTCTGTTTGTGCACCTTTGGTGTGTGCAGCAGTTGTGAGTGCCCTGAATGAAAATACCTGAGATACTTTGAAGGAGGCAAAGATCAGCCTCCCTTCTCTAGGACAAGCTCTGGGACGGTATCCCCAGTCCACTCTGGAATCCAACAGGAGCAGAGGAAGAAAAAGAAGTTGTACATTTCTAACAGCTGTTTCCTCCCACATCTTTCTCGCCCCTAAATTTTTATGTTGAAGAGTCTTTTGTTTTGAGGGGAGAATTAAAGTCCTGGGAGGAGATGAGATTCCCCAGGGAAAGAGAAAAGACGAGGCCAGGACATCCCAACCTTCAGTCTGGCAGTCTTTGCTGGAAGCCTGCTGTGTACAGTGTATATCATGTTTGGCCTTGAAGATACAGTGGGGAGCAGATTAGCACTGTTTTTGCCCCTGGAGAGCTTAGCATCTAGTAGGGAAGACAGATAACTGCCCAGCTAGTTAGGCAACTAATTCTGTGATTAAACTCATAATGAAGATTTCTGAGAAAATATATGAGGTGCTATGAGATTATTTAATACGCGGTTTTTACCTAGTTTGAGGGCATAAACTTTAGGGATGACAGGAAAGCAAGAACTAGTGAAAAATTAAAAAACAGGTGTTGCAGCCGAGGGAGGTGGCGGTGGAGGAGGAGACTGGTGTGTTAACGGAAGCCAAGGAGAAAGGTTTCATGGGCAGGATTCTGGTCATCAAAAGTCAAACGCTGCAGAGACGAAAAGGAAGACAGGTGCTGAGATGGGTCTTCTGCAGACAGTGAAAGTGAAAGTTGCTCAGTCATGTCCTACTCTTTGCAACCCCATGGACTGTACAGTCCATGGAATTCTCCAGGCCAAAATACCGGAGTGAGTAGTCGTATTCTTTCCCTTCTCCAGGGGATCTTCCCAACCCAGGGATCAAACCCAGGTCTCCCGCATTGCAGGCAGATTCTTTACCAACTGAGCTACCGGGGTTTAGACTATTCCAAAAGAAGTTTCAGGATTAAGAGAGCCCAGGCCAGATTACACATGGTTATAAAAGGAGAGAGTGGTGAAATCTTAAGTACTATAATAGAGCTGTTACACTCACTTTGGGGACACTTACCATGAAGTACCTTGTAAAGTTCTGGCTGTGTTTGCCTGGTCTCCCCAGCTAGACTGACAGCTTTCCCAAGGTTATAACAACAAGCCCAGCCTCTGACACTGAATAAGCACGTGGCATTAGGGTCACCAGCTAGAGGTCAGAAACCTCAGATCTGGTACTGGTTCTACCATGTACCCCGGGCATGGGGTACTGTTTCCTCATCTATAAAATGGTGATATTGCTAACTTCCCTATCACATGGGCTGTTGAAAGAGTCTAATAGAACAGTGTATACATACAAGTGGACTTTGTCAGCTGAAAGTCAGTATTCAGTGGAAGATAGAACTGAGAATGTTCCATAAATGATAATAGCTACTTAGAAAGTTCTGTGATGCTCAATCTCTTGTGTGTTTGTTTGTTTAGATTTGTTCCTTATATTGGGATTGTGACGATCCTCATGAATGACTATCCTAAATTTAAGGTAAGATCTGATACTTTGCGTTTCATGAGTTTTGGAAACTATTAAATGGATTACAGTTAAAAGATGAAAGGCCAGTTGGATGATTTAGTGACTTACCATGGTCCCAAACTCCAGTTAGTGAACTGAGGCTTTGTGAGCTTCCCCAAGCTTCTCTGACTTGTGCTTCTGTGTTTGTTTTCTAGTACGCTGTGCTCTTTTTGCTGGGTTTATTTGTGCTGGTCCATCGTGAGTAAGAAGTCTGCCTTGCTGTCCTGGAAGATGCTGTACTCTCTGTTCCTGAATGTTGGGAGTAGCTGCCGATCTGCGGTTGGTGGAGTGGAGAGCACATCGGCGCTTCCTGGCTGCGCTGGTTTGCATTCGTTTATGTTTCCATGCGAGTGCGTGTGGGCGGGTGTGCGCACCACCGCGTGCACTCGAGGGGACTTTCCGTCACAGATTTTCACATGTTGTCACTGTCACACTTCGCATTTTTGTACATCAGTGAATTTTTTATATTAAAAGGTTGAGCCAAAGCCCCCAGTGTTTGTATTTTGAAGCCAAGCTTCACTTCTAAAGTGCCTACAGAATTCTGTAAATGAAAATACAGCTCTGCCCGAGTTTGAAACTGCCATCCGTCCTTCTAATGGGAATGGCATATACTGAGGTGGTCGTAGTCTTTAACTTTTCAAAATTTTAAATAAAAGACTTTGCATATCGAAACCCCTTATCCCTGACTTGTGTTTGTCGGGAAAGCATTTGAAATTTGCTTTCCTGTGCTGGTTCTTAGCGCCCCTTGGGGAGGTAAAGGCTTTGTTGGGAACAGTTTTTCAGCCAAGAAGTTTGTCCTGATGCTGACAATTGGTTTTTGTCTGCTTGTTTTTGTTTTTGTGAAGCCGAAGTAGGATCTCTTAGTCATAAAATTGACTCTTCACGAAGGTGTGGCTCAGATGTGTATTAGCCCAGCTGGTTGCTGAGAGGTTCAGTGACTCTCACTTTCCTGTAGACTTATAACCTTTTCTGTACTTGAGACGTTCTCAGCCCTTTCTACAGGGTGGCAGTGAGTTTTAGCATCTGGGGGAGGCATGAGGAAGGTGCTGGAGGGCAAGCGTGCTACTTGTTTTCTTTAGACTCTTAATTTGCCTGAATCTGTTCTCCTAAGTGCCTGGCTTTGCTTTTCTCTAATGCAGACTTAACAGAAGGCAAGGTTTAAAGTGAAAAAGGCAAAACCCAGCTGTATTTTTTTTTTTTAATACTGAGACAGTAAAGGAAATAGGGAGTATGTGGTAACTGATGTGTTTTAAGCACAAAAGATTTAATCCTTTCTGTTCTCTCTGTATTAGTGTGAAATCTCAATACTTTGCAAAATAGTAGGCTAAATGAATGGTTTTTGTGATTTGTTCAACTGAGGTGGAAATCAGCCCATGCTTTAATTCTAATGGAATGAGAACAGGGAGATTAATCTTCTGTCATCCTAAATCAGCCATCCTAAATCCATTCTCTAGGCTTTAGCCTTCAAACTTTGCATACAGACTCTTAAAGATAGCAACAGAGTATGAAACTTGGCAAATTACTGCTAACAGAGCTTCTTTGAACCTGTCTTTGAGGATTACATAGTATTTCTATTTTCTCATGAGCCAAGGAGAGTGCTGAAATGTCCCCCCACCTCCACGTGTGGTAGAAAATTGCTGCTTACTCCATTCTTCCTAAAGATGGTGGGGTTAACTGGTGAGCCAGTAGTAACTGGCTGTTTTTGTACCAGCCTTTCTGAGACTTCTCTGGGGAGAAGTGATGTGTTCTGCTGGCAAAGGTTGGGATCTCAAAGTTCTTTGTGATCCTAGCTCGCCAGAGTGTAAACATGCGTGTACTTGTATCCTCTGTGATCCAGGTTCCTCCTCCTTTTACACTTACTGGGAGGGAAGTGTTTATATTTTCCTCACTTGCTTATTTTCATACCCAGTCTTATAAAATTACTGTTTCTCCTCTTTTACTGGATGCCATAGTTTGAAGCAACAGCTAAATTTCTCTGAAAAGCAATCAGATCATTTGAAAATACTGAACTCACTCTAGTAGCCAAAAATTAAAAAAACAAAACAAAACACATTATTTGTGGAACGAGGGACCGTGTTCCCAGGTTTTATATTTTAGTGGTAAAACATAAGACTTAAAACTGGGAGATTTTATTAGTAAATATAATGTGGTTTTTTGGTCACACCACAAGGAATGTGGGATCCTAGTTCCTTGAACAGGGATCACACCCATGCCCCACGCATTGAAAGTGTAGTCTTAACCACTGGTCCGCCAGGGAAATCTCAGTAGATGTATTTTTAAAAGCTCTTTGGAGATGTAAGAACTGCCAGAGGTGCTTGATTCATTATTTTCAGGGAAGTATAAGCTCTTTGAGATTTTACAGGGCTAGTGGGAAGGTAGGTGGATTTAACCATTGTGAGTGAAGAGAGTCGAAGAGGAGCTGAGAAAGCCCCAGCTGGGAGCGTGATGCTGGGCTTGTCTGCTGGCCGCGCTCACCCACTCTCAGCAGTATCCACGCGCGGGCTCCAGGCGCCTGGCCAGAGCTCCAGTCCTGTTTCTCTCTGCTCCCACAGACTCTTCCAGCCGATTGTCCTGTCTAAACCGAAGCTAATGGCAGTTCGTGCAAGCTTCCCCTTCACATTTCAACCTTTCTTCAAAGGCATATGTGCCTGGATTCATCATTTTCTCATCATATTTCATCATCTAAAAGCCGACATTTACCCGAGCCATCCATTCTCACTGCCATGCCTTGACTCCAGAAACATAACTCATGACTGTTGCTTGCGTGACTTTATGTCCAGTTTTCCTATAACGTGCTGGTCTGTGCCCGTTTTAGATAATTTCCACCTGTGAGTTCATTTTCGTACCCCTTTTACCTTTAGGAAGCGTCTCTTTTTAGACCGCAGATTTTGTGTTTACTCTCGTATTCCCTGCGTGTGAAGTTCAGACTTTGAATTGTGCTGACATGAAGCAACCTTGTGCTGTCCCGCCGTGTTTTCACTTATTTCATACTCTCATTTCTGCTTATCCGAGTCTCACTTTTTTCACAGCGTAATTATCCTTCTCTGTCATTCAGTGTTTTGCAGCCTTATACTATTTGTGTATCCTGGTGGCTGTGGACTCAAGTTCCCCTGTCAGATTGTAAGTTCCTCCAGTGCCAGAGCCCCGTTTTACAGACACTGCGCTCTGTCTTCCCAATAGCATCCGGCAGCATATACTAAGTGTTCCGTATAATCACGCACTGGAACCAAAAGCAGTAACTAAGGGTAGCATCACTGTTGCGCTGTTATTCTGGATCGGAGCATATGAATCATGAAAGTGACTTGTATTTGCCTGATATTTAGTGAGTACATTGTCTTGGTCTTGCCAAATTTAAATCTAAAAACTTTATCTCCCAACGGTTCTATTAAAAACGGCATGTTCCCTTTCTAGAATATTTTATGTTAATCCTGTTTTCTTCCTTTTGTTTGCGTGTTCTTGGTCTCTTCCTGTGTTCTCTTTCTCAGTGGGAGAAATATTGGTTTTTGTCAGTTTTCTTAGGGAGTCACAGGCTTCTCAAAGCACCTAGGCTTGGAATAAAGGCTCTGTTATCCCTGAATGTATTTCTTGGTCATTTGCATAAGGATGTTACCAAATGCTAATAACCCCTCAGGTGTGGGAGCTCCCCCTGGTTCTGAAGGTACCTTTCTTACGACATTTTTCACTCTGTTGAGCTTCAGAAATTGTAGCTGGCTGAATGGATTGTCCACCTTCCTCAGGATGCTCCTCAGGTTGTTGTTCAGTTGCTCAGTTGTGTCCTACTCTTTACAACCCCATGGACTGCAGCACGCCAGGCTTCCCTGTCCTTCACAATCTCCCAGAGTTTGCTCAGACTCAAGTCCATTGAGTCAGTGATGCCATCCAACCATCTCATTATCTCTTATCCCCTTCTCCTCCTGCCTTCAATCTTTCCCAGCATCAGAATCTTTTCCAGTGAGTTGGCCCTTCACATCAATTGGCCAGAGTATTGGAGCTTCAGCTTCAGTATCAGTCCTTCCAGTGAATATTCAAGACTGATTTCCTTTAGGATTGACTGGTTTGATCTCCTTGCAGTCCAAGGGACTCTCAGGAGTCTTCTCCAGCACCACAGTTAGAAAGCATCAATTCTTCAGCGCTTAGCCTTCTTTATGGTCCAGCTCTCATATCCATACATGACTGCTGGAAAAACCATAGCTTTGACTATACAGACCTTTGTCAGCTCCTCAGGCTGTTCCCTGGCCAGGCATGTCTCTGTCTCTATTCTCCCTTATTATAACCTCAAGTAATACCAGAGAAGTTTCAGAAATAAAGCAACAAATTTAACCCTTCACTCGTAATTATGGTGAATCTGGATATAGAAAGAATTCTGTGTAACCAAAAAGTGTTAGGAACTAGAATATGCTGAGGTTATCAGAAACAGCAAGGATATTGCCTTCTAGGTCCTGTAGCATCCCAGGCCCGCAGGGTTTTTCTGACCTCAGCTCTTAGCAGACCCCAGGTTCTCATAGCCTTGACATTGGTCTTACTGTATAGACATCCAGTCTTTGTTTATGCTGGGTTGCCCTGCCTGGAGTGCCTGCTCACTTCTCTACTTACTAAAAGCTTTCTCATTCAGGAGACATTTATTGAGCCAGCTTTGCGGCCAGGCTCTGGGGAGACAAAGATGAGTGAGGCAAGGTCCCTCCTCTGCCAGGAACTCAGTGCCTTAATTGGGGCAATGTGTAAACAGATCTTCCCACATAGGATCGTAAGTGCAACCTTAAGAGATGCACAGGCTGCTCACAGAGGTGTGTCTCTAGTTCGCCAAGCTCTCGGGTACACAGTGCTTCCTTCTCGGTGCTGTCTCCTCAGTACTTTGTGCGCTGTCCTCAGAGTGGTTTGTCCTGTGTATGTCCAGCTCTCCAGCTAGCTCCTTGAAGGCATGAAAACAACGCCAGCCTGTAATTCATTCTTGGATATCCCCTAGTCCCTGTCACAGTGTTTTTCACATTTTAGGTTTATTTATACCCTCTTGTGTTCCAGAAAGGATCTGGAGCAAAGTGGCTCATAAAGATACTTCCAGTACTGTGTGATATGATATAAAACAGTTGAAGAATTTGGGATTGAAATAAGCATGAGAGGAGAAAAGGATAAAATGGGAGGTGAGGTTAGTACCTACAAGACATGTCAGAAGAGCCTGTTGTCTGCTGGAGGAGATCCATCGCTTTGGTTCTCAGCTTCTTAGCGGCTAATGTGAAGAGGGAAAGAATCATTTCTATGGTTCATGGAATGGATATAAAGTGGGAATTTTTTTTAAAACTTGTAATGACACTCAGAGATCTAGAAACTTCTTTTCTGAGACCTCACTGCAAGGACACTGTGTAGCATTATGCAGTAATCTCAATATTAATTAGCCTAATAATTTTCATAGAGCTGTTCCTGAGAATGTTCAGATACAGTTTGGCCCCTTCTGCAGAAAGCCACCTCGCAAAAAATCAGCTACCCATCTAATCAGCCAGAATCTTCCTTCAGTTAGTTTTCCTGTAAAGCAGTTTTCCTTAATCTTTAAAAACTCATGGTCTTTTTTTTTTTTGATCACATCATGTGGCATGCAGGATCTTCCTGATCAGGGATTGAACCCGTACCCCCTGCACTGGAAGGAAGTGCAGAGTTTTAAACACTAGACCGCCAGGGAAGTCTATAAACTCATGGTCTTTTTTAAGAAAACAAAAATTTCATACCTCTTCTCCATTCTGATAAACCTTTTTTCGGGTCTGTTATATCCAGCCTCTTAATCCTTACCAGTCAAGAACATGTTATCTTGCTTCTTAAGTTTCTATTATAAAAACAGTAGTTACTCATCTCTCATATACAGTTACATTCAATGCAACTTTCAAATTATAGATCCTTGTTCTGTTAATTTTAGGAGTTTCTGGAATGCCACCTACTCTCCATCAAGAATCATTTCTGTAAAACCCTTATTTTAACTGGCCAGTTTATTTAGGTTGCTAAGCTGGTTCTAACCCAGGTCTTCTGCACTGCAGGCAGATTCTTTACCAGTTGAGCCAAATTTGGAACCCTTTCAAGCTGGTTTCCAGCTTTAATTCAAGGAATCTAGTTAAAATAATTTGCACTCGGGACTTTGGGTAGGCAAGTAAGGAAATTTGCTCGCATGATGCTTTGATGAGAGTTGTCAACTTGACAACTTATTTGAGCAAGAAGAGAGAATGCCATGTAGAACATGTTTCTTGGAATTGGTCAAAAGTTGAGGTAGGTACACTAGCATTTGTTTATCAAACAAGTCACGATGTGATAGGCATTTTGCGGACTGTTGTGTCAATACCATGGCCTCACCCGCTACCCAGGGAGACTTTTTCCCCTGTAATGGGCTTCAGATGTAAGGCAGGCTTTGCTTTTCCTAGGATCCAGCTACTAATAGTGCGTACTCCAAATTCTCCAGTGCTCGGCCAAGTGCTCTTGAATTTATAGCAGATTTTTTTTTTTCTCCTTTAGTCCTCAAAATAAACTCCATTTTACAAAAGAGAGAGACTGGAGGTGAAGAGATTTGCCCAGGATCTCCAGACCTGTGGGTAGCAGAGCCAGAACTTGAATTCTGATTATGTTAACCAGGCCACAATGTCATAACCCAGTTATTCTACCTTTATAAGCTCTTATGAGATTCATTTATCTGGAATAAACCCCACAATCACAAAGCCCTTGGGTGTTCTTTCATAGAAGCCCTAGGTTGTTCTTCCATGGATTTCCTCAGTAAATCTCCTAGAAATAGTGAGATTCTCAGGTAAACTACCAAGTATTCAAACCTCTTTGGAGTTAAAAGAGTATTTATTTCCATTACTGAAATGCCCTCTGAAGTACCTATTACACCCAAATCATCTTATGAACGTGGGGCCTGGGGCTTCTCACTTGGTTAGGGTTGTTGTAACTTTCCTGAGCATCTGTGCTATTTAGCTGAGCAGCAGCTGCTTAGGTTTCTCAGCCATTCTTGGCATCCTCATCACTTTCTCATTAGAGATATCTTTTCTATTTTGTTTTTGAATATTGTCTTAAAAAATTTTTGTATTTTGGCAATTTCAGTTCCTGAAATAGTTCCTTAATAATGGTTAAAATTTGATATTCTAGCTAGTTCCTATGTGTTTTCCTCTGACTTTGTGAAATTGTATCAAATATCCCTGACACCTTTTCTTCCTCTCTTAAAGATTATGCATTTCTCCTGATTCTACAGCCCCTTAGCCATTCTGAACCTAAAGAGCAGGACCTGAGATGTCCCAAGATGTTTCTCTTTCTCTCCACAACCTACGCATATGGGATCTGTGCTCAGAGATTTGCCAGGAGAATGATTTTACACCATCTTATTCGGAGCATCTCTGTTTGTCACCCTTCCTTTTTCTCTAGGCTCATTTATGTCTCATTTAAATTTCTGCTTTTTATTTTCTCTTTTGTCCTCTACCTTTCATGTGTTTGAAGTCCACACTCAGGTTTTCTCTGTTTGTTTAGCTTCTTTGCACCTAACTTGTGTTTACTTGAGTTAACTCATCTATAAAATGGACATAGTACTAGCCTTTACTGCGTCAAAGTAGTGTTGGTGATCAAAGGAGTGTGCATGTAAGTGCTTTGGAAAACAATAACAAAAAAAGATTTGGCTGTGAAAAGATGTTATTTGTAATTGATTCTAATTTAATGAAACGTAGCAATCAATAATATATATGTTCTTTAAGCAATCTTTATTAAAAGCATGATGCAGTTTAAATATTTGGTTGGTGTTGGTTATCAGAGGATTTGCCATATGTCTTTCACCCCTTACTCACCTTTTGGGTGTCCTTTGAATCTTCTCTGCATTGTCTGAAATCTCAGAGGGTCAGCGTGAGCTCTGAAGAGCTTCCCCTGGCAGTTCCATGAGTCACTGTCCATGTGATTCAGTCTGTCTTCCCCCAGGGAGAGGGGACTTAGGAACAGGCAGTGTGCAGTTGAGGTCCTCACTTTAAACTCAGCCCACCACTACTGCCCGAGGGATCTGACGTGGAAGCGCTGTCTTGGGCAAGTCCCCTCTCTGCTGTGCCTAACTGCGCATTCCTGGGACAGTGGTTTATAGCTGGCTGTGGAGCTGCTGCCCTGCTTCTTTCTCCAGGGTCCTTGGAGGCCCCTCTTCCTGTGCTCACCTGACAGATGAAATAATCCCCAGGGGCATCTGGGATCATTCTCGCAGGTGTGGTTGGAGCTGTGAACACAGGCTGTGTCAGAGGAGGTTTGTCTAACTATAAGTGAACCTGTCAGAGCAGAACCCAGGTGCCAGGGTCACCTGCAGAAGAGAGGTGAAACTCTCAGTCAGTCAGTGCCCGCTTCCTCGCCCCCTTGAGAAATCCACACCAACCTGCTCTTTAACAGGATGGCACAGCGGGCGTGGGCATGGCTCAGAGAAGGCAGCATCAGTTCCTGATGACTCTGGGGGCCTGAAGGAGTGCTCTGAACAGACCTGAAGTCTGATTCCAGCGTGACATCTGGGCAAGTTTCCAGTCCGAGCCTGCTTGCAGCTATAACATGAGGAGAGAGAAGCCTGCCAAATAAGATTCCTTCAAGCCTCTGAGTGAGGCAGCACTCAGTGCCGCCTCCTAACTTCTGTGACCGAGGACTAGAGAAGACAGGAGGGGTGTGTGATGCAAGTGGGGCGGGGCGGGGGGGGGGAGTGAAAAGGGATGATTATAACGGGAAGGTGATACGAGCTATATCTGTACACTATGGCTGAAGCAGTGACAAGAATACGGAGAGGTGTAAATGCCAGGGTGGGAGATGAGAAGCAGGGAGAGTGGGAAGAAAGCCTGGGCCTGAAACGGAGTGTCCTTGTCCTGCCTGTCATGCGTTCTGGGAGCTCAGCATGACAATCAGCTTCTTGTACACACTTTCCCTTCCAAGATGGTGATCCACAGAGCCTTGCTGAGCTAGATATGGCAAGAGTAATAATAGCAGGTACCGTTATTGAGCCAGTCTGGGGAGTAGGTTCTCTCACAGCCACACTGTGCAGTGTTTCTGAGAAGAGTCCAGAGCCCAGGGGTTGGTTGGTAACCTGCGCCTCCGTCATTAACTGCTTTTGTACTCTGTCTCTCCAAGGAGATGGTCAGCTATGGTGGAAGCAGATTGTTGTCTTTTGTCTCCCCTCCTGTCCTTAGCATGGTGCTCTGAATGTTGGTGTTTGGTAAACATTTAAGCAAAAATAAATGTATTATTCTGGAGCACAGCCTCTTCTGTTCATTAAGTGTTGCCACTGACCTAAATGTTCTTTCCAAGACAAGCATGGACGGCTCCTTGAGAGTGCTGACTTTGAGAGTCCTGTAGGACTGCTGCCTCCTGCCACAAAATAATTGGGCTAAAAAGATGTAAAATTATTAAAAATAGGGCAGTGGGGTTATTCCCACTTGACAGTTGAAGGTGAGGGTCAAAGAGATCACACAGCTTGTATATGGACTCCGGGTCCAGTGCTCCTTTCACTCCCCTGACTCAAAGATCTGCCTCCTGGCCGACTGAGAGGCCAGGCTCTCACCATTTGAGGTGGGTTGAGGAGGGCTCCCCTTCCATCCTTCTGCGCTGCCATCCGGAGCATGTGCTGTGATTTCTGCTTGACCTGGTGAGTGCTGGCCGGGAGCGAGGGCATAAAGATAGCTGGGTGAGCAGGTCAGATGCTCCAAGAGGGAGGGGCCGACTGGCAAGCTCCTCTGGTGCCCGGCACTTTGCTGGGCACAGTTAACGCCTATGTTACCCGGGAAGGGGGCATCCTCGCCCCCTTTTTCTACCCTGAAGCCGTCCTTCGGCCGACAGCTGTTGGGAGTGGCGAGGAGGGCCAGGGGAGCCGGCTTTTCCCCCATCCTCAGCTTGAAGTTGGTGGGCTTGGGCCGGGACACCCCGAGGAAGCCATGCCCACGTCGGGGCAGGAGGGCGGGCGTGGGAGGGGTCGAGGGGGTCCCCGGCCCTGGCCCCAGCCGACTTTGGAGTCCGAGAGGGCGGGGCCGGGGCGGCAGCGAGCGCGCTGGGGGCGGGCTCCTCGGGGCGGGCTCCGCCCCCAGCGGCGCGGGTTTAAAAGGAGGGAAGGCACGCGCCGGGGACTGGAGTCGGCGCCAAGTGCACCTGAACCGAGGCGTCGCCCGTGCCCAGCCATGACCCTGCGGGCGGGGGGTGCTCGGCTGCTCGGCGGCCTCCTGCTCTTTGCTCTGCTCGCGGCCGGCGCCGCCCCGCTCGGCTGGGATCTCCCGGAGCCCCGCAGCCGGGCCAGCAAGATCCGAGTGCACCCGCGGGGCAACCTCTGGGCCACCGGTGAGTCTTCCGGGTTCTGGCGAGCGCTCCCCGCCCCTCCCACCTTCCTTCTCTGGCCTCTCCTCTACAGGGACACTAGTGTCCAGGCTAGTGGGGACCCTGGAACTCATCTAGTAAGATGGGGGAACTGGAGACCCAGACCCAGTGACTTGGTTTAAATCTTTCACTCAGCCGGTTTAAAGCAGAGCTGAGGCTGGACCCTAGAGCTACCTGCCAGCCTGTTCCTCTTCCCTTAGACAAGACTGCACTGAATCTTCCGACCTCTAGTGTGTCTTCTCTCTGCACCTCTACCTTACAGACACCTCCTGTCCTCACTTCTTTCTCTGCTGTTTCCCCTCTCTCTCCTAAGCAGACAGCACAACTGGCAGAGTTTCTTCCTGGCCCTTGGGGCCTCCCACCGCCCCTTCCAGCTGTGCCATCCCCTCCACCCACCTCTACCTGCTCCGGAAAAGCTGAGGTGCAGGTTTTGCCACCACTGGGGGTTCTTTGTGGTTTCTGGTGACCAGGAGGAGAGAGACTCTGTGTATATCTTCCTGCAAGGAGAACTGAGAAGCGGGAGAGATGGGGACTTGCCCACTGGGATAGCATCCTTGCTCCCTGACTTCCCTGTGCCTTGGCACTTCCTTTCTAGGTCACTTCATGGGCAAGAAGAGCTTGGAGCCCCCCAGCCCATCCCTACTGGGGACAGCTCCCCACACCTCCCTGAGGGACCAGACACCACAGCTGAGTCATCATCTGCTCAGGGTCCTCCTGCAAAAGCAAGCTCTGGGCATGAGCCTCAGTGTCCCAGCACCTCACACCCAGGTGAGCCAGGAGAACTCAGCCAGGGCTCCCCCTGGATCCCGCATTGGGCATAGGGTGTGAGTGCCCAGCCAGGGCAGGAGAGGCCCAGGAAAGCCAGGGATTCTAGGCTGTCCCTGTGATCCAGAGCTAAGTGGGAGGATTCCAAAAAAAGGGAGCTGACCTTCTCAGCAAACCCGAAGGGACAAAAAAAGTAGGGGAAGACGTTCCTCCTCACCCACTGCCCAGTCTAAAGGCGCAGCCTGGACTTATCCAGCTTCTTCCAGCAGGACCTTCCCACCCCACCCTCACCCTCTGGTCTATGCAGACTTGCCCCTCCCGTGCTGTCCACCTTTGCTGTGCCCTGTATGTGCTTATTGGGACCCTGGTGCCCACAGAAAGGATGAAGAGAGTGAGTCAGCAGCCAGGGCCAAGTCTGGACCTCGTTCACTTTGACCAGTGCTCTTCCCAGTTTCTTATCTGCCTCAGTGACCACTGGTAGGGTTTCTCAGCCCCAGCCCTCCTGCTCTTCTGGGCGGGACAGTCCTACATTGTGGGGGCTGTTCTGTGCATTGTAGGAAGCTTAGCAGCCTCCCTCTCTGCTCACAGTTATGACAACCAACAATGCTCCCAGACACTGCCCGAGGTCCCCTCTGGAGGGGTCATGGGAGGGAGCCAAAATTACCCTTGGTTGTAAACCACTGACCTATGGGGTTTGGGCTAGGGGGGCTTCCAGGTGGCGCTGGTGGTAAAGAACCTGCCTGCCAGTGCCAGAGATGGAAGAGATGTAGGTTCGAAGGTCCCAGAGGAGGGCATGGCAACCCACTCCAGTGTTCTTGCCTGGAGAATCCCATGGACAGAGGAGCCTGGCGGGGTCCATGGGGTCCCAGAGAGTCAGATACAACCGACGTGATTGAGCACACACAGAGGGTTCAAGGCCCCAGAGCTGGAGCCAAGCCAGCCTTTGTCTCCAGCCTGGCGGAGGGGCAGCTCATCCATTCTCTGCTCCTGGCACCTCCCCATCCCACAGACCTTCCCTGGTACTTTGTTGCTCTGTGAAGAAGGTATAATAAGGTATAGTAGAATGTGGACTCTGGTGACAGCATGCTGGGCTCATAATCCAGCTACTTGGTAGCTGTGGGACCTTAGAAATGTCATGTAGCCTCTCTAAGCCTCATCTTCCTCAACCCTAAAATGGGAATAATAGTGTCCCACTTCCCTTAAATGAGACCATTTATGTCACATGCTGAGCGTGACGCCTAATGCATAGAAAACATTTAGTAAACAGAAGCTGTTACCAGTCTGTCAGCTCCCTGGCTGTGCCGGTGGCTGGCTTAACCGTGTGTCTCCCACTGTGCCTAGCATATACTGTGTACATTTTGAAAGAAGGGAGGGACATTCCCTAAAGAAAGTTCATCCCCAGTCCCAGTCAACCTTGACCCTCCTGATGCACAGAACCACCAGCCTGGTACTCCTCTGACAGTCCAGTGGTTGAGACTCTGCTTCCCCTGCATGGGACACGAGTTTGATCCCTGGCTGGGAAGCTAAGACCTCACATGCTGCACGGCCCCTAAAGACCTCAGGTGTAAGGGCTACGTACTGAGGCTGGCTGGGTCTGAAGGAAGATGATGGCCCCTCTGGGTCCACTGATCTTGAAGGCCTGAAACATGAAGACCAACTCGAGAATCTCAGAGGCAGCAGTACCTAGAGCCCTGGGGGGTGGGACTTCAGAAGTGAGGTCTATGGTGGAGCTGGAGGTTGGGGAGTCAGAACACTGTCTGGCCCAGGGTCAGGCCTGGTGCTCTGACTTTATTTCTAGGATCTCCATTGACTGTCATGACCACTCTGTGAGGTTGAGGAAACCACTGCCCTGACCCCTCCCAGGCCCTTCAGGGAGAAAGGTACTGGGTGGGGTGGGGAGGCTGCCCCTGCCGACCTCTGTGGGCGCCCTGCACTTAGGAATGGCAGGATGCCCCTATCATTTGTCCCACCCCCGCCCAGGGCCAATTCCTCTGTGTGTTCCCCTTCAGCACAGGAGGCTGCTGGTGCAAACGCTGCAGAAGTGATGCTATTAATCAGGAAGACACGACGACATGGCTGAGATTGTGCCTACCCAGGGAAGGTGCTGTATGGGACCCATCTGGATGTAAATCATGGGCTCACATCTCTGTCACTCATTACCGTGATTTCCGGTTGGGCTGTCAGGAATATTGCCGGTGCAGATGCAGATGCTGTCCCTGCCGTATTTCTTGCTTCCCTGTTGAAGTTGTGAATAAAACCCTGCTCTTTACGTAGACTGTCTGGTCCTCTCCTTCTACCTGTGCTGGAGGGGATGGGAGGGAAAGGAGACTGGAAGACCCAGTGTTCACTGAGATGGGGCTGGCCCCAAAGAGCCCAGAACACTCCGCGGCACCAGCCTGGAATTGATTCTGGGCTTCTGCTCATCCACTCATTCGCAAGCAGGTACTCACTCAGTGCCTGCTGGGATGCCAGGTCCTCTTCCAGCCGCTTTTCTACTCTCGCCGCTGCCACCTACTGGCAGAGGCAAGTCTCTCCTGTTTCCCACCTGTAAAAGGGAACTGCGTACACTACACGGGAGGGCTTTGCTTACCTGATTTTATCTACTCGCCATGGTTTGAGGGGAGTGCCCAGCGCTAACAAAGGAGAGAGCTGAGCTGGGATCCAGACCCCAGTGTCCCCTTACTCTCTTCTCTGGCCTTGTGGGACTGACTGTTAGCAAATAAACCTACAGGACACTCTGTTATAGTCGAATTTCAGATAAACAATGAATAATATTTTCGTATAAAAAGATATCCTAAATATTGCGTGGACATAACTTTTTTTTTTTTTTTTGGCTGCGCTATGGCACGCGGGATCTTAGATCCCAGACCAGGGATCAAACCCTTGCCCCTGCATTGGAAGCACGAAGTCAACCACTGCACTGCCAAGAAGTCCTTGCATGGACATACTTAAGTGAAAAAACTACTCGCTGTTTTACATACTATTCGAATTTAACAGGGAGGATTTTATCTGGCCTTTTCCTCTGATCTGCAAATACACGTTCATAAAACCAGCGTGTATTTGATCCCTCAGGCCCCGTCTGGAATTGACATCCTGGGAATCCCTGACTTGACGTCATTTTTCCAGGAGAGTTTATCCGGAGAACCTCAGACCGAGCCTGGCAAAGGGACAGCAGGTCTGCGCCTGCGCTAGGGCATCTCTGGGCCCCGCCCCCATGTCAAAGCAGGCCGCGCCCACTCCTCGCGAGAAGGCCGCTCCTGCCCAGGAAGAGTCAGAGACGGAAATAGAATACCGGAAGCGACTGTTGCCATGGAGCCCGCGGAAGACTGGCTGGTGGAGTCCTTGCGCTTGTAAATCGTGTGGGCTTGGGACGTGGAATCTGGGCCAGGGAACTGGCCTGGGGGCCGACGGGCGCGGGGTGGAGCATGCGGGGAATCCCGGTGTGGGGCGGGACCTATACGGAGGGCTCCGTCTGGGCCTTGGCTCCCGCTTCTGGGAAATGGCACTTTTCTGTGTGTGCAAGTTGTGTGAAGTACTGGTAGGAGCCGTGCTTGTGGGGGATAATAATAGCATAGTTTTTGTTTTATAGTGTTAGTTGCTCAGTTGTGTCCAACTCTGTACGACCCCATGGACTGTAGCCGGCCAGCCTCCTCTGTCCATGGGCTTAGCCAGGCAAGAATACTGGAGTGGGTTGCCATTTCCTTCTCCAGGGCATCTTCCCAACCCAGGGATCCAACCCAGGTCTCCTGCATTGTAGTCAGATTCTTTACCACCTGAGCCACCCGGGAAGCAAGTGACCATTTATTTTGCACCAGCCTCTGAGTTAAACCTTAAACAAAGATTGTCTCGATTCCGCACACCAACCTTGTGAAGTCAGGGTACTCTGGGAGTTCCATTTTACACATGAGAACGAGGCTCAGGGAAATTGTGACTGGCCTGGTTCCAGTCACACAGAGGGTAAAATATGTAACAAGATTTGATCCCAGTTCTGCTTGATTCCAAAACTTGGGCCCCCAACCACCGAACCATGCTAACATCTCATCTTGAGCAGTCGTAAAAGGGCCATGCATCAGTGTGTGACATCGTGTCTCTGTCATCCAGGTACCAAGATTTCCATGCATTCGACCTCTCGGGAGCCACTCGAGTGCTTGAATGGATTGGTGACAAAGGTGAGATGCCCTTCGTGACCCTGAAGGAGATGGAATCCCACTCCTGAAGCTGGGACTCAAGGAGCTCAGCCTAGAAGGACCCAACCATTTCTGAGAGCTTAAGGACCTCTTGGTCACTTACAGCAATTTCTTGTTCTGTCAGCATTATATTTCTGTCTAGCTCTCGTCCAGTCCCCCAGTGGCATACCAGTGGCAAAGGGGTTTATTTTTGCTTTGGGAGATATGGCAGAGTGTCTAGACCCAGCCACGGTTCACAATCTTTCTCGCAGTTTGTCCCAGCATATTCTGCTTCTTTTTCCAGGAATCTTGGTTGCTGGCTATGAAAGCCTGAAAAAAAATGAGATTCTTCATCTCATACTGCCTCTCAGACTTTCTGTAAAAGAAAACCAGGTAACTTGAAATATATGTGCTGAATGTATGTGTCTGCTTCTACTCATTTATTAAACCTTTATGGAGCTCCTCTTGTCTACTAAATATTTTCCCGGGTACTAGAGAGAGAGAAACTGTAAGCACTGGGCCTGCCCTATAGTCTAATAAAGACAGACAGATATGCAGAGAGGTAAGTGCTACAGAAAGTCCTGTGATTTACAGAGGGCTCCTAGAGCAAGAAGTCAATTATACTTCATCAAAAATAGATTTAGGGGGAATTCCCTGGTGGTCCAGTTACAACTCTGTGCTTCCACTTCAGGGGGCCTGGGTTCAAACCCTTGTAGGGGTAACGAAGATCCTGTAGGTGTGAAAAAAAAGAAACAGATTTAGGGAGGTATTAGAGTATGGAGGGTGGTTAAAACCTTAGAATGATTAAGATCAGCTCAGATGAATGTGTAGTGTGTAAAGAGTAAGAAGAGATGATGGCTAAAGACAGAACCTCAGGGAGCACATTTGAAGAATGGGAATAGAAAGCTGAACCCACAAGGAATACTGAGAATGAATAGTGTTCAGAGTAGAAGGCATCTCAGAAACGGCCAGCAATCCAGAAGCCAGGAGAAAAGAATGTGTGATGAAAAAAGCTGATGGTTGCCTAATGTCACTATGAAATCATTCAGACTCATGGGCTAGATCAGTTCAGCCTTTGCTGCCCTCGAGTAGATTTCTTCCTGGTGCTCTCGTTCTCCCTCGTCTCCACCCCTCAGGAGCCAGGACCACACCAAAATCAAGCCTTGATAAGAGACCTGATTTACCTCTCACCTCACCCCTGGCTTTTCCTCTTTTCTCTCTCTTTTTTTAAAAAATATTTGTTTATTTGGCCACGTTGGGTCTTAGCTGTGGCACTTGGGATCTTTGTTGCGTTATGTGGAAATCGTGTGGCATGTGGGATCTTAGTTCCCCGACCAGGGATCAAACCCACATCCCCTGCATTTCAAGTCAGATTCTTAACCACTGGACCACCAGGCAAGTCCCTCCTCTTTTCTCTTGTGGCTGCCTCCTTTTCCCCTCCTCTGGTTCCTCACATGGAGAGCATGGACTTTGGTTAGACAGACTTGGGTTCAAATGTGTAACATAACCCTTGTGTGACCTTAGAAAAGTTGCTTAAGCTCCCTGTACCCTAGCTCTGTCATTTTAGAATAGGGATAATTATAGTGTCCACGTCACAGGGTAGTTCTAAGAATTCAACGTGATAAAGCACTAAATAAGGTGGCTGGCACAGTGAATACTGGATGATTGACTGGTTGTATTTTTACTGCTGGAGGAACCCACCTAACTTCTGGTGGGAGGTGCCAGGAGGAACGGGGCTATGTTTGTCCACTGATACATTCCAGTTATTTCTCTGATACGCTGTTAAACCTCTGTGACTCCCCTAAGCAGGCTTGGAATATAATGCTTTCGGCATGGAGAAAGGTTAGAAGAAAGGCTTCGGATGTGCAGGAAAGAAAGCCATCTCTGTAGGCAGCTGAGACCAACATTTATTATACAAGTAACAGTGCCCAGAGGCCCTGCTCAAGAAGCATCATTACCACCTGAGCGGCTTCCAGGGTTTCCTGCCAGGCTGGGATATGGCTCCTCACCTGGAGCTCCTCTGAAACACTCCTTTGGAGAGCAGCCCTCTCTGATTGGCCACCTATTTGTATTTTAGGGCTTATTCCCTGAAAGAGATTTCAAGGTACAGCATGGAGGATTTTCAGACAGGTCTGTCTTTGATCTGAAGCACGTGCCAGACACCAGGTAAGGTCAGCTCTGTCTGTGACCTAGATCTTCCATTCCAGATGGAGTGGCTGCAAATGGCAGGGTGATCCTGCCTCTTTATCACCACCCCTCCCCCTCTGCCCTCTGCACAGGGGCACATGGACAGGCTGTGGGCACACACAGATCTGGAATACAGAGACACCAGCGCTCAGTGGTGTCTTGGTCCCTACAAACCCTCTGACTACTGTAACCCACAGATCAGTGGTGTTGCTCCAGGGCATAAAGCAGAAGGGATGCTGTTAGTTTCTCAGAGAGCCGATGGTGGGTGGTTGGGGCTAACAGCTTGGTTGGCAGAGGCCGAAAGCCCGTGGGTGAGGGTTCTGTGTTCAGGCTCCCTGCTGGGTCCTCTTGGACACATCATGCCAAGTGGCAGCCAGGGCTCAGTCCCACGGCTGTCCCTGGAGGGGATCAAGTCTGCCCTTCATCTGTTAAATGAGGGTGACTGGTCTTGATGACCCTCCTTGCTGTAAGCTCTCCCAGTCTGGGGAGTGTGGGATCCCACGCTGAGTGCACTGGAGAGGAAGAGGCTGGGGGTATGTGGGTGAGCTCCCCACTGTCTGTACTGAGGTTCCCTGTCCATCCTAAATAGGTTGCTGGTGACCAGTGGCCCTCCCGGGTGTTACCTGCAGGTGTGGCAGCTCGCAGAGGACAGTGGTGAGTGACTGAATAGGTGGGGGATGAGGTTGTAGGAAAGCCTGTTTCTCCCACACCGTCAGTCCCTAATCTGAGCCGGTTAAGAGGTAGACTCAGAGCCGACTGGGAATTAAATGGAGAATCTATAGACACTTCCCTGGTGATCTCAGACTCCATGCTTCCACCACAGGGGACACAGGTTCGATCCCTGGTCAAGGAGCTAAGATCCCGTGTGCCTTGTGGCACCCAAAATTTATTTTTAAATGCAGTATCTACTTTAACAGAGCAGAGATGAGTTAGCAGCCAGAGCAGTGCACACAAGCCGCTCATGGAGCTTCCTGTAGCTTGATTCAGGAATGGAGCTCACCAGCCCAGTCAGAGGCAGGGCGCCTGGTGAGCGCAGGCCTCTCCTGTGGGCAGGGGCAGCACGAGGGCAGCAGGGAGGTTGCCTCTCTCTCCAGCCATGCCGCTCTCAGGGAAGGGAGACAGTGAGCAAGAGGCTGGGCTGACCTACAGGAGACGGAGAGGCGCGGGAAGCATTTGTACTGTTCCTCTGGGAGTGGAGGGGGCTCCCTTGGTGCATCCCTTCCAGCAGCGGGTTTGCGGTTCCCATCAGGCAGGCACCAGCCCCTTCCATCCCTCCTTGGGTGGAAGCATTGTAGGCCAGCATGGACTCGGGCCCAGAGGCACAGGCAGCCTCCCTGGGAACTGCCCCTTGGCTCGTGTGGTCTCTGCCTGTGGTTCCCACACTGCCTCTCTTGGGTGCTTCCCAGAAGCTGGCTGTTTGCTCCTCCCCCAGCTCCACTGCTGCAGGAAGGCAGTTCTGGTCGTCATTTGGGTTTTGAGGTCTCTGACCCTGTGGGCTTTCCTTTGTCATTTCTTCCTTGTCAGTTGTCTGATGCTGTAGCTTCCAGGTGTCTGAATATACTTATTTATAATTATGATTATTTTTTCATAATGTTATTGGAATTCCCCCATTTTAAGTATACAATTCAGTGAATTTTTTTTTTTTTTAGTAAATTTAACAAGTTGTGCAACTACCGCTATAAGTCAGTTTTAGAGCATTTTTATGTCCTCAGTAAGATCTGTCATGCCAATTACTAGTAATCCCCTTGCCCACACCCTGCTGTCTGTCTCTGTGACAGATTTGCCTTTTCTGGATGTTTCGTATCAGTGGACTCACAGCACGTGGTCTCTCGTGGCTGGCTTCTTTCACGGAGCATGATCATAGTACTTTTGTGGTCTACCATGTCGTACAGTGTCGTAACATGTATCAGCAGCCTGTTCCTTTTTAAGGCTGAACAGTGTTCCTTCGTATGGATGTACCACGTTTGTCTATCCGTTCACCAGTTGCTGGGTCTGATTTCTGGCTATTAGGAATAACGCTGCTGAGATCATTCATGTACAGGTGTGTGGACCACGTTTTCCTATGTCTTGGATAGATATTAGGAGTGAAATTGCTGGGTCATGTGGTGAATTTATGTTGGGTTTTTTAGGGAACTCCCAAACTCTTCCAGAATGGCTTCATCATTTACATTCCCACTAGCAGTGTATGAGGGTTCCTGTTGCTCCATGGTCTGCACCAACATTTGCTATTATTTGCCTTTTTTTATTAAAGCCATCGTAATGGATGTGAAATTATATATCACGTGGCTTTGTCTGCAGTTTCTTGATAACTAGTAGTGTTGAGCGTCTTTTTAATGTGCTTACTAGCCATTCATGTATCTTCTATGGTAAAATACCTATTCAAATCTTCATGAGAGTGTTTTGTTATCCACTCCCCTCCAGCAGGCTGAGATAATATGCTGTCACAGGCCCTTTGATATTCTAATTCCACTGTACATTTTAATAGATACTTGTTCAAATTAATCAGGATCTGTAAGATGTAACAGTAATATTAATAAGTATATATTATATTCTAGTCACTGTACTGATTACTTTCCATGTGTGAACTCATTAAATTCTCATGAGTCTGAGCCACGTCACAAAGATGGTAACAGAACCAAGACTTAACTCTAGTCTGATTTCAGAGTCTGCTTATAATCATGCCTGGTGGTAACTACTAATTGTTGTTTAGTGGCGCAGTCGTGTCTGACCCTTTGTGACCCAACAGACTGGAGCCCAGCAGGCTCCTCTGTCCATGGGATTCTCCAGGCAAGAATACTGCAGGGGGCTGCCATTTCCTTCTCCAGGGGATCTCTCTGACCCAGGGATCAAACCCATGTTTCCCACATTAGCAGGCGGATTCTTTACCACTGAGCCACCAGGGAAACCTGCCCATTTTTTTTGGTTGGCTATTTTGTCTTTTTTGAGTTGTGAATGTTCTTTGTACATTCTGGCTACAAGTTGTTTATCAGATGTATGTTTTGCTAATATTTTCTCCTTGTCTTTCATTTTCTTAATAGGGTCCCCTGAAGCATAAAATTTTAAATTTTAATGAGGTCCATTTTATTATTTCTCTTAAGAATGGTGCTTTTGCTGTCATAACTATCTTACCCATAGATTTCCCCCATGTTTTTTTCCCCCAAGCGTTTTATTGCTTTAGCTCCAACACTTAAATCTCTTAAGAGTTAACTGGTGTGTGGTGTGACTGAAGAGTCTAAGCTCATCTCTCTGCCTGTGAACGTCAGGTTTTCCCAGCACCATGGGTCAAGAAGCCTGACCTTTCTCCACTGATCTGCTTTGGTGCGTTTGTTGAAAATCAGTCGACCGTGAATGTAAGGATTTATTTCTGGACCCTCCATTCTGTTCCCGTGATCACTGTGTCTGTCCTTACACCAGTGACTGATAGTTGTTTTTTATGTTTCTCTGAAACTAGGCAGTGTGGGGCAGCAGTGGTTTAAAACTGGGGTGGGGGGCACCTTTGGAGCTGCCTCCTGTCCTGACACTGCCTGGGGTACCAGGTGCCGCAGAGAACCTGCAGCCCCAGGCCCCAGGGAGCTCGGCCCAAGGAGACGTGCCCTGACACTCTCATATGCCAGTTGGAAATCAGATAATTATCTTCCCCTGGATATTAGTGCAGAATATTCCATAATCTGGGCAAGTCTGGCCAGCTGTTTTTGTAGATACCTAAAAGTATATTTTCCAAGGTCCAGGTTTTGACCCACAGCTTTGGTGTCTCAGAAACCTGATTTTGTGAGCACACCCAGAGCAAATCTAATCTGTTGGTACTGCTGGATGTAGTGACCAGACTTGGAGAAACACTGTATAAACCAGAATGCCCTTTTATTAGTTTATAATGAAAAAGTAAGTATCCCCAAAGATGAAGTATTCCAGATCCTTAGTCTTTTCCTATAGAAGACCTAACCTAATCTCAGGCTGTGTGGTAAACACAAGCATAGCAAGAATTAGCACTCCCCCCATCCATGGGATTCTCCAGGCAAGAATACTGGAGTGGGTTGCCATTTCCTTCTCCAGGGGATCTTCCTGACCCATGGATCAAACCCAGGCCTCCCGCATTGCAGGCAGACGCGTTACCGTCTGAGCCACCAGGGAAGCCACCAGGGAAGCCACCAGGAAAAAGAGTTCTCCAAGTTCTCTCCCTATACAGAGCATAGACCTCGTGAAGGCACAGCTCCCCAGGCCTAGGTGCTGACCAGGGCCCTGGAGGTAGGGTCTGTGGCTTCTCCTCTCAGCTCGGGGGCTGAGGAATCTGCTGAGGATGTCTTTAGATGAAGACATGTCTAACGGTGTCAGCCACCTGTCTCCTGAGGCCTCCACTGAAGTTAAAACCTTCAGTCTGAGCGGCTCTTCCCGCCCCTCCCCCCACAGGTTGCCCGGATTTCTGTGCTTTGGTGGCTCAACAGCGCCCTCTCATGGCCACGACTTTCCATTCAATCCGGTAATACAATCCGGTAATTTCAATCCGCTCAGTATCTCAGGTCTGGAGCCATTCTGACCCCTGAAGGAGGTTGCTTACAGCTGCTGTGACCTGTTCTGCTGGTTTAATCTTCAGACACAACCTTCTTGCTTTCTTCTTTTCAAATGATCTTTATTTATTTACTTTTGACTGCACTGGGTCTTAGTTGTGGCATGCGCGATCTGTGTTGCAGTGCCCGGGCTCAGTATTTTCGGTGCACGGGTTGGTTGTCCTGCAGCAAGTGAGATCTTAGTTCCTTGCCCAGGGATTGAACCCACATCCCCTGCATTAGAAGGCAGAGTCTTAACCGCTGGACTCCCAGGGAAGTCTCTACTTTCTTTTATTGCCCAGTTCTTGGAGGTGCCTCACAGTATCTTTTGTTTTGACTTCATAGTAATTTTTCCTTTCAGTTGGTTTGGTGAGGGTGGTGTGCTTTCGTAGAGGGGGTATTTTTCCCCGAGAGAGGGGAGGAGGAGGAGGAGGAGGAGGAACCTGCATTTCTTTCCTGTTGTTAACTGTGGAGTGACTGTCCAGTCAGCAGCTCCAAAGCTTTTGTTTTCCATTGCATCTTTGAAATCGGCCTTTGATGGCTTTCCCTCAGCTGCTTCTTTCCCTGCCGTCAGGGGACAGATCCCACCTGAGAACCCCTGGCTCTGAGCAGGTCCTGGGGGATCCCTGCCAGGCTCCCTGGAGTCTGTGGAAGGGGAAGAGGGAGCCATCTAAGTGAGGCCCGGGAGAGTCAGGCCGGCTGGGCTGTTTGAATCTCGCCTCACTGGCGCCCCTAGAGACACTCTGGGCCTGAGGCTCAGCTGTTGTGTCTGCTTCGAGCCCCACCCCCCCCGCAGCCGAAGGGCACCGAGAGCCTGTGACTTGGGGAGCAGGGCTCAGGGGGCCTCTGCAGGCAGCTGGGCCTGGCCACGCCCTGTGTGTGTGTGTGTGTGTGTGTGTGTGTGTGTCTGTGTGTGTGTCTGTGTGTCTGTGGCCGGCCTGTGACTTGGGGAGCAGGGCTCAGGGGGCCTCTGCAGGCAGCCGGGCCTGGCCATGCCCTCTGTGACGTGTGTGTGTCTGTGTGTCTGTGTGTCTGTGTGTCTGTGTCTGTGTCTGGCCATCCCTTCTTCATCTAGAGTGTAAAAATACAGATCTCCGTTTTCTTCAGAGAACCTGGAAACCAAACAGTGACCCCTCTCTAGGAGCAAGAAAATAGAAAATGGAAAATGGGTGTCTCCCTTTAAGTAACAATAGCGTGTACAGCAAACTGCTTGTTCTGAACTGTTACGCATGGGAGGTGGCAGAGGATGGGAACCTGCCTGCTGTCCAAGCAGGCTGAGGTGAACAGAGCTCGAGTCTGATTTAGCCTGAGGTCAAGTGCGTCGATGTTCAGTGTGAAAAAGACGTGGACTTTCTTGCCCTGTTTACATTTGAAGACATCTGTGTTGTACCCTTCACCTGTTAGGCTTCAGTAAACAGCTTGAGGTCACGGGACATGTTTTTGAAGAAATAATGTTACTTCGTGAACTCTTCCTGTTATAAATGACAGTGCCGGTGTGTTCTTTTCTCTTCCTTTATTTGTTCTCCACAAAACTATAAAAAGCCAGAGCTGCTTGGCGGGTTTGGATGTGGCTGCTGTCATTCATTATCTCCGGTTTGGGAAATAGTCCATAAGACAAATCATGGAGAAGTGGCAGTGCCCCTGACAGCTCCAGAGTCGGAAACACAGCGCAGGGTTATTGCGTCTCCACATCTTCCCTCACCGACAGTGAGCTCCTTCTCTCCCCTGACCTTCTGCCTGGCCCTTCCCGTGCGATGTTGCAGACCTGCCTTAACATTCTGGACTTGAGCCTCTCCCACTTCCCACCAGATGTCATCAGAGCTGTCAGCACCATTGACGTGCACAAGAGCGAGGAGCCTCTTTGGCCCAGGGTGGCCGTTTTCCCATCGGTGGCACCCGGCATCCTCCACGGCACGAGGCTCAGCAGCCTGAAGGTGGTGGATCCGGACTCACAGAAGACCACGTACACCTCAGGTACCACAGTCCTTTCCAGCTCCTCCCCCCGCAGCCCTGCTCAGCCACACTGGAATCCAAATTCAGCCTTGCGTGCCCGCTGCTGCGGAAGCGAGGTGAATGAGAGGCGAGGCCTGGCCTCAGGGGCTCCTGTTTTGGGTGTGGGGAGGTGGTCCTGAGAGCAGCACCCAGCCAGCCGAGTGCACCTGCGAGACGAGGGCACCAGGGACGCGGCTCACTCAGCCTGGGGCTGCTGGGGAGCTTCGCCGAGGAAAGGACTGGCCACCCGTTGGCCGGGCCCGCCAGCCCCATCTGACTGCAGCAGCTTTTCTCACTCGCCCCGTTCTCCAGGTGTCAGTGATGACGATGTGCTAAGTAGCCTGCAGGTCCTGGACACGGACACCTTCGCCTTCTGCTGCTCCTCAGGCCGCCTGGGGCTGGTCGACACCCGCCAGAAGTGGGCCCCGTCAGAGAACCTCAACCCCGGCCCTGGGTCCGCTGGAAGGTGGTGGTGTGCAGAAGCTGGGGGCCGGGGCCCTGGGCCCAGCATTGCCCGCCTCGGCTCAGACGGGCAGCTCTGTCTTCTCGACCCCCGGGATCTCTGCCAGCCTGTGAGCTCAGTCCAGTGCCCCGTGTCCATGCCCAGCCCTGAGCCAGAGCTGCTACGAGTGACTTGGGCCCCCAGCCTGGACAACTGCTTGGCCATTTCAGGTACTGCTGAGAGGACTTTGTCACTTCATCTCTCTCCCAGGGGACTCTTAGGTGCTCGGGAGGGAGCCCACAGCCCCATAATAAATGTGGCCCCGGAAGGTACAGTTGTCACAGAAAAGCTCCTAGTTCTCCAGGTTCGTGAGGGATGGCCCTTCCTCATCCTGGCTACCAAACTTCATATGTGGGTAGCGGGCCTTTCCTGTCCCAGCAGGAATTCGGTTCTGAGGTTGGTCCAGAAGCCTGCAGGTGGGACGGCACCAGAACAGCCATGGGCTGAACCAGGGAGAGGTGACAGGATCTCGGGTGCCTCTCAGGCTACTCACTTTTAGAATCACAGCAAGCCAGGGAGGGCAGCAGACTCCTGGGTCTGACCTGGCAGCATCTAGCTGAATGAGGGTGTGCCATGAGGTATCTTAAAGCCCACGGAAGAATCCTCTGAGCGGGGAGAGGCTGACAATAGTTGAGAGAGCAGGAGAGGCTCATTGATAACAACCGGCTCCAGAAAGGGCAGGAGACATGAGCCAGGCTGGGGTAATTCTCTCTGTAGGTGTCTCTGGGGTGTTTCTCTCTCTCTAGGCATCTCTGTTTCCCCCATCAGGTAGGAGACAAGGCCATGTGCTGGGAGGGACCCACATGTGGAGAGATTAGAATTGGGGGTTAGCAGAAAAGGTTTGAAAAGTCTCTTCACCCTCAGTTTCTTGGGGAAAATAATAGTACCTATTTCATGGGAACTTCCCTGGTAGTCCAGTGGCTAAGATTCCTTGCTCCCAATGTGGGCCTGGCTTTGATCCCTGGTCAAGGAACTGCATCCCACATGCTACAACTAAATACATAAACTTAAAAAAACCAAAATACTACCTACTTCATATAGTCATGAGGGGTAAAAGAGAGAATGCAGGGTTAGCCTTGGACCTGGCCCATGATGGACAGACTACACATGCTCATGAGCACGTGCTTTGTGACGCCATCAGCCGCTGTCGACGTGGCTGACCACATGTCACGTGCCCTTCGGGTGGTCTTTAAGTACCTCGTTACTGTCTGATTCCTCACCCTCCAGCCTGTTTGGTTCCACAGAGCAAATAATAAAAACAGTTTCAGAGATACAGTGTCAACACTCTCTTCTCTTGTTTCTCCTCAGGGTTCGATGGGACAGTCCAGGTCTATGATGTCACGTCTTGGGCTGGAGTGGGGCAACAAGTAGAACCTCTCTTCACTCACAGAGGTCACATCTTCCTAGACGACAGTGGGATGGACCCTGCCCCGCTGGTCACCACCCACACCTGGCACCCCTACAAACCAAGGACTGTGTTATCGGCAGCCAGTGACGCCTCTCTGCATGTGTGGGACTGGGTGGACCCCTGTGCCTCTCGCTGACACCAGCATCTTTCAGCCCAGGCCCTGGGAAGCTGCTGCGGAGCAAGGACACAGATTCAGGCGACCGCAGACGGCCCTGCTACCAGCTGAGTGGCTGAGAGCAAGTTAACCAGCCTGTCAGCCCGCCCCAGTTTCTTTATTTGTAAAATGAGGCTGGTAATAACTACCTGGCAGGGCTGTTGGGAAACTTAGAAGTAATACATTTTAAAATAACTGCTAGGATGCATGGCACAATAAATATTTGGTAACTGCTCTTAGCTCTGGGAGCCCCGTTTCTCCTGAGTGCAGAATGGCAGTGTTTTACCCTGTCCGTATTCACAGTATGGAGAGTCTGAAGAGCTAATAACTGTAAACAGGTTTTGTGAAGTCTTTTACAGAACTGAAATGTATTGTGGTGTTGTGTTAGTTGCTCAGTTGTGTCTCTTTGTGACCCCATGGACTGTAGCCTCCAGGCTCCTCTATCCATGGAATTCTCCAGACAAGATACTGGAGTGGGTAGCCATGCCCTCCTCCAGGGCATCTTCCCTGATGCAGGGATTTAACCCGGGTTGCCTGCATTGCAGGCAGATTCTTTACTGTCTGAGCCATCAGGGAATAGTGGCAAATAAACATAAAAAATGTCAACCCCAGTAGCAATGAAGGAAATAGCAATTTAAAAGAAGATTAAAAAAAATAATACAACGGACCAAAATAACAGGAAACTTTGTATTTCAGTATAAATGCCATTCTTCCACCTAATGCGGTCATCAGACCCCTGCCTGTATGTTCAGTTCAGTCGCTCAGCTGTGTCTGACTCTTTGCAACCCCACAGACTGCAGCATGCCAGGCTTCCCTGTCCCTCACCAACTCCTCAGACTACTCATACTCATGTCCCTCAAGTCTGGATGTATGTGGTAAAATCAAGAACTGGGCAGCCAAGATTACAGACCCAGACAGGGGTGCTGCATTTGTGACTCACACTCGAAAGTCAAGGACCTGGTTTTTCTGAATCGATGAAGAAACCCTTGAGGAAAGTTCTCCACAAAAGAATGTACTGTTTTCTCAAGTTTTATGCAGTAGTTGAATTTCTGGGACATTCAGGTATATTGATGCTAATCTTTCCTTGATGCAAAACTTTCCTTGTGTGTGTGTATAGAAAGTTAGGTTCTCAGCACACGTAATTGTAAAAAGGCTTTCCCCTACATCAGAGATTCTCAAATCTTAACATGCATCAGAATCACCTGGTTAAGACAGACTGCTGGGCTCTGTTCCCAGAGTTTCTGATCAGTAGGAGTGTTATCCAGGCTTCCCAGGTGGTGCTAGTGGTAAAGAACCTGCCTGGCAATGCAGGAGACACAGGTTCGATCCTTGGGTCAGGAAGCTCCCCTGGAGGAGGTCATGGCAACCCACTCCAGTGTTCTTGCCTGGAGAACACCATGGACAGAGGAGCCTGTTGGGCTACAGTCCATGGGGTCACAAAGAATCAGACATGACTGAGCGACTTAGCCTTCACACTCAGGAGTGTTAGCCAGGGTGTAGTCAGAGAAGCAGACCAGTAGGAGTTACTTCCACAGTACTTGTGGGAGCTGGGCCCACGGTCTCTGTAAGGCTGCTGTCTTTCCATTTATCCGCTGCTGGAGCCTGGGGCCCACAGGGCAGACAAGAAGAGGAGGGCAAGGACCAGCTGGAACCTGTCAGTTCTCGTTGTGGTCACCTGGAGAAGCAGGTACACTCTAGCACTGAGCTAACACACCCCTGGCCCAGGGTTGGGAGAAGCTTAAGAGGATCTTGGGAAGATGGAGTCGCTGCAGGTAGCTAACCAGCCATGTGTGTGAGTCACACCGCTGCACCTGTCCCATCTCCTGAGCGTGGAGCCAGGATACCTGCGGCTTCCCTTCTACCCACCACGTCTCGCTCAGAAAAATCTTCAGTGGCCTACTCTACCTGGAAACACAGGGGTGAACTCTGGGGCATGTGGTTCTGCCCAGACAAGTCACCACATTAAAAAGTCAACTTGGGCTTCCCTGGTGGTCCAGTGGTTAAGAATCCTTGTAATGACACTGATTTGATCCCTGATGCAGGAGAATTCCACATGCCACAAGGCAATGAGTTTGTGCTCTGCAACAAGAGAAGCCGCTGCAATGAGAAGCCTGCACACTGCTGCCGGAGAGTAGCCTTCATCCAGCAGTGAAGACCCAGCACAGCCAAACCAGCATAGCCAGAAAGAGAAAGGAACCTCAAGTTTGAGGGTGGGCTTGAGAATTTGCAGTTCATTTAAGCTCCCAGGTGATGCTCAGGGTGCACATCTGTGGACCCGCCTGAGGAGCACCGCCCTCCACGCATGCCCAGCAGTACTTTTGTACAGGACGGCCTCAGCAATCACACCGCATCTACCTGACCCCGCATCCTCACCACACACTGGGTGTGCCCCCGATTTTTATGACAGCTGCAAATCCCCACCTCCAGTTTCCTAAATCGCTTCTTTAAGAGCTAACACATTCCAAGGGAAGGAAGTCCTGGGGTTCTCTCAGTAATTATAGGAAGGTACCCCAGAGAAGCCCTTAAAGGACCCAAAGGAAATCAGCGATTCGCACATCAGCACAGGACCCAATCCAGTTCAACCTCGGGCGTCAGGAGAGGAGCCTCAGCAGTGTGGGGTATCCCAGGCAGAGGGAGCAGCAGAAAGACAGAAGTGGGAGAAGGTGCAGCCCCGGCCTGGGGCGCAAAGGAAGTTGGAAATACAACTGGGGACCTGGGCTGCCGCTGATCCGCAGTGGCCCCATGCACCGTGCCGAGTTGAGCAGGGAGTCCCCCAAGGGCTCAGGTGGCCGTGGGATAAATGGGTGAGGGCCTCCTCCAGGCAGGAAGAGCAGGGGCATGTGATTCGATGCTCACACCCAGGGCAGCCCATCTTTACGGTTCATTTGTTCTCCTGGGTTCATTTTGGTGTAACCAGTCAATAAGTGGATCAGATTTTCTCTGCCCAGTGTCACTCTTAGACTTGGGTAAAATGGATGCCATGAATTAAGCCAGACACAAAAGGAGAGATATAAGATTCCACTTACATGGGGAACCTAAAACAGACCAATTCATAGACACAGAAAACAGAATGGTGACCGCCAGGGGTGGGGCGGGGGAAGGCGGGAATGGGGAGTTACTGTTTAACGGGTAGAATTTCAGATTGGGATGATAAAGTTTTGGAGTTGGGTAGTGGTGATGGTTGCACTTAATGCTCCTGAATTGTACACTTAAAAATGGTTAAAGCGGGGGAAGTTTAGAATTCATCCGCGCGCTCTCTTTCTCTCTCTCTCGTTCCCCCTGCTCCCGCTTGTGTCCACGTTCTACGCTGCCATGCCCTGCTCTCAAGAGGCAAAAGTCGTCTCCCCTAGCAAGCGGGCCCGGGCCACGGAGGCGGGAGATATGCGTCTCCGCTTTGCCTGGCTCTCAGAGCACGCCACAGCCCCCACCAAGGGGTCCGCTCGCGCCGCGGGCTACGGCCTATACAGTGCCTATGATTACACAGTACCACCGATGGAGAAAGTGCTTGTGAAAACTGACATTCAGATAGCCCTTCCTTCTGGGTGCTATGGAAGAGTGGCTCCTCGTTCTGGCTTGGCAGCAAAACACTTCATAGATGTAGGAGCTGGTGTCATAGATGAAGATTATAGAGGGAATGTTGGTGTTGTCCTGTTTAATTTTGGCAAAGAGAAGTTTGAAGTCAAAAAGGGTGATCAAATTGCACAGCTCATTTGTGAACGGATATTTTACTCAGAAATAGAGGAAGTTCAAATTTTAGATGACACTGAAAGGGGTTCAGGAGGCTTTGGTTCCACTGGAAATAATTAAAACTTATGCCGAGAACAGGAAATGAGAACGTACTTTTTTCTTGAAAATAAAGACTTTGCTTCAAAAAAAAAAAAAATGGTTAAAGCGGTAAATACTATGTTATGTATATGTGTCCGTGCATGCTAAGTTGCTTCAGTTGTGTCTGACTCTCTTTCAAACCTTATGGACTGTAGCCTGCCAGGCTCCTCTGTCCATGGGATTCTCCAGGCAAGAATACTGGCGTGGGTAGCCATACCCTTCTCTAGGGGATCTTCCTGACCCAGAGATCAAACCTGTGTCCCTTAAGTCCCCTGCACTGGCAGGCAGTTTCTTTACCACTAGCGCCAGATGTTAAAGAAATATCATGAGGGCAAGATATAGATACAGAAAGAAGGAAGTGACTATTACTTTTAAGACAAACTATCAATCTTAGTGTCAAGGAAAACAGTGCTATTAATACCTCAGCTGCGGCCTGCCTTAAGGAAGGAGGTTTGGGTAATATTTTGCAGGCTGATTACATTTTTTAAATATTTATGTTTATTTATTTTTTTGGCTATGCCAGATCCTAGTTGCAGCATGCTAACTCTTAGTTGCAGCTGGTGGGATCTAGTTCTCTGACCAGGGATTGAACACGGGCTCCTTGCATTAGGAACACAGAGACTTAGCCACTGGACCACCAGAGAAGTCCCTATTCTTCAGTTTTGACAGCACATGGGAATCATCTGAATTGGTCTAGGGACATGTACCTGTTTTGAGAATTAGTCCACAATAGTTTAACCCTACCTTGTGCCTTTCCTACCAACCAGGCCTAAAATCGGTACCCACAACTTACCTACTGGGACCAGTGATGTCTCACTCATGTAAGGAGCAGTGTCACGGGCTTTGCTGTGGAGTTTTACAAAACCTGCCAACCAAGGTGCTTCTTCCTTTTGCAGGTGCCTGTTGAGGATCCCACAGATTCCTGTGCTCAGCTTCAGTTTATATGCCACACCCTCCCAGGGAAAGGAGCTGTACACTTTTATCCCACTTCCTGTAATCAGAGAGGTTTCACACCCACCCACAGAAGGGTCCCTTCTCCCTCCCTCCCTCCACTGCTGCTGCTTACCGCTTGCTCTTGTGGGAGGCTCCCAGTTCTACTTCAGGGCTGCGATTCATTTGGTCTTCTGGTCTGGTTGTGACATCATCACCATGACCTGGAACAGATACATGGATTCTATGCTTGCTTCAGATGGATGTTTAGGGAACCCAGTACTGATCCTGAGGATTCCTTCTCTGAATCCCTGTTCAAGGACTGGAGGAGGTAAAAATTCTGTAGGCACTAAAAATCATCCCAAGACATAAAGAAGCAAAGAGGCAGGAGGGCTTCCCTGATGGTCCAGTGGTTAAGAATTCACGTCAATGAAGGGAACATGAGTTTGATCCCTGGTCTGGGAGGATTCCATACGTCACATAGAAACTAAGCATGTGTGCCAAAATTACGGAGCCAGCACTCTAGAGCCCAAGAGCCGCAACTACCGAGCCCCTGGGCCCAGAGCCCATGCTCTGCAAAAAGAGGAAGACTGCACATAGCAACGAAGACCCAGTGCAAACAAAAATAAATGAATTTTTTAAAAATATTTTTTAAAAAAAGGCAGAGGGGGAGCTCAGTCTTATGTAGATCACTGCAGAGGCAGTGAGGAGGGTGGTGTGGAAGACACCAGAGAGAGAATATCTGGAACCCAGGCCCACTGCAGTCTGTCCACTCAGCTTTCCTGGGGCTGCTTCTGCTCACTTCTAGGCAAAACTGACAGCATAGAGACGGCCAGCAGCAAAAAAAAGCCATTTTGCAACAGGAACCAAAGGTTCAATGAAGTTAGTAAAGCCCGGTGAAGCCCCTTGCTTCAGGCTGGCTCCTGCTGAGTGAGAGCTATTCTCCAAAGAGAAAATAGCTTATGCATGCTCCTCCTGCATCAGAGAGGCACTCACTCTATTTTAAGCAATTTTCTTATTTAACGGCAGGGACCGACACTCAAGAGTACCCAATATTGTGCATTCTCTGAAGAGTCAGTCTGAAAGGGACTTCCCCGGTGGTCCAGTGCTAAGATGCCATGTTCCCAATGCAGGAGACCTGGGGTTCAATCCTTGGTTGGGGAACTAGATCCTACATGCCTCAACTAAGAGTCTGCATGCCACAACTAAGACCCACCACAGCCAAGTTAATTAATTTAAAAATGTTTATGGGAAAAGAAGAGTCAGTCTGAAAATGGAAGGGAAGCTGTAGCTACCAGTCCCAGGGAATGAGCAAATTCCACATTGATACCAAGAGAAAAGTTTATGCATCATCCATATACTGCTGACAACCCAAGGTGGCTTTCTCACATTCCTCTACTTTAACTACTCAGAACTAAGTTCCCATATCTCACCTGCAGCTGCTGTCTTCCAGGTTCTCCTTGCAAATCTTCCACCAAGGCCACTGCCTCCTGTCCACTCTGTGGATGCTTCTGTCTAACCCAGACCTGGATCTCCTGGGGAAGATCAGCCAGGAATGGTTCCAGGACTAGCGACTCTAGGAACTGCTCTTTCGTCTGTCTCTCTGGTCTCAATCACTGATGACCAAGCTTCCAGAGTTGGATGAGGGACTCCTGGAGTCCAGCTGCTTCTCAATAGCAAAAATGCCAAAAGCACTGGCAGGAGATCTCTGGTCCAGGGGCGTTCCCTAGGAGGAAAATTTCCTGCTCCCTGTGGGAATCTTCTTCCAGCTTCATTATTCGAAGTCCTTCCTGTACTTGAGTGTGGATTTGTTTGTCCACAGCTACAGCCATTGTTCAGATCAGAGAGAAACCCTGCAGCTGTGCTCTGAACTTCAAACCGCTTCCTTCACTTCCCTGAGAAGCCACCTTCAGATAGGAATTGAAGTAGAACTTGAAATTCTAGAACCAGAGACATATATTACAGAGTGAACTCTAGTGAAAACCACAAGGTTAGCCCAGTAAGACTGAGGTGATGAAAATAGTCGTCCTGTTCCTCCCCACATCCCCACCCTGCCTGTGCCATGTCCTGATGCCCCGTGCAGTCTGCCCCTCTGTCACTGGCTTCCCTTCTGGGGAGGCAGCTCCAGAAGTTTGACAGGAGGGGTCAAGGGCTGGTGATCTGGTTAGAAAGTAGGGGAGTGTGAAGCTGTTTTTGCAAAGCAACTTACTTTACACCAAGAAAATGCCAGTTATCCACACTGAAGAATGAGGATGGGCGGATGGCGAAAATAGGAACGAAAAACTGCCCACCCTCCCAAGCCACTGGTCTTCAAAGTGTTGCCAAGTACGTGCGGTCAGAGAGCCAGGCGGGCACCCAAGGTGGCAGCACCTTGGAGAGCAGCGCCTGACTGGAGCCCGCTCTAAGCTTCGGAGGTTCGATGGTTCCAGCCCTCAGCTGTCCTTCCCACCGGCTGGGTTCTCAGATTGGGGCGTGGGGCTCTCTGGGGATTCCTCGGTCCCGGCATCATAACTCTCCCAAACAAGGAGAATTACCCTGGTTATTAAGGTTACAAGGTGTGAGAGCAAGGATAATGTGATCAGACTCAAAGGATGTTACAGTTGGAAGGAAAGTTGAGATACTCAGGCTTCCACTCCCTCAAAGCTCCCAGTCGTGGCTCAGAGACCCCCAGGACCTTGCCGGAGGACACAAAGTTGGCCGGAGATGGGCAGTCTGGGGACGGCGGACGGGGTGTCTGACCCGCAAGAGCGTGACTTTCACCGGAAGGCTACTCTGCTCCGCGGGCGACCTTCTCTGGAAGCTCTATGGGGTAAACGCAGGCCCTGCGGACGGAGCTGCCTCGTCGGCTACGGAACTAGAGTCGTCCCCGCCGGGCCTGGTGGACAGCGAGAAGGAGGGCGCCGCCAGCATGAGGGGCGCATCCTCCCCCGCGGTCCGGACCGAACGGTCGGACACACCGGGTCTTCGCCTGGTCACGCCCAGCCCATGTGGAGAGCCCAGACCTGAGGTGAGAACCGCTCCCGTCCGCCGAAGCCCTGTGACTACCACCGGGGGCCTGACTCCGCGGCACCTTTTCTGTGGCCACACAGTCCCTACACGACACTCCCACCCCGAGAAAGGACCGCAAGATACCACATTTCGGACAGCGACTAAACGCCGGAAGCGGAAATGCAAGCTTCCGAAGGACTCGGGCTGGCTGAACTACATTTCCCATAGGCCTCCGCAGCGTCTGCCGACTGACAGCAGCATTAACCAATAATCTTTCGGAGTGGCTTGGGCGCCGTTTATCGATGCGAATCATCGATGAGGGGTGGGACTTTCCTACACGGAGATTCGGGGTTGCTGAGCCACAGCTGTAGTCCACGCAAATTGGGAGGTTGCGGTCCTGCGTCGTTTCTCCCACCCCCTTGGGAATTTGGGGAGGTGGCGGCTTCTTGTCTTACTCCGCCTTGGGGGGTTACTGAAACAGAGGGACCTTGGCAAAGCATTTCCCTTACAGCTGAAAGCGGGTGTTTATCCCTATCTAATCCTATTATACAGGTGAATAAACCCTGGCAACTTGGACCCAGTTCTCAGGGTGGCGCTGAGACCCCAGTTCAGATGTTTTGCCATTTAAACAAAGTGCTTTTCTGGCTGCCCACTGTAGTAATGCTTCACCACTATCCTCCCCTTTGCCCCCCTCTCCCCATGGTCCTCATTTCCCCAGTGCACAGTCCTGGGTGATTCAAGATGACTATCATTTAGCTTATTCATTTAACAGTCCATTGTAGAGTATATCCTTTGGGCCAAGAAAAACACTTCCTCCTCTTGAGTGCAAACTGGCAGAGGGTGCATTTTCTAAAGTGGAATGGTGAACAACCCAAGGAACTCCAAAGCAGTAAGATTAAGTGCTAAATGGAGTAGCTTTCAAAGTAAATGACTGGAAGGAAGTACTAGAGAGCAGCTGGGAGAGCCCAGGAGGAAAGAAGGTGCACCCTCAGGGAAGAGGGTGGGGAAACTATACTTTATAGCTTTGCTATTTCTGGCTGCTCCACATGGCATGTGGGATCTTAGTTCCCTGACCAGGGATCGAACTGGTGCCCTCTGCACTGGAAGCATAGAGTCTTAACCACTGAGCCACCAGGGAAGTCCCTCTCAGCATATTTTATCTGATTTTGTTTGGACAACAAATTTTGTGTAGTAGGTCTCACTCCCTTTAACACATACAGGGTCTTAAATTCAATGGAAGGTGCGTGAAGATATGATTTCCCCCCGGGGAGGGGCAGCCTGTGGTGGGGTACAGGACAAGAGGGGCTCTATCTGTAGAGTCCTAAATCCAGCTGCAAGTCTGGCTCATGGAGATTTCTTCTAGCCTCTTGGATCTTAGGAACAAGAGTTCCAAGAGGGCTAATGTGGAAAACTCAGCCCAGCGCTTTCAGGGTGCACACAGCTAGCTTTCCAACCAGCCCAGCCTAGAAGTTCCACGGAGCTGCCTCAGGGACCAGCAAAGAGGGGAAAAGACCCAGCCCAGGAGAGAGCTTTGGTTCCCACCATGCAGTTATCAGAGCATCTCTGCTTTTATCTGTTCTTTTTTTTTTAAATAACCTTAAAAATCAATTGAATTTTGGTTGTGCTGGGTCTTCGTAGCAGCACTCGGCATTGTGCAGCACTCTCTAGTTGCTGCACAAGGCTTCTCGTCCCGGCAGCTAGGCGTGCGGGCCTCTAGTTGTGGCTTGTGGGCTTAGTTGCCCAAAGGCCGTGGCTCCCTGGCTCCCCACTAGGCTCTGAAATCTTCTATCTCAAAATCTGAGCATCCTTTCCATCCCCGGCCTTGCAGGATGGCCCCCGCAAAGAAGGGCGGCGAGAAGAAGGGCCGGTCCGCCATCAACGAGGTGGTCACAAGAGAATACACCATCAACATTCACAAGCGCATCCATGGAGTGGGTTTCAAGAAGCGTGCCCCTAGGGCACTCAAAGAAATCCGGAAGTTTGCCATGAAGGAGATGGGAACCCCGGATGTGCGCATAGACACCAGGCTCAACAAAGCCGTCTGGGCCAAAGGGATCAGGAATGTCCCATACCGGATCCGTGTGCGGTTGTCCAGAAAACGTAATGAAGACTCGCCAAACAAGCTCTATACTTTGGTTACCTACGTGCCCGTCACCACTTTCAAAAATCTACAGACAGTCAATGTGGATGAGAACTAATTGCTGATGGTCGAATAAAATTATTGAACTGCCAAAAAAAAAAAAAAATCTGAGCATCATCCATGCAATCCTACTTCCACTTCCTCTATGGCCTTGTGCTATGTTATCAAGAGAGTGAGAGAAAGCAAAGACTTTAATATCTACCAAGAGATTTGAAATAGCTTCACAAGGTCAAGCAACAGGGAGGTTATAATGGCCTACATTTGAAAAAAAAGAAAATCCAGGTCTGTCTTTGAGAGACTGTGGGAGGGGGCAAGCCCAGCACACGGGGCCCCCTGCCCAACTCTCTGGTTATGAGACAGACCTCCCATCAGGGATAGAGGGTTGAGGAGGGTGAACCCCAGTGATGGGCAAGAAAGGGTCGGTTACAGCAGTGGATCATCTTGATTCGGGGGGAGAAGACTGGAATGAGTAGCCACTATGCCGATGTTAATGTGTCCTTGTTCTTTCCATTTGTTCCTTAGGGATTTCTTTTGGCTTTAATAATGCAGTGGGGGGACTTCTCTGGTGGTCCAGTGGTTAAGACTCTGTGCTTACAAGGCAGGGGCTCTGGTTCAATCCCTGGTTGGGGAACTAAGATCCCACCTGCCATGTGGCATGGCAAAAAAAACTTTTTTTTTTTTTTAATGCAGTGGGGTTATTTGACTTCAGGAGTAGAGTGGTTAAGCGACAGGTACTGGGCAAGTTCGGAGAAGGCAATGGCACCCCACTCCAGTACTCTTGCCTGGAAAATCCCATGGATGGAGGAGCCTGGTAGGCTACAGTCCATGGGGTCGCCAAGAGTCGGACACGACTGAGCGACTTCACTTTCACTTTTCACCTTCATGCATTGGAGAAGGAAATGGTAACCCACTCCAGTGTTCTTGCCTGGAGAATCCCAGGGATGGGGGAGCCTGGTGGGCTGCCGTCTATGGGGTCACACAGAGTCAGACAAGACTGAAGCGACTTAGTAGCAGCAGCAGCGGCAGCAGCAGCTGGGCAAGTTAGAAACTGAACCTCTCCTCTGGGCCTCCAGGTCCTCCTCTGTAAACTGGGGATAACTGACTACCTCACAGGGTGGTTGTCAGGACTCAGACCTGCATGTAGAGCTGATTAGCATGCTGCCTGTGCAGAGTAACCTTGCCACAGACGCTGCAACTCTCAGCTTTACGGGTTACTGCAAACCAGAAATGCAACTCACAGGGAAGGAGAAGTCCATGGAAAACAAGAGGAAGTCTCATGATGACCTCCCTCAAGTTGTAAAATCTCTAATAATAGAGTGAGGGTGTGTGGTTAGTGGCACAAGTGTGCCCAGAGCCGGATCAGTCCTGCTCTCGACACTCCATGGGCGCTTGTATTCCCAAATGGCTAAGAATTCTGTAGGGCCTGGTTCCCGAATGGCTCTAAGGGATTGGAAGGAGGAAGTCTTGGGTGACTCCCAGGTTTCCGGGTTGGGTGAGACCTAGTGGATGGCGGTGCTACTCACGAAAAAGAAATTCACCTGTCACCAGCACGCTGGTCACAGGAGATCAAGGGAGGCAGGTGGGGGAGTGAATTCTGGACTCGCGAGTCTGAGGCTCTAGGAACACTAGAGGGAAGTTGCAGGAAGGAGCCAGTAGAGAGGGAGGGACTAGAAATCGAGGGAGAAAACCACAGAAGAGCAAGGTCCTGAGCTCTGCAGGGAGGTGGAGGCGAGCGGCAGGTGGACGACCGAAAGTGCATCTCCAGGCTGAGTCCTGAGGCGTGGAAGTGGCAAGGTTCAGAAGGGTTTGCTGGTTTGGGGGCGGGACACTGAGGGAGGCCATACCAGGCAGGCTCAAGGTTCTCAGAGGTGAGGAGAGGCCTGGGGGCTGGCATGGGCCAGAGGGTACAGGGTGGTCGTTGTGGGGCCACTCTGAGGGCAAAGCAAATAAACCATTTATTGTAGGTTTTTAATCATCCCACGGCTGTCCTCATGAACTTAGAAACAAACTGGTAACAAAAAACTTGGTCCCTAAATATATGTACCTTGAAGGGGAGACGGTCTGTTAGAGACTTGTCTGGCAGAGGGAGATCTGCCCAGGATGTGGGGGCTTCTCGATGTTTTTTAGGGCAACAAACTGTATCCTTCCATCCAACACACCTGCCACACAGACCCCTCTCTGCCTCTGCAGACCCCCTCTAGCTGCAAGCAGGACAGGAAGCCAGGGGCTCTCAACCTTTCTAGAAAACCACCATCTGTCATTTTCCCAACCTGGTTCCTGCCTGATTGATTCTGCAATTCTAGCTAATCTTGTTTGCTTTTTATTCCCAGGATATTTTGTGTCTCTACCAGGTAGGGAGAAATAAAGAAGGAAATTTACTTAGAAATGTTTAAAAAGCTTAGTATCAATTGTTTTCTCAAGGTGAGACTTGAAGAGAGCCACCATCTTCTACAACCCAAATTCCAGGGCGTCACCGAGGAAACCCTCCTGGTCCCCCTCCCTTACAGGCAGGGCAGATCTTGTCTCTTCCCAGACAGACGGGAATCTTTCCCCGTCAGGCGGCATGACGATGCGCAGCAGAACTGCTTGTTCACGGCCTCTCCCCAGCACCCAGCACGGCGACGGTATACACGCCCTCGGTACATGTTTTCTCAGTAAGTGAAGGAACGGAGCCAGCGATGGGTATCTCACAGCCTAGTGGTTTGGTGTAACAGCTGCTGCTGCCTAAAGCTTCCTGTGTCTAACTTAGTCGATTCCGAATGGCCACCTGGCACAGGAACCAAAGCTGGGGCTCCAGGCGTCGGTTGACAGGCCAGATGCAGCGCTGGCAAAGGGCAAGTGGAGAGGTGTGCGCGCTGGTCGAACACATGGCACCAGGTTTGCCTTAAAGCTGCGCTCTTTGAAGCAAGTGACCCTTTTCCCTCTAAAAGTCTTGGACCAGTTCTGGTCTGAGGCAGGACGTGAGCGGGTGGGTGGGGTGGGGAACTGAGATGTGGGTTTTCTAACACTCAAGCTTGGGTTTTTAACACATGTGAAAAGACAAGATTTGGGCAAAGAATGGGACTTGACTTTATTAGGCGATTTGGAGCAGCCACCCTGTAAAAACCAAGGTGCATTCTGAGTGCAGACCCCATGCGTAGGAGAGAAAAACCTGTTTTTACCATCCTCTTCCCTCCTAACAAACCCCTTCACCTATCATCCTGTCTTGACTGTTTCATGGCCGAGAACAAAGCCCTGGGAGCATCTCAAGATTAAGGGAGACACCTCTTGATTCAAGCCCAGATCTCTCCAGGCAACAGACGATGAGGCCTCAAAATCAACGCCGCCTTAAAAAGAATGCTCTCTGTACACAAACGCTACCAGATGGAATTCTAGATCTGCATACATAAGACAGAAATGACAAGTGCACAGGGTGATGATTACAGGGCCACGGATCTGGTGGGTAAAGATGCAAGGCCACAGACAGAAATACCATCCGCCAGGGGAAGGCAGCTGGGGGCTCTGATGACACCTCACACTCAAAAACTGAAACCCTGCAAGAGTAAGTGTGCCCCTCAACCCCACAGCCGACTTACCCCAGGACAGTGAGCAGAGACAAAAGTAAACACATCACTTCTCCGTTATGCGTTCCCTGGGAGCCCTGGGCAACCTATCAATGGAAAGGTTCCCGGCTAGACTTCCTCGTGTTTCCGTGTTCCTGATACTTTCTAGGAAAGGACTTTACCTTCAGGCGGATGACTCAGAACAGGAGAAGCCCTCCGCCTTGACCCGAAATCCAAACCCAGGACCCAGAGGCAGGAAGAGCCGGTTCTGCCAAGGCAGGGGGCCTGGGATGCTCGCAGCTCGGGTGAAGGGACCTCAGCCCAGCAGTGGCAGCAGAAGGACCAGGTCTGGGGCCTCTCTCTGAAATGAGGGCCACGCTGGCTTCCGTTGCACATGCATGGAGAACTATCCCCCCTGTTCTATCAAAGGGGAAACTGAGGCACAGAGGTTCAGGAGAGACGGAGCCAACAGAGTCGAGAAGTGTCACAGGAAAACGACCGAACTTCCCGAGCTTCCCTTGCTATGCGCGGTTCTTGGCCTCTGACTCTGACTGCTAATGTGACGGGATCCTAGGAGTGAGGGTGAGCAGGGGTTAAGATCCTGGCAACAAGCCTTCATGAGGAACAGCTCCTCTAAAGACACATCCCTGCGTGGGGGCAGGGTGGCTGGTCCCTCTCCCGGGCCCCCTGTCCCTCATGCTCCCTTCCTCTCTGCCCTTTCAGTAGAGCTTCTCCTTCAGGTGAGTTCGCTGATGCGTGATGAAGTTGGAGCTGTTGCTGAAGCCCTTGCCGCACTCGGGGCACTTGTAGGGCTTCTCACCCGTGTGGATCCGCTGGTGGATGATGAGCACCGAATTCCAGCTGAAGCCCTTGCCGCACTCGGGACAGCGGTAGGGCTTGTCCCCCAGGTGGGCCCTCTGGTGCATGACCAGGATGGAGCCCCGGCTGAAGCTCTTGCCGCACATGAGGCACTTGTAGGGCTTCTCGCCCGTGTGGGTCCGCTGGTGCACCACCAGCTGGGAGCGCTGGCTGAAGCCCTTCCCGCACTCCCCGCACTTGTAGGGCTTCTCGCCCGTGTGGATCCGCTGGTGCTTCAGGAGGTTGGAGCTCCAGCTGAAGCTCTCCCCGCACGTCCGGCACTCGTAGGGCTTCTCGCCCGTGTGCGTGCCCTGGTGGGCGATGAGGCTGGAGCTCTGGCTGAAGCTTTTGCCGCACTCCCCACACTTGTAGGGCTTCTCCACCAGGTGGGTCCGGCGGTGCGTGGCCAGGTTGGAGCTGCGGCTGAAGCTCTTGCCGCACTCGCCGCACTGGTAGGGCTTCTCGCCCGTGTGGGTCCTCCGGTGGGTGATGAGGGCTGAGCTCTGGCTGAACCTCTGGCCGCAGTCGGGACACTTGTAGGGCTTCTCGCCCGTGTGGATCCGCTGGTGCCTGATGAGGTTGGAGTTGTAGCTGAAGCTCTCGCCGCACTCCTTGCACTCGTAGGGCTTCTCGCCTGTGTGGATTCCCTGGTGCGTGTTCAGGCTGGACCGGTTGCCGAAGCTCTTGCCACACTGGGGGCACGAGTAGGGCTTCTCGCCCGTGTGGGTCCGCTGGTGCGCGATGAGGTTGGGGCTCCGGCTGAAGCTCTTGCCGCACTCGGCGCACCGGAAGGGCTTCTCGCCCGTATGGATCCGCTGGTGGGTGATGAGGTTGGCGCTGCGGCTGAAGCTTTTGCCGCAGTCCCGGCACTTGTAGGGCTTCTCCCCGGTGTGCGTGGTCTGGTGCCTGCTGAAGTTGGAGCCGTCGCTGAAGCTCTTGCCGCACTCGTCGCATTTGTAGTATTTCTCGCCCGTGTGGGTCCGCTCGTGGGTGATGAGGTGGGACTTTCGGCTGAAGGTTTTCCCACACTGGGGACACTCGTAGGGCTTCTCGCCCAGGTAGGTGCCCTGGAGGCCGATGAGCTGGCCAGCTTCCCTGCCCAGGGCGGGCACCACCCCGCGGTCCTTCCTGGGGGTGTTTCTCCGGGGCCCCTGGGGGTTGCAGTCTCTCTCCACGTCACTTTCCCAGTCGGACTGAGGGATGCCTTCCCCTTCCTGCACGTCTGAGAACATCTCGTGGGACTCGACGTCCTCGAATATGTCCTGGTTAGAGCTCTCCCCATTTTCACTCTGGATCTCAAAATCTGAAACAATGAGGAAAAATGTGCAATTTGTACTTAATTTCCTGTAATGATGAGAAAAGAAAACCAAAGGGGAGCGGCTTCCCTGGTGGCTCAGCGGTGAAGAAATCCCCTGCCAATGCAGGAGACACAGGTTCAATCCCAGATCCAGGAAGACGCTACAACTATTGAGCCTGTGCTCCAGAGCCCCAAGGGCTGCAACTGCAGAAGCTCTCAAGCTCTGGAGCCTGAGCTCCGCAACAAGAGAAGCCACTGCAGTGAGAAGCCCACACGCCACAACCAGAGAGCAGCCCCCACGAGCAGCAACTAGAGAAAAAGCCTGCACAGCAATGAAGACCCAACACAGCCAAAAATAAACACACAAATAAAACACACTACTTACTAGAAGAATTCTGTAATCAGTTTCAAAGGAAGTCAGTGCTCAAAGAGGCAGAGAATTCTTCTAAACACGATTCAATTTTTTGTTTTTTTCTTTTGACATGGGACTATTTTTTAAGTCTTTATTGAATGTGTTACAATATTGCTTCTGCTGTATATTTTGGCCTTTTGCCCTTAAGGCATGTGGAATATTTCAGTTCCTAGACCAGGAATCAAACCCGCACTCCACTCACTGGAAGCCGAAGTCCTAACCACTGGGCCACCAGGGAAGTCCCACTATTCCATTTCTGATGGTCTCACAGGCTACAGAATAGCATTTCGATTTAATGGGTATTTCCCTGGTAATCTGTAAAGCTGAACATCTTTTCTTATGGATATAATTCGTTTTTATTCATTTCTAAATTGCCAGGTCATATCTTTTACCTGTTATTCCACTGGGTTGACTTGGCACAGGAGGGCCTAGAGGAGCCATCCCACGTTGAAGGTCAGGAAGGGTGGCAGTGAGGAGATACCCCTCATCCAAGGTAAGGAGCAGCAGCTGCGCTTTGCTGGAGCAGCCGTGAAGAGACACCCCACACCCAAGGTAAAAGAAACCCAAGTAAGATGGTAGGTGTTGCAAGAGGGCATCAGAGGGCAGACACACTGAAACCATACTCAAGACCAGGAGCTGACTGTGGCTCAGATCATGAACTCCTTATTACCAAATTCAGACTCCAATTGAAGAAAGTAGGGAAAACTGCTAGACCATTCAGGTATGACCTAAATCAAATCCCTTATGATTATACAGTGGAAGTGAGAAATAGATTTAAGGGCCTAGATCTGATAGATAGAGTGCCTGATGGACTATGGAATGAGGTTCGTGACACTGTACAGGAGACAGGGATCAAGACCATCCCCATGGAAAAGAAATGAAAAAAAACAAAATGGCTGTCTGGGGAGGCCTTAAAAATAGCTGTGAAAAGAAGAGAAGTGAAAAGCAAAGGAGAAAAGGAAAGATATAAGCATCTGAATGCAGAGTTCCAAAGAATAGCAAGAAGAGATAAGAAAGCCTTCTTCGGCGATCAATGCAAAGAAATAGAGGAAAACAACAGAATGGGAAAGACTAGAGATCTCTTCAAGAAAATTAGAGATACCAAGGGGACATTTCATGCAAAGATGGGCTCGATAAAGGACAGAAATGGTATGGACCTAACAGAAGCAGAAGATATTAAGAAAAAAGATCTTCACAACCCAGATAATCACGATGGTATGATCACTCATCTAGAGCCAGACATCCTGGAATGTGAAGTCAAGTGGGCCTTAGGAAGCATCACTATGAACAAAGCTAGTGGAGGTGATGGCATTCCAGTTGAGCTATTTCAAATCCTGAAAGATGACGCTGTGAAAGTGCTGCACTCAATTTGCCAGCACATTTGGAAAACTCAGCAGTGGCCACAGGACTGGAGAAGGTCAGTTTTCATTCCAATCCCAAAGAAAGGCAATGCCAAAGAATGCTCAAACTACCACACAATTGCACTCATCTCACATGCTAGTAAAGTAATGCTCAAAATTCTCCAATCCAGGCTTCAGCAATACGTGAACCGTGAACTTCCTGATGTTCAAGCTGGTTTTAGAAAAGGCAGAGGAACCAGAGATCAAATTGCCAACATCCGCTGGATCATCGAAAAAGCAAGAGAGTTCCAGAAAAACATCTATTTCTGCTTTATTGACTATGCCAAAGCCTTTGACTGTGTGGATCACAATAAACTGTGGAAAATTCTGAAGGAGATGGGAATACCAGACTACCTGACTTGCCTCTTGAGAAATCTGTTTGCAGGCCAGGAAGCAACAGTTAGAACTGGACACGGAACAACAGACTGGTTCCAAATAGGAAAAGGAGTGTATCAAGGCTGTATATTGTCACCCTGCTTATTTAACTTCTATGTAGAGTACATCATGAGAAACGCTGGGCTGGAAGAAACATAAGCTGGAATCAAGACTGCCAGGAGAAATATTAATAACCTCAGATATGCAGATGACACCACCCTTATGGCAGAAAGTGAAGAGGAACTAAAAAAGCCTCTTGATGAAAGTGAAAGAGGAGAGTGAAAAAGTTGGCTTAAAGCTCAACATTCAGAAAACTAAGATCATGGCATCTGGTCCCATCACTTCATGGGAAATAGATGGGGAAACAGTGGAAACAGTGTCAGAGTTTATTTTTTGGGGCTCCAAAATCACTGCAGATGGTGACTGCAGCCATGAAATTAAAAGACTGCTTACTCCTTGGAAGAAAAGTTATGACCAACCTAGATAGCATATTCAAAAGCAGAGACATTACTTTGCCGACTAAGGTCCATCTAGTCAAGGCTATGGTTTTTCCAGCGGTCATGTATGGATGTGAGAGTTGGACTGTGAAGAAGGCTGAGTGCCGAAGAATTGATGCTTTTGAACTGTGGTGTTGGAGAAGACTCTTGAGAGTCCCTTGGACTGTAAGGAGATCCAACCAGTCCATTCTGAAGGAGATCAATCCTGGGATTTCTTTGGAAGGAATGATGCTAAAGCTGAAACTCCAGTACTTTGGCTACCTCATGTGAAGAGTTGACTCATTGGAAAAGACTCTGATGCTGGGAGGGATTGGGGGCAGGAGGAGAAGGGGACGACAGAGGATGAGATGGCTGGATGGCATCACCAACTCGATGGACACAGGTTTGAGTGAACTGCAGGAGTTGGTGATGGACAGGGAGGCCTGGTGTGCTGCGATTCATGGGGTCACAAAGAGTAGGACATGACTGAGCGTCTGAACTGAACTGAACTGAGATGCTCTTATAGAGCAAGATTTCGACTCTTATCTGCTACACTGCAGGCTTTGTGGCAAATATTTCCTCCCAGTCTCTGCATTGGCTTTGAACTTTCTTCACAGTATCTTTTTAATATAAAGGACTTTTGTTTCCACGAGTACAATCTAGCTTTGATGACTTGTTTTAAGATTAAGAAGTCCTACCCCACTGCAAGATTCCAAAAATACTCTCCTATAGGTGACTTCAGATGGTTTACAGTATAGATCTATAACTCACCTGAATTTACTTCTGTGTAACTTGTGAAGCAGGGCTCTATTTCTGTGTAAGTTACGAAGCAGAGATCCACTTCTAGTTTTTTCAAAAGGGTCGGACCACTGTCCAAATACTACTGAATTGCCAAAGGACCCTTATTGGTTAGCAGACAATTACAACACATCCTAAACCAATGGTTCTTGCATTTTCCTACCCTGAGCCAGGCTCTAGGCTCACATGGAATTCAGAGGGCCACGTGTGTCCCCCTGCCCAGCCAGACGCCTCTGCTTTCTCTCCCATACTAGAAAGCGTATCAGAATAGAGTAAGTGTGGAGAAATTTCCTGTCAATATGGGGATAAGCATGCATGTGCTGTAAGTGAACAATGAGATCACTGGTCACAGACATCAGTGCTTTAGTGTGTTAGGCTCACAATTCTTGTAAGGTCCCTCCTGCCTGATTGTGACATACCCCTGGATCTCAATACCACAGTCAGAGCCACTGGTTTGAAATGCAGAAGTGGGTCTCTAATTCTCATACAGCTGATGCCCCAGTGGGATTCTCCCCATCAGGGTGCTGCCTTGGCGAGCCTGGTGGGAACCCAATAGCACCTAAGTGGCTTGGACCATTGTTCCCCCTGAACTCTGACTGCTTGAAAGACGAAGTGCTGGTAAAAACAGCAAGGAGCTGTTATCAGTTTAAATGAATGACTGCCAAATAGTTTAGTAATAACGTTACATCTCAAGAGTTCTGTGTGGTATACATTTCAAATATTTAAGTGAATTAAAAGTGATGTTGTTCTGAACCTGAGAATTGTGGCTTTAAGAAGACATATACCTTCATAACCCTACACTGCTCTCTACTCTTCTTATTGACAAGAGAGTGTATGGGCTCCCTACTGGATCAGTGGTAAAAAGTCCACCAACCAATGCAGGGGACATGGGTTCAATCCCTGGCCGGGGAAAATTCCACGTGCTGTGGGGCAACTAAGCTCGTGTACCGCAACTACCGAGCGCATGCTCTAGAGCCTGGGAGCCACAACTACTGAGCCCACATGCCTCAAGCCCGTGCTCTGCAACAGGAGAAGCCACTGCGACAGGAGGCCCTCGAACCGCAACTAGAGGAAGCCCGCACAGCAGCAGGGACCCAGCACAGCCCTAAATAAATAGAACTATAAAAATGTATTTAACAACAGCATAAAAGATGATAATATCCATTGAGTTTGCTAAATATAAACAAAGAATTAATACAGAGCTTCCAAGAGTGAAAACCTAAGAGCAGGTGCTCTCGGGGCTTCCCAGTGGCCACCAGGGAAACTTCCAACGCAGGGGGCCCGGGTTCGATCCCTGGTCAGGGTACTAGATCCCACATGCCACAACTCAAGAGTTTTCATGCAACTAAAGATCCCGTGTGCTGCAACCAAAACTGGGTACAGTCAAATAAACACCTAAAAAAAAAAAAAAAAAAAAGGCATAGGTCCTCTCTCGCTGTACTAAGCTGCCTGGCCTGACTTGCCTCCCAGCCTGAGAATTCTCCCAGTCTTACCCAGTCTCCCTTTTGAGATTTTGAAGTGTTCTGCTAACTTTGGGCTTGACCCCCCCATTATGTTTTAAAACACAGTTTAGCTTGGCTTTCTCAAGAGAAAGGCAGATAAGCCGGGAATGATGAAGCTATCCATCTGCCTCCTTCATTGACCCAGCAGTTGTTTCTCCACACAGGAAAGATTCATTTTTCTCACTCCGACAATAATGAGTCTCCACTATGTGTAGGGCACTGTACTGCATACTGTTTTTTTTTAAATGGAAAAGACAGGTTCCTCGACTTTGGGGATTTTATAAGCGCCTAGAAAAAATAAGATGAGGACCAATACAAACAGAAAACAAGAGACTTCTCTGATGGTTCAGTGGTTAAGACTTCACCCTCCAATGCAGGGGGTGTGGGTTCCATCCCCGGTCAAGATCCCACCTGCCCTGCAGCCAAAAATTCAAAACATAAAACAGAAATAATATTGTAACAAGTTCCATAAAGACTTTAAAAATGGTCCACATCAAAGAAAAAAAAATCTTAAAACAATACATGATACAAAGCCAAAAGAGGAGAATCTGAATGTTCCAGGGGCAATGACTTCAAGCAGAGGTGACAGAGAGGCTCTTAGGTGGCGGATCTAGGGACGGGGAAGAGAGGCCGGAAGTAAGCATGGCTTTATGGAGCAGGTAGGTGTCCAGAGGTGTGTACTCAGAGGATGACCATCACACAGGGATGGAACAAGGCCATTCCAAGTCACGATTCAGCAGCACAGGTGAAAGCTACAAGCACAGGCTATGTTCAAGGAACAGCATGATCTGAATGCAGTGCGGGGATCAGGGGAGGACCAGCCAGGGGCCACCTAGGCCAGGCCACACAGGGCCACGAGTGCGAGCAAAACAAAGAGGTCGTGCTTGATCTGGAGGCCCCGGGGGACTAGAGAGGGTGTGGAAGCAGAAGGGCCCCACCACTCAGGCAGGACTGCAGCAGCTGCCACGCAGGCGGCAGAGGCTGAAGGCACATTCCCTCTGGGGGCCCCTGCCAGTCTGGTGAAATAGCGAGAGCCTGAATGAGGGCTGGGAATGGAGTTCAGGGCAACCCACTCCAGTAGTCTTGCCTGGAGAATTCCATGGACAGAGGTGTCTGGAGGGCTACAGTCCAGGGGGCCGAAGAGTCGGACACAACAGAGCAACTGAACATGCGTGCATAGGGATCAAAAATGTCCTTGGGAAACGCAAAGAGAGATGAGCTTCACCTCTTAAACTACTAATATAAGGGACTTCCCTCGTGGCCCAGTAATTAAGAATCTGCCTTGCAACACGGGGAACTCAGATTCAAGCCGTGGTTGGGGACCCAGGATCCCACATGCAGGGGGGCAATTAAGCTGGAGAGCCATAACTACTGAGTCAAGTGCTCTGGAGCCCACGTACCACAACTAGGAAGTCTGTGCACCACAAGGAAGATCCCGTGCGCTGCAACTAAGACCCAGTGCAGCCAAGTTAATGAATTAGTTAAAAGAAAGAAAACATCCGTTTGTGAGCCAGGTGGCAGGTTCTCACCAGATCTGATGGCACTTGGATCTTGAACTTAAGAGCCTCCAGAACTGTGGGAAATAAATTTCAAAACTATTAACACAGGTCCAGTCTCAACTGAAACGACAAGATACTTGATCTGGGAACACCCAGAGGTGCCTGCTAGTCAAATATTAAACATGGTCTAACCAGGTCTTAAAAACATGCTGGGTAAAACATGTGACCAAAGGTCCCAGGCTGGACAAACAGACTAGAGGTCAAGTGGTCTTATCCTGAGGACGTGCTTGACAAGGGATGGAGATCACTGCAGAGGTTCCTCTGAGCAACCACCAGGCAGGTCAGGAACACATGTTGAAGAAATGAAAACCAATGAAAATGACCTCAAAGGCAGAAATCAGAGCACTGACAAGCTGCTCAGTCTGGACATTCTCCATCTGGGACGTCCCGTGAAAGATGAAACAAAGCCCCTCCAACAAGCCAGGTGGGGAAGGCGGTCACCGTGGGGGCCAGTCATTGCGTCAGAGATGCCTGGTGAGACGTGACCCCCTGCTCTGTGACTCCAACTGCACAACAGCCCAGGGGCTTCTCCTCAGCCCTCTGGCTTCTCGTTATCGTCTGACTCAAGAGCCTGACATTCATCACAGACTTGTTACATCCGTCAGAAAAGTAAACAAGGTTTTTAAAAAGGATGAGAGGCTTTTGCTTTTTTTAAACAGGAAGAGTAAAATTAAAAGTTATTTTTCAGGGTCAAAGACCATCTGGGACTTTGCTTCAAATAAAACCTGGGGTAGGGACTTCCCTGGTGGTCCACTGGCTAAGACTCCACAGCTTCCCAATGAAGGGGGCCCAGGTTCTGTCCCTGGTCATGGAACTAGATCTCGTTCACCCCAAGTAAGAGTCTGCAAGCCACATCTAAGAGCCAGTGCACCCAAATAAATGAATAAATAAAAATAAATATTAAAAAAAAACCCTCTGAGATCCCCCCAAACACATGCGGAAGCAAACAGACTGGAGTTTGAATCCTGGTTTGAATCTTCTTCTTCTCAAAGAAGAGCTTGACTTTGCTGAATGTCCATGTCCCCTCATCTGTTAAATGATGGTCCCACACACTTCACGGGATTATTAGTGAGATGGAGGTGTAAGGTCTCAGTGCAGGCCTAGGCTCACAGTGGAACCTCCATGACCATCCTCTTCTCCAAAGTACAGCTTTATTCACACCTCCCAAGTCTCTGGGCATTGTTACAACTCCACCCCTAAACCATCTTCCCTTCCCAGTCTTCTGAATCCTCTAGACTAGATGCCACTGAATTAGTCACCTTTGTCTTAAAAAAAGTTTTTTTGGCTCATGTCTCACAGCATGAAGGAGAAGGAAATGGCAACTCACTCCAGTATTCTTGCCTGGAGAATTCTATGGACAGAGGAGCCTGGTGGGCTCCAGTCCATGGGGTCGCAAAGAGTCAGACACGACTGAGCGACTATCACTCACGGCATGTAAGATCTAGTTCCCTGACCAAGGACTGAACCTGTGGCCCCTGCATTTAAAGCAAAGAGACTCAAACAATGGACTACCAGGGAAGTCCCTAGTCACTTAGTGACTCTACAGATGAGTCACCTACAGTCCTCATCTGTAGCCCCTCTTTCCAATACCCTACCAAGAACTAGGACTTTGCATCTCATTTGTGATGAAATGATTAAGAACATGAGCCATGTCCTCAGACCCCTGAGCTGGCATTCTTGTTCAGCCTTATACTGGGGGCATGATCTTAATGGAGTCACTTATCTTCCCCGGTGATGATAATCCTGCTGATCTCTCAAGGTGGTGAAATCTATGTGAGTTTTGCATATAAGATGCTAGGCACACTGCTTGGCCCACAAGAGGATCCATCAGTGCTGGCTGGTGTTACCATGAGTTCTTCCTCACATGGCCCATCTCCTCCCCTTCCCTTGCTGTCCCCACCCCATCACTGCACACCTAGCGTCCAGGCGGCTTCCCAGCTGCTCTCTCACCTCTAGCATAAAACCTGAACCCTGTCATTGAGCTCAGCTTCCTCCCTTGCCCCTGGGGCCCTGGTTAAAACCTGCTGAGGCCAAAGCCTCACCCACCCTTCCCCCAAATCCTACTTCCCACCACTTTCTAAAAACACACTTTCCACTCCAATCCACCAGTCTTCCTTAGTCAGTCACCGGAATGGTCACCCGAATGATCTCACGGGTCCACTCTTCCAGGCCTCTGCTTAGCACAGCTCCTGGAATGCCACACCCTCCCTCCCCCCACACCTTTCCAAACCCCCCACCAGCTCAACCCCTGCTCAGGGGTCACGTCATTCACAAAGCCTTCACTGACCTTACCTCTCCTCTCCCCTCCAACCCTTTTCCCTGAAACCCTGCAGTTCTCATCAGCACAAAGGTAGCCACCGTTTCCCTCGGGTCCTGAAACAGTCCTTGGGTTACAGGTGGCAGTTGTTGTTCAGTTGCTAAGTCATGTCTGACTCTTGTGACACCATGGACTGTACCCCACCGGGCTCTTCTGCCCATGGGATTTCCTAGGCAAGAATACTGGAGTGGGTTGCCACTTCCTTCTTCAGGAGATCTTCCCGACCCAGGGATCATGTCTCCTGCACTGGCAGGCAGATTTTTTACCACTGAGCACCCGGGAAGCCCAGGGGCACAGGCAGATCTGGTAATCAAGGCACCCCAGATTACAGCTGAAGACGGGCATGCGTGGGTCCCACAGTGCAATAATAAAACCAAAGACAAATATATTAAGCTGCAAAGAGCTCCAGTTTGGAATTACTCTTTTAAGAGCCCAAGATGACTTTATACCAGAGACTAAGTCCCTAGTTACTAGCTGGCTTACTCGTCATTTATCATGATTTCACAAAAAATAATCACTTAAAAAAAACAGGATTTGGTTTATCTAATTGCTAGAACTGAAAATATCTGGACGTGTACTGCACAACAGGGTGAAAGTGCCAAGAGCTGGTTTATGGGATCTTCAGTCCCTTTCCTCCTTACCTCCATCAGCTTCCCAACCATCCCAACTACAACACAAACAACAACTGCGCTACCTAACTGCAGCTCCAACGGTAGTCCTGTGCTTCCCCAGTGGCTCAGTGGCAAAGAATCCACCTGCCAATGCAGGGGATATGGGTTTGATCCCTGATCGGGAACATTCTGCACGCTACAGAACAACTAAGCCCATGTGCCGCAACTACCAAAGCTCTTGTGCCCTAGAGCCCAGGCTCCGCAACAAGAGACGCCACCGCAATGAGAAGCCGGTGCACCACAACCAGAGAAACGCCCCCGCTTGCTGCAACTACAGACAAGCCTGAGCAGCAACAGGGACCCAGCACAGCCAAGTAGGAAAAAAAAATAGTTCTCTAAGCCCTAAAAACTACTCTTATTACTTAAAAGAGTGATTTCTTATGCTGAAATTCTGGAACTGTCACTGCATACAACCAGGGCATTTGGGGTGACAGCGTGCCAATCACCTGCACACAGACTGGAGGGATGGGCTGACGGGGACTCAGTTCCTGGGTGCCGCCTTTTCCTCCTCTGCAAACACCACACCCCTTCCACCCTCTCCCTATGAGGCTCTCCCTCTCACCACTGTCCCGAAGGGTCTGGGTCAAGTCCTCCACCAGGGCCACCGCCTCCTCGCCACTCTCGGGCCGATGCTCCTGCAGCCAGGCCTGAATTTCTCGGGGCAGCACGGTCAGCATTTGCTCCTTGGTGTGCATCTCTGGCCTCAGCCAGCGCCGGCAGAGCTCTCTAAGGCGGCCGAGTGCACCCTGCGGCCCTCCGGCCACGTCCTCGTGGGGGCTGCCCTTGCCAGCACCCTGGGGAAAGGGCTCAGACTCAGGGCCATCTTCCTGCAGCACAGCTTCCTGTACCCAGGAGTCATCCTCCAGGATCACTGTGGCCACCTCCTCCTCCTGGTTGTCTTCCTCCCGAGGGAGGCGGACTACAGGGCTCCGCGGAGCGGTTACTCTCGGCCCCTCTGAGGCCATCATCCACGTCCTTGGGTTGGAATCACTCAGGCTTCTGATCTTGACCTTCGGTCTTCTCCAGGCAGGCTCCCTGAGAAGACAGCACCCTTCTCCAGTTTCAACAAGTGGTCTGGCTAAGAATGAGAGAGAGAACTAGGATCAATAACTAAAAGGTCCTTAAACAATTTAACTCACAACAGCCCAGGTCAGGCCACCAAGTGATTCTTACATCCACAAATCAGGAGAAGTTTCCTGTCCCTCTTAAAGGAAAAATGGCTTATTCCTGAAAGCATCTCTGTGGCAAGAGAAGAATCACAAGCACAAAATACAGTGTTTTTCTTCCCAAAAGACCAAAGCATGAGTATGAGAAATTCAAAGCCCTCGAAAGAACCCAGGACAGAGCTATCCTGCTCTAAGTCAGTTCAGGTTTGCTGCAGAGTCAGTGACCTTGACCTAACATACAACTCAGTCACAGCCTCACAGACTAAATAAACAGATAAGAACACCCATCCTACTAATCTGAAAGGAACGTCTTAAGAATTTACAAAGGATCAGATGTCAAGGCACCCTGAGCCTCAGTGAAAGGAAGGAAATATCTCAACTGCATTATTATATTTTAAAACATGATGTTTTAAAATGTTCATATTCTTAGATCCAGCCATGGCCCCTCAGGAATTTATTTTTTAAAATAACCATCTTTGCTAAATTTACTAAATATTTGCAAGGACACACAACCATTTCTAATTACAAAAAAAACTGACACCTTAAAATCCAGCAGCAGGAGAATGGTTAATTATGGCACATCCATACAGTAAAATGTACTAAAAACTACACTGATGATGTAATAATGGCTACGTTTGGGGGGGTGGGGGTGGAGTGGGGGTAGGGGGATGTTACTGAGAAGGGGCCCAGAGGAGCTGGAAATGTTTTATGTCTTGATTTGGCAATGGTTGCATAAGAGCATACATATGAAATTTAAGATTGTGTGCTCTGATGTATGTATTTTTAAATATTAAAAAATTATGCTGACAATAATTATTAATCACTAATGATTTAAGATAATCCTCATAATATGAAAACTAATGAATAAAAACAAAACCAGCAAGATAAAAAAACCACAGACACGGTATGACCCCATTTCCTTTTTAAAATGAACACATACACAAGGAAAAAAAAAAAAAAACCTGGATAGAAATTCTACAAAATGTTGAGAGCAGTTATTTAAAACAAAGACTAAAAGGCAATGAAGTGTTTTTAAAAATCATCACTACAGCATAAAGACTCAGAAACACTCCCGGGAAAACTTTTTAAAAAGAAGAAAAAAGAAAAGCCAGTGGAAACACTAAAGCTCTCAAACTGTATTCACCAAATGGCTAGAAGAAACAGTTATATCACAATTCTTAACTTGGGGGGGGGGGGCGGCAGGAAAACCGTTCCCAGACAATTTAAGCGTTGTCCCACTTGGGGCCAGACACGCCCCCTCAGCAGCTCAGTTTCCCCATTTTTAAAATGAGCTGCGCGGGATGTCGTCCACTGTGCCTTTCAGTCTAAAGCCTGTGCCCCTGGCAGGATGTACAAGGAGCTCGCCGCTAGAGAGAAGAGTTCAGGTCGGCTCCCTGAGCGCGACCGGGCGTCTAAGCTCGGACAGCCCGGAGTCCGCAGGACACGAACACGGCCCCCGACGCCCCTCCCCCAGCAGGGCTGCCCGCCCTGGCTCCAGGCCCGTTATCCCCTGGCCTCGGGCTGCTCCCCCGGCCAGCGCGGCTCCGGCTCTCTGTCTCCGGGCTCACCTCTCCAGAGACCGGATGCCGCTTCCTCAGTCGCTCCACGCGCTAAAGCGCCACCGGGCACGGTCCGGCCGCTCCGGAGTCGCAGCGGCTCAAGCCCGAGGGGCACCGAGAACAATGGACGGGCGAGGCCCGCCCCCCCGCCGCGCTCATTGGCCACCGAGAACGGTCCCTGGAAACTCTGCTTTCCCATTGGCGAATACGGACCCAGCCTGGCGGCGGGAGGGAGGCTGGGCCGAAGGCATTGTGGGAGATGTAGTCCTCACGAGCCGACTGCGACCTCGGGCCAGGGAGCAGAGTTTGGGGATTTGATAACCTGCGCAGGGTGCATGGAACCGAAGCGGGAAAATCCACCGACCGGCAGTCAGGGCCCCAGACCTGTGACCTGGGACAGATCACTCCACTTCTTTAAGTCCTCCAAATAGTGGTCTATAAAAAGGGAAAGTTGGATGGAAGCTCTCTTTCAGCTGTAAACTGTGTGGCAGATAATTTTGTTAGGCCCTTCGACAGCCGAAAGCGGCCCCTGAATAGGAAAAGAATCTGCACAGAGAAGTCCCTTCCGGCCCAGCCCGGCGCCCCTCCCACAGCCGGCCCCCCGGCTCGCACCTGGCTTCTGGACACCCTTTTGTTTACGCACGTGGTGTTCCTGGGTCAGGAGGAGAGCTTTGTCCCGCCTCTTCTGCCGCGGACCTCCCATTCTTTCCTCCGTTTCCTCCTGTACGGAACCTGCCTCATCATACCGCCCTAGGCGGAGTCACCGCCCCCAGCACACCTGCTCCATGTCTCCTTGTTATTAATAGTTATCCCAGCCTTGCTTATTATCAATCTCGGCACTGGGGGGCTGAGAGTGACAGATTGGCCTCTCTTGTGGGGTTTCAGTGGCTGGCACTGTCCACTAAAAAATTAGCCGCAACGTGAAAGTAGAGAATGTTTTGTTCAGTTGGGAATGTTCAGGACTCCAAGCCCGGGAGACAATAACTCAGCCCTAAGAAATAGCTCCCAGGAGGCGGGAGAGGGAGTCAGGCTATATACAAGTTTGTAAGGAAAGGAGCAGGTAGTTTGCACAACAAAGATTATTGTTCAGTAAGAAAAACCAGATATTAAGTTAAGGAATTTAGTGCTCTTCTATGTATGGGAAGGTGCAAGAGTTTGGGATTATTGAAGTCATTTTTTTCATATGCATCTCAGCTATCTGGGGCCAGCATCCTGCATTTTCCCTTAGGGCTCACCAGTTGACATTGGAGGGCTGGCTGCTGTCCATGGGGTCAAGAGCTGGACACGACAGAGCAACTAAGCACAGCACAGTCACTGATGACTGTGACTTCCTTAAGTTCCTCACGTAGGGAGTGGTGCTGCTTATTGGCATAGCTCAGAAATTCACATCTGGAGAGAGAAAATCGCAGATAGCTATGACACTTCTTGCCCACCTATATGGCAAGAAATGTTTCACTTCACAGTGCTTTTAAAGAAATGCCTGTCATATCAGTGTATGACAGCAGGTGGATAACTGCCTGGAAATTCAAGGGGGAAATACAAGGCCGGAGAGAAAGACACTCCTAACATTATTGACTAGGTGATTTTTGCAGAAACTAACACTGATTTGTTATGTTAGTGAATATTGAACTGTCTCTGATCAATAACGTTTGGGTAACAAAAGTGGTATTAATATGTCTGGTCAATAATTAATGGTCTGTGATAGAACAATGGTATATTTTTGTACAAGGCAATTATTGGGAGTATGCATAATCAAATGGCTACATTTGTTTTTTTATTTAAATTTCATTTTCATGAAAATTTAATTTTCATTTCATGAGTGTTTGAGAAATGTTTCTTGATTATTGGTAATTTTAATCTCATTTTCTATGAACTGATTTTTCATATCTTCTTCCCATTTTTAAAGTTGAATTTACTTGTAAAAGCTCTTTGGGCTTCCCAAGTGGATCTAGTGTTAAAGAAGCCGCCTTTCAATGCAGGAGAGATAAGAGACTCTGATCCCTGGATGGAAAAAGCTCTTAGCTTATTAAGAAAATGATTCCTTTGTCACAGAAGTCTCTGCTGTTTTTCTCATTACGCGGTTCGATTGTTGCTGTTTTGTTTTTTATTTAGAAATTTGACATGTTTATGCTGTCAAGTTTGTCAGTCTTGTCTTTTTATAGCTTCTGAGTTTTATGTCACTCTTGGAAAGCTGTCTGCACCACTCCAAAGATTATTTGAATTTCATTCATTTTTCACTAATTAACCTCTTTAAGTATAAAGATGCAAAGAGAGGTTCAGTTATTGAATGCTCTGTCCCTGGTACAGTAGCATCTTAAGTTATTAGTCCAAAGTGACCACATACAAACAGCATCACTCCAGGCTGGCCTGAGAAATCTGCCCTAAGTGCCTGCAGGCATAATTCCCAGTCACCACCTCTACAGTGGTCAGAATTCTTAAACAGCAAGATCTCCAAAATGACTGAAGATGATAATTCTGGACTTGATATTGTATTAACAAAGCTTGTATCTCCACTTTTTCATCTCCACAAGGAGTGGAAATTTACAACAAAAGGGAAGATATTTGTTTGGTTGAGGCAGGGGTTTGGGGAGGTGGGATACAGCTGAAACTTCCCAGTAGTCTAAGGGTTCATTTCCCTCTGCTTCTCTCCCAAGACAACCCATGAGGTCAAGAAACTGGCACTGTCTTGTCACAGGAGAATCTAGGACCATCTCTGTGCCATGCCTGATTCTTTGAGAAGTTGGTCCTGGCCAGTGTGAACTTACCCCACATTTAGATGGAGAGCAAGTCACATTTAAGTCCAGTTTGGGGTGTAATGGTCCTGGTACCCACGCTAGTGCCCTAATACCAGCCCGGACAGTGAGAAAGCCCAGAACAAGTCCAGTACAGTGAGCAGGGTTGCTTCTCCCAGTGATTCCTTTTCTCCATCCTCCAAACCACAGGGATGCCAGAGGCTCAGTTCTACTAGTGAGTGCTCTTGGTTAGAAGCTTCAAAGGATGACTCTTGGCTAACTTAAAAGGGACTTATTGAAAGAATATAAGGGAACTTACAGAGTAAATGGGAACTGAAGTATCAGGCTTGAAAATAGTCAGGAACCAAGAAAAGGGAGTCAAGTCCCCCAAACCACAGCAACAATCTCTTAGCAAAAACAACCCAGGCTGCCCACTCCATGAGCTCTGGTGATGCTCTAGCCATATCTGTTTACCTGCCTTCCTCTCAAGGTTCCAAGACCAGGAAAAGAGTATTTGGTTGTTTGAGTCTGAAGCACATGGCTGGGACTTCCCTCATGGTCCAGTGGCTAAAATTCTCCTCTCCTAGTGCAGGGGGCCCAGGTTCAGTCCCTGGTTAGGGAACTAGATATCTCACAAGCTGCAACTAAGAGTTCTCATGCCACAATTAAAGATCCTGAATGCCGCAACTAAGACCTGGCACAGCCAAATTAAAAAATAATAATGATAAATAAATCACATGGCCACTCCAGATATCCACCAGAGGAGAGGTGATTGGCTCTAGATTTCCTTACTAATACACCCCACAAAGGTGAGTTATCCAGTCTGGAGATTGAAGGCTTCTAGGACAGGAAGAAACTACACGTCACCACTTGTCTTTAGATGTTGAGCAAGAAGGAAACTCACCCCGAGCAATGCTCAGCCTAAGGCCTAGGGAGAGCTCCCAGCTCATCTCAAGTGGATGGAGGTGATAGAGATGGGGTGGGCAGATCCTGCTTTCTATAACACTTAGTGACAATCAGAGCCAGTGACACCTGAGCAGGTGAGCTCCAGGCATTGAGGCAGAGGGGCCTGTGGGCCTTGAGGGTCCAGGAAGCAACTCCTCCTACTCAAGACTCCCAGCATTACTTACTCCAACCTACTTCCTTGATGACAGAGTAAGAAGGGAGACTGCTCTGGTCATGCAGAAGGCATGTCACATTTCTGCTAGCTATGCCACAGAATCCTGCCAAGTGTGCCTGGGAAAAGATAATTTAAACATTTTTTGATGTGAACCATTTTTAGAATCTTTATTGAATTTGTTACAGTATTGCTTCTGTTTTAAGTTTTTTTGGCCTCAAGGCATGAGGACTCTAAGGTCCCTGACCACAGATTGAACCCATATTCCCTGCATTGGAAGGTGAAGTCGTCTCTCCTGGACCACCAAGGAAGTCCCAGGAAAAGATAATTTAAAGGGACAGTGTTGTAGGATGCTGCAAGACTGGCCTATAGAGAAGGAAAGGCCGAAAGAGGGGATCGATGTAGGAATGCCCAGACAGGAAGAGAAACTAGCAAATGGAATCAGGGAAACATTTATTTTATAGACAGAAGGGTTAAATCCAGTTCAAGGAAGTGTCACTGAAAAGTTGTGAAATTAAGTATCACTTGACACTTATTCATGTAAAAAGAGCTAGAGCAGGATTTAAACAAATTTTTTTAGAGTGAAATTTTTTTTTAATCCTCCAAGACCAGTATATTTTCCTGTTTTTTGTTTTGTTTTGTTTTGTTTTTAAATGAATGGTTTGCATTTAGTGTGGCAGAAGGAGGCACTTTGCTCTGGACCTTGAGTTGCCTCTCCGGGAATGTTGGCTTTTCTCTTTTTCAGCTGTTCTGTGCCGGCCTGGGCTTCTCTAGCCCCTTCATGCCAAGGAGAAAAATGGATTTACAGCCTCTGGCCAGTTCCCATGCCCTGTGCTGAACTGCTCTATTCAAGGACATTTCTGGGAAGACACAAGGGTGCTCTGGGCTGGACTGAATGACTCGGGAGGCGGCCTGGGTGTGGGGTGTTGCTTGCCAAGACACAGAGGCACGAGTGGTGGTGGAGGTGGCTTGAGGGGTGTTTTAGAGGAGATCTGGCTCCAGAATCCTCAGTGTCCTCCAAGATTTTACAGGCAAAGACTAATTACCAAAACAGGATGAAAAAAAGGAAAAAAATCAAATACATACACTTTCATGCACAGGGAAACACACCCAGACACCCCACACACTACACACACTAGTGTATCCCTAGCCTGCTTAGTTCATAAGAAGAAAATTTTCACCAGAATAGTTATGTGACCATTGAAAAAAGAAAAAAAAGAATTTTGGGGGGAGACATTTAGTAAAAGCTTCCAAGACACTTGGCAGGCAAAAGAAATGTCAGAGCCTGACTGCCTTGTCAGAGCCTGGCTGCCCCTGAGATCTGTTGCTGTTTATACGTCCAGCTCTTACATCCCCATAGACTGTATCCCACCAGGCTCCTCTGTCCTTGGGGATTCTCCTGGCAAGAACACTGGAGTGGGTAGCAGTTCCCTTCTCCAGGGGATCTTCCCCACCCAGGGATTGAACCCATGTCTCCTGCGTTTCAGGCAGATTCTTTACCATCTGAGCCACAAGCGGAGTCCTTGCCCCTGAGATACTCGTTTACAAAATTATTGAAGCCAATGACTATGTTATTTACTGAGTCACATGGCCTGGGAGGTAGAGACTTCCGAAAGGAATGGTTTGGTGCCATAAACTTTCTGATAATGGGGTTTTACTATTGCATGTTTGATATGCTTTATGCATATACACACACGTATGCAAGCAACTTGAATTTTCTAAATTTTAAAACTAAGCCACTCAGAAATCAGGAAGAAAAATAAATTTGAAAACACAAAAACATCTACAAACCATTATAGTCCATAAATGAATTCAGAAAGAAATGACAAAATGGGGGAGGTATTTGTAACAAACCGAGGGTTAATTTCTAATGTACTATGAATTTATGTAGATGCGTATGAAAAGAACCAAGAACTCAATAGGAAAATGGATAAAAGATAAGAATAAGCAGCTCACAGAGAGAGACAGGGGGAGTGGGGCAGGGAGTGAGTGCTCAACCCCACTTTTTAAAAATTTATAATAGTTATAAAATATTATATTTCAAAAATTATAAAAATTTGTAATAATTTTTAAACGCAAATCAAAACAAATATAGACACCATTTTTTCACCTATTATTTGTTGTTGTTCAGTCGCTCAGTTGTGTCTGACTCTTTTCGACCCCATGGGCTACAGCACACCTGGCTACCCTGTCCTTCACCATCTCCTGGAGCTTGCTCAAACTCATGTCCGTTGAGTCAGTGATGTCATCCAACCATCTCATTCTCTACATCATCCCCTTCCCCTCCTGCTTTCAACCTTTGGCAATTTAAACAATTTTTTTTCTTGTGATAAGAACTTTTTTTTTTTTGCCATATCTTGCAGCATCCTAGTTACCCAACCAGGGATCAGACTTGTGCCCCCTGCCCCCAGTCTTAACCACTGGCCCTCCAGGGAAGTCTCAGCAAAAAAATTTTAAGTGTGATAATACACAGTATGTTGACAATGAGGAAGATAATTCACCCTCCTACTGTTGATGGTAGCTCAGATGCCTACAATGTGGAAGACCCAGGTTCGATCCCTGGGTTGGGAAGATCCCCTGGAGAAGGAAATGACAACCCAGTCCAGTACTCTTGCCTGGAAAATCCCATGGACTGAGGAGCCTGTTAGGCTTCAGTCCATGGGGTTGCAAAGAGTCAGACACGACTGAGCAACTTCACTTCACTTCACTGTTGATGCAGTCATTTTTAGAAGGAGAACCAGAAATTCTGTTGCTAGGAGTATATTATATAAATATAATAATAAAAATATGTCAAAATAGGTATAAGAATGTTTATTACTGAAGTATTTATAGCAAAAAAAATGAAATAATTTAAATGTTTATAGATAGAGGCCTCCCCTGGAGGAGGGCATGGCAACCCACTCCAGTATTCTTGCCTGGAGAAGTCCATAGATAGAAGAGCCTGATGGGCTACAGTCCATAGGGTTGCAAAGAGTCAGATATGACTGAAGCGACTTAGCAGGGCACACACAGAGGCCTAGATAAATAGTGTTTGGAGTATCTTTCCTTGGAATTCTGTTGCCTTGTAAAAAAATGAGGTTGATCTCTACATGGTAATGTAGAAAGACCTCCAGGTGGTGTAAGATGCTGTGCACATAGTATGATACATTTTGTGAAAAAAAATGTAAAGAAACATTTACTGTATATGCTGAGAGATACCTAACACATTTTTCTTGTTGCATACACAAGGAAGTGTGAACAGTGATAAACTCTGTCAAGAGGTACTAGAAAACAGGAGGGAGATTTTTTACTTTTAATTTCATAGTTTCCTAAATTATATGACACTTTACCACGTGCATACATTTACTTATTTTTTCAATAATAATAATGTTGACGAATTTTGTGTTATTTCCTCTTAAAACTTTTTGTATTAAAATAGACGTACTGGGACTTCACTGGTGGTCTGGTGGGCTGCCGTCTGTGGGGTCACACAGAGTCGGACACGACTGACGTGACTTAGCAGCAGCAGCAGCAGCAGCCAGTGGTTAAGACTCCGCCTTCTAATGCAGGGGTGCAGGTTCAATCCCTGGGCCGGAAACTAAGACCCCACATGCCACATGGCCAAAAGATATAAAAAAATAAAAGAGTGTTGATGAGGATGTGGGGCAAAGTAGCACAGTTACTTTGGACGATAGTTGGGTAGTTTCTTATAAAACAACATCTTTGCTTTACAATGCTGTTAGTTTCTGCAGCACAACAAAGTGAATCAGTTATGCGTATACATATATCCCTCTTTTTTGGATTTCTTTCCCATTTAGGTCACCACAGAGCACTGAGTCGAGTTCCCGGTGCTGCACAGCAGGCTCTCATTAGCCATCTGTTTCGTACATAGCCGCGTATACATGCCAATCCGTCTCCCACTTCATCCCACCCCCCTTGGTAGCTGTAAGGGTTTTTGTCTACATCTGTGACTCTATTTCTGCTTTGCAAATGAATTCATCTGAACCATTTTCTAGGTTCCACATATGAGCAATATTATACGGTACTTGCTTCTCACTTTCTGACTGACTTCACTCTGTATGACAACATCTAGGTCCATCCACTGGACCTTCCTTTTAATCTTGCTATGAACTTAAAACCATTCAAAGGAATTCCCTGGCAGTCCAGTAGTTAGGACTCTGGGCTTTCACGTCCGAGGTCTTGGGTTCAATCTCTGGTTGGGAAACTATGACCCCACAAACTGCACAACAATGCAAAAAAGAAAACACAAAAACAAGACAAATGCAAAACTATTCTAAAAAATTGCCTTCAAAAATAACAATAACTAGAAATTGAAAAATCACAGTCGTTATACCATGTACACCATTTATGAGAAAAATAAATATTTCGTCAGAACAAAACAGCAAACTGATATATACTTACTGTTGAAATTTTGGAACATACAGAAACTTTAAAAAGATAATAAAAAATGTGTACAATCTCAACCCAAATATAAGCTGTTACTATTTTAGTGGATTTTCTTTCATTCTTTTTTTTTTATGCACATGAATGTGGACAGTCTGGATGTCTTTAAACATTTTCCAAGGCAAATGAAACTAAAACTAACTCTAGCCTCGAAACTCTAATATTTTGGCCACTTGGTGCGAAGAGCTGACTCATTGGAAAAGCCCCTGATGCTGGGAAAGATCGAAGGCAGGGTGAGGAGACAACAGAGGATGAGATGGTTGGATGGCATCACTGACTCAAAGGACATGAATCTGAGCAAACTCTGGGAGACAGTGAAGGACAAGGAAACCTGGCCTGCTACAGTCCATGGGGTCACAAAGCCAGACACAATTTAGCGACTGAACAACAAGAAGCCTCTAACCACTAAATTAGCCAATTACCTCCTTGTTGGAGCCCTCCCTCTTCCTGGACTGCTCAGAGCCCTGGGATTTACATAACCCACAAAGAAGTCCTGCAGACACTGACACGGGTGGGAGAAAAGCCCAGACCTGCCAAACCCTGGACAGTGGCTGTTCCTGCAGTTTTTCATCACGACCACAAGGTGTCACTATTTGATGCTCCTGCGCATTCCCACCAAGGTGACGCTGCAGGCCAGTCCTTCAGACGCAGGCCTGTTAGGTGATTCCACTCCCTCAGCGCCAGGAGTCTTTGACCAGCTCCCAAGGCTTCATTTTTAGTTCTCAATCCTTTCAGCCCTCTCCCCTCAAGTCTCAGCATATTAATTAGCTTTTAATTTTATTAATAATGTTTTTAATGTTCACAAGTTTTGTCAGTTTAGAGCTTTTTAAGATTAAAAATATTTCTAACAGATAAAATTTATATACACAATGAAGTGCACAGATCTTAAGTACACATATCAAAGAATTTCAACAAATATATTTTGCTGTGATGTACACATTTAAAATTTTTATTTACTTAGATTTTTTGATCTTCACCTCCCATGGTCACTGTTAGGAAAAAGTGAAAGGCTGAAATGAACCGAAAAAAAAAAAAAGTTACTGGCTGCCTTATCTAAGGTACTCTTCTGTATTATCTCTGCTTTTTATTGTCTTTGGTCTATTTTACAATTCTGTAAGTTGTAGAAAACCTTTATTAATAAAAATTATTCTGGTCCATAGAAATTCAAATTTTAGTTGTGTTTGGTAGAAAGCAATTGTTGATTGCTCTGTGGATAGATATACATTTGCATCTATTTATAAATTAATTTTAGCATTCCCTTTCTGCCTATGTGTTCATGTGTGTTCTTTGACTTCTCTTGTGAATTAGTTGTAACATCGTACTGGTTCCCTGGTTAATTAATGAGTTAAATTAAAATCCTGGACATGTGTTCATTTTTAATCTGTGTGAGAGTCATGATTATGTCCTCTTCAAAAGATTATCTTTATTGACATATGTATGCTGCTGCTGCTGCTAAGTCACATCAGTCGTGTCCGACTCTGTGCGGCCCCATATGTATGCTGCCATGTGTGAAACATACAGCTGGTGAGGAGCTGCTGTACGGCGCAGGGAGCTCAGCCTGGCGCTCGGTGATGACCCAGAGGAGTGGGATAGCGGGGAGGTGAGAGATACATGCACATACAGCTGATTCACTTTGTTGTACAGCAGAGAGTAACACAGCAGTGTAAAGCAATTATATTCCAATAAAAATTATCTTTAAACATCACTCATATTCAAAGCATGAGTTAATAAGTTACAGTCTGGATTCATTCCGGAACCAGTTTATTTTCAAGGTCAAACTGAGTTTATGTAAAAAGGCTAGGCCAAGACCTAACAGTTCTTTAACTATGAATCATCAAGGAAAGCTAGAATTCCTTCTTGAGCTTAGAAGACATTAAGAAATATATTCACGAGGATTTCTCCAGGCAAGAATACTGGAATGGATAACCATTCCCTTCTTCAGGGGATCTTTCTGACCTAGGGATCGAACTCAGGTTCCTGCATTGCAGGCGGATTCTTTACCATCTGAGCTTCCAGGGACGCCCAGAAAACATAAAAAAATATATTTGTGTACATTTCGAAATTTTCAGTCAAATAGGGTGGAGTCCATACATTGTAGTCTTTCTGTATTTTTTTTGTTTTGTTATGTTGCTTGTTTTTCACTCCAGCATCTTGTTAAGGTCTTAAAACTCCAGTGAACTTCTGAGGAGTTCCTGGAGGGCAAGCACTATTTTCGTTCATGTCTAGTAATAAATTGACTCAAAACATTTGTGAAATTAAGCAATTTCCCTAATGATGTGAAAGTTTTTATACAAATGTAAGGGTAAGTAAAGAACCTGCTTGCCAATGCAGGAGACATGAGACGTGGGTTCGATTGCTGGATTGGGAAGATCCCCTGGAGGAGGGCATGATAACTCACTCCAGTATTTTTGCCTGGAGAATCCCATGGACAGAGGAGCCTGGTGGGCTACAGTCCATAGGGTCACAGAGATTGACATGACTAAAATGATGTAATACACATGGGAGGGAATCGTACAGGCCTCACAGAGGAATAAGACAGAAGATGCCCCCTCAGCCACCCACCCAGGTGGGCAACCCAGAACACTGAGGCCCTGATATTTATGTCCCTCCCTTGCTCCCCGTCTCTTTCCCGCTCTGCAGGCCAGTCACGTGGCAGAACCCAGGACCGCAGGAGGAAAAAGAGTGACAGCTGGAACTGGGGTGGGAGGACAAGCCTCTCTAGCTAGGCAGTGTGGCAGCCACTTCTGCCAGACCTGGAGCTACACAAGTACAGGATAGGAAACCCCCCGGATGTGGGTGGATGAGAAAATTGAAGAACCGGAATTCCAGGGCACTAGCAAGAACATGATTAAAAAGCCTACCACAGGGTCTAGACTGAGTAGGAGGCTGAAAAGGAACAACAAGCGAGGAAGTGAAAGAGGCAGTGGTGAGGATAAAGGGCAGATTTGGTTATTATAAGGGGCAGGGAGAGATGGGATAAGGAGAGAGGAGCTGAGGTCCTGAAGTGGAAGCAGTTTGTGACATGGCCAGGCCTTCAGAGGTTGATTAGATGGGGGTGGAAGGCGCTGGAGCAGAGGAGGTGAAAGGACCATGAGCACAGGTGATGGACACGGGATCAGTGTTGCTTCTGAAGTCACTGAGGGCAAGGGCCAGACACAGGAATGAGAGGAGCTGGGGAGCCAGGTCCCAAAGCCATCAATCAGAAAAGGTTACAGCATGGCCAGGAAAAGAGGTTCCCAGCTAAGCTGTGGCACCCATGGGCGGTGTGGTCATTTTGAGGCAGGAGAGAGATGGGCCCCAGGTTGAGTAGCTGGAATTTCTCCTCTGGACACATGCGCTGAAATAGCAGGAGTGAGAGAGGAGCTGAGTCCTGCTGAGATAAGAGATAAAAGACCACATATTCCTCATTCTTGAGGGTATCTTACCGACTACACGTGTACAGAAAGGCTCCTTGAAGGTCAAAAAGGGAGGGGGTACATGTCTCTCTTTGCTAGAATCCATCTTGGCTAAGAGATGCAGGTACACACATGGGAGGATGCTGAGATGTACCAAATATGGACTCAGAACCAGGCAAAGCGAGACGACTGCCCAAAGGAAACCCAGAATTGCTCCATATAAGTGATTCAAACTACCACGAGGGCATGACTCTTTTGAGTCCGTTTATGTGCCTATACACACCTACTCTTTTTCCTTTTAATGAACACTCGGCTTGTTTCATTCATTTCCATCTTGAGGTGGAAATTCACTGCTACACAGCTGGCAGGACAGGGCCTTGTCACTGGCCACTGCTCCCTGGAGGTCTAGCGGCTAGGATTCAGCACTCTCGCTGCCTCGGCCTGACTTCAATCTCTGGCTGGAAACCTGAATCCGGCTTCTCACTGCTGCAGGCTGAGGCCACCCGAGATCAATCTCTTTTTAAAGTGAAGTCGCTCAGTCATGTCCGACTCTTGGCAACCCCATAGACTGTAGCCTACCAGGCTCCTCTGTCCATGGGATTTTCCAGGCAATAGTACTGGAGTGGATTGCCATTTCCTTCTCCAAGGGATCTTCCCAACCCAGGTCTCGAACCCCGGTCTCCCGGGTCTCCCTCATTGTAGACAGACGCTTTACCATCTGAGCCACCAGGGAGTCCTTGTTTTAATTTAACTTCTTTATTTTTGACTGCTCTGGGGCTTCACTGCTGTGCGGACTTTCCTAGTTGTGGTGAGCAGGGGCTAGCTATTCTCTCATGTGGTGCACGGGCTTCTCATTGTTGTGGGACATGGGCTCTAGGGTGTGTGGGCTCAATTGTTGTGGCACACAGGCTTAATTGCTCCAAGGCATGTGGAATCTTCCCAGACCAGGGATCGAACCCATGTCCCCCGCATTGGCAGGTGGATTCTTAACCATTGTACTACCTGGGAAGTCCTGCCCAAGACCAATCTGGGAGGGATGTTGGGGCAGCATGGTCAGCATCAGGAGCTGTGGTTCAGCTGCATCATGCCACCCTCCATGGAACAGCTGCAACGCCGAATCTACATGGCAGTGCTCGGCAGGGCAGAGATTGGCGGGTGAAACTGGGGAGGCCGTGTGGTTGTTCTGCTGGTATGTCACCATCGCTGGGGTTTGGGGGTGGTCAGTAAACAACACCCCTCTTTCCCTCCCCTGAGTTTAGCATTCATTGAGAGATGGATTCAGGTGGAATTCATTCAAATAGATTACTCTCATTCAGCAAATATTTATTGACTTTTATTTGTATGTGTCAGACTCAATGGACTTGAACTTGGGAAGACTCCAGGAGATGGTGAAGGACAGGTAAGCCTGGTGTGCTGCAGTCCATGGGGTTGCAAAGAGTCGGACATGACTGAGTGCCTGAACAACAACAGTGAAGGATGTGCCAATGACTGAGCAACGGATAAAATTGCAAAATCCCTACCCTCATTGAGCTAACATTCTGGTTGAAAGAGATAGACAATAAATTTTTTAAAAATTTTAAAAAATAAGTAAAGCACATGATGTGCATGTGTGTTCAGTTGCTCAGTCATGTCCAACTCTTGGCAATGCCATGGACTGTAGCCCACCAGGCTCCTCTGTCTATGGAATTTCCCAGGCAAGAATAATGGATCGGGTTGCCATTTCCTTCTCCATGGGATCTTCTGTACTCAGGGACTGAGCCCAAGTCTCTTGCATCTTCTGCATTGGCACATGGTAGGTAAGAATAATGGAGAAGGTGATGGCACCCCACTCCAGTACCCTTGCCTGGCAAATCCCATGGACGGAGGAGCCTGGTAGGCTGCAGTTCATGGGGTCGAGAAGAGTTGGACACGACTGAGCGACTTCCCTTTCACTTTTCACTTTCATGCATTGGAGAAGGAAATAGCAACCCACTCCAGTGTTCTTGCCTGGAGAATCCCAGGGACAGGGGAGCCTGGTGGGCTGCCATCTATGGGGTCACACAGAGTCGGACACGACTGAAGTGACTTAGCAGCAGCAGCAGGTAAGAATAAACTAAAGGAGAGAAAACACATGGAGAGTGCTGGAGGTATAATTGTGAACAAGATGGTCACAAGAAGCCTTGCTGATAAGAGGAGAAATAGAGAAAGACTGGAAGAATAAAACGGTTCGAAATGGACATGGAACAACAGACTAGTTCCAAATAGGAAAAGGAGTACCTCAAGGCTGTATATTGTCACCCTGCTTATTTAACTTCTATGCAGAGTACATCATGAGAAACGCTGGGCTGGAAGAAGGACAAGCTGGAATCAAGATTGCCGGGAGAAATATCAATAACCTCAGATATGCAGATGACACCACCCTTATGGCAGAAAGTGAAGAGGAACTAAAAAGCCTCTTGATGAAAGTGAAAGAAGAGAGTGAAAAAGTTGGCTTAAAGCTCAACATTCAGAAAATGAAAATCATGGCATCTGGTCCCTTCACTTCATGGGAAATAGATGGGGAAACAGTGGAAACAGTGTCAGACTTTATTTTGGGGGGCTCCAAAATCACTGCAGATGATGATCACAGCCATGAAATTAAAAGACGCTTACTCCTTGGAAGGAAAGTTATGACCAACCTAGACAGCATATTGAAAAGCAGAGACATTACTTTGCCAACAAAGGTCCGTCTAGTCAAGGCTATGGTTTTTCCAGTGGTCAGGTATGGATGTGAGAGTTGGACTGTGAAGAAGGCTGAGTGCTGAAGAATTGATGCTTTTGAACTGTGGTGTTGGAGAAGATTCTTGAGAGTCCCTTGGACTGCAAGGAGATCCAACCAGTCCATTCTGAAGGAGATCAGCCCTGGGATTTCTTTGGAAGGAATGATGCTAAAGCTGAAACTCCAGTACTTTGGCCACCTCATGCGAAGAGTTGACTCATTGGAAAAGACCCTGATGCTGGGAGGGATTGGGGGCAGGAGGAAAACGGAACAGAGGATGAGATGGCTGGATGGCATCACGGACTTGATGGACGTGAGTCTGGGTGAACTCCGGGAGTTGGTGATGGACAGGAAGGCCTGGCGTGCTGCAATTCATGGGGTCGCAAAGAGTCGGACACGACTGAGCGACTGAACTGAACTGATGCCTTACTGATACCTCAGGGAAGAGCATTCTAGGCAGAAGACTATAAGTGTAAGGGCCCTGGGGCAGGATTGGAAGGCCTATTCTGAGACTCTAAGCTAATCATCCAGCATGCTTGGCTGGAGAATCCCATGAACAGAGAAACATGGCGGGATACAGTCCTTGGGGTCACAAAGAGTCAGATGTGACTGAGTGACTAACACTTTCACTCTCTTTTGGGAGCTTCCCTGGTGGCTCAGACAGTAAAGAATCTGCCTGCAATGCAGGAGATCCAGGTTTGATCCCTGGGATGAGAAGATCCCCTGGAGAAGGGAAAGGCTACCCATTCCAGTATTCTTGCCTGGAGAATTCCATGGACAGAGGAGCCTGGAGGGCTACAGTCCATGAAGTTGAGAAGAGTCAGACACAACTGAGTGACTTTGACTTCATTTCACTAGAAGCTAATCTTGCTGATCCTGTTTTCCTTCCCAGTGACTGGTTTAAAGGGTGAACAGTGAGTTCTGACCTGTGAGATGAGAAAGATAATCTGTGTGAGGGCTCCTGGGAACGGTTTCCATACTCTGAAGAGACGGTCCCATTGTTCCTATGGAGTTTTCCAGGCTGATGTGGTGTCTGCCACTGTTGCAGTCATGCCATGGCAAGAGTAGGAGGCAGCCTTAGAGGGCAGAGCAGAAAAACAGAAAGAACCTAGGCTTTGGATGACGTCAGGAAGCCACTGACAGTGCTCAACCTAGAGCTTCCTTAAGACCCATGCAATATAAATGGAATTTAAAAAGATGATAACGATGACCCTATATGCGAGACAGCAAAAGAGACATGATGTAAAGAACAGTCTTTTGGACTCTGTGGGAGAAGGCGAGGGTGGGGTCATTTGAGAGAATAGCATTCAAACATGTATATTATCATATGTGAAATAGATCGCCAGTCCAGGTTCAATGCATGAGACAGGGTGCTCAGGGCTGGTGAGCTGGGATGACCCTGAGGGATGGGATGGGGAGGGAGGTGGGGGGGTTCAGGATGGGGAACACGTGTACACCCATGACTGATTCCTGTGAATGTATGGCAAAACCCACTACAATATTATAAAGTAATTAGCTTCCCATTAAAATAAAATAAATTAAAAAAAAAGACCCATGCAAGGCCGTGTCACCCTGAGTAACTAGGTGTGTGGGTCAATGAATATGTAGATTTACTATTAATATAATATTTGCAATGTCAGCATCAGGGGAAACACTGACCGAAACTGCCAAGCCTGGCCAGGCAAGATCACAGTCACTTACATGAATTATCTTAACAATACGAGGTCCTGGAACTAACAAGCTACTACCAGCTGGAAGAATTCAGGAAAGGTCAAGAGTAGAGAGGCAACACCAGTTTATATGTCCTACCAATCTCCGAGAATCCTGTTTGCTGGAATCCCTGTTGGCTGAGTGACGCGTGTGCCACCATGACTGACCCTGAGTCAGAATGACTGTCCAGAGACAACCTGGAAACTAACCCACCACCATAAAACCCGAGACTGTGAGTCACCTGACAGAGCAGTCCTCCTGGGTCCCCTTACCTGCTGCTCTCCACCCGGGTGCCCCTTCCCCATAAAGTCTCTTGCTTTGTCAGCATATGTGTCTCCTTGGTCAGTTCATTTCTGAGTTTTGGACAAAAGCCCACTCTCAGGCCCTGGAAGGGGTTCCCCTTCCTGCAACATAAGAAAATTATATGAGAATCCAGCCATTATATTCTTCAAGTACAACCTCTTGAATTGGTCACTATACATACGAAAAAGATATGCAAATTCCCCAATAATCCATATATACACATTAAAATCTGATATCATTGTATGACAATCACTTTGGGAAAATTTTTTTAGGAGTTGCTAATACCCAGTCTGATGAAGAGCCAGAAAAACAAGCACTTTCATAGGCTTTCGGCAGAAGTATAAATGGAGAGAGCCTCTGGAATATGATTTAGCAGTATCTATCAATATTTTAAATATGCAGGCCCTTTCAAACAGTTTTGGACTTCTAAGTATCATAGAAAAAATTCATGCATATAGAGACATGTACAAACATATTGCTTAATAGTGGAGTGATTCAGTTGATTATGATAGAGGCATATTGTTTAATTCTAAATACCATTGACTTGTCATTATTTATAGTATTAAAAAAAAGAGAACATAGGCCCAAAATAGAGTTGATACTGTGTGATATCCCTTTTATGTGGAATCTAAAAAGAAATGATGCAAATAAACTTACTTATGAAACAGAAACAGATTCACAGACTTGGAGAAGGAACACATGGTTGCTGGGTTGGAAGGGAAAGATGGGGGGTGCATACGCACACACTGCTCTATTTAAAAAGGATAACCAAGAAGGTCCTACTGTATAGGGAACTCTATTAAATATTATTTAGCAGCCTGGATGGGAGGGGAGTTTAGGGGAGAATCAGTTCAGTTCATTCACTCAGTCTTGTCCGACTCTTTGTGACCCCATGGACTGCAGCACGCCAGGCTTCCCTGTCCATCACCAACTCCCAGCACCTACTCAAACTCATGTCCATCGCATTGGTGATACCATCCAACCATCTCATCCTCTGTCATCCCCTTCTCCTCCTGCCTTCAATCTTTCCCAGCATCAGGGTCTTTTCCAATGAGTCAGTTCTTCGCATCAGATGGCCAAAGTATTGGAATTTCAGCTTCAGCATCAGTCCTTCCAATGAATATTCAGGACTGATTTCCTTTAGGATGGACTGGTTGGATCTCCTTGCAGTCCAAGGGACTCTCAAGAGTCTTCTCCAATACCACAGTTCAAAAGCATCAATTCTTCAGCGCTGAGCTTTCTTTCAGAGAAGGCGATGGCACCCCACTCCAGTGCTCTTGCCTGGAAAATCCCATGGACAGAGGAGCCTGGTAGGCTGCAGTCCATGGGGTCGCCAAGAGTCGGACACAACTGAGCCATTTCACTTTCATGCATTGGAGAAGGAAATGGCAACCCACTCCAGTGTTCTTGCCTGGAGAATTCCGGGGACGGCGGAGCCTGGTGGGCGGCCGTATGGGGTCGCACAGAGTCAGACACGACTGCAGAGACTTAGCAGCAGCAGCAGCAGCTTCCCTTATAGTCTTTAAGGGAGAATGGATCCACGTGGATGCATGACTGAGTCACTCTGCTGTGCACCTGAAACTATCACAACATTGTTAGTCGGCTCTACTCCAAAATAAAATAAAAAGTTTAAAAAAATTCTGAATCTTCAGATATGTAATGCTAATAATTAACGATTAAATAAAAAGAGAACATAGGCCCAAAATGAAGTTACTTTTTCTAAGCCCATGTCACCAAGCCAAAACTTAGTACCCAACCTAATTGCAGTTTCAATCTCCTGCAGGAATGTCATCTTAACCAGTCTTTTTTTTTTTTTTTAATATTTTATTTATTCATTTGGCTGTGCTTGGTCTTTGTTGCTGCAAGGGCTTTTCCCCAGGCTGTGGCCAGGGGCTACTCTCTGGTTGCGGTGCGCCGGCTTCTCTCACTGTGGAACATGGACTCTAGGGCACTCCGGACTCAGTAGTTGCAGCACGTGGGCTCAGCTGCTCCGAGGCATGTGGGGTCTCCCTGGACCAGGGAGTGAACCCGTGTCTCCTGCATTGCGGGCAGATCATTTGCCATCTGAGCCACCAAGGAAGCTCTTGACCAGTCAATCTTAAGAATTTGATGAATTCTTGGAATTTCTTCGTCAACAGTAGTGTGGTAATCTGCCTAGTAGATTCCTCTGATCCCTTAGAGGTTATCCACTTTTTTCCTCGTCACTGCCCCTTTTGTCTATAACAACCTTGCCCTTTCTGCAGCTCTCTGGATCTCCTTTCTGGTTTTTAGATGGAATGCCACTTGATTCATTCATCATTGAATAAAGCCAGTTTGATTTTTAAATTTACTCACTTGAATTTTGTTTCTTAACAACATCACCATGTTCTATAAAGCCACTGAAAACACTGAATTAGCAAATACAGGACCATTGCTCTTACCAGAAATAGGTTAGGTTCCTTGGGGCCTCTAACCACATTTTCATCAATCCATCAATTACATATGGCCTTCTAGGTGGCGCTAATGGTAAAGAACCTATCTGCCAATGCAGGAGATGTAAGAGACGCAGGTTCAATTCCCTGGGTCAGAAAGATTCCCTGGAGGAGGGCATGGAAACCCATCCAGTATTCTTGCCTGGAGAATCCCATGGACAAAGAAGCCTGGTGGGTTATGGTCCACAGGGTCACAAAGAGTCAGACATGACTGAAGGGACTTAGCATGTATGTATGCATCAACATATAACCTTGTTTTGTGTGTGTTTCTATTTAAAATCACCTTATTTAATATATATTTCTTATAAATAATTGAATGCATGGTCTTTCAATGATTTAAAAGCAAGAATTTGTAGGCCATTTGTGTTGTGTAGGTTCATTTGCCAACATCCGTGTAAAACAAGTTAATTTCATCAGCATTGTAAACTTACTCTTCCATATAACCCTTTTCCTTTATAACATTTAGCAGGTTTTTTTTTTAAATTCTACCACAGCCTCCTGATCTGCAGAGCCAGCCTTGCCTGAAAATTTAATATTTTTCATGCTCTTACTGTCTTTTGAAATATTTGAGCCAGCCAGCACTTGCTGAAAAGATTTAATATTTTCCTGAGTCAATGTGACTATAAATTTCTTTATCTTTCAAACCTCACAACAGTGCTGTCAACTGAGCTATCTTATTGCTCGTCATCTCATGAATCTATAAATTTAGTCCATCTTTTCTGTAACTTCATCACACACTATAAATGTTACTTTAGCACTTTTTGGAGCAGCCTCATATACAGGTCAGCTAAGTTTCTCTTACTTGTTCCAGGTGTAAGGTATTGTTGATTCATTAGCACGGAACTCACAACCAAGAACACTGTGATTCATGCCTGAAGGAAACTTACCTAACACACACATTTTCTCCATAAGACACATTCCAGCCTTCTGGATCCTAGAAACATTACACAGCACTTCAACACTACGTTTGAGAGCCATTTAAAAAGCGAAATCAGGAGACTGTCTCAAAATGGCAGAGCAGAAGGACAAGCACTCATCTCCTCCAGCAAGAGCACCAAAATCTCAACTAGCTACTGAACAACCGTTGACAGGAGGACGCCGGAACCCACCAAAAAAAAGATAGTCCACATCCAAAGACAAAGAAGAAGCCCCAATGAGTTGGTAGGAGGGGTGCAATCATGATAAAATCAAATCCCATACCTGCCACGTGGGTGACCCACAAAACCGGAGAAGAATAAGCCAAAGAAGTCCTCCCACTGTTGTGAAGGTTCTGAGCCCGATATCAGTCTTCCCAGCCTAGGGATCTGGTGAAGGGAAATCAACAACAAAAAGCACAAAAATACAACAAGCAAAAAAGTGGCATTAAATGAAACGCGCAAAGGATATTCGTTTGTAGTATGAGAGCTGAAGCTGGAGGCAGAGCATAGCCTTGTTCAACCTCAGCTGGAACACACTCGTCAAATGACTCAAATTTTTTGCAGCTCTGCTCCTGCTGCTGCTGCTGCTAAGTCGCTTCAGTCGTGTCCGACTCTGTGCGACCCCATAGACGGCAGCCCACCAGGCTCCCCCGTCCCTGGAATTCTCCAGGCAAGAACACTGGAGTGGGTTGCCATTTCCTTCTCCAATGCATGAAAGTGAAAAGCAAAAGTGAAGTCGCTCAGTCGTGTCTCATGTCTGCAAATGACCCTAGAAGGGCGATAAGCATTGATGTTGGAGTTACAAATAATTTTCGAGAGTAGGTAAATTTTCAAATATGGAATCCATGGACAACGAGAATGGATTGTACCTAGTAAAAACAGTAAGATCAGACTTCCCTGGTAGCTCAGTGAATAAGAATCCACCTACCAATGCAGGGGATAGGGGTTTGATCCCTGGTCCAGGAAGATTCCACGTGCCATGGAGCAGCTAAGCCTATGTTTCATAACTGCTGAGCCTGTACTCTTGAGCCTGGGAACCACAACAAGAGAAGCTACCACAATGAGAAGCCCACACACCGCAACAGAGAGTGCAGCTAGAGAAAAGCCCGAGCACAGCAAGAAGACCCAGCTCAGCCAGAAATAAATACATACTTAAAAAAAAAAATGGATAAGATATATCAGTATGTATTTGCATACCAGGATGCCCCTGGGATGTTTTTAAGTGAAAGAGTTACAGAAAAATATGTATAAAGGTTAAAAAAAAAAAAGTGACTGCTTATACGGGCCATGCAGGTAACATAAACAGTGGCGTGAACCAAAGGAGGACATCTGGGAAGAGCAGGGACTAGGAAGACGAGCGCTCACCCCACCTGCAGGGGGCAGCCCACTGCTCAGGACAGTCAATTGTTTTCAGGCAGAAGTAGGCAGCCAGTGAGGACTTCTCTTCCAGGTTTTTAAGATTTTCATGAACTATCCCAATTTAAAATGTTGATGACTATTTCCAGTTTTCTTTTTTTTTTTTAATATTTATATTATTTATTTATCTGGCTGCACTGGGTTTTATTTGCAGCTTGTGGGATCTAGTTCCCTGACCAGGTATCAAATCCAGACCCCCTGCACTGGAAGTGCAGAGTCTTAGCCAATGGACCACCAGGGAAGTCCTCTATTTCAAATTTAAAAAAAACTCTGTGTGAGTCAAACAAAACCCATTATAGGTTATATTTGGCCTACAAGACTGTGTTCCCCAGTGTGTGGCACTATGTATGAGAAAAGTACACATATAAATAGGAGAAAAAAGGTCTCACATTCACTAGACCATTCACAATGGTTACCTTGGAGGAGAGAAAAAAATAGCATTGTTGAAGGCATGGAGTAGGTAGGTATGCAGGTTTTCTATATTGTTTGAGACCTTGGCCATGGAAGTATAGTAATGTATTATCTACTGTAAAAGGAAGAAAAGAGTCCTGTGAACTAAAGGCCAAGGAGTATTAATCCACAGTCACTGAGATGGGGCAATATCAGTGTTCTCTGCCTCGGACTGCAAAGATTTTATTTCTAACTTGCTTTTTTTTGGGCCATGCTGTATGGCATGTGGGATCTTAGTTCCCAAACCAGGGATCAAACCTGCACCCCCTGCACTATCTTACTAGTCACTGGATCACCAGGGAGTTCCCTCTGACTTGCTTTTTCAGCTATCATTGTTTTACTTATTAGGAAATGTTTGTTTTCAAGGAGTGGAAACCCACTCAAAATAGCTCTAGAACGGGACTTCCCTGGTGGTCCAGTGGTTATACTCTGTGCTTCTACTGCAGGGAGGTAGCAGCAGGGCAAGTGCAGGACTTGTATGGCACAGAATCTGAGTCTGGTGCAGATGAGAACACCATGTTTCTCTCACTCTGGAATGCACACATATTACCTTTTAGTATCACTGAAATCAGGATACATTTTAGAGTTGACAACATATCAGAGTGTAACTGGCAGTTTTATTCCCTTTTTCAGTAGTACATAAGTGGCAGGTTAGATTAAATATGTTAATTTCTTTGGGTTGATGTATATCAATACGTCCCTTGGTACCTTGGGCTCAGAAATGTTCTCACAGAAGAGGCGCTCCTATCGCCTATGGGAAATACCTGTAACAAGGAAAAAGGATTAGCGAATTCATAAATCAGGGAGGTCAAATCTTCATTGTCGATAATAAACTTTCCTTATGGTTAATATGGGGCTTCCCCAATGGATCAGCTGGTAAAGAACCCGCCTGTCAGTGCAGGAGCCACAGGAGATGCGGGTTCAGTCTCTGGGTGGAGAAGATTTCCTGGAGGAGGGCGTGGTAACCCACTCCAGCATTCTTGCCTAGAGAATCCCAGGGACAGAGAAGCCTGGTGAGCTACACAGTCCATGGGGTCACAAAGAGTCAGACACAGCTGAAGCCAGTTAGCATGTATTCACACATGGTTAATATGACCATTCATTGCTTATAGGTATCAGTAACTGCAAATGTTTGTTCAGGTCAAGTGCAAGATGTGAAACAAAAGTTCTTTCATGTGTTCATGATGAGTAATAGCTTTAATGAAGGCAAAACTCCATGCTAAAGATTAATAAATACCTCATCAGCTTTGACAAAAGAATTGTAACAGCATGATTCAACTTTTTTTTTAAAGCGTGTATGAGAATGTTTAACCAGTATGTTTCAGGTGTGTTTATATTAATATCCCAAATTGTGATTTTCTAAAGTGTAGTCTTGATTTCTAAATCCTCACTACTCAAAGTGAAGTCCTTGAACCAGCAATATGGAACAACATTTGGGAATCTGCCAGAAATGCAGAACCTCAGGCCCCACTGAATCCAAAAATATATTTAAAATACAAGCTCCAGGACTTCCCTGGTGGGCCAGTGGCTAAGACCCCACGCCTTCAATGCAGGGGGCCTGGATTCGATCCCTGGTCAGGGAACTAGATACCACATGCCACAAATAAGACTTGATGCAGCCAAATAAATTCATGTTTTTTAAAAAATGAAAAATAAAATGTAAGCTTCCACATCAACTGCTGAGTGGATAAACAAAATGCGGTGTTTCTGTGGTATGCGTGTGTGTGTGCGTGTATGTGTGTGTGTGTTAGTCGCTCAGTCTTGTCCGACTCTTTGAGACCCCATGGATTATAGCCTGCCAGGCTCCTCTGCCCGTGGAATTCTCCAGGCAAGAATACTGGAGTAGGTTGCTATTCCCTTCTCCAGGGGAGCTTCCCAACCCAGGGATCAAACCTGGGTCTCCCGCATTGCAGGTAGATTGTTTACCATCTGAGCCACCAGGGAAGCCCTGGTACAACCATACCATGGGTTATTATTCAGCCATAGAAAGAAATGACATTTTGATATATGTTACAACATGGATAACCCTTGAAAACGTTATGTTAAGTGAAAGAAGCCAGGCAGAAAAGGCCACATATTGTATGATTCCTTCATATGAAATGTCCAGGATAGGCAAATCCATAACACAGAAAGCAGATTAGAGTTTGCATGGGGAATGGAAGAAGGGAGGCATTGGAAGTCCCTGCTAATGAGTAAGGGTTTTTTTGGGGGATGATGGAAATATTTTCGAATTAGGTAGTGGTGATGGTTGCCCAACATTGTGAATATACTAGACCCCACTGGGTTGTACACTTAAATTTTTGGAATATTACATAAATTTTTATCTCCCAAAAGTTTTAAAAGTGAAGCCACATCACCTGCAACCTTTTTAAAAAATCATGTGTTGTTGCTTCCTTTTGTTCCCACGGGATAGGAAAATAAAATGCTGCTTAAATCATTGTATTAGAAAGAAATGCCATCCGATATTTCTTGTTCCCCAAGTAGTACAGCTTAAAAATCTTTGGGATTTATTTTGTATCATTTATGTAAGTGAATGTAAAGTAAAAATTCCCCAATAAATAGAGTGCTGTCGTTAATGTCCTTGAAGGAAAAACAATCAAAATAATAAGAGGTGTTTAAAAGTAAAATTTTAAAAAGCTGTCTCCCCAGATGATTCATATGTATGTTCAAGTTTGAGAGCATTACTCTAAATCCCGTCTCCTAGACTACAAAACCTCAGAGTCTTTCCCCACCCTCACCCAGGAAATTCTTCCCTTTTTTCCATAATCCTCAGATATGGCACTATTTCTCTTGTTTTGCGCATCCCACATCCTCCTCACTCTGGCCTGTTTGCAACGGCCTTGATTCAGACAGCTGCTCCACCAGGCAGCATAACCACCACCCATGGATTAAGAGAGGATCCGCACAGTGATAAAGAACCCACCTGCCAACGCAAGAGAAGCACAGGAGAGGGTTTGAGCCCTGCATCAGGAAGATCCCCTGAAGGAGGGCATGGCAACCCACTTCAGTACTTTTGCCTGAAAAGCCCCCATGGACAGAGGAGCCTGGTGAGCTGCAGTCCACGGGGTGCCAAGGAGCCGAGCATGACTGGGTGACTGAGCACACACGCATGCATCCTGGCTCCAAGTCTGGGCTGCATCGCTTCACCTGTGCCCCGAAGAGAACTGCCAGTGGCCAAGGTCAAGGTCAGCCTCTGCGGAACACAGTTCTCTCCTTTTCTGGGCCTACTGTGATGGAAGAAGAAATAAAGCAGACACCACCCTATTCCTTAAATTGTCTTCCTCGCTGCTTCTCCTCCCCAGGCAACTCTGCGTCAAAAATCTCCTCCTTTGAATAAAAAAAGAAAAGACTCCTGATGCCCACACACAGAGAAAATGCAGTAAGGAAAGAAAGGAAGGAGCCTCCTACTCTCCCCTGAGATATCCCAACTCTAACCTCTGCCCAGCCAAAATTTCCTATCAAACACACATAAATACATACACACACACACACCCTGATAGGCAGTAAGATATCAACAATGGTTTTTTTCATGGGTGATAGGATTTCTCTCTTCTTTTTATTGAGCTACATTTCTAGTGTTTCAAATAGTTTTTCATATTACTTACATACTCATACAAATAAATAAAAGTCCTTTGTTAGAGGAAATAAGAAACTCCCCATGGTGATGGAATATGTGATTTCAACATGCATTTTTAAATAGAGAGTTTCTGTCTTGCAGAAGTTAGCCTCTGAGGGTCACAAAGCCCTTCTCAGAAGGTTCACAGTGCACAGAAAAGTCTTTTTATAAGGGCTGTCGGGTTACCAGAGACAGGAAATGAAGTTGGTTCCCAGATCTTGGCAGGGGGTGTGTGGGGAGGCCCTCTAGAAATCTTGGGCTTTGCTTCAAATGAGGATATGCTGAACTCCATCTTCAATAAAGAGGGGGTTCTTAAGAGAACTACCCCATTATTATATACCAGTTGGTGATAATCCCTACCTGATTCTTTTTATCATGTAGACCTAGGCATTAGATGCCTTCTTTTGAATTTCTACCAAGGAGCTGAATTGGTTAATTATTCTAGAAGTGATTTGGCTTAAAAGGGTTTAACTTGTTTTTTTTTTTTTTTTTTACTATTTTTTATTATTAAAAAGGATGAAAGTTGCTCATTTGGTTTCTAATTTTATTCCCTTTTATGTGAGTTATCTGAACCTTTTTTGCTTAAATGGCTCATTGTAAAACATGGCATTAAAAAATTAATGTATTCATTGAGGAATATTTAAGATACAGATGAGCAAATGTTTATGTGTATATACATGTGTGTTTGCGTGTCTACACATGCTTGGATATTTTTAAAAATAGAAATGGTGCATTAGTGGGGAATTTAAAAATTTCGAGTGCCTAGGGGCCTTCCCTGGTGGTCCAGTGGTTAAGACTCTTTATTTCTTATGCAGGGAGTGAGGGTTCCACATGTGGTGTGGCCAAAGCAAAATTTCTTTAAAATAATGATTAAAGAAAGAGTCGGGGTCAGGTGGGAAGGGAGGCTCACGAGGGAGGGGATGCACATATACTCGTAACTGATTCCTGTTGTTATACAGCAGAACCAACAAAACACTGTAAAACAGTTATCCTCCAATTAAAAATTTAAAATAAGAATGAAAACCATCAGAGAAGACAAAAAAAAAAAAATCGAGGGCCTGAACTTTGCCATTCAAACTAGCTTAGTCAAGAAAGGACTATTTACTGACTCATGAAAGAAACCTTCAGGGTTATTTCTGGCCTCAGTAACCAGAGACTCAAATATTCTCAGGACTGCCTCCAGGCTTTTGCTCTTGGCTTTCCTCTCTCCGTGTTCACCTCCTTCTCTCAGAATGCAGCTGGGCTGGTGAGAGACGCCACTGCCCTGCAAACTCACATCTTCTCATTTTCAATTCCACAGAGGGAAAGGTCTTTCCCTTTTGGTTTTAACTTAAAAAGTCCCAGGGAAGGTCCCTCATAGGCTTAGCTTGGGTTACTTGCATGTTCCCTGACAAATTGTCATGTGAAAAGTGACCCAGGGCTGTGATTGCCTCAGGGCTGGTCAAGTGCCACCTCTAATCCAAACCCAGAGACAGAGGTGGCCTAATAAGGTGGCAGTTCCCATCTGAACCACTAGGTGCTGTTTTCTACAGAAGGATTAGGACTCAGGTGGTAAAGAACCCACCCGCAATGTAGGAGACCCCGTTTCTATCCCTGGGTTGGGGAGATCCCCTGGAGAAGTGATAGGCTACCCACTCCAGTATCCTTGCCTGGAGAATCCCACGGACAGAGGAGCCTGGTGGGCTACATTCCATGGGGTCGCCAAGAGTCGGACACAACTGAGGGACTTTCAGTCCCTTGTGGTCCAGTAGCTAAGACTCTGAGCTCCTAATTCAGGGGGTGCAGGTCTGATCCCTGATCTGGGAACTAGATCCCACATGTCATGACTAAAAGGGTCCCATGTGCTGTAACTAAGACCCAGTACAGCCAAATAAATAAATTTTTAAAAAAGAAAGAAAGAAAGATCAGGTGCCATTGCCCATGGAAGGATATGCTGGTAGACAAATGACAAATACTACATACAAATGGGATTATTTTTCAATAACTGTGTTACCACTCGTAAAAAAAAAAAAATCAATGATAATAGCATTTAATGACAAAATGGTATTCTATTCTATTCTGGAATGTAAACATGATGACTGGAAGTGACCATGAGGACAAGAGCCACACACTAAATTTGGCAGAGCAGGAAGACAGAAGATGCCAGGATCCTTTTTTTTAAAATTTAAGTGTTTGGCCTCACCGTGCGGCACATGGGATCTCAGTTCCCCAACTAGGGATCAAACCCGTGCCCCCTACATTGGAAGTGTGGAGTCCCAACCACTGGGCCACCAGGGAAATCCATGCCTGGGTCCTTGATGTCATCCCAGACTTCCTGCACCAGCCCTGTACTTCTTGATACATGAGAAAAATAACCCCTGATTTGGCTAAACCACAGTGGTCAGGTTCCTCTTACCCATGGCCAAGTGCAGTTCCTTTTAAACAGACTTCCAGGCAGCCACTAAAAGTAGGCCAGGGAATTTATTATGAGTGACGGGGGAGGGAAATAAGAACCCCAGAGAGGTTGAAAGGGAAGCTGAAACATGGAAAATACAGCCTATTTATTCTTTGAACTATTAAAGGAAATTGACTCATAGAGCATCCACGAGGCAGTTACAATAGGTGGAAATGGCAGCCACAGGTGAATTGAGCAGAAAGAGGGTTAGAGGTAGCACTCAAGGCTTCTCTGATGCTATGAAGCATGAAGGGTTTCAGAAGTCCCTACGAGCTCCCCTTGAGGGCACTGAGGTAGCTAAAGCTAGGAAGCATCCCAAGGGACCAAGACTCCTGGGTAGCAGCCGAAGAAGGCAGCAGAGAAAACAGAGCTTCAGGCTTGAATGGGTCAGGCGGGGGTGTGACCAGTACAGAGGCCACCTTCACAATGTGGAGGTGAGCTCTACCTCATGGGAGTGAGCAGGAGCCAGGGGAGAAGGTCAGCTGGAGAACCAGGGTCCTTTCCCGTTGCACTGAAATAACATCTTTGGAAGAAGAAGTGGAAGGAAGAACTTTGGAGGAGATAGTTTCAGAGGGAGTTTGAATTTCAAATTGACTAAGATTTACCCCAAACTGGCTTTGTTTAAACCCAGAAGAGACTATTAGCTGGTAAGCTGAAGAAATGAGAAATCTAAGTTTAATTAGGTGGAAGAAAGCCTCTTGATGAAAGTGAAAGAGGAGAGTGAAGAAGTTGGCATAAAGCTCAACATTCGGAAAACGAAGGTCATGGCATCTGGTCCCATCACTTCATAGGAAATAGATGGGGAAACAGTGGAAACAGTGTCAGACTTTATTTTTTGGGGCTCCAAAATCACTGCAGGTGGTGACTGCAGCCATGAAATTAAAAGATGCTTACTCCTTGGAAGGAAAGTTATGACCAACCTAGGTAGCATATTCAAAAGCAGAGACATTACTTTGCCACAAAGGTCTGTCCTGTCAAGGCTATGGTTTTTCCTATGGTCATGTATGGATGTGAGAGTTGGACTGTGAAGAAAGCTGAGTGCCGAAGAATTGATGTTTTTGAACTGTGGTGTTGGAGAAGACTCTTGAGAGTCCCTTGGACTGCAAGGAGATCCAACCAGTCCATCCTAAAGGAGATCAGTCCTGGATGTTCATTGGAAGGACTGATGCTGAGGCTGAAACTCCAGTACTTTGGCCACCTCATGTGAAGAGCTGACTCATTGGAAAAGACTCTGATGCTGGGAGGGATTGGGGGCAGGAGGAGAAGGGGACGACAGAGGATGAGATGGCTGGATGGCATCACTGACTCAATGGATGTGAGTCTGAGTGAACTATGGGAGTTGGTGATGGACAGGGAGGCCTGGCGTGCTGTGATTCATGGGGTTGAAGAGTCAGACACAACTGAGAGACTGGACTGAACTGAGTGAAAGTGCTTCCAACGCTTTGCGATCCCATGGACTGTAGCCTGCCAGGCTTGTCTGTCTATGGAATTCTCAGGGCAAGAATACTGGAGTGGGTTGCCATTCCCTTCTCCAGGGGATCTTCCCGACCCAGGGATCGAACCTGGGTCTCCTACATTGTGGTGGATTCTTTACCATCTGAGCCATCACAGAGATACTTAAAAAAAAAATTGTACATCTCACTCATAATGTGAGCATTGTGACCACACCACACCCCTAATTTCCCCATACATATAGATCTCTACTATAAGTTTCCAAAAGGGGTGTCACAGGACTTTGAGATTAGTCATGACGAAAATGTCTTAATATCGTTTTTAGACTTGTGACAGCCACAGTGATTCCTCCCCGCCACCCCCACCCACCTTTGGCTGTGCTGGGTCTTAACTGCAGCATGCGAGATCTAGTTCCATGACCAGGGATTGAGCCCCAGTTCCCTAGATTGGGAGCGTGGACTCTTAACCACTGGCCCACCAAGGAAGTTCCTCAATGATTCTTGGCTCCTGGGGTTCATGTGCTTGCGTAGTCCTCTCCCACACTGTACCAGGGGTGGTATATCGCTTCCAAGATCAGGTTAGCTCCTCTTCCTGCCTCTCTTAGATCACTCACTCTGGGGAAACCAGCTGCCATGTGATGAAGACAGGCCTGTCTGAGGAAACCGCTGGATGAGTGATCTCGGAAGCAGGTTCAGCCCCAGTCAAAACTTCAGATAACGGCAGCTCCAACCAACATCTAGACAGCCGCCTCATGAGAGACCCTCAGCCAGTGACACTCAGCTAAGGTCTTCTAGATTCCCGACTCACAGGAACTGTAAGATACTAAATGTTTGTTGTTTTGGGGACTTCCCTGGTGGCTCAGTGGTTAAGAATCTGCCTTCCAATGCAGGGGATGTGGGTTCCATCCCTGGTTGGGGAACTAAGATCCCACATTACCAGGCAACTAAGCCTGAGCCACAATCAAAACATGACGCTGCCAAATAAGTAAATATCAATAAATGTTGTTTTAAACTACAAAGTTTGGGGGTAGTTTGTTATGCAGCCATAGATAATAAATATACTCCCTCTCTTAAAAATTTGTTATAGCACCTGCTGAAAATCTTTCTCCACAAGATGCTTTCACAGTTTCCCTCCGCTCCTCTCAGCCACGCTCAAGCACCCAGATCCCACCAGGCCAGAGTCCTCTCTCCAAGTGGCCACCTGCGGCACATGGTCTCGTTTCCTCTACTGACTGCTCCTGTGGACACCGAGTTTCTCTGCTCGCCCAATCCTGTCTTCACTTTCCCTCCACAACTAAAAGACTTCGGCACAGGGCTTCCCTGGTGGCTCAGTGGTAAAGAATCCACCTGTCAATGCAGGAGACATGGGTTCGATCTCTGGTCTAGGAGGATCCCACATACCTTAGAGCAACTAAGCCTGTGTGCCACAACTGTTGGACCTGTGCTCTAGAGCCTGGGAGCTGCAACTACTGAAGTCTGAGCACCCTAAAGCCCCTGCTCTACAGTAAGAGAAGTCACTGCAATGAGAAGCCCACACACTGCAGTTAGAGAGTAGACCTTGCTCACTGCAACTAGAGAAAGCCTGCATGGAGCAACAAAGATCCAGTGCAGCCAAAAATAACAAGTAAATAAATTATTTTTTAAAAAAGACTGGGGCAAAAGAGACAAGTCAGAGAGAGAGAGAAAGAAGCAGCAGGGGATAAGCATCAGCCAGGTTCTATGAGTCTTCCCTCATCTTCCCTTCACACTCCCTACTGATTGGAGAACTAAGGAATCTCCCCTCATCAATGGCAGAATACCAGAAAGACCCCTGAGAGGTCGGGAGGTGCCTTTGATTCTCTAGGGTCTGAGCTGTGCTCCAGCCCCATGAGTCCTAGAAAACTCTTGGTATCCTGGATGTTCCCTGCTGTTGCTGAAAAGTAAACCCAGACATTGGTTTATAGTGGACAGAAAGCTCTAAACTGCTATTGTGGTCACCTTGCAGATGACTACAATTATGTTGCAGATACTAACTGAATCCCTCTGGTTAAATGAAACAAAGAAGAAAAGACAGAATATTAACTTCGTATTTTAGTGTCTTACTTGGCTTATCTCCCCTGTCAGGCCAGGCCTTGAGCTTCATGAGAGCAAGGACCATGTGTGATTCCTGTGGGTAACCACAGTGTTCTTGAGCATAGAACACTCCCAGTGAATATTTATTAGAAGATGCATCATGCTGGAGAATGGTTGAATTAGCATCAAAAGTGTCTTCTGCGGTTAGCTCATTGGCTGGTAATTCTCAGCTTTTTATAGTCCATCACAAAATGTACTTTTCCTTTTTTTCCTATCCATTGCTTTATCTATTTTTTTAATCATTACTATTTTCAAAACTGAAGTATAGTTGATTTACAATGTTGTGCCAATCTCTGCTTTATAGCAGTGAGTCAGTTATATACCTATATACATTTTTTATACCTATATATATTCCTAAATGGGCTTCCCTGGTGGCTAAGACAGTAAAGAATATGCCTGCCATGCAGGAGACTGGGGCTTAATCCCTAGGTTTGGAAGATCCCCTGGAGAATAGAATGGCAACCCACTCCAGTGTCTTGTCTGGAGAATTCCAGAGGAGCCTGGTGGGCTATGGTCCATGGGTCACAAAGAGTGAGACATGACTGGGTGACTAAAACTTTCACTTTCACATATTCCTATATATATATTTGTTATATCTAATATACCTAAATAGTCTTTTCCATAATGGTTTATCACAGGATAGTGAATACAGTTCCTTGCACTACACAGTAGGACATTGTTGTATATTCATTCTAAATGTAAAGTTAGTAGTTTTCGTCTGACAACACCAAACTCTCCCTTGTTTGGACTCCCAAGTCCATCCCTCTCCCTTCCCACCACCCCTTAGCAACCACAAGTCTGCTGTCTATGTCTGTGAATCTATTTCTGCTTCAGGGATAGGTTCATTTGTGTTATATTTTAGGTTCCACATTTAAGTGACATCATGTGGTATATGTCTTTCTGACTTACTTCACTTAGCATGAGAATCTCTAGATCCATCCACGTAGCTGCAAATGGCACTGTTTTGTTCTTTTTAATGGCCGAGTAGTATGCCATTGCATATACAGAACACAGCTTTAGCCGCTCATCTGTCTGTGGGCACTCAGGTTGTTTCCATGTCTTGGCTATTGCGAACAGTGCTGCTATGAACATAGGGGTGCATGAAGCTTTTTGAATTACAGTTTTATCCAGGTATAGTCCCAGGAGTGGATTGTTGTATCATATGGTAATTCTGTTTTCAGTTTTCTGCTGATGTACTTTCTTTTTTTTTAATTGCAGTGAAACAACAGAGTAGATATGCATACTTTTTCATTGTAAGGAAAGGCTTTCGTTATTTTTTAGGTAGTCCCCGCCTCCCCCACACCCCCTCTACACTGGCCCCCAAGTGAACACTGGTTCTCAGGTAAGATCCAGGAGCCTCCACAGTTTGGAACCCAATACCTCATTTCCTAAAATACTTAACGCTCTCGCAGGCTTCCTCTGGCTATAACGGAAAGGAGATTCGCCTTAGAATTGTGCTGCTAATAGAGGAAAGCAGAAAGTCTGTTTTCCACTTAACGGCTCCTGATTGGGGTCTGTTACGTCCAGTCTGAGTTGGCCCGGAACTTGGCGTCGGGACATATCATTCAGGCTCTGGCCGCCCCGGGTTAGGGCGGGGACCCGGCAGAGGAGGGTGCACCCCAAGGTCGTAGCGCCAAGCTGCTCCTCTCTCTGGAAGGCTAGGTGGCAGAGCGCGGGAGATGCCGTGTTTGGTACGGGGCTGCTCTGCGCCAGTCAGGCGAGGCCCGGAGGTTCGCATCTTCAGATCCCTCTCTGATTATAGTCCTTGGATTCCCTTCTCAGCTCCGAAGAGGCGGTCCTAGCAACCAGGTAGCTCGGGAACTGGGTTTAGTATACTTGTCACCGCTGGCAACCCGGCTTTCCGGGACTCCCAAGCCTTTGAGGTCTCGCTCAGAACTACATTTCCCAAAAGGCTCCGCGGTGATTGATAACTCTCTCAGCCTATGGACAGGGAAGACTTCTCGACCTAAAACCTGAGAGGCCAATGGGAAGAGGACGGGGGCGGTATTTTCCGGCTGCTGCTGCCTTGCCTGGCGTCCCACCTGTGTCCCCACAGCCCTGTCACGAATCCCGGTCGGGTTCTGGGCAGGACCGCCACGGCGTAGCGGGCCGGCTGCGGCTCGGCGGTGGAGGACCCTCGCTCGGTGTTCCATACGGGGCTGGGCCCGGGGGCGGTGAGTGATCCGGGGAAGGAGACGGCGGCTGCAGCCTCGGAGCTGCTGAGGGGCGTGAATGGGGCTCGCCCAGCGCCCCGAGGTTCTCCCTGCCGGGTCCCTGCACTCGCTTTTCAGAGCCCACGAGTCTTGCTGAGGAGTGGGGAGAGGTGGCTGCACTTTTTTCTGCCGGCGTCGGGATAGCTCATCCTCTTAATCTTTTTTCTTTCCTTTTTTTTTTTTTTGCTCTTCGGTGATGGTCTTCTGATTTCAGTTTAGCTTTGCGACCCTCTGATCGCTGCACCCAGATTAGGGCCTGCAGCACCGCGAGGGAAGAAAGTGGGTCTCGGTCCTAGCCATACGGTCATGTTCCTATTAATAAACCCAGTGCTTCTCACAATGGCACTTAGTCACAGCACCACGGCCTCTAGGGCCTTTGAGGTCACCTGAGGTCACCTGTACAGGGGGCAACAGACTGGGTGGGAAACAGTGTTTGTCTAACCCTAAGAGTCCTCATGCGAAGTGATGACTCAATGGAAAAGACTCTGATGCTGGGATGGATTGGGGGCAGGAGGAGAAGGGGACTACAGAGGATGAGATGGCTGGATGGCATCATTGACTGGATGGATGTGAGTCTGAGTGAACTCTGGGAGTTGGTGATGGACAGGGAGGCCTGGCCTGCTGCAATACATGGGGTTCCAAAGAGTCAGACATGACTGAGTGACTGAACTGAACTGAACTGAACTGAAGAGTTCTCCATCCTGCTGTCTCTTGCAGGGGGGCCCTGCTGTGGGTTTGTAATGGATGTAGAAATAAAATGTTTGCTCAGACTCATTACAGTGCTCGCATCCTAATGACATTTTTTAATTAAGGTTTTAAACCAGAGAGATGATATGTATTCCCAGTACATTCTAAGTGGCCAATAGCAATGTCTGTAAATGCATCAGTGTTCCCAGGAAAAGTGTTTGTGTATTCTAGTAGTACCAGGTGCTTCGACAGGTAAGACAAAAGATGAAAAAGAGTCAAACTTCCTCACCCCAGTCTAATCCATTCTCCACTGAAACGCAGAATTCTTTGTAGCAGATTCAGCTTGCTAACTTGTATTTGTTTCTATTGGAAACTCTTTAAGTGGAAAAATGAACAAAAAACCCAACATTATCTTATATATTTTTTGTGACTCCTACTGCCTACAGCATATTGATTACTGAATGGCTTAATGATTCATCTAGTAACCTGACCATCTCCCCCCAAATAATTTCTTCATGATACTGATGTTGATTTTATTAATGTCTTAATGATTGTTTTCAGTCCCCCAAATTTTGTTTTATTCTTATCCCCATTAAATTTCACCCAATTTTACAGTTTATCCATGTTGGTTTTTTCAATCCATGTCTTTTGAGTCACATTTCCAACTGCATTAAACCTTGAAATAGAATGATACCTAGGACAGTTCCCTTTGGGCTTCTTCACAGTTTATCCCTTGAAATTAACACTAAATCTATAAGACAAGAAAAGTCAGCCTTTCTCATAACTGAGTCTAATTAAGTCCGAAATCTCCTACCTAGCTGAGGAAAATGTTGTTGGAGAGAATCCAGTGCTTTCCAGAAATCGAGTTATACCCACACACTCTCCTCTGTTTTTCTTGTCCATTGTGGACAATTTCTTCCTCAAAACAGTCATGGCTTCAGAAGAGTGAGGGTTCTACAGATGTGTTTGGAGGCCCAGTCCTCACTCTGTGATGAGAAATTTGGCCAAAGGAATGATTATGTAAAAACAGAAAAGAAGAGCATCTGTTGTTGACAGCGTTATTGTTGTTGTTCGGTCTTTAGGTCATGGACTGTAGCATGCCAGGCTTCCCTGACCTCCAGTATCTCCCTGAATTTGCTCAGATTCATGTCCATTGAGTTGTTGACACTATCTAACTGTCTCATACTCCGCTGGCCCCTTCCCCTCCTGCCTTCAGTCTTTCTCAGCATCAGACTCTTTTCCAATGAGTCGGCTCTTTGCATCAGGTGGTCAAAATATTGGAGCTTTAGCTTCAACATCAGTCCCTCCAGTGAATATTCAGGGTTGATTTCCTTTAAGATTGACTGGTCTGATCTCCTTGCAGTCCAAAGGACTCTCAAGAATCTTCTCCAGCACCATAATTTGAAATCATCAATTTTTCAGCACTCAGCCCCCTTATGGTCCAACTCTCACATCCGTACATGACTATTGGAAGAACCACAGCTTTGACTTTACGGACTTTTTTCAGCATTTACCTCAGAGCTATTCTGGTTGAGGGGGTTTTGTTTGGGTGTGGTGGTGGCTGTCTTTTGGTTTTGAGATAATGGTGAGAATGTCTAGAGAACTCTTGATGCATCCTGCGATCTCTTGCTTTAGGAACTGATGACCCTCAATGATGTGGCTGGGGACTTCAGGGACAAGTGGGTTACCTGGACACTGTTTAGAGAGTCCTCTTCAGGGATACCGCACAGCACAGATACAAGAATGGGCTCTCAAAGGGTAAGGATGCAATTTTCCTTCATCTTAGCTTTATTAATATAATTTTTAAATTTTTGGCTGTGCCAAGTGGCTTGTGGGATTTTAGTTCCCTGACCAGCAATTGAACCCATGCCTGCATACAATGGATCTTGGAGTCCTAACCGCAGGACCACCAGGGAAGTCCCTTTATATTAGACACTTTGAAAGGGCCCAGATCTGAGTGGTCTCTGGGGATGTTGGTCTCTTAGAGCTCCAGCTCTCTGTGAGAGTAATCACCTCCCTGGCAGAAAAAGAATGACTTCTATTTTTATGGCACTTAGTGGTTTTCAGATTTCTTTGATATTTTTCTGTCTGATTGGTATCTTACCATAGCCCTTTGATATATGTATTTTAATTCCCCTTTTCCAGCTGAGGACCCTGAGACTTAAAGTTAAGTGGCAAAAGTGAGCCCAACCCAGGTCTTTGTGGAAAAGGGAAGGTGTTCTCCCCAGAGTTTTTTTCCTGTCACTTAAACAAACAAACTGACCCCTCCAGTGCTCTTTCTAAAATACCATGGCAAGTCTGCCTTTTTTTTTTTTTTGGCTGTACCATGAGGCACACAGGATATTAAATCCCTGACCAGGAATTGAATTCATGTCCCTTGTAGTGGAAGCACGGATTCTTAAGCACTGGATCACCTTTCTGGGATGTCTCTTCTTCTTTCTGCTTTATTTCATATCTATTACACAAGTACTATATATTCACTAAAGGAAAAGATAAGCAAAATGAAAACAAAAGTCATCTATGAAGAGTTATGATCCTTCCAGCCATTTTCCTAAGCATATATACAATTTAAAAAAAAAAGAAAAGAAAAATAATTGGGATCATACTGAATATTCAGTGGTATATCTTACTTTCTTACACAATGTACTGTGAATATATTTTGACAATAATAAATATCTGTACATTACTTAAAGTAACTACTTAGTATTTTATTGTATGGAATACAGAAATTGAACCATACATGTGACCATTTTTGAACTACTTTTAACCTATAAACCGGCAATTTCAGATGGCTCTCCTGCTGCTGCTGCTAAGTCGCTTCAGTCGTGTCCGACTCTATGCAACCTCATAGACGGCAGCCCACCAGGCTGTGCCGTCCCTGGGATTCTCCAGGCAAGAACACTGGAATGGGTTGCCATTTCCTTCTCCAATGCATGAAAGTGAAAAGTGAAAGTGAAGTCGCTCAGTCATGTCCGACTCTTCGCGACTCCATCATGGACTGCAGCCCACCAGGCTCCTCCATCCATGGGATTTTCCAAGCAAAAGTACTGGAGTGGGTTGCCACTGCCTCCTCAAATGAAATGATTTCTTTGTTTGGAGCTATTTGGGTCATTTTAAATTTTCACCAGTATTGTGATGATGCTGTCTTAACTAATTGTCTTTTTAAAAGTCTTGTTTATTGAAATAATTAGTTAACAGTTAGCTAATATATGTATTTTTTGCACAATGTCCTTTTTTTGTTTGTTTGCTTTTGTTCACTTCTTTAGACTCTCTAGAAATTTCTGGGTTTGAGAATAGATACATTTCTAAGATATTTGGTATTTTTGCCAAGTGTCTTCCAAAAAGACTGAATCAATTTATTTATTCCTGTCAGCATTATATGAAGTATCTATTCCTTCATATTCTATCTATCATGGGGGGGTATCGTAATCTAAGAGTATAGGTAAAATACTAGTGATAGCTAATATTTATTGAGGACTTAATCATTTAATCCTCATGACAACTCTGTAAGGTAGGTCTTTTTAATTAAATTTATTTATTTATTTTTGGCTGTGCTGGGTCTTTGTTGCTGCACAGACTATTTTCTAGTTGCAGTGCAAGGGCTTCTCATTGCAGTGGCTTCTCTTGTTGCAGAGCACAAGCTGTTGGGCGCTCGGGCTTCAGTAATTATGGCACATGGACTCTAGAGTACTCCCGGGCCCTAGAGTACACGCTCAGTAGTTGTGGGCTTAGTTGCCCCTCGGCATGTGAGATCTTCCCCCAAACCAGGAACTGAACCTGTGTTCCCTGTATTAGTGACTTTAGGGACGTAGTAATTCCATGGCATTGGGATCCTCCCAGACCGGGGATTCAAACCCACATCTCCTGCATTGACAATTGGATTCTTTACCACTGAGGCACCAGGGAAGCCCTAAGGTGGGTTTTATCATTATCCCTAATTTATAGATGAAGACACAGAGACACAGGGAGTTTAAGTAACTTTCCTAAGGTCACACATCTAGTCAGAGACATAGTTAGGATTCAAATTCAGACAAGACGACTCTTGAGTTTACATCTCTTTACCTATATACTGTATTCCCTGTGTGTCATTGTTTTAATTTGAATTTCTCTGGCTATGATGAGTTAAAAGTTTTTCACATATTTATAGGCTGCTTTATTTTCTTTTGTGAATTGCCCATTCATGTCCTTTGTCCCTTTTTTTTCCCCCTACAAGTGTTTGTCTTTTTCTCATGGTTATATTGACTGCTGCCCTTCTGGGAAAATTTAAAAACCAAACATTATAGTTAACTTCCTTGATTCTTTCTAAGGGTGAGGTCATGGCGGCTTTGTTTTGATAAAGTTATCTCTCCACATGAGTTTAGCCTTGTGCCTTGAGGGATGAGTTATTGTGCTTATTCTAGAGTTTCTATCACCCAAGTCTGATTTTTTTTTTTTTAGTGGGAAGCAAAGAGCTTTTTTTCTTCAGCCTCTTGGGGAGATGACCCTGTTTTATCCCTTTTCACTTTTATTTATTTATTTTTGGCTGCACTGGGTCTCTGTTGCTGCACACAGGCTTCCTCTAGTTCAGCGCAGTTTCCTCATTACAGTGGCTTCTCACTGCAGAGCACAGGCCCTAGAACCAGGGCTTGGTAGTTCTGGTGCACTGGCTTCGTTGTCCCGCAGCATGTGGAATGTTCCCCAAACAGACCAGGGATCTAATCTGTGTCCCGTGTATTGGCAGGTAGGTTTGTAACCACTGGACCACCGAACATACATTAGAATTTCCTGGGGTGGTCTCCTGTACCTGGGGAAGAAGAGGGGTTTGCATTTTCTCAAGCCTTATGTGATGGTTCAAATTAACATCCTGTGTTCACCTTCCTTATAGGATTTCAAAACCAAGTGTAACCTCCCAGCTGGAACAGAAAGAAGAGGCATGGGTCCTACCACTGCAAAATTTTGAGGCCAGGAAGATCCTGAGGGAAAGTCACACAGGTGAGGTGTGTTACCTGGTGGGTGGAAGTCTAACATTTCAGCCCTTGTTTAGTTAAGGAATTTGGAATGCTGCCCTAGACTTTTTAAAAATTTAAATTTATTTTTGGCTGTGCTGGATCTTCGTTGCTTCATGCGGGCTTTCTCTAGTTGTGGCGAGAAGGGGTTACTCTCTACTTGCGGTGCATGCTTCTCATTGCAGTGGCTTCTCTTGTTACAATGTACAGGCTTTAGAGCTCCTGGGCTCAGTAGTTGTGGTTCACAGGCTTCGCTGTCCTGCAGAATGTGGGATCTTCCCTGACCAGGGATTGAACCTGCATCCCCTGCATTGGCAGGCGGATTCTTCACCACTGAGCCAGCAGGGAAACCCTGCCCTAGACTTTGTTCTTGCTATTAGAAGTTTAACTTTGACTTCCTGGACCGTCAGTCATTGACCAAATAAAGTCTTCATTTAAATTAAACATTTAAATTTTGTCTAGACTCTAACGTCATTGAAAAAAGTTGCCCAGTTCTGACAATATGTGCTTTACTCTTGATATCAAGGTCACCTCAAGGTTCACTGGACCATCTTAAAATAAAAAGGGCTTGGGAATTCCTTCTGTCATGAATGGGAAGCTCAGTGATCTTCAGTAAACTCTTCAGGAATCAAAATGAGAGTAGTCAGAATAAATGTGGTCTGTTGCAAAAACACTCATTTTAATCTTGCTGCTTTCTGCTGATCTTTCCTGATTGATGTTTAGTCGCTAAATTGTGTCTGACTCTTTTGTGACCCCATGGACTACAGCCTGCCAGGCTCCTCTGTCCATGGAATTCTCTAGGCAAGAAAACTGGAATGGGTTGCCATATCCTCCTCTAGGGGATCTTCCCGACCCAGGGATTGATCCTGAATCTCCTGAATTGACAGGTGGATTCTTTACCACTGAGGCACCAGGGATATACTCTTCAGGAATCAGAATGAGAGTAGTCAGATTAAATGTGGTCTGTAGCAAAAATACTAATTTTACTCTTTCTTGCTGCTTTCTGATGATCTTTCCTGATAAGTAATAACTTCATCCTGTGTTACTTCTGTTAACTTTTCAGAATTTAAGCATCAGGTGGTACAACTCGATCAGGACGTTTCCGAAACGGCAGAACCATGTGGAACATCCTCAGAAGGGGCCAATAAAGATATTTCTCCTCCTCCTAGTTGGGGAGGGAACTGGGAGAGGGGTCTTGAGTTAGCAGGGCAGCGTGGAACCCTCCTGGGAGAGAGCCAGCAGGGGCCCTTTTCACAGGAGAAAGAATTAAACAAGCTCCTGGAAGAATATATAGGAAAGAAGCTGGTGTGTGCGGAATGTGGGAAAAGCTTTAACCAGGCCTCCTATCTCATAAGGCACCGAAGAACCCATACTGGTGAGAGGCCCTATAAGTGCATGGAGTGCGGGAAAGGCTTCAAACAGAGTTCAGACCTCGTCACCCACCGCAGAACACACACAGGAGAGAAACCCTACCAGTGCCACAGGTGTGAGAAGAAATTCAGCGACAGCTCGACCCTCATCAAACATCAGAGAACCCACACGGGCGAGAGACCCCACCAGTGCCCTGAGTGTGGGAAGACTTTTGCACGGAAACCGCACCTCACGGTGCACCAAAGAACCCACACGGGGGAGAGGCCCTACAAGTGCCTCCAGTGTCACAAGAGCTTCAGTCGCAGCTCCAATCTCATCACCCACCAGAGGACCCACACGGGAGTGAAGCCCTACGGGTGTCGCGACTGCGGGGAGCGTTTCAGCCAGAGCTCGGATCTAGTTAAGCACCAGCGCACCCACACGGGAGAGCGGCCCTTCAAGTGCCCCGAATGCGGGAAGGGCTTCCGAGATAGCTCTCATTTTGTGGCCCACATGAGCACTCACTCGGGAGAAAGGCCCTTCAGCTGTCCTTACTGCCACAAGAGTTTCAGTCAGAGCTCGCACCTGGTCACGCACCAGAGGACACACACGGGCGAGAGGCCTTTTAAGTGTGACGGCTGTGGGAAGGGCTTTGCCGACAGCTCTGCCCTGGTCAAGCACCAGCGGATCCACACCGGAGAAAAACCCTATAAATGTGGCGAGTGCGGCAGGAGCTTCAACCAGAGCTCCCACTTCATCACCCACCAGCGGATCCACTTGGGAGACAGACCCTATCGGTGCCCTGAGTGTGGCAAAACCTTCAATCAGCGTTCCCATTTCCTCACACACCAGAGAACACACACAGGAGAGAAACCCTTTCACTGCAGTGAATGCGACAAGAGCTTCCGGCAGAAAGCACACCTTTTGTGCCATCAGAACACTCACCTGATGTAGGAAAGTCTTTCATGCTTCTTTTTCTCCCTTCCAAATTTCCATCGCTCTTATCTTTGTTTCTGTTTTTTCTTGGCTGTGCTGCAAGGCATGTGGAGCCTTAATTCCCTCTGTGCATGCTCAGTCGCTCAGTCGTGTCCAACTCTTTGCAACTCCATGGACTGTAGCCCACCAGCTCCTCTGTCCATGGGATTTTCCAGGCAAGAATATTGGAATGGACTGCCATTTCCTTCTCCAGAGGATCTTCCCGACCCAGGGATGGAGACCAGGGGTCAAATCTTATATTAGAAGTTCGGAGTTTCAACGACTGGACCACCAGGGAAGTCCCACCGCTATGATCTCAAAGTGCTCCAAACAGAGAAAAGCTGAGCATTGGTAGCTCATGTCAGGCCCTAATCTGTTCTCTTTTTCTGTTTTTTCATGGCAAGGATAAACCTAGAGGGTCCAAACAGTGTTCTAAACACAAAAGGCATTCCTTCAGTGTTTTTGACTGACTCATAGAGAAATGTGAGTTTCGTAGTTGATGCCTGGTTACTAAAAGAGAAGTGAGATAAATGTAGTCATTTTATCATTGCATGTGTGCTAAGTCCCTTTGGTCCTGTCCAACTCTTTTTGATCCCATGGGACCGTAGGCCACCAGGCTCCTCTGTCCATGGGATTCTCCAGGCAAGAATACTGGAGTGGGTTGCCACTTCCTCCTCCAGGGGATCTTTCTGACCCAGGGATCCATCGCAGGTTGCTTGCATTGCCGGCAGATTCTTTACTGCTGAGCTACCAGGGAAGCCCTAAATGACTCATTGTGGGTCATGTGATTAACTCACAGAAAAGCCAGAATCTGTCTGCAGGTCTCTTCCACAACATGGAACAGACCAGCTCTGGGATTTGTTAGAGCATCTCCGAGGCACCACAGGACTGAAGGAACCATATTATGTCCATCAAACCACTCTGAAATTGGAGATGATTCAGGGAGGTAGGCTAAGTTCCCAACAGCTTTACAGGGTCCCATGCTGGGCTCCTTGATCCTCATGGCATATGTAAGTGGGTAAGGAGGGAGTTGGGTGTTGAACACTTTGGAGAGAAAGGTGAGAGACTGAAGGTTTTTCTTCCAAGCTTTCCTATGTCAATACAGACTAATACATCAGCCTTGGAACACTAGTCCTCTTCCATTATATGGAGTGCCATCTGAGTGCTGTAACAGGGGATAGAACTCAGCTGACAACCTATATGCTTTCTTTAATAGATAATTGATCAGAGGGACTTCCCTGGTGGTGCAGTGGCTGAGACTCTGTGCTTCCAGTGCAGGGGGCCCAGGTTTTGTCCTTGGTCAGGGAACTAGATCCCACCTGCAGAAACTAAGCATTCAAATGCCACAACTAAAGATTCTGCATGCCTCAATGAAGAGCTGGTACAGCCAAATAAATAAAAAGTATTTAAAAATTTCTGTCCTTTATTGTGCCCATCTTGCATGAAATGTTCCCTTGGTATCTCCAATTTTCTTGAAGAGATCTCTAGTCTTTCCCATTCTTTTGTTTTCCTCTATTTCTTTGCATTGATCACGGAGGAAGGCTTTCTTATCTCTCCATGCTATTCTTCGGAACTCTGCAGAAAACCAGTCAATCCTCAGGGAAATCAGTCTTGAATATTCTTTGGAAGGACTGATGCTGAAGCTAAAACTCCAATCTGGCCACCTGATGCGAAGAACTGACTCATTGGAAAAGACCCCGATGCTGGGAAAGATTGAAGACAGGAGGAGAAGTGGACAACAGAGGATAAGACAGTTGGATGGGATCACCGACTCAATGGACATGAGTTTGAGCAAACTCTGGGAGTTGGTGGTGGATAGGGAAGCCTGGTGTGCTGCAGTTCATGGCTTTGCAAAGAATCAGACACGACTGAGTGACTAAACTGAAATGGAAGTATTAAAAAATAGATAATTGAATGGGAAAAAAAATCTGGTTAATTCAGTGCTGTAAGTTCCTAAAATGTGATCCTTGACCAGCAGCATTATCATCATCTGGGAACTTGTCAGAAATGCAAGTCCCCATCCCAGACTTACTGAACTGGAAGCTAGGGGTGGGACCTAATAATATGTGTTTTATTTTTAAAAAATTTTTCAAAGATTTTTAAAATGTGGACCATTTTTTTTTTTTAAGTCTTTATTGGATTTGTTACAATGTTGCTTCTATTTTTTTCTTTTTTTTTAAATTCTGGTTTTCTTGTCCCAAGGCCAGTGGGATCTTTGCTCCCTGACCACGGATCCAACCTGTGTTTCCTGCATTGGAAGGCAAAGTCTTAACCACTGGACTACAAAGAAAGTCCTACAATATGTGTTTTAATAAGCCCTCCAGGTGATTATTATGCAAGCCCAAGTTTGAGAACCACAGCTTTAAAAGATGGCTCTTCTACTAAATGCAGCCACAGTATTATTATTGTTCCTACAAAAATTTAACAGGATTTTGTAATACTCCAAATACTAACTCAAATACTGCAGTCAGTGTTCACATTTCCCTAATTGTCTTATGTTTTTCTATTTTTAATTTACATGCCTTTTGGTCGTGCTGCATGGTTTTCAGGATCTTAGTTTCCTGACCAGGGATTGAACCCGGGCAGAGTCCTAACCCCTGGACTGGCAGGGAAGTACCTGTTTTTATTTTTCAATTTGTTTGAATCAAAATCCAGATAAGATCTTTGCCTTCAGTTGGTTGATATGTTCCTTACATAAACCCTCCCTCTTCTCTCTGTCCTTTCCTTGTATTTCATTTGTTGGGGAAAAAAAAACAAACAAGCTTGTCCTTTCAGTGTCTACGGTTGTATATTTTGCTAATTCCAACCTATGGGGTCCTTTAATATGCTCCTCATCCTCTGCTCTCCTAATGTTGGTAACTGGATCTGTAAACATGATCAGATTCAGATTTAGGGAAGGGGAGGGCAAGAATGGGCTTCCCCAGCAGCTCAGTGGTAAACAATCTGCCTGCCAATGCAGGAGATTTGAGATCAATCCCCGGGTTGTTAAGATCCCCTGGAGAAGGAAATGGCAACCCTCTCCAGTATTGTTGCCTGGGAAATAAAAAGATCATGATGCTGGGAAAGATTGAAGGCAAAAGGAGAAGGGGGAGGCAGAGGATGAGATGGTTGGATATCATCATCAACTCAATGGACATGAATTTGAGCAAATATCGGGAGATAATGGAGAACAGAGGAATCTGGCGGGCTCTAGTCCATGGGGTTGCAAAGAGTAGAACATGACTAAGTGAATAAACAACAATAATATGGGCAATAATACTCCATAGTGATCTTATGCACTTCTGTCAGGAGGCACCTGGTACCTCGTTTAGTCTCATGAAGTTGGCAACCATTGATAAGCTGTTATTTCACTTGGGTTTGCCAAATGCTTTTATATTTGTCATCCTTCTTCATCTATTAGCTGAAATACTTCTGTAAAGAGAACTCCCCCAGTCAACTATTTTGTTTCCCTGAGGTACAGCTTGTATAGGAACAAGAGTTGCTTGATTAGAACCCCTTTGATTTCTTCTTAATATCATTATATAAATGTTGGCCTCTGTGCCTTATATTTTAAATGCCTTTCAGTGAGAGACTCTGCTCTGACAGGACATTTATAAGTGCATGAATCTCAGAATAAATTTTTTCTAATGGCCTCTGATATTTTTCTCCTGCTTACACCACTCCGGTTTGACTGGGTTCTCCAGAAAGCCATGTGCTAAAGAGCTCAGCAAACACCTGAGTGATTCCTTAGGGATGGACTTGCTAAGTTGCCAATTAATACTGGGTTGGCCAAAGAGTTCATTCAGGTTTTTCTGTAAGATGTTACAGTAAAACCTGAAGGGAAATTTTGGACAACTCAGTATTTCTTGACCCAGGCCTGAAAACAGGAGAGGAAATTACATTCCCATTAGCTGGGAATGGTTTTATAGCCCTTTCATGGTACTATAAGAGCACATCATCTTCGTTTGTCTTATCTATCCAAGCATTGTTCTAAGTCAGATACAATCAGTATGTTAAATAACCAGGGAAGTCCCGTATCCTATTTTATTTTCATCAAAGTTCTTAAACCTGCCTGATCTTTTCCTGTTTACTTGTTTTGGTAAACATCATGGTAGGAGGGAGCCATTTCTCCTACATGCCATTCTTTCCCTCGCACCTAAAACAGTGCCTGGCAGGTACTAGGTGCTCAGTAAGCATTCACTGGATGAATTCATGGAGGCGTGCTCCTAGGCAAGGGACTCGTGCTGGAAAAGTAGCGGTGTGAGATGAAGAGGGACGGGTGAGTGAGAGTTACACCAGGGAGGCTCTTAGTTGCCAAACTGGGTGTGGATATTATTCTCTTGGGGGAAGGAGTGTCTGTCCTCAATGATGGTTTTCCAATAGAGGAAAGGCATGGTCAGTGTTTGAGGAAGTTTGATTGGGCAGCCATGTGTAAATCACATTCCAGAGGGAAAAATGAAAGGCATTGCTTCAATGCATGACATCAAGGGCTTAGTGTCTGGCCCATAGTAGCTCTCCAATAAATGACTGTTAATCACCAAGCACAGTGGCAGGCATTGGGAGAAACAGAACAAAAAGGCAAGACCATTAAACCTTCTTTCTACCTCAAAAGAATTCTTCCTAAACCCTACTGTCACATTCCTTTCCTCCCCAACCTTTTTTAAAAATTTTGTTCTCTATGCCTGTGAAGACTCACTATATTTTTAAAAAATGTTTTATTTATTTGGCTGGGTTGAAACCAAATAAATAGTTGCAGTACAAGGAATCTTCACTGGGTCATGGGAATCTTTTGATCTGGTGCACAGATTCTCTCTAGTTGTGGTGCAGGGGCTCAGTAGCTCATCAGCATGTGGGATCTTAGTTCCCCAACCAGGGATCACACCTGTGTTACCTGCCTTGCAAGGTGGATTCTTACCCACTGGACCACTCTCCTTTTTGTCAAACTTCCATTAATATGTATCATATTCTCAGGGCTATCATGTCCAGGCTCTTTGAATTGAGTTTCTCACCTCCATGATACCTTTGGCTTAGATTTCTCTTTCCCCTTCTTTCCTATATTTTGCTGGTGCTGAGTCACAGAACTTGTCTCCACACTGCCCTTCACCTTTTAAATTGTAATAGCACCATGTGCTTTTTGTAAAATTCTCCAAACAGTACAGAAGCGCTCACAGTAAAATAAATAAATAAGAAAAGAAAATGCCTTGACTTTTCCTTTTTCCTTCCCACAATCTCACTCCCCAGAATTCACCCCTGTAATCATCTGGCATCCCAAATCTTGTTCCTAGCTCCTGTTCTCCATCTGCACTCTAGCCTCTAAAGAGATGGTTTTTCATCTGTTCTCAATTATTTTTCCCTTCAGTTCAACTAAAAAGAAAAAAAAAAAAACACAAACATTTATTGAGTGCTATACAGCAAGTATCAATAACCTCAGATATGCAGATGATACCACCCTTATGGCAGAAAGTGAAGAACTAAAGAGCCTCTTGATGAAAGTGAAAGAAGAGAGTGAAAAAGTTGGCTTAAAGCTCAACATTCAGAAAACTAAGATCATGGCATCTGGTCCCATCACTTCATGGCAAATAGATAGGGAAACAATGGAAACAGTGGCAGACTTTATGTTTTGGGGGTCCAAAATCACTGCAGATGGTGACTGCAGCCATGAAATTGAGACACTTACTCCTTGGAAGGAAAGTTATGACCAACCTAGACAGCATATTAAAAAGCAGAGATGTTACTTTGCCAGCAAAGGTCTGTCTAGTCAAGAATATGGTTTTACCAGTAGTCATGTATGGATATGAGAGTTGGCCTATAAAGAAAGCTGAGTGCCAAAAAATTGATGCTTTTGAACTGTGTTGTTGGGGAAGACTCTTGAGAGCCTCTTGGACTGCAAGGAGATCTAACCAGTTCATTCTAAAGGAAATCAGTCCTGAGTATTCATTGGAAGGACTGATGTTGAAGCTGAAACTCCAATACTTTGGCCACCTGATGTGAAGAGCTGACTCATTTGAAAAGACCCTGATGCTGGGAAAGATTGAAGGCGGGAGGAGAAGGGACGACAGAGGATGGGATGGCTGGATGGCATCACCGACTCAATGGACATGAGTTTGAGTAGACTCCGGGAGTTGGCAATGGACAGGGAGGCCTGGCGTGCTGCAATCCATGACTGGCTGAGCGACTGAACTGAACTGATACACCAAGTCCTACACCAGATACTAGAGGTACAAAGACAAAACAGTGAAAGAATTCCACATTTAAAAAGCTGTTACATTTTGGGAAGTTACTCTCTCTGATCCTTATTTCTTTACCTGTAAAATGGGGATAAGCCTTCTTTATGGGGTCGATGAGGATTAATGAGATGATACATAGAAAATTCTATGCACAGTACCTGGTATGTTGTGTGTGTTCTATAAATCTCGATAACAACAATGATAATGATCTCATCTTTGCCTTGGAAGAGTTTATAGTTTAATGAGGAAATTCAAAGAATAAGAATTATGCAGGTGAAGAGGGGCTTCCCTGGTTGGTCCAGTGATAAAGAATTCACCTTCCAATGCAGGGGTTGCAGTTTCGATCCTTGGTCAGGGAACTAAGATTCCACATGCCACAGGGCAACCAAGCCTGCAACCGAAACTACAGAGTCTGCATGTGAGGACCCAGCACAGCCAAAGAAAAAAGAAGAAAAATATTGTTGGAAAGTGGGAGACAAGCAGTTGAAATGAAATTAAAAGGTAAAGGTAGAGAACTGGGAGACTAAAAAGTAATAGCTTGGTTTCAACCTCTAAGAGTATTTCTCAAAGCATGAGTCAAAAACCACCTGCATTCCTCCTCCTGAAGTGCTTGTTTAAAACTCAGATTTAGTGGCCCCACCTCCAGCAAATACAGTAAATTCACACAGTGGAATTCTTGAATACATCAGGACAAATGAATAAACTATAGTTGTATGTATTAACACAGATAGGCCTCAATAAGTCAATATTGAGAGTGAAAAATAAGATGCAGGAAATACATATAGTAAGGGTCAAAAGACAATACAGATTAAAACAGACAAAACCAAATACTATATTGCTTAAGCAATAAGCACAAACTGTCATGAAAAGCAAAGGATTTATTAATACAAAATTCTAAGTAGAGGTTAATTGGAATGGGGAGGAGGGAGGCTCAGTTTCTTTTCTATTTCTTAAGCTGGATGCTAAGCACAAATATTCTTTTGATCATAGAATTATAATTCTTTAACTTCCTAGTGGTCCAATGGTTAAAACTTCACCTTCCAAAGCAGGGGGTTGGGTTCTATCTCTGGTCGGGGTGCTAAGATCCCACATGCCTAATGGCTGAAAAACCAAAACATAAAACAAAAGCAATATTGTAACAATTTCAATAAAGACTTAAACAAAAATGGTTCACGTTAAAAAAAACTTTAAAATATCAATTAATATGTATTGTTTATATACTCTTGACTTTTAATTTATATTTCACAAGAGAATAAAAAGCAAATAGGAAAACAATACTCTTCCACAAATGAATCTTTTCTACTTAAACCTCATAGAGATGAGTTACACTAAGAAGAGAAAAAAAAAGACAGTTCAGAATGCCTGAGTCCGAACAGACACCAACCAGGTCAATCTCCTCCATTTATTGTAAATCACACACTCACACTTTGTCACTTTTCCTTCAGCTAAGAAACAAACCCTCCCTTTATGTAGATCAGTTAGTGCAAACGAACATTCAGAAGATTACAGGCTCACCCTCCTATAAAGAGCCAAACTCAGACCCTCTGTTTGAATGGAGGATGACCTGCTGTATTAATAATGCTCTTGAGAACATCCTTATTTTTTCCTCTCAGGAAAAAAAAAAATTCCACATTTTGGATTATTTCCACAGGGTGTGAACACTTTTACAGCTCTCGCTGCTGGTTGCCAAATCCTTTTCTGAGTGCATTGTACCAATTTACAATGCTACCAGTCATAAATGACGGCTAGTTTCACCACACCCTCATCCTCGAAAAACACTGTCGCTAATATAATAGACATGATCCTTACATACTGTTTTAATTTTCCTTTCTTTATCAGTGAAATTAAACATTTTTTCCAGTGTCAGCTTCTTTATTTCATCTGTTGTCATTTGGGTACTTAGGATATAGGGTCAGAATCAAAGAACTCCACTATTTAACTTTCAGGAAGTTACTTTTTTCCTGTTCCCTTCCCCTCCCTGCTTTATTTTTCAAACGTTCATTTTAGAAATATCATAAAATAGCATTCAGCAAACAAGAAAGGTAAAATCACCTATTACTCCACCTACCAGGGATAACCACTACTGTTAATTGTACATCCTTTTAAACCTCTTCTCTAACAACCTAAACTCTCTGAGCATTTCCCCCCACTTATAAAATGAGAATACTTGTCTCTAAAGTTGATAATTAAATGAGTTGGTGTAGGTGAAAGTGATTTATAAGGTACAGGATGTTTTATAATTGCAAGTTGCTGTGCTTATTATATAAAACACCCTTTACCGTGCTAAACAGAAAGGTGGCACTTTGTTCCCTGGATACATCCAGAACATTCTTCTCTCTAGGATGACTTTCTGCTCAATTCTTCTGAATAAACAAGCATCCACTTAAAAAAATAATAATTTTATTTATTTATTTTTGGCTGCTCTGGGTCTTCGTTGCTACGCTCATGCTCTCTCTAGTTGCAGTGTGAAGGCTTCTCTGTGTGGTGAGTTTTCTTGTTGCGAAGCACAGGCTCTAGGGCTGGCGGGCTCAGTAGTGCCTGCACGTGGGCTCAGTAGCTGGGGCTCCCGAGCTCTAGAGCACAGGCTCAATAGTTGTGGCCCACAGGCTTAGTTGCTCCATGGCGTGTAGGATCCTCCCAGGCCAGGGATTGAACATGGGTGTCCCATACTGGAAGGTAGATTCTTTACCACTGAGCCACTAGGGAAGCCCCACTTATTGTTTTTTTTTTTTTTAATTCAGTATGGAAGATATACAAAAGGGGAAATTCCCTGGTTGTCCAGTGGTTAGGACTCAGCCCTTTCATTCCATGGACTGGGGTTCCATGCTCGTGTGGTGGCATAGCAAAAAAAAAAGGTATACAAAAGTTACAAAGAGGAGAGGAAAGAACAACTGTGTACCTGCCATTCAGCTTAAGAAATTTAAAAAAAAAAAAGGAAAGAAGATTTTACCAATACATTTAAATATTCCTGTGACTTCCTCCCCAGTTACAGCCTTTCTCCAACCCATATTCTATGTCCTAAATTTGGTATTTCTCACTCCTGTGCCTTTGTATTTACTGATGCCCTCTGTCTCTCTAGATATATTGATAAGGAGATACTGATATACATCCCTAAGCAATGTATACTACTGGTTTGTATAAACTTGTTTATGTTGCATATAAATGAGTAGCAAGGTTAAGAATTCTGTACCCCGCCTCCCCCAATATTATGTTTGTGAGGTTTTCCATACTGAACTTAATTAATTTCCTTACTTTAACATTCAGTATATATACCACAATTCACCTGTTTTCTTGACGATAGCTATTAGGTCATTTATGGTTTTTGCTGGCACAGGTATTTCTGCCTATTTTGGGTACATCTTCTTGTGTATTTTGCAATATGTAGGAGTTTCTCTGGGTATACACACCTGGAAGTGAAATCCTGAGGTCACAGGGTGAGTGCATCTTTACCTGGATGTTGCCAAATTATTCTCCAAAGTGACTGTACTAATTTCCACCATCACCACCAGGGTGTAAATATTACCTTTACTATATTTTCTTGTTGGCCTTGAGTTTTAGAGACTTGAATTTTTCAAGTCTGATAGATGTGAAATAACATCTCATTGTGGTTTTAATATGCACTTTCCTGAATAGTCTTGAAGTTGAACAACTTCTATGAGTTTATTGGCTGTTCAGTGAATTCTGTGTTCATAACGTATCTATTCTTTAAATTCCCTTTAAAACACTCCCTCTCCAGGAAATATTTCCACATCTCCTCCATCAAGCAGGTGGAATCTCCATAACCCTTTCTATTGTATGTCTTGGGTTTCACTCACTTTTTAATTTTACCTTGTACTTTGTTTTGTGTACCTGTCTAAAGGGCAGAGCCTATGTTTAACTCAATTTTATGACCTCATTAGTACCTAGTACAACATTTCATAAATCTTTATTGAATCAAATCATTCCTTCCCTGCTTATAAAATCTTAGTTGCCTATTGTCTACAGGAGAGAGTTGAATCTCCTTAGTGGAGCATGTAAGACCCTTACATGGGCTCTGAAAGCAAATTTCCTTCCTGACTCTCCTCTTGGGAGACCATGCTTTCTCTCCCAGATTCTGGATTCTTTATCCACAATGAGGTCCCAGTACTCAAATGTATGGCTTCTCTCCTTGCAGTCAGGATGCCACGTTGATCCCATCTGTTTTAGCTGCACATCAGATTACTTAACAGAAAAATTTAAGGATCCTAAAGTTAGCAGCTTGCTTTTACTGATGAGCAGGAATTTTGCCCTGAATCTGTCATTTGTGTACTATGTGTATATACATTTCCTTATCCCGGTGATTTAGGCTCAACTGAAGAAAACTCAAAGCACTTAACTTTATCACCTTAGCCTAGAGTCTAAGCCTGGACACAGCCTGCCCTACCTCTTCAGAGTCAGAGGCATATCACAAACAGAATATATGAAAACATGCCTAATCCACGTTGTATCTCCCCAACTGATTCAATTTAATTCAGCAAATACTTATTATACCCCTATGACATCCAGGCCCAGTCCAAGGTGCTAGGGATATAGATATAGACACAACAGTTCTCTCAAGGAGCACATTAGGTAGTTGAAGGAGACCAACATACAAACACACATTTTCAATACAAGGAAGAATATGGGAGACACAGAAGGGCTGTCTATTTTTTAAAATTTTTAATTTATTATTTGACTGCACTGGGTCTTAAGTTGTCCACATGGTATCTCTTTTTTTGACTGCGCTGGGTCTTCACTGCTGCATGTGGATTTTCTCTAGTGTGGCAAATGGGGGCTACTCCTTAGGTGCAGTGTCTGGGCTTCTCACGGCAGTGGCTTCTCCTGTTGTGGAGCACGGGCTCTAGAGTGCACGGTCTCAGTAGTTGTGGTGCATGGGCTTAGTTGCCCCGCAGCATGTGGAATTTTCCTGGAGCAGGGATTGAATCTGTGTCCCCTGCATTGGTGGGCTGATTCTTTACCAGTGAGCCACCAGGGAAGTCTGAAAGGGTTATGTTGAGAGTCAAGGAAGACTCCTTGGAGGAAGTGTCACTTAGAGCAATTGATACATGAATAAGTAGATGACTACAAGGCATGGTCTTGAAATTAAATTCTCTAAGTTTCCTGTATTAATTCTGCTGAGCTTCCCTAATGACTCAGTGGTAAAGTCTTAACCACTGGACTGCTGGAGAAATCCCTCCTCATCCTTAAATTGGAGAATTCTTCTATAGTTGACCCTTAAACAACTCATGGGGCTTACCTGGTGGCTCAGCTGGTAAAAAAAACTCACCTGTCAATGCAGGAGACATAAGAGACGTGGGTTTGATCCCTGGGTCAGGAAGATCCCCTAGAGAAAAAACGGCAACTTGCTTCAGTATCCTTGCTTGGAGAATTTCATGGACAGAGGAGCCTGGTGGGCTACAGTTCATGAGGCAGAAAGGAGTCCGACACAACTGAGTGAGCCATACATGTGCGTGTACACACACACACACACACACACATATTCACAGTTCCTTGGCATCTGAGGATTCCATCAACCACCAACTATGTAGTCCTGTAGTATTTACTGTTGAAAAATACTTGCATCTTAGTGAATCTGTGCAGTTTAAACCCATGCTGTTCAAGGATCAGTTGTAGTTCTTGCCTCATAGGCCTGTTGCAAAGATCAAAAACATAGTGCACAAAACATTTAGAAGTGGACCTGGAGGACATTCATCACAAGGTAGCTATTGTTACTAGTAATGCACTGTTATCCTTGTAGATGTTCAAGAAGCTTGCCATGAGTGAAACCAGCTCATGAAGGCTTGTCTCAGTATCCAGTCCCATGAGGGAGTCCGGTGTTCTTTGCCCCGTTTACCTCTCTTCTCTCCATAGTCTGGTCTGGTTACCTACTGAACAGATGGATCCTAATGTCTCTTGATAGTCCTTGTATTGTCCTTTGTCTATAGCCTGGGGACTGCAGTAATGCCTTGTGGCTTATTTTAAGCCCAGCCAGGAAGTCAATGTTCCAGCTCTTTGCTGGGCTGACTTCCCGGCTTTCCTAATGCAATTTCTGAGCCTGTCGTGGTCAGCTGTCCCTAGACCAGAATATGGATGTTCAGAAATGTTTGCTGAAAGGTTTCCAGAGGGAATTAGGCATGCACAAGAATTGAATGAACACGTTCTCATTGACATGCTGTCTATTATCTGTGAGCTGGTGTTGAATGGTGATTTGTCAGAGATTTTAGAATCACAAAGACTTAGGCTTGATTCCTCATCCTGATTCTTATGACCTTCAGCAAAATACCTAACCTCTTTGTGGCTGTTTCTCAGTTATAAAAATGAGAATAATTATATCTTTTTCATAGGGCTAATGTGAGGATTAAATGAGACAGTAAAGCACCTAGCGTGTTTTGGAACATGGTAAATAGTTGGTGAGTGAAGTGAAAGTGTTAGTCTCTAAGTTGTGTCTGACTCTGTGACCCCACGGACTATAGCCCGCCAGTCTCCTCTGTCCTTGGGATTCTCCAGGCAAGAATACTGGAGTGGGTAGCTGTTCCCTTCTTCAGGGGATCTTCCCCACCCAGGGATCGAACCCAGACCTCCCACATCGCAGGCAGATTCTTTTAAACAGATAATTTAAAAAATTTTGCTCCTTTCCGAAAAACCGTGAGGTTGAAGATGTATCAAAAGTCAAAATACCTGGCAGGAGATATGCCCAGACACAAGGTCTGGAATATATAAATACTTGAAGTGCAAGGCAAACTAGGTTTTCTTCAATGAAGAAGTAAAGGAAAGTTAAATAGTGATAGATAACACTTATGATTTAAAAAAATATTTATTCATTTATTTGGCTGCACCAGGTTGTGACTGTGGCATGCAGGATCTTTAGTTGCAGCATACGGGATCTAGTTCCCTGACCAAGGCCCAGGCCCCCTGCACTGGGAGCACCGTCTCAGCCACTGGACCATCAGGGAAGTCCTTAACTTAAGCCTTAAACTTAAGGTTTAATGAAGATGAAAACTGACTTTTAATAGAGACCCAGTTCATGGTATTCTGTAATTTGCTCTGTTGACCCCTTTGTTCTACTCTAGTCTTAGCTTACTTACCCAAGTTGTTCAGTCTATAGGAAGACAGAGAAATGAGATCAGAGATTTCATAGATCAAATGGAATATTCACTTTTATTATTGGTTACAGCTGCTCAAAAGACTCTTTATGGAGATCATATTGTAAGAGAGGAACAGGGTGCCCAACTAGCTCATCGTTCTTTTAATGCAAAATTTTACCATCAGTATATTTGGCAATACAACTTGTGAACCACTTTATTCCCCTTGCCATACACTCAAGTGTCCTAGGGCATATGTATTAGTTTTCTATTGAATTCTGAGCAAGCTTGACTGGATTTTTTGGGCAAGACTTATAAGACCAAAGTAAGAATGTTCACTGGACTGGGCTCTTACTTTGAGCATCTGGGGAAGAAACTATTTCCAAGCTCTTTAAGTTGTTGACAGAATCAAAATTCTTGATTTTATAGATCTGAAGTCCCTGTTTCCTTCGCTGACTGTTAGTCTGAGGTCACTCTCAGCGCCTCAAGGCTTTTTTCAGGTCCTTGCCAAGTGGCCCCAACCATCTTTAAAACTGGTAATGGTCCATGAGAGCCTTTCTGTGCTTTGAATCTCTTTGACTTCTGCTACCAGTTAAAGAAACTCTATTTTTAAAGGGCTCATGTGATTACCTGGATAATCTCCCTACCTTAAGATCAACTGATTAGTAACCCTTCATTACGTCAGCAAGAGCCCTTCAAAACAGGACCTAGATTAGTGTTTGAATGGATAACCAAGGGCAGAATCTTGGGCATTGATCTTAGAATTCTGCTTACCAGAGCATAGCCACGGCCCCCTGAAAAACTATATGTCAAATTTCTGAACCTTTGACCTTTAAGAGTATTGAAAAGCTATAGCCTCAGATTTTCCAGCCTCTTGTAAAAGAAGCAATATGCATCCAAGCCCTATATGTATTCATACAAGAAAAAGAACCAAAGCAGTCAAAAGTGTTGCTATCTAACCTAAGGAATCCATCCTGCAAATTTTCTGTATGAACTATGTAAAAAGCAAATCTTAAAATTCCAACTGTAAGTATGCTGCATTTGTTGACAATTTGTTGACACTGAGTTTATTTACCCAAATTTCTGTCTTTGAGAAGTTAATGATCTGCCTGGGAAGATCGACAGATAAATAACTAATTGTGATCTATGAGTTAAGTGCTATAATAGAGCCATGTAAAAGTACACACTTCTTGGAACTGAAGACATTTTTTTATAACTTAAGAATTATTTTGATTAAACATTAAAATGACAATAAAGTCAGATTTCCTTCATCATAGCATATTATATAGGATATACTGTCAAATGATAAAAGTATTATTTAAAATAATATACTCATTAATATAAAATAGAAATAAATTTAAATTAAATTTAAATAAAAAAGGAAAAAAGCCTCTATTATGCCTATACATACATACATTATGCCTATACATATAGAACATTTGGGGAAAACTTCACACGTTCTACTTGGATTGGTTCTTTAGAATCATGAAGTTTGTCTGATAAGTGGTGGGGTCTGTGAATGATGACTGAAGAAGGGGCCTACTCAAATTCAATGCATTATTTCTATCACAGTTTGGAATATCTCGAAGACCATCCATTTCATTAAAGAGATTTTTGCAGGAATAAAATTTCTGGTAGCAAAGGCTATTCATATAACTAATATTTAGTTTTCAACTTATATTTTTAAAGAATAGGAGTTTTTCAATATCTAGGGCCTTGTACCTCATTCACTGGAACTGAAGACAGTTTTGATTGTCTTCTAGCAGCTTTTTGGGACATTGAGAATATCTTATCAAATGTACATTGATTGACAATAGAGTATATTTATCACTGGGATTTAGGCTTCCCTAGTGGCTCAGACAGTACAGCGCCTGCCCTCAATGCAGGAGACCTGGGTTTTATCCCTGGGTCGGGAAGATCCCCTGGAGAAGGAAATGGCAGCCCACTCCAGTAGCTTTGCCTGGAAAATCCCACGGATGGAGGAGCCTGGTATGCTACAGTCCATGGGGCTACAAAGAGTTGGACATGACTGAGTGACTTCACTTTTCACTTCATCACCAGGATTACTTAGTAACTCTTCTCTAAATCAAAGTTAGAGTCAAACTTTTTGTGAAAAGTCTAACTTTATTTGGATCCACTTAGCCATTCCTAAGTCAACAACTGTGGCTCAGATGGTAAAGAGTCTGCCTGCAATGCAGGAGACCTGGGTTCCATCCCTGGGTTGGGAAGACCCCCTGGAGAAGGGAATGGTTATCTGCCTCAGTAGTCTTGCCTGGTGAATTCCACGGACAGAGGAGTCTGCCAGGACTCCTGTCAGACATGACAGGTTACAAAGAGTCAGATATGACTGAGCGACTTTCACTTTCACTTTAGTCATTCAGCAAGCATGAATCTGTCATCAGTTCCAGCTCTGAAAGTTCTCTGTCCTTTTCTGAGAAATTAGCTAAATTAACACATCTGCAATAACAATTATGGTACTTTCCCATTGACTTCTCTACCTGGCAGCTGGCTAGTTTCTTTTATGCTGATTGTAAGGCTATCTGATTTCAGAAGTATGAAAATGTGAAAAAAAATTGGGACTTCTTTTTTTTTTTTGAAGACATGTAGTTTTTAAGTGCTATGGGAAATAAACAAGGAAGTGATTAATTTTGCTTGGGGAAGAGGTGACATTTGAGTTGAGTCTGGGAAGTTGAGCAGGAGTTTCCCAGGCAGATAAGAGGCTAAAAGCTATCCGAGGGCAAGAGAAATCTTTATTATGGTGTTTATCTGAACCTATTCTGTTAATATTGCTTCACTTCCATGAGTCTATAAATGCCTTGAGGTCATGAACCAATTCTGTCTCCAAAACAGCCCATTAGCTCATTTTTTGGGGGGACATTTAATTATTGTTTACTTATTCTTTTCATATTTACTAACTTTATTCATATATATTCTTACTGAAAAAATGTTATGAGTAGCTTGTTGTAGAACCTTTGGTTAAGTACAGAGAGGCAAATAAATCCTGCACAAATCTGCTGTAATTCCCCATTTGGAGAAACCACTGTTACTATATTGCTTCAGGCCTTTAAAAAAATTCATATGTACATCTATATCTATCTACCTATACTTTTAAAGCAAAAGTGGTATGTTTATTAGTTCATAATGTTATTTTTACTTAACCATCATATTAAAAATATTTGATCACTATTTGCCTACCCATTAAAGGAAATAATGTCAACTCATAGTTTTCTACTCTTAATTGACTTGATCTCATGACCCCAGCTGATTGAACTAAAGGCTTGGGATCTGATCCAAGGACAGCCCACCTCTAGATGGTCAGAGACATGCTCATGGGGTGAAAAGATGAGCTGGGCCAATCAGATGTCCCTGGATCATAGAATTGGGGAACTGACATCCTCAGTGGAGCTGATGGTGTAAGGATGCCATGGCCTTGCATCAGATAGAGGCTAGAGTTGTGAGGGAGCAGAAAAAATTAGAATGGAGGAAGCTGGTTGTCAGAGAGAGGAGGGTAGAACAGACCTGTGGCAAAAACCGAGATGCCCAGGAGGACAGAGCCGTGCCATCAGGCTTCTGTTAGTCCTATTTTTTTTTTTTTTCTCTAGTGTTCTAGTCTATACATGTTTATTATAAATACTTCCCTTTCAGTCTTCTTTCCTCTAAAGATAACAAAGTGGGTTTTCTGAGTTCCCTGGTGGTCCACTGGTTAGGACTCAGTGCTTCCATGGCAAGGGGCATGGATTCAATCCCTTGGTGGGGGGTGGGGGGGTACTAAAATCCCACATGACATGAGGCAAGGCCAAAACAAGAAACAAAGAAAAAAACAATGGGTATCTATTTCTTCAAGTCTGACCAGAACCATAAACCACTACTTATGGCTGTATAGCATTCCATTGTGTGGAGCTGCCATGACTGAGTAAAAACCAAGCAAACAAAAACAACCTAGTGATGGGCATTTAAGATGTTTCCAATAAGCATCTTCATCATCAAATTTTTTCAGGTTAAAAAATAACTTTGCTACAATATATTCCAAGAAGTGAAATTCCTTGTTTGAAGGATGGCTGTGTAACCACAAAGTTGGACTTCAGAAATATTGTATCAATGTACAGCCCAATCAGCAGTGCATGAGAAAGGTTGCTTTTTCACCCTCTTGCCAATAGGATCAATTAGGTACTGATGAACCTATCTGCAGGGCAGGAAAAGAGATGCAGACTTGTGGACACAGCAGAGGAAGAAGATGGTGGGACGAATTGAGAGAGTGGCATTGAAACATATAACCATGTGTAAAATAGATAGCTGGTGGGAAGTTGTATAACACAGGGAGCTCAACCTGGTGCTATGTGACAACTTACAGGGGTGTGATAGGATAACGGGTGGGACGGAGGTTCAAGGGGGAGGGGACATATGTATACTTATGGCTGGCTCACGCTGTTTTATGGCAGAAACAAACACAACACTGTAAAGCAATTATCCTCCAATTAATATAAATTAAAAAAAAGGAAAAGGTTGGTACTCTGATGTCAGTTATGACCATAATGTGCATTTCTTTGAACTTGTTTTCATTGAGCAGGCATGTGGATTCTGTCATTAAACAGACCTGAACTTGAGTTTCAGTTATGCCTGTTGCTGTGTGGCTTCAGTTGAATTACTTAGTTCTCATTTTCTCATCTTTAAATTGTTGAGATAATATTTCTTTGTTAGGATTATTATAAGGTTCAGATGAGAAAATAAATATAAAATGCAAAGTCCAGTAAAGCCTCAGTACATTTCATTTATTATACTTAAGAATGACAATTTGTGACAATTAGATAAAGCTATTTTAGATATTTGACACTCAGTGAGATATGAGCTTAAATATTTAATACCTGTTGGAACTGTATGGTTCAAAACTTCCCTGGTGGTCCAGTGATTGAGACTTCTCCTTCCAATGCCAGAGGGTATGGGATCCATCCCTTATGGGGAAGCTAAGATCCTGTATGCCTCAGGGCCAAAAAAAATACAAAACATTAAACAGAAGCAATATTGTAACAAATTCAATAAAGACTTTAAAAATGGTCCACATCAAAAACATCTTTTAAAAAAGTGATTTTGTTTTGAAAAGCTTGAGAAAGAACTAACTTCTGAATTTGTAACAAGTTAAACCTTTGGCCATTTTTTTTTTTTAATGGAGGTGTTCTATACTTATACGTTAACAAGTATCTCACTTTAATATTTTAAAGGAAGAATGGGTAAAACAAAAGTTGCTACAGCAAAAAGCCTGGGTCAGGTTGTGAAGTGGTTTATTTGGCATGCTAAGGAACTTGGGCCATATCCTGAAGAAAGTATTAGGAAAAGACCATAATAAGGAAGAATACGACCGCATTTATAGTTTAGAAAGAATAAGCAAGTCACTGCAGGGACTTTGCTGGCAGAGTGGAGAACAGAGATGATGTAATCACAGTGGAGACAGAGACAAAAGCAAGATACTTCAGAAATAATACCAACTGCACATAAGACATGAGACAAGGAGCCTGGTATGTCCCTAACTGTGAACTGAGCACTACTAACAGTGGTTATTCCCTGAAGTTTGGATTTGCTAGGGTTGGAAAAACTGGACTGTAGTAGATTTCCCAGTGATCACTGGGATCTTCTGTAAAACTTAGATGTAATATTGTGAACTCTTTTCAAATATGAGTTTTCAACATCCTGAGCAATTTTGTTCTGTGTTTCTGCAAATATAATTCCTATCTGTCTGGAAAGGTAGTTTAATACGGAGGAGTTATATACTGGATCGTTGTAAGAGAAGAAAAAACTATCGTGATTTTATTTTGTGGATTGTGTCCTCAAATTTCAGAACTAAATCGTAATGTTTATTTAAACTAAAGCATACCTGTGTTCAGAGCATGAGTTCTCTTAATGGAAGGTCACAACGGCTACCAGAGCTTGTGATAGTGCCCAGAGCTGCTGGCTGAATTTCAAGCAGGAGCCCCACTATCTGTGGACTAGCCTTTATACTAGATTTATCTTTTATATCAGGCACCCAAATAGTTAATATTTTCAATAAGTCTTCAGAAAAGAGAGGTTGAGTCCTTGGGACTGGATTTTTAAATTATATTTCATAAATCCAGATAATCTTAATGTTATGGTTAACCTATATTAGACTTTTTGTCAATTAACAGTGCCTAATTCTGCCAATGTAGGAGATGCCCCCTAGGATCCTGGGTGGGGAAGATCCCCTGGAGGAGGAAATGGAAACTCACTCCAGTATTTTTGCCTGGAGAATTCCATGGACAGAGGAACCTGGTAGGCTACAGTCCATAGGGTCACAAAGAGTCGGACAAGACTGAGCGACTGGGCATACACAATAGGGATTGTAACAGGAGCAGGGTCAGGGTTCGGCCCGTTAAAGTTTCTGCGGGATTCATAGGTTAAAATGTCCATTCAGGCTCCGTGGTCCATGGGATTTTCCAGGCAAGAACACTGGAGTAGGCTGCCATTTCCTTCTCCAGGGGATCTTCCCAACCCAGGGATCGAACCTGGATCTCCTGCATTGCAGACAGACGCTTTACCGTCTGAGCCACATTACACAGCCGAAAATACTGAACTGGGGCTTCTAGGAAGTCTGGTCTGAGATACATATTTACGACTCTTCAGCAATTTAAGGTGAACGTGCATAAAGTTATTCAGAAAAAAGGGGGCAAGGGAAAAAACGGAAGAGTGCTGAGGCCAGAATTCCGTTGCATACCAATATTTTAAGGGCAGGGCACAAGTTGCAAGGAGAGGAGGCACTCCTAAAAAGGTAAAGAGTCCCCTAAAAAGAAGAACTTGCAAAAAACAGTGGCTATGAATCTAGCGGGAAGGAAATCTGGACAAACACAACTCTCCTGCTTTAGCATCCACTTCTCAGATACTAGAGGGGTTAAGCAGTTCAACTCCGGCGATAGCTGGCGAAGCTGGGAAACTTGTCTCGACTGCCAGCCTGTGCGGCCCCTTAGGGCAGTCTGGGTCCTGCATGTGTCCACAGGAACACACTGGGCCACTTCAAAGGAGGCCTTCCTTGAGCCCTTTGGTGCAGAAGAGTTTGGTTAGGCGGGAAGGGGAACGGAAGATGCCCACGTATTTTATGTCAGGCTACAGACACTGGCGGCATTTTGATAAGTGGAGCGGATCGGGCGGCGGCCGGGGAGGGCAAAGATCCAGGGCCGGGGCGGGTCTTCTCTGTCCAGAAGAGCTGCCAGCGAGAACGGTTGGCGGGCAGGCTCCTCCTTCTTCCTTCCGCCTCCAGAGAGCTTTTTGGGTGCAGGGAGGGGGCCGGGGGCGGAGCCGGGAGGCGCAGGCCCTGCCTCCTTCCGCCCTCTCCCGTCGGCGCGGCAGGGCGGGGACGCTGGGGCGAGGCCCGCGGGTGGGGCCGGCGGCGCGGGGCGGAGCCTCGGGGACCAGGGCAGCCCGCGCACTGTGCAGTAGCTGCCGCCGCCGCCGCTCGCGCCTCCAAGGTCTCGCCGCTTCCTGAGCAGAGACCCGGGCTCGGCCGCCATGTCCTCCACGGACGAGGTTGACGGACTGGGCGTGGCTCGGCCGCACTATGGCTGTGAGTGTGGGCTCCGCGGCGCGGGGGTCCCGGGGCGGGCTCGCCGTCCCCCCGGCGCCGTTTTCCCGGGGGGCTGGCCTGGCGGGTGGGACAGGGCGGCTGTGGGCCGTGCGGACCCGGAAGAGCCGATGTGACGGGGTGGCCGGTGGCGAGGCTCCCAGCCCGCGCCCCCTCGGTGTCCGAGGCGGCGGGGAGGACCCCGGCCGCCCCCACGCCTGGTCCCGGGCGCTGCGGCCGGAGGGCCCCACCCAGCGCCTCCCGCCGCCCAGCTCGACCGAGATTGGGGAGACGGCCTAGGGTGAGGTGGCAGGAGGACGGTGCAGGGCGTGTCCCGGGAACCGGAGCCCCGAGACGCGGGCTCTGCTCGGGCTTCGCGGGAAGGCGCTGCCCGAGCGCTGCCTGCGGGTACATCCAGGGTCCAGACCTGCCCGGCCCCAGGCTAGCTGAGAGGTGCGGCCCTGGGCAAGTCACTTCAGCTTTCTCGGGCTTAGTTCCCTCGACAGGATTTCAAAAGTGAAGACACAAAAAAGAAAAAAAGAAACATACCTCTGACTTCCTCATTTTCCGAATCTCATTTTCTGTCCCTGTCCTGGGACATCACTGAACTGCAGGTGGAATAGTTACCGCTGGCCAAAGGAGGGCCTTTTGGAGTCTTGAGGTTCCCGATTTTATTTGATATTCTGAGAATAGTGTTTTAGGGTAATTTCACTCGACAGTTCTGTGCCAGGTATTACGTCAAATTTGTGACATTAAAGCTGAGTAAGACCAGACCCTGCTTTCAAAGAACGTTTTAATTAGGGAGGCAGACAGGTGTAACTATCTAATGATAGTAAGGAGGGATAGAGATAAAGGTGTCATGTGAACCAACCAGGCTTAAAAGGTAATGTGGATGAAGAAGAGGGGTTTAGGGAAGGCAGTAGGAACACAGTTGGAACATTGGAACAGAGCCTTGCAGGATGCTGTGCAGTTTGACAGGGCAGGGTGGGGCAAGGCATGAGGGTGAAGCGGAAGAGAGTGAACTAAGTTATGGAAGAGAAGAGTGCTGTGTGTGTTGGCTCCTGAGTTGTGTGGAGTACACAGTAGTGTGGGGGGAAGAGTTACCAAAAGTAGTTGCGGCTAAATTGGGAAAGGCATTGAATGCCAACCCCAGCACTTAGGCATTTTTTCTGTTTCCTGGATGCCCATAAAGAAAGCAGGTTGCTTTGAAGTTAATCTTGGGCTTTTGAGACAGACCACCTGGGTTTGAATATAGGCTCCATCATTTATTAGCCTTGGGGCAAAGATCACCCAGCCTGTTTCCTCATTTGTAAAACATTTGGTAATCACAGGATTGTTGTGGGGCTTCCATGGGAGAATGCATGTAAAACGCACAGTACAGTCACTGCCACTTAGGTCTCAGTGACTGCTGGCTTTAGTGATTAATAAAAAAGTGAAAAAGCACAAAGTGCTCTGGATTGAGAGTCTGGGAGATTAGCGCAAATTTGGACCAAAATCTCAAGTCATATAGTACATATAGTACATGTTCATAATATTGGGGGCTTCCCAGGTTGCTCATCGGTAAAGAGTCCACCTGCCAATGTAGGAGACATGGGTTCGGTCCCTGGGTCAGGAAGATCCCCTGGAGAAGGAAATGGCAACCTATTTCGGTATTATTGCCTGGAGAATCCCATGGACAGAGGAGGCTGGTGGGCTACAGTCCCTGAGGTTGAAAGAGGGACAAGAGGGACAACTTAGCAACTGAACAACTGTAACAACTGTACAATATGTTATTGTATTTAAAAGTAAAATAATATTGTACTTTTAAATAGATACTAAGATAAATATATAACAGTTGAAAAATGGTTCATATCTAAGGAAAGTCATTATAGTCCACCTGGCTATCTACACGTTACCCTAACTCTCCAGGTGACCAGCAAGAATTTGATGCTGTGGCATTCTTTGATAGCTCAGGAAGGGTTACAGATTCTTGCGCTTACATTCTTTCATTCATGTTTTAGCTGTCCTGGATAATGAGAGACTTACTGCAGAGGAGATGGATGAGAGGAGACGTCAGAATGTGGCCTACGAATACCTTTGTCATTTGGAAGAAGCAAAGAGGTAAAGATTGGCTGGAGAGAAGACTGGGAGAAAGGAGCTGATACTGTGTGAACAAAGATAAACATCTCGTTGAGTATGTAGATGAGACTATGGGAGGCAGGTTGTTTGAAGGAATAAGTAAGTATAGCTAGGATATTTTTTTCATAGGAGCAAGTAGCCTTGATGGTAGTTTTATCATGAAACAGTCTGATGGGCACTTTTGTTCAGTTTCTAAGTCATGTCCAGTGGGCGCTTACGTATACTGAAAATATTCCTGGTTTGTGTTGTTCGGTTTTATGCTTATGGTGCATGTTTTGGGCACTACCAACTATATGGGAGAAAAGCATTTTTAAGGTTTCAAGTTTGGGGCCTTAATGTTTCGCTGGTTCTTTACTAATTTTGCTTTATATGTGAATTGGGTCCGTTTTCCCCTTGGTAGTGCTCTGGGTGTAGCTCTATCCATTTGGCAATATTCAAAGACTGTTTACCAAAGGCAGTGTCATCTGCATTCTTCGTGAAGTTAATGTGCAACTGCTGTTTTCCATTTTCAGATGCTCCAAGACCTTGTGGTCTTAGGGTGTCGATTTACTATCAGTGGTTCATTTCTTTTGTTCTGGTGCTTGTTTTTTGTTTTTGTTTTTTGCAAGATTGCCGGGTAGATAGATGTAATTACAGATCATGTATCCTATAAGTGAGCTTTGGTGGAAAAGGCCAGCAAGGGAAAATGAGAGGTTTTGTGGTTAAAGTCTAATGAAAATCCAGGATGTTTCAAAGGGTGCTAATAAACAAGAGTTTTTTGTCTTGTTTTGTCTTTTTAATTTTGAAAATCTTAAAACACTACCAGAAAGTCCAGAGAACAATACACCAGACATCATGTATTCCCAAACTAGCAAATATCAGTCCTTCAGATTTTTCCCTTTGCTCTAAAAAGGCACAGTTGGAGTCCCCTTTGTGTTCCTCCCTGGTCCCATTCTCCTCCTTTCTATTCCTGGGGTTACCTCTAATATGCATTTGATGCATCTTCTTGAATCTGGGCTTCTTTTCTGAGCTTGAAGCCCTTGCATGAGACTGGGGAATGGGAGAGGGGATTAGTGATGATTTAGGTGGAGAGAATGGTAATAACACTTATTTTTCTAAATGGAAGGTTAAATGGAAGGAGGTGAATATGTTGTTAGGAAGGGGGATGTTTCTCATGCAAAGTTTGTAAGGAACAAAAACATCAAGTCCTCTGTTACTCATATTATGGACTAGATCTAGTTTTGGAAGGTAAAGAATTTAAAAGCTGTAGCTGATATGAAAGACCACCTGTGCTCTGTGAAGGGTTGGTTGGTGTCTTTGTTGAGGTGGCCTGTGGGTGAGAGAAGGGCCCCAACCTATCTTCCTTCCCCCGTCTAAAACATTTCTGCTTTTAATATTGGCTTTGCACAGTAAAATTCCCTTTTTAAAAAAGGATATTTTAGTTAACATTCCCTTGAGACCACTAATCCAGTTCTGTTATTATTTTTTAATTTGCCCATGCTTGTGGCTTGTGTGATCTTGGTTCCCCGACGAGGGATCAAAATTGCACCCTTGGCCGTGAAAGCTTGGAGTCCTAACCACTGAACTGCCCAGGGAAGTCCTCAGTTCAGCTGATCTGGTTCAGCTGTCTCATTTCATCAAGGAAACTGAGGTCTGAATGTCCATGGTCACATGTAGTTTTCTTTATTGAAGAATAGTTTCCATCGTTTTAAACAGTGGTTTCTAACCAGCTGTGTACATTAGAACTGTCAGGGGAGCTTAAAAAATGTGGCTATTTGAACTTTACCACAGAGATTCTGGTTCAGTAGATCTGGGCTAAAAGGTCCAGATACCTATATATTTTAAAAACTCCTGATGGTTCTGATTGGGCTTCCCAATGCAGGAGATGCAGGTTCGATCCCTGGCTTGGGAAGATCCCTCTGGAGAAGGAAATGGCAACACACTCCAGTATTCTTGCCTGGAGAATCCCATGGACAGAGGAGCCTGGCGGGCTACAGTGCATGTGATCGCAAAGAGTTGGACATGACCTAGTGACTATCAACAACAGCAGGATGGTTCTCATGGTCCCCCCTAGTAGAGAAATGAGATTGAAAATCACATTTGAGACCTCTCCCTTACACTAGATTACGATAGCCTGACTAGGATGGTGTTCTTTTTTTTTTTTTTTTTGAAGTTTTGAAAACTTTTATTTTATATACAAAGAGCTAGTATTATTTCCGCCTAAGGTTGATGTGCTGGATGAGCCATCTGAGGAAGTTCGGTTAGTCCAACTTAATGAAGCCGATGTCCTTCGCATACTGGTGGAAACACTGGCGGCACATATTGAGGCCGTATTTCCGGATGAGACCGTGCCGGTTTGAGCAGACTCGGCAAGAGCGAGAACCCTGGCCGAATTTTCTTGGATGGCTCCAGTAGAGCTGCTGGTGACCCATGTTGCTTTCTCGGCTGCAACGAGGTAAAAGGCTAGGATGGTGTTCTTTATCACATTTCCTTCTTCAAGTGCTCCACTAGGAAGGCATTTAATTTCCCTCTACTCCAGAGCATGTTCTTTTCTGGCAGATGTTTTGTTTTTTTTTTTCTTTTCCTAGAATAAAAAAGGAACCCATTTCCTTTAAAATCCATCCAGGGGCCGTGATCCCCTGGGACGTTTTTTGGTTGGGTGCTTCTGCATACTTAGGGAGTGACTAAGGGGGTGAGACAGTTGAGACAGTCTTGATTTTTCATGCTTTTGGCTATAGGGGAGAGCATAATAGTGGCTTTTTATCCTTGTGTGCTCTGCGCTTTGGCCCCACATGAGGAAATGTGCCTGGTTTATTTTATGGAGGCAGTTACAGAAGATCTGGATGCAGTAGCTTTTGTTGTTTGTTTAAAGCTTTGATTAGATTATCAACTTCAGAAGCACCTCTTTAGACTTTACACCTAGAGAGGGCTAGGACAAGAGGCTTGGGATGTCGAGCTGAGAAAAGAAGACTGGGATACCTCCTGGCCACCCATCGAGGCTGCTGCCACCCCTGGAGTGTCCGAGGTGTAGCACAGACAGATCACATGCTCTTGCTCATTAGCTGCGGCTTCAGCCACCAGTTGTGTCTTCTGCCCTGGTGAGCTGGGGCGTATCTATCTTGTGTGCTGCCCAGGCTCCTCTGGTCCTTTTTGCCTTTTTGGATTGGCCCCATCCTGTTTCCTTCATAACCTCTACCCCTCCCAGTTTGGAGGAGTCCCAAGGTCTGGAATTTACACCCATCCCAAGGCCAGGAAGAAAGATCAGAGAGATCCAGGGGAGAAAAGGCCCCCTCTTTAGTTCTATTTATAACACTGCTGCTCCTCCCACTAGTAGCCCCAGCTTTTGCACAGTGGCCCCATTGTGTATCCCAGGGCGCTGTGCTTTCTCCTGTACCTGCCACAGCTCTGTTGTGGGAAGAGAGGAGGGCGTGTGGAGGGAGAGAGCATATAAACAGGGAGTGCAGGCAGGGAGTGTAAGTGAGAGTGTGTGTAGAGAATAGTGAGAGCCTGTTGTGAGTTTAACCTGAAAGGGTAAGTGGGAAAATTTAGGAGTGATTCTCTAAAAGTGTACATTCTGGGAGTGGTTGGGAAATAGAAACTACAGATTCTGCTTTACTCTAGTTTCGATACAGAAATTAAGTTATTGTCCTAATGCAGTGTCATCAAGTTTTATGCTGAGGGCTACAGAGCAGACCAAGGGATTTTATTAAGCGAGACTTCTTACGTTCTGTATTTATGCTTACATATGGGCTCATTTTTATCCTATTGCCTGTTCTGATTGGGCTTTACATTTGTTTTGGCTAAGCAGCAGTTGTACAGTAGAGATGAAGAGCATTTTTCACTCAGTTGAAGGAGGTGAGGTTTAAATATATGAGATATGGTAAGTGTTCAGTAATAGAAAGAACAGAAGGTTCAGGTGAAAACAGCTGAGAAGGGAATATAACAGACTGCAGGGCAGGAGAACGAGTGAGTAGGACTAAAAAATGGGAGGAGATCCAGTTAGGTTTAAGGTCACAGAAAGAAGGTTAATTCCAGCATTTCCACAAGTTTGACAGTTTAGGATTTCTTCTTTCAGAGGCTTGCCCGTACGCCTTCTGAGCCTGCCATGGGTCTCCTTCCTCTTGCTCAAGTCAGGGAGCAGAGCAACTCCTCCCCCTGCTCCCCCAAGTCGGGGAAAGCGAAGGCTGTGGCTGGTTGGAGACTGTCAAAAACCATGTGATGTTAACAAGAGTGTAACACTAAATAGAAGCACTTTACCGTCTGTAATTTAGGGGCGTTGAAAACGTATCTTGCAAAGAAATTGGTCCTTGAGAACAAATTCTCTTTTGTACGAATGTATGTCTTTGTTTCTGGCATCGAGTATTTTTCAGATCTCCTTTCCTGTAAGTGGGATCAGAATTCCAGTTACATCTGTATGTATCTAGGCTAGTACACTGCGATCATGAAAAGAGAAATTAAAGACGTTTAACTAGAAGCTTGCCCACCAGCTTGGAGAATTCCCTTAGGGAGGAATATCACTTAAAGATTGGGGAGGGTCATTTTTAGATTGACCCAAGCTCTCCTTTCACAGATGAGAAAACAAATGTAATTGTTTGATGAGGCCCAGTATGACTAAGGGGCCACAGTAAATGTAGCTTTGTAGTGGTACTTTCAGAGTACAAGCTGGATGCATTCATGTGTTTGTGATTATCAAGGAGAAGTATGGGGCGGGATTTATTCTTAAAATGGTGACATAGATGAAAGTCTCATTTTTTTCTGAAATTTATCTAGTGCAACTGCCTTGGAAAGACTCCATGGTAAGAAGTGGGTTGCTATTTAAAAGTGATAAAACTAATTCAAATTATGAGTGCTTTGTCTTATTATTACAATGTTACAAATCAGCAGATAATGTTCCCAGCGTGGCCACGTAAACCTTGCCTACAGTGTAGCTGAGCCATTTAGTAAATTTAAAATTTGAGAAAGGTAGACACTAATCTGGTATAAATTAGGCAGTCTACTAGTTATTAGCTGTTGTGATTACTAAGAAAAGTCATATAACCATAGTCTCATAATACTTATAATTAAGTAAAACAAATTTTAAAAGCCTGAATAGAACATCTTTGAAAATCTTGACTGTTGAAATACTCAAAGTGCAAAGAATGAGGACTTTCAGTTTTGGCAGGTGTGAGTCTGATTCTGGTCTTGCCAGTTTCTTAACCTTAGGGGGAAGAGCCCAAGTTTGTACTTTGCGGAATGCTGTGCATTTTAGGGAGTTGAGGTGAGTGTTAAGTGCCTGGCACAGTGTCTGAAGTACAGTAGGCACTCAATAAACGTATTCTTTATCCTGGTCCTTGGGGAAAAGCAGATTTAATGTGGAGACGAAGAGGCATTCATAAACTTTTCTGGGGAATTTTCTGGGTTCTTTCAAGATTCTCAAGGTTGGTAGTTCTAGTTTTTTTGCTTCATTCTTAAGCTGTTGTCTGAAAGAACAAGAGGATACCTCTAGGTATTGGAGGGTGTGAGAAGACTTTTCCTTTTTACATAATGCTTTTCCATGTACTTAAAATACTTTTTGAAGGCAATGGCAACCCACTCCAATACTCTTGCCTGGAAAATCCCATGGGTAGAGGAGCCTGGTAGGCTGCAATCCATGGGGTCTCAAAGAGTCAGACACGGCTGAAAGACTTCACTTTCAATTTTCACTTTCATGCATTGGAGAAGGAAATGGCAGCCCACTCCAGAGTTCTTGCCTTGAGAATCCCAGGGACAGAGGAGCCTGGTGGGCTGCCGTCTATGGGGTCGCACAGAGTCGAACATGACTGAAGCGAGTTAGCAGCAGCAGCAGCAGCAAATTGCTTTCTACAATGATCATGAATTTTATAATGAAAAAGGAATGGATTAAGAACAAGGAAAAACTGGGAATTCCCTGGTGGTCCAGTGGTTAGGACTCTGCACTTTTACTGTGGAGGGCCCAGTTTCAATCTCTTGACTGAAAAAAGAAGAAAGAAAAAGGAAAAAGTGTCCAAGTATATAATTTTTAGGTAGTGGTAATCACAAATTTTGGGCTTCCTTGGTGGCTCAGACAGTAAAGAAATTTAGAATTTGTATTTGTCATCTTAATTATGATTTTCATTGGGTACATGATGTCTGTAGTTTACTTAGATTTATTCCAAAGTTATATTGCCTTGATTTCTGAAAAGATTAAATGTTTTCCCACATATTTGTTTACTGTTTATTTTATTATGCAAATTATCAATGGTGTTTGTCTGTTTTCTAGAGTTATATTGTTGATTTTTGAAAGCTTTCTTATGGGCATCAGCCTGTTGTATTGCTATATTTTCTCTTGATTTTCCATTTTATTCTTTTACTGTATAGAATTTTTAAATTTTATGTAGTTTAAGTGTTAATCTTTTTGCAATTTCTTCTATCTAGTTTAATTTCTGTAAGGCTTTGCTAAAATCTGAAGTTTTCTGTTAGCTTTTCTATGATGTAGTGATTTAATTTTGTAAGCATCTAAGTCTTTAAATTTCCTGTTTCTAAATCATTCCAATATTATTTAAAAATAATCTTTCTACTGTGTATTAGCGATTGATATCTACTATGTCAGATATTGAATTACATATAGTTCTCTTTCTAGGCTTATTATTCTGTTATGGTGAACTGTATTTCATTTTTCTTAGAGAAATGTATAACTTCATTTTTTGTATTTGTTATTTAGAAACAACATTTGAAGCTAGCTTGATTTTTAGCTCCAAGACAAGTAACATTTTAAAAATACTTTTTCACAATTTGAAACTTGTAAAGTTCTTGTTTCTTATAAAGTGTCCTCATGTTACATATTACAGTTGATACCGGCTTAGTAATTTTGCCTGTAAATGTGGAAACTCTTCTCGATTTATATCTTCATATCTTTTTTGTTTATTTTTGCCCTTGGAAATCATTATACCTTTAATAATTGGTTCTAATTTAGTAGTCTTTCTTGGGGGTGCCTGGTGGTAGGTTAGATATCTCAGTGTCTTATGGCTGATCTTGTTTGTTTAAATTTTCTACTAACTTGGTTTTCTGCCATCTTGATTTTTCCTCTTTGAGTCTGTTAATGGTGGTTACTTTGTCGTGTTGGAGTGTTCATTTGGGCCTGTTAACTCCTTTTCCCTCTCTACTGTTGTTAATAGGTCAAAAGGTCTCTGATTTGGCTACAAAATCCTTCTTTCCACCTGAAAAGGATCCTGTATGTATCACTAAATACTGTGATTTAGGATTCTTTTCAGGTGGAAAAAAGGAGTTTGTAGTCAAAAGAATTGGTTGCTTTACCAGTTTCCCTTATTTTCAGTAAGTGTTGGAGTGGAACTGACCACAGGAAATTGGTGTTAACCGGTTTGTCTGCCAGTCAAGGTTAGGAAAGTCTGGTTGGACTAAGTCTTGGGCTATTAGTTTGACCTCATCTGACATATTTCTTCTGGCCTTAGATGTCAAAGCAGCAATTGTTCATATGTCTTGATGTTCCCCATTTAAGAAACAGTAAAAATATACTTGAAGGCTGAAGTTGGCATGTTCTAGGAATGTGCTTTTCTGGTTTTGCATGATACTCTGTCTCTAATTTCTGCATGATTCCTTCCGTTTCTCAGTTTAGCAATTTGGGGATACCTGATGGTAGAAAGACCTGTTTCGAACATTTTTAAACCATGAGGTATTTGATGGTTGCATGGCTGTTTCTATCTGGGGCTGCTAAGTAAACCTTTTCACAGGAAGTATTTGTGTAAGAAAGTGCTGGTAGGCAAAGTGAGACCATCCGGAAGTGATTCATGCGACTGGGGTTGTTTGTTTAAGTTGGGACTTGGTTGCCTAGAGACCGTATCTGTGCAAGCTGAGCGAAGTGCCACATGAATGCAGAGGTCTCACTGCCTACCTGATCGAAAAAGGACCCTGCCATTTGATTTTTCTTCTGAAAGACCTTTTTATAATCTCATTGATCCCCGTACTTTGACTCTGTGTGAATCAAAAAATCTTAAACATATAAATGAAAAAATCTGGTTAAAGGGTTTATGTTGAAGGGAAGTCTACTTGCTTAAATCTAAATGTTTAAAATTTTTTTCTTTTAATTGTGCGATAGGAAGAATTAATTTTTTTCAGTGTTTTATTATAGAAACTTAAATACTTCCGATACCTTTACACCAGCTAAGAGGTAGCAAAACAACCCCCACACCCCCTAGCCAAAACCCAGCCCTGCAGTTTGCATGGACAGCATGGTATGCAGGACTCCTGTTTGCCCCGAGGTCAGTGTCTCCCCACCCCCTCATCATCATCGTCAGTACCATTTATTGAGCACTTAATCATGTACTGGGTACTGTGCTAAGCACTTCATATGTGTTGTCTAATTAGCTGTGCTTGAAGTCACGTGAGGTGCTTATTCTTATCTACGTTTAACAGAAAAGAAAGCAAAACTTGACTCACCATCTCTTTAAGTGATAGATCCAGATTCCAGGCTTGGCGAGGACTCCAAAGCCTTTGCTCTTCCCTGGTCCAGTCTCTCACTTCTGTACCATTTATGCTTCAAAATCTAATGCCAGCAACAGTAGTTACCAGTAATTAAGCAGAATGATGGTGTGTTGTGTGTTCAGATGACAAGTCATCTCCAACTCTCTGTGACCCCATGGACTACAGCATGCCAGCTCCCCTGTCTTTCACTGTCTCCCAGAGTTTGCTCAGATTCATGTCCATTGAGTCAGTGATGCCATCTAACCATCTCATCTTCTGCCACCTTCTTTTCCTTTTGCCTTCAATCTTCCCCACCATCAGGGTCTTTTCCAGTGAGTTGACTCTTTGCATCAGGTGGCCAAAGTATTGGAGCTTTAGCATCAGTCCTTTCAATGAATATTCAGGGTTGATTTCCTTTAGGATTGATTGGTTTGATCTCCTAGCATACAACATTACAGTGAGATAGGCATTATTTTTATTTTAAAGAGTGACAAAAATGAGTTGGTATCACATATTTCAAGGTCACGTAACTATCTGTGGAACTCCAGCCCACTTCTGTGTGACACTGTCACTACCGCTGCCAACCTCTACTGAAGGGGCAATGTTTAAGTCCACAGTTCAGTCAGCTAGTTCCCAGACATTAAACAGCTTCCTTGGTGTCAGGTGGGTGAGGGAATGTGAGCTATTTCTTGCTTCTCATTGCGGAGTCTCTTTTACCTGCTTCATATAGGTGGTCTCTGTATTTGTCTCATGTATTCTTGCATCTAACAAATTGTCGGACTCTGCCTAATATACTTTTTCTTATTCACTGCAAAGCTAAAGATAGTGATAGGCATACATGAGTAACTGCTGACTATTGATTGAGGAGAAATTTGTGCCTGCATGCTTATAAGGAAGGCAGTAAACATTGAGTTAAGTGATTTTTTACAGGGGTCTAGAAACATAACTTGGGACTTCCCTGGAGGCTCAGTGGTGAAGAATATCTGCCTGCCAATTCAGGAGACTCAGGTTTGATCCATGAGTGAGGAAAATGCCCTGGAGGAGGAAATGGCAACTCACTCTAGTATTGCGGAGAATCCCAAGGACAGAGGAGCCTGGTGGGCTACCGTCCATGGGGTTGCAAAGAGTCAGACACCACTGAGTGACTAAACAACAAAGAGACATAACTGGTCTGTGATAAATTTGGATCTGTTTAACTTTTTTGGCCTAATGCCTACTCATTAAGATGGCCTCCGGGATTGGAAATGGACACAGTAGAGGTCCCATGGTTACATATAGCAACTCTGGGGAGACTAGAGAGAGGGCCTGGTTAGTTTTCTTCTTCCTAACCTGGCACGTCTTCTCAGTTCAACTCAGAAAGGCTTTCCCTCCTTCCCAGTTGCTTATTTTTTCAGTAGTGACCTCATGCAGACAGGAGTGGCATTGGAAATTGCCTTGGACAGTTTGACAAGAATTGTATTTTTTGGTGTTGTGGGTGGAGGAAAGGCCCGTCTCCAGGCCTCTATTTCTTCCTTACTCTGAATACCTTCCTGTTGACTCACTGGAAATCCTAACGAGAAGCAGAAGGAGCGTCAGAGAGGCAGCTGCCAGCCCAGGACTTGGCTTCTGTCGGGCTAGAAGTCTGGGGACTCAGAGGACGCTGGCTTTAAGAAAAATTGTGAGCCTTTTGCAGTAGAAGGGAATACTATTGTTGTGACAGGTGTTTATCCGTAAGGTAGAAAGCATCAGCCTTTTGCTAGGGATCATTAATCAGCAACATAAAAAACTATTCCTTGAAATGGCTTAATTAGTGTTCCTAAAAATTGAAGCAGAGGAACTGAAGTATAAAAAGAGGGAATGGGGCACATTTAGAAGACCTGAAAGGGAAAAAAACCTATGATATTAAAAATAGAAAAATGGTATAAAAATAAAATTTAAGGGAATTCCCTGGTGGTACAGTGGGTGGGACTTCATGCTTTCACTCCCAAGAGCGAGGGTCCAATCCCTGGTAAGATCTGGTAAGCCGAGTGAAGCAGCCAAAAAAAAAAAAATTGAAAAAAATCTCATGATGTAGCGGATCATTTTATTACAAATAACATACATCTTAGATAAAGTTTAAAACAGCTAAAAGGAGACAAAAGTTACTTATCACTTCATGGCCATCACAGCACAATGTTTTCCTGCCTCGAAGACTTAGTCACAGCTAATTTGACGAGCTTGTTCTAGACAGTGGCTTGACTTTGGGGGTTTTCCTTTAAAAACTCAAGAATACCCACAAAGGTATTGGCAGATTTGGTCTTTAACTTTTTAAAATTAAACTTTTATTATTAATTATTTAAAAAACAGGTAATATAGAGATATGATACTTAATTCAGAAGCTCTGCTAGGCTATCCAGTAAAGAAAAAAAAAGAGTCTGCCTGCCTAGTCTTGTTTGCCAGGCACCCAGATCTTCTCTGTTTATGCAAATCACTTTTGTTTCCTTGTGTAGAAGTGATAACACTATACTTTCTTCTTTGCATCTTGTAACATATTCTGTGTGAATACATTATAGTGCTTCATTTTTTTTTCCCCCTTCACATTTGCTTGGTTTTTCAGTATACAGATTTAACCTATCAGTGGACGTATCCCTCCCAGCTTTTACGCTTATCAGTAGTGGTGTAGTTAGCAACTTTGTATACCTGCCGTCTTGTTGCATTTATGAGTGATGTAGGATGAGTTTCTAAAAGTGGAATTTCTTTATTTTTTGGTTTTGTTTTAGATCACTTTATTGCCAAACAAGTTGCTACAGATTTATGAGAACAAATCATTTGATTTTCAAGGAACCTTGAATTTTAAATATTGGAATAAGGGATTGTGGACCCATACCTCTCCATGAATATTATAAAGAAGAAAATCCAAACCAAGAATTTACAAAGATGAATTTATAATCATCCCTCTTCCAGTTTATCTTCTTTCTCAACCTCACTTGCCAGCTCTACTAGACATTCAGTTAGGCAAACCTAGAAATTACTTTTTTTTTTTTTCCTGTCACCTTTCAGGTCTAACTGATGCAGTTTTTTAGTGTTGTTTTAATACGTGCATGTGCAGACATGAGTGCACACACACCCACACCCCATCTATTTCTGTCAGTTCGCCCCATCCTCACTGCCACTTCCCATATTCAAGCTACTCTCATCGCCTAACTGATTTACAAAGATAACCCTTCATTTGGTCTCCTGTCTCCTGGGCTTTACTGATGGCTCAGCAGTAAAGAATCTGCCTGCAGTGCAGGAGATGCGGGTTTGATCCCTGGGTTGGGAAGATCCCCTGGAGGAGGAAATGGCAGCCCACTCCAGTATTAAAGCCTGGAGAATTCCACGGACAGAGGAGCCTGGAGGGCTATAGTGCGTGGTGTCGCAAAGAGTCAGACACGATGAGCATGCACATATCCACTTTTGATCTCTTGCAAGTGATTCTTTATCTTTAAAGACAATGATCATTTACAGGCAAATAACCCCGCACCCCCCCCACCCCCAGCCCAATGCTATCCCATACTATTTAATTTCCTCTCTCCTGAGGAAACAGTTAAGATAGGAAACAACACACCTGCAAGGTGCTGGTGGAGTTTGACTCTAGGCCCAAATCTATGATCTAAACCAAATTAGTTTGTTTTTTTGTTTTTGGTCACTAAGCCCTGTCTCTTTTGTGACCCCATGGACTGTAGCCCGCTGGGCTCTTCTGTCCATGGAATTTCCCAGGCAAGAATACTGGAGTGGGTTGCCATTACCTCATCCAGGGGATCTTCCTGACCCAGGGATCGAACCTGAGGCTCCTTCTTAGGAAGTAGATTCTTTACCACTTAGCCACCAGGGATGCCCCAACGCATTAGTTGAAGTACTGCATTAGTTATATTATACTAAAAGTAGAATTTCTAAGTCAGTGGGAATATCCACATTTTGTTGTTGTTCAGCTGCTCAGTCGTGTCCGACTCTGTGACCCCATGGACTGCAGCATGCCAGGCATCCCTGTCTTTCACCATCTCCCAGAGTTTCCCCAAACTCATGTCCACTGAGTCAGTGATGCCATCCAACCATCTTATCCTCTGTCATCCCCTTCTCCTCCTGCCTTCAATCTTTTCCAACATCAGGGTCTTTTTCAGTGAATCAGTTCTTGGAATTAGGTGGGCACAGTATTGGAGCTTCAGCTTCAGCATCAGTCCTTTCAATGAATATTCAGGGTTAATTTCCTTTAGGTTTGACTGTTTTGATCTCCCTGCAGTCCAAGGGACTCTCAAGAGTCTTCTCCAACACCACAGTTTGAAAGCATTAATTCTTTGGCGCTCAGCCTTCTTTATGATCCAACTAACATCTGTAAATGACTACTGGAAAAAACCATAGTTTTGACTATTCAGACAAATATTGTCAGTCTCCTCTCTCTGGAGGTTGTACCAGACTATATGTACATCAGTGATAAATGAGAAGACTGCTTTCCCTATGATTTCACTAACCTAGAGTACGTTTTCTTCGGTATGTTTTCATAGTTACGAATTTCATAGTTGAACGTGGTGTTGTAATTGCAGTTTGTTTTTCAGATTGCCTTTCTCCGAGTGAAGCTGAGCATCTTCACATGTGTTTAAGAGCCTTTCTGTGTCCTTTTCTGTGAACTGTTTGGGAGTTCTGTGCTCGTTTTTCTTTCTTCTTCTTTTAAACCCTTGAAGTTTTTGTTTGTTTATTTTGGCTGCACTGGGCCTTCACTGCAGGCATCCTCTAGTTGTGGAGAGCAGGGGCTGCTCTCTGGTTGTGCCTGGGCTTCTCACTTCGGTGACTTCTCTTGCTGTGGAGCACAGGCTCTAGACACTTGGGCTTCGGTAGTTGTGGCTCGAGGGCCCTAGAGGGAAGGTGCACCGACGTCAGGGCTCCGAGGCTTGTGGAATCTTCCTGGGCGAGGGATTGAACCTGTGCCCCCTGTACTGGCAGGCAGATTCTCACCCACTGGACAACCAGGGAAGTCCTGCTCATTTTTCTAGCGTGTTATTGCTCTTATTGATGTAAAGCGAGCTCTTTTTATATTGAGGAGGTCGACCCTTTGGATGCTGTCTTTTAACTTTCAATTTTAAGGTGTTTAAAATAATTTAGAATTTTAAAAACATGTTTGGTTTTACTAAGCTTTTGTTTTTTAGCTTTATGGCTTTGTATCATTTTTAAAGGGACTCTTTAGTCCGTCTCCATACAAAAATATTCCCCCAGGCTTTCTTCAAGTATTTTTAGGATGTAAAGAATTTTACCATTTGACCCTTTGATCCTTTTAGAATTTATTTTGGTGTAAAGAGTGAGGTAAAACTTTTTCTCTAGATGGTATTTGGATAGTATCTTAAATCAGCTGTCCCCAGCCTTTTTGGCACCGGCCCCTGGATCGGTCCCACGGATGGGGGTTAGAGGAGGTGGTTTGGGCTGATTCAAGCACAGCAGCGTTGGCACTCTGATGAGAATCTACTGCTGATGCTAATCTGATAGGAGGTGGAACCTAGATGGTGATACAAGCAATGGGGAGTGACTGTAAATACAGATGAAGCTTCATTCGCTTGCCAGCTGGTCATCTCCTAACAGGCTACAGACTAGTACCAGTCCGTGGTCCCAGGGCTGGGGACCCCAGTCTTAGATGTCGAGCACCAGGATGGCTCTCTCATGAAATGTGCTCCGGAATTTGCCAAACTCTTTAGTCGATGAATTGAGATTTAACTTTCTTTTTTTTTTTTTCTCAGAATAAAGCATTTCAACTTTTGAGAATTTTGCAACATATGGCTTAAATATCCTCTTGGAAAAATTAGCTAGAAGTTTCCAGAGAGTTTTCAAGCAAGTTGTATTATGTTAAAAAGGTTAATAGTGTAATGAAATTGGTCTTGAGAAAACAGGTTTTGGATGGACAGTTTTGACATGTATACTGTGAAGGTATGAGTCAACTTGTCAAACTCACAATTTATTCTTTGTGTTAAAGGAGAGTACAGTTTTGAGGAACTTTTGAAGACTGTGTAGCTAACCTCTGTATCACTATTTTGAGGTGTATTCTGTTAATGTGACGTTAAGGAGGAAAGGGTTTAGTGGTCAGATATGTTTCAGAAATACTGTAATAAACCAAGTTAAACAGATTATGTAACTAGTGGACTGTTAGACTGTCATGGGCTGTAAATTCTGAATCTTCAAGGGCGAGGATCATGTAGGCAATATTCCTCCAACCTAGTTTACTATCAGATTTTTTCCTCACAGATTGTCTTTCTTAGGACTAGTTGTTTGGGAAACAGTGTTCTCTATCAGAATAATGGATTCAAGGGACTATTTCAATTAAGAATTCAAGACCTCTTGATGGTCACTTCTTAACTGTTTTATGTTTTATCTGCAGTTTCATTACTTCCTTCATTGAGTTCTGATGTTCTTGATTTATGGAGCTTAAACTAAAGCCATTAAGGTACAAATTGGTTAGGCACAATTACTGAACTGTCGCCAGCGATCTTTAAGACATTGTGAAGAACAGGAGTGTGAATTTTGAAAATGGGGGACTGCAAATGTACTAGTTACTAAAAGGGAGAAGACACCACAAATTCTAGTCTAGTGAGCTAGTCTCTGGCAGAAGTCCGTAGCATACGCCCTGTCGTGTGTTAAAGAGGGCTCCCCTGGTGGCTCAGACAGTGGAGAGTCTGACTGCAGTGCAGGAGCCCTGGGTTCGCTCCCTGGGTCGGAAGATCCTTCGGCAAAGGGAATGACTGTTCACTCTAGTATTCTTGCCTGGGAAATCCCATGAACAGAGGTGCTTGGCGGGCTACAGTCTATGGGGTTGCAAAGAGTCAGACACGACTGAGAGACTAAGCATGTATATATGGCTTATGGGAAGAAATGAAGGGATCCTTAGAAGTCAACCAGGACTTCCTGAGAAAGGCCCTGTCACCATGACATCATTGCCTTTTGGACAGGGTCCCCAGATTAGTGAATCAGAGAAGCAGAGTAATGTCTAGATTTCAGTAAGGCATTTGAGAGTTTGTCTTGTGATGCTTCTGCAGATTGGATACATGTGGACTAGACTGTAATGTGATTAAGATTTGTAACCAGTTGAATAAATCATTCCAAAAGAGCTGCTCGGTGGGGAGTGACTGCTTCATGGGTGTAGGGTTCCTTCTGGGTGGAAATTTTCTGGAATTAGATAGTCATGGTGGTTGCACATCATTGTGAATATACTAAAAACCACTGAACTCCATTCTGTAAAATGGTTAAAAAATGGTGAATCTATCTAATATACATTGTAGCTCAAAAAAAGGAGCTGCTAGGTTTTTAATTCAAAGATAACTTGTTAGGGCATGTTACATGTAAAACATTTGTGTTTGGACTTGTGAATGCATTAGTGGTATACTGATCAAACTTCAATTGCTGGAATGGTTACTACGCTGCACATAGTTAATACATGACAGATTTTGCTTTCAAAATACTTTGAATGTAATGATGGAATTTAATAATGATAACTGTGACGTCCTGCACTTGGGTTCAAAAAATGGAGTGTCTGCAACACAGGATAGAGAAGTAGCATTAGTAGGGAGAGGATTAGTGAGAATAAAAACAAAGTGAACCAAACCTGAGCTTTCTGTTTTATTTTAGGAGCTAAGGCAATGGCATCCCACTCCAGTACTCTTGCCTGGAAAATCCCATGGACAGAGGAGCCTGGTAGGCTGCAGTCCATGGGGTCGCCAAGAGTCAGACACGACTGAGCGACTTCACTTTCACTTTTCACTTTCATGCATTGGAGAAGGATATGGCAGCCCACTCCAGTGTTCTTGCCTGGAGAATCCCAGGGACGGGGAAGCCTGGTGGGCTGCTGTCTATGGGGTCACACAGAGTCGGACACGACTGAAGTGACTTAGCAGTAGCAGCAATGCAGCTGCTGACTTTCTTTCTTTATTTTTTTAATTGGAGGATGATTGCTTTACAATATTGTATTGGTTTCTGCCATACATCAGCATGAATCAGCCACAGGTATGCATATGAGATGTTTATTAACTCACTAGTAGGAATGTGACCTGTGCAGCGAAGGAAGAGGTGGTTCTACTGTCCTCTGTAAGAATCAGAGGCTGCCTGAAGCTGGTTTTATGTTCTGGAGGCCATACTTTAAGAGGGACGTGGACAGAGGAGCCTGGTGGGGTATAGTCCATGGTGTCCCAAAAAGTCGGACACAACTGAGTGACTGAGCACAGCACAGTACGGAGATTATAATGCTTGGGGAGTAACTGAAGGACAGATCACTTAATATGGAAACAAAATTTAGAGGGAACACAGAATCATAGAATCGCAGAAGATCAACCTCTCCTCCAGTGTAGGAATTTATTCACCCGTTAATGTTTTGCCTGCCATTATTTAAAAATCCCTGAAAAATGAAAGAGAGTGTCAATTTATCATGTGCGGTACCAGAGGAATGGAACTTGTCAATGAAAATCTGCTTAATTGAGGAAGAACTTTGTAACAAGAAGAGATTTCCCAAAACTTGCTTTGAGAAAACACATGTTGCAGATTTTTATGTACAGATCGTATAAGGATTAGTGGAAGATTTATGTTCTAACCTAAGGGCTTTCTCAAGTTACTTAAAATAGTTTTTATTTCCATTTCCTGTTATTAAAAGGTACTTTTATTTTGAATGACTTGATAGTATTCCATTGCTCATTGTATTTTTTTTTCTGACATGGCTAAAAATGTTGGGATGGTTATGTTGCGTGCTTAGTCGCTTCAATTGTGTCTCACTCTTTGCGACCCCATGGACTGTAGCCCACCAGGCTCCTCTGTCCATGGGATTTTTCAGGCAAGCACACTGAAATGAGCTGCCATTTCCTTCTCCAGGGGATCTTCCAGACCCAGGAATTGAACCTGGGTCTCCTGTATTGCAGGTGGATTCTTGACTGACTGAGCTACAAGGGAAGAGTTATTCAAAAATTACTCAACATCAAAGGATGAAAGATCTAACTGATGTCAAAAGGCAATATAGATTGCCCTGGAAATGATGCAAAAAGTTAATGTGTGAAAGTTTAGCTAAGGAAGAAATTCTTTTATGGCTGAGTTTTGCAATATAGTCTGAAATAGTATGGAAGGGAATGGACAGCATAACTGTGTGTGTGTGTGTTCGTCTTACTCTCTTGTGCTCCTTTAGGGGTGAGTCTTTTTCCACTTCTTGGTGTCCAACAGCATCTGGCCACAGATGTTGCCACAGTGCTTTTCACAGAGTAGATGCTCAGAATATCATTCCATTGAATTGGTGAAAAGTTGTGTGGAATAGGGGGGCTCTGGTGGTTGAGAGAATTCCATTGTTGATGATGATGAGAGTTCAGCATTATTTCTTTTTTCTTTCATTATTTGGCTGTATTAATCATTGAGACCAGGACTGTGGTCCTCAAGCGAGAGAAAACAGTTTGTGACATTCAGCAGTTATTTACTGAGCACCATGCTTCAAATAGAAATCAGAAAAGGATTCCACCCTTACCTTCTTAAATAATGTTAAGAGGTAAAGAGATACTGAGTAAAAAAGTCTAGAGGAAGTTTGGAGGAAGAAGAGATTATTTCCAGTGGTAGACGGTGGGAGAGTTCATGGATGGAGGTGCCTTTTGAAAGTACCACTTGAATTGTCAGAGATTGGCTGTGCCGATCAGAAGTTTTATCAACCTTTATTCTTAGTACACATCTCCATCCCTGGCTTCCCATGTCACAACTTGATGAACTCTACTTTCTCTACAAACTCCCTCATTTTTTCTGGCCCTAACAAATTTACGGCATCTCTTTTATCATGCCATCTTGACTTCCTTCCCTGTAGCAATGGGAGAACTGTTTTTCTTCCTAATATTCAATCTTCTCTCTGTGGTCTGGATCCTGTGCCTTCTTGTCTTCTAGGTTCTTATCCAGTGTTTTTTTCTTAACTTGGGCTCATAACTTGACTTTTTTTTTCAGTTCTTTTTCTTTAGCACATAAATGTCCTCACCCATTTTAGATAGACCCCCTCAATCTGAGACCCTGTCTAGGATTATTGTCTCTCCTTTTCTCCTTGAAGGAAAGCTTGTCTTGATTCCCTATGTCCACTTTTTTGGTGTGTCTTAACTCAGGTGGGTATGATCGTGTGCCCTCCTTTCCGCCCACTGTGATTTCTCTTTCTTGAGTCACCAGTGACCTAATTGCTGTGCCCACTGGAAAATTTTCATGAATTATTTTACTTAATCTCTGCAGCATATGACACTCTTTGTCTTTTCACTTCATGAGATTTTTCTTCGTTTTAACTGGGTCTCTTTTTATGCTTTAAAATTTTGACCTGTGTAAAAATATATTGCCTATCTAAGAAAATAAATTTAGGCAGTGCCTCCTCCAAGAAGCTTACTTGGGCACTCACCTTTACTCCGGGTCTGAGTTAGATGCCCCTCTCTTGTGTCTCTATGGACTTCCCAAGTGTCTCAGTGGTAAAGAATCCACCTGCCAGTGCAGGAGATGCGGGTTCGATCCCTGGGTCTGGAAGATCCCCTGGGGGTAGGGCATAACAACCTGTTCCAGTATTCTTGCCTGAAAAAGCCCATCGACAGAGGAGCCTGGCAGGCTGCAGTCCATGGGGTCACAAAAAGTTGGATGTGACTGAGCACACACACACTCTTGTGTCTTTTTAGCTCCTGCCCCCCAGGTGTCTTTACTGTAGTTTTCACAGTATAGTGCTTTATACTTATGTCTTATCTAATTTACTGTGAGTCTTAGGGGCTTCCCTAGTGGCTCAGATGGTGAAGAATCTGCCTGCAGTGCGGGAACCCTGGATTTGATCCCTGTGTCAGGAAGAGCCTATGGAGAAGGAAATGGTTACCCACTCCAGTATTCTTGCCTGGAGAATCCCATGGACAGAGGAGCCTGGTGGACTACAGTCCATGGGGTCACAAAAAGTCAGACATGACTGAGTGACTTTTTTTTTCACTTTAGAGACCAGGGGCTATGTCTTTCATGATTATCACAGTTAACCCCGACTCTTGGTATATTCTCACTAACGATTAGATCTGACCATTCACTTTTTTGGTGTCTTCTTGCTCTGCAGGCCCTCCTTGCTCCCCTGGGCTCTAGCAGCTGCTGCAGTTGGCAGTGACTCAGAGAACTGTTTTTTTTGCAAAGAAATATGTGCCTGTCTTCCACCTAGTAGAGGACTCTCACCGGTTTTTTTTTTTTTTTTCTCAAGAGCTGATTGCAATCAGCAGTGACTAGGCTGAGGCTTTAGCTTACTTTGAAGTTTTTTTTTTTTTTTTTTCCTTTAGGGTTAAAAGGTCTTTCATGCTTTATGATATGTGGTAAAGTCGAGGTGGATGGGTGGATAGGTTGAACACGATAATGTTTCACCAGGCTGAGCTCCTGAATATTTGGTCCGAAAGTGAGTTAATCCTGTTTGCCCAGAACTTTTCACTGAAGTATAGTTTAAATACCATAAAATTCTCTCATTTTCAGTGTATAACTCAGTGATTTTTAGTAAATTTACCAAATGGTGCAGCCATCACCATGGTCTAGTTTCTACCACCCTAGTTAAGACGAGGGACCGTTTTGAAATTCAGGCATTTACTTTTGGCAAATGAACCGGGCATACCTCATGTCCAGTTCAGCAGAATGAAATGATTAGTTCAGGGATGGGTCTATATTAGGTATCAAGGAACACAGAGGTTAAACTAAGTTACTTAAGATGAAGAAAAAAAAAATTCCCTTCTACTTCTCACTTATTCCTATAGCTGCTCAGATTGGTTTAATTCATATTCAGAAGTTTCTTTTAAAACAGATACTATCAAGATTTCTCATTTTGCGTGTATGGCTTGGAAAACTAGCCTGCCTTTCTTCAGTAGTTCTGAACCCATTAATAGCCCCTCTTCCTAATCCATTGTGTTTGGAGTAATCTTGTAAATCAGACCTAATCACTTCCTTCCCTGTTTCAAATCCTTCAGAGTTTCTGTACAGTTTCTTCCTTTGGCTTGACATGTTCCCCCGCATCAAGACACACAGACACACACAAACCCATTAACACATAAGAACCCAGCCCTAATTCCCCTCCCTCTTCATATGGTGAGGAACGCCTTTTTGAGTAATCTACACTCCTTTTTTCTCAGGACTGGGTTTTTGCCACACAATGTTGAAATCATGAGGCTGTTTCCAAGGCTGAGATGGTGCTCAATGTGTTAGTGGCTCAGTACTTATCCTGTTTATGAGGAAAGACAGCCTACTTGGGAGGTTTTTCCTCAGTGAGTCATGCAGACATTTGGGGGCCGTTTGCTCTGCAAGCTGGGTGTGTACCCGCCGAGCCGCTCCTGGAGGAACCGAATCTCAGTGGTTTGGAGTAGTCAGTTCCGGCATTGGTGTGTTCCGCTTCTGTATTGCACAGAGCTGGGCAACCGCTGAAGTCATGTGCTGGGTGGAACTTGTTCAACTGGTTTCCTCTTCACAGACCCCTGATTCAAATTCCCACCTTGATTCTTCCCTCCGTATGCTCTCGGTCTGGGCTTGTTTCAAGGTTTACCACATGAGAGTCCTCCAAATAGTCATTTCTTTGTCTTGCCGAGTGGTGGGATGGTAGGGCCACGTAGATGCTCCCTTTGACAAATGTTATCAGGGAGCCCACACGTTACTGGGTGTCAGACTCTAGAAGCAGGTTTATTTCTGGGATTTGGCTGTCCTCTACACATGCACAAACACGTAGCTACCAAAATTTAGAGCCTTAGCGCTTATATGCGTTACCTCAGTTAATCCTCACAGCAGTCTTATGAGAATAGGTGCCATTCCTAATCCTGCTTTACAGACAGGAAGTAAGCTCAGAGGTATAGTTAGGTCATTCTTGCTCATTATTTCCTTCCCTCTTTTCTCAAGGAAGAATCGGGTATGTTCCTTTCCATAGATAACTGCCCCCCGTGTTCTTCAGAATCTTCTTCTTTACTCTTTGTTTCTTGTGTCTTTAGTCCCGGCTTTCCTTGCAAGGTGCAAGTAAGTGCCTCTTCTTCAATTATTTAAAAAAAGAGAGAGGGAAATACATGCCTTCCCTGGCTCTGCCACCACTGCAGACTCGGTCGGTTCCGTCGCTCAGTCATGTCCGACTCTTTGCGACCCCAGCTGTTTCTTTTCTCTCTTCTTTCTTTATTTCTGGCTGGGCTGGTCTTCGTTGCTGCTCTTGGGGGCTGCTCTTTGTTGCAGTGCTCAGGCTTCTCCTCTCATTGTCTTCTCTTGTGGTTGAGCACGGGCTCTGGGGCTCTAGCAGGTTTCAGTGGTTGTGGCACACGGGCTTAGTTGCTCCACAGCGTGTGAGATCTTCCTGGACCAGGGATCGGACCCGTGTCCCCTGCATTGGCAGGTAGATTCTTAACCACTGGACCACCAGGGAAGTCCTAACCCTTTCTTTATTCCTCTGGTTTTTCTTCCCTTTTTAGATTTCTTGAGAAAGAACTCTACACTTGCTGTCTCTGGTTTTCCACCTCTACTGACATTTCTGGTGATAGTATCTGATCCTGTCTCACCACTCCACTGAGACACCCCCTGTTGGGGTCCCAGATGACCTTCTTTCTTATTTGCCAGGTTCTTTTCTTGTTGCCACCCATCTCTGCAGCATTTGAAGTTGGTGACCTCCCCAGTTTCCTAAAATGTTTTCTTCCTTGCCTGCCATCATGTGATTCTCTCATAGTTCTCATTTTACCATAGGAACTGTTCTTTCTCTGTAATATTTGCCTCTTAAGTGTTCTCGTTTTCCAAGGCACAGTCCTGGAACTTGAAAATTTTTCGCTATGGTCTTTCTTTAGGGAGCTCATCCACTCCCGGGGTGCCACTTTTCAAATCTAGGTCTCCAACCTGGTTTTTCTCTTGAGTTTTTCAGACTTGTACTTCCAACACGTCTCTACCTGGGTGTCTCATGGACCTCTCCAGTTGAACACGTTTCAGACATGAGCTTTTCATTCTGGCCTGCTTCCTCAGGGGTCCCCAGCCTTGTTTAATGGCATTGTCTTTTATTTAGCCATCCATTCCACGAGTCACCAAATCATATCTTAAAAATAAAACAACCTTGTTTCTTTTATGGAAGTTTTTGCAAGTTTGCTGTAGATGGTACATGTTGCCAGTGGGACAGTGTGAGAATGTGAAGTTTCCCTACATACTGGGCAATAATAAGTTACTATCCTTTTTTATCTTTGCCATTCTGATAACTGAAAATGGTTTTATTGTTACTTTAATTTGAATTCCTTTGATCAGTAGTGAGGTTAAGATTTTTTTCCCCATAATTGCTGGTTATTTGTATTCTTTTCTGAATTGTCTGTGTTTCTAGAGCATTTTCCTAGGGAGATATTTGTCGTTTTATTTATTTAAAGCATATATATGTGTGTGTATGTGTGTGTGCGTGTGCGTGCGTATCTAGAAATTATGTGAGGGGACTTCCTGGGTGGTCCCATGGTTAGGACTCCATGCTTCCACGGTGGAGGGTGGGACTCAGGTTCAGTCCCTCGTCAGGGAACTAAGATCCCACATGGCATGTGGCCAAAAAATAAAAATAAAGATTATGGGAGATTATTAGCTCCTTGTTATGAGTTGCAAATTTCTCCTCCAGCTTCTTTCAGATTTTAATTTTTTTTAATTGCCTTGTAGAAGTTTAATGATGTAGCCAGTTTATTTCTCCCTTTTAAAAAATGATTTCTGTGTCCACAGTCTTGTTCGGAAAGGCCTTTCTCATTTCAAGGTTATATGACCATTCATTTATTTATTTTTAAATGTTTAAAATTTTTAATGTTAATTTTAAAAATTAAAAAATTTTAACATTAATTTTTTAATGTTTTAAAATGTCTAATCCAACTTGATATTTAATGTAAGGTCAGGAGCTTTTTTTTTTCCCCCATTTGTCTGTTAAACCTTCATCTTTCTCAGTGTCCTTCTAACCCCTACTCCCAGCCATATAACAGATCCTCAAGTGGGGTCAGTTCTTTCTCTGAAATTGCTCATCACTTTTCTTTCTGTTTCCACCGTGCCCTAATTGAAGAGCTTATTACCTCTCACCTGGATCCTTGAGGTAGTTGCCTAATATTTCTCTGTTGACCTGTCTTCTGTGCTGTTGTCCTAGTTACCGTGCTAAATGTCAGATCTGACCAAGCTACTCTTCTGCTCAGAAAGTTTTGTGATTTCCATTGCCTGCAGATTAAAATCCTAATGTTCCAGACACATCTCCACGTACTCCTCTACCACGAGGATTTGTCATTCCTTAAATATGCCATTTGTTTTCAGTCCTTTTTGCTCTTTTTTGTGCTGTCTCCTTTATCCTCAGTGTCTGTTTTTCCCGTTTTCACCTCTCTACATGCAATTTACCTTATAAAGCCTAGTTCAAATATCATCTCCTATTGTAGCCAGTAGTTTAAGCATCTCTCTTCTCCGAGGGGTGATCTCCAGGTATTCAGCACTTTTTTATGCCACTGTAAGGTTGCACAGAGTGATCCATTAGAAATGTTTCCTAAATGGGCACATAACTGTCAGAGTACATTTTAAAAATATGTATAAATCAAAGTTTTATCAAAATAGGCTAAATATGAAATTATATCAAGACTATTTATAAGAATTATTTGCCATTATAGTAAAGATGGGCTTTTATAAAAGCACGTATTTTTCACACTAAGGATGTCAACTTCAGTGTTTAATAGGTCTCCTTTTTGGTACTTGATAGAATAAGGGTTGTTAATGAGGGCCATGCCCTGTAGTTTAGGATGCTTTCACAAGAATCAGAACTTGAGCATTAAGAACTTGAGTATTAAGTAGATGATAACTATTATTATTTCAAAGGAAGCAATATATTGCAGCAATTGAGTCTGAGCTTTAGAATCACACCAACTTGGGTTTAATTGTAAGCTCAGACACTTACTAGACAAGTAATCTTGGATAAGTTACTTTACTTTGAGGAGTCCGTGTTTTGCTTTTTTTTTTTTTTTTAATCAGTAAAGTAGGAATAATAATACTGTTTACCTTAAGGGGTTTTGGAGGGATCAACTGAGATACTGCATGTGAAGTAGTCAGCTTAATGTCTGTCTGCCAAAATTAAAACATGGTGTTAGAGGTTTTTTTTTTAGCATTATTTCTAGAAAATGAACCATTTAAAACTTACTTTTCCTGTTTAATAGTTGTGTTTCAGGTAAGATGTCACTTAATTTTTTTTTTTTTTAGTAATTTTCATTTGAGTTAGATTTGTTAAAGCTGTTGTAGGGTTAAACTTGAGGAGAAAATGTTCAAAGTTTATATCCCTTTTTGTGGGCGGAAGGACTAACAACTCTGTTCTCAGTTTCCTTAATGTTAGGAGTTTTGTCACCGAGGTCTGTGTGTGGCCCTGGTGGAGACACCTTATCACAGATAAGAGTGTGCTGGTATCACCAGTTGGTATAATATTCTCAGAACTTTTTGTTTTTAAGTGACTTATTTGTTAAAATATTTGTACTTAAAGAAAAACTTAAAAATCCTGTTTGTTGCCAAAGAGATTTTCTAAAACACAGATCTGATCAGGTCACTTCTGACTTAAAATCCTCCAGTGTCCCTTGTGACAGATGGAAAGGTTTCTTAGCTGATAAGCAGGCCTTGCACCATCCAAGCTGCTTTTTACAGCAATGTCAGTGCCTAGCTGTTCTGTAACCCACTGTGTTTTCTCAGCCCTCCCTTCCTTTGTACATGATACGCATTCTGCCTGGAGGCCTTCTCTGCTTTGCCCATTTGGTTGACTCCTCACCATTCTTCAAACTCCACTAGTATTTATGGATAATGTGAAGCTGGGAGAGAAGTTAGTATTTTGGGCCACAGAATTAGGATCTGCAAATATGTTGACATTCGGGACGATGGGCTGAATCAGCAGAAAGAAATGTGCTAGAGATGAGTGCAAATAAGAATCTAATACACGGAACTGCAGAGATCAGGTTTAGCAGCTGTGTATTCGGGGGAAAACATACTAAGAAACTCTGTTGATTAGCAAAGTGTTATACAGTAATAAAATCAAGGCTTTGTCTGTGGTTTTGGTCTGTTCAGAATGAAGAAGTGATGTTCCAGCTCCATTTCAGGCCAGTCAGACCACACCTGGAACATAAGTGTTCAGAGATGAATGAGGAAGATTCGAGGGACAGGGAGTCACATCTCAGACTCCTGGTAGCACCAGCTGATGCCCTGAGTGGTAACTTCATGCCAGGCACTGTTCTTAACTCTGTGTGGTAATCTCTTAACCCTCACGGTCGTCCTATGAGGTAGATGCTGTTCTCTTTTCTCGAGGCACACTTGAAGGAACTGGAATCATCTTACTGACAGAAGTGTCAGCATGCGACTCATCATATGAGAAGAAAGGAGGAAAAGCACATATGTTTTTAAAATACCGGCCAAGCCCTGTGCTTAAGCCCTGCATTTCATATGTAATCTTATTTAAGCCTCAACAATAGACCTATCCGGAAAGTATTGTTATTCCCTTTTAACAAATGAAGAAATTGGGTAAGTGACTTGCGGTCTTGATAAGTAACAGAGACAAGATATAAATTCAGGTCTTTAAAAGTCCTTGGCCATTTCTGGACACATTATATTTTAATTCCATATGTTGTCTTGCTCCATGAGGCATCTTAGGGTGCTCATGGGGAGCTGATGCTGGCTTAATAAAAAGCTTTTTGGCTACTAGAATCCTGAGATGAAATGGGTTAATAACTTGAATGTGTGATTCCACGTCAGCATCAGTGATCAGAGGTCAGCCTGGATGCTCATATACTTGAGCTCACTCAGTCCTGTCCGACTCTTTGCAACCCCGTGGACTGTATCCCGCAAAGCTTCTTTATCCATGGGATTCCCCAGGGAAGAATACTGGAGTAGGATTTTCTAATCCAGGAGATCTTCCCAACCCAGGGATTGAACCCGCCTCTCTTGTGCCCCCTAACTTGCAGGTGGATTGTTTACCACTGAGCCACCACAGAGTCAGTTTACAGCATGATTTGACCAAGATGTTTTGGGAGTATTCAGGCGTTAAAGTGAGGGAGGGAGTGGGAGGTGAGAGGGGAGTGGAGGAGTTAGGTAGACTGGAAGGGTTTTAATGAGCCTTCCAACCGTGAAATTCTATGAATAGTAAGATAGTTTTCAACATGAGAGTTGGTAACATGAGAATTGTGTTGGCCAATGACTTTTCTTTTGTGCATATATTTTATTTATTTATTCATTCAGTTAGTTTTTGTTTTTTTGGCCTCACTGCACGGCGTGTGGGATCATAGTTTCCCAGCAGGAATCCACCCTGTGCCCCTTGCATTGAAAGCATGTAGTCTTAACTGCTGGACTGCGAAGGAAGTCCCAAATTTATTTCATTTTATTTAGATTTCAGCTTTATTTCGGTACAAGTAGCATATAAAATTGTAGGACTTTGAATGCAAGTACATTGTGGTGATGTGATGTATGTATACATTGTGAAAGGATTTCCTCTGTCTAGTTAACATATCCATCACCTCACATGTTTATCTTTTTCTTTGTTTTTCTGGTGAGAACATTTACGGTTCTGCTCTCTTTCACTTAAACAATACAGTGTTATCAAGTATAGTTACTGTGTTTTATGTTAGAGCCTCAGACCCTATTCATCTTACAGGTGTATGTTTGCATCCTTTTACCAATCTCTCCCTATTTTCTCCAGGCCCTACCTCCTGGCAAGCACTAAAAGTTAGACTTTATGTATTTTATCAGATTCCACATGTGATTGATACCATACAGTATTTTTTTTATACCCTTTGGTTTATTTTACTTAGCATACTGCCCTCAAGCTCTGTCCATGTTGTCACAAGTGGCTGGATTTCCTTCATTTTCATGGCTGAATAATATTTCTTTGTATGTATATGCATACCTGATGCTGGGAAAGATTGAAGGCAGGAGGAGAAGGGGACGACTGAGGACGAGATGGTTGGATAGCATCACCAACTCAATGGATATGAGTTTGAGCAAACTTTGGGAGATGGTGAAGGACAGGGAAGCCTGGTGTGCTGCAGTCCATGGGGGTCACAAAGAGTCAGACACAAGTGACTGAAAGCAACAACAACAGTACATGTATCACAACCTCTTTATCCATTCATGCATTTGTGGGTCCTTGGGTTGTTTCCCTATCTTGGCTGTTGTGAATAGTGTTGTGATGATTGTGAGAGTGCAAATATATTTTTGATATTCTGTCTTCATTTCCTTTGGACATACAGTCATTCCTCTGTATCCGCAGGTTCAGCATCTATGGATTCAGTCAACTGTGGGTTGAAAATATCCAGAGAAAAAATAATTCTGAAAAGTTTCAAAAAGCAAAATTTGAATTTGCTGCTTGGCAGCAGTTATTTACATAGCATTTACGTTGTATTCACAATAATTCACATAGCATTCACAATGTATCAGGTATCATGAGTAATCTACAGATGATGTAAAGTATATGGGGGGGGTGTGCTTAGGTTGTATGCAAATACTATGCCATTTTATATACAGGAGTTGAGCATCCTTGGATTTGGGGTCTTACCTGAGTCCAAGGTTTTGGTCCTGAAACTGCCCTGTTAATACCGAGGGACGTCTGTATACCCAGCAGAGGCACTGCTGGATGGAAGGCAGTTCTGTTCTTAGTTTTTTGAGGAATGTCCATATTGCCTCCATAGTGGCCACACCAATTTATATTCCCACTGTTGACTAGAAAAAAAAAGTGCAATCTGAAAGTTGAGAATTATGTTTTATTAGGCTTACTTAAACCCAAGAGACAGCCTCTCAGATAGCTCAGAAGGACTGTTTCAAAGAGGTAAGGGAGGAGCCAGGAAAAAATGAGAGTTTTTTGGGAAAAAAAGCCCAAAATGCTCAGGTAGTCAGAACATCATAAGATTACTGCTATCAACACCACCACCACCACCCAGACATCTCAGGTTAACAAATTTAGTGTTTTTCTACATATGGGAAGATGCAGGAGTCTGAGCTTATTGAAATTATTACTTTTTTTTTTTTGGTGGTACACTGTGCACCTTGTGGGATCTTAGTTCCCCAAACGAATCGAACCTGTGGTCCCTGCATTGGAATCACAGCCTTGTCTAACTCAATGAAACTAAGCCATGCCATATGGGGCCACCCAAGATGGACGGGTCATAGTGGAGAGATCTGACAGAATGTGGTCCACTGGAGAAGGGAATGGCAAACCACTTCAGTATTCTTGCCTTGAGAACCCCATGAACAATATAAAAAGGCAAAAAGATAGGATGCTGAAAGAGGAACTCCCCAGGTCAGTAGGTGCCCAATATGCTACTGGAGATCAGTGGAGAAATAACTCCAGAAAGAATGAAGAGATGGAGCCAAAGCAAAAACAACACCCAGTTGTGGATATGACTGGTGATAGAAGCAAGATTCGATGCTATAAGCAGCAATATTGCATAGGAACCTGGAATGTCAGGTCCATGAATCAAGGCAAATTGGAAGTAGTCAAACAGATGACAAGAGTGAACGTCGACATTCTAGGAATCAGTGAACTAAAATGGACTGGAATAGTTGAATTTAACTCAGATGACCATTATATCTACTACTGTGGGCAGGAATCCCTCAGAAGAAATGGAGTAGCCATCATAAGTCAACAAAAGAGTCCAAAATGCAGTATTTGGATGCAATCTCAAAAATGACAGAATGATCTCTGTTCGTTTCCAAGGCAAACCGTTCAATATCACGGTAATCCAAGCCTATGCCCCAACCAGTAATGCTGAAGAAGCTGAAGTTGAATGGTTCTATGAAGACCTACAAGACCTTCTAGAACTAACACCCCCAAAAGCTGTCCTTTTCATTATAGGGGACTGGAATGCAAAAGTAGGAAGTCAGGAAACACCTGGGGTAACAGGCAAATTTGGCGTTGGAGTACAGAATGAAGCAAGGCAAAGGCTAATAGAGTTTTGCTAAGAGAATGCACTGGTTATAGCAAACACCCTCTTCCAACAACACAAGAGAAGACTATACACGTGGACATCACCAGATGGTCGACACCGAAATCAGATTGACTATATTCTTTGCAGCCAAAGATGGAGAAGCTCTATACAGTCAGCAAAAACAAGACTGGGAGCTGACTGTGGCTCACATCATGAACTCCTTATTGCCAAATTCAGACTGAAATTGAAGAAAGTGGAGAAAACCACTAGACCATTCAGGTATGACCTAAATGAAATCCCTTATGACTATACAGTGGAAGTGAGAAATAGATTTAAGGGACTAGATCTGATAGAGTGCCTGATGAACTATGGATGGAGGTTCATGACATTGTACAGGAGACAGGAATCAAGACCATCCCCAAGAAAAAGAAATGCGAAAAAGCAAAATGGCTTTCTGAAGAGGCCTTACAAATAGCTTTGAAAAGAAGAGAAGCAAAAAGCAAAGGAGAAAAGGAAAGATATAAGCATCTGAATGCAGAGTTCCAAAGAATAGCAAGAAGAGATAAGAAAGCCTTCTTCAGCGATCAATGCAAAGAAATAGAGGAAAACAATAGGATGGGAAAGACTAGAGATCTCTTCAAAAAAAATTAGAGATACCAAGGGAACATTTCATGCAAAGATGGGCTCAATAAAGGACAAATGATAGGGACCTAACAGAAGCAGAAGATATTAAGAAGAGGTGGCAAGAATACACAGAAGAACTGTACAGAAAGATCTTCATGACCCAGATAATCACAATGGTGTGATCACTCACCCATGGCCAGACATCCTGGAATGTGAAGTCAAGTGGGCCTTAGGAAGCATCACTATGAATAAAGCTAGTGGAGGTGAGCTATTTCAAATCCTGAAAGATGATGCTGTCAAAGTGCTGCACTCAATATGCCAGCAAATATGGAAAACTCAGCAGTGACCACAGGACTGGAAAAGGGCAGTTTTCATTCCAATCCCAAAGAAAGGCGATCCAAAGAATGCTCAAACTACCGCACAATTGCACTCATCTCACATGCTAGTAAAGTTATGTTTAAAATTCTCCAAGCCAGGCTTCAGCAATACTTGAACCATGAACTTCCAGATGTTCAAGCTGGTTTTAGAAAAGGCAGAGGAACCAGAGATCAAATTGCCAACATCCGCTGGATCATGGAAGAAGCAAGAGAGTTCCAGAAAAACATCTATTTCTGCTTTATTGACTATGCCAAAGCCTTTGACTGTGTGGATCACAATAAACTGTGGAAAATTCTTCAAGAGATGGGGATACCAGACCACCTGACCTGCCTCTTGAGAAATCTGTATGCAGGTCAGGAAGCAACAGTTAGAAGTGGACATGGAACAACAGACTGGTTCCAAATAGGAAAAGGAGTGTGTCAAGGCTGTATATTGTCACCCTGCTTATGTAACTTATATGCCAAATACATCATGAGAAACGCTGGGCTGGAGGAAGCACAAGCTGGAATCAAGATTGCCGGGAGAAATATCAATAACCTCAGATATGCAGATGACACCACCCTTATGGCAGAAAGTGAAGATGAACTAAAGAGCCTCTTGATGAAAGTGAAGGAGGAGGGTGAAAAAGTTGTCTCAGCATTCAGAAAACTAAGATCATGGCATCTGGTCCCATCACTTCATGGGAAATAGATGGGGAAACAGTGGAAACAGTGGCTTACTTTATTTTTGGGGGTTCCAAAATCACTGCAGATGGTGATTGCAGCCATGAAATTAAAAGACGCTCACTCCTTGGAAGGAAAGTTATGACCAACCTAGATAGTATATTCAAAAGCAGAGACATTACTTTGCCAACAAAGGTCCGTCTAGTCAAGGCTATGGTTTTTCCAGTGGTCATGTATGGATGTGAGAGTTGGACTATAAAGAAAGATGAGCACTGAAGAATTGATGCTTTTGAACTGTGGTGTTGGAGAAGACTCTTGAGAGTCCCTTGGATTGCAAGGAGATCCAACCTGTCTATCCTAAAGGAGATCAGTCCTGGGTGTTCATTGGAAGGACTGATGTTGAAGCTGAAACTCCAATACTTTGGCCACCTGATGTGAAGAGCTGACTCATTTGAAAAGACCCTGATGCTGGGAAAGATTGACAGCGGGAGAAGTGGACGACAGAGAATGAGATGGTTGGATGGCATCATTGACTCGATGGACACGGGTTTGGGTAAACTCCGGGAGTTGATGATGGACAGGGAGGCCTGGCATGCTGCGATTCATGCGATTGCAAAGAGTTGGACACGACTGAGCGACTGAACAGAACTAATGATTTAATGATGCTGAGCATCCTTTCAGTTACCTGTTCATTGTTTGTATGCCTTTGGAAAACTATTCCGTACCTCTGTCCATTTAAAAATTGGAGTGTTGGTTTTTGTGTGTGTGTGTGGTTTTTTTTTTTTTTTTGCTGTTGAGTTCTTCAAATATTTTGGAGATTGACCCCTTAACAGATATATGATTTGCAAATACTTTCTTCCATTCTGTAGGTTGCCTTTTCATTTTGTTGATGGTTTCCTTTGCTGTGCAGAAGCTTTTTAATTTTATATGATCCTTCTTGTTTATTTTTGCTTTTGATGTCAAACCCTCCAAAAAAATTGTCCCCAAGACTGATGCCAAGGAGCTTACCCTCTATGTTTTCTTAAAGGGGTTCTACAGTTTCAGATTTACAGTGTTCAAGTCTTTAACCCATTTTGAGTTGATTTTTTTCGTGTCTGGCATAAGATAGGTATCAATGTGCAGATTTATTCTAAAGTGAACTTATACAGTTAAATGCTTAACTGTTATAAGGAAGCTTTGTATCTGAGCTGAGAAATACTGGTGGACTTACAGTTAAGCTGAAATATTTAAAACCCTATTAAGTGGACAAAATGTGCAGAGATACCAGTCTTTTTCCTGCTTGGGAGAGTTACAGCTCTGTCCTGTTTAGACAGCTCTGTGGAGCTCAGCCGTGTTAGGCTTCTGGGGTGATGTGGTAAGAGCAATAGTGGTTTAGTGAGAAGGATTCTAAACTAGGAATCAGGGTCCTCTTATCCCACCTTTGTCACTAACTAGCAGGTAGCCTTGGATAGACCTTAATTCTTATTTGTAAAACAAGAGGGTTGTGCAAATTGGTACAATCTTTGGGTGAGCTTTTGGTCAATAACGTCTTTTGTTTTGGAGTTAGACTTCTAAGATCTTTCCTCAGCAGTTAATTATACATACAGAAGAATATTGTGTACAAAGATGTTCCTTGGAGAATTATTTAACAATTGAAAACATTTAGAAATGTTATAAATATCCAAGATAGGTGACTGATTAAGCACTTAGTAGAATTTTAATGTGACTCAGGGTGTTCAGAGACTGTATAATAACATGGAAAATATTCATAAAATAATGAGAAAGTTCTTGTAGTTTTCTATAATGGATGTGTGTTATATTGGGGGGAAGACCCCAAAGGGATTTGTCCTAACAGCTCCTTGCTCTCGCATTTTGTGGTTCTTTGAATTAGTGGCAGAGGGGGAATCTCAGATGGGCTGGAGAGGACGGGTGGGTTTGTTGTTATCTCCTCAGAATTATAGTAGAACTCAAACTGCTGCTATGATTAAAAATGATAGTAATATAGCACGTCATTTAATATTCTTAATTTTCCAAAATAATTTTGTCCTCATTTAACTAATTTTATGCTTATAAACAAACCAGATGATACTTTTGCTGTGGAGCAGAGTTTAGAATGAAGGATGAGCCATGCAGGGAACTGGAGTGCAGTTAGGGGCTTGTTTAGAGACCCTCGTATGCTTTGCTTGTTTATTCTAGCTCCTGCTCTCTGCTTTATCTTTTTTGACCAGGTCACAGGTGACTTTTCTTTCGGCCTGACAGTTGTGTGATACGCAGGGCATTCACCTCCACCAGAAAGCTTGCGAGTCTTGTCCTCAATCGGGACTGGTTTAGAGTCGTCAGACAAGAGGAGGCAGAGAAGGATTGTAGGGGGTGTGACTGTGGTCCCTCCTTTTACTGTGATTGTAATCTAGTGGTCTCAGAGGAGAGGAGAGCCTGCAGAGCCCTGGTCGCTGGCTCTGATGCAAGGCAAAAGAACTAGTGAGCTGTTTATCCAGTCTTCTCCATTTTGAGAGGAAAACATTACCTTTTCTTTACACCCTTATGTGGTAAAGGACTGTGTTTCGCTTCGAGTTATTCCAGATTTGTCCCTGTTAACGAGAACACAAGTTAGACTGCCTCCTGAGAGCAGGGGTTGCCAGGAGCTGTTTGCTGTATCCTTTTCAGCAGTAAAACATTGGAGGGATGATTATTTCTGATGACTACAGCTCTTTTTCATACCATGGACCTACATTCTTCCCCACATTGCCCTCCTGGTCTTTACGCTGTTGGAGAAGCATAGTTTGGATTTTATAGTTGTTACTAATTGGTATCTAGTTGCTGTGGCAACTCTCTTGGGAAATTAATTTGTTTCTTCTTTTTCCTCTAGTGACATTTCAGTTCTACTAGTAAAAGAAAATCCAGAGGAGAAAACATAATATCATTGGATATAGGAAATAACCAGAAAATTCTCTTGCCCATTCATCTATCCAACTAATATTTATTTGAGTACCGACTTAGTGTCAGATGTTATGCTGAGTTAGAAACAGGATAGTTTTGAAAGTGAGGTTGAATAACTATTTTGTAGAACTTGAGAAAGGCGGGGCCACTGTTGCTTTCCTTTATTATTTTTTTTAAAGATTCTGAGTGGTAATCTAAGTTTGAAAAGATGGAATACAAGGAATTTTATTATCTTTTAATTTAAACTTTATGTATCAATTGACATTATAAATGCTTAATTTTTCTGTTGTCTCATTTGTCAGTAAATCTAATTTTTACTTCAGTCTGCTGTATCTTTTTTCTTTTGTGTTTTTCATTTGGCTTTTCAAATATTTAGCACTAGTGAAATAGACCAGGCATCATATAGGGGTCCTCTTCCCACCCCACCCACTGCCCTGGTGTGGTGAAGAACATGGGGATAAGAATAGCCTTGTAAAGTTTGAGTAGCATAATTTTAAATTAAGGGTTTTCAATATGGAGTCAATGAAATCTCTGAAATTATAAACTTAGGTATGTGTACATTTTTGAGGGGAGGCATATAGCTTTCCTTACATATTCCAAGGATTCTGTGACTCAAAAAAAAAGTTTAAAAGCATTGCCCTGAATGGTATTTTAGTTACCTACATTTCTGTTGGTAGAAAATGTATGCAAGTAAATTTTGCTTTGTTTTGTCTTGAAAGTGAAAGTGTTAGTCGCTCTGTCCAGTGACTGTGAGCCCGTGGGCTGTAGCCCACCAGGCTCCTCTGTCCGTGGAATTCGCCAGACAGGAATACTAGAGTGGGTTGCCATTCCCTTCTCCAGGGGATCTTTCTGACCTAGGGATTGAACCCAGGTCTCCTGCACTGCAGGCAGATGCTTTACCATCTGAGCCAGTAGGGTTTTATCTTGGGCTTCCCTAAAATCTTATAAGGGGAATCTGAGGTGGACAGTAGAGTTTTCTTTTCCTTTCCAACTTCCTCTCCCCTCTTAAAAAAACACTTAATTCATTTGTACTGGTTCCATTGGAGTTTCCTAAAGTATTTTAGGTGAGATGATTGACTGTTTTGGTTAACCCCCAAACGGCTTTAAAATCTGAATCTAGAAATTCACTGTCAATGCTGAATTCTCAAACCAGAAGAGAACTTCATCTACAAATTTAAGTTTCTGAGCAGCTGAGAGATGGTGGCTTCAGTTACAAAGGATTATTCTTAGGAGTTCTTCAGGAGCAACTGAAGGAGTGAGGGAGAGGGTCTGGGTTGAGCTTCGTGGGCAGTGAGGACCCGGTCCAGCTGGCGTCTTGTTGCAGGAGAGGAAAGGAGGGCAGAGAAGTGGGCGGCGTTTATACTCAGGAATTTTCCTCAGCTCCCGGCTTCTGAGGTGTGACTGGGCCAGGACAAGGATGTATGTGAAACTTAATCTTTTTTTTTTTTAATTATTTATTTATTTATGTTTGTCTGTGATGGGTCTTCGCTGCTGCTCGGGCTTTTCTTAGTTGCAGCAAGTCGGGGCGGGGCGGGGGGTGCTACTCTCTAATTGCTGCACGGGTTTCTCTCATTGCAGTGACTTTTCTTGTTGCAGAACGTGGGTTCTAGGGTGCTCAGACCTCAGTAATTGTGGCTCCCGGGCTCTAGAGCACAGGCTCAGTAGTTGTGGGGCACAGGCTCAGATGCTCAGAGTCGTGTGAAATCTTCCCAGATCAGGGATCAAACCCGTGTCTCCTGCATTGGCAGGTGGATTCTTTAACCACTTAGCCACCAGGGAAGCCTCTGAAGTTGAATCTTTAAAGAATGTTGCCTAGGTTCGATATAAACTTGTCCAAAGAGAGTGGAAATTAAGCTTGAGATCTCTGAGGAAAGTGTTCAGACCTTCCCTCGCTTTTCTCAAGTCCTTTCTCCTTCTGTGCAGGTGGATGGAAGCATGCCTTGGGGAAGATCTGCCTCCCACCACGGAACTGGAAGAGGGGCTTAGGAATGGGGTCTACCTTGCCAAACTGGGAAACTTCTTCTCCCCTAAAGTGGTGTCCCTGAAGAAGATCTATGACCGAGAGCAGACCAGATACAAGGTGAGTCCTTCCCTGCTTGGTGCTTCAGTTTCCATAAATCAAAGAGAGAAGTTTAGCATCCCTTATCCCATGAAAGAGTTACTGAGAAATATGTGGAAATGTCTTTGTTCCAACAAAATAAAATGCCTGGCAGAGTGGAGAAAGTTCAGTGCAAAGTCAAGATATAGTCGTAAAAGAACTTGAGCTGACTGTATTCCTGGTGCAATTCTAATCAGTAATTTGTATAGAGAAATTTTTATGGTCCTTAATGAATTTTTTATTTCTTAGAAGGCCGAGGAGATAACTAGGGGAATAACTACTTTAATTTTAACCAAATTCTGAGATTTGTTGACAGATTAAAATCATTAGCAACTTTGGAGGGAAGAAAATCACCTCGTGATATTGAAGTTTAAGATAAGTAGGAAAGTGATCTGATTTTAAGAAATTGAGATGAGTGTTTGATTCTTGCGGCCTGGGACCCTCAAAAAGAGGACTACTTTAAGTAAGTTGGGATGTTGACTAGGACCAAATTCCATTGCCTACAGAGTTTTTGTGGGGAGCTTTCGTACGAGCTCTTATCTAGAAAAGGATGAGTGTAGAAGATAGTGGAAGATTACAAAACCAAGAGCAAATGTATGAGGGGTCAACTGTCAGAACTGGGTCAGAGCTGAGAATTAACAATGAAGACAGAGTCAAGAAAGATTTTTGCTTTATGTTTAACTTCGAAGGAAAACAAGGGAACGATAGATCTTAAGCCAGAATTAACATCCCAAATAGAAACTTTCCCTCATCAAAAAGCAAAGACTTGGGACTTCTCTGCTGATCCACGAGTTGAGACTCCATGCTTCCATGCAGGGGGTGTGGGTCCAATCCCTGGTCAGCGAACTAAGATCCCACATGCTGCACAATGCAATCAAAAAATAAAGAAAGAATTATGCTAACCTCATTTTAAAATTTTTTAAAAAGCAAAGGTTTATGTGTGGAGTGTTAACTAAGTAGTTATTCTAAAGATACCTCCTGAGTTGTTCTGTTAAGAGCTTACAGAATGTGTGCAGAACAGATAGACATGAGAGGCCTGGAGACTGCAGCAGCAGTAAAAGCAATTAGCCTACTCCTCTACCTGTCTTGAGAGTGAGCCTTCCTAAAAAACAACAGGTGCAGAGGTTTAGAGGGGGACGTTTGTATGTGTAGGATGAGAAAACCTCATTTGGGGAGTATCTTCTGCCTGCCAGACACCACATTGAGTGTTTTATGTACATTTTCTCAGTTAATCTTTCTGACAGACATAAAGTAGATGTTAAAGATGGGTAACAGTGTCAGTCAGTAAGTCATGCCCAACTCTTTATGACTGTATGGACTGTAGCCCGCCAGGCTCCTCTGTCCATGGGATTTCCCAGGCAAGAATACTGGAGTGGGTCGCCATTTCCTTCTCCATGAAAGATGGGGAAACTCAGACTCAAAAGGGTGAAGTGACTTGCCCAGTGTCACCAATAGATGGCCACGTAAGGAACAGAATCCAGAATAATTGAATTCCAAAGACCATGTTCTGTTGAGCACACCATACTCAGAAGATTCTCCAGATGGTACTCCATTGAGAAGAGCTGAGATGTGGTTTTGGCTTCTAGGGATTAAATGTGAATGTATGCTAGAGATAGACCTTAAGTTTAAGGGGACATGTGAAGTCTCACAGAGAAGCTTTTACAAGGAGAGTTTTTATTTAGGATTTGCTTCAGTATTGCCAAACAATGTCTAATGGTCTTTCATTTGCTCTAGGCAACTGGCCTTCACTTCAGACATACTGATAACGTGATTCAGTGGTTGAATGCCATGGGCGAGATTGGATTGCCTAAGGTAATTTATGTGATAGTCATAGTTCTGGCTTAGTTCTGGCTGTTTTGGCGGAACAGTTCTCATTCAACATATAAAATTATCTTCAGTTGGTGTTTTATATATATGTTTGTGTGTGTGTGTGTGTGTGTGTGTGTGTAATTTTTCTCTTTTAAATGCTAAAGGAGCTCTCCAGTTTGTTTTAGGAATTAGCTTTGTTCTTTTTCTTCTATATTTCTCATCCCTGCTTCACCTTACCCTAGAGAAATTCCCTATGATGTCCTTTACTTTTACTGCACCAAATTATAAATGTTGAAATTCTCATACCATGAGGGAATTCCTTGGTCATCCAGTGGGTTAGGACTCCAGACATTCAAGTTCAATCCCTTTTTGGGGAACTAAGATCCTACAAGCCTTGAGGTGTAGCCAGGAAAGGGGGGGTGGGGGGTGGGAATCACGTGCCATTAAATTTACCATTTTAAAGTACACAATTCAGTGGATTTTGTTTGTTCACAGAATTGCTACATTCAGGTCTGACTTTAGGAAACATAAGGAAATATTTTAGAAACATGATTTTCCAGCTTTTGAATAACAAAATCTGTGGGGAGTATGAAGGGCTTATTTTATATTTCAGACTGTGTAGGCCATATAATGATGTTGACTTCCTATATCTGGTCTTGGTGATGGCTGTAGTTTGTTTTTATGACGGCTTTACTGAGGTATAATTGATGGTAGAAAAGTGACACATATTTAACTTTTATGTCTTGAGTTTGGAATGATGGCTGTAGCTCTCTTTTGGCTGCACTGAGTCTTTGTGGTTGCTCTCGGGCTTTCTGTAGTTGCAGAGAGCAGGGACTACTCTCTAGTTGCAGTGTGCGGTTTCTCACTGTGGTGGTTTCTCTTGTTGCAGAGCGCAGGCTCTAGGAATGGGGCTGCAATAGTTGCGGCATGTGGGCTCAGTAGGTGGAGCTCCCGGGCTCTAGAGCACAGGCTCAGTAGTTGTGGCACGTGGGCTTAGTTGCTCCATGACAGGTGGAATCTTCCCGGACCAGAGATCAAACCAGAGTCCAATACATTGGCAAGCAAATTCTTATCTGCTGTGCCGCCAGGGAAGTCCAGGGCTGTGCTTTTGATATGGGAGTAGGCATCTTTGAGCATTTTTGCTCCTGAGTTTGTTTAGTGCTGCTTTTAGTGAAATTGCTATCTCAAATGTTGGGCTGCACTTCACAGGCTGGCAAGCCTTGTAGTTGCCCAGCTTTGAGACTGAAGGAAGAGCCCAGAGACAGCAACAGAGACATCCTTGGTTTATTGGATAGGGGATCTTCCGTGTCTGGAGCAAGCTCTGGAGTAACACCCTGCCATGGGTCGCAGACAGCAGACAGAACATGGCAGCAGGCTTTGCTGTTGGTGGTGCAGATGGGGGGTTGTTTACCACTTTCTTTGGCCCAGGGAAAGCAGCAGCGGAGCACGTCCCTCTTGGCCCCTCGAGCAGAAGTCTTCCCTTTGATAAAGTAGCATCGTGGAGCCATTCTGATCTAAAGATTAGAACAGTCACTAGCATTTACTGATCAGGCTGTACAGTTAAGAGGGAATGTCAGTCATATGAATAGGGTATAGATGAATCAGGGTCTGGTTGAGCAGGTGATGTACAGAAAGCAAGAGAATCACTGACCTGGGTGGTGATCATACAACTAGCTACCCAGTCCTACCTTGAATAGCCAGAGAGGCCATGATGTAGTATAACTGTTAGAGGCAAGGACAGCTTTTATTCCCCCTACCCCCACCATCCTTTGACTTAAGAATTCTCCTTCTAGCAATTTATCCCCACCCACATCCCACCAGCTCAAAATAAAAAAAAGGAAAAAAAATTAGACAAGCACAAAAAAATATTATGTAAGGCTTTCCAGCATTGCTTATGATGTAAAAAATTGATAGCAAACCACATGTTCCTTCACTCCAGGTATTAACCATGTTACAGCCCGTCAAATACTACTGCTGCCATTGAAAAAGGATGATGTCAATCTGTATACCTAACTGTGATGTGTTAAGTGAAAAATAAAATCAGGCTAAGATTATACAACTTTGAGTTCTGGCTTAGATGAGGTCAGGATTTTTGTCTAAAAATAGAGTGTTCTTGGGAAAAATCTGCAGACAGAAATAGTTTTCATTTCTGTGTGATGGAGTTAAGGAGTGGTTTTCATTCTATTTATACTTTCCTGTGGAGTCTAAGTTTTTGTAACCAAAGAAAGATTCAGAAGAAATGTAGCGTATCAGAAGGTGGCTGAAGCCACTGGGAAATTAGTGTTTGGCATTTTGCAGAGTGCTCAGCTCACTGTTGCACACATGCCTGTTGAATTGAGTTTAACTCAGAGCTACGTCTTGGCTGAAGACTAGCTTGTGTCCTCTTTTGTTCAGAGCAAAGTGCTGAAGCTCTCTTCCCTGCACTGGTACATTTGAGAATTAAGCCCCACACATGTCAGGAAGTGCAATACGTCATGCTCTTACAGCCACTAGGCCTTTCTGCGCACCTGTAACTTCCTGTTCCTGTTTTTTATATAGTATGCCCAATGGGCAATGACAGTTTAACCTTTTTGAATGATACTAAGAGTTTTGTTAATAATTGCTCTTTCTAATAGTATTTTTACTATAAAAATGCTTTTTTAATAATTTAATTTTATTACCTTTTTTGTTTACTAACAGTAGTGCATTGTCCTGAACCACAGTCTTGACAAACAGAATTCCCCAAAGGCTGTCAGAACAATTGTAGAAGGGAATGGCAACCCACTCCACTATTCTTGCCTGGAGAATTGCCATGGACAGAGGAGCCTGGCAGGCTACAGTCCATGAGGTCGCAAAGAGTCGGACACTGCTGAAGTGACTGAGCCCATGGCTATTAGCCTTGCTCTGTAGGATTTAAGTCCAGAAGATTTCTGAGTAATGTAGACTAAAGATGCTTAGCCTAAAAAATGTGTTTTTGCCCATAATATAATGTGTGATCAATAATTGACAATACCTATATAGTATTTTTAAAATTTTATTTATTTTTAGTTGGATGATGATTGATTTACAATATTGTGTTGGTTTCTGCCGTATAGCAACACATACATAGTTTTGTTGAGATGTCTTTCCTAATCTTTTCATGTGGTACATACACAAACTGTAGAGACTTAATATAATTTTTCGATTTTTATCCACTTGACTCTTTATTATAATTGGTGCTGTTGGCCAGCTCCTCCATGAAGCATGTTATTGTTTTTGCTTTTTTATTTATTTTATTTTCATTATTATTTTTACTTTACGATATTGTATTGGTTTTGCCACACATCAACATGAATTGGCCACGGGTGTACACGTGTTCCCAATCCCGAACCCCCCCCGTCACACCATTGTTTTTAATCTGCCTGATAGTCCTCTGGTTTCTTCAGCTTTTCTACCTTGTGTATCCTGGTGGGCGTTCCTTAAGATGCAGTTCTGTTTTTAGCCACATTCTCTAATTCTCATGGTTTCAGTTGTTTTCAGTTGTTCTTTGCTTTACGATAAACACAGCGTCTTCAATTGGCTACTGGACGTTTCTCTGTGGATAGCTTTCTATCTCTTGGACTTTCTCGTATCTAAAACTAAGCCTACCTTTTCTCCCAAGTGAACTTCTCCTCTGAGTAAGTGGCACCGTGTCATCATTTTCCCGGTCATCCAGGCTCAAAGCCTTGGCATTTCCTTGGACTCCTAAACAGAGTCTTTCCCCAAGCCTTCCTCAGTTGTTTGCGGTGTCTGTTTTTTCTGTTGAAACCACCTCCCAGCCTGGTTTCTCCAGCTTCACTCTCTTCACTATTCACTGTGTTTTGTGTCTTGTCTGCAGTCAGATCTTCCTGAGGCTCTGTTTTTAGCTTTGGCTTCAAAGCTAGGACTTCTCTGAGGCCTGCATATCAAGTTCAAACTGGTCTGACTGTCAAAGTCCTCATAATCTGTCTCTGTCCTATCTAACCAACCTTTTTTTCCTATTACTTTCTAAAATGGATTCTGTAATATTTTGGGGGAAGGATAACTGACTTTGACCATGATTTTCACTGTTCAGGGGAAGACATGTTAGTCTTAGGAAATGAGCACATAATTTAAAAATTGTCAAAAGAGGTGATTCTGGTACGTCTTGTCTCTCTTTTGGTGCACAGCTCTTATTGGGAGCCACAGGTATTGTGGGAGTGGTGGTAGTGCTCGGTCTTGTCCAACTCTGCGACCCCATGGCTGCAGCACACCAGGCTTCCCTGTCTCTCACTGTCTCCTGGAGTTTGCTCAAATTCATGTCCGTTGAGTCAGTGATGCTATCTAACCATCTCGTCCTCTGCTGCCGCCCCCTTCTCCTTTTGCCTTCAGTCTTTCTCAGCCTCAGGGTCTTTTCTAGTGAGTCAGCTCTTAGCGTCAGGTAGCCAAAGTATTAGAGCTTCAGCTTCCAATGAATTCCTTCCAATGAATATTCAGGGTTGATTCCTACATTAGTAAGGTTGATTCCTTACATTGCTTATGATGAATTGTCTGTTCACCCTAATGAAGTTATTTGCAGAACACTGATGATCTTTGCTAATTGTCCAAAGTTTTACTTGTATCAGTGATGGCTGGTGAATGATTAAATGAAACCAGATGGATGCATACCTGACTCTGCTTCTTTTATTTCTCCTTAGATTTTTTATCCAGAAACTACAGACATCTATGATCGAAAGAACATGCCCAGATGTATCTACTGTATTCACGCACTGAGGTAATAGGGTTTTCTTGGTAGAATAAGCACTATATAGGTATAGAACCCAGATTGGTAGCTGCCAGAGGTGGGGATTTGGGAGTGGTCCTTGTCGGTTACCCATTTTAAATAGAGCAGTTTGTGTACATGTCCATCCCAAGCTCCCGAACTATACCTTCCCCCCCGTCTTTCCACCTCAGCAACCATAAGTTCGTTCTCTTAAGTTTGTGAGTCTTTCTGAACATAATACTCTATGTCTTGATACTGATTGGTAACATAGTACCAGCAATTATCAAATGGTTGATTGATAATTTGTTTAGTTATCTAGGACCCTGACAAGTCATTTGTTCCTTAAATAATTTTTATGACTATGTAAATATAATAAATAGGAATTGAAACAGGGTATAATTTTTTTCTCAGTTTCATAGTAAATTTGGAAGATGACTTAATTTCAGGTCCTCAGCCCTTAGAAGGAACACAGTACTAAGTTGGAGGGAGGAGGTGATCTGTCTGGAGGGGGCGGGGTAGGATGGGAGGGGAGCAGGTGCTGGTAGTCTAGTATTTCAGAGTGGCTTAGATTTACTGGATGGCCATAGGACTAAACCAGAAGGCGATACAAGTGGGTGAGTATAAGAAGGAACATGGACTATGAGATTTCTTTTTGCTTGGGCTGTTCTTTTTATATAGCATCCTGTGTATGCACCTAATAAATGTTAATTGTATATATAAATGTATGTATAATGTTGTTGTTGTACAAGAAGCCTGCTGTCTCTAGTTTCTTGATCAAATGTGTGCCAGACCCTGGGTATCACTGAAATTAGCATGAAACCCTTGAAAGAGAGAATGTAACTGAGGGCTGGTAGACCTCTTGTGTGGACTGATGGATGCATTAACCCCCTCAGAGGTTCCCTCCCTAGGCTCTCTACCTTCTGGTCCATCTGTTAGGCTGCATTCAGAGCTATGTTTCCAGAACAGCCTTCATCTTACCAGACACTTCATAAAATGCTTTGATGATTCCTTTGTAGTGTCACCTCTAGTCATTCCCTCGCGCGTATCTGTGCTCTAGTATCTCATGCCTTTGGTTCTGCTGTTTCCTCTGCCTAAAATGCCCTTTTCTCCCTGGTTTAACCTGTGCTCTTCCCGGGGTGCCACCTCAGAATGCTGCTATAAGTATCTTCTCTTGCTTTTTCCTTCTGAAGCAGAATTAGCTACTTACCATCTTTGTGCTCCTTTAGCATTGCCAAGAAAATGCACTGGTCATAGCAAACACCCTCTTCCAACAACACAAGAGAAGGCTCTATACATGGACATCACCAGATGGTCAACACCGAAATCAGATTGATTATTTTCTATGCAGCCAAAGATGGAGAAGCTCTATACAGTCAACAAAAACAAGACCAGGAGCTGACTGTGGCTCAGATCATGAACTCCTTGTTACCAAATTCAGACTTAAATTGAAGAAAGTAGGGAAAACCACTAGACCATTCAGGTATGACCTAAATCAAATCCCTTATGATTATACAGTGGAAGTGAGAAATAGATTTAAGGGCCTAGATCTGATAGATAGAGTGCCTGATGGACTATGGAATGAGGTTCGTGACATTGTACAGGAGACAGGGATCAAGACCATCCCCATGGAAAAGAAATGCAAAAAAGCAAAACAGCTGTCTGGGGAGGCCTTACAAATAGCTGTGAAGAGAAGAGAGGCGAAAAGCAAAGGAGAAAAGGAAAGATATAGGCATCTAAATGCAGAGTTCCAAAGAATAGCAAGAAGAGATAAGAAAGCCTTCTTCAGCAATCAGTGCAAAGAAATAAGGGAAAACAACAGATTGGGAAAGACTAGAGATCTCTTCAAGAAAATTAGAGATACCAAGGGAACATTTCATGCAAAGATGGGCTTGATAAAGGACAGAAATGGTCTGGACCTAACAGAAGCAGAAGCTATTAAGAAGAGGTGGCAAGAATACACAGAAGAACTGTAGAAAAAAGATCTTCACGACCCAGATAGTCATGATGATGTGATCACTAATCTAGAACCAGACATCTTGGAATGTGAAGTCAAGTGGGCCTTAGGAAGCATCACTATGAGCAAAGCTAGTGGAGGTGATGGCATTCCAGTTGAGCTGTTTCAAATCCTGAAAGATGATGCTGTGAAAGTGCTGCACTCTATATGCCAGCAAATTTGGAAAACTCAGCAGTGGCCACAGGACTGGAACAGGTCAGTTTTCATTCCAATTCCAAAGAAAGGCAATGCCAAAGAATGCTCAAACTACCGCACAATTGCACTCATCTCACATGCTAGTAAAGTAATGCTCAAAAGAATAAATAAATAAATAAATAAAGTAATGCTCAAAATTCTCCAAGCCAGGCTTCAGCAATACGTGAACCGTGAACTCCCTGACGTTCAAGCTGGTTTTAGAAAAGGCAGAGGAACCAGAGATCCCAGAGATCAAATTACCAACATCTGCTGGATCATGGAAAAAGCAAGAGAGTTCCAGAAAAACATCTATTTCTGCTTTATTGACTATGCCAAAGCCTCTGACTGTGTGGATCGCAATCAACTGTGGAAAATTCTTCAAGAGATGGGAATACCAGACCACCTAACCTGCCTCTTGAGAAATCTGTATGCAGGTCAGGAAGCAACAGTTAGAAGTGGACATGGAACAACAGACTGGTTCCAAATAGGAAAAGGAGTACATCAAGGCTGTATATTGTCACCCTACTTATTTAACTTCTATGCAGAGTACATCATGAGAAACGCTGGGCTGGAAGAAGCACAAGCTGGAATCAAGATTGCCGGGAGAAATATCAATAACCTCAGATATGTAGATGACACCACCCTTATGGCAGAAAGTGAAGAGGAGCTAAAAAGCCTCTTGATGAAAGTGAAAGAGGAGAGCAAAAAAGCTGGCCTAAAGCTCAACATTCAGAAAACGAAGATCATGGCATCTGGTCCCATCACTTCATGGGAAATAGATGGGGAAACAGTGGAAACAGTGTCAGACGTTATTTTTTTGGGCTCCAGAATCACTGCAGATGGTGACTGCAGCCATGAAATTAAAAGACGCTTACTCCTTGGAAGGAAAGTTATGACCAACCTAGATAGTATATTCAAAAGCAGAGACATTCCTTTGCCGACTAAGGTCCGTCTAGTCAAGGCTATGGTTTTTCCTGTGGTCATGTATGGATGTGAGAGTTGGACTGTGAAGAAGGCTGAGCGCCAAAGAATTGATGCTTTTGAACTGTGGTGTTGGAGAAGACTCTTGAGAGTCGTTTGGACTGCAAGGAGATCCAACCAGTCCATTCTGAAGGAGATCAACCCTGTAACTTCTTTGGAAGGAATGATGCTAAAGCTGAAAGTCCAGTACTTTGGCCATCTCATGAGAAGAGTTGACTCATTGGAAAAGACTCTGATGCTGGGAGGGATTGGGGGCAGGAGGAGAAGGGGACGACCGAGGATGAGATGGCTGGATGGCATCATGCACTCGATGGACATGAGTCTGAGTGAACTCCGGGAGATGGTGATGAACAGGGAGGCCTGGCGTGCTGCGATTCATGGGGTCACAAAGAGTCGGACACGACTGAGGTACTGAACTGAACTGAACATACCTCTCACTCCACTTATCTTACTTTTTACACTGTCCTCTGGTTACTGTTTCTGCTTGGCTCTCTTGTGGACTCCTTTGGGGCAAGAAGTATTTCCTTTGTTCTTTATCTTTGTGTTGTTAGTACTTAGATGCCTGGTATATAACCACAATAAATGTGTGTGTCCAACTTATACATTATAACAAATCTCCCTCCCTTTCTCCAGCCCAGGGGGATAATTTGTGCTCTGTCAGTGAAAAAGGAAATGGTACTTTGTCTTTATCAAAGGGCTCTTCGTGTTTGTCTCTGCTTATCCAGTCACGGTGCAGTTCAGTTCTCACTTTCTTGAAGTTTCTCCAATGACAGCTTTTATCTTTTTCTAAGCCTCTGGATTTTTTTGTTTGTTTCTTTTTTGTGTCTGTTTAGTTATATATTCCTTCTTTCATATCTTTTCTTCCTATTATATTTATTAGCATCTTAGTGACAGAAGTCATGCATTACTTCTTTTTTTCTCTCAAAGGTACATGGCATAATGTTGGACAGACAATGGTAAAATGAGGTTTAAAAACATCGTTTAGGAATAGGTGATAAGTCAGAGAATTTTCAGAATGTAGCCATTTCCGATATATATGTCTGAGCTAAAATCAGATTAATTCTGAGTGCTGTGGTTGGCTCAGGGTTCCGTGAGGCCTGTCAGTGTTGCTAATCTTGTGAAGGCAGTACCCACCATGGTATCTGAAGTTGGCAGGCAGAGAAGCTAAGCTGGCAGAGTTCCTCTCTGCTAGGCCTGTAGCTACGACTCTCTGCCATGTAACCGGGGTCCCAGGCCCTCACTTCCCCTGAAGAGAGACTGAAGAACTAACAGTGCCTTTCTCATGAAGGAATCAGAATGAGAAAGGGAGGAAGCCTGCTATTGTTCTCGATTTCTCTTCAATAGGCAGTTCGTGCTTAGAAAGTATATACACAGCAGTGTGTCCCGGTGGGTGATTTACAGTTTCTTTCCTCCCTGTTTTTCCTGAGGGGTGGGTTGGCCACTCTTGATAATATGTAGGAAGTATTTCTAAGTGCTTGAGGCTCTTGTTTACCCTCACAGGACTGTGTTCAAGGCCGCTCCCTCACTCCACTTAACCTGTTTTGGGTGAGGCACTGTTTCCCTTTTGAATCAATTGTGATAAAGAAGCATTATCTCCTTGTTTTCCCCCTTCCTGCCATCTGTCCTCACCCCCCCACCACCCCAAGTCTTGACTGGCGTTATTCCTGAGGTACTCACTGTTCTTAAGTCAGACTAAATTACTCTTGTAGGTTACACTCCACTCTCAGATAAGACCCTACTTCTCCATTATTCCAGATGTAGTTGTATACTTCCTTTCCATTCCCTACCCACATGCTTTATCTTTTTAAGAATTCACTTTGGGGTTAAATTGGCCCATAATCCTTTATCTTAAATTCAAAAAAACATGCTAAAAACTCTGAGTTTTGGTTCAGTTCAAACTCATTTGTTGGCAAGATCTGATCAGTATTAATTGAGATTACATAGAATGTATATCTACTTAATGTGATTATTCAGATGTTTTTCTGCAGAAAAGGTAATGTATTTGATTAGGGGTGCTTCCCCAAGACTTGTTGGGGGTGTTTTATAATGCTACATACACTGTACAACTTTTCTGAGAAATCCTAAATTAGTATTTGGCCCAAGAGAATTTAGGTAAAGGATGTGGGCCTGTACTAGATTCTGTTTCCTCATCACCTTCTGTGTTTAAGAGCATTTGTTAGTGATCTTTGAGATTAGCATAGTGATTTCTTTCATAGGTTACTGTACAGTCATTGATTTGTATTCCCTGGTGGCTCAGACGGTAAAGCATCTGCCTGCAATGCAGGAGACCTGGGTTTGATCCCTGGGTTGGGAAGATCCCCTGGAGAAGGAAATGGCAACCCATTCCAGTACTCTTGCCTAGAAAATTCCATGGATGGAGGAGCATGGTGGGCTGTATAGTCCACAGGGGTTGCAAAGAGTGGACACGATCGATCGAGTGACTTCACTTTCACTTTCTTTCACTTTCACAGTCGTTGATGATAGAATCCAGATAGGCTGACACAAGCTTCTCATTGCTATAGAGTATAACTTAATTAGGAAAAAAAAGAAAAGAAATCTGAACTCAATTACAGGCTGATTGTGATAGGTAGCTGATAGCTTATTTGTGAAAGCAAGCATAGGAGGCCAGGAACAAAAACTGAAAGTAATGTTTGTTGTTAGGATTTTTAAGTTTTAGCTGTGAGTTTAAGTGCTTTCGAACATGGAGCAACATGGAACACAACAGACTGGCTCCAAATAGGAAAAGGAGTGCGTCAGGCTGGATACTGTCACCCTGCTTGTTTAACTCATATGCAGAGTACATCATGAGAAACGCTGGGCTGGAAGAAGCACAAGCTGGAATCAAGAGTGCCGGAAGAAATATCAATAACCTCACCTAAGCTGGTTTTAGAAAAGGCAGAGGAACCAGCGATCAAATTGCCAACATCCGCTGGATCATGGAAAAAGCAAGAGAGTTCCAGAAAAACATCTATTTCTGCTTTATTGACTATGCCAAAGCCTCTGACTGTGTGGATCACAATCAACTGTGGAAAATTCTGAAAGAGATGGGAATACCAGACCACCTAACCTGCCTCTTGAAAATATGTACGCAGGTCAGGAAGCAACAGTTAGAAGTGGACATGGAACAACAGACTGGTTCCAAATAGGAAAAGGAGTGTGTCAAGGCTGTATATTGTCACCCTGCTTATTTAACTTCTATGCAGAGTACATCATGAGAAATGCTGGACTGGAAGAAACACAAGCTGGAATCAAGATTGCCGGGAGAAATATCAATAACCTCAGATATGTAGATGACACCACCCTTATGGCAGAAAGTGAAGAGGAGCTAAAAAGCCTCTTGATGAAAGTGAAAGAGGAGAGCAAAAAAGCTGGCCTAAAGCTCAACATTCAGAAAACGAAGATCATGGCATCTGGTCCCATCACTTCATGGGAAATAGATGGGGAAACAGTGGAAACAGTGTCAGACTTTATTTTTTTGGGGCTCCAGAATCACTGCAGGTGGTGACTGCAGCCATGAAATTAAAAGACGCTTACTCCTTGGAAGGAAAGTTATGGCCAACCTAGATAGCGTATTCAAAAGCAGAGACATTCCTTTGCCGACTAAGGTCCGTCTAGTCAAGGCTATGGTTTTTCCTGTGGTCATGTATGGATATGAGAGTTGGACTGTGAAGAAGGCTGAGCGCCGAAGAATTGATGCTTTTGAACTGTGGTCTTGGAGAAGACTCTTGAGAGTCGTTTGGAGTGCAAGGAGATCCAACCAGTCCATTCTGAAGGAGATCAACCCTGTAACTTCTTTGGAAGGAATGATGCTAAAGCTGAAAGTCCAGTACTTTGGCCATCTCATGAGAAGAGTTGACTCATTGGAAAAGACTCTGATGCTGGGAGGGATTGGGGGCAGGAGGAGAAGGGGACGATCCAGGATGAGATGGCTGGATGGCATCATGCACTCAATGGACGTGAGTCTGAGTGAACTCCGGGAGATGGTGATGAACAGGGAGGCCTGGCGTGCTGCAATTTATGGGGTCACAAAGAGTCGGACATGACTGAACGACTGAACTGAACTGAACTGATGCAGATGACACCACCCTTATGGCAGAAAGTGAAGAGGAACTAAAGAGCCTCTTGATGAAAGTGAAAGAGGAGAGTGAAAAAGTTGAGTTAAAGCTCAACATTCAGAAAACGAAGATCATGGCATCCGGTCCCATCACTTCATGGGAAATAGATGGGGAAACAGGGGAAACAGTGTCAGACTTTATTTTGGGGAGCTCCAAAATCACTGCAGATGGTGACTGCAGCCATGAAATTAAAAGACTGCTTACTCCTTGGAAGAAAAGTTATGACCAACCTAGATAGCATATTCAAAAACAGAGACATTACTTTGCCAACAAAGGTCCATCTAGTCAAGGGTATGGTTTTTCCTGTGGTCATGTATGGATGTGAGAGTACTGTGAAGAAGGCTGAGCGCCGAAGAATTGATGCTTTTGAACTGTGGTGTTGGAGAAGACTCTTGAGAGTCCCTTGGACTGCAAAGAGATCCAACCAGTCCATTCTGAAGGAGATCAGCCTGGGTGTTCTTTGGAGGGAATGATGCTAAAGCTGAAACTCCAGTACTTTGGCCACCTCATGAGAAGAGTTGACTCATTGGAAAAGACTCTGATGCTGGGTGGGATTGGGGGCAGGAGGAAAAGGGGACAACAGAGGATGAGATGGCTGGATGGCATCACCGACTCGATGGACTTGAGTTTGAGTGAACTCCGGGAGTTGGTGATGAACAGGGAGGCCTGGCATGCTGCGATTCATGGGGTCACAAAGAGTTGGACACAACTGAGCAATGAATTGAACTGAACTGAACTAAGCGCTTTCAAGGCTGAATAAGAGGACCCAAGTGGCCATTATGATTCCATTTATAGTTCCAGCATGTCCTTAAAATATTCCTAGTAATTAAAATGAGATAAAAGCAAGATGATGCCCATCTGCTTTCAGCTTCCCTTTTCTGCTTTTTACAGCAACTAGTGATAGCATTGTGATGCTTTTGATTATCATTGAAGACATTAGGAACGCACTCTTGCTGGGGCTGTGAAAGTAACATGCTCAAGCTTTTGTTGAAGTGTGGCAACCACTTTCTTGTTCTACAGTAGAAATAAAAGAGGAAGAAGGTTCTGGAGAAAAACATTTTTACCAATTTAGAATGCAGATGGAACACACTGTGCAGGGAGAGTACATGAAGAAGCATATTACACGTCCAGAAAGTGATTAGCTCTTTGACTTTGGAAACTGTGTTGAATAATGTAAAATCTTTGGAGGGAGGAACTTTATTTCCATCTCGAGCATTTTATTGAAAAGAAAAGCCCATAATTGTATATGTATCATTTGTATTTGTACTTACCTGAGAAAATGATTGGTTACTGTGGATGTATATATTCTAATGTGTTTTCAGAATACTTGATTTTTTTAAGAGTATGCATTTGGGTTTATCTTATACACTTTGGATGCTGATCAGTTTTGTGAATGCAGTGTACATGGTACATGTTTGTATTTAGATAACATTTAGATGTAGAGAGTATCTGCAAATGCTGTAGGCTACTTTGTTGAGTTTCTGTGGTTTGTTTCTTAGATATTTTTTATTTCCTCTCTTGTTACTAGGCTGTCAGTGTCTTGCTCATGTTAATCCCTGTGGAGTGGTTTTCTAATCTAATTTATTCTGAGCTGGTAGAGCCTTAGTCTCTGGTTAATCTGATTCATATTTATAGACATTCATCCATCTGTGAAATATTGATTATTATTTATTAATATATGTCAGGCTTTGGGTAGGCCACTGGTAAACAAGACTTTTATTGACCCTGACTTCATGGGGCTTAGAGTCTAGGAGATTTTTATTTAAAGAGTAAAGATTTATGATATATACTTTATGTAAAACTCTTAAAGTACCTGAATTAAACTTTTCCACCAGTAATACGAATTCAGCTTAAGTAAGATTTGCTCAGTCATTTTCCTGAGACTTTTCTAAAATGTCTTTGCAGTTAAAACTTACTGATCACAGGAGGTTAAACAGAAGGGAAGAGGCTTCATTTATATTTGTTATATTAACATTTATGTTACTGTCTGATTGCTTATTGGATTTGTCCTGGAGCTAGGACTTAAACTTGTGTCTCCTGAGTCCCAGCCCAGTGCTTTTTGCGTTACATTATGTGACTTTAAGGACCTCCTTGTTATAGAAAAAGAAGGCTCTGAGATAAAGTATCATAGCTGCTGAGTGTAATATGGCAGAGTCCTGGGAGTCTCCATGTTCAGAATGCTTCTGTTCTTTATGCTGGTTTTCCCCTTTGACTTTAGAGCAGCAGAACATCTGGCTGGGAGTCCTGACTCTTTTGCGTATTATGTCTTCTAGTTTGTACCTGTTCAAACTAGGCCTGGCTCCTCAGATTCAAGATCTGTACGGAAAGGTTGACTTCACAGGTAAGAAGTTCCAGACCTGGCGGGAAGTGCTTGATTTATGTGGAAATAGCCTGGAGAGTCAACTGTACCAATCTTAAAGATGCGGGGCTTTAAAAACACTGTGCCAGCAGAGATTTTTAAAAAAAGCACGAGGAACCTGCTTTTCTGGTGTGGTGGAAGGAACACAGGACTTGGGGTTTCAGGCTCTGTTCTCTCAGTTGTGACATGCTGTGGTTGAGAAGTCTCCGTTTTCTTATATCTAAATTAGAAAGAATATTAACATCTAATATTAAATGTTCACGTACAGTGAGAAAAACTTTATGACAGTCTTTCCCTTTCCCTTTCCCTTCCGGTGAGCACCATTTGTAGGCAAACGAAGTGGTGTGATGGTAGTGAGATGATACAAAGATGACAGTTTACTAATTTTAAAACTTTAGTTTATTTGGGTGGGTGTTTCTGTGTATATTTGCTATAGTCAAATCCTTAAAGAGATGGGGGCTTGGGGAGAAAAAGAACAGGGGGAATATTGGCGAAGGGTAAAATAGACTCAAATCTTTTTGAACTGGTGATTATTTTATAGGCCTTGAAGTTTTAAAAATTGGTAATACAGCTTTTATCTATGATGTTTTTTCTTGCAGGGAAGTTGTTCCCCAGACTCGGGGCAAGGGCCAAACCTTAAAATGTTTCCTTTATCATTTGGCTTCTGGCCTTAGACACAGAATTGTTTAGTAGTAGCTAGTGACTTGGATTATAAAGACTAAGATAACTGGCTTGTGATTCACTTCTTGTTCGAGGTCCCTTTAAAGCTACTCCATTCATAAGTTCATTAGAGGAAATGCCATTAGTAGCAGTTTGGGAAAACTATTCTGTATAGAGCCATTCTCATGTTATGGTTATTTCTGATGCTCTTGATAGTACTAGTAATAGTTCCTGTGTCTATTGAATGCATGTTATATACCAGATATCAGGTTAAGTGCTTTCCATATATTATCTTATTTAAATCCTTATGACAACCCTAAGAGTTAGATATCATTTTTTATCCAGTACATTTTGTGGTTAAGGAATCTGTTTCCTTCTAAGGCCTGAAAGGGTGCTTACCTTTGGGTCTTAATTCTTTCCTGTAGAAGAAGAAATCAACAACATGAAGATTGAACTGGAGAAGTATGGGATTCAGATGCCTGCCTTTAGCAAGATTGGGGGTATTCTGGCTAATGAGCTGTCAGTGGATGAAGCCGCATGTAAGAAGAGAGTGATTTCATGGGTTCAAGTGGAGTTGTTGCTTTTGCTTTCAATGATTAATACTATAATGGTGGTCTTGGACATGAGGCATTTTGCCTGCAGATGTCTAGTGGCTCAGACAGTAAAGAGAGAGTCTGCTTGCAATGCAGGAGGTCACAGTTCGATCCCTGGGTCGGGAAGATCCCCTGGAGAAGGGAATGGCAACCCTCTCCAGTATTCTTGCCTGGAGAATCCCCATGGACAGAAGAGCCTGGTGGGCTACTGTCCATGGAGTTGCAAAGAATCAGACATGACTGAGCAACTAACACTTAGACTTCTTTCTTTCGGTCAGTAGATACAGTTTCAAACACTGCTATACAGTTGTCTATGCTGTTATTTGGAAATAAGTGCGAAAAAATCAAATAAGTTTGATTAAAATAAAAGCACTAGAAAGCAAATTTTACATTTCAGTGCCTTTTTTAGTTTCTTATTTTCTAATGGAGTTTACATGATAATTAAGGATGAACATTTCCATAACAAATGCTCACATGCTCCCTGCAAAGTCCCTTACTGAATGTTTTCCCCATAAGATTCCAGGTTGAGCATTTCAGATATGGATTATAGGCAGAGCTGTGACTTTTTGTGTTAGGGTAAAGACAGGGCTCACAAGATCTGGGGATTCCTCTAACCCCTCTGTCTATGAAAAAGCAGCCTCTGTTTGTGCTGGGGGATTGCTGTGTTTGAATGTGTAATGTACGTCCTTTACTTTATATAACCTCAGTGTTCTGTGTTTTGAATTCTTTTTTTTCAGTACATGCGGCTGTTATTGCCATTAATGAAGCTATTGACCACAGAATTCCAGCTGACACCTTCACAGCTTTGAAAAATCCCAATGCCATGCTTGTGAATCTTGAAGAATGCTTGGCCTCTACCTACCAGGACATACTTTACCAGGCCAAACAGGACAAAATGGCAAATGCTAAAAATAGGGTAAAAATGGAACATTTGCTCTTTTTAATTGATCTGTAGAGGCTTCCGTGGTAGCTCAGCTGGTAAAGAATCTGCCTGCAATGCAGGAGACCCCAGTTCAATTCCTGCATTGGAAAGATCTGCTGGAGCAGGGATAGGCTACCCACTCCAGTATTCTCAGGCTTCCCTGGTGGCCCAGCTGGTAAAGAATCCGCCTGCAACATGGGAGACCTGGGTTCGATTGCTGGGTTGGGAAGATCCCCTGGAGAAGGGAAGGGCTACCCACTCCAGTATCCTGGCCTCGAGAATTCCATGGACTGTATAGTCCATGGGGGTCACAAAGAGTCAAATACAACTGAGCGACTTTCACTTTTCACAACTGATTTACAGTCTTTCATTATTTAATATGACTCCATTTTAAAGATCAGTTTTATTGAGATACTAATTGATGTATAATAAAACCCAACCATGTAAAGTGTACAGTTTGATGAGTTTTGACCAGTGTATACAGATATGTGACCACCACCCACAAAGTTCCCATATCTCCCTTTCAGAGTCAACCTCTACTGCCTCCCTCTGTCCACCCCTGACCCCGGCAACTCCAGGTCTATGTTTTATCACTTCAGCTTATCTTTTTTGGAATTTTATATATGTAGTCTTTCAGTATTAGATTCTATTTTGACATCTACTTTCTTCTTGAATTGTGTGCAAACCTGTGAGAGGCTCTGACATCTAGTCTGAGACAAGGATTCAGGCTCCCAGATGAGCAGGGCAGGGTTCACCAGTGTCTCCTTCTGCCGGATTCTGGAAGAACCCCTTGAGCTTGTTACTTACGAGTGGATCTCCTTTCTATGTTTTTGGTCACAATCAGGTAGCACTCTGCTTTGTTCTTTATTAAGGATTTTAAGCCACACCCTTCCTTGCTCTTGACTCTGTCGTGGTAGGGGAGGAACACGTGTATTTCTGTGGTCTTCCTAGAGACCTCCGCTAATTTAGCTACACCTTTTATTCATCTTCAGACAGAAAGCTCTGAGAGAGAAAGGGACGTTTATGAGGAACTGCTCACTCAAGCTGAAATTCAAGGCAACATAAATAAGGTCAACTGTAAGTATGTGCCCCCGTCAAGCCCCTAAAGGAATGTCACTGAATAATGGGCCTGTGGATCTGTTCATGGTTTAAGTTTATATCAGGCATTTGTGGCTTTGCCTAGGAACTGTTGCCTATTTACTGTCTTTTGTGTTCCTGTGTCTTCTCTTTGGGCTACCATGGTCCTCAGGCAGCACACCCCCCGCCCCCCCGCTCTTCTGTTGTAACTCACAGACTGGAGTTTTTGGCTGCAGTTTTACTCTTTTCACCCTGTGTTAGACACTTAAATCTGAAGAGGGATTTTATTTTTCTATTTTTAAAGTAATACTAGTTTTGTTTTGCTTTTAAAGGTTAATACAAGTTATCCAGAAATGAGCCACAAATAAAAAATTAGACTCCTAAGAATGACCATGCTTGGTATTTTTAACATGTCCTTCAAAACGTATTTAAACAGAAATGAGGTTGTCCTGTTCATCTTGATTTTTGTGTATGTGTTACACAAAAATTAATTTGAAAAATTAATTCCTTGAATTAATTTAGTCTCTCTTTTGCAAAAGAACCTGCATCAGTTTCTTATTACTTGCCAGTCAAACGCTATTCCCTGGCCTCGTGGAGCTGTTTATGCACTGTTTCATGCATACAACTCTCTAGATACTCATGTGCCTACTCATCTCCCACGTTCATTGTGTTCATTTTATGACTCATGAAGAGTGGCTCTGGAGTTGTTCAGACCTGGGATTTGATCTCTTGCCCTTGTGTTAATCACTGTGGGAACTGGGCACCTGTGGCATAGAATCATTATATGCGTGATGAGATAATATATGTTAATTGGCTCGTATTTAGTAAACACTCAATAATATTATCATTACTGTTGTTAATCATGTAACTGCCCCACTGTAATGCCCTCACGCCTCATCTCTTACCTCATCCAAATTATACCCATCATTCAAGATTCAGCTCAGTTCTCACCTCAGCGTGTATCCTAGCTCACTATATACTTGCCTTTCACATCTCCTACAGCATCTGTATGCTTAACCACACGATTTTGTATTTACTTCTCTGTTGTCTTTTTTTGTTTTGTTTTGTTTTTTTACATCTGTATAGACTTAAACTTGGGAGAAGGCAATGGCATCCCACTCCAGTACTCTTGCCTGGAAAATCTCATGGACGGAGGAGCCTGGTGGGCTCCAGTCCATGGGGTCGCTAAGAGTCGGACACGACTGAGAGACTTCACTTTCACTTTTCACTTTCATGCATTGGAGAAGGAAATGGCAACCCACTCCAGTGTTCTTGCCTGGAGAATCCCAGGGACGGGGGAGCCTGGTGGGCTGCCATCTCTGGGGTTGCACAGAGTCGGACACGACTGAAGCGACTTAGCAGCAGCTTAGCAGACTTAAACTTGAGTTTGCTTAAGAATTCTGCTTCTTTTTAAATCCTCATAATTCCTAGCATAGAGTTAGAGTCACCGAAAGAAGTAAAGAAAACCTTGTTTAATTCAACCAGACTTGACCTTATGTTATTTTGATCAAGATGATAATAATAGTAGTAATAGTCATCAGGGTCCTCTCTGTTCTTTGGAGATCCTAATTTCTCACTTGTACTAATGCTCTGAATAACTGGTGAGAATTTATAGATTTTGCCAACTCCTTATGGTAGAGAGTTCTAAATCCTGACCAGGAGTCTGTGTGTTTTGTTCCATTCTGGTTCCTTTAGGATAAATAGCTTTCTGAATAGAGCTGTAGTTCCATTCACGTGTGGGTAAACCAGAATGTCCTTGCACTCAGTTCTCTCTGTAGAAGAAAGTCTAGCACATTTCCTGCTGTACACACTGCATAAAATACTTTTATTTACTAAGGGACTTTTCTCTCTACTATGTTGTTTGGGGCCTTTATTGCTATACCTGGCTGATTATGTTAGAGTTAGTTATAAACTCATAAGGAAAGAAACGTATGTGTATATTTTGAAAGTGTTCCATGCATATTGTTCTTACATGGTCAAAGGAACAAAATAGTAAAACTTCCCTCAGATATGTTTCAGTGAGGAAGGTAGGCAAATGCATAATTTCAGGGCAACTTGGCTAGAACAATTCAGTGAGTAATTTCAAGGCAACCAGAGACGTGTGAAATATAGTCATAGAGTAAAGAAAAGAATGATGACTTTTCCTCAAGGTTTGTACATGACCCTTCACTGGGGTTCTTAGGGTAGATAAGGAGGTGAGGATAAGGCAGAATTCTCAATAGAGGGACAGTCTTTTCCTAACAGTAGGGAAAGTCAGAGACAAGGGAACGTTGGAAGACAGAGGGACTTTAGGTCCCAAGAATTATCTTAATGTAATTATAGATAAGATTCTTTCCCTAGGGCTTGCAGTGAAGCCATTATGCTGCCCCAGAAGAAAGCTGCAGGCCAAATAGTTATAAATGAGAAAGAGTTCTTATTTTTTTGTTAAGTAGGATAAGAAAAATTAGATAATTAAAGCATAGTGGGAGAAAGTATGTGAATAATGTTCCGGATCAGTGGTCCCCAACCTTTTCGGCACCAAGGACCGGTTTTATGGAAGGTAAATTTTCCATGAACCAGGGTGATGGGGGTGGGGGTGGGAAATGGCTTCAGGATGATTCAAGCGCTTTATATTTCTTGTGCGCTTTATTTCTGTTGTTATTACATCAGCTTTACCTCAGATCATCAGGCATTAGATCCTGGAGGTTGGGAACCCCTGTTCTAAACTTTATAGTATAAGTATTAGAAAATATCCACTTAAATATTTACATATTTATGTACATAGTAAGTTTACGTTTCCAGTAAAAGCATAAATGACTAGATGCCTTTGCAGATGGATCATCTGAAACTCTGCGTTACAGAGAGGAAGCCTGGTTGTTACCAGCCTGTGTTGCTTGTATTTTCAGTCCCCCACTACTACAGAAGCTCCCTGAGGATGGAGACAACCTGTTTGTTTTGTTCCTGACTATGTTTACAGCATGTTTACAGCCTGGTCCTTGTGGTGGGAAAATGCTTGGTTAGTTGGCTAGTGGCCACGTAGACCTGCAGCCATGATTCAGAGAGCTGCTCACCTCCTCTTTGTGGTGACCTGTGAGCCAAATCGTAGGGGAGAAGGTTGGGAAGAGGGGAACAGTCTTAGGAATCTAGCCTTTCGCCCTTTTACCTCTTGGTGTTATTTATTAGTTTTGGTTTGAGACTGTTTTTTCTTGGACTGTTTTCTTTATGACATCTTACGTTAATTTTCTTTTTTGTTGTTTTGTTGTTTGTTTTTTTTTACAAATGAAAACAGTTTAAACTGATAACTACTGCTATGCCCCCAGTATTTTGATTTTTAGTATTTTATTATTGATTTGTTTTGCTACTTTGGTGATAAGATTAGATGTTCATTCCTGGATGGGGCACGGGAAGGAGAACCCTATTTTTTCTTCTAAAAATAGGGAAGCTGAAAATAATAATTACGATTTTCCAGGGGCTGTCATTTCTGAAATCAGAAAATATATTATTTTGACTTTCAATTTAATACCTTATTTATTTTATAATATGCAAAGTACTTTCACATGTATGATTTAATTTAATCTCATGAGGAATCTTAGGAGGAACGTACCTTTATTATCATTTTCAGATTAAGGGAAATCTGCATTTTTACTGTCAATAATGTGTTAATGACCTTGTGTGATGTCAGGTTCTATGACTAGAAGTACAGAATGTTGAGGCAGCGCTGAGAGCCCCTTCTGCTCCACACGGTCAGACCAGCCTTGATGTCTCAGCACTGCTTAGGGGCAGGAGATGCCAGGATGATGGAGGGATTCAGAATGATGCTGTATAAGGAATATTTGAAGGAACTAAGGCTCCTTAGTCGGGAGTAGACTGTCACAGGGAAGAGGGGTTGGAGGTACTCAAGTATCAACTCTAGTGTGTAAGCTTTAACAATTTTTTTTTTAAACAGAATCATCTAGAGATGTAGTAAATTGCAGTGGGAGACACTTTCTCCTGTGTCGTAGTTCAGTCTGGATAAAGACTCGGCATTTTAGCGGGAATGCAGGCATATATCATTGGTGCCTCTTAAATTGCTGCCCTTATTGGTGCCAGGCTGTCTACATCTAGAAGTTTGTCAGTAGGCCTAGGGTGTGGTCTAGGAATCCATTAATTCTGAACAGCCTGGGAACCTCTGAACTTGGAGACTTTAAGGTTCTCTTCCACCCTCAAAACCTAATGCTTCTGTGATGCTCCACAGGAAAGGCTATCTTTTTTTTTTGTTGCTTAAATTTTACTTTATTTTACTTTACAATACTGTATTGGTTTGCCATACATCAACATGAATCCGCCACGGGTGTACACGTGTTCCCAATCCCGAACCCCACTCCCACCTCCCTCCTCTTACCATCTCTGTGGGTCATCCCAGTGCACCAGCCCCAAGCATCCTGTATCCTGCATTGAACCTAGACTGGCGATTCATTTCTTACACGATATTATACATATTTCAATGCCTTTCTCCCAAATTATCCCACCCTCTTCCTCTCCCACAGAGTCCAAAAGACTGTTCTATACATCTGTGTCTCTTTTGCTGTTTCGCATACGGGGTTATTGTTATCATCTTTCTAAATTCCATATATGTGAGAGCCTTCAACATATGTGTTAGTATACTATATTGGTGTTTTTCTTTCTGGCTTACTTCACTCTATATAATCGGCTCCAGTTTCATCCACCTCATTAGAACTGATTCAAATGTATTCTTTTTAATGGCTGAGTAATACTCCATTGTGTATATGTACCACAGTTTTCTTATCCATTCATCTGCTGATGGACATCTAGGTTGCTTCCATGTCCTGGCTATTATAAACAGTGCTGCGATGAACATTGGGGTACATGTGTCTCTTTCACGTGAAAGGCTATCTAATTTTATTTCCCCAGTCTGAACTGAGACTGGTTTTTGGGAAGGAAAAATATTCCCGGCTATGATGTTAACATAGTTTTGTCTTAAGCATTTGCCTTTTTTTCCTCCTCAGTGCTTGCTGCATTAACAAATATAGACCTGGCTTTGGAGCAGGGATCTGCACCAGCCTTGTTCAAGATCCTGCAGTCACCTGCACTGGGCCTGCGAGGGCTGCAGCAGCAGAATAGTGACTGGTACCTCAAGCAGCTCCTGAGTGACAGAGAGCAGAAGAGACAGGTAACCTCTTGAGTGGCACCTGTAAGGCTTGACTTCCATCCATTTCAGTCTCATGCTGTTGTGTAAAGAAATCTGTGGAGCCTTCCCCCCGACCCCCCCACTAGTATAACTGTTTCTCCTACATGTGAATTAAGCTGTTTAATATCCTCAGGTAAAGTGCACATTGTCCTCGGCTCTCTTTTCCTTGTAGAGTTGTAAATCCCCTCTTAAACAGCTTCGCCCACCCTCTGAATCTCACCACCTCTTCACTTGAAGTCTGCTAAATCCCCAACTTGAAACTGTTGGGCAGAGGACTTCTCAGGTGGCTCAGTGGTAAACTATCCACCTGCCAATTCAGGAGATGCAGGTTTGATCCCTGGGTTGGGAAGATCCCCTGGAGAAGGAAATGGCAACCCACTCCAGTATTCTTGCCTGGGAAATCCCATGGACAGAGGAGCTTGGTGGGCTACAGTCCATGGGGCTGCAAAAGAGTCGGACATGACTCAGTGACTGAACAACAAAAGCCACTGGGGAGAACCTGAAATTTTATGTTCTTCAGGAATTTCCACTTAAAAAAAAAAAAACCACACCTCACTAGTTTCCTCTCACTAACACTGGGAAAGCATTTAATATTGCGGTAAGAGTAGACTGTGTGGGATTGTACTCTATGGGTTTTTATTTTTTAGAATAAATACAAGGGGCTTTTTTTTTTTTTTTTTGCTAAATAAGGACTAGTATACATTTTATAAATTCTCATTATTGGCCAGAGAAAGCAACATTAATGTGCTAATGCTTCTGTAAAGATTTTATCTTGGAACATTTCGACGTTCTTTGCAAAATATTGTTTTAAGTGTGCTGGTATCTGGAAAGTCATTCTTCCCCAGATTTGACAAGGGTTTTGCCTTCAGTTTGGGCTGCTGCTCCAGCTGCTTGTAGCCTGAGCTGTCTCTTAGGTCTGTGTCTCAGTGTCCCTGACGACTGTTGTTGAGATGTGAGAACTGTGAGGTCTGGACATGCAGGCCAGAGTCATCTTCACCTGAATGTTCTCTGCTTTTCTCAGGGTGGTCAGGCTGAGCTCCTGCAGAAGGAGGAGCTACAGTCTGGAGTGGATGCCGCAAACATTGCCGCCCAGGAATATCAGAGAAGTAAGAGTCCCCTCAACTGTGTGTCCCCTGAGGTGCTGAGTAGGGGAGGAGAGTGCCTTTGTGTCATGGAGGAGCCTAAGAGTAGATTCTGTCACTCCTCAACCCACCCCAAGCCTATTAGCCACAGTCAACTACCAGGTACCTTTGGTGGCAGTAGGAGTTCTTTAGTTTTAAAAGTAGAATCAGAGTCTGTGCAGGCTCACTCTGGCTCTAAGCACGTGCTTACGTGGCTGGTTAGGACTCCCTGGTGGCTCGGTGGTAAGGAATCTGCCTGTTAATGTAGAAGTGGATTTGATCCCTGGGTCAGGAAGAGCTCCTGGAGAAAGAAATGGCAACACACTCCAGCATTATTGCCTGGAGAATCCCGTGCACAGAGGAGCCTGGTGGGTTTCAGTCCATAGGGTCACAAAGAGTCAGAAACAACGTAGTGTCTGAACGACGACGACGACAACGACTTTGCCAGGCTCTCCTTGATGTAGAGGAGGGATGTTTTAGGTAGAGTGTAGTGGTGGCAGGCAGGAGGAGTTGGAGCAGAAAGAAAATGGGTGAGGAGAAGAGAAGAGGAAAGAAAACATATTTACTGAGATGCGGCTCACATCCCATTGAGTTCATCCTCAGACTAAGAAGACCACTGTCTGAAGGTAGAAGTTCCACTTCAAACGTCACAACTAATAGTTTAGCTGCAGAATACGATTTTCTCCTGTGAAGACTGGCATCTGCGCCCCCTTGGGGCTCTGGGAGCCAGTGGCTTTTCTGACCTCGAGTTCTCTACCCAGGGTTGGCGGCAGTGGCAGCCATCAATGCCGCAATCCAGAAGGGTGTGGCCGAGAAGACTGTCCTGGAACTGATGAACCCCGAAGCCCAGCTGCCCCAGGTGTACCCGTTTGCCGCCGATCTTTATCAGAAGGAGCTGGCCACCCTGCAGCAACAGAGTCCCGAGGTGAGTTCATCAAACCCGTGCTGTTTGTGAGCAAAACAAGAGTGGACATGAATTTAATACCCACTTCTGGGTGTAGTTAGGCAGAACCTTTTATTTTTTAACCAGAATCTTAGACTCCCTGTGCTTTTATTAAATGTCTGACCTCCCTGGGTCTTCCAAGATGTCCTTCCTTACTCTTTCCCCGCGTCTCCCTTTCTCTGCAGCATAGCCTCACCCACCCTGAGCTCTCTGTTGCGGTGGAGATGCTGTCATCGGTGGCCCTAATCAACAGGGCACTAGAATCTGGAGACATGAACACAGTGTGGAAACAGCTGAGCAGTTCAGTGACAGGCCTTACAAACATCGAAGAGGAGAACTGCCAGAGGTGGGTGGCCCTGACCCTAACCTCTGTCTTCTGTGAGCCAACACTTATTTTCTCTGCAGGAATCGGGACTTCCTTGTAATCGTCTTTTGGTTCCCCACCCACCCCCGTATTTCAATTCATTTTATTATGCTCAAGGATTTGTAGTAAATTACAGATACTATAGCATTCCACTCCTAAATTTATTATAAATATGCTTATTTAAAACAATGAGGATATTTGTCATGTAGTCAAAATAACACTCTTATACCTTGTCAAGTCAATAATACTTCTTGAATATACTCTAAACTAGTCTGTTTTCTTACTTCTTCTCTTGTTCCCAAACTGTTCTTTTCAGCTGGTTGTTCAAACCAGGATGCAATCCATATTGTGTCCTTTTGGTAGCTTTTATTAATTTTACTTAAAAAATTTATTTATTTTTAATTAAAGGATAATTGCTTTATTGTGTTAGTTTTTGGCATACGTTAACATGAATCAGCCATAAGTACACACGTCCCCTTCCTCTTGAACCTCTTCCACCTCACCCCCCACACTTTGATATTTTTTTAATCTAGCATTGTCCCTTTCTTTATAGTGCTGACTTGTTAAAGACTTGGAGCCAGTTGTCCTCTAAAATGTCCCATCTTCAGTTTTGGTTGCTTCTTAATATTTGTTTTATTCCTGTAAATTGGAAATCAGGTCTAAAGGCTTGTCAAGATTCAGTGAAGTAGTTTTGGTGACGTGTGTTTCGTATTTTCTCATATTAAGAGGCATGTAATACCTGTTTGTCCCCACCACCAGAGATACTGAGATTGATCCTTGGATTAGGCAGTCAGCTAGTCCCTTCATTGTGTATTTATTTTTCTTCCTTATCTCCAGAACATAATCTTTTTTTTGTACCTTTTACACCATCACAATGTCCAGTTTCCCATTAACCATTCGTCTAATGTTTTTAACTCCAACTGATAATCCTTGTGTAAACCCAGACTTTCGGTGAGAGTTGCTGAATGGTGACTTGTTGACCTGTCATCCCTTCTACGTTTATTAGCTGGCGCATGACCTTGTTTTCTGATCCTCAGAGGGATTGTCTGAGCTGCTGCCTCTGATTCCACAGTTAGTCTTACCTGAAATTTAGAACAAGTAATATAAATATTTTTCATATAGATATTAAGAATTAGTGGTATCTTTGTATTTTTACCCTTTGTTCAGGGTAACGCCTGGGTGCCAAAGCTGATCTCTAGAATACATCAAACTGTTGGGGTTCCTCAGCCATCTCTTGGATCCTGTGCCCCCACGTCTTCTTATTCCCATCCACAGAAATAACCCTGCAGGTCCCTTTTCTAATGTTGCCCTTCTCTCTTTTGTTGGGGGAATGGGGCAGGTATCTGGATGAGCTGATGAAACTGAAAGCTCAGGCCCATGCAGAGAACAATGAATTCATTACGTGGAATGACATCCAGGCTTCTGTGGACCATGTGAACCGGGTGGTGCAGGAGGAGCATGAGAGTGAGTGAGCTGCTTCCGCTCCCCAGGCTGTGCCCTCCCGGGGACGCTGCCCCAGGGGATTTCTGGGAACTGCAAAAAACAAAAAAGCCTGTCCATTTAGCTATCTCAAAAAGCTATGGTTGTCTATTTTAAAAACATCAGGCCACTGCTATAATTGGTGAAGAATGTAAAGAGAACTAAGGTTTTTCAGGAGGTGAATTGAATGTGATCTGTTACTTTTAAATGCCGTTATAACAGGTTCTGACACTGCCTGGAGCTAGATCATACTGCACAAACTGTCCTCCCTAAGAGGTGTCTCACTTCAGACACCAGCTTTGAACCTAGTGTTCCCAGGTCACCACACTTCGAAAAATATATTCAGGGGTCCCCTGCACCCCCTCAGTTTCGGTAATTGACTAGACTGAGTTACTAAACCCAGGAAGGCACTGTGTTTGTGGTTATAGTTTTATCATTGTTGTTGTTCAGTCACTCAGTCGTGTCCGACTCTGCAACCCCATGGACTGCAGCATGCCGGCCTTCCCTGTCCTTCACCACCTCCCGGAGTTTGCTGAAACTCATGTCCATTGAGTCAGTGATGCATTCTGGCCGTCTTGTCCTCTATCGTCCCCTTTTCCTCCTGACTTGAATCTTTGCCAGCATCAGAGACTTTTCTAACGAGCCAGCTTGTTGCATCAGGTGGCCAAAGTATTGTAAAGAGTACAAATTGAGTTTTATTGTACAAGAGTACAAAAAGAGTTTTGTGTAGAGTACAAATCAGGACCACTCGAAAGAAACCAATGGGGTGGTGTCTGGAAGGGCCCCAAATTCAAAGCTTCTGTGTCCTCAGGATATGTTGCCCTTTCCAGCCCACCGATGTGTGTCATATCCCCGGAAGGTCACCTGAGCTTTGGCTATCCAGAGGCTTTACCGGGGCTTCATTGCTTCTGATTGATTGAATTATGTGGCAAAGTAGTGGCCAAGTGATGGAGCTCAGTTTCCAGTCTGCCTTTTGTGTCTGGAATAGCCAAGCTGATGTTCCGAGATCGTAAGACTCAAAACCCCAACCTTCTGATCACATGGTTGGTCTTTCCAGCATGACCAGCCCCTACCCCAGAAGTTAATAGGGGCCCAGCAGGAGTCACCTGTTTGGCATAAACTCAGGTGTGATCCTAGGAGCCTACCATGAACAACAAAGATACTCCTATCACTTGGGAAAAATGGTAAAGAATCTGCCTGCAGTGCAGGAGACCCAGGTTTGGTCCCTGGGTCGGAAAGATCCCCCAGAGAAAGGAGTGGCTTCCCACTGCAGTATTCTTGCCAGGAAAATCCCATGGACGGAGGCGCCTGGTGGGCCACAGCCCAGGGGGTCGCATGGAGTCAAGACACGACTGAGCAACTTTCACTTTCCAGAAGCCAGAGACAAAGACCAGCCAAATTCTTTATCACACAGCAGAGTCATTACAGAGGCAGCACAGGGCCTTTGCTGGCGGCCCGGTGGTCGAGACTGTGCGCTTACACTGCCGGGGGGTGCATTCGATCCCTGGCAGGGAACGAAGGTCCCGCATGCCATGTGGTGTGCCAGAAAATAAAGATTAAAGAAGAGTAGTCCAGCTGGCTGAGGTACTTAAGGAGTGAACATTCCTAGTTTTATTTAGTGTTTCCTGTGAGAAATAATCAGTGATTTAGTGGGAGGAGCCTTGCCTTGGAGAAGGAGGCCCTGAACTTTGATTTTCCATCTGCCACTTGTTTGCTGTGTGATCTTAAAGAGCTACCTAAACCTCATCCTTTTATTTTTTTCTATAAAAATGTTGATCTAGGTGATGTTGAAGATTCCCTTGAATGCTTGAGTTTGGGATTGACACGTGCAGACCGCTATATTTAAAATGGATAACCAACAAGGACCTACTGTATAGCACAGGGAACTCTGTTCAATGTTATGGGGCAGCCTGGATTAGAGGGAAGAATGCTGCTACTGCTAAGTCGCTTCAGTCGTGTCCGACTCTGTGCGACTCCATAGACCGCAGCCCGCCAGGCTTCCCTGTCCCTGGGATTCTCCAGGCAAGAATACTGGAGTGGGTTGCCATTTCCTTCTCCAATGGATGAAAGTGAAAAGTGAAAGTGAAGTCGCTCAGTCGTGTCCAACTCTTAGCGACCCCATGGACTGCAGCCCACCAGGCTCCTCCATCCATGGGATTTTCCAGGCAAGAGTACTGGAGTGGGGTGCCATTGCCTTCTCGAATGGACACGTGTATATGTATGGCAGAGTCTCTTTGCTGTTCACCTGAAGCTATCACAGTATTGTTAATCAGCTATACCCTAATCCAAAGTAAAAAGTTTAAAAAAAAAAGATTCCTTTGAACCCTAGACTTTTTGTGAATCAAGAATAGCTTTGATCACACGTTGGAGTATACTTGAAAGCTATCCTGTAAAGCTAGTTTCGTCACAGTCTTCATCACTCTTCAGTTAGACCAATTAAAAATAAAACAAAAAGACTTGAGATTTCAGTAGGGAAATAGATATAAGGGAGTTTACTTAGATGAAAAATCCCCACTACATTTAAAGGAGACAATTTAAATGCTGCTTAACATTTTGGATGGCAAATTGTAGTTTAACTCATGGTAGCACTTACGGGGGAGCCTGGTGGGCTGCCGTCTATGGGGTCGCACAGAGTCGGACACGACTGAAGCAACTTAGCAGCAGCAGCACTTGGGTAGAGGATTGATGGTCACTTAGCTTGTTTAAAGACTGATTTATTTATACAGTTTCTTAATTAAAAAAAATAACCTTCTGTCCATCCCTGTGTAGGGATTTTAGCCATTGGTTTGATTAACGAAGCCCTGGATGAAGGTGATGCCCAGAAGACCCTGCAGGCCTTGCAAATTCCTGCAGCTAAACTCGAGGGGGTCCTCGCAGAAGTGGCCCAGCATTATCAGGACACACTGATCAGAGCAAAGAGAGAGAAGGCCCAGGTGAGTTTCCCTGAATTGTTCCTTTCTGTTCAGAGAATGCCATCCATCCTAGAACAGAGACAGAGGGACGGGCATTCGCTCAATGACTCTTTTCCTTGGGCACCCTTAGATTCGGAGCAGTGGCGTACACAGTGTAAGAGTCATAGACTCTGCCTTCCAGAACTTGTGCTATTTTACGCTTTTGGTTCGTTTGTTGGTGTTTGTTGTTATGGTTGTAGACACACCTCTTATGTCTCTTTACATAAATTATCTGTTGAAACAAAAGATCCAGGAAAATGTGTCAGTTATTTAAGTATATATATGTATAAATGTTCAAGTGAGCATACCTATGTAACTGGTGCTCGGATTATAAAAAGCATTAAGAGAAACCCCCTTGTATTCCCTTACAAACTTATTCATTCCCTGCAATGTGCTGGTAACCAGCGTCCTGATTTCCAACACCCCAGTTGTTTTTTGTCTGGTTTTGAACTGTATTTAAATGAGATCACACATTATTTACTCCCGAGTCTGGCTTCTTTTGCTCCACATAATGTTAGTGAAATTCATCCATGGGGTTGCATGTAGCAGTAGTTGGTTCATTCTTGTTGTTGTGTACTGTTCTGTCTTGTGGTTCCATATTCTGTTATTGGTGAATTTTTGGCTGTTTCTGACTTGCTATTGCAATCAGTACTCCTGTGAATATTCTAGTGCATGTCTTTTGGTGAATGTATATATGCATTTCCATCAAGTATGCATTTAGCAGTGGAATTTGTAGGTCATAGGGAATACATATGTTAAGCTTTAGTAAATAATGCCATAAAGTTTTTTTTAAAATAATGGCTTTATTGAGATACAGTTTACATGCCATATAGCTCACTGCATAAAAATGTACAGTCCAGTAGTTTTTCGTTGTTCATAGACAATCAGTTTTACAGCATAACCAAAATCAATTTTGCAGCACTTTCATCACCCCAAAAAGAAACCTAGGGGACTTCCCTGGTGGCCCAGTGACTGAAACTCTTAAACTCCCAGTGCAGGGGGCCCAGGTTCAACCCCTGTTCAGGGAACTAGGTCCCACCTGCTGTGACTAAAAGATCCTATGTGCCGCAACTGAGACCCAGCAAAGCCAAATAAATAAACAAGTATTGTTTTAACAAAGAAAGAAACTTGGTATCCGTCAGTACCAAGTTGCTTCCCTGCCATCTCTTCAGCTCTAGGTACCCATCAGTCTACTTTCCGTCTGTGGATTTGTCAGTTCTGGACATTCCATATAAATGAAATCATCAGTACAGGGTGTGGTCCTTTGTGACTGGCTTCTTTCACTTAGCTTGGTTTATCCAAACTGTAGCATGCATTAGTATTTTCTTTCTATTGTTGAACAATATTCCGTTGTATGGCTGCACCACATTTTATTTATCTGTTCATGAGCTGATGATCATGATTCCACTTTGTGGCTGTTGGGGATAATGCTGATATGAATATGTTTTCCAAAGTAACTGTCACACAGTTTTAGAAAGTTTGTTTTGCCTCCTAGCCAGTTTGTTGAGGAGATGGATGAGATTTATACCTGTTTTAGTCCTTACGAGTAGGAATTTGCCATGCGTTTAGTAGGCCCTCAGTTGTTTGTTCTGTGATTAAAATGTAATGACCATCTGTTTATCTGAATTGTGGTTCATCTCCTTTTAAATTCTTCCAACAACAGTTGAATAAGGACCTCCTCAACAGTTGTGCTGAGACCTGCAACTTTGAAGATCCCTGCCATGAGGTTCTTGCAGCAGGCAGAAGAGCTAAAAGAATTTCTTTATTCAGGAGGTCAGATTCTTTCTGGAAAGTGAAAAGTAGTAAAACAGACCAGTGCTTTTGTATAATTGGAGCTTTTGTACACTGACGTCCTTGTGGATTCTGTAAGTTTGGGCTGTGGGGCAGGAGTTGTAGATAATACAATTATTTTTTTTTAAGCGGCAAAAATCAACTGTGGAATTAGTCCAGGGCCTAGATTTTATTTTTAAAATGTGTGTATCTATTTAGGCTGCATTGGTCTTTGTTGTTGTGCGTGGGCTTTCCCTAGTGGTAGAGAGTGGGGCCTACTCTAGTTGCAGTGTGGCGTCTTATTGCAGTAACTTCTCTTCTTGTGGAGCATGGGCTGTAGGGTGTGTGGGCTTCAGTAGTTGTGGCACATAGGCTTTTGGTGCTCCTTGGCGTGTAGGATCTTCCCGGACCAGGAATTGAACTGGTGTCCCTGCATTGGCAGGCAGATTCCCAACTGCTGGACCACCAGGGAAGCCCCATACTGTAATGTGGATAGATCTTTGGTTCTGTTGTCAAGAGAGTGCTTGACATTAATGTGTCCTAAATGTACACATGTAGCAAGTACCAGGCTCCTTTTAAGAGGGTCGTTATTATGCATGTCAGTTGATCCTGTGCTGCCGGCTGAATCACAACTCCCAGGAAATTCTGTAGCCGGGAAATTGAAACAGAGGCATGAGCTGGTTTTAGTTCCCTCTAGTGAGAAACAGTTGGCCATAGGAAGCCATAAATGGAGGTCTGTCTGTGATACCAGTTTGTTGGATCAGAGCTTCCCAAACTCGACTGATCACTAGAAACCTTGAAAGGTCATTTTTAAAATGCAGATTCCTAAGCTTTAATGCTGTTTCTACTAGTCCAGAATCTCTGGTGTGGGGCCTGGCTGCTATGATTCTGCACAGGCCAGTGGTGGTCATGTTGTCTTTTGCTGCCTTATTAGTCCAGAAGGAGTGGACTTTTGAAAGAATGAACTAAGTCTGGGTCCATGTCTAAAAAAGGAAAGAAGATTGAGGATATAAGTTGCACCTGCTCTCATCATGTGATGGGCCTCACTGCTCCCTTTGTTTGGGTCATGGGAGTTAAACTTTTAGAGGATGTGACTGGAGTTTGAAGTATTTCCTTTTGGTGTGGAATAACTTTCCAGAGTCCATCAAAGGCAGGGGAATAGGGAGAATTAAGAGGAGATTTTACTTACACTGCCAGGCTCAGTTGGGTACACTATAGTTTCGGTATAATTGTCTTCTTTTTAAGCTTCAGCTCAGCTTTTAAGTTCCTCTTGGGAGTAGTTTTAAAAATAGCCATCTGAGTTCCAAATTTAGCAAGTGAAAGAGCTTAATTTAAATTTGGTCTGTTTTTCTTGTATTATCTCTGTGTCTGGTTTTGGTACCAGAGTAATAAAGGCCTCATAGAATGAATTGAGTAGTGTTCCATCCTCTTTTACGTTTTAGAAAAGTTTGTAAAGGATCAATGTTACTTCTTTAAACATTTGGTAGAATTCACCAGTGAAGTCATATGGTCCTGAATTTTTGGTTTGGTTTTATTTTTGTAGGCTATGTTTTGATTTTTTTTTTTAACTGGTTTTTATCTCTATATTTGGTATAGATCTGTTCAGATTTTCTTCAAGTAAAATGCCTCTTTTTCTTTCACTTTGCATATATCTTCCCTTTACTCAAATCTGCTGAATCCCTCTAGTGACTACTTCAGTTATTGTGTTTTTCAACTCCATAATTTAATCTGTTTCTTTAATGTGTGTGTGCATGCGTGTGATATTCTCTATCTGGTGAGGCATCGTTCTCATTTCCCTTAGTTATCTGAGCATACTTTGAATTGCTGACTGACTGTTTTGTCTCCTGGTTGTCTGCTTTATTCTTTTCCTCTCTGGACTGTGCTGTCTTGTTTTTTCACATATCTTGTAACTTTTGGCTGAAAGCTAGACACTTTAATAATGTAATAGAGAAGGGTTGGGAATCAGCTTCTGCCCCGCCTTGGGGTTTATTGCTTTGCCGGTTCACTTCTGTCGTTGCTTGCTAGTGACTTTCAGTTCTTCCAAGTCTGTGTTCTTTGTCATGTGTGTCCGCTGAAGTCTCTGCTTGGTTAGCTAGTGGTCAGCTAATGATCAGACAGAAATTTCCCTGAATGCCTAGAACCAGCAAAGCTTCCAGCCTTTGCTGAGGGGCTTTGTGTGTTGGGGCCTGCCTTCAACACTCAGCTAGGCAGTTCACAGTTTTGCTTTAACCTTCACTTCATGCTTGCCCAGAGCCTCAGGCTCAGCCAGTGGCCAGAGCTTACAGTCTTGTCAGATCTTTTCTGAGCGTGTGCAGAGCCTACACATGCACTGTCGTCTAGATCCCCGTCCCAGGAACTTGTCAGCGCTTTTCAGAGCTGTCTGTGGACATCTCATTCTCTAGCTTTTCCTCTGGAGTTGGTTTTATTTTTTTGTGCACGCAGCCTGTGGGATCTTAGTTCCCCGATCAGGGATTGAACTCCAGGAGTTGAACTCTCCCTTGGCAGTCAGAGCATGGAGTCTTAACCACTGGACCGTTGGGGAAGTCCATCCTTTTAAGCTCTTCTGTTAGCCTTTTTTTTGCCTAAGTGTGTATCCACTGCCTCAGACATCTCTGATGTGAAGCAGTTACCCCTTACTGTTTTGGACAGATACTCCAGAAAGGCTGTTTGCACTGGGCATGCTCTGAGTCAGGTCAAATAAAGAGAACCTAGCTGTGGTCTTCCAGGGAACTCCCTAATGTGTCAACTAATGACAGTTCTCTGGGAATAGGTAGATTTGAAGGAGGAAGGTGTGTACGGGGTGGGAGCCGAGTGTGTGGGCAGAGCACGAAAAGGGAATAAAGCCATTTAAAGCGCCACAAACCTCACTCTTCTTACAGAGAGTCAACTGTTCTTGATAAATTCTCTCTGACTGCTGGAAGCCTTTGGTTAATTTCTGGAGTTTTGAAAAAGTTAATCCTGATGATTTTTGCCAGTGTTTTTGTTGTTTTTATGTAGAAGGGATATTCGGAGGTTCTGCCTCTACTGTTTTCACCAAGTCACTCCTCTCTTTCTTTAAATCTAGTGCCTTGGGAATCCTTGCTAAAAGTAGATTACTGGTCACTGGGTTAGTATTGTTTGAATTCCAAGGCATGGTATTAGTGATGCCTAAAGCTCAGCTTCTGCGTGCGGCAGTGCCAAATCGAATCTCAGAGACAGAATTTTGAGTGAAGCAGAAAAGAATAGCTTTATTACTTTGCTAGGCAAAGTGGGACACAGCAAACTCCTGCCTTGAAAAGCTGCATGTCCCCACTTGGAGAAGACAGTAAGAAGTTTTAGAGACTGATGGGTGGGTAGTGAGGTAAGAAGAGTCAGCGTCATCAACCTTTAGGTCCAACTAGTCTGGGGTCTACATGCTTGTGGGCAGAATACCAAACTCAGGGAAGGTCACAGAGGCTGAATGAAAGCTGTTTCCTGTAATCAAAGAAATGGGAGACAGAAAGACTCTGTGCCCTGGAACCCCACAGGGCCCTGCCTCAGTATCACCAGGGGTTCTCCAGGAACTTATAACTGTAAATATGAATGATGTTAAGTCTTGCTTCTCCTCAGCCACCGCAGTCTGTGTGTACAGGCATGCATACGTGCATGTAGCTAAAACCCAGCGGGTGTGCACTGACACAGCTGGCCCAGCTGTTAGAATATCGGATACTTTTGTTTGGTACACTGCTCCTGTCCCAAACCTCCCAAATGTGTGGCACCCCCAGTTCTAGCTCTTTCCCTGAACGTTTACTGTGAGCAACAAGAAGATCGATACCTAAACCATCAAGGCTCCATTTTGATTGCTCAGCACTTGTGTTAATAAATGTTTTATAGATTCATGTATGTGTGTTTCATGTGTATATGGTATGTATGATGCTTTAATGTATATCTATGTGTATATATAGCATGGTTAATGTATGTGATGAGTGCTAAGATATTACATTTATATTACACATATGTGTCTACACATTTATGAATATTTTAGAAATCATGACACGTGCATCCATGCCACATAAAACAAGAGAGACTTCTAAGGAGGTTTTAAGGGGTGAGAAGTGCCCTTTGTGGGCTTCCCTGGTAGCTCAACTGGCAAGGAATCCGGATCAGGAAGATAATAGGCTACCCACTCCAGTATTCTGGGCTTCCCTGGAGGCTTAGACAGTAAAGAATCCACCTGCAGTGTGGGAGACCTGGGTTCAATCCCTGGGTTGGAAAGATCCCCTGGAGAAGGGACTCTACCCACTCCAGTATTTTTGCCTGGAGAATTCCATGGACAGAGAAGCCTGGCAGGCATGGTGTCGCAGAGTCGGTCACAACTGAGCGACTTGCACTTTCACAGTACCCTTTGCAAATGTCTGTGTGCTTTCCATATATATACATAAAATGGTAACTGTTCTTTCTTTCACCTGTCTTCCCTTTCCTTTCCCTGTATCTTGTGGCATCTCTACCTCTTTTACCTCCAATCACTGCCCACTACTTGGATTCTTGTTTCTGGTCCCTGGCTCTTTACCTCTTCTAAAATGCAGTGTGCTTCAAAGTGTAGTCAGAGATGTCAGGGGAGGTTATTTCGGTATATTTTATATGGCGTTTTCACATTAAATCTATTTCATCTTAATATCCTCTACAGTATCTTGTCAGGTTTTTAACTCTCTAGAGTGGTTTGAGTTATTCCTTAGAGCAAACTCTCACAGGAGGATGTTGGGTTTTGTCATCTGATTTGATCTAATTGGAGTAGTGAGGTCCTCTTCTCGCCTTATACTGGGATGATGGTGTGTGTCATCTGTCTTGCCTCCTTCAGTCAGAGGAAGGATGTTTCGATCTCATTTCCCCCTGACCCACCTAAGACACAGATCGAGTCTTTTTTTTTTTTTTCCCTTTCACACCACAGCTCTGTCACTTGTTTCTGAGGAACGTATGAAATGTGTGTATGAAAGGCCATGTTTTGTTCCTCCTGCTCTAGTCTGCATGGGACAAAGATGACAGAACTCTGGATGGTCAGAATTTCTTTTTCTTGATATTTACTTATTTATTCAGCTGCACCAGGTCTTTGCTGCAGCACAAGGGATCTTCGATCTTCGTCTTTCATCTTAGTCGCAGCATGTGAGATCTAATTCCTGATTGAACCTGGGCCCCCTGCATTGGGAGCATGGAATCTTAGCCCCTCGACCAGCAGGGAAATCCCCTGGATGGTCAGAGTTCTTGTTAAGCTCCAGCTTTCTCCAGATGCAAGGAAGGCTGAGCCAAACCTCCCAGCTTTGCTTACAGGAGATTCTGTGCAGAGATTGCTCGTGTACGAGTAGCCTAAAAGTGAACCTCCAAATGACGCGATTCTGTGGAAGTACCCATTTTTAGGGTGCAAGGACGTTTACGCCACTTCTCTCAGAGACTACACCTTCAGCTGTCTCGCTCATGACTTCTCAGTTTAAGTTGTCACTGACTCAGTGTATTATCTCATGTTGAAACTATTACTTAGCACTGCCAGTGTTTATTCATAGGACTCTTGAGAGTTGTGTGTGGCCATTTTCTATTTTGAGTAACAGAAACTGACCAGTGGTAGAGAACGGCTAAGTTCTGCAGCTGTTGGGTGACTTGTTCTTGCGTTTGTTTATTGGAGTCCTCTTTTCCTTTACCAAGACTTTGAGCTTCTTACATTGGGATAGTGCCTATGATTGTAAGCCCAGCACTTAACATAATTTAAAGTGGTCTTTCTTTCTAAAACTCTGCATTTGAGCGAAATCTTTACTTTGGATTTCAGGTGCCTTCCTTTGGCCTTACCCTGTCACCAAGGCACTTTGTAAACTGCGGGGATTTGTGACTTCTTGGCTTGGCTGAATGAAATAGTGTGTCTCTCCCCAATAACAGAGGAGGAAAGCCAAGCCTCCTTTAAGATTTTGTAGTTTCTTCAACTACTGTGCGTGCTGAAGACAGTGAAACTTTCCATTTTTTCCCAAAACCAAGACCCTGCTTCATCTGACAACACAGTTAAAGTAACTGACCCCAACCGTCTCCTTGGTGCCTTGGCAAATTATATTTATATCAAGCAGTCTCAAAGGATTTTTTGAGCTGCAATTTATCCCAACTGCTATTAGCTCAAGCCTCAGGAGTAGTTACTCTTGCTAGGTCTGCCAAGGTTGTCTCAAACACAGCTCTCCCAGCCTGGTCACTTTGAAACCCGAGGTGCCTTGCCTAAAAGGAGAAAAAGACTCCATTTCTGCCTCACTCTTGTCACTAGTATTCAACTCAAACTACACTGTGGGCTGGAGAAACTCTTGTTGGCCATGCTGAGTAAACTAATCACCATTTATTATGTTTCTGTGTGAAGATGTGTCTCTAAGTTTCCAACAACTGATTTAACTTCCAAGTTTTAGAATATAAGTTGATGATAAGCTTAAATTCCCCTAGTGACTCCTAGCTTTACATGTGATAAAGTCTTGATAGTCTTAAAAATAGTGGTCATAGAGAATGTATTTTTGTTGTTGCTTAGTCGGTAAGTTGTGTCTGACTCTTTGCGACCACATGGACTGTAGCCCACCAGGCTTCTCTGTCCATGGGATTTCCTAGGCAAGAATACTGGAGTGGGGTGCCATTTCTTTCTCCAGGGGATATTCCCAGATCAGGGATCGAACCTGTGTTTCCTGAACTGGCAGGTGGATTCTTTACCACTGAGCCACCAGGGAACCCCCAAAAATACATAGAGAATATTTACTCCCTCTGAATATTGCTGGCAAAGAAGGCTTTAAAAAAAAAATGTACTGTGTATTCATGTGCGTGCTGTGGTCCTTGTCAGCATTTAAGTCCCTGGGCCTCTTCCCAGTTTGGACCTTTTGCCCCTTCTAGCTACTCTTGTTCTCCTGAATGACTGGAATTCATCTTCCTATATCCGTCACTTATATTTGAGATATTTCTCATGTAACCCTTTTACTAGTTTTTGATGCTGGCTTCTTCCAGTTGATTATTCCACATGTCTTGTATATATGAAACCTCTTCCTCTGTTTCTCATTGAGTCTCAGAAGCCACCATCATGGCATGTACCCTGATTTCATGCCTCTAATACCGTTTTGCTCTTAATGGTTTATAGGAAACCCAGGATGAGTCAGCTGTGTTATGGTTGGATGAAATTCAAGGTGGAATCAGGCAGTCCAACAAAGACACCCAAGAGGCACAGAGGTGTATGTATCTGTTTTACTTCTGTTCTGATGGAAAGTGGGGAGTGGCAAGGTGTTCCATAGCTCAGTACTCAGCTTGACCAAGATAGAGGGCTGGGGATTCTCTGATTGCCTGGTGGTTAGGATTTGGCGCTTTCACCGTGGAGGCCCGGGCTCTATCCCTGAATGGGGAACCATCCCACCGGCTGGGTGGTGTGGCCAAAATTTAAAAAAAAAAACAAGATAGTTGTAGGGGGGACAGTGTGCTAGTAAGCAAATCTAGGTGCTTTCTAAACTATTCCAGTAGCCGTTCTCTCCTGGGGTAGTTGCCGTAGGGATCCTTGCCATCAATGAAGCAGTGGAGAAAGGCGATGTCGGCAAAACACTCAGCGCCCTTCGTTCCCCCGACGTCGGCTTGTATGGCGTCATCCCCGAATGTGGTGAGACTTACCAGAGTGACCTTGCTGAAGCCAAGAAGAAAAAACTGGCAGCAGGTGAGTTATGGGTAAATCAGTGTGTCAGTAAGTAAGAGCTTAGCGATGTCATGAAACAAAAGAAGAGGAAAGGGCCAAGCTATAGGGAAAGGCACTGTATACAGTATGGGGCTCATTGCATAAGGAGATAATACTCCCGTGTTTAAAAATAACTGTTTCTGCCCCTTGAGTACAGCTACTGTTAAGAAGGTCAATTTTCTGAAAATGTTTCTTTCATAGGATATAGTTCTGATTACCTAAGCCTATAAGATACTTAAAAGTAGTTCATCTGCAGAAAGGGGGGAATAGAGATAAGATATTTTATCCCATTTTATGCCCCCCCCCCTTTTTTTGAAAATTAACTAGAGAGACTGAGTGTTTGCAAGTCTTTTATGAGAATAGTTTTCTGATACAGGTGGTTTTACTTTGGTGGGGGCTTTGAAAGGGGCAGAGGTAGACGAGGTCAGTTTCCCCATGTGGACTTCATAGGGATTTTCTTTTTATAGTGTGGACATGAATGAGCTAAATGAGACATTACAGAGCCATAATTTAAGAGGCACTGAGGATCCCTGTTTACTCTGATAGACCCAAGGGGCAGGTTTTGGGAATGGTCTTCATTTCGGTTGCTTAGCCTAATCAGAATGATCCTATAGGATTAGACATGTGGCTGTGGGGAGTGTGGCTCTGAGTTTCTCTGATCTTTCATTTATGTCAGGAGATAACAACAGCAAGTGGGTGAAGCACTGGGTGAAAGGTGGATATTATTATTACCACAATCTGGAGACCCAGGAAGGAGGATGGGATGAACCCTCAGACTTTGTGCAGAATTCCATGCAACTTTCTCGGGAGGAGATCCAGGTAGGTCACATTTATTCACAAAAGAAGCTGAGAGACAGTACCTGTAGTTTAGAGGTTATACTATTTAGGAAGAACAAGGGTGTGTGGTCAGAAGCCCTAGACTAACAGTAAGGCTACAGAAAAGATCCTGCTGTGCAGCGCGGGGAACTCTGCTCAGTGTGATGCGGCAGCCTGAATGGGAGGGGAGTTCAGGGGGAATGGATACGTGAATCTGTATCGCTGAGTCACTTCGCTGTTCACCTGAAACTGTCACAACGTTATTAATTGGCTATAGTCCAGTATAAAATAAAAAGGTTTAAAAGTAAATAATAAATTTTAAAAATAAAATTAAGGCTATGTAACTAATTTGGAATAATTTTTTTTAGTACGAGTACCTCAGATCTAAATTAGTAGAACATCTGGATTATAGAATTAGGTCAGATAAATTGTGTGCGTTTTTTTTTTTTAAAGAAAACTTGGATGGTCCAGCAAAAAAGAAAAATGAGAAGTTGTTCTGACACCTCATTAAATACAACTACTCTTAATCTTTCCCAATTTACATGCTTAATCTCTTTTCTGACTATCCCACAAACTCCAAACTTTATTAGACTATAGCCTGCACTTTCACATAGTTAGCATATTTTTATCTCAGCTTTCAAAGCACATCTTTACCATCCCCTATGTCTTTGCTGATGCTGATGTTCATTCTTTTTAGAATTTCTTCATTCATTTGACACTTTCTGAACACCTCCTATCCTCCTACATGTACCAGATATTCTTCTGCGCATCAGATGTGTAATCGTAAACAAAACAAAGTCCCTGCTAATGTGAGATGTCCCTCCCCTGCCATCTACATCTGTCAAAATTCTGGCTGTCCAGGCATACCCATCTCAAGTGTTACCTCCTCTGTGTAACATAGATCAATGCTCTCCAGAAGTTAACGTGTGTGTGTGAATCACCTGGGGATCCTGGTGACGTGAAGACTGACTCTGTGGGTCTGACATGAGGCCTGAAATTCTACATTTCTGGCCAGCTCCCAGGTGATACTGGTGCTGCTGGTTCAAGCATATAGTTTTAAATACCACCTACATACATAATGATGTCTCCCTGTCTTTGAAAAACAAAAAAGAGAAAAATTTTAATCCTCTAGAGCTCTCCTGATTCAGTCTTGCCTGTAAGTTCATACTCTGTTCTTACTAAATGCCTTTAAGTTTGTCTGTCCTTCGTGAATTCATTTTCCATTACCATTCACGTCTTAGCTCATGGCTATCCAGCTCTTACTTTAGTAAAACTCCTGCTTCAGAATGCATCAGTGGCCTTTTAATGGCCAAGTTCAGCGAGGAGGTGTGCTCTCATCATAGGCGGCCTCTCAGTGTGTTTTCTTCCTTAAACCCTCAACTCTTTCGGCTTCTCCAGCGCTGTTCTCTTCTGGTTCTACTTCCGAGTGTCCCTGCTTAATTTTTCTCTCCTTTCGTTTCCTCTGACTCCACTTGTGTTATATCTGGGTTCCATCAGCCCCTTTCTCTTCCTCTGTAGGCTTCCTCAGTCGTCTCTTTCAAGCCGGTAGCCCCCACTTTGGCCTGTGTGCCTGCAAACCTAAGTCTTATTCCTTCAGACTCGCCGCCTGCCACCTAAGTCCTTCTCCTCACCACCAGGTGTGCCTTTGCATCTGCAGTTTAGGAGTCCAGCAGACACCTCAGCACAGGTTGGCAGGAAAATTGGGCCTGGAGTGGTACATGAGGGTGTATTTTTTTTTTCCTCACATAAAGTAATTCTGGAGTTGAGCATCCAGGGAAGGTGTGGTGGCTCCACGATCTGGTCTGTCCCAGGGTTCTTCTGTCTTCCTGCTCTGCCATTCTCAAGGTCACCTTGTCCTCCAGAAGGAAGGCAGGCAGGAAGTAGGAAGACGGGAAGGAGAACAGACAGGCCTGATGCCAACTGTCTGTCTCTCTTAAAGAGTTTTCCTTCCCAAAGATCTTACCAAGCTGCTTCTGCTTGCATCCCATGGACTGTCCCTAGGTCATACAGTCTTTTTATTTCTGTTTATTTGGGGGTTTTTTTGGCTGCACTGCATGTCATGTGGGATCTTAATTCCCTGACCAGGGACCAAACCCATCCCCCCTGCAGTGGAAGCACAGAATCCTAACCATTGGACTACCAGGGAGGTCCTCATGTAGTCTTTTAACTGTACACATTGCGGCCTGGGGGTAGCAGGGGAACAGCTCTGACATCCAAGACAAGAAGGGACCATGGCTATCAGGTGGGTCTGCAGGTGTTCTCAGTAACCATTCTCGGCACTCCTGCCCTCACCCAGAGTGATCCAGGGTTGCTCTCACTGGGATCATACGCTACCAGAATTCTAATTCACCCGCTCATGCTAATCTGCCAGCTACTCAGCTAACCATGCTGCTTTTCTAAAAACATATCTGACGGTTTTATTCTTCTTTGAAGGTTTGATGGTTCTCCGGAGCTGGTAGTAACAGTCCAAACACGCTAGGCTGCTTCTCCAGACCATCTGTAGTCTGTCCACTCCCCCACAGGGCCCTCCTCTGTGGCATTCCAGGGGCTCCAGGCCTTGGTGGCACTTGTCTCTCTGTCTTCTTGTCAGTATGACCCCAGACCAGGAAGCACAGTTCCTGGGATGGTCAGCATTAGGTAGGTGAGTGAGTAAAGGAAATGACATGAGGTCAAAGAAGGATGTGAGGACAACTTGGCCTTGAAAAATAGACCTGAAGTCTTCATTCCTGTTTCTTGGCTAAAGGTCTAGAATAGGGGCTTCCCTGGTGGGTCAGTGGTAAAGAACCCACCTGCCAACGCGGGAGGCATGGTTTTGATCCCTGGTCCAGGAGGATCCCACATGCCGTGAGGTCAGTAAGCCTGTGCACTGCAACTATAGCCTTGGCCAGCTGTGAGCATTAGTGTGTGCACTGCAGATGACACCATGTTAAAACTCTGTATGTGTACATCTTTTCACGTGACTGCTGTGTTTTCAGAGTTCCATCTCTGGGGTAACGGCTGCGTATAACCGGGAACAACTTTGGCTGGCCAACGAAGGCTTGATCACCAAGCTGCAGGCTTGCTGCCGGGGGTACTTAGTCCGGCAGGAGTTCCAATCCAGGATGAATTTCCTGAAGAAACAGATCCCGGCCATCACCTGCATTCAGGTATTTCAGAGCCTCCTGTGTGCAGACAGCAAGGGGGCTTCCAGAGCAGGACTGATGAACAGTCAGAGCCTATAGTCGAGTGTCTGAGTGTGATGAACAGTCAGCGCCTAGAGTCGTGTCTGAGTGTGATGAACACCCAGTGCCTACAGTTGAGTGTCTGAGTGTGGTGAATAGTCAGTACCTACAGTCAAATGTCTGAATGTGGTGAACAGCCAGTACCTACAGTCGAGCATCTGAGTGTGATGAACAGTCAGTGCCTACAGTCGAGTGTCTGAGTGTGATGAACACTCAGTGCCTAGAGTCAAGTGTCTGAGTGTGATGAACACCCAGCACCTACAGTTGAGTGTCTGAGTGTGATGAACAGTCAGAGCCTACAGCTGAGTGTCTGAGTGTGATGAACAGTCGGTGCCTACAGTCGAGTGTCTGAGTGTGATGAACAGTCAGAGCCTACAGTCAAGTGTCTGGGCGTGATGAACAGTCCAGTGCCTATGATCGAATGTCTGAGTGGGTTTTTGCCTTCTGACCATCCCTTTCTCTACTGCCACATAATCAAGCGTGTGCTTAATGGTATTCAGTGGTAAGTTGTCCAGCTCAGTGGCAGTTCTTCTCGGCACCTCGCGGTCTCCTAAGGCTATTCCTTTACGTGAGGTTTGAATATGGAGAGAAGCAACTCTTGACTTTGCTTCAGTGATAGGGAAGCTCGGAAAGAATTCTGGGTTAGGAGTTACGACTCCAGCACTGGCAGGTGGCGGCGAGCCTCTTCTCTGAGATTGTGTCCTCCTCTGTAAATGCAGATGCTAATGTTCATCTTACATTCCTCGCCGATTGGTTGTGAGGAGCCAGTGACAGCATCTGTGTGGATGCCCTTTGAAAAGCGCGCAGCGCTGTGCTCACCTCCAGGAGGTGGAAGTTGGCCAGGTGCTCTCCTGGTGGAGGTGCCGCCCAGTTGCTCCTTCCTCCATCACAAGTGGGCGTGGTCCTTTTTAAAGCTGTGTCGCGAATTGCTCTTGGGGGACCTTTTTTAACCTCCTCTGAGCCTTGGGAAATGACGTGTCTTCTGTAACATTTGGGTTTCAGTCTCAGTGGAGAGGATACAAGCAGAAGAAGGCGTACCAAGACCGCTTGGCTTACCTGCGCTCCCACAAAGATGAAGTTATAAAGGTACGTATCCCAGGCAGGGTTTCTCGTCAGCATGGCATGCGAGCGTGACATGTGCAGAGATGAAGGGCTCTTCTCATTTCTGGGACCCCCTCTCCTTCTCCACAGATCCAGTCTCTGGCAAGGATGCACCAAGCTAGAAAGCGCTATAGAGAACGCCTGCAGTATTTCCGAGATCATGTGAGTACCCCGGGAGAGAAGTACCAGTAGAATCAATTTTGCTGTGTTTGTGGTGGACATATGAATTGAGAAATTTCTTCTTTTGTGTCCCTTAGATAAATGACATTATCAAAATCCAGGCTTTTATCCGGGCAAACAAAGCTCGTGATGACTACAAGACTCTCAGTGAGTAACTGTGGCTCAGCAGAGAAGAGTTGAGGCAGTGGCTGAGAGCCATCGGGTTCTGGGTATTCTCCACGGATCTCTTTTCTTGTCCTGCAGGCAAGGCTTGGGGGGCAGGGTGCTGCTTGTGACTGAAGCCCCTTTGCTAACCCATGGCTTGGTGTCTTGCTGCTTGCCGTATCTGCCTTCCACATAACAACACAGCAGTAGCATGACCAGGAAGGTTGCACTTGGTGGTTGTCTCTGCACATCTCAAAAATAAACGAATATCTTACGTGTGAATAGAGCTGCTTTTGTTTTCCTTTGTAAATATATGACAATGCTGATGCTTTCCAAGAGACAGAACTTCTGGGAATGCCATTCCTCATCTGACACATGCTTTCTCTCTGTCAGTCAACGCTGAGGATCCGCCTATGATTGTGGTCCGGAAATTTGTCCACCTGCTTGACCAAAGTGACCAGGATTTTCAGGAGGAGCTCGATCTTATGAAGATGCGGGAAGAGGTTATTACCCTTATCCGTTCTAACCAGCAGCTGGAGAATGACCTCAATCTCATGGATATCAAAATCGGACTGCTGGTGAAAAATAAAATTACACTGCAGGTATGGTCCATTGCCAGCCAGGGCCTTGGGGCACTGTCCTCCCTGATACCTCTGCCTCCCCCCTTTATGCCTTGAAGGGCTGGCCTTCTTCTCAGTGAATGCTGTGCGTTTTCTTTCATGTTATATAAGAAATGAAATTATTTGACCATATAGCTTTAGTCTTATCCATCCAGTGGCTAAGACTATGCTTCCAGTGCAGGGGGCCTGGGTTCCATCCCTGCTCAGGGAAGTAGATCCCACATGACACAACTTAAGAGTCTGCTTGCCACAGCTAAGACCTGGGGCAACCAAATAAATATTTTTTAAAAACAGAAAAGCATAGATAAAATCATCCCATAATTCCACCACTCTAACAATCATTTTGTATCCTACATTTTTATTTAATATAGAGGATAAGATACATTTTATGTGATATCATCACAAATATTTTTAATGGCAGTGTAATAATTGATCAGGAAGTAGTCTGAGTCACGTCTTTTTCCAGACTATTTGGCATTTTCAACTTTTTTTTATTACAGAATAATACTGCAGTTAATGTTTCAGTGTACATGTAGCTTTTATTGTATATAAGACTTTGTAAGATAGACTCCTAGAAGCTGGTTTCCTGAATCAATGGACATTTTTAGGATTAGGTTCTTTATAAGTAGACTTGAGTAGGAATAGATTTGATTGACATAATGAAAATAGGATTTAATGCAATGATTCCAGGGGCTTCCCAGATGTCTCAGTGGTAAAGAATCAACCTGCCAAGCAGTTCGATCCCTGGGTTGGGAAGATCCCCTGGAGGAGGGCGTGTCAACCCAGCCCAGTATTCTTGCCTGGAGAATCCCGTGGACAGAGGAGCCTAGTGGGCTACAGTCCATGGGGTCACAAAGAGTCAAACACGACTGAGTGACTAAAACAGCAACAGCAGATGGTAGTAATTCTAAAATATATAATGGGATCTGCCAGTGCAGTAGACCGTCATGAAAGGTTTTACGTGGTAAAAACCTGTCCATAATGCCCAGAGTTGCATCTTTGAAAGTGTTTTGATTTACGTATATATGTGTTTGTTTACAGGATGTGGTTTCCCACAGTAAAAAACTTACCAAAAAAAATAAGGAACAGTTGTCTGATATGATGATGCTAAATAAACAGAAGGGAGGTCTGAAGGCTTTGAGCAAGGAGAAGAGAGAGAAATTGGAAGCGTATCAACACTTATTTTATTTACTGCAGGTGAGTGGCTCCTGGAATCAGTACTGTAAAAGTTAGTTAACTTTTTCTCAAGAAAACCTTATGCATGGATCTCTGTGGAAGTCTTTCTGATTTCCACTGAGGGGTGAGCAAAGGGCTTGCCTTATTTTTCTTTTATTATTCAGGTACATCCTGATCCTTTAAGCTGGAAAGTCTTGAATATTTGTGCCAGCCTTCACGTTACATGGAAGTCACTTATTCCTTGGTTTATGTTTCAGACCAACCCCACCTACCTGGCGAAGCTGATCTTTCAGATGCCCCAGAATAAGTCCACCAAGTTCATGGACTCTGTGATCTTCACTCTCTACAACTATGCCTCCAACCAGCGCGAGGAGTACCTGCTCCTGCGGCTCTTCAAGACAGCCCTGCAAGAGGAGATCAAGTAGGGACAGATTTCTGCAGAGCTGGGAACCCCTCCCCTCCATCACAGATGCTGCCAGTTAGAGATTCAGGCCTGTTTGTGCCTTTTCTCCACACTGTGATATGTGTGAAATACTTAATCTAAAGAAGCATCTATTTTTTATAACATAATAATACATAGTATAGAACTTCCCTGGTGGCTCAGCGATAAAGAACCCACCTGCCAGTGCAGGAGATGTGGGTTCTATCCTTGGATCAGAAAGATGCCCTGCAGAAGGAAATGGCAGTCCGCTCCACTATTCTTGCCTGGGAAATCCCATGGACGGAGGAGCCTGATGGGCTACAGTCGATAGGGTTGCAAAGAGTCGGACACAACTTGGGGACTAAACCACAACAGCAATGTATGTTATACACTAATGCAAGCTAATTGTACTAAAAGTACAAATTAACTACACATATACCATATATATGTAATTAATTGGTCTTCCCTGGTGGCTCAGATGGTAAAGAATCTGCCTGCAATGCGGGAGACCTGGGTTTGATCCCTGGGTCGGGAAGATCCTCTGGAGAAAGGAATGGCAACCCACTCCAGTATTCTTACCTGGGAAATCCCATGGACAGAGAAGCCTGGTGGGCTATAGACCATGGGATCACAAGAGTTAGACATGGCTGAGCAATTAACAGTTTCACTTTCACTTTTTCATACTGTGTATACTACACACCAATATAAACTAATCATATATACACAATATAAACTAATATGCTAATGATGAACTGATACAAACACTAATATAAAGTGTTGCTGTTTCTGGGGAGATGATAGAGTAAGACATTTGCCAGTAATTTTAGAAACATTCTGTATTAAGATAGAATTTTAAAGAAACTGATCCAAACAGGAAACTTTCTCATCTTTAGCTAATAAGAGACCTGATCATGTCCCCATGATGAGAGTTTGCAGCAGCAGGCAGGTTCCGTATTCAGATGAGATTGGGAAAGTTTCTAGAGAAAGAGCATGTACCCAACCTCTTTCCAGCTACTTCTGTTTTTAAGGAGATGGGGTCTTTAAGTAGGAAGGATCCGAAAGTTGGTAGATTCGTGATTAGTTTGAATTGAACTTGTTTCTTGTGTTTTACAGGTCGAAAGTAGATCAGATTCAAGAGATTGTGACAGGAAATCCAACAGTTATTAAGATGGTTGTGAGTTTCAACCGCGGCGCCCGGGGCCAGAACGCGCTCAGACAGATCTTGGCTCCAGTGGTGAAGGAGATCATGGACGACAAGACCCTCAACATCAAAACTGACCCCGTGGATATTTACAAGTCTTGGGTTAACCAGATGGAGTCCCAGACAGGAGAGGCGAGGTATGATCATCACAGCCCCTTTTTCTTTCATGCTTTTAGTATTTTCTCTCTCTTTTTAGGCAGTTAATATTTCTTTGATTTGAAAGTTAGTAATTGTTCAAATAGTTTTTCCATAGGAACCTCTTCTTTAAGTAGTTGAATTGGTAGTTTCTTCACTTATTTAGCAAATATTTATAGAGTACTTCCCAAGTGCCAGACAGTGGGTTAAATGCACATATACTAATACGATGCTGGGGACTTCCCTGGCGGTTCAGTGGTTAAGACTTCACTTTCTAAGTGGGGTGGGGTGCGGGTAATCTCTTGTTGGGGAGCTAAGATCTCACATGCCTCTCAGCCAGAACAAAACATAAAACAGAAGCAATATTGAAACAAATTCAATAAAGACTTTAAAAAAATGGTCTACATTAAACAAACCAAAAAAAAAAAAAATACAATAACAGATGAGACATACAATAATGATTGAAACCAACACACTCCCTGCCCTCTGTTCATAGTTTGGAGAGATGAGACAGGTACATAGAAATGAAGTTTCAAGCTGAGAGTAGTTTTGTGAAGTTTTGTAGTTTTGTAGGGAGCTGTGAAAAAGCATACAAGTGGGAGCTAACTTAGAGTGGTTGGACAGAGCCTCTCTGAGCGGGTGAGCATCATGTGGTGGAGGCTGGAGGGTGCAGTGGGCCCTGCCGAGTGCAGAGTCTTCCTGTCCAAATGCTGGCAGGTGAAAAGAGCTCAGAGAGCCTAAGACTGGAAGGACACTGGCATCGCAGAAGTGGGGTTAGGTGTGAAGAGACACCTGGATCTGAGTGAAATCTTTGTGTTCTGTGAGAGGGAACAGGAGATGCTGTGGGCAAATGATGAGCTGCCCTGGAACACTGCAAGTTAGGCCAAATAAATTACCATAATCCAGGAGACTTCTGTGCCCAGGCCATAGTTTACCACCTACATGAGTACATCCAGAGCAGGAATGTGTCACCAGAATATGGGAAATGCTGGGGAAAGATAGCTCAGAGAGCAAAAATGTTTCTGATTTTATCTAGCTTGGGTGAGGGCTAGAGATGTGAGCAATGTGGTCTGCAGCAGGTTTCTTATTTGGTGTAGAGTAGGGTTAGATCAGACGTGAGGTTCTCGGGGGGTAACCTTCAAAATTCAGATCTCCTGTCCCTTAAATGGCTCTCCCTGACTTCTGGGAAAGTCCAGACTTAGCAATACACACAGGGCCCTCCATGACGTGGCCTCTATTTATTTTAATGTTCTCATCTGTCCTCCTCTTACCTCCTTGGGTTTGATCTTCTTTCCTAGAAGACTTTTTTTTCTCCCATATTTCTGAATTCATACGTTTCTTCCTTATGGACGTCTTCTTGATTCCTCCAATCTGAGTAGAAGCCTCTTCTCTGTGGCATTGTAAGACTTCCGGTCAGTTTCTTCTTGTTGCACGATGTGTTTATAGATAGTTACGTGGGTGTCTCTCCCACATGTATAAACCGTGAGGAACTCAGGGAGCTATCATGTCTCTTAACACTTTGATCCCAAATGCCCATCACAGTGCCTGGCACATAGATCTAGGCTCCAAATTCACAGCTGAAAACTCGAGCCCCAGTTCCAGCCCCACCGTTCACCAGCTCTGTGAGTGTAACAAAATTACCTGGTCTCTCTGGGTCATTCTGCTTGTGAAAGACACAGCCTTGCCTCAGGCTGCTGGTCTAGCATGTTGTTGTTCATTTGCTAAGTTGTGTTCATTTGCTAAGACTCTTTGCGACTCCATGGACTGCATCACGCCACCCTTTCCTGTCCTCTACTGACTCCCTGAGTTTGCTCAAACTCATGTCCATTGAGTCGGTGATGGTATCCAACTGTCTCATCCTCTGTTGCCCCCTTCTTCTCTTCCCCTCAATCTTTCCCAGCGTCAGGGTTGGATCTGGGACCTCCTTGCTGGAGGCTGGATCTGGTTGGATCTCCTTGCTGTCCAAGGGAATCTCAGGAGTCTTCTCCAACACCACAGTTAGAAAGCATCGGTTTTTTGGCACTCAGCCTTCTCTGTGGTCCAGCTCTCACATCCATACATGACTACTAGAAGAACCATAGTGTTGACTAGATGGACCTTTGTCCAAGAAGGGAAAATCTGTCACTGCTTCTACTTTTTCCCCTTCTGTTTGCCATGGAGTGATGGTCTAACATACTTGGGGGTAATGTTTGCTTTCCCAGCAAACTGCCCTACGACGTGACCCCAGAGCAGGCCCTGTCTCACGAGGAAGTCAGGACTCGGCTAGACAATTCCATCCGGAACATGCGGGCTGTGACTGACAAGTTCCTGGCAGCCATCATCAGCTCCGTGGACAAAATCCCGTGAGTGTCGCCCGCTGTGGCCCCCGGTAGAGCCCAGCACTAGTGGCCTCCAGCTCCCGGTCCTTCTCACCAAGTTTTGTCTACCCCACAGCTATGGGATGCGCTTCATTGCCAAAGTGCTGAAGGACTCCTTACACGAGAAGTTCCCTGATGCTGGTGAGGATGAGCTGCTGAAGGTAAGACCGAAAGCTGGCATGTTCTTTCCCTTCCGATAGTAGCCCTTGGAGGGAAAGGTGCCCAGACCAAACCTGGCCTTAGACCTTCGTTTTGTTTGTTTCAGTCGCTTGGTTGTGACTGCCTCTTTGAGAACCCATGGACTGGCCTGCTGGTCTCTGTCCATGGGGTTCTCCAGGCAAGAATACTGGAGCGGGTTGCCATTTCCTTCTCCAGGACTAAGCCTGAGCTTGAAAATGAAAAGTAAAGGTGAAAGTCTCTCTGTCATGTCCAACTCTTTGCAACCCCATGAACTATACAGTCCATGGAATTCTCCAAGCCAGAATGCTGGAGTGGGTAGCTGTTCCCTTCCTTAGACCTTTAGTAATAAGGACCTTAGCATAGATTTTGTCAGTAGCTCACCATTAAGCGTGAGGTTTTGAAAGTGATGGTAAACAATAAATGATACCTCTCTTAGTTCCTGTATGGTTCCTATGTTGTTTGAATGGCACACGGCTATCCACCAAGTAGAGAAGATGGATTTTTCTGTCTTGAGATAGCATTTCTTTGAGTCCTGTCTTTTTGCTGAAGACTTGCTCCCTCTGCTGGTGGCCAGGTGAATGGTAGCAAGCACAGTTGTTTGCGCTAAGGCTGTTGCTGATAACTCTTTCTTACTCAGCTGTGCTCCCTCTTTTTTTTTTTCCTTAATCTGAACGCATTTTTCTTCTCTCCTAGCTCTCTGCTTTCCTACAGTGAGGCCTCGATTCTAGACTTTCTGTTCAGGTGAATTCATTTTCTTTTTTTCTGAATGAAACTCCAGGGGAAATACTTTGACTGTCCTTGAATTCTTCTGTAGAAGAGATATGTGTTGAGTGGCTTTGATTTCAGAGGCATTGACTTGTCTGCCTTTGACGTCCGCAGCATGAGGATGGTGGGGGTTGGACAGATGACGCTAGGTCAAGTTCAAGGATTTGTTTTAGCTTCTTAGAATGAGTGCCCACCTCCATGGTAATGAAAAGTACATGTGGCTGACACAGCTTTATTTGCTGCCATGATATGTGGACAAAGAATGCCCTAAAGTGCTCAACAACAGACTTTATGTCTACCATTTTTACCTTCTGAATCTGTTCTTTCATTATAGTGATTTTCAATTCTGTTCTCATTTTCTTTTTTTTTCTCTGCATCCAGTCGAGGGAAGTTTGGTCATTTTAGTTTCAGGCCTTGAGAAAAGGTGTGTGTGTGTGCGTGTGTGCGTGCGCATGTGTGCGCGTGTGTGTGCGTGTGTGTGTGTGTGTGCGTGTGTGTGTATAAAGTGGTTTTTTTTTTCCTCACAGGGCCACATTTTCTGGTTTTGTTAGCAAAGTCATTTTTGGCTTTCTTGTTGAAGTGGCTTTTAACACCCATTTCTTTTTCCTCTGTTCCCAGATTATTGGCAACTTACTTTACTACCGATACATGAATCCAGCCATTGTTGCTCCCGATGCCTTTGACATCATTGACCTGTCGGCAGGAGGCCAGCTCACCACAGACCAACGCCGCAATCTTGGGTCCATTGCCAAGATGCTCCAGCACGCAGCTTCCAATAAGATGTTCCTGGGAGATAATGCTCACTTGAGCATCATTAATGAATACCTCTCCCAGTCCTACCAGAAATTCAGGTAAGGGGAAAGGGATGAGGTACATAGAAGACAGTGGGTGTGCTTCTAACTTTTAAGGGTAACGATGAGATGAAATACCACACCCAGAATTCCCTGGACCACAGTATTGTAGGATACGTTGCTGATGTGCTCAGAGCTCCAGATGATGATGAGAAGCATGTGTGAGCTATTAAAATGTGTTCTGGACTTCCCTGGTGGTCCAGTGATTGAGAATCCGCCTGCCAATGCAGGGGACAGGGGTTGGATCCCTGGTCCGGAAAGATTTCACATGCTGTGGAGCAACTAAGCCCCTGTCCCGCAGGGAGAGGAAGCCCGTGAGCAGCAGCAAAGACCCAACAGAGGCAAAATAGAAATGAAAAATAATACTTAAAAATATTTTTAAAAAGTAAAATGTGTTCCTATGAAATAGACAATGCTTACCATAAACATAACGTCTACATCAGGCACATGTTACTTTGCAATCAGAGAAGAATTGGAGAGTAGTTTTAGTATTTGTAAGTTAATCATTCAGTCGTGAGTTCAGGGCGTTGTCTTCGAGAGTTGGGTCCACTAACGACAACTGGTGTTTGAGAACCGTCTTAAATTATGGTTGAGCGGTTCTTGTGGGCAGAACTAAAATAAAGTGGAAAGAGCACCAACGTCCCAAGGCTGTCAAGCACAACGGACATGCCGCGGTTTCTCTCAAGTCAACCGTCTCGCCTGGCTTCTGTTTGAACTCACCATTCCAAGGGTTTGTGGGGTGTCCTTCCTTAATCAGCTTCTTAAACGCGTGGCACTTGTTGGGGCCCGGCTCCTGTGTTTATTTTCAGACGGTTTTTCCAAACTGCTTGTGATGTCCCAGAGCTTCAGGATAAATTTAATGTGGACGAGTACTCCGATTTAGTGACCCTCACCAAGCCAGTGATCTACATCTCCATCGGCGAGATCATCAACACCCACACGGTAAGTGTTCTTCAATGACGTGATTCCATTGCTCTGTCTAAATTGCCTTCTCTGGCCGCTGCCCACTGTCTCTGGATGCTAGATACCTCCCCATCCTTTGATCTTACTGACATCACATCTGCCTTGTTTCTTATCTTCCTTTGCTTATTTTTCTTAACTTTCTTGCTTGATCCCCAGGCCACCTGTGTCAATATCATCTGGGCTGGCTATTAAGAACAAAATTTCCAAGAACCCCACCTCAGGCCAGCTGAATCAGAAGCCCCGTGGGTGGGCGTCAGAATTTCTGTTGTGACCTCTGATATAATGACTGGATAAAATACTGTTTTTACAATTCATTCCTTTTCCCCTTTGGGGGCATATAGAACAAGAAATGAGGAAGTAAAATGAAATTTCAGTGATTGTCATTTTTGAGGATATCACCATGCAGGATTTGGCGAATGGCCCTGAATTATTAATAATGTTGATCTGATGCACTTTTCTCTAAATTAAAAGATAGTATATACCAGAAGCTTTAAGCAAAAGCATGAGTGTGAGTCATTTGAACTGGTTGTAGAGTACGTTGATAACTTGGGTATTGAAGTCTGTGAGCTTCCTTGTTCTTTCTTCTGTACTGAAGTCGCTCAGTCATGTCTGACTCTTTGCGACCCTGTGGACTGTAGCCTACCAGGCTCCTTTGTCCATGGGATTTTCCAAGGATGAGTCCTGGAGTGGGTTGCCATTTCCTTCTCCATAGGATCTTCCCAACCCAGGGATCAAACCTGGGTCTCCTGCATTGCAGGCAGACGCTTGACGGTCTGAGCCGCCAGGGAAGCTAGTTTTCTTCTGCAGGGTGCATTTAAATCCTTTCTATCTGGTACTGGGAGAATACCAGCATTTCTTCTTCATGCATCACAGGCCAGCATGCTGCTCTGTGTGTCATGTTGTTTATTTGGGTCAGTCTGTTGAGGATTAATTTGTCAGTTCTTAAAAACACAGGAGTTTTGTTGTCTATCTTTTGTGCTGTTAGATGTTGTGGGTGGGGCTGGGGGATGGTGGGTTGAGTGTGTGAATGGAATTGACCCCTGGATGTGTGGATGCAGCTCCTGTTAGACCACCAGGATGCCATTGCCCCGGAGCACAACGATCCGATCCACGAGCTGCTGGACGACCTCGGCGAGGTGCCCACCATCGAGTCCCTGATAGGTAAGGTTCCGACTTAACTGCCTGGAAGCTGGAGATGGGGAGCATGGTAGGAGTGCTGTGATTGTCTCCTCATTTGTCTCCACGCTGTTCATGCTCCAAATACACATCAGGGAAGAAATGAGGTGCCATCCCCATCTGTTAGGAACTAAAGTCCAGTGGATAATGGACTCAAATAATGCATATTATAAACGCTCAGATATAACACATATCTGAGGATGAGATGGTTGGGTGGCATCACCAATTCATTGGACATGGACTTGGACTAACTCTGGGGGATGGTGAGGGACAGGGAGGCCTGGCCTGCTGCAGTCCATGGAGTCACGAGTCAGACGCAACTTAGCGACTGAACAGCAAGAGCAATACGGATATTCGTGTGACTAGAAATGACGAGTCCTATAAAGGAAATGAGCAGAGTATTTTGAGAGAGAAATATTACAGTGTTGATTTGTCAAACATTTATTATTTTATTAGGGGTCCTTTGTCTTAATCATTTGGCATAATATTTTTTTTCTCACTGAAGGGTATCCTTGCCACAAGGTACATATTGGCTGATTCAACTATCTTCTTAAACTTGAATTCTCTTTTATTTGAATTATCATCTACTCTCCAATGTCTCTTCTCTGTATTATATTGGTTTTTTTTCCCTACCCTTCCAAAACTTTAGGAGAAGGTGCTGGCAATTTAAATGACCCAAATAAGGAGGCACTGGCTAAGACGGAAGTGTCTCTCACACTGACCAATAAGTTCGATGTGCCTGGAGACGAGAATGCAGAGATGGATGCTCGGACCATCTTACTGAAGTGAGGATTGAAAGGAGGAGGAGTGGAGTGACTAACCCAGTGATCACGCCTGTCCCTTGGTCTTGCTGAACGAGTCCACTTGTTCGTACCTAAAATGACCTTGGCCATTTAAGCCCAATATAGTTCTGGTCATCTCCCATAGTATAGTTGGCACAGAACTTACCTGCCTTATTTGCTAATGAGATGCTGAAACGAATTTGCATCTCTGAGATCCTGACCTTAGTGCCCACTCTGTCATAGCTGCATGAGTGATCCTGGGGCTTCAGGTACCTGTGTTAGGGCTGCCCAGTGGGACTCTGGGAGGCGGTGTTTGTTCTGCTCCTGCCGAGGTCCCTTCGAGAGGAAGCGGGACAGGTGCTAATGTGTGGATGCCTCCTGAATCTCCTTTCAGCACAAAACGCTTAATTGTGGATGTCATCCGGTTCCAGCCGGGAGAGACCTTGACTGAAATCCTAGAGACACCAGCCACCAGTGAACAGGTAAAGTTTTGGGGGTTAGCGTGTACCATAATTAGATGGACAGGTGCTCCTGTGGTGGGCATGTGACAGGGCTGACACAGATGGTGAGAGGCGGTCACTGGGAGGTGGGCCTGGATGTGACTGGCAGATGGTAGTGTTCAGGGCTTCCGGAGAAAGCTGTTGGTCCCTAAATCCAGAGGTAGATGTTTCTAGGGCACAGAGCTCACTGGCACTTGCATACCGTCTGTCTGTGTGCTTTAATTTAACCTGAGACAGAATCAATGAGTCTGCCCAGCAATTTATTGAATATTGTATTTCTAAATTTTTTAAAATTTCATTACGTTATATTTTGGCTGTGCTGGGTCTTCGTTGCTGTATGAGGGCTTTCTCTGTGTGTGGTGAGCATGGGCTTCACATCGCAGTGGCTTCTCTTGCTGCAGAGCACAGGCGGTAGGGCCTGAGGGCTTCAGTAGTTCTGGAGCACGGGCTTAGCTGTCCCGAGGCGTGTGGGGTCTTCCCAGACCAGAGATCGAACTCATGTCTGCTGCATTGGCAGGTGGATTCTTAACCACTGGACCGCCAGGGAAGTCCTGTAGTTAGAATTCTGTTAAATGCCTTGGTAGGTAGGAGAGAAGAGTAGAATATGGCTCCTGAGTTCTGTGAACTCATGATACAGTTTGATATATGTGACATATAAACTGAAACAATTAGAAAACCACTGAAAATTCACCGTGGTCTTGACTCTAAAAATAATAAAAATTAAGAAAGGGGCCAGTGAGGAGCAAAGCATCAGGAAGGTATGGGGCTTGAACCAAGGTTCCTCATTTCACAGATGACAAAACTGAGACCCCCTTGAGGTTAAATAACTTGCCCATGATCATTCACTTGCAGTAGCAGAACCAAACTTGGGTCTGGTTCTGTCTGACTCCAGTTCATGCTCTTTATATCACATGATAAGCAGTAGTTTTGATATTAGAAGAAAAAGGAATATTGGGAAAGGAATTGCTCCAGGTTGGGAAAAATTACAACTTTTCTGAGTATAAACATCCATAGTATAAACAATTCAAAATAGGGTCCCAGAACCTTAGCCACATGCTAGGATCTATCAGCACAGAGGTGATCATTGAGGGTTTGAGAGAGAACAGTCATCAGGAAAGGACCATGGGTCCTTTGGCGGCACCACCCCTTGCTAGGACAAGGAAGATGTGCAGAGAAGATGAACAAGGCAACAGCTAAGAGAAGGCACTGGATTTGGGGTGAGAGGAATGGTAATGAGAACTGGTGATGATAGCCAGACTTTGAGGAAAGTGCTGAAAGAAGGGGAAGGCTCGTTTGTTGGGTGGGAACACAACAGACAGACATTGGTTGGTGACTAGAAAGATACCAGTACAAGAAGGGTCTCTTCACTGGCGTTTGCAGCACGTTGAAAGCAGAGGGCAGGCTTGCAGGTGATCCAGCTGTGACGAGGTGGGGGGAAGAAAACATCCAGCGGCCACTGGCATTGCATTGGTGTGATTGTAACGTTCATCATGCCAGGTTTCAAGCAAAAGTAAATGGTTTCCATATCCCACATGTGATAGGGAAAAAGTGAGGGATTTTGTATGCAGTAGAGTTCAAGCTCCTGATTAAACCTCGGAGTCCAGGAAAGAAGCCATCATCTTGGGACTTCCCTGACAGCCCAGTCGTCAAGACTTTGCCTTCCGATACAGAGGGTGCAGGTTCAGTCCCTGGTCAGGGAGCTAAGATCCCGCACACCTCACAGCCAGAAACCGGAACGATATTGTGACAGGTTCAATAAAGATTTTTTAAATGGTCAACATTAAAAAAAAAAGATGCCAAGATCTAGCTTCACAGATGTTTCTCTTCTAGATGAAAGGAGAGCAGCCTCTGCTCTATGCAGTTTGTCATGTGTTGGGCTGGGGGGCAGGGGGGATATAAATATGTTACCCTCTGTTTCTAGAATAGAATGTGTGAGTTGGGTAGGCTCCGGTGTGGGTTAGGGTGGAGGCCTCCCACGAAATCCTCTTTCTTGCTGTAGGAAGCAGAGCATCAGAGGGCCATGCAGAGACGCGCCATCCGTGATGCCAAAACCCCGGACAAGATGAAGAAGTCCAAAACCATAAAGGAGGACAGCAACCTCAGTCTTCAAGAGAAGAAGGAGAAGATCCAGTCAGGCTTGAAGAAGCTCACAGAGCTTGGCACCGTAGACCCAAAGAACAGATACCAGGAACTGATCAATGACATCGCCAGGGTACGGCATTTAGGGGACAGCAGTGGCCTGGCCGTGCTGAAAGCTGTCTCAGAGGCTTGTGGGGGCATGGTAGCTGTTCCAGTGACAACATACCTTTAGTTCACGGGCCGATTCAGGTCCTCTCCTCCCGGGAATCACTTCTGACCCTTCCAGCATGAGGTCCTAGCCTGCCCTCCCATGGCTTATTCCCTGGCCTGATTAGAATTTCCTGTGTCTCAGTTTGTCTTTTGACCTTAAAGAATCCCTCTGGCTCTTTTCAGTGATAACTGTGCAGTAGAAATTCGCTTCAGATCGATTATCACATCCTAGGTTTGTGTGAGTCTTTTCAAGTAAGAGGCTCTGGTTCAGGCCGAGGAATTTATGCGTCCTCTGCCGTTGCACTAAGGGCACACCACACACACCTCGCAGCTTGGCACTTGTTATAGTAAAATGATTTTTTTCCTCCCTCTCCTGACAACATATTTAAGATGTATAAACAAGCTTTGCAAGTTGATTCTGAGACTGTGAAAGGAATCCATTTCCCCTGCCTCTAGAAAATAGAAATGGGGGGAAAAATGGATGACATCTGAATTTCCTTGTTCATTTTTGAGCATAAAACTGCTGCCTATGACGAACATGTGGTGAAGCAAGGCCGAGTTAAACACTGCCAGATTCTAGTGTTAATGGTTCGAGAAGCACGTGACATCATTATTTTTGTGATTTTAATAATTATGTCTCAGGATATTCGGAATCAGCGGAGATACCGACAGAGGAGGAAGGCTGAGCTGGTGAAGCTGCAGCAGACGTACGCTGCCCTGAACTCTAAGGCCACCTTTTATGGAGAGCAGGTGGACTACTATAAAAGCTACATCAAGACCTGCCTGGATAACTTAGCCAGCAAGGGCAAGTGAGTATTTTTATAAAGAACCAATGTCAGGGGAAGAAGCAGAGGCAACTGAAGTGAGTGACATTGGAGCTTTTTACTGACAACACACTGGATCTGTTTATTGCATTAGTCCTTTGTTTGGCTTCTAATTGTTTGTAATCTCCTAGTTCCATTTGTTATGTGTGCGTGCTTGCTAAGTCACTTCAGTTGTGTCCAACTTTTGTGACCCCATGGACTGTAGCCTGCCAGGTTCCTCTTTCCATGGGATTTCCCAGGCAAGAATACCGTAATGGGTTGCCATTTCCTTCACCAGGGGATTTTCCTGACCCAGGGATCGAACCCAAGTCTCTTACGTCTCCTGCATGGCAGGCAGGTTCTTTACTGCTGAGCCACCAGGGAAGCCCTCCATTTGTTATGGTATGGTGTAAATAAATAATGTGTGGAGGGTTTCAGGGATGCTTATTTCTAAACATCCTGTGTTCCAAAGTATCTTCTCGGCCCTAGAAATTAAAGAGCCTTGTAAAGGGGTCATTTAGTGGCCCCCAAACCAGGATGTGCCTCAAAACTCAATTAAGAAACAGTATAAACAGTTAAATTCTTGTACTTCCTGAGCACAGGCTCCCAGACCATGATTTTTTCCCAGCTTCCAAGGAAGAACTGATGCAGCCTCCTTGGTGCTGGCTACAAACCATCAGTCTGCCCATTTTTCAGGGAGGGAAACTGAAAATCCAGAGAGTTGAAGTGATTAAGCACAGGCTATGCTTACTAGAAGGCTGTTTACTATTTACTCCCAACTTTTCATTTTGAGACTTTTCAAACCCCAGAAAAGTAAGCACCCATAATTTTCAGCTATCAACAGATTGACTGTGTTTAGCCCATCAGCTTCCCCTCTCCCTAGCCTGCTTACTCTTCCCATCTGTGCCTTTTCTCTCCCTCCCTGAAGACTTCCCAAAGTAAGGCAGGGCTGACGGTGAAGGGGTAAAAATCAGATTCATGTAACCGAGCCCGTGGAGTTGGCGCCTCTATCCTTCTGAAATGTCCACATCATTCTCTGAGCAACCCTTGACTTTGTGACGTAAGATGTTTCTGGTTCAGTTTGTATTCTCCCCTCCCCAGGCTTGGAATCAGCTATTTTTCCAAACATCCTTTGTTCCTTTTAATGAAGAATGGTATTTAGAAACCGAAATCTAGGGACTAGATATGCTCATTGCCAGAGCCATTATTGTTTCAGGCCTTCTAAGCAGACAGAGCTAGGTTCTCATTTCCTTTTTAATGGCTGCATGGTATTCCATTATAGAGATAAATTAACCACTGAGTCAGTTCTCCATTGATAGACATTGACATTGTTTCCAGTTACTTATTATAAAAAATTCTGTAACAAATAGCCTCTTGTACATATGTCATTTTGAAAATGTAGGCATATTTTTTAAGATAAATTTCTAGAAATGTAATTTCCAGCTTCAAAATTTTATGCAGTTGTGATTTTGATAGATACTTCAGTAGCCAGCTGTAGGGATTATTACCTTTTATACAACTACCAGCTTTTCTGCCCCATTTCTTGAGAGCCCTCCCTTGAGAGTCCCAGATCCTGTTCTTATTCATCTCAGTTCCTCCCTAGCTTACTTTTCTTACCGCTTCTTGCCTTGGTTATCCCAGTGGCCTGCTAACATCTGTTTCTTTTTCCTTGTTCCCATTCATCTATGTTGCTATGCTGACTTAAACTCTTTTAAAAATGACACATTCTAAGGTATTTTTTTTTTCTTCTTCACAGCCAAGGGGGCTAAGAGTGACTCCTGTGGGATTCCCTTCAGTATAGTTCCCTGAAGTAGAAATCCTAGCATTCATTTGCCATTTTAGAATTGGTTTGTTACTTATGCTTGGGTATGGGAAGTTTGTTTTCCAACCTCATATCCTTGAGTGACCAACAGAGATTCACAGTAGATAGTAACTTATAGAAAGTAACATAATGTGGTCTTTACAGGGTCTCCAAAAAGCCTAGGGAAATGAAAGGGAAGAAGAGCAAAAAGATCTCTCTAAAATACACGGCAGCTAGACTACATGAAAAAGGAGTTCTTTTGGAAATTGAGGACCTGCAAGTGAATCAGTGAGTGTTTACTTTTTAACTTTGTTTTATATATTGATTATTTTTGTTTCTGCGTTTGCCATAGCTTTATCTTACTGACTTTCTCTTATCTGGATAATCATTATTATATTTTATGTGTGTTTGTAATTGACTAATTAATCAGTTATATGCAGAATTTGGCCTAATACCCAGAGTTAATTTGTCTTTCATAGAATGGAATGTATTTGTATCTTTTCCCTAATAGGCCTCTATTCACATAAAGATTATTCACTCACTTTCCTACTTTTTTTTTAACATAAATTAGAATGATACTGTTTATAGTCACGTATCCAGCTTTTTTCCTCATTACATGATGTGAGCATTTTTCGCATAGTTTGAATGACCACATAATTTTTAATACTGTAGTTTTAATTTAACCATTTACCTATTGTAGAATATTTTAAGTTGATTTTGCTTTTTACAATATTACACATATAATAACACCTTTATAATGTAATCTTTGGTTCTACCTCTGATTACTTATTTTATGATAGATGCCTAAAAATGCAATTTCTGGTCATTGTATAATTTTTTTTATTGTGAAAAACACAAAACATAGAATTTACCATCTTAACTATTTTTTTCTAAGTAGTTAGTTTTTTGGCCACACTGTGAGGCATGTGCGATCTTAGTTCCCGAACCAGGAATCAAATTCATGCTCTGTGCATTGGAAGTTGGAGTCTTAACCACTGGACTGCCAGGAAAGTCCTTTTTAACTACTTTTAGGTGTATAGTTCAGTAGTGTTAAGTACATTCACATTGTTGTGCAGCCCATCTCCAGAACCTTTTCATCTTAGAAAACTGAAACCACCCATTAAATTACGACTCCCGTTTCCCCCAGCCCCGGAAAACCAGCATTCTCCTCTCTGATTCTGAGTCTGACTCCTAGTTGCCTCATACAAGGGGAGTAATATACTTGTTTTTTGTGTCTGACTTTCTTCAGTTAGCATGATGTCCTCAGGGTTCATGCAGTGCCGGGGTCCAGCCCCGGTGGATCCAGGGAATTCGAAGGGTGGACGGCGTTGGCGTGGAAAAACTCGTTTATTTATTAATATAAGATTAGATTAAGAAACTATAGTGTAGTAGGAAGATTAAGTGGAGGAAGAGGGCTGAATAGCTTGGTTTACGCGGAAGACCAATAAAATTCCAGACAAGGAATTTGCACCATCTACGTTGGGCCACTGGCGCCCGCTTGAATATCTAAGGGTGCCTCGCCTTAAGCTCCCTTTCGCGCGGGTCTTAACAACCACGGCAAGTAAGTAGACCTGGCGAGCCTCCGCGTCCCAGATGAAAATTCAGCCTGAAATTAAAGTAAAGAGCAGAGAGAGGGAAAGGGAGAGAAAATGAGAGAGAGAGAGACACGGGGGGAGCCAGATTCCCGAGAAACCAGGCCGAGACTAGTCCGAGAAGCTGGTCCGAGAAGCTGGTCCAAGAAACTGGTCCCATCCTTTATTGTTCAGAAGGCCTTTTATACTTTTGATAAAACACGGAGATCAATGGGTAACACAAAATTATGTAGCGTTCGCCACCCAGATTCTTTTTGTATATCATTTTGTATACAAAAGGTCTCAGGTGATTTACATTATCTTCTGGCCAAGAGGCTTGTTAACACTTTTTGGCTCTCTTCCTTAATGAATGTTAATTTTGTTTCTCCTGAAGTGTTTTTCTTTAATCTGCATCTCCTTAAAAGCGCTAAAGTTACATCTCTATAGAACAAAGGCACAGTTGGTTATAACAAAGAAGGTACTTAACTCAAAGATCTAATACCAGGTCTACTACTTGTTTTTTTATATACCAACTATATCTAGAAACAAAGGATATGAAAATTTGGCAGCAAGCATTGGCTCAACAAATGAAACTTTTAATCAGTCCTATTCTAAAGATTTTGACTCCTCGGAAGCTCCTACATTCCTATGATGTTTTAAGCTTCCTGTGCCTCCTGCGGTCAGGAGGCCTCAAACAATCACATGCGCAGCTGTACGAGTCCTGCAGGCAGGCTAGAAAGCCATCAGAGGGGTATTTGGATTGAAACACTCTTTCAAATGCAGAAGACTAAAGCCCTGAATTGACTTTTTCCAGAAAATGTCAGAAGAGTGGAAAAACAGAGCACAAAAGCCGGCAGATTTTTGTTGGGGTAAAGCCGGCAGATTTTTGTTGGGGTACATGCTTAGGAATTTCCAGAGGGGTCCCTGAAGTCTGAGCACGCCTTGTGTATGTCAGCTTCCTTCCTCATGACCTTGTCACGGGCGGGATTCCTCACACTGGCTCCCGGCAATGCAGGTTGTAACCTGTGACAGGTTTTCTTCCTTTTTAAGCCTGAGTCGCTTTTCACTGTATATGTGAACCACATTTTGCCATCCATTTGTCCCTTGATGGACATATGGGTTGCTTCCATCTTTTTGCTGTTGTGAATAATGTTACACTGAACATGGAAGTACAAATATCTCTTGAGACCCTGCTTTCAGTTCTTTTTGATGTATACCTAGAAGTGAAATTACTGGATCATATGATAAAGTCTATTTTTAATATTTTTAGGAACTGCCATACGATTTTCCATAGCAGTTGAAAAAGATTTTTTAGCTCATATGTATTAATATTACAAAATATTTTCAAACAGCGTCCAAAATGTGTATGAAAGTACTTCAGTTCAGTTCACTTCAGTCGCTCAGTAGTGTCTGATTCTTTGCGACCCCATGAATTGCAGCACGCCAGGCCTCCCTGTCCATCACCAACTCCCAGAGTTCACTCAGACTCACGTCCATCGAGTTGGTGATGCCATCCAGCCCACTCAGCCTTCTTCACAGTCCAACTTTCACATCCATACATGACCACAGGAAAAACCATAGCCTTGACTAGACGGACCTTAGTCGGCAAAGGAATGTCTCTGCTTTTGAATATACTATCTAGGTTGTTCATAACTTTCCTTCCAAGGAGTAAGCGTCTTTTAATTTCATGGCTGCAGTCACTATCTGCAGTGATTTTGGAGCCCCCCAAAATAAACTCTGACACTGTTTCTACTGTTTCCCCATCTATTTCCCATGAATTGATGGGACCAGATGCCAAGATCTTAGTTTTCTGAATGTTGAGCTTTAGGCCAACTTTTTCACTCTCCTCTTTCACTTTCATCAAGAGGCTTTTTAGCTCCTCTTCACTTTCTGCCATAAGGGTGGTGTCATCTGCATATGTGAGGTTATTGATATTTCTCCCGGCAATCTTGATTCCAGCTTGTGCTTCTTCCAGCCCAGCATTTCTCATGATGTACTCTGCATAGAAGTTAAATAAGCAGGGTGACAATATACAGCCTTGACGTACTCCTTTTCCTATTTGGAACCAGTCTGTTCCAAGTCCAGTTCTAACTGTTGCTTCCTGACCTGCATACAGATTTCTCAAGAAGGCAGGTCAGGTAGTCTGGTATTCCCATCTCTTTCAGAATTTTCCCCAGTTTATTGTGATCCACACAGTCAAAGTCTTTGGCATAGTCAATAAAGCAGAAATAGATGTTTTTCTAGCACTCTCTTACCTCAGTAACTCTTTACCATCATTGAATAGCAAAGCAATTTTTGATATTTTTGACTTAATAGATAAAAAAGATAACACTTTTAAATTTTGCATTTTTTAGAATTCTAGTTGAGGTTTTTGGGGGTGTGTGTGTGTGTATTTAAACATGGCTTATTATCTATGTTTTCTCTGATTATTTTTTCAATTGAGCACCTTGGTGTTTTGGGTTTATTTGTTTTTTAGATTAGCACTGTATGCATTTTTCAGACCTGTTTCATAATTTGTTATTTATTCCCTTCTTTTTTGTCATTATTTCCTGTTATTGTTCAGGTGCCTATCATTATTTAGTAATTTGCTACCACAGATTAGAAACCAGATGACAAACCAAACCAGTTAAAATAAAATTACTTATTACGTAAAATAATATCTTTATAAAACCCATGAGAGTCTCCTGTTGAGTAAAATGCGTGTGTTTTAGTCTGTGGACTCTGTAACCTCTCATCTAGCTTCTCAGTGACCTCTTTTGCATCCTCCATGATTCTCAACCCTGTTTATAATAGAGCAGTTTGCTCCATAGTTGAGTTTTGGAAATCTGGGGTGACACACTTTGATCACCTGGAGAACAGCTTGCTCCCAACTTCTGGTGCCATAAAGCTCCTGAGCATGTAACATGTTGAGAGTGAGTGGCACCTTAAGTATTCTCAGTAATAGCAGTCTATCTTTGGTAATACTCAGTCCATTTATATCTGTAGCACCTACTCCTTCCAGAACACCCACTGTCTTGGTTCTTTTGGTTCTGACCCCGGCTTTGTTTATGTACCATTTCCAGTCCTCAGACATGCTTGTTTTCAGACATCTGTCTTTTCCTCCTCCTCTTGGCCCCATTTCCTCTTGATTCTCCTTTCACTATCATGTTTCAGGAGTGGCCACATGGAAGGCCAGGATGACTCCTGACGTCATCCCTTCAGAGGTCACTGTGTCCTTCCTCAGTGGCGCCTCTCTCAGTAGGAAGCACGTTCTCCCAGGAGAGGTTGCCACTCTTCTCTCCAGATCCCAAAGCAGATGGTAATTACAGCATCAATATCACACACATCCCCCCCTGTGAAAGCACTTTGCACCTTTATTTTGTCCCCCTTTTCACTGCTGAACACTGAGCTCATCTCCTTTCCAGACTTCACAGAATATTTTTATATGAGAACACAAAAATCAAACCCTCATGATGCTGTGTTTCAAACAGGTTTAAAAATGTCATCTTTGAAATCAGTCCAACAGAAGAAGTTGGAGACTTCGAAGTGAAGGCCAAGTTCATGGGAGTTCAAATGGAGACGTTTATGTTACATTATCAGGTGGGTCTGCACCAGGTGAAACTGACAGCTCTGTGTGTGAGATAGTCGTGTTCTTGTCAGGGTAGGAACGGGGAGAAAAGCAGACCCACGTGAGGAGAGCTGCCCGCACATGGCAGTGAGGACTTCTGTGTGTCTGATTTGGTCTGTTTGGGCTAGTGAGCTTTTGCAGACGTATACATCTTCAGAGAGCATACCTGAAGCTTCCACTTAGGATTGCCACTAAATTAACCGACACCTTGGATTTGAACAAAATGCTTAGGTACAGATCTCGACTGTACAAAGTCATGAACTTTTTCAGGAGCTTGAAATCTTTTTCCCCCTCTCATTTTGATTTGATATAGGGGGTTTAAAGGTATACTTCTGACAAGATGTGTGTAAATTGCATCTTTGTAAACTGAATCTCACTTTATTTATATTTTGGGAACTTTCCCTTTTTTTTGGAGAGAAAGCAACTTTTTTACTGAATCTAAGTTAATAAATAGGGATCACAGAACAAATAGCAGACAAACAGCGTGAGTTACATCAGAATGAAAAAAATAAATGATGGGCCTGGGTTTCCAGTCTGAAGCTGTTATGCAATATGACTCTTTTTTGGCCACACCACACTGCTTTGGGATCTTAGTTCCCCCACCAGGAATTGAACCCAGGCCCTGAGCAATAAAAGCACCAAGTCCTAACTACTGGACCACCAGGGAATTCCCCTCTGAATCCCTTTCTAAATTTAAGAATTCTGCAGTGAATCATTTTGTAACAAAACTATCCCTAATTTTTATTTTAAAACATCTCTCTCTCTCTTTTTTTTTGCATTAAAAAATGTAAGGGCAGTGAGAGGACTCCTAGGTAACGTCCAGCTTCCATTAGTTCTGTGAGCACAGTGCTTCGTGGTTGGTACCCAGCTTATGTTCCTCAGATGGCTGCACCCTGTCAGGCTGGTCAGGGGCCTTTCGCTGAAAGGAAATTCGGGCTCTTGTACATGTTGCTCCCCCTTCGTTGGGAGTTTTCCCCCGCTTTTTTCCTCTGTCATTTATTGAGGACTTTCATGTCATTACCACACCTAAAACTTGCCCCACCAGCCACACCACAGTCAGTTTCTCCTTCGCCTCCATAGCCTATAGAGAGAGCCAGCCCCTGTTGACTACAGGCATCAACTTACTTTCCTCTCGACTTCCAAACTGCAGACTCCTTAAGGACAGGTAGTATTTCTCTGTCTCCTTCTCAATGACCAGTAGACCCTCAAAACACATTAACTGTACAGATGTGAAATGATTTTATGATGCACCTAGCTAACTCAAGTCCTTACGTGAAAAAGAGCCTCTTATTCTCTCAGTTTCACCAAATTTGTGTTGGCTGCCCATTCTGCCTCAGCGTATCACTCCATGCACAGAGTCATTAGCTATGGAATGACCGCCAGGTGCAAGGTGTTACAGTTCAGATGACACATCAGGGTCCTTGTCCAACTGGAGCCCCTGAGATTTTTCCAAAAGATGAATTGGTTGAACTTTTGGGGTCCCTTCCAGCCCCTCTCTTTTTTAAAGATTTTTTTTGCAGTCTTTATTGAATTTGTTACAGTATTGTTTCTGTTTTACGTTTTGTTTATTTTTGGCCCTGTGGCATGTGGGCTCTTGGTCCCCCCACCCCACCCAGGGATCGAACCCACACCCCCTGCTTTGGAAGGTGAAGTTTTAACCACTGGACCACTGAGAAGTCCTGCCTTCAGGCCCTTTGATGGTTGCTTTTTCACTACCGCTCTTCCAGAGTTTGGGTGTGAGACCACTCTGATTTCCTCGATTTGTTCTGGACAGTGGAGGGTAGTAGAGAAACAGGCCTTAGCTGCCAGATCCAGATTTACCACGTCCTGCTCTGTTCTGTTGGGCAGGTCATTTAACATCTTCCAGCCTCAGTATTCTCATCTTTAAATGTGAGATAATCACCCCTGGTAGGATTTCTGACAGGACTTAAACAGACGTCATATAACATGCTCCTACACTGAGGGGCATATAGTAAATGTAAAACCATTTAGCCCTCTCTTCCCCGTCGCGTTCAGGATAGGAAAGCTGTCATTTGAAAAGGGAATGGAGACTCTAGTAGACAGTGTTGAGATGACATTACTGGCCTTATCTTGTGTTCAGGGGTTACTATGTCTCAGCATGGATTGAAACGCCGTCACCTTCTCCAGGCGACATGTCACCTAGACTGACTGGGCCACAGCAGGCGGTTCCGTAGTTGGGGACTTGTGTCGCACCCCAGCTCACATCTGGCACACAAGGCAGGCCTCGTCCCTTCCGGATCCCTCCTTTTCTTGTCCCACGGACTTGATTAACCATCAGAATGTTTTTTTTGAACAGGACCTGCTGCAGCTACAGTATGAAGGAGTCGCTGTCATGAAATTATTTGACAGAGCTAAAGTCAACGTCAACCTCCTCATCTTCCTTCTCAACAAGAAGTTCTACGAGAAGTAACAGAGCATTTGCTTCCAGCCCAGAAGGATGAAGAAAGGAGTGCCCAGTGGCAGCCTTTCTGAAGGTCCTTCTTTACTTCTTGGAAACAAAGACCCAGCCCACACCATTGCCTCAGTCTAATATCGCCCCCAGCTCCACAAGTTTAACTCCTCCCGCTCAACAGGGACATTGGTCGTCCTTTCTTCATAGTGAAATTGTATTTCCGGCCCAGTCTGACCCATCTTGTTCCTTCGTTCTCTTCTATTAGGGAAGAGTGGGAACTGTCCTAAAATCTCTCATGTTGTTACAGTCTTAGAGGTTGCATTACTATATTGTAAGCTTTGGTGTTTGTTTCTATTAGCAATAGGGACAGTGGGATTTGAATACTTGCTGTTTAGAAGTGGAAGCCATTAGCCCAATAACGTGCATACTTAGAAGACACACAGTTAAAATGTTAGATTATCCATAGTTTTTAGGTTGTCACTTAAAAGTGAAGTTCCTTTATATTACTGTTCCATCAGTAAAATTGAAGGATATGGGGAGGCTTTGGTTGTCTTCCATTCTGTCTTCCTTTATGGTGGGAGCTAATAGAAGTCACTGTTCTGTGTTCAAAGGAAGCATTTTCTAGAAAGAGAGGGATATTGTTTTTAAATTTGACCATTAAATTTGGGCAATTCTCATCAGTGGATGGGAGAGTCCCATTGTTAAAATTAAGCTATTTAGGTAAATTCAGAATGGTCTGAACACCTGCTTGTTTCTGTTGGTGCAAAAGATTGACTAGTTTCAGGCAGACGATCCACTCCATCCCTATGGCAAAGGAATGGGTTATCCCTAGCGTAGAATGTAACTATTTTCAAAGCTGTTTTATGTCTTAAGAGTGCCTTATGAAAGTGTAGATTTATTTCTTAAAGTGGGGATGATAGGAATTTTAAAGATTTATATAATGCTTCAAAAGTCTTTAGAATACTGTAAGAAAACGGTTTGGGTTTTTCTTTTTTTTAATTGGCTTATCTGTATATCTGAACTCTTAAAACTTTCTTGTAGCTAAAACACTAGGGTTTATCTGCAGGGTTGCAAAGAGATTATCCTGCCTTAAACAGACTGAAACAAAACCAGACAAAAGCAGCCAAGTGATGTTACACGTGATATTAAAAGCTGCCCCCCCCCTTTTTTTCTGTCTTTTCTCTTGCTGCCCACACTATGCCTTTATTTTATGAACTCTTTTTTAAATTTAGTCACAAACAATTCAGTGCTAAACACTGAGCTCATGGAGCTTTCATTCTTAGATTAAAAGTCATGTACTTTTTTAAAACAGTCTTTTTATCCAGGAAAATATATTGAAATCATGCTACTGAGCCTCATTTCCTCTGATGTTTTGGTTCAGTCTTCTTTTATCGTAAAACATAAACTAACAGTTAAACATTTACTGGTGTATATTTAAAGCCAATAAACTGTCTTCATTGATAACAAATCATGTGACGTGTCCCAGTTACAGATGTTAAGTGTTGGCAGTGTGTTTTTCATGATAGACTGTTTACTGAGTCAGTTTACTGAGTCAGGTCCGCAGGTGCAGATTACGAGTCTGCACACCCCATGCAGCCCACAGACAGGTGAAGAGGTGAGGTGTGGAGTGTCATGGCAAGAGTCTCCACTACCTTGACCTCGTTTCTTGTGTTTTTTAGTAGACAATTTAGTAGCAAGACAATTTTTTTAGTAGATATTTTCCTCAGATTAAAAGAAGATAATCACTCTAAGTGGCATTGCCTCAAAAACTGGGACCAACCAAACTGTCAACTGTTTTACCTTAAAAGATGATATTCAACCCAAATTCATGTCGGGCCCCAAAGGCCACATCGATGACAGACAGTGAGCGAAGTTCACAACTCTTTAATGAAGCATGATGTGTCAGTGGCTGTAAGGAGCATGGTTCCCTTGCCACAAATGGCACAAACTACCCTCAAGAATTTTGATGGTAACTGTGCATAATTACGGTGTTCACAGCATTGAGGATGCCCAGACAAAGTCAAGTCATGGCATTAAAACCTGGTAGCTCTTTGTAATTTTAATTTATTAGCCATCGCAGTCTCTGTCTCAATTCTCTCCTTCTTTGACCTTCTCTTCAACCAGCCATCATGACATTTACCATGAATTTCCTCCTTCAAGAATTTGGACTGCCCATCAGATCGTTGCCCCACACAATTGCCTCTGTATCTCTGTATGAAATAAAAGGTCATTCGTTTGTTTTTGTGTTGATTCTCCTCAGTCTCATTGTTAGCAGTTCCTGCAAAACAGTGCTAACCAGAGTGAAGTTTAATAATTGAAAACCACAACAGAAAACAACCCCTGCATAGTCTTTTTGAAGGAACAAACAAATCAGCTATCTCAAAGCAATTTTTTTTAACTCGTGAGCCTTTTTAGATATAAAATGCTGTAAGTAGCCTTGGCATAAAAAGAACTGGGGGGTGTGGCAAGGTGGAGAACTAGCATAATGTCACTTAGTTCTTTTTTAAGGTGAAAAAACCATCCAGGGAGTTCCTGGTGGTCCAGTGGTGAAGACTCTGCTCTCCCAATGCAGGGGTCACTGGTTCAGACCCTTGGGCAGATCCCACGCGCCACAACTAAGGGTCTGTGAGTGCAACTAAGACCCAACACAGCCTAAATAAATATTTTTTTAAAAATCATCCAGTTTTTCTTTAATCATTATTGGTGGATATTTCAATGTCAGTTCTGATCAGCGAATGGCTGGAAATTTCAAATTACAGTAGCATTAAATGTTTTATGGCAGTAGCACTCTAAGTCACAGTATGTCCCTCCAGGGACTTCTCCATTACGTACAAATCACCAGAAAAGACTATGGGACATTGGATATGGGAAAAGGAAACAGCAGCAAAAGGGAGGGAAAATAGCTGCCTTTTAAATAAGACCCCGAGGGGCAGCCATACTTAAAAATACAAATAAAGGGTCTTCCCTGGTGGCTCAGTAGTAAAGAATCCATGTGCCAATGCAGGGGGCTAAGGTTCAACCCCTGGTCTGGGAAGATCCCACTTGCCGTGGGGCATCTAAGCCCGTGCGCCACAACTCCTGAGTGTATGCTCCGGACCTTGGAGAAGGCACCGCAGTGAGAAGCCCACGCCTAGAGAGGAGCCCCGCTTGTAAAAACTGTAAAGTGTATACTTGCCAACATATTGTGAATTTCCAGGTAAAAATAACCTCACTCTTAAAGGAACCCAATGGAAACCCCTAATTTTATTTTTTAATACTTGTGCTTTATTAATTGCAGGAAATACCCTGCTGTTTATGAGAGGAAGAGCTCATTGGTAGGGCACTGCAATGGGACTGACTGTTTTAAAAGGCGCATGAAGCGGGGTAGGATGGATTGGGAGATTGGGATTGTCATATATACACTGCTATGTATAAGGTAGATAACTAATGAGAACCTACTGTATAGCACTGGTAACTCGACTCCGTGAGTGCTCTGTGCTGACCTCAATGGGAAGGAAGTCCAGAAAAGAGGGATATATGTGTACGTATGGCTGATTGACTGCTGTACAGCAGAAACTGACACAGCATTGTAAAGCAACTACATTCCAATAAAAATAAAAGGCATGTGGACAAAGCCCTTTGTCGATTGGAAAGTTGACATCTTTTCTTCCTCTTTAAACTCGTGTTTCTATTCCATTCCCTTAGAATTTTATTCTAATAATCTTTTAAAGCATAAGTCTTAACTTTTGACCATCCTGTCATCGTTATTTGTGAAAAAATTTAAAATATTTTATTGCCTGTGACCATAAGGCTCTTAACGATCCAGAAAAATTCTTTTCATCATAATTATTGTTAGTGCATCTTTAATCAAAATCCCCTAATGTATTGTCTTGACAAAAAATTCTAAAAGATATTTGAAATGCATCTCTTAATGAAATAAATGAAAGTTCTTAAAGTGCAAGTTTAAAAGCTTATGGCTAGGGACCTCCCTGGCAGTCAGTGGTGAAGACTTTGCCTTCTATTGCAGGGCTGCTGCTGCTGCTGCTAAGTCGCTTGAGTCATGTCCGACTCTGTGCGACTCCATAGACGGCAGCCCACCAGGCTCCCCCATCCCTGGGATTCTCCAGGCAAAAACACTGGAGTGGGTTGCCATTTCCTTCCTCAGTGCATGAAAGTGAAAAGTGAAAGGGAAGTTGCTCAGTCGTGTCCGACTCTTTTCGACCCCATGGACTGCAGCCTACCTGGCTCCTCTGTCCATGGGATTTTCCAGGCAAGAGTACTGGAGTGGGGTGCCATTGCCTTCTCCCTAGTGCAGGGGACGCAGGTTCAATCCCTGGTGGGGAGCTCACATGCCTAGCAGCCAAAAGAAACAAAACACAAAACAGAAGTAATATTGTAACAAATTCAATGAAGACTTTAGAATGAGCCACATAAAAAAGAATAAAAAACTTTAGTGCGTGCATGTTAAGTCACTTCAGTTGTGTCTATAACTTTGCAGCCCTATGGACTGTAGCCCACCAGGCTCTTCTGCCCTTGGGATTCTCCAGGCAAGAATACTCGAGTGGGTCACCATGCCCTCCTCCAGGGGATCTTTTCCCACCCAGGGATCAAACCCTTGTCTCTTTTGTGTCCTGCACTGACAGGCAGGTTCTTCACCACTAGCGCCACCTGGGAATACCACCCCTCCCAAATATGTGGATAAGCATTACTGCTGGCCATAATAAAAGAGAGCTGTTGACCAATTCTCTTCCTATTTTCACTTTTATAAATGTGAGCTCTGAGAACCTTTGCTACCATAAATAAGTCACTCAGTCGGGTCTGACTCGGGACCCCATGGACTGTAGCCTACCAGGTTCTTCTTTCCATGGGATTTTCCAGGCAAGAATACTAGAGTGGGTTGCTATTTCCTTCTCCAGGAGACCTTCCTGACCCAGGGATTGAAGCCGGGTCTCACGCATTATAGACAGATGCTTTACCCTCTGAGCCACCAGGAAGTCCATAGTAAGTACTAATATATGGAATGGAAAGTGTTTTGTGATAATGATGTCACCCATTTTTTAGGACTCTAATCATATCTCCCAAATCTCAATGAAATTATAATTAAAAAATTAAATATGATTAGGCCCTCTAATTTTGCTGAAAGCGAAAAAAGTTTGGAAAAGAGCTTATTATCCAGTCTGTAGATCATACACTGTGTGTGTCAAGGCTTGGGAAGTAGGCGAGGGACTTTACTAAGACTTATTGAATGACTATGAGTTACACTCATAACCTTTGACTTGTGGTTGTTCAGTTGCTAAGTCGAGTCTGACTCATTGCGACTCCATGGACTGCAGCATGCCAGGCTCCTCTCCTTCACTGTCTCCTGGAGTCTGCTCAGATTCATGTCCATTGAGTCACTGATGTTATCTAACCATCTCATCCTCTTCTGCCCCCTTCTCCTTTTGACTTAGAGATAACTTACTTAAACTAATATGCTAGTGATGCTTTGGAAAAGTAGAAATATTTTAATACTTCTTTGGTATGACAATTTTTAAACAAAATTTTATCATGGAAAAAAATGTCTAACAATCTAAACAGAAGGAATGGTATAGTGAACTCCCATGTGTCCATTGTCTAGCCTAAGCAGTTACCAACACTTTCATCTCTACCTTCACCCACATCCCCTTGGGTTATTTTTACAAATCCCAGCTACAGTATCATTTCAACCACAAATACTTGGGTATGTATCTCCACCACGGTGTTTCTCAACAGGGAGCAATTGTCCCTCCATGAAACACTTGACAATATCTGGAGATGGTTTTTGCTGTCTTTATTAAGAGAGCTCTGCTGGCATCTAGTGGGTGGAGATGAGGGTTGCTGCTCATGCACGTCTTAATGCAGAGAACAGACCCCTCAACAGAAAATGAGCTAGTCCAAAATGTCGGTAGAACCCAGGGTGAGAAATCCCACTCTTAACACTGGGGGGAAAAAAAAACACTCCAAGCCATGATCACACCTAAAAAATAAATTTGAAATACTGAATAGGCAGTCACTGTTTACATTTCCCCAGACATCTGATAATTGGCTTAAACATTTCATATATTTGAATCAGCTGCCAAACAAGATTCCCACATTACATTTAGTTGATGGGTTTCTTAAATCTCTTAATCTAGGAATTCTCTCTCTTTTTAAAATTTTAATATTTTTGAGTACTCTGATTCTCTGTTCCTCTGTGGGGACTGTATCCAGATGCGGAGAGCAGGAGCTTCTCTCTAGCTGTGGCATGCAGCCTTCTCGTGGTGGCTTCTCACGGCAGAGCACAGGACCTAGGGCACGCAGGCTCAGTAGTTGTGCATGGGCTTAGTTGCCCTGTGGCATCTTCCTGGACCAAGGATTGACCCAGTGTCCCTTACATTGCAAGGCAGATTCTTAACCACGGGCCACCAGGGAAACCTCTCTCTGTTTTTTCAAATCTTGCAACATATTGGGTTGGCCAAAATTTTCTATCAGGTTTTTCTGCAAGATGTTACAGAAAAATGCAAATGAACTTTTTGGTCAACACAATATTTGGTGTTGATCCTATAGAATTTCTATTCTCTGAGGTTTCTTATTATATCCTGATCTTCAGGGTGATCTCAGGGATGTATCTTTTTGTGATGTAAAGCCTGATCACAAAGTTCAAATATTTCCAGCTTGATTCATTTGTTATAAATTTTCCTATCCCCTTTTCATCACATACCACATGGATTCAGCAGCCACTGACATGATTGACTAGATTTCTTACTTCACTGAGGGTTGCAGAATGGTGATAATCAGCCATTACTTCTTCATTTATCAGAATTTTTCCAAAAAGAATGTCCTATCACCAACTATTTGGTTACCTTGAAGACTATTGATACAGGAAAAGATGGAATGCTGTCTCTCTCCCTTTATTTGCCAGCTTTCAGAAAAAGCGTGTTCCCTAACATCTTCATCTTCCCAGGAGGCTCAGTGGCAATGATCCCGCCTGCCACGCAGGGGATGCAGGTTCTATCCCTGGGTTGGGAAAGATCCCCTGGAGAAGGAAATGGCAACCCACTCCAGTATTCTTGCCTGGGAAATCCCATGGACAGAGGAGCCTGGCGGGCTCCTAACATCTTCTAAAGGTGACCGGTGAGGTTTTGTTTTTTTCAATCCTGTGACTCCTAGTTTTTTTAATGTATTAATATTCAATGTCTTTCAGTCCACTGTAGATATACATATATTTTTAAAATATATAAGAATTTTATGGTAAATTTTAAATTTAAATGTTAAAAATTTTTTAATGTTTTTACATGCTCAAATTGTCCTCTTTTGGACCAGTAGAAGTCCTTCAGTGGTGACTGTCCTTTTATCATGACCCCAGTAGACTTTGATAGCTTCCTTGCTTTCTGGCTTAAGATGTTCCAGCCACATCTTGCTACTTTACTCACCCCCAGACTTCAAATCAGCTATTTCTCCAAGGACCCCTGCTTACTTTTAGTGGGAAAGGGTACTTGGAAAATATAGTCTGGGTGCTAGGAGAACTCATGACTGTTAGGTTGGTCATTGTCTCTGTTTTCAATAGAAAGAGTTTTTTAAAGAACATTTCCTGAGTTCATTCTTTTCTTCTAATAAAATGCTTTTATCTTAACATATGCAGTTCTATGAAAGAAAAAAATAATGGTTGTAGCATTTGCCAATTCCGTAGTGTGAACACCTCCCACAGCTGATTTCAGGCTTGATGCCATTGGTCATTGAACATAGAGTTGAGGGGTAGAAGTGTTTTTGTTTTGTCTTGTTTGGCCACACCGTATGGCAGGCGGAATCTTAAGTTCCCCAACCGGGCATTGAACCCTCACCCTGTGCAGCAGAAGCATGAGAGTCTTAACCACTGGACCTCCAGGGAAGTCCCTAGAGTTGGGAAAAGATGCTAACAGTTGGCTTTCGTGAGTTGGTGCTAAACTACTAATTTTATTCCAACAGTAATAGGGAGCAATGGATGGGTTTTAAGAGCAAGAAATGATGAGATCTGGGTCTTAGAAATGTGGAGGATGGATGGGGATACGGAGGCAAGACTCCAGGTTACGCTACTTCCTGTTTGTCCCTCAGATCCACTCTCCACCTTCTACTCTCCTCTGGGCCCTAGGAAGCTGGCTGTGTAGACTACATCACTGTCTCCCTCCAGCTTCTGCTTGGGTTTGGCCAATGACAGGCACCTCAGGAGAGCAGAGGTCTAAAATAAGGTGAAAAAACAGTGAAGTGAAAGTGTTAGTCGCTCAGTCGTGACTGATGTTTTGTGACCCCACGGACTATAGCCCTCCAGGCTCCTCTGTGGAATTCTCCAGGCAAGAATACTGGAGTGGGATGCCATTCCCTTCTCCAGAGGATCTTCCCAACCCAGGGATCAAACCCAGGACTCCTGCAGTGCAGGCAGACTCTTTATCATCTAAGCCACCAGGGGAGCCCAGAATAAGAAGAGGTTAAGACTTATTCTTCCAGGTCACTGTGAATTAACTTCTCTCCCTACCAAAGGCCAGAGTTCCTCTCGGGTTCCTCTCTACAGATAACCACCTTCTCCCTACTGCAGTAAGCAATCCTTCCCCAGGTCCCCTGTGGCCCAGAGAGCTAATGATTCCTGCTGTAACTAGCCCCAGGGGGTCCTACATTATCTGTAAGCCTTGCCTGTTTCTTTATTAACTTTTCTTCCAGTCTCCAGTTTCAGCAGCCATCTGTTTCCTGCTGGACCCTGACTGATACACAAATGGACCAATTAAGGTCTCAGTTAGTGAGAGACTTTGCTACTTGAACTGGATAGTGGTTGTTAGGTTGAAAAGGGGTGGGTAAATTCTAGAGATGTTTAGGAAGCAGAGTTGGTTTACTGGGTGTTGGAAGAGTGGAACCTGGGTCAGCAGGTGCTCTACAGGAAGTATTCTAAGATCAAGAGAGATGATTTTAGAAAACATTAATTTTTGCCCAACTAAAGCATTTATGACATTTTGATTCTACTTGTTTGACTTAGTATGAATAGAATGCTAGATTTCTAATAAAAAAAAATGCAACAAGCAACAAAGGTTTACTACATAGCACAGGGAACTATAGTCAATAGCTTGTAGTATGTAGTAACCTATAATGGAAAATAATTTCAAAAATAATATATGTGTTTATGTATCACTGAATCAGCTTGCTGTGCACTTGAAACATTGTGAGTCAACTATATTTCAGTAAAGTATATATGTTAAGAAAAAAAAGAAATTTGGAAAGGGTTATATTCCATCATTCTCCTTGGAAGTCACAACACACATAAACATATTAAAAACCTCTGAGGGACTTCACTGGTGGTGCAGTGGTTAAGAATCCACCTTCTCAATCCACTATTGTCAAATATCTTTTGATATTGATTTCTGACATAATTCCACAGGGATAAAAGAACAGACTCCATATGATCTCAATACCTTTAGACCGTGACATTTTTGCCCCTTGTTTTGCTTTCCTGAAAATGTTCCAGTGTCTCCTTGTTTATAGTCTATGGGAACTTGGACAGAATTTGTATCCTACTGTTGTGTGAAAATTGTATAAATCTTAATTATGTTGAATTGGTTCATAGTGCTTTTTAAGTCTCCTGTATCCTTCTACTTTTTTTGTCTATCCATTCTATTAATTTTTGAGGGCATGATATTGAAAGTGTCGGACACGACTGAGCGACTGAACTCAGTCGTGTATCCTCAAGGAGGATATTGAGGAGGCTACAATAGTACCTGGCTTTAAGCTCTCAATAACTGTTAAATATTACTTAGGAAACAAAACAAAAAAACTAAAAATCTTAATTTATCTATTTAAAAAAATAATCGTAAGCTATAATGGAACTATGTATGTAATTTTGTTCTGTATTTTCCAAGAATCCTATAAATGTGTTATAGTTTCATAATTAAAGAAAGAACCCACCTTCCAATGCAGAGGATGCAGGTTTGCTCCCTGCTCAGGGAGCTAAGATCCCACATGCCCACGCACAGCTAAGCCCATGCACTGCAACCGTGAGCCTGTGTGCCACAAAGAAAGACTGCACGCACTGCAAATAAGACCTGATGCGGCCAAAAATAAAGAAATAAGTAAACATTTAAAAAATAAGAAAAAGCTTTGAGAAATTCTACAGTCAGGAGACCAGCCCACCCCTCCTGCTTTTCAGGGATCCCCTCTTAGCCGTCTATAAGACTCATGTTCCATGAAACACACCCTGTGAGATGCTAGAGAAAGAGAAGGCTACAATAGTACCTGCTTTAAGCTCTCAATAACTGTTAAATATTACTTAGGAAACAAACAAAATAAAAAGTGGGTATTTGTAGGTCACTTTTGCTAAAGAATTTTGGATTCCATTAAAAAACTTGAGTTGGGTGAAGTTATTTGTGAAATGCTTTGGGCCTTAAATTGCAATTCTGACATTTACCCCTAAATTTGATATGATTCTATAAAAATGTATACTTGATAAGCTCACTATACTTTCTCAGAGTCACTGACCTTTGGAGAAACACATTTCCAGCTCCTATGAATACAGAGGCACCAAGTCTGCCAAGTGGAGAAAAATCTGGAGGTAGGGCTTCCCTGGTAAAGAACCGGTCTGCCAGTGTAGGAGACACGAGTTCAATCCCTGGGTCAGGAAGATCCCCTGGAGAAGGAAATGGCAGTATTCTTGCCTAGAGAATCCCCTGGCAGGCTGCAGTCCATGGGCTCACGAGGAGTGGGAGATGACTTAGCAACTCAACAACAACAACAGGGGTTGAGAAGGCACACGAGTGAAAGGTGACGTAATAGAAGTTAAAGGATAATTCCTCTCAAAAAAAGCCGACTCAGAAAGACTAGCTTCCAAAAATAAAAGAACCAGTGCCCAAACATCCTTTTCCATGAAAAGAAACCAGGTCTGCTTGGAGAAGTGACTGGTTCTGGGACTGGAAAGGAAAAGTACAAGATGGTCAGGATATCTTGTTGTGTCCAGAAAGGAAAAAAAATACTAAAAAATGGATAGGGACATATTAGAAGGACGCAGAAGCCAGATTAAAGGTTAAAGCTGGGATAACTTAAATGTAATAATAGTAGTGGGTTATAACCTATTGAATAAAATAAGAATTCATGAGCCCATTCTAATATAAAAGAATAAATAGGGAGAAGGCAAGAATCGTTAATGAGTGCTAAAACTAGTTTTCTGCAAGTTTACTGAGTAACAAAATATTTATACAGTCTCAGACTGTCTCCCTTCAAGAGTTCTATTGACTATTAATGGAAAAAATAGAAACTTTACAGTGGAGAAACCTGGCAGACAGCATCTTAGCTAAATGATCCAAACTTAACGTCATTAATGGGACAAGTTGACATCGTGTGCCTCCTGATGGATAAACTGAAAACGCAATATTGCTCCTGGGCTCAGTTCACTTCAGTTCAGTCGCTCAGTCGTGTCTGACTCTTTGAGACCCCACGAATCGCAGCATGCCAGGCCTCCCTGTCCATCACCAACTCCCGGAGTTCACTTAAACTCATGTCCATCGAGTCGGTGATACCATCCAGCCGTCTCATGCTCTGTCGCCCCCTTCTCCTCCTGCCCTCAATCCCTCCCAGCATCAGAGTCTTTTCCAATGAGTCAACACTTCGCATGAGGTGGCCAAAGTACTGGAGTTTCAGCTTTAGCATCATTCCTTCCAAAGAAATCCCAGGGCTGATCTCCTTCAGAATGGACTGGTTGGATCTTCTTGCAGTCCAAGGGACTCTCAAGAGTCTTCTCCAACACCACAGTTCAAAAGCATCAATTCTTCGGCACTCAGCTTTCTTCACAGTCCAACTCTCACATTCATACATGACCACAGGAAAAACCATAGCCTTGACTAGACAGGCCTTTGTTACTCCTACACAAAATGCATAATCTGAAATTAATCAGGGGGAGACACTACACAAACCTTAATGAAGGGACCGTCCATAAAATAACTGGCCTGTCACTTCAAAGGGCTTCCCTGGTGCCTCATTTGGTAAAGAATACACCTGCAATGGGGGAGACCTGGGTTCGATCCCTGGGTTGGGAAGATCCCCTGGGGAAGGGAATGGCTCCCCACTCCAGTATTCTGGCCTGGAGAATTCCATGGACTGTATAGTCCATGGGATTGCAAAGAGTCGGACACACTTCAAAAATTTTCAAAGTCAAAGACAAAAACTGAACAACTGTTCCAAATGAAAGGATACTAAAGAGGACTTCCCTGGTGGTCCAGTGCCTAAGACTCTACATTCCCAATGCAGTGGTTGGGGAACTGTATCCCACATACCGCAACTAAAGATTCCACATTCCCAGTGAAGACTGAAGATCTTGCATGCTGAAACTAAGACCTGGTGCAGTCAAATAAATAAGTAAACATATTTTAAGAAAGAATAATAAGATTTTTTTAAAAAGCTTTAAGAAAAAAAGGGATACTACAGAGACATGTCATTCAAATATTGAGAGCAATCCTAGATTTTCTTTTGCCATAATAATGTATTGGGATAGTTTTCAAAATTTTTAAATAAATATCTGCAGATTATATAATATACTAAAGCAAAGTTAATTTCCTGATTTTGATAATTGTATTATGGTTACATAAGAGACTACTCTTGTTTTTATGAAATAAACACCAAAGTTTTTATGGCTAGATCAGCATCATATCAACTTACTCTCAAATGGTTTAGAAAAAATGAACATATATACAGAGAAAGAAATAATAATGCAAGTGCAATAAAATCTTAATATTTGGGATCGTGGGTAAAGAGTATATGAGAATTCTTTACAAAATGGCAGCTTTTCTGTTAATCTGAAATTATGAAAACATTAAAAGTTAAAGGAAAAAAAAGAAATGAAGATCTTTACCAAAGTGCATCAGGAATGATTTTGGCTGCAAGAAATGGAAAACAGACTGCCAGTGATTTAAACATTGAGAGCTATCTTTGTTTCACAGACGTCTGGAAGAAAACACTTGCTAGTGTTGGTTTAGCTGCTCACAATGCTAGCCCTGATCAGGTTGTTTTCCGTCTTTCTGAATTTGGAATTTCTTAATGCTTTCTCTTTTTGTGACTGCAAGATGGCTTCCATAGCTCCAGGCATCACGTCTGTATTCCAAGTACAAAGCGGGTAGGGGCTGGCTGCAGTTGAATATGTTCCTTTGATCTGAAAACCAAAGTTTTTCAAAAAGCTTCCTGTTTGGCTTTCCCTTAAGTCTCAGTAACCAAACTAGTCATGTGGCCAGGTCCATCTGTGAGAGAGCCTGGGAAGTGGCATCTGCCTTTCTGGGCTCTGCAAAAGAAGAGTGGAGGGAGTTTTGCTAAGGAGTGATTACTTTCCATTTGAAAACTATGGCCCATATTAATTCTTGGGTTCATCCTTTTTTATATTTATTTCAATCTTTAAAAATATATATATTTACTTACTTGGTTGTGCCAGGCTTTCATTACTGCATGCAAAGTCTTAGTTGAGGCATGTGAACATTTAGTTGCAGCATGTGGGATCTAGCTCCCTGACCAGGGATCCAACCCAGGCCCCCTGCACTGGGAGCACAGAGTCTCAGCCACTGAACCACCAGGGAAGTCCCTGTGATTTCATTCTTAGTGGCAGCATTTCTTAAGGTTGACCCACAAAGGACCTACATCAAAATCGCCTTCTATGATTTTGATCTATGGGCCCTGAACATTCCTCAACATTCTGGCCAGTTATGCCACAGATACAAAGCTCTGGTCATTCCTCACTGGGCCATTCCTCAGAGTTGTGTTTACAGCAAGCAGCTCGAAGGGATGAAGCAATGTCTTCTTCTGAGTCAAAGAGCAAATTGATTCCTCTCCTGGGACAGAACCCATGGATGTCTGGGCATCCATCTGGGCCCTTATTTTTTTTTTTTAATTTTTAAAATATTTATTTTTGGCTGCCCTGGGTCTTTGTTGCTGCTGGGCTCTCCTGCAGTTCGGGTGAGCAGGGGCTGCGCTCTAGTTGTGGTACGCGGGCTTCTCATTGCGGTGGCTTCTCTTGTTGCAGAGCACGGGCTCTAAGGCACAGGGTCAATAGTTTCACAGCAGATGGAATCTTCCTGGACCAGAGAAAGGACCCATGTCTCCTGCATTGGCAGGTGATTCTTCACCACTGAGCCACGAGGGAAGCCCCATCTGGGCTTTCCTGCATCATCCCCGTGGGACCTGGTGGGCAAGGTGAACTGACACATAAATGACGCTCACGATGCTTGCTGTCTCTGACCCGGGAATCTCATGCCTCCTGGCAGCAGCCGTGCAGTAGTAACAGGCTGATGTACAAGTCTGTAAGCGGGGTAAAATCCCAGCCTGAAAGACTAAACTCTACCACAGGCAAAGCTGACAAGGAAGTTTGACTCTCTCTGCCTGGGTTCTGGGAGGAGGGGTGGGGAAGCCCCTTGAGAAGCCAAAAACTCGGCCCATACATGGGTTTAGGATCTGAATGTATGGTTTCTATGTAATAAAATTCTCATGTCTGGTAATTGATTCCCATGCATCTCATGGAACAGAAAAACCCAACAGCAACATTTGAGTCATATTCCCACTACCCAGGATTTCCATGGGGTATAAATCAAGCCCTCCTAAAGTTGAAAGCATAGTTAAAAACATTAGGAAATAATCCATCATAAACAAGAGCCTGCAGATACAACAAACAGGGTTAGAGCTCCCCAAACTTGAAATAAGAGAACTACTTGCTGAAAGAGAATATAAAATTAGTATAACTAAATGCATAAAAGAAAGAATAAAAAGATAAGAATAGAACCCAGTGAAGAGTAGTTGTGCGTGCTCAGCTGTGCCTGACTCTTTGCAACCCCATGGACTGTATCCTGCCAGGCTCTTTCTGGGATTATACTGGCAAGAACACTGGAGTGGGTTGTCGTTTCCTTCTCCAGGGGGTCTTCCCAGCCCAGGGACAGAACCCATGTCTCTCACATCTCCTTTATTGCAGGCAGATTCTTTACCGCTGAGCCACCAGGGAAGCCTTAGTAAAGAGTTGGCATATTTGACAAAGAACTAAATGGAGTTTGTAGATGGGAAAACAGTTCTTAAGGAAGAAAAAACTCAACGGATAGGTTAAACGACAGATTACACATGCCTGGAAAGAGAAGTCAGTAAACTGGAAGACAGATTTGATGAAATTACCTAGATGTAGCACAAAAATTAAGAGTAGAAAAATATAAAAGGGAGGTAAAAAGACATGAAGAATAGAATGGAAATGCTTAATACGCATCTAATTAATCTTCTAGAGGGAAAGAACAAATATGAATAAGCAGCATTTAAAGAGATTTTAGAAAAATTTCCTAGAACATTTGGAAGACACATAGCAGAGTCTTCCAGTTGCTCCCTGTCGTCTAAAAGTGATGGCCCTCAAAGTGGAATCCCAGAGAACAGGCAGCATCAGCATCACCTGAGAGTCTGTTAAAAGTACAAATTCTCCCCACCACCCAAGACATACCAAGGCAGCAACTCAGAGTTTCTAAGCTCTTTGAGCCCCAGAATGTGCTCAGCAAGCTGTGTTTTATATGACCAGGGGTCAGCAAACTATAGCCAATGGGTCGAATCTGCCCCACTGTCTGCTGTTGTAAATGAAGTTTTATTAGGGTACAGTCATGTCCGTTTCTTTATGTGCGGTCTGTGGCTGCTGTCGTGTACACTGGCAGAGGTGAGTAGTTATGAGGAGGCAAGAGCAGATGATCTGCAAAACTCTTTTCAGCAAAAAGGTTCCAACCCCTGCCTTCGACAAAGGATACATCTCAGTGAGCGTGGTTCCCAGAGTTTCTCTTCTATTCCTCTTAGACGGGTGCTCAAGTGATGGTAGCAATGGTCAACAGACCCGAGGAGCTTCCAAATAGAGCTCCCTGGTAGTCCAGTGGTTAAGAATCTGCCTGCTAATGCAGGGGACATAGGTTCGATCCCTGGTCTGGGAAGATTCCACATGTCTAGGGGCAACTGAGCCTGTGCGCCACAGCTCCTGAAGCCTTCCCGCTAGAGCCTGTGCTCCACAACAAGGGAAGCCGCTGCAATGAGACACCTGTGCACCACAGCTAGTGAGTAGCCCCCACTTGCCAGCCTCAACTAGAGAAAGCCTGTGCAGCGACAAAGACCCAGTGCGGTCATAAATACATTTAAAAAGAATTTTTTTAAAAGGTCCCAGTTTTAAATTTACTCCTGCAAAAGCAGCCATATCAGTTCTTGGAAACAACTTAGGTGACATTAGCACATAAGAAAATACTTTTGCCATTCTGCAAGTCAGGTCACCTGGGTCCTGATTCTGGGTTCACCATCCTGAAATTTTTAGCGTGTCCAACATATGCAGTTTTTCCTTGCCTGTGCCTTTACTTTTAACTTTTTTTTTTTTTAACCCTCCCAGCACTTCAACATGTAAGTTTTAATTTTTGTCCAGTTAGGGGCTTTCCAGTAGCTGGCCTAGCCATGACTTCCACCCCATGGACCAATGGTAATCAGCACAGCAGAACATAAAAAGATGAAACTGAAGTGCCTGCAAAGCAGGGGAAAGGGGAAAATCTAATGAGAAGCAAGATGATTTGAATCAGAGAACTTCAGAAAGAGGGCCAAGGCACCTGAAGAGGGAAGGGATAGAGTTAAAAATACAAATATTGGTCAAAAATGTGTACAAGATGCAGTTAGACACCCAGATACTTTGCACTGTGGCTGTAGGTGGGAGGTTAACTGGGGAAACAGAGGCAGAGGTGTTTTGGACTTAGGGTGAGGCAAAGACAACACCAGTGAGGTGTTGTCTGAAAACAGAGAGATTAAGTGCAAGGCAACACATCAAATAGTGGAACTCTTAGGACTTTTTTCCCCCACGTGACTTTCAGAGAGCCAGTGGCTTATTTATACTTCTGGATAGTCAACTGGAAGATTCTTTAGGCGGGAGAAATTGACCTGCCCAAGAGAAAAAACAAATTTTAAAGTCTGTCCAGTGGTACAGATGAACCTATTTCCAGGGCAGGAACAGAGATAAAGATGTAGAAAACAGACACGTGGGCACAGGTGGGGAAACGGAGGGTGGGGCAAATCGGGAGATTGGAATTGACATATATATACAGCCTGTGTAAAACAGCCGGCTGGCAGGAACTGACTAGAAAGCACAAGGAGCTCAGCTCGGTGCTCTGTGATGACCTAGGGGGGTGAGATACAGGGGAGCAGGAGAGAGGTCTAAGAGGGAGGGGATATATGTATATACGTGGCAGATTCACTTCATTGTACAGCAGAAACTAACGCAACATTGTAAAGCAATCATATTCCAATGAAAAAAGCAAAACACACACCAAACCCTAGGGATTTGTTACCCTGGAGGACATGCACTGAAAATTCTGGGTCTCTGTTCCAGTGAGCTCTCTAGTCAAGAAACCTCACAGGTGCACAGAGCTTCCAGTTAGTTCTTTAAAAACAAGTGATATTTGTACTTCCTTATTTTTTCCTGATTTTACTAGTAATACATACTTATCTCTAAAACTGTATATAATTTAGAAATGTGTAAAGTGGAAGATAATTTTCCCAGTAGTCCCTATTCCTCAAAGACAAATGTTATTAACCCATATCTTGATATACTTACAAAATTTTTTCTATTTAAATGTAACAGGTCCTGGCTTGATCCTGTAATAAGGCCAAAATAAGTGGGCTTGAAACAAAATCGGTACTTCTCTCTCAGCCACGTCATAGCCTAGAAGCAGTTTAGAGCTGATACTGTGGTTCCCCAGGGCTGGGAAGCCAGGGGTCATTGCTACTACTGGTTTGTCATTCTCAACACAGTTTTTATCTAATGGTCTAGGACAGCTGCTCTATCTAGTTACCACATCCATATTTCAGCCAGTGAGGAGAAGAGGGAAAAGGTCTTTCTCCTTTTCATTTAAGGGCATGATCCCAAAGTTGCCTGTATTTCTTCTGCTAATATCTGTGGAGTGAAACATGACCAGATCTATTCACAAGGGAGAGTGGGAAACGTAGTCTTCAGTTGATTTTAGCTGGGCAATGAAGCATCCAGTTAAAGTTCAGAATTTCTTTTAATAAAGGAAGAAGAGGAGAATGAATGTTGAGAGAACAGCTAGCAATTTCTGCTACAGAATATATAAAAATATTAATTTAAATCATTTTAATTTCCAGAAACAAGATATCTATACATATTTAGTGTTTCTGTCTTAATTATGAATGGAGTCAAGGATTACCAGAGGCTTGAGGGAAGCCTCTAGATGGAGACCAAAATGAACAAACTAAAAATTGAACTCAGACAAAACAGAGACAGACAATACAAGGAGTAGAAGAAAATATAAAAACAGAAATAACCTCTAATTAATAGCACACCCTTGAAATGAGTATAGGATGATATTTTAAAAAGGAGCAGTCAGAAATCAGGAAAGAGCATTTAGAAATTAGAAATACAATCACAGAAATAAAAGTTCAACAGAAAGGAAAGACAAAACTGAAAGAAAGAGCTGAAAAAATTTATTAGGAAATAGAATAACAACAGCAAAAGACAAAAAAAATAGAAAATAGGAGAGAAAAGATGAGAAAATTAGACAAGCAATGTAGGAGACCCATTAACTGACCAAGTAGAATCTCCATGAAAGAAAGAAAAAAGAATATTGTCAAAAAGATAGGACAATTTCTCAGAACTAAAGGATATGAGTATTCAGTTTCCACATACATATCTAATGCCAGTGTGGTGAACAAAAATAAAGCCTCCCACCAAAGTACATTATCATAAAATATCAGAATACTAAGCCTTCAGAGAATGGGGTGTGTGTGTGAAAATAAATAAACAATAATCGCCCTCAAAAAGCAGGTCACCTACAAAGGAAAGGTGAGAGTGAGTGGAATGTGAGTGGACTTCCCAATGGCAACACTGGAAGCGAGAAAACAGTGAAGCATTGCATCCGAAGAAGTAAATGCGAAGGATTTCTGTTGAAGACTATTCTTAGCCCAAATGTCAATCAAGTCTGAGGGAAAAATAAAAACATCTGCATACACACAGAGCCTGAAGGATTTTATCTTTTATGTATTCTTTCCCAGGAAACTATTGGAGAATGTCCTCCGCTAACATGAATTAGTACATGAAGCAGGAGGACAGCTTGAGATGCAGGAGGCAGAGGTCAGAAGACGGGAGATGAAGGGAACTCTCAGGATGGAGGGAGGAGAGCCAGCAGATAGCAGGCGAGGAAAGCAAGAGTCCAGGATGGAGCAGGGAGGCAAAGTGGTCTGCGAGAGAAGTTCCCTCCCAAACTGCCCGTTCATAGGTTCAGTAATGTCTTTCAGAGTTCAAGGAACTTTAGAAAGAAGACCAGAGGGACCAGAAGAGGGGAGAGACAGAGCTAAAACCCAAATACTATAAATCAGAGTTTGGGAAAAGATTTCTAATGAGTTGAGAGAAATCTAAGCAAAAAAAAAAGTGAAGGCAGGTTTTAACTAAAAAAAAAAAAAAAATTAAAAAATGGAACTATTGTGTATTGTGTAAACACTTAATATTGACTTACCAAAAATTATCATATATTAATAACTACATTGAAAGAATGGGAGCAGGGAAAATCATATTTGTGTTGGGGGCACAAAAGAGCCAAAGCATTCTTCCCATAGTAGAAAATGAATAGTTAACATCTAAAACTAAAAAAATAATCACAAAACAGCAGGAAAAACTTATTTACCATGGGAACTGGGACTTACTTGGGAAAATTGTGTGCCTTGTAAAGCTATTGTTAAAAAATTCACATGTATTTATTTGATTAAAAAATTAAATGGAAAGTGATTAGATTAACCACGACTATTTTCGAAATTAGATAAGAGCAAAATGGAAATAAAAAAGAGTCATTCAGGGCTTCCCTGGTGATCTAGTGGTTATGAATCCACATGTCAATGCAGAGAACACTGGTTAGATCCCTGATCTGGGAAGATTTCACAGGCCTCCGGGCAACTAAGCCCTTGTTCCGCAACTACTGGGCTCCCAGGCCTAGAGGCCAAGTTCCACAACAAGAAAAGCCAGTGCACACAGCAACAAAGACCGTAAATAAATACATAACTTAAAACAACAACAGTCATTTAGTGCAACAGAACCCAGACATGATAGATCCCTGCATTGGTGAACTGGTAGATGAAAATAGAGGATTTAGCTCAACACCCATTCCAGTGTCCTACGGCGCCTCCCTGTATCTCAGAAGCTGAAAGGCTATAACCACATTTCCCTAGATGTTACTGCAGCTAGGATTCTGGATGCAGTTTTGGCACTTCCAGTCCAATTTTGTTTCTTATTTGATTTGTGAGGTGGAAGTGAAGCTGAGCCTTTGTATGTGCTGTTTCTATTGGTGAGTACTGTTGTATTTTTCTATGGTGGCTTCAGGGTCCAGGAGCTGGCCAGTGTAGTGACAGCCCTCCAATTCAGTAGGTGGCCTCCAGATTTTAGAAGAAGCAGTGGCTGTTTGTTGGCCTGGTTCTGCAGCATGTGTCTCCAGGTCACTTCTGACCCTTTCAACCCAGAGTCTTCTTGCTCAGCCCTCCTCACAAGTCCTTAAGCCATTTTATACCCTATAGTAAATCCTTCTGTACTTTACCTAGGATGAATTCTGTTCTTTGAAACTGAAAAAGCAGAAAATATAGAGTAAAAGCATGATAAACAGTACAAAATAAGACAGAAGAAATAAATCCAATCATAATGAATCAAACTAATCATAATGAATCAAACTAACCTCTAGCTAATAGAGGTATGTTCTCATTAAATTTTCTGAAAAACAATCTATGAGACACTGGAAAAGTAGAGTGAAATACTACACAGGAATTAAATGAATCAATACAAACGAATTTCAAAAGCAATGGTAAATGAGAAAGAGCTGCCAAAGCTTATCTAGCATGATGTAGCTTTTTTGTAAAATTTTAAAAATAAAATTTGGTATTCCATATGCAGTTGGTGGATCCATATGTCATATATAATAAAAGTGTAAAAACATTAATGTGAATGACATGTACCAACTTGAGCCCAGTGACCACCTCTAGGGAGGAGGGAGAAACAATAAGGGTGGGGTTTTAGATCTGCCTGATTTTCTATTTCGTTAATAAATACCAAGTAAATGAAGCAAAATGTTTTGATACATTTAACCTTGATAGGGGAGGGCGTGGGTGGCGCTAACATCATTTTCTGCAGTCTTCTGCGTGTCCCTGATAGTTACTAGCTTACAAAAGGCAGAGACACACTCTTAGAGGCGTCCAGGACATCTTTACACACATCAACATCTCTACGGAGAGGAACTACGGGGGCTGCAGAGAGGGAGAAAACCAATGAGGCTGACTGACTAGGCTGGAGCTGGAGTCCAAAAGAGCCCACGGATGCTCATAAAGAGCCTGGAAAAGGGGCTGGGGCTGAGGAGCGAAGAGGGGGACCCCCGGGCGAGGGGGATGGTGTCTCAAGTGCAACTCCGGAGACGGTTTTAGAAACTGAGATCCAGATTTAGTAACTGTTTTCTTGGGTGGGCCCGAGCGGACCGTCAGCGACACAGATCGAGGGAGGAAGCGGGCTGGGAGGCGGAGGACGGAGGGCAGCTGTTAGGCCCCACAGGGGTGGGAACCGAGGGAGAGGATTGCTCAAGCGTAGGTCGCCCGTTTTCGCTCCGCTGAAGGAAGTCGGCCTGACTGGGGAGGGCGAGCAAGGTGTTCAAACTCTTTGAAAACTGTAACGTCAATCCGAAGGCCAGGCGAGCCCTACCGGGGAGCGCTTCAGTAAATGGTACCCTAGCTGCTCCCTCAGTCGGGCCCGTTCTGCCGCGCGAGCCGGGGGTCTCCTCGCGGGGTCCGCGCGGCGGGTCGCGAGGCGGGCGCGGGACGCCGGGGAAAGCCCTCCGGCGGCGGGCGCGGGGCAGGGTCGGGGCCGGGCGGCGGGCGGGCCGCGCCGAGGGCGGGGCCGGGCGCGCGGGGGCGGACCTCGGCGCGCTCCCGGCCGCTCGCTGGCGGTGGGGCCGCGGCGGCTCCTCTGCCGGGTCGCGCCGGAGGACGGGCTTCGGGCGGCGGCTGGGGCTGGCCTGCGGACGGACGGGTGGGCCGAGGCAGGGCCCGCGCCCGCCGTCTCCCGCCTCCTGCCGGCGCCGGGCCCGCGCCATGGCCGCCTCGCCGGGCTCCGGCAGCGCCAACCCGCGGAAGTTCAGTGAGAAGATCGCGCTGCACACGCAGCGGCAGGCCGAGGAGACGCGGGCCTTCGAGCAGCTCATGACCGACCTCACCCTGTCGCGGGTGAGGGCCCGGGTCGCGCGGGCGGGGGCGGCCACGGCGGCGGCGGCAGGGGGAGAGGTCGCGGGGCCGAGGCGCCGGCGGGGCCGGGCGGGGGGCCCGGGAGTCCGGGAGCGGGGCCGGCGCCCCTCGCGCGGCCTCGGCGCGGGCCCGCCTTCCGACACCCGCTGACCGTCTGCGGTCGCCGCGGAGGTGGGAGGGTCGCGGGGGCCGGCAGTGCGGGGAGATGGGAAGGGGCCGAGCCCGGGAAGGCGGGCCGCCGGGTGAGGGAGGCCTAAGGGGGAGGGTGACCGGGAGCCCCGGGAGGAAATCACAAACAGCTTGGAGGCGGGAGGTGCGGCTTCTCGCTGCTCCGAACATCCACCGCCCGCGAGTCCTCCGGGACTGCCCGGCGGGGCGGGCCCGGGGCTCCCGCCCGCTCCCTCGGGAGAGCTTCGCGCACCCGTGCATCCGGGGACGGCCCCGGCCTGCTTTGGGATCCGTCTGGGTATCAGGCGGTGACTCCTTATCGAGTATGGGGCTTTGCTCCTCTCTCTCAGTGGAAATGCTATATCCGTCCGGTTTACCGAGTTCGGCCCCGGTGTATCATGCGAACTGGGAAGGTGCACAGCGTTGCGGGTGACCCGAGGAGGGGCCAGGGGGACCGAGTAAGGTCCAGGCGGCCGCGCGACCGACACCCGGCGAGGTTAGGTAACTGTCGAGGGACGCAGTGGAGGATGGAGGATGGAGGACACAGGAGTGTCTGCGCAGGGCTGCGGGGAAGGAGGGTCAGCGTGAGCGGGGGCAGGCCTTGAGGATCCTGAGTGCTGACCTTGAAGGACCATCAGGAGGATGGGGGAGGGTATGCAGGCGCGGGGCCGGGGTGCGGGGCAACCCGGAGGAGAGCCCAGTTGCAGCAGACTGGTGGTCCCTGGCTCGCTGAGCTGCAGACGCGTCTGTTTCTGGCCAGCAGTGTTTGGATATCTGTTGCCAGAATTGGGAGGGTTTTTGTAGAAATCAAAGTTAAGAGATTTAAAATGTAAAACCGACATTTCTTTACATTTAAAATTGGGAGACCTGATAACACTCCTGATTCCCATGTGACAGCCGCTGGCTGGAGCTGGGGGGTGGCTGCCCACGCCTTCTCTGGCTGGCCACAGTTCACACCACACCCTGTCATGATCCCCGCTCCTGATCCCCCACTGCTGAGCCTAGATGTCATTTGCCATTTATCATATTTTTGATGTTTTGGGGTCTTTTTTAGCGAAGTTAAGGAGAAACAGAAATATTTCTTATGCTTACTTTTCTATCATCATGAGAAGAAATATATGCAGATTAAAAAGACAGGATTTCAAGAATTTTTTTTTTCCCTTGTGTCCTGGCTGGCTTCACTCATTTATGACCTGCCTGGTGTCCATTTGTGACCTTGGTTGTGTCCCGGGATAAGCATGTCAAGCTCATCACATTGAAGAACATGACAGGGTGAAGGTTGAGAATTAATGCTGGGGCCTGTGTTGTTTAAATACATAAATTTTATGTGTACAGATACATGCATTCTGTATGTATATCTAGAGGTGATCTGCTTGCTCACCCAATTCATGAATCCCGTTTAAAGTGTCTCAGACAAAGGAGGCCGTGAGTAATGTACAGACTCTTTCAAAGGCAGTTAATTTTCACAAGTCCTGTGTTCACTGAAATGAGTCTGATTATGTTACTTAAATATGTTCAAACGTAAACTTGTAAGTAAAATTCTTCGCTTTAACTGTGATATAATCATTAGCTAAAACATAGGTACCAATAAATTCAAAGTTACAAATGCAGTGAGTTCAAATGGAATTAAGTTAATGTGATAAATGCTGTTTTGTTGAACTGAATTGAGGCTTTCAGTGTGAATCCCATGTTAAACCCTATAGTTCAGATTATCTGGAGTTTAGCAAGCCTGACCAACTGTGCCTTATATGATAATTCAATTCAGCCACCACTTTTCTCTTCTAATTACCGTAAACTTATGATGTCATTTTGTCCTTCACCTTGTACAGGACATTATTTACATGTTAATTCTGCCTATGTTCTTTTCTACTGTCTACCAATTGCAAGTAAAATAATGAATGCTAGTTGGGTCCTCTGTGTTCATAAACACAAAGGCAAATGATAATTCTGAATTTGCCTAGTAATTTTTGCTTATTTACATTTTTAGGAATAACTTTCATAATGAAATTACAAAGCTGAAGTACTTTTCATAGAGAATTCTTTGATTCCCCGAGCATATGTCCCAAATTCCAAGGGTCAGATGGAAAAGAATCTATCCTGTTCAGCAGATTATCGATAACCTGATGGCACATATACTGATTTTCCATCACCAGCCCATGGCAGTCATGCTTATGGATGGAACAGACATTGCTAATCAACCTAGGTACTCTTTCCTTCCTGAGTCTGTGCTGGGCTTTGAGTCTTTCTCCTTATAATCAGAGTTGGAGCTAAATCCTATTTGTTTAGTTGGTGGGATAGATTAGATTATGGAGAATTTTCCACTCTAGCTTTAGGGGTGCAGCCTTATCAGGAAGCAGTGGATAATTTTTGAGAAGAGAATGCTAGGAGGATCAGTTCAGTGATGATGGTAAAGAGAAGGAAGAAAGCAGAGGCAGATAGGCCTGGAAAGAGGCTGTTCCTTTGTTCATTCATTAATTTGTCAGTACTTGAGTGCCCAGTGGGGAGATGTTGGGGTGGAGTGAAAGGTGGGGGGAGGTGAAGATGTGGTGCCTCCCTTCAGAGATCTTATTAATTTGTTTAGCAAACACCTTTTGAGTCTCTTGTGTGTGGGAGGGGGTGTGGGGTAGGATGGACCCTGGGGATACAGTAGTGTGAAGTCGCTCAGTCGTATCCGACTCTCTGCAACCCCATGGACTGTAGCCTGCCAGGCTCCTCTATCCGTGGAATTCTCCATGCAAGAATACTGGAGTGGGTTGCCATTTCCTTCTCCAGACAGTAATACGGTAGTGTCTCCTAATAGATTGTAGGGATGCTATGAAAGACAAAGATTAATGGGGAAGACATTCATTTGACAAGTAAGGGCACATTTTGATGAATATTATGAAAGGGGAACAGCTGGGAGGGTATGGTAGAGAGTCCTCACCTCTTACAGTGTCATAAAGAATTAATGGGAGTGGGAAAGGTGTATGAGGGTATATACTTGTGTGTTGAAGGAGGCAGAATGTTTTAGGCACAGGAACAGAGGTGCAGCAAGGGAATGAAGAGGGTAATTTGAGATGAGGCATTCTCGGGAATTTGGGACTTGATCCCAAGGACAATGGAAAGGCACTGAAGGGGTTGAACCAGGAGAGATTTACGTTTTAAAAGAATGACTTTAACTCCTAAATGTAGGATAGATCAGAGGATGAAGTCACAGGGAAATGGTTTAGAGTCTAGGAGGTGTGATGGTGGGAGTGAAAGGATGCAGTGACGTGAACAGGTTGATTCTTAGAAGGCAAAAAGGACCAGAATGGTGAATGGATGAGGGAGCTGAGGGAGAGGGAGGACTCGAGAATGATCTCCAGCTTTCAGAGCCGAGCCATTTCAGGGTGTCCTCTGTTGAGAGGGGCTTCCCTGGTGACTAAGATGGTAAAGAGTTCATGTGCAATGCAGGAGACTTGGGTTCAATCCCTGGGTCATGAAGATGCCCCTGGAGAAGGGAATATCTACTCACTCCAGTATCCGTGCCTGGAGAATTCCATGGACTGAGGAGCCTGGCAGGCTACAGTCTTTGAGATCACAAAGAGTCTGACCGACTGAGCAACTAACACTTCCACTTCACTTCTGTTAAGAGAGGAAGTGCTGGCAGGAGCAAGTCTGGAGCAGACTCGGTGTCAGGAGATGCCGAGTTTGAGGTGTGCATGAGGCACTTAAGTAGAGATGGTTCAGCAGACAGTTGTCCGTGCGCTTCTGGAGCTCAAGAAGGAAGTCTTAGCCGGGGGTGGGGGGGGGTGGGGGGGGTGGTCTTTTTGGTGGGTAGCAGCAGGAATAGATTCTGCTGCCTAGGAAGAATTTCTAGAACAGATCTTATAGATTGGTGGCCTGAATTGTAATTTGGCTGTGTGATTTTTTTTTTTTTAATTTCTTTGGTGGGAGGCCCCAAATGTTTGTTTGTTTTTTTTTAATTAGGGTCAACAGTGAATATTGAGATTTTTACGTTAAAATCTGGACTCTGGCTTCTTTTGAAAAATGAGATTATTTAACAACACTTACTGTCTATTTCTGCATGACTGCTGAATGGCAGCTGCCCCCCTTAGACAAGGCATGGACATGCCCTTCATTCTGCCACAGACTTCCTCACTCTCTGTGGTTTCCTCACAAGTGATTCTAGCCTGCTTCACTTATTTGCCTTCCATACTTGGCACCCCTACGCTCTTGAGTTTGTAACTCTGCTGCAGAATGAAACATGCAGAGGGCCTAGGAGATGTCCAAGGAGCTGCATCATTTAAAGGAGAGGGACAGGAGGAAGGGAGGAGAAGGGGCGACAGAGGATGAGACGGTTGGATGGCATCATTGACTCAATGAACACAAGTGTGAATGAACTCTGGGAGATGGTGAAAGACAGGAAAGCCTGGCATGCTGTAGTCCATGGGGTCACAAAGTCGGACAAGACAGCAGAGGAGGATGAGCCCGCAAAGATGACTGAAAGGTAGACAGAGAGGTAGGGAAAAAACCAGGAGGGTCATGGTTCAGAGAAGGGAGGGCGGACCAGCCGAGCCCAGTGCTGCTGGCTAGTCTGATGTGATAAAGACCCAGCCTCTGGTCTAGTCGTTTGGAGGTTGTTGGTGACCTTGGTGAGAGCCACCACATCCACAGCATACTGGGTGGAAGGGAACTTGTGAGGCACTGAGGGCTTGAATGAAGGAAGCAGGAAAGGGTTGGGAACCTGCTTAAGAAGTCTGGCTTTGAAGGACAACTGGTAGTGTTGAGAAGCCACAGGATAAATGCCACATAACCTGGAATGTTAATTTTGCTTGAATATTTGGGAGGAACTGTCACTTTCATGGGCTTCCCAAGTGGTGCGTGGTAAAGAGTCTGCCTGCCAGTGCAAAACATGCAAGTGATGTGCGCTTAGTCCCTGGGTCAGGAAGATCCCCTGGAGTAGGAAGTGGCAACCTGCTTTAGTATTCTTTCCTGGAAAATTCCATGGTCAGAGGAGCCTGGTGGGCTGCAGTCCTTGGGGTCGCAGAAGGTCAGACATGACTGGGCATGCATGCACATCAGTTTTATATTAAAACAGGCAATAGATATGGTATAGTGAGGCCTCTGAGAGAGGAACAGAGAGAGGAGAGGATAAAGATTAGGTGTGGTTTGACTGTGGAGTGTTATCGCTTTGCCAGGCATTGTGCTGATCACTTTCCATTCATTGTCTCCTGGAGTTCTCACAGTAGCCCTATGGTCTGTGTGGTCTACAGTGTTCCTCATTTTGTGGAAGGTGGCATGGCCAGTAAGAGGCAGTTCTAGGGTTTGATGATGGTTGTCACACTGAATGTCTATATGCTCGACTGCTTTTCTCCCCCACTAAGATACCCAGTTGTACTAGTGGCATCTGCCGAAAACAGTTCTCCACTGAACTGCTGTGACACTTTGGTCAAAAGTCAATTGGCCATATATGTGTGGGTCTGTTCTCGGACTCTCTCCTGTTTCTGCGGATCTGTTCATCTTTCTTTTGAACAGTAGCGCACTGTCTGGATTATGACAGCTTTATAATCAGTCTCAAACTGAGGTAACTTAAGTCTTCTATCTTTACTGTTCTTAAAAATTGCTTTGGTTACTCTAGCTCATTCACTCATCCATAAATTTTAGAATTGTCGTGTCAGTTTCTGTGAAGAGGCCTGCTGGGATTTTGGGGGGGGGATTGTGTTGACTCTTGACAAGACTTTTTCAAAAACGAATTGGTGAGACTTAGATCTCATTTCTTATAGACATTGGAGGAAATTCCACTGAAGTATGAGACCAAAAAAAAAAAAAAAGATAACCAACCTCTACTGTACAGCGCAGGGAACTCTGTTCAGTATTCTGTAATATCCTAAATGGGAAGAGAATTTGAAAAAGAATATATATATAAATTAATCATTTTGCTGTACATCTGAATCAAGCACAACATTGTAAATCAACTATAGTCCAATATAAAATAAAAATTTTTTAGACTTTTTTAAAAATTGAAAAAGATAAAGTGTATGCCTATAGGCTAAAAGTTGCTAACTCAAGGTACCAGGTGAGGTAAAAAAATGAATGGAGGGATCAGGAATGAGGTGGTAAATGGTCACTGATCTCAGGCCAGAGTGGAGGATAACAGGGTACAGTGAGGACTTGGGGAAGCTGGAGAACCCAAGCCCTGTCTGAACTCCATGCCTCGCCTCGCAGCTCCATGCCTTGTTGCCAGGCAAGAGTATGGGTTTAGTGTTCGTCAGATCTTTCAGTCAAGAGAAGATGGAAATCCAGATTTTTGTGCCTTCTTGCAATGTTTTAAAATTTAAAACATCGAGTGGGTCAGTTCCATGTGGGTCGAAAAGAACTCTCTAGGCTAACCATGGCCTGTAGCCTGATGGTCCAAGTCCTCTGTCTCAGGCTACTCATTCTTTGATCCTCATTTTCCTTATCAGTAAGCATGATGGTATGGGAGACCATCTCTAAGGTTCTTTCTAGCTTACTGGTTCTCAGTTTCAAAAGAGGAGGGCCTCAGAATTACTCAGTAGTTTTGGAGATGGCTGAAGCTATCAGCACTAACGATGTTTTGAGCAGTTGTCCCAGACCTTTACACACACTGTCACATCTGTTCTCTGACTTAATCCTTCCATCATCTGTGTGAAGTAGGCAGCAAAGTGGTTTGTGCAACCACATGGGAATGCCAGGTTACGACGTCAAGTCTTCCCATTCCAAATCCAGCGCTCTTTTTTTTTTACTGTGGTGCAGCCATCCCTGAAAACTCTAGAAATGGACATTTTGGTAGAGCCAGCAGATGCAGGAGACGTGGGGAGGGACTCCTGTTCGGCTGAAGGCCGATCTCTAGCTAGATCCAGAGCTCAGCTTGGTTGAAGTGTCAAGGCTTTTGGGTAAGAGTTTAAGCCTTTGTGAAAACTCCCTGAAGGTAGAGACTTTGGCACATGTTCATCGTAGTAAGCTGGAGCCTGGCACTGTACCCAATACACAGTTTACCATTTTTATGTAAGTGAGTAAGTGGATGGGTTGATGGAAGAAGGAATCAAAAGCTTTAGATTAAGGGGGCTGAGAATTTTGTCTAGAGAATCTCAAGGACAGAGAGTCGAATGTTTCCGGTTGAGAATGTTAAAAGCTGAGACTTTATACTGATAACTTAGCTGATAGATGTGAAAAGCTCACCATGGCCTCCCTCTCGTATTTGACTCTCAGATCTGGGTTTTGATTAATAGATTATTACCATTTCCCTGTGCCATGTTTTTGAAAAATCAAGTACTGTGGGTATAAGGAAGCTAAGGCTGCCAAAGGATTTTATATGATATGCTTTTATAACCTCCAGACAGATACAAGCCCTTATCTTTGGAGATACCTATTGAAATATGGAATGCTAGGCTGTCTGGCTTTCAGTGGAGTGTAATGGGTGATGAAGGAGATAAAGATGAATCAAGGTTGGATGTAAGTTGATCGTTGTTGGAACTGGAAGATGAAGGGATGGGGTTTCATTATACTCATCTCTGCTGCTGCTGCTGCTGCTAAGTCGTTTCAGTCGTGTCCGACTCTGTGCGACCCCATAGACGGCTATTTTGTATGTATTTGAAAGTTTTCATAATAAATGTAAAAACAAAAAACCAGAGCTCGCCATAGGCTCGGCGAAGCTTTTGGTCACTTTTCCCTGAACTTGTGAATAGTGTGATCATTGAGGAAGAAATGGATCAAAGGAGAGGAACATGGCAGAAATAAGAATGTGGGTTTTGAGTTTGCCATAGCTGAGGCTCCTCTAACTGGGTGACCTTGGGCAGGTCTCTGACCTTCCCTAAGTCTGGGTTTCCAGGGTTGTAAAGGCAGGATCACTTGGTCTCCCTTGGTGGTTATTGAGAGGGTGAGGGATAAAGTGGGCATAACGTCTGAGGACAGCCTCTGGCTCATCTTAGGGGCTCATATCTGGTAGTTTTTATGATTATTAGGCAAAGACAGAGAAAGTAACGAAAGGGTAAAACTCTGCCTCAGGGTTCCCAGCTACCCCCTTCTTCCCTACATGAATTACAAGTGCCAAGGGTTATATAACCACCGAGGTAATTTATTGTTTTAGAAACAGAACTCTCAAAGATCAAATTGGACCACTCTGGGATTAAGGACCGTAACCAGTTTACTGCCTTTTGAAAAATGAAGCAAGAAAGAACTTACAGAATAAAAGCATATTAAAACAGTGGGACACCATGTTATACCTGTTGAATTGGTCTCCTTCTTTCCTCTAATTAAGGATAATATCCCATGTTAGTGAGTTTTTGGCCAAACAGTTTTCTCACATATACATTGCTATACCCTCTGGGAAAGCATTTTGGCAATGTGTATTGAGAGCCATCTAAAAGCCCAAACCCAAGACTTAGTAATCACTCTTTGAAATGTATTCTAAGTCAGTAATGCGGAAGAAGAAATGTTATGTAGCCATTTAAAATGCTTATATAATATCATAGAAAAAGAGTTGTGATGCAAGCTTGTAGACTTGTGCCTATGTTGTGATCACCACTGTGAAGTTTTTGTTTTTGTTTTTGTTTTTAATTTTGGCTGTGCTGGGTCTTTGTTGGGGCATGCAGGCTTTTTCTAGTTATAGCATGGGCTCAGTTGCCCTGCAGTATGTGGGATCTTAGTTTCCCAACCAGGGATCGAACCCCTGTCCCCTGCACTGGAAGGAGGATCCTTAACCGCTGGACCACCAGGAAGTCCCAGTGCAGCTATTACACCTGAAAGTAAATGGAGACTGGAAAAGAGCATGGAGAAGGGAGGATAGTATGTTAGGATCATGGGCAGTGGCTTACTTTTTTTTTTTTTAATTTCTTTTATTGCTGTTAAAGATTGTGCCTGCATGCGCCACCTCCCCCACCCCCCCTCAACACACACACACATGCACTCAAAGACTGTGCAAGAAGGTCTTTGAGTCATGCCTGGGACATGACACGGATAAATTCCTTCCCCAAAATAGACGAATCAAAACCCAGAAAGCCCTGGAAACTGGAAGGTTTTAAGTAGAGAAGAAATTGAAACCAAGACATTCACTCTTGAACCATGTTGCTGCATAACACTGTACTTTGATGCTTCTTTCAGATCTTTGCTGTCATGTCTCAACAGCTTTGAAATCTCTCTGTCCCCAGGTTCAGTTTCAGAAGCTTCAGCAGCTGCGCCTTACACAGTACCACGGAGGATCCTTGCCCAACGTGAGCCAGCTGCGGAGCAGTGCCCCAGAGTTCCAGGTACCGGAGACACTTACTTCCTTCACACCTTGTGAGATCTCAGCTCCCTGGCCAGGGATCGAACCCAGGCCCTCAGCAGTATAACCAGAGTCTTAACTACTGGGCCACCAGGGAATTCCCAATACTTACTATACTTTCTTTGAACTGAGTGGAGTGTAAAAGAGGCAAAAATTTTCCTTGAAAAGATTAGATATCAAAGGATAAAGTTCAGTAGTGTTCTGGGCAATCCATTATTATTCGTTTCACAAATGGTCCAATGTAGCACTGTCCAGTGGAAATACACTGTGAGCTACATATGTCATTTAAACGCTCCTTCATTTAAACCATGTTAAAGAGAAAGAAATCAATGTAATTAATTTTAATATTGCTTAAGTAATTTCAATAATTATTTGACCCAGTGTATCCAGAATAATATTATTTCAACATATAATCAGTATTAAAAAATTAATGAGATATTTCATCTTCTTCTTTTTTTGAATGAAGTCTTTGAAATCTCATGTGTATTTTGCACTTAAAGCACATTTTAATTTGTACCAGTTATGTTTCACCACCTTCATGTGACTGGCTTCCACCATATTGGACAGGACAAATCTATGGCACAGATAAGTGGTCAATACTTTGTTTAGAGGAGTAGTGTCATAGAGCGCTTTAATCATTCATGTTATTGAAAAGCTTTATTCAAGACAATGTGGAATCAGTGATTTGGACAATGGTATATGATATTGTTGTTGAAATCTGAATTAGATTTAGGTATCCTAGTCTCTGAAAACTTAGGAGCCTGACATTTTCGTTAACACAATTTAAGATTAAGTGTTAAATCTGAGATATAAACTTTAAAATGAGGTATAACTGTATTCATTTGGATGCCTCTCCATTTTAAAAGTACTATCTTCTTTCTCTGTGGTGAAATCTGGTTCACTTGTTTGATGATGTCCCATAAAAAAGAAGTAATATTATTTAAATGGAGACTTCCATTTGAGAGTGCTGATAGAAACTCGTAAGTATAAGGCGGATAGAAAAAGTACTCTGTGAACCGGTCTGTGCCTTAGTACACTGGAGTCTTGTCTTTAGTATAATGACTTTGGAATCTCACCGCAACACTGCCTGCATTAGAAATCCACTTCTAGCAGTCAAACTATCTTACATCTTGGCCCGTTGGGTCATTCAGTATCCAAATAAAGTAGATCTCTACTTTACGCTGGAGTTCGTGCTTCAGAAAATAGGGCATCGCCAAGGGGTACTGGGTTTGAGATTCCAATTTTGTGGTACTTTCCTTTCAGCCTTGGAGGAATACAGAATAAACTGTAGTGTCCCTCCCCTGGTATATCGGATGGGACAAAGTGACAGGCCCTGGGCTCCCCAGGATTCTTTGAGTAATTTCTAAACTTTGAAGCAATTGCAAACTTAGAGAAAAGTTGGGAGCACAGTAAAAATAGCTATATTTTTCCCCTTGAGAATAAGTTGCTGATCTCATGCCCTGTCAGCCCCAAATACTTGACCGTGTATATTTCCCACCATCAAGGCTATTGTTCTACATGAGCTGAATAGAGCCGTGAAATCAGGAAATTAACAGTGATGTATTACTACCATTTGACAAGCTTGGGCACTTTCAGGGTGGTATGGCTGTGGACACATTATTAGTATTTGATCCTGAGACCCCATTCAGGTTTCCCCTAGATGTCCCGTTACTGTCCCTGACAGCAAAAGGATCGAGTTCAGAGCACATACATTGTCTTTAGCCCCTTCTGGACAATTTTTCCATTTTTTATTTTTGACATTAAAAAAATCATTTTCAAATGGTGTGACCTTGCCACTTCTGAAGGTTGCAAGCCAGTTCTTTTGCAGAATATCCCTCGATTGGGGTTTGTCTGATGTTTCTTCAAGATTAGATTTAGATTATGTGTCTTTGGCAGAAATAGCCAAAATTGATTTTAATTTTGTATCCGGTGAAGTGGGTGATGTTTCATTTGCATGATGTTCACTTTTATCACTTAATTCAGGTGGTGTTTGTCAGTCTTCTCCACTCTAAAGTTACTCTTCTTTGTAATTAAATACGTATTTTGGCACTCTACTCCAGTACTCTTGCCTGGAAAATCCCATGGATGGAGGAGCTTGATAGGCTGCCGTCCATGGGGTCGCTAAGAGTCGGATACAACTGAGCGACTTCACTTTCACTTTTCACTTTCATGCATTGGAGAAGGAAATGGCAACCCACTCCAGTGTTCTTGCCTGGAGAATCCCAGGGACGGGGGAGCCTGGTGGGCTGCCGTCTATGGGGTCACACAGAGTTGGACACGACTGAAGTGATTTAGCAGTAGCAGTTTGTGAGGAGGTAATTTATCAGGATTCTCATCAAACTTTCAACTTGTACATTTATTTATTTCTACATATTTATATGGTTTAGTGATTTCTTATATTATCTGATGGGTTGTAATCTCTAACTATTATTAGTATTTTGGTCCTCACATTTTCCCTGATTAGGCTGATAGGAGCCCCATCCCAAGAGTCTTGTCAAAATGAGAAACGGAATCCCAGAACCATAAACAATTTTTTAAGCAAACAGCGCTAGAGTTTAACTTATGTACAGTACGTACTTGTATATATGGGGGCCTAATCTCTGGCTGCAGTGCGTGGGCTTCTCACTGCAGTGGCCTCTCTTGTGGCGCGGCGTCTAGAGCTGGTGGGCTTACGCTGTATGCGGGCTCAGTAGTCCAGTGGCTTCTCTTGTGGCGCGTGGCGTCTAGAGCAGACGGGCTTACGCTGTATGCGGGCTCAGTAGTCTCGGCTCGCCGGCTCTCTGGCTCTAGAGGATGAGCTCAGTAGTGGTGGCATATGGGCTTAGTTGCTCTGAGGCACATGGGATCTTCTCAGATCAGGGATTGAACCTGTGTCTCCCGCGTTGGCAGGCAGATTCTTTACCACTGAGTCACCAGGAAAGCCCTGACCTCTCTATGATTTATAGTTTTACATTGTATAATTACGACCACAGTCCAAGTTAAGAACAGTTTCATCATCCTGCAAAAGTTCCTTTAACATCCCTTTGTAATCTATTTCCATCCCCACCTCCTGCCTCTGGAACCACTGATCTGCAGTTTTGCCTCTTCCAGAGTGTCCTCCAAATGGATTCAGAAGCAGAATTTGTTGACATAGAAATTGCATTTGAGACTCACTCACCTCTATTGTAGCATGTATGTGTTTCTTAGAGCTGCCATAACAAAATACCACTAACTGGGTGGCTTACATTTTAAACAACAGAAATGGATTCTGTCACAGTTCTGAGGCTGGAAGTCTGAAATCAAGTCCATAAGGCTATACTCTCTGGGGACTCCAGGGAAGAATCTATCTCCTCGTCTTTTCCGAGCTTTTCTTGGCTGCCGCCAGTCCTTGGGGTCCCTTGGCTTGCGTGCTGTCACTGCCCTGTCGGTCTCTATTCCATATGACTGCTCCTGTTTGCCTGTGTTCGAATACCCGCTTCCTTCTCTTATAAAGACACCACCCTAATCCAGTATAACCCCATCCTAACATGTTTACATCTGCAAAGACTCTCTTCCCGAATAAAGTCACATTCACAGGTACTTGGGGTTATGACTTGAACAAATCTTGGAGGAACATGATTCAACCCACTGCATTGCAGTTATCAGTTGTTGTTTAGTCGCTGAGTTGTGTCCATGTGTCTTTTGTGACCCCATGGACTGTAGCCCACCAGGCTCCTCTATCCATGAGATTTCTCAGCAAGAATACTGGAGCCCATTGCCATTTCCTTCTCCAGGGGATGGTCCCAACTCAGGGACCGAGGCCAAGCACCCTGCATTGGCAGGCGGATTCTTTGCCACTGAGCCACCAGGGGAGCCCTGTTGCTGAGTAGTATTCCACTGGAGGGAGGGACTATAATTTGTTTATCCATTCATCACTTGGTGAGCACTTGGATGGTTTCCACCTTGAGGCGGTTGTGAGTGAAAATATTCACATTCAGTGTTTGTGTAAACACCTAGTAGCGGAACTTTTGGATCAAACGTTTAAGTGTATATTTACCTCTGTGAAAGACTGCCAAACTACTGTACAAAGTGGCTATACCATTTCACATTCCTGCCAGCAAAGTTCCAGAGACTCTGTACTCTCTCCAGCCCTTGGTATTTCAGTTTATTTTTTTTTAATTATGATTAAAAAAGCACAACATGAAGTTTATCATCGCCACCATTTTTAAGTGTGCAGTTGAGTAGTGTTGAACATACGCACGTTGTTGTGCAGCCAGTCTCCTGAACATTTTCATCTTATAAAACTGAAACTCCATACCCATTAAACAGCAACTCTATTCCTTCATTCTCCAGCCTCTGGCAACCACTGTTCTACTTCTGTCTCTCTGACTCTGACCACTCTAGGTACATTATATAAGTGAAGTCATATAATACTTGTCTTTTTGTGACTGGCTCATTTAGCATAATGCCCTTGAGGCTCATTCATATTGTAGCATGTGACAGGATTTCCTTCCTGTTGAAGGTTGAATAATACTTCATTGTATATATATGCCACATTTTGTTTATCCATTCATCTACTGATGGACACTTGGGTTGCTTCTACATCTTGGCTATTATGAATAATGCTACTATGAACATGGGTATGCAGACACCTCTGTGAGATCCTGCTTTGAATTCTTTCTGATGCATTGCCAGAATGGGGATTGCTGAGTCACATGGTAATCCCATCTTTAATGGTTTGAGGAACCCCCATACTGTCTTCCACAGTGGCTACAGCATTTTGCATTCCTGCCAACAGTGTGCAAAGGTTCCAATTTCTCCACATTGTTGTTACTATTTGCTGGTTTTGTTTGAATTCTTTTTTTTTTTTTTTTTTTGATAGTAGTCATCCTAGTGGATGTGAGGTGGCAGTGTATCAGTTTTAAAAAGTTGGTCATTCTGGTGGATGTGTAGTGGTATCTCATTGTGGTTTTAATTTGCATTTTTCTAATGACTTAGGAGGGCATGGCAACCTACTCCAGTATTCTTGCCTGGGAAATCCCATAGACAAAGAAGCCTGGCAGGCTATAGTCCATGGGATTGCAAAGAGTCAGACACGACTGAAGTGACTTAGCATGCACAGTACGCGATGACTTACGATATTGAGCATCTTTTTGTACACTTATTGCCGTTCTTATCTCTTCTTTGAAGAAGTGTCTGTTTAAATTTTTTGCCCAGTTTTAAAAAGGAGTTCTTATTATTATTATTGTTAAATAGTTAGAGTTCTTTATTTATTTTGAATACCTTTTCTTCAATAGATATGTATTTGACAAATAGTTTGTTCTGATCTGTGGGTTATTTTTAATTTCTTAAAGTTTTGAAGAGCATAAGTTTTACATTTTGATGAGGTCCAATTTATCAAAATTTGTTCTGTTATGATTTATCTTTTATATTGTCTCTAAGACTTCTTTGTTTAATTCAAGGTCAGAAAGATTTTTTTTCCAATATGTTCTTCAGAAGTTTTATTGTTTTAGGTTTTATACTTCAGTAATTTCAAGTTAATTTTTTTAATGTGATGCAAAGAGTGGGTTGGAGGGCTCTTTTTGCATGTGGATGTTGAATTGTTGAGCATCATTTGTTGAGAAGACTTTCCTTTCCCTACTGAATTGCCTTGGCACCTTTTAATATTTTTATTTACTTATTTATTTGATTGTACTGGATCTTAGTTGCACCACTTGAGATCTTCCGTCTTCCTTGCTACATGTAGGATCTTAGTTGTGGCATGTGGGATCTAGTTCCCTGACCGGGGATCAGACTTGGGGCCCTGCATTGGGAGTGCAGAGTCTGAGCTACTGGACCACCAGGGAAGTCCCACTTTGGCTGCTTTGTTGAAAATCAGTTGACCGTATATGTGTGGGTCTGTTTTTGGACTCTCTCTTCTGTTCCACTGGTCTCTATGCCCATCATTTCACTAATATCACACTGTTTTGATTGCTGTACCTTTACAAGAAGACTTGAAATCAGGTAACAGGAGTCCTTTAGCTTTGATCTTTTTCAAAATTTTCTTTGCTTATTTCAGTTCCTTTGCTTATCCATAGAATTTTAGATTTAGCTTATTGACTTCTACAGAAAGGTCTGCTGGGATTTCAAATGGGATTTCATTGAATCTATAATGACGGTGAATCTAAGACTGATGTGTTAATACTGAGTCTTCCAATCCATGAACATGGTACAGAAGCAGAGGTTCTTGAGTCGAGTATTATTTAAACACAGCCCACTTCCTTTTTGTTTATAGAGCCTTTGGAGTTTACAGAATGTTTTCACTTCTGCTGTTCTACTTGATCTTTAATACATTAATTGGTAAGCATGCTGCTACTGCTGCTGCTAAGTCGCTTCGGTGGTGTCTGACTCTGCGACCCCATAGACGGCAGCCCACCAGGCTCCTCTGTCCCCAGGATTCTCCAGGCAAGAACACTAGAGTGGGTTGACATTTCCTTCTCCAGTGCATGAAAATGAAAAGTTAAAGTGAAGTCACTCAGTCGTGTTCAACTCCTAGTGACCCCATGGACTGCAGCCTACTAGGCTCTTCCGCCCATGGGATTCTCCAGGCAAGAGTACTAGAGTGGGTTGCCATTGCCTTCTCCAGTTGGTAAGCATAGTACTGTGTTAGTATTGGTTAAAGACTAATCTTCTATTCTAATGGAGGATCTGAAAGTATACTCTTCATCTAACCCATTGGGCTCTTGTTTGGAGAACACAAACTTACCTGATGAGTAAACCAAAGTAAGCTTTTTCAGGCTATGTTCTGATAGTCCTTAGCAAGAGGCAGGTCATCAGTCAGGAATGGCTAGGGTCACAGCCCTCCTGGTTCTGGGCCGGGCCTGGCTTGTGTGCATGGGAGGCAGAGAGAGGAACTGAGTGCTACCCTCTCTCGGAGGGTCCGGGGAGGAACTGAGTGATATCCTCTCTCGGAGGGTCCGGGGAGGGCCAGCTGGTCTCTGGCGTGTTTCAGCCCGCGTGACAGCCAGGGCTCCTGTTGACTGTGCAGCCTGATGTCAGGCAGCTACTGAGAGAGACAGAGGGCATCTATTTGTACAGCACTCTCTGGGCGCAACTCTGTCCTTTCCTAACCTTCACGTAACTCATCTAGTTCTTTCAAACGGTATCACTAAAAACTAATCACACGCTTGACATTTCTGACTTCATTTTTAAAAAGTTGGGTCATCTTGTTTGTAACTGAGAGTTTATAAGATCTAACTAATTTAGGAAACAGTCTGATGGGAGAAAACCCTGTTGCAGGCAGCAAGATATGGGCCAGATGTGGAAGCTGATTTTTCTGAGACCCACTCCCAATACACAGGGGTATAGTGAAACCCAGAGTTCCTGTAGCAAGTATGTGGGAGAAGCCGAAATTGCAAATCCTGGTTTGATTTTAATGGCTTTCCATTGATGCATTTCCTTTAAAATTTTTATAAGATTCTTTCAAAAATGATTGACAGAAGATTTATTGGTTGAATTCAAACAAATGGAAGACTTAAGTAGCAACATGAACCTTAAAATGCTACTAATAATAGCCAACATTTGTTGAGTGTAGGCTGTGTGCCAGACACCGCGTTAAGCTCACTACAAAGATTATTTAATTTTCACAAAAACTGATTGGAGTTGGTATATGTCTTTGGTAGTTGTCAAAGCATTCTTTGAGTTGTATGTGATAAAATAACATAGCAACAAATTACAGTTCTGAGACAGGAAGAACTTATATTTATCACTTTTGACTTCTTTTTTTTCCCTCTGTGCTCTTCACGTTCTCCCCACCCTGCCAAGACCTGTGCTGTCCAACATGGTAGTCACTGCTGTGCTGTTTGTGCTTAGTCGCTCAGTCATGTCCAACTCTTTGCTACCCCGTGGACTATAACCCACCAGGCTCCTCTGTCCATGGGGAGTCTCCAGGCAAGAATACTGAAGTGGGTTACCATGTCCTTCTCCAGGGGATCTCCCCAACCCAGGGATCGAACCCACGTCTCCTGCATTGCAGGCGGACTCTTTACCATCTGAGCCACCAGGGAAGCCCAAGAATACTGGAATGGATAGTCTATCCCTTCTCCAGGGGATCTCCCCAACCCAGGGATCGAACCCACGTCTCCTGCATTGCAGGAGGATTCTTTACCATCTGAGCCACCAGGGAAGCCCAAGAATACTGGAATGGATAGTCTGTCCCTTCTTCAGGGGATCTTCCTGACCCAGGAATTGAACCGGGGACTCCTGCATTGCAGGCGGATTCTTTACCAGCTGAGCTACCAGGGAAGCCCATGGTAGTCACTAGCCATATTTAAATCTTTAATTAAGATGAAATAAAATAAAAGCACAACGGAAGATTCACTTTCGCAGTCACACAAGCCATCCTTCAAGTCTCAGTAGGCACACGTGGGGGTGGCTGCTTCTGCGATCGGCACTCCCTAGGTTAAGGCTGCACGTGCCCCTGAACACCCAGTGCTTTTGGATGATCTGTGCTCCCTCCTTTCCTTCATCAGCCAGTCAGGTCACTGTGTCTTGGCTAAGGTGCTTGTTTGGATTATAAGAAAAGTGTTCTGGGGGAATTCTCAGTGGTTAGGACCCCACGCTTTCACTCCCGAGGGCCCAATTCCATTCCTGGTTGGGAAACTAAGATCCTGCAAGCTAGTCGTGTGGCCAAATAAATAAATATGTAGATATATTCTGATTAAATTTATATTAAAAATTTTTGAATGGACCTAGATATTATTATACTAAGTAGAAGCAAGTCAGAGAAAGAAAAATACCATATGATATCACTTATATGTGGAATCTAAAATATGATACAAATGAACTTATTTAGAAAACAGAAACAGACTCCCAGACTTAGAAAACAAACTTATGGTTACTAATGGGGAGAAGAAGTGGGGGAGAGATAAATTAGGAGTGTGGGATTAACAGATACAAACTACTGTATATAAAATAGATAAACAACAAAGTCCTACTGTATAGCACAGGGAACTTTTATTCAGTATCCCCTAATAAACCATAAAGGAGAAGAATATGAAAAAATGCACATATGTATAACTGAATCATTTTACTACCCACCAGAAACTTAACACAACATTGTAAATCAACTGTATTTCAATTAAAAAAAATAAAAAATGTTAACTTCCACTTCACTACTCTGAGGCACATGCATTTTGAAAGAGGGTGCCTGAAAAAATCACACATCTCCAGTTGGCAGAATTCCACACAATGAATGGTGGTGGTTCATCTGAAAGGCTGTGCAGAAGGGCTTATCCTTAAATTATGGAATGCACACACACACGCATATGCCGGTGGGCATCTGAACGAACAGACTGACCTGTGAGGCCTTTGTGTTCTCCTGTTCCTTCCCTCCTCTAAGAGAGGATTAACTACTCTTCTTTTTCTCCTCTCACTAATTGATAGATAATAAATACATTCATAAATTTCTTGCAACCACTGTGGTGGCAGAAACGTATTTCTGTATGAAGCTTACGAAGAGTGGAAATGGGTGAGTTGGCCTCTCCGCAGAAGAAGACTGTGGCCCAGTTGGTAATGGTGGAACCCCCTCAGCTTTGGCCCTGAGGTCTGGGCAGCCTGCACGCGGCCACTGCCCCTCACTGAAGGAGGGCTGCTGTGCTTTAGTTCCATGATCATGGACTCTCAGAGACGATCCCAAAATAGTCTGGGCTTGAGTCATGGATTAGAGTCTCCACAGAGACCTCAGAACAGCCTCTCTTGTGCCTTCAGATGGTCTTCAGAAATTCCATCTATCTCCACCTTCAGCTCCCTCCCAGAGCTGACAGCATCTGCTGACCCTCTCCCACCTCATTCTCCCGTCTCCTGGAGTCATGGCAGCAGCTTGCAAGGTGAACTTGCCCTGAGCCCCTGCCTCCGTTAGGTCCTGGGCAGGGGTAAGCTGTGGTATGCTGAAGAGTGTGGCTTGGGTGTCCGAGCTCTGGTTCCACTGCTCTTTTGATCTGTGATCCTTGGCTTTCCCTCAGCCTCTCTAAGCTTTTTTTAATTTTTTTTTGCATATCAAATATAATCATAATTATCCATAAGGTAATCTGAGATCGTGGGAGGCATGGGAGCATGGACCGAGAGATTTGGGAGCTGGACTGAGTTAAGGGAACTAGGGTGTAAAGATAACTGATTCCTTCCCAAGCCGCTAGCTAAATTCTGTTTATGTATGCTCGTTCGTCATAGTTTGTGGCTTCTGTGGCAGTCATCTCTCAGAACTTGAAAGTGAGAGGGAATTTTGTTCCCAAGGTCATAAACCTTAGCTAGCGCAGCACTTGGGCACAGCATGCTCTCTGCCAGCCCTGAAACAATACCCTTTTATCCAAATACTATTAGTTAATAATAGAGAGGGCAGTGGCCTTGGTCTTCTGCGTGAGATTTAGAAGACCGCATTTATAGATTATTTTATCATGCGTTATTTCCAAGAAAGATTTTCACCGATTGCTAGTATCTCTTATGTCTAAACGACAGTTTTCTGAATTTGTCACTAAACTTTGTTTAGGAGTCTGTACCCCCCCCCCCCCCCAAACTACATGCACTTTGCAACTGTAATTTTTTCCCCACTGTCTATCTCTGTGCTTGATTTGCTGCCTGGCTTGTCTTTGCTTTTGACTTCAATGAGTTCTTCTCATCTGCCCAAGGAAACAGTGAGAAGCCCAGAAAGCTAGGGCCTTACTTAATAGCTTTGGAATGTGCCTCTGTCCCAAAATAGGAACTGTGACCAAGAATACGGTTGTCATATTTTTAATACAGAGTCGGGTAGTGCTTTCCCCCTTTTTGTCTAACCATACATGTTGAGTAGAAAACTTACAGCATGAAGGAGGAAAGTAGGCAACTCATGAATCTCTAGTCACTCGGAATAGAGGTCTTTGATATTATGCTAGGGGCAAGGAAACACTGGCCCCACACCCTGAATCGGGAACATCTGCCTCCATGAGAACTTGAACGAGAAACCTGGGATAGGGCCACATTCATTCTGCTGTTCATGTGCTCCCAGCTGCTCATGTAATGGAGGGTAAGGAAGAGCATGGATACTCCAGACAGTGCTTCCAAGACTGAGCTGTATTCCATTAATTTAAATTTTTTTATGCCAGATAATACTGGAAGAGATGGGAACTTCTCCTGAGAAGTCCACCTGTTAGATAAAATCAGGGGTCTGCTTGAAAAGAAATTCTTTGAGGACTAGAGTGCCAGACATTTTGTTGTTACTGTTTTCAGATGCTAAGTTGTGTCTGACTCTTTGTGACCCCATGAACTGCAGCACACCAGGCTTCCCTGTCCCTCACTGTCTCCTAGAGTTTGCTCAGATCCATGTCTATCGAGTCGGTGATGCCACCCAACCATCTCATCCTCTGTCGTCCCCTTCTCCTCCTGCCTTCAATCTTTCCCAGCATCAGGGTCTTTTCCAGTGAGTCAGCCCTTCACACTAGGTGGCCAAAGTATTGGAGCTTCAGCTTTAGGATCAGTCTTTGCAATGAATATTCAGGGTTGATTTCCTTTAGGATTGACTGGTTTGATCTCCTTGCAGTCCAAGGGACTCGCAAGAGTCTTCTCTAGCACCACAGTTCAGAAGCATTTTGCTTTAGAATAAAAGCTTTAGTGCCACACATAGGCTGCCCAGCATGATGGCCAAAAAGTCAGACTCTGAGTTCAAATCCTGCCTCTGCCACTTTCCAGCCAGGTGACATGGGACAGATCGCTAACATGTCAGCCTCAGCTTCATCATCTGTAAAGTGAGGGTGGTGGCAGGGCCCATGTCAGAGTTTTGTTGTGAGGAATGGATGAGTTAATATCTAGGACACTGTCAGAACAGTGCTTGGCACAGGATGAGCCTCTGGAGGTCTTTCCTCTTGTTGTTGGCTTTGTTCCTACCCGCTACTCCCACCCTGCTGTTCATACCGCTGTAATTACTTCTACCACCTCGTCTGTGGCCACCTCAGTGGGCACTGCTACCTCTAGGGCTTTGGCCTCTGCCTGGCTTGAGTTCCAGCTCTGCCACTGTTTAAGTCCAAAAACCTCTGTGTCTGCATTTGCAAGATAGGGGTGTTACGAGTGTCCTTCCCAGGGTCCTGGTAAAGAGGACCTCAGGGTCGTGCATGTGAGGCTTGTTGCTGTCTTATTTTACTGCGACAGCTCGAAGCCAAGGTGTCACCCACAGAGTGCTGGGCTCTGTGGTGAGTTCCAAGTACTTTGTTCTTATTAATAAGCTGCCAGTGCGTGAGAATTGACACGACTGAAGCGACTTAGCAGCAGCAACAGCAGCTTGAGAATTATTTTTAAAAGATAATTGGAACTAAGTCAGGTTATCCTCATGTAGCATTGCTGTTTGCTTCCATATTGAGAAATAGGCAGGTGCTTGGAGGTGGGGACACCCGGGGTGCACCTGCTGGACTATGGGTCCTGCATTTGAAAGTTGAGAGCTTTGTGTGAAGCAAAAAGCAGGTGCGAGAGCCACGGGTCTAGGAGTGCTGGCCCTTCTGTCACAGAGTCCTGTCCACGGTCTTCCATATTCATGCTCCTCCACAGGGCAAATCCCTGTTCCTGCTGCTTGTCAGACCGAAGCGCCGTCCTCCCCACATCCAGCCATTTTTATCCTGTCCAGACATGTGCAGGTGTGCTCAGCCGCTCTGTCATGTCCGACCCTGTGGCCCCCGTGGACTGCAGCCCACTGGTCTCCTTCTCTCCACGGTATTATTCCAGCAAGAATACTGGAACGGGTCACCATTGTTATTCATCCAAACATACGAGTGTGCTCAGTCGCTCAGCAGGATCTGACTCTTTGTGACCCTGTGGACTGTAGCCGGCCTGGCTCCTCTGTCATGGGATTGTCCCAGCAAGAATACTGGAGTGGGTAGCCCGTTTCTTCTCCAGCCAAACATATGTAGATACTGAGGAAATACTTGTTTGGACTCTGAAAATTGCTTTCCATATACATTAAACAGCTACTATGACTTGCTCTGACTTTACCCATTAATAAATATTGACTGAGTGCCTGTTAAGAGTCAATGATTATTGAGCTTATAAAGATAATCGTCCACTTAGGAAGCTTATAATCAAGTTTGAGAGACAGGTTGTGTACACAAGAACTTTAACAGAAAAGCATTGACTCTAGTTTCTTTTTCTTTTTTAGCTTCCATTTTAAACTTTTATATTCAAAAAAAGTAACACATTGTGTTTTTTTATAGCTTGTTCCCTAATTCTTTGTTGTTCCTTGAAAAGTGATATACACCAATTGTATAAAATATAGAAAATGTGTAAAAAATGAAAAGGAACAGAAAAAGTTATCTGTATCTCATCAACTAGAAGTCTCCTTTTGAATGTTTTATTTTAGTTATTTTTCATGCATCTTTTATAGGTGGTATCATTTTCTGTATTTATAACCTTTTAAGAAAATTTCAACCATTATGTAATCATTATTTCCCTAAGTTATTAAGATACTTTATAATTTTAGTAGCTAAATAATATTTCATCACAAATGATATAATTTATAACCACTTTCAGTATATTTTGGATATTCTGATTGATTCTGAGTTTTCTTTATTATACATCATACAGTAATAAACATCTTTGTGTATGAGTCATCTGTTTCTGAAACATAGATTCCCATAGGAAGAATATTCAAGGAGTAGAAATATTCATAAGGTTATTAATACATGTGGCTTTGTTGCTGTTTTGTAAATATCAAAGATATTTAACCTAACAAAAATTTTGACTCTGATTTGAATATTTATTGGCTTAGCCAAAATGTTCATTACCTTAGGTCCTTAGCCTTTGCAGATCTTACGTTCCAAGTGTTGACTGTTCAAGAATGACTCCAAATGGGGAAAATGAAACTATATAGATACATATATATATATATATACACCAGAAACTAATACAACATTGTAAATCAGCTATATTTCAATTTAAAAAAAACTAAGAAAAAAAAATGGAATGACTCCAGAGTTCATGACATAAGAAGTCTGCATATATACTGAAGCACAAAACTTAATCACATGGACCTTGAGGGGCCATGAGTTGAGCCCCTTGTCTAGTGAGGGACCAGGGCTGCTTAGCACATGTTTCACTGGGGCTTCATGGTTCTTTCTGCAACACCTCTGGTATGTTGCTTTAAAAATTAATTTTTTTAAGTGTAGAGAACTTCTGTGAAAACTGAAAAAGCCATTAATTTATAGTATACAAGTATGCAAAGAAAATCTATGATCATCAGAGAAATGTGCCTCAAGAAAAAAACAAGTTTGTACAATTTTTTCCATATTAGAAAAATGAAGATTTTCTTTCTGATTGTTTAACGGTGTTTATTAATCTGTCAGTTATAGAAAACAAGTATGATTTCATTTTTAGTGCCTACTGAAGAAATTTTTCTCTTTATAATAAGTCATGAAGTGGTTATATGTATCTTTATGACAAAATAAGAAAATACATTCATGAAATCATCAGACAGTAAGCTGCAACAGCTCAACAGACATTATCCCCCTTGCATTAATTCTAAAAGGTCTTTGTATTTTGGTGGGAATGCCTTATACTCTAGCTAGGTGAGACAGTATGTGGAAAACAATTTAATCAGTGTCTAGGAAGAAGTCAGAGAGCACTCTTAGTAAAAGAGACACTGCTTAGACCAATCACAGGTTAAGCTCTGCTTAACCTAATACCTCTGAGTGAAACCACCCACCTGCCAGGCCCCAGCATCACCATCTAGAGCAGCTTCCCCCTGCTCCCTTTGTCTGAACTGTTCCCCTTCAAGTTGCTTTCTGTCCTCTTGGTGACAAGGGGGTGGCAGTTACTTCCTATCTCGCCCCCAGCATGTTTCTTGCTTTGATTTCCCAGTCCCTTGGCAAACTGTCACCCCCCTCTTCCCATCCCAGGAGTTGCCTTTTCTTCGCTCCCCTCTGCAAGGTCTCAGACACATATGAAAGGAGAGAGTCGTGTTTCTGCATGCCCGGACCTTTCACATAGTGACCTGGCCCCGTGGCCCTGCCCAGTGTGCTAAAGGCCTGGAGTCAGTCTGTGATGGGCCAGCATCGCCCTGATGATGCAGCTGAGCACAGATATGGAGTCAGGTCTATCTGGTTTCTGGCTCCCGGTGTGGGCTTCTTCCCCAGGCTCCGGAGGCCACGTGACCCCTGATCAGCCAGCCTTCGCGCCATCCCTGAGGCCCAGAGAGAGAAGCAGAGGGACTGGGGCTGCCTCTCACCCTGTAATTTGGCTGCAAGTCACCATCGTTGGCCTCCTGCCTCAGCTCTGATAACTGGACTCCTGTCTGGTTCCGATTGCCAGGATCCCATGGTAACCTGTTTCGTATCCCTGGGCCTCCCTCCCGGGGACTGAAGTCCTGCCCTGAGTCAGTGACCATGGCTCTTGGCTGATGTCAGCCACCCCTCTCACTGGATCCCCGTTGCCCTAGATTTCTCATTGTTCCAAAGGGCCTGCAGTCAGGAAGCCTCTGTTCTGGACTCTTATCTCAGCAATGGCAACTCTGCCGTCCCAGTTACTCAGGCCAAAACCTTGGGGTCATCCTGAACTCCTCCCGTTCTCTCTCCTCCCACGTCTGAGCCTTCAGCAAATTCTTGGTCCTACATGAAACATGTATCCCGCCTCAGCCTCCTCTGATCTCCACTTGTATCATTCCTGCCCTGGATTCTTACAAAGACCGGTATCCCAGCTTCTGCCTTATCGCTTTTCAGTTACTCTCAGCCCTGCCATTCGAATGATCCTATGAAAAAATGAGCCAGATTCTGTCACTTCTGTTTTCAGAATCCTCCGTGGCTTCCGGTCTCACAGCGCAAAACCAAGGTGCGAAGCACAGTCCCTGCCCCATGAGGCCCTTCCCCTCTCTGCTCTCGCCTGCTGCGTGTCTGTCCAGCACCCTTCTCAGCAGTCTCTCCACTCTGGCCCCTCTCTCTGCTCCCCAAGCCCCTGTGGGCCTCACTGCCAGGAGTACTCTTCCCCAGATGCCTTTTTTTGGCCACGCTGGGTCTCTGTTGCCGCGCTCGGGCTTCTCTAGGTGCAGCGTGTGGGCTTAGTTGCTCCGTTGCTTAGTTGCTCCATCTTAGCTCTCCTACCAGGGATCGAACTTGCATCCCCCGCACTGGAAGGCAGATTTTTTTTTTTTAATTTATTTATCTGTAATATTGAAGGATAATCACTTTACAATATTGGGTTGGTTTCTGCCATACAACAACAACAGTCAGCCATAAGTGTACATACATTCCCTCCCTCTTGAACCTTCCCCCCAAACCCACCCCTCTTTTGACTGTCACAGAGCGCAGAGTTTGAGCTCCCTGCATCATACAGCTAACTCCCACTGGCTATCTGTGTTACATATGGTACTGTCTGCGTTTCACTGTTCTCTCTCAATTCATCCCCCCCTCCTTCCCGAGCTGTGTCCACAAGTCTGCTCTCTGTAGCTACGTCTCCATCGCTGCCCTGCAGATAGGTGCATCAGTACCATCTTTCTCGATTCCGTGTATATGCTGTATGCTATTTGTCTTTCTCTTTCTGACTTGCTTCACTGTGTATAGTAGGCTCTAGGTTCATCCACCTCATTGGAACTGACTCAAATGGAAGGTGAATTCTTAACCACTGACCATCAGGAAAGTGTGCCCTTCCCCTCCCAGATACCTGAATGGCTTCCTTCCCCCTGGTCTTAGCTCTTTATTCAGATATCTCTCTTTGGTGAGGCCTTCCCTCCTTATAATTGTAACCCCGCCCTAGTCTCTTGTTTCATTATTTTTCTTCTAATCACTATCCCACGTGCTATGTATTTCTGTTTATTCATCTTATTTTTTTTTCTGTTTCCTCCATTGGAATGTAAGCTCCATGAAATCAAGGGCACTTTGGTTCACTGTTATATCTCCAAAGTCTGGAACAGTGTCTGGTCAGGGTATGAATTCATTAGATTATCTGTTGAACGAATAAATCAGGTAGTTGAAAGAATGAATCAGGTAGTTGAATGTTTGCCATGTGTCAGCACTGTTCCAGGCATTTTATATGAACATTATCTCATTTAATTCTCATGATTACCTACGTGATGGTACTTTAGTGAATCCCATTTTGCTGATGAGAAAACTGAATCTAATGAGAGGTTAAGTGACTTGACCAAGAGGATCTGACCACACACAAAACATTGGTTAGGACAGTATATTAGAATGAATGTTTCTTTTTACTAAACAAATCTGCATTCAAGTCCAGCTCTGTCAGTTATTGGCTGAGTTAAAACCTCTTTTGAGCTTCAGTTTTCTCAGATACAAAATACGGACACTGATTCTACCTCTCAGGTAGCAGGACTGCATGAGATCATGGGTATGTGATTTTCGTGTATTTTTTCCTGATGACTGGTAAGGTTGACATTTTTTCATAAATATATTGGCCATTCAGCTTTCCTCTGGGAATTTCCTGTTTATAACCTTTACCTTGCTTTCTTTTCCTTTCTTTTTTCCTTATCAAGTTGCAAGAGTTTTTTGAATACTAGATATACACATTGTCCTATGTGTTACAAATAATTTTCCTCCCACTGTCATTTGTCTTTTGGTAATGTTTTTGGAATCTTCTTTGATTCATGTATAGGCAGACCTCAGAGATACTGCAAGTTCAGTTCCAGACCACTGCAATAAAGGAAATACCACAATAAAGCAAGTCATAGGAATTTTTTTTGTTTTCCAGTGCATATACAAGTTGTGTTTATACTATATTGTAGTCTATTAAGTATAGTAGCATTATGTCTAAAAAAACAACACACATCCCTTCATTAAAAATACTATATTGCTAAAAAAATTCTTTAGCAAGTGGTAATCTTTTTTACTGGTGGAGGGTCTTACCTGTGTGTTGACGGCTGCTGATCAGGGTGGTGGTCGCTGTAGGTTGAGGGGGCTTAAAATAAGACAACTCAAGTCTGCTGCATTGATTGACTGTTCCTTCCACAAGCAGTTTCTGTGCAGTAGTCAATTCTGTTTCATGACATTTTACCCACAGTAGAACTTTCAAAATTGGAGTCCATCCTCTCAAACTCTGCTGCTGTTTTATCAACTAAATTTAAGTAATATTCGAAATACTTTGTTGTCATTTCAACAATCTTTTTTTTTTTTTTTCATTTCAACAATCTTAACAGCATCTTTTCCAGGAGTAGATTCCATCTCAAGAAATTACTTTCCTTGCTCATCCATAAGAAGCAACTTATGTTTAAGTTTTATCATAAGGTTGCAGCAATTCAGTCACATCTTCAGGCTCCATTTCTAATTCTGGTTCTCTCACTGTTTCCACCACATCTGCAGTGCCTTCCTCCCTTGAAGTCTTGAATCTCTCAAAGTCATGCATGAGGGTTGGAACCCACTTCTTTTAATGTTGATATTTTGACCTCTTCCCTTGAGCCATGCATGTTCTTAATGGCCTATTGAATCTTTTCCAGAAGGTTTTCAATTGACTTTTGTACAGACTCATTAGAGGAACCATTGTCTATGGCAGCTAGAGCCTAATGAAGTGTATTTTTTTTTCTTTTGGCCACACCGTGCATGGCATGAGAGATCTTAGTTCCCTAAGGATCAAACCAATGCCCCCTGCAATGGAAGCACCAAGTCTTAACCAGTGGAGCACCAGGGAAGTCCTGAAGTGTATTTCTTAAATAATAAGACTTGAAATTACTCCTTGATCTATGGGGTGCAGAATGGATGGTTCACACCTGCTAACACAACATTAATCTCCTTGCACATCTCCATCAGAGTTCTTGGGTAACCGTGTACCTTGTCATCAAGCAGTAATATTTTGAATGGGATCTGTTTTTTTCTTTTTTTTTTTCCTGAGCAGTAGGTCTCAAGCATGGGCTTATAATATTCAATGAATATGTTGCCAACAGACGTGATATCATCTAGGCTTTGTTGTTCCATTTATAGACCACAGGCAGGGTAAATTTAGCATAATTCTTAAGGACCCTAGGATTTCCAGAATGGTAAATGAGCATGAGCTTCAACTTCCAGTTACCAGCAGCATTAGTCCCTACAGGAGAGTCAGTCTGCCCACTTTGAAGGGCACTGACTTCTCCTCTCTAGCTATTGAAGTCCTGGATGGCTTCTTCTCCCAATAGCAGGCTGTTCATCTGCACTAGCAGTCCCCAGCCTTTTTGGCACCAGGGACAGGTTTTGTGGAAGACAGTTTTTCCATGGACTGAGGTTGGGGGGGAGGATGGTTTCAGGATGATTCGAATGCATTGCTTTTATTGTGTACTTTATTTCTATTGTGATTACATCAGCTCCGTCTCAGATCATCAGGCATAGATCCTGGAGGTAGGGGACCCTGATCCACTGAAGATCTGTTGTATAGTGTAGCCACCTTCATGAATTATCGGCGCCAGGTCTTCTGGATTACTTGCTGCAGCTTCTACTTCAGCACTTGTTGCTTCACCTTGTACTTTTATGCCATGAAGGTGGCTTCTTTCCTTAAACCTCATAAATGACCTTTGCTGGCTTCAGAAGTTTTTTCTGCAGCCTCCTCACCTCTCTCAGCCTTCACAGAATTGAAGAGAGTCAGGCCTTGCTGTAGACTAGACTCTGGCTTTAAGGGAATCTTGTGGCTAGTTTGACCGTCTGTCTAGACCACTGAAACTTTCTCCATATCAGCAATAAGACTGTTTCCCTTTCTTATCATTCATGTGTGCACAGGAGTGGCACCTTTACTTTCCGTCAAGAACTTCTCTTTTGCCTTCACAGCTTGGTTAACTGGTGCAAGAAGCCTAGCTTTCTGCCTTTTCTGGCTTTCAACATGCCCTCCTCACTTCAGCTCAATCATTTCTAGCTTTTGATTTAAAGTAAGAGATGTGCAGCCCCTCCTTTCACTGTGAACACTTAGAGGCCACTGTGGGGTATTAATTGGCCTAATTTCAGTACTGTTGTGTCTCAGGGAATGGGGAGGCTGAGGAGAGGAAGAGGGATGGGGGACGGCTGGTCGGTGAAGTTAGAATGTGCTCATTTACTGCTTAAGTTTACTGGCTTATCTGGACCCAGGTCCAGGGTGCCCCAAAATAATGACATCAGAGATCACCAATCACTTATCACTGCAAGGAATACAGTGATAATGAGAACATTTGAAATCACGAGAATTACCAAATGTCACAAACGCACAAAGTAAGCAAATGCTATTGGAAAAATGGCACCAGTAGACTTGCTCGATACAGGGTTAACCCAAACCTCAATTTATAAAAAAACAAAACAGAACGCAGTATCTGCGAGGCACAGAGAAAGCATTATATACCTGTAGTTAGCGATCGAGTGTTAGTGGCCGCTCAGGCCCTGGAGAATACAGATTTACTCGTTCAGCAGTACTTCTTGAGTGTTAGGACCTCACAGGACGGTCGCTCAGTCAGGGCAGTGCTGTATCTCTGACTTTGAGCTTGCGTCACCGACGGCGGCTAGCAGCTTTGATTGTAGCAGATTCTTGAAAAAGAACGTGTTTTCTCAGAGTCAAGTAGACCCGGACAGCTCCCAGACTTTGGCCACATAACCAGAAATTTCCAGAGGCTTGGAATTTGTGGGCGTAGCTCCAAGAGATCAGGCCTGCGTCATCCTCTCCTTTCCCTGGCAGCTCTGCCGCATGGATAGAGCAGAGAGCGAGGACTTCAGACTTGCCCTGTGAGGTGAGTGCCAAAGGCAGCTACTGGAGGCATAGTTCTTACTCCCAGCCTGGGAGGCTCTTCAGAAATCATGTGATGTATTACCAGGTCACCAGCTCTGTGGATGCTCGAAGGTTAGGGTGGGTGCAGCAGTGTGGACCAAGAGCAGCATCCAAGTGCTCCCCGCCCGAGCCCAAGCTGCAGGTCTGTGCCCCTGGAAAGTAAATGTCCTGGGAATGAGTCACCAATCCTCCTGGTTTCACCCTCCGGGCCAGGTTTAGTTTGTGGAGACATCTCACACAGGAATTGTCTTGTAAGCCTCTTGGGGGTCAAACAAAATGGGTCTTTCAGAAACCTTTAATAACACAGAAGTCCTTGTTTTGAAAGAAGCATCTTCAGCAAATTTCTCCCATGAGACTCTACAACCTGCCAGCCAGTGCATCAAAATAAACACAGTGTTCATGCTCCACTTTCGTATCTTAGCACCTGGTCAGGTATGCAGTCCTCGGAGGCAGACTGGGGATCTGATGACCAGCTTCCCCACCAGCTAGCACTGGGACTTTAGACAAACTCTCTAAACTCTCTGTGCCTCAGCTCACTTGCTGAGGGGTGCTACTGAGAGTACCTAATACAACATTGTGGTGAGAATGTAATTACAACATGTGTCTTTAGAACAATGCCTAACATGTAGCTACAAGGATGCTTGCTCCTTGAAAGAAAAGCTATGACAAACCTAGGCAGCATATTAAAAAACAGAGACATCACTTTGCCCACAGAGGTCTGTATAGTCAAAGAAATGGTTTTTCCAATAGTCATGTACAGATGTCAGAGCTGGCCCATAAAGAAGGCTAAGTGCCAAAGAATTGATGCTTTCGAACTGTGGTGCTAGAGAAGATTTGAGAGTCCCTTGGAGAGCAAGGAGATCAAACCAGTCAATCCTAAAGGAAATCAGTCCTGAATATTCATTGGAAGGACTGATGCTGAAACTGAAGCTCCAATACTTTGGTCACCTGATGTGAAGAGCCGATTCTTTGGAAAAGACCCTGATGCTGGGAAAGTTGAGGGCGGGAGGAGAAGGGAGGGACAGAGGATGAGATGGTTGGATGGCATCACTGACTCAATGAACATAAATTTGAGCAAATTCTGGGAGATAGTGAGGGACAGGGAAGCCTGGCATGCTTGCAGTCCGTGGGGTCACAAAGAGTCGGATACGACTTACCAGCTGAACAATAGCAACAACACTTAGCTATTGCTTGAGAAATGCTGTGAAGTTCCTCATACATACTCTCCTGTTGAGTGAAATTCTAGAAGCTAAGTGTACCAGCCTTCCAATTTGATTTCAGTAAATTGTCGGTATCATTTTTCTGTCTTTCGTTGCAAGTATTCTTTCTAGGGCTAGAAAGTTAAGCTTTGGCTGTTTTTTTATAAAGCTGCTTAAATTCCAGACAGGCTAGTTACCTCCTACTCAGACTTCAGTGACTAGCTGAAAATACTTTTGCAGAAAGTCTTCATCAGCCTCTCGTGGGGTGAGCAAGGCTGTGTGTTGATCCCTTGACCCAGCGCAGCTTCCAGGAAAGGTAGAGGGAATAAATACCCAGACAGAGAAGACGGGCCTTGGTGGTGCTCAGCCCAGGACAGAGCTCAAGCCTCTGGATTTCCTTGCATTTCAATTTCATGTTAAATTCATCTTGTATTGATACGAATGCTTTCCTCCTGAGCCCAGCGTGTGACTGCTGACTCATGAAGAGAGGGAGAAAGAGCACTACCTTTAAAGCAGTGACTGTCTCCAACTAAACTTTTCATTTCTCACACTTTTTGGCAGTAGAAACAGCCAAAGTTTTGTTCTAATTCCCTGCAAAGTTTCACAATAGTCAGGAGTCAGAATTGGTCCCTGTGTTATGAAACTGCCACTTTTTATACTTTAGACTTTAAAAATGAATCTTTAGTTGTGTATGACTACTTTTGATGTTTTCCAAGAATCAGGATAGCATCTACAGAAGATTCTACACTGACCTTGATACCAGGTACCAAAGCAGTTTTCCCAATTCCAAAGCAAGAGTTGGTGCTTCAAGGAATTCCCCAGGTACAGAAATTGGCTGCCTTGGTGACAGCTCACTAACTAACATCTGAGCCCTCCTCTGTCTTTACCCCCACCCTCTTGGGGACATGAGTTCAGAAAGCTCTCCCCTAATTTTCTCCTGTAACCTAGGCAGAGGCAGTTGCCTTGGAAACCACCTCCTTTTATGTTAGTTTGCTTGAGTGCAAGAGAAAACATTTCCCCACAGACGTTAATTAGGTAGAAGTTTAACAGTGGCAAGGAGAAGAGTGCAGACCGTGCCTGAGTGCCTGCTTGTGCTTTGTGTACCCCATATCCTTTAATCCTTGCATCAACCCTCTGAGATAAGCATTATCGCCATTTACTGGGGCTTAAGTAGTAACGTGCCCAGGGTCACCTGAGGGTTAAATGCTGGAGTCTGGCTTCATATCCATGTTTCTCTTGCCCAGGCTTTTGCTTTTATTTCGCAAATCAAACAAGTATGGACACACAAAATCAATTCATTTTCAGTTAGGAAAGTGTTTTTATTTTCTTTTTCTCAGTTTGAGTAGGTAGATGCCTTTTTCTCATCCCCTGGGGCCATCAGTTGCCCAGTTCAGGGTGACTTGTGCTTGGGTTCCTTCTCTGAGATTCTGTCTGTTCACTTGTCTGCCCCCTGGAAAGTCTTTTTGCTGGTTGAATCCTACTTTCAGTACTTTCCTTGACTCTCTAGGAACCCTGTTCTGGGGTTAGTCTTAAGTTGCCCCTGAAATGAGATCTCCCTACTGGAACTTGGTCGGGAAAAGCTAGAACTGGATGGCTAGTGTTAAGTCACTCAGTCGTGTCCAACTCTTTGCGACCCCATGGGATGTAACCTGCCAGGCTCCTCTGTCCATGGGATTCTCTAGGCAAGAATACTGGAGTGGGTTGCCATTTCCTTCTCCAAGGGATCTTCCTGACCCAGGGATGGAACCCGCAGTCTCTTGCACTGAAGATGGGGCTCAGATAACAAAGGCAGGAGCAAGACCAAATGCATGCAGGCTCCAAAAGGTCACGGAGCCAGTGAGGACAGTGGGGCGTGGGCAGTGGTCAGTTTGAGCAGACACGGCCCCACAGGTCGTGACTCTCCAGGCGCCATGCCTGCCCAGCCTGCTGGGTGCCTGGGACCTGAAGAGCTCAGGGACTCGCTGTTGAATCAGAGGCACGCTATCTCTTCTCAGTATCTCTCACCCACCATCTTGTCATTCACGAAATTGCTCAAGACATGCCTTCTACTAGTCTGTGCCTGTTGATCTCTAAGTAATTTACAGGCCTAATTTAGAATTAACTAATTTAGGACCATCACTCAAAAGGTTTGAAGCAGCTTATAAAGTGTAACTCGAATGAAACCAAGAGAAGGACACTCAAAGGGAAACATTTATGGGAAGCAAAGCACAGCCTTGGCTGGGTTTCTGCCGATAAACTCTCGCTTGGAACAGAGGTCTTTCTGTATTGACTGCTGGCCCTGGCCAAGACAACGCTGAGCTTTTAGAACCAGAACAGACCCTGTAAGTCTTTTGTTGCAACACGCTTACAGTTATGGGTGAGAAAATTGAAAGCAGGAAAAAGTAGATGATTAGCTTAGTGTTTCTCATCTAGTAAGTAGCTGATCCCAGGATCAAATTCTACTTCCTATGTCTATAGAGTTTTCCAGCCACCCTGTACCATTTGACCAGCACATTTGCCTTTTGTTTCTGCATGCAGTGGAAAAGGAAATTTACCCCTTCCTCCCTCCGTCCCTCCCTCCCTCTTTCCCTCGCTCCCTTCCTTCCTTCCAAATAGGGTTAATACCATTAATTTTTGTTTTTTAAGATTTTTTTTTTTTTTGATGTGGACCATTTTTAAGTCTTTACTGAATTTGTTGCAATATTGCTTCTGTCTTATGTTTTGGTTTTCTGGTCACGAAGCATGTGGGATCTTAGCTCACTGACGGGGGATTGAACCCACACCCGCTGCCTCGAAAGGTGAAGTTTTAACCACTGGGTCACCAGGCAAGTCCCTCATTTCAGTGCTACCACTTGTACCACTGCCTTGCATGGTGAAAATGTAGCGAATTTGTACCAGTCGTGGGGCACTATTGCTCAGTACTCTGCATATACTGTTTACTCCTCCCAGTAGCCCCAGTTACTGTCTCGATTTAAACGGGGGACAGTGGAGACTAAGCAGGATTAGGACCAAGCAGCCTCCCCAGATCTCGCAGCCATACGTGGTAGCACCGGATCTCAAGTCCTGGCTCTTCGCTTACGGAGATCATGCCTGTGACACCTGGCAGCCCTTCTGGCAGTTTTGTGTTGTTTGTTCTTTTGTCAGATGACTAAAACAGAACCATTTTCTCCAAATGCAGAAGTTGAAACCTGTTGAGGAAATTCAACCGGAGTATTTCTTGAAGAAAAAAGAAACCATTTCCTGATTTCTTCATCTGTCCACCCGGTGACATCTTTAGGGCTGTTACTAGCTGCCCCCTGCCTTCACACACCACGATGGAGTTCTGCGATAGTTCTTCAGGGACTTCTGAGGCTGTTGGGAGGGTCAGAAGCTCAATGCCCCGCCTCTTTGATTCTTTTGGCCTGACATCTGGCCCTTAAAGTCTCACTGTCCCAGCCAGCCGTCAAGGAGAGGCAGACGGCAGAGGCCCCAGGTCTAGTCCCTGCAGTTACTGAAGACGTTCTTCTCTAGATTCTGATTGACTTTTACTGCAGACTTCTGTCTTGTCCATTGTCAAAACCTTGGCTCTGAAACTCTGGCTTCTCAGCTGCCTCTGATCCTTTGGACTTGTTTGTATTTGCCACAGATAGAAAAGTCAGGAAATATGGAATTCACCAGCAAAGAGACCTCTGGGAGTGTGTTTGCTGCTCTGTCGAAGCAATGATACGTCAAGTAGAACTACAGTTAGATGCCATGAGCAAGAGTGATTGGCAGATGGACTCAGACTTTAGACAGCATGGGTTCAAAGCCTGCCTCCACCGTTGCTGAACTTTGTGCTGAAGAACATAAGCTTTCTAAGCTTCAGTTTCTTCATCTGTAAGATGGAGATATTAGTAACATCTCACAAGTTTGTTGTAAAGTTAAACGAGCTGATGTATAGGAAGCATATGTGCCTGGAATGTTGTCAGTGCCAATACAGGTTAATAATTTAGCCTGTTTGCCCATCAAATAAGGAAAAAATTTGAGTGCATACTCAGTGTTGGTGAGGGGCTAATAAGATATGTTCTTGTCTATGTTACTATAGACAGTGTAAAGCAGTGTACATCTTTTTGAGAGCAGTTCAAGAATATGTATGAAGTGTTAAGATATTCATATTCTGTGATGAAATCTACTTTTGGGGCTCCAGCCTAAGAAAGTAATCCAAGGTAGCAAAAGAAAATTTCAGGTGTGATAATGCTGCAGTATTATTTATCATAGTGAATAACTGACTCGAGTAAAAGATGGTACATCTACTCAGTACAGTTAAAAATGACAAGTGTAAAGACTCTGCAGATAGATGGAAAAATGTTTGTGCTGTTAATACTGTATTAAGAAAACAGTTGAAAAGGAGGCCCAGCATTGCAGGCACCAGCGATTAGAGGAGAATGTGAAATTCCCACACAGCTGCCAGGACACGGCTGCTTTATCTCCAGGGACTTCTTGACACGCCCACTGTGACACTAGTTTGTTTTTAAATATGGGGGGGAAAAAGTCAAGTAATGAACGAAACATAGGACCTAACTCATGCCTGAGTCTTACCATCCATTGCCAGCCTCTAATCTCAGGCCGAGGGTAAAGGGTGAAGTGTAGTGAGGGGTGAAGCAGGAGCTCAGAGATGCTCTGAGAAGTCACTCGTGTCTTACGTGGGTTTCTTCTCAATTTCTCGAACTTCTCTTTGTAGATCCGGGGTGGGGAGAGGCGGATGTGGGCATCCGTGTGGTTTCTCACTCTTGACCTCGCCACTGTTGGGGACCTACTCAGTGAAATTCCTAACAGTTTCTTCAGCCACACATCCATCCTACTGATGCTTTAACTCTTCTTCCTAGTGATTATTTGGGAGAAAGAGTGATAAGTTTTAAAAGTTAACCAAGTAGGTTGTAAATTAATCATTGTTCTTTACAAAAATTTTAATAGTAATTCATCCTCGTAAGACTTCAAACAATCCAGGAATTAGTAGGATACAAAGTCCTCAGTAATGAGAGGTAGGTTCATGATGAGAAAGAGCCTGGGATGTCTGTGGTCTCTTGCACATGACTTGATTATAAAAACAGCAGTCTTTACTTTGGCTGATAAGTCTCACGTTTTGACAGGGTTCAGCAAAATGTTCCCCGAACAAAATGCCTGTGTCAGAGGGGTCTTGTCAAAATGTCCAGCTTGGGACTACAGCTAGGAAAAAACACATACAGGGAACAAAAATACTGAGTGAAACAGTGCTTCTTTTTGTGCAGCAGGATTATAATTATTATATAGTTATAATGTATATATATTATAATATATTATTAATAATATATTAATATATTATATATAAATATATAGGTTATTATAATAACCACCTGTCCTTCTGTGTCCCAGATTTGTCTATGAAAGTGTTATGTCGCTCAGTCGTGTCCGACTCTTTGCAACCCCATGAACTGTAGCCCACCAGGCTCTTTGTCCATGAGATTCTCCAGGCAAGAATACTGGAGTGGGTAACCATTCCCTTCTCCAGGGGATCTTCCTGACCCAGAGATTAAACCCTGGTCTCCTGTGTTGCCGGCAGATTCTTTACCATCTGAACCACCAAAGAAGTCCAATCTACCTATAATGTGGGCAAAGTTTCTTTGTAACGAAAGTGCAACTTGGCAGATGTGTGTTGAACACACTGTCTATGTGCCACATATTGTGCTTGGTGCCCGAGATCAGACAGTGACCCAGACAAGCACAATCACTACCTGGAGGAACTTCAGTCCAGTGGGAAAGGCGAATGATTTTATAATACAAGTCATTGTGAAGTGATGTGATAAACCCAGGGTGGAGGGGTTCAGAAAGCGGCTGGGACTCATCTGAGCGGTGGCTACCCCAGACCAGGGGTTGGGGGGGCACCAGGGAAGATTTTCCTGGGGGGAGAGGTGTCTGAGCCGGGACCTGAGGGCTCTAGGACTATAGGACTAAAGGTTGGCATGGGGAGTGTTCCAAGCAGAGGAAACAGCATTTGGCAAAGCTTGGAGGCAAGAGAATGCGTGTCCTGTTTGAGGAACTGGAGGTTTGGTGAGACTGGAACACAGATCGAGCGTGAGATGGGGGTGGTAAGAGCTGAGACGGGAGGATGGAACAGGAACAAGATCACAGAAGATTGTTCTTTCTTTGGAAGAGATTTAAATTTCCTCCTAAGGGCAATGTAAAGCTGTTGGGGAAATACTTCTTTATTTGCTTGCCTGATCACTCAGTTATATATTCTCCCAGATTAATGCTTATGTAAAAGTAATACATGTTTGTTGCAAAGACTCAATACAGACGTATAGAAAATGAAAAGTAAGCTCCCTTTCTTTTAAATAAACATATTTATTTATTTATTTAGGCTGCCTTGGTTCTTAGTTGTGGCATGCAGACTCCTTAGGTGCCTAGTTGCAGCATGCATGAGGGATCCAGTTCCCTGACCAGGGATCGAACCCAGGTCCCCTGCATTAGGAGCGCAGAGCCTTAACCTGCACTCTGGACCACCAGGGAAGTCCCTCCCTTTCTTTTCTTGACAAACTCCTCAGTCTAATCCCTGGAGGGACTTATTGCCAAGGGTTTCTTTTGCACCCTTCCAGGAGTTTTCTCTGTATAAGCAAGTATATATTGTGTGTATGTATACTTTCTCTTTACACAAATGAAACCATGCCATTCTAAATAACTTCCACCTTAAAAACAAAACTTGAACATCTTGGACACCTTTCTATATCGGAACATAAAGATATGTATTCTTTTCAAAGACAGCATTGTACACTATTACATAGCTGTCTCATCATTTATAATACTTAACCAGTTTCTCATTGAGGTCTAGCACTTAAGACTGTGTTGTTGTTGTTTAGTCACTAAGTCATGTTCAGTTCTTTGTGACCCCATGAACTGCAGCACACCAGGCTTCCCTGTCCCTCACTATCTCCTGGAATTTGCTCAAATTCATGTCCATTGTGTTGATGAAGCCATCCAACCATCTCATCCTCTATTACCCCCTTTTCCTCCTGCCCTCAGTCTTTCCCAACATCAGGGTCTTTTCCAATGAGTTGGCTCTTTGCATCGGGTGGCCAGAATATTGGAGCTTTAGCTCCAACATCAGTCCTTCCAGTGAATATTCAGGGTTGATCTCCTTTAGGATTGACTGGTTTGAACTCGTTCCTGTTCCAGGGACTCTCAAGAGTCTTCTCCGGCACCACAATTCAAAAGCATCAATTCTTTGGCACTCAGACTTTTTTATGGTCCAACTCTCACATCTGTACATGACTACTGGAAAAACCATAGCTTTGACTATATAGACTTCTGTTGGCAAAGTAATGTCTCTGCTTTTTAATATGTTGTCTAGGCTTGTCATAGCTTTTCTTGCAAAGAACAAGCATCTTTTAATTTAATAGCTGCAGTCATCATCTGAAGTGATTTTGGAGCCCAAGAAAATAAGTTTTTCACTATTACAAAGCAAACTGCAGTGGAAAGTCTTGTTATGTGTATCTTTGGGTATTTATGTAAGGTTGATACCTATAGGTTATGTTCCTATACATGTATAATATATACCCAATATATACCTGTATACCCATGTACAATAGCTGGGTAAGAGGATGTATACATTTACAATTAAGGAAGATATTACTGATTTAATCCCTGTAGAGACAGTTATACTTTCTATTCCCACTAGCATTAACTGAATGTCTGTTTCTTTGTATTGTCTGCACCATAGGCTATATATGCTTTTAAAAATTGTGGTTAAAAAATAAAAATAAATAATACATACTTCACCACCTTTACCATTTTTAGCCATACAGTTCAGTAATGTCGAATATGCACTGTTGTGCAATCAGTTGCCAAAACTTTTTCATCTTGCGAAATAGAAACTATTTCCATTAAATAACAACTCCCTGTTTGCCCCTCCCTCTGCCCCTGGTAACCACCATTCTACTTTCTCTCTCTGTGATTTTGACTACTCTGTGTACGTTATATTAGTGAAATCTTACAGTGTTTGTTCTTTTGTAATTGGTTTATTTTATTTAGCATAATGTCTTCCATGTTCATCCATGTTGTATGATGTGCCAAGATTTCCTTCTTTTTACAGGCTGAATAGTTTTCCATTGTATGTATAAACTATGTTCTGTTTACCCATTCATCCAGGGAAGGATCTTTGGGTTGCTTCTACATCTTGGCTATTGTGAATAATGCTGCTATGATCATGGGTATGCAAATATCACTTCGGAATCCTACTTTCATTTCTTTCTGATACACTCTTAAAAGTGAGATTTCTGGATCCTATGGTAATTCTGCTTTATATTTGAGGGAATAGGCATACTGTTTTCCATACTGTCTATACCATGTTACATTCCCACCAGCAGTGTACAGAGTTCTTATTTCTCCATATCCTTTCCAACATTTGTTATTTTCTGTGGTTTTGATAATAGCCATTCTAATATGTGTAAGAGGATATCTCATTGTAGTTGATTTGCATTTCTCTAATGAAAACTGATGTTGAGCAGCTTTTCATGTGCTTATTGGCCACTTGTATATTATCTCTGGAGGAAAGTCTATTCAGATAATATCCATTTTTTTACTCTGCCAATCTAATGGGTAAAAATGCATCTTGTTGTTTCAACTGGCATTCCTTTAATTATGAGTGAAATTTATTCATTCCTTCAGCAAATAAATATTGAGCAGCCTCTAGTTGTCTGGCACTGTGCTAAACTGTTAAGGACATAACACAAAAGGCAGGTTGAATGTCTCTTTATGCTTCTTTGACCATTTGTATTTCCTGTTCTGCATGCTTTGTTTTTAAGTCTTTTGCCTGTTTTTCTATTGAGTACTCTATCTTTTTATTGGTTTTTGAGACTTATTTATTACATATTAAGGAAATTGACTTTTTGTGTATTAGATTTCTATTGCTGTGTAACAAATTACCACAAGCTTAGTGGCTTAAAACAACAGGAATTTTATTATCTAACAGTGTCTGTGGGTCAGAAGTCTGGTTACAGCTTACCTAGGTTCCCTGCTTCAGGGTCTCACCAGTCTGCAGTCCAGAGAGTGGCAGAGGCTGTGGGCTCATTAGAGGCTGAACCGAGAGGGCACTTCTCAGCGCCCATGGGCTGTTGGCAGTTATTTTCTTGTGGTTGCCGGACTGAGGCACCAGTTTCTTGACGAGGAGTCCCCTTGGTTCCTACCAGCTGCCTACACTTCCTTGCCCTGTGGGCTTCTCCAGTTTGGCCAGTAACTTCACAGCAGCTTATTTCTTCCAGGCCAGTGAAGAGTCTCTCCAGCACCTCTGCTTGCAAGACAGAGTCTTTAAAATATCAAAACCGATTCACTCCATTGCCATATCCTGGTGGTTAAAAAAAAGTCACAAGTTCTGCCCACATTTCAGGGCAGAGAATTTCACAAAGGCATGAACCCCAGGCTGTGGTGATCATCAGGAGACACCACAGAGTCTGTGCACCACGATCTGTCATATATATTCCAAATAGTTTCTTCATTTAGTAACTTTTATTTGTTTGGTAGTTTTCTGCTCTAATTTCTATGAAACAAATGTATTGATTTTTGTCGCTTCTGTATTATAATTTGTATGTTTAGAATGACCTTTATCATGTCAAGATTTCTCAAGCATTCACCCAATTTTTTTAAAACCCATACCATATTCTAATACTGTTGTTACTTTGGGATTTATTTTGACTTGAGCCTTGAGACAGCCTTTTCCTTCTATGTCCAACCTATTGTCTCAGTTCTTGAATAATTTATTTTTTATATGATTCTTTCTGTTTTGTTACATTGATGTGGCTGCCCATTTCCTCTGTCCATTTCCATATCAGTGTAGTTACTGCAGCTAAATTTATAATATACTCTTTGTTTTTTATTTTAATTGTTTGTTTTTTAATATATATGTATTGGGTTGGCCAAAAAGTTCACTTGGGTTTTTTCATGTGACGTAGTAGGAAAACCCAAAGGAGTTTTTTGGCCAACCCTGTATTTAATATTCATGAGGTTTAAAATTAAAGATAATCAAAAGAGTATGCAATGAAAATACCCCTTCCATCTCTGTCCTAATCACTCAGTTCACTCCCTACGGGCAATAACCATACACATTTTTGTAACTTGATGTTCTTCCAGAGGTATTTTATTTAGTATTGAATCCACTTCACCCCAAGGTAGCTAACCATACCCATTTATGTACCTTACATTTTTCACTAATATATTGGAGATCTTTCCATCGCACCTCACCAGGAGCATCCTTACTCTTCTTTTGTTTTGTTTGAGTGCACAGTATTCTATTGTGTGGATTTACCAAAATGTCTTCAGCTAATTCTCCATGGATGAACATTTAAATTATTTACAGACTTTTTGAAAATATACAGACTAAGTTGCAACAAATAACCTTATACATATATAATTTTGCACACCTGCAAATACAGCTGCAAGAAAAATTTTATAGGAGTGGAGTTGGTAGGACAAGGAGTATATGCATTTATAGCTTTGATGGGTAGTATCAGTTCACCCTCCATAGAAACTGCACCAGTTTACATCCCTACCTGCCACATATGAAAGTGCCTGTTTGCCCACATCCTCCCCAGCTCAGTGTTTTATCAAACTGATCTTTGTCAGTCTTACAGATGAACAGTCATGTCTCTGTGTACCTTTAAGTTACATTTCTCTTATTATAAGTGCCATATATTTTCCCCTATGTTTATGAATTATGTATTATCTTTACTGTGAACAAACTGTTCATATCTTTTGCCCTAAATTCTTTAGAGTGGTTGATCTTTTTCTTATTGCTTTTTAAGGAGCTCTTTATATATTAAAAAGGAAAGTAGACATTTTCCCAGCCTGCCATTTGTCTTTTGACTTTTTCTGTGATGGTTTTTTTTTTTTTTTTTTTACCATGCAGACATTTACATTTTTTATGTATCAAAATTTAATGTTTTTCAATGACTTCTAGGGTTTTGTGAAAAGTCTTTTTCTCTTTGTTTCTTGTAGTACTTTGTTCCTTCCTCTTTAGCTGTAAAATCTTTGATCCATTAGGAGCTTATGCTGATATATGGTGTGCAGTGTGGATCTGACTTAATTTTTTTCAGTTTCCTAGCCAGTTGTCCCAACACTGTTTATTGAATAATCATCTTTTCTTCACTGATTTAAAATACCACTTTTATCAGATACTAAATTCCCACAAGTGTCTGATGATATTTTGAGACTTCCTGTCCTCTTTTATTGATTTGTGTGTCTATTCATACACCAGAATCACACTAACTGATTACCATAGCTTTATATTACATTGTAAAATTCTAGTTGGGTTAATTCACTCTCATGCTTCTTTTCAGGGATTTTTCCAGGCTGTCCTTGCATGGGTATTTTTCCAGGTGAACTTTAAAATCGACTCATTAGTACCTATTTAAAAAAATCCTGTCATTAATGAGTTTTATGTAGTTGAATGATGTGATCAGATTTGTGTTTTAGAAAAATTACTCTGACTGCATTGTGGAAGCTAGGTTGGAGGAAACAAGATCAGAGACGAAAAGACCAATGACAAGCTGCTGCAGTGACTGGGGAGTGGGTGGGTGAGAAAGTGAGGAGTAGGCTTGGGAAGTGTCTGCAAGGTCAGAGTGACCAGACTTAGTGACGCCTGGGATCGGGAGAGGCTGGGAAGAAGTCTTCAAAGAGGACCCCAGACTTCCAGGGCTCAGCCCTGGGGCAGTGCCATCCCCAGACATTTGAAACACACGAGATAGAGCCAGTATGGGAGGAAAAGGACAGATTTGCCTCCGCACATGCTGAGTTTGAAGTACAGCCAGGTAGTCCTAGAAGAGTTGTCCAGTGAGCTGTCAGACTACAAGTGTTGGAGATACAGGATTATATGACAGAGCCCTGAGGAAGGCCAGCACTTACAGGATGAGCAGGGAGTTCAGGAGCTGGCGTGCTGTTGTTTGGTCGCTAAGTTGTGTCCGACTCTTGGCGAACCCGTGGACTGCAGCTTGTAAGGTTTCCCCATCCTTCACTGTTTGCCTGAATCTTCCCAAACTCCTGTCCGTTGAGTCAGTGGTGCCATCCAACCATCTCATCCTCTGTCGCCCCCTTCTCCTCCTGCCCTTAGTCTTTCCCAGCATCAGGGCAGTCAGCACAGAAGACTGGACAGAAGCTCCCACAAACAGGAGAACATAAAGTCATAGAAACCAGGGAAGGACGTCTTCAAAAGAGAGTGAATTGTCAGTCGTCTCAGATGCCTCTAAGAGGTCAAGTAACTCAACAGCTAAAACAGTCCGACTGGATTTAGTAACAAGGACAGCCTGTGGTTATCTTGGGGAGAGAAGGGTCAGTGGGGAGGGGTTGGGGGCTGAGGTAGGGGGTCGGGGGCTGAGGTGGGGGAGTCGGAGTTGCGGTGGTGGTCGAGGCAACTCCGTCAAGAAGCTTGGCTGTGGAGAAGGGAAGAGACAGGGATGAGAGGAGACCAGAGTAGCAAGTTCTGTTTCAAGCCCCACCCACTGCCCATGGAAGAGGCTTGGCTGTGATGAAATGCAGGTGAGAGGGAGGCAGTTAAAGGTAAGAGGGTAGTGACTGTAGGCTTGGAGGACCAGTAATCCTGAGATGGACAGAAGGACTTAGAGAAACTGGCCAGCGTGAACTGTCCAGAGAGAGTAATCCAGTTACAGTGTTGATATACGTTCTCTCATGTTTTTTTTTGTTGTTGAGTTTTCTGATATTTTTGTTTGGCTATTTTTTAAAACTCTATTTATTTATGGTGCACTGGGTCCTTCTTTGTTGCCGCATATGGGCTTTCTTGAGTTGTGGAGAGCAGGGGCTCCTCTCTAGTTGTGGTGACGGGCTTCTCATTGTAGTGACGTCTCTTGTTGTGGAGCCTGGGCTCTAGAGCGCTGGCTTAGCAGTTGTGGCACACGGGCTTAGTTGCTCCAAGGCATGTGGGATCTTCCCGGATCCGGGATTGAACCCATGTCTCTTGCATTGGTAGGCAAATTCTAAACCACTGGACCACCAGGAAAGTCCCAGTTTGGCTATTTTTATATCTTGAGAATTTAGAGAAAGAACTTCTAAAAATTGGAATCAGGTTTAGAAGTTTAATTGACGATTAAGTTAAAAAGCAAAGTATAGAATAGTGTATTAGTATGCTACCATTTGTGTAAAAAATGTAGTAGAAATAATATATATTTATATTAACTGTACATATATAATCAGTATTTGGACGGAGTTACAGAAACTAATAAATCTGGTCACCCACTGGGAGATGGGAGATGGAAACAGGTGAGTAAGAGTTGGAGGTTGTCTCTTCACTGTCAAGCTTTTAAGAATTTAAATGTATTATTTATCCAAATGATATGATCTAAGCTGGTTGGTTGTTCTAAAAAGTAATGGTTCTGCCAGAGCCTGAGCTTTCTTAGCTATTTATGGCTCTAAGTGTGATCTCTCTGTCCTGCCATGTCTGAGAACCTCCAAGAAGCAAGCTTTATGTCTGTGAGCTGTGGGTGTTTGCTTTTTCTCTGCTTTTCCCCACTGGAGACCAGCAGTTCTGGGGAATTGGAGAGTCCTCTATTATGGTTCAGGGAAAAGGACTTTGCCCTGGACTGGCGTGTCCTGGCCGTACAATCCACAGTTTGACTGAGTGGGCAATTAAGGTTTCTGCACCCAATTCCACCATGGACAGCAGGGGGTTCCTGGCATCCATAGGCTCATCTCCTACCATTCAACCCAGTTATGACGCCATCTTCCCAGAGATAAAGGACTCAGTCCTATAAGACTGCTGCCCTCTACACTTTAGACACCAGTTGCAAATCTCAGTCTTGGAGTTACCTACAGCTTCTGTCCAACTTGGCTGCAAATCAGAGGTTTCCATGATCTCCCCCTCCTTTGGATTCAATGAATCTGATAGGGCATCTCATAGAACTCAGGAAAACATTTACTTACACTTACCAGTTTATTAAAAAATAATATGATAAAGGATACAGATGAACATCCAGATGTAAGAGAGGCGTAGGGCCAGGAAGGTGGGAAAGGGCACAGAGCTTCCAGGCCCTCTTCAGAGCATACCACTCAAATCTCCAGTGTTCAGCAACCAGGAAGTTCTCCAAACCCCATCCTCTTGGGTTTCTATGGAGACTTCATTGCAGAAGACTGATTGATGACATCACTGACTGTTAGTGATTGATTCCGTTCTCAGTCCCTTTCCCCTTCCTGGTGGTGGGGTGGGGACACTGAAAGTTGCAACCCCCTGATCACAGAGTGGGTTCTCTTGACAGCCAGCACCTACCCTTAGGTATGCTCCAAAAGTCACCCGATTAACAGCAAAAGACACCTGTGCTGCTGTCAGCCCTTAGGAAATTCCAAAGGCTCTGGGAGCTGTGTGCCAGAAATGAGATGCAAAGCTGGCTTATAGGGAAGAGAAAGGAGAAAGGGGGCAGTCATAATCCTGACAGGGGCAAAGTTGCCCCCTGGTTGTCCGCTTCCCAGCTGAGGCACACCCCCTGACAGTTAATCCTGTGACTTTTCAGTCTCTCTATTACCATAGGGAATCTGCAGTTTCTATCCCTGGGTTGAGAAGATCCCCTGGAGGAAGGCATGGCAACCCACTCCAGTATGCTTGCCTGGAGAATCCTATGGACAGAGGAGCCTGCCAGGCAACACTCCACGGGGTCACAAAAGAGTCGGACACAACTGAGTACACCCATACACTGGGATCCAAATGGGACTTCCCTCCACCTTCCTCCCTCCTCCTGGAGGTGAGGTCGCCTGATCCGGCATCGGCAGGGCTGACCATGCTGACCTCCCCAGTCATAGAGCTAGGGAAAAGCCCACCTTCCTCGCAAGTGAGGGGAGACTCTGCCCTACTCTTGGGAACCAAGAAGCTATCAGTACACGGTCCCCCACCAAAGGAGAGGCCCCACTCAGGATGGCAGCCCTCATCAGCTCACATCTGAGTGGTCGGTTATCTCTCTCCTGTCTGTAGGCAGAGCGGGGCCCTTGTAGGTGAGATGAAATGGTTTCCTCCTTGTGAGTCCTGCCAGTGTTTATATGAGTGAGGAAAGGAATGCCAAACCAACATAACCCGGGGTCTCCAAACGAGCAAACCGGACGTATTTGCAGGTTTAACTCAAATGGAAAACCTGGTCCCACAGCTCAGCCCCTCTACTTTTGCTAGTTTGGTTCCTCATGGAGAAGAGTGACCTTATAATGGTGAATTTTTAGAAACCTCTCAGTGGGCAGATTCCCCCAAGGATAGTTTACAGCTCAGCCTAAGGGAAGATGTAGCAGAAGCAGGGCTGTATAAAAAGGGAGTGGCCTGCCTGGGAAGGTTGTCGGGTCCCCTCTCAGCAGGGGCTGGATGCCCACAGCCAGGGTGCTGCTTAGTGGGATTGATGCCCTGTAAGGGTGTTGAGGCCCGGAGGAGCAGGACGCTCTATGTGCCTCTTCTGAGCAAGTGGTCAGATGAGGAAAAGTACCCAAGGCTCTTTTAAGTCAAAAACAGGATGTACTTTTTTTTTTAACTCAACATGCTTTATTTAGAATTGCCACGTGCTGGTCTAACTAAATATTTCAGATTATTTTATTCCCTCTAGAAACATTTTCTTTTAGGATACCTTTTTAGTTCCTTTATTATACACTTATTTTGTCCTTTAAAGTCATGTGAAAAAAAGTACTTTAGTACTAACTTTGGCAGGCCATGTGGTAAAACACTGAGCTTTCATCCCTTTTTTTGCATGTCTGTAAAAGTTATAGAAGGTCCCTGGAGAAGGGTATGGCAACCCACTCCAGTATTCCTGCCTGGAGAATCCCCATGGACAGAGGAGCTTGGCAGGCTATACAGTCCATGGGGTTCCAGAGAGTCAGACACGACTGAAGCGACTTAGTGCACATAGAAGTTATTGGGCTAAAGCTAATAAAGGTATCCTTAATTTATTCTAGTGTCAGAATTTAATTTTTAAAAATTAAAAAAAAATTAATTAAAAAATTAAGCTTTTAATTTGAAATTTTAAGGTATACCCCACAGTAGAGAGTAGAATAATGAGCCCCTTTATACTCATCACCAGCCTTCTTAGTGTTTCCCAGCTTTACTGAGGTGTAATTGGCATGTAGCGTTGTATTAGTTGAAGGTATACAGCATAATGATTTACTATGTGTACATATTGCAAAATGGTTACCACAATAAGCCTAGTTAACATCTAACAAAATAAAAACTACTCACTCAGGTGATTCAGGGGCTCTGAGAGAGTACTCTGTAAGACTGGACTAAGGCCAGCTTGAAGATAGTGTAGCCCTGGCCAACCTCTGGGAGGAAAGCCCGACCTTATTGCCCAAACCTAGGAGCCTTACAGTTTTGTGAATCAAAATCTCTCCCTCTGGTGTGGCTGAGCACCAGCTCCTGCCCAATTCTGACACTGCAGAGGGCGGAGGAAGAGGTTGGGGAACTGTGGTCCGCTGGGCCTGGCAGGGCAGTGGTGGGTCTGATCCTGGAGATTTGTAAAGTATTTTGAATTTTTCTTTAAGGTTTTTTTTTTTTTAATGGTGATATAATAGAGTCTCTAAGCAAGCTATGAAATCCTTTTTATTCTGCTCATATTTTAAGCTAGAAGTAAACTGCTCCATTTAGCCCTGAGGCAGTGGATTTAAAGCTGCTGCTTTGCTGTGGGCTGGTCTTCCTCCCTCCTTCCCTTCATCATGAGAACCAAAGGAGGCACTTGCTGTGGCTGGAATGAGCTCCAGCTGTGTTCCCAAGAGACGACAGTTGTCCCTTGATTCGACCGACCCTTTTAGAAAAAGGGAACCTATGACATCTTCCACTGACTTACCCTGCATGTAAATAAGAGGCCTTGCAAGCTCAAGAAACCTGCCTTACTCCCTACCCTTGTAAAGTCTCCACTCTTCCCCATAGAGAAAGCTATTCAGTACCAGGGGCCAGTCTTTCCTGCACTTACCAAGAAATAAAGACGAGCTGCCCAGCATTGTGGAAAGGCTAGAGTGCCTGCTGAGCAAACTAGCGAGTGTGACCTCGGGGCCAAGCAGTAACACACCGTGTCCAGTAGTACCTTTTTGATCTATTAAACTGCCAGCCAGTCTCCTGCCCCACCTGTAAGTCTACTAGGACAGATGAAACAGATGGGAGCTCAGTTACATAGAGGAGTTCGGGATAATTGAGGTAGCATTTTAATTCTATAGGAGGGAGCATGGGATGGTCAATACATAGTCTTGGAACTCATGGCTTATCTTTTATAAAATATTAAGTCAGACCCCTACCCCAAATGAAACTGTTGGATCCAGTGTAAAGGTGTAAGCATGCTGTTTATGCTACAAGTAGCCAGATATTTCAGCTAGGCTCTTACTCTGCAGTTAGATCTTGGGTGCTCAATAGATTTATAAGAACATAGTTAAAAGTTTATTTGGGACGTTTCTAGAAAATACATATTGTTTTCTGTATATATCAGCAAAAATCCACTTATAATCTGTTTATATGTGGGCAGCTGAGCAAAAGAGGCAAAACAGCGAGGTGATGAGAGCCCCGAAGGAGTCTCAGAGCCCCACGTTCAGATTGCTGGGCTATATGGCTGTGAGGAAAATCACTTTGTCTCCTTGGATCCCGGTTGCCCGGCTGTAGGAGAGCAGAGAGCTGGGCGCCATGGTGGCCAGCGGCCCTTTGCTCGCCGCTCGGGTAACCGGCAGCTCCTGTGCCCTTGTGGTGCTCATCCCCACCTGGTCTTCACCTGCTCTGTGCTGAGAAGCCAGGTGGCCGGTTCATGAGGCTCAAGTAAGGTGCAGTGGAGAACCTGAGGGGCTCCCTCCCGAGTGCTCTCCCAGGGGGCTGTTTTGCTCCTGAGAGCCTCTCTTTGCTTCCTGGTCCACTGGTGAGAGGGGTGAGATGGTCACATAAATGACCCCTGCTTCAGGCTCACACGTGGTCCTTATACCGTAAAACAACAATGGCATTGCATCCTGTCAGTATGTATTTCCAGTACTGACAGTGGTATTCCAGAGAAACATTTCTTGCTCTTACAGGAATTTTATTATTTTTTGTCTTGCTCTATAGTCATAACATCTACAAATGAAGCTATTGAGAATTGTCCTCTGTAGACTTGTTCCTGTTTGAGAACACTGATTGGGCATCCCCTTGTAAGGATACTGAGGTTATGGTATTCTGGATCAGGATGTTTCAAAGGAACCATTTATCTGCTTAATCTCAGTCTTCTAAAATTTTCTTAACTGTTTTTTGAAAAAATATTTATTTGTCTTCACTGAGTCTTAGTTGCTGCATGTGGGATCTAGTTCCTTGACCAGGGATCAGACCCAGGCCCCCTCTATTGACAGTGTGGAGCCATAGCCACTGGGCTACTAGAGAAGTACCCCTAAAATGTTTTAAATCCATTAAAGCAAAACCTCAGTAGAACTTCTGACAATGCAAGAAGGTACTTGGTTATCCTACTAGCATTTAGAAATCTGTATTTCACTCAAGAAAATTTGCAAATTACATGTCTCCCGCTTTTAAGAACACTGTATAGAAATATAGCTGTACGCTAAATTGACTTTGTTGCAAGGAAAAATGTCTTGGTCATTGACATACATATAGTATACTATAGCACATATACCTTTAATAATGACCATCTCCTTGAGTTGGCAATAAGCAACTCTCCAGTTCTCAGACTTCAGCTCACTTCACTACTAAACATGGGCTTCGTAGGAATCTGCTTGCAGTTTCTTAGTCACATGAGAAAGATCTGGGGTTTCTAATTAACCACAAACTTAATGGTACGCTGGCAGTGTTGAGCATCTGCTGAAAGACCAATGCAAATGTGGGTCACGTTGGCAGATCAGCAGTGCCTAACTAGAGGAAGTGATCTTCCCCTAGGAAAAGGCTGCCAGGCTCAGCCATTCACCCCAGGCGGAGGTGATGTGCGGTGGGTGGCCGCAGGTGGTGCCTGCCTGAGGTCTCGGTCCTTGTGGGGAGAACCCGGGGAGTGTGGTGCTGTCTAACACTGGCCTGCAAGTCCACAGTGCTGCTGCTTTTGGCAAACCCACATATCCTATTTCATCCCAGAAAGAGTTCTGGCATCAGCATTAACCCTGCCACCCCCACCCCATCAACCACCCTAATGCCTACAAACCTGAGCCAGTTTGCTGTCCACGTAGAGATATTTTCAGAGACAGTCAGGAGCACGCAGTCCTACGGAGTAGGGAGAGTCGAGGCCAGGACTCTGCGCGTGGACACTCAGTTCCCAGTAGTACCTTGAACTCCTTTAGATTTGTTTCCTCCTCGCAAAGTTCAAGGCTTCCCCGATGGCTCAGCAGGTGAAGAATCCGCCTGCAGTGCAAGCGACGCTGATCCAGTCCCTGGGCCTGAAAGGTCCCCTGGAGGAGGGAAGGGCAACCCGTTCCAGTATCCTTGCCTACGAAATCCCACGGACAGAGGATCCCATGGCGGGCCACAGTCCATAGGGTTGCAGAAGAGTCGGACATGACTGAGCAGGCATGCACACCTAAAGTCCAACCACAGCAACTAAGTAAGGGTTGCCTACGACTTCCTGCTTGCCAGCTCAGGAACCACCCTGACCCTTTCACCTCAGCTTCATTGCCCTCTACTATTAAGGTTTGTGGAACCTTGGTGTTCAGGCTGCACTCCATGCGTCTACCGTCTCTCAGGTTTGGGGCCGTAAGCCCAGAAGCTACCTTTGCCCTGCCTTGGGTTACCACTCAGTCCTTCCTCTCTGTGCGCAGCCCTTGGCAATTCAGTCACAATGCAAAGCAGGATTGTCTGGGCCACCACTTGGCTGTTTGGGTTCCTGTTGAGCCTCCCAGTGCTAAACTTCACTGTCAGGCTGTTGATGCTGGCACCCCTGAGTTCAGTTCCCTCAGCTGCCAGCAAGGACACTGCTGCCACCACAGTCCATTCCCATCTGTTTTCTAGTGCCTGGGGGCCTGCGGGGAAACCTGTGCTGGCCCAGGCAGAGACTTGAACTTGTGCCACAAGGAGGAAGAGAAGAAATTATCAAATGTAGGCAGAGATTATCCCACCAAACACACACTGAATCCAAGTAATAATACAGGATCTGGGCCAACAGGGGTTAAGTCAAAAGAGGCAAGTATAAATAGAAAATATATATGTAATAGGAAACCTGGAAGACATTCCAAGAGGTTTCTGTGTTTTGGATCGTTTTCTTCTTCTTTTAAATTTAATGTTCTGGCTGAGCCGCCTGACATCTGTGGCACAGGATCTTAGTTCCCCAATCAGGGATCAAACCTGCACCCCCTGTGGTGAAAGTGCAAAGTCTTAACCACTGGACTGTCAGAGAAATCCCCCTGGACCCCTTTCTAAAGAGCCTCCGTACCCCCTCTATTCGCTGGCCTCTGGTAGTCCAGTCTGGCAGTAGCTGTGCTCTAAGACTCCTAGATGAAAATGTTGTTTTCAAGTACATTTCCCATTCGTGTGATTTTTTTATCACCAGAGAGACCTCTGTTTTCTTTAGTCCTGGAACAGAGTCATCCATCTCTTAAAATTATGTCTGTTGTGTGAACAGGTTCTGATAAAGTGCACGGTGGGTATTCAGCCTCTTGATGAACAAAGGTGTTTCCGTTTATTATTCCTACAGTAGTGCACTCTCTCTTCTGAGCTCAACATCCGTCTTGCCTATCGCAATGGATATTTTTCTTCCAGTACCACAGGTGTTCCTCAGGAAGATCTTTTTATTTTAGGTGTTGATAGATTTGGATTGTAAAAGAATTGTTCAACTAAACCAGCCCCAACATTTCATCAGCCCCCTTGGGAGAAATAGGAGTCATCCCCAAATCCAAGATATGAAAATCCGTATGTTTAACAGCAAAATGAGTGGCTAGTTCTTAACTAAAAGGAGCTCCCCTAGAAAGACATACTCCATCACAGGGTTCTTTTCATAATGAGCTAGCTCTTTGACCTATGATTCAGCTTACGTGAAGGAAGGTCTGTTTCCATGTGTTTCTCGAACATCTCTGGCATAATATTGTATACACATTGCCCCATTATGTACGATATAATGGTGCAGCCTAGAATTTGGTTTTTGCCAACCAAAAAGCTTTGCCTTTTATGATGCCAGACTCAAAAATGTAGAGAATGTACTCCAAGCCTGCCTTAACAAAGGACTTTGGATTTATTGACCATGACTTTATCTTGAATCTGTTTATATTTTCATTTGTGCCATTTGGGCTATGGCGAGTTGCATGTTTCCCACTAGTATTCAGGTACTATTCTTTTTTTTCTCCTTGACTCAGGGGTCACAAACTCAGACGTCTAACATAAGAAGTCCTCAAAGTGGTCTGGTGTCCCATTTGCAGAGAAGAGCTACTCTCAATTTCAGTCCTCATTGCCATGTGGGAAGTTGGGACCAGTGTGACTAAAACGTTCAGACTTTTCACTAGAAGCCCCAAAAGTTTTTAAACATTGTTGAGTTTAAAAAAGACAGTGAGTTTAAAAAAGACTGTGTAAGCCAGTAGTCCCCAGTCCATAGGTACCCCATTTTATCTCTGGATGCTGTGTCTGTGTTTCTGCATGCCGGATGCCATAGGTACCCACTTCGTTTCTGTCTTAAGCAAACCTTTTTCATTTCACACATACCTCCTTGTTACTGGGATTCTGTGTATAAATTCATAGTCTCCAAATTGTGACAGTGTTTAAAAAGTCATTCTTTCAACTTCCATCTTCACACACTAAAGACTCATTTATTTTTTTATTTGGCTGTGCTGGGTCTTAGCTGTCTTTAAGATAGCTGGGTCTTTGCGGGATCTAGTTCCTTGAGCAGGGATCGAACCCCAGCCCCCTGCATTGGGAACTCAGTCTTAACCACTGGACTACTAGGGAGTCCCAAGACTATTTTAAATTATTCTATAATTATGCTGACACAGCTCCATGCTGCATTTGATTCGCCTTGACTCAAGGCAGAGTCACAGATACCAGTAAAACTATAAAGCCAGTCTTGTCATCTGTTGTTGCTAAGAGTTGTTCTTGATGGCAAGTGGCAATGTCACAGTCACAGGCCAACCGACTCTTCTCCATTCTCTCTGCAGCCGGCGTTCCACCCAGCTGACAGCGTGCGAGGGACCCGCCACCACGGGCTGGTGGAGCGGCCGTCCCGGACTCGCTTCCACCCGCTTCACCGACGATCCGGGGACAAGCCGGGACGACAGATATCCTTTCTCATTGTCTGAGGGGAGGATAAGTTTTGAAATGTTTGAAAACTTTTCAGAATTTATTTTCCCAGTAATTTCCTTTTGGCCTCCAAATCTTTGTTTCATCTGACGAATGGAGGCAATAAACCTAAGTGACTTGGAAACTAGAAACATTTCTGCAACTAAAAATTGGAAGGATCCCTGTAGGTGTTTACTTTATGAAAGTGTCAATAAAGTTCCGTCTAATGAAGTAACTGTCATAAACAGCCTGTCATTTAGCCCCATTGTAAGGCCTTCTCAGCATTTTCTTCAGACATTGACAAAATCAGAATTAACCCTGACTTTAAACCAGGTTAGATTTAGTCGGTCACACTAAAACAGATATACAGATAAGTGATTTATGTTTATTTCTGTTCATGCACTGGCCTGCTGCTAGAACTTATGGAAGAAATTTTTATATAATTTTCTATTTAGGGAATTTCAAACTCAATCAATGACAACTAAAATACAACGCTGGTATTTAGGAGAATCTTGCATAGTGATATTTATTCACACCAAATCCTATGCTGTAAAGTAGGAAGACAGAAAAGGAGGCTGTGAACTCATCGGACAATTTTATTTATCAGGTCAGAGCAGGACGTGGTCTAGCGGTGTGTACAGGGCTTTGGGAAACAGGCCTGAGCTGGGATTTGCGGGAGAGGAGACAGGTAAGTATTCCAGGAGAGTCTGCACTCTGCCCTCGTTCTTCTCACCCGCAGGGCCGGAGGCAAGCAGGAGAGGCGGGGTGAGTCTTGCTGCAGAGCTGGGTTCCTGGCAGTGATGGTAGGGTTGGCTTCAGCAGCCTAGAAAGCAGGAAGTGGGGGGAGGGCTCTCGTGTTTACCGAGCACCTACTCATGCCAGGCACTGTGCTAGGCAATTCATAATCATTTAGATGAACTCAAAATTTACTGGGCAGTTTGCTTTTTTAACCCCCACTTCCCAGTGAGGAAACTTGAGTGTCAAAGTGACTTGCCCCAAATTCCACAGCTGAGGCTAGAAGGGCCCAGGTTCAGCCCCAAGTCAAGCTGACTGACCCCCCAGCCTGGGCTGCCTTCTTGCTCCAGCACTCAGTCGCCCCCAGGACCACACTCAAGAGAGACCCCCGTGGAGGAGGTGTGGGGACACAGAGGAACTCCCACTGCTTGTCTAGCCCTCAGGCTTCTCACAGTTTTTTATCAATCTGAGGCGAGGATAAGGACCCCAATGGATGTTTGCTTCTCGCCTCTCCCCACCCAGGGGCTTCCCACCCAAGTCCACCAAGATGCCTTGACTCCTGACATCATGCAGCCATTATCAGAGCAGGCGAGAATGATGACTGATTCTTTCCCTTTCCCTTCTGGGAGGTGGGAATTCTACCATTTAACCACCAACACATCCCTCAAATTCCTTTCTGGAATGGATCATAACTTTTACATAGAAATGCAAAAGGGAAATGAGAATGGAGGCAGTTCTTCAGCAAATTCACACATGTGTAGGTGCTTGTCCATCGAACCATTTTCTAAATTGCTTGGAATTTTCCAGTAAAAGACTTAGTGTATTTCTTTGCTTGATGTGACTAACATTATATCTTTTCCTAATTTCTCAGTTCCCTCTTTCTCTCAGAGATGTTCTCTCTAAATATTTTATTTTATTTTATTTTCTCTAAATATTTTAATACATACAGATATATTTATGGCTACCTCAGATCTTTTTTACAGCAAGTATAGTCTAAATATATGCATATACTCACAGCTTTTTAATTTAAAATTTTTTTATTTTATTTTGGCTGCACCTTGCTGCTTGCAAGATCTTAAATTCCCCCACCAGGGATTGAACCTGTTCCCCCTGCAGTGGAAGTATGCAATCTTAATCTGGGCTACCAGGAAAGTCCTCCTCACAGCTATTGTGTTTTTTTTTTTACTGTTTATTTTGTATTGAGCTATAGCGAGTGAGCAAACTGTTGTGATAGCTTCAGGTGGACAGTGCAGGGACTCAGCCATACATATACATGTATCCATTCTACCCCCAACCCCCACTTCCATCCAGACTGCCACATAACACTGAGCAGAGTTCCCTGTGTTGTACAGTAGGTCCTTGGTTATTCATTTTAAATACAGCTGTCTCATAGCCTTTTTTTTTTTTTGGCTGTGCTCGGTCTTGGTTTTTGTGAGGGTTTTCTTTAGTTGCAGCAAGTAGGTGCTCCTCTCTAGTTGCAGAACACAGCCTTCTCCTTGCGGTGGCTTTTCTTGTTGCAAAGCACAGGCTCTAGGCACACGGGACCCAGTAGTTGTGGCACATAGGCTTAGTTGCCCTGCAGCATGTGGGATCTTCCCAAACCAGGGATCGAACCAGTGTCCTCTGCATTACAAGGTGGATTCTTAACCACTAGACCACCAGGGAAGCTCTCATAGCTTTTTAAACTAGAAGACTATCTAGAGAAGGAGGAGATCGAGGAAAGGCAACAGAGAAAAATGTTCATTCACTTAAAAACAGCTGGTGTTGGGCGCCATTTACATCTGTGGATGTCATGGCAAACAATCACGCACTTGTGCCCTCCAGTCACTCACAGTCTAGCGGGAGAGGCTGTGTGGCGACTGCAGGCGCCACCGCCCAGAGGCTGTGCAGACTCAGAGGCGCACAGCCTGAACCAGTCCTGGGGGGATGGAGAAGGCATCCTGGAGGAAAACCTGAGGCTTGAAGGATAGGCAACATGCGAGAGGACAGTGTTTTTATTTATTGAACAGGTATTTTCACAGAACCCCTTCTCCGCACAGGTACTGTTCTAAGCACTGGGGACTCAGTGGTGAGAGAGACAACGGTATCCCTGCCTTCCTGAGTGGGCGATGTCAGACAGCAAACAGGTTAAAAAAAATTATCAAAACAAAATAATTTCAGGTGGTTGTAAGTGATAGACAGAGAGGAAGACACCCCTGGAGGGCATGTTTCAGGCAGAGGGAATAGCCTGTGCAAAGTGCCAGAGAGGGAGCCTCCACTGTGTGTGCAGGCGACTCTGTCTCCTTCCAGGTAGTAAGTTGTAGGCTGTATAACTTGACCATGTATCCGGGTCAACTCATGAGAGCAGCTGCAAAGCAGATCACCTCCTAAGGGGAGGAGAAGCAGGAACCAAATAAATACATAGATGAATTAGAGTTTCTTATCAGACAGTATACATCTGATTCACAGACCATGAGACGTCTCTCTCTTAAGCACCTAATGGGGGTCCCAGGACTGGACATCTGCTGACTCAAAAGAGTTATTTAGTGTAGGTCTGCCCATGAATGAACAGTGAGTCTCCTTTGAGAAATCAAGGGACCTTGAGCTCCTGTGTTGAGTCCCTAAGTCATGTCTGACTCTTTGCAACCCATCAACTACAGCACGCCAGGCTTCCCTGTCCTTCACTCTCTCCTGGAGTTTACTCAGACTCATGTCCATTGTGTTGATGAAGCCATCCAACCATCTCATCCTCTGTCACCCACTTCTCCTTGTGCCCTCAGTCTTTCCCAGCATCAGGGTCTTTTCCGGTAAGTTGGACCTTCATATCTGGTGGCCAAAGTTTTGAGCTCCTAGTAAAGTGATTTTATGTTGAAGATACTAAAATATGTAGAAAAGATGGGGAAGAGGGCTGCAGTGCCATCTTTTCTTTCATGGCCTACATTCATTTTATTTTGTGATAATTTGCTTAAAATGGTTGCCTTTCTCACCAGTCTATTACCTCCTGAATGAAGTTTTATCATTTGAAAGGATTAACACTGGTTTGGATCTTTGTTAGAACAAAGAGAAGACGTGTACCCAGAATTTTCTTATTCTAGCTGTTTCTTGGCTTGGGTGTTATTTTAGATAGCGGGTACACTGGCTTAGGAAGGGGTCGGTCTCATGATACAGAGATTGCAAATACAATGAACACCGCTAACAGTGTGGCCAGACACAAGCAGCAGAGCGCCGGCACCAGGGCATTCCTCCTCCGGTGGGCGGCCATGGCCACAGAGAAGGCTGGCGCGGTGGGCTCTGAGCTCTGCCATGGGCATGGGGCCACCACAGGCAGAGACAGGGCACTGCCCAGCCGAGCTCCGGTCCAGGCCATACTCAGGACAGAGGCGAGGCGCTGACTGGTCCCTGACTGGGGGTCTGGGCTTGAGAACTCAGAGGAGAGGCCCTCCCGCCTTCCTGCAGCTGCTTGTGTCCTCAGCAGCCCTTCTCACTCCTCAAAGGAGAAAACGTGTACCCCAGACACCATCCTGCTGAGTTTCCAAACTATTAACATAAATTTACATATTTGTCATATGATCTCAGACCTGAGGGTCATACATAGAAGAAGAGGAGGACACACTAATGACTCATAGAAATGCCTTCCTCTCAAAGAGATGTGTTTTTAGGAAGAGAGAAAAACAAACGTCTAGAAATTTTCTGATTTGTATTTGCCAGCAAGGTTGGAGCGTGTGTTGCATCTGGAAAACTAGAATGAATGGTCATGATGAGACGCCGTGAGATCCACTAAAGCTAGGAGTGGCTTTCCCCTTTGGAGCAGGCCTTGCTTTGGTTCTGTTCATACAAGGAGATGAAAACGTTCGAACATTGGTTTATAGGACAAAGCTCTTTCTTCGAAGGACATCGCCTGTTGTATTTGAGAAATGTTGGACTCTGTCTTTTCTGGAAGGTTCACAGTTTTATATTAGGGCTGTGAGAAGCCTGGCAGTTAAGAAACTTTAACCCAGAGTTTCCAAATCTTGCTTGATCACTAAACCCAGTTTTTACCTAACACCCATTAAAGATTTCCATCTCAAAGGGAATGCAAGTTTTTAGAGTTTTAAGGGGGAAAGAGTCAGACTTCAGAATTCTGCCCATCTCCCATTTGTCACTCGTGTGCTGAGGGAAACAGGAAGACATCCTCGTACATTCAAGGACCAAAAAAGGTCTCGTTCCTCTGCCTTCCTTCATGTGTGACGCGCAGATGTATTCCAGCAGGACGTCACTGGGAGCCAAAGGACCAGAGGAAGTTGAGCGATGGTGAAGACATGGTTAAGAAACTAGGAAGGAACCAAATGCTGACTGGTTTTATATATTAAATCCGGCCCTGACACCTGTCTCAGTGAGTGTGGGTTCTACTAAGCAGACCTAGAGTTCAGGAACCCTGCCAGCTGCGTGGACGACCACGGGCCAGCCCCACAGCTCCAGTAGAAAACAGGGTTCCAGAGGGGAAGAGAGAGCCTGGCGCCCCAGGCTGCTCCTGAGCCCTGCCCCAGGTGCCCTTCCCGCATGGGAACAGGAAGGCAAAAGAAGAGCCGGGCCATGCAGCCATTACTGGGGAGCCCAGGGAAGAGACAGGGTGGGACCCACCCTGTGCAGGGAAACGGGCCACAAATGTCCTGTCTCATCAACAGAAGGGCAGAACGTTCTCAGTGACTGAGGCCTTCCCCTCTAACATTATCCGAGCTGAGAAGGAACAGGAGTCCCTTGTGGGTGGACTGGGGCGGGAACGGGGAGGAAGGATTCTCCTCCGCAGAGCCACAGGGCCTTGGGGAGAGAGAACAGCCCAGGGTGACTGACACCTCCACCTGAGCGCCTGGGTGGAGGGCACCCCCCATTACTTACGATGGACTGGAATACGATGAAGAGAGGAGAGGCAGCATGACAAGTCGGGTTGGAGGTAGAGTTTGGGATGCTTTGGGTGGAGAAGCCAAGTAAGGCAGTGGGAAGGGCGGGCTTGGAGTTCATGAGAACTGTGGCAAGCTGGAAGTATGGATTCATGAGTTACTGGACTGTGGGTGATGGATGGAGCCAAAGGCATGGATGGGACTGAGCAAGGCAAGCATGGCGGGCAGAGGAGGGGGGCTGCCTCTCAGAATCTCCTCAGGTGATCTTCCCAAAGTGGCTGCACCCGGAATCTCTCTCCAGCCTCCCACCCTACTCCCACTCTACATGGTACCCACGATACCAAGGCTGTTCTCCCCATCACGTGCTTTTGAGAGCAATGCAGGCGGATGTGGGCTGAGAGACCATGAAGCCATAGAAACTCTGGGACCATTAGGGTTGAAGGCAGAAGAGGAAGACCCAGAAAAGGAGCTGAAAAGCAGTGCACAGGGGGATAAATCAAAAGATCCATTATAATGTGGGTTGTTTTTTGACTTAGGTTTAACTGAGGTGATTGATGGAGGCTTTCCTGGTGGCTCAGATGGTAAAGAATCTGCCTGTAATGCAGGAGACCCAGTTTCAATCCCTGGTCAGAAAGATCCCCTGGGGAAGGAAATGGTAACCTACTCCAGTATTCTTGCCTGGAGAATCTCATGGACAGAGGAGCCTGGGAAGCTATAGTCCATGGGATCACAAAGAGTGGGACACAGCTGAGCGACTATCACTTTCACTTTCTTTCAAGGTGATAATGGATGAGGGGCTGACCTGGCTTGTTTTCCCTGTCGCCTAGGCTGCTCTTCCGTTTGTTTCCTGGAAACTCGCAGGCATTCTAGAAATGTTCATTGAATTGAATGGCAAATTCTAGTTTACAAATAAGGGTATTTTTTCTGTCTATTTAGGATGTTCTTCAAGGCGTATCAGTACCGTGGAGTGATTAAAGCCACCTGAACAAAGTTTTCTCAGATCTTCAGAAGAGCAAATAAATATTTTCTAAAAGCTGCTTCTGTTGAGTTTAGCTGTAAGCCACTGACACGAGGGGCAGTAAAGCAGACGGTATAGCACCCGCCTGCAGTGCAGGAGGCCCGGGTTCGATCCCTGGGTTGGGAAGACACTCTGAGAAAGAAATGACAGCCCACTCCGGTATTCTTGCCTGGAGAATCCCATGCACAGAAGAGCCTGGTGGGCTACAGTCCATGGAGTCACACACACGCACGCACGCACACACGCACACACACACACACACTGAGATGAGTAGGCTTCCCTGGGGGCTTAGTGTCAGACATTACCGAGTCTCTCTCTCACACACACACACACACACACACACAGATGAGTACACACACACACACGCAGATGAGTAGGCTTCCCTGGGGGCTTAGTGGCAAAGAATCTGCCTGCCATTGCAGAAGACATGTACCAATCCCTGGTCCAGGAAGATCCCCTGGAGAAGGAAATGGCATCCCACTCTAGCATTCTTGCCTGGAAAATCCCATGGACAGAGGAGCCTGGTGGGCCACAGTCCACAGGGTCGCAGCGTTGGATACGATTTAGTGACTGAACAACAGCAAAAACTGACCTGAGTGATGGCTAACGTTAGGGCATCTCTTGATGCCAATAGGTGTTGGGTTTTGAATATCCATTAAGTGAGACGTGAATGGTGAGAACTGGGAGAGCTCAGAGGTCACATCTTTTAACTTTTGATGCCTCAGCCCCATCATGTTAAAATTTCAGAAATTCACCACGTACTCCTCAACATTGAAAAGATTGATGTTTGATCATTGTATGACTATTACACCACTGTGTTCTATTTTGTTTACAGGTTCTAGATAAGTGGACTTAATGACTTTAAAGGTGGCAGTGTCCTGAGAGAAGTGGTAAATTTCTACTTCAGAATTAAGTATTTCTGGACAGAGGTTCATTAAAATCTGCTGAAAAGAGAAGGGCCCAGTGCCTTCTCCCTAGTGGTTCTGCCAACTAAGACACCGCCGTTTTTCCTCCAGAGGCATTCTTGTCTCTTCACCTTTTCCTCTCTGTCTCCTACTGTGGTCCATTCCGACCTGTACTTTGCGTGCATACATATGTACTAAGTTGCTTCAGTTGCGTCTAACTCTTTGCAACCCCGGGGACTGTAGCCCATTGGGCTTCTCTGTCCATGGGATTTTTCAGGCAAGAATACTGGAGTGGGTTGCCATGCCCTCCTCCAGGGGATCTTCCGGACCCAGGGATCCAACTCACGCCTCTTATGTCTCCTGCACAGCCTGATAGTTAATGTTGAAGAAGCATCTGGTCTCTCTTCTGAAAGCACCTCTGTTTTATTGCATTGACTAAGATTCAGATTAAGAAAGAAGGTAACTAGAGCTGACCACACTTGTGCACAGGAAGTGAAACTGTGATCATAGTGCTTCTGGCAGAGAAACATTTCGTTAAGAGTTCATCAGTGTCCCTATTTCACTCATGCCAGGTTCTGCCTACATCATAGTTCCTTCTCCATCAAGGCCTCTGTTTCCTCCTGAGCCTTAGATGGTAATGGCTTCTTTTATACAGAATCACCAAAGATCACAGGAGAATAATATGACTTAGAATGTGTTTAGAAGGTATTCTATGCATATAATTAAATTAACCAAACGGCTCTGTTGTACTCAGCACATATAGTGTAGCATCCCATCTGTTTTTCCCTGTTTGCATTTCATCTGGAATGTGTTCTAAGGCAGACTAGACCCAGTGAAGAATACAGAATCCATAAAACGGGGCCCCTGACCATCTAAGGAAGTTCACATTTCTCCACAAACCTAATGTAGCTCTCTTAGGGTTATAAGAAACAGGAACCCTCAACTTGAAGAAAAAGGAAATGTATTGGCTTATGGTTACTAGGAGCCCAGAGGGCTAGATCCAGGGGTCCGTACAATAGCACTGAGACTCAGGATCTGGGGGCGTGCCACCTGTACCTTGACTTCCAGGGAGAGAAACCCAGGCCCACATGGTCCCCGAGCTCACCACCGCAGCTGGGGACAGTCCTTTCTTCCCCATGAGCCCATCCCTGAACTAGTTACAGGGGTTAAGTGACGTTGAATGGAAATGCTGGGTGTGGGTACATTCTGTGGGACAGGGAGGCCTACACAGAGTGACAGCCAAACCAGGTTTCGGGTGGGGGTGCAGGCAGGTCTTGAAAGTAAAAGAGGTTGGGCACGCAAAAAAGAAAGAAAGAAACACCCCACATGAATCATGCAAAGATGGTGCTGGTTAGGAGATAGGGGAATGAACTTTTCCAGGGGAAGTTGATAAGCCAAAGTAGGAGGAAGAGCTGTCGGGTATAGAGATAAAGATACAGACTGAAAACTCAGCAGCTGAACTCCGCACAACTCCAGCCGCTCAGTTCTGCCTCAGCTTCCCCTTCGTCTGAGTTTTCCTTGATTGAAATTTCTACTTCGATGGTAGCACGCTTGGAGCAAATTACGCCTCACAGCCCTTGGATGAAAGTTGGCCCAGGTAAGCAAGTCATATTTTCAAAGATATGATGGGCATGTGCTGTGCTTGAACAGTCTCACTTTATTTTACCCACCTCAGATGTCATTTTAGAAATTTCTAATCTAAAGCACAGACTCTTGTTTTCACTTAAAAACTTAAATCTCTCCACATAATAATCATAGGCTTATATGAAAGTCTAAAATTAAAAGTTATTTAAATCAATCTGAGTCTTCATTTTAAAGATCAAATAGAAACACATTCAGAATACATTGACCAATATAATAGTCTGACTTGATATTATTATATTTAAATATATAAAGGTGTCATGGTAAGCTGCTGGAAGAAATAGAGGCGATAGTAAGCTCCTAAAACTGTAATTTGCATAGTGGATTTTATTTAGGGTCTCTTTGAGTATTTTTATATGTAGAGAATATGTACCCCCAAATTGAATATTTTTTGGAATAGTACTGAAGGGGACAGAATATAGAGCTAACTGAACACATTCTTACATCCAGTGGATGCAAGATACCATTTTCAGATCGCCTGGTCAGATTTAAGAGGCGTTTGAAATGGACATGTTGAAAGCTTCTAGCTCCCTGGATTGAAGTCCATTCTCCATCTATTCTTGGGGCAAATACTGACAGCACTTGCTGTGGATAATGTAGTCAGGACCTGGGAAAGGCAGGTATGAAGAGGGTAACAGCGGGCCCCTACTGCAAGTAGATTTTCAGCAACCCTTAAGAATCTTGGGATCCATGATTGTAGAATAAACACAGTATCTTATTTTAAATTTTAAAAGCGTTAGGCAGTCCATGGCGCCTCTGTCCGTGGGGATTCCCCAGGCAAGGATACTGGAGTGGGTAGCCATTCCCTTCTCCAGGGGATCTTCCTGACCCAGGGATCAAACCTGGCTCTCCCTCATTGCAGGCAGATTCTTTAATTAAATCATAAAAAGATATTTCCAATTTGAGATTGTAAAAAATTTGTATTTAAGAGAAAAATGTCCTATGCTTTCTAGAGCATGAGGATTAGTTAGATTAATATTTTCAAACATTGGATTACTGTAGCAGTTATGTTCCTCTTTATAGAACTCTGTAGAGGAGTGCAGCATTTCTGTATCAGGGTTTGCCAGGCATCCCCTATGCACACACTCAGGGTATTTGATGAGGGGTAGTTTTTCACACATCTGGAATAAGACCTCACGTCCCCAGAGAGGAGTTGGTCATGGATCTGAAATATTTCGAAAGGCATTCAAAAGTGCTTGTTTGTCGTTTAAAAAAAAAGACCAAAAACCTCCTTGCATGCCCAGCTGGCTCATTTGCTCGCCCTATTCGCACGAGTTTCTGATAGTTTTTATCATAGAAGTCAGAAATCACAGGACCTGGAGAGATCAGCTGTGCAGCTGGGTGAGTAGAAGGGCCGGTTCTCAAACCCAGGCCTGAGGTTTCCCTTGCTCCTTGTGGACTGAACTTCTTTTCTTTTTATGTTATTCTGGTTTTTAAAGGCAGCAGCCTCCTTGGAAGGAAGAGAAGCACCCTGGGTTCAGGCTAACATCTGCACTAAACAGGTACATAGCTTGTTTTCTAGTAGAAATAAACTTTAAAGAAGGCAAATCACCTTGATGGTCCTGCTGCTTTTTAATCTATCATTTGTTTGCCAGAGTACGCTTATATCGATGGGTTGTGTTTATACAAAGTATTAAAAAAAAAAAAAAGCAACCTGAATCTCCCACCATGCAGCAAACACCTGCTCAGGACAATGTAGCTGTGAGAACATGACGTCTGAGTGAATGACAGAGTTTGCCTCCTACTCTGTGTCCTTGAGCAAGTTGCATAGCTTCTCTGTGTCTCACTTTACTCATCTGGAAAAAGGAAGATAACAGTACCTACATCAAGGGATGGTTGCAAGGATTAAATAAGATACATAAGAAACACAAGGAAGCGTAAGCATTCAATAACCGATTTGAACTTCAAGCTTGACCCCAGTGTTTAGGTCATTTTGTTCAATCCTGACCACATTCTACAAGAATGAGTATGACTTTCTGTTCTAAGAAGTTACAAATGACTTGTCCAAGGTCACTTAGCTAATATGTGATGGAACTGGGATTAAAAAAAAATTTTTTTTAGTGCAAAATTTTAACATACACAAAAGGGAAAAGCGTTACAAGAATTCTGTGTGCCCATCTTTTAGCTTCTATGTCTACCCTATCCCCTGCCCTTCCGACCCTTATCCCACCACCAGCCAGATAGAGTATTTCACCTGCAAATATCTCTAACACTATAAGGCTGATAGGAACCTTTAAACAACAACAACAACAACAACATAGCCACAATGCCATTATTCCACTTAACAGAATTAACAGTAATTCCTAATATTATCTAATACCCAGTCTGTATTCACATCTCCCCAGTTGTCGCTCTGCATTTGATTTTCTCCTGAGTCTCTTTGAATCTGAACCCAAGGCTTCCCGGTCCCAGAGTCCTTGCTTTTGCTGCTGCTTCATCCTGGTTCTGAACTGCCTATCCTTTGTGTAAACCCAGCCCAGCCATGGTGCACAGTCCAGCCACAGGGCTTAGTGGCTGCAGAAGGCCATCACCCGAAATAGCCCACAGAGAAGCATTTTAGGCTAATTTGAAGCCTCACACAAGTTCTTTTTTGGCAGTTTGACCCTTGATGGGACAAGTAAATAATATCTCTTGGAGTCAAAGCTGCATGTAAACTGCAACTGTCTGGGAGAATCTCAGAAATTTGCTATAGTTCCACACTCCCCCCAATTTTTGTCATACAGTTCTGTCACAATCTTAAAAACCATTGAGGCCCTCAAACAAGTATTTATTCTTGTGGGTACATTTGTTTGTATTTAGCTATTGATATTGGAAATTAAATTGAGAGGTTTATAGAAGATACTTATTAATACACTTAGAAATAGCAGTAATAAACTCATTGCTCATAAATAAACTCATTTATGTCAACATAAATCATTTTTTTTGTAAGCACAGTTATATTTTCTGAAACAAACTAAATCACTGAGAAGAGAGGCATTGTCCCTTTTATGTCTCTTGAAGACAGCTCGATCCTCTGCTTGTGCGTTCAATCTGCATTGACATTGCGTGTCACAAGGCTCTGGAAAGCTACTGTGCTCATGAGGGCAAGAGTGAAAGGGCAGAGAACACGTTAGGGTTATTCTGAAAATTGTCCCGACCTTGCATTCTCCCTGCAAGGGCTGGAAAGCCGCTGCTTTGGTGATCCTTCCTGGGGGAGGAATTATTCCCAGATGGAGAAGATCTAGCCCAGCTGCAGAGACTATATTGGCCACAGCCATCTTCTGAGTTGTGAGGAAAGAGGGAACGTTTCTTAAAGAAAGCCGTGAATCCAGTGTCTTCCTTGTTGAACCATATCGTTACGCCACTAGCTTCAAAGTGTGAGATCTCACAAGTACAAATTGCTGTCTTCTGGGTGTGGGTAGGTCCAAACCCCTCATTTTATGGATGATTGTAAATCTGTTATTCTTGCTTTCTCTCCCATCGGTAATTTTCAGGAAAGAATATTGCATTTTCACTAAGGAAAAATGGGTTTTTCAGCCAGACTCTCTCTCCCACCCCTCCCTCTTAGGACCAATTCTGACTCTGCTCTTCACACCAGCGCTCTGAGTACCAAGCCCCAGGACCCCTATGGAGGAGGGGGCCAGTCGGCCTGGCCTGCCTCGTATGTGGGTAAGACACGTAGGCCAGAGGCCAGCCACTTCTGTACCGTCTTGTTCTGTCCTCGGGGAGTGGCGGGGAGAGGAAAGCTCGCACCGTGTGCCTTTCCTTGGCTCGTCTTCCCCGGGGAGCAACTCCTGGCCGGGGAGGTGTGTGTGTGCTCGTGATGCGATGAGAGTGGACCTTCCCTCCCGCCTCTTCCTCTGCAGATTCTCCTTGGCGTGTCTCGGCCCTCAGACTTTCCTGCACACTCTCCCATTTTAAGGTCTTCATCGGTTTTATGGGGACTCGTAGCAACTTTCTAACTGGTCCCCTTATTTGCAATCTCCTGTCTTCCCGATCCAGTCTTATGTCGGGTTCTCTGAAAGCCCTTTTTCCACCCAGGATCTGGACAAACTGAGAAATAAAAGCAGAAGTGACACAGGGAGGTGGATGCCGCCTTTCCCCCTGATAAGAGGAAGTGGCTTCTCTCTGGGGGGCCATGTCTATTCAGACCAAACCCCAGAGGGACGCTGACTCCCCCAGTGGCCAGCAGCCCGGGGCCAGAGGAGCGGGAGCTCACCTGTTGCCCACTTTGCTGCAGGTCGTTGTCCCGCCTCCCCAGGGTGACCAGGAGTGGGGGAAAGAGTCATGCCATCTGCTTCCAGAATGACCCAGATCTGATCAGATTCCACTCACAGTGCCACTCCTCCACCTCTAGGAGAGAATCCACATCTCCCAGTTTGGGACGATAGGGACCCCAGGATCAGGCAGCCTGTGCCCACCTCACTCCCTTTTCTCCTTACTCACCAACCCTTCCCCCCCCAAGTCTGTGAACTGCTTTGGGTTCCAGAACTGCTTCATCCTGCTGCCATCTGGTCCTCTCTTAACTCACTCCTGACTCAGCCGGCCAGCACCCTCAGCTTTGTCCTCATGTCTGCAGAGCCATCCTTACCCTTCCTCCCTTTGCCAGCCCAGAACCCGCCATGTCCTTCCAAAATCCTGGAGCCCCTCCCTGTAGATGGCTATCGTGCCACTGACTGCCTCTCCCATGGGTGTGCTTCTCTTCCGCTCCAAGTAGATTGCTCTTTTTAAAAAAAAAAAAATTAACTTTTATTTTAAATAGGAAAGCATTTCTAGTGCGACAGGCATCAAGGTATTTAAAAGGCATCAAAATTTGGTGCATAGCAACTCTGGATCATAGAGGTTTTTATTCTTGAGGGCAGCAGAGCAACCCCCATGAAGGGTCTTGCAGGGGAAGCTCTTACAGGAACCCCACGTGAAGCAGCTGTGTGAGGGGCTGCTCCCAGTAGAGTTCCTGCAGTCAGTGTGTTAATGGTCGTATCTTCCACACAGAGTCAGGCATGGAGGAGCCCTCAGTGATGGAGAGTGAGGAGGAATTACTTGGTGGCTTATGCATACAGAGCACACTCTAGTCACTGACTAAGCTGCACCTGAATCGCGTTTGGTTCAGTAAGATGCCGTCCAAGCCTGCCTTTCTGGGGTTTATTATCTAGCAGGAACAAGGGTCCTGAAATAGCCATTCCATGTGCACACTGACCGTTGTCCACAAACAAGAGCTGTGTGTTTGGTCTGAAAACGAGAATAAATACATCTTTGGCCAAGATAATACTAGCCTTTAGTTTCTTTTACTTTTTAGATAGTTTAAAGCCTGAGTAGTCCCTATTCCTTCTGAGGAATCCATTCTGGGTCTTATTTCCTTGCATACAGTAGGGATGGGGTTTAATCATCCCGGTACGTGTTGTGATAATGCTGTATTTGTTCCCTTGATGCAATTCAGAGATGCTCCATTTACCCAAGCAGTTTTGTCAAGTATGAGCTGCTTGAGGACAGGATGGGGCCGTCAAGCTTTGTGTGCACACAGTGGGCTGTGAGAGTAAAGCTGGCAGCTGTGTTGAAGCTGGATGTGGTTCCACCACTCACCACTTAGAGGAGTAGGACCTATGGGAAACTGGAGTAGTTTAGCTTCCGCATCAGTAGTTACAAGTAGTGCGTAGGGATATATAAGCCTATGGACTTCCCTGGTGGTCCAGAGGTTAAGACTCCACACTTCCAGTGCAGGGGGTATAGGTTCAATCCCTGGTTGGAGAACTAAGATCCCACACGCCCACTGCTTGGCATGGTCAAAAAAAGCAGAATGTGTGCTTAGGGCTTGCCCAATGGCTCAGCAGTAAAGAATCCATCTGTGATATAGAGATACAGGAGGCGTGGGCTTGATCCCTGGGTTGGGAAGATCCCCTGGAGGAGGAAATGGCAACCCACTCCAGTATTCTTGCCTGGAGAATCCCATGGATGGAGGAGCCTGGCAGGCTACATGTCTGACACATGGCATGGTCAAAAAAATAAAAATGAAAAAGAGGGGGAGAATATATAAGCCTAAAAAAGGTGCAGCAAGGTCTTAGTCTCCCTGGATTGGGAGGGAACCAGACTGATAGACTTCAATCTGGAATTCCCGAGAAAGAGCTGCCTTTCTGCCTCTGCCATTCCTGCGTTCGTGTTGCCCTCTGTTCAAAGTGTGTGCTTCTCTAGAAAGGGCTAAAGGCCTAGAGAGAACAAGGAAATCCTAAGTAACAGGACTTTGAGGCCTGCATGCAGAGAGGAAGAAAAATAGCTAAAGCAAGTGATTAATCAAGTGAAGTATTTACCCTAAGAGTGATGTTGCCTGCAAGGGAAGAGGTGCGAAGTGTCAGAAGGCGTGAGTGAGGACAAATAAGAAAAGCAACAGAGTGTCAGTGTTGATCCTACAACGGAGCCATACGGAAAGCAGAAAGAAAGAAGGAAATCCTGGAGCAGAGTCCCAGGGTCCCTACTTTTCACATCAGCAGCTCGAGCCTGCCGTGTTTGTACCCCGGTATCTGACAACTGTGGAAGGCAGGCCGACCTCCAGCCTGGACGTCTGAACCGTGTCCCTGCATCAGTTGCCTTGGAAGTACAGCAGAACTCAGAAACACATCCAAATATGGCTGTGTTTACATGGGAAAGCCAGTGTGTTTAAAATATTATTCAAGTCTCCAAGGATAGGAATTATTTCTGGAGAATTCTATCTGTTGGTGGGAGCTATTTTAAATAGTTTCTTGTCTTTCCCCTCTCCCCCTGTCATTCATGAAAGTTTCTCATTTGCTTTCCTTTCAGATTTTTAAAAATATCGACTAGCTTTGCAAAAAGGTATTTCTTATTATAGGAGCTACCAAATAAAGTAAAGATTTTAAAAGTGATGGGAAAAATTATAATTGAAGCTGGGAATTGGACTCCACAAGCAGAGAGGAAGAACTGCCTTTTCCCTGGGAATCTTTCCGGACCATAGTGATGTAGCTTCAATTAACGTTCCCACTATTTTTTTTGGTTCTGAGTAGATCATAAGGGAGCATCTGCTGACAGCTTCACTACATGAGCAGAAAGCTGTGATACATGCACGAGCAAAAGTTTGTGTCCCAAGAAGACACAGTCATTAGGCTGATACATGGTCAGTAATTCTCATAATGGTTATTCAGTTTGCGTGACAAGGCATCCATGGTGAGGAGTTGATGGAAATGAGAGAAATAGACTTTTATGCAACCAAGCAAGATTTTTATAATTTCTCTCTTCTTGTTTAATTATCCAGAACTTAGCAGCATGTGCAGTTTAATTATCATTTCATACTCACATGCACGCACACACACACACACATATACCCCCTGAATGGGTAAGCCTGATGGCACTCTGTGACACTTGCCTGTTGCCCTGTAGACTAGGACTGTACCTAACCCACCTCTGCTCATCACTAGCGAGTGGAGTAAGGGGCCAGGGTGGTCCTTGCCCTTTCAAGTAGCAGTCTAGAGCTAAGGGCGGAGCAAGGCATGATGGTTGTCTTCTTAGCACCCAGAGCTGTAGAGGCTGAGTCTCACCAGCCTTAAGAAACACAGCCCTGAGCTCCTTCCCAGGGAAGGAGATCTGCCTTGAACCCCAGTGATCTTACCGCAGGTAATACTATACCTTTGACCAGCACCATGAAGGCTTAAAATGCAAATAGCCCTGAAAGAAATGAGCCTGTTGGAGAAGGAAGTGGCACCCCACTCCAGTATATTCTCGCCTGGGAAATCCCATGGACAGAGGAGCCTGGTGGGCTATATATTCCATGGAGTCGCAAAGAGTCAGACACAACTGAGTGACTAAACAAACGAGAGAGGTGAGCCTTGGTTGCACAGATGGGAGGGAGAGGGGGATGGCAAAGGCGTCGGAGATCTAAAGAGGGGGCAGAAGTGTCACGCAGGTGGCAGGAGGACCCAGAATGGGGAGGTCTCCTGAGAGAGACACTCTGGTTAAGTACTCTGCAGGCTGTGCTGGGAGGCGTTCTAGATTCGTCAGGCATGAGCATGGGGAGAGGGAAGGCGGCCTCAGTTACGCTCAGGAGGTCAGCCCCTGGCGGCTCCTAGTCCGCGAGGTGTCTTGGAGCACACGTGAGCCTTGGTTGTGGCTGCTTGTTCCCTGCAGGGCTGCTCCATGTTTCCCCTGCTTCTGGTTACCCACTCACAACTCGTTCCCTTTTATTTTTAATCCCTTTATTTATAGTTGTATCATCTGATATTTTTCATCCAGTAGTAAAAATCCAGGCTTGGATATGTTGAAAAAATAACCATACAACGTGAGAGCTGTGAGTTAAGTTTTATTTGGGCAAAATGAGGACTGCAGCCAGGAGATGGCATTTCAGATAGCTCAGAGAGACTGTTCTGAGGAGGCGACAGAAGGAGCCAGGATATATAGGAGTGTTGCAACAAAGGGCAGGTAGTCTGAACATCAAAAGATTGTGGTTAATTAAAGAAAACCAGATAACCTGTGTATGGGAAGGTGCAAGCGTCTAGGCTCCCTGAAATCCTTCCTTTCATATGCAGCTCAGCTGTCGGGGCCAGTGCCCTGTGTTTTCACATCCCGAATTTCCTCAGGGCTCACCATGGGGAGTGGCTGTAGTCTGATGGCTGGTAGATGGAGGTGTTTTTTCCTTCCTGAGTTCCCTGGTGGCTGCAATCACTGGTGACTGTGACAGCCTTTGTTTACTGATACGGCAGGAAACATTCCATTTCTCACATATTTTGGTTATATATTAACTTGGTGCTAACACATTGGTTATTGCCACCATCATCCTTCTAGTTACCGAAACTCTGAGCCAGGAGTTAATTGTCTTTAATTACTCTCATTCCCACACCCCTCACACCCATTGAGTAGCCAAGTCCTGTTCATTCTACGCCTGCTGTGTATCTCAAATCCGCCGCCTCTTTTCTGTCCTCGCTGCCAATAAATACCCCACTTATTTCCTTCTCGTCTGGACTGTTATGGAGGCTTTTCACTTGGTCTTCCTGCCTTCAGACTTTCTCCTTTCAATCTACCTCACATTCCGCTGCAAGAACAGTCTCTCCAAAACAGAGGGGATACACGTATGTGTATAGACTTCCCAGCTGGCTCAGTGGTAAAGAACCCACCTGCCAGTGCAGGAGCTGCAGGAGACGTGGGTTCAATCCCTGGATTGGGAAGCTCCCCTGGAGGAGGAAATGGCAACCCACTCCGGTGTGCTTGCCTGGGAAATCCCATGGACAGGAGATCCTGGTGGGCTACAGTCCATGGGGTTACAAAGAATCGGACCCAACTGAGCGGCTAACACTTTGTGCCTTTTTACTTCACTCTCTATATTACTTCTTTCTTTTCTTTGTGATTTGGTTAGAGGTTCTCAGACTTTGTAAACTGTTCTTCTTTCAGGACAGAGGCAGTAAAAGATTTTAAAGACGGAGATAATTTTAAAGAAAAGTAGATAGGCACCAACCTTAGACTTCAGTTCAGTTCAGTTCGTCGCTCAGTCATGTCTGACTCTGTGACCCCATGAATCGCAGGCTTCCCTGTCCATCACCAACTCCCAGAGTTCACTCAAACTCAAGTCCATCGAGTCGGTGATGTCATCTAGCCATCTCATCCTCTGTCGTCCCCTTCTCCTCCTGCCCTCAATCCCTCCCAGCATCAGAGTCTTTTCCAATGAGTCAACTCTTCGCATGAGGTAGCCAAAGTACTGGAGTTTCAACTTTAGCATCATTCCTTCCAAAGAACACCCAGGACTGATCTCCTTTAGAATGGACTGGTTGGAAGTTAGCTCTATCTATTTTAAGTTTACTATAAATGCTGATGCCCTCTGAGTGAACATCACTATACCAAAATTGTCTTGGAATTTTCAAAATTCTATTTGAATCAGAAAGATTTACTAATTCATGAATAAATAAAGGTGAAAGCACCGCATAATAGTGTTTTTTTCTTTCCCACTAGGTTTCTGTGATGGTGAGAATGACGTGCATGGGGAAGGTAATGAACTGATTTCACCTACCTGTGCTGAGTGGGATGCTGACTGTAGTATACATAACCTCCTCTTAACATCTGATCTAGTTAATACTCAAGTTTTCTGGACTTCCCAAAAATGCTGACAACTGCTGACTTGTTTTCTTTTCTGAGAGGCTCTACAAAATTAAGGCCAGCCCTGATCAAGGCCACGAGAAGGGAAATGTGTGGTTAGACTACAAAGGCTCCTTGTCATCTGGGTCCCCATGGTCCCACAGTCATAGGGCTGTACAGGGGAGCAAGTTGTGATCACATGAGAATAGTGATTAGACACTTAAGCCATTGGTTGTTCCAATATCCATCCTTCCTCAGCTGTCTTTCTCAGCCTGTTTAGAAAGTTTTGTGAGCCAGTAATCGACAGATATAAATAATGTGAGGAAAATGCAAAGTGATTGCAAAATGAAATTGCAAACCTTACAGAAGATAATGAGTTTCATAAAGCTGATTAATGTTGGGGATCTACTAAATGACTCTGGAAGCTATTGACAGATGAAGGCCTGACACAGCTCATTTATTTATTCAGTACCAGGCACTGTTTTCTTTTCCCTAAAATTTTATAATCTGAAATTTAATTTTCATAATCTGAAAGTGAACAACTAAATTAGGTTTATACACTGCAGGGGTCAGGACTTACAGGGACTGTGATAAATGAGGAGCTTCCTGTGCCAGAAGCAAATCTCTTTCATCATCATATATGCTCCTTTCTGGGAAGGCCATTTCAGGCCAGGAGTAAAATCATGAAAAGTTGAAACAGCAATAAATATCTAATCCACTAGGACAGAAATAAAGAGATGGCTGCAAGGTTGTTTGCATTCCCAGTGAGTTCTTTGAAGAATTACAACCAGTCTTGGATATGAAGTCACAAAAAGTAGTGAGCTTCTCCGAGGAAACAGTCCCCTTTACAGTGCTGGAGTCCATTCCAGCCATATTCTTGTGACCAGACTGTCATGAGAAGTAGCCTTAAGTCATCTCACGCATCCCTTGCAACTTTTCCTGTCATCTGATGTTATCTTTCAGGGGCTTCCCTGGTGACTCAGATGGTAAAGAATCCAGCTGAAATGCAGGAGACCTGGGTTACATCCCTGGGGCAGGGAGATCCCCTGGAGAAGGAGATTTCCTCATCCCTCTGGGTTCTCAACTCCTCTTTCTGCCCCACACCCAGCCCAGGACCAGGCATCTTCACTGCCACCTTGTCTTCCATGGAATATTCCTCTTCTCTCTTTGTTACCTTCCTCATTCCCTCTCTCCTGGATTTTTGTGGGTCCCTCCTCATTCCTTTTCTTCCATCCTCTCCTCGCCAGGTTTGCAAGGCCCTCCCTGACCTTGACCTTCCCACCCTTCTCCTTTATATACTCAGTGGCTGTCCATCACCTCCACTCTCAGCCTTCGTTCATATTGCTCTCTCTCTGGGGATGGCTGTTTCCTGTGTCCCTAAAAGGCTGGAGCCCTTTGACCTTTTGGGCCTCCCCCAGTCCTCTTTCCAGACATGGGTATCCACATGCCACCCTTTCCCACGTGTAGGGTACGAAATCCTCAGGGGCTGAATTCACGTCTCACCCATGCATCCCCCACAGTAATACTCAAAACACCATCTGTAGCAGACAGTCAATATATGCTAACTCAGCTGTTTTCACAAAGGTCATTTGTTGGGCCAGAGGTGGGGGTTGCAGTGGGGGGCCTTCTAACTGTGCTTCTCCCCTTCAGTGGTGTCTGTCCCCGGCCCGCTGAGGGAAGAGAACCTGCTGAACGTCCCCAAGCCACTCCCGAAGCAGCTGTGGGAGACCAAGGAGGTAGGTGGACAGCTGTCCTCGTTGTCACTGAATGTTTGCCCTTCAGAGGTCAGTGTCAAATCCCACAGAGGATTTGGGGGAAAAAAAGCAGAGCAGAAGTCTGGCGACAAAGATAGAATATACTAGGGGATGATGGTTCAAATAAAACAAGCATAATTGTATCGATGGGTTAGCATAACCATCTCTTAACTTTCTAGTTCCCATATGAATTCCCTCTTTCAGAAAGACTGGTTGGTCCCTCCTATCTCTTTCATATTATAGGAAGTGCTGAAACCCAGTTACAAGTCAGAGGCAGATTTTTCTGTTTTGTAGCCAACACCAGCTGCCAGTCACTAACTTCTGTCCATAATGGCTGGTTCACCAGATAACTCCTTGCTTTAGTGAAACCCATTTGACCTGAGTCACCTGGAAGTCGGAAAGAAGTCCTCTGTTTAACAGTTTCTAAGAGCCTTTGAGTACTTGTCCCTGTCTCCACCCCGGCTCCCTCTCTGTTAACCCACCTGCTGTGGAAGAGAGGGGGGTCCCGTGGTACCCAAGTCAGGCTTTCTTCCATACAGAATCTGCTGCCTCTGAAAGAAAACAACACGTCCGCCCAGCTCTGAGCCAAAGGAAACCAAATGAACTTTTTGGACAACCGTATATATATATGTGTGTGTATATATATATATACATATATGCTAAAAAATAATAATAAAAAAAGGAATGAACCTATTGACTCAGCTCTTCTCCCAGAAACGATTAATGGAGAACTGCAAGTGCATCAGAGCTGAGTGGGATGAGGGGCACTCCCTGGCGGTTCAGTGCTGTGGTCATTGCCGCCTGGGCAGGCGTCCTGTGGGCCAGTTTCTTCTGCCACGTCTACCAAAGTCATCATTAGCATTAGGGTGGGCTGGAAAGGCCTTTTGTAAAAGCAAGGTGTTTTGATATTCAGTCTTCTGGAGGCAAAGAGATGTAAAAGTTCACATACTTAGACATAGGAGAAGCCCACTGTCCTTTTCCATGGGAGGCGCCAGTGGTCTTGGAGGCCTTTGTCAGAGGACAGCTGTGTCTTCCCCACAGAGGGGTCAGAGGCAGCCAGTCTTCTCTGAGCACCAGGGAAGAGGTACTCTCTAGGGAAAGCGGTGTTCATCTCTATCAGTTCTTTTTTTCGCTGCTGTGCCGCATGACTTGCAGGATCTTAGTTCCCTGACCAGGGATTGAACTCAGGACCAAGGCATTGAAAGCACTGAGTCCTAAGTATTGGACTGCCAGGGAACTCCCCTCATCTCCCCTAGCTGTTACAGATTTGCAGTTCTCCATAAATCACTTCTGTAAGAAGAGATGAGTCAATAGGTTCATTCTTTTTTTTTTTTTTTTTTTAAGCATATATTAGGTTGACCAAAAAGTTCGTTTGGTTTCCTGTAACATCTTAGGAAAAAAAACCTAAACAAACTTTTTGGCCAACCCAGTATATATTGAGTACCTGTTGCCAGACATTGAGGTGCAGGGATGGGACAATAAACAAAATGAAAATACCCTCTAGGGACATCCCTGGTGGTCCAGTGGCTGAGATTGCCCGCTCCCAATGCAGGGCACCCCTGACTTCCATCCCTGGTCAGGGCACTAGGTCCCACGTGCCGCAGCTAGGAGTTTGCAAGCCGCAACTGAAAGGCCCCCCATGCCACAGCTGGGATTGAAGAGGCCGTGAGCCATAACTAAGACCCAGCACTGCCAAAGAAATAAAGTAGATTTTAAAAAACAAGGGAAAAAAAGAGAAATCCACCCCCCCCGAGTTAGATTTTAGTTGAAATACTTCTTTTCTTCAGATGTTAATTTCCTGTTTCTTCACTCTAGTTCATGTCTCTTTTTTCTCCTGTTCCTCTGAGGCTCGTTAGAAAATGAACATTTATTTAAAAGCTCTATGGGACGCATATTGGCCTTTTACAAGAAGATAATTCATTTAGAAGAGAATCATCTAGAAGGATCAAATTAAGAAAATTTATTAGTATCATGCCTCCCTTATGCCTGGAAAAGTCTAGTCAAAACTTAAACTGCTGCTTTGTGAGGATGCTGTTTCTATGCTGGCTCTCCACTCGCACTGACTGGAGCCCCAGGATACCTGCAATGACAGTTTTCAAAAACTTGAATTTGGCTTCCTATGTCTCTCCCCAGATCCAGTCCCTGTCTGGGCGCCCTCGATCCTGTGATGTGGGAGGTGGCAGGTAAGAGATGTTCTTTCAGTTCTTGTTTCAGGGCCGTCCTGAAGGTTTTACTGAAAGGAACGTCTTGCTGCTTCATCAGAGAACACTGAGAAATTTCACACATTACATATAAGTTGAAAGTCAACTGAATTTTCACAAAAACAACAGCTCTCTTTTGGTATGCTCATATTTCATTTGTTCAAAGTAATTATATGACATAACTGCAAAAGTAAAACTGCCATAAATATGTTTGAGAATAATATCACCGACTCTGGGTAAACAAACAACCCCACTGGAGGAAGCCGGGGCCTGCAGGCGTGGAGGGGGCCCACCAGCCTCTCGCCTTTGGAATCCGTGGGCCCCTGGCAACTTGGTGACCCAGAAGTTACCTAAGAGAGTACCGAATGCCATAAAACCATGAACCTCAAAGGGATAGATTTTGTGTTATGTACATTTTATTTTTACCACATTTTTTTAAACTAATGGAAAATGAATAAATAGGAAAGCTTGTGGTATTAAAAGGAGTTTCTGTGGAACAGCTAATTAATGTATTTAGAAGTATACAGCTTCACTCCCTGAAAAATGTGAGAGACAGCTTTCACAAAAAAACATGTGCAGTACTAAAAGATTAAAATGTTCCTGAGGAGATGGGACCAAGGAGGGACGTGGAGACAACAGAGCTGATGAAGCCCGCACACTGACACCCGTGAAGGCGCTCTCACTGAGACACAGACATGGGGAGGGCCCTCTCTCGCGGTCTTCGCAGAGAGGGCTGAGCCCTGGGGTGCACGGTGGGGTCCTGAGAGCACGGGGGCAGAGGGGGCCCCAGTGACCCTCAAGGCTGCCCCCCAGGGTTGGAACAAAAACCTCGAAACGGCAGCTCTTCCAAAGCTAAAACCAAACCGTGTGGTTTGAAGGCTGGCCTCTTGCATGATCTAGCTGAGCGCAGGTGCGCTTTCTAGATGGTCTGACAGTCTGCAGAGGAACTCCAGCTATAGTACCTCAGGCCGTCCTTCTTTCTCATCTCCCCTGTAAAGCCTTCACTGTTGTCTAACAGCACTGAGTTCAGGGCCCACCCTCCTGAGCAATGGGAGCGCAGGCATTCTTTTCAGCTAGTTAAATATAAACTCATGCAATGAACAGCCCACTGAGCTGAGATCAGGGTTGACCTCTTGAGAAAGTCAAAATGCCCTCTAGGGTGCCCACCTGGTGAGACCATCACGCCTGGGGTATAGGTCATCCCCACAGCTAGGGCTGAAGATTCTTCTCAAGAATTCATTTTGGCTCAATCCTCAGGCAGATGGGTGATGGAGGCCCCACAGGCCTAAATTACAGAAGGGGCTGTGTACTCTCAACTCCTCATCCCTGCCCCCGAGAGCTTTGAAACCAGGGTTCCTTAGGTGACAAAACTTGGTTTCCTGCTCTTACACTAGGTGTAGGATTCTGTCCCGTGACTTCTGTTCAGCTGGTGTTTATTGACCCCCTACTCCTAGGCACTGGAGCAGAGCAGTGAACGAAACAGAACAGGTGCCTGCTCTCAACGAGCTGAGGCTCCTGTGGAGCAAAGTAGGCGAAAACAATCAAGCCAGGGAATACACATCCTGTGTTGGTAAACGCAGTGAGGAGAAAGAAAGCCAAGTAAGGAGAAAGGCGACCGCGGGTGTCTGCAGGAGCCTCTCTGACACGATGGCTGTGACCAGAGTCCAGGACGCAGTGCAGGGAAGGGCAGAGGGAACGGCAGGAGCATGCCTGCAGAGCATGGAGGCAGGGGCAGCCCGACCCGGACTCGCTGGGGAGTTCTGAGCCAGGGAGTACGTCGTCTGCCCCATAGCGGATCCAGCAGGTGGCTCTAGCAGCTGAATTTGGAAAGTTACAGGGTATATTCCTCTCCAGCAGAGGGAGGGGACTTTGAATGTCGGTGACAGCCTGGCTTGTGTTTGTCATGGTTACCTTCTCCGTCCCTGCTCTGTGCTACCAGATACGGTTTCTGCCTTCGCCTTTCCTCCCTCCCTCTGAGCACCCAGCCAGAGAGCCCGTTGCCCGCAAAGCGAGCAGCTCTGCATTTGCCAGTTTATTTCCTAGTCCTTGGCCCTAACACTGCAACCAGCTGTCTGGAAGACAAGGTATCCCGTTCAGCTTTTCTACAGTCTAAATCATCCTCCTTCCTCACCCCAAAAGGACCCCTTTCCTACTTCCCCTTCTCTCTTCAAGCCTCCACAGTGATCCCAGTCCTACTTCACCAAGAAAAGAGAAGCAGCAGGAATGAACGCCCAGCTTCCCTCCCACCCCTCACTCCATGCCTCCCAGCCCCACATGCCATCCTTCCTGGTTTCTAGTCCCAGGGACCCAACTGGCCGTCTGTTCACACCCGATGTCCTTGGCCCTTCCAGAAGCCTCTCTCCTGCTTATCCTTCCCGCTTCTGTGTTTTCTACCTTTCCCTGTCTACTAGGTCTTCTCTCTGCATTAATCACACTTAAGGATTCTGCACCGAAAAGTGCTATCTGACCTTGCGTTCCTTTCTAGTTCCTTCTTCTCACTTCCAGACTTCTCAGCCACACTTTCTGAAAGGCTTTCCCCTCGAGGCTCCCTTACTGCTTGTCTGTTCCTCGGCCCACGGTGGCCTGGCTCCCTCCCACACTGTTCTGACAGAACGTTCCTCGAGAGACATCCCATGACACGTCCTCCCGTGTTTCCGAAGCTCAGCGTCTACAGCAGAAGTCCTTCTCTTACCCACACCACCTACCCTGTCCCCAGTCTACTCATGTGCTTCCCTGTCCCCTGTCCTGGTGGGGGTGGTTCCACCCGTCCCCGTGCCAGAAAATCAGGAGTCACCCTTGAGCACTTCCTTAAACACCTCCAGAATTTCTCCATATCTATCCGCCTCCATGCTCTCATTATGTCTTGACTGCTCAGCGGCAGCACTACTCACCTCTTTGCCTCCAGGCCCCGCTTCTTACACCCTCCCCAAGTCTGGCCTAAGGATGAGTGTGTCTTTCCCGTGCTCTCCACCTTCCCCTGGCTTCTTGTCATCAGTTTAAGCCTCATGTACTTTCTGCCTCCTCCTCCAGGCCCATATCCCATCACATCTCCCCTCCAAACTTGACCTTCCTGTGGCGGCCAAGTTCCTAGTGCCCACAGTGTAGTCACATGCGTCTCTGCTTCGCCCGTGCTGGGAACTCTGCCTGCAACGATCTTCCCGTTTGGAGCATCTGAATTCTTGAGCCTTCCAACTCAGCTCTGACATCCTTCAGGAATTTCCCCTCCCCCAACCCTCCAGGCCTTGTACCACCAGGCTCCGTCACTGCACAACTGAATCGGATTATACTGCAAGTTATTTTGTTTATGGTTGCTTCCCTTGCTTTGTCCAAGTCTCTTGAGGCCCTGATGCCAGTGGCCTGCACCCGGAAGGTGCTCCGCTGTGTGTGCTGTGCTGAGTCAGGGTCTTCAATCACGTTCACCACCTTCCTCCCATCCTGGCTGAGGGCCCCTCCTCCAGCCACTCTCCTCCTCATCACCCACTCCGTTCTTTTCCTACATCAGACGTGGACTGCACAGTCTCTTCTAACCGGTTCTCCCCACCTCCCTCTCTGCCCCTGTAAGGAGCTCTCCACACCACAACCACAGGGGCCTCTCTAAACTGTGATTCTCCATCTCACACCTGGGCTCTCTGTCTCCTGCCAGCACTGATCCACACTCTCCAGAACAGCCTGTCCTCACGCCCTTGTTTCCTCCCTCGCCTGCTCATCTGCCCCCGCTTCCGCACTCTGCCCAGCACCCTGGCCGTGCCATGCTGCCTGCTGTTCCATGAGCACAGGGTCACACGCTTCGCCAGGCCCTCCCTCCCCAACCGTCTGCACAACCACGACTCCTGCTTCTGCGTTCCCAGTGACGCTCGTATCAGTCCTGGACCAGCAAGCTTCCTGCCATACTGCAGTCACTTGCCTTACCTGTCTGTCTCCAGCCTGTCAGTGAACGCTAAGAGCAGTGCCCCGATCCAGCCCTGGGCTCAGTGGCCTCTCCCCAGGCCCACACTTCAGAGGGTTCCACTCCCGTGGAGTAAGGAGTCCAAGGGGCTAAGGGGATGTGGGGAGCGGCCAGACCTGGGTCCCTGGGCTGGGGAAGACACAGGCCTGGTCTGCGGTGCAGGACAGGGCTGGGGAGGTAGGGAGTGGACTGCGGGCTGGGGCTGCCTCTCTGCATGTTCTAGCACAGAGCTCCAAGGAGTGGGAGAATTCTAAACTTGAATCTGGCCTTCCAGGCTATTATAAAGGTACAATCTGTCAAGATGGAAACATAGAAGATAGTTCATTTAAAGATTTATTGATTTGATTTATAACTTAAAAAAATTTAAACAATTGGCCTGCGGGGCCCCCGTCTGTACTCCTGCTCACACTGCACACGCTCTGCTCATTCATCATCCTCCCACCAGCACTCAGCCTAGTGCCTGGGCTCAGAGCAGCCGCACCACCGATCCTGACAAAGGAACGGTCACATCTCTTTCTCACTTGAAAGTTTATGGAAACTGTTAATGGAAAAAGTATGCTTTGGAAGGTATCTGGCTGATACAGGAGATCCTTTTTGAGGGGGAGGGAAAGATTATTTAGAAATGTAACCAAAAGAATTGAATAAATGCAGAGCAGCATCTCATATCTTATACAGTGCTTGACAATTTTCAAAGTACTTTTGCATCAATAATCTAACCTTCTGTACAGTGAAGTAAACCAGCTACATGTGTATCCCCTCCCTCCTGGACATCCTTGTACAGTGGAGAGTAACGCAACATTGTAAAGCAGCTGCATTCCAGAGGAAAAAAAATGCTGACATAGGAAAACAGTAAAAGCACACACACGCAACTAATCTTGTCTTAGAAAAGATTCCTGTAATGCGGGCATAGATGACATCCTTAGTCTAGCATTACAGGTAAGCAGATCACACTCTCAGAACGAGGAAGAGGCAGTCTCCACGAGGACTTGGATCTTTGGTACCCACGGCTTTTATTGAACAAGGAAAGGTATCATACACATCCTATTCCCCAGCAGCCAAATGCATTTTAGAAAGTAATACTTAACCCTTCTTTTTTTCAGCACTTTCCCACACAATGGTCAAAACATGGGCCTCTCCCCCTTCCTGGGAACCCTGAACACTGGGGGGTCGTTGCCAGATCTAACCAACCTGCACTACTCAGCACCACTGCCAGCCTCCCTGGACACCAGTGACCACCTCTTTGGGAGTATGAGTGTGGGGAACAGCGTGGGCAACCTTCCCGCTGCCATGACTCACCTCGGCATCAGGGGCTCTTCTGGTAAGTGGTCCCTGCTCCATCGGGACCATGCCTGTGTCCCCTGGTGGCTTAGCCATTGGTGGTCCCTGGCCGGGTGGCATGTTAGTAAATCGTAGAGTGAGAATGACTGTGTCTGAGTTAGAGATAATAACCCACTGGGCTTCGCAGGTGGCCCTGGTGGTAAAGAATCCACCTGCCAATACAGGAGATGCAAGAGAAGTGAGTTCAATCTCTGGGTCGGGAAGATCCCCTGGAGGAGGGAATGGCAACCCACTCCAGTATTCTTGCCTGGATACCATAGATAGTACCATGGATAGAGGATCCTGGTGGTCTACAGTCCATGGAGTCACAAAGAGTCGGACACGACTGAGTGACTGAGCAGGCATGACCACAGCCCACTAGCTCAGGTACCTCTCAACTCTGCTGGCATTTCACTTAGGTGGTTCTCTTTCTGCTGAGTTTGGTGAGCTCTGGGGCAGCTCAGTGAAACCTCATTCTTTTTTGTTGTTCTGTTTTCTTTTGGGTCGGGGGGCAGAGTTGACTGTACCTCACGGCATATGGGGTCTTAGCCCCCTGCATTAGGAGCATGGAGTCTTAACCACTGGACCACCAGGAAAGTCCAAAACCTCATTCTTCATTGTCTTCTCCAGCCCACGTGCCCCAGGGACTTGGAGAATAAGATTTGAGAGTCAAGAAATAAGTGTCCATTCTATTCTGTGTTAGCTGTGGTCCTTTATCAACATATGATGATATTTAATAATTGCAGATATCTCTTTAGATTCCTCCAACTTCCCAATGGATTGCAAAAGAGAATATTTTGAATTTTAGGAAATTGTGGGTACAAGGAAAATATCTATCCTTAATAGATATGTATATTAAGTATAAATCTGCCATAGTTCAAAACTACTGGATCAAATTTTCAGAAGTGCTTAAAGGTGCTTTAGCTTTACTAAAAAGCTACTCATGAGGTGACTTGGCTGTTACCATAGGAGTTTGAGTCCCTGCTGCTCAGACCACATGTTGAAACATGACTGCATTTGCTTGAACCCTGACAGACGCTGTTGTCAATGTCTGGGGCAGGTAGTATAGCCTCCAGCCACAAGGGTCCCAAGAATGGTGGCGTAGCCTATCTCCTTTAGAAAGATCCCCGGCAATGGTCTGTCACTGGGGAAAGTGCTTGCTCTTTCCGCTCTGGGTTCAACAAGATGTGTCTATGCAGATCTGAACTCACCACTCAAATGAGGGTAGGCTGCTTCATCATGGTCCTCTGGAAGTTTCTCTGCTGATTACAGTGATGCTACCATTATGCTATTAATATATAATTTTAGGTTTGAAGAATTGACTTCAGAGACCACCTCTATTTTGGGGTCTCTGGGAGTCTTTGGGATCTCTAGGGTCTTTGAGTTATCCTGTTGCTTTACTTACGTGACCTTGGTGACGTCTCTGAACAAGGTTATCCGAGGTCACGTGAATCCAGCAGCACTGGCGCTTAGCCCCCTTGGGTCTTGGGGAAGCTGGCATTCTCCAGTACAGCCTTGGACGTTGCTTCAGCTGAAAATCCTGTGTTTAATTTCTGGCTGTTATTTTCCTCAAACAAGCATTGTATTATCGAGGATATGTCACAACCAGTGCTTAAGTTTTTAGAGTTTCTCTGCACTCCTTAAAAATGCATGGTATGAAAGATTGCACATATATTTTTTAAGATATGTGTGCTTTCTTTCTGAATGACTGAGTTTTAAAAAAATGTCTAAGTTCATATCTTTAGCTCTAATTTTCATTCTTATTCGAGCCAGCCACATCTCTGACTTTTCCATGGTGAGTTAGGTAGGGGGATAACTACTTAGAGTTTTGTCAGAGACGTCTTTCCTACCTTTTCAAAATCAATTGTGTGGGTGTGTGTGTGTGTTAGTGCTCAATCATGTCCGACTCTTTGCTACCCTATGGACTGTAGCCCATCAGGGTCCTCTCTCCATGGAATTCTCCAGGCAAGAATACTGGAGTGAGTTGCTATGCCCTCCTCCAGGCGACCTTCCCAACCCAGGTATTGAACCTGAGTTCTGCATTGCAGGCAGATTCTTTACCATCTGAGCTGCCAGGGAAGTCCTCAGAATCACTTACTGGCTAAAAAGCCTTGGTCATTTATGCATTCCATAATTTTCATCTAATACTTAACTTTTTATCAATGTGAAACAACACAGAGTTTTGCTCACCGCAGCTGTGGGCACAAGAAGGTGGGCTGGGCTCTGAAACACAGGGGTCACCCACGGAGAGGCACTGCAGGGCCAGCATTCATTCACGGAATGAAGGCACTCTGCCAGGCCCTGGGCCAGGTGCCAAAGAGCCAGCGGGGCAGAGAACAGGCTCCCTGGCCTCCTGGAGCTTGTGTCCTTGCAGCATGTGTTATGGAAATGCCTTTCCCAAACTCTCTTGCTCTTGCTAAAATTCACTCCCCTCCCCTTAAAACAAAGCACGAACAAGGTGTCCTTTTCACTACACTGGAGGAGACAGTGATGAACCGCTTTTCAGGAGCCAGAAAAACAAAGAGAAGGGAAACCCTGGTAGAGGATCCCTACCTGTGACTTGGTGCTGGGCTCAGGGTGTTTAAAGAGCCCCTCAGAGGCAGCCTGCCCTCCACATCGAGAGCCGCGACACCCAGTGAAGGCAGCCGAGGGTCCTGGCTGGTTGCCAGGGACAAGGCACTGGGGGCCCCAAACATAATGGGTTGTGCGGCCTTGGGATCTGTTCTTGGACTGGAGTGGAGGAACTGGACAGTCACCTCTGCTGCCGCCTGCACCAGTTCTTGCTCTCCCAGTGGTGGTTTACATGATCTAATTCTCGAGAAAAATCTATTCTCATCCTTTTTTAAAAAGCTTTTTATTTTGTACTGGGGTAGAGCCGATTAACAATGTTGTGTGATAGTTTCAGGTGAACAGCAAAGATACTCAGCCATACATATACATGTATCCACTCTCCCCCAAACCCCCCTCCCATCAAGGCCACCACGTAATGCTGAGCAGAGTTCCCCGTGCTGTACAGTAGGTCCTTGTGGAAACCATTCTCATCAGAATGGCGTTGTCCCTCAGTCTGAGTGCATCTTCTCCTTGCCCTTGATACCACTTTTTTCCCCTTTGGCTTAAACAGCAAACATTTATTTCTCACAGTTTCAGAAGTTTGGCAATCCAAGATTAGTGTGTCTGTGCAGAGCCCTTCCTGGTTCATAGGTTCCTATATATATATATTTTTAGTCGGACCATAAGTGCTTTGCAACATTCTGTTCGTTTCTGCTGTACAACCTTGGTACCTTTTCCGGCAGGAGAGTTGCCCAGAGCTCCTCCTCACACGAAATCATCATCAAGTACAAATAGGAAGTTGAGTTTTTTCTTCACTGTTTGGGAAACAGACGATTTGGTCGGTGACTATGGGGTGTACGTTGCAAACGTTCTGTCTTCCAGGTCTCCAGAGCTCTCGGAGCAACCCCTCCATCCAGGCCACGCTCAACAAGACAGTCGTCTCCTCCTCCCTGAACAGCCGCCCGGAGGCCTCCGGTCCCAGCGCCTCTGCCCTCCACCCCTCTCTCCGCCTCTTCTCGCTCAGCAACCCGTCCCTCTCCACCACCAGCCTGAGCGGCCCCTCCCGGCGCAGGCAGCCGCCCGTCAGCCCCCTCACGCTGTCGCCCGGCCCGGAAGCACATCAAGGTTTCAGCCGGCAGCTCTCTTCAACCAGCCCCTTGAATCCGTATCCTGCCTCACAGGTAAAAAGCAGGCGAACTAACAGTGAAGCAGACCGAAGCAGATGGGAACTGAACCCGGTCCTCACTCTAAGCGCGGGTCACGAGGTCTCGGATGCAGTCAGTTCCCACTTCTGTGCAAAATCTCATCATTCCTAATGCACTGCTGCTTCTGAGTCGCTTCAGTCGTGTCCGACTGCCCCCCAGGCTCCCCCGCCCCTGCACTAAGGGTTTCCTGAGAGCAGAGCTGTTGTGGCGATTTGTTGCTGTTTAGTCACTCCGTCGCGTCCGACTCTTTTGTAACACCATGGACTGTAGCCCACCAGGCTCCTCTGTCCATGGGATTCTCCAGGCAAGGATACTGCAGCGGGTTGCCATTTCCTACTCCAGGGGATCTTCCTGACCTACCGATCAAACCCATATCTCCTGTGCTGGCAGGTGGATTCTTTACCTCTGAGCCATCAGGGAAGCTCATGTGTTGATTACTCTTAAGCAGACACTGAACAGTTTGCGGTACTCTCAGGAAATTGGAAATGGAGGAAAGGGTCAGGTGTGGAGCGTGAAACCCAGTTATGTCTGAAATACAAGGGAAGCCAGGTTGGGGTTTTAAATTTGGTGTCAAAAATCATTAATTGACTCTCTCAGCACTGTAAGCCACAGAGAAAGCTGAGGAAGACATTGAAATACCCTCCTGAAGCTTCCATATTGAATTAGACCTCTTCCCTAATTACACTGACAGATTTAAGAACAGTCCTTCTCTTGTTGATTAAATACTTAGGTACAATAGGGTCATATCTCTATAAAAGGACCCGGATGAGTCTGTTTAGAAAGAGGCACACTTTGAAGTCACAAGCCTGTTACAGAAATTTAGGGTGGAAACGTCATTTTTTTTGACTTGTTGACTTTGTTTCTGTTCTAAAGTTTCAGAGTGGTTTTTCAGAGTCATCAGTGAACATGTTTTTAACCTGTTGGTCACTCCCTAGATATATTATCACATCACTTACTCACCACTTCACTATAAGTGAGTAATGATTTAGCAAGAAGAAGTTGACAGAACACAACAGAAATTAGCAGATCCAGTTATTAGTCACTCTTTACCAATTATTAGCTATGGAATCTTTATTATATGAGTAATCCCTTTCAGGAGGCGGTAAGAGAGTATTTCATAATTGTTTTTTAATGGTTCCTTCATGTTATTGGATTGCCTTTAATTTATTTTTCAAGATTATTTTATAGAGGCTTCTCTGGTGGTTCAGTAGTAAAGAATCTGCCTGCGGTGCAGAAGACTGCCTGCAATGCAGGAGACAACAGTTCGATCCCTGGGTCAGGAAGATTCCCTGGAGAAGGATAGCAACTCACTCCAGTGTTCTTGCCTAGAGAATCCCAGGCACAGAGGAGCCTGAAGGGCTACAGTCCATGGGGTCGCAAAGAGTCGGACACGACTTAGCGACTAAACCACCACCACAAGCTTATTTTACAGGACATAAAAAATAACACCGTCTAGCTACATTTTAAGGAGACCGTAGAGATAAACAGCACTCTCTTTCAGATATTTTCATTTTTTTCTGCTAAATATTTAAAAATTAAAAAAAAAAAACGATGTTATTTGTGCACCTAATTTAAAAGGTCAAATAGTTCTAAAGGGCCTGTTATGAAGTAACAGCTGTCTTCCCGGCCCCGCCAGCCACGTTCCTCACTGCCTGGAGGAGGCTACTTCCGGCGTCTAGCTGCTCTTTGGTGTAACCATGTTGCTTCGTGCTGGTTTTGTTCTAGGTTTTTAGCTTCAGGTGTTCTCTAAGGACATCCTCCTGTGGAAGCCCAGGGCTTAGCTCTCTTTCAACCCTCCCAGGCCCCTCCCTCCCCACTTCCCACGTTCTCCTGCTCACTCCCCTCATCCTCACAGTGTGGTTTATTCCATTTAGTTTTGCATAGAACAGTACTCAGTGTTTAGTGTTTTCATGGTTGTAACCATGTAATCAGAGTTGAACCATATAGCTTAGTATGAAATAATAAGATGAGGATCTTTTTCTCCTGGGAGTTAATGTCTTGTGTTTTTCTCACTGTGGTTTTCTCTGTATGTCTTTCTCTGTATTTCTATTCAATCTCAAACTCTCAGCATCGGGTGGATCTCCTTCTGATATATTAAACACAAGCCCTCCAGTAGCTTTCCAAGAAAGAGTACATGTGGCGTGGCTTGACTTCATTGTGTCCTCATTCTCCCCACCGTTTAACTAAGAATTGGCTAAATGTAGAATTCAAATGTGAAATAATTTTCTCTTGAAGTTTTGAAGGTATTAATCTGTCACCTTTTAGTTTCTAGAGTTGCTACTGAGAAATCCAGTGCCATTCTGATTCCTGAAGTGAATGAAGTGAAAGTGTTAGCTGTCTCCGACTCTTTATGACCCCATGGACTGTATAGCCCGCCAGGTTCCTCTGTCCATGGGGATTCTCCAGGCAAGAATACTGGAGTGGGTTGCGATGCCCTCCTTCAGGGGATCTTCCCAACCCAGGGACAGAACCCACATCTCTTATGTCTCCTGAATTGGCAGGCGGGTTCTTTACCATCTGAGCCACCAGGGTACCCCCTCTGTTACTTAATACTTGAAATTAAATCTCCCTTTTTTCCTTGCGAGGTTTGCAGGATCTTCTTTTTCCCCCCCTTAGTGTTCTAAAACTTCAAAATAATGTGGCCTGATATGAGTCTGACTATCTGGTTGGTTTCTTCAATCTGGAAACTCACCTCCTTTGTTTCTGAGAAATTTTCCTGAATTATTTCTTTGACAGTTTCTTCCCTTCAGTTTTCTCTGTTCTCTTTTGAATGTATGAATGTTAGACATCCTGTACTTTCCCTCTAGCATTCCTTATTTTTTTCCTCTTTCTTGTCTCTCTCTATCTTTTTCCTCTGCTTTCTGGAAAAGTTTCTTAACATTATTTTCCACCCTTCTGTTGAGGTTTTCATTTCTGCTCTCATCCTTTTAAATTGCCAAGACATTTTTTGTTCTTCTTCTCTGAATGTTCCTTTTTTCATAGCATCATATTTATTCCATGGATGCCTTATCATCTTTGATGTCTCTGAGGTTTTTAGTGATAATTTTTGTTCCAGTTTCTTTTTATTTTCTTTGAACAGATATTTTCCAAATTGCATAGAAGCAGCAAACATGATATAATGAATCCTCCTATGCCCATCATCCAGCCTCAACAGTCATCAACATTTTTTTTTAAAGAAGTAGCTGTCTTTAGCTGTGCCAGGTCTTAGTTGCAGGAACCTGGGCGCCCCGCATTGGGAGTGCCTTAGCCACTGGACCACCAGGGAAGTCCTCGACATTTTCATAATCTTGTTTTATCCGTATCCCCTCTCTAAAAAAGTGTGTATAGAGGTACATATTATAAATAAGTATGTATTTCTAAAAGATAAGGATTTTTTAATCACCCTAAATATTATATTGATAATTCTTTTTCATGACAGCTTCTTCCTACATAAATTTCCCCAGGTTTGTTTTCTCAGTTCGTCTGCCTGGGTCTCTGACTTACATCCAGACACATTCCTCATGATCTGGTGATCCTTGGCGTCCTGCTCATATTTAGCAATAGGACACAGAAACATGCACACAAACTGATTGGAAGCTCAGTGTAGGTGGGTGGGCTTGTTGAGTACACTCTTCACTGTAGACAGATCCAGCTCAGCCCTTTCCCTGGGGACCCTCTGGTATTATAAGTTGGATTGTCTCCCAGGCTGGTCAGATCCCCAAAGGATGCTCTCCTGATCTTGTGCCTGGCCTGTGCCTGGACCCAGCACTGTGGGAACTGAGCTGAGAAAGAAGTGGAAGCTCAGGGGGCCACAGTGAGCTTTTTTTTTTTTGCTTTCTCAGAAGCCCTGAATTTTCAGCAGCGCCTCACCTTCTAGGGTCTGGTGCAGCCAGTCCAGAGACCCCAGGGCCATACTCCCTCCAGATGCCGCCCTCAGCCTCCCGCCAGGCATGGGCTCTGGAGTCCACTGCTGCCTGCCAGCCTCTCCAGATTTAGCTTCGTCTTCTCCCCGGCTGCCCCCCCTCCCCCCCCACCCCCACCCGCGGGGACTTTGCAATGGAACCAGACCGCCTCCCTGCTGCCAGCCCTGCATTTGGTTCCCTCAGGTCTGCTCAGCCAGCTACTGCGTGTCCATCTGCTCTTCATTTTCCAAACTTCGTTGCCATTTTCTTCCTTTTCATTATCTTCATCCTCGTGTTGTTTATCTTCATTTTAGCATTATTTACGATGGTTTTCATTTTGTTTATAATGTTTATTGTTGTTTAACATTGTTTTAGGGTTTCATTGGGGTTTGGGGAGACAGCAGAGCTAAGTGCTTTTTTTCAGTCTTCTATTTTTAACCAGAAGTTACGGCTGTTAAAAGAAAAAAACCAAACAAGCATGATTTTCACTGAGAAAACTGAGACAAAACTGGTTAAATTGGCTGCATTTTGCTTTGTTTGTTTTTGAAGACAATAGAAATTGTCACTGAATGGAAAATGCTTTGTGGGGAAGTGACATTTGAAGTATACTTTGCAGGAACAGAGTAGCTTTCTCAGAGCACAGTGTAGACTGCCAGGGCGAGGAGAATATCAGGCTTTTTCCTCACTTTGACATTTCCTAATTGTAAAGGGGGGCTTCCCTGGTAGCTCAGCAGTTAAAGAATCTGCCTGCCGAGCAGGAGACTCAGGTTGAATCCCTGGCTCAGGAAGATCCCCTGGAGAAGGAGATGGCAACCCCCTCCAGTATTCTTGCCTGGGAAATCCCATGGACAGAGAAGCCTGGTGGGCTACACTCCATGGGGGTCACAAAGAGGCTGACGCAACGTAACAACTAAGCAGCAACAGCATCCGTGAAGGACTGACCACTAGCAACTCAGAAGCTGAGTAGTTAGTGGCTTTGTTTTTCAGATGGTGTCCTCGGATCGAAGCCCGCTCTCCTTCCTGCCCACAGAAGCTCAAGCCCAAGTGTCCCCCCCGCCCCCTTACCCTGCAGCCCACGACCTGCCCCAGCCTCTGCTGCAGCAGCCCCATGCCCAGGAGCCGCCTGCCCAGCAGCCCCAGGCGGCCTCCTCGCTGTCCCAGTTGGACTTCCCGCTCCTCACAGCCCAGGTGAGGCCCACCCGGAGCCCCAGGCAGGAGGGGACACTCATGCCACCCTGAGTTCCAAGCTAAATGGTTCCTTCCTTGTTCCCTGAAGGGCTCATCTTTGACCAGCTTCTTCCCAGATGTAAGCTTTGACCAGCAGTCCATGAGGCCAGGTCCAGCCTTTACTCAGCAGGTGAGTGATCCCCCGGGCCTGCCTCGTCCCCAGAGCAGGAACTGTCACCGTCAGGCTGCTCTGCGCGGGAAACCCACACTCAGCAGGCTTGGTTGGTACCGCACTTCTCCGACCTCAGATGCACTCAATGGCCGGGTAGCCTGGCATTGCCCTGAGCCCTAGCTGCTGGTGCCGGCTGCCTTAGTTCATTGTCAGGCGTCAGCGGAGGACCTTTTGGAACACGTGGTAGAAGACTTGTGATGACATTCTAGCCATAGAATTGTAGACGCGCTCATGCTGGAAGGAACCTAGCAATCCACGGGTCTATCATGATGAGGCGACAAGGAGTAGGCAAGGGCTTTGCCTCGGCCTGAGTTGCTGTGTGTGGCTTCCTGGGAGCCCATCCTGGCCAGGCAGGGGTCCTTCCTGAAGGTTCTTTCATGCAGCCATTTTCTTTTGCTTTTTAGTTTCTCCCTAATAACACAGACTCCCTGATATCTTCCCTGATGGCTCAGAGGTTAAAGCGTCTGCCTCCAATGTGGGAGACCCGGGTTCAATCCCTGGGTTGGGAAGGTCCCCTGGAGAAGGAAATGGTAACCCACTTCAATGTTCTTGCCTGGAGAATCCCATGGACGGAGACGCCTGGTAGGCTAGAGTCCACGGGGTTGCAAAGAGTCGGACACAACTGAGCAACTTCACTTACTTAATAACACAGACAATCTTTTATATCCCTAGATTTTATGTTGTTGTTTAGCCACTAGGTTGTGTCCGACTCTTTGCAACCCCATGGACTGCAGCATGCTAGCCTCCCCTATTCTTTACTGTCTCCCAGAGTTTACTCAAACTCATGTCCATCAAGTAGGTGATGCCATCCAACCATCTCATCCTCTGTCACCCCCTTCTCCTTTTGTCTCAATCTCTCCCAGCATCAGGGTCTTTTCCAATGAGTTGGCTCTTCGCATGAGGTGGCCAAAGTGTTGGAGCTTCGGCTTCAGTATCAGTCCTTCCAGTGAATATTCGGTGTTTATTTCCTTTAAGATTTTATAGTATTCAATAATTATGGTTTGGGCTCCAGGATATATTACAGAGAGAAGGAAGAGCACTTTCCAGAACTTAACAAAAACAGTAAAACAAATAAAGACAGATGTTTCCTGTGTAGGCCATGGGGAGTGGTGAGAACCAATAGTCTCTGCCGCCTGATTTTCTAGAGAAGCCATGTGAGTCTAGGTGAGTCAGTGTCTTTCTGACAAGTGATGGAAACTCCTACTTTTGAAAGATTTTTTAATGGTTTAAAAATTAACTTCAGGAATGGCACCTAAAATAGGCCCCAGTTCTGACCTGTCCTTATCAAGGCTTTTTGCAGAGAGAGGCATGCTTGCATTCCTCCCTCTGAGTGAGAGAAGGAGATGGGGCTACTGTCTCATTTCTTTAGAAAGCAAAGAGGAAAAGAGCCCGTCGCTTCCTTGGTTATAGACAGAGCCTTTGAAGGGTTCCCACCAATGGTAGTTTCCAGAACCCTCAGTGTGCTGAGGAGGGAGGTGGTTGTAACCGGTGGGCCCGCAGAAACCGCAGCCAGTGGCGTTATCCAGGATGGCGTAGAGCACCAGGCAGTGTGCAAACAGGGACACGTCACCCACAGCGTGGCCCTCGGACTCCTCCTTTACTGCAAACCCCTCTCTACCCAAGCAGAATGTTCTGTGTGGGCTGTCATAGCAGAGAAGGCATATGACAGCTCCAATGGCTGGTTTTGCTTGGGGGGCACACAGCACGGTCCTTCCCAGGGAAGCAGAGACCGTCCCTCACACAGTGACCTCTGGTGCCTCCAGGTGCCCCTGGTACAACAAGGTCCCCGAGAACCACAAGACTCCTTTCATTTGAGACCAAACCTGTATTCCAACTGCGGGAATTTCCCAAACACCGTCCTGACAGGTGAGTGTGGGCCACCTCCCAGCTGCTTCTTTCATGTCACTGTTTCTCCAGATACCGCTGTAAGACAGTTTAGACAACATGACACTATATAAAGTCAAAAAATAAAAGCCCTGCAGCTCAGCTTTACCTTGTTGAGATGTGGGAGTCCAGCCCCAGAGACTGTGAGGCAGCAGGGAAGGGCCTGGCAATCCAAGCCTTTTTCCAACCTGCTTAGTTTCTAGTGACTGATAACTATTCAGAGGGAGGAAACCTGCAAAACTGGGACTTGTGGAACTGACTGCAAAGAACACAGATTCCAGAGCAGGACTGTGGGCGTGGGGGTGGTTGGGACATGAGTGATGACTGTCCTGGTGGGCGAGATGGCGGGGTTGTCACCAGTCGTGTCCCGAATGACCTGTCCCCCACGCCTTCTAATCTGCACTGTTCTCCCTTCTCACTGCTCTTTCCAGAAGACTCAAGCACCAGCCTATTCAAAGACCTCAGCAGTGCACTGGCAGGCATGCCCGAGGTCAACCTAAGCATGGACACTCCGTTCCCACTGGAGGAAGAGCTCCAGATCGAACCGCTGAGCCTGGACGGACTCAACATGTTAAGCGATTCCAGCATGGGCCTGCTTGACCCTTCTGTAGAAGAGACATTTCGAGCTGACCGACTGTGAGGTGATTAGAGTGGGACAGGAGGACGTATTTCTGAAACAGCTAAAACAGAACGGAATAGAACCAGCTCCACCCCTGGGCGTTACTTATCTCGGGCTTCTGACCTGGAAGGAGCCCAATTCCTCGGCTCCCAGCTCTCAGATGAGGTCCCATCTCAGTCGCCGTGGCCTTCTCTCAACCACAGGGCTTGGCGCCACCCCTCAGGCCGGCAGCACAGGCCCTGTCGCTGCAAGCCTGCTGCTTTGGCGCTTCTGGTGACTCGGGTCGTCCTCACACCCAGGACATCTTTTATTGACCGTCTAGCCGGTCGATGAGTAAGAGAAAATGTGTGCCGAGAGGCCTCAGTAGCCGTGTGTAATGCTTAGAACCACTGATTTCAGTCGACACTGAAGAAAAGAGCCGGAGCAGGGGGCAGTCAGGGGCTGCGGGCCTCTGGGAGCTGACTCACCTCCAGCGACGGTACCAAGCCCCACAAGGCCTGCCGTGGTCCCGCTGTCTCACCTCGGCACCCCAGGCAGCCATGGGATGTCCAGGGCAGCGTGGAGGGCCAGGACTCCCTGAGAGGCCTCCATTCGAACCCAAGGATTTCTGCCGCACATCCAAGAAGAGACTTGAGTTGAGCAAACTGAATTCTAATTGGTTTTCTCCCAGTTTGTAATCTCTTCTCTGCTGCTGCAGTACCCCTTTTCCTTTGGATGAGAGGAAAAGGAAAACTATTTTATTTTATTCTGTCACTGAAAAAAAAAAATCAAAATCCCCTGGTAATGGATGAGCCTGAAGAGAACAGGACTTCTACTCGGTGGCTGCGGAAGACAGAGAAGGGGGCTGTGTGTAGGTATCTTACACACACAATGTCCTCTAGACAAGCTACAAACCATCTAGGCCTCCCTGTCTACAGACTGGCCAGGAGGAACAGCTGGGGGTCTGGACCAGCACCACCCCCCAACCCAGCAGTTGTGCAGCAGCAGAGGGAAGCTGGTTCTCTGTGGAAAGGGTGTGTTCCTGTCACCCCACTAGACCATAAGCTCCTTGAGGGCAGAGACTGTGCCTTACCCATCACCAAACCCCTAGCACCCAACAAGTGCCTGGCACTGAACAGGTGCCGCCGACCTGTGCGTCGAATGCACACATGCGTGAATGAGCAGATGAATGCACGAATGAATGACTCTGCCTCGCTAGGAGGCAGCCTAATCTTTCACTGACCCTCTTCCTCACCAAAGCTCAGAGCTTCCGCTTTTCTAACACTTGTGCCTGTGGTTAAGTGAAGCATACACCTTAAGATGCTTTTAACACTAGGTGACCAAGTCCACGCTTAGGCCACATGCCCTGTCCTCCTCAAGGCTACGGATGTGGGTGGACACTGTCTTGTGAGTGCACCTAGGGTGGCTCAGCAAGCTGGGGCCTCCCCCATACTGGGACCTCGGGGGTCCCGGCCATCACAAACATCTTCTCTCTCAGACCCGTGTTTTGCTCTCGATTGCATTAAGAGATTCACCCTCTGAGGCTGAAGAAATAGTGTATGGTAAAACAAAGGCCTAATTTACAGAACTATCATTAGGCATCAGTACTTTAGCACAAAATGGTATTACTGTATTTCCACCTGGCTCCTCTGATTCAGTCTGTGCCAGCCCCTGACCAGAAACCCCAATGGGTGGGCTTAAAAGCCATCAGGGGAGGAGTCTGGGCAAAGGGGCCTCACGTGGGCCTGGGAAGACAGCCTAGAGTGGACAGACACACTGAAGGAGGGATAAAGATGCTAGAGCCAGACAGACAGCTTCTTTCCAGGGGACACCAGGCACATTGCTGAAGGGTCCAGATTGCCCCCAGCTAAAGGAGCAAGGCGGTATCGTGTGGGTCTGAACCTGACACATGGCCCTGGTGGCAGGAAGGGTCTGTCATGGGGTCCTTGGGCTGTTGACCTCTCCAGACCTTCTCCTATTTCCTTCTGTCTTCAGGGGGCTCCCCTCCCTCCAATCTCAAGTAACCCCAATGGTGCACTGATCCATCTCCACTGTGGAGCCCAGGTCTTGGTCTTCCCATGTCACATTCGCTCTGAACACCCCCGCTCTTGAATTAGAAAGACCAGAGCCCTCCCTGCCTGAGCTCTGGCTCAGGAAGAGGCTGTGGGCCTCCCCTTCAAAGCCTTATTCGCAGGTAGACTTCCAGATCTCAGTGACTTTTTGTGAAAGAAAATGGCCTTTCATTGTACACAGCACCCCAGCGTGCTGAAAGAGCCAGATGCTGCCTGCCTCTCGTGTGTCAGAGACCCCCTGAGATCTGAACTAGCCTTTCAGACAAGGGGGAGTGCTGATGTCATGAGAGGGTTGTTTGTTGTTTTTTTTTTTTTAATGGAGATTCTAGGATAGTCTGCTCTCTACACAGTGCCTTACCTGTGGCGATCACTGGTATCAGGGTCCCAACTCTCTGGCTGCACAGCAGCCCAGCCGTACAGGCAGAGATCCCGAGACATGCAGGACCAAGTGTGCTCCCCCTGGGCATTCACCAAGGACTTGTAGAAATGGAGGCTCCTGGGAAAAGTGACTTATTTGGGGGGAGGGAAACGATGACAGTAAGGTTTAGCACTGAACCCAGTTTGTCCTTAGGTCCATCCATCCCCTCTCTTCCTGTGAAAAGGTTTTGGACATTATACAACCCACCTTGCTTACCCAGTGTCAAGGACACCCATGGACAGGGCTCGCCCTGACCTCCTCACCGCTGCCTTTGGTCCTCAGCATCTGAAATGGCTGCAGATTTCAGAGTAAACTATTTTTCAATATTTAGTTTTTCACAAGAAATCGATGGTTGTACTACTCTCATTTACTAGCAGTTAAACAGCATAGAACTAAAAACCTATCTGTGTTTCTGTTTTTCTCGCCCTTCTATACGGTTGTGGTTTTTAGGACATAAGGTGTCAGGAGAACCTTGGTTATGTCTAGATCAACATGAATTCTCCACTGTCCTGTCTCATTTCTCCTAAGTCTACTGCATATTACCTGAGCTGAAATGTATATCCCAGTCCATTTCCATAGTTGAAGACACTTCCTACCCTGACCCTCGTCGTCTCTTCTGATTCACGCACGGCCGGTCTGGTCCCAAGCGTGTTTCTTCCACTGCTTTGTGATGGAAACATCACAGCAAAACTAATCAGACCTCCCACCAGTATCCTAGTCCACATGCCCCTCGTCAAACAATATTTAAAGATTGGAAATTTGTATAAGGTAGCTTCCAAGTTTTATAATGCATTGTTTTACATCTTTCGTAATTAAAAGCAGCACAATAAGGTTGTATGTGCGTCTGGTGTCTTCCTTGGCCTCCAGTGAGATAAACTGGTGGCGAGCCCTTCTCACTCAGTGCAGCCCAAAGTCAGAGATTTCTGGTCCACGGCTGAGCAGAGCCTGCACTGGCCCGCTTCTCTTAATGTGTGCGGTGGCACCCTGTCCTGGGAGAAGGCCAGAAGGAAGCAGCGGCGCCTGTGCACCCAGGACAGAGGCATCATTGTAGGGGCTCAGCACTCTGCTCCCCCTTCTGAGGTTCAAGCCACTGAGGTACCTCCCCCAGCCTCTCTGCTGCAGGTACTGCTCTTTAGCTCTTCCAATCCTAAAGGAAATCAATCCTGAATATTCATTGGAAGGACGGATGCTGAAGCTGAAACTCCAGTACTTTGGCAACCTGATGCAAAGAGCCGACTCATTGGAAAAGACCCTGATGTTGGGAAAGATTGAGGGGAGGGGGAGAAAAGGGGTGACAGAGGATGAGATGGTTGGATGGCATCACTGGCTTGATGGACATGAGTTTGAGCAGACTCCGAGAGATGGTGAAGGACAGGGAAGGCTGGCGTGCTGCAGTCCATGGGGTTGCGAAAAGTTGCACACAACTGAGTGACTCAACAACAACAACCCATTTCACCAAGGACTTGGGTTCCTCTTTCTACCCTCAACCCTCTCCCCCTGTCCCAGCAGGGTTCAGAGCGTTGACCTCTCCAAGCAAACAGCCTCAGCTGCCCCTAGAGACCCAGAGGCTCGTCAGAAAGATGACTCTTCTGAAATCTTACTCAGAAATCCCACCTCTGACCCTGACTTCCTGAGCCACCATTTCTATCCCAGTCCCCACAGAGCCTGTCATCTGACCCCACTGGGACTTCTGTCCCATGTCCCTCCTCTCAGTCTGCCTGTCCCCTCTTCATTCCCCGGCTGAGCCCACCAACTCAGAGGCCTTCAGGACACCCTCGCCAGCCCTCCTCCTGCTCTGACCCTGGCGTTTCTCAGTAGCTGCACACTGCCCCTAAACTCCCTCCCTCTTCTGCCTCCAGACCTCTGCTCTCATCAGGGCCCTTCTCTCCTCAAAAGCGGAAATTCCAGGTTTCCTTCAGAGGGCAGCTCCCTCGGCATCCCAGCTGCCCCCACACCATCCTTTCTCCTGGAAAACTTGCCTAAATCAGTACCCATCCGTACCTCCCTCCCCTCTGCCTTACCTAGTTCTCAATTTTCACGTGTGATTTATCTGTGCTTCCTCCAAGGATTCCTGGTCCTCCCCAGGCCTCATCCTCTCCAGCAGCTTTTCCCCCTCAGCCTGAAGACGGTCTAAGTGTGTTTAGTTCCTCAGTTGTGTCTGACAACACCACGGACTGTAGTCCACCAGGCTCCTCCATCCATGGGGTTCTCCAGGCAAGAATGCCCAAGTGGGTTGCCATTCCCTTCTCCAGGGGATCTTCCCGACCCAGGGCTTGAACCTGGGTCTCCTGCATTGCAGGCAGATTCCTAAATATCTGCGGCACAGTCTCCTCCTTGCTAAAGGCCAACAGTGAAACAAGGCTCTCAACTCTGACTTCTCCAACCACGACCTCTCTCTGGAAGAGCTGCTCACGCTCAGCTCTGGTCTCAACTCCTCTGGCCAGTCCAGTCCCTGTCCTCCATGGCCCTTCCCTGACATTTGAGCCCTGTGGCTGCTCCTGTTCCCTCCCCTAGGTACTCTCTCTGGCTCCAGTAAATCCTTCTCTTGTTCTCTCAGGGAACATCCTCCACTACCATCTCTTTTTTCAGAACCACTGTCCCCAGGCCATCACCTCCAAGCTGATGGCCCCTGACATCCAGCCTCCCATCCCCCTTCCTGTTAGCTCAGGCTCACCTGCGCTCCATCCCATGTGCCTGCCGCACAGCCCTTCATAGCTCTGTGTACACTGGCGAGCATTCCTCATCACACTCGACACTGGCCGTCCCCATACAACTCTCAGCTCTGTGAGGACAGGGACCTTGCCTTCTACTTGAATTCTGTATCGCTGGTGCCTATATTTTCGAACTGCTGACTTTTGCCCGCCCTCTCAGATTACAGACCACACATCCCTTCTCCTCCTCCCCTCAAATCCAGCCTGAGTCCGGAAGGGCCGCCTCAGCCACCATTCTCTCTCTCCTTAGCCTGACACCATCTTCTCATCCAGCTCCCTCCTCATCTCTGGCCCACGAAGCAGCCTTTACCTCCCCTTAGAAATTAGCAGAGTAGGGACTTCCCAGGTGATCCAGGAGTGAGGACTCTGAACTCCCAATGCAGGATGCCCAGGTTCAATCCCTGGTCAGGGAACTAAGATCTCACTCGCCACATGATGCGGTCAAAATAAAGAGATTTTTTTAAAAGAAAAAAAAAATTAGTGACAGATTTTACTCATGTTTTTGTGCCCCAGGGTTCTTAAACAATAAGTACCTCCCTCCCCAGTTTTATAGCATTGTAGGGGTTCATTGTGTAATGAATTCATAATGAGAGCACTTAAAATCATGCCCTGCACATCATAAACACTCAATAAATGTCAATTATTACATTATTTGTTGCACAGATACACTGTCATTTAAAAAAAAAAAGGATTCACAAATCTTTAGAAGTACTGAATCTGTATAGGGCTTGCTTTGAAACACCAAATCTTACGGTCTTAAGTTGGTCCTATTTGGGTCCTGTTTGCCAAATGAGCGCTTTACTATTTGCAAGTATGGAAAAGCCAGTTATATATATGGGACTGTGTCCCCCTGTGGACACTAGATGGAGCCGAGACACAAGAGTAGCTGTTAGGACCCAGAAACAGCCCCTAGCGCCCCCTGACCCTCTCCTCCAATTTCACCTTTAGACGGGTAGGCGGCAGTGTGCTTAGCAGGTAATCCTGCTACGGCAGCGTGTAAGTCTCTCGAGTGACCGCTCAGACCCTGCACGTCACACGTCCCCGAAGCAGGCCAAGGGTGGCTTCTTGGGTTTATGGGTGAGGAAGGAGGCCCAGATGGCGCTGAGTCACCTGGCGACACCGGGAACCCAGACCTTGCGCACGGCCGGGCTTCCCCACCGGCGCATCGCGGACCCCCAAAGCTCAAATGTGCGGGCGGAGCCCGGCAAGCGGCCCGACCCCGACGGACCCCCAGGGCCTGAACCGCGCCCCTCACCCACCCGGGGGCCCGGGGGACCCAGCCCCGAGCGGAGGGTCCTGGGGCGCGGGGAGGGAGCACGAGCCCAAAGGGAGGGCGGGATTTTCTCTTTCCAGCAGTGTTTTTACATTTTTTAAATAAAAGGCTTTGCTTTTATAATAATAGTACATGCACATTATAAGAAATTCAGGTTAACAGTGAAGAGCACAAAAAAGAAAATTGTCAGGTGGTCCGGAAAGCAGCACCCGCAGAAACGTCGATGGAGACATCTGCCGACGCACCTATTCAGAGAAAAGACCAGATAGGTGCCTGGAAATTTCAACCAAGAAGTGGTCACAGAATACATGCTTCTTTTGGAAAAAGTCTTTCACAGAAAGGAAAAAAAAGAAGAAGGAAAAGAAGAAGCCTAAATGTAACTAAAGAAGTAGCCGAGCTGCAAATAATTAAAAGAGAAGAAAAATACCCAGAAGCTGAATTCATCCTTTAAATTTGTTTCAACTGTAGATGGCATCTCTTGACAGCGCTGGAGTGGGGAGGAAATGAGCTCACCCACTTCCCCTCTCCTCCCCCCTCCCAAAGGTTGTGAGTTCTTATTTTCACATTGTCAAGGTTTGTGCTACTTACATCCGGTCCTGTAACCATCCTTCCCACCATTGTTTGGCCCCATTCTGTGTGTGCCTGGGTCCCCTGCTCACCGCCAGGCCTTTCAGAGTGGGTTTCCCAGCCCTCCCTCCTGAGTTCTTTCTTTCATTTATTTATTTTAGCTACACTATGTAGCATGTGGGATCTTAGTTCCCCAACCAGATATTGAACCTGCGCCCCCTGCAGTGGACGCCCAGAGTCTTAACCCCTTGACTGCCAGGGAAATCCCATTAGTTCTTTGATTCCCCTCATGTCTGACTTGACTTGTCCCTAAGAAATCTGTTTAAGAAGGGCTTTGGGCAGTGGTCACAGACAACAGGGTGGTTGGCTGCTGGGAGCAAAGGTTGGAGACCTCAGTTCTGAAAAGGGGTGGGTGGGCTCTAAAATTGACTGAATTATCCCCAGTGAAACTGACATAAATCCCCAATGTAGGGACAAGCACTCATACTCTCCAGTATGATTCCTGGCTGAAAACTGAGTCTTCAGCTTGTATTTGGTGGCACATAGTCCCCAGGCGGCTCAGTGGTAATGAATCCTCCTGCAGGTGATGCAGGAAACTCGGGTTCGATCCCTGGGTTGGGAAGATCCCCTGGAGAAGGAAATGGCAACCAGAACACTGACACTTGTCTGGGAAATCCCTTGGACAGAGGAGCCTGGAGGGCTACCGTTCATGGGGGTCGCAAAAGAGTTAGACACGACTGACCACACAAGTTGAATTCTTAGAATTTGGAGATAGAGGAACTGACGGGAGTAGGGATCCCAGAGGGATCGTTCGTTCTCTCTCTCTCTCTTTTTTTTTTGCCACATCACGCAGCAGGTAGGATCTAAGTTCCTGGACCAGGGATCAAACTTATGCCCTCTACCTTGGGAGCACGGAGTTTTAACCCCTGAACTACCGGGGAAGTCTCTTATTTTTTAAAGAAAGAACATGCCAGATTTCTGGTTCAGGGGGCCTCTGTCTCCAGGCCATCACCACTACCTTAACAACCCCCCTCACACACACACACACACACACACAATACATACACATTTCATCCCTTTGACAGCAGTGCCCTGTCCCATATTCACCTGGAAAAATCCAACTTCTCCTTTAAGACTTAGGTCAAATGACACCGCCTCTGTGAAGCCTCTGTGAAATCTATGTTACGGCTTGGCAAACGGGGATGTGTGGTCAGCTTGTGCATAGGGATAGGGCCTAGGGACTTCCCTGGTTGCCCAGTGGTTAGGGCTCCATGGTTCCACTGCAGGGAGCCAGGGTTCGATCCCTGGTCCAGGAACTAAAATTCTGAATGCTCTGTGGCATGGCACCAAAAAAAAAAAAAAAAGACCATCTAGACACAGTCCTGCTTGGGGGCCGAGGGTACGGGCTCTGGAGTTGTAGAGACCTGGGTTCAAATCCGCCTCCACTCTCCCTGGCTCTGAAGTCAGGGCACGCAAGTGGCCTCTGTGTGGTTCAGTTTCCTTATTTATAAAACAGGGATGGAAAGGTTGTGCCAGCCCCTGGTACACACTTCCTAAATCTTAGGTATTGTTTTCACTGTTGAATGTTTTCCCTAAATGGGTCCTTTATTGCTAGACCTCAGAAACACAACAAAAGGATTCGTTGAGAAGATCAAGTACTCTGAGAGAAGCACTGAATAGTTTTCTCCGCGCACAGAGGGCTCCTGTGGAGCCGCCTCTCTCCTGTCTAAGGAGCTGGTGTGACTGGCATTGACCAGGCTGACCAGGGCAACAGCAGCCAAACTCACATCTCCTGGTTGCACCAGCTTTTTCTTTATTCCAAAGGACCTTCAGGACCAACCGCTTGTGCTGGTGCTCTTTCACTCAGCGTGTCTGACTGCTTGTGACCCCATGGATGTGGCCCCCCAGGCTCCTCTGACCATGGGATTTCCCAGGCAAGAATACTGGAGTGGGTTGCCATGCCCTCCTCTAGGAAATTTTCCTGAGATTAAACTCACTTTCCAGGGATTAAACTCACTTCTCTTGTGTCTCCTGCATGGGCAGGCAGATTCTTTTTTTTTTTTTAACTTATTTTTAATGGAAGGATAATTGCTTTACAATATTGTGTTGGTTTATGCCATACATCAACATGATTGAACCATAGGTATACATGTGTCCCCTCCCTCTTGAACCTCCCTGCCCCCTCCCACCCCATCCCACCGCCCTAGGATGTCACAGAGCGCTGGTTTGAGTTCCCTGAGTCGTACAGCAGGCAGGCAGATTCTTCACTACTGCGTCGCCTGGACTAACCTCAGATAATGCTTCTTCACCTGCTCAAAACTTGGCCTTGTAAGTGTCGGATCTCCCTTAACTGCTTTCTGCAGGGCTCTGGTTTCACTCCAACAAGCCCAGCACACTGCCAGGGGACTGCTTTGTTGGTTGCAAGATGAGCCATGCAGACTGGAGGCTGCTGGGCTCTCCCCTCCCAGAAGCTAGGTCTGCGCACACAGGGTCCCCTGGCATGTTGGCTGGACCCACTTGGCCAATCGGATGCTCCCTCCAGGACTTTGAAGCCTGAGTGGGAGAATGAGTGAAGCAGGAGTGAGTAAGCAAGGAGTTACTGACACTGAGCCACATTAATGGCAGTGCCTTGGAAAGAAGTTTCCCCAGGCCCCTGTAAGGCCATTATTCTGCATTGGGAAGCTTGGCCATTCAGCAGTTCTCCCAGGCTGGGTGCTGCCCCACTGACTTTCTCATCTGTCCTCTGGAGCAGAGAACTGCTTCACTTCACAGTTTGTGAGGCTGAACTCCCCAAAGAGAAGCCTGGGGATCTTGTAGCGCTGTGTCTTCCCCGGCCCCGGGGGCTGCTCTGCCATCTGGTTTCCTGTTGCTGACTCTGCCTTCTCTTTCAGATGCACCGGTAGCAGTGGGAGCTGGTGAAATGTGTCATTTCTGGTTCCAGGTTCTTTTGGAAGAAAGAATTCTGTGGGCCAGCTCTGGGGAACGTCCATGGTTACACCAGCACACAGCTCTAGCTGCTGCAGACAGCCTTCACCCAGGGGGCCTGAGAACTAGTGCTCCCCACAGCAAAGCCTGGCAAACCCTAGTTCCACAGAATGTTGACAAAGAGATGCACAGGTGGGGCTTCCCTGGTGGTCCAGTGGCTAAGACTCTGCACTCTCAATGCTGGGGGCACAGGTTCCATCCCTGGTCAGGGAACTAGATCCCACATGCCACAACTAAAGTTCTTGCATGCCTCAACTAAGACCCGGTGCAAAGAAATAAATTCACATTTTTAAAAAGGTTGGGGGAGATCCACAGAGCCATGCTCCTCTGGCCTGGGGTGTTGGCTGCCTAAACACAGTGGAAAGACGTCTTCACTAAGGGCATTCTCAGGGGCTCTCAAGGGCCAACCCACTTCCAAGAGGTTGACCTGGTGGTTAGCATTGCTCAGACTTGTGAACTGGACTTTGAAAGGAGCAAAGGAGAAGGGAAAGGATGGAGCAAAATGGAAAAGAACACATGGAAAGGAGAGGGCATCCAGAGGTTTTCGAGGGGGTTGTTTGTTTTGGCCTTGCCACAAGGCTTGGGGGATCTTGGTTCCCTGACTAGAGATTGAACCCACGTCCCCTGCAGGGGAAGTGCAGAGTCTCAGTCACTGGATCAGCAGGGAAGTCCCTCCTGGAGGTTTCACAGAAGGCCTGGTGAGTCCAGGCTCAGGGAAGTCCATCAGACGCCTCTGAACCATCCATGAAAACTATTAATTCACCTACGGATGGCTAGAAGTCTTTTTTTTTTTTTCCAGTTCAAAAATGTCTCCATGGTCATCTAGTTTGTGTGAATGAAAGTGGCTTACCAATGCAGGTTTGTTAAAATATTTGTGGTAAAATAGTCATTTTACCAAATAAATCTTGACTTGAAATCTTGGAGAAAATAAAATTGGAAGCCAGAACAAAGTTATGTGATTAGGTGAGAATTAATGGTGAAGAGATTGAATCAATATGGCAGCTTGAACACATGTTCCAACCTAAGTGGAAAAAAATATATACATTAAAGAAAAATCTATCATAGGGCTAGAAACTACAAAGAGATATCCTCATCATCAGAATTTGTGAGGAGGGACTTCCCTGGCAGTCCAATGGTTAAGACTGCATGCTTCCAATGAAAGGGGCATGGGTTTGATCCCTGGTGGAGGGGCTAAGATCCCACATGTTGCTTGGCACAGCCAAAAAAATAAAAATAAATAAAATAACAGAAAAAAATAATGAGGAGTAAAGGATGCCGCAGAGCAAAAGGCAAAGAGATGGGATTGAGTTGAAGGTGAAAGTCTAGCCATACGTGTTCAGAAGAGGATGCTGTGAAAGGAAGGGCTGGCCTTTGGGGGGAGGCAAGTGCAGGGTAGGTGGGCACAAGGAGCAGGAGATCCATGCAGCTGATAAGGTGACCAGTGGGTGTGGTTAGGCCTTGCTGTTCCCCACCGCACCAAGCAGCTGGCCCCGATGATGCTAGCAGACAGCAGAGAGATAGCACAAACCTGGGAGGGGCCGGACACAGGGCTCACTTCCTTCAGAAACAATGAGCCCTTTATCAGTAAGATAAAGACTGACAGCCAACAGAAACTCCAGGGTGAAGACACCACCAGGCAGTTCACAGAGAAAGAAATACAAATAGCTCATACGCACATGAAAAGACTCTTGATCTCATGCATAATGAGAGAAACAGGTTAAAACAATGAGATACAAATTGTTCACTCTTGACACTCACTCTTAACACCTCAGGGCTGGGGAGGGTGTGGGGAAATAGGGCTCTCACAGACAGCTGATGGCCGGTAAATTGGTACCACCTTTCTGGAGGACAATTTGATATCAGTCTCTAGACAGAATTATGAAGGCACTAGAAGAAAATATGATAAAAAAAACTTTTTTATATTTCTAGAGTGGGGAAAACTTTCCTAAGCAAGATGAATATACCAAAGATAAAAGACAGGTGACAGCCATTAGGGGCAACATACATAATAACTTAAAATATGCAGAGTCTCTTCATATCACAGGATAAAGTTTTATTTTCCAACATACAAATGGTCAAAAGACAAGAATAGGCAATTCACAGAAGAAACGCAAGTGGCCACTTGTTGAGAAATGACATTTATGCTCACTAAGGATCAGAGAAATACAAATTTTAAAAGTGATAATATCTAGCATTGGCAAGAAGAAAGGCTTGCTCCTGGACACAGTGGGCTTTATGTGCTGGTAGATTCTTTTGAGAAGGCAATGGCAACCCACTCCAATATTCTTGCCTGGAGAATCCCGGGGACGGAGGAGCCTAGTGGGCTGCCGTCTATGGGGTCGCACAGAGTCGGACAGGACGGAAGCGACTTAGCAGCAGCAGCAGCAGCAGAGTCTTTTGAAGGACCATGGAAAGAAAGCATCAGCATGAAAAATATCTACTTCTAGGAACCTGTCCTTTAGGAATATTTGCTCAATGGTAGGTGAGTATGTGAAGAAGTATACACGTGATAGAAATCTTTGTTTTAGAGAAAAACTGAAGATAATCTAAAGATAATCTAAATAATCAGAATGTGGGGAGAGTAAGGGGAGTTCACGTTCTGTATTTTTGTATTGTTTGAACTTCCATTGAGGATATTTAAAATTAATGCCAAATGTTTGATTTTCAGGAAGTTATTTAGGACTTCCCTCGTGGTCCAGTGGTTGAGAATCTGCCTGCCAATGCAGGGGATATGGGTTTGATCCCTGGTCAGGGAAGATTCCACATGCCACAGAGCGACTAACCCCATGAGTCACAACTACTGAAGGCCTCGCTCTAGAGCCCAGGCTCCACGAATAAGCCACCATGGTGAGAAGCCTGAGCACCGCAGCTAGAGAGGAGCCCCTGCTAGTTGCAACCAGAGAAAGCTCGAGCACAGCCACGCAGACCTACTGCAGTCAAAAATAAATTTAAAAAAAGAAGAAGAAATTACTTAGAGTGAGCTGAAACTCCAGCATCTCCCATCCCTAAACTTAAATGACCTTGAAATCAACACCCAAAACCTCTCAGGCACAACCAGAACAAAAAAGGAAAAGCATAGCTCAGAATCTGAATCCGTATAATCTAGCCCCTCCCGATGGGAAGAGATGAAGAGGAGTCCTTCACACAGCACCTCCTTTACCTGGCTGGAGAGCCTGATGCACTGTGAGTATGTGGTCATAACTGCACGGAGTAAGCTGGCCAGTTCCCCGCGCCCATATCTGGGCTGAGACCTTTGTCCTCCTCCAAACACTAGTGACCCAGCCTGCCCCCAGGTGCCACTTCCCTCTCTGCCTCCGCCATTTGGTCTCATCTCACCCATGACTCTGCCTGCTGTCTTTGTCATTGCTCCTATTCGGGACTGATTGTCAAGATACATAACAATTGCTACAGCATGGCCATCTGCCAGGCAGAACAGACACCACCTGCACCAGTAGACAGAGGTAGCAAATTACCCCCAAACTCAGTGATCTAGAACAACAAACTTTTATGATCACACACACTCGTGGGTCAAGAATTCTGAGCTGCTGAGCTGCTGAGCTGGGTGGCTCCGACTCAGCGTGTTTCATGAAGTTATAGTCAAGATGTCAGCTGGCGCTGTAGTCCTTTGAAGGCTTGGCCAGGGCTGGAGGATCTTCTTCCAAGACGTCTCTCTCACAAGGCTGTGGGCGGGAGGCCTCAGTGCATCATGTGTGGGTCCCTCCACAGGGCTGCTTGAGCACCATCGCAACGTGGCGGCTAGATTTCCCAGAGGAAATGACTCAAGAGAGCAAGGCAAACTCGTAATATCTATCTATTATGACCTAGCCTTGAAAGTCACATGCTCATTTCTGCAGTATCCTAGTGGTTACACTCATCGGACTTATTTTGTGTGGGAGGAACTGCACAAGCCTGTAAATACCAGGAGGGAGACTCAACGGGGATATTTCGGACACTGGTTGCCACAGCACTGTATCACTCCCTGTTTAAAATCCTCTAGAGACTTCCCGGGTAGTCCAGTGGCTAAGACTCTGTGCTTCCAATGCAGGGGGCCCCAGTTCCATCCCTGGTCAGGGAATAGACAGTACACACCACGACTCTTTAATAAGAGATCCCAAGTACCACAACCAAAAGTTCACATGCAGCAAGTAAAGACCCCACATGCCTCAACAAAGATCAAAAATCTGGGTGCCGCAACTAAGGCCCAGCCCAGCCAAACAATAAATAAATAATTCTTAAAAAAAGATTAAAAACACAGTAAAATAAAACCCTCTAATGACTTCCCACCACTCTTAGAATCAAAAGCAAATTCTTGGCCATGACCTTACGAAGCCTGGTGTGAACTGGCCTCTACCTACTGTCCAATCTCATCATGTCCTTCTTTACCCACTAAACTCACCAAGCTTCCATCTATCCCCCAACTTCCCAAGTTCATCCTTTCTGTTTCCTGCTCCCTCTGTCTAGAAGTCTCCTTACCCAGATCTTTGGGTGACTGGTTCCTTCTCATCTTTCAGATTTCTCAGCTCAAACATCATCCCCTCAGACAGGCTTCCCTGACTACCTTATCTAAAATAGCCCCTGCCCTAGCCTATCACTCTCTTTCACATCACCTTGTTTTGGGAGGTTGTTCACTGTTACAAATGTGCGGGTACTACCTCAATGATGACATGTAATTTGCATTTTACAGTCTGGTGGTATGATGTATGTACCCCTGCAGTCACTGCCAACGTCGCGCTACATTTCCTTAGGGGATGCACATTCACATCCCAGGGTGTTAACGTCTTCCTGGCACTGATCTCTACCTGAAATTATCTTGTTTATGGGATCACCACTCTTCTCCCTTCACGTACCAACAAGAGTTCTTATTTACAGGTAGCAGATCCTTCTCTAGCTGGTTTCAGTGGGAAAGGAATTTGTTTAAGAATATTGGGTACCCTCTAGAATCTCCAGGAAAGCAGAGAACCAGGCATGGAGGCCATCAGTGTGGATAGCCCCCATCGCACTGACACTGTCATTTGCTCTGGGCGTGCACTTGACGATGGGCGCCGCCACTGGGGTGCCAGCTACCGCTGCCTCTGGGAGCCAGACGGATCCACTGTCGTCCTCTCTTGGGCCTGCTTCTCAATGACACGTAGCCTCTTGCGAGTGCATCTGATTGGTGGCGTCTTAAGTCACGTGCTCTGCTCCTTCTCCACGTGAGGCTGGGAAGCCACCTGGCTTCTACTGTGGGGAGGTATGTGTTCACTGGGTGGGAAATTCTCAAAATGTAGGAAGGGTGTTCCATGATGTAGGGATGTCAGAGTGAGGATGGTGTCTATCTTGCACCGTCTATCCCTTAGTTACCCCTTAACATCCTCATCAACCCTCCTTCCATAAGTAGTGTTACAAACAACAAGAGAACCGAAGAGAGAGCTGGTTCGCAAAAAGAGAATAGTTACTTTGCAAAGAGAATTCATGACTTCATTCTAAAATGTGGGGCTTTCTGCCAATTTCTGACCATCTTACTCATGTACCTATTTCTTGTTTGCTTACAGCAGCCCTCTAGTAGGAGTTATAAGAGCTGGGGCCTTGTTCATCTCTGTATCCTCATAGAGCAGTGTCCAGCACATCACAGGTACCCATAAATGTTAAGTTAGTGAACTGTGTCCGTGAAGTCCCTTCCTACAGTGAGCAGGGCTGACCGGTGCGACCAGTAGGGAGCTGTGGAAGTGGCAGTGTGTGACTTTCAAGCCTCAGTTGCCATGGCTAACAGCCTCCTCCTTTGCCTGTTGCAATTTCAGGTTTCAGAGAAGAGGAATCCAACTGGCTTATGTTGCCTATTTGTACCAAGCCATAGATTGTTAGGAGGCCCTATAAACTGGGGGCTTTGGGGAGAGCTGTTTGCCCACTTGGATCATCAGAAAGGGCTACGGCCTCCCAGACACTCTAGTTGACACGTCTAGTACACTGGGATCACATCTTACCTGAGGGCTGGATTCGCAAATCTCCAGGTAAGGCTCTATCCCATAGCCACTGGTGTTCACGTCACACAGGCACACGTGCTCAGTTGCTCAGTCGTGTCTGACTCTTTGCGACCCCATGGACTGTAGCCCATCAGGCTCCTCTGTCCACGGATTTCTCCGTGGACACTGGAGTGGGTTGTGATATCCTACTCCAGGTGACCTTCGCGACCCAGGAATGGAACCCCAGTCTCTTATGTCTCCAGTGTTGGCAGGTGGATTTTTTTTTTTTTAACCTGGGAAGCCTTAGAGTTACTCATGAACATCTCTTATGTTACCCTTAAAATTCTCCACTGTCTAGTACCACCAATCAAAAACCCAGTTCAGCTAGTTTTTCCCTTTAACTGGGAAGATAACTGTTTCTTTGGTTGTGCACATGAAGTAGCTGGTTTACCTTATGGGTCTTATTGTATGAAAAGAACATCTTTAGACTTTTAGGGTCATGATGAGATGCTCACATATAAGGGGCACATGGGACCCTAGATTCTTGCAGAGAACCACAGTTTCTGGTCACATTGATCTCTGCTTATTATGGGGTACATGCTGTCTGAGTAGAAAGAGAGGCGGAATCTCCAGTACTATTAAAATCATCCTCTCTTCTCCCCTCCCCTCCTCTCTTTTCTGATTACTTCTCTCTCCTCCCTTTTGAATGAATATATACTACAAGGTTTAGTGATTACCAAAAAAAAAAAAATCCACTTGCTCTTATTGGATTTACACATGAATTGCAAGGAAGTCTGGATATAAAAGGCATAAAACTAATCTGATCCCAGGGAGAAAAGCCGCAAGCACGGAAGTAAAAGAAGAAAGCAGTGAAATTGTACTGATAATCCTGTTCTCTGAAAGGGATCGCTCATGTGAATTGAAAGAAGGTTTTAAAAAAAAAAGAAAGAACATTTCAGAAAACAGCTATTACCTATTCTCAGGGCAATCAGACAAGGACTGTGCAGGGCAAGTGGGTGCCCGGTCACGTTAGCTTGTCACTGGAACCTGTGATTAATAGGATTAGAGGTGATTGGATTATTAAATGAGGTAGGTGAGAGAAACCTATGTGGCAAGCAGGAGAAATGCATGGAGAGATGGAAAGAAAGCTAGAGGAAAATGCCGGCCATCTAGGATAAAGTGTGAAGATTTAATGTGGTGGAAAGAGTCCCTGAAGGGAATTCCCTGGCGGTCCAGTGGTTCAGTTCAGTTCAGTCGCTCAGTTGTGTCCGACTCTTTGCGACCCCATGAATCGCAGCATGCCAGGCCTCCCTGTCCATCACCATCTCCCAGAGTTCACTCAGACCCACGTCCATCGAGTCCGTGATGCCATCCAGCCATCTCATCCTCGGTCGTTCCCTTCTCCTCCTGCCCCCAATCCCTCCCAGCATCCGAGTCTTTTCCAATGAGTCAACTCTTCGCATGAGGTGGCCAAAGTACTGGAGCTTCAGCTTTAGCATCATTCCTTGCAAAGAAATCCCAGGGTTGATCTTCAGAATGGACTGGTTGGATCTCCTTGCAGTCCAAGAGACTCTCAAGAGTCTTCTCCAACACCACAGTTCAAAAGCATCAATTCTTCGGTGCTCAGCCTTCTGCACAGTCCAACTCTCACATCCATGCATGACCGCTGGAAAAACCATAGCCTTGACTAGACGGACCTTAGTCGGCAAAGTAATGTCTCTGCTTTTGAATATACTATCTAGGTTGGTCATAACTTTCCTTCCAAGGAGTAAGCGTCTTTTAATTTCATGGCTGCAGTCACCATCTGCAGTGATTTTGGAGCCCAAAAAAATAAAGTCTGACACTGTTTCCACTGTTTCCGCATCTATTTGCCATGGTGATGGGACTGGATGCCATGATCTTCGTTTTCTGAATGTTGAGGTTTAAGCCAACTTTTTCGCTCTCCTCTTTCACTTTCATCAAGAGGCTTTGTAGCTCCTCTTCACTTTCTGCCATAAGGGTGGTGTTATCTGCATATCTGAGGTTATTGGTATTTCTCCCGGCAATCTTGATTCCAGCTTGTGTTTCTTCCAGCCCAGCGTTTCTCATTATGTACTCTGCATATAAGTTAAATAAGCAGGGTGACGATATACAGCCTTGACGTACTCCTTTTCCTATTTGGAACCAGTCTGTTGTTCCATGTCCAGTTCTAGCTGTTGTTTCCTGACCTGCATACAGATTTCTCAAGAGGCAGGTTAGGTGGTCTGGTATTCCCATCTCTTTCAGAATTTTCCACAGTTTATTGTGTTAGGACTCTATAATTCCACAATAGGAGATGCAAGTTTGATCCCTGGTCAGGGAACTAAGATCCCGCAAGTCACCCTGCATAGTTAAAAAAAAAGGTCCCTGAAATGTCTAAATAAATCAGTGGAACAGAATCAGTATTCAAAACATGTCTGTGTTCTCGATTCCTCTTTCCCTCTCTTTCCCTCCCTGCCTCTCTCTCTCTCTGTCTCACTCACTCACTCACACACACACACACACACACACACAAGGGCAGAGAGTTTTTTGTATTTCCTTCACTGCTGTCTCCCCAAAACTTATAACAGTGCCTAACAAGTAGTAGGCCCTTAATATTTGCTAAATAAATGGTTATAGTGAACTGAGATGGGTCATCTTGTACCTATCCAAATGAGAAGTCAACTTGACCCTAAGATACATCCTGGTGAAATTCCTAAACTTGATGGGAAGATAAGGACTTCTCCTAAATTTCAAGCAAAGGAATCAAAGTCAGGTGACTTTCAAAAATGTTGATAATCAGGACGGCTTTGAACTTCACCTGGCAACACACACTGCCAGAGACGATAGAGCGAAAACCACAGAGTCCTTAGGGGATGAGGGCTCCCCAGGGCTCCCGAAACCAGGAAGACAATCAAAGGAAACCCAGGACCTGGAAACGCAAGGACACAGCCTCACGGGCCAGTGGCAAAACACGGAGACTGAAGGACACCTGGAAAGAGAGAGCCCTTTCTCACTCTGCTGATGCTTACAGAGTACTATTAACACAGCAGTTTTCTCATGACCCTAAAATGTGGGCCACCTGGTCCTTCTCCCCGGCCTTGGCTTCTTGCGAGAGGAGACAGTCAATGAGCAAAGGAAAGAACGATGGAAACAGCCCCGGGAGAGCAGGGTTGGACCTGCTGCCTTAACTTGGCCCAGGTGGTGGGGGCAGCCTCAACCCTCCCCGTGGGACAGCTGGGAGGTCACAGCCCAGCCCCACTGGCAACACAGCTCTGTGGCACTGCAGGTGTTTTGACCCTGGGTGGTGACCAGAGGGATAGTCTTCCCAGACCCCACCATCCCTCTGCACCGATGGGAAGGGCTTGGCCTGGACACTCTCCCCACAATAGAACTGCAGAAATGAGGCAGGGACATAGGAGGCCATGGAGCAGGGAGATGGCCAAGGAGTCACTGGAGCCCAGACTAGCATGCTTGTTGTGATGAGGAAAGGGCAGCCCAGGTCCCTCTCTCAAGTCTCTGGGGCTCGCACCTTTGTGAGCTCCACCCTGGAGCCGCCTTTAGTCCTTTGCCACAAGCCAGGCCAGAAGGGAGTGAGCTCATGCCCACCTCCTCCTGAGCCTCGGCCATCCGGGGGCAGGCACAACCCAGGACCCTCCCCAGCTCCATCCAGGTGGAGGAGTCACGCAGCAGGAAAGGCAAAACCAGGGCCCACTTGGAAATGGGGGAGACCCCTGAAGGTCAGGACCTGTCCCTCTGCTCTCTCTCCTCCTCCCACTCCTGGGGCCCAGTTCTATCCACGGCACTTGTTTGTGTGTCTCTGTCCTTTCCAGGATTGATTGAGTACCTACTACACACTGCAAGCTGGTGGAGAGAACAGTCTCAAAACCTGTTGGGACTTCCCTGAGAGTCCAGTGGCTGACTCTGTGCTTCCAATGCAGGGGACCCAGGTTCAGACCCTAGCTGGGCAACTAAGATCCCACAAGCCGAAACTAAGAGTTCACGTGATGCAACCAAGACCCTGGCACAGCCAAATAAATAAACAAATTGATAGATAAATAGTTAAACATTAAACAAACTAACAAAACCCTGCCATTGTGGAGTTTTTACTCCATGGAGATGACAAGGCAGAATCCTTCATGGATCACCTGTTCCCAGGTCTCTGAAGCTCCAGAGCAATCACCTTGGACATCTCACCCCATCAGTGCACAGTAAGAAAGGAGGTAGGAGTTTTTGCACCTTGGGGACAAAAATAAAAACCAAGTCACTTAAGTGTCACTCTTACAGCAACATTGAATTCATGACTGAAGACAGAGGGGAAAAAAAACGTTGTCTGAACAGAGACATATGTAGTCAGTTTTAATTCCCATCCCTTTGCGGTGGGGGAAACATACTGAATGCCCCCTCCCCCAAATAGGATAAAAATAAATTTCCAGAACAGACACAAAACAGCAGCTGACTGCCTTCAGTACCAAGCACTGTCTGGTGGCTGAATCACCCGGACTTCAGATTACGCCCAATGGACAGCAGAGGTGGTGACTTACCTCCTGGGCAGGGAAGAGTCAGGTGGAAGTGCAGGGACGTGTGGGGGCCGGGGCGTCCTCTCCCCGTCCCTGTGTCTTTCAGCCTATCCCTCTGTCTCTCTTTCTTCCTGTGTCCCGTGTCTATCCTTCCATCACTCTTGCTGGTTGTCGGTGTCCTGGCCTCTGTTGATCTCTGCCTGCTGACCTGTCTCTCTCAGAACATGAGGTCTCTCATCTCTGCTTCCCAATACATCTGCTTTTCCCCTTCTCTCTCTCTCTCTCTTTGCCTCTGGACTGGCTTTCTCATCTCTGTTGAAACACGGCAGTCTTTTCATGACCCTACACTTTGGTGCCTGTGCTAACTGACCCTGTCTCTAAGTGACCCAATTCTTGATACCCAGGGCAGGGAGGGGATTGGCTCAGCCTCTGATATGCTTCCTCTGGGTGGCCCACCTCTCTGTTCCATGGCTCTGTGAGCGTGTGTGTGTGTGTGTGTGTGTGTGTGTGTGTGTGTGTGTATGTGTGTGTGTGTGTAGGTGGAAGGCATGGTCCACTCTTGAGAATGGCCATGGGTGTGAAAGTTCTCAGATAAAGAAACAAACCCTGGGGACACAGCTCAAAAAATTCTATATTGCAGACAGAGGTGTTCCTGGAAACTCCTGGGACAGACCCCACATGTAGTGTTCCCTTCTGCAGATTTTATACATACATAAATTCCTAACGCTTGAAAAAGTCATATATCTCATACGACTGAGATAAAATAGTGACAATAGATCTCTGTTTTACAGGATTCAGGCTGAAAGGTTTTCTAAATGCAGTAGGTTGCTTTAGCATCTTCATGCAGCCTCTTTCTAATTTGAAGATACTATAATTTTATACCATGCATTGACATTGCTAGAAATCTGTGTAAAAACTTGGCCCAGGAAGGACCTAACCAAGATATGCAATTGCCTTGATTTAGACCGGCCGAGATTGTGTCTGAAAAATTCCACACATTGTCAGAGACACTTCTGTGAACAGGGCTTTTCCCTACCTGCTTTATCAAGACCTCCTCACAGCTCTATGAAGGACCAGGAAGGCATATTTTCAGGAGAAAATATCTTGAAAAGACGCAGCCTCTTTTAAAAAAATTTTTAACACCAAAAGCATTTTTATTGGCATATAACTGATGAACAACACTGTGGAGTTTCAGGTGAACAGAGAAGGGACTCAGCCATAAATATACAGGTGTCCATTCTCTCCCCAACCCCCTCCCATCCAGGCTGCCGCATAACACTGAGCAGAGTTCCGCGTGCTGTACAACAGGTCTTTGTTGATTATCCATTTTAAATATAGCAGTGTGTACATGACCTTCCTGTAGTCCCTAACTATCCCTTCCCCCACCAACCATACGTTTGTTTTCTAAGTCTGTGAGTCTCTGTTTTATAAATCTGTTTGTATTGTTTGTTTTTAGATTCCAGATATAAGGGATGCCATATGACATTTCTCCTTCTGTCCTGCTTCATTCAGTGTGACACTCTCCATGTCCATCCATGTTGACAAATGGCATCACCTCATTCTTTTGGATGGCTGCGTAATATTCCACTGTATAGCCGTGCCACATCTCTGGCCATTCCTCTGTCGATGGACACTTAGGTTGCTTCGGTGTCTTGGCTGTTGTGAACAGTGCTGCAGTGATCATTAGGGTGCATGTATCTTTTCGGGCCGGTTTTTCACTGAATGTGAGCCCAGGAGCGGGATTGCAGGGTCATATAGGAGCTTTATTTTTAGTTTTCTAAGGAACCTCCATACTGTTCTCCACAGGGGCTGTACTGATTTACTCTCCCACCAACAGTGTAAGAGGGTTCCCTTCTCTCCACACCCTCTCCAGCCTTTGCTGTTTGTGGATTTTTTTTTTGAAGATAGCCATTCTGACCGGTGGGAAGTGATTATCTCACTGTAGTTTTAATTTGCATTTCTCGAATAACTAGCGATGTCAAACATTCGAAAAGATGCTTCTTCTTAAATGGCAGGAGGCCCTGGGTGGAGGGGGCAATGACAGCTCTTAGGTTGCAGGCAATACAGCCTGGGGGGCGAGGGGAGGGAGGGAGGGATTCTAGCTTCTTCAAGATTCTGAGTGCTGAATAAACTACCAGAGGAGATGTCTGCGTTAGCTTCTCTATAGAAACTAAATACAGCAAAATTCTCTCACCCTGAATCACAGAAAGCCTAATTGTTGTTTAAGCGGCTGTTTCTCATCCAAGGCATTTGGCAGTTCTGTCTTGTTTCCCAGGAATTTCTTGAAACCATGGTTTGTCTCGTTTCAAATTATGCTGTGAGTATGCCAGGGATGGGCTGGGGCCAGGGTCTGCCCTCCTAGCCCATGCAGAGAGACTCTGGTTCGATCTGTTATTTATTTTCCTAATTTTTATTTGGTCAGTTGTACAATAAATATTGTTTGAATAGCAACAGTTCCCTCATCCAGCCCTGCAAAGTTCAAACTCTCAAGCCAGTTCTTTTAGTATTTACCTCCCTAATTCTCAGTTAATATGCATCTATGATTATTGACCAGTTTTTTTTCCAACGTGAACCATCATCTATCTACTGATTTCCATCCCTGTATTCTTGACGATGAAAGTGAAGCTGGCTTATCACTCACCTCTCCGCCTGTACACTCCTGCACCCACACAACCCACACTTGCCTTTTTCCTTCCTTATCTTCATAAGACCGTTCATCCCAGTTTTAACTAAATCAAGAGTGTTTATATTATTATGACTGCAGAAGAGGCTACAGGGCTAATGCCCTGTCCATCAAGGGGAGGGCACCTGACTCCAAGTGAGGGATCAGGAAAAGATTTCTGGAAGGAGTAACAGATCGAAGTGACTTCAAGGGATTTCCCTGGAGGTCAAGTGGTTGAGACTCCACGCTTCCATAGCAGCTGGTGTGTGTTCGATCCCTGGTCGGGGAACTGAGATCCCACAAAATTTTTAAAAATTAAATTAAAGAAAAAAGAGAGAGACTTCAAAACTAAGCCTAAAATAGCAAGGGGAGAAGGGATCCTGGGTAGCAAGTGCTCAGGCCTAGAGATGGAGGGAGAGTGCAGTCCACCAGGGAAGCCGACAGTGGGCTGGATCAAGGCCTGATGGGGGGGAGCAGTGATGGATGAGTTGGGGTGTCAGCAGAGGGTGGGAGCCACTGGGGAATTTGATGCAGAGTAGTGTCAGGATCAGATTCTCATTTTAGGAAGATGCCTGTGGCTGCCCTGGGAGGATGAATGGAAGGGGTGTGCCCAGAAGCAATTTATCTGGGCAAGAGACGGCCCTGGCCTGGAGAAAATTGTCTGGAAAAATACAGACACCTGGTCGGATGGGGATGCCAATCATGAGAGTCAAAAAAAGGAGAAACTGGCTTAAAAGGGAGGGTGATGCTTTCTCTCTCATTTTGGCATGTTGAGTTCAAGATGCCTATGGGCTTCATGGGTCTGGAGCTAGGAGAAAAAAAAAGCCAGGGATGGAGCAAGATGGATAAATACTTTTTAAATTAATAGTTGGCTCCATAATTTCTGTTATAAATCATGCTAAGGGCTTGTTTTAGAAGGTGACATACCCACTCCCAAGAAGGCCTGGGTATCAGTAGGTCTCAAGATTCAGAGGAGCGGGGAGATGCTTCAGATGGCAGGGAGGCAAGTTTTGTGGTTGCCATGGTGAAACGAAAGGTAAAGGGGATGGCGAGAAAGCAGGATGGCGGAAGGCTGTGCAAGGCCAACATAGCCCCCGCACCTAAACCTTTGGCGAGGCCCAGTAACCCCACAGTGCGGTGCAAGTAAATGTCGTGAGGGCACCGAAGAAGAGTGCAGGGCTGAATAGATTCCACTGGCTGGAGTGACACAGAAGGTGGTCAGGTCCCAGGGGAGCTGCCTCAGTGGGCGCCGAGACCCGGCAGAGCAGAGGAGGAGGGAGTAGGAGACACGGAAGTACCCCAGGGTGTAGACGGCACAGGGTGTAGACAACGCTCTACACTTCCAGGCTCTTGGCTTCGAAGGTGCTTCAGGGGCTCCGTGGTTAAATTCTCCTCCAAAGGCCACCATTAAGCTATATTGTTTTCTTTTCTTTCTAGAAAAAAAGAGAGAAAGGGAGAAGAAAATTGTGACTGTTTTTTAAGATGCAAAGTCTCACCGAAACCTGTGTTCCTCTTTCACACAAAGACATATTTGGACATCAATGGTCCAAAATGAATATGGAGTGTTTTCAAAAAGTTCCTAGTGAAATTCTTGTTCCCAAATTGTGCCAGTTACTGGGCAGAGAGGGGCCTGCCTGGATGAGGAAATGGGGCTTCGATCGGAGTGTGACCCCCCCACCTCTGAAACAGGTTGATTGGCTCTGGACAGTCTGGGGCAGCTCCCCCAAAAAGTTGGGGATCCATTCTCCCTGGATTATTTTTTTTCTTTTGCTCTCCTTCATTTTGTTCTTTTAGACTTCACTGTTACTATGAGAGTATAATTGCTTTACAAGGTTGTGCTCATTTCTGCTCTATAACAAAGTGAGTCAGCTATATGAATACGTTCCTCTCCCTTTTGGATCTCTTGACCACACCCCCCCAAGCCTCTAGGTCATCACACAGCACTGAGCTGAGCTCCCTGCTATACAGCAACTTCCCACTAGCTACACACTTTATATCTGGCAGTGTATATATGTCAGTCCCAGTCTCCCAGTTCACCCCACCCTCCCCGTCCCCTCCTGCGTCCACACATCCATTCTTTACATCAGCGTCTCTGTTGCTGCTCTGCAAATATGTTCATCTGTATCATTTTTCTAAACTCCACTTATATGCTTTATTATACGATGTTTGTTTTTCTCTTTCTGACTTCCTTCACTCTGTATCTCCCTGGATTATTTTTAAATACACCAAAGAGAAGACTGTGGTCACAGCCAAATCTGCATGTTGTTGTTTAGGGAGAAAAGGGAATGTAGCATAAACCCTTTGGACGGCTCTCTAGGTGTCTTAGTGTCTAGATGTTTTCAAGTCATTTCTTATTTTAACAGAACTAAAAATTAGGCTGAGCATAGACAAGGGGGATCCTTCTTGCTTATGTATTGATATAAGGAGAGCAGAGTGATTGGAAGGAGCGAGAGGAGTGGGAGGAGGCAAAGGGGAGATGGATGGGAAAGATCTGAGCTTGTTTAAAGGCTAAGGAGAAGCACACAGGGAGTAAAGAGGCTGTGGACAATGAAGGGTACTTCCTGGTTTTGAGGTTGCAGAACCAGGGGGAGGGAATGGGTTGAGAGCTCAGGAGCAGGGTCTGGCCTTAGAAGGAAAAATGTGGGTGTAGGTAGAGAGAGGTTGTTGAATGATTGGGTTGGGGTTGAGGGGAGCAGGAGGTTGAAAGAAGTCCTAGCTGAGTTCTCTTTGCTCCTCAAAGCAGAAAGGGAGGCTGTGTGTTCAGAGTGGCACCAGGGAGATGGAGGTGGTGGCGGCGGTGGTGTTGGGGATAGAGTTTGGAAAAGCTGACGTGGGCAAAGAGAATAAAGGGTTGACCAGGGAGGCACGTTGGGGTATTCTAATAGGGAGTGGGGGCCCCCAGCATCCGTTCCCCCTTCTTCCATGGTGGTCAGCCAAAGGCCAGGGAGTCCGCCTGCCAATACAGGAGACACGGGTCAAATCCCTGGGTTGGGAAGATCCCCCGGAAAAGGGAATGGCAGCCCACTCCTCTATCCTTGCCTGGGAAATCCCATGGACAGAGGAGTCTGTGCGCTACAGTCCACGGGGTCGCAAAGAGTCGGATACGACTGAGCAACTAAACAACAACAAGAACCCACGTCCCTGTTGCCCTAAGGAAAGCAGAACAAGCATACTAAGGAGAGATGAAGCCCCTGGAGCGTCCCTCTCTGACTCCATCCCCGAGGCCCCCAGCACCTTGAATTTGGGCTGTATCCCTCGCTTTCCACCATGGCGGCCCAGAGGGGCTGGCTGAGTGTGGTGGGTCACGCTGCAGGTAGATGAAGCAACTGCATCACAGCACTGCCCTGAGCATCAGGAAGAGAGATTGTGGGAGCAACAAAACCCTCCTTTAGAGAGAAAAATAGAGGAGTTGCAGGAGCAGAGACCGGAAGCTGTCTGTCATGGATACATCAGCTCTGACACAAGAAGCGACAAGTTTAGTGAGTGGTCATCTTAGGACACAGAAGCCTGCGAGGGGACAACCCACAGGACGAGGACACAGTAGGGATCTGACCCCTCCCAGCTACTCCTGGCCAAGGGTTCCCCAGTACCCAGGTGAGAGGAGTGACCATTTAATAGCAGGGTGAAGTGGCAGCCCAACTTGGCTGAGAGGCTGGTAAATTGCACTAAGTCCATTCCATGCTAAGGGGTTATTAGTAATAGTTTTTCCTAGCAAGTCAAGACTCAGATGGTTCTCCCCACCAGGCTCATGTTTGGATCAGGAAAATAAAATGGATGGTTGGGCCGTCTTGGAGCATTTCCTAAGGGACAGATGAGCGAGAGGCTGTTGGTTGACATTTAACTGAAGCTCCAAATTTGTCCACGTCTCCTTGCAATATGTCCACGTCAGCCTGGAACTAGACTGGACTTGAGGCATGAGGAGCTGCCTGTCCTCCCAGCAGTGCGATCAGCACTCTCCCTCATCCCATGCTGTGCACAGGTCACCTGCTTGTATGGGGTCAAGTGCCTGAGCTCCTACCAAGGGTGGTTCTCTGTTCAACGCATCTTTCTTCTCTTAGTTCTTGGTATGGGTCACACGGTGTCACAGCTTGAGCTGCCGTAACAAAATACCATAGATGGGGTGCCTCAAACAACAGACATTTCTTTTCTCACAGTTCTGGAGGCTAGAAGTCCAAGATCCAGGTGGCAACAGATAGGTTTCATCCTGCAGCCTCTTTTCTTGGCTTGTAGAGGACGGCCACCACCTCCCAGGTATTCACCTGACTCCTTTCTAAAAAATATTTACTTTCCTTCTGGCTGCGCTGGGTCTTAGTTGCTGAGCCCGGGCTCTCTCTAGTTGTGGTGTCTTTACTTGGTGCACTGGCTCAGCTGCTCCGAGACATGCAGAATCTCCCCAGACCAAGGATCAAACCCATGTTCTCTGCACTGGCAGGTGGACTCCCAGCCACTGTACCACCAGGGAAATCCCTCACGTGACTTTTTATTTGTGTGTGTGAGCAGGAGAGGGCTAGAGAGAGAGCTCTGCTGCAGCTTCTTCTGATAAGAACACTAGTCCTATCAGATTAGGGCTCCATCCTTACAATTTCATTAACCTTAATTACATTTTGCTTGCATGCTAAGTTGCCTTAGTCATGTCCGACTCTTTGCGACCCCATGGACTGTAGCCTGCCAGGCTCCTCTATCCATGGGATTCTCCAGGCAAGAGTGCCAGAGTGGGTTGCCGTGCCCTCCTCCAGGGGAGCTTCCCAACCAGGGATTGAACCTATATCTCTTATGTCTCCTGCATTGGCAGACGGGTTCTCTACCACTAGCGCCACCTGGGCCTCCATCTCCAAATATACACACTGGAGGTCAGGACTTCAGTATATGAGTTATGGGAAAACACATTTCAGTTCACCACATGTGAACACCCAACCTGCGCATAATCTGATTTTCAATGCCACAGAGAGTAGAAAGAGTAGATTTTCTGTAGGTGCTGGAAATGGTCTGTGTCTGGGTGATAGTTATATAAGGCTGTGTGTGTGTGTGTAAATTCTTTGACATGTGTACTTAATATTTGTGTACTTTCACTGATTTCTTCTATTCTGTTTTCTATCTGTTGACTTCTTCCTTTTTGGATTTATTTATTTATTTGGCTGTGTCAGGTCTTAGTTGTACCACTTGAGCTTCTCTCGTTGCTGCGCTTGGGCTTAGCTCCCCCCTGGAATGTGTTTTAGTTCCCCCACCAGGGATCGAACTCGAGTTCCCTGCATTGGAAGGTGAATTCTTAACACTGGACCACCAGACAAGTCCCTGATTTCCTCTTTAATCTTTGTTATTGCTTTCTGTTTCCTTACCATAGACTTAACTTACTCATCTTTTTCCAATTTTTTAGAGTAGAAGTTGAGATCAGTGATATGGGATCTTTCTTCTTTTGTAACATAAGCCTTTAGTGCTCTGAGAACACAGGTCCTTGATGACATTCCTGATCACTGGATCAAGCCTCATTTGAGGCCAGCCTAAATCCAGACTGGGGTTCTCAGGTGGTGCTAGTGGTAAAGAACCCGCTTGCCAGTGTAGGAGACACAAGCAACCCGGTTGGATCCCTGGATCAGGAAGATCTCCTGGAGGAGGGCGTGGCAACCCACTCCAGTATTCTTGCCTGGAGAATCCCCATGGACAGAGGAGTCTGGCAGGCTTCAGTCCATATGGTTGCAAAGAGTCGGACATGACTAAAGTAACTTAACATACACATACTTATTAAATTCAGACCAACAGTTCTCAACTCTTTCAGCATTAGAACCGCCTGTGCCTAGACCCCACCCTGGGCCAATTAAGTAAAAATCTCTAGGAATGAGCTTCAGTATGACTAGTTGTCAAAACTCCCCAGGTGGATCTAAGGCATAGCCAGGATTTTGAATCACCTCACTAGACCAGTGCTTCTCAAACTGTCTTGATAAAGGCAGTTTTGGTTTCCATTTCCAGTTTTATATATTTATTATTCCATTGACTGATACTTTCATAACATGCAGCAAAAATGAACCATATGGTTTCTAGATGTTTCCCTTATGAAAAGTGTTTCCTTTGCCTCGTAAACTCAGGTGCTCTCACTATCCTTTATCATTATCATTATTTCATTATCAACAGTGGAGCCAAAGAAGTTTGTAGAAAGATGACGTAAGGGGGCTTCCCCAGTGATCCAGTAGTTGAGGGTCCGCCTTCCAACGCAGGTTCAGTCCCTGGTCAGGGGACTAAGATCCCACATGCCCCAGAGCAACTAAGCTAACAAGCTGCAACGCTCGCGGCAACCAAAGACCCCACATGACTCATCGAAGATCCTGAGTACCACAGCTAAGATACAACGTAGCCAAATAAAGAAATTTTTTGAAAAGGTGATGTATGAACTACAGACTGTTCAAGATGGCTGTTCTCTTGCTGTCTGTGTATCTTCAGTTTGACCAGTCCCTGCTTCATCTACACCCTATTCACATGACCGTCCAATCCTCTTAATCACAGGGCTTAATCAGTAACTGCCTTCATGCTTGCCCCCCAGCCCCAGCTGCTGGTTTCCTCGGTAACTGATGAGCCAACCTGATATCAATTCCCCCTATAACTGGTGACCTCCCCTCTCCCTGCTGAATTTCGAAGACTGCTGCTGTGTCCTGCTCGCCGTCTGCTATACACGGTGGGGTGTTTCTCCAGGACTTTGCTTTGGACGCATAAGATACCCTGTTCAACCCATCGCTGAAGTCTCTGTCACTGTCCCTGGGCTCTTTCTGCCGTCTCGCAGCTGGGCAATTGCAAGGCTTGCCAGCCTGCTGGGTGCAGCCAAACAGATGATCGTGCGTGTAGCTGCTTCAGCAGTGTAGTTCTATCCCAGGACTTCACTGGCAGTCCAGCGGTTGACTCTGCACTTCCATTGCAGGGGGCGAGGGTTCAATCCTGGGTCACGAAACTGAGAATCCCACATGCCATCGCAGTGTGGCCAAAAACCCAAACCAAACCAAAAAAAAAAAAGTGGTTCATCATTGTGGACCATTTGAGTCTATGCTTTTAGGAGCACTGTCTAGATCTCTTGGTTATGAGTCAATAATTGCTTTGTATTGTTTAAACTTATGTGAGTTGAGTTTTCAGTTATAAGAGGGAGATTCCAACTGAAGCACCCTACCATAGACACATCCATCCATTCTGCCGTCACTTGCTCACACAGTACTCTCTGTTCCTAACTCTCTTTCCCACACAAAAGATGAAGCCATCCCAGACAATGGCTGTGGTTTCTTTGAAGACAACTGTGTGATCACTCTGCACCCTCACCTTTCTGGAGCAGCTTTCCTACAGGACGTGAAGTGTCAGTCGCTCAGTTATGCCCGACTCTTTGTGACCCCATGGACTGCAGCCCACCAGGCTCCTCTGTCCATGGGATTTTCCAGGCAAGAATACTGGGGTGGGTAGCCATTTCCTTCTCCAGGGGATCTTCCCAACCCAGGGATCGAAATCGGGTCTCCTGTACTGCAGGCAGATTCTTTACTGACTGGGCTGTGAGGGAAGATTACAGGACCTTAGCCAAGGCCATATAAACTTCCTTTCCTCCACTGTTGATAATGCTAAAGAAAAAATGAGAACACCTAGGTTTAATAAGCAATGGAAATATTGTTTTTTTAAATAAAGAAAATCTCTAAAAGCTGCACAATTGCAGATATGAATTTTGGCACATTTGCGTTGTTCCTTTTAATGTTTGAATTATCCCTTATGTGACCACAGGGAGCCTCTTCAGGTTGGCTCCTGCGTCCTTTTAATCCAGCCTCATGGTCTCTTATACCTTCCCTGCTCATCTGTCCCAGTCTTAGAGTTGCTGTTTCTTGGGATCCCTGGTTCCTTTCAGTGGAGAATGCTATTTAGAGACTAAGATCTAGGCAAGATAGATACAGAAATTTTAAACAGAAATTTTTAAACACAGAAATTACATGAATTTCAAAAGATGTGTTTTTACCATAACTAGTGGTCTTTTCATTGTCAGTTAATGACCTGAAATCATCAGGTCACTTGGGATCTAGGGTGGGTTTGGATTAAAGCAGTTTCTCAATCACGAAGCTGGGAAGTGCTTTACTGTGAACACAGTCCTGAGCCTTGTAGGGTGTTTAGCAGCATCCTTGGCCTCTACACACTAGATGCCAGTAGCACCCTCCCAGTTGTAACAACCAAAAATGTCCCCAGACTTTGCCAAATGCCCCTTAGGGTGACAAAATCATCCTCCATTAAACATACTAGATGCAATTCTAAAGAAAATAAGTCCTGAATATTCATTGGAAAGACTGATGCTGGAGCTGAGGCCCCAGTACTTTGGCCACCTGATGTGAAGCGCCAACTCATTGGAAAGCACCCTGATGCTGGGAGCAGAAGGGGATGGCAGAGGATGAGATGGTTAGATATTATCACCAACTCAACAGACATGAATTTGAGCAAACTCCAGGAGAGAGTGAAGGACAAGCAGCTTGAAGTACTGCAGTTCACGGAGTCTCAAAATCAGACACGACTTAGCAACTGAACAACAGCTATACAAAATTCTAATTACAGTGAATACAGCAATTCTACTTCAGTGTGTATGGAGAACATCAGTCTATGTCTAACATGTAACTCACCCACCTCAAATCAATTGTAAGAAATGTTCTGTCAAAAAAAAAGAAAGAACCACTGAGTGGTGGCTGTGGCCTGCGGCTTCTACGGAAAACATCCCGAAACAAACCAGAGAATCTGGCCCGCAGTGTGACATGCTTGACAGCTTCCTGCCTCTATTTCCCCATCTGTCTTTTGGGACACAGGCTACTGGAATAAAGCAGCACATTGTGGGAAGCAATTTGACTTGCAAAGACTCACTGGCGTAAAGGTGAGGAGCAGACATTACATCATAGGCAGCACCACCCCGAAGCCGCATGTCGGGTTTTTGCCAAACCTTGCTGAGACCGTACAGCTTTCTGATTGAACTGCCTAGAGTCCCGAAGATTGCTCAAACTCTTGTGTTCCCACCAGGCCTCTTTTTAATGTCAGCCTTGTTTAAGACCTTTCATTTTACTGTCACCGAGAGAAAGTCCCATTTAATTCATACCAGATGCTGAGTGAGTCGTCATGAATCAATACAACATCATCCAAAACCCACCAAAATGAATCATAAGGACAAACAGGACTTTTCCTCCCCGCAAAACAGTGACTAAAATAGTGTTTTGCCCTTTTAGAAAAAAAAAAAAAGAAAAAGTAACAAGGTTAAGATGAAGCTTTGGGCCCTGCTTGTGTAACACACGTGTCCGTGGGTGTGAAGTGGTTAAACTGTGTGTCTCCAGCAAGACAGCGTATGGGGCCTCCAGCCCAGCCAGACAGAGACTGGGGAGAGGGGATGAGACTTGGACATCAGGGGCTCTAGATGGGGTGTCCGGCGATGCCCAGAAACTGTTACGTAATCCTGTCTCCATCCAAGTGGCAAGGGTGTCTGAGACTCAGAGTTTAGGAATCTCTATCATGGAGGGGGACTTGTGGGAACTGTGGAGGGTCTTTCAGGAAATAAGCAACTAGAATCTTCTCCTGGGAGAGCCGACAAGATCCCTAACCCTTGTTTAGTCAGCCCTGCCTGTTCTCCGGATTCTGGGAACAGCAGTTGTATTACCTATGGGAGTCAGAGATTGTCTGTCCTCCCTGGGATGGGAGGGCTGGGCCCACCGAGACACTCTCTCCTGGACTCTGACCCTTGAATGGAGAGAAGCAAAAGCAGAGAAGACGCAGGGGCTGACACACCCCCGTAGTGGCTGGATGAGATTCTCAACTGGGGCCTGCTTCTGTCCCCAAGACCTCCCTGGCTCCTGTCCTTTGCAGACTAGGTTCTTCAAGTTTCCTCTTTATTATGGCTTCTTGTTCAGTGGCTAAGTCACAGCCGACTCTTTGTGACCTCACGGACTGTAGCCTGCCAGGCTCCTCTGTCCTTGAGATTTCCCAGGCAAGAACACTGGAGTGGGTTGCCATTTCCTTCTCCAGGGGATCCTCCTGACCCAGGGATTGAACCCATATCTTGTACACTGGCAGGTGGATTTTTTTTTACCACTGAGCCACCTGGGAAGCCCTTTGTTATGGGAGGGACTCCTACCCTTCCAATGGATTTCCTCTGTGACAAGGTCAGTGTCTGTTGCTTAACCAACACAGCACCAAGTCACTGCTGTCAGAGGCACTGAGGGCTTCGTGTCCCACTCGGAATCTTGAAGACTCCTGCGGGAGCCTGAGCACACAGGCTGCAGAGCTCTGCTCGACAGTATTCACAAGCTACAGTCAGGTCTCCCCTCAGTGAAGGCAAAATGAGAGCGACGGAGGCCGAGAGCTCCCTGCAGTTACTGTATCAACACTGATCAAGGAAGTGAATCATCACACGATGTCACATATATGTGGAATCTAAAATACGCCATAAATGAGCCTAAGTGCAGAACAGAAGCAGACTCACAGACACAGAGCAGACCTGTGGTTGCCGAGGGAGAAGTGGGGAGGACGGTGTAGACAGGAGGTTCGGGATTAGCAGGCACGAACCACCGCATTTAGAATGGATGAACTGCAAGGTTCTCACCGGGAACTGTGTTCGATAACCTGTGATAAACCGTAACGGAAAAGGATGCAAAAAAGAGAAGGTATGTTTGTGTGTGACTGAGCCACTTTGCCGTACAGCAGAGATTGGCACAAATATTGTAAATCAGCTATACTTCAATCAAAATAAATACATAAGTAAAATTATATTTATCAAGATTTTTCTACTTTAAAAAGGAACTGCGTCATTGATGTGGGGGGGTGAGGGACTCTCAGGTGGACTAATGGACCGTAAGACCTGTGGCACCAAAAGAAAAGCAGAGAGCCCCTGGGGGCCCTCCAGGTGTCAGCAGTGCTCCGTGGAGGGGGCTGGGCACACAGGCTCTGCCGCAGGACCCCCGAGCCCATGTGCCCTGCAGGGGTCTGTCTGGATTGTGCCTTTGGACCCGTACATTCCCTGGGTGTTTGGCAACCCTACCATGTGTCGCCTAGCTCCCCACTCCTACAAGCACTATTTCCATTCTTCATTCTTTCAAATCTCCATGGCCCTCCCATGCCTCACTCCCAGCAGAAGGTGAGTTTCTAATTCCGCAGAAAAAGTTTAGACCATCATACGGAGACTCTTTCAACTTCCCAACAGCAAACCTGGACGGTCCTGCCCTTGACCTTGCCCTGACCTGTGCTTTTTTGGATGCGTACCAGCATGCCCGGCCTTGTACTAGATGAGCCCTGCTTGCAGCACCTCCTAGAGGTGTTGCTCAAGCACGTCTCCAGACATTGCCAAATGTCCCAGGGGTATTAAGTCACCCAGGTGAGAACGCTTTTTGTTCGTTTTTAAGTATATATATTTTTTTATTTGACCACGCTGGGTCTTAGTTGTAGCATGTGAACTCTTGGCTGCGGCATGTGGGATCTAGTTCCCTGCCCAGGGATTGAACTCAGGTTCTCTGCATCCAGAGCTCAAAATCTTAACCGCTGGACCCCCAGGGAAATCTCTAGGTGAGAACTCGACCCAGAACAGCCTCTGGCTTATCTGTCTCGAATTTGTAGCCCACGTCGGCCCCACAGGAAGTGCACACACAGAACCGACCTTCACCTACCTCTCATATAGAGCACTCTGTAAGAGCCAGGCCACTGACAGCCAAGCCCCCGATGTAGGCCTCCTCCCCTGGTTCTAGGGACCACACTTCAAGTTCTCCAGTTGGCCCTCTAGTTGATTTCAGAAAACAAGAAGTACACCCCCCCTCCCACCACCACCACCACCACCCCCGCTTCTCTCCACAGTAAAAGCCTCTCTTCCAGAAATCTCCTTCGGAGGGTCTGGTCCTCTCTGGGGCTTTCCATCCATCCTCTTTATAAGCTGGAAGTGGGCAGTCAATATAGTGACTCAGAGCTAGTTCTCAGACATTTCCCTTTCCAGTCCTGCTGAGGTGGCCTAGCATCCCACGTTGGAACAGTGGGGCGGCTGCCTTCCTTGCAGGGACCTCAGCCAACAGAGTGGCAGAGAGAGCTTGTAATAGGTTTAATATTATTATTAACATCCTTGTGTTCCTTAGAAATGCCTTCTCTCTTCCTCTCAGGATCCTTTCTCACTTCGATTTATTCAATCTCTCCTTCCTGATTGGAACCTTCTCACTGACATTTAAACAGCTTTAAGTCACTGCCATTAAAAAAAAATGCTTTGACCACAAAGCTCCTTGCAGCTACCACTCTAATTCTCCTCCCCTTCAAAGCCAAACTAGTGGAAAAGCTGTCTACACCCACCGTCTCCCTTTCCTCACCTCCCACTCTTTCCAGTCTGGCTTCCACTCTCATCAGTCCCCTGAAACAGCTCTCGCCAGCGTGGTCAGCAACTTCTGCAGAGCTGAGCCGAGGCCGGAGTGCAGGAGGCTGACCCGACCCCACTCAGGACCCAGCCATAGGAACAGTGGCAGGGGAAGGTTGATGCTTGGCATTACCCGGGGGGAACCACAGCTGACAGAACGGAACTTCTGAGATGTTCCAGAAAGAACATCGGGCCATGAGTCCTGGGAAAGCGCCCCCACCTCCTTGCCCTCTTTCATTCGTTTGGTCTTGACTGAGTACAGCTTGAGTCAGGCCCTGAGGCAGGCACTTATGTTACACTTTGAAGGATCCAGGTGTGGTCTCTACCTTCACGGAGATACCCATCTATTTAGGGGAGTGGGAATTAGTCAAAGAGTCATGAAAATACACCATGACAACCTAGACATTTTATAGAGGAAAAGTACACAGTGTGGAATGATAGGATCTGATCTCACTGGAAGGAAGACGTGAAAAGAGATTTTGAGGCGGAGATCAGATTGATGGGTAGGAATTACCTAGTCCAGGCAGAAGGAAGAGGGAGATATTAAAAGCATTGGGAGAAACCAATACAGCAGGTAAAGCACTTATCTTCCCATTTGAAAATAATTAATCAATTAAATTTTGAAAAGGTTTGGGAGAAAGGGACTTCCCTTGTGTTCTAGTGGCGAAGACTCTGCACTTTCGAGGCAAGGGGTGCAGGTTTGATCCCTGCGTCAGGGAACTAAAGCCCACATGCCATGAGGGGCATCCAAAACAGTGTTAAAAGAAAACAAAAGTGTTGGAGGAAAGGAGTAAGAACAATGTTCCCCCCAGAGACCAGGGAATCGCCTCCCCCAACCCAGAAACTGAAAGCAGGTGGGGGAAGGGGGTGAGACACGCTGGAGAGAAATTAGATTTTTGTCTCTGCCTCAGAATCTTTGTGCCATGACCTTCTCCTGCCTCATTCTAGGGACTTTGGCCCTCTGGGCCCCCTATATGGTTAACCCCTTTTATTCCCTTTTAGCTCCCAAGGCTGTGTGTTCATGGCCTGGCTCCTGCCGGTTCTCCTATAACCTGAAAGAGTTCCACACAGGCCTTACCCTCATCCCTACCCACTTCTTCCTTGACGTTGTCTCCCAGCCTTATAGACTACCACTCCCAACACATCTCCAATCTCAGAAATCTCCCCCAGGGTTTCAGGGGGTGTTTTTGTTTTGTTTGTGGCTGCTTTACTCGGCAGCAGGATTTGGCTCCCTGACCAGGGATCTAACCTGTGCCCTCTGCAGTGGAAGCTCAGAAGCTCTAAACACTAGACTGCCAGGGAAGTCCCAGGTTTATAGTCTCCTTTGCCCAATGGTCAACTCCATGCAGACACCCTGCCACCATTTCAAACACAGTGGATTGTAGTTTTAAAATGTAACCTTCACTTTTGTTGAAAGACATATAGACAATAATGTAATGTCACCTTTTTTTTCCAACCGTGATTAATAATGTGGGAGGAAACAGACAGAACAGGCTCCATCTTGAAAGCAGGACTCCATTTTGGGCCAGACTGTGGACTTGAGCTATATGCCCAGTATCTATGGAAACGACACACCAACTGGAAAACTAGACCTCCCGGATGGAAGAACCTCAGGGCTCAAAGCTAGACTCTCCATTGCTTAAAAGAATACCCGAATTATCTGTGTAACCAAATAGAATCATAAATCCTATTATGCTTATTGGGGTATGACCACAGGCCTATTGATAATTTTCCACTGTTAACTACCTAGGCTTAAGGCATATGAATCATGGGTTAACGTTGATTGTATATTTCTCTTCCTTTGTTCAGACTAGTTTCAGGGAATTTGGGGAGGTGGGTTTGGGCACGTACACTTAGAGTATATAAGGTTTTCACAAAAATTGGTTGGGGTCCTTGGCTAAGAGGAGACTGTCTTGGGCCCGCCAGTGTAGTAAACGGCACTTCACTATCTACATCGTCCTTCTGAGTGAGTTTGTTTCCCGGAATGCATGGCTACAACAATAAGACATTCTTGAACAGAACTTGAGAATTTGACCCAGACCTACAGAAACTTGGTGCAGTTGTTGAGTCATGAATAGCCTTTCTTTACCACGATAAAGAAGCTGAAATTAAACAAAGAGCTTTGATTAGCTGATTAATCAAGTTGGAGCAAGCTCCCAGTAAAGCTAAATTTAACTGTATCCCAAACTGCAGACTTCTTCTTTTATGATTTCTTCCAACTCAGTGTAATTGGATTGCTCATTCTGGGTGCTGGTTACGTGAGGGGGACCATTGTACTTTTCTGTGTATGTTTGAAATTTTTCATGATAAAAATCTGAAAAAGAAATAATATCTCTCTCCTAAAAAAAAAACAAAAACTGGTCTTAACTGGCTGGTTAGCACTTATCTGAACATAATTCTTAACCTTCTGGTTTGAGAGAATTGCCTGGGCTTTCATGAGCATGCTTTTTGCAGGAAATCATGTGCTATGAAACATAGGACTGTGCACTGAAGCTGCAAATGACATCATCAATGAATTATTTTCCCTTGTGCTCCTTTTCTTTGTTCTTCTAACCATATGTGTATATAAATGTGTGTGTGTGTGTGCTCCGAGAATTTCTGAGCAGGAGGAAGTGGTTCAATCTGCTTGTCTATGAGCAGCTGTTGGCTTTCAGAATAAAGAAGTGACTCTGCCTCCTTTCTGATTCACATGCAATATGAAATTTGCTTTCATCCACATCTAAATTTAGATGCTTGTCTTCTCCCCCTCTAAAACTTTATCCTCTTCCCCATAACATGTAGAAAAAAACCTTGGCTTCACCATGGTGTTTAGGTTAAAGGTACAAGAGGAGTTTAAGTGTAGAGTGCAAGAAACATCACGGAGAGAATGCAAACTGGCATGGAAACCTGATGCAGGGAAAACTGCATTTGATAAAGACACTGCACAGCCTCTGCAGGTCTCAGGGTTAGAATGGCAGGGCTCTAGAGCCTAGCAGTTACGGGCATCGTTGTGATACGTCTAAGAACTCAGCCCTCCCATTTCTTCAACCATAACTTTTATTCTTCCCCACACCTTCCCCACTCCTAGCTTCATTTTCACAGAAAAAGGCAATCTCTCTTGACCAAAATCTGAATTTTTAAATATTACCAGTTTGCACATTTCACCCACTTTGTTTACATTTTTATTTTGACACAATATGAAACGTACAGAAAACCTGTGAGAACAGCGTGAAGGAACCATGATATAGCCTTTACCCTAGTCTTACTTTTATTTTCCCTCTATTTTTCTTTATTGCTAAGTCTTGCTGATTTTATCGATTTCATTAATCTTTACAAGGAAATAATTTTTGTTTTTCTCTCTTTTTTATTGGCTTTCTCTTTCACTGACTTCTGCTCATTTTTATTAAATTTCCTTTCTTCCTGCTACTTGTTTTTCTTTGAAAATTTTTTTTATTGGAGTATAGTTGATTTACAATGTTGTGTTAGTTTCAGATGTACAGCAAAGCGAATCAGTTATACATACACATATATCCACTCATTTTTAGATTCTTTACCCACGTAGGCCATTACAGAGAACTGAGTAGAGCTCCCTATGCTTTATAGTAGGTCTTCATTCGTTATTAATTTAATATATAGCAGTGTGTATATGTCAGTTTATTCCTGTTACTTTGGATTTAATCTGTTCTTTTTCTAGCTACTTAAAGTGGAAAGTTAAATTATTGTTTGAAACTTTTCTTCTTCTGTAATATGAGCATTTAAAGCTATAAATTTCCCTCTAGGCATAGCTTTAGCTATATCCCACATATCATGATATGTTGTACTAGCTTCCAGTTTATGATATCTTAAAATTTCTCTTATGATTTTTTGATTAGTAGTGTGTTATTTAATTTCCAAATACTTGGGGCCTTTCTAGATTTCTTTTACAACATAGTCCATAAAATATCAGCGCTTTAATATTTATTTATATTATCATGCAGCATATGGTCTATCTCAAGGAACATTCTTGTGTCCTTGAAAAGAAACATCAGTATTCTGCAGTTATCAGGTATAGTGTTCTAGACACAGAAATGGACAGAAGGAAGACGATGTTAAGATACAGGGAAGACAGGCTCCAGAGGGAACTAACACAGCCAGCACCCGGATATCACACCTCCAGCCTCCAGAACAATGAGAAAGTAAATTTTTGTTGTGTAAGCCACACAGTGTGAGGTACTTTGTATGGCCCTGCTAGCAAAGTTATATAGCTACTGAGTGCACGTATTTAGGATTGTTAAATCTTCTTGATGGATTGAATCTTTAATCAATATTAAATTTCTCTTTATATTTAGTAGTATGCCTCATCTTGAAATCTACTTTGTCTAATATGAACATGACTCTACCAGCTTTCTTTTTTTTTAATTAATTAATTTTTTAACTGGAGGATAATTGCTTTATAATAGCGTGTTGGTTTCTGCCATATGTCAACATGAATCAGCCAGACGTATACATATGTCCCCCATCTTCTTGTGTGTTCTTATTTTTGTTTCTATTTCATCTTATTATGTGTATTACATACATATGATGTATTTTTCCATCCTTTTACTTTGGCTTTATCAGTGTCTGTATATTTAAAGTGTATCTCTTCAGACAGCAGAGATTTGGGTCTTTTGTGTCCAATTTGATAATCTCTGCCTTTTAATGGAAGTGTTCAATTCATTTTACAACTAATGTAATTATTGACATGGTTTGGCTTAAATCTACCATCTTGCCATTTATTTTATATTTGTCCTACCTGATTTTTGTTCTTCTGTCTTCAATTAATTAAATATTTTTAGTAGTTTATTTCCTCTATTTGCTTTTTTAGCTCTACCTTTTTGTACAATATTCTCAGTTTAGCTCTAGGGGATTACAATATATGCTCTTAATTCATTACATTCTGCAAAGCCAAAGACTTCTTTTCAGCAGCGTTTCAGTGACATTTTTTGTTGGTAAACTTTGATGTGTATCCCAAGCTTCTGTGGCAACATGGTTTATCAGGGGTGGTTGCTTTCTTAAGTTGGGTTCCTAAAAGCACATGTTGAAACAGGAGGGAGGTACAAATGATTTATTAAGGAAGTGTTGCCGTCCAAAATCTTGGCTTTCTCTGCCCACCGAAGCTGGATGAAAAATACGGAGACAGAGTTTAGAGGAAATAGAAAGGTGGCTTTTATTCTCAGCTGGCGGAGAGGGGAACGCGGTAGGCCCATGCCTGAAGAACTGTGCCCCCCGCCATGAGAGGTTTAGGGGCTTACATAAGGCAAGGGCTCGCAGTCAGGAGAAACAAAGGTGATAGGATCTTGATTTCTTCCTCTTGCATTGTTTCAGCGACAGTCATAAACTGGTGTCAGTTTACTCAATTACAGCAACCCGGGAACTGAGTCTGGCAGTTCAGGGGCCCTGCCACCTTCCTTCTGATATGCAATTACACAGGGAAGGGTGTTGTAAGGATAAACACCAGAGAGGGGGTGTATTTAGCAAAGAGTCAAGGGAAAAGAGATGTGAAGTGTGGCTCCTGCAGAGTTAGGAGGCAGAAAAGCAAACTTAGTTACAGACATGCAGAGTTAGAAGCGGTTAAAGTAAAAAAAAAAAAAAAAAAAAAAAAAAACTAGGAATGTTCAGGCCTGCTCACTGTTCTCTTATATTCTTTATTCTCAGGAAAGGGAAAGAGAAAAACTCATTCCTCTTTTTCCCTTTTCACTGCAACAGAAGTGCTCCAGGGAAAACAGGAAAGGAATGGGGGAAAAGAGGTATAGAAAGAGAAGAAGCCAGGAAGAGTATGATGTTGGCCAAGCCCCAGCTTCAGCCTGATCCAGGGGGCAGTTCTGAAGGGTAAATTATACCTCACGTAGTTCATCCTTCTTAAACAAGACATCTGTACGTTCATACTCCTGAACCAACCAGTAGCATGGACCCAGTAGGGAGAAGAACACAAACTCTCAGGGAATTCCTGTTCTGTTTGTATGATGGTGTTCAAAGTAGCCCCCATAGCCCAAGGGAGATCCTCTGAATGAAGTCGCAGTTATAAGCCATTAGAAACCCAAGGCACAGAAGCTGGAGGATGACAAAATAGAAAGGGTGAAAGGAATTGATATTATGGTTTATAATAAGAAATATATATTTGATCTTTGACCCTGTTCCTGGCGTAGGACTCCGAAAATCCTTGGGAGTTCCTATGTGATAAAGACATCAGAAAGGTGTCCTTTCAAGTTGTGTTAATGAAGTGACTTGGGAAGCTGTTGGGTCATCTAAGGATGAGCTGGTTGCCAGGGGAACAAACTATGTGATTAGAGGTTTTGAACTTTGAGTTCCACCCCCCTGACCTCCAGAGAGGGGAGAGAGGCTGGAGATTGAGTTCAATCACCAATGGTCAATGATTTAATCAATCATGCCCAGGTAATGAAGGTTCCATAAAAACCCCCAAAGGACAGGATTTGGAGAGTTTCTGGGCTGATGAACATGTGGAAATTCAGGGACAGGTGCTCAGAGAGGGCATGCAAGCTCTGCACCCTGCCCACACACTTTGCTGTGTGTATCTCTTCTATCTGACTGTTTCTGAGTTATATCCTTTTATAAAATACTGGTAATCTACCAAATAAAATATTTCTCTGGGTTCTAAGCTGCTCTGGCAAATTAATGAAATCCACGAAGGGGGTCATATAAACCTCTGATCTTGAGTGATTGGTTGGAAACCCAGATGAAAACCTGGAATTATGATTGGCATCTGGGGTGGGAGAGAGTCTTGTAAGATTTAGGCTTAAACTGTGGTTATCTATTTTTAGGTAGGTAGTATCAGAATTGAGTTGAATTGTAGGACACACAGTTGATGTGGAAGAATTGCTTGATATATGGGGGGAGAAAACACACATCAGAATTAGAATCAGAGAGACCCAAGGGTATGTAGGTGAAGCAACAACAGCATTTGCTACAATAGGACAGTTATGAACGAAAGGCCCTTACAAAATTTCCAAAAAAAAGCTTTGCACAACTTCAGTAGAAAGTCAGTTAATACATGATTTATTTTCAGTGTGTGCCTCTGGGAGCATAGTGGGAAGTTTCATGGGCCAACCCATTAATATATCAAGATGAGAAAGTCTTGCCTCTTTGATAACCACTCATGTTATACTCCCAAGAACTAAGAGCAAGATCTAGGCCATCTGACTCAGGTTTCTGTGTATATATTGGCCAACATAGTTTTTAAGATACTATTTTGTCATTTTACCCCCTTGATGAATCTACAGTGAGAGCTGACAGTTAAATTCTTGCTGTTTCTCAAAGACTTCCAGTTTGACCAATGAAGTGTGTGTTCCATTATATTAAATAATAGTAGTATTTAAAATCTGAGTGTGGTAACTTTTCACAGCTCTTTGATAATGGAAGTATATTATATTTTGCACTTGGTGATATCTCATGAATATGTATTTATGTGATCAGCATTTGTTCATCTGGATGAAACCAAACAGAATGATTCTGTAGTGGATTGTCCCCTCCAATTATATCCTTAAAAGTGGCTGACATGAAAGTACTACCACTCACGAAACATGTTGGAACACACTGATAACGTTTATCAGACTTCCTTTACCATACCCCACCGCTTAATTCACGTGAGCCATCCCCACCGATCTTGCCACTAAAGTGAAGATTCTTGGGCGCCATCAAGTGGCCATCTGGGGAATGAAGGTGAGCTGGTTGAAGACCATTTGGCCTCCACAGATGTCCCTGTAAACTTGGAGCCTGGTTGCAGAGCAGAGCAGCATTCAAGAAAGTTAAAGCTTCAGAGGAGCCAGCTGAAAAGTGAAGGAAATAAAGTCATGGCCCAAGAAGAAAGAAAATGGTTGCAGTAGCCATGGCATTTTGACTTGGAGCACCTCATAAGACTTCTTTAGAAGACAGTTAGAAGGCACGGAAAGTCATTAATCTAAAGACACTTGGAGACTTTTCTTCACTTTGTTGCTTTCCAGTTGGCCACAAATATGAGCAAAGTCAGCTGGAACAAATAAAAACATTGGCAGATTTATATGAAGGGTGTGTGATTTGAGGAAAGCAGTCAGTTCATCACCTGTGCAGACGTCACACATCTAAGGGGAACATCGATAGGGGAATGAGCACTGAAACCAATGAATAGATCCATCTGTGTAAAAGTCGACAGTACGATGTCCTTCCATCTTTCTCCTCTGCCCTCCTCAGCCCAGATCACCGTCACAAGAAGGTGGCTGCAGTTCCAAAAGAAAATGACTCTTTGGGGTCTATAAGGGGAAATGAAGAAACTTTTCTCAGAAGTTTCCCCAGGAGATTCCTCCCCATATCTCACTGGCAGAACTGTATCCATATTGGCTCAATCCCCGTTCGGGGGAATGGTACGCAATTAATCAAGATTTGCCGCTGGACTAGGAATAGTGGTAGTTTCTAGGGGAGGAGGGATGTGTATAGAGATATCTGCAAGAAATCAAGATTTTGTTAACAATAAAGAGGGGAGAAGGGTTGTATAAAGGCAAACAGGTATGTTTTCAAAAACAGTAAGACAAATACGAGGTTTTGAATATGTTGGAGTTGGAAGTGATATTGCTGGATTTAGTTGCTGGGACAATGTGTAAGGGCAAAATGACCAGCCAAGATGAGTGAAATGTAATACTAACATACTTGGACAGTAGATAGGAATTGTATTTTGGTTTTCAGAAGGAGTGCTGTACCTGAAGAGGAGCAGACCTCTCCCCATTTAGAGGTAGTCATGGACAGATGTGAGAGTTGGCTCATAAAGAGGTGGAACACCAAAGAATTGATGCTTTCAAACTGTGGTGCTGGAGAAGACTCTTGAGAGTCCCTTGGACTGCAAGGAGATCAAACCAGTCAATCTTAAAGGAAATCAATCCTGAATATTCATTGGAAGGACTGATGCTGAAGCTGAAGCTCCAGTACTTTGGCCAACTGATGGAAGGAGTTGACTCATTGGAAAAGATCCTGATGCTGGGAAAGTTTGAAGGCAAAAGAAGAGGGTGGTAAAGAATGAGACGGTTAGATAGCAACCCCAACTCAATGGACATGAATTTGAGCAAACTCCAGGAGATAGTGGAGGGTTGAGGAAACTGGTGGGGTACTGTCCCTGGGGTCACAAAGGGTCTGACATGACTTAGTGACTGAACAATGAACAGCAACAAAGACAAAAACAGGTGACTGCAATGAGACCTATGTCCTAGTCAGTGTCTATGGTTCTGGACAGAACTCAGGCTAGAGGCACATCTGGTGCCACCGACTGTACAGAGGATTATAACAGCAATGGGAAATTGTCTCCATTAGTCTTTGTACAACAAATGCAAATATTGCTTTTTAATGGCAGAAAAGAGTGAATTGCTTACTATAGAATCAAGGGTACCTAATGCATAGGCTGAAAGGACTTGTTTAAGGGAAGAAAATCCATTTAGATGTTAAGACCTAGGTAATTATTTAATGTGGTTAGCTTGAGTTATACGCAGTAGAGGTTTTATATTTGAAGTATAATTTAATATTTACTGTCAGCAAAAGCCAGACATGTCCAAGAAGGTATGCATTTGTGAGACTGTGGTGAGCCCGGGTCCCTTGAGGATGGCTACTTCCCTAGAAGGAAATGAACGTCTCTCTTTTTTTACTGATTTGTCATGTCCAATTAATGGGCTTGGGACAGGCATAATTGTAATTTATTTTAGAGTCTTTGTGGCCCTTGACAGCACAAGACGAAAGAGAATAAGAAATCTCATTTGGGCCTTTTAGTGAGGAGGAGGCCAACAGAAGGCTGTTAACATATTGGATGAGAACAGTTTCCAGGAAACGTTACATTATTTAAATCACTTTTAAGAACTAATACAGGAGTTTCAGGCTGAAACTGCAGATCAAACATTCACGTCTAGATTCATTCCCTCTAAAACTCCTGCTAAAATCATAGCAATTTTTTAAAACTACAATATATCCACAAAGATGAGAGAACGTCTTTGGAGAACTGCTGTCTTCTCTAAGACAGAAGTAACAACATTTTGGAACTTAGGCAGCAGAAGAGGAATGGTGACTTTTAGCAGATCCAGGAAAAGACAGGTCCTGGACTAGTAGTGGGCAAAAGTGAAAACCAACCCAGTTAATACGGAATTCTGAAAAGGCACAACCACTGAGAGAACCAGGTATCTCTGGAATTGGGAGTAAAGAAGTGTATAAGTTAATGAGGATTGGGCAAAAGCAGTTTGAAAGATCCCTAGATGCCCCTACCCCACTGCATACATTTGGGCTGGATTCCCCATTACTTCACTCCTTATGACCATATTTTCTTTTAATTCCTTGAACACATTTTGTTTTAGGTTTTTGAACGTATTTATAATGATTTCCTTAAAGTCTTTGCTAAATTCACCATCTGGGCCAGCTTGTGGTCAGTTTCTATTGACTCTTTTTTGTTGTTTTTTACTATGGTTCACATTTCCTTGTTTTTGTTTTTGACATATGTAGAAATTTTAGACGATTTAGTGGACACTGTGGACATTTTAGAGGCTCTAGATTCTGTTATCTGCTTGACTTCTAGTATCTATTTTACCCTTAACTTAGTAGCAGTCTCTCTCTGGAAAGCCTCAGGTCGTCTTCTCCTATACATGTGCATTCTGGGAGCCAAGTATTCACAGGGGACCCCTGCACACACATAGACTTTTGCCTCCCCCACTCCATAGCAACATCTTTGTCAGGGCCATGACCTGTAGACTGTAGCTGTTTCAACAACCCTGAGCTCTGATCTCTGTCTCTTCAACTCAGCAAGGCACTCCTACTTTGCTAGGACTTCAGCTTGCTGTGCTATGGTTGAAAACTGTTTTCCAGCAGAGAACAAAAATGATTTGGGGGCACATCTAATGAGTTTCCCTTCTCTCAAGGATCAGTGGCAGGTACTGGCTGTTGTCCAAGGCAAATGAGAATGGTTGCCCATATTTTTTTGTCCAGTATTATGGTTGTTTATGGGAGGGAGGCTAATCTGGTACCAAAGATTATAGCATAGCTGGAACCCTTCCTTACCTGATATACTTTAAAAAATGAATTTCTTTATTTGGCTGCACTGGGTCTTCGTTGTGGCAAGCAACTTTACCTGTGACGTGTGGACACTTAGCTGTGGCATGTGGGATCTAGTTGCTCAACCAGGGATCAAATCCAAGCCCCCTGCATTGGGAACACGGGTTCTTAGTCACCATACCACCAGGAAAGTCCCTTACTTGATACATTTTTATTTCTTTCTTTTATCATCCTTCCCCTCCACTTCATCAATTTAAGCCAGTTCTGTGTTTATTGGCTCAGAGGAAAGATAAAGTGATAATGAAAGTAGAAAACACTAGTCCACAAATATAGTTCAAAAAAACTAAGCCTATTGAGAAGGTAGGGTTCTCTAAGGAGATCAGACAAAAGCCCCTTAAGCCTTAAGCAGGGAGAAAGAGAAATGAGAGATTGATTTCTAATAGCAATGATGAACTGCGTTCAAGAAAACAAAGTCCTGGGCTTCCCTGACAGCTCAGTGGTAAAGAATCTGCCTGCCAATGCAGGAGACACGGGTTCAATCCCTGGTCCGGGAAGATCCCACATGCCGTACAGCAGCTAACCCCGTGTGCCACAACTACTGAGCCTGTGCTCTAGAGCCCTCGTGCCACAACAACTGAAGCCGGTGTGCCCAAAGTCCGTGCTGTGCGACAAGAGAAGCCTGAGCACTACACCGAGAGTAGACCCCTCTCGCTGCACCAGGAGAAAGCCCAAGAGCAGCAACGAGCACCCAGCACAGCCAAAAAGGGAGATAAGCAAAAGGTTTGCAAAAATAGTCGAGAGCACCATCGTATCTCTTTATGGAGAGCTTTACATCCCTGATCTCATTTAAGCTCCCTTCATTTAATGAAAGTCCTTTACCTCATACTCCCTCTGATGCTTCTTCTGACATACAGATGTACCTGCTTGAGGAAAAAGTGCTAATAAAAGTGTACATTTACATTTATTATGCTAAGGGCTTTATGTCACTTAATCTTCATGCTAAAGCTATGAGATATATACTATTACCTTCATTTTGCAAATATGAAAACTGTATTTCAGAGTTAGACAATGAATGTGATTTTTAGACTCACATCCACTAGAAGCTTTACTTTATATTACTTGCAATCTGTGGAGGAAAACTAGGTCCAAGAGTCTAGTAGGAATGTCTGTGATAGGATTCACAAAGTGAGTTTACTTACAATTTAAGTAAACAAATTCCCTTGTATCTGCTACAACAAACATTCAAAGATGAACTGAATAATTTTCTTGGCTAAATATTGTATGCTGGGAAGACATCAAACAAAAACTTTGTAGTTAGCATTGTTCTTTCTCTTCCTTTATCTTTCTGTACTTTAGTTTGGATATTTTCAATTGGCCTGTCTTCAGGTTTACTAATCTCTTGCCTCTGCTGCGTCTGGTCTGTTGCTCAGCACATCTGAATGCTTCCTTTCAGATATTGTTAATCCTAGAGTGTTCATTTGGTTTTTAGATATTTACATATTCTCTGTTGAAAGTTCATAGCTTGCCACCATTTGTTCTTTGATCCTCTTATTTTCTTTAACATATTTCAATGGTTATTTCATTGTTAAAATTTATTTTATTGAAGTATAGTTGCTTTACAATGTGTTAATTTCTGCCATATGGCAAAATGATTCAGTTTTATGTATATACATTCTTTTTCACATTCTCTTCCATCATGGTTTATCACAGGACATTGAATATACTTCCCTGTGCTATGCAGTAGGACCTTGCTGTTTATTCATTGTATAAATAATCATTTGCATCTGCTAATCCCAAACTCCCAATCCCTCTCTCTCCTATCCTCCTCTACCCCTTGACAACCACACATCTGTTCTCTATGTCTGTGAGTCTGTTTCTATTTCATAAAAGTTTATTTGTGTCATATTTGAGGTACAACAAAGGTCTGTCTAGTCAAAGCTATGGTTTTTCCAGTGGTCATGTATGGATGTGAGTGTTGGACTGTGAAGAAAGCTGAGCACCGAAGAATTGATGCTTTTGAACTGTGGTGTTGGAGAAGACTCTTGAGAGTCCCTTGGACTGCAAGGAGATCCAACCAGTCCATTCTAAAGGAGATCAGCCCTGGGTGTTCATTGCAAGGACTGATGCTGAAGCTGAAACTCCAAAACTTTGGCCACCTCATGTGAAGAGTTGACTCATTGGAAAAGATTCTGATGCTGGGAGGGATTGGGGGCAGGAGGAGAAGGGGACGACAGAGGATGAGATGGCTGGATGGCATCACTGTCTCAATGGACAAGAGTTTGGGTGAACTCCTGGAGATGGTGATGGACAGGGAGGCCTGGTGTGCTGCGATTCATGGGGTCGCAAAGAGTCGGACAAGACTGACCGACTGAACTCAACTGAAGTGAAACATAGGTGATATTATATGGCATTTTCCTTTCTTTCTGACTTCACTCAGTATGATAACTTCCTAGTCTATCCACGTTGTGGCAAATTGCATCATTTCATTCTTCTTTATGGTTGAGCAGTGTTCCAGTGTATATAGAGGCCACATCCTTGTTCATCTGTCAAAGTGTTTGGTTGCCTCCATGTCCTAGCTATTCTACATAGTGCTGTCATGAACATTGGGCTGCATATATGTTTTTGAATTATATTAATAGTTTTTTTCTGAATATGTGCCTAAGACTGTGATTGCAGGATCATGTGACAACTCTATTTTCAGTTTTGGGAGGAGCCTCTGTATTTTCTGTAGTGAAAATATGGCTGCACCAGTTTATATTCCCTTAAATGGTTATTTTAAAATCCTTGATATCCAGATCAGATATGGGTCTACGTCTATTGCCTCATTTTTCCTCTTGATTGTCAGTCACATTGTCCAGTTGTATTAGTTTCCCACTACTAGTTAATAAATTACTACAAATTTAGAAGTCTAAGATAACAGTGATTTATTATCTTATAGTTCTGGGGGTCAGAAATCCAAAATCAGTCTCACTGGGCTAGAGTCAAGGTGTCAGCAGAGTGGGTCCCCTCTGGAAACTGTAGGGAAGAATCCCTTTCTTTGTCTTTTTCAACTCTGATGGCCACCTGCATCCTTAGGCTTGTGGCCCCTTGTCCACATAACTCCAAACTCTCATATCCATCCTTTCACCTACTACTGACTCTGACCTTGTGATTTTTTATTGGGCGCACTTGGATAAGCCAGGATACTGTCTCCATCTCAAGATCCTGAGTCACATCAACAGAGTCCCTACAGGTTCTAAGAATTAGGACAGACACATCTTTGGGAGGATATTGCTCAGTCTACCATACTGGCTTTTTCTATGACTTGTAGTTTTTTTATCATATGCCAAATATTGTATATGAACGAATCACAGACACTGAAGTTAACCATATTCCCCACTAGTGTGCGTGTGTGTGCTCAGTTGTGTCGGACCCTTTGTGACCCCATGGACAGAGGAGCCTGGCAGGGGTTCTTCAGGCAAGAATACTGGAGTGGGTTGCCATTTCCTACGCCAGGGGATCTTTCCAACCCAGGGGTCAAACCCACGTCTTTTGTATCTCCTGCATTGGCAGGCAGATTCTTTACCAACTGGGCCAGCTGAGAAGCCCATTTTCCCCTGGAGGGTTGACTTCTCCTCTGCTAGACAATATATCTTAAAGGAATGGAGGCCTCAGTGAAATCAGGAACTGAGCTGAGTTGGGGTGAGCTGCAGCTTTCGTTGGATTCAGTCCACCTCTGATTTTAGTTATCTTGAGTGTGAGATCTAGCTTGTGTTTTTGCAGGCTCTTCTTCCCAGTGAGACTCCACCCTCCAATTACCAAACGACTGCGGACCTTATGCTACCTTTCCAGCCCAGGCCCCCAGCCAGGCCCTACCCCAGCCCCACCATCATCACCCCTAGTCTACCCTGTCACTCAGCAAATGTCCCGTAGGAAAAAGAGCCTCGCATCTAGATTCTAGTCTATAATAGGAGCCTGAGTGGCCTAATCGTTCAGTGTAAACCAAACCCAACCTTCAGCACAGCAGTGACTCAGGGAAAAAATGACCAACAATCTCAGCTCATCTAGAACGAGATCTTCCTTCTCTGCTCCTACTGCTCTCTGAAGTCTTTTCTGACTTTTTTTTTTTTTTTAATGTATTTTGGCTGTGCTGGGTCTTTGCTGCTGCTTGGGCTTTCCTCTAGTTGCGAGGAGCTGGGGCTATTTGCTAGTTGCAGTGCATGACTTCTCACTGCAGTGGTTTGTCTTGGTGTGGAGCCCAGGCTCTAGGGCGTGTGGGCTTCAGTAGTTGCCACATGTGAGCTCAACAGTTTCTGCACTTGGGCTCTAGAGCACAGGGTCAGTAGCTGTGGTTCACAGGCTCAGTTACTCTGAGGCATGTGGGATCTCCCCGATCGAACCTGTGTCTCCTGCACTGGCAGGTGGATTCTTTATACTGAGTCACCAGAGAAACCTTCTGATGTCTTTTGAATTGTGACTTTTGTAATTTATCCTTTTTTTTTTCTTTGCATTTGTTGCCACACAAATGAAGACCTACTGATACTGACTACATCCTACACAGAAGCAGAAGTTCTTTATGGATAACATTGAATATTCTGGGAAGAACTTTGTAGTTACCACTGGGTATCTCAGAAAGCTTCTTGCATCTCCTTAGCAAACATAACAAAAGACAGACTATGCATAGCTTTAAATTTAATTAAGATCTTTTCCCATCTACTTGGTCTCTTGACTGTGTTCTGTTTACTTTGCTCCCAAGTGGTTAGAACTGTAAATATACTTATCTTACATACTTTGAAATTTTAATGTATTTGATATAATAGGATTTGTTCTTACTAAGGCTTTTACAATACAATTGCAACCTATAGTTTTTATTTTAAATTATGTAATTAATACTATTAAAAGGTAACAATCCCAAATGTACAAGTGTAAAAAGATATGAAAGGTTATATAGTGAAGTTATGGAAGCTGCTATTTTATGCCTAACATGTGTAGCTGAGGCCACACATGGCCCCTAGCACTGGCTGCTTGTAAAATGCCCCTAGGTGGAGAGGGGTTGCTGTTTTCTTAGACTCTGCATTTGTCTGTTTAATGTCTACTAATCACAAGGCCAAACGAACAGCCAAAGTTGTCTAGCTCTCCTCTGGGATCTAAATCAAGGCCAGGTACCAGACATTTAGGGACAGCTCCAAAGCCGTAAAGTTCAAAAGAATTCTTTAAACTAGCTGATCCTAAACTATTGGGCTGGAAGTTTCTTAGAACTTCTTTGCTAACCCAATATTTTCCCTGATACACCTGCCCTTTCCTGGAGAAACCCTGGTAAAGGCTTTGACCGGGGCATCCCCTTGTTCCTTTCTGACTCCTGACCAGACCTGGTGCTTCCCCATATGGCCCCATGGGATGTTTCTTGGGAAACATAAGTAATAAATGCTTCTTCGAATGGCATGACTTCTTTCCATGCCATCACTCAGTCACTTCCAAAAATTAAAATTCTGCAGTTATAGTCGAGACAAGAACTGCCATTGCCGAACACCAGCCTTGTGCATATATGTGTGTCTGTGTGTGTGTTAAAGCACATGTGATATAAACTTTACTACTCTGACCATTTCTAAATATACAGTTCCGTGGCATCAACTGCATCTGCATTGTTCTGCACCCACCACTACTGTGCAGCTGAAGAACTTATCATCACCCCAAACAGAAACACTGCCTATTAAACTAACTCCTTACAACACCCCCTTACCCCCAAATTCTAGTAACCATTATTCTACTTTCTCTCTCTGAATTCTAAGTACTACATATAAGTGGAAATCATAGAATATTTGTCCTTTTGTGACTGACATTTCACTTAGCATAATGGTTTTGAAGTTCATTCATCAGTTCAGTTCAGTCGCTCAGTCGTGTCCGACTCTTTGCGACCCCATGGACTGCAGCATGCTAGGCTTCCCTGTCCATCACCAACTCCCGGAGCTTATTTAAACTCATGTCCATCAAGTCAATGATGCCATCCAACCATCTCATCTTCTGTCATCCCCTTCTCTGCCTGCATTCAATCTTTCCCAGCATCAGGGTCTTTTCCAATCAGTCACTTCTTCACATCAGGTGGCCAAAGTATTGGAACTTCAGCTTTTAGCATCAGTATTTTCAATAAATATTCAGGACTGATTTCCTTTAGGATTGACTGATTCAATCTCCTTTCAGTCCAAGAGACTCCCAAGAGTCTTCTCCAACGCCATAATTCAAAAGCATCAATTTTTTCGTGCTCAGCTTTCTTTATAGTCCAACTCTCACATCCATAGATGACTACTGGAAAAACCATAGCTTTGACTAGATGGACCTTTGCTGGCAAAGTAATGTCTCTGCTTTTTAATATGCTGTCTAGGTTGGTCATAACTTTTCTTCCAAGGAGCAGGCATTTTTAAATTTCATGGCTACAATCACCATCTGCAGTGATTTTGGAGCCCCCCCCAAAATAAAATCTGTCACTGTTCCCATTGTTTCCTCTTCTATTTGCCATGAAGTGATGGGACCAGATGCCATGATCTTAATTTTCTTAATGCTGAGTTTTAAGCCAACTTTTTTCACTCTCCTCTTTCACTTTCATTAAGAGGCTCTTTAGTTCTTCTTTGCTTTCTGCCATAGGGTGGTGTCAGCTGCATATCTGAGGTTATTGATATTTCTCCTGGCAATCTGGATTCCAGCTTGTGCTTCTTCCAGCCCAGCATTTCTCAAGATGTACTCTGCATGTAAGTTAAATAAGCAGGGTGACAATATACAGCCTTAACATACTCCTTTTCCTATTTGGAACCAGTCTGTTGTTCCATGTCCAGTTCTGTTGCTTCTTGACCTGCATACAGATTTCTCAGGAGGCAGGTCAGGTGGTCTGATATTTCCATCTCTTGAAGAATTTTCCACAGTTTGTTATGATCCACACAGTCAAAGGCTTTGGCATAGTCAATAAAGCAGCAGTAGATGTTTTTCTGGAATTCTCTGGCTTTTTCAATGATCCAACGGATACTGGCAATTTGATCTCTGGTTTCTCTGCCTTTTCTAAATCCAGCTTGACCATCTGGAAGTTCATGGTTCACATACTGTTGAAGCCTGGCTTGGAGATTTTGAGCATTACTTTGCTAGCATGTGAGATGAGTGCAATTGTGCAGTAGTTTGAGCATTCTTTGGCATTGCCTTTCTTTGGGATTGGAATGAAAACAAATTTTTTCCAGTCCTGTGGCCACTGCTGAGTTTTCCAAATTTGCTGGCATATTGAGTGAAGCACTTTCATAGCATCATCTTTTATGATTTGAAATAGCTCCACTGGCATTCCATCATCTCCACTAGCTTTGTTCATAGTGATGCTTCCTGAAGCCCACTTGACTTCACATTCCAGGATGTCTGGCTCTGGATGAATGAGCACACCATCGTGGTTATCTGGGTCATGAAGATCTTTATTGTATAGTTCTTCTGTGTATTCTTCCCACCTCTTCTCAATATCTTCTGCTTCTGTTAGGTCCATTCCATTTCTGTCCTTTATTGTGTCCATCTTTGCGTGAAATGTTCCCTTGTTATCTCTAATTTTCTTGAAGAGAACTTTAGTCTTTCCCATTCTATTGTTTTCCTCTATTTCTTTGCATTGATCACTAAGGAAGGATTTCTTATCTCTCCTTGCTATTCTTTGGAACTCTGCATTCAAATGGGTATATCTTTCCTTTTCTGTGAGAGTTGGACTACAAACAAAGCTGAGTGCTGAAGAATTGATGCTTTTGAACTGTGGTGTTGGAGAAGACTCTTGAGAGTCCCTTGGACTGCAAGGAGATACAACCAGTCCATTCTGAAGGAGATCAGTCCTGGGTGTTCATTGGAAGGACTGATGCTAAAGCTGAAACTCCAGTACTTTGGCCACCTCATGCAAAGAACTGACTCATTGGAAAAGACTCTGATGCTGGGAGGGATTGGGGGCAGGAGGAGAAGGGGACGACAGAGGATGAGATGGCTGAATGGCATCACCTACTCGATGGACGTGAGTTTGGGTGAACTCTGGGAGTTGGTGATGGACAGGGAGGCCTGAAGTGCTGCCATTCATGGGGTTGCAAAGAGTTGGACACGACTGAGTGGCTGAACTGAACTGAACTGAACTGAACTGCATTTTGGACTCCTGTTGAGTATGATGGCTACTCCATTTCTTCTAAGGGATTCTTGCCGACAGTAGTAGATATAAGGGTCATCTGAGTTAAATTCACCCGTTCCAGTGGAAGTCAAGAGATACCTGGAGTAACAGGCAAATTTGGCCTCAGAGTACAAAACGAAGCAGGTCAAAGGCTAACAGAGTTTTGTCAGGAGAATGCACTAGTCCTAGCAAACATCTTCACCCATCTTGCCTTTTGAGATGGCAGAGTAGAAGGACATGCGCTCATCTCCTGGGAGAACACCAAAATTACAACTCACTGCTGAACAACCATCAACAGGAGAATGTTGGATCACACCAAAAGAGATACCCCATGTCCAAGGGCAGAGGAGAAGCCCAAGTAAGACAGTAGGAGGGGCAAAATTGCATTTAGAATCAAACCCCATACCCACCAGAGATGATTGGAGGGCTCTAACAAACCTGGTGAGCACCAGGACACAGAGACCCCACAGAAACTGAGCCAGAACTGTGTTTGAGTGTCTCCTGTGGAGGTACGGGTCAGCAGTGGACTGCTACAGAGGCAGGGGCTCTGGGTGCAGTAGACCTGGGTATGGCATAAGCCCTCTTGGAGGAGGTTGCCGTTAACCCCACCATAGAGCTCCCAGAACTTACACAGGACTGGGGAAACAGACTCTTGGAGGGCACAAACAAAAGCTTGTGCACACCAAGACCCAGGAGAAGGGAGCAGTGCCCCCACAAGAGACTAACCCAGACTTGCCTGTGAGTGTTCAGGAGTCTCCAGCGGAGGCATGGGTTGGCGGTGGCCTGCTGTGGGGTCGAGGGCACTGAGTGTGGCATTGCATGGACCTTTTGAAGGAGGTTGCCATTATCTTCATTGCCTCCACCATAGTTTGGCCTCAAGTCAAACAACAGGGAGGGAACACAGCTCCATCCATCAACAGCAAATTGGATTAAAGATTTACTGAGCATGGCCCCACCCATCAGAACAAGACCTAGTTTCCCTCTCAGTCAGTCTCTACCATCAGGAAGCTTCCATAAGCCTCTTATCCTTATCCATCTGAGGGCAGACAGAATGAAAACCACAATCACAGAAAACTAACCAACCTAATCACATGAAACACAGCCTTGTCTAACTCAATGAAATTATGAGCCATGCTGTGTAGGGCTACCCAAGACAAACGGGTCATGGTGGAGAGTTCTGACAAAATGTGGTCCACTGGAGGAGGGAATGGCAAACCACTTCAGTATTCTTGCTTTGAGAACTCCATTAACAGTATGAAAAGTTCATTCATGTTGTGGCATATATCAGAAATTCATTCCTTCTTAAGATCGAATAATATTCCTTTGCATGTACAGACCACATTTGTTTATCCATTCATCTGCCAATGGACACTTGGGTTCTTTCCACATTTTGACTATTGTGAATAATGCTGCTATGAGCTTTGGTGTACAAGTATCATTCTCTACATAAGAGCCAGAAAGAATTTTCTAAAATGTAAATTTATTCAGTCCCTTCCTTCATAAAAACCTTCTATGGTAATGGTGAATTAAACCACGAGATACCATAGAATAACTACAGATAGCTAAAATGAAAAAGATTGACAATTCCCAGTGTTTGCAAGGATGCAGAAAGTAAGAAACTCATATGGTGTTGGTGGGAGTGTAAAATGGTACAATCACTTTGAAAACAAGTCCGTTTTCACCAAAGTTACTCCATGACTCAGAAATTCCATTCCTAGATACTTACCAAGAAAAATTAATGCATTTATTCACAAAAAATTTATACAAAGGCATCCATAGCAGCTTTATAATAGGCAAAGGGAAAAAATTAAAACGCCCATCAGCAGATGAATGGATAAACAAACTGTACTGTGTTCATACAACTGCAGACTGTTGTTAAAGAATAATTTTAAAAATCTAGTTTAATCAAGGCTCTCACATAGATATAAAATGAATGTATCAAAGGTTTTATTAATATTTAAGTCATTAATTATTGAGACCCAGGAAGATATTAATAAAGTTGAAAGAAAAGTTCAAAGTACTGCAGGCAGGCACATAATAAATAAGGAATAATGAAATGTTTTACAAATAGATGCAAAACCTGGCAGAACTGATCAAACCCACAGTGCAGTAATAAAATACATTGCACTGAACACAATTTGCATTTCTGTACACAGTATTAGATCTTTAAAAACTCCAAGTTATTTCCACGACAAAGAAAGGTATGGAACACTCATCAAGTCAGATATCCCCAAAGGGTGTGCTAGCAGCACCATGGTTTCACTGGATACTCAATTTCTAAACCATTTCAGAGCTCATGTTTTTAGACCATTTCAAAATTTTCCCGTTTTCCTCTACAGAAATAAAAGAGAATGAACTACTGGTACACAGACAGGTGAAGCTTGAAGGTACTGTGCTCAGAAAAAAAGGCAGAAATTCACTCCACAATGGAAGTGCCACAAGAGAATCTTTGGGGTGCTGGAAATGGTATATGACTTGAGTGGTGGAGATACATTTATTTACATATATGTATACATAGCTCTCTCTCTCTCTCTCTCTATATATATATATATATATATGTATATATGTATATATAATCATTGATTTTACTTAAGAGTAGTGCACAAACGTCTCCCTATCTCACTTGCTATTTGTTTTCAGCGTGAAGTCCAAACTGAGGTGTGTCATCTGTTTCCTGTAATGTGTAATTTCTATTTTCCCCTTTTCTGATAGTTTCTTAAAGCCACCTTACATAGCTTTCCATCTCCCGGCCTTTGCCTACAGATCATACATGCTATTTATCACTCAGCTATCAGCACACCTTTTGAAACCCTCACCTAGCCTGACAAATCTGTCCTCCCAGGTACCTCTGTAACATAGGTCAGCATTGTTACCGCTTGTGTTGTCGTCATAAAGTGTACAAGTGTCTGCCTCCTCGAAAGATGTCTAAATGAATGTATGCTCCTTAAGGACACTCTCCAGGGTCTGGCACGATGCCTGGCACTGGACAAGAGCGTAAAGTTGAAAGACAGTGAAGAAAAAGGCGAAAGGAGAATTCAGGCAGTGTGTGGTTTAGGCGATTTCAGCTGAGCGTCAACCTTTATTGAATTCTGAGAGACGATCCTACTCGTGGAACCCTTTGAATTTAAAAGTTACCGCTTTATTCTTTTGGTAAATTATTCACTCTTTGTTCTTTATCCCTATCCTGCTTCCTGTTTGATCATTTTGGTATTAAAAGTCTGCTTGGCTGACTCTGCTTTTGCTTTTTTCCTAGAGTAATTCAACAGCGATGTGTTCTGATTGTCCCATTCGGCTTTGTTTCTGAACATTTAAAAAACAGATTTAGATAGCTAATGGGAAGCTGCTGTATAGCATAGTCAGCTCAACTCTGTTCTCTGTGATGACCTAGAGGGGTGCCATGGGGGTGGTGATGAAGGAGGGAGATCAAGACAGAGGGGATATTATGTATACATACAGCTGATTCACTTTTGTTGTACAGCAAAAACACAACATTGTAAAGCAATTATACTCTAATTTTAGAAAATGGGAAAAAAAAAACCTAGCAGACTTTACTCACAAAATAGGACTGAAACAGATTTTTCAGTTTTTTTAAAGGAGAAATAAATTCATTTCTTTAGCAAGTAAAGAAAATCTGGCATCAGAGGGCCCACAGTCCCCTGATGGAAAAAATCACTTGGAACCTCAGCACGGGTTTTCACTCAGCTACTGCACATGTCCCTGCATGCATCTGAGTTTGACACCCTTTTGTCCATCAGTGACAATTTCCAGTTGCTCACTTAGAACATACTGTGTGGGGTAGAGGCCAGAGTTACCAAGCAGGTGGAGAGGACAGGAGTCAAAGTCTCAGAGACAGAACCAAAAACACCGGAGAGCAGAGCCTTGGCGGGGCCTATGGGAACTCAAAAATCTCAGGCTCCCCTTAAACGCAGGGGTTTTCAATTCAGCCACAGTCGGGTTCCAGGAGCCTTTCTCATTGACGGCCTTTTGCAACACACTCTGTAACTCACTAAAAAAGGACTCTGCCAAGGCCGGAAGCCCGGGGGATTAACTGTAGTCATCTGACCTCGAATTCCGGGCTTTGATTGGGCTTTGCGAATACGTGCCCCTCTCGGCCCTGTACGCGCATCCCGCCCCAGCAGCCCATGGGGCGGGGGACAAGTGCCACCGAGGGACAGTATTGGTCGGCTTCTTCGGGACGCAGCCAATCGGAATCTGTCGGCTTCCGGCGCGAAATGAGCTGGCGCGCGGTCCCCGGGCTGTGGCAGCGACGCGGGTAGTTTAGATCCTGGTTCCGCCCGCTTCCAGAGGGTAGGAGAGGTGAGTTCCCGCACACGCCGACTTACGGGTTGTCCGCCTGGCCCAGCTCCGTTCCTGGCTATCCGGCCCAGGGATGGAGAGGGAGGCCTCTCCGGTTCCTCCCGTTGTCTCCCTCGGTTCAGCTAGGCCAGAGTCCGGAGTCCTCCAGTCCCGCGAGCGGCTTGAGAGGAGATTCTGATTCGGATACAGAGACCCGGGGGCGGGGGCTAACTTTACCCAGCTGTCCCAGGGCGTCGGGGGGCAGAGCCGGCCTAGCAGCCACTATGTTCTTGTTCGTGTGCTCCAGTGCCTGCCCTGATGCCTGGCACAGAACAGTCACTGCCTAGATTCCTGGCACTACCTCATTTCTCTACCGAGGGAAAACCAAATCACTGTACTTTTCTAAATGGCCTTCCACAAGCATGAGCCAGGCAGTGGTGTTTTGAGTGTCTGTACCACGTGCCCGGCACCTCTTTATCTTAACTGTAGCTTACCCCCAGCAAAGGGAGATGGTTAAGGGCACAGACTGTATCAGGTTTCCTGAGTTCAGATGCTGGCCTCTGCACATACTAGGTCTGTGACTCTCCAACTCTTAAAGTACCTCAGTTTCCTTCTTATATGAAGAAGATAACCTATTTTACATCTTGGAGGTTCTGTTAGTATTGAACCGACTTAATGCTGTATATGACAGTAAATGCTTCACAGAGTACTTACTACTTAGTAAGGATTCTTTTATCACCACCCAGAGAACTAGATAGGATTGTTCTCACTTTAGCCATTGAGACTAGAGCACAAACAAATGTCTTTGTGAAAGGGCATTTGGTGATTAAATGCTAGAGATAGGATTTGAATTAAATTGAACTACCAGACCCCAAAACACCTTGTACAACCGGGAGGGTCCTCCTGTACCCCTTAGTTGCCCTTAGGTTACTTGCGACTTTGGACGTCTAGTGGCCTGAAATGGAGCAGGTACCTGACAGCTTGGGCTTCCCTGGTGGTAAAGAATCTTCCTGCCAATGCAGGAGACATGGGTTTGATCCTGAGGTTGGGATGCCCTGGAGAAGGAAATGGCAACCCACTCCAGTATTCTTGGTTGGGAAATCCCATGGATGGAGGGACTTAGCTTGGTGGGCTACAGTCCATGGGTTTGCAAAAGAGTCAGCCCCAAGTTGTGGAGCAAAACAACAGCCTGACAGCTCCTGGTGCCACCAACGTGGATAAATAGCACTCCTGTGCCCCTGTCAAGAGTAAGGAGCAATTTATGTAACTGATTCGCTTTCTCATACAGCAGAAACAAACTCAACATTGTAAAGTAATTAGACTTCAATTAAAAAAAAAAAGTTAAGGGACATAGTGAGAGAGACTAGGTGAGAAAGCTGAAATTGGAGAAGGAAGAGGCAGAGTATTCTGTGTGAAATAATAAATAGAATTAAATTGAAACAACATTTAGTTAGCCAGGCTGCTGTCAAAAAGTAACTTATAGTCTAGTAGGAGGAGAGGAAATTTCTGAATCTTGAATCATTTTCAGCGTCAGTCCCCATGATAACCACCTTATGCATAATATTTCTCATCCTCCCAGCAACCGGGAGCTATTGCCTTCATTTTACTGATGAGGAAACCCAGGATTTAAAAATTGGAAAAAGACTGTAGTATTAGATGTGCAGTAAAAGAACAGTGTGCAGGGAAATTATACACATCCACTTTAGGATAGTCACAGTCTCTGGAGAGGAAGATAGGGGAAGTGAGTAGGATTTTAAATATATCTGAATCGTTTTATGCCTTTAAAAGAGAAATAGGATAGAGTTTGGACTCTCCTGGTGGCTCTGTGGTAAAGAATTCACCTGCCAATATAGGAAATGCAGGTTTGATCCCTGGTTCTGGAATATTCCCTTGGAGATACCCACTCCAGTATTTCCTGGGAAATCTCATGGACAGAGGAGCTTGGCGGGCTACAGTCCACGGCTTCTAAACAACAACAGGACAGAACTTAAATTCTTAAATTTGGTTGGTGGGTACATGGGAATTGTTCTATTTTCTGTAAATTAAAAAAAATTTTAAGGAAATATATAAAATTAAATATAAACACTATATTAAATATAGTTAAATAAAGTAGTACTAGTTGGAGGAGGAAATGGCAACCCACTCCAATACTCTTGCCTGGAAAATCCCATGGATGGAGGAGCCTGGTAGGCTACAGTCCATGGGGTTGAAAAGAGTTGGACACGACTGAGCAACTTCACTTTCACTTTCCTGCAAGGAAAAAGTGCAGTCTTAACCACTGGACCAGCAGGGAATAGTCCTGTTTGTCTTTCTCTGCAAGCAATAATTTATTATTTTTCTTGCATATGTTAGTAATGCCCTAATTTACTTCTAAGGTTAGGAGAGAGACCTTTGATGTAGATAGTGGGTATTTTGGAGAAGGCAATGGCAACCCACTCCAGTATGCTTGCCTGGAGAATCCCAGGGATGGAGGAGCCTGGTGGGCTGCCGTCTATGGGATCACACAGAGTCAAACACGCGACTTAGTAGTAGCACTAGTTAACTATATATATATATATTTTTTCTTCTTGATGCCTATCGTGATTTATTTATTTTGATTATTATTTTCTTGGATGTTCAATAGTATAAATAGGCTACATCTTGATATCTACTATTCTGAAATAATTATTCTTGATATTTTATGATATATGTATCATTTTGTTTGTTTTTTTTCTTTTTTTTAATTTGTTTTTTATTATTATTTTATTTTATTTTATTTTACTTTACAATACTGTATTGGTTTTGCCATACATTGACATGAATCCACCACGGGTGTACATGCATTCCCAAACATGAACCCCCCTCCCACCTCCCTCCCCATAACATCTCTCTGGGTCATCACCGTGCACCAGCCCCAAGCATGCTATATCCTGAGTCAGACATAGACTGGCAATTCAATTCTTACATGATAGTATACACGTTACAATGCCATTCTCCCAAATCATCCCACCCTCTCCCTCTCCCTCTGAGTCCAAAAGTCCGTTATACACATCTGTGTCTTTTTTGCTGTCTTGCATACAGGGTCGTCATTGCCATCTTTCTAAATTCCATATATATGTGTTAGTATACTGTATTGGTGTTTTTCTTTCTGGCTTACTTCACTCTGTATAATCGGCTCCAGTTTCATCCATCTCATCAGAACTGATTCAAATGTATTCTTTTTAACGGCTGAGTAATACTCCATTGTGTATATGTTCCACAGCTTTCTTATTCATTCATCTGCTGATGGACATCTAGGTTGTTTCCATGTCCTTCTGCTGATGGACATCTAGGCTATTATAAACAGTGCTGCGATGAACATTGGGGTACATGTGTCTCTTTCAATTCTGGTTTCCTCGGTGTGTATGCCCAGCAGTGGGATTGCTGGATCATAAGGTAGTTCTATTTGCAATTTTTTAAGGATTCTCCACACTGTTCTCCAAAGTGGCTGTACTAGTTTGCATTCCCACCAACAGTGTAGGAGGGTTCCCTAACTATATATTTTAATATGTAGTATTTTTCTTTGAAGCAGAGTTGATTTACAGTATTCTATTTGTTTCAGGTATACAGCATAGCATTTCAGTATTTTTGCAGATTCAGTTCAGTTCAGTCGCGTCCGACTCTTTGCGACCCCATGAATCGCAGCACACCAGGCCTCCCTGTCCATCACCAACTCCCGGAGTTCACTCAGACTCGTGTCCATCGAGTCAGTGATGCCATCCAGCCATCTCATCCTCTGTCATCCCCTTCTCCTGCCCCCAATCCCTCCCAGCATCAGAGTCTTTTCCAATGAGTCAACTCTTCGTATGAGGTGGCCAAAGTACTGGAGTTTCAGCTTTAGCATCATTCCTTCCAAAGAAATCCCAGGGCTGATCTCCTTCAGAATGGACTGGTTGGATCTCCTTGCAGTCCAAGGGACTCTCAAGAGTCTTCTCCAACACCACAGTTCAAAAGCATCAGTTCTTAAATGTTATTGCCGGATAATGGTTGAAGTCCACCCATATTGCTGCACATGGTGGAATTTCATTTTTTTTATGGCTGAGTATTATTTATTTCTGTGTGTGTGTGTGTGTGTGTGTGTGTATCACATCTTTATTCATTCATCTGCTGATGCTTTACTTTGATGTTCTGGCTGTTGTAAATAGTGCTGCTATAAACATTGGGATGCGTGTATCTTTTTGAATTAGTATTTTCATTTTCTCTAGATACATGCCCAGAAGTGGAATTGCTGGATCATATGGTAGTTCAGTTTTTGAGAAACCTCCATATTGCTTTGCTTGATGGCTGCACCATTCCCATCAATAATATACAAGGGTTCTCTTTTCTCCACTTTCTCGCCTATATTTATTGTCTGTAGGCTTTTTGATGACAGCCATTCTGACTGATATCTTGAGTCAGATATCACTGATATTGTGAGGTGTTATCTCATTGTTTTGACTTGCATTTTCTCTCATAATTAGCAGTATTGAGCATCTTTTCATGTACTTGTTAGCCATCTGTATGTCTTTGAAAAATGTCTGTTTAAGTCTTCTGCCCATTTTTTGATTGGGTTTTTTGTTTACTCAGCACCACTTGTTGAGACTCTTCTCCATTATATATTGTTGCCTTTTTATTATAAATTAATTGATCACAGGTGTGTGGGTTTATTTCTGGGCCCTCTATCCTGGTGCGTTGATCTGTGTGTCTGTTCTTATGCCAGTACTGTGCTGTTTTTATTTCTGTGGCTTTGTAGTATAGTCGGAAGTCTGGGAGAGCAATACCTTCAGCTTTGTTCTTTTTTCTCACAACTGCTTTGGCAGTTTGGGGTCTTTTATGATTCTGTATGAGTTTTAGAATTATTTGTTCTAATTCTGTGAAAAATTTCATGGGATTGCATTACAGCTGAATGTTACTTGGGTTGTATTTTGTATTTATTCCGTTTGAGGGAAGAAAGGATAGAAAAAGAGGTCCATGGATAACTGCTGAGTATTTTGAGGAGCAGAATGCCAAAGCCATTGTGGGTCTCCGTTGCCTCTAGCTTGGTACGTGAGGCCCTTGAACAGTCTCCTCTAACCCTTGTTGGTCCACACCAGTCTTGGCACGGACAGTGCACTGACTACTCTTCACAGCTTCCACCCTGTCTGAGAGGTTCCAGTTGTCCTTCAAGATCCAATTCAGTATTCTTTGGAAAGCTGCTCCATGATTTTCCTGAATTTTACCTTCATCTGGGAAGTCATAAGACTTTTAAGAAAAGACTTTATTGCAGGGCTTATGCCATTCCATTATAATTATTTATTGGCATGTCTATTTCCTACTTGTCTAGAAGCTCATTGAGGGTAATTATGTCTTGCCTATCTCTGTCCTCTAGTGCCTCCTACAATCCCTGGCACAGAGTGAAAATACAAGTTGAAATCAGCTAGTGGAAGTTCTTGGCATTATGACATAGGGACTTTGTTCTTAAAAAATAGCAAGGAACTATTGAGTTTACTTTATCTAAAAAGTCCTATATCTTAATGAACCATGTTCTCAATATCAAGAAGAAACTTTGCAGTCATAATCCGTCTTTCACTCACTTCAGCTGTTTTTATTTTCTCATGAAATTTAAATTTTAAAATTTCTAAATAACCTTAGTGTATTCATAATTTATTCCACGTAGCTTCTCAGTCTTTGTGGTTGTCATTTATCTTGTAAATTATCACCGTATTCCATTCTTCTTGTTTTAATAGGTGTGAAATGTTGCCTCATGGTATTAATTATTAGAAAAGTTGATCAGGGCTCCTCCCTATAGCTGCTGCATCGGTATCGGTGGGAGCCCCAGCTCGAGCTTGGTAATAAAAATTCTCTTGCTTTTGCATCAAAAAAAAAGAAAAGTTGAACATTTTTCCATAAGATTATTTTGTATGTGTATATTTTGTTTAACTGTATTTATACTCCCTGATCATTTGTTCTTTGGAGCTTTGTGTGTTTTTAATATTAATACTTTATTTGTTATTTGTTGCTGTTTTTTCAAAAAACAATTTGTGTGTGAAAGTAGATACATTTTTTAAGTACACTGTGTGTGTATATATACATATAAAGAATATAGAGTTTAACTTTTTATTAAAATTATGTAAATGTAAAGAATAATTATAAAACTGTAATTACATGAAGAAATGTAATATTTTCCCTCATCATAATGTCCTCCCTACACTGGAGATAACTATTTCCCTGTTTTTTATAATAATAATTTTATTAACTTACCCATGTATGCACCTATAAGTAATGTAGTTAATTCAGTTTTGCCTGGTTTTGAACTCAGTAAATGGCTTGATGGTTTATGTTTCTACTTTGTCTTTCTTCTTTGATTCAATGTTATGTTTGTGAGATTCTTCCATATTGTAGATACAGGTTTTCCTTTTCTTCTTTAATTTTTTGGCCATGCCATGTGGCATGGGTGATATTAGTTCCCCCAGGGATAACTAATAGGAACCTTTCTTTGGAAGGAATGATGCTGAAGCTGAAACTCCAATACTTTGGCCACCTCATGTGAAGAGTTGACTCATTGGAAAAGACTCTGATGCTGGGAGGGATTGAGGGCAGGAGGAGAAGGGGACGACAGAAGATGAGATGGCTGGATGGCATCACTGACTCGATGGACATGAGTCTGAGTGAACTCTGGGAGCTGGTGATGGACAGGGAGGCCTGGCGTGCTGCGATTCATGGGGTCACAAAGAGTCGGACACGACTGAGCGACTGAACTGAACCCCAAAATGTCAGCGTCTCAGAATGAAAGCAAGTGTTAGTGCCCCACATAGGCAAAAGGACCTTATTGGCTTAAGGGATCGCACCTGTGTCCTCTGCATTGAAAACATCGAGTCTTTATCATTGGCCCACCAGGGAAGGCGCAGATAGAGGTTTTCTAATTTTTTAAATAATTTAATGATTTATAATAAAAGCTTATTTTGTTGCCATAGAATATTCTGTTGTCTGATTGTGCCTCAGTTTACCCACCCTGCTTTCGATGGCATTTGGGCTGGTTTCCGATTTTGGCTGTTAATGTTGCTCTGAATGTTCTTGTATATACTCCCTGCTGCACACGGTCTTTAGTTTGTGTATGACTAAAAGTAGAAGCACTGGGTCTAAGGGTATGTATAGGTTTTACTTTTCGATCTGAAGCCAAATGGTCTTCAAAAGTGGTTGCACTCCTACCAGTGTGTTAAGACTTTTCATTGCCCCACATCCTTTCTAATATTTGATACTGTGATTTTGTTTTTGCCTGTCAGGTAGGTGTATGTATTTTCTTAAGGTTTTGGTTCCCTGGATTATTAATGAAGCTGAGCACCTTGTATTTATGGACTGTGTCCTCGTTTTTAAAGTGACTCTTCAAGTATTCTGTCTTTTCTGTGGAGTTGTCTTTTTCTTGTTTTATAGGAGTTATTTTTACATTCCACATAGTTGTTTTTGTTATACATATTGCTGATATCTTCTCATCTGTGGCTCTTAAAAGTGGATTTAATATAATTTTAGTCAATTATTTTTAAACATTTTTATTATGAAAAATTTTTTGAATTTTTATTTTATATTGGAGTATAGTTGATTAACAGTGTTGTGATAGTTTTAGTTGTTCAGTGAAGTGATTCAGTTATACGTAGACATGTATCTATTCTTTCTCAAATTCTTTCCCCATTTAGGTTGTTACATAACATTGAGCAGAGTTCCCTGTGTTATACAGTTTGTCCTTGATGGTTATGCATTTTAAATATAGCAGTGTATACACTCCCAAACTCTTAAGTTCCTCTCCTCCACCCTACTGTGAAATAATATATATTTCATGGGAAAAAGTGCAGAAAACATCCATATAAACTGTGTTGTTGTTTAGTCGCTAAGGCGTGTCCAGCTCTTTTTTTGTGACCCCACGGACTGTAGCCCACCAGGCACTATCTATGGGATTTCCCAGGCAAAAATACTGGAGTAGGTTGCCATTTCCTTCTCTAGGGGATCTTAACAACCCAGGGATAGAACTTGCATCTCGTGCCATTAGCACCCGTGTTCTTTACTGCTGAGCCACCAGGGAAGCCCATAAGCTTTGTAGGAATGAGTTAACATAGTAGGCCTGAGAATTATCCTTAGAAAGACCTGCACACAAGACTGGCCCTTGACTGGTGTCTAGGAACTCAGCTTTTGGAACCTTTTTTAAGCTAATAAAGTCCTTTTGCCTATGTGGGGCACTAACACTTGCTTTCATTCTCAGAAGCTGACATTTTGGGGTTAAAGGGTTCCTATGTGACCAGCCCGAGATAAAGACCCTAACCATTGCATCTCTGGTGAGTTCCCTAGGACAGAAGCATTGCGCACGTGTAGCTACGCTTTCCTTGAGAGAGAGCATGCTGTCTAGGAGGGAGAGTGTATGTAAAGCCAGTATGGATTCCTACAGACTGGCGTGTTTTTCCCCTTGCTGATCTGATGGTGTGTCTTTACCGCCTGTTGTAATGAAACTTAGCTGTGTGTTGGGACTGTATGCCTGGGGGTCCTTCTTCACTGAACATGAGGGAGCAGCCTCTGGGGACTCCACCGACAGCATGTTAATGATATGTATCAAAGGAAACACCTCTATACCCATGTCCCAAGTTAGAACATTGCTAGCACCTTCAAAAGCCTCCTCTCTGCCCGTCTCATCCTCATCCCCAAAGAGAACAGTCATCCTAACTTGTGTGCTACTCAGGACCTTGCTTGTGCTTGCGTTCAGTCGTGTCCAACTCTTTGCAACTCCCTCCACTGTAGCCCACCAGGCTCCTCTGTCCGTGGGGTTTCCCAGAAAAGAGGACTGGAGTGAGCTGCCATTTCCTCCTCCAGGGGATCTTCCCAACCCAGGGATCTAACCTGAGTCTCCTGCATCGCAGGTGGATTCTTGACCACTGCGCCACCTGGGAAGCCCAACCAGGATGTTATTTTTCTTTATTTTCAGGTGTCAGGTCCTGAAAGTGCAAGTCGCTCAGTCATGTCTGACTCTGCAATCCTATGGACTGTAGCCTGCCAGGCTCCTCTGTCCATGGAATTCTCCAGGCCAGAATGCTGGAGTGGGTTGGCATTCCCTTCTCCAGGAGATCTTCTCATCCCAGGGATCAAACTCAGGTCTCACATATCGCAGGCAGATTCTTTACTGTCTGAGCCACCAAGCAAGTTATTTTAAACTAGTTGGCACACAGAATATTCTTAATTAAAATGACAGTTCAGTTTTTCTTATCTTTATCTTTTTTGTTAGTGCTTTTTATATCTTGTTTGATAAATCTCTTGGTGGGTGATTATAAAATTATTCTGTATTCTTTCCCAGAAACTTTATTGTTTTGCCCTTTACATTTAGAGCTGCAGTTCACTTGAAAATGATTTATGTGTGTGGAGTGAAGTAGTGTTTAAATTTCATTTCTTCTCATGTAGATCCAGTGCCCCGGCCCCATTTACTGAAAGATTCCTTCCCTAGTGTTCTGCAGTGCCACTTTTGTCTTAAATTAACTTTCTGTATATTGCCTTGCTTGTGGATTCTTTAGTCTCTTTAGACCAAAGAGAGACTAATCTATTTGCCTATCCTTGCATCAGTATCTCACTGTTTTTAAAGTAGGTTTTTAGTAAGTCCTCATATGTCTGCTGGCGCTAGTCTTCTGACCCTGTAGGTCTTCCAGAGTGTCTTGGCTATTTTTGGAATTTTGCATCACCATATAAACTATACATTCATCTGTTAGATTCCTTCAAGGGGAAAAAATAGAACTTTGATTAGAGTTTCATGAAGTTGTATATCAGTTTGGGGAGAGTGGGCATCTTGATAGTGTTGTTGTCTTCCAGTCATGACTATGATTCAAATATTTGTTTACTCCTTGTGGGCTTCCCGGCTAGCTCAAATGGTAAAGAATCTGCCTACAGTGCAGGAGACCTGGGTTCGACCCCTGGGTCAGGAAGAGTCCCTGGTGAAGGGCATGGCAACTCACTCCAGTATTCTTGCCTGGAGAATTTTATGGGTTCTCAAAGAGTCCTTTGATTACTCCTTAATTTCTCTTAATAATTATTTATAATTTTCTGAACAGAATCATAGACATAGTTTGGTAGATTTATTTTTTGGACTTAAAAATTTTTATGCCATTGTAAATGGTAAGCTTTCTGAAATTTTGTTTATTGGTGATATATAAAAATAGAATCAATTTTTGTGTGCTGACCTCACATCCAACAGTCTGCTTAAACTCACTGCATTTGTTTTCTGCTGTAATGAATAACCACAAATTCAGTGGCTTGAAACAACACAGATTTATTATCTTACAGTCTGTAGTCCCAGAGTTGAATGGGTCTCTTTGGGTATTGGTGTTCCCTGTGTTCCTTTCTGGAACCTCTAGGGAAGAATCTGTTTCCTTCCCCTTTACGTCTTCTTGAGGCTTTCCCCCTCTGTTAATCTGAAGATCTTCTAGTTGTTCTGTATACACAGTTGTGGCGCTTGTGAATGTTAATGCTCTTGCTCCTTTCCAGTCCTCCTGTACTGCTTATTTACTATTCTTGCTGTTCTGCTTTGGCTTCAACTTCCAGTGCACATCATACGGAAGTAGTGAGAGTGGGCATCCCTGTAGTGTTCTGATCTAAAAGGAAAAGCTTTCTAAATTTCATCCCCCTGGATGGAGGCTTGTTTATTTTTTAATTGTATATCCCCTCTGTAGGGTTAGGGAAGTTCCCTTTTATTCCTTCTTTGATAAGATCTCATTGTGAATGGATATTTATTTGATTTTACCATATGCTTATTCTGCAGCTCTTGAGAAGAATCATAAGATTCTTCTGCTTTAATAATTTGATTTTTTGATGTTGCCAACCATGCATTCCTGAAACAGTGTGACTTGGTCATAGTATATTTTATACATGACTGGATTTGGTTTGCTAACATATTGTTTGGGATTTTTTGCAGCTACATTCATGCATGAGAATTGACTTGTAATTTTTCTTGTTAACTGCCCTTGCAGAATTCTGTACCAAAATTATGCTAGTTTCATAGAGTTCGGAGGTTCAGTCTTTCTGTACTTTTGAATCATTCATAAAATTTGGAATTTTAAATAAAGTATTTAAAAATTAGAGTATTTTATTGTCATAAATGCTCAGAAGAATTCACCAGCTCTTGGGTGTTGATAGTATCTTTATGGGTAGATTTTTAATCACAGATATTTCTTTAAAATAACTGTAAGGCTGTAGGCTTTCTGTCTTTTTGAGTGAGTTTCGGTAACTATGTTTGTAAAGAAATTTGTCCCTTTCATCTAAATTTTAAATTTCTCTGGCTCAAAGTTGTTCATAACAACCTATTATTATATTTTAATGTCTATATTATATGTGATTGAGTTTCTTCTTTTAGTCCTGATAGTGAGTTATGCATGCCTTTTCTCTTGTTTTTGATAAGTCTTTTTACAGAACAAACCTTGTTTACTGGCTCTATTATTTGTTCATTATTTTGGCTCTTTATAATTTTCTTCTATGTTCATTAGACTTATTTTGTTTTTCACTTGTGAAAATGAAAAACATATGAGATAGAATAGTTAAGGCTCTGCATTTCCCTGTAATTGCATCTTTAGTTGCATAGCACAAGTTTTTTATATGTAAACTTTCATTATTGTTCAGTTCAAACATATATACTAATGCCTACTCTGTTATCTTATTTGATGCATGCTTTTTTAATAAGTATATTCCTTTATTTCCAAACATAAGGATTTCCTGGATCTCTTTCCTCCTTTCTCTTTCTCTTTGTTTTACTTTGAAAAATTAAAGTAATTTTTATGGGAAAATTGTAGGATTAGTCCAGTAATAATGTACCTACTCAAGTGTGCATTTTACATTCATAAAAATAGTTCATGTTATCAACCTTAAAAATAAAATAGCTATTTTACTGGCAAAATGAACTTATTCAGGAATGGCAGAGGAATTGCAATTTAGGACATGCAAACTATAGCAAACTGCAGGTAAGCCTAGAAAACATAGGAGAACAACCTTACTTTATATGGAAAAAGAAGTTGGAAAGGGATGCCCTGAACCCAAGACCATTGGAGGAAAGCAAGAGGTCAGAGGGGCTGAGTTGCAGATCTCATTGACTGTCCTGTTGCTTAACAAGGAGAAAATCGGGTGATAAAGTAAGCTTCCTGCCCAGGAACGTAAAGCAAGCTGTGAAGGAAGGTACATGTGAGGAGAGCAACCCTTTCAAGACTTTGCAACTCTGTTTTCAGTGAAATTTCTTCCTTTTTTAATTTTTGCAATGTTTGGTCACAAAGAAAACATTAGTATTTCCCCAAACTGTTCTTATTCATCTGGAAGATTAAAACCTTTCTGTTAATGTACTGTTGGATACAAGGGAAATACAAATGGAAATAAAGGATTCTTGAAAATTAATGAAAACAACAAATCAGATTCTGTAAGACACATATAATGAAGTGATGAAGGGGGAATTTATAGTTTTAAAGCCGTTATAAATAAAGGAAAGAAAATAGACGAACTAAATTGCAAGCTTGGAAAGTTAGAAAAAGGACAATAAAGTAAACCAAATGAAAGCACAAGAGGCAAAAATATAATAAAGACAGAGGCAGAAATTAATGAGATAGAGAACTGCAAAACACAATTAATCAATCAAAATCTTGTATTTTGAAAAATTTAGCAAACTAGTAAACTACCGCCTAACTTAAGAGAATAGGCGGGGGGATTGGGCTTCCCTCGTGGTCCAGTGGTTAAGAATCTGCCTGCCAATGCAGGAGACACGGGTTTGATCCCTAGTCTGCGAAGATCCTACATGCCACAGAGCAACTAATCAGTGCGCCACAGCTACCTAGCCCACGCCCTGAACTACTACTGCATGCCTGGAGCCCATGCTCCACAAGAGAAGCCGCTGCAGTGAGAAGCCCACGCGCCGCAAGGAAGACAGCCTCTGTTCACCCCACCTGGAGAAAGCCCACCTGCTGCAACAAAGACCCAGTGCAGCCAAAATAAATAAATCAAGATTAAAAAATTAAAGAAAATAGGGGGAAATCACAAATACAGAATGACCAATGGGGAAAAACTCACTGATAGAAAAGAAATTTTTTAAATTATGAGATTAATTTGCATACCTCTAAACATATTCCATTATTTATTTGAAATGAGTTCAGTTCAGTTCAGTTGCTCTGTCGTGTCCAACTCTTTGCAACCCCATGGACTGCAGCACACCAGGCCTCCCTGTCCATCACCAACTCCCGGAGTTTACTCAAACTCACGTCCATTGAGTCAGTGATGCCATCCAACCATCTCGTTCTCTGTCATCCCCTTATTCTCCCGCCTTCAGTATTTCCCAGCATCAAGGTCTCTTCTGATGAGTCAGCTCTGCACATCAGTTGGCCAAAGTATTGGAGTTTCAACTTCAACATCAGTCCTTCCAATGAACACTCAGGACTGATCTCCTTTAGGATGGACTGGTTGGATCTCCTTGCAGTCCAAGAGACTCTTAAGAGTCTTCTCCAACACCACAATTCAAAAGCATCAATTCTTCGGCGCTCAGCTTTCTTTATAGTCCAGCTCTCACATCCATACATGACCACTGGAAAAACCATGGCTTTGACTAGATGGACCTTTGTGGCAAAGTAACGTCTCTGCTTTTTAATATGCTGTCTACGTTGGTCATAACTTTTTTTCCAAGCAGTAAACATCTTTTAATTTCATAGCTTCAGTCACCATCTGAAATGGGTAGAGAAATAGATTCTGACAAAATGGATCCTCATAAAGATTACAAGTTAAATAGCTCAATTTCCATAGGATAAAGTTTTGAAAGAACCACTTATTGAAAACAAAAAGCATTAGGTCCAAATGGTTTCATCGGGAAAATTCTGCTAAACTTCAAAAGTCTAGGTAACCACAGTGCTAATAAATTGTTTCAGACCAATGAAGGGAAACTTCAAAAAAATCTTGTTAGGTGCTTCGTATTACAGTCATTCAGTCATCTGTCTCTTGTGTTCGTGCTCAGTTGTGTCCGACAGTTTGCAACCCCTTGCAGGCCCAAGGACTGTAGGCTGCCAGGCTTCTCTGTCCATGGGATTTCCCAGGACAGAATACTGCCATTTCCTCCTCCAGGGGATCTTCCCCACCCAGGGATCGAATCCTCGTCTCCTGCATTGCAGGCAGGTTCTTTTATCACTGAGCCAGCAGGGAAGCCCCAAGTAATCTGTCTCTATTGTTATTATTATTATTACTTTTCACTCAGTCGTGTCTGACTCTTTGTGACCCCATGACTGTAGCCTACCAGGCTCCTCACTCCATGGGATTCTCCAGGTAAGAGTACTGGAGTGGGTTGCCATTTTCCTTCTCCAGGGGATCTTCCCAACCCAGGGATCGAACCCGGGTCTCCCGTATTCCAGCCAGACGCTTTAACCTCTGAGCCACCAGGGAAGCCCTGTCTCTAGTTGTTATCAAACAGCTAGAGTGAAGTAAAATTCAGTCTTCTAGATGCTCCTTGAGTTTGCCTTTTTTGAAGCTGTTTTGTTGACCTATAATAAACTGCACGTATTTGAGTTATGATTTGATCAGCTTTGATATATATATCATCAGCACAGTTGGGTTCGAGAACATACTCATCTCTGCCAAAAGTCTCTGCATGCCCCTGTGCCATGCCTTACTCCTGCTCCCTTTCCCCCAGTTCAGAATCTATAATATATATAATCCATATATGAAACAATTTGAGCATCAGCATAAATAATGACAGTATAGATTACAACCCACTGAATAAATGAAGAATCTTTACCGATAGAAAACAAATAGGGGAGACAGGAAAGTTCTTGATAGTAGAATGCCAGCTACTAAATGGTAATGCCAACTGCTAAAGAATGGGATTAGAAAAACCTTCATTATATAATCATATTATTTCTTCAGGTATGAATCATCAATGGACATGAAGACAGTTTTTTTTTTCCTAGATATCCTTTTATTGCTGATTTCTGGCTTAATTACAATTGGTTGGAAGCATGTCATTATTATGTTAGTCCTTTGAGATTTTTTGAGCCTTGCCTTGTGACCCCGTACAGGGTTGGCTTTTGTAAATGTCTGTTCTTGAAAAGTGTACACTGTGTAGTTGTCGAGTTTGTGTTATTCAAATTTCTGGATTGTTACTGATTGTTTAGTTACTTGTTCTGTCATTTATAAAGAGCTAATTTTAAGTCTATAATTGCAGGCTTTTTTCTGTTTCTTCTTGTCATGCTATCAGTTTTGCTGCATGTATCTTTGCAGTTATTTTATGAGCCATACCAATTTAAAGTAGTGAGTCTTCCTGCTGAATTGAATTCTTTATCATTATATTCTTTATGTCTACTGAAGCTTTATGTCTTAAAATCTGTTTTCTTTGATATGAATATAGCCATCAGCTTTTTTGGGTCAGTTTTTGTATATTTTTTCCATCTTCTTACTTTCAACCTTTCTGTACACCTAATTTTTTACATGTGACTCTAATAGTCTGCAAATATTAGGTACCATTTAAAGAATTCAGATTGTAATCTTTTAGTCAAGACAGTCTATTTACATTTACTATAATTTATAAATTTTTGGATTTAAATCTACTACCTTATTTTTTCTTTGTATTATTTTTTTCCTCTTTTATGTGGATTTCTTACAGGTAAATTTTTTTGTTTGTTTTTAATCACTTTCCCCTTCTAGATTTTAAGTTACATACTCTGCTTTTGTTCTTTGGTAGTTACCCTAGAAAGTGCAAATGCATATTTATATAACTTATTATGATAAGTTTTAAGCTTATCAACGCTTATTATACTCCTCGCAGACAATACAAGGGCCTTGGAACACATTCACTGTCTTTGCCTCTCTCATTTATGGGTCATCTGTTGTTGGGTGTTTTAACTATTTTTTTTTAACCCCGCTGGACATTGTTATTTTGTACAGTCAAGGATTGCATAGCTTTAACCGAATGTTCGCCACTTTCTTTGTCCTTCAGTCTAGCTGTCATCCATCCAGGCTCACTTTTCTGCTACATGAAAGTACATCCTTCAGAATTTCATCTAATGAGAGTCTGCTGGTGGTAAACTCTTGGTTTTTGATTATCTGAAAATATCTTTATTTTGCCTTGATTATTTTTTAAAGTTTTTTTTTTTAATGTGGGCCATTTTTTTAAAAAGTCTTTTTTGAATTTGTTACAATATTGTTTCTGTTGTCTGTGTTCTAGTTTTTTGACCACAAGGCACGTGGGATCTCAGCTTCTTGATGGGGGAGCAAACCCGTACCCCCTACATTGGAAGGCGAAGTTTTACCCACTGGACCACCAGGGAAGTCCCCTGGCTTGACTTTTTAAATAACAACTTTGTCAAATGTAACTCCCATACCATAAAGTTCTCCCATTTTAAGTGCAGAATTCAGAGGCTTTTAGTATATTCAGCTGTGCAGCAGTTGTCACACTGAATCTTAGAACAGCTTTGTCAGCCCAAAGAAAAACACCACACCCCTAGCCATCAAACCACAGTCTCACCAGCACCCCTGCCCCAGTCAGTCACTAATTACTCTACAGGCTTGCTTATTTTCAACATGTCATAGAAATGGGGTCATACCATCTGTTGTTCCTTGCGACTGGCTTCTTTCTCTTAGCATAGTATTTCAAGGCTCATCATCATTGTAGCGTTTATCAGCACTACATTCCTTTGTATGACCAAGTAATATTCCATTATACGGTTACCCACATTTCCTTTATCCATTCATTCATCAGTTGATGGGCATTTGGGTTGTTTCTAGTTTGGGGCTATTATAAATAATGCCCCAATAATCATTCAGATACAAGTATTTGTTTGAATACCTGTTTTCAGCTTTTTTTGAGTGTATGTCTAGCAGTGGAGTTGCTGGATCATACGATAACTCAGTGTTTAACTTTTTGAGGAACTGCCAGACTGTTTTCTAAAGTAGCTGCACCATTTTACATTCCTGCCAGCAGTGGATAAGGGTTTCACTTCACATCCTCACCAAAACTCTGTTTCTTTAATTACAAAAAGTGAAAGTGAAGTTGCTCAGTTGTGCTCCTCTGTCTATGGGATTTTCCAGGCAAGAGTACTGGAGTGGGTTGCCAAATGGAGTGGGTTCCATTTCCTTCTTTCATTATAGCCAGTTTGAAAAATAACAGCCTAATTGTGATGTAATTTACGAGTCAGTCTCAATTTTTGAAGGATATTTTTGCTGGGAAAAGAGTCCTAGCTTACTTTCAGCAGATTGAAAGATATTAATCCACTGTGATTGTCATTTTTTAAAATGGAAGTATAGATTTATAATGTGTTCTATTCCACTATCTTATGATTTCCAATTTTACTGAAGAGAAATCTATCCAAAACTCTATCCAAGCATGGTATGATTAGGGGAAGTCCCTGGCAGTCCAGTGGTCAGGGCTCTACACTTTGAATGCCAGGGCCCAGGTTCAGTCCCTGGCTGCAGAACTAAGACCCCACAAGCTGCTTGGTATAGCCAAAAAAGAAAAGGGGGAAAACACCCCACATATGCAATTGACATATTTTGGTATGGATTTATTTTTATCTGTCTTGCTCAGAATATGTTTCCTTTCTTGAATCTGAAGATTTGTGTCATTCATTCTGGGAATGTTCCAGCTGTTATGTTTTCAAATATTCTGCCCCAGTTTCTCCTCTTTCTGGAGCTAGATTTATGTTAGACTTTCTTACTCTTACCTTCCGTGCGTTCTCATATTTTCCATCTCTTTTCTTTATCATTCTGTGTATGCATCTATTAAGTCAGAAACTATGAAGGATCTTAAATTTTACCCTGTTTTTCAGCTCACAAGTTAGCCAGACACATACAGAGATGCTTACACATGTACTGATGACACAGGACACCTGGGTAAGGGATACAGATGGTTTATTATAGCAATACCTTGCATCCATTCCCTACACCCTAATTCCCACAAGGTGATGTGATAAGAGCTACATGATACCTGTGCATACAGTTGCATGCATTCCAGGAAAGGAACCCCAAAATTCAGAGACTATGAGCACTTGAGGGTTTCTGGCTTATCTTCCAGAGAGATTACTTTTTTACCTTGAGATGTAGGTAAATCTCCCCTGGCTGAGAGAGGAAGGGACCTTGAAGTTTATTATCCTGAATGGAGGGAAACATCTCCAGGGAGAGAAAAGAAAGGGCTTTATCTTTGCTACTGTGAGATGTCTCTGGGGAGTGTGTGACCCCAGACTGCTCTAGAGGAATACAGCCACCAAGGCCATTTGCTGCTTAACATGTCCTTTGCTCAGAAGGCTTGGACCATGCAGGAGTGTGAGAAATCCGTGGAGACAGATCCTGGACATTTTCTTCTGATTTTCCCCCCAGGTTACTAATTTCCTCTTCAGCTCTGTGTTGTCTGCTGAAACAATGTACTGGTTCAAAATTGGGAAAGAAGTACATCAAGGCTGTATATTGTCACCTTGCTTATTTAGCTTATATACAGAGTGCATTATGTGAAGTGCTGGCTAGATGACTCACAAGCTAGAATCAAGATTGCTGGGAGAAATATCACAGATATCTAGATATGTAGATATATGTACATATATATGTATATATATATGTAGATATATATTTGTGAGAAATATCACAAATATCTAGATATGTAGATGATACCACTCTAATGACAGAAAGCAAAGAGGAACTAAAGAGCCTCTTAATGAGGGTGAAAAGGAAAGTGAAAAAGCTGGCTTGAAATATCTATACTTCTGAATTGTGGTGCTGGAGAAGATTCTTGAGAGTCCCTTGGAATGCAATGAGATCAAACCAGTCAATCCTAAAGGAAATCAACCCTGAATATTCATTGGAAAGACTGATGCTGAAGCTCCAATACTTTGGCCACCTGATGCTAAGAGCTGACTCATTGCAGAAGACCCTGATGCTGGGAAGGATAGAAAGCAAAAGAAGGGTGTAGCAGAGGATGAAATAGTTAGATAGCATCACTGACTCAGTGGACATGAATTTGAGCAAATGCTAGGAGATAGTGGAGGACAGAGGAGCCTGGTGTACTGTAGTCCATGGGGTTGCAGAGTCGGACACGACTGAGCAACTGAACAGTTTACTGTTCTACAAAGTCTATCTGTTGAATTCTGAATTTTGGTTATTGTAGCTTTCATTCCTAAAAGTTCTGTTGACAAGGTCAATCTAAAGGTTGTGTTTACTGCAGATATGTTCAAGCTTGTCTTTTATTTTTGAAAATGGAAGTTTAATAGCTTTATACTGCTATGTCTGATTCTGTTTATTTCTGTTACAGTTAATTCTCATTCCTGGTGCCTTGTTTCCATTTTGTGCTTGACTATTTCTGTTTGCTACACATTGTTTCGTGGTAACTATTTAAAGCATAAGGTAAAGGGCTTGTCCTCCAGAGACATTTCTGCATTTGTTTCTGCCAGGTGCCTTGGGGTTAGGATTGCTTTAATCTAAATTCATGACTTGAATTTTTTTTTAAACATGTGATTGATTAAAACTGGGTTGAAAAGATTTTCTTGGGCTTGTGGTTTCAGGGTCTTTCCCACTCAGCACCTCACTAATTGGTAACTTTATTTGTAGATACCTGGGGATAGAGGTGGGGTTTAATTTTAGTTTACCTTTGCCCAAATGATAGAGCCCTTTGGGGTGACGGTTTTATGGGGAAACAGTTCCCACCATGGTTTTGCCTTGACTTTGATTCTCTCCATCTTTTCCCTCCAAGGCTAGCAAAACTGATGTTCAAATTCTCAGAATTAGATAGCTGTCCTCAGGACAAAAACAACTGTCAGTATTCTCCTTACCTCTCTGGGTTCTCACTTTTGACTTGATCATTTTATCTTCTTGTCAGAGATTTACTGTATATAATCATTTCTTCTTTTTTTTAACTTTATAAAAAATTATATTTTATACTGAAGCATAGTTGAATAACAGTGTTATGTTAGTTTCACCAGTACCTCAAAGTGATTCAGTTATACATACTTACACATGTATCCTTTTTCAGATTCTTTTCCCTTTTAGGTTATTACAGAGTATTGAGCAGAGTTCCCTGTGCTATACAGTAGACCCTTGTTGGTTATCAGTTTTAAATAAAGCTGTGTGTCCGTGTCAATCCCGAACTCACAGTCTATTCCCCCCACACTGTATTTAATAATTTCTTATTTTATCCAGCACTAATCTAGTAGGATCAATTGTCAATAAGCCTTTTCTGTAAGGGGCCAAATAGTAACTATTTTAGGCTTTGCAGGCTAGACATTCCCTGTTATAACTTCCCAACCATGCAGTATGTGAATAAACAGGCATTGTTGTGTTTCAATAAAATTTTATTTAAGAAACATAGGCTGCAGGCTGGTTTTGGCCTGTAAGTCATAGTTTTTTCAACTCCTGATCTAGAATATATTGTGTGCTCATTATGTTAATAACATTTGTTAAATATTGCTTACTTTCCTTATTTTGTTATTTCAAAGTTTAAATTAGTTACACTTAATATGATTATAATATTTCTAGTGCTAGTTCCCATCCCAGTGTTATTTTGCATTCTTGCCTCATGCTTTTGTCAAATGAAGTGTTTTTGTTGAGTTTTGTGAAATATTCTTATGGCAGTTTAATTGGAATTTTATTAAACTCACTAATATAGAAAGAAATATCTTTGCTATATTTAAACCTTTCTTTTAAGAATATGAACTATATTTCTTGATCCAAATCTTTCTTTATTCTTCCCAGTAATATTTGGTCATTTTCTTTATATCATGAAGATGTATGTCTTTTGTTAGGTCAATTGGTAGCTTAATGTTTTTCATGCTATTGTTAATTGAACACTTGTTAAAAATTATATTTCTAGTTAGTTATTACTATTACATGAGAATACATTTGACTTTTGTGGATTTATATTTATCTTTTATTTGCCCACTTTCCTGAAGTTTTAATTGTCTATTGTTAATGACTGATTTTCTTTGGATTGAGTTAGTATATAATCAAATTGTCTACATGTAATGATATTCTCATCCCTTCTAGTATATTTCTCCTTTTGCATATTTTTGCATTGGCAAGAATGTCCAGCATGAGAGTGAAAATAAGAGAACAGTCTCATTTTTGCCCCTATTTTTAATAGATTCACCTCTGTTATAAAATATAAGATATTGTATTGGATCTTGATTTTAAGTACTTCTAATTTTATGTTTTAGTGTACCTGTTAGAAATGATTTAACAGACACCATTTCAAATATACATTGATAATACATACTGTGTGAACCCATATATACGAATCAAGAAATTCAAGAACAGGCAAAACTAATCTATGGCGATAAAGTCAGATAGTGGTTATATATGGTGTATATTAACTGGGAAAGAGCATGGGAAAGCATACTAATGTGCTAGAAATGTTCTATACCTCTTCTTAAAAGCATTACTGCTGAAGGCTGTGGCATAGGAAAATTATGTCCTTGCTGCCGTGCTTCAGAATATAATTGATTAGAGGATGCCACCCTGTGAGGAATAACCAAAGAGCAGTGTAGCTTGAAAGTAGGAAAGGACACATTAAGGTTAAGATGGTAAAGAATCTGCCTGCAATGCAGGAGACCTGAATTTGATCCCTGGGTTGAGAAGATCCCCTGGAGAAGGAAATGGCAACCCACTCCAGTGTTCTTGCCCAGAGAACCCTGTGGACAGAGGAACCTGGCGGAGCTGCAGTCCGTGGGGTTGCAAAGAGTCCGACACAACTGAGCAACTAACACTACTACTGACTACATACTGACTGTGAATCCACAATATATCACTACAGTTACAAAATATTTAGTCAAACATATGTACTATTAAGATGGTTAAATATATATATCAAATCATGCAGTGGAATAATGTTAGAAATCTTTATTATAGACTACTGTGGCTAGTTTTGATCCAAAAATCAATAAAGTATGGGAAATTTGCAGAAGGATGAGACAGGAACAGTAAAATCTGAGAAGGAATGTTAGGTCATGTAATGATGCCGTGGACCCTTTGTCCTGCTTTGTCTTAAGGCTGAAGGTCGTAAAGTATTCTCCACTGGGACTTCCTTGGTGGCCTGGTGCTTAAGACTTCACCTTCCAATGTAGGGAGCATAGGTTCAGTCCCTGGTCAAGGAGCTTAAGATCCCACATGCCTTATAGCCAAAAAATCAAAACATAAAATACAGAAGCAATATTGTAAGAAATTCAATAAAGACTTTTTAAATGGTTCACATTAAAAAAATCTTTTAAAAATAAAAAAATACATACCTTCTCCACTAAAAAAAAAAATCAGGGTGGGGAATTCCTTGGTGGTCCAGTGGTTAAGACTGTCTGCTTCCACTGATGGGGGTGAGGATTCAATCCCTGGTTGGGGAACGAAGATCCTGTATGTTGTGCAGCATGGCACACACACACACACACACACACACACACACACACACACACAAGATCCTGTATGTTGTGCAGCATGGCACACACACACACACACACACACACACACACACACACACACATCAAGGCTCTTTGGAGAGATGCCTGATTCTGAGTCTGGGGCAAAAAACTGCCACAAGAGAAGTCTGGGACATCTTTTTATTCCAGATAGTAAAGAAGCTCTCAAAGCCTAACTTTATGTCAAAAGGACTGAAGAGCCAGTCCTGGTATCTGAGTGATCCCCTGGGCCCAGCAAAGAAACCAAGTTTCCAGAGTCTTGAAGGCAAAGGGTAACACCCCAAAATATGGACACATTTTCCACTCTACCTTCATTGGGTGAGCAGCTGCCAAGAACAAAGGCCGCATCTCCTGATAACCTGGCTAACAAATGCAGTATTGCCTCACAAATTGACTGCTTCTCTGAGGTACTGACTGGTGTATTTGGGGAGAAACTTCAAAAACAAGTTGAGGAGCGTCTGTCCTTCTGTGAGACTGGAGAAATTCCACAAAAGAATCTGGGTGTTGTGACGGAGGCAATGGTTCAGGCAGAGGAAGCGGCTACAGAGATTACTAGGAAGCTAGAGAAACAGGAGAAGAAATGCTTGAAGAAGGAAAAGAAAAGGCTGGCTGCAATTGCCTTAGTATCTTCAGAAAATAGTCGTGCCCCAGAGGAGTATGAGGAGACAAGTGAAAGACCCAAAAAGAAGAAAAAACAAAAGCCCCAGGAGGCTTCCTTGGTGGCTCAGATGTTAAAGAAACTGCTTGCAGTGCAGGAGACCTGGGTTCGATCCCTGGGTTGGGAAGATCCCCTGGAGAAGGGAACGGCTACCCACTCTAATATTCTTGCCTGGAGAATTCCATGGACAGAGGAGCTGGCAGGCTGCAGTCCATGGGATCACACAGAATCAGACACAACTTAGCGACTATCACTAACGCTAACAGGAGGCTCAGGAGGCTCCTCTGGAAAATGGAATGGAAGACCTGTCTTGTCTCTTTTTCCAAACCCAAGGGAAAAAAAATCTTTTTCCAGGGAGTAGCTGGTCAGTAGTGATCTTGAAAAGAGGTGGCACTGGAAGTCTTCCCAAGAGGAAGAAATCTTTCCCCCAAAAGGAACCAGTTAGTGACCCCAAGAGTCAGGAAATAAGAGGGTCCCCAAGAAAAAGAGGAAATTGTCCTCCAAGGAGGAGCCTCTCAGCAGTGGACCTGAAGAGGCTACTGCCAGCAAGAGCAGCGGCTCCAAGAAAAGAAAAATCCAGGGAAATTAGAATAGACATCTCCCTCGTGGGGCATAATGTGTGGAGGTATTTCCCAGCCCATCCTCTAGAGCCCAATAAAAATCAAAACTAAAGAAGCACAAAGGACTGAAGAGTCAAACTGGAAAGGCTTCCTCTGACCAGTTTTGAAATAGTTTGAGAATCAGGAAGGGTGATAATGAGAAATCTATATGCAGGTCAGGAGGCAACAGTTAGAACTGGACATGGAACAACACTGGTTCCAGATAGGAAAAGGAGTACGTCAAGGCTGTATATCGTCCCCCTGCTTATTTAACTTCTATGCAGAGTACATTATGAGAAACACTGGGCTGGAAGAAGCACAAGCTGGAATCAAGATTGCCGGGAGAATTATCAACCTCAGAAATGCAGATGACACCACCCTTATGGCAGAAAGTGAAGAGGAGCTAAAAAGCCTCTTGATGAAAGTGAAAGAGGAGAGTGAAAAAGTTGGCTTAAAGCTCAACATTCAGAAAACTAAGATCACGGCATCTGGTCCCATCACTTCATGGGAAATAGATGGGGAAACAGTGGAAACAGTGTCAGACTTTATTTTTTTGGACTCCAAAATCACTGCAGATGGTGATTGAAGCCATGAAATTAAAAGACGCTTACTCCTTGGAAGAAAAGTTATGACCAACCTAGATGGCATATTCAAAAGCAGAGACATTACTTTGCCGACTAAGGTCTGTCTAGTCAAGGCTATGGTTTTTCCTGTGGTCATGTATGGATGTGAGAGTTGGACTGTGAAGAAGGCTGAGCGCCGAAGAATCGATGCCTTTGAACTGTGGTGTTGGAGAAGACTCCTGAGAGTCCCTTGGACTGCAAGGAGATCCAACCAGTCCATTCTAAAGGAGATCAGTCCTGGGTGTTCTTTGGAAGGACTGATGCTAAAGCTGAAACTCCAGTACTTTGGCCACCTCATGAGAAGAGTTGACTCATTGGAAAAGAGTCTGATGCTGGGAGGGATTGGGGGCAGGAGAAGGGGACGACTGAGGATGAGATGGCTGGATGGCATCACCGACTCGATGGACACGAGTCTGAGTGAACTCCGGGAGTTGGTGATGGACAGGGAGGCCTGGCGTGCTGCGATTCATGGCAAAGAGTTGGACACGACTGAGCAACTGAACTGAACTGAACTGAAGGGTGATAACTATATTGAATTGAAACATACCTAATGTTTAATCCATGAATTTATAATGATACTGAGGAAAAAACTTGACCAATAGAGGTTACCAGAGAATTAACTCATTATTTTGAAAACTAATAAAGGGGAAAAAATCCAACATTTATCCTGTCTTTCCTGTGTGATCTATGCTGCTGGGTAAAAAAACAGTAGATCAGAGTACATTTCTCTTGGTAGAAATAGTCCAGCTAATGAACGAAGAAGGAATGACAGAATTAAAACATCACTATTTTGAGAGGTTGGCTTCTGGAATGGCGAAGTGAGGACCGTGGGATGTGTGTGCAGGTGAAACAATATTGGATGAGCTGACAATTTTTGATAAATGTTGATAATGAGTAATAAGAGTTCATTATACCTTTCTGTCTACTTTCTGGCATTTATTTTGTAACAACTTTATTAAGATATAATTCACATAGTTATTCAGTGTTTATTAATTGGGCTTCCCAGGTGGTGTGAATGGTAAAGAACTCTCCTGCCAATGCAGGAGACATCAGAGACATGAGTTTGATCCCATGGGGAAGATCCCCTGGAGGAGGGCATGGCAACTCACTCCAGTATCTTGCCTGGAGAATCCCATGAACAGAGGAGCTACAAGCCATAGGGTCTAAAGAGTTGGACATGACTGAAGCGACTTGTTGTTTAGTCGCCAAGTCGTGTCTGACTCTGTGACTCTGTGGACTGCAACACACCAGGCTTGGACACAACTGAAACTTCTTAGCATAATTAGTTATTTTACTGAAGGCATTTTAAAGAGGAAGAAAAGGCAAACATCATTTTTTCTTCCAGGGAAGGTGGAGCAAAATCGATACTGTAATCATCTTCATCAAGCTCAACACATGAAGATTTCTTCCACTGAACTTGCTTCCAAGTTTTTCCTTTTTTCACTATTATCTAAAGTACTGAACTGAACTGAAAGTACTTGTTAAACATAGTTTATTTTAATAATTAGTGAGTGGACTCTGATATATGTAAAAGTTCATATTTCCATGAATATCACTTGGTATTTTTAGCCCTTCCTCCTAAGCTATATGGCATAAAATAAAAGAAGATCTTTGATAAAGATAAAATGAGAAAGAAGGGTTATAGCTCTTCACTCAAATAAGAATTGATTACTACCCATATATGCTGCTATTCCTTCCTCATTTGGCCCCAGTAATTTTTTTAAAATAAATTTGTTTATATTTAATTGGAAGATAATTGCTTTACAATATGGTGTTGGTTTCTGCCGTACATCAACATGAATCAGCCATAGGTATGTATACATGTGTCCCCTCCCTCTTGAATTTCCCTCCCACCTCTCACCCCAGGCCTCAGTCATTTTTTAAAATTTTTATTTATTTGGCTTCACTGGGTCTTAGTTGTCGCATGGGGGATCTAGTTCCCTGAGCAGGTTTTGAACCCAGGCCCCCTGCATTGGGAGCTCGGAGTCTTAGCCACTGGGTCACCAGGAATGTCTCCAGCCCCCTTAATTTTAAGACGGCTTAACCTACACATTGATGGTTAATGCTTGTGGGGGTGGTGCTCAGTTATGTCCAACTCTTTGTGACCCCGTGGACTGTGGCTTGTCAGGTTCCTCTGTCCATGGGATTTCCCAGGCAAGAATACTGAAGCAGGTTGCCATTTCTTCCTCCGGTAGATCTTCCCAACCTAGGGATCGAACCCTCATCTAAATCTCCTGCATTGACAGTTGGGTTCTTTACCACTAGCACCACCTAGGAAGCCTCTAAGCTACATATTATGCCAGGAATTAGCTCAGCAGTGTCTCAATTTATATGCTTGGTAAAAGTATTCTTTCAGGTTGAGACTAGATGATTCCAAAGCACAGCATCTTGCTGGTCAACCGTTGCTCTCATTGACAGTGCTCATCTTTCTTTTCCCATTTCCCCCTCAGGCAGAGAACTGTTATTCCTTTGTTCTTTGGATTTTCAGTGTGCTTTGATCATTTTCTCACACTTCTCTCCCCATTTGCCTTCCCTCTATTCTTCAGACCTAGGCCAGGTCCCCTTTTTCTGCAAGCCTTTTGCTAATACACCCTTCCCTAATAATATCTTTTGTGCTTTTTTTAGCATTGGGGGAAAACCAGGTCATTTTGCTATTTAAGTGAGCCTTCAGTTAAAGATTATGTATTTCAAATGTCACCTGTTTTAAATGTCAAAACAGTTTTTTGACCAAAAAAAGTCTCATTACTCTGGGCACAGTTGGAACAGTAAATATTGTGATTAATGCAAAGCGTGTAATTCCACTGATATTTTTCTCCTTCATTTTTTAGGATCATGGCTGCTGTTCCTCAAAATAATCTACAGGAACAACTGGAACGTCATTCGGCAAGAAGGCTTAACAATAAATTGAGTCTTTCAAAACCGAAATCTTCGTAAGTACTTTAGTTTGCTTTCATACAGGCACCAACACTCAAGTGAAAAGAAACATCTCTTACAACTCTTTCATTGTAGAGATGAGATAATGAAGCTGAGAGGGTCAGTGGTTTTCCCACTTGCAAAATAATAATAGAGCATGTTTTAGCAACTCCAGGTAAGGAATTGTTCAGCACCTTTGCACAGTTTCTAGCACATGATATTTGCTCAATAAATATTCATTGAGTGAACAAGGAGTCTTGTAAATATGAGCAAATTGGTATTTTTTACTTTTTTTATTTTTTTTGGCAGTGCTGGGTCTTCATTGCTGTGTGGGTTTTTCTCTATTACGATGCATGGGGGCTGCTCTCTGGTTGCAGTACACGGGCTTCTCATTGTGGTGACTGCTCTTGTTGTGGTTCCTGGGCTCTAGAGTACAGAACCAGTAGTTGTGACAGCCGAGCTTAGCTCCTCCCTGGCCTGTGGGATCATCCCAGACCAGGGGTCGAACCTGTGTCTCCTGCATTAGTAGGTGGCTTCTTTACCACTAAGCCAGCGGGGAAGACCCAAATCGGTATTTTTAGCATCTTAATATAATTTTATGTTCTTTTCAAAAACCATTTGTGAGGAAACTCTAGCTCTCCAGTTCTGTTCTTTCTTTCAAGCTGTATTCCAAAGTCCTAACAAGACCTAATGACGTATAGCCCTCATTGTACCCTTAGCAGGTTCTGGGCACATTCTTTGTGCTTGACTTTAAAGTGACCATTGACCTTCATGTCAGTAAATCCAGCAGATGTCCAGGGGCCCTTGCCCCTTTCACTTGGCTTTCAGATTTCAGCATAGCTGGAAGTTTTTAATTCTTTTCCCCATAAAACTTTTATCAGAGTCGCAACGGGTAGTCACGTTTGTGTCTCTTCTCTTCTTTGCTTCTGCTTTCCCCCTCTCTGGAGAGGTTGTTAATTAAGGACTATGAGCCTGAGAGGCAAAGTAATGGGAATGGCCTGGATAGTCTCAAAGCTGAGTGAGGAACTCCTGAATAGCAAGGATCAGAGCATACAAAGCATAATGTAAGTTTCCTTACATATTTAAAGTCAGAGAGGCATATAGATTCTTTGCTCATTTGGGATACAATGAAGGTAAGTCATTATATAAATTAGTAAAAAAAAAAATCAGATATTGTATACTTTCTGGGTTTGTTAAAATTAATCCATCTAATTCAGTTTTTCGATTCTTTTTCAGAGGTTTCACTTTTAAAAAGAAAGTGCCTTCAGCCAACGATGTCTCTGTAACTAGTGTGTCAGTGGCAAAAACACCTGTGTTGAGTGATAAAGATGTTAATATCACTGAGGCCTTCTCCTTCAGTGAACCTTTACCCCATACCACCAATCAGCAGATGAGGATCAATGACTTCGAAAGCGCTCCATCTGGACCGCAAACTAGGAGAGTTGGTTCAAAACCATTATTGCCAAGTTTGTCGCAGGCTCCCCAGGAAGTTTCATGTACAGCCCAGAACACACCGGTTATAAAGCAGTCCCACAATGCTACTTTCAAGAAATTAGAATTTAGTTCCTCATCAGATTCTCTTATTCCCTTCAATGACTGGGATGATATGGATGACTTTGATACTTCTGGAAATTCTAAAGCATTTGTGACACCACGCAAAAACCACTTTGTAAGAGTAAGCACTGCTCAGAAATCAAAAAAGTCTAAGAGGAACTTAGTAAAAGCGCAGCTTAATAAAACAAATATAGGGAAGACTGATTTGGCTCCCTCCTCCTCTGAGAGCAAGCAGGAACATTTGACTGAGAAACAGGAGGATGACTCAGAATCGTTAAGTAGTGATGTGATTTGCATTGATGATGACCCTGATTTCGAAGAGCTGATAAATGAAGATACTCAGGAAAACCACTCGTTAAAAACTCATTTGGGAGCGGAAAGAGGTAAAAATTATTTCATTTCCATAGGTTGATTGTATTAGTTTATTCAAAGCTAGACATTGGAAAGAGTAGCAAATATGATTTAACTTTTGTCATTGGGATATATAGAGGTGCTTATTGAACCATCTGTTGGCCACGTTCTTGCATACTAAGGGAATGAAAGATTTTATTCTGCTGCTGCTGCTAAGTCGCTTTAGTCGTTTCCGACTCTTAGCGACCCCATGGACTGCAGCCCACCAGGCTCCCCTGTCCCGGGGATTCTCCAGGCAAGAACTGGAGTGGGTTGCCATTTCCTTCTCCAATGTATGAAAGTGAAAGTGAAGTCGCTCAGTTGTGTGCGACTCTTAGCGACCCCATGGACCGCAGCCTACCAGGCTCCTCCATCCATGGGATTTTCCAGGCAAGAGTACTGGAGTGGGGTGCCATTGCCTTCTCCGTTATTCTGCTAATACAGTTTTTATATTAGCAAGGATAGTTCTGTGATTTTAAATACGAAGAAATATGTGGAGAATATAATGCTTAATGGAGAAATTACTGTGATATCACATGTGGAATCTAAAAAATAATAAATATACAAAACAGAAGCAGGGACATAGAAAACAAATTTATGGTTACCAAAGGGGAGAGGGAAGTAGGGGGGACAAATTAGGAATATGAAATTAATAGATACAAACTACTATACATAAAATAGATAAGCAATAGGGATTTATTGTATAGCACAGGGAGTTATACCCATTATCTGGTAATGTCCTGTAATAAAATCTGCAAAAAACTGAATCACTTGGCTGTACACCTGAAACTAACCCAATATTGTAAATCAACTATGCTTCAATAAAAAGAAGAGACGATTCCATAGAAGTTCAGGTGGCTTCTTGATGGTGTGCTGAGTAGTTGGTAGTAGAATTGGGATGTAAAACTAAGCCTTTGTGTTATGATTCTTTTATGATTTGCACTGCCTAACATTGATGAGCGATACAAGATAATCATGCTATTCAAGTATTATAAATTACATTCAAATAGTTTTCTGTTTAGGTCTCATAGTTATTAGATGTGTAGAACTTAATAGCTGAGATCAGCCATATGTGGAGGTACCCACCGTATGAAATAATTGTAAATATGAGACTAATATTTTTAAACACCTGAATCCCATCAAGGTTACTGCAGGGTAAGGGGGGACTGAGAAGTGACTGATTATAAGCAAGACTATAGTCTAATCAAATGTGTTACTATTTATGAAGAGAAAATTTGGCAAAAGGTAAACTAGAGAGCAACGATTTGGCACTGTTTTCCCACATAGTTGAGAGAGAGACATTTATTCTGGGAGACTTAAATAACTAAGATGCCTTTGGGATAAGGTAGACATAGTTTATCGGCATCAACAATGGTACTTGTATAACCCTCAGGCTTACTTACTGTACTTTACTCTTATTTAAATATGAATGAAAAATAGAGAAATGAAAGGACTGATACTAAATATGAGTTTCATAACTTAACTGGAGACAGTCATGAAAATCCTTAAGCAAATCATCAGCCTCAATCCAGCTTTTGCTGGACTTAATCCAGTTGATTCAGTCATCTTCCGGAAAGAAACGAGCCAACATTAACATGTGAAAGGAGGGAACTCATACAGCACAGAGTGCTGCTAGTGCTTTATCTTATCCAAAGCACTGCTCTTAAGTGCCCACCCTGTGCTTTCTGGCTTGTTAATATTAAAATAACCTACCCTTACCAACTCTTTTACTTTATTTTTTAAACTTTTTATTTTGTATTGGGGTAGAGCCAATTAACAGTGTTGTGATGGTTTTAGAGGAACAGTGAAGGGACTCAGCGATACACATCCATGTACCCTTTCCCCCCACCAACTCCCCTCCCATCCAGGCTGCCACACCACATTGAGCGGAGTTCCCTGTGCCGCACAGTCGGCTCTTGTTGGTTGGGGGATTTGGGGTGGCATGTACACACTGCTGTGTTTAAAGTGGATAACCATCAATTGTTTTACTTTAGGTAATTGTGAAAAGAAGAAAAACTTGGAAGAAACAGAATTACATTCAGTTGAGAAATCTTCATGTGTTGAGCTCATCGAAGATGATTATGACATAGATTTTGTCCCACCTTCTCCAGAAGGAATGACTTCTACCTCTTCGTCCTCTTTAAAATGCTCTAGGTAAAATAGTTTTATTAATTAATAAACACTGTTTCTGAGATAGCTAAAATAATTTTAGCTGTGTAATGTCACCTCAGAATTGACTAATTTCATGCTCCTGCAGTTTGTTTTGTATTCAAATGAACACATCAAGAAATTCTGATTTATATACATTTTATTTAATTGTTGGCATTCTAAAACTACATAGTCCAATTATCATTAATTACATGGCACCTCCAAATGGTTTTATGTAGTTGGTCTCGATATGTGGAATGTAGCCCTAAAGATACTGATTTCCTAGACCTAAAATGACCCCAAACTAACACCTTTGCAAAGTGACTTTTACTAAGTAAAGTCAAGTCTTTTCTTCTTCTTTAAAAAATTTTTCTTAATCCAAATATTAATAGAATTGACCATTGGTATTTGTTAGTCACTGAATTTTGATAAATTTGTGACATGATTGTGATTAATTGGTGCTGTTACGGGAAAATAGAGAATCCACATAGTTCATTAACAGCTTAAAATACTAATAGTCGTTGTTACCGCCATACTCCAGCCTAAATCCACTCAGTTGAGAGGTCTGATATACTATGCTGCTAACCATATTTTGATGAGAAACAAATCCCTCTAGTACATCACCTGAAGGAAGGAAGGCAGACAGGAAGGAGGTGTTTATCTACATAAGCTGGTTTCTCTGGGTTTTTGTTTCAACAGGTGGGTTGAGACATTTACAGAGGTGGGAGAGGGTGAAGCGTGATTTCTATTTGACAACAAAACAGAAAAACTCCAAAAGTTCCCCTTTTTCATCTCCCCCATAAAAATACAGACAGAGTTGTGGGGAAAAAACTCAGCAAGAGTTCACATAGCATTATTCAACAGCATTCTTATTTCTCAAATGGGCTAAGATCCAGTGTAGGGTTATTTCAAGTGTGTATTGCACAGATAACATTGTAGCCACTCTAACAGGATATTGACTGATAGTCTTATAGTCCAACAAACCAAACATTTTCTCTATCCGCATTGTTTTATTATTTTTATTTTTTTTAATTGCAGTATAGTTGATTTGCGATATTGTATTAGTTTCAGGTGTACAGCATAGTGATTTAGGGTTTGTACTTTTCTTTTTCTGTTTATACTCCATTATAGATTGTTACAAGATATTGAATATAATGCTCTGAGCCATACACTAAATCCTTGTACCTTGTCTATTTTGTATATGAAAGTGAAAGTGTTAGTTGCTCAGCCATGTCCAATTCTTTGAGACCCCACGTACTGTAACTTGCCAGGCTTCTCTGTCCATGGAATTTTCCAGGCAAGAATAGGGGAGTAGATAGCCATTCTCTTCAGGGGATCTTCCCAACCCAGGGATGGAATCGAGGTCTCCTGAGCTGCAGGCAGCTTTTGTATGAGCCGCCAGGGAAGCCCAGTTTGTATTTGCACCGCATACTCCTCCCCTCTCCCTGTCCACATCGTTTTGTTCCTTCTCCATACGTTTGTATGATGTTTACATTGTCGTAATCAACATGTTGCTATTATTTTTCAATCTGCTTTTCTTTTGACATTATTTTTAAAACGTTTTCCATATTGTCACATAGTCATTATTTTTATTCCTCTTAATGGCTACATAATTTATTGAGTTGTCATACCACAATTTAGTATACTTTACCTGGATCTTCAGCAGTTGGAACTGCAACCTTGTATACATATTTGTATATATTATAGAACTAAAAGAGGATTTTCACAAATGCTTTATGTGCAGTACACACTTTGTTATACACATTTTGTTATATTTTATTACATTTTAAAGTGCTGATTGTGACTTCCGAACTTACTTCAGAGATGTAATGGTTAGAAAATATATAACAAAAAGGAGAACATGTTTTTGTATCTCCTGTATTCCTAAACCTCTTTAGCTGGCCCTCAAAATCCTCTCTCTGCAGACCCCAAATTATCTTTACAGCTTTATCTCCAGTTATGTTCTTATGGTAACCCTAAGCTCTATTGCCTAATGAATCTCTATCCTTCATAAGCGTTAGCTTTCTTTGGATTGCCATAGAATCCTCTCTTTAACACTTATTTAATACTAATTTATTTTATTACTTTAAAGTATTTTTTATATCCAGCCAGAATTACCATGTTTATGTGTGTTAATATCAGGGCCAAAAGATGGCAAACTTTGAGGGCCAGCTAGGGCTTCCCAGGTGGATCAGTTGGTAAAGGATTCACCTGCAGTGCAGGAGACGAGGGTTCAATCCCTGGACCGAGAAGGAATGGCACCTGCTCCAGTATTTTTGCCGGGGAAGTTCCCTGGACAGAGGAGCCTGGTGGGCTGCAGTCCATGGAGTCACGAAAGAGTCGGACACGACTTAGCGACTGAACCGCCACCTATGCTTGAGATGCAGAGACATGTTTCTCTTTTCTGTTACATAGTGTCTAACCAGGTGTGGGAGGTACTAGAGGGAGAAGGACGCATTTGGTCTGGTCTGTACTCTGATCAGTTTAATGTGTTTTTAATTTGTAGTATGTTGAAGGATCTTGACACCTCTGACAAAAAGGATGGTCTTAGCACATCAGACTTGTCAAAACCCAAGGAAATGGCCACACAGCAGCCTAATCGAGAAACCAGCACAAGCTGTGAAGGTACAAAAGTATTTTAGACCTACCACATGTTGTAGCTGCTTACTTTTGAAAACAAAGTAAGGTTGTATTCTTAGCCTGTGACTGTATAGCATAAGATGATGAATCTGTAGTTTCTTTTGATCTAGTAGTGAATTATCCGTAATAACCAACTACCAGCATTTGTTCAAATAACTCCGAAACTCAGAAACTTGTTTTCTCACCAAATGACTCTCTAACAAGTAGTGTTTTTAGAGTAGAAGAGGAATTTTTTTCTCATACTGCACCAAAATTTTGCCTTCCTGTAGCTTTAATCTTTGTGAGATAAATGTGAAGTACCTAGAGCTAAATATTAGATCTTTTATCTCTTTTTTTATAGATACTGATTTCTAGACCATCCTCCAAGTTCTCTGGGTTTGGTATTCACTTAGTTTAATACTTTTTGTTTGCTTGATTTATTTCTAATTCATTTTTAAATTTTCTATTGAATATCTAGTATAAATAATCCAATAGCACCTAAAGGCTTTGAAAAACTGCTGTGTCTCCTTCCCACTCCTGATTTCTGTTTCCCAAAGGCTTTTTCAGACTAGAAATTTGTTTCCTTCTAGTCTGAACGGAGGAGCCTGGTAGGCTGCAGTCCACGGGGTCGCTAGGAGTTGGACGCGACTGAGCGACTTCATTTTCACTTTTCACTTTCATGCATTGGAGAAGGAAATGGCAACCCACTCCAGTGTTCTTGTCTGGAAAATCCCAGGGATGGGGGAGCCTGGTGGGCTGCCATCTGTGGGGTCACCTCTTGCCTTTTTTGCTTTCTGAGAGATGTCCTTGGTTTTTAAATTAACTCTTGCATGGAATTTTTCATTTTTATCAGATTAATTTCCAACAGCTGTAACCTATGAGTATTTCTGTAATGTTTTCTATTCTTATTTGATGGGTACTGTACTTAGGGGGTGTGTGAATGTGTGTTTGAGAGTTGCTGTACTTACGGTGTGTGTGTGTGTGTGTTTGCACACATACATGTATAGTGATCTCTTGGTATGGTTCCTGATTCCTCTGAATTTTTGTTTCTTTTCATCTCTGAATTTATTGTTAAAGATGCTCCTGAAATACCAGATGTAGGCACTCTTCTAGGTGCCTTACAGTATTAATTAATTAATTTAATCCTCACAGTGATCCTTTAAGATAGTGTCTGTTATCCCATTTTACAAATGAGGAAACCAAGGCACAAGGTACCAGAGAGCTAAATAATTACTCACAGCTGTAGAGCAGCAGAGCTGGGACTTGAGCCCAGCAGTCCTGAGGCCCTTGACTCTGCACTGGCAGCCGCTGCACTGTGCTGCTCCTGTGTCGTCAGGTTTCACTGGGGAAATGGTTGGCTAAGACGAGAGCGAGCACAGGGTCCTACACAGTGTCCTTAGCGGCCTTCCTCTCAGCTGACAGCAGTCTGTTCATCACCACCTCATGTTCATTTTGTTACAAATCTGCCTTCAGACTGTGTTTCTCTCCTTTGTCCCTGGGGATGTGAAAGACTCGCTCAGTTGACTCCAGAATTTGAAAGTCTGAGGCAGCAAGAGGAAAAAGGGGGACCACTGGCTCTAGGCAATGCTGACCTTGTATGCAAGTCTCCCTCTTCCACTCCTGGCTGGTGACTTTGCCAAAGTAGTTCAGCCTCTTTGGACCTCAGTTTTTGTTCCTTCTGTTAAATGAGAATAGTATCTGCCTTGCCTGGTTGTTGTCAGGATTCAAGGTAAAGTAACCCTTGCACTGCAGGCCTTCAGTAAATGGGGGCTTTTGTTATCTGCCAGTCTACTGACCCTTTCAAAAACAGAACTACGTTGAGATGGCTGTTGTATTTTTATGAACTCTTGCGAACTCTGTGATTGTTTCCTCTTTTTCTTAGAGCTCACAAAGCAGCCATTTGATAACATGTTCTAGAATTTTGCCTTGAATTAACTTTAAGAACACCAGCCTGTAGCTTTTGGCATCCCTTTAGAATTTTTTTGAAAATTAGAACAATGTTTGACTGTCTTCACTCTCCCTTCAACTCTTCTATTAACTAGATGCCTCATGTTTTAGTGACACTTTTTTTTGCAGGTTTCCTTTGTACTCTGAGGTGTAATCTGTCTAGACAAAGAGACTTGAGCTCCTTTCCAATAACTGTATCTCTGAGCCTGTCTTGGTTTTCATTTCCTTTGGACTGCTGTTTATCCTCCTCTTTCCAATCCAATGCCCGTTCTCCTTCCAGAGAAGACAGATGTCGAACAGGAGCCCAGTGACTGCACTTGTACCACTTCATCCTTCAGGACCCTGTTTACGTCAGTCGCTAGTGAAAGTCCTCACTGCCAAGGCGTTTCCACATGGACATGCGGGTCCCCTCATCAGGGTCGTGTCCACACCCCGTGCTCATCTGTCCTCGCTTCCTCTCCTTAGACCCTTCAGCTGGCTCCCTCACTCAGTAATTTCCCAGCAACCGCCTCCGCTTCTCTGTCTCTGAGAATACTGTTGCCTCTGTAGCTGCCTAAACTGTTTATTTCACCTGAACACCTTAGGCCCCAGGGGATGGTAGGCATGTTTCTTGCTACCCATTGCTCCCCTAACCCATTTTTTTTTCCTTTGCTTCATCTAAAGCCACCCCTCCTCTGACATCTATTTCTTGGTTATACAGCTGAAATGTCAAAGTGTGGAGCAGGCTGGCTGGATTCACATGTCTGTATGGGTGTTAGCAGGAATTTCTCTCTCTCACACCTGCCTCTCACATCTCCCCATCTCAATCTTCCGTTTCCCTCCATCTCTGCTTTCTGCTTTCCCTTCCGTTGGCCTTATTTTCAAGCTTGTATTTTCCCTCAGGGTGGCAGAGTTGGCCACCTGCAGCCAGTCCAGCTTGTTGAAGAGAGAGGTCCTCTTTTCCAGTCAGTCAAAAAACTCTCAGATCTAATTCTCACTGAACTGTCTCACGTCACATGCCCACTGAGGAGGTAGGGGTGGGTGGAGGGTGGGAGTGGTCTCCAAAAGGAAAGTGTAAGTGCCATGCTGTTAGGAAGCTCTGGTTGGCAGGCAGATGAGAGCAACACGTGGCATTCTTACCTGTCCAAACTGTATGACGTACTCTGTGTGGGCATGGTGAGATTTACATCTGAAAAAAATAGTTAAAAAAAAATCATAAAACTTTTCTATCTTACTGCAACCTTGGTTACCTTATAATAAGAATTAGCAGGAAATGAAATGATAACAATTTTGAGCTCTCATGATACAGATTAGAGCCAGTCTGATTTCAGAGGCAGATAACAGGAGAATATTATTGTTCAGAATCCTGTTTTTAAGCTACTTCAGGTGTTACATGCAAGGCTTTCAAGATTTTAAGTCTTTTTTTGTTGTTGGTGAAAAATATTCATAGCATAATTACTTTACAGTTAGACAGACAAGTTTGCAGCAGCAGCTTATCCATGTGATGGACCGAATCTGTAAATTAGTTGATGCTGTTCCTGATGATGAGCTGAGAGCTTTGGACTGTGGGGACGAGCTGCTCCAGCAGCGGGACATAAGGTATCTTGACTTCTCTCATTCTGGATCTGATTGCGTTTCCACCGACATTGTAAGTGTCAAACATACAGGGCAAGATTTCCAGGCATTCTGCCCCACAAATTGTGTAGCATACTTATCACTGTCATTTTTTTTCTTTTAATTCTATGTTTGGAATATAGTTGATTTACAATGTATGTTAGTTTCAGGTATACCAAAAAAATGACTTAGTTTTACGTATACATATATCTATTCTTTTTCAGATTCTTTTCCCAAACATATTATTACAGGGCTTCCCAGGTGGCCCTAGTGGTAAAGAACCTGCTTGCCAATGCAGGAGATGTAAGAGACATGGGTTCAATCCCTGGGTCGGGAAGATCCCCTGCAGGAAGAAATGGCAGCCCACTCCAGTATTCTTGCCTGGAAAATGCCATGGACAGAGGAGCCTACTGGACTACAGTCCATGGGTTCTCAAAAAGTCAGACATGCCTGAGCAACTGAGCACACACATGTTTTACAGAGTATTGAGTAGAGTTCCCTGTGCTCTGCATTATGTCTTAAATTAATTTAGTTTTTCAAACTGTTCCTTTAGCATTTGTATTCAGAGTTTTAAGGTTGGAAATATTTTGCCATTTTGGCATGAAAACTAAATATAAACTTGTGTGTACCCTACCATTGCCAGCCTGTTGTTTAGTTGCTAAGTAATGTTTGAATCTTTGCAACCCCATGGACTGTAGCCCACCAGGCTCCTCTGTCCATGGGATTCTCCAGGCAAGAATACTGGAGGAAGTTACCACTTCCTCCTCCAGGGGATCTTCCCCACCCAGGGGTTGCAGTTGTATCTCTTGCATTGGCAGGCGGATTCTTTATCACTGAGCTACCAGGAAAGCCCACAGCATTGCCAACTACTCGTCGTTAACTTGGCATCCTGTGTTCTCTCTTCAGAAGGAAACTCCTAGCTGAAGCGGCTTTTGATCCCAGTGATACCAGTGTTCTTAGCTCCAAGTGGGGATGTAGGCCTGATCCTCTAGAGAGCCCTGTGGGGGACTCGGCCTCTGCTTCCTTACCTTACGCGTTTCCGAAGGGTGATTCCTGTCCTGCAGGGAATGCTGTGAAGGAATTCACTCTTCCACACCTCCCCTCAAATTCCATGTCCACCCGGGAACGTTTACTGACTCCTCCCCTAGGAAAGACGGGAGTCTCAGCCACCACGAAGAGTCCCTTTGAAAGACCGCTATTCAGTTCCCATTTACAGAAGTCCTTTGTAAGTAGCAACTGGGCTGAAACACCGAGGGCAGAGAAAAGAAATGAAAGCCCTAATTTCCCAAGAAATGTTCTCACAAGCACGGCTGTGAAAGATCAGAATAAATATACCACCTCCATAAATGACTTGGAAAGAGAGCTCCAGGCTGCTTGCGAGATTGACAATTTTGACATAGATGACTTTGACGATGATGATGATGACTGGGAGAATCTGATGCAAAATTTAGCAGCCAGCAAATCTTCCACAGCTGCCTACCCACCCATTAAGGAAGGTCGACCAGTTAAATCAGTGTCAGAAAGACCCTCTTCCGCCAAGACAGACTGCCTTCCAGGGGCATCTACCACTCAAAATAAAAACTTCTCAGAGTCAATTCCGAATTACCCTGGTAAGTTTACAATAAATGGAATGCTTATATTTTCTCTGACAACAAAACTGTCCAAAATAGGAATTGTACAAGAGAAACCATAGCAAATCATCATTGCCTGAGAATGACATTGTTTCTATGCAGATTTCTGCTGATAATATGAATTACAAATCACAATTTCAGAAGCAAGTTGCTCTTTTGTCTGGGTACCAGCTGTAGTTTTATAAAATGTGTAATTATAACCTATTGTAGTAAAGCTCTAAAAGTCATTACAAATGTGCTTTGCCTTTAACATTTTTTAGTCCCTAAAACAATAAAGCTCATGAGGGCCAAGTTTTTAACAATTTGGGGGATGGATAAAAAGCAAAGCTAAATTTATGTGTTAAAAATGTCATTGTGTGTATTTTTAGAATCCTGGATTGATAAGAAATGATGTTTATAAAGCAGTGGGACAGGTTTTATGTCAAAATACTAAAATTTACAGCAACCTAAGAAGCCAGAAATTTCTTAAGTCAGTCAAATTATTTTTTTGGTCTAGGATCATTTTAATCGACTCAGCAAATATTTCCTGAGTGGCCACCATGTGCTATGCTCAGGTCCTAGTGATAGATGGATAACGAAGAGTTCCTATCTGCTTGGAGCTCACAGTTTAGTGGGAGAACATTTTGGAATAGTGAAATTAGCCATTGTAAAGGCTGCAGAGAAAAGCCAAAATTAATTTTGAAACCTTACATTAACCTTATAAAGTTATCAAAAGGTGGGTTTTTTTAAGTTTATATGTGTATGGTTTTGTAAAGTGCATTCCTCCCTATTTTTGCCATTGATGACTTAATCCCACAGAGGTTGTTCTTACAGCTATGCTGTTGACCTTTAAAATAACCATTAATGGACTTATTTCTGTCATGTTTAAGTGTGTCATGCTTGGTGTTCGCAGTTATCTTTGAGACGGTTGAGGGCTGGGGTGAGAGGAACTGCCAGAGCTGGAGTGAGCACTTTTCGTCCTCTGTGGGCACCCACCCAGAGTTGCGACAGTGAGGGGGCAGAAGAGGGGGCAGAGGCGAGTGACATGATGGAGGGAGATTCATAGGGAGCTAGGATGACTCTGAGCTTTCAGACCCGGTGGCTGAGAAAGCTGTGACACCGTGAACAGAAAGAGAAGTCAGGAGGCAGAGGCAGATTTGGAGCAGAGCTGAGGAGGGCTATTTTAAGGCTTGCTGAGCTTCAAGTGTTGGGAAGTCATTCAGGCGGAAGTATCTTGCAGACAGTTGGAGGTGTGTGCAGCCCTGGGACTCAGGAGGGCGTCAGTCTAGTCTTGAGAAAGAGATCTGGGCATTCTGTGCACATCAGCGATGTTTAAGGTCAAAGGACTAGGAAAATTCCAAAAAGAATGTCTACTGAGCCTAGTCCCAAGTGTCAGAGACTCCCAAATTTCAGGGACAGGTGGAGGAAATGGAGCCAGGAAAAGGAAGTTAAAGTGAGTAGAAAACCCAGGACTGTCTTCTTTTTTTTTTAAAATATGTATGTATGTATTTGACTGTTCCGGGTCTTAGTACCACATGCAAACTCTTAGTTGAGGCATGTGGGATCTAGTTCCCTGACCAGGTATAGAACCCCGAGCCCCTGCATTGGGAGCACAGGGTCTTAGCCACTGGAACACCAGGGAAGTCCCCCCATGATTGTCTTGAAGTTCAAAAGAGAAGGAGGATAGAATATATAGGAGGGGTAGGTGCTGTAAAAAAAAAATCAAGGAAAGATTTGAACTTGTCCCTTAGGAAGTCTCTGGTGGCCTTGACACTGGGCAGCAAGGAAACCCTGATCAACAGGTAAAGAAGGGTGTGCTGTAGCAAATCGTACACCAGCGATTCTGCAGGGCAACGGGTTAAAATGCTAAAGCTTACTGGTTACAATAATGCCCTGATTTCTCTTAACATTGATTATTTTCTTAGACAAGATGGAGCAGAATTTAGCATCCAGAAATCCGAAACATGAGCGTTTCCAGAGTCTTAATTTTCCTCATACAAAAGAAATGATGAAGATTTTTCATAAGAAATTTGGCCTGCATAATTTTAGAACTAATCAGCTAGAGGCGATCAATGCTGCACTGCTTGGTGAAGACTGTTTTATTTTAATGCCCACTGGTATGTATTTTTAGATATGAATTGGCAGGAATCCATTGGCAGATGTTAAATGAAAGCCCTTTAATAGAAATAAAAAGAACACCTACACCATATTTCTATCATTTAGGGGCCTCTAACCCTCCCATGCCACAGTTGGGAAAGTATATTACTTCATATCCTCTGTTCTGGTTGTTGACATGATAACATTTATTGCCCTTTAAGATCCTCACCTCAAAGCTCATTGTGTGGAACTGATCGAGGATTTTCCTTTGGGAATTTTTCTTTTTTTCTAGTCTAAATTAGCCTGGAACAGGAACAAAAAAATTACTGTCAGAGACCACAACCACTTCTGGCGGTTTATTTGGCACAACCTCGTGTGGCCTGGTGGTTGAAATCATTGGCTCTGGAGTGATGCCCTGGGCTCAAAGCACAGCTCTGCCACTTATTAACGGCATGGCCGTGAGCAAGGCTCCCCCAAACCCAGGCTCCTCGTTTGTGCAGTGGGAATAATACCAAAGCACCCACTTCACAGAGTGTCATGAGGATTAAGAGAAAAGCCTGGAACGTAGTTCTTTCTTGTTTTCAGTTTTGAAGAGATTCAAGACTTTTCATTGTGTTGTTAAAGTGTATAACAGCTATTGAGTGATTTACAGTCATCCAAGTAAGAATATTAAATCAGCCATTAGGATAAGAAGCAGGGGAACATTGTAAATCACCTATGCTTCAATTAAAGAAAAGAAAGCAAGTCGCAATGTGGGACGTTGGGGTTTCATTACTTACGTCTAGTCTTCCCTCTGCCTTTTACTTGCCCTTGTTGTGACCTCCAGCAATCAGTTGTCGCCATTGTCATTAAATAGCGTTGACTGGGCATCTGAATTTTCTCAAACTGATCTTACATTTTAGATAGTGTTGGTTTGTTTAGTCAGCAGCTTTCCATACTTTATTAACTTGCCGTTCAGTGTGTGTCTTCTGTTTTGACTCCAGTTTGGCACTGCAAAACTAAAGCTGGAGAGGGAGGGCCCTGGCATTCTCCTTGCCCAGCAATCTGAGGCACTGGCAGTTTAGTGGTGGAATTCTCACCCTCCTCATCCAGCAGTTTCATTCAAGTCTTTCCAAGACCCTCTAGGGTTTCGAGGGGGCATTTTTCAGGGTATCCTTCTCAAGTAGACTTTTAAAGTATTTCTGATGCATTTAAGTTTCCTGTCCTGATTCTTGCTTTTGCTATCATGTATACCTATATAAGATTGTCCTAAAGATAATTTTTATGCATTTAAGTTGCCCACATACTTTGGCTCATTCAAATATGGTGTATTTTGGCACCGTGGAGAATATCACTTGGTGTCTTATTAATTAATTACTTAAAATTTTATATGTCATTTGCGTTGTACATTTTGCTTTCATGCTCTCAACATAGAACTTGACGGATTTTTTTTTTTTTTGGTCATTTCCTTTAGGAGGTGGTAAAAGCCTGTGTTACCAGCTCCCTGCTTGTGTTTCTCCTGGGGTCACTATTGTCATTTCTCCCTTGAGATCACTTATAGTAGATCAAGTCCAAAAGCTGACTTCCTTGGATGTAAGTTAAAACACTACCAATTATAATAAAAACACTAAGAATAGCATAACTTAAAAAGTTATATTTTAGTACTCTGGGTAACCTTTTTTATTAAATAGTTCATGAACTATCAGACTAAAGCACAGCAGTTATATTAGGTTGTTACATTTAAGTACAAGTCTTTGGAAATTCTGGTACAGATGACTTTCTAGAGTTCAATCTGGTTTTACTCTGGAAGAACACATTTTAGTATGAACCTTTAACCTGTATTGCTGATGTATATTTGTTTTTTCTAATATGGAAGAATTTCTTTTTATACTACTGTCAGATCAGCTTAGTTCTCACTCCCTTAATATCTTAAAATGCACACACATGTGCATGCCCACACACGTATGTCCTTTTTCCTCCTGGCTGAGGTTAAGAAAAGTTTATGAATGCAGTCTATTAAATCCTACATACTGCGATCAAACAGAACTCTTCTCGGGGTTATGAACCATCACCCCTCAACAAGACCGCTGCTTTGATTTTTCTTCCCAAAGATGTCTCAGTACAGAGATGGTAGCCATTGTTCAGCCGTTCATGAGGTTGTGGTCCTTTCAGTGTCGTTGTGCATTAACACCTGAAAGATGCATTTACTTGAAAAAATAATATGGCCATACATTAGAACTGGAATCTCTTAGATGATGAATTCACATTTGTCTTCCTTACAAATCTGAAGAGCTAAGAAAGTAAAGAAACAGGGGAAAAGAAAAGGAAATAAACAGTGGGAAGACTACTTGACTTACGGTTAACAAGGGTTTTAAAAAAATAAGTACTGATTATTATGTTGAGATTCTCTTCTCTGACAGGTTTGATATGTGACTTATAAAATATTTATAAAACCTAAAGATAAATGTAAGCTTGAGTCAGATTAATGTGTAAAATTTAAATTGTTTACTACTTTTATGCTTAGATCCCAGCTACATATCTGACAGGTGATAAGACGGACTCAGAAGCTACAAGTATTTACCTCCAGTTATCAAAAAAAGACCCAATTATAAAACTTCTGTATGTTACTCCAGAGAAGGTTTGTATTTCTATCATTATTTTAAAATATGATATTACAACTATTTTAGAAAAACAACCCGTTCTCCTTACCAAGTAAGGAAATACCGAGTCTTTCCCTCCCATGTTTCTCTGCTTTACTTCTCACATAGGATATTACACGCTAGTCATCAAAGGTACAGAGGTCTTTGCTTCCATCAAGTGGTCCTCTGGGACACCAGCTAGGGGTCCTACAGTTTACCTCAATTCTGACACTACCTACCCAGAGACAGTGTCAGACCCCATAGGTTAAGGGCTCAGTCCCTCGAGATCACCACCCTGCTCCAGGCGCCAAGCCACAGGTTACCCACAACTTCCGTCTGCCTTAGCTGCAAATCTGAGGTTCCTGCGACCTCCTCCTGCTTGAATTCAGTGACTTGCAAGAGCAGCTCAGAGAACTCAGGGCCTTCAGATAAACAGCTAGATGAAGAGGTATGTGAGGCAGGTCCTAAGCACAGGAGCTTCTGTCCCTGTGGAGTTGGGGTGTGTCAGCCCCCAAGCACGTGGATGTGTCTGCCAACCTAGAACTTCTCTGAACCCTGTACTTTTGGAGTTTTATGGGGGCTTCCTCGCATAGGTATGATCAATTATAGTCTCCATTTCTACACTGACTCCCTTCTCTGGAGGATGGGAGTAGGACTCCCAGGCTTTTAGTCCTGGCGTAGGCTTTCTAGTGACCAGTTCCCACCCAGGAGCCCAACCAGAGTTGCCGCAGTAGGACCAAAGGGGCTCCCAGTGCTCTTGTTGTTTAGTCGCTAAGTCGTGTCCAACTCCTTGTGACCCCATGCACTGTAGCCCGCCAGGCTCCTCTGTCCATAGCATTTCCCAGGCAAGAGTGCTGGAGTGGGCTGCCGTTCCCTCCTCCAGGGCATCTTCCTGACCAGAATCGAACCCCTGTCTCCTGAACTGTAGACGGATTCTTTACTGCTGAGCCACCAGGGGGGCCCCAGTGCTCTAACCACTTAATTTACAAGGGTTTCAGGAACCCTATTCCAGGAACTGGGAGCAGGGAGCAGTATATTTTTTTCTGTTACCTCATTAAAGCCCACTAAAATACATACGTTTTTAAATTTTCGACGTAATTTCTGATGCGTTTAGTGTAAGAAGTCCTCTATAACTTTCATTGAGAAACCCACATGGTAACATTTCATTGTAACTGCTCTATCATTCTTCCTCTGTTTTTCCCTTAAATATTTCAGAGTAAGTTGCAGACATGATATCCTTTCAACCCTAAATACTTCATTGCATGTCCTAAAAACAAGGACTTCTCAGTACAATTAACAAAATTGGAAAATATTAATTGCTACAATACTGCTACTTTATGAAACTTTATTCTAATTTCACTAGTTATCCCAATAATATCCTTTATAGCAAAAGAACTTCCTAGATTATCCATTTTCTTCATGTCTCTTTAAACAATTTCTGTCTTTCATGATCTTGAAAAGATCTTGGTTGAGTGATCTTGAAAAGATCTTGGTTGAGTGAAAACCAGTTGTTTCGTGGACTGTCACACAATTTGATTTTATATTTCCTCTTGATTAGATTTGCATTGTTCATTTGGGGGGGAATATCACAGAAGTGGTGATATGTTCTCAGTGCAGCCTATCAGGAGGCATTTGATGTCAATTCATTCTATTATTGGTATTGTTAACTTCGATCATTTGGTTAATATGCTGTCTGCCAGATTTCTCCACTGTAAAATTACATTTTTTGTTGTTAATTTTTCATTACAAAAATAAATGTAATTTTTTTGCAATTGTAGATCTCTTATTGTGGGATATTCTGAAACTGTGTAAATACCCTGTGTCTGATGAGACTTTGACTTGAGCTTTATTGTCCCCACCAGTTGTTATTGTAGTGGGTGCCAGGTGATGAGTCTTCTAATTTAATTGGTTTTCTCCTGTGAGGACAAGCTTTCCATTTTACCCACATATTTACTTATATCGATATGAAATCATGAATTCTTAAGTTAATGAGTGGGTTATAATCAGTCACCATTGTGTGTTTCGATGTTGTAATTGTTCTAGGTTTGGCCGGTGGAAAAGCTCCATCACTCTGGCTCCTGTGTCCTTCCAACATGTCTGTCAAGACATGGGTGCCAGATATGGTCACTGCTCCTGGGATGTCATTGTTTCTAGACCCAGTAATGGACTGAGCTATGAAATATACGTACAAACAGGCTTGTGTGTACAAGCACATGTATATACCATGTGCTACCAGGCCTCCCGGGTAGCACAGTGATAAAGAATCCACCTGCCAGTGCAGAAGACATGAGACGCAGGTTCGATCCCTGGGTCCCAAAGATCTCCTGAATGAGGAAATGGCAACCCACTCCAGTATTCTTGCCTGGAAGATCCCATGGACAGAGGAGCCTGGTGGTCTACAGTCCATGGGGTCACAGAGTTGGACTCGACTGAGCATGCACACATGTGTGTATATATTGTACATATGTTTGCATATTATTCCCCCAAACAGCATGCACACGTGTAACACATGTCTGTAACCCTGTCACCAGGATAAACATGTGGTGGCTCCCAGATACACTGAGGCAGGAAAACTGTTTCAGAAGCACTGACCTAATACATAACTGTTTGCTAAATGTGGGTGAGCATTCTAGAGTGTCTCATCTGCTATTTTCTATTACTTTTTCTAATTCAGTTCTTAGGTTGAAATCAGAACCAATTTTATGTGGAACTTAAGTCACAGTGGAACTTAAAGACAACCAGATCCTTACGGTGATGTGTTTAAATGGTTTTAAATGTCTGACTAACATACTTCCCATCTAGGTCTGTGCGAGTAACAGGCTGATCTCTACTCTGGAGAATCTGTACGAGAGGGGGCTCTTGGCACGTTTTGTCATTGATGAAGCGCACTGTGTGAGTCAGGTAAGTACCGTTCTCTACGTCTTGACATACCAGTAAATACATACCGCCAACAGTATCTAGATCTTGAGTGCTGAGAGAAAAAATATTGATTGAATTATTCTATTTCACTGAAGAAGAATGTGGTTCTTAATATGTGTATTAAATGTATGCTTTATATAAAGAAGATCCGAGTAGTCTGAAAAGCAGTACTGGTTTGTTTGTTTTTTTCCCAACTAGTGGGGACATGATTTTCGTCCAGATTACAAAAGAATGAATATTCTTCGCCAGAAGTTCCCTTCTGTTCCAGTGATGGCTCTCACTGCCACGGCCAACCCCCGGGTGCAGAAGGACATACTCACTCAGCTGAAGATTCTCAGGCCTCAGGTGTAAGTTGTCAAAAGTTATTCATTTTAAAACCTGGGGCCGTGGTTCCCCGATTGCTGCACAATAGGATCACCCCAGTGCCCGGGGTGTATGCCTGCTAAGTCACGTCGGTCGTCTCCAACGCTTTGCGACCCTGTGGATTGTAGCCTGCCAAGCTCCTCTGTCTGTGGGACTCCCCAGGCAAAGTGGGCAGCCGTTTCCATCTCCAGGGTGTATTTCCATCTCCAGTGCCAATTACATCAGGATTTGAGGAGCTGGGGCCAATATGTATTGTTGTTGTATTTTAAAAATTTTTTTAAATTCCCAGGTGGTTCCAATGTGCAGCAGAATTTGGGAACCAAGACCCTGGGGCTTTTATTCAATCACTGAAATTAAAACTCTTATCCCAGTACCAATTTTGGAAGTAGGGATAAAGCGCGTGCCATACCTGTTAAACCTTAGCATGGTCTCAGTAATAAATTAGCTTTTATTTATCCAGTTTTGGCTCCTGTGTATTCTAGAACAGGGGACCCCAACCGGGGACCACAGACTGCTGCTACTGGACTGTGGCCTGTTAGGGACTAACAGGCTGCACAGCAAGAGGTGAACCGTGGGCAAGTGAGCAAAGCTTCATCTGTATTTACAGCCACTCCCCATCGCTCCCTTTACCTTCTGGGCTCCACCCTTTAGACCAGCGGCAGCACAGTAAATGTAATGCACTTAAATCCCGAAACCATCTGCGCCCCCCAGCTCCTGTGGAAAAATCGTCTTCCAGGAAACCAGTCCCTGGTGCCAGAAATGTTGGGTGGGGACTGCTGTTGTAGAGCGTATATAATGAACGGGACAGACGATACTGCTTTGTCCTTTTCCTCTGAAGTCCCAACTATATTCAGGATATCGAAAACGGTCCAGAAAGTATATGTGGTGGCTTTTTTTTTTACTTTGTTTTCATCTCAACAGCAAAGTGCTTCTGCTTGGCACCATTTGACCGTGGCAATGGCACCCCACTCCAGTACTCTTGCCTGGAAAATCCCATGGATGGAGGAGCCTGGTGGGCTGCAGTCCATGGGGTCACTAAGAGTCAGACACGACTGAGCGACTTCACTTTCACTTTTCACTTTCATGCATTGGAGAAGGAAATGGCAACCTACTCCAGTGCTCTTGCCTGGAGAATCCCAGGGACGGGGGAGCCTAGTGGGCTGCCGTTTATGGGGTCACACAGAGTCGGACACGACTGAAGCGACTTAGCAGCAGTAGCAGCAGCATTCAATGACAAAAACTTCTATAAGAAAATATCCCCAGTATAGGTTGCACTGAGTTGTTTTGTACCTCTGTATGACTTTGTAAAGACAAGTACATTCTCTGACAGGTTCCATTTACTCAGCAAACATTTACTTAAACAGCTGTTGTCTACCAAGGTTAAAATATTTTTTCCTTCTGATTTGTTAGTGGGTGCTTTGAGATTGAGGAATATCTGAGGGAATAATGGCTGCTAATGTATTAGGGTGAATTTTTAAAGCTTGGCTCACTTGGAAATAAAGAAAATATAAATAATATGATCAGTAAAGACAACAGCAGCATTTTGGTGGATTATGAGAAGAACTCTTTAAGTGCCATATGTGGGGACAGATGTGAAGGTGGTATTAGTCACTCAGTCATGTCCAACTCCTTGTGATTCCAGGGACTGTAGCTGGCCAGGCTCCTCTGTCCTTGAAATTCTCCAGGTAAGAATACTGGAGTGGGTAGCATTCCCTTCTCCAGGGGATATTCCCGACCCAAGGATTGAACCTAGGTCTCCTGCATAGCAGGCAGATTCTTCACTGTCTGAGCCACGAGGGAAGCCCTAGTGTGAAGGGGTTTGAGATTAAGATAGCTTCAGAGACCTTTTGCAGATTAAACTGGCATTCATAAGCCCAAGAATTTTAGAGTCTTCAGAATTTTGTGCAGATAATCACAAAAACTGGAATGCAGTATTTTAATTTCACTTGCAGAGGAGTGTTTATAAAATTTGGGAGAGAAAAAGATCATTTCTTCCATAACTGATTTATATTACAACATTTTATATTTAAGATGTCTTATAAGTTTAGGTTCTAGTGAAGAACTCACATGCTGGAAATTTGTTTCTGCAAGTCTTCCACTGGTTTATAAAATCCTTTTTAAAAAAGAGTGTTTTTTAGCATTTTTCCAGCAATAGATATCAGATATAATCTACTATTCTTTTAAATCAGTAATATTAATTGCCAAATATCCATAATTAAGAGAAGTGATGCAAATTCAGTTTACCTTTTGAATAGCTTTTTGGAAGTCTCGAATCTGTGTTTTTTGAGTAAGCATTGCACATACAGGCTCAGAGGGAGACAATCTAATATGTTCTCCCAAGGATGTGTTGGGGAGATCTTCTTGGAAAAGTCATGGATTGTACATTCCCTGAGTCTAGCATGTGGTGCCCTCTGTATACTTGGCACTTGGTAAGAATGAATAAATGAAACGTATGGAAGAATTTTGGTAAATGTGGGTAAAATATGAAAATTTGGGCTGGTCTGTTGACTCCTTTAATATATTTGGTGCTTCTATATTTGGGAGAATTTAAATCCCTGAGTTGGAAGTAAAAGATTTTAACCAACACTTTGTTACTTTTTTATTTTTGGATCTTCTTTTCTGTCCATAGACCCCTTGTTTGGATTAAATTTCCCCACTGCTGTGGTGCCATGGCCCTGGTGAAGACAGGTGCCCCTAGGGTTGAAGCCACGGTCCCTGCTCTTTTCTCCTACCGCCAGTCTGTGATAACATTCTTCATCTTTGGGAAATATGAGGATGGAAATAAAATTGATTGGCTTTATCCCTTTTCTTCGGGGCCTTATAATATGAACCGAGAAAGAAAAATAAGAGATAGACGTTTATGCAGTTAATGTAACAAAGAATACTGTTTCTCTTTCAATTTCCCCATAGAATTTTACCCTAAGGTAATGTATTTTTATGCATGAGGTCTTATTGCTTACTCTGTCATATTTACTTGAAAGAAAAACATATATATAAATTAATTTGTTTTTTTAAATTTCCTATAGTAAAATTTTCTTCCTAACTGAACAAATGAATTATATATATAACATTAGTAGTATGTGACTGATCAGAACAGCTTAAATACATTTTTGAAAATAATTCTTATGGATAAATTTTGATGGGGAATGTGTAACTTAATGAGCTAGGACTTTTTTCTCAGTACATTTATCTGTGGATCAATCAAGTCAGTTCATATTTCTTACTTTTAGAGGTATATTTTATAGCATTGAGAAATGTTGCTCATATAAGCATTTAGATAGGAATGGAAAGCATTTTATTCTAGCATTAATGCTCAGTTATTTGAATTCCTCCTGATATATATGCCAAAATTATATAATGATCTGTCGTCAAAAATTATTTGTAATGATCTCTCAGCTGACATCTCAATTAAGTCCTCCAAATTTTGTGAAAAGGGAAGAATTTGGAACCATCTGACTGGCAAAACAAGTCAGATCATTATTTATTCACTTTACTTTTTCTGGGAAATGAACCTTTAAAAATATGCTTTACCCAACTTTTCTAATGGCTCTTAGATATCGTTGTTACTCTTTTCATTCGAATGATTCCTTTATCCAGGAGTTGGGGAAATCAAAATACTATTAGCTTCAGTACATCTTTTCTAGTATACTTTTGACATATGTTTTTATTCTGTGATATGCTTTTAAATAATAGTTTTGTCAGAACTTTATGGCTGCCAATTAGCTCTTTCAAAAAATGAGACATGACTACCATGAAACCTAATTGGCAAAGCCAGTTTTCATTGCAAAAACAGTTGGCCAAACTAGACTTATTTTCTTACATTAAAAAAAAAAATTCTGACTTTGTTTTTCAAGTCAGATAAACTACTTAGTACATATGCCCATGACGGTGCCTCAGTTCCAAAAGCAGCGAGAGCCGAGCACAAACTGACCCCATTTCCTAACATCACTTAGGATGGCTAGAGCTTGACACCCTGGACCTAATAGTACTTACCATTTCAGTGTCTACACCGGTATTCCCTCAGTGAAGATATTTTGGGATCCAAAGCTTTAAAAAAAAAAAATATTGAGACACATTTGACACACCACCAAATTTACCCATTTAAAGGTTAGAATTGACTGGTTTGTTTGTACTTTCACAGGTTGTGTACCCCTCCCCCAAATCTAAGTTTAGAACGTTTTTATCACCCCAAAAAGAAACCTAGTGTCACCACCCATTCTCTCCTTCCTGTTTCTGCCCTGCTTCTTCCACTTAACATGCTTTCAGGGTTCATCTGTGTTGTAACATATATCAGAATTTCATTCCTTTAAAAAAAAAGTTATTAACTGCGCCGGCTCTTAGTTGCAGTATACAGGATCTAGTTCCCCAACCAGGGATCGAACCCAGGCCCCCTGCGTTGGGAGCACAGAGCTTTAGTCAGTAAACCACCTGAAATTCCTTCATTCCTTTTTATGGTATAATAATCTTTGTTGAATAGGCATTTCACATTTATTTATCCACTTATCAGTTGATGTGAACTCTAATTAGAATATCTGTTAATTCCAAACATCCCATTTCCAACAAGCCAAGTAAGATTTGTTATATGTAATGAACTCTTTAAGAGATTTAACTTTTTCATTATAACAAATTGTGTGAATACAGTGGACCCTTGAGCAACATGGATTTGAACATAGGCATAGTAACCTTCCCATACGTGTTTTTGTGTGTACCTGTGTTTTCATTTCTCATGGCTATATCCCCAGGAGTGGAATTGTTGAGTCATATTATAACTATTTTTAACCTTTTGAGAGCTTTCACCAAAGTGGCTGCACCATTTTTCATTCCCACAAGTGAGATAGTGGATTCCGATTCCACCAGTATGTGCTTTTGTCTCCCATTTTTTGACCTCAAACTTTTTTGTTTAATGCATAAAACACCGTTCTGAAATTAAATGTAATGTGTAAAATGTAGGGGAAGTCAGTAAGGCCATTCTTAGGTATAATCATTTTCAGCATTCCTATTGGTAGGGAGACTCATGTAGCATTCCCAGCTTAAGCCCAAATCATATCAAGTTTTTAAATTATCTACATCATTTGTATTCCTGGGCAATTCTTTTTATGCCTAAATTTTATCAAGACTGCAGTTTCCTTTGTTGTGGCAGTGATTATAAATAATTAATTGAGAACAATCAGAACAGTCTATGGGTGTATCAAGTCTCTCATCTACCGTCTTGCCGCAGTCTGCCACACATTCTTCTGCCGTCGCAAGCACTGAAAGATCTCTGGGTGTTTTGTACATATACGTGATGTCTTAAGAGGGATGGATTCACAGTATTGTTTAGCGGTCGTCTCACAAGACGCTGTGCATGACGCGTTTCATGACAGTAGGAACGAAAGAAGCCAGTTTCATAAAGTGAGCGTCAGCGTCTTTCCCGCCACTTTCCGGTCAGTGTATCTGAAATCAGATCATCCCAATGAAGGCCAGAATACTTTTTTCCTGATGTTGTTCTCCACTCTTAACAGAAATGTGTAAAGCACTGAGAGACAGGAAGCCCTACCCGGGGCCTCTGGTACTTAGATTAGTGAAAGTTGCTCCTACACCCATACTGCATTTCAGTCGTTTTGTTGGGAGGTTTTTACATCTGGGCCAGTGCGCATGGTAAAGTTTAGAATGGCTGAAAGGTAAAGTTTGTTTTTCAAAAGTGAGAGACAATTGTAAAGGGGAAAAAATGGGGCAGGAGTATCTGAGCAGAAAGGGCTTCCCTAGTCGCTCAGCGGTAAAGACTCTGCCTGCCTTGCAGATTTGGGTTCTATCCCTGGGTCGGGAAGATCCCCTGGACAAGGAAATGGTAACCCACTCCAGTATTCTTGCCTGGAGAATCCCATGGACAGAGGAGCCTGGTGGGCTACAGTCCATGGATTCGCAAAAAGAGTCAGACACAGCTTAGCAACTAAACAGCGATGAGCAGAAAGTCCTGACTACCAGCATTCTCAGATCCATCTTTTCTTCTTTGTCTTTAGTATTTGTTTATAAATTTGGCTCTGTCAGGTCTTGTTTCATGCAGGATCTTTTGTTGTGGTGTGCTAGGGCTCAGTACTTGCAGCTCAAGGGCTTAGTTGCCCCACAGCATGTGGGATCTTAGTTCTCCCACCAGGGATTGAACCCATGTCCCCTGCATTGGAAGGCAAATTCTTAACCACTGGACCACCAGGGAAGTCCCTCAGGTCCATCTTTTAAGGAAAAAAATCATACATGTGAAAACAGGATCTGGAAATTGATTCCTGTAAGATTATCTTTGCTCATGTACCTTTAGAAAGTCTTTGTGAACCCCTAGGGGTATACACACCCCAAATTTAGACCACTGATTTGGAAGAAGTTGAGCAGTGGTTTAGAACTCTGAAAAGAGGTCTAAGATGGGAGTGAAGTTGGAACTCGCAGGTTTGATATTTGGATGCTGTTTAAAGCAGTGAGAGTGCAGTCCCTGAAGAGGATAATACAGGGGAAGAAGAAAAGAGCCCAGCGTTTTGGGAGCTGATTCTCCTGTAAGTGGGGAGAACCCCCACAGGTGTGAGAGCTGATAGAGGTTTTGTTAAGGCTAGCGAACAGCAGACAGTGACAAGAAAAGGTAAGAGAATGAGGTCTGACAGAAGACCAGGGCAGGTACCAGACGCAGCTGATTTCCGCCCCCTGCTGTGTGGCCATCTTATCTGCATAGCGGTCCCCTCAGGAACATGGCTCCCTCACATGTGAAGCATTCTTTAGTCCTAAAATTAAGTGTTTATCTTGACATCAATGGCAACCAAACCTGGACCCATCTAGCTTGAACTTAAATACAAAGACAGAAAGGCAGTGGTTTTAGTCCCCGTCTTTCCTTCCTCTGATCCCTACCCCCTGTGTATAGACCACCTCCTTACCACAGGTTATTGCAGTTCACGATCTTCATTCCCTTTCGTCCACCCAGGCACTGAGATGTCTTCATTCTCTAACCTTAACTCCTTAGTTATGTTCTCTCTCCTTCCTGGGGCCATGTTGGAACCTGGCACAGATTCAGGGTCTCTCCAGGGCCAAGGACCCTAAAACAATTCCATCATCCTTCTCCAGTTTCTCAAAGCTCTGATAAAGCAATTTTGGTAGAATGGTAATGCCAAAAGCCAGCTGGTTGGGGGCACAAGAGAATTCTGAGAAACCTGCCTTTGGAGGGAGAGAACAAAGTGGGACGCCAGCTGCAGTGGAACGTACGGAGGGTCAAGGGAAGCTTTTGTTGTTTGCAGGATTGGAAGGTCCAGGTCCCTACAGAGATAAAAGGGAAGAGTTCACAGAGGAGACCAGAGCACAAGAAAGGAGATAGTGGAGAGGTAGAGCTCACAAAGGAGATAGGGGACGTGGGGGACCGAGAGCGAAAGGCCAGAGGACAAAGAGCACATCCGTCTCAGAGTCAGTCACGGCCCCTCTGAGCACAGAGCAAAGGGCAGTGATCAGGGTCTGCAGACTTCACTTCCTGGGGCCTTGCAGCCAGCTCTCCACTCTTGGTGTGCGTGCGTGCCTAGTCGCTTCAGTTGTGTCCGACTCTTTGCCACCCCATGGACTGTAACCTACCAGGCTCTTCTGTCCATGGGATTCTCCAGGCAGGAATACTGAAGTGGGTTGCCACGCCCTCCTCCATCCCTTGGCATCCCCTTCATTGGCTGGCAGGTTCTTTGCCACTAGCACCACCTGGGAAGCCCCCACTCTTCTGTGCACAGTTAGAATTTGGGGATGTTGGTAGCCTAAAGTTATATATAGTTTCTCTATGAATTTCTTCATCTTTTAAATAATATTTTAACATCTCTGCTTTTAATCTACCTTGTTTTTGGAACCTGGGCTCCTGTCTTTTCTGCATATTTTTTCTTTTGCCATCCTTCTGATTGTCATTGAGTCCCTTAGACATACCCTCCTTATCACCATTCTTAATCTTCAACCTAGCTTTCAGCTGTGTTTTATTATGTAAGTTGCCAGTAGTTATATTCACTTTAAGACAACTTGATGATTAGGTTTGCATTGTAGAAAACCAGTGCTTAATTTTTTTGTTTTATAATTTTGTTCATTTACTTATTTTGGCTGTGCTGGGTCTTTGTTGCTGCGAGAACTTTTCTCTAGTTTCGGGGAGTAGGGGCAACTCTCTAGTTGTGGTGTACGGGCTTTTCATTGCAATGGCTTCTCGTTGTGGAGCATGGGCTGGCCCTAGGGCGCCTGAGCTTCAGCAGTTGCACCTTCCAGAGTCTGGAGCGTAGGCTCAATAGCTGTGGTGCACGGGCTTGGTTGCTCCGAAGCATGTGAGATCTTCTGGACCAGGGATCAGACCCAAGGTACCTGCATTTGCAGGTACATTCTTTACCACTGAGCCACCAGGGAAGCCCAATCAGCGTTCAGTTTTTGAAGGTGGCTAAACCTATATTTTCTCATAATAGTGAAATTTGATGTTTCTGACTTCTTTTAGGTTTAGCATGAGCTTCAACAGACACAATCTAAAATACTACGTGTTACCCAAAAAACCTAAAAAAGTGGCATTTGATTGCTTAGAATGGATCAGAAAGCATCACCCACGTGAGTACAGCCTTATGATGAATTATGTCTAGAAGTGATAAGTAAATGTCTTTTTAGTACCACGGTTGAATATATAAAATCGTGCATTAAGCATTTCTTTTCTCATCATGGTAGCACTAACTTGCTGTTTATAGTGCAGAATATTGCAACTCTTTCAGTTCTGAAAATTAGAAAACCTCATTTGGTTTGCTAGCAATAACCCCTGATAAAAAGCATGTTAAATACCCTCCTACACACCTGTATCATTCGTGGTTTCAGTCTTTCTTCTGGCTGCTATCAGGTGAATTATGCAACTCTGTTCTAGTGCTTCTCAGTGTGTCTGCCTTTGAGTCCTGTTAACTAAAATGAGACCAAAATTCATGGTAGTTTTCCATGTAACCTCGTAGGTACTTTTCCATGGAGCATTTTTTGTTGTTGTTAAACATCTCTATTTTATTTTTTTAAATTAGTATACGAATTTGTTTCAGTAAATCAGACAATACAGAGATAGATCAAGGAAAAAGTCAGTAATTTCCTTTTCCATACCCCTACCGCCACCCCCCGCCACCCAGGGAGCTAATATAAATAGCCTTTGTGTGTATCTGTACCTTTGGCTCTTCCACAGAGAGATGTCTTTTTCTTCACTGCCTTTTATTTTCCAATTTTTAAAAATAACGTACATACAAACGGCAGTAAATATAATACAGTGAAGAGAATTTAGAAAGGAAGGGAAGAAAGAATCAAAAGACAGACCTTACCATAGGACAGGTTAAGTTACTGTTACCATTCTGGCTTATTTCCTTCCAGCAATTTCTGTGTGTATCTTTCTTTCCACTAGCCTACTGTATATACAGTGTTTTCTACCATATACCTCTTTCAAATCTTAAACATTTTTTCATGTCTTTTTAAAAACTTAGAAAACACTGAATGATTGCTTGTAATTTTCTTTCTTAATTATGTCCTATGTTGGCCCTTAAAATTTTTTTTTAATCTTAAAAACTATAGGGCCTTCCCTGGTGGTCCAGTGGTTAAGACTCTGGACTTCCACCTGCAGGGGGCCAGGGTTCAATCCCTATTTGGGGAACTAAGATCCTGCATGCTCCACAATGTGGCCAAAAATTATAAACAGAACTTCTTAAATAAGTCCTTGGGTCACTTTATTTCTTCAGTTTGTTTCCCAGAAGGAAACTGAGTCAAGAGGAAGGAGAATTTCTAAGGCTCTTGATACATATTACCATATGCTTTCTACAAAGTCTGTGTAGGAGTGCCTTCCTATTGTATAGCCAGTGAGAAACAGAGCCAGGGTGCCTCCAGGTCCATTTGGAGGAACAGGATTGCAAGTCAAATCTTGTCATTTCCAGCACATGTTATTCCTTGCTTGATTTATTCTACCTATATGATTCTCCTCTGCTGTCAGAAAACTGAAGGTCTGTTTACAGTTCAGACAATTCTAAGAACATCATGTAAGTTAGGTCGCTGTTTATGTTACATGCCCTCATTTCACAAGACTGTTTTGGTTTCTTGGCAGATGACTCAGGGATAATTTACTGCCTCTCCAGGAGAGAATGTGACACAATGGCTGAAACATTACAGAACGATGGCCTTGCTGCCCTGGCTTATCACGCTGGCCTCAGTGACTCCGCCAGAGATGAAGTACAGCACAAGTGGATTAATCAGGATGGCTGCCAGGTAACATCTGTTAACATAAAGGAAACAATATTTTACAGTATATAAGCCACCTTGGATGGAAAATTGTTTTTACCTTAAAGGTAGTAAACATCAAAATAAGGCGGATTTAAAAGGAGATCTTTGAGACATCTAAAGTTGCTTTTTCTTTCTTAAATTAAAAAAAAAATTTTTTTTATTGGGATGTAATTCACATACCATAAAATTCTCCCTCCCAAAGTTTACAAGTCAGTGGTTTTTAATATATTCACAAGGTTGTGCAACCATTACCACTGTCTAATTCCAGAACATTCCATCATCCCAGAAAGGAACCACATATCCACTAGCCATCACTCCCCACACCCCCCAACCTCCAGTTCACTAATCTATTAACTACTATTAATCTGTCTCTGTAGAGTTTCCTATCCTGGACATTTCATACAAATGGAATCAGATAGAATGCATTCTTCTGTGACAGATTTCTCTTACTTAGCATGTTTTCGAGATTGATCCACATTGTAGTGTGTATCAGTACTTGACTCCTTTTTGTGTCTGGATAATATTCCATTGTATGAGGTACCATATTTCTTATCTGTTCATCAGTTGGAAGACATCTGGTTTGTATCCACTGTTTAACTCTTACGAATAATGCTTCTGTGCAAGTTTTTATGTAAACATATGTTCAGTTCTGTTGGATAAATACCTAGGAGTGGAGGGACTTCCCTGGTGGTACAATGGATAAGAATCCACCTGCCAGTGCAGGTGACACGGGTTCCATCCCTGGTCTGGGAAGATTACACATGCCTCGGAGCAACTAAGCCCACGCACCACAACTACCGAGCCTGTGCTCCAGACCCCTCAAACTGCAACTGCTGACGCCCTCGAGCCTAAACCTGTGCCCCACAACCACAGTGAGGAGCCCAAGCCCCACCACGAAGGGTAGCCCCTGCTCGCCACAACTAGAGAAAACCCGAGCACTGCAACAAAGGCCTAGCACAGCCAAAAGTAAATAATCAATTAATTTATAAATAAATACCTAGAAGTAGAATTGTTTAGTCATATGCAAACTCACTGTTTAAGGAAGTGCCTGTTTTCCAAAGCAATTTTAAAGTTAGACATTCCAGCAATGTATGAAGTTCCAATGTCTCTACCTCACCAGCACTAATTATTGTCCTTTTTTTAAGCTGTATCCATCCTGGTGGCTGTAAAGTGGTATCTCATTGTGGTTTTACTTGCATCCCCTAATAGCTAGTGATGCCGAGCATCTCCTTCCCATATGACAGATTTGTCGCCCAAGTGGATCAAGGAAGAAGCCGAAAACACTCTAGGCATCCCATACTGTCACTTGGGTAGATCCCTCTACATACAAGGATGAATCTGAGAGTGACTAAACTGTTTTTTTTGGAGCCCATGAAATTTTCAGCTCATAAAAAAAAGAAATCATTACCCTGAAGTTCAGAAAGAAAGTAACTTTTGAAATTATTTTCTGAGGGAAAATAAAAGGAAGTCTTAGAGGATATCAACTTAATATCCTTACAAAAATTTAAGAAGACTTGTATGAACTAGAAACAGTTTGCCATAAGAAGATGATATGAAAAGGCTGACATGAAGGGAAAAATAAAAATTCCATGTAGGCAAACAAGAAAATGCAAGAAAAAACAAAACAAATAGGATTATATATCAAGACACACATGGTTCAATTCAGTGCAGACATATGAATCGATGTAGTGAATAACTTGAGAATGTAAAGGGCAAAAGAAACATGAAAATTGAAGGAATAAAAAAAACAAAAAAAAGTGGGTTTTTTTTTGCCAAACAGAAAAGTATTTGGCAACAGGGAGTAATGTTCAGCCTGAAAATAATAAGTGTACCCAAGAATGAAATCGGGAGAGTTGAGATCGATAGAATAGTCAAATGTATTGTAAATAAATACATAATAAATATATAAGAAATTAAGAGTCATTTCAGAATCACTGGGGGAAAACTTAGGTAATTCAGAATGTTTGTTTGATTTACAAAATTGTAAGAAATTGTGGGCCTTAGGAAGCATCACTACGAACAAAGCTAGTGGAGGTGATGGAATTCCAGTTGAGCTATTTCAAATTCTAAAGATGATGCTGTGAAAGTGCTGCACTCAATATGTCAGCAAATTTGGAAAACTCAGCAATGGCCACAGGACTGGAAGGCAATGCCAAAGAATGCTCAAACTACTGCACAATTACACTCATCTCACACGCTAGTAAAGTAATGCTCAAAACTCTCCAAGCCAGGCTTCAGCAGTATGTGAACCATGAACTTCCAGATGTTCAAGCTGATTTTACCAGAGATCAAATTGCCAACATCCGCTGGATATGGAAAAAGCAAGAGAGTTCCAGAAAACCATCTTATTTCTGCTTGATTGACTATGACAAAGCCTTTGACTGTGTGGATCACAATAAACTGGAAAATTCTGAAAGAGATGGGAATACCAGACCACCTGACCTGCCTCTTGAGAAACCTATGTGCAGATCAGGAAGCAACAATTAGAACTGGACATGGAACAACAGACTGGTTCCAAATAGGAAAAGGAGTACGTCAAGACTGTATATTGTCACCGGCTTATTTAACTTCTATGCAGAGTACATCATGAGAAACGCTGGGCTGGAAGAAGCACAAGCTGGAATCCAGATTGTTGGGAGAAATATCAATAACCTCAGATATGCAGATGACACCACCCTTATGGAAGAAAGTAAAGAGGAACTAAAAAGCCTCTTGATGAAAGTGAAAGAGGAGAGTGAAAAAGTTGGCTTAAAGCTCAACATTCAGAAAACTAAGATCATGGCATCTGATCCCAACACTTCATGGGAAATAGATGGGGAAACAGTGTCAGACTGTATTTTTTTGGGCTCCAAAATCACTGCAGGTGGTGATTGCAGCCATGAAACACTTCATGGGAAATAGATGGGGAAACAGTGTCAGACTGTATTTTTTGGGGCTCCAAAATCACTGCAGGTGGTGATTGCAGCCATGAAAAGACGCTTACTCCTTGGAGGAAAGTTATGACCAACCTAGATAGCATATTCAAAAGCAGAGACATTACTTTGCCAACCAAGGTCTGTCTAGTCAAGGCTATGGTTTTTCCAGTGGTCATGTATGGATGTGAGAGTTGGACTATAAATAAAGCTGCGTGCCGAAGAATTGATGCTTTTGAACTGTGGTGTTGGAGAAGACTCTTGAGAGTCCCCTGGACTGCAGGGAGATCCAACCAGTCCATCCTAAAGGTGATCAGTCCTGGGTGTTCATTGGAAGGACTGATGCTGAAGCTGAGACTCCAATACTTTGGCCGCCTCATGCAAAGAGCTGACTCATTTGGAAAGACCTGATGCTGGGAAAGATTGAAGGCAGGAGGAAAAGGGGACGACAGAGGATGAGATGGTTGAATGGCATCACCGACTCGATGGACATGAGTTTGAGTAGACTCCGGGAGTTGGTGATGGGCAGGGAGGCCTGGCATGCTGCGGTTCATGGGGTCGCAGAGTCGGACACAACTGAGCAACTGAACTGAACTGAAGAAATTGTATTCGTTGAGATAAAGAAATAGGTTACTCTATAAAGAATGAGAAACAGATTTGCCTGAGGCAGTGTCATTAAATTAAAAGAAACTGGAACTGAGGAGTTTCGTGCTCAGCTTATTATTTATGTTGAAAACAATAGAACGGCTTTTTCAGATATTTAGAAGTTCAGAAAATACTGGTTTGTCTTCACTGACATAACTATAGATGGCATTCTTTCCAAATTAATATTTAACTAATCAAAATTGCACTGTTTCTTTTCCTTTGATGAACTTTTTTGAAAGTTTGCCTGGATGAACATTCAAGTGAAAATAACCAAAAGAATTTGGCAAGAAAATTGTAACGCATGAACACTGCCTTTGCAATACATTATAGATCAATGAAACAGAAATCCAAAAATAGACTAGAAACATGTAAAAACAGTATATGATAAGGAAGGCATTTAAAATTAATTGGGGAGCTTCCCTGTTGGCTCAGTGGTTAAGAATCCGCCTGCCAGTGCAGAAGACATGGGTGGTCTGGGGAGATCGCACATGCCGTGGAGCAACTAAGCCAACGTATCACAGCTACTGAGCTCATGTGCTGCAATGCTGTAGCCTGCATGCCCTAGAGCCCGTGCTCTGCAACGAGAGATGTCACCGCAGTGAGAAGCCTGCGCACCACAGCTGGAGAGTAGCTCTCCTCTCCACAGCTAAAGAAAAGCCCACACAGCAGCACGGACCCAGGACAGTCGAAAGGAAGTAAATTAATTAAAATCTAAAATTAACTGGGAAGCCCCTGGAGAAGGAAATGGCAGCCCACTCCAGTATTCTCACCTGGAGAATTCCATGGACAGAGGCCTGGCAGGCTATACGGACATGGGGTCACAAAGAGTCAGACACAACCGGGCACCCAGCACAATCGGAAAGGGAAGTTTATTCAGCTTGTGGCACTGGCTACCTGATGGGGAGAATTATCCTGAGTCCTCATATCAAAATTAATTACAGGTAGGGACTTCCCTTACTGTCCATGTTGAGACTTCACGCTTCCAAAGCAGGGAGCATGGGTTCAATCCCTGGTCCAAGAACAAAGATTCCATGTACCACGTGACCAAAAAAAAAAAATTACAGGCAAATACAAGTACTGATATTTTTAAATGTGGAAGAGAATCTAAGCTTAAAAACAAACCCTACAGGAAGTAACTGCTCTAAATGATTGAAAACCTAAACAACTAAACAGTTCTGTATCTATAAACAAAACCAAAAGGCAATAGCAAACAGGGAACTATATCTTCAAAAATAAAACATAATGAAGACCTTGTAAAAATGTGATAAGAGAAGCATGAGTCTCAAATAGTCAGTTACCCGAGGCTGTCGGGAAACTATCAGAAAGAAATACAAATCGGAAAGGGCTAAATACAAGTTTATTTTAAGTGCAACTTTACTAATAATTGAATTAACATTTAAAACAGAGATTTTTACTTTCTGTATTAGCAAACTTTTATTAACTGACGGGAACAGTGTTGTGAGAGGCAATTTCCTATAGTAATCCTGAGACCCTTTCTGGAAAACAATATGATGGACTGTACTCAAATCTGAAACAGGTGTGGAATTTACTTTAGTGTTATTTTTAATAATAAATGTTCTGAGACCGTGATTGCTTATATTGCAGTACATTCCTGCCATTAAAAATGGTTTATGAAGAATTTTTTAATGGTATGAAAATGTTGGAATGTTAACGATAGATGAATGCAGGAAAAAATATAATTCAAAACTGTGTAATCTCAACCATAAAAAATCAGATAGAAAACTGATAAGAAAAAAGTCAATTTGTTTAATTTCTTTAGTTCTTTATATATATGTACGTGCTCAATTGCTCAGTCATGTCCGACTTTTTGTGACCCCATGGACTGTGGCCCACCAGGCTCCTTTGTCCGTGGAATTCTCCAGCCAAGAATACTGGATTGGCTTGTCATTTCCTACTCCAGGGGGATTCTTTACCACTACACTACCTGGGAAGCCCCTTTATATTCTACAATATACATTTTTATATTTAAACACTTTGATCAATTAATTCAATTTTTTTAACTAATTGTTTCTGCTTCAGAGCAGCTAATCCTCATAGTCAAGGTGTAATAACCAACTGGGCAGGCTTGATCTTAATAGATTTGTGAAACAGAATAAAACTTGGTTGTTTTTCTTCACAAAGAAATGATGGTTCCCTGAAATTTTGAAAGCCACACAGATATAAAGAAGGAATTATCAGTTCAACAAAGCCAGTGTTCCCAGTTACCAGAAGTAGAGAGGCTCAGGAAGAGGGGGTGTCATTGTCACCTCAGGAGCCTGCGCGCTCCCTGGAAGGGCTGTGCCGAGCAGACCCGGGGAGGTGCACCCAGGCTTCCTGGAGACCTGTGGGCTGGCACAGCTCGCTCCACAGCCTCTCTACCTGCTCTCCCACCTCTCGAGGCTGCAGTAGACCTTCCCTTTCCAGGGAGACTCACCTTTGATCACAGTGCCGTAAATTTCAGTGGGTGGATAACCTGAAGAACAGCCGTCGGTGCTCCCGGTGTGGGTGAGCGCCCTGTCGGCCATCCGTGTGCTCCGGGCTGTGCTGTTCCCGGGTCTGGTACTCACAGTGACTGAAATCATGTCATGAGCCTCAGTCTGGCTGCCACATCGTCCAGCTGTTTTTTGAAATACCTTCTTGAAGTAGCAATTCATCTTTTTAGGTCCTAAAAAAAGGCTTGCAGCTTTATTTGTGAAATGTAATTTTGCCTGGAGATCCAGTGTCTTCAGCTGGGTTATAGGTCCTAAATTTGCCACTGAAACAGATAGGCTTGAAGATGATTTTTTACTAAAAACTGATTTATCAGGCTCCTGAAATTTAAGTGCCACTTTGCTTCCACTGAGTAACTTGCATAGGCCAAGATCCACAGTCTCTAGTCTTTTTTTCTTTTTTAGTATAAAAAACTCTCAGACTTTTTGCCCATCTGAGTTCCAATGAAAAAATTCACAAATTTTGACCCTGAAACCAGCTGACGAATAAAAGGAACCGGTATGTGATCAGCTGGAAAAACGGTCAGTAAGCCCTGGAGCAGGTGAGAACACCACTGTTCCTGAGCCATTGGAAAAGCTAGCAGCAGTGGCCCCGACAGCCTAGCCCTGGGAACTCCCAGAGCTTCAGAGCAGCACGGTTACCAGGGCATCATGGATATCATGGCCGTGTGAGCACTGCTCTTGCACATCCACATCAAAAAAATGAGAGCGCAAATAGTGGCAACACATCGAGAGGCACCTGCCGTTGACCCTGGCTCCCGTGGTGGTGACGCTTAGTCACGCAAGCAGGGGCCCGCCACACCAAGCTCCTCCCTGCCTTCTTGGGTCTGAACAGGGTTGCAAATTAACAACACGAAAATCTCTAATTCAGTTCAGTTTGTCGCTTAGTCGTGTCCAACTCTTTACGACACCATGAATTGCAGCACGCCAGGCCTCCCTGTCCATCACCAACTCCCGGAGTCTACTCAAACTCATGTTCATCAAGTCAGTGATGTCATCCAGCCATCTCATCCTCTGTCGTCCCCTTCTCCTGCCCCCAATCCGTCCCAGCATCAGAGTCTTTTCCAGTGAGTCAACTCTTCACATGAGGTGGCCAAAGTATTGGAGTTTCAGCTTTAGCATCAGTTCTTCCAAAGAACACCCAGGACTGATCTCCTTTAGGATGGGCTGGTTGGATCTCCTTGCAGTCCAGGGGACTCTCAAGAGTCTTCTCCAATATCACAGTTCAAAAGCATCAATTCTTCAGCACTCAGCTTTCTTCACAGTCCAACTCTCACATCCATACATGACCACTGGAAAAACCACAGCCTTGACTAGACAGACCTTTGTTGGCAAAGTAATGTCTCTGCTTTTTAATTTGCTATCTAGGTTGGTCATAACTTTCCTTCCAAGGAGTAAGTGTCTTTTAATTTCAAGACTGCAGTCACCATCTGCAGTGATTTTGGAGCCCAAAAAAATAAAGTCTGATACTGTTTCCACTGTTTCCCCATCTATTTCCCATGAAGTGATGGGACCAGATGCCATGATGTTAATTTTCTGAATGTTGAGCTTTAAGCCAACTTTTTCACTCTCCTCTTTCACTTTCATCAAGAGGCTTTTTAGCTCCTCTTCACTTTCTTCCATAAGGGTAGTATCATCTGCATATCTGAGGTTATTGATATTTCTCCCAACAATCTGGATTCCAGCTTGTGCTTCTTCCAGCCCAGTGTTTCTCATGATGTACTCTGCATAGAAGTTAAATAAGCAGGTGACAATATACAGTCTTGACGTACTCCTTTTCCTATTTGGAACCAATCTGTTGTTCCATGTCCAGTTCTAACTGTTGCTTCCTGACCTGCATATAGGTTTCTCAAGAGGCAGGTCAGGTGGTCTGGTATTCCCATCTCTTTCAGAATTTTCCACAGTTTATTGTGATCCACACACAAAGGCTTTGTCATAGTCAATCAAGCAGAAATAGATGGTTTTCTGGAACTCTCCTGCTTTTTCGATGATCCAGCAGATGTTGGCAGTTTGATTTCTGGTTCCTCTGCCTTTTCTAAAACCAGCTTGAACATCTGGAAGTTCACGGTTCACATATTGCTGAAGCCTGGCTTGGAGAATTTTGAGCATTACTTTACTAGCGTGTGAGATGAGTGCAGCTGTGTGGTAGTTTGAGCATTCTTTGGCATTGCCTTTCTTTGGGATTGGAATGAAAACTGACCTTTTCCTAATTAGTCATGCTCAATAATGAAACCAAGTTATTAGAATCTTGTATAGAGTACATTTCAAAGTAAAAGAGAGGAAGACTTCTTGGTGGTCCAGTGCGAGGGACCATGGGTTTGATCCCTGATCTGGGAAGATTATATGGGCAACTAAGCCCGTGCGCACCTGCTGAGCCCATGTGCCGTAACTACTGAGCCTGCACTCTAGAGCCCAGGAGCGGCAACTAGAAAAAGCCCAAGCATAGCCATGAAGACCCAGGGCAGCCGAAAATAAGTAACAAAACTACTTTTTAAAAAATTAAGTAAAATAGAGGATGAAGCTTTTCAAAGCATCTATTATTAAAATGTTCATTCAGATGCATTAAGAGCCTCACTGGCTTTTGCTCTTACGTCAGGTTATCTGTGCGACAATTGCCTTTGGAATGGGCATCGACAAACCAGACGTACGCTTTGTGATCCATGCCTCCCTCCCGAAGTCTGTGGAGGGTTACTACCAGGAGTCTGGCCGAGCGGGAAGAGACGGGGAGATCTCTCACTGCATCCTCTTCTACACCTACCATGACGTGACCCGGCTGAAGAGGCTTATCCTGAGTAAGCTGAGCTCCCTGGGGGACCTGTGCTGTCCCACTCAGTCCCATGACTGTCGTCCACCCCTGCAGTCACGGTGCTTTTGGTCCAGTGTTCCTTAAATTAGAGATGCTTACCTAGATATGGAAGTTTTATTTTAGGTCATCTTTATGATAAAGATGTTGTTCAACATGTTGAAGACTGGAAAATTTCCAAACCAGGTCTTGAATACAGTCCAATCCTAAGAAATAACTCCAGTTACTAATTTCCTTTGTATCCTTCCAGGCCCATTTTCTGCCTGGATCCTTGTATATAACATATATTTCAGACATGCAGAAAAGTAAAATGGAAAAACTAATGAGCTATCATGTACCCCCATCCAGGTTAGGAAATAAACCCCCTATAGATAGAGCCCTCTCATATCCCATCTCTTGACTGCCACATTGGAGTTAAACAGTATCTTTTTATTTTTAATGATTTTTTAAAAATTATTTTAAAATTGCTTTACATTTTAGGCAATATCTTATATTTGATACTTACGTTCCCAAATGCAGGTATTTCACAGAGTAAATGCTATTGTATTATGTGTGCTCCCCGCGGCCCCCACCACTGCCCCAAAGTATTGTTGAGTCATTCAGGTGCACAACACAGGGATTTAAAGGTTATATTCTATTTATAGTGAAAGAAAGTGAAGTTGCTCAGTCATGTCCAACTCTTTGTGACCCCATGGACTGTGGCCTACCAGGCTCCTCCATCCGTGGGATTTTCCAGGCAAGGGTACTGGAGTGGGTTGCCGTTTCCTTCTCCAGGGGATCTTCCCGACTCAGGAATCAAACCCTGGTCTCCCGTATTGCAGGCAGATGCCTTACCCTCTGAGCCACTAGGAAAGCCCACTCTATTTATAGTTATTATATAAATGTGCTTTATTGACCAGATTTTTTTCTAGTCAACACCAGGGTATACCTGTGATTTCAACTAGTACACATAGCTTGACTATATAGAATTCTATGGAATCATTCCTTGTTTATTGAACCAGTCCCCTTTTAATAGATAAGTAAACTTGCCTGTTTTGAGACCACTTTTGAAGGTACTCTGGCAAAGATACTGAGTGTGTGAAATGACGCTTACCAAGTTCTGTGCCAGATAATGTTGACCTGTTTTGCTCATAACCGGTAGCAAGGGCAGGGTCCTAACCATTAGACTGCCAGGGAATTCCCAACCACTGGCTTTAGAGATAGAGTTAGTCCCAAGAGAAAAGTGAACTTCAGGAAGGTTTTGTAATTTGCTCGCAACGGCAGCAGCAGCGGTAGCAGAGAGAGTAGTCATGGTGATGATAATGTTTTCTTAGCACTTACTTACTGTATGCCACTGTCTTGAATGCTTTACATACATCACTTAATGTTCACAAGATCCCTAAGAGACACTACTCTTACTCTCCTCATTTTACAGAAGAGTTTCCTCGAAATACAGAGCCAGATAGGTGGCAGAGCCCTGGTGGAATCCAGGTTCATCTGAATCCAAGAGTCACCTCCCTTGCACTATACCAAGATCATTCTCAGTGAAAAAATGAAACTTTTAAACTTAGTGTGTCCAAAAAAGTGAAACTTTTAAACTTAGTGTGTTTTTGAAAAGAACCTATATTAAGTTAGGTCCAAATAATTTAGTAAGTATTTAAACCCTAAATACTTAGAAGTCATCTGAAAAAAATAATACTCATAAAGCAGAAAAAAATTTTTTTAATTTCCTTTTTAACAAACCACAGTTGCTTATGAATGAAAATTATGAACGTGTTGTTCTCAAACCTTGGAATCAGAATAGATGCTACCACCCTCATTTCCTGTTTCAGGTTGATTTTTTTGGAGGTAAAGATTCATTTGAAAAGACCCTGATGCTGGGAAAGATTTAGGGCAGGAGGAGAAGGGGATGACAGAGGATGAGATGGTTGGATGGCATCACCAACTCAATGGACATGGGTTTGGGTGAACTCCGGGAGTTGGTGATGGACAGGGAGGCCTGATGTACTGCGGTTCATGGGGTCATAGAGTCGTACACAACTGAGCGACTGAACTGAACTGGACTGAATTGTGTTCATTAGCAACTGCCAAAGTTTTAACTTCACAATGTCATTTAGAGGGACTTCTTGGTGGTCCAGTAGTTAAGACTCTATGCTTCCAGTGCAGGCGGTAAGAGTTTGATCCCTGGTCAGGGAACTAAGATGCCACATGCTGCCTGGCATGGCCAGGAAAACAGAAAATTAAATAAAAAACAATAACAAGATCATCAGAAGAAAAGTAGCACATCATGAGAGCTTCCCTGGTGGCTTAGTGGTCAAGAACCCACATACCAATGTAGGAGAGGCAGGTTCAGTCTCTGGATCAGAAAGATCCTCTGGAGAAGGAAATGGCAACCCACTCCAGTATTCTTGTCTGGGAAATCCATGGACAGAGGAGCCTGACGGACTACAGTCTGTAGGGTCACAAGAGTTGGACACAACTTAGTGACTAAACAACAAGCTCATTGTGAACTAGCCCAAACTCGTTGTGTATGTGGAGTTCAACAGATGTTAGTTGTTGCTGTATTTCCCTTGAGTTTAAAATATCGACCAGCAGCCATGTGTACTCGTTGCAGCACCCACCCTGGCCCAGGAGGTCCTTCGCACACAGTTTCAGAACCAATGGCTTCACCACTTTGATCTCAAATACTCCAGGAGATGCACAGCCCACTGCCACAGCCCCAGACTCTGCTCACTCTGGATGCTAGGTCTAGTTGATGCTTGTCTTGATAACCGTAGTAAATACAGTTCAGACAGTTACCACTGGGAATAGTGAAGAGACGCAAAATGTTCTCAGCTACTCCTGACAACCTGTGTTTATTCCTGTACAACTAAATTCTTGGTTGTTGTTGTTTGGTCCCTCAGTTGTGTTTGACTCTTTGCAACCCCCTGGACTGCAGCATGCCAGGGTTCCCTGTCCTTCACCATCTCCCAGAGTTTGCTCAAACTCATGTCCAGTGAGTCGGTGATGCCATCCAACCATCTCGTCCTCTGTCATCCCCTTCTCCTCCAGCTTTCAGTGTTTCCCTGCATCAGGGTCTTTTCTAATGAGTTGGCTTTTCGCATCAGGTGGCCAAAGTATTGGAGCTTCAGCTTCAGCATCAGTCCTTCCAATGAATATTCAGGGTTGATTTCCTTTAGGATTGACTGGTTTGATCTTGCTGTCCAAGGAACTTTCAGGAGTCTTCTCTTGAGATAAATCTTGGAGATGAACATAAACATTCAGTTAATTATAATGTAAATATTTAGAATTATAGGAATCTGTTTTAAATACTTCTGTGATATATTCAATTTTTCTACTTTAATAAGTATGTTTTACTATGTTCTTCATCTCTTTTAGTGGAAAAAGATGGAAACCGTCATACACGAGAGACCCACTTCAATAATTTATATAGCATGGTTCATTACTGTGAAAATATAACAGAATGTAGGAGAATACAGCTTTTGGCTTACTTTGGCGAAAATGAATTTAATCCTCATTTTTGTAAGAAATACCCAGATGTTTCATGTGATAACTGCTGTAAAACAAAGGTAAAATAAGCAGGTTTTAAATTCTTTGTAATAAGGAAATTGCCAAGATTTTTTTTTTCTTCTCTTAATTTAGAAAAGTTAGATACAGGTTAGACGGCAGTAAAGTCGGCCCTAAGGAGTTTAACAAGGGAACAGTGGATTCCTCCTCATGTTATTTGGAAATAGAAATGTTTTGATAATAATTCTGTGACATACCCTTAGAGTTCAAAGCCTGTTTAAAAAATATATACTGTACCTGTTTCAGTGATTATAGGATATTTTAGAAATGTCGTTAATCTATAAATTTCCAGAGAGATCCAATATGGGCAGCTAGAATAATTTCCATTCAATTGTAATTACATTTAAGCATCCAATTCTCAAAAGGGTTATAACTAGTATAGTTATGTGTTTGAATTCAGATCAATTAGACTACTCTGTAAATTGGTTTTAAAAAACTATAAAGAATAATAGCAATACCTTCGAGATGAGTTTGCTATCATCTCTCATAAAAACAACCTTGGGAGGTGGTTAAATTCAATCCTTGTCTTCTCTACTTCACAGTTTATGGAGCATTTTCTTGTTTTATGTATTACTTGAAATGTCTGTGTAAGGTGCTAGGGATTCGCAGACAGGAGAGACAGACATGTTTGTATTCATATCGTTGTGATACTGTGTTAAAAGTCCAGTTACAGATAGGCAGCACTAGCCGAGCAGAGGGCAACTTACTCTGTCTCTCTGGATTCCCGGCCATCTCCACCCACCACGCCCCACTCTGTAGATGTTGCTAATCTGTTCACTCACTCAACAAATATTTGTTGAGTGCCTGCTCTGTGATAGACACTGTTCTAGGAGTTTGGGATATATCACCAAACAACATATGAAGATCCCTGACTCTTGTGGAGCTCACTTTCAAGCAGAGGAGGGCTGAATAAAGACAATATACGTTATAAGTACATGTGAAGAGGGAAATTGTTGCTGTTCAGTCGCTCAGTCATGTCCGACTCTTTGAGACCCCATGAACTGCAGCCCAGTTACCCTGTCCTTCACCATCTCCTGAAGTTTGCTCAAATTCATGTCCATTGAGTTGATGGTGCCATCCAACCATCTCATCCTCTGTCGCCCTCTTCTCCCCATGCCCTCCTTCTTTCCCGGTATCAGGGTCTTTTGAAGAGGGAAGAGCTTGGTGAAAAGTACAGCAGTATTAGGAGTCAGGAATGATAATGGGATTCAGGCGGCAGTGGCCCTAGGAAGTCCTATTACAAGGATGAGAGGGGAGTTTAGCTGAGCAGCTCTCAAATATGGGTATTCTTGGCAGGAGCCAAGACGAAAGGCCCTGGGGTGGGGATGTGCCTGTGTGTTTGAGAGATAGCAAGGGAATTCACAAGCCTGCCCGGGGCTAAGAGTTAGTCAGGGGAAAGGTAACAGCCAGCCATAGCATTATCTGGAGGGCGGAGAGACTGGCCAAGTGGAGCAACCCTCAGCAGAGGGGACCTATTGGCAGGGAAGATCAGGAGTTTGGCCTGGGGCACAGTGAGTTAGCCGCTCTTGTCTTAGATTCAGGAATTCTGAAAGGAGGCTGGTGATACCATAACTAGGAGTGGTTGGCCTGGGGGTTGAATTGAAAGTCATGAAAGCAGATGCAATCTTCAGTGGTTTCTGTTTACATGGAAGAGAAGAAAATTACAGCCCTGGTACTTCAAGAGCCAGAGGAGAAGAGGAAGAATTAGGAAAGGAGACCAGAAAAGAGAACAAGTGAGGCAGGAAGAGAGCAAGGCAACTAAGTGTGGAAGAGCTTCCGGGAAAAGGGAGTGCTACCTGGTCACGCACTGCTGCCAAGCCCCGTATCATAAGGACCAAGATGTCCCCATGAACGCAGCCCCACAGAAATACGGGACCTGGACATGACCAGTTTCAGTGGAGAGGGGCAGAGCTGGACGCAGTGTGCTTATGGAAAATTCTTTCAAGTTTTGTTTCAGGGATGAACAGAGAAACAATAGCTGCCAGGGGAGCTAGAGTCAAGAAAAGACAGGAGAAATGCTGTAGTTGTGTGCTGAAAGGAACGCACCTACAGAGAATGGAAACTGATGTGTGTGGAAGGAAGATGTGCTGCAGCAGGGTCCCTGGGTTGGCGAGGGAGGCTGGGAGCATGTCGAGGGCACCAAGGTGGGTTCAGACAGGAGCCTGGATAGTTCATCTGTAACGACAGATGTAGAGGAGGGAGTTTGCGAAAGCTTTCTTCCCGCCGATTCCGTTTCCTCAGCAAAGTAGGAAGCAAGGAGTGTGCAGGAAGCAAGAGTGTGAAATCAGACAGGGGCCACAGACTTACTTACAGGGCCAGAGAGCAGACATTCCAGGCCTTGTGGGCAGTCTCTGTCCCAGCTACTGAGCTCTGCCATTTTAGCCCGAAAGGGGACATAAAGCACAATAAATACAGCGATTTCCCGTGGTCGTATTTTGATAAAATTTGATTTACAAAAGCAGGTGTATAGCACATGGGCCATAGTTTGCTGACTCCCATTCTAAGAGAATGGAGGAAGGATAGACCACACACGTGTCATGATCACCAAAGGGTGCACTTGAGGTCTGTGGCCCTGTGTCGAAAGTGAAAGTCAGTTCAGTTCAGCAGCCGTGTCCGACTCTGCGACCCCATGGACTGCAGCACGCCTGGCTTCCCCGTCCATCACCAACTCCTGGAGCTTGCTCAGGCTCATGCCCTTCGAGTCGGTGAAGCCATGAAGTCAAAAGTGAAAACAGCACAGTTGTCCATGTGTTTCTCCAGCCAGGTGTAGCTACAGGCATGAAGTGGTGGAGAGTGGGATGTAATGTGTTTGTCAAACTAGGAGACATAAGGGCAAGGGAGTTGAAGGTGTTGTGTGAAAGATGGTGTTACAATTTTTAAAAAGAAGAGAGAGATTGGCTCTGGGATATCAACTGAATATCTTAGTACTTAAAGAACATCTAAGGGTGTGGATCAGTGGCTGGGCAGTCCCGGTGGATTGTTGGAGTCAGCATAGTAGCTGGCCAGAGTTTGAAAGATAAGAGGTGATGGTCAGAGAACAGAGCGTTGCTGGTATTAGTAAGACTAAGGTAGTAGGTGTGACCATCAGAGTGAGTGGCCGACATTTGTGGAGAATGGGATCACTAGAGCACAGGAGATCAAGTTGCCCAAGGCCAACATGTGGGAGAATCATTTCTGTGTACTAAGTCACCAAGAATTAAGGCAGGAGTCAGGTTGGAGAGAGTGATGGGGGCACTCTCTCGTGACAATGCCAGATAGAGCCTCAGAATCACTACCAGTTGTTAGTATAGGATGAAAAACCCGCCTGTCTTCAGGACTGTGGGGGTTGAGCAAGGATTAGCAGGTAGGGGGACTGCTTATACAGAAGCACGATGCCACTTCTGAGAATTGCAGGTGCTCGGCATTGCTGTGATGTGACGAGAGTAAAATATCACATAGTAATGGGGGCTTCAAGAGGAAGGCAGGGGGACTTTCCTGGTGGTCCAGTGGGCGAGTCCACCTGCCAGTGCAGGAACCTTGAGTTCAGTCCTGGTCCAAGAAAACCCCACATGCTGCACATCAGCCACGCCCGGGCTCCACAGCCACTGAACCCTTGTGCTGCAACCACCGAAGCCCACGCTCTGCGGCAAGAGCAGCCACCGCAGTGAGAGGCCAGCACGCTGCAGTGAAGAGGAGCCCCCCCTCACCAAGTGCAGCTAGGGAAAACCCACAGTGAAGACCCGGCCAAGCCAAAAAAGAAGATAAATAAAGTGCAAAGAGCAAAGGGAAAAAGTGGTTGGCAGAGTTTGGAGATGACTGAGGACTATGAGAAAGGAAACTGACTGGAAGTAACAAAAAGGATTGACTGTGGCACCAGAGACCCAAAGGACATCAGAACTCATACATTCGCATGGTTAGACAATGGTTTCATTCCAGAGGTCACCATACAGTAAGTGGCAGAGAAAGCATGAAGGATTTGGAGAAAAAAAGACTGTTTCTACCCGCAGAGTGCTGTCCGATAGCTGTCTGTGAACTAATGGAATAGATACCGTAGACTGCCAGTTGTTCTAGACGCACGATTAATGTGAAAACGCAGAAAAGAAGGACACTTGCACCTTGCTTAGTTTTGGGTCTTGGTTTTAGTATGGAAATGGCATGTTGTGGGACTATTTCAGTTAGTATTAAACCCTAGCAATCTAGGTATTATCTTAATTATAAAGATAACAATAAAAGGTAATAAATAAATGTAAAAAGGTAATCTCTTTTTATTCATAGGACTTTAAGACAAAAGATGTGACTGATGATGTGAAAAATATTGTAAGATTTGTTCAAGAACACAGTTCATCTCAGGGAACAAGAAATATAAAGCATATAGGTCCTTCTGGGAGGTTTACTATGAACATGCTGGTCGACATTTTCTTGGGTAAGTCAGCTGTTTTATCGTTTGAATTACATCAATTAAAATTGAACATTAAAGAAGTCATTACAGCTACATAGAAACACCTCTATTGTCGTTTTCTTAATGAATTTAAGGGCTTTAAAATAAAAGCCTTTTAGAGTAATGAAAGAAAAGCCATTTTATGCATTATAACAGTCATTTTTATAGAATTTATATAAGTCACTAAAATGAGTTTTCACAAATGAAAAAAAAAATAAGAGAGCTCATGCAGTTTCATCTGAGTGAGTGGGCTTCTAGTTTGGGACGGCAGCTTGAGCATTAAGTATCTGTCTTCTTTTTTCTTCCTTGAGGCCCTTTTAAAATAGTAGCGAGGAAATAGAAGGAGGATTCAATCCATAACAGCATAGAGAACCAGAAAGAGACCATCATCAGATTAGGAGTTTTAAAAATCTTTTACAAAATGGATGGAAGCATATTGATAAATGGAATGAAATTCGATAAATCACAGAGCAAATAAATGTAGGAGAAAGCAACGGCCAAGGGACTGTCAACTAGGCGGAATGCCATTGTCACCAGGCCCCAGACCTGGAGGCTTAGAGGCCTACGGGTAGACGTGAAAGCAGGGGAGCTCCAGATAGGAGGGGACAGTTGGGAGGAAGTCTGCTCACAGGAGAACTGCATGGAATGCCCTCTGTAACCAATTCTAGAACAGAGATAGACAGACTGCCTGAGAAGCAGAAAGACAGCCAAGCTGGGGCTACCCAGCACATTTACCCTAAAACAAACCTGATGACTGGACATCCCATTTCAAGGGAGGAATTTGGGGGGAAATAGGTGTTGATACAAAATAATAAGAAATCCACTTTAAAAGTCTGATCTGGTCCCTGAAGAGTAAATATAAATAGACAGTCAAGAAAAGGCCAGAGGCCTCCCTGGGGGTCCAGAGGCTACGATTTTGTGCTCCCAGTGCAGGGAATCCGGGTTTGATCCCTGGTCGGGGAGCTAGAGCCCACATGCCCTAACTGAGAGCTTACATGCCGCAAAGAAAAAAGAGAGAAAGGCCAAAGAAGTAACATATTTGATCCTGGGGATAGAGATAATTTAGAAAATAGGCAGTACTCCTGGGGAGACAGGAAGGGGAACTCTTCATTAGTATCTTCACAAAGATAAATAATAATAGAATGTTATGATGTCTTGGATGGTAAAGAATCCACCTGCAGTGCGGGAGACCTGGGTTCGATCCCTGGATTGGGAAGATCCCGTGGAGGAGAGCATGGCAACCCACCCCGGTATTCTTGCCTGGAGAATTCCATGGACAGAGGAACCTGGTGGGCTGCGGTCCATGGGGTCACAGTCGGACATGACTGAACAACTTTCATTTGTATGGAAAAGAAACAAAGATGGAGAAAAAGCTGTTAAAAATTATAAATGATTGACAAAGTAAATTTAGTAGAAAGGCTGGAAGACAACATCAAGAAAATTTTCTGAAGACCTCAGCAAAAATGTATGGAAAATGTGAGAGCGAAAATACAGATCAATTCTTAGGAAATGTGAAATCTGACAGAATTTTGAAATAGGAAATAAACCAACGGTAAAAGGAAATTTCTCAGAAAAGGAGAAAAGCCTTAATTGCCCACTGGGGGAGTTCCCTAGTGGTTAGGATTTGGCACTTTCACTTCCATGGCCTGGGTTCAATCCCTGGTCAGGGAACTGAGGTCCCGCAAGCTGTGTGGTGTGCCAACATTTAAATTAAGAAAAAAAAAAAAAAAAGCCTGCTTAATGCAAAATAAATGCTTTATAAGATGAGATTTAAGAATACCAAGAGTAAAAAAATAAAGATAATTTTAAAAAAGAATACCAAGAGTAAAGAGATGTTAGGGAGGAAAAGCCTTTTCTCCATTCTCTTACAGTTAGGGGAGGCAGACTAGCAAGAGAAAGGACAGATTTAATCAGATATGTAATGGGAGTTCATGGAAAATGTGACTCAAAGGGGCCATTAGAATCTGAGGCTTAGCTACCATTTTAATAGGGGAAGGAGAGGCAGGAAGGGTTAGGAGGAAACAGATGATTTGGGGAGTAGTGGGGGAGGGGACATAAACAGACCCTTAGGAGAAAGATGGGGGGGTGGGGGGACGTGATCATTTTTGTAACAGGGTCTGGGTGTTGCATGGAAAGTTCTCACCTCCGATGATGAGAGTCAGTCTTCTCTGGTTGCTCTGGGGCTGGGGCGGGGGGTAGGATTTAAGACAATTGAGTTCTTTGGGGAGTGTCTGCTTTTTGGCAGATAGATTTCAGGAACTCAGATACCTTCTGCTCAGAATAGTTTTGATGCCATTGTGGCATATTCTGAACCCCTTCAGAGATACTCCCAAAAGCTTTGGAAAGAAGAAAACAACCAAAACCAAAAGGACATCATATTAATACCAGCAACCCTGGAGACTTGCAGGCAAAGAAGATGATGTGATCTATACCATAAACAGGAACAGACCCATGGGTCCAGGGAGAAGAAATCCCAGAGTCACAGTAAGCAGTCTTTACTGGCGTGCTCTGTCAGTGAGTTGTGTCCAACTCTTTGCGACCCTGTGGACTGTAGCCCCCGCCAGGCTCCTTTGTCCATGGGATTCTCCAGGCAAGGATACTGGAGTGGGTTGCCATGCCCTTCTCCAAGGGCTCATCCTGAAGCAGTCTGTACAAATTGTTAACAGAAAGTCGGAAAAATAAGTCCCAAGCAATATAGAGAAAGAACAAGAAATGAATTTGTTTTTGTTTTTGATGACGGAAAAAGGCCACAAATGTTACTTCTCAACAAAAGGAGAAAGGCACTTAGAAACCCCGGGGAAAAGATTACAAGAGAGCGGAGGTCAACTAGAAATGAAGGAAGTGGCCGTACCGTTTTGCGTAATTGATAAAATGTACAAAATAATCTGTCTGGATACAGTGAACATCCTCCTTAGTTGCACAAGAGTCAGGAGTTCTAAGTGGGAAAGGAAGCTTGTCCTAATCTAAACACTGCTGATAAGCGGCAGTCAACTTATAGACTTCAACGTGGTTAGAGAACAGGACAGGATATAGTTGTTAATCCTGGTGATGTAAGAATGAAAGTGCAGTAAGCAAAAATAGGGATTTCCCTGGTGGTACAATGGGTAAGAATCCGCCTGCCATGGCAGTGCAGGGGACTTGAATTTGATCCCCGATCCAAGAAGATTCCACATGCTGTGGAGCAACTAAGCTCAAGTGCCACAACTAAACCTGTGCTCTAGAGCCCTCAAGCTGCAACTATTGATCCCATGTGCGCTAGAGCCTGTTCGGGCCTGTTAGGGTGTGGGTTCAGCCCTAGAGCCTGTGCTTCACAAGAGAAGTCACTGCAGTGAGAAGGCCATACACCGCAACAAAGAGTAGCTCCCGCTCGCCGCAACTAGAGACGCCTTCGCACGGCAGTGAAGACCCAGCAAAACCAATAAACAGATAAAAACAAAAGGGGAGTATATGGATGGCTTGGAATGACAGCAGAAGTGTGGGTTACATGAGTGGCAACCACCAGAAGAGCTGAAAACAAGCCATTTAAAAGTGATTGCCTTGGGATTTCCCTGGGAGTTCAGTGGTTAAGACTCCACGCTTCCATTGCAGGGGCCGGGGTTCGACCAGGGACCAGGGAGCTAAGATCCTACATGCTGCATGGCATAGCCAAAAAAAAAATTAAATTTTTAAAAAAGCGATTGACTTGGAAAAGAGTGAGACTAGGGAGGGGAAGGGTAGAATAGAGGAATGTTGCTTTTAATTACAAACCCTCCTGTACTGTATTTTTTCCTATGTACATGTATTACTTTAAAATCTATAAAGCAATTAAACAATGAGTAGCCTCCACTGGAGAAGGGAGATGGTTTGCTCAGTTTCTAAGCTGTTTCTTCTGGATCCACACAATTCTCAGGACAGAGCAGCTTTTAATGCTGGACCCCCTTTCTGGATTCTTGCCTTCTAGTTTGGGAGCACAAAGGGTTGTAGGTTAAGCAGTTTATTATAAGAATGATACATAATCATTCTACATTATGACATGTAGAAAACTGAAAAATACAAACTCCAGAAAACAAAACTACTAATATTTCAATGTGTTTGCTCACAATCACATATTTATCATATTGAATGTATAGTTCCTATCATTTTTATTTAATCATATAAGCATTTTTAAATTATTTTACTCTCCTGAAGTAGTTTTTAATTTTATCATATTGATGAAATATGTTTAAATAGTTTTATTTTAGGACATATTGGGTTGGTGAAAAGTCTGTTAGGGGTTTTCCGTAACATCTTACAGAAAACCCCAAGTGAGTTTTTTGGCCACCTCAGTATCTTTCTAGTGTACACAATGGTGTGATAAATAGCCTTTTAAGTACACCTTCACCTGCGTCTCTGTTTGTAGCTTCCATGTAGGGTCCTAGAAAGATTGCTGAGTTAGACATTTTTCTGACACATGCTTCAGTTTCTCATCAGCTCTTGTATGTTTTTAAGAAAACTGTTTATGTTTCATCCAGCTTTCTTAGTTACCCTCAGCACTAGTACTGGGTCCACGTCACCCCGTCCTTTACCAGAGCAGTAGTCCTTTATGTCCAGATCACTTGAAGAAGTAAAACTTGGATCATTCAGCATCTGTGACCAGAAGCCATCTGAAATTCACAGTAACATAATTATTTGGAGCTGTTACAATAGAGCTAAAGCCTTACAAAATATAGCTGTTAATTCTGATTATAATCAATGTCACCTTCTTAAGTGGTGGTGGTTTAGTTGCTAAGTCTTGTCTGACTCCTGCCATCCCATGGAACTATAACCCATCAGGCTTCTCTGTCCATAGCATTTTCCAGGCAAGAATACTGGAGTGGGTTGCCATTTCCTTCTCCAACCTTCATAAATAGATTGTTATTAAAGAAAAAATAACTGTGCTTATGATTTTTAAAAAAGACACTTGTCATTACAGCAGCTGGGATGTGAAACCAAGTATCCAGCCTGGTGTGGAGCTCTCAGTCAGCCCCCTGGGGGAGGAGGGAAGTACATGGCCTCATGGAATGCTATGCTCTTGTTTTGGAGTTTATCTAGGTTTCATCTGTGAGGATGACAGAATGTGTAGACTTAAATGCTTTGATTATAACAGAGTAGCACTTTCATCGCAGGATCAGAGATAATATTTATAAAGTTGATTGTCAAAAAATTTTTTTGGAACTAGATCAACAATGCGTAGTCATCCTAATACAGCGACAGTGATGTGAAGCTAAAGTTAAAGTTGACATAAACTTTGTCTTTGATTTGTTTGGTGTCATATAATTTTATAAGCTGTATATGCAACATCCTAAAATGACCAATTTAATTTTGTTGCTGTGTTTGGTCAATACCTGTTATATAAAGAGAAGTACATGAAATTATTTTAGAATTCTACTCAAATATTCTTACTTTATGGAAATGAGTGTCTGTTTGTGCCATAGGTTTTCCTGAAGAAGAGCTGTCTATCCCTTTATCCAGACCTGTCCATAAATGACTTTTAAATATGTATAAATACATTTGGCAGCACTGGGTCTTAGCTGTGGCATGCAGGCTCTTCATTGTGGCTCATGGGCTTCGTTGCCCCATGCCATGTGGAATCTTAGTTCCCCAAGCAGGGATTGAACCCATGTCCCCTGCACTGGAAGGCAGCTTCTTAACCACTGGACCACCGGGGAAGTCCCCATAAATGACTTTTTTTAGCGTCTTTTGTTACAGTTATGGTGAAAGGGAAAGTCGCTCAATCATGTCTGTCTCTTAGGGACCCCACGGACTGTAGCCCACCAGGCTCCTCTGTCCATGGAATTCTCCAGGCAAGAATACTGGAGTAGGTTGCCGTTGCCTTCCGTAGGAGATCTTCGCAAGCCAGGGATCAAACTCAGGTCTCCTGCCTTGCAGGCAGATTCTTTTCCATCTGAGCCTCCAGGGAAGCCCTCAGTTATGATATACCTATATTTACTAGTCTAACTTCTTGTACCTTCTTGCCAGGGAGTAAGAGTGCAAAAATTCAGTCAGGAATATTTGGAAAAGGATCTACTTATTCAAGACACAACGCCGAAAGACTTTTTAAAAAACTGATACTTGACAGGATTTTGGATGAAGACTTATATATCAATGCCAATGATCAACCAATTGCCTATGTGATGCTTGGAAGTAAAGCACAAACCGTACTAAATGGGCATTTAAAGGTATGATTTTTTAAATGTTGATTTTATTATCTCCCAAAGAGTAGATAGAAATATTTTACTGTGAGTTAAAGTGTCTTTTCCTAAGCTGATGAGCTGATGGACATTGAACTTATATGTACTGCCCTGTATGAACATATTTTGTTCTTCTTAGTTTAGAAGGAGATCTTAAACTTGAGCCCAAGTAATGTCATACCTGTCAAAATGAATCATATGGGCTATCAGATCATTAGATTATCATATATTCATTAAATAAACATTTATTACAAAGCTTTTCTATGCTCTCACTGGAAATATGAAGATGGAGAATGGACAGCCCCTGTTCCCAAGAGACTTACTATCTACTTGACATAGAAATACCCACCCTCCCCCCAAGAAATGTAATTAAGCATTAAATAAAGCCTCTGTTTGGCTACAAGTATGCACACACCCACTGCTGCGCTCTGTTTTTCTCTCACAAAGGTAGACTTTATGGAAACGGAAAATTCCAGCAGTGTGAAAAAACAAAAGGCGTTAGTGGCAAAGGTGTCTCAGAGGGAAGAGGTGGTTAAGAAATGTCTTGGAGAACTTAAAGAAGTCTGCAAATCTCTGGGGAAAGTTTTTGGCGTCCACTACTTTAATATTTTTAATACCGTCACTCTCAAGAAGCTCGCAGGTTGGTATGTCTGTGTCTCCTGCTGTACAGCATAAATGAATGGGCCAAAAGTTAATCTTGATAAAGAACTCATCAAGAGCATAAGTATATATCAGTCTTTTTTATTTTTGAATTGAAAGCTCAAACAATTTAAACTCATTCTTGAAATAAAATATATTCTTGAAGATAAACACAGTACTTTGTTCTGCAGACATATGGTGTTAATATAATTTAAACTTGTACTTTGGTTTAATGCTGCATGTTAAGATATGGATAATTGTAATTGCTAATACCAGGTGTCTCTTACTGACTTTATGTGCATTACTTGCCTGCCTTATGTTTAACGAATTATGCACACGGTTTTGTTTTGTTTTCGTAAAGACCTTAGCTTCACATTCCTAAAACATAAGTTCCTTATGAAAAGAGATTTTGTTTTATGCTTCTCCGAATCCAGACCTAGCACATGGCTGTGTCTTAAGTATTTTGTGATAAGTACTTGCTGACCTGAATTATCCCCATGGCTTCAGATAGCTCCACCCAAAGTTCTTATAGTAAAGTCCCTGGAAAATAAGTTGGCCAGTAGTTGACTGATGAGTGTACATTTCCTTCCATGCTTATCCTTTATAAAAACCCATAATCACCGCCTTCCCTCTCCCATTCCCACTCTGGCCACCATAGGTCATTATAGTATCTCATCAACTCTAAGATGACACGTTGTTATTTTATGGACTATTGAGAAAAAAAAAAATTCTGCTAATTAATGACACAGTACTTTTATTAAAGCCTGACTCTTCTGAATCTTTTTTTTTTTTGACTCAGCTGTTCATGTCATTGTTTTTCCCTCATGTCGTCAGGGACATTAGTGATACAGCCTTTCCAGCACGTTCCACTATATCCCCCCAATTTTATCAAAATCCCCATCACCCCTTCCAATGTGATGGTGGTGTTTTCTTAATGATACCAGAAAGTTGTCCACGGCCTTGCACACGTCTCTTAGCAACACAAGTCATGTAAAGCACTTGGTTGTTGCCTACAAGAAACTATGAAATTGTCATCTCCTCCAGAACAAATCATTTGCTTTGTTAATGCCACATTTATTCCCCATTACTCCGTGTCTGAGCTTTTTTGCATTCACAGTCATTTTCTTTTTTTAATTATTATTAGGATTTTTCTTTTTGACTGCACTGGGTCTTTGTTGTGGCTCAACCCCGCAGCATGTGGGATCTTAGTTCCCTGACCAGGGATCGAACCCGTGTCCCCTGCCTGGAAAGGTGGATTCTTAACCCCTGGATCACCAGGGAAGTCCCCACATCATTTTCTCAGTGCTCATCCCAGTCTAGTCTTTTTGAAGACATTTCACGTGCAGTTAAACTCAACATGTGGGGAACCAGCACTGCAGTGGTGGTGGTGACTGATGCTGTGACTGTGTTCTCACATGCATAGGCAGTGACAGCTGCTGGACAGCTGCCATCTGGCCATCTGCACTGGTAAGATGCAGCTTGACCTCAGGAATGCCAAAGTGCAGAAAAAAAAAAAAAGTGTGTATCTTAGAATCAATAAAATGTTGTATTTCATTCCTAGGTTCTCAGTGAAGTTTCTTAACTGGACTCCTTAACTCCAGATATAAACATGATACTCATTTTAATCTTCTAAGTACTCTTTAAAGCTCCAGCAGTTCTTCAGATAAAGTACAAGCTCTATCAGGGATTTGCATTTCTTTTTTTTTTTTTTTGCCACACCCCGAGGCATATAGGACCTTAGTTTCATGACCAAGGATCAAACACCTCCTGCAGTGGAAAAACAGGGTCTTAACCGCTGGACCACCAGGAAACCTCCAGGGATTGGCATTTCTCCTTGTGTCCCTAACTTTATCTTCTGCTAACCCCCGGTCTGTCCCACAGGTCTGTTCTTTTTCTTGTAAATGTAGAAATGATGCGAGAATCACGGATTTGAAATCCACCCTTTGTTCAACTCAAATGTGTGGGGATTACTCACTTGCTCCCCGTAGCCAGTGCATCACTAAATCCTACAGACCTAGCCTCCAAACCAGGTCCAAATCTGCTGCTTCTCTCCATCTAGTTCATAGCATCCTCACTTGCGCCTGAGCAGCTTCCTCGAGGCTCGTTTCTCCTCTTTCCCTTACAGTCCATTTTGCATACAGCAGCCAGAGTGGTATTTACAAGACAGACTTGTCTAGCTGTAAGACTCATGTGCCTTCTGGGCTCAGAGGACTCTTAACAGCCTACTTGCCTCGCCCACGTGCAGAAAGGCTGGAGGAAGGACAGGTTTGGGTTGAGGGGGCAGTGAGAATTCATTTGAGGCTTTACTGAGCACAAATGTGGGCCTTCTCTGCAAACAAAGGATCCCCATAACTGCAACTAGACTCGTCTTTGTAATGCGAACCGTGGGTGAGAGCAAAGACCGGATACCCCCTGACTCTGCTCGCCCCAACGTCCTCGACCCCCTCCTATTCTCTGCCCTGACCACGCACCTTTGCTGCTGGAATGCGACGGTGGGCTCCTGCCCTCTGGGCCTGTCTGCTGCCTCCGTTGGCACTAGCTGCCTTTGTAGAAAATTGGCCCATGTACCCAGCGCTCTGCAGTCAGTTGGCACTTAACACACAGGCGCTGAATGGGTGAATGAGCATAAATCCAGTGGGTTTTCTCTGGGTGGTAATTTAAATTTCTAATTTTATGCCCATGTACAGAATCTTTATCTTCTGATCCTGAGGTTTTGCTTCAAATTGATGGTGTTACCGAAGACAAACTGGAAAAATATGGTGCTGAAGTGATTCCAATATTACAGAAATACTCTGAGTGGACATTGCCAGGTTCAGTATACAGCCAAATATGTGTTTTTCCAAAAGCCTCTTTTAATGTTAAGCAGTGCCTCTCACTGGATTAGAATTGTGTGGTTTCTGGGTTGTGTCAGTGCTTCCTACACCTCGTCACACTGACATCCAAGTGTTCGGAGCAGACCCCGGTGGGGTGCCAGGCACTTCATAGAGAACACTGGTGCTTAGGTCCCCTGGGGGTGCCAGTTAGCAGACCTGCTAATAGGACCCAATGGGAGGCCTGTGGGCCCAGCATTTGTTGATTCTGTTAAAGCAAGCGCCTGAGGACCCTGGAGCCCCTGGGTGCCGATTGCAGATTGGTCAGCATCCTCCTCTGTGATCCTTGGCAGGCCACGAATAACCTTTTCTTGTTTCACTTTCCTTATCTGAGGAAGGAACGTGTTATCCGACAAGCATGTCTAAAGATTAAGTTGAAATGTTTTGGAAAATGAACATGTAAGCTGGAACGCTAGAGCCTCTACTGTCACTAGCGTTGAAAGGCGCTGCCCGAGCGAGTGCATCCTTAATGGACGTTCCCAGACGTTGCGTGAGGCCTGTCGTGTAGCACCTCTAATTACAGAACTCATCACTTGTACTTCTCACCTCAAGCGATAGAAAGTGTGGATGCAGGGGAAATCGAGAACCAAGACTGTTGTGGGCGATAGGTGTAGGGTGCCTGGCTCCAGGGTATTGTGATGCATCCGAGCCAAGTGAACTGTTCTGTGACTCCAGTCCTTCCCAGGGCTGAGGGAAATGGAGGTGGGGTAAGAAATGAGCAAGTCGCATTCTGTCTCTCCACAGTCATTTTTATCCCTTGGCACGAAGCAGAAGAGTCAGGTTCTCGTTAATTCTTCAGTATGGTCATTATTCCATAAAAGCCTTACTTCAGACACATTGAATTCTTGGTGGGAACTTAACGCTTGGTTAGTACAGCACGTTGTTTGGAAGGGTATTTTACCCATGTCAGACAGGGCCGCTCGGCAGAAATCGCCGGTGACGACCACTCCCACTAACTGAGGGAGAGATGCTGAGCCAAGAGCTTTGCCCATTTTGAGTCACTCAGTCCTTATACACCTGTTTTATTTTTGACCATGCCATGCAGCTTATGGGCTCTTAGTTCCCTAAGCAGGGACTGAACCCAGACCCATGGGCAGTGAAAGGGCAGAGTCGTAACCACTGGACCGCCAGGGTCTTCCCCACACCCATTTTGGAGGTGGAAATGGGCAAGGTTTTTCATTTTCCTGAAGTCCTACGCTGGAACGACTGCACTCTTCACCCTTCCTACCACGCAGTGAGGCAGGGTACCTTCAGAAGTACCTTCAGAAATGAAGACCCAGTCACTGCTGGTGGGAATATTTCAGGCTTTGGGAGTGCCTTGGATTGCAAATACCTACGGAAATTACCATCTTCTTTGTAGATGTGTGCTTTGTACAGGCCCATTTCCTGCACAGTATGTGAACTATTAACAGCTATTATGCAAAGGAAAGTAAAATACAGTCTAGAATTTTCTGACACTCACTACTAAGTAGCTATCACTCTAAAGATGAGGTGCGAACATAGTCATGTTTCCCTTACATTGGGCTTGTCTTTTTCAGCATATGTAAACTAAAAAATTGTCTTTTAGTTCGCACTTTCTACTCTTCAGAGAGCTTAACAGGATTAATGGCACAAACAATAGCAGGGACTTGGGCTGCAGAGAGTGAGCTAATAAACCTGACGTCTCTAGTTAAGTTAGAGAGCATCACACATTTTCTTAATGAATTCCGACCCCCCGTTCTTTAAAACTGAATTGCCATTGATGACTGTGGGCTTTGTGGAATAAAAGAAGAGCACGGTTCTTGTGGGGTGGTTGAACCCAAGTGGCGGGATGCTCCGGGAGAACAGCAGGGCCTCAGCTGAACTGCGCCCTGGGCGCTGTGAGTCTGCACGTAGACTCGTCAGCACGGCAGCACCAGTAACCGTCTGCGCTGTCCGTTTGTAGCTGAGGACACCTCCCCACGGAGAAGCCCCTCCAGCAGCAGAGGCACCGGAAAAAACACTCCTGAGGAGTCGGATGAGGAAGCACCCGTATCTTCTCACTACTTTGCAAACAAAACCAGAAACGAAAGAAAGAGGAAAAGGATGTCAGCCTCCCAAAGAGCCAAGAGGAGAAGAACTGGTTTCAGTGGTTCCAGGACGAAAGGGTAAGTTCTGCCACGTTGTCTGCAGTGTTGGGTGGAGGGGAGAAGCGAGCGGGGCTGCCCTGCTTTGCTTTGAAGTGTTCATTAAAATAAGCCGTTGTTCAATGTTGCCTGGTCCAACTCGTGGATCAGGATTAAGCTCTGATCCAAAACAAAAATTTTTTTTGTTTCAGATTTTTATATCTGCTCCTAGGTTGACTATCACTGAAGTTTTCTAGTTTGTAAAAAAGCTTCTCCAATTTTGACCTTACCTTCAAAGGGGGAAATTTTTTTTTTTTACACTTGCACTGAAGAGTCTTTTCCACCTAAAATACTGTAAACCATATTGTTGTTGTTTAGTTGCTAAGCTGTGTCCGACTGTGTGCAACACCATGGACTGTAAGCCCACCAGGCTCCTCTGTCCATGAAAATCTCCCGGCAAGAATACTGGAGGTAGGTTGCCATTTCCTTCTCCAGGGGATTTTTGCGACCCAGGGATCAACCTGCATCTCCTGCTTGGCAGGCAGATTCTTTACCACTGAGCCACCAGGGAAGCCCGTAAGTCATACACTAGCTGAATAAACAAAAGGGTTTTGTTTCCTCATGACTCTTATGATCCCGCCACTACTTGCTACACCACTTTTATTGCTGCAGCATCTGCAGGGCATCCACCTGGAGGCCCCGCACAACCCCTGTCATTCGGTAACAGCCGGGAGGCCAGCCTCCCGAGCTTAGCAGGGTAGCAGAGAAGAGGCGATGACTGGAACCCCCCAGAGGTCAGTCCAGCCCTGCCATCTCCCTGTTCGCACGTCTGCCTGGCCCCCGGGCTGGGATGCCCCAGTGTTGGGGTGCTGTCTGCTCACCAAGGCAGAACAAAGCATTGCCGTCAGGTCCAGGGTGATGATCTGAACAGCGTTTGTATTTATTCATCATTTCCCTGCTCTTTTCCATCTTCAAGAACGTCCTCTGCCCTCACCTTCTAGGTCAGGTCTGGTGGGATGGCGACCCTCCCATCGGTGTTAACAGAAACCTAGGAAGAGGGAACTCAGTAAGCTTGTGCAGGCTATCATGTTTTCCTCGTGTAGTTTTTCTACCTCTTTTCCTTCCAGGTTAATAAAGACCAAAAATTGAGTGGAGAAGAGAAAAGAAGGCAGTGTTAACAAGCTGTCATTTTCTCCTTAAGTCTGCAAACAAACATGTTGTATGTGCTAATCCTTCTGTCGGGGGACAGAAATTAAAGACATTAGTAAATATTAGTTTAACTTTGTGGGTTTTATTTATCTATTTTAATTATATTTAAACTTTAAACTTCACCCATTTATCCTACACCCCACCCCATCCATGCCTCTTGCAGCCACCACACCAGTCTGTCCTCTGCACCTATGAATTTGGTTTAAACATTCGTATATATTTAGGTTCCATCTATGAGAGAGCTCATAGAGTATTTGATTTATTTCGTTTAGCCTCACGCCCTTGAGGTCCACACGTATTGTCGTAACTAGCAGGATTTCATTCATTTTTATGGCTAAGTAATTTCTGTGGGTTTTGATGTGCAGGTGACCCACCAATGCCCTTCCGTGGGGACGTTTTCTTAGTTTCTTCACTTATTTCCCCATTTTGGGAAACACTCATTTGCACAGGCACTCACACAGAGTAGAAGACCTCACAAGGCCTCTCCCACTCCCTGGGACTTATGCTGGGGACAATGGGGTTTCCTGAAGCTTCCCCTGGGGAAAGCGTGTGCACCCCTGGCCTGTTCCCTTCTCACAGGTGGGGCCGGACACTGGCTCACCCAGGCCTGCCCAGAGCACTTTCACTGCTGCACATGGTCCTCGGAGATTCCATCATGACCTCCTCTTGCTGCCCTTTAGAACAAAGCAGACCATTGTCTCCCTTAGTGTTGTCACAACTGTTGTTTTTCAGAGGGAAGCACTTTGCCCTGTGGCCTGGAACCTAAGCTAGTAAGGGCCTTCCCAAGTGGCTCAGTAGTAAAGAACCTGCCTCCAGTGCAAGAAAAGCAGGTTGGATCCCTGGGTCGGGAAGATCCCTTGGAGAAGGGATCTCACTTCAGCATTCTTGCCTGGAGAATCCCATGGACAGAGAAGCCTGGTGGGCTGCAATCTGTGGGGTGTCCCAAATACGCCTTAGTGACTGAACACAGCAGCACAGAGAAACTCACACTTGTCCCAAAGCCAGCACAGTTTTGATCCTGGGTTTTTTTGTTTTTTTTTTTTTGATGCTGGTTTTTAATTACCCTGTGTGTTTACGGCAGGATTCTCTGCTCGTCCCTGCTGGTGAAAAGCAGCAGTTGTGTAATAGTGCTTTACCCTGTAGCAGCCTCGCTGTCTCCGTGCCCAGTTCTCCACATTTCCACTGACCCACTCTGCAAGGTGGTGGCTCCCCACGTGTCCGGGCCGCTCACCTGGCTGGGGCCCCGAGCGGCCACGGGATCAGCGTGGCTCCCTGCCAGCGCCCTCACCTCCCCACCCTGCCTGCAGAGTTTCACATCTTCCAAACAACACACAATGCACTGGTTGTGTTCTGGGCCCTGAGTGGCAGTGAAATGGATGGCTCTGGTGAAAATGGAGGCTGCTGTTGGCAGATTCATTCTGTAAATCAATATCAACAGCAGGTTTTCTCTCGGGGCTTAATTTCTCAGCAGGAAATCAGCATAGGGAGATTTAAGGCTGCTTCTCTGCTAGTTTTCGCAGATCTTTACCAGTTCTGCAGTAAAACTGCCCTCGAGCAAGAGTTTTAAAATGCTGAAAAACCACTTTTCACTCAGCCCCACCAAAATATCATCAGCAGACTGATGGCCCTGACACCGGGCCCTCTAAGGCCACTTGAGTGCCCTGATGACCGGAAATTAACACTGGGCAGGAATTCAGCCTGGCTGCAAGACGACGGGAAATACTGGTTTAGGGACAGGCTTCTATGGCAAATGCTGCCTGCTGTTAGCCTTGTAAACACACTGGCCCTGTGATATTTTTTTTTTAACAGTTTATTCGGTGGGGAGAGAAAAGCTGTTATCTTCAGATCAGTGGGGGAAGTGAGGTCTGGAAGGCCTCTGTAGTAGACTGTGGCAGGGTCTCCTCAACCTGTTTTAAAGGTAGCGAGTGGAAGGTGAGAGCGGGCAAACCTTGGAGTGTAGACAAGCGAGCGAGCCGCTGGCAACAGGGTCTGATGAAGACATGGCAGCCCCAAACTGCTCCCGCCCAGGAACCACGTCTGCAGCCTGCCCAAGACTGGCGGGCCTGACCTGGCCAGGAGAAGGCTCCCTCTGCTCCACGCCACCTCCACCCACCCACAAAGCTCCCTTCCTCCGGGCTGTGGGAGTGCAGTCATTCCACCATGCCTGTTGTCCAGGCACTGGGGCCTTAAGACGAGGTGCTGTCACTTTTTTGTATGGTTGGAGTAGGTGGGGAATGAGAGTCTCAGCTCAGATGTCTGGAGGGACAGGTGGAAAGACGAGAGGAAAGAGAAGGCAGCTGGGGTTGGGCTCAAGTCAGAGAGGCCTTGACATTTTAGGAACACACGTCTAGGACAAGTTTGTGTAAAGGGCAGCAGTCCTTTATTCCTTGAATTACAAAGGAAACTTACCTCACCCCAGGGCCATCATAGGCCAGAAATGGAGACACATGTCATACCAAGGGAAAGCATGGGTTATAAAGTGCATGCAGGTTAAAGGGCTTCCTTGGGGGCCCAGTGGTGAAGAACCTGCCTGACAAGCAGGAGAAACGTGTTTGATCCCTGGGTCAGGAGGATCCCCTGGAGAAGGAAATGGCATCTCACTCCAGTGTTATTCCCTGGAGAATCCCATGGACAGAGGAGCCTGGCGGGCTACAGTCCATAGGGTCGCAAAGAGCTGGGACATGACTGAGCAACTAAACCACAATAATGCAGGTTAGGAGAAAAATGACTGTTGACTTTTGGTTTTATTTGACATTTTAATTTTCTTTTCTTTGTCACATTTTAGAGGGTCCAACACTTGCCGAAGGATACCTTCTAAAACTAAACCCTCCAACATAATCGGACCCAGTTCCACTTTGCCTGGTTCTCAAGCAGCATCAGGAGTCAGTAGGAAATTGGGGATTATGGCTCCACCAAAGCCTATAAATAGACCGTTTCTGAAGCCTTCATATGCATTTTCATAACAACCAAATTTCGATGTACATAGATCTCATTTCTTGTTTGTCAGCATCTGACCATCTGTGAATATAAAGCTGTTAGTTTCGTTATACCATTTGTAAATTTTTACCCGTATCTATTAATGTTTAAATAAATGCTCGGGGTGACAGTTCTGGTTTTTTTCAATAAACATTTTCTGATTTTCTTTTGAAACACATGCACAATTTGCTGCCACTGCAAATGCTGTGGCCGTTGTTTCCCAGAATGTCTGAACCAGCAGCTGAATCATCTCAGTGAGAGAAATCTCAAGCACGACATGAAACACAGAAGCCAGAGGGAAAGATTCAAACGGGACAGCGTGAAACTGTGGAAGACAACATAAACAACATTAATACACAGATGACAGAGGAAAAGGGGAGAAAATGCACCACACAGGGTCAGATCCATAATATATAAAGAGTACCTATAAATCATTAAAAAAGAGACGAGCTAGTAGAAAAATGAGCAAAGGATGTGAATAAGCTGTTCTCAGAAGAGGAAATGCAAACAGCCCACAAATATGTGAAAAATGCTCAATCACCTCTGTTTAAAATATCAGTTAGAACAACAAGTTGCCGTTCATTTGCCTATGAAATTGTCAGCCCTAGATGATAAATCTGGGGTCTGCAAGAGAAGGGTCAGAAGTTCTCTGTGAAAACATGTATTAATACTGGTGTCTTCCTTTAGCATCAAAGAAGCCTTACTTGTCAAGACCCTCCCTGAACTGGCTGATCAGCCAGAAAGTCTTACAGTGGAATTTTGGCACCTCTTCTTGCAGTTCCAGCCCCTCATTTTTGGAGACTTCTTTTCTCAGCTATCATGTAATCTTGGTGACACCTGTTGGGTACCCCACTTCTTGACCTCTGTCAGGAGGATAGAGCTGGGGAGCCCTTGCCCTGGGCCAAACTTGTTAAAGAAGGAGTTGGCTGGGAGTCTGTGGCCTTGGCCTGGAGACGATGCTGAGGCCAACCCTGCACCCACCCCGAGGGGTCGCCCTCGGAGCTGCATGCCTACCCCCTACCACTGAGGCCTTGGGCCTTCATTTAATGGAGGAGACTAGGAGGCAGAAGTCTGCTGAGGGGGCCATGTGCTGTTAGCTCCAGATGCCTTCCAGAGCTGACCTTTTCAGAAAGCACTTTTCCGGCAAGTCCCGACTCAGGTGGCCGGAAGAGCCTCCTCGGGGTGAGAGGAGGAAGTGGAGAACAAAGTAGCCAGTGGTCTGGACTGCAGGGTTCCTGTTGCTGGCCTGAGGCCTCCCTGGAGAGCTAGCCGTGCACGTGGGCATCTAGCAGTAGGTGGCCCCTTCCACCTGCAGCAGCTCTGGCTTTGGGGACGGGATGAGGGGGCAGCCTCCATGCAGAGTGTGCCACACACTGGGCTGCTTCCCAGCTCTGACCTCACTCATTCAGTCCTCTACTGGGCACCTCTGTCCGGACTCTGAGCTAATTGTCCTCTCCGCAGTGCCCACTGTGCCTTCAGGGGCTCCCAGGGCAGTGGAGGGGAGGGGGCAGGTGAAGGTGCTGCCTGGGGGCCCTGGGGTGAAATGCAGAGGCTTTGAGCAGGGCAGCACCACCCATGCCTGTCACCGAGCTCAGAGGAAGAACTCCTTGCAGGAACCTGGGGCCTGGAGACAGGGTTGCCCGGGGTCAAGGGGCAGAGGCAGGTCCCACACCCACCTTGCCACCTCGTTCAAAATGCTGGGTTGGCACAGGTTCTGGTCAATTTCTCAGTCCCCAGGAGCAGCCGCAGGAAATGCAGGCAGCCTCCTTAAATTCTTCCTGGACCTCCCAGACAACACAGCTGTGTTCATACAGGGCACCCTCAGAGAACAGAAGTACACAGGCTTTCTCTGAACCAAAACTGGGACCTCTGGCAGAAAGCAAAGCCGCTTCAGGCCAGGTGTTGGGAGGGGTCCTCCATGAGTACCAAAGACCACCACCTGGGGGGAGGGGAGGGGACAAGTCCACAAGGGAGTTGCAGCCTAGGACCCTTCACTGGCCCCCCGTCCCCAGGGACAGGTTGGCCTGAGGATGGGGCAGTGCTGGGGCCGCACCATCACCCTGCGGGAAGGCATAGCAAAGACTGGAATCTGACTGTCCAGCTGCATACGCGCCTTTCCTGGCCCCTCCCCATGAGGACCCCCTCCAGAAAGTGACAGGTCCCTGCTTCCCTTCCTTCCCTTCAGTGAGCCCCCTTCCTCACTGAAAGAGAACAAACATGGAGAGCCCAGTTTATGCTGAGGGCTGCTCAGGCATTTTCACATAACAATGGCCTCCTTTAATCCCTCAGCTCCGATACTGTGACCACCTGATGTGAAAACAGCCTGATGCTGAGAAAGAGTGAGGGCAAGAGGAAAAGGGGACAGCAGAGGACGAGATGGTTGGATGGCATCACCAACCCAATGGACATGAGTTTGAGCAAACTCCAGGAGATGGTGAAGGACAGGGAAGCCTGGTGTGCTGCAGTTCATGGGGTCACAGAGTTGGACAGGACTTACCAACTAAACAACAACATTCCCTCCACCAGCCTGGGAGGCGAGCACACAGAATCAGCCTTTATGCAGAAATTGGAATTCAGAGAGGTTATGTAATTGCCCAAATGCACACAGCTCAGAAATGCTAGTAAGTAGGGTAACATACGTCTCGGTTTGCCTTAGGAGTCCCAGTTGGTATCTGCTGCCCTGGTATAATAATTAAGACAACTCCCTTTCAATTCTTGAAAGTGCTCTAGTTTTGATGCTAAATTATAAGGAATCCAGGTCTGTGCTCTTTCCCTGGACAATCCAGCCTCCTCTCCAAGCCCGTTTTCCCTCCCAAACCCCCAAGGACCACCCTAGGGCTCAAGACTTCAGAACCTTGGGGCAGGCTCGAGGCACAGAAGCAGCGGAGCTTATCAGCCAGCACAGCTGAACTGTGGGTTTTCTCCAGAAGAGGAAGCAGAGGCTGTGGTCCAGGCCCCCTTGCTCTGCTCAAGACACTGCCTCTCTTTCCTACAGCCTGGAGCTGCTCGGAGCCCCCAGGGCCCACCCTGTGCTGACAAGCTTGCTGGGTCCCCAACCCGGCTCTCCTCTGAGCAGCAGTCTGGGTTGGTGGTGGGGTGAATCTCAGTGAACTCTGGGGCTCCCGCCCTGGTGGAGGCCTCTGAGCAGGGGGCCATTGCCCCTGGGCCTTCAGCGGAGACCCCAAGAGGTATCACTTTTCCCTCAGGAGAGCAGTCACATCCCCCGCATGGCTGCACAGACAGGACTTGGAGAAGCAGGCTGGTGGGACATGCTCGGGGACCCCAGCCTCAACCAGCCCCTGCTAGGTTCCCCAGGCCATGGACCCAGCCCCAACTGGCTAGGCATCAAGGGCTCGGCTTCTACAGCTGTGCCAGGCATCACCAGAGCAGCTCAGACCAGCACCCTTGGCCTTTAGAAAGCTCCTGCTTTTCCAAAAGCACTTACTCTCCTGTCCTCTCCACCCCCAGCACAGCTTTCCTCAGCCAGGCCTATGTTCCCTGTCGGCAAGAGAGAAAGGAAGGAGGGAACAAAATCCCACGGAGGCTGGAGTGGGCCACGGGCCTCTGTTCTGGACAGAGGACAGAGGACAGGACGAGAGGCTGGGCAGAAGCCGGATATTGAGTCTGCAGACCCTCGGGCAGAGAGGCATTTCCCAAGCAGGGAGGAGGGTCTGAGGCTCGTCCTTGCTGCTCAGAGGTGTGGATGATGGGGTTTTGGTGTCATCACAGCTCAGCTGCTGGGTGCCCCATCCCACAGAGGCTGTGGTGACCGTCAGTGACTAGGGTGGCCCCTCAGCCTACTCCGGATATGGAAGCCCCCACAGTGGGCCTCCGTCTGTCCCCCTGGGTCCCCCACACACGGCCAGGGACTGGGCTGCTGGCAGGAGCCTCAAGCCCCCACGGAGGTCGGGGTCCCTGGCCCAGCTCTGGGTGGGAGCAGAGCACGCGGGTCCCCTCTGAGGGGCAGGAATGAGTCACACACCTCTGGGCAGGCGGTGGGCGTCGGGACCTGGTGGTCTTCACTGCTCTCGGGAGGAGAGGTCTGGAACCCTAGCCTGGAAGGAGGCATGTCTGAGAACGAGCCCTGTGGCTGGAGTCCCGCTCACACCCAGCACCCTTCCCCAGCCAGGGCCCCAGGCATCTTGTGACCCGAGGGACAGGGAACCCCATCAACCTCAAGGCGGAAGTGTGAACGTCTGTGGCGGCCGTGGTTTGACAGTTACAGCCGAGAGCGGGCCGCCCTTCCCAGCCCCAAGGGCCGCCACCTGCAGCTGCTCACGCTCCGCCACGGGGGACCGCGGCGGGTTGGGGGAGGTGGCGGTGGGGGACCACCATCCACTCATCACCGCTGGTCCCGGCTCCCAGCCCCGCGGCCCCGCTCGTTTCACACACGCTGAGTGACCTTTGCAAGCCCGCTGGCCTTCCTGAGCCTCAGCGTCTCATCTGCATGGGAATCGTTAACAGCCGCCCTGTGCCCCAAGGTGGTGATAGTATCCTCTGGTCAGAGGCCCCACAAATGTTTGCATCCCTGGAGGACAGGGTAAACACAGTTTCTGATTCAGAAGATCTGGGCTGAGGCCAAAGGGTCTGAATTTCTAACATGTTCCCTGGTGATGCTGAGGCCATCAGTCTCCCCGGGGCCCACATTTTGAGAACCGCTGGCCTCGGGCTGAGGGAAGAGCCCCGGGAGTCAGCCCTCAGGGTGAATACAAACTTCGGCTGCTGGGAATGTAGCTTTGGGCTGTAGGCAAGGCAACCTCTTTCTTATTTATTTATTGAGGCTGTGCTGGGTCTTCACCACTGCCCCTGAGCTTTCTCTGGTTGCAGTGAGCGGGGCTGCTCTCCGCTCGTGGTGCACGGGCTTCTCTTGTTTCCAAGCACAGACTCCAGGTGCGCAAGCTCAGTAGTCGCAGCATGTAGGCTTAGTTGCTCTGCGGCATGTGGCATCTCCCCGGACCAGGGATTGAACCTGTGTCTCCTACATTGGCAAGCGAACTCTTATCCACAGTACCACCAGGGAAGTCCAGGGCAACACGTTCAGCCTTGATTTCCCCTGCAATGTCAGCTGAGCCCGTCGGGTGGGCCGGAATGCATGGGTGGGAAAGCATTTGCAGGAAGTGGTCTGGCCTCATGAAAAAGCTCCTCCAGCACCCAAGTCTGCCTTCACCAAGGAAGCAGGGACAGGAACATGGTTTCCCACAGGCACTTTGCAGAGAGTGCTGGAGGTAAAGGGAAACTTAAAAGCAGTAGAAAGGAGTGTAGGCTGATGCTCCGCAGGCTTTGCCAGCCTGTGAGGTCAAATGGGGTCACATCACCACCCAAATTTGCCGGGGGAAGTGGAGTTCTGTCTCCCTGCCAAGCCAGGCAAATACCACTTCATGATACAGGGCTGGGGGCACCAACGTGCTACAGAGGGTTTCCAGAACACTACCATTTCAGCATCCACTTAGAGCCTGCTCTCCTTGCCTTGACCCCACAACATCCAAAGGCACGTCTCAGGAGAGGATAGGGCCAATCCCCCCGCCCCCCAGCCCCCACCCCACTGGCTGTGTTTCTCCATTCGCTATGAAATGTGGCTCAGATGGTAAAGAATCTGCCTGCAATCTGGGAGACCTGAGTTCAACCCCTGTGTCAGGAAGATCCCCTGGAGAAGGGAATGGCAACCCACTCCAGTATTCATACCTGGGAAATCCCATGGACAGAGGAGCCTGATGGGCTACAGCCCATGGGGATCCCAAAGAGTCGGACACGACTGAAGGTCTAACATTTTCACTTTCATAAAGGCACAAGGACTGTCAGGTGGTTCTGGAGTCAGCGTGCTTGAGGTCAGAGGCCAACTGAAACAATTTACTGTGTGACCTTGAGTAAGTTCCTTAACTCCTTTGTGCCTCAGAGTGATCGTAAGAGCATACCCCCTGTGAGATTCACTCTTACGCGTGTTTAACGAGATGATGCATGGTGAGCAGATAGTGCCATGCCTGGCGCTCACTGGACATGGACTGTTGTTGCTGTGGCCGGGACCCACCCTACGCTTGGGTTCTCTGTTGCATGTGTCTGTGCAGAAGTTGGCTGGGGAATGCACTGGACTCAGCTCTCACTCAGCGGGCTCAGCCATTCTCAACCTGATTCTTCTTTTTTTTCTTGGCTGTGCTGGGTCTTTGTTGCTGCTCAAGGGCACACTCTAGTTGCAGAGTTCAGGCTTCTCATTGAAGTGGCATCTCTTGTTGTGGAACCGGGGCGGTAGGGCTCAGGCTCAGTAGCTGGGGTGCACTGGATTTGTTACTCTGAGCCATGAGGGATCTTCCTGGACCAGAGATGCAACCCATGTCCCCTGCGCTGGCAGGTGGATTCTTCCCCACTGGACCACCAGGGAAGCCCCCCTCAACCTGTTCTTTCTTTGAAATTGCTCTCTCAGTAGAAGAAGGCTCCTTCAGGTGTGGATGCATCCAGTCCTCTAACCATCATAAGCAGCCAGATTCTGGGTTCTGGAGATTGGCGGACAGCACCTCCTAACATGAGAGGTCTCCATGCAGACTCTAGGAGCCCTTGGAAGATCCAGGGATGGATAGCAGAGGGTGTATAAACCCCTAAAGTGTGTGTACTATTTCTGTATATCTGTGCAGATTTCTGGGAGAGGGGTCAGGACCTTCATCAGATGGTCAGAGAGGCCAGCACACCTGGAAGGTCCAGAGACCCTGCCTCAGAGGCTGAAAAAGTCCTCAGCAGACTCCCTGGACAGTATAGCCCCTCCGAGGAACACACAGGGAGTCCCTGAAACCAAGAGCCAGGAGGAATATGGGAGCAGCTCAGCTCTGCATCTCCTTCCCTGAGAACCAAGCCTTCTTCAAAGTGAGGAGAGGACTCGCCACTATAAAATGATGAGAGCGGGACTTCCCTGGTGGTTTGGTGCTTAAGACTCGGCACTTCCAATGCAGGGGGCGTGGGTTTGATCCCTGGTCAGAGAACTAAGATCCAACGTGCTGTCATAGTTTCATCGCTAAGTCATGTCCAACTCTTTGTGACCCCATGGACTGCAGCCCGCCAGGCTCCACTATCCATGGAATTCTCCATGCAAGAATACTGGAGTGGGTTGCTATTTCCTCCTCCAGGGGATCTTTCTGACCCAGTGGTGAACCTGTGTCTCCTACTTGGCAGGCAGAGTCTTTACCACTGAGCCACCTATGAAGCCCTAGGATGCTGCTTTTATATAGGATACTCCTATTTTACAGATGAGAACACTGAGGCTCAGGGGCTCAGTCGCTTGCCACTGGCACACAGCATGCTGTGACGCAGCCAAAAAATTAAAAATGAGAGCAAATTAGGAAGTGTGAAACCCCAGGCAAGAATGTCTGATGACAACTGGGCATAATGACCAGCTGCCTGCGATGCCAAGGAGGAGACAAGCCTTGGAGAACAGGGAGTGGAGCTGCCCTGTCACAAACCCAGTGGATGGCAAGCTAGGCAGGGTGGCTAGGACAGCTGGGAGGGTCGGGCATGGAGAAGTGCTTGGAGTCCGTGGTGCAGTCAGACTATAACCGCCCAAGGAATTGCAGAGTGGGGTGTGCACAGTCTCTGGGGTGTCTCAGCCACATGAGCCCTCAGCTTCCCTGAGCCTCACTCCCTCATCTGAAAAATGGGACTTTGGGGACGCTGATAGACACCTGGCCTGTCTCCTCCTGGACTTGCTGTAGAGCCAGGGAGCCCATGCACATGGTGATGTGGTCAAGGCTGGCTGCAGCAGCAGCTGAGTGTGCATTCCGAGCTGGCACCTCCTCCCCGGGCGCCCTGTGTCTGATGGAGTCACGGTGGTCCTGCCTTGGGGCACTTCCCTGTACTTGCCTTAGCGCGGCGAGCCCCGTGCAAGCCCCGGCCGCCCTCCTGATTCACACACTCCCCGGGGCACCCTCGGGGGCCACTGTCAGCACCCCCAGTTGTGGTAAGAGCTGTGCAAACAGAGAGCTGAGGCTGAACAGTAGAGGGGACTCCAGGTCAGGCTGGAGTGGGAGAGGACAGGGTGGGGGGAGTGTTGAGCAAGGAAAGAGCAGAGACATCCCAGAGAGAAACTCAGTTGCAGGTTCATTATGGTGAATGGTGAGATTCCTTTTCAACTCCTCACAAAAATACTCCAGTGAAGCATTTCTTGTTTCCCTGTGGAATGGATCTGTTCTGAGCTCAGGAGAGCACCTTTACAGGAATCTACCCTCCTCGCCACCTAGGAGAGAGTCCTGCTTGTCCCTGAGGCAGGCGGTGGAGCCATCAAACCAGGCAGGGTTGGGTCCAGACTCTCCCCAGGCTGCCCGATGTCATCGGGCTGGCCAGAGTCCCAGGGAGCGTGCGAATGTCCCAGGGAGTGTGTGAGTCATGAGGGAGGCCGGGGCTTGCACTGCGCTCACTGCGCTCTGGGAAGTACAGGGAAGTGCTCCAAGGCAGGACCACCGTGACCCCGTCAGACACAGGGCGCCCGGGGAGGAGGTGCCAGCTCGGAATGCACACTCAGCTGCTGCTGCAGCCAGCCTTGACCACGTCGCCATGTGCATGGGCTCCCTGGCTCTACAGCAAGCCTGGGAGGAAAAAGGCCGGCGGCTGATAACACCCAGGACACCCGGCGAGGCTGACCTAAATGCCTGAGGGTCCTGGCCCATCCTTTTTTTTTTTTTTTTTCCGGCCAAGACACTCAGCAGGCAGGAACCTTCTCTGACCAGGAATTGAACATGTGCCCCCTCCAGTAGAAGCACAGAGTCTTAACCACTGGACTGCCAGGCAAGTCCCTGGCCCATCCTCTTGATGGATGGTCAAGCTGTGTTGCCTGGTCATGGCCCAACTGCGCGGGCAGCCCCTTCCGTGGGCAAGCAGGCGTCCCTCCCAGAAAGGCCTGACCGACCCCTCTCCAGCCCTCATCCCAGGTTCCCCACCTGTTCTGAGGCTGCTTTCTCACCAGGACGGCTCAACCTGCCGCCCGGCCCATGGTCCTGGCCAGATCTGGGGCTCATGCGGAGAGCATGGCTTTGGGGCAGAGGGTGATGGGGTGAGGCAGGCAGGAGGGGAAGAGGGGTCACTCTACCTGGACTGGCAGTGTGCCTCCTGGCCTGGCTGCCCTCCCCAGCGATGCCCCCAGGGAAGGGCCACACCCATATCCTCTCTCCAAGGCCCTGAGATGGGAAGGGAGCTGCTCTTGCTACAGGCAGAGACCTTCCTGCCTCAGAGGTGGGCTACCCTGATCCCGAAGCCCCACATCTGGGATTGGCACTTCTATGTCTTCAAACCTGTCTGTTCAGTCCTTCAAACCTGTTGCTGACATGCTGGGTGACCTTGGGCAAGTCACTTCCCCTCTCTGGGCCTCAGTGGGCTCATTAGAATGAATGATCCAATATGCCCATCTGTTAGGACATACCAAAACTGTGATATATTTATAGATCTGTGATTTTACATAATCAGAACCACATTATTTTAACTTGACAGAAATGCAAATGACCCTGGTAGATGACTCAGCAGTCCTCAACCTTGGCCTGTCCACCCATTTCTTTTGGAGTGGAGAGGGAGAGGTCCCACCCGGACACACAGAATCTGAGGCTCTGGACCTCTGGGTGAGCAAGGCCTAGAGATTTGCATTAAGAGGCCACCCAGGGACCTCCCTGGTGGTCTGGTGGCTAAGACTCTTCGCACCCAACACAGGGGACCCATCCCTGGTCAGGGAACTAGATCCTGCATGATGCAATTAAGACCTGAGGCAGCCAGAAAAATAAATAAAATAACAGTGTTAGTCACTCAGTTGTGTCCAACTCTTTGCAACCCCATGGACTGTAGCCTGCCAGGCTCCTCTGTCCTTGGGATTGCCCAGGCAAGAGTACTGGAGTGGGTTGCCATTCCCTCCTCCAGGGGATTTTCCCGACCCAGGGATCAAACCCAGGTCTCATGCATTGCAGGTGGATTCTTTGCCATCTGAAGTTTCCCTGGTGGATCAGATGGTAAAGAATAAAATAAAAATATTGTTTTAAAAATTGCTTTCAAAGAGACTGCCTAGGAGAGGAGTTCAGGCTTTAGATGGCAGAGTGAGAGGAGAACACAGACTCTCCCTACCCCAGTACCTGACAATGTGAACAAGAATGACAGATTATGAGAGATGAATCAACATGCTAAGAAAACAATCTCCAGCAGAGGACTCCAGGGCCCCCCGATCTCATGGATCCCAGGCTACCTGGGACGCGGGAGTAGGACACTAAGGCCTGGCTGGGCAGAGGGGGTCTGGGGTGCAGAGTATGTGAAGGGCAGGTAACAGAAGACCCGTGCCTTGAGCAAGGGGGGCCTCTTCCCCAACCCCTGCACACTTGGGGCTCCCCCCAAAACTGAGAATAACACAGCCCTCGAAACCATCCTTCCAGGGGAAGGCAGCCTGGTTCCCAGGCGAGAAGTGGACCATTTGCAGGAGATGCTCGAATTAACTGAGCAAGATGAAAAGAACTTGCAAGTCCACCCTGCCAACCACCAGGAAAGGGAAGGAAATCACATGAGGGCACGGCTGGAAGGCGACGGGGCCGAGGATCCAAGGCAGCTTCCTTGAAACTAATAGCTTCAGGAGAGAGAAACGTCAATAAGATGAGTGGAGTGGGAAAAGAGCACAGAAGTTCGTTCTCCAAGTCTGTGAGTCTCTTTTTGTTTTGTAATGAAGCTCATTTGTATCACTTCTTTTTGAATTCCACCTTTAAGGCATGTCATTATGGTGGGGGATGCTGGCGGAGAGGGGAGGAAGCGATAATTAGTGAGTTTGGGATGGACAGGTACACACTGCTATATTTTAAATGGATAACTAACAAGGACCTACTATTGAACTACAGGGAATTCTGCTCAATGTTGTGTGGCAGCCTGGATGGGAGAGGAGTTTGGGGGAGAATGGATACATGTACATGTGTGGCTGAGTCTCTTCGCTGTTCACCTAAAACCATCACACTGTTGTTAATCGGCGGCGCAGTGGTAAAGAATCTGCCTGCCAATGCAGGAGACAGAGTTTGATCCCTGGGTTGGGAAGATCTCCTGGAGAAGGGAATGGCAACCCACGCCAGTGTTCTTGCCTGGGAAATCCCATGGACAGAGGAGCCTGGCGGGCAACAGTCTGTGCATGCGTGCTAAGTCTCTTCAGTCTCGTCCAGCTCTGCGACCCCATGGACTGTAGCTGGCCAAGCTCCTCTGTCCATGGGGATTCTCCAGACAAGAATACTTGAGTGGGTTGCCGTGCCCTCCTCCAGGGGATCTTCCCCACTCAGGGATCGAACTCGTATCTTTCATGTCTTCTGCGTTGGCAGGGGAGTTCTTTGCTACTAGTACCATATGGGAAGCCCTGGGCTGCAGTGCATGGGGCTGAAAAGAGGCAGACACCGCTGAGCAACCAGGCACCCACACACGGCCCAGATGGAATCTACGCGACACATCTGCCCGTGTTCCAGAAGCTCCAGATACTTGGGCCCTTACCCTAAAATAACTTGCGACAGCCCATCCCATAAGTACAAATAATTCCCTTCCTTGGGTCAGAGTCCAGCCTTGTGGCTTTTGTCTTTACAAGCCTCCAACTCTTCCTCTTTCCTGAACACTCAGTTTTACCCAAGTCTATCTCTTCTGACTTAAGCTTCTTAAGACCCGAAATAAACTCTTTTCTTATTTGTAGCCTTCTTGTTTTTTTTTTTTTTTTTTTTGGTTGACAACCTCAGATTCTTCCACAGTAACGTTCAAGACCAGAAGACAAGAGAACTGAGTGTTCACAGTGGTATGGAAAGGGGAAACCAAGAATGTTACACCCGCTGGGGTTGTTTGGACTCATAGACACCATGGAAATAGTATCCTTGAGCTTTTTCTTGAAGGAAAAAAAAAAAAAACAAGAAAACACAGTCGTGAATCCAGCTAACCGTCAGAAGTGTTCATTTTGGGGAATTCCCTGGCAGTCCACTGGTTAGGACTCAGTGCTTCCCCCGCCATGGCCCGGGGTTCAATCCCTGGCTGGAGAACTGAGATCCTACCAGCCATGCAGAGCGATACCCCCACCCAAAAAAAGTGTCCATTTTTTCCAAAGGTAAAATCAAGGATTTCCCTTGTGGTCCAGTGGTTAAGAATCTGCCTTGCAATGCAGGGCACACTGGTTTGATCCCTGGTCGGGGAACTAAGATCCCCCATGCCAACTGGGCCCCCACACCACAGCTAGAGTCAGTGTCCCACAACTAAGACCCGAAACAACCAAATAAATGAATTTTTTTTTTTTAAAAAAGGTAAAATCATGACTCTCAGACAATATAAAATGAACACATGTCAAAATTTTTATTAAACTCCTTAAGTGATGAAGGAACAAGTAATATTTCCCAACTAGTTCAAAGGAAAATTGGAACAACACACACACATATATAGGCAGATAAATACTGAAATGAATTCACATGTACTGTTCAGTGGCCACAGACAGCAGTCAATGGCCTTCCACTGGACAAAACCAATTTGCATTTCTAGATGCAGGACGCCCACCAGTCTTTGGTTGTTTTTGTTGGTCCAAATTCAAAGTCTTTCACAGGTTTTACTGATTCAACCGGGAGATGACTCCAAACGCAAAATTCAGGGACACGATGTGCTCAAAAGAAAGAATGAAATCTATTTAAGTACAGAACTAAGCCAAAATACTAGGAGAATTATAGATGCAGAACAGAGTATAAGTGTTATAAACCTTGACAAAGTGAAAATATTAACATCAGAACCAGGAGCTGTGGGGAGTGGGAAAGGAGGAAGTGATCCCAAGACATATTGAGCCTGCTCAAAGTGGAGGGTTTATTCTTTTTCCCCAAGACTCCAATCTCTTAATGGGTTTCATGATTTTTTTCTTAATGTTTCATAAATTCATTATGAATGAATATCTCTGTGGAAAATAAAAGTTTATTTAAGATTCAGCAAGTTTTTCATTTTCTTTCCATTAAACTCAATAAAAATTAAATACTTTTTGTTTAAAATAGAGCAGGTGTGATACAATCCCACGTTTTAAAATTATTTCGGCTTCCCAGGTGGCTCAGTGGTGAAGAATCTGCCTGCAAGGCAGGAGACGTAGGGTTCGATCCCTGGAGGAGTAAATGGCAACCCACTCCAATATTCTTGTCTGGAGAATCCCATGGACAGAGAACCCTGGTGGGCTACAGTTTATGGGGTCACAAAGAGTCAGACTCGACTTAGCCACTAAATGACAACCACCGATTGACCTTTCTACCTGTATCTCATTATCTCCCCCAAGCTCTCTGTGTACAGTTGGCATTCACCAAATGTTAGCAGTGGATAATTGGCTGTATTAAGCCTCTGCTCCATGCCAGAAAGTTCTAGGATCTGGGAACACAGTACAGAACAGAAGAGATAAAGCTCCTGCGCTCAGGAGGTTGACATTCTAGCCAGAAGATTCCTGGCTTCCTTCTTTGTACTTTTCTAACTTGCTTGTTTTGTCTGAAAAGGAGCATGTATCATTCTTATAAAAACAACAGTCATTACCTTCACACACACCTCAGATGACTTTTCTGAACAGTCAGAGTTGAGAACCACTATCTTGTGAGCAATATGAGTCATTATCACTTTAGTGCAAATACGGTTTTTAGAAAGTCAGCATGAGGACCCAGAGTCTCTGCAGATCCCAACCTGGGGAACCTGACTCCTGGGAAGAGCTGAAGAGGGGAGGTGGTCCCGAGGTCTTCAGAGCCCCTCAGCTGAAAGAAACTCTGAGCTTGTCTCCTGAGCCCCTCAGCCAGAGGTTCCCATCCCTGCCCTGGGATCCTAAGCCTATGAGACAGACGCCCACTCTAGCAGGCACTGGAACCAGGCAGCTGGGGGCCCAGCCCAGTCTTGCTAAGTGTCTGGGACATGCCCGGCCAGGGTTCTCCTCCCTCAGCCCTGGGGACGCCTGAGCCCCATCTGACTCCACTGCCCTCACCTCCCACTCCCACCTCTTTTTTTTTTTTTTTTAAATTTTTGGCCACACTTTGAGGCAGGCAGGATCTTAGCTCCCCGACCAGGAATCGAATCCATGTCCCTGCATTCGAAGGGGGTTTCTTTTTTTTCTTAACTTTATTTCTATATTTTTGGCTGTGCTGGGTCTTCGTTGCTGCACAGGCTCTTCTCTTGCTGCAGGGAGCAGGGGTTACTTGCTAGCTGCGGTGCCTGGCGTTCTCCCTGCAGAGGTTTCTCTCGTGGCGCTCAGGCTCCAGGGCAGCTTCAGTAGTTGCGGCTCCTGGGCTCTAGAGCATAGGCTCAGTAGCTGGAGTGCAGGGGCTTAGTTGCTCCGAGGCATGTGGGATCATCCAGGACCAGGGATCGAACCTGTGTCCTCTTCACTGGCAGGCAGATTCTCTACCGCTGAGCCGCCAGGGAAGCCCGGAAGGTCGGTTCTTCATCGCTGGGCCTCCCAGGAAGTCCCCCACTCCCGCCTCTTGAGCGGAGCCCTGACCCTGCCCTTCTCCATTTGTCCCCTCACTCTGGCCACCCCAACCTAAGCCCACCCTCCCCACACCAGCCTGCCTTTGCACACACTTTTTCCCTCCACCAGAACCCTCTTCCTGCCTCCTTCCCTTGCCCCTAGATCCCCAGACCCCTTCCTCTGGAAGCCTCCCTGATATACCTCCCAACCCCTCAGGTCAGGCTTCTGCCCTCTGGCGGTGGGCTGAGCACCCTCTGGGACAGCCCAGTGCCAGCCGGGCCTGCTGTCCGGAAGGCAGGAAAGCGTGTGGGTTAGACTGGGCCCTGGCCTCTTACCATCAGGGCGACCTCAGCGAGGTCCCTTGTCCTCACTGACTGTTTCCTCATCTGAAAAACAAGGATATTGTCAAGTCTTCCTCATGGGGCCCTTGAAGGGAATAAAGAATATGTCATATTGCCTTATTTTAAGGTCTGTTGCAAGAATAGCAATGAGATATGCACGTAAAGGAGGAGGGGAAAGTGAAAGGGGGAAATAAAGCATCAAGTCGGAAAGGTTTAATTGGGAAAAAAAGTCTAACTTTCCAGAAGGGACAGAGAATCCCTCCAAAGCCCACTGCCAGCCTGCAGGTCCAGGGGTTGGACACTGTCAGGCTCACGGAAGATCACGGGCAGGGCTGGGCCCCCGCGCCTGCAGGCCCAGTGGGAGCTTCATTCTCAGACCCCCCATCTTTTCTAGCTCAGCCCTGCTCAGAGTCCCAGAAATGATCACCCTACACAGCGTCCACCAGCTCCCTCAGAAGTTCCCTGAAACTGTTGTCTCTATTCATGCAGCAAGCTGGCCGAGCAAACGTGGCTCCGGGACAAGCCCCCAGCCCCTATGGGTGAATTGAGGTCTCCCTGCTCCAGTGGTGCTGGGTGACTCTTGGAGCAGGTGGGGGGCGAGCGGGAGGGCTGGGGCTGTCACCCTGTGTCACCTGATGCACCTCCTCCCCGCTCCGTCAGGAAACGGTGGCGTGACCTCTTCCCCTTGTCTGCTGTGGAGGCGGCCCGAGGAGCTGGGCTCAGCACCCCTGACACCCACGCAGAGCATGTGACAGGCAAGGCTGCCATCTGAGCCCCTGCCCCGCCCTCGCCAACGGCTCCCCAACCTTCCCGACCCCCCCAGCCTCTGGTCTGTACCCCTGTAGTTCCCAGTGAGCAAAACTTAAGTCACATTCACCCCTGCTGGACTCCTACTCTGTGAACCAGGTGCTTATCTCACCTGCAAGGTGGGGAGATTGCCCCCATTCTACAGGCAGGGAGACTGAGGCAAAGAGCAGGCGCTGGGTTGCTCTAGGTCACCCAGCTGAGACTGGCAGGCCTACCCGGCTCTTCTTCCTCACTCTTCTGCCCCAGTCTCAGTGCTGGGCTGAGGCAGGGTCGTGAGACACAGGGAGCACTGAGTGAGGCTGCAGGGGGACGGGGGCCTCTGAGGGACATGGGAGCCCGGCTCTGGGGCTGACGGCAGCCTCTGAGGAAATGGGGGGCTCCCCAGGTGGCTCAGTGGTAAAGAACCCACCTGCCAGTGCAGGAGATGCAAGAGATGCAGGTTCTATCCCTGGGTCGGGAAGACCCCCTGGAGGAGGAGATGGCAACACACTCCAGTCTTCTTGCCTGGAGAATCTCACGGACAGAGGAGCCTAGCAGGCTACAGTCAACGGGGTCACAAAGAGCTGGACGCGACTGAGCCGCTGAGTGCACTGAGGGGATGGGTACAGAGAAGCTACCCTCCCTCCTTGTGCGCACACTGCGGAGACCCTCATTCCTTTTCTGGGCTTGCAATACTCCATAGAAATGGGTGCCTGTGTGTTCCATCATGTTCCACTCTTTGTGACCCCACGGACTGCATGTAGCCCACCAGGCTCCACTGTCTATAGAATTTTCATGCAAAATAGTGGAGTGGGTTGCCATTTCCTTCTCCAGGGGATCTTCCAGACCCAGGAGTCGAACCTATATCTCCGGCATTGGCCCGGGGATTCTTTACCACTGAGTCGCCAGGGAAGCCCAGAATCCCTGATCCCCTCCCCAACTCTTGGACATGGAGGAGGTTATTTCTAGTCTTACTAAGACAGGCAGTGCTGTGATGACATCCCTCTCCATGCCTCTGTGTGTGTGTGTGTGTGTGTGTGTGTGTGACAGATTCTCCCAGGGCTCCCTCCAGCCCCACAGATGGGATGGTGGGCCTCTCGCCAGGAGGATGCAGTTTCCAGGAGGGCCCCTTGCTTGGGACCGACCCAAGCTTACTCCAGAGCCAGCCAGTCCCCAGCAGGCAGCTCCCCAGAAAGACTGCCCAGGAACCATCGATAGCCTGTCCTTACACCAGAGTTTTGTTTGTTTGGCTGGTTGGGGTTTTTGGCCAAAGGGCAGTGCTGGGCTCCGGCCCTGGGTGCTCAATGGACAGAGCTGGTCTGGGCAGACTGTTATGCAAATCAGATGAGGAAGCCAAGCTTGGGGATCAGGGGCACTCTCCTGATGGGTTGCCTGCCAGGGAGGAAGGGGACCTTCGGGACCCCACCCCTACAGGAGTCCTGAGGGGTTCAAGGAAAGTGCAGTGCCACCCGGCCCCAGGGAAGCAGGCCCAGCCATCGCCCCAGCTTCTGCGTTCCTGGAGCTGCCCCAGAGAGCTCAGAAGCCAGTCTGGGCAGGTGCTGAGACTATGTGGCCGTTTCCTTGCCCTTTGCCAATTCTGGCTCCTCAGATGCCTACACAGCATCCCGGGGTGTTGCAGGAATATTTGATGGGGGCGCCCCTGTGCCCACAGCCCTGACCCTTCTGCACAGTGAATGGGTCTAGGTCATGGGCACTGGCACAGAGCCTGGGTACATCATACATGCCCAGTGCTCTGGCCCACCGGAAACCCTCCCAGTCCCACACTGACAGGGAGTGGGGCAAAGTCATGTCTGGCCGAGGGCCCCCAAGCAGGGCCCGCCCCAGGGAGGATAGGAAACAGGACTCCATCAGCTCTCTGGCCAGAGCTACTAGATGAAGAGGAGGGAGGAGGAAGAGAAATGAAGAAATCCTTTCCTGGAGCCTGAGGCCTGTGGGGCGAGGCTGGAAGAGCCCAGGCCAGCTTCCTTCAAATGGTGCATATATTACATGACGTTCCTAGATAGAGTCCAGTTTCTCTCACCTTCTTTGGTGCATTTCAGGAATTGTTTTTTAGCTAATTATGTTAAGGGTGCCTACGACTGGCGATTCTAACAAGCCTCGTTTCAGACACAGGCTTCAGGTGTCCCCACTCACCTCTGTTCTTGGTGAGTTTTGCCTGCGTCTGTGCTCAGGGCAAGCTCATTAAACAAATTAGGTGTGCCTGTTGTGTGCTCCCTGACTGTCGTTGAGGAATGGCAGTGTCAGAGATGCTATGGATCTTACCAGAGAAGAGTCATATTCAGCTCCTCTGCAGACTCGCCAATCAGGAGGTGACACAGAGCCAAGCAATATTCAGTTTCCATCCACATCGATGCCTGTCAATTGATCATTAGCATGTTTTCTGTTCTGAGCTTCCCTGGTGGCTCAGGGGTAAAGAATCCACCGCAATGCAGGAGACCTGGATTCAACCCCTGGGTTGGGAAGATTTGCCAGAGAAGGAAATGGCAAACCATTCTAGTGTTCTTGCCTGGAGAAGTCCATGGACAGAGGAGCCTGGCGGGCCACGGTCCATGGGGCCACAAAAAAGTCAGACACGACTTACTGACCAAACAACAACAAAGGTTTGTTTTACTCTAGCTGCCCCCAGGGCTTCCTTGGTGGCTCAGATGGTAAAGAATCTGCCTTCAACGCAGGAGACCCAGGGTGGTGGTGGCGGGGGCGGTGTTGAACCGTGAAGAAGGTTGAGCGCCAAAGAACTGATGCTTTTAAATTGTTGTGCTGGAAAAGACTCTTGAGAGTCCACTGAACTGCAAGGAGATCAAACCAGTCAATCCTAGAGGAAATCAGTCCTGAATATTCATTGGAAGGACTGACGCTGAAGCTCCAATACTTTGACCGTCTGATGCAGAGGGATTGTTCATTGGAAAAGACCCTGATGCTGGGAAAGATTGAAGGCAGGAGGAGAAAGGGACGACAGAGAATGAGATGGTTGGATGGCATCACTGACTCAATGGACATGAGTTTGAGCAAGCTCTGGGAGAGAGTGAAGGACAGGGAAGCCAGGTGTGCTGCAGTCCATGGGGGTAGCAAAGAGATATGATTTAGCAACTGAACGGCAACAAACTGCCTCCACTCTTCCTGAGTGGAGGCTGAAAAAACAGCCCAGTTCAGTTGCTTCCAATGGTTTGCTCGGGTGACGATCTGGGTCGGGCCACCTGCTACTCAATGCCTAGTGCTGAGACCAAGCCTCTGGGTCTGTGCCTGGGAAGCCTCTAGCTATTATCCTTTGAAAAGAGGTCAAATCATGACTGTCACACATATATAAAAATGAACATGTGTTAAAGAGTTTATTACACTCCTAAATCCATAGGAAAATTAAGAGATATAACCAGTTCAAAAGAGGTGAAGAACAGACACACTTGTTGATTGGGACTACTGAAATGTAGACACGAGGCAGAACCGGGGAGGGGCAGCCAGTCAATGCTCTGCAGGCGGGTTCTGAATCCACAGTATAGATCGAAATTGGTTTGGGTCGCCATCAGTTACCCAGGATTTGCAGAGCTGTAAAATAGCCTTTATAAAATGGAATCCGATAATCCTGGGGTGGGGGGGGGCGGTCTTGCAGAGTTGAGGTAATGCAGGGCTTCTCCACAGATAGTACAATGATTTGCCCACCTCCCTGAGCGCCCAAAGCCCTTCACCTGAACTGCTGAGGCCATGCCTCCCCCAGAACGCCCTCCCTGGCTTCAGACAGGGTGGGTATTATCCACTCTGCTTCCCTAGCCCCCCTGCAACTCCTTTTTTTAAAATATCTAATTTTATTTATGTATTTATTTTTGGCTCTGCTGGATCTTCGTTGCTGCGAGGGCTTTTTCTCCAGCTGTCTAGAGCGGGGGCTACTTTTCACTGCAGCTTGGGGACTTATGGGATCGCAGAGTATGGGCTCTAGGCACGTGGGCTCAGTAGCTGTGGTTCCCGGGTCCTGAGCACAGGCTCACTAGTTGTGGCCCACAGGCATGTGGGATCTTCCTGGACCAGGGATGGGACCCGTGTCTCTTGCATTGGCAGGAGGACTCTTTACTACTGAGCCGCCAGGGAAGCCCCGTACCTGCAACTTCTGATCACACTATCTCTTCCGTCAGACCATGAGATTCTCAGAAGAGAAGTTGCATCTTCTCCATCTCTCATTGTGCCTATGAGAACTCAAGATACATTTGTTGAATGAATAAGTAAAATGAATGAGAGAACAAAGCAAAAAGACAGCGTCCTAAAATCAGGGTGGGCTTCCCTGGTGGCTTAGTGGTAAAGAATCCACTTGCCAGCGTAGGAGACCCGGGTTTGATCCCTGAGTCAGGAAGATCCCCTGGAGAATGGCAACCCATTCCAGTATTCTTGCCTGGGAAATCCCATGGACAGAGGAACCTGGCAGGCCACAGTCCATGAGGGTCACTAAGGAGTCAGATACAACTGAGCAACTAAACAACAACAAAAACCAGGTGGTCCACAGGATGCCCCCTACCCCTTTAAGAAAGTAAAAGACTCCTGATGCAGCAGGCGAAAGTCACCAGTGCCTCAGGAACATGTGTAAGTCTCCATCTTGATCTAACTAAGGGCATCTCAGAAGTAAGAAGACTCAGAAGCAAGACTCCAAGAGCGAACAAGCTTCAAAATGCTGGGTTACACATTAACAGGTTCTTTGCTTTTTCCTTTTTCGTCACAACATGTCTGAGAGCCTCTGATATATCAGAGTGCCAGAGAATGCAGTGTTCCAGCATTTTTCATGCTTATCAGATAGTGAAGCAAATTTTTTAGACGGGGCAAAGGTGAGGGTTCTGGAGAATTCACAGTGAGAAACACCAATTTAATTCAACTGGCTTGATGTACTGAACGAGATATAAATCATTATCACCTGGGTCAGAATTCTGGCTCCACCATTAGTGTTCTTGTGGCCTTGGACAAGTTAATGCCTCTACACTCTGCCGTTTTCATCTGTACAATGGGACTAAACTCACCTCAAAGTTGCAGCAGGGGGGCGGGTTAAATGATTTACTGCAAGGAAAACACTTAGCATAGAGCCTGGACAGGGTGTACTCAATACATGTGAACTGTGTCCTTATTATTTATAAAACCATGAAGGGCCATTTATTGATTGTGCCTTTGCATCGCCTCACTCGAGCCTCGCGACAAGCCTGAGGCCAGATGAAAAAGATGAGGCAGATGAGGATAAAAGACTTGAGGGGTGAAATCCCTGGCCCAGGGCCTTGTAGCCCCAAGCCACCAGTGCTCCTGGACCAGGCACAAGACCTTAAGAACAAGCTTAGGCAAGGACTTGGCATGAAATAGTTGCTTAAGAAAGACTGGTTTCTCCTCTCCTGCCTTCTTCCCTCCTTCCCTACCAGCCAAGAGTCATGCCAGACCCCAGTGTCTAGGTCGCCCCTGGCCAGGGTTGTGGTGGAGTGGACAGTGCTCAGGCCTAAGGCTCCGTAGGACTCAGGCTAAGCCTAGTCTTCCTCTCCACCCCCAACTGAGATGCTCCCTTCACTTTCTCTTCCTCATCCTGCCTGCACCCCACCCCTTGACACACCCCTGAAGTTATTTGGAGACTTGAGAACCCCCAGGGGTCCCTCCATGCTCTTCCCCATCTTGGTGACACAGCTTCACTCTCAACACACACAAAGGGCTTAAAATCATTTTTGACTCAATGAATGAGTGAAACCTGTGTGTTGCAGCTTGAGCTGGCTGACGGGACCACTGGGGGCTGCCTACAGGCTAAACATAGACCAAGGGACTTTCCTGATGGTCCACAGGCTAAGACTCTCTGTGCCCAATGCAGGGGGCCTGGGTTCGATCCCAGGTCTGGGAACTAGATCCGCCTGCCAAAACGTGAAAGATCCCTCGAGCTGCAACTAAGACCTGGCCCAGCCAAATAAATAAATAATTTTTTAAGAAATAAATAAAAATTTTTTTTTAAATAAATAAACACAAACCCACACAGAGGCCCCGCCCTGGGCCTGGCCTCAAGAACACTGTCCTGGCTGAATACATGCTCAGAGAAATGACTCAGCATGAGTGCTCAGATGCAATTTTCCACGTTTTATGGACTAAAGGTATTTTCACAACAGCCGGCGTTGATGAATCAATAGCAGGCTGTAAATAGAGCAAGGAAAAAAAATGGCCCTGGTCTGAGACCCCACCCACACAAGGGCTTCCCAGGCTGTAAGCTTCTTCTCCATCCTGGCAAATAATAACACAAACTCCCCACCCCCACGCCCCTAAAAATTACATGGAGACTCATCCAGGCCACTTCCTTAACTAAGGAGGGAGGTGAGTAACAAAGTTGGTCCTACAGCCTCAGACACAGCTCAGTCCTTCGGGTGCCTCTGTTCTCCAATGAGTCTGGAAGCCAGTATCCTGGAACCAAGAATCCAAGGGCCCTGGGCTGAGCCAGGATGGGGGTGGGGAGGAAGATGACCCTTCCCCCACTCCTTGCCCCAGCAAAGAGAGTCCTGCTTGGGGGAAACGACACACGTGCTGAAAAACTTGTTCAGTCACTCAGTCGTGTCCAGCTCTTTGAGATACCATGGGCTACAGCACACCAGGCTTCCCTGTCCTTCACTGTCTCCTGAAATTTGCTCAGACTCAAGTCCATTGAGGCCATGATGCCATCCAACCATCTCATCTGCTGTTGTCCCCTTCTTCTCCTGCCCTCAATCTTTTCCCAGCCTCAGGGTCTTGGTAGCCAAAGCATGTGAAAAACAAAGAGGGTGGTGCTTCATCCTCCCCAAGGAATCCGATGGGAAGGCTGTAGCAGGTGGGGCGGCCCTGCCAGCTCACACCTCCTCCCCGCCCCCGCTCATTCATTCAGTCAGTCAATTATCAAGCACTTTCTAAAGACCCACCTCTCAGCTGCACCCCAGACCTTCCCATCTCAGCCAATGACATCAACAGCCACTGTGTCCAAAAAACAAGGAGTCGTCTTGGATCCCAAATTCTTCTTACCCGTCTGCAAATCCCATCCTCTTTATGTCTGTTACAGATCCAGTATCAGTCCATTCCTCAGCCTTGCTGCTCTCCTCTGGCTTGGACACTGCTGCAGCCACCAACTGGACTCCTGACCCCTTGGCCTTGGCCTAAAATCCATTCTCCACTCCTCCAAGTGACCTCGACACAGCATCATTCTGACTCCACCATTTCCTGTCCTCAAACCCTCTGAGGGGTCCTACTGAATATTTAATCTTTTAAAGGAAATTAAGGACACGAGCTTTGGCATCAGGCTATAAAGAGATGAAATGAACAGAGGAAGGGCCCAGAGGCAGGGTTGTGCATAAATGAGAACTTGCTATATGACAAGGAGGCATCACCAGTCAGAGGGGAAAAGACAGACTCTTTTATAAATGGTGTTGGGACAAGTGGTGATCCATATGGAAAAAGTAAAATTAGATCCCCAACTAACACCGCACACACACAACTCCAGGTGGATTCCAGGCTTACATGTGAAAAACAAAATGTTTAACACATTTAGGAGAAAATCTAGGAGAATATTTTTATGACCCAAGGATAAGGAAAGATTTCTTTTTTAAACAAACCTTTTGTTAATTACAATATGCATTTTGAAAGTGCACATTATGATTGTGCCGCTCCATAAAATTTCACAAAGTGAACCTGGCTTCGTACCCCGCACCCACGCCAAGAAATAGGATGCAACCAGCAACTCAGAAAAAGCCTCCCTGTGCTTCTTGACAGGGAAGAACATCTTAGGTGCAAAAAAGCATCAGCTGTGAAGGAAAATATAATGAGTCTGATGACATTAACACTCAAATCTTCAGTTCAACAAAAAATATCATAAACAAGATTAAAAGATACGCCACAATCTGGGAGGAGATATTTGCAATATACACGACCAGCAGGAGATTTGTTTCCAGAATATATAAAGGACTTCTGCAAATCAAGAAGACAACCAACCCAACAAAAAATTCAGCAGAAGTTGTCAACAAATACCTCCTAGGAAAAGAAACCTGTATGGCCAATAAGTGTTAGTCACTCAGTTGTGTCTGACTCTTTGCAACCCCACAGATTGTAGTCGGCCAGGCTCCTCTGTCCATGGAATTCTCCAGGCAAGAATACTGAAGTGGATGCCATTCCCTCCTCCAGAGAATCTTCCTGACCCAGGGATGGAACCCAGGTCTACCTGCATTGCAGGCAGATTCTTTACCATCTGAGACACCAGAGAAGCACAATAATCATATAAGAAAAAAGGTGCTACCTTGCCAGTATCAAAGAAATGTAGATTAAAACAACAGTGAGATATTGCCTTCAAATGAGCAAAAATTTAAAAAAAAAAAGCTGGTGCTACCCAAAGCAGACCCCATGGCTGGTGGAGGAACAGATAAGGCCACTTGACACTTGCATGATGTGGCATCTCGCCAGACTGAGGGCAAGCATATCCATGACCTAGCCGTTCCTCCCCAGAGTACAGACTCTACAGCAAGCTCTCATCTGAGTGTCCCGGGAGGGAGACTGGGAACATCATCAAAGGAGGAGACAGTCATGCAGTAGGAATGGCCCTGGGCAATAATTTTTATTTTTACTTTTATGTATTTATTAATTCATTTTGCCACACCATGCAGTTTGTGGGATCTTAGTTCCCGGACCGAAGACTGAAACCAGGCCCTCCATCGTGAGAGTGCAGACTCCTAATCTCTGGATTGCCGGGAATTCCCTGGCCTGGCAATTAAAATAAAAGAAGCAAAATAGAAGTGAGTGATCAGTTAGACACCGCAAACAGGACGTGTGCAAGGTGAGACATCAGAAGTGGGACCAAAACCAAAGCCTTTGGGAGGAGAGGTAGAGAGAGGCTACCTGAAGGAGCTGACCCTGGAGAAACGAGACACAGGCTGAGCCTCGCCCACTGGGGAGAATTTGCACACGAATTCGTCTCACTCATTCTACAAGGATGTGCATGCTAAGTCACTTCAGTTATGCTCGACTCTGTGTAACCCCAAGGACTGTAGCCCTCCAGGCTCCTCCGTCCATGGAATTCTCCAGGCAAGAATACTGGAGTGGGTAGCCGTTTCCTTCTCCAGGGGATCTTCCTGACTCAGGGATCGAACCCTCATCTCCTGCACTGGCAGGCAGATTCTGCACCACTGAGCCACCAGGGTTCCTATGCCACAACTAAAAAAGATCCTACATGCCACAATGAAGATCAAGGATCTTGAGTGCTGCCGCTAAGACCTGGCACAGCCAAACAAATAAATGAATGAATAAATACTGAGATAAAAAGAGAGAGAGAGGGAGAGAGAGAGGCAGAAGATTTACCACCTTTCATGACCTCGCCTTGGAGGCCGCATTGCATCGCTTCTGCTATTTTCTTCATCAAAGTATTTACAAAGGTCTATAGCTCAAGGAGAGGAGAAATGGACTCCACCTCCTGGGAGGAAGCAGCAAGGTTTTAGAAGACCATGTGGGACCAGAAATATTTCTGTGGCCATTTTTGATAGTAGGTAGAGGAAATTATTAGCATATAGAGCTGAGAGTCACAGCAGATCTTGAATGGGAGCCCGTTAGGCCATGAGCAAAGTGGAGAACAAGAGGCAGGGAGGCCAAGGTGGAGGCTACTGCACGGGTCCCGGCCTCTGTGAGGTGGGGCCATAAAGGCTGGGAGTAGGGTGGCGACGGGGGCAACAGAAAAGGCACAGAATTGCAGGTGAAGCTGTCAACTACAAGTTGGCACTTGCCATGGGCACTTTCTACTTCTGCAAGGATTAAAGCACGTGCTGCTGCAGCTGCTGGCCTTCAACACCCGCTGAAAGGAGTTCAGGATGGAGAGCAGAAATGAGGCACTCTGTGCTCAGCGGGGGGTGGGAGCGGGGGACTAGCCGAACAGGTCTTCAGATAGATGTTTTCAGGAGTCAATTTTATGAGTCCAATTCTTGTATCTGCTCATATCTAGAAGATCACTGAAATCCTTCATGGTGATGACTGTTCCTCGTGACTAGTGAAGGCTTCTGAAGACGAGCAGAAACCTAGTGGGAAAATATGCGCCTGATTGTATATAATCTCCCTTCACCAAAATCACACCTATATTGACCTTCCCTTCCTGCCTCTTCGGGGTAGTCTCTTGGAGCTCTCTGAGGTGCTGTCTCCTGGGCTGCAGTCCTCATTTTGCCCCAAATAAAACTTAACTCACACCTCTCATTTGTGCCTTTTTTTTTAAGTCACGAAATGCAGTTACCATCTCAGCTTGGTTGCCAACATGGCAAGCCATTCCCCTTTATGGAGTTTACCTTTATAACCTGCAAAATAAGCAAACACAAGGAAGAGGTCTCTTATTCATATCATGGACCCTTTGAGAATCTGATGAATGGAATGGATTCTCTCCTCAGGGAAAGAAAAACATGCAGGCACCTGTCTGTGAAATTGAGTGGAGTGTTTGCAGGGCTCAGAGTCAGCCCGCTCGGTGGATAAGGTGGGGCTGCTGGACCCAGAATGTGTGGACATAAATCCTGCCTCCACTCCTCACCAGGGAGAGAACCTGGGTGAGTGACCCAACCTCTCTGTGCCTCTGCTTCTCCGTTTGCAGCAGCTGGAAATGCATTTGACAGTAAATGACTGAGGACTCTAATGTTCAGTGCTTTTGGCAAAATGGAGCCTTCGTTTCTCTGATCTGGGAAAACCCGGATGTGTGGTGGTGGTTGTCATTTGGGGAGCTCAGACAGAAGGTTTCTGTCCCTTACCAAGTCTCAGCGGGGAGAAGGGATAAATTAGGACTGTCAGATTACCAGATACACACCACTATATATAAAATGAATAAACAGCAAGGATATACTGTATAGCACAGGGAACTATATTCACTCTCTTGTAATAACCTACGATAGAAAAGACTTTGAGGGATTTCCTGGTGGTCCGGTGGTTAAGGGGCTTCCCGGGTGGCACAGTGGTAAAGAATCTGCCCGCCAAAGCGGGAGACACTGGAGACTTGGGTTCGATTCCTGGGTCAGGGAGATCCCCTGGAGGAGGAAATGGCAACCCCCTCCAGTATTCTTGCCTGGAGAATCCCATGGAAAGAAGAGCCTGGTGGGCTACTGTCCATGGGGTCACAAAGAGTTGCATGCAACTGAGCAACTGGGCATGGATGCACGCCAGTGATTAAGACTCCAAAGCACGGGGCACAGGTTCCGTCCCTAGTCAAGGAACTAAGATCCCACATGCAGCACAGTAAGGCCAAAAAGAAAGAATCTGAAAAAAAATGTATATATAATTGAATCTCTTTGCTGTACATCTGAAACTAACACAATATTGTAAATCAACTCTGCGGAATGTGGGGTGTGCTCACTCATGTCCAACTCTTTGCAACCCCATGGACTGTAACCTACCGGGCTCCTCTCCCCATGGAATTCTCCAGGCAAGAATACTGGAGAGGGTTGCCATTCCCTCCTCCAGGGGATCTTCCTGACCCAGGGATCAAACCTGAGAGTCTTGCATCTCCTGCATTGGCAGGCGGATTCTTTATTATTAGCATCACCATCACCTGAGAAGCCCCATAAATCAACTATACCTCAATTTTAAAAAATCCCCCCCCCAAAAAAAAATCCCTTTGCCCTGAAGACCTGCCCTCGATCTCGTTGTCCAGAATGGAGCCACATGAGCCCCTACCTGAGTGAGGATGATGGATGGAGCATCAGCTCAGCGGTTCGTTCTCAGCTTGAAAGGACCTTTGGAGATGTGGGAGGACATTTCAAGTGCCCACCGTGATTGCACATCTGCATTTCATGGAGCATTTTACATGAAGAATTGTTCCCCACCCTGTACCCAAAATATTCCCCTTTGAAAAACTCAGAAGCTCCTCTGGTCTCTATTGCAAAGGCAGGGAAGAAGGGCAACTGGGGAATGCAGGTGGGTCACCCAGCTCAGGGCACTGGCCACCACTCACTTCTACCTTGTAGGCTGCCATGAGGCACACAGGTAAGTGCTCAGGTCAAGGTGCACATGTTGGGGTCCCCTGAGAGCTGAGAGGCCGCAGATGAAGCCCTGTGAGACCAGAGCTGCAGGGGCCAAGAGGCTGCAAAGCACCCACCACAGGACCAGGAGGCGCACACACGTGGGGACACAGAGCTTCTTGGCTCATGCTCTCTGATTTTCCTCGGAGCTCCTGGCTTCTCTTTGAAGCCTGCCTGGCCTTCGGGGGCCCACCCAGAGCCTCCCACCACATCCTTCTGTGTCATGCCACATCCCACCATCGGTCCCCAAAGAGACCCTGACTCAGCAGCAGACACAGTAGGGCAGGTAAAAGGAAGTGGGGGGAAACGTCACTGCTGCCTGTCACCACGTCCGTCCGCTGGCCCAGTTCCCGGCAGGCAGGGAGTCAGCAGGCCCCTGGTGGGTGTGGGCTGAAGCCACAGCCCCGCTGCCAGCGGGGCCAGGATTGGCAGGACACACGCGGCCTTCAGGACCGGATGGGGGTGGGGCAGGTGGGGAGGGGGGATGGAGAGGTCTGGGGAGGAGGCTGTGTTCCCTCTGTCTCCCGCCCTGCCCCCACACCCCAAGGGCCAGATCTCACCATTCCAGGGGACTGGACTTGGGGGTCACCACCCCATCCCGGGCGCGGGTCAGGAAGTCAGTCCAGTATGCACAGCTGGAGCCCTAACCCTTAGGGTTTGTGTACCTTTGTTTAAAGATAGTAGACTTTGTTGTCACTATTCTGATGATGATAAAAGTAAATCCAAATCGTGCTTGCTGTGGAAAAGTTTGATAGGCACAGAGAAGAAAGTAAAAAATTCTGCCTCCAGTCCATTGGCTACCTAAGACAACAGTTCTCAGCCTGGCGGTGTATCTCCTTCCAGCTTTGTTTCCGTGTGAGTGTAAGCTGCATTTTGCATTCTATTTTATAATTAGCTCCTTTTTAAAATTTAAACCTAGCCTACTTTTATTTTAAAACACTAGATCAGTGCCTAGCAGTCCAGTAGGTAAGGCTTTCTGCTCCAAGTGCAGGGACCCTGGGCTCCATCCCTGGTCAGGGAACTAAGATCTGGTGCAGCAGGGCCAAGAAAAACACAGGCCCTCTAAAGATCAGTCAATGCCAGCTCTTTCTCCTCCCACCCAGTGCCACCAGTGTCCCCTTCTCTGGCATCAACCCATGTGATGGTCCCCAGCAATGGCCCCTAGGAAGTCAGAGGTGGGCACTTCTTGCCAGAACCTATTTCCAAGCCAGAGATTTGCTGACTGAAAGGGAATTCCCTCCATTAGGAGGGGTCTCTGTAGCTCCCCCAGCCAGCACACAAAAGAGGCCATAGGACATCGGCATCAGGGACTGCTGTTTGGGAACTTCTGGCCTGTTCTTCATCCCTCTTGCCCTTTCTCCAATCGAGGAGAAATCAATCTTCTCAGACTTCCAGGTTGGCCACGGCATTTAAGTTCTGGTGACTACAGAGCCAGTAAAAGACAGGAAAGCCAGCTTTCTGCAGGAAGGTGTGGGTGGGTCACGGGCTGGTCTCTTTAGAGCTGGAGAAGTCCTCGGGTGATTCCAGCTGCCCTCCCTGAGTTGCCGTGTATGTGCAGGTCCTCATGCTGAGCATTTCATAGAATTAGTTCATCCCATTCTTGTGACATTTCAGCAGGGGAGGTATCATTATCCCCACTTAATGGATGAAGAAACTTAGGCTCAGCCAGATTAAGCCACAGGTCAGCTTCCTTATGGATGCATCAGGCCTCAGAGGCCAAGAGGACAGAGGTAAGCTGCCCAGAGTGGGAACTGGCCTAAAGCAAGTCTTGTCCCTCAGACATCTGTGTCAGAGAGTCCTGCTGAGATTGCCTTGGACACTGGCCACAGACTAAGGCTCAGATGAACCTGTCTGGCCCGCAGCTGTGTTCTAGGCACTGAGCCTCCTGGCCATCTGCACACTGCTGCCCCATTGACCAATGGAGCCCAGAATGCTCAAAGTTCATCAGATCAACCCAACCACCCTGGGATTTCACCCCCTGCGCTTATCAGCAAGAGGGGCTGTTAATATAATGGTCTGCTTCTGGTGGACATGTGGGCACAGGGACACACATATGTGCTTTGATTCCTGGACCAACTGTCCAGTTACAGACCAAGGCTTCTTGGCCAGGAGTGGGAAGACCAGAGCTCCAGACCCTTCCGCCATGAGTGCCCCACGTGACCTCAGCAAGGTCTCATTCCTTCAGAGCCTTGTTCTCCTTATCTGAGGAATCCTAACCCTGTGATGTTTGCAGACACATTTCTTTTGCCCCACACTCAAGAATGGCTCTTCTATCAGCAACAGATATTACATCTCGCCTCCTGGGTGAATTCTGATAGATTACCAGTGACTGCCTGGAGCACTGTGGAAACAAGGAGTCCACAGCTGTGTGGGGATGGATTAGCAATGTCTGCTATAGGCTAGGACAAAGAAGTGATGGGTGTTTTCCATAGCGTGATCCTCCAAGTGCCTGTCCCAAGTGAACACACAAGGAGTTCCCCAAACGTTCCCCACAGGTGAGGTGCCCCAATAACCTCATTTCTGTGAAGACTGAGTCCTTGGAGAAATTATGCAGCCGTTGCAAGGGGATTTTGAGTTGGTTCAGCGCTTCCATACCCACTTCCTGTCCCAGATAACCAGCTCCAATGCCTGCGCTGGGTTTATCTGTGAAGTCACTGCTGTCTTGAGCTCTCCGATTCTGAGGATTCCTGTCACAGAGAACAGCGTTTGCAGGCTTCCTACTTTCCTGGCAGTGACCCTGCTTCTAAATGCCCCCGTTTCCAAAACTTACACCCCTTGGTGACCCATCCTCGGCTGCCAGGCAAATTCAGACCTAGTTTATGTGGCTGAGATGGCAAGAAAGTGAAAAAGCGAGTGAAAGTGTTAGTCACTTCAGTCATGTCTGACTCTCTGCAACTCTGCGGATGGTAGCCCACCAGCCTCCTCTGTCCATGGGCTTCCCAAGTAATGTTAGTGGTAAAGAACCCACCTCCCAGTGCCACAGACTTAAGAGATGCATATTCTAGGGGTCGGGAAGATCCCCTGGAGGAAGAAACGGCAACCAGCCCCAGTACTGTTGCCTGAGAAATCCCATGGACAGAAGAGGCATAGCAGGGAGGCCCTGTGCTGGAGCTGAGTGAGCCAGAAGAGGACTGGAGTAGATGAGTTGAGGTCAGAATGGACGAGATGGATGGTGCTATGTGTGTACTATTTTTGAAGTGCAAGAAACCAAAATTTTTAACAGGAAAGGGTTAGATTCTAGTAGAAGTACAGGGGAATTCCTTGGTGGTCCAGTGGTTAAGTCTTGGGGCTTCCACTGCAGGGTACATGGGTTTGATCCCCAGTCAGGGAACTAAGATCCCACATTCCATGCAATCAAAAAGAAAAAAAAAAAAATCTCTAGTAGAAGCACAAACCCAGGTGAAAAGAAGGCTACCAACACCCAATCACGGTGAGCCCATCAAAGACCACACTGGGATCTATGTGAGCGGACCGGCATTTCAGGAGCTCCAACAACGCCTGGAGTGTCACCTGGAGCCATAGGGGCAGGCTTAGTTTCTACAGTCATTTTGATCTAGGAAAACAGAAACCAAACTACCAGGCAGGGTGAGAAGCAAATCAGGACTGGGCTTCCTGGGGCCCTAATACAGGGTGAAGGGTAATGGTGTTTGGGGTCTCAGGCCTGGATACAAGGTTGGCATGGAATGGTGCCCACCCCTGCACCTTGGGCCTGTGTATGCCTCCCAGGACCTTCACCAGGAGAGGGTCTCGGGCAGGCAATAGGAGTGCCCAGGTTTTCAGGGCTCAGGCATTTGTTATGTAAGCCTTGGGGTGAGTCAGCCCCAGCAGCCTGGTATGACCAGGGGGAATGTCCTGATTCTTGAGGGCCAAACCCCTTCCCTGGGCTGCCATTCAAAAGGGTGGCAGCCAGCGACCAATGGGACTCCACTGGGTCACCATCTTCGTCACTGAACTAGTACACCACTTCTGTTGCCCAGGAAGCCGGTGAAGCTCAGACATGCTCTGTCACCTGTGGGCTAAGGTTGAGCTGAGGTCTCCGCTCCAGGCCTACCTGACCGGCCCTGTTTCTCCCGGACTTGGGGGATACAGGCTGATGCTGCAACAGGGAACAAGGACAGGCCCAGGGCAGGAAATGAGCATGGATAGGAGAGGGGGAATGGGTGGGACAGGGACTGGGAGAGAAAGTGAGACGGGGAGGAGTCGAGGGGAAGTGGAAGGCCCTGAGGAGGCCCTGGGGAGGGATGGCTTCAGAGTCTGCTCTTTCGCCCTGAGCCTGGCCCAACCCCAGGCCAGCGCAGCCAGCCAAGGACTGTAGAAGAACATTCGGAACGCTCAGTCCTTTGCCAGAACCTGACAAACTGTCATTGTCATAGTCACCGGTCATGGACACAGAGCATTGTCTTCTAAATGGTGTTTTTGGCGTGTGTGTGTGTTTATTCACTTTGGTACTGAGAGGAAAGTAGCAGGCTCAGCACACTCTCACCCAGGACTCAGGGAGAGGGTCCCAGAGAGTCTAGGCTCCCACAGGGACTGCCACCCACACCCTCCCCTTCCACCTTCTGCCCCAGACCCTACATGTCCTACCTGGCCCGGCCCAGGAGCACCTAGCCGGGTGAGCAGTTATGGCCAGCATCTGATGGCAAAGAGGTTAGTAAGGTCCCTGCCCCAGCTCCCAGCCCTTGTGGTGATTACTGGGGCCAGCCTGACACAGGTTCAAATTCTGACTGTCCCATTTCCCGTACATGTGACCTTGAGCAAATTATTTAATCCCTCTTAGACTAAATGTTCTCATCTGTAAAATGGGTAGTGCTTATGTTATAAGGTTGTTTGGAAGATTACATAAGACTCAGCATGTAAAGCACTTAGCAGGGTGGCAGCTCACAGCAAGTACTCAGTAAGTGTTAGTCATTATGATTATTTTCATCATCATTACTGCCGGCATGACCACCTTACAATCTACTGTTGACACAGGATTTCACTGCCTGAGTTTGCATTTGTGTTTATGATGGCGTTGGCATCAAGCAGTCGTTTGGGATTGCTGCTGGCTAACAAGAAAAGAACAGAGGCGGATTTAATGCGTAAATGATGCATTGAAGCCAAGTGTAGGTCGAATGAAGTAACAGCCCACTATGCAAACAGAAGTATTGCAGTAATTCAAATAGAGAGAAGTACTGGGAGAACTGAGTCACCCCCAGCACACGGAGCATCCGCAGGTATGCCAAACTCGAAAGGAGACCTACTCTTATTGGCCAGTCCCAAATCACTGCAAGTGGCAATTTGATTTCAGCCAAGCAGCATCACCCTTCCCATCAAGCTCATGTTGTCAGTTTGAATTGGATTAGGTTTGTAGTTTGGTTTATTTACTTTTGCATTCTTTGCCTTTTAAAAAACTTTTTAATTGAAACATAGTTAATTTACGATGTTGTATTAGTTTCAGGTATACAGCAAAGTGATTCAGTTACATATATATATATATATATGTTCTTTTAAAAATTCTTTTCCATTATACATTATTCAATTATAAGTATATTTCCCTGTGCTATTCATTAGGTCCTTGTTGGTTATCTACTTTATATACGTGTGTGTGTGTGCTCAGTCACTCAGTCTTGTCCAGCTCTTTGCAACCCCATGGACTGTAGCCTGCCAGGCTCCTCAGTCTATGGAATTTTCCAGGCAAGAATACTGGAGTGGGTTGCCATTTCCTCCTCCAGGGGATCTTTCCGACCCAGGGATTTTATATATAGTAGTGTGTATATTTTAATCCTTTGCTTATTTTTATTATGTAAACTTCTCTAGAATGTACTGCTAAGTTAAAAAAAATTGTAATATGCTCCCTTTTGATTAAGAAAAAAAGAAAGTACAAGAATAGAGAGGGGACTTCTCTGGTGGTCCAGTGGTTAACACTTCACCTTCCAACACAGGGGATTTGGGTTCAATCCCTGGTCAGGGAGTTAAGATCCCACATGCCTCTTGGCCAAAAAACCAAAGCATAAAACAAGCAATACTGTAACACATTCAATAAAGACTTTAAAAATGGTCCCCATCAAAAAAATCTTAAAAGAATAGAGAGAGATAAATGCGTATGTGCATATAATTTATGTTCCTTTTTTTTTGGCAGAAAGAAATATTGGGGGGATAAATCAGATCTAATAAAAATTGGCGCCGAAGTGTGGAAGGGGGCTGAACAGAAGGCACAGAGGTAGAAGCAAGATTGCTTTGTGTGTATTTTTCCACATAGTTTTCACTTTGAATGGTGTTGGCCTGATGGTCGCATGAGAACTATAAGAAGGAGATAACTAATAAAACAAAAATAATGTATCTCCATGAGCACTGGGGAGGTTGCTCAGGTGTCTTTCCCATAAAGGGAATGTACAAGACTCAGATTAGAGACCCTTGTCCATGATAAAGAGCCTTATTGCTTCCCAGGGTAATGACCTTCTAAGAATGCTCTCTGGAAAATATTTCTTCTCCCTAAAAACAAGAAGGTCAGGAAGACCAGCCCTGCCCAGGACTCTGTGAGGAGAGAACGTAGCAACACAGTGATGCGGCAGGTGGTAGGACAGTCTAGCTACTTGTCCCCGACGTGGCCAGACAGCCAGCCTCCCCTTAGAGAGCACTGCCGACTCATGTGTCTGAAATGGGTTCTACAGGCTCCAGCCCCCAAGTGGGCATCGGGGTGTGGGGTGGCAGCTGCCAGAACCACTGCCTCGGAGGACCATCTGCTGATCTTCAACCTCAAAGGCAAGAGGTCAAAGGAGCCAGCATCTTGCAGAACGGTTACAAGGCATCTCATGGGCCACCCAGGGACCAGGCCACACCAAAGTCTGCTTTGCACACCACAGCAAGGCAAGGAGGCCTGCCGCTCTCCTCCGAGGAAAAAAATAAGCCAACGGCACCAAAGAAGGACCACAGGAAGGGCAGAGATTTCACACACGAATGCCTGGGTTTGGGCCAATGTGGAACAGTTAGAAGCCTCCAGGGCCAGCCTGCTGGAAGAGCGTGCCTGCCTCAGAGAGGAGGATGGAATTTACTCACAGCAGACACTGCTTCGGACCAGACGCTGCTTTGAGTGAGGACTTTACACTTATCACGTGATGGGCTGGGCAGTTTTCACCCCAGTTTACAAATGAAGGAATGGAGTCCTTGAGAGGTTAAGTAATTTGCCCAGGGACTGGGGGGTGGCACTCAAGCCAGTGTTAGGGCTGCATTTGAGCCCACGGCTGGGCTGGTATTAACACCCAGGTTGAGGGAAGAACAGCCCTGGTTCTGCAGCGCACATGTTATAGAAACATCATTATGACAGGGGGTGGGGACAGGACAAGAAGGGGTAGGGGAGGAATTCTCTCACGGTGCAGCGTATCCACCTACCAATGCAGGGGACATGGGTTTGATTCCTGATCCGGGAAAGCCTCACACGCCACGGGCGGCTAAAGCCTGTGTCCCACAGCTACTAGTTCGAGAACCTAGAGTCTGTGCTCCACAGTAAGAGAAGCTGCCGCAAGGAGAAGGCCGAGCACCGCAGCTAGAGAGTAGCCCCTGCTCACCTTAACTAGAGAGAGCCTGCAAGCAGCAATGAAGACCCGGCCCCCAATTTAAACAAAAAAAGTTGAGAATGGATTAATGTAAAACAAATTAATTTAAAAAATCACGGCTGGGAGAGTACAGGTATACAAGCCTCCTCCAAGAAAAAGTCAAAGGTGAACCACAGCTGAGCCACCCATGTGACGGTGCCTGGGGAATCAGCGTCTCCCTCTTCTAGAAGCAGAAAGCTGAGAGGCTGAAGTGTGTGTGCTCCCCAGGTTCAAATCCTGGATCCTCTTCTTCCTAACTGTGACTCCAAGCAGGCTCTCTGGGCCTCAGTTTCCTCATCTGTAAAATGGGAATAACAGGGCTTCCCTGGTGGCCCAGTGGTTGGGAGTCCACCTGTCAGTGCAGGGGACATGGGTTCGATCTCTGGTCAGGGAAGATTCCACGTGCCATGGGGCAACTAAGCCTGTGTGCCAAAACTACTGAGTCTAAACTCCACAGCCTGTGGTCTGCAACAAGAAAAGCAATGAGAAGCCCAAGCACCGCAACTAGAAAATAGCCCCCATTCGCCGCAAGTAGAGAAAGCCTGTGCACAGCAACGAAGACCCAGTGCAGCCAAAGATAAATGAATGAATAAGAGGATGTGGCTTACAGATAGGCCATTTCAATTAAAAAAGAAATAAATAAAATGGGACTGACACCCGTGCCCGGGCCAGGGTGGCCAAGACAAATACAGGAGGCAGTGAGAGGAAAGCACTTGGCAGGGCGCCTGCCGGGGAGTGAGTGGTGGGCGCTCTGGGAGTCCTAGCTGGGAACTCGGGCATCCCTTGTTGCCAAGGCTGCAGCTAAAGATGCTGACAGGGATGTGATTCAGGGAGAAGCTCCTGAACCACCAAAGGGGTTGGGCAGTGGGGTTCCAGGCCTGGCCGCCCGGGGCTAGCTCTTGGCCTGAGGTGGCTCTGCCTTCCCAGGGCAGACACGTGTTATGGCTCCTGTCCATCCTTCCTAGACCTGCTGCTGGCTCAGGAGACCACAAACTGGATTACTGGGTTATGAGAGTTTCCTGACATCCCCAGACCCCTCACGCACCTGTAACATGGGAGGGTCACGAATGGTGCCTCCTGCACAGGACTGTCATGGGGCTCCCACTCTTTATATATATATTTGTTTATTCGGCAGCACCCCAGGTCTTAGTTTCGGCACTTGGTATCTTTGATCTTCATTTCAGCATGCAGGATCTTTAGTTGCGGCAAGTGGGATCTAGCTCCTTGACCAGGGATCGAACCTGGGCCCCCTGCCTTGGCAGCACAGTCTTAGCCACTGGACCACCAGGGAAGTCCCTGGGCTCCTATTGTTACCCACCTGCCCTGATGTGTCTCCTCTCCTACAGTAGTCAGAGGGTCTTTGAAAAAGGTAAATTAATAAAATTTCCCTCAGACTGCCCACTGTTCAGTTCAGTGTCCCACCCAGCCTGCTACACGCAGCGTGGTCTAGCCTTGCTGACCGCTCTCATCCCATCTCTTCCTTCTGTCACCCTCTCCCCCAGTGCTCCAGAGAAGTGTCTGCTCCCCAAGTGCACAAGCTTACTCAGCAGGCCTGTGCACTATTTTCCTCCACTCACTGCCTGGGATGCCCTCTTGCCAGATCATCACACCTTTATCTCTTATTTGAGCGTCTGCTGAAATATCACCTTCTCAGAGAAGCCTTCCCTCTGAGAAGACCGCCCCAGGGATAGTACCTTCCCATCTTCCAGGTACTACTACACCACCTCTGTTATTTTGTTTCAGAGTACTTACCATCATCTGAACTTCTTATTTACTGAGCTGTGCTGGGTCTTAGTTGTGTCATGCTGGATCTTCAGTTTTCATTGCAGCACTCAAAATCTTCAGTTGCAGTGTGTGGGATCTAGTTCCCCGACCAGGGATCAAACCCTGGGCCCGCTGCATTGGGATTTCAGAGTCTTAGCCACTGGGCCACAGGGAAGTCTCTCAAGCACATTTTAGCTGATGGAGACCTCCACTGAAGTTCTCAGAAGCCTAGAGTGAGGAGGGGGAGCAAGGACAGACCTTTGCAACGGGGATGTTATGTGTGACCATAAAAATCTCCGTTTGTGCAGGGTTGATTGTGCTCTGGGCATTTCATTCCTTCCTTCCTTGGACACTGATTGAGCACCTGCTGGGTGCAGGATCTCCTCCAGTGCTCCAGTTGTGAGGGCGGCAGATAGCAGGCTAACTAAACCAGTTTATAAGAGAAGCTCAGGACTTCCCTGGTGGTCCAGTGGCTAAAATTCCATGCTCCCAGGGCAAGGGGCCCATGGTTCAATCCTTGGTCAGGGAACTAGATCCCACATGCTGCAACTAAAAAGATTCCCCTTGCTGCAAGGAAGATCTCACGTGCCGCAACTAAGACCCGACGCAGCCAAATCAATAAATACATTTTGGTTTTTAAAAAAAGAAAGGGACTTGAACTGTTGTGAGATGCCCCTCACTGTTGGCCATCCCCAGCTCTTCCTCCTGGGCACCTTGGCACCCCTCCCTGCAGAGGACACCCCCGGGCACAGTGGCTGCTGGCATCTTTCCCACGCAGCCAGCTCCTGTAAAGGCTCTCTGCTCCCCAGCTGCAGCAGCCCCACTGAGGGATAACACCGGCCCTCCTCCAGGTATTAACTGGCTTTTCCCCCAGCAATGTTTGTTTTAGGGATTACAGGCAGTGGAGGAGCCTGTAATTTCCAGATTCATCTGTTCCTTTCCTGGCAACCAGCACTAGAGTTGTTATTTCTTTTCCCCAAGCCCCTGATAATACCGTTCCAGACACGTTGGTCTGATAGCATCATCCAACAGAAAAACTCTCCAGTGTTTCCTCTAAGACAGCGGACAGGCTCTCGCTGGCTTCATGTAAAGACTCTGGAGCTGAATGTTCTCGCCATCATTTTTCCCTCCTTCTGAGATATGCCTGGAGGTCCATGATCATTTTCTCCTTGTTTTCCGTTTCCTTTTTAAGGACTACAGTGACTCTCCCATCCCACCATTCATCTGGCACAGTCAAGAAATGGCTACTTCATGGTAGTACATTTCCAAAATAATGCTTTTCAAGCACTAAAATGTTAAACAATGAAATACATTTTATTTATTTTTTATTGGGTATTCCTTGCTGTGCATGGACTTTTCTCTAGTTGCGGCGAGCAGCGGCTGCTGTCTAGCTGCGGTGCTCAGGCTTCTCATTGCGGTGGCTTCTCTTGTTGGGGAGCATGGGCTCTCGAGCGCTCAGGTGTCAGGAGCTGCAGCACGTGGGCTCAGTAGTTGTGGTGCAACCTGGCTTAGCTGCTCTGTGGCAAGCGGAATTTTCCCAGACCAGGAATTGAACTCATGTCCCCTGGATTGACAGGCGGATTCTTATCCACTGAGCCACCAGGGAAGTCCTGAAATACATTTTTAAAACAACTTTATTGACATAATTGACACATGATAAACTGCATATATTTAAGACATGTGACTTGATCCATTTTTGTTTGTTATTTTTGTTTTTCTTTTTTCATTCTGATGACTTGATCCACTTTGACATTTGTGAATACCCTGGAATCATCACCACCATCCGGGTAATGAACACATCTGTCACTCCCCGATGTCTCCTCCGCCCCGCCCCTCTTCCCTCAGCCACCACTTTTGGCTGCTTTCCAAATACATATTTAATGCAGAGCTGTCTCACCCGCTTCCCCACCTCAGTAAACAGTGTGATCGACGTGATGGTTCCTCTCCTCAGTTCAGCTTTATCATTAACGTTCTTGAGAGCCGTGTCCTCAGATGTTGGGGAGATACATAAGATTGTTTGCCCTGCACACTAAATGGCCCCATTGTTGCCCTTCCCTGCCAGGTGGTTTGGGGTTTGGGAGTTTTCTCTCTTGCTGCCAGCTGTTTCGGTGCCGTTCCTGGTACACAGCCCATGCCGCCCGGAACCCTGGCTCACCGACACTCTCCCGAGTCACTCCCACTCCTCACTCTGAACCAGTGGTTCTCAGCCAGGAGCAGTTTTGTACCCCCCTAAGGAGACATTTGACAATGTCTCAAGACATTTTATGGAGAAGGAAATGGCAACCCTCTCCAGTATTCTTGCCTGGAGAATTCCATGGATAGAGGAGGCTGGCGGGCTCCATAGGGGACAGTTAAGTCCATGGGGTCACAGAGAGTCGGACATGACTGAGCGACTATACACACAGGAGACATTTTTGATTGTCATAATGTTGCAGGAAGGGGGGCCCGTTCCAGGGCCTGAGAGAGGGTTCCTGTCTAACACTCAGAAATGAATGGTCCAAGGAGACACACGAGCTGACAAAGCAAGAGGCTATATTGGGAAGAGGTGGCCAGGTGGAGAGCAGGAGGGTGAGGGAAGCCAGGGGAACTGCTCTGCCGCGTGGCTCACAGTCTCAGGTTTTATGGTGATGGGATTAGTTTCCGGGTTGTCTCCGGCCAGTCACTGACTCAGGGTCCTTCCTGGTTGCACGTGCTTTGCTCAGCCAAGATGGATGCCAGCGAGGAGGATTCTGGGAGATGGAAGGACGTGTGGCACCTCCTTTGGCCCTTTCCCGAACTCTTCTTGTTGGTGGTGGCTTATTAGTTCTGTGTTCCTTAGTAGGCCCTCCTGTTGTAAAATAACTCAGGCAAATAGTTACTATGGTGCCTGGCCAGGGTGGGCGTCTCAGTTGGTGTGCTTCCCCTGACAATAATGGGGGTGGGGGTGCTACTGGCCCCTAGTGTTCAGAGACCAGGGATGTTGCTAAACCATGTCCTGGCATGCACAGGACAGTTTCCCAAACAAGAATAATCTGGCTCAAGATGTCAAATCCTGTCCTGATAATAGAACTGATAGGAAAATTCAACAAGAAGTCATGTTAACTGTTTTTACATTGTGGTATCAAGAGAGAGAAGGAAGAGCAGAGCTTTTTGGAACTGCAAGGCCAGAGGGATGGCAAAGCTTCAGGAAGCTCCTGGTGCAGTATCCTTCTATCTTGCCTGGGGGTAGTCTCTGGCTTCCTAAGGACAAGTCCTAAGGGGCTCAGCTTGAGGTCCCAGGGCTTAGCATTCAGACTGCACCCAAAGCACCTATTTGTTGCCCAATTGTGGGCAGCACTGGCTGGGCAGTGAGGGCAAAGCAGAGACACAGAGCCGGCAGAAGGGAACCCTTAAGCTGAGCAGTGACTTGGGGATGCGGCAGAACCTGCAGGTAAAAGGTAAGTGTGGACCTAGCCTAATAATTAGGAATAGGAGAAGGGCCGGTCGAGCTGCGATCCTGTCCCAGCGTGACCAGATACATCACCACCACATCACTCCTCGCTCCTCCCCCCACCCACACAGACACCCAGTTTGCCTGTCGTATAAAGGAGGTTTTCCCAAAGCTGTTTAGCTAGAACTGGAAGGACCCTGCCCTGTGATGGGACAGGAGGAGCCTGACTGTTGTCTCAGCAGCACTCAGGATGGACCCCAGGTGTTCTGGAGCTAGTTGGTGAAGTATGGGCATGCTTTATTCAGTTTTGCATGACTTAAATATTTTAATTATCTTATTCTAAAAGCTACTGCAGAAATTTCTGAGCGTGCAGGTAAGTAAAAAGAAAGCAACAGAAAGCTTTCAAATCCCGCTCTTTTAGGGAAAACCCCAATTAAATGCTGTTGTCTGCTCTTCCATGCACGTGTGGATGTAGTGAGGATTGATGGAGGTGGTGGACTTCCCTGTCCATCCAGTGGTTAAGACTCTGAGCTTCCACTGCAGGGGGTAAGGGTTCCATCCCTGGTTGGGGAACTAAGATCCTGGATGCTTTGTTGGATCCTGAAGGCTGTTTGAAGTGTCTGAGAGAGGGAGGAAGAGATTTTGAGAGGAAGGGACACCCCAGAGCATTCCAAGCAGACAACGGGAGTGCCTGAGGTAAGGGTGAATGGGTGGATTTTATCATAGGACACCAGTTGCTCTTGGAGGTCTCCCCAGACTGCTTAGTTGTGTCTGACTCTTTGTGACCCCCAAGGACTGTAGCCCACCAGGCTTCTCTGTCCATGGGATTCTCCAGGCAAGAATACTGTAGTGGGTGACCATTCCCTTCTCCAGGGGATCCTTCTGACCCAGGGATCAAACTCTGGTCTTTTGCATTGCAGGCAGATTCTTTACTGTCTGAGCCACCTGGCTGTATATATGTACTCAGTCATGTCCAACTCTTTGTGACTGTGTGGGCTATAGCTTTCCAGGCTCCTCTGTCCATGGGATTCTCCAGGCAAGAATACTGGAGTGGGTTGCCATACCCTTCTCCAGGGGATCTTCCTGGCCAAGGGATCGAACCCACATCTCCTGTGTCTCCTGCACTGCAGGCAGATTCTTTACCCACTGAGCCACCTGGGAAGTCAAGCCACCTGGCTGGTTAGCCTCAAATCCAGGGATAAAGAAAGGCCTGGTTGGACCCTTCTTCCTGCCCCCTGCTAGGAAGGTGGGAACTGCTCACAGCCCGTTCCTCCTTCAGGCCTTACCTATTAGGCCCTGCTCAACCCCACAGGTTGTCCCCACCAACCCCCACTGCCAGGCTTCTGTCACTTGGTGTCTCTGTCCTAATAACTGCTGTGTAAAACTGATAACTCTTGTCCAGAGGCCCGTGAGCTTACTGAGGCCCCATGTCAGGGGACCTGGGCAGGCAGTTTAGCTCCTTCAGGCCTTAAGCCTCAGATAAATTCTTGGGAGTGATAAAGAGAACAAAACCTGCCTTTAGGACTTGCTCCAGGAGATAAAGGAAGAAGCTAACTAGCAGTCACCAGCTGTGCAAGGCGGGATTCTCTCCAGAGGGCTTTTCTCACAGGGAGTGGCTTCCATTCTTTTTTTTTTTTGGCCTGGCTGAGCAGCTTGCAGGACATCTTAAGTTCCCTGACCAGGGATCGAACCTGAGTCCCCTGCAGTGGAAGCACAGGGAAGTCCCTCCACATTCTTTTTTAACAACCAAGTTACTGTAAAATACAACCCTAAAATAGGAGCGAGACTAAGGCGGGGATGCCCTGGGACAGGCTCTCAGTCTTCTCCTCCCCTCAGAGATGCCCCTCTGAACAACAGAATCCTCCTTATCCCACAGGCAGCACTGGAGGCACAGGCTGGTGGGAGAAACTGGGGCGTCAGGGCCCCTTCCTCCTCCCCAGCCCCACTGCAGCTTCCCTGGGCCAGCCTCCAGGACGGGTGGGGCACCGAGAGGCAGACAGCCCTGCTTTCTTTCCGGGCTGACTTTTCTTGTAGGCCAGGGGACAAGTGGGAAGGGCACAGAGGGACTCAGAGGCTAGGCGGGGCCAGCCCAGTCCCTGTTTCCCCTCAACAGGGTTCTCTTGCTCACAGACTTAGGAAGAACCGTGACTCACTTCCTGCCTAGGTCTGACTGCAGAAACATTGTTTTCCCAAGTGTAGCTGGGGCTACCCCAGGGTGGCCCCAAGGAGTCTGCTCCTTGGGGATCACGGTGGGGAGAGCAGTTCCCATTCAGAAAGAGGGCCAACCCGACTCACCTCCCCGCTCAAATTTCAGGGCCCCACATTCTTCCCCGAGTTTCTAGGTTTTGTGCTGTTCATGTAGGCACCCAAATCGTATGTTAATCTCACTGGTTCAATATTATCTCCATTTTACAGAGGGGTAAATTGAGGCTCCGAGAATTAAGGTCTTGTCACTGATGTTCTGTTGCTAAGCCAACTCTTTTCAGTCCCATGGACCGCAACATGCCAGGCTCCTCTGAACTACATTATCTCCGGTTAAGTAAAAGTGTTACGTGCTCAGTCGCATCTGACTGTTTGCGACCCGTGGACTATAGCCCACCAGGCTCCTTTGTCCATGGAGTTTCCCAGGCAAGAATACTGGAGTAGGTTGCCATTTCCTATTCTGTCTCCCTACTATCTCCCAGAGTTTGCTCAAATCATTGTCTAAGGTTGGCACAGTTTAAAATAGTGCTGTTGCAACTTGAACTCAGGTTTGGGGGTTGACTGTCACCTAGTGAGTTACTTTACAAATGCTACTAACTTCTCTGGGCCTCAGTTTCCTCCTGTGTAAAGCGCAGATAGTAATAAATGAAAGCTGCCTAAAGGAAAACTATATCCACCTTGCAGAATCCATGGTAAGCATGGAGCAAGTTAACACATGGGAAAGAGCTCAGAACATTCTGATCCGTTTTCCTCATCATCCCCAAACCTGTACTGAAGAGATCACAGGATAACACTGTTCTGCCAGGTTATCTCAAAGGGGGCAGGAAGGGATGGGCAGGGACTGCTCTGTGACCTTAAAATAACCCAGCCTGTGGAGCTCTTGGCTACACTTCCCCTCTTTTCTTTCTCAGCTCAAGCAGTGATGGTCTCAGCCAAGTGGCACAGACGTTTTCTAGGGCAGGGACCCAGGGAGAGAGAGGAGCTGGTTGGTATATTGCAAGGAGCTCAGATTCAGGCTCTGCCAAAGCTTCAGATCTCTTCTGGGATCTGAGGCCTGTTAGTTGTGGGATCTTCAGCAAATTATCTAAACCTTGTGTGCCTCAGTTTTCTTATCTGTAAAATGGGATTAATAATGCCATCCTGAAAGGATTAAGCAGATTAAATAATGTACATAAGAAGGAGATAATATAAAGTGATTGACCTGGTTCCTGACAGGCAGTTGGAGTTGGAAAAAAAAAAAAAAGTTTAAAAAAATTAAAAGGGGATGGGCTAGCTGTTCTGCTCATCCACCTGTCTATATAAATGCAAATAAAGTAGTGAGTCTTCTAACTGTAGGCCACGAGGAAGTTTGCCCAGACGCGGTGAAGACCGACCTCAAGGTGGGTACTCCAGGTGCGTCATCCCAGGGCACTTAACCCGGTCGTGCCCAAACTCGTGGCTTAGGAGTGGGGAAGTGGCTGGGGGTGGGGAAGAAGCCCAACTCCCCCAGAATCCGGCCGAGACTGGGCTCAGAGTGACTCCTCGAGTCCTTCCCAACCCTTGCCCGGGGTGCCGAGTTCAGGTCTCCCCGGCCGCCGGCCCGGGGAGCTCGCGGGGCTAACAGCCGAGCCTGGGGGGCGGGGGCGCTGGCAGTGGGGCCTGGGGGACCCGCCGAGCGGCTGCGAGGGCTCTGGGATCCCGGGCCCCACTTCCTACCTCTGCCCCGAGCTGGAGCCGGAGGCGGCAGACGCCCCGGAAGGCCTCGGGGCCCCGGCGCTCCTGCTTGGACCGCGGGCCCGGGCCCGGGCGGCATGGGCGGCGCGGCGGGCCGGGCCGGCGGGGCGGCGGCGGCGGCGGCCGGGAGCGCGGAGGTGGCGCCGCGAGGGGGAGGGGCGCGGCGGCGGAGGAGGAGGAGCCCGGGCCGCCGCAGCCGCTGACAGCGGCCCGAGTAAACAAGCCGCGCCGCCGCGGCCCGGCCGCTGCCCCCGCCCGCGCCGGAGCCGGAGCCGAGGCCGAGCCCTGCCCTGGTCGCCGGCCCGGCCGAGGCCGCGCCGCCGCGCCTCCCCGCCTCTGCGCGGTGACGCTGCTGCCGGGCGCGGGGACCGCGCCGAGCCCAGGCCCCCCGGAGCCGGGCTCTCCGCTCGGCCGAGGGGCGCCTGAGCCGCCCCGGCGCTCGCCTGGAAAAGTTTCCCCGCCCGGGCTCCCTAGGGTAAGCAGCGAGGGCGCCGGGCCCCGGGGGGAGGCAGCGCGCCGGGAGCCGGGCCCGACGAGACTGGGCCGCTCTGCCGGAGGAGCGGGCTCCGCGGCCCGAGCGCCCAGGCCGGAGAAGGGTCGGGGTCGCTGGCGCGGAGGCAGCCCGGGCCCCGATGCCCGCCCGGCTTTCGGAACTGGCCCGCGGGCCGGCGCGGAGGGTGGAGCCGCGGGGAGCAGGAAGGGCATCCCGCAGCCCACCTGAGCGCGCTGGGCCCCCGCGGGTGCCGGTGCTCTCTCGCCTGGGGCGGGGGCGAGCCCTCTGACCCCAGGAAGCGCCCGCGGGGGCCGCCGCCGGGGGCGGGATGGGGAGGGGATTCCAGAGGCGCCGGGTGCTCCCGCCTCCTCGCCGTCCTTGGGGGCAGCCGCCGCCGGCTCGCCCACTCCGTGGCTGGGGAGGGCCTGCGCTCCCGCCGGGGGAGGGGCGGAGCGGCTGCTCGGGGCGAAGGGGATTATTCACCGCCGGGGCCTCGTCCCCGCCCGCACACCTGGGCGGCGAGACACTCAGGTGCGGGGTCTGCGGGCGCGGGGAGGCTGGCTCCCGCGAAGGCCTGGCCGAAGCCCCTGCTGCCCCCGTGGGGTGGCCTGCGTGCCAGACAGGTCTTAACAGCAGTCGGTTGTCAGGTCAGTGCCTCCTTCCCGCCGTCTGCTCACCCCTTACCCCTGGGATACAGACCCTCCTCCACAGGAGGGTGTCGAAATTCTTTTTGCCTCGGGAAATGGGAGGGAAACCCAGGTGATGTGGCCTAGTGAGGGCTGGGCAGCCGCTGGCCAGGTGTGGAGACAGCCGAGGAGAGGAGCCAAGCTTGACTCCTGTTCTAGAGCCGCCCAAGTTTTACGATGTCCTATATTGGGCTTCCACATAATATTTGATTTTTTTTTTAAAGAGGATTCTGTGGCTTTCAAAAAAAGTTTGAAAACCTCTGGTCTAGCAGTTTTTACCACCTAGGAAAACTGAGGCCCAGACAGAGAGAGGAAGTGACCTAAGATCACACAGCAAATGAGTAGTTGAGCAAAGGCTGGGATTCAGAATTTCAGCGGAGCCATCAGTGCCTGCTACAGGAGCTGGTTTGGTGTCTCTGCTGGAAAGAAAGAACCAGTTTTCCCAGGCAGCCCTGACCACGCCAGACCCCCTGATGCCTGGGAAACAGCAGCTGGACCTGGGTGAGGTTCAGTTCGGATGCCTTGGAGAGGCTGGCTGCGTTGGGAGCTTCCTGGGGCGGGAGAAGAGAACACAGCCAGGAAGAGCACCCACAGGTCTCTCTGTGGCCAAGTCTGGAGTGGAGCCCCATAGAGGGTTTCACAGGAGGCTGGAAATATGGCAAGCCTACCAGTTTGAGCTGAACAGGGACTCAGAGGGTGAGTCAGAGTCTAGGATGGGGGTGGGGAAAAGAAGCCCATTCATTTATTGTTCTTAGCGCCTGTTCTTTGAGGTGGGGGCCATCCTCCCTGCTTCCGGGATGCTGAGGCAGGGCTGTTTGGGGCTTCAGGCTCTGTGGAAGCCATATCCATGGCTCAGCGTGTCTGGGGATGCTGAGCAGACGGAGGCCAGTCCTTTCTTGGAGGATTATTTGGTTGTGCCTGAAGCCCGCTTCCTTTTCGGGTCCTGCAAGGTAATTAAATAATCACCTTTATCAACAAGCAGCTGTGGCTCCACCCACAATATGCCAGAACTTGGGCTAGACCCAGATGAATCCGGTCTTGATGTGTATATGGGGGGGTCCAATGTGGCTCATAGCACTGGGGTCAGGAGGTGGCTTTGCTTGACATCTGAACCCAAGAGGCAGCTCTTGTGTCAGGAAGGGGAGATAAGAACTTGTTTCTATAAGGCCCTGCCCCTAAGGCTCTACATCCTCTGTTAAGTGAGGGCACAGGGCCCCTTCAACGCCCCCCACCCCCAACCCTCACCCTCACCAAGGGCTGCCCAGCCTTTGCTCAGACCGGCTCTCTGGAACTTGGTCGCCCAAGGCATCATGGGGCAGTGGCTTCCCGGCCCGTCCGGGAACCCTATGGACTCTGCCCATCGGGGGTGAGGAGGAGCTGCCTCGTGGATGCCTCCTGCCATCAGCTGTCAGGTTATTTTGGTATAAACTGAAAATACTCCAGGAATTATGAGTTGAAGCTCTCCAGCCTGCAGGGTGGGAGTGCAGGAGGAGCGGGCAGGGAGGCTGGGGGTGCTGAGGGCAGCCCCGGGCAAAGTGAGTTTTCCTAGTGCTGAGCCTTCTGGTCCACCTCCCCAGGGCCTGGATGGGCCAGGGAGCTTCGCTTTGCCATCCAGCAGAGTGACGTCCTGTGGGGCCGGGCCCCAGGAGGGGTGGGGGCATCCGGGGCCGTGTGGGCAGTCTCAACAAGCTTGGCATTGAGGTGGGACACCTCCAGGACTTTCCCCAGCTTCTCTCCACCCCAGGGTCTAGGCTTCTGGCTAGCCAGGGGCCCTATGTGGGGACAGTTATGTGGCCCCAGGCAGAGAGGTCCCTCTCTCTATTTGCTGAAGGAGGAAAAACAACACGCGGACTATTGATTCAGCCTCACCTTAGTGCTCCTGGCTCAGCAGCCAGTGTTTGCCCTGGCTGCCTGGGCTCAGATGATGCAAGGCTGGTGGGCGTGGAGCCACCAAAGGGGGCTGCTGGAGGCCTCCAGGCCAGGGCTGGGTGGCCCTGTCGTCTCCCAGGAAACTGTGTAAAAAGAGAGCCTGGGTCCCCTGACTTTGCTGATGACCTGGGCCATAGAGGGAGGGTGAAGCCACTGTGATCCCCCTTTCCTTCCCTGCTCAGCCCCCGGAGCCCATGCCCCATCTTAGGTGGCCCCCCTCTTTCTTGCCAGAGGCTATGGGTCTTTGCAGGTAACTCCCCACGGCTGGGTCTGAACCAGGAAGCCCTAGTGAGCTGTGTAGATGCCGCCCATTAAAAAACTTTAAAAGTCAACATTTTATCCTTTTACAAAATATACCTGAGTCATTTGGAAAATATACAGCGACATGAAGAAGAAAATAACTGTTACTCGTAATTATCACCGTCTTGAGAAAACCATTGTCAGCATGTGTCCTTCCAGATTATGTCCTGTGGTTTTATATAAATATACGTGTATGTGTATAAATAGTTTCTTTCAAAACAAAAGCAGGATTGTGGGTACCTGCTGCTTTATACCCCACCTTTTGGACTTAGATTCTGGGAAGCATTTATTCAGTTGCTGCTTCTGGTTTGGAGTGACTCGAGCCTTGATCCTCTTCTTCCCACTTCCGTATTCCTGCGTGTGGAAGGGGTCCATCGCTCCATCTATCTGGCTGACCTCGGGGGGCCAGGTTTTCACCCCTCACCCCCCAGAGGCCCTTTCAGGCCTGGAGTGGACTGAGGGGTGGAAGGCAGCTTTAGTGCGCGTCCGGGGAAGGGACTGACCCTCCACCTTTCCCACCCTTGTTCCCCTCAGAGCCGGCAGCCTGCCTCCTTCCTGCACAGCCCTGCCCGTCTCGGCCCCATGCCCCCACCAGTCAGCCCCGGGCCACAGGCAGTGAGCAGGTACGCCGGAGCCCAGGCCCTGTGACCAGGCCAAGGAGACGGGGGCTCCGGGGTCCCGGCCACCTGTCCCCCCCCATGGAGCTGAGGCCCTGGTTGTTCTGGGTGGTAGCAATAGCGGGAGCCTTGGTTCTGCTGGTGGCCGATGCCCGCGGAGAGAAGGTCTTCACCAACACCTGGGCTGTGCACATTCCTGGAGGCCCAGCCGTCGCTGACCGTGTGGCACGCAAGCATGGCTTCCTCAACCTGGGCCAGGTAGGTGTTGCTCCCTCTGGCTGGCCTCTGCACAGGACATCACCTGGGAGTGGGGCCTGTGGGGGCAGGCGTTCTGGCACCTGCCGTGGAAGAGAGCCGAGGCTCGTCCTGCCCTTGGGCTTCTAGCTTAGGTTGCTCAGTGGACTGGTGTGTCCCTGGAGGTGGTGGTGGGTGAGGCCCCCTCAGCCCCCTGTACCTTCTTGCTGGGTCCTGGTCAGGGAGCAGATGCCCACCACCCAGCCTGCCATCCTGAGCCTCCCCTTGCAACTGGTTATCCATCCCCGCCCCTCGCCTCCCCGGGGACTGACAGATGGAAAGCCCAGCTCAGTCTCCCTGCTTTGTTACAGATCTTCGGTGACTATTACCACTTCTGGCATCGGGCGGTGACAAAGCGGTCCCTGTCTCCTCACCTCCCGCGGCACAACCGGCTGCAGCGGGAACCTCAAGTGAGTGCAGCCCCAGCCCCTCCCACTGCCAGCCTTCCCCTTCCATTCTCCAGAGGCCTGCTCTCCTTCCCTCGCCCTCCTCCCACACCATCTTCCCCTCATGACCTCACAGGTTAAGTGGCTGGAGCAGCAGGTGGCAAAGCGACGGGCCAAACGGGACATATACCAGGAGCCCACAGACCCCAAGTTTCCCCAGCAGTGGTACCTGGTACGTGGCCTCCCTGGCTGCCTCCATCCGTCCATCTATCCACTCAGGGGTCCCATGAGCAGGCAAGGCTGACTCTGAGGCCTCCTGTCTGTCTTCTTCTGTCTTTTTCTTGCCCATCCTGCTAAGCCTTGGGGAGTGCCCTCCCAGAGTTCTTGATAATTCCATGGAGCCCAGTGGTGGCATCTCAGGAGCAGGGGCAGGTGAAGAAGGGGCTTGTGGAGCGGCAAAGGGACCTTACCTAGCAACCAACCTCGTCTTCTAAGCACTGGGTAATGGGGATGGGTGTCTCTGCAGTCTGGTGTCACCCAGCGGGACCTGAATGTGAAGGAGGCCTGGGCCCAGGGCTACACGGGGCGCGGCATTGTGGTCTCCATCCTGGATGACGGCATCGAGAAGAACCACCCCGACTTGGCAGGCAATTATGTGAGGAGCCGGGGAGGGGAGTCCAGGGATGGTCCTGCTCTGCTGGAGTGTCCAGGCTGACCCTATGATGGCCACCTCCCTTCCAGGATCCTGGGGCCAGCTTCGATGTCAATGATCAGGACCCTGACCCCCAGCCCCGGTACACGCAGATGAATGACAACAGGTAAGAACTGGTCCCTGGCCTCTGTCTCCCTTCTCGTTTCCACCAAGGAAGCAGACGAGCCCCGTCTGAGAGGCTGAAGTCTTTTCCACAGTCCTGGTCTAGCCGGGGCGCTGAGGGAGGGTCTGGTTAGAGTAGAGAGTATCTGTGTGTGTGTGTGTGTGTGTGTGTGAGGGCTGTGTGTCTGTGCATAGACATGGGACAGCAGGCTAAGGTGGAGGGGCGTGTGGCCCCTCCTGCTCTTCAGGCTGCCCCTGCCATGCTCTGTCCACTGCTAACGCTGTGCTCTTGACCCCGGCAGGCATGGCACACGGTGTGCAGGAGAGGTGGCTGCGGTGGCCAACAATGGTGTCTGTGGTGTAGGCGTGGCCTACAATGCCCGCATTGGAGGTGGGTGTGGGCCTTGGCCACCCTGTCTTCAGGACCACCCTTTCTGGTGGGATTCTTCTGTATTCACTTCCCATCCAACCAGTGTCCCTCACTTTCCTGCCGTGCATCCTTCTGACCACATGGCTCTTCTATAGAGGATTCTTAGCAACTCAGAGGGGCTTCCCAGATGGCTCAGCGGGTAAAGAATCTGCCTGCTAATGCAGAAGATGTAGGAGACTCGGGTTCGATCCCTGGGTGGGGAAGACCACTCCCCCCCAACCCCGGGCAGAGGAGGGCATGGCAAGCCACTCCAGTATTCTCGCCTGGAGAATCCCATGGACAGAGGAGCCTGGGAGGGCCACAGGGCCGCAAAGAGTTGCAGCTCAAAGAGCTGAATGCATCGCCTTCTGCTGGCAGCCCTGTGCTGCAGGGCGGGAGGAGTGTTTGTTTGTTCTTAATATCTATTTGACTGCATCAGGTCTTAGTTGTGGCACACAGGATGTTTCACTGCAGCACACAGACTCTAGTTGTGGTGCGCTGGCCCAGTAGGTGTGGCACGCCAGCTTAGTGTGCTGTGGCATGTGGGATCTTAGTTCCCCGACCGGGGATCGAACCCATGTCCCCTGCATTGCAAGGCGAGTTCTGAACCACTGGACCACCAGGGAAGTCCTGAGGGGATCGTCTCTTAGCAGGAATTGCCCTAAAACCTCATCTTCCACTCTGAAGGGCCTTGAGCTCCATGCTCCTTTGAGACCCCAGAGACTTGTCCTAGTCCAAAATGTGTGATTGAGAGCTGGAGAGATCTCCCCTTTCCCCTGGGTCTTGTTTTCAAAAGGCAGAGGCCACCCAAGAAGCCAGGGGCTCAGGGTTTCCTACCACCAGCCTCTGCCCTCCCCTTCTGGGTGCAGGGCTGGGTATGCTCCTGGGGGTGCCCCTGACAGCTGGACCTACGCAGCCTCTCTTTCCCTGCCCCACTCCGTGGCCAGGGGTGCGCATGCTGGACGGCGAAGTGACAGACGCCGTGGAGGCACGCTCGCTGGGCCTGAACCCCAACCACATCCACATCTACAGTGCCAGCTGGGGCCCCGAGGACGACGGCAAGACCGTGGATGGGCCAGCCCACCTGGCTGAGGAGGCCTTCTTCCGGGGGGTCAGCCAGGTGAGCTGGGGGTCCTGTCCCAGCCCTGGAAACCAGGCCTAGCCTCAGGGGGCAAAGTAGGCACTGTCTTTGCCATGCTTTGTCTTTGTGTTTTTCTGTTTCTATTTATTTATTCTTGTGTTTAATTCATACAAAGCACGTTTATTAAAACGTTAAGGACAGAAAGGACAGGAAGAGAAAAGTGAATGCTAATTGCCCATAACTCCCACTCCAGTATTCTTGCCTGGAGAATCCCCATGGACAGAGGAGACAGCCCATGGAGTCACACACAACGGGGTGACCAAGCGTAGCACACAGCATCGCTCTCCGGAGTCACTACTCTGAAGATTTTGTTAGTGGACTGGGTCTCTTTTTGTGTAAAAAGAGATGAGAGAGATCTACCAGGGGTCTCCTTGGGGGAAGGGGCTGGATAAAGAGTCGCTGGAGAAGGATGCTCCAGCCTTCCTAGTCTCAAGCAGCATCTTCCCACCAGGCCTCCCCCAACCCCCGCAAGTCCTGTTCTCGTGTGACCCCCAACCCGCTTTGTCCACAGGGCCGTGGGGGTCTGGGCTCCATCTTTGTCTGGGCCTCGGGGAACGGGGGCCGGGAACATGACAGCTGCAATTGCGACGGCTACACCAACAGCATCTACACGCTGTCCATCAGCAGCGCCACACAGTTCGGCAACGTGCCCTGGTACAGTGAGGCCTGCTCGTCCACACTGGCCACCACCTACAGCAGTGGCAACCAGAACGAGAAGCAGATCGTGAGTCTCTTCCCAGGAGGGGGCTGGGGAAATGGGGCTGCTCGCTTTCTGGCTCTGCCCAGGGCCACCTTTCTGACCCTGTCTGCCTTCTGCCCACACGTGGCTGGGTGGTGGTGGCAAAGGCATCGTGGGATGGGAGCTAGGGGACCTCTCTAAGACTCTTGAGGGTCACGGAGCCATTGGTGAAGACTCTGATAAGACTCTCCCTAAAAACATGCATCACTCTCTTTTTTTGTTTGCTTTAACAATCTATTTGGGCTTCCCTGGTGGCTCAGACAGTAAAGAATCTGCCTGCAGTGCAGGAGACATGAGTTTGACCCCTGGGTTGAGAAGATCCCCTGGAGAAGGGAATGGCAACCCACTCCAGCACTCTGGCCTGGAGAATGCTATGGACAGAGGAGCCTGGCAGATACAGCCCATAGGGTTGCAAAGAGTTGGACACGACTGAGTGACTTGTGCTTTCCTTTCTGTATGTACTCTGGCTGTTCTAGGTCTTTGTTGCTGCTCCTGCTTTTCTCTTGTTGTGACGAGCGGGGACTACTTTCTAGCTGCAGTGGGAGGGCTTCTCGTTTTGGTGGCTTCTCTGTGGCACGTGGGCTTTAGGGTGCTTGGGATTCCGTAGTTTTGGCATGTGGGCTCAGTACTTGTGGCGCACGGGCTTGGTTGCTCCACGGCATGTGGGATCTTCTCAACCCAGAGATTGAACCCATGTCTCCTGTTTTGGCAGGGGGATTCTGCCACTCAGCCACCAGGGAAGCCCTGCATTGCTCTCAGTGATCTCCAATCTTTAGTTCAGCCCTCTTATTCTTTGGGAAACTGAGGCCCAGGAAGAACCAGGCATTGGCCTGTTGGCAGTGAGTTAGCAAGGCAGCAAATGGGAACGAGGCATCTTGACCCTCGCTCCCCATGCCATTCATGGTGCTCAGGGCCTGTGGCCAGAGGGAGGGCAGCCGGGCGGCCCCTCTGGTGTCCTCCCCACATCACATGCCCAACGTCATCATCCTTCTGTAGGTGACCACTGACCTGCGGCAGAAGTGTACAGAGTCTCACACGGGCACCTCTGCGTCTGCCCCACTGGCAGCAGGCATCATTGCTCTCACCCTGGAGGCCAAGTAAGTGGTGGGGACCGAGGGGTGAGCCTGTCCCCACCAGCAGGGCAGCCCTCGGACTCCAGCCCGAGTCTCTCTGAAGAGACTGAGCCTTTCGGTCCCTCCTTTGCAGTAAGAACCTCACTTGGCGGGACATGCAGCACTTGGTGGTCCGGACCTCAAAGCCAGCCCACCTCAACGCCAACGACTGGGCCACCAACGGTGTGGGCCGCAAAGGTGAGGGCACTGTGCTCCTGGGCTGGATTGAGGGTCCTGGGGGGCTGCTCTGTGCCCCCTAGCTGACCCCGTCCCTCTTGCCCCACAGTGAGCCATTCGTATGGCTATGGGCTGTTGGATGCCGGCGCCATGGTGGCTCTGGCCCAGAATTGGACGACAGTGGCCCCTCAGCGGAAATGCATCATCGACATCCTCACTGAGCCCAAGTGAGGGCTGGACCCTGACTGGGAGGAGGGGCAGGGTGGACCCAAGGGTTGCTGCGGTGCGGCCCCCCTCTGACAGCCCATCACGTGCTCCTTGCAGGGACATCGGGAAGCGGCTGGAGGTGCGGAAGACTGTGACCGCCTGCCTGGGGCAGCCCAGCCACATCACGCGGCTGGAGCACGCTCAGGCGCGGCTCACCTTGTCCTACAACCGCCGTGGTGACCTTGCCATCCACCTGGTCAGCCCCATGGGCACCCGCTCCACCCTGCTGGCCGCCAGGTACTTGCCCTCTTTGCCGCCCAGCCTGTCCTGTCCCTTGGGTCCACGCGCATTCACTCATTGACTCACACAGCCCCGATGGTCCACGAGTACTTACTTCTCCATGGGGTGAACGCTGACGTTTTTGGAAGGGATGGTTTATGTCCTATAGGATCGTCCCATGTTGCAGGAATCCCTGAGTCTACCCATGACATGCCACATCTGTGTGCCCTCCCATGTGTAGTCTGCATGTAGTTTTCCCTTGCATGTTTCCAGAATGTTCCAGATGAGAACATGTGGCCTCCTGGGAAACAACCAGCAGGCATTTCCAGCCCAGCGGGGTTGGTGTGGCACCAGGGGAGGGTGTGTGGTCTGTGTGCTGTGGGCTTGGCACCCCCTGGCTAGGGTCCCCCAGAGGCTTCAGGCAGCCACGTGCACCTTCCTCCCCAGGCCACACGACTACTCTGCAGATGGGTTTAACGACTGGGCCTTCATGACGACCCATTCCTGGGACGAGGATCCCTCTGGCGAGTGGGTCTTAGAGATTGAAAACACCAGTGAAGCCAAAAACTATGGTATTGGGGGATGTTTGAGGGCTGGGGTTCCAGGAGAAGAACTGACAGGGTCTGGGGGTGGTGGGCAGGCATGCTCCCGGTGTCTCCTGACTTCTGCCATGCCCCTCAATAGGGACGCTGACCAAGTTCACCCTCGTGCTTTATGGCACGGCCCCTGAGGGTTTGCCCACACCCCCCGAGAGCATCGGCTGTAAGACCCTCACTTCCAGCCAGGCCTGTGTGGGTGAGTGTGGGCGCTGTAGGGTGTTCGGGACCTGAGACTTGGGGGGATAGAGGGTGCCTGTCCTAAAGGAGGAAAGGGGGTGTGGAGGGACATCCTGGCGCCCTAGGTTGGGTTCTGGGGCTGGGAGCTCCTGGGGACAGCAGTGACTGTGTCCAGGGCTGTAGCTGCCCTGGCTGCCCCTGTCCTGGGGCTCAGGGCCCAGCAGCCTTGGCGGCCTGGCTGACGCCCACCTTCCCTCTCTTCCCGGCTGGGCAGTGTGCGAGGAAGGCTTCTCACTGCACCAGAAGAACTGCGTCCAGCACTGTCCCCCAGGCTTCGCTCCCCAAGTCCTGGACACACACTACAGCACAGAGAACGACGTGGAGATCATCCGGGCCAGCGTCTGCACGCCCTGCCACACCTCGTGCGCCACGTGCCAGGGCCCTGCCCCCACAGACTGCCTCAGCTGCCCCAGCCACGCCTCCCTGGACCTCGTGGAGCGGACGTGCTCGCGCCAGAGCCAGAGCAGCCGCGAGTCGCACCAGCAGCAGCCGCCACCACCGCCGCCCGTGGAGGTGGCGTCGGAGCTGCGGCTGCGGGCGGACCTGCTGCCCTCGCACCTGCCCGAGGTGGTGGCCGGCCTCAGCTGCGCCTTCATTGTGCTGGTCTTTGTCACCGTCTTCCTGGTCCTGCAGCTGCGCTCGGGCTTCAGCTTCCGAGGGGTGAAAGTGTACACCATGGACCGTGGCCTCATCTCCTACAAGGGGCTACCCCCTGAAGCCTGGCAGGAGGAGTGCCCATCCGACTCGGAGGAGGACGAGGGCCGGGGCGAGAGGACCGCCTTTATCAAAGACCAGAGCGCCCTTTGATGAGCGCCTACTGCCCGCCCCTTTGAGCCCATCCCCTCCTTGGGCACTTTTTAATTCACCAAAGTATTTTTTTATCTTGGGACTGGGTTTGGACCCCAGCCGGGAGGCAAGAGGGGCAGAAACGTCTTCCCACCCTACCCTTGGGGCCCCCTGGTGGCCTGAGGTGGGACCCCAGGGCCAGCTGGGGGTGGGAAGATTGGGGGAGAGCCTGTCCCCACCCGCAGGAGCCCTCCATGTGGAGAAAGGAATGAAACCTTTGGGCAGCTTTCCAAGGTCCAGGCCCCAGCCAGAGCGCTCGGTGAAGAGGGGCGGCCCTCCCGGGATTCCTGACCGGAGCTGCGGCCCCTGCCTCTCCGCGTCCCTCTAAAGCAATAATGGGCCCCATCCAGGCAGCAGGAGACTGGCGTAGGGGGTATCGGAAGGAGGCAGCCACCTCTCTAAGGGCTTCTGCATCCAGACCCTGTTCTGCATTTCTGGTGAGCCTCAGGCAAAAGCAGTGAGCGAAGGAAGGGACCAAGGCAGGGCAGGCACTTCCGGGCATGCACGTGTGCCCACGTGCATTCGGCTCTTTGCCCACCTCCACTACAGCAGCCGGGCTGCCTGCCTAGCGAGGCTGGCCCGGCCCCAGGCTGGTGTGCTGACCACCCTCCCCTCTCCAGCATTCTCCCCTCCCGCCAGGGCCCAAGTCCCTGTTTTCTGAGCCCGGGGCTTTCTGGGCTGTTGGCACTCACAGCCCTGGAGCCCCTGGGTGGGTGGTGGGGAGGGACGGTGGCCCAGCCGGCCTCTCCCGCCTCCCACCCGATGCTGCTTTCCCCTGTGGGGATCTCAGGGGCTGTTTGAGGATATATTTTCACTTTGTGATTATTTCACTTTAGATGCTTTTTTTTTTTTTTTTTTTTTGTATTTTTAACGGTGGTAGCAGCAGCTGGACCATCCACCCTCCCACACCCACTGTCCACCCTGCTGTTGCCCTCGGCTGTCCTGGGCCTGAGGTGTGGGGAGTGGGCTGCAGCTGAGCCCCGGATACTGATGAGGCATGCCAGGCCAAGTGGGCCCTAGGGAAGGTGGAAGGGGCAGGCTGTCGTCCATTTGAGATGGGGCTCGTCGTGCCAAGGGCTCATGGGTCACTGGTTCTCCAAGTGCCAGGGGTGGGCAGGCAGTGGCACCGAGCCCCCTCCAACACTGTGCCCTGGTGGAGAAAGCACTGACCTGTCCTGCCCCCCATGTCTCCCTCTTCTGACGTGCCTTTTGCACCCCTCCCATTAGGACAATCAGTCCCCTCCCATTTGGGAGTTCCCTTTTCTTTCTTTCTCTCCCTCAGCCCCTCCTGGCACCCAGCCACCTGCCCAGAGGTGCCCCCTCCTCTTCCCAGACCACCCCCCGCTCCCGTGGCCAGCCCAGCTGGTTTTGTAAGATACTGGGTTGGTGCACAGTGATTTTTTTTTTTTCTTGTAATTTAAACAGGCCCAGCATTGTTGGTTCTATTTAATGGACACGAGATAATGTTAGAAGTTTTAAAGTGATTAAACGTGCAGACTATGCAAACCAAACCTGGTCTCCAGTGTGTGATATTCCTCCTAGGACTGCGGCTGCATCCAGGATGGGGCGGGGATGAGGGCTGGGGAGAGTTATGTGCCCACATGATGTCCTGCCTGCTCTAGCTGCCCAAAGGCAATCTCCCGAGGGGTTTAGGAGGGTGTGGAAGGGACAGTAGCTGGCAACAAGCCCCAGGGGAGGGACAGATGAGGCCCCAGAGTGGAAGCAGCTGAGCACTTACTTCCTCCGCCACAGGCCTCGGCTGCAGCTGAGTGGAGAGTGATGGCCAGGGGTCCAGTTGCTCAGGGTGTCCCTTGGCTGAAGCTGTAGGGCTGAGGCCTCTGGTGGGGCCTGACTGACAAGATAGGCTTTGCTGGGGAGAACCTGAGCCCCACACTGGAAGTGCCATACCCCCCACCCCACCCCTGACACACTCTGACCCAGGCCCCTCTCCTGCCCCAGGTCTCCCTTGGGACCAGAAACCCCTGCCTGTGGTGGGGAGAGGAGCCAGGCCAGTTCCACCAAGATCCATGCCTGAGAAGTAGGCCTCTCCTCGGGATATTTACTAGGAAATTTTATTCAAATAGAGGCTGGCGCCTGAGCCCTCCTTGGGGAGTCCTGTGGGGTGGGAAAGGCCTGGACTAGCCTCCCCCCTGCCTCTCTGGGGCGTCCCTGGCCTGCTGCTCAAATTGTCCGCCTGCCCTTCCTTAGGTTCTGGGCCCCCGGGCCCTCCCGGCCACTGCAGAGCCCACAGCCCTGCCCTGTGCGAGTGCTCCCCAAGCACCCTCGGCTGTTCCCCGGGGCGCTGTCTGGGCCCTGGGGAGCGCCCGGCGCAAACTGCTCTCTTCTGGGCCATTCTTTCCCAGCCCCCTCCTCCCTTCCGTTTCCGCGGGCCGTGTGGCCGGCAGCTGAGGCAGCGGCCGGCGCTGGGCAGGGGGGGCGGGCAGGCGTCGGGGCTCCCGCCCGCCCCTTCCCCTCGGCCGGCCCGCCCCGGGGCCTGGGCCAACTGAAACCACAGGAGGAGGAAGCGCGGAATCAGGAACTGGCCGGGGCGGTGTGGGGCCTGAGTGTAAGTCGGTCCTCGGAGGCCCAGGAGCAGCTGCCCGCATCGGTAATGCCTATACTGAGGCCCAGGAGGCAGCGGCCAACCTGGGAGGCGGTTGGGCAGGGGCCTGGCAGGCAATCAGAGAGAGGGACACGGGACAGGGTGGAGCAGGGGCTGCGGGAGGGTAGGGGCTGGGGGTAAGGGTGGCGGGGTGGCCGCCTGGGGTGCCTGCAGGGGCAGCCTTGGCCCTGCCGAGGGCCCAATGCACATCTTGCACCTGCAGCGGGAGCTGGGTGGAAAGATCCAGGGAAGGAGACTGTGGGAGGTTTCTGTTCCAGGCCTGGGGAGGAGGCTGCCGGCATCAGGCCTCCACCTGGGACACGGGAAGCACCGACGGCTTTCCCAGGCCAGGCGGTGTTTCGTACCCATTGTTGCGTTCCAGGGGGACAGGCGTCCACCTTCTGCCTGTCTGTGGCTCTTCAGCCTCTCACCTCCCTGTCCCGCCCCTCCGTCCATCTCCAGCTACTCACTCCCAGTGGTGGCCTCTCCCTCTCTCCGTCCCCAGGACGACACTATGGGCTTCTCTTCAGAGCTGTGCAGCCCCCAGGGCCACGGGGCCGTGCAGCAGATGCAGGAGGCCGAGCTCCGGCTGCTGGAGGGCATGAGGAAGTGGATGGCCCAGCGGGTCAAGAGTGACAGGGAATATGCCGGGCTGCTTCACCACATGTCGCTGCAAGACAGCGGGGGCCAGAGCCGGGGCATCGGCCCCCACAGCCCCATCAGTCAGGTGGGACTCTAGACTCCCCGCCTCTTCCCGCCCTCCACCAGCAAATTCCCGTGGGTGCCTGGGTAGGCCTGCCTGCCCCTTCCATTTTCTGGAGTCCCCCACTGGGGAGGGCTGGAGATTTGGCAGGTCCACCTCAGAAGCTAAGTTCCCCTTTGCCTGCCCCTCCCCACTGCAGTCCTGGACAGAGCTCACCAGCCAGACGGAGGGCCTGAGCCGGGTGCTGAGGCAGCACGCGGAGGACCTGAACTCAGGGCCCCTGAGCAAGCTGAGTCTGCTGATCCGGGAGCGCCAGCAAATGCGCAGAACCTACAATGAGCAGTGGCAGCAGCTACAGCAGGAGTTCACCAAGGTGTGTGGGCTTCTGTCCTCCCTGCCTACGTTCTGAGCCTCAGAGGGCTGGTTTTGCAAGGAACCCCTGGATTTCCTGAAGAAGTAGAAGTGTCTGACCACAGGCCTGCCCCCAGAGCCAGCTCCCGCTTCCTTCCCTCCTTCCCGCTGCAGCTAGGACTGGCCTTTGGTGGGGAGGCTCCTCTGTTCTTTTTTCTGTCACCCTACTGTGTGCCAGGGCCGAGGAGCACTGGGAAGCACAAGGATGAGTGATCCAGCCATTGCCTGGGAGGAGCTCAGGACCAAGGGGAGCTGCCCACCTCCTGCACTGCACCAGCTGGCCCTTGAGAGAGACAGAGAGAGGGATGGCGCTTGGCCCAAGGCTCACTCCTCCCAGGGACTCAGAGACTCCACGAGGCAGCAGCATGGTCCCCTGACTTGGAGGTTAAGGACTGGGGCTGTGAAGTGGGCCTGACTGCATTTGAATCCTGCCCAGCTCCTTGGTCTAGAGGCTGTTTGATAGGAGCTATTTACGTGGAGGCTTTAGCCTTCTTCAATGTGCTGGGCAGCCGTCTGCACCACACCCCTTCTCCCAGCGCAAACCCCAGCCTTGCAGCGGCCCCACAGCGGCCCCTGGTGGCCAGTCTTCACCCAATCATCCCTCTCTCCAGGAGAGCACCTAATTCAGGTGTCAGCCTGCTTTTTGTAGGCAGTGTAAGCAGAACACAGACTTGCCCATGTTTGTCGCACTATGGCTACTGAAGAGCTAGGGCTTCCCTGGTGGTTCAGTGGTAGAGAATCCGCCTGCCAATGCAGGAGACGCGGACGGGATCTCTGGGTCAGGAAGATCCCCTGGAGAAGGGAATGGCTGACCCCCTCCAGTATTCTTGCCTGGAGAATCCCATGGACAGAAGGAGCCTGGCAGGTTACAGCCCATGGGGGTCACAAAAGAGTCGGACGTGAGTTAGCGACTAAACAACAACACTGAAGAGCTAAAATGGCAGAGCCGAGCAATTTTAACAGAGACTGCACAGCCTATAAGCCTAAAACGTTTCCGCTCTGGCCCTGGAGGAAAAGGCTGAGCTAGTCTGTGCACTTCACTCTGTGGCAGATGAGGAAGCTGAGGTTCAGAGGAGAGGGCTGGAGTTTGTTCTGAGTATCCCCGCGCATCAGCAGGGAACTGGGGTCTTCATCCAGTCTTGACCATCTGTTGCTCCTGCCACCAGGAACATAATTGGGAAACCAGTACAAAAGGAAAACACAGGGCTCCTTGTCAACAAATTATTAAGAATTTCAAGATGGCATCAACAGCGTTCAGCCAAGCACAGGTCCTTCTAAGCGTGGAGCTCTGCACAGCCCACACATACGCCTGCCACCTGATACCACTCTAGGCCAAGGAGGGACAGTTGTCGCCTGCCCAGTCCAGCTCTCTGCCACCCCCAGAGCCTCCCTGTCCTTAGCCCAGCTCCTCTGACCTTAACCTCAGCAACAACGGCTAAGTCCCAGGGGTCTCCAGGTCCTTCCTGAAATGTGGGCTTGGAGCACTTGCCCACCTGGACCACAGGCCCCGTCCAGGGCTGCACCTTAGGCAGCAATCCTCCAGGAACCTGCTGAATTACACCGGTCCCTCCTCTCTCTCCAGAGTCACAGCCAGGACATTGAGAAGCTGAAGAGCCAGTACCGAGCCCTGGCACGGGACAGTGCCCAGGCCCGGCGCAAGTACCAGGAGGCCGCCAAAGGTCCGAGGCTTCCCTCCCTGAAAAGCGTGGGGATTCAGCCCAGGCCTGTCCACAGGTATCACGGGGGCGGCGGGTGCCGCCTAGGCCTCTGCTCTGGGTAACCCTCACCTCCTTCCCCCGATCTGGCAGACAAGGACCGTGACAAGGCCAAGGACAAGTATGTGCGCAGCCTGTGGAAGCTCTTTGCTCACCACAACCGCTATGTGCTGGGTGTGCGGGCGGCGCAGTTGCATCACCAGCACCACCACCGGCTCATGCTGCCCAGCTTGCTTCAGTCCCTGCAAGACCTGCACCAGGAGATGGCCTGCATCCTGTGAGCCCACAGCCCCGCCCAGCCCCCGCTCCCACCTAGCCCGCCACAGCCCTAACGCCCAGAGGCAGGGTCCAGAAAACCCCACCCTGGGAAACTGACAGTCCTGTGATCACGTGCAGATGAGCCCTGGGCCAGTCAATTGACATCCAAATTATATTATTCTGGGGCCCTTATTGCAGGGTTCTATTATGTGTATGGGCTCTTCCCTGGTGGCTCAGATGGTAAAGAATCTGCCTGCAATGCAGGAGACCAGGGTTTGATCCCTGGGTCAGGAAGATTCCCCTGGAGAAGGGAACGGCAACCCACTCCAGTATTCATGCCTGGAGAATTCCATGGACAGGCTCCTCTGTCCATGGGGTCGCAGAAGAGTCGGACACAATTCTTCTGAGTGATTAACACTTTCACTTCCATTATATGTATTGAACACCATTCTAGGCTCTCCTGGGTGATCCAGCAGAGAATAGAGACCAAAATTCTGTCCTCTAGGATTATTCATTTGTGGGAAAAGAAAAGGAAATCAGCAAGTAAAGTAGAAAGCCTGTTAGAGGAGATAGATGCTATGGAGAAAAATAAGAAAAGAAAATGGGGATGCAGGGGGGCAGGGTAGGAGGTTATTGTTTTTTTTTTTTTTTTTTACAAGACAGTTCTTTATATGTATTTATCTTTTAATTTTTACTTACTCATTTTTGGCTGCACTGGGTTTCCATCGTTGTGCAAAGGGCTTTCTCTAGTTGCAGCGATCAGGGGCTACTCTCTAGTTATGCTGGGAGGGCTTTTCTCTTGTGGAACACGGGCTCTCGAGCGTGAGCTTTAGTCGTTGTAGCACACAGGAGTAGTCGCCCCGAGGCATGTGGGATCATCCCAGAGCAGGGATCCACCTGTGTCCCCTGCATTGGCAGACCTGCCCTAGACCACCAGGGAAGTCCAGGAGCTTACCGTTCTAAGGGGAATGGTCTGGGAAAGCCTCAAAAGTGCAAGGGTGGGCCAGGCAGATGTTTGGAGAAGGGTCACACTAGAAAGAGGAAACCGCAGGCTCAAGGTGGGAGAATGCCTGAAATCAAGGAACAGCTAGGAATCCAGTGTAGCCTGTGCAGAGCGCAGGAAGTCAGACAAGGGGCTGCAGGAGGATGAGAGGGTCCGGCAGCCCATTGTGAAGACTTTGGCTCCGAGTGGACCAGAAGAGTGGCCGGATCTGAGCCGTCTTGCTAAGGTCAGTCTGGCTGCCAAGTTAAGAACAGACTTAAGCAGGCAAGACAGGGTTAGACCAGACAGGAGCTGCTGCAGTGATCCGGACCACAGACCACAGCCCCGAGACCCAGGCGGCAGCAGTGGAGGGGGAAGGTGGTCAGGCCTCGGAAGCACTTTGAAAGTGGAGCCAGTGGAATTTCCTCATGGACTGGAAGCGGGGTGTGGATAGAATAGTCAAGGATGGCTCCAGGGGCTTGGTCCGGAGCCCCTGCGAGGGAGAGGCCACGTGGAGAAGGCATGGGGAGAAGCAGGTTCAGAGGACAGCCAGAGGAGTTCATTTTTCAGCTGGTGGAGTCTGGGTGTCAAGAGATGTCCAACAGGATGTGTTGAATAGATGGATGGTTACATGAGACAACTGGAGCTCTGGGAGGTGTTGGGACTGGAGGTATCAATATGGGGTCAGCACAGTGATGGCTTCCGGGGTTATCAGAGCCCCCAGAGCCCCACCATGGGGCTGACTGCCCAGAGCAGACACATCTGTAGCTCACATTTCCTGAGCACTTCCTCACACCACACACTCCACTCATATGCGATCACTGGGGCCTTGTTATGACTTCTGGGAGATGGTCAATGATGGGTGAGGGGCAAGTCTAACCCCACGGCGGGCCCAAATCCAGTGCCACGGGCCCCAAGCTTCTAGCCTTGTCCAGCCTGAGGCCTCTCTGACCCAGGGTCTGGCCTGGGGGCAGGAAGGAGACCCTGCAGGAGTACCTGGAGATTAGCAGCCTGGTGCAAGACGAGGTGGTGACCATTCACCGGGAGATGGCTGCAGTGGTGGCCCGCATCCAGCCGGAGGCTGAGTACCAAGGCTTCCTGCAGCAGTATGGGTAAGCCCCTCCTCGTGGGAGCCGGGCGCCTGGGCGGCTGGCCTGTCGGGCACTGACGTGTACTGTTGCCGCAGGTCTGCCCCCGATATCCCACCCTGTGTCACCTTTGACGAGTCACTGCTGGAGGAGACTGAGCTGCTGGAGTCCGGGGAGCTGCAGCTGAATGAACTGACAGTGGAGAGTGTGCAGCACACGTGTGTGGGGGCTCGGCTGGGGACTGAGGGGGGCGGCAGACACGGCCCATGCAGCGCTGCGGCCAGCCTGCGGGCTTACTCGGCTTGGCAGGGAGGCAGCCGAGGGGCGCGACTCTCACACTGCCCTTCCTCCGGGCGCAGGCTGACCTCAGTGACAGATGACCTGGCCGCGGCCACCCAGACAGTGCTCAGTCGGCAGGAGGCAGTCACTCAGCTGCAGCGAGAGCTCTGGAATGAGGAGCAGACCACCCACCCCCGGGAGAGGTGAGTGGGGCCCGCTGACAGCCACTTCCTGGTCCTCCCTGCCCTCCATCCAGCCTGCCTGGCTCATCCCTAGCCTTCAGCTGCAGGCTGAGCCACCCTCACTCCCCTCCATCACTGCCCGCCCCTGCCTGCAGGGTGCAGCTGCTGGGCAAGAAGCAGGCACTTCAGGAGGCGCTGCAGGGGCTGCAGGTCGCGCTGTGCGGGCAGGCCAAGCTGCAGGCCCAGCAGGAGCTGCTGCAGGCCAAGATGGAGCGGCTGGGCCCTGGCGAGCCCCCGCCCGTCTTGCTCCTGCAGGACGACCGCCACTCCACCTCGTCCTCGGTGAGCCGCCCACTGGCTGCCCCCATGCCGCCCGCCCTGCCCGCCCACCCCTGGGGGATCTGCGCCTCATTTTCACCCTCCCCCTCCCTCCCCAAGCCTGGCCACCCGCTGACGTCTGTCCCTGGCCTCAGGAGCAGGAGCGAGAAGGGGGAAGGACGCCCACCTTGGAGATCCTCAAGAGCCACATCTCGGGAATCTTCCGTCCCAAGTTCTCGGTGAGTGGATCTACAGCTCCGCCCTTCCCTAAGGGGTTCGCTGGGCCAGGGCTCTCAGGGACGTCTCCCTAGGCCACTAGGTTTAGTCCCGGGGTTTAGTTACTGAAGGCTCCTCCCAGGCCACTTTTACTGGGGCGCCCTGCTCTTCCTTTGGACTCCAGATCCTGTCACCCCTGCCTACCCCTTCCTCTCCATCACCCATGTTGTGTGGCACAGTCACCCCAGGGCTCTCCCCGCTCCAGGAGTGGTTGAGGGCTGCAGACTGGTGGACAAAGCAAAGCTTGGTTTGAGATCGGCCAGCCTGGGCAAGTTTATTGCTGGTTCCGAGGGTTGCAGGTGGCTCTATGTGGCACTCCGGTGGTTTGTGAGGACGGGAGGCCTGTGAGAGGCAGACAGACAGAGATGCCTCCCCCCACCCACCCAACTGGCTGGCCTAGTGACCCCTCCTTGCTCCTCCCCCGTGCCTTTCCAGCTCCCCCCGCCGCTGCAGCTCGTTCCAGAGGTGCAGAAACCCCTGCACGAGCAGGTGTGGTACCATGGGGCCATCCCGCGGACAGAGGTGGCTGAGCTCCTGACACATTCCGGGGACTTCCTCGTCCGGGAGAGCCAGGGCAAGCAGGAGTACGTGCTGTCGGTGCTGTGGGATGGCCAGCCCCGGCACTTCATCATCCAGTCCGCTGACGTGAGTGGACCCCAGCCTGCCCTGCCCTTCCCCCTCCTCCCCTCCCCTCCCCTTCCCTTCAGCAGGGAATGACCTTGAGGCAGTAGAAAGGAGCTGCTATGTCTTAGATGCCTCCCCGGCAGAGCTGAAAGGGGCCGCAGAGACCACCCAACCCCTGCAAAAACCAACAGAGGTTAAGCCTTCAGCCTGCATCCCCCCATAAGTTGGGGAGCAGGCTTGTTGTGCACCCTCAGGTCTCTGCCTCTCGCCCCAGGCAGGCCCTTTCTCCCCACTGCTCTTCCTTCCTCTCCTCTCCCACGGCTCAGTGACCCCCCGCACCCAGCAATGGAGGCCATTGACCCCAGGTCCCCCCGCCCCTGCAGAACCTGTACCGACTAGAAGGAGATGGTTTTCCCAGCATCCCCCTGCTCGTCGACCACCTGCTGCGCTCCCAGCAGCCCCTCACCAAGAAGAGCGGCATCGTCCTGAACAGGGCTGTGCCCAAGGTGAGCCTGGGGCAGGGGCTGGGGGATGCGGGCTTAGGCCCACAGAGGATCCTAACACCGAGGGCTTTTCCGGTCCCCAGCAATACATATGCGTATGTGGGCTTCCCAGGTGGCGCTAGGTGGGAAGGACCCACCTGCCAGTTCAGGAAACGTGAGCAATGCGGGTTCAATCCCCGGGTTGGGAAGATTCCCCTAGTGAAGGAAATGGCAACCCACCCAGTATTCTTGCCTGGAAAATCCCATGCACAGAGGAGCTCGGTGGGGCTGCCGTCCATAGAGTCGTAAAGAGTCAGACACAACTGTAAGTGACTTTAGCACACACATAGAGGATACATATTAATCCATACAGGGAGCCCAGCCAGCCTCCCACTAGGCTTGGAACATCAAGATCACTCCCTTTTCCTGGGCCTTGTACACCAGGCTGGTGCTCACACACTTAGTGCCCCTGCCTGGTCCCCGAGTCATCTAGGTGTGACCCTGGGTCCAGTCTCCATTTTACAGACCAACAAACCAAGATGCCCAGGGTTGGTGGGGGGTGTTCAGTCCTTAGTAGGGCCCAGCACGTGCACCCACTGCTGACCTCTGACCCCTCCAACCTCCTCCCTTCCTCAGGACAAGTGGGCGCTAAGCCACGAGGACCTGGTCCTGGGCGAGCAGATTGGGCGGGTGAGTCAAGTGTGCTCTGGCAGCTCCTGGCCGCCTGCCTTCCCGCCCCTGAATCTGATTCCTAGCTTGGACCCCTGTCCACCGTCCATCCACTGCCATACACCATCCTTCCAGAAACTGAGTGGAGAGTGCCTGCCCTGACAACTCCCCAGAGGCGCTTCTGCTGCCAGCTCCATACCCTATGCCCCTCACACGCACGCACATCACCCCCACCACCCCCCACCTCAAAGAGGCGAGATACGCTCTATTCATGTGACTGGCCTGGCGGGCCAGTGGGGAAGACTCCATGCTCCCCATGCAGGGGGCACAAGTCTGACTCCTATCGGGGAAATAAGATCCTGCCTGCTGCATGGCATGGCCGAAAATAAGTAGATAAACAAATATAAATACATACACTAGATTCTCAGGAAAGAAGCCACTGTCCTAAAACTTAGAATGCTTTTCCAACCCAAGCAAAAGTGATTTTTGAACCCTCCATGTCACTTCTCAGTGACTGCAGTCAATCAGGGGTGACTTTCTCCGCCTGTTCCCCATGTCCGCTTGGCCCCCTGAACCGAAAGCCAGAATGAGCAGGACTAAGCACAGCGGCGGGGTGGGGCGCTGAGTCAAGGGCCAGTAGGGACAGAGTGGGCTGCGCTCCTGGTGCAGGAGAGGCCCACAGTCCAGGGAAGACAGGTAGGAACCCCAGGCTGTTTCAGGGGAACTTTGGCGAAGTGTTCAGTGGACGCCTGCGAGCAGACAACACCCTGGTGGCGGTGAAATCTTGTCGCGAGACGCTGCCCCCTGACCTCAAGGCCAAGTTTCTGCAGGAAGCAAGGTGGGTGACAGAACACCCATCCCTGTAGGGCCCCTGTACAACAGGTTCCCTGGCACATGGCAGGACATTTGACCTCCACAGGGCTTGCCTTCTACTGTGTTGTTTAAGCCTCCTGGCGCCCCCGTAGCTTGGCGGGGTCCAGGCTCGGGGACCCAGCTGAAATCACACGTCCTGGTCAGCTGCTCTTCTCTGCTGCCTGTCTCCTGTTCTCCCTCGGGCCACCTGGCCTTCCCTGGGGCTCCTGGGGCTGGGGAGGCGAATGTGTAAGACCCCTCCCACCCCTGCCCGAGGCGGGAGCCTAAGCAGCACCCCCAACCCCGCAGGATCCTGAAGCAGTACAGCCACCCCAACATCGTGCGTCTCATTGGCGTCTGCACCCAAAAACAGCCCATCTACATCGTCATGGAGCTTGTGCAGGGTGAGCCAAGGGAGCTGATCTCTGGGGGTGGGGCACTCAGCTGGGCTAGGTCTCTTCCATCTCAAACCCCTCATCCAAAGGCTCACTGAGCTTTCCCCACCAACACCGCCCACTCCCAGGGGGCGACTTCCTGACCTTCCTTCGGACGGAGGGAGCCCGCCTGCGGGTGAAGACACTGCTGCAGATGGTAGGGGACGCGGCCGCGGGCATGGAGTACCTGGAGAGCAAGTGCTGCATTCACCGGTGAGGGAGTGAGGGGTGGGCATGGCAGGCCGTCCCAGTACCCCTTCCCCACCCCTGCCCCTTCAACAGCAGCCACCAGCTCCAGAGGTGGGCTGTGCTTCAAAGGGACCAGGCATCGTCGCAGGCGCAGCTCTGGCCCATGACTGTGTCGAGCATGCCCTGGCCAGGCAGCTGGCAGGTGCTGCGCGGACGTTGGCCACATGAGCCCCGTGTCCTGCTTCACCCAGGGACCTGGCTGCTCGGAACTGCCTGGTGACAGAGAAGAATGTCCTGAAGATCAGCGACTTCGGGATGTCCCGGGAGGAAGCCGACGGAATCTACGCGGCCTCGGGAGGTCTCAGACAAGTCCCCGTGAAGTGGACCGCACCGGAGGCCCTTAACTACGGTACCTGGGCCTGATCCACGCTGGCCGCAAGGCCCAAGGCCGGGCACGGGTGCCACCGCCTGCCCCTCTCTGGCTGGTGGGCACGGCCCACTCACGCTGCCTCACCTCCTCGCAGGCCGCTACTCCTCTGAGAGCGATGTGTGGAGCTTTGGCATCTTGCTCTGGGAGACATTCAGCCTGGGGGCCTCCCCCTACCCCAACCTCAGCAATCAGCAGACCCGGGAATTCGTGGAAAATGGTAAGGGAACCCGGTGGCCCGACAGCGGTCCCAGGGCCAGGCCCTCTTCCTGGCACTCCAGCTGGACTCTTCCAGGTCTCCTGTCTGTCCTCCCCACTGGGGCACAGTAAGGACAGTTCTTGAGGTACCATCCAGGGAACCCCTGTTATGTGCCAGGCTATACCCTTATTTCATCTACCCTTTTTTGAACGTTTGTATGTATTTAATTATTTCCGGCTGCTCCGGGTCCTAGCAGCTGTGTGGGCTCTTCTCCTCTCTTGTGGTGGAGCACGGGCTCTAGGCACGCAGGCTTCAGCAGCTGCAGCTCCCAGGCTCCAGAGCACAGGCTCAGCAGTCGTGGCACATGGGCTTAGTTGCTCTGCAGCACGTGGGATCTTCCCAGACCAGGGATTGAACCCGTGTCTCCTGCATTGGCAGGTGGATTCTTTACCACCGAGCCACCAGGGAACCCCCTCACTGACTCTTCATAACAGGTGAGGTCAGAATTAAAAGGTCTCATTTACAGAAGGAAGTTGAGATTTCACAAGAATCACACAGCTAGCATACGGTAACTTGAGATGAGAATCTCTGTGTTTCTGGGAAAGAACAGGGGGCTCCATAAAAACGCTGCAAGAAAAAAAAAAGGAGAACTTTGCAGCTTAAGCAGTTCCCTTTGCTCCTGGCATGTCCCCAGGGGCTGCCAGGGGCCCTCAGACCCCCTCCTTATGCCTGGTATGCTGTGCTTGTCCTCACAGGGGGCCGCCTGCCCTGCCCTGAACTGTGCCCCGACGCTGTGTTCAGACTCATGGAGCAGTGCTGGGCCTATGAGCCAGGGCAGCGGCCAACCTTCAGCGTCATCTACCAGGAGTTACAGAGCATCCGAAAGCGGCACCGGTGAGGCTGGGCCCCACTGCTCAAGCCAGCGGCCCCTGCGGGCAAGATCATACCTCCTCAGCGGGGCTCCAGCTCACCCCGCTGGACAGCTCTTCAACGTCCTGGACTCCAGCCTCTGGATTCTATGCTGCGGGCAAGGCTGCAGCTCCCGGCCTGCCCTGCATCCCTGCTCCTTCCAGGGCTTCCTCTTCCAGGCAGAAATAATAAACCCATTTGTGCTCATCAGGTGCTCTCAGCATGTGCAGTCCTCTGGAGGGGAGGTCTTAGGAGGACCAGAGGGCCTGTACCATGGCCGTGGGAAAGGAGGAAGATGGGCAGCATTACCAGGGCGGAACTGACGCGGTGTGGTTGGTAGCTGTTGGATGTGAGACTTGGGGAGGAGGGAGAGACCAAGACGATGTGCAGGCTTCAGACCAGATGGAGGTGTTATTTCTGAATTAGGAGCCCAGGCAGAGGATCAGAGCCGTGGGAAGGATGGCGAGTTAGGAGAAGCATTTGAGGGGCCTGTGGGGATCTAGGTGTGACATGTAAGTCTGGAAGCTCAGAGGGAAGTAAAGGCTGGCAGCTGAGGTTTGAAAGTGAAAGTGAAAGTTGCTCAGTCATGTTTGACTCTTTGCCAACCCATGGACTATATAGTCCATGAAATTCTCTGGGCCAGAATACTGGAGTGGGTAGCCTTTCCCTTCTCCAGGGGGTCTTCCCAACCCAGGGATTGAACCCAGGTCTCCCACATTGCAGGTGGATTCTTTACCAGCTGAGCCACCAGGGAAGTCATTAGCTTATAAATGTTTACAGACCCTGAGTCTGTGTCCACAGTCACAGGAGATACAGAAGGGAAGAGGAGAGTGTCAGGGAAAGTTGGAGCTCTACCCAGAGCGGATGGAGTGGCCAGAGAGAAAGAAAATGCTTTGCATCTCTCAAGACAAGTTTACCAAGCAATGAGGGGCCCTCACTTCCTCCCTTAAGTCCCCCAAAACCTAAAAGGTTATTTGAAACTTTGCTAGCAGCAATGGTGTAGGTCAAAAAGACAAAGAAGGACTTTCCTGGTGGTCCAGCAGTTAAGACTCTGTGCTTCTACTGAAGTGGGTTCAATCCCTGGTTGAGGAACTAAGATCCTGCATGTTGTGCGGTGCAGCCAAAAAAAAAAAGAAGTATAAACAAACCATAAAACAGAAACTAGGAAGACTTTTAGCTCCAAAAGACAAAGCAGTAAGAATTTTGAAGTAAAAATGACCGTCTTTCAAGAAAGTTCAAGAAGCCGTTGATATCTACTTTCAAAGGGTTGAAAAGTCAAAGGCCTAATACATGTTTAAACAAGAGGAAATCAAGTTAGAGTGTGACTAAGTGAAAATTCAAACTGTGTCTCCATTAGAAGTGAAAAGTGGAACTGAAGAACTTCTGCTTCAGGATAGGATGTGGTAGGTCGGTCCCCCAGCCCCTACTCCCATTGCAGCAAAGAAGAGGAAATGACAGACGAAGACAATAGTTTTTAAAGACAATGGCAAGTAGTGTTAAGAAATTGAAGACTATATGAATTAAAATTTCAAGGAGGAGAAAGCCCCTCCAAGGTGAACTGATGATGCACAGCTATTCTCTTCCCTGAGACATTTGCTGATTTGGGACATCTCTGATGATCAGAATTAAGAGGTGCTGTTGGGGACCAGGGGAAAAAATGGTGCTTACAGGGACTATGCTATGGATTGGCACCTAGTTCGGTTCAGTTCAGTTCAGTTGCTCAGTCGTGTCTGACTCTTCGTGACCCCATGAATCGCAGCACACCAGGCCTTCCTGTCCATCACCAACTCCCAGAGTTCACTCAAACTCAAGTCCATTGAGTCGGTGATGCCATCCAGCCATCTCATCCTCTGTCGTCTGGGGGACCTACCACATCCTACCCTGAAGCAGAAGTTCTTCAGTTCCACTTTTCACTTCTAATGAAGACACAGTTTGAATTTTCACTTAGTCACACTCTAACTCGATGTCGTCCACTCTACCCTCCTGCCCCCAATCCCTCCCAGCATCAGAGTCTTTTCCAATAAGTCAACTCTTCGCATGAGGTGGCCAAAGTACTAGATTGGCACCTAGAGGAACCCCAAATGCAAAAGCAGTTTCCCCCATGGAACATTCTGGAGCAGTGCGGGCAACCAGCCAGGGGCTGGGCTGGAAAGGCAGAGGTTTAGAGGAAGGGGCCCTGAAACAAACGAACTGATCTCTCCCTCAAGATACTGGCCAGGTTTTCAAACTGTGGGAGGCTAAAGAGCTAACTTTAAAATCTCTTTGGAGCAGAATTTGAAAGATTTGGAGAGACAGAGACTGGCCAGGCTTTCCCAGATCTGAGGTTTATCAGAACTGTAACTGCCCCAACTCAGCTCAATGCTTGATCACATCAAGATAACTAGCTCCTTTGGGAACCCTCGGGGAGAAGTTGGGGAAAGGAATAACATAATATTTTACCCTTCTTTTATACCCAAAATACAACATGTGATAAACAGTATGAAACATGCAAAAAGGAAGAAAAATGGGACCAATATACAAGAGAAAAACAATAGAAGCAGACCCACAAATGATCCAGATATTGGATTCGGCAGGTAAGGATTTCAAAATAACTATGCTTAATATGTTAAACAGTGAAAAAAGTGGACAAAATAGATGCAAATACAGAGAATTTCAACAGGGTTAGAATCCATTTTAAAAGAATCAAAGGAGCAGGTAGAACTGAAAAATGTCATCTCTGAAACTACAAATTCTAAAAATTCATAGAACTAAAGGATAAAATCACATACAGACTAAACACACAGTCCCAGGATTCGTTCCCTAAACAAAAGACAGTGAACGTAAAGTCAGGTTTATAGCGTCTAAACTAAAAAAGGGCTTCCCTGGTGGCTCAGATGGTGAAGAATCTGCCTGAAATGCAGGAGACGTGGGTTTGATCCCTGGGCCGGAAAGATTCCCTGGAGAAGGGAATGGCAACCCACTCCAATATTCTTGCCTGGAGAATCCCTTGGACTGAGGAGCCTGGTGGGCTACAGTCCAGGGGGTTGCCAAGAGTCAGACAAGACTGAGCAACTAAACCACCACCACCAGTATTCTTGCCTGGAAAATCCCATGGACAGAGGAGCCTGGAGTGCTACAGTCCATGGGGTTGCAAAGAGTCCAACATGACTGAGCAATTAATAGTTTCACTTTTAAACTAAAAAAGAGAGAAGAAGAAATAGAAAGAACAGAGCCTAAGACACATGTGGGACTCCAAGGTAACTGAAGTTCCAGAAGGAGAGAGAGGAGCTAGAACCAGAGTAAACTGGGGATCACCCAAATGTCTATATAGCAATAAAAAAGAACAAACTATAAGTACATGCACCAAACACTGATGGATCTCAAAGACAGGTTGAGTAAAGAAACTCTGCGTGAAGCAGTGCTTGTGATTCCATTTCAGGAAGTTCAAGCACAGGCAAAACAAAGCTATAGAGAAATGAAAACAGTGGTTGTCTGAGGGGTACCAACAGAAGTGGCCAGCGTGTAGGGAAACAGCACTGCCTTGGTGCCCTTACAACCTTGCATGTCTCTACATTGACCATGTGGGCAAGGTTTGTGCATGGTGACTGCAGTCTTGACAGAACATGCCACTATGATTCCTGGAGCAAGAGGACAGAGCAGCCTAGAGGGGAGCCTTCCTATATTGTGGGAGACCATTTTTCATCCATCTTTCTAGTTTCAGTTGAGTACAGGTTTTCTATCTGGCCCCCTCCCTTCGCAGAGTAAGGCCCGAGGCCCCACAACTGCTTGGCCGTAGTTTAGAGTTGGCTCCACAGCTGCGGAGTGGCCTACCACCATGCCTCCTGTCATCTGTCCCTCCAGTTCAGTGTCAGCCTATAGCACTAGGGGGGTGAGAACTGGACACCATGCTGGCCGTGCTTTTGCTGTTGGTGTGAGTAATGAGCTGTCTGGATCCTTGCGCCAGAGTTCTAGCCCACACTTGACCTGACAGCCCACGGAGCCCCGTCTTTGCTCCAAAAAAGGGGATGTGACCTTTTCGGCCCCACACTGAGTGCCAATGTGGCCAAGTAGGCACTTCCTTTTAGTCCGCTGTGACCTCGGTCTGGATTCAGTATGGAGACTTGCATACCCAGATGATGAAATGTGTGTTCTCAGTTGTTCAGTCGTGTCCAACTCTCTGCAACCCTTCGGACTGTAGCTCGCCAGGCTCCTCTGTCCATGGGGTTTTTCAGGCAAGATATTGGAGTAGGTTGCCATGCCCTCCTCCAGGGGATCTTCTGGACTCAGGGATTGAACCTTAGTCTCCTGTGTCTCCAGCACTGCAGGCAGATTCTCTACCTGCTCATTCATCAGGAAAGCCCTAATCTTTTAGTACTACACATATTTTTGAAAGCTGTCTCAAATCTTTGAGGGAGTGAAGTTGTATACTCCTAAGCACGTTAATTGGTTGTTCCACAGAAACTCTTTTTGTATGGCAGATTTTCCTATCCATTAATTTTAAAAAACTGTGGTAAAATGTAGATGATGAAATTGCCACCACAAATTCAGACTGAACCCTGGCAGCCCAAGGCTGAAACCACATCTTCTCATGCTCTTGGGGATGTCTCTGGGAAACTCTTCAGCTACCGTGCAATCATTTTCCTAGAATGGAAACCTCGGCAAAGGTCAAGGTAACACATTACAGGACAAAGTAAGGAGAGAAACCTGCCATAAGGCTGCGTAGGTTTGGCTATTATACAAGGGGTCCCAAAAGAGGAAAGTGATAGTCTTTCCATAATGACAACCTCTCGTTTTTTTTTTTGTTTGTTTTTGAATATGTAGTTATTCATTTGGCTGCAGCATAAGGGGTCTTAGTCGCTCCACAGCACATGGGAACCCTAACCCACGAGCCATGTATTGCAAGGCAGATTCTCAACCCCTGGACCACCAGGACCTCCGAAAACTCTCTCGTTATTGGGCTCTGAGAGGACAGACCTTGCGAATGTCTTTCTAAACATTCCATTATACCCAAATAATGAAAATCAGCTTGTCTTTATTGGCTTGGGTTTCAGTACACCTTTTCAGTGCTGTCACAGGTCTACCTGAATTCCCCTGTGATTTGCCACCAGTGGATAGACCAAGACACGGAGTAGGCTGGAATCCCATGAGAAGCACCTTGGTATTATTCTATCGATGACTTCCTAATTAGAAAAACTAACTAGTTCAAACTGCCCTAGATAGGAGAGCCCAATACCTACCCAAGGCAGGGAAATGTGGTGGCTTCCCTTGCTGCAGAGCACGGGCTCTTGGATGTGCAGGCTTCCGTAGCTGTGGTGCACAGGCTTAGTTGCCCTGCGGCATGTGGAATCTTCCCAGACCAGATGCAATGAATGCCCCCTGCACTGGCAGGCAGACCCTTACCCACTGAACCACCAGGGAAGTCCTAACTCTATCTCTTGACTCATAAACAGGGAGGGTCTAAGGTTGATCCCCAGTAACATCTGGGATACAGTGGTTTGGCTACAGATAAGGAGACTGGCTGTGGTCTACCCTGCAAGTGGGTCTGATCATCCTACTGGGAGGCATAGCTGTGGTCCCTCTCAACTTATGTTGCCTAAGATAAATAGGCAGCAAGCTCCTATTGGTGCAAGCTCCCACCAGCGCAATGAATTGGACTGCCTCTTGGGGTGACTGATGCTCCTGAAAAGAATTCTTTGCTGGATACATGAAAGGGCAGGGTGGTGGAAGGCTGTTTAGAAATGGCTCTGATACACTGCCCTGACAACTTTGCCACAGGAGGTAAAGGTAAAGTGGAGGCTTGACCACTGTCCAATTTGAGTCTTGTCAGAACACATTATGATTCCTCCTGGAATAAGGGGAGATAAGCAGCCTGGTAAAGAGCCACCTTCTTTTGGGAGATTCCATAAAGCCATTTCTCATCCCTTTGCCTAGTTTCAGTGAAGTGTAGGCCTTTCCACCTTGCCACACCCTTCTCCCCCAACTTAGAGTGTAAGGGCAGGTCATAAAATTGTCTGATTGCAGCTGAGTTATTAATAGTTGGCTTCTCAGCTGCAGAGAGATCTACCATAAAGCTCCCTGTCATCTGGTCCCTCTGGTTCAGTGTCATCCTGTGGCTGGGGAAAGCTGGCACGAGGCTGGCCTTGCTTTTGCTGTCTGTGTGAGTAATAGCAGTCTTGATCCATTGGGGCTTATCATCTCCTTACTAGCTGGATCTCATAGAAGTATGGTAGACACATCTTGCTAGGTGTATGCACAGATTTGTGCACAATGATTTGTGGCCCTGTTGGCTACCATGCTGCACTTAGGGAATGTTTGACTTTAAAAAAAAAATTTTTTTTTTGGCTGCTCTGGGTCTTGGTTGCTGCACTTGGGATTTCTCTAGCTGTGGCAAGCAGGGCCTACTCTCTTGTTGCCAAACACAGGCTCTAGGTCCTTTGGGCTTCATTAGTTGCAGCTCATGGGTTCAGTAGTTGTGGCACACAGGCTTAGTTGCTCTGCAGCATGTGCTCTGCGGAATCCTCCAGAACCAGGGACCGAATCCATGTCATCTGCATTGGCAGGCAGCTTTTTAACCACTGGACCTCCAGGGAAGTCCTTGACCTCTTGATAGAGGGGAACCTTTGGGAGTAATGAGAAAGTTCTCTGTTTTGATCTGAGTGATGATTAAACCTGTATATTCATTTATACTTGAGTTTTAAACTCATCAAACAGTATACGTAAGACTTGTGCCACATACTTTGTTGTGTCTAAGTTAAAAAAAAAAACTTACCAGAGAACCAATAAGAGCTCTTGAAAATAAGCTTATGATTGCCAAAATGAAAAATTCAATAGACAGGTTGGAAGATAAATTTCCTAGACCACAAGGACAAAGCACAGAAACACAGAGGATAATGGATCCAGATTACCTCTAAAACCTTAGTAACAGGCAAGTCAGTTAGCAAATAAACCTAGAAAAATGTTTCTGATGGTAATAAATGAAAATGGGAGTTAAAACAATGAAGTGGGTTTGAAAATCTGGCTAATCAACAAAAAAGCTGCTTAAGCAATTTCCAAGTTTGTAATTGATGGTGGAAGCTGGCACAACTCTTTTGGGGAGCAATAGAATGCCAAGTATCCTCAGTCTTATCAGTCCTAATCTTTTGAGCAGGTAACCTCACAGCTGCAAATTTGTCCTAAGGTAATAATTTTAATTTTTAAAAATATTTATTTAGTTTTGGCTGCACCAGGTCTTAGTTGTGGTTCGTGGGCTCAGTAGTTGCCCTGTGGCATGTGGGATCTTATTTTCCCAACCAGGGATCGAACCTGAGTCCTCTGCACTGCAGGGAAGATTTTTAACCCTTGGACCACCACGCACATCCCAAGGTAATAATTTTAAAAGAAGACAAATGTGGGATTCATAGTGATGTTCACTAGTGTGGTTTAGTATGCTGCGAAATTATAAACCCAGATGTCCAGTAAAAGAACAAGCGAGAAATGTATGGGTCTTCGTTAATTGCAAACTCAGAGAGGGAATTGTGATTAACGCACGGTACCACCAGGAGGCAGCACTCCCTTTGCCCGAGGAGCGTAATTGCATCAAGTGAAGGATACCTCCACGGAGCTGAGAGGGGGCCGGAAAACGCTCTCCACCCTTCGGTTGGTGAAATAGAGGAGGGCTGTTTCTGCTATTGGTAGTTCAGGTGCTGACATCTAGGAAGAGTCAGGAAACATCAAGTCACGCGTCCGTCCTCGCGGCTCCACGGCGCGCCGAGGCCGGGGTCCGGGCTGCGGCTGCGCATTGCGGACCCTCTGCTGGCGCCAGGGGTCACGGCGCAGACCGCACCGGAAGCGCCCGGGCCGGCCGGCGGGAGCCGAGCGAGGGCCGCGCGTGGCCCGACTGGCCGGGCTCGGCGCGGCGCACCACGGGCGGCGGCGGCGGCGGCGGGGCCGGGGCGGCGCGGGGGCGCGGCGAGGCTGTCCTCGCCCCGCACGCCGCTCGGGCCGGCGGCCGTGAGAGGGGAAGCCCGGCGCCCCGGCAGTCGGGCCCCTCTGGGAACGACCGGAGGGCAGACGCCCGCCTTCGCCGCGTCACTGCGCGGGCCGCTGGCCCCGGGGGTGTGAGGGCGCGCAGCGCGGCCGGCGGGGCCCAGGGCGGCGCGGAGGCCCGCCGCGGACGGTAACGCGCTGGGCGGGCGCGGACGGGGCTCCGGCGGCGGCCCCGGCCGAGGTCGGCCTGGGCGTCAGGAGCGCGTACGGTGGTGGTGCTTCGGGGTCGGAGGTGGCTCTGGCCCCCTCACCGGACAGTGGCCCTTGCGGTCCTGCGCCCGGCCGAGCCCCGGAGCGCCGCGGGCTGGGAGGGCCGGGAGAGGGCTGCGGGCGGCAGGCGGGCGGGCCGGCCAGTGGCCGAAGACCCTGTGGCAGGTGCCGGCCCTCCTCGGTGATCCCACTTTCTCTCCCCAGCTCTCCACCTCCTGTGCCCTGGACCCAGCCTACCAGAGCTAAAAATATTGCCCGGACGCTCCTGAGCGGAATCAGATCGTGCTAAGTAGGGCACAACGCTGCGGCGGTAGAGCGTCTCAGCCCCAAGGTTGGAAGAAGGCTCTGGAGCGGCCGCTCCCGCCCCCGCTCGCCCGGCTGCTAGAGCTCTCTCAGCCCCGCAGGCAAGTGCGGGCCACGGGCGGTGGTGGAGGGCGCTGATGCTCTTAAGATGCCCCCCACAGCCTCGCAGCTGTGCCTAGCTTCTCCCCACCCAGGGGATCTTCGACATCATCACCGCGGGCCTCCGAGGGGGTCCCTTAAATGCTCTGTAAGCAGAGGCTGAAAGTTGCCCACTGTGGGAGTTAGAACAGGGAGAGGACTCTGTTCGAAACATAAGCCGTGGCTGCTGCTTTTTTTTTTAATTCATTCTCTATTCCTGAATAAGAGGAGCTGTGCCAGGAAGTGTTTTTGGTGAGTACCAGTCTGATCCAAGCAGGCAGGGAGAAAGGCTTTCTTGTTAGTCTCTTGGAGCTTTGGCTGTATCCTTTAAATCAAAATAGATACCAGTTTATTCCTCTGAAATTAGAGACTCATGGCCAGGGAGCCTGGACACCTGCGTCCTTTCACTGGCTGTGTCTTTCTTGTAGGCAAGCTCTGTGGGCGGCTGGTTATACCAAGAAGTTGTATGGCTAGCTCAGGAGTCACAGCTGGAAAGTTTTGTGATCCGGTTGTTTTTTAATGGCATCCACGTGGGAGAGAGTGTCACATCCACCCTAGGGGCAGAGGTGCTACCATGACCAGGCTGGACTGCCCTCAGATGTGCTTAGTCTTACTAGTGCTTTCTGTGTCTCAGCCAGGAGAATACAACCCAGGTTGGGTCCATAGCCAGTGTTAGGATTCCGTGCTTAGAAGCTGTCTTTTCTTTTCTTAAATGTATATCTCCCATATTTAAAATTGTTTTTAATTGAAGGATAATTGCTTTAGAGTCTTGTTGATTTCTGCCATAACAGGAATTGTTGTTTAGTCTCTTAAGTTGTGTCCGACTCTTTGTGACCCTGTGGACTGCAGCACGGCAGGCTTCCCTGTCCTTCACTATTTCTGGGAGTTTGCTCAAACTCATGTCCATTGAGTCAGTGAATCAACAGGAGTTAGCCATAAGTATACATACGTCACCTCCCTCTTGAACCTCCCTTCCAGCTGCCTCCCCATCCCACCCTGCCAGGTCGTCACAGAGCACTAGAAGCTTTTGTTCCTTTGGAGTCATGCAAATTGGTGTCCCTCAGGAGCAGGAACTCACTGGGACATTTGGTGGAAAGACCACCAAGGGATTTTTGCTTGCCAGAGCTACATCTGATGCCCCTCCAGCCAGGTGTGTGTGGAGGCCAGTATGAAGCTGAAAAAGCAGGTGACAGTGTGTGGGGCTGCTATCTTCTGCGTGGCTGTCTTCTCGCTCTACCTCATGTTGGACCGAGTACAGCATGACCCTGCTCGACACCAGAACGGTGGGAACTTCCCCCGGGTGAGTCAGTCCTGGCTGCTAACGTCTGCCTGTATAGATTATCCAGGATCAGGTTATTGCTCCAGCTGGAGAGTCATGGCAGCCCAGGTCAACAGGCAGATTTTCTAGAAAGCTGTAGGCAATGATGGCAAAAAAGGAAGGAGAGAGGAAAGAATGGCACTGGGTACTGCTGCTCTGTCCGCCTGAATTCTTGGCAGACATTGCTTGTGGATTGCAGCCTTCCCTCCCACTAAGCCCCGGTGCAATCCTTGTCAGCAAACGGTGCTCCAGGTAGGCAGCACGATTGTCGAGAATAGGCATGGGAGGTGAAATCCTTGCCATCCGTAAGCTAGAGAGTGAGGATGCTCCCAGCCCAAGTGGGCTGCAGTCCTCAGTAGTGAATCAGACCACACCTGTTACCTTCTGGCCCTGTAGGCTTCTGGTCCTGCCTTCGATTCGGGAAGGAAGGATCATAGTCAGGCCTCAGGTGGTGAGCCGCATGCAGTGATCCTCCTTGTGACGTAGGGAGCTGGAGGTGACTGCTTTCTGCTTTTTCGCGGGCAGAGTCAGATATCTGTGCTTCAGAACCGCATTGAACAGCTGGAACAGCTGTTGGAGGAGAACCATGAGATCATCAGCCACATCAAAGACTCTGTGCTGGAGCTGACAGCCAACGTAGAGGGCCCACCCGCCCTGCTGCCCTACTATGTGGCCAACGGCTCCTGGGTGGTGCCGCCAGAGCCCCGGCCCAGCTTCTTCTCCATCTCCCCTCAAGACTGCCAGTTTGCTTTGGGGGGCCGCGGCGAGAAGCCAGAGCTGCAGGTAAGAGTCAGAGCCGGCAGGGACCCCCAGTGGCCGTGGCCGGGGCACTGAGCTGCTCTCCTCCTGCCTGGCAGATGCTGACTGTATCAGAGGAGTTACCGTTTGACAACGTGGATGGTGGCGTGTGGAAGCAAGGCTTCGACATTTCCTACAGCCCGCACGACTGGGACACCGAAGACCTGCAGGTGTTTGTGGTCCCCCACTCTCACAATGACCCCGGTGAGTGAGTGCCCAGCACGCCCCGGGACCCAAGGAGAGAGCGTTTGGTCTTTTTTTAAATTGATTTGTGTGGCCGCACTGGGTCTTTGTTGCTAGGCGGGCTTTTCTCTAGGTGTGGTGAGCGTGGGCTGCTGTCTAGTTGTTATGTGAGGGCTTCTCATTGTGGGGGCTTCTCTTGTTGCAGAGCACAGGGGGCCCTAGAGCATCTGGGCTCAGCAGTTGCGGCTCCCAGGCTCTAGAGCACAGGCTCAGTAGCTGTGGCACGTGGGCATGTGGGATCACCCTGGACCAGAGAGCGAACCCATCTCTCCTGCACTGGCAGGCAGGCTCTTTACCACTGAGACACCAGAGAAGCCCTGTTTATTTTACTTTTTTAAGTTGGAATATAGTGGATTTACAATGTTCTTTTAGTTTCAGGAGTACCGCAAAGTGAATCATTTATACATATGTATACTCTTTCATAGATTCTTTTCTTTTATAGGTCATTTCAGAGTATTGAGTTCCCTATGCTATACAGTAGGTCCTACAGTTAGCTATCTATTTTATATATACAGTAGTGTGTTTATGTCAATCCCAGTCTCCCAATTTATTCCTCTCCCCTCTTTCTCCTGGTAACCATAAGTTTGTTTTATATGCCTGTGGGTCTGTTTTCTGTTTTCGAAAGAAATTCATTTGTACCATTTGTTTAGATTCCATATATAAGCAGTATCATATGATATTTGTTTTTCTCAGTCTGACTTAACTTCACTCAGTATGACAGTCTCTAGGACCATCCAAGTTGCTGCAAATGGTATTCCTTTCATTCCTTTTTATGGCTGAGTAATATTCCATTGTTTGTATACACCGCGTCCCCTTTATGCATTCCTCTGCTGAGGGACATTTAGGTTGTTTCCATGTCTTGGTTAATAGTAACAGTGCTGCAGTGAACATGGGGGTGTGTATCTTTTCGAGTTCTGGTTTTCTCCAAGTATATGCTCAGGAGTGGGACTGCTGAGTCATACAGTGGTTCTATATCTAGTTTTTTTTAAGGAGCCTCCATACTGTTCTCCATCATGGTTGTATGAGTTTATATTCCCACCAACAGTGTAGGAGGGCTCCCTTTTCTCCATACCCTGTCTAGCTAGACTTTTTGATGATGGGAATTCTGACTGGTGTGAGGTGATAACCATACTGTAGTTTTTATTTGCATTTCTTTACTAGTTAACAGTGTTAAGTGTTTTTTTCACGTGCTTTTTGGCTGTCTGTATATCTTTGGAGATATGTCTATTTAGGTTTTCTGCCCTTTTTTTAATTGGGTTGTTTATTTTTTTGGTATTGAGCTGCATGAGTTGTTTATTTTGGAGATTAATCCTTTGTTGGTTGATTTATTTGCAAATATTTTCTTCTGTTGTCTTTTTGTTTTGCATATAGTTTCCTTTACTGTGCAAAAGCCTTTAAGTTTAATTAGGCCCCATTTGCTTATTTTTGGTTTTTATTTTCATTACTCTTAAGAGGTGGATCAAAAAAAGATGTGATTTATGTCAGAGAGTGTTCTGCCTACATTTTCCTCTGAGAGCTGTATATAGTATCTGGTCTTAGGTTTAGGTCTTTAATCCATTTTGAGTTTATTTTGTGTATGGTGTTAGGTAATGTTCTGAGTTCATTCTTTTACATGTAGCTGTCCACTTTTCCAAACACCACTTACTGAAGAGACTGTTTAGTCTCCATTGTATATTCTTACCCCTTTTGTCATAGGTTAGGTGACCATAGGTGTGTGGGTTTATCTGTGGGCTTTCTATCTTACTCTATTGATTTCTGGTTTTGTGCTCATACCATACTGTTTTGATTACAGTAGCTTTGTAGTATAGTCTGAAGTCAGGGAACCTGGTTGCTCCAGTCCCATTTTTCCTTCTCAAGGTTGCTTTGGCTTGGGTGGGCCTTCTGGTGGCAAAAGTAAGGGAGGGACAGTTGAAGAAGATGGTAGCATCCTCAGGGGACCCTTTTTTGGCTCCTCCAGGCTGGCTCAAGACCTTTGACAAGTACTACACAGAACAGACCCAGCACATCCTCAACAACATGGTGTCCAAGCTGCAGGAGGATCCCCGGCGGCGCTTCATCTGGGCAGAAGTCTCCTTCTTCGCCAAGTGGTGGGACAACATCAGTGCCCACAAGAGAGCAGCAGTCCGAAGGCCAGTGCCCACTGGGGAGGCAGGAGGCCCCTCTGGGTCCTAGGATGGGTGTGAAGTCCTTTCCTGGAGCTGTGGGTGCCAGGGAGAGGCAAGAGGAGACACGGCAGAGATGAGGTGTGGTGGTAGAGGGACCAGGGACAAGGAGGCAGGAATGGATTTGAGGGTCACTAGTATTAGGAAGAAAGCTGAGCGCCGAAGAATTAATGCTTTTGAACTGTGATGTTGGAGAAGACTCTTGAGAGTCTCTTGGACTGCAAGGAGATCCAACCAGTCCATTCTAAAGGAGATCAGTCCTGGGTTCCTTCCTTTGAAAGGAATGATGCTAAAGCTGAAACTCCAGTACTTTGGCCACTTCATGTGAAGAGTTGACTCATTGGAAAAGACTCTGATGCTGGGAGGGATTGGAGGCAGGAGGAGAAGGGGATGACAGAGGATGAGATGGCTGGATGGCATCACCGACTCGATGGACGTGAGTTTGAGTGAACTCCAGGAGTTGGTGATGGACAGGGAGGCCTGGCATGCTGCGATTCATGGGGTTGCAAAGAGTCGGACATGACTGAGCGACTGAACTGAGTATTAGGAAAAATCACAGTAGGGGGTAGAAAATGGAGGGTCTGGCCCTGGAAATGCAGACTGAGTCCAGGGATGAACAGAGCCAGAACAGCTGGAGGTTGGCTGGAGGGAAAGGAGGGCGCGTGTCTATTCTCGTGGTTGGTCCTGGGTTCAGGTAAACTGGCTCAGTAAGGCCAGTGCACACAGGTCGCCTCCTTGGTTGGCAGGACTGGGCAGAGGGTCTCTACCCCATGCTGAGTGTGCGCTCTTATCTCCAGGCTGGTGGGAAACGGGCAGCTGGAGATTGCAACAGGAGGCTGGGTGATGCCGGATGAGGCCAACTCCCACTATTTTGCATTGATTGACCAGCTCATTGAGGGCCACCAGTGGCTGGAGAAGAACCTGGGTGAGTCCAGGCTCAGGAGCCGGAGTCTGCTCCTGTCACTGGGCCAGAGGACAGCAGTGGGGCTGTAAGGCCCAGGGTGGGCAGAGGATGCTTCCTTTCAAGGCTGATTGCACCAGCATGGTTGCAGGGAGATGGCAGGAGGGGCTGTGGGGCCAAGGACCCAGTGGCCAAGTCCTGGGGCGTTCAGGCCTCTGACTTCTGTGCCCCTGCCCAGGTGCAACTCCGCGCTCGGGCTGGGCGGTGGACCCCTTTGGATACAGCCCCACCATGCCTTACCTGCTGCGCCGTGCCAACCTGACCAGCATGCTCATTCAGAGGGTACACTACGCCATCAAGAAGCACTTTGCTGCCAGCCACAGCCTGGAGTTCATGTGGAGGCAGGCCTGGGGTAAGGCCAGGTAGGGTGGAGGGGGTCGCAGTGGTAGTTCTCCCGGGGGAAGGGCAGGGGTTTCAGAAATAAGACCCACCAGTCCTTCAGAGCACTGGTGTAGACCATCAGAAGCGCTCGCCTTCAGGTTAGGTAGGGGATAGCATTGATATCCCTGGCCGCTGCAGAGCCTGTCTGTCCCCTGGAGGAGCCATGGGCTCCCCTGCCCTCTTTGATCCTGACCCTGGCCAGCATGTCCTCGCAGCCTTGATGGTAGTTCCCGCCTTTAGCTGGAGTAGTTACTTCCCCCGCCGGCTTCCCTGAGCCCAGCTCCAGGACCTGACTCTTTGGCTTGTCTTCCATAGACTCGGACGCCAACACAGACATCTTCTGCCACATGATGCCTTTCTACAGCTACGATGTCCCCCATACGTGTGGCCCGGATCCCAAGATCTGCTGCCAGTTTGATTTCAAGCGCTTGCCTGGTGGGCGTATCAGCTGCCCTTGGAAGGTGCCGCCCCGGGCTATCACGGAGGCCAATGTGGCTGAGAGGTGCTTGGTCCCAGCCCTGGACTGGGTGTGGTGGTGCCCTTCTCCCTGTGCAGACACGTCTGGGCTGTGCTGCAAGGCGGGCTTCAGGTTCCATGGTCATAAAATGGGGGCAGGGTCTGTTGGTGAGTTCAGGCCCACAGCCCCTGCAGTGACAATTCTTTTAGTGCGTTTTCCTGGAAAACCAGAGTGGCTGTAAGGAACCACCTTTTCCAGGAGGGTTTTATTTTCCCAAATGAGCATGTTTTCCAGGGTCCTCAGAAACTAATGTTGGAGCCAGTGGACTGCCTCAGAGGCAAATGATTCTCAGATTAGTGCAGCGCTTTCCAACCTTCAGCCTGCTGTGCCTTCATTAAGCTCAGGCCTCCTGCCTTGGCTTGAAGTCGGCCAGGATCCTCAGGCTCTGTGCACCTGGAGTCTCATTCAGATGCACATTCTGTCCTGCCCCACAGAAAACAGACCCATTCCCTTTGAGAAAATCCTTGGGGACCCCTAAAGATGTTGCTGAAATGGCTCCCCCAGGAAAAGGTGGGTTAAGAGAGAGCTAGACATTGATGCAGCCAGAATTGGACTGGCCTTAAGAATGTAACCAGTTGAACTGGTTTTTGTGTTGCAATACTCCAGTTTCCATGACATCCAAGAGGTGAAACATGTGACCAAAAGCAAAAGAAAGTAGTCTTCTGTTTCTAGAATCCAAAAATCTAAATGCTGCTTCCAAGTAAAAACCTTAAGCTTTTAAGGCACACTTTTTCTTGGAGCAGCAGCTGTGATCTAAGGGTAGGCAAGGTTTACAGAGCAAGTCATGGGAAATAGCCTCATTTTCTCCTTTAAAAGGCTTACAGGGCTGATAAATTAGGGGAAGGTGGTATTTGAGGAGTCCGTCCTTGAGAACAAGATGGCAAAGAACAAACTGGACCAAGTCCATTAGTGGCTGGTTGAACTGTGACACGTGACATGCCCCTCACCAGACTTGTCTAAAAAGAGAGCGGTGTTAATGCAACAGGGCTGTTTTTCTATTGATTATATTAGTGATTGGGATGAAAAAGAAAATAACATGTTTATATATAGTTACTGCTATGTGCCAGGCACTGTTCTAAGTGTTTAACAAATACTAGTTCATATTAAATCTCACAATACTGTGATAGTGGGCCCTGATGATAGGCAGTCTCCTCATTGGATGGAAACCAAGGCCCAGAGAGGTTCGGTAAGTTGCCCAAGGCTGCACAGCTAGTGCCTGCCCAGCTGGTGTCGGTGCCGTCCGGCCCCCCGGTCTGGTCTCTTCACTCCGGGGCTGTGCTGCGTCACTGGAGACAGAGTGAAGCTGGAGTGTCAGAGTCAGGGTCCCAGAAGATCTCAAGAGGTTATATAACTGTAAGGTTCTACCCTTAGCGTCCGTAAACAGGATAGGAAAGTTCAGGATGAGAAAAGGTCTTGCTGGGCCACAGGCACCGTCAGCATGGTGGGGTGAGCATGGGGGCTGCCAAACACGCCTGTGTGAACACATGGCCACTCTGGCCATCCCAGGAGGGTGGCCTGCCTCCGGTGGACGTGCCTGGTCAGTGCTGGGCCCTGCACTCCGGGTTCCTGGCCGATGGGCTACTCAAAGACGTGCCGGTGAGAGGGTTCCCAGCTGCCCTGCAGGAGCCAGAGAGACGGAAGAGCGGGGATTGCAGAGCCTGACGAGGAAGCCCGGGGCAACGCTCCCACATCTTGGTTGTCTGAGGGACCGACATGGGCATGGAGGGCTGACTTGCTCTCTGCAGCATCCAGGGCAGAACTGGGGCCAGGGAACTGAAGCCATGCCTCGGGAAGAACTCTAGTCGCCCAGAGAACCCCGGGCTCCCTGGGGCTGGGTTTCCCACCCACGAGCCGAATGAGCCGGTGACAGGGGTGTATGAGGGGGCCCCTCGGGCTGGCTCCCCTCAGGATCCGGTGATGTGAGGCTCCGCGTGAGCCGGTTCCCCTCCCCACCCACAGGGCAGGCCTGCTCCTGGACCAATACAGGAAGAAGTCCCGGCTCTTCCGGAGCAACGTGCTCCTGGTGCCGCTGGGCGATGACTTCCGCTACGACAAGCCCCAGGAGTGGGACGCCCAGTTCTTCAACTACCAGCGGCTCTTCGACTTCCTCAACAGCAAGCCTGATCTCCATGTGCAGGTGTGAAGGGACACCGAGCTGGGGAGGGGCCTCGGTGGGGCTGCAGCCCAGCCCTTCTGTGCGGTCTCCTGCTCCCCGAGACCACTCCAGAGCAGGGGTACATTCGCAATTCTTGGGTGTGTTTTTCCTTTTTTGTCACAATTCTTTCCCAGGCTCCCCAGCTTCTGTGAGGTCCAGGCCACACAGGGACTACCCTCTGCATAGACCAGATTGCTCCCCCTCACCCCCAGCTGTGGCGGGGAGCCAGAATTCCCAGAAGACTCTGGAGCTGATGGAAGGGGGTTTTGGGGTCCCCACAGGCCCAGTTTGGCACCCTCTCCGACTATTTTGACGCTCTATACAAGAGGACAGGGGTGGAGCCGGGGGCCCGGCCTCCAGGTTTCCCTGTGCTGAGTGGGGATTTCTTCTCCTACGCGGACCGGGAGGACCACTACTGGACAGGCTATTACACTTCACGGCCTTTCTACAAGAACCTGGACCGCGTCCTGGAAGCACACCTGCGGTGAGACGCCCCGCTTCCAGGCTGGAGGGAGAAGGGTTCAAGGGGGTGCTGGATTGGCTGAGCAGGGACGTGAAGGGCATGGAGACCATGACACAGAGAAGGGGAGGAAGGAAGAGGCGTGGGGCTTGCAGAGCGAGAGTGGGCCCAGGGGAGCTGTGTGGCAGGAGGCCGACTTGTCTATCTGGGCAGGGGTGCAGAGATTCTGTACAGCCTGGCTGTGGCTCACGCCCGCCGCGCTGGACTGGCCAGCCAGTTCCCACTCTCAAACTTCGCCCTTCTGATGGACGCTCGGCGCACACTGGGGCTCTTCCAGCACCATGATGCAATCACGGGCACTGCCAAGGAGGCCGTTGTGGTGGACTATGGGGTCAGGTGGGAGTCCCCTCCTCTTCCCCATCCACTCTATGCTGCTGCCCACCATCCCCAATATGAGAATGCACCGGGTGGTCGGTGGGCTGGCCTGCTGGGGGCTCGCCCTGCCAGCCGGTGGACAGTCTCTCAGTGGTCACCTCTCCCCTGGTCCCTCTCCTGCCCGCCCTCCCAGGCTTCTGCGCTCCCTTGTCAGCCTGAAACAGGTCATCATGAACGCAGCTCACTACCTGGTGCTGGGGGACAAGAAGGCCTACCACTTTGACCCAGAGGTGCCCTTCCTGCAGATGGTGAGCCCCACTGCTGCGTCTGCCCGAGGGGACCTCTGGTGTGCGGGCCTAGGCCGAGAGCTGTGGTGCAAGGGCCTTGCTCTTTTCCCTCCCTTCCTGGGGTGAGAGATCCCTGCCCAGCACGGCTGCTGGTCCCCATCAGGACAGGTTGGGGTCTGGGGAGGCAAGTCTCTGAGTCAGGCTGAGCCATACGATGGTTCTCCCCTCCCCCTGACTTAATTCCAGGATGACACCCGCTTAAATCACGACACGCTTCCAGAGCGCACAGTGATCCAGCTGGAATCCTCACCCAGGTGAGCCTGGCTCTCCGCCGCTCCCAGCTGCCGCCGCACTCTGAGGGACTCCTGGCCTGGCCGTGTTCCTGCTCCTGTTCCTCCAGAGCAGGGGCCTCCTGGGCGAGCCTGCCTTCTGCTCACAGGTACGTGGTGCTGTTCAACCCACTGGAGCAGGAGCGGCTCAGCGTGGTGTCCCTGCTGGTGAGCTCACCCCGGGTGCGCGTGCTTTCGGAGGAGGGTCAGCCCCTGGCCGTGCAGGTCAGCGCACACTGGAGCTCTGCCACCGACATGGTCCCTGATGTCTATCAGGTGAGGGGGGCTTGGCATGTGGGGCCCTGCCACTGCCCTCTCTGCTGATCCTCGGCCCCTCCCCGGGGCCTCAGGCTGTCTCTTGACACTGGCTTCCCAACCTCCTGCTCGCAGCCTTCTTACTCCCTGTGTTGGGGACTGGCGTCTTGAGGAGAGGAGTCGCCTGGAGTTTGGTCACTCCTGGGGTTTGAGTCTGTCCTTGAGAGGAAGGTGACGTTTGCTGTAGTGTGATAGTAGGAAGGACGGCAGTTACGTTGTTCCATTATTCATTCTTTCAGCAGATTTATCTTGAAATCTTACGTGTGGTTACCATTTCATGGTTTTCTGGGTATCATTGGAGACTCATGAAAGTCTTGATGAGGGGCAAGTCGCCTCACCTGCCCTTTCAGAGGTGACAAAGGCCCCCCCCAGTGGGTGCAGGATTTGCTTGGGCTCTTGGGCCAGAACCCCAGGCCCGTGTCCGAGGCCATCAGCCCTCTCGTGCCTGCAGGTGTCTGTGCCTGTCCGCCTGCCAGCGCTGGGTCTTGGCGTGCTGCAGCTGCAGCAGGGCCTGGATGGGCCCCGCACTCTGCCCTCCTCCGTGCGCGTCTACCTACATGGGCGGCCGCTGTCTGTCAGCAGGAACGAGGCGTTCCCTCTCCGTGTCATTGACTCTGGCACCAGTGACTTTGCCCTCAGCAACCGCTACATGCAGGTCTGGTTCTCAGGCCTTACCGGGCTCCTCAAGGTAAAGGGCCAGGGGCTGGGCGCTGGAGCGGGTCACACAAGCTGCCTCCAGCCTGTGAGCGCTGCCACCTGGCTGGCGGTGGACCTGGGAGGGGACCGTGCCAGCCCCGAGCCAACAGCACAGGGAAGCAGCGCTGGGCTCCTTGGGGAGGTTCGTCCGTGCCCTCCCAGGGGGCAGGCCTGATGTGCTGGTGTGGGGCCAGGGGTCAGGGCTGTGTTTCTTGGCAGAGCGTCCGAAGGGTGGATGAGGAGCAGGAACAGCGGGTGGACATGGAGTTCCTCGTCTATGGCACCCGCTCGTCCAAAGACAAGAGTGGAGCCTACCTCTTCCTGCCTGACGGCGAGGCCAAGGTACCCTGAGGACACCCCACAGACCCCAGGGGGCCCTGGGAGGCTTCACGAGCGGTGGGCATGAGGAGGGGCATGGGCCTTCCTCCAGGCGTCTCCTGCCTGCCAAGGCGCCTCACCCGCTGCCCCCGCGGGGGGTGGGGGTCCGAGGAGCACCACCCAGGGCCTGGGCCTGGTTCGGCCTGGGTCTCAGCCCAGAGCCTGCTGGCAACAAGTCCCGCTGCTTGACCCCAGCCGGCTTCTCCCTATTTTGCTCACATGCCGGGGATTCAGCCTCCCCCTGCTCTTTTCCCAGCCCTACGTCCCCAGGGACCCACCCGTGCTGCGCGTCACAGAAGGCCCTTTCTTCTCAGAGGTGGTTGCCTGCTACGAGCATGTTCACCAGGTGGTCCGGCTGTATAACCTGCCGGGTGAGCCCTGCAGACGGAGAACGTGGGGAGGGAGGCGTGGCTCCGTGGGTTGTGACACACTCTTGCCCCTGCCCGCTGTCTGTGTCTGTTCGCACATCTGTCCCCAGAAAGCATGTTGTTGAGCTTTCTTGGAGTAGAGCTTGGCCGGAAGCGCTGGGACTCACCTGGGGCACCCTCTCTGGCTGTTGCTCGTTCCACTCAGCCTCTGTCTTTGTCCTGCACCCAGGGGTGGAGGGGCTGTCCCTGGATGTGTCTTCCTTGGTGGACATCCGGGACTACGTCAACAAGGAGCTGGCCCTGCGCATTCACACTGACATCAACAGCCAGGGCATCTTCTTCACGGACCTCAACGGCTTTCAGGTGACGCCTCAGGCCCGGGGCCCAGAGACCCCACGGAGTACAGAGCTTGACAGTGTTTACTGCCTGCATCTCAGGCCCTGGCGGGTGATCTGCTCTGATAGAGAAGGAGAAATCGGAGCATGATGGGGGCCCAAAGGGGGCTGGGACGCCCCTGATCGGCTGGTCTCGCCCACAGGTGCAGCCCCGACGGTATCTGAAGAAGCTGCCCCTGCAGGCCAACTTCTACCCCATGCCCGTCATGGCCTACCTCCAGGACGCTCAGAACCGCCTCACGCTGCACACAGCCCAGGCCCTGGGTGTCTCCAGCCTCCACAATGGTGAGTAGGGAGCAGGCGCTTTGTGTGTGTGGTAGGAGAGGTGTAGAGGGCAAGCTTGAGAAGCCCATCCCTGTCCCCTCGTGGTCCTCTCCCTGTCAGCCACAAGCCCAGTGGAGGATGACAGGAAGGCAGCTCCCTGCTGTCGCCCCCTCTCCCTGGTGCCGGCAGCTGTGGGGGTGACGGGAGGGGGCGGCCTGTTGGATCCCTTCCAGAAGCAGTGGGCAGTGAGGGGGATCGTCCGCTGAGGTGGGTGTGCGCCTTCTCCTGGGGGCCAGGGTAGGGACAGGTGGAACAGTGTCTTCAGGGTTAGGATGAATTATTCAGCAAAAGAGAAGAATGTGTCCTGTCTTTCTGCTAGCCGTCATTAAGAGACAATGACCAAAAAGAGAGAAGGGCGGTCTCGAGAATCAGAAGGAGGGCCTGAGAGGACCGACCTAAGCCAGACGCCCGGGCAGCGCAGGTGGCTCCTGTGTCCTGGGGTGAAGCGAACAGTCGGCACCTGGGGCCTTCCGAGGCCGTCAGGCTGGCCGCCTTTGGGCTGGAACGTTTGGCAGGGCTGAGCCAAGTGTGCCCGATCCAGGCTCCGCGGGGCCCGCAGCGAGCACAGTGGGGACCTGGCCCCTGCTGGAAGGCCTGTGCCTCTGCTGCCCCTTTGCCCGTGGTCACCCCGGCTATAAGACTCCCCACTCAGCCGAGTGTCCTGCCTCAGCCCCCTGCCCTTTTGGAAAACAGTGTGCTCACGGTGGTGGCTTTACCTGCAAGGGAGCTGTTTTAGGATCGGGGGTGTGTTTCTGAGGTTGCTCAGGGTGAAAACCAAGGAGGTACAGAAGTTGGGGTCTGGGAAGGGGACACGGGAGGGCAGGTAGGGCTCTCTATATGGGCTCCCCTGAAGAGAGTCTTAAAAAAAAGGTGCTGGGAAAAATCCTCGTTCCCACATGGATACGCTTTGAGCCCCTCCCCCAGGAATATTTTTAAAGGAAAGGAGAGGTGATCGATCACCTGCTGTTTGACTGTTCTCTCGCTCCCTCGTTTTGATGGTGGGCGGAGTTGGGATCTGTCCTGCCTAGAACCACAGTGGGAAGCATGTGTTCCAGTCACAACAGAATCTGCCCAACTTGACAAAACCTGGCTTGGGTCAGGGTCTCTGCAGCAGCTTCCCGTGGCAGTTCACAGGGTTTTATGGTTGCTGCTTGCTTTGTTGCGTATAGGCAGCCCAGAGACGGGTCCCTGCCTAGGCACCCAGACCGGTCCTACTACTGAGCCATGGAACACACACGGGCAGTGAGCCGCCAGAGTCACACCCTTCCCTCGGCCCTTTCCAGCTCCCAGTTTCTTGGCTGCTTTGCTCCCTGAGTGACTCGCCTTGCAGCCAGGCTTTCCCCTCGGGCCTTGGGTGGGCTGCTTCCAGAGGCTGGCATCTGCTTGGGGTCGAGGGAGGCAGGCCGGGGGCTCACAGTGAACTCCCCCAGGCCAGCTAGAGGTGATCTTGGACCGGAGACTGATGCAGGACGACAACCGGGGCCTTGGCCAAGGGCTCAAGGACAACAAGAGAACCTGCAACCACTTCCGCCTCCTGTTGGAACGGCGAACCCTGGGCAGGGAGGTGAGTTCTGGGCCTCCCCCCGGGAGCCAGGTCAGGCTAGGCCCGCGGGTAGCCCTGGGTTCCAGCCCCGGCCTGGGAGCCTCCTCGAGGCGCGCAGGTGTAGCCAGAGTAGGGCCTGATCCTGGGTCGGCGGGAAGTGAGTCTGACGCTCTGCTGCTCCATCTCACGCAGCCTGGCACCTCCCTCTCCACAGCTCCCTGTCGTCTGTGCCTCCATGTGCTCATCTCTCACCTCCCCACCCTTCCCTGTGTCCTCTTCCCCTCTCTGTTGCTGCCCCAATCATCTCACGGCTTTCTTTGCCCCCACCAGCCTGGCTTTTTCTCCAAACTGGCAGCCATGTTTAGGGGCTTGATCTTTCACAGCAGCAGGAACAGGAACCGAGAGGTAAGGGCCAGTGATGGGGTGTCAAACTAGCCTTAGTGATGTGTAGCTGGAGTTGGAGTCCCTGGTGGCAGAGCCTGCTGCCCGATCCCTCGTCTGGGGCTTGGTCGCTCACTCGTCAAATAGCTGCTGGGCTCTTGCTGTGCTGAGAGGGCAGCAAATACATATGATACTGACTCTGCGCTCTAGGAATTGACTCGTGAGTAGGGGTGGGGGATGAGCTGTGTGTGTGCAGATTAAAAGTAGGAAATGGGTATGTCCCCGGGTCCTGAGGAATGAGAGAACGTAGTGGAATCCAGGACAGCTTCCTGGAGGAGGGGTCATCCATGAGCGTCTCTGAGCGGAGGTCTGCCCTACACGTTTGAACCAAGGCACAGGGTGGGAGGCAAGAAAGAATGTGAAGGGTAAGGGCCATGAATTCATTCAGTTGGATCAGAGCCACCTGTCCGGTGTGACAGCCACTAGCCTTGTGTGGCCATTTAAATGTATTCAAAACTAAATATAATGACAGGTTCCGTTCTTCATTCAGACTAGTCATATTCCAAGGGGTACCTGCTGTGCTAGTGCAGATGTAGCGTATTTCCACGGCTGCAAAAAGTTCTAGTGGCCAGTGTGAGCTGCCATGGAGGGTGGTTTGGGGCAGACAAAACGGGCCTGGAGTGCCTGGCAAAGACTTTGGACTTTCTCCTGGAGGCCAGTAGGCACCTGAGCTGAAGGAATGCTCGAGGACTCTGCTCAAGGCATATCACTCCCTCAGTGGGGACCCGGGTGGGTTTTCAGGGTGGCTGCTTCGAGGCTGTTTATGCAGGAAGCAGTGTTGGTGGCTTGAACTGAGCCCTGGGAGGGAGGGACTGGAGGTGGATTGAGGGCCCTGCCGAGGGGGAGTGGCGGTCACGTCTGAGGGGAGGGTGAGATTTGGACAACAGGAAGGAGACGCTACCAGCATGATTTAGAAAGCTGAGCTCAGGCCTGTGAGCATGACATCCCCGTTAGCTGACCAAGGAGTGGGGACCGCTGGGTTCAAGCATCAGGGTGGGTCAAGCTTGAAACTGGGGTTGCCCCAGAGGCTTTCTCCATCAGAGACCCAGCCTTCGTGGTGAAGTGTCTGTCTTCCCTTCTCCCTACTCTGAGAATCTCCATGGTAGGAGACATTGCTGATGGGAGCATGAGGAAGCAAAAAGCCCCCAGAGTTAGAGGTGTGGTGGCCTGGTGAGGTCACCTGTCCTAAGCTGTGTGAGGCCGGAAGCGACTGCATTTGAAGGGTTCTGGAGTCAGGTACCCCATGTACCCAGACACGTCAGGGACGCTCTCTGCAAAGGAGCCGACAGGCTGTGCTTCATCCTCCTGCTCCCCTGGTGCTGCGTCCTCAGCCAGACCTCGACCCATCCTGCAGGTCCGCGAGGGCTCCTCTGCAAGCTTCCCGTCCCTCCTCAGCCACCTGACCTCCATGTACCTGAACACCCCTGTGCTCGCCCTGCCTGTGGCCAGGAGGCAGGCCCCCGGCCCTGCTCTGCGCTCTTTTCACCCTCTGGCCTCCTCACTGCCCTGTGACTTCCACCTGCTCAACGTGCGGACGCTCCAGGCTGAGGTGAGTGTCTAGTTCAGCGCTGGATCTCCTGAGTGGACCTTGCCTCTCCTCCTCCAGACTCCACTCCATCCAACCCTGCCTTCCTGGCAGAGGTGCTGCCCACCTGTGAGCCCTGCAGAGGCCCTTCCCCGCCCCACACCCACACGCATGCCCCCACACCCACACGCATGCCCCCACACCCACACGCATGCCCCCACACCCACACGCATGCCCCCACACCCACACACACGCGCACACACACATGCACTGCCCCGTGTGTCTGTCACCAGGAGGATGGCTTGCCCTCGGCAGAAACTGCGCTCCTCTTACACCGCAAGGGTTTTGACTGTGGCCTTGAGGCCAAGAACTTGGGTTTCAACTGCACCACCAGCCAAGGCAAGGTGAGCAGGGCCCTGGTGTGGGAAGGGAGCAGAGGGCAGGGAAACAGAGCACCAGGAACAGTGGGTAGAGAGCTCGGTGAGGCAGGCAGCCAGTGGGGAGGTGGGCAGGGTTACTCTGGGACTTCATGGAGAGAAGGGGGAGAAGCTGGTGACGTGTTTTCAAGGCCTCTGAGGCCTGGCAGGGGCTGGTTCCAGGTGAGGTGTCCAGGTAGAGAACTTTGGTTCCACGTGTATGAACCTGCGTTAAACAAACAGAAACACCATGAGTTAAAAACCAAAAGCCGTCATACTCTAGTCATTGTTTAAGCCGGCAAAGACTAGCACTGATCAATGCGTCTGTGTGCTGGTGCCAGTGATTCAGAGGTAAATCAAGACGTGGTCCCTGCTGGGACTCCCCTGGCAGTCCAGTGGTTAGGTCTCAGCACTTTCCCTCCTGCGGGCCAGGTTCAACCCCTGGTTGGGAAACTGAGATCCTGCAAAGCCTCGCACGGTGTGGAAAGAAAAAGAAAAAACAGAGTCCTTGTCGTCAGAGACCGCACAGCTCAGTGCAGCAGTTCCCACCCTGAGGTTCTGCAGACTGAGTGCGTGTGTAGGCGCTTGCTCTGTGTGGAGAGGCCCGTGCTGAAGTGAGGGTCATACAGGTCACGCAGAGGAAGAGCAGCAGCACGAGGCGGGCCAGCACCCAGCACTGCCCTGCGCCTTCTCCCTCCACACAGGTGGCCCTGGGCAGCCTCTTCCACGGCCTGGATGTGGTTTTCCTGCAGCCAACCTCCTTGACCCTGCTGTACCCTCTGGCCTCGCCCTCCAATAGCACTGACGTCTATGTGGAGCCCATGGAGATCGCCACCTTCCGCCTTCGCTTGGGCTAGGTCTCCTTGTGGCCTGAAGGGAGGATTCATCCACGGAGACTGGTCTCGTCACATGAGATCGGGTTGGGCAAGCCACACCCGGTATCCTGTCCCGATCTACCTCTCAGAACCACGACAGACTGGGCTCTGCCCTCGTTTCCCCTTTATCGTTGCTTCTGTGCAGGGGCAGCCCACAGGCCCCGTGTTGGGTGGACAGGTAGGGCAGCGCGCTGAGATGCAGCAGGGAAGGCCCTTGCTCAGAGAGGGCAATGCCGGCCTCTGCTTTGGGGGTTTGTGTCCACTTCGTGGGGCACCGGCTCAGGCACCCACCCTCTCCCCCAAATGGGATGGAGGAGAAGCAGGGGAGGCTGAGTGGGCCAGAGCCTGGCGTCAGGCTCACAGTGGGCGGCAGCTGGCTCTAGGGGAGTCCCGTCGTTGTGTAAGGACACATGTCCTGATGTGACGAGCAGGAGCGGAGCAACACCAGGCGGAGGGGCTGGGGACCGAGGGGTAGCTGTGGCTGCCGTGTGGCAGGAAGGACTCGTGACTGTCATGGCCGCAGGGCATAGGACACTTCAGGTACCAAAACCCCCATCTCAGACTGGGCACTTGGTCTGCGTGTTGATTTGTGGGGTGAGGGAGGGGCCGCCCTGCTTGACTCCTCTTCGGTTCCTGCACGCTGTCCACCACTCTCCCCAGGAGCCACTTCCTATCACAGAAGCGTTTGATCCGTCACATTTCCTTTCCCTGGAAAGAAAGTGAAGCTTCCAACTTGAGAAGGCTTTCGACATCATCCTTGCAGGCCTGAAGCTTCTCCTTGCACATCCTTCTGCAGAAGTCTTTGCGGGGAACTAGGGAGACATAAACTAAATTAGGAGGCACCGTGGCTGCTCATCAGCCTTCATTGCAGCTTTGATTATTAGAGAAAAATTTATTATAGTCTCTACAGACGCTGAAACAACATTTGGTAGAATTTAAAATCTGTCCCTTATTAAACAATATTTGGTAAAATTTAAAATCCATCCCTTATTAAACTCTTAGTAAGTTAAAGGTTAGGCGGAAACATCCTAACCTAGATAAAGGGTGTCTCCATCTGAAACCCACAGTCAGTGGCATTCTAAAGATCCAGCCACCACAGACATTCCCAGTAAAGTCAGAGGTTCACCAAGGCTATACAGTTACTTAGCTGTGTTCTGGCACTACTAACCCCTGCAGTGTGGCAGATAGGAGCGGTGAGCAAAAGTTCCAAAATAGCCATCCAATACAATCCAAGAGGATCAACTCAAGACCTTAATAGAGCATTCTGTATGTCGATTCAAACAATGCATGTTGCATTTCTGTAAAGATTCTGGTTTTCTGCAAATCATCCCATAAATTCGATGCATTCCAGTGAGATTAGATACTTTTTGGAATTTGACAGGTTCCAAAATTTTCAACATCTGTTAGATCATAGAAAAAGCAAGAAAATTCCAGAAAAACATCTGCTTCATTGACTACGCTAAAACCTTTGATTGCGTGGATCACAACAAACTGTGGAAAATTCTTAAAGAGATGGGAATACCAGACCACCTTACCTGCCTCCTAAGAAACCTGTATGAAAGTCAAGAAACAACAGTTAGAACCAGACATGGAACAATGGACTGGTTCAAAAATGGGTATATATTGTCACCCTGCTTATTATATACAGAATACATCGTGCAAAATGCTGGGCTGGATGGAGCACAAGCTGGAATCAAGATTTCCAGGAGAAAGGTCAGTAACCTCAGATATGCAGATGACACCACCCTTATGGGAGAAAGGGAAGAAGAACTAAAGAGCCTCTTGACAAAGGTGAAAGAGGAAAGTGAAAAAGGTGGCTTAAAACTCAGCATTCAAAAAACTAAGATCATGGCATCCAGCCCCATTGCTTCATGGAAAACAGATGGGGAAACAGTGACAGACTTTATTTTCTTGGGCTTCAAAATCACTGTGGATGGTGACTACAGCCATGAAATTAAAAGATGCTTGCTTCTTGGAAGAAAAGCTATGACAAACCTAGTCAGCATATTAAAAAGCAGTGACATTACTTTGCTGACAGAGGTCCGTATAGTCAAAGCTATGGTTTTTCCAGCAGTCATTTACGAATTGTGAGAGTTGGACCATAAAGAAGGCTAAGCGCTGAAGAATTGATGCTTTTGAACTGTGATGTTGGAGGAAATTCTTGAGAGTTCCTTGGACAGCAGGGAGATCAAACCAGTCAATCCTAAAGGAAATCAAACCCTGAATATTCTTTGGAAGGACTGATGCTGAATCTCCAGTACTTTGACCACCTGATTTCAAAGAGCTGATTCATTGGAAAAGACCCTAACGCTAGGAAAGATTGAAGGCAGGAGAAGGGGATGACAGAGGTTGAGATGGTTGAATGGTATCACTGACTCAATGGACGTGAGTTTGAGCAAGCTCTGGGAGATGGTGAAGGACAGGGAAGCCTGGCATGCTGCAGTCCATGGGGTCGCAAAGAGTCGGATATGACTTAGCGACTGAACAGCAACAGCGCTCGTTTGGAAGAATAAACGTGTGAGACTACTAAAAACTCTGAGTGCACAGCGGGTGGGTGGGGCAGTGGTGCTGGGTGAAAGACACTAGATTCCCGGGGGCCCTGGGGCAGGATCAGACTGCTGGAGCCGGAGGGGGAGCCCGCATCAGACCCAGGCGTGAGGGGCTCAGTGCAGGACAGGGGAGTGTTCTAAGTGGGAAAAAGATGGACTATTTAATGAAGACCACGATAACTGCCTATTAAAACAGGAGCTCTCTACCTCACAGTTTGCACAAAAAGTAGCACCAGAGGGAAAAAACAAAAAATTGAACTCCAGAATTACTGAGGAAAATATAGGATATTTTTATATTCCAGTGTGGAAAGAAAGGTCTTTTCTGAACAGAAGGCTTGAAAGCTATAATAAGGGAAAAGATAAACAGATTTTACCACCAAAAATATGCATAAAGTTTGTTTATGATGGAAACCACCAAGTTAAAACACAAATGACTGGGAAAAATATTTGCAGCACTTCAAAACTTGGTGTGTACAATCACTTCAGGAGAATAACTTGCTTTGAGCTCCTTAGAGCAAGTCATGGGGCCTACTAAGCAGTGACCAGCTGAGTTTTTCTGGGTCGCCCAGGATCATTGCTGCCAGGCCAGGCCACGTGGCATCCTGTCTGTGTCACAGTGAAAGAATGAAGATTATCAGAGAATGTGACACATTCTGTGGGTCACACAAAGAATGAAGTGCTGAGCACAGTGCCTGGTACATTTAATACAGTGAAGTCGCTCAGTCGTGTCCAACTCTGCGACCCCATGGACTGTAGCCCACCAGGCTCCTCCATCCATGGGATTTTCCAGGCAAGAATACTGGAGTGGGTTGCCATTTCCTTCTCCAGATCTTCCCAACCCAGGGATTGAACCCTGGTTTCCTTCATTGTAGGCAGACACTTTACCATCTGAACCACCAGGGACGTGCTCAGTAAATATGAGCTACAGTCATGTTCATTAAGGATGCTAAGCAATTACATTATAGCTGGTGTTATTTACTAGTATAACTTATAATCCAGTTTTAAGGGCAAACCCCCTAGGAAATTAGTAAAATAAAGGCTATTCTCTTTGGAGGTATTAGATGTGCAAAGAGGTTATTCATCTGCCAGGGACTGAAGTGTTCATTCCTACATACTGGCCTCTTAGAACCCCATTAGGCAGCATTGCTCAAGGTGTGGTCCACCATCACCAGAATTACTCATTGAAAGCCCAGCTGCCCGGCCTGTGCTGGCCGGCACACTGAAGGGGCGTCTGTGCAGCAGAGCCACGGGTCCCCAAGACTGACTTGTGACCAGAACAAGAAACGAAACCCTCCCTCAGCGCGCGGGAGGAGAAACAGACTCCTTGGCACAGCCTGTTGAACCAGTCTCTGGGGGCAGGGACCAAAGAGTCCACACTGAAAACAAGCTCCCAGGTGAGTCTGCTGCGCTTGTAACTTGGAAAAGGGCCTGCTGTTTTAAGGCTAGCAGTAACCCTTTCTCATGGAGCTCTGGCCCTGAGGCCTCACAATTCTGAGGGTTACATCAAAACCAGAACCAGATCCCTAATGTATACTTAAGGAGGTGTTTGCAATTCAGGAAGGTGGATTACTTGTGCTTGGTTGAAATTTTTTAAATAGACTTTTCAGCTTCCATTTCTTAAACGATGCTAAATTTTACATACTTTGATCCGATTTGTTTTAAGTATTAACACTGTATGGACTCATAACTACCATCTTTGTTCTGACAGATTTCCCTTTATGGTATGTGGTAGAAAAAAATGATGCCTCTTTTGCCCTTTGTAGTAGAATGCATATTTCCAGTTCAGAAATACTTAAAATATGTATGTAAGTAATCCAGTTTATAAAATGTGATGTTCAGAATACAATAGCCTTGTTAGAAACCATGGGATTAAGAGTTGGTCTCTTTCTAGGTTAGATTAATACTTGGACTTTCCTGGTGGTCCAGTGGTTAAAACTTGGGCTTCCACTGCAAGGGGTCCAGGTTTGATCCCTGATCAGGGAGCTAAGATCCTATGTGCCATGTAGCATGACAGGAAAAAAAAAGATCAGTGCCTGGAATTAAGAATGTAAGTGCATTAACCTATAAATCATACTCTGGAATTGGAAAGAACTTAGAGATCATTGTGTCAATATAATTTGATAACCTAATGTTTAACTTCTAGTTAATATTTCTCAGTGTTTTATTTTTTAAAAAATTAACCAGGGACCTTAGGCGTAAGGAAGAAATTGGGAGGAAAGAGAGCCACGGGGGCAGATACCATTTGCCCATGAGTGAATGCCTGCTTTCAATGCAGGATCCTCTGTTAAGGAATATGGGATTTCTCTTCAATTACAAACATGTATGATGTCCCAGAAAGGCATGTAGAGCTCATTTAGTCCAACCCTCTCATTTTACAAATAAGCTGAGACCCACAGAGGTTACATGAACTCCCCTATGCCAGTGGCAGAGCCAATTCAGTGTTCTTTCCAGTATACAGTATCGATGCCAGGCTATTACACGAATCCATTTTCAGTGAAATAAAACACATTAAAAAAAGCAAAACACAGAGCCAGCACACGAGAGAAACAACTTCAACCACTGGCAATGGATAGGATTCTATTCCTCTCTGTCTCTCCCCATGAAGAGCCATTGTGTTTCCAGGAAGAAAGGAGGACTAAGGTGGCCAGCTGGAACCATGAAGAGAACGGCCAACTTACTGGGTCCCCCTGCACAGGGTGGGCAGGCTATACTGCACTCTGATTCAGCTTGCCCAGGGGATGAGTGTACCCTGTGTGGAGAGAGTGACATCCTTACCCTGAAATTGACCTGCGTACCACACTGTCTGTCACCGTGTTTAACTAATGATGCCCATGCACTCAAAGGAAATCATAGTGTGAGTGGTAGGAATGAGGCTTCCCATCCCAAAGAGAGATTTTTGAACTAAAATTTTGCTTTTCCCTAACAAAAAATGTGTACAAAGAACAAACACTTCAAGGAGCAATTCTCACAGGAAAAGAAAAAAAAACAAAACATGATAGAGGACAGACTAGATCCTTCACATCAAGCCTCAATTTTACTTAGGGTCAGAGGGAAGCTGATCGTAACAGTTGCCAGGACCAAGTGATTCTGCAGAGTGTCCATCCATTTTTGGCTCCTGATTTAGACCTTGCTAGTTGAGAACAAACTTGAACTGAAAGAACTCTGAAATTAGAGTAGGTACAGGAAACAGTGACAGACTTTATTTTCCTGGGCTCCAAAATCACTGTGGACAGTGACTGCAGTCATGAAATTAAAAGACGCTTGCTCTTTGGAAGAAAAGCTATAACAAATCTAGCTGCTGCTGCTGGTAAGTCGCTTGAGTCGTGTCCGACTCTGTGCGACCCCATAGACAGCAGCCCACCAGACTCCTCTGTCCCTGGGATTCTCCAGGCAAGAATACTGGAATGGGTTGCCGTTTCCTTCTCCAGTGCATGCAGGCATGCTGAGTTGCTTCAGTCATGTCCAACTCTGTGTGACCCCATGGACAGCAGCCCACCAGGCTCCTCTGTCCAAGGGATTCTCTAGGCAAGAATACTGGAGTGGGTTGCCATTGCCTTCTCCATGACAAACCTAGACAGCATATTAAAAAGCAGAGACATTACTTGGCCAACCAAGGTTCATATAGTTAAAGCTATGGTTTTTCCAGTAGTCATGTGTGGATGTGAGAGTTGGACCATAAAGAAGGCTGAGTGCCAAAGAACTGATGCTTTTCAACAATGGTATTGGAGAAGACTTTTGAGAGTTCCTTGGACTGCAGGGAGATTAAACCAGTCAATCCTAAAGGAAATCAATCCTGAATATTCACTGGAAGGACTGATGTTGAAGCTGAAGCTCCAATACTTTGGCCACCTGATGCGAAGAGCTGACTCATTGAAAAAGACCCTGATGCTGGGAAATATTGAAAGGAGGAGGAGAAGGGGATGACAGAAAATGAGATGGTTGGATGGCATCACCAGCTCAATGGACGTGAGTTTGGGCAAGCTCCAGGAGATGGTGAAGGACAGGGAAGACTGGCATGCTGCAGTCCATGAGGTTGCAAAGGCATCTGAGACTAAGCGACTGAACAACAACGAGGCACAGGAAGCCTATGTGGGGTTGGAAATGAGGCTTCCTTGGCGTTTAGAACACGACAGGGTTGAAGATGGAAGACACAGCATTCAGCATGGAGGCCTGAGACGCTCACTGATGGAGGAAAGACAGATTTCCTTTGTCAGAACGCCTGAGGATGTGCATTCAAACTGAATGAGTAGACACTTGTCCTGCTGCCCCCTCACCTAGTGCCTCAGAGTGCTCAATATTAAAAATGTAAAAGCGTAGTCATACTCAAAAGGCGATCTCCTTTGACTAAGAGTGGGGAGAACTACAGCCGTGAATAGAAGACGAGGCCATGCAGGTCCAGAGAAACGGAGTCCACTTAAGGACAGATCCTCGGAGGGGCCAGGAATCTCTGTTGACCTAATTCCAGGCCAGAAGTAACATTGGTTTTTGTTTTGGCTGTGCTGCAAGGATTATGGGATTTCTAGTTCCCCAACCAGGCATTCAACCCAGGCCCTTGGCAGTGGGAGCACAGAGTCTTAACCACTAGACTGCGTGGAAGGTCCCCAGACATATTCCCAGCCCAGCAAAAGCCAAAGTAAGCATACAAGTAAATCGTGAAGCCCTCTGTCATCAGAGATTTAAGGTAGTGATGTACTAACATTGATTTCCTGATGTCGATGGTCGTACTTTGGTTTATATAGACTATTTTTGCTTGCATTGGGTGGGTGTTGCTGCTCGAAGGCTTTCTCTAGTTGTGGCAAGCAGGGGCTACTGCTTGTTGTAGTGTGCAGGCTTCTCACTGTTTTGGCTTCACTTATGGAGCACAGGCTCTAGGCGTGTGCAGGCTTCAGTAGTTGCAACATGTGAGCTCAGTAGTTCAGTGTACAGGCCCTAGGGCGTGGGGATAGTAGTTGCACCACATGGGCTTAGTTGCTCCACACCTTGTGGAGTCTTCCTGGACCATGGATCGAACCCTTGTACCCTGCCTTGACAGGCAGACTCTTTACCACTGAGCCACCAGGGAAGTCCTAGCATGGTTGGAGTTAACCTCAATTGTGGCAATCTTGTTTGGCTAAAAAAGGCCCACAGTGGCAAAAAGAGGGATTCTGGTCTTGATTTTGACACTACTCCTCTGTTTAATCATTGACAGGTCTTCTCACCTCTCTGAGCTTCGTATTTCATCTTTGTAAAATGAGAACAATAATTCCTACCCTGCCTATCTCACTCCGTTATTATAAAGAACAGATTAGGAAACACATGTGAAAAGAAAACATCAATCACCTTGTGACCACAAAGTGGCCTTTGACCAAGCAGCCCTCCTCACCCCAGCAAGTGTACCCGTTTAGAATGGGCTAATAACCCTCAGCTGCTCAGCAGCGATCAACACCACTTCACTTGATCCTTCAGGTGGATGCCTCAAAAAGCTCTGCCCCTTCTCCCAGACCCTGATGGGTTCCAAGGGTTGGTCAGTTCCCAGGCCTCTTCCTGGGGCACCCAGAAGTTCTTGTGGCTTAGCAACGAAAGGAATCAGAGATGGGATGGTGGTGAGACAGGGTGGGGTGCCAACTGCAGCAGGTTTCCGTGGCAACCTGGGGTATGAGGGACCCTCCCCCCTCACAGGCCCTATCATGTTGCTGCTGAGGACTCTGCTGAGCTCAGCAAGATCTGCCAGTAAGCAGGGTGGCACTTCTTTCCAATACATATGTCAACTTCTTTCCCACCTGACTTCCTCAGTGAGGAAGCCTACCAATTTCTGAGCATCTATGTGTCAGGCATGTCACCTAGCTCAACCCTGATAATTACACAACCTATCCCACTGATAAGGAAACCAAGCTCCAAGGGGTTCAGGCCCTCAACCTGAGGGACCTGTCCCAGAGGGCACACAGTTGGAACCCTGCCCTACTGAAGGGCAGATATCTCCTCCCGACACACACACATCGGTTCCCCACTGGGGAGGCTGGAGGAGGAGCAGCAGCAACTCGAAGCTTTATCCAAATGTTTTATTTTGCGTAATGACTTTCAGACCAGCGTTTATAGATAAGCCTAAGTCCCTGAGGGGCCAGAGATCCCACCGTGCAAAACAAGCAGACCCAAGGCCTGAAGCGGGGCAGTGAATGCATTAGGAATGGATGGGGCACATCATCCCACAATCTGGGGCTCAGCTTAGTTGGCAGATCTTCAGACTCAGAAAAGACACGTGAATTTGGTCTCTAATATCTGTGCTGAGCGAACCAGGGAGGGAGCTTGGGAGGCATGGAAAGGCTGAAGTATGCATCTTCTCTGGCCTGGGCAACAATGGCTCCAAGCACCACTCAGAGTGTCAGCCCCCGCTCCTTAAACAGCTGCCTTAGAGCCTCTTCCAGCTGTCGGTTTGTTCCCTGGAGCCCCTTCACCACCTGTGCCGCCCACTCGAAGTATTCCTGGACTCGGTGTTCAGACCATCCTGCATAAGAGTCGACAGAAAACCGCTCGTGTTGATGTCCAGCAGTGCCCTGGATTTTGCCCAGTTCCTGAGGGGCTTGGTGCAGGGCCATGAGTTCTGATGGATTTGTACTGAAAACTTCCCCTTGGCCCAGCTTCTGTATTTCTACTGTATGAAAGATCAGAGGGGTCTAGTAAGATTAGTCTAGGGAATCAACAAGAACACTTGGGCTTTTATTCCAGGGGAACTGACCAACCTGTGCCTTCAGAAGATGGCTACCCCTCCTTTTCCCCTCAGAGCAGGTGGGGGATAGCGTACCCTCTGGGGTGCAGCGATTCAGGTCCCTCAGATTGTACAGCTTATCTGCCAGCTTCACCAGTTTAGCTCCGGGGCTGCTCTGGGGTGCCTGCTCCACCTGCAGCCGCTTTCTCTCCAGCTTGGGCAGAGTCTTGTCATCTGTCACCTCCTCCACCAGGCGCCGCACTTGGTCCCCAAAGTGCAGCTCCACCTCATCCAGGGTGGTGTCTGTGTCCTCCACTGTGTCATGGAGCAGGGCTGCCTGCGGACAGGCTCCCACTCAGTCCTGGGACACCTGCCAAGGGGTGCCCGAAGCTGATTGGGGCCCCTGATCCCCAACCCAGCCTCCTAGCAGAGGAGGAAAGTTACCTGTAATACCACAATGTCAGTGATCCCCGCCTCGTGGGTCAGGATCCGAGCCACACCTGACGGGGCAAAGCAGGAAGTCAGGAGGGAGTTCAGGGCCACGTGATGTGGGTTCGCAGAGCCAGAGGTGGCTGCCCCTCACTAGCGGGGTGACCTTGGGCAAGTCCTTTACTCTTTTTCTTTTGGATGTCCACTGTACACAGAGAACAGCCATGCCGACCGCCCCAGGTCGCTGTGAGTCTTAAACACGAACTGTGCCTGGCACAAAGCTAGATACCGACTAGGTGCCCGAGGAGCTGCACGCCCTCCGCGTTCCCTTCCCGGTCCCCAACCCCTGGAGGCTACAGCCGTGGCTCCCCCGGCGGAGCGCCCACCGATAGGGTGGTTGATGTAGGGGGTCCCTTCGGGGTCCTTCCGCCGCTGCCGTTGGTGCTTGCGCGCCGCGAAGTCGGCAGCCTCCAGCAGCTGGGCCACCTCGGAGCCCATCGCGCAGGTGGGGCGGGTACTTTAGGTCCTAGGCGCCCGGGGAGCGTGGACCCAGCGTCCACAGCGCCCCCTGGCGCCGCGGAGGTCCGGGAGGTGGTGGAGTCTGGTCCGGACGCGTTCTTCCGGGTCTGATGGGTGGGCCTTGGGTGTAGGAAGCTGCTGCCCACAGCTTCGCAGCTGCTAGTTCAGTGTGCTTTGCTGAGGGTGCATGAAGAATATGGCCTGGCTCTCTGGGAGCCTGCAGCCTGGGAGAAGGAGGAAAACAGAAAAGAAGACAGTGGCCTCACTGTGTCCAGAGCAGGAAGGCGCCAGAGGACTGTGGTAACTTGAAGGGAGAGCAAATCATGTAGCCTCTGGGCCAGAGAGAACTTCTCTGGGGAGGACCCTCTCCCGTCATGAAAAGACAATTTTCAAGCTGCCAATGCTCTGAACATTCTCAAAGTGCTCTAAAAATAGTTCTCCCTGCAAGAATGGCCTGGTTGCTATGGGCAAAGGAGCCTCACACTAGGGTCCAGAAGACCCCTTGGGTCTGCTGCTGCTGCTGCTAAGTCGCTTCAGTCGTGTCTGACTCTGTGCGACCCCATAGACAGCAGCCCACCAGGCTCCCCCTTCCCTGGGATGCTCCAGGCAAGAACACTGGAGTGGGTTGCCATTTCCTTCTCCAATGCATGAAAGTGAAAAGTGAAAGTGAAGTCCCTCAGTCATGTCTGACTCTTAGCGACCCCATGGACTGCAGCCTACCAGGCTCCTCCGTCCATGGGATTTTCCAGGCAAGAGTACTGGCGTGGGGTGCCATTGCCTTCTCCGCCCCTGGGGTCTGACCTGGAAATTGGAGCTTACAGTGGGAGCCCTCCGTGATGGTTTCGGAGAGACTCCCAGGCCGCGGTGCTGTTTCCTCAGGAACTGTTTTCTTTGCTCTCAGGTGCCAGGAACAAAACCTGCATGTCTTTCTTGTGCCATGAGGGCTCCTACTTCAGTCCCCAGGCACTGCTGTGGGGCCCCTGGGCTTATGAGCGTTGTCACCGTTGTTCTGAGAGCATGACCTTGTTGTCAGGCCTCCGTAGACACTACAGCAACACAACACTGTGGGCTGGTGACCTCTGGTCTTTTGGAGAAATCCCCTCTCTCAGCAGACAGTACCTATGAAGTATAAGGTTTGCTGAGACCGGGAGACCCTGGAAGAGCTGTCCCTGTGAAGTGGAGTTGGCTGATTGCTAAGTTTACTCCAGTTGATTAGCAGCTTTTGTACTTTGGCTGGTAGCTGGGGCCGATGAGGACTCGGGGGACAAGTTAACGAGAGCACTCGCTCTTGCTTTTCAGCTGGTCTTGGTGGTTGCCACGATGCAGAAGTTAGAGAGGGAAGCCCCAAACGCTGGAAACAAGGTCTCTGGGGCCTGAAATGGAACAAGCTGAATTCCCATGGCTTCCGTGGCAGCCTGAAAGTTAAGAGTGGGTGGAGAGAAACATATCTGGTTCTAAATGCGTGTCTGTTCTTCAGGCTAGTGGCTCGACTCGGCTCATTCCTCATTCGGCCCTCCAGCCTTCTGAGCCATTTCCCCTTCAGCTCAGAGAACCTTAGGCAGCGTGGAGCCACAATCCCCATGTTTTTCAACAGAAGATAGAAACTCAGTCACTTTCATCTCTCGTTAGAGGTCTGTTGTCTGTGGGGTCGCACAGAGTCGGACACGACTGAAGTGACTTAGCAGCAGCAGCAGAGGTCTGTGACAGAGAAGCTTCAGGTTTGTGTTAACGGTGCTTTGATTTTTATTTCCTTACTGTCTGCATCTGTGGCTTAAAAATAGAGCTGTTGGGGTTTCTAGGACCAGGGCTGAGGTGGAAGTGGAGGTGACCTCTCATGGGCTTCCAGAGGGCAGGCCCTCTGCTGACAGGCTTGTCAGTGGGGCTACTGCTGGTCTTCAGCTGGATGATGCGTGCTCAGCCGGCCTCCCTCGCAGGTACAGCCCTCTCCTCTGCCCATCACCCCCTCCGGTACTTCTTCTTTTAGCAGGCATACACTACTCTGGGGAGCTGGTAAGGAGAGAGAAAGCCTGCCTTTCTGATAATAGTGGGCCCCTTTTAGTCTCCAAAAGGGATGAGTGGGATGTGGGTAATCACTCCTGCCTGTCTCCAGCCCCCCTCGCCCCTCCCTTCAGCTTTGGCCCACCACCCCCACCTGTGCCAGACCACCTGGGATGCTGACGGCCATCGCTACCCGGGTTTCTTCTGTCCTCGGCTCTCTGACACTCCGGAGGAAGCCTACTGCTGCCACCTGCAGGCTGCAGGGGGCTTCTGCTGCACTCAGGCTGAATTTGAGGCCTTGAACCAGGTCAATCTGTCTGCCCTTCGGCCTCCTCCCATCTTCAGGTGAGAACTCCAACCCCAGAGTCCTGGAACGCTGACAGGGTGTTCCAGTATCTTGGACTCTGTTCCTAATTTCTGGGGTGGAAGGCTTGTAGTTTACAGACAGATCTCAAACATAAAATCACCTAATTACATGATTGCAAAACAATCTGTGAAGGAAAAGTTCAGGGGGCTGTGAGAACCGGTAATAGGGAGTCCCTGTAGGTGTTGTATGGTAGGTGGGTTTGGACGGGTGTCAATACTGAAAAGAGTATCTGGAGCAATCTGGAGTACATGTATTATCAGTTCAGTTCAGTTGCTCAGTCGTGTCCGACTGCAGCACGCCAGGCGAGCTTGCTCAAACTCATGTCCCTCGATGCCATCCAACCATCTCATCCTCTATTGTCCCCTTCTTCTCCTGCCTTCAATCTTTCCCAGCATGAGGGTCTTTCCCAGTGAGTCAGTTCTTCACATCAGGTGGTCAAAGTATTGGGGAGTTTCAGCATCAGTCCGTCCAGTGAATATTCAGGACAGATTTCCTTCAGGATTGACTGGTTGGATCTCCTTGCAGACGGGGTTTGATCAAACATGTATTATCGTCGGGGTTTTCAATCCTGAATCTGTCTGTGGATGACTTCAGGGTACCTGTGAGCTCCCTGAGTTTGTATTTACACATTCTGCACTTTTCTGGGTCGCTTTCTCCAGACTGTCGGGGGCTCTGTAACGCACATGAACGGGCGAGAACGGCTGGGGCCTGCATCCTGATACCCTCCCATTTCTCACAGGGGTCCGGGCCCGCTCCTAGCGCTGAGCCTTTACAGCCTGCTGCTCGTGGCCCTGATGACTGCAGACCTTGTGCATTTCTGCCGCGTTCGGGGCCGGGGCCGGGGCCGGGGCCAATGCCGAGACCTGAGCCCCAGCAGCGACCGGCGTCCCTCTAGGTCCTCCACCGCGCGCCCCCTGCAGGTCTCGGCGGGAACAGACTAAGCACGTCCGGGGCTTCTTTGCGCCTGCGGACCCGGGCCGAGCACCGCCCCGCGCCTGGCGCGCTCTCTCCTTGGCCCCGCCCGTTCCCCGCCCCCGCCTCTGACGCAAGACTGGGGCGGGGCAGCCGGCGGCGGATTCCCGAGCCTCGACTCACCCTACTCCAGAGACTGCGCCTGCGCGCGCCGGGACGCCTGTGGCGCGATGACTGTGAGTGGTCCAGGGACCCCCCAAGCCCCAGTCTGCCGGCCCCGGGGTGCGTACCCAGTTACCCATCCCCCTGGGCTATCTCCACTTCTCACCTGCTCGGACGATTCCCACGCTGCCTCCTCCCTCTCAATTTGGCCCTCCATGGGACTCGCCCACCACCCTCAGCGTCCTCCCCCAGTAGCTCCTCGGCTCACCCTGAGCTCACTTGCGACTTTTGCCCCGTTCCCTCCACAGGCCAGCTCAGTGGAACAGCTGCGGAAGGATGGCAACGAGCTGTTCAAATGTGGGGACTACGAAGGTGCCTTGACGGCCTACACGCAAGCCCTAGGTCTGGGCGCAACGCCCCAGGACCAGGCCATTCTGCATCGGAACCGGGCCGCCTGCCACCTCAAGCTGGTGAGGGAGCCGGCTGCTCTTCCCCTCGCCTGCCCGGGCCTGTTTTGCCCACCCCGCCGGTGCTGCGGCCCCTACACTTGTCACATGGCCTTTGGGCCTTTAGGTTGACTCGAGAACAACCCCGTTGCCCAGTTTTGCCCGAAAAAGGAGATGACCAGCAACTCAAGCCCTGTTCTTTCTGTTTCAGGAAGAGTACGAGAAAGCAGAAACAGAGGCAACCAAAGGTAGGAGAATGAGGGCCCTTGGGTGGAGCCGTGGGGCTTCTGGGGTGGGCAGCCCTCACTTTTTCCTTCTCCTTTCACCCCTAAAACACATGTGCCTTCTTCTCCCCCACTTCCCTAGGCATCCCCTTTTCTGAGGCTGAAATACTGAGCCCCACATCCGTACCCCCACCTTCCTCTAGCCCTCGAGATCTTTCCCTTCTGCTCTTGCCTGGAGATGGTGGCCTCTTGGGTGCTGACAGAGCTCCTGTTTGTACTCAGCCATCGAAAAGGACGGCGGGGACATCAAAGCACTTTACCGGAGGAGCCAAGCCCTAGAGAAACTGGGCCGTCTCGACCAGGCCGTCCTCGATCTGCAGAGATGTGTGAGCCTGGAGCCCAAGAACAAAGTTTTCCAGGAGGCCCTGCGGAACATCGCGGGCCAGATTCAGGAGAAGGTACGTGAGTAACTGGGAGAGCGAGGCATTGACCAGTGGTAGAGGGGCACTGGGAAGTGGATCTGGAGCAAAGGTATAATCACAGATCTCTGAAGAGGGGATACTGATGGCAAATGACCCTATAGAAGGATGTGCAACCTTGTCAGTGGACACGAAAAAGCACATTGAAAGAACAGCAGGGTGCAGTTCTTTTCAGTGATCTGTTTGGCAAACGTTTTTTAACATAAAAAAAAAAATGTATGTTTATTTTTGGCGGCTTTGGGTCTGAGTTGCCACGCGCAGGATCGTTGATGCAATGTATGGGCTTCTCTCTAGTGGTGTGTGGGCTCCAGAGTGGGCGGGCTCAGTAGTTGTGGTACCTGGGCTTAATTGCCACTCTGCATGTGAGATCCTAGTTCCCTGACTAGGGATTGAATCCATGTCCCCTGCATTGGGAGGCAGATTCTTAACCACTCGCCACCGGGGAAGCCCCGTGTGGCAGACATTTAAAGTTTGTACACATTGCTAGAATGAGGGAGACAGACAGTTATAGGGTGAGGTTGGGGGGATCGTGGGCTTTTTCATGACTGCTTCTGGGGGGTGTAAATTGGTACAGCTCCTTTGGGAGTCCTTTAGCACATCTCTTAAATTTGAGCATATACTGTGATTCAGTATGTTTACTTTCTGCTATCTTCTCTAGAGAAGCCTTGTCCATGTACGCAAGCAGGTGTGTGTATGTTTGTTTCAGCCTTGTTCATACTAATGAGAAATTGGAACTTGCCAAAATGCCCAGCAATAGGGGAATGGCTAAACAGATTGAGTTACATCCTTATTACAGATACCTATGTGTAGTTGTTGAGAATAGGAAGATCGTCATGTAAGGATTTGGAAAGTTGACAGTGTGATATCATCTATGTTAAAACAATCCCCCATATATGCACCCGAAATAATACCATGTTTTTTTCCATGGATACACTTGGGTATATCATTACAAAGGAAAATCTTTTAAAAGAGAGACATCACAATGATAATAACAGTGTGACTGCTAGGGAAAGGAATGGGCTTGCAGGGGCTTTTCAAAAGAGATTTTGCTTCATCTGTTCATTTTTTAAAATAAAGAGACGATGTTTTTATGATTCACATATTTAAAAATTGAGAAGAGAACCTAAAGAGCATCATTAACTACTTTCAAGTTGGAATTAGCTTGACAATTGGGTGTTAATATGCTGACCCAGTGGAAGCAAGTAATATGATGGCAGACACCTTATCAAAAGATTGAGACTTGGGAAAGCAAATTATTTTCCTCTCAGCGTCAGCTCTGTTTGATCTCCAGGGGCTGCCTCGAGCTCTGTGTTGAGAAGGGTTAGGAGGCAGGTCGCCTGGGCCTGGAAGGGGATGGATCAGTGTTGTCGACCATGGATGCAGGAGGGGCAGTGGGCACACATGTGTTAGGCATATGTGCTGTCCACGCCCAGAACCCCAGGGAAGGAAAAGGCCTAGGATGAGGTTGGTCATCAGATTATTTTAAAACTCCATCAAAAAGAGAATCCTTGACCTAAACAGAGTACCAGCAACTCCATCATGACCTGCTGGCTCCCTTGCAGGAGGTATAAATTCCCATTCAGTGCCATGGGCCGTGGACCTGGACCGCCATACAATGCATGGCCCCCTGGGAGTGGGTTTTCTTGTGGCTAACAGGACGCACGGCCTTCAGCATCGGCACCACTCCCTGCTGCCCAAGGAGGAAACAGCTCAGAGGAGAAAATAGCCTAGGGAAGTTAGGGAGAAGCTGCCAGGCGAGTCTCTTCCTGCCCAAGGTATCTGGGTGCGAGACCTGGGCCCAGACATCTGTGCTGTGCCCTCTGGAGTCAGGAGCCAGGCCTAGGGAGGAGCTGGAGAGAACAAAGAGGAAATGTGTTGTCTGGGCCAAGAGGCGATTCCTCCCATGCTTTGCTGGTTTGTCGTAGGTGAGATACATGTCCTCAACGGATGCCAAAGTAGAGCAGATGTTTCAGATACTACTGGACCCACAAGAAAAAGGCACCGAGAAAAAGCAAAAGGTAAAGACCTGGGTGAGTGGGGGCGGAACTCCCCTAGTGCTGCCCAGCCCTCCCTGTGTGTGTATGATGTTGGCCCAGGAGCCCCTGCTGGCACATCGCCCCTTAGGTGGTGCCGCTGGGCTCACAGAGCATGAGTGGGGGCTCAGAGGGCCTGGGGCCTCAGTGTGGGCCACGGAGAGGGAGCCAGTGTTCCTGGAGCACCTCCTGGCGCTCAGGTCTCGCGCCAGGAGCCAGGTGCACAGAGGCGTCTGAGTCCCAGACTCTGCCCTTCAGGCTTTGCCAGGGACTTCACTTTCATGCATTAGAGAAGGAAACCCACTCCAGTATTCTTGCCTGGAGAATCCTAGGGACGGGGGAGCCTGGTGGGCTGCCGTCTGTGGGGTCATGCAGAGTCGGACACGGCTGAAGTGACTTAGCAGCAGTAGCAGTAAGACTCCGTTTATGCTAACCATCAACTCCCAGAGCGAGCTCTTCCCTCTGCCTGCAGAGGGGGAAGCTGATGCTCAAAGAGTTGAAGTTCATGGCCAAGGTCCCCGTGCTCAGGGGGAGCAGTGAGGCTCAGGTGGTCTTTTCTCTCCGTGCCGTGTTCGCGTCTCGATGTTCTTCCTTTGACGCAGGCGTCTCAGAACCTGGTGGTGCTGGCCCGGGAGGATGCTGGGGCCGAGAAGATCTTCCGGAGCAATGGGGTTCAGCTCTTGCAGCGCCTGCTGGACACGGGAGAGCCCGACCTGATGCTGGCAGCCCTGCGCACTCTAGTCGGCATTTGCTCTGAACACCAGTCACGGGTGGGTGTGGTGGAGGGTCTCGCTACTGTCTCTGTCAGTCTGTCTGTCCATCCACTCACGTGGGATCTTAGTTCCCTGACCAAGGATTGAAGCTGTGCCCCTGCATTGGAACCACAGAGTCTTAACCACTGGACCCCCAGGGAAGTCCCATAGCTCTCAACTTACAAGGCAAGGTATAGGAACATACATAACAAGAGAGGCAACATTAAAATGACAAAAAGACCAGCATGATTTGGGACAAAGTGAGGCCAAGAAAGAGTGTAAGCAGCCCGAGGACACCCTGAGCATGTGTGTCAGAAGCCTCACAAGTGTCGCCCTCGGCTCTTCTCAGAGGTGCCTGGTCACTGATGCCCTCCTTGTCCATGTGGTAAAATCACGCTGCTTGCAAAGAACGAGGCACCTGTCCTTCCCTTGCCACCAGGCTGGCATTTTGCTTGGACAGGGGTGCTTACAGTGTGTGACGTGGTGGGTCATGTGACCCACGGCATCTTCACCATCGAGTCAGTGACCAGATGTGCAGGGCAGGCCCTGAGATGGTTCTCCGTGGAGACTGTGGGTGTTCCGCACACACGGTTCAGCCAGCACAGCCCTGTCCCAGGCCGCTGTCACCAAGTCCCTGCTCTGGCTCTCGCCTGCACAAGCTGGACTCGGGGAACAAGGACTTGACCCTCAATAGATTTTAGAGGCCCACAGTTCCTAGATCAGGGGTGGAAATGTGAAACATTCTGAGAAAACTAGTCAGGCCAAGATCGGGCTCTGTTTCTGGGTCTCCCAGAACTAAAACTGGTAAAAGCACGTGAATTCTGCCCACCTCCTGCAGCCTTCCTGGGATCCCTTTGGGATCTTAGTTTCCCGACCAGGGATTGAACCGATACCCCTTGCAGTGGAAACTCAGAGTCTTAACCACTGGACTGCCAGGGAAGTCTCTGGAGTGTTTTCTTTAGGAAGCCCTTCCAACAAGAGAATCCGGGTATCACCCAGGTCTCGCCCTTAGGCAGACCCACTTTGCCTTCCCAGGGAGCTGCTCTTTCCACTCATGTTTTCTCCCCTCTGGGCACCCTCTGCGACCCCCAGTTAGGGATCACTGAAGCTGCCCTTTGCCAACTGGAAGCTCTGTCCACCTCTCTCCCCCCACCAGACAGTGGCCACCCTGAGCGTGCTGGGAACCCGGCGGGTGGTCTCCATGCTGGGCATGGAAAACCAGGCCGTGTCCCTGGCTGCCTGCCACCTGCTGCAGGTTATGTTCGATGCCCTCAAGGAAGGTGTCAAGAAGGGCTTCCGCGGCAAAGAAGGCGCCATCATCGTGGGTGAGTCACTGGAAGCCAGTCTGTGTCCTTTGGGTGTTGGTGTCTTTGTGGGGAGCAGCCAAGCTGGCTGCACCTGCAATTTGTTCAGGAGAAAGGCTTGTTGATGGTATCTCACTCTAGGTTCTGAGGACCTGGGGCGCCTCTGGGATAGGCTAGAAACTAGCGCCCAGCTGCAGGTCCCCTCGCCCTACCAGGGAAGTTCAGGGTCAGATGGGGCTGGGCCACTGTAGAGCCAGTGAATGTCTTCCTGTTGCCAGATCCCGCCCGAGAGCTGAAGGTCCTCATCAGCAACCTCCTGGAGCTCCTGACGGAGGTGGGGGTCTCGGGCCAAGGTCGAGACAATGCCCTGACCCTCCTGATTAAAGTGGTGCCCCGGAAGTCTCCCAAGGACCCCAACAACAGCCTTACCCTCTGGGTTATTGACCAAGGTAGGTGACAGAGTTTGAAAAAGAGAAAGATACTTCCCTGGCAGTCCCATGGTTAGGACTCTGCGCTTTCACTGCCGAGGGCCTGGGTTTAATCTGTGTTTGGGGGACGAAGATTCCATGTGGCACAGCATATAAATAAGTAAAAAAATAGAAATATGGTAAATAGGGCTTCCCTGGTGGCTCAGATGGTGAAGAATCCTCTTGCCAATGCAGGAGACATGGTTCAGTCTCTGGGTTGGGAAGACCCCCTGGAGAAGGGAATGGCAACCCACTCCAGTATTCTTGCCTGGAGAATCCCATGCACGGAGGAGCCTGGTGGGCTACAGTCGTTGGGTCCCTAAGAGTTGGACATGACTGAGCGACTAACAGTTATTGGCCATACACTTAGAGGTAGTAAATAAATAGACCAAGCATGTGTGTGGCATGTTGCTCAGATGGCTGGGCCTGCGCGACCCTGAGAGCGACTGCACCCACCATGTGTGTCTGTGCTGAAGCGCACGTGCCCCGTGCTGTGCCCTTCGGCAGCATTGGGCGCTTCAGCTGCGTGCATGTGCATTCGCCCACACGTCGGGCAGGCCCGTGAGCAGGTTAATGGAGGCTGGGTCAGCTTTCTGTGTCAAGTTCTTTTCATTGAGTGTGTGTTACTTCTGTACACGGGGAAAATCTTACGATTTAATGTAGAAGTTCACACTTCTCCTTTCCCCGAAAAAAAATACAAGGAAAGGTTGGCAGAGTCCCAGCGTGAGCACGCCTGTTGGGAACTCATCTTTTCTTCTTATCCCAATGATCCTATGAGGCAGGAGGTTATTTTCCCTGCAGTTTTTCAGCTGTCAGGAACCTCTGTGCTCCAGAGCATCTGGCTCCACAGGCAGGGCCAGCCCACAGGCCTTAAGTTCTGAGGTCCTTTGCTGACCCCAGACCTGCCCCCCTGTAGACAGCGGGTCCGCCAGCCCAATTCTGTGAGCCTGCCTGTACTCTGTGAGCTCGTGCGAGCGGACACCTCTTCCCTTTGCCCATCGGGGTTGGAGCTCGTGTTCTGCTGTCTGAATAGGGTGTCTTTTCAGGTCTGAAGAAGATCCTGGAGGTGGGAGGCTCTGTGCAAGACCCTCCTGGGGAGCTCACAGTGACAGCAAACAGCCGCATGAGCGCCTCCATTCTGCTTAGCAAGCTCTTCGATGACCTGAAGTGTGATGCCGAGAGGGAGAATTTCCACCGACTATGTGAAAACTACATCAAGTAAGGGAGCCCTCCTGTAGCCAGGGCTCCCTCGAGAGTGCTGACTCTTCGGGGAGAGACAGCAGTGAAAGGTTTCCCATCAGAGAAATGGCCTTGGGGAGGACTTGTGAGAGTCAGAATGGTCCCAAGGGCCACTTGTTGTTTCAGAGTCTCTCTGCAGGGACATTCCTTCTTATTTATACACTGCTTAGCATATCAGATCTGTTCCCCGACCAGGGCTCACACCCATTCCCCCTGCTGTGGAAGCACAGTCTTAATTACTGGACCGCCAGGGAGGTCCCCAAGGATATTCTTTCTTATGTCAGTTCTCATCCAGTGCAGCTGGCTCATAGCTAAAGAATCTGCCTGCCAGTGCAAGAGATGAAAGAGACACGGCTTCAATCCCTGGGTCGGGCAGATCTCCTGGAATAGGGAATGGCAGCCCACTCCAGTATTCTTGTCTGGAGAATCCCATGCACAGTGGAGCCTGGCGGGATACAGTCCATGGGGTCACAAAGAGTTGGACACGACTAAATACGCACAAGCTCAAGCTGTCTTAGTGCAGCTGGTGTCCCCCAGCACGTAGTGTGCACCGAGCACATGCTGTGTGTTCGTCTTGACACACCGGTGCTGCTTCACAATCCTCACCCTTAAGGGCTCACAGCTAGGAGCAGACTGATGGACGACAAGTCACGGAGTGAGTGGCCCAAGTTCGGACCTCAGTGACCACAGGGTACAGACAGGGTGGCGTGAGTGACAGCGACCTGTGTTAGATGGCAGGTCATCGGGGCTGGGGGTGGGGCTCGAATGAGAGCCCGGATGAAGAACCCCGGTGGCTGCTGTCCAGAGGGTTGCTGTCCTGGTCTTCCCGCTGGCAGCTTTTCTTGCTGTTGTTGCGCACATCCTGTAGATGCCTGGCCAGTGGAGGAGGCGGAGGGAAGGGCAGTCTCTCTGTGCTGACTGTGATGTGATAGCTGCCACCCTGTACCCCGCAGGAGCTGGTTTGAGGGCCACGGGCTGGCCGGGAAGCTGCGGGCCATCCAGACAGTGTCCTGCCTCCTGCAGGGCCCATGTGATGCTGGCAACCGGGCCCTGGAGCTGAACGGCGTCATGGAGAGCGTGATCGCCCTGTGCGCCTCGGAGCAGGAGGAGGAGCAGCTGGTGGCTGTGGAGGCCCTGATCCATGCAGCCGGCAAGGCCAAGCGGGCCTCGTTCATCACAGCCAACGGCGTCTCGCTGCTGAAAGACCTGTACAAGCGCAGCGAGAAGGACAGCATCCGCATCCGGGCACTGGTGGTGAGATGGGCAGGCCTGGGCTGAGCCAGCAGGCAGCCAGACAGGGGGCCCCGGCTGGCCCGTCTGAGTGCAGCCTCAGCACACGCTTGGTGAAGATGGGGGATGTGCAGGGCCTTGTTGAAGGGCCTCCCTGGTCACTCAAGACAGTAAAAAATCTGCCTGCAATGTGGGAGATCTGGGTTCTATCCCTGGATTGAGAAGGTCCCATGGAGAAGGGAATGGCAACCCACTCCAGTATTCTTGCTTGGAGAATCCCATGGACAGAGGAGCCTGGCAGGCTACAGTCCATGGAGTCGCAAAGAGTTGGGCATGACTTAGCGACTTTCACTTTCAGGGCCTTGTCAAGGCCGGAGCAGGGCCCTGGCTCCTCCTGGGGAGGAGGAGGAGGAGGTGAGGCTTGGACAGAGAGTATCTCTAAGAATGCAGGGCTGCCCAGGCTGCCCACTGTGGGCGGTAGGAGCGGCTCTGGGAGGAGTTGGAGGACATACTAGGCCAGGCAGGCCCGAGGGCTGTGTGAACAGGCTGGGCTGCCAGGCAGCCCCCAGAGCTGGTGGTCTAGGGAACACCTGACCCCTGTGTGCCTGTGCAGCCCTGCCCCTGGAGGAAGCCGGTCCTCCTCTTCGGGGCACCTTGTCCTGGGTTTCTCCCTCCCATGGGGGTCCTGGCCTTGGCTGAGGTGCCTGTCTTCTCCCCACACGTATCTTAGGTCTGCCCGTCAAGGGCTCCCTTGGCATGAGGGGGGAAGGGACAGAGCGAGTCTGGTGCACGTCGGGCTGGGGGGGTGGAGGCCAGGCCAGCATGTGGTCAGCATGTCAGTCTCTCCCAGATGCTATCACACGGCCACGCTAGCAGCTGGTTTTGTGGGCTTCCCAGGTGACACTAGTGGTAAAGAATCCACCTGCCAGTGCAGGAGACGTAAGATACGTGGGTTCAGTCCCTGGGTTGGGAAGATCCCCTGGAGGAGAGCGTGGCAACCCAGTCCAGTATTCTTGCTTGGAGAATCCCATGGACGGAGGAGCCTGGCGGGCTGCAGTCCATAGTGTCGCAAAGGGTCGGACACGACTGAAGCAGCTTAGCACAGCTCAGCTGGTAGCCTGGTGGGGGTGTGCCTGGCCCCCAGGGAGCCTGGCAGAGAGCTGGCGGGGAGCCCTGCCCTGCCTCCGTCCCTTGGCCAACAGCTGGTTCTCATCCTCTCTTGCAGGGGCTCTGTAAGCTCGGCTCAGCCGGAGGGACCGACTTTAGCATGAAGCAGTTTGCCGAAGGCTCCACTCTCAAGCTGGCCAAGCAGTGTCGAAAGTGAGTGGTTTAGCATGGCCGTGGCTCTCTGCCTGCTGGCCAGACCTCAAGAGAAGAGGGGAATCCTCACTGCCCTCTCTTCCCCAGGCAGACCCTTCACATGAACTGCTTCCGTATGTGGTGGGGATGCCCCAGCCACTGGCTTTTCCCCCCTGGGTCCTGGGGCGCCCTTCCTACCGCCCCCCGCCACCCCCCTGCCCATTCTGGTAGTCATCAGTGCCCTGCACGCCCCCAGGTGGCTGTGCAATGACCAGATGGACGTGGGCACGCGGCGCTGGGCAGTGGAGGGCCTGGCCTACCTCACCTTCGATGCTGACGTGAAGGAGGAGTTTGTGGAGGATGCAGCTGCTCTGAAGGCTCTGTTCCAGCTCAGCAAGGTAGCCCCTGGGTTCCTGCAGTGGTCCAGGGACGCTGACTAGGATTAGAGCCCGAAGGGCTTTCTTGGCAGGTTGTGGCCAGCGGCGTTTGTGACACAGGGCTGGTAGCCCGAGTGACTGCCCTGTGTGGCCTGGGTGTTCTGACCTGCGCCAGTGGTGTCAGAAAGGATGCTCTCTTAGGAGGAGTCAGGGAGGTCAAATGCATGAGCTCTCAAAGGCAGGGGCCACCCTGGGGCCTGGGACGTGCCCGGATTCATCCTAGGGTGCCCAGGGGGCCCAGCCAACGGTAGAACTGGGAGCCTGGGCAGCGCTGACCCCAGTCCTGCTCTGCCCCCGGGCTGGCTGCTGATGGCCCCTCTGCACCCCCCCCGGCAGTCCGAGGAGAGGTCGGTGCTCTTCGCGGTGGCCTCGGCGCTGGTGAATTGCACCAACAGCTATGACTACGAGGAGCCGGACCCCAAGATGGTGGAGCTGGCCAAGTATGCCAAGCAGCACGTGCCCGAGCAGCACCCCAAGGTGAGGGGACCCCAGCGTCGTGGGGGCCTGTTGACCCGAGGTATCCACAGCAGATGCACCTTCTGTTTAAGTGGGTTTCCTTCTCTTTTAGTCTTTTTTTAACTTAATTTATATATTTACTTTTGGCAGCACCGGGTCTTTGTCGCTGCCCGGGCTTTTCTCTAGCTGTGGCGAGCAGGGGCTACTCTCGAGTTGCTGTCTGCGGGCTTCTTGCTGTGGTGGCTTCTCTCGTTGCAGAGCACCGGCTCCAGAGCTCGGGCTCGGTAGTTGCGGCGCGTGGGCTTAGTTTCCTGCAGCACGTGGGATCTTCCCAGACCAGGGATTGAACCTGTGTGCCCTGCACCAGCAGGTGGCTTCTCAACCACCAGACCGCCCTGGAAGTCCTCTTTCCCTTTGTTGCCATGGCCATCAACATGTGTCGTGAGAAGCGTTGCCCTTTGCCCTGCCTGATTGGCTGAGGTTCCTCTACTCAGCTGCCTCCTTCCCCAGGACAAGCCGAGTTTCGTGCGAGCTCGGGTGAAGAAGCTGCTGGCGGCCGGCGTGGTGTCGGCCATGACTTGCATGGTGAAGACCGAGAGCCCTGTGCTGACCAGTTGCTGCAGGGAGCTGCTCTCCAGGTGAGCCTGGCCCCTGCCCGTCAGCCTCCCCGCTGCTGATGAAACTACAGAGTGAGCCATTGCTGGTGCAGTGGGCTCCTGGAGCAAGAGGGGCCACCCACCTGGCAGTCTGCCTTTGCTGCACCCGGGAGTGGAAGGTCTGCCCGCCAGAGCCTGGCCCGCCCGCCCAGCCCGGCACTCTCCCCGCAGGGTCTTCCTGGCTTTGGTGGAAGAGGTCGAGGACCGCGGCACTGTGGTTGCTCAGGGAGGGGGCAAGGTAAGCTGGTTCAGACTCCTTCAGGATAGGCCATTAAACATGACTCAGGGGCTGCCACAGCAGAGGTGGGTGTTGGATGGGGACAGAGAAGTGTCAGTAGCTGCCAGCAGGAATGTCTTCCTGACGCGTGAGTGATGCTGAAGGGCCCTGGACTTTGTGCCTACAAGGGTCTGAGGGCTCCTGTGTCATTGACTTTCACAGCCCCATGCCTGGCACAGTCCACGTCTAGCCCTTAATAAGTGTTTCCAGAAGCATCTGGGTAGCTTGCTGGGAGGCCTAGGAGGTGAGAGGGTGTGAGTGGGCACGTGGTCAAGCCCGGGAAGAGAGACGGGAGTGGTGAGGGCGGCACAGTCAGGGCCTTGGGCCTCACGGTCCTGGCTGCACCCTGGGTGCTGATGGGCCCATCCCACAGGCTCTGCTCCCGCTGGCCCTGGAAGGCACCGACGTGGGGCAGACGAAGGCAGCCCAGGCTCTCGCCAAGCTCACCATCACCTCCAACCCAGAGATGACCTTTCCCAGCGAGCGGGTGCGTGTCTTCCTGCCCCAGCCCCAGCCTGTCCTCCACCCCCTCGGTGGGCCCTCCTGGCCTTTGACTCGGGCTGTGGCTCCTCCGCGGGGCCCCGGGGTGGGGAGGGAGACCTTTTGGGGGCTGGACTCCCATCTGCAGGGCCAGTGGGGTCAGGAGAGCCGGGGCAGGTAGCCCTGATGCATGGGTGTGTATCGTAGATCTATGAGGTGGTCCGGCCCCTCGTCTCCCTGTTGCACCTCAACTGCTCCGGCCTGCAGAACTTTGAGGCGCTCATGGCTCTAACGAACCTGGCGGGGATCAGCGAGAGGCTCCGGTGAGGTCCGCGGGGCTGCGGGACCTGGGCAGGGCACCATGGTTTAGACCATTCCCAGGAAAGCTCTGTACAGTTTTTTTGGTTGTTATTGTTATTCATTTACTTATTTTGTTTTTGGATGTGCTGGGCCTGAGTTGCTGCACACTGGCTTTCTGTAGTTGCGGTCAGCGAGGGCCACTCCTCATGCTGTGCCGGGCTTCTCTTTGTGTTAGCTGCTTTTGTGGCAGAGCACAGGCTTTAGGAGCCCCGGCACAGGCTTCAGTAGTTGTGGCACATGGGCTTATAGTTGCTTCTCGGCATGTGGGATCTTCCCGGACCAGGGATCGAACCCATGTCCCCGGCATGGCAGGCAGATTCTTATCCACTGGACCACCAGGGAAGTCCAGCACTTTACAGTTTGGAGAGCACTCCTCAGCTACTTATTTGCCAGACAGGCCGAGAGGCATGACTTGTACAGTGTTCTGCGAGAGGGCAAGGACCTAGGCCGTAAGAGTGCAGGCCCTGGAGTCAGACCACCTGCTTTCAAATCCTGGCTTCACTGGTTATTAGTGTGTAACCTCTCAAGTAACTTAACCTCTCTGTGCCTTAGTTTCCCCCTCTGTGAAATGGAATGGTCGTATACCTATCGCACGGAGTAGCAGTGAGGATTAAATGAGAAAATACAGGTAAAAGCGTTGACTACCTAGATGCCTGACTCCTAGCAGTGTGTCCAAGCAGTATGTATCAGCTACGCCACTGACGGTGAGACGTCTCAGTCTTGGTCTCCTCTTCTGCAAAACAGGAGTGATAATCACACGAGCACCTTTACCATAGGGCTTTGGTGAGGATTTTTTAAAAAACATTTATTATTTGGCTGCACCAGGTCGTAGTTGCAGCATGCAGGATCTTAAGTTGTGGCATGTGAGATCCAGTTCCCTGACCAGGGATGGAGCCTGGACCTCCTGCATTGGGAGCATGGAGTCTTGGCCACTGGACTGCCAGGGAAATCCCTGTGGTGAGGATTAAGTAAGATCGTCCAAGTGCTGGGTCAGGGTGAGTGCTCAGACGTTAGATGTTAGCATCGCCATCATCACCCCCAGGTCTCCTAACTCCTAGTTGAGAGCGTTTTCCAAGGTCCTGCATGCTGTCTCCTTGGCCGGGTTAGAAGGCTGGAAACCACTGCCTGGTGGCTTCAAACCTGCGCAGGGTGGTCTCTGCATATTGCCCAGGGAGATCCTTGGCCCAAGGCTTGTTGTATGTATGGGGAAATGGGGCGGGGAGTGACAGGTGCTAACACTCTGGCGATGCCAATGCTTCCGCCCTCGGCCCCGCAGGCAGAAGATCCTGAAGGAGAAGGCCTTGCCCATGATCGAGGGCTACATGTTTGAGGAGCACGAAATGCTCCGCCGGGCGGCCACGGAGTGCATGTGTAACTTGGCCATGAGCAAAGAGGTGAGGGCTGGTCCAGGCGGTCACGCCAGGCAGGCATGCAGGAGTACCCGGCCCAGCTGGGCTCTGCCCCATCTGACTTGGTCCCTCCCCGCTTCTGGCCGCAGGTGCAGGACCTCTTTGAAGCCACGGGCAACGACCGGCTGAAGCTGCTGGTGCTGTACAGCGGCGAGGAAGACGAGCTGCTGCGGCGGGCAGCCGCCGGGGGCCTGGCTATGCTCACCTCCATGCGGCCCTCGCTCTGCAGCCGCATCCCCCAAGTGGTCAGTGCCTCTTCTTGGTGGAGCCGGGGGAGGTGGGCCAGGATCCCCCAGCCTGCTGGCAGTCGATTGGTGGGAGGCAGCCCCAGGGTGTGCAGGTGGTGTTCGCTGCCGGGTTCCCTGCTGCGCTGGGGTTCCCTGCTGCTCCGTGGTCACACTGCCCTGTTTCCTGCAGACCACACACTGGCTGGAGATCCTGCAGGCTCTGCTTCTGAGCCCCAGCCAGGAGTTGCAGCACCGGGGTGCTGTGGTGGTGCTGAACATGGTGGAGGCCTCGAGGGAGATCGCCAGCACCCTGATGGAGAGCGAGGTGCTGGAGATCCTGTCGGTGCTGGCCAAGGACAAGGAGAGCCCAGTCACCAGGGCAGCCACAGCTTGTCTGGGGAAAGCAGTGGAATATGGGCTTATCAAACCCAGCCAGGATGGAAAGTGAGGGCCTGCCTCTCACACACGCTACCCATTGCAGCACAAGGAGCAAGGACAGACTGGCTGGTGGGGGCTGGGATGCAAACACCTGGCCTCTGCTCCACAGCTGCCCTTTGATGTCCTCTGTTCTGAGTCAGGGAGCATATTCACAGCCCTGCACTCCCAGCACGGCCTCTGGCCTCCGGCCACACGCAGCAGGGCACTTTCTCCTGTACTACTAGGACAGCTGGGAATGAGAACAGCATGTCCTAATTCAGCCTGTGGGTTCCTGGCTTTGGGAAGGACACAGCAAGCAGCCTCACCAGCTATGAGCATCACCCGAACCTGCTAGCAGGACCACTTCTGATCCTCTAATAAAAGCTTGTGGAGGGGTTTCATTGTTGTCCAGTGGTTAAGACTTTGTTTCCAACGCAGGGGCTGCAGGTTCGATCCCTGGTCAGAGAACTAAGGTCCCATGTGCCAGTGTGGCCAAAAAAATAAAAGAAAGTATGTGGTACTCAAGTAGGTGCTCTGTCAGCAGGCAGGGATGGCTGGCAGTGGGCCAGAGTATGGAGCAGGTGCTGGGCATGATTGAGTAGTGTGGGTAGCTTTACAGCAACACAGCCACCTTTAGGGAAGGGATCAAATGGATTCCCACCCCAGGTCCGCTGAGTTGCTCATCCCTGTTAGAAGGTCAAAGGGTAAACATTGGGGAGCAAATCAGTATTTAGTTACATGGATATAAATGCATTCAGTTCAGTCGCTCAGTCTTGCCCAACTCTTTGTGATCCCATGGACTACAGCACACCAGGCCTCCCTGTCCATCACCAACTCCCGGAGTTTACTCAAACTCATGTCCATCTGTTGCCCTTCTCCTCCAATCTTTCCCAGCAAGTCAGTTTTTTGCATCAGGTGGCCAGAGTATCGGAGTTTCAGCTTCAGCATCAGTCCTTCCAATGAATATTCAGGACTGATTTCCTTTTGGATGGACTGGTTGGATCTCCTTGAAGTCCAGGTCTCAAGAGTCTTCTCCAACACCACAGTTCAAAAGCATCGATTCTTCGGTGGTCAGGTTTTTTTATAGTTTAATGCTCACATCCATACATGACTACTGGAAAAACCGTAGCTTGGACTAGACGGACCTTTGTTGGCAAAGTAATGTCTCTGCTTTTTAATACGCTGCCTAGGTTGGTCACAGCTTTTCTTCCGAGGAGCAGGGGTCTTTTATTTTCATGGCTGCAGTCACCGTCTGCCGTGATTTTGGAGACCCCAGAAATAGTCTTGTCACTGTTTTCCGTTGCTTCCCCATCTGTTTGCCATGAGGTGATGGGACTGGATGCCGGGATGTTAGTTTTCTGAATGTTGAGTTTTAAACCAACTTTTTCACTCTCCTCTTTCACTTTCATCGAGGCTCTTTAGTTATTCTTCGCTTTCTGCTTCAGGGTGGTGTCATCTGCATATCTGAGCTAATAGGCCTTTCAGTACTTCTGCTTTTGTAGTGAGAGTTCTCAACGGCCTCCAGTCAGGGAGAACTCGGGATCTAGGGTTGGGAAAACGCTGAAGAGAAGCCCAGTAGCTGAGCCGGGTTGGAGCTGGCCGCCGCATGCACCCCCACCTGGCTGGACGGATGGTCCCAGAGCGCCTGCTTCCGCTCTGCGGGCCAAGCCCAGCTTGACTCTCATTGGCTCACGGAGGTAAGTGACAGACTCCAGAGCCAATGGCTGGTAAAAGCTGCCCGCCGCCCGCCTAGTACGACTGCGGCATGTTGGGCAGCAGACCCACGCGAGTTGGGAGCGAGCTGTTGCCGCCCCAGACTAAAAAGAAGGACTGGCAGCACTCGTCCCTGGGGTCGCTCATAGCCGACCCCTTAGTTCTTTGTGAGTGTCCCCCAGATGCTTGTAATTCGGGCTCCGCGGCCCCGTGCGAGCTTGCGGGGGGCGGGACCATCTGGTCCAACCTCCGTTTCGAGCCACGCCCGCCGGGGATTTGGCCCACTCCCTGCCCAGGGCCGCCTCGGCCTAGCGGAGGCGTCGGGACCGGTTCGACCGAGTTAGGGCTGAACAGGCCGCGGCCGGAATTGCTCGAACCCAGGTGAGCACGTCCATTGCCGCCCGCCCTGCTCGGGGAGGTCACGCAGCTCTCCGGCGATTGGCCCCGGGGAGGCTTCCGAAGCCAATGGGCGCTTGGCTCAGGGCGCGGCTCTTCAAACCTTTCCTTCCTGGCTGCCAGCCGAGTCGTGGTCCAGCTGTCGACCGGTTCCTGGTGGCTGCCCTACCTCTCGGCCTTTCCTCCCTCTAGACGGCCCATCGGATCGAGCTGCCTGAGGGGGTGGAGGACACAGGGTCAGGATTAAGGTCAGAGGCCTTCTTGGGCTGGGATTGGCCCAAAAGGGGTAGGAGCCCAGGCAGGATGTGGCTTCAAAGAGTTAAACGCAGAAAGGGGCAACACCGTGTCACCGGACTCTGCCTCTGTCTCCCCATTTATGCGTGAGGGCCTTGAAAGCCGTCAGCGGTGCTCCTCATTGCCTTAGAATAAGGATCAATGCAGTCCATGGGGTCCATAGGGTCGCAGAGTCTGACATGACTTAGCGACTGAACAACGACAAAGGATCGATAAATGCGTGTGAGATGAATAAATGAGTAGACAAGGTCCAGTTGAAACTGTGTTTACATAGGTCCCTAAAAACCCAGTGACCATTTAAAAAATTTATCAACTCTTAAATACTGGATTTAACAAGCTGACACTGTGTGCTTACCGCGCTATGTGCCAGCACGTGAAACCTTTATTTGTATCTGTTCATAGCAATTCCACAAGGTATGTACAAACATCACCCGCCCCTGCTGCCCAGCTTTGTACAACTGAAGAAACTGAACTGGACTGAGAAGAGCTCAAGTGAGTTGGCTAAGGACAGAGGCGTTGCTAGCTGCAGAGGCAAACGTGAGCCCTGGAACCGGTCCTGCCCCTTACAGGGCGTTGCCTTTGCCTTTCACTGGTGGGAAATGATGTATCTTGAGTTCAGCCTTCTGCCCCTCTCGGTGCTGTTACCTTCTTGTGTAAGGGTCAGTTTCTCTGAGTCTCCACTGTCAAACGGAGACAATTCTAGTTCCCAGGATTACATGGGATAATGTGTCTGACATTGGGAATTTGGAGTGGGAAGGACTCAGTTTCCTAGTCCGATGCCTAAAGGAGAGGCTATTTAACTACCTGGTGCCCACTTTGTGGGACAGTGAATATGCTTGAGTCAAAAGGGAGGGACAGGGAAAGGGCCCCACTTAACACAGCTCCTAATCGTTCTAAGTCTGGTAAGGACGCCCGCTCAGCGAACGTCGATGGAATGCACGTCGTGTGCCTCTGTGGTGGCTTTTCCCCCTTTTAACCCGTAAGGCAGCTGCAGTGTCTGGCAAGGGCTCGTCTGGAACAATCTCTCCGGGTTCTTGCCCTAACCCTCCGTCTAGCCGGCCGCTCCAGCCAGGTCGCAGCCAGCCAAAGACGCTGCGGGGCATGGACGAGGAGCGTCGCGGGACCTGGTTCGGCTTCGGCTTCTGCGGCTTCGGGCAGGCGCTGGGCTCGGGGCTCGGGCGCCAGGTACACAGCCCCGAGCCGGTGAGGACGCCGGGCGGCAGCGTCGACGTCTGCCGCGTGAGCGCGAGCTGGAGCTACACAGCCTTCGTGACCCGTGAGCGCCCCCTCCGTCCCCGCCCCGGCCCCCGGCGCACGCGCCGCCCCCTCCGTCCCCAGCCCGCTCTCCGCCCCCCGCAGGTGGAGGCCGGGTGCAGCTGTCAGGCGCGGCGGGCGGCGCGGCGGACGGATACACGGACGCGTGGGCGTCGGAGGAGCTCCTGGTGCTGCTGCGCGCGGGGCCGGGAGCCGGGGCGGAACTGCAGGCCTGGGCGCCCGTTTCGGCGCTGCGCGGGGAGCCCCTCTGGTCTCAAGCCGTGCAGGAGGCAGAACACGGACCCAACCGAGATGAGACCCAGGCGGGGCTGCTGCCGCTGCTGCCCTGCGCTCGCGCCTACGTGACCCCGCGGCCGCCCTTCTACCGGCCTCTGGCCCCCACGCTGCGGGCGCGTCGGCTGGAGCTGGGCGCCGAGCACGCGTTGTTGCTGGACGCCGCGGGCCAGGTGTTCTCCTGGGGCGCGGGCAGGTGAGTGGGGCTTGGCCAAGTGGGCCCGCTGGGCTTTTGCTGGGATGCCGCGGTTGATGGGTCGGTAAATGTGACCTCGGAGTGGGAGGTCAGCATACAGGTGGCTGGAGGGAGTGATTGGGCAAGGACAGGGAGGAGACCTCTTGGTGTGACTGTAGCTGATGGGACCTCCTTTCCTCAGGCATGGACAGCTGGGCCACGGGACCCTGGAGCCAGAGCCAGAGCCCAGGCTGTTGGAGGCGCTGCAGGGCCTACGCATGGCTGAAATCGCCGCAGGTGGCTGGCATTCTGTGTGCCTGAGTGGTGCGTGACCTAGGGCTTTTCCAAAACCAGCTCAGGATCTTGCAGGCGCCAAACCTTCCTCCTCCTCTCCCCATCTGGTGGGTGGCCTAGCCAGGCCTCCTTCCAAGCTAATCCCGCATCCATCAGCCCAGTCATTCCCGACTCCCAAATGCCTCAGATTCAGCGCCTCCGCCCCCCACCCCGCTCCTTCATCACCACCCTCACAATCCGGACTGTTGGCGGTTGTTTCCCGTCTTCTGGTCTCACTACCCCTCCCATCCATCTGCCTCCATCCAGGGCTGTCATTTTGGTCCCCAAGGGAGAATGGAGGGGTGAGGGGCAGCCGAGACAAGGAGGACGGAGAAGAAAGGTAGCAGCTGCCTAGGTGGCTGTAATGCATGGCACAGGATGGACACTGGGAGGCCCACCCGGAGGAGGATGGTGGTCATTGTGAGCTCTGGTGGTGCCTTGGCTGGTCATCCAGGATGGGAATGAGTGTCCCTTGAGATTGTGTTCACCCCTCTGGCAGGAGATCCAGGTGCAGCTGATAGCTAGGCTGTCGGGTGGGGCTGGTGGTAGATGATTTTTGCAAGGATCTGCATCAGGGGCTCTGGCCACTACTTAATATTGTTACTGACCAGGTCGGGTTGTGCAGCCAGCCGAACACTGAGACACCAAGGTTGATAGCCAAGAGTGAGTTTATTCACAAGGCAGCCAAGCGAGGAGATAGGAGAATAAGCCCCCAATCTGCCACCTTGAAGGTTTGGGTTATTTATGGCATAAGCCAGGTGGTCTTAGGCATGGAGAAAGATGATTGGAGGTAGGGAAGAGGGTGAGGTAATCAGTGTTATGAGCAGGCATACCTGAGTCAACATGGTTCTGTAGATTTCAAAGTGGAGGTGCTTTGGGACTTCCCTGGCAGTCCAGTGGTTAGGACACGGAGCTTTCACTGCTGGGTTCAATCCCTGATCAGGGAACTAATATCCCACAAGCCACGCAGGCGGCGGGGGGGTGGGGGGGGAGGCAATTAGCATGATCTGAGGGTGGAGTTTTCGAGCCTTCTGATATCAGAACACCACTCACTGGCCACGTGCACAGACCCAGTTTTGGGGTCAGTGGTCCCATCTAGTCTCCAGCTGGCTTTTGCTGACTCCAAGTTCCTGTGAAACAGCTGGGTTATATGAAACTGTATGCAATTAAGGGAAAAATAGAAAAGTAACCAAAGTGAACTTAATGAAGGCACTTTACAGTAAGCAAAGGAGTTTTAATAGTGTGCTCTTCATCTGTTCTCCAAGGAAAGTTCAAGAATTTCTCCTTAGTTATCACCTTCTGTTAACTCCGTGGGGCATGGTTTCACTCGGGATCTTTAAAAATGACTTAGGCCTGCACTCTCCCCTCCCTATTCTAATGGGCCTGGGTTGGCAGCCAGGCTTGAGAACTGCTGGGCAGGAGGAAGGAGACGAGAGGACTAGAAAGTGAGCGCAATGGGAAGTCTCACACTAAGGTCCAAAAACAGTTTGAGGCCTCAGTGTCATGTGGTTGGAGCACTGCTGCTTCAAACCAGACCTCCCAGGTTCACATCAGCATCAGTCTGCCGCTTGTGATCTTGGGCAGGACACCTCACCGCTCAAGTTTCTCTGGAGTAGAGTGGATATATGGTGCTTAAAACACTGGCACGGATTAAACACTTGATAAAACCAGCTACTACTGTTAGTGAATTTTTAGCATTAGGGCTCTTGCTCCAGCCAACAAACTATATAGTGTTGTGGGAGGAGGCAAGCAATGTTGAGAGCTTCTAGAGGCCTTCGGGGATGGGAGAGGGTGTAATGGGTCAACTGTATGGTGACAGTTGGAAACCGACCTTTTGGTGATAAGCGAACTGTAGTACATACACGCAAAATGTTGTGTACATGAAACTTACACGCAATGTCAAAATACACGCAATGTTGTATACATGAAACTTACACAAAAGTTTCATGCTGTGTCAATTAAATCAATGCTGTGTCAATTTAAAAAACAAACACATTTTTTAAAACAAGTCTTCAGGACCAGTGATGGGTAGGGCTGAAGAAAGGGGCCTGGGCTCAGTGGGTGTGAAAGAAAGATACTAGGGAACTTCCAGGGACTCATTTCCAAATTGCATGTTGGAGGTGGGAGCTGGGAATTAACAACAAAGGGGAAAAGTGACCCTGGAGAGGAAAGCCTAATAAGAGGTGTCCTTTAAGAATAGGGTGACCGAAAGCACTTAAGGGGGAAAGGTCCTGCTGAGACAAGGAAGCTGCTGGGCCCCGAGGGAAGTACTTAATCTGGAAGGCTGACTTGGGTGGGGCAGGCAAGCGTTGTCTCTCAGGAGCCACACTCCTACAGGGAGTGTGGATGGATCCAGGGGTGATCTGAGTCTGTTTAATGGGACCCTATTCTCTCTGCCTCAGAGACAGGAGATATTTATATCTGGGGCTGGAATGAATCAGGGCAGCTGGCCCTACCCACTAAGAGCCTGGCAGAAGATGGAAAGACAACTGCAGGAGAAGGTGAGGGTCGATTTTGTTAAAAATTTATTTTATTGAAGTACAAATTGATTTGCACTGTTGTGTTACCTTGTGCTGTATGGCCACATGATTCAGTTATACCTACACATACATTCTTTTTTATATTTTTCCATTACAGTTTATCACAGGATATTGAGTATAGTTCCCTGTGCTACAGATTAGGACCTTATTGTATTTTCCATTCTATATATAATAGTTTGTATCTGCTAACTCCAAACTCCCAATCCATCCCTCCCCTACCCCCTCCTCCTTGGCAACCACAAGTCTGTTGGTGAGAGTCAGTTGTTGATTTCCACACATTTCTGTCATTCCTGCCTCCTGGCCATAGGCTGGCTTGAGAGCTACAGGGCTCAGAAGGGGTATGCGATATCCTTGGGTCCCCAGGACACGCTGAAGGACTCTGAACCCCTTATGAGAGGGAGCATGGCAAGGCTGATGCCAGTGTCCTTGCGGCACACCCCACAAGCCTGTCAGCTCCAGCACTTCCCAGGGAATTCGGGGTTGGAAGCGACAGCTTTGGAGCTAGAGTAGGGGCTTCAGCTATTGTGTGTATAAATGAGGTTTATTATTTTTTATGATCGAGGTGTAGATCAGGTCTCAGTGAGTGTTCACCATCATTATCATCATAACTCTTACTGCTTCTCTGAAGCCTCAGGACTGGATGAAGATGGTTCCGAAGTGAAGAGAGTCTCTGCGGGTGAGGATGGAGCCCCTGCCCCCTTCATAGCGGTCCAGCCGTTCCCAGCTTTACTGGATCTCAGCCTGGGCTCAGAGGCAGTCAAGGTCAGCTGCGGATCCCGGCACACGGCAGTGCTGACAGGTGAGTGGGGCCAGGTAGGCTGGTTCAGGATGGAGCAGGAAGCCCCCTCTGCACAGTCTGGCTGGCGGCTGCAGGAAAGGGTGTGGTCCCTTAAAAGACTAGCAGCCTCACTCCCTGGGGTCTTTCACAGAGGCTACCCAGCCTGTCAGGCCCCGAAGGTTCTGGGGGGAGGCTAGTGTTTGCCAGCCTTGCATCGGAGGAGGGTCTGCCCAACCCTGCTCCTGAGACTCCAGATTTGGCTGTGAGTCATAGCCGTTGGGCATATAGGAAGGTGAACTTGTTCAGTCTGGATCCTTTACCACCCCGAACGTGACTAGCCTGTGTGCATGCTGTGTGCTAAGTCGTTTCAGCTGTGTCCGACTCTTTGCGACTCTCTTTGACACTCTAGCCTGCCAGACTCCTCTGCCCATGGGATTTTCTGGACAGAGGAGTGGGTTGCCATGCCCTTCTCCAGGGGATCTTCCTGACATGTGACTATTGTTAAAAAAGGAGAGAGAATATGTGTTGCTCTGCCAAGCAAATCGCACAACGGCCACAGTGAGCTGGCTGTGGGTTGTAGCAGGCTGAGCTGGACTCATGCCCTGTCAGAGCATGGCAACAGCCCCTTTACTGTCCTTTCGGTTGCAGGGACGGGGGAGCTCTACACCTGGGGCTGGGGTAAGTAAAGGGTTTGCTTTTGTGATGCTTAAACTAAGGGGAGGAAAAGACCTGCGGGTAGCGGGCAAGTGACAACAGCTGTGAAGAGAAGTGGAAGCAGGGGTCTCAGCACGACCGCTGGACTGAAAAGCCGTCTATTCCCTTCTCTGGAACAAATCTAGGCACACTCAGAGGGGCAGAGCTCAGAGAAACAGGAAGTATCAGTATTTCCCATCTACCTTTCTGAAAAAGTATGTATCCCAAGGGAATATCTCGCCAGCATCTCTGAGACCTCTTTTGGTCTGGCCCTGGGAAGAGAAAAAGGTAGAATGAAAATCTCTGGGCATCTGAGCTTTAGGAGTGGGGAGCCTGGACGATTTGCCTGGCTCTATGGTGCTGGTCTGAACTCACAGAGCAGGGGCAGCGGAGTGGTGGCCTAAGCCCAGCACTTTGGTCGATGGGCTGATTTTCCTTCCTGGAGGGGAGAAGCCACAGGGCCCAGCAGAGGATGGCAAAGGGGCTCATTTCACTTTAGGTAAATATGGACAGCTCGGCCACAAGGACACAACTACTTTGGACCGGCCCTGCCGTGTGGAGTACTTTGTAGATAAGCAACTCCAAGTAAGAACTGTGAGCTGTGGGCCCTGGAACACCTATGTGTATGCTGTGGAGAAAGAGAAGAGCTGACCTATGGATAAGGGCATAAAAGAACAGTAGAGTGGAAAATTATACAGCCAACACCTGTGAAACTCCCCACAGGGCAAGGAAAACCACTGCCAGCACCCAGAGGCCTCTCCCGGTCACAGCCCTCTTGCTCCACCTTCGAGCAGGCAGCATCTTCAACTTTGTCCCCTCATTAGAAACACCTGGAGGGAACTCCCTGGTGGTCCAGTGGATAGGACTCTGCGTTTTCACTGCTGAGGGAGCAGATTCAATCCCTGGTCGGGGAACTAAGATTCCACAGGCTGCAGGGTTTGTGTGCCCCACACTCCCAGAAAAAAAGAGAAACACCAGGAGATTTGTAACTGGATGCCTAGAGACGCATCTTGAAGAGAAAGTGAAAGTCGCTCAGTCATGTCGGACTCTTTGGACCCCATGGACTATACAGTCCATGGAACTCTCTAGGCCGGAATACTGGAGTGGGTAGCCTTTCCCTTCTCCAGGGGATCGTCCCAACCCAGGGACTGAACCCAGGTCTCCTGCATTGCAGGCGGATTCTTTACCAGCTGAGCCAGGGCCGGCATCATAGACATGATGAAATCGTGAACTTGAGGGTGTAGAACGTAGACGTGGGTAGATTTTTAAAGGGCTTCCCTAGTGGCTAAGACAGTAAAGAATCTGCCTGCAATGCAGGAGACCTGGGTTCAATCCCTCCCTGGGTCAGGAAGATTCCCTTGAGAAGGGATGGCAACATGCCCCAGTATTCTTGCCAAGCTGCCCCATCCCAGGTGATTTTTGAGGTAGTGCTAAGACTCGGAACTGCTAGAGGTCATCTTTTGTTATTCATTTGAACTGTTTTCACTTTGAATCTTACCATTCCGTGTATGCCTCTTTATACAGTAAAATTTGTCTGCTTTTGAACTTTAGGTAAATGGTCATTCTGTGTATGTTCTTTTGTGTCTTTTTTCATCAGCACTGTAAGATTCATCTGTGGTACTTTCACTCCATTACATAAATTATACCTCAAGTTTATATATTCTCTTGTTGATACTAATTTCTTTTTTCTTACTGAGTTAAAACACACATAACAAAAAATGTATTATCTTAACCATTTTTAAGTGTACAGTTCAGTGGTACTGAATACACTCACGCTGCTGTGCAGCCATCAACACCATCCAGTCCCATCTCTCCTCATCTTTTAAGTCTGAAACTCTACAGCTATTAAATAACTCCTCGTTCTGGGAAGGGCGCTGTTCGGGGGGCAGGGAATTAAAATTAAAAGCTTCTGCACAACAAAGGAAAATATACGCAAGGTGAAAAGACAGCCTTCTGAATGGGAGAAAATAATAGCAAATGAAGCAACTGACAGACAACTAATCGCAAAAATATACAAGCAACTTATGCAGCTCAATTCCAGAAAAATAAACGACCCAATCAAAAAATGGGCCAAAGAACTAAATAGACATTTCTCCAAAGAAGACATACGGATGGCTAACAAACACATGAAAAGATGCTCAACATCACTCATTATCAGAGAAATGCAAATCAAAACCACAATGAGGTACCACTTCACACCAGTCAGAATGGCTGCGATCCAAAAATCTGCAAGCAATAAATGCTGGAGAGGGTGTGGAGAAAAGGGAACCCTCCTACACTGTTGGTGGGAATGCAAACTAGTACAGCCACTATGGAGAACAGTGTGGAGATTCCTTAAAAAATTGCAAATAGAACTACCTTATGACCCAGCAATCCCACTGCTGGGCATACACACCGAGGAAACCAGAATTGAAAGAGACACATGTACCCCAATGTTCATCGCAGCACTGTTTATAATAGCCAGGACATGGAAACAACCTAGATGTCCATCAGCAGATGAATGAATAAGAAAGCTTTGGTACATGTACACAATGGAGTATTACTCAGCCGTTAAAAAGAATTCATTTGAATCAGTTCTGATGAGATGGATGAAACTGGAGCCGATTATACAGAGTGAAGTAAGCCAGAAAGAAAAACACCAATACAGTATACTAACACATATATATGGAATTTAGAAAGATAGCAATGACGACCCTGTATGCAAGACAGGAAAAAAGACACAGCTGTGTATAACGAACTTTTGGACTCGGAGAGGGAGAGGGTGGGATGATTTGGGAGAATGGCATTCTATCATGTATACTATCATGTAAGAATTGAATCGCCAGTCTATGTCTGACGCAGGATACAGCATGCTTGGGGCTGGTGCATGGGGATGACCCACAGAGATGTTATGGGGAGGGAGGTGGGAGGGGGGTTCATGTTTGGGAACACATGTAGGAATTAAAGATTTTAAAATTAAATAAAAAAAATTAATTAAAAAAAAAAAAAACTCCTCGTTCTCCCCAACCCCTGACAACTATCGTTATACCTTTTGTCTCTCTTTGTGATCTTGACTGCTCTACCTAATGTAAGTGGAATCATAACACTATTTGTCTTTTTGTGACTGGCTTATTATCAGTTAGCATAATGCCCTCAGGGATCATCCATGTTGTAGCATACTGCACAATTTCCTTCCTTTCTAGGCCTTATTAATGTTCCACTGTATGTATAGACACGTTCAGTTGATCCAGTCATTGGTTGATGGACACTTGGGTGGCTTTCACATTTTAACTGTTGCGAATAATGCTACTCTAAACATGGATTTACAAATACCTCTTTAAGACTCTGCCTGGAATCACTGAGTCATATGGTAATTCCATTTTTACTTTTTTGAGGAGCCTACATTACTGTTTTCCACAGTGGCTTTAACATTTTACAATCCCACCAATAAATAGTGCACAAGGGTTCCAATTTCTCCATATCCTTACCCAACACGTTTTTGCTTTTTTTAAAAAAATGTTTCATGTATTTCTGGCTGCGCTGGGTCTTCATTGCTGTATGTGGGTTTGCTCTAGTTGTGGTGAGCGGGGGCCACTCTGGTTGCGGTGTGTGGGCTCCTTGCTGCCGTGGCTTCTCTTGTAGAGGCTGGGCTTGCAGTTGTGGCACCGGGCTGTTGCTCCGCAGCATGTGGAACCTTCCCAGACCAGGGGTCAAACTGTGTCGCCTGTGTTGGTAGGTGAATTCTCAACTATTGGACCACCAAGGAAGTGCAAGCCATCCTAATGGGTAAAAAGTGGTTATCTCATTGTAATTTTGATTTGCTATTTCCCCAAAGATTAGTGATATTAAGTATCTTTTCATGCGCTTATTGGCCATTTACATATCTTTTTTAGAGAAATGTCTATTCAAGTCCTTTGCCCATTTTGAATCAGGTTTTGTGTGTGTGTTGTTTTAGGAGTTCTCTATATATTCTAGGTATTAATCTCTCATCAGACTGATTTGGAAATATTTTCTCCCATTCTGTTGGTTGCTTTTTCGCTCTATTGATAGGGTCTCTTTTGCGTGACTATTTGGTTTTGGTTGCATTGGTTGTTGGGCTGAGTAGTTCGGTGCATGGGCTCCAGTTGTCTTGTCACATGGGCTTAGCCGCTGACATGTGGGATCTTAGTTCCCAGACCAGGGATCAAACCTGTGTCCTCTGCATTGCTTTAAATTTTCATGAAGTCCAATTTGTCTATACTTTCTTTTGTTGCCTACGCCTTTGGTGTCATGTCTAAGAAATTATTGCCAAATTCAGTGTCTCTTGAAGCTTTGTCCTATGTTTTTCTAAGAATTTAATTTTTTAGGTCTTACATTTAGGTCCTTGATCCATCTTGAGTTAAATTTTTGTATATAGTGACAGGTAAGGGTCAAACTTCCTCCTTTTGTATGTGGATATCCAGTTTTCCCAGCACCATTTGTTGAAAAGACTGTCCATTCCCCAATGAATGGCCTTGGCACCCTTGTCAAAAATCATCTGCTTATATATTCAAGGGTTTATTTCTAGGCTTTCTATTCTGTTCCTTTGCTCTATATGCCTTGTCTCTTTTGTGTCAACACTGGCTTGATTACTATCACTTTGCAGTAGGTTTTGAATCTAGGATGTGTGAGTCCTATAGTTTTGTTCTTTTTCAAAGTTGTTTTGCCTGTTCGGGGTTCCTTGAGATCCCATGAGTTATAGGGCTTTTCTATTTCTGCATAAAGGTTCTTGAGATTTTAGGGATTGCTAGAATCTACAGATTGCTTTGGGTGCTACTGATATTTTAACAATATTAAGTTTTACTGATGCTGAAGCTGAAACTCCAGTACTTTGGCCACCTCATGAGAAGAGTTGACTCATTGGAAAAGACCCTGATGCTGGGAAGGATTGGGGGCAGGAGGAGAAGGGGACAGCAGAGGATGAGATGGCTGGATGGCATCACCGACTCGATGCACATGAGTTTGGGTGAACTCCGGGGGTTGGTGATGGACAGGGAGGCCTGGCGTGCTGCGATTCATGGGGTCGCAAAGAGTTGGACACGACTGAGTGACTGAACTGAACTGAATCCATGATCATGGGATGTGTTTCAGCAATGTTTTGCACTGGGTTGGCCGAAAAGTTTTTTTTTTTTTGGTATCATCTTATGGAAAAACTCAAATGTGCTTTTTGGCTAACCTAACAGTTTTCATCATACATGTCTTTCATCTACTTGGTCACTTCAGTTCAGTTCAGTTGCTCAGTCGTGTCCGATTTTTTGCAACCCTATGGACTGCAGCACGCCAGTTCTCCCTGTCCATCACCAACTCCTGGAGCCAGCTCAAACTCAGGTCCATCAAGTCGGTGATGCCATCCAACCACCTCATCCTCTGTCGTCCCCTTCTCCTCTCACCTTCAATCTTTCCCAGCATCAGGGTCTTTTCAAATGAGTCAGTTCATCGCATTAGGTGGCCAAAGTATTGGAGTTTCAGCATCAGTCCTTCCAGTGAATATTCAGGACTGATTTCCTTTAGGATGAACTGGATGGATCTCCTTGCAGTCCAGGGAACTCTCAAGAGTCTTCTCCAACACCACAGTTCAACAGTATCAATTCTTCAGCACTCATCTATCTTTATAGTCCAACTCTCACATCCATATTGACTACTGGAAAAACCATAGCTTCGACTAGATGGACCTTTGTTGGCAAGGTAATGTCTCTGCTTTTTAGTATGTTGTCTAGGTTGGCCATAGCTTTTTTTCCAAGGAGCAAGTGTCTTTTAATTTCATGGCTGCAGTCACCATCTGTAGTGATTTTGGAGCCCCCCAAAATAAAGTCTGTCACTGTTTCCCCATCTATTTCCCATGAAGTGGTGGGACCAGATGCCATGATCTTAGTTTTCTGAATGTTGAGTTTTAAGCCAACTTTTTCACTTTCCTCTTTCACTTTGATCAAGAGGCTCTTTAGTTCTTTGCTTTCTGCCGAAAGGGTGGTGCCATCTGCATATCTGAGGTTATTGATATTTCTCCCAGCAGTCTTGATTCCAACTTGTGCTTCATCTAATCCAGCATTTCTCATGATGTACTCTGCATATAATTAAATAAGCAGGGTGACAATATACAGCTTTGATGCACTCCTTTCCTGATCTGGAACTAGTCTTCTGTTGTTCCAGGTCCATTTCTAACTGTTGCTTCTTGACCTGCATATAGATTTCTCAAGAGGCAGGTAAGATGGTCTGGTATTCCCATCTCTTGAATATTTTCCCACAGTTTGTTGTGATCCACAGTCAAAGGCTTTGGCATAGTCAATAAAGCAGAAATAGTGTTTTTCTGGAACTCTCCTGCTTTTTCAGTGATCCAGCAGATGTTGGCAATTTGATCTCTGGTTCCTCTGTCTTTTCTAAATCCAGCTTGAACATCTGGAAGTTCACAGTTGATGTACTTTTGAAGCCTGACTTGGAGAATGTTGAGCATTACTTTGCTAGCATGTGACACGAGTGCAGTTGTGCGGTAGTTTGAGCATTCTCTGGTGTTGGAATGAAAACTGACCTTTTCCAGTCCTGGCCACTGCTGAATTTTCCAGATTTGCTGGCATATTGAATGCAGCACCTGCACAACATCATCTTTTAGGATTTGAAACAGCTCAACTCGAATTCTGATCACCTCCACTAGATTTGTTTGTAGTGATGCTTCCCAAGGCCCACTTGACTTCGCATTCTAGGATGTCTGGCTCTAGGAGAGTGATCACACCATCATGATTATCTGGGTGGTGAAGATCTTTTTTGTACAGTTCTGTGTATTCTTGCCATCTCTTCTTAATATCTTCTGCTTCTGTTAGGTCCTTACCATTTACGTCTTTCATTGAGCCCATCTTTGCATGCAATGTTCCCTTGGTATCTCTATAATTTTCTTGAAGAGATCTCTACTCTTTCCCATTCTATTGTTTTCCTCTGTTTCTTTGCACTGATCACTGAGGAGGATTTTTTCTCTCTCCTTGCTATTCTTTGGAACTCTGCAATTAACCTCCTTGGTTAATTGCCAGGTATTTTAGTCTTTTTGATGCCATTATAAATTAAATCATTTTTGTAATTTCCTTTTCAGATGGTTCACTGTGTATAGAAATACAACTGATTTTTTTTTTTTTACAGGTTTAATGGGTTTAATAAGTTTACCCCTTCAGTTCCTATTTGCAGCACCCAATATTCCTTTGAAACACCAGACAGACCCAGCAGTGGCCAACAGTCAAGATCAGACCTCCAGAGTTTAAAAGTTCAGGTTCTCTGAGCATTCTGTGTTGCAGTGGCACTTGTCCGAAATTGGTACCTCCCTATCTTTGGGGAGCTTTAAATGTACCAGTGAAAAAAGCTTTTTCCCCTGCAAGGGGAAAAAAGAAAGTCATTCCTCAAACCCAGTGGAGATCTGGCTGTGAGGTCTTTCTTCTGTCCCATGTCGTCAGGCTTGTGTTTTTGTTCTTTTTTTTTTTTTGCAGTGAAGCAAGAGACCAAAATCTAACCTGAGTTACAAGAAACAAGACAGTGATGGCTATAAAGGGAGTGACCAGGAGCAGCGGAGCCTCCTGTCCCTCCCACATCCAATATATGTGCTTCACAGAAAAACAAAAAACAGGTCCACAAAACACAACAGCTAAAATTACAAAAATCCATTCATCCAAGGGCGGTGGGAGGCAGAAAGGGAAAATGGAAGGAAAATGGCACAGGGAGAAAGAGTATTCAAATCAGTCCAGGCACGGGGCTCACAAATGCTAGAAAAGAGCTGCAGCAACACCTGTGGACCTTTCAGACTCACCAGTGTTTAAAATCCATACTGGTCGCAGGAAGATTCTGCCTTACATGCACCAGAGACAAAAATCTGGATTCCTCAGAGAGAAGGGAATGTGGGCAGGGCCCCTGGCAGGGTGGGCCCTGCCTTCCCTGGGAGGGGATGGAGGTGAACCAGGAGAAGAGCTGCCACAGCATCCTTCCGATCCCACCCGGCCCCTCCAGATGGCGGGTGACCGACTCAGCGGCCTACAGCAGCCTTCAGTTTGGCAGGAGACGGGTGCGGTGAGGGTAATTTTTCTGCAGAAGTGGAGCTGCTCAGGGCTGACTGCAGGTAGACTGTCTTGTGGAAGAGTCTGTTGCTTAAGAAAACCACCAAGGAGAAGAGGCGCAACCGGAAAAGGTATGCTTTGCCAGGGGTCTTTGCTTCATTGGCGCTGATAATGAATAAAGGAAAGAGGATAGAGAAGAGGCAGACACTGACAATGTAGGAGGACTGCATTGCTGTGAGGAAGGCCAGGGGCAAACCAAATCCAAAGTAGTAAGGCCAATTCCTTTCTATGTTTGACAACCGCCAGTGCATTTCAATTCCGTTATTGAACCAACGATATTCGAAGCAGTACAGTGAGTAGAGGAGAGACATATGCAGGAGGCTAACCAGCTGGCCAACAAGATGGATGGGAAAGAGACTCACAAACATCCCCTGGAGAAGGAAGAGTGCCTGAAGCAAGAGGTTGAAGAGCATGTCAGCAATTATTTTGCTGACACTAGGAAACGGGTGAGGCTTCCTCCCGGACACCTCGAATGCCAGGTCAGCTATATCCTGAAACCAAATCGCGTTCACGACTTTGCTAAGCACAAAGAGGGGGAGCACCCAGAGAGCGCTGAAAATTGATGTGAGGAAGAACTCCAGCCACGACCAGACATCCCCGTGTAGCGATGGGTCACCAATAATCTGGGCCGTCACTGATTGAAGGACGGGAATAAACACTCGATAAAACAAGAGACTGAGCCAGAAAACTCCACCATTCCAAGCGCAGCACTGAAAAATTCTGCTAACAGTACGTGGTTCACTCTCCTGCTTCCTCTCTATGCTCTGGGCTCTCCTCTGAGCCAGGACACTGCTTGCCCTTCTTCGACGCTGCTCCTCTCTCTTTTGTTGAATTCGAGCATCTAGCTTTGAGATGGTACAAATTCCCCAGATGGAGTCTTTGATTCCCCTGGCAAGATCCTGCAGAAAGGTTTTGACACTGTCAGCCATCTCTTTACCGCCCAAACTATCAACTACACAAAGGAGAGAAGTGTCCCCAGATTTCTCATCATGAAGGACCCGGCAGCTTCGCCGCCGCGGCTCCGGCCGGGTCCCTCGCCCACTGCGGGCCCGCTCGTCTCCTCCGAGCCCCTCCGCACCGGGTCGCACACTCCCGCCTGGGCACTGCCAGGGCCGGGGCGGCTGCGCCCACACCCAACACAACTGATTTTTGTGTATTGACTTAGTATCCTGCTACTTTGCTGAAGTCATTTATTAATTCTAACAGCTTTTTGGTAGTCTTTAAGATTTTTTACATATAAGATCACTCACCTGCAAACATAATTTTACTTCTTTCTTTCCAGTTTGAATGCCTTTTATTTCTTTTATAGCCTAATGGCTCTGACTATGTTGATTAAAAATGTTGAAAGTGGACATCCGTTGCCTTGTTCTAATCTTAAAGCAAAAGTAACTGAGTATTATGTTCACTGTGGGCTTGTCATATATGGCTTTTATTGTGTGGAAGTAGTCTCCTTTTCTATTTTATTGAGTTTTTATCATGAAAGGTTGTGGAATCTTTCTTTTTCTACATCAAGTGAAATGATCAGTTGGGGAGTTAAAGCATAACACATGCTCAGGGTTGGATATTTGCTCAAAAATGCCTGAGAAAACACTTAAATTTTCATTTCTGCCTAGGATTCAGGCTCCACACAGCAAGAACCGAAGGCTAAGGCACAGTTGTATATGGCCTGAAAGTGAAAGTCGCTTAGTTGTGTCTGACTCTGTGACCCCGTGGACTGTACAGTCCATGGAATTCTCTAGGTCAGAATGGCCTGGCTAAGCATTAAAGACTTGCTCCAACACAATGAATATATATTTTTTCCCTCATTTTTCTTTTAGTAAGTGAGTTTTTAGCAAGTTGTAGGATACAAGAGCAATATACAAAAATCAACTATATATGTAGCCAAATAGCAACCAGAAATTCTAATTAAAAGATACCATTTACAATAGCCTCCAGATATGAAATACTTAGGGATAAATCTGACAAAGATGTGAAATATTTGTACACATGACCTATAAAATACTGCTGAGAGAAATTAAAGAAAACCGAAATAAATGGAGAGAGATGCCTTGTTTGTGGGTTGTTAGTTCTCCCCAAGTTGGTCTACAGGTTCAATGCAATGCCAATAAAAATTCTACCAGATTTCTCTGTAGAAATTGACAAGGTTTTTCCCCTAAAACTCATACAAAAATGCAAAGGACCTGTAACAGACAAAATGATGTTTAAAAACACAAAGTTGGAAAGTTAACATTACCTGATATTAAGAATTCATATAAATCCTCATAATTAAGACAGGGTCGTATAGTACTGTCATTAGGACAGACAGATCAGTGGAACAGAAACTTACGGGAGAACGTTTAGCTTTTCAGCTAATGGTGCTAGACAACTGGGTACTGTATGAAAAAGAATGAACTCAACAGGTACTTCAGAGAAGAATGATCACAGAGAAGCATGTTAAAAAAGATGTTAAACAATTAAAAAAGAAAGTTAAACACCATCATTAGGAAAATGCACATTACAACCACATTGAGATACCATTTCACAGCTACTAAAATGGCTAAAATCATAAAGACTGACCATACCAAGTGTCGCAGAAGATGTGAAGAAACTGGCACCTTAATACATCATGAGAATGTGAAATAAGCCAACCACTTGGGAAATCAGACTGGCAGTTTCTTAAAAAGTTAAACATACATCTACCATATGTAAGATCCAGCCATTTCACTCCTAGGTATTTACCCAAAAGAAAACACAGCTGTACACAGAGACTAGCAATGAAAACTTGGGAGTTAGGCTTTTTATTTCTCTCAGGAAACTTTTTCTCAGGACAAGAGATGTTCTTAATTTAGAAACACTCAAAAATCATGATCCTGACTAAAAATTTCTTGCATGTTCTTTTAGTCGTTTTTCAGACAAAAACCAACCAAAATTGATTGGGAAACAATGAAAACACCACTACGATATGTTTCTGAAATATAAGTATACATTTTAATTTAAGAATATATTTTAAAATCAGTACATGTATACGCGTGACTAACAGACCAAATCCACACCTGTAAGCTTCCAAGAACCATTTTACTGTGCTGACAGTACTAGGGGTGCAGGCAGAGGGAAAATAAATAGTGTTTCAGGGAACGCAGTAGTGATCGATAGGGTAGGTAAAGGAGGAGCCTCATCGTGGACGCTATGGCAGGAACAACTCCCTGGTACTGACATGTGCAAAGTTCCAGGTCTCCACGACAGGAACAGGAACGGCCCAACCCACCAAGCAGCCTCCCTACTTGTCTACCAAGTGCAGAGGGTGGAGGGACTCAGGCACAGGGGCGCAGGGATGGGGGAACTGGGCCCAGAAGTTCAGACAAGCACGTGTGTTCATACACCACCCCCGACCCACAGCATCGCCCCACATGACAAAACTACACGACTGAACAAAGGCACTCCCAGCCTCCCTGTCACCTCTTTGGCAGTGAGTCAGGCCATCAAAACTTCTGACACACAGACATCTTCATCAGGAGGAAGGCTGTCCTGTGTGGTGGGGACAGGCCTTTAGGTGAGAACAAAGCTATTGAAGCTGTAGCATTAATTGGACATCCCTAAACAAAAAAGATGTTAATTGCTAATTATAAGTGTACAGACAAAAAACTGCTTCATGTCCCATACCCCAAGGATGGACACAGTCATTTTCCTACTCAAAGGTGAAATATAACAAGCCCTTGATCATACTTCAGCAAGTACAGTTATGGGGCAGGAAAAGAAATTAAGTTCCATATGCTAAAATTTACACTTATTGCTATGAACTAAGTTTTAATGTATTTCTTGAGTCAAAACCAAATGTCTGAGGACGCACTAAGCTTATGATACTTTCATCTGTAACTCATTCACTTCTCTAAGTGAGACTCATGGTAATGGAACGTGTCCAGGCTTTCAAGCATCTAAACTGAAGAAACATTAAAGCCACCCTGTATAATTAGGCCAGAAAACTTCAGAGGGGTGACTGATCAGGGCTTCTCAGGACTGGATGTTGGTTGAATTGAGGATTCGGGAAGCAGCATCAGATTTGGAAGCCTTTGAAAGTTCGCGCTGTTGAAAAATAAACAACATCAATGGCAGGACTGACCCCTCTCATGCATGCCCTGCCCTGGTAAATAAGCACGAGTGAATGTCAGCACATGGCCCTCTGAGGGCGTTTCTCTAAGACAGTGGGCCCTAGCCCAGCACAGGCTGTTAGGAATCCAAGGGAAGGGAATGCTTAGTCACAGATTAAGCAGGTGCGTATATGTGCCTTGATCGCTTTCCTCAGCCAGTCCATTTTGTTAAAACCTCACAGAAGAGAAATCCCTTAGACTTCACCAAGTACTCTGAGTTGTCAAGCTAGATAGGCAACAAACTTTGGTCTTTTGAGCCCTTTATGAAACATCGGGCCAGAGTGTATATCTACCAATCCCTGGGGCTGAGGGCCTGTTAACCTGCTGGTGATTTCATCTCGTGCTGGAGCACATGGTACCAAAGCAAAAGACAAAGCATGCGAGACAAAGCCAGTGAGAAAGGACAGGTGTTAGTGGAGGTTAGTCTCCTGGCTTCAGTGCTGCCTGGTGGAGCCCACGGCCACAACAGCCCAAACCAGGGGAGCTTTCCTGACTGAGCCAAAGACAGATACAGATACATGTAAGCACTGAGTGGATGAAGCGGGGCTGGCTGAGCAAACAGGAAAGAGAAAGCTGGACTTTGTGGCCCGCAGTCAGCTAACCACAGTGACAAGTACTCACTTCTGTAGGTAGAACCACAACAGTCAAGTACTTGATAGGGACTTCTCTGGTAGATCAGTGCTTAAGACAGCTTGAGGTTCAGTCCCTGGTTGGGGAACTAAGGTCCTACATGCCACACAGCATAGCCAAAATAATAATAAAACAACTCTTTAAAAAAAAAGTAACTTGACAAAAGTAAAAGAATATAAAGCGAGCTTCAGAGCTCAAAATGAGCTGTAGCCTTGGGCAGCTGTCACATTCTTCATTACTGCAGAAAGACAATTGATGCCCTAGGCTGTCACTCAATATCCCCCACAATGGTGAAGGACGGCCTCGCCTCTCAATAGTTAAGATACTCAGGGCTCACTAAGGAGAGGGCACTGCAGTTAAGTGTCGGTAAATGTGAAGTAGGTTACTAGGAGCTGAAGAGCACTGTGGGGAAAAAAGAACTTTCTTCCAGTGCCTCCTATGTTCTTTAGCAGCTCAATGTGGTAGAAATAGGCAAAGGCAAAGAAATGAGCATGGGCTAGCCCAGAGCAGACAGAAAGTTGGCAGTGCAGCTCCGAGGGGTTAGTAAGACATATACTCCAGGAAATAATCAGCACACAGGCCAAAAACCTGATAGGCAGCACACAGCTGGGGCTCCCCTCCCCACGTGATAGGGCCTCTCCTTTCTAGCACACTGGAGGCCCTTAATGTCACAACTGGGGAGGGTGGAAATTCTCTGTTGTGAAATAACAGGATAAAAAAACTTTGCCTAACTTTAGATGGGGCTGAGAATCCAAGTCTGAACAAGTTAATCGGCAGGTTAGTCTGTTTAGTTAGTCTATTGGGGACTTAAGCCAGATATTTACTATTTTTGAAATCTGTATTAGGGATTCCTGCTTCCTTTGTTAAAAAAAAGAAGTCTTATGATAGTACAGTTGAGATTATTGGTTAGTGCAGCCCTGTGCCCACATTGGAGTGAAGCCAGCAGATGACAGATCAGCTTGGAAAAGGGACATGGGACATGCAGGGGTTGCCATACAGACCTGAAGCCCAACAGTGGAGCTGTCAGAGAGGGACGGATCCTTCTAAGAACAAAGAATTAAGACAATTACCAAGACTCCACCAAGAGAGCACCAGGGCAGTGATTAAAAAGGTTACCTCCTGCAGCCAGGGAATGGTATTTCTTAAGCAGAAGGATCCAGGTTAAATGTCTGGTTGCTGCTGCCATCTTTCTTCCTGTATACCACCCTTAAACCACCCCCACCTCATGCCATGGTCATGTCAGGAAAGGGATTCTCAGCCTCCAAAATTCCATCCGAACTAACAGCCTGGGTGCCCCTGGGGAGATACCCTCTCTGCCCCAACTGTGTGCTCCCCATGGACTGGTAGATATTAGAAAAGGTGAATTACCGCAAACTCAGAATAGGTGCTGGCAACAGAATTAATGCTGAAGTTGCGCCGTGGGGGGGCCGAGTCAGGGTACCCACCGCTGAGGATGCTGCCATTGAGCTCCAGGTTCTCCTTGTTGGCTCCATGCTTGACGGCACGGGGTGTTTTTTTCCCCGAACAGGTGGAAGTGATGACTGGCTGTAGATAAAAGATCCTTCAATGTATCACCCTTATAATGACTACACATACACACGTTATCAAAGGCTGACACCGTCTTTATTCATGTGTCTGTAATCCTATTCTTCTGGTTTAACACATATAAATTCTTAATGATCTGCAGAACCCTTATCTTGAGCATAGTCTGTAGAATACTTGAAAGACTGAACACATTTTAGCACACACTCCTCACCCCTCTCCTGGGGTGAGAGTTCCTGTCTGCACCTAGTCATCCAGTGTCACTGGGCTGGAACCCACATGCAGAGACCTCACACAGGAGCACCGAAGACCAGGCTTTCAACTGAGCCTATGGAGACTTCGGTTTCCCAGCCATCCCAGTGCTTCCACAACACTAGTCAGGGCTCAGGATGACCATTCTCTCCTCTTCTCTCATTTAGTCTTTGAGAGACTAGTTAGCTTCCATCTGTTAACTCTCAGCATCTCAATGATAACCAGATGCAAGGACCTTAGAAACTGGAACAGGTGGGCGGGCCCTTGTGTGGCTGAACCACACTGACTCCTTTTTGTCAGCTCCACCTTAGGCCTGCAGTCCCACCCTCTCCCCGTCCTGCATGACTGACCTTCAATCTACACATAGGAATGTGCCCAAGCCAGACAAAGTTCCTATCAAGTCTGACCTTCACCTGATACGAAAACTGCAGAATGCCTTTCGCTGAGGCAGGTGTGGTGGTCTCGAGACCCTGGGAGAAGGAAAACTGCACAGTGCCTATCAGTACCGACGCGCTGCTCCTAGATGTTTCTACATTTTAAGCTTTGGCCCCTTTAAGTCCCTCTCTACCCCTTTCGGTGCTTGAGTGCAGGTGCAAATGCCTCTGGGTCACTGTCCGCTGGATCCTGCCTGTATGTAAATTACCCACAGTAAACTTCATAATTGCACTTGATGAAGCTACCTGCTTTGTTTTTCGGTCTCAAAGCTCCTTCTCAGTCCAGAGGACAGTATTCAGTATCTCTGCCTCCTAAAAGACCCTGGAGTGCATAGGCCCAGCCGGTGTTGCAGATGTGCTTGTACACAGAGCATACTGACCTTGCTGCCAGAAGGTGGAAGTCGAGACACAGGAGAGCGGTAGACTGTCCCCGAAAAGACAGGCCGAATGCTGCTGTTGGCCGTAGCATTGGACATGGTGGTAGTGTTCAGCTACAACAAGAGACAGGATTACTGACATGAGACAAGGTGCTGAGTAACCCATCCTTATATTACAGAGGAGTGAGCAGTCCTCCTGTGAGCAGGGAAGCAGTCTAGAAAAGTGTTCAGTGTTCCATCCAGCAGGTGGAATTGTAAAATGGGACAACCATTTTATTTCGAAAAGTTAAACAGGCAACTATCCTAAGACCCAGCCATGTCACTCTTGGGTATTTACCCAAGAGATATGAAAGCATATATCCATACAAAGACTTACACATAAATATTTACAGCAGCTTTATTTGTAGTAGCCAGAAAACTAGAAATAAGCTAAATATCCATCAACACAGGCAACTAGATAAGCAAATCGTGGTATACATCCAGTAGAATACTATTCAATAATAAAAAGAGTAACCTACTGACATAACACAGATGAAAAAAATCAGACACAGAAGTATACACACTGTATGATTCTATTTCTATAAAATGTTAGAAAATGCAAACTAATCAATAGTAACAGAGCGAACAAAGCTGTAGTTGCCAGGAGCTGGGGGGATGGGTAAAGAAAGCAAAGAGTATATAAAAGGGCAAAAGGAAACTTTGGGTGTGATGGGTAAAAATTTATAACATGTTCTAAAAATTTCATCACATTATTTTTCTAATAGAAAATTAAGTACCTAATATCAAACAATAGGGAACTAGTTTAATAAATGACAGAATGTCAAAAAAACAGAATATATCAGCTAATAATGAGCATATTTAAAGAAAGTTTAATTCTCTGAAAAAGCAGAAATCAAAATTATATATGTGATCTCTATTTTATGAAAATACACTATTTTTAAAAGCAGGAAAAACACCAAATATTCTCATTGGTGCTTCTGGAGTTATACACTATAGGTGATTTTTAAAAAACATTTTATATGTTATAAAGTATGAGTTGAGGAGCGAAGAGGAAAATAGCACTCCATTTATCAAAGAAAAGGTTTAAAAAAAAAAAAGGAGGGAAGGAAGGAAAGGACGGACTCCTGGTTTCCTGGTCTGGAGATTAAGGAGCATTAGCTACTCTATTTGCCAGGCATGAAAGTCTTTCACACAGTGCCATGGTCACTTGTCGGAATCACAGAATGAACCTCTGAAGGTTTTCATCATTATAGAATGTTGGCAGCTGCCGGCACCCCGAGTTTAATCCGGGACTCAACATCTGACACACATCAAAGCCCAGCAGTTCAGGCAGCTCCGCATTACCTTGCGCACTTTGCCTGGAGTGCTGGGTGTCGGTCCTCGGCGCTTGTTGGGTGTTCGCGGAGTACTGCCGTAGAGCATCTCTGTCTCTGTCTGCTTCTTGTTCTTTAGTTGCTATGTGAAAGTCAGGGGCAAGAGTGATAAATCCCAGAAAGAGAACAGCTCTGGGATGGGGGCAGAGGAAGGGCCAGAAATACAATGCAAGTGTCTACACCCAGAGCTAAAAAGAGCTGCCGGGAGCTGCGACTTCTCTAGCCAACCGAGAGCCCTGGCAGAGACTATGGGCCGCTCCCTCATTGCTCTGCCCCACTTCCCAAGCTGGGTTTACTTACTCGTTCCTGCTTGGCTCTCTCTTTCTCCAATCGGTGCATCTCCCACTGTTCTGTTACGTACTCCATGAATTTCTGCCCATTCACCACAAATGCCTTTGAATGCTCCCCTTCCCACATTTCAATCCTTGCTTTCAACTCCTCTTCCAACTGAGACCAGAAACAAGGACATGTTAATTACATCAAATCTTTGGTGTGAAACCTAAAAGAAATGATTCTCCCAAAGAACGCCTCCTACCCCCTCAGAGTATCATTAGCCTGACTTCAGGTAGCTGGACCCATATGGGAAATAGGCCGGAGCGGCCAGAAATCAGTCTGGCATGGTTCATCCATAATATACTTGAAGGCGGGAAAAAGTGAGAACCCCGAGCCTGACCACTAAAGTTCTGGTGCCGGAAGCTGGAGGCAGCACCGGGGGAAGCTGCAACATTAAGCAGACAGTGTTCACAGAGCAGCACTGGCTGGGCTGCAGCCTGGGATCCACCCCTTACGGGCTCTGAAGAGGTGGGCAAGGTGCTTAAGTGCTTAGTCCCTCAGTTTGCTCATCTGTAAAAACGGAAATAATAATACCAACCTCTTAAGGATGTTGTGAGGATTAAGTGAATTAATAAATGGAAAGCACTCTAAGATAGTATCTGGCACTTAATTCAATAAATGTTAACTATTATTATTAAAATAGAGAATACTAATGAAGTCCAAAGCACTTTCTCAAAAGGTCACCTTGTGTTATGGGATCAATGGTGCCCCCTGCCAAATTCATATGCTGATGTCCTAATCCCCAGTACCTCAGAATGTGACTTTATTTGAACACAGATGTAATTAAGTTAAAATGAGGTCATAAGGGCGAGTCCTAATCCAACTTAAGAAAATTTAAACACACACACATACAGTAGGAGGACGGTGTGGAGATACAGGGAGAAGATAAACTGTGTGGAGGCAGGAAAGAAGCCTCGGAAGAAACCAGCCCTGCTGACACCTTGATCTCAGACTTCTAGCCTCCAGGACTGAGAAAATGAATTTTTGCTGTTTAAGCCACCCAGTCTCTGCTACTCTGTTGTGGCAGTCCTAAAAACATAATAAAACTTGATATTCAGTTATCAAGGAATACTTGATATTAGGCAGACCCAGCAAGTACTTACTATCCTTGCCTAACCTTTGGAAGAGAATACAGTTTGGGAGCAAAATGATTCAAAGCAAGGGATATAAAAAGTGAGATATTTTGTAGTCACGCACCAAACACTCTCAGCAACAGTATTACCTTAGGGAGTGTTTTTTGGAGCTTGGCTCTCTGCTTTTCCTCTTTTAGAAGATTTCCTCCACGATTTGTAAATCGACTTGGATCTGAAGCTTTTCTCTGTGAAAAACACATTTTAATTAGTAAATGCCTGTCAGTCAGTCACTTCTGCTAGAATCCATGCTCTCATAAATGGATGCATATTTGTAAGGAGACTTCAGAGTTTTCATCTCCACCCACTCTGAGTAGTGAGACACGGTGACTTTCTAAGGCAGGGAGTGGGGTATGACTACTCCCAGGGGGATGCAAGGTCATACACTGGGGTGCAGAAAAACTACTGTTTCCTTTTCCATCTAAAAAGTAAGACAGGCTTTCATATTTACTGCACAATGTCACTGGCTCCTTTCCTTGGTTCAGAGGCCACCAAAGGGAAATGGGGGGTGCAGGGGGACAAGCAGGAGGTCTACACTCAGAGGGCTTGCTGGTGACTCCCCAACTTGCCCACTCCCACTGTATTAAAACAACACAGCTTAAATGTGTTCAGTGAAAGGGTTTACAGATCGTGTGATTTTTATTAAATTAACCCTCACAAAATGGACAAGAAATATAAAATGTTAGGCTTCTTATTCTTTTTAACTTTACTGTTTTTAGTTACATTCTACATTATATCAGAATAGTAATGTAAGTTTATAATTTATAAATACAAATTAGGTGAATACACTAAAAAACGGGGCAGATAATCAAAAATGTTTAGAAATAGTCTTGACAATTTGGGAGCCAAACTGATAAATCCTGTTTCCTTTCCAGGCTGTTTGATTAGTAACTTTCTATAAGCATATCTAAAAGGAATGGTAATTAGTTTTTTATTTTTCCTTAAACATTGGCATGTAAACAAGGGTTGCATATTTGGTTCTTTATTAGCTTTATATATATATATTTTAAAATTATAGTTGATTTACAATATTATATAGGTTTCAGGTGCACAACACAGTGATTCACAATTTTTAAAGGTCATACTCCATTTTTAGTTACTATGAAATACTGGCTATGCTCTACAGTGTTCCATGCTGTACAATGTATCCCAGTGGCTTAGCTGTTTCATACATAGTAGTTGTACTTCTTAATCCCCTAGCCGGTATACTCCCAGTTTCCCCCTCCCCACTGGTAACCATTAGTTTGTTTCTATGTCTGTGAGTCCGTTTTTTTGTTATATTATATGTATTAGTTTATTTTCTAGATTCCACATATGAGTGGTGTCTTACAGTAGTTATCTTTTCTCTGAGTTATTTCACTAAGCATAATACCCTATAGATCCATCCAAGTTGTTGCCAGTGGCAAAATATCATTCTTTTCTATGGTTGAGCTCTTTACTGACTTTCACTCTCCTCCTCCTTGCTTTCTACCAGAAGTAAGGAGGCATGGAGGCCTCGAACACTTGCTTTTAAACAGCTGTGAGATCTCACGCAGTTTTCTCTTCTTCTGAGTCCTAGTTTCCTGCCTGTAAACTTGGAGTTAAACTCCGGATTTGCTAAAGGGCTGTTCCAGCTCTAACAGGACTGGTATGGACCTAAAAATAAATCTCATGAATTTTATGCCCGAGGTGCCTCACTTGCCTCAACCTGATCCCAGCTCTGAACTCTAAAATGCTCTAAGGGAACCTATTCGTGCTAAGTCTATCAGAACAAAAGGAATACAGAATACACAAATGTGCCCCAATAAACAGGCAATTTTCTAAGATAATAGCAAAAGTTTGAACAGTACAGAATGTTAGTTACCTGCCCCTACATCCACTCTTCTCTCCTTCCTTAGAAACAGACCTTGGATTTATCTACGGCAGCAGTTCTCCCAGCCTCACCCATAGCTGGTGTGGCATTTAAGTGGAGGTGCTATGAAGAGAGCCTGGGAAAGGATCTCGGGGGCGGGGGGGGGGCAGTGCCTTTTGTGCTCCTGCCTTCACATGCTGTGTGAAACGCTGTGGTGGGAGCTCCAGAACCACCGTGGACCTGAGCTTAGACTCACCCCTTAGTGGTGGAGGAGCTATGAACTGGAGAAGCCTGGGACCCCACTGACTATGGAATGGCCATACCTGCCTTACACTGCCTACCTCTAGACTTCCTTTATGCAAGAAACTTCAGCCTTATTGAAAGAATTAATTTGGGGTTTTTCTCTTACATGTTTCTAAGCTTGACAAATACAGATGGGTTAGCAGTAATTTATAGATGTAATGATAAAACCTGGTAAACAGCAAAGGAAACAGACTCTGACTCCACGCAGAGGATGTTTTCTTAACACCACACTGTACTCTAAGGAAAAGAGAAAAACTAGAGTAGTACCTCAAACTCTAAGAAAAGCCTCCAGCTCTCTTCCCACTTCTGGACACCTTCAAAGAGTTCTTTGTGAACCTCATAGTAGTTTCTTAACCGCACGATCTCGGCATCATGGAGCTGGAGCAGATTTTCTGTGTAGTCCTCTGCAAGATACAGGCCCAGTAGTTTTAAGAAATCCCTCCAGTGTTTAGTATCCCAATTTACTAACCCCTCATCCCCCTAAAATGGAAGCAGATTTTTCTCCCTTACAGTAAAAGTGATACACGAGTAATTGTGTGCTGTAGATAATAAGAGCCAGGTTTGTCACCATCAGCCTGGTAGGGCTGGAGACTGACTAAGGCGTAGAATAATATGACTAAGATTCTCAAAACTTCTGTCATCTTTTGCCTTGTCTTAGGTTTCTTTCATATTCTTTCTTTTCATGCTGCCCAATAGAGGGCTGAGTCACAGAAAATGTCCAGAAATGTGGAATTCAGTAAAGACAGCAGCATCTTTATATTCAGTTCAGACCAGAATTCCACTGGGCCCTTGGGGGCATACTCCTGGGCTCAAAAGTGGGCTCTGCCATTGACCTGCTGTGTGTCTCTGGGTTAAGTTGTGCAACATTTATGTGCCTCAGTATCCTTCCTCATCCCTTAACCTGAGTATTAAGTGAGATAATCCTATTAAGAGTCTGGCATTGCACCTGGCAGCACAGAGTAAACACCTGATAAACCTGAGCTTCACACCACAGGCCACAGAGTTATACTGCTTCAGAGATCCCTCATTTCCCAATAGCATTTGCAAATGCTTATTTGAACAGGAACGGCAATTTATGCTGAATGGCTTGGAAATTTATGCCTCTGTTCCAGAGGAAATACTTCCCAGTGAATGTCTGCACTTGTAAAACACAAGTGAGCAGCCGCATGAAGAGTGACACTTCTGTACGAACCAGAGTAGTAAGCAGCGAAAGCCTGTCTCTGCTCCTGGCTGTAAAAACACTTGTCCCAGTACTGAGCCACCTCCACTCGGATTGCCTCAATCACTTTCTTCATGTTTTGCATTTTAAGTTCTTCCAACCGATCCACTTCTAATTGCAGCTGAAACAAAAAGACCTGTTAAAAGTGCTTCATATTTATGTAAATTTGCAAAATATTTTCCCCCTTTTTAATAAAGTGAAGTGAAAGTTGCTCAGTTGTGTCCAACTCTTTGTGACTCCATGGACTACAGTCCATGGAATTCTCCAGGCCAGAATACTGGAGTGGGTAGCCTTTCCCTTTTCCAGGGGATCTTCCCAACCCAGGGATAGAACCCAGGTCTCCCACATTGTAGGCAGATTATTTACCAGCTAAGCCACAAGGAAAGCCCGTTTTAATAAAATTACAACACAAAACCACAGTGGCAAGTCAACACTCTATAACAATGATATCCTAGGAGTCAGAAATGTAAGAAACATACACACGAAATAACAGATGATCAGGCTACTGCCACCCTTTTCTGATGCTTGTCTTAAAAACAGGCTCAGTCAGGATTTCCTTGGTGGTCTAGTGGCTAAGACTCTGTACTCCCAATGCAGGGGGCCCAGGTTCAATCCCTGGTCAGGGAACTAGATTCCGCATGCAACTAAGACCTGATGCAGCCAAATAAATAAATATTAAAACAAGAAAGAAAGAAAAAAACAGGTTCATGCAAGGCAGAAGCTGGTGAAGACACCAGTGTGTGCTCATGCTCAGCTGCCTGCCACTCTTTGGGACCCCATGGACTATGTAGCCCACCAGGCCCCTCTGTCCATGGGATTTCCCAGGCAAGAATACCAGACTGGGTTGCCACTTCCTATTCCAGGGGATATTCCTGACCCAGGGATTGAACCCACATCTCCTGCACTGGCAGGTGGATTCTTTACCACTGAGCCACTAGGGAAGCCTCAGAGATATCACACTTGTCACCAAAAAGCTGACCCAGTGCCCTTAGGGTTCCTTACCGCTTTCCGGACCTTGGCCTTCGACCCAGTCATAACCGTGGCCACAGCTTCTCTTTCTTCTGCAGGTATTTGCAACCTATCCCAGAGCTCTCGTATCTGAGCACGCAGCCCCTCACACACTGCTTCATTTTGTGATTTTCGCACTTCCAGCTGTAGCAAGGAAAGCCAGGGGTTACAGCAATGACAGCAGCAGAGAGAAAGCTGGCCCTCTGGCTTCCTACAAAGATACATCTTTACCCCCACGGAGAAGAAGCACTTTCACAAGACTGTGAAGAGCTGTGTTTTCATGAATTCTGAAAACAAACTATAAGGCTGCTATTATGGTAGTAGGGTGTCAGATCTCCAAAATAAGGATTTAAATTTTAACTAAAAAAAAATTTTTTTTTTCAGTTAAACACTAAACTAATTCAAATAACTCAGTTTTCCACCCAAATCCTGTATTTCATATTCTTAGAACTACATATAAATTAAGGTTTTTGTTTAAAAAAAAAATTCAAGGTTGTATTTCACACAATACTATCTTTATCTTAAAGGAAAAAACCGCACTTTTTTTTCCAAATTGCTGGATACTGTGGAGATCCCAGGCCATAATCTGAGTGACATTACCTGCCGGAGCAACTTCTGTAGTGTTGCAATGTTTTCCAGAGATAAACAGAAGGCTTCTTCATCTTCACACACCACGTCTCTTTCAAAGCTTGTGTCTGGCATGTGCTCTAATTCCTCCATACACAGTATGATCTGTCTCTTTATGTTAACAAACTCCTCACGCCTAGATGCCTATGAAAGAAGGTGATTATAAGATACCTGGAGGAAAGTCAAATGACTTTTAGGACATATGAATGTTGACATAAAGCTATGACAAACCTAGACAGAATATTAAAAAACAAAGACATCACTTTGTTGACAAAGGTCCATATAGTCAAAGCTATGGTCTGTCCAGTAGTCATGTACAGGTATGAGAGTTGGACTACAAAGAAGGACGAGTACCGAAGAATTGATGCTTTTACACTGTGATGCTGGAGAAGACTCTTGGGACTGCAAGGAGATCAAACTAGTCAATTCTAAAGGAAATCAGTCCTGAATATTCATTGGAAGGACTGATGCTGAAACTGAAGCTCCCAATATTTTGGCCACTTGATGCAAAGAGCCGATTCATTGGAAAAGACCCTGATGCTGGGAAAAATTGAAGGCAGGAGGAGAAGGGGGTGACAGAGGATGAGATGGATAGACAGCATCACTGACTGAGTGAACATGAATTTGAACAAACTGCAGGAGATAGTGCAGGACAGGGAAGCCTGGTGTGCTGCAGTCCATGGGGTCACAAAGAGTCACACGCTACTTGGCAAACTGAACAAAAACACCAATGTTAGCATACCTTTGTTTCCCTCAAAGTTGCCACGTGTTGTCTAAACTGGTTCAGCTCTTCTAAACTGGGAACTGAGGTGCTGTCAATTTCATAATGGGGCATGCAAAGAATTTCACACAGTTCTTGATCTTGTTCTTGAAGGATTTTCAGTTCTTGTTTTCTTTCCTTTTTCTGTTTTCTCCTCAGTTCCACCTGAGTGCGCAAATCCTTTTCTAGTTGCAAGATGGTTGTCTCTCCTTCTTCCTGTAGGAGACAATGTACCACTGTTAAGGTGCCAAGTGGATTTCTTCAAAGGAGGAGAAAGACCATGGAAAAAAAAGACTAGGATGACAGACTTTTAGTTAAACTTATAAGTTAACTTATTTGTTAACCTAACAGAATATGGCACAGAGAGGGCCCCATAACAACGTTCCCCAGTAAGGAAAGGTGCCAGGGCAATTTTATCAGAGGTAAAAATGGTTGAAAAACTTGCTTTGAGTTAGCTATGGTTATTTAGCTCCTAACTAAATGTTTATCCCAATAATCCTAAGAACATCACTTAACCATCCCAATAATTGAAGGTTATCACTTAACCAATAAAAATCCATTTTGTACTCCTTGCTCTACTCCTGATAAGCAGAAGAAAAAAGTGGCAGTTATATGTCCTATAAATTTTATTCAACATTAAACTAGGAACTGTCATATAATTTAAGGGAGATGTACTACTGAATACCTAACTTCTCATCCAATTTCATATCAAAAGTTTTTTAAAAAAAGACTAAAGAAGGAATCTCAAAAAACAACAAAATTCTGTAAGGCAATTATCCTTCAATTAAAAAATTTTTTAAAAGGAATCTCTGTTCAAAATCAATGATATTTATGCCATTTGTGTTGATGTCTGAGTCTGCCTGATTGCTCATGGCTACAAGATATTAATTATCCTTAACTCTTTAAACAGTGTCCTCCTCCAAGGCTGCCTCCATCTAGATCCCCAGGCAGTTCTTTCTGTAACAGGGAGAGGGGCCTGAGACCTTACTGGCGCCACATCAGCCCCCTGTGTGCTGTCCCTGCACCCACCTCTATTCTAGTTACCTTCCCAACCCTCACTGTCTTCATTTTTATGATCCCAACACTGTTTTTACTGGTTCTAACCAGGGCTATGTTTTGGGGTCTCTCTGTCGTTCATGTCATGCTTACTGGTGTCTGCGTTCATGTCTGACTCGTGCTGGAGCACGGGACAGCAAACTCGCAGCAAGAAACACAGATGAGCATCCTTGGGTTTGACCTCACTCTCCTGATATTCCTACTATGGAAACATTTCTTCTCATGTGGCCACTCTGGCTGGTTCAGTGGTGTGCAGCTTTCAAGTATGAAAAAATCCACAAAGGCAGGTTTGGGGGGTAACTTTCCCTTATATCACTCATCACTTTTGTTTCTTAAGTAGCTCTTTTCATTTTCTTTCACAGAAAGAATGGAATTATATCATCTATTCCTCTTTTAACTAAGCTCAGAGTTAAAATTATGTCCTACAAATTGATAGGAATATGAAATTTGTTTTTGATTGAAACATTGCAACACTTAGGTGTTTCACCTCTCAACAGGGCAACTTATTTATATAAGTGAAAAAATAGCTTTGCTGGAACCAAGTAACTAGGCAACATGTTCCACCCATTTCTCATGTCCAGTATCAGCCCTATAAGGAAACTTTCCACCTGGAGCTCCAAATCAAAGTTCTTCCCTCAATCTCAGACCCAAACAGGATCCCCTGACACCCTGCCACATACATGAAAAGGCTCGACATTTAACTCGCTGCACAGAGTGTTCAGCTCTTTTTGACAGACGGCTATGCTTTTGATGAGTCTTTCCTTCAGGCTTTCCTCTTCAGCAATCATCATATCCAGGAGGTCCTATGAGAGAGAAAACAGTCCTGTAAAAGTCCTGGGTTCTCCCCCATTAGCGTCAAACAACAACAAATAACACCAAAAACCTCACAGTTTCAAACTTTTAAGAAAGGACTTAAAAAAAAACGGGACTTCCCTGGCGGTCCAGTGGTTAAGACTCCATACTCCCGGTGCAGAGGACCCAGGTTCAATCCTTGGTCTGGGAACTAGGATCCCCATGGTTTGGCCAAAACAAACATGCAAACAAAACTGGGAGGAGCCTGTGACATCCTAGCGTCACTTCTATATTCTATTTTAGATGAGACACCAACATCCTTACCCCTGTCCCACTGCAAAGAGGCCAGTGCTACTAAACTCACCTTGATGTGCTTCTTTACAACCTCAGTTCTTTGTAACCGCTGGTCCTCTGGAATGCCAATCAATTCCCATATCTCCCGAAGGTGATTCAGGGCTTTCTGGAGACATACTATGGACTCCTCTGCCAGCACCTCACTAAAAAGCAAAAGAGAAGCCAGATACATGAGCCACTGCCTCCAGTCTAAAAACTGTATTTACAGAAACTAAAACTAGTTTATCAGTGGGCTCAAGGCTAAAAAAATTGGAAACAAGCATTCAACTTAATTCATCTTTAACTACTCCCCTATCCTTCCCCCCACAAACACCACAACCCTGGCAAAGCAAAATCCAGTATCATGTTACATTGTAGAAATTCAATCTTACACTGTATAAATTCAATCTTTTGAATAATACTCAGAATCTGGACTTCAATCAATGATTCTATCTATGGCAGTATATTATGGAAAAACAGACAAAAATGTCAGCTCCTATAAAACAGCTGGAAGTTTATTGCAAATTTGTTATTCATCTTTTTCCCTTCCAGTTTTCTTAAGCTATAATTAATATATAGCACTGTATAAGTTTAAGGTATACAGCACAATGACTTGATTTACATACATCATGAAGTGTTGTCACAATAAGTTTAGTAAACATTATCATTTCATATAGGTAAAATATTAAATTTTAAAATTATTTTTCTTATGACTAGAACTCAGTATTACTCTTTAACAACTTTCATAAATAACATACAGTGGTGCCAATTATATTGATCATGCTGTACATTACATCCCTATTACTTAATACTGATTTATCTGGACTTCTGTGGTGATTCGTTGGTTAAAACTCTGATTGCCAATACAGGGGACACAGGTTTGGTCCCTGCCACAGGCCATGGGCAACAGTCTGTGCACCACAACACCTGAGCCACGCACCCTAGAGCCCGCACTTCACAACAGAGAAGCCACTGCAGTGAGAAGTCTGCGCGCTGCAACCAGAGAGTGGCCCCGCTCACAGCAACTAGAGGAAGCCCACGTAGCAGCAAAGACCCAACAAAGCCAAAAATACATTGATTAAATACAAATTTTTTAAAACCCTGACTTATAACTTTCTGACTGCCCTCATCCAATTCTTCCTTCCCCCTACCCCCAGACTCTGGTAAGCTAAAACTAATCTCTTTTTCTCTGAATTTGCTTGTTTCTGAAATATAATTGACCTATAACACTATGTTAATTCCTGCTAGAGAACACAGTGAATATTAGTGAACATATTTCTATACATTTCAAACTGATCACCAGAATAAGTCTAGCTACAATAGGTCTCTAGCTACAAGATATTACCTAGTTCTTGGCTACATTCTGCACACTATCCATTTCATACCTGTAACTCATTTATTTTGAAACTGGAAGTTTGTATTCTTCTTTTTTTTAATTTGGCTGCACTGGGTCTTTGTTGCTGTGGGATCTTCATTGTTGCCTGCAGGATCTTTTCGTTGTGGCATATGGGATCTCAGTTCCCTGACCAGAAACCAAACCCATATCCCCTGAATTGCAAGGCAGATTCTTAACCACTGGATGGCCAGGGAAGGCTCTGACAGTTCTATATTTAATTTTTTGAGGGATCGCCAACTATTTTCCATACTGGCTACTCCAATTTACATCCCCACCAACAGTGCACAAGGGTTCCCTTTCCCCAGTATCCTCGCCAATTCATGTTATCTGTTATATTTAATAAAAGCCATTCTGACAGTTGTGAGGTGATTATCTCATTGCGGTTCTGATCTGCATTTCCCTTTTGATTAGTGATGTTAAGCATCTTTTCATGTGCCCGTTGATCATCTGTATGTCTTTCTTGGAAAAACGTCTATTCAGATCCTCTACCCATTTTTAGTAAGGGTGTTTGTTTTCTTAATGTTGAGTTGTATACATTCTTTGTATATTTTGGATATTAACCCCTGATCAGTGTTGATGAGTATATAGAAAAGCCAGAACTTTCACACACTACTGGTTGGAGTGAATTAGTACACCATCTTGAGACTGTTGGCAGTATCTATTAAAGTTAAACTCTGGATGTGCTTTGCTACCAGTCAGCCAGGAGGCCTGGAACAAGTCACTGAAGCTCTTCTGTGCAAGAAATGAGGCTAGAGGCTCTCACTAGCCCCCTCTCTGTTACAGCATATTCAGGGGTTCTGAATCACCAGCCTACATCGCCATGAACTTCAGTTTCTCCATAGTTTTAATATACTTATTTCTAAGACATTTTTCTAGCCAAGAAATTCCAATGTAAATGTTTCCTGTCCTAGTTGAAGAAAAACTTTTGCACAGATACTAGTTGCCTATATCAGATGGCAATATCAATACACACATAATGAAGAGTGTTTAAAAGAATTTACTGGGACTTCCTTGGTGGTCCAGTGGTTAATCTGCCTGCCAACGCAGGGGACATGGGTTCGATTCCTGCTCTGGGAAGATTCCACATGCCTGGGGCAACTAAGCCCGTGCGCACCACCACTGAGCCCATGCTCTAGGGCCTGTGCTCTGCAACAAGAGAAAACACTGCAATGCGAAGTCCAGGCACTGTGTACAACGCAACTAGAGAAACAGCCACAAAGACCCAGCACAGCCAAAAATTAATTAATAAAAAAAATGAAAAGAAAACCTACAGAATGGGGAGAAAATATTTGCAAATGATGTGACAGACAAGGGCTTAATCTCCAAAATACACAAACAGCTCATACAACAATAAAAAAAAGAGAAACAACCCAATCAAAAAATACACAGAAGACCTTAATAGACATTTACCCAAAGAAGACATACAGATGGCCAATGGGCCCATGAAAAGATTCTCAGCATCACTAATTAGTAGAGAAATGCAAATCAAAACCATAATGAGGTACCACCTCATAACTGGTCAGAACAGCCATCATTAAAAGTCTACAAACAACAAATGCTGGAGAAGGTGTGAAGAGAACCCTCCTACACTACTGGAGGGAATGTAAGTTGGTGCTGCCTCTATGGAAAACAGTTTGGAGGTTCCTAAAAAACGGAGTTGCCATATGATCCAGCAGTTCTACTCCTGGGCACATACCCAGACCAAACTATAATCTGAAGATACATGCACCCCTAGTGTTCACAGCACTGCTATTTACAATAGCAGGAAACAATCTAAATGTCCATCAACAGATGAATGGATAAAGAAGGTGTGGTGTATATATATATATATGCACACACAATGGAATATTGGTCCACCATAAAAAAGAAAATAATGCCATTTGCAGCAACACAAATGGACCTAGAGATTATCATAAGTGAAGTAAATCAGAAAGACAAATACCACATGCTATCAAGAATCTAAAATACGACACACGACAGACTCAAAGATATAGAGAACGTATTTGCAGTTGCCAAGGGGGAAGGAAGGATTGGAAGATTGGGATTAGCAGATTCAAACGGTATAGCACACAAAACTATATTCAATACCCTGGGAATAAACCATAATGGAAAAGAATATATGGATAACTGAATCACTTTGCTATACAGCAGAAATTAACACAACATTGTAAATCAATTGTATTTCAATAAAACTTTAAAGGAAACTAAAAGCATAAAAAATGTAAAAAAAAATTACCATGGTACAATTATGTACTGCCTTGCTAATTGGTTTCAGGTAATTCCTGAAAAGGTGTAAATTTGAGATTTTTTTCTTATACTACATCATTTGAAAAACTGAGGGTGCCTACCAGAATACCATTCAAGAATACAGAGGTTGAAAGGGGCCGATTTTTCCAGTCTGGAGACTCTTAAGTCACTAGCCCAGAAGATATACTAAATGGCCCTTTAAATGATTTCCTACCTTCTGGCAGCATTCCACTGATCTACCATCCTATTTTTTTTCTAAATAGCCCTCTAAAAAAGCTTGTTAAGCTCCTCTGTACAACCTGCTTCAGAAATCAAGCCAATAGTTAATTCAGTGACCATTCTGATAACCATATTTTTCAGGCATATTTCTCATAGTCTTCTTTAAATATGAATACTTGAAACCAGATTACCTGAAAGTCTGGTTTTGTTAGCTTAGTAATTCCAGTTGTTAGATCTGTCAGGCTGGAACCAAAGTTAATTGATAACTTTTCCTTCCCCATCATTCACTTTCTTGAAAGCAGTATATGCCTGAACAATCCAAAAACTGCTAATGGAGTTGGGAGTAAGAGTCTTGTGTAAAATGTCATTTAAAATTTTACCAGTCTTCAGAATGTGTCATTCAGAGAAGGCCATGGCAATCCACTGAAGCGACTTGGCAGTAGCAGCAGCAGAATGTGTCATTAGCTGAAACACACAGCAGCTTAACTGTGCTCTCTTTTAAAAAGTTATTTGTCATCCACAACCTGACACCCAACATCTGTTTTCCAGTGGTACCAGTGATTTGTACTCCATTCCCATTCTCCCAAGGACAAGCATTTGAAAAGAACCGTCAGAATCATTAACCATAGAAGGAAGAACCTTCAAAGCCATACATTAACCAGTTTGACCAATAACTACAAATTATTTAATAATGAATTATCACAATGCTTCATTCACTACTTTCAGAAAATAAGGTTAACATCTGTATCACTTTTAACACAAAAATCCAAGCACTGGCATTGTTTTCATTTTAGTGATGAGAAGGCAATGGCGCCCCACTCCAGTACTCTTGCCTGGAAAATCCCATGGACTGAGGAGCCTGGCAGGCTGCAGTCCTGGGGGTCGCGAAGAGTCGGACACGACTGAGCGACTTCACTTTCACTTTTCACTTTCATGCATTGGAGAAGGAAATGGCAACCCACTCCAGTGTTCTTGCCTGGAGAATCCCAGGGACGGGGGAGCCTAGTGGGCTGCGGTCGCACAGAGTCGGACACGACTGAAGCGACTTAGCAAACTGACATTCAACATCATTGCCCAAAGTTACAAGGCCGGTAAGAGGCGGAGTGATGAGTCCGGTCGCAATTTCAATTCGGACACCCCTTCCCCCCCACCCCCCCCCCCCCTTCTCCCGCAATGCCTGAAAAGTTGCTAAAACGACCGGACAAGTATTCCTTAATTGGGAGTTTCTGAACTTGCAAGAAAACCAAGCTATGTTTCCAATTCGAGTAAAGTATTAACACTGCAACCCTGAGACACTGAAATGCAACGCTAAATTTAAAACTTGACCGCTTTATTGAAACCCTGACCACAAAAAACTCAGGACATACATAAAACAAGCCGTCGGTGCCAATAAGCAGCACCTGAGACGCTAGGTGTGTGGAGAGGGTGGGGCTCCCGGACTCCAGCTCCGACCGCCCCGCACCCGCGGCGCCGCTGGCCCGACCGGCCTCCCCACCCCGCCGCTGATCCCGGGCACCTGGATCAGCACCGCTAAGGGCGGCTGGACCTGCGGGGGCCGGAGGCCGCCGAGGCAAGGGCGCGTCAGGTGTGGCCTCCCCGCCGCCAGCGGCCCGCAGCCCTCGCGCCGGCTCACAGCTTCCCAGCGGAGCCCGGCCGCTCCCGGCCTCACTCGGGCGCGGCTGACAGGACGCCCCGACCCCGGGTGGAGGGCGGCCCCTCGGACCCCGCACCGCCCCACACCCAGAAGGGGAGTCGCTCCCTCCCGCGCCCCCTCGACGCCCCCCACAAACATGCACCTTCTCCTCATGACGGACGCTCCAAGCGGGCGGGCGTCGAGGCCCCCGACCTTCTTCTCCACGCGGGCGGATCGCAGCAACCCCCGGCAAGCACCAGCGGCGTCCCTCCAGCTCGCAGCTGCGGGAGCCGTTAGGTCTCGGCAGAATTTCAAACCTAACCGGAGGCGGTAAAAGCCCCACGATTGGTTCCCCGTCCCGTCGCTCCTCTAGAAGCCCTGCCCTCTCCCCGCCCACCAGCGCGCCGCGGTTTGGGGCGGGGGCTGCGCGCTGGGCGCGGTTTTCAAAGTGCGCGTCTCAGCCTAGAGACCGCTGAGTCTCCCGGTCTCCCTGGCTTGGTGCGTTTAAAACGCCTTGCCGCCCTCGGCCGGCGGGGTGACAGGAGCAGGAGTCACAGAAAAGCCTGGCGCCTTAATATGTTTCCCTCGCTCTTTCAGGCAGCAGTCCTGGAGACAGAGCTTTGGTGGCCGTTTCCCCAGATAGAAGAAAGCAGGACCTAAAGGGGACAGGGAGGGACGTTGGACCTTGCTCACCGGCCGGTGCTTTTCTGGTGATCTCATTTAATCTTCCCAACCATCCTACTTTTGTTGTTTAGTCGCTAAGTAGTGTACGACTCTGCGACCCCAATGGACTGTGGCCTGCCAGGCTTCTCTGTCCATGGGATCCAACCTGCCTCTCCAGCATTGGCAGGCGGATCCGTTACCACTCAACCAGCTGGGAAGCCCAGCCATCCTGCTAGGTAAACACCACCGTTCTATAGAAGGAAGTATCTCCACAAGGTTTGTGACTTCCCAGGTAACGATTGGTAAATAAATGAGATTACCTGGATCGTGGTTTTCTTTAAAACTACATGGGTTAAAAAAAAAAAAAAACTACATGGGTTTATATAATTGTCCTGTGAAAAATTAAAGACTCAAAACTCCACAAAGTTGCTTGCAGCTGTGTGCTGCTGTCACTTGAGTGTGTCCGACTCTTTGCTACCACACGGACCTGTGGCTCCTCTGTCTGTAGGGATTCTCCAGGCAAGAATACTGTAGTGGGTTGCCATGTCCTCCTCCAGGGGATATTCCCAGCTCAGGGATTGAACCCAGTTCTCCCGCCATTGCAGGCTCACCATCTGAGCCACCAGGGAAGCACTTAATGCTTACGTATCACTTTTTCATGGTTGTGTAATATATGGTCGTGTAGATTCATAATTCAACTCTTTTACAGTTGATGAATATTTAGGTGTCATTTGTACAAATGTTTTCATACCTCAGTCTCGGCATCTTTCATTCTTTCTTAGGGTTAGTGTAATTACTTTATGCTCCCTCTCCAGACAGGTTGTATTTATTAATTTGCCCTCACCACCAAGGCATCCTCGCTGGAAGAATACCTTCCTTACCCTCAGCAGCATGGAGTACTGCTGTCCTTGTGACATTTCTTTGCTTGATAAGAATAGTTGCTTGCTTGCTAATAACGGAAATTGCACATTTTCCCCATGTTTATTGGCCAACAGTAGTGTCAGTGAATTCTCATTTGCCTTTTCCATGAAAGAAAAGTAAAAGATGCTGGTTTGCTTAACCTTCATGACAGTGTGTTTTTTCACTTTCAGAACTTCATTGTTGTTTTCAACATCCTTTAACTTGTTAGCAGTGTGCCAAACATTTGCACCACTACGTGGCTTACAGGCACCACTTTTTAAAATTTCTTGCTCTCTTTGTTGATCAAGTTGAGAGTTTTCCAGAAAGCATCAAAAACTGTGATCTTCAGACAGGTGGCCAGGGTTGTAAGTTTCCCGAGATAAGACAATTTTGCTATCATGTGCTTTACACTGTAGTTCTGAAGCTAACAAAGTCATAGAACCGTTGGAAGATAATTCAGGGCATATATTCAGCATGTAAAACACTTTGAAATGTATGTATACAAAAGGATCATATTATAGTCCTAGTGAACTGTACTGTTCTAGAATTTAAGTGCAGTGCACTGCCACCATTTATTCCTTTGGCCATAGAATGTTTTTCTGACTGTGTAATTCTTTTTACAAACTAACAGTCCTGTCAGCAGTGTCTTTGATCTTGCACACTAGTTTGGTGTAACATCGTCAAGCTTCTAGCTAGATACTTGAGGTATGCATTTTCCTTGGAATTTCAGCACAGCATTGTCATTTTCCTGTGGAAAGAATACTTTTGATGACCTAACAACACAGATTTGGGTCTTCTTTTTTTTTCTTAATATTTATTTGGCTGCGCTGGGTTTCAGTTGACAGACACAGGATCTTTCATTTGGCATAACTCTAGTTATGTGCATTTAGTTGCTCTGAGGTATGTAGGATCTTGGTTCCCTGACCAAGGATCGAACCTGTATCCCCTGCATTGCTGGGCAGACTCTTAACCATTGGACCACCAGGGAAATCCCTGGATCTTTCTTTTAAGAAGTGGCAGCACTGTGGATTGGGGAACAGACTGGAGGCGAAGCAAATGGAAGGGACAGTTTTGCAAAAAGCCCGGGCCAAAACAAGTACATCTGCCATGGGGATGGTGAAGAGAAATGAACTAGAAGCATTTAGAAATAATGGGTAGGGGGACCAGCTGAATGTGGTGGATAAAAAGAAAAAAAAAAAAATCTAAGGTCAAGGATATAATTTCTTGCATGAACAAAACTAGGGCAGATGATGAGAATGTCAATTAGGGAAACAGAGGAAGAGAGGCAGGTGTAGGGGCCCCACGTGGAGACATGAAGTTCAGTTTGAGAGTTTATTTTAGACGTGCTGAATTTCAACTGCCCGTGGAATGGTCATGTTGGAAATAACAGCGTGAAGTGCAGCAGTGAGACAAAAGCTTGGGATCGGCAAGCGGATAACAACAAAAGACAGAGAAGGAGACGGCAACAAAGGAGGATCCACAGACAGAGGAAACACAGGAGATGGAAATACAGCCTAGGAGACGCACGAGGACCAAACTGTCATGGAAGCCTTACAAGAAGGAAAAGGGGATTAACAGTGAGATCAAGTTAGAAGACAACCACTAATAGATGGTGGTTAGAGTTCACCATTTTTAAAGGGTGAAGGGAAAGAGAGGCCCTGAGAATTAGCACTTACAGGGGCACTAGTGGCCTTTAGAGGAGCACAGTGCCTAAAACTGCTCTAACAGGGGACACATCTTTCCTTCTGCAATAAGAAACAGAAGGCTTAAAATTCAAGTGCCTCCTTATGTTGAAACAATAGCAAACTCATTTTTCTAAAATACAATGAATCACAGAATTTTAGAATTGGAAGGGTGCTTACTGATCATCTATTCCGTTTTATGATTGAAGAAAATGAATTACAGGGCAAGTTTCAAGGAAGAAACAGAACAGGCCCAGAGCAACTACCCAGTCCCAGCTGCGGAGCACACAAAGCTGCTATATAAAGCCCCCTCTACCTCCCCCCAATAAACTGTGAAAGTGCCTGTCCAGAACTAAACATAATACGTTGAGAGTAGAGGCTTTATTTACAGTGATACTCAAAGAGGATTTAGAAAAAGATCCTCCTTATCTTATTAGCAGGGGCTGTACTTCATGAACAAAAAAGAAACGTCCTGGGGGGCAGGAGGTGAACTCTCTCCTCAGATAGGTTCTCTAGATCCCAAGAAAGTCCCCTGCTCCCCAGCTCTTAGGCGGGTAGTTGGTAGACATTTTCTTAGCAGCTCCGAGTCAGACTCCTGCATCCCACTGAGGAACACGTCCAGGAAAGACATCAACACTGGCAGGGAAAACTTCAGGCTTTCACCTCGCTCATGGCCTCCATGAGGCGGGCACTGTTGGTAACTGCTGTCGTCAGAAAAATGAACCTGTACCCTAAGGAGTAAGAGCACCACCAAACATGACCGAGGGCAGATTTGAGCCCCTGACACCAGCCATGTGGGGCCCCACCAGTTCCACAGGCCGGGCTGGGTCAGAGCACCAGTCTGTAGTCCCAGGTGCACCAGCACCATGCTCTTGGGCCCAGCAACTTGCCACGCTGGGTGGAACTGGGCTACCTGCTGTTCGGTCCCCAGCAAGATGGCAGCAGGTGGTACCCAGAGGCCTGTAAAGAAGCCTTCCTGAGGTCTGCCCTTGGCCCCCCAGATCCCACTGAGGCCTGTTCTCACCTTTCTCTCTGCCCAGGAACCGGAGGGCTGAGATCTCAGAGAACGTGCAGCCACCCAAGAACACCACCAAGATGAGGCGCAGGGACTCGCTGGAGGCCTTGTCGTCCTTGGTCATGTCTGCAAAGACCAGACCAGACTTGGCTCTTCACTGGCCACGCAGGCGCATCCTGGGTGGTGCATCGCGCCCTCCCCTTGTTTCACCCGCCCCCACTGGGCAAGGAGGGCCATGCACCTGTGAAGGCCAGCTCACTGCAGTTGAGCAGCCGCACCACTTCGTCCAGGCCCTGCCAGCCCCGCCGCTCCAGCACCTGGGAAGGCACAAGCACTAGTTTCAAGTCCAGCAGCAGCCAGACTGTCACGTTTCTTGCTAGTTGCTCGGGTAGTTACAAGCTGGGCCAGGCCAGGGACTAAGAGAAAGCAGCGAGCAGGAAATGTGAATGGGAGAGGGCCACGTTCTCACCTGCTCGATGATTCGGCAGCTGAGGGGCACGTACGCACCGCTGAACACGTATGCCATGTCACGCGGCACTTTCAGGTCATACTCGCCATCCACGCGTGGGATCTGGAGGGTAAAGGAAAACACAGGAGGCAAGCGGCAACTCGGCCTTCCAGTCCTTTACAGAGTCAAAGAAAAGTGGTGTACCCCTAAGAGCAGTTCTTACTTCAACTAAAGGGAAAAGCAGCAATAGCCTTGATGGGCTGGGGAAAAACTCCATAATCAAAGATGGAAGCTCTTCAGTACCTGCCAGTTCTGCTGAATGAGGGCGCATGTGCCCTGGCAAGAGTGCCCCTTTGTGACCCTCCAGCAGTGACATAAGACACGCCTGTCACTGAAGCAGCACTTGGCTCATTCTCTGATACTCGTAGGTATGTGTTACATGTTTACCAAATGAATGAACCTTTGTGTCTTGTCTCATTATTAAATTAAACTCATGCTATAATGCTACCAAACAAAAGAATCTTTTTCCTTTAATTTTCAGTTTTTGGCTGCATTTTGGTAGCATGTGGGAACCTAGCTCTCCGACCAGGGACTGAACCCACACCTCTGCTTTAGAAACTCGGAGTCTGAACCACTGAACCACCAGGGAAGTTCCCAAACAATAGGATCTTTATAAAAACAAAGTAACAGAAATGGTTTTGCGGGCTCAAAGTATTCCACAAAGGACTGAACCCACTGCCTCCCCTATCCACTCCTGATCCACATACCAAATTCAGCTTCTTGCTGATGGCTCGGAAATTGCTTCTCTTGGCCAGGGAACTGAAGGCATCAGTAATCTTTCCTGGGAAAGAAATCTGTGCTGGGTTTTATCTAAGGTTTAAGGATTAACGATGCTGCTCTGGGTGATACCATTCAGGAAGTGACAGGACCGCCTCTCCTCAAAGAGCAGGACCTATCACACCTGAAGACCCTCCTCAAAGCAGATTACCTACAGTTCCTTGAAACCAATCAAGACATTCACTACCTTTCTCTCCCCACCCACAGTCTTCCTCCTTCTATAGGGCACCTCTACTAAATGCAATCTACAGGGTGAGCTACAGTTTACTGGTTAAGTGTGTGGCCTTTGGAGTCAAACCTGACTGACTGAGGGGCCCTGAACAAGTCACTTAACCTCCCTCTGCCTTGGTTTCCACATGTGTAAAATGGAGATAATACAACTTACCATGGAGAGGGTTTGGGAGGATTACATGAGAAAGTGTATCTAAAAGGCTTAGCACATCAGCGTTCACTAACTGGAAGCTGTTCTAACGAGAGAGCAGGAGGAGTGGCGGTAAGGGCAGCGACAGTAAGGAATCGCCTTCTCCTCCCCCAGCTCGTCCTCCCCTTGGCCAGCGTGCTCCACCTGTTGAGAGAAGAGGCACCGAGGGCCAGGGAGGGCAGAAGGGGCTACCTGTGCTCCCTGCTCACCTGCGGCCTTGTCCGTCACCAGCTTGCTCACTTTACTCTCCACGGCTGTGAGGGTGTCTCCTGGGGCCTGCTCTGTTAGGAGCCCAGCTCGCCGTAGGTTGGAGAAGGTCAGCAGGTGCTCGGGGCCATAGCTCTGAACAAAATGCAATTCAGCTCTCTACCAAGCATCCACCAAGGGCCTAGCCCTGTGAGGTGATACGGAGGTGGGGAGGAGGAGGATTATGCGGTCTGTGTCCTGAAAAGCCCACACTTGTTTGTGGGGAAGAATTTTTTTTTTTTTAATTGGGGGATCACTGCTTTATAGTGCTGTGCTGGGGAAGTCACGTCAGAAATAACCAAATGCCAAACAGACAATAAAGGCAGCACGAAACAAGTAAAGAACACAGAAAATTATGGATGGGAGGGGCGGGGGGAAGGCGTCACAGAGAAGGCAGGACTTGAGAAGGACCTGGAAGGAAACCTGTATAGATGCCTCACAAGGAGCTGAAGGGAGGCAGGGTCCAAGAGCAAGACCTCACCACTGCTTCCAACAGCTGAACTGTTCAGATTCCCTCCCACGCTAGCCACATACAGCAGGGAGCAGAATGGAATGAGGGCAGCGGGAAGGGTGTCTGTGCTGAGAGCGGGGCCGCATGGGAACAGAAGGGTGACCAGGACCAGAAAGGGGCTATTCTTCAACTATTTCAAAAATGTCCACCAAATTCCCTCAAGAACACATTCTCCTGGCCTTACCTGCAGGTACTGGGTTTTCAGGGATCGGTAATCCTTGGGGATCAAACCTGAGGGTAAGAAAGATAAAGGTTCAGGAGCCAGTTGGGGTGTCCTAACGTGTATAGCCAAACCCACCAATCAACAAACCCTCCTCCCCGCAGAAAAAAAAACACACACCCTAATGAGAAGGATGTTCAAGCTGGTTTTAGAAAAGGCAGAGGAACCAGAGATCAAATTGCCAACATCTGCTGGATCATCGAAAAAGCAAGAGAGTTCCAGAAAAACATCTATTTCTGCTTTATTGACTATGCCAAAGCCTTTGACTGTGTGGATCACAATAAACTGTGGAAAATTCTGAAAGAGATGGGAATACCAGACCACCTGACCTGCCTCTTGAGAAACCTGTATGCAGGTCAGGAAGCAACAGTTAGAACTGGACATGGAACAACAAACTGGTTCCAAATAGGAAAAGGAGTATGTCAAGGCTGTATATTGTCACCCTGCTTATTTAACTTCTATGCAGAGTACATCATGAGAAACGCTGGGCTGGAAGAAGCACAAGCTGGAATCAAGATTGCTGGGAGAAATATCAATAACCTCAGATATGCAGATGATACTACCCTTATGGCAGAAAGTGAAGAGGAGCTACAAAGCCTCTTGATGAAAGTGAAAGAGGAGAGTGAAAAAGTTGGCTTATAGCTCAACATTCAGAAAACGAAGATCATGGTATCCAGTCCCATCACTTCATGGGAAATAGATGGGGAAAACAGTGGAAAAAGTGTCAGACTTTATTTTTTTGGGCTCCAAAATCACTGCAGATGGTGACTGCAGCCATGAAATTAAAAGACACTTACTTCTTGGAAGAAAAGTTATGACCAACCTAGATAGCATATTAAAAAGCAGAGACATTACTTTGCCGACAAAGGTCCGTCTAGTCAAGGCTATGGTTTTTCCAGTGGTCATGTATGGATGTTGAGAGTTGGACTGTGAAGAAAGCTGAGCACCCAAGAATTGATGCTTTTGAACTGTGGTGTTGGAGAAGACTTTGAGAGTCCCTTGGACTGTAAGGTGATCCAACCAGTCCATCCTAAAGGAGATTAGTCCTGGGTGTTCATTGGAAGGACTGATGCTAAAGCTGAAACTCCAATACTTTGGCCCCCTCATGAGAAGAGTTGACTCATTGGAAAAGACCCTGATGCTGGGAGGGATTAGGGGCAGGAGGAGAAGGGGACGACAGAGTATGAGATGGCTGGATGGCATCACCGACTCAATGAACATGAGTTTGGGTAAACTCCGGGAGTTGGTGATGGACAGGGAGGCCTGGCGTGCTGCGATTCATGGGGTCGCAAAGAGTCAGACATGACTGAGCAACTGAACTGAACTGAATGAGAAGGAAGGAGTTGGATTTGATATTAACTTTGTATCCTGTGTAGTCAATTCTAAATTGACTCCTCAACTGAAGCCTGCTTTTTGAAAGATAAAGCCTGGATCTGAGGGTTCCAAGAAAGAGCCCTGGCGAAGGGACACCGACAAATGCCAGTTTCATCCATGGGGGTGGAGTGGGGGAGGGGAATGCAAGCCCAGGGAGAAGGGCCTTCCTGTGCGTGTTTCCCTGGCTAGGGGCCAGTCCTCCCAGGAACTGCTTAACAGCAAGTGAGGAATGGGAGAAGTGTCCACATGGGTTCCCAAAGTGCGACAGGGAACTCTCAGATGTAAGAGGAAATGGGCTTCCAACTACAATAAAGGGGATTTAGAATAAGCAAATGACTTCTTTGGGTAAAAAGCAACCTTAAAGAATATCTGCCAAGACTTCCCTGGTGGTCCAGTGGTTAGGAATACACCTGCCAGTGCCGGGGCACATGCTGTGGAGCAGCTAAGCCCATGTGCCACAAGAGAACCCTGAAGCAACAAAGACCCAGGGCAGCCAAAAATAAACAAATTTTAAAAGTATTTGTAAACTGGAAGACTTCAAAACTCAGAACAAGTTGCCATGAAAAGCTGCAGAATCCGAGCTGCTAAAATGCTTATGAAGTTGGTTTTTCCTGAACTGTGTCTTGATTATGAAATCATGTTGAGGGTAGGAGTCCAGATGGAATAACAAGACACACGTCGCTCAGCTCTACCCTTGACAGTCCTACGATGGGACAGGCCTTATTGCAGAGAAGGGGACTAGATGCAGACCTCCTTAGGGCTGGAATGATAAATCACCTTAACGACCTGGGGATGCTCCACCCCAAACAAAAACCTGCTTTATTACAGGGAATAGAATCCATGAGATTACAGGGGAATGTTCTGTCTGCTAGGACATTTCTTTTTCTTTCAAAATGACTTTTTCTGTCCCTAAGGTATACTTTTCAACCTTTGGTCCCTGGGACTCACCATTCTCCGTGATGGACAAAAGGCACATAAGACGGAGGCTTTCTATGGGCGACACCTGCACAGGAAGAAAGAGTCGGAGAATTCAAGTTCCGTAACACACGTTCTCTCTTCTTCCCCTGCTTGGGTCCCACCGCTCCCCGCTCTGTCCCGCCCTGCCTCACCTGCCGGTCTATGTGCTCTTCAATGTAGCTGGTGCTCTCCCGGATGTTGAACCCCTCCAGCAGCGCTGCAAGGAATTAGAGGAGAGCCTATTACTGGGGGAATGGCTCAGCTTGTTGCCAGCTATGCTAATGGGCATCTGTCTCCCCATCTCTTTCTCCATCCTTTTTGGGGTGGGTTAAAGGGCCCCCAGAACTTCTAGCAGGAACCAGCATTGGAAAGTGCCAAAGAGCATCTTTTCAGGATGGGCTGGGGCCGGGAGTCCAGGAAGCGGAAGCAGGAGAGGTAGCCAAGTCACCATGCTCAGTCTTGATGAGCTCCTGGAAGTCCTGCTTGGTTTTCTTCTTCATGATGGATTCGCAGGCCCCGATATCTGCAGACAGGACAAAAGGGGAGCTGACACATTCCTGTTTCTGGAAGGAGGTCTCTTTACTGTCCAGGAGAATAAAAACTTCTTCAGGCAAAGTGCAGGAGCACTTCTTTCCATTTCAGAGCAAATAAGAGCACTATTTGGGACTTCCTAGGTGGACCAGTGGCTAACACTCCCAACACAGGGGAGCCCAGGTTTGACCCCTGGTCAGGGAACTAGATCCCACATGCTGCAATAAGGCCTAGCACAGCCAAATAAATAAATAATTTTTTTAAAGCAACCAGAAACACTGATATTATTAAAATAATTCTTTTTTTAAAGCACTATTTGATAGATGAACGGGATCTCCTCCCAGAGGCAGAGCTCCTCTGCAGCCCTCCCCTCACCCTGGCCTCAAGCTGAAACGTACGGAGGCTCAGCAGGCGGTGCTCCTGTTTCAGTCCCTTGAGCTCCTGGGACACGAAGTTCTTCATCTGCTTGATGTCCATGCCTCTTCGGCGCTGTGGGGATTGCCGGAGAAGTCAGGCCTTCTGCCCTCACACAGAAGTGACCACTGCACACCCGCAGGTCCCCCCCAATCCCTGCCCAGCGGTAGCATCAGGGAGGCAGCAGCCTGGGAGCCACCAAGGAAACAGACAGAGGCCCCAGGTAGGAGCCTCACATCATACTGGGCCTGCAGGTTCCGGGCCTTCTGGCTCAGGAAGCTGAAGACATTGGAGAAGTGCTCATTCCGGATCTCATTAAACACCTGTGACGGGAATGCGACAGGAACAGATGACTGCACGGACTCGGACCTCTCGTCTTCCTGCCTCCTCGGCGCAGCAACAGTACAGGGCGCGCGCTCAGCGGTTCTAGCAGAGAAAGCTGAGCCGGTTTCGATGAGGACGCGTCAGATCCCTGCTGTGTGCCCTGGGGTGCCCTCTCAGCTGGCGGGGTGGCCCTCCCTCCGGGGACTCAGCCTCCCCTCCCAGCACCGGGGCCCGCAGCCTCGTGGTGGCAGCAGCCTGGGAAATCGTCTGCGGGCACCTGCATGCTCACCTTGTCCTCGGCATTGAGCAGCACCTTCAGGCTCTTGTCAGAGGACGTGACTTCCGGGCCAAAGTCAACACTCCCTTTGAGAGCAGAGGGGACAGCTCTGATGATCTCCAAGGAAGCCATCCTTCCCCACCCTTTCCTGAACTGCCGTGAAAGGTGTCCCCAGGACTTCCCTGGCAGTCCAGTGGTTAGGGCTCTGGTTAGGTCCACTGCCAGGGGCCTGGGTTCGATCTCTGGTCAGGCAACTAAGATCCCAAAAGCAGGGCAAAAAAAAATGAGTTAAAGGTCCCCCAAACTATTTGGGGGCTTCCCTGGTGGCCCATGGAGTAGGAAATGGCTACCCACTCCAGTATCCTTGCCTATAAAATTCTATGGACAGAGAAGCCTGGCAGGCTACAGCCCATGGGGTCGCAAAGAGTTGAACATGACTGAGCACACAGTGGTGGCTCAGCGGTAAAGAATCCACCTGCCAATGCAGGAGATGCGGATTCGATCCCTGATCCAGGAGGATTCCCTAGAAGAGGAAATGGCAACCCACTCCAGAATTCTTGCTTGGGAAATCCCATGGACAGAGAAGCCTGGTGGGCTACAGTCCACGCGGTCATAAAGGAGTTGGACTTTGCAACAAAGCCACCACAAACCATTTGGAAGCCAGCATTTCACTCTTGAGTCTGGGTCTCGGGGAGGCCCGAGGAGTCGAACACACCTCTGTCTCGCCGAGATGCCACTTACCACACTTGATGCGGAAGGTGTCATCCACCAGGCCCTCGTAAACCACCTGGGAGCAAAGTGCGGTCACAAAGTCCACGTCTGAAATCGAGATCCCCAACCATGAGGGTCTTCCTCGACTCAGCCTACCACCCAGTTAGCAGCTCAGTGTCCATGGGGCCCAAGTGCCCACGCCGCCCCTCCCCGTGGTCAATGCTGGGATTCACAGCCCCCGCTGGAGGATCCCAACTGTGCCACCATGTCTGCTATATTCCCGATATTCCCATGTTTTCTCGGGTCCATGGAAGAGAGGAGTGCTGACAGAGCTCACCTCTGTCCAGGAGAAAGATATGTCCAATTTCTGGCCTTCGGCCCTTGGTTTCACCATCCTCCTCCTCTTCCAGTCTCTTCCACAGTTCATATGACATCTGCTAGGGCCCAACACATCCTCAGTCTTGAGTCCAGGTCCCTTCTGCAGCCCCACACTTATAGAACCCAACCCATTCCATGCAATCCTTCTCCTTGACCCCAAGGAAGAGCTCATTATAACATGATTACCTCTTCTACTCCATCTGTTCCCATCCCTCCCCATCCTTCCTGACAGCAGTGAAGGAGTCTCACTGCCCCCAAATATTTAGGAATGCTACCCAGGGGTGTCCTGCTGTTCTGTTAGCCACACGAGTTCTCTGCTCTGGGGACCTCTTCTGAAGCAACAAAAGCCTATACATCACATCACAGATGCCCTTGAATAATCTTAGTGGGCAGAAAACGGGTGAAATACGGGCTATCTGGGCAACAGAACTTCTCACCTTGGCACACCTGCCAATTCCATAGCAGTTGGGGAAGGGTCCATATAGAGTGCTGAGGAGGTGCAAAGCTTGTGCCAGAGTGTTGATCCAACGCTGATCTCCTTCCTGCAGGAACCACGTAGGCCACAAAGCTATAGATCAACCTGACAGATTCATCTGGAAAGGGGCGAGGCCCAGAAGCCCCGGAGCAGAAGGGCAGGGTCTCAGCAATGCTTCAGAGGGTTCATTTTCATTGGCCCCAAAGGAAGCCTCGTGAATATCAGTCAGCAGCATTCCACCTCCAAATCAGTATCACTCATGATACATGAGATGAGCTGGAAGAAGGTTGAATCCATAGCCCACAGGACCCCATGTTTGTCCCCACTCATCGATGCCAAGACCCAAGTGCCCTGCACTCACCAGGAAGTAGTCCCTAAAAAACTCTGGTAGTTCCATGCTCAACAGATCCACATCAAGAGGCAAGAGAGAGAAGGCCCATTCGTCACAGCTCACATCTGTGGGTACAGAGAGCGTCAGCCTTCCTGCCAAAGGCACGCGGCTCCACATGAAGAGGGAAGGTCCACCGCAGTCGTGTGAGACTTCCCGAGGGCCTGCCCCAGTGCCTCAGGTACTGTACTAAGCCCGGGATACTCAGAGATGAGTAAGATACAGTCTCTGCCCGGAAGGGGCTCACAGGCTGATAAGGAGAGGACATGTGTGTGTAACAGCCTGTAATACAATGTGGTAAGTGGTGTATTTCCATTAGAGTGCCGACCAAGAGTGCTGATGAAACACTCACTCATCTATGCATCATCTGACAGTACTGACTGAAAGCTGCATGTGTACAGGTACTAGGCTAGGTACTGGGGACACGCTCCTAACTTCTGGAGCTCACAGTGAAGTGGGAGGGTGCACAGCAGACAAACAGGATTCCAGTTGCAGGCTCCAAAGAAGAAACAGCAACCTAAGAGCGCAAACAGCTCAAGGATCTAACCCCAACCAGGGATATAGGGAAGACTTCCCTAAAGAAGTGACATTTAGGCTTAGAATTCAAGTATGATTCAGGTAGGCAAAGAAGCTTAGGGTGAGGAATATTCTAGGCAACAGGAACAGATGTGTGAAGTCCCCATGGCTGGAGGGCGGTGACTCAGGAGAGAGGAGCACACGTGATGAGTCTAAAGGGCAGGAAGGGGCCAGACCGGAGAAGTGCAGGAGGCCACACTGAGGGCTCTGGGCTTTATTCCGAGCAGGATTTCCAGCAGGAAGGACTGGGGACCAGGTCTGTGTTGCACACAGAGGAGGGAAGGCACACGGTTTCCTTGTGGGGGTCTTGGGAGGGAAGGAAGAGAGCACACCCCCCAGGATCCCTTCCATACTCTCCCACTAGTGGTCTAAGCTGGGGTCCTTCTTCCCACTCTAAGGACACTCTCCTCCTGCCATGCCAACAGGAATGAGACAGCGAGCGAGAAGGAGGAGATACAGCAGGGGGCAACCCGCAGGGCCTTCTCCCACACCTACTTTCCCCTTTCCACTCACTCATCTCCTCTCACCTCCATAGACGCCCTCTTCCTCAAGCACCATCTCGCACGCATAAAACTGAAAGACAGAGGGAAGCTGATTAGTAACCCCCTTCTTTGTTCTTTCCATTTCTCTGGATTCCTCTGTGGTCACTGATGAGGACCACAGTTACTGAAAAGACAAGAGAACCTAGACTCTCAGATCTAGAAAGGACCACTGGAATCATCTTGCCTAATACTATGTTTCCTTTCCATCCATTTTATCTGTTTATTAAGTCAATTGCTCTTTTCTCCCTGAATGACTGGAAAAGCTTTACGAAGGAGAGGGTATTCAGCTGTCATGGAAAAGTGAGTCCCAGAGGTAGAGCTCAGAAGAAGGGCGTGACAGTGCTATAGAAACAGAGGAGGAGGAGCAGGTGGAGGTAAAGAGCAGCTGGGTGGAGAGGGGAGGGATGGAGTTCTGGTTAGGACATGTCCATGGGACCTCTGCAGACACCAGGGGGAGGTCTGGACAGACAGCCTTGGGGTTCATGGCACATACATTACATTTAAAGTAGGTAGTTTGTTCAAAAGAACACAGAAAAGAGAGCTAAGGACGGGACTCTAGGGAACCAAAATTAAGAGTGCACAGTCCAAGACCTTCCAGAGAAGACCAAGAAAGAATACACAGAGGCGGGAACAGAGAAACTAGAGCCTCTAAATAGCATCTCTAAAGGCAGAGGTTCAAGGAAGAACAGGCAGCCGTCTCCAATGCCAGAGATGTTAGGTAGAAGAGCCCAACACAGACATCACTGGGTTTGTGAAGAATTATCTGATACCACTGCTTCTGCTTCCTCACACCCACCTTCATCTTTTTATCTAGACGCCCTAGATCTCTGTGGTCAAATACAGTGATATCTGTGTCAGGCTCCCAATGTAGGGGGCCCAGGTTCAATCCTTGGTCAAGTATCTAGATCCCACATGGATCAACTAAAGATGCAGCATGCTACAACCAAGACCCTGCCCAGCCAAATAAATAAAAACTGAAATCGGGGGCGGTCCTAAGATGGCGGAGGAATAGGACGGGGAGACCACTTTCTCCCCCACAAATTCATCAAAAGAACATTTGAATGCTGAGTAAATTCCACAAAACAGCTTCTGAATGCTGGCAGAGGACATCAGGCACCCAGAAAAGCAGCCCATCATCTTCGAAAGGAGGTAGGAAAAAATATAAAAGATAAAAAGAGAGACAAAAGAGGTAGGGACGGAGATCCGTCCCGGGAAGGGAGTCTTAAAAGAGAGAGAAGTTTCCAAACACCGGGAAACACTCTCACTGGCGAGTCCGTGGAGAGTCTTGGAACCTCAGAAGGCAACATAACTAGGAGGAAAAATAAATAAAACCCACAGATTACATGCCCAACGGTAACTCCCCCAGTGGGGAAGCAGCACAGACGCCAGCATCCACCACTAGCAAGTGGGGGCTGGGCAGGGAGGCGCGGGCTGCATTGCTTAGAGTAAGGACTGGGCCTGAATGCCCTGAGGGCAATCTGAGGGACCTAACTTGAGGTAGCAAACCAGACTGTGGGATAGCTATCCCGCAAAAAGCCCTAACCTAAGACACCGCCAGGGCCGCTCACAGAACAAAGGACTGAGCAGAGCTAGCCGGCTGTGGACTGGCCCATCCCCCACCAGAGACAGGCAGGCGAGGGCAGCCAGAGCCGGAAGGGGGTAATCGCGGCCCTAGAGAGGCATCCTCGACCAAACTGCAAGGCTTCATTGCTAACCAAGACTTCTTGGGATACTGGACAGTCGACATCTGCCGGAAGGGTCACAGCCAGAGATCAGCTCCCCAGAAGAGACACATGGCACACCTGAGAAGGTGTGCTGGCTGTACACCCAGAAAACCAAGCGGCAGGTACGGGGGAGGCGTAAGTTGCAGCCACCACCTGGGGGGCGACTGTGCTCGCCAAGCACCTGGTCACCTGAGCTGCTCAGACCTCCTGGGAAGGGCACAAAACGCAGGCCCAACCGAGTCTGCACCTCTGAGGACTACCCGAATACCTGAACCTGAGCGGCTTAGACCTGGGGAAGTGCACACAACCCAGGGCTGGCCTCAGTTCCTGGCAGAGCAACCTACAGCCTAAGGAGTGTAGACAGGGAAAGCCCACACGCCGTGAGCGGGGGAAAATGCAGTGTGGCTGAGACACTGCGAGCACACGCCAGTGTTATTTGTTTGCAGTGTTCCTTCCTCCCCACAGCACTACTGAACAAGTGAGCATAAAAAAGTGTCCACCACCGCCCCCTTGTGTCAGGGCAGAAATTAGACACTGAAGAGACCAGCAAACAGGAGAAGCCAAAACAGAGAGAACCGCCTTGGAAGTGACAGGTGCAATAGATTAAAACCCTGTAGTTAGCACCAACTACATAGGAAGGGGCCTATAGATCTTGAGAAATATAAGCCAGATCAAGGAACTATCTGAAAATGCACTGACCCCACACTGTCCACAACACCACCAGAGAAAGTCCAAGATATATTTTTACTATTATCATTCTTTAAATTAAAAAAAAATTTCAAGTCCTCTATTACTCCTTTAATTTTCATTTTTATAACCTACTATTACTTTGCAAAAAAAAGACCCTATTTTTTAAAGCAAACTTCATATATATATATATTATAACTTTTGTGACTTTGTTTTTTTCTTTAATATTGTATTTTTGAGAATCCAACCTCTACTCTAGATTTTTAATCTATGCTTTTTGGTACATGTTATCAACTTTGTACCTTTAAGAACCCAATCTTCAGTACCCATTTTTACTTGGGAGCGAGATTCCTGGCTTGACTGCTCTCTGCCCCTTTGGACTCTTCTTTTTCTCCACCAAGTCGCCTCTATCTCCTCCCTCCCCCTTCTCTTTTCTACCCAACTCTGTGAATCTCTTTGTGTGTTCTGCGCTGTGGAGAACACTTAGGGAACTGATTACTGGCTGGATCTGTATCTCTCCTTTTGATTCCCCCCTTTATCCTCCTGGCCACCTCTGACTCCTTCCTCCCTCTTCTCTTCTCTGTGTAATGCCGTGAACATCTCTGAGTGGTCCAGACTGTGGAGTGCACATAAGGAAGTGATTACTGGCTAGCTTGCTCTCTCCCCTTTTGATTCCCCCTCTTCTCCTCCTGGTTACCTCTATCTCCCTCCTCCCTCTTCTCATCTCCATGTAACTCTGTGAACCTCTCTGGGTGTCCCTCACTGTGGAGAAACTTTTCATCTTTAACCTAGATGTTTTATCATTAGTGCTGTATATGTGGAGCAGTCTTGAGGCTACTGTAAAAATAATACTGAAAACCAGAGGCAGGAGGCTTAAGTCCAAATCCTGAGAACACCAGAGAACTCCTGACTCCAGGGAACATTAATCAATAGGAGCTCATCAAAAGCCTCCATACCTACACTGAAACCAAGCACTACCCAAGGGCCAACAAGACACCCAGAGCAAGACATACCACGCAAATTCTCCAGCAACACAGGAACATAGCCCTGAGCTTCAATATACAGGCTGCCCAAAGTCACACCAAACCCACTGACATCTCATAACTCATTATTGGACACTTCATTGCACTCCAGAGAGAAGAAATCCAGCTCCACCCACCAGAACACCGACACAAGCTTCCCTAACCAGGAAACCTTGACAAGCCACCAGTCCAATCCCACCCACAGTGAGGAAACTCCACAATAAAGAGAACTCCACAAACTGCCAGAATATGGAAAGGCCACCCCAAACACAGTAATATAAACAAGATAAAAGGCAGAGAAATATCCAGCAGGTAAAGGAACAGGATAAATGCCCACCAAACCAAACAAAAGAGGAAGAGATAGGGAATCTCCCTGATAAAGAATTCTGAATAATGATATTGAAAATGATCCAAAATCTTGAAAACAAAATGGAGTTACAGATAAATAGCCTGGAGACAAGGATAGAGAAGATGCAAAAAAGGTTTAACAAGGACCTAGAAGAAATAAAAAAGAGTCAATATATAATGAATAATGCAATAAATGAGATAAAAAACACTCTGGAGAGAAGCAACAGAATAATGGAGGCAGAAGATAGGATAAGTGAGGTAGAAGATAGAATGGTAGAAATAAATGAAACAGAGAGGGAAAAAAGAAAAACGAATTAAAAGAAATGAGGACAATCTCAGAGACCTCTGGGACAATGTTAAATGCCCCAACATTTGAATTGTAGGAGTCCCAGAAGAAGACAAAAAGAAAGGCCATGAGAAAATACTTGAGGAGATAATAGTTGAAACGTCCCTAAAATGGGGAAGGAAATAATCACCCAAGTCCAAGAAACCCAGAGATTCCCAAACAGGATAAACCCAAGGTGAAACACCCCAAGACACATATTAATCAAATTAACAAAGATCAAACACAAAGAACAAATATTAAAAGCAGCAAGGGAAAAACAACAAATAACACACAAGGGGATTCCCATAAGAATAACAGCTGATCTTTCAATAAAAACTCTTCAGGCCAGGAGGGAATGGCAGGACATACTTAAAGTGATGAAAGAAAATAACCTACAGCCCAGATTACTGTACTCAGTGAGGATCTCATTCAAATATGAAGGAAAAATCAAAAGCTTTACAGACAAGCAAAAGCTGAGAGAATTCAGCACCACCAAACCAGCTCTCCAACAAATGCTAAAGGATCTTCTCTAGACAGGAAACACAGAAAGGGTGTGTAAACTTGAACCCAAAACAATAAAGTAAATGGCAATGGGATCATACTTATCAATAATTACATTAAATGTAAATGGGCTGAATGCCCCAACCAAAAGACAAAGACTGCCTGAATGGATACAAAAACAAGATCCCTATATATGTTGTCTACAAGAGACCCACCTCAAAACAAGAGATACATACAGACTGAAAGTGAAGGGCTGGAAAAAGATATTCCACGCAAATAGAGACCAAAAGAAAGCAGGCGTAGCAATACTCATATCAGATAAAATAGACTTTAAAACAAAGGCTGTGGAAAGAGACAAAGAAGGACACTACATAATGATCAAAGGATCAATCCAAGAAGATGATATAACAGTTATAAATATGTATGCACCCAACATAGGAACACCACAATATGTAAGACAAATGCTAACAAGTATGAAAGGGGAAATTAACAATAACACAATAATAGTGGGAGACTTTAATACCCCATTCACACCTATGGATAGATCAACTAAACAGAAAATTAACAAGGAAACACAAACTTTAAATGATACAATAGACCAGTTAGACCTAATTGATATCTATAGGACATTTCACCCCCAAACAATGAATTTTACCTTTTTCTCAAGCACACATGGAACCTTCTCCAGGATAGATCACATCCTGGGCCATAAATCTAGCCTTGGTAAATTCAAATAAATTGAAATCATTCCAAGCATCTTTTCTGACCACAATGCAGTAAGATTAGATGTCAATTACAGGAGAAAAACTATTAAAAATTCCAACATATGGAGGCTGAACAACATGCTGCTGAATAACCAACAAATCACAGAAGAAATCAAAAAAGAAATCAAAATATGCATAGAAATGAATGAAAATGAAAACACAACAACCCAAAACTTGTGGGACACTGTAAAAGCAGTGCTAAGGGGAAGGTTCACAGTAATACAGGCATACCTCAAGAAACAAGAAAAAAGTCAAATAACCTAACTCTACACCTAAAGCAACTAGAAAAGGAAGAAATGAAGAACCCCAGGGTTAGTAGAAGGAAAGAAATCTTAAAAATTAGGGCAGAAATAAATGCAAAAGAAACAAAAGAGACCATAGCAAAAATCAACAAGCCAAAAGCTGGTTCTTTGAGAAGATAAATAAAATTGACAAACCATTAGCCAGACTTATCAAGAAACAAAGGGAGAAAAATCAAATCAATAAAATTCGAAATGAAAATGGAGAGATCACAACAGACAACACAGAAATACAAAGGATCATAAGAGACTACTATCAGTAATTATATGCCAATAAAATGGACAACCTGGAAGAAATGGACAAATTCTTAGAAAAGTACAACTTTCCAAAACTGAATCAGGAATAAATAGAAAATCTTAACAGATCCATCACAAGCATGGAAATTGAAACTGTAATCAGAAATCTTCCAGCAAACAAAAGCCCAGGACCAGACGGCTTCACAGCTGGATTCTACCAAAAATTTATAGAAGAGCTGGCACCTATCCTATTCAAACTCTTCCAGAAAATTGCAGAGGAAGGTAAACTTCCAAACTCATTCTATGTGGCTACCATCACCCTAATACCAAAACCTGACAAAGATGCTACAAAAAAAGAAAACTACAGGCCAATATCATTGATGAACATAGATGCAAAAATCCTTAACAAAATTCTAGCAAACAGAATTCAACAATACATTAAAAAGATCATACATCACGACCAAGTGGGCTTTATCCCAGGGATGCAAGGATTCTTCAATATCTGCAAATCAATCAATATAATATACCACATTAACAAATTGAAAAATAAAAACCATATGATTATCTCAATAGATGCAGAGAAAGCCTTTGACAAAATCCAACATCCATTTATGATAAAAACCCTTCAGAAAGCAGGAATAGAAGGAACATACCTCAACATAATAAAAGCTATATATGACAAACCCACAGCAAACATTATCCTCAATGGTGAAAAATTGAAAGCATCTCCCCTAAAGTCAGGAACAAGACAAGGGTGCCCATTCTCATCACTACTATTCAACATAGTTTTGGAAGTTTTGGCCACAGCAATCAGAGCAGAAAAAGAAATAAAAGGAATCCAAATTGGAAAAGAAGAAGTAAAACTCTCACTGTTTGCAGATGCATGATCCTCTACATAGAAAACCCTAAAGACTCCACCAGAAAATTACTAGAGCTAACCAATGAAAATAGATAGCAAAGTTGCAGGATATAAAATCAACACACAGAAATCCGTTGTATTCCTATACACTAATAATGAGAAAATAGAAAGAGAAATTAAAGAAACAATTCCATTCACCATTGCAATGAAAAGAATAAAATACTTAGGAATATACCTACCTAAAGAAACAAAAGACCTATATATAGAAAACTGTAAAACACTGGTGAAAGAAATCAAAGAGGACACTAATAAATGGAGAAATATACTGTGTTCATGGATTGGAAGAATCAATATAGTGAAAATGAGTATATTACCCAGAGCAATCTATAGATTCAATGCAATCCCTATCAAGCTACCAAAGGTGTTTTTCACAGAGCTAGAACAAATAATTTCACAATTTGTATGAAAATACAAAAACCTCAAATAGCCAAAGCAATCTTGAGAAAGAAGAATGGAACTGGAGGAATCAACCTGCCTGACTTCAGGCTCTACTACAAAGCCACAGTCATCAAGACAGTATGGTATTGGCACAAAGACAGACATATAGATCAATGGAACAAAATAGAAAGCCCAGAGATAAATCCACGCACCTATGGACACCTTATCTTCGACAAAGGAGGCAAGAATATACAATGGAGAAAAGACAATCTCTTTAACAAGTGGTGCTGGGAAAACTGGTCAACCACTTGTAAAAGAATGAAACTAGAACACTTTCTAACACCATACAAAAAAATAAACTCAAAATGGATTAAAGATCTAAATAAGACCAGAAACTATAAAACTCCTAGAGGAGAACACAGGCAAAACACTCTCTGACATAAATCACAGCAGGATCCTCTATGACCCACCTCCCAGAATATTGGAAATGAAAGCAAAAATAAACAAATGGGACCTAATTAAAATTAAAAGCTTCTGTACAACAAAGGAAACTATAAGCAAGGGGAAAAGACAGCCTTCAGAATGGGAGAAAATAATAGCAAATGAAGCAACAGACAAAGAATTAATCTCAAAAATATACAAGCAACTCCTGCAGCTCAATTCCAGAAAAATAAACAACCCAATCAAAAATGGGCCAAAGAACTAAATAGACATTTCTCAAAAGAAGGCATACAGATGGCTAACAAACACATGAAAAGATGCTCAACATCACTCATTATCAGAGAAATGCAAATCAAAACCACAATGAGGTACCATCTCACGCCAGTCAGAATGGCTGCTATCCAAAAGTCTACAAGCAATAAATGCTGGAGAGGGTGTAGAGAAAAGGGAATCCTCTTACACTGTTGGTGTGAATGCAAACTAGTACAGCCACTATGGAGAACAGTGTGGAGATTCCTTAAAAAACTGGAAACAGAACTGCCATATGACCCAGCAATCCCACTGCTGGGCATACACACCAAGGAAACCAAAACTGAAAGAGACACGTGTACCCCAATATTCATCACAGCACTGTTTATAACAGCCAGGACATGGAAGCAACCTAGATGTCCATCAGCAGTTGAATGGATAAGAAAGCTGTGATTCATATACACAATGGAGTATTACTCAGCCATTAAAAAGAATACATTTGAATCAGTTTAAATGAGGTGGATAAAACTGGAGCTGATTATACAGAGTGAAGTAAGTCAGAAAGAAAAACACCAATGAAGTATACTAATGCATACATATGGAATTTAGAAAGATGGTAACAATAACCTTGTATGCGAGACAGCAAAAGAGACATAGATGTATAGAACAGTCTTCTGGACTCTGTGGGAGAGGGCGAGGGTGGGATGACTTGGGAGAATGGCATTGAAACATGTATATTATCATATGTGAAATGAAACACCAGTCCAGGTTCGACGCACGATACAGGATGCTCAGGGCTGGTGCACTGGGATGACCCAGAGGGATGGGATGGGAAGGGAGGTGGGAGGGGGGTTCAGGATGGGGAAACACAATGTACACCCATGGTGGATTCATGTCAATGTATGACAAAACCAATACAATATTGTAAAGTAATTAGCCTCCAATTAAAATAAATAAATTTATATTAAAATATATATATATATAATTGACATAGTAAAAAAAAAGTAAGGGAAAACAACTTTATTAATAGGTCCAAAAAATAGTTAAATCTAATAATCAGCATTGTTTTATTAATGATGCTGACTTTTCCAAATGTTTCTAAGCCATTCCTTTTGTAATTAAAATAATACTCTTGCTAATTCATTTATTAGAATCAAAGTTTTCTTACGGGTACTTGTGAGTTTTCTGTATAGCAATACTTATAAATATTTTCCCAATTTTGTTTAGCTTTCATAATTTTTATGTTAGTGGTTTATGTCAATTTTTAACCTTTGTGTAGGTTATTTTCCTTTACTAAGTGGCATATTATCCAGTACTTTGTTAGCATCTGCTATGAATGTTTATTGTATAAAATTATTCTGCCTACTTTTGTGTGCTATATAAATTGACATCTTTTATATTATTTCCCATATTTTTCCTTTTAAAGATCAAACTGATTGATTCACAAAACTCAAATCTTATTTTTACTTTTATAAATAAAATACCTAGCTATTTCACTGCAAAAAAAAAACCTGAGATCTTATAGGCCTATTTTGAATTCTAACTAATGGGATTCCTTTGCCCACTTGGCAAACTGCCAATCTTCAAAATTAACAGAGGGAGCTCAGGAAGAAAGAGAGATCTCCTCCTCCCTACAGCCACTAAAGAGACGGTCCTGTGATGGAAAATCAGGTCAAAGAATTTGATTAGATAGGGTGTTAGAAAGAAAAAAATTCATTAAAATCTCAGTTTTGTTTTTCTGTGTGTTATGGAGGCTTGCAGCATTATTTGAAACTGTTACCAACTTGTTCTGTTTCCTATTTAAACAAATCTGTCCTTGGAAGTATAACTGGAAAAAAAGGGTTCTGTAAGACTCCCCAAACTAGAAATTAACTACTATAGCTCCTTTAAATAACATTAAAAAGTATTTTGTAATCTGATTGGTTATCCTACTCAATAATATTCTTGCCCTAGTCATAATGTTATACTTCATATATTTATATTCCTAAACAGGATAGCTTCCTAGGTGGCACAGTGGTAAAAGGATCCACCTGAAATGCAAAAGACATAGGAGATTCAAGTTCGATCCCTGGGTCAGGAAGATCCCCTGGAGGAAGGCATGGCAGCCAACTCCAGTATGCTTGCCTGGAGAATGCCATGGTCAGAGGAGCCTAGAGGGCTACAGTCCATGGGGTCACAGAGAGTCAGACACAACCAAGCATACACACACTCATGTAGAGGCCACCTCTCACCACTGTACTATCTGTATTTGGGGAAATTTGATAGGAGACTCTCTGCTACATTAATAAAAAGACAATGGCAGGTATTTTGTTCAGTCACACAGAATTCGCTTAGAGGGAGACACAGCGGTTGGCCCCTTACCCCGTCCCAGTCCCCCATGCTCTTCTACCTTATCTCACGCCCACATGGGTCCAAACTCACCTTCTGAGGACTGAAGATCACTTTGTATTTCCGAGTTCGGCCAGCCATTTTGTCAGCATTGACGAGACCTACAGACAGAAGGGATGCAGCCCAGAAAGCCATGGGCCTTACGTTAGACTAGAAGCAAGGCAGCGACGAGCCTCGGGGCACGGCCAACCCGAACAATTCTTTCCTTATGAAAGGGTTCTTTTGGCCACGGCCCTCAGACATTCCCGCCCTCCCCGGGGTCTTAGTGACAGCGAACGCTGTGACACACTCACTGGCAATGTACCGCATATTCTTGATGCGAGGTCTCACCAGGAAGCACAACCTATGGGAGAGAAGTGGGGGAAAATCCTAGTGAAGAAAAATCATGAAGTTGGTGATAGTAATGCTAACTCTCACCATGTGCTACAGTTCTCAGCCGGCCAAAGCCACGCCAGCGTTCTCGGCTGACTCACCACAGAAGACTCCCCTCAGTAAAGCAGGTATAGGTACAGAAGAACCCATTTGCAGGGCAGGAATAGAGATGAAGATGTGGAGAACAGACTTGTGGCCATAGCAGGGGAAGGAGAGGGTGGGAAAAATTGAGAGGAACATCAACATAAACCCACTACCACATGTGAAAGAGATAGCTAGTGGGAAGCCGCTGCATAACACAGGGAGCTCAGTCCAGTGATCTGTGACAACCTAGAGGGGTGGGATGGGGTGAGGGACAGGAGGAAGGCTCAAGAGGGAGGGGACATATGCATACTTGTGCCTGATTCACACTGTTGTATGGCAGAAACCAAAACAACACTGGAAAGCAATTATCCTCCAATTAAGAGTAAATTAAAAAACATAAAGCAGGTATATTGTGATGAGCTGGGGGAACTTATTGGCCTTATGGTGGACCCAGAAGTTTCTGCCCTCAAATAATTTACAGTTTATTGGGCAAAATAAGATGCACGTATGCATGGAGTATATTAACCATCAAAAATAATTAACCAAAATAATTAACCAAAAATAATACAAGGAAGTATGTGACATGTTTTTCAAACTGGGATTTGTGGATGTATTCTCCATGTATCTAGGAGGGTTTTTTCCTCTAAGGGAGGGTGTACATGACTTAAGTTGAGAAATACTGAAAATAAAAACAAACACCAGACAACAGGCAGCATGTGACTGAGTGCCAGGTGAACAGGACAAACACTGAGCTCCATGCAAATCCAGGGGAGGAGACAATCACCCCGGGGTGGCAACCCTGGGATGGCTTTGTGGAGGAGGTGGGGCTGGGCTCTGAAGGCTGGGTGTCTGTCACGAGAACAGTGAGGAGAGGAGAGAAAGTCAGGCAGAGTGGGTGGAGTGGCCTGAAGCATGGAGGTTTGTGTGTAGGGCGGGGAAACACACGAAAGTGCATCAGGTGAGAGAGTATGTGCAAGAGGCCAGGCTGGACAGAGGGTGCAAGGCCTTCTGGGAGGCAGCTTTAGAATCTATGATGAGCAATGGAGACTTTAGTGGGCAAGTAAGGGAAGGCCTGAAGGTTCTGGAGGAGATCACAAGGAAATTATTTGTGAAAGATTAATCAGTGTGGTGGGGGAGTGCTTCCCTGATAGCTCAGTTGGTAAAGAATCCACCTGCAATGCAGGAGACCCTGGTTCAACTCCTGGGTCGGGAAGATCCACTGGAAAAGGGATAGGCGACCCACTCCAGTATTCTTGGGCTTCCCTTGTGGCTCAGCTGGTAAAGAATTCACCTGCAATGCAGGAGACCTGGGTTCAGTCCCTGGGTTGGGAAGATCCCCTGGAGAAGGGAAAGGCTACCCACTCCAGTATTCTGGCCTGGAGAATTCCATGGACTGTAGTCCATGGGGTCGCAAAGAGTCAGACATGACTGAGAGACTTTTTCACTTTCTTTCAATCAATGTGGTTAGAGCTGGTAGATTGGGTTAGAGAGAGAAGAGGACAAAGGAGAAACTGCAGACAAGGAGACCAATTAGGAGGATAAATCATAACCTAGGGGAGAAATTGTAAAAGTGCAGGGAAGTGAAATGCTTTGATATCACAAATGTCATGGGGCTAGATCTCAGCCAAGGACCGATCAAAGGCAAATGTGCAGGGACCGAGGCTCCCGGACACTCACTGTTCACTGGAGCTGAGGGCTGGTTTGTTCTCCACTTTGTACAGCTTGTCTACCTCGTGTTGCTACAGACAAGAATCAAATCAAACAACAGACGTAAGTGTGACTGGGAACCTGAAGCCTGATACAAAGACAGGGGTCTTCTGAAAGGGCTTCCTCCTATTTACACTAACTCTAGGAGTCAAAATGCCCCCCTAACAACCATTCCACTGAACCTTCCTCAAACTGTCAGTAGAAAAATCAACATTTAAATAATTCAAAAACAACACAAAGAGGATCAATCCCCCCCCAGTCCACTCAACTCTGCTATCATATATTTACCCTAGAAGGGTAGTAATTACTCCTCAGTAATTTGTACCATTCATCAAAAGAAAAACTGCTTAATGAGCAAAGAGGGGCCTGATCCACCTGGGAATGGGGGCAAGTTACCTTTAGAATGGAGACATTGGCAATTCGATCCAAAGGGCTCATAAGATCTGCCTCAATGAACAAGTCTTTCTTTCCAGGAAGCTGAAGGAGACACAGTATGTTGGATCACTCTCAGGTCATACAAGCCCCTCAGTAGAGAGTTCACTCAGTCATCCATTTAATAGAAGTCTCTGAGCTGGGGACTTCCTTGGTGGCACAGTGGACAGGAATCCACCTGCCAACGCAGGGTACATGGGTTTGACCCCTGGTCCAGGAAGATCCCACATGCCGTGGAACAACTAAGCCCGTGTGCCACAACTACTAAAGCCTGCATGCCTGAGGGCCCATGATCTGCAACAAAACTGTCACCGCGGTGAGAAGCCCATGCACTACAATGAGGAGTAGCCCCTGCTCACAACTAGAGAAAGCCCAGGAGCAGCAACGAAGACCCAGCACAGCCATAAGTCAATAAAGAAAATCATTAAAAAAAAAAAAGTCTCTGAGTTCCTTGGAAAGGCACTAGACCTCACCTAACCCAGCACCTTATTTACTGTCTATAGCCACAGTTGGCATTTCTTTACATATTCACCTATTTTTGTCTTCTATTCATTATTGGTTCCAGTGGAAAGATATTTCATCTTTTTTTATGGCCACGCAGCATGTGGGATCCTAGTTCCCTGCTCAGGGATCCAATCCATGCCCCCTGCACTAAAGCTTGGAGTCTTAACCACTGGACTGCCTGGGAAGTCCCTCACCTTCTAAGGTCACATCCTTCTCACTCAACCCTCCTGCTCGCCTGAGGCCCTGTTCTACATCACTGCTCCTCTGCTCCACTGCCTCCTCCTCTACAGCTCCTGAAAAACCGACTGATCTCCTGCTGAACAGAGCCAAACAAAACGAAACTGCACCGTGTGTCCTGCAACCCCACAACCAACTGCCAAACATCTCTTCAAATGGCATTTTATTTCTAATTACAAACAGAACCAATGTTCAAGGCAGAAAACTTAGCCCAGGGCAGTCCTCACCCTCCCACCCACTTCCTGCTTCACCATTCCTGACGCTGCTCTCTCATCTGTCCAGAGGAAGGAGAGGTCACACTGAGCAGAAGAGAGGGTGAAGTCATTGAAAGCTTCCTCTCAACATGATTTTGACAAACGGGTAGGCTGTGGGCAGTGACAGATTGAGATGGTAATTCAGCCAAGGCCAGGGAAAGCTAACAGGCTGAATGGCAAGGGCAGAAGAGCAGTTCAGTTTGCCTGATGGGTAAGGTGCATGTAAGCAGTGGTCCTCAACCAGGACTGATTTTGCCCTTCAGGGGATATCTGGCAAAGTGTGGAGACATTTAGGTTGTCTCATCTTAGGCCAGGGGGTGTTACTGACATCTGGTGTTACTGGCAGAGGTTAGGGATGCTGCTAAATATCCTACAATGCACAGGACAGTCCCACCACAAAGAATTAACCAGCCCAAAATGTCAGTGTTACCAAGGTTGAGAAATCTTGGATGTCAGGGAATGGTGGGAATCAGGGATAAACCTTCAGTAGCTACCTAATGCCTACTGTCTATTTCATCCCTCTCTTCCATGTATTACATGCCTTGTCCTTTCCAGGTTCCTCAACTTTGCTCCTACCAGTACATCTGCCTGGAATACCCTCTCCCATCTCTAATTAAAGTATGTTTATCTTCACACTCCATTCCTCGAAACTCCTCGATTACTCCAGCTAGAAATGACTGTTTCATGAACCCTAGCTGTCATTCATTTACCACAGGATACCCTATGTGTTCTAATTTGTGCTTCATAGGCTCCCAGTAATGCCTATGAATAGATCAGGAAGTAAGATCCCTAAGGTCCAAGTTGTTTTAACCATATTTCCATCCCCAGTGATGCCTGACACTAGTGGTGTCTCCCTTGCCCGTATTAAAAAAAAAAAAAAAAAAGGACCTGTGCTTCATTTTGGACCTGCCACAGAAGCTCCAAGGACCAAGGCAAGATCAACGGAATTCAGTAAGAAAGAACTAGGCATCCAGTGAGTGCTAAACTACTGATGCAGTAAAGGCCCCCGACGTGGCGGGCACTGACCTGCTCCAGCAGGTAGATGAGCTGGTCTCGGGCCAGCCTCTTGAGCATGGAGAAGTCAGGCAGCTCTGGGGCGTCCGGTCGATGGGGAAAAGCCATGGCGGGGGTCACCTGAGCCGCAAGGTGGAAGAAGGGGGACGCCCTCCGCTCCGAGGAGACCCGCAGCGGCCCGGGTAAGCGCAGGATGGCTCTCCTTCAGGTAAGGGCACAGAACCCGAAAGAGCCCCCCAAGGGGCCCTCGCTCGTCAGCCACACTGGAGGAATGAATGGCCGGCCACCTCTCGGCCAGACAGCTGCAGCCAAAGGGACCTTGCTTCAGGCCTGCAGTCACCGTATCCCGCCCCGCCCCTCCCGGTCCACTCCGCCTGTCCGCAGGATTCGGGTCTACACCTGTAGAGATACCAAAGAGAGGGGCGGCGTACTCCCGGAAGTCCCGTACTCTCGAGCGCCGCTCAGGGTACCCGGAAAAGGACGGCGTCCTGGAAGGGACATTTGAAAACGCGCGGCAACGCGTCAACGTTCCAGTGTCTTCCCGGACCAGAGGCGAGTGTTCCTGTGATAAAAGGATTTTACCTTAAACTAAATTTGAAAGGTACACCCAATTCTCCTAGCTCACGCAAGGAAGCGTTGGGCACTTGCTCCATTTTCAGAACTTCGTGAAATGGGCGAAACCAACTGGGAATCCGGAGGGCACTGATCACCCGGCATCTTGGCTGTCGATTACATCTACTCCACAAAGTTAGCGGCGAGCTCTGAGCTCTCCCGCTTCTGACCTGTGGGAGGCTAGACGCCGGAGATGGAGGCGGGTGTGAAGGGAGAGAAGAACGCGTTAGGAGCCAATGGAAGCTGAGTCTCACCACCTTTCAGTATCAGAGTTCTGACTCATTAATGCTTTTCGTGGGAAAACGGATAAATTGTGACATAGTCATACAGTAAAAATAACTGAATAAATGAAAGAAGCCAGACACAAAAGTGGCTTCTTTACTATTTACAACAGGTTCTTGAACAGGAAAAACTATAGTGAAAATTTCAGAAAAGTGATTGAATTGGGGAAGCTTAGGGAGTTTCACGGGTGATGATAAAGATCTCTATCTACCTTGTTGGGGGTTTGGTTTGTTTTTAAGAAGCTTATGAGAGACATTATAATGGACAGGTCTGGCTGACAATACCTAACTCACTAACCAATCATGACATCGCAAACTCATCTCCTGGTGAGATGCGTAGGAAGTACAAATTGAACCTGATCAAGCCTCAAGATCTAACTGCCGATTCATAGGAAATACAGAAGGTAGTGGAAACGTGATAAAAGACACCATAAGGATAAAATCAAGCATATCCAAAATGCACAAAATTTTATGGGTCAAATAACTTGTCAAATGAGAAAGAGAAGAAAGTGGAAGGGGAAATACCTTTAAAATCAAAAGACTTCTGGGACATGACACAGTACAATATTGCAATGTGTGGACTTTGTGTGGATCCTAATTCAAAGAAATCAACCAGAATATTAGCTGATAATAAGGAATTACTAAAACTTTCAAGGTACAGAAATGGTTCGTATGTCTTGTGTTAAAAAGGAGTTCCTATTTCTGAGACACATACTGAAGTACTTACAGATGAAATAATACGTCTCAAATTTGCTATTTTTATTTTTATTTGGTTGCACTGGCTCTTAGTTGCAGCATGTGGGGTCTCTGACCTTTGATGAGGCATGCAGGCTCTTTAGCTGTGGCATGTGGGATTTTTTTTTTTTTTTTTTTTTTGTCGTGGCTGAAAACTAGTTGCGGCATGCATGTTAACAAAGAAAGTTTGGCCATTTTGTTAAATGCTGAAGCTGGGTGATGGGTACACAGGGGTTCATTGCATTACAATATTCTGCTTTCAAATATTTGAAAACTTAAAAAAAAATACAATACAAAGCTTTTATGCTCATCAAGTGTTTTTCACTGAGCTTCCTCTCACCCCCTCCCTTTTGGTTAGATCAAATCTCAGCTGCACAGAAAGGAAGCTGCCCTTCACAGATGAGTGACATATACACCCTCCAGGTCACAGGGACTTTAGTCCCTTCTATCATGTTTGCTAGCTTCTTGAATCTGGCCCCAAAGTTGCTCTGAGTTGCCCATTCCAGCCACAGTCTGTTTCACTCCAGCTTGGGGATCTTGTCTTTTGTTGCCTCCTCCACAGATGCCCCACCTATGCCCCCTAATGCAGCTCCCCCTCATCCAGTGATGTGAAAGTCCTTTGTGTCCAGAACTAGGACTGGGGATAGGGCACCATGGAGTCCTCTGACCCCTGCCCAAGGATTCTCCATTCCCCTGTCCAGCCTCCCAGCTTGGGCTGGGGCAGTGAGGGACCAGGGAGGAGAGGATGACAGTATCCCCAAACACCTCAGTGCCAGTGGGTGAAGATCCGAGACTCTGACCGTATAGAGCAGGGACAGGTTGACCTGTAGGAAGTGTAGGCCTTCTTGACAGGCAAAGGTAAAAGGCTGGACTTTCTGCCATTGTGAATTGGCTGATAGATTGGGTTTCCCAGGTGGGGCTAGTGGTAAAGAACCCACCTGCCAATGCTGGAGACTTAAGAGGCTTGGGTTGGATTCCTGGGTCAGGAAGATCCCCTGGAGGAGGGTATGGCAACCCACTCCAGTATTCTTGCCTGAAGAATCCCCATGGACAGAGGAGCCTGGTGGGCTACAGTCTACAGGGTCGCAGAGTTGGATATTGAAGCAAATGAGTACACATGTAAGGTTTCCCAGCCATTTTTTCATTCACTCAACCAATATTGAAATCTGTATTAGGGGAAGTCCCTGGAGGTACAGTGGTTAGGACTCCGTGCTTCCACTTAAGCAGACATGAGTTCAGCCCCTGGTCATGGAACTAAAATACCACTTGCCACTCTGCAAAAAAAATCTACGTCCGGTTGGAACTACAGCAATGAACAGACAGGTCTCCTGCCCTTATGGGATCTACTTGCTAATGGGGCAAGGAAGGTGATGACAAATAACACATTACTGCTGCTTCTGCTGTCACGTCAGTCATGTCCGACCCTGTGCAACCCCATAGATGGCAGCCCACCAGGCTCCTCTGTCCCTGGGATTCTCCAGACAAGAATACTGGAGTGGGTTGCCATTTCCTTCTTCAATGCATGAAAAGTGAAAAGTGAAAGTGAAGTTGCTCAGTCGTGTCCAACTCTTCACGACCCCATGGACTGTGGCCTACCAGGTTCCTCCATCCATGGGATTTTCCAGGCAAGAGTACTGGAGTGGGGTGCCATTACCTTCTCCAATACATTACTAATACATTTCAAATACTGGGAAAAATTAAACAGGGTGTGCGGATAGCTAGACCATGAAGGGAGTTGTTTTAGACTAGGGTGATTAGGGAAGGCCTATGAAAGTAACATTTGACCTGAGACCTGAATGGTAAGGATCCAGCCAAATGAAAACCTGCCCACAACGAACTAGTAGGCGCAAAAGCCTAAGATTGGCATTTACAACGGAGAACAAAATATTTAAGCTAGTGAGCATTAGGATGCTAGGGGATGAGGTAAATTGAAAACATATCTAAGCTAGTAATAAAAGCTTCTATTGTTTTCATAACCCCCTGGGGAAAGGGCGTAGTCAAATGATGTGCAGGCGTTAGAAATGCCTGTTTAAGCAATCAAATAGCATTTTGCTGCTCGAAGGTTCTCATGGCAAATTATTTTTTAAATCATAAAAATACTTGTTTGTAAATTACTTGAAAGTGACAGAGCAGTGACGAGGGCCTTGTGTGTCCACTACTCTATTACCAGAACCTGGATTCCCCTAACTTTGACTGGCATGTGATAGGGCCTTGCCCACTTATACCGAGCGAATGCTCCAGTTAACAGCAATCAGTGATATTATAATTGCTATTAATGACATCTGAAATAGCAACAAGATACATGAATGACAGGGTTGGGATATCTACGTCTCTATTAGAAAAACATTCTGCATACATTTAAATTCTGACTAGCCTATTTTTGCTGGTAAATTGTTAAAGTGAGACATTGTTGAGAACTACCGCTGGACTCATGTTGCCTGGATATGTCTCTGTCTTTTGATAATCACTTTCTGGTGATTATATTCATCAACTATTTCTAAAAGAATCAGTGAGTTAACAGAAATCATGCCAGGCAATGCTGGATTCCAGGAATTTAAGAAGACCTAAACAGTGAGACCTGGGTTCAAGTCCCAGTTCTGTGCTGTCCCTCACTCACAGCTGCATGGCTGTGGGTATATCCAAAAACCCTGGATACCAAATTTGTAAGTCATCTATTATCTGTTCTTGTCTAGATCACAAGAGCCTTGTAAAAATCTGATGAAAACTGTAAAATAAGATTCTATTTAAGCTTTTGGAAGTGGCTGGAGATTATGTTGAGAGCCTGTAAAGCCTGTGCCTGCCCTGTATTTATTGTGTTTGGACAGACCCCACACCCTGATCTTCAGGGCCCCAGCAACTATAAGAGCGACTTTAGACTTATAGTGTTTAGGGGAGGCCTAATGGCCAGTTTTTAACTGTCCAAGTCTGTAACTAAGCAGGGCTGATGAGCACAGAGCCCTCTGCTGGCGATATCTCTGGCCACATTTCTCTCCCAACATTTAGAGGCTCTGTTTTTCTTCCCTTCCCTTCCCAAGTAAACAAACCCTCCCAATCCCACAGAGCACCAATCGAAACAGACTGCTTCATTTTGCTTTATTTTGCACATAATGAGGACAACCAATTGACTAAGCAGTTCCAGAACTGTTAAGTGTTCATTAATCAAGAAGTAAACGAGGTGAGAAGACAAACTTACTCTCCTCACAAATATACTTCAAGTATCACAGAAACTTGTAACAACACATGCAATACAGGTTTTTTAACACACGGACAGCCCAAGGGAGAAGGGTGAATCCTGAAGATGCATGTGGGTCAGAGCAGGGGCTGTGCTCCAGGAAGCTGGACTCTACCTGGCGGGTCACTGCCCTGCTCCCGGACACATCTGCCCTGTGAGTCCTCTGCCCTTTGTCAGATTCAAACCTTTCATCCCACATTACAGGCTCATCATTCCGCCCCACTTCCAAGGTGGAAATCCACGCACAGAAATCCAGGCAGAACCAAATATACTCGCCCAGCTGTGTGTCACGTGGCACATCTCTGGCTCAGATGCTGTACAGGAAGTTCCCATTGCTGTCAAAGAACTCTCGTCCCCTCTGCACGACTCTCTTGCTGAAGATCTGGTCACCTACCTCCCCTGCCTTCAGCTCTTCCAGCCTCTTGTCACTGGGTAATCCACCACTGTCAGTTCCTCTGGCGCCCCTACAAGTGCTGGGAGGGTGATCTGCAGCAACAGGCACAGAGTTCTTCCCCGCCTCCAGGCCCTGGGCTCCTTTATTCCTTTCCGTCTGTCCCGTTGTTACATTTGTACTCTGAGTGTTCAATTCAATCGCTTTCAAAGCTGTGCTGTGACCATGGCCTCTGGATGAGGCTTCATCACCAGGCAACAGCAAAGAGCCTGATACAGACTGGCCTGCAGAAAGCGGTTTGGAGGAATCTCCAGGGCCTGGGAGCTCCGGGAGCGAACGGGCAAGTCCGATTTTCTTAAGGACTTTTTGATCCTGCTTCAGTTTCTGTTCCAATGTGGGTACAAACTTGCTTTTTAAAACCCTTCGGATCACATCAGTGCTGACATCAAAGCCTTCAGCCAATCTGGGAACTGACCAAGACTCTGCAAATTCCCTGTGTAAATACCTGTGAAAAAAAGAAGCAGGTTTTCCATCTGTGAAGACATCGCCTATCACAACAGTTAACAGATTATGTAACACTAGTGATTAATACATGAAAAGAAGAAGGCTTGGAAAAACTGCAAACACAGTCTCTGTCTTGTACCACTAAATGTCTGCAGCCAATTCTTCTGTGCCGACAGCAACACCCAACTACTTTTAGTCATTTAATGTCAACTGGATTCCTCTCACTGCATGACAGGCCCCAGGAAGATCCACGGGATGCAAGACGGTCTTTCCCTTCAAAGAACATACAATCCAGACATGCTTGACGGTACAGTGATGAAGACTCCGTGCTTCCAATGCAGGGAGCTGGAAGACCCAATGCAGGCAGGTTTGATCCCTGCTTAGGGAAGTAAGATCCTGCATGCCCCACTATGCAGCTAAAAAACAAAGCAAGAAAAGACTGCTGCGTTGACTGAGTAATAAATTGATTATTAAATTGGCTATTAATAAATTATTGATTGTATAATAAATATTCAGCCCAGGGCCTATCCCTAAATAGACATTCATTAAAAAAAAACAACAAACATACAATCTGGTGGTGGAGACAAATGTATTAACCCAGCAAAACCAGCAACACTATGAGAAGGATCTCAGCAGAGGATGCTATGAGAGAACCAGGGAGGGTGAGGCAGGGACAGGCTAGCACCACACCTGTGGGGCAGCCTAAGAATTCTTCAGGAAGTCTACCCTAGCGCTGGTCTGAAAACATGAGCAGTTGTAAGAAGCTGGGAGAGGGGAGGAGAGGAACAGGGAGTCAAAGAACTGATGGCAGAGCAGGCAGCAGGTGAAATACAAAGCAGCACATCCCCTTTGTCGGGAAGAGCTCTATCTGTGTGACAGTGGGAGAAGGAGCAAGGCCATGCCTCGCTTAGGGATTCTGGAGTTTATCTCAGAGCAACAGTGAACAAAGAAAGAATTTTAAGCAGCGGAACACCATGAGCAAATCATTTTGAAGCTCAAAATGAAACAGGGTGCAGTCATCAATTAGTATCCTTGAACTATAACCTGTATATTAATGAACAATAACCTGTAACTCGCTTTCACTGACCAAGCATGCGCTAACTGTTCCTGCAAAGTGCATACCCTCCCAGCTTCACAGCCTAGACAGTTATCTCACACGATTCCTTTAACTGCCCCCTGTAGACAACACTTCTGAGCAGGGGTCAGTGTAGTGACAGTTGCTTAAGTTGCTGTTCAGGCCATGGGGCTAGTTTTGCCCAGCTCAAGCCAGTGGAGACCCCTGACCATTCAACTGGGCCTGTGTAAGTGTTCAATGAATGCCCTTTCATTGTCAAGGGCCAAAATCTCCATCCTGAGATCATGCTAATGGTGCCCAGCATTTTCTGAACGTGCATCCCATGAAGAACCACATAACTCAGATACCCCTGTGCAGAGCTCCAATTACTTCACCTTTTTCTAAGCATCAATAACTTTTCCTGAAGCTTCAAACCACCCTGCTTCTCTTTTTTTAATATCTATCTATTTGACTGCCCTGGGTCTTAGTTGTGCCACGCAGAATCTAGTTCCCCAACCAGGAATTGGACCCGGGTCCTCTGCATTGGGAGTGTGGAGTCTTACCCACCGGACCACCAGGAAGTCCCCCTTGTTGCTTCTTTACCCCATAAATATTCTAACCCTCTCCTCCTTCAAGGATGCCAATTTGAGATTTGTTCTCAAGTCTCCTTGCTTGGCTGCCTGTGAATAAACCCTTTCTCTGCTGCAGACCTCAAGGTTTCAGCACTGGCTTGCTGGGCATCAGGTAAACGAAAGTGGTTCAGTTACCTGGTTCAGTAACAGTAAATTTTGGCACAAGACCAGAGGTGGAAAGATCAGGCAAGAGGCTGTCAGGAATTCAGGCAAGTCTGAACTCAGGCAGGGACAATGAGAGCAGAAGAGGAGAGAGACTTGAGAAATACTTTAAGAAAGCCAAATAGGTGTACTTGGTAAGGAACTAAATACTGGGTTAAGAAACAGGTTGAGAGTCAGTATTTTTTGAGTAGGTAGTTGGTGGGAACATTCAGGGATATAGCAAAAATAGAAGAGTGAAATTGTCAGGGAACAATGATGAATTCTATTTTGTACATGTTGAGTTTGAGGAACTTGTGCGACAGCCAAACAGCGATGTCTAGTGAACAACTGACTACAGAGTTCAGAAGAACGTGGCCTGGACATGAGAAAACTGGAAGTCATAAGCCAAAAGCAGGAGTGGTTGAAGCCACCTGGCATCTGGCAGGGAAATATGCAAAATGAGATAAAAGCCCTAGGGCACACTGTAAAAATCTACAATACTTAAGGTGTCGGAGGAAGAAGGGAAGCCCAGAGAGCAAACAGAAAACCAGTCCTACGAAGAGAGGTGAGTGGTCCCCTGGTTCAAGACCATGTCTCGTTTAGGGATTCTGGAGTTTATCTCAGAACAGCGAAGCAATGAAGAATTTTAAGCAGCAGAACACCATGAGCACATTTTCATTGCTCAAAATTTTGAAGCTCAACCCAGTGATAGTTATAACTAACAGGGTGCAGTCATCAGCTAGATTCCCTGAACTATAATCTGTATATTAATGAACAATAATAACCTGTAAGGGTCAAGGGAGAATTTCAAGAATGCAGACAAGGTCAAATGCTGAGAAGTATTAGACAAGCTAAAGTGTTGAGAGTCAGTTATGCCTAGCACTGAGGAAGTCACTGGTTTATTTGTGAGCAGTTTCATTGTCATGATGAAACAAACAAACAAAAATGACAGCAGGGAGCCAGGAGGGAACTAAAGGAGGAGGGAGTGTAGAGTAAACTTGACAGTTGGGTTTCCTTTTTTTTTTTTGTAATCCAAGTGACTGACTTAAGCTTTGCTTGCCAAGGCACGCACTTTGAAGATGGCTGTCTTCAATAAACACACTGCCAGCCACACAACTAGATAAAAAGCCAGGCTCCAGCCACCCCACTGAGGCACCTTTGTTTTAGAGATCATGGTTGAGTTCAATAATTAACCACTTGGGCCACGTGCTTTTTCTCTTCCTGTGCTTTAAATTCCCACTGAATTCGCCAATTAAGAGTGAGCCCTCAAAAACCCTACCCCCCCCCCCAAAAAAAAAAAACTCAGGCCCCAGCGTTCAAACCCAGTAAAAGCAGAACTCCAGGCCCTTGCAACTCTCTCTAGCCATGGCCCTGCTGTGTGGCCTCAGGTGGGCTGTCTAATTTTCAAGTCCTGTAAGTAATAAACTTCCACCCATCCCCAGCCAAAGCTGAGGTCATTGAAGGGCATGTTGTAATCTTAAGACACAACAGCTGGTCCAGCCACAGCACTGGTTGTTTAGGTAGACTGAGCCCAGCGCACAACATGGAAAAGTTGACAGAAAAAGGTACCTGAGGAATTAGGGAGGGATTTGACCTAGAGCACCCAGAGGACTGGTCCTAGACAAGTGAAGTACTGCCACTTCCCCAGTGACATGACTAGAATACAAGACTGAAAGTGGAAGGTAAGGAGGAGTCCAAGAAGCTTTAACAACTTTTTACCTAATGGCCTGATTTTCCTCTGAAATAAAAAGATTATTTAATGATCCCCAAAGGGGAGGTGACAGGTAAGAAGATGGAAGGGTTAAAAATGCTGGCATTCAAGACAAGAGAGGAAGCTGACAGAAGAGAGTTGTTGTAGGCTCATGAAATCTTGATCATCTCTATAAAATCCCCCTTATTCTAAGTCTCAACTCCAGAAATATTCTGGTGAGAAAAATGGAACATGACCTTTGGAAGACTATTTAGCAATATTTATCAAAATGCAAATTCATTTACCTTTGGCTTCAGCAACCCTACTTCTGAGAATGTGTCTAATGCTTCTGGCAGATATGTACATTGATGGGTACACACTAGAGCACTATTTGTTACAGTGAGTGAGTGGGAACAATTCAAATGCCCACCATAAAAGACCAGTAATATAAACTACAATTTATTAAGCATCTACAAAAGAGAATGAGGAGCTCTCTCTTGGGAAGTTGAAAGATCTTCGGAATATATTAAATGAACAAAGTAAAGTGTAGAAAAGTTATTTATAAATTCTGTTTGAGACTACGAAAGTGAAAATAAAATTCTACATTCACATGAGCTTGCTTGTAATGTGCAGAAGGAAACCTAGATAGTGACACAAGGAAACTATTAAAAATACAGGAGACTAGGAGGGTTAACACTTCTCAACACACATGCAGTTATACTGCTTTAATTTTGAGCCACATGTAATGTACTATGTATTCAAAACAAAAATTTTAATAGTCTTACCGGATCTGCTCCATGGCTTCCCACGTCAGGGTCCTGGGCGGGGCACCTGACGCCTCCATTTGCCTTCGAATTTTCTGGAACCGGATGGCTTTTTTCTGCCGTTTCAGGGCGCTGGGGGAGAGAACCAATGGCAGAAACCATGCCTAGACGCTAGATGGGTGGTTTACGAGCCTTGGGGTCAGTCACAGAGCGTCCAGCGCACTTCACTTTGCAAACACTACCTGGCCATGTCGCCCAGCCAGAACACCGCCCCAGAAGTCTAACACCAAGAACAGCAGCCCATAAGCTGTTGCTGAGTTCTTTAGTCGGGTGATGAAATACATCCTTGGTGAAAGGACCTGTGGTCCCAAAGGATCTAACACCTGCCCCTGCGCCCCTAAAAACGGGTGAGAAGGGCTGCTGCAGGACGCCCAGCGCCAACCGGGCGCGGACAAGGGCGCCCAGACCGAGGCCTGCTTCAGGCTGAGGGCCCGGGAAGGAGCCGGTACCTCTCCACCTCCTGCAGTTCTCGCTCCTCCGGTTCCCAGTCGAAATCGGGGTCCGGTTCTCGGCCGGTAGAGCCCGGGATGGCCACCCCTCGGGTAGCAAACCCACAGCGAGCGACCGCTGCGCAGACACGCCCGCCCAGCAAAACGTTCAGGGGAAACGCCATGTTTAGGAAAATCCCCTCCCTTCACGACCCGCGGAGTGGCAGGACCGGAAGTCCGGGACAGAACCGGAAGTACGCGGGGGCGAAAGCGGGGGAGGTCGCGGTTCTTCCGGCTTCAGGCTGAGGGCGTGGCTTTTGGGTTTAAACCCCTCTGTGGCCCAGCCCTTCTGATAATAACTGCGGGGCGGGGCGAGGGCGGGTGTTTTCCCTGCAACTCCCGGAACCAGAATGAGAGAGAGGACGCTCCTGCCAAACGCGATTAATTTTAAAGAGGAGCTCATTGGCCAAGAGCCGCCCCTCTACCCGAAGGGCTGCCCAGGCCGGCTTGTCTCCGCCACGGTCACAGGAAGGGCGTCCCCTCAGCGGTTCTCTGATGGCGACAGCCCCGAGCTGTGGGAACTGGACTCCTCTAGGAAACGGACTTCTTGTCGCCTGGATGACCTCTAGCCCAGGGCTGCACCGAGTCCAGATTTAGCGGTAAATCTAGGCTAAGGTTTGAAGGACGGAGATGACAAGTTGTAAGCCTAACGAATTGAAGCTTTTGAACTGTGGTGTTGGAGAAGACTCTTGCGAGTCCCTTGGATTGCAAGATCAAACCAGTTAACCCTAAAGGAAATCAGTCCTGTATATCCATTGGAAGGACTGATCCTGAAGCTGAAACTCCAATACTTTGGCCACCTGACTCAAAGGACTGACTCACTAGAAAAGGCCCTGATGCTGGGAAAAATTGAAGGCGGGAGACAAGGGGACAACAGACGATGAGATGGTTGGTTGGCATCACTGACTCAATGGACATGAGTTTGAGTAAGCTCCAGAAGTTGGTGATAGACAGGGAGGCCTGGCATGTTGCAGTCCATGGAGTCACAAAGAGTTGGACTCCACTGAGTGACTGAACTGAACTGAACGAGATCCAGGGGCTGCGAGCAAATGGCGAGAACGGTCTTCAGAGTGAAAACTGCAACCCTAAATATCCTCTGATGCCCAGTCATTTGAGTGATGAGCTAGGTGCTTCACTCTCATACTTGCAGTTGGTCAGATTGATGGCCAGGGTTCTGGAATGGAGGAAGAGCAGAAATCAGGGAGAGAGAAAAGGACTCTGCGGTACCAGACACCCAGATGAAGAGACAGCCCACAGATTCATTCTCTCTAGAAGCCACTTAAAGGAAAGACCATGCGTGCTAAGTGGCTTCAGTCGTGTCCAACTCTTTTGCAACATTATGGACTGTAGCCCTCCAGGTTCCTCTTTCCCTAGGATTCTCCAGGCAAGAACACTGGCATGGGTTTCCATGTCCTCCTCCAGTAGATGTGCCTGACTCAGGGATCAAACCCATGTTTCCTGCATTGGCAGGCTGGTTCATTACCAGCAGCACCACCTGGGAAAGACCAGGATGATATAAATGTGCTGAAATTCTAAATTAAGCCAGCGCAAATGGTTCTGGATTTTGTTGTACCAAAAGACTAATGATCTCTTGTATTTCCTGTCCTCTTTCCCAGGCTGAAGGGAAAACTTTGGATTCCTTGCCCAACTGCAGAATGGCAGAGGGTTATTCTCGAGCTGGGCAAGTGAGGGGGTCCAGGGGACAGTTACCTGTTTTCTGCCTTCTTTCTCCTCCCAACTTCTAAGACATCTGGCTCAGCTGGGGTTACAATTTTCTTTGGTATTTTCTTGGCTACAGTGTATAAAGGAACTCTGTTCCTAAATGTATTGTAGTCAGCCTTTGAGCGTGCCTGCTGAAAAGCATTAGAAGGGATGGCAGCTTCCCCTTTTACACTCTCCTCCTCAGATTCCTCTTCTGATTCACTGGTCTTCCAGGTATTCAGCTCCATCCTCTTAGACTCTGAGGGGAGAAGAATGGGGGTAAGGACCTTTGTGGTGTTCTAAGGGGATGTTCCTTAAGGACAGAAACTTCCACTACAGAATGGGATGTTTTCCACTAGGTTTGGGGTCTGTGGGGGTGCCTGTGCAATGTTAGATTTGTTGACAAGCCCCACTCATCCAGCATCACTCCATACAGCACTCTGGGGTGCAGGAGCTGAGCTGAGCTGGCCGTGACCTGAGCTTTCTTTGTGACGGGCGATTGCTGGAAGCACTAGGGGTAACTTCGCTTTGAAAAAAAAAGCTGAAGACCTATCAGCCCTATCGGTGCTAGACTCAGCTGGTGGCTCATGACGGCCCTTCAGCCGGCTCCTGCTCTTTCCCAGGTGTTGGGCCTCTGGGACCTCCTCCTTGCTCCTGGAACTGGCAGTGGAAGGGCAATTAAGCACACTGCACTCAAGAGTGGATTCTTGCCACAGCTGACCCAGTGCATGACAGACTTATCCTTTTTTTCACACCAGTTCACACAAGTCCCACTCCCATCCTTTCCTGAACCCGCAGGCCAAGGCCCTGGAATTAGGCCACCTCAGCGTTTGGGATGAATATCTGCTTGTCTTCCTTCAGTGTTTTTAGTAACCACATCTTGGACGGTCTCGGCACTTGGGAGGGACAGCCGTGATTAGGACACGTGCCCTTCAGGTGCTTATCAGACTGCTCCTTCACCATCGCCATCTCTTCCTGAGGTGCACCCACTCTTGACTTCTGATTGCCACTTCTACCAAACTCAGCCCAAATTTGTCACTTTAAGATTGTACCATGTGCCTACATCTAAAGAACACTTAAAATTTTTCTCTCCTTTAAAAAGACATGGACATTTCCTGATTCCTAGATTTCTGGATCCTCCTTCAGTGTATGATACTTTATTACCTCCTCCTTAAAATGTTTTGGAGTCCCTTGCCTTGCAGGACGCACACTTTTCTCACTATTTAGACAAATATTTTGTTGCTAGTACCTGAACTATCATCATTGCTTGCCTGAATTGCCAGCATTCAGCAGGATCTTAATTGGATTCCCTGTCTTCCCTCCTTCATCCATCCATCCATCCATCCATCCCAGCTAAAATGCAAATTTGTTACCCCTCAATTTAAAACTCAAGGTTTCCCATTAGCTCAAGTCCAACACCCCTTAGGACAAGAGACCCTCCATCAAAAAGCAAGAAACAAACATATAAACAAGCAAAAAGCAAGCAAAGAGGTGGAGAGGCCCTGAGCTGGATCACCCCTTCTTATGGTCCTACTGTGCTCAAAGCCCAGGGCCCTGGGTACAAAGCAGCTCCCAAGTTCCATATTTAAGCTTAGAAAAGGCTTCCATAAATCCCTTTCTTGACGATTCACAAAGTATACATGGCTAAGAAGTACCACCATAAAGAAAACCTATCTTTTAATTTTTGTGTAAAGATTTATTTGGGACCAGAAGAAGGCTTTCCTCTGAGTATCAGTCCTAAGGGAAAGCTGGGGAAATCCTGGTATTTGGACTCAGCACCTTAAGCACTCAAAGTCCACTTTGCTATAATGGTCACTGCACTCCCTTCAGAGTAAGCAAGCAAAATAAAGTGATGTTTCTAGAGCCTGTACTTGCAAAGGCTTGTAGAGAGAGGTACTGAGCTAAAATTACTGCAGTTGCCAAAAACAGGCACGTTGAGGATGACCAAAATGTTCAGAGGAATTTCAAGATTACACTTTCTTATGAAATGGGTTGTGATGTGTATTCTGCCTCATTTCAAGGAGACTTTAACATGATGGTCACAGGTGCACAGCCCCAGCTCAGCTTCATGGTGTCTTGACTGCCTGTGTCGCCATCCTGACTCCACTACTTTTGAGCTACCTGACCTTGGATGGGTTACTAAACTTCTGTCAGTCTCCATCTCTTCATCTGCTAAATGTGGCTATTAAAAGGATGTGCAACACTCAAGTTGTGAGGATACCTTAAGAACACTTAGCTCAGCACTGGGCTGGAGGAAATTCGAGGTGCCCAGGTAGGCAAAATATGTCCTACAAATACAGTGTATGGATGGAGGGGATGAATACAGGAGCAGAATGAAGAAACACAACTCAGTGGTGGGCAGAGGCAGAACCAGCAGAGGCAAGAACAGAACAAGTGATAAACTATCACTTTGCTAACACTTAAAGTCAGCATACAGAGTCAGGAGCATGTAACTCCTGCACATACTCCCTTCTTAGTAACAGATTTGACATCCCTGGGGCTTGTCCAAGAAGCAAGGTGAAAAGGGGCAGATACATCCAAGAGGGCTCATTCATGCCATTTATTCCAACAATCTCCCTCCTTAAAGAGACAACTTACCGGTTCTTTATCCCTCCCCTTATGCTGAAACCAGTGAGAAGGCATTCATGAACGCGCTCACAGCACCACGATGGACAGTTCTCCGATCAGTTAGAATACTGCTGGGAGGATTACTCTTCCTCCCGGGCTATCAAGGCCACCAGCGCAGCCCGCACATCTTCTGCCTGGGCTGGGGGCAGCAGACATTCTCTGATGAGGGCCAGAGCGGCCGCCTCTGTCAGGCTGCTGAAGTCTTGGGCCGTTTTGACCGGGAGGTGCCCAGCCAGCTCACAGAGGGCAACGTTGAATGCCTCACCTTCCTTTATCCCAAAGCTGGGCTTCCGGGGCCACAGAATGACCCGGACTCCCGAGAGAGCTGAGGAAGATGATGTCTTTCCAGGAGGGGCCCCCCGGGTGACAAATAAGTTATGTGCAATCTCACAGTCAGTCAGGTAGTCAGTGGCCCGACACACCCTGCTTATCAAGGCTTCCAAGTCAGGCCCTGGCCTACTGGTGTAAAAGAGGAAGCCGGGAGCTGGGAGGGCCTGGAGCACATGCAGATGGCCCCGAGGGTCCAGGGGTTCACTGGGGGCCCCCTCCACAGGCAGCCGGTGCGCCAGGTAGTAGCCATGCAGGTGGAGGTGGTTCACCGAGGCCAGGCCACCCAGGCTGTTGAAGCCCACGCGGAAGCCCGGGTGTGAGCTCAGCAGTACAGCCTCGACCCCGGCCCGCAGCGCCCCGGGCAGCAGGCGCTGGGGGAGCCCTCGGGCAGGTTCGGGCACCAGCAGCACGTGGCCCCACTCCAAGGGGCTGACGTTGATCACCACCAGGATGTCCTCTTGCTGGACAGTGCCGGGGCAATCCTGCTTCCGGTGCAGACGAAAAAGGACCTCTCCTGGCCGGATCTGGTTGAAGTTAAACTGTTCAGGGTCAAACTCCTGCCTCACACTCTTGATGTTCTGGGGGCGCCTTCTCTGCACACCTCGCTCCACGTTCAGCTGAGCCACAAAACCCACGGTCCCAGGGAGGGTTTGGGTTGGCAGCTCCCCCAGTGGGTAGCGGAACAGCCCCAGCTCCATCCGCTGCCTCCAGGCTGAGCAGAGGGCAGAGTCAAAGTGAGACAGTGGCGGCGTGTTCAGGAGGCTGAGTGCACCCCTTGGCCACTGAACCCCTTCCATCACGAGATCCTCCTGCCCGTAGACAAAGTCAGGAATGCCCTGCCCTTCCCAGTCCTCCTTGTTTGGAGGCAGCAAATAGGAAGTTTCATTTGAAGCATGTGGAATAGCCATGGGGCTGACCTGAAACAATCATAAGGTGAAAAATACATGATGCCATCCCATTTCTAAAGATTTTATTTTTTAATAATAAACTCACTACATTTTACTTATGTATTTTTATTTATTTAAATCTTTTTTGGGGGTTTCCCTGGAGGCTCAGATGGTAAAGAATCTGCCTGCAATGCAGGAGACCTGGGTTATCTTGGAGAAGGAAACGGCAACCCACTCCAGTATTCTTGCCTGAGAATTCCATGGACAGGAGAGCCTGGTGGGCTACAGTCCATGGGGTTGCAAAGAGTCAGACACAAGTGAGCGACTAACACACACACACAAAGTATTTTTACTTCCTTATTTTGCTGTGTGGGGTCCTAGTTGCAGCACAAGCGGTTTTCCATCTTAGTTGTGGCATGTGGGATCTTTAGTTGTGGCATGTGAGATTTTTATTTGTTTTATTTATTAATTTATTTAGCTGTGCCACTCAGCTTGCAGGATCAGTTCCTCAAGCAGGGACTGAACCTGGGCCATGGCGGTGAAAGCCCAGAATCCTAACCACTAGCCCACCAGGAAACTCCCCTATTTTAATTTTTAAGTGAACTTTACTCTTTGTTCTGATTACAAAAGTAATATATGCTTTTGGTAAAATATTTTGAAAACACAGAAATCACTCACAATTCTATCACCTGCAGGTTAGCATACATTTTTGCTGAATTAAAGATATAAATCAAATTCTTTCTTTCTAAAAATTACACATAATGAATAAACTTTCTTAATGGAGAGAAGAAATGCAGATAAATTACAACACTTATTCCAATGCCAAGGGAAAAATCACAATTTATATATGTAGCTTCATATTCATATGTAGATAGACCTTAATTTTTTTTTTTGGCCATGCCATGAGGCATGCAGGATCTTACTTCCCCAACCAGGGATCAAACCCATGCCCCCTGCACTGGGAGCACAGTCTTAACCACTGGACTACCAGGAAGTCCTGGAACTTGTTTTTTTTTAACTGATCTTTAACTCTTATACATTTAGGTTTTTCTGACTTCTTACTATCATATACAATGTTGTGATGGACATCCTGTGTATCTATCTTTGTACATACTTTTATTTTCATTTAAAATAAAATCTTAGTTGACCATGGGTTCAGAAGAGGCTCGTGGCTCAGGCTTTCAATACACAGTCTGGCAAACTGCCCTCCAGAAAACTGCACCAGTGTTCCAGTGCCTGAGAGCGCCCCTGGCTTCAAAGCTTACTACTCCTTTTACGGGAACAGCGTTTCCACTATTGTGCAGTAATTCCAAATGGCCATGCACACAACCACCTGGGTGAGGATGGCCAATCATGAGTGCCCAGAGCCAATTCTTTAAGGTGGAAATAGGTGTCAGTCTTCATCTCCACTGGGTCCCTGAAGCCCAGGGGACCCAAGGGGTCAGGGACATGACCTGCTGTTGGTCCACAGGGGACTTCAGAAGAAAGCTTACCTCAGTTGAGTCGCCTCAGAACAAGCTTGGGCACCCTCAGCTCTGCTGGTCCAGAAACTTTACATTAATAAAACAGAAAAACATACAAAACAATGTTTTGTTAAAAGTCAAGCTGAGTTTAATGGGTACAGAGTTTCAGTTTTGTAAGGTAAAAATATTCCAGAGATCGGCAACACAATAATGTGAATGTACTTAATACGACTGAACTGTACGCTCAGAGATGTTTCAGATGGTGACAAGACTGAACTGCACACTTAGAGACGGCTAAGATGCTAAAACCTTTGCATTTTTTTACCACAATAAACATTTTTTTTAAACTTGAGCTTAAATTTTATACTGAATTTACTAAGCATAAAAATTTATGCATAATTTATGCATAATTTACTAAGCATAAGTAAAATATAAAGTCTTAAATTATTCTATTAAAAGTGAGTCTAGGGTGGGAGGTGGGAGGGGGGTTCAGGATTGGGAACTCATGTACACCCCTGGCAGATTCATGTCAATGTATGGCAAAACCAATAAAGTATTGTAAAGTAAAATATAGTAAAAATAAAAATAAATAAATAAATAAAACTGAGTCTAGGACCCTTCTCCAAAGATATACAAATGGCCAACAAGCATATGAAAAGATGCTCAACATCACTAAGTAAGGAAATAAAATAAAAATCACAATAAGATACCACTTGACGTTCTTTAGGATGGCTACTATCAAAAACAGAAAATAACAGGTAGGTGTTGGCAAGGATATACAGAAATTGGACCCCTTAGGCACTATTGGTGGGAATGTAAAGTGATACAGTTGCTATGGAAAACAGCAGAGCAGCTCCTCAAAAAAATAAAAATAAAATTACTATGTGATACAGCAGTTCCACTTCTGGGGCTATACCCAAAAGAACTGAAAGCAGGGTCTCAAAGAGGTATTTATACACCCGTGTTCAGAACAGTATTATTCAAGTAGCTAAGAGGTGGAAGCAACTGAAGTATCCATCAGTAGATAAATGGATAAATAAGAGGTGGCCTACACAGGCAATGGAATGTTATTCAGCCTTAAAAAGAAGGCAATGCCAACACAGGCTACAACATGGATGAACCTTGAGGACTTTATGCTAACTGACATAAGCCAGTCACCAAAGGACAAGTTATTTATGATTTCACTTATATAAAGTGCCTAAAGTGCTCAAATTCTGGGATTTCCCTGGTGGTCTAGTGGCTGCAACATTGCACTCCCAATGCAGGATGCCCAGGCTGGATCCCTGGTTGGGGAACTAGATCCCACATGCCACAACTAAGACACAGTGCAACCAAATAAGTAAATTAACTTAAAAAAAAAATGCTCAAATTCATAGAGACAGAAAGTAGAATGGTGGTTCCCAAGGGTTGGAGGGAGGGGGAAGCGAGAAACTGTTTGCTGTTTAATGGGTGCAGAGTTTCAGTTTTGCAAGACGAAAAAAGTTCTGGAGACTGAGCTACCAAATAATGTGAACATACTTAATACTACTGAACTATACACTCGGAAATGGTTAAGGTTTTAAAGTTTATGCTACATTTTTTTTTAACCGAATTTTTAAAATGTCAGGATGGTAAATTTCATGTTATGTGTACTTTGCCACAATTCAAAACAATTTAAGTGATTCTCAAAATAGATTTAAGAAATCCAACAATTTACTGAATTAAACCTAAGTAGGATGGCATCACTGACTCAATGGACATGCATTTAAAAAAACTCCAGGAGACAGTGAAGGACAGGGAAGCCTAGCATGCTGCGGTCCAGACACGACTGAGCAGCTCAACAACATCCACTTAAGTGTCTCTCATTCATTCATTCAGAATCAACCCACTTCAACCCCACTGTTGACAATCTAGGGCCACCTCTTCTGTGCACCCTGGTCCATGTTCTGCTGAGCCACAAAAATCAAAGTATTTAGGAAGTAACTGCTGCGTATGAGGCAATGAAGACATGGCAGCAAATAAGGAGAACCAAGTCCACATCCTTATGGAACTTACATCCTAGGATGAAGTTAGATGATAAGCAAAAGGAAAACATTAACTACCTGTGGTGACAGCATTCTGTGGGAAACAAGTCATAAAACGGGGTGACTAAGCGGTGGGATCAGGGCATCGCACTTTTCTAAGAGGGATGTGACACTGAGCTAAGACAGGAAGGATAAGAAGAGGCCTACAATGAAGAGCTAAGTTCTCTAGGCAAAAGAAACCAGAAGTCCAAGGCCACGAGTCTTGCAGGCAGCTGGTTGGCCTGTTCTAGGAACAGAAAGGAGGCAATGTTACTGGGGTATGGCCGGCAAAGGGGAGAGGACCCCCCTGACCAGAGAAGCTGGAGGGGAGGGTGGAGGCCAGATTAGCTGCGGGGCCTTATGCATCATGGACAGGAACTTGGATTCTATTCTAAATGGAGTAAGAAATCACTGGTAGGTTCTAAACAGAAGGATCATTTGGTATTTTATTTTTTGGCCACACCACACAGCATGTGGAACTTCACTGACCAAGGATTGAACCCACGAAGTCCAGGACTGTCTGATATTTTATAAACTTTTCTCTGTTATGTGGAAAATGGATTGTAGGGGAGCAGAGGGGAAGCAGAGACCACTGTGGAGGCCACTCTGGTGGCCAAGTGAGCAGTGAGGTGACTAGACAACACAGATGGCAACAGAGTTAGGAGGAGCTGGGGATATGGGTCATATTTTAAAGAGAACAGACAGGGCCTGCTGACATGCTGACTGTGAAGACTGAGGGAAAAGGAAGACCTGGGAGTGACGCAGCTTCGGGAACCAGGCCCTGCAGTGGCATTTACAGAGATGGAGAGGGTGGAGATGGGGTGCGGGCAGGAACAGGTGACTATCGGAAGGGAGAGATCGAGAGATCAGCTTTCATTACTGAGCTTGAGATGTCGCCTGGGCATTCAAGAGAAGTGGTGCACGCCGCTGGACAGTCACACCTGGAGCTCAAGGTTGAAGTCTGGGCTAGACAGAAATTTAGAATAACATTAAGACCCAGGGGCTAGGACCAAGGACCCAGGGCCAAGATGGTACCAAAAGACTAAAAATATGAATAAAGACATATCAGTCAACAGAATCAATAGAAAGTGGGTATGGTTGTACTGATATTCAAGTGAAAGAATAGAAAGAAAGAACTGAAGTCACTCAGTCGTGTTTGACTCTTTGGAACCCCATGCACTGTAGCCGGCCAGGATCCTGAGTCCTTGGGATTCTCCAGGCTCCAAGAAAACTGGAGTGGGTTTCCATTTCTGTGGCCAGGGGTCTTCCCTGGATGGAACCCGGGTCTCCCACACTGCAGGCAGACTCTTTACCATCTGAGCCACCAGGGAAGATATTCAAGTGAACTAAGAGGCAAAAAATAATACCTAGAAATAAAGAGGAACACCTGAGAATAACAAATCATAGTGACCAGGTGACAGGACTGAATCTTCATAGGAAAACCAGGAGGAAGGGAACACAGGCATGGGCTGGGGGCTTTCCACGTTTACTTAGGTGACCCTCACAACAAGCCTGTGTGGTGGGTATCATCCTGGCAGCAGGTGAGAGATCTGATTTTGGAGGCTGACAAGATGTTTGAATTCTGACTCTTCCATTCACTAGGGATGATGTGACCTTGAGCCCCTAGAACAAAACCCATTTCTACAGCATGGGCTCTGGGCTCTCAAGCCTTATCTGTGTCTCACCCTCACCTCCTCTCAGACCACTCTTCCCCCTACCCACTCTGCTCCTCACTCTTCCTAAACCTGTTCCTGCTCAAGGCTTTGGTGCTTTCTTTCAGTCTAAAATACCCTTCCCCCAGAGTGTCTTCACACGCCTGTCTCGTTTAAGTCTCAGAGCAAACAGTACCACCTCAGACATGGGCTTCCCTGGTGGCTTAGGGAAGCAAGCAGGAAACCAAGGTTCGATTCCTGGGTCAGGAAGATCCCCCGAAGGAAACAGCAACCCACTCCAGTATTCTTGCCTGGGATATCCCATGGTCAGAGGAGCCTGGCAGGCTACAGTTCATGGGGTCACAGAGTCGGACCTGACTTAGCAACTAAACCACCACCACCTCAGACACACCTTGGTGGCCACACTATCTAATGTCTCAAGGGAAAGAGGAAGAGGGAAATAATATGACAAGCAGGCAAAGAAATGTCTTGGAAAACAAACACCAGGAGCTATTTTTAATCAGTCACTCAGTTTTATCAGTTATCAAGGGTTCATTGAACACAGGAAGGACAATATGCTAAGCAAGCTCACCAGAGACTGCTAGATGACTCAGAATGCTGATTTAATCATTTATAATGAGAAACATGGCAAAGAGCACAAAATGTTCTTGGTGGCTGGTTGCTATAGGCCTTCCTCTGTACAAAAATTTACCAGGAAGCAAAATTATAATCAAAAGATTGGTCAATGAAGAAGGGTTCAAAGTAAAGTGAGGTGGCTGAGCAATCTACATCACAGCTGGCCCACTATAGCGGGGCAGTATCAAGTCCCAGACCTTCACCATGAAAAGACGCAGTCTCACCCTGTAGTCCAAGGATGTGCACTCACTGGTTGGTGTTCTGTCTTCTTAGCCTAGCATAGGAGACACCATGACAGCTTCTTGTTCGTTTAAAGAAAGTGTGACTTGCGATCCCATGGACTATCCAGTCCATGGAATTCTCCAGGCCAGAATACTGGAGTGGGTAGCTGTTCCCTTCTCCAGGGGATCTTCCCAACCCAGGGCTCGAACCCACGTCTCCTGCATTGCAGGCGGATTCTTTACCACCTGAGTCACCAGCGAACCCCAAGAATACTGGAGTGAGTAGCCTATCCCTTCGCCGGGGGGTCATCCGATGCAGAAATCAAACCTGGGTCTCCTGCATTGCAGGCAGCTTCTTGTTTGTTGCCTTTTATTAACTGAAGACCAACTCTCTCTTGGACAGGAGTCTATTGTCAAGAGACTACACTCCAGTCGCTTTGACTGGCTTTGGTGTTCCCACTGCTCTGCAGCCTCTACTTTCTGGAAGGTAATACTTCAGCAGTGGTGGGACTCACAGGTTGATACAATGAGTCATTCTCCGACGATCACCTGATCATTATTGAGTGCTGGGAAAATTAAAGTTACTCAGCAAAAGCATTCACTCAACAACTGCCACACCTTGTGTCTGAAAATCATGATTCCCACTGCTCCTCATGGAGCCTGCAGTCTAGCAGGAGAAAAAGACATTAATCCAATCATCACACGTGTAAATATAGATGGCAAACATGACAGACGCTGTCAAGGAAAGCTCTGGATCCTCTGTGAATGTAATACAGATTCTTAATCTAGTCTAGGAAATCAGGAAAGGATTCCCTGAGGATAAGATGGAAGAGGAACGGAGAACCCATAATGGCTGAAACCCAGAAAGCCTGAGGAGACTGGCAGAGAGAGAAAGAGGGATTGAAGTCGAATTACATGGGGTTGGTTTGGGTATTTAACTCCTTAATCGTTTTAAACAGAGTGACATGCTCGTATTTACAAAGATCAGCTCGCTTTACAAAGATCAGCTAGTGGAACGAATTAAAAGAATCAAGAACTATATTTTGTCTGTTATACCGTATTAAAGTAGAAAACAACAATAAAAAATGAATCTCACTACCTCCTTCACTCAGTAGCTTGTAACCCCTAGCTTTCGGAATACTCATTCATGCATGCATCCAATACAAACTGAGAGCGTACCATGCATATGTCAAGCACTGTCTTAGAGGTTGAGAGGGGACAAGAGCAAATAGTTCAGTTTCAATTCCTACTCCCCCAGTACGCAGTCTGGGAGCAGGTCACAGGCAGCATGCAGGCTGGGGAGAGGAGTACAGCAGTGGGGATCCTTGAAAAGAGCCTTAGAATGGAGCCACAGCTTTTTAAAAAGCTCGAGTCTAGACAAGTCTCTAGACTTGGTGGGTTCCATACCTAGGCTGGAAGATCCCTTGGAGGAGGGTATGGTAACACGCACAGACACACACAGACAGACACAGACACACACACACGTCACTGAACTCCAGTGAGCCTTTGTATTTCCCCCTTTGGAAAACGGTAACTCACCTTGCAAAGATTTAAGAATTGAAGCTAATTATGCACAGCGCTTGGGACTCGGTGGGCTCTCAATAAACAGCCTCAGCAGGCAGCAAGGTTATGGTTATTTCTGCAGACGTGGCATGAGGGTTGCAACTAGTACGGCAGGTGACGAATGGCAACGTCCGGGTGGAAAAGCCCTCGCTGGGCAGAGATGGCAGCCGACCGCCACGGGCCACTCAGCGAGCCACGAGGTTTCTCGGTAATCCCGGCTCCAAACACTCCCCGGACTCCGCTCAAGACCGCCACGGCTGCCA